>NC_060145.1:22773859-27773859 GCF_021461385.2 Schistocerca piceifrons | reverse complement strand
ACATAATTTTCCTAATTCACGCATAATACGCTCACTGGGGTTCGAGCTGGGGTGAAATAGAGATATATATATATAGGTTTAATTCTTCTCCTTCGAAGCATCCGCGTGCCAGTATTGCGATCTAAATTGTGGTCCATTATCCGAGATAACACTTTTCACACTCCCAACTTCATGCAGAAACTGCTTTGCAAATGCGGTTGCCACTGCCCTTCCTGTGGCTCGCTTCAACGGAGTCAGACACACAAACTTGGAGGTTAGCTCCACCGCTACGAAAACATATGCAAAACCTGCTTTAGAACGTATTAGTGGGCCAAATAGATCCACGGCTGCGAGGTCACAAAGTTTGCTTGGTATTATCAGGTGCAATGATGCAGCATAAGTCACTGTGGCCGTCTTTGCTCGCTGACAAGGTCCGCACACTCTAAGTACACCACGAATACGCCGTAGTATGTTATTAAAATAGCATGTCTCTTTCAGTTTTTCACAACATTTATGTGCTCTGAAGTGATCATAACTCCAATGTATGTACCATATAATTTTGTTATGAGTTCCTCCGGAATCACCAACACCCATCTGGAGTCGTCTGGGGCTCGTTTCTTGAATAGTATTCTATTGCGCACTAAGTAGTACTGGCGTATTCCTACATTCTCCTTGTCCTCCCACTTCTTTTTTATATCTTTCAATACTGCGTCCTTATCCTGTTCGTCCGCTATACTCCCTAAAGAGGTGGTAACAAAATTCTCGAACGCTACATTCTGTAAGTATAGGATGCTACAATTATTTTCACCGAGTTCCCCTTCTTCTGTGTGAACCAAACCTATAGGAATGCGCGATAAAGCGTCAGCAATTATATTTTTTTGTCCAGGAATGTATTCTACAGTGAAATTATATTCCTGTAGGTATAGTGCCCAGCGCCCTAGTCTCCCACGCGTGATTTTTGTGCTCATAAGAAATTGGAGTGCACGATGGTCAGTGTACACCCTGGTGGATCTCCCAAATAAGAAATACCTAAATTTTGAGAATGCCCAAACTGTCGCGAGTGCTTCGAGTTCCGTCACGGAATAATTTTTTTCACATCGAGAGAGCACCCTGCTCCCAAACGAGATTGTTTTCCAAGTTGTAATATCATCATTTCCTTCCGTTTGAAACAGTACCGCACCTAATCCTGACAAGGAACTGTCCGTCATTAAACAGAATTCTTGTGTCAGGTCGGGATGCACGAGGATGGGAGCCTCTACCAATGCCTTTTTCAATTTATAAAATTCATCCTGTGCCTCTTGATTCCAGACCCACAAAGCGTTCTTCCCTGTTAGTCCACATAGACGGGGTGTACCAAGTACACTAAAATTTATAAATCGCTTATAAAAATTACACAGGCCTAAGAATGCTCGCAACTGTTTTTTATTTGTCGGCATTGCACACTCCGCTATCGCCGCAATTTTCTCCGGGTCAGGTTGTATTCCATTTGCTGAGACAATATGGCCTAAGAATTTTATGTTCTCTCGTCCGAACTGTGACTTATCTAAGTCGACTGTTACACCTACCTTCTCAAAAACATCCAATAGTCTGTTCAGAACGTCATTATGGTCCTCCCACGACTTTTCCGCAATTAATATGTCATCCACGTAAATTGTCATTCGCTGTTTCAAATCATCAGGTAAAATGCTATTTAATCCCCTTATAAAAGCAGCTGATGAGACGTTTAGTCCGAACGGGAGACGCCGGAATTGGAAACAATTTCCGTAACACATGAACGCTGTATATAATCTGCAAGATGGTTATAGCACGATTTGCCAAAAACTCGAACGGAGGTCGACAGATGATAGTACCTTTTCCCCGTGGAAACGTTGTAAGAGTTCCTCAAGGCTCTCGAGCCTGTCCGTTTCCGACATAATAATTGTGTTTATGTCTCGAGGCTAGCACCAAACGAACTGAGTTGTCGCGTTTTGGTACGACAAGCAAGGGTGAGTTGTACGAGCTTACTGCCCGCTCAATTATTCCTTGTTCTAACATCTTGTTTATTTCCTTCTCGACCTGGGCTTTATACTCCACGGGAATAGGGTATGGTCTAACAGAAAACTTCTGATGGTCCCGTACTCTGAATTGGTAAGTAAAACCCTTAATCGTAGAGCACGACTCACTTACATAGTTCACGAGTAGCTCCAGTCTGGGTTGCGACTCGGTTTGAGCTTGAAATTTTAGGCAACTAATTTCTGACTCGGCACGTAATATGCATTCATCAAATACTAAATTAATTGGCTGATCCCCAACTTGAACTGTCATTACTCCTCCACCCATGTAAATTACTGCATGGTGGGCAATCATGAAGTCATTTCCTAAAATCATTGCCACATTCAGCATTGGGAGCACAAAGAAGTTGTACTCAAAGTCTCCTCCCTGGCAGGTAAAATTAAGCTGAGTCTGCCTTCGGATTTCTACGCTCTTACCGTAGATTGCGCCCTTCACCTTTATTCCTCGCACTTGGAAAACGGGCCAAGTCCCAGTCCCTTCGCAGTTTTGAAATACTGCCTCGCTCACTATCGAGAAAGGGCTTCCAGTGTCAATGACACACTTAAAACATATTTCGTTTACTCCAACTGTCACGACTGGATTTATTCCCAAAATTTTAGCACTCGTAGTTTCTTGCAACAAATCCTCTCTAATATCTTCCCTCTCTATATACCGTATGCACTTCTTTGCCATGTCGTTCATTTGTTCCGATTGGGTGCCTTCTCCGCTGATCGTTTGTTATTGCCGGTTTTGTTCATTTCCATTTGCTGGATTATGTCTAGGGTTAGCCGGCCGAATGTCAACATCATGAGGTGCTCCATCTACAGTCCTATTCCCACCGTGTTCACCGTAGTATCGATTCTGGTTGCCGTAACTGTCCACGTCCTCTATCATTTCCGCTGTTCCACCTGTGTTCGCGACTGTTACCCCAGTTTCTATACGTCCAGTCCCGATTATTGTTCCGTTCGCGTCGCGACGACCAGTCACGCCGTTGATCAGTACTACGGCCACGACTGCGATCGCACTGCTGTGCCCCGTAATAATTTTGTGCCTGATTAGGCGGGCATTCTCCTGTATTGTATTCCAACTCTTGGAGAAGTGTCTTAAACGTTTCCACGTCCTCTTTGTATCGTCCCGCAAGAATGACGTGGCGCAAGTCCATCGGCAATTTGGTGATGCATATCCTAATTAGCTCCGCAGGCCCGTATGGGTCGTATAAAAATTGATTTGCCTGCAGCATGTGATCGAATAGGCGTGCTGGGCTGCCGAAACCAGACTGGTTCAAATTTGGCAGCATAATTATGCCATGCTTGACCCTATTTTGTTCCGCTTCCGTCCAATAGGTGGACAGAAAGGCTTGTCGAAACTCCCGAGTTGAGTTGCAGTGACGCGCTGCCGACCTCATGCGAATCGCCGGTTCGCCTTCCAACTAGCCACACATATATTCTATCTTATGTGAACTTGCCCAGTCGGGGGGAAGACAAAACTCAAATTGCTCGAGCCATGCTCGTGGATGTATTCCTTTCTGCGAATTTCGAAATATATCAAACTTTCTCACCGTAAGGAAATGTTTGAAATCAAATCCCCGCATTTCCTCCCGGCGAGGCCCTTGAATGTTTCTATTTTTCTCATGTCTACCCCTCAAAATACAGTCTTCCCCGTCGTCAAAATCTCCCTCGTGGCCGGAGTCCCTCTCTGTACTGTTCGTACGGCTATTTTTAGTGCTATTGGCGAGTTCGGAATCACACGCCAAGCGGTTTTCCAGATGCGCCACACGTTCTTGTAATTCGCCTGTTACAGCTTTGTGCCACGTGTTCACTTCGAACAGTCCCTTCTGAAATCTAAGAAGCGAACGCACTTCTTCGGTCTCTACGACTACCGGTGTAGTATTATTATCGCTCTCTGTCACCTTCATCGTGCCTACGATGTCCGCTAATGCCGCAATCTTATCATGTATTTGTCTGTTGTCCTCCGCCCCAGTCTGCTTCAATTGTTCTACTTGCTGTTCGAGTGTGTGAATCGCTTGACTGTTGTCCGCTACTGTGTTGCTAATGGACGCGGGACAATGCGTTTCTGCCTCCTGGACCTTGGAAAGTACTTGCTGGTGTTCTCTTTGGCATTCTTCTTTCAGCGCTTGGAAATTCCTAAGTAGCTAATTACTATTAAAAACAGTCTCGATCACGATTTATTTTACAAGGTGACCGGTTTTGACCACTACTGTGGTCATCTTCAGACCATTGAGTGGGAACCCCTTTCTGTTGGAGAATGAGTTGTGATTCTCCAACAGAAAGGGGATCCCACTCAATGGTCTGAAGATGACCACAGTAGTGGTCGAAACCGGTCGCCTTGTAAAATAAATCGTGATCAAGACTGGTTTTAATAGTAATTATTTACAAGACATTGATCACTGCTGTTCCCATAATGCATTCAAAAGTAATCCTAAGTAGCTGTTCTTCGCTCTCTTTCGATTCGGCATCGCCACTCCACTTGCCCTGTTCTAAGGCTTGCAGACGATCATCGATTTGTTCAAATGTACGGCCTAATTCTTTCATTGTATCACTTTTTATTTCACTTGCCGTATTGTTTATTCTTTGTGAGATATCATCGGACACTCTCTGCATCGACTTGTCGAATTTATTTGTCTGCTGGATTAGTTTCTCGTCTATTTGTTCGCCTAGCTCGCGGATCGATTTTTCAGATTTCTGCGTCATTTGTTCGCCTATCTCGCGGATCGATTTTTCAGATTTCCGCGTCATTTGTTCACCTAGCTCTCGGATCGATTTTTTAGATTTCTGCGTCATTTGTTCGCCTAGCTCTCGGATCGATTTTTCGGATGATTCTTTTTGTTCTCGGAACGATTTTTCTGATTTCTCTGCGTTTTCTTTATTTTGATGCAATAAGGCTTTTATGAGTTCTGCCAAATCAATTTGGTTAGTTGGAGGCAAATTAATTTCTGGCTCTGCTGTGAGCCCGTTGTCCTGTTTTGCATTTCCTCTGAAGTATTCCCCATTGCATTTTTGGAACCGTGTGACGTGTTAATATTCGAAATCAAATTCTCCCCTTGGTCCATGTTGCTTAAGTTGTTGGACTGCCTACTTTTAGCTTGGTTAGGTGTCTGCATTAGTTCAATTTATACCCAGTACGCAATACACTAATCAGAATAAATGTATCCCCCAAAAATTACGACAGCCACACGAAAGGTACCCAACCGAGCACACACTTTTTCACACGCAAAGCAAATTTATATCTTTAATCGAGGACAGTGCAATTTACAAGCGAGGAAAAAAAACACATACATATAAAACACACAAATATAGAAAACAAAACAAGACACACAACACAACGCCACTCAACAACACCGTGAATCTTTTTAAAGTCTGCTCAGAAACAACGCAGAAATTGTTTGAGCGCTGCAGGGAAAAAAATTAAGATTATACAACGCTTGCAGTCTAACGTTTCAGAGATTCCAGAGTCTAGCGGAATCACAGAACAGGGTCGCCATGTGTAACGTTGTTGCTTTAGTTTGTTCTGCAAGCAGTGCTGCTATTCAAGACCATAAAAGTGGGTTAAAAGCTGTGAGCTATCTGAGGAAGTTAACCTTGCATTACTATGCAACTGTTTCACCAGGTATCCAGTCTAGCTTACCAAATTCCCAACGAAACTAACATTAATTATGATCTTTTAGTACTCATCTTACGATAACCAGTGATTTATATATATATATATATATATATATATATATATATATATATATATATATATGTATATATATATAAGGACAATTTAAATAAAAAGAAATAAATCAGTTTATATTTCGACATTTATTTTAACATTGATCATTGAAATTTCAGCATATTAAACTTGATTCATAACTAAACGGGTGCCTTATTTAGGATTGTGTAAATGTGAGTTTGTAATCTTACGGAACAGATCAAATAGGGAGCCAAGATTGGGAGACTACATACAACACTGCATTCATAAAATAGCACACGAAGAACGTTGAAACATATGCAAGAGGAAATTAACCACAACCAACCGATTCAATTTTCACCCAAAGAAGTTAGTTCATAGCTCAATCCTGTCCATCATGAAATTACCACACACTGGTATACTAAATGCATACTAACTCTCTGTGAAATGTTCCCGAAAAGAATAGCTGAGGGATACTTTGATGCTGTCACCACATGCTTCACGTGGACAACTTGGTTTACACAAAGAGTGTTACCCCACAATAATTTTGATAATTAAAATAAATTACATCGAAATGCAATTTACAAAAGAGAAACCTCAAACTGCTTACTATCGTCTTAATGTTAACCTGATGGGTCAAACTATTGTATAAGCACATGGTACTGGTCTCACAAAGTACACCCCACGTGGGTTGAACATAAAGAAAAGTTGCTATATCGAAAAATATTGTCAAGACCAGACGTTATAATCTCACGCACATTCGCCTTTAAGATTGATGATCGTAGTTAGAGTTACTGATCAACACGTGGTTCCACTTTACTCACAAAGTAGTGACAAAGCAACTACCGGAATATATTCTGAACTTCACACTCGAATTACACTGCGTTGCAATTTAAGATAACATTAGATATTTTAGAGCTAAGCCTGAAATATAGGTGATTAAATTTTCAGCTAGGCTGAACTTAAGAAATCCATTGTCCTACGGACTTAGCAGACATGTGCTTAGCTGGAGATCTTACCACTTCAGACGCTCGCCGCAGACGGACTGACGTGGTCCCTTCCTGAGGGTGGCTCACAAATACAAACGGAAGTGGCCAGAGAGGCAGCTTCCTATACCAACATGACAAGGGACAGACAGGACCACACTAAGGATAGAAACCTCTTTGGTTTTAGAAAGCGTAGCTACCTGTTCCGACGTTGGTCCTACTCTTCTCTAGCAGACAGGCTTGTCTGCCACCATCCAGCATGCAACTAGAAATACATTTGCTCATTCATTCTCTCACACAGAAGGGAAGGGGGATGACAGTATCTTATCATACACAGCATACCAAAGAATGCGGATGTAGGTTCCGTATCGACTGTGTGACATGAATTACATATAAACTGTGTTTTAAAGTGTAGTAGTGTGACAGATCGTTTTTGTTTATGTGAAAAGTAACACGTTCCACTACTCAGTCTCGTCCCAGATAGTCAGAAACGCCACAGTAAATTTAGAAGAGGAATTTATGCCGTAAATGACAACAGATTTAAGAAATTAACATGAAAGGAATCCAACAGAGACCTTTCAACTTGAGTGTCATCCACAAACAGGATTAACTGTCCTGTACTGACCGATCAAGTGCACATGCATGGAACTTCATCCCACAAACTGACATCCGCCATCTGTACAACGAAATCCATGCACATTTGCATGCCTGCATTCAAGATTCTGGCGGTTACACCGGTTGCTAACGTACCAGCGCTTCACGTTTACAATGGATTATACAACGCTTACATTAGCCTGTGATACTGCAATGTCGATCACTTAAATACGTTACTTAGGCAACCCTATTTCTGAAACATCGTTAGCCTACATTAATTACTTTTTTGGTGTAGAGATTTTTTCCTTCAGTGTGCAAAGATAAGTGTACTTTGTTACAAGAACAACGTGTCATCTTCCTTTCAAAGATTAAGCTGTTGCCTATTCCAAACTCACAAACACAATCTTTTCTGCCTTTTTCAACATCTTCCAGTATCTAATTTCCCTTCAGTTCAGGATCTACTGTGGAATTGTGTGACGTGGCATTTTCATAAGGCATTGTCTCCAGGCTTCACGATTTTTTAAAAATGTTTCATTCATTTTCCATATATTTAATTCTCTGCTAATTTCTTGATATGTAATCTTGTTTCTTCTTCTATAGGCCTTCCTTAGGAAACTTATCTCTGTTGTTTGAACTTTTTATTCTTATTTCGTGGTATTCCAGCTTTGGTTCCCACAGTATAACGCAGGAACCGCCATCACTTTATAGAATTTCGTGATAGTTTCATTTTGTACTTTATAGCCCAACGCTGTGCTAGTGGTACCATAGACAGTGTCGAATTTGTGTGTTTTATTTTCACTATCAGAGTCAAAATCAAATCATGTAGCACAGTCTAAACAAGAGATTTCAGAGACCTCTTCTGAAAGTGAATTATACAAAAGAGTTTTTGATCTGACTAGATATTTTCCTCGAAATACCATTATTTTCGTTCTGTTATTAGAAATTTGAAAGCTGTGTTTATTGCATATTTCGCTCAGCTGGTGTACTGAACTTTGGAGGTCATCTCCAGTCTTTTGAATAATAACGACATCATCTGCAAGCTGAAGCACGTTAAAGTATTCTTCTTTAGCCGTCGTAAGTTCTTTGTAACTTTACATTTCCATTTACGAAGAAAGAAGTCAATATAAATATTAGAAAGGATGGCGATATTTCACGCCTTTGTCTTAGATCTTGGTTAATAATTATCTTTTAATCGACTCCTACCTTTGTTTATTACAGTGCGCAGATTCTTCTAAAGTCTTCTTAGTACGTCTGTTAGATGATAAGGATATGCACATTATCGGACATAATCTTTCATAGAAAATCATGGCTTACACAATCAAATGCCTTCTCAAAGTTGATAAAGGCCATATGGCATCCTATATAAAATCCTCTTCGTTTTTATATAATGTTTTGACTTACAAACGTATTGTCTGTTAATGAACGGCCTGTTATAAATCCACTGCATACTTCAGACATAATGGCTTCTGCAATATTCTTCATGCAGTTGTTGACTGTCTGTAGGTACAGTTTGTAGCTAGCAACTGATGCAACGATAGTTTTCTTTCCGTGAAACCAAAGCAGCAACCAAACTAATGTTAATCTCTTCGAAAGTACACCTCTTTGTGCAACTGTGAAATTAAAATTTGCTGCATCTACACGACTACTCCGCAGTGCTTGACGGAGGGTTCATCAAACCGCTTTCACACTATTTCTCCACTGTTCCACTTACGAACAGTACTCGGGAGAAAAGAGCATTTAAATATTTCTACCCGAACTCTGATTTCCCTTATTTTATTACGGTGATCATTTCTCCATATGTAGGTTGGCCGCCCCAACGCTCGTATCATCCCCCGTGAAATCTCTCCCTTGTCTCATGATAATGCAAACCGAACTGCCTTCCTTTCGACTTTTTTAATGTCATCCGTCAATACTATCTGGTAGGGACTCCATAACGCTCAGTACTATTTTACCAGAGGACGGAGAAGCGTAATGTACATGATCTATTTAGTGCATCGTCAGATTATGCTGCCAATGAAACTGGTTCATGGTGTGGGTTCCTGTAGTCACGCACTAGTTCATGAACCACGGGCAACGTATGAGTGGCCAAGTAAGTGGTCCCGACAGTCGGGATACCAGTTACTTTGGAATAAGGCTGAGCATCTCGGACATATTCTGAGTTGTGGTCACCTTTGTGCTCATACCGCAAAGACTACCAAATCCACCGATTAGTCCCTCAACCGTTAGGGGTAAAACTCAATGGGACTCGGGGCAAGTAAGGCTAGCAACCTGCTTCCCCGGTGCTTTAAATATGATGCTGGCAACAATCAGAGCAAAATGCCTCGGACCTTTGGAGGTGACGGAGTCCCACCTCTAACTGGCAAACCAGGGACTCCTAAGATACGACTCGGCAAACAAATGGTAATGAGATGGGGAGCTATTAATATCAATGGGGGCTACTCTGGGAAGAACGTAGAGCTGGCAGAGGCTGCAAGTAAGATGGGGCTGGATGTTTTAGCTGTTAGTGACATTCGGGTAAGGTGTGAGAAAGAAGAGGAAGTTGGAGAATACAAGGTCTACCTGTCAGGAGTCAAAGCAGGAACAGCACAATTGGGTGTAGGGCTTTACATCAGGAAAGAAATGGAACCCAGCATAGTTGCAATAAGGTATGTAAACGAACGACTGATGTGGATATATTTGACAGTGTCTAGCAAGAAAATTAGGATTGTGTCAGTATATTCGCATTGTGAAGGGACAGATCAAGATAAGATGGATAGTTTTTATGATGCACTCAGTGATGTAGTTGTTAGAGTAAAGGACAAGGACAGTGTTCTGCTCACGTGTGATTTTAATCCCAGGATTGGAAATCGAACAGAAGGGTATGAAAAAGTTAGGGGTAAATTTGGAGAGGATATGGAGGCCAACAGGAACGGGAAACAACTCTTGGATTTCTGTGCCAGTATGGGCTTAGTAATCACAAACTCCTTTTTTAAACATAAGAACATTCACCGGTATACTTGGGAAGGCGGGGGAACCAGATCTGTCATTGACTATATAATAACAGATCAGGAATTCAGGAAGGTTGTGAGGGACACACGTGTATTCAGGGGATTCTTTTATGATACTGATCATTATTTAATCTGCAGTGAAATTGATATTGTGCGACCGAAAGTGCAGGAGGTCAGGTCCATGTGTAGGAGGATAAGAGTGGAGAAACTTCAGGATAAGGAAATCAGGCACAAGTACATAACAATGATCTCAGAAAGGTACCAGTTAGTTGAATGTAGTCAATTACAGTCATTGGAAAAAGAATGGACAAGGTACAGGGACACAGTACTAGAAGTGGCTAAAGAATGTCTTGGAACAGTAGTGTGTTAAGGTAGGAGGAAGCAAACAGCTTGGTGGAACGACACAGTCAAGGCAGCCCATAAAAGGAAAAAGAAGGCGTATCAAAAATGGCTACATACTAGAACTCAGGTAGACAGAGAAAGTTATGTTGAAGAAAGAAACAAAGCCAAACAGATAATTGCAGCATCCAAGAAGAAATCTTGGGAAGACTTTGGAAACAGGTTGCAGACTTTGGGTCAAGCTGCTGGAAAACCATTCTGGAGTGTAATTACCAGTCTTCGAAAGGGAGGTAAGAAGGAAATGACAAGTATTTTGGACAGGTCAGGAAAACTGCTTGTGAATCTTGTGGATTCCTTGGGCAGATGGAGGGAATATTTTGAAGACTTGCTCAATGTAGGTGAAAATACGATCAGTAATGTTTCATATTTCGATGTACAATGGAATAGGAATGAGGATGGAAATAGGATCACATTTGAGGAAGTGGTGAAAATGGTCAATAGATTGCAGTGCAATAAAGCAGCTGGGGTAGATGAAATTAAGTCGGAACTCATCAAATACAGTGGAATGTCAGGTCTTAAATGGCTACACAGGATAATTGAAATGGCCTGGGAGTCGGGACAAGTTCCATCAGACTGGACAAAAGCAGTAATCACACCAATCTTTAAACATGGAAACAGAAAAGATTGTAACAACTACAGAGGTATCTCTTTAATCAGCGTTGTGGGTAAAATCTTCTCAGGTATTGTTGAAAGGAAAGTGCGAGTATTAGTTGGGGACCAATTGGATGAAAATCAGTGTGGGTTTAGGCCTCTTAGAGGTTGTCAGGACCAGATCTTTAGCTTACGGCAAATAATGGAGAAGTGCTATGAATGGAACAGGGAATTGTATCTATGCTTTATAGATCTAGAAAAGGCATATGACCGGATTCCTAGGAGGAAGTTATAGTCTGTTTTACGAGATTATGGAATAGGAGGCAAACTTTTGCAAGCAATTAAAGGTCTTTACATGGATAGTCAGGCAGCAGTTAGAGTTGACGGTAAATTGAGTTCATGGTTCAGAGTAGTTTCAGGAGTAAGACAAGGCTGCAACCTGTCTCCACTGTTGTTCATATTATATATGGATCATATGTTGAAAACAATAGACTGGCTGGGTGAGATTAAGATGTGTGGACACAAAATAAGCAGTCTTGCATATGCGGATGACTTAGTTGTGATGGCTGATTCGATTGAAAGTTTGCAAAGTAATATTTCAGAGCTAGATCAGAAATTTAAGGACTATCGTATGAAGATCAGCATCTCCAAAACGAAAGTAATGTCAGTGGGAAAGAGATATAAACGGATTGAGTGCCAAATGGGAGGAACAAAGATAGAACAGGTGGACAGTTCAAGTACTTAGGATGCATATTCTCACAGGACGGCAACATAGTGAAAGAACTGGAAGCGAGGTGTAGCAAAGCTAATGCAGTGAGTGCTCAGCTACCATCTACTCTCTTCGGCAAGAAGGAAGTCAGCACCAAGACTAAGTTATCTGTGCACCGTTCAATCTTTCGACCATCTTTGTTGTATGGGAGCGAAAGCTGGGTAGATTCAGGGTACCTCATCAATAAGGTTGAGGTAACGGATACGAAAGTAGCTAGGATGATTGCAGGTACTAGTAGATTGGAACAATGGCAGGAGGGTGTACACAATGAGGAAATCAAAGAAAAACTGGGAGTGAACGCTATGGATGTAGCAGTCAGGGCGAACAGGCTTAGATGGTAGGGTCATGTTACACGCATGGGAGAAGCAAGGTTACCCGAGAGACTCATGGGTTCAGCAGTAGAGGGTAGGAGGAGTCGGGGCAGACCAAGGAGAAGGTACCTGGATTCGGTTAAGAATGATTTTGAGGTAATAGGCTTAACATCAGAAGAGGCACAAATGTTAGCACGGAATAGGGAATCATGGAGGAATTTTATAAAGGGGACTATGCTCCAGACTGAACGCTGAAAGGCATAATCAGTCTTAAATGATGATGATGATGATGATGATGATGAAACTGAATTTCCGTTGCGCCTTCTCCACAACATAGTCTATGTCAGCATTCCTGTTTAAGTTTGTAACTGTTAATCTAGAGGAATATTTGGTAAGAGATAGAAAATACCTGTTACTGTTCATAGATTTTTCAGTATTCATCCATATAGCCTCTTTAACACCTTGAAGGAGTTCCGAATCCAATAAATCTCACTGAAATGATTGATACATGTCTGAAAGAAGAGCGATAGGAAGAATTGGAGCACACTACTCACGAGCTTTGGCCAATAAGAACTGGAATAAATCAGGGAGATGCATTGTCATGAGTGCTATTTAATCGTAGCGTGGAGAAAATCGTGAAGGAGAGCTAATTTCAGGAGTGTAATCGGCTAAGAATGTAGAATGGCAGGTTTCAGACATTAGCTTTTGCAGACGAGGTAGCATTATCGAGCAACCATGAGCAAGATCCTGGTGAGATGTTTTGAAGGGTCGCCATAACAGGAGGTAGAGCAGGACTACTCATCAGTATACAGATAGAGGGACATATGCAGACGGGCAGAAGTACACAACTAAATATCTACAACGCTGCGGTTTGTTGATTAATTCAAGTAACTGTGGAGTTGGTGCGATTGATGTAATCAAACGCCCATAGAATTAAATGAAAGAATTTCTATTGGCTGCAGGTGTCAATACGTTCAAATTTGAAACCGTATTACACGCCGCCAAAATGACGATCTACGATGCTCTTATACGGCCCATTGTCCTCTATCAATCGGAAAGCGTTTCGTCACGGAATCGTTTAGTCGACGATACAGCGTTACAGAGACGCTCAACAAATTCCAGTATCAGACGTTTCAAAAGAGGTGTGGTGCAACACGGAGAGGGCTACTATTGATATTTCGAGTGAACAGTTTCCGGGAAGAACCGGAACACTTCTTCCTATGTACATCTCTTGAAAAGAGCATGACCAGAAAATTCGAGAAATCAGAGTTAATACACAGGCTTACTGACAATCGTTCTCCTCTCGATCCATTCACGTGTAGATTATGTAAGGGGGGATCAGTTAGTGGTGCCTGAAGTGCCCTCTGCCACACACCGCTAGGTGGCTTGCGGAATATGATGTAGACTTAAAGTAACTAAAAGTGAGATGCCGAAGCTTCTGACATTTGAAAGAAAGGAGATGAAAGGAACCTTGAGTCCACAGAAAGGCGGGCATACTTGGAGAGCAAGAAAGAATAAGGAAATTTATCAGAGCATGAAGTTTTAAATATCAAAAGAGCAGACGAATCCAATGAGCAGGACACGAAATGCATATTCCAGAGCCCCGACTTCCCAAGCAAGCTATCATTGTACACATTACAAGACCCCTAGGACATGCGGGCTTTCAAATAAAACATGTGGCCCTCAAATATGTACCCTCGGACACAGAGGTGAAATATTAAAAGCTTTGGCTGGTTTCGTTGTCTAGAGGCTGGGATACGTAGTTGCCGCATTACAAGCCAAATACTGCTGAGTCTACAGTGTACAATATGAATATACACATGAATCGAATGGTCGAGGGTTCCTATCACTCGGCAATTGCGAATTTTGAATGTAACATAGAAGTTTATAAATGAAAGATTGCAATTAAATAAAATCTGCAGGTACTATTTTTAAAGACTTAAAATGATGTGTACGATAGCAGAAGTACCTTTAAGAATGCTGCTTATTACTGCAAAACACTTATTAGTGTCGATAGTCCAACAATTAAATAAAATATGAGTTGAATAACAGGGAAGCAATAGTTTCCTACCTCACGTAATTAGTTATGAGCAACAACATAGCTCGCGAGATATTCACTTCTAAATGAATACTAAGTCTTCACTGCAGAAGCCACAGAAATCTCACAAGTGCACCAGTCTGCACTACTTCCGCGACCACGCACAAACTGCTCAACACTCTTCCAGTAATTCCCGCGACCGTCTGTCGCGCCTTCGCGTCCAGCACTCTCGTGTCCTCTGCCATCCGATACCCCTCCCCCACTTCCATACAATCTCACCATTGACTTCGGTAGTCGCCTACCGCAGTAAAGAGTGCTGTGATTGGCTAAAGCGCTCCCGCCTTGTCTCCTAACCAACACAAACTCACAAACATTTTGAAACACATACGAAATACTGGATTTACATTTAAATAATTTGAAATTAAATAAAGATTCCTACCGCTGGAACATAAACACGCTCTAACACACCTTATTAGATACATAAACAAATTTAAAAAAACATATAGCGAAGGAATAGAAACAAAAATAGGCGAATAGCCTAATGTCTCTGTGCATTCTGAAACACAGTAAATATTTGACCAATTTCTTCAATAATAGTATATATCAGATATAAACAAAGAAATAGACGAATAAATTATTTATAAGCATGCTGCTATAGTTTTTTCATGTATCTGTGGAGTACTTACGGCCTGACGCGATCAATAGTAACGGGCCACTTCGACCTCCAATAACTCATGTACTATTCAAGTTACATGCCTATAATTCATACCAATTTAGCTTTCTAAAGACACATTGATCGACAAAATCGTATGAACTATTTAGATTTTGGAAATTCGTTGCTAGGTGTTACTTGTATAATTTACAGTTCGATACTAAACTTTAAACTAATAAAGATCTTGAAAATCTGATTACACCATCAGAATCATCGTGTAAGTAATGGTAATGTACATGTTTATTTTTAAGGTATCATGATTCCTCTGGCTATTATTAATTTCTAAATGAACTGTGAAAAGTCTACCGTTATGGTTTCACAAAGTCCGCCGTCTTTGGCACTCCTGGCATACAAATCTCCCTCATTGACTCAAAGCATAGTCCTCGACACAGCATCATCATGGAATTCCCAGCCATGTGGCCGACCTGGACCACACGCTGGGGCTACCCCTGTTGCTCCGGCTAATGTTCAGCACCACGTGGTTGTTGACGAGCCCCAGCATGGCGAGCGGCCTGTGCGGACACGCCAACTCCAAACCTACAATATTTTCTGGGCGCCACAACTCGACCGTTACCTCACAGTCAGTCAACCAACACATGGGAAGACAAAGCAATGAAAAAGGCGAAAGCTATGAATATAGTCAATTGGGAGGAAACAGCAACAGACAGATTGCTGTGCAGACTGATTGTTGATAGAACACATGGTCTACAGTGCTACTGCATGCTGAATAAATACACTCCTGGAAATGGAAAAAAGAACACATTGACACCGGTGTGTCAGACCCACCATACTAGCTCCGGACACTGCGAGAGGGTTGTACAAGCAATGATCACACGCACGGCACAGCGGACACATCAGGAACCGCGGTGTTGGCCGTCGAATGGCGCTAGCTGCGCAGCATTTGTGCACCGCCGCCGTCAGTGTCAGCCAGTTTGCCGTGGCATACGGAGCTCCATCGCAGTCTTTAACACTGGTAGCATGCCGCGACAGCGTGGACGTGAACCGTATGTGCAGTTGACGGACTTTGAGCGAGGGCGTATAGTGGGCATGCGGGAGGCCGGGTGGACGTACCACCGAATTGCTCAACACGTGGGGCGTGAGGTCTCCACAGTACATCGATGTTGTCGCCAGTGGTCGGCGGAAGGTGCACGTGCCCGTCGACCTGTGATCGGACCGCAGCGACGCACGGATGCACGCCAAGACCGTAGGATCCTACGCAGTGCCGTAGGGGACCGCACCGCCACTTCCCAGCAAATTAGGGACACTGTTGCTCCTGGGGTATCGGCGAGGACCATTCGCAACCGTCTCCATGAAGCTGGGCTGCGGTCCCGCACACCGTTAGGCCGTCTTCCGCTCACGCCCCAACATCGTGCAGCCCGCCTCCAGTGGTGTCGCGACAGGCGTGAATGGAGGGACGAATGGAGACGTGTCGTCTTCAGCGATGAGAGTCGCTTCTGCCTTGGTGCCAATGATGGTCGTATGCGTGTTTCGCGCCGTGCAGGTGAGCGCCACAATCAGGACTGCATACGACCGAGGCACACAGGGCCAACACCCGGCATCATGGTGTGGGGAGCGATCTCCTACACTGGCCGTACACCACTGGTGATCGTCGAGGGGACACTGAATAGTGCACGGTACATCCAAACCGTCATCGAACCCATCGTTCTACCATTCCTAGACCGGCAAGGGAACTTGCTGTTCCAACAGGACAATGCACGTCCGCATGTATCCCGTGCCACCCAACGTGCTCTAGAAGGTGTAAGTCAACTACCCTGGCCAGCAAGATCTCCGGATCTGTCCCCCATTGAGCATGTTTGGGACTGGATGAAGCGTCGTCTCATGCGGTCTGCACGTGCAGCACGAACGCTGGTCCAACTGAGGCGCCAGGTGGAAATGGCATGGCAAGCCGTTCCACGGGACTACATCCAGCATCTCTACGATCGTCTCCATGGGAGAATAGCAGCCTGCATTGCTGCGAAAGGTGGATGTACACTGTACTAGTGCCGACATTGTGCATGCTCTGTTGCCTGTGTCTATGTGCCTGTGGTTCTGTCAGTGTGATCATGTGATGTATCTGACCCCAGGAATGTGTCAATAAAGTTTCCCCTTCCTGGGACAATGAATTCACGGTGTTCTTATTTCAATTTCCAGGAGTGTATGTAAATAATTGTTGTGGGTAGGTATTTACTTGAATTGACAGCTACTATATTAGTGTGATTTATGGTGTATCTGAAAAATTAATTGATTTTTTTAGTACTCATATGAATGACCGAACTCGTTTCATTATTCACTCCCCACCCAACAGATCTGAGCTAATAGTCATCTGATGGCTAGTGTCCGTTAAGCTGGCTATGACACGTTCTGACGCCAGAGTCCGCAGCTATACTGAGACGCTACCTCTTCAAGATTCCAGTACATGCCACTGACGTTGGTCCTGCATCCTTGTGGCCAAAGTGAGCAGCAAGAGAAGCACCCTCTGTGTTGTCATTAGGTAGTTGCTGTGTCAACGTGTGACACATTGCCTCCTGGCAGGAGTCCAGTTGCTGCTGGAGTGGACTCGCAGGACTGCTGTGCCATGGCACCTAGCCCAGTGGGCAGATTTAGTGCAAGAGGCTGGTACTCTGGTGGGTATTCGAACCAGTTACTTGGGCTGATGATTCCATATCGTGTCCTCGTCTGGCATAGCCCCTACCTCCTGTTGATACAATATGACTGTGAATGCATCTGCTACAACAACAATGGTTATTTGTACCAGAGCAATGAAGTTGTTTAGACAATGTGCCACTCCTGGTCCAGTATTCGCCAACACCACTGAAACCTCGATGATGAAGACATCGACCTTCTTGCAGTGGTCGTTAGTGCTGTGCTGAAAAGTTACTCCAAACAAAGTCTGCGTGTTTCATATTAATTTCATGTGCCCCTTGTATTAACCTAAACGTTGATACACAGCGTTCACCGGCTACTGACAGGGAATGCAAAAAAGAAACAACGTGTAAATAAGAGTATGGCATCGTTGGCCCATTCGGGGAAGTTCGGCCCGCCAAGTGCAGGTCTCATTTCTGTCGACGCCACATTGCACGACTTACGCTCCATTGCTGAGGATGAAATCATGATTAGGAAAAGACAACACCCAATCCCCGAGCGAAGAAAATCTGCAACCTGGCCGTGAATCGAGCACGGGCCCATTTCCATGCGAGGCGAACACGTTACCACCCAGTTAAGCAAGAGGGCACGGCTAATGGAAAGACCCTCCAAGCAATTTCGCAAATTTTACTCTCAACCTGATAGCAGCACTACATAAGCCGTGGAAGTAAGGGTTCATATTCTTGTAGCGCTACACTGATGCAATTATCTGGGAAGGAGTGAATATGCTCTTGTTTTCTTAGCACTTGGTAGTTTCTGGATGTCAGTATCTGCCTTTCGGATGGTTTTCCCTGTGTCATTCTTCCCACGCAACCAACATTATGACTATGTCCCTCCATCGCCATGACATCAAATGGGTCTGAGCACTATGGGACTTAATATCTGAGGTCATCAGTCCCCTAGAACTTAAAACTACTTAAACCTAACTAACCTAAGGACATCACACACATCCATGCCCGAGGCAGGATTCGAACGTGCGACCGTAGCAGTCTCGCGGTTCCGGACTGAAGAGCCTAGAACCGCACGGCCACCGTGGCTGGTGCCATGACATCAATTTGCTTCATTCTTTGTTTGAGTGTTCTCCCCAGCCAAGGTGTGGCAGTAGGCTCCATGTTTATTTATACTCCATCAGCTACCACTCTTCCTGACTGTTGATCCATTCTGCTCTGCGCTTGGCACTGCTCAGGGAGAACCTAAACAGTTATTTAATAATAGTAAAAATTTATTATGGTATGCAACAATACCTCTTCCTTTGCAAAATTTGTCGCGAATTTTTCTGTTTGGCATATCTCGTCATACATATCTAACACCAATAATTATACACTACAGTGGTTAGTTAACTTCCTGCACCCACACATCTGAACCACATTATTGTTGTTGTGACTCTGAATCCTATAACATTATATTCTATGTTCATTCTGGTCCATGTGTCATCTTGATCTTTACCAAACTGATGACTTACATGCTAAAACAATCTTTTATAAATTTACAAGTTTATCTGTTAATTTACACATTATCACTTATTAATCCCTAGTTCTGTTTACAAACCAGACAGTAGATATGTGCAGGTAACTCGGAGCGAGGTACAAGCCTTCATTTAAAGCAACAATAGTTTACAGAAATCGCAGTCAGAACCATTTCCGCGCTTGATGCTCTGACGTTGTTTATCACATGGAGCATTTGTACTGTGGTGAATTGTAGCTTCTGTGTCTCTTCAAGTTCAATTAATGAGCGTAGGATATGGGCATTTGGGGTATTATTCCGGTAGCCTATATTACGTATTGGAAGCAAATCTAGCTGTTTCTCCAGCAGATGCAACATCGTTTGAGTGCACTTGACCATTGTTGCAGTGCTCACTGAATCACAAGATTTATTATTATTTCTTGTCATGGCCTATGGTTTCTCGTTTTTGTAACTATTTGTGACATCTGTTTCTAGCGAAAAGACTGACTCTTGTAATGAGGTTGTGGACATACACTTCCCTTCAAGTGTCCGTTGCCTCCGCTTTCCGTAAGAATAGTTCCACCTCACATTCTTGTGTGCCACTCTTTACCACTCTATTTGGGCAGATCATAATACTTTTCCTGTGATATCCCCGTAATTCTTCCAATGATATCACAACATAGCCTTCCCCTGCCTCTGAAACGACCAATACTTCCCAGGTTTGTATCTCTTGCTACACTGCCTTAGGCAAAGCAAACTTCATCACTTACCCTCCCTCCAGTGAAAGATAAGGCTGCATGGAATGAACAACACAACCTCTACACACGATAATAGTAACTTACAGTTTATCTCCTGACACAGTTTATCAACAAAGAGTGAGAAAGAAAACAGTACCTCTGAAACACATGATATAAACTAATAAAAGGTAACGTGCAATACAATTTAATAAACTGGGCCAAGACCATTGGAGTGCAACATAATCGTCAAAAGTAATCTAAAAATTCTATCATAATCCTTGGTGCCAAAGCGGTCTATGTGCATAAGGCATTAAGTGTGCAGTTTTCTCATATTTGACTGGTGCTTTCCTTATCATTTTACTCTTAACATTCCATACTGCAGATGATGATAGTACTTGTGGTATCAGAGCACGCAAATGACAAAACATCTGAACCATCTTCTCAAGCACAGTGTGTCAAAGAGACATTTTAAATAAATATGAAGCTGGCCCTGTAAGCCAGCTAATATTAGGCGCGGATCGTAACAAAAATAATTAGAAATGCTGCTGTCACCTAACTAGAATACGTGAATGAACAGAAGTGAAAGTGTGGGATCTATTCTAGAAATACAGAAAAGCTATTCCCTTTTTTATTCTACATATGATTTATCAACCGTGCTAACAGGGGTCAAGTGATACACAATAGTCATGTTCAATTACTTTTGACACTCAATATCATAATATTTAACTCTTGGACATATTGAACTGACGATTATTAATCGTTATCTCTGCATATGAAAAAATATTATCACAGGAATCTGTGTTATTGTAGCTGGTCAATGGAAAAGTTGGTGGAGCATAAATTTACTTTTTTGAACGAATGAAAAGAACTCTCATGTACACAATGTTAGGGTAGGTTAGTATCCAAGCTCTTCATATTCAATGGTAAAAGCGTACGCAAGTTAGAGTCAGCAAAATCTCAACTCAATATTTACTGTGGCCTAATGTGCGATGGTACTGTACCAAGAGGCATCTGCAATGGCGTTGTCTCCATGCTTGATCTGATACGCTAATTCCCTGTTCTGGCCTTGACTGAATTCACTTAGTCTCAACTTTCCTGCGTTCTGTAGAAAGTTAATCTTTCCCTAGTCGAAATAATGGCTATTGCACACCTGCTAAGGGTTGGAGTGACATGCACAATTTCTTTGCCCACAAAAATTTCCTGCAGGAATAATTAACACGGAGATGCACACACCTGGAAACAGGGGGGCAGTATACGCAGCTAGTTTCACAGACCCTTGCAGTTTCTATCCTTCTGAATTTGCATTTAGATGTATATTATGGAGGGAAGCGTTATTAAATGAAGTAATGTCATTAAAATCGGTTTAGTAAATATATTTAAGGGATCAATTTAATATTTTGGTCAAAAATATTTACACAAATGGAGATACATAAAATTTAGCTGTTATCAAAATAATGCATGTACTCAATCAGATATTTTGTAAATAGAGTCTTGGCACACAGTAACAGAATGTTCAAGGCAAATCTATTTCTTGCAGTTCTTACATATATGCCTTGTTTTTCTGTTTTTGGTTCTGCAGTCCACACACCGTCCTTGTGAAGTCGCAGTTGATTTCACTTCAGAAATTTTCACACTGCAAAGCTGTCCATTTCTCTCAGTTATCTTCGTTGACAATATTTTTGACATTAGTCTTTCCTGAAGATGATCTTGCAGAAGCACAAAAGAAAGATGCTTCAAAAACTCTCTTCTTCTCAGTTGTTCTTTGTGATTTGAGTTGAAAATAATACCAGCATTTATCGCAGCTGTGTTCGTGATGCTATCAAAAACAACCATTGGCCATCTTCTTTTGTTTCTAGCTACATTATATGTTGCACTCATTCCGTCTACAACGTCAACTCCACCCTTAGTAAGGTTATAGAGAGTGATAATTTCAGGTTTTTTATCGTTCGATGGGCACGCATTACACCAGCGTAATACTATAATCCAAATAAGGCCTTTATTTCAGCTTTATTAGTTTGTTGTTCATCTCTTTCCCTTGAAAAATATAATGTTTTCATCAAAAAACAGTTCCCAGCACTATTGAGGATTTGTAGCACTTTTCGTAGCACCTTTGACACCTGGTAAATGAGTTATGATGTTATGACAACATGTGCGGGAGTTCTTTGGCGGAGCACGTGAGTTCCATACTGTTCCGTCTCTACCGACAAACACATCACTGTCAGCACCACAATCACTGTCTTTTGATTCATCACTCGACGATTTTTGTTCGGTGCCGGAATCACCTTTCCACCATGGGTCCTGAATATCTTCAAAGTCGATTTCTCCATCTTCAGAATCACCAGCGTCACTTTGAGCCATTACTTCTTCAATCAAGTTCCCAATTCTCTCCGCCTGTGCCTCGTAAGAATAAGCCATAATGCAGTTACAACGCTTACAAGACACTAAAATAAGGTACAAAACACGAAAAAATCTGTTCTACCACTAAACAAAGCAGATACCGTAAATATGCTCGCTCGTGAATAACCTTGACGGAGCTAACAATAAACTCACACCAGTGCACGGGACTGGCCTGTGAGACCCTAGACCTCTTCGTTGTGAGCTAACCGGAAGTGCTATTGTTGAAATACCAGATACACCATACCAAACGACTCTTATTACACTCACTTAAAGGTACTGAGAAAATAGCTTCGTGGAAACAACTTTCAGACATTGCATTAATGGGAAAATATTCTCCTTGGTCTGACAGACCACCTGCGTGTACTGACGGGTTAACTACCTCTTTTCTATCTGTCGCCACGACACGTGACGTGTGCGAACTGCTGCGAGATGACAGAGATACCAAGCCACTTTAGTTCCGAAAATGCTTTTATGTAATGGGGATCTCCCCACCATATCTCGTCTGCGTCGCCCTATATGGCTTCATCCAATCGCTGTCTTGCTAGAGGTGATTTTTATTTTTCTTGCAAGGTCACAGCCCATCCCTGTTAATAGCATGCAGTCACTTACCCTCGGTCCCGGCCATATTTACGCTAAAAGGAATAATGCATTGTTCTGGCCTTATCCCTTTCTCCGCTGGAGCTCGCCATTCTCTTGTTAAGTGGGGTTTTCTGATGCAATTAACCACCTGCTCGGTTCGTCTCCAAAATGCGTTTCACTTTAACTCATTTGGTTGGTTGGTTGTTTGGGGAAGGAGACCAGACAGCGTGGTCATCGGTCTCATCGGATTAGGGAAGGAAGTCGGCCATGCCCTTTCAGAGGAACCATCCCGGTTTAACTCATTTATTCATGCCCCTGTCCATATTTCGGTAAATACTTTTTGTTAGTTTTTGGTATATGAGATAACTGCAGTTGCCTTTTGTTGATATAATTTAATTATTTTTTCTGAGGATCTCACACGCTATCATACTGTCGTTATGGAACAAGCTCATGTAAGGTCCATAAAATCAAGGTGTCTTACAGTGGTAAGACATCCACATGACCCTTGTATGGACTAAGACACACCACAGTTGTAGAAGTTTTGATGTCATCTGTATCATAACGTTGACAGCAGGTGTGGTATCAGGTTAGGAATTTCTTCATTTTACTTTCAGATTTGTATGGACTCATTACCAAAAACCATATACCAAACCTGTATTGTGGCAACTTCCCCACACTTTGACCTATCCACTCCTAATGATCTAAGGGTTTCATGTTTGAACATTGCACTTTTTGTCAAAAGTCTCTGACACCTTTTGGTAAACATTTTTACTGATTCACCCTTTATTTCAAGCTTCGGTTTTACCATTTCGAAAGACAAAGGCGCTTTCCTGCAGTATATTGCCTTACATGGAGAAAGGCCAGTACCTAAGTGCACTTAGGAGCTGTACACTGTTGTTATGTATTGAAGGAATATATCTCATTTGTCCTGATTGCTAATCAAGTAATAGATTAACATATTAGAAATTGTGCGATGAACTCTTTCCGCTCCCAGATTGGCATGAGGTTGAAAACGCCTTGTTCTAAGTTTTGCGAATGTGAAGCAATAGTCACAACCCTCTCATCAGATCTGACATAAAATAGTGCTCTGACCTGTGATGAAAGTATCGGTAGGGCCAAATGTCAGCAACCATTATTCACCATTACTTGTACTACCGTATTTGCTTGTTGTTTGGGAATTTTAATCATCACTGTGAACTGTGGGTAATGGTTTGTTGTCGTCAATATGTGGCGTTCTATTAAATTATCGTAAAATACTTACTCTTATAATCTGAATGGTTTCAATGCTCTTGTAGTCTTTGTAGTAGAACTGGTTGGTGATCAAGTCAACGCCGTTAAGTACAAGGTACACAACTCCTAACTACTGCTCCACGAAAACGTTTCAGCCACCTATCTTTCAGTTCCTCTAAAACCACCATCATTTGCCAATGTATGTTCATGTGCATATTTGAAAACTTAATCATAGAATGTTGTGGGTACCACTATGCGTGGTCCATGCTTTGTCGCTCTTCACAGCAAGCCGTTATGTGCCATTATCTGTGACCTGAAAGCAAGGGGAAACTACAGCCGTAATTTTTCCCGAGGGCATGCAGCTTTACTGCATGATTAAATGATGATGGCGTCATCTTGGGTAAAATATTCCGGAGGTAAAATAGTCCCCCATTCGGATCTCCGGTCGGGGACAACTCAAGAGGACGATGTTATCAGGAGAAAAAAAATTGCGTTCTACGGATTGGAGCGTGGAATGTCAGATCCCTTAATCGGGCAGGTAGATTAGAAAATATAAAAAGGGAAATGCGTAGGTTAAAGTTAAATATAGTGGGAGTTAGTGAAGTTCGGTGGCAGGAGGAGCAAGACTTTTGGTCAGGTGAATACGGGGTTATAAACACAAAATAGAATAGGGGTCATCCAGGAGTAAGTTTAATAACGAATAAAAAAAATTGCAGAACGGGTAGGCTACTGAAAACAGCATAGTGAACGCATTATTGTGGCCAAGATAGACACGAAGCCCATGCCTATTACGATAGTACAAGTTTATATGCCAACTACCTCTGCAGATGACGAAGAAATTGATGAAATGTATGATGAGATAAAGGAAATTATTCAAGTAGTGAAGGGAGACGAAACTTTAATAGTCATGGGTGACTGGAACTCAAGAGTAGGAAAAGGGAGAGAAGGAAACATAGTAGGTGAATATGGATTGCGGCTAAGAAATGAAAGAGGAAGACGCCTGGTAGAATTTTGCGCAGAGTATCACTTAATCATAGCTAACACTTGGTTTAAGAATCATGAAAGAAGGTTGTATACATGGAGGAACCCTAGAGATACTAAAAGGTATCAGATAGACGATATAATGGCAAGACAGAGATTTAGGAACCAAGTTTTAAATTGTAAGACATTTCCAGGGGTAGATGTGGACTCTGACTACAATCTATTCGTTATGAACTGTAGATTAAAACTTAAGATACTGCAAAAAGGTGGGAATTTAAGGAGATGAGACCTGGATAAACTGAAAGAACCAGAGGTTGTACAGAGTTTCAGGGAAAGTATAAGGGATCAATTGACAGGAATGGGGGAAAGAAATACAGTAGAAGAAGAAAGGGTAGCTTTGAGGGGTGAAATAGTGAAGGCAGCAGAGGATCAAATAGATAAAAAGACGAGGGCTAGTAGAAACCCTTGGGTAACAGAAGAAATATTGAATTTAATTAAATATAAAAATGCAGTAAAAGAAGCAGGCACAAAGGAATACAAACGTCTCAAAAATTATATCGCCAGGAAGTGCAAAATGGGTAAGCAGGGATGGCTAGAGGACAAATGTAATGATGTAGAGGCTTATCTCATTAGGGGTAAGATAGATACTGCCTACAGGAAAATTCAAGAGACCTTTGGAGAAAAGAGAACCACTTGCATGAAAATCAAGAGCTCATACGGATACCCAGTTCTAAGCAAAGAAGGGAAAGCAGAAAGGTGGAAGAAGTATATAGATGGTCTATATAAGGGTGATGTACTTCAGGACAATATTATGGAAATGGAAGGGGATGTAGATGAAGATGAAATGGGAGATATGACACCGCGTGAAGAGTTTGACAGAGCACTGAAAGACCTGACTCGAAACAAGGCCCCCAGAGTAGACAACATTCCATTAGAACTACTGACAGCCTTGGGAGAGCCAGTCCTGACGAAACTCTACCACCTGGTGAGCAAGATGTATGAGACAGGCGTAATACTATCAGACTTTAAGAAGAATATAATAATTCCAGTCCCAAAAAAGCAGGTGTTGACAGATGTGAAAATTACCGAACTATCAATTTAATAAGTCACAGCTGCAAAATACTAACGCGAATTCTTTACAGACGAATGGAAAAACTGGTAGAAGCCGACCTCGGGGTAGATCAGTTTGGATTCCGTAGAAATACTGGAACACGTGAGGCAATGCTGACCCTACGACTTATCTTAGCGGAAAGATTAAGGAAAGGCAAACCTATGTTTCTAGCATTTGTAGACTTAGAGAAAGCTTTTGACAATGTTGATTGGGATACTCTCTTTCAAATTCTGAAGGTGGCAGGGGTAAAATACAGGGAGTGAAAGACTATTTACAATTTGTACAGAAAGCAAATGGCAGTTATAAGAGTCGAGGGGTATGAAAGGGAAGCAGTCATTGGGAAGGGAGTGAGACAGGGTTGTAGCCTTCCCCCGATGTTATTCAATCTGTATATTGAGTAAGCAATAAAGGAAACAAAAGAAAAGTACGGAGTAGATATTAAAATCCATGGAGAAGAAATAAAAACTTTGAGGTTCGCCGATGACATTGTAATTCTGTCAGAGACAGCGAAGGTCTTGGAAGAGCAGTTGAACGGAATAGACAGTGTCTTGAAAGGAGGGTATAAGATGAACATCAACAAAAGCAAAACGAGGATAATGGAATGTAGTCGAATAAGCTCGGGTGGAGTTTTGCTATTTGGGGAGCAAAATAACTGATGATGGTCGAAGTAGAGACGATATAAAATGTAGACTGACAATGGCAAGGAAAGCGTTTCTGAAGAAGAAAAATTTGTTAACATCGAGTATAGATTTAAATGTCAGGAAGTCGTTTCTGGAAGTATTTGTATGGAGTGTAGCCATGTATGGAAGTGAAACGTGGACGATAAATAGCTTAGACAAGAAGAGAGTAGAAGCTTTCGAAATGTGGTGGTATAGAAAAATGCTGAAGATTAGATGGGTAGACCACATAACTAATAAGGAGGTACTGAATATAACTGGGGAGAAGAGGAGCTTGTGGCTCAACTTGACTAGAAGAAGGGATCGGTTGGTCGCACATCTTCTGAGACATCGAGGGATCACCAATTTAGTATTGGAAGGCAGCGTGAAGGGAGACCAAGAGATGAATACACTAAGCAGAATGAGAAGAATGTAGTTTGCAGTAGTTTCTGGGAGATGAAGAAGCTTGCACAGGATATAGTAGCATGGAGAGCTGCATCAAACCAGTATTAGCACTCTCTTTGTTAACCTGCTGGAAGGTTCCATTAATCCTAAAAACCGCTTTAACACTGCCATTGCGATACGAAATCTTTTGTCGTACAAATAACAAAATCAGTAAGAATTGATATAGAGAACTGATTATTTCTTCTCCATAGTGCACTACTGTCTTCATCTTTGTTCAGTTGTCTATGTGCATATGGTACTGGATATTCATTATTATGATAATGGCTGAGAACGCCTTCCATCGCCACATTGCTTGTTTCACTGAACAAAATGAATTCCTTTTCGAGGTTGGGAAATACGCAAACTGCATCCATTGTCAGTGCCTGTTTCAAGGTATAGAATGTTATTTGACATTTGGTAGATTTTTGAAATTGAGCACTCTTCTTCAACAACCGGTTCAAAGCCTTGCCAATGTCAGCAAAGCTTTTTGTGAATTTTTATAATAGTTACAAATTCCTAAACACGACTGCTGTTGTTCAGCTCTCTGTGGTGGCAAGAGATTCTACACCGACGCTACTAACTACAACCAGTTTTTGCACTTTGCTAACTATCACATGCCCATGATAATTTACTTCTGTAGCTGAAAAGTGACGTTTACCAATACTCAGCGTTAGCCATATTGTTTGCAGTCTTTTGAACACATCCCCCTGTAGCTGCACATGCTCTTCCGAGACCTTCAATAGCACTGTGATGTATTCTAACAAGATTATGTATCGTTTCGCCTTTAAGCCTCTCGGTAACTCTATCCAACAGTCCTTGAAAAGTAGGTCGTGATTTCTTGAATCCGAACAGAACTCGTCGGTATTCAGTTGTCGCGAGGGGATGGTAAAAGTGCTCTTCAGTTGGTCCTCCAGCGCTGCTTCTGTTTTTAGATATTCATTCTTCAGCTCCATTATAGACATCAGTACTGACGCACGTTGTTCAGGTATGTGGGTTACGCATCTGTGACAGTTGTTGCATTGAGGTACTAGTCATCACAGTAAATCTGTACTTCTTGTCACGTGGTGATTTCCACTTGGGATCAGTGAGATGGGTGCATGATATAGCCTGTCACTAAGTGCAATAGCCCCATCAGCCGCTTGTTAGTCAATAAATTCCTCATTCAGAAATGAATTGAGCGTATGGTATTGTTTGCCGGGAGGTTCAGGCTCCGAGTGCCAGTCTTATTTCAGTCGACACCACATTGAGTGACTTGCGTGCCAGTGATGACGACAACGTAACACCCAGCACATGAGCGGAGAAAATCTCCAACCCGGCCGGGAATCGAACCTCGGCCGCCTGCATGGGAGGCAAACACGTTACCAGTCAGCTAAGCAGGATCTACGGAGAAAGAACGTTCACAGAAAACCAGTTAGTAATTTGCATTTTTGTGCACAGTACTGATTATTATGTTATGGTGTCAATCTTGTACTCCACTGTTCATACCTGTACTGTAATGTTCTGTAGGTGGGCGAAATTCTGTTCAGGCACAACTACTGCACAGCAAACGATTCCCTGACAAGACATCACCTTCTCGCTGGATGTTTGGTCGTCTAATTTCTCGTCTATGTGAAACGAGAAGTTAAAATGTAAGACATAGAAATCGTTGTAGAACACCAACATATGAAACTACTGAGGTGGCTGTGCTCGCTACCGTAGTCGTGAATCCTCAGGTCAGCACACGATGAATTCAATATGAAGTTTATGTCTAGAAAACAAGCGCACGTCGTATACTGCAACGTCACAGATTTATCCTCACTGTCTTTATTTACACCGAGTACCTCACAAAAATGGCTTCAACAATAGGGTTCAGTTTTGTCAGTGGGCTCAGCAACTACTTCTGACTAATTTCAGTTTCTTCACAGATGTTCTTTTTGCCGACGAGTGTCATTGTCCAACAAGGGTATAGTCAATATGAGCAATATACATTATTGTTCCATCGACATTCCATGAAGGCTCCGACAGGTAGAGTATCAACGTCCATGTAACATTAATGTTTAGTGCGCAATTATTTGGGTTAGCGCTACCCGACCTTCCTTTGTAAATGGCAACCAAAATGGCAGACAATATAACCTAGCTTTAAGACACACTGCTCCTGTTCTCTTTGATGCCGAACTTCTGAATCAGAGGATGGTCATGAGGTATTAGCATGATCGACATCCTGCGCATAATGCCATACGAGCACAAAGAATTCAGGACCGTACATATCCTGGTATGTGGATTGGATGTGTTGGGCCAGTTAGTTGGCCTGCTCGATCTCCATACCTTATACCGCTGCATTTCTTTCTGTGGGGAACAGTCAAAGATGCTGTCAACCAAAATGTTCCAACAACACCAGAGGACATGCAGTAACGAATTATTAATGCTTGTACAGCCATTACAAAGGAAGTAGTAGCACGACGTAGGGCATCCTTCATTCACAGAGTGGCCCCATGTATGTTTGCCAGTGGTCACAATTATGGGCAAGTAACGTAAACGCTCTGTTTTTCCGTGGTGGTATTATCACAGTGAAGGTTACTACGAAGGGCCACGTCTCTTCGGCATTGTCATAAGTACTGTAGTACGGTATTGTACAATAACAATATCAAATTACAATGCAGTATTTCTGTTTCCAGTGTTTATTGTTAATATGTAAAATGTTCAAACATGCCTCGAAGATGTTAAATGATTTAGTTAATGAAATGCATTGAAACGATGAATTCGAGAAGCTATGTATTGTTTCTTATTTCCATAGCTACTAGTTTCGTAAATAGAATGGTGCACTGCGACACTTTTTGAATAACTGTTGGAGAAGGTGAGTGAATTCTCGAGTAAAATCTACATCGTTCCGTTTAAAAAAAAATTAACCTCCAACTGCATCACCAACGTCTGTGGGGCTTAGATAAAACATATACCCTCGGGAAGCATTATCCAACGTTGTGAAATATAACCATTGGTTAAACAGTTTTTCATTTAATGCATCAGAAAAAAAAGTTCTTTTAGGTTAGCAAGATAAATGGAACAACCTGTATGATGGACAACTGGTACCTTTCGATATTTTGTGATGCGTGACTGGCGCTGCTGGGAATGCACCACGTGGATTAAATAAATCAGTAAACTCTAGTAACAGGGCTTTGACAACCTTCTTGATTCCTTGTAAGTGTGTACCATTTCACGTAATGCATATGCATAGAAGATTTGCTTACAGCAAAGATCCTTACTTGACCTATGAATAGTATCGTCACCACCTGGGACATTACCTATTAAACTCTTTGGTGGTCTCATCTCATCCATACGAAGATTATCAAGACTAACTGGAACCATAAAATCTCTGTTCATTTCACTGACGAGTACTACGCTTCTGTGTACAAATCAATGTGACTTATCCAATTCTTCATTGCATTCTCCTTCGCCCAGCAACACTTCCCTCGGTATGTCCATGTCTACACTATCACAGGCCCATTTCATTGTAGCTTGCGGTTTGCTGTCATGTGAAGCACCCTCAGTTATTCGGTGCCTACATCAAAATCGGTGAATCTTACATTTTAACACTTGCAGCTGTAGCCCTTAGTGGAAACAAAGTCCCACCTAGCTCACTTGCGTATTGCAGAAAGTCGGTGTTTGCACGACGTTTATCAATAAAGTGAAGTCCTATGAGCGTACAGAACCCCTAACCAACATGCGGGACACTTATATTTGGTCATGAAAACTCTTAGGCCCAGCGCTAAAACTGATCAGTTTTTTCCCCAATGACATCTTGTCATTGTTATCCACCCCACATAACCTGTTTTGGATACTCCTCAGTCCATTTCTGTCCAAGAGGTCCATACTGACGACCAATACATGAACACCAGTCTCCACCAAATATTTATCTTTCCTCCTGTTATCGCGTCCAGTAAGCAGCATGCGGTCTCTACATACATTTTTCTATCGTTTCTTCTACTTGGAATGCCGTTCAATTAGTAAGGCACCCGCAATTCCATATAAATAACACTTTCATGGATGCTGTATACCCCGATTTTGGCTTCGAAATCACACGTCCATGTCGTAAACATCCTTACTTATACCATTGCGGCTTGTTTTGTTGTGTGGACCATATGCTCATATCTACAACCCTTTACCTCGGAAGAGAAAACACCAGCCACCCTACCTCTGACTAGCAATGTCAACATTTCCCAGCCTCGCAATTCTAATGGCCGCAGGCAAATCATTTGGGTTCTCCACCCACAGTCTTCTTGATATTCCAGCAAAATTGCACCTGACAAATGTATCTAAAGCAGGATGAGTCATTCAGTGTCTGATTTCTACATCCCTTTGTAATTTAATCCTCCTAATCCTCTTCCAGAATGGCTTCAAGTTTTCACAGTGTTTTTCAAACAATCCACTGAGTTTCTCCCTAAAAAACCAGTCACTGTTTTATTTACGATAGCACTGGACATGTCCGTCAAACCAACCAGTTTGCTCCTTGCTCAGGTTCTCATTGCACAAAATGCACAACTTTTTCTCACCGACTGCTAATAAACTAGCCTCGTTTAAGGAAGTATCATCAGACCACTTTCGCAGTTTCCGCGAGTTTTCACATCACAAATAAAAACAAACGCATCCTGGCCATTTTCCCAAGGAAAAGAAGAGCTATCAATTATCTGCAACAGGATGAGTGGAACGAACAGGTTTATTTAACAGGGCTTTATTGTCTCATGAATCAGATTGTGGTAGCTCACTAATGGCTTCATAAGTTGCTACTTTCGTTAGTAATTCATTATTCAGCTTTTCTGTTCGGCTGTAATTCGCAACAACGTGACTACCTGCTGTTTCAAGGCTTCAGTCACAACGTGCAACGTTGCTGTACTTGGTAATGGCAATTGTATGACCTCCAACTGCCGCTATATAAGTAATAATATGCAAATTGTACCCTCAATGCACAAAAAAAACCCATCCTACATTATACCTTGCGTTGTAGCATGGCCCAACAGCGATCTCCACATTGCTGTTTCCTGTGGACAAAATTTACACACGTAATAGACACAGCCAAATCGGCCTGAATACACAGCAACTCATGACCAGACAAATTATGATATGGGAGTAGCAGGGCAACAGAAGAGTCAGTGCATTTTGCTTGTGTGGGCTGCATATATTCAGGGGCAGACTTCATTGATTTATGAACACCTTCCCCTTCCGTGACCTATTGTTCTTTTAATTGATTTATAACACCCTCAGGGTTGATTTATGACGCCCTGGCGATAATCTATCCTTCTGGAGCCACCCACCTCTCTCCCTTTCCCTCCTCCTCCCCAACACTGCTGGGAAATACGCTCACTGATACACCATTGATATCAAATTAATTAAGTAAATAATTGAATTATTAAATTATTTATCACCTCCCCCTTTGGTAAAACCCCCGTCCTCACCCAAACCCCACACTCTCTTTCCCCACACCCCCAATCTGAAAATTGGCAGGAAAAGTACTCAGTGTGTGCTGGGGAGGAACTACTCATGACTGGAAATTCAGATCAGTGGCAAATAATAGCAAAGGCTATAATGTTTATTTATGAACTTCAGTTCGCAAGGGATGAATCCTTCTGTTATAAGATGGGAAAAGTTAATCATTCTGTGCTGTTTGGAAGATGCAGGTATTGTAGAATACATCGACTGAAGTAATTAAATAGGTCGTTTATTGGGATCACACAAGTAATACCGTCAAGAAATCTATGTCAAATAGCACACTGCAGATAATTACTCTGTTAAAAAATCTTTCGATCGCGTCTTCGCACGCAATGCTAGGCAGACGTGCCTGCCCATTTGTGTTCCCGCATGCACAGGTAGGGAGAGAGGCCTGCATGCAGTGCCGACTCGTCCTCGCTGATCTTGCAAGGTATGGCACATGACGAGGGGATGGAGGAGTACAGCGGAGTTTCTGCTGTATAAACTGCTCCCTGACGACGTTATCGATACAGACACACAACATCATGCAACACTAAGAGGAAACCAACACACAACTTACACCACTGCAACTATCACCTGTGCTTTTGCGCAAGAGGAGGTTCCGCTAGCAATCTCAGAGCTCAAAAACAAGAAAGCACCTGGACCAGATGGTATCCACTCGGAAACACTGAAAAAACTAGCACCGCAGATCACCCCGTTCCTAACAACGTTACTGAACGATGCCTTGCGGCTGGGCAGGGTACCTACAGTATGGAAAGCCTCCGAAGCAGTCATTATTAAGAAATCAGCGGACAGGGATCCTTCAGATCCAAAGATGTTCAGGCCAATATGTCTAATAAACACCCTAGCAAGGATTCAGGAGAAGCTACTGTGTAAGCAACTGCAAACACGGAGCTCCCAGGGGTATGAGCCAACACCAGTTCGGCTTTAGAACTGGCGGATCAATAGATGATGCCATCAACCAGGCTCTGCACATAGTTACCACCACAAAACAGAAATACGCCATGGCAAGAATGATTGACATTGCCAGAGCATTTGATAATCTCTGGTGGGCCGCACTGTTTTAGAGGCTAAGATATCTGGAGGTACCGCAGTCACTGTACAACAGTGTTCTAGACTACTGTAAAGACCGAGTAGTCGAGTCGCAGATGGACAGCCGGAAAGTAACTAAAAGAATTACCAAAGGCTGTCCTCAAGGGTCGATCTGCGGCCCCATCTTCTGGGACATAACAATCGAACCCCTCCTACAACTTCTGGATGGGGATGATAGGTCAGACGGAATTGTCGCCCACGCAGATGACCTATTAGTTGTAGTCACTGCAAACAACAGAGCCCAGTTATAAATGAAAGCCAGTGGAATACTACAAACAATTACTCAGTGGTGTCACAACAACAAACCCAAGATAGCTGAAAACAAGACAACATACACGTTACTGGAAGGATCACTCCAAAGGAATCCTTCGGTTAAAATTGGGGACACAAACATCAAACGAGGAATGTTACGCGCTATCTTGGGGTACACATAGATGAAAAATTGAATTTCCACGAACACATAATGCTAACAAGAGACAAATCAGAAAAAATACTGCACAAACTGGTGAGGGTAAATTCAAAACAGTACATACTACCTCTACCAGTTATACGTACATTCTACTGTGCGCTCTTCGAATCAGTACTCAGCTTTGTAACCAGCACGCGGGCACATAGAGTGAACGTGGTCACCACCAAGCATTTGTCAGACGAGGGCAGAGAAGTGTCCCACTTAGGCTATCTGGAGCCTTCGGTACCACCTCAGCGGATGCACTGTGTGTGCTGCTGGGAATATGCCCCATACATATCACGTTCAAATACAGAGGTGCAAGGTACTGGTGAGCTGGGGAGACTAGATAAAGTACACACAATAACCGGTGTGCCGATAATGACGATACGTCACCTTAAGAGTTGGCGTTTCCATACATTGCGAGGTGAGTGGGATGTAAGTGATAAGGTACGCAGACTGCATGACTTCCTCCCTGACATAAGGGAGTGGTTGCGAATGAGACATATCGATCCCATCCGCGGTATGGTACATTTCTTAACCGGACGCGGACATTATCCCACGCACTTAAACCGCGTGAGTCTGAGGCGGACACCTACATGTACATGCCGGGAAAAAGTTCCCCAAAACACACTGTCTTTTTCTGCGGGCAATACGCGAACAATAGACATACACTACACTCAGACTACACAGATAAAGACATAGATATATACATAGCAATAAGAGACGAAGAACAATGGGCACAATTAAATGCATTGACAAACAGTATTTCAAAAGCAACACATGAAGAGTACATGCGGACACGACATTACAGACATGCCTATGTGCAGCGTAACAACAATCTCCTAAGGATGGACAGCGATACCCACAGTGACAGCGAAAATAGTGACAATGAGGAGGAACAGAAGGAGGAAGCTGAGATGTGACAGGAAATAAGCTAAAGTGCTGGCGATCTAGCCCAGAAAACACCAAATGCTGTACATGGATGGGCACCTAAAGTAGTTTACACATAGGATTAGTAATAAACAGGAAAAGCAACATTATTTCTCTACTAATAATTTGTGTGTGTGTGTAACTGGCGGTCAACGGCTCGAAGAAGCCATTCCAAGGTATTCACCGTCAGCCACATTCGGTGAGGGTACTAACAAATCTCTCCTCTATCCTATCATCTTTTTATATTCTTCTTAAAAAACCACAAAGTTTTGTTTATATTTCAACCTTAAATTATTGTTATTTTGAAAAGTATCATTCTTTGTAAATGTTGTAGATAAAACAAGAGAAAAGAAAACTGTAAAAAGATGAAAAACGAAATTTGTAAGATGTACGACCTCTTTTAAACACTAAGATACAGATCTATAATTTGTTAATAAATAAATAAAATTAAAAAAACATGCCTCTCAATACTTTATCACAAGTGGCTTCGTCATCTAACTGCAGTAGCATTGGTAATAGCGACGATACCATGGCTAGCAGCAGTTCCCTCTCCCATTCTTTTAGTGAGGGACATCATGTCAGTGACACCATACCACAGTTAGAATTCTCGGTGATTCCAGAAGCCTTTGAGGGGCGAATCTCGTTCACTAGAATCGAGGTTCCACAGGAGGGTACCATGACCCTGTTAGGTTTCTAAGAGCATGTCTTCCTGTCGTGGAAATAGAGGTCGTTAAAGTTGTTAATGATCTGCCATTAAAAGCAGTCCGATGGTGTGTATCGAACTGTTGCCCCCCCCCCCGCCGCCCCCCCCCCCCTCCGCCCAATCCATCACAAGTTGCCTCTGTCGTTGAAGAGACAAGCGTGGTAACGTGGAACACGTCAATCACTGAGTGATTTCGTGAATCCATCTAGAGAGCTATACTGGCCCAGTTTGCCGAGATGGAACTTGGTGAATCAGTGCCAGCCGATTACTACACCTGGACATCCATACACACGTCTATGATCCAGTAAATGGAGGATCTAGCTACATAGAACTAGCTAAAGATCAAGCCGATAAGAGGGTATTCATTAATACTACAATCGAAATGGTTAATCCTGGCTTGTGAAAGAAATTACAGCCGGCCGGAGTGGCCGTGCGGTTCTAGGCACTACAGTCTGGAACCGATCGACCGCTACGGTCGCAGGTTCGAATCCTGCCTCGGGCATGGATGTGTGTGATGTCCTTAAGTTAGTTAGGTTTAATTAGTTCTAAGTTCTAGGCGACTGATGACCTCAGAAGTTAAGTCGCGTAGTGCTCAGAGCCATTTAAACAATTTTGAAAGAAATTACACAAAGATCCGCAGCACACAACTCATTGTAGTAGATAAAGTGATGTTGGCCTGAGGGAGGTCGTTGCAATTCGACCGAAACGTTGGTTTTAGTTTATTATTGTTGTTAGTCTTTAGCAATGATTCGGCATAGTACCCAGAAGAATTTCAGTCACTATGACACCGGCCACGGAAGCCTACGTTCTTCAGAAAACAAGTGTACTGCACTGTTGAAATATCGGTTACTGCTGCTACAATGGCAGGTTATCAAGATTTAAGTGAGTTTGAACGTGGTATTATAGATGGCGCACGAACGATGGGATACAGCATCTCCAAGGTAGTGATGAAGTGGAGATTTTCCCCTACGACCATCTCACAAGTCTACCGTGAATATCTGGAATCCGGTAAAATATCAAACCTCCAACACCGCTGCGGCTGGAAAAAGATGCTGCAAGAACGGGGCCAACGACGACAAGGGAGACTCGTTCAACGTGACAGTAGAGCAACATCTCCAGAATTTGCTGCAGATTTCTATGCTGGGTCATCAACAAGTGTAAGCGTGCGAACCATTCAACGAAACATCATTGTTATGGGCTTTTGGAGCAGAAGGCCAATTCGTGTACCCTGGATGACTGCACGACATAAAGCTTTACACCTCGCCTGGGCCCATCGACACCGACATTGGACTGTTGTTGACTGGAAACATGTTGCCTGATCTGACGAATCTCCTTCCAAATAGTATCAAGTGGATGGACAAGCACGGGTATGGAAACAATCTCATGAATCCATGAAACCTACATGTCAGCAAAGGACTGTGCGAGCCGGTGGACGTTCTGTAAGAGTGTGGGGCGTGTGCAATTCGAGTGATATGAGACCCCTGATGTCTAGATACGACTCTGACCGCTGACAGGCTTGTAAGCATCCTGTCTGATCACTTGGACATTATTGAGTACATCTCGGATGCCACGCAACGTGCTGTTCAGAAGAGATCTCCACCCTCTCGTACTCTTACGTATTTATGGACAGACCTGCGGGATTCATGGTATCAGTTCTCTTCAGCACTGCTTCAGTCATTAGTCGAGTCCATGCAACATCATTTTGTGGCACTTGTCCATGCTTGCTGGGGCCCTACGCGATATCAAGTAGGTGTATCAGTTTCTTTGTCTCTTCAGTGTAAGTTGAAGTGAAAAGCAGTAGAGCACTGGGAGGAATCTTCTTCTGCAATAGTGAGGCACATGATGATCTTGGCTGCTGTTGACACTTCATGGTTCGTCTTCTTCCAGAAGCTGACTGTGACAGGCCGGTGGGCTACTACGTCCACCTTATACCCCTTATTCCGATCACGTGACCAGAAATGAAATAGTCAATCAATTTATTGGCTTCAGTGTATTTATGGAATGATTACCACTCAGGCATTTGCCTTGAAAGGAATTCTCAAATGTGCCGGTATCCCACAGGAGAAGGCTTGGGTGTTTCCCAGGTAAATGCTGCTATGTTTGCAGTTCAGTCCAGCTGCGATCAACCGCGTTTGAGGGCCCTGCAGTGGCATGCGATAGCAAGTGGCCGCTTGAGAGAGAGATAAGGGCGGGGGGGGGGGGGGGGGAGAGGGAGGGGGAGAGAGGGATCATGTGTTTCGACAGGAATCTTGCAGGTATCATTATCAAAGAGTTGCCACCAGCAGATTCTTTATCACATGAGACGGAACTGTATGTGTTGTAATACACAATGGAGCTGCAGCGTGAATGCACAGTGTCCCAGCAGGCACGGCTCCTGCCATGTCTGCCCTATAGTCAGTTCGAAGTCGGAGTCCAATGATTTTTAACAGTGTAATTACGTACAGGGGTTATGCTGACGTCGATTTAGTGGCGCTATTAGCTGCGCAAGTGTAAGTGAAAGTGACTTATTTAATTATTTCTTTTCGCTGCATTTTACAAGACCTGCAGCTTACGAAACAGCAGAGTATGGCGAGCGTCTCCCGGCATATAAGAGAGTGGTCGAACCCTGGATAATGTAATTTTATAAAAAAACAGTACACCATTTGCCTATGTAATTGCCTTTGATTTGAAATTACTGTCATGAGGTCGTTCCTCTCCACGATAGATTGAGTCCTTCTCCTGCCAATTTTCAGATGGGGATGAGGGAGTGGGGATGGGAGGGGGGCTATGGTATTTACCAGATGAGGAGGGGTTAGTTAATTTTATCGCTTTAATTTGTTACTCATTAAATTAGGTATCAAATGTGTGCTTGTATTGGCGAGGGGCCGGCCGGTGTAGCCGGGCGGTTCTAGGCGCCACAGTCTGGAACCGCGCGACCGCTACGGTCGCAGGTTCGAATCCTGCCTCGGGCATGGATATGTGTGATCTCCTTAGGTTAGTTAGGTTTAATTAGTTCTAAGTTCTAGGAGACTGATGACCTCAGAAGTTAAGTCCCATAGTGCTCAGAGCCATTTTTAAACCATTGGCGAGGGGATTACCACAGGGGTGTGAAAGGAGGACTGATTAACCCCGTGGGTCATAAATCAACCCCCAAGATGTCTTAAATCAATTACCAGAACAATAGGTGAATAAAGAAAAGTGTAAATTTATTCAAATAAGAAGTAAAAGAAATCCGTTAAATTTCCATTGCGCAATAAGTCACGCAAGGCTCTAAATGCAATAATTACTTAGGGATTACAATTACAAATAACCTAAATTGGAACGATCACATAGATAATGTTGTGGGTAGAGCAAACCAAAGACTGCGATTCATTGGCAGAACACTTAGAAGGTGCAACTGGTATACTAAAGAGACTGCTAACACCATGTTTGTCAGCCCTATTCTGGAGTATTGCTGTGAGGTGTGGGATCCGCGTCAGGTGGGACTGACGGATGACATCGAAAAAGTACAAAGAAGGAGAGCTCGTTTCATATTATTGTGAAGTAGGGGAGATAGTGCCACAGACATGATACACGAATTAGAGTGGCAATCATCAATACAAAGGCGTTTTTAATTGCAATGGGATCTTCTCATGAAATTCAAATCACCAGTTTTCTACTCCGATTGCGACAACATTCTGTTGGCACCCACGTACATAAGGAGAAATGATCATCACGACAAAATCAGGGCTCGCTCAGAAAAATTAAGGTGCCCGGTTTTCCCGAGTTCAAGAGTTGAACGGTAGAGAGACAGGTCGAAGGTAGTTCATTGAACCCTCTGCCACACACGTAATAACGTAGATGTAGATGAAGATGGATGGGAGGGGAGGTGGTCATAAACGAATCAAGTTGGCCCCTGAATATATGTTACCGGCACTAACAAAATGCACTGACACCCATGTAGCCTTACTACTTATGAGCACCTCACTGGCTGCTAGTTAAGTTCCCTAAGGTTTCCATCGAACTTTGACAGGCCCACACGCTGCTACAGCTTAACACATGACACTCTAAAAGTGCTATGGATGTCCCTACTACTCGACATGTCCACAAATAAATGAATAGAAATGGAGGTCAACAAAAGCAGTCACTCACTGCACTGCACAGTCGCAAATTACAAACTGTAGCAGACGAGCTCAAAGTGGAGCTCGTTAGACAATGTTGGCTGCTAGTGTTGTAGTCGTGCTGTTGTAGCACCCACTGTAGACGTGTCTCCCACTGGCGACCACTTGCTGACGCCAAATATAGGGAGCTGGCACTGTGGCCTCAACAGTTGTCAATACAGCTTCGTGCAGAAGACGGTGGTGAGGATCTGCCGAACACCCAAAAATACTAATGGCACATTTATTAAACAGAGGTCAGTATGCGTTGACAGCAGTCGCAGCTGTTGTGGTGAGTCAGACACGTGCGCAGAGACTCTCGACTTTATAGCCACCTAGCTTGGCAAGAACGTTGTTGAAACTTCCTGGCAGATTAAAACTGAGTGCCGAAAGTAAAGCTGTGATGATGGGTCGTGAGTCGTGCTTGGGTAGCTCAGTTGGTAGAGCACTTGCCCGTGAAAGGCAAAGGTCCCGAGTCCGAGTCTCGGTCCGGCACTCAGTTTTAATTTGTCAGGAAGTTTCATATCAGCGCACACTCCACTGCAGAGTGAAAATCTCATTCTACGAACGTTGCTTCCAGGGCTATCAGTGACATTGCTACCACGTTACCGGTGCCGTATGTTTGATACTATAGACTGCGCAAGGTAGCCTACAGCTCTGGGTGTGGTGGCGGTAGCCGCTGAGATTATTTCACGTCTTCTCTGCCAGAGATCGACCCGCGACACAGCAGTCTGGTCATAGTTGCTAGTCGTGGCGCTACGAGTACTGCACTCCTCGTAGGACAATTGTGACCACATCTTTGGCCTCTAGAGGACTAGTGTTGAATGGCGCCAAAGTATTCCCACCAGCGAAGGTGACGAAGGATACGCAGCAGCTTTCGGCTTCGGGATCTAGCTGGCAGTGGCACTGTAGGTCGCAGTCATCCAAATAGGTCACATATGTGTGTCCCAGGTTCCACCTCGGTACTAGTCAGCTGCAACACTGAACTACAGCTGAGAACTATGCCCCGAAAGCTAAGGTACATGTATTTCTCGGGCTATGCCGTCGACTTTATCGTTCTGCAAGGAAGACCAAATGAGCCACAGTTTATAACACTACCGTCCGCTACTTCTTTACCGTAACCTTGAAGTTGGAGGCAGATCGTAAAATGGAACTATCTTGTTAAAGCTATTATGGTATAAAGCAACAGAGCAGTGTTACCCTCCGAAAGGAATTTTGTTGTGTTGATCGCGATGTACCTAACGGAGGTGGCTTATCGGAAGTGAAAGTCAGAATTACGTAAATATTTAAACAGTAAAAAACAATATTTTACCTATCCACACCGTTGGAAGGTTAAAGAAAACGGTCTCCAGCCTAATTAGGCAAGAGAATGATTAACATTCTTGTTCAAGAAAATAGGTATGAGTAACTTTAACTGAAACACAATCTATACTTTGCCACACGAGAGTGCAATGAACTCTAGCGCCTGTATATGTTAACGTTACGATTGGAGCTGACAGAGCAGAACCAACTATTTGTATATATATAACGGATAACGGAACACACTATTACCTCCAGGACTTAGTAAAACTGAATAGTCTCAATAACGTTACTATTAATATTCACTGTAGAATCGTAAATTGGACATAGGTTCAATATTACTTTTCAAACATATTCCTATCTGACATGAAATACGGATATCGTTCACAGCAAAATTAGTTATTGTGCATTGATTAAGTCTCTCAGTACTAAACACCTTTCTACTTAGAATGAAAATTAAATGGAGTTCACTAACAAATTACTTCTCACTGTCTTTTGAATAAATAAGTTACTGTTTTCATTGATAGTGGTCTTTCTGTTAATCATTATCTAACATGAGCACAATAGACTACTATGGATCCTGTTACATCATTAATATGAACTTTTAATACACAAGAGGAATCCAATATTGTACAGAACTTGACAGGAATAGAAAGAGTAATTGAAACTTTCTACAATTAAGTAACTTTGAGCATTTGGACTACTTTCAATGGGAGGGGGGGAGGGGGAGGGTGCTTAATCTTGACCACTGTAGTAAAGCGAAATAAACGCACTTTCATTACATTAGTGAAACAAGCTCTTAACAACCATGAACATATAACTGTCAACAGTTGTATTTCTGAACTTTTACTGCAGTGAAACACAAATTTGAGATATTTGTAAGATCCTTCCAAAAAAAAAAAATTAATTTTAGCACACTCTCTTGCCATATTAATTTTGATATGCTTTCAATAAAGGACACTCGGTAAGCATGTTTGACATGGGAAGGACCCTAAGTGGTTGTGTGACGGGATAAAAAGTCAACGTAGGTATAAGACTTCAAGTATAAGTTACCTTATATTTGAGTACACTATAACATCCAATGAGCGGATCCTTCACTGTACATTACCATAGTTCTTCTGTTCATTTACAGTGATTGCGCAATGTGTTGGTGAGTGCATGTTGGAAGGTGGATTTTCAAGTAGAATTGCTCGACTCTGTCATTTCTTGGTGACGATGATAGATATCAATTCCAACATAATTCCAGCTAGTTTCTGCATCCATCTGAGGCTTTGGCACAATGGAAAACGGTGAAAAAGGCCCATCTCGCCACCAGCACACTTCACAACCTTTTCTTGAGCTGTTGGTGGTTCAGTAGCTCATCCTCGACTGACTCTTGATTCCGCCTTTTTATCCATGCCAACCAAATTTTGCGCGGGCAACAAAGTTCCGTTACCGAGGGGAACCACAACACCTTTTACATACAAAATAACTAAGAACCCTAAGTGAAGGTCAGCAGTTTACATAACAGCAACCAAACATATTGAATAAAACAGAACCTTTGCACATATTGACATTTCTACAAAAAAAAATATTTAAACAAAATTATTCAATTTTAATGACAACCAAGGAGATTATGTGAGAAAGACAAAACATATCATATGCTCATATTGTGCATATTACAGAGATTACACTTCATTACAGTATCGAATTAACCATACACTAATTACAGAAGTTCAACGAAGGATGTTGAACTAAAGAGAAAGCTAAATGAATAAACAAAAGGTGTGTAATGTCTAAGCTATGGTGTTACAAGTTTTATGAGCTCGCCAGAGGTCTTGGTCACTTCAGGATGTCACAACTTCAGCTTTCAGGCGCTGTTTTCTGCGAGCTCAGTAAGCCAGTAGTTAATATAGAGTTAGATCTGAGCTTTCTTGTAACCGTATGCACAGTCGCCATGCTGTCATGTTGTTACATTGCTTGTCTGAATGATAAGCCCACACAGGGTATGGCAATATCGTCCGCTTTTACTGCCATTCGGTCAGCATTTGTCTCCCGCTGGCTTTCTGCTCGCCGGTCAGCCATCCCGCTCTGTTCCCGGCATTTCCAGAGAAGAACTTATATGTTTCAGTGTTTCAACATCAATCGGAATATTACGGTTTGGTGCTACAATTCGTACGCACTGATACTCTAGGAGAGGAATAAGAGGGCAATATTTCCTTATTCACTCACTTTAAAGTACAAGAGGTGATAAAACTGTTACCGTTTAAGGGCGTTGCCCATACACAACCCAGCACATCTCTGATGCGAGTATATAAGCACCAACATGTAGGCATGGTGTCAGTCTTTTAACTGAAACATTTTGGTCGCCCCTTATAGTTTGAAGAGGGTTTATACTGAAGTAGATACAAATATTTGTAACCAGGTCAGACTGAAATCAAGGCTAAATAAAGGAGTGAAGGATAAATCCACTCTTTGGGTACAATAAATTTTTATTGTTCTCGTGATATCCAAAATATAAGTATTCAATTAAAGTGTCAGAGTAAAAGTAGAAGCAGTTGAAGCTTGCGACTGACGTGGAACACCCTCTCATGAATGGATACCTACGCCACGGATGTCTATAAGAGGAACGGCATATTTCATGAATACTGGCTTTCTGGCTTTCCGCAGAGCTCCTTCGCGGAGACCGAGTGCAAAGATGCGCTACATTGGTAACTAGGGATCCATTACTGAGAATGTGGAATTAGCATCTGCACAAAAATTGTAGTTAGAGACTTTTTTTTGTAGTGCTTCTGTGAGAAATTCTGCAGCGTAGCAGAGGACAGGTGTAGTTCAATCATTGACTGAAGATTATTCAGAATATCCCATACGTCGTTTCATGCTAATGAAAGACATGAAAGGAAACAAATAGTATTACAGACCCGCTAATTACTTATACAGCATACCATAAACTATTTGTGCAGCAGCCCTTTCGCACAATAGCGCATTGTAGTTTCTACGAAGCTTAATATTTGCAGATGCTTTGACAAAAGTACCGATAATACGAAATGGAGGCATTCATTATTTGACGGAGAAAACGATCTGAACATAAAAATGGATAGAAATAGCCTACAAAGCTAAAGGCTATACCGGAATCAAAGTAGTAATAATGGAAATGGCTCTGCACGTAATGGGAAAGTAAGACTTCAATACAGCACCGTGAGATACCATAGAGGTGGTCTTCAAGCCTGATGAGAGCATTACCGGGTAGCACGCAAATACGAAACTATATCAAGACTGAAAGATCCGTAGCAAAGCAATGACCTTATAAAAATTGCAAATATGAGGGACATAAACCAGTGAACCTTTACACCTCTATACATAAAAGAACCAAATAAGTTTTCCGCGTTGCAAACTTCTCGTAGGTAAGGGTGTGTAAATTCCAAACACCATATGTTCTAACGTACACACGTTTCACCATAAGAGAAGGCAGTTCTGTTCTAATTTTTCTTACATTGTATAGAAATCAAAAGAAAGACCAACTTCTTGCCAAACGCTAATCAAATCACGTAGTACGTTACCACATAACAAGTCCCTCATTTAAACACACCTTGTTTTTAATGCCAAACTGTAATGCTATATTATATACTAAATGCCATTTCCGTATTGTCATCATTCTACAAACCACACTGACCGATCCACGTCACATTCTGAAAGTGTGTCTGAGACTTTCTATTCTTCTTTCTGTACTTTATCCTTATTTTGTTTTTCACACACAAAATTCACTTCCTATCCCAAAGTGCAAAGCAGGCTGACTTAAATCCGAAATGTCGTAGAGCCAAGTTCTTTTCAGCCACATGCTAGGTGAAATGGTAACCGGGAATAACCTGGAGGAGATTTCCCGTTCCGTCATTTGTCTGACATTCAATGGGTACCTCGCCAAACCCTTTTTCATAAACAGAAAATTGGTGCCATTGTTAGTTTACATCTGGGACAATATTTGCCGGATGATTTTTAAGGCCTACTCTGTGTTTAAGTACATGTTGAAGGGTGTAAGTGTGTATGGTGGACTACCAGTCGGAGTTGTACGACAGCGTGACCCATGAATATACGTAAATTCTCTGAAGATAAAATTTTGCTGCTCCTACCTCGCAGTCCCGTTCCAATAGAAAAGTAGAAAAAACCGCATGACATATCTGCTCACTCTGGAAAATGCTAAGCGACACCGAAAATCCTGAATTCGAACAGTATTTATGTCAACTAATTCCGTTCAGAATTGGTGCACTCCAGCCCTTCGCCAATATTTAATTGTTTATTCTGAAATAAATGTATGAGAATGCATCAAAGCCGCCGAAGTATTTTTTACAAAACATATTTTGCCAAATATCCCAAACAAATAATACGTGGGTGAGCAGACAACGGAATTAAATTTTCATTAGAAAGACTTTGGTAGCAGTTGAGTATTTTTATCTCCAGTAATAATTTGGAATGCTATTTATTCCACTGTTCCATATGTTGTGCTGATGTTCTTGTAATCTTCAATGAGTTCGATAGATTTTTCTTCGTACGTGTACTGTCTTCTAAAGTTCTCGAATCTAAATTCTATAGCGAATATCATCCTTTCGTGTTAACAGATCTCCGTCAGGGAAGTCGACACTGATGGAAAATATCCTGAAGAAAACTGTCTGTAGCAGTAGCGACAAAGGACGAGAATTAGATATTTCTAAATGAAGGTTTTATATTTCGGTGTGTATTATTTCTCCTTCATCATCGCAGACTGAAGCGAAAACTGTGCTATATTATCCTCAAAAAGCTGTTGGGGCTTCAACATCAAATAGGGACAGAGCACTAGTATTCCTATCTAAAAGCTGTATCCTTGGAAGAGTTTTCGCAGCATTTGTAATGACTTTTAGATCAGTATTCTGATAATTTGTCGATTTATTTAATAGTAGGAAATGATTGAACGGTTCTTCAGAAGCCAGGTAAGTACATACAGTAGATTCAAGTCAGAGGAATACATATTCACTATGGGGAAATTATCTCCCAATAAAATAAGTAAAGCTGATTAGAAAGATGTATTGTAAGTAGGCTGTTCAGGTTTTTATGTTGGTAACGCCACGTAGCGCTCTGCATGAAAATCACTGACTGTGCTGTGTGCAGTCTGTGGCTGGTTGGCATTGTTGGAATATTCGCTATTGCTGTGTTGGGCAGTCGGATGTGAACAGCGCGTAGCGTTTTGCATTTGGAGGTGAGCTGCCAGCAGTGGTGGATGTGGTTTTGAGACAGGATGTTACGGACGTGTGTCCGTCAGAAAGAGGAAATTTGTAAGACTGGATATCATGAACTGATATATATATATATATATACATATGATGAGTTTTGAACATTATTAAGGCAAATACATTGTTTGTTCTCTATCAATATCTTTCATTTGCTAACTATGCCTATCAGTAGTTAGTACCTTCCGTAGTTAGAATCTTTTATTTAGTTGGCAGTATTGGCGCTCGCTGTATTGCAGTAGTTAGAGTAACGAAGATTCTTGTGAGGTAAGTGATTCACGAAAGGTATAGGTTGTTTTAGTCAGGGCCATTGTTTTGTAGGGATTATAGAAAGTCAGGTTGCGTTGCGCTAAAAATATTGTGTTTCAGTTTATTGATGATCAGAATAAGTAAAGAGAGGAATGTCTGAGTACGTTCAGTTTTACTCAGCTGTCTCTGTATCAAATAACGTCGAAGTTTAGAAGCACAATAATTCATAATTTTCCAAAGGGGACGTTTCAGTGTATTTGGAATTGGAATACGGGTAACTATCAAGCACCAAGGTTTGCTTAAGGCTCGTGGCATATGAAATAATTATGTGTTATCGGTAGGTCACCAGTTGGCCCCAAATGTTCAAAGTCATTATCTCACTGTTGTTTCTGAGTGAAAAGATATGGTTCAAGATTTTCAGTAACAGGATGGACTTCATCGGCCACGTCGTTGGTACCAGTCACATAAATTTTCGTATCGAGTTTCATCCATTTTTCTCTAAACCTTCTGAAGAGCAGCACGTCTGGACCAGTGGTTTCACTATCACTGAGTTGAAACAATTCCAAAAACTAGTTCAAAAATGAGATGATTGTAAGAAAAGTATAACATTGCACGAAAAAATATTTTTCAGATTTGTAAGGGCATCATTTAGTAGACGTGCATTCACTGTAGTAGTGTTAAAACACACTTCCAACATGGTTTTTGGTTATATACCACGCGCCCAATGTTTGGTAAATATCCATGGCCTATTCATATTCCAAAGATGCTGATGTTTGAAGGACTTCCCGAAATTACACCTTTCGTAGATACTTTACTGTTATTGTAGGTCGATCAATTTGTTAAGCGTCCGTGAGTGACGATTAATGCTGAACTTTGTCTGAGACCACTCATGCCGACACCATTTGCACAGTATCCGCCTCTTTCTACTGTTTACTTGTCTGCAGCTCTAATCATTTGTTTCTGTAATACTTACCACTATTCAAATAGACTATTAGAACGATATACGTGACTTGAAGTTTAACTTTCAGAAAGTGGAAAAATAACGGCAACCCTAATACGGCATGACAGTTTTTACATGGAAAAAACTAAAATTAGTGACAAACCACGCCATGCACACTCTTTATTCAGTATGTAAACGTCACTACAGATATTCGGATTTAGATTCTGATATGTTCGATAAGCCTGCCATAATTGACGATGCTGTGGCGCAGACTAATAGCGAAATTCTGCATGACCCGCTGAACTGTTGGAAGATCGATGCTGTCGATGACATCTTGAATGGCTGTTTTCAGCTCAGCAATGCTTTTGTTGTTATTACCGTAAACCTTGTCTTTAATACATTCCCACAAAAAGAAGTCGCATGTGTCCAGATCCCGAGAATACGGCGGCCAATCGAGGCCCATGCCAGTGTCCTCTCGATACCCCGGAGCCAGAAAGCGGTCACCAAAGAGCTCCCCCAGGACTTGAAACACTCTCCTGCTTCGATGGGGTCGAGCCCCGTCTTGCATGAACCACATCTTGTCGAAATCAGGATCACTTTCGATAATGGGGATGAAATCATCTTCAAAAATCTTCACCTACGTTTCGGTAGACACCGTGCTATCAAGGAATATCGCAACGATAATCCCGTGACTGGATATTGCTCATCACATAGTCATTTGTTGTGGGTGAAAAGACGTTTAGATGGCGAAATGCGGATTCTCGTTTCACCAAATGGCCCAATTTTGCTTACTGACGAACCCATCCAAATGAAAGTGCGCCTAGTCGCTAAACCAAACCAACACGGTGAATACTAACTCCCAATGGCATGCAGTTTGAGCGTCCTAAATCAAACCGTGTGTTATTTAAGTGTCAGGAAGTCGTTTCTGAAAGTATTTGTATGGAGTGTGGCCATGTGTGGAGGTGAAACGTGGACGATAAATAGTTTGGACAAGAAGATAATAGAAGCTTTCGAAATGTGGTGCTACAGAAGAATGCTGGAGATTAGATGGGTAGATCACATAACTAATGAGGAGGTATTGAACAGAATTGGGGAGAAGAGGAGTTTGTGGCACAACTTGACTAGAAGAAGGGATCGGTTGGTAGGAAATGTTCTGAGGCATCAAGGGATCACCAATTTAGTACTGGAGGGCAGGGTGGAGGGTAATAGACGTAGAGGGAGACCAAGAGATGAATACACTAAGCAGATTGAGGAGGATGTAGGTTCCTGTAGGTACTGGGAGATGAAGAAACTTGCACAGGATAGAGTAGCATGGAGAGCTGCATCAAACCAGTCTCAGGACTGAAGACCACAACAACAACAATAACAACAGTTCGGTAACTGTCGCCCTCTATGTAGCATGCGTAACTACAAAGTGCCTGGGCCTTGCTTTAGCTACACTTATGAACATACTGCTGCGAGTTAGTTTGAATGAACTGTAATGTACGGGGCCTCCCTCCTTGAGTAACCGGCCGCATTTTTTCTAGCATTATGGCAGATATTTTGCAGTTTCGTTTTTGCAGTGACCAGTCCATGCGGAGTAAGCCCAAACGAACAACACAAAGCAAGCAATTTATTCGACGTCGAGTGTGGATGGAAAGTGCCGTTTTGTTATACGTTAAAGACAAAAAGATTTATAATGTGGAATGTTACGTGCCACTTCGATAAAGTGATTCCAAATTAGTCTATTGCGATATTCGTTTTATCGATATGTATTAACTGGGGCGATAAAATACGAATAAGAACCAGTATTTAAGCAGTGATAGCTCTGCCTAGGCTGAATGCTACTGCCATAAACAGCGTTGCCCGGTCCCCGCTAGAGTACTGGTCATTCTTCGTATTTTACTGCCCCTATTAACACCTGTCAATAAAACGAATATTGCATTAGAATAGTTTGGGAACGCTTTGTCGAATGGGCACGCAAAATTCCGCTACAAAAATCATTTTGCTTGTAATTGGAAACAAACCGTTGCTTTCCATCGGAACTGGGATTTCGTGAAAGACGTCTTGAGCAGCTTTTGTTCGTGCTGTTTACAGCTACATGTTGCAGACACGAAATTGCAGATATATAGCTTAACACGAGAGAAAATGCGCTTATCGCCTTTTACGAAAGAACGCCCCCTCCCCCATATATATATATATATATATATATATATATATATATATATATATATATATATATATATTACGATGTCCAATTTTTTCTATCACTCTCTTTTTCGGTTTTATGGAAAGAAACACCATCTGTTTCAGGTCACTTCAATTTGTGTGCGCGTCAGCCTGACTGACTAACTTCAATGCTAACGAACTCGGAAACATTGCAATGTATAAAAATTTTTCTTAGCCATTATTCCTCAGCACAAATTCCCCTGCAACACACTTACAAACGCCTTTCAAACTGTTCCTGACCTCCCCGTATATATATCCCAGCTCTTTACCTGTATCGTCCGACATATTTCATATATAGATGTATACAAACATCAAAGAAAGTTTTGTTCCACCTAGGTTCCGAGAGTTTCGGAGCCTGTACACAAAACTGGAATAGAGAGAAACATAAACATCATTTCCATCCTTTGCTCATGAAAACCACACATTGCATGTTGTACCACCATACATCCAGACCTTCAGAGGGGGAAGGTCCAGATTGCTGTATACACCGGTACCTCTAATACCCAGTAGCACGTCCTCTTGCATTGATGCATGCCTGTATTCGTCGTGGCATACTAACCATAAGTTCATCAAGGCACTGTTAGTCCAGATTGTCCACTCCTGAAAGGCGATTCGGCGCAGATCCCTCAGAGTGATTGGTGGGTCAAATCGTCCATAAACAGCCCTTTTCAATCTATCCTAGGCATGTTTGCTAGGATTCCTGTCTGAAGAACATACTGTCCATCTTAATCGAGGGATGTCGTTATCCTGAAGGAAGTCATTCACAAGATGTGCACGATGAAGGCGCGAATTGTCGTCAATGCTAACCGATATGGTTGCACTATCGGTCGGAGGAGGGCATTCATGTATCGTACAGTCGTTACGGCGCCTTCCACGACCACTAGCGGCGTACGTCGGCCCCACATAATGCCAACCCAAAACATCAGGAAACCTCCACCTTGCTGCACTCGGTGGACAGTGTGTGTAGGGCGTTCAGCCCTACCGGGTTGCCTCCAAACACGTTTCCAACGATTGTCTGATTGATGGCATATGCGGCACTCATCGGTGAAGAGAAGGTGATGCCAGTCCTGAGCGGTCAATTCGTGATGTTGTTGTGCCCATCTGTACCGCACTGAATGGTGTCGTGGTTGCAAAGATGGACCTCGCCATGGACGTTGGTAGTGAAGATGCGCATCATGCAGCCTATTGCGTACAGTTTGGGTCGTAACACGACGTCCTGTGGCTGTACCAAAAGCATTATTCAACATGGTGGTGTCGCTGTCAGGATTGCTCCGAGCCATAATCCGTAGGTAGCGGTCATCCACTGCAGTAGTAGCCCTTGGACGGCCTGAGCGAGGCATGTCATCGACAGTTCCTGTCTGTCTGTATCTGTTCCATGTCGGAAAAACATCGCTTTGGTTCACTCCGAGACGACCAGACACTTCACTTGTTGAGAGCCCTTCCTGGCACAAAGTAACTTTGCAGACGCGATCGAACCGCGGTATTGACCGTCTAGGCCTGGTTGAACAACACGAGCCATGTACCTCGTTCCTGGTGGAATGACTGGAACTGATCGGCTGTCGGACTCCTATGGATGGTTGTTTACGTCTTGGGAGGGTTTAGTGACCTCTCTGAACTGCTGAAGGGACTGTGTCTGTGATACGGTACCCGCATTCAACAGGTTAGGTTAGGTTAGGTTGTCTTCAGGAGTTCTGGGAATCAGGGTGATGCAAGACTTTTTTTGATGTGTGTGTATCTGCTTCTCTGCTGTGTGACACCATATGACTGCAGAGACGACCTTAAATATATCTTCGGTATTAGCTGTGTGGTATGATCTAATATACTCGCTCACTGTACTGCTCTTTCTCACAAATTGCGTGAAATACTGAATAGAACTACTAAGACCCAAACTGCCTTCTGTAATTTTAAATTATTTAATCCAGCTGAAAATAAGAACATAATGCCAACGTATTGTTTTAAATCATTTTTTTAATTTAGCACCTTCTTATCCCCATAGCCATTCTTAGACGTAATAGCGACATCTTACTCCAGGATCACCTTTATACAAGAAATTAGTCGAGTATGAAACAAATTTTGCAGAAAGAGTTCCAGCCATTCCTGAGCTGTGCTTCAGTGTCACACTTTTAACCCCCAGGTTCAGCATTAGGCCTGCTATGGGAGTTTTACTGCATAAGTTATTTTTTCTCCAGGTTGCAAGTGATGCATGTGCCAAGTTTGGTGGAAATTCATCAGGCATTATAGAAATGGGCTGATATGTCGCTTAAGTTTGTACCATGACTTTCTAATGCACAGCACATCTTTCTTCCAGGCTCATCAAAAAAGCCATCACGCCACTGCTCTCGCATACCTGCATGACCTTATGGCGAGGTCAGTGGGGTTGGTGCGGCAGCGAGTTCTGCTCTGAGCTGACCTGCAGCAGCGCTACACTGGAGGAGGTCAGTCATCAGTGTGGACGCACTTCACGGACGTGAGTGCCATGAACGGGGAGCAGTTAATAAATCGGCAGTGCCGCGGGTGTTCAGCGCTGGACGTGACCAAACTGTGGGTGGCCGCTGAAATGCCCTTCGCTTGGAGGGACGGACAGTGACGCAGGATGATGCCATGGCAATAAAGAGAGCCTCTGCTGATAGCCATTGTACCAGCCCTGATGACCCATGGCAAGGCACCAGATCAGTGTTGAGACTTTGGCCATTCTTTCAGTCAGTGTAGCAGACCAAGGATGTCACTGCGGGCGCAGTGGCAGCTGTGTGGTCATGAAGAAAGTAACTCAGTCTGTGGGCTGCCAGCACAGTAAAGCCTTGTCCTAATCTAGGAGGCCCAGAAGCCAAGTTTGATAATTGACTAATGGTCAGATCGGCTGTGGCCGCTGTTTGAGCACAAGCAACCCGCTGGGACAATTGGTGACTCTTCTTAGGTGAAAGGATGGCGATTCCAGAAGAGACACAGACAGCTGGTTTCATATTTAAAGAGGTGCCCTAGAAAGGTGCAAGAGTGATCGACAGTGCTTTTGTTTGGTTTAACGATGCAACATAGTGTACAGTGAACAGTGCAGGCCTTGCATGCAGTGTGATGATTCGTAAGTAAAATTCCACTTAGATGGTCTGTGTGTACAGTGTGACATGTTGAGATAATGTTGTGGACAAGCCGGGTGCGTGTTTGTTTTCTTTAAACGACAGATTTATTGAACTCAAACAGATTGAAGCTCTGTGCCAGGCTGGGACTGGAACCTGGAACTTTGTCTTTTGTTGGAAAGTGGTCTGTGGACCGAGCTTCCTGAGCACAACTTATTAAGTGTCCCCACAAGTCTACTTTGGATAGTGTCTCACCTCCTACGTTCCAAAAGTCGCACAATTTTTCCTGCGTACCACGTGGGACTAGCACTTCCGATAGAAAGGACGGAGTGCAAACATAGCTTAGCCATAGCCTAGGTGACTGTTTCTGGAATTAATTAGTTAATATTCGTCCCATTAACGTCAAACTGTTAGCATGATTTATCTTGTATGTGCCACACAGAAAGTAATTATTTTATTATTATTCTGTGAAAATTATTTACTTTGTGTGCACCATACAGAAATTTGTTTTGTTATTATTAAGCTGTGAGATTTATTGATTTTTAAGTGCCGTTGTACAGAATATGTTAACTCTGAAAATTGCCTGGGCAGTGTCGTAGTGGGCTGATAGCAGCGTTGCTTTAGTGGGTAACTGGTGTTGGGAGACCTCGTAGATCGAGATTTAGTGAGTCCGTGAGATGTCTTCTGAACTTTTGCTTCTTCTGATGATTGCATGTAGACCCTTCTTTCTTATGATGTTTTGTAGGAGGTTAGTTACTGTCCTAAGTAGAACTTGGAGCACTCAGTAAGTTGTGCTTTTGGACAGCTTCACAGACCAAGGGCCATTAGTTGTGACAATGTAAGGATTGTAGTAGGCAAGGCAGATGGTTGACTTTGGTTTATTGGGAGACTGCATATAGGACACTAGTACAACTCGTTCTTGAGTACTGCTCGATTGTTTAGGACCCACAAAAGGTTGGATTAAAGGAGGACATCGACGAAGTTCAGAAGCAGAGTCCCAGATTTGCTACCAGTGGGTTCAAACAACATGCAAATATTATGGAGATGCTTGGGGAACTCAGATGGGAATCCCTGGAGCGAATGTGACAAACTTCAGAGAACCAGAATTAGAAGCTAAATGCTGAACGTTTCTATTGTCACCAATATACATGTCGTCTAAGAACCACAAAGTGAAGACAAGGTAAATTGGGTTTGTATGAAGACATGTAGACAATCGATTTTCTGGTTCGCTCTATTTGCGAGTGGATCAGAAGTGAAAATGACCAGCAGTGGTAGAGGGTACTTTCCGCCATGCCCCATACGGTGACCTGTGGAGTTAGTATGTAGATGTAGAACAGCTGGTGTTAGCAAAATTTACTTTACTCCAGTAAAGTTTAATCTAAATTTTGTTACATTTTGATCAAGGAATACTGTGTTGTTACCCTATTATTCAAGCACTGCCTTCATTAACTATAAACAAATGGGAGATTAAGTTCAGTGGTATAATTATCTAGCGAACCTGATAGTGCCTCGCAATTGATAAATATGTATGTAAGTTAGCTATATGTTCTAATATCCTTCTCCCCCTTGACATTGTTCATCTCCTTCTCCTCTATGTCTCTCTCCATCTCTTCCTACTCCACTCTTTCTTTGTCTTCTGCTTCTCTTCCTCTCTTTCTCCATCAGCTCCTTGCCCCTCCTTCTTTCCATCTACTCCTCCCCCCTATGTCTTCTACCTCATCCTACCCCCACACTCTGATCATCTCTTCCTTCCCCCTCTCCACGCCCATTTCCTTTCCTCCCCGCATCTCTCCATCTCCTGTTCGCTCCTTCTCTCTCATCTTCAGTCTTGTCTATTGCTATTGCCAACGAAATCTTGATTGGGAACTAAAGTTGCTAAAGATGAATGGGTTAATCGGTTGTAATCATTGGCATACACAGCTGCTGTTGGATCTGTGCAGATACCACATACAATGACAGTAATTCGCATTATTTTAATCTGAATATTTGTATGATTACGAAGTTTTGGACGATTCTGATTCTGTACCAGTATTTTAATTATTAGCCAATGAACAAAAAATACTACGTCCATATTTTTTCTATAGAATCCGACAGTGAAGAAGAAACCAATACGGCACTTAGTTCCTTATACAATTTTTCTTAAAATTATATGTAATAAAAAGATTACATGTGGGCGAAATAATTTGTCTAATGCTTTATATGTACTGCTGTCGTAGTTAAAACGCCGAATTTCACAACACAGCAGAGCACAGCCCTATCTTGCTCACTGTTGGCTTGTTATTTAAAGAAATATATGACCTAAATAAGTCAGAATATTTATTAGAGTACTGTGTGGAAATCTGAAGTAAGTCGGTCAAAATCTTTTGGAGTATTTGCTAAGACGTAGTCCCAGCTATACCCTATGTACACTATGTGATCAAAAGTATACGGACACCTGACTGAAAATGACTTACCAGTTCGTGGCACTCTCCGTCGGTAATGCTGGAATTCAATATGGTGTTGGCCCACCCTTAGCCTTTATGACAACTTACACTCTCGCAGTCATATGTTCAGTCAGGCGCTGGAAGGTTACTCGTCCTTTGCCTCCCTCTGTCCATATATCCCTCCCACTTCTGCCTGTCTCTCTCCTTCTCCCCTCTCCAACGATCTCCTCCTCTCCCCCCCCCCCCCACTGCTTGTCCACCTCCTGAATCCCCTCCCTCTGTCTTCCATCTCTCCATCCGCCCCCCATCTTCATCCCCTCCTCATCCCCTATCTGTGCACTTCCTGCTCTTCACTCTCTATGTACTTCTCTTCCATCCCGCATCTCTCTATCCTCCTCTTCCTCACCCCTCTTTCTCACTGAATGAAGTGGCTCAGTGGTGAGCACACTGGACACACATTCTGGATGACGACAGTTCCAAGTCACCTCTGGCTGTCCAGATTTAGGTTGACTGTTATTTCCATAAATCAACCCAGGCAAACACTGGGATGAGATATGAAACCCCAATCGTCCACCTTTCTTCCTTCCTCAACTCCTCTCTCTACCCTTTTCCTCATTACTTCTCGTGCTGAGCCTCACCTCGTCCCTTCTCTTCTGTCCATTTCTTCTTCCCCCCTCCATCTGTTCATTTTCTAACCCTTTCTCACCACCTACTCCTCTTCCCAGTCTCTCAGTCCATTACCTCCTCCCACTCTCTGTCTACCCCCTCCTCTCCCTCTTTCTTTCCATCTCCTATGTGACTCCAGTTCCAGTAGTAGCCAGATGGTTTCTTCCCCACACGATTTCTTTCCAGACAATAAGTGTTACGTGTTTCAATTTTGGTTGAAACTGTTGTTGTTGTCTAGCAGATGATGTGAAACTTCTTAACGAGGTAATGAGTGACCATATTATCAGGACCTGGAAAATCTAAGTAAAAATATAATTCCTGTTACAGACGTCACTAGAGTGCGATATAGGTTCAGGAATGAGCCGAAGAAGAGCGGTGGTACGAGGCCAGTATGCGCTTACAGATTATCAGCGCCAGGATGGAGAGTAACTGAAAAGAAGGAAGACCGAAATTACGGACAGCGAAATGGACAAACACAGCGCAATCCATACATACAATAAACTTTACTACATATTTTTGTATTTGCAACATTTATTTCCTAAACAAGTTAATTTTCACCTCTGTAATAGCATTAATGTTGACATTAGTGTAGGTAACATTGAAAGACTGACTGTCATTAATACACAGAGCTTACGATTACCTGGGTTGGTATTATCTGTGCGAAGTTTGCCGATTTTTTAAAAGCTCTAAAACGAAGCATTAATTGTTCTGTGATAATAAGAGCGATTACTTTCGAATAGAACTATGATTAGAGGATGTAAGTGCCCCATATATAGTGTGTTTGGTGGAGTTATCAGTTATAAGATTATGCCAGACGGAATTCATTTGACTTTAACAGTGTTTTAGACTCTGCAGAAAATGCGAACCATCGTCAGGAAAAAAAAAGTGAATAAAATTAGAAAAGAGCTTGGGACGATTATTTCTCGAAAGTGAACTGAAAGCAAGTAATGGTATATACAGTGAATTTCAAGATCAATTTCCTGAATAAGCGGCTAGTTCCCAGGAAGGAAGAAAAATTAAGGTTTAACATCCCGTTAACTATGACGTCATTAGCGACGGAGCAAAAGCTCGGATTGTTCCTGTGGTGTCGTGCAAAGAGCAAGGTGAGGAAGCAATGTTGGTACTTCGGAACGCAATGACGAGTGAACATAGTCATTAATAACCGCAATCTCGAATGAGGGAGACCGGCGTAGAAACGCCCAGAAGACTTTCGTTACCCTGCCGTTTCTGCTCTCTCACTTAACGGCCGAGCACAGCATCGCTCACTGTCAGCCCAGTCGACAGTCATCGACAGAAACGACAATACTGCTCAGCGAACACTGGATTACTCAGAACTCTACATACAAGGTACTGTCAGTTACACTACAGATGAAGAATCTAGTATCTTGTCAGTATCAAGTTATATGTTAACGTTCAGTGATAGTTATAAACACTCGTGACATTCCTATGCAAAGAGGTTACACCAAACTTAGGCAATGCATCTTATCTGTGTTATAATGACGTGAACTAATATGTTATAGGTTGTAGTATCCGATACATTTCCTCAAGGAGTGGACGAATAGGACCCGCCACTGTACCGACGAGAGTGTTTTCATCCGTCACAACAAATGGTGCCGAGACGTACCGTTTCTATAAAATGATTTTTGCCTGCTATCAAAGTGTTGGTGTGTGACGTGGCTCTCAAGCGATTAACACCAGGGTTTGCATTTTACCTTGTGTCTTTAATTCACTGTATGTAGCATACCAATTGTTTAACCATTTTTTGGCTCCACAGTGTGAGCTAACATCCGTAAGATGTTGGGGCTCACATGCGGCTCCTCTTCGTCGAAATGTCTTGGCTCAAACTCGTCCAGGGGTTGAACAGCACGTGTCGCATTACACGCCCTTAATTAGACGCTTGTGACCCTTTGGTTAAATTCTCTGGCTGATGGCAAGTAGACAGTTAACCGTAATAAGAATATCGGGAATTAAAGTAACGACCCATAAATGATGTAGGCCACACTGCTGCGATTAGGTTAGAATAATGTTTATTCAGAAAGAAAAGTAATAGCGGAAGTGGTGCTATATATAATTGCTCTATTACACTCGAGTGCATATCCATTTCGCACAGTTCGATCGTTCACAATCTCATCGCGAAACGCCAGTCCAATACTCCACCTCGATATTTATACGAAAAGTTAGAGTTCACACCAGGCGCGCGGCTGCTCGCCGCTCGGAGACCAAGTCCCGCGATACCACACAACGCGAAATTTTCTGAGTCGCGTCACTTCCTAGCTGCCTAAAGGACCGACTGTCCGCTTCCGCGTTTCACTCCCAACTGTACCCTTTGGTGTCTAGACCAGAACTCACCACTTTGGTGTCTCCAGCCGAACTGTCCGCTCTCGCGTCTGCACCAGCACTGTCCCTCTGCCCGTCCCCGGCTGCGTTTCCCGCGCGCCGAACATCCTCGCTCAACTGACTAGGGCAGTTCCCTTTCCTCAAGCCGTCCATCTGATTGTCTACAGCATATTCTACATTATTTTTCATTGTAACATACTTAAATAATCATAGCTTGACCAATTTCACGTTCTAAATAAAGTAACAATAATATCAATTACATAATAAACGTTAAATTCCTTTACAAAACACCAATACAATTTCCTTCTTAACTTTGAATGTCACGGGCATTAGCCTTGCACCAATGTCCTGTCTGATAAATAAGAAAAGAACAAAGTAACTATTATGCACTAAACTTTACAACAAATATTCTATTACCTGATGATTTAATAGGGTGTCATGCGATCATCGTTCAATGTGTTTCGTGTGGAGGAAATCATGATCTGCTGCGTAACTGTAAATACTGAGAATTTAAATTTACTATATCTTTCAAACAAATAAAGTTACGGAGTTGATATTTACATCGTTTGGCGTTTTAAGCATGCTCTTCTATATGAAATGTCGATCATTAAGATCGACCAAAGCGTTCAGATTTTAGCATCCAGGTCTTTGTTACAAAACTTGTTAATTTCACTTCGACAGTAAATCCTAAACTATTATAGATATGACCACTACTCAGATATTATTGGGATCATCGTGAAATTTTATGAAGGATGATAGACTAAAATTATTGTGGCTTCATTCCCTGCATTACTACAGAATTAAATAGCTTTAATAAATGTTTCCCTTTATGGCCGATCTTAGGTCCGCCATATTTAACACTGCTACGTCTCTCTGGCCACAAACGGTTTCTACGGAGATTCCCTGTGATGTAGGTTCTCGTCTGTCTTAGTCACACATTACAGCAAAATAGACGCCTGTAAATTTCCCTATCTGGACGACGGGGTTCGTATCACAATTCCTGAAGGTTGACTCTTTCGGCTATATACACTCCTGGAAATTGAAATAAGAACACCGTGAATTCATTGTCCCAGGAAGGGGAAACTTTATTGACACATTCCTGGGGTCAGATACATCACATGATCACACTGACAGAACCACAGGCACATAGACACAGGCAACAGAGCATGCACAATGTCGGCACTAGTACAGTGTATATCCACCTTTCGCAGCAATGCAGGCTGCTATTCTCCCATGGAGACGATCGTAGAAATGCTGGATGTAGTCCTGTGGAACGGCTTGCCATGCCATTTCCACCTGGCGCCTCAGTTGGACCAGCGTTCGTGGTGGACGTGCAGACCGCGTGAGACGACGCTTCATCCAGTCCCAAACATGCTCAATGGGGGACAGATCCGGAGATCTTGCTGGCCAGGGTAGTTGACTTACACCTTCTAGAGCACGTTGGGTGGCACGGGATACATGCGGACGTGCATTGTCCTGTTGGAACAGCAAGTTCCCTTGCCGGTCTAGGAATGGTAGAACGATGGGTTCGATGACGGTTTGGATGTACCGTGCACTATTCAGTGTCCCCTCGACGATCACCAGTGGTGTACGGCCAGTGTAGGAGATCGCTCCCCACACCATGATGCCGGGTGTTGGCCCTGTGTGCCTCGGTCGTATGCAGTCCTGATTGTGGCGCTCACCTGCACGGCGCCAAACACGCATACGACCATCATTGGCACCAAGGCAGAAGCGACTCTCATCGCTGAAGACGACACGTCTCCATTCGTCCCTCCATTCACGCCTGTCGCGACACCACTGGAGGCGGGCTGCACGATGTTGGGGCGTGAGCGGAAGACGGCCTAACGGTGTGCGGGACCGTAGCCCAGCTTCATGGAGACGGTTGCGAATGGTCCTCGCCGATACCCCAGGAGCAACAGTGTCCCTAATTTGCTGGGAAGTGGCGGTGCGGTCCCCTACGGCACTGCGTAGGATCCTACGGTCTTGGCGTGCATCCGTGCGTCGCTGCGGTCCGGTCCCAGGTCGACGGGCACGTGCACCTTCCGCCGACCACTGGCGACAACATCGATGTACTGTGGAGACCTCACGCCCCACGTGTTGAGCAATTCGGCGATACGTCCACCCGGCCTACCGCATGCCCACTATACGCCCTCGCTCAAAGTCCGTCAACTGCACATACGGTTCACGTCCACGCTGTCGGGGCATGCTACCAGTGTTAAAGACTGCGATGGAGCTCCGTATGCCACGGCAAACTGGCTGACACTGATGGCGGCGGTGCACAAATGCTGCGCAGCTAGCGCCATTCGACGGCCAACACCGCGGTTCCTGGTGTGTCCGCTGTGCCGTGCGTGTGATCATTGCTTGTACAGCCCTCTCGCAGTGTCCAGAGCAAGTATGGTTGGTCTGACACACCGGTGTCAATGTGTTCCTTTTTCCATTTCCAGGAGTGTACTTAAATGAGAGCGAGATGTTCGTTAACTCGCAACGGGAAATGTCTCTAAACGGAATTCCTCAGTTTGACGCGCAGGTATTTGATTGACTGCTCAGTGTAAATCACATGAGAACATTAGTATCACAGCAAACTCCAATACAACCAGCTGGTGTACTCAAGTTTCGCCTCTTAAGTACCACAGAACAGAAATGGTCATAATATCGGACCCAGTTTGATACCCACTTCACGGCATACAAAGTTACAGGCACGGGGACAAAACATTTTTTCGTCCACGATTGAAGCCGACGTGAACTATGTTTAAATGTACGCAGCAAATGTATCCCAAAACGGTTAGCTACGGTCAACTGGTTCGACTGCTTAACACACATTACGACAGTCGGGTTCATGCCACGGCAGCTATGTTTAAATTTTTTCCACTCAAGCAATACTCAGCACAGATTAAGAAACAGAGAATTGTTGTAGTAAGAGGACTAACGGTAAACTGTCGTTTCAAGTGTTGTGAACTCAGTTACAGCAGTCAAGTGACGTGATGCAACCAAGCACCGTCTGTGAGGTACATCCACTTGCGCTACTTCTCTAGAATTGCCAGATCCCAATCTTAAAACAGTTGCGTCTACTGTGCAGTTTGAAACTACTGTGAACACAGCTGAAGGTAATTTTGACTCTCCGTGTATTTATGTTGTTAACAGTGCACAAGGCATTGAGTCTAAAATCCATGATACTGTTAAAGTGATTAAGAACAGGGCTCAGGTAGACAGTAAACGTAGAGGGATAAACTTCCAGTCTTGTGGTGTACGACGTATGCCTCAGAATACAGCGAGGAAGTCTTGTCCTCAGTTCTTTTACCATAACTGCCGGAAAAAGTTGTTCTTGTCCTGACAGAAAGTGTTTAAGGTGTGGATAGCTGGGTCATATTCAGATACTGTGTTTTCAACATGGTCCAGGCTCTTTCAACGACCGACGTCGGAAGGGGGCACGGACTCAGGGTGGCTATGAAAAAGGCGTACCTTAAAGCTTTCACGGCAAGACCATTACAGTCGAAGCAAGCAACGCCTTGCATTTCCAAATTGTGGAAAACTTTTGCTGCTGTACGCAGACTTGTGAACAAACTTCTTGTCCACTTACGAGTGGCTCAAATGAGGTATTAAACTGCAGCTGTGCACTGGTGCATTTGTTTTCCATATTAATAGAGACACATATGAAAGGATCGTCAGCCCATAGCTACAGCGGCCTACTTCGATTTTACCTGCTTACGACGGACTCGAAATTCCAGTACTCGCTGTGTGCATTTTGCCAACAACTTTTTTGTGTAGTTATGAAACGCGTATTGATACATCTACTCAGTTCTACAAACACAGCGAACATTTATCGTTTGGACTTTTCAAATTTGTTACACATGCGCATGAAAGATTATGTTAGAAATCAGTGTGTCAGGGTCTCACTTTCTTACTTGTGTAAAAGTACAAGGAACTGCCTAAACTAGGTTTAGAAGGGACTGAAGATATTGAGGTACATGTTACTGCTGAAAATAATAGACAATCAAGATTCTTTCGTGCAAGACCACGCCGACACCTTATTTGTGAGCACGTTGCTCAGGGGCTGCAAAAATAGGAAAAGAGCAGTATTACCCAACCTGTTTCTGCAAGTCAATAGGCATCACTCTCATTTATTCTCAAAAATTCCTCAGCAAGCTTACAGTTTCCTTAAAGCAACAGTAAGTCCATAAATTCTTACTTATTTCCCCTCTCATGACTAGAAGAGTTACTGGACAGACTTGGACTATTAATTTTCTTAGTTTGAGTTACGTGAGGCATACTTGTAATTACAGCTCGCTAGCAATCCAAGCGATATTTTGTTTAGCTCCAGTTTACAAAACTACTATTGGGAATTGCCTCAGCTCCTACTAGTTCTCAAAGGCTCCTGCAGCATTTGACTTCAATAATCCCTTCTTATACAAACTATTTGGACAACATTCTAATCACAGGTCGTATGCATGCTGAAAACTGGGCAAATTTGGATTGTTTGTTTCAGGTTCTTTCTGTAGTTCGCTCAAAGTGCAACAAGGAAAAGTGCCCCTTCTTCGAAGAAGAACTTGACTTCTTCTGACATATCATAAATGGGCTGGATATTCACCCTGATACTTTGCACTTGTGTGCTATTAGAGATGTACTGGCGTCACATGCCATTAAGGAGCTCCACGGTGTCACAGGGAAACTTACCTATTACATTAAATTCATCACAAATGCTGTGTAAATTACCTCTCCGCTGACCCGGCTGTGCTAGATAAATTTTCCTTTCGTGTAACCCCAAAAATGTCAGGACGCATTTCAGCTAATAAAGTACGCATTATTAACTCACCATTGTTAGATTCACTTTGCTCCAGGTAAACCTATGGTGTTTGCTGTGATGCATCTTCTTACAGCAACAAAACAACGTGCGCGACATCATTGTACTTGGTAGAGCATAGGGCACAGACGACGAGATTAAGGAAAAGACTTCACTGCAATATTTGTGTGTAACATTAAGCAGCTCCCCTGCAACGCTATTTTGGGTGGCCACATCATCCCAGATTTTGGCAATGCATCCATAATGATTTGCAGGTTCATTCTAAGACATGTGATGGTTGTTTGTGGTTGACACATACAGCAAATTTTCTTGCATACTGGAGGCATGCTGCCGTGAGACAGTAGACCCGCAGCTATTCGGTACTGCGGAAACTGGATAATTTATAGCAATAAATTATCCAGTTTCCTCAGTATGTCAAGAAAGAGGGAAAATCGAATCATTGGGAACATTAGGTATAATTTACACCATATTATCAATTGGACTATGAGGATTTATTGTATGACTGGACGTAACATCCAGTATTAACAAGCCTCGCATCAACAAGTTTGTTCCTTGTGAAGCAGCAAAGGTAACAGACAGCTACTGAAAGAGGAGACTGCCTAGTAAAAGTTAATAGTAAAATTGTTTCCAACCGTAAATGTTTGGTGTACAACGTGGTTCCAAAATATGAAGAAATGCATATACTTTGGTGTGCTTTTTGGGAATAATTACGGTTAATAGCAAGGCGTGAGGTTTGACAATTGTTGTGTCAGCCCTGAACCGGTAACCACTACAGCTGAATTTTATATTAATGAAACTGAGGAGGTCGAAATAAAAAAATACTCCGTTTCCACAGTAAATTCTTCCTTTGTTGTCCCCGTAATATCCCCCACTACTCAAATTACGGTAGAAGTTTCATCTTTTTTCTTGTCTTGAAGGACTTCCTGAAGTAATTGTTCTGGAAAATGGGCCACAATTCACACCAGCTGAATCTCAATAGTTTTATTTTCCAACAGCATCTATCGAGTGACTACTTCACATTTTCACCCTCAGTTTAACGGCAAAGCTCAGCTTTTCATTGGAATGTTAAAAGTGACACACAGAAACTCCCACACATGGGAGAAAACGTTAAAAATCTTTCTTTGCTTTTACCGTACCTTCACACGTGATGGAAAGTCACCGGTAAATTTATCATAATGGCGTCATCACCATACCCCTTTGCATCTTCGGCGGCCACTAAGGAAACAATTCGTTCCGCCAGCTCAGGCAAAAGTTCAGCTGTAGAGTGAAGTCTTTTGTAAAGTTTTTGGCAACAAACAGCGTTGGGAGCATTGTGTCGTAAAAAAAGCCACGAGACGTCCATCTTACTTCGTGCTAGTTTCCACTGGACTGCACTGGCACCATCACAGCCAGCTGCAGCACGCTTCCGAGTATGTCAGTGTTTCTGCTGCGGAATAATTGCCCACAGTCCCAGCATGCCGCTGGGGTTTACACCAGTAGTCACCTCTACCCCTCCGCCAGTCACGGTTGGAAGCGCCCAGACTGGTACCCACGGAGGTCGACACCCCGACCCATAAGCTTTGCTGATGCCCCCGATGCCGGCACCCACCCCTGGCAGCCTCAACTAATTACCGTGGATGGGCTTCCCCAGAATGGCCCTCACGCCGCATCAGAATATCCCTTTGCTGTTCGCCTGACCACAGCTTTGGGTCTATGGACGCTGGCGTGTACAATGTGATCGATCTTTCGGCCGATGTTCCCGCTCACTTGCAACATGGTTACCGGTGTCCGGGCGAGGGGGTCCCTTCAGCTGCCGTTGTATTACCTATCTCCTGGTATGCTTCCGCATTCAGCCCTTCTCCTGCGATCTTCACATGCCACCACCACCACCATAGACGACAGCGGTGCAGAGGTTTTGGGAGGAGGAGTGACAGTAGAACACTGCTGGATACCACTAAATTACCATTTCACCGATAATGTTATCCCCGTGGAAGAATTTTAGTTTGACCGCGATCGTGCATCATGGAAAGATATCGGACAGTTTCCGTTTCTCGAAAGATTTCTATTGAAAGGAAGCCATAGCATAACAAACAGAATCCGAACCAAGGTTCTATCAGTTATAAAGAAAGCTACTGTTGGTATTACGTTTACTCGATACAGAAATTCAATTTCTGCTTGTAGGACATGAAGACCAACCTACGTAGCAGTGGTCTGACATGACCTACACAAAAGTATTATAACATTTTGTTAACAACTGGCTCTCAGTAACACTTACTATGTGCATATTAAAGCAGAAAGCCAATGATCGTTCCAGGTACACGTTTATAAGTGGTGGAACATTATTAATTTGGATATGACGTTTTATTATCAGCTTAATTATTAGAGAGATTCTGTCACCGAAATGGTTTTCTGATAATAATGTTCTCTATTCCGATTACTATTTGTTTTCTGAAGTGCCATTCACTTATTTATACGGGATGGAGAACAAATGAAGCAAATGGTCCCTACATCTAGCATGGTCTACATAAAACTTCCTAGCAGATTAAAACTGTGTCCCGGAGTCTATATAGTTGGGACTAGTTAGTTATTGTAGCAAAAGAATGTTATAAAATGATAATTTACTGTTATTACAGATTATAGTACAAAACTGCTTCAGCAATTAGCAAGGGGGCCGAAAAAGTAATCTATCCCTAGATTCAGATCAAAGTTGACTAGGTCTGCTAAGACACAATAAAAAAGTCACTATTAACAACAATATGAATTATAAGTACTATTGTAAAATAATTTACAGAAACTATTCCTTCAGCTAGCCCTTCCAGTTTACATGCCAGTACAAACATTTCTGAATGACCCCAGTTTCATGCTAACAATTTCAACGTTGTATTGACATTTTAATAAGAGTGACATTTAACCAAAACACTTTACATCGTTTCCTTGCAACTGTACTTTCGTGAAACTTAAGCTATCCTTTTACGAAAACTACATACAGTACTTCAGAAACGAGGCTAACTTAATAATTATCAAATTTACAACTACATCAAGTTTATTAAATGTTGTTAAGGGAACCAACTACCATTCAGTAAAATACAATGGTATACTCTGAAACACGGAAGCATTTGGCAAAAGACGCTGCTACCTAAATAACTTGGGATCAAATAAGGGTTTCCGACAGAAAGATTAAACAAAATAGCATTATTATTTGGATAAGAAACGAAATGACTAGAAATGCAACTACAGAGTACTCAAATATTTATTTGAGACAAAGTAGAGTATGATTTTCGTTGTACACACATAATAAATATTTACTGTAAATAATGAACTAAATTTTTTCCAGATCTCAGGCTGTATTAAATAATCTACCATTTCTTATTGCCTCGTTCAGCACATAAGATGCAAACGTTTTGCATGCTAGCCACTGACTAAGTCTTGCCACAAAGAGACTTTCAGTTCGAGTCTCAAATCTAGCTTATCTTTTCCCAATATGAGGGTTTTTGCAGACGGACTTCTCTCCATGATTTACATGATTACAATCCCAGTCTGTGATTATGAATAAAGACGTCTAGGCCAGCAGTGCAAGTATTGGATTTTTCAGTACCCTACATGAAAGTTATTGTCAGTTAAACTTCGAGTGAATAGACTTGTATCTTGTCAACAGCAAGTGCTATGTCAATGTAGAGAGACAGTTATAAATACTCATGCCATTCCTGAGGAAATGGATTAAGTCCTTCAAATGGTATGTGTTGTAATGAAGTGAACTAAAATTTAATGAGTTTTAGAAAACACCGAACTTCCTCTGAAGTAAATAACCCACAAATGTACCCACGAGTGTATATTCGTCTGGTACAACAGTTTCTACATTAGGAAAGGAAATCGGCTTTGACCTTTCAAAGGAAGCATCCTGGCAGTTGCCTGGAGCAAATCAGGGAAATCACGGATATCCTAGATCTGGATGGCTTGATACAAAATGTTATCCTCCCGAATAAGACTCCAGTGTGCTAACCTATCCACCATTTCGCTCCATAGATTCCAGCGAGTACGGCTTATATGTTGCAGCATGTTTTGTAAATACGGTAAATATTTGTTTCCAATTGAAAAAAAATTACAAATCTTTATTCGAATTTTTAATTTGTGATACTTCAGAATTAATAGCTCCATGTTAGCCGAGACTCTAAAAGTCTCTGAGGCCACAAATAATACCGAACCATAAAATCATAGCACCAACGCCACGCCATCTCAGCAGGCACTTCAAAAGATGTTGTCTGATGATAATGCGCAGAATTGGTAACTACTGATCAATGAGATTGGACTCAGTATCGAACTATCAAATTGGTTCACCCATATTTTTCTCTAAGTCATGTATCTTCAGGTACACACTAACCTCGATAAATGGGAACTTCCTCTATGTATAAATTAACCGAAGGCTAACTGATGATTATATAAGTTTCTATTAGCATGCAAATCCAACATGCTGATAATTGTGAGTTAGTTACTGGTGATTTTGGAAATCGGTGGGACAAGACCTAAAAATTGGGACATGAAAGAGATCACAGTACAAAAACCATACATCAAACGGTTAAATATCCATTAACATCCACAATAAAGAACTGTGTGCGTCACATTTCTTGAGAATACTAAACAAATTTAAAGCTTTGAAGTCTGTTAGTATAATTACTTTGTACATATAACTAACTAGTGTACAGGTTCATTCATATTTGTGTTATTTAATGTGTTTGTAAACTCACGTGAATTCTATAAATTACTTATCAGGCACATATCAACTGACAGAATGGGTTCAGAACATTGACATGGGTTAAAACCACACATCTAAGACTGCTATGTGTTACCTTTCACACTATACACGTAAGCACCAAATAAACATGTGGGAGCGCAGATGAAATGCGTGTCTAAGGAGCATCCATCAGCTTGGAATAGAAATAAAGGACTAACTGGTGCACCAAGGGAAGTTACAACCAACTAGTGGGCAACAGGTGTGTGTGTGTGTGTGTGTGTGTGTGTGTGTGTGTGTGTAAGTGTATGTGTGGTGGGCAATGGAGGGGGTGTTAAGAATTCATCCGCATAGTGATAATAACACAACCATGGAAGCCAAGCAGGTGTGAAGTTTTCTAAACGTGTGGGTGCAGCCTGCACCGAGACACCCATGTATGCCTCAGGCTGAATGCAACCTCCTGGCGAACTTTGTTGTAACTTGCTTGGTTACCAACATGAACTTGACAGAAAAACTATTTAAGAACATAGTACTCAATCATTTTCCCAGGGGAAGGAGAAGGTGGATGAGATGGACACAGTGAGAGGGGAGGAGAAGATGGGCACAGAGGGGGAGGAGGAGATGGAAAGAAAGAGGAGAGTAGGAAGAGATGGGAAAATGAGAGGTCAGGAAGTGGAGATGGGCAGAGGTAAGGAGAGAAGGGATAGGCCAGGAAGGTAGAGTTCATGGGCAGAGAGGGACTGAGAAGGAGATTGGCAGGGAGAGGGGTTGGATGAGATGGTCAGATAGAGTTAAGGAGAACTTGAAGAGTCAGAGAATGGGAAAGAGGAGATGGACAACTGGAGGTAGGAGTATGAGGTGGAGGGAGAGAATGAGATGGGCAGAGTAAGTGGGAAGAGATTATGTACAGAGAGGGAAGTAGGTGTGTTGTGCAAGTAGTATCAACATGCTTTACAAGGTCTAAGCAGGAGTGAGGCAGAAGATGGATAGTGAGGGATGGGGGAGGATGAACTGGACAGGGAATGGCTTGGAATGATGGACATAGGCGTAGGAGGCACTAAGACAGGGGGAGGGGAGCTGGAGATCGAGTGTGGGAATAGTGGGTGGTCATATTTGGAGAAACAGAGAAAGAGACTAAGAGAGAGAGAGAGAGAGAGAGAGAGAGAGAGGATAGAAGTATGGACAAAGACAAGTGGAGGAGAAGGTGGAGTGACGTTGATATTGGGGAGGAAGAAATAGATGGATAGAGATCTGAGGATGATGAGAGGAGAGAGGCAGGTGGAGGAAGAGGTTGATGTAGGAGGTCGTAGGAGGAGATGTGTGCAGTATATGTGTCACACACCCTAGTTGGGTGTAAGGTCAGTGTATAAGTAAAGCAGAAAGTTTTTACATACATTTAGTATCCTCTGAAGAACCATTCCATTGATTACCAACAAATTTAGCACACAAACAGGACACTTCATGAGAGTCGTCACTGTATGGACTAGAATCTCTTAGATCCCATATGAATGGAGACATATTTGTTTTCAGCCCCTGCCATGTAGGTTGCCCTCCATGACAGGCATGTTATGTAGATTTATTACTGGCCTTCCTAATCGACCAACTCTGCACAATAGCCTCCATGTCACTGGGAACAAATTGTTTTCCTACCTGCTAAGTGTAGGTTGCCTTTGTGACACTTGTGACAAGGATGTATCAGCTGAACTTATAGACTCGACTTTTGTGGCAGCCTATACTTCAAGGTCTAAAAACGATGTTCAAGCCATCGATCTGTAGGTTGTCCTTCACAAAAGGTTTGTTGTAGAAGAAGTTTCAGCAGGCTATATCAATCGGTTTTGCATGGGCTTCACATGTAGGTGGACATGGGAGAAAGATATGAGAATATGGATAGAGGGGGGTGGGGTGAAGGAGGAAGTGTACTGAGAAACAAAGTGGATACAGACAGAAAGAGAGAAGAAGGCGATTGACAGATGGAAGTAATGGAGAAGGGTGAGGTAGACAGAGAGAGTAGGGAGGATGAGATGGACAGAGAGTTTAGTGAGGAAGGGATGGGAGAAAGCGAGACAAGGAAATGTACAGAGAGAGAAGGGAGGCAGAGATGGTCAGAGGGAGGAGGCATGTTGTGAGTGAGGTACCAGCAGGCCTTGCATAGGCTCCACAGTGTTGGGAGAGATGGCTGAGCAGAGAGGATGAGTTCAGCAGAGAGACACCGGGATGGACAGTGAGGAGCGAGAAGGTGACAGGTGGAAGTGGAGGATATGGGCAGAGAGAGAAAGGAGAGGGAGGGAAGATTAAAGAAAGAGGGGCTAGGAGGGGGTTGACACACAAAGGGAGAGAAGGAGCTGTGAAGAGGAAGGAGTTTGGAAGAGATTGTCAGCTGGTAGAGGGCATTGAGGAATAGTGCGCAGGTGGTAAAAGAAGAGTGGGTAGAGAAGATGGACATATAGAGGGCGAGAAGGATGTGAACAGAGGGGGATAAGGAGTACGGTGAGGGATGTAGAGGGTGGAGGGGTTGGACAAAGATAGGCAGAGGAGGAGATAAAAGACAGGTGATGGAGTAGATGGAGAGAAAAAGTTGTGAGTAGGAAATGCAGAGGTAGGAGGATGATATCCACAGAGAAATGGGGGTAGGAATGACTGATTTTTGAATGTGTGCAGCAGGAACTATGTCCAATACATGTGCATCATGCATTCATGAGAGATGCTGTGGGGAAAAGATTAATTATTTAAACAGTAATGACTCTTCAATTTACTAGGTTTTTAAAACAGACTAAGTGTAAATAATTTCTCCCAATCCTGTACACACAGTCATCGAATTTTTTGATTGTGAATTATTAACGCAGACAAAAATTTTAAACAAAAACTGTGGGGCAGTACACACAGTCATCGAATTTTTTGATTGTGAATTATTAACACAGACAAGAATTTTAAACAAAAACTGTGGGGCAGTTGCTGTAGATGAGACAAACAGCAAGGCAGTGAACTATTTGTGCATCATTTAGTATGCAGCACAACAGCAAGGAGATGAACCATTGTTGCTTCAAATTTGTAATACATGCACCCATGTGTATCGTTTCTAATATTGTAGCTATTTTAATAGTGTAGGGGCACCGAAGTTTAAGGTACGAAAGTTAGATTCAGTGCAACATTTTTGAGTGCACAGGTTACAGCAAGTGCGGGATTGTTGACAGTAAGTTATGCTAACAAGCGGTTGCAAAATAAAATGGAGGCTACAGGGGCGTTGAGCACTAAAAGGCCTAAATGCAGTGGTTCACATGGCCCAAGTTACAGGCAGAAGGGGCCACTGGCGCAACATAGGTGGGATGAATACGTGACTCGGAATGGTGCATTGGAGAAACAGGGGTGCACAGCCAAGTATAAATAGGTGCCGTTTTCTAATGAGAGTCATTCAAGTGTGGCAGCTCTCCTGGACGACGGGGCATGTCACACCTCCAGCTATACGCAGCAGCAGATGGGGTGCCAGCATTCCAGTCCATGGTGGGTCACTGGTTCGAACCTCTGAAGCCGATGCAGGGTCCGTAGCCAGCCAGTGGTGGGCCACACCATGGCTCACTACTGTGGGCAGTCGTCCTGGCTTCCAACACAAGCCAGAGGCATCTCAAAGCAAGGGCTGCAGATTCGGATGCTGGATAGTGGGCACTTGTGGTCACCACAATCTCAGCTACGCCATTGTGGAAGGAAGGAGCAGGCCACTCGGCTGCTCCCAGCGGAGCAGCGCTGAGTCAACAGGGAAAAAGACCACTGAGCTGGCTGCCGGCACAGCCCTGATGAAGCGGTCTTACAAGGGCGACACACAACAGCATGTTGCACTGGGTCACTGGGGCGGTGGCCTCAGCATTGAGGGACCCTAAAACACAGACCGAGGGGAACAGGGCAGTGTAGTGGAAAGCCACAACGATCTTAATACGATGCCTTCTACCTCTTCCCGCTACATTTGTTCACCCTGATACATTGGGTGGCAAAAGTCACCACTACAATAAGAATTTCGCAATCACAGATTTTCAAGAGTATGTCTATTTGGTTAGAAATACGTGTGGGTCTCTGTGATATTATTTTACACTTTTTAGCCTGTTATGAAAACGAGACATCTTGAAACATGTATTTTAATTAAATTATTGATTTCTGCTGTTTAGTCATGTGTGCAAAAATTTTTACTCGTCTTTAAATGTTTTAATAATATTATAATAGATGTATGTGACCAACACAGGTTTAATTCAGTTGTTGTTCATCGTTGTCTCAAGCAATATATCCTGCTACATGTATCTACCGAAAATACTGAGGTGGTAAAATATAGATTAGATCTCACACAGAGGCTTGCCCATGATCACTCTTCCTCCTACCAGTGGCACATTAAGCACCCTCTGCGGTACAACAGACAAGCAAGCAAGTTAACTATGTGTTACCATCCAGTTATGAGCTATATTGAAAGTGTCAAGTCTCTAGCTCATTGAGAAATATCTGTAGTAAACAAAACACCCTCCACCACACATTAGGCAGGAAAGTGAGTTATTATTGCTATGACATTCAGTTCTGAGATACGTTTAAAAATTCAAATCTGATGCTCATTAGGAGCTTATTGAGAAATAAATTGCTACATTCCTGAACCATAAAATTACTACTGGTTCACCAAAGGTTATTAATCTGAATAAATACACAAAATGTAAAGAGGAAGTAGGTGCCAAGGAATAACTGGTGAAATTACACGCAATTTTCAGTAACACTCTTTATTCAAATTTGGTGCAAGACTTTACGATATTTTTAAAGAAAACAACCATCATTTAACAAGTAAGTCACAATTTACGATAGGAAAGGACTTTTCAGTTATTAAATTATTATAAAAAATTTCACGCCAGTAACAGGCAAGTACAGGCAAGCAATTTAACGTATACAACGCGACGTTGTATAATATTTCCAGCTCAGCTAAATTACAGGTGAATTTCACTCCATTCATTAGATGACGCATAATCTAACTTGTCTGCAACATATAAAGACAATTCTGTTTACAAAAGTTACCAAAATAGAAAAACGAAAACGCATGAGTCATGTACACGGGGAGACACTCACAGTTAATAACATTAATATTTCCAAAATATGCAAAAAAACAAATTTTACAAATTTCTGCCAGTTAACTTACGGCAAACACACACGCTCGCCGGGTAGGACTTGCGAACTTTTACAACATTCTCCTTTCAAGGCAACAGTTTCTACCCGAATGAAATGGCAAACTTTTGCATGGCAAGAAAACACACTAATAACCAAGTACCTGCATAAAACACATAAGCACGTTGAGTAAAAGCCTTAAGAGGTATTGAATTGGAAAAACACATAACATTTTTTGCTGACTAGAAACAATATAAAAAAATATACATAAACACAAATTTACGTAAGTTACAGCTTCCGGATAAGCAGGAATTCGTTATGCAATTGAGTAGTTTTTACCACGAGGCAAAAGGAATTTTTCTTCTTTCTTAGAGTACCTTTTACACGTGAATCTAGCAATACTAGTTAAGCAGGCGAGAGAATGGATCAGGTCTTATCGCCTTGCATTTTAAACAGTACAGACATTGGTGCCTTAGACTTTCACAGACGTGGCAGAGGCTAACAGTCGGATAAACCCGTAGGTAAGCTGGGCGGGGAAAGAATCAGTCCGAACCACAGATTTACTCTGACTCACCCCCCCCCTTTCTTCCTCAAAAGGGGACAAACGGACCGCCCTTTCTAGTATTACCACCTTCCCGCGGGTGGGCAGACGAGAATGAACGGCGGGAAACCCCCAGAAAAAATACGGCTGGTATAATTAACAAGAGTAAGTGAACTGAATTCAGTTAAACTTCATAAAATCTGTTAACAATCAATACGCAACTTCTGGTGCGTTACGACTCCCAGGACTGAAACAACGCAGCACATCCAAATGCTCTGCCGAGCCGCCCGCTGCCAGCCGTTTCAACGGACACAGGAAAGCGCGCCGATTTTCAGAACCTCCTCGCCGGTCGACAGCATACGGCCGAACTGCAGAATAGGCCCCTTGCGGAGCACGCTCAGGAAGATTCCTTTCGCGACGAGCAGTTAACGCCCCATACCACGGAGCCGCTGCTGGCGTCACTTACGCTGATGCCGCGGTCTGCGTGCTGTCCCTCTAGCACCGGCAGAGAAGTCGCTTCTTGCTGTCCCGACTGCCAACTCTCTGGAGAGCCCATACAGCCACTTCTTTAACCCGTGCGAACAGCCCATTTTTTCCCTTTCCCGCTAGAGGGAGAAATCGAAGCATTCAATTGCGTCAAAGGCGCCACCGCCAGAATACGGAGGGCGACTGCTTCACGCTGTAAGAGGTCCGAGCAGATGTAATTTCGATGTATTGCTCATGCGCTGACTGCGATATGCAAGGTCTCTGACGAGAGGGCAGTGTTGACTGCAGTAGGAACTGTGCAGCTGTAGCAGTGAGTTGTTGCTAGTCTGGAGTCTGCTCTGGTCTGGTCTGGTGTATCGTGTTGGCTGGTCCGGTCGCGGTGCAGAGATGCCGGAGCCTGAGTATTATTGTATAAGGTAAAAAGCAGCCTCGCGCATATGTAGTAATGTTATCTCAAGTCGCATGTAAATGTTTTAAAAATCTCCTAATAATAATCTTCCTCATAAAAAGTAACTTTTAACAACCATTCATTTCAATTTAAAAGAATTTACTAATTTCTCCCATCCATGATCATCGCGATTATTGCAATAGAAAAGTCAGTTGGTTCCTTTCATAAATGACAGATAGGTCGGCCAGCATTGCACAGAGCTGTGCCGGAAAAATTTATTGTAAGAGCAGATATATCCGGCGACGTCACTGAGGTAAGAATTTTTCCTTTTTTTATTCAGAATGATCTTTCAGGACTATGACGCAGCACTGCTGTCGTCCAAAATTTACCAGGTTAAATTCACAGTGAATTATTGAAAAGTCATAAGTGAGCGACAATTTGAGAGGTTAGTTACATTGTTTTATTACCAGGTTACTGATTTTTTTTATTGGGACATTACACTGGATGTGAACGACATAATTGTAATTTTTACTGTTGAGAGGTTTAGGAATTTTCTGTTTTGAGTTTACGCTAAATGGGAACGAATTTTGTGGGGAGATTAAATGCAAATGAATTTTGTGGGGAGGTTACACTGTGAAAGAATTTTGTTTTGAGGTTACACTAAATTAGAATCATATTCATATTATTTATTATTATTTTGTGGGGAGGTTACACTGGATGAGGGTATTTATTTATATTATTTATTATAATTTACTGTGGGGATGTTACAACGCTACGCGCACTGGCGAGCTTTTCAAAGCTAACTTTACTACGGTTCAATTCCAACGAACACACTTACACACACACGTAGACAGTCTCTTCCTCCCCCCCCCTTTTTCTCCGTACTGGATCTTCCGAATTCCATCGCAGTATTTCATACACAACACACCGGTCCTGCTGGTGTCCGCCGCCTTGATCCCCCTCACCCCCTGGTGTCTCTCTTCCTCTCCACCTCCAACCAGTTGTCGCGCCTTTACCGTTGTGTCCCACCCTCTCTCCATCTTCACACCCTCCATCTTGTTTCCCAACGCAGCTTCCACCGTCTACCCCTCCCGGATGATGAGCTTCGCCCTGACATCTACCCTTCCTACCAACTCTAACCCCCTCTTCCTGCCTCCTCCTCAGGGCTCCCTCTCCTCCCCCTCTCTCCTCCTGAGTGGCTTCCCCCTCCTACTCCCCCTCCACCTCTTGTGCCTCCTTTAAGTGTCTCTGCACTCCCTCCTGCCCTGTCTTCCCTCTTCATCTCCCACCCCACATGTCTCCTGCCTCTTCGTGTACCCACTGATGCCCCTCCTCTCTTCATCCCGCCGCTTCCCCAGCTGCTCCATGCTCTCCCGTCCTTTTCCATCTTCTCTGTCCTTTCCCTCGGCAGGTCCCGCCTGGCAGTTTTAGTCTTCGTCGTGTGTGCTCCAAGTGGGTTTTAAGTGTGTTGTTCCGGAGTGTTTTTACTACTGTGGCCGACTTTTAACCTGTGCATGTCCATTCAGTGTCTTCTCTGAGTTTTGAAGAATCGCCAAGTGTGTTTTTTAACTTTCTGGTGACTTTTTTAACTGTCCTCCATGAACGTCTCCTTGTTAGTCTATTTTACCTCCATTTTCTCCCATTTTCTAAGTTCCCCTTTATCGCCTTATGTATGTAACATTTTTTCTTATTTTAAGTTCTCATGTCACTCGGCTGAAGAGCGGCGGATTGTTCCGCTGACAGCCCTCCCCTGCCCATATGGGGCAGGGGAGTGAAATCACAGTAAAGAAAAATAAACCTGCAAGTCAGCTGTCAGGCGCAGCCAATACTTTTCACTCCCACCCCCATGCCTATGTTTCACAAAGACAAGACATCGAGTTAATATTGCACTGTCATCCAGTTCTGAGCTGCATTCAAAATTTTAAGTCTGTAGTTGATAGACATGCTTGTTTACAGTCGATGCAAAATATATACCAAAAGGACCGACATCTAGTGATCTAATATACCATGGTAGCTTCCTGCGAAAATCGGGTCACCTGGCAACGCTAGTTTCGGTTGATTATGCACCTGGTGGTGTGTCCCCCGGCGAGTATCAGGACCCGGGGAATCGCGTGAAGGTTTCGCCGCGAGCCATCACGGGTGTTCGGCGCCTAGCAGGGCCCCAGGCGCCAGGAGCGGCGGAATAAACGAGTAGCGCTGTTACGTGGCAGCAGGCGCAGCGGGGCCAACCAGAGCGTAGAGCGTGGCTAGCGCCAAGGACAGTGCGGCGGCGGCGGCGTGAAATGAGCGGCCATCAATCACGGCCGCGGCGGGCTGCACGGCAGGGCTCGCGTGGGCCTCCGGCCGCGCCACGCACGCCACCGCCGAAATTGGTTCTCTCTGGCGTCCGAGCCCATGCAGCACGAAAAAGAAAAAAAAAATGTAAACTGTTTTGCCAGTAGCCGTGGCGGCCTTTCTGTTTGTTGAGCCGTCACTCTGGTTCCATCGCTGCACGCATGGCATTCACACCACACCAACACGTTATTCGCAACCGTCACCCTAGCTTCACATACGGTACCCAGACTCCGTACAACAATCAAATCCACTTTGCAACAAACAAAATTATGGGTTTACAATTGAAAATTTGCCTGTAATAAGACGAATTTTTGTCTCTACCCCCCCCCCCCCCCAAAAAAAAAAAATATAACATCCAGGACCTGCAGCAGAACTAATCTCATTCTTGTACGTGTTTCTTCATTCTGACGTTGATCCATTTTTTTTTTTTTCATATTGGTCAACTGAGGCCACACGACAACTTAAATCCTCAACCTTTCTTTGCTGTTTCCTATATGTCCAGGGCTCTGTATTCTTCCGATGTTGCCCTTCCCTCTTTTCTGTTCAAGGTTTCTTAATTTTTTTGTCGCAAAAACCTTTCGCACTTAGTACTTTTTCATAAGAAGTTTGTTTCATTTATTTATCAGTAACAGATATTGTTTCGTTTTAGGTAATTTATTTTTATGTAGTCCGTATCACTGTTGATATCTGTACGTGGAAATGTGGGAACTTCATTTCGCTAGCTCGTGCAAATTTCATTTTCTATAGGTCTCCAAAAAGCGTTTGCCTTCACCTTCCAATTACTTTTGATGTTTGCTGTATATTACAGTGGATGTACTTAATACCTCTTACCTTCTAGTCGTCTGTAGTATGATCTTAACAGCTAACCCCCCCCCCCTCCCACACACACACACACACACACACACACACACATCAGGGGTACCCCAAAATACTGTGAGTTTTTGACCGAGCTCTCCTGAGCCATTGTCGTGTGGACATTTACCACTTGACAATGACTGAGAAGAGCTCGGTCGAAAGCTGAATTATTTTTCTAGTAATCCCTTTTTCAAGTATCTCTGTTCCATCCTTCTCGTAATTCGTTGATAAGAATTCACAAGCATCTAAACAGTGACATGAATAATATACTGCAAGAATGACGTGACTAGGTATCCAGCAATCTATAACACGGAATTCAACATTTACTGCAAAAATATCATCTGGATTGCAGCTTACGAAGTGCTATCCTTAAATACAACAGACCTGCTTGAACAATTACTCTGCTTGAGCGATTACTCTGTGTACATTACACGCACTGAGCCTTTGTCTGGTTCATTGGCCGGCCGGGGTGGCCGAGCGGTTCTAGGCGCTACAGTCTTGAACCGCGCGACCGCCACGGTCGCAGGTTCGAATCCTGCCTCGGGCATGGGTGTGTGTGATGTCCTTAGGTTAGTTAGGTTTAAGTAGTTCTAAGTTCTAGGGGACTGATGACCTCAGAAGTTAAGTCCCATATTGCTCAGAGCTATTTGAACCATGTTCATTGGACGAGCAATAGTCAAATAGTCAGCGATGGTAAAATAGTTCTCTACTCCGGGCGACATCGTCAACGTGTGAATGACTTTCGACTAAGTCAAAAAGCACCTAAGATTCTGATTTGACGAAAGGTAGTCAATAATCGAATCGTAACTTAACATTTCGTTTCTATTTAAATCAAAACCACTATTTTGCAGGTCTGTTCACCAACGGAATACTCAAACAATGAAGAGAATGAGGCTATATTACGAACATCATTGTGACGTTTTCGTGAAATATCCAGTCACGGCATCACACTTCATGTGCGCTTTCAGTCAGGCGTTGGCCCTTTGGCGACAACAAATGTTCAAATGTGTGTGAACTCCTAAGCAAGCAAACTGCTGACGTCATCGGTCCCTAGATTTACACACTAGTTAAACCAATTTAAACTAACTTATGCTAAGAGCACCCATGCCCGAGAGAGGACTCGAAACTCCGGCGGGAGGAGCCGCGCAATCCGTTACATGGCGCCTCCAGCCGCGCAGCCACACCGAACGGCTTGACGACAACAGAATGCCCAAATGACAAGATAAACTTTCGGTGTGTTCACTGACTCTCTACAGGCATCAGTTTCTTTCATGATAAGATAATTCATAAGAAGATCTCACGTTTGCACAACGGAAAGGCTCTAAACGAAATTGATTGCATTTGTATAAATAGCCGATGATAGTCATCCTTGTGAGATACACGAATATGGTGATACAGATATTGGACAGGATCATTTCTTGACTCGAGAACACAAGAAAGGTCAAGTCGCAGCAACGTCGACAACATATGCAATCGTTTCATGTGACAAAGCTAAAACATAATCGCATGTTTGGACGATTGAGAGGAACGCAGAAAAACTGAAATTAGCATGTGATAGAAGGAAGAAAAATGGTAAAACAACAACTTGGACAAGCTAAAGAACAGGAAGGAGTTCAAGTAGCTAGACGAAAATATTCAAAAGTAATACCGCCGAGTCAAAAGCAGGTGTGAGCCAACAAAGAAAGAGAGTGATTTGAGAGGAAAAGTAGAGAGGGGCAAAATGCTGCCTTTCAAATGGACATCAAGACAGCGTAACATATCGTTCGAGAATTTACTGGAGTCCATAGTTTTTCAGATGAACCCCAAAAGCAGGCATGGACAACCTTTGATGAAAAACGGGCCTGATTCCCATACATAGTTAAGATCGCGGGCCGCCTCTTCAAGTGACATAATAGCAGCGCTCCTACCGCATGAATTCAAAACTATAGTTTCTGTGACGTTAAAGGCGATGGGGTAATGCACCGATGTGAATGTCACCCGATTCCCGACGCGCCATGACAACAAATTATGCCTCAAAACACTTGTGTTTGAGCGTACATTCACTTTATGTTCACTCCATCTTCAGAAGTTTACATTTATTTACGTGACGTGAACATTGTTTCTTCACATACAATGTTTTACAACATCTGCATCCCCTTAGGAGGCTCCCGCCTTGAGAATACACGGGTTAGCCATTGCGGAACCCAGAAATGAGTTTGACACTACTTCCACTAAGTAGTTTCAAACTCCTTCTGTTTCCTTTCCTCTCTGCCTCTCTGGGTCAATTCTTGTTTCTTCGGTCCCTACGGTATTACGTTTCGAGGCACGATGGAGTATTTCTTTTTCTGTTCTCAACTCACACACTAAAGACAAGGGAATAAAACGCTGAAGAAAGGATCGGTGCATCCTGCTGTCTTGCAGGACAACCAAAGGCTGGGCGGTGCCACAACTCCAAAATAAAGACTTGACTCCTAAGAAGTGGTGAAAGCAGCCAGCCTAAGGAGAGGAAAATCTTGAAAACAAACCCACCGACACACCGTGAGGTATCAACCAAATATTTATAGCTAAGGTAAAAGTATATTTTATAGGATATTTAAACGTTTTTCTGAATGCTTACATATCGTCCACTTTTCCCTACCTAATGGGATATAGAGGCCAGCTCTCTGCCACCATTCCCAAATAGACTGATTATTTTTTTTAAAAATGGGTAACCTTATAGATTTTATTTCACCATTGACTATAACTAGCAGAACAATAACACAAAGGAGAAAGTAACCCTTTTGCAATGCATTGTTGGCAGAAAAATGTCAACATAGGAGAAGTGTTAATTATTCCTAGCTAAGCAAATTGGGAAATCAACGACTAACTATGGATTACTATTTGAGTCTAATATTTTTCACCGTTTATCCACTCAGAAAAAATGTTAATACACGTACGAAATTTGCACGTGAAGTTGTCACCGTCCTCATCGTATCCAGTGCACAGTTCATGAGCCCAGCGTTATACAGCTCAGAGGTTTTATCAATACTTCATTTTCTGTACATCTATAAAAGGCTTCCTTGCAGTAAAAGCAGTCTGTGGTACTGTCCCCATCAGTGGAAATTCCTCCTCCCATTTATTCTTGAAGAAGTTTCGTTTTGGCAGAAGCTCTCTTAGCGTTTGGTCCCACTTTTCCCTTCTTGCCTTATTTTCTGTTGCTTTACACTATAGAATATTTTCTGTTTGTATTTCTTCCAACTTTCTTTTTTTCATTAAAAGCTCGTCTTCTTTCTTTCGGTTAGCTTCAGCCGACAGCTTTTTGCAAGGGCTTAAAGTGATTACGGCAGTCTCTTTTACTCCGAGTTTCTCTTCGATTCGCACGTTGTTCCTAGGCAAAGGTTTTGCATCTTATAGCCTTAAGTGGAACCTACCTGTTGGTTGCTCAAATATACGATTAGTATGATTAATTCATCCAAACAGAATAAATCTTAATCATATCGGTAAAGAGATTGCGAATGTTAATGCTATTCTTCCGTGGTCGGGCGCTGAGGAGTGTCTTTTCTTCGAGAAGACTTATCACCAATCATATGAAGGTAGTCCGCACTTGAAAACAGCTCCAGAGTTGGTTCTTAAAATGAACCATTAGGACTATTTGAAGAAAACACGGCAGCTTGGCTCCCAGGGGTACCAGCGCTTGCAGAAGACTAAGCAGTTCTGCAGTGAGAGGAAACAGTATTTGAGCAAGGGATATCAGTAACATCAGTTGTAATGTAGTTTTCATCGGTAAACATGTTACGATGTAGAGGAAAAATTCCACATTTTCTGAAGCCATTGATTGCTGCCATTCGAACGAATGCGCGAAGAAACTCTTCACCCCAGAGCTCAATTATTTGACACTTTTAATAATTGTTCATGGATTATTACGAAGAATTCTTCCACAAGCTTGTGCGTAGAAGGTTTTTAAAGGAGACATGAATGCCACATCCAAAGGTTGGAGTTTGTGGCTACAGTGCAAGGACAAGAGCGCAACAGCTGTATGATTTTCTTTGGCCTTGTCAATGAAACCTACGTTCTTAGTATCGGTACAATGACCATCTAAGATTAATAGGTAGAGCAGCTGTTTATGCTTGTTTTAAAAGTTGTTTAAACAAATCCAAAAAGTTTCACTCTGTATCCACCCATTAGGGTGGCACGGAAATTCGGTTCCTGGCGGAGACCCACTTTTTAGGTCAGCCTTCAGTCTTCGCCTAGGGAAGATTACAAAAGGAGAAATGAAATTTCTTCCTGCAGATATGCACACTACAAAAGTCGACAGCAAACCTCTATCAGCTGAAATAACAAACACTTTTCTGTTATTGGGCTGAACTGTCAGAAGACCTGTTTCATTTATATTAGCCGCTAGGGGTAGCTATGCGGTCTAGGCGCCTTATGAGGGTTCGCGCGGCTCTCCCCGTAGGAGGATCGAGTCCTCCCTCGGGCATAGGTGCGTGTGTTGTCCTTAGCGTAAGTTAGTTTAGGTTATATTGTTGTTCTTGTTGTGGTCTTAAATCCTGAGACTGGTTTGATGCAGCTCTCCATGCTACTCTATTCTGTGCAAGCTCCTTCATCTCCCAGTACCTACTGCAGCCTACATCCTTCTGAATCTGTTTAGTGTATTCATCTCTTGGTCTCCCTATACGATTATTGTCCTCCACACTGCCCTTCAATACTAAATTGGTGATCCCTTAATGCCTCAGAACATGTCCTACCAACCGATCCCTTCTTCTAGTTAAGATGTGCCACAAACTTCTCTTCTCCCCAATCCTATTCAATACCTCCTCATTAGTTATGTGATCTACCCAACTAATCTTCAGCATTCTTCTGTAGCACCACATTTCTAAAGCTTCTATTCTCTTCTTGTCCAAACTATCTATCGTCCATGTTTCACTTCCATACATGGCTACACTCTGTACAAATTCTTTCAGAAACGACTTCCTGACACTTAAATCAATACTCGATGTTAACAAATTTCTCTACTTCAGAAACGCTTTCCTTGCCATTGACAGTCTACATTTGATATCCTCTTTACTTCGACCACTATCAGTTATTTTGCTCCCCAATTAGCAAAACTCCTTTACTACTTTAAGTCTCTCATTTCCTAATCTAATTCCCTCAGCATCACCTGACTTAATTCGACTACATTCCATTATTCTCGTTTAGCTTTTGTTGATGGTCATCTGATACCCTCCTTTCATGACACTGTCCATTCCGTTCAGCCCGCATCTCGTGGTCGTGCGGTTGCGTTCTCGCTTCCCACGCCAGGGTTCCCGGATTCAATTCCCGGCGGGGTCAGGGATTTTCTCTGCCTCGTGATGGCTGGGTGTTGTGTGCTGTCCTTAGGTTAGTTAGGTTTAAGTAGTTCTAAGTTCTAGGGGACTGATGACCATAGATGTTAAGTCCCATAGTGCTCAGAGCCATTTGAACCAACTTTTCCGTTCAACTGCTTTTCCAAGTCCTTTGCTGTCTCTGACAGAATTACAATGTCATGGGCAAACCTTAAAGTTTGTATCTTTTCTCCATGGATTTTAATACCTACTCCGAATTTTTCTTTTGTTTCCTTCACTACTTGCTCAATATATAGATTGAATAACATCGGGGATAGACTACAACCCTGTCTGATTTCTTTCCCAACCACTGCTTCCCTTTCATTTCCATCGACTCTTATAACTGCCATCTGGTTTCTGTACAATTTGTAAATAGCCTTTCGCTCCCTGTATTTTACCCCTGCCACCTTCAGAATTTGAAAGAGAGTATTCCAGTCAACATTATCAAAAGCATTCTCTAAGTCTACAAATGCTACAAACGTAGATTTGCCTTTCCTTAATCTAGCTTCTAAGATACGTCGTAGGGTCGGTATTGCCTCACGTGTTCCCACATTTCTACGGAATACAAACTGATCTTCCCCGAGGTCGGCTTCGACCAGTTTTTCCACTCGTCTGTAAAGAATTCGTATTAGTATTTTGTAGCTGTGACTTATTAAACTGATTGTTCGGTTATTTTCACATCTGTCAACACCTGCTTTCTTTGTGATCGGAAATATTTTATTATTCTTCAAGTCTGAGAGTATTTCGCCTGTCTCATACATCTTGCTCACTAGATGGTAGAGTTTTGTCAGGACTGGCTCTCCCAATGCCGTCAGTAGTTCCAATGGAATGTTGTCTACTCCGGGGGCCTTGTCTCCACTCAGGTCTTTCAGTGCTCTGTCAAACTCTTCACGCAGTATCGTATCTCCCATTCCATCTTTATCTACACCCTCTTCCATTTCCATAATATTGTCCTCAAGTACATTGCCCTTGTATAGGATCTCTATATACTCCCTCCACCTTTCTGCTTTCCCTTCTTTGCTTAGAACTGGGTTTCCATCTGAGCTCTTAATATTCATACAAGTGGTTCTCTGTTCGCCAAAGGTCTCTTGAATTTTCCTGTAGGCAGTATCTATCTTACCCCTAGTGAGATAACCCGCTACATCCTTAGGTTAGATTAAGTAGTGTGTAAGCCTACGGACCGATGAGCTCAGCAGTTTGGTTCCATAGTCCTTACCACAAATTTCCAATTTCATTTACATTATAAATACGATTACCTGGATGAAATAATTTATCCTGCAATGTTTTAAGGATATTATATATCTTGTCTATGTTCGCCTTGTCAAATGCTTGTGCTCTAGCCATGGGGGTGGATAATGGCTTCCAAAGACTAATATTAGGATGCCGTTCTCTAAAGCACGCCAGCCCATCTTTGCCTGCCATTTCTTTGGTGAAACAGTGTGTTATTTCGTTACCTGGATTGCTAATTGCAGCCGGTCATTCACTGAAATTCCATAACATCGCTTTTCCATAATTAAAGATTTTTTTCCTCTTGTTATTCATTGAACGTTGCCCTTAAATTGCTCATAATCTTTTTACTACTAACCGCATCTCTATTTTTCTTCGTTTTATCGTATTAGGAGGAATATTGAATTGTTTAGCTGCTTCTGTAAAAATAATGCTATGATTATTTACTGCTGCAATTGTCTTTTGCATTGCAATAGGATCCCATTTTAGTTGCTTTTTTTCTGAGGGTGTTTTCTTGGTATCTTGAAGCACTTGCAAACCCTTACAGAAGAGCAGAATAACGGATATTAGTTTTAAGCATTAAACGATTTGTAATATCTCAGTTTCAATTGTTATACTAAGCATAAAATACGGAATTAGCTGTGTCTCACTGGGATAACCAGGTTGGCTGGCTCTAAGCACTATGGGACTTAACATCTATGGTCATCAGTCCCCTAGAACTTAGAACTACTTAAACCTAACTAACCTAAGGACAGCACACAACACCCAGCCATCACGAGGCAGAGAAAATCCCTGACCCCGCCGGGAATCGAACCCGGGAACCCGGGCGTGGGAAGCGAGAACGCTACCGCACGACCACGAGATGCGGGCGATAACCAGGTTGAAAATGAACTGTCGGGAATAGTGGCCATCCGACTGCAAAACTGTCCACTTTGGCCATCTTGGTCACTTTTCCCGACGTGTTGCGTTACCAGTTTTCCCGATCGGACGGTATGTCTGTATCTGGTTCACACTTGAAACAATACAAGGAAAAGGCAGTGACTTATACGTGCAAGCCAAATGGCATTGCTTGAACCATGATATCGCTGAAACCTATTGTTCCACATAAAAGTGAAGCAATTAAAGTATATGTGTGACTTAACATACATCAAACTGTTGAAAAACCTAAACGTTTTCACAGAATGATAACGGAGCAAGCTTCCTTTGTCAAAGACATTGACAACTCTGGTGGTGCCGATTGCACCTACTTTGGCCACTTGTTGGTAGCAAGCATTACTGTTGAAGACATCGAAGAAGCTGTGGCCACTTTTCCCAATGTAGGGCCAAGCATTGTAATTTTCTTTAAATGGGCTGTGTCACCCCTTAACGGTCGTATAGGCATGTATTGGAAATATGTATCTCTTATCTTTCTCTACACAACAACATATTCAAAGCCTATCAGAATCGAAGTGTATCCCTTGGGTAGGTGGCCAAAGTCGTGGGATACGTCCTAATGTCATGTCGGATCTCCTTTTGTGCAGCATAATGCAGCATCTCGACGTGGCATAGACTCAACAAGTCGTTGAAGGTACCCTGCAGAAACTTTGAGGCACGCTGCTTATTTAGTTGCCGGTGCTGGATTTTGTGCACGAACTGACCTTTCGGTAATGCCCCATAAATGTTCGACCAGATTCATGTTGGTCAGTTTATGTGGCCTTTCATCCACTCAAATTGTCCAAAACGTTCCTCAAACAAATCGCGAAAAAATGTGGCGTTGTCATCCATAAAAATTCAATCGTTGTTTGCGACCATGAATGGCTGAAAATGGTCTCAGCTGTTTTAATTAGACCAGATCACGTAGTCAATTCCATCTAAACAGAGACCACATCATTATGGAGCCACAACACGCTTGCACGATGCCTTGTTGACAACTTGGGTCCGTGACTTCGTGGGGTCTGCTCCACACTCAAACTCTGCTCTTACCTATTGAAATCGGGACTCATGAGACCAGGTCACAGTTCGCACAACGTCTACGGTCCAACCAATATCGCACAAGCCCTGCAAAGGCGCTTCAGGCCATGTCGTACAGTTAGCAAAGGCTCTCGCGTCGGTCCTCTGCTGCCATAGCCCATTTACGCCAAATTTCGCCGCACTGTAATAATGGATACGTCCAATATTGAGTCGGCGGTTATTTCGCACAGTGTTGCAAGTGCGTTAGTACTGGCAACTCAAACGCCGCTGCTCCTGGTCATTAAGAGAAAACCGTCGACCACTGCATTTTCCGTGGTGCGAGGTAATTCCTGAATTTTGGTATTCTCGGCACACTCTCCATGCTGTGCGTCTCGAAATATTGACTTCTCTAACAGTTTCCGAAATGGAATATCCCATGGGTCTAGCTACAAGTACCTTTCCACATTCAAAAATACTACCGTCACCTCTACACTTGCGTCGCGATCCGATGACATTTCTCACCTCATTGTATAGGTTGTGTACCACTTGATTCCATGAGGACGCCATCGCAATTGGTAGAACAAGAACGCTAAGATGAAACCATACTGTATTCCCAGACGTTTGTGACAATGATCGTTCAACAAAGTGCAGAACAGTCAATCTCTCCCCGGCGTACTAACTAAAATTCAGTACTGTGTGTCGGCCTCTGTAGAGAACCAGCCACAATGTATTGACAGCTATATAAAATTCACGGACATGTTTTATCTGAAAATTTAATCGACCGACATTTACAGGTATATCAAGACTGACCCACTACATACAGTAAAACAATCGAGATGTGAATAAGTGGACTGCGTGAGAGATGATCAACACAGCTCGCCGATTAAGAAACACAGATGTTTTTCTGTGACTATTATGAAGTCCAAAACACGTGAAGGGATGCTCATGTGCAGCCACCTCGTCTTGCATTCGAACAGTTTGATTCATCCATAGAAAAGGAGTAAGCAACTGTGCCAGGTTCCTCCTCCGAGGAAAGTAATATGCTTTGCACAAGACATAGGTATCCAGGATCCCAGTTTTCTGAAGCAGGTTAAAGGAACGCGATGTTGCAGGACTGCACTTTGTATCTTCCCCGTATCCGACTTCCAATTACGTGTAGTCATTTTAATTACAGGACGATTAATTATAACTCCCAAAGAAATATATCGATCCTCAGCCGTTTTCCACGAAGTGATAGAATTTTCAAAACCCTATAGATTCTTCAACACACATATGCCTTGGTTGATGTGGGCACCAGATACAAGTCAAAATCCATCCACAGGACCTTGCAGCAACGGAATCTCAGAAGGAGATCCGAGTAGCGTCATCACACCTTCGGCGTATGCGCGCACCGGGATCGTCTCACTCAAGATTTGTCATCATTGTAAACGAGCGGTGATCCTTATACGGCGGGCATCAAGTGATAGAACAAATAAAGACACTGAAAAGTAAACCCTTCGATATGTTAATCAGGGGTGTTAGTTTGCCACTGACAGCCGCCGAACGTCGAATACACGAAAAAAATCAAAGAAGAACCTTCCGTGGGAAAAAAAGCTTAAAGTACCTGCAACAGGAAGCAATGACTGTCACTGTCATACGCACTGACAAAATCCAAAAAAGCTGGAGCACAAAAAAATGCAAAACAGCGGTCGCTGATGCGGCAATACAACATGCAAGTACCAGGATCAGAATAGTAGGACTACGAATACAACTTGATGGTCGCCAAAAACTTGCTACAGACAACACAGCACTCTCCACAGTCTCATAATTCGAATTTAATACGGTAATAGGGAGAAATTTACGTTGCTTCCTGACCAGAAATTTCAGAACTCAACGCAATTTTGCCATTCTTAAAAGAATATGGCACCAACATCCCTTCGAACACCTCGTTCGTATATAAGGTAAAAGTGGTGCCCAACAGAGGGAAAAAATACACATCAAATTCTTCTGGCAGGCACTCCAGCCCCTGCGCTTTACGAGAAGGGGATGTGGCAATAAAATCATGAATATCGCCATATTGAAAATCATCTAAATATGCAATATTAGGTGCACGCATAAGTATACGTTCCAGGGTAGGAATAAGCGAATTGGCTGGCATGTCAGCAGAAACTGGTTACCTCTTATAGCCCGACGTATAACTGGTGGTAGTTGTGCCATATGTGCTGTGCCGTCACAACATTTCCGTCATCCGCCGTGAGAGACGTACTACACGCACGTCTACGGCGAGTCTGACGTCTAATCAGTTGATATAAAGAAATTATTTCATTTGCTTCGAAGGATCGTTAACCCGTCCATTGGATGGTGCTTCAGCTGTAACAGTTACATCTTTACATGCCTGAATGACAGCTGTCATGAAGGTCACGTATGTAGTAAGATTCCTGAGACCTCAGAAATTCCCGCTCTCTGTCAGCACAGAACAGTATCAACGATTGTCGGTGCCCGTCTTCGCCAGTTGAATCAACCATACGGAAATGGAAGCGTATCGCGCGGTTGTACGGTGCCTACAGTCCACACTTTCCGGGTCACTTTATCTAGTGAGGGGTTCTCCAAGTGTGCCACATTCAGCATCCAAGGCGATCGAAACAATTTCACCACTTGATTCAAGGTGACAGTCATCGCACGGTGGTCCGCGAAGGTGGTGAAAATGACATCAACAGCCAAAATCTTATCACGCTTCCAGTCCAATAAATAAAATCGGCCAGTCCACTCGACGAGGAATCGTTACAGCACACGGCTCAACTGTGCAAGATATAGCTGTCCCACTAAGTGTGCTCTGGTTATTGCTGAATGGTGTACCATTAAGGAGCATAATGGCATAATGCCTGTGCTAGTGCAAGTATATCTGAAGAGTAACGAAGAGATTGACATAAAGGTCATAAGCGAGGACTTGTTACAGTAAAGCGATATCGAAGCGGTTACCGTATCAGCTGAGGAAAGAATCATGGTAATTTCAAGAATGATTGCCTATCGAAATCGCGGGGTCCAAACGATACATATCGAACGTGCGATCGTAAATCGATCATGCGACTCTAGTGGCGAGCGTTATGATCAATTATTTGTGATCGTCATTGGTATCTATTTTCAGTCGTTCCTTTAGTTGCCGTACATCTCCGAGAATTACTTGTGAGTTCCTAGGGAAACCCAGACGATTTATGTCGGCAGTGAGAGGGATGCCTGGTTTTCTTGACGTATCTTTGGCGGATTCTCTTACATGGCAACATCTAATTCCATGCTTATGCAGCATAGAAAACTGTTCGACTTTTTGTCGCAAATATGGGGTACTACCAGACGAGGGAAGGAGGGACTATGCAGACTGTGGTGGTACGAAGTGTGTAAAACTTCGTCAGAACAGTTTCGATGCTGAAATACTGTTACAGTTTCATTGCGGACAGTGTGGAAAACGAACGAGTATCAGGAATAATATATGGTTCGACTCTTCCAAATTATCCATCAAGACCAGCGTAATGGACTTTCACATGACGACAGCACGGACGACGAGTAAGGTGTCTCCTTTGTAATTACAAGTATTTTTGTAAAGCTATTCTTTTGTCGTCGCTGCAGTGACAACCGTAAACATACTCACAACGCCCACCACCAGAGTCGCATGATCGATTTCCGATCGCGCGTCCGACATGTATCGTTTGGACCCCGCGAGTTCGATAGGCAACCATTCTTGGCAATTACCAGAATCATCAGGACAGTTATGATATGATTAATACTCAAAGTTATTACGATGTAAGTTCGTTGAAGCGTCATATATCATACATTTGAGTGTGATAGACCACGACCGAGAAGCTGCCTGATTTCTTTCCCTCCCCGTTTTCATCACGACCCTTGTTTGTCAGTGTGCTGTGACTGCAAGCTCTTCTGCCACCACAGTTGCTGAGCCAGGGAGCTAGGCTGCGTGTGCCTAGTTGTCGAATGGGGCTGCTGTCTGCGAGTGCCTACAAGAGTGCTGGAGCAACTTCTCGCTATGCGGCCAACGCGTCCTGTTCTTTCGCGGTTTGCAGCTATGTTTTCAGGTGTTCTGCATCCTCCCGTATGCCGGCTGCATTCTTTAACTTGTCGCTTGTTTCACATTCGCCTCCATTTTCGAAATGACTGTGTTAGGCTAAGCAGTAGGTATATCTTGCCTTCCACTTTTACATTTGTTTCTCTGTATGCGTGTTTTCTTCTTTTCTGACGGTATCTTGTGCAGCAGTACGTTTTCTGGCAGGGGTGGTGGAGCTAAAGTACCGTACATCTTTCCCGAAATCTCAATTAGACCAGGTTAAGAGGGGCTCTTTCTTCCTTGTTTCCTAAAGCTACGTGATCCGGTGGGGGGTGTTGAAGTTGAACAAACCTCCTTTTGCTCCTGAACTTCACTGACACTCGTATGCAACCGAGCAATTCCACATTGTAGACGTGAGGCATCATCAGGGGTTGTGACACGTTTCCAGCCCCTATTTCGCTCAATAACCGTACAAAGTTCCAGCCGCTGGTTACAGAACTCTCGTGCGGAAGTTGCAGTGGACGTTTACGTGTGTAGTGAATTTAAAAATTTTCCCGGTGAACTGAATGTTCCAACATACACTATTGGCCATTAAAATTGCTACACCACGAAAATGGCGTGCTACAGACGCGAAATTTAACCGACAGGAAGAATATGCTGTGATATGCAAATGATTAGCTTTTCAGAGCATTCACACAAGGTTGGTGCCAGTGGCGGCACCTACAGCGTGCTGACATCAGGAAAGGTTCCAACCGATTTCTCATTCACCAACTGCAGTTGACCAGCGTTGCCTGGTGAAACGTTGTTGTGACGCCTCTTGTAAGGAGGAGAAACGCGTACCATCACGTTTCCGACGTTGATAAAGGTCGGATTGTGGCCTATTCCGGTTTATCGTATCGCGACATTGCTGCTCGCGTTGGTCGAGATCCAATGACTGTTAGCAGAATATGGAATCGGTCAGTTCAGGAGGGTAATACGAAACGCCGCGCTGGATCCCAACAGCCTCGTATCACTAGCAGTCGAGATGACAGGCATCTTATCCGTATGACTGTAACGGATCGTGCAGCCACGTCTCGATCCCTGAGTCAACAGACGAGGACGTTTGCAAGACAACAACCATCTAACAATCTGCACGAACAGTTCGACGACGTTTGCAGCAGCATCGACTATCAGCTCGGAGACCGTGGCTGCGGTTACCATTGACTCTGCATCACAGACAGGAGCGCCTGCTATAGTGTACTCAACGACGAACCTGGGTGCACGAATGGCAAATAGTCATTTTTTCGGATGAATCAAGGTCCTGTTTACAGCATCACAATGGTCGCATCCGTGTATGGCGTCATCACTGTGAACGCACATTAGAAGCGTGTATTCGTCATCGCCATACTGGCGTATCACCCGGCGTGATGGTATGGGGTGCAATTGGTTACACGTCTCGGTCACCTCCTGTTCGCATTGACGGCACTTCGAACAGTGGACGTTACATTTCAGATGTGTTATGACCCTTGTCTCTACGCTTCATTCGATCCCTGCGAAACCCTACATTTCAGCAGGATAATGCACGATCGCATGTTGCAGGTCCTGTACAGGCCTTTCTAGATACAGAAAATGTTCTACTGCTGCCCTGGCCAGCACATTTTCCAGATCTCTCACCAACTGAAAACGTCTGGTCAATGGTGACCGAGCAACCGGCTCGTCACAATACGCCAGTGAGTACTCTTCATGAACTATGGTATCGTGTGGAAGCTGCATGGGCAGCTGTACCTGTACACGTCATCCAAGCTCTGTTAGACTCAATGCCCATGCGTATCAAGGGCGTTATTACGGCCAGAGGTAGTTGTTCTGGGTACTGATTTCTCAGGATCTATGCACCCAAATTGCGTGAAAATGACATGTCAATTCTAGTATAATATATTTGTCCAATGAATACCCGATCATCATCTGCATTTCGTCTTGATGTAGCAATTTTAATGGCCAGTAGTGTATTTTGATCTCGTAGCCGGTCGTCGTTTAATGCAACCCTCGGTATTTCAATTGGGCGCCTTTCAGTCATCTTCTGGTGAGCCATCGGAAACTGACAGGTGCCCACTTGAAATCTCTTGGGATGCCTTATACAACGACAGGGTTCAATTCCAAAATTCGTTTGAAAGTTTACGGGTACAGGTTATCAGTAAATGTTCGGAGGAGTGTCAAATGGCAGATGTTTCTCGTAGTCCAATGTAAGTACTGTGAGCACGGCACCCGCCATTGATAACTTCGGATGGAATACTTTTCTTTAAATCAGAGGTCGGCCGGAGTGGCCGAGTGGTTCTAGGTGCTACTGTCTGGAACCGCGCGACCGCTACGGTCGCAGGTTCGAACCCTGCCTCGGTCAAGAATGTGTGGGATGTCCTTAGGTTGGTTAGTTTTAAGTACTCCAATAAAATTCTTCAGGGTATCAGACCGCATCGTCATAATTTAAAATACGCCAACGTTTCAGCCAGCGTTGCAGCTAGCCTTCATCAGGGCCTTACGTTAACTGCTAAATGAACATACTTGATTCAGAGCATTGCTGTGTTACCATATGTACAAGGGGTCACCGAATGTATTGGCAAAATTCTACGAAAAGCCGACATCAAACCAATTTTCCGAAGCAGAAACAAAATATCAGACATGCTCGGTTCTACCAAGGATGCAGTTGACAAACTACACACAGCTGGCGTGCATGAAATTGGTTGTGCGTGTGGATTAGTCTACATAGGTGAGACGGGACGTCCGATTAGCACAAGGCTCTCTGAACATGAAAGATATATCCGCCTGAAACAACACACTAAGTCAGCAGTGGCGGAACACCGAGGCGAGTGCGGGAAACCAATATTTTTTCAAGAAGCCCGCGTCCTGGCGAAACAGCCGCTCACTTTCAAAAGAAAGATTAGAGAGGCGATAGAAATAGCCAAAAGACCCGCCAACATGAATAAAGAGGACGGGTACAAGCTTCCGAGGTCTTGGCTGCCTGCAATAGCAGGGCTACGGAGCGGCGGCAGAGCCGTGGCGGCCCGTGCAGACACGCGGAGAGCCGCAGTAGTGGTCGCGAGCACACAAAGCAATGGCACGCCGCAGCCGGCTTCTGGACGGCATGGAAACAGTGTGACGTCACAGCCATCACCTGTTCGCTATTCGTCCGTCTCCTCCAATGGGGTGGATTAATATAAACACCAATAGAAAACAGCTATTTCAGCCAATGACAGATAATAAAGGAAACACCAATAAAGCATACCTTTCACCTCTCCTCCTCCTCCCTTTACAGCCAATCAAGTAATGACACGGTTTTCTCGTGCAGCTATTTAAGAAATCAAGTGTGTTCATTCAGCAGTTTACGTAAGGCCCTGATGAAGGCTAGCTGCAACGCTGGCTGAAACGTTGGCGCATTTTAAATTATGACGATGCGGTCTGATACCCAGAAGAATTTTATTGAAGAAGACAACGGCCGCCGAAGCCTACGCTTACATTTAACCAACCTGTATGGGCAGGAAATCCACGGAAACATCAAGAATTTAGAAGCACTGCGTTTAAAAAGATGTAAATTGCTGAATGACCTTGCTTTTTTGAAGAGATGCAGAGACACGAGTGTTGTGCCGTATTCTTTGCTGTTGACGTCTCACATAAAAACGAACAAGGCGAGGAATATCTGTGTTAAAGCCAGTAAAGCATTGCTACGGGAAAGGATCCGCCACATCCGCATAGGTCTCGATGCTCACAACAGGAATTTGTGTGATCTGCACCTATTTCTGGCCGGAAAACTTCAGATGGAAGACTGGGATAAAGTCGACAGGTTAACCTTTCAGCAAGCATCAAGGACCAGCAATAGTATTACTAACCGCCAGATGAGGAAGTACGACAAACTACAACAGAAAGTCACGGACGAAACATTGACGCTGGACAGGCGACGGACAGTGGTCAACCTCTCCAGCCACACCTTGAGCGAAGCAACCACAGCAATTCTGGCCAAGGGGATGAATTTCGCAGTCGCACCTAAGCGAGTTCCAAAAGAAGATATCATAGAATCCGTAGAGGCTTCGGTACGTCATCTGCCACAGGCCGAGGCGGAGAAGATCCGGCAGGAAACGGTCAGAGTTCTGAATAAAGCAAAGCCACCGAAGCAAAACATCAACGCTGAGGAATACCATGCCATCAAGGAACTCAGGGACAACGCCCACTTAGTAGTGGTACAGGCAGATAAGGGCAACGCCACTGTAGTCTTGGACACAACTGATTACAACAAACGAATGGAAGATATTCTCGCAGAACCTATCTACAAGAAACTTCAGGGAGATCCGACGGCCAAGGTAATAAAAACGACGCAGGCACTGCTCAAGCACTCTAGAATCAACTTCGACAAGGCCAGAAGATTCATCCCGCAAGTGACACAGGCACCAAGGATATATGGTGTACCGAAGGTACACAAAACCGACTTCCCCTTAAGGCCCATAGTAAACAGTATAAATTCACCGACCTACTACCTAGCGAAAGAACTTGCACCTAGGCTCCGACACCTAGTGCACCAAACCGAGTCCTACGTTAAGGATTCCACTCACTTCGTGTCTCTCCTAAAGGAAATGCGTGTTACGGACCAAGATCTGATGGTTAGTTTCGACGTCAAATCCCTATTCACGAATGTCCCAGTGTCAGATACTGTGAACATCCTAGAAGAACGCGTGGCACCTGATATATGTGAGCTTGTGCGCCACTGTCTGACGACCACCTATTTCAAGTGGAGAGGTCAATTTTATGAACAAACTGACGGTGTAGCTATGGGCTCACCCCTATCGCCTACCGCAGCAGAAATTTTCATGGAGGCATTTGAGGAAACATCCCTCCAGTCCGCACCATTACGCCAAAATTGTTGGCTTCGCTATGTCGATGATACTTTCGTCATCTGGCCCCACGGAGAAGAGGAGTTACAGAACTTCCACAAGCACCTTAACCAACAGCATAGGAAAATTCAGTTTGCAATGGAAACAGAGAAGAATGGGGTGCTGCCTTTTCTCGACGTGGAAGTTTATCGAAAACCTGATGGTAAACTTGGCCACAAAGTGTACAGGAATCCAACCAATACGGACAGGTACCTTCACGCCTCCTCCCACCATCACCCCACGCAGAAGAAGTCCGCCCTGCTCACGCTAACGAAGAGAGCGTACAGGATAAGCGACGAAGAACATCTGAAGACAGAACTTGAACGCCTCAGGTCCATCTTCGGAACTAATGGCTATGGGAAGCAGATGATAGGCAGCACCATGTCGACAAGGGAGAAGACTAATAGGGAAGAGGAGAAGGTGTTACCATATGTACAAGGGGTCACCGACCGTATTGGCAAAATTCTACGAAAAGCCGACATCAAACCAATTTTCCGAAGCAGAAACAAAATATCAGACATGCTCGGTTCTACCAAGGACGCAGTTGACAAACTACACACATCTGGCGTGTATGAAATTGGTTGTGCGTGTGGATTAGTCTACATAGGTGAGACGGGACGTCCGATTAGCACAAGGCTCTCTGAACATGAAAGATATATCCGCCTGAAACAACACACTAAGTCAGCAGTGGCGGAACACCGAGACGAGTGCGGGAAACCAATATTTTTTCAAGAAGCCCGCGTCCTGGCGAAACAGCCGCTCACTTTCAAAAGAAAGATTAGAGAGGCGATCGAAATAGCCAAAAGACCCGCCAACATGAATAGAGAGGACGGGTACAAGCTTCCGAGGTCTTGGCTGCCTGCAATAGCAGGGCTACGGAGCGGCGGCAGAGCCGTGGCGGCCCATGCAGACACGCGGAGAGCCGCAGTAGTGGTCGCGAGCACACAAAGCAATGGCACGCCGCAGCCGGCTTCTGGACAGCATGGAAACAGTGTGACGTCACAGCCATCACCTGTTCGCTATTCGTCCGTCTCCTCCAATGGGGTGGATTAATATAAACACCAATAGAAAACAGCTATTTCAGCCAATGACAGATAATAAAGGAAACAATAATAAAGCATACCTTTCACCCCTCCTCCTCCTCCTTTTACAGCCAATCAAGTAATGACACGGTTTTCTCGTGCAGCTATTTAAGGAATCAAGTGTGTTCATTTAGCAGTTAACGTAAGGCCCTGATGAAGGCTAGCTGCAACGCTGGCTGAAACGTTGGCGCATTTTAAATTATGACGATGCGGTCTGATACCCTGAAGAATTTTATTGAAGAAGACAACGGCCGCGGAAGCCTACGCTTACATAGTATTAAGTGGTTCTAAGTTCTAGGGGGCATGACTTCAGAAGTTAAGTCCCATAATGCTCAGAGCCATTTGAACCATTTACATTAATGTGAAAACTTCTCGTTGGTCACAGACAAAAGAACCCCCTCTTAGTGGCAGGCTACTAGCAGTTAGCTCACTGGGGCATTCTGGTGGTACGTTAAACACCCTAACACTCCCAGCACTGTACCATGAATGCACAATCTTAACGTGACTCATACTTCCATCACTGTGTTTAAACTTTCGCGGACTGCCATTTTCCTTCTCAATCATTTCACACAAGCCTCTGTTGGTGAGTTTCAAAAACAATGAATACTGAACAAGATCTAACTGAGAAGTGTCGGCAATCTCATCTAACAATTTTAACTCTTCACATATCCATTGAAGAATTACGAATGCCTTGGGGTGTAAAGAATTGCGGTCAAACACACATCGATAGTGTTTGCGCGGTTAATTGCTGATTACAGCTCAGAACGTAAATCTCGTCCACACATGCTGGTCGTCTCCGCAAGCACCGATCGTCGGCGTAAACACTGGCCATAGCACAGCAGAGCGCTGCCACCACACGCCAGTCACGTGCTCAGCATAGGCGGTATCGACAACTTTGGTTGTGCTACCACACCTCCAGGACCGATCCTAGCTTCCTTATGTAACGGAATTCACATCCCTTGCGCTCCCATTACATGTCCACTTTTACTTATGGAAGGCACAGACGTCGGGCGATGACGCGTGTTTGCAAGATTTCATCTACATCTACATCTACATGACTACTCTGCAATTCACATTTAAGTGCTTGGCAGAGGGTTCGTCGAACCACAATCGTACTATCTCTCTACCATTCCACTCCCGAACAGCGCGCGGGAAAAACGAACACCTAAACATTTCTGTTCGAGCTCTGATTTCTCTTATTTTATTATGATGATCATTCCTACCTATGTAGGTTGGGCTCAACAAAATATTTTCGCATTCGGAAGAGAAAGTTGGCGACTGAAATTTCGTAATTAGATCTCGCCACGACGAAAAAGTCTTTGCTTTAATGACTTCCATCACAAATCGCGTATCATATCTGCCATACTCTCTCCCCTATTACGTGATAATACAAAACGAGCTGCCCTTTTTTGCACCCTTTCCATGTCCTCCGTCAATGCCACCTGGTAAGGATCGCACACCGCGCAGCAATATTCTAACAGAGGACGAACGAGTGTAGTGTAAGCTGTCTCTTTAGTGGACTTGTTGCATCTTCTAAGTGTCCTGCCAATGAAACGCAACCTTTGGCTCGCCTTCCCCACAATATTATCTATGTGGTCTTTCCAACTGAAGTTGTTCGTAATTTTAACACCCAGGTACTTAGTTGAATTGACAGCCTTGAGAATTGTACTATTTATCGAGTAATCGAATTCCAACGGATTTCTTTTGGAACTCATGTGGATCACCTCACACTTTTCGTTATTTAGCGTCAACTGCCACCTGCCACACCATATAGCAATCTTTTCTAAATCGCTTTGCAACTGATACTGCTCTTCGGATGACCTTACTAGACGGTAAATTACAGCATCATCTGCGAACAACCTAAGAGAACTGCTTGTATTGTCACCCAGGTCATTTATATAGATCAGGAACAGCAGAGGTCCCAGGACGCTTCCCTGGGGAATACCTGATATCACTTCAGTTTTACTCGATGATTTACCGTCTGTTTCTACGAACTGCGACCTTCCTGACAGGAAATCACGAATCCAGTCGCACAACTGAGACGATACCCCATAGGCCCGCAGCTTGATTAGAAGTCGCTTGTGAGGAACGGTGTCAAAAGCTTTCCGGGAATCTAGAAATACGGAATGAACTTGAGATCCCCTGTCGATAACTGCAGTTACTTCGTGCGAATAAAGAGCTGGCTGCGTTGCACAAGAACGATGTTTTCTGAAACCATGCGATTACGTATCAATAGATCGTTCCCTTTGAATACAGTATATGCTCCAAAACCCTGCTGCAAACCGACGTCAATGATATAGGTATGTAGTTAGATGGATTACTCCTACTACCCTTCTTAAACACTGGTGCGACCTGCGCAATTTTCCAATCTGTAGGTACAGATCTATCGGTGAGCGAGCGCTTGTATATGAGTGCTAAGTAGGGAGCTATTGTGTCAGCGTAATCTGAAAGGAACCTAATTGGTGTACAATCTGGACCTGAAGACCTGCCCGTATCAAGCGATTTGAGTTGCTTCGCAACCCCTAAGATATCTACTTCTAAGAAACTCATGCTAGCAGCTGTTCGTGTTTCAAATTCTGGAATATTACATTCATCTTCCCTGGTGAAGGAATTTCGGAAAACTGCGTTCAATAACTCCGCTTTAGCGGCACAGTCGTCGGTAACAGTACCATCGGCACTGCGCAGCGAAGGTATTGACTGCGTCTTGCCGCTTGTCTACTTTACATACGACCAGAATTTCTTCGGATTTTCCACCAAATTTCGAGACAATGTTTCGTTGTGGAACCTATTAAAGGCACCTCGCATTTGGTGCTTAAGTACTCGCATCTATTCAACCTTACTTAATCTATGAAAACTGATGTGTATTGTGATACACTTCCAAAGAATTACATAACTTTGGGCCATGAAACACACTTTTTCCTTGGAATATAATCTTTTTACACATTTCACTATGTACGTTCTCTCTGTATTATTTTAATTTAATTATTATATACTTTTTTCCTTGTTGTGTGTAAAAAAAGTATTTTGTATTAATTTCATATTTCTCGGCTAGCTATCGAGGTTACAAATCAGGTTACGATTTACTTCCAATGATGTCCGTGGACTCTGCGCTATGACACAATTTCCAATGATATGTTGTCTTTGAATTCTATAATTACTTCATAACTCATTGCCCCCGCTCCCTCTCTCTTTTTAGTTTTATTTATATACATTATTATCTACTCATTTCATCTGCCCGCAAAATTGCATGTAGTTTCCAAATCATTTGCGCTGTTAAGATATAAAGTTTATTCCTTTATCACTTCTTTTGCATATTTTTCATTCACTGTATTTCTCTATTTATATTACTTGTTCTTTTAATTATGTCTGTTTGAGTGCTACCTATCAGGACTTCACGTTCCTACTAGCATGAGCAGAAACTGCCTGTTAATCTGCCTAGGAATGAATCTGCTTAGGAATGAATCTGCCTAAGAATGAATATTGGATATCAGCTGAAGTGGTGTGAATACACAAAGGTACTTGCACACAGAATGTCATCAGCATGTTATGCCCTTACAATCCTATCATCAGTGTGTAACATGCAGTGTCCTTTAGTTGCATACTATTCTCATGTATACTCAATTCTTAGCTATGGCATTCTTTTTTATGGAACAAATACACAAAATATAAACACAATTTTCAAACTCCAGAAAAGAGCCATAACAATTGTGGCGGTTATTGTGTATCATCAAAATGGGCAAATGCAATGAATATGGATGATACGATGCTCTATGGTATCCTGCGCTTTGAATTCACTCTGTTTTTTGAGCACTTGCATTGATTTGGTTTTGTAAATGTTATGACAATATTATACACCTGTATAATGCATTATTCATACTACAACTTCTCCCGTATAATTATCTTGTTCGAATTGCACAAGAATTCCACCTGACGTAATGTAATAAAATTGACTGTAAGTTGTGTTCATATCACTAAAATTACAGATCGTACATCAGAGCTTTTATAATTTTTGTCGTCGATGGATTTAATTATTCTTAGCAAATTGATCATGAAAAGGAACCACAGAATACCACCCGCACACAACACAGACGTATGCTACCAGAAATATTTTTCTCCGTGATTCGTCCGTAGTTTAATTTTGGCCTCATACATCAGCAATGAAATCTTGTTCAACAATAAATACCATCAGCACTGTTCTTAGAAAATGCAGTCTGAATCGATTAATTTTTTTTTTTTTTATAAGTAGAGTTCATTACCACGGGTGCACATTTATTTCTTACACATCGGAATATTGTTTGCAGTTTCAAGTAATTTAAATTTGCCGCTGTGATAAAAGTTAAGATGGCGGCCAACAAAATATAGAGGATTTCTTTTTTAATTAAGATTTTCCTCTGCTCAGTAAACAATTAATCATTTAAATTGATGCCACCAATAAAAAAATTGTTAAATTGTTTTCCAAATTAGTTTAACACAAACCCATGCTGTTTTCAACTAGAAGTACAGACGAAGTTGCTATATAATCGTAACCAACAATGGCTGCGCTTCTTACAGCTATGATAAAACAATTATTACTAATTTATAATAAAAAAGAGGAAGTGAATTTTCAATAATTAATCATAAATAGTTTTAACGTATTTGGCTCTATTTGTTTTCACCAGCAAATGAACATAAAAGTACAATAATTTTACATTAAATGTATTTCATTCAACAGACCTCAAATCGATTCGCGTCTTGCATCAGCGACGTACATCAGAAGAAGACGACAAAAGGGTACAAAACAAAAAAAAAAGAATGACATAGATTAACGAAGAATGTGAGACAAATATTGTCTCTCTTTTACATAATTATCATCTTTTTAAGAAATAATTACTACTACTACTACTAAGTGATCAGGCCTAGTGGACCGCACGCATCTACAAGTTTCCTCCTCCACTGTATTCTGTCCATTGCTGCTATCCGCCATTCGTCCACATCTATTGACATTTGTTTTAAATTTTCATGGAGTCCATCCCTCCAACGCTTCTTGGGTCCCCCTGGCGGTCTCTTTGTGTGAAATCCAGGAGCTTCGGAGGCCATCTGTGATCCTCCATCCGGGACACATGGCCGGCCCTCTGCATTCGTTTGGCTTTGACAGTTCCTGCTATGTTGGGCTGCTGGTATAGTTCCTCAAGCTCTTGGTTGTATCTGATCCTCCATTCCCCTGTATCTGCATCCAGAACCGGACCGAAGATCTTCCGAAGCACTTTTCTCTCAAAAACAAGGAGCTTATGGAAGTCCTGTTTCCGGATACTCCATGTCTCACAGCCATATAGAACAACAGGCTGGATCAGGGTTTTGTACAGTCGAATCTTAAACTGTCTGGAGAGAGATTTGGACCGAAGCAGTTGTGCTAGGCTGTGGTAAGATCAGTTTCCTGCTTGTATTCTGGAATTGATCTCTGCTTCACATGACGAGTTCTCAGTGAAAAGTGCCCCTAGGTATTGGAATTCTTGCATTCTCTTGTAGGAATGGTCCCCAACCTGCAGTGATTGTAGATGATCAGCAGTCTGACAATGACCACGCGTCATAACGAGGTACTCTGTCTTAGCTTCGTTAATGTTTAGCCCAAATTTACTGGCAGCCTCCTTTAGTGCTTTGGTCATTTGCTCCAACTCCTCTTCCGACCTAGAGAGTAAACAGATGTCGTCTGCATAGGCTAAGTATGCCAGTCTCTTTCCTTCGATTACAATCCCTTCGTTCTCTTGGAAGGTCTCGCCTACGATCTTCTCGAGGGCAAAGTTGAACAGGATAGGGGACAACCCATCTCATTGCCTGAGTCCTGTCACAATTTCAAATTCCTCAGTTACGCGATTTTCCATCTTCACCTTTGCATGTGTTTCGTTCAGACAGATCTTTATCAGATTGATGAGTTTCTCTGCTATGCCAAACTCCCTTAAACAGTTGAGCAGGCTCTTGCGATGTATGCAATCATAGGCCTTCTTAAAATCAACAGATAAAATATGCAAATCTTTACCATATTCACCCAGTTTCTCAGTGAGCTGCCGGAGACTGAAGATGTTATCTACTATTGACCGTCCTGGCCGGAAACCTCCCTGGTACTCCCCAATCACCTATTCTGCCACTGGCTGCTATTTTAGCTGCTCCGTGTGAATACATTTACTTGTCTGTTGTACACATCAAAAATAACATTGGTAATTACTGCACAAAAAGTTCTGCCCATTACCATCGAACAAGAGCTAGACTCAACTTACATTTGCCAAGAAAAAATAAACATAAAACTCAAAACAGCATTTTCTACCAAGGAATAAAACTGTACAATAAATTACCAAAACAAGTAAAAGAAATTTCAAAAGTACACTTATTTACAAAGGCAGCTCAAAAGTAGCTGTCATGCAATACACTTTATACATGAATGATTACTTAGATAAAACAGAGCAGGGGTTTGGTAAAAAATGTTATACGAGTAAATAATTATAATGATTACAAAACATCCAACATTCCACATAACACCTCCACACTATATTTTTTCCTTTTCTAGAAAAACTTACCCCCAAACTATGCATTGCAGAATACTAACATCTCTTCCTCTTTCTAAGCTCAACATCTCACTCATTGTAGAGCGATGCTGACTTAGTTTCTCAGGATAGTAAATGGGAAGTTGTGGTACAGACAATGGCCCAGAGATCGCCAGAGTGTGTGTGTGTGTGTGTGTGTGTGTGTGTGTGTGTGTGTGTGTGTGTGTTTGTGTATGTAGTGAGTGAAATGTTATCCAACAGTATAGCGTGTGCAGTGACTGATAGTGAGATATGCGTGAACTGTGTGACATTACATGAATTAGTAAGTTATTTGTAAAAAAAATATTGTAAACCAGGAGTAAATATAATGATTGTCTCTAACTAGAAATGTGTAAATGTGTATGTGTACGAATTAGCTCATTTTAAATTTGTTCTTAACTTGTAAATACTTTGACATGTCCTGTAGCCGTGAAAATAGAGATCTACGGATGAATAAAGCTACTACTGCTACTACAACTCTGAATTGGCGACGTAGTACATCTTACTGACAAGTTACTGGTGTTAACAGCATTGACGTGTTTTTATAAGAAAAGTTTGTTCCTCACGTACTTACGCTGGCGTTGTTGCATTTTGTGATGCTTTGACTGTTTATTTCTTTATTTTTTCGTTACATAATGTTTTATTGTAATGGTACTTGCTACTATCGCAATGTGATAAACCTTATATATCAGCTGTTGCTATAATGACGACAACGTGTCTTTATCTAGTCTTACGACAGACACTGTACTCGAATCGATAATTGGTGTGAACGGGTCCAGTTTATATTTGTTGTTACTTTCATTAACTTTTCATAGTTCTTCCCCTTTTAGTGCAATTTTCTGTTCCCATTTCAGATCTGAAGACGGCTGAATGTTCAACCGAGACTAGATTTATGTAAATTGATAGTGGAGTTCCTATCAAAAATTGTCATTAATTTCCATCAGCCTATATATATATATATATATATATATATATATATATATATATATATATATATATGTGTGTGTGTGTGTGTGTGTGTGTGTGGGTGGGTGGGTGGGTGTGTGGGTGAGTGGGTGGGTGGGTGGTCTCATTATACTTAGCTACAAACTGGTTTGTCAACCTAAGAGGCAGAGACATTATTTGCCATTATGGCACTGCTATTGCTAATCATACGTGCTACTGAAATTTGTGTTTTAAATAATTCATTAGTTTTTCAAAAATATAAATTAATGCAGTCAGCGGAAAGCCAGGTCTGCATGTTTAAATTTACCGTAGTGATGCGCCAAGGGCCAAATAAAATAATAATTCGACGTGAAGCTCAAACTGCAAAGTTATTCATTACGCAGCATGTGTTTTGCACACAGTACGAAACACCAGCGCACGCCGTTATAGACGATGTCCAACTCCACAGTGGGGCTAGAACGTATCGATGTTAATGGCCACAAGCTACACTGTCGTGAAACTACAGTTATCTTCGGACAGTAGCAACAATGATTTTGAAATAGTTTAGATGAAACTGTGGAAACAAAGCAACAACTGCTCAGCGCCAGTAACTCTCTTGAAAAGTGTTCATGTGCTTTGCTCCGTGTACAAATATAGTTTTACTTCCATTTCTGGCATTATACATGTTAAAAACTGAATGCAGTTTACGTTCGTACAAGTACAGATCACACCAATGAGCCCACAATAACAAAATTTTATACTTATATTCCCCTGTATTGAATATTAATGGCGTGATTTTCAACAATTCTCCGTCTATTGTTTAATCAGTTTTTATGAGTCGCTGTGGCGATCTCTTTCATCAAACACAATGCAAAACATATGGTTGCGAGACCTCGGATGTTAAGCACAGAATGTCAAATCAAACACCTTTCAGCCGTCTAAATTTCAAAACTCTTCTTTTGTTGGGCTACTACTTTCGGCGATGTATTACGCCATCTTCAAGCCCCCCTTATCGACGTGTAGGAAGAATCCACCTTTGTCCTTGTGAAAACAATGGCTTGCATTCAAACACTGGTATTCGTAGGTTTCTACTCGAGACGGCTATCGACTGGGGATCTTCCTGCACGTCGATCAGGGAGCTTGGAGATTGAGTAACGTATAGCCGAAACTGCTAGCCCAATGAAATAAGAAGTAGGAAATTTAGACGGCGGAAAGGTGTTTGATTTGCCACTCGCAATACAATCAGTTATACGGATCTGATAGTAGAGTTGTCGACCGTTGGTCTGGGAGTGGTTTCCACGGCATTCTCAGCAAAAATTGTAAGGAGTGTGGTATCAGAGTGTCATTTATGAAAAAAATAAACAGCTGGAAGCCACATTTTAGATAATAAATAAAACAGCATGCCCGTACTGTCACCTCAAAATATAATTCGTAAATAAGCTTTAGCTCTGACCACTAACTGCAGATATCGTAATAAAACTCGTTAGCCTATTCGTTTGGTATTTCGGCACTCGGAGGCCTGCGTCGGTCTTTGAAGTGCCAGGTTGTCCACGTGAAGAATCACTTCGACTCTGGAACATGTTTCCCTTGCTGCTGGTGTCAGACATGGCGACATATGTTGCATATGTTTGGCAACTCTATGTGCGTTGACTTACTGAGTGCCTGACAATTAACCTACTACATTCTATAGATATCTTTATTTCATAAAATCGAGTTAGTAGGTTTATACGTCTCACGGTAACTCCACAAAGGAATTATAACTAATTTTTCTTTTTACGTTGTGAATTATTTGTCTTATCCTTGCCTGTGTCAACGGAAGAGTAAGCTGCAATAATTCGGTAGATCAGTCGTAAAGTTTCATGTTTTAAAATCTAGGTAACGTCAGCAATAGCTCTCTGTTTCACAGGACACTGGCCGTTTACAACTTCTTTTTAAAAAAACTTTAAGCTGCCACATAAGGAATCAGTAAGGCAATTTAATGAAAACTTCTCCATCAAAAGTCCGTTCGCTGCCTTGAAAAAGTAGCCTGTAGATGTGCAGAAAAATTAATGCTATTGCAAGTCTGTACACATATTAATGCCTCCATTTTCCTCTGACAAAATTTTTAGTTTTTTGTGAATTCACAGTTATATTACTGGCTTTAAGGGCAGCATAATTTCTTAATAAGGTTTCGTTATTCATCTACTTTTACTGCCACACTTCCTGCCTATGATGTAATGACACTTTTCTATGATAGGGAACTGCATGGGCTCAGACTGTTCATAGTTAAAATTGTGTAATATCTTACTAATTTTCTTTATGATTTAGCCAAGCTTAGCTAAGGTTACCTTGTTTTATTGAAATTACTTTCATCTTAAAGTTCTCTCGTAATTGTTCTTTGTCGTACAGTGCCTAATGTGTTATGTGTTTTGGTTAGTTCATTGAGCATAAAAGACGCACATAGCATCATCAACAATACAACCTCTAACATTACCAAAAACCGATGTACGATGCTCAGCTTATCATTTAACCCCATAACCGCTGAAACAATTAATTAATTTTTTATGAGGTACACGTAAACGCAACATGCATAATCCAGTACCGACTGGATACGTTGCACTAAATTAACATGCAGTATCCTTAAGCACGGAATTTTGTTCTGGATTACGGTGATTAACGTCCCCGTCTGGCCATCCTCTTCAGGTTTATCGTCATTTGATTAAATGTCCCCAGGCTAATCCTGGGTGTTATGGCAGATTGGCCCTAACCGCACTATGATGAATGTTTCGTGCTCTGTTCCGGCCTGAAAGAAACACAAACAGACATCCCGCATTTCTGTCACTGCAAAATGAGTAGCGCTGAGCTCCACTGATTTTTGGAGTTAACGTTAATATTAATCTTCCCCTGTCCCTCCTCGCTCTTACCGTCTGGGGTGAGGTTAGCTTGGATTTGACTATGACGGAAGAAGATGACATGTCGAATGGTAGCCCCGTACGTTGCTGACGTATTAAACTTGGTATCTGTGCTATTATTTAAAAATAAGAAACAATAAATTCTTATGTTTTTGGAAACGATGGAGCCAAGAAATTCGCTTTGTTTACTGTTAATATGGTTCTTTTCTACCCATCCAGCTAAGGTTGCGGAGCAAGACTTTCAATGAGCATGATAATTTCGTTATAAGGTATGCCATTCTGCAGTGTTACTGAAATTACATATACGTTTTGTTTCCAACGACAAGAATATAGCGAGAAGTATAGCGAAATGCAAGAAAACGTGAAAATAGGAGAATATGACCTACCGATATGTCTATTTGCTCACTAACGTTATGTAAGCTCTTCTGACATAATATGTAAACTTAATCTTTTAAGAAACCTCGTGGTCTGAAATATTATTTCAAATTATTATACGAGGGTCCCATAGAAAATAATGCACCACATTAGTTTCTCAGCCAATGAGAAAGGTACTAATCCAAAACTTTAGGTACGCATTATTTGAAGTTTCCGGAGTTCCCAGGTTAATCTTTCCTTACCTGTGATACACAGCATAGCTGCAGCAGTGTTTCGTAATGAAGTCTGTAGGTGATGTACGGTACAAGCAGCGTGTCGTCATCGAATTTTTCACTGCCTGGAGAGAGAAACTTTTGGGAACATTTACAAACGTTAGTGTGCAGGTCGTGGAGGATCTTCAGGCAACTGAAATACTGTTAGACACTTGGCTTGAAGGGTAAGGCATTTAAGAGAAGGTGGTTCGGCTGAGGTCCATAATTTGCAGCTATCGGGGAGGCCATCTACGGCTGTCAAACCTCACGTGATGTACATAACTTGCGGATGTGTTCATTCGTGATGCCGTGATACCGCAAGCACTTTCAGTGAGTTCGGCACCGTAACAACCCAGGTGATTGTTTGTTACAGCATCATAACGCTCGGCCTGACGCAAGTTTGAGGTCCTCAGAATACATCACTACAGGGTTTAACTGATACAGGAGTCGCTCCGTCAGATTTACACTTATTTGGCCCATTTAACGATGGTGTTCTTGGAAGATATGTTAAGGATGCAGGAGGTGTTGACTCGAACAGTGAAGAAACGGCTTCGTGTTAGAACAAGGAGTCATACCGACAGGGCATACAACGGGAAGGAAAATGGAAATGAGAGTATGGCATCGTTTGCCGGGAGGCTCCATTCGGTGAAGTTCGGCCGCCATGTGCAAGTCTCATTTCAGTCGACGCCACATTGGGCAACTTGCGCGCCGGTGGTGAGATGAAATGATGATGCGGACAACGCAACACCCAGTCCACGAGCGGACATGGAAAAATTGCAGAAGAAACATGTTCAGTTAAAAACTGTTGAAGAAAAAAAATGGTGCATTACACGCTGGGCGACCCTCGTATGTTTTCGTATTTGGCTGCATATGTTGCCTTACGATTCCCATAAAATTTCTGATAAAATAACTTTTTTTGGATCAGTTAGTTGCGGCTGTGGAGGTTCACAATAGATTGTCAACATTTGTAGTTGTGGATACTATTCTATGGAAATCATAAACCAAACATGAAATCACGTTTGCCACTCTTATTTCAGAAGTACGGCACTCGTTCCTTTATTACGTGGCAAACAAGACGCGCAATTAATAAGACTAACATCCAGCATGAAACGTACGAAAACTGCTGCTTTGAAGAGTTGCGCTGCTTCCTACTGTGCATTCGGAGTTGCTTTCCTTCATTGTATTGACAATGGCATCTAAATGTTATAAATATTAGAGTATACGCTTTGCAATGTACCTTGAGCAACGTGAAATCTCCGTGGTTGTTAGACTGTAAAGTTTCATATTTTTGTTCTGTGTTGTTCTTAAAGCTAATTTTCGGTAGAAGCAGCTCAGTTGCAACACATCTACTTCGACTGTATTTATAATAATCGAAAATATAAAGATATACGACTTAAGATTTTTTTGGCTGAGAAATTTATCTGGAGACTGGAAACAGTTTTACTTTGATAAAACACAATCACAACTAAAAGTCTTACATCTGTAGGTCTGAAGATTTACGAATAGGCTGGTATTCTGCCAACCTATTGCAACTGCAGACGTATGCAGTAAGACTTTTGTTACTTTTTTTTTGTCCGCTTAGTAAGGATCGGGTTGTTGTGCGAACACTATTAGGCGTAAAGGCCACCTTTTCCCGAGTGCACTACGGAACTGGAAGGTCTGTTTCTTAGTACTGTTATATTTATTGTTTCGACATAGACACACGACGTACAGTATTTTATTAGACATTAATAATGTATCTATAAATGAAATTGTATTTACAGCTAGCTTTCGTTTATATTAATACTAGCGAGTGCCCGGCGTCGTCCGAGTATCTACGTATTTAATCAAGTCTTCTATTGCTTCACCACCTCTTTCCCCCTCTCCCTGCCCATCTCATCCTCCCCTCTCTATCTGTCCACTTCCTCCTCTACTATCTCCATCTCCTTCCCTTTCTCTTTTCTTTTCCTCCTCTTCCTCTCTCTCTCTCTTCCTCTCCTCCTGCCCACTCCTTCTCCTATCTTCCTCCCCCTTTCTTTGCTCATCTCCTCCCTTCTACTGTTTGTCCATTTGCCCTCCCCATCTCCTTTCCCACCTCTCCTCCCCTTTGTCTGCTTCTATATCTACCTTCGTCTTCGCTGTTTATGTCCTTCTTCTCTCGCTACGCTATCACCACAGTCCGAATAGGACGCTGGTGGATCTTATTCACACGGTATTTTTTTGCAGATCGTAACTAACATGTATTACAATTTGTAGGCACGTTACGCAGCATATGTGAGTACTGTCTGCGAAATGTGCTGCGAATAGATTTACTAGTAAAGAGGTTTTAAATTGAAACGTCATGAATGATTCAGCAGATCTTCACGAATGTGTCTTTACGACGTCATATCTCCTGAAATATGTGTCGTGTAATTATATTGTCGTGACGTTACCTAATGAGATAGTTTTCTAAGTAAGTAGGCTGTTTAGGTTTTATGCTGGTAACGCCACGTAGCGCTCTGTATGAAATTCACTGGCTGTGCTTCGTGCAGTCTGTGGCTGGTTGGCACTGTTGGAATATTCGCTATTGTTGTGTTGGGTAGCTGGATGCGAACAGCGCATACCGTTGGGCAGTTGGAGATGAGCCGCCAGCAGTGGTGGATGTGGGGAGAGAGAGATGGCAGAATTTTAAGAGCGGACGATCTGGTCGTGTGTCCATCAGAAAGAGTAAATTTGTAATACTGAATATCATGCACTGATATGTATATGATGACTTTGGAACATTATTAAGGTAAATACATTGTTTGTTCTCTATCAAAATCTTTCATTTGCTAACTATGCCTATCAGTAGTTAGTGACTTCAGAAGTTAAGAACCTTTTATTTAGCTGGCAGTATTGGCGCTCGCTGTATTGCAGTAGTTCGAGTAATGAAGATTTTTGTGAGGTAAGTGATTCATGAAAGGTATAGGTTATTGTTAGTCAGGGCCATTCTTTTGTAGGGATTATTGAAAGTCAGATTGTGTTGTGCTAAAAATATTGTGTGTCAGTTTAGTGATGGTCAGAATAAGTAAAGAGAGAAATGTCTGAGTACGTTCAGTTTTGCTCAGCTGTTTGAAAATCAAATAACGTAAGGGGTTTGTCAGCAAAGTGATTCACTGATTTTACTGAGGGGATGTTTCAGTTTTAGCGTGAATTTTCAACATTTTATTTCCCCTCTGCCAGTTATCAACCACTGGTTTGTTGATAATAACTCTTTACAATATGAAGTAGTGAATTATGTCTGGTTGCCGAAACGGCGTGTTGAGCGAGACTGCGAATAACTCTTGCCGCAAACTGCCATCGAAACCAGCGCACTGACACTAACCTAATATGTGTCAGTACGTGACTTTTAGACGCACATTCGCGAAACATATGCGCACTGTCAAGTATCAATAGCAAGCAGTCTAATAATAGCGGCGTCTTTAGTGTCACAGCTCTCTTGGACGACGGTGCTGTGCTTCACGGGCGTCTCACATGACGCTTCCGACGGAAGACAACCATTCCAGTCAGTGGCGGGGCGACAGTTCGACCCCTTCATTCACAAGGGAGTCTGAGAGAGCCAGCAGCAAGATCGACTCGTTCCCGGAGGCGAGGGGGTCGCATCCCGGCTGTTGTAGAAGACATCAACCCTCCAACATCCACTTCCTCGGTCTCAGCGAACGGGTCTGCGTTGGCGCAAGTGTCACCCGAATCCGGAGCGCGGGCGTCATCGAAGACTTTGCTGCTGGGGTAGCGTGTCTTGCCGTTGCTGATGCAATTGCGCCGCGGGCAACGTGGCTGAGTCCTCAGCGAAGCAGAGCGACCAAACCGCCGAGTGGAAAGAATTCGGAGTGAGCGGGACGACGGACACCTGCATCGCCTGAGGAAAAGGCAAGTAAAATGTTTACAGATTGCCGCAGCGCCTCTCTGCAGCCATGAACTGTCCGGTGCCCATTGCCCAGCCTATATTCTAGCATCCCCGTACCTCTGGCGACATTTGCTAGTAGATTAAGAGGTACATGAAAATACTGCCTCAAAAATGTGTTGCGAATACAGTTAGTAATTGTTGTTGTGGTCTTCAGTCATGAGAGTGGTTCGATGCAGCTCTCCATGCTACTCTATCCTGTGCAAGCTGCTTCATCTCCCTGTACGTACCGCAGCCTACTTCCTTCTGAAACTGCTTAGTGTATTTATCTCTTGGTCTCCCTCTACGATTTTTACCCTCCACGCTGCCCTCCAATACTAAATTGGTGATCCCTTGATGCTTCAGAACATGTCCTAACAGCCGATCACTTCTTCTAGCCAAGTTGTGCCACAAACTCTTCTTCTCCCCAATTCTATTCAATGCTTCCTCATTAGTTACGTGATCTACCCATCTAATCTTCAGCATTCTTCTGTAGCACCACATTTCTAAAGCTTGTATTCTCTTCTTGTCCAAACTATTTATCGTCCATGTTTCACTTCCCATACATGGCTACGCTCCATACAAATGCTATCAGAAACGACATTATGACATTTAAATCTATAATCGATGTTAACAAATTCCTCTTCTTCAGAAACGCTTTCCTTTCCATTGCCAGTCTATATTTTATATCACAGAATTACAATGTCATCGGCGAACCTCAAAGTTTTTATTTCTTCTCCATGGATTTTAATACCTACTCCACATTTTTCTTTTGTTTCCTTCACTGTTTGCTCAATATACACATTGAATAACATGGGGGAGAGGCTACAACCCTGTCTCACTTCCTTCCCAACCACTGCTTCTTTTTCATGTCCCTCGACTCTTATAACAGCCATCTGTTTTCTGTACAGATTGTAAATAGCCTTTCGCTCCCTGTATTTAACCCCTGCCACCTTCAGAGTTTGAAATAGAGTATTCCAGTCAGCATCGTCAAAAGACAGTTAGTAGTGAAGAAGTGTTAATCAAAGTGCCATGCTCTATACGGCAGTTTAACTGCATGAACAGCGACACTTAAGTAAGCCAAGAACTTGTTTCCCTTCATCACTTTTGTGAGGGTTGTCAGCGACAAAAAGTTTTGTAAAGCTTTGAAATTCTATGTGAAATTTGTACCAAGTCGCTAAGTGCACTCATTCTCGAATACTGGTTGCCTAAAGTGTTGTTATATGCGTTTGTGCATCGCTGGCTGCACTGTTTCTTTTTCATCCAGCCTGCTCCCCCCCCCCCCCGCCCCTTTTTGATAGGTAGGTGGTACTGGCTGCCTGCTTTTTCAACACCCACTCCCTTTGATAGGTAGGTGGTCCTTACTGGGCAGCCGGCCGCGGTGGCCGAGCGGTTCTAGGCGCTTCAGTCCGGAACCGCGCAACTGCTACGGTCGCAGGTTCGAATCCTGCCTCGGGCATGGATGTGTATGATGTCCTTAGGTTAGTTAGGTTTAAGTAGTTCTGAGTCCTAGGGACTGATGACCTCAGACGTTAAGTCCCAAGTGCTCAGAGCCATTTGAACCTTACTGGGCAACTAAGTGCTCTCAACCCACCTCCACCTTTCATATGTAGGTGGTCAACTAAGTGCTCTTGCTCAAACTCCCCTCCCCCCCCCCCTTCACCTTTGATTGGCAGTAGGTTCTTACTGGACAAGTAAGATACTGGTGGAATTAGATATGGTTATAAATGCATCACTGGCTGCTTATTTTTTCAACCCCCACCCTGTGATAGGTAGATGGTTATTACTGGGCAACTAAGTGCTCTCATTCTTAGATACTGGTGGAATAAGGTATGGTTATAAATGCATGGCTGGCTGCACTGCTTTTTCAGCTCCATCCCCTTTCCTTTGATAGACAGGCTGTTTTTACCCGTGCAACGAGTATTTCTTGACAGTAAAACCATTAATTTTTGTAAGTTGTTTGCATGTATGGAATATGGATGCTACGTCAACCGTCAGTGTTGAAAGTAGTGGGCACGAAAAGCAGGTTGAAATATTTCATTCCGAGACCCATCGTGTACGAAAATCGGGATGAAATGTTTAGTTCCATCGTGCCAAGCAGTTTTCATCCTAGCGTCTGAGGCTGCAATTGAGCGAAAACTGCCACACGGCAGGTCAGTGGGTTGCTGTGCTCTTTTGTGACTTTTAACCAAGTGTGTACAGCAGGCTTCATCTTTTCTCTGTACAGCCAAAGAAGAAGTGCTATTAGTATGGAATAGGTATAGGTGATAAGTTCCTATGGGACCAAACTGCTGAGGTCATCGGTCCTTAGGCTTACATACTACTTAATCTAAAGTAAGTTATGCTAAGGATAACACACACCCATAACCGAACGAGCACTCGAACATCTGACGGGCGGAACCTCGCGAACCGTGAAAAGGCGCCTCAGACCGGGCGGCTACGCTCGTCGATATTATTAGTATGGCTCCAGCGAGTGTACCAGTGCAGCGCGTATCAGTTAACTGGCTTTTTTTTTTTGTAGCAAATACGATTAGATTTAGAAACTTTAATTTGAGGACGCCATGTACTATGACATGATCTACAACTGGCAAGCGCGGCTATGAACCTGCGCCGGTGTGGCTGCCCGATTTTACATTCCGGTCCTTCGGGCTGGATAGGCCACAAGCTGGCTTCGGTTAGAACCCAAGCCGTTGATTCGATTATAGCTGAAAACCCAAATGTGGGCTCAAAAGTGTCCCCGTCATGCAGGAAAAATTTGGGCTGGTTAGTGGCTTTTGTCTTTCGGAGAGTTCGTCCGCACTTGCAGCACCTCCTTCGGCATAAGCATGCCAGACCACAGACGAGCGCTACAATGTGTGCAGTACTAACGATTTGGGTCCACTGTCATCGATTCTCGTCCACACAGTTTCGAACAGACTTTCATATGTTTACAAAATTAAAGCACACCCTCGACGACTTCACTTCGATAGTGATCAAGCGTTGTCAGCAGAGGTGATATTGTGTCTTCGGCAACAAAGTAAAACCTTTTACAGTGACGGTATCAGCAAACTGGTCTCTGTTTTATTTAAAAAGTTTGTAAGGCTTTTCACATTATTACTTTTCAGCACGTCCTCGTATGTTCGAATTACAGCACCTCAAGCCTCATTTCTGTATCGCTCACCGAAACTGAAATAATAGTGTTATAGAAAAGAATGTGTTGGTTGTGAAGAGCACAGAACGTTGTGAGATGAGTAAAACTGCAAAACGTTTCGAAAAATAAGTTCTCAACGCATAGCACAAACAAGCTTTCATCATGGAGAATGTTATAATTACTGAGTGTTTTCCTTGTACATGGCTAATTTCGTCCCTCTTGTTACGCCAGAAGAAAATTGCGTTTTTGTTAAACATGATTTGCTTGATACTGATTTCGTGTTATTGTTTAATTTTGGCCTCGTTTGTATTTCACTTTTTTTCTTATAAGTTATACTTGGAACACATGCGAATTGGTTCTGTCTTGGTTGCACTGTGTCACCTTACTATTAATTCTGTGTACCTGACAGCGAAATTTTGCATGTCCGCATAAAGATAAGGCGAGGACCTCGTTATTTCACAACAGACAACAAATTAATTAAATAACTGTACTTTGTCAATATGGTGATTAAAACGGTATGACTAATGCTGTTGTTGTACAATTCAGAAATTAATGCATCGGGGCTATATACGTAGCAGTTCATGAAGCAGATGTCCTTGCTTGTCATATGCATCAATTTTAATTAACGACTCTTCGTAGCATGTATTGCTAACTCTGTTGGTACATGGTGTTCTGCTAAGGCAAACAGTAATGCAATAAGTGTTGCGTTTAAAGTGTTGCGTTTAACTCTTTTTTGATTATATAAGAAAAGTTCGAAATAAATTTGGTATGCCTTTCAGCCTACTTGAAAACAGAATGTATTAACAAGGGGATATAGTAAGCCAGGCATTTTCTCCTCCTTCTTTTGGTCCGCGATACTGCAGTGCGATCGATAAATGTAGAAGGGAGAATGACTGAAAATCAAACGAAACCAGTGCTCCATCTAGGAATGCCAAGTGCTATGTGTCTCTAGCTTCTTTCTAATAGAGAAAATGGTGCTTTGATGTCAATAAATTGGATGACTCATTCGAGGGTATTACCTTCAAAATTGTCAACTCACTAACACGCTCGTCCACCTCCCGCCCTTATGCAAGCAGCTATTCGACTTGCCATTGATTGGTAGAGTTGCTGAATGTCCGCCTTAGGTATATCACGCAAACTTCTGTCCAGTTAGCACGGTATGTCGTCAAAATCGCGAGCCCTATACGTACTGTTCCTACATTACGTTCCAAACGGTCTCAACTGGGAAATTTTCGGCGGTCTTGCTGGGCAAGGTAGGTGTTACACTACTGGCCATTAAAATTGCTACACCACGAAGATGACTTGCTACAGACGCGAAATTTAACTGACAGGAAGAAGATGCTGTGATATGCAAATGATTAGCCTTTCAGAGAATTCACACAAGGTTGGCACCGGTGGCGACACCTACAACGTACTGACATGAGGAAAGTTTCCAACCGATTTCTCATACACAAACGGCAGTTGACCGGCGTTGCCTGGTGAAACGTTGTTGTGATGCCTCGTGTAAGGAATACAAATGCGTACTATCACGTTTTTGACTTTAATAAAGGTCGGATTGTAGCTATCGCGATTGCGGTTTATCGTATCGCAACATTGCTGCTCGCGTTGGTCGAGATCGAATGACTGTTAGCAGAATTTGGGATCGGTGGGTTCAGGAGGGTAATACGGAACGCCGTGCTTTGTCCCAACGGCCTAGTATCAACAGCAGTCGAGATGACAGGCATCTTATACGCATGGCTGTAACGTATCGTGCAGCCACGTCTCGATCCCTGAGTCAACAGATGGGGACGTATGCAACACAAGAACCATCTGCACGAACTGAAGGACGACCTTTCCAGCAGCATGGACTTTACCCTTAACGCTGCATCACCGACAGGAGCATCTGCGATGGTGTACTCAACGACGAATCTGGGTGCACGTACGGCAAAACTTCATTTTTTCGGATGAGTCCAGCTTCTGTTTACAGCATCAACATGGTCGCATCTCTGTTTGGCGACATCTCGGTGAACGAACATTGGAAGCGTGTATTCGTCATCGCCATAACGGCGTATCACCCGGCGTGATGGTATGGGGTGCCATTGGTTACACGTCTCGGTCACCTGTTGTTCGCATTGACGGCACTTTGAACAGCCGACGTTCTATTTCAGATGTGTTACGACCCGTGGCTCTACCCTTCATTCGTTCCCTGCAAAACCCTACATTTCAGCAGGATAATGGACGACCGCATGCTGCAGGTCCTGTACGGGCCTTTCTGGATACAGAAAATGTTCGACTGCTGCCCTGGCCAGCACATTCTCCTGATTTCTCACCAATTGAAAACGTCTGGCCAATGGTGACCGAGCAACTTGCTCGTCACAATACGCCAGTCACTACTCTTGATGAACTATGGTATCGTGTTGAAGCTGCATAGGCAGCTCTAAGCTCTGTTTGACTCAATGCCCAGCGTATGACGGCCGTTATTACGGCCAGAGGTGGTTGTTCTGGGTACTGATTTCTCAGTGCCTATGCACCTAAATTGCGTGAAAATGTAATCACATGTCATTTCTAGTATAATATATTTGTCCAATGAATACCTGTTTATCATCTGCATTTCTTCTTGGTGTGACAATTTCAATGGCCAGTAGTGTAACAAACACGAAGATAAGAAGTAGAAATTCTCGCTGTGTGCGGGCGAGCATTATCTCGTCGAAATGTAAGCCTGGAATGGCTTGCCATGAAGAGCAACATAACGGGGCGTAGAGTATCGTTGGTATACTGCTGTTCTGTAACTGTGATGAGGAAGAGAAAAATAGGGTTCTTCTATTGAATTAATTGACACACCAGACCATCAGTCGTGGCCGTCAGGGCCGTATGGCGGGAGAAAGTCACGTTGGTATCCGAACGCTGTAAGGAACGTTTCTAGACTCATCTTCACTGGTAATCGTGGTTCCATCTGAAGCGAAACTTATCGCTGAAGTCAATCCTAATCCAGTCAATGGCATTCCAGTCAGGAGAAGCCCCAGATGGTGGTCGAATACCAACCTGATTGTCGCCCGCACACGCCCCGACAACCAGGAGTGTTGCACGGTGATCTTTTCTTCATAAGAGGATATCTTTTGTTGTTATTGGAGGGACCCTTACAGCACAGCGGTGCGTCGGCGAATTCCACGCTCGGTTTCGTTGTCCTTCACGGTAACCCATATTCGGATTAAGGTATCTTCACACCGAACACCAACTCATACAAACAAAATCACGCAACTCTTGTAAGTTTGGCAAATGTGCAACTGTTGTGAGTCTGGCAAACTTACAACTGCTGACAACTGTTGAAAAGTTTTCACAACAGTTCCAAAGTCTTGTAAACACACTGAGCCGTGGTACAAATTTCTGTTTTAAAGAGCGCGCTGCAGTGCGTAGTGTGAAGCAGTCGCCCTCCGTTTCTGGCGGTGGCGCCGCTGTGGCAATCGAAGCGTTGTTGTGTCCCTCTGGTGGGAAAGGGGAAAGGTTGCCTGTTCACGTGTATTTAAGGGGCGCTATGAGGTCGCCAGTCAGTCATTCTGGGTCAGTCTCTCGTCCTCAGCTTAATAGTCTGTCTCTCGTCCTCATTTGTTAGGCAGTTAGTGTCTGTCTGTCGTTCGGAGTGCTAGTATGTCTGTCGTTCGGATCAACCTTTAAAGGCGGCAAAATGAGAGTCTTTCCACTCCGCCAGTAACAGTACTCAGCGAGTGGTCACCCGGTCGGGGCTTAGTTCCTGCGTCTGAGTCTGCGGGTTAGGCCGCCAGTCTCCTCGAGTTGCTCGGGCAACGGTCATTGGCGGTTGGATCGATCGGTTGGTCGGTCGCGCGACGTGAGTCCAGTGGGCCGCGCTGTATAGCGAGGGGTAGTGACTTCGCGGTCGACACAAGAGCAACAGCAGTCAACCCACAATATCAGTCTGGCTGGTGCGAGCTGCGACGCCGTGAGACGGGAGATCGGCCCGCCTCCCTGCGTCAGTTGAGGTGGCTAGCAGCGGACGGTTCGGGAGAGCGATTTGGGGGTGCTGTGCAGGTCTTCTCGAGAAATCGCATTTTATTAGAAGTAAAGTGATTGGTGATATCTTGTTAAATTCTACTTGTTTTCTTCGTGAAGTCACCAGCCGTTTTGCTTTGGCGTCGTCCCACCATTCTTCTCCGTTTGCCCACCCGCGGGAGAGTGGTTGTTTATAAATTGGGTCGTCCGTTTTTCCCTTGTGGAGTAGGGGTGGTTTAGAGCAACCTGTGGTTCGGGTTGTTCGGTAGTCTCCCTATCAATCTACCGTACGTTAGTATCTGCCTCTGTCATGTTTGTCGTATTTGGTGTGTTAACGAATTTATTGCTTGGAGTTTAACGGCCTAGTACCTGAAATATGTTTTGATCTTTGGAAACTTTGATATTATTGCCTATGAGGTTGAGAGGCGGTATCTGTGTACTGTAGAGCATCTTAACTATTGTTTGGCCAATCTTGTACAATTTTATATAAGATTGCATTTCATGGGCTTTTATTTAAATGATCATTTTAGTATATAAAGTTGCCATCCTTTCACCGTAAGACTTTTCTTAGAGTTAAAATCAAGTTGCACCTTCGGTGGCAAGGTTAATATTTCGTTTTGTACCATTTCCATCCCTCCTACGGGGGGGGGGGGGTTGCATACTTTGTGTGCTTGTGTAAATTGTTAAAACTCTTTGATTAAAGTTATCTGATGTGTTGCAGATTTGCACCAGTGTAGCCTTTCAGAGGCTGTTGTGAGCGATCGTAACTACGGCTGTGTCAAAACAGAGCGGCAAGGTTCTCTGCCCGAAAGCTCATACAGTCAAAACCGGTTTCTTTCTGCCTCTGAATAAATTGTAACTTTGATATTTAGAGGGTGCTTTCTGATTATAATTTTAAATCTGTTTCCTTTAAAAAATGCTTTTAGGCACTATTAAAGTGCATAAAATTCCCATTTGTTAAAAGGAATTTGGTTATGGTTTCATCAGTTACTCCCTGGCAACTACTTCCATGCTTACATAGTGTCGTTAAATGTGTTATTGTTCTTGATGAATCGCTAGTAAATAAAATAAATACTTAAGAATATTCTTTGAAAATAAATCACGGCTCACACACGTTCGGCGTTTATATTTTTTGTTACAGAAAAGCAATGGAAATCGATTCTGACTGTGAAGATTCGCCCTTTGTTATGGTGGGAGACGATGTTTTCCTGTTTCGGAGTACATAATGAAACCATACTCAGGATGTTAAGAGAAAGGTAACCAGGAAAGAATGTTTAATTACCGAATGTCTCGCACTAGAAGAATTCTGGAGGATTTTTTTGAAATATGGTAATCAGTTTTTCTGTGTCTTTGGACAACTATGCACTTAAGACCTGAAAAAACAACATTAATACTTGTGCAACTGTGTCTTAGCACAGTTTCCTTAGAAGCAATAAGTAAAGTGGCACGGTTTACTCACCACCTGGCACTTTTGATTTGGATGCTCCTGAAACGGGCTGGGTTTCTGATGGCAGTTGGCGGATGTCTCCGTAAAATAAATGTCTTCAGAGAAAGGGAGGCCACGCACGAAGAATATAATGAATGAATTTGGAATCTACATTGTATCGAATGTTGGTGAAGTGAAATGACAAGAGAAATACGATTAAATAAATATCGAGTGAATAGACTAATGTAATTAGAAACTTCCGAACAAAGCCCTTATAGCTTTAGTTATTAACAATGTAAGTCATTAAATTTCAAACCACTTTGTATCAGATGTTGACAGAACGATATGACAAGAGAAGTAAACAAATGTCAGGTGAAAATACAGTTGTAATTGCAAAATTTCTAGCAGCTTCATTTACACTAGTGAATGACATTTTACTCACGATTACAGATTTTTTTCTGTCTTTTTTGTTAACGCCTTCCAAATACGTCATATGCTCGTAAAATATTCATTTCGGAACGTACATCTCAGTTGTCCCAGACCCACATTTAATTTTGACTGTCTTACAATGTTCAAGATTGTACTGTGTTTCGTATTTGTCCATTTCCATTCACACTCTACAAACGATACACCAATTTTATGCGAAACTTCTTTCAACAAGCCATTCCTTTTATATCTATCTTTATATAAAGAATCAGAAGGATCCTACAAAGGTTTCCTCATTTCAGTTTCTAACAAAAGGCTGAAATGTTGGATCTGTTGCCGGCCGGGGTGACCGAGCGGTTCTAGGCGCTACGGTCCGGAACCGCGCGAACGCTACGGTCGCAGGTTCGGATCCTGCCTCAGGCATGGGTGTGTGTGATGTCCTTAGGTTAGTTAGGTTTAAGTAGTTCTATGGGACTGATGACCTCAGAAGTTACGTCCCATAGTGGTCAGAGCCATTTGAACCATTTTTGTTGGATCTGTTGACTTCTCGTGAGTTGCCATTGCCGAAAGAAACGCAGCAGACGAAGGAAGAAACACAGCAGGCGACACAGCAAATGCGCACACTCAAGTCACACAACTCTACCGTGTTTTTACTCACTAACCGTAAACTACATACTCGAGACAAAACGTCTCTCAACTAGTTGTTCAGACTCGCGACTTCTAACAACGGCTGACAACAGTTGAAAACTAACTTAAACTTCGAGTTAAAAACAGCTGTCATCCAAGTTTGGTTGGAGTTGGTTTTCAGCGTGAAGGTACCTTAAGACGACGAAGGTACCTTAAGACGACGAGAGTTTCAACGGCTTGTCTTTGTGCTTACCAAACTCTATCCTGGCCAGCAAGGGTTCAGGTTATCTTTAAAACTGAGAACGTTTTGAACATCAGTAGCAGGTCCCTCCAAACAGCCCGGGATTTTGACGATCTAAGACGCCAATTGGACAGAACTCCGTACGAAACCCCTCACCAGCATATCCAACAATTCTCAGTCAACGCAAAATCGAATAACTCCTTGCAGAAGGGCCAGAGGTGGACCTACGCTTTGTTGAACTGCTCAGTTTGTGAAGCTCTTTTTGTTGAATAATGCATCCAGTGTGAGCCGTGGCGCGGGTTACTGGCGCGCCAGTCTCTTGGATGTCCATTATCGATCCTTCGATGTTTCTTATCTTTGCTTGTCTTGTTGTTTTCCGCATTCGCGGGGCGAGTGGCAGTTGACGTTTTCTCGGGCTACCTGCTGAGACGCCGCGAGGTACGAGGTGGGAAGCAACCACATATATGTGGAGTTGGTTGTACGCGGCCTGCCAGTTCAGCATGGAGGATATGTATTAGCTGCCTGCCTGTCTGCTCTCCCGATTTTGCTCTCCGTGCCTTGCGACCACCTAGCTTGGGTTGCTGCCTGGTGAATCCTGCACGAGCCATACCGGACGTCCAGCAGAAGTTAAGCAGCCTTGTGTTTCTTCTAAAGAAAAGGAGCAAATGTATAAGACTTTTGTAACCAATTTTGGTGGCCTATTAAGTGTGACCTTAGCGTTTACACTGGCTTTGGATAGAGCTAATTCTTTTAAATTTAAATAGTTGGGGTTCCTTGTCCTTTATAATCTTTTGGGGGTTTTATTTGAATTTTCTCGTTGGGGTTCCTTCCTTGTGCTTTGTTAAATGTTTACTTGTATAGCGGGAAGTGACTCCTGGTTAAAACTCGGAGAAGGTGTTTGATGTTACTGCCGCCTCCGGCATTCGTCTTTTCAATTAAGTGTTGTCATCGCGACCTGGTGTCACCCCTCGTTAATTAATGCCGGTTTATGTGTACTTACTTTTGAACTGGTCATTTGAATCAATATTTTGGAGTGCAGTATAGCACTAAGGCAACCTTATTGTATACCACCTTGTGCCCCGGTCTAGTACTTTAACTTTCAGTGGCACGAGTTAGCTCCACTACCGCTTTACCTGATGTGCTCCCTTCAAAATCTTGTATAAGTTTGCCCCATGTGTGTCTAGGAACACAGAGATGAGCTTTATTGTGACTTCAGTGCTAGTCAGGTAATGGAATCTTCATTTTGGCTTGGCTTTCACTGAAGAGTTTGAGTGGAGCGTAGTGTGTTGATTTGTTATTCATTTAATTACTGTAAGTTTGTTTATTTAATGGGGAGCAAGGCATTTAAAGAGTGTTGGTTTTAAGCCCCCTAGTTGCTGGATGTTGCTAATTCGTTCCAAATGACCTACTACTTATTCAGTGGCAAGGCTGTTGATTAGTTGGTTACTATGAGTATAAATTCACGCTATTTATTTGTTGCCGAAATTGTTAAAGTGTCTGTGTTGTGATTCAATCACTAGCTACGTGTTTTAGCTAAATTGATATAAACCTTACACTGCCTCCTTATAATTTATTGCCAGTAGAAACCCTTAAGAGAACTAAGTTTTGTCACTGCTAATGTTAACATTTACAGGGAGCAATATTTCATGTAGTTAAATTTTGTCTTAAAATGTGTATTTCTCTGATGCAATAAACGAATGATAAAAGAAAAAAAGCAAAGGTGCCTGGTCCTTCGTATTGTGTACAGTTTGTAACACATATCACAATGTTTCTGAATTTGGTTTGTCTGTACACTTACATAAAATCTGACGACTTCCGTCCCATTTGGGTAACTACTCTGTTGTTTGTCTTTTATCTTTTCATTTCTTTTAGAATTATTTAGGTATTTCATTTACTCCGTTCACATTCATTTATCGCGTTATGAATAGTAATAGTAGTGCTCCTCTAAATGTCGGTTCAGCTAAATAATACAAGCTGAGAAATATGCACCCTAGGTAGTGCAGCATTGACTGTAAATTAAGGTACAGTGTGGAAATCTTCCCACTGACAAGCCTGTGGAAAGAAAATATTAACGAGCATGTAACGTCAAGGGTCGCGTGCTACCGCTGTGCCCTGTCTTGTTAATAAATGCTAATTCCCCCTGACGTCTCCTGCTCGGCTGACCGTCGCCTATCATGGCTTAATTTATGGTCTCTGCCGGCAGAGCCGTAAATAGATGCAGATCCCCTTTGCGGGCGCTGACAATTGCGCCGTAATAAATGGTGCCGATCCGGCGGGCGGCGACAGGCGACTGTTTTTCTCGGCGCTGACGTGTGCGCGCCGCGTTGAGCCGGCGCAGCCCCGACAATGGAACGGCGGGGGTGTGTCCAGACCAGCGAAGAGAGAGGGCGTCGCTGCCGGCGATGCTAGGGGGAAGATAGCGAATTAGGGCTTAGGAGGCCATCAAGATGACAACGTGGCACGAGGAAGGTAGAGATTACTGCACATCAATATAAGGCACCAGAGCCACCATGGTGAGTGGTGAGTATGGCGACTCGTTGCCTTTTCGTTTTCAGTAAGATGAACCAAATGGACGTAAGCGCCACAAGGAAAGAAGAACGGATTGACATTGTCCCTTTGGCTGAAAGTGGTACCACCAACCATTCAATTCTGGTAACGCATGACACTGTGCCAAAAATTATCGATCAGTTCAAAAGGATAGGTTCCGTTTACCGTTCAAGAGCAAAGACAACATCAGACGTAGGTACATCAACTCTGGTGCTAACAGCGATGACCATGGGTCCGGCAAAAGGAATACGAAGTGTCTGCAAAAATAAAAATCGGACAAAGCAGTGTCTTGCGCATTTCTTCAGACTAACATAGGACACCAACACAGGCTATAGTTGTTGAAACATCTGGCAGATGACAACTCTGACTGCAGGGCAAACATCTGTTAGTGGGCACTGACCATGGAAAAGAATGCTCCTGGTTTTGTCAATCTCATCCATTTTCCAGATACAAATGGTTCAAATGGCTCTGAGCACTATGGGACTTAAGTTCTGAGGTCATCAGTCCCCTAGAACTTAGAACTACTTAAACCTAACTAACCTAAGGACATCACACACATCCATGCCCAAATCAGGATTCGAACCTACGACCGTAACGGCCGCGCGGTTCCAGACTGTAGCGCCTAGAACCACTTGGCCACCCCGGCCGGCATTCCAGACGCAAATTGTTATGTTAGGCGTGCATTAGGCGTGCAGGTACTGACTGGGTATTACTCTACATTGGATGTCAGACTGTGAAAGGCAAAGCACAGGGAAACTCGTAATGTGATGCGGGATGTGTAGGACGTTATTTGACAGAAATGAATGCAACATGCTGAAATGTTGCCAAATGTCAATTTAACATCAATCCTGCACACAAGTGTGGACTTCCCTGCTCTATTACAACTAGAGAGAGCACCAGGATCTTACGACACTGGTGGTTGCCAGTGGTTAGCCCAGCAGTTTCTGGGAGTGTGGCCTGGTAGTGGCGGCCATCAGCTCAGCAGAAATCACTCTAAATCGACTGAGTACCAGCAGTAAGAAATCCGTAAATACGACCATCTTAAATGAAGAATCAAATTACCTCACTAGTAAATAACATGGAAAACAATGTCATGTGTTTTTCAAAATTGCTGAAAGTCACTGTCACTATGTGTGGCCGATGAAGTAAGAGAATTGTTGTGGGGTCGGTGTGTCGATCCCGAGACTCCAAACGGCACAGCTGAAACTGGGACCCACCACACCGTATTTTGTAATGAGGGTGAACAAGTTGAAGAGTGTCAAGGGGAAGTGCGGAGTTATACAGCGGTATTCGGTAACATTTGTCTATTCAGATAATTTACAGTAGTCGATGGGTGAAGTGTAGTGACAACATGGCACCCGTGCGCTGTCCCGCGTGTCCAGCCAGCTCAGCAAATTCCTGGTGTGCTGATGTCGCTGCTACAGTCACCAGGGCTGCCCCACAGGAAATCGGCCGCACTCTCCTGGTCGCCACACACCAAAGCGTTGCGACTTGCACTCTAATGCTGCCACGAATCTAGAGACTGCTACAGTCCCTGGTCCTCGCAACCCTCCGCCCCGTTTGACCTGCTCTGTCTGACCATAGGATGAATGTGGGTGTACTGGTAACCTGTGGCCCTCGGGCCGCTGCTGCTCCCAGGACAGGACCAGGCTCGAACGTGCACCCTCCTGGATGCTGTGCTGCAACTTGCCGCTGGTGTGCATGCCAGATGGTAACAGCCACAGCCGTCTCTGGCGGTGTTGCAGCGCTGCTGCACCTCCTGCAGCGTACGCCTCGCCCAGACCCCGTAACGCCAGGAGGGAAGCGAACGTGGCCCGTAGACTCGAGTGGAACTGAGCCCCTCCCCCACCCACTGCAGACCGCTGTCACTGCCCTCTTTCAGGCAGACCATGCGATCTCCAGGTTCGAGGCTGCCGTTCCATCCTGCCCCGGTGTTGAGTCCCCAGAGGCAGAATTTAGCCTGCACAAGTACACAGAAACAAAGTACAAGTTTATGCAGAATACTTATAACATCGCTGCCAGACTGGCCCCTATAAACGAAGACCAGCACAGGTCCGTCCCGACACTCGACTGACCTGGCACACTCCGTCCCAAGCTAAAATTGTCTGTCTATTTATATCAGTTTTTCCCTCAATTCTGATGTAATGTCAGAGACAGGCAGAAACTATGGCAGGGATAAATTCCCACACGTCAGCTACTTGAAAATCGCCACTCTTGGCTCTGACCTAGTGCTTCACCTCATACATCGCAATAACTTAAAGCAACACTGCAGTTTCCAGCCTCATTCTTGCTCCACTGAAAACAAATTGTGCATGCAATAGTGCCTTCGCAGCTCCAAGCCAACAAGTGCCATGTTTACCTTGCCTGGGCCGCTGGCTGTCGACTGTTAACACACTCTGCCAGTTGCGCCGGCCGGAGTGGCCGAGAGATTCTAGGCGCTACATTCTGGAGCCGCGCGACCGCTACGGTCGCAGGTTCGAATCCTGCCTCAGACATGGATGTGTGTGATGTCCTTAGGTTAGTTAGGTTTAAGTAGTTCTACGTTCTAGGGGACTGATGACCTCAGCAGTTAAGTGCCATAGTGTTCCGAGCCATTTCAACCATTTTTGAACCAGTTGCCCCAGATTTCATCACCCAACCAGGCCTTTACTGACAAAACTTCCCTTTCCTTCGACTAGTACTAATACTAGCGCAGCATAATTGTGTAGATGTGAACAGTTCATTACAGTGGTGAAAAGCAAAAACGTCCTAGAAGGTCCAAAGAAAATTGCAGAAAAATATGTCACTGAGGTTAACGTTATTCAAAAGCTAAGTAGTAAGTTGCAAGGTGAGAAAGTTCTTGTTATTGGCATGGACAAGGGGAATACAAAAAGGTTCAAATGGCTCTGAGCACTATGGGACTTAACTTCTGAGGTCATCAGTACCCTAGAACTTAGAACTACTTAAACCTAACTAACCTAAGAACATCACACACATCCATGCCTGAGGCAGGATTCGAAACTGCGACCGTTGCGGTCACGCGGTTCCAGACTGTAGCGCCTAGATCCGCTCGTCCACACCAGCCGGCCAAGGGGAATACAGCCGTACTGATTAATGACAATGACTACATTCAAAAGCCTGGAAACTTCCGTATGAAGAGTAACATACTTGACGTTAAAAAGGACTCTACAAAGCCATTCCATTAAAAACCGATAAGAACAAAGATAATTTCTATTTTCTGCTTCGAGATAAAGATAAAAGGTACCTAAAGGTTTTGAAGGCACAAACATCTGTCCTGAGATCACAAATTAAACTTCATAAATAACAGAAATCAATCAAACCTGTAATTAATAATATAGATTGTCCTACATACAAAATTAATGAGGAACTCAACAAAACATTAACAGCGAATTTTATTTATGAGGAATCGTATAACATTAAAATATTGGTTGGAAACAGAGTGTCGTTTTGTCCAAAAACTGTGTGGTGAAGATTGCATCAGTGTCATCATTTCTGACATTCACAACTTTCATAATTGTTATGGTGACTTCTCACTTAACCTGTACTACCTTACAGGTCGGATTTTCAGGGAACAGTCTCCATCATATGAAAATCAGTAATGAAACTCCCATTTGCTCGGAATACTTAAATTACACGGGCACAAATGTTACGCCTCAGTGCTAGAGATCGTCAGTAAACAACTCGGGCAGCCTTTCTATTCCCTTAGTGCAACAGCCATGTGTCGCATTAAATACCAGAGCTTGAAAACTCAGAGATATTATCGACCCACCACAGTAAGGCAAGGAGCGTTGACGAGGTCAGTAAATGAGAGCAAATTTGCGTCGTAGACATGGGCTTGGCACCATAAACTGTGGGGCTTTCGGAGCTGAAAGAGCGATCCATTCACGCAGACGTTCAGTCTGTATCGCCAGAGTATACTTGCTGACAAGACGGGAGACGCGGCCAACGTGATACAAATCACAGCTGTGGTCCGCCTTTTCTGCCTACTGCGACATCGTAGATGAGGGGACGACTGGTGAGCTGCCAGCCCTCCTCAGACTGGGAATCATTTGCAGACGACCTGCAGGCAGTCATCTCCACACTGTCCAGCCGTGGAACGTTCACGCAGCGCATGTATGAGCCAGCCGGGTTCATGAATATCTGGCCAATAAACTTGCTACTCCACGAAGATGACGTGCTACAGACGCGAAATTTAACCGAAAAGAAGAAGTCGCTGTGATATGCAAATGATTAGCTTTCCACAGAATTCACACAAGGTTGGCGCCGATGGCGACACCTACAACGTGCTCACATGAGGAAAGTTTCCAACCGATTTCTCATACACAAACAGCAGTTGACCGGCGTTGCCTGGCGAAAGGTTGTTGTGTTGCCTCGTGTAAGGAGGAGAAATGCGAACCATCACGTTTCCGACTTTGATAAAGGTCGGATTGTAGCCTATAGCGATTGCGGTTTGTCGTATCGCGACATTACTGTTCGCGTTGGTCGAGAACCAATGACTGTTAGCAGAATATGGAATCGGTGGGTTCAGGAGGGTAATACGGAACGCCGTGCTGGATCCCAACGGCCTCGTATCGCTAGCAGTCGAGATGAAATCCACGTCTCGATCCCTGAGTCAACAGATGGGGACGTTTGCAAGACAACAACCATCTGCACGAACAGTTCTACGACGTTTGCAGCAGCATGGACTATCAGCTCGGAGACCATGGCTGCGGTTACCCTTGACGGTGAATCACAGACAGGAGCGCCTGCAATGGTGTACTCAACGACGAACCTGGGTGTACGGAAGGCTAAACTATTTTTTCGGATGAATCCAGGTTCAGTTTACAGCATCATCATGGTCGCATCCGTGTTTGGCGACATCGCAGTGAACACACATTGGAAGCGTGTATTCGTCTTCGCCATACTGGCGTATCACCTGGCGTCATGGTATGGGGTGCCATTGGTTACACGTCTCGGTCACCTCTTGTTCGCATTGACGGCACTTTGAACTGTGGACGTTACATTTCAGATGTGTTATGACCCGTGGCTCTACTCTTTATTCGATCCCTGCGAAATCCTACATTTCAGCAGGATAATGCACTACCCCGTGTTGCAGGTCCTGTACGGGCCTTTCAGGATACAGAAAACGTTCGACTGCGGCCCTGGCCAGCTCATTCTCCAGATCTCTCACCAACTGAAAATGTCTGGCCAATGGTGGCAAGGCAACTGGCTCGTCACAATACGCCAGTCATTACTCTTGATGAACTGTGGTATCGTGATGAAGCTGCATGGGCAGCTGTACCTGTACACGCCATCCATTCTCTTGTTTGACTCAATGCCCAGGCGTATCAATGGCGTTATTACGGCCAGAGGTGGTTGTTCTGGGTACTGATTTCTCAGGATCTATGTACCCAATTTGCGTGAAAATGTAATCACCTGTCAGTTCTAGTATAATATATTTGTCCAATGAATACCCGTTTATCATCTGCATTTCTTCTTGTTGTAGCAATTTTAATGGTCAGCAGTGTTCATACTGGACCACAAAGCTGTTTATCCTCACCCAGTCGCACGATGGGCTGCCTATCAGAGTTCTGAGGTGTTGGGTCGCACTGTATTGCAGAATCTCTCGGATTGGGGATCACCTGTCCATCGCCTTGCTGCCACCTGCGTAACTACTGATCAGCTTTGGCACAATGACCTGCGACACTAACATTACAACTCGCTGACGAAATGTGCCACCACTTCTCAGCGGCACGTCCTTAAATCTGGGTGCTCTGGGGTCTCTTTATTAAGCAATAGCTTGCCCCTGTAGCTGAGTGGTCAGCGCAAGGGGATGACATACCTAATGGCCCGGGTTCGATTCCCGGCTGGGTCGGAGATTTTCTCCGCTCAGGGACTTGGTGTTGTGTTGTCCTTATCGTTGTCATTTCATCCTCATCGACAAGCAAGTCATCGAGGTTGCGTCAACTCGAAATACTTGCACCAGGCGAACGGTCTACCCGACGGGAGGCCCTATCCACACGGCATTTACATCTTTATTAAGCAATAGACTCATCCTGGTGAATAGATGTTATTATACATACCTCTGGTTCCCTAATGCCTCTGGGCTTTTCTCTGGACCACCCTCCCACAGTCCACGCTCTGCCTCCTGTGCTCAAAGCGACCACAGCTACTGGGGCCACAATATTTCTCTCCACAGTAGACCACAAAGGCTCAAAAACATAATGATCCTTATTTTTGTATATGTATTTCATGACCTTCAAGTTTAACCATTTAGCAAGAGAAGTAAGTATTTACATATTTAGTGTCCAGTAACATATATACAGCATATGAATTGGAAATTACAGTACTACCACTTAAATTTCGTTGTACGCTTTGTACATTCAAACGTTCAAGGCAGTCTCTAGGACTTTGTTACAACTTTTCAGGCTCGATACTTCATGTCCGACTTTTAACTTTCTTGCAGAAATGGGCCAATATTAACACAGTCCGTTGTTGAGATCCACCGAAAGAAGTCCTTCACAGATGAAAGCTGGGGAATTCCTCCTTTGATCAAGGCCCCGAACAACTTGTAACGTTGTCTGTCATAACACGAACTCCCTAGTATCACATGGTTGAGATTTGAAATATTAGATGGGTGGACTTCGCAGTGCATAGGGTAGACGGCTGGATTTTGATCCTGTAAAGATGTGGATGGCAACAGCTGTTACCCAGCCAGATGCACGTCATACACTGAAGAGCCAAAGAAACTGGTATAGGCTTACATACTCAAATACAGAGATACGTAAATAGGCAGAGTACGGCTCTGCGATCGGCAACGCCTATACAAGACAACAAGTGTCTGACGCAGTTGACAGATCGGTTACTGCTGCTATAATGGCCGGTTGTCAAGATTTACGGAAATTTGAACTTGGTGTTATAGTCGAAGCACCAGCGATGGGACGCAGCATCTCCGAGGTAGCGATGAAATGGGTATTTTCGCGTACGACCATTTCATGAGTGTACCAAGAATATCTGGAATTCGGTAAAACATCAAATCTCCGGCATCGCTGGTGCCGGAAAAAGATCCTGCAAGAACGACCACTGAAGAGAATCGTTCAACGTGAGAGGCATGCAACGCTTCCGAAAATTGCTGAAGATTTCAGTGCTGGGCCATCAACAAGCAACAGCACGCTAACCATTCAACGAAATATCATCGACATGGGCTCTCGGAGCCGAAGGCCCACTCGTGTACCCTTGATGACTGCACGACACAGAGCTTAACGCTTCACCTGGGACCGTCAACACTGACATTGGACTGTTCATGGCGGTAAACATGTTGCCTAGTCGGTCGAGTCTTGTTTCAAATTTATCGATGGGATAGATGTGTACGGGTATGGAGTCAACCTCACGAAACCATGGACCCTGCATGTCATCAGGGGACTGTTCAAGCTGGTGGAGGCTCTGTAATGGTGTGGGGCGTGTGCAGTTGGAATGATATAGAACTCCTGATACGATTAGATACGACTCTGGCAGGCGACACGTACGTAAGCATCCTTTCTGATCACCTGCATCCATTTATGTCCAGTGTGCATTCCGACGGACTTGGGAAAGTCCAGCAGGACAATGCGTCGCCCCAAACGTCCAGAATAGCTACGGAGTGGCTCCAGGAACACTCTTCTGAGTTTAAAAACTTCCGATGGCCACCAAATTCCCGACACGAACATTGTTGAGCGTATCTGGGATTCCTTGCAACGCGCTGTTCAGAAGAGATCTCCACTGTCTCGTACTCTTATGGATTTACGGACAGGCTTGCAGGATTTTTAGTGTCACTTCCCTCCAGCACTACTTTGGACATTAGTTGAGCCCATGGCAGGTAGCGTTGTGACACTTCTGCGTGCTCGCGGGGGCCGTAAATGATATTAGGCAGTTGTATCAGTTTGTTTGGCTCTTCATTGTATTAATTGTGTGGTGCCGGGATTACTTGATACGGGAGAACCAGGCCTTTTGGGAACGCTCGACTGTGTTGCGATACAATGTTTTCCTGTGAACTGTTGTGAGATCTGCTACGTCTATGACCAATCATACGCCAGCACCAAAACCTATATGTGGAAGGCAACTGTAGTTAGCCTGGCCAGCAATCACATTTCGTTTAGCCACGCGGTCCGCCAGCTCGTTGTATGAAATACCAGAGTCTTCCTTGATCCATAACAACGGGACACGTTTGTTGGCTTTCACATTGGTAGATTAAGATGCATCGAACACGTGGCTGTCAGTGTTGGACATCCACTGCTACTTTTCTATGATTTCCAGTGCGCCCCTCTAATCCAAAACAATAAGGATGGGTCGAACTGACTTGTCCCATATCGAAGACCTCCTTGATTGCAAGAACTTCGGCACTGAAGGTGCTGGATTCCGTCAGAAGCTTACACATTATTCAAGACGGTGGATCCGCACAGAAGTAACCAAAGCCAGGTATTACTCTTATTTTGGAGCCATCAGTGAATATTTCGAACGATGATAGCCACGTTGATGCAATGAGATGGGAAACGCCAGAAGGAGAGTGAATGATGGATCCTTTTCTCCGGAATGATAGAAAATTTTGGGCTGGTAGTTAAGTACTTCGTATTCTAATCTAAATGCAGTAGGCAGAGAGTCTTTTAAGACGAGCAGTGTGTCATACCTTTGCTGCCGGAAACTTTGAACCAGTAGTCGTCCCCTTATCCTTCGAATCTTATCGGGATAACCGTTTACCTCAATGAAACAATTAATATTACCGAGAGGATGAACTGTCTGAACTGTTCCGCTAAGTATGAATTTCTTAGCTAGGGAAGTCCTCTCTAACGGAAGGGGCAGCTCCCTTGCCACCAACAAAAGCACATTCATACGTGCAGAATTTTTTGCAAAATGACGGTTTCGTATGGATCGATGCTGCAGGGTGTCTCACTTAGTAGAGATGTCGAGTCATTTGAATTCATTTGAATTTAACGTGTACCCATAATCCAACAAAGAACGAATGATGCCTCGGTAAAGAGTGAATAGGACTATAACATCAGCTCCCCACCATACATGGGATACCGCTAGTGTGATAGTGAGTGATCGCTAAATCGTAGAACTCAAATATTCCACATGGCATGCCCTCGTCAGTATGCTCTTGGTATTCAGTCTAAGCCATTTCAATGAAATCCTGACTTAATGTTGAACGACCCTAATCGTATCTCGGGCTTGTTATCGGCCGTCTCTGTCACGTTAAGACAACCGCCACAGACATGTCATTTGCCAGTTCATGTCTCGTTCTACACGTCCACCGCTGTATCGTTACAGCGTCATCCTAAAGCTCAGAGAGATTAGATTATTAGATTAGATTTACTTTCATTCCAATTGATCCGTAGTGAGGAGGTCCTCCAGGATGTGGAACATGTCAGAAAAACAACAATACATGACAAATATTTACAATTCAAACAAATAAGCTAATGTACCATTCCACAAGTCCCAAGTAGAATGATCGTCATTTTTTAATGAACACTATATGAAAGTCATTTTACAAATACTAATGCACTGGATTTGAAATAAAAAAGGTTTTCATTTATTTATAAGGTGATAAACATGTAATACAACTACTATAATACTTATTTACAATGAACACATTACTGCACTGAAATTGTGCAGAAGTTATATTGTACTTATATATATATATATATATATATATATATATATATATATATATATATATATATATATATATATATATATCAGTTGGTTTTACTGAGAAATTCATCAATGGAGTAGAAGGAGTTGGCCACCAATAAATCCTTTAGGCTTCTCTTAAACTGAATTTCATTGGTTGTTAAGCTTTGTATGGCTGCTGGCAAGTTATTGAAAATGTGTGTTCCTGAATAATGCACACCTTTTTGTAGAAGACTAAGTGACTTTAAATCCTTGTGAAGATTATTCTTATTTCTAGTGTTGATTCCATGAATTGAGCTGTTGGTTTGAAAATGTGATATATTTTTAATAACAAATTTCATTAAGGAATAAATATATCGGGAAGCAGTAGTTTGTATCCCTAGTTCCCTAAACAGGCTTCTGCAGGATGTTCTTGAGTTCACACCACATATAACTCTTACTGCACGTTTTTGTGCCCGGAAAACTTTAGCTTGGCTTGATGAATTACCCCAAAAAATAATCCCATATGACATTATGTACATGCAGATATCGTTACCGTACACTAGGATTTTTACTGAAGGACCAAAGATTGTGCCAAGTTCTGACGAGTACACCGCATACATAATAAGAGTTGAGATGGAGCTTTGCCGCAGTCTTCTGTAGACCAGAAGTGGTCAACCAATGCATTGTCTTGTTGTCATAACACAGTGTACATGAGATACGGCACACTCATCAACTGGAGCTTGCGTATCAGAACGTTCACCTCCACACTGTCATACACACCGAAAACAAAGGAAAACAGTACCGTCAAGTAAGAATTAAAGGCATAAGTAAGCTCTATGTCCAACTGCCTATTTTCTTATTTAACACCTCTAGTTTCGTAGGACCAAACTGAGGAGCAAATCTCCAAGGTCATGGGACGTGCTAGCACATGACATTACTACATGAAAGTACTAACAGATAAAATAAAATGTTTATGCACGCAAAAACGGAGAGATATGTGTTTATGTAAACGGAGTCAACAATATAATGCAGGAATCAGCTTAATTTTTCAAGGAACTCTTCAACAGAATAGAAGGTGGGACCCATGAGAAGACTCTTCCGTTTTGATTAAAAAATGCGTGGTATACAGCAAAGATTTTTGAATTACTGTGGTAGCGTATTGAAAATGGGCGCTGCAGTATACTGCACTCCTTTCAGCACAAGAGTCAAGGAAGTGCTATCGAAATGCAGACACGATTTCTGCCTATTATTAACTGAGTGAAAGCTGCTAATTCTCCGGAGTGTTGTTAACAAAACATTACAGTAAAACATGTTTTTATTGAGAAGGCAGTATCAGAATACTGAGATTAATGAATAGGGGTCAACAAGAGGTTCCCAAACTTACACCACTTATTTTCCGAACCGATCGTTTCTCATCCAAAAATATCTTCTGAGACGGGGGAGTGTTACCGCAAAGAAGAACACCATACGTCATAAGCGAATGAAAATAAGTAACGTAGATTACTTTTCGTGTCGAGCTATCGCTTATTTCAAATACCGTTCGAATAGTAAAAATGACAGCATTAAGTCTTAGAACAAGATCCTGAACGTGGGCTTTCCACTCATCCCTGAGACACCCATTCCACCCAATTAACCGTGCCCCAATGAGACCCCACATCACAGCCATCATCAACACCAAGGGGGATCACCTTCTGCTGTCTGTTGTTAAGGTCAGAGGTGAACCAATTGTGGGCTACTTCCTGTATTCCATAATGGTCCAACTTTTGGAGCTATATTTTGTGATCGACACAATCAAAGAAGATGCTTAGCGTTCGAAACCCATTTGTTTCACGTGTCCAGTACCTCACAGAGGAAAGAAAATGTAACATTTCCAGTTGTTAAACCATTTCTAAAACTGAACTTTACTTTTGATAGCAAATAATGTGCAATAAAATGATCTATTATCCTTACATACTCAGCCTTTTCGATAACTTTAGCAAACACTGATGCCATAGAAACAGAGAAACAGATCTAAAATTGTCTACATTATCCCTTTCTGCCTTTTTATAAAACGGTTTTACTACTGAGTGCCTCAATGGTTCAGGAAACTGACGATTCTTAAAGGCAAAATTAAAAATATGACCAAGTACAGGGCTGACATGTGCAGCACAGTCCTTTAATATTCCTGCTAGGTACTCCACCATATCCACGAGAATCTCTAATTTTCAATGTTTTGTTTATCGACTCTTATTGACTCAGTCTCCCTCTTGTCAGCATCACAGAGGAGTATTTAGACATCAATCTCGGAAAGGCATTTTCCAAGAGAGTTATATGACTCCTTGTAGAAACTAAGCTTTTATTTAATTCACCAGTAATGCTCAGAGAGTGATTGTTAAATACGGTGCATATATCTGACTTATCATTGGCAGAAACATTATTACTGCGAACTGACTGTATGCCGTCGACCTTGTGCGTCTGACCAGACACTCCCCTCACGATTGAACTTATAGTTTTAATACTATCCTGTGAATTAGCTGTTGTATTTGCACCATATTCTCTGTGCTTCCTGATAACATTTTGGAGCACCTTACAATACTGTTTCTAATGGACTACTGTAGGTCGATTGTAATCACTTTTAACATTCTGAAGGAATACCTACTTTGTTCTACATGATACCCTTACACCACCCACATTGCCGTTTACTGCTAGGGCCCTCTTCAGAACGTTCTAGTCGGAATCAACTTTCAAAGCGCATGAGAAATATGATAAGAACACCATTATATTTGTTATCTATGTTATCAGCACTATAAACATCCTGCCATCCTAGTTCCTTAACGAGGTTTGAAAAACTCTCTACGGCCGTTGGATTAGCTTTTCTACGTAGTTTCTAATTATATTTAACATTTGTTTGAGTATAAACTTATTTTGTGTTACAATTTGTGCATCATGGTTTGAAAGGCCAATCACCCTTTTAGTAACAGGATGCCCATTTAGTAATGTAGAAGGAATAAAAATATTGTCTATAGATGTGCTACTGTTACACAGCACCCTCGTTGGAGAAAACACAGCCTGTTTCAGATCGTATGAATTTAGGAGATCTTCCAATATCCTTCTTCTTGCACAGTCACATGCAAAATTAGTATTGGTGTCACCACATACAACTAAATTTTGGTACTTCTCATAAAGCGAACCAAGAACCCTCTGTAGCTTGAGCAGAAATGCTCTGAAGTCAGAGTTAGGGGACCTACAAATAACAAAAAGTAGAAGTTTAGTTTCACTAAACGCAACTGCTCCTCCACAGCATTCAAATACCTGTTTGGTGCAGTGCTGTGATACATCTGAGAACTCAAATCGAATACTATTTTTTACGTACATGGCTACTACTCCACTTGCCCACATCCCCACTCTTCATGAAAGACAGCCAGCTAATCTGTACCCTAGTAAATGAAGCCCCTGAAGTCTCAAATTATTTAATTGATACTCCAATATACCTTCAATGAAATATGCTAATTCCTTCACTTCATGGTGCCTGCCCTCCTTTGAAGGTGATTACTTTGTTAGAGGGCCTTCCTTTAAGAATGGATCCCTATCAGCTGATTTCAATCTAAAAGAGTTGCAGCTCTAACACCAACTACTGCAGGAATATTTCCATGAGTGATCCCACTACAGCGCAATGCGCTGTCGTCTTTACGCTTTGCCAGGCTCCACTTCCTATACCTATTGAGATGCTGGTCATGCCTGGTGAAACCCAGCCTATTGATACACTCAACTGGCACTACTGCAGTGTGAAGCATGCACTCAGCCATCAGTGCCTTCTCCAGCACCACGTTAACACGCCTAAGAGCAGCATGAAGATGAGGCCGACCATGACAGTGAAACAGTTGCAAAAAGTGCGCATTAATGCCACCAGTTTGAGTTGGTATCTTTTTCAGGTCACTACCTACATCATATTTCCCGTCTCTATCAAGACTATTCCCAGATTCGTCCACAATCACTACCTGATCCTCTTTCAAAAATATTCTACATAATTCGCCCACGTTAACAGCCACCTGAGACAACCCTGCTCTAGGCTTCACAATGCTGGTGACCTAGTATTCACTCCACAGCACTTCATGCAACTGCTGACCCACACCCCTGTCATGCGAGCTATCTAGCAACAAAACCTTATTCTGTCAGAACTTGCAATGACTTAGGCTCCCTAACTGCAGAGGACTGCTGCACCTACAGCTACAAGAGGCACCAAATCTATTGGTCGTACGCGGAGTACAACTGTCTGAAAATCTCCTCCTCCTAGCTGCCTTCCTACGAACTACCAATTCACATTCCCCAGCGCCCTTCGCTTTCCTTCTTCTATCTAAATTCTCCTTCGCGTTTTGTAACTGCACCTGAAGGGCTCAGATCTTACGCTCCTGCTCTTCTACCAACTTTTTTATGTTACAAATTCTGCATTTCCAGGAGACAATCTCGCTATAATGCCCATTGGCTTCCCCACTACTCTCTCCTAAACGATAATACGTTGAACAAATCTCACACAGTAACCCACTGCTCACAAACCTACGACAAAGCCCACACTTCGTACTCATGGTAAAACACTAAAAGTCTACGTTACTACCGCAGGACTATTTAAAGAACTGATCTAGAATTTCACTCTCATCTGAGAAAGTAACTGCATTTATTTAAACTACCAAATCACAATTAATACTGATACCACAAAAGCTTCACACAATTTCTTATCTAAAACCAAAAAATCAGTCACCCACTAGAACTTTGAACGAGATTTAACACAGCGAACGACAATTTTACTGGAATATTTCACTAGAAACCACAAGAAACGTCAGTTGAAAATTATCATACTAAATGTAATAAATGCCTTCAACGCACAAATAGCTCTATAAAACACAGTGGGCGAAAGTTTCCGAAAGTTTATTAAATTGTATTTTCGAAATTGAAAAAGGTACTTAGTCTAATACAGACATATAAATTCAGAGGTTTTAATGGAGAAGGAGTAAAGGGCAAATTTTCTGAACAAGAACTACAAAATACTATGTATCCAGATCTATATCATGTTGAAAAAGAGAGATGATACAGTTTTTGTTTAATAACTTCATTTTCTTAATTCTCATTATAGTTAGATACCCAAAATAACATCATAATATGAAATAAAGATATTAATTTCGCATAAATAATTACTAGAACTTTTTATGTTTTTTGTTTCACTGTTAAATTTTTCCATAGTTAGTGGAAGTTTTTGAATCTAACATTTTTAAATATTGTAAGATTGAGTAATAAACTGAAAATTTTACTCTACAGAAATCTGGTAAAAAACGTAGAATACAAGTCAAATTCTTTGAGTACATGGAAAATATGTTTTACAAAGAACATTTAACACTAATTCTGAGTGATGAACATGAGAAAATATATCTGTCGCTTAAAAATTATGAAAACAAAAAAAAATTTCAAGATATTAGAAAATGTCTAAGCTGTCAAGAAATTAAAGACTTAAATGGGTTAATAAAAATCCAATACCAAAAGACAGCTAGTCATATAAATGTAAAAAAATGTGTTGTATAATACAATAAAAATAAAAAATAATAATTCTGTGTCAATGGATATTTTTAATGCTTTTTAAGAATTAGAAAATTTTAACTTGAATACCGCAAGTGTTATTTTACAAATCTTCTAAAATCTTATTTGTCACAGACACGTTACATACTGAGAACTACAATAAAAAAATCCAAATTTTATTAATCTTATGCTTTTAAAAGAAGATTACAATGTTAGGTGATATAGATTTTGAATCAAAGAATGTGTCATTGATTTATGTTTTAATGGAAAACAAGTATATTGAATGTGATTTTAAATCAAAGAATGTGTCATTGATTTATGTTTTAATGGAAAACAAGTATATTGAATGTGAACTTTTTAAGACCGGTAAAGCTTATTAGATTTTTAAAAAAGAAAAATCTATTGGATTCTTGAAAATAAAAATAAAAATTTTTAAAATATTTTTAAAAAGTAAAAGCTTTGTTAGACTTTTAAACAAATGAAATTTAGTAGATATCAAGAGATGAAAAAAATTTAAAAATTTAAAAAATTATAACTTTCTTATGTGTGAGATTTTGTAATTGTTTTATATTCATTTAAAATTAATCATTTTAATTTATTTATTTATGGATGTAATTCGATTAAATTGTAATTAGTAAATTGAACTGAAGTCCCAAAAGTTGAGGCATCATGGGTACAGTAGAAGTAGATGGAGCCTGCCAACTGGCACCTAAATTGGAGCTGCATGAGGGATTTCCAACCACTCATATAGTATTCTCCATATTTCAGTTTGGTACATGAGCCTAGCCAGATGCAGTAGACCGGACCAGTTATCTTATTTTCAGACAGCCTGCATTTTCAGAGGCAATCGCACAGTGAGGCCACTGCTAAAATCAGGTACAGGACACCAACCCAGCTTTTGTTAGAGCTGGTGCCCATCAATTGCCTTCCTGCAGTTTTCACATAATGCTATGCACTCTCTGTGTTGTAGGAGTCATGTCCACAGAAATATTTAGTGTGGTGTGACCGATACCTGCACTCAGGAGAGCATCGGTCTTTGCACTTAGGGGCACCTGACCAAAATTAATCTTGAAAAAATGTGCTTTGCAAGCACTAATTATTTTCTCTTTTTACACTTTTTACAAAGAAAGTGGTGCAATTTGCAGTCACTGCTTCACACCGGGTTAGTAACACAGGCTTAAAATGTTGTAAGAGAGCTACTGATTGGATTGCCTGAAAAACAGCAGAGTGATGGAAGTTGGGTCACCACATTCCATGAAGTGATTATGTGGAGATGGTCCCATTGGCTACAAAATCTAATAGTGTGAAGATTGGAAGAGTAACTGAGAATAATTTAAGATCTACAAGTTCATGTGTGTAACGATTGGTTAATATTCTAAAATATTTTTAATAAGCGAAAATTGTCGTCTCGCTACCAAAAAGAACAGTGGCCAGCAATTTATACAGACATTTTTATTGGTGTACGATGGTTACGTGGTCTTTCACAGTTGAGAATGAAGATAGTATTGGTAGATGCCATGTGGATAATTTCTTGAAACTGTTGAGAAAACACTTCATCTTGGGACACAGTGTAGGAGACTTTGGTTCAGGATGTAAAATATAGCAGCTGACTTAGAGACTTCAGATATATATTTTAACTGTTTTTGTGATAATATTTACTATATAAGTGACTTATTAGTGGTTTCTTCATTCACCTCTGCATTTCTTGTGTTGTGGCCTGATATTTGTGAGTGTTTCGTATCGAGCAACTTAACCTCTTACCCGTGTTTACATTCCGCGCTGACCAGTTGCAGCTGTAGCGGCGCATCGAAAGCTAAGTACTAATTAATTGTTTGTGTATAGTAGTTTATTTAGGAACTTTAGTAGTCTTCAACCGGTGTTCTTGGTGTTTTCCGGTGAAATAACTTCAGAAGAAATTTTTGCGAACTGCTTTCAGTTTCGTTACTGTCATTAGACGTTTGATTTTCTTTCTGTGTTAGTATTTTGTTATATTCTCATTTGTTGTTGATTAATACTGTCAATAATAGTAGTTACTTCCCTTGTAGAGCAAGTTTGTCATTATTGTAGTCAGTTTTTAACATCTTCTTATTGTAGTAGCGGAACTTAGATAAAGTTGTTTTCTTGTTTCAATAATTGTAAAATTTTACCATGAGTGAGAAGTGTGGGCTTTGCCGTAGGTTCGTGAGTAGTGGATTGCGGTGTGAGACTTGTTCGAAGTATTTTCACTGGGGGGAATGCAGTGGGGAAGCCAGTGGGCATTCTGGTGAGATCCTCTCCTGGAACTGCAGGTTATGTAGCAAGAGTAAGTTGATAGAGGAGCAGGAGCGTAAGATCTGTGCCCTTCAGGTGCAGTTGAAAAACGCACAGGAGGAGCTAGATAGGATGAGGAGGGAGAAGGGAGTTGGGGAATGGGAGCTGGCTGTTGGCAAGAGATCTGCTAGGAGAAGGAGATTTTCAGATAGTTTTACTATTGGTGTTTGTAATAGATATGACCAACTGTCAGAGTCTAGTGGAGAGGAATCTCTAGTAGCTGTAGATGTAGGAAGTATGCAGCAGACCTCAGCAGTTACGGTGGCTAGGACAGTTGCAAAGTCTAAGAGAAAGAAGAAGGTTCTGCTGTTAGGTAGTTCTCATGGTAGAGGTGTAGGCCAGCAGTTGCAGGAAGTTTTGGGGAGTGAGTACCAGGTCACCAGCATTGTGAAGCCTAATGCAGGATTGGCTCAGGTGACTTTTAACATAGGGGGGTTATGTAGGGATTTTACTAAAGAGGATCAGGTAGTGATTGTGGGTGGGGCTGGTAATAGTATTGATAGGGATGGGGAGTATGACATAGATGGTGACCTGGAAAAGATAGCCACTCAGACTGGCAACACGAATGTGCATTTCGTGGAACTGTTTCAGCGTCACGATCGGCCTCATCTTAATACAGCCGTCAGGCGTAATAACATGAGACTTGGGGGTGCGCTGATGACAGAAGGCATGAGTCACATTTCAGTGGTGTCGGTGGAGTCTATCAGTAGGACGGGTTTCACTAGACATGGCCTGCACCTCAACAGGTATGGGAAGGGGAGGTTGGCAAAACTTATAGGTGACAGCATAGGTGGGGGTGGTGGGATCACTCATGGGAAAATTCCGGTAGTTGTGGGTGTTAGAGCTGTACCTTTTTTAGATTGAAGTCAGCTGATAGGCATTCCTGCTTAAGGGAAGTCTCTCTAACAAAGAAACCACTTTCTACAAAGCTTGGGTATCCGATTAATGAGGGAATTAGTATATTTCATCAAAATATACAAGGTATTAGAGATAAAGTTAGTGAACTGCTTATAGATGTTGACTCTGAAATTATTGGTATATCTGAACACTTCTTAAATAAGGAGATAATTCAGAGGCTTCCTTTACCAGGATACAGGTTGGCTGGCAGCTTTTCTAGGAGCTCTTTGCGGTGTGGGGGAGTAGCCATGTATGTGAAAAACGGTATCCCATTTGAGTCAATTGATGTTTCAAAGTACTGCACTGAAAAGGTGTTTGAATGTTGTGCAGGTGTGGTTAAATTTAGTGGAGCTAAACTTCTTACTGTTGTTATTTATAGATCCCCAGACTCCGATTTCACAACATTTTTGCTAAAGCTAGAGGAGGTTGTTGGTTCACTTTATAGGAAATACAAAAAGTTAGTTATATGTGGTGACTTCAATATTAATTGTATAAGTGACTGTGCAAGGAAAAGGATGCTGGTAGACCTCCTTAATTCATATAATCTTATGCAAACCGTATTCTTTCCAACGAGAGTGCAAGGGAACAGTAGAACAACCATAGACAATATTTTTGTTCATTCGTCATTATTAGAAGGGCATTCTGTTAGCAAAAAGGTGAATGGCCTTTCAGATCATGATGCACAAATTTTAAGTCTAAAAGTTTTTTGTGCTGCAACACATGTTAAATATAGTTACCAACGTTTTAGGAAAGCTGATCCAGTTGCTGTACAGACTTTTGTAAACCTTATCAAGGAACAAGAGTGGCAAGATGTTTATAGTGCTGATACAGTAGACGATAAATATAATGCTTTCCTCAAGACTTTTCTCGTGCTCTTTGAAAGTTGCTTTCCGTTAAAACGTTCAAAACAGGGTACTAGCACAAACAGGCAGCCTGGGTGGCTGACTAAAGGGATAAGAATATCTTGTAGAACAAAGTGGCAATTATATCAAAACGTTAGAATCAGTCAAAATCTAAATGCAGCAGCCCATTACAAACAGTATTGTAAGGTGCTTAAAAAAGTTATTAGGAAGGCAAAAAGTATGTGGTATGCAGATAGAATAGCTAAGTCTCAGGATAAAATTAAAACCATATGGTCAGTCGTAAAGGAAGTGGCTGGTCTGCAGAGACAGGTCGAGAATATAGAATCAGTGCGTAGTGGAGATGTCCGTGTTACTGATAAGTCGCATATATGTACAGTACTTAATAATCACTTTCTGAATATAGCAGGTGAACTAAATAGAAACCTAGTCCCAGCAGGGAATCATATAGCGCTCTTAGAAAAAAGTGTTCCGAGACTGTCACCTGAAATGCTCCTCCATGATACTGACAAGAGGGAGATTGAGTTAATAATTAAATCACTAAAGACCAAGAACTCTCATGGATATGACGGGGTATCTAGCAGAATACTGAAGTATTGTTCCACGTTTGTTAGCTCAGTACTTAGCCATATCTGCAATTTTTCCTTTAGGAGTGGTCGGTTTCCTGACCGATTAAAGTACTCGGTAGTGAAGCCACTTTATAAAAAGGGAGACAGGGATAATGTTGACAATTATAGACCTATTTCTATGCCATCGGTGTTTGCTAAAGTTATTGAGAGGGTTGTGTATACAAGGTTACTGCAGCATTTAAATTCACATAATTTGCTGTCAAATGTACAGTTTGGTTTTAGAAATGGCTTAACAACTGAAAATGCTATAGTCTCTTTTCTCTGTGAGGTTTTGGACGGATTAAATAAAAGGTTGCGAACGTTAGGTGTTTTCTTTGATTTAACGAAGGCTTTTGACTGTGTTGACCACAAAATATTACTGCAGAAGTTGGAACATTATGGAGTAAGGGGAGTAGCTTACAATTGGTTCGCCTCTTACTTTAAGAACAGAAAGCAGAAGGTAATCCTCCGCAATATTGAGAGTGGTAATGATGTTCAGTCCCAATGGGGCACTGTTAAATGGGGCGTTCCCCAAGGGTCGGTGCTGGGGCCACTGCTGTTCCTTATTTATGTAAATGATATGCCTTCTAGTATTACAGGTGATTCAAAAATATTTCTGTTTGCTGATGACACCACCTTGGTAGTGAAGGATCTTGTGTGTAATATTGAAACATTATCAAATAATGTAGTTCATGATATAAGTTCGTGGCTTGTGGAAAATAATTTGATGCTAAATCACAGTAAGACTCAGTTTTTACAGTTTCTAACCCACAATTCAACAAGAACTGACATTTTAATCAGACAGGATGGGCATGTTATAAGCGAGACGGAACAGTTCAAGTTCCTAGGCGTACAGATAGATAGTAAGCTGTTGTGGAAAGCCCATGTTCAGGATCTTGTTCAGAAACTAAATGCCGCTTTATTTACCATTAGAACAGTATCTGAAATAAGTGACATTTCAACACGAAAAGTAGTATACTTCGCATATTTTCATACGCTTATGTCATATGGTATTATTTTTTGGGGTAATTCTTCTGATTCAAAAAGGGTATTTTTGGCTCAAAAACGGGCTGTGCGAGCTATGTATGGTGTAAGTTCGAAAACCTCTTGTCGACCCCTATTCAATAGTCTGGGAATTTTGACATTGCCCTCACAGTATGTATTTTCTTTAATGTCGTTTGTTGTTAGCAATATTAGCTTATTCCCAAGAGTTAGCAGCTTTCACTCAGTTAATACTAGGCAGAAATCAAATCTGCATGTGGAATGCACTTCTTTGACTCTTGTGCAGAAAGGAGTGCAGTATTCTGCTGCATCCATTTTCAATAAGCTACCACAAGAACTCAAAAATCTTAGCAGTAGCCCAAACACTTTTAAGTCTAAACTGAAGAGTTTCCTCATGGCTCACTCCTTCTATTCTGTCGAGGAGCTCCTGGAAGAGATACAAAATTAAGCAAATTCCAGTGTACATTTTTGATTTTCTTTATTTAAACTAACGACTTGTCGCCTGAATATGTTTCTTATATTTCATTTTATCTGTTTCTACAATCGTGTTATAATTTCATGTATTGACTCGTTCCATGACCATGGAGACTTCTCCTAAATGTGGTCCCACGGAACAATAAATAAATAAATAAAAAAAAAAAAATAAAATCATATGTAGAGCTGTCACAATGTTGTAATATGCAGCAGGTCGGGCTGTCTACCACACTCCACATATCTCAGTACTCAACGTGGTGCGTTATAGCAATCGTCACTTGTTTAATGTGTGTTTGAGTGTGTGTGTGTGTGTGTGTTTGTGTATGTGTGTGTGTGTGTGTGTGTGTGTGTGTGTGTGTGTGTGCGTGTACACTTTTAAGATTCCACAGATTTCAGAATCCAACGCTTTTCGCAGTGGCTTAATCGTAAATCGGAAATATTAACTACGAGTTTAGTTTTTCCATCCTTTGGCGGCTTTAGACGATCACTCTGCAGTCAGTGTTGGGTTTATTTTGAAATATTTTATGTCTAGTGCTATATCTCCCTTAGGGAGATGTTCAATAATCAGCATTAAGACATAGGTAAACAAGATCAATGATTAATTACCTCCACAGTAGAGCGATTTAATAACAACAGAATAACATTGCTCAGTTGAAAATAGTACAACTTCTCAGACTATAACAGCTGTAACCAGGGCCGGTGCAGGCCCAAGTGCCGCCCATGCCGTTTCGAGCTGACGAGCTACTAAATTGCCCCCCTCCCCCGTAGTTTTTTTTTTCAAAACGCTTGTGGAATTTTATTTAAACAAATCTGTAGAAATGTCAGCAATCAATCGCAATTTTTGTTTTTACTTTTCAGATCTACCTAGGTTTCGGCCACTGAGTGGCCAGTCTCAAAGCTTTTAATATGTGCTTACATTTAAACCGTCATGTTGACATTTACGTTCAGCTTGGCGGTATAGATGTAAACATAGCTCAAAGCATTGAGAATAGCCACACTGTGCCCAAAATCTATGTAGATCTGGAAAATAAAAACAAAAATTGCGACTGATTGGTGAAATTCTCTACAGATTTGTACAAAACAGTCGCTGGGCACCAGATCAAAAATGGAGTCAAACGTGATTGAAGATATCTAGCTGATTTTAATAAGCCTTGTGAGTTTACAAAAATGTTCAAATGAGTGTGAAATCTTATGTGACTTAACTGCTAAGGTCATCAGTCCCTAAGCTTACACACTAGGTAACCTAAATTATTATAAGGACAAACACACACACCCATGGCCGAGGGAGGACTCGAACCTCCGCCTCCGCCGCACAGTCCATGACAGCAGCGCCTCAGACCCCTCGGCTAATCTCGCGCGGCATGAACTTACAGTTAACGTAAATAAACATATATCTGTGGTTGTGAACAGATAATGTATTCAACGGGAAACAAAATCTACTTACAATTTAACGATAATTTGGTTTGAACAATAATATTTACAATAACTATTTAATGTTGAACAAAATAAGAAAGAACACCGTTAATAACCAAGACGCTGATCATAATACAAAAATTTAAAAGAATACTAGACAAATCTAACCTTCCTGGCTTTTGCTTGTCCAAACTCTTTCACACGATCTGTGTAATTTAAGTCCTCTGCAAGCTCGTGCTCAATCGATATTGTTGCAAGATCATTCAAACGAGTTTGGTTCATCGTTTATCGGAGGTATATCTTTATCGATTCCAGTTTTGAGAAACTCTTCTCTCCACTCGCCACTGTCACTGGGATTGTTAGGAGAATTACCAGAGCAATGTTAACATTAGGGCAAAAAGTATGTCTCCCTATAAACTTCAGAGTCTCTTTTGGACCTATTCCAGGTTTCAACAATGTTGAAAGCACTTCTAGTTCCACCCTCAACTCCAGTGCATCAATGTCGCTTGACTCATGATCTTGCGAAATCTCTCTACACTTTGTGTCGAGGCTGTCAGGAGGTGCATGCTTCAGCTCACCGATGTCGAAGAGAAAATCAAAATAATCGCAATAAGATTTCAGTTGATTGAATCTCTTATACAAATATGTGGTTACTATATCTAAAAGATAATAGTAGAATTCAATCTTGTAGCATTTTGCTGTGTCATCTATTGTCTCATTCCTTCCTTCATAGGTAAAGTGTATTGGCTTCTTACTTCGTCGCCGGGAAACACTTATCCGTGGTAACGTTAGATCTTCGAGCTCTAATTCTGTAGCCAATTCTTTGGAATCCGTCAAGAAAGACACAGACTTTTCTTCTGTTCTGCAGGTCTCAAGATATGCTTCCGTTTTTTCTGGAATTTATGTCAATGGTCTCGAGAGTCAAACTGACTATACTGATGCGAAGAACCCGAACGTCGTACCAGATTACCAGAGAAGTGAGAAAGGTGTAATTTTTTATTTGATTCGCAAGTGACGTTGCTTCGTGAGCGGTCATGCCGTCGAATTCTTCTGATAACTGAACCAGTGAATCATAAACGCCTCCAATTTAAAACCTCTGGGCAGTAAGTGCATCGATGCGACTTTCCCACCTAGTATCGCTCAGTGGCTTCAGCGACAGGTTAGACAGATACTTCTTCAAGACATCCCAACGTCGAACGGAAGACGAGAAGAAGTCTTCTTCTTTGGAAGATTGTCGCATTGTTGGTGATTGTACCATCTATAATCATTGAAAGCAGTTCTCAACAAACGGCCCTTTTAAGGGCCGCAAATACTACACATTGATCTTGCCAAAAGCCGAGAAGCGATTCTTCTTAGTGTTGTAGCTCTCTGGGGCACTCTGGGATGCACTCTGTGGCACTCTGGGATGCTCAATAGATGTCGAGCACAGTCTCTGATTGGTTGATTTGTTTTTGGCGCGCGTTTCAAATTGAGTTGTAGCAACACGGTCCCTAGTATTACAAGGAGCGTGTTGCTTGGAAACTCACTTCCGGTACGATTGCGTAAGCTGATAAGAGTCCACATCCGCCGCGTGCCCCAGTACTGATGCTATAAATAGCACACTGATCTGTCTAGCGCATTCACTCGGTTTGAGTGAATAGCCACTGAGGCAATGCTTATTACAATTATGCGTAAACGCTGTTTTCGTCGTCCCCCGGCGAATGCTGGTTTACAAATCACTTGTTAATGTGGACGGCACTCTTGGTGCTTTTCACTGTCGAAAACATGGAAACAGCATATTTAGAAGATATAGCGGCATCGTTTACAACAAGATTCAATGAGTGACTGCTACGTGGTATATAAAATGCTCTCTTGTTAATATCTGAAATTCTTTTCTGAAGACCAGACTTCTTTCCTTTCATGTTTGCTCCATTGTCGTATTCTTGCCTTCTCATATTACACAATAGTATTTTTTTTAATCTTCTAAGGACTTGAGTACGACCTGCGTCAAAGTGGAGCTTGAAGAATTAGGCACTGGAAGAAATCCCAGGAAATGCTCCCGAATTCAGACATCGCATAGCCTGTCGAGTCTTGTCTCCTGGATGAAACGTACCACAACTGTCATCTGCTCAACTTTTGAAATATCTGGTGTGCAGTCCAGAACTATACTGTAATACTTTGCAAAAAAATGGCTCTGAGCACTATGTGACTTAACTTCTGAGGTCATCAGTCGCCTAGAACTTTGAACTAATTAAACCTAACTAACCTAAGGATATCACACACGCCCATGCCCGAGGATACCTTGCAGGTTTCATCATTAATAGAATGTTGTTGATTATAGATGATCCAATAAGATTAATTATTTCATTCTGTGTTTCTTTTCCAAGATAATGGTGACCCTTGTTCTCACCTTGCTTTGCTCTGTGCAGGTGCTCCATCATCACAGTGTCGAACTTTCCGAATAATTCAACGAGTTTCAAGAAGTTTCCGTTGTCAGGCTGAAAGAGTGTATCTGTACTTCCTTTCAAAGGCAGACATTGCCGACCCAGGAAATGAATTATTGCTATTAAGCACTCAAGAACAATTTTCCAGTGTTCGTTTTCAATATTCAGAAGCCTTTGATGATGGGCGTCGACTGTTCGAGACTTTTTCAGTCCCTCGGAAAACACGATCAACTTTTTATGTGAATTCAAATGCTCGGTAGACTTCTCGTGACTTTCCAGATACGAAGCAAGGTGCCACCAGTCGCTTATACCGTTCTTTAAATTTTTACTGTAGATGACGAAAAAAGCTTGCAACAAATGCGGAAGACAGCATCCTTGCTCTTTGAGTACACCAACAAATATCTATCTGCTTCTTCTTAATTCTTCAAAGAAAAGCCGTAGTGCAGAGGGCTGAAACGACGGTTGTCCACGTTTTTAGGACATTCTTCAGCTTTCTTAATGCGCTTGGGAGGAATTCGCATGACCAAAGTCGTTGGAATACAGTCGGTAATAATTACCGGCCATTTTCCGGGATCTGATTCTCCAGTGGTAAGTACCTCGGCTGAGGTTCTTCCGGTATTTTCCGAATCGGGTCGCCTAATTTCAGTTCTGGTTCATGTTTTAGTCTCGGAGCTTTCGTCATAAAGCAGGTCTTGAGTCCAGATGAGGTCTGTTGAACATGGCCCACCGCTAGCATTGCTACTGTATGCGGTGGTCGCAGTACTGTGTTCGTCAACTTTCTGGCCATGTCCTGAAGATAAAGATGTAGCTGCAGTAGCTCCACTAGTTTCTGTACTTTCACGATCTATTTTTCCAGCCTCGCCGCTGCTGCGCCGTTCTCTCTTTGGCTTGAAATATCTTTGTAGTGCATCCTTTTGCTTCTTATCGTCATCTTCCTTCAGCGCCCGTCTTTTCCTCTATTCACTGCCATACAGTCTTTTTCTACGGTTGGACATTTTCGATCCAGCTTCTAAAGAACGATTACTTGAAACTAAATGTTGATGTCAGTGTACTAACCTTATTTGCAACACACTTCGCTAACAGTTTCCTGATATTCCACTGCACGTAAACGGAAATTTATATTACTGTAGGATACAATGTTCAAGAGATCAAGTCATAAGAATTGAGCCGCGTGAAATTGAATTTCAGGCCGAATTTCACTACAGACGCAGGTGAAACGGTCAAAGAGTGGGGCGGAAGACAATGGAAAGAGGAATAATGAGATGGAATAACATAATAATGCAATAAATACACACCTGGGCTTCGACGGGTACAAATGCTAGTCGAAATACACTCCTGGAAATTGAAATAAGAACACCGTGAATTCATTGTCCCAGGAAGGGGAAACTTTATTGACACATTCCTGGGGTCAGATACATCACATGATCACACTGACAGACCCACAGGCACATAGACACAGGCAACAGAGCATGCACAATGTCGGCACTAGTACAGTGTATATCCACCTTTCGCAGCAATGCAGGCTGCTATTCTCCCATGGAGACGATCGTAGAGATGCTGGATGTAGTCCTGTGGAACGGCTTGCCATGCCATTTCCACCTGGCGCCTCAGTTGGACCAGCGTTCGTGCTGGATGTGCAGACCGCGTGAGACGACGCTTCATCCAGTCCCAAACATGCTCAATGGGGGACAGATCCGGAGATCTTGCTGGCCAGGGTAGTTGACTTACACCTTCTAGAGCACGTTGGGTGGCACGGGATACATGCGGACGTGCATTGTCCTGTTGGAACAGCAAGTTCCCTTGCCGGTCTGGGAATGGTAGAACGATGGGTTCGATGACGGTTTGGATGTACCGTGCACTATTCAGTGTCCCCTCGACGATCACCAGTGGTGTACGGCCAGTGTAGGAGATCGCTCCCCACACCATGATGCCGGGTGTTGGCCCTGTGTGCCTCGGTCGTATGCAGTCCTGATTGTGGCGCTCACCTGCACGGCGCCAAACACGCATACGACCATCATTGGCACCAAGGCAGAAGCGGCTCTCATCGCTGAAGACGACACGTCTCCATTCGTCCCTCCATTCACGCCTGTCGCGACACCACTGGAGTCGGGCTGCACGATGTTGGGGCGTGAGCGGAAGACGGCCTAACGGTGTGCGGGACCGTAGCCCAGCTTCATGGAGACGGTTGCGAATGGTCCTCGCCGATACCCCAGGAGCAACAGTGTCCCTAATTTGCTGGGAAGTGGCGGTGCGGTCCCCTACGGCACTGCGTAGGATCCTACGGTCTTGGCGTGCATCCGTGCGTCGCTGCGGTCCGGTCCCAGGTCGACGGGCACGTGCACCTTCCGCCGACCACTGGCGACAACATCGATGTACTGTGGAGACCTCACGCCCCACGTGTTGAGCAATTCGGCGGTACGTCCACCCGGCCTCCCGCATGCCCACTATACGCCCTCGCTCAAAGTCCGTCAACTGCACATACGGTTCACGTCCACGCTGTCGCGGCATGCTACCAGTGTTAAAGACTGCGATGGAGCTCCGTATGCCACGGCAAACTGGCTGACACTGACGGCGGCGGTGCACAAATGCTGCGCAGCTAGCGCCATTCGACGGCCAACACCGCGGTTCCTGGTGTGTCCACTGTGCCGTGCGTGTGATCATTGCTTGTACAGCCCTCTTGCAGTGTCCGGAGCAAGTATGGTGGGTCTGACACACCGGTGTCAATGTGTTCTTTTTTCCATTTCCAGGAGTGTATATTAACTCACTGCCCTGCAGTTTTTCATTTCAAAGAACTGCCACTCGACGTCTGTCGTAATTTCCATGTTTCACTTCTTTCGTGTCTGATTATGGAATAAGGGGTAACAAATTAGCCATCGCCGTATAACTTCACTTTTCTTCGCCTTATTTTCATTCTAGTTATTGGGACGAGGCGTGCTTATTTGTCGACTTGCCAATTTTTGAAGTAACAGATCATAAGAAAAATAAATTTTCCTATTCTGCAATCTTGAAGGAGAAAAATTCTAACTTATAAGTAACGTGCATGCGCGTTATATGAAAAGCACTTACCTATTATATCTCAAGTTGCAAGAAATTCGGACGCACCAATTCTTCTGTTCTTACGAAACGCAATGAAAGTGCTTCTGACCAATCTTCACACCCTCGGCCAACTACCGAAACGAATTCTGTAGTTTTCGTTGTTGAGAACGCAATAATACCTGTTGCCTGGAAAGGCGAAGTGGTGACGCGGCAACGCCAGAACTAGGTCACTTGACGAGGTACAGCGAGGCTACGGTTAAACTAGCGCCCAAGAAGAAGAAGAAGCAAGAAGCTCATGATAATTATGTGACCGATGATATGGATAAATGCATTATCAGGCAGCGATTTCCGTAGCATTACGGACAATAGAAACAAATACGAACATTACGAAAATTGCACAATTTTTGTCTAATAGAAATGAGTTTCAAACATAGCAAGGAAACCCTTAGAAGCAATGTTATTTCTATGGATTTTCGTTTTAGAAGGTACCAAAATTAATGTTTTATTTTGTGCTGACGAGAGGGCATTGTTGCTACAAGACCAAAGTTTCTCCGGTTTTCATCAAAATCAAAGCGACCAGTAGTTTACTAAGATGAAACATGGATTCACACGCATTATACGGTAAATAAATGTTGGCAAAGTGATAGTGTGCGAGTAGTGTTGTCAAACAAAAGTGCCAGTCAGAGTTTAATTGTTTTTCATGCAGACGGAGACAGGTGTTTCATGACTCAAAAACCAAAACGTCCGACTATCACTCAGAAACAGACAGCAAAATTTTCAAAAATACGTCGAAACCCAACTTATGCCAGGTTTATTAGCAATGTCTTTATCCCTTGTAACTACTCGCAGCGTATTTACCCATTCGGAATATTTCTAGCCATTGTAGGTGTTGGACATGTTTGAATGTAGTAATGTTCATCTATTTTTTTCCATAATGTGGGAAGAGTAAAACACTCGGCAACTGCCTTTGAAGGGTTTAGATAAAATTGCTTCAGGCTTAACATGTAACCGCAGTATCGAACATTGCATTCGAATTTCCAAATTAGATTTCGTCTTCTGCAAAATTAGTTGTGAGTAAACGCACGGCGCGTAACAGGCTGGCAGCACTCCACTCATAAGAATACTGGCGTGTACGCCAGACTGCTTCCCCCTCTCTGTTCCACCGGCGTAAACACGACGGTGCTGCCACAGTGGCGAGGAAGAAATTACTCCTCCTCCCTCCCCTTGTTCAACAGGGACGGCCGACAGGTAGTCGAGGTGCTATGCCACAGTTTCCGAAGCCGCTCCCTCCGAGGTTTGGTTTCGAATACCCTCTTGGGCATGAATAATGAGTTCGTACAAAAAAAATGAGGGGGGGGGGGGCGCGGCTGGCAGATTTTCCGCCCCTCGGAAAAGTGCGCCCCGTGCGGCCGCAGGTTTCGCACGTGCCTTGCGCCGGCCCTGGCTGTAATCCTGGAACATACAGTGAATAAACGTATGGGACGAGAAGTCTATGCCACTGAAAGTCCCTGACAACAGTGATTGGGCGTTCAGCGTAGTTAGTCAACGGGTATGTCTTGGGATATCGCTGGAAAACTATAGGTCCCATTGCGGTGGCTTTCGACCAGTCTCTGACAGATGGGTCACTAAGGGTCAGCACGTGAATTAGCCCAAATCTTCGGTGGAGCAAAGTGACAACGTTCCAGCTTTCACTGCCCTAAATAGTCGGAGTGTGAAGGAACTCGTGCCGATTCAGTTCTGCATATGAGACACAGCCGAAGAAATAGGTCACTGACACGGAGGATCTCTGATGGGGTTCGTCCTACCATCTGTCTTACTTGATGTGATCGATACAGTCTGGGGAGGCAAAGCATTATGCAATCCTGTGATGCTACAATATCTGAAGGATTGCCAGTCCCTCTGAACATGGCATCTACATTCTGCTCTAATGCAATTTTCACTTGTTAAAATTGCATCGATTTATTTCAACAACTGATTGTGTTCTTCTGATCGCTCATATGCTGTAATAGTTTGTTGTTCATTTATACTAGTAGGAAATTTTGTGATAAAAACGTTCTCTATTTTTTTAGCTTCAAGCAGTAACTGTTCCTTTCAGTTGTTTGAGACTATTATTTTTATTATGCTTTTAGGTTCACTGGTGCAATGGGGACAGAGTGAATGTATCATGTACGTTATATATGAATCTTGGAATTTCTTAGTAACCTGTTATGAATTAGCGTGTGTCAGACATTGTGTGATTGTGTAGTGAATGTGTCGAGTTGAATATTGTAAAATGGTCAGTTTAAGTAGTCTAGAAACAAAAGTGTTAGCCTCTGTCGTTAAGACACGTAAAGATGGAGATATTCTGAGTTGATACGCTTTTTGGAATGTATACCGTTTGGCAATGGTTAAAGCAACTTCGGATAGAGGATACGTCAAGAAGGGATTATACTGTCCTGTCCACAAAAAGCTATGAAGTTGACCAGCATTATGTGCTAGCCAGACAGAGAGGAGAACGAACGTGCCTTCTGGAAGCAGAATAGTTTAACATGTGCTAGCCTCAATGAGTATTAACTTTACTACTGTGAGAATGTATTCTCCGTTGCACTAGTGGTTTTGAGAAAATGATTTAATTTGATTATTGTGAAAAATCTGAGCCATACAGAAACAGTTGAGATTTGAGGAAAATAACGTTTCTAGAACATTTGAAATTTTGGCGAACATTGTAACTTTTTGACGATACAGTAGATAATTCCACATGGTATACTATGCACATGTATGTCAAAGCCATACTTCTGAGCAATAGTGAACTGTATACAATTGAGCGAGTGTAATAAATAAATTGATAATGGCCATGTGTACTTTACAACTGTTAATTGATTGATTATTGATTGGTTACAACTATGGTGTCTTCAACACCATTCCAGGGAATTTTGCACTTAAATTGGCTACTAGTGACAGAATGGTCTATTTGAGAAAAGGGGATGGCACAGGCTACCTGTATTACTAAACGGATGAGCCACTATGTGGTTCATGGATAACAGTCGCAGCTGAAGGCCGCCTATTTAACAGTTTCCAGTAGTAACAAAAATTTTGTTTTCCGTATTTCATACAGTTATTGACTGAACTCAAAAATTTAAAACATATCACAATAAACTCATTAAGAGGCGCAATCGAACGTTTAAAGTTTAACACAGTAAGACAAGTCTAAAGTTAGAAACCCCCTATATGTCATGGAGCAGCGAAATTCACAGCTGGCGAATTAGCCAGAATTTATTGATCCAGCATCTGAATCTACCTGTTAAATGACATCATTGTAAGACATGTTGTCAACACGATATGACGTCATAAACATGAAGATGCATGAAAAACAAGCTTTTGATTTAAACAGAGTGCAATTTACCCGTATTATAGTTAGCCAATGGTAATTACAGCACTTAATGACTTTCAACAAATCTTAAACATAATTTGAAAGTTTTTCACAAGTACATGCTTCATATAAAATATTTTTAACATATTGACTCAACTTGAAGTAATCGCACATTTGAAGTTGTTTTGTACAATGGAGTTCGGTTATTTAAGAGTCTGAGGCAAGTAGCTTACAGACGAGAAGCTATATTGTGTTAGTCAGGAACTGTGTATTCGGCGGACTTTGTAGCACCATATGTATTGCTGCAGTGAGATTACAGCATAGGCATTTTAGTTAAGATATTGTTATACTTTATAGCTTCTGTCAGGCCTGAGAGAATGAACCCGCTTTTTAATAATAGAACGTTAGTGCATCCTGCTGACATGTATAATGCAGCCATTATTTCAAACATCTTTTCCCGATCATATTACTTAATACTTAGTTTCAGGGCAGGCCATGGTATCATGGAGCTCACAAAGTGAGAGTTCCAGAAAATGAAAGACACCACACCCCAGCTGACACACTTGGAAAAGATGCAACACCATCACTTTCTTGACCACCATTGATATGAAATTCCATGCTTCAGCTGTGTGCATAGGAACGGATTATATTAACCGCATGGGAGATGTTCCCGACACTCAGACATTAGGAATTAAACATACCTGAGCCATATTTTAAAGAAATTATGAAACACAGCTAAAAAAAATTGAAGAAAATTGTCACACGTTTTTTGAATTGATTTGTCTAAAAGAGATTAGAGAAACATTTGACCCACCTTTTAATGACGTTCTAAATCATGCATAGCAAATGAGGAGCCGATTTAGAACGCACTTTCTTTTTCCTGACATTTGAAGGGTTCTCTGCTGAAAATTTCTTTATACTCAAAATTTTTTCGATGATTTTTACACATTCCGCCATAGCTGATAGAAGCGTATTAAGACCACACAACAGCTGACCCAATGGTCTACACAATCCGCCAGATGAATTTAATCTAGTACTGTTTAAAATTATAAGATTCTCAGTTTAACATTGAACTATAATTTCTTTAGTAGCACGTCATTTTCTATAAATGATTTCGAGCATCATTCAAGGGCTTCTCGATTCGCTTTAATTTCCTACTTTAGGCAGATCGTTTACAAACAGTTTGACCATCATTATTTCACATTATTTACACGTTTTTATTAGAAAGCATGACTGTATTGACACGTCATTTGCTTTCATAACGTTTTCTGTTCTCGAAATAACCTTGTTTCGAAGGAAGTAATTTTGACTTTTAACTATCATAACAATGCAAGTTTTTATTCACGAAATACTTAGACTTTGAAAAGATGAGCTTCATAACACATTATTTGCCTTCCTAGTGTCTTACTTTCTCGATACGTCCTAAATTTAGTACTTAATTAGTAACATGCCTTTTTGAGAAGTATCACACCGTTGGTAGTTCGTAAGTGCGAAGTAGCTAGCCCTTGAGAAATGAACATCTTGATACTTCATTTACATAGCTTCCAGCAGCTGCTAGCAAGGTGTTTTAATTTTTCTTGAAATCACTAAAAACGTTTATCTCATTATTACTCAGGTTAGTTTGAAGCAGTTAAACCTAGGTCTCACAATGGTCAGTTCGATAACCCCTATTTTCATTCTCTACTCTTCGATGTTCTATGAAAATTAAAATTTAAAAACCATCCTGCAATTTTATCTCAAGTTGCTACTTACTGTTTCTTAACGTGACTGATTAATTTCAAAGAATTAAATTTTTTTTACAAAACCGTATATCACACTCGTCATTTTGCTAACTCAGCTGCCCATTTCTCACTCTTCATTAGATGATGAACATTTCTATAATTTTTCCCTTAAATCACTAAGAGTTTCTTAACTACCCTGATTAACTGCAAGTAAATAAACCCTTATTTGCAAAACTAGATCTCGCACTGGTCGATTTTATATCCAATTGGTCCATTTACCATCTTCTTAGGACCAAAACACGTTGTGTAATATATAGGGAGTCCTGTTCCCACTCCGTTCAAACATTTAACCATGAAATAAGTCTAACAGAAATGATGGAGGAAATATTTAATGTTTTGTAGAAGGCAGTATTAAAGAGAATAACAATATCTTCAACATACAAAATTACAGAAAAGCTTTTCAATTTCGATAACTTGTGGTTCAACTTACTCGTTATGGAATATCTAGACGTAGACGGAAGCAGTTTTGACCGCTGTTTTTTTTTTTTTTTTTACTTTTATTTATTTATTTTGTGATGAACTTCATCTTCAAATATTAAGCGAGAAGACACCTGCAGCTGATACTGCAGTACGATTGCTACGACGTGGTAATCGGGCAGCCAGACAGCGTGGGAAGGGAGTGTAAGATTTAAATTCAGCGTGACGGGAGGATTGACTATTTCTCGCCCGGCTAAATCACCCGCGGCACGTTCGGGTATCGCATAAAAATAGGCGATAAAGAATTTTACTGCCTGTCAGACCTTTACTGTTTTGACAGAGCCATTGTTCGTGACCCGATTCTGAGCCGAATATCGATTCCCGGTGCGACGTGTGTCATTTCTCCCACGTGCAAGGCGTAGCGTATTCGCGGGATCACGATTTCACGTCCAGTCGTTCTTCAGAAACTATCACACGTTCTATTTGAACGGAAAATGCGGAAGATTGTACATTACATCCTTGAAACGTCTCCCTCCTCACAATATTTGAATTTTTACGACTGGTTTCATTCTCCTTTCCCTACTATTAGTGTCATAGTACTCACACCGAAATTTTCAGTCTCATATTCATTATTTATTGTACGTTTCAAGACCACCGTTCAATCGGTACTAACCAGTTTAAAACACAGTGACAACTCACTAATTCGGACTGAATTGGGCGAGTCACAGTCGGAATTATTCGTGTCGTAGAAATGTTTTCTGAAATAGTTATTTGTACTTCTAATTAAGAATACGACACATATAGTATGTAGCGGCTAAATAAAACCTTGATGAACTGTAATATTATGTGGAATATTATACAGTATAATTTAATTTGAAACGAAGCAATGCAACGATATCACAATAAAGATTAACAGGATCAAATTCAATCAATATGTATTTTAAAGGTATACTAAACAAGGTTCGTACACTCACTACCGCACGCATTACCTAACGCATGTATTCAAAAATGGAACTCTGCATGACACTGGAAAGTCGTATGCTACATTAACGGCAACTCTTTTTATTTTACGGCTTACTGATTACTGTCATCTGGATTTACAACATTATGCCCTACAGCAGTTAAAGAGGTTCTGTCATGGTGAATGGTGGTCAGTTTCCTCCTTTCCGTTTTCCAGATAGTACGTCCTGCCTTAGCACAGCGTTCGGCGTTTTGTCCCGATGAGTAGAAACGTCGTAAAAAACGACCTAAGAACGCTAAGTCTGGCGTAACACTCTGGGTGGATGCAACGGCTTATCGCTAACGATGTCAGCTCTGCTGTTAGGTTGTTTTTCACCCCACAATAAGTAGCCAGTCTGAACTGTCGTGAATTAAAATTTAGTGAAGTCCGACTCGGTGAGGGTTTACTGTTCAGTTTTCGGCCTTGTAATCATGAATCATTTTTCTTAACGAAGCAGTAAGTATCTAATCGATAACTTGTCAGACAGTTAATAAGAAACACATATGTGTGTGTGTATATCAGTATGTAAGCAGTGCACATGATCTACATTTTCTTAACCTTATATTTGTTAATGAAGCGATTCCAAACACCTTTCCTCAGTATCCTACAAGTAAGATACTGAGGCTGCAGTGAAAATTAATCTTAGGTGCTGACGGCCTCTTAATATTTATCCCGCCTTCAAGCTGAGGAAATCTCTTTCCATTTACATCTCTTGTTACGCGAACACGCTGCCAGACAGTTTTGATGTGGTGACACATACAGACAAGTAATTTTTGTGCTACTTTTTCAGTGATGTTTTTCTCTCCTTTGAATAATGAAATCGAATCAGTTACCTATCTCCTGCAATATTTGATTTTCTCTTCAATAGCAGAATCTTTGTAAAAGACCTTGTTTCTCGCATTTTTTATAAAACTATCTGCCAGCGTTCCTACTAATCTGTTACCCATTAGCAATCCTTTCTGTGAGTAAAGTCTTCCATTGATTGTGAAATAATTGAAAGACAGTGCGAGCTCCAACATGTCCATTACGTCATTAACTACTCCTCTTGCTATTTTAATGTCTGTGTCGAGATAGTTCTGATTTCTGTCTTTTTTGTCTAGGGGAAATTTGTACGTAAATGTGTAAGTTCATTGACGTTAGTGACAAAACCTCATCTATTACCGTAATTTGACGTTAGTGACAAAGCCTCATCTATTACTGTAATTTTTCGTCAACAGATTCATAGCTGTCTGTAACAGTATAAGATCGAGGATATACATACATCGTTCAGTTTATTATTCAATCACGGTTTTATTTCATAATTTGAGGAACAAGTATTTGATGACTTGACTTTTTTATTCAATTCCTTACTTATTCTACAATCGCCGGCCGCGTTGGTCGTGCGGTTCTAGGTGCTGCAGTCCGGAACCGCGGGACTGTTACGGTCGCAGGTTCGAATCCTGCCTCGGGCATGGATGTGTGTGATGTCGTTAGGTTAGTTTGGTTTAAGTAGTTCTAAGTTCTAGGGGACTGATGACCTAAGATGTTAAGTCCCATAGTGCTCAGAGCCATATGAACCATTTTTATTCTACAGTCTGGGCAACAGACGGTACTTAGAATTTAACATATAGATTTCTCCTTTCTGTAAAGCTTTACTCGGAAGCGTAATTCACTAATGGATTCGTCAAATCATTAGTTTGTGGTTAAACGTTTCTTCCTCTTTGAAGAGAAACATGCAGTTATCTACTGTTTTTACATAGACTACCTAAAACAGCCTGGTTGTATCTTTCTTGGCCTCTGTTGTAACCACGGTAAAAAAATTCTATTATACTTACATTGTCTAAGGCCGATGTGGCGCTATAATCTGCCTTCAGTACGATAGCCTTCTTTGAGTCTACCTTCTTATTTTAATCATTAAGTATCAGCAAGTACTCTCCGTTTTGCAGCTGAGTGCAATTCACTTTCCTTCACTTACTTTATTACCGTATTGGTTTAATCGTGTTAACTCATTTTTGCCATGTCACACGCAATTTTCGCTTCTGCGACAGTCCTTTCAGTTTCATTCGAGTACACTATGGGGCTGAAGTCTGACTGCGGTCCTATATTTTAAAGATTCTGCTCATCCTTTGTCAGTTACCAGTTAAATTTGCAACTCTATTATGAGACATGTTACAAAAACGTAGCATTATTTAGTTTTCAACATAAAAATCTGCATCTAAGGCAAAAAGTTTTTCGTGATGCCTACATATAACTACATCTTCCTCCCTACTTATTCTCCTTCCGATCTCTCTCCATAGTTACTTAAACAGTAATGGGCACGAAAAGTTTCCTATCGCCATATGAAGAATAAAAGTCTCCCGACTCATCTTTTAGTTCGCAAGCATCTGTAATCTAAGCGTTTACCGAAACTATGTGAATTTCTCGTTTTACCGTTTATAAAATGTTTCACACATTCCTAATTTTCATCTTTGCATAGTCAGCAGTGAATCCTATTTCTAAATATGTTTGCTGATAAGCTGGACCTTTTACTCTCGTAAGCGATACCGTCAGGTATGTTATGGAATATATTATGTCTGTGGCCGTACTATAACAACAACGTTCCATTTCGTAGAACACATAATTTGTAAATTAGTTACTTTTATCTAAAGATGTGAGGGGGTTCTTAAAATGGAGCACATTAGAAATTGAGAGTTATAAATCCGGTTCATAGGAAATAGCAGCGAAGGGTGTAACAGTTTTCGAATGTCGCAACTACTTCTTAGCGCGCTTAGAGCAAGTACGTAACTATTGAGTGTGCTTTGTCCCTTTAACCTGATATAAAATAGCATATCGGTCTGTGTGGTTTACAGGAATGTTGGAAAAGTTTTCAGGGATTAAAACTGTTTCATGCAAGGAGAGATAAAAGATTACCTGTTTACGTATTTCCCGAGAAGAAAACTTAAGAGGAAAGAAGATCATAGGATAATAGTATCCATGGTAATGGAAAACTAACAAAATGTTTGAGATTATATGTAGAAGAGGAATGACCTTTTCATTGAAAGGTATATGCTTCTTTTTCTGCATTCTGTTATGCCAGTATTGTACTGTTAGTTAGCTAACACAAATAATGTTATTGTAGGCATAGTTATACTGTCCGATTATTATTCACCTTTTGTATCTGAAGCTCTTGTCCTTTCTTTTCATATTTGCAGTTAAATTATGGATATGGGGTCTGCCTGTTTGCAAAAACATTGTTTTTCTTTTCACCTAAACATGTTTCAACACTTCTGTGCCATCATCAGTGATTCTTGTTTATTGAAAACTCTAAAAAGTGTAGCCTAAAGAAAGTTTTTCTTCGTTTTGCTTCTTACCATGATATAATATAAAATCACGGTTTCATGTCATGTTTGTTATATGAAAACATGTTTTTACGTAAGATTCTGTTTGTGTCATTCAAATTTATCGTGATAATTCGCAGGAGTTAGCCAATTTTTTGTACAAATTATTGTAATTTTTTTTGTTTACAACAAAGTAGTGTGAAACTGAGTTTCAAAGACAAAGTTAAAAGTCGTGAAAATTCAACAAAAAGTGGTATTGGCGGCTTTATCTATCAGGAATCCAGAACGGAGATGGTCAAAGTGCGGTAGTTACAAGCTGCACGGACGTTCTGTTTATTGTGCTAAGACGGGCACACAGTGCTGCCGAAGGAGTGATCATCAGTTGTTGGAGATATTTCCGACTGGTAATTGTATTGTTGAAGTAAGGCAAAAATATATATTTTTACATGGATACATTCGTATTTAAAAAAGAACATTCTGCTATACTTTCACATTTGCGATTAAAACAGAACTCACAGTAGTCATGTGACCTTGTTAAGCCGCCAAGAATCAGTAAGATGTAAGTCACTCGATATTGGTCTTAATACCTCATACACGTTTCTCGTAGTATACCATTACTGAATATCTGAAAACGGTTTTCCTTAGATTGAAAATTTCAGGAATCCTCGTTTACTAACTGGAAGCTAATGAAAAACAAAATTGTTAGAAAAACGGTTACTGGTTTAGATGAAATGTCGTATGGAAGACATCAGCTTTTCGCGAAATGGAGCTCACTTCAAACTGCCGAAATTCAGTTAACCAGTTTAGCAAAAGCTATACCCTCTAAATTAGAACTGGGAATTTCTGGTGAGGAATTGCGGGTTTCGAGAGATAAGTGCTACCTTAATTCACATCAGCTATCCAGTTAGAAATCCAGTAGAATAAACCAGCAAAAATAAGTCTACTCATTTATGATTCATAGAAGACATTTTTTACTCTTCAAATTTTGCAGTGTGGATTCCTAGTCTGCAGCCGATAGGCTACCCTGTGTTACACGAACCTCAGACAAACAACAACTCTCAAGGTGTGTGAGATGTAATACGGCCAACTAGCATCAGTTAGATAATTCTGACATCTCGCCATGGCGCATAATAGTATCTAATAGGCACCAATATAGCTACAGATCATAAATCACATGTGAGCGATGTAATAACGGCAGTTAACTGAATTTCATCATACTAAAGACGTGCCATAGAACTATTAGCGTAGCGTTATTGTTATATTTACATTTTTCAGAAGCAAAACCAAGACGTTTCCGTCATTTTGTCTTCACAAAATGAACGTACTGACTAATTTAATACAAACGAAACTGATTTGTGACTTGATATCGCCTAACAAACCCCTTAATGGTCGCGGTAGATTCTCCTCACTCAGACTAAAAAGTAAATGCTTTTCATGACTTTTTCTGAAGACACCAATGAATCAATGAACTTCAAACGTTCTTCACATTATTTGCTGACTCTTGGACAACATTTTCTGATTTGTTCAGCAATTCGGTCATTATTAAGTCAGATATCCAAGGAATTAAAGTTGCTCTGTCTAAATTGAGCTGCGTCCATGACAAATTCTAGCAGTCAGCAAGTATTATTCGAAATCAAAAAGAAACAGTTTTATTAATCTACAGGATATTGTGTACGGAGTAACAGCACAGATTTTAAAGCTGAACAAAATAATAAAATAGCAGGCGTTTTAAAAAAATATGCACTTTTGTCCAAAATATTCAAATGTGTGTGCATTCCTAAGGGGCGAAACTACTGAGGTCATCGGTCCCTAACATAAACTAACTTATGCTAAGAACAACACTCCCACCCATGCCTCAGGGTGGACTCGAAACTCCGGCGGGAGGGCCCGAGCACACCGTGACATGAGTCCTCTAACCGAGCGGCCACTCCGCGTCGTGTGTTTTGGTAACGTTCCTTGCAAAAACGAATGAATAAATTAGAAAATAAAAATTGCCTGTCACTCCTTCCAGACGTGCCCAAGGAGTATATCGTCCCAGTTTCGGGGAGATATCTTCGTTAGTATGTCCACAGTCCATTCAGTCAGCTTGAAATATGGTGTATATCAGCAAAATTTCAGAAAGATATCTCTATCAGTGTTCCTGCACTACGGAGTATTCCAAGCTGGGAAAGGATTACGGAAACACTAATAAAGATGTCTTGCTTGAATCTGGCTGAATTACTCCTCGGGCTTGTCCGCAAGGAGTAATAGGCCACATTTTTATTTTAATTTATTCATTAATTATTCCGAAAATCGTGACCAAAAACACGCGACAGAACTACGTAATTGTTTCAGACGTCGGGCATTTTATTGTTTTGTCAAATTTAAAAAAAAAGTTATGCTGTTTTACTCCGTAAATAATATCTTGTAGATTAGGAAAACTTTTCATTTTTCGGTCTCAGATAAGATTTGCAGATTACAGGATTTCCATCTTGGATATCTCACTTTGGAAGGGGTAACATTAACTGCTTCTATGGGGGCTTAGTCACGGGGGAGAACTCTTTTTTTTACTTTCTTTTGGTAACTCAAAAATGTATTGCCCAGAAATCAATATATAAGGTGACAAGAAATTTTTGTTCACCGCTTCATTAGTTCCCCCCCCCCCTCCCCCCGCAAAAGAAGAATCGCTTAACGCCTTATTTACAAGTGGGAAATAATCCTGCTGACACTATAAGACCAGCCACGTCTGTGTCGGCAGCGACCATTGCCACGCAAATATTACGGCTGGAAACTTCGTTTGGCGTGTTACCCACCCGACTGCGCCGAAGTTTCTGGGACAAACAATTTCGGTCGCAGCTTGTCCTGTGGGATTGTCGGCAGTCCGGTTCTGGGCACGCCTCGAGGGGCCATGTAGATGTTTTTGAAATTTCATTCGCTTTTACGTCGGAGACGAGAGCAGAGCACAGAGGGTAGGGAAACGGGGGGGAGAAAGCGCGCGGGGAGCGGATGTCTGGAAGAGATGCGCTCGCTCGTTCCGGTTTTTACGACGACCCCCGTCGTCGGGTGCGCGCAGCAGAGGGCATGCGAATGTCGACCAAGCAGCAAAGTGTAGCACCATGCGCCCTCTGTTGGAAACGTGAGGCACGGCGTAGATTCAGCTGGAGCATTATTCACGACGGCAATTCTGAGAGTGAGGCCAATTCTGCTTCCTCCGAGACACACGCACGCGCCACATTTAACGGCGTTCGAGTGCTTGTACAACGTGTCTGCTGACTTCGCCTAACGTACACTCTTTGACATAAAACTAGACCGGCGGCCGGCCGCTTCAGAGGCTAAGTCCGCGCCGATCGCGACATGGGACAAAAAAACTGGCCAACTCGCTAATTCTCTAAGTCCGGTTATCTGCACAATCTGGCAACACTGTAGACTGCGGCACTTCCTGGAGGAAAACTTGTCCCATGATAGAGAAACTCTACGCTGATTACGCCTGTGGTCTAGCGGTAGCGTGCGTTGTTTCTATTCATAATGTCAGTGGATCGAGAGCAGCTGGCATAAAATGTTTTTATAGCCTCTTCTGTCTGAATGCTGAAGACGTGAATGTAATGGTAGCGCAGATTCAATCTACTTCGCTTTGTGACACACCGATATCAAAATTTTATCCAGTAACGATTTTGCGGCAGATTTCCTGCAGACTGTCCTCCTCTGGACGCCGTATGCGGCAAAGCTCCGGGATCCATTTGCTGGCTACTGGCAGCGGCCGTGGCGACAGCAGCGGCGCTGCACTCCCCCGTTCTTTATCGAAAGCGCCTGCTACCGCTCATCGCTTTTGATGATTTAAAACGCTTTATTATTAAATGTTGCTCCACAGAAAATTTCTACAATTTCCATTCACGCTCAAAAGCAACGGAGACAGACGCCCTTATTAGTAGGCGGGTATTATATTACATTAATCGGCAAGAGCTGAGTATGGCCCGAAATTAATTTTATAGACTGGGACGAAATGAAACCACCTCACTACATTCGATAAATTTATAAATGCTTCATACCTCGTTTCTTTTCCTTTCAAACTCAATTATTTGTGCAACTTTTGGTCAATGTTTGGATGTTTTCGTCAAGCCAGAGTGAGCGTCTGTGGTGTAAAGTGTATTACAGTTCTTGTTTCATTCCTTATGGTAAGTCTATGCGATAAACTGTGTGAATACCTTGCAATGCATGCTCTGTAGCAGTGCAGGAACACTGCACATTTGGAGTTCATGAAGTATTTATTGTTGATCGGAAGTGATAGTTAAGGTCATCAGATTTAAACCAGAAAAATTTGTCGTTTTCAAGGTTTCAGAGCACGGAAAAGAATTGCTAACGCCGGTGTTAGAAAACGTCTACAGTTAAATGCTATTGCAAAAATTTAGAAGAAGGGAACTATATTAATGAACATGTGCACTTCATAAACAACCTTCTGACATGTTAGACCTATATGACGAACAAAGCTCAAATTTATATCGTTGACAGTCGGTTTGAATCTTTTCAGGGTCTATTTTACAGTGAAGCACCTTGGAATTTGCAAAGCAGAAATCCATGATATTAACTTAATTTACTAAGTCGAAACCGGACGAAGATTGATGTTTAAAGGCATTCTTCAGATTTCGCATAAGAAATTTTTACTAGCAGTTTGCAACTCCATTAATTAAAATGGAAAATAAAAGGTTGTAGTCAGCGGCTTCTACCGTGATTCGAACTGCTATGTTTTATACTACAAGCACTGCAACGCACAAGGGAACCTCTGAGCTAACGACACACTGGCTGCCAGAGGCGGAATATAGTCACTGCGATGTTGCCTGAGCCTCAAAACGCAACCTTAAACACACGAACAGAGGAGGTGGAGATTACTGTTTTAACGTCCCGTCGACAACGATGTCATTAGAGACGGAGCACAAGCTCGGATTAGGGAAGGATGGGGAAGGAAATCGGCCGTGCCCTTCCTAAGGAACCATCCCGGCATTTGCCTGAAGCGATTTAGGGAAATCATTGAAAACCTAAATCAGGATGGCCGGGCGCGGGATTGCACCGTCGTCCTCCCGAATGCACCACAAACAGGTGTTACTTATGTGAAGAACGCCGTTCTTGGAGTCCAGAAATTAAATATACTTTCTAATTGTGTCATCTTGCCGTGGATTATATCGTACGAGTCTTCGATGTGGAAAACGAATGTCAAGTGAATTTAGCGAGGTAACGCCGACCTACACCCGGAAGTAAATGCACTATGAGAGTGTTGACAAATACTTGCTACGACGCTGCCATTTCTAGGTTCTCTGACGAGGCAGCTCTTCAGCGAAATGCTTGCCGTGATTCTCCGATACGGTTCTTCAGAGTGGAGACGCACGCGCACGTTTGGTTTTTATGCGGCGTTCTCCCCTGATGGTTTCTGACGTCGCCTTGTGGGCTATGTATACATATGAGACATTCAATTATCATTATTCCAGAATCATACAAGTTTCAGCTTCCGGCGTGGAAGAAGGCTGTTGACGCCGACATTATATCATTTCAACGTAGGGAAAGCAAAACGGATCATTCAATGTTTCTCATTCAACATAAAGCATGTGAGATAATTTTCCGTAACGTTCATAATCATCTAAAAATACAAACGAAGTAAAAATACACCGGAAGCTTATTCGAATTGAATATAACGCTTTGCACGTCGATGTCGAATTTGTCCACTTGCAATCTTTTGCAGCATACACATAGAATGTCATGATTACCACGAGAATGAAGAAATATGTTGGTAAGGATGGAAGCAAGAAGAGACGCAGTCGACAAATATTCTATTCCTCATGGCATTCATTTCATTTGACACGTAAGAAGAGGTAAAGCGGGAATTTACTTTCGTTAACACGAAAGATATGCCGCACATATTGATAACGAGGAAGTCTGCGTCTTCATACGTTTCCTCCTTGAAATGTGTATGCTCTATTATATACTAAGTAGCCCGATCATTGTTTCAGTAATCTTACCCTCTTGTTTGACCCCGTAACGATGAACAGATTCCAAATGCATGTCTCCCTTCCTGGGTTGTTTTTTGTGTTTTATTGCTTGGAATTCCTGAAGCAGACCACTGTGCCTTCCCCCCTCGTGGGTTAGGTCTCAAAACTAAACCGCTTTGTATCCAATGGCATAATTTATTCAGACAGCATCAGCATAAGACTATCAAACAAGGCCTTCCATTTACAGTTGCAGCACTCTAACCAGCACTGACCAAAGTGTAATCCACGGTCATGGTCCTAAATTATCAGCTGTCTGCTACTGTGGCAAAGTCCGTACTACACTTTCGATTCCGCAGCACCATTTTATCTGGTAACACTGTGTAGTTGCACAGTTGTGCTACCAGGTCTGTCCTCACACTGTCAACTTTATGTATCTCACTTCTCCTGTAGCGTAGATCACGAGGAGCCGAAGTAAATGAGTGTATTCTGCATGACGTAACATTCAGTATTCCCTTCTTTCATAGCCACTCTTCATGTGCATCGATACCAAATAGGAATGCGAAAACTCTTGCGAGTGAGAGAATGACAATAACAATCGTAACAAGAACAAGCAAATAATGAATGATGTTTATTCCAACGCAGAACGAGAATGGCTTTAAATATAAAAATCTGTATCTATATCTATATCCATATCTATTGATCTTTGAGTTGGCACAATGCAAATATATTCTTAGCATTTAGTTACTGAATTTAGTTCTGGATATTTGCAGAGAAAAGGAAAAGTTGGTACTTCTCGCTAGTGTAATATAATGTGAACCAGCAACTACCCTTTCCTTAGAACACGACTCAAGCAGGTCCTCAAGTAGATAGCAAGGCACTGCTGTATTCTGTTCCCTGACATTGCTCTGATGACGGTTAATGCAGATAGTTCCGATTATGAAATACAAAACGTATTGCAGGTTAGTTCCTTGGATAGTAACATTAAATTTGCGTTGTAGACGGCACATGAACGTGACGACTATCCATATTACTCATCAATATAAAAAGACAATATTTTGGGAATTTAGCAGGATTACTCAAAATGAATTCTGAAATTGGGTGACTGACTGCACAGGTGCTAAACGTCGTCAAGAGTATACGATGTCCTAATCGCATTAGGAATATGAAGATCGTCTTCGACAGCTCGCAACTTTCACATTGCTATCTCCACCCTACTCCAGACAGCCCTCGGTGGAGTTGCACTACGTTGCCGATGTTATGGAAGGCCTTCAAACCGACAACAGACCACATATTGAAAAATACAAGCGAATTGTCTTGCAGCGTAAGCTTATTGTAACTAATCTAAAAATTATTGGAGAGGAACATTGTCCTATTCAAAAAAAGTAAAATGTTACACACTGTTGACGTCATACGGACATTATTTATGTCCTGTCTTGTGTCCTTTTCATCTATAATATCAAGTGTACTATGAAAATGATTATATATAATGGATGATAGGGTAATGCATTGATACCAGATGGTGGGGGCCGGCCGGTGTGGCCGTGCGGTTCTAGGCGCTTCAGTCTGGAACCGCGTGACCGCTACGGTCGCAGGTTCAAATCTTGCCTCGGGCATGGATGTGAGTGATGTCCTTAGGTTAGTTAGGTTTAAGTAGCTCTAAGTTCTAGGGGACTGATGACCTTAGAAGTTAAGTCCCATAGTGCTCAGAGCCATTTGAACCATTTGAACTATTTAACACAAAATGACATTAAAAATTAAAGTTATTCATGAGCAGCTAGTTGAGAATATGTATGAACATTAAATGACACGACGAACTGAAATAATATGACGAAGAGTTCAGCGCTCACTGGGAATAGAGCCCCACACATATCGTTGTTGACTACACACAAAGAGACGTCAGCTACCGAATTTTTCTCCACCAGCTGCTCAGAATAGCATCTTGAACTTACAGTCATCTCGCAAACAGTTCTGTGTCTCACTGGGAGCTAAAAACGTCAGATATCGTTAGTGTTGACAACGAATGAAAATACATTAAAAATCAAAATTATTATCCACCAGCAGATAGGTGTTCTCCTGATAGAGCTTGATAATACATAATTAAATCTTTAGTGCCGGGCCAGGATTCGATCCCATTCACGCGTAATATGTGAAGGTGTTGAGGAATCTGCAGTTTTGAACAAACAACAAATTGTAGCCGAACTGTATTGCCACGAAGGGATCAAATTCCGCGTTAAGGGCGATCTGAGTTGCATTCCCAGTTTAGAACCAATTTTATCGACATACAGAAGCTCAAATAAAAGATGGAATAAGTGTCCTGTGACCATACATAGCGTTTGTGTCGTCACTTGAAATAAATAACTAGTATAAGAAAGGTTACTGGTGATAGAGTTTCTACATGTCGCCACTCCAGACTTTATTGTGGTTCAACCTACCGTCTACGTGGTAAAGAAGGAATATCATCTTTAATGTGAATTTTCAGACCACGCAGCCATTATATCTCCTTCACTTGGTGTAGCCAGGAGAGAATGGAATCTGTCTCTCCCTATCTAAAATCATTGACGGAAGTGGGAATCGAACCCAGACCATAGGTATAACAACCTACCATCCGTCCAACAGACCACGAAATCCTCTTCTCTGCGAGTCATTTTTCTATCGTAACGCAGTTGCGCCACACTGGATGAGAATTCTGACACACAGGCTCCCTGTAGTAATTTGCAGCATGTTCAGTAAATTCATTTACTTGGTTGACCGAATCACCATGAACTAGCTGCCTCGGCTACCCAGTGCATACATTCGACTATTTTGTAATCACAGAAATAAAATCACGTAACTGCCACCTACACACAACTGCCAACAGTGTAGGATGCAGAAGTTTAAATAGGAAGTGTTCCTTTCCACTTGAGCTATTCTATTGCGCTATCTGTTACTAGAAAACGTCGTTCAGTCCAAAAGAAAAGCTGTAACTGTTTGTCTCTCAGAAGTCAAGACCTGGCCATATGCATAATCTCACAGTGCTGTGGAATCCAAAAGTTCTGGAGGAATAGTTGCCGAGCTCTGGAGCTTATGTAGCTACGTGTCAGCTTGTAGCATAGATAAAATGTCGCGAGTTCGAATACATTCAGTGCTACATTTTTTAAAACGCAATTCTGCTCTCTGCTGAAGGTATCAATCTAATGGAACTTTGAACATAATTCCCTTCACTTCTCAACCCAAAGTAGTCGCATGTGGAAAAAGGGCTAACTACTGTGTCATTTTGTTCTATTCAGGTTTAATAGACAGCAGGCAGCAGATGCATCTCGAAGATGTGCAGGGAGAGCGCATCGTGCCATAATATGTCAGAAAAGTATTTTCTACATTAGCCGTCGTGTGGTAGTGATATTTTATTCTTCTTCAAACTTTGTTTGACAGCTTTAACTCAGAACAAGTTTTCTACATGCATGTAATCAATAAACTGCATGTGCATTGTCAGACTGTCATAGGTAACATCAGAGAATTCGCATATATCGTTGATGATTAATTTCTCTCTCATGTTTACTATTGTTTTAACAACACTAAAGGAAACCTTACGAAAATTGTGCACTGTATTATAAGAAATGAAATAAAACTAACCATGATAACCTTACGACGAAAGTATCTGTACACAAGCATGCCTCTATCGACACGAATTAGTACAATACTACTCACTTAGATTTTGATTGGGTCTGTGTTTAATTGGTATGCTGTGTCATACTCAAGAGGTATGCAAATGCGGCAATTCATAAATATAGTTACGTATTCCTAGAAACCCAAAATTCGCTTGGCAGCAGCGGAAAGAGGCCATACCTGTTGTGCAGCATTGTAAGTTTTTCAACATTGCACTATGAGCTGAAAGCATTTTCTTGCGATTTCCTTATTGATGTTTGATCTGACTGCTTGTAGCTCTTTCACAGAAGGGATAAAAACGTTACAATCAGTGAGACTGGAACTGCGAATCGTAACAAACGCTTTTTCACAGGTCAGCACGTTACCACAGAGCTGGCGAGGAGGTATGGGTCTCTGCTTCCGATTACGAGGGCAATAGGAACTCGAACTCGTAAACCGCTATTTGAAGGTCGAGATTAGTTGCGGTTTCCACCTGCAACGACTTTCCTGGGCTGAAAACCGTAAATTTTCAATCTTTTGTTACCCTTCAAGCGATAATAACTCAGATTATTCAATGGAAATGACAGGTAAAATCAAGTGAACTTTGAGGCTTAATTCCGTGCACACCAGGAAGTAACTCGTCGATCACAGAGTTGCCAAACATACGTTGCCTTGTTGCCAAATCTCAGTTACAGTACCAGCAGGAAGAAGACGAACCGATGTGATCCTACAGCGGTCTGGGAAGTGACCATAGCTGGTGTCTCCAAGTCGCGGCTGCTACGGCCTGGAATACGTAATGCGTCTGATTCGCTTTCTGTAACTAGGTTTAGGGACTGGAGCGTAGTTACTAATAATACTCAGAACTGACTGCAAACTGAGCACCATAAATCAGTAACTCTCATTGTTGTTTTTATATTTCTTTCGTAAGTGTACTCAAAACTAAGAAAGTCATTCACAGGCGTTTTCGTGCCTCACCGATAGTCGAGCACAACATACAAATAAAAATAAAAAAGAATGTGTGTGTGTGTGTGTGTGTGTGTGTGTGTGTGTGTGTGTTTGTGTGTGTGTGTGTGAGAGAGAGAGAGAGAGAGAGAGAGAGATAAATAAAAAGCAATGTGAGAGAGTGTAAAAAATTGTTGTAAAGAAATTGAATCATGGTATATTGATGATTAGCCATGAAGAGTCATGAATTACCGAAATTTTGGCCCATACCAGTAACCAAATCTAAACTTGAAAATAAAAGACGACAATTTTTGTAATAAACCGTGACTCTTATCAAGGCCCTTTCGTCCCTGTTATCTAACCACGAAAAATGTCTGATATACCTCCATCCTGAATTAAGAAAGTGTGCATGCATTTAAAGATGAAGTGCATGATGTGAAGTTCTGTGACGGAGATACGAACCCAACACGTAATCTGGTTGTTAACTAAGAAAAATCAAATGTTACGTATCGGTTTTTCTTACGAGCCGCTAGGCGTCTGAATCTAAAATAAGGATACAAACCTTTGTTGCCACTCCTTGCACCAAGTGCCTATCCGCTGCAGATCTTCCTGTATTTCGCTACAATTTTCTAATGCAGCAACTTCTCTGTATACTACAGCATCATCCGCGAAAAGCCGCATGGAACTTCCGACACTATCTACTAAGTCATTTATATATATTGTGAAAAGCAATGGTCCCATAACACTCCCCTGTGGCACGCCAGAGGTTACTTTAACGTCTGTAGACGTCTCTCCATTGATAACAACATGCTGTGTTCTGTTTGCAATGGGTACAGTGCTGCTAAATTTTCACAATTATTATCAACCTAACTCTGAGTTCATCCACAAACTGAGGCGTATTTATAATATTGGAGCTAGACTGTGTATCCTTGTCTTTCTTGAGTGGTCATTGGAAGGCGTTTACACACACGTATACAATACTATGAATACTTCAAACGCTATGGTTAACGTTGCTCTCATAAACTACTTTTTTTTTAAATTCTTCTGGGTCTTCAGCGTGCAATATGTGTTGTAGATACAGTCTCAGACCAAAAAATTGACCGCCGAGTCGTTCACGTAAGGTGGACAATACAATCGTGCTCCTCTCAGAATTCTATGTCTGGCAATATGCTCGATCTAGCAACATGTAGACTGCGGCACTTCCCAGAGGAAGTCTTGACTCCAGTCTTAGTACATTACTCTTGACTACGACCGTAGTCTTGAGGTAAAACGCGAGACCAGCTAATATGATATTGTAGATTCGCTTGAATTACACTCATAACTTCAGCACCGAGAGGAAAGGGGCCATAAAAATTTTGTCGATATGTGCTTTCGGTCGCCAGACGTCATATTAGCTGGTCTCGCGTTTTACCTGACGACTACGGTCGTGTTCCAGCAGCGGTATGAATAAAATGATAGTAATAATAACAGTAATAATCGAATTATCCGGCAACTTCACACTTCACAGTGGATTTTCTCGAACTAAGAAATTTGCTGAATTTGTGAAAAATCAAAATGGCTTCACATCCAGCCTATGATGCCTAGAAGAGTCTTTACACCCTGCTGACATGAGAATAGCATAATCTCTGCGTCAGAAGCTTGCTTCTACTTGACCATTTAATAGACTCGCATTTTTTCCACCGTGACTAATTTTGTAAGCAAAGCACATCATCCGTTACAGCACACTCTTGGGGCTGGGTAATGTGGGCACAATGGTATGGTGGAACGAGCTATCACAGGTGCAATGCGTGGATTCAGGCATTTACTTTTAAGAGGCACAAACAGATTTATTTTACCTGTGGTAACCTCAAGAGAAAGACGTTATAATCCAGAATCCGATTTAAGCATCATGTTCCTTCATTACCAACAGGGCAGAGCCGGTTTACGTTGGGAAATGACACAGCGGAAGTCATGGTAAACAGAAATACAGTCGCCAGTAAGCTTACTTACATTAGAAAATTTTATTTTATTTGATGAACCGATAGCCATTTAAAGGGACAGGGCTCTTATTTCACTTGTACTTGATTGAACTAGAGACGTTTAAAAATTTGGTGCTGGACTGTGATTCGAATTCGTATCTCCTCTTTCGAGGATCTGAATCTCTCGGAACAGTATAGTTCAGTCATTCCGTTCCTTTTCCCAAGACTGCAATCTTCTCTAGGTCTCCTCCAAAGGTAAGTATGTGGGTCTGAAACCTGATCCAGTACAAAAATATTCATAATTTCATTTCTAGCTTTATCAAGTGCACACCCACCTGCTAGTGAAAATTAACGCGCAATTACAATGTCTGTTCATGTGTTTCCAACAATCGCAACAGGTGTCGTTATTTCTGGTCAAACACGCGCACATCTTACTGTTCATGAGTAAGCAACTGACACTTAAGCTATATTCGTGGATGCACGGTAGGTGTGCAGTTCGATTGTCCCTTAGGCACAAAAGTTTGTATCCTTATTTTAGATTCAGACACCTAGCGGCTCGTAAGAAAAACCGATACGTAACATTTGATTTTTTTTAGTTAACAACCGGATTAAGTGTTGGGTTCGTATCTCCGTCACAGAACTTCACATCATGCACTTCATCTTTAAATGCATGCACACTTTGTTACTTCAGGATGGAGGTATATCAGACATTTTTCGTGGTTAGATAACAGGGACGAAAGGGTCTTGATAGGAGTCACGGTTTATTACAAAAATTGTCGTCTTTTATTTTCAAGTTTAGATTTGGTTACTGGTATGGGCCAAAATTTCGGTAATTCATGACTCTTCATGGCTAATCATCAATATACCATGATTCAATTTCTTTACAACAATTTTTTACACTCTCTCACATTGCTTTTTATTTATCTCTCTCTCTCTCTCTCTTTCTCTCTCTCTCTCTCTCACACACACAAACGCACACACACACACACACACACACACACATTCTTTTTTATTTTTATTTGTATGTTGTGCTCGACTATCGGTGAGGCACGAAAACGCCTGTGAATGACTTTCTTAGTTTTGAGTACACTTACGAAAGAAATATAAAAACAACAATGAGAGTTACTGATTTATGATGCTCAGTTTGCAGTCAGTTCTGAGTATTATTAGTAACTACGCTCCAGTCCCTAAACCTAGTTACAGAAAGCGAATCAGACGCATTACGTATTCCAGGCCGTAGCAGCCGCGACTTGGAGACACCAGCTATGGTCACTTCCCAGACCGCTGTAGGATCACATCGGTTCGTCTTCTTCCTGCTGGTACTGTAACTGAGATTTGGCAACAAGGCAACGTATGTTTGGCAACTCTGTGATCGACGAGTTACTTCCTGGTGTGCACGGAATTAAGCCTCAAAGTTCACTTGATTTTACCTGTCATTTCCATTGAATAATCTGAGTTATTATCGCTTGAAGGGTAACAAAAGATTGAAAATTTACGGTTTTCAGCCCAGGAAAGTCGTTGCAGGTGGAAACCGCAACTAATCTCGACCTTCAAATAGCGGTTTACGAGTTCGAGTTCCTATTGCCCTCGTAATCGGAAACAGAGACCCATACCTCCTCGCCAGCTCTGTGGTAACGTGCTGACCTGTGAAAAAGCGTCTGTTACGGTTCGCAGTTCCAGTCTCACTGACTGTAGCGTTTTTATCCCTTCTGTGGAAGAGCTACAAGCAGTCAGATCAAACATCAATAAGGAAATCGCAAGAAAATGCTTTCAGCTCATAGTGCAATGTTGAAAAGCTTACAATGCTGCACAACAGGTAAGGCCTCTTTCCGCTGCTGCCAAGCGAATTTTGGGTTTCTAGGAATATGTAACTATATTTATGAATTGCCACATTTGCATACCTCTTGAGTATGACACAGCATACCAATTAAACACAGACCCAATCAAAATCTAAGTGAGTAGTATTTTACTAATTCGTGTCGATAGAGGCATGCTTGTGTACAGATACTTTCGTCGTAAGGTTATCATGGTTAGTTTTATTTCATTTCTTATAATACAGTGCACAATTTTCGTAAGGTTTCCTTTAGTGTTGTTAAAACAATAGTAAACATGAGAGAGAAATTAATCATCAACGATATATGCGAATTCTCTGATGTTACCTATGACAGTCTGACAATGCACATGCAATTTATTGATTACATGCATGTAGAAAACTTGTTCTGAGTTAAAGCTGTCAAACAAAGTTTGAAGAAGAATAAAATATCACTACCACACGACGGCTAATGTAGAAAATACTTTTCTGACATATTATGGCACGATGCGCTCTCCCTGCACATCTTCGAGATGCATCTGCTGCCTGCTGTCTATTAAACCTGAATAGAACAAAATGACACAGTAGTTAGCCCTTTTTCCACATGCGACTACTTTGGGTTGAGAAGTGAAGGGAATTATGTTCAAAGTTCCATTAGATTGATACCTTCAGCAGAGAGCAGAATTGCGTTTTAAAAAATGTAGCACTGAATGTATTCGAACTCGCGACATTTTATCTATGCTACAAGCTGACACGTAGCTACATAAGCTCCAGAGCTCGGCAACTATTCCTCCAGAACTTTTGGATTCCACAGCACTGTGAGATTATGCATATGGCCAGGTCTTGACTTCTGAGAGACAAACAGTTACAGCTTTTCTTTTGGACTGAACGACGTTTTCTAGTAACAGATAGCGCAATAGAATAGCTCAAGTGGAAAGGAACACTTCCTATTTAAACTTCTGCATCCTACACTGTTGGCAGTTGTGTGTAGGTGGCAGTTACGTGATTTTATTTCTGTGATTACAAAATAGTCGAATGTATGCACTGGGTAGCCGAGGCAGCTAGTTCATGGTGATTCGGTCAACCAAGTAAATGAATTTACTGAACATGCTGCAAATTACTACAGGGAGCCTGTGTGTCAGAATTCTCATCCAGTGTGGCGCAACTGCGTTACGATAGAAAAATGACTCGCAGAGAAGAGGATTTCGTGGTCTGTTGGACGGATGGTAGGTTGTTATACCTATGGTCTGGGTTCGATTCCCACTTCCGTCAATGATTTTAGATAGGGAGAGACAGATTCCATTCTCTCCTGGCTACACCAAGTGAAGGAGATATAATGGCTGCGTGGTCTGAAAATTCACATTAAAGATGATATTCCTTCTTTACCACGTAGACGGTAGGTTGAACCACAATAAAGTCTGGAGTGGCGACATGTAGAAACTCTATCACCAGTAACCTTTCTTATACTAGTTATTTATTTCAAGTGACGACACAAACGCTATGTATGGTCACAGGACACTTATTCCATCTTTTATTTGAGCTTCTGTATGTCGATAAAATTGGTTCTAAACTGGGAATGCAACTCAGATCGCCCTTAACGCGGAATTTGATCCCTTCGTGGCAATACAGTTCGGCTACAATTTGTTGTTTGTTCAAAACTGCAGATTCCTCAACACCTTCACATATTACGCGTGAATGGGATCGAATCCTGGCCCGGCACTAAAGATTTAATTATGTATTATCAAGCTCTATCAGGAGAACACCTATCTGCTGGTGGATAATAATTTTGATTTTTAATGTATTTTCATTCGTTGTCAACACTAACGATATCTGACGTTTTTAGCTCCCAGTGAGACACAGAACTGTTTGCGAGATGACTGTAAGTTCAAGATGCTATTCTGAGCAGCTGGTGGAGAAAAATTCGGTAGCTGACGTCTCTTTGTGTGTAGTCAACAACGATATGTGTGGGGCTCTATTCCCAGTGAGCGCTGAACTCTTCGTCATATTATTTCAGTTCGTCGTGTCATTTAATGTTCATACATATTCTCAACTAGCTGCTCATGAATAACTTTAATTTTTAATGTCATTTTGTGTTAAATAGTTCAAATGGTTCAAATGGCTCTGAGCACTATGGGACTTAACTTCTAAGGTCATCAGTCCCCTAGAACTTAGAGCTACTTAAACCTAACTAACCTAAGGACATCACTCACTTGATATTATAGATGAAAAGGACACAAGACAGGACATAAATAATGTCCGTATGACGTCAACAGTGTGTAACATTTTACTTTTTTTGAATAGGACAATGTTCCTCTCCAATAATTTTTAGATTAGTTACAATAAGCTTACGCTGCAAGACAATTCGCTTGTATTTTTCAATATGTGGTCTGTTGTCGGTTTGAAGGCCTTCCATAACATCGGCAACGTAGTGCAACTCCACCGAGGGCTGTCTGGAGTAGGGTGGAGATAGCAATGTGAAAGTTGCGAGCTGTCGAAGACGATCTTCATATTCCTAATGCGATTAGGACATCGTATACTCTTGACGACGTTTAGCACCTGTGCAGTCAGTCACCCAATTTCAGAATTCATTTTGAGTAATCCTGCTAAATTCCCAAAATATTGTCTTTTTATATTGATGAGTAATATGGATAGTCGTCACGTTCATGTGCCGTCTACAACGCAAATTTAATGTTACTATCCAAGGAACTAACCTGCAATACGTTTTGTATTTCATAATCGGAACTATCTGCATTAACCGTCATCAGAGCAATGTCAGGGAACAGAATACAGCAGTGCCTTGCTATCTACTTGAGGACCTGCTTGAGTCGTGTTCTAAGGAAAGGGTAGTTGCTGGTTCACATTATATTACACTAGCGAGAAGTACCAACTTTTCCTTTTCTCTGCAAATATCCAGAACTAAATTCAGTAACTAAATGCTAAGAATATATTTGCATTGTGCCAACTCAAAGATCAATAGATATGGATATAGATATAGATACAGATTTTTATATTTAAAGCCATTCTCGTTCTGCGTTGGAATAAACATCATTCATTATTTGCTTGTTCTTGTTACGATTGTTATTGTCATTCTCTCACTCGCAAGAGTTTTCGCATTCCTATTTGGTATCGATGCACATGAAGAGTGGCTATGAAAGAAGGGAATACTGAATGTTACGTCATGCAGAATACACTCATTTACTTCGGCTCCTCGTGATCTACGCTACAGGAGAAGTGAGATACATAAAGTTGACAGTGTGAGGACAGACCTGGTAGCACAACTGTGCAACTACACAGTGTTACCAGATAAAATGGTGCTGCGGAATCGAAAGTGTAGTACGGACTTTGCCACAGTAGCAGACAGCTGATAATTTAGGACCATGACCGTGGATTACACTTTGGTCAGTGCTGGTTAGAGTGCTGCAACTGTAAATGGAAGGCCTTGTTTGATAGTCTTATGCTGATGCTGTCTGAATAAATTATGCCATTGGATACAAAGCGGTTTAGTTTTGAGACCTAACCCACGAGGGGGGAAGGCACAGTGGTCTGCTTCAGGAATTCCAAGCAATAAAACACAAAAAACAACCCAGGAAGGGAGACACGCATTTGGAATCTGTTCATCGTTACGGGGTCAAACAAGAGGGTAAGATTACTGAAACAATGATCGGGCTACTTAGTATATAATAGAGCATACACATTTCAAGGAGGAAACGTATGAAGACGCAGACTTCCTCGTTATCAATATGTGCGGCATATCTTTCGTGTTAACGAAAGTAAATTCCCGCTTTACCTCTTCTTACGTGTCAAATGAAATGAATGCCATGAGGAATAGAATATTTGTTGACTGCGTCTCTTCTTGCTTCCATCCTTACCAACATATTTCTTCATTCTCGTGGTAATCATGACATTCTATGTGTATGCTGCAAAAGATTGCAAGTGGACAAATTCGACATCGACGTGCAAAGCGTTATATTCAATTCGAATAAGCTTCCGGTGTATTTTTACTTCGTTTGTATTTTTAGATGATTATGAACGTTACGGAAAATTATCTCACATGCTTTATGTTGAATGAGAAACATTGAATGATCCGTTTTGCTTTCCCTACGTTGAAATGATATAATGTCGGCGTCAACAGCCTTCTTCCACGCCGGAAGCTGAAACTTGTATGATTCTGGATTAATGACAATTGAATGTCTCATATGTATACATAGCCCACAAGGCGACGTCAGAAACCATCAGGGGAGAACGCCGCATAAAAACCAAACGTGCGCGTGCGTCTCCACTCTGAAGAACCGTATCGGAGAATCACGGCAAGCATTTCGCTGAAGAGCTGCCTCGTCAGAGAACCTAGAAATGGCAGCGTCGTAGCAAGTATTTGTCAACACTCTCATAGTGCATTTACTTCCGGGTGTAGGTCGGCGTTACCTCGCTAAATTCACTTGACATTCGTTTTCCACATCGAAGACTCGTACGATATAATCCACGGCAAGATGACACAATTAGAAAGTATATTTAATTTCTGGACTCCAAGAACGGCGTTCTTTACATAAGTAACACCTGTTTGTGGTGCATTCGGGAGGACGACGGTGCAATCTCGCGCCCGGCCATCCTGATTTAGGTTTTCAATGATTTCCCTAAATCGCTTCAGGCAAATGCCGGGATGGTTCCTTAGGAAGGGCACGGCCGATTTCCTTCCCCATCCTTCCCTAATCCGAGCTTGTGCTCCGTCTCTAATGACATCGTTGTCGACGGGACGTTAAAACAGTAATCTCCACCTCCTCTGTTCGTGTGTTTAAGGTTGCGTTTTGAGGCTCAGGCAACATCGCAGTGACTATATTCCGCCTCTGGCAGCCAGTGTGTCGTTAGCTCAGAGGTTCCCTTGTGCGTTGCAGTGCTTGTAGTATAAGACATAGCAGTTCGAATCACGGTAGAAGCCGCTGACTACAACCTTTTATTTTCCATTTTAATTAATGGAGTTGCAAACTGCTAGTAAAAATTTCTTATGCGAAATCTGAAGAATGCCTTTAAACATCAATCTTCGTCCGGTTTCGACTTAGTAAATTAAGTTAATATCATGGATTTCTGCTTTGCAAATTCCAAGGTGCTTCACTGTAAAATAGACCCTGAAAAGATTCAAACCGACTGTCAACGATATAAATTTGAGCTTTGTTCGTCATATAGGTCTAACATGTCAGAAGGTTGTTTATGAAGTGCACATGTTCATTAATATAGTTCCCTTCTTCTAAATTTTTGCAATAGCATTTAACTGTAGACGTTTTCTAACACCGGCGTTAGCAATTCCTTTCCGTGCTCTGAAACCTTGAAAACGACAAATTTTTCTGGTTTAAATCTGATGACCTTAACTATCACTTCCGATCAACAATAAATACTTCATGAACTCCAAATGTGCAGTGTTCCTGCACTGCTACAGAGCATGCATTGCAAGGTATTCACACAGTTTATCGCATAGACTTACCATAAGGAATGAAACAAGAACTGTAATACACTTTACACCACAGACGCTCACTCTGGCTTGACGAAAACATCCAAACATTGACCAAAAGTTGCACAAATAATTGAGTTTGAAAGGAAAAGAAACGAGGTATGAAGCATTTATAAATTTATCGAATGTAGTGAGGTGGTTTCATTTCGTCCCAGTCTATAAAATTAATTTCGGGCCATACTCAGCTCTTGCCGATTAATGTAATATAATACCCGCCTACTAATAAGGGCGTCTGTCTCCGTTGCTTTTGAGCGTGAATGGAAATTGTAGAAATTTTCTGTGGAGCAACATTTAATAATAAAGCGTTTTAAATCATCAAAAGCGATGAGCGGTAGCAGGCGCTTTCGATAAAGAACGGGGGAGTGCAGCGCCGCTGCTGTCGCCACGGCCGCTGCCAGTAGCCAGCAAATGGATCCCGGAGCTTTGCCGCATACGGCGTCCAGAGGAGGACAGTCTGCAGGAAATCTGCCGCAAAATCGTTACTGGATAAAATTTTGATATCGGTGTGTCACAAAGCGAAGTAGATTGAATCTGCGCTACCATTACATTCACGTCTTCAGCATTCAGACAGAAGAGGCTATAAAAATATTTTATGCCAGCTGCTCTCGATCCACTGACATTATGAATAGAAACAACGCACGCTACCGCTAGACCACAGGCGTAATCAGCGTAGAGTTTCTCTATCATGGGACAAGTTTTCCTCCAGGAAGTGCCGCAGTCTACAGTGTTGCCAGATTGTGCAGATAACCGGACTTAGAGAATTAGCGAGTTGGCCAGTTTTTTTGTCCCATGTCGCGATCGGCGCGGACTTAGCCTCTGAAGCGGCCGGCCGCCGGTCAAGTTTTATGTCAAAGAGTGTACATGTTTCTCGAGAACAAAGACTACTTTCTTTCCCTTTCTTCTAATTAACTTCACCAATAAACAGATGCAACATGGCGTATTAAACTGGGTCAAAAATGGTTGAAATGGCTCTGAGCAGTATGGGACTTAAGTTCTGAGGTCATCAGTCCCCTAGAACTTAGAACCACTTAAACCTAACTAACCTAAGGACATCACACACATCCAAGCCCGAGGCAGGATTGGAACCTGCGACCGTAGCGGTCACGCGGTTCCAGACTGTATGTAGCTCCTAGAACCGCTCGGCCACTCTGGCCGGCTATTTATTTGATCAGGGGCAATTAGCTACACTGGCGGCCATAAAGTCTGCATCAAGAGAAAAAAGGGAATGTAAGAAGAAACGTTTCCAAATTACTTTAACTCAACAACAAAAATTCCTCAGAAGGACTGAAACATCTATAACACAGGAGTTTTGTTGTTGGAGTTATTGTGGTCCTCACTCTGAAGTCTGATGTGATATAACTCTCCATACCATTCAATACTGTGGAAGCCTCTTTATCTCCGTATAGCTACTGCAATTAACATCCCTTCACCTCTTGATCTCTCTCTGCAGTTCATACTCCCCGCCGCGCTTCTTTCTTCCAGTACTAAACTGGTGATCCTTTGCTGCCTCAGAAAGACTCTTGTAAATCTATCCCTTCTTTTAGTCAAGTTATGTCATAAATTAATTTTCTCCCCAATTCTGTTCAGTACCTCCTCACTACTGACAAGATTTACTCATCCAGCACTCTTCCGCAGTCACGTTTCAAAAGCTTTGGTTCTCTTACTCTCTGGACTGTTTATCATCCACTTGTCACTTCCATACAGGGCTTAACTTAAGGAAGGACTTGATAACACTGAAATCTACACTGAAGTGCCAAAGAAACTAATATAGGCATGGGTGTTCAAATAAAGAGATATGTAAACAGACAGAATATGGCGCTCCACTCGGCAATGCCTGAATAAGATGGCTCTGAGCACTATGCGACTTAACATCTGAGGTCATCAGTCGCCTAGAACTTAGAACTAATTAAACCTAACTAACCTAAGGACATCACACACATCCATGCCCGAGGCAGGATTCGAACCTGCGACCATAGCGGTCGCTCGGCTCCAGACTGTAGCGCCCAGAACCGCACGGCCACTCCGGCCGGCGCCTGAATAAGACAACAAGTGTCTGGTGCAGATCGGCTACTCCTGCTACAATTGCAGGTTATCAAGATTTAAGTGAGTTGGAACGTGGTTTTATAATTGGCCCACGAGGGATGGGAAACAGCATATCCGAGCATTTTGGGAAGTAAAATATATGATGACGGCTGAAATGGAAATGATACAGAATGTAGACTAACAACGGCAAAAAGCGGTTTCAGAAGAAGAAAAATTTCTTAACATCGGATATACACTGAAGTGCCAAAGAAACTGGTACAGATGCCTAATATCGTGTACCCCCCCCTCCCCCCCCCCCACGAGAGCACACGGAACTGACACAGCACTACGTGACATGTACTCTACTAATGTCTGAAGTAGTGATGATAGGAATTGACACCACGAATCCTGCACGACTGTCCATAAATGCGTAAGAGTACAACGGGGTGGGGGTCTCTTCTGAACACCACATTGAAAGGCTTCCCAGATCTGCTCAATAACGTTCATGTCTGGGGATTTCGGTGGCCAGCGAAGTGTTTAAACTCAGAAGAGCGTTCCTAGAGCCACTCTGTTGTAATTGTGGACGTATGGCGTGTGGCATTGCCTTGCTGGAATTGCCCATGTCTGTCAGAATGCGCAAAGGACATGAATGGATGTAGGTGGTCAGACAGGATGTTTACGTACGTGTCACCTGTCAGAGTCGCACCTAGACCTATCAGGGTTTCCATATCACTCCAACTGCACACGCCCCACACCATTACAGAGCCTCCAGCAGCTTGAACAGTCCCCTGCTGACATGCGGCGTCGACGGACTCATTATGTTGTCTCCATACCCGTACACGTCCATACGCTCGATACAATTCGAAATAAGGCTCGTCCTACCAAGCAACATGTTTCCTGTCATCAACAGTCCGATGTCGGTGTTGACGTGCCTACATAAGGCATGAAACTCCGTGTCGTGCAGTCATCAACGGTACACGAGTGGGCCTTCGGCCATATTTATGATGTTTCTGCATTGAAATCTGCATCAAGTTGCGGAAGGGTTGCACTTCTGTCACGTTCAGCGGTTCTCGTCAGTCGTCGTTGGTCCTGTTCTTGGAGGATCTATTTCGGGCAGCAGCGATGTCGGAAATTTGATGTTTTACCGTATTCGTGATATTCACGGTACCCTGGTAAATTAGTCGTATGGGAAAACTCCCCACACAAGAACATTATTTAGCATATCTGGGATGCCTTGTCACGTGCTGTTCAGAAGAGATCTCCTCCCCGTTGTACTCTTACGGATTTATGGAGAGCCCTGCAGGATTCATGGTGTCAATTCCCATCCTCATTAGTTCAGAGTTTAGTAGAGGCCGTGTCAAGTAGTGTTGCCGCACTTCTGCGTGCTCTCGGGGGGAGGAGGACGGGGGCGAGCCCTACACGATATTAGGCAGCTGTACCACTTTCTTTGGCTCTTCGGTGTACATCTGACGCTAAAAAATTTTTCTTCTTATTAAACGGTTCTTTGCCGTTCCTGGTCTACATTCTGTATCCTTTCTACTTCAGCCTTCATCAGTTATTTTACTGCCCAAAATGCTGTTCGAAGTCCATGTTCTCTTTGGCAGAATTAGACCGACATCAGTAAACCACAATGTCTTTGATTATTTTCTCTAAACTTTAATACCTCCTCTATTTCTTTCGATTACTGCTTATTCAGTGCACAGATTAAATAACATCGTGGTAAGCTGTCTCATTCACTTCTGGAGCAGTGCTTCTTGCCGACCGCTGTGGACGAGCGGTTCTAGGTGCTTCAGTCATGATCCGCGCTGCTGCTACGGTTGTAGGTTCGAATCCTGCCTCGGGCATGGATGTGTGTGATGTCCTTATGTTAGTTAGGTTTAAGTAGTTCTAAGTCTAGGGAACTGATGATTTCAGATGTTAAGTCCCACAGTGTTTAGAGCTATTTCAACCATTTTTGCAATGCTTCCCTTTCATACCCGTTGGTTTTTATAACTGCCACATGTTTCTGTATAAGTTTCAAATAACCATTCGCCCCCTGTGTTTGATCTCCAGAATTTCAAAGAGTGTACTGCAGTTAACTATATAACAAAATTTCCTTATGTCTACAGCTCCCGTAAGCGTTGGTTCTACATCTACATCTACATTGATACTCCGCAAGCCACCCAACGGTGTGTGGCGGAGGGCACCTTACGTGCCACTGTCATTACCTCCCTTTCCTGTTCCAGTCGCGTATGGTTCGCGGGAAGAACGACTGTCTGAAAGCCTCCGTGCGCGCTCTAATCTCTCTAATTTTACATTCGTGATCTCCTCGGGAAGTATAAGTAGGGGGAAGCAATATATTCGATACCTCATCCAGAAACGCATCCTCTCGAAACCTGGCGAGCAAGCTACACCGCGATGCAGAGCGCCTCTCTTGCAGAGTCTGCCACTTGAGTTTATTAAACATCTCCGTAACGCTATCACGGTTACCAAATAACCCAGTGACGAAACGCGCCGCTCTTCTTTGGATCTTCTCTATCTCCTCCGTCAACCCGACCTGGTACGGATCCCACACTGATGAGCAATACTCAAGTATAGGTCGAACGAGTGTTTTGTAAGCCACCTCCTTTGTTGATGGACTACATTTTCTAAGCACTCTCCCAATGAATCTCAACCTGGTACCCGCCTTACCAACAATTAGTTTTATATGATCATTCCACTTCAAATCGTTCCGTACGCATACTCCCAGATATTTTACTGAAGTAACTGCTACCAGTGTTTGTTCCGCTATTATATAATCATACAATAAAGGATCCTTCTTTCTATGTATTCGCAATACATTACATTTGTCTATGTTAAGGGTCAGTTGCCACTCCCTGCACCAAGTGCCTATCCGCTGCAGATCTTCCTGTATTTCGCTACAATTTTCTAATGCAGCAACTTCTCTGTATACTACAGCATCATCCGCGAAAAGCCGCATGGAACTTCCGACACTATCTACTAAGTCATTTATATATATTGTGAAAAGCAATGGTCCCATAACACTCCCCTGTGGCACGCCAGAGGTTAGAAGTCTTAGGATAACTATTACCTCGCATGTTTCTATATTTAAAATGCTTGTAAAGTTGACATCACGTAATTCAAAATTATTATAGTTGGCTCTTGATTCCAGATAATGAAAAGATGCAAGTATTATCAAATCGCCAAAATATTGAGTATGAAAAACAAAGAACGCGTATTTCTGCTTGAAGAGAGAAAATAATTTTGTCATACACTGGGCAGCAAGTGTGAAATATTCAAGAACTAATATCTTGTGTCACGCAGAATCAAATGAAACATACAAATGCACTAACAAAGCAAATTTCATCACCATGATAGGTCTTGTGCTGTGTGTCGAATCCTTCCGCAATGTTTTGGTATTTTTCGACTTTGTGCCTGTCTGGTGGAATCGCTGGTTCTGTAGAGTCTCTTTGCCAGAGAGGCTTGTGGTGCGAGTTTCGTCCACGGGGTGGCTTGTGACGGTCAGACATAGGAGTGATAGCGCGGCCTAGGTATAGCTGAGAGCCGTTGTTTGGAAAGCGTAATTTGGAAAGGAGCTCCCTTTTTGCATGCAAGAGTGTTTTGGTAGCACAGTATTAGAGTTTTCCGAAGGAGATCGGTAGTTAAAGCAACGGCTGGAGGTCTGTACAGGTGTCATATACTGTAACCAGTTGCATTTACACACGAGTACTTTGCATGTCCACGTGAATCTGAGTAACTTTATTATTCAGTACTTGCCCATCTGTGTGTTTTAGTTGTTGGGCTTGCAAAATTGTAACTGAGTCAGCCCTTATGAAGCGTGAAATGTCTTCACGTATTAAGGATAACGTGGTCATAAATTGTGGAACCATTCAACGTAAGTTTTTTGTACTAAACCAATGGCTCGAGTAACAACGAGGAAAATGCTGCCAATCCAGTACAGAAGTACGATGCAAGATGTTACAAAGCTAAGAGGAAATGATACAGATAAAGGCAAACCTTGTGCATAGTAACACAGAACTATTTCTGCCTGATACTATGTCGTAAATTAGTATCAATGTACAACACTAAAAGCGGCTATGATGAAAATAAACAGTGTGTTTTAAACGTATGTACAAGCCGAACGAGTTACCTACGGATATATGGCATATAAACATAGCAGAAAAGCTGTGCACAAACCCAAACATCTGGTACAAGCTTTTCGGAGTGAAATATATTTACAACATGCCCGTATTCAGCACATTTTTTGTTATAAAATGATAATAGAAAAAAAAACTGTGCACAAACTAAAACATCAGGTATCAAACACTAGGTGCAGCCAGTAACCTAGCAACATCACCTACTCGGAAAATTCCATTTGAAGTCATTAAAATAACTTAGTATTACATAAAGTTAATGAAATTAAATACATAAGCGAGCATTAGTTCCTGCAATAAAGTGCAAGAAGTGAAAACCAGGCGAAAATATGGAGTTCATCACGCAGTAAATCCTCCTTTGCTGCTGATGTATCATATCTCCTAAACCAGGATACATCCCGATTCCTACGTAAGAACACATTTAATTGCAAGACAGAAAAACAGAAATAGATGAAGATCTTCATAATGTAATCAAATAGCAATCATACTACTAATCTTCTTAACACAAGGGTGCAGGGTGTTGATGCTTACCGCTGTACACCGGCAACGATTGTTAAAAAGCACAAACGTAATAATAGATCCTTGTGTACGCACACATAAAGTACAGACTACAATCAAAAGTATTAATAGGAAAATATGCTCAAAATACCCTGTCAACTAAGACATAATATCAAGTATGACAGACGCACAAGGTGTCGTATAACATTAGATCACAATTGTGTAAGACGTACAAACAAAGTTTGAACATTGTACAATAAAATCCAACGACTTGTGACGTCTTGGCTCGTACCTGTATGCTAGCTGCTACTATTTTGCTTACTGTTGATAGAGTCATTGGTTTGGTACGGTTTATCTATGTTACATGTTTTCACGTTTGAACTATGAGCATGTTATCCTTCATACTTAAAGACAAGTATGTCACGTGATGTTACCACTGTAAAATTATTTCGTAAGTTTCTCAAGTTTTATTCTGTGATTTCATTGGATTTGTATTCTATTCTCACGTTCATTACTTTTTCTTCTGTTTTGTCGCTTGTACAGTAACGAAAACGGTCGTAAATAAATAATTATGTAAGATAGCATTGACATACATTTCTCCAAGCTTATACAAGTTGTCAATGGCCGCCTGAAAACAGAAAGAGATAATATTACTGTAGATATTAATCAGCTGATTTTTAAAATGTTGCCTCATTTAAGATGATAAGCCCAATGTCAGTTTTTCAACTACTTATGGAAAAATAAACAACTGAGTAATGAACTAAGTAATGAAGTAACTTTCATCTTGCACGGAATTTCATTTCGGTACCTAGGACCGTTAGCGAAACACTCGCGTTGCAAAAGTGGCGTGAATCGCACTGTATATGTAGTCACCTGCTTGCTTTATGAGGGCAATTTTTGACCCAGTATCTATTACTGGCAACGCGACGTGGAGACTTTATGGGTGTCGTAAATCGGCTCACTAAAGTCAAAGGCCAGCACGATACTGTGACAACTTGCAGCGTCACGATTCATGGTTTACACGCAAAGACTTCAATCACAGCGTAGCTCCTGCTACGAGCTTCAAATGGACTGAAGCCAAGAGATCCTAGCCGGTGGACGTCCGCCATAAATAAAGCGTCGAGTCGACAAAAGGGTCAGCTACACGTTATTCCGTACACTAAGAGCATGTCGGTACCAAAACGCCACTTCAGTATTCACCAGAAGGTACAAGTATCATGCTGTTCTCATAAAAGGCAGCGCCGCTACTTGGTAACCCCAGGACCATTGGTGCGAGTGCTGTCCCTCACAAAGTTGTCAACATTCAACGAGAAGATTGCTTGTGTGTACATTGTTACCGCACGAGTCAGCAGTATTTATTGTGACTGTAAACCAGACAAGAGAAGAAAATTTTTTAAAAGGACAGTAAATAAGTGAAACTTCATAATAAAGTACACGTCTAAGTTTGATTTTTCTCATCTAGTTATCTTAGTATACTACGTTAACTCACTGCAAGCAGACATTATCAAACCCATACAGGTTGCTAATGTAATTTCATAGGCTTCCGCGGCCAGAGTCAGTCGACATAGACAAACTGCAGCCAACAGTGCGCTTACCTTATGTGAAAAATGTTACTGACCGAATGGGCAAACACCTTCGCCGCGTTAGGGTGCAGCCTGTCTTCTATAGTGGTCGTAGGATCCAGGACGTACTAGGCTCCACTAAGGACAAGGTGGATGCATTACACACTGCAGGCGTTTACAAGGTGGAATGCGAATGTGGAGAGGCATACACCGGCGAGACTGGTAGGCCTATAGCAACGCGCATTCGGGAACACAAGCGCTATATTCGTCTAGAGCAACACAACAAATCCGGAGTGGCAGAACATCAGCAAGACTGCGGAAAAGAAATAAAACCCAGCGAAGCCTGTGTGTTGGCCGAGCAGCCAATTATGACGAAACGCAAAATCAGAGACGCCATCGAAATACTTAAACACTCTAACAACATGAACAGGGAGGATGGACTACGGCTTGCCCCATTTTGGCTGCCAGCAATCAGAGCCCAACAGACCGCACTGCCAACACGAGGGACGAGGTCCACCGGCGAGTAACTGACGCCGCGCGGCCGACGTCCAGCAGTTGGTAAACAGCAGCAAACTTCTCAGTCGACGGTGACCACCAATCATGGTACACAACGCATGAGCCAACAGACAACAGAGGTCACGTCCTCCCTCCACCGCAATAATCTATTAAAATAAAGTTCCCTAGTTTCCTCTTCTTCTTCCTTAAGGGGCTCCGGAAAGGCTCAAAATCATGAAAAGTTCAATTTTTATTTTTTTGCGTTTTCTGAATCTGCAGACTGTTACCTTTTAATAGATATATAATTTATTCAATTCCGAAGACTACAACTATTTTTAAATTTTTTTTGAAATGTGTTCTACATGGGCGTGACCCACTGTGGCTCTGTTAAACTGCTGTCAAATGGTGTTATTATTAACGTCCGTGTTCATCAGGTACATTTTAGTGATGTGAGATAAAGTATGTGTTGTGGCTAACCTGTGATGGTTCTATATATATCGCTGGTGTGATTGTCGATTGTTTCATGTTTATTTACTCTGTTGTTATCTGGAAAATATTCGTAATTAATTCTGTTTCTTGAGTCTCTGTTTTGTTGAAGCATAATAATGAGTAAAATTAAAGTTATTAGAAATCCTCTGAAGGCTTTTAAGAAAAGGAGAAATGCTGGAAAGCCAAAGGTATGTGTTATTACTGTAAACAATAAAGACGATAACCAAGTGAGTGAACCTAACCTCTCAAGTACACCTGCCCATAGCAGTCAAAGTGGGAAAGATAATACTTCACAGAAGTAGCTTGGTACAATGAGTGAAAACTATGAATGTTTTATGGGCGAATCGGATGTGAATGAAATATTTGATATGTCGGTTCTCAAAGGAATTTTTTCAAACTGTGTAAGATGTATTCATTGTAGTGAAGTTGGTCTGGAACTCTCCATAATAAAGCACGTAGGACTTGCTAGTGAAATACAACTGAAATGTGATAAGTGTTCATACATGACCACCTTTTGGAACAGTGTTGCAGTAACTGCAACTGAAGAAAATGGTAGCAAAATCTACGAACACAACAACGAGCGATGATTGCTTTAGACAAGGAACGTCTTCGGGCTGCAGACAGGGCTGTAAAGAGTCTAGAAATACAAGCAAGAGTAAACAGGAGGAGGAACAAGAGGAAGCTGGAGGAGGAGTTTGCAGAGGATGAAGATAATCCATCCTATGGACCTGGAATGCACTAAAAAGTTAATCCAATGTTTGTCGCTCGATTCCCAAAACTTTCATTTTCTCATACTAATTACATGTTTTCTAAGGATCTTCCAAACATATTTGTTTCAAAATTTCAGTAAATGTTACACAGTACCTTCTGCATAATTTAACACAGCCTTTTTCCAAAAAACTGTATATTTTTGAATATATAAATAAAAAATTACAAAAAAATGTTGTGAATTTTCATTACAATGGAAAAAAAATCATCTTTAATAACTGAACTAAAACTTTGTAAAATCCCTGTGTTAAGTTGTAGCCCATATTCCAATAAATAATCTGTAAAACGTTCAACTTCCTATCTCAAATACTTTGTGAGGAAAGATGTAATTTATAAGCGTTATTTTAACATTGCAAGTATAGGGCGTTCCGAAGCCCCTTAAGTGACCAATGAAACTAACTACCTTTTTAAAATTCTGACGTAATGGCATGCGCAGTGAATAGTTACAACAAAATATAAAAGACACTGCGTAGCTAGAATGCACCATTAGGCCCAGAAGAAGGCCGCTGCAACCGTGGCCGAAACGTTGGTTTTTTCTCCAGCAGCAGTAGTTTTTTTTTTTTTTTTTTGTGCATTATGACGCGGTACCATACCCAGAAAACTTTTATGTCGATTATCAAACCCGTTAGTGTTTAACTGGACTGATACTCTGCTATTAATTTCTGTCGCCTGGCCATAATTACGTTGGAAATGTTTTGACATGAGCGTGCTGAGTACAAATGACAGCTCCTTCAAAGTACTGCCATTTTAAGCCTTGTGTACGCCGATTCTGCTAACTTGTGTGCCAACGGGACTCTAATAATAAAGTAATACAAAATTTTGCTAACTGAGTGAGAGAATGTTTATCCTACATTAAGAATAAACATTACCCGTATTTTGCTATTGAAATTTACTGTGGGGTGGCAGAAGTCCTAAGATCTTGTCGGTCATTTTTCTAGTGCAGCAAGTCGACGTGGCATGGACTCGAAAAGTCGTTGACTGTGTCGCTTGCAGACATACTGAGCCATGCTGCCTCTGTAGCCATCCATAATTGCGAAAGTGCTGCCGGTGCTGGATTCTGTGCACGATCTGACCTCTCCCTTATGTCCCACAAATGATGGATGGAATTCATTCCGGGGTGACCAAATCTTTTCCTCGGATCGTCCATAACGTTCTGCAAACCAACTGAGAACAATTGAGGCAAGATGACTTGGCAAACCGTTGTCTGGAAACACGAAGTCCGTGAATAACGTTGAATGGTACCCAAATGGCCAAACATAACAATTTCCAGTTAATGATGGTTCAGTTTGACCAGAGGACCCAGTCCATTCGATGTAAACTCAGCCCACACCGTCGTAAGCCGCCACCAGCTTGCACAGTGCCATGTTAACCACTTGGGTCCGTGGCTTGTTGGAGTCTGCGCCAAGCTCGAAGGCAGCCGTCAGCTCTTACTAACTGAACTGGGGACTCATCTGACCACGCTACGGCTTTCCCCGTCTTGGGTCAAACCGATGCGTTCACGGCCCCATGCGACGCACTGTTGGCAATGTGCTGTCACAAAAGGCAATCACGTCGGTCGTCGGCTGTCATAACACATTGACGCCAGATTTCACCGCATTGTCGTGTCGGATACGTTCGTCATACGTGCCACATTGATTTCTGCGGATATTTCAAGCAATGTTGTTTGTCGGTTAGCACTGACAACTCTACGCAAACACCGCTACCCTCGGTCCTTAAGTGAAGCCAACCGACCACTGTGTTGTTCGGGGTGAGAAGTAATGCCTGAAATTTGGTATTCTCGGCACACTCTTGACAACGCGGATCTCGGAATATTGGTTTCGTTAGCGATTTCCGAAATGGATATTCCCATGTGTCTAGCTCCTACTACCATACCGCGTTAAAAGTCTATTAATTCAAAATGGTTCAAATGGCTCTGAGCACTATGGGACTTAACTATTGTGGTCATCAGTCCCCTAGAACCTAGAACTACTTAAACCTAACTAACCTAAGGACATCACACACATCCATGCCCGAGGCAGGATTCGAACCTGCGACCGTAGCAGTCGCGCGGTTCCGGACTGCGCGCCTAGAACCGCTAGACCACCGCGGCCGGCTCTATTAATTCCCATCGTCTCGGCTTGTGACGTTGGAAACATTTTGACATGATTGGCCTGAGTACAAATGACAGCTCCGCAAAAGTGCTGCCATAGCCTTGTATAACCCGATACTAGCGCCATCGGTATAATGTGTACATACCACTACCCAATGACTTTCGTCAAGTCAGTGAATATTTGTTGTTGACCAGACTTGTTCCACACAACAGCTTTAGAGATCTTCAGCACTGTACGAGTATGTGATTATTATAAGAATTATATTATTAACTATAAATAATTTGTTTTAAATTTATACTTGTGTATGTACTGTTTCATAACAGCACATATACAGTGTGGCGTACGAAATGTGTTACCCATTGTTTCTTTCACAATTTACGGCGCACATTAGATATCCCGCTTGGATCTATACAGCAGTACCAGCAGAGCTTGTAAAAACAAATGAGTTACGAAATGACGTGTAATTCACGATACTGCCGCTAGGAGACCAGTAAGCAGCACTGGCTGACAATGGAAGACTGACGACACAGCAACGATCGGCAATTGTGTTACTTTTACATGAAACGAAAAGCCTTGTTGTGACTCAGAAGCGTTTTCGACAGCAGTTTAACACACGATGGGTCCCTTGCAAGAAGACCATCCACAGGTGTACGATAAATTTGTACGGGAAGGAACAGTATTGGAAGCGAAGCGATCTCGGCCTGAGCCTGTTTGTTCGCCGGAGAGTATTGAAGCGGTACGAGTTGTTGTACAGAGAAGTCCCGGGAAATCGTGTAGAAAGGCAGCAGTGCAACTGGGAATATCCAGACGCTCCGTTCAACGCATTCTTAAAAGTGACCTCCATAAGTACCCATACAAGATGACCTGTGCACAGAAGCTCACTGAAGAACACAAGCAGCAGAGACTACTGTTTGCTCAGTGGGCGGAGGATAGGGAAGAAACTCTCAACAAGGTTTGCTTTTCAGACGAGGTGCATTTTCATTTAGACGGTGTGGTTAACAAACAAAATGTACGCTTTTGGGCCACTGAAAACCCACAAGTGCTTCATGAACGACAACATTATGCTCCGAGGATAACAGCGTGGGCAGCAATTTCCAGTCACGGACTTACTGGACCCTTTTTCTTTGAAGAAACTGTAAACAGCGAGTATTATTTGAGCATGCTTCGCAGTAGCTCATTCCACAGCTTCTTGCTACTGCCTTGCCCTTCAACACGCAGTGGTTTATGCAAGATGGAGCAAGGCCACATACTGCAAACACTGTGTTGGAGTTTCTAAACGAGGATTTCGACATGCGGATCATTTCACTCAGGTTTCTAGGTCGCTTCAATTACGGACAAAATTGGCCCCCCAATAGTCCAGACCTCAATCCATTTGACGTTTTTCTTTGGGGGTACCTAAAGGGAAAAATTTTCCCGAAACGTCCACGTGATTTAATGGAGCTCAGAAGACTTATTCTTCAAGTTTGCAATGAAATTACGGAAGACATGTGCCGTAGGGTAATCAATAACTTCAGTGTTCGTTTGAAGGAAGTTAGGAAACGATATGGTGGATATATTGAACATGTACTGAGTTAGAACAAATCTCCATGGACGGCTCTTCATTGTAGTATATGTTCCTTTCAGATTGTATTGACAATAAAGTTTATGTTCAAAAACAAAATGGTAACACATTTCGTGCGCTACCCTCTAGATTAACTAAACATTACAGGGTGCTAGAGAAGTCCCTAACTGTCTCTGGAACTATGGTAATTTTTGTCTCGTTTTTGCACGTAGTCTGAATGAGGTTGACAACACGACAACCAATAAGTATCGTAGTTCGAACACTCTGTCAACTGCCCTTTGCTGAGACTCAAGAACGATTTTGGCGACGTTACTGTACAGGAGTCCCAACATGACAACCATTAGAGATTTATTCAGTACGTTCCAGCGTACTGGGAATATTTGTGACCAGAAATATTGCGAACGGCAGACGGCGTTGCAGGGAACTGTGGATACAATTGCACAGTCCAAAAGCGTCGACACGTTATCTCAGCGTGGAGCACGGCATCTCGAAGTCCACTGTGTGGGAAACCTTGTGCTTTATACTGAAGAAAAAGGCGTATCCCAAACAGGTGGTCCATCTTGAATCTGCGGAATATGCCACGCACGTGGGCATGTGGGATTATTTAACTGAGGCAGTAAACAATGGACATTCGTTGATACTCGGCGTGTTCAGTGATGAGGCTGTTCTGTGGTGAGACTATCTTTCATATCTGTTGTTTCACCTACCGCTACAACAGAAGGATATTGGCTGATGAACAACCACACATCGCCATGAAATTGGAACGTAATACTACAAAGGTAAATGAGCGGCTGAGCCTCATCCATTGGCGCGTTTTCCATCCATTCTCTTTAGCCGCGGCAAGAATCATGTCACCATCGTACTTGGACATTTCTTTAGTAGTTCCTGTAATCCGACAACGTTCTGGATTCGGCGAACGGCGTCGCACAACACTTTGCGTAGCTTTTGCATGATAACCTCAACGAGACTTTCCCACTACGTTCGCGGAAGCACGTGCCTGATCCAACGCCATTGGGCTTCTTTGATTAGAGTCACATCAAGAGCCAGATGTGCCAAGCGCACTTTAGGGATCAGCAGCATCTACGTGGATGAACTTCCGCTGCGTTACGTAAAATTACCCCAGCAATGTTGAAGCGCATGTTCAGATGCACCGAGCAGGGATGGCGTCTCTGCTTAGGTGTGGAGGGCAGTCATGTCAAACGGCAGCTATTTTATTCTATTACGGTGTCTTCTTCTATGTAATATTCGTATTCTTTCATGTTGTAAACATTTCATTTGAATTAATGTGCTCCTTCACTTAAATTGTAAGGACTCCTCGGTCACCTTTTTCATTAGCTCTATGTTGAAACTGTAGACTGCAAATTTAGGCTACTTTTATATCTCTTAAGATTTATGCGTGCTTCTGATGTACCTGTGTTCCATTGTGCAGGTTAAGTTAACATAAAATCGCTGCTATAAAACATTAGACATTACAGTCAAGACAGTTCAAAACTAAATATTTTTAGTGAACTGGAAACATATTACAGAATTACATGAAATCTGTTCGTATTTGCGAATATGGACAATCATCAGCTGTATAATGGAAAGAAGACAATGAAAATTTGTGCCGGACCGGGATTTCTCGATTATTGCGTGCGGTCGCCTTATTTCAGCACTAGTTGCAAAATTTATTTTCTAACAGCGCGACCGGTTCAAACCATCAAGAAAAGATTCAGTAGCTTGTCTGAACAATAACGTATATCTGTTTTAAAAAACTACGTACAAATGGAATGTCTTCTGTGGAAAGAGTAACAAGAAAGATTATCGAAACAAGACAGATGTTAGTGCTGCATTCAAGACCCCTAACGTAAAAAGCCAGTTTCTTGTAGGTATAACATTAAAATTAACACCAGGCACCAACTTCAGAAGCATATACAAGGAACACATAGAAACAAGAAGAAAGAATTCAGAAGGTAAATCCGCCTTTGCTTCCTACCTAATCACAGAAGGACTCAGTGTTGCTGATATTGGAAATAATCTCATGAATGTTGCGTTTAATATAACAGACAAGCGGTATGAACATCGTGGAAGAAACAGAAATTCACAATCAGGTAATACATAGAAAAAATAAAGTTATTAATTAACGGAAAACTTAAAAAGCATTGTTTCTCTGGTTGTTCTTCAGACTGCGTTCGATAAATTGCAACGTAATGAATCTAGCGCCTTTACACAGTACGTGTGCCTCAGTTATTATGAACAGATCACACTCTCTGCTTCAGTTTTCGTGTAGTAAAAACGCATTGTTTGAGTATAGAGATGAATTTGTTGACTCCTTGTCTACCGTCGCTGGTTTTCTAGCCTCCATACTCCTTTTTTCTAGCTTCCGTCAGGCCGAGCCCGTAAACTGGGAGTCATATGTTCGATCCCTTGGCGTCACGCTGCACAGACGTCTAACGTGAGCCAACGCACAGTACCAGCGGATGACAAAAAGGTGTGCATCTTGTACAAAAAGGTGTGCATTATTCAGAAACACACATTTTCAATAACTTGCCAGCAGCCATAAAAAGCTTAACAACCAATGAAATTCAGTTTAAGAGAAGCCTAAAGGATTTATTGGTGGCCAACTCCTTCTACTCCATTGATGAATTTCTTAGTAAAACCAACTGATTTGTATATAAGTACAACATAACTTCTGCACAATTTCAGTGCAGTAATGTGTTCACTGAAAATTTGTGTGTCTGTGCGTGTGTGTGTGTGTGTGTGTGTGTGTGTGTGTGTGTGTGTGTGTGTGTGGGTGGGTGTGTGTGTTAGTATAATCTAACTTCTGCACCATTTCAGTGCAGTAATGTGATCATTGTAAATAAGTATTATAGTAGTTCTATTACCTTATAAATAAATAAAAATCTTTTTTATTTTAAATTCAGTGCATTAGTATTTGTAAAATGACTCTTAGTCTTCATTAAAAAATGACGATCAATCCACTTGGGACCTGTGGAATGGTACATTAGCTTCTTTGTTTTAGTTGTAAATATTTGTCATGTATTGTTGTCTTTTGACATGTTCCACATCCTGGAGGACCTCCTCACTACGGATCAATTGGAATGAAAGTAAGTCTAATCTAATCTCATCTAAAGACAGCGACTTGGGCGGCCCAGGGAACTATGCTGAACGTTCAGTCTACAGCCTATGCCGCGCACCCACACCGGTATTGTTATCTACTAATGCCTCGTACGACAGAGAACGCGGCGGCTCCTTCAGGCAATGCCCCCAACACCCACACCTGACAGCTGAAAATAATCGAGAAAAGCGCTCTGCGATTGGCTCTGTATCTGCCTTGCGATTGTCCAACGCGAGAGCTCCACCTACTGCCCGACATACAGCGACTGAGAGAACGACACCGAGAAACTAAAGTTCCGCTACCAAACTGCCGGCTCTGCAAATATAAACATCAGAAATCTGGGCGGCAACAACTGAGTACCGGCACACTCTACAATCGTCACATCACCTACGGAGTTAATATGGTCACACCGTAGAAAAAAACTAAACGAAAAACTGCTTCTCGAGTTGCAGCAATAGATTTCACCAAGTCTGTCACAAGTAGTAATAGCGACACCCAAGGAAAAGAGTTGTAGCTACGTAAGAAAACTGATGAAATGACAGTGGAGGACCCCGGATAAGGAAACAACTAAACGAGCATGGGAATGGCGCATACCATTTATTACGTCATTTCTTACTTCACAAGAGCCCAACAATCTCTTATTGCACAAATAACAAAAACACTAATAAAACACACACTGGACTCGCATTCGGGAGGACGACGGTTCAATCCCGCGTCCGGCCATCCTGATTTAGGTTTTCCGTGATTTCCATAAATCGCTTCAGGCGAATGCCGGGATGGTTCCTTTGAAAGGGCACGGCCGACTTCCTTCCCCGTCCTTCCGTAATCCGATGAGACCGATGACCTCGCAGTTTGGTCTCTTCTCCCCAAACAACCAAACCGAACTAATAAAATACGAATGATTCAGGCAATCACTCAACATCTCTTCATTTAGTCCTAATGATGATTAATTAGTTAATTTAAACGAATAAAATGCACCAAATCAGGAAGGACTAACAAGCAAATAGCAGTATCAAATGTAACCCAAACACACCCTTAGCGCTCTGCAAACAATGACAGGAATGATGATACATATTACGGTTCCTACATTTGGTTGGCAGAAGGGGTGCTTGACATTATTGAATATAGCTTACAAGAAGTGTAGCAACATAAAATTAAGCAAATCTGCTGACTTGACGAGCTGAGGCCCGTTAAATACTAATATGTTATGCAACGAGCACAGAAAGAATTTTCAACACAGATATCCAATATTTTATCAATCTGAGAAGCCCTTTGGGCATAATCAAGAAACCGACGTGGAAAAAATTACCATTTAACAATTTGATAATTACACCAATATTAGAACAAATCTGTGAAAAGAAACTTTAAACACAAAAACAAGGGAAGAGCGGGTAAGGCCGGCCAAGTCTGAGTAAGAAGGTTCAGAATAACGGGACTTGTGGTTAAATTAACGCCCGGTTGCTACGAGATAGAGACTGAGCTTATGAGGGATGCCATAGTAAGCCAGGAGACAGCAACGTCTCAGAGGCTACGACGAAACAGGAAGCGACGCGACGCACGCGCGCTCCTACACAGGCAACGGGGACAGGCTACGCCAGATGAAACGGCGGCTAGCAGGTAACACCGCGTGACAGCGCCTGAAAACGCTACGAACGGCTCGGAGAGCCGAGAGAAAACAAGGAGATGTATAATTCACCCATAATAATCATAGAACATATGAAAATGCTCGCCACGCTGAATGGTGAAGGCGCAATGTCTCGTATCGCGCGGTCCCTCCAGCCAGAGATTCGAGTACTCTCTCGGGCATTGGTGTGTGTTTTGTCCTTAGTGTAAGTTAGTTTGTGAAGTGTGTAAACCTAGGGACCGATTACCTCAGCAGTTTGGTCCCTTAGGAATTCACACACATTTGAACATTTGAAAATGCTCAGACCACGACAAGAAACTCAACGTGAGCGTGGCCCCATGTCCGAAACAAACCTTGCATATTTCAGCAAGCATATTACGGTAAGAATTACTAAGAATTAACCGATTAATCTTACAATAAACTGTAACAAATTAGTTTCATAACGAAGAACTCACAGTGTATTCAAACATATTAACCTAAGTGACTTAAAAGGTGAGAAGCAAATCATGAGGGCTAACTGTCAAAAAACTACAATAGTAATTATGTTTCAAATGGTTCAAATGGCTCTGAGCACTATGGGACTCAACATCTGAGATCATCAGTCACCTAGAACTTAGAACAACTTAAACCTAACTAACCTAAGGACATCACACACATCCATGCTCAAGGCAGGATTCGAACCTGCGACAGTAGCGGTCGCGCTGTTCCAGACTGAAGCGCCTAGAACCGCACGGCCACTGAGGTCGGCAATTATATTTGAAACAATAACTATTCAGTTCCTTGAAAGGAGCAAAATCTCAACAGAATTGGGCACTTAATTACCCGAATGAGCCAATATACAGTGGGCCGCTAGCGTTTGCTTACCACAGACATACGTAATTTCATAGTCGTTACATCAGTCACGGAAGCAAGAACTTCCAATGCAAATACGACTCAGATTGGACATCAGTGGTCACTAATTTACGTGGTGGCGTAGAACATGTGATACAATTAATATCAGGCCCAAATGACAAGATAAACAGACACTGAACAAGTTGCAATCAAAATAAATTTTAAAACACATCAAATATGGCTCTCAGATAATTCCAAAAAGAGGCACAAAAGGTAAATTTAATTCTTGAGACAGAGTGACTGAGAACCACGGGCAATCCAGCGCAGCGGGAGGAACTTCAACACCGGGAGCACATGTGCCAATCAAGTACCGAGTACTTTACCTCTAAAGGGCAGAACAGACGGCTGCAGAAAATGAACAACACTCCAACACCCACATCAGCAACTATGCCTACTTAATCCCAGGTAAACGGGCTGCGTAGACCTTAGGTACAAGTACTGCCAACCAACACAACTCTGATGACCACCGACCGCTTAGACAATTGTGCGCCCGTGAGCTCCGTGAACAGCTAACCGTACGTCACGTGTGTCTCTTGTCTTTCTCTTCATGACTGCGAGCGACTGCCTGTCCATGTAGTCAACAACCCGTTCCAAGAAACTACAACCAAAGACTCAACTAACAGATGAACGAAAAGCCAACCAGCTACTAGACAGGTGGATCGCGCCAGTAGGCAAAGATGCAAAAACATCGAACGAGCCAGGACGGCTCAATTGAAACTGGAACACAAGTGTAAAAATACTGAAAGAGTAGAGTTTCCACTACTGAAGTATCTTACCAGCCTGCATCTGCGTATATCCATAACAACGGGCTAGTAAGTTCATATCATATATGCTACCAGCTTAAAATTTGGAGGAGTTGCCATGAAAAATTATTTGTTGTACAATGCTGCGCTGTTTTGACAGTATTTGTTGTTACAATCACTTTTAATGTAACGTATTCCATTTATACCATTTTTTTAAAATTGTTAAGCATCTTTTCTCATATAACCGCGTGAAATCAGCCTCGGTGTCCGAAACAGGTGGTGGTCTCAAAATAATGAAGTTGCAAGTGTTGCTGTGGGCTACGGCCTTACCGTTGTGGATACACCGGTTCCCGTCAGATCACCTCAGTTAAGCGCTGGCATGATTAGTACGCTCGTAACGAGAGCAGGACGAATATGTGAGCCGCAACACCTCAAACGAGAAATGCAACACCTGGAAACTGTTCTGAGGAGCAATGGGTACTCCACATATTACATTAGAAGTGTAACAGAGCCAAACACTCAGCGAAGTAAGGAACCAGGAAAAGAAATGTCGGGTACGGCCTTTCTGCCATACATTCCCAGAGTGACGGACAAAATCGGCCGTATATTGCGCTAACATGGCGTAAAGACGATTTTCAAACCGACAAGGAAGATCAAAGAGTGTCTTAGATCGGCGAAGGAGAAAAGAGACCCACTTGCAATGTCGCGAATATACCGTATACCATGCACATGAGGAAAAGTTTATGTCGGAATGACTGGACGATCAATTAACATCAGGATCAAAGAGCATAAGCGACATTGCAGGTTGGGGCAGGTGGAGAAATCGGCCGTGGCAGAGCACGCACTGAATGAGGCCGACCACGTAATAAAATTCGCCGACACGGAAGTTCTGGCTGTAGAGAAGCACTATCACACGCGCTTGTTCAGAGAAGCTGTAGAAATACAAAAACACGCGAATAGTTTGAACAAGAAAGAGGAAAGCCTTAAGGTAAACGGGTCCTGGCTTCCCGTACTGCAGCGAACGACCGTCGCAGGTAGCAAGAGGAGAACCGCACCGGAAATGACCGCGGAGAAGCCCTCGGACGTTGGCGCGCCGGGTACATATAGTCTGCGGCCGCGAACTCGGCTCCAGTTCACCACCGGCAATGGAGGGTGAAGCTTTGACAATGCCAGCCACTCGTGCTGGTGAAACGTCAGAAAAATCATTAGATGAACGTCGGCCGAAGAACCCGAGACAGAAGCCAATAAGCAGTTTGTCAAAGGTGACGTTATTACCAAATGCGTCCAAACGAGACCAATGTGCTGTTACTCTTTCCTTGGCTGCCGAAAGACGAAGACCGTTAGACATCCATCGGAGAGTGAAGAGTGTGTATGGGGCAGCATGTCTGTTGAAAACCATCGTTCTGGGATGGTGCGCCAAAGGTGCTGCTGATTCATAAAAACGCATGTCACCGTATCTAAAATGATGTAACGCAGGAGTTATAGCAAGTCGCAGACAATCGAGTTCCCGCCCTATAGTCCTGATCTCTCCCCACGCGAATATCATGTCATCGATCCCTCAAAAAAGTCGTTGTCATGTCGATGATTCTATCGGACGAGTACGTGCAGCAGGCAGACTTCTTAAGGAGAGACATTGTGCGTGAAATTTGTTGAAATTTTACATTTTCTGTTTTCTACTCCATAACGTACACTCCTGGAAATGGAAAAAAGAACACATTGACACCGGTGTGTCAGACCCACCATACTTGCTCCGGACACTGCGAGAGGGCTGTACAAGCAATGATCACACGCACGGCACAGCGGACACACCAGGAACCGCGGTGTCGGCCGTCGAATGGCGCTAGCTGCGCAGCATTTGTGCACCGCCGCCGTCAGTGTCAGCCAGTTTGCCGTGGCATACGGAGCTCCATCGCGGTCTTTAACACTGATAGCATGCCGCGACAGCGTGGACGTGAACCGTATGTGCAGTTGACGGACTTTGAGCGAGGGCGTAAAGTGGGCATGCGGGAGGCCGGGTGGACGTACCGCCGAATTGCTCAACACGTGGGGCGTGAGGTCTCCACAGTACATCGATGTTGTCGCCAGTGGTCGGCGGAAGGTGCACGTGCCCGTCGACCTGGGACCGGACCGCAGCGACGCACGGATGCACGCCAAGACCGTAGGATCCTACGCAGTGCCGTAGGGGACCGCACCGCCACTTCCCAGCAAATTAGGGACACTGTTGCTCCTGGGGTATCGGCAAGGGGCATTCGCAACCGTCTCCATGAAGCTGGGCTACGGTCCCGCACACCGTTAGGCCGTCTTCCGCTCACGCCCCAACATCGTGCAGCCCGCCTCCAGTGGTGTCGCGACAGGCGTGAATGGAGGGACGAATGGAGACGTGTCGTCTTCAGCGATGAGAGTCGCTTCTGCCTTGGTGCCAATGATGGTCGTATGCGTGTTTGGCGCCGTGCAGGTGAGCGCCACAATCAGGACTGCATACGACCGAGGCACACAGGGCCAACACCCGGCATCATGGTGTGGGGAGCGATCTCCTACACTGGCCGTACACCACTGGTGATCGTCAAGGGGACACTGAATAGTGCACGGTACATCCAAACCGTCATCGAACCCATCGTTCTACCATTCCTAGACCGGCAAGGGAACTTGCTGTTCCAACTGGACAATGCACGTCCGCATGTATCCCGTGCCACCCAACGTGCTCTAGAAGGTGTAAGTCAACTACCCTAGCCAGCAAGATCTCCGGATCTGTCCCCCATTGAGCATGTTTGGGACTGGATGAAGCGTCGTCTCACGCGGTCTGTACGTCCAGTACGAACGCTGATCCAACTGAGGCGCCAGGTGGAAATGACATGGCAAGCCGTTCCACAGGACTACATCCAGCATCTCTACGATCGTCTCCATGGGAGAATAGCAGCCTGCATTGCTGCGAAAGGTGGATATACACTGTACTAGTGCCGACATTGTGCATGCTCTGTTGCCTGTGTCTATGTGCCTGTGGTTCTGTCAGTGTGATCATGTGATGTATCTGACCCCAGGAATGTGTCAATAAAGTTTCCCCTTCCTGGGACAATGAATTCACGGTGTTCTTATTTCAATTTCCAGGAGTGTATTTTGGACTTTCCTGAACATTTTGGTATATAATACATTAAAATCAGACAATTTTGAGACCTTCAAATAATATTTTGAATGTTGACGTTTGACTGTCAAATTTCGTGGCTACGCATATACTGCTTCAGTTGAGCAGTCATATCGTGGAAACTACACAGTCTCGAAGGCTGTGAATTGCTTTAGTTTGTACCTACTGCTACGTTTCAGAAGTTGGCATTACGAATAAACAAATCAGTCCTTTGTTTCTGATACTAGTTTTCGTTGAAGGTAGTGTGATCATCGGCTGTTTTTGTAGTAAGCTAACTTCTGTTCCTTTTTATACGTAATTAAAATGGCTAAGCTCCTAAGAGTAACTTCAAGAAACGCATAGTTGCGGTAAACATGTGAGACCTTCGTTTTCTTCTGAAGTACTTGAAAACACGTGTGCTAGCAGTGAAGGAAACCATGATAATGTTTCTGAAGTGACCATGCCCCTAGTGCACCGAAAAGGAAAGCACTTTTGAAACAGGTAACAGTGGTAAAACTAATGATATTGCGGAAAACGTCATTATCGATCTGAAAATCCTTGCAGAAGTTCTTTCTGAAACTGTCTCTTGCTGTCTTTGTGGTGGTGAAGTTAAACTTTATGAGGATATTGGAGCTAGAATAGGTTCTGTGTCTAAATTAATTATTAAATGCACAGAGGGGAGAAAACGAAGAAGCATTTCATACTACATCAAAGTGATCAGGTAATGAATTGTATGAAACTAATGTGAGACTGTTCCATGGCCTTAGATGCATTGGTGAAGGTGCAAGGGACGATAATGTTCTCTGCACTGTGTTGAATTTGCGAAAACCACCTTCTAGGTATACGAAATACGTAACAGGAATTGGGGACTGTAAATGCTGTGGCTGAAGATTCAGTTGTTGCTGCTACATAAGAAGCTGTTGAACAAAATGAGCGAGATACAGATATCAGCATTGCTGTGGATGTATCCTGTCGAAAGCGTGGTTTTAGTTCTAAAAATTATTTTACATCTGCAATAATTATTGACACTCGAAAAATTTTGGATATTGAATTTCTCCCTAACTATTGCCAAGGTTGTACAGTGAACCAGAAGAACAGATTACTTCAGAAGCAGCAGTGTATAAAAATTATGATGGCACAAGTGGAGGAATGGAGGTGAAAGAAGCAGTTAACATTCTCCAGCATTCGCAGAAGGAGAGAGGTGTCAGATATGTGAATTACTTAGGTGATGGAGACAGCAAGGTTTTCATTCCAGTACAAAACAGTAAGCAATGTGATGTTTCAATACAATAACTTGAGTGTTTAGGACATCGCATAACCTAAAAACCAAGCTGGGTAACACGAAAATGTGTGATGGCAACACAATAAAATGTGCTAGAAGACTAATGGACAAAGTAATTGATGAATTACAGGAATATTATGGGAAGGCCGTTAAGTATAACTGTGACATTTTAGAGAAGATGAAAAGAGCTGTGTAGAGCACTTCCTTTTATCGAATATCAACCGATGAAAAGCCATATCATGCTTTGTGTCCAGTTCCACCAAACAATTGGTGTAAATATAAGCAAGCTGAATTTTCTGGCACCCTGCATGAATTTAGACATAAACATTCTTTTCGTTTGACAGCAATAGAGGCAATCAAACCTATTTACAGACATTTGGCAAATCCTGAGCTACTAAAGAAGTGGAAAGACCAAGAATGTGGATGATACCTTCAATAATGTCGTAAGGTGCTTAAAAATGTATTTGTTGGCCCAATAAGTCTAAAGTTAGCAGTGTCGGATGCTGTAAAAACTTTGAATGATGGGAACTACGAAAGACGTAAGGTTCTGGAGAAGTTAGGGGTAAGATTTGGACAGAACACATCTAAAGGACAGCGGGAACTGGATGAGCTACGTGTATGTGAAAAAGAGTTAGCTGCTCAACAAATGGCAAAAGAAGCAAGAAAGAAAAGGACGAGGCAAGCACTGGGCTGTTGTTGAGGCTGAAGAAGACACAGGCTATGGGCCATGGCAATTGTAGTGCATAAAAGATGCAGAAATGTAAGACTGTATAAGAATTGGTAATAAAAAAGGTTTAAACCTCAGTATCTCTTAAGTACATTTTTTGCAATAAATGGCTCGTTTTCTAAAAAAGTACTGATGGTTGAGACATGAAATTTTCACAGCGTGCTAAGCGTGAGATTCAACAAATATGAAACTAACATAATTAAAATTTCCTGATTTGTTTTCATGTTCATTAAATTACAAAACTATGTCAAAAATTGAATGTTTGAAATAAAAGATAACATGCCCCACAATGCAATTTTAGTAATAATTATAATTCCGTGTATCTAGAAAGGTGAATTCAATAATTGTTGAAAAATTGTAAGTTGGTGTCTTTAAAAGTTCCAAGAAAATGGGTCACAAAATTCGATAATTTAACATTGGCGGCATGGGTCATACAATGTCCCCTTAACAATACAGGACAGGGTGTTTTTCCAAAGAGGTATCTTCAGCCTGGTGTTTCTGTTGGAAGATTTCCTCGGTGCGCACTTGATTTTGCATGATTGGTACACCGATTCTGGTCTGTATTGCCTTCGAAAAGAAATTTTTTTATCGGCCCTTACAACCACTACAGTTGCAAATTCCTGAACCATAATGTTCGACATCCTGCTAATAAAAAGTATTTGTAATTACCGATTAATTGTGTTAATACCACTACTCTTTTCGATCGCGAAATATACGTAAACCAATTAGGGGTAATATTTTGCATCAAAATATTTAATTTCAAAACATAAGTATTAGTTATTCTTATCTTCAAGATAATACAGTATTGAGTTGACAACTGATGAAGGATGGTTGTAAATAGTAGTAGTGTAACTGACTTTTTTTTACGAATTAAGTACAATATTTGGTTCTACTTGTCTACGAAGCATCGTTGAATGAAGAAAACGATACAAATGAACTGATCAATAAAAACTATTGACTCGCTGCTAGGACAACTTAAGAATATACTGGGTGCCCAACTGAAACATTTCATACACATTATCTCTGGATCAACAATAGATACTGAAAAACGTTATCGACAAGTATGAATGTGGGGCAGGAGCTCATGAAAGTAAATATTGGAGACATTCTAAAACGTACGCAAATATTGATTTCAACATTTACTTCTGTTTTTTTAAACAGAAAACTCGTATTATTTTTTATACAATCAATAAAATGAAAAATCACAAAAAGAAAGATGTTCGTTGGATCGCATTACGTCAATTACATCCAGAGAAATTGCAAAGTGAAGTTGACGCTTGAAATAAATGAAAGCGCCGCTATTGTACATACTGAGATTCACGCATTAACTTCATGTTGCCCATAAAAGCGATATGATTGACGTCCTACGATGCGACAAACGCTGGAAATGTTGTTAATTACACTGTTATTAAGTGGACTGAAAACAATACTCATATCCTGTCACGCACAATGGAAAATAAGAAATGGGTTTACTCGTACGTGCTTTGATGATCGGGCAACGAAATTCCGACTATCACCGGTCAGTATAAACATAATTAATGGCTGATCGAGGATCAAACCGCGGGTAAATGCTAGTTGTACATAGTTGAACATCAGTTACATAATGGTACATGATATGTACGGGACTAGTCACTGAACATTTTAAGGACTACGTTGAAATCGAACTTTTGCACATGGTGAAATGATTACACAAACTTACAGTAGTAACAAGTAACAACCATCATACGTATTCTCAGAAACACACAAAATGTACGCCGATTTGTAACCACATTTCTCACAGCAGAAACGCTGCAGCATGTGTTCAAAGAGATCGCTATTTACATGGAGACACGGCTGTGCACATTCCAACACTGATCGACTCACAAATGTCAGTACTGATAGTGTTATGGCGGCATGGGAGCGTTATCACGAGCTTACGTGTTCTCCATTGTTGTTGGAACCTGCTAATATACTGGAGGTGAGGTCGGGCGACTGGCCTGGAAACCTCTGAACTACCCTGCCCTGTTCATCGATTTGGGAATTGTAAGTTTAGAGCATTTTGCCACCAAGTCATTATGTGGAAGGCATCTATAACGCTGATACAACTTTTTTTTTTTTTTTTTTTTTTTTTTTTGAGACTTCGGGCTGGTTTGATTGGCCCACCACGAATTTCTCTCCTGTGCCAACCTCTTCACAAGCCTACATCTTCAATTACTTGCTGCATGTGTTCCAATCTCCGCCTACCTCTACAGTTTCTGCCGTCTACAGCACCCTCTGCCGGCCCTGGTGGCCAAGCGGTTAAAGGCGCTACAGTCTGGAACCGCGCGACCGCTACGGTCGCAGGTTCGAATCCTGCCTCGGGCATGGATGTGTGTGATGTCCGTAGGTTAGTTAGGTTTAAGTAGTTCTAAGTTCAAGGGGACTGATGACCTTGGAAGTTAAGTCCCATAGTGCTCAGAGCCATTTAGCCAGCACCGTCTAGTACCATCGCACGCATCCCTGATGTCTTAAGAGATGTCCTACGATTCTGTCTCTTCTCCTTGTCATTGTTTTCCACATACTCTTTCCTCTCCGATTCTGCGCAGAACCTGCTCATTCCTTACGTTATCGGTCCACCTAATTTTCAACGTTCGTCTGTAGCACCACATCTCAAATAATTCGATTCTCTTCTGCCCCGGGTTTCCCTACTGTATAATGATGTGATGCAGACATATATTCTCAGATTAAGGATCATGTCTGATACTAGTTGCTTTCTATCGGCCAGGAATGCACTTTGGCCTGTGCTAGTCTGCGTTTGATATCCTCCTTCCTACGTCCGCCATTGGTTACATTGTTCCCCAGGTAACTTCATCTACTTCGTGACCATCAATCTGGCTGTTCAGTTTCACGCTATTCCCATTTTTGCTACTTTCGCCTTTCTTCGATTTACTCTCAATCCACATTCTGTACACGTTCGACCACTCGTTCCTTTCAGCACTTTAACTCGGGATAGCAACGTCATAAGCGATGCGGATCAGTGTACTCTTCCACCGTGAATTTTAATCACGCTCGTCAACCTTTCTTATATTTACATCATTGTTTCTTCGATGTACAGATTTGACAGTAGGAGCGAAAGACTACATCCCTGTCTTACACCCTTTACACCCTTTTAGATCCGAATACTTAGTTCTTGGTGACCCACTCTAGTCATTCCCTCTTGGCTCTCGTGCATATTGTGTATTACCCGTCTCTCCGTATAGTTTACCCCTATTTTTCCTCAGAATTTCCAAAGTCCTGCACCACTTCACATTGTCGAACACTTTTTCCATGTTGACAAATCCAATGAACGTGTCTTGATTTTTCTTTAGCCTTTCTTCCATCATCAACCACAAAGTCAGAATTATGTCTCTGGTGCCCTTACCTTTCCAAAAGCCGAACTGATCGTCATCTAACACGTTCTGAATTTTCTTTTCCGTTCTTCTGTACATTATTCATGTCAGAAACTCTGGCACCTGTCAGCCCCTGCAGAGGTCGGAATTCTCTGCATGATATTTTCCGATGGTATGTCGCAAGACACATACATTCTAAACACCAATGTGAATAGTAATTTTGTTGCCACTTCCACCAATGATTTTAGAAATTCTGGTGGAATGGTATCTATGTTTCCGCATTATTCGATCTTAAGTCTTCCAAAGGTCTTCTGAATCGACAACTGTTTCTTCTTCTATCACATCAGACAAATCTTACCCCTCACAGAGGCCTTCAGTGTACTCTTTCCACCTATCCACCTATCCATTCAACAATGGAATTCCGGTTCACTCTTATTGTTACCACCCTTGCTTTTAATTTCACTGAAGGTTGTTTTGACTTTCTATATGCTGAGTCAGTCCTTTCTACCGTCATTTCTTGTTCGCATTTCGTCTTAGGATCCCTTCACTTCCTATTTCTTTCATTTCTCAGTGATTTGTATTTCTGTATTCCTAAATCTCCCTGAAACTTTTGGACTTCCTTCTGTCATCGATCAGCTAAGGTTTTTCTTGTGTTACCCACGGTTTCTTTGCAGTTACCTTTTTTGTACCTACGTTTTCCCTCCCAGCTTCTGTGATTGCCATTTTTAGAGATGTCTGGTCCTCTTCAACTATAACGTGTACTGTACTGTATTTTAATTCTGTATCTACAGCCTTAGAGAACTTCAAGTGTAGCTTGTGAGCCCTTCGCCTTTCTATGTCCCACATCTTTGTGTACTGATCCTGCATAATTTATCTCTTAAACTTCAGCGTACTCTCAATCACTACTAAATTGTGACCTTAGTCTATATCTGCTCCTGGATACGCCTTACAATCTAATATATGATTTTGGAATCTCTGTCTGATCACGATGTGACGTAACTGAAATCTTCCCGTAACACCCGGTCTTTTCCAAGTATACGACCTAAATTTGTCATTTTTGAACAGAGTATACGCTATTGCCAGCTGAAATTTCTTACAGAACTCAATTAGTCTTTCTCCTCTCTCATTCCTTGTCCCAACCCATATTCGCCTATAACCTTTTCTTCTACTCCTTCCCCTAAAACTGCATTCCAAGCCCCCATGACTATTAGATTTTCATCTCTCTTTACGTACTGTGTTACCGTTTCAGTATCCTCATATACTTTGTCTGTCTCTTCATCTTCAGCTTACGACGTCGGCACGTATACCTGAAGTAACGTCGTACGTCTGGGTTTTGTTGTCAACTCTGATAAGAACAATAATTCTCCCTCCGTTGTTTATTAAATCGTTTTCTTATGGTGACCTCCCTCTAGGCCGTCCTCTCCCGGAGATCCGAATGAGAGACTATTCCGGAATGTTTTGATAATGGAGAGATTGTCATGACACTTTTTCAGTTACAGGCCACACGTCCTGGGGATACGTGTTATGTGTCTTTGATGTAGTGATTTCCATTGCCTTCTGCACCCCCTGCCGTTGTTCATTGCTGATTTTTCCGCCTTTAGGGTCAGTTTCCCACTCCAAGGATTGTGCCCTGAAGCTCTGTGCACTCCTCCGCCCTCTTTGACTTGGCCTTTGGTCGATTGTGGGTGACATCTTGTGCCGGAAGGCTTCGGTCGTCAGTGCGGGTTATTAACCAAAATTTAAGCGGTGGAGGGTTACAGACCACATTATCTGACAACAATGGAGAGACTACAGGTAACGTAAATCTCAAGAACAGTCTGTACTGTCGCCCAATAAGTGTGCCATCATGAGTTGATGCGTTGTACTGCAATACCACGCCAGCCAGAGTGGCCGAGCGGTTCTAGGCGCTACAGTCTGGAACGGCGCGACCACTACGGTCACAGTTTCGAATCCTGCCTCGGGCATGGATGTGTGTGATGTCCTTAGGTTAGTTAGGTTTAAGTAGTTCTACGTTCTAGGGGACTGATGACGTCACAAGTTAAGTCCCGTAGTGCTCAGAGCCATTTGAACCATTTGCAATACCACACTATACGTTGACAGTCCACTGCCGTTGGTGTTCTCCTTGAGGAAGCCAGTGTTGGCTTTCCGTTGACCAGTGGTGCCTATCGTGTAAGTTGACGTTCCATTTGTTTGTAAACGTGTCTTCATCGGTAATCAGTACCTTACACATAAAGTCATAGCCTTGCTGCAGAACCCACTGGCAGCATTCCAGGCGAATCCGAAGCCCATTGGCGTGAAACCCTTGATGTAAATACACGTGGTAAGGGTGGTGTTTATGGCTGTGAACAATACTCAACACGCTTGTTCGAGGGGTTCCCACCAGTCTATCCATTCCCGAGAACTGGAATGAGGGTTTATTGCAGCGGCCATCAGAAGATCTACTTCTGCTGCTTCGTGCGTTACTCTTTTGCTCCTGATCCACCACGTTCATGGAGACATGTATCCCGTCGGGCGTAACCTTCCAACAGTATTCGCGAAGGTAGGGTTGGCCGGATGATATCTAACCACGGTAACGCTGAGCTTTCAGGCATGCCGCTCGTGTGCCCTTTTGGTGGTATTCTCCTTAAAATAATAACGTATCAACCATTTATACATTTCTCAAAACCATGCCGAATGCCTAGATCAGCTGGACAAATAAATTAATGTCACAACAACGCTGGTACCACTTACAGTGTGCAGTACACCAGGCTAGTTTATCTGTACGTATCTCCACACAGATCATCCTGCTTCGTAGTGAGCTCTAACCACACACAGCTCCGATTGTGACCCGTTAGACAGTCACCGGGTCATGCTGGGTAGTGTAACAGGTCGGCGTACACTGACCGGTACTGTTCTGTATTGTGTACGTAGGTAATCAAAACACGCATGAGGGAAACGGTTATGTACATATCAGTGTTCGTCGCACGATATCCTGTTGCTACTTTCGGCGCTCATGGTAACAGTGAAACCAAGATTACGTATGTCGATCACAGCATGATTACGAGCAACGTGGGGTTCACACTTTTATCTTGGGAAGTGCAATAGGGGGCCTTCCGTGGATATCAATCGTCAGCTTCTCTTTGCAGTTTCTCTGGATGTAACTGACGTAATGTGATCCAACCAACAGTATTCTCTTTGTGATTTCTGAGTTGCTGGTTGCGTAGGAAATACCACGGGGTGCACATTACAGAAAAGATAAATTTATGTTGATAATAATATTTGTTTGCGTTTTAGAATGTCATAATATTTCCGTTCATGAGCCATTTCCTTACATTCATACACTTGAAAGTAGTTTTCCAGTAACTACTGTTGTTCCAGAGATATTTGCACTTGAGCGTGTAAGTGAACCACTCTTCTTAGTTAACGCGGGAAAAGGACAGCGGGTTTCAGTGGCAGGTTGCCTATTTAATGATTTCCAGGGGCAACAGTCTTTCAATTATCAATAATTTGTGTAATTACTGAACTAATTTGTTTGTAATTATTTACTCACTCAGAGGTGTAATCTTGCTATAAAGCCTTAACACGTTAAGACAAGTATTATAGTTAGAAAATTTGTGTATCTACTGAGGCAGCGTATATATGAGCCCGCAGATGCACACACTATATATTCATCCAGTATTTTAAATGAAGAGCACTTAGCGACTTCCAACAAGCTCTACATATAATTTAAAAACCTCACGAAACTTTTCTCGCTGACATCCCCCACAAATTGGTGAACAGATTAACACTTAAAACATTTCCGCTGTTCGTGCAGCTGAGCTTAGGATCAGGCAGGGCGTTTTAATATCTTACTTCTTCAGTACTAACTCTGTTCAGAACACACTTCGCAGACAGAACACTCATAGCCAAGGGAGCGGGTACGGTGGATCAGTGTCTGCGATTAGAAGGCTCGCTGCCGGCTGCCCTCTGTAATAATAATAATAATAATAATAATAAAAGAGAGAAGCATTCAGCAGTGAACTTGAAGGGGTGTCAGGTAAAGTCCAGCCAGACCAAATGCCGAGGAAAAAGACGAAAAAAAATGAAAAAGGAAAAAAGTGGGCAGAGGATCTTGGTTCGAATCCTGGTAGAAATTTTTAAAAAAGGGAGGTGCTTCCATGACTATGAACCAAAACGTTCTGAGTCCCGGGTCGAACCTCGACAGTGCTTAAATTCTTAGCAAAAATTGTCAGCAATAGTGGCCAGATACTTGCAGCATCCCAATGGCTTTGTGAAAGAGGGCAGAGGAGCAGTTAGAGGTTGAGGGCAATCTATTGTCCTTCATTTGAGAAAGTGCCTCAAAAAGGTGGAAGTATCAGCAATGATGAACGGCATGAGGATGTAGAAAGCAATGATAATCACTGCATTAAATACACGTATTGCTTCTACAAAGGACGTGTGGTCTGTACCTGAAGCAGGGTTATAATGATCTCACCATTGGCGAATGATTCCTGACCAGTCCCCTATTCGAATGTCTGGGAAGATACTGTCAAAGCGGAGGTGACCGTGAAAAGAGATTGAGTAACCGCTGAAAGAGTAATGTTCTGTGAAAGAGAGCATTGAATGTGAGAAGTTTGAACGTGGTAGGTAAGTTAGAAAATCTGAAAAGAGAATAGCTAAGGATTTATCTAGATATAGTATGGGTCAGTGAAGTAACATGGAAAGAAGACGGTGATATCTGGTCAGGCGAGTGTAGGGTTATATCAACAGCAGCAGAAAATGCTGTAACAGGTGTAGCATTCGTTAGGAGTAGGATAGTACGGCGGGGAATGAGTCGCTGTGAACAGTTCAGTGACAGAGTCGTTCTCATCAGAATTGACACCAAACCAACACAACAACATTTTATGTATACATGCCGAAGTCATGAGGAGAATATGGAGAGATAGAAAAAGTAAATGAGGACACCAAATGAGTAATTCAGTATGTAGAGGGAGACGAAAATCCTTTAGTCATTGGGTACAGGAATGCGGATGTAGGTAAAGAAGTAAGGTTTTCTGGAGAATATGGGCTTCGTGGCAGGAATGAGAGCGTAGAAAGAATAATTGAGTAGCAGTACTTTTCAACTAATAATAGCGAATACTCTGTTCAAGAATCACGAGAGGAGAAGATATATTTGGAAAATACCGCGAGGTACAGGAAGCTTTCAGTTAGACTACACCGACGTCAGACAGAGATTCCGAACTAATTACTGAATTGTAAGGCGTACCCAGAGGGAGACGTGGACTCGGATCACAATTCAGTGATGATTAAGAGCAGGCAGAAACTTGAGAGACTAGTCAGTAAGAATCAACTTGTAAAGAAATCTGATGCGCAAGCACTAAGGAATCAAAAAATGGTTCAAATGGCTCTGAGCACTATGGGACTCAACTGCTGAGGTCATTAGTCCCCTAGAACTTAGAACTAGTTAAACCTAACTAACCTAAGGACATCACAAACATCCATGCCCGAGGCAGGATTCGAACCTGCGACCGTAGACTAAGGAATCGCTACACATGTAGCACTCTGCGGATATAGACGTTGCTGTAACGAATACCTTAGCAGGAAATTCAGTTAAAGAGGCATGCACATCTCTGAAAGGGATGAAAAGGACAGAGATGGAAAGAGAAACATATTTATCAGGGAAGTAAATGCGAAGATACCATGGATAATAGAAGAAATACTTCAGTCGATGGACCAAAGAAGGAATTACAAAAATGGGCAGGTAAATTCAGGAATACAGAAATACAAGAAGAAGAATGAAATAAATAGGAAGTGCCGGGAAACTAAGCCGAAATGACTGCATGAAAAATGTGAAGAGATCGAAGACGAAATAATAATCGAGAGGACTGACACGTATGTAGAAAAGTCAAACCAACCTCCGATTAAATTAAATGCAAGGGCGGTGATATTAAAACTGAACTGAGCACTCCACTGTTAAACGCAGATTAGAAAGCGACGAGATGGAAAGAGTATACTGATGGCCTCTATGAATGGGAGCAGCTGTCTAGCCACGCGATGGAAGAAGTAACAAGAGTAGACAGGGAAGAGACGCACTATCCAATATTAGAATCGGGAATTAAAGGAGCCTTGGACGACATAGGATCAAATAAGTTAGTAGGCATTGATAAATCTCCACTGGAAATTCTAAAATCATTGCGGATAGTTGCGTTACGTTGGTGTGAAGAATGTGTGAGACTGATGACATATTATCAGACCTTCGGAAAAACATAATCCATACTGTTCCGAAGATTGCAAAAATCGAAAAGTGCGAGAAATACCGCATAACTGTCTTAACAGCTCATGCATCCAAGTGCTGACAAGAATAATATATAGAAGAATACAAAAGAAAATTGAGGATCTCTTAGATGACGATTAGTTTCGCGTTCGAATAGATAAAGGCACCAGAGAGGCACTTCTGAGATTGCGGTTGCTAATGGAAGCAAGACTGAAGAAAGATCAACACTCGTTCATAGGATCTGTCAACCTGGGAATAGCATTTGGCAGTGTGAAACCATGCAAGGTGTTCGAAATTCTGAAAAACATAGGAGTAAGCTACTTGCGGGTGATATACAATACGTACAAGACCCGAGAACAAATAAAAAGACTGGAATGCCAAGAGCCAAGTGCGCCGATGAGAAAGGGTGTAGTAGGACAGGGATGTAGTCATTCACCCTTACTGTTCAGTCTACACATCTAAGAAGCAATGTCGGAACTAAAGGAAGGGGTGAAGAATGGAAATAAAATTCAAGGTGAAAGGGTATTAAAGATAAGATATGCTGATGACATTGCTAGTGAAAGTGAAGAAGAACTATAAGATCTGTTGATCGCAATGTACATTCTAATGCATACAAAATATGGATCTGAAAGTAAACCGAAGAAAGACGAAGGTAATGCGAAATAGCAGGAATGAGAATAGCGAGAAAATATCGGAATATGGGATAACGACGGAGAGGAAATTAAATTATTCTGACTGTTAGGCAGTCAATTAACCCATGATGGACGGAGGAAGGATTACATGAAATCAGACTAATACTGGCATAAAGGATATTCCTAGCCAAGAGAATCCTAGTGATACTAAACATAGGCCTTGTTTGAAGAAGCACTTAAGGAACTGAAACATGGATTGTGGGAAAATTGGAACAAAAGAGAATCGAAACATTTGAAACGTGGTGCTACAGACGAATCTTGAAAATGGGAAGGACAGATGTAGTAAGGAATGAGGAGGTTCTCCACAGAATCGACGAGGAAGGAATATGTGAGAAACACTCACAAGAAGAAGGGACGGGATGGCACAAGATCTGTTAGGACATCAGGTAATAACTTCCATGTTTCAAGAGAGAGCTGCGGAGGGTAAAAACTGTAGAGAAAGACAGATATTGGAGCGTAATGTTCAACATCTCAGTAAGAAACTGTGTTCAGTTATCAGCTATATTTGAATACGCATGCCTATATCAGTTTCTTTGGCGCTTCAGTGTATTTGCAGCCTTTTTAATCAGTTGTTGGGTCCTCAGTATTTATCTTGAAAATAAAATTAACTAATACTAATTTTTCGAAATTCAGTTTCCTTTCAATCAAAAATATTACACCTATTTATTTTAGGGTTATTCGGCTTTTCAGAGCATTCACACAAGGTTGGCGCCGGTGGCGACACATACAACGTGCTGACATGTGGAAAGTTACCAACCAATTTCTCATACACAAACAGCAGTTGACCGGCGTTGCCTGGTGAACCGTTGTTGTGATGCCTCGTGTAAGGAGGAGAAATGCGTACTATGACGTTTCCGACTTTGATAAAGGTCGGATTGTAGCCTATCGCGGTTCGGTTTATCGTATCGTGACATTGCTGCTCGCGTTGGTCGAGATCCAATGACTGTTAGCAGAATATGGAACGGCCTCGTGTCACTAGCAGTCGAGATGACAGGCATCTTATGCACATGGCTGTAACGGATCGTGCAGCCACGTCTCGATCCCTGGGTCAACAGATGGGGACGTTTGTAAGACAAAAACCAAAGCACGAACAGTTCGACGACGTTTGGAGCAGCATGGACTATCAGCTCGGAGCCCATAGCTGCGGTTACCCTTGACGCTGCATCACAGACAGGAGCGCCTGCGATGATGTACTCAACGACGAACCTGGTTGCATGAATGGCAAAACGTGATTTTTTCGGATGAATCCAGATTCTGTTTACAGCATCATGATGGTCCTATCCGTGTTTGGCGACATCGCGCTGAACGCACATTGGAAGCGTGTATTCGTCATCGCCATACTGGCGTACCACCTGACGTGATGGTATGGGGTCACATTTATTACACGTTTCGGTCGCCTCTTGTTCCCGTTGACGGCTCTTTGAACAGTGGACGTTACATTTCAGATATGTTACGACCCGTGGCTCTACCCTGCATTCGATCCCTGCAAAACCCTACATTTCAGCAGGATAATACACGACTGCATGTTGCAGGTCCTGTACGGGCCTTTCTGGATACAGAAAATATTCGAATGCTGCTCTGGCCAGCACATTCTCCAGATCTCTCACCAATTGAAAACGTCTGGTCAATGGTGGCCGATAAACTGGCTCGTCACAATACGCCAGTCACAACTACTCTTGATGAACTATGGTATCGTGATGAAGCTGCATGGGCAGCTGTGCCTGTACACGCCATCCAAGCTCTGTTTGACTCAATACCCAGGCGTATCACATGTCTTTTCTAGTATAATGTATTTGTCCAATGAACACCCATTCATCATCTGCATTTCTTCTTGGTGTAGCAATTTTAATGCCCACTTGTATACGTCAGCTTTCCTCAGCCCACATCGGCCCCTACACATAGGTCACTAAGTGAAGCTGCGACTGCAATGTATGGGTCCTTCACAGCACGTTGATGCCCTGTGCTGCCCTGATTACTTTACATTTGTGTACAGTGCCTGCTGGGCTGTGCCTTCCAGCCTGTGAGCTATGTTGCAGACCTGCCTCGAAGAATATTTTGCAAAATATCAACATCACCAGCACCTGCCATCCTAGGTGCCAATCAGTTCCTTAACTACTTCCTTCCAGCTTTAGCGGCACTACCGTTTGGAACAGGAAAAGTAAGTTTTGGTGCAATATTTCTGAGCGCCCAAGTTACAACCAGGGGCGGGCTTGTTTATAGTGAGTTACGCTCACCAGCAGTTGCGAAGTAAAATAGAGGTCACAGGGGCGTACATGCTCCAGCAAAAGTACACCCAGCAGTTTGCTTGGTGCAAGTCACAGGCAGAAGAGGCCCACTGGCAAACCTAAGTGCTATGAGTACGTGACGCAGAGCAGCGCATTTAGCAAAACAGAGGCGCACAGCCACCTATAATTTGGTGCTGGGTCACTAACCAAGCAGTCAAGTGTGACAGCTCTCTTGGGCGGCAGGGCATGTCACACCACCGGCTACATGCAGCAGCAGGTGTGGCGCCAGCATTCCAGTCCACGGCAGGTCGCTGGTTCGACCCTCTGAGGCCAACGCGGGGTCTGCAGCTACCCAGCGGTGGTCCACGCCATGGCTCACCACTGCGGGCGGTCTTGTTGGTTGCCAACACACGCCAGAGGAATCATGAAGCGAGGGCCGCTGATTTGGATGCTGGATTGCAGGTGCTTGTGGTCACTGCGATCTTAACCAGACGGCCAAAGAAGGACGCAGCAAGTTCCAGCTAGCTTTGCTGAGCCGGCAGGTGCTGAGATCGCTGAGTTGGCTACTGGCGCATCATGACATTGACACAACTCCTCGGCTGTACAAACCCAATAGACCGAAGGGAGTTGCACGGGTCGCTGAGGCAGTCTTTCCACGCCAAGCCATTTTGCAGACAGCAAAGTGGTGTCCTCAGCTTTGCGGGACCTGGTGACACAGGCCGAGAGGAAAGGGGGCACTGTAGCTGGAAATGATAAATCACTTGGGAAACACGGCTGAGTTTTAATACAGTGCCTTCTACCTCTTCCCACTACATTTGGTGTTGCTGTTACATTTGGTGCCAAAAATTGCTACTACACAGATGTAGTTATGCGAGGGTAAGAAGAATTTCCTAAATCGACACTTGTATTTATTCATGGTGCAGCACAATGGTACAAAAGATATCATCAGTAAAATCCTCTGACTATTTGATGGTACAAATGTTACTACTATAGCCAGCCGGGGTGACCGAGCAGTTCTAGGTGCTAAGGTCTGGAACCATGCGACAGCTACGTTCCAGGTTCGAATCGTGCCTTGGGCATGGATGTGTTGATGTCCGAAGGTTAGTTAGGTTTAAGTAGTTCTAAGTTATAGGAGACTGATGACCTCAGATGTTAAGTCCCACAGTGTTCTGAGCCATTTGAACCATTTTTATGCCATACTGCTAACACACAGCTCAGGCTCAAGTTCCAAATTTCATGTTGTCTGTTTAACCTCTTTCAGGGGCAACAAAAACCGGTTACCAGTACTTCATATAATTAGTGACCAAATTTAAAAGATTTACACACTTTCATAATACACACATTAACAGGTACAAACTTACATTAGATGTTTAAGTCATTGTGAAAGTAATTTCAGTTAGAAACTACAGGTATAACATGCGGCAATATAAACTACGATGCGCGAAAATTCCAGAATATATTCGTCCAGGATTTGAAAATTGGAGCCTTTAGCGACATCAACTAACTCGTCGCATAACTTGAAACCTTTATGAGGCTGTTAGTCACTGACACCTGATCAAATGCAGACTGGAAGAAAGATTATTGCTTACTACATTTTCACTGTTCATGGCTTACAACTTCAACATCATGCATGAAGTTTTAATTCATTACTGCTTTAGTGCCATCTCTATTCCCAACACATTTTGTAGACAGTATCCTAATAACGACAGATTGTACACGCAAAGATACATCAATATCCCACTCACAGTTGAGGAGATATAAAGTCATAAAGATCGAGAAATGTGAAAAGCTAGCTTTTGCTTGACATGGAATGCGAATTATCCAGACTACACTCACCCAGCGACTGATAACGAGAGCAGTTAGCGACTTTCAACAAGCTTTAAATATAGTTACTAACATTCTCTAAACTTTATCTTATATACTTAACGTCAAATAACTAAACATTAGTTCAGCCGTAAGGCATGCAAACGATTAAAGTTGGTTTATGCATGGCACTCACATTCTTTGAAATATTGGAGATTTACTGCTTGCAGAGAATGAAAGCACTAGTTACACGGTCGAAGTTAAAGCAACATCCTAGGTAGTGTAATCATTTTGGGCCCATAATACGAAATGAGTAACTCAATCTTTGCTACAGATCCATCACTGCTACAGCTCTGGGTCCCAGCTGACTGGCTACACAGTTTAACTGCTTATGGCGTTCTCGTGTCCACATTAATACCTGTCAACGCATAAGTACTGACAGTGATACGGAATATCTTATGTCAATTTCTGCGGAGTGGGGTAGGATTAAGGACGCTAGGTGTCCCGTTATCATAAGCGTGTAATATTCTGATCCACTGACCTACTAATCAACACTCATGTTTGCCGGCCGGAGTGGCCGTGCGGTTCTGGGCGCTACAGTCTGGAGCCGAGCGACTGCTCCGGTCGCAGGTTCGAATCCTGCCGCGGGCATGGATGTGTGTGATGTCCTTAGGTTAGTTAGGTTTAATTAGTTCTAAGTTCTAGGCGATTGATGAACTCAGAAGCTAAGTCGCATAGTGCTCAGAGCCATTTGAACCATTTTTGAACACTCATGTTTACACACAAGACAACAGGCGGAGAAAAACGTTAAGAAACTTAGAGAAACACATTAAAACCTTAGAAAAAGTCTGTTGATCATATATTTCCTCTTTCTTTATACAAAATCTGATAGTTTTAGAAATATATCACTCTCTTCTTCCTAAATGCTGCACACGAAGTATTCAGTCTCCAAAATTACAGTTTCATCGCCAGTAGTGTCAAATGACCACCGTGCATTGATGGAGACTGAAAAAGAATGGAAAATTCTCTTAAATATAACAACAGACATATGTAATCTTGCTTCATATTTCCTGTCAGTCAGTTACGCAAGGTGAATATTGCTTACAATTATATATATTCAGTGATTACTGGATTCTATAAGCAATTTATCTCGGTACTGATTATGGGCTAAAGCTGTACCACTTGTTGAGAAGATGATATCAAAGAAAATTGTATCAAAATTCTCACCATAATGAAATTACAATTCTACAGGCTTGTCTACAAGTTAAAGCATATTGCTAACATTAGATATAAGGCAGAGTTCTCGACAAAAATTAAAAAGTGGCTTTTTTTTCTTATCTATGTTACTGTAATCACGGTGAGTTGTTTGAGATGCGAGGGTACAGTCACATTTATCCATGTGTACCGTTCAAGTAATGTATACGCCTACAGGTGGGTGGTTCATCGTTTTGAGGAAAGAATGTAAACAGCTCCTACGTGTTTATTGTGGCATCAAAATCAAACAAATTGTAGTTTATGACAATATGTACAATACGTTCTGATTTCTAGTGAAAGCTAAACCATCTTCTAGCTATCGGACGATTGATTTCTGGAACAGGTTTGAACAAATATCCCTTTCTTGCACTTACAGCAGGAAATGACATAAAATCAGACAAGAGGAACTTCGTAATAAGCTTTGTAGAGCGAGAAATCGTGCAATTTAATTAGTTGAGTTAAAGCGCCAAATGGCATATAGGAACCTGCAAGCAAACACTTGTAATCTATTAGTTACATACTTAAGAAAATACTGCGTAACTGCGCAGTTGTTGTTTCTGCAAAGAATATTTATTTTGCATTTCTGGAATTTGCCACATCTTCAGATTACAATTATCTGGTTGACTAGTAAAAATACACTCTATGAAACAAACAATCCCTGTTGTAGGTTTTTTTTCATATTTGGTATTTGTAGGGCACGGTGAGTCCAATTTAACAATTAAAAGACCATCTTTCATCCAGTATCTCTTTCCGTATAACAGGCTGTCAACAGTGCTCGTGAAACATTATACAAAAAATGAAACAACTGTTGATGAAAAAAAGACCTGAGAAGAACACGAAATGGCAGCCCTACCAGAAGGAGTGGTGATCGTACGCCTTATTTCTGCGGCTTTCAGTGTAGTGTGCAACGTGAATAAGACCACATTGTTCATCTGGAAAAAAAAGAGGAGGAACTTTTGGCTCAAAGAGATATGTACGTGCGAAAACCCTTTTATCCTGTAATTATTTTGCACTTTAAGGTTTTATGAGTGCGTGGTGTCATTTCTTTCGGACACCTGCTGATGCACAAATGCGTCCGACCTCCTGTGGGAACCCCAGAAAGCGAATATGGAGGAAATGGACAGGGTCTCCGGATAAGTAGCTATCGATGAGAATATGGATCAGCCGTGGGACGTGCAGAGACAGTCCGTGCAGTTGCGATAACGCTGTGTCCCGTATGGAGCAGTCGTTAACGCAGCTGCACAGTAAGTAAGAAATCCTGTGTGTTCGGTACACAATTTCACTCGTCACCGCTTTCTCCGCGTAGTGTCCCGATGCAACTGACAGCAGTGATCCCGTCCCTTTCTTTTCCTTTCTTCCCCCTTCCATCTTCAATTTACTTTAAACTTGAGTCAAAATCCCCTTTGTTTACCTCCTAGTCTGTTACATCGCAAATATAGTTGCTGATAAATGAAAAGCATTCAACTTGTACGAGAAGCGACCATGTGTGTTTAACAATCGCAGTGTGTGCTATTTAAGGCTCTGCTAGGGAGATAATTATTGCTGAAGATGACAATCATTGCTGAAGATGACAATCAGGCGCATGTGCTTGATAACGTTAAGTATTTTATTTCTTTTTTTATAGAAATTTCATAAACACTGACAGCCGAATTATTACATGAAATATAGGCATAAATTAGAATACATACAAAGAATGAATGTGGGATACATTTTCGGTATTGACAAATTATGCACCCCAATGTCGTATATACAGAATACTGTACTTGAAGATAACAGAATCCCATTTTCAACTTCACTCCTCTAGAGATAAACTGACATAATCTTTTGCACCAGTCAGCGACAAGTGTATTATAGTAAAAAATAAAATCGTCTGTTCTTTAGTATCTTGGGCTTTGCTCACAGCCTTTCAAGATGTCAAATGGATCACTTTAATTCAGATTTTTTGCTATACAAATTTTGTTCAAGAGACACTAGTGCCACACGAGACAAGCCGAGCTTTCCTACTGAGCAGACGGAGTTAAGGAATTTTCTGCTGCAGATGCATTACCACACGGCTGACAACGCAGACTTTCCATGTTCAACCTACATCTACATCAACACCTACATCTACAACTGCATCGATACTCCGCTAATCTCATTTATGGGCCTGGCAGAGGGTTCATCGAACCACCTTAACAATTCTCTATTATTCCAATCTCGTGCAGCTCGCGGAAAGGACGAACACAAATATCTTTCCGTACGAGCCCTGATTTCCCTTATTTTACCACAGTGATCGTTTCTCCCTGTGTAGACCGGTGTCAACAAAATACATTCGGAGGAGGAAGTTGGAGATTTGAATTTCGTGAGAAATCTTACCATGAGATTCCAATCTCGTCGCAACGAAAAAGACTTTGTTTTAATGATATCCACCACAAATCCCGTACAACATCAATGTCACTCTCTCACCTGTTTTTTCAATAATACAAAACGTGCCCCTCTTCTTTGACCTTTTTCGATGTACTCCGTCAATGATATCTGGTAGGGACCCCGCACCGGGCAGAAATATTCTAAAAGAGAACGGACAAACGTAGTGTATGCAGTCTCCTTACTACATATTTTATATTTTCTAAGTGTCCTGCCAAAAAAACACAATCTTTGGTTAGCCATCCCCACAACATTTTCCATGTCTTCCTTCCAGTTTAAGTTGTTCGTAACTGTAATTCCTAGGTATTTACCTGAATTTACGGCCTTTATATTTGACTGATTTATCATGTAACTGAAGTTTAACGGATTCCTTGTACTACTCATGTGGGTGACCTCACACTTTTCGTTATTTAGGGACGATTGCCAATTTTCGCACCATACAGATGTCTTTTTTAAATCGTTTTGCAATTGGTTTTGATCTTCAGACGACTTTCTTAGTCGATAAACGACAGCGTCATCTGCAAACAACCTAAGACCGCTGCTCACATTGACACCCAAAACGTTTATATAGACAAGGAACAGCAAAGAGCCTACAACATTACCTTTGGGAACTCCAGAAATCACTTCTGTTTTACTGGATCACTTCCCTTCATTTACTGTTAACTGTGACCTCTCTGACAGGGAATCACAAATCCATTCAGGTAACTAAGACGATATTCCATAAGCACGCTATCACAATACATTGTAAAAAGCCTTCCGGAAATCCAGAAATAGGGAATCAATCTGAAAACCCTTCCCAATACCACTCAACATTTCATGCGAGAAAAGAGCTAGTTGTGTTTCTGAAGAACGATGTTTTCTAAATCCGTCTTGTCTGTGTGTCAGTAGACCATTATCTTCGAGGTAATTTATAATGTTCGATCACATTACATTCTCCAAAATCCTGCTGCATATCGACGTTATGAAATGGGTCCGTAATTTAATTGATTACTCTTACTACATTTCTGGAATATTGGTGTGACCTGTACAACTTTACCGTCTTTAGCTATGGATCTTTCATCAAGCGAATGATTGTTAAGTATGGAGTTATTGCATCAGCGTTCTCTGATAGAAATCTAACTGGTATACAGCCTGGACCAGAACAATTGCTTTTATTAAGTGATTGTTGTTTCACTATTCCGAGGTCATTTACTTTTACGTTACTCATGTTGGCAGCTGTTCTTGACTCGAATTCTGGAATATTTACTTCTTCTTCTTTTGTGATGGCATTTCGGAAGGCTGTGTTTAGTAACTCAGCTTTGGTATCACTGACTTCGATAGTACCTCTATTGCTATCTCGCAGAGAAGGCACTGTTGTGTCTTTCCGCTCGCATACTTCACATACGGCCAGAATATCTTTGGATTTTCGGCCAGGTTTCGAGACAAAGTTTCGTTTTCGAAACTACTATAAGCATCTCGCATTGAAGTCCGAGCTAAATTTCGAGCTTCTGTAAAAGACCTCCAATCTTGGGGATTCTGTGACTGTTTAAAATTGGCATGTTTGTTTCTTTGTTTCTGCAACAGTGTTCTGCCTCATTTTTTGAATCCAAGGAGGAACAGCTCCGTCGTTTGTTAATTTATTTGATACAAATCTCTCAATTGCTGCCGACACTATTTCTTTGAATTCAAGCCACATGAGGTTGTAACGTGCGTTGGGGCACACGATACTCATGAAAGTCTGTACTATAGTAAGTGAGTGCAGTTCACCTTACGAGACAGGATTTTTGTATATATATTGAAAGCGTGTACCTGAATGGTGGCAAATCAGACTTACACCCACTCTGTAATAACAATGATACGTCACATAAGTCCGAAATGCAACTACACGTTAGGACGGACAAAAAGCAACACAGAAGATGCTATCAGTTGTTAATAATACGGTCGCCAGCCTAATTAGGCATTAACTGAGTTTCTTCCCTGTGCTAGTTGGCAGATATTCGTGCAAAGCAACAAGTAGTAACACTACATAATACAGTAGAATTTTAGAACCAGAAAATCTACTCAACTGATAGTTTCACGTTCTGTACTAATATGGAAAAACCATAAATACATAACACTACACTATAACGTATACTATAAAACTTCGTACTGTCTATTGATCTGATTAAAATCGGGCATAGGTTACCCAAGAAACAGCACTTTCGAATCACACATACAATGTCAATTTTGATAAAGGTAAAACACTGATAAATTTTGGTTTTTATATTGACTTTAACTTTGCTGGTCAAATCAGTTTAAAACACTTCAGAATTCAAATGAATAAAAAGGGGGGGTGGACCCTGAAACTGTTGTGATCACTGTATTAAAAAAAATTGATTACTGAATTCATTATGCGCTCAGGATTTCCAGTATATGAGTTACTACTCTTTTTATCTTATTTCCTGCTTATTTAAATACCTTTTTATCTGTCTCGAAATAATTAAACTTCATTACTAAATCAATATTAAAGTTATCTTCCAACTGTGTCAGACCTTCGTTATTCATTTACTGGTTCATTAACAAAACACTTCTTTAAACACTATTCTAACATGGCTAGGTCTGCAACTTATTATTATTAACACTAAATTTAATTTTTCATCTCGGGGCACTCGGATTGCACAACATTTGGAAAAGACCCTACCTAGGTTAGTTGTGAGGATAATTAAATGATAGGAAAGTTCTGGTAAAATTTTAGTTATTATTGTATAAGTCATTCTCTGGTCCATGCGAATACAGTACTAAAAGTTTCAACCTGTCTGTATCGATGCAGCGGTTGGCGGGCGTCGAGATGGCGAGGCTCAGAGCACACATACAACCACAGCTATGGCTCTTGATGTACCGGCACTTTAATTCTTCTTAGCGTCGCAATACTTTTCCATTTAGTGCCGATGGAATTTTGCCATGCTGTATGGGCGTTGGAACGGCATACCCGAGGCTCAATGAAACTACGACTTTCAGGAGGGCCTCCTCGCTCCAGAACGTGTTGCTCAGACCAATGCCAAGCTCCAACTAACTACTGCTGAGCCCGTTGTGCCGTGCAGTGCCCGCGTGCATTTTCCCGCGCTCGCCTGCCATCCACCTTTTACCACTCCCCTTCATACAGGGTATTCACCAGAGGTTTTGCATTCTACATATCCGAACACATTGCCTACGTATGGGCCAGACGCACGGTTACAATTTTAAATATCTTACAACAGTCTCAACATTTGTTACATTTCAATTCTATTTCAATATTGCTTGACAATTGACATAAACATTAATATTCACATTTAAAATTGTTTACATTTCTCTTAACACAATGGCGTGAAACAAGAAAACAAATGAAATCAGAACATCAATTACACTAGTTTATCGAAAAATCAAATGAAAAAAAAAAATTATTTATATGTACAATAGTATAACGTCGTTGTTGTTACAAGGTGTACACTTATATTGTTAATTTGGAAGGTGTGGAGAGTGTCTCTGAGGAAGGCGTCAAGTGAATATAAATCTGCTTTTCTGAACAGGTATATTTTTCGTCTATTTTTGGAGGACTTGGGGGTTAAATATTCATTCTCGCTACGGCAATACTGTGTTCACTATTACTTGCACCCGTTTTGATGCTCGTTATTAACTCAGGATTACTTTTCGCTAAGAGGTCAAGTGTGTTTTCACAACCATTTACTATTCGCGTGGGCGCATGAACTGGCTGCTCCAAATAATTTTCAGAGAATACGTTTAGCACAATTTTGGATGATGTTTAATGCATACCTTCGGAATGAAACGTGTCTTTTCGCCAAATTCAAGTCACCACCAATTATAGTCGTATGAGTCAGGTACGTGTTTGAAATCAGCCGCTCCGTGTGGCAACGTGGTTTGAGGTGCCATGTCACGGATTGCGCGGCCCCTCCCGCCGGAGCTTCGAGCACTCCCTCGGGCATGGATATGTGTGTTGTTCTCAGCATAAGTTAATTTAAGTAGTGTTTATGTGTAGGAACCGATGACCTCAGCAGTTTGGTCCCTTAGAACTTCACACACATTTGAACATTTGAAATCCAGCTCAAGTTTCCTTTGAACCACTCAGCAATTGTATCTCCTGAATAGCGAGGCCGGTAAAAGGATCCTATTATTATTTTATTCCGGTTCGCAAGAATGACCTCTGCCCTACTAATTCACAGGAACTATTTACTTCAATATCGCCACAAGATAAACTACTTCTAACAGCAACAAACACGCTACCGCCACCCCAATACATTGCCGCCAAGCTATGGACACACATAAACCAGAGCTTTTTGCGGAACCTGCCCATGAACTGTTAAGAACCGTTTCTCCCGAACAATGTAATCATCGCTGACAAACGCGCGCAGCAAGTAGATCAATTCTTCTAACTTGGGAGAATTTTGTCCTTACTTTGTGCCCCTACTATTGCTATAACAAAGGTTTTTTTTTGTTCAGAATTGTCGCTCTTATTCAAATTTCTGTCAAATTGACTCATTTACTATTACAATTACGTAACACTTGTTTTAAATTCGTATTTCCCAGTAAGGCTTCTTAAAGTAGACGTGTTTCAACCTTTTCATTACACTTATATTTTTAATCATACCATCGCGAAACCTGTCTCTTTTGTCTGTTCACAGCCAATAGAATTTCATTGAATATATGCGGTGTCTGTTCTTTCAGACATGTCCGAATGAACAGACACCATTTGATGCAGCAGCGACTGCGAACTAAGACACATAGGAATTATACACGCTGGCTGCAAGTGGGAATTAACTTATATCAAAGGGGAAAGTTGAAAATTTGTGGTAGACTGGGATTCAAACCTGGGTCTCCTGCTTGCTAGCAGGTGCACCGACACTGCGCCATCCGAACACAGTGGTCATGGCATCTGCACGGACTACCCTCGCAAACCTCCCGTCAGACCCAAATTCCCAACCTATAAACACACTATGAACGTATGGAGCCTTCCCCACTATCCTTATCACTGGCAGAATTTCGCCGATTCCCGTAAGAATAGAGCCTGGTGTGCATCCGCATTGAAGAGATCATTGGCTGTCCTCGGCTTAATTGTATATATCAGGTGACTGTTCTTTTGGTCATGTCCTAAAGGGCAGAGATCATTTTGATCCTGCAGCCTCCACACGTTAAGACACATAAGAATTATAGATATTGATTGCGAGTGAGCACTTATTTAAATAATAGAAAAGGCGATAATTTGTGCCGGACTGGGGTTCCAACCTGGGTCTCGTGCTTGTTACGTAGATGCTTTGACCATTGCACCATCCGGTCACATTGACCATCGCTACTGCAAAGCCTACGTAGCACGCGTCCCTTCAGACCCAAATTCTGATCCTATCCATACACTACGAATGTGGTGCCCCTTTGACCTGCCTAGAAAACAGGTGGTATGGATTTAAATTACGGTCTGGCTCAAATTTTGAACATTCCGCATTGACTGCCCACTCGCAGAATGGGTCTGTAATTGCTTCATGCCTTAATTTCACTCAAGTTAGCGAAAGTGTGCAGGGACCTCTCCTTGCACTCAATTAATATCTCTGTATGCAACTTCCTGGCAGATTTAAACTGTGTGCCGGACCGAGACTCGAACTCGGGACCTTTGCCTCTCGCGGGAAAGTGCTCTACCAACTGAGCTCCCCAAGCACGACTCACGCCCCGTCCTCACAGCTTTAATTCCGCCAGCACCTCGCCTCCTACCTTCCAAACTTCACAGAAGCTCTCATGCGAACCTTGCAGAACTAACACTCCTGGAAGAAAGGATCTTGCGGAGACATGGCTTAGCAAAGGTCCCGAGTTCGAGTCTCGGTCCGGCACAAAATTTTAAACTGCCAGGAAATTTCATATCAGCGCACACTCCGCTGCAGAGTTAAAATTTCATTCTAATATCTCTGTATGCCTACCGCTATCCGCAAACTCGACTTCAGTAACCTCTCATTTTCTGTCCTAGTATTTCACATGCCACACGCCCCACCAACTCCTCAACTACACACACTCCACCCACACTTTATCCATTCTCTCATCTAGCTATTCCTTAACTCTGCATATTACCCCTCATCAGAGACTGAACGAGATCGAGCAGTGGTTAGGCTTCCGGCAATCTGGGAGGACGAATCAAATCAGCATCCGCTCAACCAGATTTGGGATTTCCGTTCCATAACTGCCGTTCTCAGGGAAACTCTCAACAACATTGCCGGATACGTCGTGGATGTGTAGTAATTCCACAGCTGCACATCATTTTTGTTCACGTTATAAGTGGTGCGACCACTAGATCCGTGCTATTAGCGACTTGTGATCTAGAATGATGGCTGGCAGTCTCGCTGCGCCTGGTTGTGTAGGCTGTCCCGTTCACCAGCCCTTGCTAGAGGGATTGCATTCAGGGTTACAACATTATGCCTCACAGCTTTTCCAAGAGACTACTTATCACAATTTAGACTCTGAACTGAAACCACACCGGTTCTGGTTCAGCTGCGGTAAGTCAAAGTATGCCGTTTCCTCATTCGTACCTAATGTCCCAGAGATTAAGATGGTAACCTTTTATGTTCTAGTGACTGTGTGTTTTCTCTCACACATTGCCCTTCCTCCACCATTTCATCTCTTTGATTACAATCTAACGTTCTTTAAAAATATATCTAAGTTTAACGTTCTTAAAAATTACAATTTTGTGTTATGCATGTATATTGTGTGATGCGTTGTCGAGCAGATTGTGTGCTTAATCAGTTTTACTGGAATCCAAAGAAAAATTAAACAACTTAATCTGGAAATCCAGTATGCGATGCATGTGATGAAATCAATCCCTCTGCAATTTATTCAGTCTCGTGAGCACCAAGTTCCATGGCCCTATGCAATAAACTGATAAAATTCCCTATGCAAATAAACAATGAAATACATTTTTTAGGCTCTTGAGTCTCAACGGATGTAACCTGTAGATTCTGTTCTCTCCATAGTAGGCATACAAAATATTCAGTCTTTGCTCAGGGAGGTGCAATGCCGACCGTAAAATAGCTTCATACAGACATTAATACTTTTCTGATGATGGCAAATTAAATTTTTTTACTCTGATTGAAAACTCATTTCTCTTAAAAATATTCATTTGATTTAAATAAACACGATGCGAAGAGGCTGAGGTACTGATAAGAGGATATGCCAAGACCGAAAGGTTCAGTTTGAAACTTGTATTCAAAATAAAGTATAAAATCTGATATACAACATTTTACATTAACTTCAAAATCAGTGAACTTCTCAATTGTTCTACAATGCTCACTTACTGATATAATTAAACACACTTGGATTGTTACATGATAAAAAGTCTAATATCGTTTAACAAAATAGATTCCAAAATTTAACTTGTCTGCATCATGATTACAAAACACACAAAATTACAAATCGGGCATACCTGATCAACCTATTGTTTCCTACATTGAAAGCGTCAGTACTGTTAGAATTAGCAAAAATCCATATTGCGTTCCTGTATAGTTAAAACTAAATATACAAAGTTTCATTACCTTACAAAACTGCATTATGCTACGTCCATAGGCCAACAGCTAAATTCTCGTAGCTAGCCACTAGCTGTAAGTCTTACATCGTACCTATGGCAGAGTGCAACGGCAACTGCTAGTGCTTTCCGGGCGCCCTCATACTTACAATCGATTCTGCCATTCAGGCAACATCTTTGGTTCAGTGGTGTCAAAGATACAATCTCTTCCACATGTGATAACCATTACATGTCATTTTTCATTAACTATATTAGAAAATCGGGCTCCACGGAAAGTGGATCCCTCACAACAACTCAAATCCTGCACCACTGTCTTGTCTACCACTGGACATACAAATATATTGTAAGAATAATGCCTAGGTCTCATTGTTGACGTAATGTACCAACGTATGGTTGGTTAGTTGGTTGTTTTTGGGGAAGGAGACCAGACAGCGTGGTCATCGGTCTCATCGGATTAGGGAAGGAAGTCGGCCGTGCCCTTTCAGAGGAACCATCCCGGCATTTGCCTGGAGTGATTTAGGGAAATCACGGAAAACCAAAATCAGGGTGGCCGGACGCGGGTTTGAACCGTCGTCCTCCCGAATGCGAGTCCAGTGTCTAACCACTGCGCCACCTCGCTTTTTTTTTTTTTTTTTTTTTTTTTTTTTACATATATATATACACAAAGCAGAAGTTCTACAAGGTACCAGTTAAACATATACAAATGAGTGTTAGGTAAACAATTTATTAGAATAACATGAAATACAACAAATTAGAACATATCCTGTTTTCCTTTTTTTTTGTTTTGTTTTTGTTTAAAAATTTGTATTGAACAAACTAAAAGTACATATATATTCACTATGCAAAAGTTCTTCAAGGTACCATTTAAAAATATACAAATGACTGTTAGTTAAAAAAAAAAATTAAATACAACAAAATATAACATATTCTGTCTTCTTCCTAAAAAAAAAAAAAAAAAAAAAAAAAAAAAATGTGTTTGTTTTTGGTCGATGCATGAGAACGTGGATAAGGGTGTTGCATCATGTGACAGGTAGGCATGGTACACCCCAACTTTGAGGGGGGTCAAGGAAGACGCTGCGGAGATAACCGGCAAAAGTTTGTCGGTAAGATGGTTTTCTGGTGAGGGTGCTATGCGCGGTCACAACGTTGTACCAGAAGTCAAGGACTGTATGCGGACCACTTCGAAAGAGATATTCTAAAGCCTGTCCTCGAAACCAGATTAGGGTATGGTGCTTAGCAAGAGGGTAGTGAAATGTCTGGGGCAACAACAGGAAATCCGGGGTTACCGTCGTTGGCGGGGCACGGAGGTAAAAGCCCACGATTCGTTGGATGAGGAGCCATACGTTTTGTTTCAGGGGGCACGTAAGACGGTGCTCGTCGGTGTCTTCGAGCTGACAGTCAGGGCAGAGTGGGGAGGTGGCCAGTCCTATGCGATAAAGTCGACTATTACTCGGTAATTTTCCATAGACTAAAACATACCAGAGTGCAGACACAGACGACGGTAAAAAGGGTGCATGCACACACCCCCAAACCGTGCGCCAGTGAATGTCAGGATGCTGTAGCACGATGGGGTCGCAAGGGTTGGACAGCATAAACAAACGATAATAATCTTTTGTACGAGGAGGACGGGTGACTGGAAGATCGGCCCGAACGTAGCTGAGTTCTATGAAACAATTCGCGACGTAGTACAATAATGGAGAAATAGGTGCCACATTGATCGGTGGATCGAGAGAAGCTGGTCGGAGGATATCTAAGAGACTGCGTGTTAAGGACGGGACCGGCCCCTGCCAGTGCCGCAACAGTGTGTGGACAAAGAGTGCAGAAGAGCGTGCCCGCACGTTGACGAGTCCGAGGCCACCTTTTGCAGGAGGCAGTGTTAGAGTGTTGTAGCGGACTTTGAAAAGTGCCCCTGCTGACACGAAATATCCAAAGGCTGATTGGATGCGGCGGCCAAGGAGTAACGGCATTGGGAGGATCTGGGCGACGTGTACCAGTTTAGGGGCGACATAGATGTTGACATAGGACACACGTTGGAGTTGGTTTAAGTTACGGTGCACTTGACCGCGAACATGGTGCCGAATCGACTGCAAAAGCCGCCGGTAAGCCAGGGCCACTGTGCGGTGTGTGGAGCTCGTAAATTCGATACCCAAGTAACGAAGGGTGGCACTAACTGGGAGTGGGGTCCGCACCATAGCCGGGAGGCCGCGCCCAATGTGCATCATAGTCGATTTACTGACATTAAGAATGCTACCAGAAAGACGTCCATACTGGTGGATCCATTGGATGGCGTCATTGAGTTCCGTGGAGGAGCAGGTGAGAAAGAGGAGATCGTCCGCATAAGCCCTACAGTGAAAGGTGTGGTCACGCAAAGTGAGGCCCTGCAGTCTAGAGGTAAGTCCAGTGATGAGGGGCTCAAGTGCAATGGCATATAGTAAAGTAGACATAGGGCATCCTTGACGCACAGAGCGGCGTATAGGAATCGGTCCTACAAGCCTGCCATTGACTTGTATCATCGAGACCGCAGGAAGGAGTAACCGGCGAATGGCATCGACAAAAAGCAAAGGGAACCCCATACGTGTCGCCACCAAAACCAAAATCAGGGTGGCCGGACGCGGGTTTGAACCGTCGTCCTCCCGAATGCGAGTCCAGTGTCTAACCACTGCGCCACCTCGCTCGGTCCCAACGTATGATACAACGAAACTCATTCCTCCGACAGAATGTCCTAGATTTCCGATGAACAAAGACTAAACCGACCGCTCATTTATCAGATTCGTACTCTCGTTAGTACTTCCTCTACTTTTCAAACAAAAACGTAAACAAGAATTTAGTAAAGTTTCCTAAACATGTACAACTGTTTACCGAATAATGTCTAACCATATGAACTACTGCACTCATAGAGACAAAAATAAACACTTCAAAAAGGTAGGAAGCGGAAGATATACATGTTAAATGATTAATAATATCGGAGAACCTCGTCTGGCACCGTAAAACTGAGTTTTTTACGCCTACGTGACACACAGTTTTGGCTGTGAGGCGCTTTGACGCTGTTCAAGACCTCTACTGGCAGACGATCCAATTCCTTCGCAACATTTGTGTGGGAGTCTGAAACAGTGCCTGGTGACAATAACCATTCAGTGTATCTTATGTCAGATTTATAAGATGTAGGTTCGAGGAATTCACTGGAAAATGTATTATGACACTCCACTCAAGGGCCTCACCACTACCAAATGGGCTTCTTGTTCCTGTGGCGTCATCGATTGTTACATTTCCTCCAGAAAGATGTCATTTTGAAAGAGCAGTGTTACTACACGGATTAAAACAAGTTAAACGCTGTTAGACAGATGCGTATATGGGGAATATGTTACGTGTGTTACATATAAATTTTATTCACATTTAAATAAAAGTGTGGGGTAGTATTACTGTTTGAGAAAAATATTCCACTCTTCTTTCAAGGTCCAGTCCTGTTTTTGCTAACTCTGCTATAAAAAGCTCAGTGTATGTGCTGTTGTTAATGGAAAAAAACTGCCATGTCGTAACCCTAGAAAGTAAACCATAGACTATCGTGCCGCACGATATTGTGTGTCTGGAAAACAACTTTCAGTACTACGTTTTATTACCCTAGTAATGTCCTAAGACTTAATATCCTGAGACCCGGAACTGAGGCCAAGGTCTGCAAATTACCTCTCGTGATCACGTCTACGCTTCCGGGACAGCGACCGGTTTGTGACGAATACAAGATGACATTTTGTGGGCAACAGTACTGGTAGCTACAACCAACCGTTTCCTACACTACGTCCACGCAGATGTCAGGTTTTTCAGTCACTACAGTCAGTACTGCAGTTGGCATCGTATCTCGCAATACATGCAACTGTCGCAGAAAATGATCCAAAGTTTGTACGACGTCAACATCGACGGTGACAAAAATTCTTACGGAGCTTTAGTCCCTTCAGAGTACACAAAAGAGACACTTCCCTGATTACTTCCTTGGTGCATACGGACAAGGGACACTCGTACTAAAATGCTCTGAAATCACTGCGAATAAAGCTGCTCTTTAAACTAGCGCATCTAATGCATAAAACGAACAGTGGGGTTGAGATACGTCGTTGTTCCGATAGTGTTGTCACGCTATGGAGCAGAATAAGTATTGCCTTTACTTGTTGACGTGGCCTTGTATAATCTCCAGCGCCCGTTTGCAACGTTTAAAACATTCGTAAGAGCAACCTAGTGGCATAAAGCTGCCGGCTGGCAACGCACGGCGCTTTAGCAGCACTGCGAGAGACGCACACCGAGCTGAGATATCCTTGAGGTAGCTGCGATGTGCGATGCACAGTGCCACATGCTCTCCCCTGTGTTGGCTACGACATGCACTGTTGTCAGCACGCTAATTATTTTTGATTTTTTTTTTCTGAGAAAAAAAGAGAATGCTCCGTCCATTATTTAATTGTATTGGAGGACTCGTTCGGCGCAAACAATGCGGTTTCCCGAGCGTAATGCGCGCTCCCGGGCCGCTAAGTGGCGCGCGTTTTTTAATCTCGCTAAGTGCTGCACCGGGCCATTCACGTGGGCTGGCTGCCACGGCAGCTACTCGGCAGAGAAGCACGTTTTCGTCATCACGGCAAACGGGCACAGTGGCAGACTGGAATATCAGCTGCAGGAGACAACGCCAGTCAGTGTGGTAGCGTGCCATCTACATGTATAGACCACACAGCTCCATCAGCCTTAACCCTCCCGTTACCAAGCTTTTTCACACCTCTGTTTTACCAAGCTGGGTATTTGGACTACCCCAAAAAGTTTTGTCTTTTATTGTAATATTTGTTCTCAGATTTCGTTATTTCCATTGAATGGTTTTATTTTGTATTGAAAAAATAGCTTTTCAGGTTATTAGACGTATTTAATCAGATCACAGATACAAAATACAAAAGAAATTATATCTTTCACTAAATTCAGTACTAAACGAACAGAAAATTAATATTTCAAATAACTTCCGGGAATTCAGCCAGGTAACACTTTCAGCGACCGCCGATATTTCGGCGGCAGAACACCCCGCCATTTTCAAGGCAAACTGCAACGGACAGGCGGCGTACACGCAAATTTAATACCTCGGTTCTCCGACAGAAGCAGGAAAGATAACACACACACACTCAACACTAGTGCCACCAAAGATGACCAAAGTCAGAGCTATCGATAGTGAGACTATGAACTCGCAGGTGAGGCAGCATTGACTCTGTTCCTCTGTTTCTTGACAAGGGAGAGAGCCGGATTCCAAACAGAGTTTAAACAGAAACCTCCATCCCTGTTAACGAGGTTGCTCGCTAATTTAATCTCAACTGCCTCCCTAATGACACTGTCCCAATAGCTGGACGTGCATGCCAATATCTCGGTGTTATTATATAACATGGGGTGACCAGTATCCAAGCAATGTTCGGCAATAGCAGATCTATTTGGCTGCCGTAATCGTGTGTGCCGTTTATGCTCAGTACATCTGTCCTCCACGGTCCTGATAGTTTGACCAATATATGCCATGCCGCAGCTACAAGGAATACGATATACACCCGCCTTACGCAGTCCAAGATCATCCTTAACGTAACTCAAAAGTGCTCTAATTTTAGATGGAGGTCGGAAAACACATTTCACATCGTATTTCCGTAAAATACGACCGATCTTATTGGACGTGTTTCCTACGTAAGGCAAAAAGGCAGTAGACTTAGGTGTTGACTCAGAATTATCATCAATCACCCGATGTACAGTTGGTCGATAGCGCAACGCACGTTCAATCTGTCTATCACTATAACCATTTTGACGAAATGTAACTTCAAGATGGGACAGCTCAGCTGGCAAAGTCTCGGCGTCAGCATGGCATATACGTATTGGTCAAACTATCAGGACCGTGGAGGACAGATGTACTGAGCATAAACGGCACACACGATAACAGTAGCCAAATAGATCTGCTATTGCCGAACATTGCTTGGATACTGGTCACCCCATGTTATATAATAACACCGAGATATTGGCATGCACGTCCAGCTATTGGGACAGTGTTATTAGGGAGGCAGTTGAGATTAAATTAGCGAGCAACCTCGTTAACAGGAATGGAGGTTTCTGTTTAAACTCTGTTTGGAATCCGGCTCTCTCCCTTGTCAAGAAACAGAGGGACAGACTCAATGCTACCTCACCTGCGAATTCATAGTCTCACTATCGATAGCTCTGACTTTGGCCATCTTTGGTGGCACTAGTGTTCAGTGTGTGTGTGTTATCTTTCCTGCTTCTGTCGGAGAACCGAGGTATTAAATTTGCATGTACGCCGCCTGTCCGTTGCAGTTTGCCTTGAAAATGGTGGGGTGTTCTCCCGCCGAAATATCGACGGTCGCTGAAAGTGTTACCTGGCTGAATTCCCGGAAGTTATTTGAAAGTTGTATACGCCAGGAGAAACTCAGGTCTCAGAAAATTAATAATCTATGTACCTCAACAGTCACTGCAATAAAATAACACAAGACTTTTTTCAACTTTTCAGTCAAGTGCATTTTTGCACTGCATGCACTTCCCAGTAACAGTGTCTTCTCTGTGTGTATTACAAACAGGTTTCTTTGCACGTTACACAACAGAATATTGTTTTCCGATCTTCGTTTCTCTTGCAACCTTGACATCGTTGTGACGTTGGTAACTGGGAACACTGGGTCTGGATCACTGCTGAAGCAACTGCAACACCACAAGCTTTCAGTGCATCTTCTACATATTTATGAAGACCGTTGATATTTTTGGCTCTTTCTTCCACGTTGCCTTTGCTGAGTCCAAATGCCAGTTGAGTCGTGAATTGTTTACGTCGGCTTCGGTTATGCTTCTGCCATTCAGGAAATCTTTGAGTGTACAGAATATATGCATTCAGTGGTGCAATATCTACGATTTCCATAAAGATTCTTAGTGGCCACCGCCTCGTTCCTCTAACACAACTGTGTTCTCTTGTTATTTTGTCCCCATTATCCACAGCACCTTTGGTTTTGTTGTAGTGCAGTATGATATCGGGTTTGTGTTCACTTTCTTCACCACTCACTTGTCTCTCATAATGCTGAGTAGAGAGTAATATTACTGCCTTTCCCTTCTTTGGAACATAGGAAACTAGGGTCAAGTCATTTATGAAACCAAACATTGAAGAGTGAACTTCTCTCTTTCTGTTTGGCAAGAATTCCTGCGGAATCTCTTCCTTATTGGAACGCAAGGTACCGACCAATGTTGTGTTTCGTTTTAGTAGTTCGGCAGCCAGTGGAAAAGTGGTGAAAAAATTATCAGTTGTTACACCATGACCGTTATTCAGAAATGGTTCCATCAGATCCTAAACCTCTCTCTGTCCTTGATTCACCTCCCGAGTATTGTCCACCATTCCTGTGTAAATTTGGATCCGTAATAAGTAAGATGTCTTCACATCAGCACAAACCTAAATTTTAACGCTATACTTACCAGGCTTGCTCTTCATGTAAGCCCTAAAAGGGCAGTTTCCTCGGTACGTTGCTAATCATTCATCAATAGTCACGTATTCATAAGGAAAGAAGTTATTGCACAAGTTACATTGAAATTTGTCGAACACTACCCTGATGGCTTGTAGATTGTCCTTGGTTTCTTCAACTCTGTGCTCGTGTGTCTCTGTTGTCAAATCGCACGAATTTCAGTACAGACAACAATCGGTTTCTTGACATGGCAGCAGAAAAGAATGGTTGTCGAAAGGGAACATTCCCTTCCCACAGATCGGAAGCACTTGTGCGATGCCCATGAGTTCGACCAGCTCCTACTAGAATTGCTAATACAGCGTACACTTCAGTTGCATTTATGTCTCCCTATGTCGTTTTGTTCGAAGAATGAGCTGCATTCCACAAAGAAATTACTCGTTTGGCTTCCCTGTTCGTTTCTTCTAGAATGATGCGCACGATTTCCGGAGAGATAAACAATAAAAATGACTCAGTTATTGTTTTGATTGTTTTTCCATCATTCACTGGGCCAGGTGTTACGTTCAAAATGTTGCGACGTCGACGCCGCCCACCTTTCGGTGGTTCACTAGAAAATTGTAGTCCACTTCCAGAAACGAACAAATCTCCAGTGTCTTCGTCTTTTTCTTCTTCTTCTTCATCCTCTTCCTCTTCTTCTTCTTCTTCTTCTACTTGTTCACGTGAATGTGTAGTGTCTTCTGATATTTCATCATCAGCTTCATCTGGTGCTATGATATGGTCTTTGTCAAGAGGTCCCATATAATCATTCAGTTCATTATCAATGTCCCATTCATTTTCATCGTCACTGACATCAGAATTGTATAGAATTTCCATGGTATCTTAGCTAGAAAGTCCTTTGGACATCCTTACTTGCAGATGAAATACTGGCTCGTGTAATGTCAGCTCAACAATGAACGTCAAATTCAACTCAGCAATAGTAACCAGCAACAATAACAAACATTGGATCTATGGCAAAACTCAACAAAGAAGATGAATGACAGATTTATTCCCAAAATGTTCTTTTTCTACAAATAAGCAAATTAGACGTTTCATACCAAGTGGGAAGTCTGACAATCCCACCAATAAGTGACTTGGATAACAACGATAAAGCCAAAAAAAAAAATTAGACAGTCGTGAGTGTGAATTCAACGTCAGTCATTTTAGTACAAATTCACGAAACCACAGGCATGTGGCCCTTCAGATAACATTATTATAGGGAAAAAATTAGCCTGGGGTAGTCAGAATGGTAATGCGTACGCGACTATTTCAGTATAAGGAGAGTTTAGTATGTCATTTCTTGCTATAAATGTTAAGAAATCTACCACAGCACGGTACTTTAAATGCATTCATTAAGCCACAACGTCTCCCATTCTACATAGAACTCCTCAGGTGACCTGCAGTTCAACAAGACACACATTATACAGAAAGCTACTAAAACATGCACATAATATGTGATAAGTGACTGTGACGTCGAATATTGACCTGCAGCCTTCGGAATGAAGCCCATAAAATGGCAGAAACTTGTCGATGTCAGGAATACTAGCGGTTAAACGGCCGATAACACGCAAAAAGGTACATGCTGGAACACGACACGAACAATGTTTCATTTCGTTGAGTGTCCTTGGTAGATACACTGCCAGCAATACATTTTGCAACAGTATAAGACAGTCGAAAGTATACGAGCACTAGGTTTTTTTCTCTTGTATTGTTCATAATTGTTCTGATCTACTTCTGTTTGTACAAAATATTTGCAATGCGTTCGACTGGAACACTGTAATTCGTTCGTATAAAAATTTCTTTCACGCACTGATGGCGTAATTTGTGCAGTAATTTTGTATTATACTTGTAAGTTGACCTTGCACGGGTGAAAAAATATTTGGTTAAATTCTCACTTTTAATGTGATTAGCTTTTTTGAGACGATTACGATGTCTTATAATTGATATGTCGCACTCAACTAACCGGCTGCTGTGGCCGAGCGGTTCTAGGCGCTCCAGTCTGGAACCGCGCTGCTGCTACGGTCGCAGGTTGTAATCCTGCCTCGGGCATGGATGTGTGCGATGTCCTTAGGTTAGTTAGGTTTAAGTACTTCTAAGTCTAGGAGACTGATGACCTCAGATGTTAAGTCCCATAGTGCTCAGAGCCATTTGAACCATTTGAAGTACTCCACGGATGCGAAGTAGGGTGTTCACAAGTTTACTTCTTGCGTTGAGAGGCCGTGCCTGATCAGCCCCTACAGCATCGTCCTATGTACCCGATACGTCTTCTTGGCCGTTGTTATACCAGGCACACCTAGCCAGGTGAATTACAGTACTTCTCGTTTTTCATCGTGTACCTTTCATTGATTTATCGGGTGATTATCCATTTCAAATCATTTAAATTATTTACAAAGACAGTTAGTGAATGTTTAATTTGACTGTTGCATATCATATATTAAGTACATGTATTAGGAGAGTCTCGTTGAAACGTAGGTCACCTGAGGATGGTTCACAAAATGGTTCAAATGGCTCTGAGCACTATGGGACTTAACTTCTGAGGTTATCAGAACTTAGAACTACTTAAACCTAGCTAACCTAAGGACATCACACACATCCATGCCCGAGGCAGGATTCGAACCTGCGACCGTAGCGTTCCCCTGAGGATGTTCGTACAGAATGATACCAGTTATCGCATCACCAATGCTTTGGCCATGTTGTTCAGACAACACCGTTAAGCTCCAGGAGAGATATGAGGGACATTGCACGTGGATTAGACAACAGAGGAGGTAGAGTGTATGTAAATCTCTGCACGTGTCTTCGTGCAACCAGGATAAGTGTGCATATGATGGTGAAATATGATCAAAGCGTCGAACATAAGAGATATGTGGAACACAGGAGCACATAACAGTTCCAGGCACCGTGAGTTTTCCTGAGAAAGTCCTTTGCAGAATAACATCGTTGTAATCAGTATCTGGAAGTTAAAGTGTTAGTACAATTTTCTTTTAAGATCGAGATGGAAGCGCTGTTTATACGTTTGAAGGGTATGCGTAATGCTGACGCCTTCTTGCACTTTGCAGTTACGTGCCCAGGTGAATTTAATTTTCATCCATTATTATTCTTAGCCTCTTTGTTGAAGAATGCAAGTTGATATTTCATTTAGTGTTAAATATGGTAGAAATTCAAGATATTTCGAGCTAATGAGTATTGAATGACCACCCAAGATAGCATGGGTTTTGGATGGATAGAGCTTTAATCCTATATTCAAAATGTTCAAATGTGTGTGAAATCTTATGGGACTTAACTGCTAAGGTCATCAGTCCCTGAACTTACACACTACTTAATCTAAATTACCCTCGGCCGTTGTGGCCGAGAGGTTCTAGGCGCTACAGTCTGGAGCCCCGCGACCGCTACGGTCCCAGGTTCGAATCCTGCCTCAGGCATGGATGTGTGTGATGTCCTTAGGTTAGTTAGGTTTAAGTAGTTCTAAGTTCTAGGCGACTGATGACCTCAGATCTTAAGTCCCATAGTGCTCAGAGCCATTTTGAACCTGGTTCTTTCAACCACCAAAGATCCTCCCACTCAAAGATATTAAACTCATTTCACCTTGCGGTTGGCAACTATCGACTTTATTTTCTGGATCTACCCTGATCAGACCTTAGCACATACCCTTCACGATTCAGGGAAATCACGGATAACCTAAATCTGAATGTCCAGACACGGGTTTGAATCGTCGTCCTCCCGAATGCGAGTCCAGCGCTAAATCTTAATAGACATCCTCTTTCAGACGTAGAAAAGCTTACCAACTTTCGTTAGTATCGCACAACTCTTTCTTGATCTTGTGGTTTCCTTTTCCATTGGTTTACGAGAATAACAGCCAGATCAAAAAAGTTAAGTATCACGACCGATATTAAAAATACAAAAAGTATTACTTTCGTAGATTCAGTGGTGCGGTAACAAAAGGAAAAGAGCTAAAGTGCTCAAGTCAAGCAAGTAAACGTTACCTTACAACTAAATGGCGCAGCGAGTGCTAGTTACAGGGCGCGAATAGTGCAGAACGGCACAAATTAAGAAAACGGTTATATTGTAAATGAAAGTTATAACAAGAGATCAAGCTTAATAACAAAGACATAAAGGCAGACAAGAAATGAAATTTACAGGAAAATGCTGTAAAATCGGAACTTAATCGTAAGCGCCATCTGTTCAGTTCCGTTAGCATTAAAATGAACAGAATTAACATAGTAGGAACCAAAGACGAGAAGAAAAGTAGGAGAGGAGGACAACAACGTTTGAGAACTGTGTTAAAGACCTTCAGTCAAAAAACGACAGTACGCTATATAGGTGTGAATAAGGTCTGAACCCGTTAAATAAATTTTTATTTTGTAAATCTAGCTGTTAATTGATAGTGATACCATCATTAATAGAGATATGCTTAAAAAATTCCAATTCTTCGAGAATGTGAAAGCTGTAACCTTAGTGTTGTTTATGGAGGATAGTAACTTCATCGTGTCCCCTCGATTTGTTGGCTGCAATAAGCAAACTGATCCGCAAAGAACGAATTATATACGTTAGTGTTCTTTCTATATTTTATTGCTTAGAAATGCTCATTTGTGTCATGCTGATGGCGCTTGTATTCAATCCTATGCAATAAACTGGGCAAGCGCCGCAGGCGAGTTTATAAACCCCTGAATTACGCAGAGAAGTAATGGAAGATTTCAAATTGTGAGTTAGAGTTTTCGGCAAACTGCCATCAGCGAAAAGGGAACTTTGCACCCATTTCTTTTTTCTAGCAGAAGACAAATTCTGTAAGAACTGGTCCTTTTTGAGTATGGTACTGAGTTAAATTTTTTTCCTTTTCTCAGAGTCATTATTAGCAATATTACCTAAGAAGTGATTCTGCTGTTTTTGCTTTGAAAATATTATCCACTAAGGAATGCCCATAATCATTATTAACTGCTATAGTTTTTATTAAATTCATTTCAAATTTAAGTTTCTTGGCTGAATGGAAAAAGCTTTCTAGATTCCTTACGAAACTGCAAAACATATTATTAATTATAATTAACGTTAGTTACTTAGGCCTTACTCGGTGAAGTAAATATCCTTCACAATGAAAATGAAGGTTATGGCCTGATATTCTTGAAGAACTGGATATTATTAAGCATACATTTTTAATGGTGATTTCATTGTCAGTGATCAGCTGCACTTGCGAAATAAAAATTTCTTTAATGTGTAGGGAAGCAGCCTACTCATGCAGTAGTAAATTCACATCAGTGTTTCCATTATGTGCCAGCCAGTCCGCTGTAACTAGCTCTGACGTCATAAATGTTTCGCAATACATTAAAAATCAAATAAATAACCTGAAACGGTTCTAGCATGTCAGGAGTAATACTAAATTAATATGTGTTGAAAATCAGTTCGATAACTTTAACCATTTTCGAAATTTGGACGTTTTTCTGTAAAAATCATTGGCGCAACAGAAAAGAGCTAATAAACTTAAAAATTTATATTTAGATTCCTTTTTCATAATTATTTAATAGAAACAGTCTTCTGGATCTCACAAATTAAGATTTTAGTTGAAATTCATAATTTTCTGGTTTTCGTCTTAAAAATTAAGGAAACAAGATAGATTAAGTAGGCTAATAAATAAGGCTAGGATGTTTAGATTTAAGTAGAATGGAGATCCGCTATAACCATAAAGATTTGAGAAGTTTCATTTGAATAACTATAAAACTATAGCGATAGCGAACCTCCAAAGGGCAAGTTCAGAGCTCGTCTACTACGTGCAGTGTAATTACATTAATTCTCTCGCCCAAAATATTTTACTTAGCCACGTCAAACTTTATTATGATTATTTACCTGTGTGTTGAATGCACATTTAAATTAAGAGCTTCATCGGCCATCAGCAAAAGAAGCTATGATTTATTCGGTAACTTACTGTGGTGCATTACTAGCCCAGCGGCTAGTCGGAAGAGCCGATTTGATCAGGCGTTCCCTTAGCCGTCCACATCGTGGCTTTATATATAAGAACGCTGCGCGAGGAAGCAAGGCCCCAGTTCTCTCCAGACGCTGAATGGCACATCACCTGTGCCGGGAGTCGCGTCGCGTCGGTATCATTGCTACAAACAGCCTCGGATGCCGTATTAAGTTACTCGGGATACGCGTAACCATGAAATCATTTTCGAGTGAAGTGTTAATTCTGCGATGACTTTAATTATCGATCTTCAGTTTGCGTATTGTCGTATTTTCACGTGCCGCCGCGGGACAAACAATCTACCATTATTTAGCGTGGCGTTTGATGAACATTATCATCAAATTATGGCGAGCATTCATTTAAACATTTAATTTGGACATTTATAGTTGCATCAGCGCATTAGACTCTGAACTGCTCTGTTAGATTGTGTGGATTCTTTTGTTTTCATCTGTGACTTTCAGAATACAGAACGTTTTTTTTCACGACCGTTTTTGATTATAAATCCCAGACAATCTCCTAATTCCTCACAGCTATAAGCTGTAACTATAAGTGTATTCTCAGATGAAGCACTAGTGGGCACTAGGAATTCTAATTACAGGCTTCACGTTTTGCTAATCACTTTCTGGTTGCCAATATTGTAATTAGAGAGCCAGTGTTGAGAACGGCGAAAGACAGCATAAATAACATTCTAAATAACAGGAACTGGTTTTACATTCTACAAACCTAACATTTATATAAACAACCTAAAATTGACATAATTCCACCCGCCGCCCCACAAATGGCTTTAAACCTTCGTTTGACGTATTGTCATTATTCGGCTGAAGGTCTGTACACACAGTGCTCATACTCTGCTGCCCTCCTCTTTTCATTGTTTTTATACTATTCCATAACTGCTATTATTCCTACTATGCTAATTCAGTTCAGTTTAAGTACTTTAATGCTAACTGCACTGGACAGATGGGGCATACAATTATTGTTTCATTTGACACAATTTTCCAATATATTTCATTTACAGAGGTTGGACCTTAAATAGTGGCAACTATTTATTCACAACCGATACAAGAGTTACTTGTTTGCACCTGTTACTGTCCTTCAAAGTAGTCACTAGCGTTGTGTAGAGCCCGTTGCCAGCGATGTAGAAAGCGTAGTATACCGTTAGCTGAGCCTGTTCTGTTAATGATGCGAATAGAGCGGTCCATTACCTGTCGAATCTCTGGAACAGTTCTGACGCTAATGTCACGAAGTGGTTCCTTCATCTTCGGAATTAAGTCACAATGACTTAAGTCGTATTACTGTTCGTTTTTGGAACATCACCTGCGAACAGATTTGCGACTTTTCTGCTCAATCCAACCATCATTTTGCACTAAAATGCTCGAGCGCATACAGCGAAAGCTGTGGCTACTCTGTTCGGTCGATGGGACTGAGAAGTACTGTACTATCCACCATACTCCCTGGACTTAAGTCATTGTGACTTTGATTTGATTCCGGAGATGAAGGAAACACTTAGTGGCATTAGCTTCAGAGCTGTTCCAGAGATTCGACAGGCAGTAGACCGCTCCATTCGCACCGTCAACAGAACAGTCTCTGCTAACGGTACACTACGCCTTCCACATCGCTGGCAACGGGCTCTACACAACACTGGTGACTACTCTGAAAAAACAGTAACAGGTGCAATCATGTAACTCTTTTGTATCGGTTGTGAATAAATAGTTGCCACTATTTAAGTTCCAACCTTCGTATTGTCTGCCTTCAGACTTCCGCTATTAACCTTAGTCTCTTGTTATTATTATTTTCATTTATAATGGAACTGATTTCTTAGTTTGTGCTCCTCTGCGCTATTCGCACGCCCTAGGTGTCATGCACTGCGCTGTTTCCACGTAGCGGCGAAATCAGTTGACAAACCACCTTGACAGATGTCCGAAATAACAGACGCCATGCATTCATATAATGTAGCTGATAGGTTTGCACTATCCCCCGATACAGACACAGTGTGTCTTCCTCACCAGCTACCTGGGAAAGTACCACACGAACTTCTTTCTGGTAACATCTGGGAAGGCATCTTCTGCATTGCCCTGTTGGGGCGCTACCGACATCTTCTTCTGTCGAGCAACTTAGCGGCTAAGTAGTTGCTGCGAAGTATGACACCCGCTGACTAGCCATCGGTCCGTCCTTCCAGGCGACTATTCTTCGTTTCTTCTTTCTCCTCTGGAAGGATCTCTTCCTGCCTTTTTGACACAGATATTTATTCTGTGTTTTTGCCAACGTCGTGAAATTTCTAGACTGGTTGTAACCTCCCCCCTCACTTATCGACCTTAATGACAGTGAAAAATTAAACCGCGTGTACCTAATGGAAATTTGGGAAAAGCAATCGTCACCGAAGTTAATCTATCGGTAAAGAGGGAGGAAAGGGTTACATCTAAATGAAAGGAAAAATGCAAATGAAACTGGTGGAAATTAATTTTGAAAAGGGGTAAAGTTAATAAAGAAAGTAAATGTGCGGCCGTTACGTTAACAATTAACTAGCGGTAATTAGATATTTGAGATTTGGGGGAAATTACGGTCCCCAGTCCTATGGACAATTACTATAATAACTGAAAAAGAAAGGTTATTACACATATAATTAGCACTAGAAGCGTGGCAACTGAAGGTTGACACGTGTAGTGTGAAAACTGAAAGTTTGTCAGAAGTAATAAATTTCGCTACACTCTGACTTAATTTAGCAAAAGAATTAATAAAACCGGAAAATCGAAAGTTAATTTAGTGACTGAAGTTCATAGTGAGCTTTCTTTCTGAAGCACATCGAAATCCAGTAAAATACGGTTAGTCTTGGACTACCTCAACAATCATTTCAAAAGCAACTTGACTCTACGCAATTTAGAAACAAGAGATTTAACTTTGAACTTGAATTAAATGATTCTGAACTATTAACAATAGTAAAATTTAGTACGTACCAAGCTGAGCTGCAGTCACAGGTAAGCTAAAATATGCTAACAAAACTCGCACTCTAAATTTGTGCTCGTGTAACCTAAATATTGTAGCCAGCTACTGAACTTTGAAATTAAAGCAGTGAAATCTAATTATATTATTTTAATGCTGGCGTTTGAATTTCAACGACACTCGGGTTCATTTCGGAAAAGGAAGGGACCCTGCTTGGCAATGAAATTGGGACAATGAGCAACAAAGGTTCATGCTAAGTTGCTGTAATTTTGCGAGGCAAATGGAACAATTTGAAAAGCTGAGGTCTGCCATACAGTTCTGAAACTTTACGTGCTTTTAGTCTTCCTTGTTGGTTGATTGAAGGTTTGAAGCCGTCGATCGAGGAGGTGGCGATAGTCACTCATTGTCGGCCGTCGCTGTTGCAGAAGCTGGATGTTGGCGCGCCTTCTTCTCGACACGGTCACCAGGCGAAACGGGCTCTTGATGTGCGCCAGCTAATGCTTCCCGTCCGCGACACCATGTCAGAAACTATCATCGCGAGTCGAGCGCAATTACATGCTGCCAAACCCCGAAAGCGCGGCAACTCGCGGGAGCGTCACACAACACCTGCTCCACTCGCTACTCCCGCCAGACTCTCACTGCCCGCGCCCCACGCGGCAGAGTTAACACTACCAAAGATCCTACACAATTTGATTCTTCACACGACCCATCGATGTAATCGTTCGATAGCAGTTTTCCCCAGGCAAGACCCAGCGTAAAAATACAAATAATATTTACGAAACAAACCAATTATACATCGACATGAGTGCATAAATATATATATACAAACAGTAAAACAATTACAATATATAAAGAGACAGAAATGTCATATCTTGAGGTAACAAAACAAGGAAAAAAAATAATGGTACAATAGATGGAAGTAGGAGGATATGCATTTCCGGCGTTACATGGTGACTGACCCTTCGGTCGTTGATCAATGCTTCTCACGTTGACCAAATACGTGACCAATATCGACACACGTTGCGGCTTTCCATTGTTTTACCTCTATGCTGACGTGTTCGGGCATTGCCCTTTCGTCCGCCTCCGCATCGCCAGATACGTCACGCACGTGAGTTCAGTATGCTGATAATTCCTGGAGAATTGACAGCCGATGTGCGAACTGCGATGGTCGTTGTTCTTCTTGGAAGCTTTGCCCATCTGCTCGGTAGTTGATCTGTCGAAGTGCTGACTGCTGCCACGCAAACTCCACTGGTCATCGGCCTTCTCACGTTGGGTCAAAACGTGACCAATGTCTACTCACGTGCCAGCTTTCCTTGCTCGACAATTGCCGCTTCAGAACATTGTGGCTTAACGTGTCAAACTCTCTAAAATGTTCACTTATCCTATAATAACACTTTACATACTTTTCAGCTTTGAACAACCAAAAACAACACATAATTATTATACGTAATTATTACACATCCTACAGTTTTCTACGCTACTGGTCATTAAATTGCTACACCGCGAAGATGACGTGCTACAGACGCGAAATTTATCCGACAGGAAGACGATGGTGTCATATGCTAACGATTAGCTTTTCGGAGCGTTCACACAAGCTTGGCTTCGGTGGTGACACCTACAACGTCCTGACATGAGGAGGGTTTCCAACTGATTTCTCATACAAAAACACCACTTGACCGGAGTTGCCTAGTGAAATGTTGTGATGCATCCTGTAAGGAGAAGAAATGTGTACCATCACGTTTTCGACTTTGATAAAGGTCGGATTGTAGCCTATCGCGATTGCGGTTTATCGTATCGCGACATTGCTGCGCGCGTTTGTCGAGATCCAGTGATTGTTAGCAGAATATGAAATCGGTCGCTTCAGGAGGGTAATAAGAAACGCCGTGCTGGATCCCAACGGCCTCGTATCACTAACAGTCGAGATGACAGCCATCTTATCCGCATGGCTGTAACGGATCGTGCAGTCACGTCTTGACCCCTGAGTCAACAGATTGGGACATTTGCAAGACAACAATCATCTGCACGAACACATCGACGACGTTTGCAGCAGCATGGACTATCAGCTCGGAGACCATGGCTGCGGTTACCCTTGACGCTGCATCACAGACAGGAGCACCTGTGATGGTGTACTCAACGACGTACCTGGGTGCACGAATGGCAAAACGTCATTTTTTCAGATGAATCCAGGTGCTATTTACAGCATCATGATGGTCGCATCCGTGTTTGGCGACATCGCGGTGGACGCACATTGGAAGCGTGTATTCGTCATCGCCATACTGGCGTATCACCCGGCGTGATGGTATGGGGTGCCCTTGGTTACATGTCTCGGTCACCTCTTATTCGCATTGACGGCACTTTGAACAGTGGACGCTATATTTCATATGTGTTACGAACCGTGGCTCTACCTTTCATTCGATCCCTGCAAAACCCTACATTTCAGCAGGATAATGCACGACCGCAGGTTGAATGTCCTGTAGGGGCCTTTCTGGATACAGAAAATGTTCGACTGCTGCCCTGGCCAACACGTTCTCCGGATGTCTCACCAACTGAAGTCGTTTGGTAAATGGTGGCCGAGCAACTGGCTCGTCACAATACGCCAGTCACTACTCTTGATCAACTGTGGTATCGTGATGAAGCTGCATGGGCAGCTGTACCTGTACACGCCATCCAAGCTCTGTTTGACTCAATTTTTTTTTTTTTTTTTGTCATCAGTCTACTGACTGATTTGATGCGGCGCGCCACGAATTCCTTTCCCGTGCTAACCTCTTCATCACAGAGTAGCACCTGCAACTTACGTCCTCAATTATTTGCTTGACGTATTCCAATCTCTGTCTTCCTCTACAGTTTTTGCCCTCTACAGCTCCCTCTAGTACCATGGAAGTCATTCCCTCTTGTCTTAGCAGATGTCCTATCGTCCTGTCCCTTCTCCTTATCAGTGTTTTCCACATATTCCTTTCCTCTCCGATTCTGCGTAGAACCTCCTCATTCCTTACGCTATCAGTCCACCTAATTTTCAACATTCGTCTATAGCACCACATCTCAAATGCTTCTATTCTCTTCTGCTCCGGTTTTCCCACAGTCCATGTATCACTACCATACAGTGCTCTGTACTCCAGACGTACATCCTCAGAAATTTCTTCCTCAAATTAAGGCCGGTATTTGATATTAGTAGAGTTCTCTTGGCCAAAAATGCCTTTTTTTCCATAGGGAGTCTGCTTTTGATGTCCTCCTTGCTCAGTCCGTCATTGGTTATTTTACTGCCTAGGTAGCACAATTCCTTAACTTCATTGACTTCGTGACCATCAATCCTGATGTTAAGTTTCTCGCTGTTCTCATTTCTACTACTTCTCATTACCTTCGTCTTTCTCCGATTTACTCTCAAACCATGCTGTGTACTCATTAGACTGTTCATTCCGTTCAGCAGAACATTTTATTCTTCTTCACTTTCATTCAGGATAACAATGTCATCAGCGAATCGTATCATTGATATCCTTTGACCTTGTATTTTAATTCCAATCCTGAACCTTTCTTTCGGTTCTAGGCGCTTCAGTCAATAACCGCGTGACCGCTACGGTCGCAGGTTCGAATCCTGCCTGGGGCATGGATGTGTGTGATGCCTTAGGTTAGTTAGGTTTAAGTAGTTCTAAGTTCTAGGTGACTGATGACCTCAGATGTTAAGTCCCATAGTGCTCACAGCCATTTGAGCCATTTTTGAACCTTTCTTTTATTTCCGTCATTGCTTCCTCGATGTACAGATTGAAGAGTAGGGGCGAAAGGCTACAACCTTGTCTGACACCCTTCTTAATATGAGCACTTCGTTCTTGATCGTCCACTCTTATTATTCCGTCTTAATTGTTGTACATATTGTATATGACCCGTCTCTCCCTATAGCTTACCCCTACTTTTTTCAGAATCTCGAACAGCTTGCATCATTTTATATTGTCGAACGCTTTATCCAGGTCGACAAATCCAAGGAAAGTCTCTTGATTTTTCTTTAGCCTTGCTTCCATTATTAGCCGTAACGTCAGAATTGCCTCTCTCGTCCCTTTACTTTTCCTAAAGCCAAACTAATCGTCACCTAGCGCATTCTCAATTTTCTTTTCCATTCTTCTGTATATTATTCTTGTAAGCAGCTTCGATGCATGAGCTGTTAAGCTGATTGTGCGATAATTCTCGCATTTGTCAGCACTTGCCGTCTCCGGAATTGTGTGAATGATGCTTTTCTGAAAGTCAGATGGTATATCGCCAGACTCATATTTTCTACACACCAACATGAATAGTCGTTTTGTTGCCACTTACCCCATTGATTTTAGAAATTCTGATGGAATGTTATCTTTTCCTTCTGCCTTATTGGACCGTAATTCCTCCAAAGCTCTTTTACATTCCGATTCTAATACTGGATCCCCTATCTCTTCTAAATCGAATCCTGTTTCTTCTTCTATCACATCAGACAAATCTTCACCCTCATAGAGGCTTTCAATGTATTCTTTCCACCTATCTGCTCTCTCCTCTGCATTTAACAGTGGAATTCCCGTTGCACTCTTAATGTTACCACCGTTGCTTTTAATGTCACCAAAGGTTGTTTTGACTTTCCTGTATGCTGAGTCTGTCCTTCCGACAATCATATCTTTTTGATGTCTTCACATTTTTCCTGCAGCCATTTCGTCTTAGCTTCCCTGCATTTCCTATTTATTTCAATCCTCAGCGACTTGTATTTCTGTATTCCTGATTTTCCCGGAACATGTTTGTACTTCCTCCTTTCATCAATCAACTGAAGTATTTCTTCTGTTACCCATGGTTTCTTCGCAGCTACCTTCTTTGTACCTATGTTTTCCTTCCCAACTTTTGTGATGGCCCTTTTTAGAGATGTCCATTCCTCTTCAACTGTACTGCCTACTGCGCTATTCCTTGTTGCTGTATCTATAGCGTTAGAGAACTTCAAACGTATCTCGTCATTCCTTAGTACTTCCGTATTCCACTTCTTTGCGTATTGATTCTTCCTGACTAATGTCTTGAACTTCAGCCTACTCTTCATCACTACTACGAGGGGCGTTCAGAAAGTAAGCTCCGATCGGTCGCGAAATGGAAACGACTATGAAAATCCGATAAAGCTTTGCACAGATGTGTTGGGTAGTGTCTCTAGTATAACCCCAGTTAGCGTCACGTCGCTCTTCTCATTTCTGAGCTCGCAGTGAGTGCGTAAAGATGTCTAGAAAATAGTGTCTGCCGCCAATTACGAGGGCCTGGCGAGAAATTTCGCCTGAAGCTATGCAGCTAACATTACATAACTGTCGTGCTGTTTCTTCTTCAAGACAATTCTCAGCCGCATTCTGCAGGGGCAATGAAGATGCTCCTGCATCGTTTTCAAATGGAAATGTGAGATTACCCACAATACAGTCCGCAATTGTCTCCCCCTGAGTTTCATCTCTGGTCACATGAACCGCTGTCTTTGAAGACAACATTTTGACACAGACAACGAGGTGTAGGCCAGCGTGGAGAATTGGCGGAAGGCACTGGCGGCTGCCTTCAATGATGAGGCTATTGAAAAGTTGGTACAACGCTATGACAAAAGTCTAAGTCAGAACGGCGACTACGTAGAGAAGTAGCTGAAAGGTGTAGCTAATTGTTACAAGTAAAACATTTCTGATGTTCACTGTGGTTTCAATTTGGCAATCGATCGGAGCTTACTTTCTGAACAGGCCTCGTATATTGTGATCTGAGTCTATATCTGCTCCTGGGTACGCCTTACAATCCAGTATCTGATTTCGGAATCTCTGTCTGACCATGATGTAATCTAATTGAAACCTTCCCGTATCTCCCGGCCTTTTCCAAGTATACCTCCTCCTCTTGTGAGTCTTGAACAGGGTATTCGCTATTACTAGCTGAAACTTCCCGTTACAGGACTCAATTAGTCTTTCTCCTCTTTCATTCCTTGTCCCAAGCCCATATTCTCCTGTAACCTTTTCTTCTACTCCTTCCCCTGCAACTGCATTCCAGTCGCCAAAGACTATTAGATTTTCGTCGCCCTTTACATACTGCATTACCCTTTCAATATCCTCATACACTTTCTCTATCTGTTCATCTTCAGCTTGCGACGTCGGCATGTATACCTGAACTATCGTTGTCGGTGTTGGTCTGCTGTCGATTCTGATTAGAACAACCCGGTCACTGAACTGTTCGCAGTAACGCACCCTCTGCCCTACCTTCCTATTCATAATGAATCCTACACCTGTTATACAATTTTCTGCTGCTGTTGATATTACCCGATACTCATCTGACCAGAAATCCTTGTCTTCCTTCCACTTCACTTCACTGACCCCTACTATATCTAGATTGAGCCTTTGCATTTCCCTTTTTAGATTTTCTAGTTTCCCTGCCACGTTCAAGCTTCTGACATTCCACGCCCCGACTTGTAGAACGTTATCCTTTCGTTAATTATTCAATCTTTTTCTCATGATAACCTCCCCTTTGGCAGTCCCCTCCCGGAGATCCAAATGGGGGACTATTCCGGAAACTTTTGCCGATGGAGAGATCATCATGACAATTCTTCAATTACAGACCACATGTCCTGTGGATACACGTTACGTGTCTTTAATGCAGTGGTTTCCATTGCCTTCTGACCTTTGATAAATAATCAGCATTGGCGGCCGAAGACTTCTTGACTCAACACCCAGATGTATCGAGGCCGTTATTACGGCCAGAGGTGGTTGTTCTGAGTACTGATTTCTCAGGATCTATGCATCCAAATTGCGTGAAAATGTAATCACTTGTCAGTTCTAGTATATTTGTCCAATGAGTAGCCGTTTATCATCTGTATGTTTTCTTGGTGTAGCAATTTTAATGGCCAGTAGTGTATTTTTACTCCTTGTAGTGGTATTTAAGTTTTTTGATATGGGTGTTGCTCTTCTGTGCCGAGTAAATAATTTTTGTAGGTACCTCTAACTCATTCCGATTAGTACATCCTTAGTTAAACCAGGTCAACACTATAAATTTTTTGCAACTGGTTGCCTGCTTTTATCCTTTATCGTAACTGATATGTAGTTCCTGGACTTCAGTCACGTTCAAGATTGTGATTGCAGAGGGTTGCTATCGATAACTACACCAAATCCGTGAGCCGTTCGGTTAATTCTTGGCCGAGGGGTTACGAAGAAGCTCCGCCTTACCATATCGAGACGAGACACCATTAGGTGGGAGCGGAAGGATTTGGGAGGCCCGGAGGCGATTAACGGCCCGCTCCGGCCGCCAGCGACGCCCCCGCTTCTGCCGCGCCGCCTCCCGGCATTTGCATTATGGCGGCGAGGCGTTCTGTAATTAGGCGGCGCTCTGTTCCGCGGAGCATGAATCACAGCCAGCCAGCAGGCAGCCGCGCTGGCGCCCCAGCTGCAGCCGGCCGGCAGATTTGCATGCGAGCTCCCCCGCACACATCGCCCCCACCCTCTGGCACCAACGTCTCTCCAGGTAGACTGAGGGTCACTGCTCGGTGTGCTGCCCCACGACTCCCTGCCACAGAGCTGCACGTGTGACAGGTGTAGGTGGACACGCCGGGTCTTCTTGGCGCAAATCCTTGGCAGTTATAATAAGAAGCGGAAAAGATCACTGTCTATAAGTACACCGGCGACAGGGACAGGAAACCCGAACGCGGGAGGACACAAGGCTGAAAAGACGCTGGTTGCACAAACCAAAACTGTTCAATTAACATCTAAACCATTAACCAACTTAACTTGCAGTTTATCAGAGAAACAGCAGGTGAACTGTGATGCAAAGGTTCCTCACACCGTGTACACGTCGCCAGCGTACCCAACTGGGCACAGTCGCGCAGCCACGCGCTCTGTCACCGGAGCCCTCGTCGTCTCTGCACGCACGGCGGCGAAATACCACCCCTCAGGTTAGGCGAATTACTAGTCCATCATTCCCGCCTCCAAACGGACAATTTAAAGACGACCGTTGGCGCTCCCACCAAGTAGTGACTCGGAACCACAGCCGTGGCCCCCGCGTGCTCACAGCAAAAGCTTACAGTCTTGTCGGGTCAACTCGTGCCACTCGTCTCGTACCGCCAGGATAGACCACGCGGCTTCTCGGAACAACAGCCTACTCCCCACCGCCACACCACACCGCGGTCTAATCTTCCGACATTCTCTAATTCCCGATTTTAAAAACCGACCGACCGACTCGTCACCGCTAGGCAATCAACCGGCCATCCCCCCAAAGATCTTATTCCCTTACACAAGGCTAACAGGAAGCAACGACTCGAAGATCGATAATAGCAGACAAGCCGCCAGAGGGGAGCCTCAACAGAATCGGACGCAGCATAACGATAAATATGAAAGAATCAATTAATGATGGAATGGAAGGACTCAGAACAATCTTTACAGCGCGATATATGTTGAGAGCCGACACACGGCTCAGCTTCCGACCTTCAGTGAAGGCAGAGCCAATTTGGCTGTTCCTTCAGGGGTATTCGCGGATCCGATGATAGTGGCTTCTCTCCTTGCACATCCTCTCTAGTATCCACTTTGCGATCTCTCTATTAGACAAATTATTAATTCATTTGTGAATGTACACCCAGGGTGCGGATCGGATTTGAAATAATGACTTCGCTCAACAACAAAAAAAACTGCCAAGTGGCCGATCATGAAGTGGTGCAAAACAGTTCCTTAACTGCTCCTTAAAGGACATACACTATGTGATCAAAAGTATCTGGATACCCCAAAAAACTGACGTTTCTAGTACTAGGTGCATTATGCTGCCACCTACTGCCAGGTATTCCATATCAGCGACCTCAGTAGTCATTATACATCGTGAAAGACCAGAATGGGCCGCTCCGAGGAACTCACGGACTTCGAAGATGATTAGGTGATCGGGTGTCAATTGTGTTATACGTCTGTAAGCGACATTTCCAAGCTCCTAAGCATTCCTAGGTCCACTGTTTCCGATGTGATAGTGAAGTGTAACACCCCCAATTAAACTCCTTAATTGGGTTTTGTGTAATTTATCGAAGCCGCCAAACAGTTAATTATTATATGACCGTGTGCTTAATGGAAGAAAGGCTGTCGCTTTTTCTGCTGGTTTCGGGGGTATTTCAACCGAGTGCGGCTGTTCTGAGATTGAATAGTGGAAATGACAGAAAGTTTGTCTATTATTAAGGACCACAAAGGTTGCGATGTACAAACTGATATATATATATATATATTTCCTACTAACACACAAATGCTGAGGCCGTTACTACCTTCGCCTTACACGTCTAATCACAGTTATATCTTTTTATTGGTTGTTGATTTTCAGTACTTCATCACACGCAATGCTGATGGTTAACATTCACAACAATCCCCACTGCAATCCATGGTTGTTGCTGGCCGACGCGTTTGACGCGAAACACGTAATTCGGCACTTGTCACTTTCTGTTTCATATCACTCGCGAATCGGTATTAGTGAGGGTCAACCCCACGACGATCAGGGGGACGCGCTCACTCGTCATACTCCGGTGAATTTTACTCGACCACCATTCTTGCCCGTCTTTCCCGCAGTACTTCTCACTAGACACTCTCTAGTACTACTCTTCACTCAACACTAGTCTCACTGCCTCCTGCAGCGCTTGATAATCGACTCCTGTCTGCTATCGACCCGGACGTCGGATACTAGCATCTATGTTCGTGGGATCACGGTTCCCTTACAAGTGGAAACGTGAACGTACATGTACAGCACAAAAGCGTACAGGCTTCCCACTGTTGAAGAGCAATTCGGGAATAGCGATTGCATCTTTCAACACGATCGAGCACCTGTTCATAATGCACGGCCTGTGGCGGAATGGTTACACGGCAATAACATCCCTGTAACGGACTGGCCTGCACACAGTCCTTGCATGAATCCTATAGAACACCTCTGGGATGTTTTGGAACGACGATTTCGTCCCGGGCCTCACCGACCGACATTGATACCTCTCCTCGGCGCAGCATTCCGTGAAGAATGGGCTGCCATTCCACAAGAAACCTTCCAGCACCGGACTCAACGTATGCCTGTGAGAGTGGAAGCTGTCATGAAGACTAAATGTGGGTCAATACCATACTGCATTCCAGAATTATTGACGGAGGGCGCCACGAACTTGTAAGTTATTTTCAGCCAGGTGCCGGATACTTTTGATCACGTAGTGTACATGCTGTTTTTGAGATATTAATAGCTGCACTTTAAAACGACTATAAATAAAGGGATCAGTATAAATGATACAATTAGACGGCGGTGCAGTTTACATTATCACATCAAAATGCTTGTTAAAAGAACGGCGCAATTAATTTTGCAGCTCAAAACTGTTCGGATAGCAGAGCAGGCTGGCAGCCAAAGCATTCAGTGCTTCACTAATACCTCACTAAATGAAGAACAAAGTTCGTTTCCTACGCCTGTTACTAGTTTTGTAACGAGACCTAACATAAACTTCAGAGTCCACAACACAAAAATACTTCGTGATACCGTCTAAATCCCATGCTTACATCTCTCGTACAGTTAATAACTTTTGCCTTTGCCAGCTAGAAATCATGAAGACCTACCTGCATGTGCTGTTTACCTACGCGGATTCTTCACTAAGCCATGTCTCAGGGTGAAGTGTACTTCACGCTCCCCAGACAACCACATTCATACATACTCTATACTACTGATTTATCTCCTGTACTGTTTAGATTTCTACTTTTATGCCATTATTGACTAAAATCCTAAAAATTAATTAAATTAACACGTAAAATCTGATAAAGTCAGCCTAAAGCAGGACTTTGGAGTGAATTTACCAGATAGGCCTACAACGTGTTAATGGTCTGAGAACGTTTAGCATTTTACTCACTAATGGCATAAAAGTAGAAATATAGACAGTACAGAATACAAAGACAGTAATATACAGTCAAATTACGGTTCATTCTTTCAAAAAGTTCTGCTTGATTTTCATCCAATCGTTCCGTCCCATGTGTCTCGCAAAGTTATCTACGCTGCCGTTTGCTGTCGATGTTACTGACTTCCTCCTAGGTGTAGTGTCACTGGCTTCTTAATGCAATACTGAGTTCACAGTTTTCCAGCCTATTGTGAAAAGTCTCTACAAGAGCTGTTTCATGGCACAACCTCAACCTTGAGAGCTGTTTTGTAGCATCCTTTCGATTTAAATTATATTCTTAATCAAGTTCCGTTTCGTTAAGTTGGTGCTGTTCTCTTGTTCCTGTGACCAGACTGAACAGTGAGCCGGCCGTTGTGACCGAGCGCTTCTATGGGCTTCAGTCCGGAACCGCGCTGCTGCTACGGTCGCAGGTTCGAATCCTGCCTCGGCATGGATGTGTGTGATGTCCTTAGGTTAGTTACGTTTAAGTAGTTCTAATTATTGGGGGCTGTTGTCCTCAGATGTTAAGTCCCATAGTGCTAAGAGAAATTTGAACCATTTTTGAAATGAACAGTGGAACTATTTCATATCTTACATATTAATGTAATGTAAATAACTTGCGCTCTGCATCTTCACTCGGAATTATTTCACTTTTGACACTTTAATGCAAGCAACCTGTACTCTGAGTCTTTATTAGCAATAGCACGTTGTGTTCATTTGTGAACCGTGCGCGTACTATTTTACCGTGTGTAGTCTAAATTAGCATGTTCCCTTTCCTGTCCCTTATGCTACGATTGTGTGTGTGTGAATATACATTTATCTGGGTTATAAGGCAGGCACTGCCTTGCTCCTTTCGGTCTACTAGCAGTGCGGGTCTTCTACATTGGTGCAGGGTAACCAACTTTGGGATCCTGTTAGTAAGCAAAGAGCTTTATCCTTACTGTTCGAGGGGAGGCTTTGTGTAAAGTTGGTGGGAGAAGGGACACTCTGGCCACTTCCGCTCACCTGGGAACTCCCTCGCCAGAGACTGCCCTGGAGGCACTTTGTCCTGGGCTTCTGGTGAGTTCACTTCGTAGCCGTTACGCGCGTCTTGGTCTCGTTAATTTCGCTTGCGAAATGTGTAAGTTTGCTTCAGACTAACTGAAGTGGTCTCGTATTTTATTAATAGTGAAGCGTTGCATTTATACGTTTGCGGTAAATGTTAGCAGAGCCAGATTTAATAATTACTTAGAAGTCGGAATGTTCCTCCAGAACAATGCGTGGTGGAGAACGGCCTGTTATGTCATGGGTACATTGGACTGAAGCCATTTTAATTTGGGCGATGTGTGAATAATTATAGTTTATGCGATGACTATCTGTTCTTTTCCTGAATTGTTTTCCCCTGTTTGCGATGTGAATATATCTTTACCAGATGATCTGTTTCCACGTGTGTCTTTGTGTCTTGTAACTAACCCTCAGCTCAGAACTCACTTACTGAATGAGTAAACTATTTTTTGAATTTCATGTTTCCGTGAGTGATGGCTATTTTGCAATCTTCCTGAATGATAATCTGCATTTTCTGTTCTTGGTTAGCGAGTTCTTTTGTTAGTGGGAGCCACGTGGCATTCACTTGACGAACCCTCAGTTACCGGGTGTTTAGGTACTGAAATTTACATTTAATTGAATATTTGTTTGATTTGCGGGTGCAGTTCGCGTTCGCGTATAGAATTCACCGTTTTTTTTTTCTCATTTCAATCGCGTTTTCATGGTTCCGTTTCCATTCAGCAGGTACTCTTATGCGTTTTTCCTATGAACAGAATTGTGTTTATATTATCTTTCTCTGAATTCAGATTGATTATTGACCCCGCGGTCGGTACAAACCTCCTTACCGCAGTTTCATTCATAGAGCGTTGGTGGAGTTCTGCTCCAAGCCTGGCTTATGTTGTGTGTATGTGAATAATGTACGTTCCGTTCCCCACTCTTTCCTCAAGACTTTTCCGAATGGACTATGTAATAGTGAATTTCCTGGTCATGATTAAATTGTCATGTGATTTTTGCGTTTGAGCCCAGCAAAATTTTGTGTAGATTGTCTTTCCTTGAACCCACCGTCTGGGCTTCATTAATAAATAACTTTGTTAAAGTTTAATCCCCATGTGTTCTACATATCCCAACGAAGCTCCTTTACTGAACCATTCTATCTGAATTTTTTTTCTTTTATTAATTCTGTGTGGCTGGATGATTTAAGCTTTGTTGATCATTCGCAGAAAGAACCCTGAAATCAGTTCATCTACATCTACATCTACATCCATACTCCGCAAGGCACCTGACGGTGTGTGGCGGAGGGTACTTTGAGTACCTCTATCGGTTCTCCCTTCTATTCCAGTCTCGTATTGTTCGTGGAAAGAAACATTGTCGGTATGCCTCTGTGTGGGCTCTACTCTCTGATTTTATCCTCATGGTCTCTTCGTGAGATGTACGTAGGAGGGAGCAATATACTGCTTGACTCCTCGGTGAAGGTATGTTCTCGAAACTTCAACAAAACCCCGTACCGAGCTACTGAGCGTCTCTCCTGCAGAGTGTTCCACTGGAGTTTATCTATCATCTCCGTAACGCTTTCGCGATTACTAAACGATCCTGTAACGAAGCGCTCTGCTCTCCGTTGGATCTTCTCTATCTCTTCTATCAACCCTATCTGGTACGGATCCCACACTGCTGAGCAGTATTCAAGCAGTGGGCGAACAAGCATACTGTAACCTACTTCCTTCGTTTTCGGATTGCATTTCCTTAGGATTCTTCCAATGAATCTCAGTGTGGCATCTGCATCTGCTTTACCGGCGATCAACTTTATATCATCATTCCATTTTAAATCACTCCTAATGCTTACTCCCAGATAATTTCTGGAATTAACTGCTTCCAGTTGCTGACATGCTATATTGTAGCTAAATGATAAAGGCTCTTTCTATGTATTCGCAGCACATTACACTTGTCTAAATTGAGGTTCAATTGCCATTCCCTGCACCATGCGTCAATGAGTTGCAGATCCTCCTGTATTTCAGTACAATTTTCCATTGTTACAACCTCTAGATATACCACAGCATCATCCGCGATGCAGAGCGCCTCTCTTGCAGAGTCTGCCAGTTGAGTTTGCTAAACATCTCCGTAACGCTATCAAGCTTACCAAATAACCCTGTGACGAAACACGCTGCTCTTCTTTGGATCTCCTCTATCTCCTCTGTCAACCCGACCTGGTACGGATCCCACACTGATGAGCAGTACTCAAGTATAGGTCGAACGAGTGTTTTGTAAGCCACCTTCCTTGTTGATGGACTACATTTTCTAAGAACTCTTCCAATGGATCTCAACCTGGCACTCACCTTACCAATAATTAATTTTATATAATGATTCCACTTCAAATCGTTCCACACGCATACTCCCAGATATTTTACGGAAGTAACTGCTACCAGTGCTTGTTCCGCCATCATATAATCGTACAACAAAGGATCCTTCTTTCTATGTATTCGCAATACATTACACTTGTCTACATTGAGATTCAATTGCCATTCCCTGCACCATGCGTCAAAGAGTTGCGCATCCTCCTGCATTTCAGTACAATTTTCCATTGTTACAACCTCTCGATATACCACAGTATCATCCGCAAAAAGGCTCAGTGAACTTGCGATGTTATCCACGAGGTTATTTATGTGAATTGTGAATAGCAACGGTCCTACGACACTCCCCTGCGGCACACCTGAAATCACACTTACTTCGGAAGACTTGTCTCCGTTGAGAATAACATGCTGCGTTCTGTTATGTAGGAACTCTTCAGTCCAATCACACAATTGGTCTGATAGTCCATATGCTCTTACTTTGTTAATTAAACGACTGTGGGGAACTGTATCGAACGCCTTGCGGAAGTCAAGAAACACGGCATCTACCTGGGAACCCGTGTCTATGGCCCTCTGAGTCTCGTGGACGAATAGCGCGAGCTGGGTTTCACACGATCGTCTTTTTCGAAACCCGTGCTGATTCCTACAGAGTAGATTTCTAGTCTCCAGATGTTCATTATGCTCGAACATAATACGTGTTCCAAAATTCTACAACTGATCGACGTTAGAGATATAGGTCTATAGTTCTGCACATCTGTTCGGCGTCCCTTTTGTAAACGGGGATGACCTGTTGCCCTTTCCATCATTTGGAGCGCTACGCCTTCTAGAGACCTAGTTAATGCAGCTGTGTATATTTGTCGACTACAGTTTTCTTTATATTTACATTTAGAGTGCTATCTGGGCTTGTGGCAATTCATCAATAAAATTTCCATCAATTTTAAAAGTATCTTTCTTTCTTTTTGTGGAGTAGCAGCAGCAGTAGTAGTACCTTCGTATAGTGTTATATGTGGCGTCCTCAGCCATAGTTGAAAGCAATTAGATTGTAACAGTTAGCAGCTTACAACTGGCCGATTTACGTAAATGACGTCTTACAAGAAGCGTGCTAAAGCGTGTAATCGAGTTTCGGATTTGAAGAGGTCGTCCACACTTGGACCTCCCACTGCTTCGACTTGGCAACGCCAGACCAGACACCATCGCTGCGACATCGCTGAGCCCTTGTTGATGTAGCTACAAAATGCCACCAGCTGATGGCGCTAGCTGGCAGTTGCGGACTTTAGACTTTTTCATGGAAATGACACAGAATACTGTTGTTTTTATGATAGACGGTTAGTCTTAGCGTGTTTTCGAGAGGTGCCGTATATTCGGGGTTAACAGTGTCTCTTGGAATTGGGATTTCGGGAAACATTTATGTTCCTTTGCAACCCCTGCACAGAAACTTTATACAATATAACCTTAAGCCGTACACAGTATCATACTAGAGAGTTACGAGAGGGACCAGAGCCCTTCTTACACTACTGACCATTAAAATTGCTACACCACGAAGCTGACGTGCTACAGATTCGAAATTTTACCGACAGGAAGAAGATGCTGTGGTATGCAAATGATTAGCATTCACGCAAGGTTGACGCCGGTGGCGACACCTACAACATGCTGACATGAAGAAAGTTTCCAAACGATTCCTCATACACCAACAGTAGCTGACCGGCGTTGCCTGATCAAACGTTGTTGTAATGCCTCGTGTAAGGAGGAGAAATGCATACCACCACGTTTCCAACTTTGACACAGGTCAGATTGTAGCCTATCGCGATTGCGGTTTATCGTATCGCGACATTTCTGGTCGCTTTGGTCGAGATCCACTGACTGCTAGCAGAATATGGAATCGGTGGGTTCAGGAGGGTAATACGGAACTCCGTGCTGGATCCCAACGGCCTCGTATCACTAGCAGTCGAGATGACAGGCATCTTATCCGCATACTTGTAACGGATCGTGCAGCCACGTCTCGATCCCTGGGTCAACAGATGGGGACGTTTGCAAGACAACAACCATCTACACGAACATTTCGACGACGTTTGCAGCAGCATGGACTATCAGCTCAGAGACCATGATTGCGGTTACCCTTGACGCTGCATTACAGACAGGAGCGCCTGCGATGGTGTACTCAACGACGAACCTGGGTGCACGAATGGCAAAATGTAACTTTTCGGATGAATGCAGGTTCTGTTTACAGCATCATGATGGTCGCATCCGTGTTTGGCAACATCGCGGTGAACGCACATTGCAAGCGTGTATTCGTCATCACCATACTGGCGTTATCACCCGCCGTTATGGTATGGGGTGCCATTGGTTACACGTCTCGGTCACCTCTTGTTCGCACTGACGGCACTTTGAACAGTGGACGTTACATTTCAGATGCGTTACGACCCGTGGCTCTGCCCTTCGTTCGCCCCTTGCGAAACCCTACATTTCAGCAGGATAATGCACGACCGCACGTTGCAGGTCCTGTACGGGCCTTTCTGGGTACAGAAAATGTTCGACTGCTGCCCTGGATGCACATTCTACAGATCTCTCACCAATTGAAAACGTCTGGTCAAGGGTGGCCGAGCAACTGGCTCGTCACAATACGCCAGTCACTACTCTTCATGATCCGTGGTATCGTGTTGAAGCTGCATGGGCAGCTGTACCTGTACACGTCATCCAAGTTCTGTTTGACTCAATGCCCATGCGTATCAAGGCCGTTATTACGGTCAGAGGTGGTTGTTCTGGGTACTGATTTCTCAGGATCTATGCACCCAAACTGCGTGAAAATGTAATTACATGTCAGTTCTAGTATAATATATTTCTCCATTGAATACCCGTTTATCATGTGTATTTCTTCTAGGTGTAGGAATTTTAATGGCCAGTAGTGTATTTCGTCTCGGGTGACGGATTTCACGGTGTCCCGACAGGGAACACGTGAATAACGTAATTTACGGCCGGACGCACCTACCTGAGATCTGCATTGTTCGGTACTTTGCCTGGTGTTGACGCCTCAGTCAGGGCCGGCCACTGCGTGCAGACTTCACGCTGGGAGAGTGTACGGGCCACTGACGAGCCAAGGCTCTGCCTGTGTAGCCTTTGCTCGCTCCGTCCAGAAAGTATTCAGTACACCACATTTCATTTAGTATTACGGCGCGGCATTTTCCGGTCGCCACAACGCTCTTAAGTTGGAAAGAATCGTTCTGTCAGCGTTGTTTCTTCTTCGCTTTTGGCTCGTGGTATGAAGGACATTCACAGTTCCACTAGGCGTTTAAGTAAAAATAGACACACCAGCGACCTATCCCTACAAATATATTAATAATGAATGGGAATAACAGATGAGAGAGAAGAGAATTTTCAACATACACTCATGCTCATAAATTAAGGATAGTTGTAGAATATGGTGCCACACAACGTGGCACTACACAGAACTTTCGCTAATAGCATAGGAACATAGGGAACACACACGATACATATCTGTAAGTCCACTGCCAAGCACTTAAATGTGAATTTCGGAGTAATCATGTAGATGTAGATAAGTTGAGAAAACCGTCCCGAAACACGTGTGCTACAAAACGCCACTATTTACAGCGGATGTACCCACATCAATATGGGAAATGATCACCATGCGCACATACATAGGCCGCACAACGGGTTGGCATCCTCTGGATCAGGTGGTCGAGCAGCTGCTGAGAGATAGCCTCCCACTCTTACACCAGTGCCTGTCGGAGCTCCTAAAGTGTCCTAGAGGCTTGAAGACGTGTAGCGATACGTCGACCGAGAGCATCCCCGAGGTGCTCGATGGGGTTTCGGTCTGGCGAACAGGCAGGCCACTCCATTCGTCTGATATCTTCTGTTTCAAGATACTCCAAGATGGCAGCTCGGTGGGGTCGTGCTTACCATCCATCAGGAGGAGGGTGGGACCCACTGCACCCCTGAAAAGGCGGACATACTGGTGCAAATTGACGTCCCGATACACCTGACCTGTTACAGTTCCTCTATCAAAGACATTCAGGGATGTACGTGTACGAATCATAATCCCACCCCATACCATCAAACCACGACCTCCATACAGGTTCCTTTCAAGGACATTAAGTGGTTCGCATCTGGTCCCAGGCTCACGCCATATGCAAACCCGCCGAGAATCACTGTTCACAGACTACAACTGGACTCGCCAGTGAACATAACCTGGGACTACAGTCCCAATGACCATGTACTGTGATCTTGCCACCAGGCTTTATGGGCGAATAAACCATCTGGTGTTGCACACTGTGGACGTCCCGTACTGTAGTGCCTGGACACGTTTCCTGTCGGCTGGAATCGTTGCCATAATCTTGAGAACACTTTTTGTGGCACAGGGAGGACCCGTGCTACGTCCTGCTGTGTTTGACCAGCCTCCAGACACCCTAGTATTCACGTCATCAATATGTGTTCTTTGAGCCATTTTCAACACACAGTCACCATTAGCACGTCTGGAAACGTCTGCACACTTAGTCGCTGCACCGTACTCTGACCTGCACCAACACACCTCTGCGTATGTGGGCTGCTTCCAGCGCCACCGTGCGACGACCGCAGATCAAATGCACCGCATGGTCATACCCCGAGGTGATTTAAACCAGCAAACCGCCCACCAGAGCGTTGTTTCATCATGTATCGGCATTATCCTTAATTTATGAGCATGAGTGTACATCATGCAGTCGCTAACCGACGGGTACTGCAAATTCGTTGGGAACGATATCACAATACCATGCAGAATGAATTTAAAGATTTGGTTGGCATTGAAAGAGCAAAGAATCGTCATTTGATTCATTGTTCAGCATCAGTACATCAAGAATCATTCTGCACTAAATTTTAAGGCATGCAGCACGTGAAGATATTGATGGTACGGATGGTAAAATTTCTGACGTCACACTCATTATTCAACTGTCAGTCGCAACTTTTTTCGATGGAAGCGAACGAAAAGTATGTATTACTGCTGAGCAAGCTGGTTGATTCGAGGGGCTAGCCCGGAACGATTTTTCTACTTTAAACTCGTTATTGATTAATTTATGAAGGAAAAGGGCGAGCAGGAACGAAAATTAGAACATGCGGATTTGATTGCAGACCTCGCATTTGAAGTTCACTTGACTGCACATTCCTCACATAAACGCATAGATAGGTGAGGAACAATTTCTTTCTGATTTGGTGGGGATGCACTTAAAAATCGCGTTAAAGAAAGGATACATTTTGATAAACACATTTCAGTTCGCTAAGCTCACTGGCGTTAAAGGAAACGCGAGGTTCCGAGACTTAACTGTGGCCTTGAAATAATTACAAGAATAGTTTCCAAAACCTGTTCAGGACGCCGGCAGTCTTACCTCTGTTTTCAAGAGACCGTTTCCTGTTAGAGTTGAAAGTGACCCGGTGCATGTGGCGACATAACTGACTGACCTACATGGAAACTCCCGTTTTAAAAAGAAACCCCCTTACGTTAAACTGTTCAGAACTTCTACATTGCTTTCCTCAGTTAGAGTTCCCACGTCTCCATAATGCTGCAATATTTCCGTGGACATACTTCTGCGAAAGCTTTTTTTCTTCAGTTATGAAACAGAAGAAGTCACATTTACGTGACATCTACAGTGGGAAAATCTGCGAAATTGTCTGCGTTTTGTTGTGTGCCGATAGTTTGCAAAAGATAACAATAATATTGCATCTTCAGCTCGCCAAAAATAAATGGTATTGATAATTCGTTTTGTTTGTGACTTATGCTGTTGACAATTGTCAAATATAATACCATGTCGTATGTAATGCACTTGCACTGCCATTTAAATGCGGCGTGTTCGAAGCTCTCCCCCCTGCCACGTCCTCTCTCTCAGAAGACGTGACGTCACGGTGGGGGAGGTGTCTAGCGAAGCTGAGCACTATGGCACTCTTGGCCGCCCCTGGTTTAAGCGATGAGTACACGACTGACGGATCGTACCGAATGTTTATAGCATGTGGGCTGGCGAGTGACGAAGTGTGGCATTCACCAATAATCGTGCCTATGTTTGGTGCAAGCCAGTGGACTGAAAGTTCCCACTGGCCGAACTCTATAAGCTCTTACCTGCAAGCTGCTGAGGCGTATTACACTGATGATTTCATATTTTACTGATATTGTATTTCACTAATGGAGTGACATTCACGTAACTGGATTATGTTGAACCTGGTGGGGCTTCATTTGTTAAACCTGTACCAACGGTTTTGATTAATTTATGACCATCGTTGCACTTTAGCAAACTAAAATAAGAGTACATGGCATGTTCATAGCTCTGCTTTTCTTACGTTATAGTAAAGTGGCCGGTTAGCGCGAGCGGCCTTAGTGATTTGCAAACTGCACGCTCGCCTGCAAAGGAGCCATCATTGACTCACGCGTTGAAGCGGCGGCCTTACTACGGAGTAGTAGTTCGTAATTACGTTATTACTTTTAATCATTGAAGTTTTTATTCCGCCTATTAATGTTCCGTTTTTAACTGTGTTAAAATTTATTGAAGGATGTTTTAATTAATGTAATAGATTATTTTACGATTGTTAAAGCTGTGTTAAATTGTCTCTCAACACTCATTTAACTGTGCTAAGTTCAAAGAATGAAATTTTCGTTCTGCAGCGGAGTGTGCGCCGATATAAACTTCCTGGCAGGTTAAAACTGACTGGCAGACCGAGACTCGAACTCGGGACCTTTGCCATTCGCGGGAAATTATATATATATATATATATAGAGAGAGAGAGAGAGAGAGAGAGAGAGAGAGATTTGATTGAGATTTTTTTCAATTCAATCATATTTGCTTTGTTAATATCTCTGCTAAATAAAAAGAAAATAGTTGTGTAAGAACTTCACTTTTCTGCAGTCCAATACCTGACCGCTACCTCCTCCATGCCTTCCTACACGTTACCAAACCTCGAGCCACGCAGGGGTACCTTAACCTCAAGAATTAGGCGAAGGGCCGTTATAACTACTTCCCTTTCATTTTATCCAAGTTTTTCACTCCTTCCCTCTGGCAACGAGTTTTCCGATGAGTCTACAAGGCACACACATAGCCTGTGTGAGATGTTTACTGGTGAAAGGCAGGTATTTGGACATATATAAATTCTACGCTAGCCACAATATAGTGCATGCTACTGACTCACTGCCTGCCCTTATGAACCGACGATGCATAGAGCAGCTGTGGATGACGCAGGTGCAAACATCGGTAAGAAATATCACTGATGTCCATCTTTTGCGAAATACTATAAGGAAGACAGATTAAAGTTTTATGACGAGGTCATTACAAATGAAACACAAGCTCGTATGAGGGAGTGATAGGACAATACAACATGCTTGTGACTATTCTCTGTACTATGACCATGAGCGCTAATTAGTGCGCTGTCTTTCTTAATTTTTGTGCAGAGGTTATTGGTTTGTCCTATCTAGAAGCTAAATAACAAACAGCAAAAATGAATTATTTGTTTATCGGCATGTTGGTACTCAAATCTGGGATACTCGCCACCAGCTCCTCACAGTAATTTACAAAATAGCTGTCCAGCCCTCCAACGTGGAGCACCTTCTGCTGCTGACCAACAGCGAAACCGCCAACCAGTGACCACTGTGAAGTAAGTGGGGAGAGCGCTGAGTGAGTACCCGTCAAAGTGAGTGTCGTGGCAGGGTCCGTGTTGGCTACAAGTCTGTCGAAAACTTTCTACAAAAAAGGTTGTCTATTTGTGTGAATACCGAACAGCTTGTTTTCAAAACTTTCTCCTCGAGTAACGTGGACTTAAGATATCTCATATTCAACCGCTGACTAATACTTACTGTTGGATTATCCTGTGGTGCGCTTGTGAACAGAGTCGTGAAAGAGTAAAGTTATTGACACGCAGAATCTGAAATTATGGAAGCAAAATCTGATTCACTGTCAATAGAAACTAATTCTGTGCCCAGTGAATACTATAAAAACGAAACTCAATACCGAAGTACACTACTGGCCATTAAAATTGCTTCACCGCGAAGATGACGTGGTACAGACGCGAAATTTATCCGACAGGAAGAAGATGCTGTGATATGCTTTTCAGAGCATTCACACAAGGTTGGCGCCGGTGGCGACACCTACAACGCGCTAACATGAGAAAAAGTTTCCAACTGATTTCTCATACAAAAACAGCAGTTGACCGGCGTTGCCTGGTGAAGCGTTGTTGGGATGTCTCGTATAAGGAGGAGAAATGCGTACCATCACGTTTCCGACTTCGATAAAGGTCGGATTGTAGCCTATCGCGATTGCGGTTTATCGTATCGCGACATTGCTGCTCGCGTTGGTCGAGATCCAATGACTGTTAGCAGAATATTGAATAGATGGGTTCAGGAGGGAACTACGGAACGCCGTGTTGGATCTCAACGGCCTCGTATCACTAGTTGTCGAGATGACGCATCTTATCCGCATGGCTGTAACGGATCGTGCAGCCACGTCGCGATCCCTGAGTCAACAGATGGGGACGTTTGCAAGACAAAAACCATCTGCTCGAACAGTTCGACGACGTTTGCAGCAGCATGAAATATCAGCCCAGAGACCATGGCTGCGGCTACCTTTGAAGCTGCATCACAGACAGGAGCGCCTGCGATGGTGTACTCAACGACGAACCTGGGTGCATGAATGGCTAAACGTCATTTTTTCGGATGAATCCAGGTTCAGTTTACAGCATCATGATGGTCGCATCCGTGTTTGGCGACATGGCGGTAAACGCACATTGGAAGCGTGTATTCGTCATCGCCATACTGGCGTATCACCCGGCGTGATGGTATGGCGTGCCGTTGGTTACACGTCTCGGTCACCTCTTGTTCGCATTGACAGCACTTTGAACAGTGGACGTTACGTTTCAGATGTGTTACGACCCGTGGCTCTACCCTTCGTTCAATCCCTGCGAAACCCTACATTTCAGCAGAATGCACGACCGCATGTTGCAGGTCCTGTAGGGGCCTTTCTCGATACAGAAAATGTTCGACTGCTGCTCTGGCCAGCACATTCTACAGGTCTCTCGCCAATTGAAAACGTCTGGTCAATGGTGGCCGAGCAACAGGGTCGTCACAATACGTCAGTCACTGATCTTGATGAACTGTGGTATCGTGTTGAAGCTATACCTGTACACGCCATCCAAGCTCTGTTTGACTCAATGCCAAGGCGTATCAAGGCCAATATTACGGCAGAGGTGGTTGTTCTGGGTACTGATTTCTCAGGATCTATGCACCCAAATTGCGTGAAAATGTATTCACATGTCAGTTCTAGTATAAAAATATTTGTCCAATTAATACCCGTTTATCATCTGCATTTCTTCTTGGTTTAGCAATTTTAATGGCCAGTAGTGTACATTACGTAAGTTGGATGATATGAAGTAGAAAGTTTAACTTGGAATAACGACAAAAATAAATTACCCTTGTGCTTGAAAGATTGTATGAATTACCAACACTGTTCACTGAAAATTAATCTGCTTGCATAGCACAACACCTGATGATTCCGACTAGCACTGTCTCCTCGTATGAACGCAAAATCAGATCCGCCCTGAAAAAAAAAATGACTTACCTGTTGCTCAGCATGCTATTTTGAGTACGATGTACTGACGTTCTCGAAAGGAAATGCAAATCAGCAGATGCGGTGGCTAAAGAAATGTAAGCTACTAATTATTTTTTTTATTTCTATTTTATTTTGCTTCATTTTATTTATTTATTTATTTTGGTCAGAGACAAACTGCTGCTGCATGTGGTACAAGGCGCAATGCACATACGACAAAATATTGTGAACTTTACTAAGAACGAAGTAGGTGGGTTTCATTTCAAAGAATAGCGTCCCTAAAAATTTGAACACTGATTATCAACGAAATAGACTGTATAACATGAGACGATTTATACAATAGCGAAATTCTCTCATTACATAAATTAAGGATATTTCAACCAACTGCGTAATTTGTGACGTAATGAAAACCAAGACATCTAATTAACACTAACCATATATATTATTAGTTATCTGAGGGACGTAGATATCGTTCAGTTAATAGTTCTAAAAAACATTGTTCTTTCACATTCACTGGTTACCTTTAAAAATTCCTCGAAATTTCAATACAAAGAGTGAAACAACTTCATAGACAAGTTCTCTTTCCAGATAGTTTCTTCCAGATTCTTAAATAACTCATCTCATTCTCTGAAAAACTCCACTTGGCGCTACTATGCCTCAAATTAGATCGTCCCAGCATTCCATAACTGACTGACTGGCAAGTAAACCACAGATGAAACTAAACACAGAATGAAGTATCTTATCCACTATCTGTACAGACCGCTCATTCATCTTTGTCCCAGTAGCGTAAAAGTGAATTATCTACAGTAGCAGAAAATATATGAAAACCTTGAAAGGTTGCCACAGATTCTCAGCCAATTTCATGGGAACTCATGCTGACTGTATCAGAGCAATCGTCTTAGTAAATGAGATTTCTCGCGATTTTGATGGGGCTCCTTATGCATTGCATTTTTACTGTTCCCTGCTAACAGTACACTCTCTGTACTCACATACGTGGAATTCAGCAGTGCACTGACATCTAAATTAATATGTTACATTCTGCTCAGGTGGTTCGTCGCTGCCCATAAATGATCTCTGTTATCTACGTCATCCAAACTGCTCCAAACTGTTCTCATATCGTTTTCATACTTATGTGGAATTGCTTCCGTCGGTGAACTCTGATTCATTTCGAACGTAAATCACTGAGAACGGGGGTGCATGCAGTGGACACTTGGAGACAGGTGTCTCGCAAACGGCCATTGCTCATAGCGGCAGATAAAGCTGCACGTCTTCAGAGGACCAAACAACACAGGAACCAGACTGTATTTCACTGGAGCTGTGTAGTGTGATTCGAGGCATGAGGCAGAAAAAGTCACAGAGATTGGTAAGAAGCCCTACAAAAAACTTCCGAGCACTCGGAAACAAGCGACACAGTCATAAGAATTGGAGGACATATACAGTACATTGATGAGGAATTACGAGTAATCACAAAGGTTAATGCCGCATAGGTGCTAGAGTTGAAATACAAACTTACTCACTGGCTTTAATATCACACTAAAAACTGAGTGGGCGTACAGTGCAATTAGAAAAACAAAACGCCAGACTTAGGGAAGAAAACAAAATCAAAACGATCCGTTCGTTCGCTAGTGTGGCAACCACGGCTCCACACGTTCAGTAGTCGCCACAAAATCGAAGATTGTGACCAGACAAGTCAAACATAGCACACTATTCACTAAATCCAACGAAAAGAAAGACCAAAGGAAATACAGTCACGTCTGAGAGAGCTAATTCATCTGAAGAAAAGAAAGATAAGAATCGTGGAAATGAAGACAACAAACAATGTAATCATAACTGACACAGAAAGAGAAGAATAAATCGGGAGCTGAAACAAAAAAAAAAGGGAAAATAAACGACACAGAGCCACCTAGGAGGCGCAGGCTGTAAGTGATAGTGTATGACGTCCCAGTCACTATGTCAGAAAGTGAATTTATTGAGTCACTGTGGGAAAAGTACTTGGAGAGAACGAAAGATAGGAAGTAATTCTTAAAAGAAACGAAAGTCAAATTTTAAACAGGTCCACAGCAGGAACTGACAATAAAATATGTACTGGAGGTGAATCCAACATTCGGAGCACAATTGGTTACACAGAAAAGAATATACATTAGATTTCGATGATCACGTTGAAGTCATCAAATACACTCCTGGAAATTGAAATAAGAACACCGTGAATTCATTGTCCCAGGAAGGGGAAACTTTATTGTCACATTCCTGGGGTCAGATACATCACATGATCACATTGACAGAACCACAGGCACATGGACACAGGCAACAGAGCATGCACAATGTCGGCACTAGTACAGTGTATATCCACCTTTCGCAGCAATGCAGGCTGCTATTCTCCCATGGAGACGATCGTAGAGATGCTGGATGTAGTCCTGTGGAACGGCTTGCCATGCCATTTCCACCTGGCGCCTCAGTTGGACCAGCGTTCGTGCTGGACGTGCAGACCGCGTGAGACGACGCTTCATCCAGTCCCAAACTTGCTCAATGGGGGACAGATCCGGAGATCTTGCTGGCCAGGATAGTTGACTTACACCTTCTAGAGCACGTTGGGTGGCACGGGATACATGCGGACGTGCATTGTCCTGTTGGAACAGCAAGTTCCCTTGCCGGTCTAGGAATGGTAGAACGATGGGTTCGATGACGGTTTGGATGTACCGTGCACTATTCAGTGTCCCCTCGACGATCACCAGTGGTGTACGGCCAGTGTAGGAGATCGCTCCCCACACCATGATGCCGGGTGTTGGCCCTGTGTGCCTCGGTCGTATGCAGTCCTGATTGTGGCGCTCACCTGCACGGCGCCAAACACGCATACGACCATCATTGGCACCAAGGCAGAAGCGACTATCATCGCTGAAGACGACACGTCTCCATTCGTCCCTCCATTCACGCCTGTCGCGACACCACTGGAGGCGGGCTACACGATGTTGGGGCGTGAGCGGAAGACGGCCTAATGGCGTGCGGGACCGTAGCTCAGCTTCATGGAGACGGTTGCGAATGGTCCTCGCCGATACCCCAGGAGCAACAGTGTCCCTAATTTGCTGGGAAGTGGCGGTGCGGTCCCCTACGGCACTGCGTAGGATCCTACGGTCTTGGCGTGCATCCGTGCGTCGCTGCGGTCCGGTCCCAGGTCGACGGGCACGTTCACCTTCCGCCGACCACTGGCGACATCATCGATGTACTGTGGAGACCTCACGCCCCACGTGTTGAGCAATTCGGCGGTACGTCCACCCGGCATCCCGCATGCCCACTATACGCCCTCGCTCAAAGTCCGTCAACTGCACATACGGTTCACGTTCACGCTGTCGCGGCATGCTACCAGTGTTAAAGACTGCGATGGAGCTCCGTATGCCACGGCAAACTGGCTGACACTGACGGCGGCGGTGCACAAATGCTGCGCAGTTAGCGCCATTCGACTGCCAACACCGCGGTTCCTGGTGTGTCCGCTGTGCCGTGCGTGTGATCATTGCTTGTACAGCCCTCTCGCAGTGTCAGGAGCAAGTATGGTGGGTCTGACACACCGGTGTCAATGTGTTCTTTTTTCCATTTCCAGGAGTGTACTATAATCACCACGACTATAGGCTTATTGCAAAGTACTGTAAGGAAAACAAACCGAGGTGCTCCCACTGTGGAGAGTGTGACCATCTAAAAACGAAGTGTAAAAATACCAAGCCAGCCCCAGTGTGCGTCCCATGTGTGAAAAGGAAGAAATCATTCAGCGAAATGAGGTAAAGTCTGTGCAACGTACCAAATGATCTTGGAGTGGGAAATTCAAATAACCGTATATGGATCTGTTATCCATTGGCGAACATCACAGGAAACCACAGAGTACATATAAACGCAGCAAACATCAGGTCGACAGTCAAGGAAAATGGAACACTGTGCAGAAAGTAAAACCGAGACCACTGATCAAACGGATTAAAAATTATCTGTCATCTTTGTAAGAAACGGAAACTTCTACCGAAAAGGAACTGAGATGCAGAAAGAGCCAAAATATCTGGTACAGTGGGAAGAGTAGAGTGAGAAGAGACAGACAAAAACCGACAGTGTGGCTGATCGTATAGACAACAATGATAACGAGGTGGGTAAGAGATGGAGTGGAGTGTGTTTAAGTGGTTAAGAAGAAAGAAAAACAAGGAACGGACAACATATCTATCCCTAGACATGGAAGATTTAAAGAAGAACGTAGTATCAGCTTCAGAAAAGAACTGCAAGTGCAATAAACGCAAGATGCGACAGCACGCAAAATGTCATATTAGCGGAGTGCGATAACACGCAGCAGCTAATAGAGGAAGATTATGAAAATACATAGACCATAGAACCTACAGATGGCGACGAGAATTACGAAAAGGACACGAACAGTGATGGATATGGTATGAAAAATGGAAGGAGTTTATAGCCGGACCCGTGTCCTGTTTACGAGATGCGTGAAAACGCCACGAGAGTAGCTAAATTGGAGGATATGCACCTTTTAACCATAGCAAGAAGACCCCTGGTTAGGCACATTCATCCTAAAGTCTGCACCATTGATTTTCCTGTCATGGAAAAAGCGGATCATGTTCAGCTTAATGTCACCAGTTTGCCTACCAATACGAATGAACTGCAGGCTCTACTTGACATCGTCTTCAAGGGGAGACAGAAGACCCTTGATACCGAGCATCCGTACGGGTTACACTGGCCCCATAGCTATGTGCTCACTAGGTTCTCGTAGCATTCACTAACAAATAAATCGCGTCCCAACGGCGCAGAGATAAATGGTTCAAATCGGCCAGGTAAATTCGATTCACAGTGTCTTAGTGATATAAGAAATCGGGGAAGCATTATAACAATTGGACCTATGCATAATATACAGGAGCCGTAGTACAGCAACGGGACATTACCCCACGTGCCAATTATAGCACAGATCTTAAAATGAAGTCATCATCCAATGGCCGCGATTGTGGTGCCAGATAAAGGCATGAAAGCTCTGCGGCGAACACACAGTGGAAATAGGAGTAATGACTCCCTTAGTAAAATTTTACATAATAGACAATATTTTGAATAGGGTCGGGAGATAGATCAAGACGGGGAAAACTTAAAAACAGCAGCAATGCTTGGTAGACACGGCTGGCACATTTTCCTAATGTACACAAACACGAGATCAACATTCTGACACAGCTGGGTAACGGACGAAAGAGGACTCTGCCTTCCGGAAATTATACAAGAACTTGACCATGTCATGAATAGACCTCTCAAGACGCCTACTTTGCTAAATTGAGAAGATGCGGCAGCATATATAGGTATCACTGCCGCCAACTCGAAAGTCATTGACCACAATGCATATTTGATTATCTGTGATGGACTTACAACAAGTGCCCATAATCTCATTTACTTCACAATTACAAAACGCAGACAATGACACAGACGTTAATATTTAGCCCGAGCGACTATACGGTCTATGCAGAGAGAACTGGAAACTTTTAAAGGTAAAACTCGAGCTACAAGCACTACAAGGAAGCGAACTTGACATTGACAGAAAAGCGGACTAATTGGTGTCAGCGCTGGAGACAGCACAAGAAAGGGCCATCTCAGTGTTTGTAAGGGAGTCAAAAAGGTTTAAAAATCCCTAGAGTCCCGCCCGGCAGTCCTGAAGACAGAGCAAGGTAGACGAGGAGACACTACCAAAGATCCTTAAGAGAAACAGAACGACAAAGAAAGCTGATTTTGTTATCGAACAGTCAAACAACAATATAAGAGCTACTACGCCAAACAAGAGTAGAAGAATGGGAGGAGCACATTAAGGACTAGATGGTAGCAGTTATTTGGGGTTTTCCATACAAATCTGCGACAAGCAAGGTCCGATCACCCTCTGTATTATCATCCTGAGAATATTCGACGGCACGATGACGACAAACTGGAAGACATCAGTGCAGTACCAAATCAGAAATTAGCTGTCGTACGATGTAATTATGGAAGACACAGGGTTCTATCAACATCTCCGTTCTCAATTACTGGAGCAGCATGTGAATAACAGTCCTGTGATTCCACTTGCTCAGGGAGAAGTGAGACTGAAAATAATAAAGTTGAAGAAGAAGGAAGCACCAGGACCCGATAGAATACTGTCAAAACTGTTGCATCATCTAGTAGGCCAATTTGTGCCATATACAACAGTGATATTCAATGAACGTCTTTTGCAGGGTTGGCTGCCCAGAGTCTGGAAAATATCGAATATCGTTATGCTAACAAATGGGGAATACAAAAAACCCAAAAGAATGGAAATTTTATTGGCCGATTGTGGTAAATGCTTTAACCAAAATAGAGGAAAAGCTTCCGTGCCTCCGCCTGAGGGACCACAGACCGGTAGTTGGCATGAGCCCCCTGCAGTACGATTCAAGGAAAGGAAAATTCACTGAAAACGAGAATATTGTGAACATCTCAGACGACCGGTATACCACAGGCATAATGATTGAAATAGCTTGGTCGTTTATTTGTGGTGGCGTCACGTGTTGAAATGTCTGATGGTCCAAAGCAGCTCTATAACAGTCTGCAAGATTATTCCACAGATGGGAAGACGCAGTGAGAACATTGTGGAAAGAAAATTGTGAAATACATCACCAAAGGCTGCACACAGGGTTCTGTTGGTGAGAGAGCTTGGATGTTGGCATAAAGCAACGAGTATTACTGAACCAGCTTCGGGGATAACAAACTCCTGATAACCATACGAGGGTGAGTCAAATGAAAACCTTAAATACTTTTTTAAATGTTATTTATTGTGCAGAAGTGGTACAAAGTTGTACCACTTTTCAACATAATCTCCCCCACGCTCAATGAAAGTCCTCCAGCGCTTACAAAGCGCATAAACTCGTGCAGAAAAAAATTCTTTTAGTAGTCCGCGCAACCAGTCATGCACAGCGTGGCGTACCTCTTCATCAGAACGGAACTTCTTTCCTCCCATTGCGTCTTTGAGTGGTCCACACACGTGGAAATCACTTGGTGATGAGGAACGGCGCCATTCCCTGTTTCGCTGGCTTTCTTTGCTTTGTTTTATTATTGCTCGCGTAGCAACTAATATATGAGATAAAATATGTTGCTACGAAAAGAGCCCTGAAATACTTTTTAGGGATGCTGTGCTGTGACTTTCTTTGGATCATTAATTTTCAACAAAACAAAATATATTATGTTACTATTCTGGATCTGGCTTCCTATTAAAGGAACATTGTTTCGTAACTGTAACTCGCATTGAAGTTCAACATATCTTCCTTACTTTACAGCTATTGAAAATGCTACTGAAAATTATTTCGTTACCAATACCGATGTTACAGTACGCAATGTTTGTTCAACTTCAAACATTGGCAGTGGATTTTTGTTAACAGTAAAACACCAGTAAGTACCACGACTAACACGAGAACATGAGACTATCAGAGAAAAAGATGTTTTTACTATAATGTTTGCCAGATCAGAACTACGCACAGCAAGATTTCTTTTATGTTATGAATGTAAATTATCTTTTTGCACTCTTAATAATATATTATCGGCAGCCCGCGTTAACCTGTAAAACACATCATAAAATCTGCTGCTCTGCTCTGCAATTCCGAAAGCTGAAAGAAATAATTATATTTTACTATTACCTGTCCGCTTCTTTGCGGTATGATCGGTTTCATTTAATGCAGTTTGAATGCGCCGCGGCAGCGGCTCCTTCGTTCGTAACGCAGCTCTGCACCACGAATAATATTTAAATAGCTGAAAATGTCTTAAAAGGATGGGATAAAATACCAGGCAAGCTTATTACAAATCGTAATGCAAGTTTTCACTAAGTAACTCTATTCAAAACATTTAGACAGATTAAATTATTACACACCTTTACGATGAGTACGAAATGGCATACGTCTCTCAATCTTGACAAAAGAATTCTACGCAAGCGTACAATATAACGTCACAGGCTCTTCCTACTCACATAACTCCAAGAAGACGACAGAGATATTAATGTTCCGTCACTACTATTTATACTTGTCACATATTCTCATCTTTGTTTGATATTTAATGACTATCGTCTGTGGCGGTTTCAGTACTCGCCGACACAGATATTATCTTTTTAAAAAAATCAGTACATAATTCTATACAAGAACAAAACATGACACATAATGCTTTCTCTTTATTACATAAAGTTCGCACAGTCGTTGTCCACGCAATTACAATCATCCAGTTCAATTATTCTTTTCATCTGTTTTTTTACCACATGTAATATGTGTTCTGCTAAGAGACGTTACACCTGCTCTCTCTTTTCGTTTCCGGTTGGTGGAAGTAAACTCAGATTTCGTCCCCAGTAATGATTCTTGGAAGGAGGTCATGACCTTCTCGTTCAAAGCGCCGAAGAAGTTCTTCACAAGCATCAACATGTCGTTCTCTCATTTCAGGAGTCAGCTGCCGTTGCACCCATCTTGCAGACAGTTTGTGGAACTGGAGCACATAATTCACAATGTGGTGTGCTGAACCATGACTAATCTGTAAACATGTTGCAATGTCATTCAGTGTCGCTCGGCGGTTTTCCTTCACTAGTGCCTGACCTGGACAAGTAACATCTTCCACTGTAGTCACACCATTTGCGAGCTTCCTACTCCATTCGTAGACTTGCTGCTGTGACAAACATGCATCACCATGTTGAACCTTCATTCCTTCATGATTTTCAATAGGTTTCACGCCTTCACTACGCAAAAACCGAATAACAGAACGCTGTTCTTCCCTGGTGCAAGTCGCAAGTGGGGCGGCCATCTTTATACTGATACTGCGACGGTATGTGTGCATCTGCACTATGCTGCCACCTACAGGGCATTCTGCACGCTGTTTGTAGCATGCTTATCAACTTACAGGATAACGACGCGGAATTTCGATTTGTTATTACCAATTTAAGGGTTTCATTTGACTGACCTCTCGTAGTATCTGGCAACACAATGGCTGAATTAGAGGAAAATAGTAAAGTGGTTCTTGAAACACTAATCAACTGGGAGTAGAAAACAAAGTAACGACAGCAGTGCAAAAAGCAGTCTAAATTTTACTAAAAGGAACATTATTAAAAACGATAAATCCCTGAAGTAACCTGGGTAAATGTTAATAAAACCGACAAAATGCAGGGGCGGGTTCCAAACTGGAAATGGAGGCGAGAAGGTCCTGTGAACATGTGTCTGGAAATGTATCGCTGACAGTGACAGTTCTTTTGACCACGTGCTGTGTCTTCCTTGTGTGTTCTAGGCTGTGTGATGGACCCAGAGTTCTGTAAATAGCAGAGTGGTCTGGTATTCATGTCGGGAACAAGCCGAGGTGCTGTTTGCGTAACGTCAGGCAAATGGAAACGGCTGAGAGTCGGCACGGCTATACCAAAACAAGTGCCCTCACAGACACCAACCAAGCCACAGAACATTTTAAGCCCTTTTTGTCTTTTCAGACAAACGAACGTACAGGGAGGCGGCAGACTGTGCCTACACCAAATTTGAAGGACCGAATTCTACAGGATATTGAGACGAACTCTGATACAAGCTCCAGGCAAACGACTGCGAACATGGTGTAAGCCAAAGTACGATTAGGTGTATCCTACATTGACCGCTGCTAATACCCCCATTAGCTGCAATCCCATGGAGGCCACTTTGAACATCTGTTGTGACGTGGATGCGATGTAGCTCTTTTACTGTGTTCTCGGACGATTTGTTGTCTTTGTAAGAACACCGTCCGTTTCCATAAACATATTAATAGGACCTTTTTAGTTCTGTTTCCAGTCAGCAATACGTCCCTGCAGTTTGTCGGTTTTATCAATGTTCACCCTGTGCAGACATCTTGTACTGTCCTCCCGCGAGTGTTCAAATGTGTGTGAAATCTTATGGGACTTAACTGCCAAGGTCATCAGTCCCTAAGCTTACACACTGCTTAACCTAAATTATCCTAAGGACAAACACACACACACACACACACACCCATACCCGAGGGAGGAGAACCTCCGCCGGGACCAGCAGCACAGTCTATGACTGCACCGACTTAAACCGCTCGGCTAATCCCGTGCGGCGTCTAGGGGATAGCGTTGCTGCCTCTGCATGACAGCGTCCTGGGTTCGACTCCCAGCCGGGTTGGGGATTTAATCTGCCTGGGGACTAGGTGTTTGTGTTCTCATCATTTCATCATCGTGATCATTTGTGAGAGTGATGAGATTAGATTGTGAAAAGACAAAGGACTGTGTAAAAATTGGGACTTTGTACGGGCGCTGAGGACGGGGCAGCTGAACGCCCCACAAACCAAACATCATCGTCATAATTTAAGGAACTACACTTTTAAATGAGCTTTATTTTATACATTTTGTATAATTATCTGTAAATTATGCGTGCATCAACAATCTCTGCTATAGGAACTTTATTTTAATAGGTTATTGCGGTGGAGGGAGAACGTGGCCTCTGTTGTCTATTGGCTAATGTGTTGTGTACCATGATTGGTGGTCACTGTCGAACTAGAAGTTGGCCGCTGTTCACCAACTGGTGGACGTCGGCCGCGCGGCGGCGGTTACTCGTACCTCGTGTTGACTGTGCCGTCTGTTGGGCTCTGATTGCTGGCAGCCAATGTGATGCAAACCTGAGACCATCCTCCCTGTTCAGGGTTATTAGGGTGTTTAAGTATTTCGACGGCCTCTCTGATTTTGCGTTTCGTCATAATTGGCTGCTTGGTCAACACACAGGCTTTGCTGGATTTTATTTCTTTTCCGCAGTCTTGCTGGTGTTCTGCCACTGCGGATTTGTTGTGTTGCCCTAGACGAATATAGCGCTCGTGTTCCCGAATGCGCGTTGCTATTGGCCTACCAGTCTCGCCGATGTATGCCTCTCCTATAGGTTCACAACGCAAACTCTTCTGTTCTCTCCTTTAATGGTTTTTCCGCAGTCTGAGGTTGACTTGTTACTGAATGAAACACAGTTCTAGCCCACGAGACTATAGCTAGTTCTTAATTGGCAAGTTCCATAAAAACATACCGATCGAACGTTTTTCTTCAAAAACTAGATGGGATTGCGACTTCTTAGGTTTTCTGGCCTAATTATTTTTGAACTTCTTTCCGGTTTGCTACCGGATCCTAAGATAAACATGATTCAGTTTTTCCGCGGTCCAACTGTTTATCATCTGGAGAACCCTGCTGCTGTTGAGTCCGTCTGAAAACTGATGTTATTGCTGCAAATCTTCTTCATGTTTAGGTCAAAGATCTGTACCTTTGTCAGCAGTTTCCAGCGAGACTCATCAGTAGCAGCGTTCTAATGAAGATGATCGACAGCTGGATCGCAGAAATATTGAATCACGTTGATCTTAGGAAACGGCGGAAAACCCGTAGATGTAATTCCTTGCCCTTATGATAGAGAGCTTTCAAGCATAATGAAATGGATGTAATTGGGTGTTTGGAAAGCCTTTAGAACAATTTTCCGTCAAAAATTTTCCTGTTAAGGGGCGGTTAAACGATGCACTGATATGTATTCTACTATACAATAAGAATACAATTCTTTGTGGATAACAATTTATCGGCTGACGAGAGAATCACGTCACGTTGCATCAAAATTGACTAGACGTTAGTGACTGTGGTAATATTCATTTACTTGGTCAGTTATCCGATATACACACTTTGGCATAAACACAAGACGAAGATGAGCAAGACTGGCGACAAGAACGCGACATAGAGCAGTATTTCCTTCTGATGATCAATTAAAAACAAATATTTCTCCGCCACAAAGACCCATACGACAATTTTCTAGCATGACCAAAAAATCTTAAGCTGCCAGAATGAGATTTTCACTCTGCAGCGGAGTGTGCGCAGATTCGAAGCTTCCTGGCAGATTGAAACTGTGTGCCGGACCGAGTCTTACCCGGAACCTTTGCCTTTCGTGGGCAAGTGCTCTACCACCTAGGTTCGCAGAAGAGTTCTATGAAGTTTGGTAGGTAGGAGATGTAGTGGCTGAATTGAAGCTGTGAGGACGGGTCATGAGTCGTGCTTGGGTAGCTCAGATGGTAGAGCGCTTGCCCGCCAAAGGCAAAGGTGCCGAGTTTGATAGTCCGTCCGGCACACAGTTTTAATCTGCCAGGAAGTTTCAGATCTTAAGCTCTTCTAAACGAGAAAAATGTCTTACCACATAATATTTTTAAGCTGGCACTGTTGACATAATTTGCTTTTTTAGCATCATCCACGGCGTCTAAGGAAAGTATTAGGACGCTTCAATTTGCCACTGGTTATCACCAGCGGGTAAAACAGGTAGAGAAGTTGTCGAATTTAACGAGTGACACCTGTTTCAGTAGAGCTCTTTCTGATATCGTCTTGCTCCGCCTCAGAAAATCGCGCGCCCTGGGTAATTATGTTCCGAATCTTAAGTATAAAAGTCATAGAGAATTATTAGAGTTTAAGTGAATAACAGTTTTAGCTGTTTCAGTAAAGTTACAGATGTAGATACACAAATAACGAAGTTGTATCACAGAGGAGATTTAGTTCTTCTTAAGTTGCGTATTCACCAACAAACCTGCGACATTATTACACAACATCACTTATTTCGAGTGTTTCAACAACCACTTTTAGCTTTTGGGTCCTCTGTTGGGTTGTAGCCCAAGGAAACAGACACATTTCTGTAAGACTCGGCATATTTCATTACAGACGTCCAAATTACAACAAGTAATAAAGCCAAATGAACAAACAAGATGGCGTGGGCCATTAGGTTACAGAGTCAAAGAACTTGCGATGATGGAGATATGTCGTTCGCACTTGTCGACGCCACAGAGTCCCTCCCCCCGCAGTGTGGAGGACGGTTTGAGCGCAGTGGAAGCTGCGTGTCTGGAGGTGAAGGCGGCGAGGGAGACGGCAGTGATGGGGATGTCTGTCCATCTCCAGAGGTTGTTGCAGCAAGGACCAGACAGGGAGGTCGGCGTGTAGCTTCTGTAGGTGGTGTGGGCAGATGAGTCGTCGGCCGGCACGTGAGGATGGAGAGGTGTGGGGAGGGGCTGTGTGCCCCACGTGATCAGCTGACAGCACTCAAACTGTAACCCTCCATGGGAAGGGGGAGGGGGGGCGGGCTACCGTCGCCCGGGGGAGCCTGTGGTCAACCCCGCGAGGGTGGCGGGGAGCCGGCGATCCACTGATGAACCGCGTCCCCGGTGATGTGGGGCGAGGTGTCTTGCAGCAGGATGAAGATGTGTTCAGGGGGTAGGGGAAGATGGTAGAGGGAGAGGGTGGGATCCCGAGGAACGGCGTTGACGGTGACGCAGACTTATGTTTGGGTGAGGGCTGTGGTGGCAGGCCTGAGGGATCAAGCTTGCGCAAAAGTCCTCAGTACTGGGAGGCTGCATAACTTCGTTGGGCGTGAAAGACGCTGGGGCGAACTGTGCCTGTTTCACATGGTGGAGAGAAACAGTGAGTGGTGAACCCTTAACCTGGATGTCCTTTGTGTTAGCAGTGCAGTTTATGACCTCTTCTTTTTTTGTGGTCATCAGTCTTCCGACTGCTTTGATGTGGCCCACCACGAATTCAAGTCCTGTGCTCACCTCTTCATCTCAGAGTAGCACTTGCAACCTATGTCCTCAATTATTTGCTGGATTTATTCCAATCTATGTCGTCCTCGTCAGTTTTTGACCTCGTGCAAGAGAGTCTTTCAGTGGGTGGAAGGCTGCATGCATTGGTTTCATCCACGGAATGGGGCGCATCACTGAAATTTGGTTCCTGGTGAGGGCGTTAGTGAGGGCAGCTTGAGTGTCATTGGCTGCTGGCAAATGACGACGATAGTAGTTTATCGTTCTCAGAAACTGATGGACCTCTTTCTATGTGGTAACGAGTGCCACTGATAAGACTGATTGCAACTTCAATTCAGGGGGATGTGTAACAGCGGCTGAGGCTGTGTACGCCAAGAATTGGACAGATTGTTGGAGCAGTAGATATTTTTCGCTGTTGATCTGGACTCCGTTTCATGAGAGAGTGTCCTCTACAATCGTGATGTGGCATTCGTGATCTTATGCAGATTTGCTGAAGAACAGGATATCGTCGAGATATACAAAACAGAAGTCGAACTGGAGCAAGAGAGAGTCGATAAAGCGTTGCCACATCTTAGTGGCGCTTTCTAACGTGAATGGAATGAAATGGTACTCGTACAACCCGACGGGGCCGATAATGACAGTTTTCAGAATGTCTTCATGTGTGACTGGGATTTGGTGATAAGCGCATCTGCAATCCAGTACGCCGAAACTTGTAGCACCGTCGATAAGGTGAGTGAAGTCGGAAATGTTCGGTCTAGGATAATTGTCCATCACAGCTCTATCGTTCAAACGTGTCTAACACCCATACATACGAAAGCAGCCGTCCTGTTTAGGGGTGAGGTGTATAGGTAACGACCTGTTACTATCGGAGGGCTGTAACGTTCCTGCCTCAAGAAGTCGCCGGCCGCGGTGGTCTCGCGGTTCTAGGCGCGCGACTGCTACGGTCGCAGGTTCGAATCCTGCCTGGGGCATGGATGTGTGTGATGTCCTTAGGTTAGTTAGGTTTAAGTAGTTCTAAGTTCTAAGGGACTGATGACCACAGCTGTTAAGTCCCATAATGCTCAGAGCCATTTGAACCTCAAGAAGTTCTTGTATTTGCTGGCGATCCGAGCATAACTTGGGTGGGTAAAGGTGGAGAGCCTTGTGGCGAATAGGTGGGTCCTCGGACTTGGTGATGCAGTGAACAATTTGTAAGTAGGCTGTTTAGGAATTTTTATTGGTAACGCCACCTCTGTATGAAAATCACTGGCTGTGCTGTGGGCAGTCTGTGTCTGCTTTGCATTGTTGTAATACTCGCCATTGTAGTGTTAGGCAGCTGGATGTGAACAGCGCATAGCGTTGCGCAGTTGGAGGTGAGCCGCCAGCAGTGGTGGATGTGGGGAGAGAGATGGCGGAGATTTGTAATTTGTCATGAACTGCTATATTTATATGTGATGATATCAAGGTAAATACATTGTTTGTTCTCTACTAATATCTTTCATTTGCTAACTATCCCTATCAGTAGTTAGTGCCTTCCATAGTTTGAATCTTTTATTTAGCTGGCAGTAGTGGCGCTTGCTGTATTGCAGTAGCTTGAGCAGCGAAGATTTTTGTGAGGTAAGTGATTTGTGAAAGGTATAGTTTAATGTAGTCAGGGCCATTCTTTTGTAGGGATTTTTAAAAGTCAGATTGTGTTGCGCTAAAAAAAAAAATATTGTGTATCAGTTTAAGGACAGTCGTGTATAATTGTTCAAAGGGGACGTTTCATATGTCGACCCTTAGCCTAGGATACCTCACTGGAATCTTCTGATTTTTTTCTTGTAGTTTGTGTAATTAGTGTAGCTATTGTTTATTGCTAGCGCGTAATTATAGAGAGAATTTCCTTTGTAGTTGTAGTTTTTCATTGTTGTACAGTAAAACAGTTGTGGCATGCATGTAGATTTGCACCAAGTATTTCGCAGCTGCGCTGGCAATTAAGTAGACATTATTTCCATTGCTATGTTATTTTATTTGGCTCTTCAAATTGCGCTTTTCTGTGTTATCGTGTGAAATACTGTGACAATAATGGCGTGTGAAAAACGTAATACTAGGCTCCAAAGTAAACTGAGAAATGACAGTGAAGACGAAAGCAGTGTGTTAGCGCCGCAGAGTAATGAATTAACTAACGTTCAAAGTAGTAATTTTGTAATTGCGCATAGGGAAATGGAGTGGGCGGCAAACAATGGTGTAGACAGTGAAACAGGTAGTGAACAGGGAAGCGTTATCGATCGATTGGTCAGCAACAGCTCGCCTCAGGAATCGGGAATGACAGAACACAATATTGCAAATACTGCAGACTCAGGTTTTGGGTTCCCACCGGTTTCTCAAATGAGTCAAGACACATTTTCCACTTGTCAAAATGTGAATGTTGCCGGTGCAACTTCACTGCCGAAAATCACTGAGGAACATGTTTCAGACACCAGTGCATTGTTATTACAATTAATGCAACAAATGGGACAAAAGCTTGAAAAGTTAGACACAATGGAACAACATCAGAGACAAACACAGCAACTGTTAGACACAATGGAACAAAATCAGAGACAAATACAGCAAAAGCTTCAAAAGTTAGACACAGTGGAACAAAATCTTAAAAAGTTAGACTCATTGGAACAAACACTTGGATAAACACGTGAAGATTTAACTACTGAGTTACATAACATTGAATCGAAATGTCAAAAAGTCTGTAATGACGTAAAAACACAAATTTGTGAGCATTTTCAACCTATTTTTTCGCGGCATGAAAATGCATTACAGAATCACGAAGCAGCCATAAAAGAACTGCAAATTATTGTTCATGAAAATCATGAGACTTTGCAAGCTAAATTTGACTCAGTTGCATCTACCGATTCGGTTACGCAACTTGCAAAAACTCAGGAAAACTTTAAGGACACAGTAGATACTCTGAAACTTGGTTCAGAAAAACACTCTGAAGAGATAAGTACACTATCGGAGAAAGTAGCCGAACTTTCGGATCAGGTCACTAACTTATCTACAAAGGTAGATGATGATCTGAATGACACAAGACCCGTAGCCTTCACTGACACAGAAGAGTATGAACAAATAAGAAAATTCAAACAAAATCAGAATCAAATTAATACACAACACCAAAGAGAAATCCGGGAAGTACAAGATCAGCTGACACAGGTAATACAAGAATTACGTATTTCAGAGGACACTCGCGCTCCAACACGGGAAGAGGGACTTAGAAACACGGAAAAGCCGCAAAACAATAACACAGGGCATTTCGGAAGTTATGAAAGAAATTGGCAATGTGCACCGAATTTTGAGATGGAACGGCCGACACGACCTAACAATGACCGATATGCGACTCGCCGACATGACGATTTTGACTATAAGCTGTTCATTACTACACGTAAATTCAAAACATTTAAGAATTCTGGCAACGACATTCATCCACAAGCATGGCTCCATCAATTCTCTCATTGTTTTCCTCCCAACTGGTCGTTGGAACACAGATTAGAATTTATGTGTGGCTACTTAGAGAATGAACCAGCTGTAAGAATGCGATCGGTCATTCACGATTGCCACAGTGAAGGAGAATTTTACCATGCCTTCCTCTCAGCATATTGGTCTCAAGCCACACAAGACCGAGTAAAACATGGCATCATAATGATGAAACATTTCGAACAATCTGAATTTTCCAGTCTTGTCAAATATTTTGAAGACATGTTGCATAAGAATCAATATCTTTGAAACCCATACAGCCCTTCAGAACTCATCCACATTTGCTTAATGAAATTGCCTGAATATTTACGACATATTATTTTAGCAGGACGTTGCAAAGACGACATTGAAGCTTTTCAGGGACTGTTACAAGAATTAGAAATCGACACAGACAGTCGCGGGATGCAAAAACAGGAAAACAATCACTACAGGTCACATCCGTCACAATTTCGTGACGACAGAAGCAATAACTGGACACGACAAGCCTATTCTTACAACGCAAATTGTGACCAAAACAGACACCACCCATATGACAACCACTGGCAGAGTAATAATAGTTACAGAGAAAGATCGCATTTCCGTAGTAAAGAATATGACAGAGATTACCTTAGAAACAGACAATATGGGAACCAAAATAATTATTATCAAGGGAGACAGAATAACTTCAGACGCAACAGTTCAGCGCGCAGTTACGATTCAGGGAGAAATTCTCCACCACTTAACCGACAAGAAAGAAACTACAGGAACTACCGACATGACGACAGACGATGTGATCGTAACGACAGACCTGAATTGCATCAGAACTGGCGGGATTCTAACAGAGCTGGGCCCTCTCGGCAAGGCGAATTTGTAGAAGTTAGGTCTCCTAATCCCAATAACAACGCACGCCAACAAAGAGACAGACAATGACTCGCGCCGCAGGCACCCACGTGCGCCGGCTGGCTCAGAGAAAAATAACATAGACGCTAACCTTGTGAAAAATTCCAGTATTCTTTACCGACGTATACTGCATGATAATTGCGTTCAAGCTGAAATTCTGAGTACCTTGAAGAGTAAAATATTGTACCACATTTCACATGTAAAACCGATTATTGAAAGATAATCTGCTTTTTAACTTTGTCTTTGCCATAAAACTTTTCACTTCACATTTCTAGTATGCTTTGTCAGATTTAGAATCTGTTAACATGTAACAATGTTTGAAGTTAAATATCCAGTCTAGAACCTAGGGAACATTTTTAAACAGAAATTAGGAATGCATTGTTATAGTGAACAGACGACACAGTGCTGTATTTGTATATTCTTGCTTGTTAGTTGCACGATTACGTAACGACTATCAGGCTTACATACTTAGGACACATACTATACTGGTACTGCTAATGAGATTTTAATGCAACATTTTGGTTTACTTGAAAATACATTCTGAATTAAAGTACTTTCTGTGAGATACCAGATGACACAGTGGTTAGTTTATGTGACAGCTACACGATTTTATCACGACGCTACTAATGAGTGACAATTTACAATGTTGCTTTTGCAGTGTATCTGTTTTATATCTGCACAGTTTTCTGAATTCTTCTAGGAAGAAAAACATGTTTTAGTAGTAACTTTTGTGGTATAGCTACAATGAGACTGCCTTTTCCGTAGCACAACAATACGTTACAGCACAGTACTTTCTTCATCATGGCAATAAGCGCAACAACTACGATATCTATACATAAAGCATTTCACTTTTGTTTATCATGAGGTAAGTACATTGGCTTCTGCAGAACTTAGCTTTCAGAGGACAATAACTACGACACTTCCACAGAGATTATCTTACAGCAAGACGCACATTAGCACTACAGGACACGTATTTTAGTGATTAATTTTGCACTTAAATCATTTATTTTAAAGATATTTGAAGTACAGTGATACAAAGGTTTTCAGTGATACATTTCATTTCATTGCTGTAATCTGTAACACCTGAGGGTATAATTACATTAATCCTCAGGGGGGTACACGCTTACCTTGTGTACCATGTGTGTGGCAACCACAAGGAACCCTAGCTAATATGGTATTTGCTTATACAACTTTACACACCGGTACCATATTTCTCTAACACACAAATTACACAGCTATCTGATCATTTAACTGAGAGAGACAAACTTTTTTTTTATTACATCAGTGACATACGTTTACGCAATTACAGAGTTGGATTACTTCACACTTACGAAATTGTATTTTGCCTGTACTGTGTGATCTGTTCATATTTTTTCGGAACCATTGTGATACTATGAGAGCTTTGAATGATGTATTTGGTATGGATTCATGATTTTTAAAGTACGTTTGAGGCAGATGACACTTTTGACATGAGCAGAGAATTTTTTTAGGTTTTGAAATTATTGGAGGAAGCTACGACGATTTTGAGATTTGACTGAGGTGTTATGATGTTATTTTTATGACGACGATGTGTATTATGCTGCTGAGGTATGTTTATGATTAATAGGCTGAGGCTACATGAGTTATTTGACTATGCTTCATATTTATAATGACGAAATATTGACGAATGTCGATGGATATGTATATGTGTAATAAGGTAAGGAGTAATGAATAGTGGGTAGGGACTCTTGACTTGTGAAACAGGATGTTGGAAACCAAGAATCGTACTTTAAGAGTTATGAAATGTGCGTAAATTCGTGACTGTATCACAATGCCGGCGAAAATTTTTTTGGACACTTATATTTATAGGATTTTGTTTCTACAGATTTGCAACGCTAATTCTTGACCTGTGAAATATTTTTATGTGAGACTGTCACTGTAACGGAAACTGCTGTCGTAAATATTTCCGTAAGAAAGTTAAGTGACCACCTGCACGTAATGCGTCGTGGGCACACAGCTGTGTCAAACACCTGGAGAACAAGCCATTAGGGTGTGCCTTTCCGGAAGCACAGGTAGAAAAAAAAAAAAAAGAAAAAAAGCAGGCCTTTATCCTCGCCATTGACATTCCTTTAGAGAAAATATTGCAAATGCGACACCCTCATTACTTCCATTATCCTCGCTATTGACGTTCTTTTGTAGAAAGCATCGCAAAAACGACACGGTCGAACTTGAAAAATGCCACATAGCTATTGAATGATGTTTTTATGCTTTGGTTTGCGTAATTGCTTATTTCATTTGATATCTGGTTTCCAGCTGTGTTGCAGCATTGCTTTTATAAAATGAAATGCATTTGCTAATGTGAACACTTTCTGTCAACAGATCTATTAAATAATTATTTTATGATCCACATTCTTTAAAAAAGGAGCACTTGGAAAGGAAAGAACAATAAGAAGGAACTAGTAACAGTACCACATAATTTTCTTTTCAAGTACTTGGTAATTTCTTTTGTAGAATAATTTGTGGTGCACCACTTTAATTACTTAGACATTAAGATGTGATTATACATTTCCCTTATCTGCATTGTTATCTTTACTGTAATATTTTTTCTGCTTGAGCTATGTCATGTTTAGATATAAGCTGCTGTTTGCCAGGCATAGTGCTACTGAACTTTAATTTGTGTTACTCTGCTAAGCCAGATTTATTTTTTTGTTTGCTGCGCATTGCCTCATATTAGTTGTAATGTTGAATTGCTTGGTAATTTAGATTTACTGTAGCTTGCTTTGCGATTTTCCATTTTTTTTATTGCTGTTTATATTAATTGTTTTATGTGCTGCTGCATTGCCTCGTCCCTTAGTTTAGCATCTGAGCTCAGTGGATTTAAGTTAGCTTAAGAGGGGGTAGACTATATAAGAAACTAACTATTATAAATTTATAAGAAATAGGATACTGTACAGTGGAGAAAAACTATTATTGACAGAGGATGTGAACAAAATACAGAAGGCAGGCTTAGATAGGACTTTTTGGGAATAATGATGAACAAAGGGAGATCTCCATGCAAAATACTGCAGTAAAACAAACCCTGTCCTTTCCCTTTTGTGTTGTCCCACTATATGTTTGTGTACCCTTGTGTATTTGTTTTCTTCCTGTCTCTGTGTACTGTTTCATAGAACTTTTTTCTCTTCTAATACTAAGTTACATTCACTATGATGAGGAATACTGTTATCCTCAAATACAATTTGCATTAATAATGTGTTATTTACCTTGTAAATATGCTTAGACATTATTTATTCTGTTTTGTTTTAATGCTCATGTGTAAAGTTGATGTTCCAAAAGTTATTCTGATCTCTTATGTATCTACTTATCTCATAATTCCTGTAACACTGATGTATATGTTTATTTCTATTCTTTTGTAAAGCCTGTGTTACTACAATTGTTATCTATATTGCTATGTTCTTTAATGATGTATTTTGTACCTTTATAATTGTATTCTTATGTTATAAAATTGTAATTGTCACCAGTTCATGATATTATTAACTTGTTAGTTACATTTCACCGCACACATTTCTGTTGGTCATAGTATATGGACAATATGTGAGAAGTTGGGACTGTTAGTGTTAGCATGTGTGTTACTAATTCAGCAAGGGACTGGATAACAGCATTGCTGGTTCTAAGGACAATTCCAAAAACTTTGTGAATGCACAAGTGGTGGTTATGGACTTGCTATATTATTCGCAAGACTCTTCAATGGTGATTGTGCACCTGCACAATCGCAACAGATCGCAACAGATGGCTGCTGGCCATCTCTACAAGGACTACAGTGGGTCTGCATCTTTGATGACCCACCAATACCATCATCTCTACAAGGACTACAGTGGGTCTGCATCTTTGATGACCCACCATGCCATTATTTCTACAAGGACTGCAGTGGATCTGCACCTCTGGTGGCCCACCAATACCACAATCTCTACCAGGACTACAGTGGGTCTGCATCTTTGATGACTCACCAGTACCATTATCTCTACAAGGACTGCAGTGGGTCTGCACCTTTCATGACCCACCAATACCACTATTTCTACAAGGACTGCAGTGGGTCTGCACCTCTGGTGGCCCACTAATACCGTAATCTCTACCAGGACTGCAGTGGGTCTACTCTGTGATGACCTACCTACCAATGTTCTTCAAAACGTCAAATGACTCTGCTGTGGGTTTGCTATGTTGTGGCCCATTACCTGTCATCATGTCAAGAGTCAGCACTGTCTTTCTGATGGAAGGACACTACTTCTTCTAGACTGCATGGAAATCCACTACTTCCGTGTTCATTTTCCTATACTGCTCAGACTTTGAGAAAAACACTGCAATTTTACTGTGACGAATGATGAGGACTGTCTTTATGGACTGTGAGAAAATTTTAGCTTTTGACCAACATTGTATCAATAAGTGTGTGCATTTGATTTCTTTGTTATTGTAATTATGAAAAATTTTTTTCAAATCTGTATTGGCCACTGCCCAATCCAATTTGTAAAATTTTTTGTGGGGAGCATGGGGGCTATGTAAGTAGGCTGTTTAGGTTTTTTTATTGGTAACGCCACCTCTGTATGAAAATCACTGGCTGTGCTGTGGGCAGTCTGTGTCTGCTTTGCATTGTTGTAATACTCGCCATTGTAGTGTTAGGCAGCTGGATGTGAACAGCGCGTAGCGTTGCGCAGTTGGAGGTGAGCCGCCAGCAGTGGTGGATGTGGGGAGAGAGATGGCGGAGATTTGTAATTTGTCATGAACTGCTATATTTATATGTGATGATATCAAGGTAAATACATTGTTTGTTCTCTACTAATATCTTTCATTTGCTAACTATCCCTATCAGTAGTTAGTGCCTTCCATAGTTTGAATCTTTTATTTAGCTGGCAGTAGTGGCGCTTGCTGTATTGCAGTAGCTTGAGCAGCGAAGATTTTTGTGAGGTAAGTGATTTGTGAAAGGTATAGTTTAATGTTAGTCAGGGCCATTCTTTTGTAGGGATTTTTAAAAGTCAGATTGCGTTGCGCTAAAAAAAAAAAATATTGTGTATCAGTTTAAGGACAGTCGTGTATAATTGTTCAAAGGGGATGTTTCAAATTCTGTTCGTGTCAGTGGAAACCGAATGTTCAATGACTGTTTATGCCGGCACGGATGGAACTTTGCGAATGCGAAGTGTGAGGTGGGCGCAAGTGGTGTGCGCACAGGCTGTCTATTGTCCGTAGTGTGCGAGTGAGGCGCGCTCCGTGGTGACGGCGCTTCCGGGTCGCGTGCAGCTATGGAGCGAGCCCCGCGAGGACGCGCGAGATGGAGGAGAATGTTTATCAACAAACTGGGGTGGGCGCGCGCGTGGCTGCGGAGAGCGTGGCCGCCGGAGCCCGGACAGCTAGATACGATGAGGTGTGAGAGTATCAGTTGGCAAAACAGGCGAGAGAAATGTTGAGTGGAACACACTTGATGGGGGCGGAGGAGGCGGGGGTAACGCCGTATGTTTGAGACCTGAATCACACGAGAAAGATGTGCTGTGGTAGGCGGACCTGTCAGGTGCGGCGGATGAAGGCTCGGGTGTCGGCGCTGCCTACAAGTATGAATTGATGCGGGCGGTGATCGCGGCAAGTTCGTCCTCGACGCGTGCAGTGCGATATTTCAAAACGGCTTTCTCACAGCAGTGGGCGTAAGTCTTGACCCTTTCCGTCAGGATGCGATAGATACACAGTTGCAAAAGTCCTGCTCGCGAGAATAATGGACTGATACACTAAACAGTTAACGGCGTTTACACTCAGAACAGGTGGCGGAGTACGGTCACACGGGATGTGTGACTTAGAGGTGTGGTGAAACAGAGACGCTCGAACGACGTTTGGAGACAGGTGGTGATGTGATAATAAGCCGAGTCCCAGGATCGGTTCTATGATGTTCACCACGTGGAAGTTACAGGGGAGGAAGGGGCTGTTAGAGAGGTGAAGTTGAAGCTCGACGGAGTTGCATGTCTGGAGTGTAGATGAGTTCATGGCTCGCAGGAGAGAGCGTGTACTCGTGAGGGGGCGTGTGACCATCGATTTAGGTACGACTGAGACGTCAGCGCCGGGGTGCACGAGGAAGCTGGGACCCGAAGAATAGTCTTTGACGTAAAGGTGGGCATTCGACGGCACGGAGGCGAGGACGGGATATAGCGTGGGTTGGCGCCTATCAGACGATTGACTTTCCAGATACATGCACGCGGGACGGTACTTTTTTTGCGATGTCGCCGAAAATGGTGTGGTAGCAACAGTGAGGGTAAGTTGGGAGAGGAGGCGGCCAGTCGTCCTCAATGTTTTCGGGTTGGTACATTGAGGTGGTCGGCGCAGGTGCGATATGCAGCCGCTCGGTGGACAGAGAGGGTGCATGCTGGGTGCCTGGTGGCACAGCAGCCAGGGGTTGGAGCACGGCCTGCCCGGCCAGCAGCCAGGGGAGCTACCGGGGCGGTAGTGCCAACCAGTTGCGTCAGCTCCTGTCGGTGGTGCTGGTGTGTGAGTGAATAGATCTGGTCAGCCTTCCGCAGACGCAAACCGATGGATTCCAGGGTTTCTTCTGGATCATCTGCTCGCTGACCAGGATGTGTAGCTGGCGCCGAAGGTGAGACAGCGTGCGGTCACCGAGATGTTCCTCGTACAGCATTCACAGAATAACCCCTTGTGGGGAATGCAAGAGGTGCTCGATGATAGTCTGTTTTGTGAAATCGTACTTCAAAGTTAGTGGCGGCATCAGATGTTGGTCGTAGAACAGGGCTGTGTGCCCATGCAGTTAGTTCATGAGGGATAGGAATTTTGAATTGTTGTCGGTGACACAGCACAAAATGGTTCAAATGGCTCTGAGCACTATGGGACTTAACATCTATCGTCATCAGTCCCCTAGAACTTAGAACTACTTAAACCTAACTAACCTAAGGACATCGCACAGCACCCAGTCATCACGAGGCAGAGAAAATCCCTGACCCCGCCGGGAATCGAACCCGGGAACCCGGGCGCGGGAAGCGACAACGCTACCGCACGACCACGGACACAGCACATTTCAATTAAGTTCTCCACCAGTGCAAACCACTTTGGTGGGTTGCCCTCGGATAGTGGGGGCTGGGTGGGTGAGCAGCCTGGTGGTGGCGACGATGGCGCAGCTAGTTATGTATCTGAGTCCCTCGTATCACTCATATGACGTGGACGCTGGACCGGCGCGGTCGACACAGATGGCACTCCATAGGGTGCGAGTTCAAATGGTTCAAATGGCTCTGAGCACTATGGGACTTAACATCTTAGATCGTCAGTCCCCTAGAACTTAGAACAAAAACCAAACTAACCTAAGCACATCACATTCATCCATGCCAGACGCAGGATTCGAACCTGCGACCGTAGCAGTCACGCGGTTCCGGACTGAAGCGCCTAGAACCGCAAGGCCACCGCGGCCGGCTAGCGTGCGAGTGACCAGACTGTTGGAGCAGATGAGAATGGCACTTAAGTACTAGGAAATTATGTTTTAGAACTGTCCGATGCAGCGTTCGTGGTGCGGAAGGCCGATGTGGAAGGCATGGCCATCGCCAAGTTAAAAGCGAGCAGGTGAACAGCTGCAGCCAAAACCCCCTGCAAGCTTACTTGCAGTGGCGGGGCAACGAGCAGGGCAATGTTCGGAGGAGAAGAAAACAACGGTTAGTATCACAATGCAGCACATTCTTCACATCAGGTAGGAGCCCCTAACATGCACTGAGGCCAAACAGTCACTGGGGGTGCAAACTGGCCTGGAAGTGTTCGTAATATACACTGGGCGTTATCCAGTTTGCAAATCGACGAAGCGGTAAGGCATTTGGGCGTCGCGGCAGCATGATCGGTACACGTAGTCTGTCCTAAAAAAGGCGAGGCTGCACACAGCACTGTTGCAACTGTCGCCCGGGCTGCCGGCTTCTGGCACAAAGTTTGTACACGAAATGCAGAATCCATGTCAGTATGATGAAATGCAGGAACTTTGCTCTCCTCGGTATCGTTTTCGACATGCATGTGTCGATGCACTCTCGCTGGAGAGGCAAAGCCTGAGTATGCAGTCCCGTGTTGCACTGTCGAGTGGTGAAAGTGTTGAGGCGACGAAACTGCAGCAAACGTGTTGTGGAATCCAGGTGCTGGTGAAGCGACTAAATGTCCCATTGTAGGTGAGGTGTAGAAGCTTCGATATCCACGTGCTGCGCAGCAGGATACATGGCCAAGCGGAACGAATGCAGATCCAAACAAAGCCGGTGGCGCAGTAGGTGCGAAAATACTTGCACTAAGAGGAAACGGCGCGTGACTTCTGCTGGTTTGTAGCCCAAGGAAACACACATTTCTGTAAGACTCAGTATATTTCATTGCAGACAGCCACATTACAACAAGTCATACAGCTAACTTAGCAAGCAAGATGACATGGACCCTTAGGTTACCAGGTCAAAGAACATGTAATGGCGAAGATATGTCATTCATACTTGTCAACACCACAAAGATGCATTACTTCCGAAACAAATTCATAAGTGCCAAAGTACAAGCGTAATTTACGGTTTTTATGTGATTTATGTTTGAACATTAAACCATATATAGGGTGAGTCACCTAACGTTACCGCTGGATATATTTCGTAAACCACATCAAATACTGTCGAACCGATTCCACAGACCGAACGTGAGGAGAGGGGCTAGTGTAATTGTTTAATACAAACCATACAAAAATGCACGGAAGTCTGTTTTTTAACACAAACCTAAGTTTTTTTTAAATGGAACCACGTTAGATTTGTTAGCGCATCTGAACATATAAACAAATACGTAATCAGTGCCGTTTGTTGCATTGTAAAATGTTAATTACATCCGGAGATATTGTAACCTAAAGTTGACGCTTGAAACCTCCGACGTTCAGTTGCGTGTTGTAACAAACACGGGCCACGGTCGGCGAGCAGCATCTGCAGGGACATGTTTACGCTGACGACCGTGTTTACAAGCGTGGCTGTAGTGCGCTATTGTGGTTTGGTCTAGCTGTCGCAATGTCCGCATGTAGCGCTTGCTGATATTGTTACTCTGCATTCGTCTCCGCACGCAGACCAACTATAGTACACCGTGTTACCAGACGTCTGTGATAGTGTAGTGTTGTAGGAACTGTGACCATGGTGTATTCGAACTCTGAAAAGGCGGAGATGATACTCATCTAAGGCGAGTGTTGATGAAATGCAGCTGAAGCCTGCAGGGTGTATGCAGAACGGTACCCGGACAGAGAGCATCCAACGGGCCGCACTTTGCAAAACATCTACCGCCAACTGTATACAACAGGTATGGTCGTAGCACGCAAACGGGTCCGTAACAGGCCCGTCACAGGAGAAGCGGGTGCAGTTGGTGTGTTAGCTGCTGTGGCCATGAACCCACACATGAGTACACGGGACATTGCAAGAGCCCGTGGACTGAGTCAAAGTAGTGTCATGCGCATACTGCATCGTCACCGCTTTCACCCGTTTCATGTGTCGCTACATCAGCAATTACATGGTGATGACTTTAATCATCGAGTGCAATTCTGTCAATGGGCATTAACAGAGAATGCGTTGCAGTTCTACCTGTTTACCGATGAAGCGGGTTTCACAAACCACGGGGCAGTGAATCTACGGAACATGCATTACTGGTCCGTGGACAATCCTCGCTGGCTCAGACAGGTAGAGCGACAGCGACCGCGGACTGTAAATGTATGGTGCAGAATCATTGGCGACCACCTCATTGGTCCTCACTTCATTGCAGGGGCCCAAACAGCTGCAACATACATCGCGTTTCTACAGAATGATCTGCCAACGTTGCTCGAAAATGTCCCACTGGAAACGCGTCGACGTACGTGGTATCAGCATGATGGTGCACCTGCACATTCCGCAATTAACACTAGGCTGACCCTTGACGGGATCTTCGACGGGCGTTTCATACTACGTGGAGGACGCGTAAATTGGCCAGCCTGTTCTCCTGATCTTACACCTCTGGACTTCTTTCTGTGGGGTACGTTAAAGGAGAATATGTACCATGATGTGCCTACAACCCCAGAGGATATGAAACAACGTATTGTGGCAGCCTGCGGCGACATTACACCACATGTACTGCGGCGTGTACGACATTCATTACGCCAGAGATTGCAATTGTGTGCAGCAAATGATGGCCACCACATTGAACATCTATTGGCCTGGCATATCGGGACTCACTCTATTCCACCCCGTAATTGAAAACGGAAACCACGTGTGTACGTGTACCTCACCCCTCATGGTAATGTACATGTGCGTCAGTGAAAAAGACCAATAAAAAGGTGTTAGCATGTGGACGTAATGTGCTGTTTCAGTCTCTTCTGTACCTAAGGTCCATCACCGTTCCCTTTGGAATCCCTACGTAATTCGGTGCTCTCCGATACTCACGATCGAACAGCGGAGGAGTGGTACTCAAGCGTCAACTTTAGGTTACAATATCTCAGGATGTAATTAACATTTTACAATGCAACAAACGGCACTGATTACGTATTTGTTTATATGTTCAGATGTGCTAACAAAACTAACGGGGTTCCATTTAAAAAAACGTAGGTTTGTGTTAAAAAATATACTTCCGTGCATTTTTTTATGGTTTGTATTAACCAATTACACTAGCCCCTCTCCTCACGTTCGGTCTGTGGAATCGATTCATCAGTATTTGATGTGGTTTACGAAATATATCCAGCGGTAACGTTAGGTGACTCACCCTGTATTAGAGTACTTCAGTTACAAAAATATTTTTTGAAAATGTCTTTTATGTTACATACAAACATGACGTATTTATGTCGTGTTGACTGCTGTGATCTCTGACGGAGTTCATAATGATCTTCCGAAGATTTATATGAAGCTTACGTAACTTAAGTATGTATTTGGTCTGATGAATCATTATCCACGCTTCAGGACCATGTGTTAATTCGATGTTTGGTCAACAAAAGCTAATCATCCCCATTAAAGATGTTCCCCAATGGATTTCCGTCTAGGCTCATCATCACAATTCTTCCAATTTAAATTTCATTCATTGATAACACCAAAAACCATTCAAGTTCCTCAATACGACTCCTGAACTTGCGAGATTTACAATATTTTCCTTCCATGCATAAGAAAATATTTTCTTATCCTCGTCAGTAATTGCACTGCAGTCTTGAAATGTCATGTCAATCATGCTGTAGTACAATATTTCTTCTTAATTTGTTCATTTCAGTTTGAGAAGGGTTCCCACCATTCCACTGCACGATTTCGCAAATACTGAAGTAGCTTGTTGCTTAGTGGATTGAAGAACACATCTGCTTAAGTACGCAGAATCTTGTAACGAATAAATACAAGAAAGTGGATAGTTTGAAGAAACATAAGTTCTTGTGACACATCATCAGTATCTATACCCGGATCAGAATAACAATTTGATTGACAGTGAAGCACAGTTGAGCATGAAAGTTGGCGATGTTGTATTCTTGTGGCTTAACAAATTCACTTCCGTATATAAAACGATAAGCAGAATAAATCACGTTCAGTTGTGATATTCGATACGTAACGTGTGTCAAAATGGATTTGAATCGTTTATGTACGTACAATAACTAACACCATTAACATAATATAAACTGCTTGCGTACTTACCAGTGAGTGTATTGTGAATGCAGTCTGTCACATTTGTACGGGGGAGCGTTGCTTAATAATGAGGTGATATTTATTGTGCAACTGTAGTACACAGCATTCCGTCAAAAATAAGAAATTCAAACACAAAAATAAAGACGAATTAAGGCAAAGGATAAATGCCACTTAGTTCAGAATCCCTTTCTTCCTTGTCACTGTCGTTATCTGAGCTACGGTCCGTGGACAAGCCACTGGAATTGCCCCAGGATTAATTATATTTTCTGCATTACTCTTGACATTCACTTCACTGTCCACACTTCTTTAATTACCCTGCCTGTGTGGCGTACAACATTTCTCCAATTTCCTGGCGTTGTTTGTGCCACTGCTCTCTGTAACAGTCTTTGAATTTTTACCTCAGTGAAGCTTTCGTTATTTCTAATTTTTAATTTGTGCTCCAATCATTTCGATGGCGTTAAAGAGGCCTTGGTGTGGTAGAAGGCTGAGAACCTGTGGCCATGTCCTTTAGCAACCTCAATCGCAATATACTGTTGAAACAGTGGCTTATTTTTTTTCACAGTTTTCATGGGCTCCGCCTTATATAAATCATCCTTAATTTTCACGTTGTGGCGTTTAAACCATTCAACGATGTCAGCAATTTTTCGTTCCCATCTTTGGAGATCTATGTTTAATAACTGAATGGTATGGAGCATTAACCATTACAATGACAGACGGACGGCCGATTTAAGATTTCCAGTAGTTACTCATTGAACCCTTCAGAAAACTGTCGTGGTTCATCTCCTCGTCGTAGTCATTTGTTTTCCTCCATTTGTAAACGAGGAGGCAGTTAGGTACGAAGCCAGATACAGTTCCAGCATACCAAACAATAATTCTGGCGCACTTTCCTACTGGAACAGCAGAACTTCTACATATGCTATCATCAGTCCAGTCTTTTCTGACGGAATGATCGGCGTTGATCCAAGTTTCGTCCAGTGACACATCTTCAAACATAACTTTAACTATACTTCTTAAAAATCGACACCGGCACGCTACGATTTCGCCTCTCTCCTGTATAATTTTCCGTCCATTAATTTTTTACACCGAAAACCAAAAGCTCTGACTACCGTTAACAAAGACGTCTTGCTCCCACTGAATGGCTCTGCCTCGCGAAGAGTAGGCCACAGTTTTTTTTTTTTTTTATTGTTGGATGTTGTATTCTCTCGTAATATCCATATATTTGGCGACGCACAGCATCTTGATGGAAAGAGACCAGGTTTGTTACATGTGGTTCTGTCGTCTTCTTTCTCGGTTTCCGCAGGTTGGATGAACCATGCTCTTCCCCTTCTGCGCAGTATCTCTCCCGTACAAATTTTAATGACAGTCTTTTTGTGTATCTTTAAGGACTCTGCCGTTGTTTAAACTACCATCATTACAGGCAGCAGAGTTGCACCACTGTCTCTCTCTTTCTCGAAATAATCTCGCATTGAACACATGTACTCACGAGTCAGACCATGTAAAACAGGAACTTTCCGTTTAGCAGCCACACTTTTTTGCGTACTTCCACTACAATCTTCAGACATTCTGTAGCGCAAAATAAACTCGCCACCCGTAGAAACAAAACACACAGCCGAAACGGGTTACACAACTGTTTACGTTACCGGCCGCGTGCGTCATGCACAACTGACCACAGTAGCTACTAACTGCAGTAGCAGAGAGATTTGGCAACGGTAAACGAAACAGGAGGCGCGGCCAACTGCGATCTGTGATTGGCTGTTGCTGTGGTAGCTGCGTTGTGAACACCTACGCATCAATCACTTTGTCATTCTGGTCCGGGTATAACTTCCTGCACCTTAGGAAAAACTACTGTCTAATGAACCAATTACTTTTGAAGATCAGTTATCTACGAGTGTACAGGTGCAGTTAATGTACTTGGGACCGGCGTCGCGGCCACCGAAGCCTTCTCCAGCAACGAGCTTTCCATTTCGCACTGCTTTCACCCACATCTCTGTGAGTAGCTCTTCGGACCTTTCACTGCCACGTGCTCCTGGAAGTCCCTTTCAGAGCCATCCTGATAAGAAAGAAGCCTTCCTCGCAGGGATTTACCCACGTCGGCCCTCGCACACAGGCGACCGCTAGTGATCACGATGTTTCTCTTGCTCTCGTCTCATATCTCTCTCTCTCTCCCTCTGCCCATCGCCCACACTCACCTGCCCAACCAAGTCAAACCCACATACACACCCACACACGTACATAAATACATTTTCTCCATCAGAGGCTAATTCCGTTCACCTCCAGGCTCTTCTCCGTGTACGTAATGCGTCAGATGTCATAGTTTACGAATCGGGTTCATCCTCAAATATTATTTGCGCATCTCACCTCCAGGCCCTTTCCGTGTACATAATGCGTCAGATGTCATAGTTTACGAATCGGGTTTATCCTCAAATATTATTTGCGCATCTCTTTAAAGGTTTTGCTTACATTCACGAAGTAGGAAAATAGTTAAAAATACAAGCACTGATTATACATTGCTAATCTGCTGAACGATTACGTGTCATAACATTGATTTTCGAAGATCCAGAATTCCAGTTCAAGTTTCCATTCAAATAGCACAGTTTTAATCACGAATTATGCACAGCACTGCGAAATAAATTGGTCATAATGTAGTTTTTGAGTACAGCACTGTACTGAAGTGAATTGTGAATAGTGGGAAAAATTCAAAAGAAGAGAATCGAAGTAGTGGAAATGTGATGCTATAGATAGATGCTGGAAATTAGGTCGACACAGATAAAATGTCTAGATGTCCTCTGTAGAACCGGGGTGTGTAGGAACAGAGCGAATGTTCCGAAATTTTGACGAGAAGCAAGGGGCAGAATGACAACACACGCTTTAAGACATCAATAAATAACTTCGCTGGGACTTGAGGGAGCTGTAGAGAGTGTACAGTGAGAACTTTAATCAAACCGACGTATTGCACGGACTGGCTCCTGACCAAAAATGGAGAAAAAAGGGTCATACCTACATGTCTCCGGAAAAGCATCACTGCCACAGTAGGTAGAGCGGACAAATGGCATTTAAGTACGTACCGTGTGTTCCTGTGTGTTGCAGGCTGTGTAAATCACGTAGCGTTCAGTACACAGCAAGACCCTCCGGTATTCATGCAGGAAACAAGGCGTGATGCCTTATGTCTACAGCCTACCAGATGGAAACAGTAGGGACTAAGCACTGCTATACAAAAACAAGTGTCCTCACGGACACCAACCACATCACAGAACATGTCGAACCATTTTTGGGAGTGTGTGTGATCAGTGGTCCTCTTAGACAGACGAACTTACGCGAGATCTGTAGGACCGGGTTCTACAGGATATTGACGCGCACCCTAGCACAAGCTCCAGGCAAATGGTCTGCCAACATGGTGTAAGTCTAAGTACGATCATGCGTATCCCTCGTGACAACTGCTAGTATCACTATCACCTACAATCCCACGGAGGCCACTTTGAACAGCTGTTAGTGATGTGGGTGCGATGCAGTTGTGTACTGTGTTCCGGGACGGTTTGTTGTCAATGCACGCACATCGTCCATTTCCAGACACGTCTTCATGGGACTCTTTTGTCCTCGATTTCCAGTCAGCAATACTTTACTGTAATTTATCTGTTTCACAATGTTCACCTTGTGTATACAGGGAAAGACAGGCCAGAGTACATTTAACATGTAATACAATTGCTCTTCGAGTTGAAGACACTGGTGCTGGAGGGCTATTCTTAGCAGAATTCATCAAACTAGTCAGAGAACTGAGGACACAGAAAAAAAATGCTCGCGCATTACAGTTCTTTTCTTCTAGTTGGAAGTTAGCCTGATAAATCATCAGAACTACAAACTTTAGAGGCTTCCAGTTTGAAAAGTTGGACGTATTTTGTTCTTGTATAGTAATCTTTGAGGTAGATGTGCAAGAAACACATAATTCAGCGCTTCTGATCATATTCTGATACGAAACGTACTGGCAGATTTAAACTTTGTGTCGGACCGGAAATCGGTGGTGGGACCTTTGCCTTTTCCTGCCAAGTCTTCTACCGACTGAGCTATCCAAGCACGAGTCATGACTTTTCCTCCGGCACACAATTTTATTCCGCCAGTAAGTGACAAATCAATACACTCTCCGTTGCAGAGCGAAAATTTATTCTGAATATTCAAACACATTTGAAAATCAACAAGTCAGCAACAGCACACTGGTGCCATTGCAGTAACTAAAACAATTCAGATACATGGGAGTTAGAAAGTAATTCAATAGTCCTGAATTTGCGGAACGGAACTCTCTATTAGATCTCCAAAGAAGCTTTAGTTTTGTGATGGTCTGTCTCTGTGGAGCTAAGCGTGACGTCCCTTCCAAAATGAATTTGGTTATGATATATCCAATATTTATGCATGACTGTGAAAATATTAACCATTTGCCTTTATAAGGTATCAAACCTTAATTTTGCTACAACCGAAAATGATGGAGTTGAGTATATTCCTCTAACGAATGTATTCACCGAAGTTTGGACAAAAGGAAGGGAAAACTGGCATTTCAGTTTGGACACAGACCAACACAATCCTACCGGTTATTTTGTACTATGTATCCAGTACAAGCAATTTAACGTCGAATTTATTGCTTCTATAATTCCCAATGACTGTAACTAGTCTAAAAGATATGTATCCGATTTCATTAAATCACTGCTACTTTAACTGACATTTGTGTATGCTTGAAGTTTTAAGCTGAAAAATATATCAGCAGCTAACAACGTGTCCTGGACATGGTAGAAAGTATGTTGTGCATTTTCAACCGGAAATAAACGATATTAGGCCTGCTTGTACTGTCTGCTGGTATACTGTGAGTAAATTAATTTTGGCACTAATTTATTTTGTTAAGTTTCCATTGACAGGAACGCTAAGCTGCAGCCTCAATATGTCACCAAAATAAGTAATAACTTCCCTGATACGTATGTCCACTTCATCCCAGACCATTTCAATGGGATTGCAATAGTAGCTTTGGGACGGCCAATGCAGATTACTCAGTACTTTCTGTTTTTCCTGTGATGCCGACCGATGTCTTGGGTCATTACTTTCTGGTAAGGTAAGGCCTTTCCCTACTAGGCGCAATATACTTCGTATTGCATGATACTGAAGTATATGGTGGTACTGCCTGTGATTCATGCATCCTTCTATTTTCACAACGTCGCCAACTCTATCTCCGGCAAAACATCCCCAAACCATAATAAAACCTGTAGTGCTGGCAGAAGAGCCAACACTGTTTTTCTAGAGGAGGCCGAAATGCACGCGTTTAATTACACGCTGACTGGCGTGAGGTCTGGAACAGGACAATATCTTGATAATTGTAAATAAAGTACGTAGATGATGTAATACTTAACTTTAATCCACAATTGTAGAACATCTCTTGTTACGGTACATGCTTCATAATATTAATTATCAATTGAATACGGTGCCTTGCTAGGTCGTAGCAAATGTAGCTGAAGGCTATGCTAACTAACGTCTCGGCAAATGAGAGCGTATCGGTCAGTGTAGCTTCGCTAGCAAAGTCGGCTGTACAACTGGGGCGAGTGCCAGTACGTCTCTCTAGACCTGCCGTGTGGTGGCGCTCGGTCTGCTATCACTGACAGTGGCGACACGCGGGTCCGACGTATACTAATGGACCGCGGCCGATTTGAAGGCTACCACCTAGCAAGTGTGGTGTCTGGCGGTGACACCACAGAACCTCCACCGTGTTTAGCTGTTGGTAGAACACGCTGCTTGGCAACCCTTTCCCCCACAAATCGGCAAGCAAATATTCTCCTTCTTCTTCCAAAAATCTCAAACCTCCATTCATCGGTGAATAACACCTTCGTCCACTCCTCCGATGTCAAATTACGATGTTTTCTAGCCCATTTAAGTCTCTTCTGTTTATTTATGGTTCTTATAAGGGGTTTTCTTCCTATAACACATCCTTTCAAGCCGGATTCAGCCAGCCTCCTTTTTACTGTTACAACAGATTCTGTTGTCGTGTTCATTTCTACCAATTCTGCACGAATTTTGGGCTCTGTTTCTCTTGCTCGCAATGCTGATATACGAGGGCGGTTCAGAAAGTAACCTCCGATTGGTCACAGTGCGGGCTGTGGGGGGAGTAGCGACGCCATCTGTGCGTTCACGCACTCAACAGGTCAGTTGGCATCAAGCCGTGGTCGAGTGAACGTCGTACCTGCGCTAGTTTAGTTTTTGTGGCAGTTTGAAATGTGTGCTGCAATAGAAAACCCCGCCAAATGTGAAGTGCGTGCTGTCATAAGGTTTTTTACAGCCAAAGGATATTCTGCAGCAGCTATTCATCGTGAGCTTTGTGCCGTGTACGGACCAAGAGTTATGAGTGAAGGAGTTGTCCCTGAATGGGTACGTTTATTTAAAAGTGGACGAGAAAACATTCATGATGAAGAGAGGAGTGGTTGACCATCATTGGTGACTGACGAACTCGTTCAGACAATTGATGCAAAAGTTCGTGAAAATCGACGTTTCTCAATGTCGGAGTTGTCTACTGGTTTTCTACAGATTTCTAAGACTCTCTTGTACGAGATAGTGACAGCAAGATTGGGTTACCGTAAGTTCTGTGCACGATGGGTGCCCAAAATTCTTACCGACCACCACAAAACTCAAAGAATGGCCTCTGCATTAGACTTTCTGTCACGTTATGAGGACGAAGGAGAACCATTGTTAAACAGAATCGTGACCGGTGACGAAACCTGGATTAAGTACGTGAACTCTGAGACAAAAGAACAATCAAAGATGTGAGCACATTCAAATTCGCCTACCAAACCAAGAAAAGCCTCGCAAGATTTTTCTGCCAGAAAACTGATGGCAACGGTGTTTTGGGATGACAAAGGGGTGTTGTTGGTTGAATTCATGGAACGTGGTACGACCATTAATCAAGACGTGTACTGTGAAACAATAAAAAAGTTACGACGGGCTATACAGAACAAACGCCGTGGTATGCTGACTTCCGGTATCGTTTTTTTGCACGATAATGCCCGTCCTCACTCTGCTCGCAGAACAACGGCCCTTCTTGAGTCCTTCAAGTGGGACGTTATCAACCATCCACCTTACAGCCCAGACCTGGCGCCAAGTGATTATCACCTCTTCATGCATTTGAAGAAATGGCTCGGGTCACAGCGGTTTGATGACGACGAAGAGCTCAAAGATGCGGTCACAGGCTGGCTCCAGGCACAAGCGGGTGATTTTTATGCAGAAGGAATTTCAAAGCTTGTGAAGAGATACGATAAGTGCCTCAATCGCCATGGAGACTATGTAGAAAAATAGTGCAAAGATGTAGTTGTAAGATGTATATATTAAAATATTTTTATTTAACTTGGTGTATTTTTTTAAATCAACCGGAGGTTACTTTCTGAACGGCCCTCGTATTTGTCATCGCTTTTAGTTGTTTTACGAGGTCAGCCTGGTCGTGGTATGTCTTTATTACTACCTGTTGTCTGCTGGCGGTGCAGTGTGTATTGCACTCACCCTCAGGCACACTATACTGTTTCGCACTTTGGCCAATAGATAAACTTCCTTGGGTAAGTGCTACAATTGCAGCACGTTTTTCTATGGATATCTCCACTCGTGGAGCCATTCTATCGATGTGCACACTTCAGTGTCACGAAGGAACAGACGTGCAGGAACCACATGTTGTGTACCGTAGCAATGCTTGCCGTTCGCTGCGGACATCACATCACTACAGGAAACAGCCCGCATCTCGTGGTCGTGCGGTAGCGTTCTCGCTTCCCACGCCCGGGTTCCCGGGTTCGATTCCCGGCGGGGTCAGGGATTTTCTCTGCCTCGTGATGGCTGGGTGTTGTGTGCTGTCCTTAGGTTAGTTAGGTTTAAGTAGTTCTAAGTTCTAGGGGACTGATGACCATAGATGTTAAGTCCCATAGTGCTCAGAGCCATTTGAACCATTTTGAACTACAGGGAACAACACAGGTGTACCAAATGTGACGTCCGTGGACAAATAGGTATACAAATATATCAGACAGGTACATAACGTTTATTTACACAACACTGTTTGTTGGACTCTATTGTATCTCGATAACCGCAAACAAAAATCATGACTTGTGAATAACTGTTGTACTATTCCTTTGCTTCGTCAACCGTATTCACGGTATTAGACCTTCTCTACAGAGAGCTAGATGTCATTTATTGGGTATATTGAAAGTAATGAGCGGTAGTGTAGATAGCGACAAACGGCCATTGAAGATTGTGATGAAAAATAAGAGGAGTACAGCTGCGAAATTTCCTGATGAAGTGAGTATAGAAACTCATGAGTCCTCTCAGCATCAAAACGACTCGAATGGAACAGCATAACATTGGAACTGCAAGGCGAGCTGTAATTGCAAAATCACAGATGGGCCTAAATGGTACAAATACCCGTAACAGGAAAACGTGAGGTCTAAGCTATAAAACCTGGGCTATCGAGTAATGGATGACAGTCTTTCGGTCGGATGAATCTTTGTTTCACACTGTATACAATTTCTGGCTGAGATTTACGTCCCAAGCCTGTAATGTGGACTGCTTTCTGCCAAGAGTGAGACATGGCTGGCATTCGTCGATGATTTCGGCCGCCATATTGCGGTATTCCCTTGGCCCCATGGCTGCTGTGCAGGATCGCATTACTGCCAAGAATTATGTGTCAATTTCGGCTGATCAGATCCATTCCGTGGTACAGTGTTAGTTCCAAAAATGATGATGCTATGTTCCAAACGACAGGGTCCCGGTTCAAACAGTCCGCATAGTCAAGCTTTGTTTTTGTGGGCACGAGAATGAATTGTCGCGTCACTCCTGGCTACCACAGTCACCCTATCTCAATATTTTTGAGTCTTTGTGGCCCACTTTGGAGTGAAGGATACGTGATTGCTATTCATTTCCATCGTAAATACCTGAACTTGCCACTATCTTGCAACTAGCGTGGTAGAAGATGACCTTGAAAACCATGCAAGATCTGTACTTATCCATTCCGACACCATTAGAAGCTGTTCTGAATGCAAAGGGTTTTCCTACATAGTATGAGGCACGGTAATGTATTTTTCGTGTTCCCGGAATATCACACTGTGCGTGGAAAAGTTCATTAATCATTTGTTTCGATAAAAGTAAACAGAAGTGCAAAATTGCTAGTACTTCGCTGTCATGAATTTTACTATAACTTGCCAAAATTTCTGCCTTGAGCTTTACATCGTCCTGACAGGTTTCTTAGATTAATTGAAACATAGTAGAACAGCACACTGTAAAAGAGTATCCACAGCTTCTCAAGATCTGAGACAACACAGTAAACATCTGTAGCACAAGTAAAATCGGTGTGAGCTTCTAGTTGTGAATTTGTTTTAAAGCAATTGCCAGGACTGGCTGAGATGCATGTATCTTTTTCTTTCTGGCAACACTTCTGTCTGCACATAAACCAGAAGTCGAGCCCTTTGTAGCTTGATTAATTAAATTTGATTCATACGTACAATACCTATACTTATATTGTAATTAATCTCTGTCATAACCTGATTTCAAATGTTTTTACAGGTTTGTGACATTGAGCAACGAACGAAGATTGGAATTGCTAATATGGCAATGGTATTGATCAACCGTCACTGCTGCAGCCTTGAATGCATATTGCATTCTCAGTAAAAAGAACCAGCATTTATTCTCGAATAATTTTACGGAGTCTTATAGGTTTCATAATCATTGCCACGCAATGCAAATGTTGGTATTGAAACAGTGATTTTTCTTCCCACTGTTACACATCACCCTGCAAACAATGAACAAACATTTAGTGATCACGTTGATTCCCGTATCTGCTACCATCATTAAAATAATTCCGCTTTCTCGTCTTTCTAGCCAGTTACAACAAATAACATTCAGCATTTAACTAAAGAGAAGGAAGACTTAAATGTTGAGATAGCTAGTGGTCTTTTGAGTGTGTCCCATAGTCTGTTTTATATTTCATGTTTGACACATTGATGGAGATCAACGACCAAAAAAGAAATACTGGACCGATTCATGAAAAGGAAAACAAATAAAAAAGAACGAGAACAAGTTATGAGAAGATAAATAACAAGAGAATTGGTCTCCCGAAATTAAGAATACATCACTACTTAAGGTACGGGCAAATGATTTATTTTGCTTGCTATTAATGTGCTTGCAGAGTATGACATTGAGATATTCGTCTGTTAGCAGTAAAACAATTTTTAACTTCATGTAAGTTAATTTTTAACATTCAGTTACTTTTGGTTATGAGATGTCTGTTGTAATAGCATGTAATGTAATAGCGAGGTCACGCCACATTCTTGAACGCACTCGTGATTCAGATAATCAGGAAAGTTAAGCACTATAACCAAGCAGTTACTTTGCCAGGTCGTAAGTAATCCAAAAAACTTTTAACACTTTCACGAAAAGGATATGTTGCTAGTCAGCGTAAAATGACCCTCTGAGTTGCAGACAGGCACAACAAAAAACCTTTCGGTTGGAGCTGCTGGTGGCATCGCTCATATGTGCGTGAGGTGTGCTTGCTTTTGTGAATGTGTGTGTGTTTTCTTTGCGGAAGAACGTTTTGGCCGAAAGCTACAACGTGTAATCGTCTTTTCGTTGTGTCTGCGTGCAATTCAGTGGGTCATCTTTACGGTGAGTAGCCATCTATCGTTTTCCTAATCTTGCTGATATTCCAACCTGCAGTTTCCTTCGTTCGCAATTCTTTTCTACAGATACGCATATTTTGCTTACATCCTGCGTTAAGGTAAATACATGGGGGAATACTAAAATGGCTACGGAAGAAAGTCGTACCAATGAACTTGACACAGAAGAAAGTGAATTCGCTAATGCAGAATTTGAAAATCCCCTTAATTCATAACGCGATCTAGAACAGCGCTGTAAATCTGATACACACACTATAGTTGAAGATCATTTATATGAAATTGATGTACAACCACGTAATTTTCTGGTAAGTAATTATTCAACCGAATAATGTTTCGTATGAAGTAAACGTTCCAGTGGTCGATATTCCTCGTTCAAATAATTAATCTGTCCCTTGATCCAATTATGCAACCGTTATGAAGTTTTCAGAAAATGCAAGTCAGGACAGAAAATCTTAATACTGAACAGCAAACGAACATTTACAAAACATCAGCCCAATTCAATAAAACAATCCAATTGCTTAAGAAGATTGACCACTAATTTTAACAATTTATCGTTGCAATGTAATACTTACAGGTGAATTTTCACAGGTAAAGATGGCTCATCGTGGTCTTCCGAAAGCCCACAAGCTATGCATTCTTTGACTAAGGAAGAGAAATAGCTAAAATACTTAGAGGGACTGTATAAAAATCACAAAATAAATTTCATTCTTTAGTCTAGGGAGCTAAAGTACAAAAATAGTTTGATGATCAGTGCAACCATATTGTTGATGACTTTTACAATTGTTTTCACACAAGGACGTAGACATTAATACAAAATTAGAACACGTAGTAAATGAACTGATGATAACGTCGATGTCCGAAAGAGAAAGTTTCGGTGAATCAGCAGAGTCAGAATTCGTACAGCTAAAATTTAAACAAATAATTGCCAGAATGGAGTGACTAATTTACAGTGAAAATCACAACCATAAACAGGAATTGTCGGAGGTTAGAAAAGTAGTTTGAGCAGTCCTGCAGCACATTCTGCGATGTACTGTAACGGAATGAATAATGGTAATTTATCGCCGAACCATAAGTTGTACCAGTTACGAGTTTCACCTTTACCATCCTCTTTCGCACATGAAGGAAGTTTACTTAAGCACAGAAAGTTACGATTACTTTAACAAGATAAACGTATTCGTCACGCAGTTCTGTTCGTAAAGCCTTTAAAAGGTGTGCTAGTTCAATCCTGGAGTGAAAAGCAAAATACTCGCTCTAAAACAGTTTGTATTCAGAGAGATGGTGCCCTTTAGGCAACTCGTATGGCAGAACCTTACCAAATACATGAACAATTTGAAAGAGCAATTTTATCTAGATTCTGAATAGGTTGATCCCTGAAAAGCTTAGAAAGTAGATAGTCAATCATGAACAATTTCGTGCTAAACAAGGTAGCCTTCAAAGATATTTCGAGAAGTACTCAGACAAAACTCGCGACTGGGACGAGAGAATTTGTCCCAATTGTGAAGTCGAAGCTGCCTTCAGATATTCGCAAGAAAGTCATACATGTACCAGAAGGTAAGATAGCACATTTTATGTCTGTACTTGACTCCATAGACCTCATCTATGAAGGCATAGAAGTCAGTCATAATTACAATCAACCGAGAGAGGTGGCGCAGTGGTTACACACTGGACTCGCATTCGGAAGGACGACGGTTCAATCCCGCGTCCGGCCATCCTGATTTAGGTTTTCCGTGATTTCCCTAAATCACTCCAGGCAAATGCCGGGATGGTTCCTCTGAAAGGGCACGGCCGACTTCCTTCCCCATCCTTCCCTAATCCGATGAGACCGATGACCACGCTGTCTGGTCTCCTTCCCCAAACCAACCAACCAACCAATTACAATCAAGGCCTAAATAGCGTGTCACAGACAAATCAGCCCTGCGTGCAGAATAACAATCCAGCACAGCTAAATGGCTATCGAGCTAATCAAGTGATGTCGTCACCTACATTACCCAGGCATGACACCCACTTACTGACCATTTCTCGGCGAAATATAAATAATGATAGAAGAACTTAAAACAATCGATATCATCCTGGTTACCAGGGAAACAGGGGTGGGCAGTTTTATTGAAATAACAGTGGTTGCTGGAATTCACATAATGTAAATCAGACTCGAGAAGATATGAATGACACCAACTGAATAATCAGATGAACCGCAGTCTGCCTTGCAACAAGGGTTACTACAACGACTTCATCAGTAATTGACCATGTGGTCACAAATATCGACAGGGAAAACTCTGATGTAGCTGTAAAAGGTCTCGCCGCGCGGGATTAGCCGAGCGGTGTAGGGCGCTGCAGTCATGGACTGTGCCGCTGGTCTACATCTACATCTACATCTACATTGATACTCCGCAAGCCACCCAACGGTGTGTGGCGGAGGGCACTTTACGTGCCACTGTCATTACCTCCCTTTCCTGTTCCAGTCGCGTATGGTTCGCGGGAAGAACGACTGTCTGAAAGCCTCCGTGCGCGCTCTAATCTCTCTAATTTTACATTCGTGATCTCCTCGGGAAGTATAAGTAGGGGGAAGCAATATATTCGATACCTCATCCAGAAACGCACCCTCTCGAAACCTGGCGAGCAAGCTACACCGCGATGCAGAGCGCCTCTCTTGCAGAGTCTGCCACTTGAGTTTATTAAACATCTCCGTAACGCTATCACGGTTACCAAATAACCCAGTGACGAAACGCGCCGCTCTTCTTTGGATCTTCTCTATCTCCTCCGTCAACCCGACCTGGTACGGATCCCACACTGATGAGCAATACTCAAGTATAGGTCGAACGAGTGTTTTGTAAGCCACCTCCTTTGTTGATGCACTACATTTTCTAAGCACTCTCCCAATGAATCTCAACCTGGTACCCGCCTTACCAACAATTAGTTTTATATGATCATTCCACTTCAAATCGTTCCGTACGCATACTCCCAGATATTTTACAGAAGTAACTGCTACCAGTGTTTGTTCCGCTATCATATAATCATACAATAAAGGATCCTTCTTTCTATGTATTCGCAATACATTACATTTGTCTATGTTAAGGGTCAGTTGCCACTCACTGCACCAAGTGCCTATCCGCTGCAGATCTTCCTGTATTTCGCTACAATTTTCTAATGCAGCAACTTCTCTGTATACTACAGCATCATCCGCGAAAAGCCGCATGGAACTTCCGACACTATCTACTAAGTCATTTATATATATTGTGAAAAGCAATGGTCCCATAACACTCCCCTGTGGCACGCCAGAGGTTACTTTAACGTCTGTAGACGTCTCTCCATTGATAACAACATGCTGTGTTCTGTTTGCTAAAAACTCTTCAATCCAGCCACACAGCTGGTCTGATATTCCGTAGGCTCTTACTTTGTTTATCAGGCGACAGTGCGGAACTGTATCGAACGCCTTCCGGAAGTCAAGAAAAATAGCATCTACCTGGGAGCCTGTATCTAATATTTTCTGGGTCTCATGAACAAATAAGGCGAGTTGGGTCTCACACGATCGCTGTTTCCGGAATCCATGTTGATTCCTACATAGTAGATTCTGGGTTTCCAGAAATGACATGATACGCGAGCAAAAAACATGTTCTAAAATTCTACAAAACATCGACGTTAGAGATATAGGTCTATAGTTTTGCGCATCTGCTCGACGACCCTTCTTGAAGACTGGGACTATCTGTGCTCTTTTCCAATCATTTGGAACCTTCCGTTCCTCTAGAGACTTGCGGTACACGGCTGTTAGAAGGGGGGCAAGTTCTTTCGCGTACTCTGTGTAGAATCGAATTGGTATCCCGTCAGGTCCAGTGGACTTTCCTCTATTGAGTGATTCCAGTTGCTTTTCTATTCCTTGGACACTTATTTCGATGTCAGCCATTTTTTCGTTTGTGCGAGGATTTAGAGAAGGAACTGCAGTGCGGTCTTCCTCTGTGAAACAGCTTTGGAAAAAGGTGTTTAGTATTTCAGCTTTACGCGTGTCATCCTCTGTATCAATGCCATCATCATCCCGTAGTGTCTGGATATGCTGTTTCGAGCCACTTACTGATTTAACGTAAGACCAGAACTTCCTAGGATTTTCTGTCAAGTCGGTACATAGAATTTTACTTTCGAATTCAATGAACGCTTCACGCATAGCCCTCCTTACGCTAACTTTGATATCGTTTAGCTTCTGTTTGTCTGAGAGGTTTTGGCTGCGTTTAAACTTGGAGTGGAGCTCTCTTTGCTTTCGCAGTAGTTTCCTAACTTTGTTGTTGTACCACGGTGGGTTTTTCCCGTCCCTCACAGTTTTACTCGGCACGTACCTGTCTAAAACGCATTTTACGATTGCCTTGAACTTTTTCCATAAACACTCAACATTGTCAGTGTCGGAACAGAAATTTTCGTTTTGATCTGTTAGGTAGTCTGAAATCTGCCTTCTATTACTCTTGCTAAACAGATAAACCTTCCTCCCTTTTTTTATATTCCTATTAACTTCCATATTCAGGGATGCTGCAACGGCCTTATGATCACTGATTCCCTGTTCTGTACATACAGATTCGAAAAGTTCGGGTCTGTTTGTTATCAGTAGGTCCAATATGTTATCTCCACGAGTCGGTTCTCTGTTTAATTGCTCGAGGTAATTTTCGGATAGTGCACTCAGTATAATGTCACTCGATGCTCTGTCCCTACCACCCGTCCTAAACATCTGAGTGTCCCAGTCTATATCTGGTAAATTGAAATCTCCACCTAAGACTATAACATGCTGAGAAAATTTATGTGAAATGCATTCCAAATTTTCTCTCAGTTGTTCTGCCACTAATGCTGCTGAGTCGGGAGGTCGGTAAAAGGAGCCAATTATTAACCTAGTTCGGTTGTTTAGTGTAACCTCCACCCATAATAATTCACAGGAACTATCCACTTCTATTTCACTACAGGATAAACTACTACTAACAGCGATGAACACTCCACCACCGGTTGCATGCAATCTATCCTTTCTAAACACCGTCTGTACCTTTGTAAAAATTTCGGCAGAATTTATCTCTGGCTTAAGCCAGCTTTCTGTACCTATAACGATTTCAGCTTCGGTGCTTTCTATCAGCGCTTGAAGTTCCGGTACTTTACCAACGCAGCTTCGACAGTTGACAATTACAATACCGATTGCTGCTTGGTCCCCGCATGTCCTGACTTTGCCCCGCACCCGTTGAGGCTGTTGCCCTCTCTGTACTTGCCCAAGGCCATCTAACCTAAAAAACCGCCCAGCCCACGCCACACAACCCCTGCTACCCGTGTAGCCGCTTGTTGCGTGTAGTGGACTCCTGACCTATCCAGCGGAACTCGAAACCCCACCACCCTATGGCGCAAGTCGAGGAATCTGCAGCCCACACGGTCGCAGAACCGTCTCAGCCTCTGATTCAGACCCTCCACTCGGCTCTGTACCAAAGGTCCGCAGTCAGTCCTGTCGACGATGCTGCAGGTGGTGAGCTCTGCTTTCATCCCGCTAGCGAGACTGGCAGTCTTCACCAAATGAGATAGCCGCCGGAAGCCAGAGAGGATTTCCTCCGATCCATAGCGACACACATCATTGGTGCCGACATGAGCGACCACCTGCAGATGGGTGCACCCTGTACCCTTCATGGCATCCGGAAGGACCCTTTCCACATCTGGAATGACTCCCCCCGGTATGCACACGGAGTGCACATTGGTTTTCTTCCCCTCTCTTGCTGCCATTTCCCTAAGGGGCCCCATTACGCGCCTGACGTTGGAGCTCCCAACTACCATTAAGCCCACCCTCTGCGACTGCCCGGATCTTGCAGACTGAGGGGCAACCTCTGGAACAGGACAAGCAGCCATGTCAGGCCGAAGATCAGTATCAGCCTGAGACAGAGCCTGAAACCGGTTCGTCAGACAAACTGGAGAGGCTTTCCGTTCAGCCCTCCGGAATGTCTTTCGCCCCCTGCCACACCTTGAAACGACCTCCCACTCTACCACAGGTGAGGGATCAGCCTCAATGCGGGCAGTATCCCGCGCAACCACAGTCGTAGTCCGATCAGGGGATGCGTGGGACGAGCTGGCCGTCCCCGACAAGCTCGTCCCACGCATCCCCTGATCGGACTACGACTGTGGTTGCCCGGGATACTGCCCGCATTGAGGCTGGAGGTTCGAGTCCCCCCTCGGCCATGGGTGGGTGTGTTTGTCCTCAGGATAATTTAGGTTCAGTAGTGTGTAAGCTAGAGGACTGATGACCTTAGCAGTTAAGTCCCTTAAGATTTCACACACATTTTTATTTTTAAAGATCTCGGAATATCAGACCATCTCTGTCAAATAACAACAGCAACATCAGGCATCGAATCATTCCCTAAACTACAAGCCTACAAACGACATCTATCAGAAATCAAAATAAAAGATTTTCCAAAAGAACTATGAAAACAAAGCTACGATGAAGTGTATAACGAAATCAGTGTGAATATGAAATTCTGTAAATTCTCCACATTGGTTAAATTGAACTTTGAAAAGACATTTCCAAAAGTATGCGTGTCTGTATCAACATCTCACAAAAACAGATGGATAACTGCAGGTATTAAGAAGTCCACCCAAACACTTAAACACCTCAGTTTCATGAAAAAGATTCGCAGTGATCCAGAATTATTAAGTTTCTATCATAGATACAAAAAGATCTATAGGAAGGTGCTGATTGTTGCAAAAAAGTCATTTAATGACAAAATAATATATAATGCAGAGAATAAAAGCAAAGCACTCTGGGATGTTATAAAAAAAGGAAGCGGGCAGAGGCAAACAAACGTAGAATAACATACTGCTAAGGGAGAAGGAGAAGGTAGTAAATGTAAACGAGCATTTTTTAAGTATTGCAGAGAAGTCACAGCAAAAATTCCCCGAAACAAATATAACACCTGTATATAATGTTGCACTAAATACAATGATGTTACTTCCAAACACAGAGAATGAAATCAACAAGATTGTTCAAAAACTGAAAAATAAATAGTCAGTAGGCTTTGATGAAGCATCAGTTTACGTACTGAAAGAATGCATAGGAATTATACAAGGCCCCTTCACAAATATAATAAATGAATCTTTCATATCAGGGACGTTTCCAGAGCTGTTATAACAGGCAAGAGCTCTACCTTTGCTTAAGAAAGGTAATGCAGAAGGCATATAAAATCACCGGCCCATTTCCCTGCTGTCGCCATTCTGAAAAGTAATAGAAGCAATTATGAAAGACAGCTTAACGAATTACCTGAATAAATACAATATTTTAAGCGAATCACTGTTTGGTTTTCGAAGTGGCAAAAATACGGAGTCAGCCATAGTAGAATTCACAAAAGTTGTACTTGATGCTCTTGATAAAGATTACTGTATCACAGGCATGTTTTTATATCTTTCTAAGACGTTTGATACAGTCGACCACAAGATACTATTAAATAAATTAGGAACATTAGAAATAAGAGTGGTAGCTAATGACTGGTTTGAATCATACTGTAATGTTATGTGAGCCTCACTGACATTTTCTTAACTAATTTGTGCCTAATTTTATTCTGAGAAGCTCAGTAATGTATGTAAATACCAAGTGAAGCGCAGCTGGACAGCAACAAACTCTTTAGCGCGCTATCCCCGCAACGATAGTAGCTGTGAATCTTTGAGTGTGGACTCTAAAAAAAAAAGACAACTGATTTATTAAAAAAAGAGAGGACTATTAATCTGTATATTGTGGAAAGAGGACATGTTGCTAGGCCGTCGCTCAGAACGCATTGTTGCTGAAAATTGCTATTTCATTGATAAAACCGAGCAAAGCATGTGTAATATTTGCCAAACATTTATGTATACAAATTTTCTGGAAGTGAAAAATTGAAATATCTTGTTTTGGGGAAAGGTGGTCGTCGCCGGCTATGAATCGACAGAAATGTAAGTGCACAAAGTTCACTAAAATCCAGGAAAGGAAATGCCTTCTCTATAATTTTCATTCAATACCTAACAACCTCTCATAATTTCTTAATTGGAGTAATTCGATTGTCTTCTTGTATAATAGTATGCTGCTGAACTCCACTGACCAATTTTGATGCAGCAGGTCGTGTAGTTTTGAGGAAGTTTGTGTGCCAAGTAATCTCCTTTTCTCACGAAAAGCAGATTGCTGTTTGATATTATTTACTTACAACAGTGGTCCCTTAGGTATCAAAAGCTACGGAAACTTGGGCTCAAAGCTATCCACAATGCGGCCAAGTAACCAACATATTCGAATTTTAAACCTTAAAGAACAATAACTTCCTCCAAATTGCAATACGTCAACAACTGGTGCAGAAGCCGATCATTAAAGGAGGCAGCAACCAAAATTCAGGTACCAGTTATGTCTTAAAGTCTCAATCAAAAATCAGTCTCTCTGTCTCCAAACACATATATAAATAGTCATATGATTAAGATAAAAGTCATTTTGTAATACCTAACAGATAGGGCACAAAGAGTAGAGATAACACATACTTCAAATAGATCCAAACATTTAGTAAAATATTTATCAGAAAGATAAAGATGTGCAAGGTAGCACATTAGGACCAATACTGTTCCTGATATACATCAATCACTTTCTTAGTAGTGTTATGGTGAAAAAATTCTCTTTGCTGATGACTGCAGTGTTATAGTCACCGAGAAAACAAGCGAACTGCTTGCCGAGAAGGCAAATGAAACTCTCAAGGAAGTTTATGATTGGTCAATAGGCAATAATGTGACAATGAAAATAAAGAAAAATAATGTCATGAATTTCAGTTTGAGAGAAAAAAATGACAATATTAAATTAAATGTAGATGGCAGCTCTACAGACTGTGTAACAAATGCAAAATTTCTCGGAATGAAAACTGATTCTCAGTTGAAGTGATGTGAACACACAAAGGTACTTGCAAACAGAATGTCATGGGCATGTTATACCCTTAGAATCCTATCTTCAGTGTGAAACATGCAGTGTCTTTTAGTTACATATTATTCATATGTACACTCAATTCTTAGCTACAGCAATCTTTTTTGGGGAACAAATGCACAAAATATGAACAGAATTTTAAAACTCCAGAAAAGAGCCATAAGAATAATAACCAAAAATACTAGTCGATCTCATTGTAAAGATGTGTTCAAAACATTGGGGATTTTAATTGCTCCACGTGAATCCATTTACCAGTCAGTTGTACACATCAGAAATGACAATGGTAGTTACTGCACAAACAGCTCTGTCCATGAACATGCAACAAGAGATAGAGTCAACTTACATTTACCAAGAAAAAATAATCATAAAACTCAAATCAGCAATTACTACCAAGGAATAAAACTGTACACTAAATTAATAAAAGAGATTAAAGAAATTGCAAAAATCACTTATTTAAAAAGGCAGCTAAAAAGAACCTGTTATGGTATACATTCTACACATTGTTATGAAACAATGTGTGTATAGTGTGTGCAGTGAGTCATAGTGAGTTATGAGTGAACGGTGTGGCATTACATTTTTTAATAAGTTATTTGTAAAAAATCTATACCACGAGTAAATCTAATGATTGTTTCTAACTAGAAGTATGTAAATATATGTGTATACGAATTAGCTTATTTTTAATTTGTCAAAATTTGTAAATACTTTGACATGTCCTGTGACCTTCTAAAAAGAGAGCTACGCATGAATAAAGCTACTACTACTAATAATTATAATAATACTGCCTGGAAACAGCTCGCAGAATCTGGCCCGTCAGTAAATATTATTGAAGGAAGTAATGAGCTGCAACTGATTACCATCTATATATTATATTATAGCGTGGGAGCTGTCTGTATAATAAGACATTATGCTCCTCTGATTGAGCATTTCTTTAGAATGAAGTTAGATTTGCGTGTACTTTGCACGTTCTCGAGGTCATTATTCTGCTACGAGCAGACGAGCTATTTTTTCGGAATAAGTAAAGATCAGTTATCCAAGCTTTAGATCTAACAGAGTCGTCATCACACTTAACTGTAAATAAATGCGGATTTTTTTTACTAACCTTGCAATACACATTCAACGCTACAGCAACGATGGCCAGTGAATAGCGTTGCCATATTAACAATTGCCAACTTTGTCGCTAACTGTTAGAAAGCCATAAAAACATTTGAAATCATGTTAGGACAAGGAATAATGATATTGCTAGGTAAATCTATTGATCCTTTGAATCAAATGTAATTAATCTAATTTACACAGTGACAGCTTTAGGTTTTCGATGAATACAGGATAGTATCAAGCTGAATAAGTCCCAGTAACTGATTTTAAAACTAGTTCATAACAAAAAGATTACACAGATTTGATTTATCTTAGAGCTTGAGAGGTTGTGGATGCTCTTTTATAATGTTATATTACACACTCCCCTTGAACAGTGTTGTCGCAAGTCTTTCTGTCTACTTCACTATGCCATTCATTGAATCATCATCAGATATACAACCACAGTGAGTAGTTCAGTGATTTCCATGATTGTTAACATTTACTAGTATCTTCAGAACCGTCATTCCTTCATTTCTTACTAAATTTTTTCAGTACTTATTACATTCTGGACATACATGCCAATAGATTTGTTTGGTTGAAACAAATTAAAATTTGCTTTGCAGTTTTAGATCGTATTAATTTTTACATTGAGTCTAGTGCTTATTAAAGTGGTACAGAGAGATAACTGTTTGACTTTTGCTTCATGAGTGTAGGCTATTGATGTCATTATTCTTATACAAAGAACTTGGAATAATTTGGGTAACACATTATAAGCCTTCTACTAATTGAACCAATGGGCAGGTAACTAACTGTTGATGTCAGAGGTGGTCCGATAATATCAATCAGAAGGATATGTCCCAGGCGATGAGATTCAAGATTGGACTGGGACAAGACATCACAAATCAACTGGGTTATCACACATACAGGCATCAGGTGTTGTGCATGGGTCAGATTGAATGAAACTGTCGTTCAGTGGACTCAGAAACGCATTTGCACAACTCATAGTGACTGTGCAGAAATAAAGGTTATTCTTACCAAACTCAAGGTTTTCCATACAAGACAGACATGGGTCCTATGAGAAATACATACAGAATTAGGATATGCATACATTATTACTATTGTTGTTAATGGTTTCATTATTACTACTATGGGGACATAGTCTCATAGTTTATTTTTTCATGCAGTTTTTATCTTGTAGTGAAAGTTATTGGTTCTTTTTTTATTGTGCACCACAACATGAATTCAGTCTGTCTCACTTTTCACCAAGGTTAATAAGAGGCACATTAAGGGTCCTCATATGCCCTATTTTCATGTTTCCCTGGTCATGTAATCTGAACGATTTTTAACTGTGCTGTGTGCGCGAAATACAGAGCCGTCAATTAAGTTTGTCTTCCATTATTGGGATTGCCGCCATATACATGGGTGGGTAGCGCTCACTGTCTTTTGGCGATACAAAATGATCGCTTCTTTACTTGAGATTCCTCATCGATCAGCCGAATAACACCCCTCTTCTACACATCGAACTATAGATCTCCATCGACCCATCAATATTGAGGAAGGTAACTGAAATTTTAAGTTCTCTAAATAATCCAAAACGGCGAAATTGTCCAGTTGTACTATGCAACACATAGCAGACTTATGTTACCCTGTCTACTAGCACTCTTACTACAGTCACAAATGTTTATTATATAAAACTCAAAACCGTTTCATTAAATTTACTCAAAGTATATTGGTTTCACATCCACAATTACATTGCAAAATAGCGCCCTATTGTTGGGAAACTACTGGTTAGATAAAGATTAAGCCGATTCCTATTTAAATGTTTTTATGGCTTTGTAACAGTGAGTGACAATGTTGGGAGTTGTTAATATGCCAATGCTATTGATTGGCAACTGTTGCTGCTGCATTGAATGCATAAAGCATGGTTAATAAAAGAATCTACATTTATTCAAGGTTAATTTTACATAGTCTAATAACTTTTAAAAAAATCGCTGCTAGGCAATACAAATACTTACATTGAAATGCTGATATTTCTTCCCATGATCATACATCACCCAGGTAGTAAAGAACCATCGTTTCTTAATTGCACTAGTTACTGTCTCAGCTTCTTTCATTAAAATAATTCTGCACTCTCTGCTGGCAGTTAAAACAAATAACATTCGAAGAAATAATAAGGTGTCATTTCCAGTGTTATAATTAAGGACTGGTGGCTTGTGCTGGTACTATATGAAGTGTTCCTCTTTTCTCAAATTTCATCGTTTTTTTCGGTAGCTTCTTAGATATTACGATAAAGTAGTGATAGTTTACTATTATGTCGTTTCGTAGTTAGCGTGTGTTCCATTTTAAAAAATTTAATTAGAGGACCATATAAATGAAATGAAAACACTAAACTAAATTGAACTAATAACACATCTTTAACAACATAGAAATTTAAACAGTCATCCCAACTCATGTGATTTTAAAATAGAGGGAATGAAATAGTGCAAAGAAACTCATATGGGCCTTTGCAGACTCATGTGACTTACACTGTTATATCAACATCCAGAAACTGCAAAATTGAAAAACAGACTGGAGATTTCAACAGGGAATACAAAATCCATTTACATAATTAAACTATAGGTCTCAATACCCATTTCCAAAAATCAACAAGAAACCTTGAAACTAACAGAGATAGCAAAATATTACGATGTAAAAACATATTACTTAAAATGAAGTTGCACTCAAACGTCTCGTCATTAGTTTGGGTAAGCAAAGCAGGAACTGCTGTCTAGCGTGCAAGCTAGGGTATCTAGGAAGGTGAAACCGAGGAAACTCCCTGGACTCTCGAAAACATGACGTCATTGTTCCCAAAGGGAGGAAATAAATAGGGAGTAAGGAAGCGCAAAAGAAAAGTCTAAACACCAGTTGAGTAAAGGTTTTTGTTACACACTGATAGGCATCAGAAAAGCTGGGATAGAAAGAGCCCAAGTCACAAGAGCGGTGCATGATGTGCAGGTGTTGTGTCATGTACACTTTTTGAAGAGGCGCAGCCAGGGCTGCTGGAGAATCCATCAATAGTTGGCCTCAGGGTCTGAACCTTGTAACACTGCTTGCAGCTCGGGACTCAGGCACATTTGGCACAACATACCCAGTCAGTGTGTTGCTGCCTCATGGAATTTGATAGTAATTTCTTATCTGACATAGTTCTTCAATTCCAATTATTTGTCAGAGTTGCTCATTCCTTACCTCCAAGATAATTAGTTAGAAATATTGCTGCTTAAATTCTCAGGCAGAGAGACAACAAGTAGGACAAAAAGTTCACAACTGGAATTTAGCATCAGTTAGCTTCCATCCTGATCTGCTCATAGAGCACTATAGATGTGACATGACAACTGCTGTGAATTGGCTTATTCAGTTTGATATACAGCCACGGTTGTTCGAAGTACTCAATGATCCATTGGGAGTTAATAAGTTTCAATTGAAGATGGATGCTATTCACTGTTGTGTCGGTAGCTGGGCCGACACCGTGAAGTTGATGGCTGAAAATGAACTCTAGACTAACGCTGTAGCCGATAGGGCACGCACGGCTAAAGCAGACGGGCGTGAAGTCTGGAACATGAGAACTTATAAATGAATAAGAAGAAAAGTATGTAGATGCTTATTACTTATCTTTTAATTAGTCCTTGGAATACATCTCTCTTGAATACTCGTAAGCTATAGGCACTGATACAAATGGCGCCTTGCTAGTTCGTAGCCATTAACTTAGCTGATGGCTATTCTGTCTCTCGGCTAATGAGAGAGAAAGGCTTCGTACAACTGGTCGGTAGCTAGGTTCTCGTACAACTGGGCGGTAGCTAGGTTCTCGTACAACTGGGGCGAGTGCTCTCTCGTATCACGAGACCTGCCTTGGTGGTGGCGCTAGGTCTGCGATTACACAGTGGCGACACGCGGGTCCGACATGTACTAATTGGACCGCGGCCGATTTAAGCTACCACCTAGCAAGTGTGGTGTCTGGCGGTGACACCACATTCCTCCCCCGCAAATCGGCGAACGGTCGTGTGATAAGGCTTCCGCCCGCCGTGGGGAGGACCACATGCTGACGTATGCGATGAGGTGGGGAGCCTAACAACAGGCGAGGCTGTGCCACCCGCACCCGGCCATCCGGTCCGAGGGGAGCTAGGAAACGCCTGAAAAACTAGTCCAGGGTGCACGTCAACATGCGGTGTATGCGCCCGTAAAGAGACAGGAGGTACCGAAGGGTCGACCTCCATTGAGTCGGGGTAGCCGACGCGCGATGACGTCATGTGGTCCGGAGCGGGCGGGAGTTCCATGGCGGAGGACAGCTGGTCACGGGAAGCGATCGGCGGCGCGTGACCCTGGGAGGCGCCTGGCGGCTGCAGCGAAGCGTCTAATGCGGGCGACGCCGGCGGGAGAACAAGCGGCGGCGGCGGCGGCTGCTGCTGCTGCGGCGGCGCGTCGCCATGGGGCAAAATGGAAGGCATCGTCGGTAACACCTGGGGATGAGGCGAGCCAGTAGATGGGTCCCCAGGGCGCTGACCGGACGGCACCGTCGCTGAAAGCAGACGGGGAGCGGCAGAACCCGAGCGACGACAGAGGCGCAGCTGATTGAGATGCCGACGCACCTCACCAGAGGCCCCCAAAACCAAATACATCGCGCGGCCGAGGCAGCGAAGAATGCGCCCTGCGAGCCAACGCCGTGAACCTCGATAGTTGCTATAAAATACAACGTCGCCTGGAGCAAAAGCAGGAGTCTGCCGCTGCACAGGAACCTGATGCGGCGGATGCAGCAAAGACATCAAGGTGCGTTGAGGACGACCGTGGAGCAACTCAGCCGGCGAGCGACCATCTCGGGGCTGAGAGCGATACGAAGACAAAAAGAGCAACAATGCGTCCTCCCGAGAATGCGACTCTTTCAATTTCAACATCTGTGACTTGAAAGTCCGGACCAATCGTTCAGCGGCACCGTTGGACTGAGGCGAAAACGGCGCGGATGTCAGATGTTGAATACCATTGGCCTGGCAGAATGACTGAAATTCTGCGGACATGAATTGTGGGCCATTGTCGGAAACAATAGTCTGCGGCAGACCTTCAATGCAAAAGATAGCAGACAACGCTTGGATGGTGGCGGAGGACGTCGTGGAAGACATCCGGACAACAAAAGGAAAATTACTGAAGGCGTCGACCAGAACCAACCATCGAGCATTCCAGAATGGACCAGCAAAATCAATGTGCAAGCGTTGCCAAGGGGAAGTGGCTTTCGGCCATGCAAAGACTTTCCGCGGCGGTGCGGATTGTTGTTCGGCACACGCCGGGCACGAAGAACACATATTCGTAATCGCAGCATCGATTCCGAACCAAGTACAGTGCTGACGAGCAAGTTGTTTCGTTCGCACTATACCCCAATGTCCTTGGTGAAGAAGCCGTAAAACAGAGGACTGTAACGAACGTGGGACCACGACTCTGGACTGATCATTATCAGAACGCAACAACAAAACACCACGTCGAACAAAAAGTCTCTCCTTGTGAGCAAAAAATCGGCGAACCAACGGATCCTCGATCCGAGACTGTGACAAAGGCCATTGCGTAGCAACAAAACGCAAAACAGTAGCAAGAACAGGGTCAGCAGCTGTGGCTGTAGCGACACGACGAAAATCAATCGGAAACGATTCGACCACTTCATCGGTTTCCGAATCAATGAACATGCAAGCAAGTTCGGAAGAATCGAATGCTTTATCCTCAGCAACAGGCAAACGGGACAACGCATCGGCGTTTCCGTGCTTAGCAGTGGACCGATACAAGATATCGTAGCGGTACTGCGAGAGGAAAATAGACCAGCGAATGAATTTCTGCGCTGTACGTGGAGGTACAGGCTTGGTCGGATGAAAAAGCGATGTCAAAGGTTTGTGGTCTGTGATGATGGTAAAGTGACGACCATACAAGAAATCATGGAACTTAGTAACACCAAACACGAGAGCCAAAGCTTCTTTCTCTATCTGTGAATAATTTCTTTGCGCAGACGAAAGCAATTTGGACGCAAAGGCAATAGGGCGATCATGGGAGCCAACTTTGTGCGCAAGCACAGCACCGATCCCGAAATCCGATGCATCTACCATCAACAAAAGGGGTTTCTGGGGATCGAATGGCGTAAGGCAAGTATTAGAAAGCAACGCCGATTTCAACTGGCGAAAGGCGCGTTCACATTCCGTCGTCCAGACGAACGGAACACCGTTACGGCGTAAGCGATGAAGCGGAGCTGAAATGGAAGAGGCATGGCGCACATATTTATTGTAATAATTAATTTTACCCAACACACTCTGTAGCTGTTTCACATTTTGAGGGGAAGGCAATTCTTGTATGGCACGGAGGTGCTCTGGACTCGGATGTATGCCTTTGGCATTAATGACATGTCCCAGGTATGGTAAGTCACGAGCAAAAAACACACATTTGTCCTTCCTCAAGCGAAGACCATTTTGCCGCAAGACCTGAAATAATGTTCGTAAATTCGCAAGATGATCTTCTTCTGTTTGTCCGGAGATCACTATATCGTCCAGATAGTTTGCTGCAGTAGGGACCGACGCACAAATAGTTTGTAAATATTGCTGAAACAAGGCAGGGGCGGACGCACACCCGAATGGCAGTCTTTTGAAGCGGTACAATCCAAGATGCGTGTTAACCACCAATACGCGCTGGGATTCGTCGTCCACCGGTATTTGCAAGTACGCATCGGCTAGGTCCAACTTTGAAAAATATTTTCCCGGGCACAATTTAGCAAAAAGATCTTCCGGGCGGGGCAAAGGAAAAGTAGCAGTCACTAGCTGTGGATTCACTGTGGCCTTGAAGTCCACCCAAAGTCTCAATTTTCCGGAAGGTTTTTTGGCAAAATGACTAAGGGTGAGGCCCAGAGAGAAGCTTGCACACGTTCAATGACACCCTGTGATTCGAGATCGTGTAACGTTCTTGCGACCGCATCACGCAATGCGTGGGGAACATTGCGCGCCCTGAAAAATTTCGGTTGCGCGTTTACCTTCAGTTCTAAATGTGCTTCATAGTTTTTAGCGCAACCTAAGCCCGGTGCAAAAATATCTGCAAATTCGTCACACAGCCGAGAAACACTGTCTGTAGGCACATTCTGATTCACTGATAGGACCTGATTTACAATAGACATGTTAAACAACTGAAATAAATCTAGACCAAACAAGTTCACTGCAGAAGAAGAACGAAGAACGTAAAATGACACAAGTTTTGTTTGTCCCTTGTATGTTGCAAGAAGGCTGCACTGTCCTAACACAGGAATTTTCTGTCCGGAATATGTAGTTAGCTTAACATTTGCGGAACGCAACGGAGGTTTGCCCAGTTGTTTGTACGTGTCGTGATTGAGCAATGAAACTGCAGCTCCGGTATCGAGCTGGAATGGTATCACTTTGCCTTCAAAGTCTAAGTCCACAAAAAGTTTATTGTCCTGCTGACGACAAGAGCGACTGTTTTGTGCAATTTGAATAGACGCTGGTACAGAATCACTTGCTAATTGACGTGATTTCCGGCGACGTCGACGCACAGTGTTTGTGGGACGAACACAGTCACTGTTAGAGAAAGTGTCACTGGACGAAGTGGAATTAACGACATGAATGTCCATAGGCGAAGGTCCACGAGCCTGAGTGTCCTTGGTTCGATTCCGGCGCGAAGCAAAGGGCCTGGAATGATTGTGATTGTCTGATCTGAGCTTTTTCTGGCAAACACTTTGAACATGTCCTTTCTTATTGCAGAAAAAGCAAATAGCTTGGCGTGACGGGCAATGTTCACGCGAATGTCTAGTAGCACACCGCGGGCATGATTTCACTGCATTTGTGTGCCGGCGCGGCACCTCTGGCTTAGCACGCGGCGGCCGCTGTGTGGACGTGCGCGAGGCCCGGTTACCGCGCCGCGCAGCGCGTCCAGCGGGCCGGTTAATGTTACACACGGCTGGCGAAGTTTCAAAAGATTCCTGAGCACAGTCAAGTGTGTCCTGTCTATCCAATATGTCTATCACTTGTTGAAGGGAGGGATTAACTAGTTTCAAAATTTGCTCCCGTATGCGAACATCAGAAACGTTCTGTGCAATTGCATCACGCACCATTGTATCTGAATAAGAAAGACCACAGTCACATTCAAAGGCACAGTCCCTAGTAAGTCCTTGCAACGTTGCTACCCACTCCCTATTAGTTTGACCGGCCGTACATTTTGTACGAAAGAACGTATACCGTTTTGCAACCACATTAACTGTTTCTTTGAAATAGGCATCTAATGCAGACAAAATTTCCTCGTAGGACAGAGTTGCTACGTCGCGTCGGGGAAACAATTTCACTATCACACGGTATGTGGACACACCGACACAAGAAAGCAAAAACGGCTGCCGCTCCTTACCTTGAATTCTGTAGGCTGCTAGATGAAAGTTGAACTGGCGAGACCACTCGTGCCAGGTCTCATCGGCTGCCACGTATGGTCGAAAGGGAGGTGCAACAGCGTTTAGTGGCAGCGGTAGCGAAGAAGCGGCGGCGGCCGCATCGGTGTGCAGCGCACGTTGACCCTGGACGAGCTGTCCAAGGGCATCCAGTAACGCCTGCGTCTGCTGATTCTGCAAGCGATAAAATTCGGACAGTACATCTGGAGAATGTGGCGAAGCCATGACACAATTAAATGTAAGCAATCAGAAATAACTTTAAATCGTCGCCAATGTTGCAAACGAATTAATACAAACTCTTTTGCTCGTCGCCAATATATGTTGTGTCGGTAGCTGGGCCGACACCGTGAAGTTGATGGCTGAAAATGAACTCTAGACTAACGCTGTAGCCGATAGGGCACGCACGGCTAAAGCAGACGGGCGTGAAGTCTGGAACATGAGAACTTATAAATGAATAAGAAGAAAAGTATGTAGATGCTTATTACTTATCTTTTAATTAGTCCTTGGAATACATCTCTCTTGAATACTCGTAAGCTATAGGCACTGATACAAATGGCGCCTTGCTAGTTCGTAGCCATTAACTTAGCTGATGGCTATTCTGTCTCTCGGCTAATGAGAGAGAAAGGCTTCGTACAACTGGTCGGTAGCTAGGTTCTCGTACAACTGGGCGGTAGCTAGGTTCTCGTACAACTGGGGCGAGTGCTCTCTCGTATCACGAGACCTGCCTTGGTGGTGGCGCTAGGTCTGCGATTACACAGTGGCGACACGCGGGTCCGACATGTACTAATTGGACCGCGGCCGATTTAAGCTACCACCTAGCAAGTGTGGTGTCTGGCGGTGACACCACATTCACATTACCTATACTGCCATAAGGTTGCACTTAGAAGAACCTCCAAGATCAGAGCAACAATCTCGAGATTATTCATCTCTAACTTTTTGTGTAACAGCATGCTATTTGAGTTCACAGCTAATACCAAGTGAGCTGAGAAAACTGGGACTGAGGAGAAATATGTGCTATCATAGTCCGTGCTGTTTTGCAAAGCCACTGTGGCGGTGTGGCGCAGTGGTTAGTGCATCTGCCTTGTGAGCAGACGACCCAGATTCGAATCTCGGCGTTGATATAAATTTTGATTTATTCGTTCTATCTGTATGCATACATCATAGGTGCTTGAGACTTGAAAAGATCTATGGATCCATATATAACTCCATGACAATGCAGGAACAGTTGAGGGACAACGAGGCAGAGCAGAGACTGTGATCCTCAGAGGACCATAAGGACAATGTCCAGCAGTGACAGCACAGCCCACAGGCAAAATGCACAAGATCTCTTCTCCAGTTCGAGCTGTGGCCAGGTGGGCAGTAGGAAACAGCCCGGCACAACACAGCTGTGCACAGTTGTGTGCCTTCCAGCACAGCAGAACACACCATAGTTGACTTGCGATTTCTGCAGCAGAGGTACTATCTCGATTCGTCTCTAGATGGCTCATCGATAAACGAAGTAAGTCATGGCCTCACTAGGAAAGCAGTTTCTGATAGTGAAGCAGTCCTTAAACTCATTCCCTGGGTTTTCAATGACGTTAAATGAATTTTTAACTAATGTCAGCAGAGTATTTGAACCAGTGCATGTAGTGAACCATCCCATCTTCTTAAAAGCTTGAAAGACCCCATATTCAGAGTACTGTACAAAGTAAACTTATCGCGCATTAATTATCTTCCACGTCAGAAGATCTACAAAAATTTTGTTACAAAATTACACATGTATCTGTACGTTAAATTTATATGCTTGTAAAATGTTTCCCAGTAGACGATCAAATCAGGAATGGATTGTCGACCAGGTAAGCAAATTAGATTCATTTTTACATAAATTTTGTGAAGTTAACCATGGGACAGCACCAGTGTCAGCACTGGTGGGATCTTTATCATTAAAAAGAGTATTAAGCAGAGCTGCATTCGTTCAGGGAATCTACGATGAGCGCATATAAATATTTGTGCATGCAAGGGGAGGATACATTAACCTAACTCAAACTGTTATATCAACTTTGGCAGAAGAATTGGCAGTTACGTGTACCGAAGCAAAGGATTTCGTGACAAAAGCCAATAGCTCAAAGCGGGGAAAATTACCATTAACTGTTTTTCTTGTGGATGTATTGCATGCGTGTCCAAGGATTGTAAAAGTAATATTAAACGCAAAATGTGTGGCAAATCTAGGTATTTAATGCAAGATTGCCAGCTTCAGAAAAGAACTGGTGAAGTAGAGTCAGTTCCAGAATTTCGAAAGTTAGAGACTGCAAAGCCAGTCACATGTGAAAATTTCAGTTTATTGAGACAGTAAGGTCACTGTGAGAGAGTGAAACCATCCATGTCATAAACCTGCGCATATAACTGGAGAATATACTAAGGACACGAGTATTCTATGAAAAGAAGTTGTGAAACAACAGGAAAGTATATGATTACAGTCGTCTTGTGCCGAATTTTGAACAGTATTTGAAGTCGACTATAAAAGTAAAACTGGAGTCCACTTGCCCACAGAGCACAGAAAATCCTTAGAACTGTTTCTAGATAAATGGGCGCGCATTAGCTTGTTTAATACTACGTACCTGTGAGGCCACGTCAGGTAATACCTGAAGAAAGTATGAGAATTGAAGGTACTGCAAATCCAGCAGTACAAACGTATGGAACAGTCATTTTATGTCTTGGAATAGGTCTGGAACTAAGAATGAAAGGTAAATTTTGAGAGATGGGAGAGGAATCGGATGGACCATGTGAGGTTTCATTGGTAGAGACCTCTTTAAAAATTTGCCAAGAAATGGCAAACTAGACAGGCGTGTAACCTACAGAACAAGAAGGCTACAGAGCCTGGGCAGGTCAGGTGGCTAATATAAAGTTGGATTCTGAGGATAAATGTTGCAAGACTAGCGTAAGAGAAGGTTTTGTTCAGATGCAAGAATTGCGGGAAAATATGTACCAACCATAGGTGCAGGTGAGAGTACGAGAAAGCCCTTGCTTAGTTAGTGCATTAAATACACAAGAGGAGGCGATTCCTATTGAGTTGCCTCGTATTAAGGTGGAAGAGGTTCCCTTACGACGCCTTGATCTCTGGGGATGACACTTTCAGTGAGATGTTTGAGTGTCTGTGGAGGAATAGCAGCCGATTCTTCCATTTACGTTCGTGTTTTAAGGTTCTGGGATCTGGAGCAAAGTCGACGTTTTATCCCACAGGTTTTCCGTTGGTTTCAGATCAGTACTCAGGGAAGGCTATAGAATTTACTGAACGATATTGCCCGAAGTCCCACTGCCTCACACATTCTACTTGGTGACAGGGTGCATTGCCATGCTGATGAAGTCATCGACTCCAGATTGTTTCTCCTCTCTACGCAGTACACAATGCTTAACCCTCATAATACCACATATACATTGTTCGACTGAGTACCTCTGAGGTCTCTAGTGACTCACACAAGAATCCTTTTCTTTATGAAGTGTAAGTTTAGCAATTGTTGTATATAATCGCATTCCTTACATTCTTTTCATATTGTAAAACTTGTTGGTAGTGGAATAAACATCAACGAAAATGAACAATGATTTTTAACCATTTATAACGATTCTGATGAAATTAAAAATGCGTTTGATTACATTCCAAACTGACAGTTATGAGGCATTGCATTTAAGGCTAGCAATTACCGAACACATTTACACGCAAAACATCCACATTTCTAACGTTTATCAGTATATTTTCTATGCACAGATATTCCGCAAAACGGACACCATCCTCGTTTCTTCGTCGGTGCTGTTGATAAAAGTGCTATTGTTATTCCTTTCTGCCCAGCCTGGTGTAAGATGCATCCATGTTAAAACGCATCCACTGCGCTGATATCAATCACATTTTAAAATAATATCACCGGCCACTTTATGCTCACCCTCTTTGTAGCGTACGTTCTAAATAGCTTGTCCGTTATATCCACCCCTCACTCTGTTTTATTATAATCCAGAATCGTTACTGGCTTGGGTTCTTCACGATTATCCACTTCACTCCTCGGACGCTTTGTGCTGAACAAAGTTACAATACGGAACAATTTTTATATGCTCTTGGTCAGTGTGAAAGCTTCTGATAGCTCTCCTTTACTTCTTCTAATTGCTCCTAAAAGTGTAAGATCGATTTTCAAATGTACTGACGCCAGATAAAGGCTTGTGAACAAATTGTCAGCAGGTCCATTTCTCTTTCCGTTTTCTAAGCCTTTCACCATATCTAAGGCTACTATCTTACCTTGACCAACTTCACGTGATTCATTTTTATTGTCGACCACTGTAAATCTGCAGACTGAGTACGTAAAATCTTGTACTAACACCTACAACCCATAACTTTAGTCCACATTTTCCTGGTTTTGAAAGGATGTATTGCTGAAAAGGACATCGATCACTAAATGTAACAAGTTGTTCGTCAATTGTTACGTTGTTGTCAGGAACACAAGCGTCTTGAAACGTCTTTACACACATTTCAAATATTTATCTGGTAGGACCCAGCTAATGGGAGCACGGTTCCCGAAGCCTCGCATCGGCGGCGTCAAATCGGATGCGTCTCGAAACCTGTAAAAACTGTCTCCAGCCATGCGTTTGTTGTGGTCTTCAGTCCAGAGACTGGTTTGATGCAGCTCTCCATGCTACTCTATCCTGTGCAAGCTTCTCCAACTCCCAGTACCTACTGCAACCTACATCCTTCTGAATCTGCTTAGTGCATTCATCTCCTGGTCCCCCTCTACGATTTTAACCCTCCATGCTGCTCTCCAATACTAAACTGGTGATCCCTTTATGCCTCAGAACATGTCCTACCAACCGATCCCTTCTTCTAGTCACTTTCTCTTCTCCCCAATTTTCTGCAGTACCTACTCATTAGTTTTGTGGTCTACCCATATAATCTTCAGTATTCTTCTGTAGCACCATATTTCGAAAGCTTCTATTCTGTTCTTCTCTCAACTATTTATCGTCCATGTTTCGCTTCCATACATGGCTAGACGGCCGGCCGTTGTGGCCGAACGGTTCTAGGCGTGTTACTCTGCAAACGCGCGACTGCTACGGTTGCTGGTTCGAGTCCTACCTCGGGCGTGGATGTCTGTGATGTCCTTAGGTTAGTTAGGTTTTAGTAGTTCTAAGTTCTAGGGGACATGACCTCAGATGTCAAGTCCCATAGTTCTCAGAGCCATTTGAATCATTTCTGGCTACACTCCATACAAATACTTTGAGAAACGACTTCCTGACATTTAAATCTATACTCGATGTTAACAAATTTACCTTCTTCAGAAACGCTTTCCTTGCCATTGCCGGTATACATTTTATATCCTCTCTACTTCGACCATCAACAGTAATAATGGTCCCCAAATAGCAAATCTCACGTACTACTTTAAGTGTCTCACTTCCTAATATAATTCACTCAGCATCACTGGATTTAATTTGACTACATTCCATTATCCTCGTTTTGCTTTTGTTGATGTTCATGTTATATCCTCCTTTCAACACACTGTCCATTCCGTTCAAATGCTCTTCCAGGCCCTTTGCAGTCTCTGACAGAATTACAATGTCATCGGCGAACATCAAAGTTTTTATTTCTTCTCCATGGATTTTAATTCCTACTCCTAATTTTTCTTTTGTTTCCTTTACTGCTCGCTCGATATACAGATTGAATAACATCGGGGATAGGCTACATCCCTGTCTCACTCCCTTCCCAACCACTGCTTCCGTTTCATGTCCCTCGACTGTAATGACTGCCATCTAGCTTCTGTACTAATTGTAAATAGCCTTTCGCTCCCTGTGTTTTACCCCTGCCGCCTTCACAATTTGAAAGAGAGTAGTCAACTTCATCAAAAGCTTTCTCTGGGTCTACCTATGCTAGAAACGTAGGTTTGCCTTTCCTTAATTTATCTTCTAACATAAGTCGTAGGGTCAGTATTGCCTCGCGTGTTCCAACATTTCTACGGAATCTAAACCGATTTTTCCCGAGATCGTCTTCTACCAGCTTTTCCATTCGTCTGTAAGGAGTTCGTATTGGTATTTTCCAGCCGAGACTTATTAAACTGTTAGTTCGGTAATTTTCACATCGGTCAACACCTTCTTTCTTTGGGATTGGAATTATTATATTCTTCTTGAAATCTGAGGGTATTTCGCCTGTCTCACACATCTTGCTCACCAGATGGTAGAGTTTTGTCACGGCTGTCTCTCCCAAGGCTATCAGTAGTTCTAATGGAATGTTGTCTACTCCCGGGTCCTTCTTTCGACATAGATATTTCAGTGCTCTGTCAAACACTTCACGCAGAAACATGTCTCCAGCCATTGCTTCACTAAAAATGGGTCCACCATGCTCGGTATTCCGCAGATGTGTAATTGCTTCATTGTGGGACCTGTAAGCACCTGCTAGGATGTAGACATCGACAAAGCTGTTCAGTTCAGCGGCATCTACTGGTGTCCATCAGCTGTCATGTACAAGCCTACCCTCTTCTTCAGTCCACTTTAGCATTTTATCAACTACGTTCTTCTTAGGAAATAAATCAAAAGCTGATTCCATGTTGTCCACATTTTTTTTTACTGACAATTTCGTTGGTCTTCGTCTTACTGGCGTTATGTTTTATCTTTCCTCACCACAATTCGTCTCAACTTTGCTTGTGCCATACATATTCTTGTTTGTTTCTTCCGACATAGACCAAAGAGACAAAAAATATCCATTGTGCCACTAGACGCTACCGCACTTACATAGCAAATTAAAATACAATAAGTACTCACCCACAAGGTATTTGGAAAAATCAGCGGTGGCTGAACATAGCCTGCTCAACAAGCATAAGGTTTTATTTGAAGAAACCAGAGTAATAGCCCACGCATCGAATTACTGGGACTCTGTGATGCGGGAAGCAGTCGAAATTAGACTTAGCGAAAATAACGGCCATGCACTTAGCAACACTTGGAAGAGTGCACTGGACAAAGAAAAATCGCAGAGAAAAACTTCCCGCACTTTACCTCCTGATTCAAGCGATGGCGCTGCAAGCAACGCGGTATATAAACTACATCTATGGAAGTAGAGGGCACCACGTCACTACGCGCCATATCGCTGTTGCTATGACGTATTCCAGCCAATCAGAAGCCGTCCTTTGCAAATAAAAGTGGGAGCCTCGCTAGTTCACGACAGTCAGTTTTAGCCCTGACGACGACCATGGAGGTAGTGGTCGAAAGCTTGGAGTTTTACCCTGAATTGACGCGGCATGTACACCGAGAGATTTTTATTCATTGTAATATGTTGTTTAATTTAGCCTGACGTGTATAAGCACTCAGTAACTAGCTCAGTTCTCAGGGTAGTTACGTAATCGTCGATAGCTAATTGTCCTTTTCTTATTTCCCAACACTATGGATATTATTCCACGTTCGTGAGAAGTCGTATGCTTATAGCACCAGAGAATATTTGCCAAGTGTGTTCGATGAACACTACTGCAATACGTAACTTATCGTGGTTTCGTCTCGATTCCTCAATATAACAAGAGTAGCATCTACAAATGAAATCCTATAATGGAAATACAATCCTGTGACCAGACCTTTTCTGCTTGGGATGTTATCTCGTTAAATAAAGAAACTCTGTAAATAAAATTATTAAATTATATGTAGCTGCCTCTGGTCTCGTGGGATCTGAAATAAAGTTAATTGTCCTAACAGACGGCACGTCTGGTAGATGAGCTAAAAAAAAGTTAAAAAATTTTCTAAGATGGCGCCTAACAATGAAACTTCTTTGTTAAGGCCCATATCTACTTACGGCAGTCTAGGTATCACACTCACAACAGATTGACAACATACACAAATTCTTTTGACAAAATAACCATTATTTTTTTCGGGTTTTAAGTACAACTTACATTATAAGTTGATACAGCAAGATGAGCTTTTCACAAGCACGTCCTCTTAGGTCCGAATCCAAGCAGATAAGATAAGCACGTGACAAAGGAAAGACAGTTCATGCATAGAAGTGCAAGAGTCCATGGAGTAACATGTCCATTGTAGTTCTGTCTCTTCCTCTTTGGCGTATTTGTCGATTATTTATAAAATTTATGGTAATATTTAGTTTATAGTTTTTTAAACCCAAGTCCACCCAGGAGAAACAGTACAGAATCACACGAACTGGAAGAGAACGAAAATTATGCCTCTTTTTAAAGGCAGGAAAATACCTTCAATTTAAAATAAAACAGTGACTTATAATTAGGTCACAGGAAAGTTATTTTAATCTATAACTGCTTGCTGAAGCACGGAAGCACACGAGTTATCTGAAATGGCGAAATGTAAAACGCAGTTTTCGCCAAGAAAGCCGTGGGCTACACCTCCGCATTCCCCCATTAAACGTCGGCCGTCATCGCTTTCAGCCGCGCGACGACACGCTATGCGGCTCTGGAAACAGCTTCTCATTAGCCCGGCTGCCTTTTGCGGTAATTTTAATGAGCCCGACCTGTCAGTCACCGCGCCTGGCGGAAAGGTCGCGCGCGCGTTGCGTCCTAGGGTCTCTCAGTGTCGCCAACCGTTTCGCTACGCCCGACACGGTGGTCGCACGAAGGCGGCCAGCGGAATAACGAGTGGCAGGCCTGTGGAGACGCGATTAGGTGCCCCGCGGAAAGTTAATTACGCCAGTCGGCACCGTTTTCCGGCCAGTCATAAATCGCAGACGGCGGCAGCCACTGAGAGAGAGAGGCGGAAGGGGGAAGAGACAGAGACACGCAGAGAAAGATAGAGACAGAGAAGGATGGAGGAGGGGAGGTACGGAGAGACAGATAGAGAATAAATGAGGGAGACAGCCTTCAGAAAAAGTTAAAATAAAGGAAGCACAAAAAACACGAGGTTGCAGCGAACTCAGTGACAAAAAGTAAAGTCCCTCTTTCTTTATGCACGCCAGATGCTGCCTCCAGTTCGTCATTCAGGACTTTTCCAGACTGCAGGAGTCGTGTCTCTGTAGCCGGGAACAGGTGCCCCTGAATGCACTGCTTATAAATGTAGAGAGAAAAAAAGGACAAACAGGTCTTTTAATTACCACCATTTTCCCCCTCTACCTCTGTATTTTTCTTCCGAACTCTTTGCGTTTGTTTCGGAGACGCTAATAAGGAGGCAGTTCCGCGAAGGGGTGCCGTTTTTCTGCTCTCGTCTCATTCTTCCTCAGGGATGTTAGTTTGGAAGTCGGCAGCTTTACCCTTCAAGTCATGTCATATCACTTAACGTAGTTTCGGTTCACCCAGTGATGCTTCTAATACTACATAAATAGTTTCTAGGTAATAGCGCGCTAAAATACTGTTTCCGCTAACTATTTTCTCATTGACAAAGTCTACACCTTTATGATTTACGTCGTTTACTTTTTTCCGACCTTGGCCTCATAGTCTCTGTGTGTAATCGTTGCTTCCCCCACATTTCATTCTCTTTTCTACTTTCTACTCCAGTGCAGCCTAAGTTCAATTTACCTTTAGTTTATCGTTGCATAAGTGTTAATCGTCATATTTTTGAGCGAACCACAACTGAGAGGGATAGATAGCTCTTGCAGAATGAAAGTGGTTGGCCGGCCTGTGTAGTCGAGCGGTTCTAGGCGCTTCAGTCTGGAACCGCGCGACCGATACGGTCGCAGGTTCGAATCGTGCCTCGCGAATGGATGTGTGTGTTGTCCTTAGGTTAATTAGGTTTAAGTAGTTCTAAGTTCTAGGGGACTGATGACCTCAGATGTTAAGTCCCATAGTGCTCAGAGCCTTTTTTTTTTTTTTTTTTTTTTTTTTTGTTCATTGGTGGTTTCTTTCTTTTAGGTTGAAATGTACATGTACATGTACATCTACATGGATACTCTGCAAATCACATTTATTTGCCTGGCAGACGGTTCATCGAACCACCTTCACAATTCTCTATTATTCCATTCTCGTATAGTGCGCGTAAAGAATGAACACCTATATCTTTCCGTACGAGCTCTGCTTTCCATTATTTTATCGTGGTGATCTTTCCTCCCTATGTAGGTCGGTGTCAACAAAATATTTTTGCATTCGGAGGAGAAAGTTGGTGATTGGAATTTCGTGAGAAGATTCCGTCGCAACGAAAAAGACCTTTCTTTTAATGATTTCCAGCCCAAATCCTGTGTCATTTCTGTGACACACTCTCCCATATTTCGCGATAATACAAAACGTAGTGTAGGCAGTATCCTTAGTAGGTTGGTTACATTTTCTAAGTGTCCCGCCAATAAAGCAGCCTTTGGTTAGCCTGCCCCACACATTTTCTATGTGTTCTTTCCTATTTAAGTTGTTCGTAATTGTAATACCTGCGTATTTAGTTTGAATTTACGACTTTTAGATTAGACTGATTTATAGTGTAACGGAAGTGTAACGAGTTCCTTTTAGCACTCATGTGGATGACCTCACACTTTTCGTTATTTAGGGTCAATTGCCGCTTTTCGCACCATTCAGATATCTTTTCTAAATCGTTCTGCAGTTTGTTTTGATCTTCTGATGATTTTATTAGTAAGTAAACAACAGCGCCACGCACAAACAACCGAAGACGGCTGCTCAGATTGTCTCCCAAATCGTTTAAGTACATAAGGAACAGCAAAGGGCCTATCACTACCTTGGGGAACGCCTGAAATCACTTCTGTTTTACTCGACGACTTTCCGTCAATTACTACGAACTATGACCTCTCTGACAGGAAATCACAAATCCAGTCACATAACTGAAACTATATTCCATAAGCACACAATTGTGATAGTCCATGCTGTGGCTAGAGTGGAATATGGGCCGGAGGTGAGCGTGCCCATAGTCGCACTGCTAATAACCGCTTCGCATTTGGTGCTGACACGTCTCGGCTCTCAAGCCCTCTTACCTGTGCTGTGTTAGCTCTTCGATCAGCCACGGCTGCACGACATTCCTCGCGGACCTCGGTAATTGTGTGGACGTCGAGAGCAACGTATACGACCTTGAGAATGTTGACGTGACCGCTGATCCCAGCATCGTTTCTCAGTTGACACAGCACGTCCATCGTGTGTGGCAATTGTACGAAAAGATCATTCCGCCACTCGGAATACCACAATTGAGACCTTCAAACGATCTCCGTTGGCTACAGGAAGCACAAGTGTGTCTCCATGGTACGGTTGCCTGATGGTATGGTTGCCTGCTTGCTTCACACGTGTGCACCGCACTGAGCCTTCTGGCTGTGAGCATTCCCCATGAAAGGGTACACAGGGATGGAACTCTATTAGGTATGCCACTACGTTATCTGGTGGTGGACGACGCTGAAACCATATCAGTACATCTACAGTCCACCAGGTACCATATGCTGTCAGTGGATCAAAACGAACATCGTATTTCCAGGTGTAATAATTTTTTTCTGCCAGTGAATTTTGTGTTAATACAGCGTAACATAGCAATACAGTACAATAATATTTACTAATATTGGTTAACACTACTGGCCATTAAAACTGCTACACCACGAAGATGACGTGCTACAGATGCGACATTTAACCGACAGGAAGAAGATCCTGTGATACGCAAATGATTAGCTTTTCAGATCATTCACACAAGGTTGGCGCCGGTGGCGACACCTACAACGTGCTGGCATGAGGAAAGTTTCCAACCGATTTCTCATACACAAACAGCAGTTGACCGGCGTTGCCTGGTGAAACGTTGTTGTGATGCCTCGTGTAAGGAGGAGAAATGCGTACCATCACGTTTCCGACTTTGATAAAGGTCGGATTGTAGCCTATCGCGATTGCGGATTATCGTATCGTGACATTGCTGCTCGCTTTGGTCAAGATCCAATGACTGTTGCCGGCCGAAGTGGCCGTGCGGTTAAAGGCGCTGCAGTCTGGAACCGCAAGACCGCTACGGTCGCAGGTTCGACTCCTGCCTCGGGCATGGATGTTTGTGATGTCCTTAGGTTAGTTAGGTTTAACTAGTTCTAAGTTCTAGGGGACTAATGACCTCAGCAGTTGAGTCCCATAGTGCTCAGAGCCATTTGAACCATTTTTTTTGCTCAGAGCCATTTTTTTTTTCCAATGACTGTTAGCAGAATATGGAACCGGTGGCTTGAGGAGGGTAATACGGAAGGCGGTGCTGGATCCCAACGGCCGCGTATCACTAGCAGTCGAGATGACAGGCATCCTATCACCATGGCTGTAACGAATCGTGCAGCCACGTCTCGCTGCCTGAGTCAAAAGATGGGGACGTTTGCAAGACAACAGCCATCTGCACGAACAGTTCGACAACGTTTGCAGCAGCATGGACTATCAGCTCGGAGACCATGGCTGCGGTTACCCTTGACGCTGCATCAAAGACAAGAGCGCCTGCAATGGTGTGCTCCACGACGAACCTGGGTGCACGAATGGCAAAATGTCATTTTTTCGGATGAATCCAGGTTCTGTTTACAGCATGATGATGGTCGCACCCTTCTTTGGCGACATCGCGGTGAACGCACATTGGAAGCGTGTATTCGTCATCGCCATACTGGCGTATCACGCGGCGTAGATGGTATGGGGTGCCATTGGTTACACGTCTCGGTCACCTCTTGTTCGCATTGAAGGCACTTTGAACAGTGGACGCTACATTTCAGATGTGTTACGATCCGTGGCTCTACCCTACATTAGATCCATCCGAAATACTACTTTTCAGCAGGATAATACACGACCGCATGTTGCAGGCCCTGTACTGGCCTTTCTGGATACAGAAAATGTTCGACTGCTGCTCTGGCCAGCACATTCTGCAGATCTGTCACCAACTGCAAACATTTGGTCAATGGTGGCTGAGGAACTGGCTCGTCACAATATGCCAGTCACTACTCTTGATGAACTGTGGTATCGTGTTGAAGCTGCATGGGCAGCTGTGCCTGTGAACGCCATCCAACCTCTGTTTGACTCAATGCCCAGGCGTATGAAGACCGTTATTACGGCCAGAGGTGGTTGTTCTGGGTACTGATTTCACAGGATCTATGGACCCAAATTACTTGATAATGTAATCACATGTCACTTCTAGTATACTATATTTGTCCAATGAATACCCGATTATCATCTGCATTTCTTCTTGGTGTAGCAATTTTAAGGGCCAGTAGTGTATTTTACTGCGTTTGGATAAAATCTTCAACTCTCACTTCTTCACAGAATGTATAGATACCTCTGCATGGAATGACGCGTTATAATCATTATACAGCACACTGAGATGAAAAAACTCATGGGATACTTTCCAATATCATGTCGGTCTTCCTTCTTTTGCCCAGCGTAGCGCAGAGACTCTACGTCACATGAGTTCAACGAGTCGTTGGAAGTTTCCTGCAGAAATGTTGTGTTTTGGTGCTTCTATAGCCGACCATAATTACGAAAGTGTTTCCGATGCAGCATTTTGTGCACGAACTGATGTCTCGATTATGTCCTATAAATGTTCGGTGGGGCTCATGTCGGACGATCCGGGTGGCCAAATCACTAGCTCGAACTGACCAGAATGTTCATTAAACCAATAGCGAACAACTTTCTCAAAAATTCCATTGCTTTTTGCATCATAAAATCCATGAATGGCAGAAAATCGTCTCCCACTTGCCCGCCATTATCATTTCCACTCGATGATCTGTTCAGTTGGACCAGGAGGTACAGTCAGTTCCGCGTAAACATAGGCCACACTGTTATGGATCCAGCACCAACTTGCATGATGCCTTGTAGACAACTTGGGACCATGGCTATTTTGGAAGCCGCGCCGCATTCGAAACCCGTCGTCACTTCTTACCAACTGAAGTCAGCACTTACCTGAGCAGACCAAGGTTTTCCACTCGTCTAGGGTTGCTTGACTAGGCTACGGTTTTCCACGCCTCTAGGGTTAACCAATGTGGTCACGAGCCCAGGAGGAACACTGCATATAATGTCGTGCTGTTACCAAAGGCATTCGCGTTGTTCGTTTTCTAGCTTAGCCCATTATCACCAGATTTCGCCTCAGCGCCCTGACGGGTATGCCCGTCGTACGTATCACCTTGATTTCTGTTGTTACACTACTGGCCATTAAAATTGCTACACCAAGAAGAAATGCAGATGATAAACGGGTATTCATTAGGCAAATGGTTCAAATGGCTCTGAGTACTATGGGACTTAACTTCTGAGGTCATCAGTCCCCTATAACTTAGAACTATTTAAACCTAACTAACCTAATGATATCACACACATCCATTCACGAGGCAGGATTCGAAACTGCGACCGTAGCGGTCGCTCGGTTCCAGACTGTAGCGCGTAGAACCGCTCGGCCACTCCGGCCGGCCATTGGGCCAATATATTATACTAGAACTGACATGTGATTACATTTTCACGCAATTTGGGTGCATAGTACCTGAGAAATCAGTACCCAGAACAGCCACCTCAGACCGTAATAACGGCGTTGATACGCCAGGGCATCCAGTCAATCAGACCTTGGATGGCGTGTACAGGCACAGCTGCCCATGCAGCTTCAACACGATACCACAGGTCATCAAGAGTAGTGACTTGCCTTTCGTGACGAGCCAGTTGCTCAGCCACCATTGACCAGACGTTTTCAGTTGGTGAGAGATCTGGAGAATGTACAGGACCTGCAACATGCGGTCGTGCATTATCCTGCCGAAATGTAGGGTTTCGCAGGGGTCGAATGAAGGGTATAGCCACGGGTCGTAACACATCTGAAATGTAACGTCTACTGTTCAAAGTGCAGTCAATGCGAACAAGAGTTGACCGAGAAGTGTAATCAATGGCACTCCGTGCCATCACGCCGGGTAATACGCCAGTATGGCGATGAGGAATACACGCTTCCAATGTGCGTTCACCGCGATGTCGACAAACACTGATGCGACCATCGTGATGCTGTAAACATAATCTGGATTCATCCGAAAAAATGACGTTTTGCCATTCGTGCAACCAGGTTCGTCGTGCAGATGGTTGTTGCCTTGCAAACGTCCCCATATATTGACTCGGGGATCGAGACGTGGCTGCACGATCCGTTACAGCCATGCGGATAAGATGCCTCTCATCTCGACAGCTGGTGAAATGAGGCAGTTGGGATCCAGCACGGCGTTCCGTATTACCTTCCTTTACCCACCGATTCCATATTCTGCTAACAGTCATTGGTTCTCGACCAACGCGAGCAGCAATGTCGCTATAGGATAAGCCGGAATCGCGATAGGCTACAATCCGACCTTTATCAAAGTGAGAAACGTAATGGAACGCATTTCTCCTCCTTACACGAGGCAACATAACAACGTTTCACCAGGCAATGCCCGACAACTGCTGTTTGTGTTTGAGAAATAGGTTGGAAACTTTCCTCATGCCAGCACGTTGTAGGTGCCGCCACCGGCGCCAACCTTGTGTGAATGCTCTGAAAAGCTAATTATTTGCATATCACAGCATCTTCTTCCTGTCGGTTAAATATCGCATCTGTAACACGTCATTTTCCTGGTGTAGCAATTTTAATGGCCAGTAGTGTATTTCACGCAGTATTGCTTCTCTGGTAGAACTGGCAACTGTACGCAAACTTCGCTGCTCTCGTCATTAAGCGAAGGTATTCTCGGAACACTCTTGATACTGTGAATCTCGGAATATTGAATTTCCTAATGATTTTGGATACTGGATGTCGAATGCGTGTAGCTCCGACTACCGTTCCGGGTTCAAAGTCTGTCAATTCCAGTCGTGAGATCATTATCGCATCGACAACCTTTCCACATGAACCACCTGAGCACAAACGACAGCTCCGCCAATGAACTTCCCTCTTATGCCTTGTGTAATCCGTACTACCATCGGAATATGTGGGTATCGCTATCCCGTGACTTTTGCTACCTCACTGCATTGTTATATAAAATTTAATGTGATGCAGTTATTGAAAAACACAGAGTCCTTGTCCGCCGCTCGTTGTCTGGTGGCTAGCGTGGCTGTCTCTGGATCACGGGGTCCCGGGTTCGATTCCCGGCCGGGTTGGGGATTTCATCTGCCGGAGACTGAGTGTTTGAGTTGTCCTCATCATTTCATCATCATCATCATCATCATCATCCGTGACAGTGGCCAGATTTGACTGTGCGAAGAATTGAATAATTGGGCTATGAGAAAATTGGGATTTGGTACGGGCGCTGATGACCGCGCAGTTGAGCCCCCACAAACCAAACATGATCATAGAGTCCTTTTTTTAAATGTAAGTTGTAAGTGACTTTTAAACTGTCTTGCACATAGTGTTTTATGATTTCGTTTCAGTTCAGTACATATATTGCTAAAATAAAAGTGGCAAATCTGAAGGTTCTCACTTAAGATGCCAGTACTTCTACAGTACATGTTTACTGTCCAGTTGGGCAGAAAAGATTTCCTAAAGACGTGGCTGGAGGAGTTTTGGTGGAGTGCTTGCTGAATTTTGAAGTGGCGGTTTCATGGCAAAAATTGCTATGTGTCATCATAGAATCTCAGGTACCCAATTCAGCTATCGTAAATAACTGTTCTGCAAAGGATGTCAACAAGAATATCACCTTTTAGTTTCCCTTGTAACATGAGAAAATTCCACATATATAACCTTCACGACTCTTAAACTAAGTTTTAACGACGATTAAATTATGCTCTGTGTCAAATTCTACAAGGCGGTTTGCTCTTTCATTCCTTTCCACTATTCCATATCCACCTACTATGCTCCCTTCTCTTCCATTTCCTACTACCTAATTTCAGCCATTCATAGCAAATTTTCGTCTCTGTCACACTCTTCTTCAACCTCTTCGCCATCTGCGGAGCTAGCTGGTATATACTCTTTTACTACTGTGGTGGGTGAGCACTTCGAGTCTATTTTGGCTACGGTAATGCCTTCCCTATGCTGTTCACAGTATCGTACGCACACTCCTATTTTCTTATTTATTATTAAAGCTACTCCTACATTACCCCTACTAGACTTTGTAATTACAACCCTGTATTGACCTGACTAGAAGTCATCTTCCTCCTGCAACTGAACTACATTAATTCGCAATATGTAGATCTTAACCTTTCTAAAATTTTTGAACATTCCTCTCTCCTGTCCATAGAGCGCCAAATTTTTTCCTCCAGATGACGACAGACAGAAGAGCCATCTTAGCAGCGCTTACCTTAGTTTTCAATTTCAAGGCTCTTTCACGGTTTGTCGTTTGCAAAAGCGTTTGGACTAGATGTTCAGAGTAGAAGGGTGAACGTGGAACTTCAGCGTATTGGGTGATGTGAAACAGCGATTCATTTCAGATTGTGACGGAAAATCAGGTATGCAGAGTTGCTACTAAAATGGATGTTTATTTAATCATCGATGGTTTCGGGTAGGCCCATTCTCAAACCGACCTATGTACGGAAGTCAAAATTACAATATGTTCGCCGGTCGGAGTGGCTGAGTGGTTCTAGGCGCTTCAGTCTGGAACCGCGCGACCGCTACGGTCGCAGGTTCGAATCCTGCCTCGGGCATGGATGTGTGTGATGTCCTTAGGTTAGTTAGGTTTAAGTAGTTCTAAGTTCTAGGGGACTGACTACCTCAGATGTTAACTCCCATAGTGCTCAGAGCCATTTGAGCCATTATGTCCAAACACAAGTCTGCCTTAAATACAGGTGCAAACCATAAACGGATAGCATATCGCAACCGGTACATAATAATTGCCAAGTAAAACGTCTGTCGAAAATAGCAGTAAATAAAGTGGGTACATATGTGTATTGTCCCGACTAACGTTCGTTAACGAATTATACTGTTCCAGTTCGAAGCTACTAGGAAACCTAGAAAAGGTGACCTCTTCGGGCCGTGATTCATCTAATTCTGGAAATGTTGTTTCCATAGCAATTCACAAACTTAAAAACAAGCAATATACAAAACGATTACTTAGCACACGTGGTACATACATATGTCTCCTATGTGTGCTTGTCTACCCAAATAAAGCGCAGTGTAAAACTGACTACTAATCTACATGCGCAACGGCATGAAAATGTCAATACATCATCATAGAACTGCAACGGAGCATTCCTAAATTGGAGTCTAAAAAGCGTTACCATTTCCTAGCACAGTTGTGACAAAGACACCAAACACGAGCATAAACCGAAAATAAATATTTAAAAAATTTAAAAAACGTGCCATGGAAAGATATCCACAAGCCTAACATTTTTACAAAATAAAACTGTTGCGGTCTAGGTCTCGCATACGGAGAGATATAACAGCTGGATAACATGAAGAAGTAATTTAATTAAATAAACAGTAATTATATAAGCCATAGAATCCTTACAGTCAATATAACACCAGGAAGGAACGGGGGAAGGGGTAGAAGGTGTGGAAGGAGGTTAAGCGAAACGGGGAGAGGGAAAAGGAAAGCGGTACGGAAAAGATGTAGATGAGATAGATGGGATGAGAAGGTTCGAAAGTTGCGGGAAGACACTAGAAAAACGGGAGAGGGCGGGAGAGATGGACAGCATAGATGGCAAGGGAGTCTAGATAAAGAATTGAAGGAAAGTGAACTCTAATGCTTATCTACAAATGTGCAAACCAATGATGAGAGTAAAATTCAAGCTCTGCATTAAAATAAATATTTTCCATAATTATGCACAAAATAATTTTTGTAAGGCTGTGTATCCTAAAATAAAATGGCAAAACATAGCGACTGGGATTTAACTCTATCAATCATAGGCTGCTCTCAAAGCACACTGGTCAGACGTTTAAACGATACTGTAAATGTCCACAAAGTTGTTTGTGTAAATACACAAATCCTTTAGAGGAGGTATAATCTTATCAAAAGTAGACTAACCAACTGGCACACACAGTAGAGTAATGAGTGGTTAAACTAAATAATATAACCACAAATAAGGAAAAACTTAGGTGTGAGTACAGGCTACAGTGCGGAAGAAATCTAGGATGACGATCGTAGCCAATTAGGGTACAATCAGTACTTAAAATATACAGACATAAATGAGCGTAAATTATTATCTGATTACAACGAATACATTGTACTGAATCAAATAGGACACTACAATAACTGCTATACAAAATAACGAACATAAGCCACTCCAACGTTAAAAACCCAAAGACCTTCGGAAAAAAAATTTGAAACCATCTCAGATACTGCTAAAGCCAGTTTCATTTTTAGAGAATATAACATTGAGGATGAACGTCATAGATATTTAGCGTACAATAATTCTTTAAACTACACAGGACATAAATGAGTTTAAATTACAATCTGAATACAACTAATACGTTAAACTCAATAAAATGGCACACTATAGTGACTACTTCACAACCTAACGCGCGTAAGCCACTCTCAAGGCTAGAAACATCATGACACTTGGAATAAAACAGGTTTCAGATCATCTCAAACACTACTGAAGCCAATTTATTTCTAGACAAGACGACTTCTCACCTAAGACCCATTCAACATGCAGCATCCACTAATAATTGTCAGGTAGTTACACAAATTAATACGTCGAACGTAACGAATGGCTTGGAGGAACGGAGTGGAATGAATTTTAAAAAAAGTGTCAAATACTGATATGTACGGGTTGCAATATGCTAGCCATTTACGCTCTTAATTCGTAATTAATGTAATCTGGCGTTTGAATATACTGTATTTTTGACTTCTGCAAATAGGTTGGTTTAAGAATGGGCATTGTCTGAAATAGGATACTGACTAAATAAACATCGACTTTAGTTGCAACTTTGGCTGTCTGTTTTCGCATCACCATCATTGAAACGTTCGCTTCCTGGTTTTTGTGCTGTGCATACTGCAGTGTTCGAAGATGTACGGTTCTATATGCCGAATCTTAGCTAGCATGAGGTATTATACTTCAGAGTCCATCTTCTGTGCAACTCGCACGGAACTGACTCGTTTCTGCATCTAGAATGTGGTCTTCATTGTGTTATTTTCTATTTTATTTTCATTTATTCACGTTTTTCTTTTCTTTGTTAATATGAAAATGCGAGCTAACCAGATGAGAAACTCTTATTATCGTCTTTCAGTCTTCTTACTATTTTATTCGAAGTCTCACATCACCAGATTTAGTTTTTCATGTTGGTTTTCTGTGTTTCTGTTTTAAGAGTAGCACTGGAGCAGGATTGCAGGTTGGCTTTAAAAACTGAATAAAAGTTTGGTAAGTGTGAGATCGACTTCCAGCTGTGAAACATCTTTTGTACTACTTCTTCCATGGTTATCCAGTCCTTCGATTAACAGTTATCACCAGAATTTTTCGATTGTGTGAGGTGAGGTTTTGAGAAGTCAGCGGTTAGACAAATCAGTGGATGTGAATCAAGATGCCCTGCTGCATCACTCTCTAGGGACGAGCGGCAAGGCTTGAAAAACTCACAGACTGGGAGATGAAGTTTCGACCCAAGCCGGACGTGGCAGCAATTCTTCCGGCTCGTGTTCTTTTAGGTCGACATCTTTCTGGCATCCGCAGCAAACTGTTCCCTCATGCTTCAGAAAAGAGAGCATAGTGTGCGAGCCAAGTACAACTCTAAACATAGCCCCAACTATTATGTGAACATTTTGTAGGTAGTTTCTTCTGTCAGGCAGTTTACACTGCTGGAATTGTACTTTCCAAAGTAGGTTCTCAGAGCGCAGGTGGAAGTGCAAACCATTGGGAAAAGATAGCTATCTGCCTGCCTCTCCCGAAAATAACCAAACTATTCAGGCTAATTTCCTAGGATTTTCACCATTTGGTGAAAGCGCATTGTGACAAACAGGTGGGTGGTTTCTTTCTTTCACTCACAGACTAGAAAGAATTGCCCAGAGTGTTGTTAAAAACAGCTATCAGAGCGACCAAGGGAGCCTATGTGAAAGTTTGTAGGGTGGGGGTGCAACACCTGGGGTCAGGAGCAATTTTCATATTTTGAAAGACGAATGATGCCTTGTAAGCAGTCATAAAAATGTTCCAGTTACGATACTGTTATACATTTTTTTCCTTTCTCTTAGAGCTAGGTTCCAAAATACTCAGAATAGTGAAGGTGGAAAGCTGGCAGGTTGGAAAAAGATTTTTACAAAGTTTGTGATGGTAAAGGATCAGCAGTATATCAGGTGAGGCACTCCCAGTTAGATGATATTAAGCCACCGAGAGAACAATATTGAAATATGTACGCTTTTCGTTACCCGCTGCAGGGTGGCAAGCCACTCACTGGTGGAGTAGCATTTGAAGTAATCAAAAGATGGCAGCCCACAGTCTTTTGTTAAATGTTGCACCAAGACAGATAATGTCATTATTGTGCATCAGTGTGATAAGCCACAATAAGGTGGAGTCTCAAAAGGACACAGCTTGAGTTCTTCAGATGAAAAACTGCATTGTGGATCCGATGTGGGGGCCGATTGTTTTGAGAGTTAATGCTCGTGTGATGTTAGGGTAGCAGATGTACATTATCAACCAAATCCATGTGATATGAGACCATCGTCAGAGGTTAGCAACAACAGAATGCAATTATGTGTTATGCAATGTTTACAGTATCTAATTATGAAAGTTATCATGTCAGTCCAGTACATGTTGTTCTCTTAAATAATAGCTACTAATATTTAATAGAACATAGACTATTGGCCATAAATGATTGTTATGCTTATGATGGACATCACTAGGTGCCTTTTGTAGGGGTTAATGTGGCTTTCTCTTACATAGTTGCTAAATACCTGTATTGTTTAATTTCTTATGTTCATGCTATTAGCCATTTTTGCATCTCTACGTTCTGTAAGAAAGAAGATTGTCTACTTACATACCTTAAAGAAATATAGCAACTAACGCTATTAGCCATTTTTGCATCTTTAGATTCTGTGAGAGAGAAGATTGTCTACAAACATAGCATAAAGAAATACAGCAGCTGATGGACATCCTACTAACTTATCAGGAGCTACAGTGTTAAGATTTTTGGCCTCAAATCCTACACCTTGAGCTGCATTTGGATTGTATGGCTCCTTTGGTCTCTGGATATTTTTGAAGTTAAGGGCCCTTACTAGTCAACGTACCACCAGATGGTATTTTATTCTGTATCATATACACAGGCATATAATTACTTACGGTTGTCATTAACATCTAAAGGTTTCAGTATGCTATTTACACACTTCTTTTTACTATTATTGAGTTTAATAATGGTCATACATAAACTCTTTGTACCTGGTACCTAGACGTAAGTGTTATAACATTACGGAACATTATTTTATGTAAAGCACTAAAATTTGAATTACCTTATATGCTATGTTGTGTATGTAACATATAGAACTTAAGCAATATCAGGATTATATTCCTTTCTGATTTCAGATGTAGCCATCTTTATTACCCCTTGCCACTTTGTGCCTTATCTTAAGGCTACCAACTATTTATTATAGATACATGGATTTTGTGATACTATTTGATTCTCCTGTTTTCCTTGTTTTGTATGGTTGATTGTTCAATTACATTTTATGCAAATTTTGCAATTTATGATTAATCTTAATAAGCACTTCACCTAAATGAAGCACTTAACTGTGAGCTCTACTACTTGGTGTGTGGTTCTGTATTTAGCACCTACTACCTGATTTAAATATGAATTGTATCTCTTCCTGTGTCTCACATCTTCAGATCTTACTTCCTGAATATTATTCAGTCACTTTGTGTTTTTGCACATTCGATCAGTTGATACCTTATTCTGTATCATACAATAGCATAAGGATACTTATGACTGTAATTTACATCTAATAGGTCCAGTGCGCCAATTTACAGTATGCCAGGTTACAACATTAAATAACTTCAGTTGTGTGCTTCTTTTATAGGAAACCTTACAATTATGATTGATGTTAAAAACAGTCCAAGATTTCATAATTTTTATTAATGCTTGAGTTAATGATGAACATTGTAAAATCTTTCACTGTATTTAATATTAGCCATAAGAAGGTAGCTGTATCACCAGGCCAAAATGGACTGTAATAATTTTTAGAACAGAATAATATTTAAAACTATGAGACATCTTAGTTGGTATGTCATTGCACATGTATCACCTGTACCTTAACCTACACTTATATTATTTCAGGTTTTGTACACATGTTACAAAATAGACAAAAATAATGCTTATTGTTCATCAGTAAATTTGTATTTTGACATGTACTAATGTATTATTGTATTATGATACATTCTATGGTGCCATGATTATATTCATGAATTTCAGTCTTTGTAACCACTCTTAATGTATGTTCTAATGTCTCAATTGTACTGCCTATGTTATATCAATCTATTTATTGATTTGTAATGAAAACCACTCATAACACTGACTATAGTTGGCACCTGGACTTGGGTTACAGTATTACTTCAGTTCATAATTCGATAATTTTTTTATCATAGACTCTAATGTGTTTTCCTGTATTTTAAAATATCGTACTTCTTTCAATTATGACCATATACCAACTTCCTTCTAATTCAGTGTGCCCTGATTTTGTATCACATAATGAGCAGCTTGTGTTTGGTGTATGGTTACCACTAATTTGTAGAAACTGAACCTAATTCCACGTAAATCAAATAAAATGTTTGCTAGATTACAATTCTTTACCTCATTATGGAATCACAAGATTATAAAGATTCATTGGTTATTAGTGCCATCTTACAGTCTTGTCTTGTAGCAATGACGCCACATAGTAGCCACTTCTATGACATCCATAGTACTTGTATGTCCTTGTTAGTGTAACTAGCATAGTGAGTGATTTGCCTCATTTATGATTTCACATGGACTACCTGATGGATACTATTGTCAACAACCTTGTATTAAAAAGCAAGTTTTGGAGCATGAGTATCAGACATAATATGAAACGCGGCAAAAGTTGCAAATTATGTAAATCTGACGACCACCAGATATAATACGAAACATGGCTAACATTGTAAATTATGTAACCCTGACGACCTTACTTTTGGTAAGCTCATAGGTTGATACCATTTACCAAATATACTTTTGAATGTCTTTATTTTGTCAAGCTCTATTATATATTTGATGTGTATTTGACAACAAGCTCAACAGTTTATGGCGATGTGTAGTGCCTACTGGCTGATACATACTGATGTAAGTAATAATTGTGACAGCTATGTATCGTCCCATGAACCATGGACCTTGCCGTTAGTGGGGAGACTTGCGTGCCTCAACGACACAGATAGCCATACCATAGGTGCAACCACAATGGAGGGGTATCTGTTGAGAGGCCAGACCAACGTGTGGTTCCAGAAGAGGGGCAGCAGCCTTTTCAGTGGTTTCAGGGGCAACAGTCTGGATAATTGACTGATCTGGCCCTGTAGCACTAATCAAAACAGCCTTGCTGTTCTGGTACTGCAAACGGCTGAAAGCAAGGGGAAACTACAGCCGTAATTTTTCCCGAGGACATATGATACGTCAAACTTTTGTTGGTTGTGATTAAATTAAATCACGCTGGGTGTAACATGCTTCCTTCTCTATGCACTGAAGTTAGAACTTTTATGTCACAATATTGAAAGAACTAGCAAGAGAATAGGCTGAAAAAGATTTTAAGAATTCTAAAACAGTATTTTGTTCACACTACTGCGAAACTGCACAGCAAGGTTAAATAAAATAGAGAAGTATAGTTATTTTTTAACTTTAATACTTTCGAGTCAGAAGGACCATTTCTATTCATAGCTAAATCTTCAAACTTATGGTAACTTGATGATCAGTTTACGTAGTGACTCTAAAATTCTATTTAGTTGTGTGTTATGCGTGACTTTGAACAAGGTGCTACTATCAAAGTTGTACCTGCGTTGTGATTGGGCTAATATCATTTCACATCGAGGATTATGTGAGAAAATATACTGACGGAAAAGGAACGCAAAACGAAATAATAAGTAATGTAGAGTAATGAAGTTTCGGGAATATATTTGTCTAGGTAACATATTTAAGTGAATAAGATTGTAAGATCACAGGCTGACGAAAGCGCAATGTAAACCATTGCAAGTATGAAGAGGTGGCACTCGTCAGAATGTTGAAAGAAAGCGTGCAGACATAAATGTAATGTGTTGTGCAGGTGCCAGTTGTCAGTTTGTAGAATGGAGCTCCGTGACTGTTCCACTTGGTCGGTCAATGCAGGGACAGTTAATGTTGATCGTGCATGTCACTAGAGTTGTCTTCCGATGATATCCCATACGTAGTCGACTACTGATAGATCTCGTGATCGAGCAGGCCAAGGCAACATGTCGGCAGTATGTAGAGCGTGTTGAGGATGACGACAGCTGTGTGTGGTCGAGCGTTATCCTGTTGCAGCTCTGGAACGCTCTACATGAAATGCACCAACATAAGTCGAATCGCTACACTGACGTACAAATGTGCATTTGGGTGCGTGGGATAGTTCAGAATTGAGGCCCTCAACTGGCTCCTTCTAACCAACTCACGGCAATCACTGGCAATGCCACCTTTCATAAGAAAAGATAACTCACCCCCACCCTATGCTCCAAGGACCTCTCGATGGACATCAGTGAAGTCGCTAATGGTGATGGTTTGGTGTCTGTGGAATTCTCACTACAGGACTTCGGGCTCGGAGCCGCCTTGGAGTACCGGATTTGTATCAGTTCGTTGGGTCACTATGGCGCAAACTGCTACTCTAATTGCTGCTGCAGAGGCACTACGATCCACAGAACCGTATGACGAACACGAACGTCTTCCCTCTCGGTAGTGACGCGTGACTGTCTGGAGATCCATATTCTTGCAACCGTACATTCCTCTGACCACCACTGCCAGCAGTCATCAACAATGGCTACATTAAAGCCAAGTCTTTTGCACTACCGCAGAAGAAATGTTCAGTTTGTTGTAGCACTATTATACGACATCGTTCAAACTCAGTGAGATGCTGATTATGGCGTCTTTATCGCCTTAAAGGCGTTCTGGACGAGCATCAACTCACCTCGTCCAGTCTCAAAAGTAACTAATTCTCACGACCGCTACAGCGTTTTACACTCTCATGCGGCTGGCGCGAAGTATGAAAAGACATCTTTCATGTCGCACAACTTCTTCCTGGAGTTGCGATTTATTTTTCTGACAGTGCCATCTCTTAACTTTTAATGACTACCAGTAATAGTTACAAATCATTAATTTGTCGTTCAGAATTCCGTAGCCAAGTTTCCTTACTTAAATATAGAACTATTCTTTTCGAATCTGTATCATTTATAGTCAGATCGAACAAGTTTGTTAAAAACTATAGCGGGAGTTAGCACTTGTTTACTGACCGTATGGCTAATGGAAGCTCTTGATTGAAGTGGACTGGTGAGTGGTGAACATTATTTAAAATAGCTACAGTTTAAGTCAGTAAGGCTGTACTGTCAGATTTAACCAGATTTAACAAAGCTGAGTTCATCTAGTTTTTCTTTATGGCACAAAGTGGTAACTTTGTTGCAAATTAATAAGTTTTGTTTTCTCCAACGCAGAAAAACATTTGTCAAGAAACTTACCAATTGTGAAAAACTTATGTTACAAATCTTATAAAAATCCAGATTATTCTAGGCTTAAACTCAATGAAAATAAACAAGAATGAAATAATATCTGACCTGGATTAAGGACGATAATTAAACAAAACTGTCATGCAGTTATATAGGCATCTGACCAGTCGAAGTGTTTGAGAAAAAGAAGGTCACAATATGCTCTGAAGAACGTAATTACATCAAACTCTTAGACTCTTACTAACTATTTTACCAAAAGTTATATTTAGAATCACAGGTATATTGGGAAATAAGACATTCTCTTATTTTACAGATTATTCACAAGTGTCACTAATTTCATTAATGAGACTTGTTTTCTACGATTTCAATTGTTATACTTGTTTCTGTAGGTATGTGTGCCACCAAAAAAATTAACCATTTAATGTACAGAAATAACTTTTTTCGATTTCTAATGGCTGAATACAAGGTTAGTTAAATTTAACTTTTTTACGGAATAGTTAGGAAATATAACTTAGTAATGTCGATAAATCTTCAGTTACTCAGTTTGTCAGAGTAGCAGTAGAAGAAAGTTTCGAAGAAACTCACAAACACCTGTCTCCTCCCAAATATAAAAACAGCTTTGTTACCAGCTAAGGTGTAATACAGGTATTTGCAACTTCTACAACTAATGACAACACTAGGCGAGAACGCACTGCTGCTGAGATATCTGTTGCCTGTTAACTTAGGTTACACTAATTAAGAATAAAAACCTAGGATTCGCTTTTGTCAAAAAGTAATACCTTAGTCATAAACTTGCCCACTTTCACAGCGGATTTATTCCTTAATGATCTTTGTTTCAAATAACCCAATACAGATCAAAAGGAATAGAATGTACATAATTACAAAACCAGAAGTAAGAAATTCCACTCACTATTCCATAATAGATTTGTCCTTAGACCAAAAACGGATGTGTACAATGCTGCGTCGAAAGTTCTTAGTCACTTATACTAACGGCAAAGGAAAATTTAAAAACAACAAAAAAAAATTTTGACAAATTCTTCTATGCCATAAAAGAATTTTTATGTACATAATCTGTGAAAAAATGTGCGTATGAGCTGCTAATTCATAAATTTATTTAAAAGTGCTCGTAAATGGTCAACATGTAGCCATGTTAACATACATATGTGTAATATGAATATGAAGAGACTCCTTCCATATCATTAGGATTAATCATACAAGTGAGCTATGCAACATAAAGGTAGCTAACTCTTGCCTTTACACTCAGATTGGAAGCCACTGCGACAGAATATTCACCCTCTAGCACATATTAATCTGTGGAAAGCGTAGCAAATTGAAAGAAGTTGTATTTATTCTGTTAGGTAGTTGACAACAACGAACAAAAATTTTTCACATTACAAATTTCTTCCTGTAAATGCCCATTAGACCACACAGATAAACGTTCCATCGTTTCCCAACGTGCATGCCAATGACGTCTGCTCACTATTCCTTCTTCAGAAAGACAGTTGGTGTAAGTAAATTAAGAAATGTTGAATGTTCCATATTCTACAAATTGACTTAATTCATCCAGGCTCGTCTCTATTTTATATTGGTCAGCTTAAGCGTATTGGTCAACTTAAGCCGGCTGGTAAACACTGGTACCTGGAGCTGGGATCTACCGTGTGGAAAAAGTCTCTTGCTCCAGGACAATAGAGGTGGAGCCGGCAGTGGGAAGGAAGCACAAACAAAGCTCATTAAAGTGGCTTATGTTAGCCCCGCTCAACTCTTTGTTAGCGACGTGCACAGTGTAAACAAAGGGGCGCTGCACGGGTAAACTCCATATCGCAGCGCCCCAAGAATCTCACACAGGACAAACATCGCTGCCGGCCTGCCTCCCGTAAGATAAAGTTACTGCGTTTTTTTTCCGCTTTCTTCCCGGGGGACACATAAACACTTATTGTACAGTGTTTTGCTCAGAAAAAATTACTATTCTGTGACTGCCGCACATACATTCTGACTACAACACTACTCGTCTTTTGAAAACAGAATTTCTATACCTGCATCTACATCTTTATTAGTATTCCGTGAGCCACTTCACGGTGTGTGGCGGAGCGTACTTCTGTCACCATGACGTGTTTCCCCTTCCTTGTTCTACTCGCGAAAGGCGTGTGGGAAGACTGGTTGTTGTTAAACATCCATATTAGCTCTAATTTCTCGCATTTACTACTTGTCCTAATCTTCCTAGACGTTTGTGGGGGGAAGCATATCTTGACTGATTTTCCGAAGAACGCTCTCGGAATTTCAGTTGCAGATCATGAAAATTTCTCATATAAAACTTCTTCTGGGAAAGTTTCTTGTTTGAAGTGCTGTGGTGTGACATGTGTAAACTTCCTACTGCAGTGTACTTTTCGTTATAACTACTGGGTAGCCTATATCCTATAGCAGATGCGTAATGATTCAGTATAATCTCAAATGCGTAATGTTTCCAAAATATAGTAGAAGCTGGTTCCAGCGATAAATAAGTGAACACGCGAAAAGCTGATTGTGATATGTTCGGCGACTTTGACATCAGCAATGATAATCTGAAACGGTTAACCATCATTTGTTAAAATGCATATGATTATTAATGCAACTTCTCGGTTGTATAGAAAAACTAGTTTGGCGTCCACTGCTTCGCTCTCGTTGGCAAAGCCATTACAACAAAATTAATTTTTTAAACATATACTAGGCTCATTCAAAAATTAACACCCGGTATGAAAGAGCGGTTTCTTTTTCTACGTAATTCTGACAAAGTCGATTTGTTGTGGTGAATGTTAAACAGTTTTCTTGATTTAGCTCGTAACCTCCAACCCCTTCGAAATATATCACGCTGATTCAGACCATCGAAGAATTTTCTTTTCCCAGTCTACTTCTGAGCAAAACACAGTTTTGGTAGCTGAAGTCGGAGGTATCTATTAATCCGTTTTCTGAGTTCTTGCGGTGATATTTCCGGAAAAACATTCAACCCCTAGCACATATGGCAACAGCGTTGCCGCAGTGGATACACCGGTTCCTGTGAGATCACCGAAGTTAAGCGCTGTCGGGCTTGGTCGGCACTTGAATGGGTGACCATCCAGGCCGCCATGCGCTGTTGCCATTTTTCGGGGTGCAATCAGCCTCGTGATGCCAATTGAGGAGCTACTCGACCGAATAGTAGAGGCTTCGGTTGAGACTACCATCATAACGACTGGCAGGGCGGTGTGCTGACCCCATGCCCCTCCTATCCGCATCCTTCCTTTAGGATGACACGGCGGTCGGATGATCCCGGTAGGCCACACGTGGCCTGACGACGGAATGAGTGCCTAACACATATATCTTTACTCCCAACTGAGAACGCAAGTAGATATATCCACAGCTTTAACTTTAAAAATGTTTTAATCTAAGGATATATTTCCCTGAATATTTCTATCCCCAATTTTACCCACTTAGGGGTTGAAATTTCAAAAACAGTGAAACACACATTTATTTATTTTAACCACGTAGCCAAATTCAGATTTTCGTAGATTTAGCTAAGAAATGTTTCTTAAAAATTATTTGCATTAAAACTTTCGTTCCCTACTTCACCCTCTGAAGAGCTGAATTGCCAAAAACAGTAGAACACGTATTTTTTTATTTTTAATCGAGAAGTAAAATAACAGTTTCTGTAGATGTAGCTTGGAAAAGGCTGTCGTAGCTCCACTCACTATTTCATCCCCTCAGAGGGCAAGTTTCAGAAAACGGTGAAGCTAGTATTTTGTATTTCATATCGAGAAATCGAATACCAGTTATCACAACCCTGACTTAAAGAATTCCATAGTATCGACATATTTACCAAAGAACATTACATACGCTCTTTCAGCCCCACTGGGGTGGAATTTCCTTGTTAAATGATGCCTATAGCAGGAGGTCAACACCCTCTGTAAATTTACAGTTTCAGTTCTTAGGGGCTTGGACTGGGCGAGTTGAGTCAGTAAATTGGTCAGGATATTTTCTTTTACATATTACACCACGCAGTAGTTCGACTTGTCCCTAAAATTGCTCGTTGACGCAATAATGTAAACTCCTCTAAGCTCTGCTCTGACCAAATTCCTGAAACAAATCATTGAGCTGCATGTACCGGTAAGATATCACCATTGCATGCATACTTGAAATTAATGTAGCTGCTTGCCAAAAGCTGAATGTGTTCGTAAACCGTAGCGACAGCTGACGACTAGACGGTGGAATGCGTGTCAGCGAACCGCTGTTAACTTTATCTTCAGACAGTGTAGGGAAATGTGACGATCCGGGACTAATTTATATGCCTGTTTTAAACTGAAATTATATTGAAACCCAAAACCACACGAACGTAATCCGTTGCACTAATATAATAACTTCTGGCCTGCTTTAGGTGTTGTCGCGACAATGAGGTAAGCACAATCCAAGAGAGGTTAGTAAACAACTATCACACAGGCAACTTGTCCGGTATCTTTTACCCACTGAGATGACATAGTGGTTAGTATAGTGGACTCGCATTCTGAAGGGCGACGGCTTAAATACCCGTCCAATAAAACAGATTTATGATTTCTCTCATTTCACTTTAAGGCTTAGGGCAAGTCCTGATATGGTTCCATTGGAGGGGCACGGCCGATTTCCTTCATAATCCACCTCTAACCTGAGCTTGTCTACCGCCTCTATTGACTTCATTGTCGACTGGATGTTAAACACTAATCTTCCTACCTTCTTGCAGGTGCGTTTTGACTATAAACCGCTTGTAGTGTCTTTTCGGTTCCGCAATCGTGTATCTCAATATCTACCATTTCGATACTCGATGCAGTGACGTAAAAAAAGGAACCATACTACGATCTCCCGCTCTGAAACAGATTCGGAAGATCGATTTTATAGTATTTCAGCCTTGCCTCTGCCGTTTTCCATTCTGGTACTAGTACAATTATTGGACGACAGAACAGGTAATCTATTCGCTTGCTGACTTTCCATATGACAAATACTTCTTACGATTTTTCGCCAAGTTGACTGGAAAAATTTTACTTTCAGATTGGTTGGGCGTTTCTCTGATAGCTTTCTTTAAGCTCATTTACGCTTCTTTTACCTTTTGTTTGTCAGCTAGGATTTGCAAAGCTCTTAAAACTGTAACGAAGTTCGCTTTGCTTTCGTAGCAACTTTCTACAACGGCTGTTAAACTACGGTGATACTTTCTCATAGCTTGAAACCTTGCTCGCCAGATACTAGAGTACTGAACAATGCTTATGACTTTTTACCATTTGTATTTCACATATTCCTCCTCAGAACTAAATGTTTCATGTTGACTACTTAGATACTTTTATCGGGATGGTCATCTCTCGCTATGTAGACGTCAGCCTAAAAAATATTTTTGCAGTGAGGGAAGAAAGAAAGTAATTGATATATAATGACAAGGTCTCGCCGTAACTAATAACACCTTTGATTTAATGACTGTCACCGCCAAGTGTTTGTCATGTCCATGACACTCTGCCCTCCATTTCGTGATTGTACAGAACAAGCTGTATTTCTTTGAACTCTTTTTGTGATTCTGTCAATTCCGTCTAGCAAGGATCCCGTGTCAAACAGCAGTATTCCAGAAGAAGACAGCCACATATTACGTAGGCAGTCTCTGTAATAGATTTGTCACATTTTCTGACTGTTTTGCCAATAAAACGCTGTGTTTGTTTCTCGTACCTCAGAACACCTTACCTGTGTCGATTGCAATTTGCTGCTCGTAACTGTAATCTTAACCATTTCGGTTTTATTTATTTTCCATCACCCACCTCTTCTTTTCACAAATAATATTTGAATCTAAAAAGGCCTTTTAGAAATAGTTACCATTCCCTGTGGCTGCACTCGTTTATCAACAGTTTTGTGAGGATGAGTGATGGTGGGTAATTAAGTTAGTGAACATGCAATAACATCAGCTGCCCATACACGTCTGACTGTTCGGGTAAGCACATTCTTGGTGTGTGCCCCGCTCTCCCCCCTCCCAATTTCTCCCATGCACGATTCGTCGGCACGCGCAGCGTTGCTACCGAACAGTGTATACGGAAGGGCATGGGCAGAAGTCCGCCACTGTGCATTGTCATACTGAAGTGTGCAGTGTACATTATGTAACTAGAAGTGTGGAGGTATGGCTTAAAGTCATTGAAGATTGTACAGACATTGTGTTCATTACTTTGAACTGTATCACATAGCACGGATCAACCAATAAAAGCACATGATAAAGCTCAAAAGTCAAGGAGTAAACAGCTTTTACAAAGAGCAAATTTTTATATTCTAATTCGTGTAATGTTCTTCAAATCAGAAAGTATCTTTTACCATTCACTTTCTAAAGGAGCGTATATTGTGCCTCAGGTATCGTGCTCTCTCCATAGCAAATTTCATCGAAATCTCTTCAGTGTGCTAGTCGTGAAATCGTAACAGAAAGAGGTACTTTCACGCCTATAATAATAGTACGAATGTAATTTTCAACTACGAAAACTTTTTTTTTTTTTCGTGATACGATTTTGATGAGACGATGGCTAATCAGTGCCCCAAACTAATTTCAGATTGTCTGTCAAAATCTCATGAAAGAGATTATCTTGTACAAACAGATGGATATGACGGTTTTAGATAAAACTTCGATCATACGATCTATTTTCCGTGATCCGATTTTAATGAATTAGAGCCGAAACCGATTTTCTCGAGTTATCTGTGAAAACCGCTTGAAAATTCGTCCAGTAGTTTTGCTGATTACCGTCTTCAGAAGGAGAAACAGCAAGGTACGACGATTTTAGATAAAATTTTATGTCATGATAACTTTTCTTCCTTTACCTAATTTTACGATCTAAAGCAAATACGATACATCTACCTATGCTCACTGTACCCGCGAAAACCCCAGGAATCGTCACCGTGTAGTTTTGGAGAAACATGTTCAGAGAAACAAATGGACAATACCGTTTTATAGATTTATTATTAATACAGATAATGTCCAAATATGTAGTTTCAGTTTTCAGTTGTAAGGAATTATAAGACCACTAATATTGTAGCAGTTTCCGCTGGCTATAAAGTGACGCGTCTCTGATACGCTTATGACCGTTTAGCATCGGAAATCATTTGCGTTGTGAGGGAACTGTTTACTACCACGTACAAAGACCATTTGTCCCAGAAAGATTCGCCACTCAGAACTAAGGTTGGTGTATGAAATACGGTCCTCTTGTAAGTGTACTGTCATATCGCTGGTTTAGTTGTGGAGTATCTTTGGTGGCAGCCGTGTCTAGAGAGTCGAGCGCGGGACACGGAACTGTTATGCTGTTGTGTAGTGTGTAGCTCTGCATGTGAGAGGCATTGTTAGTATGGAAGTTGAAGTGTTGCTACAAGTGCTGTTACGGTAGAGTGATAAAATATGAAAATGGTTCAGAGGAAAATGCATCAAAAAGTAATTTAAAAATGAGCAGTGCTGCTTAAGGTTCAGCAGCTCCAATGTTTGTAATTAGAATATTCAAGAAAATGCTACCTGCAGTACTTGAAAGTCAATTTGTTTCCCTATTACAGCAAAAAGGAAAAATTTTGAAACTCATAGCTTTTACTGACGTAAAGAATTAAGTGTCTGTCATCAAGTGGGCCTTATTAAAACCATGGGTCCTACATACGACCGAGTCGGTGAACATAATGAGGCTCGTGCTCTTAAGTAATGGTAGCAGAAAAGAAAGGAAACTGTCAGATTAACTGTCGTTGTATTGTTTCAACAAAGTAATGTAATTGATAATGATTAATTTTACTTCTAAAGTCAAAATAATTGTAGCAGAATGAAATGGAAATTGTCAGATTAAATATCGTTATATTCTTGCAACAAAGTAATATAATTGTTAATGATTCGTCTTAGTTCTAAAGTAGTGTTGTTCGAGAATAAAAAATAATCATTTAACATTCACAAACAAAAAGTCGTGCTTGGAACTTTTTTTCAGTAAATAATAAGTGGTGGGTAATTAAATGCATACATAAATAAATATTTAAAGATCATTAATAAACATAGCAGGTACTGCAGATATGGCTCATGTTATATTAAAATACGCACACGCTAAAGACCATAACTACGCTTACCGACCTAAGTGAAACATGAAAACATTTAGGTCTTAATGGCTCCGCTATAAGATTCATCTAGCAACCTCTGTTAACAACAGCGGCCCTCGATTACGCATCCGAGGGCAGAAGCTAATGGAAGTTTCGAATTGAGGCTAAGCACAAATAAAGACGATCCATTATGTGCACGTTCCCAAATTCCAACCTGGAGGTGTAGAGAGATAATAGACACGGCGGGAAGCGAAGTAATTCCGAACTGGAGAGCAAACATTTAACGGCGTAGTCCATTATTCCAGAAACACGGCTAGATGTGCGTCAGTCTTGCTGAGTGCGTAGTTCGGCGAATCTTGCATACTTTTTGCACCCGCAATTGTTTTTTATAGTAACGTATCCTCAACAGCCATTAGTTAAGTAGGGATTTAATTACTTCGTGATAGTGACGTCTGCTATATTTCATGCAGTCGAGCAATTTGTGTTGACGATCATTTTACTTATGAACTCGCCGGCCGGAGTGGCCGTGCGGTTCTAGGCGCTACAGTCTGGAGCCGGGCGACCGCTATGGCCGCAGGTTCGAATCCTGCCTCGGGCATGGATGTGTGAGATGTCCTTAGGTTAGTTAAGTTTAATTAGTTCTAAGTTCTGGGCGACTGATGACCTCAGAAGTTAACTCGCATAGTGCTGAGAGCCATTTGAACCATTTTTACTTATGAACCCCAAGGTGCAAGCTTTGTGTTTCCCACTAAAACACATGCATTACCTTGGATGTGTAAAGGTGCGTCGGTATCATGTAACGGCAAGTGTGCCATTTTATTGTCTTCCACTGCGTTCTCGATTGACATATGTGTGACAGTTACACTATCACTCAGAGCTGGTGTTAACAACGTTTGTTGTCTATAGATATATAAGAACTGAATAACAGACAAGGCGGAGAAGTCGGACACTGCCTGCTTTGTAAAGTAGGATGTGCGGTGCGGCGATCTATCATTTACAATTCTGGACATGTGTTCTTATGCAAATATCCTCTTAATTGCCAAATCAATCACTGAGTTTCATATGTAGGTGATACACTGTGCTGGTGAACTGGTCTCCAGTTTAATTAATTTCTTTGAACTATTCGGCACCTGACATAACTACCTTAAATGACAATGGACACTGCTAATAATAATTCGACTTCAATACACACTAACGAATCCAAACATTACGCAGGCTGCTCACCTCAAGACTGTATGTAGCTTGGTGGTGTTGGGGGCAGGTAGTGTGTAAAGAGAGGATATAAACAAAGCAGAGACCATTGGGGCGTCATTCTAGCGATGATACACGTCGTAAATAACGAAATACGAAGACATATGGGACCTTGGTATAGGACAGATTGTTTATGAGCCCACGAAGGAGCGATTTCAGTTTGCTGTAAGCCATAAATGACCATAGTTAACAACTACTAACGTATTGAAGTGTGTCTGAAGGGTGATTTCCAGGCCAACATATACAGTTGGATGTGGCGATACACAGCAGCGCACAATAAGACACGGTTTCTACCGGGCCAAACCCTTAAATGTCGTTGAACAGGACTCAGCCCACTACCAGAAACTGTGCATTACAGAGGAGATACGGTATCATGCTACCTACATTAGCATTTATGTCTCAGTATACAGCTGATTTTTTGCCATTATTTTCCTTTTCTACCACAAGTCTTCAACTACTTTGACACGACTGCGACGAATTCCTTTCCTGTGTCATTCTCTTCACCTCAGCTTAACACTTACAACCAATAGCTCACTTATCCATACATGTAAAAACACATGTACGTATTTTACATGTCTTCTCATAAACCACTGGACTGATTTCAACCAAATGTGGTACACACAGTACTTATTATCTGCAAATGAGTACTGTGGTGGTAGGTATTTCTATGTCCAGTATAGGTTAAAAAAATTGTTAGCAACCCCTGGCATCTAGGCTACCATGCACTACTGCTGTGTGTAGTATCAGAGTGCATTCCAGAGAGTATACATGGCGGTGGGCATGACTGAGAAGGATACTGGGATGTGTTGGAGCACATGGACCAAGATAGGGGAAGGAAGAGATGGTCAGAGAGAGGAGCAGAAGGATATGGACCAAGAGGTGGCAAAAGGAGATGGACAGAGAGTGGAGAAGGAGGAGACAGACGGGATCCTGGGAATGAGAATCTCGGAAACGAAGCTGATGGGCTACTTGCTTCCTACTGTCAGGAGCTTCTATGGAAACTGGCTGAAGGATGGGGTAACAACAAGTAGGCGACAAGGTGTAGGAGGTTCATGGCTCATCACAGAACGTCGAGGTCGGAGAGTTCTGCTCTCTAAGGCTTGATATCTGGTGTTCTGTGGCGGTCTGAAGACAGAGTCAATTGCGGTTCAGGTAAAAGTATTTGGAAACACATCGTCCTACTCAGATTGTTGTTAATGGGACTCTGCAGATAACCCTGCAGGTTCCCAATATGGGTGCATGCAGTGAGCACAAGATCATTGTTTTTGGACCAATGGAAATGTGTCACCTGTTTGGATTTAGCAGAACCCATTTATTCTGAATCTGGGGAACTACGACCACAACCATAGATGGAAAAATAAAAGACCAAAAGACATACTTGTAAGGACCTAACATCTATGGCCAAGTACACGCAAATACGACGGAACAGGTGAGCCCCTGTTAATCAGACACCATTACTGGATATCCAGATGGAACACACTTGCCAAATAACTGGCACCTCGCACGGAAGCTGTACCGTACCCCACATGCTGACAAGCTCCATCCCCCCCCCCCCCCCACACACACAGTGAGATGATCTATGGCCGATCTCCCACTACTATATAACGATCTTGATTGTTACAGGAATGTAGCGGCTGCAACAACCTCGAATACATCGCCATCGCTTGCCACGGTAATGATGTATGATACCCATACTAACAAACCCAACCTTGCATGAACTGTCGCAGCTAGTAAGCCACTCCTGTTCTTACTATCCATCCCACTGTCGCAGAGGTTTTTTTCCCACGGCACGAGCCTTGGCACTTTTTTCCTTCTGCTCTTCAAATTGTTACCCTCATTCGCCTTTCGTCCACTATCTATCAGCTGATGGACCGTGTTAATGCGTAGTCTTACCCAGACGCACGGATAACATCACAGCCCAGCATTCTGTGATCCACCCATTAGATAACTAACATGTTGACTGAGGTGACAGTAGAACTTTTGGTCTGGTCACCACGTTGGTGCGGGGATGGAGGGGCGCCATCTCTGTCAAAAAAAAACTGTTTGGATGAATGACATTTCTTGTTAAACCATATAATGCAACACTTCTTCAGGACACAACAACCAGAGCGCAGACACAACGGCTTTACTGGCCAGCTCCCATCGAAAAGAAGGATCGAAATTAAATTAATTTGATAATTCCTACGACAAATTACTCGAGTAGCCAATAAATTTTCTATTAATACTAATCTGAGACCAGATGGACCATTAATTAACAAGCCTTTAAACTAAATTGATCGTTTTATGCTATTAGGGTAATTTTCTTCAGCCAAAAAATATCACTGAGGGATTATTTACGTCGAGGACCATCAGATGGAGGTTCAAGATAATTTTCACATTCTCCACTTGATCGATGTAAAAAGATCCTACACCACATAAATTGCCGCTAATGCATCGTTCCACAATAGAAATCACAGTACACTCGGATTGCACCGAACCCAGATCTATTTTTGCTCAGTTACATTTTCTTTGCTCTCAGATTGCTCCAAAAATTTGCATTCATATCTGTTAACTAACACATTAGTTTCACATTCATCCTTCCACATCCGCTCATAATTCATGCTTTCATCAAGAGCCACCAATTCACATCCAACAGTAGAAAAATGCACAAATGCCTTCCTCCGACATATCTAGATCGGTAGCTTCAGTCTTCCGAGCTTCAGCACCTAAAATATCTTTTTTACCTCCCTTTAAAATGACATCACTCACATCCGCCGATACATAATAAAATTCATCATCAACTGGTGAGACCTTTGTTACTCCATCTTCACAAACACCTTCACACACTTCCACCGATGCGCCATACAGTTCATCTCCGGCGGACGAGACTAATGTTTCGTCGCCTTCACAAATACCTTCGTCTACTTCCTCCTATACAAAATCATCTACATTATTTCCACCTTCACTATTATAACTGTTGCTACAGATTAGTGCCTCAGCAGTGTACGTAAATTCAGATCCACCTCAGCCTGTCAGTAATCACATAATCTTTCAACAAGCATAAACTCATCACATGATTCCCTACCCATCCACAAAAATCAGTTCTCCAGCACCGTATTATAATTATCAAATTTCTCAACACATTTTACCATACTTCTTGCGCCCTTTTCGTGGTTGCGCTGCTTAAAATTAATCTCCCGGCTATCTTTAGTTCTTACAACCCTCCTCTCCAACATTTTTGGCTTCTTTGACGAATTTTCGGCTCCATCAGAATTTATAAAATAATGTGTCCGTTTCAAAACTGGTTTATTTCGCCACCTCGGGATCTGAGATGTGGCGATCTCTAATTTCAAGACCTCGTATCCTGGGGTTGCATTTCGCTGCCCCTCAAATCTTCGATACCAATTTTTATTTCCATTGTGAGAATTCCCGTTTTAATTTTTCCTCTTTGATAATTATTATCATGGGGATACTTATTCCTGTTACGATAATTATTGTGGACATCACTACTGTTCCCATTCTGGTACCCATTTCCCTGTCTACTATTCCAATTATGTGGCTGGAATTTCAACATCTGTTCTAGTTTCTTTATACAATGTAAAAATTCATTGATGGGATCTATCACACTGTGGACAAGATCCCATTCTGAAATTCCCGTAATAGTCTATTGAGCATCGTAAATCTCCTTCAGTATTCCCAGTGGATGATTTATATGGATCATCTTACCCAGTTCACGCACACAAAAACCTCGCATCTACTCACTTCCATGTTTGAAACTTGGTTCGCTTAGGATTCATTCTGAAGTTACGTTTGCTTCGCTTCAGTCCAGAAATTGTTCAGGAAACAACTTTCAAACACTTCATAGGTGCTAAATGAAACACTCATTAAATTTCCCAATGCTTGTGCATTGCTCTCAAGATGTCTTTCCGTGAGTTTAATTTTTTACTCTTCTGACATTCCTCTCACAAGTTCATCTCTACATGCACCAACCAAATCAACTGGGTGGTATTTTCCATCATTTCGTCGTTATTGAATTACCTCCTGGAACACTATCACAGCAGCAGCTCGATTTTCTACTAAAGAATTTGATTCTACACTCACGTCTTTAAACTACTGTTCATGCTGCACAGCTGCTTTAATTAATATGGCTTTAAAATGTTCTCTGTTTTTAAGCAGCTCTTTCTCACATTCTACTACTCTACCTGACAAATTGTTAACTCGAACGTATTTTGTGTCATCATACAATACTTAGCATAATTACCTAGTTCATCCCGTATCTCTTCTCGGAAATGTTTTCCTAATGAATTGACTCCTGTGATAATTAGGCCAACATCCTCAGAAATTATACTCACATTTGCCCTTATACCTTCTAATTTTGAATCAATTATGCTTCCTATGTCAGATCTAATTTTGTCTCACCCAGCTTTAACATTTACTGTTACGCATGACTCTACATTTACAATTTTTGAACTTAGTTCTGTTTTGACATAACTTATCTCTGTTTTTACGGAACGTAGCTCAGTATCAAACGTCCCGATGCTAAACTGCATTGCTCCCATACTAAAATGAATTTCTAGTAAAATTTATACTAATTTTATCGATGTATTGTCTGAAAGCTTGCTTTCCCTCCCTGATTTAGGCCTATCTGCGCCACAAGTAGATTCCATTTCGGCACTCTCGCGTACAGACTTAGGAATAATTGGGCCACTAGTATAATCTGAACCACTTACAACGGATAGTTGTTCATTCGTTGTACGCTCCACCACTAACGATAACACTTACCGGTCATGCTGGCTGCTATTGCTGCGTTGCTGTTGAATGTGTAAATGCCGCCGATTATTATGCCACCGCTAGTGACTCTAAGTCGTCTCCGGTAGTATTCGATGCCGTTTCATTACTGTGTGGGAAACGTCACAGGTTCCTGTAACCGAACCCCAACTTGGAAACTGTTGAAATACGACACTGTCGTCCACCTCTGTGTCATTTAAAGCACTACAAAAGTGACTGAGGACTGCAGTTAACCCTTTATTTACAAAATCAAGATCTTTATAGGGATTACTATTTCCTTGACATAGTTACAATTTACAACATGAATTTACCATACGTCAAATTAATGTAAGAAGAAATTCTTTCAGAAAAAAATGTTTTAGAGTACTTTCATCGTGTGTGGTGTCACAGCGAACTCAATGGTCTTTCAGGCATAGTTCAGCTGTTTGTGGTGCTGTGCGAAACAGTTCTGATTCTTTCTTAGCAGAAGCTATTACCACACGTCTGTCTCATCCATGTCACACGAGGGGCGTGTCTGACTGTTCTGCACCATCCACACATTAGTCATGTTCCCTTTGGACCAAAATATCCCGCTTCATTGGCCCGTTTACCTTAGGATCGTCCTGTTTGAAACAGCGATGAATGCTCCAGTACAGTGGCCAGTGTTGTGACTATTCTTCCGCCATGCACATTCTGGGTACTGATGCCAGTCTTCCGTGGAGATAATTTAAAGTGAAAGAGGAAGCTATTTTCAGTTTCTCTAACCCAATCTTGTAGCCAAGTTTTATTGATTTCTGCGGCATGTACTGAGGCCACAACAGCCATTCTTTTTTCAGGAATTCATTTTTCTCACTCCTCCTTTGTTTATATAATGAGGAAAAAACCTACATGACAATGTGTGACAGGTAGTGAGGATGGCTCGATATGTACTTGCTGCTGACTACGTAGTGAAACCAGACACTATTAGCTTGCATAGAAAGAAAGCTGACAAGTAGTAACGATCTACAGCGCATAAAACCTGAAATGTATAATAACAAATGATAATTAACTGAAACCCTCAGCTGCCGACAGGTGTTGTTGATATACCTCGATGGGGACAGCTGAAAACGTGTGTCCCGACCGGGACCCGACTGGGACCTGAACCCGGGATCTCCTGCTTACATGGCAGACTCTCTGTCCATCTGAGCCACAGAGAACACAGATGAATAGTGCGACTGCAAGGACTTATCCCTTGCACCCTTCCCGTGAGACTCACATTCCCAACTGTCCACAATCTACATATGTAATGTACCTAATAGATATTTGCCCATCCACTCATTACTCGCGCACACTAAGGTGACGATTCCCGTAAGAGTTCGAGCAACCTGAGCCCATTCGCACAGACGAAGGTCAATGGCTGGGTAGCCATTAAGTACTGCATATATACGACGATAGTAACCGTTGTCGAAAGAACAGATACCATTGATGACCGTGCAGCTCCTCTAGAGTAAATGATAGTTAATTCAAACCCTCAGCTGCCGACGGGTCTTGTTGATATACCTTGATGGGGGCAGCTGAAAATATCAGCTTAATCGAAACCCTCAGCTACCGACAGGTGTTGCTGATATACCTCGATGGGACAGCTGATATTTTCAGTTGTCCCCATCGAGGTATATCATCAACACCTGTCGGCAGCTGAGGGTTTCAATTAACTATCATTTACTCTAGAGGAGCTGCACGGTCATCAACGGTATCTGTTCTTTCGAGAACAGTTACTGTCTTCGTATGTATGATAACAAGGCCAACAGCTTCCATCATTTTTTTTATTTATTTATTTATTGTTCCATGGGACCAAATTAAGGAGAAGTCTCCATGGTCATGGAACGAGTCAATACATGAAATTATAATACGATATTAGAAACAGATAAAATGAAATATAAAAAAAAACATATTCAGGTGACAAGTCGTAAGTTTAAATGAAGAAAATCAACAATGTAGCACTGGAATTTGCTTAATTTTTTAGCTCTTCCAGGAGCTCCTCGACAGAATAGAAGGAGTGAGCCATGAGGAAACTCTTCAGTTTAGACTTAAAAGAGTTTGGGCTACTGCTAAGATTTTTGAGTTCTTGTGGTAGCTTATTGAAAATGGATGCAGCAGCATACTGCACTCCTTTCTGCACAAGAGTCAAGGCAGTGCATTCTACATGCAGATTTGTTTTCTGCCTAGTATTAACTGAGTGAAAGCTGCTAACTCTTGGAAATAGGGTAATATTGCTAACAACAAACGACATTAAAGAAAATATATACTGTGAGGGCAATGTCAGAATTCCCAGATTTTTGAGTAGGGGTCGACAAGAGGTTCTCGAACTTACACCACATATAGCTCGAACAGCCCGTTTTTGAGCCAAAAATACCCTTTTTGAATCAAAAGAATTACCCTAAAAAATAATACCATACGACATAAGCGTATGAAAATATGCGAAGTAGACTACTTTTCGTGTCGAAGTGTCACTTATTTCAGATACTGTTCTAATGGTAAATAAAGCAGCATTTAGCTTCTGAACAAGATCCTGGACATAGGCTTTCCACAACAGCTTACTATCTATCCGAACGCCTAGAAACTTGAACCCGTCTCGCTTATAATATGCTTATTCTGTCTGATCAAAATATCGGTTCTTGTTGAATTGTGAGTTAGAAACTGTAAAAACTGAGTCTTACTGTAATTTAGCATCAAATTATTTTCCACAAGCCACGAACTTATTTCATGAACTACATTATTTGTTACTGTTTCAATATTACACACAAGATCCTTCACTATCAAGCTGGTGTCATCAGCAAACAGAAATATTTTTGAATCACCTGTAATACTAGAAGGCATATCATTTATATAAATAAGAAACAGCAGTGGCCCCAGCACCGACCCTTGGGGAACGCCCCACTTAACAGTGCCCCATTGGGACTGAACATCACTACCTCTCTCAATATTGCGGAGAATTACCCTCTGCTTTCTGTTCTTAAAGTAACAGGCGAACCAATTGTAAGCTACTCCCCTTACTCCATAATGGTCCAACTTCTGCAGTAATATTTTGTGGTCAACACAGTCAAAAGCCTTCGTTAAATCAAATAAAACACATAGCGTTCGCAACCTTTTATTTAATCCGTCCAAAACCTCACAGAGAAAAGAGAATATTGCATTTTCAGTTGTTAAACCATTTCTAAAACCAAACTGAACATTTGACAGCAAATTATGTGAATTTAAATGCTCCAGTAACCTTGTATATACAACATTCTCGATAACATTAGCAAACACCGATGGCATAGAAATAGGTCTAAAATTGTCAACATTATCAATGTCTCCCTTTTTATAAAGTGGCTTCACTACCAAGTACTTTAATCGGTCAGGAAACCGACCACTCCTAAAGGAAAACTTACAGATATGGCTGAGAACTGAGCTACCATACGTAGAACAATACTTCAGTATTCTGCTAGATACCCCGTCATATCCATGAGAGTTCTTGGTCTTTAGTGATTTAATTATTAACTCAATCTCCCTCTTGTCAGTATCATGGAGGAGCATTTCAGGTAACAGTCTCGGAACACTTTTTTCTAAGAGCCCTATATGATTCCCTGTTGGGACTAGGTTTCTATTTAGTTCACCTGCTATATTCAGAAAGTGATTATTAAATACTGTACATATATGCAACTTATCAGTAACACGGACATTCCCACTACGCACTGATTCTATATCCTCGACCTGTCTCTGCAGACCAGCAACTTCCTTTACGACTGACCATATGGTTTTAATTTTATCCTGAGACTTAGCTATTCTATCTGCATACCACATACTTTTTGCCTTCCTAATAACATTTTTAAGCACATGCATGGTCGTACAACTGTCACTGCAATCGTATGCTACGTAGTCTCCTAAAAAGGTGGTTTCGCACAGTATCCACTGGTAAACAGGTGGTTACAAACAAAAGCAGAAATCATAAGGTAGAACCTTGTGGGACACCATCCGTTATTACCCACAGAGGTTTCCAAGCCAGTTCAGCAGAATTTCGTTAAATTCCCACATAAAACCTTCCGAAGATCGCGCAGTAGTAGCAGACACCTTGTCGTGTGTGAGATTTGCCTTACAGTTCCCACCTCCACGTCGCATATCCTCTCGCAGCTTTCAGTTAGCATAGTACTCAGCTGGTAGTGGACCGATAGCTCTTTTTAGGTCTCGCCTGCGGTGGTCGTCCTCTACGGCGGAGAGAGCCCGCCCTTTACTGCGCCGTAAGCTGCGTTTGGCCCCACCCACGGCTTTAGCCTCCTCCCTTTGTGCCTCGCATTTTCGATCCGCCGCCGTGCGGCTTCTCTTTATCACTGCAGCAAAGGAGGTCCCATCTACTGCACGTCCCACCGCAAGCGAAACAGTAGCTTGCGGCGCGGAATTCCAGCGGAGAGTCGGGAGAAAGAGCAACTGTGGACACGCAGAAGAGGAGAATAACTTGAAGGAGGAATATAAAAACATTAGAATGCAGTGCGCAGATTGCTAGGTCAGACGATCTTCAAAGAAGCCGCATAATCTGGTTTTACACTGTAGTTACTTTTCCTCCTGTGCTCATATTTACATTCCTCTAAATGCTCAAAAGGAAGCACGGCGGATTTCTTCCAACGTACGAGCAGTGCAGAAAGTTTGAAAAGTTTTATTTCTACAGTTCAGTTTAGTCGGTAATACACAGCGGGCACTTTCCATAAGCTCATGCTATGAAACTCTGTTATCGCAGCAACGTTGACTCTCGTCGATTACATCTACAGCAAACCACATAAACCTAAGCTTTGGTAAACTTTCCTCTCACTTCTGTATTCCTTCGGCTACCAAAAAAAAATAAATAAATAAATAAATAAATAAATAAATAAAAATTCTGCCCTTAGATCGGTTTCTCTTTGTGTCCACTTCCCTTTGAACTGCTTAATCACATAGTAGAGACGGATTTTTCGATGAACTTCTGTCCTTACTTACTCCATAGATCTGACTGAGACATATGCAATGGCGTGGTCTGAAATATTCGTTGAGGTAAGCAGCTACAAAAGAGTAAAATGATATTTTTAATGCGTAAAGAGGGTGGACCCTCCGTTTTTGTTAATTAGTTGTAAAACTCAGACATTGGCTGCCGTGGGAGAACCTTTCCAGCTTATAATACAGTTAAGTTTGTAAGGCGTTCCTGAGTTTCTGAATTACGTACAGTTGTTCAATCATTCCAGGGCTGGAAATCTTCTGTCAACTAAGGCACTGCATGCAGAATGAGTCAAAATAAGTTCAAGCAGTTTCACCGTCTCACAGTGTGCAGTTTGGAGTCCATTTGACAGTAAACGTCAGCAAATCACTAGCACGTTTATGACACAATTGTCCAGCTTAGCAGTCTTTTAGTGACTGTAATGCAAATTCAGGTTAACAATGTTTATATTTCGAATGTATTCGCAGTTGCAAATGCGGACAACCCTCAGCTGCATAAGGGATTGACGACAATGAAAATTTGGGCCGGACCGGGACTCAAACCCAGATATCTTGCTTGTCACGAGCAGCCACCTTACTATGGGGCTATCCGAGTACGACTCAATGCGAGGCACTCCGGTCTCAAACGTTTATACGGATTAAAGTATACATACTTAAAAGTTCTGATAATAGTAGAAGATGCTAGTTGCTGAATCTATTTTGTAACAGGCGCATTATCAGCATGTCTAGATCGACTACAACATTGCACTAGGACATTTAGTTCCCATTTCATCCATGTGTTGACCATGAATTACTCTTTCCCGTATGCCTGGTTTTCATCAATTCACGGAATTCATCATTCTGATACACTGTAGCCAACATCGTAAGCTCTGGACTGCAATATATAAAATTACGCAATACTGGGAGGTAACAGATCCACAAACGTGCATCGAATGAAAGTGACTCTGTGATCTTGCATCACAAGCAGCAATATGGGCTTTTACATCTCGTTTTTGAAATGGATCTATTATTCACCTAAAAACCAATACTAGAACGCGCTGATATTATATTTCACAACAGAGTCGTAGAAATCCACCAGCCGTTTATTTACATCCTCATGTGGATTCCCTGATTCAGTGGAAAAAGTCACTCAAAGCGAGGAAAAAATTGTTAAACGTTTGACACTGCTTGCTATCGCACTGTATTGAGCTTACGTGTAAAACGGTGAACCAATGTTGCAGTAGAAAACGGATTTATGACTCTTAATTGCTATCGATTCAAATGTACAGTCGCCAATGCCGTTCCACCAAAACTCTTAGCATGGCCATGAATTTTGAACAGTTTTCACGGACTGCCCCTACAGTTGTGATATAGTGAAGTATTGAGGATACTTCTGAATAATAACACACATCAGCTGCATTGTCCTGAATAACTGACACAAAATTCTACTTGATGTGATATCCTTCAGGGGAACGTCCAACAACTTTATCAATGAATGCCAAGCGAAACAACTGGTTGTGAAAGGTCCAGATGTGGACAAACACATTTTTGACTTGCTCAGTTTGTTAAGCTCTTTGGCTTGAATAAATCATTCAGGTTTTCTGAAATTGTAATCGTTTGATGTACACATGCGCATCCTTCTGTAGCGGCACCACCATCTAGGATAGGGAAAATTAGTTTTGTGCGATATTTGGAACATGAGTTACAGCCATGTGCGGGCCAGATTGCAGTAAGTTATGCATACCAGCAGTTGCAAAGGCAAACAGAGGCGACAGGGGCATAGAATTCCCAGAGGGGGAGCACACAGAAGTTCCCATGGCGAAGATAACAGGCAGAAGAGGGCCAATGGCAAACCTAAGTGTTATGCACATGTGACGCAAAGTGGTACATTAGCGAAATAGAGCCACACAGCTGAGTATAAATAGGTGTCATCTTCTAACGAGATTCATTCAAGTGCGGCAGCTCTCCTGGAGGGAGGGGCATATCACAAGACTGGGGTACACTCAGCAACAGATGCGACGACAGCATCCCCGTCCACGGCAGGTCGTTGGTTTGACTCTCTGAGGCCGACGCAGAGTCCGCAGCCACCCAGGGCGGGCCACTCTTTGGCTCGTTACTGTGTTCAGTCGTCTCAGCTCCCGACACATGCCAGTGACTTACGAGGCGAGGGTCGCAGATTCAGACACTGGATCGCAGGCAGTCATTACCACTGCATTCTCAGCAACACCAGTGGGAACAAGCAGCAGCGAGCCAGCCTAGGGGTCCTAGCGGAGCAGCGCAGAGTCAACAGCGATGGTGGCTGCTGAGCTGGCTCCTGGCACAGCCATCCTGACATAATCGGAACTCTGCAGCTGGCTTACAAGGCCGGCACAACACAGCGTTGCATTGCACAGGCTGCTGGGGTGCTTCCTCAGCATTGTGGGGCCCTGTGATACAAACCGAGGTGAGCGGAGCACTGTACTGGAAGCAAATAAATCGTTTGGAAAGTTCTCGCCGAGTTTTAATACGCCAGATTTGACGTGTGACACAACAACACTTCTACCAATTTTGGTACCATTGGGATATTTTTTCCCATGGATACTGTGGGATCAAAGTTGTACAGCCAAGTCCCACAATCATTCTAGCTCTGCCCTGCTTGGATTTCCATGGTTTCACAACTCATCAGTACGACTTCGCTTGCTTACCTTCTGCCAACAGCATCATACCTGTGTGATGGTTATTATAATAAGTTGGCAGTTTATGGCTTTATGATGACATGAAAATATGTTCCACTTGTGCAGTTATTCATTTTACATAGGCACCTCACACCAATATCCGCAATCGCCCATTGAGGAACAGGTAACAGGTGGGGGGGATAGGACATATCCAAGTTCTCCAGAGTTCCAGCTGTCACTTGTAGTGCAGATTGTTTAGATAACATTGGTCCTTGCCTGAATTGTAATGCATATTGAGCACGAACTTCTGAATTTTGCTGAGCATCGTAAAAATTCTTGTATAATTTCACATTTGTCAACTATAACAAAAAAAAATCAGGGATCCAGTTATACATTATATCTCTGTTACTATGTAAAGTCCTTGCTGTAACTTCGTTCTTCAAATTAAAAAAGTTATAGAGGCAAGTATAGCCTCCTCCTATCATATCTCCTCTTCTGACTGCCTCCATGTAAGGGAGAATATCTTTCTGCCAATATTTAAATTCATTTACACTTTTATTTCATAGTAATCTGGTAAAAATCTCTTTACTGACATGTTCAAAAATTGTTTCTGTTTGGGAAATTGCTTAGTTTCGTGACACAGATATTACACGCCATCCGTTTGCCGTTACATGCACATTTGCATTTTTCACAAGTTCAACTGTGCAATCTAAATTTCATGTCACGAAGTCTGTTTACTGTTTCTCTTTTTGTAATGCACGTTCTTCCGTTGCATTATACATCCTGTTGTCATGGTGTACTGTCATCAGCCTTTCTGTTACCCAGCAATGATTCTGTACCTGAACATGAAGAAAAAAGGTAAAGGAACAGTTTTGTTTTGCCAAGTGTGAGTTTGGAGTGTAATGGAAGCTGGTCTCCTGATGAAGTATCTTTCTTTATTATGCTCTTGCTGTGGTTCCTGTAATGTTTCCCTCTTCTGAACAAATAGCTTTTGGTAGAACTGAGTACAAACATTAGCATTTCATTTCCCTCCTCTCTCTTTATGTTGACCAGCTGACAAACCTAGTATTCCCGAGTTCTTCATTTTGCCCATTTTCTGTCAGAAACAAAAACTAAACAATGAACTGTGTTATCTGTGCTCGACTTCTTACACGTTGGTAAGGAGAGGTGAACTACAGAGCGGTACAGCAACTGTCTCAGAGGAAAGCTGGATGATAGCAGAAATGGTTATCGAAGAAGTTAACACAGTAAACAGATGATTTGCCCAATTTGTTATTCTTCAAGCGTACAGAGACACATTGCAAGTAATACAGCAAGAAATTGAGTCAATCTCTCGATATCAACAAGGCACGGGCTCTCTGCACTACAGCATGAATGATGATGGAACTGCCGGCCGCGGCGGCCGTGCGGTTCTAGGTGCTTCAGTCCGGAACCGCGTGACTGTTACGGTCGCAGGTTCGAATACTGCCTCGGGCATGGATGTGTGTGATGTGCTTAGGTTAGTTAGGTTTTAGTAGTTCTAAGTTCTAGGGGACTGATGACCTCAGATGTTAAGTCCCATAGTGCTCAAAGCCATGATGGAACTGGACTACGCGATGTCTGCATTGCATCACATGACGAAGAGGCTAATTATGAGTGGCTGTGTGGCTCCCGCCAGCCATCCTGTCTCGTGGCCCAGAGAGCTCTCATATAATGAAGAGCCAAAGAAACTGGTACATCTGTCTAAAATCGTGCACGGGCCCTGCGAGCTCGCAACACGACGTGGCATGAACTCGACTGATGTCTGAAGTAGTGCTGGATGGGAACTGACACCCTGAATCCTGCAGGGCTGTCAATAAATCAGTAAGAGTACGAGGGGACGGAGATCTCTTCTGAACAGCACGTTGAAAGGCTTCCCAGATATGCTCAATTAGGTTCATGTCTGAGGAGTATAGTGACTAGCGGAAGTGTTTGAACTCAGAAGAGTGTTCCTGAAGCCATTCTGTAGCAATTCCGGACGTATGGGGAGTCGCATTGCCCTGCTGGAATTGCCCAAGTCCGTCGGAAAGCACAATGGACATGAATGGATGCAGGTGATCAAACAGGATGCTTGCGTTCGTGTCACCTGTCAGAGTCGTGTCAGGGGTGCCATATCACTCCAACTGCACATGCCCCACACCATTACAGAGCTTCCACCAGCTTCAACAGTCTTCTGCTGACATGCGGGGTCCATGGATTAATGACGTTGTCTCCTTACAGGTACACGTTCATACGCTCTATACATTCTGAAACGAGACTCGTTCGATCACGCAATACGTTTCCCGTCATCAACAGTCCAATGTCGGTGATGATGGGGCTAGGCAAGGCGTAAAGCTGTATGTTGTGCAGTCATCAAGGGTACACGAGAGGGCCTTCGGCTCCGAAAGCTCATATCGATGATGTTTCGTTGAAGGGTTCGCACGCTGACACTTGTTGATGGTCCAACATCGAAATCTTCAGCAATTTGCGGAAGGGTTGCACTTCTGTTCCGTTGAAGGATACTCTTCAGTCGTCGTTAGTCCCGTTCTGGAAGGATCTTTTACTGGCCGCAGATTGGATGTTTTACCGAATTCCTGATATTCACATTACAATGGTGAAATGGTCGTACGTGGCATTTCCCCGCTTTATCGCCACCTCGGAAATATGTGCTCCATCCCTCGTGTGCGGACTATAACACGACGTTCAAACTCACTTATATCTTGATAAGCGGCCATTGTAGCAGCAGTTATCGATCGAAAATCTGCGCCAGACACTTATTGTTTTATATGGGTCGTATTATGCTTCTTTACATACCTCTGTATTTGAATAGCGTGCCTATACCAGGCCTATACCAGTTACTTTGGTGAAATACTCAGCGTTTCCTGGGTATGTATTTATTCCAGTCTTCTATTAGTCCATATCCTTTTTCCCCCTTCTCTCTCTTCATCTCCTCCTTCAGCTCCTCTCTGTCTATCTCCTCCACTCCCAAAGTCTTTCCACATCCTTCACCCCCCCCTCTCTACTCGTCATATCCCCTCCATCCCCATACATTGTCCACATCGTTCACTCCCACTCTCTGCTCATCTCCTCCTGTCCCTCTCTCTGCCCATTTCATCTTCCCCTTTCCTCTGTCAATCGTTTCCCCACCCCTCTGTCCATCTGCTCCTTTTCCTTTTGACCATCTCCTCCTTCTCCCCTCTAATTAGCTACTCCCCCTCTCTCTGTCAATCTCTTCCTCCCACCTATCTCTGTATATCTCCTCCTGCCCCTCTCTCTTTACATCTCCTCTTCCCTCCTCTCCCTATGCATCTCTTCCACTTTCCATTCTTTGTGCAACTCCTCCTCTTCCCTTTTGCTGGCCAATTCCCACGCCTCTATCTCCGTCCACCAATTCCTCTTCCCTTCTTCTGTTCATTTCCCTCTCCCTCGCCTCTGTCCATCTCCTTCTCCTCCTATCTGTGATTATCTCCTCCTTCTCTGGCACTGCCTGTCCATGTCTTCCTCCTCCATCTCTATCCACGTTATCACGCTCAACGTAATGGAAGGGCGGTCGTTATTACTCCTACAGTACTTCTTCAGAGGTTATAACTAATAACTGTACCAAATTTGATTCAAAACGTTCCTGGGATTTAAGATGACCTCTCTACCTGTGAATTCACCTACGTACACACTTGTCGAATACATTTAACATAATTCACACGTATTTGTACACATGTTTCACCTTGATGGGGTGTGTCTGCTCTGACAGCAGTACTGCCATTGCGAGGTTCTCCTCACAGGTCTGCCACCCAGCAGTGCAGGCAGTAGAAGAAACGTCGCATTATCGCTGGCACAGCACCAGAACGCACCATCAGGACTGCCAAACAATACTTGCCACTCATCCAAATTGAGTTTTCTTCACACATGTGAGTGCTATGTACAGTTTTGGCACTGAATCCGTTATTTGTGAGATTCTAAAGAGATCATCTATTTGGGACACTTTGTCTCAGGGCTAATCAAACTGCAAAATGAAAAAAACACTATGGCAATCATAAGCGTCATAAATGAGGCCCATTTCGAAGAATACACCCCTGTACATTACTACATGATTCCAACTACGTATAACAGTGCAATTTCCTTATACTGGCCAGTTGCAGAACGTGTAACTTACTGATTCTCAGTTTCCTCACATCCTGTTGCTGATGTTCCACTCCAGTCACAAAAACCTTACAATTCAGACAATGCACATTAATATCTGGGATAATTATATCTTCCTCAAAAGCTACCTCCAGACCGAACTAGCAAAGCTACATTTCCTACTTTAGCAAGTGATGCAATTGTATCCGAGATGTCAGAAACAGTTGAATTATTTTAAGAAATGAGATGCGAATAAATGATGCAGGTTTCCTACGTTTTGTCCAGTACATTTATTTAGTATATTGAATTCGATTTTATTATACACTGGGGTTGACCAAAGTCATGGGATGGAGATATATACACATACAGATGGCGGTAGCATCGCGTGCAGGAGGTATAAAAGCGTAGTCTAATGGCCGAGCTTTAATTCGTACTCAGGTGATTCATGTGAAAAAGTTTCCGATGTGATTATGGCTGCACGACGAGAATTAACAGACTGAGCCGTGGCTGGCTGATGTTATGCTTTGCATTAAACCTTGGTTGCTGTTCTGTGATTAGTCTCCCGGAGTTATCGCGATTATGCTGTTATCCTCTCTCTCCGTGAGTCGCATCAGCAGCGTGTATCGATATTCGCAACCTTGTACTATCTTTGGCCTCGCCCATATAGTTTCCCACTGTGGCGTGTGTGGGCAATTGGTCGGTTTGGGTGGAGCAGCGAGGAAGTCTCCGTGGCGCGTGTCTGACCGGGAAGGTCCACGTGCGGTCGGGGTGTGAGGGGCTGTTCCCATTGCTACAAGGTCCGTGGCTCACCGATACCGGACACGAAATTTGAGTCTTTACTTAATCTACCAGCCAGCCCCCACTGTTCACATTGTGTCGTTTGAATTTCGTTGTGAGTTGTTGGGACATTCCCGCGAGCAACAGCGTGTGTTTTCAAGTTGGCGAAATTACAGCCGCCCTCATGTGGAATTTAGCTTAACTTGATTATTTTGAATTGAAGTGCACCAGTGGAATCTTCTGCCTTGTGGCCGTTAACGTTCCGGTTACCTGCCCTGGCCGTTAACGTAAATTCAGGCAGTGTATTTTTCTCGTCACGTTGTGGCTGTCCAGAACGGCGTGTAATTTGACAGCTGAATGTGTAATTCGTTGTGGGCGCCGATACCTTCTGCGTTGTTCCATCGAACACCCTGTTGTGTGCTGGTCGGGTGGAGCGGAAGTTATCCTGTCGCTTCGTCTGTTGACTGTCTGTCGGTTGGGTTCCCGTCGGACTGAGAATTGTTGGGCCGACTGCCTCTCTCACCTAAGCGAGTGTTAATGTTTGAATTCGAGGCCGATCTTTGAAAGCTTTTGAGCGCAGTTTCATGTGCTGCGGTTTCTTATTTGTCCTTGTTGTTTATGTATGGCTTCCAGCCGATTTTAAATTAAAGCTGTTTTACCCTTAAAGCGTCAGATTGTGTGGGCCTTCAGCCTGATTTAAAGAAATTTTAGGATAAGGGCTTCTCTCTCAAAATTTCAGATTCCTGATTTGAGCCTTAAGTTACTGGCCTTCAGCCGATTTTAAGTTAAAGTTCCAGAATGAGATTTTCACTCTGCAGCGGAGTGTGCGCTGATATGAAGCTTCCTGACAGTTAAAACTGTGCGCCGGACCGAGACTCGAACTCGGGACCTTTGCATTTCGCGGGCAAGTGCTCTACCAACTGAGCTACCCAAGCACGACTCACGCCCCGACCTCATAGGTAGAGTTCGAGCCTCGGTCCGGCCCACAGTTTTAATCTTAAGTTGTTTTGCCCTTAGGGCGTGAGATTGTCTGGGTCTTCAGCCTAATTTTGAGAAATGTTTTAAGATAAGGCCTTCTGCCTTTTAAATTCAAATTCCTATTTTGAGTCTTAAGTTATTTGTCTCAGCCGATTTTAAATTAAAGTTGTTTTGCCCTTGAGGCGTGAGATCGAATGGCACCTTTAGCCGGGAATTAAGTTCTAAAATTAATATTTGGCTTGCTCTGTTTTTTATGTTTTCTTTACTCTTGTAACGTTTGTCAAATGAGTAATGTAGTACGTTCGAATGCAACTTACAATCACTCATTTTGGCCCCTTTCCACAAATTAAACTATCTGTCCTGTCGTGCGGGTATAGCAGGGGATGTCTCAGAGTTTGAGTGCGGAATGGTAGTTTGAATTTGACCCATGGGACATTCCATTTCGGAAATAGTTGGGAAATTCAGTATTCCGAGATCTGTAGTGTCAAGACTTTGCCGAGATCATCATGTTTCAGAGACTATCTCTCACCACGGACAACGCTGTAGCCGTCGGTCTTCACTTAACGACCGAGAGAAGCGGCGTTCGCGTGAAGTAACCCCAGATGTCAATGTGGGATGTAAGACGAACGTATCCGCTAGGACCGAAATTTGACGTTAATGGGCTATGGCAGTAGACAGCCGACGCGGATGCCTTAGCTAACAGAACGATACCGCCTGCAGCACCTCTACTGCGCTCGTGACCGTATCGGTTGGACGCTAGAGACCCAGAAACCGCGGCCTTGTCAGTTGAGTCCCTTTTTCATTTGGTAAGAGGTGTGGTAAGGTTCGAGTGTGGCACAAACCCCACGAAGCCATGGACCCACGTTATCAACAAGGCACTGTGCAGCCTGTTGGTGCCTCTACAATGATTTGGGCCGTGGTTACATACAATGGACTGGGTCACTGACTGGAAACTGTTATGTTCGGCTGCTTAGAGACCCTTTGCAGCCATTCAGGGACTTCATGTTCCCCATCAAAGATGGAATTTTTGTGGACGATGTTGCGCAATGTCACCAGGATACAATTGTTCTACACTGGTTTGAAGAACAGTTAGAGCAAATGATTTGCCCACCCAAATTGCTACGCGCGAATTCCACGGAACATTTATGGGACATAATCGAGAGGTCAGTTAGTGCACAAAATCCTGCGCCGGCAACACTTTCGCAATTACTGGCGACCATAGAGATGCAGCATGGCTGCACCCAGGGGACTTCCAATGACTTGTTGAGTCCCTGTCATGTCCAACTGCTGCAGTACGTTGTGGAAAAGGATGTCCGACACTACAGGGTTATTACAAACGATTGAAGCGATTTCACAGCTCTACAATAACTTTATTATTTGAGATATTTTCACAATGCTTTGCACACACATACAAAAACTCAAAAAGTTTTTTTAGGCATTCACAAATGTTCGATATGTGCCCCTTTAGTGATTCGGCAGACATCAAGCCGATAATCCAATTTCTCCCACACTCGGCGCAGCATGTCCCCATCAATGAGTTCGAAAGCATCGTTGATGCGAGCTCGCAGTTCTGGCACGTTTCTTGGTAGAGGAGGTTTAAACACTGAATCCTTCACATAACCCCACAGAAAGAAATCGCATGGGGTTAAGTCGGGAGAGCGTGGAGGCCATGACATGAATTGCTGATCATGATCTCCACCACGACCGATCCATCGGTTTTCCAATCTCCTGTTTGAAATGCCGAACATCATGATGGAAGTGCGGTGGAGCACCATCCTGTTGAAAGATGAAGTCGGCGCTGTCGGTCTCCAGTTGTGGCATGAGCCAATTTTCCAGCATGTCCAGATACACGTGTCCTGTAACGTTTTTTTCGCAGAAGAAAACGGGGCCGTAAACTTTAAACCGTGAGATTGCACAAAACACGTTAACTTTTGGTGAATTGCGAATTTGCTGCACGAATGCGTGAGATTCGCACATTGTGTCTGTTCACTTCACCATTAAGAAAAAATGCTGCTTCATCACTGAAAACAAGTTTCGCACTGAACGCATCCTCTTCCATGAGCTGTTGCAACCGCGCCGAAAATTCAAAGCATTTGACTTTATCATCGGGTATCAGGGCTTGTAGCAATTGTAAACGGTAAGGCTTCTGCTTTAGCCTTTTCCGTAAGATTTTCCAAACCGTCGGCTCTGGTACGTTTAGCTCCCTGCTTGCTTTATTCGTCGACTTCCGCGGGCTACGCGTTCAACCGTTTCTTCGCTCACCGCAGGCCGACCCGTTGATTTCCCCTTACAGAGGCATCCAGAAGCTTTAAACTGCGCATACCATCGCCGAATGGAGTTAGCAGTTGGGGGATCTTTGTTGAACTTCGTCCTGAAGTGTTGTTGCACTGCTATGACTGACTGATGTGAGTGCATTTCAAGCACGACATACGCTTTCTCGGCTCCTCTCGCCATTTTGTCTCACTGCGCTCTCGAGCGCTATGGCTGCAGAAACCTGAAGTGCGGCTTCAGCCGAACAAAACTTTATAAGTTTTTCTACGTATCTGTAGTGTGTCGTGACCATATGTCAATGAATGGAGCTACAGTGAATTTATGAAATTGCTTCAATCATTTGTAATAGCCCTGTATATTAGGGGTAACCCATGACTTTCGTCATTTCAATGTAAACAACTTTTGAAACAAATACTAAAAATTCAGGTGTATGTATATATTACATTTACAACTAATACTGTAAATGTCACTGAAAACTACAAATATAACTGGCTACTGATTAATGTCACGAAATTCTTTTTTTCTAGCAAGATCCCTTTACCTAACCCAATAGTGTCCATTTTATTCAGATGTCTTAGCAGGTCTCCACTAACCCTGAAATTACATGGAAGTGAAAAAATTTTTCGCTGTAATTTTTAAATCATTGTACAGTGATGGAGGTATGTACCAGAGGTTTCTTGTTTTTCTGAATTCTCCTTTTATTTCCAAGTCGCACGCAAAGCACGGTTGCTAGATAATGAGCGCAGACTGAAGAAATGCCTCTGGCACTATTCAGCAACAAAAATCTTTGATCATTTTCGCAACCACATAATGTGTCTGGCAGGTAGCAGATCAAGTTTTACATCTAGCTTAAAATTATTTCTTTTGGACAACTCCTTCTACTCCACGGACGAGATCTGTTTCAGAAATGATAAAAAAAATGTACCTCTAAATGTAGTTGCATGTGTAGAACTAAAAACTTCAGTAATATTAATATTAGCACTTTTCGCGTGTGCATATATATCTTGTAATCTGACTTGTTCCACATCATATCGATAAAATAATCGGGAAAGTGATATACGGAACATGACAGAACTAAAAGTAAACTAAAACTGAAAACTGGTTTTGTGCTAGAAGATGTACCAGCAGACTGGAGTGTTACCGGCAGAGGTCCCTTAGTGTCCCATTGTGGTACGGACCTTACCTTCCATTAGTTCGCCGTTGCTTCCAGCTCATACTCTGTAAGCACTGCTTACCTTGCAACTGTTGAGTACATTCATCTGGATATAAGACTTCTTTCTCATTTCAAGATTTTTTTTCCACGTAGTATTTCTTACAATCCTTACGGAGAGAATGTCGAAGCTTCTCTAGATGAGCTATTATAGACTAATTTTCTCACAGATGTTGCTCTACTTTGCCGTAACATTCCCCATTGGGCGTGATTCTGTAAAATTCTCAATAGCATCCGTAGTAGACTATGTGGTCGAAAGTATCCTGACGATTATTATTGGGCAATATTATCGGCTGTGTCCACCTTTACTTTTGTGATGCCTTGAACTCAAGAACGGGGCACTTTCAGGGAGATGTCCAAATGTTTGTGGCGGTATGACAGGCCATTATTCCTCAAGAGTGAAAACCGAAGAAGATATGTTGTACGTTCGGGTCTGGAGCGAAGTCGGCGCTGTAACTCGTCCCGGAGCTATTCCATTTCGTTCATAACGGGATTCTGCGCATGCAGATCCATTTCAGGAATGTTATTGTCCACATATTTACGCCTCGCAGATGCTGCCTTACGCCAGGTTGCATTGTCGTGCTGGTACAATGATTGTCGTTTTCAGACTGCACCTCAACTGTATGCAGTACATTTTTCTTCACATTCATCCACGTATAGTGCAATAATCACGAAAATCGCTCCGTCACCGCTAAATCATCGCCATAGCACTTCACACTTGGCTCCACACGTGACGACAGGTAACGTTCTCCACGCACCCAAACACTCCCATCGTACAGCCAGAGGGTGCTGTGTGATTCATCATTCCAAATCACTCGTTACCAGTTGTCCTCTCGCCAATGGCGACATTCTTCACACCGTCACATGGCAGTGGCTACAGAATCGAGTGGCTTATGAGGAGCCGTCCGACCACTTTACCCCATTCTTTTTAACTCCCTACGCACAGGCACAGTCACATCACCTGTAGGCGACTTTGGCCGCTTTAGGAAAGTTGAAAAGTTCCTGATGTCTGCTTTATTCAGTTGACATCCAACAACGATTCAACGCTCAGAGTCACTAACCGCTGATGCCCGACTCATTCTTCTGTATCTACGTCTCCACTGGCGACACAATACTCCCCACCTCCTTTTTTACTCGCGAGTCCACCTCTCGTGACACCTAGTAATCAATTTCGCATCACATACTGAAAGGTATGTGCTAAGGTCTGGTCAGGGTAGCTCCAGAAAATAGTCGGTAGTTGCCAACCGCAAGGTGGAACGAGTATAATATCTTTGAGTAGGAGGATCTTTGATGGTTAAGAGAGCCGGGCGCGCGCAGTAAAAAAAAAAAACGGGGAGTCGCAGGTTGGTGCCCGGAGGAAGCAGACGTGTGGTGACAGCGTTTAGGTTGGCACCAAACTTTAGTACGTAAATGAGAGAAGATATATAATCATTTCAAATTGATTTTTGTTAGACAATGTTCAGATTTAGGATTAGTATGTCCAAGGTTGGACGCAGTAAGCGTTTTGTAACATTTTTTGTAAGAGTGATTGGTGCTACGAAAATGTTTGAAATGGTAGGTTTTGTGTATGACTTAAAATTTTAACAATATATATATATTGAAATCAACATTGTGTTTAAATCTAACGGCCTGAAACATAATCCACATCCTTTGCTTGTAATGAATATGAAAATGAGTAGTAAACTGAAGTTACCCACCAATGAAAGAACCAAGTAAGCATCACGGCCAAAAGTTAATTTTCCAGTACCATCTTAATGCCATTCCACAAATGGCATTATTCTCTTAAAGTTGATTGCTGAGTCAGATACATGTTGCATTTATGGAAAAATGGAGGAGTGCAAGAAACAAGTTCACAGACGCAGTCAGATGCAGGTTTGCTAAGTAATTGATTTAGAACAATCTTATCACTGATACTTCCACAGAATAAAAGGATATAATTTTGATTAGATACTTTCAATGCAGCTGTCTGGATAATTATGATCATATTTTGCAGTTATGAGATTCTTTTAGGATTTCATTTGAATTATTCTAAGTGGCCATTGCACGGCACGTTAAGGTATTTTTGATGCTGATCCTCCTTTGGCACTAACACGTCCAAACTTCAAATTAAGGCAGAGAAAAGTAGATGTGTACATTCCCTTCCAGAAATTTTCTTGCACCCAAAGTATATTTCAGTGTTGTCTCTGATGTTTCAGGTTTCTAACTTCCCAATTAACTGAAAAAAATAGTACATTATGGCATCCCCACAACAGACAGAGGCACATTGCTGTGTCGGCGGAAGAATGATAATGTGGCATTTGGAGTACTCTGATTGTACAATTTGAAATAAGAGCCGGTTGAGATCTTGTTGATAGACGGTCGGATCATCAATACTGCGAAAAATGTGCTTCTCGCCAGCCACTGTGGCCGAGCGGTTCTACGTGCTGCGTCGCTGCTACGGTCGCAGCTTCGAGTCCTGCCTCGGGCATGGATGTGTGTGCTGTCCTTAGGTTAGTTAGGTTTTAAGTAGTTCAAAGTCTAGGGGACTGATGACCACAGATGTTAAGTCCCATAGTGCTCAGAGCCACTTGAACCATTTTTGTGCTTGTCGTAAAAGGAAGAGAACCTGATTAGTGACAAGCAGTATAAATGCTGCGACGAACTGAAAACAGCAGTTTCTGTCAAGTAAGTATCTGATTCACACTAAAACAATCTTTCATGTATCAGAAGTTGACTCACAGCCAATAGGTAGCAAATGGTTCAAATGGCTCTGAGCACTATCGGACTTAACATCTGAGGTCATCAGTCCCCTACACTTAGAACTACTTAAACCTAACTAACCTAAGGACAGCACACACATCCATGCCCGAGGCAGGATTCGAACCTGCGACTGTAGCAGCAGCGCGGTTCCGGACTGAAGCGCCTAGAACCGCTCGGTCACAACGGCCGGCAATAGGTGGCAGCACTGTGGCATATTGTCTTGTCAGTTTTAATAAAAGCAAAGCATTTTTGAACAGGATGAATTTGTTATTATCTAATATAAATTTAACTGTTATAAAAGATTTTCGGAGGTATATCTAAGGAAAATAGCCTTGTGAAGAAGTAAAACATGGACGATAGGCAATTCACAGTAGATAGAACCTTTTAAAATGTGATGCTATAGAAGAATGCTGAAGATTATCTGAGTAGGTCGAATAACAAGATACTGAATATAATTGAAGAAAAATTGATTTCTGGGACAACTTGACTAAACTGAGAGACCAGTTAACAGGACACATTCTGAGACATAATTAAATTATCAAAATTGTTTTGGGGGAATGTGTGTGGGGGGCAAAAAGCTGAAAAGTCAGGCCGAGTCTGTACTATAGTAAGCAAGTCGAAATGAATTGGGGATGTGGGAGTTATTCAGAAATGAAGAGGTTTGCGCTGGATAGGGTATTATGGAGACATTCATCAAATCTGTCCTCAAACTGAAGACCACAACAACTACAAACCCTGCTAAAGTAGGAGGCAGTACTGCCGCTCGTTCCAAATTCCGTGTACCTACACTACTGGCCATTAAAATTGCTACACCAAGAAGAAATGCAGATGATAAATGGGTATACATTGGACGAATATATTACACTAGAACTGACATGTGATTGCATTTTCACGCAATTTGGTTTCATAGATCCTGAGAAATCAGTACCCAGAACAACCACCTCTGACCGTAATAACGGCCTTCATACGCCTGGGCATTGAGACAAACAGAGCTTGGATGGCGTGAACAGGTACAGCTGCCCATGCAGCTTCAACACGATGCCACAGTTCATCAAGAGTAGTAACTGGCGCACTGTGACGAGACAATTGCTCGGCCACCATTGACCGTATGTTTTCAATTGGTGAGAGATCTGGAGAATGTGGTGGTCAGGGCGGCAGTCCAACATTTTCTGTACCCAGAAACTTCTGTACAGGACCTGCAACATGCGTTCGTGCATTATCCTGCTGAAATGTAGGGTTTCGCAGCGATCGAATGAAGGGTCGTAACACACCTGAAATGTAACGTCCACTGTTCAAAGTGCCGTCAATGCGAACAAGAGGTGACCGAGACGTGTAACCAATGGCACCCCATACCATCACGCCGGGTGATACGCTAGTATGGCGATGACGAATACACGCTTCCAATGTGCGTTCACCGCGATGTTGCCAAACACGGATGCGACCATGATGATGCTGTAAACAAAATCAGGATTCATCCGAAAAAATGACGTTCGTCGTTGAGTACACCATCGCAGGCGCTCCCGTCTGTGATGCAGCGTCAAGGGTAATCGCACCCATGGTCTCCGAGCTGATAGTCCATGCTGCTGCAAACGTCGTCGAACTGCTCTTGCGGATGGTTGTTGTCTTGCAAACGTCCCCATCTGTTGACTCAGGGATCGAGACGTGGCTGCACGATCCGTTACAACCATGCGGATAAGATGCCTGTCATCTCCACTGGTAGTGATACGAGGCTGTTGGAATCCAACACGGCGTTCCGTATTACTTTCCTGAACCAACCGATTCCATATTCTGCTAACAATCATTGGATCTCGACCAACGCTAGCAGCAATGTCGCGATACGGTAAACCGTAATTTCCATAGGCTACAACCCGTTTTTTATCAAAGTCGTAAACGTGATGGTGCGCATTTATCCTCCTTACACGAGGCATCACAACAACGTTTCACCAGGCAACGCCGGTCAAACTGCTGTTTGTGTATGAGAAATCGGTTGGAAACTTTCCTCATGGGAGCACGTTGTACGTGCCGCCACCGGCGCCAACCTTGTGTGAATGCTCTGAAAAGCTAATCACTTGCATATCACAGCGTCGTCTTCCTGTCGGATAAATTTCGCGTCTGCAGTATGTCATCTTCGTGGTGTAGCAATTTTAATGGGCAGTAGTGTATATTAAAATCATAATGCTCATGCCCGGTAACCGAGCAATCTTATTCTGAGAGTCAATTACACCCGAACTGGGTAGCACGCACATTAAAAATTTTTTTTATTTGTATTTAATTATGCAAACCAAATGTTAAGTATAAAGTCATTATTAAGCTGTTTTAGCTTCACTTGGACACTAACGCGAACATTCAGGCGGATCCTAGGGAACGTGGCCATTGAGAACAAAAACAGCAGAAAATAAACGATGAACGTGACAAAGCGTATGTCGCCCCATATAAGAACACACGAAGCAATGAGACGCCATAATTTCGGAAAACACAAAAATAATAGAGGATAAAGTTAAAACAAGGATTTCAGCGGTTAAAAAGCATTTAAATAAAGAATACAGCGAAGGCTGAAGGACACAAGAAGATCACTGAGGCTGTTGCTGAACAACAAATCCAGCTGAACAAAATAGTTGAGGATACGAAAGCGTATCATGCAAATATCCGATGAAATCAAAAAACAACGAAAAAGCGATCGAGGCAGCTGTCAAAGCGATTCCAACAGGAATACAACACCACTTGCTCCGCAGCTGGACAGAACAACATGTAGATGAGGTCGGACGGACAGGTTGTCTCCGGTCCAAATTACGGAGTAACAAGAAGTGCGCGATGTATTAAATTAAGGACACATAGGTGGACATTAACGTGGTGCAGCAACGGACTGAGGACGCGCTCATGACACAGTTTGAAAATCTACAACGCTAGCTGCCACCAGCGTATGGTACCGAAAACGACGCGAGAGCCTCTGACGGTACCACACGAGCTAGCTCGAACGCTACAATCAGCAGTGTTCAAAACAGGCCATTACCTAACGTAGGACGAGCCAGCATGCGCTTTCTAAGTCGCACACTCTGCGTCACATCCGGCGTTGGTGAAAGCGACGCGTCTAATGTAGTACCAACACTCTCGACATACTTTTTTGTACGACTTTGTACGCAGTGGAAAGAAGAGGTGGGCTACAGACTGGTACGGCAAGTGGGCATGACCAGAAATGATTATAGAACAACTTACAACAGTAAACAGAAAATTTACGTGTTTCTCCAAGCACACGAATACTCATTACGGATAATGTACCAGCTCGTACTATAGCAAGAACGATGAAGCTCCTTGAATTAAGGAAGAACAATTGTGAAACTTGCTGGCAGATTAAAACTGAGCTACCCAATCACGACTCACCCCCCGTCCTCATAGCTTTACTTCTGCTGTGAGGGCGGGGTAGCTCAGTTGGTAGAGCACTTGCAGGCGAAAGGCAAAGGTCCCGAGTTCGAGGCCCGGTCCGGCACACAGTTTTAATCTGCCAGGAAGTTTCATATCAGCGCACACTCAGCTACAGAGTGAAAATCTCATTCTTGAAACATCCCCCAGGCTGTGAGTAAGCCATATCTGTACAATATCCTTTCTGCAAGGTTCGCAGGAGAGCTTCTGTAGAGTTTGGAAGGTAGGAGACTAGGTACTGGCAGAAGTAAAGCTGTGAGGACGAGGCGTGAGTCGTGATTGGGTAGCTCAGTTGGTAGAGCACTTGCCGGCGAAAAGCAAAGGTCTCGAGTTCGAGTCTCGGTCCGGCACACAGTTTTAATATGCCAGGAAGTTTCATATCAGCGCACACTCCGCTGCAGAGTGAAAATCTCATTCTAAGAACGATGGTGTCGTAGCCGTGACTAGGTGGCCCCTGCGTAGTATCGATTAGCGATGTTGCCCCAACTGCAAGGGGGCCGTGTGGCTGCTGTCAGTCGTCCTAAATCGTGACGGCTGCGGCCCCTCGTGGCCGGCAGCTACGGGAGGCGGGGCTAAGTGGGCGTGTCCCATTGGGTCCACCGCATGCCACACGACCGCTGTCGGTGTCGGACGAAAACTTGCAATTCGATTTCCAACTTTAACGCCCGTACCTATTTCCTCAGCCTGGGGAAATTTCAGATGTTCAGAGAGAATATCTCGAACCTTCACCCGAATGCCCGTTGATTATACTACACACCTGTCATGGCTTGAGCATGTACAAATCCTTGTTGTCTGTAGTTATCTAGAAGGCGACGCAGCGGCAAGAATGCGGTTATTTCACACGAAACTTCTAGACATACGACGAATTCCGTAAAATGGTCCTTGCCAGCTACTGGTCACAAGAGGGTCAGGCAAAGGTGAGGGTCGTGTTTATGCGGTGGACAAACTTCCTCATCTCAGAGATGTCAGAGAAAATATCCCAGAAATACCAGTTTTTGGACTGTCCGTTCGCACCGGTAGATCTCATCCGGATCTGCTGTAGCAAATTTAAAGAAAAAATGGCTCTGAGTACTATGCGACTTAACTTCTGTGGTCATTAGTCGCCTAGAACTTAGAACTAATTAAACCTAACTAACCTAAGGACATCACGCACATCCATGCCCGAGAAACGATTCGAACCTGCGACCGAAGCGGTCGCTCGGCTCCAGACTCTAGTGCCCAGAACCGCACGGCCACTTCGGCCGGCCGTAGCAAACATCCACAGGCGTACTAACAAGTACTGTTTGGTTGCTTGGGGTTGATGAAGAAATGTTCAGAACCCTGCTTCGGCAACGACAGTGCAACACGCAACAACGAACAACGCGGTGTTGGAAAATAACTTAACGCAGGGGCGAGAGAGGGCGATCACAGGCAATATATTTTTATTTGAGTGTGATAACATAGAACAAATATTAAGTATAAATCCTTATAAAGCTCTCATGAGGCAGTATTGCCGGGAACTTCGGAATCCCGGTGGAAGGGACTAACGAGGACAACTGTTACAATACCACATAATACTGTCGCATGAATAACTCAAGAGCATTCGTACATAATACTGATGCAAGTATAGCTCAGAAGAGACTTGCTGTGTGTCTGTGTATTAAGAAATAGTATAATGAACACTTTGAGTTCTAAACAAGAACCATATTTGACAAGTGTGCCAAAATATCATGTGACGACAATTCTCCTTCTGAGACAAACTCATATACTAAAATTACGGTATATTAATAATTTTTACTTATGGACCGTCTGGCAAAAACTGAGTAAAACACAATTTTAGTGCCATACGCGTTTCGCCTTTATTTTCTGCAAGGCATCATCAGTGGCAGGTTGCGTGGACAATTTCCTACATATTACGCTCCTGTTGCATTTTTGGTGTTGTTCTTCTTCTTATGAACGCAAATTTGCGGTTTTTTTCCCCATTCCGCAACACTATGCACTGAACGCTTGTTTTAAAGCAATGTTTTGATTTATGTTCTGTTGTGGAATGGGGAAAAAACCGCAAATTGGCGTTCATAAGAAGAAGAACAACACCAAAAATGCAAGAGGAGCGTAATATGTAGGAAATTGTCCACGCAACCTGCCACTGATGATGCCTTGCAGAAAATAAAGGCGAAACGCGTGTGGCACTAAAATTGCGTTTTATTCATTTGCTTTCAGACGGTCCATAAGTAAAATTTATTAATATACCGTAATTTTACACGCAACTGAGGAAGACAGGATTACAAAAGTTCAAGATGTCATATACTAAAATGTTGTAACTGTCTTCCAAGTTTTACGTTTTTTATTGTTGACCTGATTATGGCAAGTGTTTCAAATAAGTAGGGAAGAACAGTTCAAAACTGCTAATCATCACGTCTTTATGAAACAGGACCCTTGTGCTTGCTACCTTTCTTTAAATGTTAAAGATGGATTTGTTCTCATTAAAAGTTGAATATACTACATAGGTAGATGAACAGGGTCTTCAAATTATTATTTGATGTAAGTGTCGATTTAACATTTTCTCATCTGAGTGCCAATACTGATTAACTAGTTTATTCTTTCCATTGACTGAATTAATATAGCAGCAAATTTGGTTTTTATGAATATGTATCAGAAATGTGACGCCTCTACACCAGAATGTGTCGAAATTTCAAGGTATATGGACCTCATTCCAATGCTTTACGGATAGCAACCCGGGAGGCACACTCACAGGTTTACAGTTAGTCTCTGATAAGAGATACCAGACAGATCTATTAACGGCTTATGGGCATTCCTAGAGAATTACGTAGTATGTAGTTGCATGTAGGGATAGCGTATTTGACTATTAATCAAAACACGTCCTCGGTCCCGGATTAGAACCTCCCCACTGCTTAAAATTTGAATAAAAATCGCCCTAAGATGCGGAAGAATCAGCAATTATCAACGGTATGAGGATGCAGAAGGCAACAGAAACCACTGCGTTAAAGGTACATAATTTGTATCTACAGGACGTGTGTCCTGTTATTGGAAAAAGAAGTATCATGAAACCCTGTTCACTGGCAAAAAATTCCAGGCTAGTCCGCTTCGGACCTCAGGGTGCGGGTTACCAAGGGGAAGGTGACCATTAGGGAAAGTGAATAACCAACTAAGTTCTACGAGTTGGCGCATCGTGTGTCATAAATATGAACGTGGGATGCTACAAATCTGGAAAAGGTTTACGACTCCTCAGTTGACGTTTATCGAGTCGTAACGCTTTCTCCAATCACCGCCACAATCGTGGTATCAGGCCGGAAGGTGCCAACAACTGACCAAAACCTGGCAACCACGAAAATAAAGGTTTCTTGTGGACGAGACGTTTCATGTTCATTTGATGGAGTGATTTACTGTGAATAGTTCACAGACATGGTTGTTCTCATCAGGATCGACGTCGCAAGCAGGAGATGGATATAGAGAAAGCGTCTGACGATATTGATCTTGTAATTCAATTATAAGGGAAGATGAAAATCTAATAGTAATGGGAGATTTATTAGCGGTTGCAGAGGAGGGAGGAGAAGACAGGCTTACGGCAGAATATGACCTTGGTCTTAGGGACAAGAGGAAGACTAAATGAATTTCCTTTATACAATATGTATGTAATATGTATTCAATATGTATGGGAACCAATAGAGAAAAACAAGAATGTAAGACCAAGAAAGAAGTTCTCGGATAAGTCTTTCGCCCCTACTGTTCAGTGTATGGCCCTATGGTAAATGATGCCGTAAGCCCACACCACACAGTGACCTCTTCAGGATGAAGTGGTACTGGTTGATTTGCGTGTGGATTTTCCGTCGCCCATATTCGCCAATTCTGTGCATTGACATATCCGGTCAGATGGAAATGGGTTTCGTCTGTCCACAAAGTCTTCCACGGCCAATCATTCTCCACTCCACGCGAGCCAGAAATTGTAAAGCAAAGGTCTCTCTTGCTGGCAGGACAGCAGGAAACAACTCGTGCACATGGGTAATTTTGAATGAATAGCAAAGAACGATATTTCGTAGGATTTTACGCACCTTGCTCACGAGTATCTCCAACGTTCGGGCAATTCTCCGTGCACTACACGTTTGCACACCACCACTCGTCTGCTCCTGAACTGCTGTGGCCTCTGCTTCCACTGACGTAAAATTAATTCGTTTCCTCTCTCTTCCAGATTGCACACCAAAAGAACCCGCCTTTTCGAATTTCCGAGTCAGTTTCTCCGGACCCACGGCAGTCATCGGACCAATGCCTTTTTTCAAACCCTTCAGTGTCCGGAACTTCTGCAGAGCGACGTGTGCACAATCGTCATTCTTGTAATACAGCTTGACAAGGAGAGCGCGATCCTGCAATGTGAGAGTAATGGCGAACGTCACAGACGCGAAAGAAGGAAGAGCCGTGTGCCCGGCGAGTTCATACCAACTCCAATGGGTCGTGCACGTAACACGTGTTTTCATTTTCGTGTTCTGACGCATACAGTGTCTTCTATTGATCAATGTTATCAATATTTTTTTTTCTTCCGGCATACGTTTTCCCCCTTCTCCGATAATATTCTGTTGCAGTTTGACGTCACTGTGATTAGTAGTGTTATTTCTACAGCGTTTGGAAGTTTATCTTTAATCATAAACACCCTGTATACATAGAAGAAGCAATGAGAGAAATAAAAGAAAGACTCAAAAGTGGAATTAAATTACAGCGAAAGTGAATGAAAAGATGTAGAATAGGATGAACAGTCTAACAAGTGCAGAAAATGGACTGAGAGCAAATCGAAGAAAAGCTAAAGTATTGAGATGTGGCAGAAACGAAAACAGCGAAAAAATTAACATTGGAACTGATGATCAAGAATCAGACGAAGTTAAGGAATCTTGCTACTAGGTAGCAAAATAACTCATGACGGACGGAGCAAGTAGGACATAAAAAGCAGACTACCGCAGGCAGTACGGCATTCCTGTCAAAGAGAAGCTGCCAATATCAAACGAAGGTCTTATTTTGAGGGATGAATTTGCGAGAACGTACGTTTGGAGCACAACACTGTATGATAGGGAGACATGAACTGTGGGAGCAGTAGAGAATCGAGGCCTTTGGGTTATGGTGGTACAGAGCAATGTTAAAAATCAGGCTCACTGATAAGGCAAGGAGTGAGGAGATTCTCCGCAGTATCGGCGAGAAAGGAACATATGGAAAACACTAGCAAGAAGAAGGGACAGGATGATAGGACATCTGTTAAGACATCAGGAAAGAACATCCATGGTGCTGGAGGGAGCTGTAGATGGTAGAAACTATAGAGGAGGACACAGATTCGATTACATCCATCAAATATTTGAGGATGGAGTTTGCAATTGCTACTCTGTGATGGAAAGGTTGGCACAGGAGAGGAATTCGTGGCGGGCTGCATCTGGCCAGTCAGAAGACTGACGACTCGAAAAGAAGTTACAAATGTAATTTTCACGCATACTATGTGAAAATCTCCTACCCTGCCATATACACCACCCGACAAAATAATTGACGCACTCAGAAAGGAGGGGGGGGGGGAGGTGGAGGGGAGAGGAACCTAAACGAAACGTCATCAATTGAGAGGGTATGTGACGCTATTTGCTTATAAAATCGAGTAATATTTGTAAAGATCTTAGCAGGATGAGCCCAGTTATCAGTATGGCAATGCAACACTCTGGCCTGGATGTGTAAGCGATGAGGTTGGGAACATCGTCATAAACCCGATATATCCTGCGCTCAGGGAAGCTGGGCCACAACTGTTGCAACAGGTCTTACGTAACCTCGCTACTGAGAGTGCGATGGAACTGACATCTGAGCCAGCCCCACACATGTTCTATCAGGAACAGGTTTGTAAATTATGCTAGCCAGGGGGAAACCTTGACATCACGCAGACAGATCATACGAGCACGTGCGATGTAAGGAGGTACATCGTCTTGCTGAAAAATGGTACGAAAGTACAATCGCATGAAGATGCAACTTGTCCGAGCTGTACCATTGTACCATAAGATTTCCTTCAATTACGACCAGCCGTGACATGTAACCATATCCAATGTCTCCTCACACCAAGACGCCAGAAGTAACATCGCTGTGCCTGTCAAAACATTGGAAAAATGGTACCTTTTCCAAAGTCCCCTCATACTCGCCAACGACATCATCCGGGTACATGCTGACGGACGATTCATCGCTGAACACAATATGACGGCATTCATCTCCTGTTCATACTTCCCAGTGACGGCCCACTCTAGATGCTGCTGTTATGGTGTTATCGGCAGCCTATCAACGGGGCTCTAATTTCCTAGCCTGTCTGGCGGTAGTCTGCAACCAAGACATACATTATGACATGCAATGTCGCAGAGTGTTCATATTTGTTCTCAGATAACAGGTACAGGTTTGAAGTGTTTACTTTGAGCGTGGTGCATAAACGGCGATCATCTCTTGTGATGATCGGACGTGGTCGACCGGAACCTTGATGAAGAGTATACCAGCCGTGAGTCCAGTTCGACCAGCGAGGCAAATGGAGGCCTATAAAGTGGCCCCTTTCTGACAGTCAGGTACTGATAACACTGTCTCACAACGGTGTGCACCATCGACGTGTCTTTTACTGTGCTCAATGAACATCTGACCCTATTGACTCCTCTTATACAGTGTGGTCAGAAACAGTTTAAAAAATTTGTAAGGATGTTGCAGGGTAGACTGTGCTGAGAAGTTCTTGTCCAGAAAAAGATTCGACATGTCGCGCGGTTCTCGAGTGACTTAGTACTGAGGGTAAAAATAACACAATCAGGTCGTTGAGCACACAAATTCAAGCAGACTGCCAGAGACAATGTCACCAAAAGTGTCCTTCGTTTGTGTGCGTAACTTAAAGTATCACTCCTGAAAAAGCACTCACTCCGTCTTCAGGCCACGAGTGGCCTATCGGGACCATCCGACCGCCGTTTCATCCTCAGAGGAGGACGCAGATAGGAGGGGCGTGGGGGTCAGCACACCGCTCTCCCGGTCGTTATGATGGTATTCTTGACCGAAGCCGCTACTACTAGGTCGAGTAGCTCCTCAATTGGCATCACGAGGCTGAGTGCACCCCGAAAACTGGCTACAGTGCATGGTGGCCCTGATGGTCACCCATCCAAGTGCCGACCACGCCCGACAGCGCTTAACTTCGGTGATCTCACGGGAACTGGTGTAGCTACTGCGGCAAGGCCGTTGTCCGTAACTTCTGAAAAGGCACATTTTAACTGCTAATGAGGTTTTGAACGCACAGTAACTCATGGGGCCACAGATATCTGTGGATTAGTGCGTTTAAGCACGTGCAGTTGCTTCAATTTACGCGTGCTACGACCTGATTGCCTAATGTCTATGTTAAATAAATAGGAAACGGTGTAACGCATCTAATTTTTTCTTAACAGTTATCCTAAGCGCAGCTTATCCTGCAAGACCCTTACAACCTTTCCAGACTGTTTCGGACCACCCTGTATAACATATCAGGCATAGTAACAACACTAAAAGCGATCAACACTAATGTACTCTAACGGTCGTTCTGCCTGTCACAGAGAATTGCAGCTCAAATCATTTTCATTCTAGCCGACGGTGTGTACATGGACGAAGTTACTTTGACATCCGTTCATGTCCTCTGTGTGATTCACTGCTATTGTCTGGCAGTGTATTTCTTCACTGCATAAGCTTTCATTTGTCCTCCTGTCTGAAGAAAATAACAGTTCCTACTCAATATTTCATTTAGTTCTTTGCCAAGTTTCTTTCCTAGTATTTGTCTCTCCAGATAACACGACAATTTCATTTTAATCTAGAGCTGCTGGAAAACTAGCTTTCAAGCAGGTGACCTCAAGCCGTTGCAACCCTTTGCTGCAGATGATGTAAGTAGTAAGACATGTCAGCAATTCAAGGAATAGGACACAGGCAGTAATTAAATTTGGCCAAAAAGTTTAGAGCTCTTTCATACTAACTGGCTCTGGTAGAATTTCATATGCTTTTAAACGGTGTAGGGTTAGTGTGAAACCATCGTTACTCGAAATAAACTTCACGTACTGAAAAAGCTGCACTCATACAAATTTCATCTCAGGTTTTCAACCTGAAATTTGGTAAATAAGGTAATCCGGATATGTAAATGTCTGTGCTAGAAATATATTGTCTACATATTCAGAAAAACTTATGATCCCACCACATAACCAACAAAGCACATAAGCCTACAAACAAGGAAACGAACTCCTCCTAATCTTCCTGGTTAGAACAGAGGAGTAGACACAGAGAGACAGAGACCGAGAGAGAAAGACAGAGAGAGAGACAGAAGGTGGGAGGAAGTGAGACAGGGTGGAGGATGCAGAGATAGTGTAAGAAAGAATGTGGGTACAGTCTTACATCAGATGAATTATTTTTATATGAAACAGGCTCTGTTTACTATTCTGCTGGATCCATTCGGTAGCTATTTTCATGTTGAGGATGACACAATTTCTCTATTCATCATTAGTTAAAGAGCAACTTTCGTCTTAATTTTTTAAGTGCATCTCTTATAATGTCACTGTATTCAATTTAATCTTACTCCGCTAATCTGTCTCCAGATACTAGAGTCCTGCAATTTTTCGTCATTTTATAAAAATGCTGCAAGCATATAGCATTCTAAAGTCAACGTCTCCTTGGCAAACCTCATGCAGCAAGTTGTCTACTTGCAAACAGCTGAGCATGATCGGAGCTATAAAGCCAGCCGTTACCTGAATTTCCTCGTTTACAATAAATTCAGTCTCTTCTAGTTTTACGTTTCGTTTGGGTCATTCATTCGTTCGTTCTACTGAGTGAAACCAGTCTCTGAAAGCAACCGAATGAAAACAGTCCATTCAGTCGGCTGTAGTTTTAAATATCCGTACGACTATTATTCATTCACTTATTTCGAGTGAGAACAGTCTGCGGGATTAACCGAACGAAAACAGTCGACATTTCGGTGCATTTGGTTCTGAGCGAAAACGCTCGAACGTTTTGCCATTGTTAAGTCATAACTGATATCTGCACTCAAATATCACCTGTCGCCACTGTTACTGCCGTTCTCATATTTGCTTTTAATTGAATACCAATAAGCAGCTTTTAGATCAGTTTTTCGTCCATGTTTATGAGTAGGAGTTTTCATAATAGTGAGCCTTGTGTCTGTATCGAAATGCCGAAACGTGCAGTGCATAGGGATGGAAGAAATCGTATGACCGGACAAAAAGTGATCGTTAAGATAAATTCAGTGCGATATACAGTAGCTGCAGGTCTGACAATATTATTATGGAACTTTATTAATTGATGAAACTTCCGAAAGTGACCTTATATGTTTAAAGGCAAGGGATTAAATTACGAACAATTTCATATGTAGTGAATCAGAAGCACTGTGTTGACGTCACCTCTGTATTTACCGAAATAGAATGATCGATGATCGTTGCAAACCAGCGGGAAGACAAGGTCAGTATCAAATTTTTGGGTAAAAAAGTAGTTGTTTTATTATTGAAACATGATTTTGTAGTGTAGTACTAGTTGTTCTTGTTTTTGTGGTCTGTGGTCTTCAGTCCTGAGACTGGTTTGATGCAGCTCTCCATGCTACTCTATCCTGTGCAAGCTTCTTCATCTCCCAGTACCCACTGCAACCTACATCCTTCTGAATCAGATTAGTGTATTCATCTCTTGGTCTCCCTCTTCGACTTTTACCCTCCACACTGCCCTCCAATACTAAACTGGTAATCCCTTGATGCCTCATAACATATCCTACCAACCGTTCCGTTCTTCTAGTCAAGTTGTGTCACAAACTTCTCTTCTCCCCAATCCTATTCAATACTTCCTCATTAGTTATGTGATCTACCCATCCAATCTTCAGCATTCTTCTGTAGCACCACATTTTGAAAGCTTCTATTCTCATCTTGTCCAAACTATTTATCGTCCATGTTTCACTTCCATACATGGCTACACTCCATACAAATACTTTCAGAAACGACTTCCTGACGCTTAAATCAAGACTCGATGCAAACAAATTTCTCTCCTTCAGAAACGCTTTCCTTGCCATTGTCAGTCTACATTTTATATCCTCTCTACTTCGAACTTCATCAGTTATTTTGCTCCCCAAATAGCAAAACTCCTTTACCACTTTAAGTCTCTCAAATGGCTCTGAGCACTATGGGACTCAACTGCTGTGGGCATCAGTCCCCTAGAACTTACAACTACTTAAACCTAACTAACCTAAGGACATCACACACATCCATGCCCGAGGCAGGATTCGAACCTGCGACCGCAGCAGTCGCACGGTTCCGGACTGCGCGGCTAGAACCGCGAGACCACCGCGGCCGGCTGAAGTCTCTCATTTCCTAATCTAATTCCCTCAGCATCACCCGATTTAATTCGACTACATTCCATTATCCTCGTTTTGCTTTTGTTGATGTTCATCTTATATCCGCCTTTCAAGACACTATCCATTCCGTTCAGCTGCTCTTCCAGGTCCTTTGCTGTCTCTGACAGACTTACAATATGATCGGCGAACCTCAACGTTTTTATTTCTTCTCCATGGATTTTAATACCTACTCCAAATTTTTCTTTTGTTTCCTTCACTGCTTGCTCAATATAGAGATTGAATAACACCGGGGAGAGGCAACAACCCTGTCTCACTTCCTTCCCAACCACTGCCTCCCTTTCACGTCCCCTCGACTCTTATAACTGCCATCTGGTTTCTGTACAAATCGTAAATAGCTTTTCGCTCCCTGTATTTTACCCTTGCCACCTGCAGAATTTGAAAGAGAGTATTCCAGTCAACATTGTCAAAAGCTTTCTCTAAGTCTACAAATGCTAAGAACGTAGGTTTGCCTTTGCTTACTCTAGCTCCTAAGATGAGTCGTAGGGTCAGTATTGCCTCACGTGTTCCGATACTTCTACGGAATCCAAACTGATATTCCCCGAGGTCGGCTTCTACTAGTTTTTCCATAAATATGAGACATTTGTATTTAAGTAAGTAAATACATATATTTTGAAAATATTTCATTTTAATAAATATATTTTTGTTTCCTTAAAATAAGGTACGTTATTTTTCTATATATAAAAAAAAGCTGGCAGTCTCAGTCATGGTTCATGTTTAACCGAAAAGGCAGAAACAGCACGCAGCTGAAATCTCAAACACGGGAGCTGAGTGCGAACGTTCATACACTGTGCCAGTCGGTTGTTATATAAGTTGCAAGATGGTCGCGGAATAAAACAGTGATCCAAGAAGCATAGAATGAATTTCTTTTATTTTCGCCAATGATCCCAGAAATTTTGGTCCTTAAACTACCTGTTTCGGTCAGCACTGACCATCTTCAGATATTCATTGACATGAAAACATTCGCCTGAAGCATAACGAGACAAATCTGTTTTACATTATTTTAGGACGTGTTATTGAACAGGTACACTTCGTAACAATCTAAACGCATGTTTTCGTACTCATGAAATTCTTAAGATGGTCATTGCTGGCCGAAACCGGCTGTCCAAGGACAAAAGGTTTTGGGATATTAGAGGAAATAAAAGAAATTCAGTCCGTTATTATACATTAAGTGAAATCACTCAAGCCTGGAAAGTGAGAGGAACATTCATGTAGCTGACGCGGCCGGGGAACTTGTTTGCTTGGGCAACAATAACTACATTCCAGGAATCTGCATCCTACAATGCTCTACACAGGACAGCTTTTACGGAATAAGGGAAATACTGCACAGGATGTGATGATGTTAAACCACTTTAGGGATGGAGGTAGCCATCAAAAAGTTTTGATTATAAGAGTAATAGATTATAAGTAATACTGCAAGTAGGAATAAAAAGTTTTAAATTATGAGAACACTTGATTATGAGTAATAAGAGATTAAAAACAGAAAAAATAGCAGCGTCTTATCAAATGTATTCCTTAGAGACAGATGCGAAGCGGGGTTCGTGATAAAACAAGCTAGGGATTATTGGCTCAAAGAGAATAAACGAAAATAAAGTCTCAAACGGAACATCCCAGCTATTAATCCTAGCAATACCTATGCTAACGTGTATTACAAACGGGGGAGGCTACTTTATTCCTACGACAAAACATTAAAACGAAACAAATCTCGTTAATTCTTAACTTTTATTAACAACATAATTTTTAAGTAGGTACTGACGTAAGGGTCAAGAACCTGGGAATATCTTTTAGCACAAGCTTAGCAATAGAAACGCATTTTCCATACTGTGTACACAGAGGGAAGGAGTACATTCAGCCAACCACATAAAAAATAAAAAATACAAATTTCGTTAATTGTTGTCAAGTATTACCCTCCATATACTTTTTAATGATTTATGGATGCATAAGAATCTCCTGAACCTGAAAACATGAATACGGAACTTTTTGCGAGAAATTATATACAGTTCTTATTGTTGTGGTCTTCAGTCCATAGGCAGGTTTGAATGAGCTCTCTATTTTATGCCAGCCTCTTCATCTTGCATGTACAGCAACCTACATCCTTCTGTATCTACTTAGTGTATTCATCCCTTGGCCTCTCTCTACGACTTTTACTCTGCACGCTTCACTGCCGTACTTAATTGGTGATCCCCTGATGCCTCAGAACGTGTCCTACCATCTCAGCCCTTCTTCTAGTCAAATTGTCACAAATTCCTCTTCTCCCCAATTATATTTAGTACCTCCATATTAGTTACGTGATCCATCCATCTAGTCTTCAGCAATCATCCGTAGCACCACATTTCAAAAGCTTCTATTCTCTTCTTGTCCAAACTGTTTATTTTCCATGTTTCACTTCCATACATGGCAACATACAAATATTTGCAGAAAAGACTTCCTGACACTTAAATCTATATTCAATGTTAACAAACTTCTCTTCTTCAGGAACGCTTTCCTTGCCATAGCCAGTCCACATTTTATATCCTCTCTACTTCGACCATCATCAGTTATTTTGCACCCAAAATAGCAGAAATCATCTACTACTTTAAGTGTCTCATTTCCTAATCTAATTCCCTCACCATCAGCTGATTTAACTCGACTACGTTCCATTATCAACGTTTTGCTTTTGTTAATGTTCATCTTATATCCTCCTTTCAAGGCACTGCCAATTGCGTTCGGCGGCTCTTCCAGGTCCTTTGCTGTCGCTGACAGAACTACAATGTCGTCGGCAAACGTAAAAGATTTTATTTCTTCTCCATGGATTGTACTTCCTACTCCAAATTTTTCTTTTGTTTCCTTTACTGCTTGCTCAACATACAGATTGAGTAACATCGGTCATAGGCTACAGCCCTCTCTCTCTCCCTTATGAACCACTGCTTCCCTTTCGTGCCACTCGATTCTTGTAACTGCCATCTGGTTTCTCTACAAGTTGTAAATAGCCATTCGCTCACTGTATTTTATCCCTGCTACATTCAGAATTTGAAAGAGAGTAGTGTTCCAGTCAACATTGCCAAAAGCTTTCTCTAAGTCTACAAATGCTATAAACGTAGGTTTGCCTTTCCTTAATCTATCTTCTAAGATATGTCGTAGGGTCAGTACTGCCTCGCGCGTTCCTAAATTTCTATGGAATCCAAACTGATCTTCCTGAGGTCGTCTTATAGCCATTTTTCCATTCCTATGTAAGGAATTCGTGTTAGTATTGCGCAACCGTGACTTATTAAACTGAAAGTTTGGTAATTTTCACATCGTCAGTAGCTTCTTTATTTGGAATTGGAATTACTATATTCTTCCTGAAGTTTGAGGTTATTTCGCCTGTCTCATGCATCTTGCTCACCAGATGGAAGAGTTTTGTCATGACTGGTTCTCAAAAGGCTATTGCTAGTTCCAACGGAATGTTGTCTACTCCGGGGGCCTTGTTTCGACTTAGATCTTTCAGTGTTCTGTCGAACTCTTCACGCAATGTCGTATCTCACACTTAATGTTCATCTACGTCCTCTTCCATTTCCATACCAATATATCCCTAAAATACATCGCCCTTGTATAGACCCTCTGTATAATCCTCCCACCTTTCTGCTTTCCCTTCTTTGCATGTGACTGATTTTCCTTCTGAGCTCTTGATATTCATACAGGTGATTCCATTTTCTCCAAAGGTCTCTTTAATTTTCCTGTGGGCGTCATCTGTCTTACCCCTAGTGGTATATATTTCCAAATCCTTACATTCCCTCTTAACCTTTTTGCTCTCCCTGACCATATCATTTCTGAGACGTTTGTATTACTTTTCACCTGCTTCATTTAGTTAAATTCAGTATGTCTTCTGTTGCCCAAGGATTTCTACTAGCCCTCGCCTTTTTACCTGCTTGATCCTCTGCTGTCTTATTTCATCTCTCAAAGCTATCTTTCTTCCTCTACTGCATTCCTTTCCCCTGTTCTTGTCAATCGTTCCCTTACGCTCTATCTGAAACTCTACAACTTATGACTCTTTCAGTTTATCCCGGTCCCATCTCCTTAAATTCCTACCTTTTTCAGTTTCTTCAGTTTTAATCTAGAGTTCATAACCAATCTCCGTCCTACCATTATATAATCAATCTGGAACCTTCTGGTGTCTTCATGTCTCTTCCACGTATACAGCCTTCTCTAATGATCCTTAAACCAAATGTTAGTGATGCTCTGTAATAATTACACAGGGTGGCTCCCTCTTTCATTCAATACCCCGAGTCAATATTCACCTATTACTTTCCTTTCTCTTCCTTTTCCTACTCCCGAATTCCAGTCTACAATGACTATTAAATTTTTTTCTTCCTTAATTGTCTGAATAATTTATTTTATCTCATCATATATTTCTTCAATTTCTTCATCATCTGCAGGGCTAGTTGGCATATAAACTTGTACTACTGTGGTGGGTATGGGCTTCGTGTCTAACTTGGCAACAATAAAACGTTCAATACGTTGATCGTAGTAGCTTATCTCCATTCATATCTATATATTCATTATTAAACCTACTCCTGCATTACCCCTCTTTGATTTGCTATTTATAACCCTATATTCACCTGACCGGAAGCCCTGTTTCTCGTGCTATCGAAAATCACTAATTTCTACTTTATCTAATTTTAATCTATCCATTTTAAAATTTTCTAACCTACCTGCCGATTAAGGGAACTGACATTCCACGCTGCGATCCTTGGAACACCAGTTTTCTTTCTCCTGATAATAATGTCGTCCTGAGTAGTCCCCGTCCGGAGATCCGAATGGGGGACAATTTTACCACCGGAATATTTTACCCAAGAGGACGCCATCACCATTTAACCATACAGTAAAACTGCATGCCACCGAGAAAAATTATGGCTGTAGTTTCCCCTTGCTTTCAGCCATTAGCAATACCGGCACAGCAAGGCCGTTTTGGTTATTGTTACAAGGCCAGATCAGTCAATCATCCAGACTGTTGCCCTTGCAACTACTGAAAAGGCTGCTGCCCCTCTTCAGGAACCACACGTTTGTGTGGCCTCTCAACAGATACCACTCCGTCGTGGTTGCACTTTCGCTATAGCCATCTGTATCGTAGAGGCATGAAAGCTTCTCCACCAACGGCAAGGTCCATGGTTTTGGGTTAAGTTTTACTGAATAATTTTAAACAAATAACCCCTTGGTATTGCGTTAGTTAAAGTAAAATCGAGAGTTTCAAGTAAACACCAAGTGGAAAGTACCAGAATATTCAGAACTAAGTAAAACTGTTCGTAATTGTCTACGAGAGAAAACACCAAGACGAATAAAAAACCTAAAAACCATAAAATTATGCCGAAAAACACAGAATGAAAAAAGATTGGAAATGTAAAATTATGCGAAAACTGAAATTTTTCTCTGATATAGACGACATTTAATCAGTTAAGACTGCAGATGACACAGTAACGTATGTGATATTTGTTATGGGATTGCGAGGTGCTTTAAAAAATACGGTCTCAATGTGGCGTTCGCTACTAATGATCTAACTATGCTTCTTACCATACATAACGAGAGACTTTCTGTTGATAAATATCTGAAATATGGGATATGCAATATTCAGTGCAGCATAACACAGTCTTTTAGCAGGACCAACAGGCAGGGCATGTAAGGCGCGGTTCCGTGGAGATTTATTTATAGACGGCGAGAATGTTCTTAAGACAACGTTGGAACAACATCTTAAAGGGGTTGGGTTGTGTTGTTGGGGGAAGGAGACCAGACAGCGAGGTCATCGGTCTGATCGGATTAGGGAAGGATGGGGAAGGACGTCGACCGTGCCCTTTCAGAGGACCCATCACGGCATTTGCGGAGGAGGAGGACGATGGAGGAGGATATTACTGTTTAACGTCCCGTCGACAACGAGGTCATTAGAGACGGAGCGCAAGCTCGGGTGAGGGAAGGATGGGGAAGGAAATCGGCCGTGCCCTTTCAAAGGAACCATCCCGGCATTTGCCTGAAGCGATTTAGGGAAATCACGGAAAACCTAAATCAGGATGGCCGGAGACGGGATTGAACCGTCTTCCTCCCGAATGCGATTCCTGTGTGCTAACCAACGGCATTTGCCTGGAGTGATTTAGGGAAATCATGGAAAACCTAAATCAGGATGGCCGGACGCGGGATTGAACCGTCGTCCTCCCCAACATCTTAAAGCCTAAAGGCACTTACACCCATCGCTTTCGTTACTTAATATGGAAGTATTACTCACATTGGATAAAGGGTGCAAAATGAATCTTTTACAAGAGATAGAAATTTATAAGCATTCCCGTCCGTGATCCAAAGACCTATTGAATGACCAGCTTTCGTTTGGAAACAGGTTTTTCTGAAATTTTATTTCCTTTCTGTAACTGTCGATTCAAATAACTTGTAAACTCTCTATTTCTTTAATGCTTTTTACTGCATTTGCTTCTGTTATTACCCTCAACTTTGTTACCTTGTCAAGACGTCTCAATGCTTTTTAACGTTATTTTATTTATTTTTATATATGTTTTTTACATTTGTATTAAATGTGATGTCTAGTGAGACCCACGGGCTTACTGTTTCTACGGTGGTCAGTATGCCTAATACATTTTCATACGTTACGCCATTATCTGACAAAAATGTCAAGTGTCTTACGTAGGTGTGCTGCGTTGTATCTAGTATTTATAAGAACTACAGGTAGAGGCCCTAAACGGAAAGACATGTCGTAAATACGCACTGGGACCTTGCGCTCGCCGTCGGGTCGTATGTCTCAGCCGGACCAACTTACCTACCTGCGACCTGCGTCGCTGAAAACTCGTATCCGGCGGCCGGCCTCTACGTCAAGATACTGGAAAGTTCAACGTAGCGCCGCTTCTCCATCGGCCCACGGCGCCGCCATCAGCTGTTTATTGAATAAAACAAATGGTTCAAATGGCTCTGAGCACTATGGGACTTAACTACTGAGGTCATCAGTCCCCTAGAACTCAGAACTACTTAAACCTAACTAACCTAAGGACATCACACACATCCATGCCCGAGGCAGGATTCGAACCTGCGACCGTAGCGGTCACGCGGTTCCAAACTGACACGCTTAGAACCGCACGGCCACACCGGCCGGCGTTTATTGAATAAACGTGATAACTGTACCCATTAGTCAGCCACTTTTTACAAGCTATGCCATTTTGTGTGTGTATGTATACCCTTGACTAGCACGTGACATAACGTCTTAATGGTGATTCATTTATTTAAGGTTGATGTTCAGCTTCGTTTGACTTACGTTACAGAAACGAGTGCCCTCATTGTGCTTAGTCCTCGAAAGCTTTCAGGCACACTAACTCTGGTTGCTTCTTATATAAATGAAATCTTTAATAGTCAAACTATCAGTCCGATGGTGCTAAGCATCATGTAACTCGTGGTTTTTAGTATTTTACTTATGATTCGAAGTTTTTTGGTCACTATATCTTCGCATTGTTTACGTTACTTTTTAACTGCCTGACAGTACTATGTATAAATTTTAATGAAGGTACAATTATAATCTGTTTATTACTGTACACTTACTTTTATTTTTTGTAAATTTGTGGTAAGATTCTATGGGACCAAACCGCTGAGGTCATCGGTCCCTAGGCTTAGACACTAATTCAATTACTCTAAGGACACCACACACACCCATGACAGACGGAGGACTCGAAACTCCGACGGGGCGGGAGCCGCGCGGACCGTGACATGACGCCCTAGAACGCACGGCTACCCCGTGCGGCTATTGTTATTAATCTGCTGTTAATTGTCATCCAGTCCTGGTAATCACTAAATTCTTATTCTATAACCATTTTTGTAAGACTCCGTCTTCCTTAGTTTGCTTGACGATTGCTTTCTGATGTAAGCTTAATTGTATGATTTTCTGTGGGTAGCAAATTAATCTTCCAAAACTATTCAAGAAGCTGATTTAATAAAAATGTGTGCAGCTGACGAATGAGTATTTCCATTTTTAAAATACAACTAGAAACAGGAGAAAATTGTACACCTATTAAGAAGCTTCTTTGAATTACTGTATTGTATTCAAATCACAAACACAATCAATTATTGATGAGAACAGTAGTAATCGGAGAGGAGAGGCACATGAGATGTATATATCCATTTGGAGTGCAAAGAAATGGTAACTACTAATAAATGAGTGTGTTTCTACAGAAATAATGCAGGACCAAGGAAAAGTTATGCTAGAGGAACTTGAAAAACGATTTATAGTTTGTTAACGAAAGAAAACAAATATCTTTAAAACGCTGTAATATTATTCTGCTACACAAAAAAGGGGTAAAATGCAGTATTTCTATCAGCCTCATCTCCATAATCTACTTAAAGATTGCTAAATTTTTCATCAAGCACAAAGAAGAAGCACTGCATCTGAGTCAGGTAAAGGAAATATTTGGCTGTAGAAATATGAATAGCACAACGAACCTTATGAAAATCGTGGACGAACTAAGGAGTGTGAAGTGTCTACGACTCATAGAATTTACGGGATGTTTTTGATCTAGATCCAACAGATTCTTTAAGTACAGCACTATATAAACGAGGCATAAAATTTAAACAATTTAGAATACTGAAGAATATAATACGTCAGTGTCATGGTTTCTATCGGATTTGATTAGGACAGTGAAACCATCAGAAGTGAAATTGGAATGGGGCACGGAGTTACCATAACAGGAAAAATGGGAAAACGAGGAAGGAATACACATTGACGAATGTCTAAAAGACTTTTATTTCCTGGCAGAACTGTATTGGACAGTGTTGTACCTAGGGGACGGAGTACCTGGAAGCACACGTAATTCTTTGGTCACTACTTCAGTTTAGAGGCTGATTTTAGCTGGCAGTTATTTTGCTCTTCTTACGTGTTTGCGAATGGTACGGTTTATGATAGCGTAGTAATGAAATTGTAAAGATTTTTACTCATTGGAAGACTTAATGTAAACATCATGGTTACTGTGGTTTGTAAGTTTTAGCATTAGAGAAATGAGTGTAAATTAATGTCAACTGTGGAGACGATTACTCATGGGAAGCATTCGATACATTAGCACAATTTTTAAGTGCAATGTAAAGAAGTATGACTGTTGAGCGCAGTCTATGGTACTGTAGCGCCAACTACAAGAAGCGTCATTGCTGACGCAACGCCTGAGTTCTTTGGTGTATTGCAGCTACTTGTGACTAATGTTAGTCATGGCATTTTTGATATTGCGGAGTGAATAAGTGCCATCATCTATGTCATGTACACCGCCGTTTGGGTTGGCCCATATGTATCTTTTCTATACGCAAACGATGCAATGCCATTAATTCCACAGAGGAGATTAGCAAGATAATAAGAAGTTTAATCTACAATAAGAAAGGGTTTGACACTTTTATGGTGTATTTCAAAAATTGTTAAGTAACGCAAGTTTTGCTCATGTGTTCGGTTTAACCAGTCGGCGGCCGTAGAGTAGCTTAGTTATGTTTTAATGTGGAGGTGTGCTCTCGCATTACGCTACACTGATCTAAGTCGAGATGTATAATAAATTTAATCTGTAAAACGAAAATATTTATTATTTTTATAATGTATTTTTGAACAATGCATTTTATTCATTTCCATCTGGTTTTCGCCAATCGTCGGTGCTTCACGATTCAATATCGGATGTGCTGTCGCGCTAGTTGCGCTATGGATTCAAATTTTAAAAGGAAAAAGAAATTAATCTCTTTGGAGCACTGTATGTGGAACCGTGTAAATCACTTGTAAATGAATCAGCGTTTCCATATGGGATGTGTTTTCGCACAAGTAGCGCTACATCCACTTCTACATCATACTCCGCAAGCCACTTAATAGTGTGCGGTGGAGGGAACTTTCGGTACTACTATCAGATCCCTCCATTCTGTTCAACTTGCGAATAGTGCGTGGGAAGAATGATTGTCGGTAAACCTCTGTATTGCCTCTAATTTCTAGAATTTTCTCCTCGTGGTCAATGCGCGAGACGTATGTGGGGGGAAGTAATATGTTGTCCAACTCCTCCTGAAAAGCGCTGTCCCGAAATTTCAGTAGTAAATCTCTCCGTGATGCACTATGCCTCTCTTTTAACGTCTGCCAGTGGAGTTTGTTTAACATATCCGTAAGGCTCTCTCGCGAGCTAAGCGATCCCGTGACGAAACGCGCCGCTCTTCGTTGGATCTTCTCTATCTCCTCAATCAGTCCTACCTGATAGGGATACCAGATAGATGAACTAAGTCCAAGACTCGGGCGAACAAGCGCCTTATAAGCCACTCCTGTCTTGTATAAGTTACATTTCCTTTTCTTCCTATGAATCTGAGTCTTGTGTCTGTTTTTCCCACTATCTGTTTTATGTGGTCAATCCACTTAAGGTCGCTCTGGATAGTTACGCCTAGAAATTTTACAGCAGACACTGTCTCCAGCTGTTTGTAATCAGTAGTGGAACTGTGTAGTAGTGGATTTCTTTCCCTATGTATGCACAATAGGTTACATTTATTTACGTTCAGGGTCAACTGCCAGAGCCTGCACCATTCATCAACTCACTGCGCGTCGTTCTGCAAGTTCTTATTAACTTCTGCGTTGCTACTTTGGTACAGACAACTGCATCATCTGCGAATAGCCTTAAAGAGCATCCGACGCTTTCTAATACATCATTTATGCACACACGAAAAAAAGTTTTGCATCACTCCGGCTCCAAGAACTCCTGAAGATAGACGTTGACTGTGCATATTGTATCACAGACATAGTCCCTTTAACTGTCAGAGATGTCATTAAACCCACCCAAAGACGTAAACAACCATGCATGGGCACCGCCTGTTACACGGAGGGAGTTCGACAGCCGATCAGTTCCAGTCATCCCAACAGGAAGGAGGTACACGGCTCGTGTTACGTCTAGTTCAACCACACCTAGACGGTCAATACTGCGGTTCGACCGCGTCCACATTGTTACTTTTTGCCAGGATGGGCTCTCAACAATGGAAGTGTTCAGGCGTCTCGGAGTGAACCAAAGCGATGTTGTTCCGACATGGAGGAGATACAGAGAGAGAGAGAGAGAGGAACTGTCGATGACGTGCCTCGCTCAGGCCGCCAAGGGCTACTACTGCAGTAGATCACAGCTACCTATGGATTATGGCTACGAGGAATCCTGACAGCAACGCCATCATGTTGAATAATGTTTTTCGTGCAGCCACAGGACGTCGTGTTACGACTCTTTCTGTTCGCGATAGGCTGCAAGATGCCCAAATTCACTCCCGATGTCCATGGCGAAGTACATCTTCACAACCACGACACCATGCAGCGCGGTACATATGGGTCCAACAACATGCCAAATGGACCGCTCAGGATAAGCATCACGTTCTCTTCACCGATGAGTGTCGCATATGCCTTCAACCAGACAATCGTCGGAGACGTGTTTGGAGGCAACCCGGTCAGGCTGAACGCCTTAGACACACTGTCCAGCGAGTGCAGCAAGGGGGAGGTTCCCTGGTGTTTTGGGGTGGCATTATGTGGGGCCGACGTACGCCGCTGGTGGTCATGGAAGGCGCGGTAACGGCTGTACGATACGTGAATGCCATTCTCGGACCGATAGTGAAACCATATCGGCAGCATATTGGCGAGGCATTCGTCTTCGTGGACGACGGTTCGCACCCCCATCGTGCACGTCTTGTGAATGACTTCCTTCAGGATAACGACAGGGCTCGACTAATGTCGTCAGCATGTTTTCCAGACATGAACCCTATCGAACATGTTTGCGATAGATTGAAAAGGGGTGTTTATGGACGATGTGACCACCAATCAATCTGAGGGATCTACTCCGAATGGCCTTTGAGGAGTGGGATGATCTGGACCAACAGCGCCTTTATGAACTTGTGGATAGTATGCCACGACGAATACAGGCATGCATTAACGCAAGAGAACGTGCTACTGGACATCAGAGGTACCGGTGTGTGCAGCAATCTGGACCACCCCCTCTGAAGGTCTCGCTGTTTGGCGGTACGACATGCAATGTGTGGTTTTCATGAGCAATAAAATAGAAGGAAATTATGTTTATTACGATCTCTATTCCAATTTTCTGTAAAGGTTCCGGAACTCTCGGAACCAAAGGTAATGCAAAAAATTTTATGATGAGTGTATGTTAATAAAACGATTATCGCCTTCCGGGGCAGCCGAGCGGTTCTAGGCGCTACAGTCTGGAACCGCGCGACTGCTACGGTCGCAGCTTGGAATCCTGCCTCGGGCATGGATGTGTGTGATGTCCTTAGGTTAGTTAGGTTAAAGTAGTTCTCTGTTCTAGGGGACTGATGACCTCAGAAGTTATGTCCCATAGTGCTCAGAGCCATGTTTTGAAAACAATTATCGCACTAGACTAATTTTGGACGCTCTCTATTGTGGACACAAAAATCACTTAGCTTGTAAGAGGAAACGAACCGACTCTTTCTGTCGATACTTGGCGTTGTACGTAGGGTAAAACGGCCGGGATTCCTTTGGGCTGACTCCAGATATACGTTGCAAAAACAAAATTGCAAATATCTGCAGAAACACCAGAGAAAAGGCGCCTGAAGAATGTTAGGTGAGATACCTTGTACATGAAATTCCCAACGTATTAAAATTGTGTTTCGAACCGAGACTTGAACTCAGGACCTTTGCCATTCGTGTGGACGTGCTCTAGGGTATGGGCTACTCAACCAAGTTTCGTGATCCTTCCACACAGCTACACTTCCAGTAGTACCTCGATTCCTACATTTGGTAGTTCAGTCAACCGATCTCTTGCCTGCGGAAGGCAAAGGCCCGAAGTTCGAGTTTCTATCCGGCACACCTTTTCAATCAGCCAGGAAGTTTCATACTAGCGCACACTCCGCTGCAGAGTGAAATTTCTATTCTGCACCCTATATACAGGGTGTTTCACTAAATGTGTTTGCCTCTGAGAGTCACGAAGTAATAGGCGATGAAAATATTTATTGCGGTAGGTCATCATAAGAAACGTTACACTGTCTGCGGAGCTATGAACATAGTTTATTGTGTTATTATTCAAAGAGTTACAGGAAAAAGATACAATTTTTAAATGGAACAATAGTTGCTTCTATCATTCACTGGAAGCAGTAACACCAGCTGTGGATACATCAATTTAAATTACATTCCTATCATTTTTAGTTTGGGAGCTACAACCCTTCAAAGTTTCAGGGGCACATACCACACGCTGTACATAATACATGGCTGTGTGGTGGGTAATGGTTGTTCTGACGATGGGAAGTTGATTTAAATGAGATGTTCAGATGTGTGTCCATTTCCTGAATGCACAATGCAATGCACCTTTTAAAGGATCTGCGGACGAGATGTAACGTCGCCGGTGTCACGGAGCAACGGAGCAACATGCGTCCTCGATGGGCCGTTTTAGATTACCTGAGGATGTGGGCTCAGTGACACAAACGCGATCCTCTAGACAGAAATCTAATGGTGTTAAATCGGGCGACCCTGGGGCCATGAATCAGGACCATGGGGCCCCAGCCACCTTCCTGCAAACCTGTTGTTTAGTTCTTCCACAACAGCACGTGCAGAATTGGCTGGGTGACCATCGTGCTGCACCCACATATGGACTCTCGTGTGTAGACGCAGATGTTCAAGGAGACCACCCAAACTGTCGACTATAAACGCGTGATATAACTCACCTGTCAGTGTACCTGGGAAATAGTGTGGACCGATGATTTCATCCCCAAGGATTCCACACCATACAGGGTGATTCAAAAAGAATACCACAACTTTAGGAATTTAAAACTCTGCAACGACAAAAGGCAGAGCTAAGCACTATCTGTCGGCGAATTAAGGGAGCTATAAAGTTTCATTTAGTTGTACATTTGTTCGCTTGAGGCGCTGTTGACTAGGCGTCAGCGTCAGTTGATGCTAAGATGGCGACCGCTCAACAGAGAGCTTTTTGTGTTATTGAGTACGGCAGAAGTGAATCGACGACAGTTGTTCAGCGTGCATTTCGAACGAAGTATGGTGTTAAACCTCCTGATAGGTGGTGTATTAAACGTTGGTATAAACAGTTTACAGAGAATGGGTGTTTGTGCAAAGGGAAAAGTTCTGGACGGCCGAGAACGAGTGATGAAAATGTAGCACGCATCCAGCAAGCATTTGTTCGCAGCCCAGGAAAATCGACTCGCAGAGCTAGCAGAGAGCTGTAAATTCCACAATCAACTGTATGGAGAGTGCTACGAAAAAGATTAGTTATGAAACCTTATCGTCTGAAATTGGTTCAAGCACTGTCTGCAGCTGATAAGATTAAAAGAATCGATTTCTGTGATTTTATCCTTGCTCAAATGGAAACAGATGAATCTTTCGTTTCAAAGATTGTGTTTAGTGATGAAGCAACTTTCCACACTAACGGGAAAGTCAACCGTCACAATGTCTGTATATGGGGCACTGAGAATCCGCGGGAAACAACTCAGTATGAACGTGACTCGCCTAAGGTGAACGTTTTCTGTGCCATTTCAGCCAATAAAGTTTTTGGTCCCTTTTTCTTCGAAGGTGCTACTGTAACTGGACGACAGTATCTGGAGATGATAGAGCATTGGCTGTTCCCTCAGCTCGAACAAGAAGCACAACAATTCATATTTCAGCGGGATGGAGCGCCACCACATTGGCACTTATCTGTCCGTAACTACCTGAACGTCAACTACACGAGGCGATGGATCGGCCGCCAGGCAACCCGTGACAGAGCACTTCATCACTGGCCTCCAAGAAGCCCTGATCTTACCCCCTGCGATTTTTTCTTATGGGGGTATGTTAAGGATTTGGTATTTCGTCCACCTCTCCCAGCCACCATTGATGATTTGAAACGAGAAATAACAGCAGCTATCCAAACTCTTACGCCTGATATGCTACAGAGAGTGTGGAACGAGTTGGAGTATCGGGTTGATATTGCTCGAGTGTCTGGAGGGGGCCATATTGAATATCTCTGAACTCGTTTTTGAGTGAAAAAAAACCTTTTTAAATACTCTTTGTAATGATGTATAACAGAAGGTTACATTATGTTTCTTTCATTAAATACACATTTTGAAAGTTGTGGTATTCTTTTTGAATCACCCTGTACATTACCAGACTACCTACGTTGACGGCCGACAGGTCGTACCAACCGAGGATTGTCTGCTGCCAAGTAGCGCACGTTATGGCGATTTACTGCACCATAATGTGTGAACGTGGACTCATCAGAGAACATAACACCTTGTAATGACTCCAGCGTGAAATTACGCATGGCCCATTCACAGAATGTAACCCTCTCACGGAAATCGTTCCCATGCAGATCCTGGTTTAGTGAGAGGCGGTACGGATGAAACCTGTGGTCGTGTACTATGCGCCACACAGATGTTAGACCGACACCAGCGACTGCACCAACGGCTCGTTAAGCTGACATGAGCATCGTAGTATACTGAAGCTAAAACAAACACCACCGTCTCCTCACTTCTTGCAGTTCTTCGTCTGCAGCGCATTACCAAACTGCCTGTTTCCCGAAGTCGTTGTTCGGCACGTAAGAACATAATGGCTGCCGGAGCTCTTCTTCTAGAATATCTCACGGCGTACTCCATGGCTGCTTTAGCGTCATCGTGTCGGCACTCGAAGAGCATCAGCAACATGTCAGTGTACTCGTTGTTCGTGTATGCCATCTTCATCCGATGTCACTAACTGTGTTATATTGAGGTCCGTTTGTTTGTGTGGCTCTCGAACTGTTGGGTATACGGCCGTGCGCGGTGACAGTCGGCCGTGTAACAGCGCATCGAGGAAGCTTCTCGCTCCGTGACAGCGGCAACGTTACGACTCGGCGGCGCCACATTTAGAAGGTGCATTGCGCTATGCGCAGCGTGTGTGGTATCTGCCATTGAAACTTTGAAGGATTGTAGCTCCCAGATTAAAAGTGATAGGAATGTAATTTAAATTGATGTCTACACAGCTGGTGTTACTGATTCCAGTGCATGATAGAAACAACTATTGTTCAATTTTAAAAATGTATCGTCTTACTCTAACTGTTTGGATAATAACACAATAAACTATGTTCATAGCTCCGCAGACAGTGTAACGTTTGTTATGGTGACCTACCGCAATAAATACATCTGTCGCCTATTACTTCGTAATTTACAGAGGCAAACAAATTTAGTGAAATACTTTGTATGTTTAATGGTAGCAAAACATTGTCTATTTCTTTTATTTATAATACAGAGCTAGCTACCTTCCGCATAGTGCTCAGTAGATCTCTGAAATTTAAATATTTACAGAATATAAATAATGGTTTTTGCACAGCTAGAATTTGCTGAATATCAGTGCTATCTGTATAACAATATTGTAAAAGAAGTGAGAAACTTATATGCAACATGGCACACGCACACCAAAGTAGATTCAAAGAAAGTTGGAAGATGTTCGAAAAGTGAGGTATTGAATGCTCTTTATCGTGAAGGTCATTAGTGATGATGAGGTAGCGGTCGTATTTTACAGTGACCTTTGTGACAGAACATACTGCAAAGACAGCAGGGGTTCGTGTCATTTTTTTACGCACACAGTAACGCAGAGGTTGGTTTGCACTGCATTTCTGCCATGCAGGAGGGGCGTGATGGACCCATACGATGGGACTGGGACCACGTCGAACTGTCAAATACGGCACGCTCTCAAGATGTGATGTCATGTCCCCTTGGCAGCAATCACAACGAACTGTACAGCACCGTACATTTTTGCACATGTATATCGCCAAGCAGTATAATTACAAAGCTTGATACGAGCATACCATCATGAAGAGGAGATCGAATTCAGGATATATGTAGATATACTGTGAAAGTGATGTGTGTGATTAGATACAGAGCCAAGTAGATTTCTGTAGAGATTTTCAGTTCATATTTAATACCAACTATAATTATAAATCCACTGAAGAGATCGACACGTTAATTCATACCGCTCATTAATACACATCAACTGAACTACACTGAAGCAAAAAAGTGGCAACACCAAGAAAAAATTGTGCGATATAAACAAATTCGTAGGCGTGTTTTTACATCTATACAGATTTCACATCACTGTCACAAGAGTGGCGGTAGTAGCGCCACCAAGAGGATGCAAATAAGGTTTGCTTCAAATACACGCAGTAACGGCCGTGAGTGTTAGTTATCTTTGACAATGGTCGTGGTGAGCTGATGTTAGTTAAGAACGTCATTGAGGCAACAAAGAAGCGACGTTAGTACCTCAATGGGTTGGAACGAGGTTATGTAATAGGGCTACGAGAAGCTGGTTTTTCCTTCTGTGATATTGCAGGAAGACTTGGCATGAATGTAGCCAATGTGCACGACTGCTGGCGCCGGTGATCGCAAGGATGTACGGCCGCAAGAAGACCGGCCTCCGACCGCCACTATCGAGGAGGTATACTATCGTGTTCGACATATGGCTCTGGCACGTCGCACTACATCTACGTCAGGAATATGAGCAGCTATTGGCATCACAGTTACACAAAGAACTACTACAGATCGGCTACTTTCAGGATATCTCTGAAGATGAGGCCCTGTAGCGTGCATTCCACGGACCCGAAACCACCGCCATTTGCGACTTCAGTAGTGTCAAGCACGAGCTTATTAGATGGCACGTAGTAGGTCTTTTGTGTTCTTTGATGACAGCTTGTTCTGCCTCGATGCCACTCACGGCCATGTGTTTGTTAAAATGAGGACAGTTTGTAAGCGTATTGTAATATCGCTGACTTGGTTGCGGAGTATCTTTGCGGGCAGCGCATTTTCAGAGTCGATCACCGGACACGGTACTGTTTTGCTGTGCTGTCGGTAGCTCTACACGTAAAAGGCATTATTATGCAAGTACAAGTGTTGCTACAAGTGCTATTACAGTGAAGTGATGAAATATGGAAGTGAATTCAGAGAAAAGCGCGTAATGAACTAATTAAATATGAGCAGTGCCGCGATGACGCATTTTGTGTATCCGCTTGTTGTGAGTCCTACCGTACAATATCAATCATCCGTTCCGTGTTCGGCCTCCCAGAACGAACTCATGTCAATCAGCAATATAGCTCATCACAAAAGAGAGGATTCAGGTGCCAGTTTCTTGTTAGCGAGCGTGAGAACGTGCGTTCGATCATCGCGTTTCCGCATAGTCATCACTCAGCCGCGCCGCGACGGTTACACGCACGCTCGTACAAGTGAGAACTGAGATATGAAAGTTTAATTTTTATGAACAGTGTTATATTATTACTAGTGACAAGGAGGACTGGTGCCAGATAATTGTGTATGCGTGACGAGCGTAAGAACTTCCGTTCGATCATTCGGCCCCCGCATCTTCAACAACCACCCGCGTCGTGTCGGTTACTCGTACACTCGTCCAAGTGAGATTGTGGACAGATAAGCAACAATATGTTAACTGGCGTAAACATTTATGACTTAGAGTGTAGACAGTGCAACCTGCTCCTTATCGTCTCAGAATATAGTTGTTCGTACCAGATGAATGACAGTGTTGTGTTTGATGTTGAGTGGCTCCCCTAAACCCGCTTGCATATTTAGATTCGTAATTTCTGGCAAGCCAGCAGCAGTGTGGAGCAGAACAGTACAACCGCCGCGCTAGTATCAGGTACGTGGTGTGGACAGGGCGCAAGGTGGGAGTGAAAAACAGTTTAAGGGTCCCCCCACCATCAGCACCCCCGGGCGTGTTACAAGTTGAGGGCCTGCAACCAATCTGTCTACATGCGAGACGCAATGGACCAACACCTGGAGTTATGATCTGGGATGCGATTTCCTATGGCACCAGGAGCACTCTCGTGGTTATCCGATCCACCCTGACCCCAAATTTGTACGTCAGTCTGGTCATCTGACCTGTTATGCTACCAGTCATGAAAAGTACTTCAGATGATGTTTTCCAGCTGGATAGCACTTTCCCGCATACAGGAGTTGTAACCCAACATGCTCTACAGAGTATCGACAGGTTAGTTTGGTCTACTGGGTCACAAGATCGGTCTCCAATCGAGCCCATATGGGACGCCACTGGACAACAACTTAAGCGTATTAACAGTCCCTGTGCTGATCGACCAATTGCAATAGGCATAAACTCCGTCCCACAAACTGACATCTGGCACCAGTACAACACAGTGCATGCACGTCAGCATGCTTGCATTCAACATTCCGGCGGTTACATCGGTTGTTATTGTACCAGCATTTAGAGTCGAACTGTAACTCATTGTGTTTAGTGTGGACTCAGCTCATTCCAGTCTGGGTCAACACTTATAATCATTCCAGCGTGTGACAATCGAATTTTTGTCTGTTGGTGTTAAGCGAAAAATTTTGATCTGTAAAGACGTGTTGCCAGTTATTTTAGTTATGTAGTGAGTTTACTATTGTGGCCGTGCGGTTAAAGGCGCTGCAGTCTGGAACCGCAAAACCGCTACGGTCGCAGGTTCGAATCCTGCCTCGGGCATGGATGTTTGTGATGTCCTTAGGTTAGTTAGGTTTAACTAGTTCTAAGTTCTAGGGGACTAATGACCTTAGCAGTTGAGTCCCATAGTGCTCAGAGCCATTTGAACCATTTTTGAGTTTACTATCTATTAGATTGGGGACTACACGTATTCCTTGTCAGCTTCTTCATTTGCTTTGTTTGGCGAGAAATACGACTTTATGACTGTTTTGTCACCATGTTAGCATGTTGTTGTTGTTGTGGTCTTCAGTCCTGAGACTGGTTTGATGCAGCTCTCCATGCTACTCTATCCTGTGCAAGCTTCTTCATCTTCCAAAACCTGCTGCAACCTACATCCTTCTGAATCTGTTTAGTGTATTCATCTCTTGGTCTCCCTCTACGATTTTTATCCTCCACGCTGCCCTCTAATACTAAATTGGTGATCCCTTGATGCCTCAGAACATGTCCTACCAACCGATCCCTTCTTCTGGTCAAGTTGTGCCACAAGCTCCTCTTCTCTCCAATTCTATTCAATACCTCCTCATTAGTTATGTGATCTACCCATCTAATCTTCAGCATTCTTCTGTAGCACCACATTTCGAAAGCTTCTATTCTCTTCTTGTCCAAACTAGTTATCGTCCATGTTTCACTTCCCTACATGGCCACACTCCATACAAATACTTTCAGAAACGACTTCCTGACACTTAAATCAATACTCGATGTAAACAAATTTCTCTTCTTAAGAAACGCTTTCCTTGCCGTTGCCAGTCTACATTTTATATCCTCTCTACTTCGACCATCATCAGTTATTTTGCTCCCCAAATAGCAAAACTTCTTTACTACTTTAAGTGTCTCATTTCCTAATCTAATTCCCTCAAAATCACCCGACTTAATTCGACTACATTCCATTATTCTCGTTTTGCTTTTGTTGATGTTCATCTTATACCCTCCTTTCAAGACACTGTCCATTCAGTTCAACTGCTCTTCCAAGTCATGTTAGCATAGAAAATCAAAATCTCTTCGCCTTATAACATTTTAAATCTCCACTGTTATGACTGGTATGGTTACTCTACGCATTTGCAGATAGTGCATGTCCTGGTCTAAAAGGTATTTTATGGCGAATCGCATGCAGCCTGCACATACGTTTCTAGTAGTGTGATAGCGGTGTCCGTGATGCTGCTCACTCAGCGTCATCTAATTAAGTCGCCCCTTGTCCCATTCGGAGGCAACGACTCCTGGAATTGCCAAACATATCTGTAACATTAAATGTATTTGCAACTACGAATATGGACAGCCATCAGGTGCAGAATGGAATGACGACATAGAAAATTTGTTTGTTTGTTTTGTTTTCGGGCGCGAAAACAACTGGCGTCATAGAGGTGGACCAGGATTTGAACCCGAATTTCCTGCCTACCGCGAGCGGTCATCTTACCATTTGGCTACCCGTGCACGACTCACGGCCAGACACAAACTTCCATAGGTCGTCAACCTTTCCTCTACCGTCCATACTCGTGCATCACTTATGCATATTCTCTTACAGGGGAGATATTTTACTTGTTTTGTTTGCGGGGTGTCGGCTGATGAATACAGTAATACAAAGCTCGTGTTATTCGAAATTACAATGCAAAGTTTCTTTGGACATGCTTGCATTCAGAATAATAAGGATCCTGAAACTTTGTATACATCAGTGAAGTAGTCACTGATTCAACGACATTCTCATAAAGTCATATGGACATCACATGCTGTTATTGCCCTCATTACGGTGAATCATGAGAAATAAATTCCAAACGCAAATTCTCCACAGTTAAACAATTGCAAATAACAGATTACAAAATGCAGAGTTTGTTGTGAGTTGTTTTATTCCTGCCCATTGATCCACGTAACGATATCTGGTGTCACAGCTGCAGTAAACGGGACATCCCTGATACCGTGTTGTTTCGAGAATTTTAGAAGAAGGTCGACAATTTCTTTTTCCTACTATCCTTGTTTAAGCTTTTTCTAAATGATATGATGGTGGAAGTATTTGATTTACGGTGATGTTAATGTGTCATAATTTGTAGAATAAGCACCTGCTCCATATAGTCAATGTTTCAATTGAAGTTCAATTTTGACCTAAGAAGATTCTTTTCGCCTCTTCGAACAATCCAAGTCTGCACAGAATTCGACGCTTGATAGATGATGTAAATTGGAAAGAATGAAGTCAGTTATTAACTATTACGAGTTGCAGAATATTTAAGAACAATGATTCATCTGAAGCAATTGCTAATGCTCCTTCTAAACTCTAATTATGAGAAAATTCAACTGTTACAAGTAATTTACTTAAATAAAGTGTATCGAAACAGGTACTTGGGGCTAGTAATTTTTAGTAACTATGTACGAATACAGTCTTAGTTGGTTGTTTTGCACGCTGTGGTATGTTACCATACTGAATTAAACAAAATTAGTGCTCTGGATTATACACAGTTGCTCCCTTTGTGTTCGAAGCTGAACATCTTAAACACTTTCATCATCGAATCTGAACAATGATTCTACCTGTCCATTTCACGTACGAGAGAGATTACACGCAATTATGTAAACATATTTGGTAGTAATCAATTAGGTTTCCAGGGCTCTCTTGTATCCAGCCGTATGTGATCGTTGAAGTCCGACGATATTTCGCCGAATAACCGTTCCGCCATCATCAGGTGGTTCTGATGGAATGGTCTGTCTGCTCATTGTCGGTGTTATTTATGTCCACCAGTCGGGCTCTGATTCCCTGCGCCGACGGTCCGATTGCGGACGCCGGCCTATGTCCGCGCCGACCCCGGCGTCGCGCGGGCTGTTGGAAGATGCAGAATCCCCTGGAGTGTTCGCGGCGGTCGTCGTGGAAGGATCTTGTATCCTCTTGAGGTGAAACTCCTTGATGCAATTAAGTAATGGTTTCCACGCCTTACACAGTTGTAAACCTGTGTCTCGGTTTATGAGATTTTCCGTTACGCGAATTTCAATGGCCTCCTTGAAGAAGCTGCCCCAGTAGAAGCTGGTAAGGGCCAGAGTATTGGTCACTTCGTATTTCGCGTTGTGTCCAGTTTCGAAGAAGCACTGTTCTGCTAACCGGGCTACATACGCGGGCAACATACGCGGAAGTGGTTTCTCCACCTAAAAGCCGCAGGAACGTCGAGAAATCGACGCAAGCCCAGTCACAATAGACACACACGCAAGAGCACCGGGAAAAACACAACAATGACCAGGTCCACCAAGACAGGGGAATTTCTACGGAACCTCACACTCAGTCCACCCCCTCGGATCAGTTGTTAGGCGTTATGGTACAGACCATGAACCGCGTCATGGAAATGATGAAGCTATTCTGGGAGGCCCAGAGGCAGAACACTCAGATCCTCGCTGTCCTTCAGACAATAGTCCAGCAGTCACTACCCTCTGCAACATTCTCAGTAGTTACAAAACCCCATCACGGTTAGACGACCAAATATCGATGGCCTGACAAAGTTTGTCTTTAACGCAGACGGTGGTCGAGTCAGAGAACTCATGAAGGAGTTCTTCATCGACTTATGCATGATGGGGGAAACGCACCTAAAACCGGGAATAAAAGCGACAGTTCCCAGCTACATTAGCTACCGTAAAGGCAGGCCAACCCAAGGCGGAGGAGTGGCCATATACATAAAAAGAGGGATCCCCCACCACCAGGTATACTTACCAGCTACCAATAAATCAAAGCAGTGGCGCTGGAACTAATCTCTGCCACTGGACCCTAACGATTGTTATAATCTACCAAACCCCACAAGACGAGATAGGCGAGGGAGACATAGCTGCTCTAGGAAAAATTCAAGGAAAAGTCCTAATAGGAAGCGACTTCAATGCCAAACACCCCGATTGGAACTCTAACCTCCAGAACAGGCCCAAACTGCAACAACTACCTCGCGACCATCACTTCGTAACATGGGGTCCGGTCGAGCCCACATATTTTCCAAAAAATGGAGGTAGGCCACACGTGTTAGACATAGCCCTCACTATCAGGATCACAGGGTTTGTGGCCGCAAGGACTATCAACAGAATGTCCTCCGACCACCACAACCCAGTGATTCTAGAGGTCGATGTGGGAGAAGGGGTAGCACTCCGACATTACCAGACGCCTTACGAATGTACAGACCGGGACCGATATTTAGAAACTGTCGCCTCTGATATCGCTCGCGTTCCGCCACCTACTGCCGAAACAGTAGAACAAGAGCTACAAGACCTGACAAGTGCCATCTTGCTGGCGGTGGAAGATGCCACTCCGCCACAAAGGGACGGCTCGTCCCCTCAAGTACAGCTCCCGGAACAACAATAGCCAAAATCCAACAGAGTGGCAAAAGAGTTGAAGATCACCTGAAATCAGGCCACCAAGAGGCTGCTCAATCGTCTACAGCTAGAGCTGAAGGTTGCGCTCAATGCGTACAGAAACCAGCAATGGCAAAACCGCCTCACACCTCTCAAAGCAGACGATCACACACTTTGGCAGGCTACCAAGCAATTAACCAAAAGACGCGCACGGCGAGCGGGGTCCGACCTACAGCCGCGCTGAAAAGGCTGTCGCCCTCGCCGACTCCTTGGAGAAGCAGTTTCAAGAGCCAGAACCCCAAGATGATGAACATGAAGACGTAGTCCCTCGTCAACTGGCTGTCTTCCTCAATGCTGGGGACGAAGTCCCACTCCCGCCCCCCCCCCCCCCCCGAATACGTGGAAAAAGTAATTAGATCCCTCCTCAAGACACGACAGGGTCACCAACCAGATGGTCAAAAACCTTCCGCCTTTGGCTATCAAACACCTCGCGAGCGTGTTCAACGAGAGTACTCGTACCAGCTTGTTCCCAGCTTACTGGAAACACGTGCAAGTGGTCGCGATACTCAAACCAGGGAAAGACCCTTTAATCCCGCAGCACTACAGGCCGATTAGCGTCTTGCCAACTCAGCAAGATCTATGATCGCCTCCTCCTAATACCCATACGAGATCACGTCACCAACGAGCGATTTTTGCAGAATTTCCAACTCGGATTCCCACAGAAGCACTCCGTCCCACAACAGATCATAAGACTGGTGGTAGCAGCCACAGAGGGCTTCAGACACAGAGGCTACTGCGGGATAGTGTTACTTGATGTAGCCAAAGCCCTCGACTCAGTATGGCACAAAGTTATACACCCATGGGTTCCCTGGAAGCATAGTCAGGTTAATCCAAAGCTATCTCACGAGCAGAAATTTATCTGTCAATCTAGAAACAGCCACCTCAATCAAAAGGCGTGTTCGCGCTGGAGTGCCACAGGGATCGGTCCTGGGGCCCGTCTTGTACTGCAGACACCCCCACAGCTCCCCTGGTGCACACTGCACTGTATGCTGACGACACAGCCTTTTACACTCACAATGGGAATAAGTACCTGGTCATTCGTAGGCCACAAAGGCTTTCAGGTGACATGGAAACCTGGGCCCATCGCTGGCGTATCACCATCAACCCTGAAAAAGACCGTCTATGCTGATCACCCATAGGCTCGGGAGAAGTGGGCCCCCTCAATGCCTCCCCCTCCCCCTTCACCTACACCTACATGGATCCCGACTCCCTTGGCGCAGATCCGTCAAGTATCTTGGCGTAACCTTGGACTCGAGACTCGAGTCAAAACAGATGGCATGCTTGGAACAAGGGCTGTTTAGCCAACAGTCCTGTAGTCTCAGCAATACTCCATGTCTTCCAAGCCAAAATGTTAGCATCTGGAAATGCTTCAAGGCCACCATAATCTGCTTGATTGCCCCATACAACAGCAAGTGTCAACCAGGTACTATCTCCAAACACTGCTTGTACATCACAGGTAAAGTTTTGTTAACGTGCTACAGCAATGCCTCTGCGACGAGGTTACCTTCGTCGCTGGCGGCGCAGTGTACCTGTGTATCGTAGTTTGAAGGCGATTGACATTGACTTGGCTGGGCAGTTCAATAAACAGCAATTGACTGGACGTCCAACTGTTTTTCGTGGACTCCATCTGAACTTTACCTGTGATGTACAAGCAGTGTTTGGAGGTAGTACCTGGTTGACAGTTGCTGTTGTGTGGGGCAATCAAGCAGGTTATGCTGCCCTTGAAGCATTTCCAGATGCTAACATTTTGGCTTGGAAGACATGGAGTATTGCTGAGACTACAGGACTGTTGGCTATACAGCCTTATGGTACTCTTGTTCCAAGCATGCCATTTGTTTTGACTACGAGAAGGAAGAAGAAGCTAAATGCTGATGAGTACCTCTTTATATGGGCGAAAGTCCATAGGAAGGTCTGTGCCAAAATGTCCATCCTATACCCAATCCTCCACAGAACCAGCTCCCTCTCCTGCTCGATAAGGGTGAATATGTACCAGTGACTCATACGTCCAACAATGGAATATGCAGCACCAGGACAAGCTCCAAAGGCTGCAGAATCGCGCCCTCAGAAGGGCTCAGCATCTACTCCATGGGCTTCCAACAGATGGCTTGCACGCCACTGCTGAAATCCCCCTCCTCAAAGAGAGATTCCAAAATCTATCAAGTGCTTTCTATGAGAGCTCTTCCAGATCTGGAAATGACCTCATCCACTCCCCAGGTCAGTATGACATGTTCCGCGATAAGCACAAACGCTCTATGACGAACTTCGATTACTAAGTCCAAGAGAAAAATCCCAAAATGTCCAAGTTGTAATACCAGTGCTTAATCCTTAAAACACTCAACATCTCGCCTACCTCATGCAAGTACAAGACACAACCAGAGCACTATAACAATACACAGACAGCCAAAACTATCCGAGATAATAAGACACACACAAGCATATAATTTGGAGTAAAAGCCATCAGGCTATTGACTCCTCCATACACTTCCCCAAGAATGGGAAAGTAAAAGGTGAGAGAGAGAGAGCCGACAGACCATGCCATCAGAACCACCTGATGATGGCGGAACGGTTACTCGCGGAAATATCGTGGGACTTCAACGGTCGCACACACCTGGACTCTCGAGAGCCCTGGAAACAACACATGCGGCGGGAAAGTCTCCGATCACATTATAATCAATGATGTTTGTGTCCATATCGTTATTCTTCTGTTTAGTGAAACACATACACATCAGACACGTAGAACAGTTACTTGCTATTGGAGAAATTAGTCTACTAGCCCTCCTGTCGGAGCCTCTTCGATTTACAAGGCTATATTAAAGGGAAGTACATATCCTGACCAAGCGTACGATGCTTCACCTACATCACAGATTTTTCCTACAGGGTTCGTTTCGTGCCCGAGTAGGATCTGCGCACTACTCGTGCCATAAGGCAAATTTGAAATCGCAACAGCGCGGAACGTCTTGTGAACAAACTTTTTATTTACTGTCTGAAGCCCGAACTCGCAGAAATATCAGCGGAACATGTCTGGCAGTTCAGGTTTTGTTAATCGCCAGGTTTAAAGAATTTTATTACCATTAGTTTCCTCTCTAAGTCTGTATTTTTACTGAAGTTGACGGACGCTTCTTCCTCAGTTATGAAAGTTTGTATTTCCAATGCAGTACAAGCGACTATTGAAGTTTCCACTTACCAGATTCAGACCGTATACAACAGAAATATATGCTTAGGAACTTCTTTTTATCAATTAAAACCACACTAAAAGAACAGCTTCAACTTTTGGTGATGTGCTCAACAGCAAAACTCAGTTATAAAGGGACTGTATGCGCAAAAGATGCAATGTAATCTTCCAAACGTTAGCAGCCCCAAATCTGATGACCAAATCCATAGGTTACCGTAGCATTTGCCCTATTAAATATCGCGAAACATGAAAATGAAGAAGAATCTCCTGAGGAAGGAATGGATTGAAAGTAACACCATCAATGACGCCTTTTGCGCGGAAGTACGAGCTAGTATGGAGGAAAGATGGATGGAGAAATATATCATTATTTAAATGGAACCTTTACTGACTTAGGGACCACACTGATTCTTATTCTGGATGACCATCAGTTATTTGACGGTACGCTAATAGAATGCGAGCCCATTCTGGTTAGTATGTACCGTATAACGTATGATTGAACTTTTCCGGGCTGTCGCCATAGATTCACATTACATACAATCGATCTGCAACTACCACAGTCAGTGCCAGTTTCGTGATCACAGCACGTTTGGTAACGACGTTTAGCTGTTTTATAAAAGTCGACCAGAGGAAGCTATGCCCGCGAAAACCAATTACGAACATGCACAACATGTCCGTCTACTGTGTTTTCTGAGAACTGTTTGGGGCTTAGGATTTATTCTGCTTTCAAAGATCTGTGACGAATTTCTCAAAATACGAGGGTTGGAACTCTACTAGTAGCAACTAATTATTTACAGCTCGTTCAAAATAGATACGTGTTTCAAAGTTTTACTAACCTTCAAAGTAGTCACCAGCATTGTGTATAACCCGTTGCCAGCGATGTGGAAGTCGTAGGCTACTCTTAGCAGTGCCAGTTGTGTTGACAGTTCGAGTGGCGCGGTGTATTGCCCGACAAATTTGTAGCGAATGCCGTGAAGTGTTTCGTTGAGTTTAGAAATCGAGTTATACTCACGATAACTTAAGCCGGGGGAGTGCAGTAGATGGTATAGCACTTAGCAGCCCCGTCAGTCAAACAAATCAGTAACAGCTTGCACTGTACGTGCTTGAGCATTGTCCTGCAAAATGATGGTCAGGTCCTGCAGAAAGTGTCATCCAGTACAAGCTGTTACTGATTTGCTTGACTGATGGGTCTGCTAAGTGCTATACCATCTACTGCACTCCCCTGACGTAAGCCCTCGTAAGTTCAACCCGAGATCTAAACTGAAGGAAACACTTCACGACATTCGCTTCAGAACTGCTACAAATTCTTCGGGCAGTACACCGAGCCGCACCAACTGTCAACACAACTGGCACTGCTAAGAGTATCATACAACTTCCACATCGCTGGCAACGGGTTATACACAATGCTGGTGACTACTTTGAAGGTCAGTAATACTTTGAAACACGTGTCTATTTTGTACGAGTTGTAAATAAATAGTTGCTACTATTTAAGTTCCAACCCTCGTACATATATCATATATTTGTGCTATACAGCTACTAAAGTGCAGCTTAACTGCTAATTAGTCGTTGGTTTAGAGTGAAACATGGAGCTCAACATCTTATCATCCTCATTTACAATATGGAACTGTAACGGGCTGTTGGAAAGAATGAATTACACGGCAAAAACCAATGGTATTTATTCTTGTGCAGCGTACACACTCCGTCCAGGTAATATTTTCTCCGAATTTGACTTGTTGTTCTGAATGTGCACTATTCTGAACAACAGCTTGTAGACTTATATATTCTGTCAATAAAAATCTGTCTGAAGCGTTCTGGTATTGGACTATTCAGCAATGTGTTTGCTTGTTCAGTCTTATAGAATATTCATATGGCCACCGGTTGTCTAAACATTCCAAGTATAATTGAAGGGTTAATTAAGTTGCAATTGACTGCAGTGCAAGCTCTAGTAACCAATCTAAATTCATCTTGCTTCAGAAATTGTATCATTCAGGGTCTAATAAATTAACGTGCCATCGAAGTATGTGAAGTACGTTGGCGCCGAGCCGAGTGGCCGCGTGGTTTGAGGCGCCATGTCACGGATTGCACGGCACCTCCCGTCCGAGGTTCGAGTCCCCACTCGGGTATGGATGTGTGTGTGTTGTTCTTAGTATAAGCTAGTTTAAGTATTGTGTAAGTGAAGGGACCGATAACCTCAACAGTTTGGTCTCTTGGGATTCACACACATTTGAACAAATACTTCGTGAGTTATTGTCATGTGGTATTCTCAGCCAGATTGACTAGCTGCTGCGAAAAATCCCACTCCATGGCATCTGTACGTTTCGTTTGTCTGTGTCCTGGGCGTTTTGGTGACGTCTATGACGAGGGACAGCATAGATCCTGTATTTACTCCAGTCCTTTCGTAATCAAACGCGTAAACTGAAATAATCTAATAGTTCTTTCTCTTTTTTCTACGGAAGGGATATGTTAGATGAAGACGCAGTGATTTCTCAGTCGTAAAAAGGACCTAGATATTTTGCAATTGTAGTTTCAAGACATAAACTGTGTGGCTGTTGTATTTTATGGCTTTACAAATTATTTTGTTTTTCTGTAGCACAATCCCACGTGTGATTAAAAATGTAATGCCAATACTCACTATTTTATGAAAGTCGTTTCCTTATTCAACCATTACAGGTTTCAGGCACCTGTGTCCAACTTCACATCGAAACTTTCTCTGTCATACGGTGTTTAACTGAGTACACGGCATTAGCAACGAGCAGTAGGTAATTTTTATGGCCTTAAATCGAGATATGAGAAAGAAGATACACCTCTCAGGTACCGTAACGTAGGTTGTCCATAGTTTCCCTACTCTGCTTAAGGTTACGGCTTTGTGTTACGACCGATTTCCTTCCCCTTCTTGTCCGTCGGAACTTCTGATTCGTCTCCTATGACCTCATCGTCTACTGGGAGCGAAATATCCTGAATATTTTGATATAATGCAGGACGGAAGTTATGGAGGTTAAAGTGTCTTTAATAAAGAAGAAAGTGTGTAAGAGACAAAGGAACTTGAAAACTGTCGTTAATAAAGAGATAAACTGCGTAACAGACAAGGGAGTTTGAAAACAAATTTTCTACCAAACTAAGTCTATTATCGAATCTACTTTAGTGCCTCGGTCATGATTTACAGAATTACTGAATCCGTCTTTTCTGTTTTCTAAATACATCTTTAATTTTTTGCCACAGTTTTGAGCTGCATATTTAATCCCATTTCGCAAAACTTACCGGTATCTAAGTCCAATAATGTTGATGTAAGCGACAGTAAAAATACAGTGACTGGATAGTAGGAGGTTGATTTACAAATCGTACACCTTATTTTCTAAATAACATACTAGCTCATTCAACAAATGTAAGATACACCGGAAAATAGTGAAGAGACTGGCAAAAATAATAAGTTATGTTACCTAGCCTCATGTCTTCATCTACACTGCTATAAATACCTTCAGATATATTCTCTGATCGGTCCAGTGCTTATCCATCATGGAATGGAATATGAAATGCTGAATTATTATTGCTACGTAACAACATAACAGTTAGAATCAAGGACTATAACACAAATAAATGAACTAGATTACTCGTGTTAGTCATCACTTTTTAACGTCAGCCCTTTGTTTGCTTCCACAATGTTGTGATCTTTTCTATACCCCGGCTATAATCTACCCTTAGCACTCCGGCTAATGTGGTGTAAAATAATAATAAAGGAAAAATTAATTCCAAAGTAGTTTCTAGAGGAACTTTGTGGAGACTAATAAGCCTCAACAAAATCGACCTGGTCGCATACTCTAGTGGGGAAGTATGGAGGTGGTGATCAATGGAAAAAATTGTCACTGCCTTCCTGCGATATACGACTGCTCGTGGCAGGCTTGATTCTGCCTCGATACCTGCCGACAGAAACTCTTTCCAATAAAGACAGCTTCACGTGGTCAATCTTCGAGGAAATCGACGTCCTTCATTCTGCGGAGGATACAGGCACTGGATTGAGAGATGTCAGTTTCATATAAGGCAAAATTTCAGGGATAAATCGTAGAGTATGGTTCAAATGGCTCTGAGCACTATGGGACTTAACATCTGAGGTCATCAGTCCCCTAGAACTGAGAACTACTTAAACCTAACTAACCTAAGGACATCACGTACATCCATGCCCGAGGCAGGATTCGAACCTGTGAGCGTAGCGGCCGCGCGGTTCCGGACTGAAGCGCCTAGAATCGCTCGGCTACAACCGCCGGCAATCGTAGAGTAAACGAAACAACCGGGGTTACTTTAGCCCTGGCAGATGACTGAGGCACTATATAAATTTTTATATCTTCATTCACTGTCCTAAAAACCGGTTAGTAAACACGACAGAAAAAATATGTACTGGTTCCCTGTTTCTCATTATTGTCTGAGGTGCAGACGAGTTTACTATCTTAATATTTTAATATTATGCTACTTGTAACTGTCAACTCGAAATGGTTCCATTCAGGAGGATATTCGTTAAGGGATGTGGGACACCGATGACGAAGATTAAGGGTGAAGAGAGGAAACGATGGTTTTGAGATGAAGACTGCTACGTGGACTACTAAATTTGGATCATTTAAGACGTGAAATGACGACCAAAAGCGAAGTATATTGACCACGCAATGGATGGAACAGAGTGTCGTCGATATACGGAATTCAAGGAAAAAACAGAGAAGATTTCTTCTATAAAATAATCCTCTGAATGAATTTTTACAGAAAAAGAAGTCTCAAATACATACGACTCTCGAAATTGCAAGTTTCTAAACGTTATTACCATTACGAAAGTGTAGGTTGGCATATTTAAATTTGGATACAGCGGTCGCCGATAGCATAAACGTGAGATGTTGATAGTACAGCTAAGAACGCGAACCATTGATTCTTATGATTTACATGATGTTTCATTCAATTATGTTCACTGCACAGGTTTTTGAAGAGAATCTCCGGTTTCGACTATAATTGCCATCTTCAGAATCTGCAAGTCCTGGAGTGTACTGAATGAATGACCTCCGCTGCAGCCATTACACGTGAAAGGCGACTGCCCAGGAGTCTCGTGAACGATACTCTCAATGTAGCCCCACAGGAAAAAGCCCAGAGGTGTTACATCCGGTGACCCTGGTGGCCAACGAATCGGTCCACCGCCGCATAAGGGTCATACCCATTCCAAATATGACTGTCACGACATCTGAGCAGACCTTCGTTTGTGATACGCTCTTCATCTGGGAAAAGAATGACACGAGGAGAGTCTGGAACGCTGTCATAACGCCACAGGAACTATGCAAAGTATTCAGTCAGTGGCACGAAAGCGGCTGAGCCCAGTGTCTGCAACCTCTTGAGGTAGTTTCTATTCATAGAGAACACGCATGATGGTGTTCTCGAATACGTCCACGGAACCTGTAATGTTGCGGGTACTCGTCGAGGGGTTCCTCGGCCACGTAAACAGCGCAGCCCACCCGGTCACGACCACAATCGGCGCAATTAGCCTTGAAGCTGCCGATTTCCCAAAGCCGTTGATCCACTCATGCAAAAATGACATGTGATGGACAGGCACGACTCGGAAATAGTTCGTCATATAAGCGTTGTGCTAAGCGCCCATTTCGTCCACCTTTACTGTAGATGAGCAACATGTCGGTGTACTCTTAAATCTCACTTAAAAGCGTAGTTCCTTAAATTATGACGATGATGTTTGGTTTGTGGGGCGCTCAGCTGCCCCGTCATCGGCACCCGTACAAAGTCCCAATCTTTACACAGTCCTTTGTCTTTTCACAATCTAATCTAGTCACTCTCACAAATGATGAGGATGATGAAATGATCAGGACAACACAAACACCCAGTCCCCAGGCAAAGAAAATCCCCAAGCGGGCCGGGAGTCGGACCCAGGACGCTATGATGCAAATGCAGCAACGCTATCCCCTACACCACGAGCTGGGGACGCAGTTCCTCAAAGTTTTCTCAGTTGCATTTAAATAAGTAATTTTATATGTAAGAATTTGGAAAGCCTATTTGCCTTGACAGTTTAAAGCTGATCAGAATGTATCAAAAAGTTCAAAACTAAAAATAACCACAAAAGTGATTCTAAAATTTAATAATTTATGGTGGTACCAGAATTTACACTACGGATTTTGAAAACAGCGCACTAAGAGGGGAGCACTGGAACGAAATGAAATTTGTAAGACATAACGATTCAGTACCCGTGGTCTATTGGTAGAGTCTTCGACTCGTAATCAAAACGTTCTCAATCGCGTAATCGAAATCCGCCGCTGCTTAAATTTAGATTAATAATCAACATTGTCGGCTGAAGACTTCCGGCATAAGCAGTTACCCTCATTCTGCCAACAGCCTTGTCAAAGAGGATGGAAGAGCGGACAGAGATTTGGGGTAAGCTCTTGTCTTTGGGGTGGGAAACTGCCCCTAAAGGCGGAAGAACCAGCGATGATCAATAGCTTGAGGATGCTGAAGGCAATGGAAACCATGTATTAAAGACACATAACGTGTATCCACATGTGACCTACAACTGAAGAAGTGAAATGATGATCTCTCCACTGACAAATTATTCCGGAATAGTCTCTCATTCGGATCTCCGTGAGGGGCTGCCAAGGTGGGGGTGGGGGGGTGACCATGAGAAAAGGATTTAATAACCAACGAAAGGAAAACGTTGTATGAGTCGAGACGTGGAATGTCAGAAACTTGAAAGTGATACAGAAGTTTGGAAATTTGAAAAGAGAAATGCAAGTGCTCAACCTAGATATAGTAGGAATAAGTGAAATGAAATGGAAAGAAGACAAAGACGTCTGGTCAGGCGAGTATAGGGTAGTATCAACAGCAGCAGAAAATGATATCACGCGAGTAGAATTCGTTACAAATAGGAAGGTAGAGCAGAGAGTGTGTTACTGTGAACAGTTCAGTGATAGGATTGTTCTTATTAGAATTGACAGCAAACCAACACCGATAACGTATACATGCAGATGTGGCAAGCTGAAGATGAAGAGATAGAGAAAGTATATGAGGATTGGCCAGAGCTTTCCCGACACGGTCCGTAACCTTATTAATAAACGGTAGGAAAACGTTTCCAGTAGGTGTCCGTTGTTGCTCTGGACTTCTGGCTTCTTTTCTTCTTTGATGGAGGGCACGATCAATTTCCTTGCTTGTATACCCGTTTTTGATGAAGGCTGACCGTAGGTGATTCAGTTCATCTTGTAAGTAAGCCGGCTCGCATATTTTGTTGGCTCTGTCCACCAAGGTTTTAATGACACCTCTTTTTTGCCTAGGATGATGGTTAGATTCCTTGTGGAGGTATCGATCCGTGTGAGTGTTCTTTCTATATACCTTGTGGCCCAGTGTCCCATCCACCCGTTTAATTACCGACACATCCAGGAAATTGGGTTGACCATTGCTCTCTTTCTCCATCGTAAACTGTATCTTCGGGTTAATGCTGTTCAAGTGCGCCAAGAAGACATCCAATTCTTCTTCACCATGAGTCAGCACAAATGTGTGGCACTCATCTTTTCGTGATTCCCACGCTGGTCTCGTTGTGAACTCATGGCTCAATCGTCGAAAATCTAGGTAGTGATGATTCCAAGCTGGCATGCAAAGAGGGATAGGTGTTATGCTGCCATATACAAAAGTCTTATAGATGTGTTTCATAAACCGTTCTTGAAGATGAAACTTTTGCAAGTTAGGTCAATGCTGATGTAAAAAAGCAATTAGCACTCTGAATTTAAGTTACACTTCTTTCTTATTACTTTTGTTGCAACATCACTTCACAATATAAAACATACTTGAAAATATCTTCCTCGCTGTTTAAGTTCACATTTCATAAACTGACTACAATTTGTGTCTTTTTAACATGACGACCAAGACTTGACACTCTAATAACCGCTTACGCACCCAAAAATCAGAGTTACAAGTACGTCAAAGATAATAGTGACAAAAGAAAGAATACACATAAGAATAATATCATTGCAATATAAACATATCGATGTGTCAATGTACCTCTACATTAATGAAATCCAATCTTAATGTTGTCGCCGGCGGCGGTGGTCTAGCGGTTCTAGGCGCGCAGTCCGGAACCGCGCGACTGCTACGGTCGCAGGTTCAAATCCTGCCTCGGGCATGGATGTGTGTGATGTCCTTAGGTTAGTTGTGTTTAAGTAGTTCTAAAGTTCTAGGGGACTGATGACCACAGATGTTAATCCCATAGTGCTCAGAGCCCTTTGAACCATTTTTAATGTTGTCACAGAAATATGTTAACTATTTTACAGAAACGCAGTAGAATATCGCTGGTATCGAGAGGTTGAGGTGAGGTGCCACAATGGTTACGTAGTTCAAGTACCATTACAAGTTGAACGTTTTATACGGGATGAAATGCGTCTCCCACCACAAGACGTTCTCGGAATACATTTTTCGATCTTCAGCACTACTGTGTACATTAAGTTGGGGAATGACTAGCTGTGCGCCGACGTTGTGGTATGCCATGCTAACGATGTCAAGTTTCGATACTCTGACGGACATATAGGGGGACTGTAGCGGTTGATCACGCTGGTTTTGGCCTCCGAACATTGCGGGTTTTCCAACTCCCATTCGAAGTACCGTCGGACGCTGTGGTGGCCGCTTTTAAGCCCTACGGCAACGTCGTCAGTCACGTGCTTCGTGGAAGACGTTTGAAACGCACCGTGTCTTCAATGGCGTCCGTCAGATAAAAACTGAACTACGGAAACACGTGCCTTCCTGCTTGGCTGCTGCCAGGGCTGTCGTCATGTACGATGGCCAGCCGCGCACCTGCTCAGGTTGTGGTCGGGAAGGCCATGTCGGCTCTGAGTGTCTCCCACGTAGACTCGTTCAGACGCCGATCGGAGACGTCGCTCTTTCTGCGGCGCGCACTGTGCTAGCTCTGTCTTACGCGTCTGCGGCGGTGCATCTTTATCCCTTTGTTTCCTGACATAAGAAAAAACTTACTTTTTAACATTTTCTTTGCAGAATTTATGCTATTGTGGCTTCAAATGAAGGTAGGATTTTTTGTAAAATTTTATTTTATTTTTCACAACTTTTTTCTCTCCTGGTACTTAGAAGTACCGTCAGACTCCATGAACAGAATCACAACATGCGCAGAAAAATGCTCCAATTTTTATAACTTGTACCTTATTCCACATAAATATTAAATATTTTTACATTAGAAAATTAATTAACCGAAATATGATATTTCTGAATTTTTTTTTTAAATTTCGCATAAATTTATTCTAGAGCAACTTCACAATACATAGTAACTTAGCTATACATTTTTGACAGTATATACATATCACATATTTACTGATACCTCATGAAATTGTAGGAAACAGTTCTTTTTCTCATTGCAGCACAAATACACTTTACATGTACTACATTGTGAATGTGGTCTCGACTGAATTTTATTTTTCGCACACATTTCACATCGTCCTCATTTACAACTGAACACTACAAAATGGTTTCCTCGGTTGCCAAGACGTACATCCTTCGGAAAAGAAAAGTTATCTTTCCTTCTCTTTGGGAGAGTTATTTCATCTTTACCAGAGTTTCTCTTTTTGAGATTTGGCACTTGCTGTTCATTCATTAGCCCTAGTGCCACAGCACACCTGAATTCCAGCAGTGGCAGTGCCCCATGTAGGTAACTGAAAATGACGTAAGCATTGACAAAAGCAATTTCTATTGCTCCCCAAAAGAGACGGTGCCACCATTTCTTTGATCGCTTGTCAAGACCATAAGTTGAATGTAATCTGTCTGCATGACCCACACCACCCATGTTTTTATTGTAATCACATACAATAACTGGACATCGTATAGTCATACTAGTTCCATCTTTCTGTTTTCTTGTCACTACGCTCTGTTCAATGCCATGGAAGTTTGACGCAAAATATACTACTTTATTTTCCTTCCATTGAAATACTGTTAGGTCTAAAGATGACTCTCTGTGATTTGATTTAGACATTTTTCTTTAGGTAAATTCCCTGGCAAACCTTTCCTGTTTGTTCTAATTGTTCCACAGGCAAGTGTATTTACCGATTTCTGTGTGAGAAAAAGTGGACAGAACAACTAGTGAGAGGAAACGCATTGTTGCTACAATAATGTGTTCGCACAACCTGACGGTACTAATAAGTCCGCTTTATATTTTCCACTTTATTTCATTCACTTCTAACGTAATGCTTCAAACTATTATAAAAGAACAAGGAAGGTATGTACGTACAATGGAAAACTCAACGGAAGTTTCAATAAATTGCGCACAAATTCAGGCAAAACCATGGAAACAAGCACATACAATCTTCTGCTTTCACAGCAGCGCACGAAAAACAATTTCAAGCTCTGACCGCCAGAAAGGTCTATGTATTGCACAATAACACCTATGAAACAGTAGAGCAGAGTTACTGTTACGTACCGACAGGCTCTCAGATCACGAAACTGCACCACGAGAAAAAAATTAGAGTCAAAACTTACTGGTACTTTTAAGTACCGTCAGGCAACAAAGGGTTATCAGACGTTAACGATGTAGGCTCCTTTCGACGACAAGATGGACGTACCGCCTGTCTCCCCTACACCCCTGCCTGAGCCCATACAAATGAACGACGACCGTCAGCAGGCACAAGCTGTCTCTGCCGACCGCATGGTTGTTGTTCATGGAGCTGTACCTGCCTCCGCCTTTCTGTCATCTGGCCACATGTCGAACGATAGACGCGTGCTTTCCGACACGGAACAGAATGTTACGAAGCAAAGGTCGCCGAGGAAACGGAAGACACAGCGCCGTACCTTTCTGATGACTGCGTCCATCGCAAGTCTGCACAGGATGACAACGGTGCTACCGATGGTGCGCAGTCCTCTGACTCCCTGACACCTGACGAGACGACGTCCTTCCGTGCCTCCTTCTCGAGTCAGCGTCCACCTGTGGACACCGACCTTCCCCCGCCTGCGTCTGATGCGGTTACCTCCATATCTGTCTGACGCTGTGGGCGCACCTCTGATAGTGTTACACTGAACTGGCCCAGTGACAAGTCTGTCCCCTGGGCGGACGACGTCGATGCTGAGGATGGACATTCTGGAGGTGACCCCTTGGTGGTCTCCCTCCGCAGCAGTGATGTGCCTTTCCGTGGGGGCCTAAGGGAGTTCCCTTTGCTTCCGCCGTGTTTTAATCAAATGGTCCAAATGCCTCTGAGCACTATGGGACTTAACTTCTGAGCTCATCAGTCCCCTAGAACTCAGAACTACTTAAACCTAACTAAGGACATCACTCACATCCATGCCTGAGGCAGGATTCGAACCTGCGACCGTAGCGGTCGCGCGGCTCCAGACTGTAGCGCCTAGAACCGCTCGGCCACCCCGGCCGGCGTGTTTTAATCGCCTATACTCATAGCCCTGGTAGCTTTCCAGACTTATCACATAGCCACGGTCAATGTCAACACTAGTCGCGTACGCCACAAACTGGCTTTACTCCATGACACGGTGTATGCCGTGGAAGTAGACGTAGCTCTTCTTCAGGAGGTGCATCTTGCTACTTTCTGTGCTCCCCATGGGTTTACAGCACATGTCTCTCACGTTTCAGCTACTGGTAGTGGAGTCGTGATCTTCTTACTTGACGATATTCTCGCTGATGCAGTTGCCTGTCTCCCTGATGCCAGAGGTATGGCTCTCACGTTCGTCAGGATCGTTAATGTCAATGTGACATCTGGATATGGTCGCGGCCGTGAACGTTCCACCTTATTCTCGGTCACGCCTCTCTTCCTGGGCCGGCAGGAGTCATTGATCACAGCAGGCGATTTCAACTGCACCCAGGCACCCAGAGACCAACTACCACGTCACTCTCCGTGCGCGACTAGCGACAGTTCTCCAGCATTTCAGCCTAGTCCCACTTGAGAGCATGTTCATGGCGATCGTCCGGGGTTACGCATTTCACTAGCCATTCTTATAGCCGACTCCATCATGTTTACATCTCCGGCGATATTATCAATGGGATGCAGGATCCTGAAGTTACGTCCACTGCGTTCTCTAACATTGACGCATATATCAGCACCATCAATTTCTTCCGGCAAATGGTGTGGCACAGGCGTGAAACATAGAAACTGAACACAAATTCACTCGACTGCCGACAGCTCATCGATACCACGTGGGCACCTTCTCGTCGACGCCGTGATGTCTGTCAGCCTGCCCTGTCATGGTGGGTGCTCTGCGCAAAGCCTGCTCTACTCATGGGCTTGGGAGATTGGGGCTCAGCGGCAACGTACTCAGGAATTCTATTTCATCATTCTACTGGAATGTACTCTGATGCCGCATTCGCCAGAGCACCAGACGACCGCAAATCGTGCCAAGGCACAATTCATGTCCCTCTCTCACCGCCACCTCGAAGGAGCTATGGTCAGGGCGCGCACACATGGTGGTTTAGCGAAAGAGCTTCCATCCATGCGTGACGTCATAGTGGAACGACGCCACCGTCGCAGGAATCTGGTTATGTTCTTATGACCGATAAAGCGCAGCGTTCTGATACCCAATTGGATATCGGGTCTGCCCTGCACGCGCATTATGTTACGCTCTACTCTGAACAATGTCACTGCCAACATTATGGTGGTCTCCAGACTCTCCTTTGGCTCGATTCCGATGGATGCGACGATGGGTCTGTTCTACGAACAGGTCGCCTGGCATTGACGGTCTCGCACTGGAGATTTATCGGACATTTCGTCTCCTTCTGGAGCCAGTGTGAACGGATATTTCTCAAGAACTAATGTCACCATTCGTGCCGATTCCAGACGGTCTCCTCTATAGTTTCCTCATTCCCATCTACAAGCCTCGGGGTACCTCATGGATATGCGATATTCATGTTACTCAACAGCGATACAAAGATCGTCACCCAGCTGTTGGCTGCGCGGTTTAAACGGACAGCTCGGTACGTGGTTTCTTCCGATCAAACTTCTTTGGGAGGTACCAATAACATCCGCACTGCCCTCTGCCGCTATCCTGACACAATTGCTCCTGCTCACGTTCGTCGTGTGCCCGGACTTTCGGCAGCCCGTGACTTCAGCCAGGCGTTCGACCCAGTCGATCAATACTTCCTCGAAGGGGTGCTCTGCTATATAGGCTACCCCGATACTATCTTTGACGTTGTAATGTGTCTCCTTCGTGGAGCTATGTCTCGTGCACACTTCAAAGGCCTTCTTACTCCTCCTATCTCGATCCGTCGACCAGTGCGTCAAGGCTGCCTGTTCTCTGCACTGTTATATGCATTCGCCAAGGATCCGTTGCTGTCCGGCCCCCGCCAACGCTTCGCTGGGATGTCTGTCAGTGGCCATGTATTCAGCTGCAATCCAAAAAAATGGTTCAAATGGCTGTGAGCACTATGGTACTTAACTTCTGAAGTCATCAGTCCCCTATAACTTAGAACTACTTAAACCTAACTAACCTAAGGACATCACACAAAGTCATACCCGTGGCAGGATTCGAACCTGAGACCGTAGCGGTCACGCGGTTCCAGACTGTAGCGCCTAGAACCGCAAGGCCAGCTGCACTGAATAAGCAGGCGATCTCGTCACTGTTCTCCGTAGCGGTGCTGAGGTCAGGGAAACACTGGCATGGGTTACCAGCTACGGCGAAGCTTATGATCTCGATCTTCTGCAACGCACACAATACATAAATGTACATTTGGGTCGCGTATCCCCCACATGGCATAGACACTTCTTATTCCGCCATCAATGACACACCACATGCATCGGCTTCGCGTTCATATGTTTGCCATGGCTTGCTGTTGAAGATAAGGTAAGAAACCCTCACCCTCCCCGGAGCAGGGGTGGTTTAGGTCTGTATCATGTGCCTGACAGAGCGGTAGCCTTTTCATTGGCTCTCACATGACGATGTGGCACCGGAGTCCTACGTGTCTTACCAGCCTATTGCTGGAGGCCTTCCGCCACACTCTCTATCAGCAGCTACCCAACTTTCAGAAGTCCTACCGCCCTTCTTTTACTTCCGCCACTTTTTCCTTGAACTGAGCTGCGTCTGTACTGTGATACTGCTGGCTCAATTGGCATCCACGAAGGCGATCTATGGTTTCCTTCAGCAGCACAGGTCACAAAATAGGGTTGAGGGGAAGCTTACCCACGTCGACTGCCATGCCATTTGGCGATCGGTGTGCGCTCCTTATCTTGACATTGACGTCCAGTCTGCTTGGTGCCTTACAGCCAATGGGAAGCAAGTATGCTGGTCACGCCTTCACAGGATTCACCTCGCAGGCACCCGTTATGTGTCGACTGGTGTGATGTTATAGACACAGACGAGCACCGTCTGGTACGCAGATCGGCGAGAGGTCTCTGGTTCCTGGTGCCCCAGATGTTGTCCCTAATTAGCCGGACGACTACTCACCAGATACTTACTCAACTGCTCCTTCTTCTGGACGCGGGATACTTCCCACAAGCGAAGACGAACTCTGTCAGGCGTATTTGTGGACATGCAGCGCAATACCTGTTTGCTGATGGCGAGAAAAGTTTCCTTGTCTTTTGGCAGTTCCTTAATGAACGCCATTGTGCAGCTGTCCACAATCCATAATACAGACAATTTTTCTCCTGTTTCCTCTGCAGTGTTTCCTTAACCCATTCCCAGAGCTGGGGTGTCCTTGTCATGAAGAGTTGATCCCTGCTTCTTCCACTCTTATAACCAATATATTCACTAGTCATAGGAATGTTCTTCTCGGAAAAACTATACACTGACCGCCTCAATTAGTCTGGCGTGTTGCTGCGCCCTCGTCCTCGCTTGTTGCCGGTTTCCTGGTGTTCTAAAAGCTTTCCGTCGTCAGGCCACGAGTGGCCTACCGGGATCATCCGACCGCCGTGTCATCCTCAGAGGAGGGTGCGGATAGGAGGGGCGTGGGGTCAGCACACCGCTCTCCCGGTCGTTATGATGGTATTCTTGACCGAAGCCGCTACTATTCGGTCGAGTAGCTCCTCAATTGGCATCACGAGGCTGAGTGCACCCTGAAAAATGGCAACAACGCATGGCGGCCCTGATGGTCATCCATCCAAGTGCCGACAACGCCAGGCATCGCTTAACTTCGGTGATCTCACGGGAATCGGTGTGTGAACTGCGGCAAGGCCGTTGCCTTCCAGATATTCTAGGTCGTATAATTGCAAACAAATGTAAATGTCGTGTGACTAGGGCCTCCCGTCAGGTTGACCGTTCGACAGGTGCAAGTCTTTCGATTTGACGCCCCTTCGGCGACCTGCGCGTCTATGGAGGTGAAATGATGATGATTAGGACAACACAACACCCAGCCCCTGAGCGGACAAAATCTCCGACCCATCTGGGAATCGAACCCGAGCCCTTAGGATTCACATTCTGTCGCGCTGACCGCTCAGCTACCGGGGGCGGACGGCGGTATTAATGACAAAAATATATAATGCGGCACCACAGTAACAATATATTTCTTTAAAGTCAGTACCTCCATTAGACTGTTATTTATTTTCTGTGTTACATTTACACTTACACAATCATGATTTCGGCTTCAAAGTGCCATTATCAAGTGTTTTAAGTGTTATAGATTGCCTGGTATGGCATACTGTCGTATTAAAATATCGACTCTTAGACAATGTGTCTAATAGCGTATTTTAATACGAGTGTATTTTAATACGACACTATGCCATCCCAGGCAATTTATAGCACTTAAAACACATGATAATGGCACTTTGAAGCCGAAATCATGATTGTGTAAGTGTAAAGGTCTATAAATAAATAACAGACTAACGGCGGTTCTGATTTTAAAGAAAAACAAATAAATATAAATAAAAAAAGAGCGAAAATAAAAATAAATAAATAAACGATGTTCGTTGTAGCTCTTCTCCACATTCCCTACGCTTTTCTTGTCCCTTGGTTCCTGGAGGGTGGAAACGGGACACGGTAGCCAGGCCTCGGGTTGCGACCGCTGTCCACTTTTCCCCCACCCCTTTGGGCGCCGGGAGGTTTCATTAAAAAAAAAAGATTTAGCATTTGAGCTAGTATGTGAGGCTCCCGCTTACACTTAATTACCAACCAAAAAAAAAAAAAAAAGTCAAATGGCTCTGAGCACTATGGGACTTAACTTCTGAGGTTATCAGTCCCCTAGAACTTAGAATTACTTAAAACTAACTAACCTAAGGACATCACACTCATCCATGCGCGAGGCAGGATTCGAACCTGCGACTGTAGCAGTCGCGCGGTTCCAGACTGTAGCGCCTAGAACCATTCGGCCACCCCCACCGGCAAATACCAACTTTTTTTTTTTTTTTCGTCACCGGTCATATTTCATTTATGTGACATATGATAAGTAAAATAACGAAAAAGAAAACCACATTTACTTGCATGAAGTTTCAGTTTACGTTTTCTATGTCTGAGTGACAAGTACCACACATCAACAGGTGATATTGAGAGCACGTCCAACGAACAATTGCTCATTACTCTTCTGGTCTGACACATTGTGACTTACTTTATTACCGATTCTGAATAACGTCATTAGCATTATTATTTATCAAGGTTTGGCTTGGGCTTTTCCAAGCCTTCCTTCGTAATTGAAAACTGTAGCCAAATAACATATGAAATTCACTGCAACTTCATGAAAATATATGTGGTTTTTTTCATTATATTATCTCTCAAATGTCATATAAATTAAATAAAGTGACCAGCGATGATAAAAATGTAGATTAAAAAGATATGTGTTTGCGTAAGTCGATCCCTCATCTCCACCACAATCCTCTTGCTAAACACATGACCACAATGACTTTTCGACAAAAGTTTCTTTGCACATACACATCAGTTACATAATTGACGCGTAAAACTTCTCTTGCGATTTTATCGGAATTTCCAGAGTAGTGCATCTTATTACACGTACATTATGCTGCTTTAGTGGCCTGCTTAAGGTGTACAAAATTTGAAGTAAATCGGTGATCCCGTCTTGGCCTTCCCTTGTCAGTAGCGACCCACGATAAGATACGAACCATTGCCAAGAGATGGCAGCAAGGCAGGTGACTACATTGGTGGAAATTATTAATGACACATAGTTAATTGGGAAATAAACATATTTATTTACATTTTTGCCACTGCCGAACTTTTACCGTACAGTTTACGGTGAAAGAAGTATACATCTGAGTTTCGATTGTGTCAGTTGTTTTTCTTTACTTTGGAATCGCACGGTACTATTTCACTTTCATGCTGTACCGTGTGTCTCAGTGTTCTGCTGATGGATTACATTTTCTCTATGAATTTGGCTTGCATGTAATTCCGGTCACCGTGCAGAATTTTGCGGAGCAGGCATGCTGTGCCACTCCCCTGCGAACTTCTGCGAAGCGTTTTTTTCGGTGCAGGAAGTTGCTAAGGCTTGAGAACTAACGACTTACCAAACTATCAAATGACAACTGGACACATATTTTCACTGTTAATCATTTGTTTCTAGATGTTTATTTCATAACTTCATTTAAAATTCAATCCATTACCATAACGCTGATACATTCTTTCTCTATGTGAAATCAGACAAGAGCGCCGTCGATCTAACAGTAATCCCAAAGTTTTCTTACATTACAATCAAAAATTATGATTTGTTTTTCTCCGAAGAGGTTCCATAATTGTTTTTATTCTATGCGCGTCTTCTGGTCCATCATGGACTGCACACCAGACGCCTGGCAAGTAGTCAGCGTTCTTCTGGCTTCCACATCTTTCCTCATACGCCCTCTCTATAGGAACAGATACGGCAAGCACATTAGGTCTGCCGATATTTGATCCCCCCCCCCCAGGAATATATTTAGCTCAATTACACTTCATATTCTCGCACTCAAGCTAAAGATGTCGATTTATCATTTTCTTTCGTAATATACAATTTAGTCATTTTTCATGGTACGTAGTTGCCTTCTTATTAAATTTCCATTGACGTCCATTTTATTCCTTATTGCATTGTTGCAGATGATTTTATATTTTCTTATATCTCATTTCCCAGGTTGTCGCTTTCTGCCCACAATGTATAACTTTCGTATTATTTGGTTATACAATTAATAAATATTCCTTAAACACTGTAACATGTAGATTCACTTGAATTATCGACACTACATTTTAGGTAATTATTACCCTTATGGATAAAAAATTTTGCACTTTTATTTCCTTGCGACAAGCTTCCTATTTGCTTTTATTTGCGTATAGCTTACAAACGATCTTTATATTTAAGAACAAGGACATTAATTACTTATATTTAGTGCTTCATCAACAGCAGAGTTCATCTCTAAATTTCAAGTGATGCCTGTGGATACATAAATCTCCTTAATTATCTTCCCTACTTATTTACGATATCCTCTTCTTTAGTGTTGTCACCCGCCACATTAACTCCTATTTAATTCTTTTTTATTGCAGCGTAGTTGAACTACCTCGTTTTTACATAAGCAGTGCACAATCTACTTTAATTTGTACGTGAATGTGACCCACCCACAACTGTTTCATAAAAGTGGTACAGACCATTTCTCTTGTGAATTGACCCGATCTACAGTATAGATCAGTCACTCCAGGACCTGTATATGGGGATAATACGCCATCCTTGGTAAGTCCATATTCTTTGTTCGCTCTGTTTCTGCCGCACAGTACTGGTGAGCATCTTTAACAACTTTTTTGAGCAGGAACGAACAGGTCCGTTAATTCCTTTCGTCAAATGTTACTGTATTATGATTTCAACACCTTCTTCCTTCTTTCTCTACGTATTCTTCGTTCTACTCGGTATCCTTGCCCTGTAGTATAAATAACTATTTCCTTTTCTACTTCTTTCATGAAAGTGTTTTCAAAGTGCATCGATATTACTTCCTATTTTAACTCACCAGGTTCCTTTATCATAATTTGTATGCGTCATTTAGCACGTCATAGATTATTTCATTGCCGTATCCTTTATTTCCCTCGAAACGTGACACGACTTAATTGTGTCATTTTTCCGTGTCCTGTGTGTCACGAGAGTATTACATAGTCCCTTTTCTTGACTGGTATCTGGATCGGCCAAGAAAACTGCTTTTGAGCGTGGTACATTTAGAAATTGGTGAAGAGTACTATATCGAGGGAAAAGCTTGCTTGTTTATGTCTTCAAATTTGAGTTATGGTGTACATCCTTCATTAACACCAAGTCCTCCACATATTTACGCAGCGGTTTATGTGCTTATTGCTATAAATTTTCTTATACAGCTTCTTCTGAGTTTTCCTCTTGTGCGTTCTTATCATAGTTTGGCCATGTAAAAAATTTCAACAATGGCTTGCCTATGAATTTACCTTGCAGTAATAAATGTGGAATTTCATTAAGTATTATCTGGAACTCTTGTATTTTCTGTGCTCACATTGTATCAACTGATCTACCAATTCCTTTCACGACAAGTCACAAGGGTTTGACTTTGGATTATATTTAGATACGAGTATGTGACATATTTCTTCCCATGCTAAGAATTCTTTAAAGTTATGGTTTATGAATTGTGGACTATTATCGATTAAAAGTCTCTATGGATTCCCAACTCTGGCAAAACAGTTATGCCTACAGTGGATTTCTGTATTGGTGGTGGCATGTTTGATCAGATATGAGGTTATGTATTTGAACCAACATTCAATCAGTACGTACCTATATGTAACAGCGACTCCACTGATTGGCAAAGGAACGTAGAAATTCGATGCTGTTAAACCATGGAATCCTTTTGATATAATCGAAAACACAGTATAATCTTTGCCTGGTTATCCTCTTTTGCTTTCTGACAAGTCTGGCAAGTTCGTATTACTTGTGTGACATTTTTACTCAAACCTTTAAAAGAATAAAACTTCTTCATATTGCTATGCACTTCCGAATTCCAAAATGTCCATATCCATTGTGTATGAACGCTGTTAACGGTAATTAAACATTCTGGGGAATACATAGCTTCCATCAAGAAGTATTTTGGTGTTCTCTCCAACATAGTATTTGATCTATTATTTTCTGTGTATGCCTCTTGAACAGTATTAAATCTGCCTGTTAACATTGCTGAAATTTCATTTTGTAATACGCTTCATCATTGACTTACTTCTTTATCCTTCTAGCTGGTATAGATACTTCGTCTTGTGCATAACTTATACTTAACATATTTGTAGCATGCGTAATGCCACGTCCTTTCGTTCATCTCATTTCGTTCAATCCTGCTGTCAACATAGATAACGTGTCCCACACTTCATTCTGACGTCATTTAATGTACCTAATTTCAATAACAAATTGTTGAAGAAAAAGTACCCAGCACATTACCCTGTGGTGTAATAATCTATTCTCCATTAAGAAGGCAAGTGCCTGATGATCTGTAATAATCAGTTTAAACAAGAGTACCTGAAACTGCTGCTGTATTTCATACTGCTCATATGCAGTAAATTGTTTAGCTTCATTGCTTAATTTTATTTGCCAGTAACCATATGCTAAATCAGTTGAAGTAAAATAGTTAGCTTCTGCAAATTTTAGTAATAACTCATCTATGGTGACTGGTCTGTTTCTATTTCAAAGCGTTTATTTAAAGTTCTTCGATCAATAACAAGATGGACAAGACCTGTAGCTTTATTCACTACCAATAGAGAATTATTATATTCTCTAATAATATGCTCAGTTATATGTTGGTCTATCATTTTATTAATCTCCTCCTGGGCAGCATTTTCGAGAATAATTGGTACTGGATATAGTTTACAGAAGAAAGAGTCTGTCTTTTTCATTTTAAAACTGCAAACATAACAAATGATTCCACCTGGTTTGTCGAAGAAGACAACAATGTATGCACTTAAATTACCATACAGCTCTTGGTTCAGTTTATATGTCAATGAATTTCATTCAAACCCTTTAACTCGAACATATTTTCTGGATTGATCCTGAAATTCTTCAGTACTCTGCTCTACTAATATCTTAGTGCTAATATGTGTATTTTATTAGAATGAAAGACTCTGTATTTGCAGGTGAATTTGTCTTAAAAACATACTTCTGCCCTAAAATCATCTAGATGACATCTTAAATTCCTACTGGAAAAGTCAAGTATTAAATAATGGTTCAATAATAAATTTTAAACTAGCAATACTTTCATATTTATGTCACGTACTGCTAATGATGTTTGGGTGTAAGAAAGATATCCAGTTTGTAATGGGATTCTTGTTTCTTGTTTAATTAGCTTACCTGTATTTCTGGCTAGTCCGGTTATATAAGCTCCAGTTACGGGTAATACTGGTAATATTTCCTTCGTTTTGCATGTTGTAAGCAACTCTTCGAATATTAGACAAATTTCAGTACCAGAATCTACATACATCTCTTAATTATTCCTACACAAAACTCCAGAAACTCTAAGTTAAAGTTTCCTTATCATTATGGAGTTCCTCCTCTAATAAGCATTTCTCAGTAGATATGTGTCTGATAAAAGCTTTGTAATTTTCTTCAAATGGGCCACAGAGTGTTTGGTCACATCCTGGATCTTGGACCTGCACCCAGGATTCTCTCCGTTTTCTGTGATAATAACAGATAGCTACTTTGCATCATCATCTTGGTTAGTATTTGTAACCTCTATACGTGACACACCAGCCTGTGCCATCGGGTCGCCTTGAGGTACAAACACTTGAGACTTGATCTATTTTCTTTTTATTTTAATTTGCTCATATTGTTACTGTGTCACCTACAGTAATTACTTTCCTTATTTTTATTAAATGTACCTGAGCTCGCAAATGATTTCTCATTTCTGTTATTAATATTTCTCTCCTGGCCTTACTGCATTTCATTCTCCTCTATATTTAACGTACTGCCGACCGCCACAATGGACGTGTTACACGATGTGAAGGTCATCAAAGTCCCTCTTACCCACATTTCGCCTCTCATTTTGACGCCTCTGTGAAGGAGGTCAAAGCTATGCATCTAAGCATTGAAATCGTGTGGTTTTCTTATAAGTGGCCGAGGAAAACATTTCAGACCCACTACCGTTCAGAACCGTTTAGGACGTATATTTACATCATTTTCCCGACAAAAATAAATAAGGTATACTAAACTAACCTTCCTCTCCTGCCTCTGGACAGTTCCCACGCGTTGTATTTTTTTTTTATCGTAGTAGTAAGTTACTCAGTAGTTGACAGTGTGTTGACTACACATAGCACCCTGAACCAAGAGACTTTTCCTTCCCCGAACCTACAGAGTGCGCATCCCAGGCAGCAGAACTTGTAGACAAACAGTTAGCAAGTTATACATTCGAACCACAACCGTCCAACGCTAACAGCACTATACATCTCGATTTCAACTGCTTGTACGTTATTTTCGGCAGTGCTATAGCCCCACAAATACAGAAAAATGCTTCGCAAAGCGATTCTGTAAGGAATATAAGAATTTGTCGAGATCCACCAGTAAAAATAAACCATGGCAGCCTGCTGTGCCTATATTTCGCGCACTTATACTCTTGAAGGTCGACAATGATGGGCCATAATTAACCCCATTTTGCTATTTTGAGTGCTAGATGTCCATCACTTGGAGAGTGATAATCCTTCATGAGTATTATTCTTATCTGTCGTACAGAAAAATATATTACTTGAACAGTATAGTACTCTACTCAAATACACCAAGTCACTCACAAACAAATAATCTATAGATGCAGTACTTGTATTCTATTTTGATGAATGTCTACATTTACGCAGGTGTTGTGGAAGACTCCCATAAACCCGACCCCATCCTCCCACTGGGGATCTGCAATGCAGTGCGTCTGTGACAGCTGCCAATGGTGCATCCATCAGCGGAAGTACTGAGTGGGTGAGGTTTGCAGCAGCCATCTGCAACTCATACACAGACATACACATACACGTATAGAGAAATAGAACAAATGCACTGTATCTGTAGAATATTTGGTGGTAAATGACTAGATGCAGTCAAGTACAGTGCTATACCATCGTAGATCGTAAGTTTCTTCTGGTGGATGATACAAAACACTGAGGTGGGAGAGAATGTTTGGGTGACAGACATTAATGCACCCTGAGAGATTCAGATCTCCCTCGGACTGCAGTACCTGTATGTAGTTAGGAGATGTATCGCAAAGCAGTAGCAAAATCCCCATCTTTCCTCCATGTCCTGTATGTTGTAGAGTCTTCATAATTTTCCTAATAAGAAAAGCCACCATAATTGCTTGTACTATCTTTTATACTACTTCATGTTGCAATGGAAAGCTTCATTTGGCGCTGGCCTTACACACTGTAAACAGTTAGCAGGGCTACGACAACATGTTCCCATTTCCACTGAGGAGTGAAAACGCGGTCCTGTCGCATTAACTCAGCTCTTCCTATATCTCCATGACACGCAGAAGGTCTTGGACATAGTGCTCTATAACTTCTGTTCTGGTCCGACTTTAACTGGGACGATCGCATGGACAGAGCTGAAGTGAGGGTCGGGTAGAGACTGAGGAGCAGTTACAAGGTGCAGAGGGACTGTATAACAAACAGCGCTGGAGTTTTCACTGTATAGGATCCTTTGGAGATAGGTTCGAAACAGGTGACCCGTTTCGAGATATGAAAGTGGCACGAATATGTTTCACCCGTGCTGTAATCATTAAAAGACGTCTGTACAGGTTCCAACGTAAATATGTGGTTGAATGGATAGACTTGATTGAAAATTGGCACGGCATTTCTACCAGGAATCGTAACGCTATCAGTGACCTGTGGGTGTCTGTAGACTCACGACTGCTTCTTATGCTGGGTGATGGTAACATAGTCGTTACATTCGTGTTTTTAATAGGGCTGTCCCTACGTGCATTGTATGTTGTGAGCTGTAGAATCCCTCCGTGGTCAGTTTTAACTGTCATTTCTCAATAGCATTCCTCGAAAAGAACATTGTCTTCCCTCCATGGATTCCCATTTGACCTATCTGGTGAGTGTGAACCAACTGCGGAAAACAAATGACTCATCATACAAAGTAAGGAACGAGGAGGTTCTACGCAGAATCGGAGAGGAAAGGAATATGTGGAAAACACTGATAAGGAGAAGGGACAGGATGATAGGACATCTGCTAAGACATGAGGGAATGACTTCCATGGTACTAGAGGGAGCTGTAGAGGGCAAAAACTGTAGAGGAAGACAGAGATTGGAATACGTCAAGCAAATAATTGAGGACGTAGGTTGCAAGTGCTACTCTGAGATGAAGAGGTTAGCACAGGAAAGGAATTCGTGGCGGGCCGCATCAAACCAGTCAGTAGACTGATGACCAAAAAAAAAACAAAAAAAAAACAAAGTGAGTCTCATGATCAATTTAATTAATTAGCCTATCAATTTGGTAACAATGACACGCCACCAGGTGGCTGGAGGAGATGGCTAGGGCATCATGGAATGATTCTTGATAGGCATTTCTTTTTTTTTCGTTGCAGTGGTATCTTTTGACGAAATTTCAATCTCCCAGCTACGCAGGGCGAGACAGGCTCTCATGATTTGTTTCGTAAAAGCTAGTGTGATATAGTTTCACACTGATAAAACGTGACCTGTCATACTCTACAAAACAGGTATGTTCTCATGAATTATAGCTTGTTGTTGTCGAATGTGAAATGATTGTGTTTTCTCCGACATGTGAGCCAATGGCGGGAACGACTGTTTTCTGTAACGTTATTCTATGTGTCTGAAATGTTTCTTATACACATGTGCTTGACGGTTTATTTACAGACACTGAATGTGGGAGCCGCTCTTAGGTCATGTAATTTGTTTATCTAGCTGAAAGATATTGCTTAATATAGATGTTTTTTGTTAGGGTTTAAACTCTCGCTCTGTCTTTATGCCGATGATGAGCAGCAAAGTAGTCTAATTTTGTTCTGATTTTACACACTGTGAACACGTCTCTGCTGATCATTTGTAATTGGTAGAGATCGCTGGATGTCACAAAATAATGAGATACGAATTGTATCCTGCAGTTGAAGATAAAAGCTACACCAGTTTGATTATAAAACTAAAATTAAATTGACTGCACCTATTTTCGTGGAAGGAGGACATTTACTATCGTCGCAATTGTTTTTTCATTTTTCAATAGATGCTTTATTGTAAGAGAAGCGTTGACATTCCTCACAAAATGGGGGGGGGGGAGGGGGGGGGCGGCAAGTCTACTGTGGGTGGTCGCTGGGCTGGACAGAGCCGCGCACCGAACAAGGGTGGGATGGAGCTGCTAAATTTCCCTTTTGTGTGTTGGTCAATGGATGTCGTCTCAAGGCTGGCCACATACTGCGAGTGACTGTGGAGGACAGCAGATGGCCTGGTGAGAACTGTGACTGCACAGAGGTGGCAGTGAGCGACAGAAAAAGCACTCGGTGGATCAGCTAGCCGTTTGAAAAGTGATCTGGAGCTTTCTCCCGAATTTCGTTGTTGTTCCAGCCGGATCCAGCCTTCCCCAGAAATGCATTTAACAGATTGCCAGAAAGAGTTACATTGACGTTAAGTAAAAGTTTCCTCCACTGCGGAACAACATGCCTACCGGAGGCATTGGGGGTGTGCCTTGTCTGTGGGTGGTCACTCCCTGACCACAGAGGCGGCATGTAGGGGCTATGCCGCTACATTTTAGATGGACACGTTGCACTCAGGGCTGCCGTTCTTTCATCTCCTATTGTTTAGTTGACTATAGGTGCTATTGTGTTGGTGAAGGAACGCCACCTCAAGGGGGTTAGTGGCCACGGCAGAGGCGGAAGGGCAGTTAAGTGCAAAGCAGAGAGAAGCAGCTGACCATTTGGAAAGAGCCTGTGTCCTACCCATGAGTGGCTGGTTGGAGGGAGGGAGGGAGGTAAGAGGGCCTCGATTTTCGGCAGTTTGCGGACGACTCTTGAGGATAACGCACGTTCAACATCCATCCCCCTCTGAAGTCTTTCCCCAGTACATGCACTGCATTATTACGTTCACTGCAAGTGTTGCTTTTTTTTTTTTTAAGCAATTTTTAAGTGTAATTAGATCTGTGATGCATTTTTTTCATCAGTTGTGGTTAGCGTGTATTGGCTTTGGTTACCTGGGCAGCAGGGTGGTTTTTGAGCAGGTGACTGTAAGGAAGTCTGACTTCAATGATAGATAATGTGCTCAGGTGCATTCTTACAGGCAATACACTTTTTAAACTCCTCTCTGTCCAACATTAGCATCTCATCAGTTGAACTTACTTCTAGCCAAAATAAATAAAGATAGTTCCTTACACCCTTGCTTTTTCCTGCCAGCTTGTAGGTGAAGAGCAAAGTGTGTCCGTCCCTACTGTGGAGTAGTACTGCAAAACTTTTTTCTAGCACGAGAACACCACTTGTATGGTGCCGTCAGTTTTTGAGTAGTATTGCGATTTTAGGCCGTTCTTGTGTAGCGATATGCATATAGTTGTGTAATTAGGCTTGATCTTTATGATTAATTATGTAATTATGACCCATATTTACATCATTTGCCCGACCAAAATAAATAAGGTACACTAACCTAACCTTCCTCTCATGCATCTGGACAGTTTCCTTCTGTTGGGGGAAAGGGGGGGGGGAGGAAGGAGTGGTGCCCTTGGGCTTTCCATTCAGAAGGACTAGGGTTCTAGTCCCAGAAAGGGAATCGTCATTTCTAATTTCCGCCAATTCCAAGCGCCTCTGGTGGTATAATTGTATTACGGAGGTACACTTACGCTTTCTGTCCAGGAGTACCAGGATTCGAGTCCCAGAAAGGGTACCACAATTTTTTATTTCCCGCCAATTCCCGGGTGGTGGGTGGGGTAGGACATCAGCACAGCCCTGTGGCAAGGAAATTCCCGCCTTAGAGTATTTTTGGGAGAGGGGAGGTGGAGGGTGGCGAGGAAGGATGTGCAGGCTGAGAAAAACACATCAAGTGATCCGGGGGTGGGGGTAGGCTTGGTCGGAGGTGGGAGTGAGTGGGCGTGGTTAGAGCGAATTAATTGGTCAACTTAGTTAATTTGTGTATCAATTTGATATCACTTTGACATCAAAATTTCACCCATCCCCCCACTACCCTTCTACTTGAAGAATGAGATGGCTGTCAAGGAGTTGCCTGCTGCCACACACCTAGGTCTCTTATCGCAGTGTGACCGTGTATGAATAGACTTTCGCAGTGCTCAACAAACGTTGGAGGCACCCAGGGTTTTGCCAAACTGGGGGAGGGGGGGGGAGGTTTAAGGGCACCCTATGCCGTTTTAATCATGCACGTGTCAATGTCGCAAATGTCCATGATCACGCCGCAAGGGCCCGAAACAAGAGAGCTGAGAAAACAAGCACACTTTGCTGCTTTCAATCACGTTCAAATTTCGTCGAAAGGTTTTCAGCAGCCAGCTAGTGGTTCTGCCCTGTGTACCAGATCAGAGACTGCTGTCGTGCTACACTTTAAAGTGGTGCAATCGTGTTCTTTGGGATTTCTGGCCCACGATGTCCCTAGAGAAGGGCTGAATCGTCTGGGTGGTGTCAGAAGTGTCAAAGGTTGTCAAGAAGGCGTCCTGTTACTCATCACACTGCAAACTGTCGTTTCCGAACGCGGAAAGTGTGGAAATCAACGCGTTAAGGGAAGGGGCGGCTGCACTGACGCCGATGAAGCTATCGTCTAAGGCTTCTTCTTGTCAATTCTGAGTGGCGATGTGAGTGAAACGTTTCCCCTGGTCATCCACAATAAAACCGCGTGGTTGCAACACTGGGTGCCCTGGTTCTGAACTCCATGGTAACAGCGTCACAGGAAGGGAGGAACTGTTGGTAAATTGGGGTGCGATGACTTTCCCATGGTATGGCACGTCCACGCGGTATTGGGCAGAAATTTAGTGCGAATGCGACATCATTAAGCCACCTTATACCTCTCATGAATTTCTGGGCCGTGGCCTATTTTCGTATGTGTCGACACATGGCGTAACTGCATTTACTGTTTGAAGCGTCACCTAGCCGTAGGGTGACGTAGCAAGACGCTATGCTTCTGCATCACTGCTGAGAGAGATCTTAGGCACCTTTGAGCCAGATTTGAAACTTCTACGTTTGAGTGGCACACAATTGCGGCGTTTCGAAAAATGGATAATTTAATTGTGTTGCAGAATGTAATTCGTTCAAAAAGTGTATCTAACGTTAAGAAGAGGGTGTCACACACAAAAAGAAAACTGTCGGTTATTTTCCAGAACTGGAGAACATATATTCGCTGTCTGCTATAAAGCATCTGTATTACTAAGGGATTGCCGCGAAACCCTCTACCAACGCCAAGGTGTTTACCTAACGGCCTTCAGCGGCATAAAAACACTATTTACATATTTTACGTAACTGGTTTTAAAAATTTAAAATATTGTAATAACCAACTCATTAACACATATAATGTTATGTAGACGTTTACCACATTTGCCGCAGTGGATACACCGGTTCCTGTGACATCACCAAAGTTAAGCGCTGTTGGGCGTGGTCGACGCTTGGATGGGTGACCATCCAGGCTGCCATGCGCTGTTGCTATTTTTCGGGGTGCACTCAGCCTCGTGATGCCAATTGAGGAGCTACTCGACCAAACAGTAGCGGCTTCGGTCAAGAATACCATCATAACGACCGGGAGAGCGGTGTGCTGACCCCACGCCCCTCCTATCCACATCCTCCTATGAGGATGGCACGGCGGTCGGATGGTCCCGATGGGCCACTTGTGGCCTGTAGACGGAGTGGTTAGACGTTTAACACAATAAAAAAACCTATTTCAGATAGAAACCGAGCGTCTGACTTACGTAGGGTTAACTGAAAGAGTGCAGGTAATCTGACTTCTAAGAATGAGGGCACTTAACGACGTACTCATAATTGCAAACCTTCAGGAAACTTTTGTCGCTAACACCCCTGTTAATAAAAGGAAAAGAAATGTGTAGCTTACTACAGTTTCGCTGATCATGCAGTAAAACCTCTGCATCAGACATGGCGTTTTATTTATTAGTTCTCTACTGCCGACTCTACGAGGTGCATTCAAGTTCTAAGGCCTCCAATTTTTTTTTTCTCCAGACTGGAAAGAGATAGAAACATGCGCATTGTTTTAAAATGAGGCCACGTTCATTGTCAATACGTCCCAGAGATGGCAGCACCGTACGGGAGATGGAATTTTACCACCAGTGGCGAGAATGAGAACTGTTTTAAATACTTAAAATGGCGACGTTTTCCTTACTTGAACAACGTGCAAGCATTCGTTTTCTGAATTTGCGTGGTGTGAAATCAATTGAAATTCATCGACAGTTGAAGGAGACATGTGGTGATGGAGTTATGGATGTGTCGAAAGTGCGTTCGTGGGTGTGACAGTTTAACGAAGGCAGAACATCGTGTGACAGCAAACCGAAACAACCTCGGGCTCGCACAAGCCGGTCTGACAACATGATCGAGAAAGTGGAGAGAAGTGTTTTGGGGGGATCGCCGAATGACTGTTGAACAGATCGCTTCCAGAGTTGGCATTTCTGTGGGTTCTGTGCACACAATCCTGCATGACGACCTGAAAATGCGAAAAGTGTCATCCAGGTGGGTGCCACGAATGCTGACGGACGACCACATTGCTGCCCGTGTGGCATGTTGCCAAGCAAGGTTGACGCGCAACGACAGCATGAATGGGACTTTCTTTTCGTCGGTTGTGACAATGGATGAGACGTGGATGCCATTTTTCAATCCAGAAACAAAGCGCCAGTCAGCTCAATGGAAGCACACAGATTCACCGCCACCAAAAAAATTTCGGGTAACCGCCAGTGCTGCAAAATGATGGTGTCCATGTTCTGGGACAGCGAGGGCGTAATCCTTACCCATTGCGTTCCAAAGAGCACTACAGTAACAGGTGCATCCTACGAAAATGTTTTGAAGAAGAAATTCCTTCCTATACTGCAACAAAAACGTCCGGGAAGGGCTGTGCGTGTGCTGTTTCACCAAGACAATGCACCCGCACATCGAGCTAACGTTACGCAACAGTTTCTTCGTGATAACAACTTTCAAGTGATTCCTCATGCTCCCTACTCACCTGACCTGGCTACTAGTCACTTTTGTGTTTTTCCAACAATGAAAGACACTCCCCGTGGCCGCACATTCACCAACCGTGCTGCTATTGCCTCAGCGATTTTCCAGTGGTCAAAACAGACTCCTAAAGAAGCCTACGCCGCTGCCATGGAATCATGGCGTCAGCGTTGTGAAAAATGTGTACATCTGCAGGGCGATTACGTCGAGAAGTAACGCCAGTTTCATCGATTTCGGGTGAGTAGTTAATTAGAAAAAAATCGGAGGCCTTAGAACTTGAATGCACCTCGTATTCGCAACACAGTTTTCCGACAACGTCAGCAGGTACGACTGAATGTGCTTGCAAAATTATATCGTAATACAACACATAATTTAGAAGATATAAAGTCACATACATTCAGATGCATGAAAAACTAGCTTCTGCCTAAAATGGCGCTCAGTGAAACTTCAACATCAGGCACGACGATTTTAATTTATTTCTTAGTTACAACTAATTCTATCCGCAACACGCTTTTCCGACATCCACATACACCACTGAATGTACCTTCAAAATTATATCACTGTACGACACATTCTTCAGGGGACATGACGTCATTAACATTGAGATGCGTGAAAAGCTGGCTTTTACACAAAATGGAAAGCTAATTACCTAAAATATATTCACCGAACGTTTCATACTGAGAGCAGATAGCTTCTTCCGACAAACATTAAGAATAATTTCAAGTCCATTCTAAACCTTTTCTCGCTTACATGCTTTACGTCAAATATTTAATTAAGTAACTCATTTGCAACGTAACCAAACGTCTGAAGCAGTTTTATGTACGGTGTTCGATTCTTTGAAGAATCGGGTTGTTACTGGTTTGTTCGTTAACTATGAACGTGGCACAACGAAAACGTAAGCAACATGCCGTAGTGATACATTGTCGGTGTTCAAAAAAGAAAATTACAGGATCTCGAAGAGCCGGAGAGTGAAATGTGGGAGCCGTCCAGTCACACACGCACTAGCGAGGCGCAAAATCACACCGATGTTTTCGCCGACGCGTCATTACTCACGCAAAATGCCACCAGATGACCTCCACGCTTTTCCGCACCGCTTGGTGGTGGCCGCAGGAAGCTGCAGTTCCGCTACGATTTTAACTTCGTCCATTGTGGTCACTGATTTTATTATTTTCTCGCAGTACGGTTCTTTCCATCCGCTGATCGAAAATACATACACACAGGCGCGCCTTTCAGCACGTGCACATTCACAGCCATGTTTTCAGTGCGTGCCCATCTCCTCTATATTTTACGTTTTCGGTCTCACGTAAATGAATACGTTATGCAGAAATGCGCGTTCTTCCTCACCCTGCTCGTTGACTGCTGGCCGCATTTTGCTTGCACTGGAGATGATGTATTTGGTTAAATCAGTTCAAAACAACACTGCAGCGTACACCATAGATTTACGACGATTACATTCAAATTCTGTGCATACATTTGGTAGCAAAATCAACAAATCTTCGATCAGTACTGCCATTTAACAACATTTATTCGAAAGTGGCATACGTTTTTTATCACATTGCGGGAGTAATGGGTACTGATTTCCTACTCATTAGCTTATATGACTACACAGCTTCCGCGTGAAACAATTTAAAAGTTATTTACATAACGAAAATGTTTCATAAAAGGCCATATATTCCATTAATACTGACACTGCCTGTTCTGACTAATTGGTTTCCGCAACAGCAAAGGGTTCGAAAGCCATTTGATGAAAAGTATTAAATGCTGCCGTTTGTAAAGCGTCATGCATCAGCACCAAATACCAATTATTTAATTAGCGTATGTGTTATACAGTACCTGCATCAAAACTCAGTTTAATTCGGGGATAATAACAGATACACTACGACAAAGTTGACAAAGTATGCTGTCATCACAATTCGTAGTACAAAAGTAGTTGATATTTTGAGCTGAGGAAATACGACTTATGTATGTAAAATTTTTCCTCGTCACTTATGTAATACAGAATGCATAATAATTACCACAGTACCAAGTGCCAGCAAGCTGTCATCCATGCACCTAAAGCCATCTCTCATATTTGCTAAATTTATATTTCCAGATTTTTTTATTGTGATCGGTTTTATTTGCTTGTTTATATAAGCTTTAATGCTTTGGGAACATTCTGTTGTAATACTGATTTAGGTATTGTACGGTACCTTCTTTGAAATACGCATTCCTGCCCAATATTTCGTGGAATATGAACTTCGTCAAAATCAATCTGCAGTTCTCTATAATAATATATGATATTTCATGTAAGTACTGTAACGCTATCTCATTTCTTATCTCACAGGGATGTTTAAATTGCTTTAATATATTGTTTCTTCATCAGAACGAATAACAGCCATCTTCACACATACAGCAAAAGTCAACTATAATTTTTAATGCAGAGCGCCGTATCTGTTCTACACCGGTAACAGCAGTTCGTGTTAGCATTCTTATCACTCCTTTTGAATCAAATTACGTGTGTTATTGCACACATATCGTCTCACCATTTCAATTTTCGACAAAATAGCCTCAAAATATATTAGCCTTACTGTAAAGTAACGAATGCTCACTATTACTGAATAGTAACCGGAAAGTGGTTCTAAAACTAATGTAATCATTCGTGCTATGAAGTGCAACGAAATGTTACATTTTTATTATACACCGTCAGAATACAAAAACTGAACAGCTCTTAAGATGAGGTATACAAAGTTGAAGTCCATAGAGTCTTCTGTGGTTGCATAACTGAATGAAATATTCTCGGTTTTCAATTCCTGTAAAATCTTAGTCAAGGCATCGTCACTAATACCATCCATAAATGAAGTTAAGGGGGGTAGGACGTCAAAGAAGCCGACTTGGAGCAGGAGAGGCACCACTGGACATTTTATTTTCTACTGTCTATACTTTTGCAAGTAAATTCATAAAACTATCTCAGCATGACCAGGAAGAATTCAGGATTCACACTCACAGTAGTGGAAGTGCAAAAACACAAGAAATAATTTTTTTTAGATATGAAATTTCATCATTTTTTCACTTACTGTTGGCTGCATTTGTTGCTATGGGTACATTTTTCTTCACAAGTAGGAGAGATCCTTTGATGAATTTTGCACAGCATACAAACCATACTTACAGGTGTATGAAACTCTAGAATTTTCCAAATCTATTAAAAACTGTGGTAAGAATTGAGATAATTAACTAGAAAATTTGATTTTTTTCTAAACATAAAGTTTAAAACGTAACACCTCATTCATTTTTTCATTAATTAAATAGATTCTAGAGTTTCAGACACCTCTAAGTATGGTTTGTATGCTGTGGAAAATTCATCGAACAGTCTCTCTTACTTATGAAGAAAAGTGTACCTATAGCAACAAATGCAGCCAGTAGTAAGTGAAAAAATGATGAAATTTCACACGTATAAAAATTATTTTGTTATGTTTTTGAACTTCCGCTGCTACGAGTGTGAATCCTGAATCTTTCCTGGTGATGCTGACAAGGTTTTATGAATCTACTTGTAAAAGTATAGAAAGTGAAAATTAAAATGTCCTGTGGTGCCTCTCCTGCTCCAAGTCAGCCCGTTTGACGTCCTACCCCCCTTATTATTAGGAACGTCTTAGCCGGCCGGGGTGGCAGAGCGGTTCTAGGCGCTACAGTCTGGAACCGAGGGACCGCTACGGTCACAGGTTAGAATCCTGCCTCGGGCATGGATGTGTGTGATGTCCTCAGGTTAGTTACGTTTAAGTTGTTCTAAGTTCTAGGGGACTGATGACCTTAGTAGTTAAGTCCCACAGTGCTCAGAGCCATTTGAACGTCTGAATGTTATATTCGATAATCCTACGTACCTTCACATGGTGAGACGCGTGAACATATAATGTACCCTGAAACATTGACGATCTGGTCACTTTCACGATGCAGGCGTTGTGGTATGGGAGAAATGAAGTTGAATGGGAGTACTGACCTCCCAATATGTGTCCACTGACCGGTCAACGTCAATGCGACTCTGTAATCCTTCTCCATGCAGATATTTTCCAGGAGAACATTCGGCTTTGACTCCATTTTTATAGATCTCAAAGCGCGACCACATCGAACAGCGCAAAAGTAGGAGCTTTTGGAACGAGAGGATATTCGGCGAATGGTCTAGCCTGCCCATTCCCTCGACTTCGCGGTACTACAGCAGGTCCACGTGCACCATTGCATCCAGTATTTGTTAACCGCGCTGCAGAAGCAACGGAACGCCCCGCCACAAGAACTCAGATCCCGACGGAAGTTCCATGCGGCCCTTCGCGGATGATGCTGTAGTATACAGAGAAGTTGCAGCATTAGAAAATTGCAGCGAAATGCAGGAAGCTCTGCAGCGAATAAGCACTTGGTGCAGGGAGTGGCAACTAACCCTTAACATAGACAAATGTAATGTATTGCGAATACATAGAAAGTAGGATCCTTTATTGTATGATCATATGATAGCGTAACAAACACTGGTAGCAGTTACTTCTGTAAAATATCTGGGAGTATGCGTGCGGAACGATTTGAAGTCGAATGATCATATAAAATTAATTGTTGGTAAGGCGGGTACCAGGTTGAGATTCATTGGGAGAGTCCTTAGAAAATGTAGTCCATCAACAAAGGAGGTGGCTTACAAAACACGCGTTCGACCTATACTTGAGTATTGCTCATCAGTGTGGGATCCGTACCAGGTCGGTTTGACAGAGGAGATAGAGAAGATCCAAAGAAGAGCGGCTCGTTTCGCCACAGGGTTATTTGGTAAGCGTGATAGCGTTACGGAGATGTTTAATAAACTCAAGTGGCAGACTCTGCAAGAGAGGCGCTCTGCATCGCGGTGTAGCTTGCTGTCCAGGTTTCGAGAGGGTGCGTTTCTGGATGATGTATCGAATATATTGCTTCCCTCTACTTATACCTCCCGAGGAGATCACGAATGCAAGATTAGAGAGATTCGAGCGCGCACGGAGGCTTTCCGGCAGTCGTTCTTCCAGCGAACCATACGCGACTGGAACAGGAAAGGGAGGCAATGACAGCGGCACGTAAAGTGCCTTCCGCCACACACCGTTGGGTGGCTTGCGGAGTATAAATGTAGATGTAGATAATCACACCCTTATTAAGAACTCCGTCCTGGTGTTTGTAATATCCAGGGTGCCATCATAAATCTCGGTGACTTCATTGCAGTTATTGTCTTGCAAGAAAAGTGTCATTTCTATTCGTCCAATCGCGCATTTCTCCTATTCTGTAATACCTCAGTTCTCTCTGTGTACGGTCCAAGTCTCATAGAGCTCTCGTCTGCGGCGGTGGCACATCATGCGGAAGCTACATTTGTCCTTACGTTTTGCACACCAGTGAAGCTGCTGCTGGGTATGCAAGAACTTCCTGCGATTTTCGAAATTAATCAAATCATTTGATAGCTGTCGCCAAAAGAAGGACGTTACAAGATACATATCTTATTTATTCAACGAGAAGTTTCATATTCCAGAAAAATATCATTCTGGAAACATCCCCCAGGCTGTGGCTAAGCCATATCTCCGTAATATCCTTTCTTCCAGGAGTGCTAGTTGTGCAAGGTTCGCAGAAGAGCTTCTGCAAAGTTTGGAAGGTAAGAGACGAGGTACTGGCGGAATGAAGGCTGTGAGGACGGGTCGTGAGTCGTGCTTGGGTAGCTCAGATGGTAGAGCACTTGCCCGCGAAAGGCAAAGGTCCCGAGTTCGAGTCTCGGTCCGGCACACTGTTTTAATCTGCCAGGAGGTTTCAAGTTTCATATTCTTTCCCTCCGAGGAAATGGTTAATATGTTGCCTATTGCCAGATGTGTATGAATGTTACTTCGATGGTGCAAGGTATCATTTGGTATGTATTCAAGAAAAATTATAACACTCCAGGTGATACTGACCCTCTAGCTTGATTCAGAAGACAGGCCACGGAAAGTTGAATCCAGTGAAGATTTAGAAAAATCATTTGACGGTGTTTAGTAGAACACACACACGCTTTGAAATTACGAAGTTACTGAGCATAAAAAGGTTTCCCGGGTGTGAGCAGTAACCCACAATTTGTTCAGAAACCGCAGTCCTAAGCATCGAACAACGTAAAAGAACTCAATAAATGAGAAGGAAGGCAGACTTTGTAGTAGCCTATCACTCACATTGTTCAATTGGTGCCTCGAGAAGCAGCAAAAGAAAACCAACCAGAAATTATAAAAATCAATTAAATTTTACGGAGAACACACAAAATCTTTAATGTTTTCGAAAAACAGACGAGAGACTGGACAGCCAGGCAAACAAAAAGGTGACATCACTATCGAACTGAATGGAATGGCTATAACTAATGGTTCACAGGTATTTAATAATAATTTCTTAACTATGGCAGAAAGCATAGGAACAAACAGTTCAAATCACGGTATGCAGTATGCATGCTTCTCAGTGGAAATCAAATGGAATAATTAATGACCCCACGAGAAGTGTTTTAAGTATATTTTACAGGAAATGACCTGTGATGAAATTTACAGTGAACTAAATGCTTGCATAGAATTTAATCTATCCCATCAAAAATTTGTATAAATACCTAAAAATACCGTTCTGCGAAAGCTTGTTATAAAGGGCACTAAACAGCCACGTAGAAAACCATAGATCACTATAGAGATTAAAGTATCTTGCGAAATAAAAAGCGAAATGTATCTTTTGGCAATAACATTAAGTGAAAACAAAATACTTGGGAAATAACTTCAACGAAATGATTGTGTCTTTGAAAGGTGTTATAAAACCCATATTAACGATAGTAAAACAAAGATAATGGAGTGACTTCGAATTAAATCAAATTTTACTTAAAGAATTACATTAGGAAATAAAACACTAAAAAGTACACGACTTTTCCTGTTTGGGTTGCAAAAGAGCTGACAGTGACAGAATCAGATATTTTAACTGGTTCAAATGGCTCTGAGCACATAGGACTTAACATCTGAGGTCTTCAGTCCTCTAGAACTTAGAACTACTTAAACCTAACTAAACTAAGGACATCACACACATCCATGCCCGAGGCAGGATTCGAACCTGCGACCGTAGCGGTCGCGCGGTCCCAGACAGATATTGTAATTCAGACGGACAATTTCTGACACAAACTTATCAGAAAAAATGTTGATGTGCGAATGGAGCGGTCAACTGCCTGTTGAATCTCTGGAACAGTTCTGAAGCGAATGCCACGAAGTGATTCCTTAATCTTCGGTATCAAATCAAAGTCACAAGGACTTAAGTCTAAGGAATATGGTGGATGGTACAGTACTTCTCAGTCCCATCGACCGAAAGAGCAGCCACAGCTTGCGCTGTATGCGCCCGCGCATTGTCGTGAAAAATGATGGGTGGGATGCGCAGGAAATGTAGCCGCTTCTTTCGAAAAGCTGGCCGCAGGTGATGCTCTATAGCCGAACAGTAATACTGTGCATTGACGGTCTGCCGTGGAGGAACGTAATGCGTTAGGATAACACCATCACATTCGTACACGAGAATCACCATAACTTCAGATCGCTCCATTCGCACCATCATCAGAACAGGCTCTGCTAACGGCATACTACGCCTTCCACATCGCTGGCAACGGGGTTCTAAACAACGCTGGTGACTACTTTTAAGGGCAGTAACAGGTACAAACATGTACCTGTTTTTTACCGGTTGTTAATAAATAGTTGCCACTATTTCAGTTTCAACCCTGGTACAAACACGACTCTTAGGCCTGGACAAGCTGGAATTAACTCCCTGACCAGCACGTTATCATCGAACAGCTAGGCAGTAGTATGACGCCCAGCCTGTGCTGATTAACACCGTACCGATGACGCTGCCTCCACTATCATCGCGGGCCTTGCATTCTTGTCTCCCACCTGAGCATCCAGGCGCTGGGCCAGCTCAGAACTCTGCAGCCTTCACGGAACTACGGGGGGTTGAATGAAAAGTAATGCCTCCACCTTCGTTAATTGGGTTTGGATGGCAATATTTTAATAAATCAAACGCAGAAATAATCCATAGATTGTGATCTTTAGTTACCAATATTAACTTTTCCAAATAATCACCAACCAACAGGATACATTTCTGCCAACGATGAACAAGTTTTCTGATGCCGTCACGGAAGAAGTCGACACACTGCTTCCGCAACCACAGTCTCAAATTTCTCTCAACGTCTTCATCGGAAGCGTAATGATGTCCCCGCTGATCGTCTTTCATAATCGGGAACAGAGGGAAGTCAGACGGTTCTAAATCTGGACTGTATGGAGGATACCGTACGGTGGTGAGATTCAGTCTGTGGTGGCACGGGAGGTATGTGGTTTGGCATTATCATACTGCAGGAAAACATTTCTCTTTTCCTTTCGGATCCTTTTTAGCCATCTATTCAGAGTTCGCAGCGTTGCGATTGCGCTCTGAATTTATTGTTGTTCCGCGATCAAGGAAATCAACATGGATAACATCATCTGCTTCCCAGAACACTGGCTCTGAGCACTATGGGACTTAACTTCTGAGGTCATGTTGAAAGGTGGCTACACTGAGTCACAGCGCCAGAGATTGCGCCAGAGAGTATTATTCAGCCGCCTCCACTGGCAGTTCTTGTCGAGAAGACGTAGTGGGCAGTGCTTGTTGAGAAGTCGTGGTGGAGAGTGCTTATTGAGAAGTGGGCAGTAGGAGTTCCGATGTAGCCGTGACTAGTTGTGAGCATGTTGTATGCAGTTGTTCTGATGGGCTAGACAGCCGATGCTGTTCGATTGCGGATGTTGTAATGATCAGAGTGTATGTTTCGTCAATATATATGAAGGTAATAATTTTTATTTTTATTTTTATTTCAAATGTCTTAAACAATAATGCCTCTTGGTCACAGGTACAGTCAACAAAGCATCTGGCTTGTGTTCTTGTATTAGACTGTAATTCGGGTTTCTATGTGCAATTGTAGTATTTCAGTTTTATTTAATTAATTCAGTGTAAATGGTATTTAAAATATCTTGTCTTTTTGAGGAAGAACCATGCCAGATGTGTACGTTGAATCACACTTCCACACACAGAACAGTTACACTTGTGCTTTGTTGTTCGTAGTTGTTGTTTCGTAGCTTTTATAGTTGCTGGGGACTTAAGTAATTAATTGTGTTAACGGAAGTTTTCTTTCATTTCTTGTTGTTATTCTATGCAGTCAGTTTGCGTACTAATACCAGTCAGGGCCAACCGGTTACGAGACTGCGTAACCGGACAGTCAGCTACTAAAAAATAAAAAAATTATTTGCATTCTTTTTAATTAAGCCCCCATGCAATGTGTCCCCTAGAACTTAGAACTACTTAAACCTAACTAACCTAAGGATATCACACACATATATGCCCGAGGCAGGATTCGAACCTGCGACCGTAGCGGTCGCGCCGTTCCAGAGTGTAGCGCCTAAAACCGCTCGGCCACTCCGGTCGGCGCCCCAGAACACTGTGGCCATGATTTTTTTCACCTGAGGGCTGCGTCTTCAATTTATTTTTCTGGGGCGAGTCTTTGTGTTGATATTCCATACTCTGACTTTTGGTCTTCTGTCACAATTCAATGGAGAATGGCGTCACCTTCATTCTCGTAACGCGAAAGGACTTCCTGGCGCGTTTCAAGTCTGTCCACTTTCATTTCAGGAGTCAGCACCCGGGGTTCCCATCGTGCACAGATCTTCCGAGAGCTAACAAAAGCCATAATGTGACCCACACGCTCTTGCAAAATGCCGATTGTGCTTGCAATTTCTCTCTGAGTGATAACGACGATCGTTTGTTACCCAGGTCAGATCTTCCCGCCTCAACTTCTTCAATCTTACTCGCCCGACGACGCACAGTACTCACATGAACACAATCACCATAAACTGTTTTCATTCTCTGATGAATCTCTTTTGGGGGTGACACCTTCTGCTGTCAAGAATTCAATGACTGCACGTTGCTTAAATCGCATTGACCCACCGTCTGTGCAGGATACCATACTTTACACTGTAACAACACAACAGTCCAGTGCTAAGTCTTTCCGCCAACTGGAGCTGTAGAGAAAAGGCTACGGAACAAGCCACTACCTGTCGCATACCAATGCTGCCAACTGTTGAAGATTTACGATGGTGGAGGCATTACTTTGTTACTTTGCAGTCAGCCCTCGTACAATGCGGGTTATTCAGTCATCCCCGCTGTGCCGAGGTATCAGCTGACGACTTCCTCGCCCTGTACCACTGGAAGCTAGAAGCAGTCAAACATATTCACAATGACAGCCACTGTTCGGCTCTACGAGCCCGGCGGTAACACGAGACTTCTCCGTGACGCCAGCAGCAGTCACAGAGGTAGGCGCACTCTGCGCTGTCACGTACCAGTCCGGGCGAGAGGTCGTTGCATGCAAGCAAGCCATGACAGCGCATTTGTCCCTCTCGTCAACGATTCTGGCAGCAGCAAAGTCTAATGAATCCGAACAAACAGCTGTAAAGAGATTCTTGTATATGCATACCGGTTTCTTCTGTTGCTCTTGCATCCATTTTCGACAGAAAATGGGCGCCAACTCCCTGCCATCCCAGAAATCCCGTTATAGTTTACTGAATTTGTAAATATGGCTAGAATGGAACTGTGCTCATGAAAACAGCTAAATTCAGTCCCACTTTCAAACTGAGGTTTTACATTGCTGTATTACTTTTTATAATTTTATTATGTTGTTTTCGTCGTCTTCGTAATTGTTCAAGTAATACTATAGAGAGCAAGCGGACATTATAGGCTAGGAAAAACAACATTTATTTGTCCACTGAACTCTTATGTAATGGCCCCACGGCAGACCCAAAAAATTCGTCCACGTCTCCCTTGGTAGCATCTGGAAGCCAAACCGTCTGTGTCAATGACCAGTAGACTGTCAGCTATGGGAAAATGCTGTGCAAGTTGCGACAAACACTGAATCTGTCGCAGCACGGGGAACGAGCAAGCACCGAAGTCTGCAAGAGAAGCCTAGTGACATCATGGAAACTGAGAAATACTGTCATACTAGTGAGAAAGCAGACTGTATTAAGGAAGGCTAGGTACACTTTTCTTCGATGAATTTTGCACAGCATACAAACCATACTTACAGGTGTATGTACCTCTGGAATTTATTTAATTTATTAAAAAACGAATGATCTGTTGTATTTTAAACTTCATGTTTAGAAAAAACACAAATTTTGTAGTTAATTACCTCAATTTTTACCACAGTTTTTAATAGATTTGGAAAATTCTAGAGTTTCATACACATTTAAGTATAGTTTGTATGCTGTGCCAAATTCACCGAACCATCTCTCATACTTATGAAGAAAGGTGTACCTATAGTGACAAATGCTGCCATCAGTAAGTGAAAAAAATGATAAAATTTCACATGCAAAAAAATTACTTCGTTATGTTTTCAAACTTTCACTGCTATGAGTGTGAACTCTGTATCCTTCTGGGTGATTCTGACAAAGTTTTATGAATTTATTTGTAAAAGTATAGACAGTGGAAATTAAATTGTCCTGAGGTGCCTCTCCTGCTCCAAGTCGGTCCGTTTGATGTCCAACCCCCCTTAGTAAGTGTCTCATTGAGGAGTGCTGATTTCTGACTGCCGAGTGCATAGTCTCAGCCTTTGTGTCAGTTGCAGCTGTCCAGTGCGAGAGGAGGCAATGGTGGTCGATCCTTGGCATCGCCAGTTGTCATCGATGGTCTATGGAACCATGAGTCTGGCTGGATGGTCGCTGCTGCCAGCAGTACCACAACTCCAGAGGCCTGCCTGACCTGGACACTGTCCATCATCTGCCTTCAATACGGTGGTCACTGCTGTAGTTCATCCCACTCCTGAGGCAGACACCGATGCTGCGGCTCCCGTCTCCCAAGCAGAGGCAGAGAGCCGACCGGTCCCTGCCAGTGAGTACTTCAGTTCGACCTGTGGCGACACTCGAGAGTGCAAATCTTCGACGACAACGGGTGCACTTCGGAGATCGGTACACAGAGCCGCAAGCCGCTCGAATTCACGGGTTGGTGGCTGCTTTGTGATGTAACGACCGCTACCCGACGCTTCGCTGCATTGGCTGTAACTAACAAGACGAGCGCATGCCGGCACTCCATAATATCATATGGTATCATCTTTCGGGGTAACTCCACAAACAGAGAAAAGTTTTTAGAATACAGAAGCGTATAATAAGAGTAATGAGTAGTGTAAATCCAAGAACATCATGTTGAAACCTATTCAAAGAATTGGGCATATTAACCACAGCTTCTCAGCATATTTATTCCTTAATGAAGTTTGTTGTAAATAATACATCTCTTTGTCCAACTATCTGCTTAGTACACAGTATTAATACTAGGAATAACAACAATATACATAAAGATTTAAAATCACTTACTCTCGCCCAGAAAGGAGTCCACTATTCAGCAACGCATATTTTCAATAAGTTACCAGCAACCATTAAGAGTTTAGTTTCAGACGAGGCACAATTTAAACGTAATTTAAAAGAATTTTTGGTGGCCAACTCCTTCTATTCCATCCATGAGTTTCTCAACAAGTGCAGTAGACCATTTTAATGAAAATTTAATATACTTTAATTTTTGACAATACTTGGTTGTAACAGGCAAGTAACTACCTACTGTGTGAATGATGGATGTATGGAAAGCAGATGTAAGTCTTAAGTCTGTTAATAGCGGAAGTTAAATTTTAAATCTTGTACATAATCTGACTATTCTTTAACTGAGGATAAAAAATGGTTCAAATGGCTCTTAGCACTATGGGACTTAACAGCTGTGGTCATCAGTCCCCTAGAACTTAGAACTAATTAAACCTGATTAACCTAAGGACATCACACACATCCATGCCCCAGGCAGGATTCGAACCTGCGACGGTAGTGGTCGCGCGGTTCCAGACTGAAACTCGTAGAACCGCTCGGCCACTCCGTCCGGCAACTGAGGATCACTGAAATTAATTTTTACTTTAATTTTTGACAATACTTGGTTGTGATAGCCAAGAAACTAGCAAATGTCTGAATGATGGATTTACTGAAAGCAGATGTAAGTATTAAACCAGTAAATATTAAAAGTTTAAAGTTAATTCATGTACATAAATTTACTGTTTATTGACTGAGGATCATTAAAATGAATGAAACTTAAGCTTTTATAATTAAATTTTTGTAATGTGTTTATATTACATGTTCCACACCCAGGAGGATTCCCTCTTTTATGGGTCTATGGAATGAAAAATTAATCTAATCTGTCTAATCTAATCTTATGTTTCCTTGGTGCTTTAGGTGTAACTAAGTTCTCACCACTGCATCCCTCCCAGCTATCACCCCAATACTGTAGGAGTCTGTGACCGGACTCCTGTAGCTCTGTCGTACCATAGTTTAATCAACTTTTATAAGCTTTCCATAATTTTACAGTGGGACCCAGCTGCATATGACTGTTGCTCGCGAAGAATGAACTACGACTTCTTTCGCCTTGCCAACAGGCTCTTGGGTGCTGTTGAATGAAACGATTGTTTCAGGGCTGCAGCCGGAAAAGGAGCGCTCATCTCCGAATGGTCCAGAAAATCATCGACGATTAACAATATCTACCACTTTCTATATTACTACCACCGGTAACTTCATGCCAATTTGATATTTGTTGCGTGGTATTGCAATGTTAATGACCAGAATTGCACGTAGCTACTTTAGGTGGTCAACGGCCATCCCCAAATGCTTCGTTTCTCACAACTCCTGAAGTCGCGGTAGCCAGAAGCCACAAAGATAATAGCGCCGTTGTAAGAGGTCCATGACTAAGGAATTTATCGCTAGTGCACTTTAGCAGATGTAACTTGGATGAATTGCTCACGCGCTGTCTGCGATATGCAAGCTACAATAGAATCGCAGACCAGAGAGCAGTGTAGGCAGCAGTAGGAGTAGTAGCTCGCAGTCGGGCGGTTGGACCGGCCGTGGAGAGCGATGGCGGTGCCTAAGCGATGTAGTATTAGGTGAAACCAAGAATTACTATTCATAGTCGTGCACATATGTAATTTGTAACAACTGATTTTGTACTTTTGTTGTATCAAGTCCCACGTAAATAATTTTAAAAAGGTCTTTTAATAATAATCTTTCTTATAAAATTAACTTTTGGCAACCATTCGTCTGAATTTAAAGATTTTACTAATTTCTCCTATCCATGGTCATCACAGTTATCGGAAAGAAAAATCACTTGTTTCCTTTTACACAATGCAAATCTGGCGACCAGCATTGCACTGGGCTGTGCCAGAAAAATTTCATATAGGAGCAGATACGCGTATATACGCGTTATCCGGTGACATAATTGAGGTAAGAATTTTCAGTTTACTCAGAATGACTTTTCAGGGCCATGACGCAGCATGCTGACGTCCATATTTACCAGTTTAGATTCACAGTCAGTTAATTATTGGAACGTTATATATGAGTCACATTTTTATTGAGAGATTAGTCACATTCTTATTGCGAGTTTACGGAAATAAACTGTTGAGAGGTTAAACCGTGTTTGTCCATATCCCTAGAATGGCGGAATATTAGAGCCGTGGGAATTGCTCTCACCGGGTCTGGTACATTAAATCGAATTGCATATAGTTCCTGCGTCCGTACAGAATCTCGTGTAAACTATGACAGTCTAATGGGGTGGATCTACACGAAGCAAAGAGAATGTAAGCATTTCCTCAGGGGTCACTATTTTCACAATTTTTTTCACTTGACCCTTGAAATTCCTGACCAAATGATCAGCTTTACAATTGGACGCAGAATGAAAAGTATCGGTACTCCGATATCTCCTTTGACAAATGGAGTGAAACTCACTAGTGTTAACTGTGAGCCAGTGTTATATATGAGCCAGTGTTATATACGATGCTTTGTGAACCTCCCCCAACTGCGAATAACATTGCAACTTCCCGAGTTGTAGCTGCTGATGTCATCGATGACATTTGGGCAAGCTCGAAGGTTACAGAGTGCTTCAGCACTTATCGAGAGTAGAACACGGAGAGAAACGTCGCGCCAGAGAAACGTCGCGCCATATCAAACTGGTCCCGTGCTCATGTTTGGCTGGGTCAGATCTCACGTTTAATGCCGTATCAGTGGTCGGCCAGTATACAGAACGCCTTGCCGGCGCCTTCTTCCTCGATGTCCTCAATTGTGTCTCGTGCACAGCATGAGAAATAGATGCCGTGGCGTATATGGATCACAACCTGTCAGTCGTATCTACGAGTTTTCAGAAGGTTAACACTGAATCTGCGCCGCATCGAAATATATGCACGTAGTTCCGGTTCCGCAACTTTGTGCTGGTGCTCTACAGAACCAAACCAGGCATTAAGTAATACCTTACGAAGCGCTGGTTCATAATCTATGAGACTAACGAACTATCGGGCTATCACGATTGTGTCTCTTGGTTATGAAGCTTATGACAGAACCCACTGGTAGGTGAGTACAGCTTAAATGTGATTGCTTGTAGTAAAAGGTACGGCTTGAGGATCCGGACTATTTTTTGAAGATTATAGTTTTATGTCCCACTGTGGGCAAGGTACGCACGCCACACGAAATAAAAAAAAAGAAATACTGGTATTTGGATGCTCTAATGAAACAGTATATTGCAAAAAAGCCGACAAGAAACTAAAACTGAAATTAGAAACTACATCCTTCTGACAAATATATAAATGTCAGACCATCAGCACATGGCAATAGAAATGTCACAAAAATAATTATTCTTACAGAGACACAAATTACCCCACTCTAAGAAAAGGACAAGGAATAGAATTAAAAAAATATATATTTCCTGAGTACCTTCATTCATAAAAGAACATGAACATCATACAACAAATAATAATGATAATAGTAATATTTTAACCATGAACACTCATCAACGTGACACCATGTATTTCTTGAATCAGTACTTGGGTGTCTTATTATATTAAATGTGTAATGACTGTGGCCGAGATATGTCGGTTTGAAAGGTTACAGCTTACACCGTAGAAATGGCTACACAGCCGAAATTATAAAACAGTAAAGAATACGAAACAAGAGGATATTGTAATCCAAATAACGCCATCCAGCGTAGCATATAATAGAATTTCAGAAAATTTGTTTCAGCTGTGAATCCGAATGCAAATAAAACATTCCTTAATAATTACATTGATGAATATTCCGCGTCTGGCTCAAGATATTTTCTTAAGATAAATTTCAATAGATAAAATCTACTCTTGCATCACTCACTGAAGTTCACTGGCGAAGGATACCACAAAATTTCTTGTGGTCAATTCCGAACAAGCAGTCGATTAAGAACGATTGTATTGCGACTCACCTGTTATTTGTAGCCGACCCTACTTAAGTTAAGACGGTTACAGCGCCATGTAAAATTATGCTGTACAGATATGACGTCATTCTGAGCAGTGGTTCTTTTTCTACAGGGTTTTGAAACTGTAACTTTAATTATGGACACCCTGAACACACCATCCATGTTATGTAGAGGGTGAACATTAATGACACCGACAAACTACAGGGACGGATTCCTGACTGGAAAGATTGCGATCGGAATCTCTCTTATGAGCATTCTCGCTTTCCCAGCAGCTTAACTTTCTCGTCAGGTTGGAGCTTTCCCCTATTATCATACGCATCTTGTTCTTCCTGTTGTTGCTTCAGCTGCAGCTTTCACAATTCATTGTATTTTGCGCCCTTGCTGCACTAATAACACGCAAAGGTTAAGGTTCCTCGTCGGCATTTGTGTCTAATTATTTCACATTAACTAGGCAGGATGCTGCTGTGAACGACATAGTGTGTGAAAACGAAGATCGACGCCAAGCCGTTAGCCGAAAACGCAGTAGGGAGTGTGTGGTGTCACCGCCAGACACCACACTTGCTAGGTGGTAGCCTTTCAATCGGCCGCGGTCCGTTAGTATACGTCGGACCCGCGTGTCGCCACTGTCAGTGATTGCAGACCGAGCACCGTCACACGGCAGGTCTAGAGAGACTTCCTAGCACTCGCCCAGTTTGTACAGCCGACTTTGCTAGCGATGGTTCACTGACAAATTACGCTCTCATTTGCCGAGACGATAGTTAGCATAGCCTTCAGCTACGTCATTTGCTACGACCTAGCAAGGCGCCATTATCATTTGCTATTTATCTTGTGATGCATGTACCGTCAGACCGATGTTCACCAATTATGGATTAAAGTTAAGTATTCCAGCAGCTACGTACGTTCTTTGCTACTATAACTTCCTTTACCTGTTCCAGACCTCACGCCAGCCTGCGTGAGCTTAAACGCGTGCCTTTCGGCTTCCTCTCCTAGTGGCTTGGCTGTCTAGCCAAGTCACAACAGAGTGAATATTACGAGCATGGCTGACAAAGCAATAAATGCCTTGTTTGTTCTTCATTTGCTCTTCGCAAGCTAACAACAGCTGAGGCAGCTAAGAAGTAAGTGATACATGCTACAGATACGAGAGCATATAGGTGTAAGTTGAATGAAGGGCTGCTGATGTATGACTTGCTTGTGAAATATCTGGTAGCAAGTTTTGGTAATTTAAAAGAAAAAGAGGGAAGAAAAATGTTAACGATTAGTCAAGGTGTTGTTGCACAAATAAGAATAGAGATGCAAATACACCTCTAACAAAGGTGTTCAACTTCGTGACAAAAATTTCACGGGGTGATTTAATAGAGTTAATTTTTCTTGTAACACGAATCTGAGAAATAAAACGAAGGGAACAGGAACAACAGAGATACAAATGTTCAGTGCCTAAATTGAAATGGTGCTAGCGTAAGCTGTCGCCAGCACACCGGTCAGAAAATATGTAGCAAGAAGATCGGTAATAGCAGCTGGATAAAGCGCGCCTATCAGGAGAGAGACTGAAGACAGCAACACGCTACCAACTCCCTCTCGATCGCAAAGATTTAGATCGCTTCTGTGGACCGGAGGGCTCAGTCACAGTATCCGTCTCAGAGTCTCAGTCACTATCCTGGTTGGCATCTGTCAGTTCACATCACTGGCTACGAGTGTTGTAAGTAGACTGTTTAGATTTTTATGTTGGTGACGCCACGTAGTGCTCTGTATTACAAACGCTGACTGTGCTGTGTGCAGTCTGTGGATGGTTGTACTCATTGTTGGATTATTCGCTAGTGTAGTGCTGGGCTGTTGGATGAGAACAGCGCGTAGTGTTTGGCAGTTGGAGGTGAACCGCCAAAAGTAGTGGATGTGGGGAGAGAGATGCCAGAGTGTGTCCGTAAGAAAAAGGAAATTAGTCAAAATAGACGTCAAGGATTTACATATAAATTATGACTTTTGAACACTATGAAGGTAAATACATTGTTTGTTCTCTAGTAAAATCTTTCATTTGCTAACTGTATGCCAATTAGTAGTTAGTGCCTTCAGTAGTTAGAATCTTTTATTTAGCTGGCAGTATTGGTGCTCGCTGTATTGCAGTAGTTCGAATAACGAAGATTTTTGTTAGGTAAGTGATTCATGAAGGATATAGGTTTTTGTTAGTCAGGGCTATTCTTTTGTAGGGATTATTAAAAGTTACATTGGACTGCGCTAAAATATTGTGTGTCAGTTTGGAAATGGTCAGAATAAGTAAAGATAAAACTGTCGGAGTACGTTCAGTTTTACTCAGCTGTTTCGGTATCAAATAACGTAGAAGTTTACCAGCACAGTCTTTCCTTATATTCAAAGGGGACGTTTCACAGTGTATAGTGACCGGAGTAGTGTTCATAGCGGGGCTTGTACTTCACCAGCAGTGCGCCTAACGTGGTCTATTACGGAAGAGCTTGTACCACAACACATGAACTTGCTTAAAGATAAGTAGCATCCTGTTCTTGTAAATAAAGAACGCTGTTAACGCACGTGCGCTGTTGTGTTGTATAAAGAGGATACCGGCCACCAAACTATATCTTCTCCCTAGCTTCCCACGGTACAAGACTCTACAATGTCGACCATGACACAAAAGAAATAATTATACGTACAAAATACGTGTTAAAATGAGATGACGGTTAACATAGCCCCTATTCCTGAGTTATTACTACAAAGACACGATGGCAGCTTGTGAAAATGTGAAAACTTTTCATTATATTTAGAATTACTAAAAGAAAGCAGAATTGCGGCAACCGTAACGAACTCTACATTGAGACGATTGTTGCAAAAGTGGTAGTCTGTGAATCTCACATTTAGCACATGCAAAGGGGATGTGACTGATGTCACATTCTGTGATGTTAGTTCAGTCACAGGATGGGGTTTGGAGTAACTCTAACGTCTATATATACAGCTACATCTACATCCATACTCCGCAAGCCACCTGATAGTGTGTGGCGGAGGGTACCTTGAGTACCTCCATCGGTTCTCCCTTTTTGTGTGATATGTTTTTAAATGATGTGCTGCTGATGTGTAGGAAGACGCCAATATGGTTAAGGAACTTGTGATTTGATTACTATGAACACTTTGTAGTTTTTCAGATTTAGGAACCATTTTGCTGAGGAAGGGGTTTCATATGCACTGCGGAACAAAGTTCTTGATAAGGTTGTTCAAATGGTTCAAATGGCTCTGAGCACTATGGGACTTAACTTCTGAGGTCATCAGTCCCCTAGAACTTAGAACTACTTAAACCTAACTAACCTAAGGACATCACACACCCACGCCCGAGGCAGCATTCGAACCTGCGACCGTAGCGGTCTCGCGGTTCCAGACTGAACCGCTGGGCCACTCCGGCCGGCGATAAGGTTGTGGGGAATATGCAACATTTCATTTGTCGTGATGCTCTAAACGATTTTTTTTTTCACTGCAGATAACTGTTTGTTCAACGTTTTAGACCTCATAGCAACAAATAGACCGGAACTTTTCGACTCCGTGAATGTAGAAGAGGGTATCAGTGATCATAAGTCAGTGGTTGCATCAATGACTACAAGTGTAATAAGAAATGCCAAGAAAGGAAGGAAAATATATTTGCTTAACAAGAGTGATAGGGCACAAATCGCAGAATATCTGAGTGACCACCATCAAACGTTCATTTCTGAGGAAGAGGATGTGGAACAAAAATGGAAAAAATTCAGGAACATCGTCCAGTACGCCTTAGATAAGTTCGTACCGACTAAGGTCCAAAGCGAGGGGAAAGATCCACCGTGGTATAACAATCATGTACGAAAGGTACTACGGAAACAAAGAAAGCTTCATCATAGGTTTAAGAGTAGTCGAATCATAGCTGATAAGGAAAAGCTGAACGAAGCGAAAAAGAGCGTAAAGAGAGCAATGAGAGAAGCATTCAACGAATTCGAACATAAAACATTGGCAAACAATCTAAACAAGAACCCTAAAAAGTTTTGGTCATATGTAAAATCGGTAAGCGGATCTAAATCCCCTATTCAGTCACTCGTTGACCACGATGGCACCGAAACAGGGGACGACCGAAGAAAGGCAGAAATATTGAATTCAGTGTTCCGAAACTGTTTCACTGCGGAAAATCGTAACACGGTCCCTGACTTCAGCCGTCGCACGGATGCCAAAATGGAAAATATTGAAATAAACGATATCGGAATTGAAAAACAACTGCTATCACTTAGTAGCGGAAAAGCATCCGGACCAGACGAGATACCCTTAAGATTCTACAGTGATTATGCTAAAGAACTTGCCCCCTTTCTATCAGCAATTTATCGTAGATCGCTGGAAGAACGTAAAGTACCTAGCGACTGGAAGAAAGCGCAGGTCGTTCCCATTTTCAAGAAGGGTCATAAATCAGATGCGAATAATTATAGGCCTATTTCGCTTACGTCAATCTGTTGTAGAATAATGGAACATGTTTTGTGTTCTCGTATTATGACATTCTTAGATAATACAAATCTCCTTCATCATAACCAACATGGATTCCGCAAACAGAGATCATGTGAAACTCAGCTCGCCCTATTTGCCCAAGAAATTCACAGTGCCGTAGACACTGGCGAGCAGATTGATGCCGTATTCCTGGACTTCAGGAAGGCATTTGATACGGTTCCGCACTTACGTTTAGTGAAAAAAATACGAGCTTACGGAATATCGGACCAGGTTTGTGATTGGATTCAGGATTTCCTAGAAGAAAGAACACAACATGTCATTCTTAACGGTTCAAAATCTACAGATGTAGAGGTAATTTCGGGAGTACCGCAGGGAAGCGTGATAGGACCTTTATTATTTACAATATACATAAATGACTTAGTTGACAACATCGGTAGCTCCGTGAGGCTATTTGCAGATGACACGGTTGTCTACAAGAAAGTAGCAACATCAGAAGACTCGTACGTACTCCAGGAGGACCTCCAGAGGATTAATGCATGGTGCGACAGCTGGCAGCTTTCCCTAAACGTAGATAAATGTAATATAATGCGCATACATAGGGGCAGAAATCCATTCCAGTACGATTATGCCATAGGTGGTAAATCATTGGAAGCGGTAACGACCGTAAAATACTTAGGAGTTACTATCCGGAGCGATCTGAAGTGGAATGATCACATAAAACAAATAGTGGGAAAAGCAGGCGCCAGGTTGAGATTCATAGGAAGAATTCTAAGAAAATGTGACTCATCGACGAAAGAAGTAGCTTACAAAACGCTTGTTCGTCCGATTCTTGAGTATTGCTCATCAGTATGGGACCCTTACCAGGTTGGATTAATAGAAGAGATAGACATGATCCAGCGAAAAGCAGCGCGATTCGTCATGGGGACATTTAGTCAGCGCGAGAGCGTTACGGAGATGCTGAACAAGCTCCAGTGGCGGACACTTCAAGAAAGGCGTTACGCAATACGGAGAGGTTTATTATCGAAATTACGAGAGAGCACATTCCGGGAAGAGATGGGCAACATATTACTACCGCCCACATATATCTCGCGTAATGATCACAACGAAAAGATCCGAGAAATTAGAGCAAATACGGAGACTTACAAGCAGTCGTTCTTCCCACGCACAATTCGTGAATGGAACAGGGAAGGGGGGATCAGATAGTGGTACAATAAGTACCCTCCGCCACACACCGTAAGGTGGCTCGCGGAGTATAGATGTAGATGTAGATGTAGATGTTGTGAAATATTATACCTGTGTTCATGTCCCTAATTTTACAGTTGTTTTTCTCAGAAAGTTAACATCACTTCTTATCACATGATTCCAGATTATTCCATTATGTGTAGCAGTAATTTTTGTACAGTTAACTCTTTATACTCATTATTGTTTATCCGCTATCAGGCATATACTTGGAGTACACTAAGCAAATATTTCTTGGATAACATTTCTTAGTCAGTATATTAGATACACTTGTGGCCACATGTCACTTGTATTACTTAAGTTATGTTTGACAGACTGTCGACTGACTCCGTAACAATACCATATTTCTTACATCAGCGACACACAGCATGCAGTATAGAACAACATGAACCCTTTCTCTTCTTTTCGTCTACTTTCCTTCCTAGTAGTCAGAAGAGCTCGTAAAATTCTACAGAAATGAGCATTTATTAGTTACAGTTATCGTAGATGTGTTTCACACTATGTAATATAGTTTTGAGCAAAGAAACATTAATTTACGACTGTATGAGGCAGATAGATCTTTTTGTAACTGAGATTTCTCACATGTCTTTTCACTGATAATATCACTGTATGTCAACGCTTATTTACTCAGATTATTTTGTTTTGCTGATAAGGAACGACCTTATTCACGTTTTATACTGTTTATTGCATATGGAATTACGTCATTTGTTTGTCATTAGGATTTGTAAAACTCTGACTAAGCACTGTTAACTAAGTCTGTAAGTTTTATGTTCGCCGACAAAATAATGTTACAACTTTTACCTCTATGTAATTCTTTGATAGCCATATGATTAAGTTTTATAACTGAAAGCTTGACTGTGGTACGACGAAGCAAAAGAATGTGCGATTTCACAACAAAGGCAGAGTAGTTCTCTTCAGTTGCCGTGAAAAAACAGTGTTGTGTTAAATATGGAACGGCACGCTCAGCAGCATGACATATTTGGTTTTGAGTTGTCAGCGCAGAATTGAGTACATTGCTACATTTTCCTCTGAGTGTGCTCCTAGCCTACTCACACATGGACTAATCTTCTTGAGCTACGGTTGTCGATGTCAGTAGAATGGAATCAACTATCTTACACTGAGTCTTCGACAATGATCATTTCAGGAACCGATTCTACAAGACTTTGGTGCTGTACTGTGTACACTCACCTTACTGCCGAATTCTGTTATTTATATTTTACCAACGACAGTGCTATATACTGAAGACACTACAAAAACTAGTGCAGTGCCAATCTAACATTTGTGACGAAACTAATTTTTTAGCAAGACGTTTCACAGAGTATGTGCAATGTGTTTTTCTTGCAGCTAATGTCATGAAAACAAAATAGCAAGAACTTATAACAAGAAAAGATAAAAGACTAATTCTGGCATTTCTACGTCATACAGACTTTCGCATTTGTTATCTTGTATCTCATGGACATTGATGTTTACGACTATGTTTGGGCGCCTGTGCGCAACGATTTATTCATTTTGTAATCACTGTTGTTACTGTATAATTTGGACTTACGTACTTTTTTATCATCATCGTGAAAAAAATGGAAATGAAGTCCCATGCTTCTTTACAGAGCTTAGGGGAACGATGCGGGAGACCCGCACCGCCTTACTAGGCAAGGTCCTAGTGGAGGTGGTTTGCCGTTGCCTTCCTCCGACCGTAATGGGGATGAATGATGATGATGAAGACGACACAACAACACCCAGTCATCTCGAGGCAGGAAAAATCCCTGCCCCCGCCGGGAATCGAACCCGCGACCCCGTGCTCGGGAAGCGAGAACGCTACCGCGAGACCACGAGTGGCGGACATCATCATTGTAGTACTTAGCAAATTTTAGCTTCGTTAACGAGTTTTGAAAATTAACCTTAGCCTGTTATAAATCTCACTCTTCAAAATTCTGGCCGAAGAGGTCGAGGGGTTGTAATAGGGGCTGTAGATTAATTGATGGGCATTTCCCTAGTTTGTGGATGTCATGAAGATGCAAGAGCCTTTGTACTGCTAGAAATTATAAGCGCACAGTGTGAACAGAGATGCTGTGTCGCCTGGAGACGGACCATCACTGCTTAGCAAGATGTGCGGAAGATGATGCTCAATGTTAATCGAGAAGTGAGGAGACACAGTAGTCGGCAGTGGTGTGTGCGTGGTTGATTGATTCGATGGGGGGGGGAACCAAACAGCGAGGTCATCGATCCCATCGGATTAGTAAAGCATGGGAAAGGAAGTCGGGCGTTCCATTTCAAACGAACAATCCCGGCATTTGCCTGGAGCGACCTAGGGAAGTCACGGAAAACTTAGGATGGCCGGATGCGGGTTAGAACCGTCGTCCTTCCGAATGCGAGCCCACTGTCCTAGCCACTGCGCCGCCTCACTATGTAGGAATAAGTGCTGAATATGTAATGACATTTTATGAATTGCGATTTCGGAAACATCTTAGTCGATGTTAAAGCCGGCCGGTGTGGCCGAGCGGTTCTAGGCGCTAGAGTCTGGAACCGCGCGACCGCCATGGTTGCAGGTTCGAATCCTGCCTCGGGCATGGATGTGTGTGATGTCCTTAGGTTGGTTAGGTTTAAGTAGTTCTAAGTTCTAGGGGGCTGATGACCTCAGATGTTAAGTCCCATAGTGCTCAGAGCCATTTGAACCATTTTTTGATGTTAAAGTTTACTTACGTTTGTCCACTCAAAAACAATAATTTGTTTTTGTTTGTGAATCAAAGAAAGAGATAATTTGTCAATACAGAACTTTCATAATCAGAAAACTAACTACATTTCATGTTATCATTCATTCCAAGTCATTGTCTGCGTATAAAGACTATGCCAAAAAATGAATTCTCATTTTTACTTATTCAGATTTGTTGTGAACGAAGTATGCTTCATCTTCTTTTTTATACAGATGGAGCATTGCAGGTGGCACATCTTGGGAAGTAGTTGCGGTTCAGAAAATGCGACGAGCTTTCAGGAAAAGAGCAGTGTCACGATGTTTTCATTGTACAACAGGTAACCCAAAATTAAATAATAAAAATGTGGAGCACTGAGTTTTTTCAGGGCAAGTTTATCCGGGTGACAATACTCCTTTGATGAACTGCCAGCATGTTACAGTAACTTGTGTCAGCAACTTTTGTTAATGAATAGAACGAAAAACCATTCCAAGTTGCAAATTACTACTCGTTGTTCATTCGATATCTAGTTTCGGGCCAAGACCCATTTTCAGATTTTCATAACAAAGTCAAAAATCGCATTTTAGATGATGTCAGAACTGTCCAGTATACACTTCCAGTGCATCCTCCACTTAGTTATGAATATTTGAAAATGGATCTCGGCCCGAAAATAATCACCGAATGAATAAAAAGTAGTAATTTGAAACTAGGACTAGCTTTTTGTTATACAGACAGTGCTCCTGCCGCTACGAATGCTCAAACAGACAGAGAACCAGGTAGGCCCTTCAAGTTACTTTCTCGCAGTCAGTTTCAGGATAACATTCTCGCAGTCGAAATCTCATGTTCAGAGCTTACAAATTCCAATGTTGTGGCTTACTTGATGATTTGCTATAGTATTATTTCTTACTTCAGGTAACCTTCATGTTTAAGTGAAACGTGAAGCATAAGAACAGCGGTAAGGTACTCCGTTAAACAACTAATAAACTCGTAAAGCTCCAATAAATAGAATGAAACCACAAAAAACAGCTTAGCGGTGGTAAGACGTCGGGACTATGCCAAAACAAGAAGAAGGCAGACATCTCCCGTAGGTGGAACTGCAAATACACTATGAGATCAAAGGTATCCGGACACCCCCGAAAACATACGTTTTTCATATTAAGCGCACTGTGCTGCCAACTACTGCCAGGTACTCCATATCAGTAACCTCAGTAGTCATTAGACGTAGTGAGAGAGCATAATGGGGCGCACCGCCCAACTCTCGGACTTCGAACGTGGTCAGGATATTGGGTGTCATACGTCTGCACGCGAGATTTCCACACTCCTAAACATCCCTATGTCCACTTTCCGATGTGACAGTGAAGTGAAAGGTCAGGGGCAGATATCCATCCAGACCATCACACAGGAATTAGAAACTGCATCAGGATACACCGCAAGTACTACGATAGTTAGGCGGGAGGTGAGAGTACTTGGATTTCATGGTCGAGCGGCTGCTCATAAGCCACACGTCACGTCGGTAAATGCCAAACGCCCGCCTCGCTTGGTGTAAGCAGCGTAAACATTGGACAGTGGAAAAACGTTGTGTGGTGTGACGAATCGCGGTACATAGCGTGGCGGTCCGATGGCAGGGGTGGGTATGGCGAATGCCCGGTGAACGTCATCTGCCAGCGTGTGTAGTGCCGACAGGAAAATTCGGAGGCAGTGGTGATATGGCGTTGTCGTGTTTTTCATGGAGAGGGCTTGCACCCCTTGTTGTCACTATCACAGCACAGGCCTATAATGATGTTCTAAATACCTTCTTGCTCTACACCGTTGAAGAGCAATACAGGGATGGCGATTGCATCTTTCATTGCAATTGAGGACCTGTTCATAATACAAGGCCTGTGGCGGAGTGGTTACACGACAATTATATCCCTGTAGTGGCCTGTCCTGCACAGAGTCCTGACCTGAATCCTATAGAACACCTTTGGGATGTTTTGGAACGGTGACTTCGTGCCAGGCCTCATCGTCCGATATCGATACCTCTCCTCAGTGCAGCACTCCGTGAAGAATTGGCTGCCATTCCCCAAGAAACCTTGCAGCACCTGAATGAACGTATGCCTGCGAGAGTCGAAGCTGTCATCAGAGCTAAGGTTGGGCCAACATCATATTAAACTCCAGCATTACCAATGGAGGGCGCCACGAACTTGTAGGTCATTTCCAGCCAGATGTCCGGATTCTTTGATCACATAGTGTAACATCCAAATTGTGGCAGGAAAGAACTCCATCTATCTGTCGCGACCTGGGATAATACCTCTTGTCTCATACGTGCATGCAGTCTATAACAATAAAGCCACCATACGACATTAGCTGGAAGTCACGCGCTTGACCAAAGATACCATAAATAAGGACCGCGTACTGGGGAAAGCACTCATCAGCTTTCGACCTGATATGGAGAACCACAAAGGAACGCCTACGTTCGGAGTCAATACTTACCGGAACGCTGATAGATTGCGCCTGTGTGACCCGTGTGTCTACGGCATGTGGACTGAGCAGTAATGCTATGGGCCGTATGCGTTGTAAACACAGTGCTGGTGGAGGCGGGAGCATAACACTGTATGTAGAGGAACTAAGGTACGAGCCAGAACGAATGTCGAAAAAATACAGCTGAAAAACAGGTAATAACCGAAACAGCTGTTTGTATATATATCCGTGGTGGTTGGCTTTCGGTAAATGTTATACCCAAACCCCTCAGTATGTAGTAACCATCTCAGGGGAAACTCCACAGTAATTTTGATCTTAGATGCTTGGTTATTCAGGGCCTTATGCATATCTCTGTTAAGGGAAATCTTATTATAAGGTTTCTTTACTTTCTATAATTATTTTGATTTTTTAATTTGCAGTTGAAACTTTCTATTCTTCGAAATCAAATTGATACACAAATTTTGTATACGGCAGCGGTTTCTTGTCTAAAGTTGTTCCGAAACAGTCACCTGATTTCATATTCATTAATTGTTTTTGGACTCTTTCTTTGTTCACGGTCTATGTGCTCATCACATGTGACGTTCTTGAGAGGGTTAGCAACCCTATGTATTACAAACTTTGGAAAACATGCCGATGAAGGTAACTGTCAAACACCTACTATATTGACGTTGGTCAGGACAGAACTGGCATTATACGGTGTAGCCTCATCTTGTTGAAAGATAACGCGATGTTGGGAACGGTGATAGAATACAGACACCGGCCATATAACATCAAAAGTTTCATGGCTGACGTCCAAATTAGCGGTTATACGGACTACAGGTGATTAAATGAGATTGAATGACGATGAGAAAGCAGTCTGACAACGTTCGTTCTTCTTGGAGCTCGCACAAAGGGATGTGACTGTGAAACAAAAAAATGTTCAAATGTCTGTGAAATCTTATGGGACCTAACTGCTAAGGTCATCAGTCCCTAAGCTTACACACTACTTAACCTAAATTATCCTAAGGACAAACACACACACCCAAGCCCGAGGGAGGACTCGAACCTCCGCCGGGACCAACCTCAAAGTCCATGACTGCAGCGCCATAGACCGCTCGGCTAATCCAACGCGGCGACTGTGAAACGAAACACAGATCTGGTGCTCGTCTGAAAAGGCGGCGTGGCGTCAATCCAGTGTCTAGTGTTGTCGTCGGCACTTCGCTATTGGCGTTGTCATACACTGAGGATGTATCGGCTTGTACAGTGTTAAGCTTACGGCTGTTGAAAGCCAGCGGGGGAACTCCAAGACAGGAAATGAGTGACACAAGGCAGGGAGCAGGCAAATTGGTAGCGTTTTGTTTTTCAAAGGCAAACAGCAACGCTATAAGCTGCCCCAGGGGAGAAGTTTCACTTGAGGAAGTTAACTTGTAACACTGCCTGGATGCTATCGCAAGGCGTCACTGTAGGAGATACAAAAACACACGTCTTGGCATAGATACTTGCCACTGCGAACCGCAACGTCAACAGGTTTACACAGGTAAGGTGCTCAAACAGCGGTCCCCATTCACGATAGGCCCCACGGCAAGGCCAAGTGACACGAAACCCTGTTGTTGCTTGCCGTAATAGGAAAGGTGGTGTTGCTTAGCTTTCAGCTGAAGGCTGTTTGCTACAGAACTTGGAGTGTGTTAATGTAAAGGTCAGAAACACTCCCACCTACCGACTAGAAGAAGGGTACGAAACAGAATGTGGTTGGGCAGAGGCGTCGTGGAGCTTCAGAGCGACTCGTAGCCGAAGCCTGTTAAGTGCCCTTTTTTTATATTCAGACAGTTCGCAGTCAGATCATTAGGGCACCGACTTCGTGTTGCTCACCGTCAGCCTCGGCTAAACTCTGAAAAGTCGGTTTTTCTCACGTGGCGTGTTGATCACAAAGTTCGTACTTTACATTGTTGCTAGTGATTGTTATTTCTGTTAGCTCTCACCCCCCGCACTCAGTGACTGACTTTGTTGTGCAGCAAGTTGCATTCTCGTCAGGCTTTCTGTTTTCCGTCTTTCATTAGTTGCTTTAAATTTCGTGGATGTATATTCTCTCTATGCAGCTATCTGAAGGCAGTTTGTTCACTGCCATACACGTTTCGCTTCTTTTATTTGAGAAGCATCTTCAGTGGCTATTTCCAGCGCTGTTAACTCATGCCTGTGGTCCTGGAGACGTATTTGTTACTTTCCATGCTCCATCTGGCCAATTTACGGCGTTCTTTCACCCACATCTGATTCAACACATCGCATATATCACTTGCATGGGGGCTTAATTAAAAAGAAAACAGTAATATTAATGAATAAATGCAATAATTTTACTGGGTGTGTGATCGGTTACGAAGTCTCGTAACCGGTTGGATCTGACTATTATTAGCACGCAATCTGGCTGCATAAAATAAAAATAAAGAATGACAAGACATTTCCATTAACACAATTTATTAATTAATTCCCCTGCAATTATGAAAGCTAAAAAACAACAGAGCATAAGTGTAATTGTTCTGTGTGTGGTAGTGTGACTCAACGTATATTTATCTGGCTCGATTCTTTCAAATGGTTCAAATGGCTCTGAGCACTATGGGACTCAACATCTTAGGTCATAAGTCCCTTAGAATTTAGAACTACTGAAACCTAACTAACCTAAGGACATCACACACACCCATGCCCGAGGCAGGATTCGAACCTGCGACCGTAGCAGGTTCTTTCTCAATACGACAAAATATTTTAATCACCATTTACAATGAAGTAATTGAAAAACCAGAAACACCATAATTGCACATAGAAACCAGAATTACAAGTCTAATAAATGAACACGAGCCAGATGCTTTGTTAACTGTACCTGTGAGCAAGAGGGATTTTTAACTCATTATACAGGGTGTTACAAAAAGGTACGGCCAAACTTTCAAGAAACATTCCTCGCACACAAATAAAGAAAAGATGTTATGTGGACATGTGTCCGGAAACGCTTAATTTCCATGTTAGAGCTCATTTTAATTTCGTCAGCATGTACTGTACTTCTTCGATTCACCGCCAGTTGGCCCAATTGAAGGAAGGTCCTAGAACGACGAGGACACCCGCAATGGACGAGGCAATTCTTCGTGCAGTTGACGACAATCCTAATGTCAGTGTCAGAGAAGTTGCTGCTGTACAAGGTAACGTAGAACACATCACTATATGGAGAGTGCTACGGGAGAACCAGTTGTTTCCGTACCATGTACAGCGTGTGCAGGCACTATCAGCAGCTGATTGGCCTCCACGGGTACACTTCGGCGAATGGTTCATCCAACAGTATGTCAATCCTCATTTCAGTGCAAATGTTCTCTTTACGGATGAGGCTTCATTCCAACGTGATGAAATTGTAAATTTGCACAATCAACATGTGTGCGCTGACGAGAATCCGCACGCAATTGTGCAATCACGTCATCAACATAGATTTTCTGTGAACGTTTGGGCAGGCATTGTTGGTGATGTCTTGATTGGGCCCCATGTTCTTTCACCTACGCTCAATGGAGCACGTTATCACGATTTCATACGGGATACTCTACCTGTGCTGCTAGAACATGTGCCTTTACAAGTACGACACAACATGTGGTTCATGCACGATGGAGCTCCTGCAATTTCAGTCGAAGTGTTCGTACGCTTCTCAACAACAGATTCGGTGACCGATGGATTGGTAGAGGCGGACCAATTCCATGGCCTCCACGCTCTCCTGACCTCAACCCTCTTGACTTTCATTTATGAGGGCATTTAAAAGCTCTTGTCTACGCAACACCGGTACCAAATTTAGAGACTCTTCGTGCTCGTATTGTGGACGGCTGTGATACAATACGCCATTCTCCAGGGCTGCATCAGCGCATCAGGGATTCCATGCGAACGAGGATGGGTGCATGAATCCTCGCCAACGGAGGACATTTTGAACATTTCCTGTAACAAAGTGTTTGAAGTCACGCTGGTACGTTCTGTTGCTGTGTGTTTCCAGTCCATGAGCTCTAACATGGAAAGTAAGCATTTCCGGACACATGTCCACATAACATATTTTCTTTCTTTGTGTGTCAGGAATGTTTCCTGAAAGTTTGGCCGTACCTTTTTGTAACACCCTGTATACTGACGAAAATATTCCATTACACCAGCATCATAAATCAGAAGTCCATCTCCTTTCTCAAATATATTCTGCCAGTTGCATCTTCTTCCATCTATACATTACACCAACCGAACAGTACAATATATGAGTCAACACTCAGATCGTCTACTCTCTCGGCCAACATAACAACAAGTGCTCTCGACAACCTCTGAACTACTACTGCGCCAGTGGAAGTGGCGGAATAATAATCTTTGGCGCAATCTCTGGCGCTGCGACTCAGTGTAGCCACCTTTCACACTTCCACGACAGCGAGCCTCTTTCTGCTGTACCGTCAAGGGAAACCGAAACAATGATGTCACAGCGACAGCCTGTTTCCCGCAGTGTAGCAATCTGTTACATTCCCACGAAGTTTCCCCTAACTAAAAATAAGAAGAACCAACTTGGGTTAACTCCTATTCAGCTGCTTTTGTATATCTGTCGAATCCTGAAATTTAATATCAGCACGATCCTCTACTCCACATATCACACTTATAATTTAACATGCCTGCTCATACTACCTGAATATTGCATCTGTTTGCAACTTTTAACTTTACAAGAAATTATGATCACACCAGCGGAAGCGGTTTCACAATCGTCACGAAATTTTCTGATCAATCAATTTTCCTGTTTAGAAGTGACACAGCACACAATTATCGCCTACCGCTTCAGATTCCCATTGCAGTATAGCTTGAGGAATGTTATCTGTCTCAACGTCGGTACTTTTTGGGCTGACGGGCGATGGTACTTCCAGAGGGTAAAGCGCACTGTAGCGGTAGGAAATAACTCTCCACCTAAGTGCCAGCAGTCCTGACGCTCGTCGCAGATACACCTGAGTGGCGGCTAACTGCATTTCATACTAAGGATTATTTACGTCAGTGCGCTTTGCGCTTAATGTGGCTGAACCGAATACTATAGTCTGATGCCTGCCGCTGTACCGCCACGCTGAACATTTACGTCCGCGCTGCACAATTTGCATTTAAATGCGACGGGAGAGTGAACTGCGGCAATTAACTCTGCGCGCTTCCAACCCACTGCGCAGCGACTCTAAAACCCCCACGTGACGGTGTGCGCCAGTTACCTGTGGTATTAACGGTCAGACTCGCGCTGAAATACCTATAGTTCACTTTTCGATCCCCGTGCAAAAATCCGTCTTTTTCGTAAAAGCAAGTTTCCTCGCACGAGATATTAAATCTGATGCTTTTGCATGGTCTAGCTAACGATCCCAGCCCCTGAGGTACAGAATGACAAAAAAATTCTTAATCTATTCTTTGCGTAATCATCACCAGCCTCACTTTCAGTTAAGATTCAATCCATTTTTTCCTCATGAATAAGCTTATGTTTCCATCCCGTAATCTGCCTTTAAATATTTATTTTTCCATGTGGTAGTTATTTACAGGGCACTTAGTGCTAATTACAAAAATGGTTCAAATGGCTCTGAGCACTATGGGACTTAACGTCTATGGTCATCAGTCCCCTAGAACTTAGAACTACTTAAACCTAACTAACCTAAGGACATCACACAACACCCAGCCATCACGAGGCAGAGAAAATCCCTGACCTTGCCGGGAATCGAACCCGGGAACCCGGGCGTGCTAATTACAGCTCTGACATTATTTCTAGATAGTCGTTGCACACAGCTCAAAACTTACCGGTTACTTCGATTATTGGTCCATCTATTAACTCTCAAGTAACATGTACATCTACATCCATACTCCGCAAGCCACCTGACGGGGTGTGTGGCGGAGGGTACTTTGAGTACCTCTGTCGGTTCTCCTTTCTATTCCTGTCTCGTATTGTTCGTGGAAAGAAAGATTGTTGGTGTGCCTCTGTGTGGGTTCTAATGTCTCTGATTTCATCCTCATGGCCTCTTCACGAAATATACGCAGGAGGGAGCAATATACGGCTTGACTCCTCGGTGAAGGTATGTTCTCGAAAGTTCAACAAAAGCCCGGACCAAGCTACTGAGCGTCTCTCCTGCAGAGTTTTCCACTCGAGTTTATCTACCATCTCCGTAACACTTTCGCGATTACTAAATGATCCTGTAACGAAGAGAGCTGCTCTCCGTTGGATCTTCTCTATCTCTTCTATCAACCCTATCTGGTATGGATCCCACACTGGTGAGCAATATTCAAGCCGTGGGCAAACAAGTGTACTGTAACCTAGTTCCTATGTTTTCTGATTGCATTTCCTTAGGATTCTTCCAATGAATCTCAGTCTGGCATCTGCTTTACCGACGATCAACTTTATATGATCATTCCATTTTAAATAGCTGCTAATGCCTACGTCCAGATAATTTATGGAATTAACTACTTCCAGTTGCTGACCTGCTATATTGTAGTTAAATTACAAAGGATCTTTCTTTCTATGTATTCGCAGCACATTACACTTGTCTACATTGAGATTCAATTGTCATTCCCTGCACCATGCGTCAATTTGTTGCAGATCCTCCCGAATTTCAGTACAATTTTACATTGTTACAACCCCTCGATATACTACAGCATCATCCGTAAAAAGCCTCAGTGAACTTCCGATGTCATCCACAAGGTCATTTATGTATACTGTGAATAGCTACGGTCCTACGACACTCCTCTGCGGCACACCTGAAATCACTCTTACTTTGGAAGACTTCTCTCCATTGTGAATGACATGCTGCGTTCTGTTATCTAGGAACTTTTCAATCCAATAGCACAATTGGTCTGATAGTCCGTATGCTCTTACTTTGTTCATTAAACGACTGTGGGGAACTGTATCGAACGCCTTGCGGAAGTCAAGAAACACGGCATCTATCTGGGAACCCGTGTCTCTGGCCCTCTGAGTCTCGTGGACGAATAGCGCGAGCTGGACTTCACACGATCGTCTTTTTCGAAATCCATGCTGATTCCTACAGAGTAGATTTCTAGTTTCCAGAAAAGTCATTATACTCGAACATAATACTTGTTCCAAAATTCTACAACTGTTTGGCGACTGAGATATAGGTCTATAGTTCTGCACATCTGTTCGACGTCCCTTCTTGAAAACGGGGATGACCTATGCCCTTTTCCAATCTACATTTTATCTTGTCTTGTACATTCTTTCACAACTGCTTGGAATCTCATTTCTGATAGTTTAATTTCTCTGTCGTATGGTTAAGTGCCCGGGTCCAACTGGCGTTGAGATATACATGAACTTCCATGTTGTTGTTATTTTTGTTGTGGTCTTCAGTACTGAGACTGGTGTGACGCAGCTCTCCATGCTACTCTATCCTGTGCAAGCCTCTTCATATGAACTGCCATAGATTTATAAAATGTTATTTCAATTTCTTTCCTCAATGTATATACATTTTTAATTCTGTTTACACGTACCAAATTTTAAAACTTGTTTTTCATTCACAGCTTGATCTTGTAGATAGCATATTCCCGTCCATCTTCCGAGATTAGGGCACTCCTCGACTCTGTGAAAGATGATTTGGAACTTAGGAAGCCCGGTATGTATAAAATTCCGTGTCAGTGTGGGAAGGCTTATGTCGGCCGTTCGACTAGCACAGTTCAGGGCAGGTACGTCGAACATCGCCGTCGTACGAGGCTACAACAGCCGGAAAAACCGGCAGTAGCAGAAAATTGTTTAAACTAGGGACAGGGGATGAAACTTGACGAGACCGTAATACTTGCCAAAACTTCCGGCTTTTGTAACATATTTTACGAAGGGGCCTTTGAAATTAGATTGGCAGAAAATTGAATTAACATAGATAATGGCTTCTCTTTTAGTAGGATGTGTAACACAGTATTATACCGCACCGAAACAGAAAGTTCCTTAGTGCAGCCAGTCCGGGTGCTCAAAAATAGTCTTAGAGCGCGATATGTCGTTGCCTTGCCGCCGGTGTTGTACTAAGGGCGGCGCCACCTGATCATTCTTGAGGAGGAGTAACTCGGATGGGCGACAAATGCGTCGAGTGCGGTACGGAGGTCTATACTGTGTAGGTAGGACGACGACTCACAGCGTTGGCATCTGTTTTCAGTGGGCCTCAGTAGCGGCGGCGTTCTCTTGAGGATAGCGAACAGCTGGACCGTCGAAATATTGAATCAAATTAATTTTAGAATCCCGCACCAACCCAAGGAGACTTTTACGGCAATTACTTTTTAATTTCTCTATACCCATAATACAAAAGAAAATTTTGGCCTTATATCTTTTATTCCCCCAAAATTCCTTTTCTCGTATCTATGGAGATCTTCATAATATACATTGTTGTCACAATATGCTTAGCTTGCGTAAAGCCGTGTGAAGTTTATCTCAATCATCAGATATAATCGACAAAGTGATCATCATACACTACTGCCCATTATAATTGCTACACAAAGAAGAAATGCAGATGATAAACGGGTATTCATTGGACAAATATATGTTACTAGAACCGTCATGTGATCACAATTACATGCAATTTGGGTGCATAGATCCTGAGAAATCAGTACCCAGAACAACCACCTCTGGCCATAGTAACGGCCGTGATACGCCTGGGCATTGAGTCAAACAGAGCTTAGATGGCGTGTACAGGTACAGCTGTCCATGCAGCTTCAACACGATACCACAGTTCATCAAGAGTAGTGACTGGCGTATGGCGACGAGCCAAATGCTCGGCCACCACTGACGAGACGTTTTCAGTTGGTGAGAGATCTGGAGAGTGTGCTGGCCAGGGCAGCAGTCGAACATTTCCTGTATCCAGAAAAGCCCGTACAGGACCTGCAACATGCGGTCGTGCATTATCCTGCTGAAATGTAGGGTTTCGCAGGGATCGAATGAAGGCTAGAGCCACGGTTCCTAACACATCTGAAATGTAAGGTCCACGGTTCAAAGTGCCATCAATGCGAACAAGAGGTGACCGAGACGTGTAACCAATGGCACCCCATACCATCACGCCTGGTGATACGCCAGTATGGCGATGACAAATACACCCTTCGAATGTGCGTTCACCGTGATTTCACCAAACACAGAAGCGACCATCATGATGCTGTAGGCAGAACCTAGATTCACCCGAAAAAATGACGTGTACCCACGTTTGTCGTTGAGTACACGATTGTAGGCGCTCCTGTCTGTGATGCAGCGTCAAGGGTAACCGCAGCCACGGTCTCCGAGCTGATTGTCCGTGCTGCTACAAACGTCGTCGAACTTTTCGTGCAGATGGTTTTTGTCTTGGAAACGTCCCCATCTGTTGACTCAGGGATCGAGACGTGGCTGTACGATCCGTTACAGCCATGCGGGATAAGATGCCTGTCATCTCGACTGCTATTGATAGGAGGCCGTCGGGATCCAGCACGGCGTTCCGTATTACTCTCCTGAACCCACCGATTCCATATTCTGCTAACAGTAATTGCATCTCGACCAACGCGAGCAGCAATGTCGCAATACGATAAACCGCGATCGCGATAGGCTACAATCCACGCATTTCCTTACACGAGGCATCACAACATCGTTTCACCAGGCAACGCCGGTCAAGTTCTGTTTGTGTATGAGAAATTGGTTGGAAACTTTCCACATGTCAGCACGTTGTAGGTGTCGCCACCGGCGCCAAACTTGTGTGAATGCTCTGAAAAGCTAATCATTTGCGTATCACAGCATCTTCTTCCTGTCGCGTCACTAACACGTCATCTTCGTGGTGTAGCAACTTTAATAACTTTCAGAATGTGGTAACATATGTTAAACACATGTTTCTCTTCTATAACTGATATTGTGTCACTTGGGCGTATTTAATAAAATGTGTAAATAAGTAGTACCAAATGAAAGCAATAGTTATTTTTACTTCCTGAAGAATTATGAAATTGTGATATTGCAACTTCCGTTGATGGAGGTCTCCAAATAACGAAAATAACGCACACGAACAGACTCAGCGGACAACACCGCAAGCTACATTACACTGCTAGAGGGGGAAAAAATGGACCCTTAGTGTGCCAGAACGGCAGATGTGTTCATACACGTCCCATTCGGCGAATTCTGTTCTCTCTTCAATCTACAGACAGTGTACCTGTATAACAGGGTGTGAACGAAACTACAACTGACCTCTGTGGAACAATGGAAGCAATATGTGGCTTTATTCCATACTGCCCAATCGCAGAAATGATCACAACGCATTCGCCGTCGTCGCTCTTTCGCAGCGTCATTCGGCGTGCGTCGCTAGCGCGGTGACGCACCGTTGCGGTCCCGCCGTTGCGCAGCGTTACGACCGCACGGAAAGGGAGCAGCCAATGAAACCATCCGGTCGCGGGCCTTTCTGTGCCGCTGTGTTATCGCTGCCCGGGGTGGGCGTTGCCGCGCCAGACACAATGCAGGCGAGCTGGGCTGTAAGCGCTAATTCTGACTGCGGCTTCACAGAAATTCCGGACCGGCGATTACGAGCGACCAAACGGCCGCCGACGTTTGTTCGCAAACAAAAGCTTCCGGACGCGGGCGCTGTTACGCTAACCAAATAACAACAGCACCGAAGGGGACGGCCTCCATCACTGGCGCCGCTACAGATGCAGGTCAGCCCGTGCTCTCGTAGCCTCGCAGTATTACGCTTTATGTTGCCAGACCTAATACTAAACGGCGGTCAACTAGCGTTAACTACACTTTCGCTGCAGTCGGCATAAATTCATACAGGACCTGGTAAAAGACTCTGCCGCCAGTGTTAAACGCTGCAAATTATATAATCTCTGGTACGGTGGCTCTCAGAATTTAAACATGCAGCTTTTCATCCGAGAAATGAAAAGGAACTTCTGTGGGAGAAAGCAGAATGTAGAATAAAGAGCAAAAATAACGCAAACTTTTCAAAATAATTGAAGCTGTGATCGTATTCCTAAACAAATACATCGTACTAAACCAAAACAATCAAAATTTGAACGCCGTTTTAGAAATCCTTCAACTGCACAGCAGAAAAAGTTCTTTTTATTTAGTCCTCATAGACACCATTCGCTTGCTGTGTCTCTTTTTCTCTCTGTACTGGGTGATCAAAAAGTCAGTATAAACTTGAAAACTGAATAAATCACGGAATAATGTAGATAGAGAGGTAGAAATTGACACACATGCTTGGAATGACTTGGGTTTCATTAGAACCAAAAAAATACAAAAGTTCAAGAAACGTCCGACAGATGGCGCTTCATCTGATCAGAATAGCAATAAAAATAGCATAACAAAGTAAGACAAAGCAAGGATGATGTTCTTTACAGGAAATGCTCAATTTGTCCCCTATCAGTTGAGGAATAATGTTGTGAACAGCACTGTAAAGCATGTCCGGAGTTATGGTGAGACATTGGCGTCGGATGTTGTCTTTCAGCATCCCTAGAGATGTCGGTCGATCACGATACACTTGCGACTTCAGGTAAGCCCAAAGCCAATGAACACACGGACTGAGGTCTGGGGACCTGGGAGGCCAAGCATGACGAAAGTGGCGGCTGAGCACACGATCATCACCAACCGACGTGCGCAAGAGATCTTTCACGCGTCTAGCCAATACATTGTTTTTTTTTGTTCTAATAAAATCCCATGTCATTCCAAGCATGTGAGTCAATTTTTACCTCTCTATCTACATTATTCCGTGGTTTATTAAGTTTTCAAATTTATACTGAATTTTTGATCACCCAGTATATTCTTATCTCATATGTGAAATGTTATAGACGAACCACCTGCCCGTTTAAGAACTAGATTCATCAAATCCCGCAAATAAAACACCGAAAACCGCCATTACTTTGAATGACTTCGCTGAATACTCGGTATCAAACACACGAAAGAGCAGCAAACCAGAAGGGTTACCAGATTAAATCCGAATGCGAAAAGAAGAGCTGTCCTACAGAGTTCGGAATTCTCCACTCAATTTCAATAAGACGAAACTAAAGATGCAATCAGAAGTACGAAACTTAGAAAACCAGATGGTTTTGGCGGAATACACCCTGAATTCCTAGCTCACTGTGGACCAGTTACAGTATAACGGCTTGCCACCTTCTTCTCAAACAACAAAAAAACCGGAAATCTTCCACACTTGCTGAAGAAAACTAAGGCATTACCCATAATGAAACCAAATAAATATTCCACAAAGGCGGATGCTATCGCCAAGTAGCACCATGTATAAAAACTCCTTGTGTTTCTGATCCAAAATATACTTTTTGAAGCAATCGACCAACACGTCCCTACACAATAATTAGGATTGATACCAGGGAAAATTTATAACTATCTGTCGCTACTTGTATCGAAAATGGCTAAGAGGAGAAACCTATAAGTGTAGTTGCCTTTTGGGATCTACAAGTTGCTTATGATTCTGATTGTCTAGAAGGAAACTTGAAACAAATCAGCCCTCGGTCACTATTATTTTTAGTCTTATTAACCAGCTTTCAACACTTCTAAGAGTGCCTTCATCAGAATTAAAACAAAATGGTCTATAAAATAGTTACAAATTTATGGGAAAAGACATTTTTATATAAAAAAGTGTAAGGACTGACTAACAATAAAAGACAGAGGCAGTACTTACAGCTCGTACCTGTACAGCCACAGGTTGAAACGGACTGTCAGTCCGTTGCTACCTGTGGCTGTACAGGCACGAGCAGCCCATAGTGGCTTGCCTTCACGCATTCCTGACTAAAGCCCTTCTGGTCTGTTAATTAAACTACTGGCCATTATAATTGCTACACCACGAAGATGACGTGCTACAGACGCGAAATTTAACCGACAGGAAGAAGGTGTGACATGCAAATTATTAGCTTTTCAGAGCATTCACACAAGGTTGTCGACGGTGGCGACACGTACAACGTGCTGACATGAGGAAAGTTTCCAACCGATTTCTCATACACAAACAGCAGTTGACCGGCGTTGCCTGTTGAAACGTTGTTGTGATGTCTCGTGGAAGGAGGAGAAATACGTACCATCACATTTCCGACTTTGATAAAGGTAGGATTGTAGCCTATCCAGATTGTGGTTTATCTTATCGCGACATTGCTGCTCGCGTTGGTTGAGATACAATGACTGTTAGCAGAATATGGAATCGGTGGGTTCAGGAGGGTAATACGGAACGCCGTACTGGATCCCAACGGCTTCGTATCACTAGCAGTCGAGATGACAGGCATCCTATCCGCATGGCTGTAACGGATCGTGCAGCCACGTCTCGATCCCTGAGTCAACATATGGGGACGTCTGCAAGACAACAACCCTCTGCACGAACAGTTCGACAAAGTTTGTAGCAGCATGGACTATCAGCTCGCAGACCGTGGCTGCGGTTAACCTTGATGCTGCATCACAGACAGGAGCGCCTGCGATGGTGTACTCAACGACGAACCTGGGTGCACGAATGGCAAAATGTAATTTTTCGGATGAATCCAGGTTCTGTTTACAGCATCATGATGGTCGCATCCGGCGACATCGCGGTGAACGCACATTGGAAGCCTGTATTGGTCATTGCCATACTGGCCTATCACCCGGCGTGATGGTATGGGTGCCATTGGTTACACGTCTCGGTCACCTCTCGTTCGCGTTGACGGCACTTTGAATAGAGGACGTTACTTTTCAGATGTGTTACGATACATGGCTCTACCATTGATTCGATCCCTGCGAAACCTTACATTTCAGCAGGATAATGCACAACCGCATGTTGCAGGTCCTGTACGAGCCTTTCTGGATACAGAAAATGTTCGACTGTTGCCCTGGCCAGCACATTCTCCAGATCTTTCACCAACTGAAAACGTCTGGTCAATGGTGGCCGAGCAACTGGCTCGTCACAATACGCCAGGCACTACCCTTGATGTTCTGTGATGTCGTGTTGAAGCTGCATGGGCAGCTGTACCTGCACACGCCATCCAAGGTCTGTTTGCCTCAATGCCCAGGCGTATCAAGGCCGTTATTACCGCCAGAGGTGGTGGTTCTGCGTACTGATTTCTCAGGATCTATGCACCCAAATTACGTGAAAATGTAATCACATGTCAGTTCTAGTATAATATATTTGTCCAATGAATACCCGTTTGTCATCTGCATTTCTTCTTGGTGTAGCAATCTTAATGGCTCGTGCTGGAATATACCGAGCGAGGTGGCGCAGTGGTTAGCACACTGGACTCGCATTCGGGAGAACGACGGTTCAATCCCGCGTCCGGCCATCCTGATTTAGGTTTTCCGTGATTTCCCTAAATTACGAGAGGCATATTCCGGGATGGTTCCTTTGAAAGGGCACGGCCGGCTTCCTTCCCTAATCCAATGAGACCGACGACCTCGCAGTTTGGTCTCTTTCCCCCAAACAACCCAACTCGTGCTGGAATACGCTGCCGTGGTGTGGGGAAATGCCGCCGAGACTCATATTAGCAGTCTCCAGAAAATCATGAGCAGGTTCCTGACACTACATGTACTGCGTGATTTCAACACAGCCGAACTACATCGGCTAACGGGCGGCGAGACTCTTCTATGTCGACACCAGAAGGTCTACGAATCCTCTCATCAGGAATCTGGGAAACCAGATACCAGATTCACTGGCGAGAGACAACGAGATGGCCGGACTTGCTACGAGAGTAGCAACGCTGCTCAGGCAGCAAGAGGAAAGGAAAGGAAGAGTGTCAAACCATAAGAAATAAACCAAGACACGATGAACTGAAAATCAACCAGAGGAAGAAGAAGGAAAGCAATTAGACCTTCAAGCTAACGAAGCTGCAGCTTCGAGATGACACAAAGCAACCAAACAAGTTCGGTGGCACCGTCCGGAGAGGAGCTCAGAGATGGCGCACCGTGCTGAACGCGACGCTGAAGCGAAGGGAGTGACCCCCATCCGGATCCCCAACCGAGATGGACCGGCTGTGTGGCCCGGAAGCCGAGGTGGCTGATTTCCTGCGACCAGAAGACGAGTGCAGAGTGGCCGATCGCCGCCAGGCGGAGCTTGCTCCGTGGGCGGCCCCGTCCGACCCTCTGTTTACGACGGACCGGCCAGTGATGAACCAGGGGGAGGAAGGAAGGCAGATGAGGTGGCGGCGTTCTGCGGCCAATGCCTCGGCAGAGGCCGCAAGTAGCGGGGGAAGTCGCCACCCGGTTATACCGGCGGATACGGCCTGTCCGCTACCTGCGACGTCTCGCTCCGGGACGACGACGGATGATGAAGGCGCAAAAGCATCGGGTAGCTGTTATGCGACTTCGACCTCGGTCGAGGGAGCTAGTTTCGAGGAGAGTCGCCGGCTGTGAGGTAATACATTACCGGCGGCCACACCCTGTCCACAAACCTACAGCAACACGTTCCCAGAAAGGGAACAAAGAAAAAAGCAGAAGCGTACCATTACTACCATAGGAGGCATGCTGTGGCGTTCCCTGTTTTATTCAGTGGTTTGGTATTTAACTAATTTGTAAATGAAAATTATAATCTTATTTCATTACCATGAGCAATTACCAAATAATTTTTTCCCAGCTAAAGATTTGCCCAAGTTGCTAAAGAAATCCAAGTCAACTTTGTGTTAAAGTGTTGTCTGTAAGCTGTGTAAGTGTCACTAAATCACAGTTCATACAACAGATTCTATACAACTATTGATTATGATGGAAACAGTTATCTTCAGCAAAATGATCATTAAAACCACCGAATATCAGCCGCGCACAACACTGACGTATGTTACCTGAAACAAAATTCTTCGCAACTCGTGCGTAATTAATTTCGGCTCCATACATCAGCAAGAAAAGTTTGTTATGTCGATCGTGCTATGAGCACTGTTTTTAATGTACCGATCTGATTCGAATTATTTTCATTAAAATGAGTTCGGGACCACCGGTGCACATTTATTTTTACACAATTTTATTACCTTCGGCATTTATGTCTGCAGAGTTGCGTAATTTGAGTTTGCCGCTGAGATAATTGTTGAGATGGCGGCAGACAATTGTTAGAGGCTTTCTATAGTTAGAGTAAATTTTCTTTTTAATAGGATAACTATTTGAAATGCTTGTTAAACTGTACTTTCATAATGTGCACTATTTAGACTAATTATCATCAAGCGAACCTTTGATTTTTTCCTAAGGGGAACACAGATAAAAACGAGATATAAATCGCTATCATCAATGGCTGCACTCCTTGCAGCGGAAAGAAATAATTAACACAGTTAATGCTTATTATTAAAGTTACAAATAGTTATTCACTCATATTTATAATAATAATGAACTCTATTCTCAAGTAATAATTAATAAATAATTACAATTTCTTAGCAGACCTCAGTTTGATATGCGTCTTGCGTCCGCAACCCACAAAAGCCAACCAACAAAAAGGTAAAAACCAAGGAAGACAAACGCAGATCATAAAAGGAATTTACAATTATCGTTGCCTTGTCCAATTACATCATAAAATATTATATAAATAATTAATATTTATCATCGTTTTCACTGTTTTTTCATATGTCGAATAGACAATGTTTATAACTGTAAGAGGCATAATTTACTCTCGTCGCACTGTAGCTAAAATTTATCTCGTGGATGTTACAATGCCCTCCTACGCAGTAACGCGCGCACTCGACGTGCGCGGACCAACGAAAGCCACCGCCAAGATCAAGACACCCGAAAGGATAACATCGCCTACTGAAGACCCAGTCTTCTGGCCTCAAGTCGGGTCACGAAAGCAGATAAAAGACGTCTTCGCGGACACCGTTCAACGGACGGCCCAGTTCATGCTGGGAAACGACGGAGAGGAAGCTGAAGACGCGGAAGATATGGAGGTGGAGGAAAGTCGCACTGGGAAGCGCCCGGCTTAAACGAGTACGGAAAGCTACCGGAAACGTGCGACTCCCTCAACCGCACCGACGCTGCAAACACGAAGAAAGGCGTCGTCAAAAGGGTGCAAAGCCCGTACGACCACTGACGCGGATAGGTTTCAAATACGCAAACGCAAGATAATTGGCATAGCTGTACAGATGGCCACTGCCGCAAGCATGGTCGTTAAAAACTGGTTTGCTGAGCTCGAAGGGAAGGAGGAGGGGACATCAGACCTGCAGCAAAGAAGCAAGGGGCCCCCCCGCCACCACCCACCATGGTGAAATGGTCGGGCTCCTTCAAAAAAGTAGTACAGGCGATCGTCCCGGTCGTCAAGAACAACTTTACTACGAAGATAGCATTCACGATATGTACAGAATCCTGACTTGAACCGCGGAAAACTACAAAAGACGCGGTCTTAACTGGTTACGTACTCGTCGGAACCTACAAAGACGCTCTAAGTAGTCTTCCGCCGCCTGCCCTTTACTAAGGACCCCCAGTAGCTCAAGGAGCTTCTTGAGGCCAGGGGGTACACCATAAAGACAGTATCCTGGATGAAGACGCCGAAAGATAACGCAGAACACCGTTATTCCAGGTCTTACTGGACGACACACCGGAGCATAGGAGAGTCTTTCAAGAAACGAGAGTGCGAAGTGACAGCGTGGTCATAGTTTGTAACCTCCCTCTCACTTATCGACCTTAATGGCAGTGAAAAATTAAACCGCGTGTACCTAATGGAAATTTGGGAAAAGCAATCGTCACCGAAGTTAATCTGTCGGTAAAGAGGGAGGAAAGAGTTACATCTAAATGAAAGGAAAAATGGAAATGAAATTGGTAGAAATTAATTTTGAGAAAAGGGTAAAATTAATAAAGAAAGTAAATTTGCAGTCGTTACGCTAACAATTAATTGGCGTTAATTACATATTTGAGATTTGGGGAAAATTATGGTAGCCAGTCCTATGGACAACTACTATAATAACTGAAAAAGAAAGATTAATGCACATATAATTAGCACTAAAAGCGTGGCAACTGAAGGTTGACATGTGTTGCGTGAAAAATAATGTTTGTCAGAAGTAATAAATTTCCTACACTCTGACTTAATTTAGCAAAAGAATTAATAAAACCTGAAAATTGAAAGTTAATTTAGTGACTGAAATTAACAGCGAGCTTTGTCTCTGAAGCACTACGAAATTCAGTAAAATAATGTTAGTCTTGGGCTACCTCAACAATCATTTCAAAAGCTACTTGAATCTACACAATTTAGAAATAAGAGATTTAACTTTGAACTTGAATTAAATGATTCTGAACAATTAACAATAGTAAAATTTAGTATATACCAAGCTGAGCTGCAGTCACAGGTATGCTAAAATATGGTAACAAAACTCGCACTCATAATTTGTGCTTGTGTAATCTAAATATTGTAACCAGCTTTTAATACCTTAACCGAACTTTAAAATTAAAGCAGTGAAATGGAATGATTTTACTTTAGTGCTGCGTCTGAATTTCAATCATACTCGAGTTCATTTCGGAAAAGGAAGGGACCCTGCTTGGTAATGCAGTTGGGACAATGTGCAACAAAGGTTCATGCTACGTTGCTGTAATTTTGTGATTTAAACAGTTTGAAAAGCTGAGGTCTGCCATACAGTTCTAAACCTTTACGTGCTACAAGTCTTTCTTGTTGGTTGATTGAAGGTATGAAGTCGTCGATCGAGGAGGTGGCGACAGTCACTCATTGTCGGCCGTCGCTGTTGCAGAAGCTGGATGTTGGGGCGCCTTCTTCTCGACACGGTCTCCAGCCGAAACGGGCTCTTGATGTGTGCCAGCTAACCCTTCCCGTCCGCGACACCGTGTCAGAAACTATCATCGCAAGTCGAGCGCAATTACATGCTGCCAAACCCTGAAAGCGCGGCAATTCGCGGGAGCGACACACAACACACCTGCTTCACCGCCCTACTCCAGCCAGACACTCTCCGCTCTGCGCGCGCTCCACGCGGCAGAGTTAACACTACCAAAGATCCCAAACACTCTGGTTCTCCTCACGACCTATCGATGTATTCGTTCGATAGCATAGTTTTCACTAGGCAACACCCAGCGTAAAAATACAAATAATATTTACAAAACACCCAATTATACATCGACATAAATGCATATATATATATATATATATACAAATAGTAAAACAATTACAACATATAAAGACTCAGAAATGTCATATCTTGAGGTAACAAAACAAGGAAAAATAATTATAGTACAATAGATGGAAATAGGAAGAGATGCATTTCCGGCGTTACAAGTTGAAAAACTGAGGAGACGGAAAGGCCCGCTACAATGCTTCAACTGCCAGGGGATTGACCACCTGGCAAAATACTGCAAAATGTCCCCACTCTGCGTAAAGTGTGCTGGGGACCTATTGAGGCGGGAATGACCGCTCCCGATCAAGAAGACACGCACGAGCAGCAGCTGCAATGAATAACACGTCCCCAGCTTTCACAGCAGCAAAGCCTCCAAAAAAGGCAGCTGCAGAAGGGCTGCAGGCACCTGCGAGGAGAGTTCAGCCGAGAAGAAACTACGCTACTGTAGCAGCAGCGGCGACCGAGGCAGAGGCCGCACGGGAAACGCCTGCAAGATCGACACTGCAACACGCCGAGCATGCCCGCCAGGCGGAGCAGCCTAGCCGCCCAGTGGAAGGCGTTGCGCGACCTCCACGAGAGGAGCACGAGACGGGCAGGTGTGGAGTTCGCTGTGTTATTCAGTGGTTTGGTATTTAACTAATTTGTAAATGAAAATGATAATCTTATTTCATTACAGTGAGTAATTAAAAAATCATTTTTGCTCCCCGCTATATATTTGGTCAAGTTGCTAAAGAAATCCAAGTTATCGTTGTGTTAAAGTAAAATGATAATCTTATTTCATTACAGTGAGTAATTACAAAATAACTTTTTCTCCCGGCTAAAGATGTGGTCAAGTTGCTAAAGAAATCCAAGTTAACTTTGGGTTTAAGTGTTGATTGAAAGTTGAAATAAGTACCTGCAGCCATAAGTATTAATAATTGAATATTCTGGCTGCGACAGCAAAAGGAGCTCAGGGACCAAGAAGAGGAAATTTCTTTTCCTTTTCTGGGTAGCCGTGTGGTTCTAGGCGCTGCAGTCCGGAACCGCGGGACTGCTTCGGTCGCAGGTTCGAATCCTGCCTCGGGCATGGATGTGTTTGATGTTTTTAGGTTAGTTAGGTTTAAGTATTTCTAAGTTCTAGGGAACTGATGACCTAAGATGTTAAGTCCGATAGTGCTCAGAGCCATCTGAACCATTTTTTTCTTGGTCCCTGTGCTCCTGTTGCTGTTTTTCTATAAGCTTTTCCTGTATACGTTTTTCCTTTTCCTGCTGACGCTGTCTTTTACGCTCCTGCTCTTTAATAGTAAACTTTTCAAATAATGCTGTTAGCATATACTGTATCGGTATAGTTGAGCGTTGCTAACTTCTGCCCCTTGCCCAGAAGAAATATTGTCATTAATTCCTAACTGGTTGACTGCAGGAGTGTCAGTTTGTTTTGGCAACTCCTCAGTTTTACTATCACTCGGGACATCAGTTACTAAATTATCATTCATAATTAAATTTTCAAATAATTCGACAGAAGTATGGGTAGATTGTTGTACCTGAGACTCTGATGTAATTTCTGCATCATTATGCTCATTCGGCTTAGTCTGTTTCTTTTGCTTAACCATTGTATCACCAATATAACACAACAAATATACAAATCACTGACAAGCACCAATTGACAGAAAATAATGTTATAACTAACACATATACACAAATAACACTATCTAAATAATTCACTCTGTGTACAAAATCTTTTGTAGAATTGCTACACTTGAAAATATTATTCTCGCAGCCAGAACATTCAACTATTACTACTTAATGCTGCAGGTTTTAATTTCGGCCTAGGCGTGCTTCAGGTTGGATCCCTGCAAGTGTTAGTATCTATACCAGTGCGTTACCGTGTCGTATCGCTGAAAGTGTTATTATTTATACTGGAGCGCTACCGTGCCGTATCGCTATAGCTCTTGCACCGCCTAACAGCGCTTGTATATCCACCATTTCGGCGTTGGTGTCCTAGTAGTTATTATGCCAGGATAGCTGGGAAGGCCTAGGCGTGCTTCAGGTTGGATCCGTGCAAGTGTTAGTATCTATACCAGTGCGTTACCGTGTCGTATCGCTGAAAGTGTTATTATTTATACTGGAGCGCTACCGTGCCGTATCGCTATAGCTCTTGCACCGCCTAACAGCGCTTGTATATCCACCATTTCGGCGTTGGTGTCCTAGTAGTTATTATGCCAGGATAGCTGGGAAGCCTTTGGTGTGCGCAGCCCCCCCGTGCCGGGCCCCTGGCCATGCCAGGCGCACCCGCGTCCACTATGGAGAAACTCGCGGAGCAGCCTTCGCGACCCTCCGACCCTTGCACCGCCGCCCTTCCGGGAGAACCGCGTCGGAAACGCCGCTCGTCCCGGCCTCCGGTCGCGCACAATGCTCTGCCCACCTCGCATTACTGCTCCCTGCCGTTGCAGTGTGTTAAGTGTGCTGGCCCACATTTAGTGGAGAACTGCACACTCCCCGCTTTGGAGAATCCTACCTGTGCCAGATGCTTGGGGACGACGCACGATCCCCACCACATGGCATCCTGGAGGGGGTGCCCTGTTTACCAGAAGGCAATGAAGTCTTCTCGTCCACCCAAAAAGAAACCAAGAACAAATCGACTTCCCCCACCGCTATGGGACATGACCAACTACCCTGTTTTGCGGGGTCAGCCTGGTGCACTGTCCTCAGCAGCCACTCGGGCACCAGATGGTTCGGTGGCTCCTGTGCCCCTTCCTGCCCAGACTCCCACGACATCCTTTGCTGCTGCAGCCCGGTCTCCTCCTCATTGTCTGTCTTCCGTGACGGCTCCCACTGCTCAACAACCACAGGAGCCAGCTGCAGCTCCCTCCAGTCCATCTGTGGCTCTGTCTCGGGCCCTCTGCCCCTACCCCCACTCTGCCTACTACTACACCTGCTCCTGCGCGCCGTAGGGGCAAGCAGACCACCCGGGACCCTGCCCCAGTGGTGGAGACTGATGCGTCCTTTCGGGCGGACATGCGTGAAATCCTCCAGGTCATCTCCTTTTTCACGAAACCCCACATCCGGGCTGTTATTCGTGACACTGCACAAAAAATCCGTCAGCCGCTCGTCCCGGCCTCCCGTCGCGCACAATGCTCTGCCCACCTCGCATTACTGCTCCCTGCCGTTGCGGTGTGTTAAGTGTGCTGGCCCACATTTAGTGGAGGACGACGCACGATCCCCACCACATGGCATCCTGGAGGGGGTGCCCTGTTTACCAGAAGGCAATGAAGTCTTCTCGTCCACCCAAAAAGAAACCAAGAACAAATCGACTTCCCCCACCGCTATGGGACATGACCAACTACCCTGTTTTGCGGGGTCAGCCTGGTGCACTGTCCTCAGCAGCCACTCGGGCACCAGATGGTTCGGTGGCTCCTGTGCCCCTTCCTGCCCAGACTCCCACGACATCCTTTGCTGCTGCAGCCCGGTCTCCTCCTCATTGTCTGTCTTCCGTGACGGCTCCCACTGCTCAACAACCACAGGAGCCAGCTGCAGCTCCCTCCAGTCCATCTGTGGCTCTGTCTCGGGCCCTCTGCCCCTACCCCCACTCTGCCTACTACTACACCTGCTCCTGCGCGCCGTAGGGGCAAGCAGACCACCCGGGACCCTGCCCCAGTGGTGGAGACTGATGCATCCTTTCGGGCGGACATGCGTGAAATCCTCCAGGTCATCTCCTTTTTCACGAAACCCCACATCCGGGCTGTTATTCGTGACACTGCACAAAAAATCCGTCAGCCGCTCGTCCCGGCCTCCCGTCGCGCACAATGCTCTGCCCACCTCGCATTACTGCTCCCTGCCGTTGTGGTGTGTTAAGTGTGCTGGCCCACATTTAGTGGAGAACTGCACACTCCCCGCTTTGGAGAATCCTACCTGTGCCAGATGCTTGGGGACGACGCACGATCCCCACCACATGGCGTCCGGGCAAGCAGACCACCCGGGACCCTGCCCCAGTGGTGGAGACTGATGCGTCCTTTCGGGCGGACATGCGTGAAATCCTCCAGGTCATCTCCTTTTTCACGAAACCTCACATCCGGGCTGTTATTCGTGACACTGCACAAAAAATCCGTCAGCCGCTCGTCCCGGCCTCCCGTCGCGCACAATGCTCTGCCCACCTCGCATTACTGCTCCCTGCCGTTGCGGTGTGTTAAGTGTGCTGGCCCACATTTAGTGGAGAACTGCACACTCCCCGCTTTGGAGAATCCTACCTGTGCCAGATGCTTGGGGACGACGCACGATCCCCACCACATGGCGTCCTGGAGGGGGTGCCCTGTTTCCCAGAAGGCACTGAAGTCTTCTCGTCCACCCAAAAAGAAACCAAGAACAAATCGACTTCCCCCACCGCTATGGGACATGACCAACTACCCTGTTTTGCGGGGTCAGCCTGGTGCACTGTCCTCAGCAGCCACTCGGGCACCAGATGGTTCGGTGGCTCCTGTGCCCCTTCCTGCCCAGACTCCCACGACATCCTTTGCTGCTGCAGCCCGGTCTCCTCCTCATTGTCTGTCTTCCGTGACGGCTCCCACTGCTCACCAACCACAGGAGCCAGCTGCAGCTCCCTCCAGTCCATCTGTGGCTCTGTCTCAGCCCTCTGCCCCTACCCCCACTCTGCCTACTACTACACCTGCTCCTGCGCGCCGTAGGGGCAAGCAGACCACCCGGGACCCTGCCCCAGTGGTGGAGACTGATGCGTCCCTTCGGGCGGACATGCGTGAAATCCTCCAGGTCATCTCCTTTTTCACGAAACCCCACATCCGGGCTGTTATTCGTGACACTGCACAAAAAATCCGTCAGTCGGAGGACGGGCTCTCCAAGGTCATCGCCCTAGTGGAGGGGCTTAGTGAAATATTGTTGTAATGGCGAATGGACCTCCACACCACCACCAGCCCCCTCGGGATCTTGTCACTTGCATTTTTAATGCCAATGGCATAAAACGTATGAAGACGGAATTGAACACCTTCCTCCATGACTATCATGTGGATGTTTTACTGGTCACAGAAACACACCTCAAACCGGCAGACGATTTCCGCCTTCGCAACATGGTGTGTTACCACTCTGACCGCCTCGACTGCCGTGGTGGAGGCACAGCTGTATTCCTCAACAAAGCTTTTGTCCATACCCAAGAGACTCTCCAGGCATTACCTTTGCAGCAGCGTATTTGAGCCCAAACAAGCCACTGCTGGAAGCAGACCTCCGCACATTGTCATCCTTTGACAGGCTCATCATTGGGGCAGATCTCAATGCCAAGCACCCAGCTTGGCATTCTCGCGTGTCTAACCCCAAAGGCCGGCTCCTCCTTGACCTGGAGGATACTTTAGCACTATCAGTCTATGGCCCCCACGAACCTACCCATATCCCAGTCCGTACTAACTGACAGCCAGACGTTCTGGATGTGGCCATCTTCAAAAACATAACCGCTCAGTTTTCGCTGGAAGTTCTCCACGAACTGGCCTCTGACCATGAGCCAGTACTCTTGCACCTCACCAATGCTGCCCTACCATTTGATGTTCGTTCCACTGCGACCCTCACCAATTGGGACAAGTTTACCAGGGTACTTAATAACACCACTCGACACGATCTCGATTTGACAACAACGGCCAATATAGTCCGTGCTGTGGATTACATTACCGCCAAAGTACAGAAAGCAGTGAAACTTTCCACCTCCACTGCACCTCGAAATTTAACACCCCTGGACGACTTGCCCCCTCTGTTACGAGAGCTGAAGGTGCAAAAGAACCGCTACCGCCGGAGGTGGAAGCAGTTTAGTGACCCCCAGGACAAACGCCAAATGAGACGCCTCCAACGCGAATTCAGCCACCGGCTCGCCGAATGGAGGTCTGAACAGTGGGAGGACAGGATGTCCACTTTCCTACTCCACCAAAAATCTGACTGGGCTGTCATTCGCACCCTGCGGCGTTCTAAGCCAGCGACTGCCCATCCTATTCGCACAGCAGCGGGCTTGTCATATGATATCCTGCAAATTGTGGAAACGCTGGCAGATGCGTTCGAGGACCGAAACCGCCCTCTGGTCCAGGACCTTTCTCCAAACGAACTATAGAAAGAACATGAAGTCCTGACAGCTGTTGCTGCTTTCCACAACCGCCCACCCCAGTCTGCTCCCCTTCTTACGTCCATGGCAGAAATTCAGCGCATCCTTCGACGGAAACGTGGCCGGTCGGCCCCTGGACTGGACGGAATTTTAAATGAACATCTTTGCCACCTTCCTCGCACACCACTCATCTTGTTCACCAAGATTTTAAACTGTTGTCTCACATCTGGCCTTTTCCCCCCTCAGTGGAAACAAGCCAAGCTGACTGCGATCCCCAAGAGGTTCAAAGACCCTACAGTCCCCACCAACAACAGGTCCATCAGCCTCCTAAACACTATGGCGAAGGTCCTTGAATCTGTGATCCTTCACCGACTTTCCCAACCTCTTGCAGCAGCTGGGACGATCCGTCCTGAACAGTTTGGATTCACTTTGCACCTCTCTGCTGATCTTCAGGTCCAACGAATCACTGAACACATCAGCAAAGGCTTCAACACTGCCAAGTCGACAGCTGCCGTTTTTCTGGACTTGCAAAACGCCTACGATAAGATCTGGCAAGACAACCTCGTACACAAGATGCTTACACAGACCCCTATACCGGATATTTATGTCAAGATCGTGGATGACTTCCTCCGTGGTAGGACTTCCCTAGTGGCTCAACGGGGAATGCGTTCTGGCATTCGCCAGTTGTCGGCAGGCACTCCGCAAGGATCGGTGCTATCTCCCATCCTATTTAATACCTATGTCAATGATATGCCGGTCATCCCCGAGTGCCACCTTGCACAATACGCTGACGACACAGCGCTATACGCCACTGGCCGCATTACTGACGCCGTCGTCACCCGCCTCCAGCGACAGGTGGACGCCACTATCACCTGGTGCCGGACAAACAAAATAGCTCTCAATGCCGCCAAAACTACGGCAGTTTACTTCACGAAACGGCGCCTAGTCCTCCGCCGCAATATCTCGATTGCAGGTGTGCAGGTGCCCTGGTCCCCGACAACCACCTATCTCGGGGTCCAGATGGACCACAAGTTGCTCTTCCACTGTCATGCGGAGTATGTCACCAACAAGGGGCAAAAGCTAACCTGGGCTTTGTACCCGCTCTTTCGCAGTAGGGAACTTAACCTGCATACCAAGCTCCGCATTTACCGAATAGTTATCCTCCCTGCCCTCACGTATGGATCAGCTCCATGGGCCATGATTAGTGTCACCAGGATGCGGACATTGCAGCGCCTGCAGAACAAGGTTCTCAGGTGGAGCCTGCACGCCCCGCCACTCACGAGAATTGTCACTCTCCACGAGGAAGCGGATATCGTCTGAAACGTCCCCTTTCAACGAAACGTCCCCTTAGAAAAATTACAAATGACTGTGCTTATACTGACACACAATATTTTTTAGCGCAACGCAATCTGACTTTCAGAATTCCCTACAAAAGAATGGCGCTCACTAACATTAAACTATACCTTTCACAAATCACTAAATCACTTACCTCACAAAAATCTTCGTAACTCGAACTACTGCAATACAGCGAGCGACACTACTGCCAGCTAAATCAAAGATTCAAACTACGGAAGCCACTAACTACTGATAGGCATAGTTAGCAAATGAAAGATTTTAATAGAGAACAAACAATGTATTTACCTCAATAGTGTTGAAAAATCATAATATACATAAGAGTTCATGACATCCAGTCTTAAAAATTTCCAAACTCCGCCATTTCTCTCCCCACATCCACCACTGCTGGCGGCTCACCTCCAACTGCGCAACGCTACGCGCTGTTAACAGCCCACCTGCCCAACACTACAATGGCAGACAACAATGCAAACTAGCCACAGACTGCACACAGCACAGCCAGTGATTCTCACACAGAGCGCTACGTGGCGTTACCAATAAGAAAACCTAAACAGCCTACCTACACGTCCCCCTAAAGACGACCATACGCAACAACGCGCGGCGGCTCTATGAGAAAGTGGATGCCTTGCGGGACACTGTCCATGTGTTACGCCACGTTGGGACCACACTTCCACGCCGCTGGCATCGACATCCGGTTCCCCTAACCATCCTAGAGGAAACGGATTCCGACCATGGCTAACGATAGGTCTGGCACGCCCACCACAGACGCATCCTTTGGCGGGACTAGCCCCCAACCTACGTCCAATACTTTCCAATCATACCTGCCCACGTTAGGCAAAATTTTTCTGCCTCACTCATGTAGTACTGTCACCGTGAGAGGGTGGTACAGGACTACAAGTCCCACCGCCACACCTCCAAAGTGAATTGCAGTGACGCAGTCACTGCCCTGTGGATAAATTTACTGCCCCACCAACACAGTTAGACCGCAATAGACCGGTGATGCTGTATTGTAACATATCACAAAAAAAAAAAAAAAAAAAAAATTCGGCCGGATACGTGAGAGCGGCGGAGCGAAACCGCCACAGCACAACCAACCCCCACCGCCCACGCCCAATCCAAGCAGCCCCAGGAAATCGACCGCGGCCAACCAGACTGTCACCACAAGAGAAGCCAACAACACCCATGCTGATCATACACCTCACCGTCTGCGTATGGAGCGCAAACAGCATAAGGCAGCAGGAGGGCGAATTTAGGCAGCCTCTACGCGACGAGGCCGTGGATGAGCGCCTCGCGCGTGACACATGGCTAAAGCTCGGCGTAGACGTGAGGGCACCTAACTATAGGCGCTATCGTGACGATAGACCAACAACATGCTACTGAACTGCGGTCTACATAAGAAGAACGCTGCGACACCACCAAATCCAGCTACCAGAGCTGACGCAACTAGAGGCAACAGGCGGTGCAGTCAGCACTTCAATGGGTCAAGTGACCCTCATAGCCGCGTACCGGAAGCCTAGAGAACTCCTACGACAACAGGACCTCATATACATTTACATACACTCCGAAACAGAACGAGGGAAAAATGACTGCCTATATGCCTCCGTACGAGCCCTAATCTCTCTTATCATTGTAGTATTTCCGCGAAATATAAGTTTGCGGCAGTAACTTGTACTGCAGACAGCCGCAAATGCTGATTCTCTAAATTTCCTCAGTAGCGATTCACGAAAAGAACGCCTCCTTTCCTCTAGAGACTCCCACCAGATTTCCTGAGGCATTTCCGTTACACTCGCGTGATGATCAAACCTACCAGTAACGAATCTAGCAGCCCGCCTCTGAATTGCTTCTATGTTCTCCCTCAATTCCACCTGATAGAGATCCCAAACGCTTGAGCAGTACTCAAGAATAGGTCGTACTAGTGTTTTATAAGCGGTCTCCTCTACAGATGATCCACATCTTCGTAAAATTCTACCAATGAACCGAAGACGACTATCCGCCTTCCCCAATACTGCCATTATATGCTTCTCCCACTTCATATCGCTCTGCAATCTTACGCCCAAATATTTAATCGACGTGAATGTGTCAAGTGCTACTCTACTAATGGAGTATTCAAACATGACGGGATTATTTTTCCTGTTCATCTGCATTAATTTACATTTATCTATATTTAGAGTTAGCTGCCATTCTTTACACCAATCTCAAATCCTGTCCAAGTCATCTTGTATCATCCTACAGCCACTCAACAACGACACCTTCCCGTACACCACAGCATCATCAGCAAACAGCCGCACATTGCCATCCACCCTCTCCAAAAGATCATTTATGTAGATAGAAAACAATAGCTGACCTACCACACTTACCTGGGGCACTACAGATGATACCCTCAGCTCCGATGAACACTCCCCATCGAGGACTTCGAGACGCTGCTGTCAATGCGTGGCAACATCTTTATTGGCGGCGACTTCAACGCCAAGCACCCGGAGTGGAACTCCAGGGTCACCACAACCAGCGGCAGGAGGCTTCTTACGGCGGCCACAAGTAATGACGCGATAGTTTTGGGGCCATACGACCCTACACACTATACCAAGAGATGCCGTCCTGATGTCCTGGACATCGCGATCATCAAAGGGGTGACCCACGACGCAGTCGCAACGACACATGTGGCCCTGTCTTCAGATCACCTGCCCGTGATCTTCGATCTGAACACGGACGGGGTGGCACCACCTGAAGAACGCAAGGCCTGCTTCAACACCGACTGGAAACACGTACGGCTGCACCTCTTTCTCTTTCACTTTATTGATACATACATAACCCACTTTCTAACACTTTAGAGTGGGTGTATTAACACTAAACTATTTCTATTAGTTTTACAAAAGTGGTTTATTTATATGACCACACTTCCAAGCAAATAAACGAAATAATAGTATGAATCAATGAACGGCCTCTTAGCCTCTCTGGATTCCAACCAGGGTGTTGCCCGTCGCTAGCCAAGTGGAGGCAGGCCGCTACTACCAGAAAAACCACTCCATTTACACGATTCTTGTATTCCCTCCACCGCCATATTGCACTAAAGCTACTACTAGTCAGAAACTTAAACAAACAATATATTTGCATTTGCGCCGTAGTTCTTGAGCGCACACAGGCTATTTAACCTCTCCCAAGGTAGGCTCGCTGAGCCTCCTTTGAGATTTTGTTTATCAATTTTGCGAAATTGTTAAACAATTCTCTACTTCTCAATATTTTCTCAACATTCCTTGCTTGTAGAAGCTGCCTCTCAACTAAGACAGCCTGTTCGTATATTGGACAGTCAAACACTGTATGTTGAGGAGATCCCTCGTGGGCACTACAGTCACACTCTGGTGTTGGCCTTTTCCCTATTCGATGTAGGTACGTGGGATAGGGACCATGACCTGTAAGGAAATGAACTACGCCCTGCGAGGGCTTCATTATCTTATTCTATAGTCTTTCCCTTACATAGGTTCAAGATGGTTCAAATGGCTCTGAGCACTATGGGACTCAACTTCTGAGGTCATTAGTCCCCTAGAACTTAGAACTAGTTAAGCCTAACTAACCTAAGGACATCACACACATCCATGCCCGAGGCAGGATTCGAACCTGCGACCGTAGCGGTCTCGCGGTTCCAGACTGCAGCGCCTAGAACCTTACATAGGGGAGAAACCTGTGGACTCTACGTCCCGTATTAGACCTATCCCATTCTCCCCGCCAAATTTCAAGCATTCTTTCTTTAATAGCTTTAACACTTATCAGAGGTATGCCCACAATATTTTGCACTTTATCAATGTTTTGTTTATGCAGCCAATAGAAGGCTGCGTGCAGCCTTATTATGAAGTCTAGTGGGCATTGACCCATGGTTACCAATAGTGCATCTGTGAGAGTGGTGTTGAATGCCCCAATACATCTCATCAAAACATTCCTCTGTATTCGGCTGACAGCAGCGGCAGGCCGCACCAGAGCTGACCTGTGGGCCCACGCACTGGATGCGTGCCCTACTATTGGAGCCAATATACTGTTATGATAAATACTGATTGCCTTTGACGGTAAATGGAATCTTCTTTGTCCAGTTGATATTACTTTGTTGAACAGAGCTAAGGACTGAGTCTTCATTCGCTCGATATGCGGAATTAAACTCCATGTCTCATCTAGATATAACCCCAAGTAACGGGCATATCTCTGTCGCGAAACTATCTGGCCATTAATGCTGACTGTTGGTTCCCTATTTAACTTGCCTTTCAAGAGCATATATTGTGATTTCTGTGGCGCAATAGACATTTTAGTCTTCTGACACCAAACTGTTAACGAACCTAGCTTTCAAAAACTCGTTTACGGTAGAGGACTGCAGCATCATTCCCCCTTTCAATTGTCGAACAAACGAAAGGATGGCTGACATAGTGTTTAGTGTATCTGGGATTGTAAAACAGTTAAGATCCTTAGACGCCAGAAAGGCATCTGGCCTGTGTAACCTCCCCCTCACTTATCGACCTCAGTGACAGTGAAAAATTAAACCGCGTGCACCTAATGGAAATTTGGGAAAAGCAATCGTCACCGAAGTTAATCTGTCGGTAAAGAGGGAGGAAAGGAAAGGAAAAATGCAAATGAAACTGGTGGAAATTAATTTTGAAAAGAGGTAAAGTTAATAAAGGAAGTAAATGTGCAGCCGTTACGTTAACAATTAACTAGCGGTAATTAGATATTTGAGATTTGGAGGAAATTACGGTCGCCAGTCCTATGGACAATTACTATACTAACTGAAAAAGAAAGGTTATTGCACATATAATTAGCACTAGAAGCGTGGCAACTGAAGGTTGACACGTGTAGTGTGAAAACTGAAAGTTTGTCAGAAGTAAAAATTTCGTTACACTCTGACTTAATTTAGCAAAAGAATTAATGAAACCGGAAATTTGAAAGTTAATTTAGTGACTGAAATTAATAGTGACCTTTGTTTCCGAAGCACTAAGAAATTCATTAAAATAAGGTTAGTCTTGGGCTACCTCAACAATAATTTCAAAAGCTACTTGAATCTACGCAATTTAGAAATAAGAGATTTAACTTTGAACTTGAATTTAATGATTCTGAACAATTAACAATAGTAAACTTTAGTACGTACCAAGCTGAGCTGTAGTCACAGGTAAGCTAAAATATGGTAACAAAACTCGCACTCATAATTTGTGCTTGTGTAATCTAAATATTGTAGCCAGCTATGAATACTTTAACTGAACTTTGAAATTAAAGCAGTGAAATGGAATAATATTACTTTAATGCTGGCGTTTGAATTTCAACGACACTCGAGTTCATTCCGGAAAAGGAAGGGACCCTGCTTGATAATGCAATTTGGACAATGAGCAATAAATGTTCATGCTACGTTGCTGTAATTATAGTTACGAAAATGGAACAGTTTGAAAAGCTGAGGTCTGCCATACAGTTCTAAAACTTTACGTGCTTCCTGTCTTCCTTGTTGGTTGATTGAAGGTTTGAAGCCGTCGATCGAGGAGGTGGCGACAGTCACTCATTGTCGGCCGTCGCTGTTGCAGAAGCTAGATGTTGGCGTGCCTTCATCTCGACACGGTCACCAGGCGAAACGGGCTCTTGATGTGCGCCAGCTAATGCTTCCCGTCCGCGACACCGTGTCAGAAACTATTATCGCAAGTCGAGCGCAATTACATGCTGCCAAACCCCGAAAGCGCGGCAACTCGCGGGAGCGTCACACAACGCACCTGCTCTACTGCACTACCCCAGCCAGACTCTCCCATGCTCTGCCCGCGCTCCACGCGGCCGAGTTCACACTACCAAAGATCCTAAACCCTTTGGTTCTCCACACGACCTATCGATGTATTCGTTCGATAGCATAGTTTTCCCTAGGCAAGACCCAGCGTAAAAATATAGATAGTATTTACAAAACAAACCAATTATACATCGACATAAATGCAAGTACATACAAATAGTAAAACAATTACAATAAAGAGACAGAAATATCATATTTTCAGGTGACAAAATAAGGAAAAAAATTATGGTACAATAGATGGAAATAGGAGGATATGCATTTCCGGCGTTGCACCCAGACGGTTTCCCCGTAAGATTTTATGTTGACTATGCTACAAATATAGCATCATTCTTATCCGTTATCTATCAGAGATCATTGGAACGGCGGAAAGTTCCACGGGACTGGAAGAAGGCCCAGGTTATAGCAATCTATAAAAAGGGCAGAACATCGGATGCACATAATTACTGGCCAATATGACTGACATCGATTAGTTGTAGAATCATGGAACATATTTTGTTTTCAGACATAATGACCTTTCTAGACTCTGAGAAGCTCGTTTGCAGAAACCAGCACGGTTTTAGGAAACAGCGGTCATGCGAGACACAGCTGGCCCTCTTTGTGCATGATACACAACAGGCTCTAGATACCGGTTCCCAGGTTGATGACATATTTCTCTACTTTAGAAAGGCGTTAGACTCAGTTCCGCACTGTCGCTTGCTACAAAAAGTGCGCGCTTACGGTCTATCCGGTGACATATGAGGTTGGATAGAAAGTTTTCTAACAGACAGGGAGCAGTATGTCGTCCCGAGTGGAGTAACTTCAACAGAAACAAGAGTAATTTCAAGTGTGCCCCAGAGCAGCGTAATAAGTCCTCTGCTTTTTAAGATTTACGTAAACGATCTGGTCGATGGTATTGACAGCGGCCTTAGACTGTTTACCAATGATGCTGTAGTCTACAGGAAACTAGTATCACACGAAAGTTGTGAACAAATCAATGAGGATTTGCAGAAAATAAATGCGTGGTGTAATGATTGGCAGTTATCTTTCATTATTATTTAGTGTAACCCACTGCGTATAACAATGCGAAAATCCCCATTAATGTATGAGTACAAAATAAATGATCAGTCTTTGGAAGCGGTAACATCAGTCAAGTATCTGGGTGCGACTATTCGAAATGATCTCAAATGGAATGATCAGATTACACAAGTAACAGGTAAGGCGAACTCTAGATTGTGGTTTATTGGTAGAATCCTGAAGCGATGCAGTCCTTCAACAAAGGAAATAGCTTACAATACGTTAGTTCGTCCAGTCTTTCTGTTCGTCTGTATGGGACCCTTACCAGTTGGGTCTGATTCAAGAGATTGAGAAGGTCCAAAGAAGAGCAGCAAGATTCGTGACTGGTACGTTTAGCCATCGCGAGAGCGTTACAGATCTCATAGAAAGTTTGAAGTGGGACACACTTGCAGATAGGCGACGCGCTAAACAGAAGGGGCTGCTCAATAAATTCCGAAATCCAATCTTCAGCGAGGATGTAGAGCATATATTATTACCACCAACTTTCAAATCGCGTGATGATCATCGTTCAAATATAAGGGAAATAAGAGCACGTACTGGGGCGTTCAGACAGTCGTTTTTCCATCGTGCTATCCGCGCGTGGAACATAGGGGGAGAAATATGACTTTGGCGCGAATTGTGCCCTCCGCCACACATCACTTGGTGGCTAGTGGAGTATATATGTAGATGTATACAATAGCCAGTCGCGAGCGATCCTCAGTAACATTACGAGTGTCACCTTCTACTAGAATTACGAGATCATGCGCATATGCAACGAAGCCCAGAACAGCAGTATCTCCCTGCAAGACATTCAGCAGGGTTTCCATGTTGATATCCCAAAAAAATGGGACCACACACAGACCCCTGGGAACAGCCCCGGGATATTCTTTTAGTTACAACGGCTCCAGTTCTTCCATCACAGTAGGCCTCCAGACAACCATATAGCAGCTGCGGGCACCCGATCTCTCTAAGGCGAGAGAAGAGAGCTGGCCACCACAGGTTATCTAAGGCCTCTCAGATGTCTATCATTACACCTAGAACATACCTTGATGTGGCTGAGTGAACAACCCGACAAACCTCGTTGATCGCATCCTGAATGGAGAGACCCTTTCGGAAGCCGAACCGCCTATCACTCACACCGTGCAGAGCCCGGTGACCCAAGAGTCGGTCAGCCAGCAACTTCTCAAAAGCTTTGCCCATCACATCCAGGGGGCAAATAGGCCGGTAGGATTTCGGCATCGTTGGATCCTTGTCAGGGCCCTTCTTGATAATTATCGCTACTGTCGTTTTCCATTTAAGTGGACAGTAGCCCTTCTGTAGACAGATGTTGTAAATACGACTTAGTGCCGGGGCGACCAACTGTGCAAGTCTCTGTAAGATCTCCACAGGGATGCCGTCAGGACCAGGTGCCTTCTTTCTTCAGAAGGTGTAGATGGCTGCTTCTACCTCTACTGCAGAGGCAGGGTAAACATTTATGTCACTGACATATTGATTCGTGATCGCCTGACGTATTTGCGCTGCTCGTACGAATCCTGCTCTTCGATGTCACCTGACAGCAGCGTATCCAACAACAGTCTTCCTGTTTCTTTCCAGTACCTGGTCGTGCCACCATCCCCGGTACGTAGTGTGGACAGCATCATTGGTGATCTAATTTTCTCCAATACAATTTTGTAAGTGACTCCCCAAGGGCCTGTTCCAGGCTGATCATTCACAGATCTTTCCCAGGACTGGCGCCTTGTACTATGCAACTGATCCTTGTATCTCTGCTTGAGACGACGATAAATACGCAGGTGAGATTGTCGTTCGTCGTGGGCAAAGCTTCTTTGATAGTTGCTTCGCGCCCTCCTAACCGACCGCTTGAGCACAGTCAGTTCAGGGCTCGACGGGGTGGACTCCCTGCAGATGTATCTCGCTATTCGAGGTACAGCCCTTGTGATAGCTGTCTGCACACACCTCACAAGCTCCTCCACAGTTTCATCAATATTCTCTATGTCCTCTGTGAACTCTGGAGGACTGAACACCTGCACAAGTCGGTCCCAGTCTGTCCGAGCAGAATTAAACCGTCCCACCCACTCACTTGGCACATCTGCCACGGTTGTCGCTATTTCAAATGTTATGCAGTTGTGATCACTGACGGTTACATGTTCTCTTACTTGGCAGCTATGGACGTGGGGTGCTGCCCTCGCGCTTGCAAGTGTCACATCAATATTCGACGTTGCACCTGCCCTCCCTGAATAGGTTGGGGGGTACCCCGGCAAGATTAGCAAATGCATGTGCATTTCCATTATCAAATTAACAAGCTCCGCACCCCTAACGTGCTGCACATCACTATGCGAGAGTGGTGTAACCTCCCCCTCACTTATCGACCTTAATGACAGTAAAAATTAAACCACGAGTACCTAATGGAAATTTGGGAAAAGCAATCGTCACCGAAGTTAATCTGTCGGTAAAGAGGGAGGACAGGCTTACATCTAAATGAAAGGAAAAATGCAAATGAAACTGGTGGAAATTAATTTTGAAAAGTGGTAAAGTTAATAAAGAAAGTAAATGTTTGGTCGTTACATTAACAATTAATTGGCGTTAATTAGATATTTGAGATTTGAGGAAAATTACGGTCGCCAGTCCTATGGACAACTACTATAATAACTGAAAATGAAAGGTTAATGCACATGTAATGAGCACTAAAAGCGTGGCAACTGAAGGTTGACACGTGTTGTGTGAAAACTCAATGTTTGTTAGAAGTAGTAAATTTCGCTACACTCCGACTTAATTTAGCAAAATAATTAATAAAACAGGAAAATTGAAAGTTAGTTCAGTGGCTGAAATTAATAGTCTGTTTCTGAAGCACTACGAAATTCAATAAAATAAGGTTAGTATTGGGCTACCTCAACAAACATTTCAAAAGCTACTTGAATCTACGCAATTTAGAAATAAGAGATTTAACTTTAAACTTCAATTAAATGATTCTGAACAATTAACAATAGTAAAATTTAGTACGTACCAAGCTTAGCTGCAGTCACAGGTAAGCTAAAATATGGTAACAAAACTCGCACTGTTAATTTGTGCTTGTGTAATCTAAATATAGCAGCAAGCTATGAATACCTTAACTGAACTTTGAAATTAAATTACTTGTAAGTGCTGCATCTTTTCCAGTCAGTACACACGTCAATTTTATTAATGTACTACATACCTAATATGTTTTAGAACAGTTAATCTAATTCTGAAGACGACGCTCATAGTAGCGTCGAAACCTGGTCAATTTTGACTTAATATTTGTGACCGAGGGCTTATTTGTTCCAATATAAAATGGAATGATATTACTTTAATGCAGGCGTTTGAATTTCAAAGACACTCGAATTGATTTCGGAAAAGGAAGGGACCCTGCTTGGTAATGGAATTGGGACAATGAGCAACTAAGGTTCTTGCTAAGTTGCTGTATTTTAGTGTGCTAATGGAATAGTTTGAAAAGCTGAGGTCTGCCATACAGTTCTAAAACTTTACGTGCTTTCAGTTTTCCTTGTTGGTTGATTGAAGGTTTGAAGTCGTCGATCGAGGAGGTGGTGACCGACAATCACTTATGTCGGCCGTAGCTGTTGCAGAAGCTGGGTGTTGACACACCTTCTTCTCGACACGGTCACCTGGCGAAACAGGTTCTTGATGTGTGCCAGCTATTGTTTCCCGTCCGCGACACCGTGTCAGAAACTGTCATAGCATGTCGAGCGCATTTGCATGCTGCCAAACCCCGGAAGCGTGGCAACTCGTGGGAGCGTCACATAACACACACTTGCTCCACCACCCTACTCCAGCCAGACTCCGCTCTGCCCGCACTCCACGCGGCAGAGTTAACACTACCCAAGATCTTAAACACTTTGGTTCTCCACACGAACTATCGATGTAACCGTTCGATAGCATAGCTTTCCCTAGGCAAGACCCAGCGTAAAAATGCAAATAATATTTGCAAAACAAACCAATTATACATCGACATAAATGCATAAATATATATATACAAATAGTAAAACAATTACAATATATAAAGACACAGAAATGTCATATCTTCAGGTAACAAAATAAGGAAAAAAATTATAGTACAATAGATGGAAATAGGAGGATATGCATTTCCAGCATTACAGTGGGGATTTGGCATTAGCATCCATAGCTACAATTATAGCCTGCCCGGCAAAAATTCTTAATATCCAATGGAACTGATCAATGTAAATCTTGATGTCATGCCTGAATTGACGGTAAACATTTACAATGTATAGACTGTAAGACAACAAATTAAATTTTACAACTGTAATGTGCTCGGTATAGAATTGACTTATTTTCGTAGTTTCTATAGTTTTGTTCAAAAATTATTACTGCACTCATGGGGAAACAATTGTGCTGTTCCGGGAAAACCAGGGACTCGAGCCGCACACGAGTTCGGTTCTTGTATCATTAGGACATCTATTCGATCTTCTTCTGCAAGTTTCCTTAGTTCATGTGCAACCATCTGGCTGCGCATTGCATTGACTTGTTCCATTTTAAAAATCGCGACAATCGGTTCTTTGTATGAGTCTATCTAGAAACATTTTGTAGGTTGGACAATCTTTAGGTCCACCACACTTGCGGCCCCTTTTACTGCGTGGTACAGATACGGCCGCTTTGTCCTTATTAGGACAGTCTTTCCTAGTATGTCCAGACAGACCACAGTGGCCGCATATGATATTGGGTTCCGCACAATACTTTTTAGTGTGACTAATATCCTGGCATCTGGTACAACGTGGAACTGCCAGGTAGCCTTAATGTTCAGTGCGGAATAACTAACATACAACCGGCCAGGTCTCATTAGTACTTTCCATAAGTTAGGTGAGACTTCCACCACATGGTGAACTGTCAACTTCTCACGGCGACCTACTTTAAAACGTAACTTAAACTGTTCATGAGATTCTCCTCTCGTAATTGACACATGAAAATTCTGCGTGCATATTGCGTCTACCAAGCCGTCCGCTGTCATGAATGTAGTAACGTCATACAAACACATCAAAGGTCGACGCTTACGTCGAGGTTCGCACTTAACTTTGTTACTTAACTGTTGATTACTTTTCGCTGTCCTCTTGTGAGGCCGTTTGTAATATCAGCACATTCTTCGCAGTGCGAACACTGTTGATCTTTATTTTATCTTTCTTGGGATCAACCCACTTCTCAAAAGCTGACTTTACAGCCTTAATGTCCTCACCAGGTTTAGCTTTTTTTGTTGTAAATGCGACCAGGACGGTCGCGCGGTTGAAATGACGGAAAGCGCGGTGGGACCAACGGAGAGGCCCGCGAACAACACAACGGGTGAGGACGGACGCTACCAACGAAGGATAGAACGAACAACAAGATCGAACAACGGAGTCACAAGGAAATCTAACAAACACGTCCACTCGTACACATAACAAGTAAGTAAGTCAGCTGTCTAATGCGAGGTGATGTGTCCACAGACGTACGCGAGATTAGACTGGCTGGCTGAGCTTTTTTTTTCTTTTCTTTATTGTGATTTCATTCCCCTGCCCCATACGGGCAGGGGAGGGCTGTCAGCAGCACAATCCGCCGCTCTTCAGCCGAGTGACACGACAACTAAAACAAGAATAAAATAATACAAACATGAGGAGATAAAAAAGGGGAACATAAAACAGAGTAAGGGGAGAAAATGGAGGTAAAAATACACTGACATGTAGACGTTCATTGGGGACAGTTAAAAACGTCACCAGAAAGTTAAAAAACACAGTTGGCGATTCTTAAAACACAGAGAAGACACTGGATGCACATGCACAGGTTAAAAGTTGGCCACAGTAAAAATCACTCCGAAACAACACACTTAAAACCCACTTGGAGCACACACGACGAAGAATAAAACTACCAGGTGGGACCTGCCGAGGGAAAGGTCAGAGAGGATGGAAAAGGAGGGGAGAGCATGGGGCAGCTGGGGAAGCGGCGGGATGAAGATTCTTAAAACACAGAGAAGACACTGGATGCGCATGCACAGGTTAAAAGTTGGCCACGGTAAAAACCACTCCGAAACAACACACTTAAAACCCAATTGGAGCACACACGACGAAGAATAAAACTACCAGGTGGGACCTGCCGAGGGAAAGGTCAGAGAGGATGGAAAAGGAATGGAGAGCATGGGGCAGCTGGGGAAGCGGCGGGATGAATAGAGGAGGGGCTGGCTGAGCTTTTTTTACTTTATTGTGATTTTAACACCTGAACAATCAGGTAGGCTGGCAGCGGCATACAACGCCGCTCTTCAGCCAGAGGATACACAAAGAGAAGAAACACTGAAAAGACACAGAAGTTACAGAACGGTGGGCAATAAAACAGTAGACACATAAAGACAAACACGGAGCGGTTCACACTCGACGATAATCCACACTGCAAAATGTTGATACGACGCACAAACACTGAAGAAGACGATGGCACTGGTGAACGATGGAGTGTGACGGTGGAACACTGAACACTAAACATGACGGCACACACGAAACACCGATGGCGGTGATCTCCGGCGCGCGAATGTTCACTGAGCGTGTGCGAGTCCCGGGGACCTGCCAAGAGGGGAACAGTGGTGAGGTGGGGGAGAGGGGAGAAAAAGGATGCCAATGGCTGAGGAGACGGGGGCAGGAGGAGAGGGACAGGGGAGGGGAGGCCCAGGGGAGGAAGGGGGAGAAAGGGAGGAGGGAGGGAAAAGGGAGAGAAGGGAGGGAGGGTGCCCAGAGGAGCAAGCACAGGAGGAGGGCGGGAGGATCAAAGTTGGTAGGAGGGATAGATGGAGGGGAGGAGGGCATCATCAGGGAGCGGGAGCTGGCGGAAGCCACCTTGGGAGAGGGTAAGGAGGGTGGAGAGATGGAGACCGGGTGGGACGAGCGAATACAGGCGCGGCAGCGGGCGGGGGTGGGAGAGGATCGGGGAGACAAGCGGGTGAGGAGGATCAAGCTTGCGGGAGGTCTACAGGATCCGTATCCTTTCAAGGAATAGGAGGAGGTGGGAGAAGGGGATGAGATCGTACAGGATCTGCGTGGGGGAGGGTAGACGGATGTGATAGGCGAGGCGGAGAGCATGACGTTCAAGGATTTGGAGGGATTTATAAAAGGTAGGTGAGGCAGAGATCCAAGCCGGATGGGCATAACAAAGGATAGGGCGGATGAGGGATTTATAGGTGTGGAGGATAGTGGAGGTTACCAGACCCCACGTACGGCCGGAGAGGAGCGTGAGGAGACTGAGTCGGGAGCGTGCCTTGGCTTGGATTGTCCGGAGGTGGGGAGTCCAGGAGAGGCGACGGTCGAGGGTGACGCCAAGGTACTTAAGGGTGGGAGTGAGGGCGATAGGACGGCCATAGATGGTGATGCAGAAATCAAGGAGACGGAAGGAAGGGGTGGTTTTGCCTACAATGATCGCCTGGGTTTTGGAGGGATGCTGGCTGAGCGAGAGGCAGGCGCTTAAGTACGCTATCGGGGGCGCCGCTATTTGCCGCTGGGACCACGTGTTCCACTGTGGCGCCCTCACACTAAAAGCGGGCCAGGAGGCGCGCGCCGCCACAGCTTACGGCGCGATGGTGCAGAGACCTCTAGGGGTCTTCGACATCCATGACGTCTGGCGCGGATTCAAATTCCGCGGCGCGCGGTACCAGATGTATGAACACTGTAGACGTTACTTTCCTAATGTTCTCTTGTATCGCTTCTTTTGCTGTCGGTGCCTGGGCCACTGGGGCTCTCGCAACCTCAGCGTAAGTCCGAGCCGGTTGACTTCTCATTGTTTCATTTTCTTTCTCTAATTCGGTTACCCTACCTTCTAACTGAGAGTGGGCAATTGCCCAATTGTCTACAAAGTCTCTTATATGATTGATAGCATAATTGCTTGTATTTCATTATTAATGCTCGAGTCCAACAGTTTCAAGAACCTCTAGTGTCGTTCAGCGATAGAAATGTTCACTTTGTTTGGCACTTCGCCAGCATCAAGCACATTATCACTCTCTCGACTGTCCGCCATCATAGTATACATAAGAGAGTGAAAAAATGGAGGCCCGTCTCTTACCCCGGACCGGCCTCAAAAAATGGCTCTGAGTACCATGGGACTTAACATCTATGGTCATCAGTCCCCTAGAACTTAGAACAACTTAAACCTAACTAACCTAAGGACATCACACAACACCCAGTCATCACGAGGCAGAGAAAACCCCTGATCCCGCCGGGAATTGAACCCGGGGACCCGGGCGTGGGAAGCGAGAACGCTACGGCCCAGACCGGCCTCTCTGGCATGGGGGGGGGGAGGGAGGGGGGAGACTATATGCAACTCGCTCACCGGTCCCGCCCCTTGACCAAGAGCTGTCAGTATCTGAGCTGCTAGGTTTAGCACAGAGCACTAGTCCAACAGCTCCATCACCGAAGTTTTCACCTGCTCCCTTATCGGCGAATGCCACCCTCATTCCGGGAGAGCGGATTCACTCTCCGTCCTTCGCCCCCTACTAGGCCGAGGTCCCACCAAAGGCTAACCTGTCAGAGGCGCTCGCCGCGAAGCCGGATCCTGATCTCGATGGCGTGGACGCCACACTCGCAGCGTTCACGCATCTCGCGATCAGCGCGGCTGATGCAGCAACGCGGCACAGACGTCAGAAGCCGCAGGATTTCCCCTACCACCTACCGCCGGACATCCTGCAGATGATCCGGGAGAAGAGCCAGCTGGTCCGAGAGTGGCACGTCACCCGCCAGGCGCCAACGAAAGCGCCGCGCCGTACAGTACACGGTCGCGGAACACAGGACCAGGGACTATGCTGGGAGGATAGCGACCCTGAACATCGCAGACGGCACTGCTTGGCAAGCAACCGAGCATTTCGTTCGCAGCAGGCAACGAGTCCCCCCAATACACGTTGGACAGCATGCAGTGGCCGAGCCTGACGCCAAAGCTGGGGTATTGGCAGATACCTTCGCTCCCAACTTCACTCTAGTTGACGAAGAAGTAAATAACGACCATATCCGAATGGTGCAAAATAGCCTCTGTGTATACCACGCTGCAGAAGACCCTGACAACTTCATCGAATCCACAACGGAAGAAGAGGTTCAACGGCAGCTACTGCACCTCGACACGTGCAAAGCGGGTGAGTGCGATAACGCCGGCGGCGCAATCCTGAAGGAGGTCCCCCCAGATGCTGTGAAACTACTGACGAAGATGTTCGACGCCATCCTTAGGACCGGCCACTACCCCTCGGCCTGGAAACATGCGGAGGTGGTGGCTATCCCTAAGGCTGGCAAAGACAACAGGCTGGCGCAAAATTACCGGCCCATCAGCCTGATACCTACAGTCTCAAAGGTATTTGAGCGAATCTGTGTCAGGAGACTGCGCCGTCACGTCGGAGAAGAAAGCCTGAATCCCGACGAGCAGTTAGGCTTCACGCGGGGGCACGGGACAACACATTAACTGCTAGGACTTGTGGAGCAGGCGATGGGGGCGCTGGGGAAGAGGGAGTACCTTGGGGCGGTACGTCTAGACGTCTTCCGCGCTTTAGACAGCGTGTGGCACGACGGAGTAGTCTACAGGATACTAGTACAGGGAGTTCCGGTGTCATACGCCCGCCTGATCCACTCCTACCTGGAGGGACGTACCTTCCATGTGAAGATAGAAGACGGGACCTCGACAGCACGGGAAATAGCCGCCGGAGTCCCACAGGGCTCAGTATTGGGGCCCCTATTGAGGCGGACATGCCATGAACGCAACAGGTGCAGACAGGGCAGTATGCCGATGATAGGAGCCCTGTACACCAAGAGCATCAACCCACATCTCATTCGAGGAAGACTACAAACAGCCTGCAACGAGCTAGGAGCTTCGGCCATCAAGTGGAGGCTGAAGTTCAATGCAGCGAGGAGCTAGGCTGTGATCTTTACAAGGAAATGTATACCTGAAGCTATGCCACCAATCCGCATCATGGGAGGCCACATCCCATGGTCGAACACCGTCCGCTACCTGGGCGTCACACTGGACTGGCGTCGTACGTGGAAGACGCACATCACCTAAATACGGGGTAAGGCGCTTGGCAGAATGCGCCTCCTCTATCCCTTACTCAATCACGCGACCACACTGTCTCCACACTGCGGAAAGACGCTGTATCTGGCACGTATCAGGCCCATGCTGGAATACGCCACCGTGGTGTGGGGGAATGCCGCCGAGACCCATATCAGCAGTCTCCAGAAGATCCAGAACAGGTGCCTGAGACTGGCACCACATCTTCCGCGTGACTTCAGCACAGCCGAACTACATCGGCTAATGGGCATGTCGAAGCTGAAGGACCGCTTCAAGCAGTCGGTGAGATTCTTCTATGCCGACATTAGAAGACCTACGAATCCTCTCATCAGGAATCTGGGGAACCACATTCACTGGCGAGAGACAACGAGATGGCCGGACTTGCTACGAGAGTAGCAACGCTGCTCAGACAGCAAGAGGAAGGGAAAGTAAGAGTGTCAAACCATAAGAAATGAACCAAGACACGATGAATTGAAAATCAACCAGATGAAGAAGAAGGAAACGCAGCTACAGCTGCTAATCCTTCAAACTGACGAAGCTGCAGCTTCGAGATGACACAAAGCAAGCAAACAAGTTCGGCGGCTAAGCTCTGGATTAACGGCTATATGGCTTTTTTGCGCTGCGCTAGAGACTTCAGGATCGTGCTCGCTCACCTATGCAACCGACATGGCTGGACGCGGTAAGGGAAGCAAGCTTGCTGCCACACTGAAATTCCTAGTGGAAGTGATCGGGAAGGACCGCGGCCGCGAAAGCCGCCCGAAGAAGCGCGCTAGAGAGCTTCAAGTGTCAGACGATGGGGCACATCGCCAAAGCACGCAAGGAAACTGTTGCGTGCTTGTAGTGTGCCCAGCCGCACGACACACGCACATGCCCCAAGCCTCGTGGTGTGGCTGCCAAGTACACGAATTGCGGCGGTGCCCGCGCCGCGAAATCGCACAGCTGCTTCTACACTACTGGCCATTAAATTTGCTACACCAAGCAGAATTGCAGATGATAAACGGGTATTCATTGGACAAATATATTATACTAGAACTGACATGTGATTATATTTTCACGCAATTTGGGTGCATAGATCCTGAGAAATCAGTACCCAGAACAACCACCTCTGGCCGTAATAACGGCCTTGATACGCCTCGGCATTGAGTGAAACAGAGCTTGGATGGCGTGTACAGGTACAGCTGCCCATGCACCTTCAACACGATACCACAGTTCATCAAGAGTAGTGACTGGCGTATCGTGACGGGCCAGTTGCTCGGCCACCATTCACCGGACGTTTTCACTTCGTGAGAGATCTGGAGAATGTGCTGGCCAGGGCAGCAGTCGAACATTTTCTGTATCCAGAAAGGCCCGTACAGGACCTGCAACTTGCGGTCGTGCATTATCCTGCTGAAATGTAGGGTTTCGCAGGGATCCAATGAAGGGTAGAGCCACGGGTCGTAACACATCTGAAATGTAACGTCCACTGTCCAAAGTGCCGTCAATACGAACAAGAGGTGACCGAGACGAGTAACCAATGGGGCCCCATACCATCACGCCGGGTGATACGCCAGTATGGCGATGGCGAATATACGCTTCCAATGTGCGTTCACCGCGGTGTCGCCAAACACGGATGTGACCGTCATGATGCTGTAAACAGAACCTGGATTCATCCGGAAAAATGAATATTTGCGATTCGTGCACCCCGGTTCGTCGTTGAGTACACCATCGCAGGCGCTCCTGTCTGTGATGCAGAGTCAAGGATAACCGCAGCCACGGTCTCCTAGCCGATAGTCCATGCTGCTGCAAACGTCGTCGAACTGTTCGTGCAAATGGTTGTTGTCTTCCAAACGTCCCCATCTGTTGGCTGCACGTTCCGTTACAGCCGTGCGCATAAGATGCCTGTCATCACGACTGCTAGTGATACGAGGCCGTTGGAATCCAGCACGCCATTCCGTATTACCCTCCTGAATCCGCCGATTCCATATTCTGCTAACAGTCATTGGATCTCAACCAACGCGAGCAGCAATGTCGCGATACGATAAACCGCAATCGCGATAGGCTACAATCCGACCTTTATCAAAGGCGGAAACGTGATGGTACGCATTTCTTCTCCTTACACGAGGCATCACAACAACGTTTCACCAGGCAACGCCGGTCAACTGCTGTTTGTGTATGAGAAATCGGTTGGAAACTTTCCTCGTGTCAGCACGTTGTAGGTGTCGCCAGCGGCGCCTATCTAGTGTGAATGCTCTGAAAAGCTAATCATTTGCAAATGACAGCATCTTCCTCCTGTTGGTTAAATTTCGCGTCTACAGCACGTCATCCTAATGGTGTAGCAATTTTAATGACCAGTAGTGTATTAGAAGGCTACAGAAGTAAGAAGGCCGCCTCGCACCGCGCAGCCGTCTCTAGCGTAAGACTGCCGTCCCTCCTCCCCCCCCCCCCCCTCCCCCGTCCTATCCCCCCTACTCAGTCGCGCTCTTGCGGGTGTGGTAAGCCACGCCGCCGTGAAACCGCCACGGATGAAGCATTGACTGCCATCCACGCTGCCCTTGCGCCGAGAGTGCCGCCGTGAAGGAAGAACTGGTAGCTGCCACCGCCAGCTGCAATAGCTGCGCGAGGAGCTGCGGGTGCTCAAGAAGACGCCTGCCTCTGCCGCCAAGTCCACTGTGAGACAGCTGGTTGGGGGTGGACGCCTCCACCCAAACGGGCCACCCATGCCCCCCCGCCAACGCAAGGCAGAGCGTGTCGTCCCTGATGGATGTGGAGACCTCTGCTCTCCCTCCCGAAGAGGAGGATGAGCTGCAAACACACAACGAGTGGACGCACATTGAGACACTTCCTCTAGCAGAGGCGGTGTATGCATGCTTGTCGCTCCCTACTGCGCGCAGTGTGCAACCCGCGCTGCAGAAGGTGGCCATGTATCTTCGTGACGGGTCATACCCAGCGCCTAGATAACCCCTACCCATTCACTCCACCCGAAAGGCCCGAACCTCTCCTTCCTCACAAACCTTACGGACCGGTCAGGCATCATACGGTTCTCCGGCCCCTTGTTGCGAGGAAGGATCTCAAACTAATCAATAGTCACCCCATCTTCACACCCTCTGATTAGGAACATATTTTTGTGATCTCAGCCACTTGCGCGTCGGCGGGGGAGTCCCGATCTGGTCAGTGTGAACCACCTCCGCACGAGCCTCCCCCAGTCGAGTCTACCTATGCTCTCTCCGAGGCAATGGTCACATTCCTCAGAAAACAGCCCGACATTCCAATGGACGCAGTCCGTCTCCCAAGCCAATTCCTACCACGAGTTCCCCTACTCCCGCCCCATAGGTGTTACAGGAATAGCGACAACCGCTTACCCTGCCCCTACACGAGTTCTGGATCACTCGTTATGATAGTGCAGTGCAGTGTTGCGATCTGTGTCCTTAGTTAGCTGACACGCAGCAACACCTGCTTCACACGGGGGTTCCTGCCTGTTCGCCGCCACGGTGCCACGCAAGACACGTGGACTGACACAGCAGTCATGGTTAGTCCGGTGACACCATAGTCGAACCGTCAAGGCAATCACAACGTCAAGAAATCCACTACCATACCGCGCAACGCCGGTAGGAGAAGCACTTCAGCGCTGGAACTACCCACACCTCGGGATCATGGCATCCCGTTGACAGACGAGCGAGCGAGAGAGCAAATTCCATTCATTCCAGTCGGCTGCCCGATGTTGTTTACATCGGGGCGCGAACTGTGGCCAGTAGCACGAATTTCCAGGTATTGTTGTGCCGGTTAAGTCTGAGGGGCGGACACGGCCACCCTTTCCCTCGCTACATTACAAAACTCGGACCAGATGTTACACGTCTGGCCGGAGTATTATTGCCTCGATATTTAGTGTCGGTGTTTCGGAATGCTTCATATCCGCGATGGCTGACGCCGTGTTTTTGCATACAGTTGCAGCACTTGGACGTCTCAAAAAAAAAAAAAAGGTTCAGATGGCTCTGAGCACTATGGGACAACATCTATGGTCATCAGTCCCCTAGAACTGAGAACTACTTAAACCTAACTAACCTAAGGACAGCACACAACACCCAGTCATCACGAGGCAGAGAAAATCCCTGACCCCGCCGGGAATCGAACCCGGGAACCCGGACGTGGGAAGCGAGAACGCTACCGCACGACTACGAGCTGCAGACTTTGGACGTCTCCTGTTGCTTTGCGGTGCAAGTACGACTTTCATCCGGTCCTGGGTATTTCATGCATTTGGGCGGCATGGTGCAAATTCTTTCGACATGGTTTATGCCCTGACACCGAAAACATTGTACCTGTTGACCCTACTGCGAAACTTCTCTACTTGAATACGGATAATATTTGCAACGCTTTCCAGGTGGAATATTTTCCTTTTCTCCACTTTCTCCACTAGTATCACCGTGATTAGTGGACTTTGGTTGCTCTTTCGGGGCGTCTTCTTACGAGAGACCGCCCTGATGCCAAATCACAGGTTCTCAAGCTCTTCTTCGAGGTAAGCTGGGTCCATTTTGAAAGGTAATTTTAGTGCCTTAGACGGGTGCGTGTAGTATGGCAGATCGTGGTCCTTTTCCGAAGCCATTACCCCACCTTATTCTTCTTTCGATTTCACTGCGACCTTGTACGCTTCTCGACCCGCTGTTTTAATCGAAACGGAAGGCTCTGACATTACCGCGCTATTTAAGAGTTTCTGGTAACTTTTAAAATTGCATGACAATGGGAGGAGGTGCGGCCGTCTTTGCTCTACTTAACAGGAAAATACGCGACTAACTCAAGGAGGCAATGCGAACAATTACGATACGTATTCAGAGTGCAAAAATCTTATGGCTTCCTGTTCTCAGTATTATTCAACCTTCAGCTCTAAGATGACCATACGCTAACCTGTAGGTCTAGGACAACATTCAGAAGAATCCCCAGCTATTCATTCATTCTGATATTGCACAAGCAGAGTATTCACGCTTCTAATCAATAAAACCTTATTTGATCCACTTTCAGAGTGAAGGATTCATGGAAAATCTAGTTCCAGCAGTCATCAATAGCCAATAAACAACATTTAAAGCCCTTTCATGAAGATACAAGGAATCAATGGCCCCAGACGTCAATGGAGGATCATGAAACGGAATCGAACAGGGCACGTCCGTTGTTGTTACCTAATCCACAAGTGTCGATGGGCTAGTTTTGCAAACTCCGATAGTGGTGCATCCTTAAAGTCGATTCACCATGTCATTACTGACTGTTCCCTTTGAGAGTGCAAAGAAGCGATAATGGACATTCACTGCACATTGGATGGAGCGATCGAATGGAATACGGAAATAGATCTGAAAATTTTAGATAGTTGGAACTGGTAGCTATACACTTTGTCCACTAACGTGGTACATATGCATGCGTTTTTATCAAACGACAAGAAAACAAATGTCCATTAAAACTATCTCCAGAACCACTGACTATAGTGGAAAACAATAATACCAACAAATAATATGAAGAATGACTTTCTGCACATCCTATGCTGGTAACTTCATAGGCCGACGTATTGAAGTTCTTTTAACAGTATTCCTGATTACTTCTGAGAAGGAATCCTCTGATTCCGCACGTGTCGTGGCATCTATTGGATCATTTCACAGTAATAAATAGACCACGGATTCTTAGGTCGTAAAAAAGTGTGTTTTAGGCACCTAAAATAGGCTCCTTCAGTAGTTCATTTAGGCTATATAAAACCTAAAATAGGCTCTAATAAAAATGATACAGAGAAAACAAAAATAGATTAAAATACACAGTGTTGACAGTATGAACATCTTATTAGTCATTAGAACAAGGAGAATGAATATTTACACAGTTACAGAGTACAGAAATCTACAACATTAATGTTGAACATCAAATATTTTTGAGTTCCTGCAAGATAAAGATCTCCGTAAAAAATATGTGGCAATGGTTTAATTAATACATTCGTAGTTTCACATATTCTGTCCATAGTTGGCTTCACAATAAATTACCAAAATCTTTTCTTGGTTTTCAAGTCAAAAACTGTGGCGCTTGTCAGTCAGAATCAATTTATACGCTGAAAAAGAACGTTCTACATCAACAGATGTGACAGGGGCGTACTTCATTTTCGGCGCATGTTGGACGGGAACGCTGCAGTCACGAGTGCAGGATTTTCCACTAAGCATGTCGGCAGCTGCACACAACTCCTTCAGGCCAGTGTTCTTCTGCAATACCGTTTGCATTTTTGCCCGTACTTTTCCCCCTACTTCACCTGGCGCTTCATTAATTTTCATTTTGACTTCTTCAAACAAAGAAATATTGTCGTAGATAGGTCTCCCTGAGCCTTCTAATTGTGAAATTATTCTTGCCATAAATGTGTAGTGGGCCCTAATGTAAGATAAGTCCCGTTTTAAAGAAGAATCTTTGAGTAACTCCATTGCTGCAGTTACGGATGCAGCACCCTCCGGTATATTTTGAACCACCTTCTGGACAGCTGAGAGATGCGTAATATACACTCCTGGAAATGGAAAAAAGAACACATTGACACCGGTGTGTCAGACCCACCATACTTGCTCCGGACACTGCGAGAGGGCTGTACAGGCAATGATCACACGCACGGCACAGCGGACACACCAGGAACCGCGGTGTTGGCCGTCGAATGGCGCTAGCTGCGCAGCATTTGTGCACCGCCGCCGTCAGTGTCAGCCAGTTTGCCGTGGCATACGGAGCTCCATCGCAGTGTTTAACACTGGTAGCATGCCGCGACAGCGTGGACGTGAACCGTATGTGCAGTTGACGGACTTTGAGCGAGGGCGTATAGTGGGCATGCGGGAGGCCGGGTGGACGTACCGCCGAATTGCTCAACACGTGGGGCGTGAGGTCTCCACAGTAAATCGATGTTGTCGCCAGTGGTCGGCGGAAGGTGCACGTGCCCGTCGACCTGGGACCGGACCGCAGCGACGCACGGATGCACGCCAAGACCGTAGGATCCTACGCAGTGCCGTAGGGGACCGCACCGCCACTTCCCAGCAAATTAGGGACACTGTTGCTCCTGGGGTATCGGCGAGGACCATTCGCAACCGTCTCCATGAAGCTGGGTTACGGTCCCGCACATCGTTAGGCCGTCTTCCGCTCACGCCCCAACATCGTGCAGCCCGCCTCCAGTGGTGTCGCGACAGGCGTGAATGGAGGGACGAATGGAGACGTGTCGTTTTCAGCGATGAGAGTCGCTTCTGCCTTGGTGCCAATGATGGTCGTATGCGTGTTTGGCGCCGTGCAGGTGAGCGCCACAATCAGGTCTGCATACGACCGAGGCACACAGGGCCAACACCCGGCATCATGGTGTGGGGAGCGATCTCCTACACTGGCCGTACACCACTGGTGATCGTCGAGGGGACACTGAATAGTGCACGGTACATCCAAACCGTCATCGAACCCGTCGTTCTACCATTCCTAGACCGGCAAGGGAACTTGCTGTTCCAACAGGACAATGCACGTCCGCATGTATCCCGTGCCACCCAACGTGCTCTAGAAGGTGTAAGTCAACTACCCTGGCCAGCAAGATCTCCGGATCTGTCCCCCATTGAGCATGTTTGGGACTGGATGAAGCGTCGTCTCACGCGGTCTGCACGTCCAGCACGAACGCTGGTCCAACTGAGGCGCCGTTCCACAGGACTACATCCAGCATCTCTACGATCGTCTCCATGGGAGAATAGCAGCCTGCATTGCTGCGAAAGGTGGATATACACTGTACTAGTGCCGACATTGTGCATGCTCTGTTGCCTGTGTTTATGTGCCTGTGGTTCTGTCAGTGTGATAATGTGATGTATCTGACCCCAGGAATGTGTCAATAAAGTTTCCCCTTCCTGGGACAATGAATTCACGGTGTTCTTATTTCAATTTCCAGGAGTGTAGTATTCTGCTGCTATCAGCCACGTGCCCCAGCGGGTGACAACAGGCTCTGGCGGCAATGGGACATCTGGAAGCTGTTCTTTGAATGCCTGTATTCTTGATGGTGCCTTAACAAAAATTTTATTCACCAGAGATATTACTTTATTTACTTTAGGAAACTGTAGCCTTACTTGCTCTGCTGTGCGGTTGATCCCATGCACTACACAAGTTACGTGCGGCATCAATGGGTAGAATACTTTTAATAGTTGAAACGCTGCTATCATATATGCAGCAGCATCAGTGACGGCCAGAAGCACCTTATTCTCATCCACTCCGTTTGGGTACAGCTCCTTAAGCCCATTGTTCACAAACTGTGCTATTGTTTGTTGGTTAGGTTTTGCAAGCTGTTTTGTGTAAATCAAATGAGCCCTGGATGGAGCATCTGGATCTAGCTTGCCAATAATCAGGTTTGCAATGTAACGGCCAAGACTGTCAGTAGTTTCATCCACAGAAATCCATATACAAGGTTCTCCAACATCTTCTCTGATTCTGTGCAATGCAGCATTGTAAGCTGAATCCACATAATTCTTACGCAAAGTTGACTCTGCAGGAATAGACTGATGGCAGTACTTCTCAAGAAAACCTCTGAATATAGGGTTTTCTAGTTTCCGAAAGGGGATGTTTGCTGCCACAAGTGCATGGCACAAATCACTGCAGAACTCGTTTTTTTTTTTTCGGAGGATTCACCAGATTTATTGGTTAAAAGAGTTTGCTTCAATTTTGACTTTCGTTCAACATTAGCTTTATGTGCGATTCCATCTGCGTGCTGAGTTAAGTGAGATTTCTTAACACTCGAAACCTAATATGAGAGAAAAGGGAAATGCAGTTTAGAATCGCATATATTACTAAAGGATAGCGATAAAAAAGAATCCTAAGTGACAGGAAAATAAGAAGTCAAAGAAAAACATCAACTAACCTCCTTGTTGCGTGCTTAGCAGAAAATAATTTTCCCATTTGTTGTATAATGCGGAAAATCTTGCAGCCACTGCCTTATATGAGTAGACTTTGAATTAGCTGTTTTCGGCATGGCGTAGTATTCTCACACTGAAACTAGAATTTATTTTGCACTTGGAACGTCAGTAACACTTAACACGTCGGTCGCTACACAACGTACTGATTTGTTTTCGCTGGGAAAAAGTGAACAATGACCTTTTTTTTTCCTTTTACTGCGGTGCATGGGAGCGGTAAGGGACGTACCGTACTCGTTGCTGGACATATGGCACGTGACAGATGGCCGCCCCTTCTGAACAAGCGAATGGAATCTACCGGTGCTTCAGATGAAAACATCTCACTACTGGCAAATTATTTTTCGAACCGGAAAATTCACGTATAACACCTTTCACGAAACAGAGTAGTTTGAGAGGACTGCCTGTAGACAGCAGCGAGAAAATGCGCGAAAGGCAGTAATTTAGCTATAGAGGGCGTCTACGATTAACATTGTGATTTTTTAATCCGTGCTCAGCTTAAGACCTATGAAACCGTTTCTTTGCAAAAATACACAGCTGGTCTGAATCCTACGAACTAAATATTTTCAAATATAACATTTAGTACTCCCACGTTCGATTCTAACGTGTAACTCAGATCTTTGACCGGTTCCCATTCGCTTACCGAAGTTAAGCACTGTCGCGCTCGGCACGTACTTGGATGGATGACCATTCAGCCGTGCCGAGTGCTGTTGGTAGTAAGGCAAGCAAAGGAACTGTAAACAGTCTCTAACGACCTTCGTCTTCGACGAGACGTAAAGCCCTAAGTTTACTTCCTTTTTCAAATCTTTGAAAACACAAGAACTGTCAGATTAAGGAAATAGGTACTTTCTAGGATTTTGATGCCGAAATAGGCAAAATTAGGCGTCAACGTTGAAATACGCAATTTTAGGTCCTATAGAACTAACGGTATTCAGTTTAGCTAGTCATGAAACGCGCAAGTACCAACTTATATGCAAATTGGAGCTTAGGAAAAAAATAGGTTTTAACCTAAAGATCCGTGATCTATTTTTTACATATGAATAATAAAACATCTATAAAGAGTAATTGGTATTAACAGGGATAGAAATATAAAAAAATAAAAAAGACCGAAATGTTAGGCAAATACGAAACATGAGCACATATCAACTAGCCACCTTGCTGCACGCTGGGCAGAAAATATTTTTTTCCATCTGGCGTATAGTGTGGAAAAACTTGGAGCCACTGTCTTATATGATGAAATAGGCACTTTTTAGGATATTAAAGCCGAAATAGGCAAAAATAGGCACTAACGTAGAAATAGGCTTTTTTAAGTCCTATAGAATTAACGCTATTAAGTGTAAATAGTCATGAAACGCATAAGAACAAATTTTTATGCAAATAGGAACTCAGGAATAACTTAGGTTTTTATCTAAAATCCGCGGTCTAGTAATAAGTAATTAATGTCCTGAATACGACCAACTCCCCAGTTTAGTGCATACATGAAAACTTTGCAGAATGAGATTTTCACTCTGCGGCGGAGTGTACACTGATATGAAACTTCGTGGTAGATTAAAACTGTATACCGGACTGAGACTCGAACTCGGGACCCTTGCCTTTCGCGAGCAAATGCTCTAACAAGTGAGCAACGCAAGCACAACTCACGACCCCTCCCCACAACTTCAGTTCAGCCAGTACCTCGTTCCCTACCTTCCAAACTTCACAGAAGCTCTTCTGCGAATCTTGCAGAACTAGCACTTCTGGAAGACAGGATATTGCGGAGGCATGGCTTAGCCACAGCCTAGAGTATGTTTCCCGAATGATATTTTCACGCTGCAGCGGGGTGTGCGCTGATTTGAGGATCGCAGAAGAGCTTCTGTGAAGTTTGAAAGATAAGAGACGAGGTACACGCAGAATTGAAGTTGTGAGGGCGGGTCGTGAGTCGTGCTTGAGTAGCTCAGATGGTAGAGCACTTGCCGGCGAAAGGCAAAGGTCCCGAGTTCGAGTCTTGGTCCGGCACATAGTTTTAATCTGCTAGGACGTTTCATGCAAACTTTGCCTCGTAAGCATTAAGTGGATACACCATTAACTGTGTAAGCACTTAGACAGACTCATACATAACTGTGCGCTACAACTTACATTATTTAGTGGATGGTACCTATAGTAGCACTATCGTTTCCACCATTTCGTGTTACACTTACTAACGTTGCTCGCGACGAACAGCTGTTACTAATCCAACCTTTCTTCTAGATTTTGTCTAATTTGACTGTCGTGAATGCTTCACGAGATATCTGTGGGAGAAACTACTATTTGACCTCATTCTTCTTGGATGGTGGGTTCTCGGGGTTTAAACAGTGAAATACCTCTCTTGTAGAGGCTGTCTGTGGATTTGGATAATAATCTGTATGACAGGGTCACACTTGCGTACTGACGAATCATGTTGCTCTTCTTTGTATCTACTCTGTACCCACTATTATTCCTGTCAGGCAATATTCATGGACCTGTAGAATGAGTTTTGTAATGTTCATTACCAGGGGATTCTTGCAATCAATCTAAATCTGGTGTCTTACTTTCCAAAATGACTTCCATATGATAGTTTAACTTTAAATGGTTTCTGTCGCGTACTATCGGTATTTTACGGCTGTGACTGTTTCCCATGACCCTTCGACCAGTTACAACAATGGCTAAGTGGCTGTTACTGCGCAATACGTCTGCTTAGGTTGAAATCAACTAATGTACTGTATTTTGGTGCTGGTATTCCTGCATTTCCCTACTATTTCCTGCCGCTCTGAGACCTACATGTAGTATCAGAATACCAAACCCTTTTGGATCATCCGAAGTAATCCACAGATCATTAAATTGACCCTTTACTACTTCTTTCGGGTACGCCCGAAGTTAACTTTTGCGTCTGACAAAGTCGCCGTGTGACGAGAGGCACGTTAAGGTGTATTTACAACGAACTTCTCAGTCCAGTCATAAACTATGATCGATTTTCTGCAAGCTTGTTAACTTGGTGACAGTGCGGAACTGAATCGAATATTATCCGAAAGTTAAGGGGCACGGTGTAAATCTGGAAGCCTCTAATATTAGCATTTTGCTGTTAGTGGCATTCATTTTGATGACAATGGGAGATTTTCGTTCACCAGAAAGACTTAACACGCGAGCTTAATACACATTCCACAATTTATCAATAGATTCACATCAACGACCTGGGCCAATAATTATTCGTATCCGTCCGATGACGCTACTTGGAAAGGAAAAAAAAAAAACTATACATTTTTCCAACCGTTAGCAACGCGTCGCTTTCTAATTGCACTCGGCTATTTTCGAAAAAGAAGTTTCTAACAACCACTCCCTAATCCCTGTCCATGGCACATGTATTAATGACAAGAACCTCCCATTCTATAGCTGACAAATTGAAATCACCTCCATTCACACAGCGTGAAAGGAAATTCAAGCGTAATATTCTCGAAGTTTTTCCGAGAATCCTCTGACAAAAAATTCACTGAGCCAGGTCGTCTATAAAACCTTCCAATTACCATGTTTGATCCACGTTTAATGCCTACTACCAAGCGGTTTATTTCGCATTTAAAGGAAATCACATATTCTTTAGCTGCTATGGAGCTCTTTGCTGCAACACACACACCAATACCATCAACATCTAGCCTTCCCTAGTGATACACACGGTGATTTAGCTGCCAATAGTTCTGGGATATATGCAGCCTGCAACACCTACAAATACGACGCGTAAGATTTTTATATTCTCTCACTCGCTACGCACAAACTATAGCCCCACAAAAAAAAAAAGAAAAAAAAAGAAAAACGGGGCAGGACAGTTTTGTAGGAAATCTAATGTAGTTAAACATTTTATTCGGAGACCTATGATGAGGGTATTGTTTTCGAGTTATTCAAGAAAAACACGCCTGACGATCATTTTTCGTACGTTCTTCTTGAAAACGCTTTTGATGGTCATTTTTATACGTTTTTCTTGAATTATTCGAAAACGACGGCCTCTACTGAAGACGCATCCCAGAACAAAATTTAGCTACATTAAATTTCCCACAGAAAGGTCCCGTTCATCTTTTCTGTGGGACTATAGTTTGCGCGAAGCGAGGGAGAGAATTTGAAAACCTTGAGTTTCGAATGTGAAGGTATTGCGGATTACATAAAACGAAACGGTAGTTACAGAACACTAGGATTTAATGCTTCGTTGGTTCAAATGGTTCAAATGGCTCTGAGCGCTATGGGACTCTACCGCTGTGGTCATCAGTCCCCTAGAACTTAGAACTGCTTAAACCTAACTAACCTAAGGACATCACACACATCCATGCCCGAGGCAGGATTCGAACCTGCGACCGTAGCAGTCGCACGGCTCCGGACTGCGCGCCTAGAACCGCGAGACCACCGCGGCAGGCTAATGTTTCGTTGCTATTCACTTCGGGTTACAAGCATATTTCTGTTTCTCGTGCCATGTAAGTGCTATTAATTAATGGACCCATCATGGACACAATAACAGATATCAAATATACCAACATTTTAATTTGTCCCTGGAAATGACATGCACTACTGGCCATTAAAATTGCTACACCAAGAAGAAATGCAGATGATAAACGGGTATTCATTGCACAAATATATTATAGTAGAACTGACATGTGATTACATTTTCACGCAATTTGGATGCATAGATCCTAAGAAATCAGTGCCCAGAACAACCACCTCTGGCCGTAATAACGGCCTTGATACGCCTGGGCATTGAGTCAAACAGAGCTTCGATGGCGTGTACATGTACAGCTGCCCACGCAGCTTCAACACGATACCACAGTTCATCAAGAGTAGTGACAAGCGTATCCAATTGGTGAGAGATCTGGAGAATGTGCTGGCTAGGGCAGCAGTCGAACATTTTTTGTGTCCATAAAGGCCCGTACAGGACCCGCAACATGCGGTCGTGCATTATCCTGCTGAAATGTAGAGTTTCGCAGGGATCGAATGAAGGGTAGAGCCACGGGTCGTAACACATCTGAAATGTAACGTCCACTGTTCAGAGTGCCGTCAGTGCAAACAAGACGTGACCGAGACGTGTAACCAATGGCACCCCATACCATCACGCTGTTAACTGCTGTTTGTGTATGAGAAATCGGTTGGAAACTTTCCTCATGTCAGCACGTTGTAGGTGTCGCCACCGGCGCCAGCCTTGTGTGAATGCTCTGAAAAGCTAATCATTTGCATATCAGAGCATCTTCTTCCTGTCGCTTAAATTTCGCGTCTGTAGCACGTCATCTTCGTGGTGTAGCAATTTTAATGGCCAGTAGTGCATGTTCTCTTTATTTAAATTTGGGTTATCTATTCCTCTCTCACAGCACCCACTTTATCAAATAAAATCACCTATCTTCTGTCTGATTAGCAATGCCCCGTGAGTAGTGCATACAAAAGTTGTTGAGATAAAGCCTACAATTCTCCACCTCAATGTGGAATTCGGAATTAGACCTTTGGAGAATTGTGTCAGTCTATGGTTTAATTATTTTACTAGCCTCCACATCAGAGTACAGCAATCAGTTCTGCAAACGAAGCTGTAAGTCATGATTTTTGATGATACCTTTGTTGCTACTCTATCTACCTTCATCTCTACACCCTATCATGTGAAGGAGCGGAGGATGGGCTGCATCTCGTGCTGGAAACAGGCTTCCGTCGTACCGATATGAGGTACGAACTGCAACAGACTGCACACGATGCGCTCAACAGGCACCATCAGAGCCCCCTTCGAACATCGAAGGCACATTCCGGTAAAGGTACTGAGTGTACGCTGATCTTTATTTTTGAGCTGACAATATTTTCCTCCATGGGTTCCATTATGCACCTAACGTTGGAGATCCATTTTATCAAGTGCCCTGTCAAGTAATTCGGCCATAGTACGCAATGTTGAGGCGTGCCAGCTAGTTTATGAGTACTTTCTGCAATGGACAGCTGTTTGTAGCAATTGCAATTGGAGCGTTTACGGTGCAACCTTGCTGCAGACACATGGCTGCCCACCGTGAGCCTTCACCCTGCAGCTGGTCACATTGCCAGTTGAGCGGATTACTTGCAGCGGTGTGAAGAGAGAACGAAATGGATCGTCTGACGATGGTAACATTGGTCCGTTCGCGACAAAGAATGGTTACGCACGAGGAGAAATACGATGACGTACAGACTGCACCCTTTGAATATAGAACGTCGCCATTGTAGGCGCTCTCAGGTGCTGATTATCTGGAGCACTTTTTTCAGGCACTTGCTAATGTCGCAATACATTTTACAACTTACCTTAACTGTTATTGAATCGGAAATAGTTAAAACGTTTGAAGATTCTTCCAGTATCACTAATGCAATCTCTGTAGAAGTCCAGTTCGTCAATATATTCACTCTGCGGTAATATTTCGCCAGTTTTTTTTTCTTTCATATTCATCTAATGTCGTACATTTCGAACGTGTTAACTTTTGTCCTTTAATTTACAAAGAAACACTGATAAATTACTATAAAATACTATAAGCATCAAGTGGTGGTGATGATCTGCATGCCTCTGGTCCATAAGTATAAGTACCTTTTGAAGTCCTCTCTTGTAGATCTCACTTCTTAAAGTATCTCGTAAGATCACAACCAACCCTGCTGGCTAAATAAGGTGGTTTGATTGGTACGAGACTGGAAATATGCGGTCTGCCTACACTGCTTACACGCTTGCGACCCATCGTAAAATATTACTCCAGCGTGTGAGGTCCATACAAAATATCACTATCAGCGGTCTTTTAGCTGTACAAAGAAAGACAGCACGGGTGTTCAGCGTAGAGCGTCACAGGAAAGCTGACCACTTGGCAGATGCTTCAAGACAAGACTTACAGCTCTCCAAGAACCACTGTTGAGGAATCTAAGAATAACCACAGTCCCATCGTATTGTTCCTGTAGTAGTGACGGGGAAGATAAGATTAAACTAGTTACATCTTCGGATAGAGGCATATAAGGCAGTCACTTTCCCGGCGCTCGCTGTTAGGATGGAACGGGAGAAAACCCTAATAAGTGGTGCAATTGAGAAGTACCTTCTGTCATGCATGTCACAGCGATTTGCGGAGTATATATGTACATATACATGTAGATGCATGGTGTCCGAGAAACTGTCTAAACGAGTAGCAATTCTCTAAACAGTGACACAGTTATTCTTGAAAATTTCAGTCAAAGATTAACTTTCCGGTCAGCCGGCGATGGTCGCTGTTCCACACACAAATCAGTTGGATGTCCTCCACTGGCGAGGGTCGTAGCGAGTAACCACGCTGCTGGTTAATAGCGCCGGAATACACGGTGGGCCTGTTTCATCATCGTCGCGTCTTTCTGGCTCTGCACGAGCAGCCAAACTTCAGTGCAGGGTGACTCCGCGATGATGTTGCAGACTTTCAGGCATGAAAGAGAAGGGTAAAAGTATCAGTTTGAAGTAGGCATACTGGTCCGGTAACTGCCGAGTCGACAGTTAAAAGAGAACATCTTTTTGATTCCTCTGACAGGAATTCATATGGCAGCACTGCTGTTGCTTTGATTGTAGGTTAGGCAACTTTCAGAGCTGGTAGTATGGACCAAAGAAAGCAAAAAATGTGGAATAAAAATGGGCTATAAAACCCGTACCTTAAGAGTTATGAGCACTTTTTCATTTTCAATACTGCGAAACAAGTATCTTCTAACGCAATCTTTTCCATATTTTGGAAGGAGGTAGTATGGATCAATAAAAGGAAAAAATATGCACAAAATATGAGCTCTAAAATGCATACCTTAAGACCCATGGGTTCTTGTCCAGTAGAAATGATGTGTTTCGCAGCAGCGAAGATGAACAAGTGCTCATTACTCGTAACGTAGGCATTTTAGAGCCATCTATAGTCGACATTAATTTCTTGTTTGAGTCCATACTAGCATCTCTGGAAGTTGCCTGCCCTACAATTTCATTAACACCAGAATCAGTACTTGATTTCCACAGTCGTATGATTTTAGCTTACAACTTTCGATTCGGTCGTTTCCTAACCAGGGTCCCTTACGTCAAATCGATATATTTGTTCTTCTCCATCATCCTCGAAAATTAGTAACATCGCCACCGTTACGAGGTATAAACGTACCACGGACGTAGGTAAACAACCACGCAACCAGAGATACAGACAAGAGATTTGCGGGGTCACCTCCACCTGCTATACATTCTTGGGCGAGGGTGAACCAGCCTGGTCATTTGCAGTGAAATATACATCAGGATACTCGAGTGACCACAAGCACAAAAGAGCTGGAACAGCAAGGAGTCGTTATGATGGGGCTAAAATATACTTCCACAAGCCAATCCAGACTACCTCTACATGATTCAGATGTGGTTACATCACCACAAATCAGAAAGCGGCTTGAAATTTGAGACTGGTAACATTTTTGATTCGCAGATCCGTTCGTGCACGTTTACTTTCTTCACACTTAATGGCACCTTTCCTTCACGAAGGACATGTTGTTTCTTAAACGTATATGTTGTGTGTAGGCGATAGCAATAGGTAAGTGTAGAGTCTACTATAGTGTTTCTGATGCTGATGGGGAATACAGAGGAGGCAGAGGGCCTAATATCATGCCAGCACATGAACTACTCTCTGGAATAGCAACAACAAAGCCAACGAACTTAATGAACTCTCCCAAAGACAGCAGATCACCATAAACAGCGGCAGACAGTGCGGAGAGGAATTTAACCCAAGACGCCGGCGCGAAGAGTCGTGATCATCGATTCTACGTCACTCAAAATTCACTACTCACCAGCTGCGAGAATTTCTTCCATCATCAGAATTTGAACCGGAAGAACCATTTTGCAAGCCGAAAACAACCTATTCGATCAGACATTCTGTTGGACTCCTAAGAGTTTAGCGTGAAAACCGGGAGCCAAAAAGCGGCGTCTTTGTGATCTTACGAGCATGTAAACACCACTGAAACTAACAAGGGAACCTCCCCATCGCACCCCCCTCAGATTCAGTTATAAGTTGGCACAGTGGATATGCCTTGAAAAACTGAAAACAGATCGAGAAAAAAGGAAGAAGTTGTGTGGAACTGTGAAAAAATAAGCAAAATATACAAACTGAGTACTTCATGGGAAGATAGGCAACGTCTAGGACACTGGGAACGCAGAAGCGCCGTGGTCTCGTGGTAACGTGAGCAGCTGCGGAACGGAAGGTCCTTGGTTCAAATCCTCCATCGAGTGGAAAGTTTAATTTTTTATTTTCAGTTTTATGTGACAAACTCTTATGTTTTCATCACTTTTTTGGGAGTGATTATCACATCCACAAGAAGAATCTTTTTACCTCTTCGCCAAGTGTACAAGTTAGGTGGGTCGACAAGATATTCCTGTCATGTGACGCACATGCCGTCACCAGTGTCGTATAGAATATATCAGATGTGTTTTCCTGTGGAGGAATCGGTTGACCTATGACCTTGCGATCAAATGTTTTCGGTTCCAATTGGAGAGGCACGTCCTTTCGTATACTAATCGCACGGTTTTGCGATGCGGTCGCAAAACACAGACACTAAACTTATTACAGTGAACAAAGACGTCAATGAACGAACGGACAGATAATAACTATCGAAAAATAAAGAAAATAAAATTTTCACTCGCGGGAAGACTTGAACCAAGGACCTCTCGTTCAGCAGCTGCTCACGCTACCACGGGACCACGACGCTCCTGAGCTCACTTTGTCCATGATGTGGCCTATCTTCCCATGAACTACTCAGTTTGTATATTTTGCTTATTTTTTCACAGTTCCACACAACTTCTTCCTGTTTTCTCAATTGATTTTTGTTCAGTTTATCAAGGCCTATCCACTGTGACAACTTATAACTAAATCTGAGGGGGGTGCGATGGGGAGGTTCCCTTGTAAGTATTATAGTTGAGATGCACTGCTTGTTGTTGACTTCTATTAGAAATTTGTTTGTACTGCCATCTCCCGCAGAAGATATTGTACAGAAAGTCGGAAGAGAAGCGTTCATTGTCCAGGGATATGACAGGTTCGATCACTCGAAGCAGAAAAGTCTAGTAAACATGAACTGTAAAATGTATGCCTTAAGGGCTATGAGCACATGTTCACCTTCGCTACTATGAACATCACTTCTACAGACCAACTGCTCATATCTGTTAACATATTTATTTTAGAGCCTACCCTCATGCTCACAAATTCAGGATAATGCTGATACATGGTGAAACAATGCTCTGGTGGGCGGTTTGCGGGTTTAAATCACCTCAGGGTCTGACCGTGCTGTGCATTTGACCCGCGGTCGTCGCACGGTGGCGCTGGCAGCAGGCCTCATACGCAGTGGCGTGTAGCAGCATGTCTGAGTACGGTGCAGCGAGTAAGTGTGTGTTGAAAATGGCTCAAAGAACACATATTAATGACGTTATGAGGGGTAGAATACTAGGGTGACTAGAGGCTGGTTAAACACAGCAGGTCGTAGCACAGGCACTCCGTGTGCCACAATGTGTGATCTCAAGATTATGGCAACGATTCCAGCAGACAAGAAACGTGTCCAGGCGCTACAGTACAGGACGTCCACAGTGTACGACACCACAAGAAGACCGATATCTCACCATCAGCGCCCGCTGACGGCCACAGAGTACCGCAGGTAGTCTTGCTCGGGACCTTAGCGCAGCCACGGGAACATTTGTCTCCGGACACACTGTCTACAGACGACTGAACAAACATGGTTTATTCGGCCGATGACCTGCAAGGTGCATACCACTGACCCCTCGTCACACGAGAGCCCGTAAAGCCACGTGTCAAGAACACAGTACATGCTCATGGAACAGTGGTCCCAGGCTATGTTCACGGACGAGACGAGTCCAGATATAGTCTGAACAGTGATTCCCGCCGGGTTTTCATCTGGCGTGAACCAGGAACCAACCCCTTAATGTCCTTGAAAGCGACCTGTCTGGAGGTCGTGGTTTGGTGGTGTGGGGTGGGATTTTAGGACATGTTTTCCACAAGAGTGCTTTTAAAGACCAATTTGGAGTCTGCGTTTCCCACGGACATATTTTTCAGAAGTTCGGAATCGGCCAAAAACCTGTAACTGGGATTGAATACACCCAGGATACACTTTAGGAGCCTCTCCTTGTGAATGTTGGCGTTATTATTCCTCTGAGCCCGTTGATATTTACACCAGTTAATGTGTCACTGAAGATGACTAGAATGTTCATCTGTTGATACATTGTGGAAATATGTAGCCTTTACAGCACTTTGTCACCGTGGCATTACTAAATGATGAAAGAATCGAACGCTGGCGTAAATCGCCTTCTATAGAACTAGGCTAAACAAGAATTTCTCCTTCATAAACAAAGCAACTGGTCTGTGATTGCTTCTAAGATACGGAATAGAGTCACAGATGATCTATGAAATCAAAGAGTCTTCTAGATGTATCCCGTGCAGGTCTGCTTAAAGTAATCCACGGAATAATTTTTCACCTATCTAACACTGAAGCGTTGCTTTAAAAAGTAGGCATGGCAGAAAGGTCGCATCACACGTTCAATTGTCTTTCGTCCTCTTCGGATGCGGTTTCATCATGGAAACTTTGGGATCTTATTGGCCATGAGATAGAATAATAAATAAAAACTAATAAATAAAATAAAAATAAGAAAACGAATTGAAAATTGATATTTTGGCATCAGCAGAAAGCTTTCACTCTCTTAAACGAGCTCTGAATGCTGAAGCATTGGCTTCACTGTCGTTAATAAGCTCTATTACAAATCTCGTTTTGGAGGTTCACCCTGTTTGTCCATTACAAAATTTATCACATTCACCACATGTTATTGTATATACTCCGGACAGAGGCGAGCTACCAGTTTTGTTACCGATAGGCTCTATCAGCACGCAAGTATTACGGAGATGTTTTGTGAACTCAAGAGAGAATTGCCGGAGGTGAGACGATGTTCTTCTGCAAGGCACCATTGCTCAAATTTAGAGAACCGGCACTGCGGAACGATTCTATTGCCGCCAGCGTAAATTTCGCGGAAGGACCGTGAAGGCATGATGAGAAAAACTGGCGCTCATACGAAAGCCATTAGTCGTTTTTCCTTCGCTCTGTTTACTAGTGGAAATGACTGGTAGTGGCCCAAGGTACGCCCCCCCCCCCCCCCCCCCCCCCGTCATGCATCGTACGATGGTTTGTGTAGCATGTATGTAGATGTAAATTTACACCTGTTATACTTGGCTCCTATGTCGTATATAATATGTGATATTGTGGAGCACTTTCTCCTGTAGCCAAATAGCAGCCTAATTTTTTGAAATAAACGACTTATATTTTCGGAAAAATGACGTCATACAGAAAGGTTATGGTTTAGCAAATATTTGCAAGCTGCAGAGCATCAAGTAGAAGCGTATCATCTTCATCTTTGCCTAGGTGTGTTGTGTCGTCTTCCGAAGCCTTGGCTATGCTCTGCCGCGATTGGTTCGTTTGCTTTTGAATTTCGGATGGCGCTGCTTTCTGTGAGAGACCTGCTGACAACGAGAGTATCGAGTGTTGCTGCCGGAGTGAATTTAGTTTCCGGTTGTGTGGCAGCGCAATGTAGCGGGAAAGGTGGTGTAACTTCCTGCGAACGCACGTGATTGCTACGAGCGTGTGTACTCGGGACGGCGGCAGTCGTTCTGGACGGGCTGTGTGCTATGGAAGCTCGGCGTGGCAACCGTGTTGACGCGGCGCGTCCGCGTTGCTATGGCGGAACTGGGGCGATTACGTAACTCGAGTTGGTGCTGGTTGAAACCTGTCGCCGAATGCTTGTCTGCCTTCTGGAGTAACGGTGAGAATTTCTTGACTTGATGTGTCTCACTCAATTTCTGCCCGTGTCGTCGGGTGTGTTTTGCTCTAAGGTCGTGTGCCATGGTGTTTCGCAATTTTAGTAGGTTCAGGCGTGCCCGAAATCCCAATTCAATGATCTGCTGTTTTATTGTCAAGTGTAACTATTACTAGGAAAGAGTGTTAACTCTCTGTGCCTTAATAACTGAACCTAAAATATTATCTGTGTTTGAAATTTTATTCTGATCCAAGTGCAATAACGATCTTGTATTTTACAATTTGTTGATTATTATTATTATTATTATTATTATTATTTAGTACTGGCCGTCTTATTTACCAAGTCGAAGATTTACGAAGGGCAGTGGGCATCATTAACAGTTCCTGTCTGGATAGGCGTTATATTTTGAACCATGTGTTTCAATGTTTAGTAATTTTTATTTTATGTGTTATAGAGAGTTGCTGTTATGCCCTATGTGGACGATTCGCCACGTTGGTGAAGTTTCTAGTTTTTCTGCTGGTCTGTGGTCAGGAGCACGGGCTGGTTTCAAGTACTAACTCACTAACTTCAACCATTCTCAAATATTTATTACTACTGATATTCAGGCCCTTCAGGCCGAGTAGCCCCTTTTTGGTTATTAATTTTATCTTGTTAGCTTGTTTCATTAAAAAAAAAACCTTTGGTATATGAATTTGTCTTTTGGTCTTTACTGCTCCTTTGGACGAAGTAAATTGACTGTTGGTTTTGCATTCTTGTAGCATTTTCAAAACGGCATTTGTGGTTATGTTTGATTGGCCTTTCTGGCCGAATGAGTAAAGTCATTCCTTTCAGTAACTTATTGTATTGGTCAACAATTAATCAATAGTGTTGGGTCCTTCAGACCGTGATCATCTCTTACGTTGAATCTTAAGGTTGTCATTCTGACATTACAGTTGTGAATGTTCAACGGCGCTTCAGGCCAGGAGTTTAAAAATTTTTATTGTGTTTTGTGACCTCATTTGGGTGTACGCTTTTACTCCATGCAGCCTTTGACCTCTGCTTACCTTACGTTTAGGTTAAGTTTTCCCATACCACGACGTATCACACGTATTCTAGGTTTTTGCATCGATTTTGGACGCATAATGTTCCATAGATGTCGTCCACAGTTTCGTAGGTCATTGTTGCTCCATGCAGGTACATACATGAAACAAAGCTCTTATTACATGACATAATCAGCACTGCAGACAATTTATCGGTACCGAAGCAGTCTCTAAATGCCGCAGTTATTCAGCGGATGCCCTGAACAATTGTTGGCTATTACTTGAGCCTGATTCACGCGGTCTTTACGCAGAGGCCAGCCGTAAAGCGCTGGGCTTCCGTGTTTAAGGCTGGGAGTCGGCGGCGGCAATCCCCGCAAAGTACAGCTGTAGCCGTGGATGGGAGCGGGCGAGCGCGGTAGAGTGGAAGCCTGCAGGCTGTAGACAATGCGCGCCATTAGGCGGCGGAGTGAGGCGGCCCCGTCGCGCCGATTGCTGTACTGGGGTCGCGCAGCCAGCAGCAGTCGCGGCTGCGGCATTACGGCCGGCTTAGAGCCGGCTCCTAAGCCGCCATTTCCGGCAACGATTGTCTCAGCCTGGCGTAGCGGCATGCAGCTCTTCTCTAGCAGACACTTTAACGTCGCCTCCTATTCATATTCTTCGAATACAACTGTACACTGTGCGGTACCACGTTTCCTCGCTTCTAGTTCAGGAACTAGCTCTGCAGATGACGAAGAAATTGGTGAAATGTATGATGGGATAGAAGAAATTATTCAGGTAGTGGAGGGAGATGAAAAATTTAATAGTCATGGGTGACTGGAATTCCTCAGTAGGAAATGGGAGAGAAGGAAACATAGTAGGTGAACACGGATTCCTCGCTTCTAGTTCAGGAACTAGCTCGGCAGATGACGAAGAAATTGATGAAATGTATGATGAGATAGAAGAAATTATTCAGGTAGTGGAGGGAGACGAAAATTTAATAGTCATGGGTGACTGGAATTCCTCAGTAGGAAAAGGGAGAGAACATAACATAGTAGGTGAATATGGATTGGGGCTAAGAAATGAAAGAGGAAGCCGCCTGGTAGAATTTTGTGCAGAGCATAACTTAATCATAGCCAACACTTGGTTCAAGAATCATGAAAGAAGGTTGTATACATGGAAGAACCCTACAGATACTAAAAGGTATCAGATAGATTATATAATGGTAAGACAGAGATTTAGGAACCAGGTTCTAAATTGTAAGACATATCCAGGGGCAGATGTGGACTCTGACCACAATCTATTGGTTCTGACCTGTAGATTAAAACTGAAGAAACTGCAAAAAGGTGGGAATTTAAGGAGATGGGACCTGGATAAACTGAAAGAACCAGAGGTTGTACAGAGTTTCAGGGAGAGCATAAGGGAACAATTGACAGGACTGGGGGAAAGAAATACAGTAGAAGAAGAATGGGTAGCTTTGAGGGATGAAATAGTGAAGGCAGAAGAAATGAAAGAGGAAGCCGCCTTGTAGAATTTTGTGCAGAGCATTACTTAATCATAGCCAACACGTGGTTCAAGAATCATGAAAGAAGGTTGTATACATGGAAGAACCCTACAGATACTAAAAGGTATCAGATAGATTATATAATGGTAAGACAGAGATTTAGGAACCAGGTTTTAAATTGTAAGACATATCCAGGGGCAGATGTGGACTCTGACCACAATCTATTGGTTATGAACTGTAGATTAAAACTGAATAAACCGCAAAAAGGTGGGAATTTAAGGAGATGGGACCTGGATAAACTGAACGAACCAGAGGTTGTACAGAGTTTCAGAGAGAGCATAAGGGAACAATTGACAGGACTGGGGGAAAGAAATACAGTAGAAGAAGAATGGGTAGCTTTCAGGGATGAAATAGTGAAGGCAGCAGAGGATCAAATAGGTAAAAAGACGAGGGCTAGTAGAAACCCTTGGGTAACAGAAGAAATATTGAATTTAATTGATGAAAGGAGAAAATATAAAAATGCATTAAATGAAGCAGGCAAAAAGGAATTAAACGTCTCAAAAATGAGATCGACAGGAAGTGCAAAATGGCTAAGCAAGGATGGCTAGAGGACAAATGTAAGGATGTAGAGGCTTATCTCAATAGGGGTAAGATAGATACTGCTTACAGGAAAATTAAAGAGACCTTTGGAGAAAGGAGAACCACTTGCATGAATATCAAGAATTCAGATGGCAACCCATTTTCTTACTCATTATTAAACCTGCTCCTGCATTACCCGTATTTGATTTTGTATTTATAACCCTGTAATCACCTGACCAAAAGTCTTGTTCCTCCTGCCACCGAACTTCACTAATTCCCACTATATCTAACTTTAACCTATCCATTTCCCTTTTTAAATTTTCTAACCTACCTGCCCGATTAAGGGATCTGACATTCCACGCTCCGATCCGTAGAACACCAGTTTTCTTTCTCCTCATAACGACGTCCTCCTGAGTAGTCCCCGCCCGGAGATCCGAACGGGGGACTATTTTACCTCCGGAATATTTTACCCAAGATGACGCCATTATCATTTAATCATACAGTAAAGCTGCATTTCCTCGGGAAAAATTGCGGCTGTAGTTTCCCCTTGCTTTCAGCCGTTCGCTGTACCAGCACAGCAAGGCCGTTTTGGTTAATGTTACAAGGGCAGATCAGTCAATCATCCAGACTGTTGCCCCTGAAACTACTGAAAAGGCTGCTGCCCCTCTTCAGGAACCACATGTTTGTCTGGCCTCTCAACAGATACCCCTCCGTTGTGGTTACACCTACGGTACGGCCAGGTCCATGGTTCAAGGGGGGGATTCTGAAGGTGGCAGGGGTAAAATACAGGGAGCGAAAGGCTATTTACAGTTTGTACAGAAAGCAGATGGCAGTTATAAGAGTCGAGGGGTATGAAAGGGAAGCAGTGGTTGGGAAGGGAGTGAGACAGAGTTGTAGCCTCTCCCCGATGTTATTCAATCTGTATATTGAGCAAGCAATAAGGAAACAAAAGAAAAGTTCGGAATAGGTATTAAAATCCATGGAGAAGAAATAAAAACTTTGAGGTTCGCCAATGACATTGTAATTCTGTCAGAGACAGCAAAGGACTTGGATGAGCAGTTGAACGGAATGGACAGTGTCTTGAAAGGAGGATATAAGATGAACATCAACAAAAGCAAAACAAGGATAATGGAATGTAGTCGAATATAGTCGGGTGATGCTGAGGGAATTAGATTAGGAAATGAGACACTTAAAGTAGTAAAGAAGTTTTCGTATTTGGAGAGCAAAATAACTGATGATGGTCGAAGTAGAGAGGATATAAAATGTAAAGTGGCAATGGCAAGGAAAGCGTTTCTGAAGAAGAAAAATTTGTTAACATCGAGTATAGATTTGAATGTCAGGAAGTCGTTTCTGAAAGTATTTGTATGGAGTGTAGCCATGTATGGAAGTGAAACGTGGACAATAAATAGTTTACACAAGAAGAGAATAGAAGCTTTCGAAATGTGGTGCTAAACAAGAATGCTGAAGATTAGATGGGTAGATCACATAAATAATGAGGAGGTATTGAATAGAATTGGGGAGAATAGGAGCTTGTGGCACAACTTGACTAGAAGAAGGTATCGGTTGGTAGGACATGTTCTGAGACATCGAGGGATCACCGATTTAGTATTGGAGGGCAGCGCGGAGGGTAAAAATCGTAGATAGAGACCAAGAGATGAGTACACTAAGCAGATTCAGAAGGATGTAGGCTGCAGTAGGTACTGGGAAATGAAGAAGCTTGCACAGGATAGAGTAGCATGGAGAGCTGCATCAAACCAGTCTCAGGACTGAAGACCACAACAACAACAGTTCAGGAATCGCAAAGATACAATCGCACCGGAAGGTAATGGTACAGTGTGTAAACTTTTAATTGGCAGTTCTGATTCGGTAGAAGTCGGTAAACGTCGGGAGGCTTCGGTAGGCGCGCAGTTTCGACTGCTGCCAACATTACGTAGCTGTCTGTTATACAAGGTAGCCATTGTCGTCTGCTTCGTTATTGTTTTGCGCTGTACTGTTCTGCGTGTTTTTATTGTGCAGTTGTGCTAAACATTATCAAAAAATGGTTCAAATGGCTCTGAGCACTATGGGACTTAACATCTGTGGTCATCAGTCCCCTAGAACTTAGAACTACTTAAACCTAACTAACCTAAGGACATCACACACATCCATGCCCGAGGCAGGATTCGGACCTGCGACCGTAGCAGTCTCGCGGTTCCGGACCGAGAGCCTAGAACCGCTAGACCACCGCGGCCGGCGTAAACATTATCAAAATGAGTGAAGAGACAGTTGCTGGCCCATCTCGCGAGTCGCCAACAACCCCTACCGGTAGGTCTACTGTTAGAAGGACACCAGTATTACGTAGTGATGCTCACAAAGTTATATTGCGTGTGATTGAATGCTGCGAAAGGGAAAGGGAGCAGAAATAATTGCTTCACCCCATTTACAAATCTTCAGTGAGAGCTGCTACATACACAGGACAAAGCGTGTGTAGCATTGAAAGATTCAAACAGTTTCATTGCATTCGGATGAATGGTTTGTGAGCGCATAGTAATACATTCATTTTTACAGATATAGATTTTAATGTACATGACGATTTCAGTTTCGTTTACGGACAACATTTAAAGCGAGTTTTACTTCCAACTTTCGTTTACTTTCGTACAAGCATGACGCGCAATTTGTAGTGCCAGCACTGCAACTGGTAGGCGTGCCTTCCCCCCCCCCCCCCCCCCCCCCAACCCAAAGGCTCCTGTCCCCTCGCCAGCCAAAGCTTGCTTCCTCCTCTCCCCGCACTCCTCTCCCAACTCTGCCGTCTTACAGTTAACACACTGTACAACCCCCCCTCCCCCCATCTGCCCCCGCCAATGGTGTGTTGTCTTTGTGCCGACATTTTACTACTGTGTTTACAGTGAGTGTCCAGTGTTGTGTGTCCTCCAAGTGTTACGAATGGCCATTATACTGTCGTTGGGCGTGATTTTTATATCTCTTGCGAACAGAAACCAGACTGTTTTTTAATTGTCTGTCTACTGTCGCTGGGTGTGATTTTTATATCTCTTGCGAACAGAAACCAGACTGTTTTTTAATTGTCTGTCTACTAAGTTCCCTGTCTGCTTCCTGTGTATTTTATTAGCTTTGCCAACCATTTGCTTTCTTTTTTTTAACATACCACAATTTCCCGCCGTTTTACAATTTAAGCCACCGTTTTATCGCCTGCTTTTATTGTTTCTTATCTTCTTTCTTACGTTTTAAAAAGTCTGTAGGCTGCAGAGCAGCGTAATAAGCTGCTGCCAGCTCGCTCCCTTCGGGGGAATCGAAATACAATAAAGGAAAAAAAATGGTACACGTGCGTATTTATCGATGCTGGTTACAAACGCCATACCTTCCGGTACACAACACATGTACGCGCTACCTTACATACTTGACATTGCAATGCTCCCCACAGTGCCTACCATTAACAAAGAAATGCAGTGTTAAGTGCAAACATGTATCTCCTCGGCACACAAAAAGTATTGGCACAGAGCGTGGCTTCTCGGTATACTGCTGGGTTTTCAGGTACCGGCACGCCATTTGCTGACCCAACAGACACTGGGTGTTGTTGAGGGCCCAGTCGCTAGTACACTACTGGCCATTAAAATTGCTACACCAGGAAGAAACGCAGATGATAAACGCGTATTCATTGGACAAATATATTATACTAGATCTGACATGTGATTACATTTTCATGCAGTTTGGGTGCATAGGTCCTGAGAAATGAGTACCCAGAACAGCCACCTCTGGCCGTAATAACGGCCTTGATACAACTGGGCATCGAGTCAAACAGAGCTTGGATGGCGTGTACAGGTACAGCTGCCCATGCAGCTTCAATACGATAACACAGTTCATCGTGAGTAGTGACTGTCGTATTGTGACGAGCCAGTTGCTCGACCACCATTGACCAGACGTTTTCAATTGGTGAGAGGTCTGGAGAATGAGCTGGCCAGGGCAGCAGTCGAACATTTTCTGTATCCAGAAAGGCCCGTACAGGACCTGCAACATGCGGTCGTGCATTATCCTGCTGAAATGTATGGTTTCGCAGGGAAAGAATGAATGGTAGAGCCACGGGTCGTAACACATCTGGAATGTAACGTCTACTGTTCAAAGTGCCGTCAATGCGAACAAGAGGTGACTGAGACATGTAACCAATGGCACCCCATAACATTACGCCGAGTGATATGCCAGTATGGCGATGACGAACACAGGCTTCCAATGTGTGTTCACTGCGATGTCGCCAAACACGAATGTTACCATCATGACTCTGTAAACAGAATCTGGATTCATTCGAAAAAATGACGTTTTGCCATTCGGGCACCCAGGTTCGTCGTTGACTACACCATCGCAGGCGCTCCTGTCTGTGATGCAGCATCAAGGGTAACCGCAGCCATGGTCTCCAAGCTGATAGTCCATGCTGCTGCAAATGTCGTCGAACTGTTCGTGCAGATGGTTCTTGTCTTGCAAACGTCCCCATCTGTTGACTCAGGGATCGAGACGTGGCTGTACGATCCGTTACAGCCATGCGGATAACATGCCTGTCATCTCGATTGCTAGTGATATGAGGCCGTTGGGATTCTGCACGGCATTCCGTATTACCTTTCAGAACCCACCGATTCCATATTCTGTTAAGTCATTAGATCTCGACCAATGCGAGCAACAATGTCGCGATACGATAAACCGCAATCGCGATAGGCTACAATCCAATCTTTATCAAAGTCGGAAACCTGATGGTACGCATTTCTTCTCCTTACACGAGGCATCAAAACAATGTTTCACCAGGCAACGCCGGTCAACTGCTGTTTGTTTATGAGAAGTCGGTTGGAAACTTTCCTCATGTCAGCACGTTGTAGGTGTCGCCACCGGCGCCAACCTTGTGTGAATGTTCTGAAAAGGTAATCATTTGCATATCACAGCATCTTCTTCCTGTCGATTATATTTCACGTCTGTAGCACGTCATCTTTGTGGTGTAGCAATTTTAATGGCCAGTAGTGTATGTTGCTCTATTGCGCGATAGTGGTCAGCATGGGGCCGAAGAAGAAGGAACATTCAGTGGCGTTGCGTGAGAGAGTGGTATTGCTCCATTCACAAGGGAGAAGCTATCGACAAATCGGAGCAGAGGCGTCTGTTAACTACACCGCGGTACGAGCCGTGATTCACAAATATAAAGAGACTGGGACAACACTGAATAATTGTCGTCCTGAACGTCTAAAAGTGCTTACAACGCGCGAGCGTCGCCGTATGATCGCACTTGCTCGGAAGGAACCTACTGCAAGTGCACCAACTACTGCTGAGATTGTTCAGACAACGTCCGGAAGATGGTTAGTGTTCACACTATACGAAATGTGTTGAATGAGGCAGACATGCAAGGACGATCTCCTAGGAAAAAGACATATATATATATATATATATATATCGGAAAATAACCGGCAGAAACGCCAGCAGTTTGCCAAGAACTACATCAGCAAACCGATGGAGTTTTGGTACACTGTGATATTTAGCGACGAATTATCGAAGTTCAATGTGTTCGGATTTGATGCAAGAAAGAAAGCTTAGCGCAAGCCGAATACGCACCTCGACATCAAACACATGCATCCCACAGTTAAACACGGTGGGGGCGGTATCATGGTCTAGGGCTGTCTGCCGGCATCAGGCGTTGGAAATCTAGCTGTAATCCACTGTACAATGCATCATATGAGATACGTCGACGTGTTGTGAGGTAATTTACACGCCAGTGCACAGACATTGCGCCTTCCGGGGTGTTTCATTTCCAGCAAGACAACGATCCAAAACATACCACCATGAATACCTGGGAGCGGTTACTGAATACTGCCCCCTCAAGGGTTCTAACACCACCTCAGATCCCTGATTTGAACGCCATTGAGAACCTGTGGGATCATTTTGACACACAAGTCAGAAAAAGGCATCTGTCCGGTTAAAACGACTTGGAGAGAGTGCTCCTGGAGGAATGGTCGATAATTACCCCTGATATCACCCGGAATTTAATACAAAGGATTCCTAGGCGTTTACGTGCTGTTATAGATGTTGAAGGGATGCACACTAGCTATTAGAAGGTGAACATCAATGAAGAAAACGAATACACTGTCCGATTCACACGCGTGTGCCAATACTTTTTTTGGATGCAGAAGAGCGATGTTTATTTTTCATAACACTGTATGTTACTTTACGGACAGGTGATTTGGGCATATTTGTAACCTATGTAATGTAAGGTGGCACGTGTCTGGTTTCTGTTCTGAAATATATGTTTCGTTTAACCGACAAACACTAAAATGTAACTGTGCCAATACTTTTTTGTGCGATTGTAGCTATAGTGATGGTTGTGTTCCACGTTTTCGTATTTATCAGTCACGAACGTGGAGATAGTGATTGTACCAAACTTGGGCCCCAAGGCAGAGCGAGGTTACCTAACTTTACAGCAATGTCAAACCATATTTCCATGTTAATAATGTAAGTGCGAAAAAAATTCTGTCTGTTCAATATTCACTAACGTAGCGATAGTGGTCGTAACGGAAATAGGAACGAGGCATACGAAGATCGTGTGACGTTAGAGCATTGCCAATCCGTAATTCCAAATTCATATCTATACTAATATTATAAATACGAAATAAACCAGTCTGGTATGCTTTCACGACTAAACTACCGAACAGATTTGTTTGAAATTTGGTATAGAGACAGACTCCTTTAGAAAGCGATTAGTGTTAGGTATTTATTGATTTGAAAAATTAAACTCGTAAAATGGAATACTAATTACTCTCTGAAAAACTATCAACTCTTCGACCTCTGATCTTTTCTCAAAATGCTTTTATTGTTAATATCGGTCGCAAGCCCGTCACATTCTAACCCGCTGAGCTCCACCCGTCTCTTAGAGCTTTTTTAGGTGCTTGCAGACTCACGACGAAGTGACGTAGACAGTTAAATTCTGTACGGTAAACAGACGTCGTGCCTTTGCATGTAGAACATGGGAGACTTTTTCTGAGGCTGCATTTGACTTTGACATGTGAGCACAGCCACGGATAACAGGCAGAGACGTGAGGGTAGCAAATGTTATTGCACGTGCAGGTATTACAAAATTGGCGCCGCACCAAATTACAAATTATTAATTTTCTTTTCCCGTCACTTTAACGCTGCTTCATAATTTTAAAAAGTCCAAATTTTATTTTAGCGCCGTCACGATTACTTACCATAACAACACTACTCATACGCTTAAACATCTGGGATCTTATAGCTGGCGTTGATAACCCTCGACCACTGGGTCACGGCTGCGATTCCCGGCTGGATCGGATATAGGATTTTTTTCCACTCGTGTGTGTGTGTGTGTGTGTGTGTGTGTGTGTGTGTGTGTGTGTGTGTGTTTGTGTGTGTGTGTGTGTGTGTGTGTGTGTGTGTGTGTGTGTGTTGAAACGTTCCCTTAGAAAAATTATTGAATTACTGTGCTGGTAAATCCCTTACGTTATTTGATTTTCAAACAGCTGAGCAGAACTGAACGTACTCAGACATTTCGCTCAGTACCTATTCTGATCAACACTAAACTGACACACAATATTTTTAGCGCAACGCAGTCTGACTTTCAGAAACCCCTACAAAAGAATGGCCCTGACTAACATTAACCTATACCTTTCACAAATCACTTACCTCACAAAATCTTCGTTACTCGAACTACTGCAATACAGCGAGCGCCACTACTGCCAGCTAAATAAAAGGTTCAAACTACTGAAGGCACTAACTACTGACAGGCATAGTTAGCAAATGAAAGATTTTGATGGAGAACAGACAGTGTATTTACCTTAATAGTGTTCAAAAGTCATAATATATATAGCAGTTCATGACATCCATTCTTACAAATGTACTGTTTCTGATGGACACACGTCCAGATCATCCGCTCTCAAAAATCCGACATCTCACTTCCCCAAATCCACCACTGCTGGCGGCTCACCTCCAACTGCGCAACGCTACGCGCTGTCAACATCCAGCTGCCCAACACTACAGTGGCAGACAACAATGCAAACCAGCCACAGACTGCACACAGCACAGCCAGTGATTTTCATACAGAGCGCTACGTGGCGGTGGCGTTACCAATATAAAAATCGAAACAGCCTACTTACAGTGTGTGTGTGTGTGTATTTTATCACCAAAAATGTGTTCAATTGTGTGTGAAATCTTATGTGACTTAACTGCTAAGGTCATCCGTCCCTAAGTTTACACAATACTTAACCTAAATTATTCTAAGGACAAACACACACATTCATGCCTGAGGGAGGACTCGAACCTCCGCCGCGACCATCCGCACAGTCTATGACTGCAGCGCCCCGACCGCTCGGCTAATCCCGCGCGGCTTTTATCACCATCGACAGGCAAGTTGTGTAAGTGATGTCAAATATAAAGACTTGCAGCAACCAGGTGAAAATTCCTAACGGGATCTCCGAGCCAATAAAGCCGACTGCTGTACGGACGCAGTACCGGGTGAAAGCCGGACTTCCATGCTTATAAAATACTCAACGTGTTTAACTCATACTCCCATGATAATGTTAGTAAATGCGAAATTAACTCCATCGGTTACGTATACGCGTTTAAACCGCTGAATGGATTTCGATGAAATTTGACATGTAGGTAACTTGAACACTGAGGAATAACAAAGATTGCTTTAGGAGGCAAGAAAAAAATGGTTCCTTAAGAGGGCGAAGTAAGGAATGGTACACGTGCTTTTTTTAATCAATGAACATAAACCTTGTAACCTCCCCACAATAAAATAATATGAATAGTATTCACATTCACTGTAACCTCCCAACAGAAAAATTCCGAAACCTCCCAACAGTAAAATGTAATTACTTATATAATTCACATTCAGCGTAACCTTCCAACAGATACACTCCAAAACCTACCAACAGTAAAATTTCGTAACCTACCAATAATAAAATTTGACTAATCTCTCAATAAAAATTGTCGCTCACTTATAACCTTTCAATAATGACTGTGAATTTAAACTGGTGAATTTTGGACGTCAGCAGTGCTGCGTCATGGCCCTGAAAGATCATTCTGAATAAATAGAAAATTCTTACCTCAATAAGGTCGCCAGATAACGCTTATATATCTGCTCCTATAAGCTGGCCAAGAGATTTGTCATGTATAAAAAGAAAGAACTGATTTTTCTTTACAATAATCAGGATGACCAAGGATTGGAGAAATTAGTAAAATCTTTAAATTGAGTTGAATGATTGTCGAAAGTTAATTTTTATAAGAAAGATTATTAGTAAGAGATTTCTTTTTAAAAGCATTTACATGGGACTTGATATAACAATACTACATATGCGCGAGGCTGCTTTTACCTTATACTACAACGTTCCCACGACCAGCCCAGCCAACTCCACACACACGACTGACAGCTACTACTACTACAACTAACACACAGTTCCTACTGCAGTCAACACTGCTCTCTGGTCTCAGATTCTCTTATAGCTTACATATTGCAGGCATCGCGAGAGCAATCCATCGAAATTACATCTGCTCAAGTGCGCTAGCAACAAATTCTTTAGTCATGGACCTCTTACATAACCCTCCACTGGGGTGGGCAAAAATTTGGCAGCAATGCTGAGTCAATTGGACTTGCCATGGGCAACAAATTTTTCTAGAATCTTTTTAGTTAACTAAGTCTAAAGTCAGAGAGTATATACATTATTGATAAGTGCAGAACATATTAAGAAATGAAATAGAGTGCACACGCACTGAGTTCAGAACATATTAAGAAATGACACAATGTATAAGCAATGAGTACAAAATACAGGGTGTCCCAGCCACCTTCTCCACCCAAAATATCTCTGGATCAATAACAGCTATTGGAAAACGACTTTCACCTGTATCAATGTTGGGCTGGGGCCCATGAATGTACATATTTGGCAACATTCTAAAACGAAAGCATATCTGTTTTTTAACACAAACTTATGTTTTTTAAATGGACCTCCTGTATTTTTTCTTCAGCAATCCATAGCATGACAAAGCACATACACAATGGCGTTGATTGCATCGCAATATTCCCATTACATCCCGAGATATTAAGACGCGAAGTTGGCGCTTGAAACACCCGACATGCGCTGCTAGCGCACGTCCTGAGGCTCAGGCGTGAACCCCATTCTGCCCGTAATCGCGATGTAATTGACATGTGTAATCACACCTCCCCACTTATCAAGAGGTCCGAGACGAATAATACGGTCTGCTGCCATCCTGCATTAACGTCGTACATTCCAGCAGGTATTTATCCCATAGGCTAGGTGTGATGCGGTTCTGTAACATATCTGTGTATCGCAACGTTAGTCACAAAGTTAACTTCGCTTATCGTTAATCCGTTACTAAAAAGGCAATGCCGTTCAATGTTAATACTTTACTTTACTGTAGATCTAGCGCAAGTGACAGTTAGTCATTCACTCGCAATAGTAAAATTCATGTTGATGGTTTTAGTGAAACGAACAAGTGGACTAAAAGTTTTACCGTTGTTTAGGTAAAAATATTTTGATTTGGGAAGTTCAGATAGGACATAGAAGATGAATGTAAACATGTTTAACCAATTAGTTTTATTATCACATAATTATCAATGTTATGTTTATCTAATGCGTTATATGACAAATTGTTGCAAACAAACGTTTCTTAACATCACTGGGTAAAATGGCCCTTTGTAGAAACTTCCACTGTGATACCAGCACTACATACTAAACATAGCGTTCACATCTCATGCTCAAAGTGATGCCCATTGGCTTGCATACATAGGGTCACTCTGCGGATGAAGGATGCCCTACTTCGTGCTACTGTTTCCTCTTTGATGGCTGTACAACCATCAATAATGCGTTGCTTCATTTCCTCTGGTGTTGTTGGTTCATATTGGTAAACAGCATCGCACTGCTCCCCAAAGAAAATAATCCAGCGGTGTAAGGTCCGGAGATCGGGCAGGCCACCTAACTGGGCCACCTCGTCCAATCCACCTACCAGGGAACTTACGGTTCAGAAGTCGTCGTGCTCGTAAGGCGTTATGTGTAGGGCATCCGTCATGCTGATACCACATGACCATTCTCAGGTTCAGAGGTATGGTGTCCAAGAGAACAGGAAGATTGTGTCGTATAAATTTGGAGTACTGTCTGCCATTTTGGATGCCATTTATAAAGAAAGGTCCGACAATGGTATCTCCAATAATCCCACACCAAACATTAACATTCCACGGACGTTGATGCTCTACCTGACGGAGCCATTTTGGATTGGCTGCGGACCAATAATGCATATTCCTCATATTGACAATTCCTTTGTTGGAGAATGATGCCTCGTCAGTAAAGAGAACATCTGCAAAAAACATTGGATTAGTCAGAAGTTTTTGCTGAGCCCACCGACAAAATGTTACCCTATTGCGGAAGTCATTTCCATGAAGATCCTGGTGTAAATGAACATGGTAAGGATGAAATTTATGACGTTTAAGAATACGCTGTGCACTTGATTTCGACACACCAACTTCACGTTCAATTTGACGTGTGCTGATTTGAGGATTCACAGCTATTGTAGCGAGCACAGCAACTTCAGCACTTTCACCTGTTCGTGTTCTAGGACGATGTCGAGGTCTTGGATTTAAGCTTCCCGTTTCACGTAGACGAGATGTGAGACGAAGGCGATGGCTTGTCAGGGAATCGTCTTCTGTACAGTCGTTCTGCCTGATCAGCATTTCGTCCACCTACAACAGGGTACAGTACAGGTATGTAGAGTAGGGTAGAAAACAGACATATTAGTTTAATAATCATAATGTTCGCTAACGGTATTATCAACAAACCAGCAATCTCATAACGTATTTCCCGTCAACGTACATTCTCCATAGATCAGCAGCATTTCTACCATATCTTCATGTCTGTACATTAAACTGTACAGTATAAGTTCCACAACACCATGTTTATTCACAATGTGTACTACCTCCGTGCCGTCACTAGATTACTCTGATGCACGACTACACTGGCAAGCGGTGTACTGCACGCCAAAGCAACAACAAATGGGATGCTCGGAGGGTGGTGGAGTACAGGAGTTTGCATGGGTCGCAAATCATAAACAAGGCGAAGTGGTAACTGTGGCAGTAGTGGGAACTACGTTGGACACTTGACTAGGTAGAGCTAGGCCCTGCGCGACAGGCACAATGGGTCATATAACGCATTAGATAAACCTTATTTTGGGTTTGCGGGATAAATAAGACAACCTGACGGGTGTACACCGGTCGGCACTGGTTCATATTGTGTACGTAGATACGTAAAACGTGCAAGAGGGAAACCATTATGTGCTTATGAGAGTTGATGGCAGCAGACCGTATTATTCGTTTCGGATCTCTTGATAAGTATGGAGGTGTGATTACACATTCATCGCGATTACGGGCAGAATGGGGTTCACGCCTGAGCCTCAGGACGTGCGCTAGCAGCGCATGTCGGGTGTTTCAAGCGTCAACTTCGCGTCTCAATATCTTGGGATGTAATGGGAATATTGCGATGCAATCAACGTCATTGTTTATGTGCTTTGTCACGCTATGGATTGCTGAAGAAAAAATACAAGAGGTCCATTTAAAAAAACATAAGTTTGTGATAAAAAACAGATATGCTTTCGTTTTAGAATGTTTCCAAATATGTACATTCATGGGCCCCAGCCCAACATTGATACAGGTGAAAGTCGTTTTCCAATAGCTGTTATCGTTCCAGAGACATTTTGGGTGGACAAGATAGCTGGGACACCCTGTATATTAACAAATGACATAAAGTGCACACGCACTGTATAAGTCTTTAGGAATTTTTTACAAGAACTGAAAACATTAACAAATGAATTAAAGTGCACACGCACTGTAAAAGACTTTAGCATTTTATAAGAACTGAATACATTAAGAAATGAAATAAGGTGCACACGCACTGTAAAAATCTTTAGCATTTCTACAAGAACTGAATACTTTAACAAATGAAATAAAGTGCACACGCACTGTATATGTCTTTATGATGTTACAAGAATTTTAACACACTGCATAAGTCTTTACCATTAAACAAGAATTTAAATATATTGAGAAATGAAATAATGTGCACACGCACTGTATAAGTCTTTAGCATATTTAGAAGAACTGATCATATTAGCGAATGAAAAGAAGTGCACACGCACTGTAAAAGTCTTTAACATTTTACAAGAACTAGGAAAGGGATGGGAAGGATAGCATCATGGTTGTAGCACACTAGCTTGCACGTAGCTGCACTGAAAATCCATATCTTTCCTCAGAAGCACATCACCAAGTGAGACAATCTGAAGTTCTCTTCCCTGAAGTATTTATCAGTGTAGCCAAAACACTGAAATGTTGTATTAATATTGTATATTATCATTTTGGTAGTACATTAGGTACACCAAACAGTAGGACCATAATGACATCTCCATCGTTCAAGGTGGTGGACAGCTTGGTATGTCAACACCACATTCTGGCAGAATCCATACTCTTACATCTACGTAGAATTAGTTCAAAAAACAAAATATAGTGCTCCATGATCATGAGGATGGACAGGACATACGGATATTGCAGTAATTGCTGGTAATTAGGATAGAAGGTGAAGGATACATTGAGTCTTATGTTAGTCATCATTCAGAATTACACTAGTGTATCAACCGATTAGAGTAATTATTGGCACTTGGTCCCAGATTCTCTTATAACTTACATATCGCAGGCAGCGCGTGAGCAATAATCGAAATTACGTCTGCTCAAGTGCGCTAGCAACAAATTCTTTAATCATGGACCTCTTACAACCTTGTCAAAAAAATCACTAAATTTCTTGCATGAGGTGTACGTTGTATAATGCGTATCTATTTCAACAGCGCAGTGCATAGATGCGAGTTCCTGTCCATGCCTCATGTGCATTCACTGCTCAGCAGCGACGCTGCCTGTGCCGTAGTGTCGTGTTACGAGGTGGAGCCCCTCCACGCCCACACAAAACGTCTACTGCCATCTCTGCATAAGGGTTAGTTTTAACTAAAGTCTGGTCTTGCAGGATGTGGGTACTGCGATGTTTACGTACGCCTGGTTAAGGTTAACCATTAATATACGCTCATCTGGAGATAGATTGGGTCGAAAGTTGAACGAAGGATAGCAGTTTGAAGGGCAGAGGGGGAAAAAAGTACCACGGGAAGCGGCGATAGTTAGGTCGGGTGGTAAGAGCAGTAGCGGAATCTTGCTAACTGCGACAGGTTATGCAAGGATGGGTTCACATTGTTCAAATTGCTCTGAGCACTATGGGACTTAACATCTGAGGTCATGAGTCCCCTAGAACTTAGAACTACTTAAACCTAAATAACCTAAGGACATCACACACATCCATGCCGTAGCAGTCGCGCGGTTCCAGACTGAAGCGCCTAGAACCGCTCGGCCACACCAGCCGGCTGAAAGGATGGGTTAAGTTGGAAGTGGGTATCATGCAAGCAGATACCATGTCAAGCCACATGTTCGACATAAGAGATCTGTCCGCTCCGGTGCTGCAGCACGGTGTGCTGCAGATTAGGCTGTGAGAGCCCACTGTCGCGCTGCCTCACCGATGACTTGGCTCGGGGGAAGGTCGTAGGTTGTCCACCGGTGTCTGGTGGGCGAGCGTCGAAGCCAAGCGCTCGGAGACAGCGGTCGCGTAGCGGCACCACTCCTCTCTCGTTGGCTGCGCTTGCAGGCTCAGTGATAGTCGCGATTGAGTCTTCCCTGTGTAGCGGACGACGTAGCAGATACCCGTGCGCGTCCTGATCGCTCTGGAAGCCCACTCGTCGGAGCAGAGCTGCTCGCAACCGATAGGTTCCGGCGTTCTTGCAGCGGCACCCGTGTTCTTCTTCGACGTGTCCCTCGCGCTGTAATTTACCGCCGGCTGCTCCATAAAGGAAGCGGCGGCAGGTGCCTTCACTTCACCTGTGGCGTCCGCACATGTGTCGTGCAGCAGCTGCGAGCGCAATTGCCGCAGCTGGCTGCACGCCTCCTCCGTTTCTGCAGACAAGGTGGCCTTAAAAGCTGCCCTATCTGCGTCCATGGCCTTTGAAGGCCGCAATCGCCTCATCCGCCATCGCCCGCCAGCATGATGGCGGGCATCTCCTGCAGGGGCCTGCTGTGCTAACGCCTCCGCGCTGACCCCTTCGATACTCTCACTGGCACGGTATTCCGGACGCCTGCTGTAGAGATGGGCAAACTCGTTCATCCTCGGGAACTAGTTCACTGCTGATCGTTCTTTTTTTGGGAACCGTTCATTTCTACTCGTTCACCGTTCATTTGTGCTTGGTATATGGTTCTTATGAAAAACTGAAAACTAGTAGTGTAGGTGACTGAAGGATGGAGGGCACCAAGAGGGGGCACTTGCCCCCCCCCCAGGAGTATAGAGTTTTTATTCATTACAGAACTACAATTTTGGAACATGTTTTTTGCTCGAGTATCATGTCGTTTTTGGAAACCCAGAATCTACTCTGTAGGAATCAACATGGATTCCGGAAACAGCGATCATGTGAGACCCAACTCGCTTTATTTGTTCATGAGACCCAGAAAATATTAGATACAGGCTCCCAGGTAGATGCTGTTTTCCTTGACTTCCAGAAGGCGTTCGATACAGTTCCGCACTGTCGCCTGATAAACAAAGTAAGAGCCTACGGAATAACAGACCAGCTGTGTGGCTGGATTGAAGAATTTTTAGCAAACAGAACACAGCATGCTGTTATGAATGGAAAGACGTCTACAGACGTTAAAGTAACCTCTGGTGTGCCACAGGGGAGTGTTATGGGACCATTACTTTTCACAATATATGTATAAATGACCTAGCAGATAGTGTCGGAAGTTCCATGCGGCTTTTCGCGGATGATGCTGTAGTGTACAGAGAAGTTGCAGCATCAGAAAATTGTAGCCAAATGCAGGAAGATCTGCATCGGATAGGCACTAGGTGCAGGGAGTGGCAACTGACCCTTAACATAGACAAATGTAATGTATTGCGAATACATAGAAAGGATCCTTTATTGTACAATTACATGATAGCGGAACAAACACTGGTAGCATTTACTTCTGTAAAATATCTGGGAGTATGCCTGCGGAACGATTTGAAGTGGAATGATCATATAAAATTAATTGTTGGTAAGGCAGGTACCTGGTTGAGATTCATTGGGAGAGTCCTTAGAAAATGTAGTCCATCAACAAAGGAGGTGGCTTACAAAACACTCGTTCGACCTATATTGAGTATTGCTCATCAGTGTGGGATCTGTACCAGATCGGGTTGACGGAAGAGATAAAGAAGATCCAAAGAAGAGCGGCGCGCTTCGTCACAGGGTTATTTGGTAAGCGTGACAGCGTTACGGAGATGTTTAGCAAACTCAAGTGGCAGACTCTGCAAGAGAGGCGCTCTGCATCGCGGTGTAGCTTGCTCGCCAGGTTTCGAGAGGGTGCGTTTCTGGATGAGGAATATATTGTTTTCCCCTATTTATACCTCCCGAGGAGATCACGAATGCAAAATTAGAGAGATTCGAGCGCGCACGGAGGCTTTTAGACAGTCGTTCTTCCCGCGAACCATACGCGACTGGAACAGAAAAGGGAGGTAATGACAGTGGCACGTAAAGTGCCCTCCGCCACACACCGTTCGGTGGTTTGCGGAGTATAAATGTAGATGTAGATGTCGCACTCTTACACACTTTTACAAGTTATTTCTGTGATTCTGCAGAACCCCTCGTTTAGCCAACCGTAGCCTTGTGTGGCTGATCGCACAGAAATAATATTGGGTGGCGCACGGAAAACCGGCCCCGAGTACAGACTGCTCGCCAATTACGGACGATGTGTTGCCCATTACGAGCAGATATAACAAACAGACATACATGTAATAATTAGGCAGTGAAGAAGTAACGAGCTAATGCAAGCAACAATTGCGAAACAATCGATGACAATGTGTATAGAGAGTTGGAGAAGAGAACATGAAAATCTCACGCGACGCGCATGGGCTATAGCTCATGTAGTCTTAAATACCTGTTGCTGGCTGTTTCCCAATTAATAGACCATAAGTGTCGTGTATAAAATTTTCCGTTTCGACTTCCACTACATAGCTATGCTACGTTGTAAACAATAATCGTTTACACCATATATATACACTTCACGTTGTCTCTGAGTTCGTAGGCGAAGTAAAGACTTTATGGAAGCATAAAATAAAATGTGGTCTTCTCATACTTGCGTCACACGCTTAGAAAAAGTTAGGTTCTTATGTTGCATTATTAAAGTTAATGCAGCAATAATAATAATAATTAAGTTCGCAGTAATAAAGTTTTTGGTTTGAAAGCCGCTTCTGAACAAATGTTTTTGAGATAATAAGTAAATACGATTTTATGGCAGTCTATGTCTTTTCAAATGGATAGGCACCGCTTTTCCTACTGAGCCAAAAAGACCCACAACCCACTTTTTTCTTTCAAGGAAACCAAACTAGCAGGTAATACAAATTGGAAACAACCAAAATTAAAAATAATTAGAGACTTCCTAAATGTGATGTTTTGTATATGAAATATACACGAAAACCGTCTTATATGAATTTTCTTACACTAAAAATTAAGCAAATTATAGAAAGTTAGCTGCTAAATGAAGTCGATGAAACCAAAAACTATATGAATAACAAAAAAAAACTTGCCTTGTTATAAGTATGTCTTCTGCTGTTCATCGATATAATGAAGTGAGCTGATATGCCCTTTTGTTACCTGAAAAGACTTACCTATTACATACAACGTAATTTTTATGTAATTTACGTAACTATTAAATACTTTTTGATTACCGGTCGTGGACGCTGAATAGCTAGATCCAAGTGCAAGAACAGTTTGGAACACATGTAAAATAGGCGAGCGCAGTGAACGAAACGAACAACTGGGTACTGAACTAAGTGGAACTGAGACAAGTGGTCATGCGAAGAATGACGAGTGCGGCCGAGGGAGACCGAGACTGAGACGAGTATGCGACCGAGGTTGGAACGAAAACTGCCGAAGTGACCGCCGCGACCGAAGTGAACTACTGAACTATGAACCGATCGTTCCTCGTTCCCGGGAACTATAAGTAGACCGCCGCGACCGAAGTGAACTATGAACCGATCGTTCCTTGGAATTCGTTCCTCAGTCCTTTCGTTCATCTTGACGAACCGTTCCTTTGCGCCCGTTCGTTCGTAAACTACCCATCTCTAGCCTCCTGGGAGTGGGAGCTATCTTCTCCCCTCTTCTTTGCGTCTTTCTTCCACGGTGGTTGCGGCGCCGTCGCCTTTTCTTCTCAGTTTGCGCCTTGTCTCCAGTGCAGCCGTTGCTGGCAAAGGCCGGGCAGGCACACCAGTTTGCCATATGTGGTCCTCCGCAGCGAGCACAAGATGGCGCCTCATCTCGTCGCCTTTCACAGGAGCGGTTGTCGCGCGCGCCGGCGCACGTGACTCATCGCGACGAGTTGCGCCAGTATTGGGCCACATGACATTCAGCTTGGCACCTAAAGCACTGCGTCTTAGGGTCCATGCCTAGGGGGAGAGCTTCGACGGTCACAGGAAAGCCAGCGACCTTCCGTGTCCGGAAGATGTCGCTGCCATCCGTCGCAGTTTCCACTACGATAATGTAGTTCCTTCTCTAGATTGCCGCACAGATGACAAAATAGTAGATATCGAAATAGACGACAGGGGGATAGAGAAACAATTAAAATCACTCAAAAGAGGAAAGGCCGCTGGAGCTGATGGGATACGGGTTCGATTTTACATAGAGTACGCGAAGGAACTTGCGCCCCCCCCCCCCCCACCCCTTCTTGCAGCGGTGTACCGTAGGTCTCTAGAAGAGCGTAGCGTTCCAAAGGATTGGAAATGGGCACAGTGTGGGGCGGCGGGTGGGATTTAGTTGTTAATATATAATGTAGAATGTTATGTAGAAAAGATGCATTTCCTAGCCGATTCACCATATGTGGGGCGGCGGGTGGAATTATTGTTGTTAAACGTTCCTATTATTTATGCTGTTGTTTGCCATTCTCAACACTGGCTCTCTAACTACAATATTGGCAACCAGAAAGTGATTAGCAAAACGTGAAGGCTGTACTTAGAATTCCTAGTGCCCACTTCATCTGAGAAATACACTTATAGCTCCAGTTTATAGCTCTGAGGAATTAGGAGATTGTCTGGGATATTCTCTCTAAAATGTTCACTATATTCTGAAAGTCACAAACCAAGAAGAATCCACACAATTCAACAGAGCAGTTCAGAGTCTAATGCGCTGATCCAACTATAACTGTCCAAATTAACTGTTTAAGTGAATGCTCGCCATAATTTGATGATAATGTCCATCAAACGCCACGCTAAATAATGGTAGAATGTCTGTCCCGCGACGGCAGGTGAAAATACCACATACGAAAACTGAAGATAGATCATTAAAGTCATCCCAGAATTAACACTTCACTCAAAAACGATTTAATGGTTACGCGTATCCCGAGTAACTTAATACGGCATCCAAGGCTGTTTACAGCGATGATACGGACGCGACGCGACTCCCGGCACAGGTGGTGTGCTATTCAGCGTCTGGAGAGAACTGGGGCCTTTCTTCTCTCGCGCAGCGTTCTTATATATAAAGCCGCGGTGCGGACGGCTAAGGGAACGCCTGATCGAAATTGCTCTCCCGACTAGCCGCTGGGATAGTAATGCACCACTTTAAGTTATTGAATAAATCATCGCATCCTTTGCTGATGGCCGATGAAGCTCTCAATTTAAATGTGCATTCAGCACACAGGTAAGTAATCATAATAAAAGTCTGACGTGGCTAAGTCCAATATTTTGGGCGAGAGAATTAATTTAATTACACTACACGCAGTAGACGAGCTCTGAACTTGCCTTTGGAGATACGCTATTGCTACAGTTTTATGCTTATTCAATTGAAACTTCTCACATCATTATGATTACAGCGGATCTCCCTTCTACTTAAATTTAAACATCCTAGCCTTATTAATTCGCCTACTTAATCTATCTTGCTTTCTTTAATTTCTAAGACAAAAACCAGAAAATCATGAATTTCAACTAAAATTTTAATTTGTGAGATCTAGAATACTGTTTCTACTAAATTATTATGCAAAAGGAATCTAGATATAAATTTTTAAGTTTGTAGCTCTTTTCTGTTGCCCCAATGATTTTTACAGAAAAACGTCCAAATTTCGAAAATGGTTAAAGTTATTGAACTGATATTCAACACATATTGATTTAGTATTACTCCTGATATGCTAGAAACGTTTCAGGTTATTTACGTTATTTTTAAAGTACTGCGCAACATTTATGATGTGAGAGCTAGTTACAGCGGACTAGGCTGGCACACAAAGGAAAGACTGATGTGAATTTACTACGGCGTGAGTAGGCAGCTTCCCTACAACAGTTCATCCCTGTTTTCAAGCAGGGACGTCGAATGTGCAAAACTATAGACCTGTAACTCTAACGGCGATCAGTTATAGAATTTTGGAACACTTATTATGTTCGAGTATAATGACCTTTCTGGAGACTAGAAATCTACTCTGTAGGAATCAGCATGAGTTTCGAAAAAGACGATCGTGTGAAACCCAGCTCGCGCTATTCGTCCACGAGACTCAGAGGGCCATAGACACGGGCTCCCAGGTAGATGCCGAGTTTCTTGACTTCCGCAAGGCGTTCGATACAGTTCCCCACAGTTGTTTAATGAACAAAGTAAGAGCATATGGACTATCAGACCAATAGTGTGATTGGATTAAAAAGTTCTCAGATAACAGAACGCACCATGTCATTCTCAATAGAGAGAAGTCTTCCAAAGTAAGAGTGATATCAGGTGTGCCGCAGGGGAGTGTCATAGGACCGTTGCTATTCACATTATACATAAATGACCTGGTGGATGACATCGGAAGTTCACTGAGGCTTTTTGCGGATGGTGCTGTGGTATATCGAGAGGTTGTAACAATGGAAAATTGTACTGAAATGCAGGAGGATCTGCAGCGAATTGACGCATGGTGCAGGGAATGGCAATTGAATCGCAATGTAGACAAGTGCAATGTGCTGCGAATACATAGAAAGAAAGATACTTTATCATTTAGCTACAAAATAGCAGGTCAGCATCTGGAAGCAGTTAATTCCATAAATTATCACGGAGTACGCATTAGGAGTGATTTAAAACGGAATGATCGTCGGTAAAGCAGATGCCAGCTGAGATTCATTGGAAGAATCCTAAGGAAATGCAATATGAAAACAAAGGAAGTAGCTTACAGTACGCTTATTCGCCCACTGCTTGAGTACTGCTCAGCAGTGTGGGATCCGTACCAGATAGGGTTGATAGGAGAGATAGAGAAGATCCAACGGAGAGCAGCGCGCTTCGTTATAGGATCATTTAGTAATCGCGAAAGCGTTACGGAGATGATAGATAAACTTCAGTGGAAGACTCTGCAGGAGAGACGCTGAGTAGCTCGGTACGGGCTTTTGTTGAAGTTTCGAGAACATACCTTCCCCGAAGAGTCTAGCAGTATATTGCTCTCTCCTACGTATATCTCGCGAAGAGACCATGAGGATAAAATGTCGAGCCCACACAGAGGCATACTGACAATCTCTCTTTCCACGAACAATACCAGACTGGAATAGAAGGGAGAACCGACAGAGGTAAAAGTACCCTCCGCCACACACCGTCAGGTGGCTTGCGCAGTATGGATGTAGATGTAGATGTAGATGTACAGCGGCTGCCTGTTCTTATTCGTCCGATTGTGCAACTTAATAGTTGCACCCCGGAGTCTGGCAAGTAACAGCCCCTCTTGGACCGTCTTCTCATCACAGATTCAAGGCAGCCCCCTGATCAGACCCTCGGATAACTTCTCGCGCTGTTTCGGCGCGGTCGTCTTTTCAACAGCAGGTGGATCAACTGTGTGGTCTGCCACATCGCTCTTCAGTGCTCGGTGGTCTGCCACGCTCGCTGCCTGCAGCTGGACGATGGTGTCTTAGTCGATGGACACTGCGCGTACTTCTTCCCAGCAGCAGTTGGCTATGATGTCATACATGTATGCCCACGACGCTCTACTGCACAGAAACTACAGAGCCGGCCGAGCGGTGCCAGGCGCTTCAGTCCGGAACCGCACGGCTGCTTCGGTCGCAGGTTCGAATCCTGCTTCGGGCATGGATGTGTATGATGTCCATCGTTAAGTTAGGTTCATGTAGTTCTAAGTCTAGCGGATTGATCACCTCAGATGTTATGTCCCATAGCGCTTACAGCCATTTGAACCATTTGAATGTACAGAAGGGCGACAGGTACATGACGTTCGTCGCCCTTGCGTTCCGCATTCGCAGTGCGTTGTGGTGTCGAAAGCTTCTTCTCTATGTCTGCCTTCTTGTGGCCGTATCGGCCCATTCTGTGGCGCGAAAACAAGACAGTTTTGCTGCGTCGTGATAACGACACACGACAATTCGCTTCGTGTCACGCCACAGACAGGGCACGGCTTCGCAGCTCCACTTCTGTCCAAGTACAGGTAGCACGCAGCAGCAGTTACGCGCACGCCTCCGCTGTTCCAGCGAAACTGTCGCCTTCCTTAGTCTCGTAGACTTTGGGCACCTGGGGGACGTGGGTAGGGGCACGTCCCGAGCTCTGCTTACCCAAACAGGCAGACAAAGCGAAAGCACTAAAGTTAAGATCTTCTGGGTTATTAGGCCGCGTTATATTTCCTCTAATATAATCGACGTTCGACCCCTGTGCTGGGATCATCCTGAAGAAGATCCAAGCAGATGGTTCGAAACGTCGATTATTTTAGAGGAAATATGACGCGGCCTAATACCCAGAAGATTTTATATACAGGGTGAGTCACCTAACATTACCGCTGGATATATTTCGTAAACCACATCAAATGCTGACGAATCGATTCCACAGACCGAACGTGAGGAGAGGGGCTAGTGTAATTGGTTAATACAAACCATAAAAAAATGCACGAAAGTATGTTTTTTAACAGAAACCTACGTTTTTTTAAATGGGCCATGTAAGCAAGGAACCATGCACTACAATGTTGGGCTGTGTTGCTTCAACGCGCGTTTTCAACATCACAGGAAAAGCATCTATACTAACCAGTTGAGTACATTCCACCAGGTAACCAAGTGTGTTCCCCTTTGTTTCCAGCCATGCAGGGCCTCGCTAGCAAATTCTCTCCAACAAAAAATACTATTGGCTGGCTAGTCTCAGAGTTTAAGCAAGATACTGCTTTGCAGTCCTTATCGAAAGATGAAACTAGATACCAAAGACTAACTGCACATCCTTGGAGACATGAAAGTGCTTACAGATCTGCACATTACTACACGGTACTAAAGACGTCCATAGCAAATGGCGTCCAAACTTTGTTTCAAATATATCTTTGCTGTCATGCATTTAATTTCATTGGGTTGAAAGTACCATCTGTTCTGGTAAATATAAGAAAACTGTACTGTTAGCAATAACACAAACTGACTACGAGAAATATCTGAAATTTTAATAACTAACAGAAAGTCCCTGTCTGGAAAAGTATGTCACCGTTGATATGTTAATTGTATCACATGTAAATTATAAATTTGCTACCTGTTCACGCAATGAATAAATGCTGTGCTGCTGCTGTTCCAAAACTACTGTGGCAGCTGCTGTTATGGTAGTTCAAAAACAAAAATTCGAACACTAACCACACAATGCGCAATGTGTGTTTTAAACAGTAGACACACCCACAGAACGTTTGTGGTACTAAATCTCATTACTGCAGTGATAATTATCAATTACAATTCTGTTACTGAGAAACTTGGGAAAGCACAATTCTATATGTGAATCTTGAAATAAAGACACGAAAGCTGATTCATAAAAAAATAAAGTAACGGTATTAACCAAACTTTACATCACTAAGACAAAATATTTGACACTTGAAATATTAAAATGTCACCTCACATTAATAGTGTGAAAACCTGAACAAATCCTCTTTACATTCTTACTAACACATATGCTATTCATATTTTTAGAAAAATCAGTAAATCACATGTTGTTAAATGATTATAAAAATCTCCAATTATAAATCCCTGGCCACATTAATTACTATTTTCGGATGTCTCAGCAAATATGCTGTTATAGTACGTTTTGAAGTCCTCTTGTAATTCCTGACACAGTACTCGTTAATGCCTGTGCTATGGTAAGTGAGCGGGATTCACCTTATGAGAAGGAGTTTCGTATAGATATCGACCGCGTGTACCTGAATGGTGGCAAATCAGACTTACATCCACTCTGTAATAACAATGATACGTCAATCACACGTCAGGGTGGATCAAAAGCAATCCAGAAGGTGCTACCAATGTGACAATAATACGGTCGCCAGCCTAATTAGGCATTAACTTTCTTCCCTGTACAAGTTGGTATATATTCACGCAAAACAACAAGTTGTAACACTGCATAATATAGTAGAATTTTAGAACCAGAAAATCTATTGAACTGATAGTTTCACACACTGTACTGATATGGAAAATCATGAATACATAACACCACACTATAATGTTTACTACAAAACTTTATACTGTCAATTAATCTGATTGAAATCGCTGTATTTAAAAAAATTGATTAGTGAATTTATTATTCATTCAAGATTTCCAGTATATAAGTAACTACTCCTTTCATCTTATTTACTGCTCATTTAAATGCCTTTAAATCTGTCTCGAAATAATATACTTCATTACTATGTCAATACCAAAGTTATCTTTCAACTTCGTTAGACCTTCGCTATTCATTTACTGGTTCATTAACAAAACATTTCTTTAAACGCCATTCTAATATAGCTAGTTCTGCAAATAATTATTATTAACACAATTTTTAATTTTCGTTTCGGGACACTCGGATTGCACAACGTTTGGAAAGGATCCTGTCTAGGTTAGTTGTGAGGATAATTAAATGATGGAAAAGTTCTGGAAATTTAGGTTATTGTTGCACCAAACAAACACAGTTCACTCTCTGATCCACACGAATACAGTACTAAAAGTTTCAACCTGCTAGTATCGATGCGGCGGTTGGCGGGCGTCAAGATGGCGAGGTAAAGAGCACACATGCAACCACAGCTATGGCTCTTGATGTATCGGCACTTTAATTCTTCTTAGCGTCGCAATACTTTTCTATTTAGTGCCTATGGAATTTTGCCATGCTGTGTGGGCGTTTGAACGGCATACCCGAGGCTCGGTGAAGCTATGTCTTCCAGGAGAGCTTCCTCGCTCCAGAAGGTGTTGCTCAGACCAATGCCAAACTCCAACTAACTACTGCTGAGCCCGTTGTGCCGTGCAGTGCCCGCGTGCATTTTCCCGCGCTCGCCTGCCATCCACCTTTTACCACTCCCTTACAGACAGGGTATTCACCCGAGGTATCGCATTCTACATATCCTAACACATTGCCTACGTATGGACCAGACGCACAGTTACAATTTTAAACATCTTACAACAGTTTCAACATTTGTTACTTTTCAATTCTATTACAATATTAGTTGACATTTGATATAAACGTTAATATTCACATTGAAACTTATTTACAGTTTCCTTAACATAATGGCATGAAACAAAAAGAAATGAAATCAGAACATCAATTACACAAGTTTATCGTAAAATCAGATGAAAAGAATTACTTATATGTACAATAGTACAGAGTCGTTACACTCTCAATGAATTTTCAAAATATCTCTCCATATATGGAAAATAATATAAGAAAATTATTGCCGGCACGCAGCACAGCCTAAACACATCTTACTGCATCACGAGATAGAACTCGACTCCTCCCTCTCTCTCTCTCTCTCTCTCTCTCTCTCTCTCTCTCTCTCTCTCCCTCAAAGACTGCACTCCACTCACATGCCACAGTTCTACTATCAGTCTTTCACAGTGCAACCTCTTTGGCAGAGATGTTGTCCGCTATAACTCACATGCTATTGAAATTTTACTTTTCCGTGTGACATCCAAAACATTATCAAAATTAAAATTTTCTGTGTAAAACAAAACCCTTGCCGTACCTTTCGGCCTCTCTGGCCAGAGCTTTGCAGGACGATTTCTGTAGGTTATATATATCAGACTGCAAAATTCTACAGTACTCTTAAAAACTAAAGTACAGTAACGAATAATCAGATTCAACATAAAAGGAATACTATAAAATTTGTCTGTACTATGCACATATTTGGAGCTGTGGCGTTGTGATGCTGAAAGCAGTTCATACATGTACGTTACATACGAAATGAGTACTTGAAAATTTCCCTACTTCTCACTGAAGGGTATTGTCACTACGGCTCCTGAGGTATGTCTGTAACAGCACCGGATTACTGTCTTTGGACTACTTGTTATACTTACATTCCCGGAGAATATTTCGCGTTCGGGTTCTCTTATAACAGCACTATATTTTATAGAGGACTTTACGGCAATAAATAAACTGATACGATTGGTGTCTGGCATATCCTTGCGAAATAAATTCCAGTCTGAATGGATGATTTCATTGTTATTCATTCCGGTGTCAGCCAGCTATCTGCTGCTATTATTATGTGGGCAATCTTATCTTTAATAGCCGATTCTAATTCTGGCATCTGGCTGGCCGTGCAATTTACTGATACCGTGTTAACACATTCTTTTTCGATCTGCAAGGACGAAAATTCTCCTCTGGGAGCATTGTAGCTGATCTATATTCGCTTTCGACAAGCAATCCATCAGTGAGGCAAGGGGGGGGGGGGGGGGAAGGGGAGGTGGGTCGATGTTAACAAATTCCGTATGGATCACCAAAGATGAAAATTCTCCTCTCAGAGCATTGTGGCTTATCTCTATTATTTATTTTGCAAGTCTATCATCATCGCACAAACTTTTAACCTTCACTATTACCGGTTTCGGCTACATTCATCTTAAGATCTGTTACAAATAAGAACAGTGTGCAAACCAACTAAGTTCAGTGTGCCGGACCGAGACTCGGACTCGGGACCTTTGCCTTTCGCGGGCAAATGCTCTACCAGCTGAGCCACCCAAGCGCGGCTCACGCCCGGTACTCACAGCTTTACTTCTGCCAGTACCTCGTCTCCTACGTTCCAGACTTTACAGAAGCTCTCCTGCGAAACTTGCAGAACTAGCACTCCTGAAAGAAATGATATTGCGGAGACATGGCTTAGCCACAGCCTGAGGGATGTTTCCAGAATGAGATTTTCACTCTGCAGCGGAGTGTGCGCTGATATGAAACTTCCTGGCAGATTAGGATGTAGTATCAACATCAAACTAAACATGTAGGTACATCGTAAGTGCTGGTGATCAGAATGCGTCTGGTATCTATACAAAGAAACTGAGGTCAGCAGAGGGCACTATAGCTAGGTACATGACTAACCAGTATCCCAAATGTAACGGTTAAAACGCGGAAAGCGTGGTCATTAATTAAGCGTCTGACAATAAAACATGTACTGACACACTATACGTGGAATTAGATCCGTACTTAAAATGCACATGAAAAGTGTAAGTACTAAGAACGTGAAGCTTCTATCCTGGCGAAGTAAAACATACAGTTGTGCGAAAGCCAGTATAAAAAGCATTAGATTAAAATCACATCTATAAGATGAAATCTTCCAGCATGAAAAATCAACTACCGTAACCGTAATTGTAAGGAAATTAACGAAACAGTGACAAATAATTAAAAGATTTAAAACTCGTTGGTCGATAATACACTCCGATTGGGATCTCAATGGCGGCACGTCGTGGCTTCCCTGTGTGGCGTTCTTGTTTTCCTGAGGTGGAACTTGCGGAGGAAAACCCAGTCTCCTCGTCGGTGGCGGCCGGCGCACACGACCGCACGACAATCCGCTGGGGGACTGCTCAAACTAGTAGGTTTCTGAATACATCAAAATAAGCATTTAGGTTAAACTCATACTGTTCATTCAGCAGTCTTTCCGGTTCCCGTTTTCTGTATGCATAAATCTTCATTTCCTCGAGTAGTGTCCCTATCAAATACTGATTTATTAAATTTTTACTTAATAGTCGCTGTTTCGTTGAAATAATTTCGATCACGGTAATTGATTCCTCATGCTAGAAGATTTCATTTTATATTTTAATCTTATCATTTTTATACTAGCTTTTAAACAATCGTATATTTTACGTTGCCAGATTAGGAGCTTTAAATTATTAGTATTTTCACTTTTAATTTTTTTTTCAAGAAGAATATAATAATTCCAATCCCAAAGAAAGCAGGTGTTGACAGATGTGAAAATTACCGAACTATCAGTTTAATAAGCCACGGCTGCAAAATACTAACACGAATTCTTTACAGACGAATGGAAATAACTCGTAGAAGCCGACCTCGGGGAAGACCAGTTTGGATTCCGTAGAAATGTTGGAACACATGAGGCAATACTGACCCTATGACTTATCTTAGAAAATAGATTAAGGAAACGCAAAACTACGTTTCTAACATTTGTAGACTTAGAGAAAGCTTTTGACAATGTTGACTGGAATACTCTCTTTCAAATTCTGAAGGTGGCAGGGGTGAAATACAGGGAGCGAGAGGCTATTTACAAATTGAACCGAATCCAGATGGCAGTTATAAGAGTCCAGGGACATGTAAAGGAATCAGAGGTTGGGAAGGGAGTGAGACAGGGTTGTAGCCTATCCCTGATGTTATTCAATCTGTATATGGAGCAAGCAGTAAAGGAAGTTGGAATTAAAATCCATGGAGAAGAAATAAAAACTTTGAGGTTCGCCAATGATATTGTAATTCTGTCAGAGACAGCAAAGGACCTGGAAGAGCAGCTGAACGGAATGGACAGTGCCTTGAAAGGAGGATATAAGACGAACATCAACAAAAGCAAAACGAGGTTAATGGAATGTAGTCGAATTAAATCGGGTGATGCTGCGGGAATTGGATTAGGAAGTGAGAGCTTAAAGTAGTAAAGGAGTTTTGCTCTTTGGGGAACAAAATAACTGATGATGGTTGAAGTAGAGAGGATATAAAATGTAGACTGGCAATGGCAAGGAAATCGTTCCTGAAGAAGAGAAATTTATTGACATCGAGTATAGATTTAAGTGTCAGGAAGTCATTTCTGAAAGTATTTGTATGGAGTGTAGCCATGTATGGAAATGAAACGTGGACGATAAATAGTTTAGAGAGGAAGAGAATAGATGCTTTCGAAATGTGGTGCTACAGAAGAATGCTGAAGATTAGGTGGGTAGATCACATAACGAATGAGGAGGTATTGACTAGAAATGGAGAGAAGAGAAATTTGTGGCACAACTAGACTAGAAGAAGGGATCGGTTGGTAGGACATGTTCTGAGGCATCAAGGGATCACCAATTTTGTATTGAAGGGCAGCGTGGAGGGTAAAAATCGTAGATGGAGACCAAGAGATGAATACACTAAAGAGATTCAGAAGGATGTAGGTTGCAGTAGGTACTGGGAGATGAAGAACCTTGCACAGGATAGAGTAGCATGGAGAGCTGCATCAAACCAGTCTCTGGACTGAAGACCACAACAACATGTGAATTTTAAGTACGGATCTAATTCCAGTTATGGTACGTTAGTACATGTTTTATTGTCTGAAGCTTGTTTTGCCATGTGAAGTCATTTTAATTAATGACTACCAGTACCGAATTTTAACCATCACATTTGCGATACTAGGTAATCATGTAGCTACCTAGCTATAGTGCCCACTGCTGGCTTCAGTTTCTTCGTATAAATGCCAGACGCATTATGATCATCAGCAGCCCCTATTATGTAGCTAAATGTTTCGTTTGACGTTGATACTACATCAAAATACTTTATAGTGTGCATGCCTGGTATACATGGCTGTTAATTACGGTAAACACGTTTTACTTTTCTTATGTAGCACCAGGTCCTTTATAGGTTAGCGCCAGGAAAATGATTTTCACTGGTTACACACCGTTTGTTTGTAACCGATCTGAAGATGACAGTAGCTGAAACCGGTAATAATGAAGTGTAAAAATTTGTGTGATCAAGACGGACCTGTAAAATAAAGTCACAAAATATAATCACGGACTTATTTTCAGACTATATATATGTCTTCAGTTGATGATCTCTATTCGTATCAGACAAGCAAGCCATCATCGAGGCAAGGAGGAATTGATGTTAACTATGCGTCCCTCATCTGCCCACCATACGAACTCTGCCACCCAAGTGACATGTCTTTTGTGTAATGTACAACCGATCTACTGAGAGAGGTAGCGTCCAGCAATTCTCAACACAATGGTGCAGTGCGAGAATTTTGCATCCCACATCGCTCTGCTCCCTTCCCGCTAGGTGGCTAGCTGTCTTCTTGAATTCAGACACCTGTCTAAAGTAGCAAAGGATGGTCACATAGTCCATGCAGTTATGTCGGCATGAGCTATTACATGTAGCCGTTTGTAACCACTACATTCAGTAGCAGCTGGAATGGAATCTTCCACATTTCGGTCGAAACCTTGTCGCAATGTTACCGAGTTCGATGTACCTGTTACTGTATTTTCCTTACGTTGAAGCTCTCAATGACCAAAAAAACCATTGTCCGAACTTAACCAGAGTGGGCCAATAGACGAGGAATCTCAGGCTGATTTATGTTTTCAACATAATGCAGCACCTCGTAGCTATTGCTGTGGCATAAGGGGACAAATCCCCATAGGTATTAAAATCCATGGAGAAGAAATAAAAACTTGGAGGTTCGCCGATGACATTGTAATTCTGTCAGAGACAGCAAAGGACTTCGAAGAGCAGTTGAACGGAATGGATAGTGTTTTGAAAGGAGGATTTAAGATGAACATGAACAAAAGCAAAACGAGGATAATGGAATGTAGTCGAATTAAGTCGAGTGATGCTGAGGGAATTAGATTGGGAAATGAGACACTTAAAGTAGTAAAGGAGTTTTGCTATTTGTGGAGCAAAATAACTGATGATGGTCGAAGTAGAGAGGATATAAAATGTACTGGCAATGGCAAGGAATGCGTTTCTGAAGAAGAGAAATTTGGTAACATCGAATATAGGTTTAAGTGTCAGGAAGACATTTCTGGAAGTATTTGTATGGAGTGTAGCCATGTATGGAAGTGAAACATGGACGATAAATAGTTTGGACAAGAAGAGAATTGAAGCTTTTGACGTGTGGTGCTACAGAAGAATGCTGAAGATTAGATGGGTAGATCATATAACTAATGAGGAAGTATTGAATAGTATTGGGGAGAAGAGAAGTTTGTGGCACATCTTGACTAGAAGAAGGGATCGGTTGGTAGGACATGTTCTGAGGCACCAAGGGATCACCAATTTAGTATTGGAGGGCAGCTTGGAGGGTAAAAATCGTAGAGGGAGACCAAGAGATGAATACATTAAGCAGATTCAGAAGGATGTAGGTTGCAGTAGGTACTGGGAGATGAAGAAGCTTGCACAGGATAGAGTAGCATGGAGAGCTGCATCAAACCAGTCTCTGGACTGAAGACCGCAACAACAACAACAGCAACAACAAGGGGACAACTGTGCAGCACTTCCAAAATTCACCGTCTGTCCAGAGGCACATGAAAACACCACTGTCGGTGACTCACCCTCCACTGAGGATAGATTTTGCGTATCTAAGACGCAGTGACGTATGAGTTGCCGAGGGGCTACAAACCGTCTGTGTTACAAGTTTCACCCTCGACTTCCCAATGTTTAAAGCAGCAGTCTGAGGTGTCTCAACTACGTCGTGGGCAACAGAGCTTCTCGACGTACAATTAAAATTTTTATCCGGCCTATAATCTGTTCCATGAAATTTCAGGAGAGTGCATGTTTGCCCGAAATTTCATGGAACAGTTTCTAGGTGTTTCCAGACAGTCCATTAATTTTCTGTTTACACATAACCACAGTCCCTGTTTATTTCTAACTGATAAACAAGAAAAATAAAATGTAATCGGTGTGTCTTTTACACTTCGGTGAAAGCGATATCACTAGCTAGTGTCATAAAACGGAAAGTGCAAACCGCTGTATGAATGCTAGATTACTGAACACGACTACAGAGCACACACGCTGACAACGAAAAGGGCAGCGTTGGAGGCGATGATCTGCTTGAGGTGGCTGCCCAAAGATAACTGAGCGCCACTGCTCTGCAAGCGGTTATACTGCCAACTTTTATGCCCGGTGGTTGTAGCTACCAACACATGTGGCTATATGGTAGAGTGATTAATCCTTATACGAGTATGTCTATCAGCTCTGCCATCGGTGGCAAAGGCAAACGAATTGCTTAGTCTTCTAGATTCCTGCATGACGAGTAGCGTCCACGAATTGCAGAACGATAAACGGCAGTGCCTGTGGTCATGATATTTCATGTCGGATTCAGATTCGTGTTGGTAGACAGTTTCTCCTTCTTATAAGCGTTATAACACAATATTTTATCCTAGACACAGGCGCACACACCAAGACACGGAAAAATTTCGACTGTAATTTACGAAAGGGTAACCCGTTGCATAATCGTATTTTTAGCTGATTTATTTAATTGCCTGTAAATGCTAATTATTTGCATACTCAATCATTTAGTACTCTTACCGAATAATGAAGTTATTTCATGCCACCTTTATGACGTAATTTTAGTGGCCAGCTGTGTGCCTTAACGATATGAGGATTGAGTGGCAAGCAGATTAAGGGTGTTTGCTGATGACGCTGTTGTTTATGGGTAAATGTCCTCGTTGAGTGGATGTACTAGTTCTAGGCGTGTATTGGGAAATACTTCTATTTGTTAAGATAGCTTGCTTTAAATGTGAATCAACGTAAATTACAGATGGGTAGAAGAAACTACCCTATAATGTTTGACTACATTAATAACAGTAGGCATGTACTGTTTGACACATTCACGTCGATTAAATATTGTAAGTAGCCTGTTTGTACGTTGGCAGCGTTATACATTGTGTTAATATCGCTGACGGCGATCTGTTGGTAGGACAATGTAGAGTCAGATGAAATGATGTGTTTATAAGAAAATATGCAAGGAAATGTACGACGAAGGATGTTGTTGATAATGTTCGGGTAGTGGAATTATTGACAAATACATAATTTTTGGAACTGGATGTCACATGAATAAGGTAAAATTTTCTAAATACATAGTTTTCTCTTCAACAAAATCTTTCTTTCGCAAATCGTTTGCCTCCTCGTAGTTAGTCTGTAGTAGACAGATTTTTTTTATTTAGCTGGCTGTTGTTGCTACTTACTGTAATTGCTGTAGTTTGTGTTATGAAGATTTTCTGTGAGGTAAGTGACTTACGAAAAAAAAATGGGGATTCCTCTGTTGGGTGTGACTGAAATGAGTTTAGGCAATTACAGGGGTTGGAGGTAGATTCATATTTATTTAATTTCATATTTTTTGTGTTTTTTTATTGTTAGGATTTCTTGCCATTCAGGGAGATTCTTTTGTGTTAATTATTTGAAGTCATGTCATTGTATAGCAGTCATAATGCGTTAGGCTTGTATATTGTGGGTAATAAATGAATAGGTTAAGTTTGAGTTGTGTCTGTCAGGGAAATTTCTGTAGGTCAGTGTTTAATAACAAATAATAAGTAAAGAGGAAGTATCTATATATGGACGTCATATTTAAAAGATATGAGAACTGGATCGAATCCACGTCAGTTGGGCGTTCTGGGAAACTTTTTCGTTGAAGCTCTGTACACCTGTAGAGGAGACTGCAAAAGGAACACTTGCAAGATCGGATATTTGAGATCCCAGTCGGGTCGGATTAGAGGAAAGTTTTATAGCAAGATACGATTATATTCATCTTTTAAGGCGGGGAATTCACTTTACGTAATTGGGAATAAATAATGGAAATCGTCTGTGAACATTGTCAAGAGCTTAATACGATATGTCAACCTTGAACGACTTTCAAAACTGCTAATTGTGCATGTGAATTTTTGTCGAAATGTTCTGCTCAGTTTAACGACAGTATTATTTATCGTCATGGTTCCTGAATCTTCTGCACCATCCTTAGAGAGTTAGAACATTTTGTTTCAGTCTCGGCGAGCTGAGTTGCAGCGACCGATACAGCGACGTGTGATCATAAATTCGCAGGAGAGAAACTCACGAGAAGGGAGAGAGAGAGAGAGACAATTACGAAATTCAGGAACAGACAATGATTGACGCTCGGGAGGAGAGCAGTGAAGGGGAATGCAGTGGAGAACACTGCATTCCCTATTCGGCCGGCGAGTGACGGCTGCAGGGCGTAGCCACCTGGTGGTGGCAGCCAGGCCAGCGGACTTGGAGTGCAACGACCGCGAGATGCCATGTTGGCGTGGTGGTAGTCGAGAGCTGTCGATAGAGAAATTTAGCTGTCCAGGCGGTAGCTGCTGGGCTTAACCGTTCTCGAACAAGGCGTCCCAGTAGTAGCTGCCGGCTGGCAACAGCATCGACCGAAGCGTCATGGTGAGGCCACCGCAGAGCTGACTTTGTGAGTGACCAGATCTGCGCGCCGCTATGGAGTAGCAGCAGTCGGATGGGGCTCCAGCTACTGGCGGGTTGCAGTTTTCACTACGAGCCAGCGCACCGTCAATTGGCATTTATTCGGTGTGTGCAGTTCGTCTCGACAAACAATGTAAGTGTTTTGTACTGTGTCGAAAAAACAGAGTTAACTTCCTCAAAGTGAATAAACCGAGATTTGAATTTATAGTAATAATGTCGGGAAGCAGCGTAGTGACTATGGATGACTGGCCTATGTGGCCAAAATACTGGACCGGAAATTAAATAGTAATAATCTGGAAATAACCAGTTTAAGGACGTCAAGTGTAGAGATAAACCAGAAGTTAGATACTACTAATCAGAATATACAACACTGCAAAAGAATTAGTACACCCTTCTAGAGGTGTAGTTCACTGAAGATTTATTGGTGCAACAGTGCATATGCAGTACATGAAATGATTACATTTACGGATCAGTAGCACAAGCGCTTCTAAAGTACCACGTATCGACACAAGATGAAACACCATTGTTAGTACGTCGTGTAGTCACCACGGGCTACAATGCAGGTGCTGACTCTGGCATCCTGTCGGTCTTACAGATGGGGAATACCGCCGTGGGATACGTTATGCCACGTCTGCTCGACGTGTTCACATAGGTCTGTAAGAGTTATTCTCGTACTATCACATCCCGCACGTGCTCTATTGGGCACAAGTCCTGGGATCATGCTAGCCACTGAAGTTGCTGGATCTCTGAGCAGAGCACGTTGAGTTTCACGGCCGACGTGTGGGCGGGCATTATCCTATCGCAGCAACAGAGGAAAGTCCACTGGACCTGACGGGATACCAATTCGATTCTACAAGGAGTACGCGAAAGAACTTCCCCGCCTTCTAACAGCCATGTACCACAAGTCTCTAGAGGAACGGAAGGTTCCAAATGATTGCAAAAGAGCACAGGTAGTCCCAGTCTTCAAGAAGGGTCGTCGAGCACATGCGCAAAACTGTAGACCTATATCCCTGACGTCGATCTGTTGTAGAATTTTAGAAAATGTTTTTTGCTCGCGTGTCGTGTCATTTCGGGAAACCCAGAATCGACTCTGCAAGAATCAACACGGATTCCGTAAACAGCGATCGTGTGAGACCCAACTAGTTTATTTCTTCATCAGACACAGAAAATATTAGATACGCACTCCCAGGTTGATACTATTTTTCTTGACTTCCGGAAGACGTTCGATACAGTTCCGCACTGTCGCCTGATAAAGTAAGAGCCTACGGAATATCAGACCGGCTGTGTGGCTGGATTGAAGAGTTTTTAGCAAACAGAACACAGCATGTTGTTCTGAATGGAGAGACGTCTACGGACGTTAAAGTAACCTCTGGCGTGCCACAGGGAGGTGTTATGGGACCATTGCATTTCATAATATATGTAAATGACCTAGTAGATAGTGTCGGAATTTCCATGCGGCTTTTCGCGGATGATGTTGTAGTATACAGAGAAGTTGCAGCATTAGAAAATTGTAGCGAAATGCTGGAAGATCTGCAGCGGATAGGCACTAGGTGCAGGGAGTGGCAACTGACCCTTAACATAGAAAGAAGAACGCTTTATTGTATGATTATATGACAGCGGAACAAACACTGGTAGCAGTTACTTCTGTAAAATATCTGGGAGTATGCGTGCGGAACGATTTGAAGTGGAATGATCATGTAAAATTAATTGTTGGTAAGGCGGGTACCAGGTTGAGATTCATTGGGAGAGTCCTTAGAAAATGTAGTCCATCAACAAAGGAGGTGGCTTACAAAACACTCGTTCGACCTATACTTGAGTATTGCTCATCAGTGTGGGATCCGTACCAGGACGGGTTGAACGAGGAGATAGAGAAGATCCAAAGAAGAGCGGCCCGTTTTGTCACAGGGTTATTTGGTAAGTATGATAGCGTTACGGAGATGTTTAGCAAACTCAAGTGGCAGACTCTGCAAGAGAGGTGCTCTGCATCGCGGTGTAGCTTGCTCGCCAGGTTTCGAGAGGGTGCGTTTCTGGATGAGGAATATATTGTTTCCCCCTATTTATACCTCCCGAGGATATTCCGAATGTAAAATTAGAGAGATTCGAGCGCGCACGGAGGCTTTCCGGCAGTCGTTCTTCCCGCGAACCATACGCGACTGGAACAGGAAAGGGAGGTAATGGCAGTGGCACGTAAAGTGCCCTCCGCCACACACCGTTGGGTGGATAGCGGAGTATAAATGTAGATGTAGATGTAGAACAAATCACCTTCCTGTTGCGTAAATGGCAAAGGAATGGGTCTAACAGCATTCTACACTTAACAAACGGCTGTTAGCGTCCCCTCCAGAAACACCAAAGGTGCTTATCGCAACACAAACCGTAAGGCCTGGGATGAGGCCGGTGTGTTCTACACTCATGCTCATAAATTAGGGATAATGGTGATACATGGTGAGACAATGCTCTGGTGGGCAGTTTGCGTGTTTAAATCACCGCATTTGACATGCGGTCGTCACACGGTGGCACTGGCAGCAGTCCACATACGTCATACACAGAGGTGTGTTGGTGCATGTCAGAGTACGGCGCAGCGATTGAGTGTGCAGACGTTTTCAGACATGCTAATGGTGACTGTGTATTGAAAATGGCTCAAAGAACACATATTGATGACGTTATGGGCGGTAGAATAATAGGGCGACTGGAAGCTGGTCCAACACGTCGTAGCACAGGCCCTCCGTGTGCCACAAAGTGTGATCTCAAGATTATGGCAACGATTCCAGCAGACAAGAAACGTGTCCAGGCGCTACAGTACAAGACGTCCACAGTGTACAACTCCACAAGAAGACCGATATCCCACCATCAGCGCCCACATACGGCCACAGAGTACTGCATGTGGCCTTGCTTGGGACGTTACCGCAGCCACTGGAACAGCTGTCTCCAGACACACAGTCTACAGACGACTGAACAGATATGGTTTATTCTCCTGGAGACCTCCAAGGTGCATTCCACTGACCCCTGGTCACAGGAGAGCCCCGTAAAGCCTAGTGTCAAGAACACAGTACACGGTCATTGGAACAGTGGTCCCAGCTTATGTTCACGGTCGAGCCCAGGTATAGTCTGAACAGTGAGTCTAGCCGGGATTTTATCTGGCGTGAACCAGGAACCATATACCAACCCGTTAATGTCCTTGAAAGGGACCTGTATGGGGGTCGTGGTTTGATGGCGTGGAGTGGGATTATGATTGTTGCACTTACACCCCTACATGTCTCTGACAGAGGAACTGTAACAGATCAGGTGTATCAGGACGTCATTTTGCACCAGTATGTCCGCCTTTTCTGGGGGTGCAGTTGGTCCCACCTTCCTCCTGATGGATGATAACGTACGGCCCCACCGAGCTGCCATCGTGGAGGAGTACCTTGAAACAGAAGATATTAGGCGAATGGAGTGGCCTGCCTGTTCGCCAGACCTAAACCCCATCGAGCACGTCTGGAATGCTTTCAGTCGACGTATCGCTGCACATCTTCACACCCCTAGGGCACATCAGGAGCTCTGTCAGGCATTGGTGCAAGAATGGGAGGCTATACCCCAGCAACTGCTCTACCACCTGATCCAGAGTATGCCAACCCGTTGTGCGGCCTGTGTTCGTGTGCATAGTGATAATATCCCGTATTGATGTCGGGGTACATGCGCAGGAAACAATGGCGTTTTGTAGCACATGTGTTTCGGGGCTGTTTCCTCAAAACCAATACCGTGGACTTACAGATATGTGTCGTATGTGTTCCCTATGTGCCTATGCTATTAGCGCCAGTTTTGTGTAGTGCCACGTTGTGTGGTACCACATTATGCAATTATCCTTAATATATGAGCATGAGTGTAGGCGAATGCACTGTACGAGTCAATGTCCAGCAGGTCTACGTCGTAAGCGCAAACGACCATCACTTACGTGCTGGCAGATTCTGCTTTCATCACTACAGACGATGGAGCGCCATTCCATCTTCCAAGTGATCCTCTGACGGCACCAGTCGAGACATGTACGACGACGCCGTTGTATGAGTGGGCTAGAGTACACCCACTGTTAATAACCGGTTTATGATAGCTCGTCGTGATGCGTCTGGGCTCACGAGCCTTCTCACGTGTGCTCTTATAGACACACGATCTGCCCCTACTGTCCTTACAATACGACGATCCTGGTGCACGTCTGTTCTGCGTGGACGACCAGAAGCTCGTCTCCAGATATGAGAATACCCACCGACCATTGATGCGAGCGCCGTTGCCCAAATGATGCAGCACGTTTAGCTTGTGTGGAAATTTTCCGAAAGGACCATCACGCCATTGGAAAGGCCACAATCTGACCCCTTTCTAACACGCTCAGTTGGCTATACGAAGCACAAGTGAATCTCCCTGGCATGGTTGCCTGCTATCTTCACACGTTTGCACCACACTGAGTCTTCTGGCTGTGAGTACTATCAAATGGTAGGCAAAGATGGCGCTGTGGCAGCTAAGCCACTATTCTGTCTGCTTGGGAATGACGTTGAAACCATGATCAGTACATGTACCATCCCCAACGTTGCACGTACCGTCATCGGATCAAAATCTACTTTGTCTTTACACGTGTACTAATTTTTCTTTCCGGCAGTGTAGTTAGATTAAAGACTTTACATGAAGAAATGAATCATAAAATAGAGAATTTGAGTTAGAGACAAAATCTGAATTAACTAACCTACGTACTCAGGCTGTGAATATGCGTTTTAGGCTACAAGACCACACTAGTGGGTCTATAGAAGAGAAGTCACAAATGAACGGATAGTCTTAATTTGACTCGGAAGTTCGTGAGTACGAAAGTTGTAGCCTCGGAGGAAATTTATAAAAATAATATCATTATCCGTCAAGAGATCGTGGATCAGACTGACAGCGTACATAATGAAATATTAGCGTGTATTAAGGTCACTTCTACTTGGGACGCCGGATACACAGTAGGCCGGCCGGTGTGGCCGAGCGGTTCTAGGCGCTTCAGTCTGGAACCGCGCTATCGCTACGGTCCCAGGTTCGAATCCTGTCTTGGGCATGGCTGTGTGTGATATCCTTAGGTTATTAGGATTAAGTAGTTCTAAGTTCTAGGGGACTGATGACCTCAGATGTTAAGTCCCATAGTGCTCTGAGTCATTTGAACCCTTAGACGATGGGGTAGGTTTAGAAAATACTTCGATGGAATTTAAAGAGCAGTAAACTGATAACGGATATGCTTAGGAGTGTTAACACTTGCCGGCCGGAGTGTCCGTGCGGTTCTGGGCGCTACAGTCTGGAACCGAGCGACCGCTACGGTCCCAGGTTCGAATCCTGCCTCGGGCATGGATGTGTGTGATGTCCTTAGGTTAGTTAGGTTTAATTAGTTCTAAGTTCTAGGCAACTGATGACCTCAGCAGTTGATTCGCATAGTGCTCAGAGCCATGTGAAACATTCTTTGTTAACACTGCCGTGCGGTTAAAGGCGCTGCAGTCTGGAACCGCAAGACCGCTACGGTCGCAGGTTCGAATCCTGCCTCGGGCATGGATGTGTGTGATGTCCTTAGGTTAGTTCGGTTTAACTAGTTCTAAATTCTAGGGGACTAATGACCTCAGCAGTTGAGTCCCATAGTGCTCAGAGCCATTTGAACCATTTTTTTTTTGTTAACACTTGCTCACTGCAGGTATTCTTTGAGAGAGAAGTAACCTACTTTCAAAACATGATACAACGAAGTCTAATACAGAGAAAAAGTGTTTACCACAGCCCATTGTTGGCGCGCGGATGCCGTTCAAAGAGTTCAAGCGATAAGAACGTTTTTTTCTCAAGAACAAAGGACCGAGATAGGTGGTCAAACAACCGCACAGGAAGGCAGTTCGATCAAAATATTCGAAGCAGGAAGAATGAAAGGTCTAGATAGTGTGCGAAACGTACTATCATGCTCGAAAGTATCCGAATGGCCTGAATTCCGGTTCGCCTGATTTGAATGCAATTCACATAGCGAAAGGGTCTTGTAGGTCATCTCCTCTCTTTTCGGTACAGTCGTTTGTCTATACGAAGGGGCCACAAATGATAACTTCTCTGTATGGCTATCATTCGATACGAAAATTTATATCACGATAGGGCAAATATTAAAAGACATGTTATTAGATGTGGCATAACCATTACGCTTGTAAACCCATATTTATTACATTAAATGAGATTTCCAAAAGTAATTCCCAACTTGAAAGCGTTTTATGAACATTGTTGTACTGTACTGGGACGTGGCACTCCAATTCAGTAACTATTTTCCTGCTAACTAATTACGAAAGACTTTAAATATTTTTTCAGTCACAAGTAAGGAAGTGCACGCAAGTGTAATCGTAAAGTGATAAGCCATCAAGTTTTGTGCTGGATGGGAATTCGAACCTAGCACCTAATCGGATTCTTAAGTAAGCACAATCAAATGTTTGAAATTAAAATTTTTCACCAATGTTAAACTGACACGAACTGAAATGACGAGATGAAACGCTATCACCTACCAGGTGTCGAATCCAGTACTTATCGTCCTTAGCTTCTAGTCACGAACAGACGCTAGAAGTTGGTTTACTTTACCAGCGAGATGTGCACATGTCCAAACAGATGTTAAGAATCATAATCATTTTTCACCTGTAGTGTGGTGTGCGAATGCTACAACCTGAAATGACACGATGGCCACTTTTGTGCTAGACCAAGATTCGAACCGAGACACGCACCTCATGGAGACCTTGGGCAGTTCGGAATACTGGGGAAACACAGAAACGATGCAACTGCTTCACCTTAAGGATGTCAAACGCAACGGAACCGAGTCCAACATGAAATCTGCATTATTTCAAATTCTGATTCAATACGAAATAAGTGGCCTTATATGACAATTCGCTCATTAATAAGAAGAAATCGAGCATGAAAGGAAACTCGCGATGTAGTTTCTACCTAGCGTAACTACCGAGGCTCCAACCCACACCGATTCTTCTACAGTAAGTACCGAAGGAACGTCACGTTTACTGTGGGTCTGAAACCACGGTCCGTACTCTGCAGTGTTCAAATTGCGGTGCCAGAGGGGAAAAGTATCTATTTGCTAAAAATGGTTGCCTGGTGCTTGAATCGAAACCGTACCTGAAGCACACGTGTGATCAAAAGAATCCGGACAATTGGCTGAAAATGAATTACAAGTTCGTGGAACTCTATATCGTTAATGATGGAATTCAATGTGTGTTTAGCAAACACTTAGCCCTGATGACAGCTTCCACTCTAGCAAGCATACGTTGAAGCAGGTGCTGAAAGGTTTCTTGGAAATAGTAGTCCATTATTGATGGAGTTTTGCACTGAGGAGAGGTATCGATGTTGGTCAGTGAGGCCTGGCACGAAGTCGCCGTTCCAAAACATCCGAAAGGTGTTGCGTAGGATTCAGGTCAGGACTCTGTGCAGGCCAGTCCATTACAAGGATGTTATTGTCGTGTAACCACTCCGCAACAGGCCGTGCATTATGAACAGGTGCTCGATAGTGTTCAGAGATGCAATCGCCATCCCCGAATTGCTCTTCAACAGTGGGAAGGAAGAAGGTGCTTAAAACATCAATGTAGGCCTGTGCTGTGATAGTGCCACGCAAAACAACAAGGGGTGGAAGCTCCCTCCACGAAAAACACGACCACACCATAGCACCACTGCCTCCGAATTTTACTGTTGGCTCTACTCACGCTGGCAGATGACGTTCACCGGGCATTCGCCATACCCACACACTGCCATCGGATCGCCACATTGTGTACCGTGATTCATCACTCCACACAACGTTTTTCCACTGTTCAATCGTGCACTGTTTACGCTCCTTACACCAAGTGAGGCGTCGTTTGGCATTTACCGGCGAGATGTGTGGCTTATGAGCAGCCGCTCGACCCTGAAATCCAAGTTTTCTCACCTCCCGCCTAACTGTCATAACACTTTCAAGGGATCCTGATGCAATTTGGAATTCCTGTCTGATGGTCTGGATAGATGTCTGCCTATTACACACTGCGACCCTCTTCAACTGCCGGCGGTCTCTGTCAGTCAACAGACTAGGTCGTCCTGTACGATTTTGTGCTGTACGTTTCCACTTCAGTATCACATCGGAGAAAGTGGACCTAGGGATGTTTTGCATAGCATTGTGTGTGGAATGTGAATGAACAATCTCGTGATATTAGTAAAAGGGATTTCGTCGTCAATAAAATAATGAATAATTTTTGTCAATGACACAATTTAATATTTTGTAAAATAATTATATCTGAGACAATACCCATGGAAAAAGATAATGAAACTCGACATCTTTTTTTAGCTATAATTCTCCTAGAATAATCCTCCTTCTTGTTCGCACTGTTGTACTAATAGGAAGTGATTGACGTCTCGTAACACAGAGGTCTGTAAAAAACTGTATTATGCTCCTAATTTATTTGAAGAATAGAGTTTATGTGTCTTTGAAATGAATCTACTTTGTTAGGAGATTTATTTCATTGTGATTCACGACCAATATAAATGTTAAATTATCTGATCAGCTACAAAGGAGCGGAGCCATTAGTGCTACTGATCTACAGCGCGGATTTTTGGCAAGTGCTGAATGATAAGCGATTAACGTTTAGAAATATTTTCAAATATTAATGCATTTAGTGAAGGTACAAAAGATTTAATATATATTATTTGTTAGTACTGAAACAGTGCTGAAGGAGAATCGATAAGTGATTGTCATATATTAGCAGCCAAGTTAGTGAACTATTGCAGCGGCAATTTTAAACTGGTTTTATTTACAGACATAAATGTTGCTTATCATTATTGCGATAATGATTGTGCATTGTTGGCCCAGAACCCACTCTGAGGTAATAAATTCCAGTTAGACTGTGAATAATTTCTAAATATAGTGAACTTCTGTGGATGCAAACAGTACTATACGTGATACAATTTCTTATATGCTGATGTATGAAGCCTGGTTATCTCGTAACAACATTTATGAAATATCTTGAATGGAAAAAATACATTAGTGTTGTGTGGGTGTGGTATTGTGTGATAAAACTGTTCATTTTACTTAAAGAAAAGTGTTGTTACCTAGCATAACAGTAGCGTTAAATTCGATAAACGATCTGCTATTAGTAAAGAGACTATTATAAAACAGCTTTGAAGATTATTAAAAATCATTACTCTTGTTTAGTTCAGGTTACTTATCATACATTTAGCTTGTTTTCTGGTATATGTGATTACTTTTGGGTATGAACGGAGTGCCATTTACACTGCATGACAGACAACATTGCTATACGTTCCCAGGTGGAGATTTCTGTAACAAAATAACGATCATTGGCTGCGAAAAGGAGAGACTAAATAAAACCTCCTGTTAAATTAATAATAAGGAACTACATTTATTGTAATCTTACTGAAGTTGTACAGCACCCAATCAAACAATAGAGTGCGGCACAGCACGCGGACATATAGCGAAATAGAACAAACAGCAATAACAGGTGCGTAAATTTGTAAGTTTTTCTATTTTAGATCTACAGGGTATTGAACAAAGGTAGCAAAAAACTTTTTGAGGGAGAAGTTCTCTAAAGATATCTTTGTTGACTGTAACTTTGTCAAAGAAGAAGTAAGAAACTTGTGTCCAGCGACATTTCAGCCCACAGCTACCATAGCCTTCCGTTTGAAAGGTAAACATATTACCGCTGGGCTAGCGTACAACTGTCACACAGTGTTTTCTCTTTGCCCTAGTGATGAACAAGACAGATAGCGGGCAATGTAAAGGATGAGAGTGGTTGCAGTTTCAACTTGGAACGAGCTCCCTGAACTTGAAAATACGAATTTTCTAGCATTATGTCTTCCCTTAAGTGAACCATCCTGCAAATGTAAACAAAATGACAGGCAAATAGCTTCTTTTGAGTCATCAGGCTTCTGACTGGTTTGATGTAGCCCGCCACGAATTCCTCTCTTGTGTCAAGCTCTTCCTCTCACAGTAGCGCTTGTAACCTACATCCTCAATTATTTGCTGGATGTATTCCTATCTCTGTCTCCCTCTACAGTTTTTGCCCTCTAAAGCTCCATCCAGTACCATGGAAGTCATTCCCTGATGTCTTAACAAATGTCCTGTCATCCTGTCCCTTCTCCTTGTCAGTGTTTTCCAGATATTCCTTTCCTCTCCGATTCTGCACAGAAACTCCTCATTTCTTAACTTACCAGTTCACATAATTTTTTACGTTCGTCTGTGCCACTACATCTCAAATGCTTCGATTCTCTTCTGCTCCGGTTTTCCCACTGTCCACATTTCACTACCATATAATGCTGTACTCGAAACGTACCTTGTCAGAAATTTCTTCCTCAAATTAAGGCCTCTGTGTAATAGAAACAGGGCATTTGTAATAGACGACATTCCCTCAAAATTATTGAGATCGTCTGGAGAAAATACCACGACAAAACTATTCCATCGCAAATGCAAGGTACTTGCCGTAGCAAAAATTCTGTTAAGAAGAACGTAATAATTCCGCTGCCTGTCAGCCAGACAGGCAAGCTGCTGCACGTTATCAGCAGGACGGGAAGGCTGCTTTACTCTTGTATAAGCCAAGCTCATCCCAAGCCGGCTAAAGGAATCTTGCTTGCCTTCACATGTTCCTGCTGTGCTGTGATGCATAGCAGTTAATTCCGCACGCCTTAATTGTAGTGTTATGAGTAGGTTTCGTAAGCTAATGAAATGTCTTTTTACCCGATTATCGCAAGACAAGGATCAATGAAATATATATTCATTTTAGATAATTGTAGGACAGGAATTGGTGGATTTTAGTTGTCCTGTTGAGAGACACCCACATGCCTTGCTCATACTGTGGCATCAAGCAGTCAGGCCTGCAAGATGAGTGGTCTGCCAAGCGAGTGGACTCATTCTTATTTATCGAGTAACATGAACTCTAGTACTCACAATTAAGTTACAAGTTGTTCTTCTGTTTGGATATTACGCAACGGAAACGGAACCGCTGATATGACTATTAGTAATTTACACAACTCTGACTGTTCACTACGCACTGGCAATACCACATTTTGTTTCTTATTTAACGGCTTTGATCAACACGTGGCCATCAAACTGAATATGAATGGCGCACACATTATAAATTCTGGGTATCATGACAACATAGTATTCGAAGGAAAAGGCCACCAATCTTTTTTCTTTTCACTATCTTATTTATTCCGATAAATTCTATAACATAAACACACTAATTCTATAACCTACAACAGTAACACATGAGAAATTCCGTCCAGTGGCCATGGCTTTACATTGGTGATTCTCTATCTTATGGTCTCGTAATTATTTAACGCTACAGTGCACTTTCTGGATAGGATGGTGGATCTTTTGCTATATCTCACACTTCGACTCTCACACCCATCATCACGAAACTTTCCTCCAGACCGAGTGGTACAAAAAGGAACATGCATAACCCACTGCCTCTGAAACTATCTTGTTACTCTCCCATGCCAACCACACATACTTAAATTTCATGAAATACATCACACTGGCAACATACAATTCAATATAAGGAATAGTCACAGCGTTATAATCACATCAATTTCAGCTTTCCCACTTCAATTAAAATTCATCCCAGTTTCATACGACACTGCCACACTTTGTAACTTTTCTTTCCTACTACGAACTCTGGAGGATATATGCACGTCTTCCTGTGCAATGCAAGCCAAGTGGCGTTGCTGGATAGACGGCTGACTCACCTTGCTTCACTCTCAGAGTATTATAGTTTGAATCAAGCGTCACACGGAAACATAACACGCAAAGTAATATTAAGAACATATTCATCACACACGCGAGTCCTCAACTGATACCATGGACGAGTACTTCTCTTTATCCTTTGTCTCATACACAGATTGAGACTCGCACAGTACTCACCACGTGGAAGTACTCGTCTCTAATTTAAGGTCCCATGCACGCCATTTCTTAAATATTTCCAACTTATAGTACACACGCTAGTAATTCAGCTTAACTTAAGCACTCGGAAGTATTTCAACTTATTGCTACACGTGGTTTCATTGTAACCGTTGGTCACTTCCGAAGATTACTACGATCCCCTCAATATTACCTGCCTGACATTTAATTCTCCCCACAAAAGTTCCTGAAATAGATAAATTATTATTCCAAACTGCTCTTAAGTATTTCACGTGCGTACCATGTCTCCACTCTTTTGTCTTTACGAAGCACACCTAAGACAGGTCTTACCAAAACTAGATCCAGCGGCAGAGTGTTGAAACATGGCCGTTCTTCAGGTCATCTCGCACCTCCGTCGAGGTGGGGGAAGACCATGCTACCCATTGGTCAGCCTCATTTCAGCCACTCAAAGCTCCGGTAAATTTCATCTCTTTGGTTCCACCAAAGGTGACCAAAAGATCGTCTCAAAGATGATCATATATTCACATTCACTATCTGCGGTTAGCAGACGACCATACATTCATTCATTTCACAGATCTCACCAAACAGGATGTAGGGATTTATTTTGTGGGAGTGCACATGTGATCAATTAAATAAATAAATTGTCATTCTTTCCCACACTGGTATCCGGCGTCGCTGTATTAATTGAAATTGAATTATTATTAGAAAAAATATGTTGTACTGACAAGAATAACGAAGAATGTTGTACCTATTTTCAATGTCGGGCGGTACTGTACCCTTTTACCACTGGCTACCCATGCAGAAGAAAATGGCACTGTACTATCCTTGTAATGCGAGGGTAGTTCCGAACATTTTTTTAAGAAAACTGTATTTGAACAAACGTAGCAAGTCATCATAATAACCAGGAGGAGACCTTAGCCCCTGGTGACCTCAAATAGACGACCAAATGCTGTTACTTTACCAAATTATTGACCCAGTTACTTCATTATTGTACTCTCCACAATCTGGAGTAACATACACATACAAGTTTACAGCAATCCAAGTGACAAATAAAACATTACACCATACAAATAAAAAATAATGTTGAGATAAAAATTTGCTTAGTTACTGGAATCTTCGTTATTTTTATGAGTAATCCAAACTTCACTAACAAAATAAAAAAAATACTAATTGTACTCATGAAATTTTAAATAGCTCACCGTCCAAACACAGCAAGTAATCTGACATTCGTAAATTGCGGGGTAAAAACCTTTACACAGCAAAGTCTAAATACAAAACAAAATCAACAAAAGAAAAACATTGCGTACACTAGTTACACGTAGAATGTCAGGCTCCATACCATTACTCTAAAATATACATCAAACCTACAGAGAAATAAAACTGAGAAGTAAAACAATGAAATATACCACAAGTTACATACTGGTTACGTAATATAGTTCATCTAAGACATCATGTCATACCTCATTAACTATCATCACTCAAGCAATTGCCACCACTACTCGGCTGTGAGTTTACCCTTATCCTTGTCCACCAGTACAAATACTTGCTGCTGAGCTAGTCAGTCTATCAACTTTGATCAATACACACAGTAAATAGTTAGCAATAAGTGCTTAAATCCACCAGTAGCTCTCGTATCTTACTCTACTTCTCATTTCTCTGTTGTTACACATTTAGACAACAAGAACTTGCATTTCGACTAGCCTTCGTTACTCTTTAATGTGAAATATCACCACTGTGAGAATGCAAATAAGTGGCTTCAGTCAACACACCAACAATATCATTACTGTCCACGACATCAAAATGCATCAGTTAATTCCGATATTTGTTGTGCAATGCAAACTCTTGTCCCCTGTGACAACCTTACTGACCAATGCAACAAGAGCCGCTTCATTAGTATTATGCCACTGGCTAATAATTAAGGCATCATTGTACCAAATATTCAATTAAACATCCTACGTGAACTTAATAATCCAGAACAAACAACAACAAAAGAACACTAACTATTCTACACACAAATGTTATTGAAATACAATTACACTTGCTGTCCCTTCAGGAATGAAACATATAAAAAAATTTACACAATTCCAAGTATAAATACATTATTCCCTATCTTGCAAGTCACACGGAATCATTTAATTGTGTGATTTTCTTGGGGTCAAAAAGTTGCTGATGGTTTTCCTAGAAACACTGTCTCAGTGTCAAAGCTCTCCCATGGTTACCCAGACAAAAGTCTTTAAGTCACTCAAATCAGCATTTTGAACACATTAAATACAAATGTCATAGTCACTCTCAGAGTACCATCCACACGAATCTAGTCGTCCAGAAATGGCCCTGCAACTACTACTATCCACGGTCCTGCCCTTTCACTTCATGGTGTAATTTAAAGTCATAAGTTCCAACAAACAGCACTTATTCCTGCACCAATTAAAGAAATGTCTCCTGCTACAAATGTCCCACTTTAGTTTCTTGCGTTCATACAATAATTAGTCACCTAACGACAACTGTCCTCTTTAAGTATACCAAGTGTCCCACATGCATTTTGCAAGGCACACTTAACAAGTCACTGCCAAAAGTTTATGGATCCCACCATTCAGTGGTCAAGACAAGACAAAACAATCGTCCTGTCTGCTAAAGACAAAATCTTTTCCACCACTCACATCGTGGAAACACCACTCCTTCACTTTCCGCCTTATGGAGACATACGAGCAGTCATCTTGTTTCATGGCTCCACAGTCCAGTACTAGTTAATAGTTGCTGTTAAAAAATGCCCGCCAGACTCTGTCGTGCGTCGTTCATTCTGCCATCGTTCCGCCGCCGCGCGAGCTGTTGAGCAGAAAAAAACCACCCGCTGTTGCCTCCGCGGGATACTGTCTCCAGTCGTAAGGGTGGTGCAACTTATGAATGGCAGCCAGTGGTAGGTGCGTGTCGCCCAAGGCCATTGACCTGTTGTAGCGGGCGCGTGGAGTGTACCCCGACCGACGGTGGAGTGGGGAGAGCAGCGGCTTTGTCATCTCTGCCATGGCGACGTCAGCTTGGCCTCCCACTAGCGGTATGGGTGTGTTCTGCGTAGCACCTCAGCGCTACGACACCCAATCAGTCACACCCTTCCGTGCACCTCACAAGATTACAGACAAAAGGATATTTTTACAGTATTTAAATACTCATTGATTACATGTATGATCTATTAGATACACTGGTAATAAAAGAATCTTTGTTCCAAAAAACACAAAATCATACACCCTAGTTTTCTACACATACAACATCAACATTTATCCCTTTTCTATATACAGCCCACACTTGTGCTATTGATTGTACCTGTCGTCCCTCATACAAAACATGAAAGTGTCAAAAAAAAAAAAAAAAAAAGGAATAAGAAACAATCTTTACATAATTACAATATCAAATAGTAGACTACTCTAACATCCTATCACAGTGAAAATACTAGAAACTGTTGATTCTAAAACTACAATATACAATGAACCTTTGTGCTTGTGACAGACTGAAATTAATACCCCTTGAAAATGTTCTAACAAAAAAATAAGAAACAATCTATACAGCTCATGATTACCTACTACATAATGTTAAATAGTAAACTATTTTAACATCCTAACACAATGAACATTTTAGAAACTGATGACTCTAAATCTACAACATACAATGCACCTTTGTGCTTGTGACAGACAGAAATTAGTATCACTTTACATATTTTACCTTTTATTATATATTACAACATTTCTAGGACGTGTATGTACCATCCACATGACGTCATATCCCGACCTGACATCGAGGTTCATCCAAAGCAAACGATAAAGCACAATAATGTTTTAGTTATGGATCGGTAGCATACTCTTTACAGGAGTGTGCGCATTGATCACACTACTCTACGACTCTCACTCAACTGACACCACATTTTCCTTCTCATTCAAGGCATTACTACACCAACAGAATAGGTCTAGAATTCAGCTAACCTTAACACCACCACATGCACGTCAACGTACCATACCTTTGCTCCCTTATACTCAACCACATAACACATGTAGTTGTTTCGGAGATAGCATTCCAGTCTCCAATTACGTCCTTTCACTCTGGCACCTCTCTCTATTGGCTTACCTCTGCATTCACTTTACCGATTATTCATCATGCTAAATATCACTTCAGAATTGCGACATTTCATCTAAGAACAAAAAATACACAAATTATTCATCCTGCAAAATAACTGTACATATTCTTGGTACCATTTTGATTAGTTATACTGGTACCAGGCTTCAACAACAACAACAAAATTTATTTTTTTCATATAGCAAATGTTGTGGTAAGAATTAGATTTACACTTATATTACATCTTACGTCAGTATTCCACAACGTTCACCATCTGGATCTCATACTCCCTTTCTGTCCTTTCACGTTGTGCAGTTGTCCTCATCTCTTCATTCGTATTTCGGCTCTCCGTCCGTCGATTACTCCATCATTTCCTGGTCTTCCTTCGCCATTCGCATCAATCTCGATTGCAGCATACACAGGCCTCTCTGTAACATACCTCTAAGACATCTCCACATTATTAGTTCTACTCACCTTTATTTACCACTGTTTCATCACGTCGAATCTCTCTTTATTAATCACACTGCTTCACGTCGCTTCTCTCCTTAAATATCACATTTATCCACTACTATTTATCACGTCGCTTCTCTCTCTATCTACCATCTTTATCCACTCATTAACCATCACGTCGTTTCTGCTTGAACCTTATTCACATGACAAAAAATACGTACATACACCACTCTGTCGACTCCTGTTCATGACTCATTCGACCAGTCTATTCCGTCGTACTTCCTGACATCCCACCTGAAAATTCTTGTGTTCGATTTGACCTTACACAACGTTACACGCCACAAATAAATACACTGACTATCTACCATAAATTGCCTACTTTCGATCTATCTTTAACTTTTCCATAATTTGATGTTAGAAATGTGATGAAGACCTCGAGATTGTTTTCCCTTGATCGTCTCAATCAGTACAGCATTTTCATGGACAATCCGCCTCACTCTGAATGGTCCACTACACACCGTAAAGAATTTGCTAGTTAGGAATCTGTGCTTCTTTGATAATCGGTGAGTTTTAATTAGAACCTTGTCTCCTACTGCCAATTCGATCTTACGGATCTTCCTTTCTGCTTCTCCTGCCTATCCTTAGCTGCTTTCTTAATACGCTCTATCGCAACCTTGACAATTTCTGTGTGCCTCTGCTTTCCTGATCGCGGAAAATCTACCAGCTCCCTGACTCGACCTGGTTGTGGTTCATTCTTTCGTACCGTAATTGGTGATAAACCAGTTGCTCCATGTGGTAGCTCATTGAGGATGTCCTGAAAATCTTTGAGAAAAATACTCCTACTTCTATGTTGCCTATGGCAATAGATCTTACACAACTTTCCCAGTTCTCTTACCACTCTTTCACTGGGGTTACTTGCAGCATGATATCGGGATATGAACACCGGTTTCATCCTTCTTCTCTTCAGTGTGGTTAGCCATTGTCTGGATCCATATTGTGGTCCATTGTCAGCTATGAACTTTTCTACAGTTCCTACTTCTCGCAAAAAGTTTTTAACGATCGCTGCTGCTACTGTCCTTCCCGTCGCACGTTTCAATGCGGTAAAAGTCACATACTTTGACACCAATTCCACTGTTACTAAAACATATCTATATCCCTGCACTGACTTAGGTATCGGGCCAAACAGATCTGTTACTCCGAATTCCCTCAATCACTATCGGAAAAAGCGGTGCTTTGCATGAGATAGTTAACGATTTTGCCTTCTGGCACAATTTGCAACTAGCAAGCACGTTCTTGATCCTCCTCTCCATACTAATGAAATAAACTGATTCCCTTAGCTTCTTAGAGCATTTCCTTGCCCCGTAATGCCCGTAACTTAGGTGCGTGTACCAGATCAGCTTGCTGACTATTTCATTTGGTATACATAACACCCAGTCCTGTGTGTTCGGATTTCTACGGTAGAAAAGGACCCCGTTCTGAATTGTATAAAAGCGCGCTATATTGGCATCTAAGTTCGCTCTAACTCTGTCCTTCACCACTCTCCATGACGCGTCTTTATCCTGCTCTTTCGCGATATTTATGAGTACCGCCCCTATGTATTGCTCGAACGGCACGCCCTGCATCTACAATATATCATATCTGTTCTCGTTTACCTCCTCATCAAAGCATTGACCATGACCTACTGTGTTCCTTGACAACGCATCTGCCACTATATTCTGTTGCCCAGGAATATACATGACCGTAAACGGAAACTCCTGTAAATAGAGTGCCCACCTAGCGAGTCGTCTATGGTTAAGTTTGGCCGACATCAGAAACTGTTGTGACTTGTGGTCAGTATAGATTTTAGTATGCCTCCCATACAAATAGTATCTAAACTTACTAAAACCCCATACTATTGCCAAAGCTTCAAGCTCAGCTACCGTGTAATTTCTCTCAGCTTTGCTAAGCATTCGGCTCGCAAATGCAGTAGGTTGTTGCATTACTTCTCCTCCTTGCTCTTGCTCTTGGAACAATGTTACCCCAAGTCCTCTACGGGAACTGTCTGTGGCCATACAAAACTCTTTTCCTAGGTCTGGATGCCCGAGAAGAGGTGCCGATAGCAGTGCCTTCTTTAACGCCTCATACTCTTCCTGCACGACAAGGTCCCAATTCCATACCGTTTTCTTTCCAGTCAGCTGACATAGTCTGGGTGTCGCTGCACCCCCAATCTTAATAAACCTCCTGTAAAAATTGATTAATCCTAAATAACCCCGTAGCTGACGTTTTGTTCTTGACACCGGAAAATCTCTGATTGCTTCGAGTTTGTCTGTATTTGGTCTTATTCCCTCTGGTGTCACAATGTGACCTAGAAACTCGGTTTCTTTTTGTCCAGATTCTGACTTTCCCAAATTCACGGTTACCCCACGTCTCTCCAATGCACCGAGCAATATGCTTAACGTTCTATTGTGGTCTTCCCAGTTTCTTTCTGCTATCAGGACATCATCCACGTCCTGTGTTACCTTATCTTTTACTTCATTAGGAATGACAGTGTTTAGCGCTCTGATAAATGCCGCGGGTGAAACATTTAACCCAAATGATAGTTTCCGGAATTGATACGATTTCCCGTAGCACAAGAAAGCAGTGTATTTTCTACACCCCCTATCTAACTCCACCTGCCAGAAACTCATTCTCAAATCAACTGAGCTGAGAACTCTGATCCCGTGAAACTTTTGTAGCAATTCGTCAAGTGTCAGTGGCCGATCTGTCTCTGGCTCTATTATCTTATTAATCCTTCTTGCGTCCAAAACTAATCTAATTGACCCATCCATTTTTTCAACGCAAACTAAAGTGCTGTTGTACGGACTGGATGCTGATTCGATAATCCCTTGTTGTAGCATGCTTTCGATCTCAGCTTCTACTCTTTCTTTGTACACAACAGGTATCGGGTACACTTGGGCCCTTAACTGTTTATGAGACTTGACCTTGAATCTATACACAAAATTTCTTATTGTACCCGCAGCATGTTCTTTGCTAGTCTATAAATGTAGGCCTATACAGTGGAAACAGTAACAAGGCATGCTATCGTATCTTGTGCATGTCAACAAAGGGAATGATTACTGAAATGTCAAAGAAACAGAACAGCAAAGAAGTATACCTCCACGAAGAATAGAGTTCTTGTTTTATTAGATTGTCAGCGCATTGGTCTCACTGTAGTTTGCTCATCTTCTCACTTTTAAATCTCACCTATTCAGTGTGTGGCCAGAAACAGCAACTTGCAGGATAAAAAAAACTATATAATTTTTCAAACATCTTCCAGCATTTTGGAATGCTTTAAATGTGACGAAGGGAATGCTCTCAAACGCCTAAGACCCCTTAAGATGGATATTTTACTTTAATATGAATATGAGTATCATTTTAATAATGATAGCCTAACCCCGATTAGATTTAGGCCTGTCTTCCCAAGTAGCCTATTGGCTTCATTTCCCGGAATATTTCTCGCCAGTACATACGTCAGTTTTTCAGCAGCAACCAAACATATCACAATTCGGATGTACGTCTACTTTGACCAACTGTTTTCTTTTTTTATTAGGATTTCATTTTGAGGTGTTCAGAGTATTTAAGTCTATATCATACTTTGTGATATATGAAAAATTAATCATTTAGTTGTTTTGTTTTCATGTTCCTCGTATCACTTGCAAATTAAAAAGTAATGTTGTGGTACGAGTCATTTAGTATTAACATCTTTTTGTAATGATGCCTCCTTGCTGATAATTTATTAGTTTTTTGTTTTTTAATAGTAGACAGACTAATTTTCGTCAGAAATTCCTACCCGCAACCATTTACGCGTTACAATAATAGATAGTCTTTTTTGGAATAAGAGAGTTTGTCAAAAAGAAATATTTTCAGTATGTGTTCAAATTTTACTTCGCTGTTTGTCCAGAATTTTATATCACTGTATAAGTGATCAAAACTTACGGTTGCAGCATTGTGAAAACCCTCTTTGGGATACAGATTCGTAACTAATGTCATTCTTTTCTTCTGGTGTTGTAACTACACTCCTGGAAATGGAAAAAAGAACACATTGACACCGGTGTGTCACACCCACCATACTTGCTCCGGACACTGCGAGAGGGCTGTACAAGCAATGATCACACGCACGGCACAGCGGACACACCAGGAACCGCGGTGTTGCCCGTCGAATGGCGCTAGCTGCGCAGCATTTGTGCACCGCCGCCGTCAGTGTCAGCCAGTTTGCCGTGGCATACGGAGCTCCATCGCAGTCTTTAACACTGGTAGCATGCCGCGACAGCGTGGACGTGAACCGTATGTGCAGTTGACGGACTTTGAGCGAGGGCGTATAGTGGGCATGCGGGAGGCCGGGTGGACGTACCGCCGAATTGCTCAACACGTGGGGCGTGAGGTCTCCACAGTACATCGATGTTGTCGCCAGTGGTCGGCGGATGGTGCACGTGCCCGTCGACCTGGGACCGGACCGCAGCGACGCACGGATGCACGCCAAGACCGTAGGATCCTACGCAGTGCCGTAGGGGACCGCACCGCCACTTCCCAGCAAATTAGGGACACTGTTGCTCCTGGGGTATCGGCGAGGACCATTCGCAACCGTCTCCATGAAGCTGGGCTACGGTCCCGCACACCGTTTGGCCGTCTTCCGCTCACGCCCCAACATCGTGCAGCCCGCCTCCAGTGGTGTCGCGACAGGCGTGAATGGAGGGACGAATGGAGACGTGTCGTCTTCAGCGATGAGAGTCGCTTCTGCCTTGGTGCCAATGATGGTCGTATGCGTGTTTGGCGCCGTGCAAGTGAGCGCCACAATCAGGACTGCATACGACTGAGGCACACAGGGCCAACACCCGGCATCATGGTGTGGGGAGCGATCTCCTACACTGGCCGTACACCACTGGTGATCGTCGAGGGGACACTGAATAGTGCACGGTACATCCAAATCGTCATCGAACCCATCGTTCTACCATTCCTAGACCGGCAAGAGAACTTGCTGTTCCAACAGGACAATGCACGTCCGCATGTATCCCGTGCCACCCAACGTGCTCTAGAAGGTGTAAGTCAACTACCCTGGCCAGCAAAATCTCCGGACCTGTCCCCCATTGAGCATGTTTGGGACTGGATGAAGCGTCGTCTCACGCGGTCTGCACGTCCAGCACGAACGCTGGTCCAACTGAGGCGCCAGGTGGAAATGGCATGGCAAGCCGTTCCACAGGACTACATCCAGCATCTCTACGATCGTCTCCATGGGAGAATAGCAGCCTGCATTGCTGCGAAAGGTGGATATACTCTGTACTAGTGCCGACATTGTGCATGCTCTGTTGCCTGTGTCTGTGTGCCTGTGGTTCTGTCAGTGTGATCATGTGATGTATCTGACCCCAGGAATGTGTCAATAAAGTTTCCCCTTCCTGGGACAATGAATTCACGGTGTTCTTATTTCAATTTCCAGGAGTGTATGTACATCCTCGTTCCTTTTGAAGTGCAGTGGATTATTTACAACAAACTTCATAAGGGAGTAACTGTACTGTGAATCGGATAGATTGTTACTTACACACTAAGCAGCAGGCAGGAATGACGGAAAGCGTGTTAATATAAGTTTTCTACCAAGTCCTTACTCATAAAGGAAACACACCGTACCCCCCCCCCCCCCCCCTCCCCACACACACACACACATTCATGCAATCATACAGACAGAATTCACACACACACATGACCGCTGTCTCTGGCTATTCAAGCCAGAATCTTTTTTTTAACGAAGGAGAAATCTGAACGATGAATAATTACGGGTGAGAGAAATTTATGGCATGAGACGCTGCACGAATTAAAAGTGCAGTCACGTAGCCATCTATTGTGTGGGGATAAACCGTTGATACAGTGTGGCTCGGATGTCTGAGCGTTTTGGAAGGCAATTAAAAACACAGGAAAGAACAAAAGTAAACAGCACAACCATAATTAATATACATAAAATAAAATTTTGCTTGAACGGTTCCAATTACTAATGAAATTTGATTCTTTTAGACTTGAGATTACTAACGGATCGGTTACGACACTCATAAGCGACGAAAGCCGACAGTTTTGATGAAACATCTACGTCTCCAAACAATCAAAGCACCTGTTGCTATCTGGGATACGACCGCAAAAATCGATAAATATCCTGAACGTCCGAAACTGGGGACGGGCACATCACAGGGACGTCGCAGCAAAGTATCAGCTTGCTGAACCATGGAGGTACAAATGCGATGAACCTAATGTTTTGGGCTATGTAAGATGGCGAACGTCTGCTGCAAGTTTGTGACGTAATGGCAGTTCCGTTCTTCTTTTTCTTCTGTGGATATCGCCCTCTGATTAAAATTTAAAAAATGTATTTTTATATTTACGTATTTATGTATTTGGCCTCCGGTAGCTAACAGATATTGAGCCGACTGAACGTTAAGTGAAAGAAATGTAGAACAACCATACATTGATGATATAGCAGCGAAACAAATATAACAATACTAACGATTAAACCACAAGTTAATACATAAAAGAAAATATAGGAACACTAGAAATACAACTGTTCAGAGCCTAATAAAATGTACAACAAAAAAACGGGCGATCAGTGTTGTAAACGAACATGTAACGGCAGTTGGTTCTGTTCTTGTTCTTGTCTTGACGACTTAAGATCAACATCGGACGTTATTGTAATGACGACGTTCAAATAAAACACGTACTCCAAAGTTAGAAGAGACTGATTTATCTGCCAAGAACTCTAAACTGAACATTTATTTGCTTTTGAATCGGATTTTAGTAGAAGAAGATTGATTTTCTTCGAGACTGAGTTTTGCTGAAATAACTACGACTATAGCAATTCTAAGTGAATCAGTTATCGATATTTAAAGGCAAGAGAAAAGACAGTATCCAAAACGTCAACTTTGAAGGAGTCACGAACGTTTATGAAACTAACATTAGGCCTCTCTGTACTTCCAAGCTTGTATGAAGTTAATTTAACCAAGAGACTCAAGTAATAGGAATTTTTTGTGGTGCTTCCTCTGGAAAAGTAGTCTGAAGCGGTCAACCTGAGATATCAGGCGTACATGATTAAAAGTTTTTGTCAACTCGGTGCTAAGTACGACGTCTACTGGTAATGTCCTGCTATGTAATAACGTCCAATAAGGTGAATGTGGACCCGCAACCGATGGACTGAAGATTATTGCACAGCATATCTTCCTACGCTGTCTAGCTCTCCGCACAAATAGTTTCCAGGCTCTTGTAAACGGCTGCGGTATCAAAAAATAGCGCAACACTACCAAACATTTCGGCATACAAGATTAAATTTAACAAGCCAAATGTATTTTTTTATGACAAAACGGAGGCTTGCACGATCGGATGACACTGACGCAGGGTGTATAAGGTCGTCGTCCACGTGACTCTTCGGTTCCTAAAGTTTCATCCTGAACTGCGATGGATGTCTTCAGAGGTGTTGCTCCTCCGTTGAGTCTTGGCGACTGAAGGATCTTTCGCAAGGATTAACTCTGCTTATCACGTGTAACTCAGGTCACGCCCCATTTTCTACAGTATATTTGCTCTCAGATGTCCGACCCGTCAGTCGGCATGATTCAAAGAAGAGGAAGAAACAGCTCTGAAGATACAAAATTTTGAGAAACACAGCCCTCAGTCGCGAACACAATTAATTTGTGACCTAGGTTTCGGTTTCACAAGGGATACCGTCTTCGGACAAAATTAAAACTAAATGTTACAGCATAACGTACCAAAAAAGTACGAAAGCTGCGGTCATACCAGACAGCGTCAGACAGTCAGAATTAAAATAAAATGCAACAGAGGTGCAAGCCACTAGGAGCTGCCATGTGGTCTCTGCTACAGTCAACACAAAACTGAGGGCTGTGTATTTCAAAATGTTGTATTATTCATCAGTCGCTGATTGACAGCCATGTTAAAAACCTCAAGGCTCTGAAGATGTCCAGCACAGTTCTGGACCAAGACTTTCGTGGATCACGACCTTATACACGGAAAGTTTGGCCAGCAGCAATATACGTTTTATACCCGCAGCCACTAATCATCCGTGTTTACTGGATCGTGTTTGTTTTTATTACTGTACGCTTTCCGCCGTCAAAGTTATCCGTATTATTTGTCATCCACTCTGTAGGTGAAGGACCAGAAATACAGTATTCGTTAAGTTATATTACCGAAACGACACTTTGCCATTGAACTGTCGAGATTAGTCCAGTACACTTCTTGAAACGTCCCCTTAGAAAAATTAATTAATTACTGTGCTGATAAACCTCTAACATTATTTGATTTTCAAACAGCTGAGCAGAACTGAACGTACTCAGACATTTCGCTCTTTACCGCTTCTGATCACCACTAAACTGATACACAATATTTTTAGCGCAACGCAATCTGACTTTCAATAATCCGCACAAAAGAATGGCCCTGACTAACATTAACCTATACCTTTTACAAATCACTTACCTCACCAAAAATCTTCGTTACTAGAACTACTACAATACAGCCAGCGCCAATACTGCCAGCTAAATAAAAGATTCTAACTACTGAAGGCACTAACTACTGATAGGCATAGTTAGCAAATGAAAGATTTTGATAGAGAATAATCAATGTATTTACCTTAATGGTGTTGAAAAGTCATAATATATATAGCAGTTCATGACATCCAGTCTTACAAATTTACTGTCTCTGATGGACACACGTACAGATCATCCGCTCTCAAAACTCCGCCATCTCTCTCCCCACATCCACCACTGCTGGCGGCTCACCTCCAACTGCGCAACGCTACGCGCTGTTAACAGCCAACAGCCCAACACTACAATGGCGAATATTCCAACAATGCAAACCAGCCACAGACTGCACACAGCACAGCCAGTGATTTTCATATAGAGCGCTACATGGCGTTACCAATATAGAAACCTAAACAGCCTACTTACAATCTAAGGTGACAAATTAAATAGAACGATGCCCTTATTGTAGGGAAAAAAATTGTCTGCCGTTGCTGAAAGATACTGCGTAAAAGGTATCGCTTTAAAGGTGTAATCTTTCTGCCTGTGCATTCAGTCTATGATCCAAATCTATGTCTATGACACTGAGCCGAATTCACGGTGGCGGCGAGGGATGGAGATGTCTGAGGTGATTTTCCACGCACACACTCCCTCCCTCTATGCTCCCTCCCCTCTCCCCCTCGGCAGTAGGGACGGTTCTGTCGGGTTGCGAAGCCCTCGCAGTTCGGGCAGCCCGAGACCTGTCACCGCGCGTCACTCTCCTTTTGAAGGTTTTAATTAAAAACGCCCGCCGCGTTGCCCCCGTTACCGGCAAACAATGTATTGAATCCATCGGCCGAGTATAGCCTCTCCCACCCGTCACCCCTCCCTCTCCGAACACCACCACCCACTGCTGCCGTCACCTACTCCCGCGAAATTTCTGTCAACATTTTAATGAATAATTCGCAGGTATTGTGAATGGACGCACCCCGTGCCTGACAGGCCCGAAACAAAAACCCTAATATCGCAGGAATGTGACTTTTTTTACGGCGCCCTGTATCTGCAAGATTACTCGAATCTGAGCCGCTCACCTGATGAAATTTTAATGAGAGCCCATAGCGACATTGCACAGTGATCGACCTCATTTATTAGGTATTAAACGGCCACAATTAACTCCCTGAATTACAGCAATTACACTAATTGTAACATTTAGATGGGAAGCATAGATGTTGTGCATGTTATATCTTAAAAATCTCACTTTCAATCTGTCATACGAGATCCGCTGGTGCCGGCCGGTGTGGCCGAGCGGTTCTAGGCGCTTCAGTCTGGAACCGCTCCACCGCTACGGTAGCAGGTTCGAATCTTGCCTCGGGCATGGATGTGTGTGATGTCCTTAGGTTAGTTAGGTTTAAGTAGTTCTAAGTTCTAGGGGACTGATGACCAGAGATGTTAAGTCCCATAGTGCTTAGAGCCATTTTTTTAGATCCGCTGGTTATCGTGCTTAGGCAAATACATGTTATTTTGACTTTGCGAAAGCATGCCATCTTGTCGTGGCAGTCGTAATGGACCTAAGAGAAATAGTGTGCTCTGTGTATCTGTGAATAGTAAAAAAGTTTTTCTGTTGTCGTACCGAATGATTATAGTTACAGTGCAGATACTCACAGAGATGCTATGCTGAAACTTTTCTGATACTGTAATGCGTTAATGCTGAACCTATTTACGCTGCGAAAATATAGTTTAAGAATTTTTAGCATATTGCATGACCGATGTCGGTCAATAGCATAGATGAACTTAACATTGTAGACTATAGGTAAGTACACTTGGCCGTCCGCGGTGGCCGTGCGGTTCTAGGCGCTCCTGTCCGGAGCCGCGCTGCTGCTACGGTCGCAGGTTCGAATCCTGCCTCGGGCATGGGTGTGTGTGATGTCCTTAGGTTAGTTAGGTTTAAGTAGTTCTAGGTTCTAGGGGACTGATGACCACAGCAGTTGAGTCCCATAGTGCTCAGAGCTATTTAAACCATTTTTTTAAGTAAACTTGACCTATGTCGGTCAATAGCACATATGCGTGATGACGGAGATGTTGTACCCTCCGCCATACTCTAATTAATATGCGTGACCTATGTCGGTCATCAGCATAGATGAATTTAACAATTATGCAGCAAAATAGAGTAGAACTTAGGTGCTCTAAATATTTCCCTTGTAATGATAACGATGAAGTTACACATGTATCGCGCTACTCAAAATGTTACCTATAGAAAATATTTCCCGTCTAACGTACGTCGTAGACTATATTTTAGTATACTTCACCCATGTCGGTCAACAGCACGTAAGCGCGATGACGGAGACGTTGTACCCTCCGTCACACTTTAATTAATACGCTAGACCTATGTCGATCAGTACTAGTTAAGTGTGATGACAGGGGCGCTGTACACCTAGTTACACCCTAATTAAATTGTAGATAATGATTAAGGTTTTAAATAAGTGACACAAGTAAGGTGCTCGCTATTATCCATGTTCGGTGGAGATACTTTACAGCCGGCCACTGTGGCCGAGTGGTTCTAGGCGCTTGAGACCCGAACCGCGCTGCTGCTACGGTCGCAGGTTCGAATCCTGTCTCGGGCATGGATGGGCCTCATGTCCTTAGGTTAGTTAGGTTTAACTAATTCTAAGTTCGAGGGGACTGATGACCTCAGATGTTAAGTCCCATAGTGCTCAGAGCCATTTGAACCATTTTCATACTTTACACGATGACCATATGTGCTTCAAGTCGTAAAGGTTATCCTTAAACTTTATATACCCAACCAAGTAAATTTCCTACCATGTAATACAATTTGCGTATAGTTAATACAGATAGGGATTTCATCTACATAATGCTTAGTTTGCTTACAATTACGGTTATCAGCTCCCAACACGTGATATATAGACAGCCAATGATATACAGCCCTGACTCTCTGTATGCGCACGCGCACGAGTTGCTATGTGCTCAGTTCAATTCCGCGTGCAACGGTCAGTGCCAACGTAGCTGCCGCTGCCAACCGACCGCGTGGTGAAGAGATGCCGGGGGTGGCCGTCAGTTAAGTAGTTTTAATTCGACATGGTATCACGGTACTGTACGTTTTAATTTTAATGATGACTGTGCCTTACTCTGGAATGTTATAGTAATTTTATGCTTCTGAAGAAGGAGCCTAGATTAATTTAGCCGAAACCTGGTAAAGACCAGAAAACTGGCGCAACTGAGGCTGATTCTTCAAAAAAAAAAAAAAAAAAAAAAAAAAAAAAAAAAAAAAAAAAAAAAAAAATTCCAAGTTTGGGAGCCGGTTGGAAATCTGGTGCTGTGAATACAAGGAAGATGGATTAGGAAAAGGACACGGGAAGAAATGGTGAAACAATCGAGAAAGCCGTAATATTCGTTTTATTAATAACGGCTGCTTACTAAGATTTGTGAATAAGAGAATTTGCATATCTACCAAGTTTCGCTGCCTTACAACAGTGCGACCAGGAGCAGTAGCAGCATTTTAATTATAGCCAGCAGGTTTTTCAGCAGTTTGGGAATCAGCTCTAACGAGCGTGGAAAAGGACGAAAAATTATCTCAGGCTGCTCGGTGTAACACGCCACAGTCGTAAATCCGCCACATGCACCCGATCCGGGTCTGTCTCACCTCCATGTCAGGCAACCTGTGCGCATTAAACACTACGAGCACGTACATCACTATCATTAATATCTCCATCACATACTACCTGACGAAAAAAGGCAGCACTCAGAAGTAATGACCGGATGTCAATGTAACGTCGCACATGTACGGACGATTGGTGTGTACGTAAATTATTAGACATGCAATTCTCTAGGCAGCCACCAGTTAGTATTGTTCCTGTTTAGTAGTGTTACCGAGGCCTAGTAGGGTATATAAGGGCGTGAGCAGCATCACATGTTGAATGAGCACACTCAAGGGCACAGAGATGGCACATAATCGTGTGAGACAACGTTATCAGTTTCTCACAGAATGTGAAAGAGGTCTCCATCTGGCTGGCTGGACGAGTCGTGTAATATCCACATTTTTGGGATATTCAGATGTGGCAGAGGTCCAGTGCTGGACTGCATGGGGACGTGACGACACGCATACTCTTCGTCAAGGTTCCGGTACACTGCGTCTAGCCACCACAAAGGAGGAAAGTCTTGCTGTGCACCAAGCAAATCGTAATCTCTTCACATCGGCGTCTGCCAGTCGAGAACAAGTAATGGACCCTCTGTAGCACTCTGTCTCGCTCCGCACCACTCGTCGGAGAGTAGCAGCAACCGGACTAGGAAAGTATCGGCCCATGTCTGAGTTGCCTCTAACACCACAACAAAAACGGCTGCACTGCGGGTGGTGCAGTGACAGAGAACCTTGGACTGCTGATAAATGACGTCGCAATACGCTCAGAAATGAATCGCGGTTCTGCACTGCTCCGGATGATCAAAGGCGGCGAGTATGGCGCCAGGCAGTGCAGAGGTTCCATTTTCCAGATGTTTTGGACGGACATAATAATGTTGTTCCTGGCGTCGTGCCATGGAAAGGCATAGAATATGGGCTTCAGGTCACAGCTGGTAGCGATTAAAGTAACTCTGACTGCACAGCGCCTTGTTACGAACCTCCTGCGTCCTCTATTATTACCTCCTATGCGGCGGTACCGTGCAACCATTCTTCAATTGTACAACGCCTTCGTTCACACACTCGACACGTATCTAAGATACGTCAACTACATCCCAGTGGCATTACTAAGTACACTCCTGGAAATGGAAAAAAGAACACATTGACACCGGTGTGTCAGACCCACCATACTTGCTCCGGACACTGCGAGAGGGCTGTACAAGCAATGATCGCACGCACGGCACAGCGGACACACCAGGAACCGCGGTGTTGGCCGTCGAATGGCGCTAGCTGCGCCGCATTTGTGCACCGCCGCCGTCAGTGTCAGCCAGTTTGCCGTGGCATACGGAGCTCCATCGCAGTCTTTAACACTGGTAGCATGCCGCGACAGCGTGGACGTGAACCGTATGTGCAGTTGACGGACTTTGAGCGAGGGCGTATAGTGGGCATGCGGGAGGCCGGGTGGACGTATCACCGAATTGCTCAACACGTGGGGCGTGAGGTCTCCACAGTACATCGATGTTGTCGCCAGTGGTCGGCGGAAGGTGCACGTGCCCGTCGACCTGGGACCGGACCGCAGCGACGCACGGATGCACGCCAAGACCGTAGGATCCTACGCAGTGCCGTAGGGGACCGCACCGCCACTTCCCAGCAAATTAGGGGCACTGTTGCTCCTGGGGTATCGGCGAGGACCATTCGCAACCGTCTCCATGAAGCTGGGCTATGGTCCCGCACACCGTTAGGCCGTCTTCCGCTCACGCCCCAACATCGTGCAGCCCGCCTCCAGTGGTGTCGCGACAGACGTGAATGGAGGGACGAATGGAGACGTGTAGTCTTCAGCGATGAGAGTCGCTTCTGCCTTGGTGCCAATGATGGTCGTCTGCGTGTTTGGCGCCGTGCAGGTGAGCGCCACAATCAGGACTGCATACGACCGAGGCACACAGGGCCAACACCCGGCATCATGGTGTGGGGAGCGATCTCCTACACTGGCCGTACACCACTGGTGATCGTTGAGGGGACACTGAATAGTGCACGGTACATCCAAACCGACATCGAACCCATCGTTCTACCATTCCTAGACCGGCAAGGGAACTTGCTGTTCCAACAGGACAATGCACGTCCGCATGTATCCCGTGCCACCCAACGTGCTCTAGGAGGTGTAAGTCAACTACCCTGGCCAGCAAGATCTCCGGATCTGTCCCCCATTGAGCATGTTTGGGACTGGATGAAGCGTCGTCTCACGCGGTCTGCACGTCCAGCACGAACGCTGGTCCAACTGAGGCGCCAGGTGGAAATGGCATGGCAAGCCGTTCCACAGGACTACATCCAGCATCTCTACGATCGTCTCCATGGGAGAATAGCAGCCTGCATTGCTGCGAAAGGTGGATATACACTGTACTAGTGCCGACATTCTGCATGCTCTGTTGCCTGTGTCTATGTGCGTGTGTGTCTGTCAGTGTGATCATGTGATGTATCTGACCCCAGGAATGTATCAATAAAGTTTCCCCTTCCTGGGACAATGAATTCACGGTGTTCTTATTTCAATTTCCAGGAGTGTATATCAAGGACTTGTTCCAGTAGTTATTGAACAGCTTGCCTGAGGATACAACTATCATATAACACCCTTCTAAAACGAAACAGTGTACGCGTCCAGGGCAGAGGGCGTGCACCGTCAAAGTGATAGGTGGGACCATACTGCCAAGTTCGTAGTGAATCGGACTGGATTTGGTATCCATTGAAGTAACATCACAAACCCTTTGAAACTGTCGTGGAGCTTCATTTTGTCACCCCCCCCCCCCTCCCCCGTCCTTTCTGGATGCCTAACGTTCGTTATCACGCAGTGTATGAAAAAAACTTCTTAAGGTCGTTTTGCTTAGATTTTTGTTGTTGTTAACGTAAAATGAACGAAGTATTGGCAAGTAGACGAGGATGGTAAAATTCATGTCTTAGCAAAGATGTAATAATACTGACCTGTATTATAAAAAAGTGCTTTACTCAGCGCTAATGGTTCCGGGCATGGCTTATTTTCAAGTGAATCTATAACAAATATATTCACAACAGTTACCGACCAGTTATACATGAAGTTGACAATGGGGCATGCTCAAAACTAGTACTTCTGAATAAAGAAGGATTTTCAAATACAACCCCGTGTAATGATCTCTCCTCAAATTTATCGGGGCTACGGTGCCCATAAAATTGCTACACCATCGATAAATGCAGATGATAAACGGGTATTCATTCGACTAATATATTATACTAGAACGGACATGTGATTACATTTTCACGCAGTTTGGGTGCATAGATCCTGAGAAATCAGTACAATCACCTCTGGCCGTGATAACGGCTTTGATAAGCCTGGGCATTGAGTCAAACAGAGCTTCGATGTCGTGTACAGGTTCAGCTGCCCATGCAGCTTCAACACGATACCACAGTTCATCAAGAGTAGTGACTGGCGTATTGTGACGAGCCAGTTGCTCGGCCACCATTGACCAGACGTTTTCAATTGGTGACAGATCTGGAGAACGTACTCGCCAGCGCAGCAGTCGAACATTTTCTGTATCCAGAAAGGCCCGTACAGGACCTGCAACATGCGGTCGTGCATTATCCTGCTGAAATGTAGGGTTTCGCAGGGATCGATTGAAGGTAGAGCCACAAGTCGTAACACATCTGAAATGTAACATCCACTGTTCAAAGTGCCGTCAATGAGAACAAGAAGAGGTGGAGACGCGTAACCAATGGCAGCCCATACCATCGCGCCGGTTGACACGCCAATATGGCGATGACGAATACACGCTTCCAATGTGCGTCCACCGCGATGTCACCAAACACGGATGCGACCATCATGATGCTGTATACAGAACCTGGATTCACCCGGAAAAATGACGTTTAGTCATTCGTGCACCCAGGTTCGTCGTTGAGTACACCATCACAGGCGCTCCTGTCTGTGATGCAGCGTCAAGGGTAACCGCAGCCACGGTCTCCGAGTTGATAGTCCATACTGCTGCAAACGTTGTCAAACTGTTCGTGCAAATGGTTGTTATGTTGAAAACGGCCGCATCTGTTGACTCAGGAATTGAGACGTGGCTGCACGATCAGTTACAGTCATGCGGATAAGATGCCTTTCATCTCGACTGCTAGTGATACGAGGCCATTGGGATCCAGCACGGCGTTCCGTATTATCCTCCTGAACCCATCGATTGCATATTCAGTACGATAAACTGCAATCGCGATAGGCTACAATCCGACCGTTATCAAAGTCGGAAACGTGATGGTACGCATTTCTCCTACTTACACGAGGCGTCACAATAACGTTTCACCAGGCAACGCCGGTCAACTGCTGTTTGTGTATGAGAAATCGGTTGTAAACTTTCCTCATGTCAGCAAGTTGTAGGTGTCGCCACCGGCGCCAACCCTGTGTGAATGCTCTGAAAAGCCAATCATTTGCATATAAAGGCGTCTTCTTCCTGTCTGTTAAATTTCGCGTCTGTAGCACGTCATCATCGTGGTGTAGCAATTTTAATAGCCAGTAGTTGTCAGCACCGATTGTCATCTTATTGTGTACGAGTATCAGCAGCTTCTTCTTGCTGGTGATAACTAGTGCATGTCTTGTTTTTGTGTCCATATCAGGATCCACTGACGATTATTAGACTACGAGCGAAGAACAATGGAACGACCTTCAAACTGTAGCTGACGAGCTCCACCTGTGGTCCAGTTCATGAAGGTTGGCATCAAAGTTTTTTACGGAGGGTCTTCCTCGAAGTTTCCTATGGACCTGTCATCAATAATATAATTTGATGAAAGCTTTGGTTGTTTTCCTGTAACATCCTGCTTCACTTCCCTATATAGTCGAATTGCTTATTAATTCTCGTTTTGTCAAAAGAACTAATATCATAGTCTCTCGCCGTATCTCACGTCATACGGCTAATTAGAGATTTAATACTTCAGAATACGGTTACAAATAAAAATAAATGGATAGGTTCATTATTTGCCGTAATTCATATGAACTTTCTATTCTTGCCTTGTGTAACTGCCTTGCAGGTAAGGGCCATTTTGATCATACGACATTAATTTCGAAACAATTTTTGAAATATCGTCAAGGGCCGTGAATTAATTCATTTCTTTATATTCTTTGAATTGAAAGAGTGTAATGACGACACGTAGACTACTTCGCACTTCAGTTAGTAAACACTTTATTGCAATAAGCTCTGCGCATATTTTCCCCAAGTCTACTGTACTCCTTAAAAAACTAGAAACGAATTGGATTTTACAACAGCCGTAATTACTTTTATAGTATTCTTCAGTGATCAGCGAGCCATGTCCGTACTGGCAAGGATTCACATTCAGCGTGTGCGCCTTCTCTGGAGCTTTATGTAATCCCTGGCCAACACCAGAGGTATAGCGAATTTCATAAGATACAGGTTGACAATTATTAAACTGTATGAAAAAGTAATTAGTTTCAAACGACGGTGTGCAAACACGTTATTCAACATGTAAACGTCTCAACAGATATTCGAATTTAAGTTATGACATGTTGGATACGCATGCCTTCAATGGTGATGATCTAGGACAGTCGAATAGCGAATTTCTTCATGAACCGCTGAAGTGTTGGAATATTGATGCTGTCGATGACCTCCTGCATGGCTGTTTTCAGCTCGATAATGGTTTTGGAGTTACTGCTATACACCTTGTTTTTAATATAGCCCCACAAAAAGGAGTCGCATGTGTTCAGATCCGGAAAACATGGCGGCCAATCGAGGCCAATGCCACCGGTCTCTGAGTACCCCAGAACCTGAATGCGGTCCCCAAATTGGTCCTCCATGATATCAAACACTCTTCTGGGTCGATGGGGTCGGGCTCCGTCTTGCTGAATCAAATCTTTTCCAAATCAGGGTCACTTCGGTTAATGGGGGGTGAAATCGTCTTCCAAAACCTTCACGTGTTGTTTGATAATCTTCATGCCAATAAGGAATAACGCACCGATTATTCTGTGACTAGGCATTCCACGCCACAATCAAGCGTTAAGGCTGAAGAGTCATCTCGGTCCCGAAATGAGGATGCTCAGTCACCCAGCATGAAGCTTAATTAACAGATACCTGTAAAATAATTATGATCTTCCTCTTGTCAGGTACGTAAGAACATAGGCCTTGTATATATATGAGCTTTGCAACAACTGCTCGAAAGTAACAAGTTCTTAAAATAGCGTAAAAAACCACTCCGTCTACATCTTGACCATCCGACCGCAATGTCATCCTCAGTGGAGGATGCGGATAGGAGGGGCGTTGGGTCAGCACACCGCTCTCCCGCTCGTAATGATGGTATTCTTGACCGAAGCCGCTACTATTCGGTCGAGTAGCTCCTCAATTGGCATCACGAGGCTGAGTGCACCCCGAAAAATGGCAACAGCGCATGGCGGCCTGGATGGTCACCCATCCAAGTGCCGGCCACGTCCGACAGCGCTTAACTTCGGTGATCTCACGGGAACCGGTGCATCCACTGCGGCAAGTGCAAAACCTTTCTAATTTATTTTATAAGCATAACATGAAGCTGTAGGAGCAATAACATACATGGCACAATTTGCAACCAAAAAATCACCCATAAAGTATCCAGAATGAGATTTTCACTCTGCAGTTTCACCCATAAAGTAAGTTATAATGCCCCTAGTATATCTATAAGTATGACTTCTTCCAAATCAAAATCACAAGTATCACTAACATACCGAATGTATAATGCTTCCGTTTTAGGTACTTGAAAATGGCCTAAAACCTAAACTTGTAAGTAGGCTGTGTAGGTTTTTTTGTTGGTAACGCCACGTAGCGCTCTGTATGAAAATCACTGGCTGTGCTGTGTGCAGTCTGTGGCTGGTTTGCATTGTTGTTGGCTATTGTAGTGCTGGGCTGTTGGCTGTTAACAGCGCGTAGCGTTGCGCAGTTGGAGGTGAGCCGCCAGCAGTGGTTGATGTGGGGAAGTGAGATGGCGGATTTTTGAGAATGGATAATCTGGAGGAGTGTCCATCAGAAACAGTACATTTGTAAGAATGGATGTCACGAACTGCTATATATATTATGACTATTAAGGTAAATACATTGTTTGTTCTCTATTAAAATCTTTCATTTGCTAACTATGCCTATCAGTAGTTAGTGCCTTCCGTAGTTTGAATCTTTTATTTAGCTGGCAGCAGTGGCGCTCGCTGTATTGCAGTAGTTCGAGTAACGAAGAGTTTTGTGAGGTAAGTGATTTGTGAAACGTATAGGTTAATTTAGTCAGGGCCATTCTCTTGTAGGTATTACTGAAAGTCAGATTGCGTTGCGCTAAAAAAATATTGTGTGTCAGTTTAAGCACAGTCATGTATAATTTTTTCTAAGGGGACGTTTCAAACTGTACAATCGTACACGAAAGAAAGAGAATGGCAGCTGAAGGCATCACGAAATCATTCAAAAAACGATATGTCAGTAGAGTGATTTTCAGTACCAAAGTCGCTGCTTAGAGGTAAGTTCAGATCAAGGTCTTTTGTCGTTTGGTCCTCATTAGAAGTTTTTCACTACATTTATAGCATAGCACAAGTGCATCTATGTGTGTGTGGTAGATTAGTTAATGGTTTTGCTTCTACTGTAAGTTTGCTTATAGAGATCCAGCAAACCATATCGCATCTTCATGATACAGCTCCTTTAGACAGTCATCCCGAACCTCAAAAGGTTGTGAATGCCATCACCATTGAAATAATTCCGTATCAAGATAAGAATAGTTTTTTCACCTAAAGGAGATTTTTCCTTTAAACACTCAGCTCCAAGGTGTGACTGGGAACGCACATAACAGGAGTTTGAATGTACTAACACGAGTGGATCATTGCCAATAGCTGTTTTACTATTTGGCCCTTAATCAAGCAAGTTTTCACTACACCTTCTTGCGCCAAGCTTAGCAGAAAAATATTGCTCAGCAGCAGTGACCGATAGAGAAATGAATATACTACACAAAAAAATTCCTGATTTTAACTTCATGTTTCATAGAGCACTTGTTAAATGTTATTTCTTAACTATTTAGAAAGGGGAAGAACGATTTGCTTACATTAATGTGATACAGTTTCCTCTTCTTTCTGTAACTATTTCCATAAACCTCTTCCATGTAGGACCATATGCACACATGCACATTCAGAACCTGTAGCCCCGGCATACCGATTGTTTCACTTGATGCAGTACTACAAAATACTACATCTTAAAGTAAAAATAAGAATCGTAGAGTATCATCTACCGGTATGTCTCAACGTTTATACGTAGTTATTTCTTGTTATTGCTTGTGAACTTGTGAGCATATTTAATTCATGCTCTGATCTGCACATAGTCACATTTCCTCACTTTTTCGATTAACTTTCGTTATGCCAAACGCAAAGGTCTATCATAAATCATAAATTATTTCCAACAGAAAATAGTTGCTTAATACTCCACTAAAATATCTAACTACTATTTACAAATATACAGATTTCTATGTGAACGTTTGTTCGCAGAAGACATTCTCATTCTTTCAAGAGTAATATACAGAGAATGCACTCATCATGTGAGTCCACAAGTCGGGTTTTATTAAATTCTATCTTTCAGTAGCTTGTACTTTCCTTACTGGAAGTACTGGAAGTCTTGGAGTTAGTAAAGGCCCTTAACTTTACTGGTTCCGGGGTACACCAGTAAGAATGCTCCATCATGGGGTATATCGGTTATTTCGTATGGACCTAAATACAGAGTCTACCACTTTTAATTCTATCCTTTCTATTCAGCAGGTTAAGACTAAATGAAGCAGCACATCCCTTTATAGTTCTATTACTTATAGACTGGGGAAGGAAGTAGAGTTAAAGTTATTTATCGGTATGCCATTCAGGAGACATTTAAATCTCAGATTAAACCGGATCTCTCGTCAATGACTGTTCCATATATCACACACATTAAATCCTTACACCAAGTATCAGTTAAATATGTAGGATCTGTTGCTTTTCGGTTTACCTGCTCCTAAATAGCGGTCACAGAAACTAGTTCAGGTAGCTGTCAATCTACATCAAACATTCCAATACTTCTAATCTGAACTTTTACCCCCTGGCAATATGTACCGTTGGTTTCCGCAGTCTATAGCAATTCTACAGCCACCTTTAGGCCATAAATATTCAAGTATGACGCTTCATCTGAAAGGTCGATCACTGACTCCCTTTCACGGAGAAACTCCATCCCCAATTGCTACCACTACCAAAAAAATTAACCATTTAGAATATGCATAATAGTATCTACATTTCTGCATTTCAAACTGTTCGAGAAAAACTTGCCCTTGTTCATTCGCAATATTATCCATCCTATCTGAAGGCAGTTGGACACCTTGACCAGTGAAGACTGCGGTTGTTAGTCCCACTAACTTCTTCGGTTAAAGTCTGTCTTCAGAATTCCTTGCATGCGATCTCTTTAGAGCCGATATCTCACCAGTTAACTCTTTCCCCAATTTAGTTAGTCTTTCAGGAAGAGCGGTGAGCTCAGACACAAGGCATCCTGCTTGGGCCCGGTCTCTGTAATCCCCGATATTTCCGCTGCCATAGCTTTCTGGTCCTTCGCTATATCTCCCGGCTTTTTTCTATTTCCGTCACTGACACAAATCTTTTTAATAATTCACCCATCTAATCTGCCGTTTGTACTTCCTGCATACTCGTTTCTCCGTTTCGACGCTGCGGGATAAAACTTAAGACACCCACCACACGTGATGTCGTTTTGATGTCACACTCGATATGGATAACCGCAGGAATTGCAATCGACTTTCATTATCGTCAGATGCGATCTTCTTTCACGTGGCCAACAGCTCAGATATGTCGTTAGCGACAGAAATTTACCAACCGGAAGTGTCACTGGTTACCATGAAATGTACTGAGATCAGTGTTACCCATGAAATATCTGTGACAAGAAAGAAAACGAATGTCATTGCTTATCGTTTCACTCGCAGCGATTTTCGCCGTCCTCTTAGCTTCCTGGCTAACCACACCCTCGGAAATCATCACAAATTCTGAAATAAACAGTGAGATATTTGTGGAAAGAGCCGGCCGTTGGTGGCCGAGCGGTTCTAGGCGCTACAGTCTGCAACCGCGCGACCGCTGCGGTCGCAGGTTCGAATCCTGCCTCGGGCATGGATGTGTGTGATGTCCTTAGGTTAGTTAGGTTTAAGTAGTTCTAGGTTCTAGGGGACTGATGACCTCAGAAGTTAAGTCCCATAGTGCTCAGAGCCATTTTTGAACACGAGGAGTCAGTCAGCTGATCTTTGTCTCGTGTCTCGGTTATTTTAGTATCTCTTGGACGCCAATGTAGATGTGTTTTTAACTTACATTTAATGACAATGAGATGTGTTTGTTATACGTTTTCAGTATGCCAATGCCTTGACACGGCATATAGCAAATTATAAAAATGGTTCAAATGGCTCTGAGCACTATGGGACTCAACTGCTGAGGTCATTAGTCCCCTAGAACTTAGAACTAGTTAAACCTAACTAACCTAAGGACATCACAAACATCCATGCCCGAGGCAGGATTCGAACCTGCGACCGTAGCGGTCTTGCGGTTCCAGACTGCAGCGCCTTTAACCGCACGGCCACTTCGGCCGGCTGCAAATTATAACACAAAACAGCTGAATATGGAGCATACCGCATCGATTGCCCATATTGCATATGGCGACAAAATACGAGTAACATCACGTTTCCAGGACGTCTTGTGGGATGAGTGTTACCAGACGTGTAATTTCTGTCCTGTGTTGCATGGCTATCTGTCTCGCAATCTATATCGTAACGCCGAACTGCTGAAAACCATTAATACAGAACTAATCGTAATACCAAAATATTTAATGTAGGAATTTATTAGCCAGTCTTCACAGTTTCAGAAATGCTAATGACGTCACAGTTGCGTAATATACAAAAGCAGTTTAACCGCACTGTCGCCTACTGTTGCGTAGCGGCTGATTTCACACGCAAACTGCATTCAGTTATGAACGGTCGCACAGATATTTCATTAATTCTTATTCAAACATCCATAACTACACCCTGAGCTGTTCTAATCCCTCAAAAACAAGAGGCGAGAGGGTTAATGAAAAATACATAACAACTGGCTTTATGATGCTTCACCGACAATCGTTTCTCTGTCTCTCGGTGTACCACATTGTTTTGTATTAGTTATCTTTTATATTGTCTCTCCGCTTGGCAGAAGATGAAACACAAGAAACATACACATTTGGTTATAACATTGCGTTAACATAATTCTGTCATCACGAGCGAATTTATAGTCGGATTGTGTACAAATTCTAGTTGTATCAAAATAGGTAATATTATTCCCGCGCGCCATATCTTGTGGCACACCGCTAATTAGGAATACAATACTTCAGAGCATGGATTACAAATAAAAATAATTTTTGATGTAAATGGGTAGGACAGCAGGTTCTTCTTTCACCGCAATTAATACAAGCTTCATATGTCATGTCACAGCCTTCCATATTAAGTTCAAATTCGATTATAAAGCATTAACTCTCAAACAGTGTCTGAAATTTGTCAAGTACCCTAAATTAATTCATTTGCTAATATTCCCTGAATTGAAAGGGACTAATGAGGAGACGTATGCTACCTCATATTTCAATAATTAAACAATTTTATGTCAGAAGGCTATACAGATATCTTCCCCCAAGTCGGCTCTGCGTCTTATAAAACTACAGAAGAGTTGGGTTTCACAATGGCTGTAATTACTTTTATAATATTCTTTAATGTCAAGTGAGGCATAAGAGTGCAGGCAAGAATCAATATTACGCACATACGACTTCTCTGAATCGTTACGTAATCTCTGGTCAACACCAGAGGTAAAACAAATTTCCTATTATTTCGAAAGAAATACGCATGTTACCACTAAAAGAATAACTTTCCCACCAACGAAGTTCCTCTCTGAAAGAATTACAGTGCTATCTGAATTAATGCTCCGTGTATATTTGTCAAACCTCTTTGAGAAGTTATTATTATTGAGCAACTAACGCTATTGCTGAAGACCAACAAAACGCTTTCGATGTACGTCCACTGAGACTAACCCTGGACATAACCATGGAGCTGGGTGACTACTGTCAGCCTCCATGACTGCGACTCCAGGGCCTGGTAGATACGCCCTCGGCACGTATCATTTGCTAATATTCCCTGAATTGAAAGGGACATTAGAAGGTGCCCTGTAGACGAAGATTTACATTGGAACATATGCCTGAAAAGGGTCCATAATTACGTTGCAATGATAACAAAATTGGCTCACATGTTGACACTTCACTCTAACACTGCTTTTTAAATATGTGTTACTCCTTATGATTCTTCAATGGTTGTGCTGTTCGGTCGCTTTTCTACTTTCCGTGTTGCTACATGATATGGTCACTTGATGAATAAAAATGTTCCCTCTTTACAAGATACGTCGTCTATTCATTTGTGAGATGAATAGTCGAGATGGAGCACGAGCCTGGATGGTAACGTGCACAGACATGATCATGAAAAATGAATAATGTTCAACTGCTAAGATCATTTAAATCATTTATTCGTATAGATTACCGGTTTCGGCAATTGTCGGTTGATTCCTTGGGATCTGAAAAAGATGGGAACGATAATACTAGTACGCAGCAAGTAGCATAACAGAACGCGTAATTGTATCCAAGATTCATAATGCACGGAATAACAACATACGTATGTTTACATCATTACAAAAATGGTTCAAATGGCTCTGAGCACTATGGGACTCAACTGCTGAGGTCATTAGTCCCCTAGAACTTAGAACTAGTTAAACCTAACTAACCTAAGGACATCACAAACATCCATGCCCGAGGCAGGATTCGAACCTGCGACCGTAGCGGTCTTGCGGTTCCAGACTGCAGCGCCTTTAACCGCACGGCCACTTCGGCCGGCCTTACATCATTACACAATCTCCATTAGTACAGTAAGATGTGCCATACAGTGTATGTCCACGTTGGTATCCTGTGATATACAAGTAGTTGGGATCTCAACTGTAAAATAACTACAAATGTACATGTTATTGCGCCGATTATTTGTGCTCAGATTCATCACCACTTTGCAACTAACGGATCCCAGCGTATACATTCTTAGCGATACAGAAGTACGTCATATGGAGCAGTGCTAGTACGAATCGATGTTATGCTTGTGACGTCTCTTTGTCACTGTAGGCTTGTAGCATGGGAAGCAAGGAGAGCTTGTTGCTGGTGGCCGGTATCCTCTTTCTGTAATACAACTGCAAACATGTATTAACAGGGTTCTTTAGTTATAAGAACAGAAAATTATCTAAAGATACTCCAGATGCTGTGGTCAAGCTCATCCGTAATGGACCACGTTAGTCTCACTGCTGGTGAAGTACAAAGTCCGCTATGTACACTATACTGGTCGTTAGGTACTGACTGACAGAGCTAGAGGCTGAGCTAGGTAACTGCGGTTGCGACTCCCTCTGGGCTGCGGCTGACGACTCCACTCGCTGACCCACTGGATGACTGACAGCAGCTGACTGGGCCCTATGGTCCGCGGTGGCGATCTAAGTACTGGCGGTCGAGAGGGCGTTGTCAGGGCGTCGCCTGCGAGTCTGTTTTTCGCCTGTCTTCTGATAGGCGCTATGCTTGCGCCTAATATCGACCTCCTCTCAACATCTTTGCCACCTGGTGTGCTGGCGATGGCTTACGCCAGAACAGTGATTACCTCACATTAGATTAAGATATGGATCTACTTTCTTTCTTTCTTTCGCATATGCCTTTTTCCCGCAATGACACAGGGTCGGCATGGTTAATCGGATTTGGCAAGGTTAATTTAAGGGGTGGCCGGATGCCCTTCACGCCGCCACCCCGTACCCCACCAGCACGGAATTAGTGTACCCCAACTGTCTGTGTCTAGTGTAATCCATGGAAGAGTGCGAAAGTGTGCGGATGTCTGCGAGCCGTGTAACTGAGGCGAGACGTGGGGACCAGCCGGGTATTCACCTAGTGGGATGTGGAAAACCGCCTAAAAACCACATCCAGGCTGGCCGGCACACCGGTCTCCGTCGTTAAGCCGCCGGGCGGATTCGATCCAGGACTGGTGCACCTACCCGAGTCCGGGAAGCAGCGTATTAGCGCTCTCGGCTAGCCTGGCGGGTTAAGACATGGATCTACTATTCTGTGCAATTACATATGAATAAATCGTTATCGTAACATAGCAGCCGAGTCAGTTTCTACAGTAAAAAAAAGAAAAAACTTTCTATAAAGTCAAGTGCAACATTCATACTACATTATTTATACATAAACATTTTTATATCACTTTAGAAACTATTTTATCAAAACGTTTTATAAAATTTCTTTACAATTAAGTACCAATTCTTTTTTACACCAAATCACAAACAATGTGACAACCTATAGTCAGTTAACAGCTCTCAATGTCTAATGGTATCTTAGCTAATGATATCATATATAACCTGATTTTCATACATCCAGGAAGAGTTCGAGAGCTACTGGTACAGATACGATATGTCATGAGAATGCATGCAAAGTCTGCAACAGATATCCCCCACGCTGATGATGTCAGAGTCCTTTAGACATTTCGAGTTCACGGTATATCCCTTAAGGGGCTCCGGAAAGGCTCAAAATCATGAAAAGTTCAATTTTTACTTTTTTGCGTTTTCTGAATCTGCAGACTATTACCTTTTAATAGATATATAATTTATTCAATTCCGAAGATTACAACTATTTTTAAATTTTTTTTTGAAATTTGTTCTACATGGGCGTGACCCACTGTGGCGCTGTTAAACTGCTGTCAAATGGTGTTATTATTAACGTCCGTGTTCATCAGGTTCATTTTAGTGATGTGAGATAAAGTATGTGTTGTGGCTAACCTGTGATGGTTCAATATATATCGCTGGTGTGATTGTCGATTGTTTCATGTTTATTTACTCTGTCGTTATCTCGAAAATATTCGTAATTAATTCTGTTTCTTGAGTCTCTGTTTTGTTGAAGTATAATAATGAGAAAAAGTAAAGTTATTAGAAATCCTCTGAAGGCTTTTAAGAAAAGGAGAAATGTTGGAAAGCCAAAGGTATGTGTTATTACTGTAAACAATAAAGACGATAACCAAGTGAGTGAACCTAACCTCTCAAGTACGCCTGCCCATAGCAGTCAAAGTGGGAAAGAAAATACTTCACAGAAGGAGCTTGGTTCAATGAGTGAAAACTATGAATGTTTTATGGGCGAATCGGATGTGAATGAAATATTTGGTATGTCGGTTCTCAAAGGAATTTTTTCAAACTGTGTAAGATGTATTCATTGTAGTGAAGTTGGTCTGGAACTCTCCATAATAAAGCACGTAGGACTTGCTAGTGAAATACAACTGAAATGTGATAAGTGTTCATACATGAGCACCTTTTGGAACAGTGTTGCAGTAACTGCAATTGAAGAAAATGGTAGCAAAATCTACGAACACAACAACGATCGATGCTTGCTTTAGACAAGGAACGCCTTCGGGCTGCAGACAGGGCTGTAAAGAGTCTAGAAATACAAGCAAGAGTAAACAGGAGGAGGAACAAGAGGAAGCTGGAGGAGGAGTTTGCAGAGGATGAAGATAATCCATCCTATGGACCTGGAATGCACTAAACAGTTAATCCAATCTTTGTCGCTCGATTCCCAAAACTTTTATTTTCTCATACTAATTACATGTTTTCTAAGGATCTTCCAAACATATTTGTTTCAAGCTTTCAGTAAATGTTACACAGTACCTTCTGCATAATTTAACACAGCCTTTTTCCAAAAAAACTGTATATTTTTGAATATATAGATAAAAAATTGCAAAAAAATGTTGTGAATTTTCATTACAATTGAAAAAAAAATCATCTTTAATAACTGAACTAAAATTTTGTAAAATCCCTGTGTTAAGTTGTAGCCCATATTCCAATAAATAATCTGTAAAAAGTTCAACTTCCTACCTCAAATACTTTGTGAGGAAAGATGTAATTTACAAGCGTTATTTTAACATTGCAAGTATAGGGCGTTCCGGAGCCCCTTAAGACTGTTCAGCTCCTGGGAAGCTACATGTGCTGTCAAAGAAATATTATACGCGCAAAATACCTTAGATTTCTAAAAATATTGTAATAATTACAATCCCAAAGAACGTAGATGAGGACAACTGTTGTGATTCCGTTGTTTTATGGGGCACCTGGAAAATTTCGCATAACAGCTGGCAGTCCCAACTCCTATACCTGTGCGTTTGATTGGTAATATCGTTCTGGCTTAGACGAAACGTCGAACAGAAGCCTAATACATCAGTTCCTCAAAACTGCGCCTTGGATAATGGTTTAAAAGTCTAAAAGTTGATCAAAATTTTCATCTGCCTCCTACATATGATTTCCGGTTGGTAGATATTTGAAGTTTACGAATACAAATCGTTACATGGAGTAGTTCCATTGCTCTAATTTTGCCTAATATCTTGCACTGCATGTAATAAATTAAAAGGAAAATGACGAAATATCGCGATAAGGCAACTTCAGTGCATTTTCTGATAGTAAGTATTACAAACATTTGGCCTTGTAATCTCCGGCTAACTTTTAAATAATTCATTGATTGTTAATAACAGTTTCATTATGTCAGTTGTGTAACGAAAAGCATTACGTAAGTTTCTGAAGAATACAGAACAATTGCTTGTATGTACATAGTTAAAATCAAATGTTCCCTAAGCGTGGATGGCGGCAGGAATTTTTTGCCCCTAGCGTCATTGTCATGTTGCTGTCATTGCGCACGCTGCTGCCACGTGTTACTATGTTCAACAGCGGGTCAAATTGTTGTGTGGCGGCTCGCAAATATGCTGTAACAGTTTTCTCCACTTCATGTATTCATTCTATCGTTCAGCAAATATTTTTCCCACATCAACCTAATCTTATTACAGTGCAGTAGCAAATAAAAGAGACAAACGTATGGCCGATATAGTCGAACAGTCATGTAAATGTATTAAAGGATTGTCGGTTTAATAATTCATGGTTACAAGATTATGAGACGAATTTTATCTTATACACTAATGGAAGATCTAGTCGAAGCTGAACTCGTGAAAGATCGGTTTGCGTCTCGGAGGAATATAGGAACACGTGAAGTAATACTAACGCTACAGAATACGTTAAGGAAAGGAAGACCTATTTTTAGACCATTTGTCGATTTAGAGAAAACTTTCACTAATTTTGCCTGAACTACACGAGTAGTTATTGAAATTCTGAACTAATACATAGAGCGAATGTTTATTCATAACTTGTGCAGAAACCAGATTGTAGGTAGAAAAGTCGACGAACATGCAAGTGATGGAGTAGTTGAGAAAGGAGTGAAAGAAGGTTGTAGACTATCAATGTTATTCAATATGGACGTTGAAGAAGTAGTAATGGATACCATGTAAAAATATAGAGGGTGAAAGACCAAAGAGAAGAAAGATATACTTCATTGTTTGCCAATGGCATTGTAGTTCTCTCAGATAGGGCAACATACTTGCAATAGCTGCCGAACGGAATAGATAGTGTCTTGACAAGTGATTATAAGTTGAACATCATCGAATTTTACGTTTTTCATGTGCATCTTACAACCACTTCTGAAGACACTATTTACACCGTTCAGCAGCTACTGCAAGTCTATTTGCCTATCTGAGAGAATTTCAGTGCAATTGGCAAACAACAAAGTATATGTTACGTCTCTTTGTACTGTCACCCTCGACATTTTTACATGGTTTCCATTACTGTTTACTTAACAAGAGTAATGAAATATAGACGAATTCAATTAAGTGATGCAGAGGAAACTGGAAAGGCTGTAGAGATAGTGAATGGCGTTTGATATTTGGGCATAAATATAGTTGATAATGGCCGAAATAAGGTGCATAAAAAACGCGGCTTACCCACAGTAAAAAAGTCTTTCTGGAAAAGAGGAATGTATTACTACAAAATTAAATTTAAGTACGCTACTGTCCATTAAAATTGCTACATCAAGAAAAAATGCAGATGATAAAAGGTTATTCATTGGACAAATATACACTCCTGGAAATTGAAATAAGAACACCGTGAATTCATTGTCCCAGGAAGGGGAAACTTTATTGACACATTCCTGGGGTCAGATACATCACATGATCACACTGACAGAACCACAGGCACATAGACACAGGCAACAGAGCATGAACAATGTCGGCACTAGTACAGTGTATATCCACCTTTCGCAGCAATGCAGGCTGCTATTCTCCCATTGAGACGACCGTAGAGATGCTGGATGTAGTCCTGTGGAACGGCTTGCCATGCCATTTCCACCTGGCGCCTCAATTGGACCAGCGTTCGTGCTGGACGTGCAGACCGCGTGAGACAACGCTTCATCCGGTCCCAAACATGCTCAATGGGGGACAGATCCGGAGATCTTGCTGGCCAGGGTAGTTGACTTACACCTTCTAGAGCACGTTAGGTGGCACGGGATACATGCGGACGTGCATTGTCCTGTTGGAACAGCAAGTTCCCTTGCCGGTCTAGGAATGGTAGAACGGTGGGTTAGATGACGGTTTGGATGTACCGTGCACTATTCAGTGTCCCCTCGACGATCACCAGTGGTGTACGGCCAGTGTAGGAGATCGCTCCCCACACCATGATGCCGGGTGTTGGCCCTGTGTGCCTCGGTCGTATGCAGTCCTGATTGTGGCGCTCACCTGCACGGCGCCAAACACGCATACGACCATCATTGGCACCAAGGCAGAAGCGACTCTCATCGCTGAAGACGACACGTCTCCATTCGTCCCTCCATTCACGCCTGTCGCGACACCACTGGAGGCGGGCTGCACGATGTTGGGGCGTGAGCGGAAGACGGCCTAACGGTGTGCGGGACCGTAGCCCAGCTTCATGGAGACGGTTGCGAATGGTCCTCGCCGATACCCCAGGAGCAACAGTGTCCCTAATTTGCTGGGAAGTGGCGGTGCGGTCCCCTACGGCACTGCGTAGGATCCTACGGTCTTGGCGTGCATCCGTGCGTCGCTGCGGTCCGGTCCCAGGTCGACGGGCACGTGCACCTTCCGCCGACCACTGGCGACAACATCGATGTACTGTGGAGACCTCACGCCCCACGTGTTGAGCATTTCGGCGGTACGTCCACCCGGCCTCCCGCATGCCCACTATACGCCCTCGCTCAAAGTCCGTCAACTGCACATACGGTTCACGTCCACGCTGTCGCGGCATGCTACCAGTGTTAAAGACTGCGATGGAGCTCCGTATGTCACGGCAAACTGGCTGACACTGACGGCGGCGGTGCACAAATGCTGCGCAGCTAGCGCCATTCGACGGCCAACACCGCGGTTCCTGGTGTGTCCGCTGTGCCGTGCGTGTGATCATTGCTTGTACAGCCCTCTCGCAGTGTCCGGAGCAAGTATGGTGGGTCTGACACACCGGTGTCAATGTGTTCTTTTTTCCATTTCCAGGAGTGTATTACACAAGAACTGACATCTGATTACATTTTCACACAATTTGGGTGCATAGATCCTCAGAAATCAGTACCCAAAACAACCACCTCTGGCCATAATAACGGCCTTGATACGCCTGGGCATTGAGTCAAACGGAGCTTGGATGGCGTGTACAGGTACAGCTGCTTATGCAGCTTCAACACGATACGACAGATCATCACGAGTAGTGACTGGCGTATTGTGACGAGCGAGTAGCTCGGGCACCATTGACCAGACGTTTTCAGTTGGTGAGAGATCTGAAGAATGTGCTGGCCAGGGCAGCAGTCGAACATTTTCTGTATCCCGAAAGGCCCGTACAAGACCTGCAACATCCGGTCGTGCATTAACCTGCTGAAATTTAGGGTTTCGCAGGGATGGATTGAAGGGTAGAGCCACGGGTCGTTACACATCTGAAATGTAACGTCCACTGTCTAAAGTGCCGTCAGTGCGAACAAGAGGTGACCGAGACGTGTAACCAATGTCACCGCATACCATCAGGCCGGGTGATACGCCAGTATGGCGATGACGAATACACACTTCCAATGTGCGATCACCGCGATGTCGCCAAACACGGATGTGACCATCATGATGCTGTAAACAGAATCTGGATTCATCGGAAAAAATGACGTTTTGCCATTCGTGCACCCAGGTTCGTCGTTGAGTACACCATCGCAAGCGCTCCTATATGTGATGCAGCGTCAATGGTAACCGCAGCCATGGTCTCCGAGCAGATAGTCCATGCTGCTGCAAACGTCGTCGAACTGTTCGTGCAGATGGATGTTGTCTTGCGAACGTACTAATCTGTTGACTCAGGGATCGAGACGTGGTTGCACGATCCGTCACAGCCATGCGGATAAGATGCCTGTGATCTCAACTGCTAGTGATACGAGGCCGTTGGGATCCAGCACGGCGTTCCGTATTACCCTCCTGAACCCACCGATTCCATATTCTGCTAACAGTCATTGGATCTCGAGCAACGCGAGCAGCAATGTCGCGATACGATAAACCGCAATTGCGATAGGCTACAATCCGACCTTTATCAAAGTCGGAAACGTCATAGTACGCATTTCTCCTCCTTACACGAGACATCACAACAACGTTTCACCAGCAACGCTGGTGTACTGCTATTTGTGTATGAGAAATCGGTTGGAAATTTTTCTCATGTCAGCAAGTGGTAGGTGTCGCCACCGGCACCAGAATGCTGTGAAAAGCTAATCATTTGCATATCACAGTATCTTCTTCCTGTCGGTTAAATTTCGCGTCTGTAGCGCGTCGTATTCCTGGTGTAGCAATTTTAATTGACAGTAGTATATTAGGAAGTCTTTGGAGAGTTGCGTCTTACCAATCTTTGGACAAAGACCACAACAGTATCACATTTATTTTATGGAATTACACGTTGTGCCGATGGCACCATCGCCACTATCGGAAGCCTTTGAATGCCGGGCGCTGCCTTCCCGCGCCGGTACTACAGTGAGGCCTCTGCCGACTGCCACGAGGGGCGCCAGCCTGCTACACGACGTGTTCCGGACAGAAGATGCCTTTGATTGGTATCGGTGACACCGTCAATAGTACCGATCATTAACCTTTCTGAGTTATAATGAGCTGTGGTGATTGGAACGGTCGTCGCCCAGGGATCTGAATATCAGGCGTGTTCTATGTGGCTCAGTTGTCGCGTTTATTCTAATAGTTGATCTTTTTGTAACTTCGCATTGGGCAAAGATAGACGAATGAGGAAATGCAGTAATTTTCATAGGATGAGCACATGTTACATTCAGGTCTGGCTGTAAAGTTCTGGTCTAAAAAATTACGCTTACAAGGGAACCTCCCCATCGCACCCCCCTCAGATTTAGTTATAAGTTGGCACAGTGGATAGGCCTTGATAAACTGAACCCAGATCAATTGAGAAAACAGGAAGAAGTTGTGTGGAACTGTGAAAAAATAAGCAAAATAGACAAACTGAGTAGTCCATGCGCAAGATAAGCAATATTATGAACAATGTGAGCTGAGGAGCGCCGTGGTCCAGTGGTAGCGTGAGCAGCTGCAGAACGAGAGGTCCATGTGAAGTCTTCCCTCGAGTGAAAATTTTACATTCTTTATTTTTGCATGGTTATTATCTGTCCGTTCGTTCATTGATGTCTCTGTTCACTGTAATAAGTTTAGTGTCTGTGTTTTGCGACCGCATCGCAAAACCGTGCGATTAGTAGACGAAAGGACGTGCCTCTCCAATCGGAACCGAAAACATTTGATCGCAAGGTCATAGGGCAACCGATTCCTCCACAGGAAAACTCATCTGATATATTCTATACGACACTGGTGACGGCATGTGCGTCACATGACAGGAATATGTTGTCGACCCACCTATCTTTACACTTGGTGAATGGGTAAAAAGATTCTTCTACCTTGCCCGATTTAGGTTTTCTTGTGAATGTGATAATCACTCCCAAAAAAGTGATGAAAACATAAGAGTTTGTCACATAAACTAAAAATAAAAAATTAAACTTTTCACTCGATGGAAGATTTGAACGAAGGACCTTTCGTTCCGCAGCTACTCACGTTACCACGAGACCACGGCGCTCCTGCGGTCCCAGTGTCCTTCATGTTGCCTATCTTCCCATGAACTACTCAGTTTGTATATTTTGCTTATTTTTTCACAGTTCCACACAACTTCTTCCTGTTTTCTCAATTGATCTGTGTTCAGTTTTTCAAGGCCTATCCACTGTGCCAACTTATAATTAAATCTGAAGGGGGTGCGATGGGGAGGTTCCCTTGTTAGAACTGTTGTATTACGCCTACCTCCTCACCCCCACTTAGTGCCCTGTACCAATGGGGGATCGTCTTCACAATACGCCTACACATTCAGATGAAGACTTGGTTGATCAGTTAAGAGTGCAGTGGACATGATACACTACAGGCCATTAAGATTGCTACACCATGAAGTTGACGTGCTACAGACGCGGAATTTAACCGACAGGAAGAACATGCTGTGATATGCTAATGATTAGCTTTCCAGAGCATTCACACAGGGTTGGCGCCAGTGGCGACACCTACAACGTGCTGACGTGAGGAAACTTTCCAACCGATATGTCATTCACAAACAGCAGTTGACCGGCGTTGCCTGGTGAAACGTTGTTGTGATGCCCCGTGTAAGGAGGAGAAATGCGTACCGTCACGTTTCCAACTTTGATGAAGGTCGGATTGTAGCGTATAGCGATTGCGGTTATCGTATCGCGACACTGCTGCTCGCGCTGGTCGAGATCCAATGAGTGTTAGCAGAATATGGAATCGGTGGGTTCAGAAGGGTAATACGGAACGCCGTACTGGATCCCAACGGCTTCGTATCACTAGCAGTCGAGATGACAGGAATCTTATCCGCATGGCTGTAACGAATCGTGCAGCCACGTCTCGATCCCTGAGTCAACAAATGCGGACGTTTGCAAGACAACAACCATCTGCACGAACAGTTCCACGACGTTTGCAGCAGCATCGACCATCGGCTCGGAGACTATGACTACGGTTACCATTGACGCTGCGTCGCAGACAGGAGCGCCTGCGATGGTGTATTCAACGACGAACGTGGGTGCACGAATGGCAAAACGTCTTTTTTCCGATGAATCCAGGTTCTGTTTACAGCATCATGATAGTCGCATCCGTGTTTGGCGACGTCGAGGTGAACGCACATTGGAAGCGTGTTTTCGTCATCGCCATACTGGCGTATCACCCGGCGTGTTGGTATGGGGTGACATTGGTTACACGTCTCGGTTACCTCTTGTTCGCATTTACGGCACTTTGAACGGTGTACGTTAAATTTCAGATGTGTTACGACCCGTAGCTCTACCCTTCATTCGATCCCTGCATTTCAGCAGGATAATGCACGACCGCATGTTGCATGTCCTTACGGGCCTTTCTGGATACCGAAAATGTTCTACTGCTGCCCTGGCCAGAACATCCTCCAGATCTCTCACCAACTGAAAACGTCTGGTCAATGGTGCCCGAACAACTGTCTCTTCACAATACGCCAGTCACTACTCTTGATGAACTGTGGTATCGTGTTGATGCTGCATGGCCACCTGTACCTGTACACGCCATCCAAGCTCCGTTTGACTCAATGCACAGGCGTATCAAGGCCGTTATTACGGCCAGAAGTGGTTGTTCTGAGGTACAGATTTCTTAGGATCTATGAACCCAAATTCCGTGAAAATGTAATCACATGTCAGTTCTCGTATAATATATTTGTCCAATGAATACCCGTTTACTATCTGCATTTCTTCTTGGTGTAGCACTTCGTTAAGCTTTACTGCTTGGATATAGTTTCAGAAAAAAATGTTCAAATGTGTATGAATTCCTAGGGGACAAACCTGCTATGGTCATCGGTCCCCAGTGCTGATGACCTCGCTGTTTAGCGCCCGTAAATCTCCCTCATCGGTCCCTAGGCTTACACCCTACACAAAGTAACTTAAAGTACCTCGGCCTAGAAAACACACACACACACACACACACACACACACACACACACACACACATACATACACATGCCTAAGGGAGGACTCGAACCTCCGGCGGGAGGGGCCGTCAATCCGTGTCATGGCGCCTCGAACCACGCGGACACTACGGGTGGCGATAAAGTTTTCGCAGCGAACTAGGTGGTTGTAATACCGAGAAGTAGCTGTGTTGGAGATATTAACGTCACTACTTACAGTTTAAAATTATTATGTTGTTTCCGTAGTTATGACCCTACTTAAATTCTCGTTACTGCGCAATATCTAGGCATAGGTTTTAGGTAGAGGTTTATAATCCCGTTTACGTCGAGGTCGCATGGGATGTAATTTATGTAACGTCCTGAACACACGGTGACAGTCTTCACGCTTTTACCTAATATTTTGCGCGATTTAGGCTTTAGTACCTACATTCGCTTACACTACTTACTTTAAGAGGTCCATAAAATAATGGACAATGTATTTTCGTAACCTTTTGAATCACAGCTGTAAAGACATGGACGTGGCCAAAAGAAACTGTGAGGCTGAAGCTCCATGACAGAAGTTGTCTACGTGACTAGTCCAATGACTGAGCTAATTTTCCATCTGACAAGAAGTTACGGAATAAATTTATATTTAATATCGGGATCTGTCGGGTGAAAATCGGATATATTATTTCAGGAAAGCACACAATTTGGGACATACCAATGCGTAAGCAGCGGATGAATGTTCTTTCAGCTGCTGCAGGAATGCAAACAGACATTAGTGTCAACTAATAAAATTTTTGTGTTTCTCTCACGCATTAATACGATCTTTTTGCGTTACAGTGCATAGAATGTTAGAAAGGAGTGATGTACAATATCGTTTATGGACCCAATACCGTTAACCAATAACATTGCTTCACTACGGAGAAAGTAATTCCAATGGCCTTTGTTGACATTGTCAGACGAGCAGTCCACAGTTAATCCTCGCTACATGTTTCGTTTGAGAGCTACATAAGCCAAATCAATACGCTTGGGACAGCATGCGCAATTTAATATGTACCGAAACGCAGCTAATAAAAACAAGATTGTTCCAATTCTCATACCTCGGCTTCTGTTCGTGATACAAGCGTCTGCAATATGCATTGGACTGCGGACCATTTGTATGTATAACAGAAGGATTGTCTTATTGTAACAACAGTACAGCGTCAGAGTTTTAATTTTACTCATTTCCAACCGCTTACACAAATGGAGCAAATTGGTTGGTTCTTTTTGCAAAGATGTGGTCTACGCTGTGTCTTAAGGGCTCATGGAGGCACCGTTTAGTTAATGGTCGGTTTGAGGGGAAACCCGAAAAACATTGATTTCAGATAGCAAAATCGATCCGCGTATTCCAAAACGGCTATGCACAGCGAATGGCTGACATTTTTACGATATATTAGTAATTTCCCATCTCGAATAACCTTGAAAGTTTTGTTAATACATTTATCCGCTTCAGAGACACTGAAATTCAAAGATACCCTACTTGTATACGTAAAACAGCCACGAATATCCAGTGTGACGCGAAAACTTAGTTTATAAAGTAACATAGCACTGTGAAATATCATGTAAACTGTATCCGTTGTCATGAGAAGGTTCTTGGAACGCCACGTTGTAGTAATGAAGCAGATGGAAAATTTTTTTCTGCGTAAAATCCGGACTTAGGTGTAAAATCAGTTTGGCGTTATTTCAGCTTCACATAAGTAAATTATCAAATTATTGGTCATTAAGTTCTTTTCATATGAGTTACATGCCCTGCCGTAGAAGGGAAGAGACGAGAACAGGCGGAAAAATGCTCCTGTCGGAACACAAAAAAGGCGAATACACTCGTGTATACGAAAAGACTGACTGAAATGTGAAAAACCAGCTGCCTCGTTCTATTTTCCTCAGCAACTTCAAAAATGTTCCCAAAAACTTTGACATGTCAACGTATTCGCGTTTTATGCGGAGAGAGAAGGAAACAGAAAGAGACGCAAAAGTACTATATAGGGTGGTCCGTTGATAGTGATCGGGCCAAATATCTCACGAAATAAGCATCAAACGAAAAAACTACAAAGAACGAAAGTCGTCTAGCTTGAAGGGGGAAACCAGATGGCGCTATGGTTGGCGCGCTAGGTGGCGCTGCCATAGGTCAAACGGATATCAACTGCGTTTTTTTTTTTTAAACAGGAACCCTCATTTTTATTACATATTCGTGTAGTACGTAAAGAAACATGAATGTTTTCGTTGGACCACTTTTTTCGCTTTGTGATAGATGGCACTGTAATAGTCACAAACGTATAAGTACGTGGTATCACGTAACATTTCGCCAGTGCGGACGGTAATTGCTTCGTGATACATTACCCGTGTTAAAATGGACCGTTTACCAGTTGCGGAAAAGGTCGATATCGTGTTGATGTAGGGCTATTGTGATCAAAATGACCAAAGGGAGTGCGCTATGTATGTTGCTCGGTATCCTGGACGACATCATCCAAATGTCCGGACCGTTCGCCGGATAGTTATGTTATTTAAGGAAACAGGTAGTGTTCAGCCACATGTGAAACGTCAGCCGCGACCTGCAACAAACGATGATGCCCAAGGAGGTGTTTTAGCTCCTGTCGTGGCTTATCCGTACATCAGTGGCAGACAAATTGCGTGAGAATCGGGAATCTCGAAAACGTCGGTGTTGAGAATGCTACATCAACATCGATGGCACCCGTACCATATTTATATGCACCAGGAATTGCATGGTGACGACTTTGAACGTCGTGTGCAGTTCTGCCACTGGTCACAAGAGAAATTACGGAACGATGACAGATTTTTTGCACACGTTCTATTTATCGACGATGCGCCATTCACCAACAGCGGTAACGTAAACCGGCATAATATGCACTATCGGGGAACGGAAAATCCACGATGGCGGCAACAAGTGGAACATCAGCGACCTTGGCGGATTTATGTATGGTGCGGCATTATGGGAGGAAGGATAATTGGCCCCCATTTTATCGATGGCATTCTAAATGGTGCAGTATGTGCTGACTCCCTACGTAATGTTATACCGATGTTACTACAAGATGTTTCACTGCATGACAGAATGGCGATGTACCTCCATCATGATGGACGTCCGGCACATAGCTCGCGTGCGGTTGAAGCGGTATTGAATAGCATGTTTCATGACAGGTGGATTGGTCGTCGAAGCACCATACCATGGCCCGCACGTTCACCGGATCTGACGTCTGTGGGGAAAGTTGAAGAATATTTTCTATCGTGATCCACCGACAACGCCTGACAACATGCGTCGGCGCATTGTCAATGCATGTGCGAACATTACGTAAGGCGAACTATTCGCTGTTGAGAGGAATGTCGTTACACGTATTGCCAAATGCACTGAGTCTGACGGACATCAAAAATGATTCAAATGGCTCTGAGCACTGTGGGACTCAACTGCTGAGGTCATTAGTCCCCTAGAACTTAGAACTAGTTAAACCTAATTAACCTAAGGACATCACAAACATCCATGCCCGAGGCAGGATTCGAACCTGCGACCGTAGCGGTCTCGCGGTTCCAGACTGCAGCGCCTTTAACCGCACGGCCACTGCGGCCGGCTGACGGACATCATTTTGAGCATTTATTGCATTAATGTGGTATTTACAGGTAATCACGCTGTACCAGCATGCGTTCTCAGAAATGATAAGTTCACAAAGGTACATGTATCACATTGGAACAACCGAAATAAAATGTTCAAACGTACCTACGTTCTGTATTTTAATTTAAAAAACCTACCTGTTACCAACTGTTTGTCTTAAATTGTAAGCCATATCTTTGTGACTATTACAGCGCCATCTATCACAAAGCCAAAAAAGTGGTCCAATTAAAACATTCATATTTCTTTATGTACTACACGAATATGAAATAAAAAATGGGAGCTCCTATTTTAAAAAAAGGCAGTTGATATCCGTTTGACCTATGGCAGCGCCATCTAGCGAGCCGACCATAACGCCATCTGGTTTCCCCCTTCAAGCTAGACAAGTTTCGTTCTTTGTAGTTTTTTTCGCTTGACGCTTATTTCGTGGGATATTTGTCCCGGTCGCGATCTATGGACCACTCTGTATACTGGAAGATAGTGGACAGCGGTTACAGTACAGACAGAGCGGAGGGGACAGTAATACTGTGAGAGAAAGAGAGGGAGACAGTGGTAGTGGAAAACGACTCACAGTGACAGAACGGTGATACGAAAAGAGTGAAGGAGGAAGTGCCATTGGAAGAGGAATACAGGAAGGAGAAAGCAGAAGTGGGTGAGAGCCAGTGATAATGACAGAAAGAGTCTGTGACAATGACAACGGGGAAGAGAGAGATAATGACTGTGAAGAGACAGCAGCAGTGGGAAGGAGTGAAGGAGACAGTGCAGTAAGAGAGAGCAAGAGGGAGACGGTGACAGGGAGTGGAGACAGTGTTAAGTAGGAAAGAACGAAAAGGGCTCTGACTGTGAGACGGGAGACGTTACAATTACAGAGACACAAAGGGATAATGACAATGAGTAGGGCTGAATGAATGAGAGAGTGAACGATGGGTGTGGCTGGGTATGAGTGACTTACAGCGATGGACAAGCGGGTGTGAGCAAGTTAAGTTTGGGCAGCTTCTGAGAGTGAGAGCTGAGTTACGTATTAAAACAATTGTGAAAATGTTCGTTCGCTGAAATTTTAGGGAAATTTTTTTAAAGTTCTGAGGAAGGTAGACCGAGGCAGCTAGAACCACACTTTTCCGTCAGAATCATTCAAAGCAGGATCGTATTATCCTTCTTAAGATCCGATTGGAGAATTTTTCCGCTAGTTTAAATGTACCATTAATTCGGAACTTCTTGTCAGTCCAACGAAACAGTCTAATGGTACAATTTGTCCAACTGAAAACTTTATTCCGTGGAGACTGACACCGTCAACAGAAAAAGTTACCACTTGATGTCTTCATATTGGCTAGTAACAGATGAACAAAATTAGTTTTGACGGAATTCCATCAGTCCTTTGTGACAATTCGTCTAGATGAAAACAGATCACCAATATCTATAAAATGTTATCAGGAATTTGAATTGAAAACGTTCTATGCCCCGCGTAGCTATCATCTGCAATAACTTATAAACATATAAATCTGAAATGTCAGTCTATATCTTTCAAATCATTGAAGTGTTTCTTCAGCCAGTATATCGCCCGATTCTTGTTTATGCATGTGGTGGAAATGGAAATGGTGTTATACAGACAAATATACAGCACGATCTGGCAACAAAATGTAGGACGGAAATCCATATTCATTTTCCGTTAATTAAAATTCAAGTTTGTGTTTCTGCTGTCTTGACTGCGCGCAACGGAAAGCTCTTGCGTTGAAAATACACGAGAGCAAAGAACGATGAAAACTCGGGTAGTAAAAACGCGCTTCGTAAACACTCATAGAAGATCACCGTATACTGAAGGTCACGCGAAATCTCGTGAAAGAATTACTTCTCTGTACGATATGCGAAAAGCAGAACACAAATGTGGGATTTCTTAGGTTATTTTGTAAGAAGAATAGGCATCAATTTGCGACTCTTCTTTCACCGTCCATTGTCTTTATAAACAAAGTTCCGTTAAAACGTTGTGGCCTGATGGGTAGAAGGTGAGAGTCAAATGGCTCAAATGGCTCTATCCACTATGGGACTTAACATCTGAGGTTATCAGTCCCCTAGACTTAGAACTACTTAAACCTAACTAACCTAAGGACATCACACACATCCATGCCCGAGGCAGGATTCGAACCTGCGACCACCGGCCGTAGTGGCCGAGCGGTTCTAGGCGCTTCAGTCTCATAGTGCTCAGAGCCATTTGAACAATTTTTTTTTCGAACCTGCGACCGTAGCAGCAGCTCAGTTCCGGACTGAAACGCTTAGAACCGGTCGGCCACAGCGGCCGGCCAGAAGGTAAGACTCAATCTACAGATCCGAAGGTGTGGCATTCGATCCGTCAGTGGGCCCTGGATTCTGTCTACCAGTTTTCGTTTCTCTGTCCTCTGGTAATGATTCACTGTGACAAACGGCAAGATGTGCGATAGTTTGCAGTCTACGTTGAAAAGTAAGTCGTTCTGTAGTGGGCCTGGTAAGTAATATCGGAAGTCTGAGGAAGGTAACGGCACACCACCTCAACAAGGACAATGATTACAATGTGTTGTTCATAGCAGACTTTCGGCTGGAGGTAGCTCTGATGCTTCAGATGGTGAATGACACGGGGTATAAGTGGCAGACTAGCTAAGGACGCAAGTCTCACCATTTAGGTAAAGACCTGCAGTTCTTTACGAGTGAAGCATCAGTACAAGAGAGTACCCTCCTCATTTTCTCAGCTTTCCTCACCAGCTTGGTAGCATAGCACATTTACATCTTAGGCCACTCCCACTTTAGCGCAAGCCAATCACGAGCTGGAGTGCGGCATTCGAAGCTGGGAGAGCTTCCCTTCCTCTGCATCCACAGATTTGACCAACCAGAAACTTTAAAAATTAACTTGGAGAAAAGGAAAAAAGATTCACCTTCGCGGCCTGTTTCCCACGCGTTTATTCCGTGTCTTTGCTAAAGCGTGACCTGGATGGAATCACAGCCATCCATAAAAAGATCGTTATCTCCCGTGTTGCATCCATTTCGAACTTTGCAAAGAATGGCTATAAACTCGCTAAAAACCTCGTGCCTTGACAATATGTTTTCTTGTAACAGTGTCTGGACGTCTGGGCGTCAGTGACCGGTCCCACGGAAATTCGCAGAAAGCTCACAGCCGTCTCATCAGCTTCCTGCCTAACAAAGGCCCATCGTCTGCTTTACTGACAGTCTTCAACGCTCCGCCTATTGCAACGGCGACTCCTCTACATCTACATCTACATCCATACTCCGCAAGCCACCTGATGGTGTGTGGCGGAGGGTACCCTGAGTACCTCTATCAGTTCTCCCTTCTATTCCAGTCTCGTATTGTTAGTGGAAAGAAGGATTGTCGGTATGCTTCTGTGTGGGCTCTAATCTCTCTGATTTTATCCTCATGGTCTCTTCGCGAGATATACGTAGGAGGGAGCTATATACTGCTTGACTCTTCGGTGAAGGTATGTTCTCGAAACTTTAACAAAAGCCCCTACCGAGCTACTGACCGTCTCTCCAGCAGAGTCTTCCACTGGAGTTTATCTATCATCTCCGTAACGCTTTCGCGATTACTAAATGATCCTGTAACGAAGCGCGCTGCTCTCTGTTGGATCTTCTCTATCTCTTCTATCAACCCTATCTGGTACGGATCCCACACTGCTGAGCAGTATTCAAGCAGTGGGCGAACAAGCGTAATGTAACCTACTTCCTTTGTTTTCGGATTGGATTTCCTTAGGATTCTTCCTATGAATCTCAGTCTGGCATCTGCTTTACCGGCGATCAACTTTGTATGATCACTCCATTTTAAATCATTCCTAATGCGTACTCCCAGATAATTTATGTAATTAACTGCTTCCAGTTGCTGACCTGCTATTTTGTAGCTAAATGACAAGGGATCTATCTTTCTATGTATTCGCAGCACATTACACTTGTCTACATTGAGATTCAATTGCCATTCCCTGCACCATGCGTCAGTTCGCTGCAGATCCTCCTGCATTTCAGTACAATTTTCCATTGTTACAACCTCTCGATACACGACAGCGTCTGCAAAAAGCCTCAGTGAACTTCCGATGTCATGCACCAGGTCATTTATGTATATTGTGAATAGCAGCGGTCCTATGACACTCCCCTGCGGCACACCTGAAATCACTCTTACTTCGGAAGACTTCTCTCCATTGAGAATGACATGCTGCGTTCTGTTATCTAGGAACTCCTCAATCCAATCACACAATTGGTCTGATAGTCCATATGCTCTTACTTTGTTCATTAAACGACTGTGGGGAACTGTATCGAACGCCTTGCGGAACTCAAGAAACACGGCATCTACCTGGCAACCCGTGTCTCGTGGACGAATAGCGCGAGCTGGGTTTCACACGGCCGTCTTTTTCGAAACCCATGCTGATTCCGACAGAGTATATTTCTAGTCTCCAGAAAAGTCATTATACTCGAACATAATACGTGTTCCAAAATTCTACAACTGCTCGACGTTAGAGATATAGGTCTATAGTTCTGCACATCTGTTCGACGTCCCCTTTTGAAAACGGGGATGACCTGTGCCCTTTTCCAATCCTTTAGAACGCTACGCTCTTCTAGAGACCTACGGTGCACCGCTGCAAGAAGGGGGGCAAGTTCCTTCGCGTACTCTGTGTAAAATCGAACTGGTATCCCATCAGGTCCAGCGGCCTTTCCTCTTTTGAGCGATTTTAATTGTTTCTCTATCCATCTGTCGTCTATTTCGATATCTACCATTTTGTCATCTGTGCGACAATCTAGAGAAGGAACTACAGTGCAGTCTTCCTCTGTGAAACAACTTTGGAAAAAGACATTTAGTATTTCGGCCTTTAGTCTGTCATCCTCTGTTTCAGTACCATTTTGATCACAGAGTGTCTGGACATTTTGTTTTGATCCACCTACCGCTTTGATATAAGACCAAAATTTCTTAGGATTTTCAGCGATAGTCAGCCTACCTGGACGTGGCCGCCGACCGACCGGCGCCATCCAACGTGTCTGCGCAATGAGGCCAAGGAGCTGGGCAGTCCACAAAGTTTTCACCCAGGTTCCGCAGAAGAAACGCTCCCATCGGCCCTCAGCCGCCGTACGCTTTTACTGCAGTCCTTTAAATCGGCACCCTCTTCCTTTGAATGCAGGTAAAGTTTGCCTCTACTCCTTCACTAGAGCACACAAGCATTAACTACTGCCCACCATTTCATAATGATGTATGAAGTCAGATCATATCCAGGTATAGCAACCAAGTAATAAAGATCGTCTTTTTTTAAGAACATTAAGTGGCACTATAACACCCCCCCGCTTCCCGGGATTTTCGAAATTACAAGTTGACACTGACCGTGAATTATGAATTTTGACCCGCATCGGGATAAGGCATTCGAATCCGAAGTAAATAGTGATTATTCCGCGGGAAACAGGAGACGTTATAACTTGATCGTTATTAAATGAGTAACTTCGTTTAATAACGATCGGTAAATGAAACAATGGAAATAATTTGGAAATAAATTTTGCCAGTGGATATTTTGCCGAAAGAAATGATTAAGTTGTAAAAGCAATTAAAAAATCGGTCGCCAGCTCAACTGATGAGCGACAGTACTGTTAAGTACGTGAATAATTGTGTCAGAAATAAAGTTTACCTGTTTGTAGCGCAGCAGGTGGAACGGGGACTTCTACGTAAGTGCTGCGTCAGGCTCAGTAGTCATGTAAAACAATGTCGTAACAATCTAACTACACTTATTTTGTTCTTCATTTGTCAGGTAAGTGCAATGCTGACAACACACATAATTATCTATCGAGATTTTGAGTAATGGACTGTCATTCTCTCTTTGAAATTAGGTACTTTGCACAGTTTAATCTACTGATAATGAAATATATTGCCAATAATTGATTAACTATGTTTTGACTGGTAATAATTCATTAATGGGGGGATTGTCAGGTGGAATAAGAATTATAGTTTCATGAAATATCCTTGAATTAACTTCAGCTGAATATGCTTTGAAATAAATCTTAATAATCAAATTTATTACTGCAGTCTATCATTAAGTTACCACGGTTGGCGTAAGCTTATTAAGTGCAACAATTAACTACGATAACCAGTCTGAAATTTACTCTTCACCGTCTATGCAAATAATTTGATAATAAACATATTTTCTCTTGATAATGGCATGACACACTTGGTTCAATAAGTTAAGGATTGGAAGGAACCTACTTGGTGTTATTGTCGGGTGGAATGTAATTACAAGACTTCGCTTATAAAGTGCTTGTTATTAATTGTTCAACTTCAGAGAAAAGCACAGTCACTGGCAAGCCTTCTACAATTTTATCCTACGAAAATTACGTAGATCTTACTTCCCTCGTTGTCGGTGGATCGACGGAAGTCCACGGCGGCGACACAATGTGGCAGCGGGCTTTTACTGTTGCGACTTGGGCCCACAGTGCGCTTCACATTTAAGTCCTCGTTTCTTCAGCACTATGCCCATTAATCCATAATAACTTGCCCGACCATTCTTCCAGATATGCCGACCATTACTTTCCGTCGTACTTAGATCCACACACTAGCCGTTAGATGTAACACAGCTAGGACTAGCAGCACTCGACTGTACGTCTTACTCCGAGCACGGCGTCACTGCTACTACTGCCCGCTGGCACGACAAAACAATCTCTCTGACTTCAACGTTAACTAAATATGCCCTGATTTGCCAGCGTTAAATATTACATAATACAAACATAGTATTTACAATACATATTTATACTACACAATATATCGTATACAAACAGTTTCAAATGTTAAGTAAGCGAAAAAATTCATAGCAAGGACTGCGTTGTCGCGTCACAGCACGACATCAAATCAGAAGTGAAAGTGCCCTGCAATCTCTCACGATTATCGGTAACTGTTCTTAGGTGTTTGCATAATTTTGTTTTAATGTGTCAAGGTTCTGTTGACCAACCTTATCCGGCCGAGTCCTTCCACTCCCAGGCAACATTACACCAGTAGTGGGTACCACACCCCACTAATGTTAATAACAACATATTCCTTCATAACAGAAGTCACCCAGACGTGCCAGTCAAGGGTTAGCCGTTCCTCATGTGTCTGTATGGCTTCTTTTCTCACAGCTTGTTTGTTCAAATAATACGGGATTTAACTGCTACATAAGGCCTTGTAGTCAGGCAAACCTGTCAGAGCGCTTATCACAAATGTTTCTACCGCTTATCGATGATCAGTGCGAAATCTTAGTCTGAATTACGATACACTGTAATAAATTTCGATAATGCACGTAAAAACCGAGTATAATTCTGCTACGTCAGCGAATACTGGCTGTGGCTGCTCTCACTGGGCTTCTGCCGAAATTACCCATTCTGCATATTTCTGTCCTATGGGAAACAAGCATCGCTGATTACGAGCACTCCATAAACTTTTTGCTACTCAATGTAAAATGTCAATTACGTCACAATGTGTGGACAAGACGGAACCAATCCTAAAAAAGTTTGTGGAATGATTACACTGGTCAACTACTCTCTTGTTTCAAGTAAAGAGGCACAGAATGATGGACCTAAGTAATTTGCATATGATAATGCAGAAAATGCAATTCTCATGGAACTTCAGTTTGCTGTTATTAACTTTTTATAATACCTATGTCTAAGGGGCTGTGCAAGGAAATCCACTTGAAGGCAACATTACAGAAAGAGAAGAGGAAATCGATGGAAATGATATGGGAGGTATGAATCTTCGTGAATAATTTCAAAGAGCACTGAGAGACGTGAGTCGAAACAACACCCTTGAACGAAAGACATTTGCTCAGAGCTATATCCTAGAGAGAGCCTGTCACAACAAAACTATTTCACCTGGCGTGCAAGAGGTATGACACAGGCACTTCCAGATGAGTTTAATAATTCCAATTCCGAAGAAAACAGCCCCTGATAAGTGTGAATATTACCCAAATATCAGATTTATAGGCCACAGCTGGATAACACTGACGCGAATTAGTTACAGAAGAATGGGGAAGCTAGTAGAAGCCGACCTCAGGGAAGATAAGTTTGGCTTCTGGAGAAATGTAGGAACATGTGCCTGCGTCCTGAATTATTTTCTGGTTGTATCACAATCTCTGGCTTCTTCTACAGTTATTACCCTCTACAGCTCCGTCTAGTACCATGGAAGTTATTCTCCGATGTCTTAACAAATGTGCTGCCATCCTGCCCCTCCTTCTTCTCATTGTTTTCCATACATTCCTTTCCTCGCCGATTGTACGGAAAACCTCATCATTCCTTACTTTATCTGTTCAACTAATTTTCAACATTCTTCTGTAGCATCAATTCTCAAATTTCTGTTTCTCTTCTGTTTCGGTTTTCCCACACTCCATGTTTCACTGCCATATAATTCTGTGCTTCAAACACACATTCTAAGAAATTTCTTCCTCCAGTTAAGACATATCTGACACTAACAGACTTCTCTTGGCCAGGAATGCCTTTTTTTGCCACTGTCAGTGTGCTCTTTATCTCCTCCTTTCTCCGTCCGTCATGGGTCATATTGCTTCGTAGGTAGCAGAATTCATTAACTTCATTTACTTCGTGATCACCAACCATGCAGTTAAGTAAGTCGATGTTTTCATTTCTTCTGGCTCTCACTACTTTCATCTTTCTCGGATTTACTCTCAGCCTATATTCTGTACTTATTAGACTGCTCAGCAGCATTCAGTAGATCCGGTAATTCTTCTTCACATTCAGTGAGGATAGCAATGTCATCAGCCAATTTGAATTTTAATCTCGTTCTTTAATCTTTCTTTTATTTATTTCTAAGCTTATCCATTACGGATGTTTTACAGTCCGTGACTGTTTATAGAGTGTAAATACATAAAACTGCAACGAGTCAATTTTTTTGAAATAGTTACTTATTCATTCCGTGAACCGGTTTTCGAATTTTTTCAGGCTCACCTTCAGATGGTGTAGGACGTTACACACCTATTTAAGACTTCATGCTGGGTGCTGGCTCTGTGAAAGAAGATGGAACGTGCTGTAATGCATTGCCATGAGTGTTGTTTATCTGCCGATTTGGATCCAAATTTTAGTTTTGTACTTACTGCGACAGTATGGGCGGCTCTTGTTGTCAGTAACCATGTCAGGTTCCATTGTGATGGCCAGTTGGTACCGTATCACTCACTTTTACAGAATATGTATACGTATACACATACACTGTGATAACGACTCTTTGCCAGCGTCTAGCAATTGGTATAGAACTGTTACTTGTTACAAAGATGTTGACATGAAGATATGACATGGCCTACTTTGCTCACAGACATTAGTTATCTACATTTGCGTATATTAACGTCGATGTACGGGCAAATACTTCAATCAAAAGTAGCGTTAAGTACTTGCCTATTCATCGACTTTAATACATGCAAACCTAAACAAATAATATCTCCGTGCAAAGCAGGCCTATTGGATATCTTTGTACCAAGATCTTTGTAACAAATAACAATTGTCTACCACATGCGAGGCTTTAAAGCATGTTTTACCTTCTTGTCAGAGAGCCAGAACCCAGCTTTAAGCTTGAAATAGCTGTGTAACTTCCTGTCCACCATGTGAAGATGATCCTTAAAAGGTTCGAAAACCGGTTCATGGAATGAATAAATCAGTATTCCAAAAAAGGTGGCTGGTTGCAGTTTTATGCATTTACATTTACGTCAGTGCTTCTTCGACCTATAGATCGAACAGCAGGGGCGAAAGACTGCATCTCTGTCTTACACCCTTTATAATTCGTGTATTTCAATCTTGGTCTTCCGCTCTCATAATTCCCTCTTGGATTCTACATATTGCATATTACTCGTCTGACGATATAGCTTACTCCTATTTTTCTCCGGATTTCGAACATTTTGCACCACTTTACAATGCCGAACGCTTTCTCCTGGTCAACGAATCCTACGATAGTGTCTCGATTTTTATTCAGTCTTGCTTTCATTGTCAACCGCAACGTCTAACCTGCCTCTCTGGTGCCTTTACCTTTGCTAAATCTGTAATCATCATCATCTAACTGGTGCTGAGTTTTCTTTTTCACTTCTGTATATTATTCTTGTCAGCAGCTGTTAAGCTGATCGTGCGATAACATATGCGCTTGTCGGCTCTTGCAATCTTGGAAATTATGTAGATGACGTTTTTCAGAAAGCCTGATCGTGTATCGCAATTCTCATACATTCTACAAACCAACGCGAAAAATTGTTTTGTTCCTACTTCCCCCCAACGATTTTAGAAATTTCTGTCTTATTTAAGTCTCCCAAAGTTCTGTTCTGAATCTAATACTTGATCCCCCATGTCTTTCTTGTCGATTCCTATTTCTTGTTCTATCACGTCGTCAAACATGTCCTACCCCACAGAGAAGAACTCAGTGTATTCTTTCCACCTACCCGCTGTCTCCTCTACATTAAATTTTAGTAGTGGAACTCCCATGTCACTCTTAATGTTACCGCCCTTGCTCTTAATTTCACCTAAGGTTGTTTTGATTTTCTTGTATACTGAGTCAGTCCTTCCGACAATCATGTCTTTTCGATTTCTTCACATTTTTCATGTAGCCATTTCGCCCTAGAATCCGTACGCTCCCTAGTTATTTCATTCGTAAGCGACTTGTATTTCCCTATTCCCGAATTTTCTGAACATTTCTGTACTTCCTTTTTTCGTCGAACAACTGAAGTATTTCTTCTGTTACCCATGGATTCTTCGCAGTTGCCTTCTTTGTACCTATGCTTTTCCTTCCAATTTATGTTATTGCCCTTCTTGGAGATGTCTATTCCTCTTCAACTGAACTGCCTACTGAGATATTCATTACCGCAATATCTATTCCCTCAGAGAACTTCAAGCGCATCTCGTCTATCCTTAGTACTTTCGTAACGCACTTCTTTGCGCTTTAATTCTTCCTGACTAAAGCTTCAGCCCATTTTTCATCGATTCCAAATTGTGATCTGAGTCCATATAGGCCCCTTGGTAGATTAAGGAAAGGCAAAACAACGTTAATAGCAGTTTGCAGTCGGATAAAGCTTTTGACAATGTTGACGTAAATGCACTCTCTGAAGTTTTCAGTGAATCAAGGCTAAAATTTAGGGAGTGAAATGTTATTAATAACTTTCACAGGAACCAGACGGCACTTGTAAAAGTCGAGAGGCATGAAAGGGAAGCAAATTTAAGAAGGGAGTGAGACAGGGTGGTAGCCAATTCTTGATGTTAGTCAATCCATACACTGAACAAGTAATAAAGAAAATGAAAGAAAATTTTGGAGAAGGAATTGAAGTTCAGGGAGGAGAAATAAAAAAAAGTTTAGGTTTGACAATAACATCGTGATTCTGTCAGAGGCAGAAAACGACTTGGAAGAGCTTGTGAACGGAACGGATAGTGTCCTGAAAGGAGAATTTCAGATGAACATAAACAAAAGCGAAACACGCGTGGTGGAATGTGGTCGAATTAAATTAGGGACGCTGAGGAAATTAAAAGCCGTAGATGAGTATTATTATTTGAGCAGTAAATTAACTGATGATTTCCGCAGCAAAGAAGGTATAAAATGTAGACTGGCAATGGCAAGAGAGGCGTTTCTGAAGAAGAGAAATTTGTAACCATCGAGTATAAATTTAAGTGTCAGTAAATCTTTTCCAAACCTATTTTTGTAGCCTTGTAGTAAGTGAAACACGGACGATAAGTAGTTGTAGAAGAAGAGACTAGAAGATTTTTAAATCTGGTGCTAGTAACAATGCTGAAGATTAAATGGGTCACCGGCCGGAGTGGCCGTGCGGTTCTATGCGCTACAGTCTGGAACCGAGCGACCGCTACGGTCGCAGGTTCGAATCCTGCCTCGGGCATGGATGTGTGTGATGTCCTTAGGTTAGTTAGGTTTAATTAGTTCTAAGTTCTAGGCGAATGATGACCTCAGAAGTTAAGTCGCATAGTGCTCAGAGCCATTGGAACCATTAGATGGGTCGATTACGTATCGGATGAGGAGCTTCTTATTAGAACAGGGGAGAAGGGAAATTCGTGGCACAAGTTGACTAAAAGATCGACCAGTTGATAGAAAACACTATGAGGCATCAAAGAATCGTTAGAGCTGGAAGCATGTGGGGGAGGGGGGGGGGGTTTAAAATAGTAAAGGGACACCAAGCGATGAATTACAGTAAGCAGGTTCAAATGGAAGTAGTTGGAGCAGTTAGCTTGTCCAGGATAGACCAGCCTTACAACTGAGGACCATAACAACAATAACAGCACCATGTCTAAAAGCAGAGACAGCTGTATAGTCATTATAACATAATTAACGTCATAATTCTAAGTTACTGTGGTGCCTTAGGCTTAATGTAGATTTTAAAATCAAGCATGCCGCTTTCATTTGCCGGATGTTGATACTGATGGTGGATTATTGAATCATGCTGATGACAACTTCCTTTTTTAGGATGTAGATCCTTCGTGCTTCAAAATCTGACAGTAGTCATTTAGCATTGAAGGGTGTGATCTAACTTTATAGGGGCTTTCCTTCCACAATATGTCCTGGCGGAACCTTTCCACATGCTAGTCGCTAACTGCTCCCAAATTAGCAGGAAAGAAATATTAATGCGGGTAGAGAATGTATACTTTTAGAGGTATTCTGCATGCAATGTTTTTATAGCTCTCTATAAGATATCCCACTAACTTGTTTCTGTCTTGCTCTCTTTTATTCACTACGAAACATACAACTACACTACTGGCCATTAAAATTGCTACACCACTAAGATGAGGTGCAACAGACACAAAAATTAACCGACAGAAAGAAGATGCTGTGATATGCAAATGATTAGCTTTTCAGAGCATTCACACAAGGTTGGCGTCGGTGGCAACACCTATAACGTGCTGACATGAGGAAAGTTTCCAACCGATTTCTCAAACAGCAGTTGACCAGCGTTGCGTGGTGAAACGTTGTTGTGATGCCTCCTGCTGCACACGTTGGTCGAGATCCAATGATTGTTAGCTAGAATATGGAACCGGTGGGTTCAGGAGGGTTATATGGAACGCCGTGCTGGATCCCAACGGCGTCGTATCACTAGCAGTCGAGATGACAAGCATCTTATCCGCATGGCTGTAACGGATCGTGCAGCCATGTCTCGATCCCTGAGTCAACAGATGGGGACGTTTGCAAGACAACAACCATCTGTACGAACAGTTCGACGACGTTTTCAGCAGGATGGACTATCAGCTCGGAGACCATGGCTGCGGTTACCCCTGACGCGGCATCACAGACAGGAGCGCCTGCGATAGTGTACTCAACGACGAACCTGGGTGCACGAATGGCAGAACGTCATTTTTTCGGTTGAATCCAGATTCTGTTTACAGCATCATGATAGTCGCATCCGTGTTTGGCGACATAGCGGTGAACGCATTTTGGAAGCGTGTATTCGTCATCGCCATATTGGCGTATCACCCGGCGTGATGGTATGGGGTGCCATTGGTTACACGTCTCGGTCACCTCTTGTTCGCACTGACGGCACTTTGAACAGTGCACGTTACATTTCAGATCTGTTGACCCGTGGCTCTACAATTCATTCGATCCCTGCGAAACCGTACATTTCAGCAGGATAATGCACGACCGCATTTTGCAGGTCCTGTACGGGCCTTCCTGGGTGCAGAAGATGTTCGACTGCTGCCCTGGCCAGCACATTCTCCAGATCTCTCACCAACTGAAAACGTCTGGTCAGTGGTGGCCGAGCAACTGTCTCGTCACAATACGCCAGTCACTACTCTTGATGAACTGTGGTATCGTGTTGAAGCTGCATGGGCAGCTGTACCTGTACACGCCATCCACGCTCTGTTTGACTCCATGTTCAGGCGTATCAAGCCCGTTATTACGGCCAGACGTGGTTGTTCTGGGTACTGATTTCTCAGGATCTATGCACCCAAATTGCGTGAAAATGTAATCACATGTCAGTCCTAGTATAATATATTTGTCCAATGAATACCCGTTTATCATCTGCATTTCTTCTTGGTGTAGCACTTTTAATGACCAGTAGTGTACATATTAATAAGAATAGCTGGCTTCACGAACTAACTAATTTTATTCGAGATTCTTGTGTCGTGTGCCGAAACCATCCGCAAAGTTTTGGTATTTTCCGAGTTTTTGCCTCTCTGGTGAAATCGCTGGTCGTGTAGAATCTCTTATCAGACAGGCCTGTTGTGTGAATGTGGTCCGCGAGGCGCCGTGTGACGGGCAGCAAGGGGGCTGTTGAGTTAGTAGCGGGACGAGGTAGGTGGCGAGTGGGGCCCTATGTTGGGAGCAACCCATGTATGTGCCGGAAAACGAATTGGCCGCACTTAGAGTGATAGCGCGGCCTAGATCTGGTGGAGAGCTTTTGTTTGGAAAGCTGTAATTTGGAAAGGAACTCCCCTTTTGCTTGCAAGAGCGCTTCAGTTGCACAATACCGTTGTTGCAGAAGGAGATCGGTGGGTAAAGCAACGGTTGAAGGCTCTACAGCTGCCATTACACTTTCACTGCACCCTGGTTACAGTTACACATGAGTACTGAATAACTTCAAGTGAAACTGAGTATCTTCATTGTTCAAATGTTAAAATGTGTGTGAAATCTTATGGGACTTAACTGCTTAAGTCATCAGTCCCTGAGCTTACACACTACTTAATCTAAATTATCGTAAGGGCAAACACACACACCCATGCCCGAGGGAGGACTCGAACCTCCGCCGGGACCAGCCGCACAGTCCAGGACTGCAGCAGCCTGGACCGCTCAGCTAATCCCGCGCGGCAGTAACTTTATTTTTGAGTACTTGCCCATCGGTGTGATTTAGTTATTTGTCTTGAGAAATTGTTGTTGATCTGCCCTTGTGGGGAGCCATTAGTTCCATTATTTCGTGACTGGTCATTTGTTTGTTTTAACTATTCATACTAAGGGGTTGTCATTGAGTTTGCCCTTTTGTGGACCAGTACTTCGTACACATGTGTGTGCCCACCAATGGTAACTGATTTGTGTTTCAGGTTTTATCACGAACGTTTAATGATGTGTAGTATATTGACAGGAACAGTGCGTAAGACCGACGTGACAAATGAAATACGATTGTGATTACGGCTCTGTAAACCCACTGAGGTAGCACCAGATGACTTCTAATGCTGCAGATTTGTTCTTGAGTTAAGCAATTACCTTTTGTAACTAAGCAGTTCACGTCTCTTAATTTGGCAGTCATCTGAAGGGGTTTTGCATCTAATCTTGTTTCGAAATCGTCCGGTACCCCTATACAGTAAATTTTTAACTGTAACACGAGAAAAACAACTGGTGTATATAGAGCTTGCGCTCAGGGAGCCCTGCTGTAATTTGTTGTATATCTCAAGTGCTTTTGTTAAATTGGATGTATCTGAGTATCATTTTAAGTTTCAATTGCTGTCAGTTTTTTATTATAAATTTGTTAAGGGTTACTACAAGACTTTTTACGATATAATTGGGAATTTTATATTTTTTATCGCAAGTAGTTACAGGGCTTGAGTTGAAAGTTTTAACTGATGTTACAATTGGTTTGGGCTCAAATTTGATACTAATGTATCACCAGTACTTTACCCCTGATATTGTATCAGTGTAAATATTATCAATTAAGACTAAGCTTTGTAATGGCTACCCTTTGAAAGAAGGCAAAAAAGGGGTAGGACAATATGTTTTTTAATAACTGTTGAGTAGGAATTGTGTTTTAATAAATTTGCTTTAAATGATGTCTGAATTAATGTTGGTCGAGGACTTTACCATTCCTTGACAGCGCCTACCACACCAATGCTTATAATGGATTAGCTTCCAAATGCGTATCCCTATAGAAATCCTTTCTTTCTATTTTGAATCATGTAATTCAGGGAACACTTCATGTAAAATGCGCCATTGCCACTTCTGTCCAACCACTTTACAAAAGTCTTGATAAATTCGAGTTTTATATGCATGGGGGGAAGAAAACATTTTGGGAATCCGCCAAAGGTATATATTTAACATTATCTCTCACAATCTCAAATTCTCTCGTGTCAGTCACTGTTTAAAAGCATAATGTTGTCTGTTGGATGGCTATGTCAAAAGCGAATGAATCAACAATACTCTGTGAAGCCATTATCGAGACCAGTTAATAAACCAGTTACCTTAAGATCAGATTCTCCAGTTGTGTATTTTGTAATTAACAGCTTCAAGAATGTCCGAAAAATTTATGGAATTCTCTTTGACTATAACGGAATATCCTGCTGGTACAGGTGGAAACATGGAAACATAGTGTTGTTATGCAATAGCACAGCCTTCGTGCTTGCCATGCAAGCGTCTGTAAACATGTGCCACCGTGCAGCGCGGTATGGTATATTTAACTGTTTTATTAAGTCTCCTATATGACTAAATTAAAAATATTATGTTTAAGGAGTTGCTCACGTTAACTGATAGCTCACATTAAAGAACTAAGACTGCATTTCACTTTTTTCCCCACACTGCTTTTAAACACAAAGCTTGTAACTTTCAATCCTGAGGGGATGCTCGTTTTCTGATTTCACATTTATGTAACATTACGAAATAGAATTAATTTTAATATATACGTTGTATGCACGAAAACCCCTGGTGACTAGTGTTACAAATGAGCAGATTTTAAAATAGGCAGTAATTTGCTCAGTGTGATGCAGTCTTAATGAGACTGAATGTGAAAAAGAGGCTGGTGTACACCCTTCAAATAACACATTACAGTAATATACTCAGTATATATTACTTCGAGACATACAAACTTCTTTTGGGAACTACGAGGGCTATCCACAAATTACATTACGTTTTGGAATAAAAAATAAAGAAAGTATTGGAAATTTTTTTTATTATATACAGATGAAAGCCACACTTAAATACTACTTTTCTACATAGTTACCATTTAAATTAAGGCACTTATTGTAGCGATGGACGAGCTTGTAAATTCCTTCGTCGTAAAATTCGACCGTCTGCGCCTTCAACCACGTGGTTACCTCTTCTTGAAGCTGTGGGTCATCATCAAAACGTTGCGTAGCCAACCACTTCTTCATTGCTGGGAATAAGTGGAAGTCGTTCGGTGCCAGGTCGGGACTGTACGGCGGATGAGGAAACAACTCCCTCTTAGAAGACTCGAGAACTTCACGAGTGGCATTTGTCGTGTGGGCCCGGGCGTTGTCGTGAATCAGCAAGATCTTTGAGCCCAAATTTCCCCCGCGCTTGTTTTGTATTGCTCTTATGAGGTTGTGCAGAGATTGGCAATACCTTTGAGAGTTTATTGTAGTGCCTCTTTCCAGGAAATCCACAACTATCACACCTTTTCTGTCCCAGAAGAAGGTAACCACGTGGTTGAAGGCACAGACGGCCGAATTTTACTACGAAGGAATTTCCAAGCTCGTCCATCGCTACGGTAAGTGCCGTAATTTAAATGGTAACTATGTAGAAAAGTAGTACTTAAGTGTGGCTTTCATCTTTACATAATAAAAAAAATTTTCCAATACTTTATTTATTTTTAATTCCAAAACGTAATGTACTTTGTGGATAGCCCTCGTATGTTGGTGTGTTCTAAGTAAAACTACAGCTGCCAGAAGGAACGTCCAAAGCATGAATAAACGGTCAGCCGTAGCCAAAGAAAAAATGAAGGTAATAAAAAAAAGGTTCAAATAGCTCTGAGCACTATGGGACTTAACATCTGAAGTCATCAGTGCGCTAGACTTAGAACTACTTAAACCTGACTAACCTAAGGACACACATCCATGCCCGAGGCAGGATTCGAACCTCCGACCGAAGCAACAGCGCGGTTCCGGACTGAAGCGCCTAGAACCGCTCGGCCACAACGGCCGGCGAAAGGTAATACGTCATTCCTCATAATGCTAATCAACAACAACGTGTCAACTTTAGTGAATGCGCTCTGGGCGTTGTTATGGAACATAACAGCTATAAAGTGGAAATGGTAAACGCTGAGACTGAAATGGCAAAATGTAAGGAAACAGAAAAATGAGCATCATAGACTGATAGTATAATAATTTTATTCAAAGGAAGGCAAAAGTTAGTTTCACATCATTGCAACGTTTGTCGAATAAGTGTTGCGAAAGTGTGATAAGTCCAGACGCCATATCTCACTTCTAAGGAACCAGTTAATGTGCACAGCATCACTTCGTTTTTCAGCAGTAACAAGGAACGCACTGTGGATTTAATCCTGGGATGTTGCTTCTTACTGTTGTTGTTGTTGTTGTGGTCTTCAGTCCTGAGACTGGTTTGATGCAGCTCTCCACGCTACTCTATCCTGTGCAAGCTTTTTCATCTCCCAGTACCTACTGCAACCTACATCCTTCTGAATCTGCTTAGTGTATTCATCTCTTGGTCTCCCTCTACGATTTTTACCCTCCACGCTGCACTCCAATACTAAATTGGTGATCCCTTGATGCCTCAGAACATGTCCTACCAACCGATCCCTTCTTCTGGTCAAATCGTGCCACAAACTTCTCTTCTCCCCAATCCTATTCAGTACTTCCTCATTAGTTATGTGATCTACCCATCTAATCTTCAGCATTCTTCTGTAGCACCACATTTCAAAAGCTTCTATTCTCTTCTTGTCCAAACTATTTATCGTCCATGTTTCACTTCCATACAAGGCTACACTCCATACAAATACTTTCAGAAACGACTTCCTGACACTTAAATCAATACTGGATGTTAACAAATTTCTCTTCTTCAGAAACGCTTTCCTTGCCATTGCCAGCCTACATTTTATATCCTCTCTACTTCGACCATCATCAGTTATTTTGCTCCCCAAAATAGCAAAACTCCTTTACTACATTAAGTGCCTCATTTCCTAATCTAATTCCCTCAGCATCACCCGACTTAATTAGACTACATTCCATTATCCTTGTTTTGCTTTTGTTGATGTTCATCTTATATCCTCCTTTCAAGACACTGTCCATTCCATTCAACTGCTCTTCCAAGTCCTTTGCTGTCTCTGACAGAATTACAATGTCATCGGCGAACCTCAAAATTATTATTTCTTCTCCATGAATTTTAATACCTACTCCGAATTTTTCTTTTGTTTCCTTTACTGCTTGCTCAATATACAGATTGAACAACATCGGGGACAGGCTACAACCCTGTCTTACTCCCTTCCCAACCACTGCTTCCCTTTCATGTCCCTCGACTCTTATAACTGCCATCTCCTTTTTGTACAAATTGTAAATAGCCTTTCGCTCCCTGCATTTTACCCCTGCCATCTTTAGAATTTGAAAGAGAGTATTCCAGTCAACATTGTCAAAAGCTTTCTCTAAGTCTACAAATGCTAGAAACGTAGGTTTGCCTTTCCTTAATGTTTCTTCTAAGATAAGTCGTAAGGTCAGTATTGCCTCACGTGTTCCAGTGTTTCTACGGAATCCAAACTGATCTTCCCCGAGGTTGGCTTCTACTAGTTTTTCCATTCGTCTGTAAAGAATTCGTGTTAGTATTTTGCAGCTGTGACTTATTAAACTGATAGTTCGGTAATTTTCACATCTGTCAACACCTGCTTTCTTAGGGATTGGAATTATATTCTTCTTGAAGTCTGAGGATATTTCGCCTGTTTCATACATCTTGCTCACCAGATGGTAGAGTATTGTCAGGACTGGCTCTCCCACGGCCGTCAGTAGTTCCAATGGAATATTGTCTACTCCGGGGGCCTTGTTTCGACTCAGGTCTTTCAGTGCTCTGTCAAACTCTTCACGTAGTATCATATCTCCCATTTCATCTTCATCTACATCCTCTTCCATTTCCATAATATTGTCCTCAAGTACATCGCACTTGTATAGACCCTCGATATACTCCTTCCACCTTTCTGCTTTCCCTTCTTTGCTTAGAACTGGGTTTCCATCTGAGCTCTTGATATTCATACAAGTCGTTCTCTTATCTCCAAAGGTCTCTTTAATTTTCCTGTAGGCGGTATCTATCTTACCTCTAGTGACATAGGCCTCTACATCCTTACATTTGTCCTCTAGCCATCCCTGCTTAGCCATTTTGCACTTCCTGTCGATCTCATTTTTGAGACGTTTGTAATCCTTTTTGCCTGTTTCACTTACTGCATTTTTATATTTTCTCCTTTCATCAATTAAATTCAATATTTCTTCTGTTACCCAAGGATTTCTACTAGCCCTCGTCTTTTTACCTACTTGATCCTCTGCTGCCTTCACTGCTTCATCCCTCAAAGCTACCCATTCTTCTTCTACTGTATTTATTTCCCCCATTCCTGTCAATTGCTCCCTTATGCTCTCCCTGAATCTCTGTACAACCTCAGGTTCTTTTAGTTTATCCAGGTCCCATCTCCTTAAATTCCCACGTTTTTGCAGTTTCTTCAGTTTTAATCTACAGGTCATAACCAATAGATTGTGGTCAGAGTCCACATCTGCCCCTGGAAATGTCTTACAATTTAAAACCTGGTTCCCAAATCTCTGTCTTACCATTATATAATCTATCTGATACCTTTTAGTATCTCCAGGGTTCTTCCATGTATACAACCTTCTTTCATGATTCTTAAACCAAGTGTTAGTTATGATTATGTTGTGCTCTGTGCAAAATTCTACCAGGCGGCTTCCTCTTTCATTTCTGTCCCCCAATCCATATTCACCTACTATGTTTCCTTCTCTCCCTTTTCCTACACTCGAATTCCAGTCACCCATGACTATTAAATTTTCGTCTCCCTTCACAATCTGAATAATTTCTTTTATTTCATCATACATTTCTTCAATTTCTTCGTCATCTGCAGAGCTAGTTGGCATATAAACTTGTACTACTGTAGTAGGTGTGGGCTTCGTATCTATCTTGGCCACAATAATGCGTTCACTATGCTGTTTGTAGTAACTTACCCGCATTCCTGTTTTCCTACTCATTATTAAACCTACTCCTGCATTACCCCTATTTGATTTTGTGTTTATAACCCTTTAGTCACCTGACCTGAAGTCTTGTTCCTCCTGCCACCGAACTTCACTAATTCCCACTATATCTAACTTCAACCTATCCATTTCCCTTTTTAAATTTTCTAACCTACCTGCCCGATTAAGGGATCTGACATTCCACGCTCCGATCCGTAGAACGCCAGTTTTCCTTCTCCTGATAACGACATCCTCTTGAGTAGTCCCCGCCCGGAGGTCCGAATGGGGGACTATTTTACCTCCGGAATATTTTACCCAAGAGGACGCCATCATCATGTAATCATACAGTAAAGCTGCATGCCCTCGGGAAAAATTACAGCTGTAGTTTCCCCTTGCTTTCAGCCGTTCGCAGTACCAGCACAGCAAGGCCGTTTTGGTTATTGTTACAAGGTCAGATCAGTCAATCATCCAGACTGTTGCCCTTGCAACTACTGAAAAGGCTGCTGCCCCTCTTCAGAAACCATACGTTTGTCTGGCCTCTCAACAGATACCCCTCCGTTGTGGTTGCACCTACGGTACGGCTATCTGTATCGCTGAGGCACGCAAGCCTCCCCACCAACGGCAAGGTCCATGGTTCATGGGGGGGGGATAGGGTAAAGGTAATGTGTAATAACGAAACAGTTACATATAACAGTGCCTTTTTTCATAATCTACACAGACAAATACACGTGTAATTTCATGGCAGGCATGAAACTCATTGAATCACAGTCCCTTAGATATTCCACACTAGGTCGCTGTCTCTGGTCAAAGAGTCTCCATTCTGTGGCAGCCGCTTTGGCTGGTGTAATCCTCCCCGACACTGTTAATGACACTGACACAACGATAAATAATATAACTGGATCTATTTGGCTTCAAGGGAATATACAATGGCTAATTAGTCCTTTTTTTCAGGACCTGATTTGTTGATCACTGAAAGGCGAGGATTATTTCCATGATGGGAAGACCAAGCAGTGTAAACCGCAAAAGTAAAGAATTCATTGTTCTATATCGTTCTGCTGTACAGTACTCAGTTAAATTCATATGATTACAGCTTACGTCGCGTTTTAGCGTTTGTTTCTGAGCAATATCTGTCCCTTTGTTTGTTACTACAGCTTTCCTTGAATTACTAGCTGAGTGTTATTCTTTATGTTTGTAAATCTTGCGTTTCCTTTACACCATAAAGAGAAGGACATAGATGATTTGCGTCGAAAATAACTCGAATGAAGCAAAATGTACTATTACTTGTTACTCATAGGAAAGCACTCGAGAAACATGTTACAACTTGTTAACAACTACAGTCAGACACGCTCGCACAATGAGTTTTCCTCTCGTCACGAACACTCAGACACTGCTAGTGGAGGTGGTGTGAAGTACAGGAAGGCTTCTCTGGCTTTTCAATCCTGTGTCAAGTGATAAGCCATGGCACATAAAGCGGCTCATAGGGGAAAAAAAAGGAATCACCTTTTGGCGTTTTCAGTTTCTAAATTTTCTTTCACTTTTGATGTTTAGTGATTTGACTACGTTTCATTTAAATGAAGAGTGCACGCCACCACTTAATGATATGGGGAACACAGCAGCCACTAACCATAGTCAACCACAAGGGATACTCTCGAAAGCCTACAGTGTCCGATTTACTGCCCTATTTTTGCGGGAAAATCGATTACAGGAATGGATTACCTCGAAGAAAAACGGTCTATTGATACACAGTCAACATGGGTTTAGAAAACATCGTTCTTGTGAAACACAACTAGCTCTTTATTCACATGAAGTGCTGAGTGCTATTGACAAGGGATCTCAAGTGGATTTCGTATTTCTGGATTTGCGGAAGGCTTTTGACACTGTACCACACAAGTGGCTCGTAGTGAAATTGCGTGCTTATGGAATATCGTCTCAGTTATGCGACTGGATATGTGATTTTTTGTCGGACAGGTCACAGTTCTTGAAACGTCCCCTTTTGAACAATTCTACATGACTGTGCTTAAACTGTGCACAATATTTTGTTAGCGCAACGCAATCTGACTTTCAAAATTCCCTACAAAAGAATGGCCCTGACTAACATTAAACTATACCTTTCACAAATCACTTACCTCACAAAAATCTTCGCTGCTCAAGCTACTGCAATACAGCGAGCGCCACTACTGCCAGCTAAATAAATGATTCAAACTATGGAAGGCACTAACTACTGATAGGGATAGTTAGCAAATGAAAGATATTAATAGAGAACAAACAATGTATTTACCTTGATATCATCATATATAAATATAGCAGTTCATGACAAATTTCAAAACTCCGCCATCTCTCTCCCCACATCCACCACTGCTGGCGGCTCACCTCCAACTGCGCAACGCTACGCGCTGTTCACAGCCAGCTGCCTAACACTACAATGGCGAGTATTACAACAATGCAAAGCAGACACAGACTGCCCACAGCACAGCCAGTGATTTTCATACAGAGGTGGCGTTACCAATAAAAAAACCTAAACAGCCTACTTACATAGCCCCTATGCTCCCCACAAAAATTTTTACAAATTGGATTGGGCAGTGGCCAATACAGATTTGAAAAAAATTTTCATAATTACAATAACAAAGAAATCAAATGCACACACTTATTGACACAATGTTGGTCAAAAGCTCAAATTTTCTCACAGAATGCACACACTTATTGATACAATGTTGGTCAAAAGCTCAAATTTTCTCACAGTCCATAAAGACAGTCCTGATCGTTCATTACGGTAAAATAGTAGTGTTTTTCTCAAAGTCTGAGCAGTAGAAGAAAATGCACACGGAAGTAGTGGATTTCCATGCAGTCTTCAAGAAGTAGTGTTGTCCTTCCAACGGAAAGACAGTGCTGACTCTCGACATGCAGACAAGTATTGGGTCACAACAGAGCAAGCCCACTGCAGAGTCAGTCGAAGTTTTGTTGAATATTGGTAGGTCATCACAGAGCAGACCCACTGTAGTCCTGGTAGAGATTACGATATTGGTGGGCCACCTGAGGCGCAGACCCACTGCAGTCCTTGTAGAAATAATGGTACTGATGGATCATCAAAGATGTAGACCCACTGTAGTCCTTGTAGAGATAATGGTATTGGTGGGACACCAGAGGTTCAGACCCACTGTAGTCCTTGTAGAGATAATGGTATTGGTGGGCCACCAGAGGTGCAGACCCACTGTAGTCCTTGTAGAGATAATGGTATTGGTGGGCCACCAGAGGTGCAGACCCACTGTAGTCCTTGTAGAGATGACCAGCAGCCATCTGTTGCGATTGTGCAGGTGCACATTCACCATCGAAGAGTCTTGCGGAGAATATAGCAAGTCCATAAACCACCACTTGTGCACTCACAAAGTTTTTGGAATTGTCCTTAGAACCAGCAATGCTGTTATCCAGTCCCTTGCTGAATTATTAACACACATGCAAACACTAACAGTCCCTACTTCTCACATATTGTCCATATACTACGACCAACAGAAACGTGTGCAGTGAAATGTAACTTACAAGTTAATAATAAGATGACCTGGTGTCAATTACAATTTTATAAATTTACAACATGAAAATACAATTACAAAGGTACAAAATACATCATTAAAGAACATAACAATACAGATAACATTTGTAGTAAAACAGGCGTTACAAGAGAATATAAATAGACATATACATCAGTGTTACAGGAATTATGACATGAGTACATACGTAAAAGATCAGAATAACTTTCGAAACATCAACTTCACACATGAGCATTAACACAAAACAGAATAAATAATGCCTAAATATCTTTACAAAGTAAATAACACATTATTAATGCCAATTGTATTTGAGGATAACACTATTCCTCATCATAGTGAATGTAACTTAGTATTAGAAGAGAAAAATGTTCTATGAAACAGTACACAGAGACAGGAAGAAAACAAATACACATGGGTACACAAACATATAGTGGGATAACACAAAAGGGAAAGGACAGGGTTTGTTTTACTGCAGTATTTTGCATTTGCATGGAGATCTCCCTTTGTTCATCATTATTCCCAAAAAGTCCTATCTAAGCCTGCTTTCTGTATTCTGTTCATATTTCTTTCAAAATAATTATTTCTGATTGTACAATACTCATTTGGGCCCAAATCATTTTCATATAACTTCGCAATGCATTCTTTACCTATTCTCCATAGTCAGTTTCTTATACAGTCTACCCCCTCTTAAGCTAACTTAAATCTACTGAGCTCAGATGCTAAACTAAGGAACGAGGCAGTGCAGCAGCACAAAATAATTAACACAAACAACAATGACCAAAAAAAATGGAAAATTGCAAAGCAAGCTACAGTAAATCTAAATTACCAAGCAATGCAACATTACAACTAATATGAGCCAATGTGCAGCAACAATAAAAATAAATGAGTAGTAAAATTGGCTTAGCAGAGTAACACAAAGTCAAATTCAGTAACACTACACCTGGCAAACAGCAGTAACTTATACCTAAACATGACATAGCTCAAGCAGAAAAAATATTACAGTAAAAACAACAATGCAGATAAGGGAAATGTATATTCACATCTTAATATCTATGTAATTAAAGTGGTGCACCACAACAACTGATTGTAAAAAGAAATATTACCATGTACTTGAAAAGAAAATTATGTGTTACTGTTACTAGTTCCTTCTTATTGTTCTTTCCTTTCCAAGTGCTCCTTTTTTAAAGAATGTGGATCATAAAATAATTATTTAATAGATCTGTTGACAGAAAGTGTTCACATTAGCAAATGCATTTCATTTTATAAAAGCAATGCTGCAACACAGCTGGAAAACAGATGTCAAATGAAATAAGCAATTACGCAAACCAAAGCATAAAAACATCATTCAATAGTCATGTGGCATTTCGTAAGTCAGTAGCTCTCAACTCTCATAGAAAGACACTTGTCATAATCAGGTGTGCAGATGTACGAATATTTCCCATCAATTCATAAGCATTGCAGTAATTAGCACAAAGTACGAGTAATCATATGTTTTCAGGTAATGAGCGTGTAATATTTGCGATGCTTTCTACAAAGGAATGTCAATAGCAAGGTTAATGGAAGTAATGAGGGTGTCGCATTTGCAATATTTTCTCTAAAGGAATGTCAATGGCGAGGATAAAGGCCTGCCTTTTTTCTTTTTTTTTTCTACCTGTGCTTCCGGAAAGGCACACCCTAATGGCTTGTTCTCCAGGTGTTAGACACAGCTGCGTGCCCACAACGCATTACGTGCAGGTGGTCACTTAACTTTCTTACGGAAATATTTACGACAGCAGTTTCCGCTAAAGTGACAGTCTCACATAAAAATATTTCACAGGTCAAGAATTAGCGTTGCAAATCTGTAGAAACAAAATCCTATAAATATAAAGTGTCCAAAAAAATTTTCAGTGGCTTGTGATACATTCACACATGATTCACACATGTACACACATTTCATAATTCTAAAGTATGATTCTTGGTTTCCAACATCCTTTTCCATAAGTCAGAGTCCCTAATCACTATTCATTACTCCTTACCTTATTACACATATATATATTCGTCGACACGTCAATCTTGCGACGGCACTTCAATATTTCATCATAATAAATACATAGCGTAACCAAATTCCTCATATAGCATCAGCTTATTGATCATAAACATACCTCAACAGCATAATACACATCGTCGTCGTAAAAATAACATCATAACACCTCAGTCAAATCTCAAAATCGTCGTAGCTTCCTCCAATAATTAAAAAAATTCTCTGCTCATGTCAAAAGTGTCATCTGCCTCAAACGTACTTTAAAAATCATGAATCCATACCAAATACATCATTCAAAGCTCTCATAGTATCACAATGGTTCCAAAAAAAATATGAACAGTTCACACAGTACAGACAAAATACAATTTCGTAAGTGTGAAGTAATCCAACTCTGTAATTGCGTAAACATATGTCACTGATGTAATAAAAAGTTTATCTCTCAGTTACGTGATCAGATAGCTGTGTAATTTGTGTGTTAGAGAAATATGGTACCGATGTGTAAAGTTGTATAAGCAAATACCATATTAGCTAGGGTTCCTTGTGGTTGCCACACACATGGTACACAAAGTAAGCGTGTACCCCCCTGAGGATAAATGTAATTATACTCCCAGGTGTTACAAATTACAGCAATGGAATGAAATGTATCACGGAAAACTTTCTTTGTAATTAAAAAATATTTAAAAATAAGTGTTTTAAGTATAAGATTGATCACTCAAATGCGTGTACTGTAGCGCTAAACTGTGCATCTTGTCGCTACATAATCTCTGTGGAAGTGTCGTAGTTATCGTCCTCCGAAAGCTAAGTTCTGCAGAAGTCAATGTACTTACCACATGATAAACAAAAGTGAAATGCTTTGCGTATAGATATCGTAGTTATTATGCTTATTGGCGTGATGAAGAAAGTACTGTACAGTAACGTATTGTTATGCCACGAAAAAGGCTGTCTCATTGTTGCTATACCACAAAAGTTACTACTAAAACATGTTTTTCTTCCTAGAAGAATTCAGAAAACTGTGCAGATATAAAACAGATACACTGCAAAAGCAACATTGTAAATTGTCACTCATTAGTAGCGTCATGATAACATCGTGTAGCTGTCCATAAACTAACCACTGTGTCCTCTGGTATCTCACAGAAAGTACTTTAAACCCAGAATGTATTTTCAAGTAAACCAAAATGTTGCATTAAAATCTCATTAGCAGTACCAGTATGTAAGCCTGATTGTCGTTACGTAATCATGCAACTAACAAGCAAGAATGTACAACTAACAACACTGTGTCGTCTGTTCATTATAACAATGCATTCGTAATTTCTGTTTAAATAAGTTCTCTTGGTTCTTGACTGGATATTTCACTTCAAACATTGTTACATGTTAACAGATTCTAAATCTGACAAAGCATACTAGAAATGTGAAGTGAAAAGTTTTATGGCAAAGACAAAGTTAAAAAGCAGATTATCTTTCAATAAACGGTTTTACATTTGAAATTTGGTACAAACTTTTACTCTTCATAGTACTCAGAGTTTCAACATCAACCCAGTTATCGTGCGGTATATGTCGGTAAAAGAATACTGGAATATTTCTCAAGGTTAGCGTCTTATGTTATTTTTCTCGGAACCAGCGGGCGCACGCGGCTGCCTGCTGTGCGAGTCATTGTCTGTTCCCTTGTTGGCGCGCGTCGTTATTGGGATTTGGAGACCTAACTTCTACAAATTCACTTTGTCGAAAGTGCCCTGCTCTGTTTGAATCCCGCCAGTTCTGATGCAATTCAGGTCTGTCGTTACGATCACAACGTCTGTCGTCATGTCGGTAGTTCCTGTAGTTTCTTTCTTGTCGGTTAAGTGGTGGAGAATTTCTCCCTGAATCGTAACTGCGCACTGGACCGTTGCGTCTCAAGTTATTCTGTCTCCTGTAATAATAATTGTTTTGGTTCCCATATAGTCTGTTTCTCTGATTGTCTCTGTGATAGTCATTATCGCGGAGAGGTGATCTTTCCCTGTAATTATTACTACTCTGCCAACGGTTGTCATACGGGTGGTGTCTGTTTTGGTCACGATTTGTGTTGTGGGAATAGCCTTGTCGCGTCCAGTTATTATCGAGGAATTGTGACGGATGTGACCTGTAATTGTTGTGTTCCTGTTTCCGCATTCCGCGATTGTCAGTGTCAATTTCCAATTCTTGTAACAGTCCCTGAAAAGCTTCAATGTCGTCTTTGCAACGTCCTGCCAAAATAATGTGTCGTAAATGTTCAGGCAATTTGATTAAGCAAATGCGGATAAGTTCTGAGGGGCTGTATGGGTTTGAAAGATACTGATTCTTATGCAACATGTCTTCAAAATATTTCATAAGACTGGAAAATTCAGATTGTTCGAAACGTTTCATCATTATGATGCTATGTTTTACTCGATCTTGTGTGGCTTGAGACCAATATGCTGAGAGGAAGGCATGGTAAAACTCTCCTTCACTGTGGCAATCGTGAATTACCGATCGCATTCTTACAGCTGGTTCATTCTCCAAGTAGCCACACATAAATTCTAATCTGTGTTCTAACGACCAGTTGGGAGGAAAACAATGCGAGAATTGATGGAGCCATGCTTGTGGATGAATGTCGTTGCCAGAATTCTTAAATGTTTTGAATTTACGTGTAGTAATGAACAGCTTATAGTCAAAATCATCATGTCGGCGAGTCGCATGTCGGTCATTGTTACGTCGTTTCGGCGGTTCCATTTCAAAATTCGGTGCACCTTGCCAATTTCTTTCATAACTTCCGAAGTGTCCTGTGTTATTATTTTGTGGTTGTTCCGTATTTCTATGTCCCTCTTCCCGTATTGGAGCGCGAGTGGCCTCTGAAATACGTAATTCTTGTACTACTTGTGCCAACTGATCTTGTACTTCCCGGATTTCTCTTTGGTGTTGCGTATTAATTTGATTCTGATTTTGTTTGAATTTCCTAATTTGTTCGCACTCTTCTGTGTCATTAAAGACTACCGGTTTTGTGTCGTTCAGATTATCATCTGCCTTCGTAGATAAGTTAGTGAACTGATCCGAAAGTTCGGCTACTTTCTCCGATAGTGAACACATTTCCTCAATGTGTTTTTCTGAACCAAGTTTCAGATTGTCCATTTGTGTTGAAATCGAATCTACTGTGTTCTTTAAGTTTTCCTGAGTTTTTGCAAGTTGCGTAACCGAATCGGTAGATGCAACTGAGTCAAATTTAGCTTGCAAGGTCTCATGATTTTCATGAACAATAATTTGCAGTTCTTTTATGGCTGCTTCGTGATTCTGTAATGCCTTTTCATGCCGCGAAAAAATAGGTTGAAAATGCTCACAAATTTGAGTTTTTACGTCATTACAGACTTTTTGACATTTCGATTCAATGTTATGTAACTCAGTAGTTAAATCTTCACGCGTTTGTTCAAGAGTTTGTTCCAGTGAGTCTAACTTTTGAAGCTGTTGCTGTGTTTGTCTCTGATTTTGTTCCAGTGTGTCTAACTTTTTGAGATTTTGTTCCACTGTGTCTAACTTTTTGAGATTTTGTTCCACTGTGTCTAACTTTTGAAGCTTTTGCTGTGTTTGTCCCATTTGTTGTATTAATTGTAATAACAATGCATTGGTGTCTGAAACATGTTCCTCAGTGCTTTTCGGCAGTGAATTTACACCGGAAACATTCACATTTTGACAAGCAGAAAATGTGTCTTGACTTATTTGAGAAAACGGTGAGGATCCAAAACCTGAATCTACAGTATTTGCGAGATCGTGTCGTGTCATTTCGGCTTGCTGAGGCGAGCTGTTGCCGACCGATCGATCGATAATGCTTCCCTCTTCACTAATTGTTTCACTGTCCATGGCATTGTTTGACGCCCGCTCCATTTCCCTGTGCACAGTTACCAAATTACTACTTTGAACATTAGTCACTATTATTTCTCAGTTTAGTTTGGAGCCTAGTGTTACGTTTTTCACACGCCATAATTGTCACAATATTTCACACGATAACACAGAAAAGCACAATTTGAAGTGCAAAAATAGGAGAACACATTAACATAGCACTGAAAATAATATCTAGTTAATTGCAAGCGTAGCTGCGAAATACTTGGTGCAAATCTACATGCATGCCACAACTGTTTTACTGTACAACAATGAAAGGCTACAACTACAAAGGAGATTCTCTCTACAATTACGCACTAGCAATAAACAAAAGCTACACTAAATACACAAACTACAAGAAACAATCAGAAGATTCCAGTGAGGTATCCTAGGCTAAGGGTCGACATATGAAACGTCCCCTTTGAACAATTTATACATGACTGTGCTTAAACTGTGCACAATATTTTGTTAGCGCAACGCAATCTGACTTTCAAAATTCCCTACAAAAGAATGGCCCTGACTAACATTAAACTATACCTTTCACAAATCACTTACCTCACAAAAATCTTCGCTGCTCAAGCTACTGCAATACAGCGAGCGCCACTACTGCCAGCTAAATAAATGATTCAAACTATGGAAGGCACTAACTACTGATAGGGATAGTTAGCAAATGAAAGATATTAATAGAGAACAAACAATGTATTTACCTTGTTATCATCATATATAAATATAGCAGTTCATGACAAATTTCAAAACTCCGCCATCTCTCTCCCCACATCCACCACTGCTGGCGGCTCACCTCCAACTGCGCAACGCTACGCGCTGTTCACAGCCAGCTGCCTAACACTACAATGGCGAGTATTACAACAATGCAAAGCAGACACAGACTGCCCACAGCACAGCCACTGATTTTCATACAGAGGTGGCGTTACCAATAAAAAAACCTAAACAGCCTACTTACATTCTTAGTAATTGACGGAAAGTCATCGAGTAAAACAGAAGTGATTTCAGGCGTTCCCCAAGGTAATGTTATAGGCCCTTTGCTGTTCCTTATCTATATAAACGATTTGGGATACAATCTGAGCAGCCGTATTCGGTTGTTTGCTGATGACACTGTCGTTTATCGACTAATAAAGTCATCAGAAGATCAAAACAAACTGCAAAACGATTTAGAAGAAATGGTGCGTAAAGTGGCAGTTGACCTTAAATAACGAAAAATGTGAGGCCATCCACATGAGTGCTAAAAAGAACGCGTTAAACTTCGGTTACACGATAAATCAGTCTAATCTAAAAGCCGTAAATTCAACGAAATACCGAAGAATTACAATTAAGAACAATTTAAATTGGATGGAACCCACACGGAATATGTGGGGAAGGCTAACCAAAGATTGGCAGGACACTTATAAAATGCAACAGACCTACTAAGGGGACTGCCTACACTACGCTTGTCCGTCCTCTTTCCGAATATTGTTGCACGGTGGGGGATCCTTACCAGATAGGACTGGCTGAGTACATCAAAAAAGTTCAAAGAAAAACAGCACGTTTTGTATTATCGCGAAATATGAGAGTGTCACAGAAATGATACAGGATTTGGGATGGACATCATTAAATGGAAAGCGTTTTTCATTGCGACGGAATCTTCTCACGAAATTCCAATCACCAACTTTCTCTTACGAATGCGAAAATATTTTGTCGACACTGACTTACATAGGGAGGAACGATCACAAAGATAAAATAAGGGAAATCAGAGCTCGTACGGAAAGATATAGGTGTTCATTCTTCCCGCGCGCTATATGAGACTGGAATAATACAGAATTGTGATAATGGTTCGATGAACCCTCTGCAGGCACTTAAATGTGATTTGCAGAGTATCCTTGTAGATGTAGATGAAGGACATATATACGAGTGTCGGAGTCTGGCTTTTCCCACACTTGCGAGAATATACTGAAGATTTAATTTTTTAGCAGGACGAAGCACTACCGATTTTGCACCTGCATGGAAAAGCATTTCTTAACAAGGGGTTGCCTCATCGTAAGATATCACATTGCGCCATTGTCCTCGAAGCGCCTGACCTCACGGTATGGACTTGTATGTGGGGCTTTTCTAAATACACAGAACTTTTAGCAACTTTCGATGAACTGCGACGCCGCATAACAGTAGCAATCAATACAAGAACTCCCGACTAGCGATGAGAATAAAATACCGAGGTATCCAAACACAGATGCTTAACCAAACACCGATGCTATCATTAAATAATATATGTCTTCTAAATGTAAACTTTTATACCCAGATTAGTCTATATTAGTTACTGACTTTCGAAAGCGATACTTTTTATTGTCTGTCTTTACTTGACTCACAGGTAGCGTAGTTCTTAACGTCAGATTTCTTGCTATTGCAGCTACTACCAGTCTTTGCAATATGATGTAATCTGACTGCAAATATCTTATAACGGGCGTAATTCAGTTACATATTCAGTATTACAAACGAGCACCAGATTTCAATATGAATGTATCTATATAGCATATTTATCAAACTTGTTACTTCAGTGTGGCGTGGTAATTGCAGGAAATTCCAAGCTTAAAATCTGTGCCCAACGGGATAAAACAATACCTCCATCAACCACATTTAGGCATAACTGTGATCCTGTAAAGTTCTGAGTTCTTAGCCGTCGTTTCTCATCTGTTTTGTCAAAAATAGCTCAAAAATACATAATATGCCAAGCTTCTTCTGCTTCGCGCCAAAGAGTTGCTACCATAATAAACCTGGTTGTGCCAGATATCAGAAACAGTCTGACAGGGGACACAGCAAACAAAGAATTCTGCTAATGTCTATCACTGCGGATTATTGGTTTCATTAATTAGTTTCTCTGGTAAATTAATGGTATTTTAGTGTGTCTTTTATTGATTATTGTTGAAAATAATAAAGTTTCGTCGATTTTTATCAGTAGCGTTGATTAATTTTTTTAAAATTCCTCCAAATATTAAAAATATCAACCGATATATTGAAATCACTTTCTTTGCTTCTATGTTATCGACACATTTTATAACATCGATACAATACATATCGGGATTTTTAAAAATTTGCCCAGCCGTGCTGCAGCTATGCTCGCTGCATTATGGGGCACGTTGAGTATTACTTGGATACTAGCAGGGCGTCCAGTGACGGAGGCATCGAGCATAGATAACGTAAATAAAGGCTACGATCCTCAACGCGGTTGTAAGGAGTACTACAAGGTTTTATATGTGTACATATTAAATACGTACCCAAGTAAACTCGGACAGTTCTTTTGAAAATAGCATCTTTGGAGTCCCACGGGTTCCATTCAAATTTATTACAACTTTAGTTTTCTTTTTTCGTATCAAATATATTGTCTGGAGGAATATGGAAGTTATTGTCTTGAGGAATCTCGTGAACACTTTTGTACACCCTGCATTGTGAAGAGAATTATTGAACATTCTGGCTGAAGCTGTCAATCATTTTCCATAAAGTTGTGACTTCATTAATCGCTAGCATACTGGGCAATGCTTCGCAACTGATAAATATGAATGGCAATTGGATATACGCCCTAATCTGTGCTATGCCTCGAAATTGTGGCAGCAAACAAATTTCTTCTTCTCGTTGGGACTTCTCACTCTTTGAAGTTATGGAAAGGACTCAATTCTTTTGTGTTTGGTTTGTATTGTTTTTAAGGCTTATTTTATTAAATAGTATGAAGTACAATTATGAAACTTCAGGGTATACAATAGTGTCCGTTTTTTGGATACTGCGGTAAGAATATAAATCGGTTTTCTATACAACCAGTTGGTGAAGGAGCAATAGACAATTGATCATGATAAAAATTTGTCTAGTTCTTTAAATGAAATGTACTCGTAGTTAAAACGAACTGCGAGGAAGAAAACAAAACAGCACATTTTCACATCACAGCACAAAATTTTATGTCTCACAGTCGGTTTTAACATACACGCAGTATGTTGTCGTCTTAAAAACATATGTAGCCCACTTTCGTCCGATGTCTGTTACAATACAGTGTAAATATTGAAGTAAAACGGTCAAGAACTTTTCGAGACATTTGCTGACATCCTTTTCCCTTTGCAATATTATGCAGGGTGTTACAAACTTTCGTGGTTGGCGGAAGGATAAATATACCAATTCGAGTTAAGGGGCTGTGATCTGGCAACGATGGAGTCGAAATCTACAAGCGAGTAATTGTAAGTCTTTCTGATACCTCTGACAATGGAGTACATGGACCGGTACTGTTGTTGCCAAAACTGTACGATAGGTAAATTTCAGAGGTGGTTGTGCGAACCAAAAAAAAGAAAAAAAGTCCGGTAAACAAGGGCTTTACGATATATACCTTATAAGTAATGATCACGTATTCAGTGGACGAGAGTTCTTTTTAGAGATAGAAAGATGAACAGGTCCTCATAGCTCTAAAGATGTGCATTTTAGAGCCTATATTGACAGGATATTTTGTTCTTGTTGTGTTCCATACTACCTCCTCTAAAAATGTGGAAACCAAAGATGGTTTTGCATTAAAGATGTTTCTCGCAATTTCGACGATGAACCAGTAGTCATAACTCTAAAGGTATGAATCTAGACCCCATGTTTACCAGACTTTTTTTCTTCCTTGGTCCATAATACCGCCTCCTGAAGTTGTCTAACCTACAATCTCAGCAACAACCCTACCGGTGCTTGTATTTGACTGTCAAATATATCTGAACGAATTATGCTTATAGCTTCCGAATTGGTCGTTTCTGGTCCAGCGTCCCTTACCTAAAATTGAAACATTTACCTTTCTCCATCATCCTAGAAAGTTTGTAATGTCATTACGGAATCGCGCTGAATACAGAGTAACCCAGAACTGCAGCAACGCACTTCCCAAGGTTGTCCAGGTATTTCTCTAGGGTGTCTCGATATAAGGGACCCACTGTCTCCAGCGGCCTTTAAAAATGATGCAGTTATTATTTATTCGTTTTGGAATCGCAGTCACCCTTTTTACTGTGCAAATACTTCCACAACAATGAAGAAGCGTGTAATAAGCAGTAGCCAAGACAAGATGCACACTATACAGAGTAATCCATCAACCCAAAGCAGTAATCTATACATGGTAGCTAGCGGTGCGGGAACAGCTGCGCATAGCGACGTTGTGTCACAGTTCCACTGCCTTCAATGAACTCATATAGGCGGTCCAAAACGGCCAAATCTTCATCAGGAAATGTATCGCATGCAGTTGTGTATCACTGTTAACGTGCAGCTAATTTTGGCGGAAAAAGAAACCTGACACAGAATCGAGCAGTACCGAGAGCAAGGTCGAAGGCAAGGGGTAAAAAAAGGAATAACCATTGACAGTAGCTACCGTGAGCGAATGGGAATCGATACACACAGCTGTATCGGAACCCAGATCATACGGTATAGACTTCCGGCTGAATACTCCCGAATTCCCTCAGTCAATTCCCCCTGCTGATGGACTGGCAACGGCGCACTTGATGTCAGAGGGACCGAAAATCCTAGGCCGGCGGCACGGTAATCAAGGACTCCGTTTACCTTCACAAGTGTCACAAGCTGCCACATTTGCAAATGTTGTTCAAAACAACGTCCCCCAGCGTCAATGCAGGAGTAGCATCGTGGCAAAAACTTCTGTCGTATCCGTTCTAATGTTCCCGGTGCCATTTGAATCGTGTTGGAGGCAGCGAGAATTCCTTCCAGGAGGCCCTCATTAGGCGCGACAGGTGTCTCTTAGACAAAGCTTTTCACGTTGTTCCTTAAGAAGAAATCAAGTGTGGTGAGATCAGGTGAACATGTTGACCACTAAACAGGACCTCCTCTGCCTATCGAGGTTTCAGGGAATTTCTGACCTGTGTGTTCACAAAATTCTGTCCAAATTGAGATGGGGTTCCATCGTGTTAGAACCCCATCCATTGACGAATAACAAGTGGGATATGTTCCAGGAACTTGCTTCTAAGTAACAATAGTACCACTACATGTATTCTACCGGCAGAGTTATCACAACGATTTTAGCTTGTAAGTTTCGACATGGTCGTTTCGAAACCAAGACCCCTTTCGTCGAATTAATATATTAGCTCATATCCATCATCCGTAAAATATTCTAATTTCGTCACGGAATCACCCGTGTGTTTGTCCGAATGTGTATTAAGAGCTACGTGCAAAAATTTGAAGTAAACCGATACAACGTTTTGCTTTTAAATATTATTATATATTACTCGGCAAATATGGTTGTAAACTTTCGTACTACATATACATGCAAATCACATTTAAGTGAATGGCAGAGGGTTCATCGCACCACCTTCACAATTATATTTCCTTCCAGTCTCGTACAGTGCGCGGAAAGATCGAACGACTATATATTTCTGTGCGAGCTCTGATATCCCTTATTTTCTGATGGTGATCGTTTCTCCCTATGCAGGCTCACGTCAACGAAATATGTTCTCATTCTGAATAGAATGTTGGTGATTGTAATTTTGAAAGAAGATTCGTCCGCAGCGAAAATCGCCTTTGTTTTAACGATGTCGATTGTGAATCCTGTATCATTTCAGTGACACTTTCTACCCTATTTCGCGATAATACAAAATCCGCGGCCCTTCTATGAACTTATTCGATGTACTCTGTCAATTATATCTGGTAAGGATACCACACCGCGCAGCAGTATTCCAAAAGAGGACGGACAAGCTTAGTGTAGTCAGTCTCCTTAGTAGATCTGTTATATTTTCTAAGTGTCCTGCTAATATAATACAGTCTTTGGTTAGCCTTCCCCTCAATATTTTCTGTGTGTTCCTTCCAATTTAAGTTGTTCGTAACTGTAATTCCTATGTATTTAGTTGAATTTACGGCCTTTGACTGATTTATCGTGTAACCGAAGTTTAACGGATTCCTTTTAGCATTCATGTGGATGATTTCGCACTTTTCGTTAGTTAGGGTCAATTGCGAATCTCGCGCCATTCAGATATCTTTTCTAAATAGCCTTGCAGTTTGTTTTGATCTTCTAATGACTTTATTAGTCGATAAACGACAGCGTCGTCTGCCAATGACCTAAGACGACTGCTCAGATTGCCTCCCACATCGGAATAGTAATGGGTCTATAACAGCATCTTGGGGAACGCCAGAAATCACTTCTGTTTTAATCGAGTACTTTCCGTCAGTTACTGTGAACTGTGACCTCTCTGACAGGAAGCCATAAATCCAGTCACATAACTGAGACGATATTCCATAAGCACGCAATTTCGCTATAAGCCGCTTGTGTGGTACAATGTCGAAAGCCTTCTGGAAATCCAGAAATACGGAATCGATCTGCATTCCCATGTCAATATCACTCAACACTTCGTGCGAGTAAAGAGCTAGTTGTGTTTCACAAGAACGACGTCTTCTAAATTCGTGTTGTCTGTGTGTCGGATTAGATTAGATTAGATTTATTTTCAGTCCAGTTGATCCGTAGTGAGGAGGTCCTCCAGGATGTAGAACAAGACAAAAAAACAACAATACATGACAAATATTTACAACTCAAACAAATAAGCTAATGTACCATTCCACAGATCCCAAGTGGCATGGTCGTTATTTTTTAATGAACACTATATGAAAGAATCATTTTACAAATACTAATGCATTGAATTTAAAATAAAAAAGTTATTTATTTATTTATAAGGTAATAAACGTGTAATACAACTACTAAATACTTATTTACAGTGAACACATTACTACACAGAACTGGTGCAGAAGTTAGATTGTACTTTCACACATACACACACACACACACACACACACACACACACACACACACACACACACACACACTTATTTACAATGAACACATTACTGAAATTATGCAGAAGTATATATATATATATATATATATATATATATATATATATATATATATATATAATTCCCGGCAATCAGTTGCAACAATTATGCATATAATAAGTTGTTGAAAGTCGTTTGTCGTGGAAAAACTGGCCACTTCGAACATCATTATGTTTTCCGCAAACAAAGTTGTATTTCACAAATGTTATTAATTGTCTTCATAATGTTAACCACGTATAGTTAACGAAAGACGTAGAAACGATATTTCGAAACGAATACGTATAGCGTAAGTCAAACGTTCGAATTAGAATAGAGACCCCACGAACACAAATTTGCTGTGGCAGGTATGACATATAAACACCGTTACTCGCTCGTTACACTTGAATGACAGATGTTGAATGGGCCGAAACGAGCCGCCGCATAACAGCGTAGTTGCCTGCTAACTTCGAAAGAAGGTAGATGCGGTCCCTAGCGCAACTTATAACATTGTCGAAAATCAGTGCGGACGGGAGAGCTTTGGTACACCCTGTTAAAAAAAACGGAAAAATGGAGGCGGTACAATTGGAGACCGATACGCCTTCACCAACATGCATAAGTAATTCATTAATACTTTATATATATATATATATATATATATATATATATATATATATATTTGAATTACAAAAAACTAATAATAAAAAAAATTTCATGGCGCGAGATTCGATCCGGCGACCTTCGGATTACGAACCCGAGCGCTTACCGCTGCGCCACGACGCTGTAGAAAATTATTAATCGTCAAGAGTATTTCACCGCAACAGTTTCTTTTAACTGTCGATTTTCTCGACAACGGCTGAGAAGTGCATCTTGGAGCTTTGCCACATTACACCTCTGGCCATGAGCTTTTATTATGCGCAGTATGAATCGAATCTGAATTTCACAATTGGCGGCCTCCCCTTGATAGTGACTTCCAACGGACTTTAAACATTATTTCATATGTTTTCTGAACTTCTTGCCGCTTATGGGCTTGACGTCAAATACTTAACACATTAACTCATTTGTAGACCAATCAGAAGTTCACAACTGTTTTGTAGAGTAGAATTCTATTCTTTAAAGGACGGGATGTTACTGGTTACTTACGAGTACTATCTGGAAGGAAGCACTGTGGGACTGAGAAACACCTACATTCAGTAGCGGTGGGAATGGAAAGCGGGGACATTCAAGCGTAGATCCGGAACACCTGGGGCAATTTCAGCCAGGTTTTTAGGTGCATGACTTACTGCTGGTACAAATGTACTGTAGCAGTAAGATTGCCCCTGCCACTAGAGGTGGGATGCGGATAGGAAGGGATGATGTAAAAATGTTCGAAAACGAGCTGTTGGTATTTATTTCCTGTATGTAATTGATCTGGACTACTTTTAAAAGTGTGAAATTCAATTTGTCTATTATTTGTGCTATTCACTACGTCAACCAGGTCGCGAGCATGAGCGCTTCAGCGACCCAATAATTTTGTGATCGTGTTTCGGAACCTGAGATCAAGCCACGTGGTTGAATACCACAGATATGCTGTAAAATAGTAGGGAATCAGGCGTATACGTACGCAATACATTTTATATAATCGTATGTTCAACATCCACTAAGTATCTGGATCTATTTCAACCAATCTTGGTGCACATATTAATTACTGGCTGGGAAGAAATACTGCGGTCATAAGAACCACAAACCTCCAATTTCCGAGGGAGTGATAAGGCGTTATGTACAGGGATGGGATTCAGGGGGTGGGGAGGAGGTGGTGTACAGAGAGCTGGAGGAGGAGGTAATCGACTGTGAGAAAGGGGAGGAGACAATTGACGGAAAGAGCGGTGGATAGATAGCACGAGAAGGAATAGATGGAAAGAAAGAAGGAGAGGACAGACAGAGGGGTGAAATGGCGAGGTACAAGGAGGGAGAAAGAGAGAGGTGGAGGAAGTGGAGATAAACCAAGCCAGGGCTGGTGTGGGAGTGGGTGAATAGTGAGAGTGGGGACGAGGGAACGGATAGAGAGAGGGTACAGAAGGAGACGGTAGAGAGGGAGGAGGATTAGATGGTCGAATAGAAGATTGGAACAAATAAATGCCCAGGCAAAGTCAAGTTTCTCTTCTAGTTATGAAAATGGTCAGTATCACAGGCCAACGATGGAAAACCTTTTTTTTCTGAAAGTACCTTATTTTTATGTTTTTTAGGGTGGGAAATTCCAATATGATACTTAAGAAACTATATCACCCACCATTTCTTTACATTTCACAGTTAAATTTATTAAATTAAGCAATTTTTTAAACAATTTAACAGATTTTATATAGTTAAAATAATTTAAAAAGGAGATGTAATGAATGAAGGTGACGTTGGTAGCACTGGTGAAAAGCATTTGCTGGCACAAAACCGGTCGATTCTATTTTTGTCTTAACAGATGGTGTTTTGTTTACTGTCAACCTAACCTCACTTTCCCATTTCCTGTACATGTGCTCAGTACAATGTCAAATCGTGTTGTATAATCCCTACCGACAGTTTTTATTATATTTGTGGTGAATTTGTGATTAAAAGAAACCAAAGAAACATTTGTGAAAAAGGTTTATCAATCATACTTTTGATCTAGACTTAGTGATCAAGATAAATCTTGGGCACCACATAAGGTATGTTATGTGTGTGCTAAAGATCTGAGAAAATGGTCCAAAAAGGAGAAAAAAGCCTTTAGATTTAATTTTCCTATGATATAGAGGCATCCAAGAAATCATTCTGGTGATTGCTACTTTTGCAGTGTTGATATTACTGATCATAATTCGAAAAACAAGAAGGTAATATGCTACCCCTACCTTCCGTCCACCATCCGACCAGGAGGACATGGTGTAGATTTGCCAGTTCCTGAATCACCATATGATTTAAATTCTATTCAAACGGAAGTATTTTCGGATGTACAATGTGATGTAGATGAACCATGATGATGATGAATTTCTTTGTAATACAGAAAGTATAGAGCTCAAATGGTTTACTCAGACCGAGCTTAACAATTTGGTTAGGGATCTAGGCTTAACGAAAGAAAAAGCTGAACTGCTTGGCTCTAGATTAAAAGAAAAGAACTTACTGGCAGTTGGAACCAGCATATACATGTACAGAAAGAGTGAACAGCTATTTTCCAAAGTTTTTCAACAAGAAGGTAATTTAGTGTACTGCTCAGTTATTCTTGGCCTGATGAATAAGTTTGGTATTGAATACAAAAAGGAAGACTGGAGGTTGTTTATTGATTCATCCAAAACTAGTTTAAAGATTGTTTTATTACACATTGGGAACATGTATGCATCTATACCTGTTGAAGGTTCTGTACATATGAAAGAAAGCTAAATGAAATAGGCTATTCTGCTCATGGTTGGATGATATGCGACGATCTAAAAGTAACAAGCATGCCCCTAGGTCAGCAAGGTGGCTTTACCAAATTTCCATGTTTCTTGTGTGACTGGGACAGTAGAGCTAGGGATCAATAGTGGTGCAGAAAGAACTGGCCTGTGAGGGGGTTTTTAAAAGCTGGTGAGAAGAACATTCTACACAAAAACCTGGTAGATCCAGAAAACTTACTCCTACTACCTCTACACATAAAGTTAGGCCTAATGAAATAGTTTGTAAACGCTTTGCCTAAAGATGAGCCATGTTTTAAGTACCTCTTCCAAATGTTTCCACACCTTTCAGAAGCTAAACTAAATGAAGGCGTCTTTGTCGGACCTGACATTAGAAAATTGATGTTTGATTTTAACTTTGAATCCACAATGGCCTTAAATGAGAAAGAAGCATGGGTATCATTCAAGCGAGTCGTTACAAAGTTCTTTGGACATGAGAAAGACCCAGGGTATGTTTCTATTATAGCTACAATGTTCACGAAGTTTAAAAGTCTACGATGTTTAATGAACCTCGATTACTTCCCGGACAATATGGGAGATGTTAATGAGGAGCAAGGAGAGCGTTTTCGCCAGGACATGAAAGTGATGTAGACAACGCTACCAAGGCCGCTCGAACACCTACATGATGGTGCACTACTGTTGGTCACTTCACCGAGAAGTTCAGCAAGCGACTCATAGTAGAAAAAGCTACACAAGAAGCATCGAAGAAGAAAGAGAAAGAAAATACAAACCATTTCTAGCTGACAAGTGAATTTCCCCGTTTCCCACATAACATAAAATTTTTATACTATATAGTAAGAAGCATACTGAAAGAAGGTTGTATACATGGAATAACCCTGGAGGTACTAAAAGGTATCAGATAGATTATATCCTGGTAAGACAGAGATTTAGGAACCAGGTTTTAAATTTTAAGATATTTCCAGGGGCAGATGTGGACTCTGACCATAATCTATTGGTTATGAACTCTGGATTAAAACTGAAGAAACTGCAAAGAGGTGGGAATTTAAGGAGATGGGACCTGGATAAACCGAAAGAACCAGAGGTTGTACAGAGATTCAGGGAGAGCATAAGGGAATAAATGGCAGGAATGGGGGAAAGAAATACAGTAGAAGATGAATGGGTAGCTTTGAGGGATGAAGTAGTGAAGGCAGCAGAGGATCAAAAAGGTAAAAAGACGAGGGCTAGTAGAAATCCTTGGGTGACAGAGGAAATACTGAATTTAAGTGATGAAAGGAGAAAATATAAAAATGCAGTAAATGAAGCAGGCAAAAAGGAATACAAACGTCTCAAAAATGAAATCGACAGGAAGTGCAAAATTGCTAAGCAGGGATGGCTAGAGGACAAATGTAAGGATGTAGAGGCTTATCTCACTAGGGATAAGATAGATACTACCTACAGGAAAATTAAAGAGACCTTTGAAGAAAAGAAAACCATTTGTATGAATATCAAGAGATCAGATGGAAACCCAGTTCTAAGCAAAGAAGTGAAAGCAGAAAGGTGGAAGGAGTATATAGAGGGTCTATACAAGGGCGATGTATTTGATGACAATATTGTGGTAATGGAAGAGGATGTAGATGAAGATGAAATGGGAGATATGATACTGCGTGAAGAGTTCGACAGAGCACTGGAAGACCTGAGTCGAAACAAGTAGACAACATTCCATTAGAACTACTGACGGCCTTGGGAGAGCCAGTCCTGACAAAACTCTACCATCTAGTGAGCCAGATGTATGAGACAGGTGAAATACCCTCAGACTTCAAGAAGAATATAATAATTCCAATCCCAAAGAAAGCAGGTGTTGACAGATGTGAAAATTACCGAACTATCAGTTTAATAAGTCACAGCTGCAAAATACTAACGCGAATTCTTTACAGACGAATGGAAAAACTAGTAGAAGCCGACCTTGGGGGAGATCAGTTTGGATTCCGTAAAAATATTGGAACACGTGAGGCAATACTGATCCTACGACTTATCTTAGAAGAAAGATTAAGGAAAGGCAAACCTACGTTTCTAGCATTTGTTGACTTAGAGAAAGCTTTTTGACAATGTTGACTGGAATACTCTCTTTCAAATTCTGAAGGTGGCAGAGGTAAAATGTAGGGAGCGAAAGGCTATTTACAATTTGTATAGAAACCAAATGGAAGTTATAAGAGTTGAGGGGCAGTGGTTGAGAAGGGAGTGAGACAGGGTTGTAGTCTCTCCCCGATGTTATTCAATCTGTATATTGAGGAAGCAGTAAAGGAAACAAAAGAAAAATTCGGAGTAGGTATTAAAATCCATGGAGAAGAAATAAAAACTTTGAGGTTCGCCAATGACATTGTAATTCTGTCAGAGACAGGAAAGGACTTGGAAGAGCAGTTGAACGGAATGGACAGTGTCTTGAAATGAGGATGTAAGATGAACATCAACAAAAGTAAAACGAGGATAATGGAATGTAGTCGAATTAAGTCGGGTGTTGGTGAGGGAATTAGATTAGGAAATGAGACACTTAAAGTAGTAAGGGAGTTTAGCTATTTGGGGAGCAAAATAACTTATGATGGTCGAAGTAGAGAGGATATAAAAGGATATAAAATGTAGACTGGCAATGGGAAGGAAAGCATTTCTGAAGAAGAGAAATTTGTTAACATAGAGTATTGATTTAAGTGTTAGGAAGTCGTTTCTGAAAGTATTTGTATGGAGTGTAGCCTTGTATGGAAGTGAAACATGGACGATAAATAGTTCTGACAAGAAGAGGATAGAAGCTTTCGAAATGTGGTGCTACAGAAGAATGCTGAAGATTAGAGGGGTAGATCACATAACTAATGAGGAGGTGTTGAATAGGACTGGGGAGAAGAGAGGTTTGTGGCACAACTTGACTAGAAGAAGGGATCGTTTGGTAGGACATGTTCTGAGGCATCAAGGGATCACCAATTTAGTATTGGAGGGCAGCGTGCAGGGTAAAAATCGTAGAGGGAGACCAAGAGATGAATACTCCAAGCAGATTCAGAAGGATGTAGATTGCAGTAGGTACTGGGAGATGAAGAAGCTTGCACAGGATAGAGTAGCATGGAGAGCTGCATCAAACCAGTCTCAGGACTGAAGACCACAACAACAACAACAACAGTAAGAAGCATATTGCTTGAAAACTATGGGTGATACAAAAAAACTGAAGCTATATTTAGATTCAGCTCATAAAAATCTATAAAGATCAGCTATCAACGCAAAAAAAATTTTCAAAAAAAAATTTTCGTCGGCCTGTGCATTCAGGGATATGACAGTAACGATAATTCGAAGCAAAAAAAAATTGATAAATGTAGACTCTAAAACGCATACCTTAAAAGCTGTGAGCACTTCTTCATATTCGATACTGTGCTACAAATTTCTTGTGCTGCAAGCCTTTTGCTTTCCTTATTTCGGAAGCTGACAATATCGACCAAATCAAGAAGATAATCGCAATTAAACACGGGCTCCGAAGTGCGCAACTTAAGAGCTATGAGCGCTTATTCATCTTCGCTACTGAGAAACGTATCTCAATCAGACATTGAAGGCGTAAGGAACGTCGACCGGCCGCCGTGTCATCGTCTCTCATGCGGTGTCACGCGGAAGCGGTATGAGGAGGGATGTGGTCAGCACGTCGCTGTCCTGGCGCTTTTATCGAGTTTCCATCAAAAAGTCCCTACTTGGCATCAGCCATCTACGCTGACCACTCAGTTTTATTTAAGTTTTTTCTCATTTCGTTCTTCGGCATTGATAAGTTCCCCCCTTTCCCAAAAAAATGTTTCATAGAATTTAAACCCGTATATCCTGCTGCTTCTGAAGCCACTTTTGTCAGAAACCCGATCTCAGAAGCCTAGTGCGTTAGTGCCGGTTGACTTACAGGTACACATTGATGATTTCATAGGGCTTATCAATTATGTGTGACATAGTATAGTGAAAGTACAGAATAATGTAACACTTCTAAAACGGAAAAATAAGGCACAAAACAAACGTAGGAAAATAGTAACTCACTAGTAGGAAAAATGTTTGAAAGAAAACTACGAGTATCAAATGTTTTGTGAAATGAAGTACTTAAGAAGTATATAGATTAATGAAATATTTGACGCATGAGCAATCTGGTAGAGAACGGAGGGACTCATATGACAAGTTAGGTTCTCATATGTTGATGTAAATATAACTTCCTGGCCAACTATATTAATCCATAAGTCGCAGCACCAAAATTCATCAAACTTATGATGTTATATTCATACAAATTATTATTATTTGCGAATAAGCGCATTAGGAATATGCAAGGTACTTAGAGTTCAGCATATGCCTTCCATTGTGCCCATATTTCTTTGATTCTGTTCCATCGGAATTCAAACCATGTTGTTCCAGTCTTCTTCTTCGGTTTTTTCACTTGGTTAATTTCCTTTTTGAAGAAGATCTCGCGGATTTGGACTTCTTCTGGAGTAATACCTGCCAATTTCAGGTCAGTTTTAGTCGTGCCAACATAGTTCATCTCTTTGTTGATGTTGCTCCAGTTATCAAACTTAGGGACCATTGGGTTTTTTAAGGATATTTATGTGCCTATCGAATCTTTGCGTTCGTTTTCCAGTGTCACTATTATATATATTTGTGTATTGCTTGATTTCGTAGTTACTTTTGAACGGATATTATCTACCCAACACTTGGCCTAGAATTATTATTACGATTTACCGTTATTTCTAATCAGTGTTTACAACGTTTGATTTCTTGTTCAGAAATTAGTTTTCTGATCCATAGAGGCATCCTGGATTAATTACTGTGTTGGTACGTCTTAGTTTTGTATGTTTGGAGATACATGTCTTTTAATAGATATTTTGGGTAGGTCGCTATCAAGTTCCCAAATTTGGGCATATAATTTGCAGTGAAAACCTAGACACCGAAAAGAGCTAAAAACGTAGCCAGACGCACCACAGACTTCTTGGCAGTGCTAGTTTGCTGTGCGATCTCGATGCACCTAAAATCTCTTGCCAAGTACTTGAGCATTTGAGGTACAAATGTCAGAAATCTGCCACAGTATATCACACTCATAAGAGCTGTTGGGTTTAGCCCCTGTAAACATCACGCAAATGTTTGGTGCGTGAACCCTTTGCATGACGTCGTACTTCACTAAAGCAGACTATGTGACCCAACTTCTCTCGCCTTTCCATACCGTTCTCGCCTTACCACTCGCTTCAGGTGCCATAGGCTCTTGCGAAATGCCATTACCCGCCATTCACTGGTCATCTACATCTACATATACATCCATACTCCGCAAGCCACCTGACGGTGTGTGGCGGAGGGTACCTTGAGTACCTCTATCGGTTCACCCTTCTATTCCAGTCTCGTATTGTTCGTGGAAAGAAGGATTGTCGGTATGCTTCGGTGTGGGCTCTAATCTCTCTGATTTTATCCTCATGGTCTCTTCGCGAGATATACGTAGGAGGGAGCAATATACTGCTTGAATCCTCGGTGAAGGTATGTTATCGAAACTTCAACAAAAGCCCGTACCGAGCAACTGAGCGTCTCTCCTGCAGAGTCTTCCACTGGAGTTTATCTATCATCTCCGTAACGCTTTCGCGATTACTAAATGATCCTGTAACGAAGCGCGCTGCTCTCCGTTGGATCTTCTCTATCTCTTCTATCAACCCTATCTGGTACGGATCCCACAATGCTGAGCAGTATTCAAGCAGTGGGCGAACAAGCGTGCTGTAACCTACTTCCTTTGTTTTCGGATTGCATTTCCTTAGGAATCTTCCAATGAATCTCAGTCTGGCATCTGCTTTACCAACGATCAACTTTATATGATCATTCCATTTTAAATCATTCCTAATGCGTACTCCCAGATAATTTACGGAATTAACTGCTTCCATTTGCTGACCTGCTATTTTGTGGCTAATGATAAGGGATCTATCTTTCTATGTATTAGCAGGACATTACACTTGTCTAAATTGAGATTCAATTGCCATTCCCTGCACCATGCGTCAATTCGCTGCATATCGTTCTGCATTTCAGTACAATTTTCCATTGTTACAACCTCTCGATATACCACAGCATAATCCGCAAAAAGCCTCAGTGAACTTCCGATGTCATCCACAAGGTCATTTGTGTAGTTTGTGAATAGCAACGGTCCTACGACTCTCCCCTGGAGCACACCTGAAATCACTCTTACTTCGGAAGACTTCTCTCCATTGAGAATGACATGCTGCGTTCTGTTATCAAGGAACTCTTCAATCCAATCACACAATTGGTCTGATAGTCCATATGTTCTTACTTTGTTCACTAAACGACTGTGGGGAACTGTACCGAACGCCTTGCGGAAGTCAAGAAACACGGCATCTACCTGTGATCCCGTGTCTATGGCCCTCTGAGTCCCGTTGAGTTTAGCCCCTGTCATAGACGTCAGAGAGACTCACGAACTAATGCGGCTCACATTCTCCACATCAATTGCAATACTATGGACGCCTTATAAATGCCGAAGCGCTACAAGTTTCACAAGTGAATGCCAGTGCCGACTAATTGAATCACAGACAAGATTATTAACGTTGCGTCAAAAACGGCGCTGTTACGATGTTATCGCTGGCGGCATGGACGATGTCACCGGTAATTTCATTACCGGGAATTTCCGGCCGAACTAAAGGCAATATCCGGCGACGTTGTGTTGGTCCCTAGAATATTCCTGGCGCCCGTAGCTTGATAATATCCGAGGGTGCGACGCCAGCAAAGTGTCGGCTAATCCCATCGAGTAATTAGCTTATTAGCGCATGCTCTCGCATCGTGCGGTGGGAGCCAACATGTGACCTCAAATGACACACGCACCGGTGCTTGCGGAAGCCCGTGACTCCCCCTCTACCCCCTCGTCAATCCCCCTACCGCCCTCTTACCCCTGCCGCCCTTTCCACCAACCCTCAACCATCCCCGCAACAAAGTGATACTCCACGCGCATTACACATACTTGCTCTCTGTACACTTGTCGCTTCTAATGAACAGTTTGTCTCTTCAGTCCTGCGAAACTGCCGCTCGGTGGAAGTAGAGCGCTACGAACAAGGCGGTGCCGGGAGTTGCGGGGGTGAATGGGTGTGTGAGCTCGGAGACACACGTGCCGGAATAAATGAGTAACGGCTGGCGAGGTGAGGGAATCAGTGACTACGTTAGAAGCACTAAACTGCGCTGCCCCACCTGGGCCATTGCCGATAACAGCAGACAACATGAGCTCCGGTAATGGAACTGATCGCGAGAAAAGAGAGAGGTGCAGGGAGGAAGCGAAGTGGTAGACGAAGAGACGGCGACATACATGACATAAAGAGTTATTAACTATTTTTCTAATTTACTGCAACGAAATGAGAAATTCAAATTTCTTTGTATTCAGAAGGTTGCGTCTACTGACGCCTCCGTAGATGTTTTTATACAGGAGACAGCAGCTAAGAGAGGCCACGCAAAATACATCGGAACTAGTACAGATACCGCGATGTGCTTTTCGGCGAGATACAGCTGACAATGTGGCAAAACTCCTGCCTATTATATGTAATATTAAACATTTGTAGATGATGAGAGATAACACAGATCTCCAGGCGGGGACTACTCATGAGGACGTCGTTATCAGGAGAAAGAAAACTGGCGTTCTACGGATCGGAGCGTGGAATGTCAGATACCTTAATCGGGCGCGTAGGTTAGAAAATTTAAGATGGGAAATGGATAGGTTAAAGTTAGATATAGCGGGAATTAGTGAAATTCGGTGGTAGGAGGAACAAGACTTTTGGTCTGGTGAATACAGGGCCATAAATACAAAATCAAATAGAGGTAATGCAGGAGTATGTTTAATAATGAATAAAAAATAGGAGTGCGGGTAAGCTACCGCAAACAACATAGCGAACGCATTATTGTGACTACGATAGACACGAAACCCACGCCTACTACAGTAGTACAAGTTTATGTGCCAACTAGCTCTACAGAGGATGAAGAAATTGATGAAATGTATGACGAGATAAAAGAAATTATTCAGGTAGTGAAGGCAGACGAAAATTTAATAGTCATAGGTGACTGGAATTCGAGAGTAGGAAAAGGGAGAGAAGGAAACGTAGTAGGTGAATATGGATTGGGGCTAAGAAATAAAAGAGAAAGCCGCCTGGTAGAATTTTGCACAGAGCATAATTTAATCATAGCTAACACTTGGTTCAAGAATCATGAAAGAAGGTTGTATACATGGAAGAATCTTGGAGATACTAGTAGGTATCAGATAGATTATCTAATGGTAAGAGAGAGATTTAGGAACCAGGATTTAAATTGTAAGACATTTCCAGGGGCAGATGCGGACTCTGACCACAATCTGTTGGTTATGAATTGTAGATTAAAACTGAAGAAACTGCAAAACGGTGGGAATTTAAGGAGATGGGACCTGGATAAACTGACTAAACCAGAGGATGTACAGAGTTTCAGGGAGAGCATAAGGGAACAATTAACAGAAATGGGGGAATGAAGTACATTAGAAAAAGAATGGGTAGCTCTGAGGGATGAAGTAGTGAAGGCAGCAGAGGATCGAGTATGTAAAAAGACAAGGGCTAGTAGAAATCCTTGGGTAACAGAAGAAATATTGAATTTAATTGATGAAAGGAGAAAATATAAAAAAGCAGTAAATCAAGCAGGCAAAAAGGAATGCAAACGTCTCAAAAATGAGATCGACAGGAAGTGCAAAATAGCTGAGCAGGGATGACTGGAGGACAAATGTAAGGATGTAGAGGCTTATCTCACTAGGGGTAAGATAGATATTGCCTACAGCAAAATTAAAGAGACCTTTGGAGAAAAGAGAGCCACTTGTATGAATATCAAGAGCTCAGATGGAAACCCAGTTTTAAGCAAAGAAGGGAAAGCAGAAAGGTGGAAGGAGTATATAGAGGGTCTATACGAGGACGATGTACTTGAGGACAATATTATGGAAATGGAAGAGGATGTAGATGGAGATGAAATGGGAAATACGATACTGCTTGAAGAGTTTGGCAGAGCACTGAAAGACCTGTGTCGAAACAAGACCCAGGGAGTGGACAACATACCATTTGGACTACTGACGGCCTTGGGAGAGCCAGTCCTGAAAAAACTCAACCATCTGGTGAGCAAGATGTATGAGACAGGCGAAATACCTTCAGACTTCAAGAAGAATATAATAAGTCCAATCCCAAAGAAAGGAGGTGTTGACAGATGCGAATATTACGGAACTATCAGTTCAATAAGTCACAGCTGCAAAATACTAACGCGAATTCTTTACAGACGAATGGAAAAAATGGTAGAATCCGACCTCGGGGAAGATCATTTTGGAATCCGTAGAAATGTTGGAATACGTGAGGCAATACTGACCTCACGACTTATCTTAGAAGAAAGATTAAGGAAAGGCAAACCTACGTTTCTAGCTTTTGACAATGTTAACTGGAATACTCTCTTTCAAATTCTAAGGGTGGCAGGGGTAAAATACAGGGAGCGAAAGGCTATTTACAATTTGTACAGAAACCAGATGGCAGTTATAAGAGTCGAGAGCCAGGAAAGGGAAGCAGTGGTTGGGGATGGCAGTGAGACGGGTTTGTAGCCTCTCCCCGATGTTATTCAATCTGTATATTGAGCAAGCAGTAAAGGAAACAAAAGAAAATTCCGGAGTAGGCATTAAAATCCATGGAGAAGAAATAAAAACTTTGAGGCTCGCCGGTGACATTGTAAATCTGTCAGAGACAGCAGAGGACCTGGAAGAGCAGCTGAACGGAATGGACATGGTCTTGAAAGGAGGATATAAGATGAACATCAACAAAAGCAAAACGAGGATCATGGAAAGTAGTCGAATTAAGTCGAGTGATGCTGATGGTATTAGATTAGGAAATGAGACACTCAAAGTAGTAAAGGAGTTTTGCTATTTGGGGAGCAAAATAACTGACGATGGTCGAAGTAGAGAGGATATAAAATGTTGACTGGGAATGGCAAGGAAAGCGTTTCTGAAGAAGAAAAATTTGTTGACATCGAGTATAGATTAATGTGTCAGGAAGTCATTTCTGAAAGTATTTGTAAGGAGTGTAGCCATGTATGGAAGGGAAACATGGACGATAAATAGTTTGAACAAGAAGAGAATAGAAGCTTTCGAAATGTGGTGCTACAGAAGAATGCTGTAGATTAGATGGGTAGATCACATAACTAATGAGGAGGTATTGAATAGAATTGGGGCGGAGTTTGTGGCACAACTTGGCTAGAAGAAGGCATCGGTTAGCAGGACATGTTCTGAGGCATCAGGGGATCACAAATTTAGCATTGGAGGGCAGTGTGGAGGACACAAATCGTAAAGGGAGACCAAGAGATGAATACACTAAGCAGATTCAGAAGAATGTATAGTTTGCAGTAAGTACTGGGACATGAAGAAGCCTGCACAGGATAGAGTAGCATGGAGAGCTGCATCAAACCAGTCTCAGGGCTGAAGATCACAACAACAGCACAGATTTACATCTACATCTAAATCTTAATTGCCTGGCATACGGTTCATCGGACCACCTTCACAGTAATTCCGTTATTCCGCTCTGGAACAGCGTGCGGAAAAAACGAACACCTGTATCTCAACGTGCGATGTCTGATTCCTTTTACTTTATTACGATGATTGTTTCTCCCTACGTAGGTCGGCATCAGCAAAATAATTTGACGTTCGTAGGAGAAAGTTGGTGATTGAAATTTAGTGTGAAGATCCTGCTGCAACGAGAAACGCCTCTGTTTCAGTGATGTCCGCCCCAAATCCTGCATAGTTTCCGTGACACTCTCTCCCCTGTTTCTCGACAATTCCAAACGTGATTCTGTTCTTTGAACTTTTTCGATGTAATCCGTTAATTCTGTCTGGTAAGGATCCCATTCCGCGCAGCAGTACTCCAAAATAGGACGGACAAGCATAGTGTATGCGTCTTTTTCATAGATCTGTTGCGTGTTCTAAGTGTCCTTCCAGTACAACGCAGCATTTGGTTCACATTACCCAAACATTTTTTATGTGTTCTGTCCAATTCAAGTTGTTCGTAATTGTAATTCCTGGGTACTTAGTTTACGGATTTTAGATTAGACTGATTTATCGTGTAACCGAATTTTAACGGATTCCTTTCAGCACTCATGTGGGTGACCTTACACTTTTCATTATTTAGGTTCAGTTGCCAATTTCCGCACGATGCAGATATCTTATCTAAGTCATTTTGCAATTGGTTTTGATCTTCTGATGACTGTAATAGACGATAAATGACTGCATCATCTGTAAACAGCCTAAGACGGCTGCTCAGATTGTCTCCTGAAGCCTTTATATAGGTAACGAATTGCGGAGGGCCTGTAACACTATATTGGGGAATGCCAGAAATCGCTTCTGTTTTACTCAATGACTTTCCGTCAGTTACTACGAACTGTGGGCTCTCTGACAGGAAACCACGAATCAAGTCGCATGACTGAGACAATATTCCATAACCACGGAATTTGATTACCAGTCACTTGGTAGCTACGGTGTCAAAGAGCCCACCATCGACGTAGGACTTCATGTCGATTCCAGAATCTAGAAATGTGAAATCAGTATGAAGTCATATGTCGATAATACTCAACACTTTGTGTGAGTAAAGAGCTAATTGTGTTTCACAAGAACGATGTTTACTATCTCTGTGTCGACCATGTGTCAATAGACCGTTCTCTTCTAGATAATCCATAGTGTTCGAACACAATATATGTTCCAAAATTTTGCTGCCTATCGACATTAATGATATCGGCCTGTAATTTAGTGGATTACTCTTATTGCCGTTCTTGAATGTTGGTGTGACCTGTGCAACTTTCCGGTCCTTGGGTACGAATCTTTCGCCGAGCGAGCTGTTGTATATGATTATTAAGTACGAAGCTATTGCATCAGCATAGTCTGAAAGGAACGTAACTGGAATACAGTCTGTGTCGGAACACTTGCTTTTAGTAAGTGATTTCAGTTGCTTCATTACTCAGATGATACCTACTTCTTAAGTTTCCCATGTTGGTAGCTGTCCTTGAATCGGATTCTGTAATATTTACTTAGCTTTCTTAGGTGAACGAAGTTCGGAAGGCTGTGTTTAGTAACTCTGCTTTAGAAGCATTGACGTCAATAGTATTTCCATTGCTATCGTGCAGAGAAGGCATTGATTGTGTCTTGCCGCTGGCACACTTTACATATGACCATAATCTCTTTTTCTTGTAATAGAATGGGTATGGTGTCTGAACAACGAAGATTTCTGCTTTTATTTTACACTGCAACACTTGTGAGTGACTAAGTTCCACGTAAAGGTTGCCTTTCCTGTGATTTAATGTCGCCCCTGGCTAAATCGGGTCCAGGGATTTTGCCACCCCGTGCGGAATTTTCTAGTGCCACATCTCCAACCCCCACCCCCGCCCCTTCCCACTCAACTAATCCCCTACTTATATTTACAGACAGTCACAATTTCATACAGCCATGGCGTCTTATTTTGACTTATCACGCTAAGTCATATGTATTTTTAACGTGAACGCGTCTCTAAAACAAGAGCCAACTGTACGGCACCGGACAGTAAAACAGAAATGGAATGTTACTTAAAATCCGTTGCACGAATGGCAAAACGTCATTTTTTCAGATGAATCTAGGTTCTGTTTAAAGGATCATGATGGTCGCATCCGTGTTTGGCGACATAGCGATGAGCGCATATTGGAAGCGTGTATTCGTCATCGCCATACTGGCGTAACACCCGGCGTCATGGTATGGGGTGACGCTGGTTACACGTCTCGGTCACCTCTTGTTCGAATTGACGGCACTTTGAACAGTGGACGTTTTATTTAAGGTGTGTTACGACCCGTGGCTCTACCCTTCATTCGATCCCTGCGAAACCCTACATTTCAGCAGGATAATGCACAACCACATACTGCAGGTCCTGTACGGGCCCTTCTGGATACAGAAAATGTTCGACTGCTGCGCTGGCCAGCACATTCGCCAGATCTCTCACCAACTGAAAACGTCTGGTCAATGGTGGCCGAACAACTGGCTCGTCACAATACGCCTGTCACTACTCTTGATAGACAGTCGTATCGTGTTGAAGCTGCATGGGCAGCTGTACCTGTACACGCCATTGAAGCTGTTGTTGGAACGCAAACGGTGTGAAATACGACAAATATGGATAAACAGTTCGTGCAGTTCATATGATAAATAGAGTTGTTGGAACGCAAACGGTGTGAACTACGACAAATATGGAAAAACAGTTCGTGCAGTTCGTTTTAGTTGCTTCAGCTCCAATATAAGGACTGATAAGTTTTTGCTTAATATCTTAAATGTTACCATGTACTGTAATTGAAAATATCTTCATCTTCGAGAGAAAGAGGGAATAGTTAAAGAAGTTACAGATAAAGCAGAAAAATTATTTACTGCACCGAGACGGAAGAAAGAGCAACGTAAATTATGAACGTATGGAAAGGAATGAGTGTGAACACTTCTCCGTCTGCAGTAATCTGAGCGAACCCTGTGACACCGAAGAATGACCGTGTCGTTCTGGCTGCTGTACACTGGTCTCGTAAGGCATTAAATTCCGAGTAATTAATAATATATTGCAGCTTTAAGTTATTACACTGTGTTTTATTATTCTTCGGACTAGGATAAATACATAAATACAATGGTATTAATGGCATTTACAAAGAAGAGAGAGCTGTGGAGAAGGATACCATGCAGCTTTCCACGTGTAATGCTCCTTAATCACAACGTCTTGATTCCAAAGACTGTGGCGTGTGACAGGCAGTGGGTATATTAATAATATTTTCTCTGTTTATTACAAAGTGTTTTCCTCAGCAATACTCCTATTGGTATTTAAGGAACTTTTAGGCCATCATAGGCTACCATTTACCTTTGTTTCTTTATTATAAAGTTTTTCGCTTTTGTAGGGGCTTTCGAGCTGACTTAGGTACATTTCCACTGCTGTGTACCCGCAGGACAGAAATAGAGGTGTCGCCATTGCCTGTGGAAGTCTTTGATATTTTCAAAGATACAACGGGTGCGACCAACTCTGGCGCTTCCTTTGTCATCTGTTCCCAATACTGTAGATAATTTACAGTAAAATACATGATTTTATGAATAATTTGTATATCCAACCTCAGACTTCTTCATTCATACAAAACATTCACTGTCTTATTTAATTCGACCTTTTAGAACCGTATTAGCCGCCCCCAAATACACGCTGCCATGAGCGGCGGCACTGTTCGCCTACCTCCAAAGCCAGCCCTGTGCACTCGTTGACTTCCCTTTTACTGAAACCATATTAAATCTTGGTAACATCTTGCTTATCCCTAACTGGTAGGATATGGATCAAGGACTATGCATTCACGTAGAGCACGATTATCTTTCGTCGTAGCGAGCCTATAATACCATTGAATCACAAAAGAATTAATCAGTACGTGATGTAGCTGCCCTGTACAAATTCTCGAGGTGACTTACCTCGTCTCACCTGAAAGTAACGTAATATTACCAAGAGTGGCTTATTTCTGAATATTCATTACGAGCAAATGCGGTGCTGAATGAAATATAAATTGAACTGACCACAAATATATTTACTATAGCTACTACATCACAAAGCGTTTGTAATAAGCCTTATATTTGCTCGCATGTAATATGTCACAAGAATTGTACTGCAGCACAATATTAATACCTGAACACCGAAATCGAAGTACCGATTTTTAATATTAATTTTACAAGGAGACCAATACTCCTTATGCAGCTAGAAAAATACTTTTCCATACATGTGCACAAAGAAAAAATAATGTGTTTATGTAGCCGTGAAGAGTCGTAAAAGGAAATAGAAGCTGTCACATTCGTAACATTGATAAAACACTCTCTTTCATGCATTAAAATCTCCAATTCCTGAACATCGAAAATTGATGAGCTACCAACCCCTGCCCTGATCAGATTATATGCTAGAAATAACACACGAAAGTAACAACACTTCGTGAAATCGCGTTGTAGGGGCTATCATATTTGTATAGTTCACCTACCTTTCTAGCATTTGTAGACTTAGAGAAAGCTTTGACGATGTTGACTGGAATACTATCTTTCAAATTCTGAAGGTGGCAGGGGTAAAATACAGGGAGCGGAAGGCTATTTACAATTTGTACAGAAACCAGATGGCAGTTATAAGAGTCGACGGCCACGAAAGGGAAGCAGTGGTTGGGAAGGGAGTGAGACAGGGCTGTAGCCTCTTCCCGAAGTTATTCAATCAGTATATTGAGCAAGTAGTAAAGGAAACAAAAGAAAAATTCGGAGTAGGTATTAAGATCCGTGGAGAAGAAATAAAAACTTTCAGGTTCGCCGATGACATTGTAATTCTGTCAGAGACAGAAGACCAGTTGAACGGAATGGACAGTGTCTTGAAAGGAGGATATAAGATGAACATCAACAAAAGCAAAACGAGGATAATGGAATGTAGTCAAATTAAATCTGGTGATGCTGAGGCAATTCGATTAGGAAATGAGACACTTAAAGTAGTAAAGGAGTTTTGCTATTTGGGGAGCAAAATAACTGATGATGGTCGAAGTAGAGAGGATATAAAATGCAGACTGGCAGTGGCAAGGAAAGCGTTTCTGAAGAAGAGATATTTGTTAACATCGAGTATAGATTTAAGTATCAGGAAGTCGTTTCTCAAAGTATTTGTATGGCGTGTAGCCATGTATGGAAGGGAAACATGGACGATAAATAGTTTGGACAAGAAGAAAATAGAAGCTTTCGAAATGTGGTGCTACAGAAGAATGCTGAAGACTAGATGGGTAGATCACATAACTAATGAGGAGGTATTGAATAGAATTGGGGCGGAGTTTGTGGCACAACTTGACAAGAAGAAGGGACCGGTTGGTAGGACATGTTCTAGGGCATCAAGGGATCACAAATTTAGCATTGGAGGGTAGCGTGGAGGGTAAAAATCGTAGAGGGAGACCAAGACATGAATACACTAAGCAGATTCAGAAGGATGTAGGTTGCAGTAAGTACTGGGAGATGAAGAACCTTGCACAGGATAGAGTAGCAGGACTGAAGACCGCAACAATAACAAGATCACAAAAAAATTAATCAGTACGTGATGTAGCTGCCCTGTAGAAATTCTCGAGGTGACTTACCTCGTCTCACCTGAAAGTAACTTAATATTACCAAGAGGGGCTTATTTCTGAATATTTATTACGAGCAAATGAGGTACTGAATGAAATATAAATTGAACTGACCACAAATATATTTACTATAGGTACTACACCACAAAGCGTTCGTGAGAAGCCTTATAGTTGCTCGTATGTATTATGTCACAAGAATAAGACTACAACACAATATTAATACGTGAACACCAAAACTGAAGCACCAATGTTCCACATCGATTGAATCCTGAACAAAAGTTCCTTATTGTAGGAGACTATCGAGTCTTAATATTTATTGTTTTTCTCCCCCTGGGCTATATGGCCTTCCGAAGATCAGCAAAGAAGTGGTTCCTCTTAATCCGATTGTGAGCAACACAGTTGATCCGACATATTGTGTAGAAAAAAAACCGTTGCTCCTCTTTTGAGACCACTAGTTTGTCAGTGTGAGCATCACATTAAGAACTCGGCGGATTTCGTACATCAATTAGAGGAAATGGGTTCAAATGCCTTTGATATTCTAGTAAGTTTGAATGTGGTCTGTCTTTACGCGTGTTTCTCTGTCTCATTCGTTATGGTTTTGAGGTTAGGTTTGCTGTTGTGTTAACGAATCTACTTCTACATGTGTTGACACATACTTGTTCTTATTTTGTGAGCAGTGCTGTGAGCAGACACATGGAGTTGCAATGGCAAGCCAGTTGTCACCTATTATTGCAAATTTGTTAATGGCAGACTTCGATAAACGTGCTTTGGAGCGGCAATTTCGAAACGCGTTTTCTTTCCAGACATTTGACGATACTTTTGTTGTTGGGCTTCATGGGAGCGAGAATTTCAGCGACTTTTTAGAGCACTTGAATTCAATCCACACGGATATTTGCTTTACGACGGAGGTATTCTATCATAACGGAAGCAGCTGAACTCTATAACTGAGCTTTTAAGGGGTGTAGAGTAATAACCGCTACCAGTCACAATTTTACTGGCTGCTTCCGGCTATTCCCTATTTACGGCGACAAATAAGCGATTCTGCAAGGGTACTCGATTTCACTCACGCAGCCACTGCTCGGCGTGATAATATTAGTTGCATCGGGTTACTCGTGAAGGTCTTCCTAGCAACGGGCAGTTATCGACAGCCAGGAGTAATAATCATTCGTTGCGTATGCAAAGAAAATTCTTTAAAGTTGTTAATGTATGCGACACTATTTGCAAGTAAGTCGCGTGCCCAATGCTACTAATCGCAGAGCGTAATAACCACTACGCTTTTCCCGGCACAACCTTTCGCGCCACGGGAGAAGTCACCAGTACAACACATCTACGTAACTGAAGAAATTTGTAGGGAACGTATGCTGACCTTTGACTGAAAATACTGCTTTGTGGTTTCAGATTGGTCATTAATCCATTAGTTTATCATATAGGTTCGATCAGAGATTATTTTACAAATTTATTTCGTTACAAGGCTAACCACAGCAGAGCATCACGTATACTCATCGAAGAAACTATTTTAGTTAATACTCTGTCACAAAACTATCGGTAAAGTTTTCAAAAATGGCTCTGAGCACTATGGGACTTAACTTCTGTGGTCATCAGTCCCCTAGAACTTAGAACTACTTAAACCTAACTAACCTAAGGACATCACACACATCCATGCCCGAGGCAGGATTCGAACCTGCGACCGTAGCAGTCCCGCGGTTCCGGACTGCGAGCCTAGAACCGCTAGACCACCGCGGACGGCGGTAAAGTTTTCTCTCTTAAAGAAACGTAAATAGTGGTTCCTTATTTATCGGGTGAAGCCCGTTATATTTGAAATTAAGTTGTTCTGGCGTAATAGCTTCTGATGGCTGCTAACTAACAATGCTTTAACGGCAGAGCTTTGCAAAGCTATAAGAATGTTAGAAATCTGCAGAGGACAGTATTTCTACTTATGGCATGTGTCGGTTAGAAAAATGCACCGATGGTGACTGATATCAGTCCAAATCGATTTGCAACAAGATAAATAAATTATGTTTCCGCTACTGGTTACCACATTCTTTATAATTTTATTTTCCACGGCCGCTACACAGAGAGGGAACCTTATGGAGCCCAACACTCTTATTCAATGTGGTACTATAGAAGAATGTTGAAGGTTATGGAACTAAAATTAGAGAAGGGAATGACATGTATTACTGTTTCTGCTGTATTACAGCTAACTGAATAGCATAGGTGAGTCATTCTAGTTACTCGTGTAATATCGAAAAGATTCTCATCTAAATGAACAATAAACCTATGGAAGACCCTTCAAGAATGGTTCTGCTAGTCAGTAATAAAATACTGGTTGGTTGGCAGTTAAGACATCGTATTTACGTCCTCAGGTAAGGTAGTGTGTTGAGGCGCGTTAACTGAAATACAAGTCAGTTAATATGCCAGGACACAGTTAGTGATCTGGAGATGTGAATCACATTGAAGTGCATAACCAAGTTCAATTGGAATGGCGTGAGGGCAAAGATACCTGATGAAGCAGTATACTGGCTTCGGAATCGATCGCTTATAAGATTTTGAAACAAAAATACGGGAGAAGGATGATTTATTTTTACTGTTATTTGCATATTACTGCAGAAAGGGAGATAGAGTAAACGTCTGATTGGTTACGGTAACCTGAGCATTTCCTTGTCTTTCCTTGACTTATCCCTAATTATCTCAATGTCGAAGGAATGTTGTATCCTAGTCTAATTTCACAGGGAAAAAGGTGTGCAAAGCCCATCGATGTTAGTGGTGGGTCCTCAACCTGAAAAGATGATTGTTTTAACGAAATCGTATTCATCCATCGCTAGATTTTATATTCCGTCTCGTTATCTTAATCTTCATTTAATTAGATGTATCGTCAATGTAATTCACCCGGTAATGGGAGAATTATCGGTTTAATCCTTCTTCGAGAAATTACTACTGTCCCGCTAAGCTTGGAACGTTGCCGGGTTGCCGCTACGCGTAATGGCAGGCGTTGCCTGCTATCTGACAAGACGTGTGTCACATGAATACTGTAAACTAAAACTGTCCTGCTATAAAATTATAAACACGTGCTTATGTATTTGTACAACCTCCTCGTTCCCCATAATGTGAAACTGAAGTTTGGTAGCAAGTAATAGCATATTCCATTGCCCGCACAGTTCATACAAACTGGTCGGGAACCACTGATTAGTTGGCCTTGAATACATGCTAATACATATGTCATCAAAAAAGGTTTTGCATCGCCCCGATTCCCAGAACTCCCGAAGATGGACGTTGACTGTAAATATTGTATAACAGACACAGCAACTGTGACTGTTCAAATATGTCCCAAAACCTGCCCAAAGACGTAAACAACCATGCATGAGCAGCGCCTTATAGACGGAGAGCGTCGGATAGCCGATCGGTTCCAGTCATTTCACCAGGAACCGGTTCGATCGCGTCCGCATTGTTACTTTGTGCCAGGAAGGGCTGTCAACAAGAGAAATGTCCAGGCGTCTCGCAGTGTACCAAAGTGATGTTATTCGGACGTGGAGGAGATACAGAGACACAGGAGCTGCCGATGACATGCCTCGCTCAGGCCGCCCAAGGCTGCTACTGCAGTGGATGACGCTACCTACGAATTATGGTTCGGACGAACCCTGACAGCAACGCTACCATGTTGAATAATGCTTTTCGTGCAGCCACAGGACGTCGTGTTACGACTCAAGTAGTGCGCGCTAGGCTGCATGATCCTCAACTTCACTTGCGGCGTCCATGGCGACGTCCATCTTTGCAACCACGACACCATGCAGCGCGGTACACATTGGCCCAACAACATGCCGAATGGACCGCTCAAGATTTACATCAAGTTCTCTTCACCGATGAGTGTCACATATGCCTTCAACCATACGATCGTCGGAAACATGTTTGGAGACAACCCGGTCACGGTGAACGCCTGAGACACGCTGTCCAGCGAGTGCACCAAGGTGGAGATTCCCTATTGTTTTGGGGTGGCATTATGTGGGGCCCAACAATGCCGCTGGTGGCCATGAAAGGCGCCGTCTTCCGACTGATAGTACAACCATATCGGCAGCATACTGGTGAGGCATTCGTCTTCATGGACGAAAATTCGCGCCCCCATCGTGAAAATCTTGTGAATGTCTTCCATCAGGATAACGACATCACTCGACAAGAGTGGCCAGCATGTACTCCAGGCATGAACTGAATTCGAACGTGGAAAATTTGTTTCTTCTCTCATAGTAGGTGCTGATGGAACCAAGGGAGCCGATGAGTTTGGTATGTCAAGAGCTACCATATCGAAGATTTGTGCTGCTTACAGGGCAAAAAAAAAAAACCATCACCTCCTTTGTCACAACGCGGACGAAAGAGTGTGTGGAGGAGCGTGTGTTGAGAGATAGTGACAGTCATTAAAATGGACTCTGACAAGAAAAGAAGAGCACGGTGGCTTCAAAAGTCACAGCACAACTGAATGTCGCACTCACGAAGCCTGTCAGCACCAAAATAACAGGAAGGGAGCATCATAAACTGGGAATTTTAGGGTGAAGCAAGTGCCCTTCTTAGGAAAACGTTGTGCCGAAGCCATGAAACGTGGACTACAGAGCAACAGAACAAAGTCATATGGCGGTGGTTCTGTGGTAATTTGGCCAGCCGGATCGTGATATTTCATTGGCCTCTTGCTTACTCTGTAAGACCGCATTACTTCCAATGATTATGTGACAATTTTAGCCGATCACGTCCTTCCCATGGTACCTCATATACTGCGTAATGGCGATGCTCGCATCGCCCAGAAGTGGTTTTGTATGAGGATGAATAGTTGCCTTCCCCCTGATCATCACAGTCGCCAGACCTCAATAGTATTGGGCTTATGTGCCTTAGTTTGGAGAGAACGGAGTGAATTTGTTATCCACCTCCATCCTCGAACTTGCTACTATTTCGGAGGAAGAATGGTATAAGAAACCCTCTAAAACGATACAGGATCTGTGTTTCGCCAATGCAAGGATATCTGAAAGTTGTTTCGAATGCCAAGGGTTTACTACAGTGTATTACGCATGGTGATGCGTTATGTTTTTGGTATATCCATATTTTTCCAACACATTGTACGAGTATATATGTATCTGCATTATAACTTAAATTTAGTCAGTGATCAGTTTCCCAAAGACCGTTGGTACCTGTTTTGTTCAAACTGAGCCGAAACACTTTCCAAAATCTTGACTCCGATACGAAGAGGTAATTCGGTTTCATTGTTACATGTTGTTTTCTGCAGCACTCCGCAAATCGTGATCAAGACTGTTTTTAATAGTAATTACTCCGCAAGGAGCTATAGCTCGGACGTACACATTCTTTGCGTAGGTAGAACGAAGTTTATGACCACTCGTACTCGTTAACGCAGCGACAGGGTGAACTAAAAGGTGGTTCCCGAGTTAGATAACGGCGGGTGTTCACGATGTGAAAGGCTAACGAAAAACAAAGTCTACACAGTCACGAAGTCGTCGTCAGCGTCCACAAATATTCCGGGGAGGATTCCGAATCAAATACTAATACAGACAAGATCAGTCGGTCTATTAATCTATGGCACTTATCAACGGTTCAAATAAAGTAGCGAGACTAATTGGCAAGCGTGGGTCCATTGTATTTAAAGGCGCTGTCTCACGTGACTTGCTCACAGGTGGGGCGGTTCCTCACACGGAAGCTACCTGCCCGAGTATCTCTAAGCTGTCCTCTATATCGATACTGGATCCAGAAATCCGGATCGCTGTCGGATGCTAAACCTATGAAGACTGAATGAATAGTTGAGCATCTTACTAAAGTGTATTATCGCTTTAGTTTTTTGAGTCATTCTACACTCCTTTGTTGACAGCAAGAAAAGCGTTTCCGAAAAAAGAATTGTTAACATAGAAATAAATGTGACATGTTATGAAGTTTGAAGGATCGTGCTACTGAATTGTAGAGGGAGACCAAGGCTTGAGTATAGTAAGTAAGTCTAATGTTCTAGTTTGTCTTCTGTCGCAGAGATTCTGCAAATATTGTGAAAAATATTGCTATCTCCTCTTTCTGTTATTTATCTCCCAAGGTATATGCAATCTTTTTTCAAAATCATCATCTACACTTTTTCATCATTTCGGTTCCTACCGCTTTTTTCGAATGCCTTCACAAATCTTGTAACGTACAAGTGGGGGTAATATTTGGGGTAGAATTGGGGGTGGAAGGCCGGGCTATTAAAGTGTTCCACTGCAACAGCGGATGCCACATACTGAAGTGGCTCGATCAAGTATGGGAGCGAGCGCCAGTGGTTTAAAGTCGTGGCCTTCCACGTCCTCAGTCATCCATCCTGCAGCGTAGGGAACTCTGGCACGCTGTTAGCGATGGTAGGTGTCGTTGCGCCGGATTACTGGCTACTGCCTGTTAACAGTCTTTCCGCATGAGAGGGTTAACTTTCGTCTGCTGTGGTCCACGCAAATGTGCGGGAAATTATACAAAATCAGTAGCTATTTTTCTACAACTCTTTTACATCTTTGCGAGATACAGCTACGGCATGCAGAGTTCTAGAAGACAGAGATAATGAAGTAAACAGCTGAACTCACAGCGAACCACCGTAGCAATAGTTCAGCTGCATGTAATGATACATGTAACAGAGTTGTTGCTTGGCCCCAATTTTATTCAGCCTGTACACCGAACAAAGGAGACCAAAGAAAATTTTGGGAGTGAAATTAAAATTCAGGAAGGAGAATTAAAAATACTTATGGTTTGTCGATGACATTTTAATTCAGTAGCTAAATCAGTTGAAAGAACAGATTGCGTCTTCCAAAAATGTTATACCTTGAATATCAATAAAAGTAATGGAGCGCAGTCGAAGTAAATAAAGTGATGATGAGAGATTAAGATTTGGAAATTAGACAACTGATTGTGGTATATGAGGTATGCTAACTTCTTAGGGCAATAACATAACCAATTATGGCCCAGGTAGAAAGTATGTAAAATGAAGACCGATGACAGCAAGAAAAGCGTTTCTGAAAAAAGAATTGGTAACATAGAAATAAATGTGACATGTTATGAAGTTTGAAAGATCGTGCTACTGAATTGTAGAAGGAGACCAAAGCTTGAGTATAGTAAGTAAGTCTAAGTGCATATACACTACTGGCCATTACAATTGCTACACCAAGGAGAAATGCAGATGATAAACGGGTATTCATTGGACAAATATATTATACTAGAACTGACATGTGATTACATATTCGAGCAGTTTGGGTGCATAGATCCTGAGAAATTAGTACACAGAACAAACACCTCTGCCGTAATAACGGCCTTGATACGCCTGGGCATTGAGTCAAACAGAGCTTGGATGGCGCGTACAGGTACAGCTGCCCATGCAGCTTCAACACCATACCACAGTTCATCAGGAGTAATGGGTGGCTTATTGTGACAAGCCAGTTGCTCGGCCACCATTGACCAGACGTTTTCAATTGGTGAGAGGTCTGGAGAATGTGCTGGCCAAGGCAGCAGTCGAACATTTTCTGTACCCAGAAGGGCCCGTACAGGACCTGCAACATGCGGTCGTGAATTATCCTGCTGAAATGTAGGGTTTCGCAGGGATCGAATGATGGGTAGAGCCACGTGTCGTAACACACCTGAAATGTAACGTCGACTGTTCAGAGTGCTGTCAATCCGAACAAGAGGTGACCGAGACGTGTAACCAACGTCACCCCATACCATGACGCCGCGTGTTCCGCCAGTATGGCGATGACGAATACAAGCTTCCAATATGCGTTCATCGCGATGTCACCAAACACGGATGCGACCATCATGATGCTGTAAACAGAACCTGGATTCATCCAAAGAAATGACGTTTTGCCATCGTGCACCCAGGTTCGTTTCTGAGTACACCATCGCAGGCGCTCCTGTCTGTGATGCAGCGTCAAGGGTAACCGCAGCCACGGTCTCCGAGCTGATAGTCCATGCTGCTGCAAACGTCGTCGAACTGTTCGTGTAGATGGTTGTTGTCTTGCAAAGGTCCCCATCTGTTGACTCAGGGATCGATACGTAGCTGCACCATCCGTTACAGCCATGCGGATAAGATGGCTGTCATCTCGACTGCCAGTGATACGAGGCCGTTGGGATCCAGCACGGCGTTCCGTATTACTGTCCTGAACCCAGCGATACCATATTCTGCTAACAATCTCGACCAACGCGAGCAGCAATGTCGCGATACGATAAACTACAATCACGATAGGCTACAATCCGACCTTTATCAAAGTCGGAAGCGTGATGGTACTCATTTCTCCTCCTTACACGAGGCATCACAACAACGTTTCACCTGGCAACGCAGGTCAACTGCTGTTTGTGTATGTGAAATCGGTTGGAAACTGTCCTCATGTCAGCACGGTGTAGGTGTCGCCACCAGCGCCAACCTTGTGTGAATGCTCTGAAAAGCTAATAATTTGCATATCGCAGCATCTCCTTCATGCCGGTTAAATTTCGCGTCTGTAGCACGTCACCTTCGTGGTGTAGCAATTTTAATGGCCAGTAGTGTAGGTTACAGTTCTCATGTAACGACGAAGAGACTTGCACGGGATAGAATAGCATGGAGAGATGCACCAGTCAGGTTTTCTCAGTGAAGACAACAACAACAACACAGTTTATGTTAAGGTGGACAACAATAGCAACAAACTACTGTCCACATGAAACAATGACAAGGCGCTATCATCATGTGACAGTTACAGCACATTTTCCACCCTGTTCTTACTTTGATTTATTACAAAGTGCAACGCGGTAATTTTGTGTGCTTCACGATTGATAATAAATGGAATTTAAGTCTGCCACAAGAACACCGCGTCACAAATCGAAAGTAATCAAAAGGCTTTATCCGTTGGGCAGATAAACCGAACACTCTCAGGGAAAAAACAGAAATCATCTCTGCGGGGAATTGTGACACTGACAAATGTTGCGTCATTTCCAAGCTTATGCGGTGAATACCCGATCTCTCGGCAACGAACACACAGCGTCTAAAAACATCAAAAACACATTTACTCGCACGTTTGAATCGTCACATTCAATATAAAACGGAGATTATCGAATCCTCATATGCGGAAATGGCTTTATCGATGTGTGAAATAGTTTAAGCTTCGCTCCTCTGCTCGTCATCATTCATGCTGCCAAAACGTCTTGCTTTTCGCTTGCTTGAATGAAAGACAAAATGCCAGAGCTGTTATGGAAACTGCGTGCTGGTGTGTATACACTTTACGTAAGAGTTTTCCTCACTGTTGATGTTAGTTGCTCTTCTAACCTACCCCTTATTTAACTTACGTTGAATTAGGAATCAGAATATTTATTGAGAATACATCGCAAACTTTTGCTGTGATTTAGCTTACAAACCTTTACTCACACACCGAGAACAAATAAGAATAGTGAGATCATCAATGTACTGAAATCGATGATGTAATAAATAAACGTTTCCTCTACTTGTGTGGGATATCCATTTATAGTCACTCTCATTGCTGGCACAGTTACCTGAGTGATTGCTCTAGGCAAAATGGACTTAAGAGTTCCGATCAATTTCACATACATTAATAAATAGAATGTCGCGGGGTTTTGCTTTTCATCTTCAATATTTGCATCAACACTTTCGTGTTAATCCAGTGTTTTTCAAAATACATCGAAACGACAAGAGATCCAACTAATAACGCCCCCGCCGATACCATTCAGCAAAGATTTTATATTAGAGATATTTGAGTAATCTCAACGTAAACATGTACACAGAAACAAAAGACTCCCACTTAAGTTACGTATTTTTCTGAAATTTTACAGATGTGTAAATAATCAAAAAGAGTAACTGCAAGGATATAAAGAAATGGCGAATGCTGTACAATATTCTTGAATTCATGTAATTTGAGTGCAGGTGCAGATCACCAACGTATTTGATACTGATGCAAAATATATACCTAACGTTAATGATCTGAAAATGAAAAGTAACAAAACGTAAAATCAGCAACTAGCATGACAAATATTAATTTAAGATTTAGTTGGCTAAAATGGTGTATCGCGTTTTCTACTAAAAATGAACGTGAAGTTTTGTCCAGTTTCATTTCGCTCTTTACAGTAACTTCTATGGATTCAGTAGAAAATGTGCCTGTATTTTCTACTTGAACTGTATTAAAAGAAATCTGTCCTCAGTCAGGAAGGCTATAGTGCTTTACTAGGCATGATTTTACCAGAGGTGTTATTCACTTGCATTATTTCGGTCTTTGACTCGGCTTACACATCCTGTCATTGGGGTACAAACATTTTGAAGTCGAGCCCGAATCACGCTACAACTTGGAATTTTCGCATTAACAGACCACTGACAAATGTAAAAGAGACTATAGGTGACATAGATAAGTTCAGTGTTCGTGTTGGTCCTGTTCAATATTTTAGGATAAGTCGCACGAGTTCTTTTGCAAATAGTCTACTTTGTAGATTGATTGCATTTTCCAGCTGTCCTACTAACTAACTGAAGTTACTCCGTTGCTTCAATTCAGTTGTAGTTCGTTGACAATGGCGTTATGAGATACTGTGTCTCTTGTTTATTTTTTTTGTTTTGTTTTGCGCAGTGCTTAATTAAATTCTTGCGGATGTTTAAAAGAAAATGCCAACCTTGGTACTATTTTGAAACCTTATCGACAAATGCATTTTAGTATTTGTGTAGCATTTTTTAGTTAGTATTTCATAAAAAAACATTTACACGAACTACAGGATATGCGTCAAAATGAAACTCATAAAAGTGTGAAAGTAAAACTAATCGAAAAGTTTAAAACTACTCGTGAGAGTCACCGCTCCGTTACTGAAGTAGATCCACAAGACTGGGTGCTCTGAATAGCAAGTAAGGCTTCTTTGATCTTGTTAAGAGGAGAAGGAGGTTGCAGAATTACGAAGCTTACCTCAACTAGACGGAAGAGCTAATACTATAGGTACCATACGTAATACGATAGAGAAATTCGTTGTTAACGTGAAGACGAAACTTCTTGTTATATCGTAAAATACTACATATAAAGTCAGTCATCAAGGTTTGGTGCAAACTGGACATTATCATTTCGAGCTTTTGCAATCAATGAATGCTGTGTCACATTCGTTAATATCAATGCCATTGATAAGTATCAGTAGATTACTGCTTCTGCAGCTTAATATCTGTCTTCATGAACATCAAGGAAAATTAGGACAAAAAATTAAGAAAGAAGGGCTATTCACTTCAAAATATCTTGCAATCGTCACAGAAAAATCTGGAAATAAGGGAAACAGTAATTTTTAGTGTTACATCCGAAAAGTCTTCTTACAGTCGCACAGAATACCGTGACCAGTAGATGCGCAGGGAGCAGGACAATCGTGGGGAGAATGGCAGTGGTGGGGGCTGTGGGCAGGCCCTGTAGAGGAAATGCCAGGAGGTGCAGAGGAAATGTCATTCTAAACTGAACACAACACTCACATTTTTTGTAAATATTAAGAGGGGACGCTCGACGCCCACATTTGGATATTGACCATTCAAAAAGATCCGTCACCCCTGCTTTGATTTGTATCTAAAAGTAATTCCGCCGAAAGCGCAGCGATTTATTTTCACCTGGTTTATTAATCACTTGTAACCTTCAGAGCAGTGTCGCGAGTGAAGAATTTTGAGTAAAACCTACGTATTTCTCTTGTTGCCGTATTAAAATTGGCTTCTTTTGAAAAAACACAGGTAAGTTTACACAGTCTCTCCACACTAACATTTTGTGCAGATGCAATTGCGAAAGAATTCAGAAATAGTGGTTTATCAAATTTATTAAGTGAGGAACTGAGGAATAGTAAGGCCAGTGTATTACGAAAAAGCACAATCCCGGTACAAAATAAACGTGTAATGATTGACTCTTTTTGTTCCAAAACCTATAGCATTTTTAGTTTGACCAGCTGTCGTCGTCCATTAAAAATTACTTTCTTTCATCGAAAATGTCTGTAGTTAATGTAATAACATGGTAGATAATAAAGCTGTACGTAGTAACCAGACGGAAAAATACTCTCAGACGCAAAATCAGAGCGACCCCTATTTTTCATTGCAAACGTTTTCAAAATTGGCGCAGTATCTTCATCATCATCATCATCTGTTTTCTGCTATTTTTAGCAGGTCCTTTGCCTCTCGATTTTCTGCGATCCATTGCTTCCTTCTTAAGGCTGATGTATGTTGTACCGCCCATCACGTCATCCTGTGTCTGAAATCTCTTCCTTCCTTACTTCCATTCCTCTTCTACATAACCTTAAAAAACTGTTTTTATCAGTCCATCATTCTTTCTTAGTATATGCCCAATCCAATTTCTTTTTCTTCTTTTTATTACATGTAGTAACTGTCTTTTCTCTCCCACTCTTCTCTGTACCTCTTCATTTTTTACTCTGTCCATCCAACTTATTCTTTCCATCCTCGACCATGTTCACATTTCAAAAGCCTCCAGCCTTTCTGTATCTGCCCATGTTTCAGCACCATACAGAAGAACACTCCATACAAAACATTTTATGAATCTTTTCCTCAGTTCTCTGTCCAGACTGCTGCAGAAAATTCTCCTTTTCTTATAAAATGCCTCTTTGTCCATTGCTATCCTTGTTTCAGTTTCTGTGCTGCACTTCTAGTCGGTGTATCTCCTGCTTCCAAGTAACTTAAAATTTTGCACCTGTTCTAATATTTCTCCATTCACCATAAATTTTATTTCTTTATTTCCTCCTAGTGCCAACACTTTTGTTTTCTTTGTGTTAATTTTCATTCCAAAATATTTTCCATTAGCTTCAATGGTATTTACTAAATCCTATAATTCTTTTTTCCCTGTGGCTAGAAGGACCATGTCATCAGCAAACCTCAAACAACCTACTCTTCTCCCTCCAATTTCTACTCCTTTGTCATCTAATGAGCATTGGTCAATCATATATTCCAAGTAGAGATTGAAAAGGGTAGGTAATAGAGAGCATCCTTGTCTTACCCATTTTCCTAGACCGATCCAATTTGTACTTTCACTTCTCACTTTAACTGAGGCTTTTTGACTCAGATATAATTAGTTTACAAATCTGATGGTTTTCCAGTCGACTCTCTTTTCCTTCATTATAGTCGCCAGCTTGTCCCAAGCTACATTGTCAAATGCCTTTTCTAGATCGATGAAGCACATATAGAGGTCTCTTCCTTTTTCAATAAACCTTACCCCCAAAATTCTTAGGAGCCCTATTGCATCTCTGGTGCCCGTATTGGTCTGAAGCCTAACTGCTCCTCGCCGAGATTCTCCTCTATTACATTTTCAAGTCTTTTATTAATTATTCTTAACATCACTTTGGTTGCATGTGAAATGAGCCTGATTGTCCTGCGTTCACCGCATTTCTTGGTTCCTTGTTTTTACAGTAATGGAATCATTACTGTACTCAGGCCATTCACCATTGTCATATATTTTATTACAGAGCCTCAAGATTTCTCTTATTCCATCTTGGTTCAAGGATTTTAATATTTCTCCTGGTATCGTAGCTGTACCTACTGCTTTGCCAGTTTTCATTAAAGCTATGACATACTCCTTCCATTATGATGGTTGGTCCTTTCTCGTTATCACTGTCTCGTCGTCACTGTTGAGCGACTTAAGTTCCAGAGTTTCTGGTTTGCGATCTGTGTCATATAGCTCTTTTAGTTATTCTCCCCATCACTGGACGACATCGTCACTATCTTTGTACAATACTTCTTCATCTTTACTCAAAATTTCCGTAGTAGCACTTCCTGCTGTTTTGATCCCATGTCATAATCTTTACTCTGTTGTATAGTAAGTCATATCTTCCCTTCCTGATCAGTTGTTCAATTGCACCACATTCCTCTTTTAGCCATTTTCTCCTAGCCAGCTCTGTTTCGCTTCGCAGTTCATTATTTAACCCTCGGCACATCTTTCTTGCATCTTCAGTGTTCTTTTTTTTTTAATTTTCTTCTCTCCTCCATCTTGGAAATCGTATCTTTTGTGACCCATGGTTTTTTTGCTCTTCTCCCTTTTAAATATCCTATATTTTGCTGTCCTGCTTTAATGATTCCTTCGTTCAGCATATTCCAGTACTCGTTGACATTATCAGGTGGTTCTTTGTCTCGTAATGTGTTTAGAAACTCAATTGGTAGCATTTCTGTAATTTGTTCTTTGTTGGATCTTATATTCTCTAGATCCTACTTCTTCATCATGGCCACCTTCTTCAGTTTTTTCATTCTTATTTCTATTTCTGCCATAAGTGAGTTGTGGTCTCTATTAATATCTGCACCCGGCAATGTGTGCACCTTCTTGATTCCATTCCTGTATCTTTCTTCTACCAGTATAAAATCGATTTGATTTCTGTATTTATCGCCTGGTCATTTCCAAGTGTAGAGCCTCCTCGTGTGGTTCTTGAACCACGTATCTGCAACTATCAGCTGCCTTTCCCTGCAGAAGTCGATTAGCCATTCACCTCAATCATTTCTCTTTCCAGGACCATGACTGCCTGCTATGTTTCTCTCTTTCCCTTTCCTCACAATGCCGTTCCAGTCTCCCATTACTATTTTGCAGCCTTTTTTTTATTTTCGTCCATTAGTCTCTCTATTACATTGTATATCTCCTCTGTTCCTCTATGATTTGGTCATCATGTTCTGAAGTTGGCATCTACACCTGGACAATCAGAAAATCTTTTTGTGCTTCTTTGAGCCTTACACCAACAACCCGGTCATTTGCATAGTCTGCATATTGCACACATTTAGCCAATTGCTTTGTCATAATTCCTACTGCATTCATTTCTTTTACTTCTCCTCCTGAGTAGTACAATACATATTCATCTGACTGGAACTCTTCACATCCATTCCATCTCAGCAACTCCTACGAGGTCCATATGATTCTTTACCATCTATCTTTTAAGGTTTTCTAGTTTTCCTGCTTGTAGCAGTGTTCTAACATTCCAGGTGCCAATTCTCGTTTTGATTTTTTGCTTACTTTCAAGTTGTGTTGTCGCACGACCCCCCCCCCCCCTCCCCCCCGGAGATCCGAGTGGGGGACTGTTTTACCTCCGGACACTGATTTAACATGAGAGGAAGCCATTTTTGTGCAGGAAATGGAGACTGAACTATGCAGGAAAAATAATCTGCGGTGGTATTCCACAGCCTTCCGCAGTTCTGGAGGCCGGCCCTAACATAGGATACAGACGTCTTTCGCAGCCGCCCACTCCGGGTCAGATGTTGCATGAGAAGTATAGGTTGGAAAATGAAAGACCCTAGTCCTGGAAACTTAGTAACGTCAGGGTCGGAAAGAACAAGAGCTGGCCGAGGGTGGCCAGATAGGAAAGATAAAAGTGAGGAGCCTGGCATAAGTAGGTGGAAGCAGTGCCAGGACTCAGCTCGGGACCCCGTGCTCACCAGCCACGTACTCACCAGCTGTGAGTCCCTGAGGCAGTGTCTTACTTCCACTTGAATATTACCAAGGCCGTTAACGGAACTATGGGCATATCGTAATGAACCTGATATGTAACGCTACAAGTAAAGCACAAAAGAGTGAACTCGCTCAGTGCTTTGAACGAAAATTGGTCACTGCACTGGCCACCGTATACTGCGTGGACTCTTACCACTTGCATAAAATAATTCACTACTTCTGTTAGATTCTTTGCCTGGAAATACCAGCACCTCAATGGAGGACGACGAAAAGACTTAATATTAATCGGATTCCACTTGGAAATAACAATATGATTGAGCCTCCCGATAAAAATATTTCAACAGTCTACAAAATTTTTCAGAAAATTGTTGGGCAATGTAATTGCCTTTAGATCCTTCTGTCGTTTAAGGGATTTCAGCAGAACGGTATTGTTAAACCTCAGTCATTTCTGCGTTGTCAGTTTGCATCACCACATTTTACGAATTTGGTCAAATATGCAGAACAAGGGCCACTGCCGTTTCTTAGTCCACCTCCAGTTCTGTCGTAGTAAGACTGGTAATTACTGTGAAGCCCTGAATGCGTTAATTTTTCTTTTACAAGCTGTAAGAAAAATGTTTTTTTTTCATCATCCAATTGACACTTCGCATTTTTGTGATGACTACAGGGAACAAACAAGGAAATATTTCATTGTTAAAAAAGTATATACTATTCTAAATTTCATCGTAAGAGCTATGCTACATGAATTGTTATAAAACATTTGCTGTCCACAAATTAAAGTCTTGAGTGATGTAAGTCGCTTCGTTGATTGTCTTTCCTCTGCTAGTCACTGTTACATTTGCAAACATTAACAGCCAATACGAAGTGCAAGTTATTAAAAACATTTATGATCGGAGACGTTTCCGGTACGATTAAGAGCTTAAAATTTGCGAGTGTGCACTTTAAAATTCGCACTATGCGTCGCTACATCCTCTTGCTATTGCTGTGTTTCCTATCAACTGACGCGACGTTAGGCAGAAGAGACGATATAAACGGCTGGTATAAGCGGTTCTCAGGGCTGCAAAATGAGAAAATAAGATTTTTTAAAAATACTTTCAATGCGCCTTAGCAGCTAACATTCTGACACTACATTTCTTTCGGTGTATTCTTGTGAGGTATGCTTATTATTTTGGTCACTCTGTAAATTCTGCGTCTAACGTAAATATCAATGTGCATAGCTCACATAGGGGAAAAATCATGTAGTAGAGTAATCCTTGACTACTGTTACAATATCTTCGTGCTGTTAGACTGCGTGAGCCTGAAGCCTGATAGCGCTACCAAAGTTACGTGAAATCTAAGCTGGGCAGTGTTGAGTAACAGACGTATTTTGAAGAATGGCCAGGAAATTTTCTTTATATGTATGATATGAGACTAATGGACGTGGATCGTGAATATTTTTGATGCAGTTGTAGAGAGACAAACTAAGGAGTTTATTTGTAAGTTTCTATGGAATGTTGGGAGCTTAAGGTAAGCATATAAGTTGTTGTTGTTGTGGTCTTCAGTCCTGAGACTGGTTTGATGCAGCTCTCCATGCTACTCTATCCTCTGCAAGCTTCTTCATCTCCCAGTACCTACTGCAACCTACATCCTTCTGAATCTGCTTAGTGTATTCTTCTCTTGGTCTCCCTCTACGATTTTTACCCTCCACGCTGCCCTCCAATGCTAAATTTGTGATCCCTTGATGCCTCAAAACATGTCCTACCAACCGATCCCTTCTTCTAGTCAAGTTGTGCCAAAACCTCTCTTCTCCCCAATCCTATTCAATACATCCTCATTAGTTACGTGATCTAACCACCTTATTTTCAGCATTCTTCTGTAGCACCACATTTCGAAAGCTTCTATTCTCTTCTTGTCCAAACTAGTTATCGTCCATGTTTCACTTCCATACATGGCTACACTCCATACAAATACTTTCAGAAACGACTTCCTGACACTTAAATCTATACTTGATGTTAACAAATTTCTCTTCTTCAGAAACGCTTTCCTTGCCATTGCCAGTCTACATTTTATATCCTCTCCACTTCGACCATCATCAGTTATTTTACTCCCTAAATAGCAAAACTCCTTTACCACTTTAAGTGTCTCATTTCCTAATCTAATTCCCTCAGGATCACCCTAATTAATTTGACTACAATCCATTATCCTCGTTTTGCTTTTGTTGATGTTCATCTGATATCCTCCTTTCAAGACAATGTCCATTTTGTTCAACTGCTCTTCCAAGTCCTTTGCTGTCTCTGACAGAATTACAATGTCATCGGCGAACCTCAAAGTTTTTACTTCTTGTCCATGAATTTTAATACCTACCCCGAAATTTTCATTTGTTTCCTTTACTGCTTGCTCACTTTACAGATTGAATAACATCGGGGAGAGGCTACAACCCTGTCTCACTTCTTTCCAAACCACTGCTTCCCTTTCATGCCCCTCGACTCTTATAACTGCCATCTGGTTTCTGTACAAATTGTAAATAGCCTTTCGCTCCCTGTATTTTACCCCTGCCACCTTCAGAATTTGAAAGAGAGTATTCCAGTTAACATTGTCAAAAGCTTTCTCTAAGTCTACAAACGCTAGAAACGTAGGTTTGCCTTTTCTTCTAAGACAACTCGTAAGGTCAGTATTGCCTCACGTGTTCCAACATTTCTACGGAATCCAAACTGATCTTCCCCGAGGTCGGCTCCTACCAGTTTTTCCATTCGTCTGTAAAGAATTCGCGTTAGTATTTTGCAGCTGTGACTTATTAAACTGATAGTCCGGTAATTTTCACATCTGTCAACACCCGCTTTCTTTGGGATTGGAATTATTATATTCTTCTTGAAGTCTGAGGGTATTTCGCCTGTCTCATACATCGTGCTCACCAGATGGTAGAGTTTTGTCATGACTGGCTCTCCCGACGCTATCAGTAGTTCTAATGGAATATTATCTACTCCCGGGGCCTTGTTTCGACTCAAGTCTTTCAGTGCTCTGTCAAACTCTTCACGCAGTATCTTCTCTCCCATTTCGTCTTCTTCTACATCCTCTTCCATTTCCATAATATTGTCCTAAAGTACATCGCCCTTGTATAAACCCTCTATATACTCCTTCCACCTTTCTGCCTTCCCTTCTTTGCTTAGAACTAGGTTGCCATCTGAGCTCTTCATTTTCATACAAGTGGTTCTCTTCTCTCCAAAGGTCTCTTTAATTATCCTGTAGGCAGTATCTATCTTACCCCTAGTGAGACAAGCCTCTATATCCTTACATTTGTCCTCTAGCCATCCCTGCTTAGCCATTTTGCACTTCCTGTCGATGTCATTTTTGAGACGTTTGTATTCATTTTGCCTGCTTCATTTACTGAATTTTTATATTTTCTCCTTTCATCAATTAAATTCAATATTTCTTCAGTTACCCAAGGATTTCTATTAGCCCTCGTCTTTTTACCTACTTGATCGTCTGCTGCCTTCACTACTTCATCCCTCAGAGCTACCCATGCTTCGTCTACCGTATTTCCTTCCCCCATTCCTGTCAATTGTTCCCTTATGCTCTCCCTGAAACTCTCTACAACCTCTGGTTCTTTCAGTTTATCCAGGTCCCATCTCCTTAAATTCCCACCTTTTTGCAGTTTCTTCAGTTTCAATCTGCAGTTCATAACCAATAGATTGTTATCAGAATCCACATCTGTCCCAGGAAATGTCTTACAATTTAAAACCTGGTTCCTAAATCTCTGTCTTACCATTATATAATCTATCTGATACCTTTTAGTATCTCCAGGATTCTTCCAGGTATACAACCGTCTTTTATGATTCTTGAACCAAGTGTTAGCTATGATTAAGTTATGCTCTGCGCAAAATTCTATCAGGCGGCTTCCTCTTTCATTTCTTAGCCCCAATCCATATTCACCTACTATGTTTCCTTCTCTCCCTTTTCCTACAGACGAATTCCAGTCACCCATGACTATTAAATTTTCGTCTCCCTTCACTACCTGAATAATTTCTTTTATCTCGTCATACATTTCATCTATTTCTTCATCATCTGCAGAGCTAGTTGGCATATAAACTTGTACTACTGTAGTAGGCATGGGCTTTGTGTCTATCTTGGCCACAATAATGCGTTCACTATGCTGTTTGTAGTAGCTAACCCGCACTCCTATTTTTTATTCATTATTAAACCTACTCCTGCATTACCCCTATTTGATTTTGTATTTATAACCCTGTAATCACCTGATCAAAAGTCTTGTTCCTCCTGCCACCGAACTTCACTAATTCCCACTATATCTAACTTTAACCTATCCATTTCCCTTTTTAAATTTTCTAACCTACCTGCCCGATTAAGGGATCTGACATTCAACGCTCCGATCCCTAGAACGCCAGTTTTCTTTCTCCTGATAACGACGTCCTCTTGAGTAGTCCCTGCCTGGAGATCCGAATGGGGGACTATTTTACCTCCGGAATATTTTACCCAAGAGGACGCCATCATCATTTAATCATACAGTAAAACTGCATGTCCTCGGGAAAAATTACGGCTGTAGTTTCCCCTTGCTTTCAGCCGTTCGCAGTACCAGCACAGCAAGGCCGTTTTGGTTAAAGTTACAAGGCCAGATCAGTCAATCATCCAGACTGTTGCCCCTGCAATTACTGAAAAGGCTGCTGCCCCTCTTCAGGAACCACATGCTTGTCTGGCCTCTCAACAGATACCCCTCCGTTGTGGTTGCACCTACGGTACGGCCATCTGTATCGCTGAGGCACGCAAGCCTCCCCACCTACGGCAAGGTCCATGGTTCATGGGGGGAGCATATAAGTACGTAGCATTATTTTGTGTTACTGAGGTTGTAGTAATGAAGCTAAGATAGTAGGATTGTTATATCGATTGCTCTAATAGGAAGATGAGATTCCTGTTACTTAAACTTATTTCGTAAAGTCATATTATTTAAATGCCATTATGAACATTCAGTTGATTTTTAAAGCATCACTTTTGAATAAAATGTTTAATTTTAATTTTATCAGAAGTCATTTCTTACCAGTTAAAACTCCCAGACTTTATTCAGTTTATTATGTATGTACGCAAATTGTACTTTGTGGAAAGCACTTTCCATTCGTTGTTTTTTAATTTTGTTTCGCTGCTGCATGCTGCTTTCGCGAAACCTGCAAGAATTTTTGACAGGAGACGATGTAAGTGAAAATACAGTTAGAGCCAGGAATTTCTTTTTAAGCCCAGTTGCGCATTTATTTTAGCAGTCAGGTTACATTCAGGGTAACACTGCACTTTTATAGAAGCTATTAGTTTTAAATTGTAGATAGTATTGGGCAAATTACATGAAGTCTTTGTATGGTTCAGTAGAGTTAGAGTTTTGCACATCGCACTAGTTTAAGTTAGCGACTAGGTTTAGTTTGCTTGGTAATAATTTTTGAGAAGTTTTGATAGACAGTTCTACGAAGATTTACTCAGGTAGAGGGAAGCAAACAAGCAGTTAAATTAAACTTGTCTACCTTTCTGATAGGATAGTTCATTGATCTTTTGAAAATATATAGTCAGTGTTATATTTCTCGAAAGCAAAAATAGCGCTTGCGCCAATTTTTACTAATGTTGTATTTTGTTTTCAAGCACTGTAATACATTGAAAATTTTAGAATTTATTTGTAGCTCAATTGGTTAAAACGGAACCCCTAAAGAATCACTTTGGCGTCCGTCTGTGTGTGTCTGTCTGACCGTTAAAAATCCTTTCCCTCAGGGACGGGTACTCTTATCCCATTGTAATTAATGTCACATACTGTGTTCTGTGATCCGTTGGTGGTGTAAAAAGTTGAAGCTCCTAAGTCGACACACGCAAAAAGATGCCAATTTATGTCACATATTTTCATACTCGTAAACTCACTCATCATGACCTATTGGATACTTCCCGTTGAGCTAGAATCATAAGAATTGGGAAGAAGCTAGGATTCTCAATAAATATAAAGGGAAAAATTCGAAAATGCTAGTTTGCAATTATATTACATGAAAAATATTTCCTTCATCATTTTTTTGTCCGACGCCGAACTTAAAACAGTCAGTTAAAGTTATAACAATCAGTAGTACTGCATTCGACAAATATTCGCAGACTAGCATAGTCTGGATATATTTGTCTTACACAAAACTTGAAACGTAATGTCTACGTGCGGAAATCACTCCTGCAGATGAGATGATGGACAAATTACGAAACGCTTCATATGTCATTTTTTGCCTAATGTTTGACTTTTACCATTGCGACACAGTCAGCCAAAATGTAGAACTATGGATTACTATAATAATGATGGTCGGCTGACTCCTGCATGTCGTTGTGTCAGATTTATATTGCGGAGATTAAAACATTCACTAAAATCACGGAATCTCCGGGATCGATATCTTAGCAGCACCAATGTCGAAAACAAACTATAATGGTCGAGATTTTCGGTTCCCGTAATGTATTAAATGCTCACACATATAAATAAGTTCTTATGGTTAACTTCTCATGGTTGGGATTCACAGTCATATAATATTTCTTAAAACACGTCATAGTCGCCGTTGACTGTACAAAATATTTATTATTACTACTGCAATTTTGGCCTTATTGCCATTTTACAGTGACGCTGCAAAAGTTACCTACACACAAAAATACAAAAGTGAAGCATAGCTTGTATATACGTAATTAAGCAAACATTTCATTAAGAAAGTAGTTTAGTTATAAAAATTGGAGAGAAATGTACATTATTTACATTCTGTCAGAATATAAAACCATCTGACATGAGCACGCGTCGTCGTCAAAATGCAGCCTTTTGACTGTGAGAGTCCCACAGGATCCGACGAGTACGACATTACATCGTAATATGTTGTTAAATATGTACTGAACTGTCGATGTTACCATCGTTCTAATAATCTGTCACACATACAAGTTCAGGTGCACTGACAACATATGCAGCTAAGTCTGTTGGCGCGAAAATACATTTACTAAAGATAGTGCCTGTGCACGTAGCAAAGATAGTGCACACCAAGGATACAACTTATAAGCTTTATATCGTAAAGTCTTTTCATCTGTCGACATCATACAGCTTTCCAAATAGTGCTATGACTGTAATAGGCAGTAAGACAGGATGGGAATATTTATTTACAACATAATAGAGGATAATACATGTGTTATCTGTTAATAAGCTCTCACATTGACTTAAGTGCTCGTAAGTGAGATAAAGACAGAGCTCTGATACATAATACTTTGAATGTGTAAAGATTTTCCGAATATGAATGGTGTAAGATGCTCGCCAGCAATCCAATTCACTGTGCAGCACCACAAATTCTAACGAAACATCACAATGCCTCCGCACAAATACAGGATGCATCCTTCAACCAGGCTCTATTATAGCAAACAGGACCAAGTAAATATGTATATATTCTATCGAAATTGTTTAAAATGTTTTTGATAAGTGTCTAAAATAACTGTACAGTTCTATGAATTACTGTTGAAGTAGACTGATACAATAAATCACATTCTTCGGATACAATGAAATGTCGAGGCTACATTTCATTTATGAAACATACAAAAATAAAATACATGAAAGTATGCTTTTCTTCCCTCGTTATAGTCCATACACTTTTCTTTACAGTAAAATAAACCAGGATTACTGATAAAATTTGTTACTTATGATTTAAGAATAAACTGGTAAGATACATCACATAAAAATTGGCGATCTTAAGATACATAAAATAAGAGAATAGATACATTGCAAATGGTAGCGGATATGAGATTACACAGTTACTAATATAATTTTGAACTATTTTTTTTAAAAAAAACCTCGTTTACACGCTTGTCTATATAAAATGTCAGGGTGGTAAACTCACATCAGATATCAAGGTATTGCGCCTGTAAGCCATTTTACAATCTATCATTTGTACATCAAATGGACTGGAAATTGTCCAAAAATCTTATTTTTTAAATCAGTTTGATCATTAACTGTGTAATGTCATATTCGCTACCACTTGCAATGTATCTACTCTCTTATTTTAAGATCGCCAATTTTTATGTGATGTATCTTACCAGTCTTGTCTTAAATCATAACAAATTTTATCAGTAATCCTGGTGTATTTTAGTGTAAAGAAAAGTGTATGGACTATAACGAGGGAAGAAAAGCATACTCCAATGTATTTTATTTTTGTATGTTTTATAAATGAAATGTAGCCTCTTAATGAAATGTTTGCTTAATATGTATACACACCCTGTGCTTCACTTTTGTATTTTTGTGTTTAGGTAACTTTTGTAGTGTTACTTTAAAATGGCCACAAGGGCGAAATTTCAATAGTAATAATATATATTTTGTACAGTCAACGGCGACTATGATGCCTTTTAAGAAATATAAATAAGTTTTGAATGGAAGAACTGACTGCGCGCTAGATCGGTTCCTTCGACGAATCTCTCCCTATGGAAGATACGATTAAAAATCAGTATTTTCTTGTCGATTTACGTGCGCTTGAGGCGAAATACTGAACTCCTGAAACTGAGGTAACCAAGTTTGGAGAGGTCGTCTGTACGGAAGACGGGATCACACTCTCCAACGCAGTCGTCTGTGGAAATTCGCCCGGCGAGATATTTCCAGAGTAACGCTCGCCGACGCCGTCAAAAAGTGCTCGGTTATACCGAGTAAGGGAGTGGTGGGGTGGAGTAGGCGCGGTGGAAGCAGGCTGGCTTCTTTTCCACGCTCAATATAAATGTTTTTCGCTCATGGAGAACCAAGTGAAACTCAGGCCAGGAGGGGAAAAAGGAGACGGGAATGGAAGTAGCTGGCAGAGAGGCGGACTGAAACGCGACGTGTAGCGCGATGGCTGCCACAGTGGGCGCCTAGAGAGAATAGCGCAAAAAAAAAAAGAATGGCGTGAGGGAAGCGGGAAAGGGGGGGGGGGTTAGCAGCACAGGTGGTGTGGTGTTCTCGGTTGGCGGGCGTGACGTAGCTGGCGACGGCGTCGCCGCTGGTGGCTGCGTTCAGGCAGCTGGAGAACTGGGACCTGGTGGACGGTGTAAAGATCACTGGCGCCACTCGCCATGACCAATAGACGATGCACCAAACTTGAAAAGAGAAACATTAAAAATTCACATTCTATGCCTTGTGAGTGTGAGGTTGATCTATTCAGTAATTCTGCGCAACGGATTAATCTGAGATGTATCCTTTATCCTGTGGCTCCTGCAAGATGCGATTTCCACCGCCACACTACTACAGAAGTCAGACAGACGCTCCTAACGATCGAAAGAGAAATGCCTGAAAAATTTTCTGCAATAAATATCTTCTGGAGTTGTCCGCTGTAAGGAAATGACACAAAAATTCACAATATTTCTTACGTAACTAGTGGGATACTTTAGTACTGGAGTAGTGTTAGTTAGTGTAAGAAAAACATGAAACTACCGAAAATTATTATTTATTTTGCAAAAATTCTCAGAAATCACAATGACACTTTTAGTTATGAATTTAACAAGTTATATCCTGGTTCTTTTCGGAGTGTGAAGTTACCTCTCAAGGAGAGGATGCGCTAATGAAATTTCTATATAAAGTTTAAGATTATTATTGACTTGGCAGAATGGCTGAGAGCCGTGCCTACTCAACTTCAATAATTATCCGTTAGAATGTTGCTAGGTACAGTCGAGGCTGTCACGTGTGAAATGCAGTGAAGTGTACTGTTGTGGAGAAAATATGGGGCTCACAATAGCTGTAGCGCACAATACCGTAAGCTGCGGTGACTGCTGTCTGTGCCACTCGCTGCTGACAAATAAGATAACTCTCGTTCTCTCTACGCCTTGATGAAGTCAAAGATTCCTATTTGCCCCTAGTCTAACTATTGGCGTGGTACAGCGGTCGGATAACCAGTCCACCGCGATGCCCTCAAAAATTCGTTAGCAGGCGTTTAACTATAACTCTGTCCATTCACACCGCAAAATACGTGTGGCGGCCAACACAGTGAACAACGCTTAATCACAAGGACTTAATATAGAGTCGCACTTCCATTTGCTGTCGACAGAGGTGCTCTCCCAGTGAAGTACTGAGGAGAGACTTGTTCTTCGCTCCAAGAGCGACAACAGAACGGCGCGTCTCCACACCAGACGTGAAGGGGTATATCTTTCGGTCTCTTCCATTACTCCTTCAGCTAAAGGCGTCAGAAATATCGTCTGCCAATCAGCATTGCTCTTCTAAAACGGGAGAATGACGTTTCATTTAAGGCGACCAAGCCGGAAATCTGTAGCATCGGCATTTGGTGTTTGCTGTCTCCCTGTGAAAATCTCTGAAACTGCGTGCTATGTGTAAAGAATGCGTAGGTTGGACGCACCCACACAATGTAGCGGAATTTGTTTTCAAGCCGAACACAGGGTCGTTCTTCCTTTCACTCAGGCACACACTGTCTGCTCCACGGGCAGCCGAGGTTGACTCAATTTCTGAAGGTACCGGCCTCCCAGTGTGTGGCCTGCCTCTCTCGAACTAAAAGCTCCTGTGACCGTCATGTCTGGAATGTATGTGTGTACGCCAGCCTCGAGTATTTCAACCACTATGCGCTTACTTGTTAATTGCATATCGTTTACATGAATTCATAAAACATTGACTTTATCTTATCGAGTTTGGGTTCGAATGAAGCGTCTTGATGTGCGGAATATGATTGTGAGGGCAGAATATGTAAGCAACGAAGGTCAGGAGACCTCGACGTCTTACAGCCTTATCCACCTGGAGCTATAAGTTTTATACGCAGTTTTCTCTGGAACAAAAAATTAATTTAGTACTTGTGTTCATAGATCCCACCAAACAATTGTGAGAAATACTATTAATGTGTGATAACTTTCGTGTGGCCCACGTAATTCGAAGCCGTCGAAGCGATCATTGAAACAGCAATACCTATACAGTACTCTTAGTGTTAGGTTACAAGTTAATGGAGAGTTAAGATCAGCCACAAATTTCCCTTGTTTTGTTGAGGACAGAATCATACGTCCAATTTCTTTCTCAGTGCAGTACCTGTCTTATTCCCTCAGCTTCCTTTTAACTGGACCAAAATCCCCGCAACATGTCAAATAAGAATAGCCTCTCACCTGTAGCCTGTAGATTTTTAAATCTATCACTGGCAGTAACATAACATGATTATTGTTCTGCCCCTTATCACTGTACATCAATAGCAGAGCGAATATGGTCACTGGTGTATCTCACTAGAAAGGTGCATACTCCATTACTTCCCTTTTGTGCTACCCTCTCGTGATACAGATAGGGAGTTACATTCTCGTTACTGGGATTATATATGCCAAAACGAAGAATGGATACTTGTCTGAGATAATACTCCGTACATATCGTAAGCAGGGACTGATGGTAACGAGATATTTTGCATGTAGTCAACACATAAAAGCAGTACATTTTTGTGGGTAATACGGTACTCTTTAGTACTCAGTAAACTGCTGTAACATTTATTATTCCTCCTTTCATGGACAAGGACCTGTGTATTTTTAACCCCTCACACTCACAGCACGTATCCATTGGAGGTCTTTCAAAACTATAACTGGAATATTCCTTATGAATGTTTGTAATAATAACTGTATTTACAATCAAAATCAGTTGAACTGTATTTTTCTTTGAAAAAGGAAAGAATCATTTTAATGTCAAGCTTTGCGTCTAAGTACTTGATTACCTTCAAAGCATAGTGACTAACTTTCACAGGAAATTAATTAAACTGATTCCTAATCGTGCCTGTAAAGTCCTTTGGAGACTTCTTGCGACTGTTTCGCTGTCCCCGAGATCTCTAGGTCTCTTACCCATCGATAACAGCTGTTTTAGTCATCTTATTATTTTCAACAATACTTTACTTTTGTTGGTGCCTTTGTCCCGCGGTTTCACAGGGTCAGCATGGTTATAATCGGATTTGGCACGGTTAGTTTTAAGGGGTGGCCGGATGCCCTTCACGCAGCCACTCCGTACCCATCGGGACAGAATTAGTGTATCCCAGCTGTCAACGTCTAGTGTAATCCATAGAATAGTGCGAGTCGTGTAACTGAGGTGAAACGTGGGGACCAGCTCGGTATTCAGCTAGCAGGATTAGGAAAACTGACTAAGAACCACATCCAGGCTTGCCAGCACACCGGTCGACGTCGGTAAACCGCCGAGCCCATTCGATCCGGGACCGGCGCGCCTACCCTAGTTCAGGAAGCAGCACATTAGCGCTCTCGCCTAACCTGATGGGTCAGTTTTTTCACCATTACCATGCAGACTTAAAAGCGCTGTTTTACGTACCTAAATTCCTGCTTCTTGGACCGTTACAAAAATAATTAAATGAACTTGCATGGACGACAGATTGAGCTGGGCTTATATTTCAGCTTCCCCATTGTCTTCTGTAGGCCTAAGCTTAGAGCGTTAGGTCTTCACAGGAATTGCTTTTAATAAGGACCGAAAAAACTTATATTGTTCGTCTCTGGTGTTAGAATCTCCAGTTTTATGTGGCATTTCAATTCTGTCATATTTAGTTATTTTATTCAAAATTTTGAGTCTTCATATGAAAGAACCTAAACTTAGCCCACAGTATGAGTAGGTTCCTGTCAAACAGAGCCTATTTAATTACAGCAATAATCTACTTGCGTGGAAGCCATCATGTTTTTCGGCTTCCACAATGTTTCCTTTATAGTTAACGTACCCATACCCAAGAATTCTTGCTTCCTTTATTCGATTGACTTTGTAGCTAATAGACCTATGGACACATTTCTTACATACTCGTAAATCAGCTTCATTAGCATTTTAACCCTAACTTTCTGACACTGTACACGTCACTAAGACAACGAAATATCTTAAAGTCAATGTTTCACATAATTCTAAATGAAACTTAATCTGTACAACCATATTGTAGATGAGAAGGGAATTCTCAGGAAGTGTGACAGAGATTGAATGTGACCAACACAACAGAAATAAGCTATTAAAAACAGCTGGTTCCCAGGGCAGCCACACAACCTTTACTTATTAGAAGCCGCTTGTCCGTAACAAGAGGTCTTTCTTTACTGAACGCTTATTTCATGAGGTCTAATGTCAGTAATGGAGCAACGGGAGAAGCAACCTTTCACAAGCAAACAATATATGGAATCACAAAGACTCTGTTTTCACACAGAAATGGCTTTATTAAAAAAATGTGGTAAGAGGCCTTTTATAAATATGCGATTCAAGTAGGTGCGCGAGACCATACATTTTACATTGTTTAGGATCAACTTATATCACTGTCCCGCAGTTAGCAACCGCCGACAGTCTACAGTTAACGAAGAACTTTCCCCGGCTTACAAAACAGGCAAATTTAACATGGCACTGTAATGTACAGCGTGTCCATAATTAAAGTTCCAGTTTCGAAACGCTGTAGAACGTCAAACTGAACAGCGTACTACTGACGCAGCAGTAGAGATCATAGAACAAAAAGAAAAGAAGACGAAAATGTGTCCAATAGATGACGCTGTAAGGGTCATAATTTGCACACCAACAGACGCGCGGCACACGGCTGTTAATCAATTTGCGTTCGAAACGCCCAGCATGGCTTTGACCATGAAGGATCAAGCGCTGCTGGTGAAGGTCTTTACAAGAAAGATAACCGCACCAATAGCCCGGGAGAAGTTCCGGAAGCGGAAGGGTATGAACAGAGGCACTGGTCCGATGGCTGCTAAGAATAAGGAGAAAATGATTTCAAAATTCGAAAACACAGGTTCCTTTGAAGTGCAACGTCGCAGAGTGAGGAAAGAAATTGATCCGACATCTCCCGAAGATGTGGCCCCTGCAGTGGAGGGACGCCTAACGGTGGTGCATATACATGCAGTACACGGAGAATTGGCCAAGCGTTGGACATACCTGCGAGAACGGTGCATAAAGTCCTACGAAATATCCTACATTGCTATCCATACAAAATCATCCGCGTCCAGAAGTTGCTTCCTACTGACCTCTCAGAAAGACACACGTTCGCTCTCGTATTACCTATTCGCATGGAAGTGGACAATGAATGGCCATGGGACATTCTGGGGGCAGATGAGGCCCATTTACATTTCCAAGCAAACGTCAGTAGGCAGAATTTCTGAATATGGGCAACGGTAAATCTGCAAACAGTTCGGGCGGTGACACTTCATTCTGCAAAGGTGGCTGTGTGGTGCAGGTTGATGACATCGTTTATTGTAGGGCCGTATCTTTTCCAAGGGCTCGTGCCCTGTGGGTCCATTTATCAGTACCACCATTGGTAAAAGCTATGAGGGTCTGACACAACAACCACATTTCAACCCTTCAAAAGCATTGATATGTGGGTAGGTCTTCTTTATGCGAGATGGTTCTTCTCCGCACATTGCACAGCCACTGAATTGGGCGTTACCCAGGAATTTTGGAAATGCTATACTTGTCAGTGGTCATTTCCCTGCAGCCTGGTCATCCAGATCACCTGATGTCAATGCACGAGATTACCTGCTGTGGGCTTACCTTAAAGGCGTTGCATTCAGTGCTCCAAATACGAAAATACCTGGATTGAAGGCACTCACTGTGAAATGCAAGCTGAACGTGACCCCATAGACACTCCGATTTGTTGTGGAGCATGCCTGTAACGACAACTGTACATATAATAATTTTTTTTCTTTATGAATTTAGATAAACTAACATAAGCAATGTTTTGAATTTCTTTTTCGATTCTTTTCGTGTCATGTTAAAGAAACTGTGAGCAACTTTTGAAACGAATATTATTATTTATGTTAGATTTCAAATAATGCGGTAATCAAAGGGAAGTGTATTTAATGTTAAAACTATTGTAAGATGTGAAAATTGTAATTTATACACTTGGTCCATACGTAGGTAATGCATTAGGATATGTGTAGTAGAAAACCTGTGGTGAATACCCCACCTGTAGGGGAGCGGGAAAAGGTGGAGGCAGGCGAGGCGGGAAAACGCACACTGGCGCGGTTCGGCACAACGGGCACAGTATAACAGTCGGAGGCGAGCAACAGTCGGAAGTACACGTACTGTACCGAGGAGGCTACCCAGGAAAAGTGGATTCCATTGAGCCTCGGATGAACCGATTCCGACGACTACTTGGCATGGCTATATTCTGAGGCACAAAGTTGGAAAGATTACGACGCTAAGAAGATGGAAAGTGCCGATGTTGTGTGAGCCTTAGCCGTGCTTGTATGTGTGCCGTGCTGCCCGCTATCTCGCTGCCCGCCAACCGCCGCACCGACTTGCACAGGTCAAACATTTATTTCATCTTTAGAAGTGTATCTGTGTGGACCAGTGTCGAAACTGTTTCTAACTGTTCAATAATAACGTGACTCTTACCAGAATTGCCTTAGCCATTACTGATCCTGATCACTGTCCTAGACAGGGTCCTTACCTCGTATTGTGCAACCCGAGTATCCTAAACTGAAAGTTTAATGTTAGTGTTAATGAAAACTACCAGCAGATTAATCTATGCCATAAAGGAATCTAAAGTGCTGTGTGTTATTGCAAATGTTGGTAAAGAACAAAAGCATGACTAAATTGGAAGAGAGTTTTTTTTTAATTGAGTTAGCGATGTTATTTAATTAATTTGAGACAGAAATAATGACAGTTATATTACTCAGATGTAAGACAAAAGAGTAGTTATCCAAGATTGATAATTTTGAGTGTTAATTTGCCTTCAGTACTTAATAGTTTCAGTATAACGACCATCACAGTTTCAGGCCCCCCCCCCCCTTCTCTTGTCCATTCTTTCAAACCTTGAAATGTGTTGATCAGATTTGACCAGTAAAGCTAAATTCTATATTAATCCTAAGTGTATTAGTGTTTTTCTATCATTAATAGTGACATTGTGTGTGTGTTTTCAAGATTGTCAATGCTAGGGCAATCTATGCCCGATTTCAGTCTGATCAGTATACAAAATGCAGTTCGTAGTAATCATTGCTGTGTGGTGTTGTGTAAATTTAACTCGTCCAAATTAGTACAAAAAGAGAAAACTTTAGTTCAGTGGATTTTTCTGGTTCCAAACTTTGCCATATAACGCATCATTACTACGTGTTACTATGCTTGTACGTGCACCCACTTGTACAAGGAAAAGCTTACTCATTGCCTAAGTAGGCTGGCGACCGACTTGTTAATTATAGGTTGCATCTACTGTGTGTACTTCTTGTCCATGCGAAAGAGTAATTATACTTTACATTTGCTTGATGCATCACTGTAGTTATTGACTGAGTATAAGTCCGATCTTGCTTCTATTAGGTACACGCGGTCAACTAATGTACTAAAATCCTTGTTTATAAGGTGAAGCCCGTGAACTGATTACAGTACAGGCTTTATAGAGCTAACGTACGTCCGAGCAGGGCGGTAGCGTTGCAAGTGGCTTCCCGGTGACAGGACATCCATCTGTTGTCGGTTACAAATTAATGTAAAGATCGAACAGTGGATGTTCAGTGGCACGAATAGCAATAAAAGTCAGTAAAATAAACTACAGTGTGAGTCAAGTACGGTAGTGTGGTGTAGCGTACATTCAGTATGGACGGGAAAGTAGACGGGGTAGATGTGCCGAGCGAAATGGAGAATGCGGCTGGCAGTAGCCGGAGTTTACGCGGCCAGATAACAGATGGCGTTAGCGGAAGACAATTTGCGTACATACAATACCACGAACATGTCAATGAACAGATTGAAAGGTTGAGATCGCCTCGGACACAGCAAGGAATAAAACAGGAAGTAGAAGGTGACTTTGTAGATGATAGTGGTTATGTGAATGAATCCACTGACATGTTTGATTCTCCACAGATAAAGAAAGAACCGAAAGAAACTTTTGAAGTAGGATCGGAATACACCGATTCCGTAGAACAAAACAGTGTGAAAATTTTAAGCATAAACGATTTATTTGAACAATTAACCAAACAAATTTCAGGACAGAGCGAGCAGATCAAAACACAGAATGATCAGCTTCAAACACATGTTGATCAGCTTAAAATACATGTTGATCAGCAGCTCAAAACACAAAATGAGCAGCTTAAAACGCACGTTGACGAGCAGCTCAAAACACAGGGACATCAGCTCAAAACACACATGGATCAAATTAAAGCGCAGGTCGAAGGACAGGGAATTAAAATCAGTAAACAAATAGAACAGGTAGAACAAAAAGTGGGTAATTTAAGTTCTGTAGTAAATACTCTGAAATTTGAAATTGATACCATTAACAAAAATATGGATACTATGCAGGAGGAAATTGGAAACATTAATAGTAGATTTGATGTTGAAATTCTCAATATCCAAGAGGAAGTAGAACCTTTGGTTGAAACTAAGGTAGACGAAAAAGTTTTCGGTCTCAAAACTGAGATCGTAAACGAATGTCAACACAGGATATCACAATTGAAAAAGGTAGTTTTAGACACTGAAAGGGATTTAAGTAAAAAAGTAACCGGATGTGTTCAAAATTCTGAACAAAATACCACGAAAATTCAAGGCAGAATTTTCGATCTGGAGAGCAAAATTATAGATAGGCCTGGTGTTGTCTGTAATGGCACACCAATTACGAAGCTGTTACAAGGCGAGGAACGCTTCGATCCAGCCAAGAAACAACGGGTGGCATCCGTTAGATTTTATCAAAAATTGCGAGAGAGTGTTTCCTGAGCACTTGTCCGATCAGGAAAAGATAAATGTAGTAATTAGCGCCTTAGCTGGTGACGCTAAGCGCTGGGGGATAAATTTAAATACCGAACAAATGACGTTCGAAGAATTTAGGCAGAGATTTACGGGCGAATATTGGTCTGAACAAAAGCAGGACCATTTATGGCGGGAGTTCATCATGGCCAAACAGCATGATAACAGGGGCTGGAACTCTCTGAAAGATTTCTGCGAGTATTGGTACCGGAAATTAACGCATTTAAGAGGTCGAAGATCAGATTCAGAAATTATCTGGGAATTATATAAAAAGCTTCCAGAAGATTCAAAGAGGTATGTGGGAAGCAATCATCGCAGCTTCCAAGCATTTCTCGAAAGAGTCGAAGACGAAGATCATTGGCGCGAAAGTCGTGCCAATTATCAAAATTTTGGTAACCGTAATAACCGACACAATGACGAACGAAATGACAGCGATGGATTTCTCATCAATATAATACACAGAGGAAGAGGCAGAGGAAGAGGCAGAGGAAATTATTCAGGTCGCGGTAGAGGGTATGCCGCGCAAAATAATAACGACGCGGGAAACTGATTTCCGCGAACGTTGCGGGCCAAACGGAAGCGGACAATACATACCGGCCCCGATTTAAGAAAAGATACCGGACCAACCGTAATGTAATGAGACAGGAGAGGGACGAACATGGAACGCCGCAAAGTGTTGTGGCGAAACAAGCGTCAGGTGCGAGCCAGAATGAGTCATCTCTGCCGCACAGAGCGCTACATGTTAACAGGCGAGTGGAGCATCAGAGGGCAACGGCCCAGCCTAGCAGAACATCTGTTCAGAAAGAAGCAGCTAGTAATACGGCAGCAGTAGATACGAACATAGCCGTCAGAGCTAATGAAAATTTTACGAGTGATAATTCCGTGGCAAAGGAAACAATAAATGAAACTGTGAATACACAGGGAGGTGCGGTTAGCAGTGTTTGCTATGAGATAAAAGGCGAGGATGAATTAGCAGAAGTAACTGATTGGCGTGTGCAGATCGATGATCTGTACAAGGGCCTAAAGCAATGTGAGTGGGAGGATTTTAAAAGGGAGTATGAAGCGAAGAAATTAGTTGGGGGAAAGAGAGATAGTAGGGACGTCCATAAAGTGACATGGCCCAAATTTGAAGAGGGGAGAATAAATAGCGCCGCGCAAAGTACGCGTGCTGCCGATAGGACGAAGGTTAATGATAGGAAGGATTTGGAGGATGAAATCCTCAGCATTGACGAAGAAATAACTGCTGCTAACAGTCCGCCAATAGTACAAGCTGCTACCGAGAGGCACCGTGGAGAAGGGGTAGATGATTACCTGAAAGTAATTAAAGTCCACGAGGATTACACTAAATATGAAGTCACAGTAGATGTAAATAAAGCTGAGGATGAGGCCGTTTTGCCAAAAGAGGAGATTGAATTGAAATCCAAGCCTGACGACAATACAGAGGAAGAACTTAGCGCCTGTCTCAGAAAAGCTTTTATGTTAGAACCTGAAAGCGATCCGGAATGGTCGGATTCCGACGATAGTTCGGATGATGAAAGATACACAAATACAGACGAAAATGAATGTAATAACTCTCCCTATTGTGCAAAAGTAGCGTACTTAAGTGAGTCTGATGTTGAGGAAGAGAGTAGTGATGACTCTAGCGAAGACGAATTTTCAGGTGTAGAGGAAAATGAATATACTTTTACTGAAAGAGGGTATGAGAAAATCAGTGAAAATAAAGGGGATGCAGTTAATTGCGATATTGTACCTAACGATGACGACGTATCAAAACAAAATCCAGACGTTGAGACCGAACAAAGAAAGAACCACCGGACGACTCAGTGTTTATTTTGCAAAGAGTTCAAGTAAGCAAAGACTTTGAACTCCAGAGGCCTAAAAAGCCACCAGACTTAAGTGACTGTTTGATGAACCATAAAAGACTGCCTTGTTAATAAAGAGACTGGGGGCAGAGTGCTGTATTTGTATATATTATTATTATTATGCATGACTTTATTATTACTGTAACTCAGTGTTATCTGAAAGTGAATTATTGTTTTGTTGAATTAGAGCCTGGGGCAGATTTATATCGGATTTTGAGGATGTCATGAACACATTACATCATGAATCTACAGGATTTCCACCGGAAAAAAAATTGTTGGGCAGAAGTAGTAAAAGTTTAATTGAAGAAAAACTAGAGTTTCCACCTTGTACAACTTTGGGATTGGATCAAAAGAAAGAGTTGGTGATAAAAAGGGCAAAGCAAGAAGCTGAATCTAGATCTAAAAGACACAATAAAAATTTAAAAGTTTCAAATTTTAAATTTGGAAATTATGTTCTTTTAAAAACTCACGAAAAGTCTAGTGAACTAAACCATGAAATTTCAAAATTTAAATATATTTATAATGGACCATATATAATACAGAATATTCCACACGACAATGCTTACTACCTGATCTACCCAAAATCCAAAAGACCTTTAGGTGTAAGAAATATTGTGGAACTGAAACAGTATGTTCCTAGGAACGAGTAAATGTGCTGTATCTTATGCTGAACCCAAGTTATTCTAAATGTATCTAATCTTTGTAAATGTCTGTATACCCTTGAAAGGGTGCTAATGTAGTTATGTGAGTTTCAGATTACCAATTGTACTGTAACTGTAAAAATGTATGGAGAAAAGGACTGAAAAGAAAGGATAAATGCTATCAGCCAGATAAAAGATGGGACTGTCCAAAATGAAAATGGGCAGTGTATGAACCATAATATGAAGGACTGCCAGATACCAATGAGGGCAGATATATAGGCGATGGAAAATTGTAAATGTGATCTAGGAGAGGTGACAATATGAAGTAAAAAGGACTGCCCAAATCCGCACAATAGGCAGCAAATATGTGTAGTTAAATTTCTGAATATATGTGTGTGTGTTTTGTTTAGTAAGTAATAAAATGGACTGCTATTCAAAGCAAGCAGCGACAAATTATCTTATAGTGCATACAAAATATGCAATTGTTTTTGTAGTTAAATGTTTGTATTCCAGAATTTTAAATTATTTCTTTGAGAAATTTAGAAAAATGATTAAATTGCTATTTTAGTGATGTTATGATGGGAAGTTGGACTGTGCAAAAGGCACTTGAGTAAATGACAAGTAATTATTCTTGATGTGTTAAAAAAGTGTAAACCTATATACAGTGAGTAAAAGGAAATATGTAGTGTAAATCTTTTTGGACAATTAAGTAAAGATCCGGAACCACTGTATAATTGTAAGATTTAGTGTTCCCATAAAATTTGGACTTAAGAAAATTTTCTGGAAACAGGGGCATGTGTAACGACAACTGTACATATAATATTTTTTTTCTTTATGAATTTAGATAAATTAACATAAGCAATGTTTTGAATTTCTTTTTCGATTCTTTTCGTGTCATGTTAAAGAAACTGTGAGCAACTTTTGAAACGAATATTATTATTTATGTTAGATTTCAAATAATGTGGTAATCAAAGGGAAGTGTATTTAATGTTAAAACTATTGTAAGATGTGAAAATTGTAATTTATACACTTGGTCCATACGTAGGTAATGCATTAGGATATGTGTAGTAGAAAACCTGTGGTGAATACCCTACCTGTAGGGGAGCGGGAAAAGGTGGAGGCAGGCGAGGCGGGAAAACGCACACTGGCGCGGTTCGGCACAACGGGCACAGTATAACAGTCGGAGGCGAGCAACAGTCGGAAGTACACGTACTGTACCGAGGAGGCTACCCAGGAAAAGTGGATTCCATTGAGCCTCGGATGAACCGATTCCGACGACTACTTGGCATGGCTATATTCTGAGGCACAAAGTTGGAAAGATTACGACGCTAAGAAGATGGAAAGTGCCGATGTTGTGTGAGCCTTAGCCGTGCTTGCATGTGTGCCGTGCTGCCTACTATATCGCTGCCCGCCAACCGCCGCACCGACTTGCACAGGTCAAACATTTATTTCATCTTTAGAAGTGTATCTGTGTGGACCAGTGTCGAAACTGTTTCTAACTGTTCAATAATAACGTGACTCTTACCAGAATTGCCTTAGCCATTACTGATCCTGATCACTGTCCTAGACAGGGTCCTTACCTCGTATTGTGCAACCCGAGTATCCTAAACTGAAAGTTTAATGTTAGTGTTAATGAAAACTACCAGCAGATTAATCTATGCCATAAAGGAATCTAAAGTGCTGTGTGTTATTGCAAATGTTGGTAAAGAACAAAAGCATGACTAAATTGGAAGAGAGTTTTTTTTTAATTGAGTTAGCGATGTTATTTAATTAATTTGAGACAGAAATAATGACAGTTAAATTACTCAGAAGTAAGACAAAAGAGTAGTTATCCATAGATTGATAATTTTGAGTGTTAATTTGCCTTCAGTACTTAATAGTTTCAGTATAACGACCATCACAGTTTCAGCCTCCCCCCCCTTCTCTTGTCCATTCTTTCAAACCTTGAAATGTGTTGATCAGATTTGACCAGTAAAGCTAAATTCTATATTAATCCTAAGTGTATTAGAGATTTCTATCATTAATAGTGACATTGTGTGTGTGTTTTCAAGATTGTCAATGCTAGGGCAATCTATGCCCGATTTCAGTCTGATCAATATACAAAGTGCAGTTCGTAGTAATCATTGCTGTGTGGTGTTGTGTAAATTTAGCTCGTCCAAATTAGTACAAAAAGAGAAAACTTTAGTTCAGTGGATTTTTCTGGTTCCAAACTTTGCCATATAACGCATCATTACTACGTGTTACTATGCTTGTACGTGCACCCACTTGTACAAGGAAAAACTTACTCATTGCCTAAGTAGGCTGGCGACCGAATTGTTAATTATAGGTTGCATCTACTGTGTGTACTTCTTGTCCATGCGAAAGAGTAATTATACTTTACATTTGCTTGATGCATCACTGTAGTTATTGACTGAGTATAAGTCCGATCTTGCTTCTATTAGGTACACGCGGTCAACTAATGTACTAAAATCCTTGTTTATAAGGTGAAGTCCGTGAACTGATTACAGTACAGGCTTTATAGAGCTAACGTACGTCCGAGCAGGGCGGTAGCGTTACATGCTGTTCCTCGATTTTAACTTGTGGCAGAAAACAATGGTCATCATACTGAACATGTCCTGCGCCAATCTACGAGAGAAGGCGAAGTCATTTTCTTTTTATGCGGTTTTTGACCTGAGGACAATTAAAACCGATTTTTCACGTCCAATAAGGTGCGAACTTGATTTAGCCACACAGAGAAAACACGGGGACCATTGAGTGACCTTAATCAGAGGTTAATAGCAGCGCAGAGCGTTGAATCTTGGAACACTTTTCAGACATTTTGCCCCTTGCCATTCCTGTAATGTATGTTTAATGTATGATGTTAACTTTTTATGTGCTGCAGTCTTGTTCCGAAATCGCAAGAATTACTTCGTAAATTGAAGGGTTTATCAAATGTAAAAATATATTCCTTGGTGCAACATGGTCATGAACCTAGGAACAAATATTCCGTTGAAGTTTACAAGCCATGCAATCGCCAAAATCTAGCTATCACTGTATTTAGTCGTCTACATTCTCACAAACTCCTGAACTGAGAAATATTTTATCCCGATACTACCTGCACTATACACTTTTTGAGGCTGTTGTTGTTGTGGTCTTCAGCCCTGAGACTGGTTTGATGCAGCTCTCCATGCTACTCTATCCTGTGCAAGCTTCTTCATCTCCCAGTACCTACTGCAACCTACATCATTCTGAATCTGCTTAGTGTATTCATCTCTTGGTCTCCCTCTACGATTTTTACCCTCCACGCTGCCCTCCAATACTAAATTGGCGATCCCTCGATGTCTCAGAACATGTCCTACCAATCGACCCCTTCTTCTAGTCAAGTTGTGCCACAAGCTCCCCCTCTCCCCAATTCTATTCAATACCTCCTCATTAGTTATGTGATCAACCTATCAAATCTTCAGCACTATTCTGTAGCACCACATTTCGAAAGCTTCTATTCTCTTCTTGTCTAAGCTATTTATCGCCCACGCTTCACTTCCATACATGGCTACACTCCATACAAATACTTTCAGAAACGACTTCCTGACACTTAAATCTATACTCGATGTTAACAAATTTCTCTTCAGAAACGCTTTCCTTGCCATTGCCAGTCTACATTTTATATCCTCGCTACTTCGACCATCATCAGTTATTTTGCTCCCCAAATAAGAAAACTCCTTTACTACTTTAAGTGTCCCATTTCCTAATCTAATTCCCTCAGCATCACCCGACTTAATTCGACTACATTCCATTATCCTCGTTTTGCTTTTGTTGACGTTCATCTTACACCCTCCCTTCAAGACACTCTCCATTCCATTCAACTGCTCTTCCAAGTCCTTTGCTGTCTCTGACATAATTACAATGTCATCGGCGAACCTCAAAGTTTTTATTTCTTCTCCATGGATTTTAATACCTACTCCGAACTTTTCTTTTGTTTCCTTTATTGCTTGCTCAATATACAGATTGAATAACATCGGGGATAGGCTACAACCCTGTCTCACTCCCTTCCCAACCACTGCTTGCCTTTCATACCCCTCTACTCTTATAACTGCCATCTGCTTTCTGTACAAATTGTAAATAGCCTTTCGATCTCTGTATACTACCCCTGTCAACTTCAGAATTTGAAAGAGAGTATTCCAATCAACATTGTCAAAAGCTTTCTCTAAGTCTACAAAAGCTAGAAACGTAAGTTTGCCTTTTCTTAATCATTCTTCTAAGATAAGTCGTAGGGTCAGTATTGCCTCACGTGTTCCAACATTTCTATGTAATCCCAACTGATCCTTCCCCCAGGTCGGCTTCTATAAGTTTTTCCATTCGTCTGTAAAGAATTCGCGTTAGTATTTTGCAGCTGTGACTTATTAAACTGATAGTTCGGTAATTTTCACATCTGTCAACACCTGCTTTCTTTGGGATTGGGATTATTATATTCTTCTTGAAGTCTGAGGGTATTTCGCCTGCCTCATACATCTTGCTCACCAGATGGTAGAGTTTTGTCAGGACTGGCTCTCCCAAGGTTGTCAGTAGTTCTAATGGAATGTTGTCTACTCCGGGGGCCTTGTTTCGACTCAGGTCTTTCAGTGCTCTGTCCAACTCTTCACGCAATATCATATCTCCCATTTCATCTTCATCTACATACTCTTCCATTTCCATAATATTGTCCTCAAGTACATCGCCCTTGTATAGCCCCTCTATATACTCCATCCACCTTTCTGCTTTCCCTTCTTTGCTTAGAACTGGGTTTCCATCTGAGCTCTTGATATTCATGCGAGTGGTTCTCCTTTCTGGAAAGGTCTCTTTAATTTTCCTCTAGGCGGTATCAATCTTACCCCTAGTGAGATAAGCCTCTACATCCTTACATTTGTCCTCTAGCCATCCCTGCTTAGCCATTTTGCACTTCCTGTCGATATCATTTTGAGACGTTTCTATTGCTTTTTGCCTGCTTCATTTACTGCGTTTTTATATTTTCTCCTTTCATCAGTTAAATTCAATATTTCCTCTGTTACCCAAGGGTTTCTACTAGCCCTCGTCTTTTTACCTATTTGATCCTCTGCTGCCTTCACTATTTCATACCTCAAAGCTACCCATTCTTCTTCTACTGTATTTCTTTCCCCCATTCCTGTCAATTGTTCCCTTATGTTTTCCATGAAACTGTGTACTATCTCTGGTTCTTTCAGTTTATCCAGGTCTCATCTCCTTAAATTCCCACCTTTTTGCAGTTTCTTCAGTTTTAGTCCACAGTTCATAACTAAACGATTGTGGTCAGAGTCCACATCTGCCCCTGGAAATGTCTTACACTTTAAAACCTGGTTCCTAAATATCTGTCTCACCATTATATAATCTATTTGATACCTTTTAGTATCTCCAGGGTTCTTCCATGTGTACAGCCTTCTTTCGTGATTCTTAGACCAAGTATTAGCTATGATTAAGTTATGCTCTGCGCAAAATTCTATCAGGCGGCTTCCTCTTTCATTTCTTAGCCCCAATCCATATTCACCTACTATGTTTCCTTCTCTTCCTTTTCCTACTGACGAATTCCAGTCACCCATGACTATTAAATTTTCGTCTCCCTTCAGTACCTGAATAATTTCTTTTATCTCATCATACATTTCATCAATTTTTTCGTCATCTTCAGAACTAGTTGGCATATAAACTAGTACTACTGTAGTAGGCGTGGTCTTCGTGTCTATCTTGGCCACAATAATGCGTTCACTACGCTGTTTATAGTAGCTTACCCGTAGACCTACTTTTTTATTCATTATTAAACCTACTCCTGCATTACCCCTATTTGATTTTGTATTTATAACCCTGTATTCACCTGACCAGGACTCTTGTTCGTCCTGCCACCGAACTTCACTAATTCCCACTATATCTAACTTTAACCTACCCATTCCCTTTTTAAATTTTCTAACCTACCTGCCCGATTAAGGGATCTGACATTCCACGCTCCGATCCGTAGAACGCCAGTTTTCTTTCTCCTGACTTCGACGTCCTCTTGAGTAGTCCCCGCCCGGAGATCCGAATGGGGGACTATTTTACCTCCGGAATATTTCACTCAAGAGGACGCCATCATCATTTAATCATACAGTAATGCTCCATACCCTTGGGAAAAACTACGGCTGTAGTTTCCCCTTGCTTTCAGCCGTTCGCAGTACCAGAACAGGAAGGCCATTTTGGTTAGTGTTACAAGGCTAGATCAGCCAATCATCCAGACTGTTGCCCCTGCGACTACTGAAAAGGCAGCTGCCCCTCTTCAGGAACCACACGTTTGTCTGGCCTCTCAACAGATACCCCTCCGTTGTGGTTGCACCTACGGTACGGCTATCTGTATCGTTGAGGCACGCAAGCCTCCCCTCCAACGGCAAGGTCCATGGTTCATGGGGGGAGGTTTTTGAGGCCAGGAAATGAAAAAAAAATCATTTTGTGACAATTGGTGGCGGAACATAATCATTTTAATACCCAGCGCATTAATTTTTGTCATAAAACTTCTGGAGAGCACATTTTTGACGCCACTGTAGAAATTAATTTATTTAACCATAGATCTGCACTTATTTGGCTTGACATGATCAGTTGCATTAATTATAAACATAACAGAGCGCATCATTTGCAGATAATTGCGCGTGTCCGTAGCAGAAATATGCTTAAAGTTGTGCCATGCCGGGGTTTATCAACAACGGCATCAAGGGGCAATGAACTGAGAAGCTCCGGAGGTTCTCTGGCGCGGTATTCGGCTGGTTAGGGACGAGGTTGTTGAATGAAGTGGGGCAAGCAGGAGTACCGGCGAGGGAGGTGTGGCTGGTGGACCGAGAGAACTGTCTGGGAACAAGTGGACAGCTCGGTGTCCTGCTCAAGCAGAGTTACGGCACAAGTTTCAAGGCTTCATACTGCGCTTGTGGTGATATAAGCACGGATGGAGCCACTGTTTGCATTTAGGTGTGACTGTACTGTGACGCCGGTGAGTGCTGAAGAAGCCCTTGATACTGTTCACCACTGCTTATCGCAGTGTATCTCTTGTGAAATAACCGAGTACCTTTTACGGTTCAGATAATAGGTGCTAAAGTTAATAATGAACAGTCCTCGCCATGTGTCAATGGTATTTTAAAAGGAACCCTTAAAAGGCGCCAGAGTAACAGTCTCGTGTTTCTCTAATAGCTTTTTTAGGAGTCTGATGCTACTGATCCTGTTGCGGGTGCCTGCCAATTATTTGTTAAGCCGATAAAAAGTTATTATTCCCAACTTGTAACACAAGTCTGTTTGCAGGTTAATGAAACCAGTGTGTAAGTGGTGTGTATATGAGGGCACGGTCTGTGCCAGTGAACTATCGGTTAGCTGTACTTATTTTATTCATTTTGGTTAGAGATCAACGCAGCTGTTTTCGTAAATTGCACTGTAAGAAATACCACAACCAGCCATAAGCTTTTTTGAAATGATGTTATTGTAGCAATATTAGTTTTTGGACTAAACCTATCGTCAGACGATAGCGCTGACTTCTTTATAAGTTTCATGTTTTCGTCCAAAAATTTAACAAAGATGGCGGATGTAGTTGTCTGCATCGGCTGCTGAGTTGCTGTGTCAATGAACGTTCATTGGCACATAAAATCAGCAGCCGATGTAGATAACTGTGTCCGCAATCTTGTATTTAGTTTATTTCAGTGATCAGAATTGATCGCAAAAGAAAATCAAAGCCAAGCATTATAAAATTAAGGGAAAGTTTTTCGTGAGTGAAGTACAATCTACGATATCGTAGTGTCTGTTCTATTCTGAATTACGAGGCAAGTTTCCTTCGGACACGCGTACATGCACTGCAGTGACTACAGCCGTTATGAAGTACATTAAACGTATTCGCAGTTGCGATAAGCGGGCCGGCACAAATTTTCATTGTCATGATTCCATTATATAGCTGATGGTTGACCATATTCGCAACTGCAAATACCTTTAATGCAAGTAGATCATATACGTGTAGAACCATATAATCACAGAAACTTTCATATGTTTTAGGACGCAGTTGTGAAACCTTTGGTAAAATATGCCAGCACAAAAACTTCACACAAAAATGAAACTTACGAAGAAGTCAATGATACCCTCTGACGGTGTCCACAGGCCCGAAACTAGTAACGGTACAATAAAATCATTTCTAAAAGAACTTGTGGCTGGTTGCAGTATTTCGTACATTTTTATTGTAGTTAGTTGCTATATGAGATGCTTCAGTGAGGAAGTAGCGAACTCATGTTGTCTTCATACTACAAGTAGCTTATGGAGGATTCACTCGTGTCGCACATTTGTATATATAACTTATTAAATCGTCTGTAACTTCTCATAGATGCAGGTTTTGAAATTTTAGCCTATTGTGGTGTTTGACCTCATCGTCAATTTTCATTTCATACTTCATCTACATCCACACGATTCCTCTACAATTCAGAGTTAAGTGCCTGGCAGAGGGTCCATCGAACCACTTTCAATTTACTTCTCTTCCGTTCCATTCCAGACTTGCGCGCGGGAAAAAACGAATACATCAGTCTTTCCGTGCGACTTCTTATTTCTTTTACTTTATTATGATGATCTTTTCCTCCTCTGTAGATGGGTGCCAGCAAAATATTATTACACTCTGAGTAGAAAGTTGGTGACTGAAATTTCTTGAGAAAGTTCCACACCAGAGAAAAACGGCTGTGTTTTAATGATGTTTCCAGTGGTTTTAATTGTTGTTCCAGAGGTTTATTTGTTATTCATTTTTAATGGTTCGGAATAATATTGATAAATAAAACCAGTTTAAAATTTTAACCGTGATCATAGAATCATACTCACAGCTGCAATGAGCTCATCACATCACTGCAATTTTTGTGACATATTTGGTTTCATTGTGTCACGTCTTTAAGGTTTGTACCATAGTTTCCTGAAAATGCAATAACCCTTTTAGATTTCGTTCACTGTGTCTTGTCCAAACGCCTCAGCAACGCCTACGTGAACCTGTTAGGGAAAATCCCTAATCCACGCGTCACTGCCCGACCGCCGCAATGACAAGTTATGCCCGTTTAGCCGGCTCCCACTCTGCTACCTGCATATTCGCAAAGTCACATGGATCCTCGGAATTTTCGGGCAACCTGAACTCTAACATATCCAGGAATGTGACTCCAGTAATCATCACCCCAATAATAACAGGTTATGTATCTGTTCTTGGGATACGATCCGAAACACAAGAGGCTTTGTTGAGACATTCTCATTACTCGACTATATTGTGAGAAACTGTGTTCCTGATATTCTTGCGTTGTGACAATTCACTTTTCCATTTAAATTTAATGTAGGCTCAGTAGAGGACACTGCGCGTGGAAGACAGAATGAACTCTACACGTTCATCTTTCTTTTCCACCATGAATGTATTGTCGCAACTGCAAGACAGCTGACGAACGAGTAACTCTCAGCTAGCACGAAGAGTAGACCTCTACACCACTCGTAAATGTCTGTTGAATGCGCGCTACGTCTTGTACGAACGCCCAGGGAGAATTTCTTTAGCTTCTTTTACGTGAACAGCAGGACATGTGATCTGTTACCCAAAAACCGTCACTATTATCGGTCCGTTGGCAGGAGATTTTGGATTAGTCTCACCGTCCCCTTGAATGTCTGATAGGGGCTGAAAAGGTGGAGTTGACCATGAGAAAGATACTGAATAACCAACGAAACGGTAACATTTTACGAAACGGACCGTGGAATGTCTGAACACTGAATGTGGTAGGAAAGCTAGAAAATCTGCAAAGGGAAATAGAAAGATTTTTGATACAGTGTCGTCAGTGGAATGAAATGAACAGAAGAAAAGATTTCCTGGTCAGATGAATGTAGAGTAATAACAGCAGCAGAAAATAATGGTGTAATGGAAGTAGGATTCGTCATAAACAGGAAGAGAGAGCTGACAGAGAATTATTGTGAACAGTTCAGTGAAAGATTTAGTCTCCTCAGAATCGACAGCAAAACATTGTCAATAACAATAGTTCATGGATACATGCCGACGGCGCAAGCAGACGTGAAGAGAGGTGAGTGAAAGAGGGCACTGAACGGGTAATACAAAATACAGATATAGTGAAAGTCTAATAATCACGCTGAATTGAAACGCTGTAGCCGGGAGTGAATAGAAGACACACTACGGGGAGAATATGGATTCGGCAGTAGGGATGAGAGAGCAGGATGATTGACTAAGTTCTGCAATAAATTTCAGCTACTAATAACGAATAAACTAATCAAAGAACACAAGAAGAGGATGTTCAACGGAAATCGGTCTGGAAATAGAGGAAATTGGAAATTTGTGGTAAGGATCTATTGGACCAAACTGCTGCAGTCATCGGTCCCTAGGCTTACACACCAATTAAACTTACTTACGCTAAGGACAACACACACACCCACGCCCAAGGGAGGACTCGAACCTCCGATGGGGAAAGAGAAATGGACATCTCTAAAAAGGGCAGTCACTAAAATTGTACCGACTGATATAGATACAGCGTTGTTATGATTAAAGTGTGGACTGTAATTATCGCATGGTAGACAAACCTGGTATATATTCTGCTGCATTAATGCGGAATAGATTTGCGCTGGGAAAAAATTAGTTCCAATTTCGGCCATCAGTTGCAAATCCGATCCTGCGAATGCAAGAACGACGTATATAAAGGTTTCCATATGTAGCGGACTAGGAACGGGACGTGGGCAGAAAAGGTCAGACAAGCGGGAAAGTCGTAACGCAGTTTTTATAACTAATGGCCGCTTACACAATTTGTTCAGTATGAGCACCGGAGACATCGACGAAATACGCCATCTGACGATGAGAGATCTGTGCTTGCCAAGATATGGACACGGTTGGAACTGAAGAAATCCGTATAGCACCTGTAGGAGTATTCTCATGCGCAAAACCTGCGAAAAGTAATTGAACTGTGTGAGACACCCGCTATACTCGCTGGGCAGAACAGGTAATAGGACTGTGGAAAGGGCCAAGGGATGAGGTCAGTTTCTGCTTCTAATTATCATTTATCGTAATTTAATAACCTTTACAAACCAAAGCGGCACATAGCCCAATCTTTACCGAAAGCAACTCTTTTTCGGCTGAAGGTCTCCAACAAGAAATCTTAACAAGATAAAAATCCAATTAAGATAGCAACAAAATAACTCAAAAACAACACACGCATGGTGCAATACAAATGGCTGAGGGCCACAACTAAATTTCAAAACTTCAGAATATATTACCATAGACCTTTAAAGACAGAAGGCCAACATGTTTAACAACAAGATATCTTAAAAGTCAAGAAGATAAAAATCCAGTTAAGATCGCAATAAAATAGTTTAAAGAAGCAACATATGGAAGGTGCAATACCAGTGGCTGAGGGCCACAATTAAACTTCAAAAATTTTGAAATATATTTCCACAAAGGCAGAAGGCCGCAGTGTTTAAGCTTGAAGGATATATTTAAATATTAATTTTGCAGAATTTTGAGAAAGCAAACAAATAACCATAAGCCCAAAATCTAAAATATCTGAGAACAGATAATTAAACACTGGTGGCACTCAGAAGGCCTCCAGGCAGGTCGGTCTGCCCTCGTTTACTTAGGTAAGACAGGTGGTGAGCCCAACTAAACTTGGTCTGTCTTAACCCAACCAGGGGATTAGGTAAGACAGGTGGTGAACCCAACTAAACTTGGTCTGTCTTAACCCAACCAGGGGACAGACACGGACCGACCGACAACGACTTGCTTCCCGTCAATCAGTACACGAGAACTCAAACTGGCAATGTTACGAACGTGATAATCCACAATGGAGTATGTATTAGCTGTCAAAATTACACACCATGTTGGACAGCGACAACAGGTGAGGAAAGAATGCTGCCTCAAATTACGCTAGTGGCCAGGGCAGGTAACCGGAACACTAGCGGCCACTAGGCAGAAAATTCCGCTGGTACACTTGAATTTGAAACATGGTAATTGTTAACTTTGCTAAAAAGAACACTGACTGAATTTACGTCAGTGCCCAGGGCAGGTAACCAGAACAATAACGCCCACAAGACAGAAAATTCCACTGGTGCACTCAAATCGTAGTCGACCAAAATAGTTAATTGCACCGCATGGTGACTAAATGACAGCAGTAGAACCACTCGGTGTTGCTCACCGGGAAACCTCCCCAACAGCAGACACTGAAGCGAACCACCACAACATGAATAGACGTGGCTTGGGTAGTTAAAACCACTACTCAACCTTGACGTCCTGAGTCGGTGAACCATAAAGGTGGTAGCGATCGGACAGCTCCACACACGCTCCGACACTACGCAGTGGGTGCCAGCGGCCCCAGCCGACTGCACCGCGCGGGAATAACTTTCTTCTTCCGCAGCAACTGACTGAATCCTTGCAGACCCCTTGCCGGAAACTACATGCACCAAACCAAAGATGGTACACGGCGCAAATATCGATACATATCACTACTGCCACATGTAGAAGGAAGAAGAACCACGACGTAACCACTGCAAGGGCGGCAAACCAAACACAGATGGACAGCGAAGTTCACGAAAACGCATAGTTGGGAAGGTGCACGGTTCACTGTGGGTGAGAGGAATGTCATAAAATGCCTGAATGAGGACCATAATTGAACCGTGATTTATTTTCAAAGAACATTCTTAAGAATATATTTTATTTACTAGCGATTCATCAAGGACATTAACACATTTAATCACACTGGAAGTAGTTGCCAGGGAGTAATTGATGAAATCATAACCAAATTCCTTTTAACAAATGGGAATTTTATTCACTTTAATAGTGCCTAAAACATTTTTTAAAAGAAACAGATTTAAAATTGTAATCAGATAGCACCCTCTAAATATCAAAGTTACAATTTATTCAGAGGCAGAGAACCATGCTGCTCCCTTTTGACACGGCCGTAGTTACGACTGCTCACAACAGCTTCTGAAAGACTACACTGGTGCAAATCTGCAACACACCAGATAACTTTAAACTAAGAGTTTTAACAATTTACACAAGCACACAAACTATGCACCCCCCTGCAGGAGGGATGGAAATGGTACAAAACACTAACAATTAAAATATTAACCTTGCCACCGAAGCTGCAACTTAATTTTAACTTCTAAGAAGAGTCTTACGGTGAAAGGATGGCAACTTTATATACGAAAATGATCATTTAAATAAAAGCCCATGAAATGTACTCTTATATAAAATACTACAAAGTTGGCCAAAGAATAGTTAAGATGCTCTACAGTACACAGATACTGCCTCTCAAAACCATAGTCAATAATATCAAAGTTTCCAAAGATCAAAACATATTTCAGGTATTAGGCCGTTACACACCAAGCAATAAATTCGTTAACACACCAAATCCGACAAACATGACAGAGGCAGCTACTAACGTACGGTAGATTAATAGGGAAATTACCGAACAACCCGAAACGCAGGTTGCTCTAACCCACCCCTACTCCACAAGGGAAAAACGGACCTCCCAATTTATAAACAACCACCTTCCCCCGGGTGGACAAACGGAGAAGGATGGTGAGACGACCCCAAAGCAAAACGGCCGGTGACCTCACCAAGAAAACAATTAGAATTTAACAAGAGTAAATCAAACAACATATTACCAATCACTTAATTTCTAATAAACTGCGATTGCTCGAGAAGACCTGGCGCAGCACCCCCAAATCGCTCTCCCGAACCGTCCTCTGCCAGCCGCTTCAACGGACGCAGGGAGGCGCGCCGATCTCCCGTCTCACGGCGTCGCAGCTCGCACCGGCCAGACTGATGTCGTGGGTTGACTCCTGTTGCTCTCGTGTCGACCGCGAAGTCACTACCCCCTCGCTAAACGCCGCGGCCCACTGGACTCATGTGGCGACCTCACATGCGCCGACGCTCAAGACGGACAAGTCATCTTGTGTCTCAGTGCGCGACCGACCAACCGATCGATCCAACCGCTAATGACCATTGCCTGAGAAGACTGGTGGCCTAACGCGCAGACTCAGATGCAGGAACTAAGCCCCGACCGGGCGACCACTCGCTGAGTTCTCGTACTGGCGGAGTGCCAAGACTCTCATTTTGCCGGCTTTAAAGGTTGATCCGAACGACAGACATACTAGCACTCCGAACGACAGACAGACACTAACTGCCTCACAAATGCGGATGAGAGACAGACTAGCAATCCGGGGACGAGAGACTGACCGACTGGCGAGCTCACAGCGCCCCTTAAATGCACGTGAACAGGCAACCTTTCCCACCAGAGGGAGGCACGAAAGCTGCGATTGCCACAGCGGCCCCACCGCCAGAAACGGAGGGCGACTGCTTCACACTACGCGCTGCGGCGCGCTCTTCAAAACAGCAATTTTTACCACGGTTCAATAATGTTACCATTTCCCCCCCTGACAAGGGAAATACAATGGTTGTTTTGAATGTTACTGGGTATGATAGTAAGATTAACGACTTATTTGATCAGCAACCATATAGTAAACAGATTAAAAACCACACTGACGAATTTCTTAGAACTGTTACGCGCTTGATAAAGAAGTCCACTATCGAATAGAGAATTCAGAAAATTCCTTTCAGTTCAGTTGCGCTACCACCGAGACCTTATGGATTGACGAAGGTGCACAAAGAACTTTTTCTTCTGAGGCCTACAGTGAGTGCTATTGGTTTTCGCACCTACTCGATTTCCAAGTTCCTCACAACATTATCATCGCAGTATGTGAGCCAATCGGATTCGTGTATCAAAAATTCGGCAAATTTTATCAGTAAATCAAGCGGGATAATGGTGCAGCTGGAAGACATATTAGTTAGTTTTGATGTGTTATCTTTATTCACTATGGTTCCACTCAATTAAGTGTTGCAACAACTAAATCGTACTACTCCTCTCACTATTACAGAACTGTTTTTAATATTGCCTCACGCCCACGTATTTCAAATGGTACGATGAGTTCTGTGAACAGTCGGATGGTGCCACTATGGGGAGCCTGTTAAGCCCAATCATAGCGAACTGCTTTATGGAAAAATTCGCGAACCAAAGCAGCTCAACACAGAATTAAAACATCCTACCAACGCCTTGCTCAAGAACAGTTATTCGTTCGCTGCGGTGAAAAAGCGTTAAGACCACCGCGTAGAAATCATAGCGATGCTCAGGCGCTGATGAAATCGAAAGTTCTCCTGTCATCCATTAAGGACGTAACTGACCGCATAGGAAAAATCTTGATAAAAGGGGACACCGCGGTAATCTACAAACCTACACGGAAGATACAAGATCACCTAAAATCGGTCACGGATGCGCGCCAACCGCTGGAAAAATAAGGAACTTGTAGGATTCCGTGTGGGGAGATGTACGTGGGTACTACAAAAATAATGGCCATAAAACGAGTAGAAGATAACAAGGGAAATTGCAGAAGATGGAAGGCTGACACATCAGCTGTGGCGGAACATGCTTTGTAGCCAGTAATTTCCGTATGAAGGAGGACGGCGTGAAATTGTATGACATCTGGACTCCGATGCGGAAGAAGGTGTCTACCCATCTTCCACCATGAGGTGACACCAACAGCGGACGACAGCAGTCGACAATCGTCAATTGCGCTCTTGTGGCGTCACGACGCTGCGCAGAGGCATGCGCAAGAGGAAAATTGCTGTTATCAGCAGCGAGCTAGGATGTGAACTGGACATTCAAAGAAGCTGCGACGTCCATTGAAAATGTCCTCAGCGGGTGGGGACGAATCGTTGGGTTTTTAGGTGGAATCCATTCGACCACGGCGTAATAGCCCGAGACTTTTTATTAATTGTAAAGAACGTTATGTTTTAAAGTTCCATCCACACCGAAGTCATCAGAGAGGGAGTGCAGGTTAGGATCATTACAAGAATGGTGAAGAAAATCGGCTGTGTCGTTTCGAAGGAACCATCTGGAGTGAATTAGGGAAATTGAAGAAAAACGAAGTCTGGATGGTCAGACGCGGATTTGAGCAGTCGTCGTCCTGAATGCCAGTGTAGTGCCCTAATCATTGTACCAAGCCAGTCGGTGGGCAGAATGGTAAGATATTTGTTACGACATCAAGGAATAAGTTGCATGATTCCTGATGGCCCTTAAAACCACTCCGTCTACAGGCCACAAGTGGCTCATGGGGACCGTTCGACCGCCGTGTCATTCTCAGATGAGGATGTGGATAGGAGGGGCGTGTGGTCAGTACACCGCTCTCCCGGCCGTAATGATGGTATTCTTGACCGAAGCCCCTACTATTCGGTCGACTAGCTCCTCAATTGGCATCACGAGGCTGGGTGCACCCCGAAAAATGGCAACAGCGCAAGGCGGCCTGGATGGTCACCCTGATGGGCCTTAAGAGGTTGAAAATGGCAGTTGACGAAAAATATTGGAAAAATACGCGCCACGAAGGAATTATCCGAATTGGACGGAAATCGGTTGATGTGATGCACACGTTCAGATGTATGATCACAATTTCATGAAAATTGGGTGATTTATTCAAGGAAAAAAAAAACAAGTCAGTAATGCGTTGGTCCACCTCGGCAGTTATTCGGCATATCATTGATTGTACAGTTGTTGGATGTCCTCCTCAGGGATGAAGTGCCAGATTCAGTCAGATCTGAGCGTTAGATTTGTCTAAATCCCGAGATGGTGGGAGGGCCCGTCCATAATGTTCCAGACATTCTCAGTTGGGCAGAAATCTGGTGACCTCACTGGCCAGGGTAGGATTTCTGAAGCACGAAGAAAACCAGTAGAAACTCTCGCCTTAGGCCGGCGGGTATTATCTTGTTAAAATGTAATCCCAAGGATGGTTTGTCATGAAGGGCAACAAAATAGGGCATCGAATTCGTCGCCATACCACCGGGCTATAAGAGTAATGCGGATGACAACCAATGGGGTCCTGCTTTGAAAGGGTGCATCCCCCCAGACCATCACTTTTGATTGTCGGACTGTAGTCAGGTTGGTATCCCAACCATGTCTGCGGCGTCTCCAGACACGTCTTTGCTCTGGAATCTCACTGGAAAAGTCTTCAGTGATGAGTCTCGCTTCGAACTGAGCCTGGATGACAAGCGAAGACCTTGCTGCCCGCAGAGGGATGGGATACCAACCTGAGTGTCGCCCACCATACGACCGACAGCCAGGAGTGATAGTCTGTGACCTTTCTTTCCATAGCAGGCCCTTTGGTTCTGATACGAGACACTTACAGCACTGCAATACGTCGTCGATATTCTATTCCCTGTTTCGTTGTCCTTCATCGCAAGACGTCCTAGGCTTACATTTCACGAAAATAATTCCCACCAGCACACGGCCAGAGTTTCTACTGCTCGTCTTCGTGCTTGCCGAACCCTACCTTGGCCAGCAAGGTCACCGGATCTCTCCCCAGCTGAGAAAGTTTGGAGGACTGTTGGCAGGGCCCTCCATTCAACTCCGGAATTTAGCGATTTCACACGTCAGTTGGACATAATATTCCTCAGGAGGACATTCAACAACTTTGACAGTTAATGCCAAGCCGAAAACTGCTTATGTAGTGGCCAGAGCTGAACCAATACACAGTTGACCTGCTCCATTCTGGAAGCTCTTCCTCTTGACTAAATCATCCGTCTTTTTTGAAATTGTGAACATTTATTTGCCTGTTCATGTACTCCACGTCTACCGATTTTTGTTCGAAGTGCGTCGTTTCTGTCTCAGGGTGTCTATCCAACAAATAATCGCTGAAACTGCAGTTGTGAGATGAAGGTGTAGGTCGTAGAGAGCCGCGTCAAACCAGACAGAAGACTAATAACCTGGTCGTGGGAAGATCGTGGTATGCATCAGTTACGCGGGAGAAACGTCCGCTGCATGTTCCATGGGATCTTAGCCTGTCCAGTCTTGGGTTTACCATTACGAGATCTGTTCTTACAGGTTGCTTGGAATCGATGGATTCAGTAGGGCCAAAATGAACACCATCTAGTATCTCAGTGGCGCCTGTTATTGGTCGCGCAGTATCGACCAGCTGTGTCATGAACTTAGTCAGAAAATGGGACTGACTGTAGCAAGGCCTGTGTCCACAGGGAGCGACGAATTCAGATCAGCCAGACGAAGTGGCCGAGCGGTTCTAGGCGCTACAGTCTGGAACCGCGCGAAAGCTACGGTCGCAGGTTCGAATCCTGCCTCGGGCATGGATGTGTGTGATGTCCTTAGGCTAGTTAGGTTTACGTAGTTCTAAGTTCTAGGGGACTGATGATCTCACAAGATAAGTCCCATAGCGTTCAGAGCCATTTGAACAATTTTTTTGAGTTCAGATCAGCATGGCGGTCATTCTTACTGTGGTGTCACCGCCAGACACCAAACTTGCTAGGTGGTAGCCTTTAAATCGGCCGCGGTCCGTTAGTATACGTCGGACCCGCGTGTCGCCACCATCAGTGATTGCAGACCGAGCGCCGCCACACGGCATATCTAGAGAGACTTCCTAGCACTCGCCCCAGTTGTACAGCCGACTTTGCTAGCGATGTTTCACGGACAAAATACGCTCTCATTTGCCGAGACGATAGTTAGCATAGCCTTCAGCTACGTCATTTGCTACGACCTAGCAGGGCGCCATTACCAGTTACTATTGATACTGTGACTCATGTACCGTCAAGAGCGACGTTCACCATTAATGGATTAAAGTTAAGTATTCCACCAGCTACGTCCGTTTTTTCTAAATTCTAATTTCCTTGTCCTGTTCCAGACCTCACGCCAGCCTGCGTGAGCTAAAACGCGTGCCTTTCGGCTTCTTCTAGTAACACGGTGTTGGCTCTCCTGCCAACCACAACACTTACGACTTCCTACGACATGACTTCAGAGACATGCGCACCAACACTGGTGCCCCAACAACGAAACTGGATGCCACAGTGAAACAGCACCAAATTTTCCCAATAGTCCCGGTTCTGCCGCGCGGGATTAGCCGAGCGGTCTCAGGCGCTGCAGTCATGGACTGTGCGGCTGATCCCGGCGGAGGTTCGAGTCCTCCTCCCTCGGGCATGGGTGTGTGTGTGTTTGTCCTTAGGATAATTTAGGTTAAGCAGTGGGTAAGCTTAGGGACTGATGACCTTAGCTGTTAAGTCGCATAAGATTTCACACACAACATTTACTTCCAGTTCTTCGACCACCATCAAGATGAGTGTATCTATAATATGTGGAGATTCCAAAGTGAACATACGCTGCGAGACGGTATTCATCATCGTCCAGAACCTGGTGTTATGGGCACTCAAAATGGTCACCTCTAGTTCCCATAGCTAATCATTTGAAGAGCAACTGGTACGTTTCAGACATGTGGCTGTTCCCTATTTTCGGGAAACTCGTCACACAACGCAAGTTCAAGTGATATCAACGCTGTCCTGACATACGTCGGCAGAGAAGGTGTTTGGCTGTTGCCCTGGACAGCACGTGCTCGGTATCTCTTACGTATTAGAAATATTTGGTCGTGTGTTGCTGAGAGACTGTGGGAACTTTAACTCGGCAGCCACCGCGATTGATGAACCGTGGCATAGAACTAAAGCAACGTAGAAAAATATACTAGTATCTGTCATCCATGGTGAATTCAGTTCCATTCCCAGGGGGGAGAGGGGGAGGGGAAGAGCCATTGTTGATGTCACAGTTCGAAGTTCTGATACAGGGTGGTCAGAAACAATCTGGAAAGCTTGTAAGGGTGTTGCAGCGTAGGTTGTTCTGATAAATAACTCTTAAGGAAAAAACTCGATGTGCGGCGCCGTTTCCTTGTTATTAACTTTGAAGTTAGAACTATCAGGCCGTTGTGCGAGCAAATTCAAACGGCCCACTAGAGACGATGTCGCCAAACGTGTACTTCTTTTGGTTATCTAAAACCGAGCAAGAAAGTTATAGAATAACTGAACATGGGACGGCCGTAAGAATCGATCCCGAGCCAATCGCCGAGCAGTCTCGTGTGCTTCCATCTGCTCTATGAGAAAAACTGACACTAATTGTGTCTAGCGGGTCAGTTGAATTTTCGAGCACAACAGTCTGATTGGCTAACTTCAATGTTAATTTCTCCGAGTTGTGTACAATAGCCAGAACAATTAATTATCGTAATGGTTCGCAGACTCACATACAGAGAATGAATAACGCAAGATTTCCCAGTCTGGAATTATGTAGTAAAATGGCAGGTAGCAGAGTTGTAGAAAAATACAGAATAGTTGGAAACTTTATTATTATTGTAGAATTGAGATAAAGCCTAATACACGGAGTGAAATATTGGACACTATTCATGAAGTTTTCTTGTGCTTATACATTTTTAAAATATTGATTGAGTTACTTTTACAACAAAGATATCGCCATTTAATAGATGGAGGTACACAGAGAACGCTGCAGACGTTTGTAATGAATCACAAAGATTCTGGTAATGTGAAACTATTTTATGCGGAACATGGTAAGAAAATTGCGTCCTAAATGAAGAGAGTGATAACGAGTATATGGTATCGTACACAAAACGTCAAGTAAATGTGTTTTGAAGAAAACCTACTTAATGTAGTTACCATCTTACGTGTGGTCAACAGGAGAACCACAGAAACTGCAGAGCGGAGCAAGACACACGTAATTCAGAGAAGGATAAAGAGCAACAACGGAGATCTGTGTATTATTTGCAAAATTTAGTATCACAAGAACGATGTTTCCAGTTTTGGACAATGTAACGGTACTAAAGAGAGTTGGTGATACTGTACAACATGCGAGAATTTGCCGCGTTCTCATTGTTAGTAAGATGTCATCGCACTTTGTTTCAACCTGCCTCAGTTTTAATGCACGATTAATGGTAAAAACTTAATATTTATCGGTTATTCTGTACGCCGAGGGTACTCGACTGTTCACGTCACAGTACCGAATGTCCGAGGCCCTGCTCGCCAAAGCGCGACTGTGCACTCTAGTTGCCCGCGACTGTGGCGCGGGTTGCCGTCACGCCCCAGCGCCTGATGCCAGCTGACTTCCCCGGGTGTGGCGCCGTCCGTGACTCGGTAGGTGACATCAGCCACGCGACGAACGGCATCAGCTACTCCGAGACCTCAAATTGGCAGACAAAGGAAACAACTTTCTCGGCAACAAGGACACGCTGCCGCTATGAGAATCGCGTTCCTACTGTAAAACCCTCACAACCAAGAGGGAAGAACGAAGGAGGAAAAAGTGTGCGTAGCCGAAAAGTTTGCTTATTACTCGGGTTTGTTTCTTTTTAACAAAAAGCCTTTTCTCCCTTCGCCGTGGTTACATTTCACACAAATGTGATCATGAAAGGCCTTCTGTAAAGCAGTCCTTAATGTGAAGATGTTGTCAACCACAATGTTGAAACACGACTGTGGCTTAATGACTAATGAATCCACTGTAGATGGTAAGACCTTGTCTTCCTCCGCAGTATGAATTGACATAACCCAACCAGTCATATGGGACCTTCAGCGGCGCTCTTCTTCGTACCAATCTTCTTAGTGTGTGTTAAGTCCGCACATAATTTTGGCGAAGTACAGCGGGGATTGTGGTTTAGTGCGAGTCGTCAAGCGAAGTGAATTGGAAAGAAGATAGGCGTTTATGGTGAGACGAATATAGTGGAACATCTACTGGACATGAAACTGTTATAACTGGAGTAGGATTCCTTATGAATGGAAAGGTAGGGCAGAGAGTTGGTTACTAAGCACAATTCGGTGGTACAATTATTCTCATCACTGTCGACTGCAAACAAAAGCCACCGACAATAGTTCAAATATACTTGACGGTTAGCAGAAGATGAAGGGATAGACAAAATATATGAGGACACTGATCGCGTAATTCAGTTCGTGTAGCGGGATGAAAAATCTAGTAATTTTATGGATGAACGGAACGCGATTTAGTGGAAGGAACAGAAGACTGGGTCACATGAAAATGTGGGCACTGTAGAAGGAACGGGATTGCAGAGAAACTGATAGGGTTCTCCAGTGAACACCAGCTCCTAATAGCCGGCCGGGGTGGCCGAGCGGTTCTAGGCGCTACAGTCTGGAACCGCGCGACCGCTGCGGTCGCAGGTTCGAATCCTGCCTCGGGCGTGGATGTGTGTGATGTCCTTAGGTTAGTTAGGTTTAAGTAGTTCTAAGTTCTAGGGGACTGATGGCCTCACAAGTTAAGTCCCATAGTGCTCAGAGCCATTTGAACCAACCAGCTCCTAATAGCGAATACACTGCTAGAAAACCAAAGAAGAGGAGGTATACTTGCAAAAGATCTGGTGCGCAGCTGGCTTAGACCATGATCATGTAAAGATTTCGAAATAAGATATCAGATTGTAGGGTATTTCCAGAAGAAGATACAGATCACAGTATAGTAATGATGAATAGTAATCCGAATTAGAGATCAACGTCAGGAAGAATCAGTGTTATGTGAGGTACTGAGAGACTGAGGATAGTGATGTACGTTTGAATAGCAATGATAAGATTCACTAATTATAGTGCTATCCTCAGTGGAAACGAAAATGAATTTGCAGGAGCTACTGGGCGAAATTAACAGTCTGCGCATAGGCACAGAATATAGAGAAAACAGGAACGGACTACGAAGTAGAAAATCTGAAGTCATTCTGCTAACTCTGCAGCAAAAAAAAGGACATACAAAGCAGACTCGCACAGGCAAAGGCGGCATTTATGCCTAAAATAAGTCTACTGGTGTAGCACATTGGCCTTCATTTGAGAAAGAAAGCCGCGTGGGGTAGCGTAAGTTAGTTTAAGTTTGATTAAGTAGTGTGTAGGCTTAGAGACCGATGATCTCACCAGTTTCGTCCGATAAGACTTTACCACAAATTTCCAAATTTTTTAGTAAGATATGTCTGAGATTATATGGCTGGAGCATAGCATTAAATGGAAATGAAGCACGGACTGTAGAGGAAACTGAGAAGAAGAGAATCGAAGTGCCTCAAGTGGAAGTCGAATCGAGCCACAGAAAACCAGTCAGACGACTGATGTCTTAAAAAATAAAAGAAAATTAACCATCGTGTGAACTACTTTTCACAACATCTCGTCAGAGAACACCTAAACATTATGTGCGGATAATCATTCCGGCTATACTTTTACGAGCTGCTGAATATCGGCTTCAGATCAACTCGTCTTTGTTTCTAAGGAACCGTTACCGGCGAGGCCACCATTTTCAAGCTTCACACGGTATAGACCAGCGCCTCTCACAGGAAAGTATTTGGGAAGAAATAGTGGGAGCAGCGATACAATGAACATGATACTTTATTGCATATTCAGGAACATATCTACCTACAAAAGTAAAAATTTGGCACGTCTGCAGTTGTTAAAATACGAATACTCTGCTCGCATGACTTGAGACCGTTCTAAACAATCTGAGACGACTAACTGCATTCGAGTGTATTTGCAAAGCTTTGTATTCTCAGGGCGCTGTTCATCGGCTGGGCATAAATTCATGCTCTTTCACCTGTCACGTTCGTCAACTATCATGCTTGTTTCAGCATGTGAATTTATATTATGAAATATGCCCAATGAATAACATTAGAGCACGTCTTGGTGCCATTCACGGATTTTGTTTTCTCATGGCGTTCTATCGACAATTGCCTCTGGTTCGCAGTGCCGCTGGAGCTGGTTGTGGAAGAAGCGCTGTCTCCGCCACCAGGGGAAAGGCTGCATTTTGTAACGGGCGATTTAACGGCAGCTGCGGTGAGCAGATAAATGTCTCACTCATTACCAGGCAGGCAGTGAACTGTGAACAAGGACAGTGGCTTCCGTGCAGGTGGTGAACTCGGGCATCAGCTGTGCTTAAAAGGATAGTCTGTGCTGTTAAGATGTGCCGGTTGTTGCTGTTTGGACAGCGAAAGTCGTCTTGTCGGAAACTTGTTCCGATGAGACGGTTGGACCGTTACTTGTGCTCAGCATTTGAATATCTGGAAGAACCCTACGTCAGCTGTGCTGGAGGGTTTGCTAGATGTTCGTCAGTTCTGATCACTGGTCGTAAGGGCTGCCTGAGGATTACTGCCTGTTGGTTCCCGAACTACAGGTGTACGGCGAAATAACCCACCTGCTAGGCAGTCGTGGTTATCTGTGGCTGCTGCTATTCTCCTCATCGTTCGTAAGAAATTAGGGTGAGCATTTCGTTTTACGGCTGTCATTATGCGATCTCCCCGTCTGTGTGCTTGCGCCCTGGTTAACCAAAAACTTCTCAGACTCATAGAAAAATCGGTGAAGTACTTATGTTACATTGGCTGTTAATTGATTTCCTACCAACTCTTTATTATTTAATCAGTGGAGCCGCTATGTAATATCGTATGTCATGTTGAGTGTGGGCGCTGTGACGTGGTAGTTGAAGCTGTATTTATTGTTTGTCCTTTATTGTACATTGTGTGGACGAGCGGTCCCTTAATCTCAAGGGGGTCTGTCCTGTGTAGGTATAGACTGAAAATGTACCCTGACCGTTCATCTGTGCTTCGTGCGTGACAGGAAGGAGTCCTTGTAATTCTGTTCTTTCATTTTGTGTAGCCATCCACCTCGTAACATAAAAGCTTTATGTTGTAAGTAGGCTGTTTAGGTTTTTATGTTGGTAACGCCATGTAGCGCTCTATATGAAAATCACTGGCTGTGCTGTGTGCAACCTGTGGCTGGTTTGCATTGTTGGAATTTGCTATTGTAGTGTTGGGCAGTCGGCTGTTAACAGCGCGTAGCGTTGTGCAGTTGGAGGTGAGCCATCAGCAGTGGTGGATGTGGGGAGAGAGGTGGCGGAGTTTTGAGAGCGGATGATCTGGACGTGTGTCCATCAGAAACAGTAAATTTGTAAGTCTGGATGTCATGAACTGATGTATATATTATGACTTTTGAATATTACTAAGGTAAATACATTGTTTGTTCTCTATCAAAATCTTTCATTTGCTAACTATGCCTATCAGTAGTTAGTGACTTCAGTAGTTATAATCTTTTATTTAGCAGGCAGTTTTGGCGCTCGCTGTGTTGCAGTAGTTCGAGTAATGAAGAATTTTGTGAGGTAAGTGATTCATGAAAGGTATAGGTTATTGTTAGTCGGTGCCATTCTTTTGTAGGGATTTTTGAAAGTTAGATTGCCTTGCGCTAATAATATTGTGTGTCAGTTAATTGATGATCAGAATAAGTAAAGAGAGAAATGTCTGAGTACTTTCAGTTCTGCCCAGCTGTTTGAAACTCAAAGAATGTAAGAGGTTTATCAGCACAGTAATTCATAAATTTTTCTGAGGGGACGTTTCAGTGTTACCCATAATCTGAGCTAATGAAGTCAAATTAAGAAACCAGTTAGGCTGGCCATTTATTTAGTCTATTGCTCCTAATTTCTGTTTTGGTATAGAGTCCGTTACTGTCTGACAGTCGAACTGTACAGACAGAATTTGGCACGATCTCAGGTTATGAATAACACTATTGAGTTTTTTGGTTACACAAATTTTTGAGTAGGTTTTCTGTAAGGCCTTGCTGGGCGGATATTAGTAAACATACATAGTCCCGTTTTCTGGCGGAATACAATTACGCACGTGTTTTTTTTTTAATAGTTTCTCTGTCTGGCAGTTGCTGTTTAAATATACGTTGCTTTTCTTAAGTGGCAATAGTAAAGCACAATGGAAGTTGCTGACTTGCTCCTTGACTATTCTATTAAATTCTGCAAACAGTCGCTTTCTGAAGTTGTGTAAGTAGGCTGTTTATGTTTTCTCTATGTAAGTAGGCTGTTTATGTTTTCTCTATGTAAGTAGGCTGTTTATGTTTTCTCTATGTAAGTAGGCTGTTTATGTTTTCTCTATGTAAGTAGGCTGTTTAGGTTTTTTATTGGTAACGCCACCTCTGTATGACAATCACTGGCTGTGCTGTGGGCAGTCTGTGTCTGCTTTGCATTGTTGTAATACTCGCCATTGTAGTGTTAGGCAGCTGGATGTGAACAGCGCGTAGCGTTGCGCAGTTGGAGGTGAGCCGCCAGCAGTGGTGGATGTGAGGAGAGAGATGGCGGAGGTTTGCAATTTGTCATGAACTGATATATATATTATGACTTGTGATGATATTAAGGTAAATACATTGTTTGTTCTCTATTAATATCTTTCATTTGCTAACTATCCCTATCAGTAGTTAGTGCCTTCCATAGTTTGAATCTTTTATTTAGCTGGCAGTAGTGGCGCTCGCTGAATTGCAGTAGCTTGAGCAGCGAAGATTTTTGTGAGGTAAGTGATTTGTGAAAGGTATAGTTTAATGTTAGTCAGGGCCATTCTTTTGTAGGGAACTTTGAAAGTCAGATTGCGTTGCGCTAACAAAATATTGTATGTCAGTTAAAGCACAGTCATGTATAATTGTTCAAAGGGGACGTTTCATATGTCGACCCTTAGCCTAGGATACCTCACTGGAATCTTCTGATTTTTTCTTGTAGTTTGTGTAATTAGTGTAGATTTTGTTTATTGCTAGCGCGTAATTGTAGAGAGAATCTCCTTTGTAGTTGTAGTTTTTCATTGTTGTAGAGTAAAACAGTTGTGGCATGCATGTAGATTTGCACCAAGTATTTCGCAGCTGCAATTAACTAGACATTATTTCCATTGCTACGTTATTTTATTTTGCTCTTCAAATTGTGTTTTTCTGTGTTGTCATGTGAAATACTGTGACAATAATGGCGTGTGAAAAACGTAATACTAGGCTCCAAAGTAAACTGAGAAATGACAGTGAAGACGAAGGCAGTGTGTTAGCGCCGCAGAGTAATGAATTAACTGATGTTCAAAGTAGTAATTTGGTAATCGTGCATAGGGAAATGGAGCGGGCGGCAAACAATGGCACGGACAGTGAAACAATTAGTGAAGAGGGAAGCATTATCGATCAATCGGTCGGCAACAGCTCGCCTCAGGAATCCGAAATGACAGGACACAATTTCGCAAATACTGTAGATTCAGGTTTTGGGTTATCACCGTTTTCTCAAATAAGTCAAGACGCATTTTCTGCTTGTCAAAATGTGAATGTTGCCGGTGCAAATGCACTGCCGAAAAGCGTAGAGAAACAGATTCCAGACACTAATACATTATTATTGCAATTAATGCAACAAATGGAACAAAATCAGAGACAAACACAGCAAAAGCTTCAAAAGTTAGACACAATGGAACAAAATCTTAAAAAGTTAGACTCATTGGAGCAAACTCTTGAACGAACACGTGAGGATTTAACTGCTGAGTTACATCACATTGAATCGAAATGTCAAAAAGTCTGTAATGACGTAAAAACACAAATTTGTGAGCATTTCCAACCTATTTTTTCGCGTCATGAAAATGCACTACAGAATCACGAAGCAGCTATAAAAGAACTGCAAACTATTGTTCATGAAAATCATGAGACCTTGCAAGCAAAATTTGACTCAGTTGCATCTACCGATACGGTTATGCAACTTGCAAAAACTCAGGAAAACTTAAAGGTCACAGTAGACACGATTGCAACACAAATGGACACTCTGAAACTTGGTTCAGAAAAACATAGAGAGGAAATGATTTCACTATCGGATAAAGTAGCCGAACTTTCAGATCAGTTCACTAACTTATCTACAAAGGTAGATGATGATCTGAATGACACAACACCTGTAGCCTTCACTGACACAGAAGAGTATGAACAAATTAGAAAATTCAAACAAAATCAAAATCAAATCAATACACAGTACAAAAGAGAAATCCGGGAAGTGCAAGATCAGTTGGCACAAGTAGTACAAGAATTACGTATTTCAGAGGACACTCGCGCCCCAATACGGGAAGAGGGACATACAAATACGGAACAGACACAAAATAACAACACAGGGCACTTCGGAAATTGTGAAAGAAGTTGGCAAGGTACGCCGAATTTTGAGATGGAACGGCCGACACGACCTAACAATGACCGATATGCGACTCGCCGACATGATGATTTTGACTATAAGCTGTTCATTACTACACGTAAATTCAAAACATTTAAGAATTCTGGCAACGACATTCATCCACAAGCATGGCTCCATCAATTCTCTCATTGTTTTCCTCCCAACTGGTCGTTGGAACACAGATTAGAATTTATGTGTGGCTACTTAGAGAATGAACCAGCTGTAAGAATGCGATCGGTAATTCATGATTGCCACAGTGAAGGAGAGTTTTACCATGCCTTCCTCTCAGCATATTGGTCTCAAGCCACACAAGACCGTGTAAAACATAGCATCATAATGATGAAACGTTTCGAACAATCTGAATTTTCCAGTCTTATGAAATATTTTGAAGACATGTTGCATAAGAATCAGTATCTTTCAAACCCATACAGCCCCTCAGAACTCATCCGCATTTGCTTAATCAAATTACCTGAACATTTACGACATATTATTTTGGCAGGACGTTGCAAAGACGACATTGAAGCTTTTCAGGGACTGTTACAAGAACTGGAAAGTGACACTGACAATCGCGGAACACAGGAGCACAACAATTACAGATCACATCTGTCGCAATTCCGCGATGAAAGAAATAATAACTGGACGCGACAAGGCTATTCTCACAACACAAATCGTGACCGAAATAGACACCACCCGTATGACAACCGTTGGCAGAGTAGTAATAACTACAGGGAAAGATCACCTCTCCGTGGTAATGACTATCACAGAGACAATCAGAGAAACAGACAATATGGGAACCAAAATAAATATTATCAGGGGAGACAGAAGAACTTTAGACGCAACGGTCCAGCGCGCAGTTTCGATTCAGGGAGAAATTCTCCACCACGTGACCGACAAGAAAGAAACTATGGCATCTACCGACATGACGACAGACGATATGATCGTAACGATAGACCTGAACTGCATCAGAACTGGCGGGATTCAAACAGAGCAGGGCCCTCTCGTCACGGTGAATTTGTAGAAGTTAGGTCTCCAAATCCCAATAACGACGCGCGCCAACAAAGAGACAGACAATGACTCGCACAGCAGGCAGCCGCGTGCGCCCGCTGGCTCCGAGAAAAATAACATAAGACGCTACCCTTGAGAAAAATTTTAGCATTCTTTACCGATGTATACAACATGATAATTGCTTTGAAGTTGAAACTCTGCGTACTAGGAAGAGTAAAGGTTTACACCACATTTCACATGTAAAACCGTTTATTGAAAGATAATTTGCCTTTTAACTTTGTCTTTGCCATAAAACGTTTCACTTCACGTTACTAGTATGCTTAAGAAACTGTTAACATACAACAATGTTTGAAGTACAATATCCAGTCTAGAACCTAAGGAACATTTTTAAACAGAAATTACGAATGCATTGTTATAGTGAACAGACGACACAGTGTTGTATTTGTACATTCTTGCTTGTTTGTTGCACGATTACGTAACGACTATAAGGCTCACATACTTAGAACATTTACCAGTACTGCTAATGAGATTTTAATGCAACATTTTGGTTACCTGAAAATACATTCTGTATTTAAAGTGCTTTCTGAGAGATACCAGATGACACAGAGGTTAGTTTATGTGACAGCTACACAATTTTTATCACGACGCTACTAATGAGTGACAATTTACAATGTTACTTTTGCGGTGTATCTGTTTTATATCTGCACAGTTTTCTGAATTCTTCTGGAAATCAAAACATGTTTTATTAGTAACTTTTGTGGTATAGCTACAAGGAGACAGCCTTTTCCATAGCACAACAATACGTTACAGCACAGTACTTTCATCATCACAACAATAAGCGTAATAACTAAGATATCTCTACGCAAAGCATTTCACTTTTGTTTATCATGAAGTAAGTACATTGGCTTCTGCAGAACTTAGCTTTTGGAGGAAAATAACTACGACACTTTCACAGAGATTATCTTACAACAATATGCACATTTAGCGCTACAGGACACGCATTTCAGTGATTAATTTTGTACTTAAAACATTTATTTTTAAAGATTTTTGAATTACAAAGAAAGTTTTCAGTGATACATTTCATTTCATTGCTGTAATCTGTAACACCTGAGGGTATAATTACATTAATCCTCAGGGGGGTACACGCTTACTTTGTGTACCATGTGTTTGGCAAGCACAAGGAGCCCTAGCTAATATGGTATTTGCTTATACAACTTTACACATCGGTACCATATTTCTCTAACACACAAATTACACAGCTATCTGATCATTTAACTGAGAGATAAACATTTTTTTTACTACATCAGTGACAGATGTTTACGTAATTACACAGCTGGATAACTTCACACTTATGAAACTGTATTTTGTCTGTACTTTGTGAAACTGTTCATATTTTTTCGGAACCATTGTGATACTATGAGAGCTTTGAATGATGTATTTGGTATGAGATCATGATTTTTAAAGTACGTTTGAGGCAGATGACACTTTTGACATGAGCAGAGAATTTTTTTTAATTATTGGAGGAAGCTACGACGATTTTGAGATTTGACTGACGTGTTATGATGTTATTTTTACGACGACGATGTGTATTATGCTGCTGAGGTATGTTTACGATTAATAGGCTGATGCTATATGAGTTATTTGATTATGATACTTATCTGTTATGATGCAATATTGAAGAAGTGTCGACGAATATGTATATATGTAATAAGGTAAGGAGTAATGAATAGTGGGTAGGGACTCTTGACTTGTGAAAAAGGATGTTGGAAACCAAGAATCGTACTTTAAGAGTTATGACATGTGTGAATCATGTGTGAATGTATCACAATGCCACTGAACATTTTTTGGACACTGTTATATTCATAGGATTTTGTTTCTACAGATTTGCAACGCTAATTCTTGACCTGTGAAATATTTTTATGTGAGGCTGTCACTGTAGCGGTAAATATTTCCGTAAGAAAGTTAAGTGACCACCTGCACGTAATGCGTCGCGGGCACCCAGCTGTGTCAGACACCTGGAGAAAAAGCCATTATTGCGAACCCTTTTCAGCGGCACAGGTAGAAAAAAAAGGGGACGTGGGACGTGTCAAACACCTGGAGAACAAGCCATTAGGGTGTGCCTTTCATCGCTAATGCGACACCCTCGTTACTTGAAAACATATGATTACTCGCACTTTGTGCTACTTACTGAAATGCTTATGAATTGATGGGAAATATTCGTACATCTGCAAACCCGATAATGACAAGTGTCTTTCTATGAGAGTTGAGAGCTACTAACTTACGAAATGTCACATGACTACTGAATGATATTTTTATGCTTTGCTTTTCATAGTTGCTTATTTCATTTGACATCTGTTTTCCAGCTGTGTTGCAGCATTGCTTTTATAAAATAAAATGCATTTGCTAATGTGAACACTTTCTGTCAACAGATCTATTAAATAATTATTTTATGATCCACATTCTTTAAAAAAGGAGCACTTGGAAAGGAAAGAACAATAAGAAGGAACTAGTAACTGCATTCATAATTTTATTTTCAAGTAATTGGTAACTTTTTGGTAGAATAACTTCTTGTGGTGCACCACTTTAATTACTTAGACATTAAGATGTGATTATACATTTCCCTTATCTGCATTGTTGTTTAGTGTAATATTTTTTCTGCTTGCGCTATGTCATGTTTAGGTATAAGTTGCTGCTGTTTGCCAGGCATAGTGTTATTGAATTTGATTTTTGCTCATTTATGCTGCTAGCTTTGCCAATTTGCATTTTTTGCATTGCTGTTTGTGTTGATTTGTTATGTGATGCTGCATTGCCTCGTCCCTTAGTTTAGCATCTGAGCTCAGTAGATTTAAGTTAGCTTAAGAGGGGGTAGCCTCTAAGAGAATGAGTTGTGATGAATTGGAAGAAATGCATTGAGAAAACAGGTTTAGGTAGGATTTTCTTGGAAATAAATGTTGAGGTAAGAAATGTGTGAACATATAAATACAGAAAGCATGCTTAGATAGAATTTTTTTTTTGGTGGAAACAAAGGATGAAATAAGAGGAAAGATATATGAAGTTTTGGGTTGGACTGCAGTACCAAATGTTACACTGAAAACGAACCCTGTCCTTTCCTATTGGTGTTATCCCACTATGTGTTTGTGTACCCTTGAGTATTTGTTTTCCTCCTGTCTCTGTGTACTGTTTCATAGAATTTTTTTCTCTTCTAATACTAAGCTATATTCACTATGAGAAGGAATACTGTTATCCTCAAATATAAGTTGCATTAATAATATGTTATTTTCTTTGTAAAGTTGTTTACAATTCTGTTCTGTTTCAATGTTCATGTGTGAAATTAATGTTTCGAAAACTATTCTCATTATTTTATGTATGTACTTATGTCACTATTTTTGTAACACTGATGTATATGTTTATTTCTATTCTTTTGTAAAGCCTGTACTACAAATGTTATCTGTATTATTATGTTTTTAACGATGTATTTTGTACCTTTGTTATTGTATTCTTATGTTATAAAATTCTAATTGTCACCAGTTCATGACATTATTAACTTGTTAGTTACATTTCACTGCACACGTTTCTGTTGGTCATAGTATGTGGACAATATGTGAGAAGTAGGGACTGTTAGTGTTTGCACGTGTGTTAATAACTCAGCAAGGGACTGGATAACAGCATTGCTGGTTCTAAGGACAATTTCAAAAACTTTGTGAGTGCACAAGTGGTGGGTTATGGACTTGCTATATTATCCGCAAGACTCTTCAATGGTGATTGTGCACCTGCACAGTCGCAACAGATGGCTGCTGGCTATCTCTACAAGGACTACAGTGGGTCTACATCCTTGATGATCCATCAATACCATTACCTCTACAAGGACTACAGTGGGTCTGCACCTCTGGTGGCCCACCAATACCATTATCTCTGCAAGGACTACAGTGGGTCTGCATCTATGATGACCCACCAACGCCATTATTTCTACAAGGACTGCAGTGGGTCTGCACCTCTGGTGGCCCACCAATACCACAATCTCTACCAGGCCTCCAGTGGGTCTGCTCTGTGATGACCTACCTACCAATATTCGTCAGAACTTCGAATGACTCTGCTGTGGGTTTGCTCTGTTGTGGACCATTACCTGTCTGCATGTCGAGAGTCAGCACTGTCTTTCCATTGGAAGGACAACACTACTTCTTCAAGACTGCATGGAAATCCACTACTTCTATGTGCATTTTCTTTTACTGCTTGGACTTTGAGAAAAACTCTGCATTTTTACTGTGATGAACAATGTGGACTGTCTTTATGGACTGTGAGAAATTTTGATCTTTTGACCAACATAATATTAATAAGTGTGTGCATTTTATATCTTTGTTACTGTAATTGTGAAAAATTTTTGTCAAATCTGTATTGGCCACTGCCCAATCAAATTTGTAAAATTTTTGTGGGGAGCATGGGGGCTATGTAAGTAGGCTGTTTATGTTTTCTCTATGTAAGTAGGCTGTTTATGTTTTCTCTATGTAAGTAGGCTGTTTATGTTTTCTCTATGTAAGTAGGCTGTTTATGTTTTCTCTATGTAAGTAGGCTGTTTAGGTTTTTTATTGGTAACGCCACCTCTGTATGACAATCACTGGCTGTGCTGTGGGCAGTCTGTGTCTGCTTTGCATTGTTGTAATACTCGCCATTGTAGTGTTAGGCAGCTGGATGTGAACAGCGCGTAGCGTTGCGCAGTTGGAGGTGAACCGCCAGCAGTGGTGGATGTGAGGAGAGAGATGGCGGAGGTTTGCAATTTGTCATGAACTGATATATATATTATGACTTGTGATGATATTAAGGTAAATACATTGTTTGTTCTCTATTAATATCTTTCATTTGCTAACTATCCCTATCAGTAGTTAGTGCCTTCCATAGTTTGAATCTTTTATTTAGCTGGCAGTAGTGGCGCTCGCTGAATTGCAGTAGCTTGAGCAGCGAAGATTTTTGTGAGGTAAGTGATTTGTGAAAGGTATAGTTTAATGTTAGTCAGGGCCATTCTTTTGTAGGGAACTTTGAAAGTCAGACTGCGTTGCGCTAACAAAATATTGTATGTCAGTTAAAGCACAGTCATGTATAATTGTTCAAAGGGGACGTTTCAGTTGTAATAGTACGAGACATTGTTGGCAGTTGCTATCTTGCTCACAGATTATTCTGTTAAATTTTGCCAGTAGCTGCTTTCTTTAAGTTGTAATAGTAAATCTGGTGGGCAGTTGCTGTTTAATTCACCGGATCATTTTATTAAATTGTTCCAAGAGTTGCTTTTTCTAAGCCGGATTCGTAAATCCTTGTGGTAGTCGCTGCTTAACTTTATACTCATTTTATTAAATTCTACCAGCAGTAATTTTTGTAAATTATTATTGTAAACTCTGTTGGTTGCTCAAATTTGTGGTGCCAACGGTTGCGTCTCTTAAGTGTATGTACCGAGCGGTCTAAGGCGCTGCAGTCATGGACTGTGCGGCTGGTCCCGGCGGAGGTTCGAGTCCTCCCTCGGGCATGGGTGTGTGTGTTTGTCCCTAGGATAATTTAGGTTAAGTATTGTGTAAGCTTAGGGACTGATGTCCTTAGCAATTAAGTCCCATAAGATTTCACACACGCGTTTCTTAAGTGTAATTGTAAATCTGGTTGGCAGTGATGTCATTCAGTTTCTTTGTTGAGGTTTTTAATACATTCTGCCACCAGTATCCTTTTGCAATGTCATATTAATCTTATCTCATACATGTTGCACTTCCTGCTTGTTTTAATAATGTGGTTCGTTTAAATTCGAATCAAATTATTCTTATCCAGCATCCTACCGCTTCCAGTCTTTACGCAAACATGGAGTAGAAATGTGTCGTTACAGATGTTGGCCTGGGTATTCAGTTCGTTGATTGTAATTTAATTCTCTTTTCAGGCCATACATATTCTGTTCAGAGTATCACCATGGAGGTACGTGCGTAGCGATGTATACGAGTCAGAGCAAATGTAGTACAGGGAAACATCAAAGGAGGGGCAAGGTTCTCTGATCATGAATGACAGTTTATTCTAATCGAAGATGCAGTTCCTATGAAAGTACATTTCAACAGACGTATACGCCGTAGGACATTTAGAACTAAAATAGGGATACATTGTTTAACATTTGGCCAGTTTCAGTAATAAATCATTGAACGTTCGGGCCCTTAATATACATCGGAGCAGTATACATAGGACACATTGACTCAATTGTAATTGAGACCAGTCGTATATTCGAGATGGAGAAGCAACACAACGCATGGGTGTAGGTTTATTTAACCGACACGCATGAAGGTTGCTTCCATGAAAACATTCGAAGAACAAGCAGATCGAGAAGAGGGATGCGTATTGAACGTGATAACATGGTCGCAAAAGTCTCGTTGCGATTGCAAAAATTTGAAGTGAAAGAAATTTCTGAATGAATGTGATAGAACACTTTAAGCTCGCTTCAAATTTTGATGTTCATAGAAGGATCTTATGGGTGTATGGAAAAATATAAAAAAATATCCATTTGGGTTTTGGTCTTGTTAGCCGGTTCAATTTAGTTTTAGTTTGGTATCACTTGGTAATATTTCACTTTCATTCTGTCCTGTGCGTCACAATAATCTGTTAAAGGACTACCTCTTTTTTGATGAATTTGCTCGTATCTTTTTCCGGTCGCCGCGTGGAATTTTGCGGACTTTTTTCGAAGCGTCTTCTCTGCTGCTGGAAATTTCTAGACTTGTACCAAATTATCAAATGACGACTCAACACATACCTGGTAATCAAAAAGTCAGTATAAATTTCAAAACTGAATAAATCACGGAATAATGTAGATAAGTAGGTACTAATTGACACACATGCTTGGAACGACATGGGGTTTTATTAGAACCAAAACAATACAAAAGTTCAAAAAATGTGCGACAGATGGCGCTTCATCTGATCAGAATAGCAATAATTAGCGTAACAAAGTAAGACAAAGCAATGATGATGTTCTTTACAGGAAATGCTCAATATGTCCACCATCATTCCTCAACAATAGCTGTAGTCGAGGAATAATGTTGTGAACAGCATTGTAAAACATGTGCAGAGTTATGTTGAGGCTTTGGTGTGGGATGTTGTCTTTCAGCATCCCTAGAGATGTCGGTCTATCACGAAACACTTGCGACTTCAGATAACTCCAAAGCCAATAAATGCACGGACTGAGGTCTGGGGACCTGGGAGGCCAAGCATGACGAAAGTTGCGGCTGAGCACACAATCTTCACCAAACGACGCGCGCAAGAGATCTTTCACGCGTCTAGCAATATGGGGTGGAGCGCCATCCTGCATAAACATCGTACGTTCCAGCAGGTGTTTATCAGCCAGGCTGGAGATGATGCAATTCTGTAACATATCGGCGTAGCTATCACCCGTCACGGTAACAGTCACTGACGTTTTGCTGTCCAGCGCCATCTGTCGGACATTTTTTGAACTTTTTTTTTGGTTCTAATAAAACCCCATGTCACTCCAAGCATGTGTGCCAATTTTTACCGCTCTATCTACATTATTCCGTGGTTTATTAAGTTTTCAAATTTATACTGACTTTTGGATCACGCGGTATTTTCACTTCCAACCATCCGTTTGAAGATGTTTGTTGCATAACTGCATTTACAATTCAGTCCATTAACGTGACGCTAATACATTCTTTCCCTATGACAACTCAAACAAGAGCGCCGCCGATTTAAGAGTAACACCAAAGTTTTGTTACATTAGAATCAAAAAGCATCATTTATTTTTCAGCTAAGAGATTCCATAATCCTTTTTATTCTGTGCGCGTCTTCTGGGTCCATGGACTACATACCAGACACCCAGCAAGTAGTCAGCATTCACCTGGCTTTCGCACATTGAGGCTACATCTTCCCTCTTACGCCCTCTCTGTAGAAACAGGTACGGTATGCACAGTATGTCTGTCGATATTTGACACTCCTACTTTACTTAAACAACATGAAGATTATTAGCTGACGTGACAGTTCTTTATTTAGCGGAACAGGACTTGACCCACAATGTCCTGTTACACTAGTGCAGATTGTAGCAGATGTTGGTGCTTCTTAAGTCAGACATTGTTCAGAATACTACAGATATAACAGACCGACACAGTGCATATCAGATGGGGACAATGTTCGGCCAACAGTGTCCCTGCTGCTATGGATGACAGACCATATCATGGGAACTTTTGTTGCCTATAATCCAACTATCTGCTCCTTGTGACAGGCTATAGGCCGAGCAAATAAAAGTCCCAGATTTTCTTTTAAAATATGTCTCTTCTCTTAGACACGCTCATTCTTGTGGTTTTCACATTGAAAATCACTATGTCAATTTACTAGGGTAGACAGTATGCTGCACACTTTATTAGTAGACCCCAATAGTTGGTGATATGTCGACGTAACACGGCTGTCGAATACTGAAGCAGGTCTTCCGTTACTTAGGATTGTAAGCGAACTTCTGTATCTAGCAGAGTGATGTCACCCCTGGATGGTTGTCGCAAGGACGTTAAAACACCCTGTATATGTTAGCTTCGCCGGCGGAACCAACAATTTATGGCGGCTGCGCGTGCAGGGGTGTAAACTACACAGACACTCTCTGTCTCCGTGTTGCTGGTCGTTGGATCTGCGAGATACCCCTGGCCGCTGAAACATGTCACTTCAAGGTCACTGCACAAGCACCGCAGAGTTGGTAGTGTAACTAAGAAACAAGTGAGTAACGGGAGGCGCCGCGTCTTCTGAACCAATAACAGCACCGAGCAAAAGCCGGTTCCGGCGTCGACGCTACCACGTTGCCGGTTTCCGTGTAAACATTGTATGTTAGAGCACGAACGCCTGCTGTTGTGTTGTGTTATCGCCTAGACTACAGTTTTTGTTTGTTAAACAATGTCTCCAAAACGATATCGCTTGCCAAGCGAAAATCCGTTGCACCGTTGAGTGCCATTAGTCAGGCTTTGGAATTACTACGGAGGACGATTGAGTTTTACGAGCAAGAAAAAGAAATGGTTTCTGTTCATGGACATGCGTCGATTCCTGCCGATAAAGTTTTAGAGCGTACCTCGAAAATTCTAGGACTCTGTGAAAGAACAGTTATAAGGAAAGGGGTGCTACTTCAAGACTTACAAGGCAGTGAAATAAACAATGTGAAAGAAAGCTACGGACAAGAAAAAGAAGCAGCCTCGTCCTATTATAGATATTGATTCTTTCCAATCCGATGCAATTCGTCGGCACGTATACGGATACTATAAAAGGAAAGAATACCCCACAATAACGAAGTTGCTAATTTCTTTAAAGGAAAGTGAACTTTTCTCAGGTGGGGAAAACGTCACTTAAGATGATATTAAGAAGTATGGGCTTCCGTTTTAAAAAGTTAGATGGACGAAAACTGCTACTAGAAAAAGCTCATGTCATTGCAGCTCGTACCATATTCTTATACAAAATTGTAGGAAAGGACACACACGCAGTCATATGGTTAGACGAAACCTGGGTCAACGCTGGAGAATCAGTTGAGAAATGCTGGACAGATGATACTCCGAATAGCAGCGGTCATCAACCAACAGGAAGAGGATCACGATTCATTGTGGCCCATGCAGGATCTTCAAACGACTTAGTGCCTGAAGTACCTCTAGTTTTTCGATCAGAAAAAACCGGTGACTATCATGAGGATATGGACCACCCACGGTTTCTACAGTGGTTTAAAAACTTGTTGCTCCAGTTTAGTGTTCCGACCGTTTTTGTGATGGACAATGCACCGTACCGTTCCGTGATTTTAGATAAAGCTCCCACCACTAGTGACCGTAGAGAAACTATGGTGCAGTGGTTGCAGGCGAGAGACATTGCTGCGGACATGAGCATGAAAAAACTGCTGTTATACTCGCCCGTGAAACAAAATAAGCCTGTGACGCCTAAATACGTCGTAGATGAAATTGCAAGCGAACAGGGTCACTTGGTAATTAGGATATCGCCTTATTACTGTCATTTTAATCCAATTGAATTGGTTTGGAGTGAAGTCAAGGCGTACATTAGAAGTAACAACAAGACTTTTACTATAACAGAAATGGAAAGACTGCTAAGTGAAGGTCTTGCTACGGTAGACACTGCCTCATGGAGGAGAAAAGTAGACCATGTAGCTAAACTGGTAAGAGAAGCACAGATATTGGCGCCGATTCCGATGACAGTGAAGGAGAACTGGCTGCAATTGCACCATTGACATCGTAAATTGTTGAGTGTTAATATATACAGAATTAATTTTTTTTCTCTCTGCAATCGGGTAGGCTATGTATGTTTTGCTTTATTTCTTTCGATGAGTGTGGATAGCGTGTTATTTGGTATGCTTAGATTTGCATTATTACACGACGTTTTACATGCTGCTATTACTGTAACAAATGGACGACTTTTCATAGATATTATCATTAACTTCAGGTGTTTTTATTTCCCGGTTTGATATACAATTAAACGCTTGGCCTCCGTCGTCGTTCTCTCCATTGTTAAAAAAAACGTGCTTTGTTGCACTTACGTATAAATGTTGATTATAGCTTAGTTCTGGACGTGTGCGGTGGCAGCTAGGCAACCTCGCAATCGCAGTGTAGCCAACCACATGCGAGCTGTCAAGTGACATGTTTCACCGGCCCGGGTATAGACCGCGTACTTCAAGTTACAACTTTTCTGAGTCAATTCTGCGCTTTCTTTTTGACGATTAGTAAGTAGGGTATGTAATGAAACCGGCTCTGAAAAGATTTAAATATCAAATTTTGACTGTTAATTGTTCATAACTATTTAACTCGGGATCGCAATGAAATAAACTCTAAAGTCGGACAAACTAGTTTTACTTTGAAAGCTGTTCTAGAGTTAACGTTCGACTTTAATAAACAAAACCAGAAAAGAGTATTAATCACGAAACCCTTTGAATACTTTCTAAGGAAAGTAAACAGCCAGTGAGGTTTCAACATCATTGAATAGGATCTACAAAAGCTACAAAGATTAATAAGGCTTTGAGAATGCTGTACTATGACGAGTTCCTGAACGTAAACTAAGTTCCTACAGTCGTGCAACTGTCAAAGTTCCCACTGTATTTATCCGTCCCACAAATGAGAAATTACTTGCTTAATTGCTGATGATGGGAGCTCAGAAACTAATGGCGAAAGCCACACACCATTTGTTCTACCACAGGCAACATTTAAATACGTGATATTACCTAAAAAATCACAGCACACAGACATTTCGAAGCATAGCTCCCAAACGAATCGGAAAATGTACATGAAGTTGCTACCAAAATAAAAAGAAGACCAGAATTAGCAAACAGTAATCATAGAGAAATAAGATTATAGCAAACAATGAACACACGAAAATTTCAATTCATGCACAATAAAATTACTTTTATCCAGAGGAAACTAATAATACAAATATGGGATGAAACTTCTCAAAAGAAAAAAATCATGCATAATTGCACTACTTTTAAGTGTCCTGAAAGAGAGATAAAAACAGCTCTACCTAGAGTTTCTTCACTGTGAGTTGAAAATGACGTAAGATGTCGTCAGTTGTTCTGCAGTGCTGGCGGTAAATCGTTGTAAATCTATTAGTGGTGAACTGACGTTGTTACATCTGCTTCTCTGGTGCATGATCCACTTGATTCCTTTGTCGTCTTCCTGCGGTACTTGGCGATCGGAAGCTACTGGCACTATTTCGACAGAAATTTGTATGGTACGACGATAACATTTCTCACATCCACAATACAGCTAGTAACATGAAGCACTCACTTTAGAAAAAGTGGAAAATTCACCTGCACTCATAGATCGTTCAGTTGCAGTTCGTGCACTTCCGCACGCGCCACATTCGCGGAATCGCAACTGGCGAAAAAGTTTCAGATGTTGAAAACCATTGGATTGTTCTTATAGCGACTACTAATTTTCTGAAATATGTAAAACCTCCTTATGTTGCGGATGAAAAATCATGGAATACATTAGTTTTTCTAACTGACTCCACAACATACCAACAGGCAACAATCACTGTCTATCCGTGTGCTCTTCTCATTTCAGTTTGCAGCACTCCACAAGGCTTTCATTACTCAAAACAACTGGAATCCATCTTAAATGACAAAAATGACAATATGTACAATAGTTTCATCTCTGTTTTCAGTAACTACCTACATCCTTAAAAATGCACACACACACACACACACACACACACACATACACACACACACACGTGCACACACCTTAATATTTGCCATAAATATTGACAGCCGCCAAGAGTACAAGAGATTGACCTCATTTACAGATAATTCATCACACCATCAGCTTGTACCCCTTGTTAGCTTGAAACTATATGTACATCAAGTACTGGCACAAATTGTATGTCTATTTGCATATTTTAAAGCATTAACCAATGTATTACCCCAACCTTTAGGCAGCTAATATATGTAACATGTAATCTTAAGACCCCTTGCCATGTAAATGTTTGCTCTCATACAATCACTCCTTCCACCCTCTCTCTCTCTCTCTCACTTTCTCTCTCTCTTCCTTTCCTTCTGCCTCTAGCATCTCACATCTGTCTATTAATCCCAATCAAATATTGACACCTACGAATAATTTTACTGCTGTAGCCAATATGATTATTGTACTTAAAGTCTGTAACATTTCACATGATTGTCATTAACAAGTATGAAGCTTAAGCCATTTTAACATTTCACCTGACTGTATAAACGAGTACAAATGTTAACCTGTTTTTTCTTGTCAAAATCGGATTTATATGCCACCTGAAGTACACACACATATATTCGACACCTCAAAACAAATACCTCCAAATCCCTTAAATAATTATTCTGTAATGATTTTGTTACGATGTGTATTCTTTGTACTTTGCGATCATGTCTTCTCTTCTGCTATACGAACCTTGCACCAGACGCCATATTTGTTTACAAATGTGACAGTATACATGTGATGTGTTACGACAGCGAAAGGAACCTGTAACCACTGGAGGTATTCTATTTTACTTGTTTTTTCCATTAGATATCAGATTAATTTTTGTCAGAAGAAATCCAAAACCATGTTCTGAAATAGTGTCTTGTTTCTCCACTAGGCAGTGCCCCAAGTTCCTCAAAAAAATCGTAACACAACACACACACAAATGTCATACAAACTAATGTAAATCCACCCGATGATGGAGTTTTAAACCTTTGAAACGAGGAAATAAACAAAACGGTGACTGGTAACAGTAAACTTGTTGTTTCATTTAATGTCAATAACAGTCTCGGTAAAGCCTAACCTTAAATGTTCACATTTAAAGTTACTCAAAACAGCTTAACACTTTCTTTCTTATTGTCCATATCAACGTTAAGTTCATGCCGTGTTCTGAAGGCAAGGTTTCTAAACTATTTTGCATACTTTTTAAACCGTCACGACACCGCCCCGTTGTTCACTAAATACACTCGCGAACCATCATCCGCTCTCTCGGTTCTACTATTTCGCACTATCAATATCGTTTTCGATCTCACTTTTCGCAAAGTACTTCTCTTTAACACGTAACATATATCGGAATAATTCCACTTTTATCACACAATTAAAATTATTTTGAGCTCAAGAAATTAAATAATCATAATAGTCAAAACGTCGTATCAAAACACAATGCAAGTAATACTTTGTTACACCTTATACTGTAGGACAAAAAAAATATCTGAACTAGCAAACGTATGTATGATGTGGAAAGAAGAGAAAAAATTACCACTGAAAACTAGCAAAGTCTTCGCAGCTTCCCATGTCTATTTCTAAATAAATCCTACATTTAGGTATTTTTGTGCTTGATTTCTAGGGATTGAATGATTGTGGAACGCTGGATAAAACTGACGAAGGAGGAGTGCAGTAGGTTTTCCTGTAGTTGTTGATGTGGATGAGGGTGGTTTGGAAAGAAGTGAAGGCGGTGCTGTCACCACACTGGAACACAAACAAAAGATATCAGTCCACGAAAATTAACATATTTATACTGGAAGTATAAATAATAGCGCCACCAACTCTATTGGATTACATGATGCATGTCGGACCCTGTGATTCATTCGTGAAGTGTAAATCGTCGTAATACGTTATTTGCTTCTGCCATGGAGTGAGATGATGGGAAATTTATCTTCCTTTTACGAGAAGATAAGATATTAGCTTGTGTATTTCGTAAAAGAAACGATGGAAAATGAGGTGAGAAACTGAAAAACTTACGTAAAAACCAAGGGAGAACGTATTTAACATTTTAATGTTAGAAGACGTCGGTTTATCCTTTCTGTGATCACACATCACGGCAGCCTAAGGGTGGACACTTTAAAGTCCACAACACGGCAACAGATACCCAAAAAGCCGGCCGGTGTGGCCGTGCGGTTCTAAGCGCGTCAGTTTGGAACCGCGTGACCGCTACGGTCGCAGGTTCGAATCCTGCCTCGGGCATGGATGTGTGTGATGTCCTTAGGTTAGTTAGGTTTAAGTAGTTCTAAGTTCTAGGGGACTGATGACCTCAGTAGTTAAGTCCCATAGTGCTCAGAGCCATTTAGATACCCAAAAATACAGCGACAGGCGTGTATATAAACTATCATGATCCAGTTGTCGTACCTACTGTGTAGGGAAAACAGATGGAAAGATCATAAGCCGTTACGGACAACGCATAAATGCTTTGAGATATGACCACTGAAACATCAGTCACAGCATAGCATGTACTAGAAGCCAAATACAGTATCACCGGACGCTAAAAAAATTTTCTAATGCGACACAATTAACCCAATAGTAGGCTCAAAATCTGTTACAACAACTGGAAACATACCACCATAAAATCAAAAAGCCAGAGACGGTGTTAAATGAAAAGACAGATTTCGTTAGCCCCAGTCGCCTTAGTAATTTCAAAGACTTATTTTAAACTTACTTCGTTGCGAATGTCAATTTATTTCAAATTGAGATGTCTGACGGTATACGTTAAACTTCATCTTTGGTCATTTCATGTTAAACAACTTTTGTGAAGTGTTTTCGAAATGTATAAGCAAGAGAGCGGCTTGAGTGACACTATATGTGGTTACAGAATGCTTAAGCTAACGTCTGATTCTAAAATATTTGCTGTTCCTAGTGTATATCCTAGTATTACACAAACACTGGAATCTAAGCTGATAATTTTCACTATTGAGCTTATATGCATCCTTCATCGATAGCGTACGCCCCAAGTGATTCAACAGTTCGAAAGAATATCTCTAGGAGTGATTACAGAAGTTGAAGCAGTGGGTGGTAGGTCATAGGAGCAGAAGCTTAAAGTACTTTTTGTCATTCAGAACGCGTGGAGTGCGTGGATGACATTCCTGTTTTTTATATGAACAGTGATGTCAGACGAATCATTAACAATGAAACTACTTTAAAATCTAATAAAGGTTTCCAGGGCTTCCAGCCGCGTCAAGTGATTTAAAATCCGCGAGCTTTCGGCCGAGTACTCTTCGGCCATTGTCAATGGCCATGGAGTATTCGGCCGAAAGCTCGTGGATTTTAAACCACAGGACGCAGTTGGAAGCCCGAGAAACCTTTATTAATACAAAACTCCGTGAAACTATGCACCCGTATATATGTTAAAATCCGTATAAAGTGTCATCCTTTCTCTTTTACTAAGCCCTGCCAATGAACTGCGTGTTACTGACAAAGTTGACTAGCAAAGAAGCAAGACCACCAACCTCACAGCTTTTCATTTTGCGAGCTAAGCGGCGCAGAGCCAGCTGGTAAGTGTGTTCTGATGCCGGCTCGACAGCTAAAATTACAGTCAGCAGAGCACTTGCTCGCTAAAGGCAAAGGTCCCGTGTTCGAGACCCTGTCCGGGATACAAGCTTAATGCAGCAGCAAGTTTCAAATGAGCGCACACTCCTCTGCAGAATGAAAATTAATGCTGGAAGTCCTAGGTCGTTGCTAAACGATTTCTCCGCAGTATCTCTTCTTCGTGAAGCACTAGTTCAGGTAGTGCGCAGGTGAGCCTCCGCGGAGCTAGGAAGGTAGGAGAAGAGGTATTGGCGGGAGCAAAGCTCTGACTGGGGCTCGACACTTGTGCATAGCTCAGACCCTTGAGCGCTTTTCCACTAAAGGCGTAGGTCCGGTGTTCGAGAATCCGATCTGGCGTACGCTTTTAATCTGCAAGGAAGATGCATGACAAGTGAACTGAGAGCTTTACGTATAGGTTCGGACAAGGAATTACTAAGACGGTGGATCAAATTTACGTTCGAGGTTGCGGTTTATATCAAATATACTCGTAATTCATCCAAAATCCGCTTAAGAATTCTAGTTTCCCATAGAAGCCGATAGCAACTGTGTTTCAGAATCACAATAAGGCTGAGCTATCACCCGATATGTAGCCTGCGTTAAGAGGGATATCTCCAATAAAGACAGTGTTTGTATGTAGTGTAGTACATCTTTATCTGTGTGCACGTCGTCGAGGTCACTGCGAGGGTAACTGTGACTGCACAGACCTGTAGTGAGGTCATCTTTAATACTTACATTGGTCTTATGCCCCTGCAAAGGGGTTGTCATTTCACCGCCTACGAAATAACAAAACTCGCCAGAACACGGCTAAGTTTAGAGGACGAATATTTTAATCACCAAAAAGATTCCTGGCATTTCGAGGTCTGAGCACGTACGTTTTGGATACTCTCGGTGAGAGAGGCGATGCAGTGGTTAATATACTAAAATCTCTATCGAGAGAAGTGAGTTTCAATTTACCATGCGACCACTTGATTTAGGGTTTCTGTGATTTCAAAAAGTTGCCGCTAAATAATGGATGTTTCCTCTGAAAATGACAAGGCTCATTTGGTTCTATAAATTTGTCCATTCTGAGATTAAGCCCCATCATTAATGATCAAAAATGGTTCAAATGGCTCAGAGCACTATGGGACTTAACGTCTGAGGTCATCAGTCCCCTACAACTTAGAACTACTGAAATCTAACTAACCTAACGACATCACACACATCCATGCCCGAGGCAGGATTCGAACCTGCGACCGTAGCGGTCACGCGGTTCCAGACTGAAGCGCCTAGAACCGCTCGGCCACACCGGCCGGCCATTAATGATCGTCGTGTAATTGTAAACCTTCTTTTATTTGGAGGGGGGCTGTGAACGTTTGTTTCCACTATAAATCCTCCTTTTCAGGCATCTCTATTTCCGACAAGCCTGTTCTGTGTAGTATACATATGAACACCACCATACTTTGTCGTATTTAGAGTATAGTTGTTAGGAAGACTACGCTACATTCATAAACATTCATTCGTTCTTTTATAGTGTTTGCTAAGTTAGGACATGGTTTGTTTTTGTCCGAACAGCACAATCTACTCGTAAGCTAAGTTGCATCAGATTTGAAACACCACGTATCGTTCCTTTCAGAATATGGTATGTAAATCAGTCTACATTTACTTCTGTATATTAGTTCCTGTATTGCAGTGAAAACAAAAACAAGATAAGTGGACGTAAGACACTAAGAGTCATACTAAGATTGATTTACTTAAAAACGATTTTATCTCCGTCAGTTGCCACAAGCACACTCTTTACATGAGCACATTTCACCTGCATATTCTTTTTATAAATCAGAAGAGACAGCGAAATGGTCTTTTTTTCGAATTACCTTTCAGAAATAGTATCAAGCGTCAGCCACTTTTCAGCTTTCCTCTGGTACAAATAATTAATATATATGATTTGAACTGCACAAAATTGCGCTGCTTCGTATCTCTACACGAAAGACTCTATATTATACCTTTGCAAAAGTTGTGTAGCTGAATGCTGAGAGGTGAAATCGCAATACAAAGACTTCCCATTGTTGAGCAAAGTTTGAAACCTGATTGGTAGGTTGGTAGGTACTCAGAGAGCGCACAGGATAAGTTGACGATTGTGGATGGGGTCGTAAACAGTTACTGTGAGTTGCACAATCAAACACACAACTTTATTTTCTAAGAACAACTTATTTGAACATTGCTTTAAAAGATCACAATTATACACTACTGGCCATTAAAACTGCTACACCAAGAAGAAATGCAGATGACAAACGGGTATTCATTGGACAGATATATTATACTAGAACTGACATGTGATTACATTTTCACGCAATTTGGGTGCATAGATCCTGAGAAATCAGTATCCAGAACATCCACCTCTGGCCGTAATAACAGCCTTGATACGCCTGGGCATTCAATCAAACAGAGCTTGGATGGCGTGTACAGATATAGCTGCCCATGCACCTTCGACACGACACCAAAATTCATCAAGATTACTGACTGGCGTATTTTGACGAGCCAGTTGCTCGGCCGTCATTGTCCAGGCGTTTTCAATTGGCGAGAGATCTGGAGAATGTGCTGGCCAGGGCAGCAGTCGCACATTTTCTGTATCCAGAAAGGCCCGTAAAGGACCTGCAACATCCGGTCGTGCATTATCCTGCTGAAATGTAGGGTTTCGCTGGGATCGAATGAAGGGTAGAGCCACGGGTCGTAACACACCTGAAATGTAACGTCCACTGTTCAAAGTGCCGTCAATCCGAACAAGAGGTGACCGAGACGTGCAACCAATGGCACCCCATACTATCATGCCGGGTGATACGCCAGTATGGTGATGTCGTATACACGCTTCCAATGTGCGTTCACAACGATGTTGCCAAACACGGATGCGACCATCATGATGCTGTAAACAGAACCCGGATTCATCCGAAAATATGACGTTCTGCCATTCGTGCACCCAGGTTCGTCGTTGACTACACCATCTCTGGCGCTCCTGTCTGTGATGCAGCGTCAAGGATAACCGCACCCATGGTCTCAGAGCTGATAGTCCATGTTGCTGCAAACGTCGTCGAACTGTTCGTGCAGATGGTTGTTGTTTTGCGAACGTCCCCATCTGTTGACTCAGGGATCGAGACGGGGCTGCACAACCCGTTACATCCATGTGGATAAGATGCCTGTCATCTCGACTGCTAGTGATACGAGGCCGTTGGGATCCAGCACGACGTTCCGTATTACCCTCCTGACCCCACCGTCTCCATATTTTCCTAACAGTCATTGGATCTCGACCAACACGAGCAGCAGTGTCTCGATACGACAAACGGCAATCGCGATAGGCTACAATCCGACCTTTATCAAAGTCGGAGACGTGATGGTACGCATTTCTGCTCCTTACACGAGGCATCACATCAACGTTTCACCAGGCAACGCCGGTCACCTGCTGTTTGTGTATGGGAAATCGGTTGGAAAATTTCCTCATGTCAGCACGTTGTAGGTGACGCCACAGGCACCAAACTTGTGTGAATGCTCTGAAAAGCTAATAATTTGCATATCACAGCATCTTCTTCCTGTTGTTTAAATTTCGCGTCTGTGGCATGTCATCCTCGTGGTGTAGCAATTTTAATGGCCAGTAGTGTACAATACGGCAGAAGGCCTAGTTACAGAAAACTTGAGATGCTTTCTAGCTGAAGGTCCAAAACCACACCAAAAACAAGAACGGCCTGGCATAGAAATCAAAACCAATTAAAAATAGAGGGTAATATTTAAAAAAAAGTTGAAAACAATTACCGGCTGAAGGCCTACACTGCATGTCTGAAAGACAACTATAATTAGAACACATTAATAAAGAAATTTTTAACCAAGAAATTTCTTTTTAAACTTACATCAGAATGGCCAGAAGCCTAATTAAAGAAATATTAACTTACTGCACGGCTGAAGGCCACAAACAAATTTGAAACAACGGCTGAAGGCCTGAAGAACAAGTTAGAAAAACAATTTAAAATGAACCCTGTCCTTCTTACAAAACTTTCCTTTAAAGAATACAAATGGCTGAAGGCCTTATTAAAAGGTGTTCACGTAAATCGTTGGCTGAAGGCCACGCATGACGCATCGAACAACTAACGGCTTAGGGCCTGGATTACAAACCATTTCAGGTGGAACAAATTTTAAGAAAAAAATATCTTCATTTAATATCAAATCAATCTTCAAAATTTTAATTTAACACGGCTGAAGGCCTTTATGTAAAATTCAAAAAGAACTATATTAATACACTGCCGAAGGTCTCACACAATACTTCAAACTAAAATGAAAATCACAAGCTAAAACAAACAGAACAGATGGTGCTCAGAAGTGTTCCAATGGTCAGCCTGAGAAGCTTGCTCAAACGTAAGATGAGGTGAGACAGGCAGCCAAGAGTTGAAGTTAAATAATCGGATGGCAACCCAAAATAGGGATGGCTCATGGAGCGACCAACAATTTAACCAATTCCCTTCTGTCCGACCAACGGCGCAACGATGGAAAATATCGGCCGAGGACGAGAATACAAACAGCACTACGTCTGCAGAAATTTGCGTTTAAAAACAGCTAAGGGAACAATAACCACTCTAAGCAAATATGAACCAAACAACTTAAAAGGCTGTCGAACTACACGACGTGCTGGACAGCATAAACACGGCGAGGAAAGGCACACTGCCGGAAAAGTACCCTAACGACCAGGGCAGGTAACTAGGCGTAAACGGCCACAGATCAGAAAATACCACTGGTGCACTTCACTGGTAAGTAACGGTCAATTTAATAATCAATCACAGTATAGGAAGGCGGCCGCAAGACTTCGCTGACCCCAACAATTCATACGTTGCTGCTAGCCCGAATGGCCTAGGAAGCAACAACCAGCAAATGAACGAAGAGATGTCACAATAATTGAGGCTTCATAACAGGTTAACTCATCACTCAACTTCAGCGTCCAGGTTCGGTGGGCAACGAACTTTGTCGCTCTTGCAGCTAGCGCCTCAGGATCCGACAGCGCATGCACGCCTCCAGCGCTCCCGGCCTGGCTACGCACCTCGGAGAGTTCCTCGCTGCTCAATCCCAACCGATTGACTACCTCAATCCAGCACGCAAACAGCATTAAAATAACTTCTCAGTCAAAACCACGCAAGCTACACACGATTCTGCGAAAACACTTCCACAAACAACTCGAAAAATACTAAGCCGGAAGAGGTCGGCGACCAAATACACGTCGTCCAATGAGACGACCGACCAAATGACTAACCGAGGTCGTCCCCACTGAAGTCATGTGTGCCGGTAACGGTCGGGTGGGTCATGGCTGTCCGGACCTTACTGCTGCTCCGTCCCCACTGAACTCCCGACACACGTCGACCCGGAAATACTAACGGTCGCTCCAAAGATAGTACGACAGTGCTCTTATCGATAAGTGCTGCGGTCGGCCGGAGTGGCCGAGCGGTTCTAGGCGCTTCAGTCCGGAACCGCGCGGCCGCTACAGTCGCAAGTTCGAATCCTGCCTCGGGCATGGATGTATGTAATGTCCTTAGGTTAGTTAGGTTTAAGTAGTTCTATGTTCTAGGCGACTGATGACCTCAGATGCTAAGTTCCATAGTGCTCGGAGCCATTTGAACCATTTTTGATAAGTGCTGCTGCTGCCAGCAAGCAACTCAGTGACGCCAGTAAATCGAATGAGAAACGAAACGGCATTAGCGCCAAGACGAGGTGTCAAACAATAACGGCATGAACACGAGCCACGCACGGCTCAAAACTGTTTTCAAAAATCACCAATGTTAGTCGGATAATTAGTGCCGCTTGACCGATAAACAAGCAAGAGTCGCTGCAGTTAAGTTTTATTATTGTAAATAAAAGTATAGAGTTTGTGATTAAACTGTAAGAGTATTTAAAGAGAGGACATAACATTGGTCGCGGCTAACTGGGCTTCCTGTGTACGTTATACTGTGTCCATGTGTGAGGAAGATATGCTCAGCCGTACGAGTCGAATAGCTGGTAGCTATTTAATAACTTGTATTTTAATTTCAGTTCTGTACTGTGAAGCTGTCGGTACGCCAAGCGGAATCATGAAAACGAATAATAATTCTCAAAAATTTTCCCTATTCGGATGAGTGGGTGGATGTGTTTCGTACTGTATTCAAGGCACGCTATGAATGCTGAATGTGTGACATTCCAGTGCGTTTTAGAATATTTATTGACTATGTACATTCACTCCATTTCGTTTTAGCATTTTGAAACACGCAGTGAAGTCGGCGGTTAGATGTACAAGGTTCACTAAAATAAACAATAGCTCGCTGAGCTATACTGTTGCTCCATCAGCCTTAAAACGTGTTACCTGAATTAATATTCAGATATCAGACAGGCTGCGTCATCATTCATTCAGCAGCAGGGATCCGAGCCATGTCCCATTAAAGATAACCGACGCTCGTTCACGATGAAAGAGTAAAATGTAAAACGCCCCTGCTCCATTGGACTCTTTTGCATGTGGAAGTTTTTGCATTCGCTATGTGAATCGGCTGTAGAGGTAAGTGCATTTGTCTCGTTTCAAAAATAATCGGCCAATCACACTGCAGAGTTGCCAGAATCAGACAGGCTTTTTGCTATGGTACAATTATAAAATCAGGTGCAGTATGTCTGTCTCCCATGTATTTAGATTGCAACTGAAGTACGAGATATACATTTGCTGTTGATTTCACCTGAAATACGAACCATATTTTTTTAAACATATCTTTACGCTAGTATTAAATGCGTGATACGAAGTAATCAATTTAGGGACTGACAAGTTGCAAGTACGATGAAGGTCTTTACTCTGTAATTGGTCAACATTCATATTATACGTCTCTCCCAGGTACGGCATACTGTGAATCAGTGGTTTTCCCGATTTAAAGTTGTGTCATAGAGTTTTATTTTCGTTCTGTATCTTTTTTAGTTAATTACGTGCTTGGCGGAGCTAACTGTATCTCTGCCGCAAAGTCATTTTCACTGGCCGCCCACGAAGAGTGAAATAAACGAGAGCAGGAAAATTCATTCTCTCGTCCTGAATCGGTATTGCAGCGTCGACGAAAGTGGAGAACCGCACTTACGTTTGTAAAAGAGTGGCGAAAAAGTATCAATTGTTATTAGATTTGTGTTTCCAACAGTAATTAGAATCCAAGTTATCGGTTATATGTTTGTTTAAAGGGACCGGCTGGTGAAGAACGACCAAAAATTTGAACAAAATGTGTATCTGGTCTACAGAAAAGAGCTTTTCGTGACGACTAGAACAAATGTGTAGTTTGTGGGCATTTTCATTTTGTGTTTCTTCGTAAATGTAATTTAAATGTACTGTGCCCCTCTGTCATTTCAAGAGCGTCGGAGTACGTGTTGTATTCTTCTTTCCCATAATTTGGTCATCTTTTGGGTATGGGTTGTAAATACACGTGTGTCTAGAAGGCTCTGACTACTGGAACCTAAGAACAGGCAGATCTAGAAGGCTGTGCCTCAGCAGCAGACAAAGATCTTATGATCTGTTTGTTTCTTTCTGGCTTTCGGGATTTGGAACCCATGGACTTTTTAGTTACTGCTGTGTTGATATATTTCAGTGCATGTGATCTCTACGTCAAAAATTTAACTCCGAACAGAGATTACGAGGTGACCAGTTGAAAGCAATATCGAGTAGTACACATCATGTGGCTCAACTGTCAGTTACTAGCCTAGTCAGTTGCTGGCTTTTTCAGTAACAAAACTGCGGAAGTAATTTGCTCAGCGGTTCTATATATTTATGGCATGCTGAATACGAATTTCATATTTGTTTCCTTATAGGAGGCGGGCTTCACAACAAAACATACAATGAAGCCCATTAATTTCGCTATTTCTTCTGTTTCTCGCTTATATCTCGAAAACTACGAGTGTCTCGAAGATGAAGTACCGGCGATACAGTGCAGTGAAAAGCAGCGGCCCTTTACCGCTTCTGCGACAACAGCAAAAAAGTGCACTCCCAGGTTCCTAGTACTCGAAAATTATACATACTATCAATAAAATCCCGTACACGACACTAAAGTACCCTTAATTTCCTGCAAGAGATGTCTGTAACATTCAATTATCTCATAACGAGGGAGGGAAAAAAACGAAAATTACGAAATTTTCTTTTGACCCTACAGCCAAACCACCCCTCCCACCTGTCCATATGTCATCGGCGCTACACTTTCTTTGTATAACACCTCAGAAGGCGTTGTTTTGAACGAATTAATGGAAATTTGTATTAATAACATATTACGCAAGTAACACTGAATAGAAAGATGAATATGAAATCCAAGGGTGGCAAGGTACATGTGTCATGAAATGAGTGAAAGCTCGGTGCAGAACGTCATCACATGTAATAGTTTCTCCTACTAGAAAATCAAGAAGGCATTTAGTGACAAAACATCGATAAATGGCTCAAATGGTTCAAATGGCTCTGAGCACTATGGGACTTAACTTCTGAGGTCATCAGCCCCCTAGAACTTAGAACTACTTAAACCTAACTAACCTAAGGACATCACACACACCCATGCCCGAGGCAGGTTTCGAACCTGCGACCGTAGCGCTCGCGCGGTTCCAGACTGTAACGCCTAGAGCCGCTCAGCCACACCGGCCGGCAAACATCGATACAAAGACTGATAGTTTGTATATCAACAATCGATGTATGAAGAAATACCAGTCCTGATGCCATTTGGGCAGTACGTTTACTCTTCTCTGTTCGGCTTTTGTTATCCCAGACAATGCTTTTTGGGCAATAGAAGGTCCAGATGAATGTTATTAGGAAAAGGAAGGTCTAGGAAAAGCGTCATGGGCTGTGGAAGGCCCAGACTGAACAATGAGTTGTTGCGGCTCTTCAACAGAAAAACATGTAATTGAATGATTTCTGTTATAATAGAGAAAAATTGAAGATGAATAATGTTGCACATATTACACGAATCAATATCTTCTGCCGCTTCGGCTGTTTCAGACAACGGTATAGCAAGGGGCTCGTCCATTTTGTCAGCAGGTTCAGGCTTCCTCAGAGCCGCCCGCTGTGGCCGAGCGGTTCTAGACGCTTCAGGCCGGAACCGCACTGCTGCTACTCGTCGCAGGTTCGAATCCTGCCTCGGCCGTGGACGTCTGTGATGTCCTTAGGTTTGTTAGGTTTAAGTAGTTCTAAATCTAGGGGACTGATGACCTCAGAAGTTAAGTCCCATAGTGCTTAGAGCCATTTGAACCATTTTTTAGCTTCCTCAAATTACAGTTTCTAAATGCAAGACAGATTAGAAAGGTCTGTGTTGATGTAGGCGACTAGAACTGTTCTCCACGAAACTGTACCAGCAATGAGAAAGGTCGTGCTCCAACATAGATGACAATTTTGATACAGAAGACGAAGAAGACCTGGACGGGCCCCTTTTAGTGCAATTGCCTGAAGCAACCGAAACGATTAAAGGTATTAATTCTTGTAATATTTTACAGCATTATTCATCTTCAGTTTCTTTCTATCAAAACAGTAATCATTCAATTACAATTTTTTTTCAGTTGAAGAAAAGTAACAACTCACATTTCAGCCAGGACCTACCACAGTCGCTGACGCTTTGCCTAGACCTTCCATTGTCCAGACACTTCATCTATACCTTCTAGTGCACGGCCATCAACACCCAGAAACAACGAAAAACTGCCCACATGACATCAGTACAGGTATTTATTCACACTACAGAACTTTTCCGTCTTTGTATCGAAGGTCTGTCACTAAATCGCTTCTTTACTGTCCAGATGGAGAACCTGCTGGAAGTGATGACCCAATCCTTGTCTGGACGTTCACTCTACTGTCGGTCAAAGACGACCCACGTGGTAGTACTAGGGCTAGGGAGAAGTCCGGTACCTCTAGTGTTCAGCAGTGCTCTTTTTTTTTTTTTTAGTCATTCATAAATATTGTTATCAATATCACACTGTAATAAATATCTCACAGCTTTTCTGAGTAACGCTTTGACTAATGATCCTAATTGTTTGTACAGATCTTGAGCTACCTCTTCTTGTAGATCAGTAATACTGTGAAGGCGAAGGCAATGCCAATAGAGGAGGCAGCTCATGGTTGGGGCCTCTTACGCACCGTAGCAGCAGGTAGCAATATGAAGGAGGAGGTTTATCATGGCAGAAATGTAACTTCAAGTTACTATTTTTTTCTGAGTCATCAGTCTTCTGACTGGTTTGATGAGGCCCACCATGAATTCCTCCCCTGTGCCAACCTCTTCATCTCAGAGTAGCACTCTCAGACCTACGTCCTCAATTATTTGCTCGATATATTACAATCTCTGCCTTCCTCTAGAGTTTTTGCTCTCTACAACTCCCTCTACTACCATGAAGGTCATTTCCTGACATCTTATCAGATGTCCTATCATCCTGTCACTACCTCTTGTCAGTGTTTTCCATATATTCCTCTCTTCTCCCATCCAGCGCAAAACCTCCTCATTCCTTATCTTATCAGTCCACCTAACCTTCAACATCATCCTGAGGGACCACATCTGAAATGCTTCGATTCACTTCTGTTCCGGTTTCCCATCAGCCCATGATTCACCACCATACAATGCTGTGCTCCAGACAGACGTTCTTATGAGTTTCTTCCTCAAATTTCCAGAGGTAGTCTGCTTTTTATGTCCTCCTTGATCTGTCCGTCATTGGTTATTTTGATGCCTAGGTAGCAGAATTACGTAACTTCATCTACTTTGTCACCATCAATCATGGGGTTTCTCGCTGTTCTCGTTTTTATTACTTCTCACTACTTTCTACACTTCCTTCGATTTACTCTCAGTACATATTCTGTACTCATTAGATTGTTCATGCCGTTCAGCATATCATGTAATTCTTCTTCAATTTGACTCAGGATAGAAATGTCATCAGCGAATGGTATCATCGATATCCTTTCAACTTGAATTTTAATTTCACTCTTTTATTTCCATCACTGCTTCTTTGATGTACAGATTGAACAATTAGGGGGGGGGGGGGGGGGGGCGGGAAGACGACATCCCTGTCGTATACTCTTTTTACTCCGAGCGCTTCGTTCTTGATCGTCCACTCTTCTTATTATTCCCCCTTGGGTCTTCGACATATTGTACATTACCCTTCCCTCTCTATGGCTTATCCCTACTTTCCTCAAAATTTCGAACATCTTTCACCATTTTACATTGTCGAACGCTTTTTCGAGGTCGACAAATCCTATGAACGTGTCTTGATTTTTTTTTTAGTCTTGCTTCCATTATCAACTGCAGCGTCAGAATTGCCTCTCTGTTATCTATACCTTTTCTAAAACCAAAATGATCGGCATCTAGCACTTCATCAATTTTCTTTTCCATTCTTTTATATATTGTTCTTGTCGGCGACTTGGATGAATGAGCTGTTAAGCTGACTGTGCAAGAATTCTCGCACTTGACGGCCCTTATTGTCTTCGGAATTGTGTGGATGATATTTTTCCGAAGATCAGGTGGTATGTCGCCGGACTCATGCATTCTACACACCAATGTAAATGTTGCCACCTCCCCCAGTGATTTTAGAAATTTTGATGAAATGTTATCTGTTCCTTGTGTCTTATTTGATCATAAGTCCTCCGACGCTTTATTAAATTCTTATTATAATACTAGATCCCCTCTCCCTACTAAATCGACTCCTCTTTCTTATTCTATCAGACAAATCATGCCCCTCATAGAGGCCTTCAGTGTACTCTTTCCACCTATCCGCTCTCTCCTCTGCCTTTAACAATGGAATTGCCGTTGCACTCTTAATGTTACCACCCTTGATTTTAATTTCACCTAAGACTGTTTTTACTTTCCAGTATGCTGAGTCTTTCCTTTCTAGAATCACTTCTTTTTCGATTTATTCACATTTTTCACGCAGCCATTTTGTCTTGGCTTCCCTGCACTTCCTGTTTATTTCAAACCTCAGCGACTTGTATAGCTGTATTCCTGAATTTCCCTAAGCATTTTGTCCTCCTTTTTTTCATCGATCAGTCGAAGTATTTCTTCTGCTACCCATTGTTTCTTCGCAGTTACCTTCTTTGTACGTATGTTTTTCTTTTCAACTTCTGTGTTTCTGATTTTTAGAAATGTCCATTCGTCTTCAACTGTACTGCCTACTGAGATATTCCTTATTGCTGTATCTCTAGCGTTAGAGAACTTCAAGTGTATCTCGTCATCGTTTAGTACTACCGTATTCCACTTGTTTGCATATTGATTCCTCCTGACTAATGTCTTAAGCTTAGCCTATTCTTCATCAATACTGAATTATGATCTGGATCTATATCTGCTCCTGGGTACACCTTACAATCCAGCATCTGAATCAGGAATCTCGGTCTGACCTCGATGTAGCCTAACTGAAATCTTCCCGTGTTACCCGGTGTTCTCCAAGTATACCTCCTTCTGTTGTGATTCTTGAACAGAGTATTCTCTATTACTAGCTGAAATTTATTACAGAACTCAGTCTTTCTCCTCTCTCATTCCTTGTCCCAAGCACATATTCTGCTGTAAGCCTCCATCTGTCAACTCGATTTAGCTGTTTGAAAAAACCTTGAACTTTCTTTCGTTCCATGTTCTCATACCAGAAACGAGATGGCCACCAATCAAAAGAGGAACACTGAATCGAAATTAGCAACCTAAGTGCGCCAACCTCAACGTAATTCAAGTGTTGGTTGGGCACAAAAGGTGCTGACAGCCTGTACCTGATTGACATGTTTATAAAATGTTCTACTGAACAAGAATAGCGAATGTTATTCTTAAATGACTATGGAATCTTTAGGAAATCGGGGTCAGGGAATTAAGGCTCCAGACTTGAGATGCACATGCAACCCCACCCAGAAAACGACAAGATGCTTCTTCGTGAGAGATGGAAGAATATTTGAATACATGTTTGGTCACCTCACTGTCAGTTGGTGTGGTCTCTGTTTCCTCTTTGTCGGCAGGTCAGTGAATCTCATCAGGAGGGGCAAAGGTCCACTGGCAGTTGGTTGTCTTCACAGAAATAAGGCTGCGGCCTCTCCCAGCCCTGAGTGGATGGGGCTCTGGTGCCACTGTCTTCTCCAGAGCATAGCTAAGCACGCCATATTTGCTTTTTTCTGTTCCGGCATCACAAGACGAGACACCAAGGCGCCGCCCAATCAGCGTGGAAAAGTCCGCTGCGTTCGCTTCAAAATTTAATGTATTCAATGGCAGTGAGTCGCCCCGCAACGGTACATGGGGCGATGAAGCCGATCAATCGACGGACACTGCTGGAGTCCAGTACCACCCTCTTATTTATTAACGTGTGTGTTTTGTTCGCCGAAAGTGGGAAGCCTCTGCAGCAGTTTCCAGCTTTTCGATAAAAGAAGAATATTCTCTTCCGTCACACTGGTAAGAGCATTGAGTCCTAGGCTACATGTACAGTTTTTTGATATCAGAGAGAGTTGTGGAAGGAAAGCCATCTTTCATGGTCATTCACTTGCTGCCCAGCATGGGGGTCATTTGTCTCCTAGTAGCCATTTCGTGCTAGTGGGCACACGGCCTGCAGATTTTTGATGAAATTTAGCCAAGCAACAGGTGTTGCTTAATTTGGTCATAATTTGTGACTCCTCGTAGTATCGTCACTTTCGATTTTGCATTCTGTCCAGATGAGAAGATCCTGTTCTAGTTTATCTACGCAACCCTTCAACACTTCTTGGTACCTCCACACAGAGTTTGTGTCATTTCCAGTTTCATCTGAGTTTGAGAGAACTTCGGTCTCTGTTACTTTTTATAGTTACTTTTTTCACTCATTAAAGAAATTATCTGTCGATCTCAGTCTTGACTTATGTCCTTTACATTGCCCTATAACTTTTCCGCGGTTAGACGACCCAGTAATAACAATCTGGTGGACACCTATGCTTGTTGTTTTCACTGTGGTGACATTGTCGTTGTGCACAACAGCCAAACTCAGCTACTGGTTATTTAGGAATTTACAGAAAAGGACTGACTCACTTTGTATGATGAAAGATTTATTTTGTAGCGAGTGCTGCATTTACTCTTCTCTACACAAATCTGGGACTCAACTCTCAAAGTAATTTAGAAAATTTATGCTTCAATTACTAAAATTCTTTAAATATTTTATTTCATGAAAACTGCTGATGTGATAGAACAAAATAACGAGTAAAGTAATTTTCAAAATTAGAATTACAAATTCATGCTGTAATGCAAAATTGTCAACAACGAAAGGTTGTTCGTTTTTATAAATGAACAAATTTGTTGTAGACGTGCTTCCCACACAGACAAAGCAGAGATAACTGTCAGCATCATGTAGACGTGACACGGGCATCGGAGACTTATAGAGCAGACAAAGTGCCAGCATCCAGACGGAACAGACAGGACCATGAGAGCTGTCTGCCTCAGCCCGCGCTTCACAGAACCACAGCAGCGCATGCGTCGTGATTATCCCGACTTCCGCCTCCTACCAGCTCCAACATTTCTTTTCTCCTTTTCTTTCACTATCAGCTGCCGATTGTTTCTGCTACGAGGTGAAATGATGCCATCTCCACGTTGTCTTATATCATCTATTGAATACTTCGTATTTTTGCCAGCGCCCCTCAAAAAGCGATTACGATTTACGTAGAGAGGGTGTTTCAACGAAAAAAATCAGTTTGTTTAATGAGGGTACTCGAAAATGGCAGAAAATTATCAATGACAAACATTGGTTACCTGGGAAACGCAACTGAAGAATATAGTTCTAATGATACATATATAACGGAAAGCAGAAAGGTGGAAGGAATATATAGAGGGACTATACAAGGGCGATGTGCTTAAGGACAATATTATGGAAATGGAAGAGGATGTAGATGAAGATGAAATGGGAGATATAATACTGCGTGAAGAGTTTGACAGAGCACTGAATGACCAGAGTCGAAACAAGGCCCCGGGAGTAGATAATATTCCATTAGAACTACTGACAGCCTTGGGAGAGCCAGTCCTGACAAAACTCTACCATCTGGTGAGCAAGATGTATGAGACAGGCGAAATACCCTCAGACTTCAAGAAGAATATAATAATTCCTATCCCAAAGAAAGCAGGTGTTGACAGATGTGAAAATTACCGAACTATCAGTTTAATAAGTCACAGCTGCAAATTACTAACGCGAATTCTTTACAGACGAATGGAAAAATTGGTAGAAGCCGACCTCGGCGAAGATCAGTTTGGATTCCGCAGAAATGTTGGAACACGTGAGGCAATACTGACCCTACGACTTATCTTAGAAAATAGATTAAGGAAATGCAAACATACATTTCTATTATTTGTAGACTTACAGAAAGGTTTTGACAATGTTGACTGGAATACTCTCTTTCAAATTCTAAAGGTGGCAGGGGTAAAATACAGGGAGCGACAAGCTATTTACAATTTGTACAGAAACCAGATGGCAGTTATAAGAGTCGAGGGGCATGCAAGGGAAGCAGTGGTTGGGAAGGGAGTGAGACAGGGTTGTAGCCTCTCCCCGATGTTATTCAATCTGTATACTGAGCAAGCAGTAAAGGAAACAAAAGAAAAATTCGGAGTAGGTATTAAAGTCCATGGAGAAGAAATAAAAACGTTGAGGTTCGCCGATGACATTGTAATTATGTCAGAGACAGCAAAGGACTTGGAAGAGCAGTTGAGCGGAATGGACAGTCTTGAAAGGAGGATATAAGATGAACATCAACATAAGCAAAACGATGATAATGGAATGTAGTCGAATTAAGTCGGGTGATGCTGAGGGAATTGGATTAGGAACTGAGACACTTAAAGTAGTAAAGGAGTTTTGCTATTTGGGGAGCAAAATAACTGATGATGGTCGAAGTAGAGAGGATATAAAATGTAGACTGGCAATAGCAAGGCAAGAAGAGAAATTTGTTAACATCGAGTATAGATTTAAGTGTCTGGAAGTCATTTCTGAAAGTATTTGTATGGAGTGTAGCCATGTATGGAAGTGAAACATGGACGATAAATAGTTTAGACAAGAAGAGAATAGAAGCTTTCGAAATGTGGTGCTACAGAAGAATGCTGAAGATTAGAGGGGTAGATCACATTACTAATGAGGAGGTATTGGTTGGTTGGTAGGTTTGGGGAAGGAGAGCAGACAGCGTGGTCATCGGTCTTATCGGATTAGGGAAGGATTGGGAAGGAAGTTGGCCGTTCCCTTTCAGAGGAACCATCGCGGAATTTGCCTGGAGTGATTTAGGGAAATCACGGAAAACCTAAATCAGGATGGCCGGACGCGGGATTGAACCGTCGTCCTCCCGAATGCGAGTCCAGTGTCTAACCACTGCGCCACCCCGCTCGGTGAGAAGGTATTGCATAGAATTGGGGGGAAGAGGAGTTTGTGGCACAACTTGACTAGAAGAAGGGATCGATTGGTAGGACATGTTCTGAGGCATCAAGGGATCACCAATTTAGCATTGGAGGGCAGCGCGGAGGGGGTGGGGGGATGGGGGGGGGGGGTAAGAGATGAATACACCAAGCAGATTCAGAAGTATGTAGGTTGCAGTAGGTACTGGGAGATGAAGAAGCTTGCACGGGATAGAGTAGCATGGAGAGCTGCATGAAACCAGTCTCAGGACTGATGAAGACCACAACAACAACACGATACATATAGCCGCGCGGGATTAGCCGAGCGGTCTGAGGCGCTGCAGGCGTGGACTGTGCGACTGGTCCGGCGGAGGTTCCAGTCCTCCGTCGGGCATGGGTGTGTGTGTTTGTCCCTAGGATAATTTAGGTTAGGTAGTGTATAAGCTTAGGGACTGATGACCTTAGCAGTTAAGTCCCATAAGATTTCACACACATTTGAACATTTTGATACATACAGGCTGCAACAAGATCTTTTTGATGTGATGTGTTACATTTGCTACAGTTTTCAACAGCCGGGGAACACAAACAGTTAACCCACCGCCACGCTATAGCATGGAGAAGTAAAACAAAGAAGGCATTTCTATGTCAAAATCTGGCATATCGTAGAACCCATGCATCAGATTTTAAATGTGTCAAGAGCATTCTCAAAGGAAATGTCAGTAGTTGGGTTAGCATGACGCCACTCCATTTATAGTAAACCAGACAGCGAATACATCTATACCACAGATCCTTAAGTGCTCCTTGCATCCACTGTCGAAGGTGTGTCATGTCACTAACCGAACAGGCATCGTGACGAAATCCAATACTAAACTACTTTTGGCACACAAGACATTACTCGGCGTATGTGGGCCATGTTTACATGGCACAGTTAAAACAAGACCGCAAATGCATGAAAGTCACTTATCCTTAAGTGTTCCTTACATCACCTGTAGAAGAAGCGGCATGGCAGTAAGCACAATCATCATCACGGCGAGAATCCAGTCCAAAGCAATTTACAGCGAATGAGGAATATTACTTGACATACGTAAACCGCCTACCCTTAAATGCTCCTTACATCAGCTGTCGAAATAGGTGGCATGGCGCTATGCCCCAATCCCCATCGTGACAACAATCCAGCCCTAAATGATTTGTGAGGCATGAGACGTATGTCAGCTGTAATAACCTGGCGCTCGAAGAAGTTCCACTCCGCGCTGAAGTTGGCTCCTAGACTGGTGGTGACTTCCCGCTGTCGCAGACGGCATGCAAAGCATCAAAGCAGTCGAGCGTAGGGCCACCAGAGCTGAAGAGACGGTGAACGCAGCAGTGTTCAGGAGTTTAAGGAGTCTTGTGTCGGGCAGTGGATGGGTCGGAGCATGAAGCCTGCGCCTGGGAAGAGGGTGGACATTTACTCGTCACCAACACAAGGATGGTGGCGTAAAATGCTCCAGAGATGTGCAAGCCGCTTCTGTCTGGGCCAAGTTTGCTCTCCTCCTGCAAGTCTGCGCAGGCACTGGAACGACAGGAGCATGTATCCTGTTCCATGGATGACTGTTGGCTGACCCACGGGACGAGCTGCTTGGTGTTTCCTGGTTACAAGAAGGCTCTCCTGGAGTCTGTTGGGGTGCAGCGGCATAGGCCTGTCTGGAAACGTGCCCTAGAGCAGTTTCATGGTAGCTGCGAAGCCAAGAGGGCAGCACCAGATACACGGAGAGTGGTCCTGATGATGTTTCTCTGGCTGTCAATAAGACTGTATCTGTAGTGCGCGGATTTGCGAGTACTGCTGTGTGATCTGTACACAGGATTGCTCAAGGAAACTTCGAGGCCTTGAAGTGCTACATTGACAGTCCTTGATTCCTGTTATGGATTCCATGGCGTGCCGCATTGATTTTGTTTGGTTGAGTCCTAGTTGTACAGGGGGTCTATAGTTCCAACAAACCGCCCATTGTTTGTATCTACATTACACCATCCGCAGTGTTCAATGTGCTAGATTCTGCACAACTTCCGAAGTAACCAGTCCCGGCGCTGTTAGTTACGTAAGCGCACAGATCACGTCAAGGAGGTACCACATCGGATGGGCCAAAAGCCGCTTACAAAGGGTAATAACATCGGCTTTAACTGTCCTGAGCCTAAAAATCTTATAAAAAGCAAAATTACTTCGGTTTCTAATTGTCCTGAGACCTAAATCCGCATAAAAATCAAAATGACATCTGTTTCTAACTTTTGTGAGACTGGCGCACGATGTATTCAGTATTCTGTCCACCGTTTGCCGCCACACGTTGAAATCGAGAAACAGCATGTTCCGCAACAGGTCGCAGTGTCTCGGGGTCCACGCTCAGGATTCACTGCGCGCACTCAAGTCATCTACGTTCATAATTGGAGCACTGAACACATATTTCAGATAACCCCAAAGCCTTAAATTACACGGATTAAAATCAGTTGATGTGTAATGCGAGGCCGCAGGGAAATGATAGCTGATAATTGGAACATTTCCAAAATTCCAGTGTACCAGCCGCCTCATTGGCTGTGCAATATGAGTCATCTTGTATAAAAGTGACCCTATTCACAGAACCACTATCTTGAATTAATGGAATGACGTTGGTGTGCAAGAGACTCACATAGCGATTATCAGTCACGGTACAAGTAACAGGAGCCGCAGGACGCATATACTCGAAAAAATACGGCCCTAAGGTAGACGATACTGTCAACCTGCACCACATAATCACCTTTGCAGCGTGAAGTGGTACCGGTTGACATGCTTACCGATATTCTGCAATTCTGTGTATTGATACCTCTTTGGAGATGGAAACGGGATTGTCTGTCCACAGAGTATGCCTTGGCCAATAACTGTTCACTTCTGTGTGAGCATGAAATTCCAGAGTGAACGTTCGTCTTGCTGGCAGGTCAGCAGGAAGCAACTCCTTAAAGTGGGAGATTCTGTATGGGGAATACAGGGAGTTCCGAAGGCTTTTATGCACCATGCCGGCAGGCCAGTCCAACATTCTGGCAATACCTCGTGGAATACATGTTTCCACAACACCCACAGTCGACAGACGACGAATCAACTGCTTTCTTTCCTCTGCCACATTGCACTTCAAAAGATCGTGTCTTTTCGAATTTTATAATCATTTTCTGCAGATAGCAGACAGCGGACCATTGCCTTTTTACATACCCTTGAGTGACCAGGACTTCTGCAGGGATGTTGGCGCACAGTCACCGTTATTATAACGATTTACCAACAGCGCTTCATCCTTCAAGGAGACAGTCATATTGGAGAGTCTTCTGCCGTGGGTCTATTGATGTGCAGATTCTGACGCTTACAGTGCCATCTGCTGGTCAAATTTTCGTTACTTTTTTGTTCTATACCGTTTCCCCTGAGTCAATAATATGCTATTAAAATTGATATCATTCTGAGCAGTGGTTCTTTCTACAGCGTTTTGAAACTGAAACTTCAATTATGGACCCCCTCCATTTTGCGACTGTGTGCCTTATTGCTCACTACCTGCTGATAAGAGCTTTAGAGAGCACAATCCTTAACACACAGTGGCCCTTCCTACTTTATTCTCTCTCATTGTAACTTATTTGAGAGAAAGCTTCTGGTCAATTTGATACTATTAAGACGTTGTTTCTTGAATATCCCAGTTTTGGATTGGTATCACGATACCTTTCCTGATTTGTGTTTAACTGAGAAGTGTTTGTTATATGCTTATTATCTGATGATCTTTATAACGTGGGATGTATCTGTATGCATGTGAGGAAGGTACTGAAATGAGTGTAATAATTTGGCTAAAGCTAGCGTTGCTATGTGCTTTGTTGACAGTTATTGCACATGGTATTATTCGGTCTAATAGAAGTTTTAAGCAAGATATTGTTGTATGACTTTTAGGTCAGTATTTTAGTGTTAACTTTTTGAGTTATTCCCTGGTTTTGGTATTTATAGTAGCATTAATTTAGAACGAAATTACGGACTGCGAGTCTTTGTCTGATGTTCGAAGACTGATGAAGTTCCACTATTGGTAACGCTGTTACCCTCACAGAAGATTTCTTGGTGTTATTGTTTTGTATATTATGAATAATTCTCTGAAGAGCCAAAGAAATTAGTACACCTGCCTGATATTGTGTAGGGCACCGGAAGCACGCAGAAGTGCCGCACCACGGCGTGTCATGGACTCGACTAATGTCTGCAATAGTGCTGGATCTCTTCTGAACAGCACACTGCAAGGCATCGAAGATAGACTCAATAATGTTCATGTCTGGGGAGTTCGGTAGCCAGCTGAAGTGTTTAAAAACTCAGAAGTGTGTTCATGGAGCCACTCTGCAGCAATTCTGGACGTGTGGGGCGTCGCATTGTCCTGATGGAATGGCCCAAGTCCGCCGGTATGCACAATGGACGCGAATGGATGCAGGTGATCAGGCAGGATTCTCAAGTACGTGTCACATGTCAGAGTTGTACCTAGACGCATCAAGGCTCCCATATCACTCCAACTTCACACGCCCCACACCATTACAGAGTCTCCACTAGCTTCAACACTCCTCTCCTGATATGCAGGGTCCGTGGATTCTTCAGGTTGTCCCTGTACCCATACACGTCCATCCGCTCTATAAAATTTGAAACGAGACTCGTTCGACCAGACAACTTGTTTTCTGCCATCAGCTGTCCAATGTCAATGTTGGCGGGTAAAGACGAGGCGTAGACAACTTGTTTTCTGCCATCAACAGTCCAATGTCAATGTTGGCGGGTAAAGACGAGGCGTAAAGCGTTGAGTTGTGTGATCATCAAGGGTACAAGAATGGGCCTTCGGCTCCGAAAGCCCATATCGATGATGTTTCGTTGAATGGTTCGCACGCTAACACTTGTCGATGGTGCAGCAATGAAATCTGCAGCATTTGGCGAAAGGTTTGCACTTCTGTCACGTTGAACGATTCTCTTCAGTCGTCGTTGGCCCCGAACTTGCAGGATCTTTCTCCAGTCGCAGCGATGTCGTAGAGTTGATCTTTTACCGGATTCCTGATACTCACGGTACACTTGTGAAATGATCGTACGGGAAAATCCCCACTTCATCGCTACCTCGGAAGTGCTGTGTCCCATCGCTCGTGCGCCGATTATAACATCACGTTCAAACTCACTTAAATCGTGATAACCTACCACTGTAGCAGCAGTAACCGATCTAACAATTGCGCCAGACACTTATTGTCCTATACAGGCGACGCCGACCGCAGCGCAGTATTCTGCCTGTTTACATATCTTTGTATTTGAATACGCGTGCTGTTCCAGTTTCTTTGTCTCTTCAGTGTATAATAATAACAACCGAAAAATTTTTACCCAGCCTAGATGATCCAAGGAATGGATGAATTCGGAAACAAAAATGAAGAATGATATCATACAAACAGATGATAAAATTTTAGAGCAGATGAATTCAGTGATTGGACGGACTGGGAAAGAAATTGACAAGAGTATTACACCAGTCTCGAGCACTTTCCGTAAACTGAACATAGACTGTAAACCTTAGCTTTTTATATATTTGAAACGGAAAGCTTACAGTCGGGGGTGGTCTAACTTGAACTTGTGGCAGAGAGACATGCAATTTTTGTGTGCAAACTGTTCTAGAGATGAACTGATTCGGCGCGCAATGATAATATGCTTGCCGGGAAATTAGTAAAGAGGCGGAGTGCAGACAAATGAATCAAGGAAGTAGTTGCATAGAACTACGTTATCATGACTTCAATGGAAATGAAGGTTAGTAGAGCCTGCAGTGAGGTGAATACGAGATAGTGACCAGCGGAAGTCCCTTGCTGAACGGCAACACATGGCTAAATCGAGAGGACGACCTAATGGAATATGGTGGATGACATTAGAAAAAGGTGCAGGAGGAACAGGAATACATCAGATACATCTAGTACGAATCTGTAATGCATAGCCAAGACTGGAGAAGGTATTTATCCAGCAGTAGATGATGAACTTTTTGAGTGTCGTGTGTGTGTGTGTGTGTGTGTTTGTGTGTTTGTGTGTGGACATCTCACCTTCTGCAGAAATTCGGAAGCAATACGTGACATGTGTCTGGCTTCCGTCACGAGTCAGCAGTTCACGGAGTTTCGAGGGACGCTGTTACAATTCAGGGCTCAAACAGAAAGTACTACCTCGTGGTTACTGTCGATTCGATCTTCAGTCCGAGCACCAATCTGTTGCAGATGTTCATGCCAGTCTATCCGGTGCAAACGTCTTCATGTCTGCATGACTACCGCAACCTACACCCACTTGAACTTCATTACTGTAGTCAAACCTTCGTCTTTCTCTGTAGTTGTTACACCCCACACTACACTCCATTATCCTGTTCCCAATTCCTTGATGCCTTACAGTGTCTCCTAGCCACCGGTTCCTTCCTTTACTCAACCTTTTTCGGAAATTTCTTTGCTCCCCAAGTCTATTCATTTCCTCCTGGTTTGTTATTCGATTTACCCATCTAATCTTCAGTATTGTTGAAATGGTTATCGTCCTCCTTTCACTTCCGTAAGCGGCAACGCGACAGATATATATCTTCAGAAAAAAACTTTTAGACACATGAATTGACATTAGATATTAGCAAATCGCCCTTTTTCTGAAATTATTTTCTTGCTATTGCCAGTCTGCATTTTATATCCCCTCTCGTTTGGGCAGCTTCGAGTAGCAAAACTATCTACTACTTTTAATTTCTGATATCCTAATCCCCTCAGCATCACCTCCTTCAAGCAGTTTACACTCACTTACCCTTATTTTACTTTTGATGTTTATCTTAGAACGTCTTTTTCAAGAGGTTGTCCATTCCGCTCAACTGTTCTTCCAAATTCTTTGCTTACAAAGTCATCGGCAAACCTCTAAGTTTTTACATCCCGCTCATGAACTTTAATTCAATTTCCAGATTTCTGGGAGGTTTTCTTTACTGCTTGCTCATTGTATAGATTGAATAACATCGGGGACAGGCTACAAATCTGAATCATTCCTTTCTCAAATAGGGACATCTATCTTTGTTCTTCCACTCCAATCTTAAAATTGCAGTGTGGTTTTTGTTAAAGTTGTAAATCACCAACGACTCCCCGTATTTTATCCATGGTACGTTCAAAATTTCAGAGTGTAGGCCAGCCAACGTTGTGAAAAGCTTTCTCTAAATCGACAAATGCTTGAAACTTTGGCATGGATCTTTCAGACTAATTTATAGGATAGATCATGAGGTCAATCTTGCTTACCACGTTCTTATATTTGAAACGAAGCGCCGCTGCCCTTCCCCGAGGTCGGATTCTATCAGTTTTTCCATTTTTTGTAAATGAGTCGTTTCAGTATTTTGATTGTTCGGTAGTACTGACACCTCACAGCAACCGCTTTCTTTGAAATTGGTATAATTACATTCTTCTTGAAGTCTGAGAGTATTTCGTCTGCACATCAGCTGGAATAGTTTTGTCATGATTGTCCCTTCCAAGCATCAAAATAATTCTGAGAGAATGCCGTTTATTTCAGGGGCCTTGTTTCCACATAGGTCTGCCAGTCATCTGACAAATTCTTCTCTCAGTGTACTACCTCCGCCGGCCGCGGTGGTCTAGTGGTTCTAGGCGCGCAGTTCGGAACTGCGGGACTGCTACGGTCGCAGGTTCGAATCCTGCCTCGGGCATGGATGGACTGATGACCACAGAAGTTAAGCCCCTTGTGCTCAGAGCCATTTGAACCATTTGTAATACCTCCCATCTCACCAGTTACTTCCCCTTCTCCTTCTGTCGTATCGTCCACCATCTGAGTTCAGCCGGCCGAAGTGGCCGTGCGGTTAAAGGCGCTGCAGTCTGGAACCGCAAGACCGCTGCGGTCGCAGGTTCGAATCCTGCCACGGGCATGGATGTTTGTGATGTCCTTAGGTTAGTTAGGTTTAACTAGTTCTAAGTTCTAGGGGACTAATGACCTCAGCAGTTGAGTCCCATAGTGCTCACAGCCATTTGAACCATCTGAGTTCATGATATGAATAAATTTGCTTCTCTTTCTTACAAAGGCCTCATTAATTTTCACATAGGCAGCATCTAGATTTCCCTTTGTGAAAAAAGTTTCTACAGTCTTGTATTTGTGTTCTAACCATTCACACTTAACCACTTTGCACTTGCTTTCAATCTCATTTTTAGACTACTGTGTTCCCTTCCGCCTGCTTCATTTGCTGCATATTAATGTCTTCCCCTTCCGCCTGCTTCATTTACTGCATATTTATGTCTTCCCCTTCCGCCAGTTGAGTTCAGTATCTATTGTGTAGCCTAGGGGTTTCTACTAGGTCTTGTTTTTTTACCTATTTGGTCCTCTGCTGCCTACCCTATATTATCTCTCAGAGCTATCCGTTCGTCTTCCATTACGTTGCTGTTCACCGATTCAGTCCAGTGTCACCTGATGCTGCCTCCGAAACTCTCAGTAACCTCTGGTTCCTTCAATTTATCCACATACTATCTCCTTAATTTCTTACATGTTTGCAGTTTCATCAGTTTAAGTCTGCAGTGCATAACCAATAAACTGTAGTCAGAATTCACATCTGCTGCTGGAAATGTTTTACAGATTAATATCTGATTTCAAAAAACTCTGTCTTAGCATAACACAACCAATCTGATATCTTCTATTGTTTTCCGTTCGACGTATGCAATACTCTTTCGTGATTCTTAAAAATAGTATTAGCGATGATTAAATGATGCTCTGTGCAAAATTCTAGCATGCGACTTCCTCTTTCATTCCTGTCCGCCAGTCCACATTCAACTGTTGTATTTGTTTCTCCTCCTTTTCCTACTGTTGAGGTCAGCAACCCATCACAATTACATTTTCGTCTCCCTTAACTGTCTCAAGAATTTCCTTTATCGCATTGTACATACTTTCAGTCTCTTCATAATCTGCGAAGATGGTTGGCATGTGATATTCTATTGTTGTAATGGGGGTTAGCTTCGTGTCTGTCTTTAATATGATAATACGTTCACTAAGCTGTTCATAGTAGTTTCCATTTCATTAATAGACTTATTCCTGCATTTGATTTTATGTTGGTAACCCTGTATTGACCCGCCGGAAGTCCTGTTCTTCCTGCCACCGCAAATCCTTATCTCCCACTATATCGAAATATCTAACTCCAACCTATACCTCTCACTTTTTAAATTCTTTTTTATACCTACCTGGTTTAGAGACACTTATAAAGTTATGGATCCAATTGCAAAAACCTATATAGAATTGACAACACAAATGAAAACATGAAATCTGGCATCCTCTCTGCTAAGGACCTCGCAGGAAGATGGCGCTCAGCCACGGTGGACGACCTGTGGCAATCGGCATTCATTTTAGTATTAGAGTGGGGCATGAGTTTAATTTGTATTCACTCAACCACAGCAATTACATTTCTTCGTATTACACTCTATTTGGTTTTGCCTTTCACATATCTTATGTGGCTTTTGGATGAGAATTATTTCTGTCCCAGTATTGTGTTGATACTGTTTATATCGTATTTAAGTTTAAATTGCAATTATCAAATCAATATACTAATTTCGAAGGAAAGAAAGATGCCAACCGCAATCGGGTAGTGATACAATCCAATCTTGAAAGTTGAAAATTTGTGCTCGTCTGTGACTCGAACCCGGATCATCCACTTAGCGCAAGAAGCTGGCTTAACCACCTCTGCCATCCAGACACGCCTGACATCCGACCAAAATTCTGAATTTCTCACGATCTAGTAGCATGCACTGTCCATACGCCTACATGCCCACAGCCAGTCCTGTATTTCCGCTGGAGACTCCGACCTTGCGTGCATCCGCACTGAAGATGTCAAGGCAGTCCCGCCTACAGGTACGCTGTACATGTATGTGGGCTGTCTGTTCTGTCAGACATCTCTGATAGAGCAAACCACATACCTATACAGTAATTTCGATATTTGTTTTCGTAAGATGTTCCATACCTTTATAAGTATTATCCTAAACATAGTTCTTTGTGTTTGGTTCTTAAATTCGGAGCTGTGACCATGAGCACCGTCTGTTGGTTTTAATTGTCAAATCACGACAGGAGCGTGACGCGTTTTGCTCAGATATTTTAATGAAGTTAGCAAAATGTGTAAAAACATCAACGTGCCAAATGAATTTAGTTTCTTTCTCAATGGGCAGTGGAACGACGGTCATAGCTGATGGTGGCGCGCATTCGTCCTACAGCATCTCATATGCGTCTAAACAGACTGCAGTGATTTCTAAGTAAAATTGACTCCTGAAGTGTATACCATTTACGAACTGTAATAATTTAAAACCATCATCACTTCTGTGGGGCCTCTATCTGACAGAAGCGAGAGCAGCAGATTTGTATTTCTGAACAATGGCCAGATGACACGTAGTTTAGGCTTGCTCAGAATGATCGCAAGTCACTTAAATAATCCACAAATAGTCTCAGTGCCGAACTTTGCCTATAGCATGATGAAATCAACAGGTGAAAACGAGTTGCGTTGGACTCATTGTTTCACTTTACAATGGTCTGCTGCCTCGCAGTTCCTACAGTTCCTTTTTTTAAAAAAATACATAATTACTGTGGAGAAATATTAGTTATAAATTATAATAAGAGCATAACCTATTTCTGACGTGACGAAGTAGTTCACGGGTGAACAGCCTGGTGTTAGTGTGCAACGGTCACAATATTTCGGCAAGTGACCACGTTGCCATCATCAGGTGCGCTGATGAACTGACCACCGAGGAGCCGGCGGCGGGCTCGTCCTCCCCTCTCCCCCCCACCCCTCCTCCACGTGTTGCAAACGCGGTCCACGTCCAGACGCGGAGCGTCCAGCGTGCTTTCCGTTCGTCGTCCACGCCCAGGGATGCATGCTGGTGGCGTCTTCTTGTATCTCTGTGTGTTCTCGAAGTCAGTTCGTGGTAGGGTGTCTTCTTTTCTCCTTTTCATCAGTTTCAAAGCGGGTTCCCAGGCCATACTAAGGAAGTAACCGCTATCTCGATTGATCAACAGTTCCCTTACTCGAATATCGATGGATTCTTTAATGAGACAGTCCCAGTATTTGGACGTCTGTGTCGGAACCTCAGTCAGGTCGCAGCAAAAGCATCTATATCGAGATTCGAGTACAGGAACCGCTGATCAATCGAGATAGCGGTTACATCCTTAGTAAGGCCTGAGAACCCGCTTTGAACCAGATTAAAAGGAGAAAGAAAGCATCGCAACCACGAACTTACTTGGAGAACAGGCAGAGATTCTAAGAATCTGCCACCGGCGCGAACCGCGTTCGGAAAACCTGGAGGGGGGGGGGGGGGGGGAGGGTAAGAGATAAAATCCCGGCGCCGGCTCCTCGGCGGTTATTTCGTCAGCGCACCTGATGATGGAATCAACGGTATCAATCTAATGGCTAGTCAACTGGATGAGGACGCGCTCTCAGTCCTTAAGAGAGGACTCAACTTCGCACCAAGTCCTAAACCCGCACCTATCACGGATATCATCAGTGCAGTGGAACATGCAGTTCTCCGGCTTTCACCTGAATCAGCAGAAGAAGTACGTCGCGAAACCTGTCGTGCTCTCTGCAAACTAAACCCGTGGAACGGAATATCGCTAGCAGGGAGAGGGCGGGAGCTACGAGAAGATCCAGATATCTTGAGGTTATATATATATGTCGAAACAAGGCCCCGGGAGTAGACAACATTCCATTACAACTACTGACGGCCTTTGGAGACCCAGTCCTGACAAAACTCTACCATCTGGTGAGCAAGATGTACGAGACGGGCGAAACACCCTCAGACTTCTAGAAGAATATAATAATTCCAATCCCAAAGAAAGCAGGTGTTGACAGATGTGAAAATTACCAAACTATCAGTTTAATAAGTCACAGCTGCAAAATACTAACGCGAATTATTTACAGACGAATGGAAAAACTGGTAGAAGCCGACCTCGGGGAAGATCAGTTTGGATTCCGTAGTAATATTGGAACACGTGTGGCAATACTGACCTTACGACTTATCTTAGAAGAAAGATTAAGGAAAGGCAAACCTACGTTTCTAGCATTTGTAGACTAAGAGAAAGCTTTTGACAATGTTGACTGGAATACTCTCTTTCAAATTCTAAAGGTGGCTGGGGTAAAATACAGGGAGCGAAAGGCTATTTACAATTTGTACAGAAAGCAGATGGCAGTTATAAGAGTCGAGGGGCATGAGAGGGAAGCAGTGGTTGGGAAGGGAGTGAGACAGGGCTGTAGCCTCTCCCCAATGTTGTTCAATCTCTATATTGAGCAAGCAGTAAAGGAAACAAAAGAAAAATTTGAAGTAGGTATTAAAATCCAGGGACAAGAAACAAAATCTTTGATGTTCGCCGATGACATTGTAATTCTTTCAGAGACAACAAAGGACCTCGAAGAGCAGTTGAATGGAATGGACAGTGTCTTGAAAGGAGGATATAAGGTGAACATCAACAAAAGCAAAACAAGGATAATGTAATTTAGCCGAATTAAGACGGGTGATGGTCAGGGAATTAGATTAGGAAATGAGACACTTAAAGTAGTAAAGGAGTTTTGCTATTTGGGGAGCAAAATAACTGATGATGGTCGAAGTAGAGAGGATATAAAATGTAGACTGGCAATGGCAAGGAAAGCGTTTCTGAAGAAGAAAAATTTGTTAACATCGAGTATAGATTTAAGTGTCAGGAAGTGGTTTCTGAAAGTATTTGTATGGAGTGTAGCCATGTATGGAAGTGAAACATGGACGATAAATAGTTTGGACAAGAAGAGAATAGAAGCTTTCGAAATGTGGTGCTACAGAAGAATGCTGAAGATTAGAGGGGTAGATCACATAACTAATGAGGAGGTATTGAATAGAATAGGGGAGAAGAGGAGTTTGTGGCACAACTTGACTAGAAGAAGGGATCGATTGGTAGGACATGTTCTGAGGCATCAAGGTATCGTCAATTTAGCATTGGGGGGCAGCGTGGAGGAGGGGGGGGGGCGGGGGTAAAAATCGTAGAGGGAGACCAAGGGATGAATACACGAAGCAGATTCAGAAGGATGTAGGTTGCAGTAGGTACTGGGAGATGAAGAAGCTTGCACGGGATAGAGTAACATGCAGAGCTGCATGAAACCAGTCTCAGGACTGAAGACAACAACAACAACACGATACATATAGCCGTCGGGATTAGCCGAGTGGCCTAAGGCCCTGCAGTCATGGACTGTGCGGCTGGTCCCGGCGGAGGTTCCAGTCCTCCCTCGGGCATGGGTGTGTGTGTTTGTCCTTAGGATAATTTAGGTTAAGCAGTGTGTAAGCTTAGGGACTGATGATGTTATCAAGTAAGTCCCATAAGATTTCACACACATTTGAACATTTTGATACATACAGGCTGCAACAACATCTTTTTGATGTGATGTGTTACATTTGCTACAGTTTTCAACAGCCGGGGAACACAAACAGTTAACGCACCGCCACGCTATAGCATGGAGAAGGAAAACAAAGAAGGCATTTCTCTGTCAAAATGTGGTATATCGTAGAACCCATGCATCAGATTTTAAATGTGTCAAGAGCATTCTCAAAGGAAATGTCAGTAGTTGGGTTAGTATGACGTCAATCCATTTATAGTAAACCAGACAGCGAATACATCTATACCACAGAGCCTTAAGTGCTCCGTGCATCCACTGTCGAAGGTGTGTCATGTCGCTAACCGAACAGGCACCGTGACGAAATCCAATACTAAACTATTTTTGGCACACTAGACATTACTCGGCGTATGTGGGCCATGTTTACATGGCACAGTTAAAACCAGACCGCAAATGCATGAAAGTCACCTATCCTTAAGTGTTCCTTACATCACCTGTAGAAGAAGCAGCATGGCAGTAAGCACAACCATCATCACGGCGAGAATTCAGTCCAAAGCCATTTACAGCGAATGAGGAATATTACTCTACACACGTAAACCGCCTACCCTTAAGTGCTCCTTACATCAGCTGTCGAAATAGGTGGCATGGCGCTATGCCCCAATCCCCATCGCGACAACAATCCAGCCCTAAATGATTTGTGAGGCATGAGACGTATGTGAGCTGTAATAACCTGGCGCTCGAAGAAGTTCCACTCCGCGCTGAAGTTGGCTCCTAGACTGGTGGTGACTTCCCGCTGTGGCAGACGGCATGCAGAGCATCAAAGCAGTCGAGCGCAGTCGAGCGCAGTCGAGCTGAAGAGACGGTGAACGCAGCAGTGTTCAGGAGTTTAAGGAGTCTTGTGTCGGGCAGTGGATGGATCGGAGCATGAAGCCTGCGCCTGGGAAGAGGGTGGACATTTACTCGTCACCAACACAAGGATGGTGGCGTAAAATGCTCCAGAGATGTGCAAGCCATTTCTGTCTGGGCCAAGTTTGCTCTCCTCCTGCTAGTCTGCGCAGGCACTGGAACGACAGGAGCATGTGTTCCATGGATGACTGCTGGCTGACCCACGGGACGAGCTGCTTGGCGTTTCCTGGTTACAAGAAGGCTCTCCTGGAGTCTGTTGGGGGCAGCGGCGTAGGCCCGTCTGGAAACGTGCCCTAGAGCTGTTTGATGGAAGCTGGAGGCTTTCGAAGCCAAGAGGGCCGCACCAAATACATAGAGAGTGGTCCTGATGATGTTCCTCTGGCTGTCAGTAAGATTGCGACTACTTCCGTGTGATCTGTATACAGTATTGCTCAAGGAAAGTTCAAGGCCTTGAACTGCTATATTGACAGTCCTTGATTCCTGTTGTAGAATCCATGATGTGCCACATTGATTTTGTTTAGTTGGGTCCTAGTCGTACAGGGTGTCTATAATTGAAGTTCCAATAAAACGCCCATTGTTTGAATCTACATTACACTACCCGCAGTGTTCAATGTGCTCGACTCTGCACAACTTCCGAAGTCAACTGTCGTGGCACGGTTAGTGACGTAAGCCCGCACACCACAGCAAGGTCGTACCTAATCGGATGGGCCAAAAACCACTTACAAAGCAAAATGACATCGGTTTTAAGTTTTCCTGAGACCAAAAGTCTTATAAAAAGGAAAATGACATCGGTTTCTAATTGTCCTGAGACCTAAATCCGCATAAAAATCAAAGTGACAGCTGTTTCTGACTGTTGTGAGACTGGCGCACGACGTATTCAGTATTCTGTCCACCGTTTGCCGCCACAAGTTGAAATCGAGAAACAGCATGTTCCGCAACAGGTCGCAGTGTCTCGGAGTCCACGCTCAGGATTCACTGCGCGCACTCAAGTCATCTACGTTCATAATTGGAGCACTGAACACATATTTCAGATAACCCCAAAGCCTTGAATTACACGGATTAAAATCAGTTGATGTGTAATGCCAGGCCGCAGGGAAATGATAGCTGATAATTGGAACATTTCCAAAATTCCAGTGTACCAGCCGCCTCATTGGCTGTGCAATATGAGTCATCTTGTATAAAAATGATCCTATTCACAGAACCACTATCTTGAATTAATGGAATGACGTTGGTGTGCAAGAGACTCACATAGAGATTATCAGTCACGGTACAAGTAAGAGGAGCCGCAGGACACATCTACTCGAAAAAATACGGCCCTAAGGTAACCGATACCGTCAACCTGTACCACATAATCACCTTTGCAGCATGAAGTGGTACCGGTTGACATGCTTACCGATATTCTGCAATTCTGTGTATTGATACCTCTTTGGAGATGGAAACGGGATTGTCTGTCCACAGAGTATGCCTTGGGCAATAACTGTTCACTTCTGTGTGAGCATGAAATTCCAGAGTGAACGTTCGTCTTGCTGGCAGGTCAGCAGGAAGCAACTCCTTAAAGTGGGAGATTCTGTATGGGGAATACAGGGAGTTCCGAAGGCTTTTATGCACCATGCCGGCAGGCCTGTCCAACATTCTGGCAATACCTCGTGGAATACATGTTTCCACAACACCCACAGTCGACAGACGACGAATCAACTGCTTTCTTTCCTCTGCCACATTGCACTTCAAAAGATCGTGTCTTTTCGAATTTTATAATCAATTTCTGCAGACAGCAGACAGCGGACCATTGCCTTTTTACATACCCTTGAGTGACCAGGACTTCTGCAGGGATGTTGGCGCACAGTCACCGTTATTATAACGATTTACCAACAGCGCTTCATCCTTCAAGGAGACAGTCATACTGGAGAGTCTTCTGCCGTGCGTCTGTTGGCGTGCAGATTCTGACGCTTACAGTGCCATCCGCTGGTCAAATTTTCGTTACTTTCTTGTTCTATACCGTTTCCCCTGAGTCAATAATATGCTATTAAAATTGATATCATTCTGAGCAGTGGTTCTTTCTACAGCGTTTTGAAACTGAAACTTCAATTACGGACCCCCTCCATTTTGCGACTGTGTGCCTTATTGCTCACTACCTGCTGATAAGAGCTTCAAAGCGCACAATCCTTAACACACAGTGGCCCTTCCTACTTTATACTCTCTCATTGTAATTTATTTGAGAGAAAGCTTCTGGTCAATTTGATACTATTAAGACGTTGTTTCTTGAATATCCAAGTTTTGGGTTGGTATCACGATACCTTTCCTGATTTGTGTTTAACTGAGAAGTGTTTGTTATATGCTTACTATCTGATGCTCTTTATAATGTGGGATTTATTTGTATGCATGTGAGGAAGGTACTGAAATGAGTGTAATAATTTGGCTAAAGCTAGCGTTGCGATGTGCTTTGTTGACAGTTATTGCACATGGTATTATTCGGTCTAATAGAAGTTTTAAGCAAGGTATTGTTGTATGACTTTTAGCTCAGTAATTCAGTGTTAACTTTTTGAGTTATTCCCTGGTTTGAGATTTATAGTAGCATTAATTTAGAACGAAATTACGGACTGTGAGACTTTGTCAGATGTTCGAAGACTGATGAAGTTCCACTATTGGTAACGCTGTTACCCTCACTGAAGATTTCTTGGTGTTATTGTTTTGTATATTATGAATAATTCTCTGAAGAGCCAAAGAAATTAGTACACCTGCCTGATATTGTGTAGGGCACCGGAAGCGCGCAGAAGTGCCGCACCACGGCGTGTCATGGACTCGACTAATGTCTGCAATAGTGCTTGATCTCTTCTGAACAGCACACTGCAAGGCATCGAAGATATACTCAATAATGTTCATGTCTGGGGAGTTCGGTAGCCAGTTGAAGTGTTTAAACTCAGAAGAGTGTTCATGGAGCCACTCTGCAGCAATTCTGGACGTGTGGGGCGTCGCATTGTCCTGATGGAATGGCCCAAGTCGGTCGGTATGCACAATGGACACGAATGGATGCAGGTGATCAGGCAGGATTCTCAAGTACGTGTCACATGTCAGAGTTGTACCTAGACGCATCAGGGCTGCCATATCACTCCAACTTCACACGCCCCACACCAGTACAGAGTCTCCACTAGCTTCAACAGTCCTCTACTGATATGCAGGGTCCGTGGATTCTTGAGGTTGTCCCTGTACCCATACACGTCCATCCGCTCTATAAAATTTGAAACGAGACTCGTTGGACAAGACAACTTGTTTTCTGCCATCAACTGTCCAATGTCAATGTTGGCGGGTAAAGACGAGGCGTAGACAACTTGTTTTCTGCCATCAACTGTCCAATGTCAATGTTGGCGGGTAAAGACGAGGCGTAAAGCGTTGAGTTGTGCGATCATCAAGGGTACAAGAATGGGCCTTCGGCTCCGAAAGCCCATATCGATGATGTTTCGTTGAATGGTTCGCACGCTGACACCTGTCGATGGTGCAGCAATGAAATCTGCAGCATTTTGCGAAAGGTTTGCACTTCTGTCACGTTGAACGATTCTCTTCAGTCGTCGTTGATCCCGAACTTGCAGGATCTTTCTCCAGTCGCAGCGATGTCGTAGATTTGATCTTTTACCGGATTCCTGATACTCACGGTACACTCGTGAAATGATCGTACGGGAAAATCCCCACTTCATCGCTACCTCGGAAGTGCTCTGTCCCATCGCTCGTGCGCCGATTATAACATCACGTTCAAACTCACTTAAATCGTGATAACCTACCATTGTAGCAGCAGTAACCGATCTAACAATTGCGCCAGACACTTATTGTCCTATACAGGCGACGCCGACCGCAGCGCAGTATTCTGCCTGTTTACATATCTGTGTATTTGAATACGCGTGCTGTTCCAGTTTCTTTGTCTCTTCAGTGTATAATAATAACAACCGAAAAATTTTTACCCAGCCTAGATGATCCAAGGAATGGTTGAATTTGGAAACAAAAATTAAGAATGATATCATACGAACAGATGATAAAATTTTAGAGCAGATGAATTCAGTGATTGGACGGACTGGGAAAGAAATTGACAAGAGGATTACACCAGTCTCGAGCACTTTCCGTAAACTGAACATAGACTGCAAACCTTAGCTTTTTATATATTTGAAACGGAAAGCTTACAGTCGGGGGTGGTCTAACTTGAACTTGTGGCAGAGAGACATGCAAGTTTTGTGTGCAAACCGTTCTAGAGATGAACTGATTCGGCGCGCAATGATAATATCCTTGCCGGGAAATTAGTAAAGAGGCGGAGTGCAGACAAATGGATCAAGGAAGTAGTTGCATAGAACTACGTTATCATGACTTCAATGGAAATGAAGGTTAGTAGAGCCTGCAGTGAGGTGAATGCGAGATAGTGACCAGCGGAAGTCCCTTGCTGAACGGCAACACATGGCTAAATCGAAAGGACGACCTAATGGAATATGGTGGATGACATTAGAAAAAGGTGCAGGAGGAACAGGAATACATCAGATACATCTAGTACGAATCTGTAATGCATAGCCAAGACTGGAGAAGGTATTTATCCAGCAGTAGATGATGAACTTTTTGAGTGTCGTGTGTGTATGTGTGTGTGTGTGTGTGTGTGTGTGTGTGTGTGTGTGTGTGTTTGTGTGTGTGTGTCTGGCTTCCGTCACGAGTCAGCAGTTCACGGAGTTTCGAGGGACGCTGTTACAATTCAGGGCTCAAACAGAAAGTACTATCTCGTGGTTACTGTCGATTCGATCTTCAGTCCGAGCACCAATCTGATGCAGATGTTCATGCCAGTCTATCCGGTGCAAACGTCTTCATGTCTGCATGACTACCGCAACCTACACCCACTTGAACTTCATTACTGTAGTCAAACCTTCGTCTTTCTCTGTAGTTGTTACACCCCACACTGCACTCCATTATCCTGTTGCCAATTCCTTGATGCCTTACAGTGTGTCCTAGCCACCGGTTCCTTCCTTTACTCAACCTTTTTCGGAAATCTCTTTGCTCCCCAAGTCTATTCATTTCCTCCTGGTTTGTTATTCGATTTACCCATCTAATCTTCAGTATTCTTGAAATGGTTATCGTCCTCCTTTCACTTCCGTAAGCGGCAACACGCCAGATAAATATCTTCAGAAAAGACTTTTAGACACATGAATTGACATTAGATATTAGCAAATCGCCCTTTTTCTGAAATTATTTTCTTGCTATTGCCAGTCTGCATTTTATATCCCCTCTCGTTTGGGCAGCTTCAAGTAGCAAAACTATCTACTACTTTTAATTTCTGATATCCTAATCCCCTCAGCATCACCTCATTCAAGCAGTTTACACTCACTTACCCTTATTTTACTTTTGATGTTCATCTTACAATGTCTTTTTCAAGAGGTTGTCCATTCCGCTCAACTGTTCTTCCAAATTCTTTGCTTACAAAGTCATCGGCAAACCTCTAAGTTTTACATCCCCCTCACGAACTTTAATTCAGTTTCCAGATTTCTGGGAGGTTTTCTTTACTGCTTGCTCATTGTATAGATTGAATAACATCGGGGACAGGCTACAAATCTGAATCATTCCTTTCTCAAATAGGGACATCTATCTTTGTTCTTCTACTTCACTCTCAAAATTGCAGTGTGGTTTTTGTAAAAGTTGTAAATCACCAACGACTCCCCGCATTTTATCCATGGTACGTTCAAAATTTCAGAGTGTAGGCCAGCCAACGTCGTGAAAAGCTTTCTCAAATGCTTGAAACTTTGGCATGGATCTTTCAGACTAATTTATAGGATAGATCATGAGGTCAATCTTGCTTACCACGTTCTTATATTTGAAACGAAGCGCCGCTGCCCTTCCCCGAGGTCGGATTCTATCAGTTTTTCCATTTTTTGTAAATAAGTCGTTTCAGTATTTTTATTGTTCGGTAGTACTGACACCTCACAGCAACCGCTTTCTTTGAAATTGGTATAATTACATTCTTCTTGAAGTCTGAGAGTATTTCGTCTGCACATCAGCTGGAATAGTTTTGTCATGATTGTCCCTTCCAAGCATCAAAATAATTCTGAAAGAATGCCGTTTATTTCAGGGGCCTTGTTGCCACATAGGTCTGCCAGTCATCTGACAAATTCTTCTCTCAGTGTAATACCTCCGCCGGCCGCGGTGGTCTAGTGGTTCTAGGCGCGCAGTTCGGAACTGCGGGACTGCTACGGTCGCAGGTTCGAATCCTGCCTCGGGCATGGATGTGTGTGATGTCCTTCGGTTAGTTAGGTTTAAGTAGTTCTAAGTTATAGGGGACTGATGACCACAGAAGTTAAGTCCCATAGTGCTCAGAGCCATTTGAACCATTTGTAATACCTCCCATCTCACCAGTTACTTCCCCTTCTCCTTCTGTCGTATCGTCCACCATCTGAGTTCATGATATGAATAAATTTGCTTCCCTTTCTTACAAAGGCCTCATTAATTTTCACATAGGCAGCATCTAGATTTCCCTTTGTGAAAAAAGTTTCTACAGCCTTGTATTTGTGTTCTAACCATTCACACTTAACCACTTTGCACTTGCTTTCAATCTCATTTTTAGACTACTGTGTTCCCTTCCGCCTGCTTCATTTGCTGCATATTTTTGTCTTCCCCTTCCGCCTGCTTCATTTACTGCACATTTATGTCTTCCCCTTCCGCCAGTTGAATTCAGTATCTCTTGTGTAGCCTAGGGGTTTCTACTAGGTCTTGTCTTTTTACCTATTTGGTCCTCTGCTGCCTACCCTATATTATCTCTCAGAGCTATCCGTTCGTCTTCCATTACATTGCTTTTCACCGATTCAGTCCAGTGTCACCTGATGCTCCCTCCGAAACTCTCAGTAACCTCTAGTTCCTTCAATTTATCCACGTACTATCTCCTTAATTCCCTACATGTTTGCAGTTTCCTCAGTTTAAGTCTGAAGTGCATAACCAATAAACTATAGTCAGAATTCACATCTGCTGCTGGAAATGTTTTACAGATTAATATCTGGTTTCAAAATCTCTGTCTTAGCATATCATAACCAATCTGAAATCTTCTATTGTTTTCTGTTCGACGTATGCAATACTCTTTCGTGATTCTTAAAAATAGTATTAGCGATGATTAAATGATGCTCTGTGCAAAATTCTAGCATGCGACTTCCTCTTTCATTCCTGTCCGCCAGTCGACATTCAACTGTTATATTTATTTCTCCTCCTTTTCCTGCTGTTGAGGTCACCAACCCATCACACTTACATTTTCGTCTCCCTTAATTGTCTCAAGAATTTCCTTTACCGCATTGTACATACTTTCAGTCTCTTCATAATCTGCGAAGATGGTTGGCATATGATATTCTATTGTTGTAATGGGGATTAGCTTCGTGTCTGTCTTTAATATGATAATACGTTCACTAAGCTGTTCATAGTAGCTTCCATTTCATTAATAGACTTACTCCTGCATTTGATTTTATGTTGGTAACCCAGTATTGACCCGCCGGAAGTCCTGTTCTTCCTGCCACCTCAAATCCTTACCTCCCACTATATCCAATTATCTAACTCCAAGCCCGCATCTCGTGGTCGTGCGGTAGCGTTCTCGCTTCCCACGCCCGAGTTCTCGGGTTCGATTCCCGGCGGGGTCAGGGATTTTCTCTGCCTCGTGATGGCTGGGTGTTGTGTGCTGTCCGTAGGTTAGTTGGGCTTTAGTAGTTCTAAGTTTTAGGGGACTGATGACCATAGATGTTAAGTCCCATAGTGCTCAGAGCCATTTGAACCATCTAACTCCAACCTATACCTCTCACTTTTTAAATTCTCTTTTATACCTACCTGGTTTAGAGACACTTATAAAGTTATGGATCCAACTACAAAAACCTATATAGAATTGACAACACAAATGAATACATGAAATCTGGCATCCTCTCTCCTCGCAGGAAGGCGGCGCTCAGTCACGGTGGACCACCTGTGGCAATTGGCATTCATTTTGGTATTAGTGTGGGGCATGAGTTTAATTTGTATTCACTCAACCACAGCAATTACATTTCTTTGTATTACACTCTATTTGGTTTTGCCTTTCACATATCTTATGTGGCTTTTGGATGAGAATTATTTCTGTCCCAGTATTGTGTTGATACTGTTTATATCGTATTTAAGTTTAAATTGCAATTATCAAATCAATATACTAATTTCGAAGGAAAGAAAGATGCCAACCGCAATCGGGTAGTGATACAATCCAGTCTTGAAAGTTGAAAATTTGTGCTTGTCTGGGACTCGAACCCGGATCATCCACTTAGCGCAAGAAGCTGCCTTAACCACCTCTGCCATCCAGACACGCCTGACATCCGACCAATATTCTGAATTTCTCACGATCTAGTAGCATGCACTGTCCATACGCCTACATGCCCACAGCCAGTCCTGTATTTCCGCTGGAGACTCCGATCTTGCGTGCATCCGCACTGAAGATGTCAAGGCAGTCCCGCCTACAGGTACGCTGTACATGTATGTGGGCTGTCTGTTCTGTCAGACATCTCTGATAGAGCAAACCACATACCTATACAGTAATTTCGATATTTGTTTTCGTAAGTTGTTCCATACCTTTATAAGTATTATCCTAAAGATAGTTCTTTGTGTTTGGTTCTCAAATTCGGAGCTGTGACCATGAGCACCGTCTGTTGGTTTTAATTGTCAAATCACGACAGTAGCTTGACGCGTTTGCTCAGATATTTTAATGAAGTTAGCAAAATGTGTAAAAAAATCAACGTGCCAAATGAATTTAGTTTCTTTCTCAATGGGCAGTGGAACGACGGTCATAGCTGATGGTGGCGCGCATTCGTCCTACAGCATCCCATATGCATCTAAACAGACTGCAGTGATTTCAAAGTAAAATTGACTCCTGAAGTGTTTACCATTTACGAACTGTAATTATTTAAAACCATCATCACTTCTGTGGGGCCTGTATCTGCCAGAAGCGAGAGCAGCAGATTCGTATTTCTGAACAATGGCCAGATGACACGTAATTTAGGCTTGCTCAGAATGATCGCAAGTCACTTAAATAATCCACAAATAGTCTCAGTGCCGAACTTTGCTTATAGCATGATGAAATCAACAGGTGAAAGCGAGTTGCGTTCGGCTCATTGTTTCACTTTACGATAGTCTGCTGACCTCGCAGTTCCTACAGTTTTTTTTAAAAAAATACATAATTACTGTGGAGAAATATTAGTTATAAATTATAATAGGAGCATAACCTATTTCTGACGTGACGAAGTAGTTCACGGGTGAACAGCCTGGTGTTAGTGTGCAACGGTCACAATATTTCGGCAAGTGACCACGTTGCCATCATCAGGTGCGCTGATGAACTGACCACCGAGGAGACGGCGGCGGGCTCTTCCTCCCCTCTCCCCCCCCCCCCTTCCTCCATGTGTTGCAAACGCGGTCCACGTCCAGACGCGGAGCGTCCAGCGTGCTTTCCGTTCGTCGTCCACGCCCAGGGGTGCATGCCGGTGGCGTCTTCTTGTATCTCTGTGTGTGTTCTCGAAGTCAGTTCGTGGTAGGATGTCTTCTTTTCTCCTTTTCATCAATTGAAAGCGGGTTCCCAGGCCTTACTAAGGAAGTAACCGCTATCTCGATTGATCAACAGTTCCCTTACTCGAATATCGATGGATTCTTTAATGAGACAGTCCCAGTATTTGGACGTCTGTGTCGGAACCTCAGTCAGGTCGTAATTCATTCTGTGTAATTCCGAAAGGCAATGTTCAGCAAAAGCATCTATATCGAGATTCGAGTACAGTAACCGCTGATCAATCGAGATAGCGGTTACATACTTAGTAAGGCTTGGGAACCCGCTTTGAACTTGATTAAAAGGAGAAAGAAAGCATCGCAACCACGAACTAACTTGGAGAACAGGCAGAGATTCTAAGAAGCTGCCAACGGCGCGAACCGCGTTCGGAATACCTGGAGGGGGGGTGGGGGGGGGAGAGGTAAGAGATAAATCCCGGCGCCGGCTCCTCGGCGGTTATTTCGTCAGCGCACCTGATGATGGAATCAACGGTATCAATCTAATGGCTAGTCAACTGGATGAGGACGCGCTCTCAGTCCTTAAGAGAGGACTCAACTTTGCACCAAGTCCTAAACCCGCACCTATCACGGATATCATCAGCGCAGTGGAACATGCAGTTGTCCGGCTTTCACCTGAATCAGCAGAAGAAGTACGTCGCGAAACCTGTCGTGCTCTCCGCAAACTAAACCTGTGGAACGGAATATCGCTAGCAGGGAGAGGGCGGGAGCTACGAGAAGATCCAGATATCGTGAGGTTATATATATGTCGAAACAAGGCCCCGGGAGTAGACAACATTCCATTACAACTACCGATGGCCTTTGGAGAGCCAGTCCTGACAAAATTCTACCATCTGGTGAACAAGATGTACGAGACGGGCGAAATACCTTCAGACTTCAAGAGCAATATGATAATTCCAATCCCAAAGAAAGCAGGTGTTGACACATGTGAAAATTACCGAACTATCAGTTTAATAAGTAACAGCTGCAAAATACTAACGCGAATTCTTTACAGACGAATGGAAAAACTGGTAGAAGCCGACCTCGGGGAAGATCAGTTTGGATTCCGTAGAAATGTTGGAACACGTGAGGCAATACTGACCTTACGACTTATCATAGAAGAAAGATTAAGGAAAGGCAAACCTACGTTTCTAGCATTTGTAGAGTTAGAGAAGGCTTTTGACAATGTTGACTGGAATACTCTCTTTCAAATTCTAAAGGTGGCAGGGGTAAAATACAGGGAGCGAAAGGTTATTTACAATTTGTACAGAAACCAGATGGCAGTTATAAGAGTCGAGGAGCATGAAAGGGAAGCAGTGGTTGGGAAGGGAGTGAGACAGGGTTGTAGCCTCTCCCCGATGTTATTCAATCTGTCTATTGAGCAAGCAGTAAAGGAAACAAAAGAAATATTTGAAGTAGGTATTAAAATCCAGGGAGAAGAAACAAAATCTTTGAAGTTCGCCGATGACATTGTAATTCTGTCAGAGACAGCAAAGGACCTGGAAGAGCAGTTGAATGGAAGGGACAGTGTCTTGAAAGGAGGATATAAAGTGAACATCAACAAAAGCAAAACTAGGATAATGGAATGTAGTCGAATTAAGACGGGTGATGGTGAGGGAATTGGATTAGGAACTGAGACACTTAAAGTAGTAAAGGAGTTTTGCTATTTGGGGAGCAAAATAACTGATGATGGTCGAAGTAGAGAGGATATAAAATGTAGACTGGCAATGGCAAGGAAAGCGTTTCTGAAGAAGAGAAATTTGTTAACATCGAGTATAGAGTTAAGTGTCAGGAAGTCGTTTTTGACAGTATTTGTATGGTGTGTATGAAAGTGAAACATGGACGATAAACAGTTTGGACAAGAAGAGAATAGAAGCTTTCGAAATGTGGTGCTACAGAAGAATGTTGAAGATTAGGTGGGTAGATCACATAACTAATGAGGAGGTACTCAATAGGATTGGGGAGAAGAGAAGTTTGTAGCACAACTTGACTAGAAGAAGGGATCGGTTCGTAAGACATGTCCTGAGGCATCATGGGATCACAAATTTAGCATTGTAGGGCAGCATGGAGGGTAAAAATCGTTGAGGGAGACCAAGAGATACATACACTAAGCAGATTCAGAAGGATGTAGGTTGCAGTAGGTACTGGGAGATGAAGGAGCTTGCACGGTATAGATCATGGAGAGCTGCATCAAACCAGTCTCAGGACTGAAGACCGTAACAACAACAACATGTATATGTCGTATTGTCTTGTTGTCTTATATAGGTGCTGCCGACCGCAACGCCGTACTCTGCCTGTTTACGCATATCTGTATTTGAATGCGCATGCCTGTACCAGTTTCTTTGGCGTTTCAGAGCATATCTACTACAGAGACACTTACACAAATTACGTTTGCTCAGTTCGATGGAGGCAACAAAAGTGGAGAACCCCGAGATTTCTAAGAGAATTTTCGCCCCTTTCTCTTTTGTTTATTTTATTTTCCTAACATATGAAAATTCTCCCATTCGTTTCAGCCACAGTCTTATTTATGTGATACTGTTGATTTGAATTTGCAGTTCATATACGTCTTATTACACTTTTTCAGAGACAGCTTGAAATATTTCTTTGATAAAAGAGCGCACATTAGTGCAAGAAAATTACTTCGAAATAATTTATACATAAAAATTTGTAACATTCTTCAAGTAATCCCTCAGGCGCCAGGCGCATGCTGCAGTGAATCTCCTAATGGACGTATTCGTATACACCGAAGGGTATGCTATAGACAGATTTAGGATTTTTTGGTGAGTTATTCATAATAACCGTTTTCTGGTGATTAACACGGTATGACGAGTCAGGCAGCAGTTAGAATGCAGCTTTGGTAGGGTCATTTATTGCAAGTAATGTTGTATTATTTCTTAAAATATTATATGTTTCAAAAATTTGAAGGACGTTCTTTACATACTATCATCAAAATTGGAAGCCGTCATTTCTGTTACTCTTCTGGATTTCAAGATGCTTGTTGATCAACAGGAATCGGTTATCTTGTTGCTATTGCACTGGATTGCGATCAAGACTGATACCATTTGCTATAAATAATGCAGTCTGCTATGTCTGGGCCGGCCGGTGTGGCCGAGCGGTTCTGTGCGCTTCTACATGTACATCTTCATCTACATCTACATCCATACTCCGAAAGACACCTGACGGTGTGTGGCGGAGGGTACTTTGAGTACCCCTATCGGTTCTCCCTTCTATTCCAATCTCGTATTGTCGGTGGACTCCAATCTCTCTGATTTTATCCTCATGGTCTCTTCGCGAAATATACGTAGGTGGGAGAAATATACTCCTCGGTGAAGGTATGTTCTCGAAACTTCAACAAAAGCCCGTACGGGGCTCCTGAGCGTCTCTCCTGCAAAGTCTTCCACTGGAGTTTTTCTATCATCTCCGTAACGCTTTCGTATCAGTCTGGAACCACGCGACCGCTAGGGTCGCAGGTTCGAATCCTGCCTCGGCCATGGATGTGTGTGATGTCCTTAGGTTAGTTAGGTTTAAGTAGTTTTAAGTTCTAGGGGACTTACGACTTCAGGTGTTAAGTCCCATAGTGCTCAGAGCCATTTTTGCTGTGTCTGGTTCGCGTGACAATGGCAGGCTCGGCAGGGAAGCAGTAATTAAGGGAAAAGAATTGACAGAGCATCTGAGGATGGATCCAAGAAAGTTTGTATACGTAGAAATAATTGATCCTGAATCGGACAGTTGCCATGTGAATGTCTGGAGGAAGCTTCATGATTTACATAGATTATTTGATTGTTTATTGTTACGTTGTTAATAGACACTATATCAGTGAAAGAAATTAAGCTGCGGACAGTCTATGACTGTAACTTGTAGGTTAGAGATATATCTTATTAATAGTTTTCCGTCCTCATTCACAATATTTTATTTTTATTTTGTAACTGCGATCCTACTCCTTTTTGATCTTTATTTCCATATTCAATGACTGTTTTGTTGTTTCTTCCGGTAAGTCGATTTGACAAGGTTTTTATGACTGTTACACAAATTACTCCAAGGCACCACTAGCGACCGTAGGCGTTAGAAACGCCTAATGCAGTTCATTAACCCCAAATGTTTAACATGCGTCATATGAGGAATAAGGTAGTAAAGCATCGGCTGAAGTGAGCACTAATAAATAGGGCACATTCAGTTCAACACAGACCCAACCAGGCAGATGCGTCTTGTTGGTTGATGCAGTAGTGTATGGAATGAGCTGTCCGGAACTTCGTGGGCGGCGTTAGGTAACGAACAGCCGTGCCTCTCGATATGAGCGGCACAGCACGTGCTTCAGCGAGCTGCGTGGGTTGCCCTTGTCAGCCTACACGCCCCCGCGGGAAGTCGCTACGGACTTTAACCCCGGGTCTGCAGCAACGCTTGATGACGTTCGCGAGCAGCACACTTACAAGGGGAGGCCGCCAATTGTGATATTCAGATTCGATTCATACTGCGCATAATAAAAGCTCATGGCCAGAGGTGTAATGTGGCGAAACACCAAGATGCACTTCTCAGCCGTTGTCGAGAAAATCGACAGTTAAACGAAACCGCTGCGGTGAAATACTCTCTACGATAGATAATTTTCTACAGCGTCGTGGCGCAGAGGTAAGCGCTCGGGTTCCTATTCCAAAGGTCGCCGGATCGAATCTCACGCCATGCAATTTTTTTTATTATTAGTTTTTTGAAATTCATATATATATATATACTATTAATGAATTGCTTATGCATATTGGTGAAGGCGGATCGCTCTCCAATCGTACCGCCTCCTTTTTTCCGTTTGTTTAACAGGGTGTACCAAAGCTCTCACGTCCGCACCGATTTTCGACGATGTTGTAAGTTGCGCTAGGGACCGCATCTACCTTGTTTCGAAGTTAGCAGGAAACTACGCTGTTATGCGGCGGCTCGTTTCGGCCCATTCAACATCTGTCCTTCAAGTGTAACGAGTGAGTAACGGAGTTTATATTTCATACCTGCCACAGCAAATCTGTGTTCGTAGGGTCTCTGTTCTAATTCGAACGTTTGACTTACGCTATACGTATTCGTTTCGGAATATCGTTTCTACGTCTTCCGTTAACTACATGTGGTTAACATTATGAGGACAATTAATAACATTTATGAAATACAACTTTGTTTGCGGAAAACGTAATGATGTTCGAAGTCGCCAGTTTTTCCACTACAAACGACTTTCAACAACTTATTATTTGCATAATTGTTGCAACAGATTGCCAGGAATTATATATATATATATATATATATATATATATATATATATATATATATGTGTGTGTGTGTGTGTGTGTGTGTGTGTGTGTGTGTGTGTGTGTGTGTGTGCGCGTATACACACATTTGAATTACAAAAAACAAATACTAAAAAAAAAAAAAAAAGTTGCATGGCGCGAGATTCGATCCGGTGACCTTCAGATTACGAACCCGAGCGTTTACCGCTCCGCCACGACGCTGTAGACAATTAAGAATCGTAGAGAGCATTTCACCGCAGCGGTTTCTTTTAACTGTCGATTTTCTCGAAAACGGCTGAGAAGTGCGTCTTGGTGCTTTGCCACATTACACCTCTGGCCATGAGCTTATATTATGCGCAGTGTGAATCGAATCTGAATTTCACAATTGGCGGCCTCCCCTTGCTAGTTACAGCACCTCCCCTACACCCCTCACAAATGTTCAACTCGCCTACACAGCGCTGAGGCCATCGGAGAATAATGAAGATTTTGCATTTCACTACGAAACAACTCAGCGGAAAGGAAATTTTTATGATAAAATCTGTATTAGAAAGTTCATATATATTCTGCAACTTAGATTTAATGATAAAGCTTAATTATCACCTCGAGAGCCGCTACGACCATGGAATTTCGTGGTGAGACAAACAGGGATGGACAAAAATATGGCAACACCGCGAAAAGTGTATGGTTCGACATAAATGCAAATGTTAGCCCAGCCTGGAGGTTGCACTGTTATTTGACCACAGACGACAACTGTCCTCAGTATGTTACAAGTGTCAGTCATTGTCAGAAAAGTTTTCTGTTTGGTTGTGAGTGCATTATGTAAGAGCCAAGTGAATTCAAATGTAGGAAAAGTATTGGTGATTGTATGGTAGCCGAAGTATTTGGTGTTTCATGACGCAGCGTATCGAAGATTTATACCGCATACGGTGAATGTGGCAAAATTGCATCTGCTAAGTGTGTGTTAACGAACGTGACAGACGGTCATTGACGAGGACTGGACGAAAAAGAAGTGGGCGACAACTGCAAAAATCACGGCAGAAGTGGATGTCATACTCGCGAACCATGTCAGCATCAAAATAATAGGAAGGGTGCTCCAGAAGGAGATTACTGCATGGTGAGCTGGAATTCTCAGACCAGCCACCTGTGATTCAAATGGCTGTAGCAGGAAAATGCTGTGTCGAAGCCATAAAACATAGAGTACGGAGTAACTCCTCGCCGAGTTTACTTCCCACATGGCGAGTGCTCGGTGATTATTTCCGCAACTAGATCGAGGTATATCAAGGTTACTTTGCTAGATCGCATTACTGTCGAGGATTATGTGCCCATTTTGCCAGCTCAGGTTCATCCCAAGGGCGAAATGTATGTTCCCATATGATGATGCTATGTTCCAAGGCGATAGCGCTCCCTGTTCACACAGCTCGCATCGTCCAGCTGGCCAAAATACTCATCAGATCTCCATAGTATTGAGCCTTCGTGACCTACTTTAAAAATAAGGGTGTATGAACGCTGACCTTCTCCAACATTGTTACCTGAAGTGGCAAAGTTTTTCCGGGAAGAGTGGTATAAGATTCCCTTGTAAGCCATACGGGGCCTGTATTTATCCATTCCGAGACTACTGGAGGCTGGATGACTTCGTGGCGGAGATCTTGGTTAATGAAGTCAGTATTTTGGCTTTTCGGGAAACTTTCCAAGTCGCAAATCAGTTGGCCGTCATTAGAGAACTGCCTGACACACAATGATTTCCAAATCCGATGGAAAATGTTTAGCAAACAAATATGTTTAGCAAACTCAAGTGGCAGACTCTACAAGAGAGGCACTCTGCATCGCGGTGTAGCTTGCTCGTCAGGTTTCGAGAGGGTGCGTTTATGGATGAGGTATCAAATATATTGCTTCCCCCTACTTATACCTCCTGAGGAGATCACGAATGTAAAAATAGAGAGATTCGAGCGCGCACGGAGGCTTTCAGACAGTCGTTCTTCCCGCGAACAGGAATGGGAGGTAATGACAGTGGCACGTAAAGTGCCCTCCGCCACACACAGTTGGGTGGCTTGCGGAGTATAAATGTAGATGTAGATGTAAAAGGGGGAAGTCACAGGACGCATCTACTTCTACATCTACATGGATACTATGCAAATCACATTTAACTGCCTGGCAGAGAGTTCATCGAACCACCTTCGCAATTCTCTATTATTCCTATCTCGTACAGCGCGCGGAAAAAAGAACACCTCTATCTCTCCGCACGAGCTCCGATTTCCTTTATTTTATAGCGGTGATCGTTCCTCCCTATGTAGGTCGGTGTCAACAAAACATTTTCGCATTCGCAGGAGAAAATTGGTGACTGGAATTTCGTAAGAAGATTCCGCCGCAACGAAAAACGCCTTTATATGAAGGTAGTATCTGTTCCCAACAGGATACCTTCGACTACCTTGCAGCTTCTCTAGAATGAAATGATAATTAAATCGACACCCTAGCTGCAAACAGGCGTTGATACACATCATTGAGGACATGATGAAAATGTGTGCCATGAAAGCAGGAGATCCCGGGTTCGTGTCCCGGTCGTAGCACACATTTTCAACATGTCCGCAATGATGTATATCAACGCCTGTTTGCAGCTAGGATGTCGATTTACTTATCGTTTCTAAAACGCCTTAATAATAACAGGATGAAGTTACATATTTATCTGCTTTAAACACAGATACATTTTGTAACCTAAAAACGTTAGTTATGACATACAAGAAAACAGCAAAAATGTGACAGGAAAACAACATTTTGTAAATTCTTCCTGTTATTATTAATGCTTACGTTATGCCTGAATCAGCTGCATCACAATTTCATGAATCTAATTTTGAATGTACAGTAGCCTAGTTGTTTCTGCGGCTACTGGATGGCGCTCGTAGCAACACCATGTTTACTTGTCCACACTTTCTAAAGTGGGCACCTCAGTCTTGTTGCAACCCTTGTCCACAGTACAAGCAGCCCTTAGCGGCTCGCCATCTGACAAGTGTTCATGACGTCGCCTTTCCGGCTGAGATCAATATGTGACTTGTAAGTAATGCATCTTTTCGAGTCAGTACAAACTCTAATTTTATTAATGTACTATATACCTAATGTTTCAGTACAGTTAGTCTAATTCTGAAGACGAGGCGCATAGTAGCGTCGAAACCAGGTCAATTTTTGACTTAATCTTTGTGACCGAGGGCTTATTTGTTACAATATGAAAAAAAAGGTTAATTCACATATAATTAGCACTAAAAGCGTGGCAACTGAAGGTCGACAAGTGTTGTGTGAAAACTGAATGTTTGTCTGAATTAATAAATTTCGCTACACTCTGACTTAATTTAGTAAAAGAATTAATGAAACCGGAAAATTGAAAGTTAATTTAGTGACTGAATTTAATAGTGAACTTTGTTTCTGAAGCGCTACGAAATTAAATAATACGAGGTTAGTCTTGGGCTCCCTCAACAATCATCTCAAAAGCAGTTTGAATCTACGCAATTTAGAAATAAGAGATTTAACTTTGAACTTGAATTAAATGATTTTGAACAATTAACAATAGTAAAATTTAGTACGTACTAAGCTGATCTGCAGTCACAGGTAAGCTAAAATATGGTAACAAAACTCGCACTCTTAATTTGTGCTTGTGTAATCTAAATATAGTTCTGTTTGTTTATTGTAGCCAGCTATGAATACATTAACTGAACTTTGAAATTAAAGCAGTGAAATGGAATGATATTGCTTTAATGCTGGCGTTTGAATTTCAACGACACTCGGGTTCATTTCGGAAAAGGAAGGGCCGCTGCTTGGTAATGCAATAGGGACTATGAACAACAAAGGTTCATGCTAAGTTGCTGGATTTTAGTGATGCAAATAGAACAGTTTGAAAATCTGAGGTCTGCCATACAGTTCTAAAACTTTACGTGCTTTCAGTCTTCCTTGTTGGTTGATTGAAGATTGGAAGTCGTCGATCGAGGAGGTGGTGACAATCGCTTATTGTCGGCCGTTGCTGTTGAGGAAGCTGAATGTTGGCGTGCCTTCTTCTAGACGCGGTCACCAGGCGAATCGAGCTCTTGATGTGTGCCATCTAATGTTTCCCGTCCGCGACACCGTGCCAGAAACTACCACATGCTGCCAAACCCCGGAAGCGCGGCAACTCGCGGGAGCATCACTCAACACACCTGCTCCACCGCCCTACTCCAGCCAGACTCTGCTCTGCCCGCGCCCCACGCGGCAGAGTTAACACTACCAAAGATCCTGAACACTTTGGTTCTCCACACGACCTATCGATAGCATAGTTTTTCCTAGGCAAGACCCAGTGTAAAAATACAAATAATATTTACAAAACAAAGCAATTATACATCGACATAAATGCATAAATATATTTATACAAATCGTAAAACAATTACAATACATAAAGACACAGAAATGTCATATCTTCAGGTAAAATAATAAGGAAAAATTTATAGTACAATAGATGGAAATAAGAGGATATGCATTTCCAGCGTTACACACTTACCAGCAGAAAAATACAATGTCACACACAGCTTGTAGTGGAGACGTGAGGTTGTACGAGCAGGAGGATGAGCTTACCATCTTCCCCTGGTAAACAAACGCCCCGGATTTAAACCCAGTCGAGAATCAGTGGGAGCAACGTGTCATGAATCCTCAACTGATAAACGTTGTGCAACTGCCCACGGCACTGGAGACGGCGTGGCTCCACGTCCCTGTCTGTACCTTTCAGAACCTCGCTGACTCTGTTCCTGCACATCTCTTGGCGGTCCGTGCTGCCAAAGGTGATCGTTGCTCACATTAATGTCAGTGGACGGCTTATTTCTACTGTTTTCTTTGCTTCTTTGCCTAGGGTGTTATGACAATCGACCAAGTCATATGCACTGACCAGAGACAGCTGCAACATTTCAGTTGTTGCCTCAGCTCAGTAAGCTTTCTGGATGGCCGTGAGCAGTTCCTCGATCTGGCGGTCGGCAACCTGTTGTCGTCTCCCCGCTTTCGTGCAACACCTTGAAACCTGATCCGAGGTTCATTTCAGTTTTTCCCACTGTCGCCTTGTTCGTGACACGCCGATCATCAAATACGAGAACCTTGGCGTCTCCAGAGATTCCACTTCTTCACACTTCATTCTTCGTCCGCCAGACTTGTTAGACTACACTGGTAGAGTTTTTGCCATCTAACCACTGTGCTATATGATGGTACATTGTTGCAAGACAGTCCACCAATTCAGCATGGACTGCTGCAGTGTTGTTTCTCCTAAAATGCAGTAAATTATTATGAACCACTTAATTATCCGGCGTTGCCCGAGTATTTATTCACAGAAATTTTTGGTCAGTCTTCTTCTTCCCCATATCTCTGTCCATCTTCTATGTTCCGCCCCCCTGCGTCCGTCTCCTTCTCCCCTTCTCTGTGTCCACTATTCACCTCCTCCACCCCCATTTTCTGTTCATCTCCTCCTGGATCTCTCTCTCTGCTCTCTCTGTCCATGTACCACCACTCCCTCTCTCCGTCCACTTCCTCGTCTCCCTCTCTCTGTTCATTTCGTTCCTCTTACCATTCTACGTCCACTTTCTCTTCCACTTGTCCCAATCCATCTTCTTTCTGTGTCCATCTCCTTCTCTCTCTCTGTGCCGTACAACATTTTGTAGGCACATTCAACGACATTTGTGAACATTCTGTCCTCAATGTGTTGCGAATAAAGGTAGTGTCAAAGAAGTAATATTCAAAAGTCATGCACTATGCGGAAGTTTTCCACGTATCTCATTGTTTATGGCACCACATCTGAACTAAGTGCCGTAAAATGATATAATCTGGCACGTATATTCAGTGCTATATGTAAAAACTGTCTGCAAAAATGTTGTCAATTCAGTTAGTAGTGAAGGAGTAATAAACTACAACGTCTTGCCTGGTCCGAAAATGAACAGCGAAAATGTAGTAAGCGATAAACTTCTTTATTTGATCATTATGGGGCGGGAAGTGGTGAGGGGGCGTCACCGAGGTAAAGTTTAATAACAGTATTAAATTATGTGTAAAATGTGCCACCGTGTGCGCTCGTTCCCAAATATTGGATCAACAAAATCTGAGTATCCGTTCGTCGGGTCCTACACTTCATTTTCAACAGTACCCTTAACCCTTTGACAGGCAGGTTGCTGTTAACCACACAACGATTCTTTCCGGACAGTAAATGATACGTGTGGTTTAAATAGATCCAGTGATTTCGGAGGAGATATCGAATATACATAAATACAGTATACACATTTTCCTAATATGTATGAACACCCTTTTCTTGCTCATTCGACTTTGATTAAGTAAAGCGTATATGGTGCCGCTTGGTACGCTGAAGTTAGCAGTGGATACCCATTAAAATCCGCGCTCAAAGACAAACACAGGGACATGACGGTTCTACAGGTTTCTAATTAGTATATATGATTTTCCACTTCATCATTGGCCTGCACCGTCTTGTTTTGGACCCTTTAGCACCATGATGTAGTTCTGTGGCGAGAGGATTTCCATGTGCACTTAGACTGCAATCGTGTACCTGTAAAGATTAAATATATTAATTACCACAATTTCTTCGAAGTGATAGTTAAAATTCTATGTCTATCCGCCATAGCACCAAAATATTCGATTTCTCATTTTTTATTAGTTTTTTCAACGTAACGCGAACTGCAGGGTATAATCTTAACCTCCCACACATCTCTGCACAAGTTTTGAAAGCTTCCAGAGCCGGCAGAAGTGGCCGTGCGGTTAAAGGCGCTGCAGTCTGGAACCGCAAGACCGCTACGGTCGCAGGTTCGAATGGGCATGGATGTTTGTGATGTCCTTAGGTTAGTTAGATTTAACTAGTTCTAAGTTCTAGGGCACTAATGACCTCAGCAGTTGAGTCCCATAGTGCTCAGAGCCATTTGAACCATTTTTTTTTGAAAGCTTCCAGAGGCATGACATATACAAAAGAAAAGCATTTTACTTATCTTCATCATCTCGTTGTTGTTGGCTGCAGTTCTTCCGTGTACGGGTACATTCTTGAGGCTGCAATTTTTATGACTTAGTGGGTTCCTGTTGAACTGAATAACTGATGAAATTCTTTCTGTTGGTATGACTTCCTTTCATTTTATCCCATTCTTATATATCACATTGACTCCACAATCTTCATTTTCATAAAACTGTCAATTACATTGTTGTAGACAAAATTAAAAACTACGTGCATTTCCATCAGAGGCATGCCCATTGCTGCCTGCATTCCGCGGTACTCACAATCTTCCAAAGAGTTTAAAAAACAAAAGAGTTTACATACTTTCTTGAAAAAAGAAGAACTTTCACCAGGTTATGTCGTTTTATAAATGAGTCCAGAAATAAATTTAATAATTATAGTTAGATTCTGTAAAACTAATAATAGGAATTTTTAAGTATGTCAGTAATTTCGTGATTTCAGATATCTCTAAAAGAACGGTCATTTTGAATGTATGTACATAGTACTACCAAATTAATTACTTTTTATACATTTTAGCCTGAAATATAATACATCGCATGCAAAATCAAGTGAAATTCTGTCAGTGAAACACGCTAGAATCTTCATGCACACCAGATTCAGGATTAATCCTGGTATCGGCTACTTCTATAAAAAAAAGCTCATGTTAGAAAAGGGTGTCCCATTACAAGGGTAGGACAAAAATATGGACTTAGCGTACACACAACACATTACCATGCTTAATACGGTGCAGGAAAATCGCTGGCGTTAGAAACGGCATCCAGTCGACTCGGATTGGACGGATAAACGACCTGTTATATATTCGATAGAATCGTGTATCACTCTCCCTGCAAAATTTTGCAATGTTCAGGTGACGATTATGGAGCTGGATAGCGATCACAAATATTTTTCTGCAAAGTAGACAACAAAGGTTCATTAGTATTGAGATCTAGTGAGTGCGGCGGCCAGAGGAGATGGACAATTCACCCACGTTCTCACAAATCCAGTCTTGGAAGGTGCGAGCTGTGTGAAACGGGCCGTATCGTCTTGGAACGCAGCGCCAGCATTTGGGCACAAACTTTGTACCTTGCGATGGACCTCATCATCCAGATTGATCACTTAATCGTTGGCACGGATACGACCTGACAGAGTAACCATGGGACCCATGGAATATCGCGATATGGTTGCCCAAATCAACACCGAATCATGGCCATGTTTCACTCTGGGGACGTTCTACCAGATGGGACTATTCCATTTTAGCGTCGTTCGTGTTTTATGTATTCGGTATCACGTTTCCCTGTAGCGACCATTTGCGTCGTTGGTGAGTGGGTTTGAAATTGCAACTTGCTTTACAGTTCCCTTCTTATGGAGCTCTCTTGTTATTGTTTTGGTGCTGATACGGCTGGCAACTGCAACGAACTGTTCTGCAGTGACTTTTTCAGCTATGGTCATCTTAACTTTCAAAACAGTCCTCTTCAGTGATCCTCGGTCTCTATCATTCATCACTCTAAGGAAAACCAATGCGATACTCTGTACAGCAAAAATATTTTAGCGTTGGTATGATATGCCTTCGAGTAATGTAGAAAAATCACGTTTTGGATAGTGTCACAAAACATACATTATCGATTAAATGACGGAGATGACTACAACAAGTTGCTATTATTTGATGCAATACACTGTTACTCAACACTCACCAAAAGTGATTAAAGTGGCACATACAGCACTGCGAATGAAGCCCATACGGTATCTGGTGCAACACACCGGGAAATCAAAATCAGTTTGAGTCTATCACTTACGAAAACATTATGCGAGGTGCCAAGAACTCAGGACACATGTCATGCAAAAAAAATAAATATTTAAGTGTGGAAGGAATACACACGTTGTAATAAATTTAATTGTTGGTACGTATTTTGGGGTACTCCGACTGTGAGTTGTGTCATTACGGTACGAGCAGTTCCTTAAAAATCGGTTACCTCATTAGAGTGGGATGAGCATTTTACAATACGCTTACGCCTATGGTTAGACATGTTTGGTAAGTACACAAAATTGAGGATCCCCACCGTTTATTTTGCGTCAGGCCCGGAACATGAAATTTTTGCAGCAGTGTACAAGAGAAAGAGAAAGCTATTTGTCGACTGTCATTTGACTGTTAGATTTTCAAGAAACTTATAAGTTCAGAATTGGAAACTTGTCGTACACTAATATTCCACGACAAACATTTCCTTAGTACCGCGAGCTGTATCATATATCTTTTCTAAGACAGTACGCTTAATATAATATGTCATTATAGCTGCAAAGAAGCATTATCCTCGCACTGTCTAGTAAACAGTGTGAAATCAGTGAAGCAAATATCCACGCAGGTGTCATGTAGAATACACAGAACAACAGGATGGTCTTCTACCACTGGTATATATCACATTCACACTTTTATTTCTGAAAAAATACAAAACCTTTCTCTTTTCACAGCTTTGAATTAAAAATTTATATCTTGGCATATGTGTTTCATCTTTCCCACACATGTGGCAGATATCATGCACTGATCTTAAAGCAGTCCACACCTCTTTTTGTTTATGCTAGGTGTTAGATTTCGGTTACACAGCCTATTTCAGGCTAGTTTACACAATTGATTGATACGTAGTGGGAATGCTGCCAACTATGGAACATCACCTAGGAAACTTAAGTCTGAAAATGGTTGTGTAACCGATAACGGTGATCAGGTAAAAATAAAAATCGACATCGACTCTTTTACGATCAATTTCTCATAATTGCCATTGTTCTCTTGTCGCCGTTTTCGCTGTAGTTGGAAGATCTATATCAACCAGAAACTAACATTTGATAAAATGAAATATTTAAAGAATCCTTAATTGGGCACTACTGGCGAAACGCTGAATCTCTCTCAGAAAATTAATTGCTCTTAACAAAAATATTGGCCTTGGTATAACGTATCCACTGCGCATGTTGTGCAAAAGAGAAATGCAAAAGCATCGATCTACTTTTTGCCAAAATAGATTTAACACAAAAAGTAAGCAAAAAATTTTCTTGAAGACGTTCGAAAAATCAAGTTCTTTCCCAATAAGGTATGCAGGAACTTGTAGATAGTTGGACGAGGTGACATATCGATAAACAGAAGACGCTGGAAAAAGCTGGATAGTTCTGAATATTGTCAAAAGTCAACTCTAGTGCACACAGACACGGTAGAAATTCCGACTTCTCCTAAGACTATTTTTGTGTTTCTTCAACTCGTGTTTAAACAGATCTGAAGACGAGCGTAAGTGATGGAACTAGTTGTCATGTGTGAAACATTGCAGCTAGGATTCTTACAGTAACTATGTCAAAGACTGCATAGTTGCAGCGTTTCTAATGATAATGTATCATCTATTATTATAGAAAAGTAGTTACAAGATGAATATCAATGGAAGTAAAAGAAGGTGATAGAATGTAGACAGTTAAGTAATGTGATGGTGAGGAAATTAGTCTGGGAAACGAGGAACTAAAGGTAGTAAACAGGTCTCGTTTTTCGGTTAGCAAACTTAACTGAGATGGACGAAGGGCAGACACGAAATGCATACTGGCTGCAGTAAGTAACACGTTTCTGAAAAACAGACATCTGTTAATAACTAATATAGAATTAATTTACGTGTTAGGAGGTCTTTTGAGAAAGTACAAGTATTTGTTTGGAGTATAACCTTACCTGGTGAACAGGAGGAAGTTTAAAAAGGAGGTACCTTTGAGCAGACCTCTTTTCCTGGAAACCATTCTTGCCAGAGTGCTGCCGACAATGGAAGATTGGTGCTGCCATCTACTGAGGACTCTCACAAACTTCAAGGCACCGGTAGAGTGAAAGTCTTAGCGTGAAGCATATGTGCAAAGCGGGTAAATTTTGTTGCTGAGATATCGAAACTCCAAGGGAGCACACCTTTCAGAACTGAGACTAGAGAAATACGTGTTGGTTTACAGGAGAGTATTCTACTTTAGAAGGTACATTCGTGTAATTAGAATGCCTTGAAATTACTACTCTAGTTTCGAAGCTATTTCAAACACTGCGATGGAGGACGTATACATAGTTCTCTTGGGGCACGTTTACGCCTTTTTTAACCTTATGAACGTCAAACAGAAAGAATTTATTCCGTGAGAACAAGGACTGATAAATGCAGGAAACGTCCAAAAGTAAGAATAAGGAAAAATGTGGATAGACCTACTTCTCATGTCACCATTAGTGTTCTGCCCAAATGCAGGTTCTCACATTGTAACTCTGCACGCTCTCCAATTTCTGCGATCCTCTTCAGGTCCCTCTAATTTCTGCTTCCATTTATGTCATCTCTCATCTTATATCTCCTCTTTGGTCTCAATGTCCTCTCAAAAACTAGTCGCTCCAAAGCATTAGTTAGCAAGCACTCGCGTCTCAACGAATGTCCCATCCAGTTCTTCTTCTCTCCTCTAACGACCTGCAGCAGGCTGATGAAAACTGAAACGACACAGACAGTCAAAGTTAACTCAAGAATTGGTCTAGTGCCTTAGGTCTAAAAGGTGGGCTCACGACGATGGTGCTTCAGATATTTTGCTGTTTGAATAAACTGCAACTTGGACAGAGGTGATGAAGAGGCCTTTATTTAACACCAGCTACATCCTGCGGTGTTATCCGCGGATAAACAGACGGTTGTAAGGGAACGTTAACGCCGAAACTTACTACCTACTCTGGTGCATCCAGGTTACGCATCAATGAAGACGGGCACACCCACCTTAAGCTCTAACTGTTGGGACGGCACCCCCGACAGCTCCAAAGAGTTTAGAAACTTTACAAATTATGAAGTTACTTTATCTCTTGTCGTCACTGTATAGATTGACATGTGGATGATCACCTCACCAGGTATTTGGACAATAATGTTTTCACTGACGTTTCCCACGGATTCTTTCTTAGGCGCCAAGATAACTCTTTCACATAACCACTTCTCGTTGCTCATGTTTTCATGTAAGCTCAGAGAAACCTCATTAATTAGGGTATATTCCGAGCTTACGACATTGCAGAAGTGGCTTTAAAAGTTTACTAGGCCTTCCGCATCCATTACCATGCGGCCCCCATCGATCTCGGGGAGGTACTGAGCAAAGAGCCCGTACTCTTGGTCGTTGTAGAATTGGACTCTCATTAGTTATCAGCTGCAATCTTTCTACGTGTACCCATAGTGGCGAGGAATTGAGACACGCGTTGATCTCGTCTCCCACAGTGCCTCGCCTCGTTCAATGATCGGTGGCGTCTGTTAGAAATCGCCTGCGAGTAATTCAACGACTTCACCCATTAACATTCGGTTACCACGGATGTCTTGTACGCTTCGGTCGAACGCCTCGATCGCACGTTTGTGTGATAACCATTATTTCAGTTTGCACTGCTGCAACGGAGCAGCGCTACCACGTCTCTTGGCTATAACCAAAGTGAGTTTTTCCTTACTTGGGAGGTTCAGAGGAAGCTTGAACAACGAGTGGGCAGTTCTTCCTCCGCTGAGAAAGGTCGCGGCTATCACAGAGAACGGAACAGCTAGCGCGACATTCCTGTACTTGCGCAACTGCGCCAGCAGCAAATTCAACAGGCATGTCTTGCCAATGGCCCCAGGTGGGTTCAGGAAATGAACACCCCTTCTCCGTTCTCCACGTGACTAAAATATTTACTGAAATTGTTCCTTTGTTCCGGTAATAGCAGGGGCACAGTCTGGGCAATTTGGGCCTCTAAGGCTGCCGTATCGTAACTGAGTGGATAACTCTCCCGGTCGTTGTGGGTGGGCATGCCGAAATCAGACAGCCGTTTTCTGACCATCGAGAAAACTCTGTTCACAATAAGCTACAGCGCTTCGTTAAAATATATGTCATCGCTAGCCTGTGCTGTCCTTTTGAATTGATGCGCGATTTTTTTCGGATAATGCTGTTTTATATTTATTCCACAGTGCCAAAGCGTTCGACAGTGCGCAGATGTTCAGCACGATAGCAAACAGCTCTCTCAGTTTGGCTAATGACCAGCACAATATGGCGTCCTCCCCTGTAGCGATCCAGTGGCCATCATCTTCCAAAAGTTCAATCACCTCACATGCTTCCTGGAACCTGGCTTTTTCTTGTCCATCGACTGTTTTCAAGGCCTGAAAACTGATGGTGCTCCGGACGCGGGACAAGAGCAACTGTACACAGTAAAAGTCGAAGTGTGTTATATGTCGTTGTTGCTGTTGTGGTCTTCAGTCCTGAGACTGGTTTGATGCAGCTCTCCATGCGACTTTATCCTGTGCAAGCTTCCTCATCTCCCAGTACCTACTGCAACCTACATCCCTCTGAATCTGTTTAGTGTATTCATCTCTTGGTCTCCCTCTACGATTTTTACCCTCCACGCCGCCCTCCAATACTAAATTCGTGATCCCTTGATGCCTCAGAATATGCCCTACCAACCGATCCCTTCTCCTAGTCAAGTTGTGCCACAAATTTCTCTTCTCTCCAATTCTGTTCAATACCTCGCCATTAATCTAATCTTCAGCATTCTTCTGTAGCACCACATTCCGAAAGCTTCTGTTCTCTTCTTGTCCAAACTATATATCGTCCACGTTTCACTACCATACATGGCTACACTTCATACAAATACTTTCAGAAAAGACTTCCTGATACGTAAATCAATATTCGATGTTAACAAATTTCTCTTCTTCAGAAACGCCTTCCTTGCCATTGCCAGTCTACATTTGATTTCCTCTCTACTTCGACCATCATCAGTTATTTTGCTCCCCAAATATCAAAACGCATTTACTACTTTAAGCCTCTCATTTCCTAATCTAATTGCAATAGCATCACCCGATTGAATTCGACTACATTCCATTATCCTCCTTTTGCTTCTGTTGATGTTCATCTTATATCCGCCTTTCAAGACACTGCCCATTCCGTTCAACTGCTCTTCCAAGTCCTTTGCTGTCTCTGAGAGAATTACAATGTCATCGGCGGACCTCAAAGTTTTTACTTCCTCTCCATGGATTTTAATTCCAACTCCGAACTTTACTTTTGTTTCCTTTACTGCTTGCTCAATATGCAGATTGAATAACATCGTGGAGAGGCTACAAACCTGTCTCAGTCCCTTCCCAACCACTGCTTCCCTTTCATGCCCTTCGACTCTTATAACTGCCATCTGGTTTCTGTACAAATTGTAAATAGCCTTTCGCTCCCTGTATTTTACCCCTGCCACCTTCAGACTTTGAAAGAGAGTATTCCAGTCAACATTGTCAAAAGCTTTCTCTAAGTCTACAAATGCTAGGAACGTAGGTTTGCCTTTTCTTAATCTAGCTTCTACGATAAGTCGTAGGGTCAGTATTGTCTCACGTGTTCCAACATTTCTACGGAATCCAAACTGATCTTCCCAGAGGTCGGCTTCTACCAGTTTTTCCATTCGTCTGTAAAGAATGTGTTACATGCGTGGTGTAAATTCCACCCGGGGTATCTGTCTCGTTCACACTTTGCCAGCCTTCGAGCGGTGTGCCCTGCACACAACGTTCCCATTCTTTGCGTGACGCGTTCCGTGTGGAACATTTTGGCACATCGGTGTACAGCAAAGTTCTGTAAAAGTCGCCGATCTGACACAGACGGAAAAACGCGGTGAGGGTGTTAGTGGGCGGTGTCCTCCATGAAGTAAATTCGCTCGCGATTGGGAAGGTCCACCGGTAATCTGTGACTGTCGGGTGCCTCTCGTGAAACGCCAAGCGAAATATCCGCCATGCAGCACTGCGTCTCTTGGATCAGTATTAGCATGCAGCCCTTGTGTGGCACAATAAATAACTCCTGGTCACTGCCTTTGTTTATGCCTTAAACGCGTTACCGAACTCCACTTTACTGTGGGCATTAAGTATTTGGGAAAGTTGAGGTGAGTAATGAACGCCATACCTTTCACTTCCATTGTGACCATACGTCCTCCGTTCGCGGATGGTCTACGCCTGTACAATGAGTATTCATTCCCGTTCGTTTGAGTCTCCTGTAACAGTGGCCTTCTTGCAGCGGTGTAGCGTAGGTCTCTAGAAGAGCGTAGCGTTCCAAAGGATTGGAAAAGGGCACAGGTCATCCCCGTTTTTAAGAAGGGACGTCGAGCAGATGTGCAGAACTATAGACCTATATCTCTAACGTCGATCAGTTGTAGAATTTTGGAACACGTATTGTGTTCGAGTATAATGACTTTTCTGGAGACTAGAAATATACTCTGTAGGAATCAGCATGGGTTTCGAAAAAGACGGTCATGTGAAACCCAGCTCGCGCTATTCGTCCACGAGACTCAGAGGGCCATAGATACGGGTTCACAGGTAGATGCCGTGTTTCTTGACTTCCGCAAGGCGTTCGATACAGTTCCCCACAGTCGTTTAATGAACAAAGTAAGAGCATATGGACTATCAGACCAATTGTGTGATTGGATTGAGGAGTTCCTAGATAACAGGACGCAGCATGTCATTCTCAATGGAGAGAAGTCTTCCGAAGTAAGAGTGATTTCAGGTGTGCCGCAGGGGAGTGTCATAGGACCGTTGCTATTCACAATATACATAAATGACCTTGTGGATGACATCGGAAGTTCACTGAGGCTTTTTGCGGATGATGCTGTGGTGTATCGAGAGGTTGTAACAATGGAAAATTGTACTGAAATGCAGGAGGATCTGCAGCGAATTGACGCATGGTGCAGGGAATGGTAATTGAATCTCAATGTAGACAAGTGTAATGTGCTGCGAATACACAGAAAGATAGATCCTTTATCATTTAGCTACAAAATAGCAGATCAGCAACTGGAAGCAGTTAATACCATAAATTATCTGGGAGTACGCATTAGGAGTGATTTAAAATGGAATGATCATATAATGTTGATCGTCGGTAAAGCAGATGCCAGACTGAGATTCATTGGAAGAATCCTAAGGAAATGCAATCCGAAAACAAAGGAAGTAGGGTACAGTACGCTTGTCCGCCCACTGCTTGAATACTGCTCAGCAGTGTGGGATTCGTACCAGATAGGGATGATAGAAGAGATAGAGAAGATCCAACGGAGAGCAGCGCGCTTTATTACAGGATCATTTAGTAATCGCGGAAAGCGTTACGGAGATGATAGATAAACTCCAGTGGAAGACTCTGCAGGAGAGACGCTCAGTAGCTCGGTACGGGCTTTTGTCAAAGTTTCGAGAACATACCTTCACCGAAGAGTCAAGCAGTATATTGCTCCCTCCTACGTATATCTCAAACTCCAGTGGAAGACTCTGCAGGAGAGACGCTCAGTAGCTCGGTACGGGCTTTTGTCAAAGTTTCGAGAACATACCTTCACCGAAGAGTCAAGCAGTATATTGCTCCCTCCTACGTATATCTCGCGAAGAGACCATGAGGATAAAATCAGAGAGATTAGAGCCCACACAGAGGCATACCGACAAATCCTTCTTTCCACAAACAATACGAGAATGGAATAGAAGGGAGAACCGATAGAGGTACTCAAGGTACCCTCCGCCACACACCGTCAGGTGGCTTGCGGAGTATGGATGTAGATGTAGATGTAGATGTAGATACTTTTTGGTGCATTCACTGTCCTTCATGCTGGGATGCATAGGGTTCAGCGTTCCGTAAGGACCGTGGAGTAGGCTGTTAGTGACCCTGCCATACAGCTGTTCGTCCACGTTGGGGTCAGGCAGCTCTGATGATATCATTTGCTTCAGCCGCAGTTCCTGTCTTACCCACAGCAGCAAGTGCACTTCGGGTGCGCCGCGCTCTTGCCACCCACTGGAATATACGAAGCTCGGCGCTTCACCAAAAACTTGCGCTTTCGTAAGCTGAGCCATCAGCTTTTGTACTTTAATCTTAAAAACTCACGTTGCAATATCGTGGCGCTCTGTCGGTTACTGCCCGACCACCTGTTCTTCCCTGATTTCGGTCCAGGCTGGGTTGCACGTGAAGAAGAAGAGTAAGCCCGGGGGACTGTAGTTCCAGACGTAGAATACGTCCTGGGTATATTAGTGAGGTACCTCAGACAGTTCACGAATGACTACGGAATGATGACCACCTGATCTAAGTCGTTCGGAATTACATTGCCATCGTTCGCCATTGCATCTTATACTTGGACGTAAATCTCTACATACATCTTGCTTTGGTTTAGCGCTGTGAACCTTCGATGCACACTCTCCACCTTCACGTACGTGTCTACACCATGCACGCGACTTTTTTGTTTGGGTTAGGTTGCCCAGTATCGGCGCGTGTTCGCGGTCCTGGTGACATAATCGTCGTGCTTGCGCAGGTCAGTGACCCTCGGGCCGGTGGGATGAGCACCCGCGACCGCAGCCGTGACCTCGGCCACGGCTGGTGAGTTGTAGCGGCGCGTGTGCTACCCGCTCGGAACATGATCTGTATGGATCACCACCTTGCTGCTCTCACTGGGAATGTTCTCCAGAGCTGATTTAAACTCATCCACCAATACATTGTGATAGTGCAGAACTTTTTGAATTTTCAGTGCAGTCGCCCGTCCAACACCCTGAATAATTTGACACTCTCTTTTAGTCTCCCCCTCGTCATCTCTCATAAACTTGTAAAAATTGTGCTTCACCATTGGAGGGCGATTAAAGGCACCAGATTTTACGGCGCACTTGCTTCTGCAGCGAAAAGGTAAGTGAAAAGCCAGGCATAGGGAGATTTCTTTCTGCCCCAAAGGAGGCCACTTGAAAAAAATGATTTTTTTGTACGTTCTAGGAACTGGTGTAACTCGTTAGTCTCTCTAGAAAATAATTCCTTTAAAGGATCCACCGACTCTTATAATGTAGAACCTGATACTGTGCCCACAGAGCAACACATTCCCGCCTTTTCCTCCTTCCATTACATTGCTCCATAAAATCTGCGTGCCTTGTTAGTAAGGTCAATTTTCATAAGCCCGCGGTTACTGTAATCCTAACTTAGCTCATAGTAGAAAGCACATCTTTTTCAAAACGCCAGGTGTTGATTGCAAATATTTGCCGACGCTCAGCTTGTCACTGAGCAACACCGTGTCGGCGTGGCTCTGCTTCATCAACTGTTACAGAGGCACGCAGAGATGTCTGATGTCGAGAAGCCGCATCTTCGGCTGTCACAGAAACACCCTGAGATGCAATGCGCTCACATTCTGCTGCGTCAGCCTGCGCAGCGGTTTCGCTTGTTCGAGCATTTGCCTGACACACAACCTGCTCAAATCTCCGCCCTTCAGCATGTGCAAACGATTGTTGATGTCTAGTTATCTTCACAGCTCGAGCCCCTTATCACCTTTGTGACAGATTCGACTTGCGTTTCCCTGACATTAAAAATTTAAACAGCAGTACCCAAACTGAGGAACTGTTGTCGTAAGATATCCGACCTAAAGAACCTAACCTGTGTAACGTTCTCTGGCAGCACGCATCCAAAGTGAAAGTTAAAAGGACATTTCTATGTATAATGCTCACTGTAACAAATAATTTATATGTATTTCTGTTAATTGAATTTCAAAAGGACACTTAATTTTGTGAGGAAAAATATAATTATGAATTTTGCTATTGTAAATGATTATTCAAAGAGTGTGAAATACTATCTGTGGCGCAGGATATGACAACCGCCACAGAAGAAACGATATGTAATTAAAAATGACAGAGACTGCACAAGAATTAGTTAAGATATAAATAGGCAATGTATTGTAATAGAATCGCACGGACTGAATGGGAGAGTAACCCGTGACGTTGCATTAGCCTCTTAGGTAGTCTTCATTTGTCACATGTCGATGATCGACGCCATTTGTAGCTGGGATTGTAAAAGGTGTGTAAAGATTTTAATTGTTTCTGTTAAAATATATTTATGTAGTAGAATCTGTTTGCCACAATTACTGCTAAGTTCGCACCGGACATTACCAATTTTATTTAAGAAATTTCAGGACTCTATTGGATATCGCTGGCGGGGCGGAGCTGCGCCGCGAGCGAGCAGTCTGCAGCAGCGGCATATTTAAATATACGATCGGTACAACGAGCACATCATAAAAAGGGTACAGGTAGAGGTGAAGGAAAATAATAAAGTGGTTCTTTTCACAGCATTCCAGACGCAGAATAAATATAGTAGATTTCATCTTGTGCATTTACAGGCGGATACAAGCTGCAGATTTTGTAAATTTTCATTCAAAAAAATGATAAATTCTGAATATATCGTAAAGTGTTTTTAAAAGTGGATAATTTTCATGAGAGCTTAGCAATATATAAAAAAAGAAAAGATTTTCATATGGTAAAGATAGTCTTATGCTTCAAAGCTAGTCGGGGTGTATCCGGTTAAACAAAAATCCACTGCAACATGCAAATGTTTGCTAAGTTCGATGGACAATAATATTTTCATTCTTGCACAAACAGCTTTAGTACTTGAATAAAACTAAAACTTGAATCATTATTTTGGAATATTCAAAGAAATTAATTTTTATTAATCTGCAACAGAATACTTCATACGTAAAGTAATAATCACAGATGAAATACAGGGTGATTCAAAAAGAATACCACAAATTTAGGAATTTAAAACTCTGCAACGACAAAAGGCAGAGCTAAGCATTATCTGTCGGCGAATTAAGGGAGCTATAAAGTTTCATTTAGTTGTACATTTGTTCGCTTGAGGCGCTTTTGACTAGGCGTCAGCGTCAGTTGATGCTAAGATGGCGACCGCTCAACAGAAAGCTTTTTGTGTTATTGAGTACGGCAGAAGTGAATCGACGACAGTTGTTCAGCGTGCATTTCGAACGAAGTATGGTGTTAAACCTCCTGATAGGTGGTGTATTAAACGTTGGTATAAACAGTTTACAGAGAATGGCAGCCCGTGACAGAGCACTTCATCACTGGCCTCCAAGAAGCCCTGATCTTACCCCCTGCGATTTTTTTCTTATGGGGGTATGTTAAGGATATGGTGTTTCGGCCACCTCTCCCAGCCACCATTGATGATTTGAAACGAGAAATAACAGCAGCTATCCAAACTGTTACGCCTGATATGCTACAGAGAGTGTGGAACGAGTTGGAGTATCGGGTTGATATTGCTCGAGTGTCTGGAGGGGGCCATATTGAACATCTCTGAACTTGTTTTTGAGTGAAAAAAAACCTTTTTAAATACTCTTTGTAATGATGTATAACAGAAGGTTATATTATGTTTCTTTCAGTAAATACACATTTTTAAAGTTGTGGTATTCTTTTTGAATCACCCTGTATTTACTGCAACCTTACATTTCTCATGTCCATCCATGTATATGTTAAGTTCAATCTCAACGGTTTCCCAATCAAATTAAAAGCAAAAAGCAAAGCAAGTTTAAACCCAGACGGTCAACTTCCGAATAATTAAAACAGGCAGAATCGCATTAAACCTGATAACTAACTACAATGACAACAATATAGTAATCCGAAACATATGGCAAGTTAACGAACGAAATGAACTGCAAACCTAATGGAGAATCTAACGGTCGAGACCCTTCTAATGCCAAGCAAATGAATCAAAGTAACAACAAATTCAACTAGTAAACAAACTATCGATATCCTAAAAATACGAAGTTACCGAACAAAAGAAACAACAAACCTAACAGGAAAATCAACTACCCAGATCCCACAAACCAACGAAATCATCAAAGAAACTAAGAATCAGCCACGTCCAAGTAAAGCCACGTCAGTGTCCTAAAAGCAAACATTCGAATGCAAGAAACAATCGATACTCATTGAAATCCTAGGATACAAAGTTTAAAGATCCTGATAATCCATGTAGGTGAAAAAAAGAAGGGAGATGGCACTGAAGACTTGCGCTGTACATTGTTTAGAAGCCAGAGTGGGGAGGGCCTGCCACAATTTTAAGTAGCCCAAAACATTAGCAGAAAACCGTTTACGGTTGCTTCTTGCTCATTATTTTTGTCGTGTGCATGCAACAACTGTTTTAAATACTAAAAACTACAGTGAATACACGAATAACATAGGATCGGGAAGACAACTTCGAACGTGTTTCTCTTCTGGAGTGCGTGTTTGCTCTATTAATACGACAAATTTCGCCTCGTTAATGCAACTTTTCTTTTGCTGACTTATTTCGAATAAAAAAGTGATGTGAGAATGATGCCTTCGTAACACATTTAATTCCGCTTTTGCTGTGCTTATATCGATATCAAATGAAGGTGGAACTCCGAAATTAATGCTTGTTTGCTTATTGATGTTGCTTCTTATTACTCACATTTTCAGCTTTCAACTCCTACGCACAATATTTTTAATGTTCACGTTTGCAAAAACGCTTACCGAAAATTCCTTTTTAGCTCATAAACGTGTACAATAATAAAAAAGTAACGCATGCTACCGTATCTTGTGCATGTCAACGAAGTAGACGATTGTTGAAACGTCAAAGAAACAAAATTGCTTAGAGGGGAGTGCACACTACCAGCCATTAAAATAGCTACACGACGAAGATGACGTGCTACAGAAGCGAAATTTAACCGACAGGAAGAAAATGCTTTGATATGCAAATGATTAGCTTTTCAGAGCATTCACACAAGGTTGACGCCGGTGGCGACACCTACAACGTGCTGACATGAGGGAAGTTTCAAACCGAATTCTCATACACAAACAGCAGTTGACCGGCGTTGCCTGGTGAAACGTTGTGATGATGCCCAATGTAAGGAGGAGAAATGCGTACCATCACGTTTCCGACTTTGATGAAGGTCGGATTGCAGCCTATCGCGATTGCGATTTATCGTATCGCGACATTGCTGCTCACCTTGGTGGAGATCCAATGACTGTTAGGAGGCTATGGAGACGGTGGGGTCAGGAGCGTAATACGGAACACCGTGCTGGATCCCAACGGCCTCGTATCACTAGCAGTTGAGATGACAGGAATCATCCGCATGGCTGTAACGGATCGTGCAGTCACGTCTAAATCCCTGACTCAACAGATGGGGACGATTGCAAGACAACAGCCATCTGCACGAACAGTTCGACGACGTTTGCAGCAGCATGGACTATCAGCTCGGAGACCATGGCTGCGGTCACCCTTGACGCTGCATCACAGACAGGAGCGCCTGTGATGGTGTACTCAACGACGAACCTGGGTCCACGAATGGCAAAACGTCATTTTTTCAGATGAATCCAGGTTCTGTTTACAGCATCATAATGGCCGCATCCGTGTTGGGCGACATCGCGGTGAACGCACATTGGAAGCGTGTATTCGTCATCGCCATACTGGCGTTATCACCCGGCGTGATGGTGTGGGGTGCCAATGGTTACACGTCTCCGTCACCTTGTAACGCCGGAAATGCATATCCTCATATTTCCATCTATTGTACTGTAATTTTTTTCCTTGTTTTGTTACCTCAAGATATGACATTTCTGTCTCTTTATATATTGTAATTGTTTTACTGTTTGTATATATATATATATTTATGCATTTATGTTGGTTTGTTTCGTAATATTATTTGTATTTTTACGCTGGGTCTGGCCTAGGGAAAACTATGCTATCGAACGAATACATCGATAGGTCCTGTGGAGAACGAAAGTGTTTAGGATCTTTGGTAGTGTTAACTCTGCCGCGTGGAGCGCGGGCTGAGCAGAGGGAGTCTGGCTGGAGTAGTGCAGTGGAGCAGGTGTGTTGTGTGACGCTCCCGCGAGTTGCCGCGCGTTCGGGGTTGGACAGCATGTAAGTGCGCTCGACTCGCTATAACAGTTTCTAGCAAGGTGTCGCGGACGGGAAGCATTAGCTGGCACACATCAAGAGCCTCTTTCGCCTGGTGACCGTGTCGAGAAGAAGGCGCGCCAGCATCCAGCTTCTGCAACAGCGACGGCCGACAATGAGTGACTGTCGCCACCTCCTCGATCGACGACTTCAAACCTTCAATCAACCAACAAGGAAGACTAAAGGCAGGTAAAGTTTCAGAACTGTATGGCAGACCTCAGCTTTTAAAATTGTTGCATCACAAAATTACAGCAACTTAGCACGAACCTTTGTTGCTCATTGTCCAAATTGCATTACCAAGCAGGGTCCCTTCCTTTTCCGAAATGAACCCGAGTATCGTTGAAATTCAAACGCCAGCATTAAAATAATATAATTCGATTTCACTGCTTTAATTTCAAAGTTCACTTAAAGTATTAATAGCAGGCTACAATATTTAGATTACACGAGCACAAATTAAGAGTGCGAGCTTTGTTAGCACATTTTAGCTTACCTGTGACTGCAGCTCAGCTTGTTACGTACTACATTTTACTATTGTTAATTGTTCAGAATCATTTAATTCAAGTTCGAAGTTAAATCTCTTATTTCTAAATTGCGTAGATTCAAGTAGCTTTTGAAATGATTGTTGAGGTAGCCCAAGACTAACTGTATTTTACTGAATTTCGATATGCTTCAGAAACAAAGTTCATTATTAATCTCAGTCACTAAATTAACTTTCAATTTTCCGGTTTTATTAATTCTTTTGGTAAATTAAGTCAGAGTGTAGCGAAATTTATTACTTCTGAAAAACTTTCAGTTCACACTATACGTGTCTACCTTCAGTTGCCACGCTTCTACTGCTAATTATATGTGTAATAACCTATCTTTTTCAGTTACTATAGTAATTGTCGTTAGGACTGGCGACCGTAATTTCCCCCAAATCTCAAATATCTAATTACCGCTAGTTAATTGTTGATGTAACGGCCGCACATTTACTTTCTTTATTAACTTTACCCCTTTTCAAAATTAATTTCCACCAGTTTGATTTGCATTTTTCCTTTCATTTAGATGTAACCCTTTCCTCCCTCTTTACCGACAAATTAACTTTGGTGACGATTGCTTTTCCCAAATTTCCATTAGGTACACGCGGTTTAATTTTTCACTGTCATTAAGGTCGATAAGTGAGGAGGGGGTTACAACCTCATGTTCGAATTGACGGCACTTTGAACAGTGGACGTTACATTTCAATTGTGTTACGACCCGTGGCTCTACCCTTCATTCGATCCCTGCGAAACCCTACATGTCAGCAGGATAATGCACGACCGCATGTTGCAGGTCCTGTACGGGCCTTTCTGGATACAGGAAATGTTCGACTGCAGCCCTGGCCATCACGTTCTCCAGATCTCTCACCAATTGAAAACGTCTGGTCAATGGTGGCCGAGCAACTGGCTCGTCACAATACGCCACTCAGTACTCTTGATGAACTGTGGTATCGTGTTGAAGCTGCATGGGCAGCTGTACCTGTACGCGACATCCAAGCTCTGTTTGACTCAATGCCCAGGCGTATCAAGGGCGTTATTACTGCCAGAGGTGGTTGTTCTGGGTTCTGATTACTCAGGATCTATGCACCCATGTTGCCTGAAAATGTAATCTCATGTCATTTCTAGTATAATACATTTGTCCAATGAATACCCGCTTATCATCTGCATTTCTTCTTGGTGTAGCAATTTTAATGGTCAGTAGTGTATATAAAAATATATAAAGTTATTTTTCTATTAGATTGTAAGTGCATTACTTCCACTATAGTTTCCAAGTCTTCTCAGTTTAAAATCTTACCTATGATGGGTCATTCATAGGCCAGTAATACCAATTTATAGGGAAAAAGAATATATAATTTTTTCAACATCTTCAATTACTGCCGAATGCTATAAATGTGATTAAGGGAATGATCTCAAACGCTTAATACCCCATAAAATGGATATTTGGCTGTAACATGTATGTAAGTCTTTTTCTTTTTTTGTAACGATAGTTTAACCTATAGAGTCTTGTACCATAGAAGCAAGGAAGAGGATGTGATTATGGGTGGCCAATATCCTCTTTCTACAACACAACTGCAAATTTGGATTAACATGGTTCTTTATTTACGTGAATAGGCAGCTGCTTATCCTTGACAGAGTCCATGTGCCGTGGTACAAGCTTCGCGTTAGCTTCAATGCTGGTGAAGTACAGTCCCCACTACGCGGTAAATGACAGAGGCCAAACTGTAGTGTGAGTTGCTGCGTGAGTGAGTCGGTGACTGAGCTAGCGACCGAACAACTGCACTAGTGCCTGGGACTGAAACCTCCCGTCAGCGGCGGCGATCTAAATGCTTGTAGCCGAGAGGGCGTTGGCGGCATGTTGCTTGCGAGTCTGTCTTTGGCCTCTCTCATGACAAGAGCACTTGATTCAGCACCTACTATGGATCTCCTTGCTACATCTTTGCCGACAGGTGTGCTGGCGACATCTTACCTCTGCACATTACTTGTATAACATATAGGCCTACCTTTCCAACAGTAGATTATTTGTTTCTTTTCTCGGAATATTTCTCGCCGGTAACTCCGTCAGTTTTTCAGGAATAACAAAACATAGCACAGCTGGCCCATGTATCATTTTCATGATAAATCGTACTGATATGGAACGAATCATCATATGTTGACATCAATTTCCTGTATAAATATGCCTCCATGGTGATAATTTATAAGTTTTTTTGTGTTTTATAACTAAAGATAGATACATGATAATCAGTACATCCTACAAAACACTATTTACACTTAAGAGTAACAGATGATCTTCGTCAGAATTGGAAGAGTTCTCGTAGAGAAACTTTTCAGATGAGTTTCAAACTTTACTTTGCTGTTTGCTCAAAAAAATGGTTCAAATGTCTCTGAGCACTATGGGATTTAACATATGTGGTCATCAGTCCCCTAGAACTTAGAACTACTTAAACCTAACTAACCTAAGGACATCACACACATCCATGCCCGAGGCAGGATTCGAACCTGCGACCGTAGCAGTCGCGCGGCTCCGGACTGAGCGCCTAGAACCGCGAGACCACCGCAGCCGGCCTTGCTGTTTGTCAGGCATTTTATATCACTGGGTAAATGATAAAAACTTTTGGTTGCAGCACCGTGAACCACTACTTGTGCAGTAGGCAACCTTAATGTGGCGTAATTAATGTCATTTTTTCTTCTGGTATTGTAATTATGTACAACATTGTTCCTGTTGAAGTGCAGTGCACTATTTATAACAAACTTCATGACGGAATAAATATACTGTGCTATTGGTAGATTGCTAGTCGCACGCCAAACAGCAGGCAGGCATGACGAAGAGAGTGTTCACTTAAGTTTTCACCCACAGCCTTCTTCAGAATGGAAGCGAAGCACGCATACACATTCATACAATCATAAAATAAAATTCACAGAGACATTGCCGCTGTTTCCGGCTGTTCTAACCACATTATTTTTTAAAGCGGAAGAAACATGAATAGTGAATAATTATCGGCCGGACTAATTTAGGACATGAGATGCTGCCCCAACGATCAGCACCATTAGGTAGCAATGTATTTTGAGGGGACAAAACCGTTAATACAGTATGGCTCCGAAGTTGGAGCGTTTGCGATTTGGGAAGCAATGTAAACCAAGGTTAAAATAAAAGTAAACAGCGCAACCGTAATTAATGTGTACAAAAGAAAAATATTGCTTGGACGGGTCCACTTACGAATGAAATGTGAATCCTTTAATCACTAGACTACGATCGGATTGATTAGTACATCCGCAAACAACGATAGCTGGCATTTTTGATGAAATAACTACGCCTCCACACAATCAAAGCACCCGGTGGAAACAGGGCATGGACACGTCAGACTGACGTCATGGTGAAGTGTCACCACGGTGCACCACGGAGGTATGACTGCGGTGAACCTAATATTTTGGGCTACTTAAGATGGTGGACGTGGGCTTCAAGTTTTTCACGTAATGCCGACTCCCTTCTTTTTTTACTCCATGCCATAATATCACGATCTTCGGTCATCTATGGTCAAAGACTGCAGTCCAATACACTTCAGTGAAATCGGAAAAAAGCGTATTTAAGGATCCCAATAATATCACAATACAAATACAAATTCTACAGTCTGTGAAATATATTCATGAGCACACATTGCATTGTTAAGGAGTTTTGTGGTGATTTTATTGTGAAGTCATATTTCTGCTTTCCTAAATTTGTGTATGTACTTCCTCCATTTGTTTGAAAAAATCAAAATGGGCGCCCATTAAATCCTAATTTCCACAACTGGGACTGTGTTATGGCACTATTCCGTTTCAAGACGACATCCCATTGAAGATCCATCATAAACTCAATATCCTTGGTAGGGTTTGTTGCAATTAAATGTAATTTAAAGCCATATTGACAGTAATAACCATCATTAAATGTCAATATAATATGTGAAATTATTATTATTGTGTGTTCGACGTAGCTAAGCGGTTAAAAACATTCTATTACGAACATGAATTATGTGTGAACATAGTTCTCCTCCTGCTGCAGATTCTTTTTTTCCCTTCACGTTTGTAGAAGATTCTGAGAGTTTCTTATTTAAAATTGAAATATTTATTACATTGCTTCTCGCAAATATTTAGTTTTTTGTTTCGTGTTCGTTGATTTCCGAGTTTGTGGTTAGGCACGAACCATAGAGTAATACCATTTAAATTACTGCAACTTAATTGTTTACCACAATGGAAGTCACAAACATTTCGTATTTTACTACGTGTGTCTTTGATTCCGAGGTTGTACCCTACAGTAACATTTCTGCTTTCATAGATTTATGTACGAACTTTCTTCCTTAGTTAAAACCGTTATAAACTAGTCTCTAGCTAAACTTATTGCATTCGACTTATAGTTACTCTCATGTATGACTTTTTGTCACGTTACTCGTTTCATGTGAACAGTAGACACAATTACCATCCCACTGTAACAGTTATTTGTTACGAAATAAAAGGCAGTCTATGTGTTAATTCAGGGTGTAGGCTATTTACATTCCAAAGTTCGTCTAATTCCGTCCAGCCGCGTCAGCGTGATCGGGTAACAAGAGAACGAAAATAAGCAATTTCTGGTTCGGTGCATCACAAATTTTGTAACATTTGCATGCGAAGCAACGACATCTGTCCTCACGTGTGTGCCTGTTACCAGCAGATAAGCTCGCATACCAGAATACAGCCACAGTAAAATCCTACAAAATTTGCACGTAAAGTATGTCTCTCTGTTTGTGACGCAGCATTTAAATAACATCACCGTTGTGAGTCTTAAAGGTGATTCCACAGATTACCAGGAGTTAAGGAAGTTGTCAGCTTTCTGATGTTGGTAACAGCTGGTGTGAGCAACCTCGTAAAAGAACGCACGTATAAAAAGCAAATATTAGTAGGAAGCAACATTGTAATCATATCAGTTTCTAACAAGAAGCTCCTATAGCCTTTCACAAACCCTGAAAAAAGTGACTGCAGCTGGACGTGAATCAGGTTACTACAAAATTCAGATTCATAACTTGATGTCTCCCCGCGCGACTACGCGGGATGTTGTAATGTTGCTATTTTATCTTGTCTATTAGTATCTCGTTAAGGTTGTTACTACCAATATGGCTTTAAATGAAGTTTAATTAGAGAAAACCATAACAAGAATGTTGGGTTTGTGATAATTCTTCAATGCGCTGTTCCTTAGAACGCAATACTGTCATAATACAGTTTCCAATCTGGAAACTGGCGTTTTATGCAAAGCTCTTTTTGTTTGGCTTTTCTGTTGTGACTTTTTATTTGTCGTTGCTTACAGCTCAATTACTGTTTCACGTTTATTTTTCAAATAAATGAATATCTTGTACTAAAACGTTTAAAAGTAGACTGTGTTAATCCAGGTTATAAGCTACCTCCATGGCAAATTACATCCAATCCATCCAGCCGTTTCAGTGTGATGCCGTAACAAACATACACATAAACTTTCGCATTTAGAATATGTGTGTGATTCAAACTTCTTCTAGCAGCTGAAAGTTTGTCGCTGCCAATAAAATTGTTGTGTTTTATCATGTTAATTGGTGTAAGTAACCCTGTCATTTTATTTACTGCCAATAAAACCTATTTAGAAAAATTTATATTTTACTGTGTTTTCTTTACTTATTATCGTGTTCTATGACATGCATGAACGTTCCTCTGTAGGTACCTAAACTGGCCCCTTACCTCGTACATGTTTACGAACTTGTCTTGAGTATATACAAATTTTTAGCACTCCTAAAATGTGACGGTGAGCTACAAGTATATACACCAAGCTATGCTCTAATAACCATATTATAAGACTGAGCAGTTTTGAACACGATGGATGCTTGCTTGTGCTTACGCCATAGTCCCACAGCGATCGCAGGGTCGGCGTGGTTAGAACGGATTTGGCAAGGTTAGTTTTAGGGGTGGCCAGATGCCCTTCCTGCCACCACCCCATACCCCAAGGGATGGAATCAGTGTACCCCAGCTGTCTGCATCTAGTGTAAATCGTTAAATAGTGCTAACGTGTCTCAGATGTCTGCGACGCGTGTATCTGAGGCGGAACGTGGGGACCAGCCCGGTATTCACCTAGCAGGATGTGGAAAACCGCCTAAAAACCACATCCAGGCGGCCAGCACACCAGCCCTCGTCGTTAATGCGCCGGGCGGCTTCCAACCGGGGCCGGCGCACCTACCCAAATCCGGGAAGCATTAGCGCTTTCAGCTACCCTGGCATGTCAGTTTTGAACACGACGTATCTAGGCGGAAATTTTTAGAACTTCCGAAAATGAATCAGCGTTAATGTGCTCTGGTCTACCCTACGAAAGTGAGACGTGGACTACAAAGATGAAAGCTGGAGATTAGATGGGCAGATGTAATGACTAAGTGAGCAGTTACTGAAACGAAAACGTGAAAAAAAGGAATTTGTGGCACAGCTTGACTAAAAGAAGTGATTGGTTCACAATAAGCGTCCTGAGGCTTTAAGAGTTAATCTCCATCTTCATGGCGAAGATTGTAGGGGGTTAAAAATTGTAGAGCGAGATCACCGTTTGCTTACAGTAAGCAGGTTTACGAAGATGTTGGTTGCAATAATTATGCAAAGGCGAAGAGGGTCGCACAGGATAGATTAGCGAGGAGACCTGCATCTCAGCAGTCTTTGCGCAGAAGACGACAAAGAAAACAAGGAAAACAACAACAGCATCGAAGTACGCGGCACCATCTGCCTTGCACAAGCTGGCGATACGAATAGGAGCATCACCAGAATTGTAACCGGATACGACGGAGGTGCACTAGACCATCATGGATGTGGCTAGGAATCGATGCCCGCTGTATCGGTGAGACGATAGCATCGTGACGTGGCGCAGTGCGGCGCTTCTTCACCCGCTGCCAAACCCACAGCTGGCGTGAGTTACCGCCCGGAGGCGTCCCCGGCTTACGGCTGGATCCCGCGCTTTACCCCACCACACCCCACACCCCTCGCGTCTTATCGGTCGCACGGCAGCTTACCAGCCCTGATTCATGGCCCCGAGCGCTGCCATCTGCGTCTGTCTCGATACCTCTGCCAAGGTGTTGCACACGCTCAGTGGACCTTCTGCAGATGATGCAGTCTCGTTGAATACCCTCAAAAGAGAGAGATGATGTAACAGGGAAAGATCGCAGCCAGGATTTTGTCAAAAGGAGAGGTAGTCCGATTCGTTAAAGAGCACTTTAAAATGGCTCATCTTTTTAATTTATTCTGAAGACACATTTAATTATTTTTCAATTTTATGTGCACATTTGCTTTTCCATGGCCTTCATAGAAACAATATATGATGTATAAAATTAAGCGTCAGCAAAGCTTTTCTTAACACACTACTGACCAATAAAATTGCTACACCACAAAGATGACGTGCTACAGACGCGAAATTTAACTGACAGGAAGAAGATGCCGTGAAATGCAAATGATTAGCTTTTCAGAGCATTAACACAAGGTTGGCGCCGGTGGCGACACCTACAACATGCTGACATGAGGAAAGTTGTCAACCGATTTCTCATACACAAACAACAGTTGACCGGCGTTGCCTGGTGAAACGTTCGTTGTTGTGATGCCTCGTGTAAGGAGGAGAAATGCGTACCATCACGTTTCCGACTTTGATAAAGGTCGGATTGTAGCCTATCGCGATTGTGGTTTATGGTATCGCGACATTGCTGATCGCGTTGGTCGAGATCCAATGACTGTTAGCAGAATATGGAATCGGTGGGTTCAGGAGGGTAACACGGAACGCCGTGCTGGATCCCAACGGCCTCGTATCACTAGCAGTCGAGGTGACAGGCATCTTATCCGCATGGCTGTAAGGGATCGTGCAGCCACGTCTCGATCCCTGAGTCACAGGTGGGGACATTTGCAAGACAACAACCATCTGCACGAACTGTTCGACGACGTTTGCAGCAGCATGGACTATCAGCTCGGAGACCACGTCTGCGGTTACCCTTGACGCTGCATCACAGACAGGAGCGCCTGCGACGGTGTACTCAACGACGAACCTGAGTGCACGAATGCAAAACGTCATTTTTTCGGATGAATCCAGGTTCTGTTTACAGCATCACGATGGTCGCATCCGTGTTTGGCGACTTCACGGTGAACGCAAATTGGAAGCGTGTATTCGTCATCGCCATACTGGCGTATTACCCGGTGTGATGGCATGGGGTGCCACTGGTTACACGTCTCGGTCACCTCTTGTTCGCGTTGACAGCACTTTGAACAGTGAACGTTACATTTCAGATGTGTTACGGCCCGTGGTTCTACCCTTCATTCGATCCCTGCGGAACTCTACATTTCAGCAGGATAATGCACGACCGCATGTTGCAGGTCCTGGATACAGAAAATATTCGACTGCTGTCCTGGCCAGCACATTCTCCAAATCTCTCACCGATTGAAAACGCCTGGTCAATGGTGGCCGAGCAACTGGCTCGTCACAATACGCCAGTTACCGCTCTTTATGAATTGTGGTATCGTGTTGACTTTGCATGGGCAGCTGTACCCGTAGACGCCATCCAAGCTCTGTTTGACCCAATGCCCAGGCGTATCAAGGCCGTTATTACGGGCAGAGGTGGTCGTTCTGGGTACTGATTTCCCACGATCTATGCACCCAGATTGCGTGAAAATGTAATCACATGTCAGTTCCAGTATAATATATTTGCTCAATGAATACCCGTTTATCATCAGCATTTCTTCTCGGTGTCGCAATTTTAATGGCCAGTAGTGTATACATATATAAATATATAATATGGTTTTTAAGCTACACACAATGCTTTTTAAAGGCATTGCAGGTTGCATCAAAGCCATAGCTGTGGGCAGCTGAATCACCATACTGCGTCTTTGCTAACAAAACACAGGTCGGTCTTCTTATATCAGGTTCCCTATCGCAAAGCGGGAGAATCTTAACATTAGGTTGAGTAACTTACAAGCTTAAACCGGCTTAGACTTCGTTTGACAATCTCACATTTACATTAGGACTTATCTGAAACCACGGCAGAATTCCTTCAGCACGCCAAAGCACCCCAAGTTAGTCAATTCAGTGTCAAATTTTATTACATTATTTTTCATTTCCTGTTATTCTTCAGTTTTCTTAAGTGATCAACAGCTTCCTTTTCGTCCATTATTGGAAGTCAAGTTGAAACTATGGCAACCAATTTATTAATAAAGGAAGAGGAAACCCGAGACGAAGCCCTGAAGTCCACGTGATAATCTAGCTTCTGCTGTGTCATCTTCGGTCATTGAGTATCGCATGCAGTATGGACGCGTATCATGTCAGCACGCAGTACTCCTGGCCGTTGTGTTGTGGAGTTCAGACTTTGGAGCCTCTGGCACTCAGTAAGGTAGCTCCTCAATTAGAGTAATGAGGCTTAGTGCACCCCAGTCCATCGAAATAAGTACTGTTACAAAACTAACGAAAAATTCATTTTTATGTAATTGTTTCTACAATTTTAAAAACATTATAGTTTGAAGATAAACATAGAAAATTAAAAAAGCTTCAGTTATTGTAGTATTACAAGAGCGTATATGGGTCCTGGACTAAAATGTGGGTGGGAGGGGGGTTGATGCAGGGCACAGTAGCCTCGAACGAATTAAAGCTATCCCTCGAACAAATCTTTTAGAAATGATAGAACCATACCTCTTCCGCTTTCCATAAGCCCCTCCCCATCGTTCCGTATCGAAACTCGTTTTCATATATGTGTACTGCTTGGGTGACGAAATTTGGCAATATTTTGTCATTTGGGCTATTAATGAGAGAATTTTCAGGAAATTGTTAAAAGAAACGCACCGATCACCGTTTGGGTGATATTTTTTTGACCATCGCGATTTTTGGGCGACCCTGGTAAATACAAGTGTGCCTATTTATATTTTTATTTAATGTTATTTTTGATAGCATTAACGGATTCGCTGCCATGAGCATATTGCAATACTGCAACCCCAAAGTTCCACCAGTCTCCAAATAACCACTCCAATGCAAACATTAAACTGTTGGAGATAGATTATTGGGCTATTTAGTTGCCCATACTTAACTTATTACAACGATAATGCTCGAATCAGAATCGGTTTTCCTCTTGTTTCTTGTTACAAATTTACGCATAATTAGGAACTATCGCAACAGCACACAGCACAAAAGTAATAAACAGCAGCACTTACATTAAATTCAACTGCAAGTAAAAACTGAACTGATTGTCAAAACAGCAGCTGAATTCAAGTGAAGCCAACAATGTACAGTAGTTGGTCGTTGTTGAAGTGTGGATGACCAATAGTCGATAGCGCTGTTGATATTTCAATAGCTTAAATCCGCTGATAACCTGCTGACTCAACAGCGCGGATACCCTTTTGGTCGTATGACTGAGAATCAAAATATCTTTCAGTTTCACTACATAGCAACTAGGTCGTGAGTAATTTTATTTTGGTGGTAGGGGGTGTTCGGTATATGTTGCTGTGTTAGGAGGGATTAGAGAAGGATTGGGAAGAAGATCGTGATAAACTGAGCAAAACTGCCAGGCACTAGGACAGTACCACAAGTGACAGAAATGGACGACGTATCACATTATCAGCTTAAAATGCTTAAGAAAACCTCAAGAAGATGAACTGATGGTTCAGTTAGAATCTTTGAGGGTTGTGCAAGAGTCACAGTCAGGTTCGAGAGACTTTAAGTCGCCAGTAGCAGTGCACCACTTTTCAGCAGGTCCTTCATTAGATCGTTCCGTAGCTAATCTAATCACACCTTTCGGCATAACAACGTAGGACATAACAGCAGTCATTAATGATGTATGGGCTGTAGCTGGAGTGACTAACTGGTGAGATGAAACTACTCTACAGATGGCCAAATTAAACCTTATGAATGAAGCTAAGACAACTGACTTATCACGAAACTCTGAGCAAGGCAAGTACATGTGAACAATTAGTAGAAGGTTTGCGTCAGTGATACTATAAACAGAATAGTGCTAGGTATTTTAGTGAGTAGTTTAATGGGTTGGCACAGAAGGCAAATGAGGCTGTGGATTCGTTTTCGGACAGAATCCTTAAATAAGCGCGCAAACAAGTGATCTGACAGGACATCCACAAGCGGATCAAGTCATAGTCAGGGAGACAGAAAACAAAGCTCTCGATGTGCTTTTGCGAGGAATTCTTACAGAGTTTTCACGACGAGTAAGAATGGAAAAGCCAGAGAATTTGGCTCCAGCAATACGTGTTGCAACGCATTTCTACTCAGGCACACAATGATAAACGAGTTTTTGCTTCTGAAAAGAAATGTTGTCATTTTGGGAAGAATGGACATTTGAAGGTGCAGTGCAGTCAAGCGCGGTTTTGCACAAGAGAACGTTTTGGCCAGAAGGCAAAGGAGTGTGCAGATAGGAAGTAGGGAATTGGAAATAAGCACCGAAAAACGTAAAACATAAATGAGAGTGTTTTGTCCATTGGAAAACATCCCAGTGCGTCAGCGTACTGCAGACACTTTTACAGAGGTGTTTTGTTGTTCGATGGACTTTGTAAATCGCAAATAATGTAAATTTTTAGTCGATACCCGTGCACATGTATCTCTGATTAATCTAGACGTCTTGAGTAGGAGAAGACCAGGGATTCAAGGGTATAAATTACGCAGGGTGGAAAATAATTATTTGGTGTCATTCGGGACAACACAGCTCGTTTTTATAATTTGAAGCACACTGATTCGTAAGCAGATGGAACTGTTGCCAACTGTGGGCCAAGAGTTCTCCGCGATTCTCGGACGTGACTTCCTGAATAGGAATCATGCAAAAATCAATCTCTCACAGTGCATAGTTGAACTTAGTGGCAATTTTTGTTACCGATGAGACCAACAGCTGTAAATCTTTCAGTGTCACACAGTACACTGATTGCTAAGGTGTCACCAAACGAGCTGCACACATGTACGTTAAAGATAATTAAGCATGGCAAAGTGCCTGCTGGTACAGGGAAGATGGTTTGGACATTTGTAGATGCCAGTGTGACACAGCAGAGATTACGTGGGGTCGATTCACTACAGTACAATGAAGCATTAGATGATATGCACTGTTTTATACAAAGAAGTGTTGCACGCATCACTAATATTAATGGGGATCTGATAATTTAGGTAAGTATTGATAACTTTGGGATAGGAAAAGTGAATCTGCCGAAAGGATTAAATATAGATACTCAAGCACGATGATAATGATGGATCACGAGCTGATCGAAACGTCAAAAAACAATCAGTATGACTGCACTATGTTCCAATTGGTTCATCACTTGAAAGACAGTGAATGGGAAGCCTTGGAAACTTTCTTGTCACGATATTCAGATTTATACAGTTCAGATGGGCCACTATCAAAACCCCCTGACACAGAGGCGATAATCCAACCATCTAATAGAAACCATACACGAAACATGTACACTCACTACTAGACAAATTTATATACCAACAGTTACGTGAGGGTATTATTGAGCATAGCGATAGCCCATAGCCAGACAATATTGTTATTGTACCGAAAACGTCAGCTGACGATAATAGAAAACATCGATTTTGCTGTCACTACAATTACTTGAATGCACAATCCCCAACGCATTCATATCTGATCAGAAACATCACAGATACATTACACAACATACGAGGACGTAGTTATTTTTCAAAGATTGATCTCAGAAATGATTATCAGTACATGCAAGTGTTTCCCAAAGACAGGCACAATACACTTTTCACAACACTCTCAGGGCATTACCAATAGCGAAGAATGCCGTTTGGACTGAAAAATGCCCCAGGTAAATTCCAACGTCTATTATACACGGCACTTCATGGATAAAAAAATAAGACTGTTCAGTATAACTTGATATGCAATCTTGTCTGCGAGAACAATAGAAGATTATCTGAAATGTCTGGATGGAGTATTCAGTAGCTGAGGGCAGCTCACATCAGACTTATAGCCATTTTTCTCAAATACCAGTAAGTTACCTTTGGCATACACTCCTGGGATTGAAATAAGAACACCGTGAATTCATTGTCCCAGGAAGGGGAAACTTTATTGACACATTCCTGGGGTCAGATACATCACATGATCACACTGACAGAACCACAGGCACATAGACACAGGCAACAGAGCATGCACAATGTCGGCACTAGTACAGTGTATATCCACCTTTCGCAGCAATGCAGGCTGCTATTCTCCCATGGAGACGATCGTAGAGATGCTGGATGTAGTCCTGTGGAACGGCTTGCCATGCCATTTCCACCTGGCGCCTCAGTTGGACCAGCGTTCGTGCTGGACGTGCAGACCGCGTGAGACGAAGCTTCATTCAGTCCCAAACATGCTCAATGGGGGACAGATCCGGAGATATTGCTGGCCAGGGTAGTTGACTTACACCTTCTAGAGCACGTTGGGTGGCACGGGATACATGCGGACGTGCATTGTCCTGTTGGAACAGCAAGTTCCCTTGCCGGTCTAGGAATGGTAGAACGATGGGTTCGATGACGGTTTGGATGTACCGTGCACTATTCAGTGTCCCCTCGACGATCATCAGTGGTGTACGGCCAGTGTAGGAGATCGCTCCCCACACCATGATGCCGGGTGTTGGCCCTGTGTGCCTCGGTCGTATGCAGTCCTGATTGTGGCGCTCACCTGCACGGCGCCAAACACGCATACGACCATCATAGGCACCAAGGCAGAAGCGACTCTCATCGTTGAAGACGACACGTCTCCATTCGTCCCTCCATTCACTCCTGTCGCGACACCACTGGAGGCGGGCTGCACGATGTTGGGGCGTGAGCGGAAGACGGCCTAACGGTGTGCGGGACCGTAGCCCAGCTTCATGGAGACGGTTGCGAATGGTCCTCGCCGATACCCCAGGAGCAACAGTGTCCCTAATTTGCTGGGAAGTGGCGGTGCGGTCCCCTACGGCACTGCGTAGGATCCTACGGTCTTGGCGTGCATCCGTGCGTCGCTGCGGTCCGGTCCCAGGTCGACGGGCACGTGCACCATCCGCCGACCACTGGCGACAACATCGATGTACTGTGGAGACCTCACGCCCCACGTGTTGAGCAATTCGGCGGTACGTCCACCCGGCCTCCCGCATGCCCACTATACGCCCTCGCTCAAAGTCAGTCAACTGCACATACGGTTCACGTCCACGCTGTCGCGGCATGCTACCAGTGTTAAAGACTGCGATGGAGCTCCGTATGCCACGGCAAACTGGCTGACACTGACGGCGGCGGTGCACAAATGCTGCGCAGCTAGCGCCATTCGACGGCCAACACCACGGTTCCTGGTGTGTCCGCTGTGCCGTGCGTGTGATCATTGCTTGTACAGCCCTCTCGCAGTGTCCGGAGCAAGTATGGTGGGTCTGACACACCGGTGTCAATGTGTTCTTTTTTTCATTTCCAGGAGTGTATTATCAGTCGAGATGAAGTGAGGACGGATCTTTGACTTACCTTTGCTGTGCCTGGTTTTCTGATTCCATAAACTTCTAAACAATTACAGTCGTTTATTGGATTGCGCGGTTACTATTGTAAGTTCATGCAGACATCCAACTGAATTGCACAGCTATTAACTAAGTTCCTGTGAGAAGGCGGTAGTCTCCAGTGAACAACACTGTGTTGAGCAGGATTCGAGAAACTCAAGAAGATATTAATATCACATCTTCTGTTAACATTCTCTTACTTTAAACAGGCGTTAATACTTTTGTGCGATGGCTCTAACATTTCTTTGGGTTGTATTTTAAGTCAGAATGTAGGTGGGAGAGAACATCCGGTGGCATATGCCTCCAGGCAACTTAATAACACTGAAACTAATAATTCAACAAGTCAAATAGAAATGTAAGCAGCTATTTATGTAATACCTTACTTTCTTTGCACTTTGTACGGTTGGAAATTCAAAGTGATTAAAGATCATGAGCCTTAAAAATGGTTATTATGACTGAAAGAACTTCCCAGCCAGTTAACAATATGGGCATTAAAATTGAGTTCAGCTATGAAGCAGTTGATGAATCACGAGTGAAATTGATGAATGCTGATGCCATAAGTTGGAAGACGGCAGTTTTACGAGTAGTAGGTGGCAACCAAGCTGATTGGACAATGGCAAAATCAACTGACAGTGAATGTCAATTGTTTCGAACCCAACGTCAGTTTGAAATGCAAGAAGGCTTGCTATGCAAATGTGAGAACTGAGGACCTTGTATCGTTGTTACAGCAGCGCTGGAAGTGGAAATACTATTTCAAGGAAAAAAAAACTGACAGATGTGTAGCTGTAAGATTCTGGTGGAAGATGTGTCACAATGATGTAGAAGAATATGTAAGAAACTGCATCCCGTGTGCACAAAGAGCAGATTGGAGATATGCCAAAATTCGGCTACAGAGACTACCAGAAAGTGACAAGCCTTTGTATATGTTACATTTGGATGTTTTATGACCTTTTAATAGAACAAAATAGGGTAATAAATATTTCCTTATGATATTAGATCATTTTTCACGATATTTAGTACGGTAGTCATCCCAGATGATATCGAAAGTACTTTTTTTTTATTTGGACTCCAGAGTTTGTACTCTATTTAGCCATCAAGAACACATTTTTACATACAAAACATAATTGTAGAAAGATAATACAAAAATGTGTATTTACAGAATAGAGAGCTCCAGCTGTTAACTTTCTCGACAGCAAATGTTTAACAGATAGAATGATAAGTAAACTAAAGGTATTTGTGTCATCAATTGACACAATTTCCTAAATTTAATAATAGATAAATGAAAAATATCAGCCCTAGAGATTTTTCATTCTACTCTTAAGATATACTGAAAGTCCCGCTATATAGGTCAATGTGTTTAGAAAACAAAAGAGATGACGCTGACTGATGGAGAAAGTAATCCATACTCATCAAAGTCCTCAGATATTTCGATCGTTCATTGTCAAATATGGAACATGAAAACAAGATGTGATTTACATCAGATTCTGAATCGGAATCACACTCACATGCAGGGGAACCGCAAATGTTGATTCTACTCAGAGACAGAGGAAAAATGGCATGGTAAAAGCAGAGTCGAATGATGGGGAAAATCGTAGATCCGTTCAAATACGTCCTCGTAAACCACGCTCTTGTAATAATATGAGGTTCTAATGCTGCATAATATCTACTTTCCATTTGTTGGGACAAATTCCACATCTCTTCTATTGCAGTTTTCCATGTTTTTATACGGTAATTTCGTATTGAGAAGAGTATCTCTAGATGCAGCTTGCTTCGCTAAGATGTCAACTTCCTCATTATGGCAGATGTCAGTGTGGGACTACACCCAGAGCAAAATCATTGTCTGCCCTCTTCTTTTACAGCGAATATATTGCGGTACCACATCCAAAATATAACGGTTGCTAGTTTTGTTCCACCGTCAAAGTTGAATGCTTTTAAGAACACTCTGGGAATTGTACAAGATTAACTTCTTTAAGAATGAAGTTGAAGATGCTAGCTTAATTGCCTCCTAAATTTGCACATACTCTACCATAAAAATTGAAGCACTTTGTAGGTCGTACTGATTTGGATCTGAAAAGCACATCCAGTATAGTCCTCTTCTGGAATTTTGAAAACATCAGTATAAATACAGATATAACCAGCCCACTGAACTTCAGTTAGACAATTAAATCTGCAGTTCACATTATCAGTGAAGTTGTCATACCATAATAACAGACTGGAATATGGCAGCTGAGTGCGTCAAGAACATACTCAGATAAAGGCAAATGTGAAAAACATCGTATAGAATGTACAACAGGATAGCAAGAGTGAAACAGTGTGAAGACGGTCGAAATTTTAGTGCTTCTGTTGGAGCAATTCGGTAATTGTTAAACGCAGTAGCTACTCTTATAGAAAAGATTTATCTTGAAGGCCATTGCTTGAATGGAAAATATATTTGATAGTATTCGAATATTCATGATTATGGGAATCTGTCCTACCTCCACCAAATCAGCGTTTGTAGGCATCGGATGCCTGGTTCCAAGGCAATTACGGATCGCTCTGAACTGAAGAGCATCTAACCGAGCATAGACTTCCTTGACCGTTATCACTGTGAAACCCCCCTTCCCTTTCTAATCGGCCTAGTGGATTATAATAGAACTGACCGTGATAGCATATCCCTAATGTAATTTTACATTGAGTAAGGCTATTGTTACAGAAGGAAAATAACACCGGTTAGTTGGACGAAAGTGGACAACAGACTCTTGTTAAGGAAGAATCTATTCGAAATTTTAGCTACAATTAGGTGATAATTTTGAAATGGGTGGATTATTTTCAATAAAAATCAGTGATTACACAAATAAAACACTGATTAGCTAAGAAAGGAATAATTAAACGGTCGTCAGCTCGCTAGGGCAATGAAGCTCCAGAATCTTGAGAAAGGTACCGGTAAAGAAATTTAAGCAAATAATCAATAGCGTGGCAACAGCAGGTTGAATTAGAAAGCACTGAGTTTGTAGTTACGTATTACGAAATACTAAATTTTGGAAGTAACGTTATTTGAAATTACTGGTTAAATAAATTACTGGCTTCACTTGAACTTTATTATGTAAATAAATAACTTTCAGTAATCTGAGTGTTACGAATGCAAAATTTAGGAAAAGGCAAGCAATTTACCTTTGGTTATTGGGAGGTTGAACTGAATTTAATTCAAGCAAAAGAGCAATTGGTTTTACTTTTAAACTGAGAACAATAAAATACGTAACAAGCCAGCAGAAGCCACTCGCCAAGCTAAATACAGAATAAATGAAATTGTGCACTCTTAACTTATGCTGTATCTTTAGTTATTGGTTTTGCCAGTGAAATTTTACTTTACTTTAAATAGTCTCTGTTATGGAATACAAGACTGAACAGATCCTCTGGCAGAAAATTTAGACTGAAACTGGCACCAAATAGTTAATCGCTTTTCACGTTCTTACGACAATCGGTAATTGGATGGAAAGGGACTCTGCTTGATAATAACGTCTGACGTCAATGGCAACACTGGCGCCCTACAACTCTTGAGTGTTGCAAGTTATTATTGAAATTACACATAATTTGTTAAAGCAAAACAACTGCTCAAAGTCTCTACATTATTATGTTTGTAACTTAACGGGGTTACGATGTTGTAGCCGTGCGTACGACGAGAAATGTAGCCGACGACAATGCTGAGCTGCCTTTGTTGCTGCTGCTGCTGCTGCTGTTCGATGAGAAGAACCCCGAGCCATCTCTATAGAGCCACGGATAACTATGGGACAGGCAACAGTTGGAATTGCAGCTTCCTCCGCCTGTACACTCATACCGTGCTCTCAATTCTCGCGGGTTAACAAATCAGGCGCGCCTACATTGGCGCGCGCATGGCTACCAACTGCGTCGGCGGGAGCGCCCAACAAACACTACCGCACTCTTTCATCACTAACATTACCCTGCCTCCTCTCTGCTCGCAACGCGGCACAGGCTCTCCATATGCAAAGATAAACGACACCGGCACTACAATTTCGTCGTTGCTATCGATACATTTCAATAAGGTTCCCTTGGTTATTCCCCAGCAGTTTAAGTATTTTCAATATAATTACAATCAATTATATACAGCCAAAATTAAATACACTAGTAAATCGATTACGTGTTAAATGTAGCTTCTGTAACACAGCTTACAGCTTCAGAATCAAAAGTACAGTGCAAGTTATCAACGAATATTAAACGACGAAAATTTTAGATAGTGCAGAAGGTATTTTGTCTACATTTTCGGTGATATAACTATCAATAAAACTCTTCTGGGGTGTTGACCGCATTGTCAGTATACAGAATTGTCCGACGTCTCGCCCACTATTGCAAGTGACCGTCCTCAGAGCTGTGCTGAGCTGACAGATAAATGAGAGAGACTTTAGATCTTATATCCACTACTGGCCTTTAAATTGCTACACCAAGAAGAAATGCAGATGATAAACGGGTATTCATTGGACAAATATATTACACTAGAACTGACATGTGATTACATTTTCATGCAATTTGGGTGCATAGATCCTGAGAAATCAGCACCAAGAACAACCACCTCTGGCCGTAATAACGGCCTTGATACGCCTGGGCATTGAGAAAATAGAGCTTGGATGGCGTGTACAGGTACAGCAGCCCATGCAGCTTCAACACGATCCCACAGTTCATCAAGAGTAGTGACTGGCGTATTGTGACGAGCCAGTTGCTCGGCCACCATTGACCAGACGTTTTCAATTGGTAAGAGATCTAGAGAAAGTGCTGGCCAGGGAAGCAGTCGAACATTTTCTGTATCCAAAAAGGCCCGCACAGGACCTGTAATATGAGGTCGTGCATTATCGCAGCGATCGAATGAAGGGTAGAGTCACGGGTCGTAACACATCTGAAATGTAACGTCCACTGTTCAAAGTGCTGTCAATGCGAACAAGAGGTTACCGAGACGTGTAAACAGTGGCACCCCATACCATCACGCCGGGTGATACGCCAGTATGGCGATGACGAATACACGCTTCCAATGTGCGTTCACCGCGATGTCGCCAAACACGGATCCGACCATCATGATGCTGTAAAAAATTACGTTTTGCCATTCGTGGACCCAGGTTCGTCGTTGAGTACACCGTCGCAGGCGCTCCTGTCTGTGATGCAGCGTCAAGGGTAACCGCAGCCGTGGTCTCCGAACTGATAGTCCATGCTGCTGCAAACGTCGTCGAACTGTTCGTGCAGATGGTTGTTGTCTTGCAAACGTCCCCATCTGTCGACTCAGGGATCGAGACGTGGCTACACGATCCGTTACAGCCATGCGGATAAGACGCCTGTCTTCTCGACTGCTAGTCATATGAGGCAGCTGGGATCCAGCACGGCGTTCCGTATTACCCTCCTAAACACACCGATTCCATATCTGCTAACAGTCATTGGATATCTATCAACGCGAGCAGCAATGCCGCGATACGATAAACCGCAATCGCGATAGGCTACAATCCGACCTTTATCAAAGTCGGAAACGTGATGGAACGCATTTCTACTCCTTACACGAGGCATCCCAACAACGTTTCACCAGGCAACGCCGGTCAACTGCTGTTTGTGTATGAGAAATCGGTTGGGAACTTTCCTCATGTCAGCACGTTGTAGGTGTCGTACCGGCGCCAACTTTGTGTGAATGCCCTGAAAAGCTAATCATTTGCATATGACAGCATCTTCTTCCTGTCGGTTAAATTTCGCTTCAGTAGCACGTCATCTTCGTCGTGTAGCAATTTTAATGGCCAGTAGTGCAGTAACGGAGGAAGCTGTTTGTATAATTTGACATGGTACTTGAGGATAGGAGGAAGGGTGTTGGGCGTTCTATATTGGTCTTTATATTTTCTTGGTCATTTGTAGATAAAGACCTGCTTGATTGGTGTTTACATTATTTATCGCCATCAGTGAAGACAGGGGAATTAGGAGCGGGCGGTAGCCGTGATGTTGCGCTGTTTACTTGTTACCAGGTGCAGACTATGGCTCGCCTGCTCTCTGTGTATGTACCACCACGGCGGTCTCCCGCGCCTCTGTGTGAGTTTCTTTGCGTTTGCTGTCCTCTCGTAGCGTTGTCACTGCTGGTAGCCGGAGCGCCCGAAGTCTATACCCGTCCTCTCTACTCATGTTGGCGGGTCGCTTGGCTATTTCTGTCGCCTCTTTAATATTCCTCCTTATCGTATGTGGCTATTCCGCCTGTACGCGGGCTTTTTAGAATATTATTTGTATATCGTATCTGTCCTGGCGTTCCACCACCGCTGACCTATCGGGTTGTCCTATACGGATATATCTCTTACACTCTGCAGTTCGTGTGCTGATCGGCCGCCCTCTCTCGCCTACATACACCAATCCACAGTCGCAATCGATTTCGTCGACTCCCGCTGTGTTTAGCTTGTGGACCGTATCTTTCGTTGAGCCTAGGACATCTTTCAATTTGGTATTGCTCCAAAAGTTTGGCTTGACGTTGGCTCAGCGAAGAATTTTGCACACACCTTCAGTGACCTCTTCTACACATGGTAATAGGGCTATGTTTTGTGTTTCCTTCGGCTCTTCCGTATTGCCTTCATCCTTTAGTTTTACCTATCGTATTCTTGCCATAACCGTTGGCTCACAAAACTGATCAGAGGTTTCGTAGTTCCGCCTCCAGGAGTTCGTCATCGCTAATCCTGTGGGACCTCCTGGTTAGAGTGTGAAGGGTCGACTTCTGCGTAGGATGGTACTGGGAGTAGGCGTAAAGGTATCTGCTCACGCTGGTGGCTTTTCTGTCTGTTATATGGCCATATTTAGTATCATGCTTTCGGTAAACTTCAACGTAGGAAAGGCAGCACGTCATTCTTTTCACTCTCCATAGTAAATTGTCCTTTATTACGCTGTCAATTAACAATGCAGTCAACAGAACAGAAGAAATTATTGACACTGAAGAGTATCCAATTTGGAGAGATAAATCTTAGACTCATTATAATACAGCATACAACCATGGTCCAGTGTAGACTGAACAGTCCCCTGGTACATCTTGAGTGGAGAACCTTGATACACTCCCAACCATACATGGGTGGGAGAGAGAATTACATTTATATGACGTTCCAGCAGAGCCAAGAGTCAAATTTAATTCGAGCAATCGGGACTGAAATTTTATCTGGAAAGTATACTTCTCACACGTGGCATCATCAACAAAGCAAGGAGTGTTCGATTTATACGATCGCCGAGATTTCCAATTCACCGTTAGCCTGTAATTCATTCTGTGTTCTATAGTAATGAGTAATTCCAATTTAATGTGGCTGTATGAGTCTGCAGTTGAATAAATACAAAAAACGTCTGGATATTTTAAAATTTTTGTCGGTAGAGTGATTATTCACTCTGAATCATAAGTATACAGAGTATACGAGAGTGAGCAAAAACTACAACCGGAGGAAGGCCCTGAAAACAAGAAACAGTAGCACAGGCCATGCTAACAACTGGTTACTGAAGTGTGGCGTGCCAGAAACCATTATTATGGACCAAAGAACTAACTTTGTATCCAAACTAATGAAAGAGTTTGTCACTTAACATTCCACATTTGTCACCTAGCATTCCATCCTCAAACAAATGGATGGACAGATTGAGTTCACTGTACTTTATCCAAAGTGCTAAGTGACTATGTAAATGCACGGACTTAGATTTAAGTTTTGTCGCCAGTGGATATAATTCAAAATTTCATGCCAGTATTGGCTCTCGGTATGCGAGGTAATATATGGCGGAAAATACCGTCACTTTTGATGTAGTTCAACCTAAGCTAGGCCCATAGGACGAACCAGTGAAAAATTTTACTAAGAATTTGACAGAAATTTGGCAGAGGGTAAAGTGTGCTTACACAAAAGCTTCAGAGAAGCAAGAACGTCTTGGGGAATGCACGAGTAAAGTGGCACAATATAGAATAGGGCAGTTGCTATCACTAGCTAATCCATATACCTCTAAGGGAAAAAGGAAATAGTTTTTAACGACATATTACAGGCCCTGACAAATTACCGAAATAATCTCACAAATCAAAGTAAAATTACAGTTGCCAAGTACAGCTTCTATAGTCCTTGTAAGTAAGGCCAAACTGTTTAAGGGTCAGACTGATGTGTTGCCACAGGTTCCTTCAACCGTTGCGGAAAAACAAGAATTACAAAGCAAACAAGTACATCAGAGAAAGGTACTGTAGTGATCTCAAGAAATTATTTTTGTGACATCTGTAACCTCCCCACCGAAATTTTTAAGGGGTATTATTTAAAATGTTAATGCTCATTGAGCTAAGTGTAAGCTCCCCAGAGATATTTTGAAACACAATAGTTGAATGTTAACAAGAATACAACCTAGTGTAACCTCCCAGCAAATAAATGTAATGAAAATGACAATTAAATAAAAATTAGCAATCTAACCCAAGTACCAAGTATAAGTCCCTCACAAAAAATGAAAGTCAATTCAGTGATAATAAATTCTCAGTGACAATGAAAACACGAACAGATCGAAATGTCGATCTTAGGTCCTGTTCATTAATTAAACTGAAATTCTTACCTTAGTTAAACTGCATCTGCTCTTATTTATTTTTGCCATAGCTTGGAGGAAATTGAATGGAGAAATTTTGAATTTAAGGGAAGCTTTCCTTTAAGGAATATCAAGGGAATATTTCTTTCATTAAAGAATTCTTTGTTGAAAAATTGCTTTGAAAACCAAAATTATTATTGGGGCGATTGTTGCACAAATTCGTTACAGTTAATTTACATTATTAGCTGAGCGCATTTAAAAATAATATACCTCGTCCTGAATCTTGACCAGAGTGCCATGTCGACGCCCGCCGACTCCTCACACACAACTGCACTGGGCTGGTACTACCGACATACTGCTCGCAACTGTACTGCACGACTACTACTGACAGAGAGCCGCTCGCAACTCTCGCGCGGTCAAGCGCAGACCAGCCACGATAAATGGCTCTCTGGTCAGAGACTCTGCAATGCCTCGCCATCGCCGCCACACAACATACGTGTTTCACATCAGATACCACGAAAATTACCAATCAGATAGCCCCACGTTAGGAGCCAACAATTAATCTTATATCAATAAGTAAATCAAATGAAACACAAATGGTTCGTAATTTAGGGGTTCATGTATGAATGTAAAAAGATTGGATATATGATCAAAACATGAAAGAACAAAATTATAAATCTCAAGGCCGATATGACTCGGAGTGAACACGACTCGGTTATTAAGAGGAACGAGGGGAGAATGAATCGTCTCACCATTCTACGTTATCGTTCCTCGTATACTGCTGTCGGCGGCAGACACTGCGTCGCCTCGGAGCTGTGTTGCGCGAGTCGGCTGCCCTCTTCAGCAGTCGCTGCTTTGCGGCGGTCCCCGGGTACGATCTCCGCGTTGTGTGACAGTTCTCGGTCGCGTGGCCATAGCTCTGCTATCACGGTGTCGGAAGGCGGATTTCGGCTATGACTAGAGGAGCGCTCAAGTCCTCTCACTTCCACGGTGTCTCCACAACTCCCCCCTCCACCTCGATCGCTGCAGCCGAGTTGGCAAAAGTCGCCGCTGTCGGACGTATTGCAGTACCTTACGCACTTAGGTCTAGGAAATACCGTAAATTTCGTGTAAAGTGCACAGTGGCATTAGTTAGTTACTTAGGTTGATCTTAATTTTCTTTACTAGCGTGTTCTGTGTTTATTTACTTCTGTAGGGAAGGGAGGGGATTGACAGCACTTCATTTTCTCTCAGGAATTAAAACTCTCGCATCAGAAATTGAGGACTCAGTTGCAACAGTACAGAAATAGTACTATGAACGCTGATACATAATAAACGAGGTTGTTCAGACGCAGGAGAGATATACACTCCTGGAAATGGAAAAAAGAAAACATTGACACCGGTGTGTCAGACCCACCATACTTGCTCCGGACACTGCGAGAGGGCTGTACAAGCAATGATCACACGCACGGCACAGCGGACACACCAGGAACCGCGGTGTTGGCCGTCGAATGGCGCTAGCTGCGCAGCATTTGTGCACCGCCGCCGTCAGTGTCATCCAGTTTGCCGTGGCGTACGGAGCTCCATCGCAGTCTTTAACACTGGTAGCATGCCGCGACAGCGTGGACGTGAACCGTATGTGCAGTTGACGGACTTTGAGCGAGGGCGTATAGTGGGCATGCGGGAGGCCGGGTGGCCGTACCGCCGAATTGCTCAACACGTGGGGCGTGAGGTCTCCACAGTACATCGATGTTGTCGCCAGTGGTCGGCGGAAGGTGCACGTGCCCGTCGACCTGGGACCGGACCGCAGCGACGCACGGATGCACGCCAAGACCGTAGGATCCTACGCAGTGCCGTAGGGGACTGCACCGCCACTTCCCAGCAAATTAGGGACACTGTTGCTCCTGGGGTATCGGCGAGGACCATTCGCAACCGTCTCCATGAAGCTGGGCTACGGTCCCGCACACCGTTAGGCCGTCTTCCGCTCACGCCCCAACATCGTGCAGCCCGCCTCCAGTGGTGTCGCGACAGGCGTGAATGGAGGGACGAATGGAGACGTGTCGTCTTCAGCGATGAGAGTCGCTTCTGCCTTGGTGCCAATGATGGTCGTATGCGTGTCTGGCGCCGTGCAGGTGAGCGCCACAATCAGGACTGCATACGACCGAGGCACACAGGGCCAACACCCGGCATCATGGTGTGGGGAGCGATCTCCTACACTGGCCGTACACCACTGGTGATCGTCGAGGGGACACTGAATAGTGCACGGTACATCCAAACCGTCATCGAACCCATCGTTCTACCATTCCTAGACCGGCAAGGGAACTTGCTGTTCCAACAGGACAATGCACGTCCGCATGTATCCCGTGCCACCCAACGTGCTTTAGAAGGTGTAAGTCAACTACCCTGGCCAGCAAGATCTCCGGATCTGTCCCCCATTGAGCATGTTTGGGACTGGATGAAGCGTCGTCTCACGCGGTCTGCACGTCCAGCACGAACGCTGGTCCAACTGAGGCGCCAGGTGGAAATGGCATGGCAAGCCGTTCCACAGGACTACATCCAGCATCTCTACGATCGTCTCCATGGGAGAATAGCAGCCTGCATTGCTGCGAAAGGTGGATATACACTGTACTAGTGCCGACATTGTGCATGCTCTGTTGCCTGTGTCTATGTGCCTGTGGTTCTGTCAGTGTGATCATGTGATGTATCTGACCCCAGGAATGTGTCAATAAAGTTTCCCCTTCCTGGGACAATGAATTCACGGTGTCCTTATTTCAATTTCCAGGAGTGTATTTTAAAACTGTGAGTGGAGCAGCGGATTGTGAAAATTTAAACAGCAGAACTGGGAAACGGATATAGATACAAACTCAAGAAGTTTTATATATATTTAGATGGAGAGATGTTCATGTTGTTGTCTGCAGCAGATTTAAAATATTACATTATAATGAACGTTATTATTTGTCGAACTAGTGTGATACAAATGAACAATTCATTCAGTTGTTCTTAAGGAAGGGAACCAGTAGAGTGTGTGAAAAAAGTTTTAATCTCTCAGCCAAACTTACAGAAAATTAGATGTCACTGTATTTACTCCGTATTTACATTTGCTATAAAATGCTAAACCAACTGCGAAAATGCATGTAGAATTGCAGGGCAATGAATTGTTAATTAACAGAGCTAGATTTGAAATAGAAAGAAGACAATTTCAACATCCAGCTATTATTATGGGCAGAACAATGATTAACGCATCCCGACCAATGCTGTATTGGAGGAAGCACCACACTTATTACATGACTGAAACCTAACTTAGATTTCACTTTGCTACAATCTATATACGAATTAATAACTTCAGTAAAAGAACGAGTTTCAGTCAGTCAAATAATGCACCGTACAATAGAGTATCACAGGAAACGTATACAGTTATTTTCAGCATATCAATGACAAGCATCATACTGCTTCTACTGTTTAGGTGTGCAATCTACTTTTGGATAAAACATAATCTGTCTCATTCAACTTAGTCAACTATCCAGCAGATACCAGTGGAATAGATATGAACTAGTAGTAAGGAACGTAAGTAGAAAATAGTGCATCCAAGCAGACCAGAATGACAAAGTAGGTTGAGAATGAATCCATAAGGAAAGTTATAGATTAATTTTGGTCAACTACAAGGCACGTAGAGACTAGTTAGTAATAAGAGAATGAAAGGGAAAATTCAGGACAGCCCAGAATAGTAAAGGATAGAAATTAGAAAAAAAACTTTATTAAAATTCACTCTCATAGCGAGAGGCAAACTCAAGTGATGCCATAAACAGGAGCAGCAGCAGAAAGTGAGCCAGTGTGTCACAGTTATGCCAGGCCTCTGAAACATTATGACGTCACCTGTCGAGTGAGGGAAAGAAGGAAGACAAGCATATTCGTCAGCTCTTATGACATGTTGCAGGAAACAGTATTCTTTCACAAGAGCAGGTAGCGATGAACAGAGGCAGCAGTTAACAGCCTTGTTAAGTGACTATAGCAGAATAAGGAGGACACATGCATCCATTAGAAACCAGGCACTGCATCATAGCCCCTTGCTACCTTCCTTTATGTACCACAGCTCTCCAACTAATGTCAAGGTATGATTATTGGAATTGGTGGTTCTCGCAGTAATAACACCTGATTCCACGATTATGATTCTGTAGTGAATCTATGTCCTAAACCCTCGAGCATAGTCTATGAACTAGTCGAAGAGGTCCTCAAGATGATGGCCTTTGCCTGATCAACTTAATGCTGCGCACCACCTACCATCTACGGATGGAGGAACTGACTGTCTTTGATAACCCCATGCTGTAATGTGCTGCCAGCACTGAAATTCAACGCGGGGTCTCTACCTGACCATAATGTAATCTATCTGGGAATCTTCCTGTATCACCGGGCCTTTTCCAATTCTATATCCTTCTCTTATGAACCTTGAACAGCCTATTCGTTGTTATTAACAGATAACTATAGAAGAACTCGAGTACCTTTTCTCCTCTCTCATTCCTACTACCATGCCCATTTTCTTCTGTAACCCTTCCCTCTACTCCCTCCCCTAAAACATCATTCCAACCCCATGACTAATTATTTTTCTTCTCCCTTTCTCTACTGAGGCAACGGCCTTGCCGCAGTGGATACACCGGTTTTCGTCAAATCACCGAAGTTAAGCGCTATCGGGCGTGGCCGGCACTTGGATAGGTGACTATCTAGGCCGGCATGTGCTGTTGCCATTTTTCGGGATGCACTGAGCCTCGTGATGGCAATTGAGGAGCTACTCGACCGAACAGTAGCGGCTCCGGTCACAGAAGACCATCATAACAACCGGGAGAGTGGTGTGCTGACCATGCACCTCTCCTATCCACATCCTCATCTGAGGATGACACGGCGGTCGGATGGTAGCGATGGGCCACTTGTGGCCTGAAGACAGAGTGCTTTTTTTCTGTACTGAAATATCCATCCAATATCCCGTTATACTTCGTCTTTCTCTTAGCCCTTTGCTTGCACATGGCATGTGTACCTGAACTATTCCTGTCGGTGTTGGTTTGCCGTCGATTTTGATGACAACAACCCCATCACTGAACTGTTCGCAGTAACTCTCTGCGCTACCTTCCCATTCACAACAACTCCTACTCCCGTTAAGCCTCTTTTTCCTGTTCTTGATATTATCCTATTCTTGTTTCACCAGGTATCCTTGTTTTCTTTCCATTTCCGTTCACTGACCACCACTATAGATTGAGCATCTATATTTTCCTTTTCAGGTTTTTTAGCTTCCCTACCTAGTTCAAACTTCTGACATTTCTCGTCCCGACTCGTGCAACATTACTCTCTCATCAGTTATTCAATCTCTTGCTCATGGTCACATCCTATAGGCAGTCTACTCGCTGAGACCCGAAGAGGGTCTAGTCTGGAATCTTTTGCCAGTACAGAGATCATGGTGACACTTTTTCAGTTACACGCCCATGTACTGTGGATACGATTTACATGTCTTTAATACAGTGGTTTCCATTTCCTTCTGCATCCTCATGTTGTTGGTAACTGTTGATTCTTCCTCCTTTCGGGGGCAGTTTCCCACCACAAGGACAAGAGAGTGTTCTGAACTTCTGTCTGGTCCTCCACCGTCTCTGGGCAGAGGGAGGTGACTTCTTACACAGCAAGTCTTCAGGCACCATTTCTGATGATTTTACTCAAAATTTGAATGTTGGCCGATTTCTAACCTAGGAACGAGGACGTTCTAATTATGAGTCAGAGATGCTGCTACTCCTAGCTCCAAACAATCAAAATTTTTTGCTTCTTTCTCGTTACATTTTTTTAAATATTTAATAGATCCTACAAAGAGCGAGGTCTCTACTGGAAGAAGGAAACAAGGGCATTCATTATACGCAATGAAATGGCTTAAACATTAAGAACTCTTATTATATTGCAATGCCAATACTGATTACAAAAAAATGGTTCAAATCGCTCTGAGCACTATGGGACTTAACTCCTGTGGTCATCAGTCCCCTAGAACTTAGAACTACTTAAACCTAACTAACCTAAGGACATCACACACATCCATGCCCGAGGCAGGATTCGAACCTGCGACCGTAGCAGTCGCGCGGTTCCGGACTGAGCGCCTTAACCGCGAGACCACCGCGGCCGGCACTGATTACAAAATCAGCTAAATCATGAATTTTAATCGATAGTGCGAAGACGATTTGAATGTAGCAGAGTTAACTAAAAGAACGATAAATACAGGCCTGCCGGAGTGGCCGAGCAGTTCTAGGCGCTACAGTCTGGAACCGCGCTACCGCTACGGTCGCAGGTTCGAATCCTACCTCGGGCATGGATGTGTATGATGTCCTTAGGTTAGTTAGGTTTAAGTAGTTCTAAGTTCTAGGGGACTGATGACCTCACAAGTTAAGTCCCATAGTGCTCAGAGCCATTTGAACCATTTGATAAATACAGTGGTAAACTTCCCACGTTACAAACAAGCTGTTTAATATGCTTTTCCATACTGTTGAATACGTGCGTACCCATGTATTTAATTTATTTGTGTACTAATGTCTTTCTATAGTTTGTTTTTGGTGTTAGATTTATATTTGTTGGTTTTACTGTTCGTTTGGAAAATAGAAGTCTTCCTAACGACAAAGGACATGGAAAAGTTTTAAAGATAAAAATGTTTTTGAACAGATCTCTGGGAAATGTGGTAGTACTAACGTAACACAGATCTTCTTACATACTTCTGTCTTCTGAAAATATTATCCGCCAAAGTTGGGTTTCTTCATAATATTATTCTGCATTTTATAAGTAAATGAAATATATTAGTGTATGTTGAAATCACCAGCAGCGTACATATAGAAAATGTTTCTGAAGCAAAGCATATAACTAATTCTAGCGCGTGATTTTCCCAATATTGTTTGCGATTATTCTGTTATTCAAGAAACTTTACGTTTTCTTCTTCGTGCGTTTCAGTGTTTGAGCACACTACTTTAACAGCTTTTGTGTGTTATATGAGTAGTATCGAATTGTGTGCACTGAGTCTTGGAGAGTCTCAGTGGTAATCCACCTCCCTTGAACCGTGTACTGGCTTTCTCTAATATTTCACTTGCTGTCTCCTATGTAAGAGGACTTGTGCTGCGTCTGGTAGTGCAATGAACCGTGAATTTATATTTTGAAAATATTTTCTTAAAGAATTTACTTTATTTACTAGCGATTCCTCAAGAACATTAACACATTTAATCACACTAGGTGAGCGTGGAAGTAGTTGCCAGGAAGAAACTGATGGAAAATGAAATCACTTTTAACAAATGTGAATTTTATTCCTAAAAGCCTTTTCAAAAACAGATTTAAAATTATAAGCAGAAAAGCACCCTCGAAATATCAAGTTACAATTTTATTTGGAGGCAGACAGAGCAATATTAACAGTATGAGCCTTGGGGCTGAGAAGCTTGCTTGCTCCCTTTCAACACGGCCGTACTCATGACCGCTCACAACAACCTCTGAAAGAGTACACTGGTGCAAATCTGCAACACACCAGATTGCTTTAAACAAAAAAATTTTTAACAACTCACACAAACACGTAAACTATGCACCCCTTAAGAGGGATGGAAATGGTACAACACTCAAATTATTTGCCACCGAAAGTGCAATTTAGTTTTTCTTTTAAAGAACTCTTACGGTGGAAGGGTGGCAACCTTATAACCTAAAATGACTATTTAAATAAAACCTATAAAATGCAGACTTCCGTGAAAAGTACAACATGCTCTACATTACAAATATACCACCTCGCAAGAAGATAGGCAAGATAAAAACATATTTCAAGGATTCGGCCTTTAAGCAATAAATTAGTTAACACCGAATCCGACAAACATGACAGAGGCAGCTATTAACGTACGGAAGCCCGTCAGACAGACAGACAGACACTAACTGCCTAACAAATGTGGACGAGAGACAGACGAGCAAGCTGGGGACGAGACACTGACCAAGAAAACAAGTGGAATTTAACAAGTAAATGAAACAACATATCAGCAATCACATGACTTCTAATAAACGGCGATGTCTGGCGATGACCTGGCGCAGCACCCGCAAAACGCTCTCCCGAACCGTCTGCTGCCAGCCGCTTCAACGGACGCAGGAAGGCGCGCCGATCTCCCGTCTCACGGCGTCGCAGCTCGCACCGGCCAGCCCGATGTCGTAGGTTGAGTCCTATTGCTCTCGTGTCGGCCGCGAAGCCACTACTCCTCGCTATACGGCGCATGCACCGACGCTCAAGACGGACAAGGCATCTTGTGTCTCAATGCACGACCGACCAACCGATCGATCCAACCGGCCTTAAAGGTCGATCCGAACGACAGACATCCTGGCACTCCAGACGGCACACCGACATTGGCTCAGCGATACATTCGGTCTGACCCGCCACTGCAGAGGAAACATGCCCTCAGGCTACCCGACATCCCTGCCCCGGGGAAGAGACCGAACAACCGATCTATCCAATCGCCAATGTCCAGTGCCTGAACAAACTGGAACAGACTGGCGGCCTAACACATACTAGCACTCCGGACGACAGACACTGACTGCCCCACACTGACCCGGCTGACCAACTGACCGACTCGCCGAGCTCATAGCGCCCCTTAAATGCACGTGATCAGGCAACTTTTCCCCTTTCCTACCAGAGGGAGACACCAAAGCTGCGATTGCCACAGCGGCTCCACCGCCAGAAACGTAAGGCGACTGCTTTACACTACGCGCTGCGGCGGGCCCTTAAAAACAGCAATTTTTTTTTACCACGGTTCAACCTCATCCCCACAAACTAGAACCCGGGGGGTGATATCCCGAAATGAACTAACTAGCAGCTTCTAAAAGGCACAAGACAATGGCCACGAATGGCCGCAAGCGATACACTCGGTCGGACCCACGCTTCAGAGGAAACATGCCCTCAGGCTACCTCGACATCCCTGCCCCGGGAAGAGACCGACCTAAGACCGACAAGACGACCAATTCACAGCCACTGCTAAGCCAGCAACGATAATAGCGAGATACCCGCTCGGACTTCAACCATGCAGAGGAAACATGTCCCAGGCAGTCCGACTTCTCTACACAGTAGAAGGCACCGAACTAAGCCTCACAAGATGACCAAAGTTGAAGGGACTATTCGAAGCTGACAACCAATGAGCTACCAGAAGCTTAAGACCAGAGGATAATGCCTGAACCTAACGGATGCGGTTAATCAACACCAAACCAGTCTAAATGTTGTTGCAACTCACCGACCGCTCCTGCCGCCGCTGCCACGGCTGTCGGAAAGGAACCAATAACTTCCGGTGAAATTTGGACCGGATTGAGCAAGGCATCTTTTAAACCCGTAAGCAACTCAGGTAGTGCCTTGTTTGTTTATATTACGAACACGCAGCGCAGCAGGTCTAATCCTGGACATTCTCTGGCCGCCATGACAACCTGAAACATGCAGCTAAGTAGTCACTTGGCCAAAGCAAAATATTATTAAATTTAAAATAATAAGTACAGCTATAAGTCCATCAGTTAGTCAAAGAGTAGTAGCACGAACGCTACCCACGCTCTGCTACCAGTGCTGGCTGTTATTTGTAATGTTTTTCAATAATTCAGTTAATGATACAGCTGAATTAATCGAGCAATCTCCACTAAATAAATTAAGTAGCTATGGGATGGAATATCGTATATGTGTGGAGGGAAGCAACGAACTCCTCCTCCAAGTCCACCGATCGCGGCGTGCTTCACAGTGTACGTGTGTGTGTCTGTGTATACGTGCGCGCGTGTGTGTGCACATGCGTGTGTGCTGTATGGAAGCACGGCGGGGCGTGCAGAGGCGACGCCGCGGCCCGCTGCCTGTACATAAAGCAGCCAGCGGCCGGCAAAACCGCGCGCGGCGAGCACCCGTGACGTCACGCACAGTGCTGGCAGCAGCTTCATTACGGCGGCCAGCCTGCGGAATACCGCTCGGGGGAGAACAGTGTGCAGTGCGGTCTGCCCGGACAGCACACGCTGCCTGCCTGCCGTGCCTGCCACGCAACACGGCTAATGTGCACGAGGAGGCTGCGACACCGCCGTGCGCAGCGTATAACAATACCTACACTAACAGTTAATTAGTTCAAAAATTATCACGTCGCGCACTCAAAGTATGATCTTTTTGTTGCGCAACTAAAAGGTCTTCAATGTGGCGGGTATTGCTACATCAAATGATTACAGTCACTGAAGAAAATCACTTACCTTGTATTTGCAATCCAACGACGATCTCGCTCTGACTTTGGCTCGTAATTAAGAAATGTTGTCTACATCTGCATCTACATACATACTCCGCAATCCACCAAACCGGCCGGCCGATGTGGCCGTGCGGTTCTAGGCGCTACAGTCTGGAACCGCGTGACCGCTACGGTCGCAGGTTCGAATCCTGCCTCGGGCATGGATGTGTGTGATGTCCTTAGGTTAGTTAGGTTTAAGTAGTTCTAAGTTCTAGGGGAGTGATGACCACAGATGTTAAGTCCCATAGTGCTCAGAGCCATTTGAACCTTTTTTTTTTCCACCATACAGTGCGTGGTGGAGGTTATCTCGTACCACAACTAGCATCTTCTCTCCCTGTTCCACTCCCAAACAGAATGAGGGAAAAATGACTGCCTATATGCCTCTGTACGAGCCCTAACCTCTCTTATCTTATCTTTGTGGTCTTTCCGCGAAATGTAAGTTGGCGGCAGTAAAACTGTACTGCAGTCAGCGTCAGATGCTGGTTCTCTAAATTTCCTCAGTAGCGATTCACGAAAAGAACGCCTCCTTTCCTCTAGAGACTCACACCCGAGTTCCTGAAGCATTTCAGTAACGCTGGCATGATGATGAAACCTACCAGTAACAAATCTAGCAGCCCGCCTCTGAATTGCTTCTATGTCCTCCCTTTCCGACCTGATAGGGATCCCAAACGCTCGAGCAGAACTCAAGAATAGGTCGTATTAGTGTTTTATAAGCGGTCTCCTTTACAGATGAACCACATCTTCCTGAAATTCTACCAATGAACCGCAGACGACTATCCGCCTTCCCCACAACTGCCATTACATGCTTGTCCCACTTCATATCGCTCTGCAATGTTACGCTCAAGTATTTAATTGAGGTGACTGTGTCAAGAGCTACACTAATAATGGAGTATTCAAACATTACGGGATTCTTTTTCCTATTCATCTGTATTAATTTACATTTATCTATATTTAGAGCTAGCTGCCATTCTTTACACCAGTCACAAATCCAGTCCAAGTCATCTTGTATCCTCCTACAATCACTCAACGACGACACCTTCCCGTACACCACAGTCTAGGTAGCATGACTATCGCTGCTGGTGCGAAAGGCTCTCGGATGTTAATTACGCCGACTTGAAGAACTTACAGAGACAATCTTTCAGGGTTAATTTGACGATTTATATTTTTCATTGCAATGTGGTTCATACTTTTTTTTAAAAAATGGTCACTGGAAAATAATTCTGGAAACTCACTTTTAAAAAAATTCACATTTATTGAACTTTTTTTTACTTCTGCATGTTCAAAACGTTACTTCATCATACAATTTCGCAGCCGTTACTGCTCTTAGCCGCTCGCGATTAGCCGAGCAGTCGCCCGCGCGGTAGCTCAGCGTGTTCGCTCAGAGGGTTTAGCTACGCTCTGTAACAAAAAACTGAGTAAACGGATCAACGAACAACCTCAACAAGTGTCATCGCACGTCCGCAACGAACAAATTCAACGAACAATATAGAACAAAATCAGATTTAAAAAAAAAGAAAAAAAATACAGTCTAAAGCGCTGCAGTTATGGACTGTCCCGCTGGTCCCGGTGGAGGTTCGAGTCCTCCCTCAGGCATCGGTGTGTGTGTTTGTCCTTTAGTATAATTTAGATTAAGTAGTGTCTAAGCTTCGCGACTGATGACCTTAGCTGTTAAGTCCCATAACATTTCACACACATTTCAACTTTTTTTTTTTTGTCACTGCTCTTAATAAAACTCACAACATTTTCCGTTGTGCACAACTCAGACTCATCTCTTCATTTCCAGCATAAAGTCAAGACTGTTCATATTCAACACAAAAACTTCACTACTCTCTACCCTTCCGCGCCAAAAAGTCACAAACCAGCATCAAAGATAAGAATAAGTGCAAAGATATTCACACTAGATATTATACCGATTTCAACATCTCAAAATATCGACGTACATTGTAATTCTGTCAGAGACAGCAAAGGACCAGGAAGAGCAGTTGAACGGAATGGACAATGTCTTGAAACGAGGATATAAGATGAACATCAACAAAAGCAAAACGAGGATAATGGAATGTAGTCGAATTAAATCGGGTGATGCTGAGGTAATTAGATTAGGAAATGAGACACTTAAAGTAGTAAAAGAGTTTTGCTATTTGGAGAGCAAAATAACTGATGATAGTCGAAGTAGAGAGGATATAAAATGCAGATTGGCAATGCCAAGGAAATAATTTCTGAAGAAGAGAAATTTGTTAACATCGAGTTTAGATTCAAACGTCAGGAAGTCGTTTCTGAAAGTATTTGTATGGAGTGTAGCCATGTATGGAAGTGAAACGTGGACGATAAATAGCTTACACAAGAAGAGAATAGAAGCTTTCGAAATCTGGTGCTACAGAAGAATGCTGAAGATTAGATGGGTAGATCACATAACTAATGAGGAGGTATTGAATAGAATTGGAGAGAAGATAAATTTATGGCATAACTTGACTAGAGGAAGGGATCGGTTGGTAGGGCATACTCTGAGGCATCAAGGGATCACCAATTTAGTATTGGAGGGCAGCGTGGAGGGTAAAAATCGTAGAGGGAGACCAAGGGATGAGTACACTAAACAGATTCAGAAGGAGGTAGGTTGCAGTAGGTACTGGGAGATGAAGAAGCTTGCACAGGATAGAGTATCATGGAGAGCTGAATCAAACCAGTCTGTGGAATGAAGACCACAACAACAAAACATATAAAAATGAAACCAAATTTGAATAGAGTGAAAAATATGAGACATTACATAGAAAGATGTTCATTAATCTACGGTATCGAAAAATTGGGTTGGCGGGTGGTAATGGTTTCGCAAATAAATAACCATTACAAGCGTCACAGACGTTTGGGGAAGTTTCGGCTTTTATCCTTCGACCAGTCTCATAGAAACTTCCAGCTAACAAATACGCAAGTCCTTTCGTCGTTGGCTGGTGCTACTGACAAGGAGAGTATGCGAGTGCCATAACCCGATTTTCCAGAACCATCACTCAGTGGAAGAGGAGCAAATATAAGCGAGTAAATACTCAACCGTTTCTGAGAAAAGACATACCAACTTCATAGGCAATAATTCATATATACGGACAACTACTTCGCATCGTATTTGTGCAGCATGTAGTATAATGTCAGCTACAGATTATTGCAGCTTACTCATTGAAAATCGTTTCAATAAAGACATGTTGCTGCTCAATAATACATCGTCTGACGTGACAGTCTTCGCCATTCCACTTTCGCAACAACTTCGATGGAAAGAAGCCTGCTGCCACATCTTTGCACTGGCGTTTGTCCTCACCTTGGCAACCACTAGTTCGACTATCGACTTTACAACAACTTCAGTGGAAAGAAGCCTGCTGCCTCATGTTTGCAACGGCGTCCAACTTCACCATAGCAACCAGTGGTTCCAAATGGTTCACTAACAGGCCTTAACAGGGCATCCCATGTACTGCCAAACCGAAGTTCCTTTTTCCTACGTATTTAAATATTATTTAACGCTTCTTAATTGACAATAGCTGTTTAATAAGCTAATTTTAGTGTTTATTTATTTTTAATTCTTGACAATGTTCTTTTAACTAAGAAATTTTAAGTTGTAATTCGACTTATAACTCATTAGTTAGTAATGGCATCATGCAGTCAGAAGTGGGTGGAGCCTCTATTATATATAGTAAATAGTGCACTGGTTTCTCCAGTAGTGATTCTCCAACAGAAAGAGGTTCCCACTTAATGGTAATTCTTCGTTTTATAGCTTTATAACTTTATGTATTTTCTTTAATGTATATAGCCCTCTAATTAAGGCTTTGTACACAACTTGTAGGTCTGAAAATGACTACAGTAGTGGTCGAAAGCGGTCGCCTTGATAAATAAATCGTGATCAAGACTGTTTTAATAGTAAAAATTTGTAAGACATTGATCACTGCCTTTCCCGTAATATATACAAAAGTAATTCATACAATTATGTTGAGCTATTATAATAAACATGTTACTGAGTTGCTCGTACAATTATGTTGAGCTATCTTTGCTGTATAATTTGCTAGTCTTGGAAACAAACGAATCATCAACGTGACATACTTTGCATATTTCCACTTGACAGTGTGTTATGGAATAATTTTCTGGAGTAGTTCAACACTTAGAAAGAAATTAATGATCACACAAAAGCGAGCTATAACAATAATACGTGTTGTTCAGCTGTAGTCATGCAGACGTTTTAACAGTATGCAGGGTGATTAAACTTAATGTTAAATTTTCAAACCGCGCCGGCCGGGGTGGCCCATCAGTTCTAGGCGCTACAGTGTGGCACCCCGCCCGACCGCTACGGTCGCAGGTTCAAATTCTGCCTCGGTCGTGGATGTGTGTGATGTCCTTAGGTTAGTTAGGTTTAAGTAGTTCTACTAAGGGACTGATGACCTCAGAAGTTAAGTCCCATAGTGCTCAGAGCCATTTGAACCATATTTTCAAACCGCTGTAGAAATAACACCACTAGTCAGAATGACGTCAAATTGCGACGGAATATTAGCGGAAAAGGGGGAAAACGTATTGCAGAAGAAAAATAAATAGTTACAAAATTTTGCAATATATGGCGCTGTAAGCATCATAATTTAATAGAGGTGGACTACAAATAACAAGTGAATCATACAACAATGCCCAAGGTGTACGTTTGACAGTAAACAAACTGTACTACTAAGCGTCCATGGGTGTACAGGTGTGATACTGTTAATTACATAAGCCCATACACCACAGCAGGGTCAATCACATCGGATAGGAAAAATCGTTTTTAATTCTCCCGAGGCCAACAACCACATAAAAAGCATAAATCACATCGGTTTTTAATTGCCCTGTGACCAAAAATCACATAAAAAGCATCAATCAAAATCAAATCGGATTATTAATTTCCGTGTGACCGACGCAGAATATGTTCAAAATGTTATCCATCGTTTTCTGCAACAAGTTGAAATCGAGAAATAGCATGTTTCACAACTGATCGAAGTGTTTCCGGGCTCACATACTGAATGTGTTGCCAATGCGGGCATTCAATGCAGCAAAGTTTGCAATCGCAACAATGAACACATCATCTTGCAGATAGCCCCACAGCCAGAAGTCACACGACTTAAGATCAGGTGATCGGGACGGCCAGGCTGTAGGGGAATGGTGGCTGATAATGCTAGCATTTCAGAAATGGCGCTCTAGCATCTGCTTAACTGGATTTGCGATGTGCGGAGGTGCGCCATCTTGCATAAAAATGATCCATCCACACATCCACGCTGTTGGAGAGCTGGAATGACGTGGTTGCGCAAAAGACACTCATAGCGCTTACCAGTGACGGTACAGGTAACAGGACCGGAAGCACCTGTCTCTTCGAAAATATATGGCCCTGTGATAAATGATGCCGTAAACCCGCAACACACACTGACCTTTTCAGGATGAAGTGGTACTGGTTGACTTGCGTGTGAACTTTTCGTAGCCCATATTCGACAATTTTGTTCATTGACGTATCCTGTTAGATGGAAGTGGGCTTCATCTGTCCACGGACAATCATTGTCCACTTCCACGCGAGCAAGAAATTCTCTTTCTGGCAGGTCAACTGCAACCAACTAGTGCACATGGGTAATTTTTAATGGATACAAAGAGGGACGTTTCGTAGAATTTTACGCACCGTGCTCACGGGTATGTCCAATGTTCGGGCAATTCTCCGCGCACTACACGTTTGCACTCCACAACTAGTCTCCTCCTGCATTGCTGTGGCCACTGCTTCCACTGACGGCGAAACAATTCGTTTCCTGTCCGCAGCTCGTGGTCGTGCGGTAGCGTTCTCGCTTCCCGCGACCGGGTTCCCGGGTTCGATTCCCGGCGGGGTCAGGGATTTGCTCTGCATCGTGATGACTGGGTGTTGTGTGATGTCCTTAGGTTAGTAAGGTTTAAGTAGTTCTAAGTTCTAGGGGACTGATGACCATAGATGTTAAGTCCCATAGTGCTCAGAGCCATTTGAACCATTTTTTAAAAATTCGTTTCCTTCCCCTACCAGGTTGCATTCCAAAAGAACCCGTCTTTCCGAATTTCCTAGTCATTTTCTACAGACCCATGGCAGTCATCGGACCAACGCCTTTTTTCAAACTCTTCGGTGTATGGAACTTGTGCAGAGCGACGAGTGCACAGTAATGGTTCAAATGGCTCTGAGCACTATGGGACTCAACTGCTGAGGTCATTAGTCCCCTAGAACTTAGAACTAGTTAAACCTAACTAACCTAAGGACATCACAAACATCCATGCCCGAGGCAGGATTCGAACCTGCGACCGTAGCGGTCTTGCGGTTCCAGACTGCAGCGCCTTTAACCTCACGGCCACTTCGGCCGGCAGTGCACAGTAATCATTCTTGTAATACAGCTTTACAAGCAGAGCGTGATCCTGCATTGAGACAGTCGTGGCGAATTTCGCAGACGCGAAAGGAGGAAAAGCCGTGTACCCGGCGTGTTTATACTAACTTTAGTGGGCCGTGAGCATGACAGGTGTTTTCGTTTACCCATTCTGACACATACAGAACCATCTATTTAGCAATTTTCAAAGTACTTTTTTTTCTGTCATATGTTTTCCCTCTTCACCAATAACATTCCGTTGCAATTTGACGCCATTCCGACCATCTTTTTGAAAGTATAACTTTAATTGCAATCACCCTATATATACTCGCTAATGAAATTCGTCATAAGAAATCGATCATAAGTTCAGATGGTCAATGATGTCAGTACCTACAATACTAGAGGAAAAATGAAGTTTGTTACTCACTGTTAACGCCGTTGTCAGTGGCTTCGAAAGGAGTTCAAAATGCAGCAACAAAATTCTTTGATAATTTGTCCAGAACAACAAGAACTCTTAGAGGTAGCCAGTTATTCAAGGCTGATCTATGGAATTAGGTGAATGGTAATGTAACTCACAGTGAAATGGACCCTAGTGGGAAAGAACTGATGTGCCTACCGTCCACCACTGAGTATCAAGCACATAGCAGAAATGCGGTAGCTAGTCGCATGTGCTTGGTTAGGTGGTGTACAGCAGAACATTCTAAAAACGTTTTCATGACTGCTATTAAATCAGTATTATAAGTGTGACTGACTTGATGACATTCTAGCGATATATCAATGAAAAATCGTCTTACCTAATAAAACAATAAAATGATGGACCGAAATTCAAATAGTATAAAAGACCGGCCGGCCGGAGTGGCCGTGCGGTTCTAGGCGCTACAGTCTGGAGCCGCGTGACCGCTACGGTCGCAGGTTCGAATCCTGCCTCGGGCATGGATGTGTCTGATGTCCTTAGGTTAGTTAGGTTTAAGTAGTTTTAAGTTCTAGGGGACCGATGACCTCACAAGTTAAGTCCCATAGTGCTCAGAGCCATTTGAACCATTTGATAAATACAGTGGTAAACTTCCCACGTTACCAACAAGCTGTTTAATATGCTTTTCCATACTGTTGAATACGTGCGTACCCATGTATTTAACTTATTTGTGTACTAATGTCTTTCTATAGTTTGTTTTGTGGTGTTAGATTTATATTTGTTGGTTTTACTGTTCGTTTGGAAAATAGAAGTCTTCCTAACGACAAAGGACATGGAAAAGTTTTAAAGATAAAAATGTTTTTGAACAGATCTCTGGGAAATGTGGTAGTACTAACGTAACACAGATCTTCTTACATACTTCTGTCTTCTGAAAATATTATCCGCCAAAGTTGGGTTTCTTCATAATATTATTCTGCATTTTATAAGTAAATGAAATATATTAGTGTATGTTGAAATCACCAGCAGCCTACATATAGAAAATGTTTCTGAAGCAAGGCATATCATTAATTCTAGCGCGTGATTTTCCCAATATTGTTTGCGATTATTCTGTTATTCAAGAAACTTTAGGATTTCTTCTTCGTGCGTTTCAGTGTTTGAGCACACTACTTTAACAGCTTTTGTATGTTATATGAGTAGTATCGAATTGTGTGCACTGAGTCTTGGAGAGTCTCAGTGGTAATCCACCTCCCTTGAACCGTGTACTGGCTTTCTCTAATATTTCACTTGCTGTCTCCTATGTAAGAGGACTTGTGCTGCGTCTGGTAGTGCAATGAACCGTGAATTTATATTTTGAAAATATTTTCTTAAAGAATTTACTTTATTTACTAGCGATTCCTCAAGAACATTAACACATTTAATCACACTATGTGAGCGTGGAAGTAGTTGCCAGGAAGTAACTGATGGAAAATGAAATCACTTTTAACAAATGTGAATTTTATTCCTAAAAGCCTTTTCAAAAACAGATTTAAAATTATAAGCAGAAAAGCACCCTCGAAATATCAAGTTACAATTTTATTTGGAGGCAGACAGAGCAATATTAACAGTATGAGCCTTGGGGCTGAGAAGCTTGCTTGCTCCCTTTCAACACGGCCGTACTCATGACCGCTCACAACAACCTCTGAAAGAGTACACTGGTGCAAATCTGCAACACACCAGATTACTTTAAACAAAAAAATTTTTAACAACTCACACAAACACGTAAACTATGCACCCCGTAAGAGGGATGGAAATGGTACAACACTCAAATTATTTGCCACCGAAAGTGCAATTTAGTTTTTCTTTTAAAGAACTCTTACGATGGAAGGGTGGCAACCTTATAACCTAAAATGACTATTTAAATAAAACCTATAAAATGCAGACTTACGTGAAATGTACAACTTGCTCTACATTACAAATACACCACCTCTCAAGAAGATAGGCAAGAAAAAAACATATTTCAAGGATTCGGCCTTTAAGCAATAAATTAGTTAACACCGAATCCGACAAACATGACAGAGGCAGCTATTAACGTACGGAAGCCCGTCAGACAGACAGACAGACAGACAGACACTAACTGCCTAACAAATGTGGACGAGAGACAGACGAGCAAGCTGGGGACGAGACACTGACCAAGAAAACAAGTGGAATTTAACATGTAAATGAAACAACATATCAGCAATCACTTAACTTCTAATAAACGGCGATGTCTGGTGATGACCTGGCGCAGCACCCGCAAAACGCTCTCCCGAACCGTCCTCTGCCAGCCGCTTCAATGGACGCAGGAAGGCGCGCCGATCTCCCGTCTCATGGCGTCGCAGCTCGCACCGGCCAGCCCGATTTCGTAGGTTGAGTCCTATTGCTCTCGTGTCGGCCGCGAAGCCACTACTCCTCGCTATACGGCGCATGCACCGACGCTCAAGACGGACAAGGCATCTTGTGTCTCAATGCACGACCGGACTTAAAGGTCGATCCGAACGACAGACATCCTGGCACTCCAGACGGCACACCGACATTGGCTCAGCGATACATTCGGTCTGACCCGCCACTGCAGAGGAAACATGCCCTCAGGCTACCCGACATCCCTGCCCCGGGGAAGAGACCGAACAACCGATCGATCCAATCGCCAATGTCCAGTGCCTGAACAAACTCGAACAGACTGGCGGCCTAACACATACTAGCACTCCGGAAGACAGACACTGACTGCCCCACACTGACCCGGCTGACCAACTGACCGACTCGCCGAGCTCATAGCGGCCCTTAAATGCACGTGAAACGGCAACTTTTCCCCTTTCCTACCAGAGGGAGACACCAAAGCTGCGATTGCCACAGCGGCTCCACCGCCAGAAACGTAAGGCGACTGCTTTACACTACGCGCTGCGGCGGGCCCTTCAAAACAGCAAATTTTTTTTACCACGGCTCAACCTCATCCCCACAAACTAGAACCCGGGGGGTGATATCCCGAAATGAACTAACTAGCAGCTTCTAAAAGGCACAAGACAATGGCCACGAATGGCCGCAAGCGATACACTCGGTCGGACCCACGCTTCAGAGGAAAGACGCCCTCAGGCTACCTCGACATCCCTGCCCCGGGAAGAGACCGACCTAAGACCTACAAGACGACCAATTCACAGCCACTGCTAAGCCAGCAACGATAATAGCGAGATACCCGCTCGGACTTCGACTATGCAGAGGAAACATGTCCCAGGCAGTCCGGCGTGTTTCACAGTGTACGTGTGTGTGTCTGTGTATACGTGCGCGCGTGTGTGTGCACATGCGCGTGTGCTGTATGCAAGCACGGTGGAGCGTGCAGAGGCGACGCCGCGGCCCGCTGCCTGTACATAAAGCAGCCAGCGGCCGGCAAAACCGCGCGCGGCGAGCACCCGTGACGTCACGCACAGTGCTGGCAGCAGCTTCATTACGGCGGCCAGCCTGCGGAATACCGCTCGGGGGAGAACAGTGTGCAGTGCGGTCTGCCCGGACAGCACACGCTGCCTGCCTGCCGTGCCTGCCACGCAACACGGCTAATGTGCACGAGGAGGCCGCGACACCGCCGTGCGCAGCGTATAACAATACCTCCACTAACAGTTAATTAGTTCAAAAATTATCACGTCGCGCACTCAAAGTATGATCTTTTTGTTGCGCAACTAGAAGGTCTTCAATGTGGCGGGTATTGCTACATCAAATGATTACAGTCACTGAAGAAAATCACTTACCTTGTATTTGCAATCCAACGACGATCTCGCTCTGGGTTTGGCTCGTAATTAAGAAATGTTGTCTACATCTGCATCTACATACATACTCCGCAATCCACCAAACCGGCCGGCCGGTGTGGCCGTGCGGTTCTAGGCGCTACAGTCTGGAACCGCGTGACCGCTGCGGTCGCAGGTTCGAATCCTGCCTCGGGCATGGATGTGTGCGATGTCCTCAGGTTAGTTAGGTTTAAGTAGTTCTAAGTTCTAGGGGACTGATGACCACAGATGTTAAGTCCCATAGTGCTCAGAGCCATTTGAACCATTTTTTTTTCCACCAGACGGTGCGTGGTGGAGGCTATCTCGTACCGCAACTAGCATCTTCTCTCCCTGTTCCACTCCCAAACAGAATGAGGGAAAAATGACTGCCTATATGCCTCTGTACGAGCCCTAACCTCTCTTATCTTATCTTTGTGGTCTTTCCGCGAAATGTAAGTTGGCGGCAGTAAAACTGTACTGCAGTCAGCGTCAGATGCTGGTTCTCTAAATTTCCTCAGTAGCGATTCACGAAAAGAACGCCTCCTTTCCTCTAGAGACTCACACCCGAGTTCCTGAAGCATTTCAGTAACGCTGGCATGATGATGAAACCTACCAGTAACAAATCTAGCAGCCCGCCTCTGAATTGCTTCTATGTCCTCCCTTTCCGACCTGATAGGGATCCCAAACGCTCGAGCAGAACTCGAGAATAGGTCGTATTAGTGTTTTATAAGCGGTCTCCTTTACAGATGAACCACATCTTCCTGAAATTCTACCAATGAACCGCAGACGACTATCCGCCTTCCCCACAACTGCCATTACATGCTTGTCCCACTTCATATCGCTCTGCAATGTTACGCTCAAGTATTTAATTGACGTGACTGTGTCAAGAGCTACACTAATAATGGAGTATTCAAACATTACGGGATTCTTTTTCCTATTCATCTGCATTAATTTACATTTATCTATATTTAGAGCTAGCTGCCATTCTTTACACCAGTCACAAATCCTGTCCAAGTCATCTTGCATCCTCCTACAATCACTCAACGACGAGACCTTCCCGTACACCACAGTCTAGGTAGCATGACTATCGCTGCTGGTGCGAAAGGCTCTCAGATGTTAATTACGCCGACTTGAAGAACTTACAGAGACAATCTTTCAGGGTTAATTTGACGATTTATATTTTTCATTGCAATGTGGTTCATACTTTTTTTTAAAAAATGGTCACTGGAAAATAATTCTGGAAACTCACTTTTAAAAAAATTCACATTTATTGAACTTTTTTTTACTTCTGCATGTTCAAAACGTTACTTCATCATACAATTTCGCAGCCGTTACTGCTCTTAGCCGCTCGCGATTAGCCGAGCAGTCGCCCGCGCGGTAGCTCAGCGTGTTCGCTCAGAGGGTTTAGCTACGCTCTGTAACAAAAAACTGAGTAAACGGATCAACGAACAACCTCAACAAGTGTCATCGCACGTCCGCAACGAACAAATTCAACGAACAATATAGAACAAAATCAGATTTAAAAAAAAAGAAAAAAAATACAGTCTAAAGCGCTGCAGTTATGGACTGTCCCGCTGGTCCCGGTGGAGGTTCGAGTCCTCCCTCAGGCATCGGTGTGTGTGTTTGTCCTTTAGTATAATTTAGATTAAGTAGTGTCTAAGCTTCGCGACTGATGACCTTAGCTGTTAAGTCCCATAACATTTCACACACATTTCAACTTTTTTTTTTTTGTCACTGCTCTTAATAAAACTCACAACATTTTCCGTTGTGCACAACTCAGACTCATCTCTTCATTTCCAGCATAAAGTCAAGACTGTTCATATTCAACACAAAAACTTCACTACTCTCTACCCTTCCGCGCCAAAAAGTCACAAACCAGCATCAAAGATAAGAATAAGTGCAAAGATATTCACACTAGATATTATACCGATTTCAACATCTCAAAATATCGACGTACATTGTAATTCTGTCAGAGACAGCAAAGGACCAGGAAGAGCAGTTGAACGGAATGGACAATGTCTTGAAACGAGGATATAAGATGAACATCAACAAAAGCAAAACGAGGATAATGGAATGTAGTCGAATTAAATCGGGTGATGCTGAGGTAATTAGATTAGGAAATGAGACACTTAAAGTAGTAAAAGAGTTTTGCTATTTGGAGAGCAAAATAACTGATGATAGTCGAAGTAGAGAGGATATAAAATGCAGATTGGCAATGCCAAGGAAATAATTTCTGAAGAAGAGAAATTTGTTAACATCGAGTTTAGATTCAAACGTCAGGAAGTCGTTTCTGAAAGTATTTGTATGGAGTGTAGCCATGTATGGAAGTGAAACGTGGACGATAAATAGCTTACACAAGAAGAGAATAGAAGCTTTCGAAATCTGGTGCTACAGAAGAATGCTGAAGATTAGATGGGTAGATCACATAACTAATGAGGAGGTATTGAATAGAATTGGAGAGAAGATAAATTTATGGCATAACTTGACTACAGGAAGGGATCGGTTGGTAGGGCATACTCTGAGGCATCAAGGGATCACCAATTTAGTATTGGAGGGCAGCGTGGAGGGTAAAAATCGTAGAGGGAGACCAAGGGATGAGTACACTAAACAGATTCAGAAGGAGGTAGGTTGCAGTAGGTACTGGGAGATGAAGAAGCTTGCACAGGATAGAGTATCATGGAGAGCTGAATCAAACCAGTCTGTGGAATGAAGACCACAACAACAAAACATATAAAAATGAAACCAAATTTGAATAGAGTGAAAAATATGAGACATTACATAGAAAGATGTTCATTAATCTACGGTATCGAAAAATTGGGTTGGCGGGTGGTAATGGTTTCGCAAATAAATAACCATTACAAGCGTCACAGACGTTTGGGGAAGTTTCGGCTTTTATCCTTCGACCAGTCTCATAGAAACTTCCAGCTAACAAATACGCAAGTCCTTTCGTCGTTGGCTGGTGCTACTGACAAGGAGAGTATGCGAGTGCCATAACCCGATTTTCCAGAACCATCACTCAGTGGAAGAGGAGCAAATATAAGCGAGTAAATACTCAACCGTTTCTGAGAAAAGACATACCAACTTCATAGGCAATAATTCATATATACGGACAACTACTTCGCATCGTATTTGTGCAGCATGTAGTATAATGTCAGCTACAGATTATTGCAGCTTACTCATTGAAAATCGTTTCAATAAAGACATGTTGCTGCTCAATAATACATCGTCTGACGTGACAGTCTTCGCCATTCCACTTTCGCAACAACTTCGATGGAAAGAAGCCTGCTGCCACATCTTTGCACTGGCGTTTGTCCTCACCTTGGCAACCACTAGTTCGACTATCGACTTTACAACAACTTCAGTGGAAAGAAGCCTGCTGCCTCATGTTTGCAACGGCGTCCAACTTCACCATAGCAACCAGTGGTTCCAAATGGTTCACTAACAGGCCTTAACAGGGCATCCCATGTACTGCCAAACCGAAGTTCCTTTTTCCTACGTATTTAAATATTATTTAACGCTTCTTAATTGACAATAGCTGTTTAATAAGCTAATTTTAGTGTTTATTTATTTTTAATTCTTGACAATGTTCTTTTAACTAAGAAATTTTAAGTTGTAATTCGACTTATAACTCATTAGTTAGTAATGGCATCATGCAGTCAGAAGTGGGTGGAGCCTCTATTATATATAGTAAATAGTGCACTGGTTTCTCCAGTAGTGATTCTCCAACAGAAAGAGGTTCCCACTTAATGGTAATTCTTCGTTTTATAGCTTTATAACTTTATGTATTTTCTTTAATGTATATAGCCCTCTAATTAAGGCTTTGTACACAACTTGTAGGTCTGAAAATGACTACAGTAGTGGTCGAAAGCGGTCGCCTTGATAAATAAATCGTGATCAAGACTGTTTTAATAGTAAAAATTTGTAAGACATTGATCACTGCCTTTCCCGTAATATATACAAAAGTAATTCATACAATTATGTTGAGCTATTATAATAAACATGTTACTGAGTTGCTCGTACAATTATGTTGAGCTATCTTTGCTGTATAATTTGCTAGTCTTGGAAACAAACGAATCATCAACGTGACATACTTTGCATATTTCCACTTGACAGTGTGTTATGGAATAATTTTCTGGAGTAGTTCAACACTTAGAAAGAAATTAATGATCACACAAAAGCGAGCTATAACAATAATACGTGTTGTTCAGCTGTAGTCATGCAGACGTTTTAACAGTATGCAGGGTGATTAAACTTAATGTTAAATTTTCAAACCGCGCCGGCCGGGGTGGCCCATCAGTTCTAGGCGCTACAGTGTGGCACCCCGCCCGACCGCTACGGTCGCAGGTTCAAATTCTGCCTCGGTCGTGGATGTGTGTGATGTCCTTAGGTTAGTTAGGTTTAAGTAGTTCTACTAAGGGACTGATGACCTCAGAAGTTAAGTCCCATAGTGCTCAGAGCCATTTGAACCATATTTTCAAACCGCTGTAGAAATAACACCACTAGTCAGAATGACGTCAAATTGCGACGGAATATTAGCGGAAAAGGGGGAAAACGTATTGCAGAAGAAAAATAAATAGTTACAAAATTTTGCAATATATGGCGCTGTAAGCATCATAATTTAATAGAGGTGGACTACAAATAACAAGTGAATCATACAACAATGCCCAAGGTGTACGTTTGACAGTAAACAAACTGTACTACTAAGCGTCCATGGGTGTACAGGTGTGATACTGTTAATTACATAAGCCCATACACCACAGCAGGGTCAATCACATCGGATAGGAAAAATCGTTTTTAATTCTCCCGAGGCCAACAACCACATAAAAAGCATAAATCACATCGGTTTTTAATTGCCCTGTGACCAAAAATCACATAAAAAGCATCAATCAAAATCAAATCGGATTATTAATTTCCGTGTGACCGACGCAGAATATGTTCAAAATGTTATCCATCGTTTTCTGCAACAAGTTGAAATCGAGAAATAGCATGTTTCACAACTGATCGAAGTGTTTCCGGGCTCACATACTGAATGTGTTGCCAATGCGGGCATTCAATGCAGCAAAGTTTGCAATCGCAACAATGAACACAACATCTTGCAGATAGCCCCACAGCCAGAAGTCACACGACTTAAGATCAGGTGATCGGGACGGCCAGGCTGTAGGGGAATGGTGGCTGATAATGCTAGCATTTCAGAAATGGCGCTCTAGCATCTGCTTAACTGGATTTGCGATGTGCGGAGGTGCGCCATCTTGCATAAAAATGATCCATCCACACATCCACGCTGTTGGAGAGCTGGAATGACGTGGTTGCGCAAAAGACACTCATAGCGCTTACCAGTGACGGTACAGGTAACAGGACCGGAAGCACCTGTCTCTTCGAAAATATATGGCCCTGTGATAAATGATGCCGTAAACCCGCAACACACACTGACCTTTTCAGGATGAAGTGGTACTGGTTGACTTGCGTGTGAACTTTTCGTAGCCCATATTCGACAATTTTGTTCATTGACGTATCCTGTTAGATGGAAGTGGGCTTCATCTGTCCACGGACAATCATTGTCCACTTCCACGCGAGCAAGAAATTCTCTTTCTGGCAGGTCAACTGCAACCAACTAGTGCACATGGGTAATTTTTAATGGATACAAAGAGGGACGTTTCGTAGAATTTTACGCACCGTGCTCACGGGTATGTCCAATGTTCGGGCAATTCTCCGCGCACTACACGTTTGCACTCCACAACTAGTCTCCTCCTGCATTGCTGTGGCCACTGCTTCCACTGACGGCGAAACAATTCGTTTCCTGTCCGCAGCTCGTGGTCGTGCGGTAGCGTTCTCGCTTCCCGCGACCGGGTTCCCGGGTTCGATTCCCGGCGGGGTCAGGGATTTGCTCTGCATCGTGATGACTGGGTGTTGTGTGATGTCCTTAGGTTAGTAAGGTTTAAGTAGTTCTAAGTTCTAGGGGACTGATGACCATAGATGTTAAGTCCCATAGTGCTCAGAGCCACTTGAACCATTTTTTTAAAATTCGTTTCCTTCCCCTACCAGGTTGCATTCCAAAAGAACCCGTCTTTCCGAATTTCCTAGTCATTTTCTACAGACCCATGGCAGTCATCGGACCAACGCCTTTTTTCAAACTCTTCGGTGTATGGAACTTGTGCAGAGCGACGAGTGCACAGTAATGGTTCAAATGGCTCTGAGCACTATGGGACTCAACTGCTGAGGTCATTAGTCCCCTAGAACTTAGAACTAGTTAAACCTAACTAACCTAAGGACATCACAAACATCCATGCCCGAGGCAGGATTCGAACCTGCGACCGTAGCGGTCTTGCGGTTCCAGACTGCAGCGCCTTTAACCTCACGGCCACTTCGGCCGGCAGTGCACAGTAATCATTCTTGTAATACAGCTTTACAAGCAGAGCGTGATCCTGCATTGAGACAGTCGTGGCGAATTTCGCAGACGCGAAAGGAGGAAAAGCCGTGTACCCGGCGTGTTTATACTAACTTTAGTGGGCCGTGAGCATGACAGGTGTTTTCGTTTACCCATTCTGACACATACAGAACCATCTATTTAGCAATTTTCAAAGTACTTTTTTTTCTGTCATATGTTTTCCCTCTTCACCAATAACATTCCGTTGCAATTTGACGCCATTCCGACCATCTTTTTGAAAGTATAACTTTAATTGCAATCACCCTATATATACTCGCTAATGAAATTCGTCATAAGAAATCGATCATAAGTTCAGATGGTCAATGATGTCAGTACCTACAATACTAGAGGAAAAATGAAGTTTGTTACTCACTGTTAACGCCGTTGTCAGTGGCTTCGAAAGGAGTTCAAAATGCAGCAACAAAATTCTTTGATAATTTGTCCAGAACAACAAGAACTCTTAGAGGTAGCCAGTTATTCAAGGCTGATCTATGGAATTAGGTGAATGGTAATGTAACTCACAGTGAAATGGACCCTAGTGGGAAAGAACTGATGTGCCTACCGTCCACCACTGAGTATCAAGCACATAGCAGAAATGCGGTAGCTAGTCGCATGTGCTTGGTTAGGTGGTGTACAGCAGAACATTCTAAAAACGTTTTCATGACTGCTATTAAATCAGTATTATAAGTGTGACTGACTTGATGACATTCTAGCGATATATCAATGAAAAATCGTCTTACCTAATAAAACAATAAAATGATGGACCGAAATTCAAATAGTATAAAAGACCGGCCGGCCGGAGTGGCCGTGCGGTTCTAGGCGCTACAGTCTGGAGCCGCGTGACCGCTACGGTCGCAGGTTCGAATCCTGCCTCGGGCATGGATGTGTCTGATGTCCTTAGGTTAGTTAGGTTTAAGTAGTTTTAAGTTCTAGGGGACCGATGACCACAGCACTTAGGTTCCGTAGTGCTCAGAGCCATTTGAACCATAAATGACCGTGTAATCAGGTGCTGACATAACGTCGCTATGGCACACTGAATGAACTTGAATGTGTTAGTCGAGAATGATTAATTCTAGGTGTGAGATCCTGAAGTACAAAGAATGAGATTAACTTTACTGTTCAACTAGAAATCAGTAAAGTAATACCCCTTTACTGCCAAATTATTACAATTTTGCATATTGATTGTAATAACAATTGTGTCTAAATGCCATACGCTAAATAAATAAATAAAACTGGACCTGTACCTTTAGTCAGTCACTCTTGAGCAGATCCTAGAAAACTAAATAAACATCGTACTCCGAAGTTAAATACATTTCCCAAAAGCGCTTTGGAAATTCACAAAATGACACATGTTACTGACGTTAAGTTGTAGTGCAACAACAGTAGCGTATTTCCTGAAGATAGGACACGGTCCGGCTTTCCTGCAGACGAACTTCTACATCTACGTTATTACTCTGTTATTCACAATAAAGTGCCTGGCAACGGGTTCAATGGACCACCTTCATGGTGTCTCTCTACCGTTCCACTCTCGAACGACGCTAGGGAAAAACGAGCACTGAATTTTTCTGTGCGAGCGGCCCCTGATTTCTCTTATTTTATCGTGATGATAATTCCTCCCTATGCAGGTGGATGCCAACAGAAGTTTTTCGTAATCGGAGGAGAAAACTGGTGATTGACATTTCATCAGAAGATCCCGTCGTAACGAAAAACGCCTATTTTTTAATGACTGCCACTCCAATTCACGTATCATATCTGTGGCACTATCTTCCCTATTTCGCGATAATACAAAACGAGCTACTCTTCTTCTTTGAACTTTTTCGATTTGATCCGTCGGTCCCACCTGATGCGGATCTCACACCGAACAGCAATACTACAGTATAGGGCCGACAAGCGTGGTGTAAGCAGTCTCTTTAGTAGACCTGTTGCACCTTCTAAGTGTTCTGCCAATGAATCGCAGTCTTTGGTTTACCCTACCCACAACATTATCTATGTGATCGTTACAATTTAGGTTATTTGTAATTGTAATCTTCAAGTATTTAGTTGAATTTACAGTCTTCAGATTTGTGTGCCTTATCGCGTATTCGAAATTTAGCGGATTTCTCTTAGTACTCATGTGAATAACTGCACACTTTTCTTTATTCAGGCTCAATTGCCACTTTTCGTACCATACAGATATCTTACCTAAATCGTTTTGCAATTCTATTTCGTCATCTGATGACTTTACAAGACGGTAAATGACAGCATCATCGGCAAACAATCTAAGTCAGCTACTCAGATTGTCTCCTACGTCGTTAATATAGATCAGGAACAATAGAGGGCCTATGACACTTCCTTGGGGAAAACTGGATATTACTTCTGTTTTACTCGATGACTTTCCGTCTATTACTACGAACTGTGACCTTTCTGACAAGAAATCACGAATCCAGTCGCACAACTGAGGCGATATTCCATAGGCACGCAGTTTGGTTAGAAGGCGCTTGTGGGGATCGGTGTCGAAAGACTTCTCGAAATCTAAAAATATGGAATCAGTTTGACATCCACTGCCGATACATTTTCACAGCACAGAACAGCACAGCATTTTCTTTCTCTCAGTCGATTTCAACAGGAAATCTGTACCTTGTTATTTACAAAAAAGAAAAAAAATGCAGGTAAGACCCTCCTAACCTTTGTTAGAGTAGCGTGTAAAGAACTGAAGTAAATCGATTAAGAACTTTTCGAAATTTTTGCTAATTACGTTTCCTCTTTATGATTAAAAAAATGTGGTCTGTGGCCGTTCAACTGTTTATTAGGGTATCGTGTACACATTTGAAGTAAGTCGCTCAAGAGGTTTTAGAGATTTTTGCTAACGACATTTCGCTTTCATATAGTTCATGTTTTGCATTTCTCTGCAAATAAAAGTGAAATAATTGTCACAACAAGGAAGAAGAATAGGCCAAATGTGGATATAACTTGTGGAGGGGAAAAACTACAAGTGGTAGAGAACTTCAAGTACCTGGGAAGCATGATTGAAAGTAAGTGGGGAAACGCAATGGAAATAAATGAAAGGTGCAGAAAAGCAGGGCAGTTTTTCAAATGCATTAGGGGGCTTATTTGGAGCAAGGAGGTGCCACAGAAATCCAAGGGAATTATATACCGAACCTACTTTGTCCCCATATTGGCATACGGAAGTGAGACATGGGTAATGCACAAAAGCGACAAAAGTAGAATACAGGCTAGTGAAATGAAGTTCCAGAGGAGCAGGTTGAGTGTAACAAGACGAGACAGATTGCGAAATGTGTATGTGAGGGAAAGACTAAAGGAGGAACCAGTACAGGACAGGATAGAAAAATCAAGACTGCAGTAGTATGGACACATGAAGAGAATGGATGAGGGAAGAATTCCAAAGAGGATGTTTGATCTGCAACTGGAGGGGAAGAGGCCCAGAGGAAGACCAAGAGATAGATGGGTGAAGGGAGTGAAGGAATGTGTGACGAGAAGAGGAGAGAACTGGACGAAGGTGGAAGAGGGGGAATGGTGGAAAAACAGAACACGATGGAGAGGCTTGTGTTCCCGACAGACCCAACCAGTGGCTGGAAACTGTCCAAGATGATGATGATGATGATAGTTCATGTTTATTTATATACGATACATATTAAAAATATGTGCCCCATTTTCGTACGAACGTTTATTAGAGTGTCGTGTAAAAGTCTGAAGTAAATCAGTCAAGAACTTTCGTGAACTTTTCTGACAACATTTCCCTTTTATATGCTATGTATCTGAATTTCTTTGTATACCGCACATAATTAAAATACAGCTTATGCTAGAACATCGTTTAAATGTCTGAAGGAAATCGGTAAAAAACGTTTTGAGATTTGTGCTAACAACTTTTCCCCAATATTTATATATGTTGATCTACCATATATATTAAAAATATGTGGCCTCAGTCCGTCCAACTATTTAGTAGCGTATTGCGTACAAAATTTGAAGTAAATTGGCCAAGCACTATTCAAGATTTTTGCTGTTAATGTTTCTCCTCTATACAGTATACAGGTATTAATATATATGGATTGAAAATATATAGTCTACGTTCGTCCGAACCTGTATTGTTGAAATAAATCGCTCACGAACTTCTCGAGATTTTTGGTAACAACCTAAAACAATGGATTCTCTTTAAATCGTAACACAGATTTTGTTTATATTTTTGTATACCATAAATACCGGAAAAGTATTAAGTGTATGTACGTCCGAAGGTTATTACAGCATATGTGTAAAAGTTCGAAGTAAATCTGTTGAGAACTATTCGAGACTTTTGATAGTAAAATTTCCCTTTACATAGTACACGTGTCTTAATATAAGATACATATTACAAAAATATGTAGCCTACGTCCGTCTTAACCTTTATCAGAGTATTGTATGAAAGTCTGAAGTCAATCGCTTATGAAATTTTCGAAATTTTTAGTAACAACTTTTTATACCGATTTGTCTTCATGTACTAGTAAAGATTTTGTAATCAATGTCATTAAATTGAAATATTACAAATACGTCTTGCTGAACATAAATGTTTCAATGCATCTTTATGTAACTTTGCTATAAGCGAGCCTCATTCGACTACCGAAACTGGACATTTGAGCCCTGGAGTGTGTGACGAGGGATGCTATTATTTTTTATGTGACTACGTTCTCTCTTCTGAGAGGATACGGATGATGTATTTAAATTAGTGTGTCAACATATGTTTGAACTTCAGAGATTAGTAGGGCTGGGAGTTTTACGATAGGACATAAATATTTCGGTAACGCTGCCGTGTTCCTTAAATATCCATAAATGCTTGTCATAAAAAAAAAAAATGGGTCACTGTAATTTTTAGGCCATATTTACACATATATGGTCATGTTTGTCTAATAGTGCATACTTAAGTAAGCAAATGGTCATATTCATTAAATTTTCACTCCTTCAAGTAGGATAGAACTTTTGTCACGCAATTTCTTTCTGCCATGTTACATTTTCAGAAATGTGCATCTCATTTTGTTCTTTGGAAAATAGCAGATGTAACCTTCCTTCCCTGTTCCATTTGAATTCGCAATATGGGGTTCACTCTCCGGCAACAACTGAATTTGTTTGACCTATTATTGTTACTATATGAGCCATTATGAAACCTGTACTGCAGACAAGATTCCCATTATGTTCTTGAATCTTGTAGAAGTCTGAAGTGTGTGCAGTATAGTTCAGAAAAATGCTTAAAGTCAAACAAAGTATTCAAGTAAAATTACAACAGTTCCTATGCCAATATGGTGAGAAAACATTTTCAACTGTTGGTAGAATTTTGTATTGCAAACTGTGAGACGTAATAGTAACAGCGGAGCAGTTATTTAACGTTCAGCAACATGTAGTAACAGAAAAAATAGAAAAAAAAACTCAACGGCTAGAAAACTGAAAAATACTTCATCAGATGTCCTAGGGGAATCCTGCAAATTTTAGTCACCATTCTGCGAAGAATTTTTTACTGTTTCCTTTGTACTGACATCACTTTAAATAAACTGAATCACCAAAATTTCGTGAATTGTTCGAAGAAATTCATATTCAAATACCTTTCTAGTTCTTCCACACTGAGAAAGGAGTGCGTCAGTGGAAACCACGAAAAGTAATGCAACAAATCGAACAACAGGAGATAAATGAAAGAAATAGGTATCACTTGATGCGACCACAGACCCTATGGGAAGGTATATTGGAAATGTCATTGTGGGAACTTTGTGGGAAGATTGTCCAGGTGGAAAATCTGTAATAAAATGTGAACATTTACGAAAAGTAATTTTTCCACCATTAGTAGATTGTTTGACAAATTTGTGGGGTCGTATTGCCCGTAGGCGTTAAGTAATACGATGTACCACTCTTCGTAAGGGATGCTGCGCCCTATATGTTGAAAGCTGCCGATTCACTGAAACCATTACACAGTAAAATTGTTCATGTGACTTGTTTAAGCTCGCACGTTATACAGAACTACAGAAGAGATTTGTAGTAAATTCACTGATCTTGACAAATATACAGGGTACATGAACCTAACATTTTTGAAAGCCCCTCCATTACTTCCGTTTCTGTGCGGCCTTACTCAAATTGTAGGTATAATTTTACTATGATGGGATGCGACATTGCATTTGGTCCATATACCACCAGAATATGTGTGCAAATTAGACCTGTTGTCCACAGGAATCGTACTCTTCTACGTTCTTCAACTGTGGAGTACATTTCCAGTTGCCACACCATTTCACTTCCACAGTACGGTGCAACTGTTGTCTGTAGTGGGGGAGACGTCAGTCTGTCCGTGATCATGCTCTCACATTTTTATTCCTATTTAAATAATGCTTTGCATACGTCATCTTCATTCTTTCTGTTCACACGATATTTGCATTCCTTGATCAAATTGTTTACAGGCGTTACTAGGCGAGTTGTCAGGGGCAGCGACGGACTCACGTTACAGCTCTATTTTGATACTGCGATTACCTGTCATTGCTTGAATTTTCAAACCTACTGTATCTTGTTAGTTTCGGCTCACGGGAATCTCCAACTTCGGGGAAGTAACAGCCTTTCCCATAGGGCAAGTGCGCTAACAGCGTTTCAGAAACAGAGTACTCTGTTCCAGCGGGAGTAAACAGCCTAATCCGGGGCCCTGGGAGGGCAGTGGGCATCCGCTGTACTTGCGGTCTCTTGCGTTCTGCCCACACAATGCAGAACGGGAAGCTTCAGAGTATGGAGAGGCGGGAGCCTCTTAAGTTCCTAACCTGCCACAGGTCTGGACCACCAGTTCCTGAAATTACCCTTTCGTCCTGTTGCTGGACAGCACTCCAAAATTATGATATATTGTCACAGCAGCGTCTGAGAAATTTCCCACTTCAGTTTTCTGTGCGAAGAATTGCCCACAAATACCTAAATTTATAAAAATCCCAAAATACTTGCCCTTCTACGAGAATGTGGTTTCAGGCCATCCCGGGCGTTCTAGCATCTAAATTCTTGGTAGGAGAGCGATTCCAGTCGCCTCAATGGAGAGACACTTAAGCCGTTTCAGTGATTAGGTGAATAAAGGGCGCCTGAACGAGGCTGGAAGTGAAGTGAAAGGTGTTTGTGTAAGGAGACTGACGGAGACTTCGCCATGGGTGCTACTCTCAGGACCTCCGCTATTCTGATGAACGGATTTGGACTTCGACCTTGCGCCGAGACTTACAAGAGGAGGCCAACACGTTTGCTTCAGGGATTTACTTCAGACTTTGCACACATTCAGTAGGCCATTAAGAAAACATATTGTGCAGGTAGTAAAGTGCTCTACTCTGGAAATCCAGAGAAAATCGCAAAAGACGTTTTACTCGTCTATGTAAGTGATGTATGTGTGCGAAGACGATGGCCGTAAGAAATCATTATGGTCAAGTGATCAGCATTCGCCTTGGCCACACGACATTTCATTTCAATAAATGTATGCTATTTGCAAACCAAACTCTCTGATTCATTTATTTATTCCACCGTTAAACTGCCAACGTCCTCTAACCGTAAACACAAAAGTCAGGCCAGTTGATGACATGAGGACATAAATTAACGTTTCCCGTAAGCATCACAGCCATATTGATAATCACTCTTAATAACTCACGGGGATGTGTTACCGCTTTCAGACCTGCGAGGCTAGTATTGGCGATAACATTTATTTGCCTGTCGACGGAGTTTGTAGCTAATCAACCGAGCGAGGTGTGGCAGCGGTTAACACACTGGACTCGTATTCGGGAGGGTGACAGTTCAAACCCACGTCCGGCCATCCTGATTTAGGATCCCCGTGATTTCCATATATCACTTCGGGCAAATGCCGGGATGGTTCCTTTGAAAGGGCACCACCGACTTCCCTCCCCATCCCTCCCTTATCCGAACTTGTCCTCCGTCTCTAATGATCTTTTTGTCGACGGGACGTTAAACACTAATGTCCGCTTCCTCCTTGTAACTAGCTGCTGGTTGTATTTCCAGACAACATCCGACCTCTGGCAGTACCGCATAAGAGCATGTGGAATGATTTCAAAGCGATAGTATCGAACGCAGTTGAGAGATTCATGCCACATAAATTAATAAGTGATGGTACTGGTCCTCCATGGTACAGAAAACGGATCAGATCGCTGTTGCAGAAGCAACGAAAAAAGCACGCGAAACACAGAAGACGGCAAAATCCCCAAGATTGGCAGAGTTTTGCAGAAGTTCGAAATATAGAGCGTACTTCAATGAGTCAGTTTTAACTATAAGAGTACGGCCAATTGTATGTCCCATATGCAGTTTTTCTCCTGATGTAAAATTTTAAACAAAAACTGCACACAGCTACGTATCGTTTCGTTTGTTTTCTCTTAGTCGGTTTTAACAGGAAATAGGAAAGCTGCATCAATGATTCATCGGCTTATGATTGGAATACGGTTACGGAACCTAACCGTCTGAAATTTTGTAATATTACCAGTTTTCACAGTATAACTACGTGGAATACTGTCAATGACGTTTCTAACCCCATAGATCCAGTAACATGAGAGGGCTCTCAAATCGTATATGCTAATGATAACAACCGATTTACCCATTCATTTTAAGCAACTTCAGTTGTCATCAAGGCTTCGTTCGCAATAACAATAAACAAGGCTCAAGGTCAGAGAGGAAGGGGGGGGGGGGGGGAAGAGGAATAGGTGGACAGAGAGGGAGGAATAGACATAGAGAGGGGGAAAGAGAAAATGGACCGAGAGAGGGGGAAGGGGAGGTGGAGAAAGACAGGGGAGAGGGGAGAGGACGTGAAGAGGGAGAGGTGGAGACGACAGACAGAGAAAGGAGGTTACGATGTGTATCCATTTGCCCGACATATTTAGCCATTGCGAAGCACTGCCGGGGTTGCTAGTACGAGGAGGAGTTGGAAATGTTTCTCCTGTCGACTGTGGTCAGAGTTGTGTGTGAAAGGAAAAAAAAGAGAATGAGACACTAAAGATAAGACATATCTTTATTTTTTCTACATAATTTCCAAGTACACTGAGACATTTCTCATGCCGCTTTATAAGCTTCAATAAGCCTTCCAGGACAAAATCAGGGCGTTGCGTACGGTAGAAGCGTTGAACGGCTAGTTGGACGTCAGCATTGCTGCCAAAGCGCCTTCCGCCGAGAGTCTTCTTCAAAGCAGGATACAGGTGGAAGTCACTTGTTGTGAGATCCGGACTGTAAGGCAGATGGTGTAGGCGCTCCCAACCAAGAGTTGCAACACGGTTTTGCGTTGCCGTCGCCGGGTGTGGTCTCGCATTGTCATCCAACAGCCGAACGCCAGATCTGAGAAGGCCAGACCGCTTTTTCCGAATCACCTCTTTCAATATCGACAGCATTGATGGTTGCATCCTCCAGAAAGTCCAGCTGTAAAACTCCTATGGCGTCCCAGAAAACGGTGAGCGCACTTTACCTGCAGATGTAGTGCTTCAAATGGTTCAAATGGCTCTATTCACTATGGGACTTAACATCTGAGGTCATCAGTCCCCTTTACTTACAACTACTTAAACCTAACTAACCTAACGGCACCACACACATCCATGCCCGAGGCAGGATTCGAACCTGCGACCGTAGCAGCAGCGTGCTTCCGGACTGAAGCGCCTAGAACCGCTCGGGCACAGCGGCCGGCAGACGGAGTGCTCTTGAACTTCTTTCGAACAGGTGATTACGGATGTTTCCACTCTACGGATGCGGCCTTCGATTCGGGAATGTAATTGTGGAACCACGTTTCATCCCCCGTCACAATACGAAACAGGAGGTCATTGCCTAATTCATCGTAACGCACGAGCTGTTACAGGCTGAACGTAATGTGTTGTTCAATGTGTGCCGGGATCAGTTGGCGGTGCACCCATCGTACTGACACTTTTCTGTAACGAAGAATGTCGTGGAGGATCTTGTGAGCTCGCTCATGTCCGATTCCAAATTCTGCCGCTACTCCATCTATAGCGATACGCCGGTTCGCTCTAATCATGTCATCCACCTTCCTGACATTTGCATCTGTACTGGCCGTGCAAAGGCTCAATCTAAATATAGTAGGGGTCAGTGAAGTGAAGTGGAAGGAAGACAAGGATTTCTGGTCAGATGAGTATCGGGTAATATCAACAGCAGCAGAAAATGGTATAACGGGTGTAGGATTCGTTATGAATAGGAAGGTAGGGCAGAGGGTGTGTTACTGTGAACAGTTCAGTGGCCGGGTTGTTCTAATCAGAATCGACAGCAGACCAACACCGACAACGATAGTTCAGGTACACATGCCGACGTCCCAAGCTGAAGATGAACAGATAGAGAAAGTGTATGAAGATATTGAAAGGGTAATGCAGTATGTAAAGGGGGACGAAAATCTAATAGTCATGGGCGACTGGAATGCAGTTGCAGGGGAAGGAGTAGAAGATAAGGTTACAGGACAATGTGGGCTTGGGACAAGGAATGAAAGAGGAGAAAGACTAATTGAGTTCTGTATCAAGTTTCAGCTGGTAATAGCGAATACCCTGTTCAAGAATCACAAGAGGAGGAGGTATACTTGGAAAAGGCCGGGAAGATTTCAATTAGATTACATCATGGTCAGACAGAGATTCCGAAATCAGATACTGGACTGTAAGGCGTACCCAGGAGCAGATATAGACTCAGATCACAATATAGTAGTGATGAAGAGTAGGCTGACGTTCAAGATACTAGTCAGGAAGAATCAATACGCAAAGATACGGAAGTACAAAGGAATGAAGAGATACGTTTGAAGTTCTCTGACGCTATAGATACAGCAGTAAGGAATAGCGCAGTAGGCAGTACAGTTGAAGAGGAATGGGCATCTCTAAAAAGGGCCATCACAGAAGTTGGGATGGAAAACATAGGTACAAAGAAGGTAGCTGCGAAGAAACCATGGGTAACAGAAGAAATACTTCAGTTGATTGATGAGAGGAGGAAGTACAAACATGTTCCGGGAAAATCAGGAATACAGAAATACAACTCTCTGAGGAATGAAATAAATAGGAAGTGCAGGGAAGCTAAGACGAAATGGCTGCAGGAAAAATGTGAAGACATCGAAAAAGATATGATTGTCGGAAGGACAGACTCAGCTTACAGCAAAGTCAAAACAACTTTTGGTGACATTAAAAGCAACGGTGGTAACATTAAGAGTGCAACGGGAATTCCACTGTTAAATGCAGAGGAGAGAGCAGATAGGTGGAAAGAATACATTGAAAGCCTCTATGAGGGTGAAGATTTGTCTGATGCGATAGAAGAAGAAACAGGAGTCGATTTAGAAGAGATAGGGGGATCCAATATTAGAATCAGAATTTAAAAGAGCTTTGGAGGACTTACGGTCAAATATGGCAGAAGGGATGGATCACATTCCATCAGAATATCTAAAATCATTGGGGGAAGTGGCAACAAAACGACTATTCACGTTGGTGTGTAGAATATATGAGTCTGGCGACATACCATCTGACTTTCGGAAAAGCATCATCCACACAATTCCGAAGACGGCAAGAGCTGACAAGTGCGAGAATTATCGCACAATCAGCTTAACAGCTCATGCATCGAAGCTGCTTACAAGAATAACATACAGAAGAATGGAAAAGAAGATTGAGAATGCGCTAGGTGACGATCAGTTTGGCTTCAGGAAAAGTAAAGGGACGAGAGAGGCAATTCTGACGTTACGGCTAATAATGGAAGCAAGGCTAAAGAAAAATCAAGACACTTTCATAGAATTTGTCGACCTGGAAAAAGCGTTCGACAATATAAATTGGTGCAAGCTGTTCGAGATTCTGAAAAAAGTAGGGGTAAGCAATAGGGTGAGACGGGTCATATACATTATGTACAACAACCAAGAGGGAATAATGAGAGTGGACGATCAAGAACGAAGTGCTCGTATTAAGAAGGATGTAAGACAAGGCTGTAGCCTTCCGCCCCTAGTCTTCAATCTGTACATCGAGGAAGCAATGATGGAAATAAAGGAAAGGTTCAGGAGTGGAATTAAAATACAAGGTGAAAGGATATCAATGATACGATTCGCGGATGACATTGCTATCCTTAGTGAAAGTGAAGAAGAATTAAATGATCTGCTGAACGGAATGAACAATCTAATGAGTAAACAGTATGGTTTGAGAGTAAATCGGAGAAAGACGAAGGTAATGAGAAGTAGTAGAAATGCGAACAGCGAGAAACTTAACATCAGGATTGATGGTCACGAAGTCAATGAAGTTAAGGAATTCTGCTACCTAGGCAGTTAAATAACCAATGACGGACGGAGCAAGGAGGACTCGCTATGGCAAAAAAGGCATTTCTGGCCAAGAGAAGTCTACTAATATCAAATACCGGCCTTAATTTGAGGAAGAAATTTCTGAGGATGTACGTCTGGAGTACAGCATTGTATGGTAGTGAAACGTGGACTGTGGGAAAACCGGAACAGAAGAGAATCGAAGCATTTGAGATGTGGTGCTATAGACGAATGTTAAAAATTAGGTGGACTGATAAGGTAAGGAATGAGGAGGTCCTACGCAGAATCGGAGAGGAAAGGAATATGTGGCAAACACTGATAAGGAGAAGGGACAGGATGATAGGACATCTGCTAAGACATGAGGGAATGACTTCCACGGTACTAGAGGGAGCTGTAGAGGGCAAAAACTGTAGAGAAAGACAGAGATTGGAATACGTCAAGCAAATAATTGAGTACGTAGGTTGCAAGTGCTACTCTGAGATGAAGAGGTTAGCACAGGAAAGGAATTCGTAGCGGGCCGCATCAAACCAGTCAGTAGACTAATGACCAAAAAAAAAACTGGCCGTGCGCGTCAGTCTAGGTCTCAGTATATCCTGCACTTGCTGACGTCCATCACTGAATTGCTGGCACCATCTCCGCACCATTTGCCTCCACATCGCACCTGACCCATACACCTCAACAAGGCGGTTATGAGTTTCTGTGCCTGATACTCCACGTGCCCATTCACAGCGGATAGCAGCTCTCATTTCCGCCTGTGACCACGACTCCAAAACGCACCTTCCCTCCATAGACCCGGGAAAAGACTGAGCGACTGGCCTCCGCTTTGCGCAGCCGCTGCAACAGCACCATCTGGTTGATCGCGGTCGACCTTTACCCGATGGTGAATAGGTGTCTTGCACGTGCGCGTTCACCTGTCGTGTCGTCTTTCGCCCATATCACACAACTTTCCAACTCCCACTCGTATAATAAATACAAGAAAGTAATAAAAGAACAAAACAAATTTACGTAAGCTCCCCAGAGCTATACGTCTGCAAGCTCTCCCGTGCAGTATTACTTCCAGAAAACGACGTTCCCAGGGTGACGCGGCAGAACCCACGCCGCTACTGCCGCCGCGGATAAAACCACAGCTCGTTTCTTGCGACAAGGGCCGTCTGATGAGGCAGCACGCAATGGGGCGATTGTCCTGCCCGCGAGGCAGCGTTTTGCACCGCCCCGCACCGCCGGCTGTTCGCTGCCCGCCGCTCTCTCCTCCACGCCACTGCGCAGCTACGTCGCTGATTCCCTGCTCGCTGGATGTGTTCAGACGTCCACAGAGGAAATAAATTCTTTCTAAAGGAATGCAGAAGGACTGCGTGCCGTAAAAATAAATAAATAAATTCCACATCTTGTAGTAACACATCTGTACCTGCGGACGAAGCAAGTTCTCTTTATTTGTTATCGATCACAGGTACTGTCATACTTCCAATTTAAGTAACTCATTTTACGTTGAAAAATAAAGTGCTAGCATTGACAGCTGATGCACTTACAGTCATGGAAATAAGTATTCATACAGTACGTGGTGACAAACTACGATGGTGTGTTGGGATAGTAAAACACCCACAGCGTCGACACGAATAAGTACGATGATGTAGCGCCCGATAGCCATGTTCTGGGTAACGAAGCTTCTCGTGTGCCATGAATCTATTCTGCGAAAATAAAATATGCTACACTCCGCACGGTCTACGACAGGGCAAAATATATTCACACAGCGGACTACTTTCAACCAAACAAACGGCTGACGCAGCCCCGGAGTGCATGCCGCACTTGTGTAGTCGTGAGGCGGCCGTGAAGCAACAGCACGTTGGACGTGGACACCGTGGAACAGCAGAATGGGCCGCAAGGGAAAGGAAACGACCATTGAGGAACGATACATCGTTGTCGCCCAATATCTTCAACACAAGTCGTATGCCGAAATTGCGAACATCATTGGACGAAGCCGAGCGACTGTGCAATCTATCATTAGGAGATATAAGGACAGACATGTAGTAACAAACAGTGAACGACACGATCGTCCACAGAAGCTTACAACAAGAGAGACCAGAATGCTACTAATAATCATCAAGAAAATCCCGAAAACGACAGCGTCGGCACTATCCGCATATGTACATGACCACTTCCGAAAGGACATCACTCCAAGCGCAGTTCGTACCATTCTCAATCGTTCGGGCTACAGAGCCAGGGTCCCGAGACGAAAGCCCTACATCAGCAAAAAGAACAGGAGGTGGCGGATCGAAGTCGCTAAACAGCATGTGTCCAAGAAAGCAGACTTCTGGGATACTGTATTGTTTAGTGATGAAAGCAAATTCAATATCGTGCACAATCATGGTAGGATCTTCGTCTGGAGAAGACCGAATACAGACCTCGACCGAAACAACATTCAATCCATGGTGAAGCATGGAGGTGGCGGAGTGATGGTATTGGGCTGTATGTCAGCCTCCGGTGTCGGAAAATTAGTGTTTGTGGAAGGTACCATGGACAGATTTGTATATATGAACATTCTCAAACAGAACTTACAACAAAATGTTGACGCCTTGGGTCTTCCTAGATTGCCCGGCTGTGGTTGCTCTACAACACTCCACACACTCTTAAAACACCAGCTCAGAGTCCGGACCTGAATCCCATCGAACACTTGTGGAGTGAGCTCGAAACACGAGTGAGAAAATACGACAGCAGTAGTAAGGCCTCTTTGAAAGAAAATTTGTCCATTCCATGCCACGGAGGTTGCGAGAAGTATACATCGGAAGGGTGTGCATACGAAGTATTATACATGTTCTGGCTATGTTAGGAGTGTCATTTTCTGTTGGTGTATGAATACTTAACTCCCAGCGCAGTAGAGAACTTGGCAGACGTTTTTGTATTTTGCTTTGTAAAGGCTTGTTCATTCTCGTTCTATGTACCAGCACAGCTGCATTGGCGACTGTCCAATGTGTATGGCGCATATTCAATTAGTGTTTTTGGTTTCGTATTGTCAATAAAGGCGGTTTACTTTTCCACGCTACAGTGTATGAACACTTATTTCCATTACTGTAGGTCTCAAGTAGCCCTGTATGTGATGCCAAAATGATTTTTATAGCTGAAAGCAATTTCGTGTCTACTTTCTACTCTACCTAAACATATTTTTTGCAGACGAGGTTGCGGCGCTGTACTACGCTCAAAGCTGCAGACTCAGACTATCGCATATCCGGCGGTATATTTAACTCTATGAGAGATGTTTCGCCCTGTTATCTGCAGTGTTGCAGACAGGGAGAGGGGAAATGGATAGAGATAGGGGAAAGGATGAGATGGACACAGAGTGTGGGAGCGGAGAAACTGGACGCGGATTTGTGTATGTGTGTGTGTATGTGGGGTGGGGGGGGGGGCGAACAGATGGGCAGTGAATGAGAGAGGAGAGGATGGACAAGGAAAGGAAAGCACTGAGAAAGTAAAGAGGACATGATGGACAAAGGGAGGATGGAGGAACCGTGGGAAGAACGAGGCGGAAATAGGCAGGGAGGGGGGGTGTGCAGGAAGAGGACAGAGATAAGTAGTGCAGCAGATGGACAGAGAGAGAGGAGAGCAGGAGATGGACTAATAGAAGTTTGTAATAAACCACCTTAGACCACCGGCGCTTCAGTACTGGAGTGTAAGGGGTACACAGGAGCAGTTATACACTCCTGGAAATGGAAAAAAGAACACATTGACACCGGTGTGTCAGACCCACCATACTTGCTCCGGACACTGCGAGAGGGCTGTACAAGCAATGATCACACGCACGGCACAGCGGACACACCAGGAACCGCGGTGTTGGCCGTCGAATGGCGCTAGCTGCGCAGCATTTGTGCACCGCCGCCGTCAGTGTCAGCCAGTTTGCCGTGGCATACGGAGCTCCATCGCAGTCTTTAACACTGGTAGCATGCCGCGACAGCGTGGACGTGAACCGTATGTGCAGTTGACGGACTTTGAGCGAGGGCGTATAGTGGGCATGCGGGAGGCCGGGTGGACGTACCGCCGAATTGCTCAACACGTGGGGCGTGAGGTCTCCACAGTACATCGATGTTGTCGCCAGTGGTCGGCGGAAGGTGCACGTCCCCGTCGACCTGGGACCGGACCGCAGCGACGCACGGATGCACGCCAAGACCGTAGGATCCTACGCAGTGCCGTAGGGGACCGCACCGCCACTTCCCAGCAAATTAGGGACACTGTTGCTCCTGGGGTATCGGCGAGGACCATTCGCAACCGTCTCCATGAAGCTGGGCTACGGTCCCGCACACCGTTAGGCCGTCTTCCGCTCATGCCCCAACATCGTGCAGCCCGCCTCCAGTGGTGTCGCGACAGGCGTGAATGGAGGGACGAATGGAGACGTGTCGTCTTCAGTGATGAGAGTCGCTTCTGCCTTGGTGCCAATGATGGTCGTATGCGTGTTTGGCGCCGTGCAGGTGAGCGCCACAATCGGGACTGCATACGACCGAGGCACACAGGGCCAACACCCGGCATCATGGTGTGGGGAGCGATCTCCTACACTGGCCGTACACCACTGGTGATTGTCGAGGGGACACTGAATAGTGCACGGTACATCCAAACCGTCATCGACCCCATCGTTCTACCATTCCTAGACCAGAAAGGGAACTTGCTGTTCCAACAGGACAATGCACGTCCGCATGTATCCCGTGCCACCCAACGTGCTCTAGAAGGTGTAAGTCAACTACCCTGGCCAGCAAGATCTCCGGATCTGTCCCCCATTGAGCATGTTTGGGACTGGATGAAGCGGCGTCTCACGCGGTCTGCACGTCTAGCACGAACGCTGGTCCAACTGAGGCGCCAGGTGGAAATGGCATGGCAAGCCGTTCCACAGGACTACATCCAGCATCTCTACGATCGTCTCCATGGGAGAATAGCAGCCTGCATTGCTGCGAAAGGTGGGTATACACTGTACTAGTGCCGACATTGTGCATGCTCTGTTGCCTGTGTCTATGTGCCTGTGTTTCTGTCAGTGTGATCATGTGATGTATCTGACCCCAGGAATGTGTCAATAAAGTTTCCCCTTCCTGGGACAATGAATTCACGGTGTTCTTATTTCAATTTCCAGGAATGTAGATTCAGATGACAATGTAGTGGTGATGAACAACGGGCTGATGTTTAAGAGATTGCTCAGATTGATCGATGAAAGAAGGAAGAACAAAAATGTTTAGGGACATTCAGAAATGCAGAAATGCAAGTTGCTGAGGAATGAAATAAACAGAGAATGCAGGAAGCTAAGACGAAATGGCTGCATGAAAAGTGTGAAGAAATCGAAAAAGAAATGGTTGTAGGAAGTACTGACTCAGAATATAGGAAAGTCAAAACAGTCTTCGGTGAATTTATAACCAAGGGTGGTGACATTAACAGTGCAAAGGGAATTCCATTTTTAAAGGCAGAGGAGAAAGCGGATAGGTGAAAATAGTACATTGAAGGCCTCTATGACGGGGAAGACCTGTATGATGTGACAGAAGAAGAAACAGGAGTTGATTTACGTAAAAGAGATAGGGAAGCCAGTATTGGAAGCATAGTTTCCGAGAGTTTTGGAGGACTTAAGACCAAATACGGTGAAGGGGTACATAATATTTCATCAGAATTACTATAATCATTAGGGGAAGTGGCAACATTTACTTTGGTCTGTAGCATGTATGAGTCTAGCGACATACCATCTGACCTTCGGAAAAACATCCGCACAATTCCGAAGAAAGTAAGAGCTAACGAGAGCGAGAATTATCGCACAACCAGCTTAACCGTCACGCATCCAATTTGCTGACAAGAATAATACACAGACGAATGGAAAAGAAAATTGAGGATGAGTTCGATGACGATCTGTATGGCTTTAGGAAAGGTAAAGGCACCAGAGAGGCAGTTCTGACGCTGCCGTTGATGAAGGAAGCAAGGCCGCGTGGTTTATGGCGCCTTGGCACGGTTCGCGCGGCTCCCCCTGTCGGTGGTTCGAGTCCTCACTCGGGAAAGAGTGTGTGATGTCCTTAGCGTAAGTTAGTTTTAGTTGGTTTAAGTAGTGTGTAAGCCTAGGGACCGATGATCGCAGCAGTGTGGTCCCATAGGAACTTAACCTAAAACAAAATAAAGGAAAGGTTCAGGAGTGGAATGAAAATTCAAGGTGAAAGGGTATCATGTGGTGTCACCGCCAGACACCACACTTGCTAGGTGGTAGCTTAAATCGGCCGCGGTCCATTTAGTACATGTCGGACCCGCGTGTTGCCACTGTGTGATCGCAGACCGAGCGCCACCACAAGGCAGGTCTCGAGATACGATAGAGCACTCGCCCCAGTTGTACGACGACATTGCTAGCGACAATACGGACGAAGCCTTCCTCTCATTTGCCGAGAGACAGTTAGAATAGCCTTCTGCTAAGTCCATGGCTACGACCTAGCAAGGCGCCATTAGCCTTACCTAGTTTGAGAGTTATCGTATAAATGTCTCAAGAAGAACGTTGTGAACCAACAAAGAATAAAGTTAAGTATATTCCAAAGCTACGTATTTTCTTTATAGCAGTCATAACGTATCCTGTTCCAGACTTGACGCCAGTCGGCGTGTGTGTACGCGTGCCTTTCGGCTCCCTTCTTGATGTGGCGTAGTAGCTAGCTTGTTATGCCACAACAGATTGGCGACGAGAGAAGTGTTCTTTATGATTGCTTACATTTACTTGTGTCATGGCTTCGCCAGATGTACTGTCCGAATTTTATCGCTTGCAGAATCAGCAGACGCAGGCGTTATTGGATGCCCTTGGACAGCTCGTCCTGGGTCAACGTGCCATTCAAACCGATGCGGCAGCCGCCGCTTCACCGCTACCGCAGCCACAACTCGCAGTTGCACCGCCTTTTAGGCACTACGATCCAGCGCAAGAATCGTGGCCAGAATGGTCCCGACAGTTTGGCTTTCATCTAGCCGCCTACAGAATTCAAGGTAATGAGCGGCAGCCGTTTTTGCTTTCTTGTGTCGGTGTGTCCACCTACCGTGTGATAGTGAAATTGTTTCCCCGACGCGACGTAGCAACTCTGTCCTACGAAGAAATTTTGTCTGCTTTAGATGCCTATTTCAAAGAAACAGTTAATGTGGTTGCAAAATGGTATACGTTTTTTCGTACAAAACGTACGGCCGGTCAAACTAATAGGGAGTGGGTAGCAACATTGCAAGGACTTACTAGGGACTGTGCCTTTGAATGTGACTGTGGCCTTTCTTATTCAGATACAATGGTTCGTGATGCAATTGCACAGAACGTTTCTGATGTTCGCATACGGGAGCAAATTTTGAAACTAGTTAATCCCTCCCTTTAACAAGTGATAGACATATTGGATAGACAAGACACACTAGACTGTGCTCAGGAATCTTTTGAAACTTCGCCAGCAGTGTTTAACATTAACCGGCCCGCACTTCGACGCAGCTGCCGCCGCACGCTAAACCAGGTGTGCCGCGCCAGCACACAAATGCAGTGAAATCATGCCCGCGGTGTGCTACTAGACATTCGCGTGAACATTGCCCGTCACGCCAAGCTATTTGCTTTTTCTGCAATAAGAAAGGACATGTTCAAAGTGTTTGCCAGAAAAAGCTCAGATCAGACAATCACAATCATTCCAGGCCCTTTGCTTTGCGCCGGAATCGAACCAAGGACACTCAGGCTCGTGGACCTTCGCCCATGGACATTCATGTAGTTACTTCCACCCCGTCCAGTGCCACTTTCTCTAACAGTGACTGTGTTCGTCCCACAAAAAGTGTGCGCCGACGTCACCGGAAATCACGTCAATTAGCAAGTGATGCTGTACCTGTACCAGTTCAAATTGCACGAGACAGTCGCTCTTGTCGTCAGCAGGACAATAAACTTTTTGTAGATTTGGACTTTAATGGCAAGGTCATTCCATTCCAGCTCGATACCGGAGCTGCTGTTTCATTGCTCAATCATGACACGTACAAACAACTGGGCAAACCTCCGTTGCGTGCCGCCAATGTTCAGCTCAGTACATATTCAGGACAGCAAATTCCTGTGTTAGGACGGTGCAGCCTTCTTGCAACATACAAGGGACAAACAAAACTTGTGTCATTTTACGTTCTTCGTTCTTCTACTGCAGTGAACATGTTTGGTTTATATTTATTTCAATTGTTTAACGTGTCTATTGTAAATCAGGTCCTGTCAGTGAATCAAACTGTGCCTTCAGACAGTGTTTCTCGTGTGTGTGACGAATTTGCAGACATTTTTGCACCTGGCTTAGGTTGCACTAAAAACTATCAAGCACATTTGGAACTGAAAGTCAACGCGCAACCAAAATTTTTCAGAGCGCGCAATGTTCCCCACGCATTGCGTGATGAGGTCGCAAGAACATTAAACGATCTAGAATCACAGGGTGTAATTGAACGTGTGCAAGCTTCTCTCTGGGCCTCACCCTTAGTAATTTTGCCAAAACCTTCCGGAAAATTGAGACTTTGCGTGGACTTCAAGGCCACAGTGAATCCACAACTAGTGACTGCTACTTTTCCTTTGCCCCGCCCGGAAGATCTTTTTGTTAAACTGTGCCCGGGAAAATATTTTTCAAAGTTGGATCTAGCCGATGCGTACTTGCAAATACCGGTGGACGACGAATCCCAGCGCGTATTGGCGGTTAACACGCATCTTGGATTGTACAGGTTCAAAAGACTGCCGTTCGGGTGTGCATCCGCGCCTGCATTGTTTCAGCAATATTTACAAACTATTTGTGCGTCGGTCCCTACTGCAGCAAACTATCTGGACGATATAGTGATCTCCGGACAGACAGAAGAAGATCATCTTGCGAACCTACGAACCTTATTTCAGGTCTTGCGACAAAATGGTCTTCGCTTGCGGAAGGACAAATGTGTGTTTTTTGCTCGTGACTTACCATACCTGGGCCATGTCATTAATGCCCAAGGCATACATCCGAGTCCAGAGCACCTCCGTGCCATACAAGACTTGCCTTCGCCACAAAATATGAAGCAGCTACAGAGTGTGTTGGGTAAAATTAACTATTATCATAAATTTGTGCCGCGCGCTTCTTCCATTTCAGCTCCGCTTCATCGCTTACGCCGTAAAGGTGTTCCGTTCGTCTGGACGACGGAATGCGAACGCGCCTTTCGCCAGTTGAAATCGGCGTTGCTTTCTAATACTTGCCTTACGCCATTCGATCCCCAGAAACCCCTTTTGTTGATGGTTGATGCGTCGGATTTCGGGATCGGTGCTGTGCTTGCGCACAAAGTTGGCTCGCATGATCGCCCTATTGCCTTTGCGTCAAAATTGCTCTCATCTGCGCAAAGAAATTATTCACAGATAGAGAAAGAAGCTTTGGCTCTCGTGTTTGGTGTTACTAAGTTCCATGATTTCTTGTATGGTCGTTACTTTACCATCATCACAGACCACAAACCTTTGACGTCGCTTTTTCATCCGAACGAGCCTGTACCTCCGCGTACAGCGCAGAAATTCATTCGCTGGTCTATTTTCCTCTCGCAGTACCGCTACGATATCTTGTATCGGTCCACTGCTAAACACGGAAACGCCGATGCGTTGTCCCGTTTGCCTGTTGCTGAGGATAGAGCATTCGATTCTTCCGAACTTGCTTGCATGTTCATTGATGCGGAAACCTATGAAGTGGTCGAATCGTTTCCGATTGATTTTCGTCGTGTAGCTACAGCCACAGCTGCTGACCCTGTCCTTGCTACCGTTTTGCATTTTGTTGCTACGCAATGGCCCTTGTCAAAGTCATGGATAGAGGAACCGTTGGTTCGCAGATTTTTTGCTCACAAGGAGAGACTTTTTGTTCGACGTGGTGTTTTGTTGTTGCGTTCTGATAATGATCAGTCCAGAGTCGTGGTCCCATGTTCGTTACAGTCCTCTGTTTTACGGCTTCTTCACCAAGGACATTGGGGTATCGTGCGAACGAAACAGCTTGCTCGTCAGCACTGTATTTGGTTCGGAATCGATGCTGCGATTACGAATATGTGTTCTTCTTGCATGGCGTGTGCCGAACAACAATCCGCACCGCTGCGGAAAGTCTTTGCATGGCCAAAAGCCACTTCCCCTTGGCAACGCTTGCACATTGATTTTGCTGGTCCATTCTGGAATGCTCGATGGTTGGTTCTGGTCGATGCCTTCAGTAATTTTCCTTTTGTTGTCTGGATGTCTTCCACGACGTCCTCCGCCACCATCCAAGCGTTGTCTGCTATCTTTTGCATTGAAGGTCTTCCGCAGACTATTGTTTCCGACAATGGCCCACAATTCATGTCCGCAGAATTTCAGTCATTCTGCCAGGCCAATGGTATTCAACATCTGACATCCGCGCCGTTTTCGCCTCAGTCTAACGGTGCCGCTGAACGATTGGTCCGGACTTTCAAGTCACAGATGTTGAAGTTGAAAGAGTCGCATTCTCGGGAGGACGCGTTGTTGCTCTTTTTGTCTTCGTATCGCTCTCAGCCCCGAGGTGGTCGCTCGCCGGCTGAGTTGCTCTACGGTCGTCCTCATCGAACCTTGATGTCTTTGCTGCACCCGCCGCATCAGGTTCCTGTGCAGCGGCACACTTCTGCTTTTGCTCCAGGCGACGTTGTATTCTATCGCAACTATCGAGGTTCATGGCGTTGGCTCGCAGGGCGCATTCTTCGTTGCCTCGGCCGCGCGATGTATTTGGTTTTGGGGGCCTCTGGTGAGGTGCGTCGGCATCTCAATCAGCTGCGCCTCTGTCGTCGCACGGGTTCTGCCGCTCCCCGTCTGCTTTCAGCGACGGTGCCGTCTGGTCAGCGCCCTGGGGACCCATCTACTGGCTCGCCTCATCCCCAGGTGTTACCGACGCTGCCTTCCATTTTGCCCCATGGCGACGCGCCGCCGCAGCCGCCGCCGCAGCAGCAGCAGCCGCCGCCGCCGCCGCCTGTTCTCCCGCCGGTGCCGCCCGCATTCGACGCTTCGCTGCAGCCGCCAAGCGCCTCCCTGGGTCACGCTCCGCCGATCGCTTCCCGTGACCAGCTGTCCTCCGCCATGGAACTCTTGCCCGCTCCGGACCACATGATGTCATCGCGCGTCGGGTACCCCGATGCAATGGAGGTCGACCCTTCGTGCCCTCCTGACTCTTTACGGGCGGATACACCGCATGTTGACGTGCACCCTGGACTAGGTTTTCAGGCGTTTCCTAGCTCCCCTCGGACCGAATGGCCGGGTGCGGGTGGCACAGCCTCGCCCGTTGTTAGGCTCCCCACCTCATCGCATACGTCAACATGGGGTCTTCCCCACGGCGGATGGAAGCCTTATAGCACGACCGTTCGCCGATTTGCGGGGGAGGAATGGGGTGTCACCGCCAGACACCACACTTGCTAGGTGGTAGTTTAAATCGGCCACGGTCCATTTAGTACATGTCGGACCCGCGTGTTGCCACTGTGTGATCGCAGACCGAGCGCCACCACAAGGCAGGTCTCGAGATACGATAGAGCACTCGCCCCAGTTGTACGACGACATTGCTAGCGACAATACGGACGAAGCCTTCCTCTCATTTACCGAGAGACAGTTAGAATAGCCTTCTGCTAAGTCCATGGCTACGACCTAGCAAGGCGCCATTAGCCTTACCTAGTTTAAGAGTTATCGTATAAATGTCTCAAGAAGAACGTTGTAAACCAACAAAGAATGAAGTTAAGTATATTCCAAAGCTCCGTATTTTCTTTATAGCAGTCATAACGTATCCTGTTCCAGACTTGACGCCAGTCGGCGTGTGTGTACGCGTGCCTTTCGGCTCCCTTCTCAGTGTGGCGTAGCTAGCTTGTTACGCCACAACATATCATTGACGTGATTCGCTGATGACATTGCTATCGTGAGTGAAAGTGAAGAAGTAGTACATGATCTGCTGAATGGAATGAACAGTATAATGAGTATAGAATATGTACTGAGAGTAAATCGAAGAAAGACAAAAGAAATGAGAAGTAGCAGAAATGCGAACAGCGAGAAATTTAACACCAGGATTGGTGGTCATGAAGTAGATGGAGTTAAGGAATTCTGGTAGAATTCTAGTAGGCAGCTAAATAACCAGCTATTGACGGAGCAAGGAGGACATCAAAAGCAGACTAGCACTCGCAAAAAGGGCATTTCTGGCCAAGAGAAGTCTTCCAGCGTCTGACATAGGCCTTAACTTGAGAAATAAATTTCTGAGAATGTGCGTTTGGGGCACAGTACTGCATAGAAGTGAAACATGATCTGTGGGAATACCGAAACAGAAGTGAATCGAAGCATTTGACATGTGGTGTTACAGATGAATGTTGAAAATTAGATGGACTGATAAGGTAAGAAATGAGGAGGTTCTGCGCAGAATGGGAGATGAAGGGAATATGTGGAAAGAGCTGAGAAGGGGAAGTGGCGGATGCTAGGGCATCTGTTATGACATCAGGGAGAGACTTCCGAGGTACTAGTAGGAGCTGTAGAGGGCAAAAACTGTAGAGGACGACAGAGACCGGAACACATCCAGCAAATAATTGAGGACGTAGGTTGCCAGTGCTCCTCTGAGATGAAGAGATCGGTACAGAAGAGGAATTCGTCACGGGCAGTTTCAAACCAGTCAGAGGACTGATGATTTAAAAAAAAAAAAAATTACATACAAGGGCGGTCCCAGGTACTCAGATAAAATTCAATACATGCACAGCACAGTGTCAAAGAGCAAATCGTTACTCTTTCCTTTAGTGATATAGAAAGATATAAACATGTAGGATAATTTTTCCCCTACCGACAACGTTGTTGTTGTTGTGGTCTTCAGTCCAGAGACTGGTTTCATGCAGCTCTCCAAGCTACTCTATCCTGTGCAAGCTTCCTCACCTCCCAGTACCTACTGCAACCTCCATCCTTCTGAATCTGCTTAGTGTATTCATCTCTTGGTCTCCCTCTACGATTTTTACCCTCTACGCTGCCCTCCAATACTAAATTGGTGATCCCTTGATGCCTCAGAACATGTCCTACCAACCGGTCCCTTCTTCTAGTCAAGTTGTGCCACAAACATCTCCCCAATCCTATTCAACACCTCCTCATTAGTTATGTGATCTACCCATCAAAGCCGGCCGCTGGTGGCCGAGGGGTTCTGGCGCTACAGTCTGGAACCGCGCGACCGCTACGGTCGCAGGTTCGAATCCTGCCTCGGGCATGGATGTGTGTGTTGTCCTTAGGTTAGTTAGGTTTAAGTAGTTCTAAGTTCTAGGGGACTTATGACCTCAGCAGTTGAGTCCCATAGTGCTCAGAGCCATTTGAACCATTTTACCCATCTAATCTTCTGCATTCTTCTGTAGCACCACATTTCGAAAGCATCAATTCTCTTCTTGTCTAAACTATTTATAGTCCATGTTTCACTTCCATACATGGCTACACTCCATACAAATACTTTCAGAAACGACTTCCTGACTCTTAAGTCTATACTAGATGTTAATAAATTTCTCTTCTTCAGAAACGCTTTCCTTGCCATTGCCAGTCTACATTGTATATCCTCTCTACTTCGACCATCATCAGTTATTTTGCTCCCCAAATAGCAAAACTCCTTTACTACTTTAAGTGTCTCATTTCCTAATCTAATACCCTCAGCATCACCCGACTTAATTCGACTACATTCCATTATCCTCGTTTTGCTTTTGTTGATGTTCATCTTATACCATCCTTTCAAGACACTGTCCATTCCATTCAACTGCCCTTCCAAGTCCTTTGCTGTCTCTGACAGAATTACAATGTCATCGGCGAATTTCAGCATCTTTATTTCTTCTCCATGGATATTAATATCTACTCCGAACTTTTCTTTTGTTTCCTTTATTGATTGCTCAATATACAGATTGAATAACATTGGGGATAGGCAACAACCCTGTCTCACTCCCTTCCCAACCACTGCAGCCCTTTCATGCCCCTCGACTCTTATAACTGCCGTCTGCTTTCTGTACAAATTGTAAATAGCCTTTCGCTCCCTATATTTTACCCCTACCACCTTCAGAATTTGAAGCAGAGTATTCCAGTCAACATTGTCAAAAGCTTTCTCTACGTCTACAAATGCTAGAAACGTAGGTTTGCCTTTCCTTAATCTAGCTTCTAAGATAAGTCGTCGGGTCAGTATTCCCTCACGTGTTCCAATATTTCTACGGAATCCAAACTGATCTTCCCCTAGGTCGGCTTCTACTAGTCATTCCATTCGTCTGTAATGAATTCACATTACTATTTTGCAGCCGTGACTTATTAAACTGATAGTTCGGTAATTTTCATACCTGTCAACACCTGCTTTCTTTGGGATTGGAATTATTATATTCTTCTTGAAGTCTGAGGGTATTTCGCCTGTCTCATACATCTTGCTCACCAGACGGTAGAGTTTTGTCAGGACTGGCTCTCCCAAGGCTATCAGTAATTCTAATGGAATGTTGTCTACTCCCTGGGCCTTGTTTCGACTCAGGTGTTTCAATGCTCTGTCAAACTCTTCACGTAGTGTTATATCTCCCATTTTATCTTCATCTACGTCCTCTTCCATTTCCATAATATTGTCCTCAAGTACATCGCCCTTGTGTAGACCCTCTATATACTCCTTCCACCTTTCTGCTTTCCCTTCTTTGATTAGAACTGGGTTTCCATCTGAGCTCTTAATATTCATACAAGTGGTTCTCTTTTCTCCAAAGGTCTCTTTAATTTTCCTGTAGGAAGTATCTATTTCACCCCTAGTGAGATAAGCCTCTACATCCTTACATTTATCCTCTAGCCATCCCTGCTTAGCAATTTTGCATTTCCTGTCGATCTCATTTTTGAGACCTTTGTATTCCATTTTGCCTGCTTCATTAACTGCATTTTTATATTTTCTCCTTTCATCAATTAAGTTCAATATTTCTTCAGTTACCCAAGGATTTCTACTAGCCCTCGTCTTTTTACCTACTATATCCTCTGCTGCCTTCACTACTTCATCCCTCAAAGCTACCCATTTTTCTTCTACTGTATTCCTTTCCCCCATTCCTGCCATTTGCTCCCTTACGCTCTCCCTGAAACTCTGTACAACCTCTGGTTTAGTCAGTTTATCCAGGTCCCATCTCCTTAGATTCCCACCTTTTTGGAGGTTCTTCAGTTTAATCTACAGTTCATAACCAATAGATCGTGGTCAGAGTCCACATCTGCCCCTGGAAATGTCTTACAATTTAAAACCTGGTTCTTAAATCTCTGTCTTATCATTATGTAATCTATCTGATACCTTTTATTATCTCCAGGGTTCTTCCATGTATAGAACCTTCTTTTATGATTCTTGAACCAAGTGTTAGCTATGATTAAGTTGTGCTCTGTGCAAAATTCAACCAGGCGGCTTCCTCTTTCATTTCTTAGCCCCAATCCATATTCACCTACTACGTTTCCTTCTCTCCCTTTTCCTACTGACGAATTCCAGTCACCCATGACTATTAAATTTTCGTTTCCCTTAACTATCTGAATAATTTCTTTTATTTCGTCATACATTTATTCAATTTCTTCGTCATCTGCAGAGCTAGTTGGCATATAAACTTGTACTACCGTAGTCGGCGTGGGCTTCGTGTCTATCTTGGCCACATTAATGCATTCACTATGCCGTTTGTAGTAGCTTACCCGCATTCATATTTTTTATTCATTATTAAACCGACTCCTGCATTACCCCTAATTGACTTTGTATTTATAACCCTGTATTCGCCTGACCAAAAGTCTTCTTCCTCCTGCCACCGAACTTCACTAATTCCCACTATATTTAACTTTAACCTATCCATTTCCCTTTTTAAATTTTCTAACCTACCTGCCCTATTAAGGGATCTGACATTCCGCGCTCCGACCCGTAGAACGCCAGTTTTCTTTCTCCTGATAACGACGTCCTCTTGAGTAGTCCCCGCCTGGAGATGCGAATGAGGGACTATTTTACCTCCGGAATATTTTACCCAAGAGGACGCCATCATCATTAACCATACAGTAAAGCTGTTTGTCTGGCCTCTCAACAGATACCTCTCCGTTGTGGTTGCACCTACGGTACAGCTATCTGTATCGCTGAGGCACGCAAGCCTCCCCACCAACGGCAAGGTCCATGGTTCATGCAGAGGGGGGGGGGGGGGGGGGGGGACTGACAACGTTGGTCATTTCAATTTGCAACTAAGAGACACAAGTACGTAACATCCAGAGTACAGACTGGGCCGTCTATGGTTTTATTGTAGGTGGTAAGGCAGACAGTCCTGTGAAGTAGTTCTGAACACGTTTTCCGCGAACTGTCTTGGGAACTGGTTCGACAGTCCTTACGCAGTGGAAGAGTTGCTGACGTCGTAGCCAGGAACACGCCTACCTCATGGTCAGTGCCAATATATAGACATGGATTAGTCATCATCACAGCGACGGTAGTTACAACGTTAACAAATCCATCAAGAAGGCTAGGAGAGTATTTGTGCTAGAATGAGCAAGCAAGCTGAGGTTAGCCTCCTTTAGTTCCAGAACAGAGAAATTATGAGTAAGGCTTAAACTGAATCTGAATCGAGCTCTGGAGAAGTATGTGCCGAGTCAGTGGATTAAGAACGGAAAAAATCCACCATGGTTAATAACATATGCCGAGAAAGCAGGGAATATTAAACTCTTAAGTAAAAAATAAATAAATAAAATAAAAAATCGATAAAAAGGTCGATGCGCGTAGCATACAGTAACTTCAACCATCCTACTTTAGAAAAAGATGGTGGTGAGAACCCGTCAAAATTCTGGTACTGCTTGAAATCACTAAGAGAGTCGGAGGCTTCTATTCAGTTACTCATCGCCGAGTCTGATGTCACAATAGAACACAGCAAAAAGAAAGCAGAAGTTTTAAACATGGCGTTCGAGAAATCAGTCACGCAGGTGAATCGTACAGCTTTACTAACGTTTAACCGTCACACCCGAGTGGGAAATATGGAAACAGCCATCGCTGGCGTAGAAAAGCAACTGAAAGAGTTGACAGCAAATACGGTGCCAGGTCGGGACGGAATCCTAATTTGGTTACGTAATGAGTTGTCTACGGCTTTATCCCCTTACTTAGGTTACATTTGTCGCAAATTCCTCTCCCAGCGTTGTGTCCCAAGAGCATGGTAAAAAGTGTAGATTTCTCCTGAATTAAGAAGAGTAAGAGAACGGACGCGCAGTATTACTGACCAATACCTTTATACTCGGTTTGTTACACAATTTTTGAGCGTATTTCAAGTTCGAATACAATAAATTTCGTTCAGACGCAAGAGCTAGAGCTTTTGTCGTGTTATCAGCTCTGATTGAGAAAGCGTTGCTCGTGGGAAACTCAGAGCGCGCTTTTCTCACATGATATCCTGCGAATCATGAAAGAAGAGCAACAGGCAGGTTCCATATTCCTAGATATCCAGAAAGCGCTTGACACGGTGCCCTATTGCAGACTGGTAAGCAAGGTCCGAGTATACTAAATAGTTTCCCAGAAATGTGAGAAATTCGAAGAATAGGACGTCGTCAGGAGTGACCCAGGGCAGTGCAATAGGACTACTCTAGATCTCTATCTATGCACAAATGGTCTGACGGATAGGATGAATAGCAATCTGCGACTGAAACTTCCTGTCAGATTAGTACTGTGTGCCGGATCGAGACTCGAACTGGAGACCTTTGCCTTTCGCAGGAGAGCTTCTGTAAAGTTTGGAAGGTAGGGGACGGGGTACTGGCGAAAGTTCAGCTGTGAGGACGTGTCGTGAGTTATGCTTGGGTAGTTCAGTCGGTAGAGCGCTTGGCCTCGAAAGATAGAAGTCCTGCGTTCGAGTTGCATACCAGCGCACACTCCGCTGTGGAAGGAAAATTTCATTCTGGAATCTGCGACTGTTTTCTGATGACGCTGTAGTATACGGAAAAGTATCGTTGTTTAGCATTTGCTGAATGATACAGGAAGATATAAGATGAACATCAACAAAAGCAAAACGAGGATAATGGAATGTAGTCCAATTAAGTCGGGTGGTGTTGAGGGTATTAGATTAGGAAATGAGACACTTAAAGTAGCAAGTGAGTTTTGCTATTTGGAGATCAAAATAACTGATGATGGTCGAAGTAGAGAGGATATAAAATGTAAACTGGCAATGGCAAGGAAACCGTTTCTGAAGAAGAGAAATTTGTTAACATCGAGTATAGATTTAAGTGTCAGGAAGTCTTTTCTGAAAGTATTTGTATGGAGTGTAGCCATGTATGGAAGTGAAACGAGGACAATAAATAGTTTAGACAAAAAGAGAAGAAGATTTCGAAATGTGGTGCTACAGAAGAATGCTGAAGATTAAATGGGTAGATCACGTAACTAATGAGGAGGTACTGAATAGAATTGGGGAGAAGAGAAATTTGTGGCACAACTTGACTAGAGGAAGGGATCGGTTGGTAGGGCATACTCTGAGGCATCAAGGGATCACCAATTTCGTATTGGAGGGCAGCGCAGAGGGTAAAAATCGTAGAGGGAGACCAAGAGATGAATACACTAAGCAGATTCAGAAGGATGTAGGTTGCAGTAGGTACTGGGAGATGAAGAAGCTTGTACAGGATAGAGTAGCATGGAGAGCTGCATCAAACCAGTCTCTGGACTGAAGACCACAACGACAACAACAGGAAGACTTCGACGGAATTTTCGTGCTATGAATGGTTCGCTCTAGATGAAGAAAATGTAAATTAATGCGGCTACGTAGGAAAAACAATCCTCTAACGTTGGAATGCAGTACTAGTTCTGTTATGCTGGATGTAGTCAAGTCAGTTAAGTGTGTAGGTATAACGTTACAAAGCGAAATGAAACGAATAGGTCATGCAAGGACGGTACTAGGAAAGGCGTAAGGTCGGTCGGCTTCGGTTTTTGCAAAAATTTTATGAAACTGTAGCCGATCTATAAAGGAGACCATGTATAAAACTCTAAAGCGGTTCATTCTTGATTTATGCTCGAGTATTTGGGATCCTCAAACGGTCGTATAAAAAGAAGATAGCGAAGAAATTCGGGAGCATGCTGATAGATTTGCTAGCGGTAGGTTCTATCAACACGCGAGCGTTTAGGAGATATTCCGTGGGCTTAAATACAAAGCCCTGGAGGAAAGACGACTGTTTTGTGGAGCATTGTTTATAACAGTTAGAGAATCGGCATTTGCAACTGACTGCAGAAAGATTCTATTGCCACTAACCTAAACTTTGCGTAAGGATAACGAAGACAAGATAAGGCAAATTAGAGACCACAATGAGCGTTTTTCTCTCGCTCCAATGGCGAATGCAACACGGAATGTAATAACTTGTAGTGGTACAAATTAACCTCCGAGATGCGCCGTACGGAAGCTAGCTGAGTATGTAAGTATGTGTGTACGTATATAGATGTCTCAGCAGAAAGTTAAGAAGTCGTAAGATAATGACCAGTAATTTTTAGTCACGATCTAGTAATTACGATTTATTATGTTTCCAGATTGGTTAGTGAGACTCCAAATACACTTAAAGTATTCATGCGACATTCTGCTGCATCTAAGGAACCATTTCTCAACTAGTTGCATCTACACCGTAAACATATCTTGTTGCATGTTATCTTCCAAAACTTGTATTATCCACTTACGAACAATTTTTCCTGGGTAACGTTTCTGCAGCAACTGACAACGTATTAAGTTTGCCTCAGATGTTTCTGGTGTAACAGGGAGAGGTCCCCAGTGGTGCGATCAACATTTTGGAAGTATCTGTACGATGATGTAGGTTGAGATCCCAGGTGTCACACATTGCAGCCATTCATCTTGGTGGGGCCTTGCTTGTGAGTAATTGACGAAAAATATTCGAAATTCTGTGCGGTACTCAATAGCATTAATGAAGTTGCATTACACGGTTTGATTTTTTGATGTAATGATAGGATAATAGCTTTACATGCAGAAGGTTGTGGGTACGAAACTCAACAGCCACAGTACGTTTCTTTTTAATTTTTAAATCGTCATCGAATGACTTTCATCGTCATTTTTATTCAGTTAATCGATTTAAATGTAATTTTTAAATTCCAGTCCATAATCACTTAATTTTAAACATAATATCAACTTCATCCATTGCTCTCATGTTTCTCCATATCAGTCTTTCCTCACTTGAAATCTATGTTCATGTGCTTTAATTAATTTTTTGTATTAAATTGGACATTATTTTCTTTTGTTTTATCGCTCCATTCTTCCATCCGCATTATTTCGTTCATTATATTTATGTCCCATTTTGCTTGATTTTAGGTTTACTTATAAACCCGTATTTCATTTACATTTTCATCTGTGTTGTTATTTTGTCCCCGGTCAAGTAGGTATTTGGCTTATGTTTTAAATGTTTGTATGACGATTACCACGCAAGAAATTGCACATCTGGTAACAAAAATACATTTTCACCCCATTGCTGCGCAGAGTAGTCGCTTGGTTTGAGGTGTCATGTGACGGATTGCACTGCCTCTCCCACCTGAGGTTCGAGTCCTCCCTCGGGCATCTGTGTGTGTGTGTGTGTGTGTGTGTGTGTGTGTGTGTGTGTGTGTGTGTGTTGTTCTTAGTATAAGTAGTGTGTTAGTTTAAGAACCGATCATCTCAGCAGTTTGGTCCCTTAGGAATTCGCTCACATTTACACATTTCACTCCATTGCACGAATATAGATACATTATTTCATCTTCTTTTTTAACTGATAGATCGGAATCATCGAATAATGTAATATTATAATAGTTAAATATAATTCAATTAATATTCACAAAATTCCGATGGGAAAATGAACGATATAAAGAAAAAAAGAAAAAGTTCACACAATGATTAAAGTGATGAGACAAAGGAATGGAATTAAAATAATTACATTTAAATCAATTAACTGAATAAAAATCATGATGAAAGTCATTTCGATAAACATTTAAAAATTAAAAAAATTGCTGCATTTGACAAGATTTGACTCCACAAACCCCTGCATGTGCCGTTGTCATCCTATTCGCTACACCACGCAACCAGACTGTGGAAAAGAGCTTTTTAATGCTGTTGCTTACCACACAAAATCCCTATTTTTTTCTTAAATTATTTTCAAACGATGGCCCACCAGGGTGATTGGGTGCACCTGGTAACTTAAGTTACTCCATCATACAGATAACAGATAGTTCAAAAAGTCGATTGCACCGCTTGGAACCTCTCCTCGTAAGACCAAAACATCCTGTTTTCAAATGAGACTTTCTTCCTCTACTCATCTTCTATTGCAGTTACAGATCTTATATTTTCCTTTCTGGTAGTAGTTCATTCATTACATGTCTCTGTTTTCCTGCTCGGAAAATCGTGTTGTTGCGTGCCTCTGTGGACAACAGGAATCTTTAGATATTGACTCAGCATTCATATACCGACTTGTGTGTGGGTTTGCCACTGTATTCATCGCCACTTACTGTCACCTTCTGACGAGGCATAGAGACAAACTATCCTTATATCGGACGCGGAATTAATTTTCGTTTGAATTTCATTGAAACTGCCACAGAACGTTGTTATAAATGTTCTAAGTTCTTATCTGATGATGCTAGTAGCTGAAATGTCGTTATAAATTTAAAATATTGATAATGGAGACAATTTTAATTACAAATAATTTCAAACAATTGTTGTCAGCATTCACAATACTGAGACGCAAATGGCAACTAACATAACATCACACGGTTCTTCGTTATGTGAAATGAGTAGTTCTCCATCATGCTATTCTTCCATCGTTTCCTGAAAATGGGTTTCCGAGCTGAGAAACATGTGTTAGAATTTCTTGTACGTAATTCGATTGGTTGTCAACAGCTACAACAGCAAAATACGTAAAGAAAGTCACATCAGAATAACCAATGCGCAGTGTTTCCAAGGATTTCATTGGGTAGAAAAGGTTGCGTTTCACAAGTAAACTTAGCTCGATACATAAACATTGATTTAATTTTAGAATACAAGAACCGCAAATGCACTACAAACACCATATTACATGTGACACAAATGCTGTTGATCAATACAATAAAAGAGTGCGATACTTTTGAGACGACGTTGATTAAAACTGATTGTAGGATGCTTCTTCCCTACAATGTGCACAAGTATTCAAGCTCTGGTGCCGCCACGCAAATTTCGCTTTTGTGTGAGAGAGCAGGTGCAGCCACATCGGCGTTTCTCTGGTGATGCTACAGCACTTCCATGCTGACTTTCGCTCACCAAACAAACTTGTCAGTTTTTTTTTTCTTTGTGGTTATTTCATCCCTCTGGTCCCATATGGCGTTGGGGGGGGGGGAGAGTTGGTTCTCACCAGTACAATTCCCCTCCCTTCAGCCAAGCGAATTAAAAAAATTGTAATGAGAATGTACAAACAAAATTAGGGGCTGTTCTCTGTTGTAACGTAAAAATCAAAGACGAAAAATATATACATTTCAAACACACATCACAGGTGGATAATATTCTTCTGATGAAAACACTGAAGCACTGCATACCCACTTCATATCTGACGGACCTGCACTAGAGTGAGAAGCATTTCCAGAGGAGAGAGTAAGTTCCATTGGTTGAGGAGTTTGGGTAGAAAGATAGGGGTTCGTTGGGTCGAACAAACATGGAGACGAAAGGTAAGAGTTGAGGTGAACAGTGGGAAATATAGTGGGTAGGAAAGACGTAAAGTGAGAAGTAATGTGTCTTGTGGGTAGGGTAGTGGTTGCAGTAGGAAAGGAATGGGGATGAATACAAAGCGAAAGGAGAGAGGAGCCCTGATGTGGAATGGGATAGTTGAAGAAAAGTAAGAGTTGGTAGGAGGGATAGATATTGGGGCAGATCTTATTGTCTGGCAAATGGCTTTGGTTGAAGTTATGTTTGGGTAGGATATGTAGTATGCGTACGTGTGGACAGAGGGATATGGCTGTGAAGTCACGGTAGCATAGCAAGGTTGGTGATCAGAATGGAAAAAATGGGGTGATTGCAATCTAGTTTGCGGACAGTGTAGGAGATGCCTGGTTGAGGTGGGTTTGGAGAGATCGTTGGGATTTCTGGAGTATAGGGTAGTGGGCGAGGAAGCGGTGACATCAGCATACCGAAGTACGTGGAGTGGTGGGAGTGGTTTGGGCGTATCACCAGAATCGACGAAAAGGGACTTTTTTATAGACAAATCAAAGGAAGGAACAACATCATATCATAAAACCTGTTATAAATGGACTACCAGATCATGACATGCAGCTCCTTGTTTTAGATGTAAATTCTAAGCAGATTATCAAGACTGCTAAATCTGAGTACAGGAGAGTAGTCAATCAATCAAAAATTGAGTGTTTTAGAAAACTGCTCAAAGATATGAACTGGAAAGATGTTTACAGTGCTCATGACATGAATGAAAAATATAACACATTCATGAACAATGTCAGTACCATGTTTGAAAACTGTTTTCCTCTAAAAGTTACTCAAATTAAACAGAAGTCTATAATAAAACCATGAATTACACAAGGAATAAAGATTTCCTGTAAGACAAAAAGGAAAATGTATCTGTCGACCAAGAATAGCTCCAATGCTGATGATTTAGCTAAATACAAGGAATACTGTAAAACATTAAAAAAAGTAATTCAGACATCTAAACAAATGCACTACGAGAAGAAGATAGCAATGTCAGGGAACAAAATAAAAACAATATGGGATATAGTGAAAGAGCAGACTGGTAGAACCAGAAAGGAACAGGAGCAAATAGCACTAAGGGTAGACGACACATTAGTAACTGATGGGCATAGTGTGGCAAATCTATTTAACAAGTACTTTATATCCGTTACTGATAGAATGGGACTTTCAGGATCAGTAAATAATGCCCTTGATTATCTGAAACTAGCCTTCATAAATAGCTTCAAGTACATGAATATATCACTCACTTCACCAAAAGAAATAACATCCATAATAAAATCTTTAAAAACAAAGCATTCTAGTGGGTACGATGAAATATCAACAAAGTTAATTAAGGCATGTTGTTGTGAGTTTAGCACAATTCTAAGTTACTTGTGTAACCAGTCAATTATAACTGGCACATTTCCTGACTGGCTAAAATATGCAGATGTTAAGCCTCTATTCAAGAAAGGGGATAAAGAGATACCATCAAACTACAGACCGCTTTCACTTTTGCCAGCATTCTCAAAAATTTTAGAAAAAGTAATGTACAGGCAGCTGCCTAACCATCTGACCACAAATAACACATTATCAAGAACACAGTTTGGATTGCTGAAGGGTTCTGATATCGAGAAGGCTATTTACACCTACAGTGAAAATGTACTTAATTCATTAAATGACAAATTGCAAGCAGCAGGTTTTTTCTGTGGTTTGTCAAAGGCATTTGATTGTGTGAACCACAACATCCCTTTAAGTAAATTAGAATTCTATGGTGTCACGGGCAGTGCTGCAAAATGGTTCAAGTCATACCTCACTAACAGGAAACAATGGGTGTCAGTGCAAGGGACTAGTGAATTAAGTCATCAGTCATCATCAGAATGGGAAGAAATTACATGTGGTGTCCCACAGGGATCCATCTTAGGGCCATTGCTTTTTCTCGTGTACATTAATGATCTCTCATCAGTTACACTGCCAGAAGCAGAGTTCGTCTTGTTTGCAGATGACACAAGTATTGCAATAAATAGTATGTCAAGTGTAGTTCTAGAAAGATCTGCTAATGGTATTTTCATGGATATTAATAAATGGTTTAAAGCCAACTCACTGACATTAAACTTCGAAAAGACTCACTATATGCAATTCAGAACCTGTAAGAGGTTTCCACCCAGCATATGCATAAAATACAAAGAAGAGCAGATAGAAGAGGTAGACAGTCTTAAATTCCTGGGATTACAGCTTGATAATAAATTCAGTTGGAAAGAGCACACCACAGAACTGCAGAAACGCCTAAACAAATCTGTATTTGCAATTCGAGTGTTAGCAGACATAGGCGACATAAAAATGAAAAAGCTTGCATACTTTGCCTACTTTCATTCCATAATGTCATATGGTATAATATTTTGGGGTAACTCTTCAAGTCAAACAATAGTTTTCAGAGTCCAAAAGCGTGTAATACGTATTATTTGTGCAGTAAATTCACGGACGTCCTGTAGAAACCTCTTCAAAGAACTGGGTATACTAACTACTGCCTCTCAGTATATTTACTCATTAATGAAATTTGTTCTAAATAATATATCTCTTTTTCCAACAAACAGCTCAGTTCATACATACAATATCAGGAACAAAAATGATCTGCAAAAGGACTTAAAAGCACTTACTTTAGTTCAAAAAGGGGTCCACTACTCAGGAACACTCATCTTCAATAATTTGCCAGTAAACATAAAAAATTTAGTTACAGATAAAGATCAGTTTAAAAGGAGCCTGAAAGACTTACTAGTGGCCAACTCCTTCTACTCCATTGACGAATTTTTTAATAGAAACAAATTATGTATTTTATATATTCATACTATTAGTATTGTTATTTAAGCTTAAAAAAAATTGACATGTTCCACATCCACGAGGATCTCCTCAGCACGGATCTATGGAACGAAAACTAATCTAATATAATCTCTAATCTAATCTTGGGGAAGTACATACTACGAGAAGAGAACTGATAATAGAAGCTTCGTGGCACAACTAATATGTTCTAGGGGGAACTGTAAATGTCAAAGAAGTAAGGTACAACGGAGATTGTAAACAATGCAGCAAATACTTGAGGTAGTAGGTTGTTGAGGTTGTTCTGATATAAGGAGGTTTGGTGGGAAAATCATGGCAGGTTACATCAAACTTGTTGGGAGGTGAAAGGTCTAAATATGGGTTTATACGGTGAAGTAATAGGATATCTTACGGCCTAGTAAAGCCGACCGCTTCACAAAATTCGTAAGCCCATTTTCATTTGGATGTGTTCATCAGTAAGCAAAATTGGCACATTTTGGGGATTGAGAATCGGCACATCGCGATCGAGGCGTCTCTTCACCCTCAACGGGTGACTGTGTGGTGTGCAACGTCCAGTCACGGAATAATCGTGGCGACATTCGTTGATGGCACGGTGACTACCGAACGGTACGTGAAAGTTTTGGAAGATGATTTCATCCCCATTATCCAAAGTGACCCTGATTTCGACAAGATGTGGTTCATGCAAGATGGAGCCCGACCCCTTTGAAGCAGGAGAGTGATGTCCTGGAGAAGCACTTGAGCGACCGCGTTCTGGCTATGGGGTACCCAGACACCACTACATGGATCTCCACTGGCCGCCATATTCTCCGGATCTGAACATATGCTACTCGTTTTTGTGAAGATTAAAGACAAGGTGTACATCAATAACACCCAAACCATTGCTGAGCTGAAAACAGCCATTCGGGAGGTCATCGACAGCATCGATGTTCCGACACTTCAGCATGTCATGCAGAATTTCGCTATTGGTCTGCGGCATATCATCGCCAATGATGGTGGTGGTGATAAGTTCTTATGGGACCAAACTGCTGAGGTCATCGGTCCCCAGTCTTACGCACTACTTAATCAGACGTAAACTAACTGACGCTAAGGACAACGCACACACCCATGCCCTACGGAGGAATCGAACCTCCGACGGGGGTGGCCGCGATAACCGTGACACGGTGCCATAGCCCGCGCGGCGTAGGATAGCGGCTCGCCTGTGATCAAATGGTTCAAATGTCTCTGAGCACTATGTGACTTAACAGCTGTGGTCATCAGTCCCCTAGAACTTAGAACTACTTGAACCTAACCAACCTAAGGACATCACACACATCCATGCCCGAGGCAGGATTCGAACCTGCGACCGCAGCAGTCGCGCGGTTCCGGACTGAGCGCCTAGAACCGCTAGACCACCGCCGCCGGCAACGCCTGTGATCATGGTAGGCATATCGAACTGGTCATAACCTAGATCAGAATATCTGTACTAACATTTCTATGTTGAGTAAAGTGTGTGCACGGCATATTTTGTAACTAATTTACTTTTTTTTTCATATAGTTCAGTAGTTGTCACTCTGTATGGTCCCCAAGGACACCACTCGTTCTGTTGTCTTGCAGGTTTTAGCGTTGCGCATGATGCCTATACGTAAGGCGATTGCCGTAAGTCCCTCTTGTTTGGTTACTGGCAGAATCAGCGCGTTTCGTTGCGGTTGGCGTTTGATTGCGTCTCTCTCTTTCTCTCTAATTTATATACGCACTGTTTACCTTGACGCATCTCACGATGAGTGCTGGGAGCCGAGGATCCCACACTTCGCCTCAGTATAGAGTAGCTAGGAATCCATGTGTGCTGTAGCAATGTGGGCGTGAAGTAGTAATTCTGATTGGAATGTTGGTTTCAATTCGTAATGTTGTGAATATCAGCTATGGTTGTATTTGAAAATGAGCATAACTGCTTTGGCATGTCGAGTATAACGTTTTCATGTTTTCTGCCATTGTGAGTAATTCACTTTTGGCGTATTGGGACAAAGATAAATGGGTGGGCTGCATGAGTAGTGAATACGCTCATTGATTCTGTGTTTACTTGTGGTTCGTTTGTTCGTCTGTCAGTTGTGCAGCGCTGAGGCATAGCAGCGAGGAATTGATTTTTTAGAGAAGGAGATTTGATATTTGTGAATTCGGGAGAAATTACCTGAAATACTTTATTGCGGAGATGAAAACTTGTTTTTAAAAGTGTGTCATTGATTCTATGGAAGGAGAAGATTTTTGGAGAAATAATTCGAGATTAACAATGTATGCTCAAGAATGAAAAGTTTGTTTGTCAGTACTAGTAATTGAAGGAAATTTTTATCAGTCGGATAATTAATAATTTTCATTATTAGTGTTAATTTGATTTATTTGTTTTCATTACGTCACAAATAATGCGATTTCTATAATTTTACTCCAATTTTTGCACCCACAGAATTTCGTATTTGTTAGTGTCTTCTTACGCTGTACAGTCTTTTTTGTCAATAATCAGAGTTTAATTTATCAGTCACCGTTTTCTATAAAATAAAGCGCGCCGCCGTAATTTTTGTAAAGTTTTGAATATTTTGTCGTGTGTGCATTACACCTTACGCCACACGAAGCCACAAATTCTTTCTGACAAGCAAAAAGAACAAATACTGTAGTGTGTCGTTTATGTTTTTTTTTTTCCTTAGCTGTTGCATCTGATTACTTCTATTTGGATTAAAAAAAGTCAGTTTATCAGACACAAAAGAACATGCTGAGCTCAAGGTAAATTAGTATTATTTCAAGACAGATCTTACTTTGCATTCTTATGACGAAACAGTTTGTAGTCAAAACTGTCAGGTGTTGTCCTAAGCAAGCAGATTAATTTAGACTGAAAAGCGCAGGTAATATCAAACAGTTACATTTTTTCTGAGCAGAGCAGTGTTTTACTTTTTGTGGATATTTCAAGTCAGAAATTGCACTTCATGTCACGCTATTTTCATAATGTACTTCAGTATTGAGTTACTGTTAATTAGCTTTCAGTGAGTACACAGTTAATTTCGGCATTTGATTACATTAGTTTTCATTATTTCAAATTCAGTATTTCACTAAGTTTAAAATTTGGTTTCACGACACTGTTCACGTGCGGAACATAAAAAGATGTTCAAATGTATGTGAAATCTTATGGGACTTAATTGCTAAGGTCATCAGTCCCTAAGCTTACACACTACTTAATCTAAATTATCCTAAGGACAAACACACACACCCATGCCCCAGGGAGGACTCGAACGTCCGTCGGGACCAGCCGCACAGTCCATCACTGCAGCACCTGAGACCGCTCCGCTAATCCCGCGCGGCGTGGAACACAGGGCCACCCAATACCCAGAACTGCTCAGCAGCTGAATACGATGTCTACAGCACACGTTAAAAGCCAAAAAATTTTTTTTGGAAAAAATACGCAGTATTTTCATTTATAGAGAATTTTTTATAGAAACCTCATATGTTTAAGCAACTTGCCTTCAACACTTGTGATTCCTCTCGTAAGAGGAATACTACGATTAGAAGCAGTGCTCGAATGCACTACTCCTCCACGTAAGTCAGTTGCATTATAGAGCGGTGACGTGCACGGGAATCAGCCAGCACAGCCTAAATATGTTTATTCATCATTTTTATTTGCAGCTCCTTGTGTTGGCCGTGTTTTCAGTTAAAATTGTTGGATGTGAGGTCCTCCAGTTACGCTAAACATCGTTTTTTCTCAGTATCCAAACATGTTGCGGCACCACTGTGCCATCATCAGTGGGTTTTTGTTTTTATTTTTAATGTAATGTGAACATTTTTGTTAAATGATTATAAAATTATGTGCATCTTCAGTTCAAACAATACATCGTTTCTTTTTGTAAATACCTTTGCATTTGGTGTGCATGAATTTTCTGGATCACTTTTATGTTAATTACTACAGGTAGCTTGTCATCTGTAACCAAACGATGTTGTTGTGAAAGCTTTTTTTCTGGGAGTTAACCTATCTTCTAGAATGTAATTTAGTTTGTCGCGATGTTTTCGCGCCTATATTTGTTTTTACTTACGTTTTCATGTGGCAAGCACAACACCTCAGCATGATGCGGAGAATGGAAGATCAAATTTGGTGCCTAACTCTCTAGTGAACAAATGAACACTGACTGGGCTGGGACACACAACAAACTATAATCACACTGTGTTTTGGTGAAGCGAAAAGTGTTTTACTATGTTATTTGTGGAAAACACTTGTTATAGTGAAACGTCCCCTTTTGAACAATTATACACGACTGTCCTTAAACTGACACACAATAATTTGTTAGCGCAACACAATCTGACTTTCAAAATTCCCTACAAAAGAATGGCCCTGACTAACATTAAACTATACCTTTCACAAATCACTTACCTCACAAAAATCTTCGCTGCTCAAGCTACTGCAATACAGCGAGCGCCACTACTGCCAGCTAAATAAAAGATTCAAACTATGGAAGGCACTAACTACTGATAGGGATAGTTAGCAAATGAAAGATATTAATAGAGAACAAACAATGTATTTACCTCGATATCATCATGTATAAATATAGCAGTTCATGACAAATTACAAATCTCCGCCATCTCTCTCCCCACATCCACCACTGCTGTCGGCTCACCTCCAACTGCGCAACGCTACGCGCTGTTGACAGCCAGCTGCCTAACACTACAATGGCAGACAACAATGCAAACTAGCCACAGACTGCACACAGCACAGCCAGTGATTTTTCATATAGAGGTGGCGTTACCAATAAGAAAACATAAACAGCCTACTTACATAGATTCCAGGTTCGAATCCTGGCAGGGTCGCCATATGAAACGTCCCCTTTTGAACAATTATACACGACTGTCCTTAAACTGACACACAATATTTTGTTAGCGCAACGCAATCTGACTTTCAAAATTCCATACAAAAGAATGGCCCTGACTAACATTAAACTATACCTTTCACAAATCACTTACCTCACAAAAATCTTCGCTGCTCAAGCTACTGCAATACAGCGAGCGCCACTACTGCCAGCTAAATAAAAGATTCAAACTATGGAAGGCACTAACTACTGATAGGGATAGTTAGCAAATGAAAGATATTAATAGAGAACAAACAATGTATTTACCTTGATATCATCATGTATAAATATAGCAGTTCATGACAAATTACAAATCTCCGCCATCTCTCTCCCCACATCCACCACTGCTGGCGGCTCACCTGCAACTGCGCAACGCTACGGTACTGCCTAACACTACAATGGCAGACAACAATGCAAACTAGCCACAGACTGCACACAGCACAGCCAGTGATTTTTCATATAGAGGTGGCGTTACCAATAAGAAAACATAAACAGCCTACTTACAATAGTTAGGTGTGCATCACAACCCACACCACGATGCGCAGAATGGAAGTGCTTGACTGACTAAAACGTAAGTAAAAACGAATATAGGCGCGAAAACATCGCGACGAACTAAATTACATTCTAAAAGATAGGTTAACTACGAGCAAAAAACTTTCTCGTCAACATCGTTTGGTTGCAGATGACAAGCTACCTGTAATAATTAAGAGACAAGTGAGCCGGAAAATTCATGCACACAAAATGTAAAGGAATTTACGAAAAGAAACGATGTATTGTTTGAACTAAAGATGCACATAATTTTATAATCATTGAACAAAAGTGTTCACATTACGGAATAAATAAAAACTAAAACCAACAAATGATGGCACAGTGGTGCCACAACATGTTTGGGCACTGAGGAAAAATGGTGTTTAGCATAACTGCCGGACCTCACGTCCAATAAATATGTGTAAGTCATTCAGTAGTCATTACGGCTAATGACTCGTAACTGCTGCCACCATGTCAGTTTCAAATGTACCTTTTATACTCGATACTTCTTCAAACTGCAGTGAGTGTCTGTTAGGCTAAGTGTGAATTATTCAAATTATACGTGTTTTTACTTTGAAACCACGTGCTTGTTACAGACTGGGCTATTTAAAGGAACTGCCCCACACTTCGCCTCTGTCTATTTATGAAAATTATAGCGAAGATATAGCACGATGACTGATCAGGGACGTGAGCCTTAGTCCTCCCGAAAACAATGCTAATTCCTCCATTTCGCTGTAGTCTGTTAGGTAAGTTATCAGCACATGGTTACGGTAAGCTGGCTACAGCTGTCCTGTTACAGTGTGCCCGAGTCTACAACAACTTTTTCTTCAAGACAATGGCGTACTAGACATAATTATGCACATGCGCACTCTATGATGACTGTTGGTGAGATGGCTGATAGGATTACCTGAATCGACAGGGACTGGAATACGTTTATAGGTAATGAATACTTTCTGTTCACAACGAGATTGGGCTAGCGGACAAGGCAGTGTTTATGACGTCTAACAGATCAAGAAATAACGTGATTTCAATCTCTATTGCACGCAACATTTTGTTGACTGTCAGCTCTGACAGTTTTGGTGACGAAAAACATTAAATATACAGTCATCTGCCAGTTACTGTGAACAGTGACCAGGTAACAATCAATACCGATCAATGTCTTCCAATTTCAATCGATTCAAATACTCCAGACATCTCACCTTGAATGAGATTTTCACTCTTCAGCGGAGTATACGCTGTTAGGAAAATTTCCTGGCGGATTAAAAAAGTGTGCCGGACCGAGACTCGAACTCGGGACCTTTGCCTACCATCTGTGCTACCCAAGCATGACCCACGCCCCGTCCTCACAGCTTCACTTCGGCCAGTACCTCGTCCCCTACCTCCCAAACTTCACAGCAGCTCTTCAGCGAACCTGTGGCTAAGCCATGTCTCCGCAATATCCTTTCTTCCAGGAGTGCTAGTTCTGCTAGGTTTGCAGAAGAGCTTCTGTGAAGTTTGCAAAGTAGGAGACTAGGTACTGGTGGAAGTAAGGCTGTGAGGACGGGGCGTGAGGTGCTTGGGTAGCTCAGATGATAGAGCACTTGCGAAACGCAAAGGCGAAAGGCAAAGGTCCCGAGTTCGCGTCTCGGTCCGGCACACAGTTATAATCTGCCAGGAAAGTTTCATCTCACCTTGAGTTTACTTGGAGCGTACATGCTGCCCACTTTACAGTTATAATCGTGTGTTTATTTCACGAAGTTGTGCCTTCTTCTGCCTTAACGCATTATTGATCCCTCCTTCTAAGTCCGGGATTCGTCGTAATGAAAATGGGTAAACGTGAAGTACAGCGCAAACATTGATGCTAACACACCGCCATACCTTGTCAAACTTTACACAAAAATAGTGCCATTAAGAAACTAACTTGGATATATATTTGGAAAATCTGTGATTACTGAGCAGTCCTAGCGGTCCTAGGCGCTTCAGTCTGCAACCGCGCTACCGCTACGGTCGCAGGTTCGAATCCTGCCTCTGGCATGGATGTGTGTGATGTCCTTAGGTTAGTTAGGTTTAAGTAGTTCTAAGTCCTAGGGACTGATGACCTTAGCTGATAAGTCCCATAGTGCTCAGAGCCATGTGAACCATTCTGAACCATTACTGGGCAGTCGACTGCTCCGAAAAGTACATCCATTGGCAGTTGTAAGACACTGGCACTTATCCGCACTATACTCAAAAATCGTTGCACACTGGCATTTCTGTCATATCATATTAAAAGAAAAAAGACGATGTTAACACTTGTAAAGAGAATGCGTGCAAAATATACCACATGAACCAAAGCGACACTAGATGTGATACCAGTGTAAATGTAATGAAAATAAACGTTCAAGTGATGTGTTGTGCGCAGTGGCGGATTTAAAAATTTTGTGCCTCTAGGCACACCATATTATATGCCCCCCGATCCCCCCCCCCCAAAAAAAAAACATGTTTTAAATAATAACTATTTTCCGATCACTTCACAATTGCCGTATTGGGTGGGAGCGCTGTCAGCTGTTTCCGTACTCTGCTATCCGTTGTTATGATGGACGCTTCAGCGGTCTAGTCCCACTCAATCAAAATGCAATATGATTCCCGAACTGTACTTGGTGTACGGCCGCGGATAAAACAAATTTAAAACTGCATTGTGTTAACACATTCTTCTGTCGAAACACAACAGAAACCAACACAGGGAAAATAACTTTTCTTTTGTGGCCTAAAAATTCAGCAGAGCGTGTAGGAGACAACGGATTTTCGTTATACATTCACTTTTATTATGTTGTTTCACATGAAACCGTTGACACTGAAAATAAAAAAGTTGTTACGATCTAAAAATTGAAGCGAACATCTCGTACATTAGAAATTAATACGTACTTTTACAGAGATGCCTTCAAAATTAAAATTAAACCGTCGTTTTGCGATCTAATAACTTGAATGTGTAGCAGATAAGAAAAACACGTTCGGTATTAATAAGTAAATCTAGAGGAAAGCGTAAGAAATGAAAACGAAATAGAGATTTCGGTGCACGAACTAATAACTAAATAAGACGAACAAAGACTGAATTTGCTATTTCATGATTTTACAGACTAGTGTGGAAAAATCAAATTTGTTTTATAATCTAACACTTAACGTGTAAAGCATTAGGGTCTGTGTAGCTAGATGCTGCATAACAAGTGTACACAATACCTTTAATACATGTAAGGGCTCAACAGTTTTCTACTGCTTCTACTGCTCTCATCATAGCTCTTTCTAATGGTATTAGGAGAGCTTTTACGTATTTATCTACAGAACTGAACTACGTTATTTATTAACACTTTTTCATCTGAATGTACACTACGATAATGTATATTTCTGCGATAACTACACATTTCAGCAGACGCCAAGAATACGCATGAGTTGTAATGTACTGCAGTATCAGTATAACTTGACTGCACGTAAACGAGGTTTAGTTCCGCGTTCTGCCATCGGCAATTGTAAAGTAAACAGGTAATACGTAGTTTGTAAATCCAATGAATGTGCTCTAAGTTGTAATTAAAATCACATTATAATCTTACATTTTTAAAACTAATATGAATAAATAACCAAACTCACCAATCAGCAAAGTTTGCATCTGGCTTTGACGACAGAGAACTCGTTGATCAAATCTTCATAGTTCAGACAGTAATCATATAGGAGTTTGGCTTCGATGTGAAGACTGGACAAGGCGTTCAATCTCTCCTCAGAAAATGTAGAACGTAGGTACGATTTCAGTCTTTTAAGAGCCGAAAGCGACTGTTCTGCTGAACAATTTGTAAGTGCCATACACAGAAATATTCTAAGAGCAATGTGAACATTCGGAAACACGGACTGCAACCTTTCTTTTCGTAAAAATTTACTCTTTTCAGCTGGTTTATCACTGATATCAGAAGATTTCAAAAGTTCCGCGAAATGTGCACATTCACTAGGGAAGGAAAGCTCCAAATCTGTGTCATATGACGTTTGGAATTTTCCTGCACGTTCAGCAATATCGTCAGCTGAACTTTTCTTAAAGTTACTGAAAAATTGTGAAGGAGTCCAACAGTGATCTAAAGCATTCCTTCCCCTCACTAGTTCGACGTACAAGTTGTCGTGTACTGGGAGAAATATTTCGACTCTAAATATTTCCCTTCGAGTCAGAAAAGCGTCTTTAGAGGCCACTTATTCATCATCATGAAGTTTGCGTTTTCGTGATCTTTTATAGGTGCAATCATAGTCTATTTCCAGTCACAATCTCCATGGATTTATTTTCATAATAGTCGAACATGCCACGAATAGATGCAATAAATCCTTTAAGTGATTCATATAATTCACGCACTATTTTAGTATCAATATTTACACTTCACAATTTCAGATTTACACTATTAAATCTCTAGAGTATGTCCTTCCAAATTATCATCGTGAATGCTGTTTCTATTCTGCTGAGTTGATTCAATAAAGCTGATGCCTCATTTCGCGCAAGTGGTTTTGGAAACGTATTATTGGCAATATGTGTGAGGAAACTGATATAGCCCTCCCAGTTTTCGTTTAGACTTACGCACACTTCCTCTCTTGCTGATCAACATGTTTTTGATAAACCTTTTACCGCGTTCCTTCCTAGTTTCATGAAAGGAAGTTTATCCCAGCACTGTGTGGAAGCAGGGAAAAAATTATAAAGGTTTTTCACTGCACTGAAAAATGGACATACTTCCCGACCACAGCTTGCAGCACTAGTGCTGACTACATTCAAAGAATGTGCTGCATAAGGCACATAATGTGCTTTCGGATTTCGTCCTTTAATGTGTGCCTGCAAACCAGTGTAGGTTCCTGACATATTGCTTGCGTTGTCATATGACTGGCTTCTACAGTCAGTAATATCAATAGAATTTGTAGACAGGACTTCTAGTACGGGGTCAGCTAAGTTTTCGTACTTGTGTCCTGGGTTTGATAAAAACAGAAGGAAACGTTCAAAGGTTCACCATTCTCGTTCACATATCTTAATGTGAGAGATAATTGATAAATATGTGAAATGTCCGCAGTAGAATCTACTATTATAGAAAAATATTTGGCCTGTTCTATTTCACATGTGATAATTCTTTTTATTCGTTCAGAGAGAAGCTCTATTCTTTCATCACAGATTGTTGGAGAAAGATAACTTTTATGTCCCTGCCTTGGATTTCCAATGTTCTCTGCGAGAAAATGATCAGACGCGGCTATAAGTTCAAGAAACATCATAAAGTAACCGTTAGGTGATGAATGGAATCTTTCAACGTATCCACGACTTGTTAGCTTCTTCACTACTGAAAACACCCTTTTCAACACACTACACCAGTACATTGTTTCTGTCTCCACATATGACTCGAAATGGTTATCTGTTGTTCCAAATGACCTCTTTTCTTGTTAAGAGTGATAACAGAATTTTGGTGTTCAAGTGAATTCTCATGATGAGATAAAATATTAGTAATATGTTTTCCAGTCCGCAATACCATTAGTAGCAATCGCGTCCTTACCTCCGAATAATCTACATGGTGCACAAAAGACAGGAGTGTACTAGAAAATCACGCAAAGTTGATTCACCATTCATAGGTTGACGGTAAAATAAATGTTCAGATATCTGGTTTTATCGCCTATTGATCTTCTTGAATTAAAAAAAAGACCCTTACAATTTTGATGAATGCAACGTTGTAAGATAATATCGATTGTTGATTTATTGACACACCATTCTGTGGGATTATCACTGACGAGGTTATTTCTCTTTGTAATGTCTTACTCGACACTTAGTTTCTCGTGAAACTCGAATTCAGGAACCATTTTCTTTTGTTCACTTTTAACTGTTGTTTCGTCTGTATTTACTTCGTTTACAACAGTTGCAGTGCCAGAAATATCATCCGTACTACTTGATCTCGAAGTCAAACCAGCAATATTTTTTGCGAAAAATTTATCTACTCTGCCAAATGTTTTTAGAACATTGGTTTCTCGTCCTCGCCTTTCCTTCCATAATTTCCGAAATGCGGCCGCACTTAATTTCGCACGTTTGCGTTTTTCACTGTTATTCATATTAAGACACTTACAAAATTGTCAACCAGCAGTCAAAAGAAAAGAAAAAAATATGTAAAGGGAAAGAAAGACTGTATCCATTTCCAACAGTACTACACCGCACATGAGAACAAAGCTTTTTACTATAAACACGGCACACGAGCATAAAGATTTTTCCTTTAAACACGGAGCGATGAACTGACCAACTCGGATTACCCGACGTAATTGTGCTATGAAAGAACGACAATGCAGAATAATTTAATTTCATTGTATCCTGTTTCTCTGTTGTCAGTGAACTGTAGAAGCACACCTGCCAGCTGGAATTCGTCTCGTAAAGAAAACGGGACATTCCCTTTTTTGGCTTCTGTTCCCCGCGTCGCCGGAATTTTAGCTGGGATGCAAATATGTTCGGAGTATTCTTGACACTGTCTTTCTAATTTAAAAAGCAAATAATTCTTGCAATTTCTTGCAGTGAGGTGTGCTGCATCGACTCTTATCCCACTTACTCTTATACTATTTTAGCGGTTTCTGTGGGCAGAGAAGACAGACCACAAAGTTTGTCCTTTTGGCAGCTGATGTGGTATGTCGTCATTTGTTTTAACACTGGTGTTATGTCTACATGCAAATGCACCTTTTGTTCCAACAAAATAAAAGTAACCTTTCCTCGAAGAGAAAAAGCTTAGTTAAGAAGTTTAATATAAAATTTGCAATGCCACATGCTATTCGATTGCACAGGGTGGAAACCTTGATATTGTGCAGACTGCAGCACGATTAATGAGAAAAACGAAAGTTGGTTTCTTCTTTTTTCGCCAAAAAAGTAGCTAAGTAAATAAATTAAATTTTTAAAGTGTTGTGAAATGTACTTCACACATTATTAGATATACTGCTTATGTTCTTTTCGTATAAACATTTGATTAAAAGTTTTCCCAGTATCAACATGTTTTGTTAAACGGGTTTCATTGTAGACCACAGAGCTTTCACATGAATTACAGCAATGGAGGGCTGACTTGATATTTCCTCGTAATTTCTACAAGAAATTAAAGTAGAGTCGGGTTTTACATGGTGAGGCCCACACATGTTACAGTATTTAAGAAACTGCTAATTAGTTTATCACTGCTTTTCAGGGATCCCGGTACTTTCAAGGGGAAAATATGGTATGGTTAACTAGAAGCCGACAACATTCTCGGAATAATAACGTTTCAAACATTGCACTGTAGACTGCCGTCCTGACAGTCTACTTCAAAATACTTTGAACAATCATGAAGATGATACCAGACAGAAACCAAGTGTTAAATTTCCATTCAGTCACCAAGTAAACTACGTATATTTCCAAGAATTTATTGTCTAATTTCGTTCGTAAGGCTTATTTAAACTTACAAGTTGTTTAACAACATTAAAAATTCTTGTTATTTGTAAGTGCAGTTATTTTAAAACGTAAAAAGTTAAAATGAGTACAGAGCAAAAACTGCGGCCCCCATTAAGGTGCGGCTCCTAGGTCCGTGCCTAGTAGGCCTATATGTAAATCTGGCATTGTGCATTCCTATATAAACAGTGTCACGACAACATGAACACCAAGTAAGTGTGAACTGCAGTGTTAAATGTTATTGTATGAAGCCAATGCAACTAGAGCGTCCACTGAAAGACTTTCTTTACACTACTACCTCTTCACTACCGACACAGACTGCCTTGTTCACAGCGATAAAAGTTATTAATTTTATAGCTACCGCTCTCACTCTCACCCTTCTTTGGGCAATACGTACCAGTATCGATTCACTAAGTGGAACAGTTGTGTGAAGTTATTTAATAATCCTGATTGTCAAATGACTGATTGGAGTACAACCGAATGGAAGTGCTTTGCATTTTTATGTTACTGTAACCTTAGATTACACAGAGATATCAGAAACGATCTGAGTAGCTTGTAAGTGTGTTGCAGGGTACAGTTTGCTGAGAACAAATTTTTACGAAAAAAATTTCGATAAGCTGCGTCGTTTCAGAGCTATTAACATTGAAGTTAGCCAGTCAGGATGCTGCGCGCGCAAATTCAGGCCATCTGCCAAAGATGGTGTCGGCAAACGTGTTTCCTAAAACCAAACAACAGAGCGATACAAATATTGGACACGAGAATAAGTATCAAACACGAGTCGCAGGGTGAGCAGTCTCGTGTGCTATCATCCACGCTATGAGAACAACTTACAGTTCCTGTAGCTTGCAGGCAGCTTGAATTTGCGCGCACAACAAACGGCTCTGAGCACTATGGAACTAAACATGTGACGTCATCAGTCCCCTAGGACTTAGGACTACGTAAACCTAACTAACCGACCGTAGCGGTCGCGCGGTTCCAGACCGTAGCGCCTAGAACCGCTCGGCCACTCTGGTCGACTGCGCGCACAACAGCCTGATTGGCTAACGGCAATGCTAATTAGCTCGGAAACGACGTAACGTATCCAATTTTTTTTCTTCAGCTTAACAAGTATTTCTCAACACAACCTACACTGCAACACCCTTCCAAATATCTCAGACTGTTTCTGACAAGGGAACCTCCCCATCGCACCCCCTTCAGATTTAGATATAAGTTGGCACAGCGGATAGGCCTTGAAAAGCTGAACACAGATCAATTGAGAAAACAGGAAGAAGTTGTGTGGAACAATGAAAAAAATTAGTAAAATATACAAAGTCCATGCGCAAGATGGGCAACATCAAGAAGGAGAACGTGAGCCCAGGAGCGCCGTGGTCCCGTGGTTAGCGTGAGCATCTGCGGAGTGAGTAAGCTGGCACGGTAGCTCAGCGTGTTATGTCAGAGGGTTAGCCGCCCTCTGTAATAAAAAAATAAACTGAGTTAAACGATCAACAACCAACTTAAACGGATGTCTTACGACGTCCGCCCCGAGCACATGAAGCGAACAAAATAAAAAAATAAAAAAAATAAAAAGAATGAGAGATTCTTGGTTCATCTCTTCCCTCGACTGAAAATTTTACTTTCTTTATTTTCGCAAAGTTATGATCTGTCCGTTCGTTCACTGACGTCTCTGTTCAGTGCAATAAGTTTAGTGTCTGTGTTTTGCGACCGCACCGCAAAACCGTCCGATTAGTAGACGAAAGGACGTGCCTCTCCAATGGGAACCACAAAACATTTGATCGCAAGGTCATAGGTCAACCGATTCCTCCACAGGAAAACACGTCTGATATATTCTATACGACACTGGTAACGGCATGTGCGTCACATGACAGGAATATGTTGTCGACCCACCTAACTTGTACACTTAGCGAATGGGTAAAAAGATTCTTCTAAGTTGCCCGATTTAGGTTTTCTTGTGGATGTGATAATCACTCCCAAAAAAGTGATGAAAACAGAAGTGTTTGTCACATAAACTGATAATAAAAAATTAAACTTTTCACTCGAGGGAAGACTTGAACCAAGGACGTCTTGTTCCGTAGCTGCTCTCGCTAACCACGGTAACACGGCGCTTCTTGACTCCCATTGTCCTTGATGTTGCGTATCTTCACATTGACTACTCAGTTTGTATATTTCACTATTTTTTTTCATAGTTCCACACAACTTCTTCCTGTTTTCTCGATTGATCTGTGTTCAGTTTTTCAAGGCCTATCCACTGTGCCAACTTATAACTAAAGCTTAGGGGGGTGCGATGGGGAGGTTCCCTTGTGAGTACACTGTATAATAATCCAGGGTGGCCGCCTGCATAGTAATCCAGAGTGGGCAACCACAAAATGCATTTACATGTCGACCAGTTAACTGTCACTTCTGTGGGTATTTGTTTTCCCTATGATTATTTCCTAGCTACTTTCGTCCAGTATCTCTGCATTGCCACTCCAGTGACTTGCATTATATTGATCTTCAGCATCAGCAGATACGTACCTCATAGCTGTGGAGAAATTTCAACGATTCAGTGCAGTGACAGTCTGCTTATATGCAAGGGTGGAATCAAATTTGAGCACTACGGCTGCAGACTTCAGCGCTGCGTCACGTTTTTATCGCCCTCCATTCCGCTACATTAATCTGCCTGATGGCTTTTTTTTCATATTCGGGAACAGCAAAGATAAAAACGTATCTGTCCAGCCTCTGGTCCTTTCTGTAGCTCTGGTAATGAGCGATATTTGATGAATGGTGAACGAAGGCAGCGTTGACTAGCCTTGGCCGAGGGCGAATATCTGATAATGCGTGATATCGGCAAGTCCGTAAATGTAGATTCTTATCACCTCCTGTGCCAAGAGGAAGAGTCAACTACCATAGTGTCACCGCTTCGTATATACATCAGTGGTCATCCATACTGGCTGTTTGTACGAAACGAATTCCATGTCTCCTGGATGGTTTTCGAACTAATAGACAGGTAACATGCGGTTGTCTTAACAGGTAATGTTACGCGAAACGAAAGATTTATAATATAATACAGGGTGATTCAAAAAGAATACCACAACTTTAAAAATGTGTATTTAATGAAAGAAACATAATATAACCTTCTGTTATACATCATTACAAAGAGTATTTAAAAAGGTTTTTTTCACTCAAAAACAAGTTCAGAGATGTTCAATATGGCCCCCTCCAGACACACGAGCAATATCAACCCGATACTTCAACTCGTTCCACACTCTCTGTAGCATATCAGGCGTAACAGTTTGGATAGCTGCTGTTATTTCTCGTTTCAAATCATCAATGGTGGCTGGGAGAGGTGGCCGAAACACCATATCCTTAACATATCCCTATAAGAAAAAATCGCAGGGGGTAAGATCAGGGCTTCTTGGAGGCCAGTGATGAAGTGCTCTGTCACGGGCTGCCTGGCGGCCGATCCATCGCCTCGGGTAGTTGACGTTCAGGTAGTTACGGACAGATAAGTGCCAATGTGGTGGCGCTCCATCCTGCTGAAATATGAATTGTTGTGCTTCTTGTTCGAGCTGAGGGAACAGCCAATTCTCTAACATCTCCAGATACCGTAGTCCAGTTACAGTAGCACCTTCGAAGAAAAAGGGACCAAAACTTTATTGGCTGAAATGGCACAGAAAACGTTCACCATAGGCGAGTCACGTTCATACTGAGATGTTTCCCGCGGATTCTCAGTGCCCCATATGCAGACAATGTGACGGTTGACTTTCCCGTTAGTGTGGAAAGTTGCTTCATCACTAAACACAATCTTTGAAACGAAAGATTCATCTGTTTCCATTTGAGCAAGGATAAAATCACAGAAATCGATTCTTTTAATCTTATCAGCTGCAGACAGTGCTTGAACCAATTTCAGACGATAAGGTTTCATACCTAACCTTTTTCGTAGGATTCTCCATACAGTTGATTGTGGAATTTGCAGCTCTCTGCTAGCTCTGCGAGTCGATTTTCCTGGGCTGCGAACAAATGCTTGCTGGATGCGTGCTACATTTTCATCACTCATTCTCGGCCGTCCAGAACTTTTCCCTTTGCGCAAACACCCATTCTCTGTAAACTGTTTATACCAACGTTTAATACACCACCTATCAGGAGGTTTAACACCATACTTCGTTCGAAATGCACGCTGAACAACTGTCGTCGATTCACTTCTGCCGTACTCAATAACACAAAAAGCTTTCTGTTGAGCGGTCACCATCTTAGCATCAACTGACGCTGACGCCTAGTCAACAGCGCCTCAAGCGAACAAATGTACAACTAAATGAAACTTTATAGCTCCCTTAATTCGCCGACAGATAGTGCTTAGCTCTGCCTTTTGTCGTTGCAGAGTTTTAAATTCCTAAAGTTGTGGTATTCTTTTTGAATCACCCTGTACTTCACGTATTCAGGAACTTAATTGAATAGTAATTAGACCTGAAAAAATCTTAATTGGCTACCTCACCAATATGATACATACGGTAAACAATCACATTACGAGAATCGAAACTCTCTAGCCCTGTACCAGCCGAAGTGGCCGTGCGGTTCTAGGCGCTGCAGTCTGGAACCGCGGGACCACTACGGTCGCAGGTTCGAATCCTGCCTCGGGCATGGATGTGTGTGATGTCCTCAGGTTAGTTAGGTTTAACTAGTTCTAAGTTCTAGGGGACTAATCACCTCAGAAGTTGAGTCCCATAGTGATCAGATCCATTTGAACCAATCTCTAGCACTGCAGCGGTAGGAGCACTATTACCAGTTCTTACAACAGAAATAGTAAACCAATCTTTATCAAGCATCATTATTAACAGTATTGAAATTAAAATTACAGCCAGCAAGTACTTATGGGCCGTCAAGGATAGAGATAGACACAGAAGATGTTTCGGTAGCTCTGCGCGGCTTGATTGCGTGATTGCGCAACACAGAGCTGCAATGACGTAAGTCCCGCTGCTGGTAAGACTGCACTGAACGGGGCCACTGAGCTATGCCACGCTACGGGTGTCGTCGACGTGCGCGTCATCACGTATTAATAATACAGAAACCAAGAATGGCACTGGAAGAGGTGTCGCAACGAATAAACCGAAAGAAACGAAAGGCAAAGGTCCCGAGTTCGAGTCTCGGTCGGGCACACAGTTTTAATCTGCCAGGAAGTTTCATATCAGCGCACACTTCGCTGCAGAGTGAAAATCTCATTCTGGAAACCGAAAGAAGTTCGCTCTGTCTCAATCCTTGATGTTCCATGTGTATGTGTATGCTGTAATTTTAACTTTAGTGTTGTTATTAATGATACTTTAAGTCGTGGTAACGGTTGTTTTACTGTTGCTGTTGTAAGAACTGGTTCAAAAAAGATGGTTCAAATGCTCTGAGCACTATGGGACTTAACATCTATGGTCATCAGTCCCCTAGAACTTAGAACTACTTAAACCTAACTAACCTAAGGGCAGCACACAACACCCAGTCATCACGAGGCAGAGAAAATCCCTGACCCCGCCGGGAATCGAACCCGGGAACCCGGACGTGCGAAGCGAGAATGCTACCGCACGACCACGAGCTGCGGACCTAAGAACTGGTTGTAGAGCTTCTACTTCCATGTCTGTTTCATTAAGAAACGCAACACTCAAGGACTCTTGGAACAGAAGCAGAAGACTTTCTTTCACAAAGAAAGTATTTGGGGTCGAACAAAACATTTGCACCACAGTCTTGCGAGGGATCGTTTGAGGGTTAGTTATTGCACAAGTGATACTTGTTCATCCGCACACCTAAGCAGTCGTCCGTCAGAGGCCACTTAGAGTACCATGCTGAATTCGACCATTGCTTGCCGCAACGCCCGTCGATACCAGTAGAGACAGAGCAATGTGTATGTGAAGTTGCATTATCTGCAGTTACTATGTAGTGAAGCGTCAGATAAGCGATTGGTTATCAGCCGTGGTAATGTATTTTAATTGGCTGAGATGAAGTTCCAACGACCTCATCTTCGTGAAGATGGTATTGGCGTAGAAGATGATTCAGTCGCATGTTCTCTGGTATCTATTACACTCCTGGAAATGGAAAAAAGAACACATTGACACCGGTGTGTCAGACCCACCATACTTGCTCCGGACACTGCGAGAGAGCTGTACAAGCAATGATCACACGCACGGCACAGCGGACACACCAGGAACCGCGGTGTTGGCCGTCGAATGGCGCTAGCTGCGCAGCATTTGTGCACCGCCGCCGTCAGTGTCAGCCAGTTTGCCGTGGCATACGGAGCTCCATCGCAGTCTTTAACACTGGTAGCATGCCGCGACAGCGTGGACGTGAACCGTATGTGCAGTTGACGGACTTTGAGCGAGGGCGTATAGTGGGCATGCGGGAGGCCGGGTGGACGTACCGCCGAATTGCTCAACACGTGGGGCGTGAGGTCTCCACAGTACATCGATGTTGTCGCCAGTGGTCGGCGGAAGGTGCACGTGCCCGTCGACCTGGGACCGGACCGCAGCGACGCACGGATGCACGCCAAGAGCGTAGGATCCTACGCAGTGCCGAGGGGACCGCACCGCCACTTCCCAGCAAATTAGGGACACTGTTGCTCCTGGGGTATCGGCGAGGACCATTCGCAGCTGGGCTACGGTCCCGCACACCGTTAGGCCGTCTTCCGCTCACGCCCCAACATCGTGCAGCCCGCCTCCAGTGGTGTCGCGACAGGCGTGAATGGAGGGACGAATGGAGACGTGTCGTCTTCAGCGATGAGAGTCGCTTCTGCCTTGGTGCCAATGATGGTCGTATGCGTGTTTGGCGCCGTGCAGGTGAGCGCCACAATCAGGACTGCATACGACCGAGGCACACAGGGCCAACACCCGGCATCATGGTGTGGGGAGCGATCTCCTACACTGGCCGTACACCACTGGTGATCGTCGAGGGGACACTGAATAGTGCACGGTACATCCAAACCGTCATCGAACCCATCGTTCTACCATTCCTAGACCGGCAAGGGAACTTGCTGTTCCAACAGGACAATGCACGTCCGCATGTATCCCGTGCCACCCAACGTGCTCTAGAAGGTGTAAGTCATCTACCATGGCCAGCAAGATCTGCGGATCTGTCCCCCATTGAGCATGTTTGGGACTGGTTGAAGCGTCGTCTCACGCGGTCTGCACGTCCAGCACGAACGCTGGTCCAACTGAGGCGCCAGGTGGAAATGGCATGGCAAGCCGTTCCACAGGACTACATCCAGCATCTCTACGATCGTCTCCATGGGAGAATAGCAGCCTGCATTGCTGCGAAAGGTGGATATACACTGTACTAGTGCCGACATTGTGCATGCTCTGTTGCCTGTGTCTATGTGCCTGTGGTTCTGTCAGTGTGATCATGTGATGTATCTGACCCCAGGAATGTGTCAATAAAGTTTCCCCTTCCTGGGACAATGAATTCACGGTGTTCTTATTTCAATTTCCAGGAGTGTATTATAATGCAAAAATATTAATACTGGTTAGTAACGGGTACTGTTGTAACATACAAATAATTACTCTGTCCAGTTACATGAATGTGTCCAACTTTTAAAAGCCCGAATATGGTCCCCAAGGATAGATGCAAATTTGTGTTGATCCAGTGTGCGTTCCAGAATGACGAGATCGCTCAGGGAATGTCATAACAGTTGCCTCAGCGCTGGTTTTGGATAGGGGCATTTGCATGAACCACGGCGACACCCGAACGGCTTACAAACGTGGGCTTTTCGTCAATGCTTACACTCTTGGACAGGAAGTCAATGATCATGCTCTTTTGGCCGTCACATAAAGCGCTCCAGTGCCGTCTGTGACTGGCAATTGCACGTTGACGTCTAGTGCAGGCAGTGGTCACTTTAAAGTGAAAGCACCGTGTATGACACGAGTGGTGATGATGACAAACATGTCATTGCAAGCAGTAGTGATACGGCAAGTTCGAGAAGAGGCAATGGAAGCAGTAAAAATGAGTTCTAACCTTCTCCTGACAAGAAACTTATAGTAGAAAGGGCCATCACGGTGTTTGGTCACAGCGCATTAGAGAGCATATACGAGGTGCGTCTAGAAAAAAACCGGACTGATGCTGGAAAAAACATTTACTTACAATTATTTACAATTTCATGTTATCTCCTTCAATGTACTCTCCTCCTCGGTCTCTACACCGCTCCATACGAATTTTCCACTGTTCATAGCAATGCTGCAGATCATTTTCGCTACGTCCATACATTACTTCCGTCGCTTTTTCTTTTACTGCTTCAACAATCTCAAATATAGTTCCTTTCAAAGCTGACTTGACTTTAGGGAAAAGAAAAAAGTCACAGGGGGCCAAATCAGGTGAGTAGGGTGGATGATCTAAGATGGGAATGTTGTGTTTTGCCAAAAACGTCTTCACTGACAACGCACTGTGAGCTGGGGCATTATCTTGGTGAAGGATCCATGACTTTTTTCTCCACAAATCGTTCCGTTTTCTCCGTACTCGCTCACGTAGGGTAGCCAGGACGCTAATGTAGTAATGTTGATTCACTGTTTGTCCCTCTGGTACCCAATCAATGTGCACAATCTCTTTGATGTCAAAAAAAACAATCATCATTGCCTTGAATTTCGATTTTGACATTCGTGCTTTTTTTTTGTCGTGGAGAACCAGGAGTTTTCCAATGCATCAATTTTGTAAGAAGGTGGGATCAGTTTCAATGTTTTCCAGGATGTCAGAATCATTCTTCGGCGTTCCTTCTGTTCAATTGTGAGACACTTTGGAACCATTTTTGAACACACTTTGTTCATGTTGAAACTTTCATGAAGAATCTGCCTAACACTTTCCTTGTCAACTCCTGTTAACTCAGACGCTGCTCTGATTGTTAAACGGCGATCTTGTCGAACAAGTTTACCGATTTTTTCAATGTTTGCATCAGTTTTTGCTGACAATGGTCTGCCAGTGCGAGTGTCATCACTGGTGTCTTCGTGGCCATCTTTAAATCGTTTAAACCACTCAAACACTTGTGTTCGCGATAAACAATCATCGCCGTACACTTGTTGTAACATTACAAACGTTTCACTTGCAGATTTTCCTAGTTTGAAACAAAATTTTATGTTAACACGCTGTTCTTTCTGTACACTCAACATTTTCCGACGCACAGACAAAACGTCAACTACTTAAAACAGACGCCACGGGCAGACTGAGTGCAGGAGGCAGATGAAACTCGAGCAGTAGGCGGAGCGAGAGTCACGTGACAGGCCACGCGACTTTCAGGCTTATTGCACTCGTTTTATTGTTTCACCAGTACTAGTCCGGTTCTTTTCTAGCCACACCTCGTACGATGATTATCACGTCAGAGTTTTCATTGCATATGTTAAGCTCCTGAAGAGATACCCTCACTGGATGCTAATAGCAATATCAAAAGTGTGCTGGACTATGTGTCAAATACAAGGGAAGGCAATACACTTTCGTAAGTAAATCATACTCTACAGTTCAATTACATAATGGCGAAGTTAAGTGAAGTACGAGAATGCGTTCTTCCGTTCATTATCGGCATTAGACATTGGATGTAACTAGAAATCTCGAGTATACAAAATTTATAGTATCACTGAGATTTACTAATATTTGAAAAAAGGAGCTTAGGACAACATCACTAAACGCCAAACGCAGAAAGATAAGGATAAGGACGAATGAGAAGAGATGTCTCAAAAAGCTGAAACATTTGCTGCTGAGGTAAATGCGCATATCACGACAGAAAAGTTGCAAACTGGTTCGGTATGGAACTGCGGTCAGCATCAGTACAATGATGAGCTTCCCTCCGAAAGAATGCTGCTCATGGAAGTGGAGAAAACTATTGTACCGACGATGCAATCAGTTAACATTGCGATGCAGAGGTACACAGTCGATGTTGTAAGAGGTCCATGAAAGAGGAATTTATTGCTAGCGCACTCGATCAGATGTAATTTCGATGGATTGCTCACGCGCTGCCTGCGATATGTAAGCTATAACAGAATCTCAGACCAGAGAGCAGTGTTGGCTGCAGTAAGAGCAGTGGCACTGGGAGTAAGTAGTAGCTAGCAGTCGTGTGTATCGAGTTGTCTGGGCCGGTCATGCGGAGCGATGGCGGTGCCTGAGCGATGTAATATAAGGTAAAAGCAGCCGCGCGCATATGTAGTTTGTTACAAGAAAATTTGTACTATTGTTATATCAAGTCCCGTGTAAATGTTTCAAAAATCTTTTAATAATAATCCTTTTTATAAAATTAACTTTTTGACAATCATTCATCTGAATTTAAAGAATTTATTAATTTCTGCAATCCATGGTCATCCCGATTATCGTAAAGAAAAATCAGTCGTTTCCTTTTGTACATGACAAATCTAGCGGCCAGCATTGCACTGGGCTGTGCCAGAAAAATTTCTTATAGGAGCAGAGTTATACGCGTTATCCGGCGACTTCATTGAGGTAAGAATTTTCAGTTCTGTCAGAATGATCTTTCAGGGCCATGACGCAGCACTGCTGACGTCCAAAATTTACCAGTTTAGATTCACAGTCAGTTAATTATTGAAAGGTTATATATGAGTCACATTTTTTATTAGGAGGTTAGTCACATTGTATTATTGGTAGGTTACGGAATTTATCTATGGGGAGGATGTACAAAAATGTGAAGGTTAAAATTATTTTAACTGTTGGGAGGTTACAATGTTGCTATACCAGTCGATAGACGATTGGCAGAGAAACTCTGTATATGCTTCCAAGAACCAAATGGAAAGTTTGGACCTCGTGTGTCAAGGGAAATATAGAAACGGTACCATCCAAAGGTCTTCATAGAGAAAAGTGTGAATGGAAGGCAATGAAAGAACATCCGAAGACATTTTCTCTGACAGTTTTGAAACCACATTTGCCAACAGTCACAAGTACTTTGCGACTCCTGGTGTTCACATCAGTTGAACAAGTGCTGCTTGAAGCCTTTGGAGGAAAAGGTGTTTCAAAAGTCATTCCACCTAGAACTAGAAGCACGGACAACCTCTGGACGTGTATTTCTTCAGACAATATAAAATATTTCCAAAGTGTATAACAAACTTACTGAAACTACGTTAGCGGAATACTCAGCCAAATGAAAACAGATTCTTTACCATGAAAATGCATTCTGTCACTTAAACTTAATTATCTGCGGAAGTATGCAGACCAGTGCAACGTTAACCGTGGCAGACCGCTGGTTACGATAACGGTGAACCTGCGGACAACTGTATAAGTGTCATTGACTTGGGGTTAAACACTGATATTATAGAAAATGTAGGCATGACATGTAATCAAGTTGCATTTCTCCACTGTGCGTTTTGTTGTCATTCATATTGCTCTAAGCATTTTATGGAAAGTCCTCACTTGCGTTCGTAGTTATCTGCATAGCATTTGTTTCTATAACGTTATCTACAGTGACGTCTAGAGCACGTTTACATAGTCCTGCACAAAAAAAAAACACACTCGCCAGCATATTTAGAGTCACGTAACGGTCGTATGACGAAAATATGTTTCTTGCAGTTCAAATATTTTCCTTGTCAGTATCACTGATATTCGGTTACTTTTTTGTGGCGAATCTTTTATGTTCAAGTTAACCAAAGCCTTCTTCACAAATGAGCAGTTAAATGTACTTAAATATGATGAGACTGTATCAATAAATAAATATGGTTAGGCTAGTGAATCATTCACGAAAAAACTGACTGGTTATCTTTCAAGCAACACCTAGATATAATTAGAGACAATAGAAAGTTCTTTGAATCTCATAATTATGGCATTCTAATTTTTCTCGCTTAGATTTAAGAAGGAAAATTAAATAACACGGCAAAAATTGAGAGTAATGTTGCTCGGGACAAGATTTGTAGTTCACCAAGGGTTAATATAGCGCAATGTGTAAGGATTTAGGTTAAATGTTTAAAAAATGGTAAAACCTTTAATCTACTGTACCTTTGTGGCAGAATTTCTGATTTACACTACCATGGTTGCTTCGTTTGTGATATCGCCCGTTGAAATCCAACTGTCAGAGCGATCTGACAGGGGCACCAGGTTCAATTGCTGCAGTAAGGTTCCAAGTCAAGTCAAATGACTATTGGAATTTTTTTTTAATGTCGGTGATATTCCACACAGAGAGGATGTACTGTACTGTTAAAGATGATCCATTCCTCTGAGAAAAAGAAACCAACGCCATAGGTGAGGGTTAAGCTACCATCGCTGTGACAAGACAAATACCAGGTGCTTATAATTAAACAGGAGCTACTACTAATTGTGGCCTGTAATTATCGTATTGGTAGTGAAACTAGTTAGATTTACTAATGCGTTAAAGCGGAATCGATTTGTGACATGAAGAAAAGTAGTACCAATTTTGGCCAGCAAATTCAAATCTGGTGTTGTGAATGCTAGAAAAAGATCAGGAAATGTTTCCACGTGTAACGGATTAGTGACGGGATGTGGACAGAAAACGTCAAGCATGCAGAGAAGGAAATGAGTCGGAAATTTCCCATATTTTTAGGTAAAATTGTTACATTTGAGTTTGTGCTTTTGCAAGGGTAGTTGAATTTTTGAGTGGTACATTAAGCCAACATTACATTCACTTACATATTAAAGGCCTTTTTCCAGGAGGAGGGATCACCATCGTAAATAGTATTAAGAACAACATCTTTACAGTCCACATCGTGAATATGGAGGAAATTTTAGAAATGGCTGATGACCGAATTACTACCGGAAAGACAGAATCTTCATATAATCTCGAAAAATAGGTGTGGAACATCAACGAAACGTAGCATTCACTCCTGCTAGTTACTCAGAGTTCAGATACGAGTCAAACAATCCACATATTGCGACTATCTTTGTTTCGATTGCTGGAAGTTATGGGGCACAATTTCGAACTCTGTTGGCCAAGAACAGGACATTTAACTCCTTGATATCTAATGTACAACATAAGTGTTCCACTAAAGCGGAGCAGAATGGAACACGTCAAGACTATGATGAGATCCACTCTATACCGTCACCGTACTATAAATATTTCCAGCATGACCTGCAAAAGATATTAGCGTCATTGCTAAAACGTTATTAAATGCAACGTGCATCACAATTGTAATAATATACGTTAGTTGTGTACTCAGTACATAGCCGAAGATAATTTTTTTTTTTTTTAATTTTCAGCCTCCAGTTGGTTAAGCAAAGAAACTTTAGCTAGGTTTCGGCTATAATAATGTAGCCCTCTTCAGAAATGTCAGAATATAAAATCAAATTAACATATGCCAGATACTTGCCTTGTCAAACTTAAAATGTTAGTACTACAGTACGACTCAGTGCCCGCGGCCCAACTGTCTGGCCCGTTGGTGTGACCTAACGGCAAAACATTAGTAGAACCGACGCAGTCATATGACTATGTACTGTAGTATTAACATTTTAAGTTTGACAAGGCCAATATCTGGCACGTGTTAATTTAATTTTATATTGTGACATTTCTGAAGAAGGCTACATTAATATAGCCGAAACCTAGGTAAAGTTTCTCTGCTTACGCAACTGGAGGCTGAAATTTAATATAATTACATTTTACAGTTGCTGATTCTGCGCACTATGCTAAAAATATTCAAATAATAAATTTTCCATCTCTCTAGTGCCAATACATGTTTTTAAGAAGGTGAAACCTTAAATACGTTGTGAACAATATGCAGATATCTGACCTGTTGCCAATAGACCCATATTACACAAAATTTGGAAGCTTATCCCTTTCTTCCTGTTTAATGTAAAATGCGAAACTTATTGTAGTGTGCATTTTGATATTCAACACTGACGCGAAAAAAGAAAAAAAATTAAAAAAACTGTAGACTCATCAACAGTTTGGCAATAAAAACATATCTTCGTTTTTCTTGCAGCTAACCTGCTAACCTGCGTGGATTTATGGATTTTTAGAAACATCCGATCTAAATCGCTCTCATTTAAGGGTATGAACAAGGGTATAACAAAGACAGACGACAGTTAATTTTTCCCTTCGTATCACTTTTTTTCATATTGTTAAAAATTTTGAACATTATTACAGTCCCTCTCTCAAGGTTTTGTAATTTCTTACATTTTTCGGTAGGAGTAGAGGGTGTAAAGTGGCCACTCTAAGTGGCGAACTGCCTTACCTCGGAGGATGTCTCCCACAGTCGTAGACAAAGCGTCAAGGGAGAGTTTTATGCATCGACCACGGTTTATCAGCCCAGAAGTTTTAAATGAAGACAATACCGGCCGTGAAAAGCCTACATTGTTTCATCTACCGAAATATTAGTTGAATAAGTCGTCTTTGCAAAATAGACACACGTATTTTTTACAGAAGAATGGAAACACTGGTATAAGTTAACCTTGGAGAAGATCAGTTTGAATTCCGGAGAAACGTAGGAACACGTGGGCAATACTGACCCTGCGACGTATCTTAGAAGATAGGATAACGAAAAGCAAACCAACGTTTATAACATTTGTAGACTTAGCGAAAGCTTTTGACATTGTTGATTAGAATGATTCTTGAAATTATGAAGTCAGTGGGGCTAAAATACGGAAGTGAAAGGCTATTTACAACTTGTACAGAAAGCAGGCGGCAGTTACAAGAGTCGAGGGCATGAAAAGGAAGCAGTGATTGAGAAGAGAGTGAGACAGGGCCGTAGGCTATCCCCTGTACTATTCAGTTTGTGCACTGAGCAAACAGTAAAGGAAGCCCAACAAAAATTTGGAGTAGCAATTTAAAGTTCAGGAAGATTCAATTGTAGTTATTCCAGAGACAGCAAGAGACTTGAAAGACCTGTTGAATGAAATGGACAGTGTCTTGAAAGGAGGATATAAGGTAAACATAAAAAAAAGCTTAAATCAGGTGGTGCTGAGGAAATTGGATTAGGATACGTGGCACATAAAACAGTAGACGACTTTTGTTGTTCGGGCAAGGAAATAATTGATGATGGTCACAGTAGAGAGAGACTAGAAGTGGGTAGAAAAGGGTTTATGAAGAAGAAAGATTTGTTAATATCAAATGTAGATCTAAGTGCTAGAAAGTCTTTTCTGTGGGCATTCGTCTGAAACATGTATGGAAGTGAAACATTGACGATAAACAGTTTAGACGAGAAGCGATTACAAGTCTTATAAATATGGTGTTACAGAAGAAAGCTGAAGATTAGATGGGTAGATCACGTAACTATCGAGGAGGTACTGAATAGAAATGGGAAGCCATGAAATTTGTATCACAACTTAACTAGAAGAAGAGATCGGTCGGTAGGACACATTATGAGACATCAAGGGAGCAACAACTTACTATGGGGTGGGGGTGGGGGGGCTAAAGTCGTACAGGGAGCCCAAGAGGTGAATAAAGTAAGCAGATTCAGAGGTATGTAGGTTCAGGTAGTTATTCGAAGATGAAGATGCTTGCACAGGATAGCGAAGCGTGGAGAGCTGCATCAAACCACTTTTAGGTCTGAAGACCACTACAACAACGTCAGTATATTTAAAACTATTTTGGAACCTAATATAGTAAATTCTAAATACATATTATTTCTGCTTCTTGTTCCATAATTGTGAATACAACTTCTACAATTCAAAGTATCTGGATGCTTTTGCTTTGAGAGGGGATAACCCTCTTTGAAATGTGTCCAGAAAGACTGTTAGGAAGCCTGTAAAGAGGCTCACTGCTTTTTCGCCACGGCAAAACAATTTTTTGCACCCGAAGAGTTTCCTCACAGGATATTTCGATAACTTAAGTGAGAGTTGAGTGGTACAGGCTACCCTTTGCCATGCACCGTACGGTGACTTGCGGAGTATCTATGTAGATGTAGATGTGGATGTGGACTAATAAGAAGACAAGTAGTCCTTACTGATAGAACGTTTTAATTTGCGTAGTAAGTAAATCACTTATGATAATTTAATGCACAACTGTTGTGTGTGCGCACCCCGTTTCAGTAGCAGTGTGAGAAATTCACACTCATTTACCTTTGCACTTAGTGTATGGAGACAGTAGTGTACTGTTTCATCTGGTTGCTATTTAATGGTAGTTTGTTCCTGCGTTGTCACATGTTAGTTTATTCCTGTGCTGCACTATGGAGACATCAAAGCCAATCTCCTTGTGTTCCTTTTTACTTCATCTATATTGGTATAGACTGAAATGTAGGGCAAACAACAAGGCGGGTCATTTACCTATATACGAAAGAGAAAATGGGCCTGGATAGGACTTTCTGGCACTGATGTGCTAACAGGTAGGGCATTTCATCTGCTTTTACTTATGCTGAAAACTATTTTGCTGTGAAATATATATGGTTAGATTAATGATAGTTGATTGTGGTTGATACAACACAAAGGCTTTCAAAACGTGTGTAACCAGAGATTTGACAGTTTCGATGGCGGATAGAGCAGGCTAAAACCCTATATCAAAATAAGAGATTAGCTTATAGCTGTCGTAGTAGCCGCATACTTGTTCTTTCATGCAGTGTTCCATGAACTTAGATATTTTGAGAATAACGGATATTGGTCCATAGTTGTTAGGACTGTTATTGTCTCCCTTCCTATAAATTGGGACAACTGTTACAGATTTCAAGACATAAGGCATTTTTCGAGTTGAAACTTGCAGTTCATAAGCTATGTCGAGTGAGATGATGTAACGTCAGTTATAAATCTTAGGATGTAATTGGAGAAGGCATAGATATCTCCACTGTGTGCGTTACATAGTTCCATACAATTCGGCACACAATCTCGCAACTAACCAGAGTCCTCTTGAAGGCAATGAGTCTGAAACAGGTGGGTCTATATTGTGCAGAGTACCTTCAGAATAATTTTCATCTATTTCCAAGGTAGCAAATTTCTCACGATTTGCACAGTTTATGATGAAGCTATTTAGCTCCTCATGTTAGAATGGAGTCACTTGCTTGATTCTCTGTACCATATGGGCTTCTTTTAATACTTTGAGGGACGTTTCAATGAAAACATCATTGACTGCCCTCTTTTCTACTTGCACTTACGTCCTATACATTTTTTTGGTGCCCTATATATCTGCATCATAACAAGACCGCCGACTTTTGTAGTGGTGTACAACACACGAAGTTTCTCTCTGAGTTCTTTCAGATCTCGGGTATAGTAGTGTAATTTATTCTATTTCGTTGCAAAATGAGTTTGTACGCTATTAGATACTTGTGGGTAGCGTTCATTGGGTCAATGAGAAGGAGTATCAATAAAACCTCAGAGGGTCTGTCGATGGCGTCACTTATTCAGACTTCGCCTCTCAACTTCGAATAACGTCTTCCTTAAAGATATAGTGTGATCCACTCCTAACATTTTGAACTTCTGTACATAATAGGGTTGCTCTATACTGTAATCAATACTTTAAATTCTTAATAGCATTGGATCTGTCATAACCTTAATCTAATTAATTTTTATCTAGGTTAGTAATTAATTTGTTTAAGCATGCATCTTATTTTGTTGGGTGTTCGTTATTATAAGATGCATCATCATCATCATCATCATCATTTAAGACTGATTATGCCTTTCAGCGTTCAGTCTGGAGCATAGCCCCCCTTATACAGTTCCTCCACGATCCCCTATTCAGTGCTAACATTGGTGCCTCTTCTGATGTTAAACCCATACTTCAAAATCATTCTTAACCGAATCCAGGTACCTTCTCCTCGGTCTGCCCCGACTCCTCCTACCCTCTACTGCTGAACCCATGAGTCTCTTGGGTAACCTTGCTTCTCCTATGCGTGTAACATGACCCCACCATCTAAGCCTGTTCGCCCTGACTGCTACATCTATAGAGTTCATTCCCAGTTTTTCTTTGATTTCCTCATTGTGGACACCCTCCTGCCATTGTTCCCATCTACTAGTACCTGCAATCATCCTAGCTACTTTCATATCCGTAACCTCAGCCTTATTGATAAGGTAACCTGAATCCACCCAGCTTTCGCTCCCATACAACAAAGTTGGTCGAAAGATTGAACGGTGCACGGATAACTTAGTCTTGGTACTGACTTCCTTCTTGCAGAAGAGAGTAGATCGTAGCTGAGCGCTCACTGCATTAGCTTTGCTACACCTCGCTTCCAGTTCTTTCACTATGTTGCCATCCTGTGAGAATATGCATCCTAAGTACTTGAAACCGTCCACCTGTTCTAACTTTGTTCCTCCTATTTGGCACTCAATCCGTTTATATTTCTTTCCCACTGACATTACTTTCGTTTTGGAGATGCTAATCTTCATACCATAGTCCTTACATTTCTGATCTAGCTCTGAAATATTACTTTGCAAACTTTCAATCGAATCTGCCATCACAACTAAGTCATCCGCATATGCAAGACTGCTTATTTTGTGTTCACATATCTTAATTTCACCCTGCCAGTCTATTGTTTTCAACATATGATCCATAAATAATATGAACAACAGTGGAGACAGGTTACAGCCTTGTCTTACCCCTGAAACTACTTTGAACCATGAACTCAATTTACCGTCAACTCTAACTGCTGCCTGACTATCCATGTAAAGACCTTTAATTGCTTGCAAAAGTTTGCCTCCTATTCCATAATCTTGTAGAACAGACAATAACTTCCTCCTAGGAACCCGGTCATATGCCTTTTCTAGATCTATAAAGCATAGATACAATTCCCTGTTCCACTCATAACACTTCTCCATTATTTGCCGTAAGCTAAAGATCTGGTCCTGACAACCTCTAAGAGGCCTAAACCCACACTGATTTTCATCCAATTGGTCCTCAACTAATACTCGCACTTTCCTTTCAACAATACCTGAGAAGATTTTACCCACAACGCTGATTAAAGAGATACCTCTGTAGTTGTTACAATCTTTTGTGTTACCATGTTTAAAGATTGGTGTGATTACTGCTTTTGTCCAGTCTGATGGAACCTGTCCCGACTCCCAGGCCATTTCAATTATCCTGTGTAGCCATTTAAGACCTGACATTCCACTGTATTTGATGAGTTCCGACTTAATTTCATCCACCCCAGCCGCTTTATTGCACTGCAATCTATTGACCATTTTTTCCACTTCCTCAAATGTGATCCTATTTCCATCATCATTCCTATCCCATTCTACCTCGAAATCTGAAACATTACTGATCCCACTTTCACCTACATTGAGCAACTCTTCAAAATATTCCCTCCATCTGCCCAAGGCATCCACAGGATTCACCAGCAGTTTTCCTGACCTGTCCAAAACACTTGTCATTTCCTTCTTACCTCCCTTTCGAAGACTGCTAATTACACTCCAGAATGGTTTTCCAGCAGCTTGACCCATAGTCTCCAACCTGTTTCCAAAGTCTTCCCACGATTTCTTCTTGGATGCTGCAATTATCTGTTTGGCTTTGTTTCTTTCTTCAACATAACTTTCTCTATCTGCCTGGGTTCCGGTATGTAGCCATTTTTGATACGCCTTCTTTTTCCTTTTACAGGCTGCCTTGACTGTATCATTCCACCAAGCTGTTTGCTTCATCCTACTTTTACACACTACTGTTCCAAGACATTCTTTAGCCACTTCTAGTACTGTGTCCCTGTACCTTGTCCATTCCTTTTCCAATGACTGTAACTGACTACATTCAACTAACTGGTACCTTTCTGAGATCGCTGTTATGTACTTGTGCCTGAGTTCCTTATCCTGAAGTTTCTCCACTCTTATCCTCCTACATATGGACCTGACCTCCTGCACTTTCGGCCTCACAATCCCAATTTCACTGCAGATTAAATAATGATCAGTGTCATCAAAGAATCCCCTGAATACACGTGTGTCCCTCACAGCCTTCCTGAATTCCTGATCTGTTATTATATAGTCAATGACAGATCTGGTTCCCCTCCCTTCCCAAGTATACCGGTGAATGTTCTTATGTTTAAGAAGGGAGTTTGTGATTACTAAGCCCATACTGGCACAGAAATCCAAGAGTTGTTTTCCGTTCCTGTTGGCCTCCATATCCTCTCCAAATTTACCCATAACCTTTTCATACCCTTCTGTTCGATTTCCAATCCTGGCGTTAAAATCACCCATGAGCAGAACACTGTCCTTGTCCTTTACTCTAACAACTACGTCACTGAGTGCCTCATAAAAACTATCCATCTTATCTTGATCTGTCCCTTCACAATGCGAATATGCTGACACAATCCTAATTTTCTTGCTAGACACTGTCAAATCTATCCACATCAGTCGTTCGTTTACATACCTTATTGCAACTACGTTGGGTTCCATTTCTTTCCTGATGTAAAGCCCTACACCCCATTGTGCTATTCCTGCTTTGACTCCTGACAGGTAGACCTTGTATTCTCCCACTTCCTCCTCTTTCTGACCCCTTACCCGAATGTCACTAACAGCTAAAACGTCCAGCCCCATCTTACTTGCAGCCTCTGCCAGCTCTACCTTCTTCCAAGAGTAGCCCCCATTGATATTAATAGCTCCCCATCTCATTACCATTTGTTTGCCAAGTCGTATCTTAGGAGTCCCTGGTTTGTCAGTTAGAGGTGGGACTCCGTCACCTCCAAAGGTCCGAGGCATTTTGCTCTGATTGTTGCCAGCATCATATTTAATGTACCAGGGAAGCAGGTTGCTAGCCTTACTTGCCCCGAGTCCCATTGGGTTTTACCCCTAACGGCTGAGGGACTAACCGGTGGATTTGGTAGTCTTTGCCGTATGAGCACAAAGGTGAGCACGACTCAGAATATGTCCGAGATGCCCAGCCTTATTCCAAAGTAACTGGTATCCCGTCTGTCGGGACCACTTATTTGGCCACTCATACGTTGCCCGTGGTTCATGAACTAGGACATGACTACAGGAACCCACACCATGAACCATAAGATGCAGTCAAATGAAAACGTGACATTTGGGAAGAATGTAAATAAACTTTTCATTATTACAAAAGTAATCACCGAAGCTGTTAATATACTTATCGCGCTGTGAGACAAGGCGATCAGTACTTTCATGGACCATACTGTATTTACAGTTACTTACGTCATCATGACTGTCCACAAGCGCGCATCTGTTCGTCTAAAACAAATTGAGGCCACCAGTAACCTTCTTCAAGGCATCAAAAATATGGAAATCGCTTGCGGAGAGACCGAGATTGTATGGAGGATGTGCAAGGACTCAGAACAACGTTGGCAGCATTCAGGCTGGCCCGTGTCGTTTTGCTTATTTCAGCCTCTACTGCCTTCACTGCTTCCTCCACTAAAGCTACGATTTCGTCTTCCAATGTATTCCTTTCCTGTATTTCTGTCAAACAATGTCCAATGCCGTTTTTTAAAATCTCATCAGCCAGGTGTTCTTTCGATTTATCAAGGTCCCTCACACTTATCTCCCACTTTTCTGCAATTTATTCGATTTTAATTCGAAGTTGATAGCCCTTAAGTTACTGACAGTGTTGACATCTGACTCTGGAAATAGTTTCATTTTAAATTCTGATTTTTTGACATTTCTGTTTTACCACTATATCAGTTTGTGGGATCTTACTCACTCGTCGCTAATAGGGTGCCTAAGGGATGCCGCATTCTCGTAATGATATACAACAATTCAAACAAATAACACTAGTAGTTTTGTTTCTATAAAGCAATGGACAATAATTAACTTTGGAAACAGCAAATGTCGCTAGCGAAGGCGACATGAAAACAGTAAAGTTCTTGCTATACACAAAGTCCAAGTAAGCACTTGATACGGATCACGCCAATCTGATAGCGCAGCACTAATCCCGTTGCAGACTGGGGCCGATTTGAGCAGCTGAGGCCAGCAGAAGCGGCACTTACATTCACTTCTTCCAGGTGTCGCTCTCGGTGCGGCACGGTCCAATTCCGCGCACCATTGGCCGATGTTTACTCACCGCCTTCTCTGGTGCTACGTACTGCATCTTCGTTCCGGCGCTTGTGGTTACGCCAGGACATAGCTTATTTAACCCTTCCCAAGTCTCAAGGTCACTTCTACGTCTACATTTTTTCTTCACAATTCTTAAACCAACTGTTAGCAATGAATGCTCTCTGATGGGTTCCACAAGGAGGATTCCTCTTACATTCCTTTCCTCAGTATGTGTCCTCCTATTACTTTTCCTTGTCTTCCTTTTCCTACTGTTGAATTCCAGTCTCCCAACAAAATTAAATTTTTGTTCCCGGTAACGCTATGTACACTACTGGCCATCAAAATTGCTACACCACGAAGATGACGTGCTACAGACGCGAAATTTAGCCGACAGGAAGAAGATGCTGTGATATGCAAATGATTGGCTTTTCAGAGCATTCACACAAGGTTGGCACCGGGGGTGACACCTACAACGTTCTGACACGAGAGAAGTTTCCAACCGATTTCTCATACACAAATAGCAGTTGGCCGGCGTAGCCTGGTGAAACGTTGTTGTGATGCCTCGTGTAAGGAGGAAAAATGAGTACCATCGCGTTTCCCACTTTGATACAGATCGGATTGTAGCCTATCGCGATTGCGGTTTATCGTATCGCGACATTGCTGCTCGCGTTGGTCGAGATCCAATGACTGTTAGCAGAATATGGAATCGGTGGGTTCAGGAGGGTAATATGGAACACTCTGCTGGATCCCAACGGCCTCGTATCACTAGCAGTCGAGATGACAGGCATCTTATCCGCGTGGCTGTAACGGATCGTGCAGCCACATCTCGATCCCTGAGTCAACAGATCGTGACGTTTGCAAGACAACAACCATCTGCACGAACAGTTCGACGACATTTGTAGCAGCATGGACTATCAGCTCGGAGACCATGGCTGCGGTTATCCTTGACGCTGCATCGCAGACAGGAGCACCTACGATGGTGTACTCAACGACGAATCTGGGTGCACCAATGGCAAAACGTCAATTTTTCGGATGAATCCAGGTTCTGTTTACAGCATTATGAGGGTCGCATCTGTGTTTGGCGATATTGCGGTGAACGCACATTGGAGGCATGTATTCGTCATCACCATACTGGCGTATCACCCGGCGTGATAGTTTGGGGTGCCATTGGTTACACGTCTCGGTCACCTATTGTTCGCATTTACGGCACTTTGAACAGTGGACGTTACATTTCAGGTGTGTTACGTCCCGTGGCTCTACCCTTCATTCGATCCCTGCGAAACCCTACATTTCAGCAGGATAATGCACGACCGTATCTTGCAGGTCCTTTAGGGGCCTCTCTGGATGCAGAAGATGTTCGACTGCTGCCCCGGCCAGCAAATTCTCCAGATCTCTCACCAACTGAAAAGGTCTGGTCAATGGTGAGCGAGCAACTGGCTCGTCACAATACGCCAGTCACGACTATTGATGAACTGTGGTATCGCATTGAAGGTGCATGGGCAGCTGTACTTGTACACGCCATCCAAGCTCTGTTGGGCTCAATGCCCAGTCGTATCAAGGCTGTTATTACGGCCAGAGGTGGTTGTTCTGGGTACTGATTTCTCAGGATCTATACACCCAAATTGCGTGTGAATGTAATCGCAAGTCAGTTCTAGTATAATATATTTGTCCAATGAATACCCGTTTATCATCTGCAATTCTTCTTGGTGTAGCAATTTTAATGGCCAGTGGTGTATAATTTTCTGTACAGAGCATACAGTTACATTCTTTCAGTGTATGGACTGTCAGCTGCGCTATTACACAAATACGTTTGTACTCTGCTCTTGATACTGGCTGTGTGCCTTGGTTGGTTATGCATGGGCTTCAGTGTGTTGTTCATAGTACCTGACCGACATTTGAGTTTTTATTTAGAACTCTGTACCATCCCGATAAGAAACTCAGTCCTTTCTGCTATTGCACTTCACTAATTCCTATCTTCTCTAACTTCGGTTTATACATTTTCCTTTTTAGTTTCACTAATCCAGCCACTCACGCAAGGGGCAACATTCTAAGCTCCAACTCGCAGAAATCCAGAATGACAACATCTTCTAGGGACTCGTATATAGCCTACAGTCAACCAAAGGGCAGGGCTGTATTTCCTCAGGATGCACGGAGACCTTTGTCGCGACGATATCTCTCTGGGACTCAGTTATTAACTAATCTGTGGAAATACGATTGGCGGGAGATCTAATTAATCGTGATGGAAACTTGAACTTCATAGGGCACAGGACCCAGTGGTTAATATCTGCAGAAAAATTTTTACACTTAATGACACGTCACGCAACGATTAATTTAACTAATTTGATCACTGAATTTTAGCTCCAAAGCCCATCATTTGACAGAGAACGTGCATGTAATGTCACCGTTACCCATGCACCTACGAGTCGCAGATGCAGCAGTATTCGACAAAGGGCTGTAAACCCTACAGGGGGCGGTCATTCAGCGATAAATTATCCGCATGAGCCTCCGTGACAAAGTCTGGAATAAACCTACTGACTTGCACCAGGAAATACCAGTGGAAAACTCACCTGAAGCTGGCTGAATGTTTTTTCAGCCTAAATATCACGGCAACATATCGACCCGGTTCTAATTGCGATACCTCATGAAATGCTCGTTACGCCGGGAAAATGTCAAAAGTGGCGTAGTACGGGTCATACCAGTTTAACGTTTGATACGGGCCGTAGTCATAGAGTTGCGATTTTAATAGCAGTGTATGCATTGATAGGTTCAATGAGTAATTCCCAGTTGTCCCTTGGAGCTGAACAAAATGAACTTTCAAAAATATTCAAGTCGGCAATATTTGATTCTGAAGTGCGCTACAACAAATGGTACATTTCTCATGTAAACCTACGGAAAAGAATACTGGTCTTTTGTAGATCTCTCTAGCAACAGCGAAGCTAGCGCGGACATTTTAAGACACAACCCAGAACCCAGTGGATATTCAATAACCCAGAAGCAACGTCTGAAAGCGAGCAACGACGGCGAGGTACAAGTCGAGCGTTCTTTTGTGTCGGGCTTGGCTGCTGCTGTACAAGGGCGCGTGGCAGCTTTTGCAGGGTCCTCGGGCGGAGAATAAAGCCTCGCAAAACTGCTGTTACACCGACTAACACAGCGATCGATGGCGTACATTTTTAGAGTGCCGTTTCAGGACAAAAGTTTTAATAGACTCAACTTTTGTGGAGAGAGTTTAAAGGGACACTTCGCGAACGAATCCGTAAGCACTCTTTTAAAAGCTTTTCCGTGTATGGCAAACAGAATTTTAAACGTGTAGGGCTCCCATTACTCATTTTACAACTTTGTGTCTTTTGCTAGACTGAAGGGTCGACAACTGTGTTCGATAACTGAAGTCGGTATTTCATATCGTTCCGATGGAAATACCTCTGAGTCAGCAGCAAATACAAAGGTATGTTTTAGGCTTTGGCAAATGTACAGCCAAAATCGAGAGGACAATCCACCTCACTGAGCAGTATTTTCATCTAAAAATATGTTAGTACATTATTGAGGTTCAAAAAATGGTTCAAATGGCTCTGAGCACTATGGGACTTAACATCTGAGGTCATCAGTCCCCTACAACTTAGAACTACTTAAACCTAACTAACCTAAGGGCGTCACACACATCCAGGCCCAAGGCAGAATTCGAACCTGCGACCGTAGCGGTCGCGCGGTTCCAGACTGAAGCGCCTTGAACCGCTCGGTCACAGCGGCCGGCCATTATTGAGGAACCACATTATTATATACAGCCTGTTCAGAAATTTCGGTTACAAACTTCTAGGACCTGTAGACGATAGTGAATACAGAACATTATAGTAGGAACCCATGTCCGGAAACGAAACGTTCCCTTCTACGAGGGTTCCAATTCAGAAGTCTAGCTCATCCACTTGAGAAATTGAGAAAGGGATGACGCAGTACAAACACTAGGTAACAATTCGCAAGGAAACATACGAAACAGTCGTTTATCAAATGGTTCAAATGGCTCTGAGTACTATGGGACTTAACATCTGAGGTCGTCAGTCCCCTAGAACTTAGAGCTACTTAAATCTAACTAACCTAAGGACATCACACACATCCATGCCCGATGCAGGATTCGAACCTGCAACCGTAGCAGTCGCGCGGTTCCAGACTGAAGCGCCTAGAACCGCTCGGCCACACTGGCCGGCAGCTGTTTATCACTTAAGCACATTTGTTTGTGTTAACTTATTACGTGTTTACATTATTCCAAAACAAAAATGAACCCAACATACTGTAAGTACAGAACGTAATGTTTTTCAGCCAAAATATCATGGGAACATATCGACCTCGCCCGGCTCTAATTACGTGTTCTTTAAGTGTTAAAACAAACAAATGTGCTTAAGTGATAAATAAATGTTTCGTAATGTTTCCCGTCGAATTGTTAATTACCAGTTGTACTGCATCACATTTAATTAAGTTCCTCAAGCAGAACTGGATGAGTTAAACATCTGATTCCGGACATGGGTTCCTATTTAAAATATTACGTACTCATTCCCCTCTACAAGTCCTAGCAGTTTGTAACGAGAATTTCCAAATTTAATATTTCATTATATACAGTACATAATGTGTGTATATGTATTACCTAAACATTACACCACCTTTCATTTTGTGAACGGTTCAAGGTATCGAAACTAAGTTACCGGAAAATGATAATATGCACAGGGATATTCCTCTTTTTATAAGGGCTATTCTGATGGAGGTATAGTAAGGGGAATTGACATGACGTCTCAAACTTGAAGCCGACGGCAGCCATGTTAGGAGCCCTAACATTAACTTCCGGCGCAAATGTTTCGAAAAAGAAACGGCAACGTGCAACATTTACAAGTGTGCAAGTCGCCGTGATTATATCTAAAGTGTAAAGGAATCACGTCTGATTGGTAAGTGGAATAGTCGAAGCGATATTTTCACTTATATACATGAATTACAGTTGCGATGACTAGTTTTACTGTAGTGGTTCTATTTCTGTGATTTGGCTTACGATGTGCTGTCAGTACAACTCGAAGATCGCTCTGGTTGTAGATTGTGAAAAGGTAATATTGTTAACTGTCCAGACTTAGCAAAATATGTATTCAGATTTTCAGGAAGATCAGTGTCTTCTTTCCATATGAAGGAAAACACTGGATTATGTAATCAGACTTTTCCACATCACATACTTCTCTTCTTGGTCATTCGAAAAGTGCTTCAAAAATAAAATTATATTAACGAAGCGAAACGCGCCCTTTTACTGGATCAAATTTGTCTCTAAGACCAGAAAAACTATGCTGTTCACGAAATCACTGAAATATTTACTATTTAAAACAACTTTTGCGTGGACACGACAGACATTAAAAACGAGGCTCCCCTTAATATATCTTCATAGTTACACTCTAACTGTTGCGTCAACCGAGATATTGAGAGAAACATTTTTTAATAGAATGATGTACTTTTTTAACAGCACGTTATAACACGAGTACAGCGACATAAAATAGAGCAAATGTTAAAATCTGGGGCGCTTTCGCGTGACTGGAGTATTGGCTGTACTGCAGGTGGACTGAAGCCTTTCTTCGCTGCAGCAGGAGAGGCTTTTAACGTTTGACAGCAGGCTAAGTGGACGAGGGACCGTCCCGCAGAGACTTGAACGAAGGAAAATTCCCGCTATCGTCCGGAACTGAATCTAGTGCTCTACCTGCTAGGCGGGCATGGCATGACAGTGACGTAAGGTTTGCTAAATTTCACGTTGATACTGAAACCTCCCCTTAGAAAAATTTATCAATTACTGTACTGGTTAACCTCTTACGATATTTGATTTTCAAACAGCTGAGCAAAACTGGACGTAATCAGTCATTTCTCTCTTTCAGAATGAGAATTTTCACTCTGCAGCGAAGTGTGCGCTGATATGAAACTTCCTGGCAGACTAAAACTGTGTGCCCGACCGAGACTCGAACTCGGGACATTTGCCTTTCGCGGGCAAGTGCTCTACCAACAGAGCTACCGAAGCACGACTCACGCCCGGTACTCACAGCTTCACTTCTGCCAGTACCTCGTCTCCTACCTTCCAAACTTTACAGAAGCAGGTTCGCAGGAGAAGGTAGGAGACGAGGTACTGGCAGAAGTGAAGCTGTGAGTACCGGGCGTGAGTCGTGCTTCGGTAGCTCTGTTGGTAGAGCACTTGCCCGCGAAAGGCAAAGGTCCCGAGTTTGAGTCTCGGTCGGGCACACAGTTTTAGTCTGCCAGGAAGTTTCATTTCTCTCTTTACTTATTCTGATCAACACTAAACTGGCACACAGTACTTTTAGCGCAACGCAAACTGACTTTCAATAATCCCTACAAAAGAATGGCCCTGACTAACAATAACCTATACCTTTCATGAATCACTTATCTCACAAAAATCTTCGTTACTCGAACTACCGCAATACAGCGTGCACCAATACTGCTAGCTAAATAAAAGATTCTAACTACTGAAGGCAGTAACTACTCATAGGCATAGTTAGCAAATGACAGATTTTGATAGGGAACAAACAATGTATTTACCTTAATAATATTCAAAGTCATTATATATATATATATATATATATATATATATATATATATATATATTGTTTGTTCTCTATCAAAATCTGTCATTTGCTAACTATATATATATATATATATATATATATATATATATATATATATATATATATATATAAAAAATGACTTTGAATATTATTAAGGTAAATACATTGTTTGTTCTCTATCAAAATCTGTCATTTGCTAACTATGCCTATGAGTAGTTACTGCTTTCAGTAGTTAGAATCTTTTGTTTAGCTAGCAGTATTGGTGCACGCTGTATTGCGGTAGTTCGAGTATATATATCAGTTCATGATATACAGTATTACAAATTTACTCTTTCTGATGGACAAATGTCCAGACCGTCCGCTCTCAAAATTCTGCCATCTCTCTCCCCACATCCACCACTGCTGGCGGCTCACCTCCAACTGCGCACCGCTATGCGCTGTTCACATACAACTGCCCAACACTACAATAGCTAATATTCCAACAATGCCAGCCAGCCATAGACCGAACACAGCACAGCCAGTGATATTCATACAGAGGGCTCGTGACGTTACCAACATAAAAACCTAAACAGCCTACTTACAATACCTCTCGCGAAACAGGCAAGTAACATGCTAAAACTAAATGCAAACTCCGTTGGAATCGCCTTTTGCTGTATAAACGCTGTCATCTAGGCACTCTCACTCTCCTCAACCGTTGTATCAAGCCTTTTCACTGTTTACTTTTCTCCAAAAATGCTATTCGCATAAACACGATTATATATACATACACTACTGCCATTAAAACTGCTACACCAAGAAGAAGTGCAGATGATAAACGGGTATTCATTGGACAAATATATTATATTTGAACTGACGTGTGATTACATTTTCACGCAATTTGGGTGCATAGATCCTGAGAAATCAGTACCCAGAACAACCACCTCCGGCCGTAATAACGGGCTTGATACGCCTGGGCATTGAGTCAAGCAGAGCTTGTATGGCGTGTACAGGTACAGCTGCCCATGCAGCTTCAACACGATACCACAGTTCATCAAGAGTAGTGACTCGCGTATTGTGAAGAGCCAGTTGCTCGGCCACCATTGGCCAGACATTTTCAGTTGGTGAGAGATCTGGAGAATGTGCTGGCCAGGGCAGTAGTCGAACATTTTCTGTATCCAGAAAGGCCCGTACAAGACCTACAACATGCGGTCGTGCATTGTCCGGCTAAATTGTAGGGTTTCGCAGGGATCGAATGAAGGGTACAGCCACGGGTCGTAATAGATCTGAAATGTAACGTCCACTGTTCAAAGTGCCGCCAATGCGAACAAGAGGTGACCAAGACGTGTAACCAATGGCACCCCATACCATCACGCCGCGTGATACGCCATAGCGTTGACGAATACACGCTTACAATGTGAGTTCACCGCGATGTCGCCAAACACAGATGCGACCATCATGATGCTGTAAACACAACCTGGATTCATCCCAAAAAATGACGTTTTGCCATTCGTGCACCCAGGTTCGTCGTTGAGTACACCATCGCAAGAGCTCCTGTTTGTGATGAAGCGTCAATGGTAACCGCAGCCATGGTCTCCGAGCTGATAGTCCATGCTGCTGCAAACATCGTCGAACTGTTCGTGCAGATGGTTGTTGTCTTGCAAACGTCCTGATCTGTTGACTCAGGGATCGAGACGTGGCTGCACGATCCGTTATACCCATGCGGATAAGATGCCTATCATCTCGACTGCTAGTGATACAAGGCCGTTTGGGATCCAGCATGGCGTTCCGTATTACACTCCTAAGCTCACCGATTCCATATTCTGCTAACAGTCATTGGACCTCGACCAACGCGAGCAGCAATATCGCGATAAGATAAACCGCAATCGCGATAGGCTACAATTCGACCTTTATCAAAGTCGGAAACGTAATGGTACGCATTTCTCCTCCTTACACGAGGAATCACAACTACAACGTTTCACCAGGCAACGCCCGTCAACTGCTCTTTGTGTATGAGAAATCGATTGGAAACTTTCCTCATGTCAGCACGCTGTAGGTGTCACCACCGGCGCCAACCTTGTGTGAATGCTCTGAACAGCTAATCATTTGCATATCACAGCATCTTTTTCCTGTCGGTTCAATTTCGCGTCTGTAGCACGTCATCTTCGTGGTGTAGCAATTTTAATGCCCAGTAGTGTATTTCGGTGAGACCATAAAAGCAACAGTGTTGGAAAAGGAAGCACAGAAAGTTCGGTTACAAAAGCTCAAACGAGCATGCGGGAGATCGCGTGATATCTACGACAAGAAATGTATGACCATTTATACAAATATCAAACATTATACTACAGTGATTAAACCTAAAGTGCTGTACGTGAGCAAAACTTTGGTAGTTAATAGAAAAGGCGATCTGGAGAAGATCTTGAAGGACGACAGAAAGATCATGAGGAAAATGCTGGCACCAGATAAAACAGAAGAGGGGTACAGTCTCAAATCGCGCAAAGCAACAGAAGAACTGTCCTACCTTGCTGCAGATATCAGGAAACGAAGGCTGAAATTCTATGGACACATTCATAGACTCCCATCTTCAAGGCTGACTTCTTCATACACTGCAAAACTGAAGAGCATTCCATGGGTAGAAGAAGTCAAATATGACTTGAAAGAGTCACAATTGGGAACATCGGACGTACCGTCAAAAGATAAATAGATGGCTAGTAAAGCCAGATAATGAAGTCCCTAAAAGTTCAGGGACCAAGTGGTCAGAAGAAAGGAGGAAAGAATTGAAGCTATATGGGATATTAGAAAGGTGAATCATAAATCTAATGCGTCATCCGACAGGGTCCATACGCACACAATAATAATAATAAAATAATAATAATATAAAACTTCCGTTACCGCGCAGGGCAGCGCGGAACGCGAGGAGGTTTGTCTGGGTCAGTTCGGTCGGATATACGACGAATTGAATAATTATGGAGGATTGCATGGAAGGTGTGCTAATGGGGAGAGCGGACAATGTTTAGCACTTCTCAAGCTGCATAAAACTAGTGTTCATGAAGAAACGGAAATGTCCGAACCGAAGAGGCAGGCATATCCAAATGTTGCAATAATTGAAATAGTCAACCCAGCGACGCAGCTTCTAAAGAAAAGTGAGTTCTGAAGAGGGCAAGACGAGTTGGCCACTGATGATCGCGTACAACTAATTGATGGCCACATAGATCACAGTGTCTACGAGGTTAAGGCCGACCTCATACAGTTGAAGGAGAGTGGTGTGGGTTGCATGACACCGGTAGAAGAATTAGAAGCAGAAACGGAGCACTTTCCTCAAAGCAGTTTGGAAGATGATAGCGATCTTTCCGAAGAAAATTGGTCTGACTTGACAGTTAGCGAACTGTTGGTAACACACGTTCATTAATTGAAGAAATGGATAAAAATGTTACACTGTTGGGGTCAAAACAGAAACGCAGAAAAGCCAGACAGAAATTATCAATGTCCAAGAACAGAAAATAAAAAAAAGAAACAAAAACACGAGATTAACTGATATCGGTGTCAGAGCCGGACGGATTTTTCGGGAATAACCTTGATGTGGATGAGGACTTGTTATGGGAAAACCAAGAATTAGACACAAGTATAGAGAAATGATAGTTCCCGTCGATATGCACGGTCTACTAATGTATGTTTTAATAGATACTTGCGCAGAACTAAGTACTATGTCCGGAAAAAATTTCCATTTGTTAAAGGAAAGACCAGGAGTAGTTGTAATGCCCGTAATCAGACTTAAATAAGAGGTGATACCATAAAGAATGGCGTACCTATATCCCATCAAGCATTTGCCTGTTTCGAAATTCAAGGGCAAAAATTTGAACGTGAATTTATAGTCGTGTCAGATTTGAGCACCGAGATAGTAATTGGCTTAGACTGGTTACTGAAATAATGCACAGACGGCCGGGGTGGCCGAGCGGTTCTAGGCGCTACAGTCTGGAACCGCGCGACCGCTACGGTGGCAGGTTCGAATCCTGCCTCGGGCATGGATGTGTGTGATGTTCTTAGGTTAGTTAGGTTTAAGTAGTTCTAAGTTCTCTGGGACTGATGACCGCAGAAGTTAAGTCCCATAGTGCTCAGAGCCATTTGAACCATTTTTTTGAAATAATACAAAACGAAAAGACACTGATGTGCACGTCAAAAGATAAGACCGAAATTAGTGTGAGTTTTAACGAAATGGGTGGTGATGTCTGTAGCCAGTACCAACCTATGCATATTGTTACTCGGCCTGATGAGATTGGTTTAGGCAGACGTATGGATTATTGCAGTACACGGACTCTAAATGTTGACAATAGATCAGAAGGCAAGTTACAGAGTATTGTGGACGGTGTGCCAAATGCTACACGTGAACAGTAACAAGACTTGTGTAATACTGTGTAGTTATGAGAAATAAAAGCGTCTTTTCGAATAAACCGAGGCTTGTTACTGGAAATGAGTGGTAATTAAATGTAATGTCCCATGAACCGTTCTTTTCACGACCGTATACGGTACAGGTGTCCAAAAAAAGAGGCTGTACAACAAGAAATAGACTGAATGTTGGAATGGAATGTTATAGAGAGGATTATCAGTTCCTGTAACAATCACCTGATCATGCTAGGAGAAAGAGATGGTAGTATCAGAATTGTGGTAGATGCACATACACTGAACAAAGTTGTTCAACGTGAAACGGATACACAAGAAAGTATAGAAGAGATAATGCAATGATTTCATGATTAACAGTCTATGAACAGCCTCAACCACACGGCTGGCGATTGGCAGATCGCTCTTGAGGAAGAATGTAGGAAATATACTGTTGTTTTGTATTGAGGTACGTGTTACCAGCACAGTGTAGTGCCATTCGGTATGGTCATATCAGTAACTGTCTTTATCAGGGCGTGCAATAAAGTACTAGGCCCGGCCCTGAGTTCCAGACTGACAGTGTCGGCCGGAGTGGCCGTGCGGTTCTAGGCGCTACAGTCTGGACCCAAGCGTCCGCTACGGTCGCAGGTTCGAATCCTGCCTCGGGAATGGACGTGTGTGATGTCCTTAGGTTAGATATGTTTAAGTAGTTCTAAGTTCTAGGCGACTGATGACCTCAGAAGTTAAGTCGCATAGCGGTCAGAGCCATTTTAACCATTTTAACCAGACTGACAGTGTACGTGGACAACTTGCTGTTGGCGAATGCGACCTGGCAAGAACATTGCGATCTTTTAGATGAGATTTTCAGTGCGTTACGGAAAGGTGGAATTACACTAAAACTGAAAAATTGATTTTTTTGGTCATGTAATCACTACAGCAGAAATCACCAAATATACATTCGCAATAAAGAATTGTCCACCCCGAAGACTGAAAAATAGTTAAAAAGTTTTCTACGATTAACCGGACTTTATCACATGTTCGTGCAGGGGCAATCGTTCGATGATCCAAACTTAAACAACTTGTTACGAAAGAATACACCGTTTCTGTGTACTAACGAGTGTGAGGCGGCAATTGAGAGATCGAAAAGCGAGTTGTTACAGAATAACATATTATACCATCCTGACCTTTCTTTACCATTTCGCAAGGGAACGGGTTCCTCCTGTTTCAGGAGGTGGGAAAAGGAGAGAACAAGGAACACCGGATGATTGCGTTCGCAAGTCGGACGCTGGCGAAAAGTGAGCGAACCTATACGATTTTTGAGAAGAAAGGTCTCGCAGTTGTATGGGGTTTTAAAAAATTCAAGGTTACTTGTGAAATTTACACGACGCTCACTCATCTCAGAGATTGTCGTTTACTCCACGAGAGACTGACAAGGTAGTTTCTTTATATACAGCAGTTTATTTATGATATTTATTATGTTAAAAGTACAGATAATTGCATAGTGGGTGCGTTTATCTGAGACCGGTAAGCGAACAGTAGAAAACGAATCTGAAGGTGTACTGAAATTGTAATGCTTTCAAGACGTAGAAGGACGAAAGAAGATAGAGAATATTAGTAAAAATCTGCGCCGTCATTAAAGCGAGGACTAATGCTTCAGAACAGTGAACACCAAGTATGACGAAAAGAATAAAGACGGAGAAAACTTGTAAAAGTATTACATGATGTACAACAATATCCTGTGTAAATTGAAAAGTGAAAATAGCGATACTTAGCGTGTGTTTCGGCCCACGGAGAACGTCTCCGAAACTGTAGACTATTATCAGTTAGCCTATGGTCATTGCGGGGCCAAGAAATGTACAAAGAAAATGGCTGAAGTTATGAACTTTAACAACATTTTAAAGAGAATAACAAATAGTATAAAGACTTGCTAAAAGTGTCAGAGGGTGAAAGTGATCAACACAAATTGTGGTCCTACGGAGAGTAAGATCTCAGGTAATTTCGTCTACGTATTAGTAGTGCTGGAAGCTTTTTCGAAGTTCATTAAGCTGTGTCCGATAAGAAAAGCAACAGCTAAGGTGGTTCATAACAAACTTCCAAACGATTACTTTGTGCGTATCGGCAGACCAAAGGCGATTTTGCCCGATAATGGGACAGAGTTTACTTCCAAATTATGGAATGAAGGTATGGAAAGCATTGGGATTGGAGTGATACATATCTCAGCCTACGACCCGGCCGGAAACCAAGCGGAACGATACACACATGAGTTGTGGCGACTTTGTCGAACTATTTTCATCACAATCACAGGGCGTGGGGCAAATATATAAGAGATTTTGAGAAGATTACGAATGCTTTGACGCACAAATCTAAAGGATTCACTCCGGAGGAAATCCTTTTACACCATAAGTCTAAGAGTTTGGTGGAAGAGGTAATTGATCTCCCTCCACGAGTTAGTAATATTTTGGCGAAGAAAGAACGTTTACGAGAGTTAATGAAAAAGAAAGCAGAGGCGTCATAATGTGAAAGCGTGGCTTGGTAAATTTGCAATTGGCGACCTCGTTCTCGTTAAAGCGAGCGAGAAATCAAGCGAGACTGATAATGAGATTTCAAAATTTTAATTCATTTATAATAGACCGTTTAAGATTGTCAGTATATCTCACACTAACGATTATTGTTTACCTTTTCTTAAATATGGCAAGCTGTCAGGTGCACGTAACATTGTTGCCTTCAGTTGCATCAGTCAAGAACTGATTAATCTGCGAAAGAATTTCCACTAAAAACTGTGTTATTACTGTACTTTTCAAAATTTATTTCTTGGGCCAGATGGTCATCAACAATTTGCAAAAAGTATAACGAGAAATTTAGCTTACAGTGTAGATGTTCTAAAAGCAACTGAAATAACAAGAGATGGCTAAGCCATGACCAGTGTGTATAAATGTCACTCTGATCTATGTTTCATTTGTAATTTTGTAAATAATATGTTGCAAAAATTCTTTTATGCCATGTATTATGTAAGTTAAACAGATGCACTCAGACAGTGTAGAAGTTTCATGTCTCTGTATGCGTGTGAACATGGACAGTGTTGAGTTATCCACTGGGACAGAAATATAAGGACTCCTTGAGATTACTCTGGTCTGAGTTTTCAAAGAATAGAAGACAGGTGGACGTTCTAGAATGCCACTGTACACACAGAGAGATCAAGACTTCCTCTGTGGCACACGCAACAATTCCAAGTCTGGACTGGGCAGCTGCTCTCTTAGAGCGCTGCGCGGAGCGTCCTTTGTAAATACGTGCAGAACGCGACGTTCTTCTTTTCAGCATAACCGGAGTAAGGCTTTAATGTATTAGTTACCTTGTTTCTTTTCCTTTTACTCATTCTTTTGTATAGCCTTAACTATGTTGCTTACGTTTTCGTGTACAGTACTGACATGTAATATTGTGGTTTCAAATAAGTTATGGCACACTATGATGATCTGAGCTATAACGACACAATGTTGTCATGCTATTACGTGTCCACACATAATTATGATAATTAATGAGAAGCTCAATGAGCGATTAACAAAATGTATTTAAACAAAACTGAATGCATTTACGCAACTGCATTTTCTTTTGTATTTCTTCGGACATTCCCTGAATCTGTTTCTATTCAGGGAAAAACTCACGGAATGAGGGGCACATGTAACACCAAAAATGCAGATAACATACGTTTTGCAACATCCAAATTTTTTTGGCGTTTAGTATCCGTTGATAACGTGTACTGTACTTCTGATTCTGAATATGTAAGCACGAACTAATAATGTGCAGTTTCATTTATTCTGTATTTAGCTTAGCGAGTGACTTCTGCTAGCTATTTATGTATTTAATTGTTATATTAAACGTAAATTCAGTTCCTCATTCGCTTAAAGCGAATTGAATTCACTCTTTGAATAATCAAAAGTAAATTGCTTCACTTTCTCTGAATTTTGCATTACGTTACACTGAGGTTACTCAAAGTAAAATTGTTTACTTAACAAAGTTTCAGTTACATTTATTAAACCAATAATTCCAATTAACTTTACTTTCAGACTTTAGTATTTCGTAATAGGTAACTGAAATCTCAGTGTTTTCTGATTCATTTATTTTATTTAACCAATAACTCCAATTAACTTTACTTTCAGACTTTAGTATTTCGTAATAAGTAACTGAAATCTCAGTGCATTCTGATTCATTTATTTTCTCGTGAACTGCTGTGCTGTGGAAAAGCGTGATAACCTTCTGTAGCCACGCCAATAGCTATTCGCTTAAACTTCTTTGCCATTACCTTTCTTAACATTCTGGACATTCATTGCCCTAATGGGCTGGCGACCGTTTAATTGCCTGTTTTTTAGCTAATCAGTATTTTTTTATTATCAGTATTTTGTGCATTAAATATTAGTGGTACCCTTTCCCCCTCTGTGTAGTTCATGAGAGACAGCAGTATATTCCACCCACTTAAAAATTATCATCAGCATTTAGATTAGGTTTAGAATAGATTCTTCCTTCAGAAGGGTCTGTTATACAGTTTTCTCGTACTAACCGATATTATTTTCTTTTGGTTAACAAGAGTCTTATTTACTGTAAAATTTCATTAGGAATACGCGATCACAGTCAATTATATCGCAATGCAGCAGTCCAATTAGGAAGGGGGAGACTCTACTCCAGCGATGTCGTTATCCTGAAGGAAGTCATTCACAAGACGTGCACGATGGGGGCGCGAATTGTCGTTCATGAAGACGAAAGCCTCGCCAATATGCTGCCGATATGGTTGCACTATCGGTCGGACGATGGCATTCGCGTACCGTACGGCCGTTACGGCGCCTTCCATGATCACCAGTGGCGTGCGTCGGCCCCACATAATGCCACCGCAAAACAACATGAACCTCCACCTTGCTGCACTCGCTGGACAGTGTGTCTAAGGCGTTCAGCCTGACCGGGTTGCCTCCAAGCACGTTTCCGACGACTGTCTTGTTGAAGGCATATACGACACTCATTGGTGAAGAGAACGTGATGCCAATCCTGAGCGGTCCAGTTGGCATGTTGTTGGGTCCCACTGTACCATGTTTCATGGTGTCGTGGTTCCAAAGATGGACCAAGCCATGGACGTCGGGAGTGAAGTTAGCATCATGCAACCTATTGCGCACAGTTTGATTCGTAACACGACATCCTGTGGCTACACGAAAAGCATTATTCAACGTGATGACGTGCTGTCAGGGTGCCTCCGAGCCATAATCCGTAGGTAGCGGTCATTCACAGCAGTAATAGTCCTTGGACGGCCTGAGCGAGGTATGTCATCAACAGTTACTGTCTCTCTGTATCTCCTCCATGTCCGAACAACATCGCTTTGGTTCATTCCAAGACTCCTGGACCCTTCCGTTGTTGAGAGCCCTTCGTGGCAGAAAGTAGGAATGTGGACGCGATCGAACCGCGGCATTGGCCGTCTAGGCATGGTTGAACTACAGACAACACCTGCCTCAGACAACACAAACAACAAGTTCCTGGAGAAATGACTGGAACTGATAGGCTCTCGGACCCACTCCGTCTAATAGGCGCTGCTCATGCATGGTTGTTTACACCTTTGGGCGGGTTTAACAACATTTCTGAACAGTCAAAGGGACTGTGTCTGTGATACAAAATCCATAGTCAACCTCTGTCTTCAGGAGTTCTGGGAACCGGGGTGATACAAAACTATTTTTGATGTGTGTACGTTCTAACCAGACGGATTGCTGACACCTTGGTAAGAAACGTAAAATTGACTGTAGATGGATGCACGGCTTCCCAAACATCTTTCATTTGCAGATTTGAAATTTGGCTTCTGGTCCTAGGCGTGAAGCATACAGTTCCAAACGTCACGTATTATCATGTATTCGGCGTCACCCCCGTTGAGATATAAACTCTCTTGTTTAAAAGATACGGCTATTTCCTGATTAGAATTATTACCAGACGGATCATGAACTTTTATAAATGTCAAGTTAAGAATCTTACAATTCATCCTTCCCTCCCATTCTAAATATTTCACATATGCGGATGAATGCCTTGCCTAACCAAAAAAGCTGTCCCATATAAATTTTCGGTTGCCACAATTAAGATCTCTTGATAGCCCGGAATGCGGAGATCCTTATGATTTACTTCTTGTAACGTTGCCACATCCGTGCCTGATTCATAAAGAAACTCCTTCAACGCACTAACTTTCACCGGAGACTGCATTCTAATGACATTATAGTTGCTGTGCTGGACGTCTGCATGGTTGTAGAGGATGAAGGGAATTAATTATGTCAGTAGTGGTGCAAATACCCACGATTCAAACTGCAACATTTGCTTCAAGCTGACATCGGAGAGTGGACGCTGAAATGACGTTCTCAGATTTGGAGTAAGCCAATAGAGGTCAATTCTTCCTTGAACGAACTTCAGATGCTGCGCTTCCTCGCCTCCGACGTCTGCTGGCAACATTGCACTCGTCGTGGTCTGCATCGGAACAGGCTCTCTTTCAAAGTCATTTCCACAGTCCATGTTATGTTTCTCATAGTGACATAGCTCTCCTCGTTAAACTTTTTGCTGGGATCACGTTCTTCTCGATTGCCCCATCGTCTACTTGCTGTGACTGTTCCACGAGAGGGCAATCTAGCGCGACAGTCGTTCGAGTTGCGGCCACGGGCGCCGTTCAGTTCATCAGCGGCATTTTTACGGCCAGAGCGGCTGCGTGAGCCGCGTCGTTGAACTACGGGGTGTGGTTGGTTGGTTGATTTGTGGAAGGGGACCAAACAGCGAGGTCATCGGTCCCATCGGATTTGGGAAGGATGTGGAAAGAAGTCGGCCGTGCCTTTTCAAAGGAGCCATCCCGGCGTTCGCCTGATGCGATCAGGGTGGGCGGACGGAGGTTTGAACCGTCGTCCTCCCGAATGCGAGTTTAGTTTGCTAACCACTGCGCCACCTCGCTCGGAGACGGGATGTGTTTCAACAAATCAGTTTTGACCTGGCGAACACCGTTGAGCACAAGCAAAGGAAAACCGCAAACTCCCACCTCTCCCCAATAACTGAATATACACATCCATGCAGCGCCAGATCTACAGGGTTATTACAAATGGTTGAAGCGATTTCACAGCTGTACAATAACTTTATTATTTGAGATATTTTCAAAATTCTTTGCACACACAAACAAAAACTCAAAAAGTTTTTTTAGGCATTCACAAATGTTCGATATGTGCCCCTTTAGTGATTCGGCAGACATCAAGCCGACAATCAAGTTCGTCCCACACTCTGCGAAGCGTGTCCTCATCAATGAGTTCGAAAGCATCGTTGATGCGAGCTCGTAGTTCTGGCACGTTTCTTGGTAGAGGAGGTTTAAACACTGAATCTTTCACATAACCCCACAGAAAGAAATCGCATGGGGTTAAGTCGGGAGAGCATGGAGGCCATGACATGAATTGCTGATCATGATCTCCACCACGACCGATCCATCGGTTTTCCAATCTCCTGTTTAAGAAATGCCGAACATCATGATGGAAGTGCGGTGGAGCACCATCCTGTTGAAAGATGAAGTCGGCGCTGTCGGTCTCCAGTTGTGGCATGAGCCAATTTTCCGCGGGCTACGCGTGAAACTTGCCCGCACGCGTTCAACCGTTTCTTCGCTCACTGCAGGCCGACCCGTTGATTTCCCCTTACAGAGGCATCCAGAAGCTTTAAACTGCGCATACCATCGCCGAATGGAGTTATCAGTTGGTGGATCTTTGTTGAACTTCGTTCTGAAGTGTCGTTGCACTGTTATGACTGACTGATGTGAGTGCATTTCAAGCACGACATACGCTTTCTCGGCTCCTGTCGTCATTTTGTCTCACTGCGCTCTCGAGCGCTCTGACGGCAGAAACCTGAAGTGCGGCTTCAGTCGAACAAAACTTTATGAGTTTTTCTACGTGTCTGTAGTGTGTCGTGACCATATGTCAATGAATGGAGCTACAGTGAATTTATGAAATCGCTTCAATCATTTGTAATAGCCCTGTACGATATTTCAGGAACCGGGGCAAATACTTGATAGTGGCTCCACCCCTGCACCTCCAGCGCTTGAGAGGGGACGTCTAACATTTTAAGAAATCGGTTTTTCGATAATATGTTCATTTTGTACCGCACATCTTCCTGATGAGTTTGATACATACAACATATATGTTCGAGGATGCATAAAACATATTCATTGGTCTTAAGATTTAGCGTTCTCGCGTCCCGCGCCCTGGTTCCCGGGTTCGATTCCCGGCGGGGTCAGGGATTTTCTCTGCCTCGTAATGACTGGGTGTTGTGTGATGTCCTTAGGTTAGTTAGGTTTAAGTAGTTTTGAGTTCTAGGGGACTGATGACCATAGATGTTAAATCCCATAGCGCTCAGAGCCATTTTTGGTCTTAAGTTTGCCAAAGTGCGGTGTCATGCGTCTTCAATCAGCATGCTTCGATCGAAAGTCACTGAATTTAGCTCTGTGGGCCTCAAGTCTGTGTATTTTCTAATCGAAGGCATCAAACCTATCTATATTCAGGACAGCATAAATCAAAATATCCTGTGGTGCCTCTCCTGTTCCCAGTTGGCCAGTTTGACATCCTACTCTCTTTAAAAAAACTCACAATTAATACTGGGTGGGATTATTTGTGGCCGGGAGAATACGAACACTTCAGAAAATTTGCACTCTTCATTGCCTATTAGCTAATAACTTTCCCTTTTGAGTGACATAAAATTAAACATATGAAACAAAAAAGTAGTAAAGACAAGAGACAAGCAAGATAGTCACATTTCTTCAGTCCTTAGGTCCCAGTATTTTTTCTCTCTAATCCTGCTACAGCTTTGAAAGGAGTGCTTTCCTTTCTGCGGAAGACTGCATTACCGCAAAGTTCGTCAAACATTTTGCTACACGAAAACTCAAAATGTTGTCTAATACTAAAAACGCTGTTAATACGAATAGTGCCAAGACTCGTGTGGCTTCTCGATTTGATTACGTCTATTTTGTCACTGTCTGCTACATGAAACGAAATAGGACTTTCTAGTATTGAAACAGTTGTAACACATGCCAAAGAAGCGGCACTTTTTTGGGGACAAATGGTCGTTTCCGCCTATCTCATTTACGTAAATAAAACGACAGAATATAATTCACGAAGAATCACTATCAAAACGCTACTACGCCTACTACAAGCAAAAAGTTTTATGTTAGGAAATACTTTTACATTTCATTCATATGCTCCAGTTTCTCAAGCATGATATCGAAAAGTAGTAGTAGTAGTACGAAATATTTATATAAATTCGCAATCGTCATATTCTTCCATATAATTTGCTAGATATCCCCGTTTCTTCTCCCTCCTCGTTCTAATAAAAAAATCATGTCATCATTAACACTTTAACTAATCCTGGCATTGGCCGGCCGAAGTGGCCGTGCGGTTAAAGGCGCTGCAGTCTGGAACCGCAAGGCCGCTACGGTCGCAGGTTCGAATCCTGCCTCGGGCATGGATGTTTGTGATGTCCTTAGGTTAGTTAGGTTTAACTAGTTCTAAGTTCTAGGGGACTAATGACCTCAGCAGTTGAGTCCCATAGTGCTCAGAGCCATTTTTTTAATCCTGGCATTGTCTAAAGGTACTCTCCGATTAGCTTCACTGACGCTTGCAGAATCCCTGGTTTAGCTATACCGCATTTGTTCTCCGGTTACGCGTTATTACGTGCTCCAACAAAGCATTTTCCGCGCTATTGCGAGAACAGAATTAAGAGGCTGCCAAACGGGGGCTGTACAACTGGCCCTTAGTAGTGTAGCGATCTGGCAAAATTTTTCTCTCAAAATTTCATTTTCTTGCATACGCCGAGAAGACGATATGTAATCTCTTTTACCTATTATTCCTGTTAGTCGTTTATTTCCACTCTGGTAGTCTGAATCTATTGATGTCGCTAATAATTATAGCAGCGCTTATCATTTACACACTCAATCACATAAACAAACAGCTCATGTTCACTCGGCTCAGTTCATATATCCCCGTCCCCATTCGTCTGCGCGAAAGTTTTTTTTATTTCTAAATGCGACAGGGATTTCCCTCGCAGAGACATCACGTACACTATGCATGCATTCAGAAATCAACTTACGATTCGATCAGATATCAATTTAGAATAAGTATATGTCCTTTCGAGAACAGTTACTGTCTTCATATATATAGTTAAAGGCTACCCAGCCATTGACTTTCGTCTGTGAGAATGCGCATAGGTTGGCCAAACTCTTACGGGAATCGCCAAAGCGTGCGCGAGTAATGAGTGGATGAGCAAATGTCTATAAGGTACATTAGATATTTAGAATTGTGGACAGTTGGGAATGTGAGTCTCACGGGAAGCGTGCAAGGGATAAGTCCCTGCAGTCACGCTATTCATCTGTGTCCGCGGTGGCTCAGATGGATAGAGCGTCTGCCATGTAAGCAGGAGATCCTGGGTTCGAGTCCCGGTCGGGGCACACACTTTCAGCTGTCCACATCGAGGTATATCAACACCTGTCGGCAGCTGAGGGTTCCAGATATTCATTAGAATAGGTTCAAAAATGTTCAATAACCAACAGGGATCCGTTACAATATCAAACGAACAGTCGATAGAGCAACGTGGGCTGGATGCTAGGCGCTTTGTGAAACAAGGGTTTTTCTTCAAGAATATGAATTTGGCGCTTCGTGAAATTGCCGCATGGGGCAGATACTCCGGTTCCCCTCCTCTAGATATGGGCCTGCGTCCATGTTAACTAAGCGAACGGCTAATATAATCCGTTGGAAGCTCAAAAGGCAATTCAAATACGCATACAGTACGGAAGACCATTCCTGCATGCGACAGGTTCACTTCACCAAAGTTCGCTCACAATGTGAGTTATGTGAGCTAAGGGGATTCCTGCTGCTCCAGTGACAAACTTACGAATGTCAAGTGAATTGGGCTTAGGACATTCACAACTGAACGGTAACTTGACCGTACCTCTACGATAAATCGTTTCAAAAAATCCAAATACACGTGCAGTATGCATCTACAAACTTTGACCAGCGAAGTAAAAAAAGCTTTCTTCGAGAGAAACAGCCACCGAGAGTTCCCCTATGCAACCACTCGTCATGACGGCTCGAGGCAAGCTGATCACAGCTGTGGAGGCGGACCGTTGTGACGTAGGATCTAAGGAAATACGTTTCATCTCTGTAGTGTAGATCTCCCTTGTTACAGGATTTAAGTAAATCCCCTTTACAGACCTTGAAGCAAGACTTTGAACAAGTGCTCGTATCTCTGAAGATATCCACGTTAGAGCCCATATATACTGGACAATCCTTCTGTTGATTCGGTGTACATCTACATCTACATCTACATTTATACTCCGCAAGCCACCCAACGGTGTGTGGCGGAGGGCACTTTACGTGCCACTGTCATTGCCTCCCTTTCCTGTTCCAGTCGCGTATGGTTCGCGGGAAGAACGACTGTCTGAAAGCCTCCGTGCGCGCTCTAATCTCTCTAATTTTACATTCGTGATCTCCTCGGGAGGTATAAGTAGGGGGAAGCAATATATTCGATACCTCATCCAGAAACGCACCCTCTCGAAACCTGGACAGCAAGCTACACCGCGATGCAGAGCGCCTCTCTTGCAGAGTCTGCCACTTGAGTTTATTAAACATCTCCGTAACGCTGTCACGGTTACCAAATAACCCTGTGACGAAACGCGCCGCTCTTCTTTGGATCTTCTCTATCTCCTCCGTCAAACCGATCTGGTACGGATCCCACACTGATGAGCAATACTCAAGTATAGGTCGAACGAGTGTTTTGTAAGCCACCTCCTTTGTTGATGGACTACATTTTCTAAGCACTCTCCCAATGAATCTCAACCTGGTACCCGCCTTACCAACAATTAATTTTATGTGATCATTCCACTTCAAATCGTTCCGCACGCATACTCCCAGATATTTTACAGAAGTAACTGCTACCAGTGTTTGTTCCGCTATCATATAATCATACAATAAAGGATCCTACTTTCTATGTATTCGCAATACATTACATTTGTCTATGTTAAGGGACAGTTGCCACTCCCTGCACCAAGTGCCTATCCGCTGCAGATCTTCCTGCATTTCGCTACAATTTTCTAATGCTGCAACTTCTTTGTATACTACAGCATCATCCGCGAAAAGCCGCATGGAACTTCCGACACTATCTACTAGGTCATTTATATATATTGTGAAAAGCAATGGTCCCATAACACTCCCCTGTGGCATGCCAGAGGTTACTTTAACGTCTGTAGACGTCTCTCCATTGATAACAACATGCTGTGTTCTGTTTGCTAAAAACTCTTCAATCCAGCCACACAGCTGGTCTGATATTCCGTAGGCTCTTACTTTGTTTATCAGGCGGCAGTGCGGAACTGTATCGAACGCCTTCCGGAAGTCAAGAAAAATAGCATCTACCTGGGAGCCTGTATCTAATATTTTCTGGGTCTCATGAACAAATGAAGCAAGTTGGGTCTCACACGATCGCTGTTTCCGGAATCCATGTTGATTCCTACATAGTAGATTCTGGGTTTCCAAAAACGACATGATACTCGAGCAAAAAACATGTTCTAAATTTGTACAACAGATCGACGTCAGAGATATAGGTCTATAGTTTTGCGCATCTGCTCGACGACCCTTCTTGAAGACTGGGACTACCTGTGCTCTTTTCCAATCATTTGGAACCCTCCGTTCCTCTAGAGACTTGCGGTACACGGCTGTTAGAAGGGGGGCAAGTTCTTTCGCGTACTCTGTGTAGAATCGAATTGGTATCCCGTCAGGTCCAGTGGACTTTCCTCTATTGAGTGATTCCAGTTGCTTTTCTATTCCTTGGACACTTATTTCGATGTCAGCCATTTTTTCGTTTGTGCGAGGATTAAGGAACCTTTCCTCGGAGTCTGTCAAGGGAGTTCATTACACCCCGTACAACTACAGACTTTGGCATGAGCGCCCCACTTGGACGAGCTTATACCGAGAGAGGTGATTCCAGCCGTCTTGACTTTAAAATTTAGAAAATTTTTCAGATTTTTTCAACAATTTTCAACGCCAACATTAGCAATGGCTATTTCATTGCACTTATCAATTCACAAACTTAACTTTCCTTATTAATAGTAAAAGAAGTTCGTAATATAGCGCGTACAGCAATGCGAGATGCTTTTAATAATTTCCACAACGAAATCCTGTCTCTAAATCTGGCAGAAAACACAACGAGATTCTGGTCATACATAAAGCACACCAGTGGCAATCAGTACCTTCACTGCGCGATAACAACGGTGAAGTCACTGATGACAGTGCCACTAAAGCAGAGTTATTAAACACGGTTTTCCGAAACTCCTTCACCAAAGAAGACGGAGTAAATATTCCTGAATTCCAACAAGAACAACTGGCAAGATAAACATTGAAGTACATATCTTCGGTGTAACAAAGCATCTTAAATCACTTACTAAAGGCAAGGCCTCCGGTCCAGATTGTATACCAGTCAGGTTCCTCTCAGAGGATGCTGATGAAATAACTCCATATTTAGCAATTATATACAACTACTCGCTCACAGAAAGATCCGTACCTAAAGACTGAAAAATTGCTCAATTCACACCAATACCCAAAAAGGGAAGTAGCAGTAATCCGCTGAATAACATGCCTGTATCACTAACGTCGATTTCCAGTAGAGTTTTGGAACACATACTGTAATCCAACATTATGAAGTACCTCGAAGGAGACGATTTATTGACACATAATTAGCACGGATTCAGAAAATATCGTTCTTGCGAGACACAGCTAGCTCTTTACACTCATGAAGTAATAAGTGCTGTCGACAGGGGATGTAAAATTTATTCAATATTTTTAGATTTCTAGAAGGCTTTCGACACCGCTACTCACAAGCGCCTTCTAACCAAACTGCGTGCCTATGGAATATCGCCTCAGTTGTGCCACTGGATTCGTGATTTCATGTCAGAAAGGTCACAGTTCGTACTAATAGACGGAAAGTCATCGAGTAAAACAGAAGTAATATCCGGCTTTCCCCAAGGAAGTGTTATAGGCCCTCTAGTGTTTCTGATCTATATTAACGACATAGGAGACAATCTGACTAGCCCTCTTAGATTGTTTGCAGATAATGCTGTCATTTACCGTCTTGTAAAGTCATCAGATGATCAAAACGACTTGAAAAATGATTTAGATAAGATATCTGTATGGCGCGAAAAGTGGCAATTGACCTTGAATAAAGGAAAGTGTGAAGTTATTCACATGAGTACTAAAAGAAATTAGCTAAATTTCGATTACGCAATAAGTCACATAAATCTGAAGGCTTTAAATTCAGCTAAATACTTAGTGATTATAATTACAAATAACTTAAGTTGGAACGATCACATAGATAATATTGTGTGCAGAGCAAACCAAAGACTGCGATCAATTGGCAGAGCACTTAGAAGGCGCAACAGGTCTACTAAAGAGACTGCTTACACCACGCATCTCCGCCCTATTCTGGAGTATTGCTGTGCGGTGTGGGGTCCGCATCAGGTGGGACTGATGGATGACATCGAAAAAGTACAAAGAAGGGCAGCTCGTTTTGTATTATCGCGAAATAGGGGAGATAGTGTCACAGACATGAGACTCGAATTGGAGTGGCAATCATTAAAACAAAGGCGTTTTTCGTTTCGACGGGATCTTCTCATGAAATTTCAATCACCAGTTTTCGCCTCCGATTGCGAAAACATTCTGTTCGCACCCACATACATAGGCAGAAATGACCATCACGATAAAATAAGAGAAATCAGGGCTCACACAGAACAATTTAAGTGCTCGTTTTCCCCGCGTGCCGTTAGAGAGTGGAACAGTAGAGAGAGAGCTTGAAGGTGGTTCATTGATCCCTCTGCCAGGCAGTTTGTGAATAGCAGAGTAATCAGGTGGCTGTAGATGTAGAAATCGCTCCACCGAAAAAGCTACAGTTCGGTCAAGCAAATTCAGTTGATACAATTGTTGAGGGTGTTACCAATACAATTTTACGTGCCCCTCTGTCTGCTATCGTTGGCCGAAACCTCGCTATTTTTACATACTGAACCGTCCACAAAATAAAACTGACGTCAGTTTTAGGCGTTTCACCATGGATATAAACAGTTCATGGAATTGAGATTGCTACCTTCCACTTTCGCTGATCTACATAGCAACGTGGTAGAACTGTCACCATAAATCAGTCACCTTCAATTGTAGCTGAACCCTAGAGAAAATTCTGAATGTAAATACTTATAATATACTGGTGCAAGGTGATTTTCCCACAGGTAACCTGCATCGATTACAAAATTATCCAACATGCAAAACGTAGGTTCTTCTCTCATATTATACACTATCTGCTCAAAAGAACCAAACACTACTTTTTAATGTGGAACTGTCCCGCGAGAATAAAAAGGAGGCAAGGAATACTGTGTTGTCCGTGGAGAAGCAGTAACAGCGGAATCGGTGGTTCGGTAGAGTTCAAGGACTTCAAATATAAACTAATCACTGGGTATCATCTGAGTAACAAATCCATCAGGAACATGTCAGCCTCTCTCAACCACCTCATTTCGATCGTCGGTGACGTGATTGTGAGGTGCAAATAGCTAAACTAAGACCATGCAGGCCTTAAGTATATACCGACTGGAAATATCGAACACTGCAGACGGTGGTATTAAAATTCACATGAAAACATGTCAAGGAATCCCTTGTGAATTCCAAAGGGCTGCTACCAGTCCAGCTAGCACAATGTCTTTGCGTAGGGAATTAAAAAGAATGGAGTAGACTGTGTCACAACGACTCTGTACTATTGTACATATAAGTAATTCTTTTCATCTGATCTTACGATAAACTTGTGTAATTGATGTTCTGATTTTATTTCTTTTTGTTTCATCCCATTATGTTAAGAAAACTATAAAGAAGTTTCAATGTGAATATTAATGTTTATGTCAAATTTCAAGTAATATTGTAATAGAATTGAAATGTAACAGATGTTGAAACTGTTGTAAGATGTTTAAAATTGTAACTGTGCGTCTGGTCCATACGTAGGCAACGTGTTAGGATGTGTAGAATGCAAAACCTCGCGTGAATACCCGGTCCGTCAGGGAGCGGCAAAAGGTGGATGGCAGGCGAGCGCGGGAAAATGCACGCGGGCACTGCACGGCACAAGGGGCTCAGTAGTAGTTGGAGTTTGGCACTGGTTTGAGCAACACCTTCTGGAGCGAGGAGGCTCTCCTGGAAGACATAGCTTCACCGAGCCTCGGGTGTGCCGTTCCAACGCCCACACAGCATGGCAAAATTCCATAGGCACTAAATGGAAAAGTATTGCGACTCTAAGAAGAATTAAAGTACCGATACGTCAAGAGCCATAGCTGTGGTTGTATGTGTGCTCTGTGCCTCGCCATCTTGCCGCCCGCCAACCGTCGCATCGACACTAACAGGTTGAAACTTTTAGTACTGTATTCGTGTGGACCAGAGAGTGAACTGTGTTTGTTTGGTGCAATAATAACCTAAATTTTACCAGAACTTTTCAGTCATTTAATCATCCTCACAACTCACCTAGACAGGGTTCTTTCCAAACGTTGTGCAATCCGAGTGTCCCGAAATGAAAATTAAAAATTGTGTTAATAATAATTATTTGCAGAACTAGCTATATTAGAACGGTGTTTAAAGAAATGTTAATGAACCAGTAAATGAATAGCGAAGGTCTAACGACGTCGAAAGATAACTTCAGTGTTGGTATAGTAATGAAGTTTATTATTCTTGAATGAATAGTAAATTCAGTAATCATTTTTTTTAAATAGAGCGATCATAACAGTTTCAGGGTGCCCCCTTCATTAATTTGAATTCTGAAGTGTTCTAAATTGGTTTGACCAGCAAAAGTTAAAGTCAAAATTTATCAGTGTTTTATCTTTATCAAAATTGACATTTTGTGTGTGGTATGAAAGTATAATTTGTAGGGTAACCTATGCCCGATTTTAATCGGATTAATAGATAGTATAAAGTTTTGTAGTAAACATTATAGTGTAGTGTTATGTATTCATGATTTTCCATATCAGTACGGAACGTGAAACTATCAGTTCAATAGATTTTCTAGTTCTAAAATTCTACTACATTATGCAGTGTTACAACTTGTTGTTTTGCATAAATATATACCAACTTGTACAGGGAAGAAACTCCGTTAGTGCCTAATTAGGCTGGCGACCATATTATTGTCACATTGGTACGAGGGCAGTTCAATAAGTAATGCAACACTTTTTTTTCTCGGCCAATTTTGGTTGAAAAAACCGGAAATTTCTTGTGGAATATTTTCAAACATTCCCGCTTCGTCTCGTATAGTTTCATTGACTTCCGACAGGTGGCAGCGCTGTACGGAGCTGTTAAAATGGCGTCTGTAACGGATGTGCGTTGCGAACAACGGGCAGTGATCGAGTTTCTTTTGGCGGAAAACCAGGGCATCTCAGATATTCATAGGCGTTTGCAGAATGTCTACGGTGATCTGGCAGTGGACAAAAGCACAGTGAGTCGTTGGGCAAAGCGTGTGTCATCATCGCCGCAAGGTCAAGCAAGACTGTCTGATCTCCCGCGTACGGGCCGGCCGTGTACACCTGTGACTCCTGCAATGGCGGAGCGTGCGAACACACTCGTTCGAGATGATCGACGGGTCACCATCAAACAACTCAGTGCTCAACTTGACATCTCTGTTGGTAGTGCTGTCACAATTGTTCACCAGTTGGGATATTCAAAGGTTTGTTCCCGGTGGGTCCCTCGTTGTCTAACCGAACACCATAAAGAGCAAAGGAGAACCATCTGTGCGGAATTGCTTGCTCGTCATGTGGCTGAGGGTGACAATTTCTTGTCAAAGATTGTTACAGGCGATGAAACATGGGTTCATCACTTCGAACCTGAAACAAAACGGCAATCAGTGGAGTGGCGCCACACCCACTCCCCTACCAAGAAAAAGTTTAAAGCCATACCCTCAGCCGGTAAAGTCATGGTTACAGTCTTCTGGGACGCTGAAGGGGTTATTCTGTTCGATGTCCTTCCCCATGGTCAAACGATCAACTCTGAAGCGTATTGTGCTACTCTTCAGAAATTGAAGAAACGACTTCAGCGTGTTCGTAGGCACAAAAATCTGAACGAACTTCTCCTTCTCCATGACAACGCAAGACCTCACACAAGTCTTCGCACCCGAGAGGAGTTCACAAAACTTCAGTGGACTGTTCTTCCTCATGCACCCTACAGCCCCGATCTCGCACCGTCGGATTTCCATACGTTTGGCCCAATGAAGGACGCAATCCGTGGGAGGCACTACGCGGATGATGATGAAGTTATTGATGCAGTACGACGTTGGCTCCGACATCGACCAGTGGAATGGTACCGTGCAGGCATACAGGCCCTCATTTCAAGGTGGCGTAAGGCCGTAGCATTGAATGGAGATTACGTTGAAAAATAGTGTTGTGTAGCTAAAAGATTGGGGAATAACCTGGTGTATTTCAATGCTGAATAAGACAACCCCTGTTCCAGAAAAAAAAATGTGTTGCATTACTTATTGAACTGCCCTCGTAGCATCTTCTGGTTTGCTTTTGGTCCATCCTGACGTGTGATTGCGTTTCGAACTTACTTGACGGATCATTGTTATTACAGAGTGGATGTAAGTCTGATTTGCCACCATTCAGGTACACGCGGTCGATATCTATGCGAAAATCCTTTCTCATAAGGTGAATCCCGCCCACTTACCATAGCACAGGCTTTAACGAGTACTGTGTCAGGGATTACAACTGTACGACGAGCTCCTCATGAGCCACACACTTCTGACGCTGAAACGTGTGATTTGGAGTGATGAATCACGCTGTACCCTGTGGCAATTCGATGGAAGGGATCGAGTTTGATTAATCCGTGGAGAACGTTAAGTGGCATCATGCGCAACGCCAACGATGTAGTACAGATGTGGTGTCAGGGTATGGGAGTCTTTTTCGTGCTTCATGTGTGGTGCCCTTACTACGCCTAAATACGGAAGCACAGGAATGCACTTTATGGCACTGCGTACTGCATAGAGTCGAGGAAAGTTTCGTAGACGATGATTCTTCGTATCAGCATAACAACGTGCCCTGTCAATTCAGCATCTGTGAGGCAATAGTTTATGGACAATAACATTCCTGAAATGACTGGTCAGCCCACAGTCTCGGAATGAACTCAAACTTTTGGATGGTTTAATATGTCGACTTCGCTCCTGACATCATTTGCCGCCCCTCACTTCAAGTCATGGGAAAGAATAGGCTGTTATTCTACAGAGATAATCAGACACCTCGTTAAAATTATCCCTCTACAGAACTCAAGCCGTACTAAGTCGACTAACGGGTGTCTGAATGCTTTGATCAAATGTTTTTCCACGGGTCACGAATAAATTTAACCTGCCAGGTGCCCATCAGCCCTCAAAAAGCTAACCAATACCGAACCGACCACTACTGAAGTAATTATACTTGCAAAATCCACAAATGTGTACAAAAATAGCGTAAATAATGGATCAGATATACGCATGTAAGTGACAATTCTTCCAATTCTACATTCGTCAATAAAATGGGGAGAAACGTTAATACATGACCGGTATAAGTGCTAAGTCACGGAGGCTGTACTGAGAAGTTGAGTGCAGAAGTTGCTATGTATGTAGAATTTGTAACTTTGTAAGTGTTCAGGATTTTCGCTTCAAAGAAATTTTGCACCTACAACACACATCTTGAAAGACAGTTTTGAACGTCATTTACAAACATATTCCACAATATGCACTATTGGGACGTTCTGTAACAAAATGGTGAATAGTTTGTCTGCCTGCTCCACAGTAGCATTTTGGAGATGGAGTCTTACCCCACCTATCAAGAAATCTCGCGATTCTGTCATGATTAGTGCGTATTCTACTAATCTTTGTCCATATTATGCGCAACTGGTCGAAGGCAGAGGGTATCTTTCTTATGCATGGTGATACTCAAGCCTCTGCCCGGGCTCATTCCCATGTTGTATAACACAAAGACGATTGATGAGGGCGGTGGCAATGACTTTTATGAAGGCAGCCTCACCAGTAGAGTGTAATTATTTCAGATTTCTCCTTTATTGATCATAGGGCACAACGAGTTTCTTTCCTTTCTAAATATTGTGTGTGCTTTACATTGCAATATAATATCTAAATAAGGAGACCGTTTAACGGGATTTTTTTTAGAAAGCATATAGTGCCTCTCGGTGAGTATGGCGGCACAAATGTTTTGTAGAAGCCAGTTCTTTTTCTAAAAATCATAAAAAGTGTGGAAAACAGTGAATATGATTGCAAAAGAAAACGGAAACAAACCAAAGATGCACAACAGGAAGAAAAACATGACACGCTGTCAAACGATAGAAACGCGTGAAAACAAAGTCGACTTCGTAAGTTGCTCTCTAAATTTGTTTCCGTGCCGGCCGAAGTGGCCGTGCGGTTAAAGGGGCTGCAGTCTGGAACCGCAAGACCGCTACGGTCGCAGGTTCGAATCCTGCCTCGGGCATGGATGTTTGAGATGTCCTTAGGTTAGTTAGGTTTAACTAGTTCTAAGTTCTAGGGGACTAATGACCTCAGCAGTTGAGTGCCATAGTGCTCAGAGCCATTTGAACCATTTGTTTCCGTACGGAATTTAGCTCAGCTTTACCTCCCACTCTATAAAAGTGTACGTATTACCAGAACTAAGTGTTCACAAACTGTTATCCAACTTACACTCGTATGCTAACCTTTGATTTCACTGATCCTAATTTGAACTGATTTGTAACTTATCTGAATGCAGCTTGACTTTTGTTAAATGCGCAACAGAAGTAAAACTATTATGTTGCCCCAAGTAAAATTTTCATCAACCTCGCATCTTGACAACATTGTTGTAGATTTCTAGAAAGCACGACAGCAAACAGCAAGGAGACAGTGGCTAAGCTAGATTTCTGTTTCTAAATACACATTCAAACTGTTGCATGTGGTAATGCGTAGTGATAAACAATGAGATGGGGAGAGTAACTATCCCTATGAAATGATGTTCCAATACAACGATTTTACGGGGTTTATTCGGAAAGTAACAAACGATCGGTCGCGAAATGGAAACCACAGTGAAAATCCGATAAAGTATTACGCAGGTGTGTTGGGCAGTGTCTCTAATATGCCTGTCGATCGCATTTCGTCGTTATTTTTAGTTCTGAGCACACAGGGAGCACAGAAAGATTCGTAGAACAATAGTGTCTCCCGCCAAGTACGAGAGCCTGGTGAGAAATTTCGCCTGAAGCTATACAGCCAACATTACATAACTGTCGTGCGTTATCTTCTTCGAGACAATTCTCAGCCGCATTCTGCAGGGACAATGTATATGCTCCTGCATCGTTTTGAATCGGCAATGTTTGATTACCCACAATACAGCCCGTAATTGTCTCCCTCTGAGTTTCATCTCTGCTCACATGAACCGCTGGCTATGAAGACATTTTGGCACAGACAACGAGCTGTAGGCCAGCGTAGAGAATTAGCGGAAGGCGCTGGCGACTGTCTTCTATAACAAGGGTACTGTAAAGTTGGTACAACGCTACGACAAATAAGTGGGTCGGCGGCTATGGAGACAAGTAGCTGGAAGTTCTAGCTAACTGTTGCAAGTAAAACAGTTTCGATTTTCACTGTGGTTTGCATTTCGCGACCTATCGTTCCTTACTTTCCGAATAGCCCCAGTAGAATGAAATATATAGCCAAAAAGGCAGAGTAAAACTTCGCATGATCTTCTCATGTAACACTGGTCTGAACAATAGTATGCTTACCGAAGTGAAGAATGATTTAACAGGATATGACATTAACAAAGAATTTTTATAAAAATCAAACAGCTTAACCAACTAATATTTTAATCCATTATTCAAGAGTGGAGGGGTTTTTCTCTCAGCTCTGAGCAAGTTAACCATCTGACAATAATCAGTCTGACAAACTGGGTGCTCAGTGTTACAGTCTTACCAAACTTCCTCTCTTCAGAAATAATGACATTCTCCAATGTACACATTATACTCATCCTTGCTGTCCTTTCTTCATCTAACAGATACACCACTTCTAAATATGTCCATCACCTACCACACTTCAACTAGGAATGTATCAGACTGCTTAGAGGCAAAGATTGTGTCACGACAGGACCAAAGATTGTTTAACAGTAACATATCTCGCTCTCTCTCTCTCTCTGACGTACACATCGATGACATACAAAAACCGCATCACATGACCATCTTACAACTTCCACAATTTATATAACTTCAGAAATAACTCGAGACCCATAGAAGATGACATAAGTATCTAAATATGTTTAGATATACAGAGTGTCCCATTTATTTTGACCACCCTAAATAACTGTTTGTCCAGATGCAAATGTTTCAAGAAAATGTTCTTTAGCCGTCAGGGGAACATCAATCAGCTGACTGCCTTCGTTGTAACTTTGTTTTTTACAAAGATATGAACAGAGGTAGGGACTTCTTTAAATGGCATCCTGTATTTTTATTCGGTAATTCATTTCCTCTCCTAAAGACCTGTTCAAAAATGAATCACAATGTACCATTCACTGAAACACAACGTTATTAATTACATAAAACAACACTGACTTTGAGCCTGGGATCAAAAATTCGTCCAAGTGCTGGAGTTCTCAGAAACAAATGAAAACCAAGTAACAACATAACACAAAATTGACTTTGACTCTCTTGCAACATTGCCCTGGAGTAGAACATTCAAAGGTGCTCAAAGTGGTGACCCTGGACACCGATACACTGGTGCACTCGTTGAATGAAAGAATTATTTACTGCTTCTAGTGTTGGCTGCCGATGAGAATTACAAGAAAGCATGATACGTTCCTGCATGTCCTCTGGAGTTGTTGGAATATCGCGATAGACAACGTCTTTAATGCGTCGCCAAAGAAAAAAGTCAAGAGAATTTAAATCAGGAGACCTAGCAGGCCAAGTAACTGCTCCTCGACCAATCGGGCTGTGTACCTTCGGTTCAGAACGCGACGTGCATGCAAGGCATTGTGTGCTGAACATCCATCGTGCTGATACCACATAAGCAGTCTGGTTCTTAGCGGCACTTCATCCAGAAGAGGAGGAGGAATTCGTCTGAGGAAGTTGGCATACGCTGTGCCGTTTAGACTACTATTGAAGAAATAAGGGCCAATAATTGTGGTACCAAGCATCCCACACCAGACGTTAACTCTCCATTGACGCTGACGTTCCACCTGTCTAAGCCATCGTGGGTTGTCGCAGAACCAACAATGTTCTTTGTATTTACCTTTCCTTTGTTTGAGAAGGAACGTTCATTGGTAAATAGAACAATGGAGAAGAAGTTTAGGTTGGTAAGGATTTGCTGCTGTGCCCACTGACAGAACTGTACACGATTCTGGAAATCATTCTCATGCAGTTCTTGATGTAGGTTTACATGGTAAGGATGGAACCGGTGACGTGTAAGAATACAAGAATACGATGTACGCTGGTTTTAGGAATGCCAATCTCGTGTTCAAACTGTCGTGTGCTCACATGTGGATTCGTAGCAGCGGAAGCGAGAACTGTAACTGCTACGACGATTGCGTTTTCGTAGGTTGAAAATTCCTGTTTCCTGAAGCGTCGGAACAAGGTGATAAAATATCCGTCGGCAAGGTGTGTTCTTGTCCTCGGTACAGTTCGGCTGCCTGCGTAGCATTTTGCCTACCTTCAACAACAACAATAAAAGAAACGTTACGTCGATGCAGTTTGTAGGAAAGACAGCCTTTACTGTATGCCTACTTTACACAACAGTATTTAAAAGAACTAAACTACTGTACTAAATGTACTCGTACATAAGGAAACAGTATTGCAATTACTGTTCTGCTAACTTACATTCCCCATAGATGAGTAGCGTTTCTATCTTCTCTTTGTTGGTGTACATGTTACTCACACAACGCTTCAACTGACGATGGTTGGCGGAATGACGAGTGTGCATTCTACTTGTGTTTACATTTGTCTTCTGTCAACGTCAGCACGTGGATGTGCTCCATTACCCAGAGTACCTGCACTAAGCGCTGGGAACGTCAACGTCAGTGTTGTGTTATGTAATTAATAACGTTGTGTTTCAATGAATGTTACACTGTGATACATTTTTGAATAGGTCTTTAGGAGAGGAAATGAATTACCGAATAAAAAATACAGGTTGCCATTTGAAAAAGTCGTACTGCTGTTCATATCTTTGTAAAAAACAAAGCTACAACGAAGGCAAACACTCTGATTGATGTCCCACTGATGGCTAAAGAACAATTACTTGAAAGATTTTGTAATTTGCATCTGGACAAACAGTTACTTAGGGTGGTAAAAAAAAAATGGGGCACCCTGCATACAACAAGAAATACATTGTGTTTTGCAGAAGGCGGAATTTAAATACCCAAATTTAATTCAACAGGAGCATTCTACACCAACAAAATAATCAGATGTAAAAGATAGTTAACTAAGAGAGAAAAGTGGTGCACAAGACTAATGGTTGCAACTATTGGGTTTCAGACATAAAATTTTTCTTGATGTCAAATGCAAGGAAGACTGGGAAAGACTGATGCACGGAGTATGGATTAAAGTTCGACGAGCTGATATGCATGTATCTGAGAGTAATAGACATCGAGGGCGTACTAAATGAGAGGCAAAGCCAAGCAATTACAACAGCCTCCCCTAGAAAAAAAAATTACCTAGAAATGGGCATCTTGCCTTGCCTCACAGATAAACGTTTCAGTCAAGTAACAGGTCAAAGTAAGATGTGAAATCTGCTGGGTATTAACTAGAAGCAAATCAATCCAGAAGCTGTCAGTTTTGAAATCACGAAGATATTCCGCCTTTCGCCTCTATTCTCCTTGCAACTGAAAACGTCAGAAAGCTCTGGGTTCTACATGCTTCTGTTAGAATTGTATCTTCAATTTGTCACTTTTTTCGGGCTATCAACCAGTAAAAAATAACTATAAATTTGAATTACCTGTCTAACTGAAAAATTTTGCAAATCTCAAACTACATTTTCTCAGTAAAGTACATTCTGGGTATTGAGAAGTACTATTAGTGAATACGGTCATTAACAAATACATTTTCCTGTAGTTTTAAGTTTTAGAGATTATGCTGTAAATTCCTACCATACGCTGCTAAGGGTTTTCAGTTTCGCCGTTGTGCAAATACTTTCAACCTGGAGATCATGATCTGGCAGAACTTTAAAAATTTTTCATGATGAGAATCACAGTCTTCGTCTACCACTGTAAAATGTAATCAATACTTATTTATCACTGTGCATACGTGTGAATCTAGAGTATCGAACTGGTATTAATTTCAAAGAATTTCTGTTACGTTTTCCGTCTCCCTTCCCCTTCTTTTACGAGATTACTCTAAGTTGCCCTTTCGCTAACACCCTTCCGGCTCTTCTCCTCCCCACCACCACCCAGCGCAGTTCCTGAAACTTGATTGTCATGGGACTAGAGATATTCTAGGGAATGTTCAACAACAGACCCTTGCGCACAAAATATATTCATGAAACTCAGGTTAGAATTTCTGAACACTATGTGCTGGAGTATCATACCCCATTACGCATAAGTGGATTTCAGAAACTTGGACTGTTAAGATACACTGAAGCGCCAAAGAGACTGGTATAAGCATGCGTATTCAAATACACAGGTATGTAAACAGGCAGATATAGGTGCTGGGGTCTACAACGCCTATATAAGACAACAAGTGTCTGGCGCAGTTTTTAGATCGGTTACTGTTGCTACAGTGCCAGATTATCGAGATTTAAGTGAGTTTGGCCGTGGTGTTATGCATGGGGGCTTAGTTATTAAATTTGAAAATCATTTTTATTTTTCGTAGCTATATGTCCGATTACGCTGTCTCGTAAACGGTTGGCCCTGACTAGTATTATTACGCAATCTGACTGCATAGAACAACAACAAAGAATGAAATGAAAATTTTCGTTAACACAATTAATTAATTAAGTCCCCAGCAACTATAAATCCTACGAAACCAAAGCACAAGTATAAATGTTCTGTTTGTGGAAGTATGACTCAACGTACACATCTGGCACGGTTCTTCTTCAATAAGACAAGAAATTTCAAATACCATTTATACTGACGTGATAAAAAAAATTTAGAAATACTATAATTGCGCAGGAAAACCAGAATTACACTCTAATACAAGAACACAAGCCAGATGCTTTGTTGACTGAACCTGTAATGACGCATTATTCAGGACATTGAAATAATGAGAAAAAAAAGAAAAGTAGTTTGTTACCTTCATTTATATTGATGAAAAGCACTCTAATCATTACAATATCTCCACACCGACTCGTTACTACCACATCTCAACAAGAACTGACTACTGCCACATCTCGACAAGATCTCTTCACTACGACATCTCAGCAAGCACTGACTACTACGAGTTCTCAACAAGCACTGCCCTCCGCTACTTCTCAATAATCACTGCCAGTGGAGGCGGCGAAACAAAACTCTCTGGCGCTGTGGCTCAGTGTAGCCACCTTTCAGTTACAGTCGGCGCACGAGCGATAGGACACAGAATCTCCGAGGTAGCGATGAAGTGGGTATTTCCCCGTACTACCACTTCAAGACTATTCCGTGAATATCAGGAATCCGGTAAAAAATCATTCCGACATCACTGCGGCCTGCTAAAATTCCTGTAGCAACGGGAACAACGACGCCTGAAGAGAGTCTTTCAATGTGACAGAAGTGCACCCCTTCCGCAAATTGCTGCAGATTTCAGTGCTGAGCCATCAACGAAACATCATCGATATGAGCTTTCAGAGGTGAAGACCCGCTCGTCTGCCCATTGATGACTGCACGACATAAGGCTTTACGCCTCGCATGGGCCCGTAAACATCGGCATTGGACTGTTGATGACTGCAAACATCTTGCCTGGTCGGATAAGTCTGTTTCAAATTGTATCTAGCGGATGGACGTGTTCGGGCATGGAGATAACCTCTTGAATCCATAGACCCTACATGTCAGCAGGAGACTGATCAAGCTGGTGTAGGCTCTATAATGGTGTGTGGTGTGCAGCTGGAGTGATAAGTCTAGACACTACTCTGTCAGGTGACACGTAGGCAAACGTCCTGTCTGATCACCTGCATCCATTCATGTCTACTGTGCATTCCGATGGGTTTGGGCAATTGCAGCAGGACAATGCCAGGCCCCACACGTCACGAATTGCTACAGAATGGCTGCAGGAACACTCTTCTGAGTTTAAACACTTCCGCCGGCCACCGAACTCCCCAGACACGAACATGATTGAGTGTATCTGGGATGCCTTCCAACGTGCTGTGCAGAAGAGATCTCAACCTCCTCGTTCTCTTACGCATTTATGGACGGCCCTACAGGATTCATGGTGTCAGTTCCCTCAAGCAGTACCAGACAGTAGTCGAGTCCATGCCACGTCGTGTTGCGGCTCTTCTGCGTGCTCGCGGGGCCCTACACGATGTTAGGCAGGTGTACCAGTTTCCTTGGCTCCTCAGTGTATAACAAGCTTTCCACACATCACCAGTCATAACAACAACCATAAATTCTAAATTTGTAGAAAAACTACTACGTCAGGTGTCATTATAAATAACATACCATGCCACCCAAATCAACACAGATTAGCATTATTTAGATCAGCAATCAACCATGTTGTCAAAATTCATACTGTACCTGATGTAAAACCAAAGAATTTAACATTTTAAAAACAATATCCCACGATAATGGATACGAACCATCCACAGTTGACAAATTAGATGAAAAAATAAAACCCAAACAAACAGCATGAACAACACATTTATTAACAGCTGCTCCTGCTGCTACATAGGACAAACAGGACGACACTTTGAAATTCGATATAAAGAACACACAGACGCACTACGTTTAAAAAATTTAAGTAGATCTAGTTTTGCAGCCCATCTAACAAAAATAAGTCATTCGTTACAAACATGACAACAAGCCGCTTATCCTACAAATTGCAGGCAAAGGAATAAAAATGAATCTCTTGTAACAGTTAGAAATTTTTGCTCATAAGAATAAGTCTCCCCAAATCTAGTTAAATGAACAAACAGATTTAGCACATTACCTAATTTTCCTACATTTCAAACAATCATTACACTTGGAAAACTAAATAACTCACAAAAAAACCCTCTTCTCTCTCTCTCTCTCTCTCTCTCTCTCTCTCTCTCCATCTCTGTATCTCACACATTGGCACACTTATTCAACACTACTACTACTACTACTACTACTACTACACACACACACACACACACACACACACACACACACACACACACACACACACATACAATTTCATCCTCCCACATACCACACAGAGTAACAGATCATTATTTTTTTTTTAAAAAAAGAGTTGTGCTGTGACGTTTATTGTTAATTTCGTAAGTGATGATCAATGGTAGTTACACAGAAGACAAATGAAATGTAAATCGAAATTGCAGTGCTAAAGTTGTAGTTGTATTATTTTCCAAATTGTTTCACAGATTTTGTAAATATCACATGTCACTTGTCAATTGCCATAGAGAAATAGATACTTACTTACTGGCGACAATGTGTGTATTACAAGATCTGAAGAACGAGAATCCATGTCCTAGTACCAACTCTTTGAAACAACTTCAGCCATACTCTTTGTTTTACTTACATTTTGTAAAGCATGTGGAACGTGTTATCTACGGCTAAATGTGTAAAGTGCAGTACAGTTACCATCACTGGAAAACATTCAGAATGTTTTGCAGAATACTGTGTACACTAACATCCAACCAACGGATACCAATCACTATAAGTAAAGCTATATATGTGCGTGTGTGTCTGTCTGTGTGTGTGTGTGTGTTTCTGAATAAATATATAATGTCAATAATTCTCGCTACACTCCGTGCTTACATGTTTCGTTTGTACATCTTGCTACAGCTACATGACTCCCACACTGCTGCAGACAATTGGCGAAATGCCGCGAAAAGTGAGGGTAATGGTCAAGTGGCCTTAATCAGTAGTGCGTGGATAAGCTGAGAATTTGTGTCTGAGAGGACGCTTTCTATGATAGTCCACGCAGTTGCAATGACCACTGTGTCTGAATGGTGTAGTGGTCAATGCATCTGACTAGTAAGCACAAGACCCAGTTTCGAATCCCGGCCTGGCACAAATTTTCAAATTTTCCCGTTGATTTAAAACAGTATCCAGTGGCAACTAATGTCATTAATTACATTGTGTGTTGAAAGATAGTTAAATTTGGCTGGCGGCGAAAGTGAGGTGGCCAGTCAAACAGTTGGATACGTCCAGGGTAAAATTTACAGATTACCAGGACAGAGGCAGATGACACATTCTCATGATGAAACACTTTGCTAGCAGGACTAATGTGACACAGTTAAACATCTGCTGAAAACTTATACAGTGCTTAAGTGGTCAGTGTTAGCAATTCCGTTGATTGATTCACTGTCTAAAGATGTCTGAATAACGTCCAGCCTGAGCCATAAGCTCGCCTACAACACCTGCTGCCTTCCATCTCACGTGTGTAGCCACCACACAACAGCGCACAACCAGGGATCCACTTGTAATGACAAACAGCAAATCGCTCCAGCAAAACGCCAACTGTGAATATTCCGTATGTGTCACATTAATAATTTATATCCAACAAATAACTGGAACACTACTGTTTACTTTTAATTCTGTGTGTGACGGAAATATGTTAATTGTTATATAGCAACTATAAAGTAATCTACTAAAGAGAACTACAGTCAGATTAGCCAGGGTCCAAGTAGACAAATTCCGAAGACGTCAGACTAAGTATTACCTATTCAATGACAGTCCTTTAGCAGGTGAATCTAATCTGTTCATCTTTTTGACTGTAATCGTCACAATTAGGTACATTTTTAGTTAACAAATGTAAGTAGTTTGTCAAGTCGGATAACATCGTAAATTCACTAGCGCAAAGATGGCATTGCAGCTTCCACACAACAAAATTGATGTTACAGTATATTAGTTTTCCAGTTTCCGACTAAGAGTCATGTACAGAGGATGTGGGATGACAGATTAACTACAAAAATGAGCTACTCGTATTTACTACAGTGCACCCAGGAAGAAGGAATGTAGGCAGACAAAATAAGAAATGAATCTAAGAGATGCATAGCTAAGGATGCAGTACCTCATAAGATTTGGTTTCCGTTACTGTTCACTGTGTGGATAAAATATCTAGCAGAAAGCATCGAAAGCTCTGTAAGTGTGCGGATAATGTGTTTGTCTATAAGAAAGTAGAAACGGCAAAAAGTAGTATACAATCGCAGAATGACATGCAGATAATTGATGAATGGTGCCGGTTCTAGCAGTCGGCCCCCAACGTAAATAATTGGAACATGTACAACGAAAGAAATCCACTAATGTACAACTGCACTATTGATGACAAACTGCTGGGAACAGTAACTACCGTAATATATCTAGGAGTATCTTTCCGGAGAAACCTTCCGTGGAATGGCCACGTAAAGCAAGTAGTACAAAAGGTGTATGCGAGACTGAGATTCATACGAAAAATCTTTAGGAAAGAATTGGGCTATAAGGCGGTTGTTCGACCGATTCTTGAGTATTGTTCATCAATCTGGGACACTTGCCTTGTAGGACTGCTCGAAGAGACAGAGGAGATCTAACGAAGTGCGGCATGTTTCGTCACAGTTCCGTTTAGTCTGCGCGAGTGCGTTACAGAGATGCTCAACAAACTCAGGTGGCAGACGTTAAAAAAGATGTTCTTATTGTGGTCTTCAGTCCTGAGACTGGTTTGATGCAGTTCTCCATGCTACTCTATCCTGTGCAAGCTGCTTCATCTCCCAGTACGTACTGCAGTCTACATCCTTCTGAACCTGCTTAGTGTATTCATCTCTTGGTCTCCCACTACGATTTTTACCCTCCACGTTATCCTCCAGTACTAAATTATTGATCCCTTGATGCCTCAGAACACGTCCTACCAACCGATCCCTTCTTCTAGTCAAGTTGTGCTACAAACTCCTCTTCTCCCCAATTCTATTCAGTACCTCCTCATTAGTTATTTGATTTACCCATTTAATGTTCAGCATTCTTCTGTAGCCCCACATTTCAAAAGCTTCTACTCTCTTCTTGTCCAAGCTATTTATCGTCCATGTTTCACTTCCATACATGGCTACACTCCATACTAATGCTTTCAGAAACGACTTCCTGACGCTTAAATCTATACTCGACGTTAACAAATTCCTATTCTTCAGAAACGCTTTCCTTGCCATTGCCATTCTACATTTTATATCCTCTCTACTTCAACCATCATCAGTTATTTTGCTCCCCAAATAGCAAAACTCCTTTACTACTTTATGTGTCTCATTTCCTAATCTAATTCCATCAGCATCACCTGAGTTAATTCGACATCCTCGTTTTGCTTTTGTTGATGTTCATCTTATATGCTCCTTTTAGGACACTGTCCATTCCGTCAACTGCTCTTCCAAGTCCTTTGCTGTCTCTTACAGAATTACAATGTCATCGGCGAACCTCAAAGTTCTTATTTCTTCTCCATGGATTTTAATACCTACTCCGAATTTTTCTTTTGTTTCCTTTACTGCTTGCTCAATATACAGATCGAATAACATCGGGGAGAGGCTACGCCCCTGTCTCACTCCCTTCCCAACCACTGCTTCCCTTTCATGTCCCTCGACTCTTGTAACTGCCATCTGGTTTCTGTACAAATTGTAAATAGCCTTTCGCTCCCTGTATTTTACCCCTGCCACCTTCATAATTTGAAAGAGAGTATTCCAGTCAACACTGTCAAAAGCTTTCTCTAAGTCTACAAATGCTAGAAACGTAGGTTTGCCTCTTCTTAATTTAGCTTCTAAGATAAGTCGTAGGGTCAGTATTGCCAACAGTTCTACGGAATCCAAACTGATCTTCCCCAAGGTCGGCTTCTACCAGTTTTTCCATTCGTCTGTAGAGAATTCGCATTAGTATTTTGCAGCCGTGGCTTATTAAACTGATAGTTCGGTAATTTTCACATCTGTCAACACCTGCTTTCTTTGGGATTGGAATTATTATGTTCTTCTTGAAGTCTGTACAGCCTTGAAGCCTGTCTCATACATTTTACTCACCAGACGGTAGAGATTTGTCAGGACTGGCTCTCCCAAGGCTGTCAGTAGTTCTAATCGAATGTTGTCTACTCCCGGGGCCTTGTTTCGACTACGGAGAGGTTTACTATTGAAATTTCCAAAGACCACTTCCCGGGATACATTTGTCGAAATGACCACGACGAGGGAATTCCAGATATTAGAGCTGATACAGAGGCTTACAGTCTGTCATTCTGCCACGCGCCATTCGCGAGTGGATCACGGAAGGGGATATCAGGTAGTGGTACTAGAATCACCCTCCGCCATACACCGTTAGGTGGCTTGATAAGTGTGATGCAGATGTAGACCGCACAAGGATAGGAGATGAAACATTATTCACAAGAGTGCTGGCTGAAAAATCGGTGAGTCAGCAGGATTCTGTGGTTCTGCCGCTGTACCAGTTACATACACTGGCGGGTGCAAATACTGCAGTTTCGAGACAAACAGGAAATATCGACCGCTGATACATTAATCAGCAACCGTACCCCATAAACCGAATAACATCAGAGGTATTTTGAATGGACACTAAAATGTTTTCCACGAACGCAGGAAAACAATATGATTCGTACAGTTTACGCCAAAGCCAAAAATTCGCATTATGGTAGATCCGTTTACGAAGCTCAGTCGTAATACAGCGGAACAACGCGTCCGCCGTGATTGGCCAGTGGTGACAGCGGCCGCGATGCAGTTTAGGCTGTATTGCAGCGGCGCTTAATGAATTCCCGAAACGGGGATCACCGCGTAATAATTTCGCGTATTACCAGCGTTGCTTAATCGTTTTATGACGTCCGCACTTCTACTTTCTGACTGAACGCCGAGTGCGACACCAAAAGTAAAGAAAAGTGCTCGTAACTTCTTCAGTTTATCAGAAAATGGTTCAAATGGCTCTGAGCGCTACGGCACTTAACATCTGAGGTCATCAGTCCCCTAGAATTTAGAACTACTTAAACCTAACTAACCTAAGGACATTACGCACATCCATGCCCGAGGCAGGATTCGAACCTGCGACCGTAACGGTCGCGCGGTACCAGACTGAAGCGCCTAGAACCGCTCGGCCACACCGGCCGGCTTCAGTTTATCATCTACATCGTTTCAGTAACATTTATGATTGGTGTCGCCTTTCTTTCATACATCTGCGTTGACATCTCTTCCTTACAGTCACCTTACAGTGTTTAATGGCAGGTACTTCTGTACCATTATGTTTCCCTTCCCTTTCTTGTCTGACTCCAGAACTTAACGTGGAAATGACTGTCAGTGATCTTCCATTGAGTTCCAATATCTCACATATTCCTGACACGGTCATGCAGCTATATACGTGTTATATAAGACATGGCTACATGACCATGACAGGATAATCAGAGGTATTGGAAATAGTATGGACATGACCGAAACAACAGATGCAATTTGGATCCCCCAGCCGCTAAAAATGAATGAAAATATAAAGGAATTAGCCGGCCGAGGTGGCCGAGTTGTTCTAGAAGGTACAATCTGGAACCGCGCAACCGCTACGGTGGCAGGTTCGAATCCTGCCTCGGGGATGGATGTGTGTGATGTCCTTACGTTAGTTATGTTTAAGTAGTTCAAAGCTCTACGGGACTGATAACCTCAGAAGTGAAGTCCCATGGTGCTCAGAGCCATTTATAAAGGAATTAATGACATTAGCTGTCATAGGACGTTGATATAAATTAAATGGGAAAGCTCGAAATCTGTACTGGACCTAGATTCGAAGTCGCGTCTGCTGCTTACTGGGCAGATGCGCTGATCACTGCGCCATCTAGACTCAGTAGTAATCTTAACTGCACGGATTACTCTAGCAAGCCTCCCGTCAGACTCACATTCTCACCCACGCACTCCCTTATGTGGTGCACCTCGCCTATTATTCTCAATATTCGCGGCATTTCGCCGATTCCCGAAAGAGTTCGAACATGTTGTGCATCCACACTGAATAGATCCATTAGTCGTCCTCACCTTAAATACCGTGTGATCAAAAAGTCAGTATAAATTTGAAAACTTAATAATCCACGGTATAATGTAGATAGGTAAAAATTGACACACATGCTTGGAATGACATAGGTTATATTAGAACCAAAATGCAGGATGGCGCTCCACCCCATATTGCTAGACGCGTAAAAGATCTCTTGCGCGCGTCATTTGTTGATGATCGTATGCTCAGCCGCCACTTTCGTCATGCTTGGCCTCCCAAGTCCCCAGACCTCATTCCGTGCGATTATTGGCTTTGGGGTTACCTGAAGTCGGAAGTGTATCGTGATCGACCGACACCTCTAGGTATGCTGAAAGACAACATCCGACGCCAATGCCTCACCATTACCCCGGACATGCTTTGCAGTGCTGTTCAAAACAATATTCCTCGACTACAGCTATTTTTGACGAATGATGGTGGACATATTGAGCATATCCTGTAAAGGACATCATCTTTGCTTTGTCTTACTTTGTTATGCTAATTATTGCTATTCTGATCAGGTGAAGCGCCATCTGTCGGACGTTTCTTGAACTTTTGTATTTTTTTGGTTCTAATAAAACCCCATGTCATTCCAAGCATGTGTGTCAATTTGTACCTCTCTATATACATTATTCCGTGATTTATTCAGTTTTCAAATTTATACTGACTTTTTGATCACTCGGTATATATGTGACGTCTGCTCTTTCGGACATATATTCTAAGGGGGGAAAACGCAGCACCAGTAAAGAGCTGTACGACATACACGGAAGTTGGTAGGCTTGTTCTTACATCTGAAAGATGATTATTCTAATTCCGCGCCAGTCGCGTAAGAGTGGCACTAGCAAACCCAGCACAGGATGAAAATAAGGTTTGCCTTAAATACGTGCTATAATGGTCGTGAGCGTATGTTACCTTTAAGATTGGACGTTGTGAGTCGATGTTGGTTAACAATACTTTTAAGGCGACAAAGGCGCCATTAGCAACACCTTGCTAAGTTTGAAAGAGGTCGTGTAATAAGGCTACGAGAAAGTGGATGTACAGTGGCTACATTCCTGCCAAGGCTTTCTGCAGTATCGCAAGAGCCTTGGCTGGAATGGAGCCACTATACGTGACTGCTGGAAGGGCTGATCACGAGGATGTACAGTCGCAAGAAGACTGGATTCCGGACGACCACGTGGCGCTGCCAAGAGATAAGACCATCGTGTTCGGCGTATGGACCTGGTGTATCATTCTGCATCTGCTGCAGCAGTCTCAGCAGCAGTTGGCACCACAGTAACACAATGAACTGTTGCAAATTGGGTTCTTCAACGACATCTCCGAGCCAGTCGCCCTGTAGCGTGCATTCCACTGTCCCAAAACCAGCCCCATTTGCGACTTCAATGGTGTCAAGTGAGAACTCACTGGAGAGCAGGGTTTCGGTCGGTTGTGCTTTCTGATAGAATCGGGTTCGTCCTCGGCGCCAGTGATGAATGTGTGCTAGTTACAAGTAGGCCAGCTGAGGGTGTGCAGCCAACCTGTCTGCATGAGGGACACACTGGATGTACACCTGTAGTCATGATCTGGGTATGATTTCGTACGACAGAAGAAGCAGTCTCGTGCCTATCTCATTCACTTTGACTGCAAATCTGTACGTCAATCTGGTGTTCGGGTAAGTTGGGAATTTGGGTGCTAGGGTAGTTTGTGCAGTTGCGATAACCACTGTATCCTGTGCAAGCCTCTTCATCTTCGAGTAACTACTGCAACCCACATCCTTGTGAATCTGCTTAGTTTATTCATCTCTTGGTCTCCATCTACGACTTTTACCCTCTACGCTTCCCTCCAGTACTAAATTCGTGGTCCCTTGATGCCTCAGAACTTGTCCTATCAACGGATCCCTTCTTCTAGTCAAGTTGTGCTACAAATTCCTCTTCTCCCCAATTCTCTTCAGTACCTCCTCATAAGTTACATTATCTACCCATCTAATCTGCAGCATTCTTCTGTAGCACCAAAATTTCGAAATCTTCTATCCTCTTCTTGTCCATGTTTCTCTTCCATACATGGCTACACTCCATACAAATACTATCAGAAAGGACTTCTTGACACTTAGACTCCTTGCCATAGCCGCTCTATATTTTGTATCCTCTCTACTTCGGCCATTATCAGTTAGTTTGCTTCCCAAATATCAAAACTCATCTATTACTTTCGTAATCTAATTCCCTCAGCATCACCTGATTTAATTCGACTACATTCCGTTGTCCTCGTTTCACTCTTGTTGATGTTCATCTTATATCCTCCTTTCAAGACACTGTCCATTCCGCCCAGCCGCTCTTCCAATTCCTTTGCTGTCTCTGACAGAACTACAATGTCACCGGCAAAGCTCAAAGTTTTTATTCTTCTCCATGGATTTTCATTCCTATTCCAAATATTTCTTTAGTTTCCTTTACTGCTTGCTGAATATTCAGATTGAATGGCATCTAGAATAACATCTAGAAGTTGGAAACAGTGTATCTCAGGACTCATCTGACCAAATGATGTTCCTTCAATGCTTCATAATGTCAGTTTTCCTGTTACAGTCATTTTCATGACTGATGAGATGTTAACGAATCCCAGCTCGCCCTGCAGTTCTCTGTGTCTGGAGCTCCCTTCGTGTTGTTTTGGTGCCGACAGGGTTCCAGAATGCGACATTCAGTACTGCGACTTTTAAAGTAGTTGTCCTTTTGTTTTCCCCCACAGTCGTCTTCGCTAGCTCTGTGTCACGACCAGACAACACAACCTGTAGATCGTATTGTGATTTAACCGATGATATTTTTCTGCTCTCCGGGTATGACATATAAACGTTCCATGCGGACCTATTGACACGCGAAAACACATCAACGACATTTGTTACGAAAGCACCCTCCACACGAGCGCAGATTCGCATTCACTTATCTCCTACATAATCCACAAGTACAGAGAACACTGTTCTGACCACGCTGACACTTGCAACTTGCGAAGGACATTGGTGGTCAAATACAACAGCGCTACTTGCAGGTTTGGCTAGCATCTGTATTTATCTTCAAGCATGCATGTCTCACTGTGTTCCATACTTCTCTCCAACACCTCTGAGTAACGCCTCTCTCGTAGCATCTGCCTCTGGAGTTAGATGAGGGGCTTCATTGCGCTCTGGAGAGTAAAACCTGCGACCAAACATCCTTTTCTTCTTAGATTCCCTCTGCTATTGATCATACCTGCGATGAGTTGCTGAAAAACGAGAAATACTCTTAAACAAGTTGTACAATTATTCAACCACCCCCCCCCCCCCCCTCATGAACCGTGAATCTTGCCGTTGGTGCGGAGGCTTCCCTGCCTCAGCAATACAGATAGGCGTACCGTAGGTGCAACCGCAACCGGGAGGGAGGGGGGGGGAGGGGGGATGGGGGCGAATGTATCTGTTGAGAGTCCACACAAACGTGTGGTTCTTGAAGAGTGGCAGAAGCGTTTTCAGTAGTTGCAAGAGTAACAGTCCGGATGACTGACTGATCTGGCCTTGTAACATCAACCAAAACAGCCTTGCTGTCCTGGTACTGCGAACGGCTCAAACCAAGGGTAATCGACAGCCGTAGTTTTTCCCGGGGGCATGCAGCTTTACTGTATGGTTAATGATGATGGCGTCCTCTTGGGTAAAATATTCCGGAGGTAAAATAGTCCCCCATTCGGATCTCCGGGCGGGGACTTCTCAGGAGGACGCCATTATCAGGAGAAAACAAACCGGCGTTCTACGGAATGGAGCGTGGAATGTCATACACCTTAAGCGAGCAGGTAGGTTAGAAAATTTGAAACTGGAAATGGATAAGTTAAAGGTAGATATAGGGAGAAATAGTGAAGTTTCGTGCCAGGAGGAACCAGACTTCTGGTAAGGTGAATACAGGGTTATAAATACAAGATCAAATAGGGGTATTGCAGGAGTAGATTTAATAATGAATAAAAAAATAGGAACGCGGATAAGCTACAAAGAACGGCATAGTGAACGTATTATGGTACCCAAGATAGACACGAATCCCACGCCTACAACAGTAGTACTGTACAAGTTTATATACCAACTAGCTCTGCAGATGATGAACAGTTTGCAGAAATGTATGATGCGATAAAAGAAATTATTCAAATAGTTAAGGGAGACAAAAATTTAATAGTCATGGGGGACTGGAATTCGACAGTAGGAAACGGAAGAGAAGGAAAAGCAGTAGGTGAATATGGATTGGGGCTAAGAAATGAAAGAAGAAGCCGCCTGGTAGAATTATGCGCAGAGCATAACCTAATCTTAGCTAACACTTGGTTTAAGAATCATGTAAGAATGTTATATACCTGGACGAGGCCTGGAGACACTGGAAAGTTTCATATGGATTACATAATGGTAAGGCAGAGATTTGGGAACCAGGTTTTAAATTGTAAGACATTCCCAGGGGCAGATGTGGAATCTGGGCACAATTTATTCGTTATGAACTGTAGTTTAAAACTGCACAAACCGCAGAAGGGTAGAAATTTAAGGACATGAGACCTGGATAAACTGAAAGAACCAGAGGCTGTAGAGAGTTTCAGGGAGAGAACTTTATGGAACGATTGACAAGAACAGTGGAAAGAAATACAGTAGAAGAAGAATGGATATCTTTGAGGGATGAAGTAGTGAAGTCAGCCGAGGATCAAGCAGGTAAAAAGACGAGGGCTAGTAAAAATCCTTGGGTAACAGAAGAGATATTGAATTTAATTGATGAAAGGAGAAAATATAAAAATGCAGTAAATAAAGCAGGCAAAAAGGAATACAAACTCCTCAAAAATGAGATCAACAGGAACTATAATATGGCTAAGGAGAGATGGCTAGAGGATAAATGCAAGGATTTAGAGGCATGTATCACTAGAGGTAAGATAGATACTGCCTACAGGAAAATTAAAGAGACCTTTGGAGAAAAGAGAACCACTTTTACGAATATCAAGAGCTCAGATGGAAAACCAGTTCTAAGGAAAGAAGGGAAAGCAGAAAGGTGAAAGGAGTATATAGAGGGTCTATACAAGGGCGATGTACTTGAGGACAATATTATGGAAATGGAAGAGGATGTAGATGAAGATGAATTGGGAGATATGATACTGCGTGAAGAGTTTGACAGAGCACTGAAAGACCTGAGTCGAAACAAGGCCAAGGGCGAAGATAACATTCCATTAGAAATACTGATAGTCTTGGGAGAGCCAGCCATGACAAATCTCTACCATTTGGTGAGCAATGTGTGTGAGACAGGTGAAATATCTTCACACTTCAAGAACAATGTAATAATCCCAATCCCAAAGAAAGCAGGTGAAATAATTACTGAACTATCAGTTTAATAAGTCAAGGCTGCAAAATACTAACATGAATTCCTCACAGACGAATGGGAAAACTGGTAGAACCCGATCTCGGGGAAGATCAGTTTGGATCCCGTAGAAATGTTGGAACACGCGAGGTAATACTGACCCTAAGACTTACCTTAGAAGATAGAGTAAGGAAAGGCAAACCTACGTTTCTAGCATTTGTAGGCTTAGAAAAATGTTTTGAATGTGTTGACTGTAACACTCTGTTTCAAATTCTGAAGGTGGCTGGAGCAAAATAAAGGGAGCGAAAGGCTATTTACAATTTGTATAGAAACCAGATGGCAGTTACAAGAGTCGAGGGGCATGAAAGGGATGCAGTGGTTGAGAAGGGACTGAGACAATTGGTTGAGGGGCAACAGGATATGTGTACCCATGCTAACGTATAATGATGGACGATTACTGGCAGATGAACTTACCGAGGACTTAGATACCACAAGATGAGGATAAGGAACAGGTGGCAGTAGCCGAAGTGCAAGTCATTATGGAAACCATACCTATAGTGGCGGTTTTAGACACAGCTGCGACCACAAATGTTATTTCGGAGGCACTATTCAACAGGTCAGAAATATAAGACGAGTACCAATTTTTCCAGTTCAAAATTGCAGAATAATAGGCGCCGTTGAGGCTCGATCGGCTAATGCAAAGGTGCAGTCACTACTTGGTGTGGAATTCGGAAATGTAGCAATATTAAGCACATTCCTTGTTGTGAAAAATTTGGTGGTAGATTGCATTATCGGAGTCGACAACCTACGGCATTACGGATGCAGAATAGATTTTAAAACAGGAAAAATTTGGTTGAATGTTAATAAACAAGAAATTGAGTTGGAGTTGTTGAAAAAAAAAAGCCTTACGAGAAAATATAACTGTGGGATCAGTGCGCAAGTAATCAGGACGGCCCAAAAATTCGAAAGAGCACGTAATTAATGAGTTCCAAGTCAAAGAAGATTTCGGTCAATTAGTGTTTGAAAACTTAAATGAATCCGACTGCATTATCGAAGATCAGAAGAAGCAGCTCAATGAAAACGTTTTTGATGACAGGCCAGGAGTTATTAAGGGATACATATGCCATCTCTACGTTAAGCCGCACGAAACGTATTGTAGAGCTTTCTATCCTGTTCCCTGGAGGTTAAAGGCTCAAGTTCAAAAGGAAATAGATCGCATGTTGAAATGCGGTTTGATCGAACCCTCTGCAAGCCCATACTGCTCCCCATTGCGAGTGACAGAGATGAATGCTCGTAAAAACATAACAATAAACTGTGTGTGTTTAGTGTTAGAAAACTTTAAACTGAAATAATTAATCAGTGACACAGATTGTAGAAATAGTGACTAACTATTACTATCGAGTGCTGCAAAGAAGATTGTGTAGATAGGCTTCCCCTGTGTTTGGGTAAACATGGAACTTTAGCACTGCTAACGTCATCAAGATTTATAAAGGATCTCAATGACCTTCAAGAAGAAAGAAATATTTCCTGAAAATGACGCTGCATAATCAAAAGAGGTTCCCAGTGAATGTTCATATATAATTTCAAGTGCACGCTTAGATGTGTAAACGTGTGAAGTGATGCGTTTAGGCAGTGAATCATGAGTGACGGTTAACGCCGCAAAGATAATTTCCCGCGCAAAACAATTGACGTCGGCGCGAGAGTTAGAATCGATATAGACGACACAGATATGCTTTGTAAGAGACTCGCATCAAACGCGAGGGGAAACTGATTGATGTTGAACTTCAAAAAAGTGTCATAATTAGACGTTCAGAGTTCTTGATTTATTGTTGAATGTTAAAAGAAACTAAGATTCATAGAATTAGTAGTTATTTAATGGGTCTTGTTCACTTTGGAATTTTGTTTGAAAATCCATTTCCATATATGTGCATGTATGAATGCCGGATGAATCAGAGAATAAATGAAAGAAGTGAATCCACATTCCTCACTACTAATAACTTTTACATTACAGCAATCAAGCGGAGAAATATATGTATTTAGGATAAAAACTTTTATGAGTATAGATAAATGATACGACTTTTCAAGGAAATGATGGATTATGTCTTTGTATAAAATGAACCACACTTTCCATTATAAGATGATTTGGATCCAAAATCTACTGCAAGTTGCATGAATCCTTTAAATTACGAAGAATAAATCATTGACAGAAAATGTGTCAGAATTTTTGGACTTACCAGCACAAATGGTGATGCGAAGTCCAAAAGAAAATTCAAACTAGAGTAAATATTATGATGTTTTCGGCAACAGCATTAGTCAATGGTAAATGAAAACTTTAAGTCAATGGCTAAATTCCTTGCAGTACATCGTAAGAAAAAGGATGCATGAAGCCATAGGGATTTTGTTTTCAAAAGGGAGAATCTTGGACGGTGCAACCTAACCAGTTCTTTTACAGGAAGAGTTTCCCTTTCGGTCATTGCTAATTCTTTTGGAATGAATGTTGCATGTGAAATCTGGTATCCCTGTCCCTTCTACTCTTCCCATTGTGGGCCGCGTAGAAGACCGACTACAAATGTGGACGTCGGGGACATGCAAGATCCGGGGGAGTTTCAGCACCGGAAGATATTGTCCTGGGAACAAGATCGAAAAAAAAAACTCGAGTTATTTATTGTAAAATTTTTTTTGCTAGAGGCACAAATCACTCTTCTCCAAATTGTTATATAAATCGATCCCTATATTTCCTTTTGAGATCAATTTCAAAATTATTTTTTCTCTTCTGTAGGCTTTCCTGTCTTCTATGTACCGTAGGCTGGGGGTCTAGGCTTAAGAGGTTTTCCAAGGTTTCCCTACTTGAGAAAGTTCCCGAATGGGTAGACCCTGATAACAGTTTCATGAAAGATCACCTTCCTTGGTTGTGCACAGCAAACATAACACCTTGATGCACGTAAAAGCAATACAGCCGTGGTACCTGTCTCTTCATTTCTTCTGTTTTCAGTATTTCTTTTCTTCGTCTGTTTTTAACATAATTAATTTTTTTTTCAGTCGGAGGATTGACACTCATCACTTCCGGGTTACCCACACTAATAGATAGCTCGCGAAGTGTGTTCGGTAAATAAAAATTAGGCTCACAAACTTCGCTCGCTGCGAGGGGCATTGTAATGTCCCCACAGAAAATACCCTCTACCACGCACCAATTAATCATTGTCAATCAAACCATCCACATTCATTCACTTTGGAAAAGTTATCTGATCTGATTTTCTCGTAACATATGCGGCGACAGCTCGACGACGCCAAAGTATTTTCTGGTGCGTTTATTCTTTGAAATAACAGAAATGCATATATGCATTCTCCATGGTTGTTAGAGTGGTAACTAGGACAGCTTCTGGAGTATCTGTTGAGGGATTGACGAGTTTCTGAGAGATACATATTCTGCTTTTCTTCTCGCTAAAACGAGCCAATTAACATTTGTGCCGCTAGCGATTGTTTGAAGAGAAAGAGACTGTAAACGGAAAATAATTAAGACGTGGAATCACCGGAGATATGGACATGTAATGGAGATGGATTGAATACACAATTTCTTTCATAAGTAAGGTTTGTGACTTTTTTGTTCTGGAGTGAATGAACGAATGAGTTTTTCTCTGAGTCATTTGATGATCACGTTGGCCCTGTAATTAGTGGGGAAGTTTCAGCTGTGTCGAAGAGAGCCTGCAATCACTGAGTCTGTGTTAAATCGTCCAAAAAGGCTTCGTACACATCTGGAATTCGCAATCTTTCGTAAAAGGAACGAATTGTCCACACGATTGATTCTCCCGACTGAATACAGTGTTTAACAGTAATAATAAATGTAAAGATCTCTTACAGCAAGTCATCCAACAAATGGGAGGCCCTTACTTTACTGTATAGATCTTTGTGTGAAGGTGAAGGGATCTTAAAGGCAACAGATACACGTCTATACAAACAAGACGTTACACAAAGTTAGCGGCTAGCTGCATTCATCATCTATTCTTAGATGAAGAGATGGCAACTTATTATCCTTAACATTTAAAAAAAAAATGTTAAAGGGAGACCAAGAGATGAATACACTAAGCAGATTCAGAAGGTCGTAGGTTTCAGATGAAGCAGCTAGCACAGGATAGAGTAGGATGAAGAGGTGCATCGAACCAGTGTGTGGACGGAAGACCACAACAACAACAATTATTCAGGAAATATTTCTCTTGTCAATGAAGTACACAGTGGTGGGTTTTCTCCAATTAATTTAGTGTGGCATTTCCTTTTCACGTATCTTAGCTTTTGTCTCTAATTGTATACTCATACACATTCCAATGATCAATAGTCAATAGTATAGTGAAACTATTATTGTTCTTGTGTCGTCTACTTTGAGTACTTTGAGAATCAGCACCGACACAAACAAGGAAGGAGAAATGTTGCGAAAGCCAGTGGCAGAAATCCAAAATCATCTGTACGAAACAAATTGTAATTAGAAGGGAGCCGCGCGGGGTAGCCGTGCAGCCCGAGGCGCCTTGTTACGGTTTGCGCGGCTTCTTCCGTCGGAGGTTCGAGTCCTCCCTTGGGCATGAGTGTGTGTGTCGTTCTTAGCTTAAGTGAGTGTGTAAGCTTAGGGACCGATGACCTTCGCAGTTTGGTTCCTTAAGACCTTACCACAAATCTACAAATTTCCAATTTCAAGGACACATTATTTCTATAAACAAAATAAACATGTTATCTCTTTGTGAAGAGGCTACCTGTGTCTCCTGCTTGGAAGTACTTTAGTCTCCATTAATGTTCGCAGAGCGCCAGCTAAGGAATGTCTTCCTTTTACGCAGTACTGATGCTCTTGAAGACTGCGATCGAAATAGGCCGACCAGCGATGGGTGGACGGTTTAATCAGAGTTGACAGGAGGTGCTGAGCTCTGTCTTCCTGGAGGTGTGGAGCTGCCCTCTTTTCCCATTGGCGCCCAGTTCAGCGCCTTCTTGATGCCGCCTCGGAGCGCTGCGCTGGTCAGTGTGCAGTCGATGCTGTAGGATCGTACATTCCTCCCTCACCTACCCAAAATTCCGCACCGTGTAGGGAGCCATCTTACGACAACAGGGGAGGAGGGAGGAGTGGGCGGGAGTGAGGAAGACAAGGAGGTGGCAGCGTGAGGAGACGGGAGCGGCCACTGGGACAGACACCGAGCACCCGGCCGTGCCCCGGCATCCATCCTGCGCTCCGAAAGCAACGTCGGTCCGAAAACCCCCAGAAAGCTGCCCAGCCTCTTCCTCAGCCGGTCCTCCGAAAAACGGAGAGGGTGTCGATGACAGTGGCAGCGGCGACGACCGGCACTTGGTCCATAACGGGCGCCGGGACAAGAGCCTGGAAATTGAGCTGCTGCGACGGTGAAGGCGGTGGTCCAGCTCCATCGGTTCCACAGGCAGTGTCTAAGAGGCACCCTGGGGCGGCCGCGCCCGCCCCCAGATCCCGCTAGGAAGCGGATTTGCGGACAGTAAATTGAGGAAAAATCTCGCGGTCGACCAGTATGAATCTATTTCTGATGGCGGCCCAGCAGCCCAACTGGACCACGAATTAAGTACGTGCAAGCGCCCAAATTTCGAAGGGTCATCCCCCTCTCCCAGTGACTGTTGCGACCAAAAACACTGAAAAGAATAGAATCATTAGGTGCAAAGCGATACTTGAGGAACGAGGAGGCGGTGTGAGCTGCCGTAGGTGCAGCAACTGGAGCATCGTGCGGTGGCGTCGACCATGAAGATTGTAGAAGCTCCGCCGGCGACTGACCGTTGCGGCGCTGGGAGCGGTACTTGCGAGGAAGAGCATCAGCGCTTGCTTCCGTGTGTGGGAGGTGAGTAGTTTTCTCATCTGTTACTTGAACGTACGCAGAAATTGTTCAGCTTCTCCGGTTGACTGCGGAAGAAATGGATCACTCTCGAGGTTGTGATGAACTCAACCCACAGGAAAAATAATTATCAAAATCTGAACTGTGAAGTCTTCCAAAATTCTAGTTGGAGAACCACACTCTTTGTTGTTGTTGTTGTTGTTGTTGTCTTCAGTCCTGAGACTGGTTTGATGCAGTTCTCCATGCTACTCTATCCTGTGCAAGCTTATTCATCTCCCAGTACCTACTGCAACCTACATCCTTCTGAATCTGCTTTGTGTATTCATCTCTTGGTCTCCCTCTACGACTTTTACCCTCCACGCTGCCCTCCAGTACTAAATTGGTGATCCCTTGATGCCTCAGAACACGTCCTACTAACCGGTCCCTTCTTCTTGTCAAGTTGTGCCACAAACTCCTCTTCTCCCCAATACTACACTCCTGGAAATTGAAATAAGAACACCGTGAATTCATTGTCCCAGGAAGGGGAAACTTTATTGACACATTCCTGGGGTCAGATACATCACATGATCACACTGACAGAACCACAGGCACATAGACACAGGCAACAGAGCATGCACAATGTCGGCACTAGTACAGTGTATATCCACCTTTCGCAGCAATGCAGGCTGCTGTTCTCCCATGGAGACGATCGTAGAGATGCTGGATGTAGTCCTGTGGAACGGCTTGCCATGCCATTTCCACCTGGCGCCTCAGTTGGACCAGCGTTCGTGCTGGACGTGCAGACCGCGTGAGACGACGCTTCATCCAGTCCCAAACATGCTCAATGGGGGACAGATCCAGAGATCTTGCTGGCCAGGGTAGTTGACTTACACCTTCTAGAGCACGTTGGGTGGCACGGGATACATGCGGACGTGCATTGTCCTGTTGGAACAGCAAGTTCCCTTGCCGGTCTAGGAATGGTAGAACGATGGGTTCGATGACGGTTTGGATGTACTGTGCACTATTCAGTGTCCCCTCGACGATCACCAGTGGTGTACGGCCAGTGTAGGAGATCGCTCCCCACACCATGATGCCGGGTGTTGGCCCTGTGTGCCTCGGTCGTATGCAGTCCTGATTGTGGCGCTCACCTGCACGGCGCCAAACACGCATACGACCATCATTGGCACCAAGCCAGAAGCGACTCTCATCGCTGAAGACGACACGTCTCCATTCGTCCCTCCATTCACGCCTGTCGCGACACCACTGGAGGCGGGCTGCACGATGTTGGGGCGTGAGCGGAAGACGGCCTAACGGTGTGCGGGACCTTAGCCCAGCTTCATGGAGACGGTTGCGAATGGTCCTCGCCGATACCCCAGGAGCAACAGTGTCCCTAATTTGCTGGGAAGTGGCGGTGCGGTCCCCTACGGCACTGCGTAGGATCCTACGGTCTTGGCGTGCATCCGTGCGTCGCTGCGGTCCGGTCCCAGGTCGACGGGCACGTGCACCTTCCGCCGACCACTGGCGACAACATCGATGTACTGTGGAGACCTCACGCCCCACGTGTTGAGCAATTCGGCGGTACGTCCACCCGGCCTCCCGCCTGCCCACTATACGCCCTCGCTCAAAGTCCGTCAACTGCACATACGGTTCACGTCCACGCTGTCGCGGCATGCTACCAGTGTTAAAGACTGCGATGGAGCTCCGTATGCCACGGCAAACTGGCTGACACTGACGGCGGCGGTGCACAAATGCTGCACAGCTAGCGCCATTCGACGGCCAACACCGCGGTTCCTGGTGTGTCCGCTGTGCCGTGCGTGTGATCATTGCTTGTACAGCCCTCTCGCAGTGTCCGGAGCAAGTATGGTGGGTCTGACACACCGGTGTCAATGTGTTCTTTTTTCCATTTCCAGGAGTGTATTTAATACCTCCTCATTAGTTATGTGGTCTACCCATCCAATCTTCAGCATTCTTCTGTAGCACCACATCTCGCAAGCTTCTATTCTCTTCTTGTCCAAACTATTTATAGTCCATGTTTCACTTCCATACATGGCTACACTCCATACAAATACTTTCAGAAACGACTTCCTGACACTTAAATCTATACTCGATGTTAACAAATTTCTCTTCTTCAGAAACGCTTTCCTTGCCATTGCCAGTCTACATTTATATCCTCTCTACTCCGACCATCATCAGTTATTTTGCTTCCAAAATAGCACTCTTTGCTATACTTCTCAGTTGGTCACGATCCCACTTTGTTTATGAACTGAAAACTCTAATATTCACGAGAAACTGCTCTGAAATTAACCTGAACCGACAAAATTGTGTTTATATTCTCCGAAACTTCACAGACATCTAAAACAATATCTGAAAGGACTTAGAAATAGTGACAAAATTTCGTGAATCACACACAATACTGTTAATAATCGCATGAACACTGGGGCGTTCACCATACAACTACCCACTTTTGAGTATAAACAGTGTCTCTTAATACTACGACTTGCAGCAATACAATATCAAAAATTTTTATTACTGGGTAAACAGTCCCTACGTGATTTGACAGCTGACATTTATTATTCACGCTCACGTCAGGAAATGCACCAATACGGGAGTGGTAGCTTTTACGTTATTGGTCAGAACGCAAGCAATTATGGCGGTCTCCGTAATTTTCGCGCGACGCCGTATTTCGCCACAAAAAACTCTTATTAGTCACTGTCATATATCTAGTCTCGTAACAATACATAAAACTACATAAAATAACTACAATAATTTTGAGATGGAAGGAGAATTAGTTCTAATGTGAGGAAGAAGTTCATATTTACTGGTGTTTCAACAATGACTACCAGGCAACTTTTAATTCACTGATTGTAGTTTTATTTTCGTTAGCAGAAAGCAAACATAAACTAAACAAAGAATTTATTTGAATAGAGTCTGTAATTCTTATACTTTTAATAGAGAAAGAAAGTTTCTAGGTCAGGGGATAGCGTTCGGTGAAATCTCGTAACTTATTGTTGCACACGAAGCGTTGCGTTGGGCAGCACGATGTCGGCGGGTTACGACGATGAGAGCAGGATACATGCAGTTCCGCTGGTTAATCTTCTCCAGCGAAACGCAAATAAAGTTCCGCCACAGCTGTATCATTAACCCCGTGGTGATTAACAAACCACAAGACGCCAGTATACGACCGTTGTTGACATGTCCTCTCTTTCAAAGTACATGACGTAGACATCGCTCGTTTTTACACTCTATGCGCTGCCCGTGACGCTATCGTCCATAATTACACTGTTCGTCACATTCATATTGTCGTAGCCACAAATACACAGTTCATAGAATTGTTCTTGTGTGTGAAGCAACCCGTAAACAATGTCCACTCTGTTCTCGCATTTCAAACTTCGACAACGTCACTGTAAGTCATTTATATTGCACAGTTAATTAAAGTCTTCACTTTCACAGCTTGATAGAATGTGATAGACAACAGTTCCACCACCCAAAACCAATACCAGCAAAGTTCATTCGCATAAAAGCACTGTTCGTGTCGGCCACAACAAAGTAATGTTAGCGGCACTTTCACAGTCCGGTTTATTTGCTCTTAAAGGTCGCTGGCGATGGCATTACATACCGCAGAGGTAAAGAGAATTAACAATCTGATAGTTCGGTATCACTGTGCACACAATTACGTATGCTTTGCTTAAAACACAGTACTATTTTTCCGCGCACGCTTCACAGACACACCATCCACCATCCCCTCTACTACACAACAACCTTTCGACTATCGATATCACTATCGCTGCCCCCTGTCTGTAGATGTTATATCGTTATCGTAAATTACATAAATCTTCATAAATGTTATTGACTGCATTTTTCACAATTAATAATATTCCAAAAGAGAACTTTACAAACTTTACCACAGGTACAAAGCCAGAAACGTATTTATCCATTGGCAAACGAAATAATCACAATTACATCTTTACATTTAAAAACCACAGTGGAATATTACATAATCACAATTAGAAATGCCCAAAACAAAATGAACAAAATGAACAAAAGAAAAAGAATAGAAATCTAAAGAAAATCACAAAACAAAATTTTATATGCGTAATTAGCAATGCCTTCACAAGGTGAGTGATATCACTGGTTGCACAAATCTATTCGAAGTCCTGAGCCGTAATCTGTGGTCCGTTGTCGGTAACCAACACTTCGGGCAACCTTCCAAAAAAAGAAAAAAGTTTGTTCCAGACGGGACCAGTAAAGTCAAAATACACTCGTTGCCACGGCGATTGAGACTTTGGCCAAACTGAAGACATTTGCCGCAGGGCCGATACATTCTCAGCACAAGCTCAGCACTGTGACGTCATCTTTTCGATGCACAGTGCCGACGCGCTAACTGTTTCGTGCGTACAATTTTCCAATGGACTTGGTGGGACAATCGCAACACTTCTTTTTGCAGCACCTTAGGAAAAAGCCCAGGTGATAGTCCAGAGTCATTTTGCAATAAAATCACACCATACTGGACGGAGAGGCTATGCCGACGAGCAAAATATCGGCGCACAGAAGAATCGTGAGTGTTTTTCGCTGAACAAGGCCGAGCAGTACAGATGCAGTGCAACAAAAGTTCAAGTTAGGGTCTGTTCCTGTAGCCTATGAAATTTTCCTACATTCCAGTGGAAAAGTCTGTAAAATTTCAGCGTCCTACTCATCGATCTGACAACAAGAAGTGGCAGTATCTTCGAGTTCAGAATCGAGCCTAACATGTTGTTGTTGTGGTCTTCAGTCCTGAGACTGGTTTGATGCAGCTCTCCATGCTACTCTATCCTGTGCAAGCTTCTTCATCTCCCAGTACTTACTGCAACCTACATCCTTCTGAATCTGCTTAGTGTATTGATCTCTTGGTCTCCCTCTACGATTTTTACCCTCCACGCTGCCCTCCAGTACTAAATTTGTGATCCCTTGATGCCTCAAAACATGTCCTACCAACTGATTCCTTCTTCTAGTCAAGCTGTTCCACAAACTTCTCTTCTCCCCAATCCTATTCAATACCTCCTCATTAGTTACGTGATCTACCCACCTTATCTTCAGCATTCTTCTGTAGCACCACATTTAGAAAGCTTCTATTCTCTTCTTGTCCAAACTGGTTATCGTCCATGTTTCACTTCCATACATGGCTACACTCCATACAAATACTTTTAGAAACGACTTCCTGACACTTAAATCTATACTCGATGTTAACAAATTTCTCTTCTTCAGAAACGATTTCCTTGCCATTGCCAGTCTACATTTCATATCCTCTCTACTTCGACCATCATCAGTTATTTTACTCCCTAAATAGCAAAACTCCTTTACTACTTTAAGTGTCTCATTTCCTAATCTAATTCCCTCAGCATCACCCGATTTAATTTGACTACATTCCATTACCCTCGTTTTGCTTTTGTTGATGTTCATCTTATATCGTCCTTTCAAGACACTGTCCATTCCGTTCAACTGCTCTTCCAAGTCCTTTGCTGTCTCTGACAGAATTACAATGTCATCGGTGAACCTCAAAGTTTTTACTTCTTCTCCATGAATTTTAATACCTACTCCGAATTTTTCTTTTGTTTCCTTTACTGCTTGCTCAATATACAGATTTAATAACATCGGGGAGAGGCTACAACCCTGTCTCACTCCTTTCCCAACCACTGCTTCCCGTTCATGCCCCTCGACTCTTATAACTGCCATCTGATTTCTGTACAAATTGTAAATAGCCTTTCGCTCCCTGTATTTTACCCGTGCCACCTTCAGAATTTGAAAGAGAGTATTCCAGTTAACGTTGTCAAAAGTTTTCTCTAAGTCTACAAATGCTAGAAACGTAGGTTTGCCTTTTCTTAATCTTTCTTCTAAGATAAGTCGTAAGGTTAGTATTGCCTCACGTGTTCCAACATTTCTACGGAATCCAAACTGATCTTCCCCGAGGTCCGCTTCTACCAGTTTTTCCATTCGTCTGTAAAGAATTCGCGTTAGTATTTTGCAGCTGTGACTTATTAAACTTATAGTTCGGTAATTTTCACATCTGTCAACACCTGCTTTCTTTGGGATTGGGATTATTATATTCTTCTTGAAGTCTGTGGGTATTTCGCCTGTCTCATACAGCTTGCTCACCAGATGGTAGAGTTTTGTCATGACTGGCTCTCCCAAGGCCATCAGTAGTTCTAATGGAATGTTGTCTACTCCCGGGGCCTTGTTTCGACTCAGGTCTTTCAGTGCTCTGTCAAACTCTTCACGCAGTATCTTATCTCCCATTTCATCTTCATCTACATCCTCTTCCATTTCCATAATATTGTCCTCAAGTACATCGCCCTTGTATAAACCCTCTATATACTCCTTCCACCTTTCTGCCTTCCCTTCTTTGCTTAGAACTGGGTTGCCATCTGAGCTCTTGATATTCATACAAGTGGTTCTCTTCTCTCCAAAGGTCTCTTTAATTTTCCTGTAGGCAGTATCTATCTTACCCCTAGTGAGACAAGCCTCTACATCCTTACATTTGTCCTCTAGCCATCCCTGCTTATCCATTTTGCACTTCCTGTTGATCTCATTTTTGAGACGTTTGTATTCCTTTTTGCCTGCTTCATTTACTGCATTTTTATATTTTCTCCTTTCACCAATTAAATTCAATATTTCTTCTGTTACCCAAGGATATCTATTAGCCCTCGTCTTTTTATCTACTTGATTCTCTGCTGCCTTCACTACTTCATCCCTCACAGCTACCCATTCTTCTTCTACTGTATTTCTTTCCCCCATTCCTTTCAATTGTTCCCTTATGCTCTCCCTGAATCTCTGTACAACCTCTGGTTCTTTCAGTTTATCCAGGTCCCATCTCCTTAAATTCCTGTCTTTTTGCAGTTTCTTCAGTTTCAATCTGCAGTTCATAACCAATAGATTATGGTCAGAATCCACATCTGCCCCTGGAAATGTCTTACAATTTAAAACCTGGTTCCTAAAACTCTGTCTTACCACTAAGTAATCTATCTGATACCTTTTAGTATCTCCAGGATTCTTCCAGGTATACAATCTTCTTTCATGACATAAAGGCGAGAAAGGGTGTCAGCATTTGCATGCTTCTACGAGGGCTGCTTCAATATTTAGTACAGATACTGTGACATCAACAAAGTCCAATGTAGTAGCTTCCTAACAGTGCGTGGCGGAACAGGTTCGTACGGATTAAGTAAAGGCTGAAGCGGGTTATGATCCGTCACTAAGTAAAACTTCCGACCACAGAAATAATAGTGAAACTTTGTCACGCCATAGAAAATTGCGAGCACTTCCTTCTACATTTGGGCATAGTTACATTGAGTCTTACTCAAAAACTTGGAAGCGAAAGCAATCAGCCTATCCGTGAACCAAATTCGTGCGACAGCACAGCTCCTATTCCGTTCGCAGAAGCGTCCAATACCAAAACAACAGGCTTAGCAGAATCAAAATGAACAAGGCATCTGTTACTCAACAAGACATTTTCAAGTTTCTGGAATGCATCCTGGCACTGTTTGCTTCAAACAAAAGGCACATTCCTCCGGAGCAAACCATGCAACGGAACCACAATCTCGATAAGTCAACTTTGCGAGAACTGAGTTAATTCTTTCACGTTCCGCAGGACAGGGATCTTCCAGACAGCCAGCAAATGTGAGTGAAGTGGATGAACACCTTGGCTTTTAAGAGCATGGCCTGAGTAGCGGATTTCAGTCTGGAAGAAGGCACATTTGTCCAAGCGATACTTCAAAACTGCAGGTGAAAGTACTTGAAAAAGCGTATGGAGATTACTGACATATTCCTCCGATGTACGTCCTGAAACCACAGTCCCGTCGAGGTTGTTGTTGTTGTGGTCTTCAGTCCAGAGACTGGTTTGATGCAGCTCTCCATGATACTCTATCATGTGCAGTACCTACTGCAACCTACATCCTTCTGAATCTGTTTCGTGTATTCATCTCTTGGTCTCCCTCCACGATTTTTACCCTCCACGCTTCCCTCCAATGCTAAATGGCTCAAATGGCTCTGAGCACTATGGGACTCAACTGCTGAGGTCATTAGTCCCCTAGAACTTAGAACTAGTTAAACCTAACTAACCTAAGGACATCACAAACATCCAAGCCCGAGGCAGGATTCGAACCTGCGACCGTAGCGGTCTTGCGGTTCCAGACTGCAGCGCCTTTAACCGCACGGCCACTTCGGCCGGCCCAATGCTAAATTTGTGATCCCTTGATGCCTCAGAACATGTCCTACCAACCGGTCCCTTCTTCTTGTCAAGTTTTGCCACAAAGTCCTCTTTTCCCCAATTCTATTCAATACCTTCTCATTAGTTATGTGATTTACCCATCTAATCTTCAGCATCCTTCTGTAGCACCACATTTCGAAAGCTTCTATTCTCTTTTTGTCTAAACTACACTCCTGGAAATGGAAAGAAGAACACATTGACACCGGTGTGTCAGACCCACCATACTTGCTCCGGACACTGCGAGAGGGCTGTACAAGCAATGATCACACGCACGGCACAGCGGACACACCAGGAACCGCGGTGTTGGCCGTCGAATGGCGCTAGCTGCGCAGCATTTGTGCACCGCCGCCGTCAGTGTCAGCCAGTTTGCCGTGGCATACGGAGCTCCATCGCAGTCTTTAACACTGGTAGCATGCCGCGACAGCGTGGACGTGAACCGTATGTGCAGTTGACGGACTTTGAGCGAGGGCGTATAGTGGGCATGCGGGAGGCCGGGTGGACGTACCGCCGAATTGCGCGCAGATGCACGCCAAGACCGTAGGATCCTACGCAGTGCCGTAGGGGACCGCACCGCCACTTCCCAGCAAATTAGGGACACTGTTGCTCCTGGGGTATCGGCGAGGACCATTCGCAACCGTCTCCATGAAGCTGGGCTACGGTCCCGCACACCGTTAGGCCGTCTTCCGCTCACGCCCCAACATCGTGCAGCCCGCCTCCAGTGGTGTCGCGACAGGCGTGAATGGAGGGACGAATGGAGACGTGTCGTCTTCAGCGATGAGAGTCGCTTCTGCCTTGGTGCCAATGATGGTCGTATGCGTGTTTGGCGCCGTGCAGGTGAGCGCCACAATCAGGACTGCATACGACCGAGGCACACAGGGCCAACACCCGGCATCATGGTGTGGGGAGCGATCTCCTACACTGGCCGTACACCACTGGTGATCGTCGAGGGGACACTGAATAGTGCACGGTACATCCAAACCGTCATCGAACCCATCGTTCTACCATTCCTAGACCGGCAAGGGAACTTGCTGTTCCAACAGGACAATGCACGTCCGCATGTATTCCGTGCCACCCAACGTGCTCTAGAAGGTGTAAGTCAACTACCCTGGCCAGCAAGATCTCCGGATCTGTCCCCCATTGAGCATGTTTGGGACTGGATGAAGCGTCGTCTCACGCGGTCTGCACGTCCAGCACGAACGCTGGTCCAACTGAGGCGCCAGGTGGAAATGGCATGGCAAGCCGTTCCACAGGACTACATCCAGCATCTCTACGATCGTCTCCATGGGAGAATAGCAGCCTGCATTGCTGCGAAAGGTGGATATACACTGTACTAGTGCCGACATTGTGCATGCTCTGTTGCCTGTGTCTATGTGCCTGTGGTTCTGTCAGTGTGATCATGTGATGTATCTGACCCCAGGAATGTGTCAATAAAGTTTCCCCTTCCTGGGACAATGAATTCACGGTGTTCTTATTTCAATTTCCAGGAGTGTATTTATCGTCCACGTTTCACTTCCATACATGACAACACTCCATACAAATACCTTCAGAAAAGACTTCCTGACACCTAAACCTATACTCGATGTTAACTAAGGAATTGAGTACAATGGAAATTGTTCAGTAAGATATTCTTAGTAGCGTTGGAATGTGGGAGGCATGGATGTGCTGCCAAAGGGCAAGCTCAAAAACTTGAACAACCCTGAATGCGTGTTTACCACCATGACGTTCTGAGACTCCTCATCTAGCGGAATTTGCAAATAGGCATCGCGCAATTTTTGAAAAATAACGGCCTGCACCAAGCCTATCCATTAATTCCTCAGGACGAGGCAACGGATAAGTGTCAGTTATTGATTTTGGATTCACAGTGGATTTAAAATCAACACAAAGGCGAAGTCTTCCAGAACGCTTTGGCATAATCACTAATGGAGAAGCCCATTGACTAACCTGGGTAGGAGTAACAGCACCATTGTCTTGCCATTGTTTTAGTACGCTTGCAACTTTATCTCTAAGATCCTGAGGTACGGGACACGCCAGAAGAAAACTTGCGCATTGTACTTCACTGTAACTTGCGACACAAAATTATTTGCTCTGCCAAGTCCTTCAAAAAATAAATCAGGAAATTCCACAACCAGTAGAGTAATTGGAGAAAGGAGAAACAGAGAGTATAATACCCTGAATACGAAGACCAAACAAATCAAATGAACGTAGCCCAAAAGTATTTTCACAATCTCGCAAACGCAAAATTGTAAATGTCAGTCTTCTGGTGTGAGACTGGAAGAATGGAATGCGGCATGCTAACTACGTGTACCAAGCACAGGGATGCTCTGACCATTATGCGCAAGATTTTGTCAACCGCGGCGAGCCCAATTGTTCATAAGTGGCACAATTAAGAAATGTAACGGAAGCGCCAGTGTCTAACAGAAGTCGCACGTAGCGGCAATGACTAATTCACGCCGCCTGGTTTGAGGCGCCATGTCACGGACTGCACGGCCCTTCCCGTCGGAGGTTCGAGTCCTGCCACGGACTTGGGTGTGTGTGTTGTTCTAGGCATATGTTGGTTTAAGTAGTGTGTATAGGGACCGATGACCTCAGCAGTTTGGTCCGTCAGGAATTCACAAACATTTGAACATTTGACTAATTTACAAACAGTTTGTCTGTCATTACACAGTACTTCGGCAGGGTGAAGGCACATATCGAATTTGGTCACTACTAGTACCAGCAGCCAGTTTAGAAAAAACTACTTTCACTAACGAGATAATGCTCCACGCTTACAAGAGCAAACTCAGGTAGAGTTCTTTTTCTGTTGCAAGCACGCTAATTGTACCCGACCTGGCTTTCCATAAGCGAAGCAAGTGGCGTTCTGAGAAGTGTAATGTTGTCTTTTATGCGTGGAAAAGCAGCGAGGACATGATTTCACACAAGACTCGCGCGGTGACATTTGTTTAGATTGTCCACGACGCGGCAGCCTGTTTGCCCGTGGTGGTCTGTCGCAAGGCCAGACCTGCTTGTCGCTTTGCGTTACACTACAGACGGGAGATAGAGTCCACACAGAATGCCGTGACCGGTAGATGAGCCGACAACACACTGTATAAAGCTACAAATAAAGCAAAAATGATTTTTTTATTCTACAGTTTTTGTTAAATGGTTTGAGAAAAATTGCAGGGCGTTCACCTAGATTCTGTCGTCGTTGACCGGCCCAAAGCTGGAAAGAACTTGTCGGCATCCCCTCCTGAGCGAACGAAAATACCCGCCCAGCGCTTTGGACGAAAACTGGTCACTGTGCGTCGACCACCATATCCTGTACGGATTCTACCCAAAGTTTTCCATCACACTGCCACACGAATACTACCTATCGCTTGATTCTTGTCCCGCATTTACGCAGGGTCAGCCATCGTTAATCGGATTTGGCATGTTAATGTTTAAGGGGTGGCCAGATGCCCCTCTTGCCGCCACCCCGTACTGTATGCATCAATATTTGTAACGAGTATGTGGCTGATATTATATGAATAAACAAAAATCTTAAACAAAAATCTTAATTATTAATTCAGTCTGGAAACTTTTTGCAGCGACGTGAAATAGGCCGCAAGCACTTTCCAGCGTGTGGCGGAGGATACTTTGTACCAATATTACCGATTTTCTGTTCCGTTATAGATTCGCGTACTGAATGAGGAGAAGCCTCTGTACGTGCACGTCTCTTCCCATTCTTTTTCTTGAGCTCCCAGCGAAGAATATGCGACAATGATAGCAAAACACTTCATGTCGAATGCCGATACGCAGGGTCAGCCATCGTTAGTCGGATTTGGCATGTTGAAACGTCCCCTTTCAACAATTATACATGACTGTGCTTAAACTGACACACAATATTTTGTTAGCGCAACGCAATCTGACTTTCAAAATTCCCTACAAAAGAATGGCCCTGACTAACATTAAACTATACCTTTCACAAATCACTTACCTCACAAAAATCTTCGCTGCTCAAGCTACTGCAATACAGCGAGCGCCACTACTGCCAGCTAAATAAAAGATTCAAACTATGGAAGGCACTAACTACTGATAGGGATAGTTAGCAAATGAAAGATATTAATAGAGAACGAACAATGTATTTACCTTGATATCATCATATATAAATATAGCAGTTCATGACAAATTACAAACCTCCGCCATCTCTCTCCCCACACCCACCACTGCTGGCGGCTCACCTCCAACTGCGCAACGCTATGCGCTGTTCACAGCCAGCTGCCTAACACTACAATGGCGAGTATTACAACAATGCAAAGCAGCCACAGACTGCACACAGCACAGCCAGTGATTTTCATACAGAGGTGGCGTTACCAATAAAAAAACCTAAACAGCCTACTTACAATGTTAACGTTTAAGGGGTGGCCAGATGCCCTTCCTGCCGGCACCCCGTACTGTATGCATCAATATTTGTAACGAGTGTGTTGCTGATATTATATGAATAAACAAAAATAATATTAATTCTTAGTAATTACTTATAGTTCGTTAAACCATTAATTTAAATGTTAAAACATTCAAAATATGTGTGAGAAACTACATGTGGTGAACTATACCCCACACACCACCAGTATAAGGATTTCGTACCACACTACCGCTAAGTTAGGGTAACATTGTTAGCCATAGCTTCCGCTTCTTCTTCTAGCAACAAATGTATTGCAAGGAGGAGATGTTATATGATACTAAATATGTTTTCCATAACTCTTGAAGCTTGAGTACAATTCAAGGAAACCTAAAAGAGGTGACCAGTGAGGAACTGGCAAGCCCGAACAATTTCAGAATTATTAGCACTGATCCGTTTTACGGCGGTTGTGGTGTCACGAAGCGTAAGAATGTATTGTTATGCCTAGATAACGTAGTAAAAATAACGTGTTTGTTTCGGAAATGAACCCACACTGAAATTCTCACGCTAAAAGTGTGATTGTTATGGAACACGCTTTTAGTAGAGAGAGGGAGAGAGGAAGATAGATACAAACAGAGAGACAGAGAGGAATGGAAAGAAAGAGAGGGAGAGAGAAGGTGGGGGATAAAACACCGACAGATGAAGCTCTAGGACCCGTGAGACCGATGCACGCCACTGTTGGTGCCGTTTTCGATGAATAAATAATTCCACCGAGCGACCGTCTCGTATGCAAATGCGGGATCCCGCGGCCCGGCGGCACACGCTGCGAATCCCCCAGCTGCGCTGCTAGACAGCAGACAATCGCCGGCCGCGTTACGGCATTCCCAGAGCTTGCGTCACGTCCAAAGAACAAAAACGATAGACAAACCAGTCCCCTCGCACGCATACCCACGTATCGTCGCAGCAAAGCGATTGCATTCTTGACAAACGGAAGTCTTTACCATTTTCTAATGTGCGAGAGAAACTTAACTTCACCATGGCTTTCCTCACTGCCAATATCGATCTCCTTCCCTCGCAGTCTAGCCTCTTGAGAATTTTCCATACCATAATACAACCCGATTTTTTTCCATTGCAGACGTTATCTAACTCAGATGCTCTTCACTTACACCAATAAGCTGTGTGAAGTACATCGACATTTACACCAACATCAACAATCTGCAAGCTGCATGATGGTGTGTGGCGGATGGTACATCTATCATCACTAATTTTTTGCCATTTTCCTTTTTGTATATTATTGATGTGTGTGTCAGAGACAGAGAGAGAGATAGAGAGAGAGAGAGACAGAGCAAGTTATGTTACTGCTAAACTATCTTAGATTTTGTTGTGGCACAGCATTTACCTCTGCACAGTCTGACAGATTCTTAGTTGAAATTAAGTACATTTTCAGTAGTGCTGTGTCGACTTCGGATTGTATCTGTTATCTGAAGAAAGATTTATTATAAAGGACAACAGGGATGAATATGATGTATACACTCGAAGGCGAAAAGAATAGAAATTGTGAGTAATGTTGTTATTTTTGAAGAGAAGTGGTTTGACGTAAGCTTGCAGCACTGAGCAGCTTATTTCTCAGAATGATTATTGTCAGCCAGTTTACTTGCTAAGAGCTGAGAGAAGGACCACCACACTTTCCGGAGTCACGCATGAAGATATCAACTCATCAATCTATTTGGTCTTTACAGAAATTGTCTGTTACCATTGTACCCTTTTCAAATCATTGTTCACTTCGTTAAGCATAGTATTGTTCAAACCAATGTTGTGTGTGAAGATCACGTGAAATTTATTCGCGCTTTTTGAACACATATGAGGGGCGTTTGAAAATTCCGTGCAAAAGTAAAGGCTACTTACATGTTTGGGGTGGATGTTTTTTTTATTTTTCGATATAGTCTCCTTTTAGACTTATACATTTCGTCCAACGCTATTCTAATTTGTTGATCCCTTCCGAATAATAGGAATAGCCCAAGTTTGAAAAATAGCTATTACTTGCTGCAATCACCTCCTCGTTTGAATAAAATCTTTGTCCCGCCAGCCATTTCTTCAAATTGGGGAAGAAATAGTAGTCCGAGGGAGCGAAGTCTGGAGAATAGGGGGGGATTTGGAACGAGTTGGAATACTGTTTCCATTAATTTTTCGACCACAACTGCTGAGGTGTGTGCTGATGCAGTGTCGTGATGGAAAAGGTCTTTTTTGCGGTCCAATAGCCGGCGTTTTTCTAGCAGCTCGGTTTTCAAACGGTCCAATAACGATCAATAATATGCAACTGTAATATTTTTACCCTTTTCCAGATAGTCGATGAGGATTATCCCTTGCGAATCCTAAAAGACAGTCATAGCCTTTCCGGCTGAAGGAATGCTCTTCGCCTTTTTGGTGCAGATTCTCCCTTGGTAACCCATTGTTTAGATTGTTCTTTGGTCTCAGGGGTATAGTAATGTATCCATGTGCCAGCCACGTGACGAAATGGCGCTTAGATTCCTGCGGATTCTTCCTGAACAGCTGAAAACCATCCCTGCAACACTTCACACGATTCCGTTTTTGGTCAAGCGTGAGCAACCGCGGAACCCATCTTGCAGATAGCTTCCTCATGTCCAAATGTTTATGTAAAATGTTATATACCCGTTCATTCGAGATACCCACAGCACTAGCAACCTCACACACCTTAAACCTTCTGTCATCCATCACCATACCATTGATTTCATCAATGATTTCTGGAGTTGTAAGCTCCACAGGGCGTCCAGAATGTTCAGCATCACTTGTGTCCATATGGCCACTCCGAAAATTTTGAAACCACTTATAAACTGTTCCAATCGAAGGTGCAGAGTCACCGCAATGGTTATCAAGCTTCTCTGTAGTCTCCTGACGCCTTTTGCTTTTCATAAAGCAGTGTTTAATCACCACACGAAATTCTTTTTCGTCCATTTTTTGACAATCACTCGACTTCCTCGATTCACACGAATGCCAAACACAAAGAGATAGACCAATATGGCTGAAACTTGGTGTGCGTTGTTTCCAAAGATGCTACTAACTAAACATTACCTCGATAGGCGCTGGTGGTACCATCTCTCGGACTTAGCACAGACTTTTCAAACGTCACTCGCACTTCATTCTAAAATCGTTGCCTTGGAATATCATTTCAGAGGACTAGTTATCATCCCCATTCCACTGTTTAAAGAGGTTCATCCTTACGCATAACCACATTGCACCATATAGTAAGCAACACTTTGGATACTGTTTGTAAATTTTATTTAAAAATAGAAATTGATTTGTGTTGTACTTCCGAATAATATGGAACAATGTTGTGAGGACGCTAGGTAAGTGCAAATTTTGATTAGGGCCAGATAACTGTTTTACTCCAGCTGCGCATTTAATACAACGCCTAGTTGCACTAAGACCATTAACAGTTCACTTCAAATTAGTTTCTGTTCAGTCTGAGGTTAGCATACGAGGTTAAGTTGGATAACAGTCTGTGAGCACACAGTTCCTCTAATACGTAATATTTTATAGAGTGGGAAGTAAAATTGGGCTAAATTTCGTGGAGAAAGATAGAGTGGGAATTATACAACTGTTCCACTTACCTGTTTCATTCATGAATGGTGCACGGGAAGAATGACTGTTGGCATGCCTCTATATTACCTGTAATTTTCTAGAATTTCGTCCTGATCATTTCGCACGACGTATGTGGGTGGTAGTATTGTTGTTCAACTATTCTCGGAAAGCACTTACTCGAAATTTCAATAGCAAAAAATCTCCGTGATGCACAACGCCTCTCTTGTATCATCTTCCACTGGAGTATGTCAAGCGTCTCTGGAAATCTCTCGCGCCGACTAAACGTCCCATGACCAAACGCGCCGTTATTCGTTGGATTTTCTGTATCTCTTCTATCAGTCCTACCTCATAGGGGTCCCAGATTGATGAATGATACTCAAGAACCGGTCGAACAAGCGCCCAGTTGGCCACTTCTTCAGTGGACGAATTACGTTTCCTTAAGGCTCATACTATGAATCTCAGTGTCCGTCTGCTTTTTTTCCTACTTCTTTCATGTGGTAATTTCACTTATGGTCGCTCTGGATATTTATTTCTAGATATTTTACGATAGATACTGTTTCCAGCAATTTTTCATCAGTAGTGTAGTTGTACAATTATGTATTTCGTTTCCAATGCATGGACAATATTTTACATTTACTTACGTTCAGAGTCAACTGCCACCCCATGCACCATTCATGAATACTTTGTAAGTCCTTCTTCAAATTGTTGGCGTCTTCCGGCGTTCCTACTTAACAAACAACCACATCATCTGCAAGCACCCTTGAAGAGCTCCTGACGCTTTCTACCACATCATTCAAATGCACTGAAGACAGCAACGGTCCTATCACACTTCCCTGGCATACATCTCCCCCCCACCCCCCCAAAACCAAACTAACGTAACTCGCATCTGTCGATTTTGTTCTGTTAAGAGCGAAGTGTTGAGTGCTCTTTGCAAGAAAGTCTTGAATCCAGTGGCACATGCCGTCTGAGGGGCAGTGCCAACTGCATTCCCGAAGTCGGGGGACACTCCATCAATCTGAGCATCGACGTCTACAGCACGGTGACTCTCTTGGAGGAACAGAGCGAGCTGACTTTCGTAAGATCTCTGTCAGCAGAACCCATGTTGATTTTTGCAGGGGGGATTTGCGTTCTCCCAAAACGACAGATTACGTGAGCATATACAGGTTGCGTAATTCTGCAATGAAATGACATCAACGATGTTTTTGAGTCATCAGTCCTCTGAATCGGTTGACGCAGCTCACCACGAATTCCTCAGTCGTGTGAAGTTAGCACCCCTTTTTCGAGAAAATTACATTTTTTTCAGAGTTCTTGATAGATATGGCATAGTTCTAGAGTTCTTTGTACAAAATTTCAATAGTTCTGCAGAATTTAGCGAAGAAAACAACAAAATTCGAAAAAAATTTCGTACCGAAAACATTTTTTGTCAATTTTCGTAAAAATTAAACTTGTACAACAGTTCTGAGGACAGTTCTGAACAGAACCCCAAGAGCTCTATCGAAAATCCCAACAACATTTTTCTATGGCGATAATGGTTTGAGATAAATTGATTTAATATGGGACACACTTTCTTTACGGATGATATAAATATATTCGTACAACAGTTCTGATGACAGTTCTGGACACCACGTGAAGAGTTCTATCGAAAATCCTGGTGAAATTTTTTTGTGCAGGTAATAGTTTAAGAGGTAATTGCAACTTAATTAAGAATTCCATAAGAGCTCCTACTGTGAAGCTGGCACCCTTTTTTTCACAAATGTATACTTTTTTCAGATTTCTTGATAGATATACCATAGTTCTAGAGTTCTTTGTACAAAATTTCAATAGTTCTGCAGAATTTAGCGACGAAAACAATATTCGAAAAAATTTTCGTATCGAAAATATTCTTCGTCAATTTTCGCAAATTGTAAATAAGTACAACAGTTCTGAGCACAGTTCTGAACAGAACTCCAAGAGTTCTATCGAAAACCCAAGTAACATTTCTTTGCACAGCTAATAGTTTACGAGATAATTGCAATTTAAGGAGAAAATCTTTTCACTTACTGCGAAGTTGGCACCCTTTTTTTCACAAATGTATACTTTTATCAGATTTCTTGATAGATATGCCATAGTTCTAGAGTTCTTTGTACAAAATTTCAATACTTCTACAGAATTTAGCGACGAAAACAATATTCGAAAAAATTTTCGTATCGAAAACGTTCTTTGGCAATTTCCGCAAAATGTAAATAAGTACAAGAGTTCTGAGCACAGTTCTGAACAGAGCTCCAAGAGTTCTTTCGAAAATCCAAGTAACATTTTTTTGTGCAGCTAATAGTTTACGAGATAATTGCATTTTAATGAGAAAATCTTTTCACTTACTGTGAAGTTGGCACCCTTTTTTTTAGAAATATATATTTTTTTCAGAGTTCTTGATAGATATGGCATAGTTCTAGAGTTCTTTGTACAAAATTTCAATAGTTCTGCAGAATTTAGCGAAGAAAACAACAAAATTCGAAAAAATTTTCGTATCGAAAACATTTTTTGTCAATTTTCGTAAAAATTAAACTTGTACAACAGTTCTGAGGACAGTTCTGAACAGAACCCCAAGAGCTCTATCGAAAATCCCAACAACATTTTCCTATGGCGATAATGTTTTGAGATAAATTGATTTAATATGGGACACACTTTCTTTATGGATAATATAAATATATTCGTACAACAGTTCTGATGACAGTTCTGGACACCACGTGAAGAGTTCTGTCGATAATCCTAGTGAAATTTTTTTGTGCAGGTAATAGTTTAAGAGGTAATTGCAACTTAATTAAGAATTCCATAAGAGCTCCTACTGTGAAGCTGGCACCCTTTTTTTCACAAATGTATACTTCTTTCAGATTTCTTGATAGATATGCCATAGTTCTAGCGTTCTGTGTACAAAATTTCAATAGTTCTGCAGAATTTAGCGACGAAAACAATATTCGAAAAAATTTTCGTATCGAAAATATTGTTCGTCAATTTTCGAAAATTGTAAATAAGTACAACGGTTCTGAGCACAGTTCTGAACAGAACTCCAAGAGTTCTATCGAAAACCCAAGTAACATATTTTTGTGCAGCTAATAGTTTACGAGATAATTGCAATTTAAGGAGAAAATCTTTTCACTTACTGTGAAGTTGGCACCCTTTTTTTCAGAAATGTATATTACTTTCAGAGTTCTTGATAGATATGGCATAGTTCTAGAGTTCTTTGTGCAAAATTTCAATAGTTCTGCAGAATTTAACGAAGAAAACAACAATACTCGAAAAAAATTTCGTATAGCAAACATTCGTTATTAATTTTCGCAAAAAGTAAATTCGGACAACAGTTCTGAGGGCAGTTCTGAACAGAACCCCAATAGTTCTATAGAATATCATAATTACAATTTTTTGTGCAGCTAACACGTTATGATATAATTGCAATTTAATTAGGGAACCTCTTCACTTACTGTGAAGTTGGAATCCTTTTCTTCAGAAATATATATATATATTTTCAGAGTTCTTGATAGGAATGTCATAGTTCTAGAGTTATTTGTACAAAATTTGATTAGTCCTGCATAATTTAGCGAAAAAAACAACAATACTCGAAAAATTTTTCGTATCGAATACATTCTTTATCAATTTTCGCAAAAAGTAAATTCGTACAACAGTTCTGAACAGAACACCAAGAGCTCTATCGAAAATCCTAATAACATCTTTTTGTGGCGATGATAGTTTATACGGTAACTGCTCTGATGTTAGACCCAGTTTCTCCACAGAAAAAGTAAATTCGTTCAACAGTTTTGATGAACAGTTCTGGTTAACACGTCAAGACTTCTATCTATAATCATAATAACATTTTTTTGTGGTTGTAATAGTTTGTATGGTAATTGATTAATTGTGGGGCACTCTTACTCAAAAAAAATATTATGTCTGTTCGTATGCTCTGATGCCAGCTCTGGATAGCATTGTAAGAGTTCTATCGAAAAAACTAGTAACATATTCTGTGCAGGTAATTGTTTACGTAGTAACTGGCATTATTAAGGAATGCTTATGAGCATTTCCCGTGAAGTTTGAACCCCTTTTACGATAAATATAAATTTTTTTCACAGTTCTTGATATATATTCAATAGTTCTAGATTTCCCTGCTCAAAACACGAATAGTTCTACAGAATTTCGGGAAGAAAACAATAACACGGCAAAATTTTGGTATGGTAAAAAATTATTTGTCAGTTTGGAAAAAATAAATTTGTATAACAGTTCTGTTGGCAGTTCTGGATAGCACCGGAAGAGTTGCATTGAAAATGATAAGAACATTTTTGTGGCGATAATAGTTTATACAATAATTGTTTTAATCTGATACTCACTTTATCTAATATAGCAAAATTCGCAGAATAGTTCTGATGACAGTTCTGAATATCACCCACAGAGTTCTACCAAAAACTATAATAACATTATTTGTGACGATGACATTATATGAGATAATTAATGTGGGACTCACTTTTGTCATGTAAAAGTAATAAATTCGTACAAAAGATCTGACGGCATTTCTTAATACGACCCTAAGAGTTCTACCGACAACTGTAATAACATTTTTTGTGGGGATAACAGTTAATGAGATAATAGCATTTTCGAGAGACCCACTTGGTCTACATTATAATAAATTGGCACAACCCTTTTGCTGCCAGTTCTGGATAGCACCGAAAGAGTTCTTTTAGAAACCCTCATAACATTTTTATGGTGCCAGTAGATTATGAAATAGATTGTGTGTTCACTCTGCAGTGGGTGTGCGCCGATGTGAAACTTACTGGCAGATAAAAACTGTGTGCCGGACCGGGTCTCTAACCCCAGGCTGTGACCAAAGAATATCGTCACAATATCCTTTCGTCCAGGAGTGCTTCTTCTGCAATTTTCGTAGGACAACTTCTACGAAATTGGGGGACGCAGGAGATGAAGTACTGCTGGAAGTACAGCTATGAGTACGATCGTAAATTCTCACTTTTATTTTGGAAAACCGAACATCGAAAACCGGATGTATATTCTACTAAATACAAAAAGTCTAAATGTTCAGCACTATACAAATGCCAGTACACCTTCTTAAGACTGACTGTAGTAACTGTAGGTGGAAGCGTGGGATGTGCACGCTTAGATGATTCAAGGAGAGAAGGCTCGTCAGTGCAAAACAAACAGATGGCTGAGAGAGCAGATACATTCACACGCGCCACTAACCAGATGGTGTCACACCTGTCGAGAATCGCACCAGAGGTACAATGAGCTGTGGTGGAGTGCTGTTGGCGTGGTTACCATGCAACTTACTTGATGGGCATCAATACACCGTTATATTAATGTACAATACTTGAGAAACAATGTCATTCACACACTCCGAGTTCCTTATCACTCAGTACTAGACTAAATTACCGGCCTGGTGATAAGCAGCCTATGTACCTCACCGACTACACATCTTCGTGTTATAAGAAAAAAAAGAGAAAAATACCAAGGGACACAAAATATGAATCCGGATAAACCGGAAATCCGGATTATTGAGGACCAAATAAACGAGGTTCTTATTTACAAATTTCGAACTTCTTATTAACTTTAATACTGTATCCCCTCAACATTATAACACCTCTATCAGTCATGTATTGAATTAGGATATAAACATACTACTTAGTTCGTTTGTACGATGTATTCAGTAAATATACTTACATTTCTATACATTGTAAAGACTTTTAACTCTCGCTGTAGTGTAACTCATCAAACTTCCACACTTCCTTTCTAACTAGAACAAATGTTTGCAACAATATTAACGACATCAATTTCAAATTTATTCGTTACACACAGCACATGTTTTTATGTATCCTAGCGGCTGGTGATGTTGCAATATAACTTTCATCCATGAGGGTCCTGGGCATATTTTTAGCTGTTAGTGGGTCCTGGATGTCATGAGAGTTCAAAACAATTACTGTTTTACGTGATAAAATTCATCTGGTTCTTCCTGATTCTAAAAATATACACTTCATGTGTGCCTTTCATTGTTGTATGTATGATTCAGTATCGACGCTAATGCTCTCTTGATGAGATATGAGCCGATTGCTCGTTTTTATCCACTGTGCCCTTTCGTATTTCATTTCAGCGATTAGTTTATTTGTTTATCAACGTAGTAAGTAGTACAAAGCTAATCCAGAATGTAAACTGCACTTAAATTCTGTTTGAACTGTTTAATAGTCAGTGTCCGCTGTCTGAACGTCAAATATCAGATTAATACACTGCGCCTGGTTGCGTTATTTTCTAGGAATTTTATTATTTTAAGTGGGAAGTACTAGATAATGTTGAAGAAATTCGAAGCATATTGTTCGAAGAGCATAATATTATTCGAAATTTACCTGTACCAATAGGTGCAGCCAAAGCAGCATTTGTGATGCTGTAATTACCTCATAGATAACGATATTTGTCTATTGTAGTTTTGTATTCCAATCAGAATTTTGAGAGCATCAAAGCCTCATTTCAGCGTGAGAGAGGGGTAAAATCAATAGATGATATTGAATTGAAAGCCTTCATCAGTCTTTTGTTTTTAATTGTTGTTAACAAAAGTAACAGATAAAGCCTGGAAGATCTGTGTGGAACTCATGGTGATGGCATTGAAAAATTTCACCTCGCAAACGAACATAAAACGTTTCAAATTTATTCTGGAGAGACTTAGATTTTACAGTCGCGCTATTCGTGATGAAAGGAGACAATTAGACAAGCTAACAGCTATTCGGGAAATATTTACTGTGTTTGTACGCAACTACCACAAATCTTACACCCTTGGAGAAAATGTTACAGTAGGCAAGAAGCTGGAAGGATTCTGTGGAAGGTACAGTTTTCGCCAATATGTATCAATCAAAACAAACGAGTATGGATTCTTAAGTGTGGATACTGAAGTATTTTACCTGTACAATTTGGAAATATACGCTGTGTTGCAACCAGAAGGATTTACCAACTGAGCAATAAACAATTTGATGTTGTTCTGTGACTGTGTAAACCTATATATCAGTCAGGTCGAAATGTGAAAGCGGACAACTGGTTTACTAGTACTGGAATGATAATAGAGCTATGAAGGGAGAGTTTTTCTTTTGTTGGCATGATGAAGAAAAACAAGTGTGGAGATTTCTCTAGAGTTTGCTATCAGTAAAAGAAGGGCTGCCCACATTTCCTTTTTTGACTTCCACAAGACTGAAGTCTAGTTTCCTCCGTACCTAAAAGGGGAAGTGAGTGATCCAGGCATCACGTTTGCATGAAGATAATTCGATAGATGCTGACATTGTAGATAAACGGAAGCCATCCACCGTAAATTTTAAAATAGCGTTAAGTGTGGTATTTTCACAGCGGATAAGCCGAATGCTTTGTACAACGCTGCAAGAAATGTGCGCCGCTGGTCAATGGTTGTATTTTTGTAATGATCAGTACAGTTGGAATCCATGCACAAGTGATTTATTGTGGCAACAGGAAGAATTGTATCAAAAGGAAAGGGTTCCTGAATCAGCTTTGTTATACAATGTTGTTTTCTTCGCTAAATTCTGCATAACTATGGAAATTTTGTACCGAGAAGTCTATAACTATGACTTATCTATCAAGAACTCTGAAAAAAATATATACTTCTGAAAAAAAGGGTGCCAGCTTCACAGTAGGAGCTCTTATGGGGTTCTTAATTAAGTTGCGATTACTAGGAATTTCGATAGAACTCTTCACGTGGTGTCCAGAACTGTCATCAGAACTGTTGTACGAATATATTTATATTTTCTGTAGAGAAAGTGTGTCCCACATTAAATCAATTTATCACAAACTATTATCGCCATAGAAAAATGTTATTAGGATTTTCGATAGTGCTCTTGGGGTTCTGTTCAGAACTGTCCTCAGAACTGTTGTACCAGTTTAATTTTTGCGAAAATTGACAAAAAATGATTTCGATAGAAAAATTTTTTCCCTAAATTCTGCAGAACTATTGAAATTTTGTACAAAGAACTCTAGAACTATGGCATACCTGTCAAGAACTGTGAAAGAAATATACAATTCTGAAGAAAAGGGTGCCAACTTCACAGTAAATGAAAAGATTTTCTCCTTAAATTGCAATTATTTCGTAAACTATTAGCTGCACAAAAAAATGTTAGTAGGGTTTTCGATAGAACTCTTGGAGTTCTGTTCAGAACTGTGCTCAGAGCTGTTGTACTTATTTACAATTTGCGAAAATTGACGAAGAATGTCTTCGATACGAAATTTTTTTCGAATATTGTTTTCGTCGCTAAATTCTGCAGAACTATTGAAATTTTGTACAAAGAACTCTAGAACTATGGCATATCTATCAAGAAATCTGAAAAAAGTATACATTTGTGAAAAAAAGGGTGCCAACTTCACAGTTAGTGAAAAGATTTTCTCATTAAAATGCAATTATCTCGTAAACTATTAGCTGCACAAAAAAATTTTACTTGGATTTTCGAAAGAACTCTTGGAGCTCTGTTCAGAACTGTGTTCTGAACTCTTGTACTTATTTACATTTTGCGGAAATTGCCAAAGAACGTTTTCGATACGAAAATTTTTTCGTGTATCATTGTTTTCGTCGCTAAATTCTGCAGAACTATTGAAATTTTGTACAAAGAACTCTAGAACTATGCCATATCTATCAAGAACTCTGAAAAAAATATGTCTTTCTGAAAAAAAGGGTGCCAACTTCACAGTAAGTGAAAAGATTTTCTCATTAAAATGCAATTATCTCGTAAACTGTTAGCTGCACAAAAAAACGTTACTTGGATTTTCGAAAGAACTCTTGGAGCTCTGTTCAGAACTGTGCTCAGAACTCTTGTACTTATTTACATTTTGCGGAAATTGCCAAAGAACGTTTTCGATACGAAAATTTTTTCGAATATTGTTGTTTTCTTCGCTAAATTCTGCAGACCTATTGAAATTTTGTACAAAGAACTCTAGAACTATGCCATATCTATCAAGAACTCTGAAAAAAATGTATATTTCTCGAAAAAGGGGTGCTAACTTCACACGACTGAATTCCTCTCCTGTGCCAACCTCTTTATGTCAGAGTAGCACTTGCAAACTACGCCCTCAATCATATGCTGCGTGTATTCCAATCTCTGTCTTCCTCTACAGTTTTTGCCCTCTGCAGATCCCTCTAGTACCCTCGAAGTCATTCCCTGATGTCTTAACAGATGTCCTACCTTCCTGTCCCTTCTCCTTGTCAGTCTTTTCCACATATTCCTTTCCTCTCCGATTCTGCGCAGAACCTCCTCATTCCGTACCTTATCAGTCCACCTAATTTTCAACATTCATCTGAGTACCACATCTCCAATGCTTCGATTCTCGTCTGTTCCGGTTTTCCCACAGAACAAATTGCACTACCATTCAATGCTGTCCTCCGCACGTAAATTGTCAGAAATTTCTCCCTCAAATTAAAGCCTATGTTTGATACTAGTAGACATCTCTTGGCCAGGAATGCCCTTTTCGTCAGCGCTAGTTTGCTTTCGATGTCCTCCTTGCTCCGTCAGTCATTGGTTATTTTGCTGCCTGGGTAGCGTAACTCCTTAACTTCATCTACTTCGTGACCATCAATCCTCATGTTAAGTGTCTCGCTGTTTTCATTTCTCGTACTTCTCATTACTTTCGTCTTCGATTTACTCTCAATCCACACTCTGTACTCATTAGACTGTCCATTTCATTCAGCAGATCACGTAAATTCTTCTTCACTTTCACTAAGGATACCAATTTCATCAGCGAATCGTATCATTGATACTCTTTCACCTTAAATTTCAATTCCACTCCAGAACCTTTCTTTTATTTCCATCATTGCGTATTAAACAGTAGGGGTGAAAGACTACATCTCTGCGTTACACCAGCATTTCGTTCTTGGTTGTCCACTCTCATTATTCCCTCTTGTTTCTTGTACGTATTGTGTATTACCCGTCTCTCCCTATAGCTTACTCCTATTTTTCTTAGAACGCTTTTTATAGGTCTACAAATCCTATGAACGTGTCTTGAGTCTTATTTAGTCTTTTTTCCTTTATCATAATTGCCTCTCTGGTGCCTTCAACTTTCCTAAAGCCGAAGTGAATGTCATCTAACACATCCTCAGTTTTCTTTTCCATTCTTCTGTATATTATTCTTGTCAGGAACTTGAATGCATGAGCTGATTGTGCGATAACTCTCGCATTTGTCAGCTCTTGCAATCTCTTGTGTTGATCAAATTTTTCCGAAAGTCACGACGATATGTTCCCAGACTTATACATTCTACACACCAAAGTGATAGTCGTTTTGTTGCACTTCCCCTAACGAATTAAGAAATTCTTCCCGATCTGATCTTAAGCCCTCCAAAGTTTTCTTAAATTTTGATTCAAATACTGGCTCCCCTGTCTCCTTTTTAATCCGTTCCTGTTCCTTCTTCTATCCCATTAAACAATGTTTACTCTTAAAGGGGCCTAAAACAAACTCTTTCCAACCAACCTCTCCCTCCTCAGCATTTAACAATGGAGTTACGATAGCACTGTGTTTGTTACGAAATGTAATGTCCCTACGTAATGTAATATGATTGTAATATTCCGGCTGCGAGTACTAGTGATAATGCGCTATGGAATTTGATACGACAACCCTCTTTGCTCTGACGACAACGCTCTTTGCTGAAAAAAAAGAGGAGCGTCTATGTTTTCTTGTAATTGCTGGAATAGGTAATGTTGGAGATAAGTTTGCATATTGAAGTAATGTGGAGTGCAGAGGTCAACATAAATTCGCGATCATCAAGAATAAAAATTGAATTTATGAAAAAAAGGAAGTTAAATATCTTTATGAACCTTTATTCGGTGTTGGACCATCGGACCTTCATAAAAAGTAATGATGCGTTTGTCGATACAGCGCATAGTGATTTCTTCGCAAATTAACAATACTGGGTGAATCTGCTACTATCACGGTCCGAACGACGCACAATATTTCGCCGTCAGCTTGCATGTTCAAGACGTTCCCTAAGCGACTAGTTTGTTAGTCAGAAGATATACTGCCACTGTTGTCCAACTTTATCATTATGAAAGTTTTTCTCCGACTTTGCCTGGCGATCACTGAGAACCGGTGAAACAGAAGCCTTCGACCGCCAACTCATCCTGTATCGAACCCGTTCTCTCCTTACAGCAGCCACGAAGAAAACACATTCATCTATAGTCAAAATTTCTCACAGATTGTTTGTATTAGACAGGTAAAAAATTTCATAATGTATGCATTTAGGCAAAAAGTTCAAAGGACAATTTTTTAACGCAGTACCTATCTTATCTGTGTCAATGACAAAAGTCAGCAAGCAAGTTAATGAATTAATTAATTTTTCTTAACGACGTAGCAGTTGTGTTACAGACCCTTGCTTTTAATTTCACCGAAGTTTAATTTGACTTTTCTATATGCTGAGGCAGTCCTTCCGGCTATCATTTCTTTTTCGATATCTTCACATTTCTCATGGAGCCATTTCGTCTTAGCTTCCCTGCACAACCTATTTATGTCATTCCTCAGCGATTTGTATTTCTGTATTCCTGAATTTCCCTGAACATTTGTGTATGTCCTACTCTCATCGATCAGCGGAAGCACTTCTTCTGTTACCCATGGTTTCTTCGCAGTTACCTACTTCGTACATATATTTTTCATTCCAGCTTCAGTGATTGACTTTTTTAGAGATATCCATTCCACTTCAATTTTACTGCTTATTGGACTATCCCTTATTGCTTTATCTACAGCCTGAGAGAACTTCCAGTGTACCTCGTCATTCCTTAATGTTTCCGTATCCCACTTCACTGCGTATTGATTCTTCCTGACTAATCTCTCAAACGTCAGCCTACTCTTCTTCATTACTACATTGTGATCTGAGTCTATATCTGCTCCTGGGTACGCCTTAGAATCCAGAATCTGACTTCGGAATCTCTGTCTGATCCAACTGAAATTTTCCCCTATCACCCTTCCTTTTTCAAGTATACCTCCTCCTCTTTTGATTTTTGATCAGAGTGCTCGTTGTTACTAGCTAAAATTTATTACAGAAATCAATTCGTCTGTGGAAATGAATATAGACTGTGAAAAACTGTGTGAAGTTATATACCAACTGGCCGTCAAAATTGATGCAGACAGATGGACACTAACGAAAAAAGCTGCCCGTACTGTCGCAGTAACTAAAAACTAAATCTGCATCCATATCGACAGATAAACAATAGTCATGGCTATCCAATAAAGCGTGTTCTATCCTCTTGTCACAGAGCCAGAATCCAGCAATATGCTAGAAATAATGATGTAACTTCCAGAAATCATCTGAATTTGAACCTGAAAAGGTTCGAAAACCGGTTTATGGAATAATAAATAATTATTCAAAAAAGTGACTGGTTGCAGTTTTACGTACTTACATTCAATTAACAGTCACGGGTTCTAAAATGTATTTAGTGGATAAGCTTAATATGTTTTTCTAGTTCTGAATTAAGACACGAAGCATGGAATTTATTTGGGAAAACATCTAAAAAAAGAGAGAAAGAACTAATACAAGTCACGAGTTACTAGAAAAGACAGAAAAACGAATAAACTTATGGGGAAACAGAGTGGAGTGGAAGTTGTAATGAAAATGTAAAGACAACGAAATGGAGGATGGCCAGACCATGTAACAAGGCAAGTGGATGGTAGAGGGACTTTTATGTTCTTTGCAAGTATTATCATAGACAAGAAAAGACAAAGAATGGGGAAACATGAAACTAGCACTCTAAAAAGTAAATGCTGCGATGCACATTGGTAACTACTGTAAGGTCGTTAACGCTAATGCTTCTTCTCATACAGAGTATTCCTAGATATTTCTTCTTCACTCTCTCTTCTAGTACCTCACTTTACTTTATCTACTCTCAACTTCTAAAATTTTCATGTGACAACGCATTACAAATGTTGGCAACATCCTCTCATCGAACTTTCTCGTTGACCAATTTTGATTTTTATACAGCTCTTGTAGCATGACACCAAAAGGTCCACAAAATTTGTCTGTATTCAAACCAAATAATAAACAACCGACCTCCTTCTCGCAGAATGAGCCGTTGTGAAAAACTGAGAAGGGAAGACAATTTATTGTGTAGCATTTTCTTCTGCTCCATGAGCCAACGGTAGAGGGTTATTACGGTATGACAAAGTGATAGAGATTTTAATATAGCTTTATGGACGAAGCTTGAAGGACACATAATTAAATTGAAGTGTGATATATTTTGGCAGTTACGTTGTTAAGTTCACCGTTCTGAATTTTGCTGCATAATGTTTTGTATGCTTCCAAGAAACAGATGGAAATTAGTTAATATTATATTGAAATAATTTGGGGCTCTTTTAATTTTTATGCAACTATTTTCAGTTTTGAATCAATTGTTTTTATCAGATATCGATGACTCTTATCTCCCTTTGTGTGAATGAGGACGCTGTTGTACCCAAGGTATCTCCACAGGGGGGGGGGGGGGTAGGTGGCGGTTAGGTTCCGTCAAGGCTGTATACCCGCTGAGCTCGTTCGAAAACTTAATGTAATTTTGTCTCTAGGATCGTTCATTTAAGATGTCAGTAAGAAATACTGCTACCAAGAGACTGTACTCTGTCCGTCCTAGCCTCGAGTCTTTGAATGAGATCCTGGAGGACAACCCAGTGGCATTTTGTTTGATTTTCTCGCGTGTCCACGAAAACGATTTTCTAAATATTAGAAATTCTCTATTTTGTAACCTTTACTTTTAACATGGATGTCTTTGTTAAGCAGTGGAGACTGATGGCCTGTACTAGCGCTCTCGTCTTCTTCAATTTCAGCGCAATATATTGCTTTTCTTTACTGCATGTAATTCTGTTGTGCAGAATATATTTCATTAATCGAGAAAAATTTGGGCTCTTCTTGGTATTCCGGGTGTGGTTTGATCCTTCTTGTTTACCAGCTTCCGCGTGACCAACACTGATTTACCTATGTCCTATTGACGCCTGATTCACGTCTGTACGTACGTTCGAGTGTCACGGTTCTGAAGCTGGCCTTAACGCAATATCCTTCCTTGGGTTAGATTCATTAAGGTTTTACTGCTGTACTTCAGAAATCAGGACTCTTTATTTACAAAATTTTGCTCAAAATTGTCCACAAACATTTCAGCCAACAAGGACTTAGAGGGGACCCCATTGTTAACAAATGTTTTTAGATAACGGGCTCCTCATTTCTGAAATGCAATACTGAACGAGGTATGTGAACGATGTAGTATGCTTGTGGGCAGTCAGCACCCGACAAGCTAGTTTTGACAACATTTCAGCTCATACCTCAATAAAATTATGTTAACAATGCAGCTGTGAGGAGACCTAACCTACTTCTTTGACACTGACGCCGACATAAACATGCAGAAACATTTACTTAACATTTACAGGGAAGTAGCTTCTGCAGACGCATAATACCTGTCTACTGCCAGCACTAACATTACTAAAATTTTTGGCTATCGATTAACACCCATCACAGAACCCTCCTTCAATTTTTAAAAACCAAATATAATTCTATCATTCACTCTTGTTAAAGCTGGAGCTATGTTACTCGATCTCATTCTCAAGATTGCGTTGCCCTTTCCTCCCCTTTGACATCCCTTCCATTTCCCTTCCTTTTCCTCTTACCACATTCACCGACCTCTGTATATCCGTTTATATACCATAGAAATTTATACCACTGCTCACTCGGTGTACTGTTTGCAGCTGTTGTTGTTGTTGTGGTGGTCTTCCATGCTACTCTATCCTGTCCTAACCTCTTCATCTCCGAGTAACTAATGCAACCTACATCCTTCTGAATCTGCTTGCTGTATTCATCTCTTCCTCTCCCTCTACGATTTTTACCCTGCACGCTTCCCTCCAGTACTAAACTGGTGATCCCTTGAGGCCTCAGAGTGTGTCCTACCAACCGATTCCTTCTTCTAGTCAGATTGTACCACAAATTTCTCTCCTCTCCAATTCTATTCAGTACCTCCTCGTTAGTTACTTGATGTACCTATCAAATTTTCAACATTTTTCTGTAGTACCACATCTCAAAAGTTTCTATTCTCTTCTTATCAAAACTATTTATAGTCCATGTTTCACTTCCATACAATGTTACACTCCATACAAGTAGTTTCAGAAACGTTTTCTTGCCACTTAAATCTAACTCAATGTCAACAAATTTATCTCCATCAGAAACACCGCTCTTTCCATAGCCAGTATACGTTTTATATCCTCCCTACTTCGATCATCATCAGTTACTTTGTTTCCTAAACAGCAAAACTCATCTGCTACTTTAAGTGTCTGACTGCCTAATCTAATTCTCTCAGCATCTCCTTATTTAGTTCGACTAGATTCCATTATCATTATGCACCGCTTACGACACTATAGTCGTGTACTTTTAAACTTTTAGTTCAATGCAATATAAGTTTTATTTTTATCCACATTACATTACATTTGTGATACTCAAGTATGTGTATAGTTTATAGTCATTAACTAATAACTTTATAGGTTACGTATCACAATATATTTAGGCCAGACAACAGTGGGCTTAGGATTTTAAACTCATACCTTTAGATTGTAAGACATTCAGTGCATAATTACATGATATTTCTTTCTCTGTACTCATGTCAAACTCAAGCCTAGAAAATTTCTGTTTTTCGTGTATGTATGATGTTAAAATTGCACACGTTTGGAAAAAAAACGGTTTTTTACAGCTAGAAACTGTCGCTGATGTGCGACTAGCTGTTCTATCTTAAACTGCCTGCTGCTATACTAGAAAGCCTAAAGGCGGCACGAAAAATAGTATAAAGTAAATGTTGTTATGAAACAGAAATTCTCTGTGTCTCAATTTTTGGTAAGTCTTTGTTTCTCTTATGTGAGGTACAATTATCTTCTGGATTCTACATGTCCTCTGATTTTAGAAGCTGAAAAAGTTTATCACTGACTTGTGATGTAGACGACAAAATCAGTGCAGTGGCATGCTGGGACAGCATTTCTGTATAACCCGTTTCTTTGTCAGCAACTCCTCATTTTCAATCATACTCCAGGTACCCTCATTCTCACATATACAAATCAGGTGTCTTGCCATGTATCAACCCATTCTTCTTCATTTCCCTTCATTTATACTTGTTCTTTCTGAACACGAAGTCAATTTTCACCATGACCAGCTCTTACTTAATACCTTTACATATCTATGCCGTAATTCTGAACTGCTTCTTTGCACTTTCTTTATTTTCAGTCCTCAGAATAGGCCCTACTGCGCTGCTTGTATCTTATCTTACCGTTTTCATGCTTATACTCCATTCGTTTATCAATAACATGAAATATTTCCTGAGTTATTAAAATCGTTCTCATCGTATTCTGTCTTCACCAGTGACAATTATTTCCACATTTATTATAGATCACGAATATTTTGCTATGCTATGAGCCACATTATTATCGAGCTCAGACGTCATTATTGACGATAATTTTCTTTGCGCCTTATTTGTTCGGTATATCCGAAAATTATTTTCCAAGCAACTGCCATTTCTAGTCTTGTTTGGTAAAGGCAGAACGTATTGTTTCAGTATCAAACATACAGAAATTGTTTTAACGGAACTGAAAAGAAACGTTATAGTCTTCTTGGCGGGCAAATGCTGATTAATCACTGTCTTGAAGTTTTTTGTAAGTTACTGTATTCGGCTTGATTTGTGAACCTTTGTTATGAATATTATCCTACAAGCAGTACAAAGATATCCAAGTTTACATATTTGCAGACCAACACTGCACTTAGTTAATTGCTTAGACACATGATCCATGGATCACACTACACAGTTTATTATAATATTTATTGGATACTAATGTATTTTTTGTTATGTATGAGTGAATGCTGACCATTTATCGATGAGTTCACGTACGAGAAAACAATATTTATTATATTAATAAAAAGAAATTTATATTACTTTTGCACGAAATAGGATAAATGTTTCTAAATAAACATTCTTTTGTGAAGTAGAAAGAATTGCCCACAAGTAACTTTTTTAGCTTAAAGTTTCTGGTAGCAACCAGTTTCTCAGCTAAAGTCAGTTCTAATAAAGTGTGACGTAGAGTGTGTGTTTTTACTTTTGCGCTGTAATTTTCAGTACCCCTATTTAAAGTGTAATATATTAATTAAAACTAATTTTATGAGAGAACCTACGTACTTTGAATCTGTCGTTCAAATACCCTACTCCTTAAATATATCTACAGCGCGTTTGCACGTAAGCATCACATATTATTATTGTTGCAGGTTCTGCAATAAAAATGTTGTTCGTAGAGGAGAGTTACGCTTGAATATAATTCCTTATGTGTTGTTATTTCTCTGTAAAGACTTATAATGGTACTAAGTGCAAAATGGGCTAAAGTAAGTGTTTTGAGGAGGTTCAACTTATGTTCGTATCAGTTTGTTACATAGTAACTTTCAGCGTTCTATCTTCCGTACCGACGCTTCATATTTATCACTTGTGTTGTATCTTTCTGTCTACACATTTGACTATTCCAAGCCTTTTAGATAACACTTTAAACATTCAATTCTGTAATCATGTAACACAAAACATGCGTAAATAAAAATAGTGAGATCCTCATAGCATTTGTGAACCTGCAGAATATCGATGAAAAATTGAGGTGGAATAGGGTGGTTAACACCGGAGAAGGAAAAAAGTTCACGTGATACGAGAACGTGCAATGACTTTCAACTCAAACAGAAAAAAAGCTTTCGACAATAATGTGCGAAAGATGGTGGTATGTATAGACCCAGATCATTTTACAATATCAGCGCAATATGGAGGGAAACAAACGTATTGAATACTAAAGACAAGAATTCGATCGTACGAAGAGCGAAAGCCCTGTTATAAGCAATTGCCACTGTTAAACATTTGTGTGGATGGAGGAAAGAATGAAGAGAAAATTTCAGAACGTTGTTAAAATTAAAGCAGATAAACAGAAGGATAATTTTTGTGAGCGGTATAGTTTCTCTCGCAGTGAAGCAAAAAACATTGTTAATAAAGACGAAACGACCGAAAACCGAAGCAATTTTATTATTTGTACGGCTACCCTATTTTTCTTTTGTTCTACTGAACTTCATTATTGTGTTTATAATTACTGCGCTATGGTAAGAATTCATACATGCTTGTCAGTAGGCTATGAAGTCATGAATGTAATACAGATTTCTTCTTTGGTGGTCGGTCTTTCATGATGCCCATATTTTGAACTCTAACCTTCCGTTCTTGCTCTGATGAAGGGTTTCCGATAGGTGACCCACATAATGACAGAATTACTAAGATGCAAAAGTGAAAAGCAAAAATCCAGATGTATTCAGGAACAATTTACGTGCGATGGGCAATTTTCTCCAACGCTAGTCGGTCCTTCGCACCCGGAAAATGAAAGAGAAAAAGGATGTTCGACACATGTGCCTTATGAATTTTTGAGGTCTTCGTATTTGCACGTCTGTGGGTGGAATAAGCAGTAGCCCGCCACTCCCTCCTCCGCGGTGGCAGGGTGTTCTGCATAATCAAAATTTAAATATTGCATCCACTCGGCTGCCTCGTCCACGTCGCCTTTCGAGCGTAAATCTCACACGTAACGTACTTCGCGGGACAGATTAGGTTTAAATTGCCAGCAGTGCACTCTGGGAATGAACGAACATGGGGCGATGTCAAATGATATTAGCACAAGAGCGGACGGTTTATTCATGGGCGTGTGCGAACTACCCCCGTGGAATACACCATAAGATTAATTAACGTCATATATTGCGGTAGTAACCAATGTTAAATGATATACATGAATTTACTCTGCACGATTACTGCATTCGTACATGTACCAAATGTGCACTTTCCAGCGGTGGTACGTGGCCAACAGACCGATGGCTTTATGGAAGGAGAGTCAACAGAGAATGTGGTGGCTAAATGATGGAAAGGTCATGTTGAACTAATTAGGATTTTATATGATCGGTATCACTTTTTTATGCAAATGGATAAATGCTAATATCACGACATACTAAAATATGTTTGTTATAAAAAAAACTGGCAGAACACCAGGATGAGCGCGGCGATCAAATTGATGATAGTGAAAAGCACATACTGGCGAAACAACCTGTTACTTGCAGGAAGGAGATTACTAAGGCAATAGAAGTAGCCAACCGACCCGCAAACACGAACAGACAAGACAGGTACCGACTTCCGACATCTTGGCGTTACAGGACGAAAGCTCACGTGAAGCAATACACATAGGCGCGCGGAAGACCGCAGCGGCCTCAGCCGGCGCTAGAAACCAGAAAAACAACGCCACGACAGAACTGCCACCTGGTGTCCCATTCGCCGATTTCCACCAATCACAAGCAGTAATTCAAACACCAATGGAAATGTCGGGTTTCCACCAGTGAAAAGAAATAATAAAAACACCAATAAAGACTCCTAACATACCTCCCCTTCATCCTTCAAAAAAAAATGGTTCAAATGGCTCTGGGCACTATGGGACTCAACTGCTGAGGTCATTAGTCCCCTAGAACTTAGAACTAGTTAAACCTAACTAACCTAAGGACATCACAAACATCCATGCCCGAGGCAGGATTCGAACCTGCGACCGTAGCGGTCATGCGGTTCCAGACTGCAGCGCCTTTAACCGCACGGCCACTTCGGCCGGCCCCTTCATCCTTAACTGCGTATCAGAATTAGATGTCAGTGACGTCTTCAGGTATAAAAGAAAGAAAATTTTCTCATTATGCATTAAACAAAACAAAAGAAAGACCCTGAAGAAGGTCACGTACAACAGGGACCGAAATGCTGATAGTCTTACATATTGAAAATGAGGTCATAAGCCCAGAAACATTTTATTGAAAAAAAAAAAACAAATGCTTCCGAATTAAGGGACTCATATATTGTGTTTTCCTACATGCCCAAAAATTCACAGATATACAAGACTGATGAACTGTTACAAAGTAAAGCCTATCGACAGAATTCAATGCGACGCATAAATCCGTACCAGTTAATTCTTGGTCGAGACTGATATGGTAAGGATGATATTTATGGCGATGCAGAACACGAACAACACTACTCTGGCTCATGTCAGACTCCCTTACGATTTGTCGCGAACTAACACAAGGATCTCGAACCACAGTGGTAAGAGTACCAATTTCCGTTTCCTCGTTGTCACTTTCCTTTGTCGGATATATTTCGGATGCGTTAAAGATCCAGTTGTTCTCAATTTTGTCATACACATTTTAAATTTACGACGTGTAGGGTGAGTATATCTTTCGGCGTATAAGTCTCTAGCTCTCACTGAATTCCGTTGGCACTGCCCCTAAATGAGAAGCATATCGTCTTGTTCTTCGAAGGAATACATCATTCACAATCGCTTGATTCGACGACACTAGTTTTACTGTTTCTATTAGTGTTGTATTGCGAAACCGTCGAATGGTGTTTACATGTCAGTGGAACATTAGATGGATACGCCGTATTCGGCTAATATTTACTATTCGCTAGATATACGAGAGCGAACAGTCAGAGCATGTGCTTCGATAAGTGCCGAAGTGCTAAGAAATACCACCTAATCCATGATAAGAAAATTGCAGCATTGCACTGATACCAATGGTTATCACTTCGAACACCTTCTGTAAATGGACGTTCATGCCACCTTTTTGACCTTCGTTGACCTTCAAAGACCTTACTGCTACACATCTTTGGATTCTTCATGATAGCCGCTATCAGAAAATAAGTACTAAACTATAGCATCCCATCTAAAAAAATAAATTTGACCATATCTCTCATGCGACCCCATCTCGCACTAAAAAACCATCGTCATATTATGGCCCCCGTTGTCCCATGCAACATCTGTCCCACAAACTTCTCAGCTACTATCATACTTTCGGAGTTACTCTAGGTGGCAATAGTTAGTGACTCACCCTGTATATGTAACTGTTATGTCTATGAGTGAACAGGGTGAAATTCACAGATTGTTTACTACTGATAGTATAAAATTGGTGAATATTCTGCTATACAACACAATTAATTCTATCGTCTGTGAGAATTCTTCGCTCGACCGCTGTGGCCGAGCTGTTCTAGGCGCTTCAATCCGGAACCGCGCTGCTGCTACGGTCGCAGGTTCGAATCCGGCCTCGGGCATGGATGTGTGTGATGTCCTCAAGATAGTTAGGTTTAAGTAGTTCTAAGTCTATGGGACTGATGACCTCAGATGTTAAGTCCCATAGTGCTTGGAGCCATTTGAACCATTTTTGAGAATTCTTCACTGAACCAATGCTAATCTCACACCCACGACTGTAACCCAACTTGTTTTTGCCTCCTTTCCATCCTCCGAAATGTGCCATCTCAGCCAATTTAGGATTGATTTCTTTACTCGCTTAATTAAGTTCTGATATCAAGTTACGAGCTTGACGACTATCATTAGCTGTGAAAAAAGCGTGTGATGTTCCCGTTGACTGACTGCGACAAGTTCATCCAATTCTGGTTTTATAGTTCCTTGATGAGTTAGGAAAGCCATAGTTGATGATAAATTTTATCCCATCAACATCTAGACCACTTGCAGCAACATCAGTAGCAACAAGGATACACGTTCTTCCCGGGAGAAAATCATTTAAAACGTAGCCTCTTTCTTGTTATGATTTATCCTCATACATGCAAACAGCTTCAAACCCATATTTTCTTATACTGTTTGCTACGTTTTCTGCTTTCTTTTCTGTTGATACGAGATTATGGTTTTGTTCACAATTTCGTGAGAAGTTTCATCTAAGATACGTCATAATTTCTTTTCATTCTCATGTTCTTGACAAACATCCACAATCTGTTCAGTATTATGATTTGCACAAAGTTTAAGAGAGCGTACGTTGGTCTGAATATAGGAAATCTTCTGCCAATTGTTGCACCTGTTTAGGCCATGTTGCGGTCCACATCAGAGTCTGGCGAACAGGCCAGATTTGCGGAACAATCTTGCAAATCTGTGGCTCAAATCCCATATCCAGCATTCTATTTGCCCCATCAGGAACAAGGTATGTGTAACGTCTGAGATTTGTAGTTCTACTCGTATGTTCAAGAAAGCCAATCAATTGCCTAGGGGTTGAAATTGCAATTTCAACACCACGTTGAAGGGTACGTACCTGTAGATGTTTTGGAGCACCACCAAAAATGCATACGTTCCTTATGAAAGCATTTCCACCAAAACTTGTTGCAACAGTTGGAAACTGTTGGCCTAGTTCTCTGGTTGGTGCTAGAATAAGAGCAATGTGGCTATCTACAAAGTAGTTGTTCCTGATTATTTATGTCTATAACAACTGGAAGTATTTATGCGAACGTCTTTCGTGAACCATTTCTCGTAATTCCAACCATGTTCTTCCCAGTCATTGCGATTGGCCATCCTTGAGCTTGAATAGCTGTAGGTTCATAGAAATTCTGCATCCTGATGCTTTCCATTACATAATCAGCAGAATTTGACTACTCGAAGTATTGAAGAGGATTTAGGACATCAATGCCCTTAACTGTTATTTCCTTTGCTCGTCTATAATCATCCACTTCAAACTTCTTCCTGTTTGCCACATTAGAGTGTGGGACACAAAACACCTTTGCTATTGGTGAAAGTATACTCATATCCCAGGCTGGTTGCCTCAGTCCACCACCAGGTTAGTCATCTCTTCACCGGAAGTTTGTAACTCTCTGGGATCTTCAAATTTGTCCCCCCCCCCCCCCCCCCCCCCCCGATAGCCACCCCTCTCTTTCGTGAATCTTGTAGACGTTAGTTCCAACGCTTACAACATGCGGTGTAACTGAGACAAACCTGAGACCTTTAAACACGGAACTCATTCCACGTTCGCTCGCTATTTGCCTACCCATGCACGACTCAGGGCCATACCCAAACCCCCATACGTCGTCAACCATGCGTCTACTACCCGTACTCGCATATCCATTGTGTATATTCCTGTACAGGTGAGACGATTTACTTGAAAGTCGCTCGCCCGACGTCGGCGAATAAATGCGATATTGCAGTGCCTGTGTTATTCGAAATTACGATGTTGTCTTGGAAATACATGCATATCGAAAGGAAATATGCATCGTAATTCGGAATACTAACACAGGCACCGCATTATAGTAATTGAAATTATTGCAAATAGTGAGGACTACGATCCCTACACGCTGTGAATAATTTAAGCTTCTAAGTCTACGCAACCAGAAGGTACGTCACAGATTTTGATAGTCGCAAAATCACTCCTCAAAACCTAAACAAGAATTAACGGCCTTGTATGTCACATATGTTATACTCGTACACTCACTCATCAAAAGCGGTCGTGGTGGTCTTGTGCTAAAGGACATGGCTAGAACGCAGAGGTAGTGGGATCGAATGTGGGTCCAACTACAGACTTTTTCAGTCTTGGTTTAACCTTGTCCTCTCAACGGCGTGAAGAGTCGCCAGAAATAAGAGGTGGTTGGTCATGTTTACCCGGTTGGCCAAAGTGGCCTCCAATAGAAAGACTTACACGAAGCCACTGACACAAAAATGGCTCTGAGCACCATGGGACTCAACTTCTGAGGTCATTAGTCCCCTAGAACTTAGAACTAATTAAACCTAACTAACCTAAGGACATCGCAAACATCCATGCCCGAGGCAGGATTCGAACCTGCGACCGTAGCGGTCTTGCGGTTCCAGACTGCAGCGCCTTTAACCGCACGGCCACTTCGGCCGGCCGCCACTGACACACATTAAATCATTATTATTATTATTACCTATAAACATAATTAAGTTTGTACGGAACCCTCAGAGCATGAGTCCCACTAGCATTTCTCTGATTCCCCCACACCCGCCCCATCCTTTTCGCTTTATACAATCTCTGCTGCTTCAGATATCTTCTTCTTAGTATAAAGAATAACTATGTATTACTTTAATTATGTTGTGATACAAAGTTATTATACTATGTTTTTTTGATTTTGTTTCTTTTTTGAGTGTGCAACAATTTTTCTTTCATGGTAAGAGTGCTGCAAACAGAAACGACAATTGACATGATTGTTGTCTGCTGGATAAATTGTTTGCAGTGGACTGAACTGTAGAAAATAATGTATTCCGCCATCTTTCATTTGCAACTTAATGACGTTTCAAGTGCGTTCAGACAGTGGCAGTGGCTATGTAGACAGCTAGGCCGTTATATGCGAATTCGTGAACGTGACGCATGTCGCAAGCGGGTGGACTGTAATTTCACGTTCGTGTAGTTAAAGTCAATTTTGCGTGCTTCACATTAATAATGACATCGATTGTGCCTGCACTGTTATCGTCGTACACGTACGAACTTCTATCTATATAGTAACAGTTGCTTCTTAGCAGGCTGAACCCAGACGGGCCAGAGGAGGGGGGGGGGGCAAAGGATTAATGTTATCGGCAAGTAGACTATGCACCAGGCAAGGGAAAGTAACCGTTGCGTATTATCACCGTTCGGAACTGATGTAATTTCGCCGCCTCAAAGCCGAGTCGTTGACTTGGTACATCGCTTCCCACAAACACGTATGCATCTCACAGATTTCTCTCTCTCAATAAAGACTCAGAGAGCACTTTAAACAATTTCAAATGCAATTTCTTTTCTGTTTATGACAAACATCATTCAATATGCAGTGCCTTCTAAGAAAAACACAGTTTTGTAGTGAGTGGTTTCAAAATTTTGTGTTTAAGGTGTTTTCCATATTATTACTTGTTTCCTATTAGCATTTGTTAACATGACCTCCCTTTTTCTTTATTTCTATATCTCTTTCACGTATTTTCACTCTGGTTTTGGGGATTTTCTTCGTGTACAGTGATTTTGTTATGTAATTTTACGTATTTAAATGTTGTATGCGCTTAGTTGCGTGATCTGTGACGTCCGTCATTAGTTTACGGACTCCAACCAATAGGAATAAAGTTTTTTTCTCATTTGTGGGAGGGATTAACACAGTGGGAACTTCGAATCCAACATAAAGCCAGCTACTGTGGCCGAGAGGTTCTAGGCGCTTCAGTCCGGAACCGCGCTGCTGCTCCAATCACAGGTTCGACTCCTGCCTCGGGCATGGATGTGTGTGATGTGCTTAGGTTAGTTAGGTTTAAGTAGTTCTAAGTCTAGGGGACTGATGACCTCAGATGGTAAGTCCCATAGAGCTTAGGGCCATTTGAACCATTTCTAACATAGTTATGTATGTTTGCGTTCAGACACATTATTTTACAGCATTCTTGAAGCAGCCAGTGAGCTTACTTGCTGTAACAGATAGTGCTTAGTGATATTACAGCTTGTTAACTCCTTTTTCTCAAAGTAATCACGCGATTTTTTTAATACACATTCTTGTGGTGCTTTCTTTAGTACATTCCAACGCGATTTTCAGAGTAACTCAGGTAGCAAAACGAATTCCTCCGAGTCCAGATTCATTTCGACTTCACTTCATTACGTTTACTAGGTAACTATTTACGTAGATACTTAAGCAGTCAACATTCCATGCTTAAATCTTTTCAGAGCTGGTTTCGTTACGAGACATTTATGGTCTTCTTTCATTGGAATAAATGTGCAGATAAAAGATTCAGTTCCGGGAGGTACCGAGAAACAGTTAACAGATACAGTGAGGCAATTTCGCACACTATAGACATCGTGAAATACGTTTCCTAAGATATTTGGCGCGATCGAGCAGATGTGCCGTAATATAAGGGAGTATGCACGAGGCTAACAGTGCTTGCATGTGACAATACAGCAGAGATAAAAGGTAAAAGATACCGTGCTTACGATCCGACTTTGTCGAAACTGAATGGTCCTTACAGATTTACGCAATCCAGCGTTGTATCATATTAACACTATTTTTGCAGCGTGTCACACGTTTTCATTAACTGAGTTATCTCTGCAGCAGAGAGTAGCCGCTAAAACTGGAACAGTCAAATCGTCGCCATGACTACGATCGTATTCCGCTGAATAACAGAACAATCACAAGAGAGTCTTCTTCCTGTGTCTGTCTATCTTTGGCATTCAAAGCAGCAGGACAGCGCGACGAATGCGCCGCACTTAATACGCAGTAATTACCTTACTTATCAACCATCACTGGTGTACATGAGCTCAGTGACGTTGTGACGGATATAATGTACTTACAATGCACTTGAATGTAAAATCAAAGTATATTATATTACGCAATTCATGTTTGTAATATCTCAACATTTATGTAAACTGATTACACAATTTTGCACAGTGTATTCTATTCTGTATTAAAGAAATCAAACGAAAATCGTGTTGGCCGCCCGCATTAAGTGTCTGCAAGAGAACTGTAGGTGGAAAAAAATCAGCCCAATGATCGTCATATTTGTCAGAAACAAAGAGAGCATGCTCCACACAGCATAATTAACTGAAATTACTCAACATTCAAAAGAACTACAGCTGATAATGTGAGACTGAATGATTGAGTATTCTTCATCTATATTATTACTGATTTTGTAAAAAGACCTTAAACGTTGTAATTATTTAGTAACTTTTATTAGTAATATTTCTGCGGACCCCATAATGTATACACAGAAAATATAACTCTTTGCTCTGAAAAATAACACTAAGACTACAGATGAGCTATCAGTAATATAATATTGTCAACATGAAAGGAAATGTGTTTCTCCACAGAAGTTGCTATGGTTGTTGAAAGGTATATGCTTGGATCTAACAGTACAATGCTAATCGTTTACTCCCAGGTGAAGTGTGAAACTCTTACCCCAGCTTTTCTCCTCCTCGGTGGGCTCGTTGATACGGTGGGTAGTTCAAATGGTTCAAATGGCTCTGAGCACTATGGGACTTAACTTCTTAGGTCATCAGTCCCATAGATCTTAGAACTACTCAAACCTAACTAACCTAAGGACATCACACACATCCATGCCCGAGGCAGGATTCGAACCTGCGACCGTAGCGGTCGCGCGGTTCCAGACTGTAGCGCCTAGAACCGCTCGGCCACCTCTGCCGGCTACGGTGGGTAGTCATGAAGTCTTAATCATCACCTACAAAACTCAAGTTCCGTCTCTGAATCCAATGGATGACGTTGGTTCTTCTCTACATAATCATCCACTATATGTGACTCATTTTAGCAACCATAGAAGATTTGGCAGAGATCTTTGTTGCTGGAGTTATCATTCTGACGGTTCAGGAAATGTATCAGTCTAAAACACCCTCGTCATTATTCTGGAAATGGTTGCTGCGTAGTGGTTTCTTCATTCGAGGAAACAGGAAAAAATTATTGTGTGCAGTGTCAGGAAAATGCGGAGAGTAAGACAAAATTTTATAACACAGAGAAGCCCCATGTGTGACCGCGGCCTGCACAGAATGTGCTGAATAATAAACCCCTTGGATAGCTTCCTGTGATGCTTCGTGTTATCAGCCTCCAACAACCTCGTCAGGAGACCTCGATAATATGCTCCTCTGTTGGTTCGCCTCTTAATCTCGAGACCAAGGTAGGCCAAAAAGAGCGGAGCTTCATTTTGCCCGATGTTGGTTAAGCCATCGCCTTTTTCGGCTGTCGTATCCACATGTATTCACTGCTTGCGATGCTCTTTTGGTTTGAGGCCATAGTGCAACATCTTGCACTCACCCACGGTGATGAGATGGCTAAAGAAATTATCTTTATTGGTCTGACACAGCTGCTACATTGGAAGCGTCATTCGAAGTTAGCCAAAAGTACTCACTGACGCGATTTATTCGCCTTCAGACTGCCAGAATGTGTCCTTTTTCCCTTCTTCTTGCTCTCCGTGAGTTTTGTTTTGCTTCGGTTAACGTTCATACTACACCTATCTGCTAAGACTTGTGGTTCAACTGGTGAAATGTCTTCCATAAGTAATCTTCTGTTCTGACCAATAAAATTAAGTCCTGTATAGAACGGATCATTTAAAAGCATTCACCATTAGTTGTCATCCAATTTCTGCACTGTATTTTCGGTGTACAAGGTAATTAATAGTGAAGAAAACAATGTTGATTCCTTACTCCTTTGAATATTTTCGTCTATGCTACTTTCTCTCCTACGATAGCATTTTCATTCTTGTAGAACTGTAGATTTATTGTTCTGTCCGCGTAGCCTATTCCAATATTCTTCATCCTTTTGATTAGTTTGTTGTATTTAATGTCATCGTATGTTTTATATGTAGACCATCAAGGCCGTCGGGTATTCCTTATTGACTTATACGATTCCTTTTGTAAAAATTCTTCTGCTTTGTGATCCATGCAAAGGCAAATTAGTATTTTTGAATGGAATGATACGAGACGAAGTGTTCTGTACTATTCGTACTTGTTTGCGTTGGTTCTCTTCAGAATGCGTATCATATGTGTCTGCTCAAAATCGGGGAGCACTAGTCCACTCGTGCACGTATTGTTTATAATTGGAAATGCCATGTTTTGGAACTATTTGTCCAAATAATTTCAGTGAATCTCTAGGAATGTTCCCAGTTCCTGGAAATCTGTAATCTACCAGCGCATTTTAAATTCTTATCTCAGTATTGGTGGACCAAGCTCAAAGAGTTAACACGTCTTCTACTTCTCACTTCGCATAATATTTCTTTGATCCTAAGTAAAGTTTAATTATTGCCGTAACAATTCCACTTGCTGGTGGCCTAATAATGCTTCTTCACAGACTATATTTGTGTTTAGTAGTATCACGCCATTAATTGTAACAATCCCGAAGACTTACATAAAACTGTTGAATAAAAAATTAAAATCTTTATCTTGGACTCAGCGTTCACTTTTGCTGTTGCCCCGACATATGCTGATTTCCTGTAAATGCTGATGTTTTTACTTAACTCTATTTGTAAATAAACTGATGATATCATTAACATTGGTTTACAATAGATTTCATTCTTGTTTTTATTTTAATCCATTTGACCGATATTTTTACTTCTGAAAACATTAACAAACTTACAAAAATCGTAAATAAATTACTACAAGACGATGTCTCTCTCATACTGAATTCATAATGTAACTACTGTTTAGAAACTGTATGTGGTGTAAGCCATAAGGAAGTCTCTTTTGAACGTTGAGTTTTCAGTAACTATTTTATTTTAAATGTAATTTTTTTCTTCATGCCATTTGAGTATTAAGTTACCTGCTTTCAGTCATGGAAATTTAATATGAAGGTAATTCCCCAGAAATTTCACAGATTCTTCTTTTTTTTTTTTTTTTACTGTCACCAGCGTTTTATGTGAAAATAGTGGAATTAACTAAATTTTAATTGTTTAGTATTATGGACAACTGCAGGTCTTAATAGTTTTCGGAGTACACTAAAAGAATAGAGGTAATGTTACTTTACGTCAAATGGCCAGGATATGATGTTTACAAAATGTGATATAATGACAATAATGAGCTAACTTTCTAATAGTACTAATTTTTAAATATAAACTATTAACAAGCAGTTCCTCGTTGTACAAATAACTTTTTTCATTATTGCTCTAATAGGCTCTAAATGTATTGGGAATGAAACGTTATTTTCGTATAACCATGGTTCTAGATGAATAATTTGTGTATAAATAACCAAAACTAAGTAAAATATACATATTCATTAAGTATGTCGCAGCACTCAGAACTTACACACATACGACTTCAGAACTAATGACGATTCGAAGTCAAATAATAAAAATATACTATATCCTACATTTTGAAGTCTAAATATAAAGTACAACAATACCTACTTCTGTTAAAGGGTGGTACATGTTTCCCAGAATATTTTCAACCAACTCTTTCTCATCAATCAGTTCCTCTATGCAGGGTGTCCCATTCATGTAGATCATGCCTAACAGCTTTTTGTCCAGGAGCAAAATGGGAAATGTATCAAGCAAATGTGGTTTTACTGCCAGTGAAAATTACCCGTTATGATTGCCTTTCTTACATTTCTACAGTGCTTAATCTCCTGTTATGGCGCATTTCCTCCTTTCATTGATCATATTTTCCTCTGTCCATTATTTGTATGATTCAGTGTCCTCATCACCTACGCTTCATTTTAGGCTTTTAGATGCTGCTTCTTCAAACGTTTTCCTTTCTTCCTGTGTTCAAGTTCCATACATATATTTGAATATGAATTCATGTATCATATTTTCTAATGTGTCTAAGACTTCTGTGTCTTTCTCCAGATTAATTACGTTCCACTTGTGGGCTGGGTGATGTAACGGGCCAGTGGTCGCAAGCCAGGCAGAAAGAGCCCAGAACAATCTGAAGAGTAGTACGAATTATGGAATCTGCTTGCAACACAGTGTGGACGACCCCAATGTCATCCACTTTCGAGGAAAGCTTGTAATCGTAGCAAGAACAATGTCTTCGTTTTCAGTTCGTTTACAGAAAATAATACATATTTTTAGGGCATTATTAGCATGAAGTAACAGGACTAAGCTATCCTCTATCAAACCAACCTGAATAGTTTTCCTTTACAATTTACGGGTGTGTAAATTAAATATGAGTCGAAGTGGAAGTACTAGGAAAATTCACAACTTCTGACACAGGAGCTTAAGAAAGTCCAGCTAAAATTAGATTTTTATCAGGAGCGTCTGTAATTATGCTGGAAGATTGTCGAAGTGTAACAAGTGAAAAGAGATAAGATTTTGTTTTTCAAACCCTTGCCGAATTACTACACATCATTGCTTTGAATATATTTACAATGGTAAAAGATAACCAGTTTCTGACCAGTCAGCAGGTAGAATGGCGACCCAAGGTACATGCGTGGAATTAGTTATCAGTTGTTTGAGAAAAATAATTCCTGAGCGAGCACAGGAAGCCGTTAACAGAGGAGAGCGAAATAAATGTGAAAATCAACAAATCAATAATTTAAGCTTTAATATACTTAAAAGACAAATTTTACACATAGATGCATTTGAAAATGAAATACGGAATTTCGGTCAGTAACTTATTATGGAATAGTTAGGAATGTTAGGAATGAATTGTGCGTGAAAGCCGCACTGAATGGCTTTTCTGTTAAATCATTAATCTTTGGTACAACTGTGTGAAATGTGATTCTTTTTAGAAGCCTGTGTGGTCTGATTGGAAATATTTTGGAAAAATATCTCTTGTAATTACTCTGCTGGCATAATATATATGAGACGATTATATGGATAGTTTTTAATTAACTGCAAATTGTCTTCTCGAAAAACCATCTCATGGAGTTTTCCGTATTCCGAAGGGGTCGGTCATCCAAACTGGATGGCGAAAACCATTTGTGCATTGAAAAATGTTATGTTACTTCATGAAGAGTAGATTAGATTTTTTTTCTTTTTGTATTTTCCTTGCCATCATTTTTCGTATTCGGATTTCAGAATTCTATCGAAACTTCTTATATATATCTGGTTGCCGATAGTGATATCCCAAGTGTGGCCTTAAAATATGAAATATCAGATATGGTTCCTGCTCTTTGTTCTGCCCCCTCAATCTTCTAAACCAAATATTGAAATAATGGCTACACTGAGTCATGAAGCAGAACCAACAGACGAAGATACATAAGAATTCAACAGATACCAAAAAATATAACTATGTGAATTGAGCTACTTGTTTATAATATAATAAGAATATAACTAAACAACATTAGTTGAGTTACAATTTTATTAAGACAGGTTCTTCACAGTGACATGTAAATGAAGATGTCAAAGCTCTACACCTAGTTACTAAACTGAACTTTGTAATAACCATCAAGTTCATGCAACACAGTAACAAATAAAATGAAATATATAACAGCAGCAGAAACAATGTACAGTTTAGTTTGTCCCATTCTTCATCGAAGCATAAGTATATTTAAAGGAAAATGCGATTTGCTCGTCATATTTGCGTCATACACTTGGTTGACAGTAGATTAATAGGTTGTATCACTGAAATTAACACAGCAGTACATTATTAACAATTAAGTTAACAGTAATAAAGTTATTCGTTAAAGAGATACTTCTGTATAATATATTTTGAGATAAAAGTAAGTACGATTCTATGCCATTCTACGATTTTTCGAGTGGAGAGGCACTCGTCCTCCTATTCCTACGGAGCCTATATGAAAAAGAAGTCATTTTTTGTGCAGTGGTACCAAACTAGATGGCAGCAAAACGAAGCAACCCAACTAGGTAAATGAGATGCTCCGTAACGCGCATGTTTTATTTTTTAAATGTATGCGAAAATCGTAAATAAGCTATCTTACCCTACAATAAAATACAAAGTTATAAACACTGGTCCTTAAATCAATCAGATGAAACCTAGAAAATATACAAATAAAAAAAACTTGCTTTCTGATAAGTATGTATTATACAGTTGAAGAAATTGACGAAGAGAAGCACCGTGGCTGGCACTGTTCGAACATATAACCTAAGTTTGCTATACTTCCACTGTCTGTGATTTACGGCATCGCTGCGAGAGGGTGTTTATCTGTGGACCAGCTAGGAGGGAGTGGACAGTGAGAGTACAGAGCGAAAGGAGGAAGGGGATGGTTGTGGCAGCTTTCCTCGTCAACAGACCTCCACATCTGGTCTGGTGTGCGCCCCTTAAGTCTCTGCTCTGAAAGGGTTTATATCGGACTTCTCTATCCTGCTTGACGTGTACGACGGAGGAGTGTGCATTTATGATGTGTGCAGCGAACCTGCACTGACAAGGGAACCTCCCCATCGCACCCCCCTCAGATTTAGTTATAAGTTGGCACAGTGGATAGGCCTTGAAAAACTGAACACAGATCAATCGAGAAAACAGTTGTGTGGAACTATGAAAAATAATAAGCAAAATACACAAGCTGAGTAGTCCATACGCAAGATATGCAACATCAAGGATAGTGTGAGCTCAGGAGCGCCGTGGTCCCGTGGTTAGCGTGAGCAACTATGGAACGAAAGGTACTTGGTTCAAGTCTTCCCTCGAGTGAATAGTTTACTTTCTTTATTTTCGCAAAGTTATGATGTGTCCGTTCGTTCATTGACGTCTCTGTTCACTGTAATAAGTTTAGTGTCTGTGTTTTGCGACCGCACCGCAAAACCGTGCGATTAGTAGACGAAAGGACGTGCCTCTCCAATGGGAACCGAAAACATTTGATCGCAAGGTCATAGGTCAACCGATTCCTCCACAGGAATACACGTCTGATATATTCTATACGACACTGGTGACGGCATGTGCGGTACATGACAGATAATAATTGTCTAAAAATAAAAAATTAAACTTTTCACTCAAGTACCTCTCGTTCCGCAGGTGCTCACGCTAACCACGGGACCACGGCGCTCCGGAGTTCGGAGCATCCTTGATGTGCGTATCTTGCGCATGGACTGCTCAGTTTGTATATTTTGTTTATTTTTTTCATAGTTCCACACAACTTCTTCCTGTTTTCTCGATTGATCTGTGTTCAGTTTTTCAAGACCTATCCACTGTGCCAACGTATAACTAAATCTGAGGGGGTGCGATGGGGAGGTTCCCTTGTGAGCTTAGTCATAGTGCTAAAAGGTATTGCCATATTTACTGACTCCCGTCTCGGGATGCAGTGAGTTGTATTGAGTCCACCGAAAGACTGTTACAATATTGAAGCACCCTGAATATTTCTTTGCCTGTAGACGGCATATGGAAGATTGGGTTTGCCCTTGTGTTGTGCTCAGATAGCCAAATGGAATAGTGCCGCTTCGAAAGTCGAGCGGGAAGGTTCTTGTTTACATCACTTGCCGCAGCGTCGCCTGTGTGAAGTTTTCCTCGTTAGTGTTGTCCTGTCTGCCTCCTCCTCTCCGCCTTAGTGTCTGTTTACTGTTCGTCTACTTGCAGCGGCGTCGGCCGCTCCGCTATGGCTACCATGGTTTCCACGTGTATTCCACGAAAAGGTACTGACAGCTTTACTTTTGATAAAACAACGCGACACGTGCAGCCCATGTCTCTAGAGATCCACGACTGGCCGTGTTTTAGGTTAAATTTATGGATCCCCTTCACGTTGAAAGATTACTCTCGCGACATGGTTGTCAAGTCTCGTTCAAGCATCGCGATAATTCCGTTAGTATGGTGTCACTCGCAGATGCTGAAATTAACTATACCAATGTTGGAGCTCTCAACCTCCCGCCGAAGGCTGATGACAACTATCTAAAGGTCATATTGGCTCCTTATGGCAACGTGGAAAACTTTCGTCATGGACGTTGGTCTACGCAACACAGATTAAAGTGTTGTAGTGGAATCCGTTCCGTGGAAATGCGTGTCAAACGCACTACTCCATCACATATACAAATGTGTGGCTGCCGCGTTCGTCTCATGTATACTGGTCAAGAGCGAACCTGCTTCCAATGTAATGAAAGTGGACACGTTCGGTCTATTTGCCCACGGAGGGTTTTTGTATTAAAGCCATCATTAATGCAGCATCGCAAATTTACGGTTGCTGAATCTTGTTCCTTCCACCTCCGACATCGGATCTACTTCTGCTTCAGATCATAATGAACAAAAAGTTAGTTATGATAATCGTGTGAATGAATTTCCGCCTTCACCTCCACGACAGGTTCAAAGTCCTACTGTCCCCTGGATAGAATATTAACGGTGACAAACAAGCGATGTCGCACTCAAGAGGGTGAGGGTGAGGATTTGGCTGTGCTTTCTGCCCCAACCTCCTCCTCATCGTTTGTGTCCTCTGCTCCTCTCAATGCCACGATACTTCCCGTCCGTGGTACGGTGAGTGGCGAAGAAGTCATCTCCAGCATCCCTCCTGCTCACGAAGTGGCTCCTTCTGAGCTGCCTGTGTTTGAGGAGAGGGAGCGGAGTCGTCGTCCCCCCCCCCCCCATTGTCTTTGTGTCCTCTGTTACAGTCTTAGGCAACGCAAAATACTCCTGCTCCTTCGTGTTCATCCGCTGACGGCTTCCTGAATTTGCCGCCTACAGCACCTCCCGAGGTGAACAAAATTAGCGACCAAGTATCACCTGCTGCACTGGTGGTTCCACAGAATGCTTCCGCCTTACTGACTACACCTGCCTTACACGTCCCTTGTTCTGAAGTGCAGGAAGCTGTGTCTATGATCGCTCCCACATCTCCGTCTGCAGGGGCCGCCACGCTACGTAGCCGACAGAATCAGAGTATACAACCTGATCGTACGGTGGCACATAAGAAATCTGATAAAAAAGGTTGCGATGACGGGGGTTCTGCTCCCCCCGACGACAGATTCATCAGTGGTCTCCGCAATGGACCTTGGCGTTCAGCTGTCTCCCTAATTCTGTTCGATATGTTCCGCACATCCCTGTATAGCTGTGACAAATGACCCAAGCCTACACATTCCTTTCCTTTACCGTTAATCGTGTGGAATCGAAACTGCGAATGGCATCGCTGCATCAATTCATTTATGATTCATGTGCGGACATAGTGTTCTTACAGGTGGTGTTATTTAGGAATTCCTCCTTACCTGGTTTTCGTATGATCTTTAATGTCGCACCCGAATATTCTACGGGGACCGCCTTATTCTTTCGCGAAGGAATTCTTATTGCTGAGGTGGAAATGTTGGATTCTGGCAGGGGCATAGGTTGTCGAATTTTTAATCTTACCTTGGTTCTTTTATATGCCCTTCCAGGCACTGGTTGCACGGTAGATCTTTCGCGTTTTTACAAATAGGAAATTGTTTATCTGTTGCGTAATATTCCTCCTGATATTCTGTTGGGTGGAGATTTTAACTGTGTGTAGCGTCCTGCAGGTCAATCCCCAAATTTTAATTTCTCTCGCGAATTGCATGCGTTGGTCCGCTCTTTACGTCTGAAAGACATCTGGATATGTACACGTAACTACCGCACGCTAGATAAATTTACTCACTTTACTGCGACTTCTAGTAACAGGTTATTGTTGTGTTGGCAGAAGAGCCAACACCGTGTTACTAGGGGAGGCCGAAATGCACGCGTTTTAGCTCACGCAGGCTGGCGTGAGAAGGGAAGGACTATACTGACGTGAGGTCTGGAACATGACAAGGAATCAGAATTCAGAAAGCGGACGTAAGTAGTTTGATACTTAACTGTAATCCATTAGTGATGAACGTCGGTCTTGACGGTACACGATTCACAATATTATCTGTTCAGAATTCATTCTAATTACTGAATAATGCGCCTTGCAAAGTCGTAGCAAATGACGTAGCTGAAGGCTATTCTAAACTGTCGTCTATGCAAATGAGAGCGTATGTAGACAGTGAACCACCGCTAGCAAAGTCGGCTGTACAACTGGGGTGAGTGCTAGCGAGTGTCTCTAGACTAGACCTGCCGTGTGGCGGCGCTCGGTCTGCAATCACTGATAGTGGCGACATGCGGGTCCGACGTATACTAACGGACCGCGGCCGATTTAAAGGCTACCACCTGGCAAGTGTGGTGTCTGGCGGTGACACCACAGCTAGATTGTTTTACTAATCAGACTGCCCGAGCGATAGTATTCTTAATGTTGAAGTCATCCCAGCTTCCTTTACGAATCACTGTGCTGTGACTACAACTCTCAGTCTTCACAGGCAACCAGTCAAATAGTTTCGCCCTTGTACTCTACGGTCCACTGGGAAATTCTCTTCCACCCCTGACTGGTGGACATAGCTGGCAAAACCGAGGGTCAGGCAAACTTAGATATTTTTGAGTGCTGCCAAGGCGCGAGACTTTCGGAGAATCTATGAAGATTACTATTCCGTCTTGGGTGAAATTTATGCTGCTTCGGATAACGCCCCTCTGCGGATGTTAGACGTGTAAAGGCAAAATTGTTGACCTTAAAGAGAATACAAATGGATGGTTTGAAAATCCGATCCAAGCCGCGTTCATTGGCGACGGAAGAACTGACATATCATTTGCTTCGTCATCAGACGCGTCACCGACGCGCTTGTATTCATTGTATCGCAGCAAATAATGGACGTATCGTAATGGTGCAAGTTGATGTAGTGCGTATCTTACACCATCACTATGTCGACACCTACGACATCGATGAGTCCAGTGAAACCTTTTACGATCTACTAGTAAGCATCTTGGATACGACAGTTACACCTGACCATAATGCTCTTAACTGCCTTTCAGCGTGAGGAAGTTTACAAACTTATTATGGGATCGCCTTCTCAAACGTCCCCGGGTCTGGACGGACTTCCCAAGGAATTTTAAGTCAGCTTTTGGCCGTTGTTGGCTGCTATCTTTATGTCCCTTTTGAATGATATGTTACAGGGTGGAATAGTGCCAACTTCGTTCAAATTGGGAAAAATTGTTTTAATCACGAAACGCCCAGGACCGGCTGCCTCTGATAGCTTTCGCTCAGTTACTTTGTTGAACTTTGATTATAAGACTGTGGCAAGGACAGTTAACAAACAGTAGGACATTGGCTTCGATGGAGACGGTTGTTGCAGAACATCAAAGCTGCGTACCTGGCCGTACCATTCTTAGCCATATAGTCGAGTGTCGTGATGTGCTTTTGGCTGCTGCTGTAGCCGACGTCCCATTGTACCCTTGCTTTTCTAGACTTCGATAATGCATTTGATCGTGTTAACCACGACTTTTTGCTCCGGACTCTAGAGGCAGTTGGTTTTACTATCGACACACGGCGAGTGGTCTCAAATCTGTTTACGGGCATTTCTGCTTCGGTGGTTATTAATGGTCAACTGACGTCACCCATAAATATCCGCAGGGGAGTGCCTCAAGGAAGACTGCTGTCAATGACCATGTTTGTATTGCCTCTGGAGCCCCTACTTCGGATGCTTGCATCCCAGCTGACAGGCTGGACGCTTTACGGCGGGAATATAACTTGTCAGTAGGCTGTTTAGGTTTTCATATTGGTAACGCCACGTAGCGCTCTGTATGAAAATCACAGTCACTGGCTGTGCTGTGTGCAGTCAGTGGTTTTCATACAAAGCGCTACGTGGCGTTACCAATATAAAAACTTAAACAGCCTACTTACAAACTGTTCGTGCATACGCGAATGACGTGATGGTTGCACTTCACAATCCTGTGGAGATACGTTGACTGAACCCTGTAATCGATGATTTTTGTCGGAGTTCAGGTGCATTACTTAAAGATAGTAAAAGCGGGCTTCTTATCTTGGAAGGTTTTGATGACGTGGTTGTTCCATCGGTACTGCAGTGGATCGGCATACGTCTCTTGGTATCATCATTGATCGTTGTCCTCTCAAAATGGCGACGCTCAGCTGGAAGCCTGTCACGGAAACAAGTCAGGGAGAGATACTAGAGCATGAAAAGCATTCTGTTACTGTGTTCTTATGTCTTATGCAAATCGTATTGCGTAGCCCAAGTTTATCCGCTTCCCTCAACGATGGCGATGAAACTACAACATTTGCCTGGTCGTTTCTTATGGAAAAGACATGGCATATATTTCGATTACGGTATGAGGTGATCATGGAGCCTCGTTCCTTTTGGGGGGGAGGGGGGGGCGGGGGGTTAGGCGTGACTGATATACGATGGAAGACGCAGATGCTGCATGTGATTCGTACTGTTTTGACGGTGACTCAAGAAACTGAAACAATGGAAAATCCAGGATGGAGCGTAACAATACCAGAGAAGGAAAGTTGCTACTCACCATATCGCGGAGATGCTGAGTCGCGATAGGCACAACAAAAAGATTCACACAATTATAACTTTCGGCCATTAAGGCCTTTGTCAGCAGTAGACACACGCACGCACACGCGCACACACATACTCACGCAAACGCAACTTGCACACACGTCTGCAGTCTCAGAGAGCTATGGATTCAGCATCTCCGCTATGTGGTGAATAGCAACTTTCCTTCTCTGGTATTGTTACACTCAAGAAACTCACATATTTACGTCTCGTTTATTTCCCTGTGTCCGTCCTGCTAGTCTCGAACCCCCTACTGATGTTGGTCGCATAAATTATAAGTTAAAACACGTTCGTGACCTCTATCTTGCGGCGAGTTATTTAGGGACTGATATTTTATGGAGACTCGTCCTTACCATAAAATTCCTAAAGACTCCTTCGAAAGCAGTCCCTTGCCGGAAGCTCGCTGAAAGAGAATCGCCGCAAACGATATGGACGAGAGTTTGGTTCAGTGTGAGTCTCCCGATTTTGCAGATGCGCGTAGCGTCCTCCTGGTATAAGGTAGTAAAAAACTTGATTCCAACGAACGAGCGACTTTTCCGTATTGGGCTTAGAGACACGGATTTATGTAGTCGTTGTACGTCTACAGATACGATACGACTTGTGGAGGTTATACGGCAAACTGGTCTTGGAGTAGGACACAATTGGTCTTCCTTACTCGATCTTCCGAGACTGTAAATACTAAGGACATCATATTGCGCCCAGATTGTTCCTTCTTTTCATGGTCGATAACCCATAATGTTATGTGGTTGCTGGGAAATTCTTTCATTATGTTGTAGAAGGCGAGGGGGAAGATCACATGAACCTCATGCAGTACATAAACATGGCCTATTGAACATGCTTGCTAATGCCTCGATATCGAGCCCTCTTCGCAAGCATGTTGAATCTTGTTTTCTGCCGGTGAGGTGTTGGTTAATTTTATGTTTCTCATGACAGCTGGTTTTCCTTGTTACGTATGTTCCCATACGATTTGCTCCGGCTTGTTTTCTCCTAGTTTCTCTGTTCGTTTTGTTTTGTATTTTAACTCAGCATCGCTCCAGTTCTATCATAAAATGTGTATAAATGAAGTATATATACCCATGAGTGTATGCAATCCTTGCAGTCAAATTGGGATTCTTATTAGTTTGCTATTTAGAATGTAATCTGATTTCGTTGTACTTCTTCTTTTAGATTCTACATAAATACTAAAAAAAGGACAAAAATATATAAAATAAAACATTTAAAAAATTAGAAAATAAAAAACTCTATAAAAACAAATGTTGATACGTATCATGAGAGCTTGGTGGTGGTTTCTTGGCTATTTTCTCGGTTTTTTTCTTCCTTCATCCTTTTATTTCTTATCTGTTTTCATAGTTATTTTTTTCTCCCATTTGCCACTTATAAAACATGATGATTTGACTATTGTCTACTGAAGTGTCATCATAGTACCAAGTCATTCTGATAATAAAAAAAGGGTTAGGCGACCGCTCGCGGTAAGTGGGATATCTTGGTTCGAGTCCTGCTTCTGCACAAATTTTCATTATTATTATTCCATTGTACAGCTTATGGTAGTCAAAATTCGCAACTGCGAATACACTTCATATATTTATTGAAAGTCGAGGGCCTGTTATTGTATAAATACGAAACAGTACTTCCTATGTTATAAGAAGTATGATGGAACGTTCCTTCAGACGAGGATGCATGGCTTGCTGAGTATGATATGTAGACATAGATAACCGTCAAGCCTGGCGATAGTTCTTCCACAAGATTAAAAGCTGCCGAAAGTATGTGATCTCTCATAATCGTAGTAAAATATCATCAGTACCTTTGGTTCATTAAATGACTGCATATGAAAGGATGATCCTGCTTCTTGACGTCATCTGATGTAATGATGGTATGTTGGGGATTAAAAGTTGCTACATTACTTGCAGGTTTACGGACTAGTTCACACAAAATACCGGTATTGTCTGTGATATCCAAAATCGGTACGCTGTCAAATAAGGACTTATGAGGCAAATGTCTATTCCAGATCAGAAAAATACTAAGAGTCATCTGCAAAGGCTATTGAGCATTTCATTCATTTGAAACACGTCTTCCACAAGATTAGTGGGCCGGCCGCGGTGGCCGAGTGGTTCTAGGCGCTTCAGTCCGGAACTGCGCGATTGCTACGGTCAAAGGTTCGAATCCTGCCTCGGCCATGGATGTGTGTGATGTCCTTAGGTTAGTTAGGTTTAAGTAGTTCTAAGTTCTAGGGCACTGATGACCTGAGATGTTAAGTCCCATAGTGCTCAGAGCCATTTGAACCATTTCAACAAGATTAGTAGGACTACTTTGAATGAAAGTGTGTATATATCACGACAAGTCAGAAACTTGTATGTTGATGTGACCTTTGGCGGTAAAATCAAGAATGTTGAATTACATGCTAGGACGTCTTTCAAAGTCATTGACCACGGCTTCCTCGGCTACAGTAGAGAAAAGAATTATGTTTCAAGATTGGCTGAAGTACTGGACAACCAAAAAGACGTCTGGTGTAGAATATCAATGGAAGCGCACATTTTTACAATCGCATCTAGACTTCTTCCCACGAAACTTAAGTAACGCTTTCATGAAGATTTTCTTAACAGGAAACAACCCTATCAAACACACTGCAATCCTTGGCTGATGAACGATTAGTAATGACTTCCGTTCGAACTTTTTGTTAATATGGTGACTGTTTTGCAGTTTTATGTGAATGTTTCCATGGTTTTCGGGTTATTACCTACTGTATAGAGAAACGATACGATTTTAGTATTATTTTGTATCCCAGAAATGTGACGCCATAGACTGCTGAATACCATATCCCAATACTTGGTAAACTTACCATAAAAAACTCGATACAGGGGAAAGGTTTTAGTGTATTTCCTAATGAAATTAGAGTGGATAAATTATTGCATCTAGTGTCAGAATCATTGGTGCAGTAAGTAATTACACCAAGTATCAAAATCGTCCCACCCATGAATCGTGCACCTCATCGTAGTGGGACGGTTTGCGTGCCTGAATGGAAGAAGCAGTCGTACTGTACGCGCAGCCACAACGGAGTAGCATTTGTTAAGAGTTCAGACAAAAGTGTGGTCTCTGAAGAGCGACAGCAGCCAGGGTGAATGACTGATCTGGCCTTGCGACATCGCCCTCCTAAGCTAGTATTGTGAACGGGTATAAGTGAGCCGTTCTTTTCCCTGAGGGCATACAGCTCTATTAATCATACCCACTTCGTATCTCCGGGCGGGGACTAGTGATGCGAATGTCATCATCAGGAAAAACAAAACGAGCTCTCTGAGGATCGGAGAGTGGAATGTTAGATCCCTTAATCGGGTATGCAGGCCATAAAAATTAAAAAGGGGAATGGAGAGGCTGAAGTTATATATGGTGACAAGTAGTGAAATTTGGTGACAGGATGAAGAGGACGTCCGGTGAGGTTAGTAAAGGGTTAGACATACAAGATTAGAGGTAGCGCAGGGGTAGGTGTAGCAATGTATATCAAAACAGATATGTGGATCAGCTACTATGAGCAGGATAGCGAACGCATTTTTGCACCCAAGATAGACACAAAGCCAACACATACCACAGTTGTATAAGTTTGCATGCCAACAAGCTCAATGAAAAAAAAAAGTGTGATGAGATAAAAGAAGTGGTTCAGATTGTTAATGCGGAGGAAAATTTAACTGTTCTTGTGGAGTGGAATTCCATAGTGGGAAAAGAGAAGAAAAAATAGTAGGTGAATACGGTCTGGGGGACCGGAATGAAAGAGGAATGCACCTGGTAGAATTTAGGACAGAGGAAAATTAAACAATCGCTAGCGCCTGGTTTAAGAATAGTAAAGGAAAGTTGTCTATGGGGAAGAAACTGGGAGTTACCGGAAGGTTTAAGATTGATTATGTAATTGTAAGACAGAGATTTTGTCACCAGATTTTAAACTGTAAGATGTGCAGTGACAGATGTGGAGTCTGACCACAATTCATTGGTTATAAACTGTAGACTGAAACTGAAGAAATTGAAAAAAGTTAGGAAATTACGAATATAGGACCTGGATAAGTTGAAAGAACCAGAGAGGCGTTGAGAGCTTTAGAGGGAGCATTAAGGCAACGGTTGACTGAAGCAGGAAAAGCAGAACAGTAGAAGATGAGAGGGTAGCTTTGAGACACGAAATAGTGAAGGTAGCAGAGAATCAAATATTTGAAAAGGCAAGGCTTAATAGTAATCCTTGAACGTCACAGGAGATATTGAATTTAACTGCTGACGGGAGAAAATATAAAAGTGCAGAAAATGAAGCAGGCAAAAGTACATACTAAAGACTAAAAAATGCAACTGTCAGGTAAAGCAAAATCGCTAAGCGCCACTACTAGGGAAGAGATAAATACCGCTTTTTGGAAAAATAAAGACGCCTTTGGAGAAAAGAGGGTCAGCTGAATGAATACCAAGAGCTCAGATGGAAAACCAGTAGGCCTCTTAAGGAAAGAAGGGAATGCTAAAAAGTGGAAGGTGTACATAGAGGGACTATAGAAGGGAAATGAACACGAAGGCAGTATTATAGGAAGAGAGAAGGACATAGACGAAGATGAGATGCGAGATATGATACGGCAATAATAATTTGATAGAACGCTGGAAGACGTATGTCGTCAAAAGGCCCTGGAGAAGCAGTCGCGTCAAAACTATCCCACATGGCATGCAAGACGTATGAGACATGCGAAATAGCCTCATACTAAAAGAATAATTGTAATAACTACAAGCCAAAAAAAGCAAGTGCTGACTGGTGTGAATATCGCCAAACTATCAGTTCAATAAGCCATTGTTGCAAAATACTAATATGAATTCTTTGCAGAAGAATGAAAAAACTGGTGCAAGCCAATCTCAGGTATGATCGGTCTGAGCTCTGTAGAAAATCAGGAACAAGCGAAGGCAATACGGCTTCCCTCACGTTAAGGGAAGGTTACTACAAACATTATCGTAGGTCAACAGTGTGTGAAGATTACATACGGAGATCAATTTAATGACACTTCATAGAGAGGACTTGTGTTCAGGTTACATTGGTCTATTACGAAACCTTAGAAACCTGCTACAGAGGCCAAGTAGAAGCAAATATGTTTTCATCTGCACATCTTGTATTTTTTAAATTAGATAAATAGTGGCAGTGGTCCTAAAAGGGAAAGTCCACACCGGCCGCGGTGGCCGTGCGGTTCTGGCGCTGCATTCCGGAACCGCGGGACTGCTACGGTCGCAGGTTCGAATCCTGCCTCGGGCATGGGTGTGTGTGATGTCCTTAGGTTAGTTAGGTTTAAGTAGTTCTAAGTTCTAGGGGACTTATGACCTAAGATGTTGAGTCCCATAGTGGTCAGAGCCAAGCCATTTGGGAAAGTCCACAAAAACACTCATTACTGAACATATATAGGTGTCAAAATGTACAACCCGAAAACATGTACACGCATCATATATGCAGCAAGATATGTGGAAACAATACCTTATTTGAAGAAGAATGCACGGTAATCAGGTAGCAAAATAATGAAACAGGGAAAGTCTTAAAATGACGTACAAAATTGCTCTGAGCGCTATGGGACTTAAATTCGGAGGTCATCAGTCCCCTAGAACTTAGAACTACTCAATCCTAACTAACCTAAGGACATCACACACATCCATGCCCAAGGCAGGATTCGAAAATGCGACCGTAGCGGTCACGCGGTTCCGGACTGAAGCGCCTGGAACCGCTCGGCCACCCCGGTCCGCACAATGACGTACATCAAGTAAGAAAACTGTCTAATACAAATTACCTATTAAGCGAATCAAGGCGTCAGATCACAGATCTATACCTTTATTGGTTCCTGTTATTACTTCCTACCATCTTGGTGTAATAAAAGGTAGACCTATAGTCATAGATTTGCTTGTCATAAATTGTTAGCTGATCCCACTGATCAAACACGGATAACAATACTTAGATTGTTTTTGAAATTTATATTTGTATGAATCATTCCTCTGTACAATATGTCAATAAGTTGATCTCCGTAAATCTGTATGTAACCTTAAGTCAGTGATGACCTAAGTTAGAATGTTTCTTTAAGTCCGGCACGCCGTTAATAAATAAATTCTTTCTTTGTCAATATTTCACGATATTCATACCTTCATATATGACTTTAATGTACTGTAAAGAACATACATACCCTTAAGTCATCTTTGCTCACCGATTACTGAGTACACAACACTTCAAATGAGTTCGCCACGCCAGCGGCAAACACATTTTAATTACACATAGCTATCAATAGATTTACAATGTTTGGAAAGCAAGTGCATGTTTGACAACACCATAACGGCTCTTTCACTTGTCAGCCTACAGCTCTTACAATATGTTACGATGGAGTACGACTTCTGGTTTTACGTATGTGACGTAAAAGATTGTGATGAGCACGCTATGTAATTCATGACACAGCAAATGTAAGTAATGTTATTGTACTCTAAATCTGATTTCGATCACATGAATTATACATGACGAGCTATGTAGACGTGTGACGCCATTCCACGCTGGTGTACAGTGTTTCAGGTGCTTGATAATTGCTCACGACCAGCTAATAGCACGATTTTAATAAAGCGCAATACAGCTTACAATGGACCATGTACTATTTTATTAAACACTTAGAAGCTGTGGATCCCTGAGGAAGCGGAGGCCGGGGTGCCGAGCGGTTCTAGGCGCTACAGTGTGGAACCGCGCGACCGCTACGCTCGCAGGTTCTAATCCTACCTCGGGCAGGGATGTGTGTGATGTCCTTAGGTTAGTTAGGTTTAAGTAGTTCTAAGTTCTAGGGGACTGATGACCTGAGAAGTTAAGTCCCATAGTGCTCAGAGCCATTTGAACCATTTTTGAACCTAAGGAAGCCAAATCTCTCGTGAATATGTTTGTTTGGAATGTAGCCTCGTATGGAAGTAAAGCGTGGACGGTACACAGTTAATACAAGGAAGGATTAGAAGCTTTTGAAATGTGATGCTACGGAAAACTGGTGCAAGTTAGCTGGGTAGATCTTGTAACTAAGGAGGAAGTATTGAAGATAAATGGGTAGAAAAGAAATTATTGGTACAACTGGACTAAATGAAGGAATCGATTAATAGCACACATTCTTAGGCATCAAGGGATCACCAATTTTGTGTAGGTGGGAAGAGTTGGTGATAAAAATTGTAGATAGAGAGACCAAGAGATGAATGCAGTAATCAGCTATGAAAGGATGTTGGTTGAAGTAGTTATTTTGGAGGTAGAGGGACTTTCATAGACTAGAGTGCTTTGTTTTGAGAGCAACCGTCCGTTCGTTTAGTGAGCCAATCAGTCACGCTCCAGCTCTCGGCTGATATGCGTCTACAGAGTGGCAAGTTAAGTGTTTACCTTTTTCTCTGTTTTCATCGTTGTGTATTTATTAAATTTCATAGTTTTTTTCTGTTTGCGATGTTCAATGCCGCGTCTTTGTAAGTGTAAATTAATTCAGTCTGTAGCAAACTAGTTGCTCACTGCACAGCCAGCTACATAGCTCATTAACGTATCAGCGTCCGTTGGTGACACATCTTGAGGATAGCAAGTTGCGTGTCTAGGATTCTGTCTTCTTTTGTAGTTTACATCTACAGTTAGCCTTGCTAGCAAGGTTAGGACGTGTTCATGCTTTGTGGGGATACAGGAGGAGCTGGCCACAGCTCGCGATCAGCTGAATGCTGTTTTGACTATGATCAGTTACCTTCTGGCTCCTGCCTCGGGGTGTAGCAGTGGCGGCGAAACTGGCGAGTCGCATGGGACCTCAGGAGTTGCTTGTTTTGACCACGGGCTCTGCTTCCAAGGCAACCTCTTAGTGCACCCGATGCGGTGGATCCGCCCCCGCAGCAGGGTGAGTGGAGGGTGATGAAGCGTTTGCTTCGCTCGAGGTGGGAGGGCCAATGTGGAGACTGACCGCATAGCCTCGATCGTTCACCCTGTGAGTGGGTAGGTGGTCTCTCCTGCATCAGGGTCCGAGCAGGAACACAGGGAGAGGGGTTTACTAGGCAGATAGAAAGCCAAAGTGCACTTTTTATGTCTACCAGAGGGCCTCCTCCGAGATATGGAGGCGGCCTTGCCTGCGGCTATCGAGCGTGCAGTGTGCAGTCGTCTGGAAGTTGTCGCTCACTTCGTCATCAACGACACCTGTCGCATGGTTTCTGAGATCATCCTTAGTTCCTATGGGCAGCTGGCGGAGGAGGTGAAGACCTCACGAGCGGGATCCGAGCAGAGCTCTCTATTTGCAGCATTGTTCCCAGGGGTGATCGGGGTCCTTTGGTATGGAGCCGGGTTGAAGATCTCAACCAAAGGCTTCGTCCACTCTGTGACGATCTTGGCTGTAGATTTTCTAGACCTACGTCATCGTGTGGGGATTTGTAGTACTCCCGTTGATAGGTCAAGGGTGCACTACACCAAGGAAGCAGCTACTTGGGTAGCAGAGTACTTGTGGAGTGAACATGAGAGTTCTTTTTAGGTAGTTCGAGGCGTTATGATGAACACTCGCCAGTCGAGCAAGGGATGTCAAATGGTGTTCAGAACAAAGACACTTAGATTGTCATAATTTTATCAGTAAGCTGTCGAGATATTCGTAATTAAGTTCCCAAATTTAGTGCCTTCCAGAAACGTTCTCGTGCTCAAATTATACTTGAGGCAGAGAGCTGGAATGAAACCTCAAGTGGAAAGCTCTGAGATATTTAGCGAGTCGTGGAACGTATATCGGAAAGACTGATTAGAGACCATAGGAGGAGTGTTTATTGCAGTTGACAATAGTATTGTCTCAGCGAGGTCGAAGTTCAGTGTGACAGTGATCTTATCTTGTCGTGTATAAGAGGTGTAGGTGAAACCAAGTTAATTGTTGGATGTTTTCCACCGCCCACCCGTGTTTGCTGCGACATTTATAGGGTCAATCAAAGAAAGCAATAGCGCGCAAATACTCAAAGCATGCAGTACTAGTTGGAGGCGACTTTAACCTACCGAGTACAGATTGGGATGTCTATGGATTCGTTGCAGGGGTTACAGACAGACAAACATGCGAAATACAGGGTGTTTCAAAAAGTATGTATGTACAAGGCTTGTCCAGAAAGTAAGTCCCGATCAGTCGCGAAATGGAAACTACATTGAAAATAAGACATTTTTTATTTGCAACAGTTGGCTTCACCTTCCAGCTACTTCGCTACATAGTCGCCGCTCCAGCTAGGACATCTGTCGCACAGTTATACCAACTTTCCAATACCCTCGTCATAGAAAACAGCCGCCTGTACCTGCCGCCAATTCTCTACGCTCATCTATAGCTCGTTGTCCGTGCGAAAATGTTGTCTTCATAGCCAGTAGTTAATGTGAGCACAGATGAAACACAGAGGGACCCAATTACTGGCTGTAGTGCGGATGATCAAACACTTCCCATCGAAAACGCTGCAGGCGCATTTTCATTGACCCTGCAGATTGCGACCGAGGAATGTCACGAAGTAGGAACCGTATGGCAGTTCTGTAACGTTAGCTGCATAACATCAGGCGAAATCTCTCACCAGCACCTCGTACTTGGCGGGAGACACTTTTTTCTACGCATCTTTATGTGCTCACCATGCGCTCAGAAATGAAAAGAGCGAAGTGATGAAACCGACAGGGATACTAGAGGGTGTAAAGCTTTATTAGATTTTCACAGTGGCTTCCATTTCTTGACCGATCGCAACTTACTTTCCAATATCCCTCGTATTTCGATCCATATATTTATTAAACTGTAAGACATTCAACTATGAAACTTGGTACACATGCCTACTATACTCTCAAGTTTAGATTACATATGTTCAATAAGTCCTCTAAACGAATAATATCACATCAATAGTCCAATTCCTCCCATACTCGGGCAAGCATGTCCATCATCACTGATGTTAGGGCAGTACAAATCCAGTTCTTCAACTCTTCTAGGTTCTGTGGCAGGTACTGTTATTTTGTCGTGGATGAAACCCTTACAGGAAGAAGTCACCGGGCGCCATGACAGTGGAGACCACCTGAGAAGTGCGAAGTTTCCGGCTGTTTGACGACCAATCCAGCTGCTCAGTCGGGGTTCGTTCAGATATTCACGTACATGGTGACTCCAGTGAGGGGTGCACTGTTTTGTTGAAAAATAAAGTTGTCCTTATTCAGCTTCGGAAGAAACAGTTTTGTAGCATAGAAAGATACTTTAACCATTAACCGTGTTTCCATCAAATAAGTATAGGCAGTAACCTCACGGGATATCGCACAAAACACATTGACTTTGGGTGAATCTCGTACATTCTCATTGTGTGCATGTGGGTTCTGTACTCCCCAAATTCGAACATGGTGTTTGTTTATATTCCATCTAAGGTGGAAAATCGCTTCATCACTGAACACGATGCGTTGTGCAAATACACTCCTGGAAATGGAAAAAAGAACACATTGACACCGGTGTGTCAGACCCACCATACTTGCTCCGGACACTGCGAGAGGGCTGTACAAGCAATGATCACCCGCACGGCACAGCGGACACACCAGGAACCGCGGTGTTGGCCGTCGAATGGCGCTAGCTGCGCAGCATTTGTACACCGCCGCCGTCAGTGTCAGCCAGTTTGCCGTGGCATACGGAGCTCCATCGCAGTCTTTTTTAACACTGGTAGCATGCCGCGACAGCGTGGACGTGAACCGTATGTGCAGCTGACGGACTTTGAGCGAGGGCGTATAGTGGGCATGCGGAAGGCCGGGTGGACGTACCGCCGAATTGCTCAACACGTGGGGCGTGAGGTCTCCACAGTACATCGATGTTGTCGCCAGTGGTCGGCGGAAGGTGCACGTGCCCGTCGACCTGGGACCGGACCGCAGCGACGCACGGATGCACGCCAAGACCGTAGGATCCTACGCAGTGCCGTAGGGGACCGCACCGCCACTTCCCAGCAAATTAGGGACACTGTTGCTCCTGGGGTATCGGCGAGGACCATTCGCAACCGTCTCCATGAAGCTGGGCTACGGTCCCGCACACCGTTAGGCCGTCTTCCGCTCACGCCCCAACATCGTGCAGCCCGCCTCCAGTGGTGTCGCGACAGGCGTGAATGGAGGGACGAATGGAGACGTGTCGTCTTCAGCGATGAGAGTCGCTTCTGCCTTGGTGCCAATGATGGTCATATGCGTGTTTGGCGCCGTGCAGGTGAGCGCCACAATCAGGACTGCATACGACCGAGGCACACAGGGCCAACACCCGGCATCATGGTGTGGGGAGCGATCTCCTACACTGGCCGTACACCACTGATGATCGTCGAGGGGACACTGAATAGTGCACGATATATCCAAACCGTCATCGAACCCATCGTTCTACCATTCCTAGACCGGCAAGGGAACTTGCTGTTCCAACTGGACAATGCACGTCCGCATGTATCCCGTGCCACCCAACGTGCTCTAGAAGGTGTAAGTCAACTACCCTGGCCAGCAAGATCTCCGGATCTGTCCCCCATTGAGCATGTTTGGGACTGGATGAAGCGTCGTCTCACGCGGTCTGCACGTCCAGCACGAACGCTGGTCCAACTGAGGCGCCAGGTGGAAATGGCATGGCAAGCCGTTCCACAGGACTACATCCAGCATCTCTACGATCGTCTCCATGGGAGAATAGCAGCCTGCATTGCTGCGAAAGGTGGATATACACTGTACTAGTGCCGACATTGTGCATGCTCTGTTGCCTGTGTCTATGTGCCTGTGGTTCTGTCAGTGTGATCATGTGATGTATCTGACCCCAGGAATGTGTCAATAAAGTTTCCCTTTCCTGGGACAATGAATTCACGGTGTTCTTATTTCAATTTCCAGGAGTGTATATTATCACTGGCAATAGCATTCTGAAACTCGACAGATAAAACTACACTTTTGCCTTCGTTGCCATGACGCAGAGCCTATAGCACCTGTAAGTTGTATGGCTTCATTACCAACCGATGTGTCAAAGCACACTATATTGTTGTTGTAGGCGCCGGCCGCTGTGGCCGAGCGGTTCTAGGCGCTGCAGTCTGGAACCGCGTGACCGCTGCGGTCGCAGGTTCGAATCCTGCCTCGGACATGGATGTGTGTGATGTCCCTAGATTAGTTAGGTTTAAGTAGTCCTAAGTTCTAGGAGACTGATGACCACAGAAGTTAAGTCCCATAGTGCTCAGAGCCATTTGCACCATTTGTTGTAGGCAGCTGTAGCCCCTGGCTGGCAGGACGAGTTGATTTTGTAGGACTACGTTGGAAAGCGGTTTCAAGTCGTGCGGCGTTTTCGGCGGTAACACGAGGCTGGCCATGACTTTCCTTTACATACACATCCTGTGTCTACAAATTGTCGATACCATCTGCGAATGTTCCATCCATTCGGAAGATCAGTTTGGTACCTCAACTCGAAACGACTTTGCACTTTAATCAAGAACACAAAATGGTTTCTTCTGCGGAGTAGCCATTTTGCAAAACGTGAAGAAAACCAGGCAAACAGAAGACAACCGACATCTAGCGTCAACGAATATAAACAAGACGATGTGTACGTTCCTCGAATAACCGAGCCGTGGCGCAGCGATCGATAGTTTTGGCAAAATAATGCTTTGTAACAAGCATATTCTTATCGGAAAGACTGTACTTTTGAACGCGTTTTATGATAACTGTCTTGAGCAGCTAGCTCGGCAGCTCACACGCAATAGAAATATCTTAGACCCAGCAGTTACAAATAGGTCTAATCTTATCGGCAATGTCAGTACAGAAATTGGGATTAGCGGTCATTATGTCACTATAGCAACTATGATTACGAAAGTTAATAATTAGCCAAGAAGGTTAGAAGAGTGTTTCTGTTAGATGGAGCAGGTAAGCAATTATTAGTAACTCATTTAGACAATAAATTGGGATCACTTAGCTCCATTAAGATGGATGTAGAGGAATTATGGGCAAAGTTTAAGCAGACTGTAAATCGTGGGCTGGAGAGCTATGTGCCTAGTAAGTGGATAACGGATGGTAAAGACCCACCATGGTTTAATATCGAAATTCAGATGATGCTGAGGAAGCAGAGGCTGTTGCACTCTCAGTTCAAAAGGGATCACACAAATGACGACAAGCAAAGGTTAGTAGAATTTCGGGCGTCTGCGCAAAGATGTATGCGCGAAGCATACAACAATTACCACCGTCGCACCTTAGCTATTGATCTAGCAGAGAAGCCGAGGAAATTCTGGTTTTACGTAAAATCACTAATCAAGTATAAGACTTCCATTCAGTCCTCTGTTAACCAACCTGGTGTGGAAATTGAAGATAGCAAATCGAAAGCCGAAGTTTTCAATTTCACGTTCAAGAAATCGTTCACAGGAGAATCATGCAAACATACCTCATTTGGCCATCGAAAACGCTCCCGTATGGATGACACAGTAATAATCGTCCCTGGCGAAGAGAAATAACTGAAAGATTTGAGAGAAAATAAGTCACTAGATGCGGCTGGAATCCCAGTGCGATACATTTATCGCGATCTCTCACTCAGCACAAATTCCCAAGCCACTGTAAAAAAAAAGCGCAGTTTACTCCAATATATAAGAAGGGTACAAGAACAGACGTGCAAAATTACAGACCAATATCCCTAACTTCGGTTTGTTGCAGAATCCTTGAACATATACTCAGTTCGAATACAATAAATTTTCTTGAGAAAGAGAAGCTTACCTCCACGAATTAGAATGGTCTTAGAAAGCATCACTCTTGCGAAACTCAGCTTATACTTTTTTCGCACGATATACTGCGAACTACGCATGAAGAGCAACAGACAGATTTCATATTTCTAGATTTCCGGAAAGCATTTGACACGTTGCCCATTTCAGGCTGTTAACAAATGTACGAGCATATGGAATAAACTCACAGATATGTCAGTGGCTCGACGACTTCTTAAGTAATAAAAACCAGAACGTTGTTCTCGACGGCGAGTGTTCATTAGAGGGAAGGGTATCGTCAGGAGTGCCCTAGGGAAGTGTGATAGGATCGCTGTTGTTTTGTATATACATAAATGTTATAGCGTACAGAGTGGGCATCATTCTGCGGTTGTTTGCTGATGATGCTGCGGTGTACGGTAAGGTGTCGAAGTTGAGTGACTGAAGGAAGACACAAGACAAATTAGACAAAATTTCCAGTTGATGGATGAAAGCTAGCTCTAAATGTGAAAAAAAATTTAAAAAGTTAATGCGGATGAGTAGGAAGATCAAACTTGTAATGTTCGGATAGAGATCTGTGATGTCCGGCTTGACACATTAAAGTCGTTTAAATATCTGGACTGACGTTGAAAAGCGGTATCAAATGGAACGAGGCTGTGAGAACTGTGGGAGGGAAGGCGAATGTTCGACTTAGGTCTATTGGGAGAATTTTAAGAAAGAGTGGTTCACCTATGATGGAGACCGCATATAGGACGGGAGTCTTGAATACAGCTCGAGTGTATGGGATCCATACCACGTCGGAATGAACGAAAATATCGAAGCAATTCAGACTTCTAGATTTGTTACCGGTAGGTTAGCAACACTTAAGTGTTATGGAGATGCGTCAGGAACTAAAATTGGAATCGCTGGTGGGAAGGCGAAGTTATGTTTCTAGAAAATTTAGAGAACCGACATTTGAAGCTGACAGTCAAACGATTCTACTGCCGTCAACATACATTGCCCGTTAAGACCACAAAGATAAGATACGAGACATTAGGGGTCATACAGAGGCATTCAGAGAGCCGTTTTTCCCTCGCTCTATTTTCGAATGGAAAAGGAAAGGAAAGGGCTTTTAGTGGTAGACGGTACACTCTGCCATGCTCGCGGAGTATCTATAGAGATGTAGAATAGCATGGAGAGCTGCATCAACCCACACTGAAGATCACAACAACAACAACAACAAAATCGTAATTCGTAACTCCCATGTTGTAACTATAAAGTCGTCTACCTAAAAATACACTACTGACCACTAAAATTGCTACACCAAGAAGAAATTCAGATGATAAACGGGTATTCATTGGACAAATATATTATATTAGAAGTGACATGTGATTACATTTCCACCAATTTGGGTGCATAGATCCTGAGAAATCAGTACCCAGAACAACCACCTCTGGCCGTAATAACGGCCTTGATGCGCCTGGGCATTGAGTCAAATAGAGATTGGATGGCGTGTACAGGTACAGCTGCCCATGCAGTTTCAACACGATACTACAGTTCATCAAGAGCAGTGACTGGCGTATTGTGACGAGCCAGTTGCTCGGCCACCATTGACCAGACGTTTTCAGTTGGTGAGAGATCTGGAGAATGTTCTGGCCAGGGCAGCAGCCGAACAATTTCTGTATCCAGAAAGGCCTGTACAGGACCTGCAACATGCGGTAGTGGATTATCCTGCAAAAATGTAGGGTTTCGCAGGGATCGAATGAAGGGTAGAGCCACGGGTCGTAACACATCTGAAATGTTACGTCCACTGTTCAAAGTGCAGTCAATGCGAACAAGAGGTGACCGAGACGTGTAATCAATGGCAACCCGTACCATCACGCCGGGTGGTACGCCAGTATGGCGATGACGATTACACGCTTCCAATGTGCGTTCACCGCGATGTCGCCAAACACGGATGCGACCATCATGATGTAATACACGGAACCTGGATTCATGCGAAAAAATGACGTTTTGCCTTCGTGCACCCAGGTTCGTCGTTGAGTACACCATCGCAGGCGCTCCTGTCTGTGATGCAGCGTCAAGGGTAACCGTAGCCATGGTCTCCGAGCTGATAGTCCGTGCTGCTGCAAACGTCGTCGAACTGTTCGTGCAGATGGTTGTTGTCCTGCAAACGTCCCCATCTGTTGACTCAGGGATCGAGACGTGGCTGCCCGATCCGTTACAGCCATGCGGATAAGATGCCTGTTATATCGACTGCCAGTGATACGAGGCCGTTGGTATCCAGCACGGCGTTCCGTATTACCCCCCCCCCCCCCCCTTCTCCTGAACCCACCGATTCAATATTCCGCTAACAGTCATTGGATCTCGACCAACGCGAGCAGCAATGTCGCGATACGATAAACCGCAATCGCGATAGGCTACAATTCGACCTTTATCAAAGTCGGAAACGTGATGGTACGCATTTCTCCTCCTTACACGAGGCATCACAACAACGTTTTACCAGGCAACGCCGGTCAACTGCTGTTTGTGTATGAGTAATCGGTTGGAAACTTTCCTCATGTCAGCACGTTGTAGGTGTCGCCACTGGCGCCAAACTTGTGTAAATGCTCTGAAAAGCTGATCATTTGCATATCACAGCATCTTCTTCCTGTCGGTTAAATTTCGCGTCTGTAGCACGTCATCTTCGTGGTGTAGCAATTTTAATGGCCAGTAGTGTATATGCTACTAGTAATACAGTAGGGATTTCGTCGACGTGGCCGGAAATAATTGTTGGGCTGGGGCGTTAGAAAGTCTGTCAAACGACATTCGCACAGCAAAGGCAGTAACTTAGGGTAGTGTTCTGTGTTAGTATGTGTGAAAGATTATGCCATAAAGTGAGTGATAAAGCGATACTCTGACAGAAGACTGGCGTAAAGTGAGCGGGGAATCGGCGATTGGCGCGAGGGGAGAGAATGGCGTAACGTGGAAGTTTCGGAGAAGGCAGTGCGGAAATCAATACGTGCTTGCGTTTTCAAATACCCGGGGAAAAGGAAGAAAGGGTGATGGCAAAGAAAAAAGAACCTGTGGCGGAACCATGCGTGTGTGGCGGAGGAAAAAAAAACTCAGGAAAGCGGTGGCGACAGAAGGCGTAATTTCCGCCGGCAGCATCAGAATTTCAAATAGCATTGGCCACTCTTTCCCTTCCGCTGCTTTGGCGTTCACTCGCTCACCGCCTCTGGTGTTGCGCTACAGGAGTAGCTTCAGTCTTTATATCGAGTACAGAACAAAAGATTAACTAACGTTCTGTCATCTGACAATTTACTCTCTCGCTTTACGGCAATTATAAAATGACAGTTGTCTTCCCCACAATATGATGTTAGCACAAGATAAATCGAGAAAACATTTAAAAAATGTGTGGTAAAACAAGGATTTCACTTGCCAGCTATCCGCTTTTTCAGCACCGTGAACTTAGGATTCTACATCTACATCTACATTTATACTCCGCAAGCCACCCAACGGTGTGTGGCGGAGGGCACTTTACGTGCCACTGTCATTACCTCCCTTTCCTGTTCCAGTCGCGTATGGTTCGCAGGAAGAACGACTGTCTGAAAGCCTCCGTGCGCGCTCTAATCTCTCTAATTTTACATTCGTGATCTCCTCGGAAGGTATAAGTAGGGGGAAGCAATATATTCGATACCTCATCCAGAAACGCACCCTCTCGAAACCTGGCGAGCAAGCTACACTGCGATGCAGAGCACCTCTCTTGCAGAGTCTGCCACTTGAGTTTATTAAACATCTCCGTAACGCTATCACGGTTACCAAATAACCCTGTGACGAAACGCGCCGCTCTTCTTTGGATCTTCTCTGTCTCCTCCGTCAACCCGATCTGGTACGGATCCCACGCTGATGAGCAATACTCAAGTATAGGTAGAACGAGTGTTTTGTAAGCCACCTCCTTTGTTGATGGACAACATTTTCTAAGCACTCTCCCAATGAATCTCAACCTGGTACCCGCCTTACCAACAATTAATTTTATATGATCATTCCACTTCAAATCGTTCCGCACGCATACTCCCAGATATTTTACAGAAGTAACTGCTACCAGTGTTTGTTCCGGTATCATATAATCATACAATAAAGGATCCTTCTTTCTATGTATTCGCAATACATTACATTTGTCTATGTTAAGGGACAGTTGCCACTCCCTGCACCAAGTGCCTATCCGCTGCAGATCTTCCTGCATTTCGTTACAATTTTCTAATGCTGCAACTTCTCTGTATACTACAGCATCAACCGCGAAAAGCCGCATGGAACTTCCGACACTATCTACTAGGTCATTTACATATATTTTGAAAAGCAATGGTCCCATAACACTCCCCTGTGGCACGCCAGAGGTTACTTTAACGTCTGTAGACGTCTCTCCATTGATAACAACATGCTGTGTTTTGTTTTCTAAAAACTCTTCAATCCACCCACACAGCTGGTCTGATATTCCGTAGGCTCTTACTTTGTTCATCAGGTGACAGTGCGGAACTGTATCGAACGCCTTCCGGAAGTCAAGAAAAATAGCATCTACCTGGGAGCCTCAGTTAAAAGGAATGAGGGGTCTAAAGAAGACAATTCGACCCGTCCTCCGCAGAGTTTGGACGACTTTCTATCTATTACCAAATTAATGAGCATTTCTAGGAAAAAAATTTATTGTCAGTTTCAGTCAGTGAAAAACCCGAGGCTGACGGAAAATACTGCGACATCAGTAATCGCCACTTATCTTTTGCTTGCCTCTCGTGCTGTACAGGCAAAATTATGCCGTTTTTATGGCATAAAGATGGTTTTGGTGCTATCCCGCAGTCAAACCAAAACATTGCGTAACAGCTTTGATAGCATTTCCCTTAATATATTCACACACAAGATTGAAAACAATCGGAGAGAATTCGGATAGTTTGTCAGTTTCACGCCTGTGCATAGTATGTTGGTAGCACTTCGTCGCCTTGCCTGTTATGCTGTGTAGCAGACTTTAAAGCTGTGCGGATCAGCATAACGAAAAGGCGAGGGGTCTGTCTCGTTTTGTCCACGACTGTACCTGCGGAGGTCCATAATATGCAGCAACGCTCGCTGAACAGTCTTTGAGGAGACGCTGTTGGTAGCCTCTTGCTTAACTTGGGCGGTCAGTTGCTCGAAAGTTGCACGTCTATTCGCCCGTATGCATCTACGCAGCTGTCGATCACCCGTGTCATCTGTGACCCGTGGTGCAGTACAGTTGCCTCGGCGCTGCTTCTGGATAGCGCCATTTTGCCGTGCACGGTATACTTTAAACACGGCGGCAGGCGAAAAGTTTATAAACGTAGCCGTTTCTGTTATGCTTCCACCCTTAGCCAGTAAGGCAATGATGATTCACTTGGGTACTTCAGATAAACTGCTCGGTTTCCGCATTACCACGGCGACTGTATTGTTTTTCCGCTTCCTCCTGACACACTTTTTATATCCACCACTGCCAATGCTGCCACCTACCGTCTGTGGGTGGTTAGGACAGGAATTCGTCGCTTCGCAGAATCTACAGCCATAAACCTGGCGATTCAAGGATTTCCCTCAGTACAGAATAGGTAGCAGGCAAGTAGTCTGAGAAAACCGGGTCACTGTTGCCCTCGGCCCAGAAAGTAGATGGTCACTGGCGTTGCAAAAATTAAACGATAAAAACGGAAAAACAATGATGAAAAAAATACGGAACTACTAGTGAAATCGATCAGTCGGTTGAATTCTGTCCCTGTTTTAAAATAATAAAAGTGGCTTTTGGAAAATATTTGCTGATAATTTACCTCAGTTACCCATTTCAGAGATTAATCTGCATCACGCACACCGTCAGATCCGTAGAACGTTAGGTGCTAGACGTGGCAAATTTTGGGGCCAAAGCTGGGACGGATCTGAGACCTTCAAGATGTATTCGCGAATTACAGACTGGAAAGTTATACACACCACACATGATGTGAATGAGAAACATAACATTATCTATAACATAGTCGAAGGCTAACTACTTCTAAAGGAGTTGCCTACACAGTTAATAGGAGTAAGTAGATTCAAGGCGCCACAAAAACCCAAGCTACAGACAGAACCAGAATCAATGGCTTTAGATTAATCAATGGCTTTAGATTACTGTAAAGTTAAATATCAACATAAATTAGGTTAGAAAATTCTAAGAAATTGTCTAGGATTAAAATTTGAATACTTTCAAAGAAGGAAGGATGATGAGAGTTTCACGTCCTGTCGATAATGGGGTCATCAAAGTCGGAGCAAATGCTTGAATTGGAGAAGGACCTGGAAGGTGACCCGTGGCCTAGGGTTAGAATCTTTGTTTAGCAATCAAATCATCTTCGGACCCACGTTCGAAACCCGTCCCAGCTTAAATTTCGAGTAATAATTATATTGGTGACCGAAGACTTCCGGCATAAGAAGTCAGCCTCATTCTGCCAACGGCCTTGCCAAAGAGGGCGCAGGATTGGACAGAGGTTCAGGGCACTCTCTTGTCCTATGGGTGGGAAATTGCCCCTAAAGGCGGAAGAATCAGCAATGATCAACGACATTAGGATGCAGAGGCAATGGAAACGACTGCATTAAAGACACACAACGTGTATCCGCAGGACAGGTGGCCTGTAATCGATAAAGTACCACGATGATCTCTCCTTTAGTAAAAGATTCCGGAATAGTCTCCGATTCGGATCTCCGGGAGGGAATTACCAATAGGGAGGTTACCATGAGAAAAAGACTGAATATCTGACGACAGGTTAACGTTCTACGTGTCGGTGCGTGGAGTGACAGAAGCTCGAACGTGGTAGAGAAGCTAGAAAATCCGAAAAGGGAAAATGCAAAGGCTCAATTTAGATGTAGAAGTGGTTAGTGAAGGGAAATGGGAAGAAGACAAGCATTTCTACATCTACATCTACATGGATGCTCTGCAGATCACATTTAAGTGCCTAGCAGAGGGTTCATCGAACTACCTTCACAATAATTCTCTATTATTCCAATTTTGAACAGCGCGCGGAAAAAACGAACACCTATATATTTCCGTGCGAGCTCTGATTTCCCTTATTTTATTATGATGATCGGTTCTCAATATGCAGGTCGGCGTCAACAAAACATTTTAGAATTCGGAGGAGAAAGTTGGTGAATCGATATTTCATAAGACGATTCCTCTGCAACGAAAACCGCCTTGGTTTGAATGATGTCCAACCTAATTCCTATATCACGTCAGTGACACACTGTCCCCTACATCTCGATAATACAAAACGTGCTGCCCCCCTTTGAACTTTCTCGATGTACTCCGTCAGTCCTACTTGGTAAGGATCCCACACCGCAACGGTGTTCTAAAAAGAGGACGGACAAGCATAGTGTAGACAGTCTCTTCAGTAGGTCTCTTACATTTTCTAAGCATCCTGCCAATAAAACGAAGTCTTTGGTTTGCCGTCCCCACCGCATTTTCTATGTGTTCTTTCCAATTTAAGGTACAATATAGCTACTTGTTATATGAAATCAGGGGCTACACAGTGTCGTAACAGGTCATAAACAAATTATTCCTAGCGCTAAAAATTACTTATAACGAAATTCGATTAATCATCAAGGTGTCAACTACGATGTCAGGCCTGTTCTACACAGTATCATTTGAGTGCCAATATTGGTAGCGAGATGAATCAACGTATGAACAGCTCGGCAGGACTCTAGGGAGCTCTGGTTATTCGGTACCGGTACCAGGCAGAGAAGAAGCAAAGAAACTACGGGTGCACTGTGCTCTAATGTACTGGGACTGAGGGCAGGTACTGCACTGCACAAAGACGTTAAAGCTGATACACTGTATCTGATTATTCATAAACCTAATTTCAAATTGCTTTTCATTCCGACAAACAGACACCAATGATTAAAGACAGAAATTAGTTTTCAGACAGAATACATTTTAATACTGAAGTCCGTCTGTAGTGAGTTACAATTTCTCCTCAAATGAAAAAGTGCTTCTGATACGTGCATGGATAATCCGTATTTCAAGACATGATAGTGTGATACACTCGACTTGTGTAGAGCATTTGGCACAGAAACTTCCATATGGTAAAATGTAATTTGTAATATTCCGATTTTACTATGTTATTCCAAACTTTATGCTTCTCCAAAATCGAATTACCGTGAATGTAACTGCTGTGACAAAGACCTCCATATTGGCTCTGAGCACTATGGGACTTAATGTCTGAGTTCGTCAGTCCAGTTCGTCAGTCCCCTAGAACTTAGAACTACTTAAACCTAACTACATCCATGACCGAGGGCGGATTCGAATCTGCGACCGTAGCAGTCGCGCTGTTCCATACTCAAGCGCCTAGAAGCGCTCGGTCACAACGGCCGGCTATCTTCATATTCATTAGGCATAGTGGCCTATGGTATACGATGTCATGCGTCTGCAGGGCAGTGCCATGAACCTCATATTCTCATACCTGTGCTTGGGTTTCCAAGCACTAGGAGAACTCAGCTGTCTACTGACGACTTACCTCCTAAATGCTGTCGCTGCCCCTCCTTCTCGTTACATTTTACGGCTTTGTTGAGACGTTGGCGACTGAGACTCATACGCTCGTGGTTGCTCTCCAACCGCCTCGTCGCAGACTGGTGCTTAGCGACAACGTGGACCACTGCAGAGACCGCTGCATTGTTGAGAACAGCGTGATGTGCCGATTCGTTGTTTCCTCCAAGGGATCGTGTGGAAAGCATGATTAAGGAAACTACACAACGTAAAAATAGCAGGGTTTACCTACGATGCGACGAATGGTGGCAATGTCCGCCAGGGTAAGGACTGCTGACGGCCGAAGAAAACAATTTAAAACAAGGAAAAATTAATGTGAGTAGAAAAAGTGGAAAAATTAGTACAATCGATCAGTCAGTACAATTCGTAAGCTATGTAAATACAATTAGAGATGATTTTAGAAACCATTCTAGAGCTTGAACATCAGTCAGTAGTACCAGTAGTACCTATGGAACAATTGTTCCCAACCTTTCAGATGCTGTGACTCTAAGTAAAATTAGATACTATCTAGTACACCCCACTATCACCGCCATCAACATTAGCGCCTAACTGAACTCTAGAATGAAAACTATCTTCCAGTACTTTTATTTTTAAAGTAATGAAAGATAAATGATGAAGGAGTTCTATTAAACCTCGAACTCATCAATTATTCGGACAGATGGTACTGTTTATTTCTAACAAATGTGTTCTATAGAATGATAAATCAGTTCTCAGTGCTACCTTCAACTACTTCTCAGAAACGAAAGCTAACTTTTCACATCGAGGGTAGACACGTATTACAAAATATGCTTCCTACACACCAGTGCTATCCCTAGCACCCCGCAAGTAAAATCAACCATGTTAAAATGCTTGTAGTACACTCACTGTTTCTAATTCACTTGATTACTGGACTCTTTACTGCTGAACTTGCTTAAATTGGGAACCTTCAAGATACCAGTGGCTTGCATATGACCACTGCCACTAATATTAATGATAATAATAACGACAGAAATCATAATGATAATAACAGTAATACTGAGTAGGCGTTGCACTGATATAGTAGCAATTACATACGTACTGCCGTATTGTGGTGTGCTGTCAATTGTCTCGTTTATCTGTTACAAAGTGAAATGAGCTAATTTCTGACTTACTACTGGATTTCTCTAAGACTTATACAAGTTATTTTCATCAGATATTTAAGCATATGTGACATTCGTGTGCCAATTTTACACTCATACATGGATGATAGGGAGTACAAAGTACGTGTATAGTGGGTGGACTATGTGGTGAAGAAATTGTTCATACATTCGTTTCAAAAGTTGTAGTCTCCATTACCTTATGTCACGCTGCAATGCTGATAATTGAGGGAAAAAAAGGAATTGTTGGTAACTTATGTAATAATTACCTATTACAGACCTACAAAATAGTGGTAGTAGTAATACGCATTTAAAAATAAGTAAGCTTCGTCACCGAAACAAGACTGGGCTCTTTTCATTTTACCTCACGAACAAGTACGTTTTACCCCTTAGGGGTAAAACTCCATGTTAGAAACCACTGCTACAAAACGAAATGGACTAAATTGTGAGAAAGTATTTTTGGCCAAGGTTAAGACAGAGCCTACCTCATGATCTGTGTAAGTAATGGGGTGCAAAAAGAAATCAATTCACAATTTAAATTTAATCCTTAAACGCTCAGTAGAGGCTAAGTAGGCAATAAAGAAACAACCGCATATATTGGAGTATGCTACGGTGGTAGAATTTCAACTAGTTACATGAGCTAAAAAAAATTCTGCAGACTGATATAGTTGACACGGCACCATGTACACGCTAAAAGAGAAATTCATTGACGTTCTTCAGGCTGAAACAAACATAATTTGCGCTACTAAGAAATGTAGTAAATGAAGTGTAGCAGTAGCACTTAAAGTGAATGCTACAGTTTTGTTATACTTCTAAGGTTCAGCACGACGTACTACAGAGAATCAATGCAGCACCAAAGGTTTTGAAATGTGAGGGTATGGGCGTTACCGCTGCGTATGACCTCTTAGGTACGACACGTTTACAAATGAAAGATGGAAGGTCAGAGTTCAACGTCCCATCGGGATCGCGGTCGTTAGAGGTGTAACACTGACTTAAGTAGCCCCGCTGTCGTATCACTGGGACACCTCTTAGCCGATTGCTATCCGAAATACTTAGCGTCAGATGATAATTTAATAAACATCCTGACGCAATTGTCAGCCCATATCAAAGGTATTGCATCGAGTGTAAATTGTCCTATAGACGAAATGAAGTGGTATAAAGACACTTCGACGTGTTTTACCAGTTTGAAAATTCAAACAGCACGTCTTCCTCCAGTGGCTGATAATATTTATGTTTGAGATGCATATTTAGCAGTACGGCTTCCTTCACGTCACCTGCCTCTGACGAAGATCTTAAGAGTGGACCACTAAATTTTTTCAGTGACGTATCATAACAACATTTCGCTTCTATTTCCAGCATAGTTGATGTTGATGAGAACTTCGTTTAAGGTACAAACATACTAAAAATCCTGGTTTATAAGACTTGTTGTTGTTGTTGTCGTCGCTGTTGTGTTTTTCAGTCCGACGACAGGTTTGATGTTTGTCTCCATGCTACTCTATCCTATGTAAGCCTCTTCGTATCCGAAAAACTACTGCAGCCCACATCTATTTAAACAGGTTTACTGTATTCATGTCTGGGTCTCCCTGTATTATTTTGTCCCCCCTTCCCCCCCACATATCCCTCTGCTACCCAACTTACCAAACTGATTATTGCTTGATGATTGAAAATGTGTCATAGAAGGCGCATTCTCATGTTCATCAAGCTACGCCACACATTTCGCTTTTCCTCGATTCCATACATTATTTCGACACTAGTTACTCGATCTACTCATCAGATCTTCAGCATTTTTCTGTTTCTGTTTCGAAAGGTCTATTCTTTTCTTATCTTCCCCGAGAATGGCTTTTAGAACTTTTCATTTTCCTCTGTAGGTAACTCATGTCCATGACATGTTAAAGAGATGATAGTTCGTAATTATTATATTCATCCTGAAGCCTGACGGTATTTCCCCTACCTCATATAACTTGCGCAGCATGTGGAATGTTTTACCGCAGCTCTTCCAAACTTCTTAGCAAACCTGAGGGAATGTCGTCTGCTGTAGGGGTTTTCATTCCACCTACGGCTCTCAGTGCTTTTCCTGCCAGTGTTATTTTTAGACGAATTTATTCCCTCTCCCTGCTTCATTTGCTCCATTTTTATATTATTTATTTTTGTCAGCTAAATTCAATGTCTCTTGTGTGAAAATTGGATGGAACGTGTTAAACAAAAAGACATATACCGGAGTGTAATTAGCTGATTTATTGCCAATGCAAATTAAGTACAAAGTACGCATAATGTTCAAACACTGGACGCATGACGCAATTAACACGAATAGTAACCCAATTAACGGGCTTTTAAGCGGTCGAAATGAGGCTCAGTAGTTTGTGCACTAACTGGTGGACCAACCGCTCTTGTTATAAAATCGTGGGAGCATTTGACTCTCATCAACACTTCTGCATCTCTGATGTCTTTAAAAGTAGTGCTTGGCAACAGCACACTACAGAAAAACGTCACAATGAAGCAAATATCCAAGAAATGCAGATGGTTATATTTAGTTTGTAATGCTCACCTACTAAGTCAGATCGAGAATACTAAAATTTTATTTAGTCTAATTAAGGAAAAAATATTCAGTACGGAGCAATGATCTGAAAAGTATAGCAAACTGAAACGAAATGACTCTAAACTCAGTGGGAGTCATGTGTAATTGGAGGACTGGAAGAAGAAAACATGAATAAACTTTCCATTGTTAGACCTGAGTGTCTCGCGGAATATACAGAGTTCAAATAACTTACGTGAGTTAAGCCGGGTGACTTCGTCGACAACCGCAAATATTTCAACAGGAACACCCTGCTATTTTCAAGGCGTAACTGCAGCAGGTAAGCACTGTTCAAAGGAATTTAAAACCTCTGTTCTCAGGGAAACTCCGCAAAGATAAAACTCACATACACTGTAAACACTAGCGCCATCGCAAACCAAAGATAACTGATGTCAGAAGTTAGCGATAGGGAAACTGGTAATCAGCGGGTGAGGGAGTATTAACTCCGTCCCTCTGTTTATACCTAGAGAATGGCAGGGTGTGATCCTGTCAAAATACTGGTGGTTGACAATGACGTCACCCAGCTGCATTCCTGTAAGTTATTTGAAAACTTTCCACTATTGAGCGGCTCGCAAGACCTAGACAAATGAGACAAATGTTGCTATAAACAACTGAGCATTCATCATGCGAAATCAAATGAGTTACATGTTAGGTGCTCAGAAGGTGGCTTATGCTACCGCGTGAGAGAAACGTTAAGTTCTTCACGTTGAGTGAGAGTTTACCGGACGGCACCAGACAAGAGCTGGGAAGCGAATCCTTTGCAGTCTCTGTTCTCTCCTGAACTCCTACAACCACCAAGCTCCACATGCAGTGCGGAGTAGCCGCGCGGTGTTGGGCACCTTGCCACGGTTCGCGAGGCACCTCCTGTTGGAGGTTCGAGTCCTCCCTTGGGCAAGGGTGTGTGTCTGTGTGTGTGTTTGTGTGTGTGTGTGTGTGTATGTGTGTGTGTGTTGGCCTTAGCGTAAGTTATTTCAAGTTAGATTAAGTAGTGTGTAAGCCTAGGGACCGATGACCTCAGCGGTTTGGTCCCATAGGAACTTGCCACCATCAAGCACCACTCGGAGGTGTGATTCAGTAGCCGGCAGCTGTGGCCGAGCGGATTGCTGATGATGCTGTGGTGTACGGGAAGGTGTCGTCGTTGAGTGACTGTAGGAGCATACAAGATGACTTGGACAGGATTTGTGATTGGTGCAAAGAATGGCAGCTAACTCTAAATATAGATAAATGTAAATTAATGCAGATGCATAGGAAAAAGAATCCCGTAATGTTTAAACTCCATTAGTAGTGTAGAGCTCAGTGCAGAGCGATATGAAGTGGGACAAGCATGAAATGGCAGTTGTGGGGAAGGCGGATAGTCGTCTTCGGTTAATTGATATAATTTTGGGAAGATGTGGTTCATCTGTAAAGGAGACCAGTTATAAAAGACTAATACGACTTATTCTTAAGTACTGCTCGAGCGTTTGGGATACCTATCAGGTCGGATTGAGGGAGGACATAGAAGCAATTCAGAGGCGGGCTGCTAGATTTGTTACTGGTAGGTTTCATCATCACGCGAGTGTTACGGAAATGCTTCAGGAACTCGGGTGGGAGTCTCTAGAGGAGGGGAGGCGTTCTTTTCGTGAATCGCTGCTGAGGAAATTGAGAGAACCAGCATTTGAGGCTGATTGCCGTACAATTTTACTGCCGCCACCTTATATTTCGCGGAAAGACCACAAATATAAGATAAGAGAGATTAGGGCTCGTACAGAGGCATATAGGCAGTCATTTTTCCCTCGTTCTGTTTGGGAGTGGAACAGGGAGAGAAGATGCTAGTTGTGGTACGAGGTACCCTCCGCCACGCACCGTATTGTGGATTGCGAAGTATTTATGTAGATGTAGATGTAGGCGCTTCAGTCTGGAACCGCGCTGCTGCTACGGTCACAGGTTCGAATCCTGCCTCGGGCATGGGTGTGTGTGATGTCCGTAGGTTAGTTAGGTTTAAGTAGTTCTAAGTCTGGGGGATTGATGACCTCAGATGTTGAGTCGCGAAGTGCTTACAGCCCTTTGAACCATTTGTAATTCAGTGCTGCTACGAATCTGACAAATGAATACTTCCCTGTCCTACATAAAAACAGTGAAAAGCTTCGGAAACTTTCCACTGGCCCTTGTAAATAATATCATAACAATTCATAAGGTTGGTACTGGTTTCCAGCGGTTTCCCTCCAGTGGTCAGCACAGTCTGCACTGCATTTGGTGGTGGGAGCGTTACTTTGGATTGGACAATCCGTAATTTTGGATGGGAAACGCGGGTTAGCGACTCCTCTTTGATGTGCGAACAGAAATTGTAATTTCGCTCTCATCCACATTCAGGATCAATCAATCGTGAGCAGCAGCACTGCACGTTTGGAAAATGAATTAGCGGCAGAACTGTGTACAATTATCATTTCAGGGAACTGCTTCACTTCTACGAAAACTGAATGACACCCAGGAAGCACTAATGCCCTCCTTTTGAGACACCATTCTGCCAAGGATACTGGACAACCAAGCCTTTCAGGCCTATACCCTTCTGGCGATAAATCGACTACTTTCCAGTCCCAGAAAAATGTACCATTCTCACAAAAAGCAGTAAACAGTGTATATCAGGAAACAAATGACTTTTACTCTTGTGCCTTCTGCCGCCAACATATGAATAGTTCTAAAGGTACATTAAGTGTTGTGTGCCATTCTCTTCACTTGGCTAAAGCAAGCAGTCCAGACCGGTTCTCTATATCGCAAATGCTCTCATTTTTCCTTGGTTCTGGTATTTCTTATTGTGAATTAGTTTACGGTGTTTTTTAATAAATTCACCGTAATGGTATCCCCTAATTTGTTTGACGTGGGTTAGATATCTGCATCTACACTTAATAGCCGTATAGGTCGGCTATTTCATCTCCAAACGAATCCAAAGCACTAGGAGGACTTCGTCAAAGGACTGCGGCACCAAGAGCAACACACAGAAAACGGAGGAAGCAAATCTAAGAGTTGATTCAGTAGGTTGATCTAGGAAAGGGTCAAATTTATTTTTGCAGTCTCAAATGGGAAGGGAGGACCGGTTGTATTCTACTCCGCGCATAGCACAGGCTATAAGGATATGGCTTAAGCAAGATATACCTGTGGAGGCTTAGTACTGCGGGGGGGGGGGGGGGGGGGATCTTACATTCTGACTCTGACACTAATTCAGATTTTTTTTCCATCTGATTCCATGCTGTTTTTCGTCTTGCCCTGCTGCCAACGACTCGTTCTCATGGGCACCCCTACTCCGTACACTTCCGATTAAAGCTTTGGAGCTGTTAGTGCTATTCCACTACATCCATTCGTCTATTAGTCTCAGGTCCTTTCAGCGTCCCTTCTGATTTGGAAACGACGTTCTAATTCTTACATGAAGCCGATGTCACTACAGGTTCCCAAACAGCCTCATTGCCTAATATCGCAACTGCGAGGACAGCCTCATCCATTATCCGGAAGATGAATAAGGGTCTGAACCCGCTTTATTCACACAAATGGACCAAAGGTGTTTAACTTCTGACGGCTGTCCATCACGTGCCACGCACCGACCAGTCGCCAAGATGTATCTGAAACAGCAGCTCATCCCACGTACCCACCACAGGTCATTGCGTGCCTCCAGTCAATTCTTCGCCGCTGACAGCTGGTACAAGACGTGGGTGCGATCAAACCGCCAAGCGGGAGACTGCTCATAGCGTCGTACAAACCCAGTCACTCGGCACTGACAGCCCACTCTAACCGCCCTGAGAAACATTCTTATTTTTATAATTGATGTTTGAAATTACTGTCCTTGTTCAGCTCTTAGTTATTCAGATGCATTGCCTACATCCAGGACTAGAAGTCTAACGTCAGCAAGGATGTAACATTTAGTTTCGTTAATGATGATCGAGCCTGGTAGCCAGTAAAACAGAAATTCATATACAACATCAGACCAAAACTATCCGGTCACCTTGTGGTAGACATAAATAAAGTATGTGGCCAATCTTCGTCTCCGTGAAGGCTTGAAATTTGGGGAAAGTTTCCATGTCTGTGGATGAATGGAAGTGTGGTGTCACCGCCAGACACCACACTTGCTAGGTGGTAGCCTTTAAATCGGCCGCGGTCCGTTAGTATACGTCGGACCCGCGTGTCGCCACTGTCAGTGATTGCAGACCGAGCACCGCCACACGGCAGGTCTAGAGAGACGTCCTAGCACTCGCCCCAGTTGTACAGCAGACTTTGCCAGAGATGGATCAATGACAAATACGCTCTCATTTGCCGAGACGATAGTTAGCATAGCCTTCAGCTACGTCATTTGCTACGACCTAGCAAGGCGCCATTACCAGTTTATATTGAGATTGTAATTAATGTATCATCAAGAGCGATGTTCTCCAATTATGGATTAAAGTTAAGTGTTCCGGAAGCTATGTACTATTTTTGGCTACTATAACTCCTTTAACTGTTCCAGACCTCACGCCAGTCAGCGTGAGCTTAAACGCGTGCATTTCGGCCTCCTCTAGCAACACGGTGTTGGCTCTTCTGCCAGCACATCAGGAAGCCCAATCTTCCGCAAGAGCGGAAACCAGAGGATGTAATGATGTGTACACTGGGACCAGGAACTAAGTCGACGTTGTAACTGATTACAAAGGTATTCACTGGATTCACGCCAGGATTCTGGACACATAAGTTTATTTGAGGGATGTTAGTGACCACAAACCGTTGCCTCTCTGATGCTGTTTTATGAGAAGTTGTATTGTCATGCTGATAGAAACGATCATATCTCCGAACTCTTCCTCTACTCCTCGCCCTACCCAACGGAGTGAACTGTGTTCACATCCTTCCACATTTAGCGTTTCTCCAAGCGCGTTAATGGGACCACCACGGAAAACATCACCTGCTCGTATTTCACGTTTGGCACCACACGTGATAGCAGGTAACGTTTGCAGGCATTCGCCAAATCCAAATTCTTCCATCGGTTTGCCACAGCCTAGAGCGTGAGTCATCATTCTATATCACTCGTTTCCAGCCGCTCACTGCCCAATGGCGTCTCTCTTTGCTCCACCCCCTCTGTCATTTAGCAATGACTGCAGAAATATTTGACTTACGATGAGCTGCTCGATCATACTGCTCCACCGTTTTTAATCCCCTGCCTACAGTAATTCTGTTAACTGTACTGTTGGTAGAACTTTGGACTCTCGAGTGATTCCTTCCAATGATTTCATATGATTTTCTTATAACCATACTTCTGCCAGTATAAGGTGTCTGCTTGGTCTTGCTGTGGTTGCTCATAGCGTTTCAACTACTCAGTGACTTCACCATGAGTAGACGTGGACAGCTATACTAGGGTCTCTGATAGATTTGTTACTTAGGTGGCATCCAGTGACTGCTCTACGTTAGGTGTCACTGTTTTCTGCTGGCCCACCCTTTATGCTGTTACTACGTCTCTCCTGACCAAGCAATACTCTCCGCGTCCTTTCATACCGGCAGGTCCGCCTCCCGCGGCATCTAGTTGGCAAATCAGCCCCACATAGTGGTGGCAGGACGCTTTTGCTCAGATAGTGTAATTTGTGTGTAGCACGGACACGATACAACAATAGCACAGGAATGTGACTAAAATCTCTTAGTGTTCTTACACTGAGTCTCATTAAAAACCTCTCAGCCTTTTTAGGCTCAGTGTTTTAAGGGGTTTTTCTGGTCTAGAGGTTCGATTTTTACCTAATTTTCAACATTTTTTTGGAGGTGAAATCAAAAGATAAGTCAAACAGTGCTTATACCCTTTCATTCATCTATCTTTTACGCCTATTAAAAAACCATTTCTCCCAAAATTTTAAACAGTTACTAAACAAACTGGCGCCAAGGATAGTAATGCACGTTTTGCACCGTTAGGCGGACTGACCTGGTTCACGTAACTGTGTGGTCTGAAACAGACCAGACCAAAAAGTTCTTAAAACATATAAGTCCTGCTATGGTCAGCACCCTTGAAATGTGAAAAGAATGAGATTTTCACTCTGCAGCGGAGTGTGGACTGATATGAAACTTCCTGGCAGATTAAAACTGTGTGCCGGACCGAGACTCGAACTCGGGACCTTTGCCTTTCGCGGGCAAGTGCTCTGATATCTGAGCTACTCAAGCACGACAGGTCCCGAGTTCGAGTCTCGGTCAGGCACACAGTTTTAATCTGGCAGGAAGTTTCTGTGAAAAAAATGTTATTTTTTCACAAAATGACGTCTATTTGAAAAGAGTAAGAAAAACAGACTTCGTTTGGGCATTAAAAGTACAGAAAAAATCGCTATTTTCAAAACTGTTTAGCCTTTAGAGATCAGTTCTGATCTCTACAATAATAACTAACCGGCATCAAAATCGTCCGCGTAGTTTTTTGGCAATCCAAACACCCAGCATAAAAAAGAAAAAAAAGTGACTTTTAGAAAATAGCGTCCAAAGTTACGGAAATGGTTTCCCCATAAGTCTGCAGTGCCTGGAGCATACACCACACTTTTCTCAATCTCGTAAATCTCGTTCACGTACACCGCTTCTTCCCGGGTCGCAGATTTGGCTTGCTTACTGGTCATAGATGGGCTTTGCTCTCTACTTACAAGGCGGTCCGCGTTGCGCCTTCTGTGAAATTCGAGCATCGTGTTGCCAAGCTGGATGCCCACGACATTCATTGTCTGTGAGGGTCCTATGAAGCCGTGGTTGAAGGTAACTGTGCCGAAACTGTCTGCCGTTCAGACTACTTCTTTACGGAATATATGTGTCTTGGGGAAAGCGTCCAAATCAGAGAACTTATCGATTCGTTAGAGTTTTGAATCAAAACATCCTTCTTGCAAACTGTCATTCGATAGGTCTTCGTATTTAGGTATCATTGCCACCGGGCGCCGTCCATAGGCACTGGACGACGTGGGACTGCCCATCCGCTGATCATATATTTCGATTATGGGCAGTAGTTTACGGGGAACACGGCTTCACCCCCATGGTATCCATATTATAAGGTAACGAAAAATGCAATAAAAATCGATTTTTTTTAACTTCCAGGCCAGGAAACCCTCTTAAGGAACCCAGCAAAGCTTGCTGTCGCGCCAAGGGACAAAAAGACACAAGAAGTATGTCCATCTGAAATAAGACACTTAAATCATTACGTGGAGATGATTAGCAACTGTTTCGTTAAAGAACTGTGCAATATATCCTTTAACAATGGGAAACCATATACTCTTTACGTGGCGGTACTACAAACGTAGCCGGCCGGGGTGGCTGAGCGGTTCTAGGCGCTACAGTCTCGAACCGCGCGACCGCTGCGGTCGCAGGTTCAAATCCTGCTTCGGGCATGGATGTGTGTGATGTCCTTAGGTTAGTTAGGTTTAAGTAGTTCTAAGTTCTAGGGGACTGATGACCACAGAAGTTAAGTCCCATAGTGCTCAGAGCCATTTGAACCATTTTGAACTACAAAAGTAATGAGGTAAAGAATATTTTACTGTTTAGTTTTCAAGTAAGGCGCCTTCCTGACCTGTAATGAAGTGTTTCTCTGAACTAATTTTTATTAATTCAAAAATGTGTGATGGTCCTTGGAAGCAATTAACTCCTTCTACATCAGTGAAAATGCGTTGGAGCTCTTAATATTCGTACAACTGCTATTGGAAATTTACTTGATAGCTACACTATGTGATCAAAAGTATCCGGACACCTGGCTGAAAATGACTTACAAGTTCGTGGCGTCCTCCATCGGTAATACTGGGATTCAGTATGGTGTTAGCTCACCCTTAGCCTTCATGACAGCTACCACTCTCGCAGGCATACGTTCAATCAGGTGCTGGAAGGTTTCTTGGGGAATGGCAGCCCATTGTTCACGAAGTGCTGCACTGAGGAGAGGTATCGATGTCGGTCGGTGAGGCCTGGCACGAAGTCGGCGTTCCAAAACATCCCAAAGGTGTTGTGTAGGATACAGGTCAGGACTCTGTGCAAGTCGGTCCATTACAGGGACGTTATTGTCGTGCAACAACTCCACCACAGTCCGTGCGTTATGAAAAGGTGCTCGATCGTGTTGAAACATGCAATCGCCATCCCCGAATTGCTCTTCACCAGTGGGAAGCAAGAAGGTGCTTAAAACATCAATGTAGGCCTGTGCTGTGATAGTGCCACGAAAAACAACAAGAAGCGCAAGTCCCTCCATGAAAAAAAAGATCACACCATAACACCACTGCCTCCGAATTTTACTGTTGGCACACTATGGCACATTGTGTTCATTGGGCGTTCACCTTACCCATACCCTGCCATCGGATCGGCGCATTGTGTACCGTGACTCGTCACTCCATACAACGTTTTTCCACCGTTCAACCGTCTAATGTTTAGCCTCCTTACACCATGCGAGGCGTCGTTTGGCATTTGCCGGCGTCATGTGTGGCTTACAAGCTGCCGCTCGACCATGAAATCCAAGTTCTCTCACCTGGCATTAGATGGCAGCACAGTGCACCTAATATCAAAAACGTATGTTTTTGGGCATGTCCGGATACTTTTGACATAGTGTATATTGTCTGTTAAAGGACTAAAGTATCAAAAATATATTCAACACTGAAAAAATGTCTTGGCGAAACATAAAAAAGTATTTTCGATCCTACTATCTTAGCTGTGTGCGATCACCCCAATAGAAAGAAAGTTTAGTAGTGTCCTCCACATATTCCCAGTGAAGGAAGTTTCAAGCCACTCTCCTGGTTTCGATCTTCGGGCAAAGCGTAAGGACAACTCTCAACGGTTCACAGCCCTATAACAGCTCCCAAAAGCACAGCCGGAGTTTCATCGAAATGGCGGGCGATCGACAGGTGTCAGGTGCAAAACTACACTCCTGGCAATTGAAATAAGAACACCGTGAATTCATTGTCCCAGGAAGGGGAAACTTTATTGACACATTCCTGGGGTCAGATACATCACATGATCACACTGACAGAACCACAGGCACATAGACACAGGCAACAGAGCATGCACAATGTCGGCACTAGTACAGTGTATATCCACCTTTCGCAGCAATGCAGGCTGCTATTCTCCCATGGAGACGATCGTAGAGATGCTGGATGTAGTCCTGTGGAACGGCTTGCCATGCCATTTCCACCTGGCGCCTCAGTTGGACCAGCGTTCGTGCTGCACGTGCAGACCGCGTGAGACGACGCTTCATCCAGTCCCAAACATGCTCAATGGGGGACAGATCCGGAGATCTTGCTGGCCAGGGTAGTTGACTTACACCTTCTAGAGCACGTTGGGTGGCACGGGATACATGCGGACGTGCATTGTCCTGTTGGAACAGCAAGTTCCCTTGCCGGTCTAGGAATGGTAGAACGATGGGTTCGATGACGGTTTGGATGTACCGTGCACTATTCAGTGTCCCCTCGACGATCACCAGTGGTGTACGGCCAGTGTAGGAGATCGCTCCCCACACCATGATGCCGGATGTTGGCCCTGTGTGCCTCGGTCGTATGCAGTCCTGATTGTGGCGCTCACCTGCACGGCGCCAAACACGCATACGACCATCATTGGCACCAAGGCAGAAGCGACTCTCATCGCTGAAGACGACACGTCTCCATTCGTCCCTCCATTCACGCCTGTCGCGACACCACTGGAGGCGGGCTGCACGATGTTGGGGCGTGAGCGGAAGACGGCCTAACGGTGTGCGGGACCGTAGCCCAGCTTCATGGAGACGGTTGCGAATGGTCCTCGCCGATACCCCAGGAGCAACAGTGTCCCTAATTTGCTGGGAAGTGGCGGTGCGGTCCCCTACGGCACTGCGTAGGATCCTACGGTCTTGGCGTACATCCGTGCGTCGCTGCGGTCCGGTCGCAGGTCGACGGGCACGTGCACCTTCCGCCGACCACTGGCGACAACATCGATGTACTGTGGAGACCTCACGCCCCACGTGTTGAGCAATTCGGCGGTACGTCCACCCGGCCTCCCGCATGCCCACTATACGCCCTCGCTCAAAGTCCGTCAACTGCACATACGGTTCACGTCCACGCTGTCGCGGCATGCTACCAGTGTTAAAGACTGCGATGGAGCTCCGTATGGCACGGCAAACTGGCTGACACTGACGGCGGCGGTGCACAAATGCTGCGCAGCTAGCGCCATTTGACGGCCAACACCGCGGTTCCTGGTGTGTCCGCTGTGCCGTGCGTGTGATCATTGCTTGTACAGCCCTCTCGCAGTGTCCGGAGCAAGTATGGTGGGTCTGACACACCGGTGTCAATGTGTTCTTTTTTCCATTTCCAGGAGTGTACATACAGTTTTTTGTTTGATTCCCATTAAGACTGATGGACAATTATTCTATTGAAATTCTGCTGGCATTTCAACCTAAATCGTTAGTCGTGAATTCTTGACTGTCGATGTAAATAACGTATTTGTGACGGATAAGCATTGTATTTCACTTTATTTCATGCCAGTCACCCCAAGAAGTCGTATGACCAACACTTACTGATCCCTTTGTGTATTACAAATAAACACTTGTTTCGTCATACGTTATCGAGGAACTTCTGTTACGAGCAACTGACAGAACGAACATAACTCACACTTCCGAAAGACACGCTTGTTACATTTATCACCCACAACATTACAAATCTACAAACGCAGTCCAACTTTGGAGCGCGTAATAGCTGCATTACATTTACGATATATATTCTGCAAGTATTTACTAGATACATAGGTGAAGTTTATTAAGGTGTAAGAGATGTAATTCAGTTTGTCTACATGAAAAGCATTACAGACGGACAGATTACTAGAGGGATGTTTCCGAACCCTGCCTTGGCACTCATTATGTCCCGTGTGTGTTTGTTACAGATTTATGCTATCGACTGTTGTGCTGTAGGTGTTAGGTCTAATGTGGCATTCTACAATTGCTAGGCTGTGTGAGTTGCAGGCTGCAGCAAAAACATCCTGCCTGGCCGTCTAAAAATACTGATAGCATGTCACGCGTGGTCAATCAACTCCCTAAGATCATCCTTACTATACGTACAGAATTCTCGTGTATTATCTCTTATTTTATTTCTACATTTACGTCTAAATCTACGTCACTACTCTGCAATTCACACTTAAGTTACCGGCAGAGGGTTCACCAAACGACTTCCACACTACATCTCTACCGTTTCCCCGCACACTGTTGAGTGCGCGGGGGATTGAAAAATTAAATATTTCCGTGCGAGCTCTGATTTCTCGCAATAATCATTTATCTGTATGTGGGTTGGTGTCAACAAAATATTTCAACATTCGGGGAACATTGTAGATTGAAATTTCGTGAAAAGATATGGCAGCAACGAAAAAGGATTTTGTATTAATGGTTGCCGCTTCTACTTGCCCATCATGTCCATGACAGTCTCTCCCCTATTTCACGATAGTACAAAACGAACTACCGTTCTTTGTACTTTTTCGATGTCCTCCATCAGTCCTATCTCATACAGATCCCATATCGCGCACTAATATTCCAGGAGCGGATGGATAAACTTGGTACAAACAAATTCATTAGTAAAACTGTTGCATTTTCTAAGTTTTCTGCCAGTCTTTGGTAAGCTTTCCTCCTAACATTATCTTTCTCATCGCTCCAAATTAAATAATTCATAATTGTAATCCCGAAGTATTTAGTTGAGTTGACAGCTTTCGGACTGTGTGGTTTATTGTGGAGCACTTTTTATTTTTCATTGTTCACTTATGGGCGCAATATGACCACCCGAGGTACAAAAAAAGTTTATACTCCATAAAGATATTCAGGTTTGATTACAGAGCTTGTGAGTTAACGAGCATTTCGCTCTCATTTAAGTATATGGCCGAAAGAGTCAGCCTTCAGGAACTGTGAAACAAACCCCGTCGTCCAGACAAGAGGAGATTCACCACGAGATGGAGAAAGTCACAGGCATCTATTGTCTATTGAGGCCTATGCGCTGTAGTGAGCGAGTGAGTCAGACGAGAACCTAGGTCATAGGGAAACCCAGTAGAAGCTGTTTGTGGCCAAGGAGATGTAGCAGTGTTAAATATGGTGGACCTAAGACCGGCCATAGAGGGAAACATTTATGAAAACTATTTGATTCTGTAGTAGTGCAGGGAATGAAGCCGCAGTAATATTAATCTGCCATCCTCCATAAATTTTCATGGTGGTGCCAGTAAAACTTAAATAATGATCATATCTATAATCGCAGACGCTCTATCCATCTGAGCCACCGAGGACACAGATGAAAAGCGTGACTGTAGGGACTTATACCGTGCACGCTTCCCGTGAGACCCACATTCCCAACTGTCCACAATCTACATACATAATGTACCTAATAGGTATTTGCCCAATTTCATTTTTGAAGCAAAGACTTTCAGGTTGTTATGCGGTTCGTTTTGTTTTGAATACATAGTTTCATATACTTTTCTTAGTAAAGTCTTTTTCTATTTCTAAAAGTTGGAAATTTTCGTAGTTTTTTTTAGTCTGTTGGATTAATTTAGATGTTTCTTTTCTTATAGTTAGAAAAGTGTTGTACGAATTTTCAGTTTTATTACTATTCCAATTTTTGAATTTCTCATGCCTATACTTAACTGCTGCTTCACAATACGCGTTCCGCGAAGTTGTTTTTGTTTGTTTAGAAGCGGAATTAAATTTTATGCTGTTTTGAAGAACCTTTCTTTTAGGCTTTGCCGATTGTTGGATTGTTTTTTGTCAAGTTCGCTGGAAGTTATTTTAGGAGTGTCAAATTTTGGGACAGTATTTTTTGTTTTGAAGAGATTTTGAAGTTTTACTTTTATTTGTGTTAAATAGTGTTCGGAATTAATATTAGCCCCTTTCCTAACTTGGAAAGTTACAATTTCTTTGAAGTTAGGGAATGAAATTGCTCCACGATCTACTTCAAATTTCACAATAAAGCACAATAAAGGTATTTGTTGCCCAAAAAGTTTTTTGTTTAGAAGGGTTCTGTTTAAAAAATGTTTCCATGATTTTAAGGTGAAAATTTTTGCACGTTTCAACAAGTCTTTGGCCATTTCGGTTCGTCCACTTATGCACAGAAAATCCACCCACCGTTGTCTTATATTTTTTATCTTTCCCTGACTGAGCATTAAAATCACCCATTAAAATTTTAAAATGATTTGGGGGATTTTGCGAGATAATGTTTTCTAATGTTTCCGAAGCTTCATTAACTTCTCAGGTTTCTTACAGTTATCTTCACTGTCTGGCATATGCACATTAAAGTGTCGGCTTTATTTTGCGCATTTGCGAGAAATTGTCATCAGTCTGTTATTAATGGGTAATACCTCCGTTATTGAATTGAAAATATTTTTGGAGTCAGTAAAAGCAAATCTCAAATGTGGTGTGTTATAAAGTATGCGGTTATCAGTTTTTCTTTTAAAAAGACTATAATTACCGAAATCCATGGTGTTACTGCCAGTCATTCGTGTTTATAGAAGTGCTAATACTTGAATCTTCTTTTAATGTGTTTCCCATTTTATGAAGTTCACTTTGTTTCAAAAGTGTTTGTATATTAACTGTTGCAAAAAATATATTTGTTTTGGTTTAAAGTTAGCCGAAGGACTCTTACTTCCTCTGCTGAATCACCAGTTGCGCCAGTAATACTGGTCGTGATGTGACCATCTGAGATAATACGGTGATTATCAAAATGCTCCATAGCGATTGTACCTGGTATAATTGGGGTTGAGTCGATTCACTGAAAGAACTCAGGGTATTAGTTCCTGAATATAAATTTCAGCGGCACCACTGGCGAACAGATGCTGACCGCTTTAGCGTGTGCTACAAGATAGACGGCAATTGGTTTTTTTTAATTTTGCCTTGGTCCAGGATTGCTTACTCTGTATTCGCAACTGTCCACCATATTTGATGGCATGTTTACTATCCGCTGCCTGTGACCCATCCAATACCATAGGTAAGGTCGGGTTTTTAGACTTTTAGTTACAAAGTCTTGCATCCTGTATTTTTTATTATTTAGAATGAATTTCCACTTTTCAGCATAATCAACAGATGTCTTGCCTAAATTATTTTGCAGATGGTTTTTTCTAATGAATTTACAACGCGGTACATGACAGGCCTAGGGATGGGGAAAATCGACCAGTTGAGACTGATAATGGTTTTTTAGTCCTGAATAACTAGCATTTCTTGGTATTTGCCTGGTCTTGGTTATAAGAGGTATTTTTATTTGTTTAATAATAACCGAGTAAAAAAACGCAATACCAGTAGCCACAGTAACAGTGCAAAAATTTTTCGTTTTCCAGCAAACCTTTCTTAAATATTAACTAATTTTATATGTAAAAACTGCGATATTATGAAATATTGCGTTACTTCTGAAAATTTTAACAATAACGGCGACAGAACAGACCGACAAACACATGGTGTAAGAATTGGTACAACTTTGCTGAGACAATAACGTACCCATTGCCGTCTATTATGGCTTAAGCTACACGTGTACGTGCAGTGTACAGAACTTGCCCCCACCCAGTCTAGAGGGTAGTTTCTCGCTGACGCCGCTGGACATCCGTTGTATTGCAGAATGGTATGAACCCAAATTTGGAAATATTTTTATGAAGTGTCGTGATAATGAATTACAGTGCTTCATATGCTTTAAAAGATTAAAGATCTACCTATTACTTCTGTGAAATAATAAAAGACGAAGGGGATTTTGGTATAGTAAGCAATAAAAAAATTAACAACAATTCGTTCCTAATGCACAATAACAATAGAAAGTAGCATATCTGTTGCCGGTGTTTACAAAACATGCCTTTATCTCCTTGCAGCTATGAAAAACGAACAAATTAACACGAAAAACAGACTACTTTAACCTCAGTTTCCCCCTTTAGTACTGACTATTCGTATTGGCCAGATGCTGGTATTATCCCTGATTACAACGTGATTTTTGAGCAGAGTTTAAAACAATTAGAATCAGTATGGAAATGCTTGTGATTTTCTCTAATATTCAACAACTTACCACTTTTCTGTATCCGATATCTACGTTTATTACGGAAAATAAAAGCAACAGAAACCTGAAAATTGGTTATTTCAGAAAGGTCGACCTGTAGAGTCGTACCTAGCAGGCTCTCCCATCGTAATGAATGGAAATTGTGTTAAAAATAGGATTTTATAGCCAAAAGAGTGATTAATAATATAGTGTATTGGAAACCTAAGTAAAAGCAACCTGCTTCTAGGAAAAGAAGTAGCATAGCTTATTGAAAACCCACCTTAGGTAGAAAGAAAAGGGTCAATTGCAGGACAACAAAGCAAGCATGCCAACCTACTAGACGTAGGGCTGGAAGTCAAATGGTTCACCTATACAATGTATCCTGACTGGTGGTGGTGGTGGTGGTGGTGGTTAGTGTTTAACGTCCCGTCGACAACGAGGTCATTAGAGACGGAGCGCAAGCTCGGGTTAGGGAAGGATTGGGAAGGAAATCGGCCGTGCCCTTTCAAAGGAACCATCCCGGCATTTGCCTGAAACGATTTAGGGAAATCACGGAAAACCTAAATCAGGATGGCTGGAGACAGGATTGAACCGTCGTCCTCCCCGAATGCGAGTCCAGTGTGCTAACCACTGCGCCACCTCGCTCGGTATATCCTGACTGAGACCGTCAACACCTTATAACAGATCCCCAACGATCCATAGTGCTTAATATGCACCTCACGATAAACACATTACACCGTGTGTTCCACATGCCGCGCGGGATTAGCCGAATGGTCTTGGGCGCTGCAGTCATGGACTGTGTGGCTGGTCCCGGCGGAGGTTCGAGTCCTCCCTCGGGCATGTGTGTGTGTGATTGGCCTTAGGATAATTTAGGTTAAGTAGTGTGGAAGCTTAGGGACTGATGACCTTAGCAGTTAAGCCCCATAAGATTCCTCACACATTTGAACAATTTTTGTTCCACATGGACAATGTTCATTTGAAGCACGGGTGAAACAAGTAGCGTGTTCCAAATGCATTAACAATCATCTACAACGCCTTGCTGGACTTCATCGAAACTATCATTAGTGCTAGAGAATACACCAATGCCTTTAAATATCCCCTCTGAAAAGAATCGTATAGGTTGAAGTCGGGGCATCTGGAAAATCAGGGTCTTTGCAGCGCACTACCAACACACTTCTTGTCAAAGAATCGTGTTACGCTACTGGAGGCTAGTAAACCTTTTAAGATGATTGGTATGAACATGTTAGGCGATTCTGGCCAAACGTAGGCAGAATACCGCTTTATTCTGAGCTTAATAGATCGTTTTTCTGACTGCATGGGAATCCCAACTATCCTTATTAGCAAGCCAAATAAATGGTACAGACAACAGTACAAGATATGCTGTTGAAGTATGGTGTTACGAAGACTTTAATTATCGATCAGGACGCCATTTTATGTCAGAATCAATTAATCAGCTGTATTCATAAGATAAGGACCAGTGCATTGCATCCACAGGCGAACAGAAGAACGAAGGGGGTATATCAGGCAGTAGGAAAAATACTAGGCCATCATGCGAATCCCCATCACAATGATTGCGATATTCTCCTGCAGTATATACATCACATATTATTATTATCAAATTATTGGAATGCAGAATGCAATCAGCCACAGTGGTTTTATGTTTGAAATGATGGAGAGCAGCAATCAATCGTCGTTTCTTTTCTAGCTTTACTCAAGCACCTCCAGGTTTCGGCTAGTAACTAGCCCTTATCAGTGCGTATTTCAGAGTTTTAATACGTGTCCTAGTACGTCACACCCTATTGTTCTTTACTGTCACAGTTCATTCAGGACTACTAATTATTAATATATTACACTATTATTATATTGTATTATATTATATTACATCATGTATTAACACAGCTTATATTTCTATGATCCATGAAAATACAGGCCTGTCACCACATTGTCGATGTTGTGGTCTTCAGTCTGAAGAGAGGTTTGATGCAGCTCTCCAAGCTAGTGTATATCTTCTCTGCATCTCCAAGGAACTGCTGCAACTTTCATCCTTCTGACTGCTTACTGTATTCATCACTTGGTGATCCCTCGGTGTCTCAGAATGTCTCCTATCAATCGATCCCTTCTAGTCAGGTTGTGCCACAAGTTCCTTTCTCTCAAATTCTATTCAGTACCTTCCCATTAGTTACATGATCTGCCCAACTAATGTTCAGCGTTCCTCTGTAACACCACATTTCAAAAGCTTCTATTCTCTTCTTGTCTAAATTGTTTTCATCCATGTCTTACTTCCATAAACGCGTACACTCCATACAAATACTTTATGAAAAAGCTTCCTGACACGTACGTCTATATTAGATGTTAACGAACAACTCATCTTCAGAAACGCTTGTCTTGCCATTGCCAGTTTACATTTTGGATCCTCCCTACTTTGGCCATCATTAAACGTTTTGCTGCCGAAATAGCATAACATACCTACTTCTTTAAGGGTCTCATTTCCTAATCTAATTCCCTCAGCATCACCTGATTTAATTCGTCTACTTTCCATTACCATCGTTTTGATTTTGTTCATATTCATCTTATATCCTCCTTTCAAAACACGGCCCAACACCTTTCAACTACTCTTCCAAGTCCTTTGATGTTTCTGACAGAATTACAATGTCACTGGCAAAGCTCAAAGTATTAATTTTAATATGAATAATTAACAGCCTCAGTTGCACTGTTTGCCTAGAAGTTACCTAGGTTTCAATCGGGATAACCCAACCTTCTTCAGAATAACAGTAACTACCGTCTTTCCATAGTGGACATCGTCAAGCTAAAACTACAAATCCATAGATTATCGTCACGCTATAAAACGTATCTGGAACTGGCTCGTCCCCACTTCACGACCGTGATGCGGCAGCCACGAGTGCTGTACTGGAACTGACCGTAGCGTCATGAGGCCCGCCTAGGCGGACACAATACCTTGCGCCTGCGCGTAAACTGTATGATAGTTACTTGTTGGGACAAGACGTGAGCTTAACTCCTGACCTTGAATTTACTACTAAAGTGAAATAAAAGGTATAGCTGAGGAAAAGGGCGTATATGTTAACCTGTGCAGAATGTAATTAGATCGACTGTCTTAAAATTTATGAAGTATTCATTGGTCATGATATGAGGAAGACATGTGCTTGCAAGGTATGGCATGTCTAGGAAGATTTTCGTGCTTAAGCACGAAGTGTAATCACCTAAGAAGAACATAGGAGTGGGAATAATGATATAAAGCCAACATCGTCTTTATTACGACTAGGTCAAGAAGTTTTTAAGACGTAATTGTTAAGCACTTGCTTAGTTATGGTAACAACGCATGAACATCTTCTTGACTTAGCACATAAATGGCAAATGATTGAACTTAAGAAAACGTCTATATCTAATCTGTAACATCCAGCAACACGTGCCATATAAAATAGATGGTCATTATTCAAGATTAGTATATTTGACCTGAAATGGTCTAGAATCAAGTAAAAAACTAATACACGTGCCTGATTGAGCTTCTAGGCGAATTTATGGTGATGAGTTGCAGAAAACACTAAAGTAGGGGAAATGTGGCAGCAGTGGGGTACTCAATTTGCCTCCATGGAGATGATCCACACATACTGAAAAAACAGTGTGTTGACCACTGCCATCATAATTCGGGCCTGGTGACCACTGTCAGTGAACTTAGGGAATGACAGCGGAAATATGCTTAAAGCTAAACTGTGACTTGGCGAACATCGCTCCAGTCAACACACTTAAAAACTATTGACCGACATAGGTCAATTATGCTCAAAGCTAAAGTGTGACTTGGCGAACATCGCTCCAGTCAATGCACTAAAAATATTTGACCGACATAGGTCAATATGTATTTAAAGAACTAGGCTAAATTGTGGGAGGATGACGGGAAATGGTTAAATTATGTGATTTGGCGAGCAACGCTCCAAGGACACCTTTAATCGTACCCTCTCGTGATACTTATATGGATATGACTGCCATTAATTAAGTTAATAAAAAGTTGTGTATGGCAAGGTAATAGCATCACTGCTGTCGTATGTGGGAGGATGACGGGAAATGGTTAAATTATGTGATTTGGCGAGCAACGCTCCAAGGACACCTTTAATCGTACCCTCTCGTGATACTTATATGGATATGACTGCCATTAATTAAGTTAATAAAAAGTTGTGTATGGCAAGGTAATAGCATCACTGCTGTCGTATGCACATAGTATTGATCACAATCCGCCATATTGAAGGATTATGTGGTAGTACCTATAATCTGTAAAGGGGTAGTGACTTGGAGATCGTCATTCCGGTTAGTACACGTACATGCTATTGACCAATGGAGTTATTGTCCACTAGTTAAATCAAGTGTTGAAACCGTTCTTAACTCTAGAACGTGCATACCGAATATCGGTTGACCATCTGTGCGCATGTTCAAGGTGTTCAGTACGCCGAATATTAGCCACTAACGCTGTTACCCTAAATAATAATGAAATATTAATTAGGTAATTGAATATTCCCATACAACTAATAGACAACTTCATAGAGGGATCAAAAATTTTTTTACAGTGTCAAAGTAATATACCAAGCTATAAAACCAACAGGTGAACAAACTTATGTTGGCAATGGTAAAGCATACCCTGCATTAACATTACAGTGGATGAAATAATGGTTGTAAACATTCAAAGAAGCTTCTATTTCGAAGCTTCAGCTGGTCGTTAAGAAGGTTGTTTTTGTCATGCAGTAAATGTTTAAAAATTTGCATTTCCCCTAAAATGCCTAACCTTGCAGCTTTTACCTCACTATGCAAGAGCTGAGTATTGTGCGGTGGGAGGGGGGGGGGGGGGTTGTGTGCACGAGCCCATTGCGCTTAGCATTCGGTAAATGTCGAACCACGTGTGATATTTTTAACCCTTACCGATCTCCACGAGAAAATTAATTTTACTCTTGAGAAGGAGTCACCCAATAGGACATTGAACTACTTAGATCTCACGGTATCTGTAGTAGATAATCACATGGAATATGACATCTTTAGGAAATATATGTTTTCGGATAATATTATACCTGCTGACTCGCGCACACGCTAGCGCATAAAATGGCATTTGTTCATTCTAGCTTACATAGACTGACGTCGGTTCCTTTATCCGCAAATGGCTTGGAACGAACTGGTAACTCTTCAAACAATAGCCCGAAATAACAGATATGAGCTCGAAATTGTGAGACGGCTCTATAACAAGAAAGTAAACAATACCAGAACGATGAAAGCTTTTACGCTAAGCACCGCGACTGCTGTTACTCCGTTTGCCGTAATACCTATTCCTTTTATAGGCAAAGTTTCGTATAAAATCGGACGTCTTTTGAAAAACCAGGGATTTAAGGCAGTTTTTTCCACTAATACTAGCCTAAAGGTAAACTGCTATTATCCGGAGTATACAAGATCACGTGTGGCGAATGTCCGAAATTTTGTATTGGCCAAACAGGAAGAGCCTTATCAACAAAATACAAGGAGCATATTCCGACCAAAACTGGAGATTGCACACGTGGTTCGACATTTGCCGAACATTAAGCGCAATGGGCTCATGCACACAACCCCCCCCCCCCCCCCCCCTCCCCCGCACAATACTCAGTGAAGTAAAAGGTGCAAGGTTAGGCATTTTAGGGGAAATGCAAATTTTTAAACATTTACTACATGATAAAAACAACCTTCATAACGACCAGCTGCAGCTTCGAAATAGAAGCTTCTTTGAATGTTTACAACCATTATTTCATCCACTGTAATATTAATACAGGATATGCTTTACCATTGGCAACATGAGTTTGTTCACCCGTTGGTTTTATAGCTTGGTATATTACTTTGACACTGTAAAAAAAATTTTGACCCATCTATGAAGCTGTCTATTAGTTGTATGGGAATATTCAATTACCTAATTAATATTTCATTATTATTTAGGGTAACAGCGTTAATGGTTAATATTCGGCGTATTGAATACCTTGAACATGCACACAGTTGGTTAACCGATATTCGGTATGCACGTTCTAGAGTTAAGAACGGTTTCGACACTTGATTTAAATAGTGGACAATAACTTCATTGGTCAATAGCATGTACGTGTACTAACCGGAATGACGATCTCCAAGTCACTACCCCTTTACAGAATGTAGGTACCACTACATAATCCTTCAATATGGCGGATTGTGATCAATACTATGTGTATACGAGAGCAGTGATGCTATTATCTTGTCATACACAACTTTTTATTAACTTAATTAATGGCAGTCATATCCATATAAGTATCACGAGAGGGTACGATTAAAGGTGTCCTTGGAGCGTTGCTCGCCAAATCACATAATTTAACCATTTCCCGTCATCCTCCCATAATTTAGACTAGTTCTTTAAGTACATATTGACCTATGTCGGTCAATTATTTTAAGTGCATTGACCGGAGCGATGTTCGCCAAGTCACACTTTAGCTTTGACCATAATTGACCTATGTCGGTCAATAGTTTTTAAGTGTGTTGACTGGAGCGATGTTCGCCAAGTCACAGTTTAGCTTTAAGCATATTTCCACTGTCATTCCCTAAGTTCAATGACAATGGCCACCAGGCGCGAATTATGATGGCAGTGGTCCACACACTGCTTTTTCAATATGTGTGGATCATCTCCACGGTGGCAAATTGAGTACCCCACTGCTGCCACATTTCCCCTACTATAGTGTGTTCTGCAACTCATCACCATAAATTCGCCTAGAAGCTCAATCAGGCACGTGTATTAGTTTTTGACTTGGTTCTAGACCATTTCAGGTCAAATATACTAATCTTGAATAATGACCATCTATTTTATATGGCATGTATTACCGGATGTTACAGATTAGGTACAGACTTTTTCCTAAGTTCAATCATTACCATTTGCGTGCTAAGTCAGTAAGATGTTCATGCGTTGTTACCAGATCTAAGCAAGTGCTTAACAATTACGTCTTAAAAACCTGCAGACCTAGTCGTAATAAAGACGATGTTGGCTTTATATTATTATTCCCACTCCTATGTTCTTCTTAGGTGATTATACTTCGTGCTTAAGCACGAAAATCTTCCTAGATATGCCATACCTTGCAAGCACATGTCTTCCTCATATCATGACCAATGAATACTTCATAAATTTTAAGACAGTCGATCTAATTACATTCTGCACAGGTTAACATATACGCCCTTTTCCTCAGCTATACCTTTTATTTCACTTTGCTAGGAAATTCAAGGTCAGGAGTTAAGCTCACGTCTTGTCCCAACAAGTAACTATCATACAGTTTACGCGCAGGCGCAAGGTATTGCGTCCGCCTAGGCGGGCCTCATGACGCTACGGTCAGTTCCAGTACAGCACTCGTGGCTGCCGCATCACGGTCGTGAAGTGGGGACGAGCCAGTTCCAGATACGTTTTATAGTGTGACGATAATTTATGGATTTGTAGTTTTAGCTTGACGATGTCCACTATGGAAAGACGGTAGTTACTGTTATTCTGAAGAAGGTTGGGTTATCCCGATTGAAGCCTAAGTAACTTCTAGGCAAACAGTGCAACGGAGGCTGTTAATTATTAAAATTGAAATTAATATTTACACAGTTGCTGACAGGGCCGAGAAATATTGGAGATATTTAAAAACCTCAAAGTCTTTATTCCTTCTCCTTGGATTTTAATTCCTACTCAAAGTTTTTCTTTTGTTTCCTTTACTGTTTGCTCACAACAGAGATTGAATATCATCGGGGATAGGCTGAGTTTTCTTTACGGTTTGCTCAGTGTGCAGATTGAATAATATAGCGGATAGACGAGAGCCCTGTCTCACTCCCTTCCCAATCACTGCTTTCCTTTAGTGCCCATCGACTCTTGTAACTGCTATTTGGTTTCTGTGGAAATTTTAAATAGCCTTTCGCTCCCTGTGTTTTATCCCTGTCACCTTCAGAATTTGAAGACAGTATTCCAGTCAACATTGTCAAAAGCTCTCTCTAGGTCCACAAATGACGTAAATCTAAGGTTTCCCTTTCCTTAACGTATCTTGTATTAAAAGTCGAAGGGTCGGTATTGCCTCGCGTGTTTCAACATTTCTCCGGAATCCAAACTGATCTTTTCCCTGTTCGGCTTCTACCAGTTTTTCCATTCTTCTGTAAATACTTTTTGTTAGCATTTTCCAGCCGCGACTTTTTAAACTGATAGGTCGCTAGTTTTCACACCTGTCAGCATATGCTTTCCTTGGAACTGGAATTATTATATTCTTCTTGAAGTCTGTGGGTATTTCGCCTGTCTCATATATCTTGCGCATCAGATGGAAGACTTTTGTCACGATTGGCTCTCTCAAGGATATAAGTAGTTCCGAGGGAACGTCATCTGCTCCCAGGGCCTTGTTTCGGAATAGGCCTTTCAGTGGTCAGTCACTTTCTTCACGTGGGATCACATCTCCCATCTCAAATTTACCTATGTGTCATTTCCATAATATTGCCCTCAAATATATCCCCCTTGTATAGATTCTTTATATACTCCTTCCACCTTTCTGTTTTACCTTCTTTGCTTAGGACTGGTTTTCCACCTGAGCTCTTGATTTTCAGACAGGTGGTTCTCTTCTCTCCAAAGCTCTCTTTAATTTACCTGCAGGCGGCATCTGTCTTGCCCCTAGTGATATATGCTTTTAAATCCCTATATCTGCCCTCTAGCCATTCCTGCTTAGCGATTTTGCACTGCCTGTGAGTATAATTCTTTAGACGTTTGTATCCCTTTCGCCTTCTTCATGTACTGCCTTTTCATATATTCTCATTTCATAAATTAAATTCAGTGTCTCCTCTGTTACCCAAGAATATCTACTAACACTAGTCTCTTTACCTATTTCATCCTCTGCTGTCTTTTCTTTTTCATCTCTCAAAGCTACCCATTCTTCTACTGTAATCTTTTCCCCTATTCTTGTCAATCGTTCCCTAATGCTCCTTCCTAAACACTCTACAAACTATGGTTCTTTCAGTTTATCAGGTCCCATCTCGTTAAATTCCTACCTTCCTGCTGCTTCTTTAGTTTTAATCTACAGTTTATAACCAATAAATTGTGTTCAGAATGGATATGTGCCCCTGTAAATGTCTTACAGTTTAAAATATGGGTCCTAAATCTCTGTCTGGTCATTATATAACCAATCTGAAATCTTCTGATGTCTCCAGGTCCCTTCAAAGCATACGACCTTATATCATGATTCTTAAAGCTAGGGCTCTGATTAAATTAGGCTCTGTGCAAAATTCTACCAGGAGGTTTCCTCTTAATACGTTCACTATGCTGTTCGTAGCAGCTTAGCAGCGCTCCTTTCTTTTACTATCATAAAACTTACTCCTGCATCAATCCTATTTGATTTTGTTTTTATATCCCTGTATTCACCTTACCAGAAGTCCTGTTCCTACTGCCACCGAACTTCACTAACTCACACTGCATATAACATTAACCTATACATTTCCATTTTTAATTTGTTCTAACCTACCTACCCGATTAAGGAATCTGATATCCCATGCTCCCATCCGTGTAGCGCATTTTGTTTCTTCTGTTTATGACGTCCTCTTGAGTAGTCCCCGCCCGGAGATCTGAATGAGGGACCATTTTACCTCCAGAATATTTTACCCAAGAGGATACGATCATTATTTAACCATATAGTAGAGCTGCATGCCCTCGGGAAAAATTACGGATGTAATTTCCCTTTGCTTTTAGCCATTAACAGTACCGTTTTGGTTGATGTAACAAGGCCAGATCAGTCAATCATCCACACAGTTGCCCCTAGAACACTGAAAAGGCGGCTGCCCCTCGTCGGGGATCACACGCTTGTCTGGCCTTTCAACAGACTCCTCCCCAGTTGTGGTTGCGCCTACGATACGACTATCTGTATCGCTGAGGTACGCAAGCCTCACCACCAATGGCATATGAAGTAGTATATGGTCGTTACCATTTGAGATAGTCAAACCCAAAGTGGGATCAGTGGAGAGCCAGGGAGAAATTTTGCAACGAGGTTACGAGACGTGTGGAAGCATGTACAGAAAGCCAATACAAATGTCTTCGAGCGTCAGGAACCAGTGAAGCAGTGCAGCCCAAAGCGACGAGAGTACCATGTAGAGTAGTGTGTGATGTTAATGAGACCATACACCCTAAACTGAAAAACGAAGAGTTTGTTTACATGGTTTGGATGTCAATATCAAGTAATCAAATTAATATCACTGGTGAATGTTAGGTCACAGCTTGCGGCGTTTATGATGGTCGTACACTTTGGAATTGTCCATCCATTCTGGGACGCACCAGATTCTTTACCTCTGATACCAACATCAGTCCCGAATGAGGGAGGAGACAGTAAGAGGAAGGAAAGACAGGCTGCGCCCACACAAGTTACGCTAGCATTGCCCTATGCTTTGAAGTCGAGGAAGGGAGAGGGATTAATGCTTCCTACTTCATGTGGAACCGCCGTTCATGGCCATGGTTAGGTGTCTGCGCACTCTTGCCCAAATTGTACGAGATGCCCAGATTGAGATAGCGAAGCTGCAGGAAACCATCAACTATGTGGTGCTTGTAAAGTTAACAACATTGCTATTACCATGACAGTTTCTGGTCGGCTCAGGTCAGGCATGGAAGGAGTTGCCAGCGACGCAATTCATTGTAACTTTGGAAGATAAAACCTTATCGTTAATAGCCATGTCATATAATAAGCCCATCTGCGTGTAATAACTCATTTCCTTGTAGCAGGTACAAACGACTGATGAATGCTATATGCTTCACCCATAATCTGTAAGATGAGGGAGCTTGGGAAAGTTTCTACAAGGCAGAGCGAAGGTAATTCTACCGATAATGCCAACTGGGAAAAGTCATGCATTAATGTTAGCAGATCAATTGTGGCGTTGTTAAAGAGAGCAGATTACAGTATGCCCGTAGTAATGGTTCTTTATTTACGTGACCATTACGGCACTCCAACCCCAGTTCTCGATACCAGTAATATCGTACTACTGTTCTGCGAAGTAACAGACATATTTTTATGACAAAATTCACATTTGGTTTTATTAATGTATAGGTACTCCGATGTATCGATATATTACAGTGATATGGTTCTGGTGTGTATTCATTTCTGTGAGACTGTCATAGTCTTTGACTTACTTGTAACCGTTTTGGCGCGAATGCGCACAGGACAGTCTTTGTTTCACTTTGCAGAAGTTAAGTTGTTATTTTGCTTTGTAAAAGAATAGTCAAGTCTTGTGTTTGGTTAAAGTGGAAATTAAATATATGAAGATTGATACAAAACTGTTTTCCTAATGATGTGACAATGAAGAAGTAGTATATGTGAATTTACAAGAAGTTTAATAAAAATATGGATCGTGAACACCAGGTCAAAAATTATTTCTACCATACCATTGTTCTGATGTGGGATTGTTTGATCATTAAGAATGTCCTGAAAAACGCATTTTTTAGGTCTTTAAATATTGCTATAATACAGATCTCGACCTTCTAGCAGTCAAAGTAGAATCACCCTAGAATCAACAAGATGAGCCATAACAACCTCGACGAAATCTACGTGGGATATCCATTCAAGATAAGTGCCAAAATTAATGATTTTTTTTTATAGTGACTTCATTATTTCCATTCTGACGATACCATCCACTGTCAATAACTGATGTTGCCCGATAAAGCGAACATACGCTGCGTTAGCAACATTATCACTCTGATTTCTAACCTACTTTGCTAGTGGAGGTATTGTTAGACCATCCAGGATGGTTCAGACAACCTCAGGAACGTGTGAAACAGAGTTGTTTCTAGGAGGGACAGGAGCGGAAAGTTGCTTACAGAACATTCTTGCACTGCATCCTTATTTTCAGAAGACACGTCCACGATGGTTATCAGCTGTATTAGATCGAGCGTTAATTCCTACAAACTGTAAGGGTACGGAATACTTGAAGGTGTGGCGCAGCAGATTGATGCTAAATGGTATAAAGTATGAGATTTCATGGGCATCTTTTCGGTTTCCAGCCACTATGACCGGGGCTACGTGTCAGAACCGGGAAGTACCTGCTACTGAACTTGCCCTATAAACCCTTAAGCATATTGACGGCTAAGAAAGTGACATTGTTGAACGACACCTTGGACGCCACCATGCTGCGTCCTCTGGACGAGCTTATGGCAGTGCAGAATGGGAACATTAACTTGGAACTGACGTCTGACGCCCCAGCATATTCCACAGTATCGCAGTAGATGCCTCCACAAATTCATGGTGTAAAAAGATTCAGTGGTAGGCGTTCTTGGGCCAGAAGCCGTACTCAAACTACGCTGACATTGAAGTCGTCACCCAGTGCTCCTTAAAATCATAGTTGCGTCCCTGTCACAGTACACACAGACTGCGGTAGGGAAAGGGCTCGGCAGCGCAGGCCGCGGTGTCATGGCTGCCCAATGACGCGCTTCCGTCTCGACTCTGCTGTCGTTTCAGTAAAAGTAGTAGACCGAGACCACATAAAGACTTCCTGTTTTAGGCCTATTCAAAAACAAGAACGCCAACGTAGGTTTTCCACCAGTAATAAATTTCATTAAAGAGTTGTACACTCTTTCTCACACATTATTAACCATTAAGACGGGTTTGGAATTTGTAAATTAAATTGTAGTAAATTCTACATTGGTCAAACAGGTAGAAGGCTTTAAAAAAGATATAACGAACACCTTAATGTCGTACAACTGGATCACTTACGTAAATCTGGCTTTGCCACCCACCTTAGCCACACATAATCCTGATCTAAGAGAGAGCGTCATGACGGATACAGATATTAGTGAACACAAGGTCATTGTAGCGAGGCTCAAAACTATATCAACCAAAACCACTAAAAACAAACGCAAAATATATCTATTTAAAACAGCAGATAAAAATTCGCTTGATGCCTTCCTCAGACAGAATCTCCATTCCTTCCAAGTTAATTATGTAAGTGTAGACCAGATATGGCTAAAATTGAAAGATACAGTATCGACAGCAATAGATAGATTCAAACCTCATAAGTTAATAAGAGACGGGAATGCTCCACCATGGTTCACAAAACACGTCGGAACACTGTTGCAGACCGAGCGGTCTAAGGCTCTGCAGTCATGGACTGTGCGGCTGGTCCCGGTGGAGGTTCGAGTCCTCCCTCGGGCATGGGTTTGTGTGTTTGTCCTTAGGATAATTTAGGTTAAGTGGTATGTAAGCTTAGGGACTGATGACCTTAGCAGATAAGTCCCATAGGATTTCACACACATTTGAACGAACTGTTGCAGAAGCAACGAAAAAAGCATGCCAAATTCAGAAGAACGCAAAATCCCCAAGACTGGCTGAGTGTCACGGAATTTCGAAATTTAGTGCGGACGTCAATGCGAGATGCTTTTAATAGTTTCTACAATGAAATATTGTCACAAAATATGGTAGAAAACCCGGAGAGATTCTGGTCGTATGTAAAGTACACCAGTGGCAAAAACAGTCAGTGACGTCACTGCGCGATAGCGATGGGAATGTTACCAATCCTGGTGTCACTAAAGCAGTGTTACTAAATAGAGTTTTCCATAATTCCTTCACGAAAGATGACGAAGTAAATATTACAGAATTCTAAACCAGAACAGCTGTTAGAATGAGTGACATAAAAGTAGGTATCTTTGGTATTGCGAAACAACTCAAATCACTTAAGAAAGGCAAGTCTTCCGGTCCAGATGGTGTACTAATCCGGTTCCTCTCAGAGTATACAGACACAATAGTGCCTTTCTTAGCAATCATATACAACCACTCACTTGACGAAAGACCTGTTCCTAAAGACTGGAAAGTAGCACAGGTCACACCAATATTCAAGAAAGGAAATAGGAGTAACCCATTGAATTACAGACCCATATCACTGACTTCAATTTGCAGTAGGATTTTGGAGCATATACTGTACTCGAACATTATGAATCACCTTGAAGAAAATGACTTATTGATACATAGCCAACACAGATTCAGAAAATATCGTTCTTGTGCAACGCAGCTAGCTCTTTATTCCCATGAAGTAATGAGTGCTGTCGACAAGGGATCTCAGATCCATTCCATATTCCTAGATTTCCAGAAGGCTTTTGATACCGTTCCTCACAAGGGACTATTAATCAAATTGCGTGCATATGGAGTATCGTCTCAGTTGTGTGACTAGATTCGTGATTTCCTCTCAGAAAGGTCACAGTTCGTAGTGATAGACGGTAAATCATTGAGTAGAACAAAAGTGATATCTGGTGTTCCGCAAGGTAGTGTTATAGGCCCTCTGCTGTTCCTGATTTATATTAATGATCTAGGTGATAATCTGAGCGCCTCCCCCCCCCCCCCTTAGATTGTTTGCAGATGACGCTGTAATTTACCGTCTAGTAAAATCATCTGACGATCAATTCCAATTACAAAATGATCTAGAAAGAATTTCTGTATGATGCGAAAAGTGGCAATTAGCACTAAACAAAGAAAAGTGCGAGGTCATCCACATGGGTACTAAAAGAAATCTGATAAATTTTGGGTATACGATAAATCGCACAAATCTAATGGCTGTCAATTCGACTAAATACCTTGGAATTACAATTACGAGCAACTTAAATTGGAAAGACCATATAGCTAATATTGTGGGGAAGGTGAAAAAAAGACTGCGCTTTGTTGGCAGAACACTTAGAAGATGCGACAAACTCACTAAAAGAGAGCCGACATTACACTTCTCCGTCCCCTGCGGGAATACTGCTGCGCGGTATGGGATTCTTACCAGACAGGACTGACGGAGGACATCGAAAAAGTGCAAAGTGCTCGTTTCGTGTTATCGCGCAATAGGGGTTGGAGTGTCATTGATACGATACTCGAGTTAGGGTGGTAGTCTCTGAAACAAAGGCGGTTTTCTTTGCGGCGAGATCTGTTTACGAAATTTTTCTATTCCGAAAATGTAAATATTTTGTTGGTACCCACCTACGTACGGAGAAATGATCACCATAATAAAATAAGAGAAATCAGTGCTCGAATGGAAAGATTTAAGTGTTTCTTTTTCCCACGCGCCATTCGAGAGTGGAATGGTAGAGAAGTAGTATGAAAATGGTTCGATAAACCCTCTGCCAGGCACTTAAGTGTGAATTGCAGAGTAATCATGTAGATGAAGATGTAGATTTAGTTCCATATGCAAAAAGCAGCCGTTACAGATAATCACGGTACGCGGAATCTTCTGCTGGAGATTTAGGACCACGCATGCATGAAGTCTTTCCCTGACTTAATTCGAAATGGGCAGATAGTCATCGAACACCACTTTCCCTAGTTAGTTCCAAAAACTTTTCTCGTATTTTATAGTAACATAATATTGCCAAGTTCCATGATGGCCATAGCTCATCTTCAGTGGTGCCTCATTAAAAATTTTTATCCTCTTGGTATGATTATAATATGAATCATTTATGTTTAACTACAAAATCCATGTTTATGTGATATTCAGAGTCAGGCATGTAAGAGCACTACATCATATTTCTTACATCGTAATCAGCAAAATAGGCTACTATTTTTAATGTAGAATATAACTTTATGTTCGAACTTACAACTCAGTTTAATCACTGTACCAAAAAAAAATCTCTCTATGTTCATGTATTACACATAATGCTGGCCTTTTTCAAAGTGTACTCTGCGTCATTCTCCCCTTACTTTGTCTGCATTTGTCGCGAACCTGTCGACCAGCGGAAAGTGCCAAGCGACTGAAGAAAAGCCCAGGTTATTCCTTTATGTAAGGAGGGCAACAGAACGTACCCGCAAAACAACAGGCCAGTACCTATAATATAGGATTGCTAGAGAATTCTGTAGCATGTTATGAGTCTGAATATAATAAACTTCCTAGAGATCGTAAAGCTCATGGTCACCAATCGGCTCAGCTTTAGAAAGCACCGCTTGTGCGAAACGAGTTTGCTCTTCTCTCACGTGATGTACTGCGAACTATGTGTGAAGGGCAAGAGGCAGATTCTGTATTGCTAGATTTCCGAAAAGCATTCGTCACGTACCCCACTGCAGGCTGTTAACGGAAGGTACGTGCATACAGAATGTTCTCCCTGGTCAGTGACGGGCTCGAAGACTTCTTAAGTAATACAATACAATACAGTAAACTCCCATTAATCCGAATCGCGTTTATCCGAAATCCCCTTTATCCGAAATCCCCTTTATCCGAAATCCCCTTTATCCGAAATCCCCTTTATCCGAAATCCCCTTTATCCTGACAAATTTTTCCGAATTTCGCGGCTCACATTGGCGCTGCCTAACGCATCGCGCACTACGCTTTTGGCTAGCTAGACTGGCACATGACAAGTTTCAATTGGTTTGCACCCGGAGCCATGCATTCGCTGGTGTTTTTCGACAGTCTACTTCTAATCGGTGCACTGGCGCGTGTCAAAAGTCCGAATGTCGTCAATTCGTGCGTGTGTTGGTTGACGTTTTAGCGTGTTTCTTGTTCGTATTGCGTGGATTCATGCCACTGCCATCTACTGGAACTCCTTGGAAGTACAGTAGGTACAGTATTGCGCTATGCAGTGCGACGTGGCTCTGTCGAATTGACAATGAGAGTGCGCGCCAAACACTTTTCGCGTGTTGGCAGAGCATCACACGAAGCCGAGCGTTTATACAATTTAACAGTGAACGTGCAACGCACTGTTGTGTTGCCGCTTAGACTTGGGTAGGATAGGGGAGAGGGGACAGATGTATCGAATGTTTTCATACGATGGCTGCCACAGTCTGGTTTCAAAACTCAAAAGCTTTGTCAAGTCTGTCTCGAATGTTGTCAAGTCGTGCGTCTGTGTGTTTTCGTTTTAACGTTTCGTGCTTTAAAATGTTCAGAGATAAAAGTGGCCAAAAACCAATATTTATAGGTTAAACAGAAATAATAAAATGCAGGAAAATGGAGGAGTTTGAGGGAACATACAGTAAATGTAATCTTTGAGAGTGTGGTGGTAATGCATTTTGACATTAACATTTTATTCAAAACTGTGGCTATGTAACAGTTTCCGTTAAATATTGCTGAAGTTAATTATGTATTTTGAAGTTACATTGATAATTGTTTGTTCTTTTAATTGGTTTGTGTATCACTCTCCATGTTTTATACCTCCTGATGTAGCCTTGTCAAGTACTAATTTTATGTTATTTTGTTAGTTTTGTTTATTAATAGAAACAGTTATGTAGGCATGCTGTTCCTTTTTTGTGTTAAAGTATATTCAGTCCACTCCATTTTTATTTATTTACTGTTCAATTTTTTACTTTTTCATTGTATTACCAACACACTGCCAGAGATGTTACATACTGTATGTTTCTGCTGCAGTCTAGACATGTTACTTCTCTTCCAATGTTATTTGCAAACATTGTAACTTTTTGGTGACAATACACAGTAAATGTCTGAAGGTGGCCTTGTAAACCGAAAACCGGTTAACACAATAAAAGTAATACTGTGGAACAGAAGAAAACTGATGCTTTTCATTTACAACTGAGAAAGTTTAGAGAACCGCCATTTGAAGCTGACTGTAGATCGACCCTACTGACGCCAACATACATGTCGCTTAGGGAACTCAAAGATAAGATATGAGAAATTAGGGCTCACATGGAGGCATATAGACGGTTGTTTTTCCTTCGCTCTGTCTGCGAGTGGAACCGAAAAGGAAACCAGTAGTTGTGGTAAGGATACCCTCCACTGCGCGAAGTGTGTATGTAGATAATAGATGTAGATGTACAGTGCTGTTCCATTCAGTGTTCACATACTTTTCTGATCACCATGGAATGCATAAATGATCTTGTTATGTAATTATGTAGCTTACACACATAAACCATTCATTATGTGAGTAGGTTTGTGTGTGTGGAATCTCAATGTAGTACTCACATAATTCTTGACAACACATTATAATGTCTTCTCTACTAATATATAAAGATAAGTCGTTGTTGAACACTGTTACCAAAAATCCTGAAAAGTTCTTGAAGAATTTACTTCAATTTTTCACATGATAATCTAATAATTGCCCACAATATATAAATATATGAGTAGTCATTGGAAAAAAATTCAGAGACTTCTTGATTGATTTCCTTCAAATTTTTACATGACACTCTAATGAACATTTGTATGGACGTAGGCTGCACTTTTTTAAACTGTACATAATATGTGCATATATATGTAATATGTAACTGAAAATTGTTGTTATCATAATCCTCGAAAAGTTCTTGAGTGGTTTAGTTGAAACTTCTGCATGATACCCTTATGTACAGTGAGACAGACAGAGCCTACACATATTTCATTTACACATATATATGTATAGAATGTAAAAGTGTATACAATATATGAAGGGGAAACTCGTTGCTAAAAAGCTCCAAAAGAATTTGACTGATTTCCTTAGAATTTTATACATAACTTTAAAAAACCTTTGGACACACATAGGCTATATATTTTTAATAGGGAAATGTTGTTAGACAACATCTCGAAAAGCTCTTTAAATAACAATAGAAAGTGCTCCAGGTAAGAGAGAGCGTGGAAGAGGAGAGGGACAAAGGAAGAGGGACAAACAGAGCAGGAGGGAGGAGATAGAAAATGTGGAGGAGGTGATTGGCAGAGAGAAGGGAGGAAGTGACATACAGAGAAACAACGGGGAGGAGGTGACACAGAAATGGGGAGGAGGAGATAGACAGAGATTATGACTCATACACACTTCCTGTACATATTTAGCAATTGTGAAACATTGCTGAGTTCGCTATTATCCATGTAAACTAAATTTACAATAACACTGCAATCACTGCTATCCTAAAGTCTGTTTTCGGGAAGACAGTGTAGTGATAATGAATTTAGAGTTTTACCATTCGGCATGATACAGTGTGTGCTAGTACCGTGAAAGCTAAGAAGTGCTTACAAATTATTTTAGAAAGCTTCATTCTGTGCAAGTTTGTATTTAGTATGAGGGATATGTGAGAAATGAGGTCGTTATAACTCGTAACGACAGCTGCTAAAAATTAATGGTTTGACGAGATGAAGGATCCATCTCAGCCAGCCACTTGTAAGGATGCACACTGAAAACATTTTGCAAAGCGACAGGGGAAGGAGACGATACTCTCACTGTGGAACGCTTTGCTGTGGGGTCTTGTCCGACACATAAACGCGCTAACATACGTAAGTAAAAGTCAACTTGCCAATGGTCCATTTCTCTCAATGTGATAACTGCCAGCCAAGGAAGCGACAATGCGAAAATTGTTATTAGAACAGACAGAGTATGATTTCATTTTAATCATTACATGTGATGGAACATGTTAATTGTTTATGAATGAATTTTTTGGTTGGTAATTATAATGAAGTTAGCTACAATTCTGAATAAGATAAATCTTGTGGGAATTAAAGAAATTATATCTTACTGCATCTACTTTGCAGAAGATGGCACAGATTATCATTTTATTTCACATTTATGACTAATGCCACATGAAGTGAGATTTTGTAGTTAATGAATGTTATTAATACGAATTAGACTCTCGCTCACATAATACATATAATAAATCCATCACCATATAACCGACGATAAGCGTTTAAATAAAATAGCTACCCAACACTAGGCTCATGACATAAGCACTTTGAATATGTTAATTAAATAGTTTAGCTTTTGTAATTAAATGTCATCAACAAGAGTGCATTTGGGTGCGTATGTGTGTGTTTGTATGACAGTGCTAGTGCTATCGTGTTATAGTTTGACGAAATATTCAGTGATTTGGATTTTTATTTATCATATTCATCAGGAACAAACGTTTGCACTATCTAGAAGAGATTGAAATAAAGCCTCCTTATAAATACGAGAACCATTTTTGAAAAGTTCCGTTATGTTTACAAAAAAAGAACGAGAGTTATAAGAGTTGATGGGATTAAATTTAACAGAAAGCTTTTAACGAGTGTGAAACTGTTGATGAAGAGCTTCAAGAAATTCATGATATCGTTTCTTGTAGAAGAAAAAATAATAGAAGAAGGACAGCATTTTTCATAACATATGTAGACCAAATGTTAAACTGAACTGCATTACATGGTAAAGTCAAATCTTAAAAACTTAAAAGGATTTTTACATATGAGACAAAGCATCATAACATAATGAATGCAAATTTTTGTATTAAACAGTATTTAATCAAACTATTCAAGAGTCGACAAATGTCGGATATTCTATTTCATTAGTCATAATATTAGGCAAAATAATGTTTTATGTCTTGTTTGTACACCTTATGGAGAATGTTAACACAAAGATGTGATGACAGTGAAAGATGTACAGGGAAAGGAAACCCAGAGTCAGTACACAAAATGTGCCGTCAAGGTACGGATTACCATCACACTTTCCCACCAGATCAGACTGTGTAAGGAGTTGTCGATTGTAACTCAGGACATTTAGCAAACTCAGGTGATAAGGAAATGTGCATTATAACTTCTCCTCCCCTTGCTATTCGAAGTTTGTAGATAAAATTTTATTCTGCTGTCACAATCCAAAGCACCTACAGTATATCTAAGTTAGCCACATTCTGTTTGCATATGGAAGCAATATTGGTATCGAAGACCAACCATCATTAACTAATCATTAATTAACTTAAGGAAATTTTGGTAATCATCCAGTATTGAACTTTTTTGTTATCTAGTTGTGCCTCTAGCAACCGATTTCATTTTAGTGTCTAGGTCTTGTTCTTGTTCCAGCTTTGAGTCCCTGCCAGTATCTTCAGAGCTCACCAAGAAACGCCTGTTTATGCTCTTCGAACAATGGTCCTCACCGTCTTTTGGACATTGATGCCATTTTAAAACCTTGATAGTTGTTCACTAATCTTCTAAATTTGTTCCTGTCAGAATTTCTCCCAGATACCCAACTGCTAAGATGTTTTCACATTCATCGAACCATCTCGGCCTTGTTTTGTTAGACTGGATGAAACTTCATATCCTTTTTGTTAGTTGGTCACCGTCCATCCTCATGAGATGACCGTAAAATAACAATCATCTCTTCTTAATGAATTCTGTGATAGGTTCTGTCTTTCTGCACAAGTCCTCATTTGCTCTCATTCGCCAAGTATTAACTATTATTTTTCAGTTACATTGTTAATGATTATGCTGAGAAATAAACATGCAGACATGAAGAATAAAGATGTAGATTGTTAACAACGTTCATTTTATTTAAAAAGATTTAAGAGTGTTCACATAACAAATTCGGCGGCTTTAATTTTCAGCAACTGAAAGAAAGTGTGGCTGTTTCATTTTACGAGAGCAGCCAGTAGATTTACTACAAGAGTTATTCTCTTTTTGGAACTGCTTCCTTCGATTTTGTGTAACGTATTCACGTTTCTGGTAAAGATGGGGTAAGGTAGACAGTGTACACTGCAATCAGTTTTGTATTTAGATTTAAGTTTAGTGAATTCAGTGAGCCACTTCTTCGTCCAAACTAAAATCATTGCGAGAGAAAAACTTGATACATAAATCATATTCAAATTCTAATTTTCCATCTGAAGATGCTGTTTTGACCAACTGAAAAGCTAAGTAAATTATTAACTGCTTTAAAAACTGTTTCATAACTATTCTCCATAACCATGTGAAACAGTCATTTGTTAGTAAACGTAACCTTAAAAAATAAAAATTGTTAATTGATTTGTTGCTATTTTACAAATTTGAATCTACTAATTAATTATTTCGTACTATAACAAATCATCATATAACAGAGAGGACAAACAATTCGTCCTTACACCGCAAGAATAATTGGAATCTAAATTTTAAATTCATTTTTCCTCCGTAGTTTATTGTCAGAGTTACAAATGTGCTGCATGATGGGAAGATTTAGTTTTATAAGGAACTGTTCTTGTCATACAAAGAAGGAAAAGTTTTTCAATTTTAAAAAAGAATTCTAAATGTGTATTTGTACTGCATTAGGTAAATAATGTTACCAATAGATGCTGGTCATTATTTTAAGCATCCATTGTTAGTATTTGTGAAGCTGAAATACTATTTTTAAAGCATGTTCGACATAGACTTGCTTATATTTCGCAGCTGAAATTTGTAGGTAAGATGTGATGTTTCGTGTTTCTAAATAGACCAACAGCAAGTCACAGGAAAGGAAATATAAATATTTTTGCTGTCGTAGTACATCAAGCGAAGTTTTTTGTTTGAAAGCTTTGGTTTGCAAAAGAAATAGGAACGCAGTAATGTGACGTGTGAAGCGAACGACCTCAAAGAACAGGATGTGTGTGGCAGAGCAGCCGTAGGATGATGCTAGGGTCTTTGAGGTTAGCCGCACGACCGTCGAAACTATTCGGATGACGCATATCGACATGCTTGGGGCTTGACAATCGGCCACCAATGGCAGGTATCGATTAGTCACTGCCAGCGACAGTGTCCAAGATGCGTGGACTGAGTTCACTCGTCTTGTCTCTGGCGGTATCAAACTACTTGCGGGACTGCAGCGGTTTCGATGATCTCGTTAGAAAAAAGAGAGGTGATTTATGGTTTTAAGTGTTCGTGTGTGACTGAGATTACCTTCCTTAAAGTATTAATTCAGTTATCAGGGCCCTAACCTCATAAATTCGTAACGACAGCTGATGTCCTTTACCACCTGAATCGGAATGTTGGTTTCTTGATTGCGTGGAAGTTTCTGCCATCTTTACTTTCGTCATTGCGTTGTTGATCTGGCTGTCTTATCTGTCTCTTTCATAAAAGTATTTGTACATTCAGCTTCATGAACGCGCAAGAACGGTGAATCTTATTCTGTTCTTTTTGTTATCTTATCCTGTGATTCTTTCAGCGTTCTAATTCGTGCAAACCTGCATGATTACTCATTTCTCCTTGTAATTTAACCCAGTGATTTTCATACCATACAACATTTCGTGCTAGTTAATGGTACAGAACACTTTATGTAGGTGCATAGACCCTGAGCCTCAATAATTCCTCCGCGATTAATTCCAAGATACATATTAGCTCCCGAGTTCTATGATTCCGTCGGAATCCAAACTAATTAAGCTGTAGAATTTCTTATTTTCTTATTACTCGTCCTATGAACATTTCATTAGGTGAACTTCCCTGATTTTCAACAGAAATTAGAGAGAGATATGAAACATAAATACTTGCGGTTTGTGACGCAGTGTAAGAAATTAATACACTTCTACAAGGAGTTCTCTCATGACCTGTAAAGAGTCTAGACGATGCTCTATCTCAACTCACAGGCACTCAAGCATAGCTGGATTAGTGGAGGTTATTGCATCCATAATTACAATTAATTTTCCCCACATGTGTGGAAGATGCTTCGTCAAAGAAAGCGACATTTTCGAGATCCTCTGTAACATCCCAACAGCATACCCTTTATGAAGCCGTTTAGTTTCGCTTCAGTCCTTGCACTGTTTGAAGTTAGGTAGCGTGCAAGCGAAGTAGTTTGTGCAGTATCTTGCAAACTTTTGAACGAGGGATGTTGGCTCTACTGTAGCCCGGCGAATTGACTGAGATGGTCTTCTTTGGATGGTCTCTGCGATTTCCTCCACCATTTGTTCATATGCGCGTTTTCTGCAAGAACCTGAGTATTGTTAACACTGTCAATGGCTTAGGAACTTCACACACCAAGCCTTTTCGTCTTGTCGCCTGGTTGCTTCCTTTCAAATTAAAAAAAAAAAAAATTAAAGCACAATGTGAACAGGCCTTGAAGACCCAACGGTACAGATCGGCCCCCGTGTCATGCTGAGCCCTTAGACGTCACCGGATGAGAATACGGAGGGCATATAGTCAACATACCGCTCTCCCGGTCATTGTCAATTTTCGTAACCGTTGCCACTACTACTCAATCAGGTAGGTCCGCAATTGTTTTCACAAGGGCTCAGTGCACCCGGTTTGAAAACAGCACTCGGAAAACCTGGAGGTTGCCCCATCCAAGTGTCAGGCAAGCCCGACATCCCTTAAATACGCTGATCTGATGGCAACCGGTGTTACCACTGCGACAAAACGATTGGCCCCTTTGAAATTCACGTTGGTAATTTATTTGAAGAACAGTAGGTGATTTCGTTTCATCATACTACATCAACCATTTGGGCTCTCTGTTGATGTAGTATAATTTCTGATAAATACTTAGCATCTGAATCTAAACGAAATCATTTAGAAGAAATCAGCAGAAAATCTTTTGAGACGCTTTACGTGATACCGCTAACTGAAAGTAGCTATGTCTCAAATCATTTTTTCGATTGCATTTGAAATTCAGGGAGGTGTCGTGTGGACACTGTATTTTTCAGCAATTGCATTGCTAGTCTTCCGGATAAATATCATAAACACCTGTTAAAAACATTATAGTGCTCGAACGTCCCTTACATCAAGCATTTGTTGATGTTCGTTAGAAATAACATGTTTTCAGTAATGTCTCTGAGTGGCCTTACAAAGTCTCCAAAGGTGTTGCAGTTACTAACGTTCTGTAAAATTCTTCTCTCTGTATTAGTATACCAAGTTAGTCTACGTTATCCATCTTTACATTTTCCAGATCAATTTCATCCAAACATTTTCCATCAAAGTATAACTCTAGATATCTTCATAACTGTTTTACTATTGCTTATTCATGTCTCACTACCTTCTATTTGCCTCATAACTGCTAAAAGTCCAGTTCTTCTATTTAATGAATTCTGAATTTGTTGGTAGGTTCGGCATATATTACTTTTTATCACATTTTCATCTGTCTGTTTACACTTACTCTGACACCACTCTTCTCTTCCAATTTTCTTTTCCTTATTTACCTTGCTTATGATCATACTGATGACCTTCTGTGTTTTCTGTCTCTGTTCATAATTCGAATTAAAATTATAGAATGTTTTCAAAGGAAGAAAATTCCTCCTAACTGGAAGACTAGCGCAATTTTTATAGGGCGCAGTAAGAGAAACAGAAAAAACACACAAAACTCCAGCCCTATCGGCCAACCCTTCATAATGTACATCATTTTTATCACATTCATTCCCAGTCGCTCAGAAGAAAATTCGATATTGGTTAAAGAAAAGAAAAAAGCTTTCTTTGATGTACCACAGTTAACCGCGAACAACATTAAAGAAAGCTTTTGATGCGATTTTCGAGAAAATCCTGATTAACAGTTCCTGAAAAATGAGGTATTGATCCACCTGTTAGTATTCAGAATTACTTATAAAAGCCTTTTCAGAACGATTCATTTCTGTTTTAGAAGGCTGTTATGTTTTACAAGCTGAATATAAAACGTAGGGTGAACGTTAACTCAGTCTCTGAAATGTAAAATTTACCTAACCTCCTGTTATGAGTTGCCGTTTTCATGCGGGTCTTCCTGATTCTGGCTGTTCGCTCATTCATTAAATGACCTGCGTCGAGTCGAAATGGTGATACCTCAGCAGCAAAGGTCGTTTTACAGTTCTCCACTTCAACAGGCGCAATTCATTTACAACCTTGTGGCGTGATTTCCGTTGGGAGTACGACAGCTCATCTCGTACAGCTCACAGCATTCGACGTCTGAATCAGCAGTATATTTGCTAGGAAAGCCACCGATAGCCCTTGTTTGCTCATTCAAGAAATCGAGCGAATTCAGCATACTTTCGCAAGTTGTCCTCAGAAGGCAACGTGCGATCCAAGAGTGAGCCATTTCTCTTGTCTGTCTTGCACCGTTTCAGACATTGGGTGTTGATAGGAGTGAACTGCAACAGGTCCTTCTTGATGTGAATTCAGTCTCGGCTTGGAGATACTGTAATATCCTACATGATTCAGAGATCAGTGATGAGGCTACAATCCATATTGAGTTGAGCAGCCACAACTTAAGACTGGGGCTAACACAATAGCCAAGATGTGGGAACAGAACTTCTTTTTTTCTCCGTTTAGGCAGTTCTGTAAGTGTGAATATTCGCGACACAATACATAATTGTCTCAGCCGCCACCAGGAACTGCCGGTTTGCCCCTTATTCGGCAGTACCGGCGAATAGGAATTAAAATGAAACTCTACCATCAGTAAAGGACGCCAGTGCCCACCCCGGCAGTCCTGAGATCTAATAAAAAAAAACTAAAATGACGTTCTTGACGAACTGACACAAGCTGCAGGATGAAATAACAGTATGTAAGGTCTGAACGTCACTGTGGCTTAGAAGCCAGCTCGCAAGACTGATCGAAACGTTGGTCTTCATTACGACAGGAAGAAGTAGTCATCCTCAATAGTTCTATTAAAGGTTACTATTGTTGCAACTATAGATAACCGTTGTTCTATGACCAAATCAGTAGGGTTGTGGAGATACGTAGATGTTAAATTGGCAGATACCATTTAATATAAGCAAGAATGCTACATTTTTTAAAAGTAATAGCTTTCCCGTTATTTCGATTGTGTTAAAATGATTAAAATTAGCTTCAATACATGCAGCTGTTTTATTATTAACACATTATCTAACAGTTGCTTTATTTTATTTTTGTGGTTCTTGGGTCGTTCTACGCTGATCCAATTTCTCCTTCAGGATGGGCTGCACCTAATACCATGAGTAGATGCATCTAAAATTTTGAGTTCATAGATCAATATGTAAATGGCAACAGGCAACATATCGAATTCATACCTACTTTCATGGAGACATATGCAGAATAGCTTAGCTTCGAATAGACTAAGAACAAATAAAATTTTCTTTTTGTTGTGCACTGGAAAAAAATATGTTTTGTCGTCAGTTGAGGTTCAAATGGCTCTAAGCGCTATGGGACTTAACATCTGAGGTCATCAGCCCGCTAGGCTTAGAACTACTGAAACCTAACTAACCTAAGGACATCACACACATCAATGCCCGAGGCAGGATCGAACCTGCGACCGTAGCAGCAGGGCGGTTCCGGACTGAAGTGCCTAGAACCGCTCGGCCGTCAATTGAGGAAAACAGTGGTCTGTCGCAAGTGCACGTTTGTAAAGGAACTGATCCGTTAGTATTGTTGCAACACGACTCCGTTGGGCGCAATGAACTGCGGCGGTGATGTTCAACAGAAGGACGTCATTCAGAGGGAAGCGATCGTATGTTTCGCAACAATGCATCTTTGGAATGGATGAGCGCTTATTCAGGAAGATGACGAAATGGAAGAAGAGCAATGTTACAGCTCTAGCAAGGCACCCCTGGTCATTACAACATGTACTCCCATGCGATGTGGTGTGCTGCTGTTGGAGAAGTAACGGCAAGCAGACTCTCATAAGTACCGCCCCAAAACCAGAACCTCACTCTCATATGTGGTCAGAAAATCACCGATGCTTGGCGACATTCTCCGCACACGACCGTATCAGCGTGTATACAGGACGCCGAACGCAACTGTCCTCATGAACTGTCAACTTCAGGGGAAGACCACTGCAGTGTCAGATGGAGCTCCAGCCACTGTCCAAGGACTTCGTCTCGTCAGTTTCTACCGGTGGCTGCCCGGGTGTAATATTGACTCACTTTCTTTCCTGGTGTGTGGTGGAGGGTACTTAGTATGAATATTTACAATTAAAAACAGTCTTGACCATAATTTATTTATTACGGTTACCGGTTTCGACCACTAGTGTTGTCATCTTCAGACCAATGAGTAAGAACCTCCTTCTGTGGGACGGTCACTACTCTGATTCTCCAGCAGAAGGAGGTTCTTACTTATTGGCCTGAAGATGACCACAGTAGTGGTCGAAACCGGTCACCGTCATAAATAAATTGTGATCAAGACTGTTTTTAATAGTAAATATTTGTAACATATTGATCACTGTCACTCCCATAATGTATTCAAAAGTAATTTACTTAGTATGACACTGGGCAGTCGCGAATCTTTCGCACTAACAATGATTTCTAGTAAGCCTCCGTGTGAGCTCGATCATCTCAAATTTTTATCTTCACGGCCTTTTCGCGAGATATAGGAAGGAGGAAGAAATGTATTTGTTGCCTCAGATAAACCTTAAACTTACCATATATCTCTGTAGCAATCTCATCAAAATGTTTGTAATTGATTGAGACGTTTCATTTCACACACAAGAACAAAAAAAAATCTTTAATTTTTTTTAAATATAACACGTTCTTTTAATTGACTAAAATTTTAAAATAATTTGTCTTAGCCCCATATAGTCTTCTAGCCACAGTCGTGAAAATTTCGACATCTAAATTTTTAATAATTATGACAGCACTTGTACAATTTACGAAGAAAACTCTGGCACATAATCAGTAGATAATTGACATATTAAAGGTTTACTAATAATTTTATTCCACTGCAAATGATGTTAACTGTTGCATGACTTTTCTCAACGGCATCTTCTCTCTACACTTATTACTATTATCTACTGAACGTGCCATGAGACCCAGAATTTTCGTTTTAAATTTTATAAATATTAAAAACGTGTTATGTATAAAATTTCCTTTAGTGAAACTCTTAAATAATTGCCATATACTCTACCAATATACGTTCCTCAACATCAGTAGTCATACCCCAGTTTAGGAAAAAGATACGTGAACTTTTGTACAGAACTGTGTGCTTCACATTTCCAGTGGCATAGTTTTCGGCTGTTGCACGCATCCGCACATTGGAAGCTGCATACGAGGCTGAGAGGGAGAGCAGCACTATCGTTCGCACAACGCCGGCTGCCGACCACGGCGTGTTGGTGCAAGGCAACTTCTCTTCACTTCGCAAATATTGTGTTTTAAGTCGTATATCATATTCTTGAATGGGATAGGGTGTAAAATTTGGTTATCATCCTGCTTCCAGCTATTTCATTTGATTTTTTTAGTTATTTGATTCTAAAGAAACCTTTAACCGGTTCCATGCATCCCCAAGAAATACACTACTGGCCATTAAAATTGCTTCACCATGAAGATGACGCTACAGACGCGTAATTTAACCGACAGGAAGAAGATGCTGTGATATGCAAATGATTAGCTTTTCAGAGCATTCACACAAGGTTGGCGCTGGTGGCGACACCTAAACGTGCTGACATGAGGAAAGTTATCAATCAATTTCTCATACACAAACAGCAGTTGACCGGCTATGCCTGTTGAAACGTTGTGTCATGCCTCGTGTAAGGAGGAGAAATGCGTACCATCACGTTTCCGACTTTGATAAAGGTCGGATTGTAGCCTGTCGCGATTGCGCTTAATCGTATCGCGATGTTGCTGCCTGCGTTGGTCGAGATCCAATGACTGTTAGCAGAATATGGAATCAGTGGCTTCAGGAGGGTAATACGGAACGCCGTGCTGGATCCCAACGGCCTCGTATCACTAGCAGTCGAGATGACAGGCATCTTATCCGCATGGCTGTAACGGATCGTGCAGCCACGTCTCGATCCCTGAGTCAAAAGATGGGGACGTTTGGAAGGCAGCAACCATCTGCACGAACAGTTCGACGGCAGTTTCAGCAGCATGGACTATCAGCTCGGAGACCATGGCTGCGGTTACCCTTGACGCTGAATCACAGACAGGAGCGCCTCCGATGGTGTACTCAACGACGAACCTGGCTGCACGAATGGCAAGACGTCATTTTTTCGGATGAATCCAGGTTCTGTTTACAGCATCATGATGGCCACATCCGTGTTTGACGACATCGCGGTGAACGCACATTGGAAGCGTGGATTCGTCATCGCCGTACTGGCGTATCACCCGGCGTAATGGTATGGGGTGCCATTGGTTACACGTCTCGGCCACCTCTTGTTCGCATTGACGGCACGTTGAACAGTGGAGTTACATTTCAGATGTGTTACGACCCGTGGCTCTACCCTTCATTCGATCTCTGCGAAACCCTACATTTCAGCAGGACAATGCACGACCGCATGTTGCAGGTCCTGTACGGGCCTTTCTGGATATAGAAAATGTTCAACTGTTGTCCTGCCCAGCACATTCTCCAGATCTCTCACCAACTGAATACGTCTGGTCAATGGTGGCCGAGCAACTGGCTCGTCTCAATACGTCAGTCACTGCTCTTGATGAACTGTGGTATCGTGTTGAAGCTGCATGGGCAGCTGTAACTGTACTCGCCATCCAAGCTCTGTTTGAGTCAATGCCCAGGAGTATCAAGGTCGTTATTACGGTCAGAGGTGGTTGATCTGGGTACTGATTTCTCAGGATCTATGCACCCAAATTGCGTGAAAATGTAATCACATGTCAGTTCTAGTAGAATATATTTGTCCAATGAATACCCGTTTATCATCTGCATTTTTTCTTGGAGTAGCAATTTTAATGGCGAGCAGTGTACGTTCCGAAACAGTACGTGAACTTCAGGGGATCATGTTTTCACTACTGTCTCTCCATGTGAAAGTTACAGTTAAGATAAGAGGTCGCTCAACATTTGATTTTCCAGTATATCAGTCAGGCATAAGCAACAAGAAGAAATGTGTTCTTAGCTTTAATTCTGAACTGTAGCTATGGAAGGGTTGGTTTTACATCTGTGAAGTAAAAAAATGTAGTGTTTGTTTTCCGTGTTTGCTGTTTGGAGGTGATTTAACATGGACAAAATATGGAGTTAGAAACTTTTTGAAAAATGAAATAAGGAACTGACAAGCATGAGAAGTCACAGAAGCATGTTGAAAATGTGATTTCACTGTCAATTTTAGGAACTGTAGGTATTAAAGAGAAACTTAGTGGGGGATAGAGACTTCCAATAAATTGGCACCATATCCTGGTGTCGAAAAATAAGGCAACAAACGGAAAAGTTATAAGTTTGCTTTTAGTTTGGCACTAAACAGTATAAATAGGTGATACTAAAGTAGAAACAATGTAGAGAAACATAACTTAAACAACTGCCACATGCATAACCTTAGACAAATACGATCTTCATATTTTCCAACTTAGCGTACATGGACAAGCATTCCTACAATTGATTAATGAGCGCAGTATGGGGTGTGACCATTTCCGCCAACAATGCAGGCCTCGCAATTATGAAGCATGCTGTGAACGATGTTATCAGTTGTATGTTGAGGCAATAACGCCCATTATTCCTGCAGAACTGCTCGCAAGTCTTAGAGGGTGGTTCGCGGATGCTGAGGTGATGCAGCCCGTCTCCCTAATGGATTCCAGACATATTCTGTGGGATTCTCATCGTGAGAGTGAAAAGGCCACGCCATGTATGCAATATCTTCCGTTTCTAAGAAAACATCATCTACCCTTGCTCTATGAGGTCGAGCACTATCGTCCGTCAACACGCAATCTGTACCTCGTGTGAACCACACATGAGGTCCCAAGAACTCGTCACTATGCCTGTTAGCAGTTAAACCTTGCTGATTAGTCAGTATAATTTCATGAAGAGGTTGCTGAGTGGTCAACATAATCCCTGCTGATACCATTAGGGATCCTCCTGTATGTAGGCCTCAATTTTTGGTTCCCGAAATCCTGTTTCACGTTCCCTCCAGGTGCGAATAGGTCGAGGATCACTCTCCAGACTCAGACACCGACCAACTGTCCGAGCGTTCAGGAGGAATGGCGACGACTCTACTCTAGACGTTCCCTTCTGTCAAGACAGGTGAGAGGTATACATACAGCACGTCTCCGACAGTAAAGGCCACCCTGCCGAGGCCTTTTATACGCTGTTTGCCCCCATACAACGTATCCAGAGGACACTGCGAGTTCAGATGCTACTTGCTGTGCAATAGGGAGGAGCTACCGTAGTGCCCTTACAGCCAAATAATGGTCCTCTGTTTCTGTTGTCTTACGTTCAAAAATGGCTCTGAGCACTATGGGACTTAACATCTGTGGTCATCAGTCCCCTAGAACTTAGAACTACTTAAACCTAACTAACCTAAGGACATCACACACATCCATGCCCGAGGCAGGATTCGAACCTGCGACCGTAGCAGTCGCGCGGTTCCGGACTGAGCGCCTAGATTGTCTTACGTGGTCGGCCCTGCCCCGATCTGCGAGATATAGCTTCGGTTTCTATAAACTGTCGCCACAGTCGAGAACCAACAGAACGATTCCCACATCAGTTTGCAACTGTCCTGCCACCGTTCTTCCTATGGCCGTCCACCGCAGAGAATCTGATCGACGTCATGGCACAGCGATTGTGGATGTGAGACAACCTGGCAAATGAACGCCGTTTGATAGGTGCCCTGTCGTCATCGCTGGCGTGGTTGTCCATAGACTAGAATGCCATCTCTAACGGTAACACCGGCCATCTTAAATGGCAATCGACGCTAACGTTAAAAAAAGTGTTACACATCTTCCCTGCAAAACACGATCATACGGATATCTGTTGACAGTTTGTATGGTTATATAGTGAATTAGACACAGGATGGGGAAATAGCAGTTTTTGCTTTAATTTTGGACACCAGTGCATAAAGGTTTACATGTTTCCTTCCTTTTACACAATCTTAAAACAAAGGCTAAGAATTTTCTAGAGCAGCGCCATCACAGATTTTAGCTTAGGGTCTCTTTAGCGTAGTTGACCCTAATGAGCGTATATAGAGTGTAGAGTTGTTTTTGTATTGTTGTGCGACTGATCAAGAAAGAAGAGAGAGTGTGGAAACCGATTAATGCACATAGGTTAATTGTCTTGAACAGAACGAAGTTGACCACCAAGCTTAGTGTCGTTCGATGACGAACAGATCAGGGAGAATACTGTCACACGCCTGCTTTCAGTCGGATAATGGTGATAGGTTTTGAATTTGAACCAGGATTTTGACACAAATTCTGATGATTAGTAACGTTACTCCATTACTTGCTCTCCACTTTCCGGCCGGATACTGTCGGTGAAAATGTTACCTACCATCAGAATTCCTACCTGTTGTCCCTGAGCTAAGGGCAAATGCTGTTTCTGCTATGGGGGCTAGGTATCTTCCATTCCTTTTTTTCCTCCACCTCCTAGTAGAGGACAGGTTTGTAACTTACAATCGTTTTCAGAATTCTGCACTGTAATATAAGTTTAATATAGATTCTGGTCATACATAAAGCACACCCGTGGCAAGACGCAATTAATACCTTTACTGCGTGATAACAACTGATGAGAGTGCCACTAAAGCAGAGTTATTAAACAAGATTTTCCGAAACTCCTTCACCAAAGAAGACGAAGTAAATATTCCTGAATTCCAATCATGAACAACTGCCTAGATGAGAAATATACAAATAGATATCCTCGGCGTCGCAAAGCAGCTTAATTCACTTAATAAAAGCAAGGCTTCCGGTCCAGATTGTATACCAGCCAGGTTCCTCTCAGAGAATACTGATACAACAGCTTCATATTTAGCAATTAAATACAACCGCTCGCTCACAGAAAGATCCGTACCTTAAGACTGGAAAATTGCTCAGGTCACACCAATACCCAGAAAGGGATGTAGGAGTAATCCATCGAATTACAGGCCCATATCACTAACGTCGATTTGCAGTAGTGTTTTGGAACATATACTGTATTCGAACATTATGAAGTACCTCGAAGAAAACTATTTATTGAGACGTAGTCAGCACGGATTCAGAAAATATCGTTCTTCCGAAACACAACTAGCTCTTTATACACATGGAGTAATGAGTACTATAGACAGGGGATGTCAAATTGATTACATATTTTTAGATTTCCAGAAGGCTTTCAACACAGTTCCTCACAAGCGTCTTCTAACCAAACTGCGTGCCTATGGAATATCTCCTCAGTTGTGTAACTGGATTTTTGATTTCCTGTCAGAAAAGTTACAATTCGTAGTAATAGACGGAAGGTCATCGAGTAGAACAGAAATAATATCCGGCGTACCTTAAGGAAGTGTTGCAGGGCATCTACTGTGTCTGATCTATATTAACGACATAGGAGACAATCTTAGTAGCTGTCTTAGTTTGTTAGCAGATGATGGTCTCATTTACCGTCTTGTAAAGTCATCAGATGACCAAAAAGAATTGAAAAATGATTTAATACGATATCTGTATGGTGTGAAAAGTGGCAGTTGACATTGAATAAAGAAAAGTGTGAAGTTATTCACATGATTCCTAAAAGAAATCCGCTAAATTTCGTTTACGCGATAAATCACACAAATCTGAAGGCTGTAAATTAAACTAAATACTTAGGGATTACAATTACAAATATCCTAAATTGGCACGATCACATAAATAATGTTGTGGGTAGAGGCAACCAAAGACTGCCATTCTTTGGCAGAACACTTGAAAGGTTCAAGAGGTCTACTAAAGAGACTGCTTACACCACGCTTGGCCGCCCTATTCTGGAGTATTGCTGTGCAGTGTGGGATCCGCATCAGATGGTACTGACGGAAGTCATCGAAACAGTACAGAGAAGGGCAGCTCGTTTTGTATCATCGCGAAGTAGGGGAGATAGTGCCACAGATATGATACGTGAATTGGAGTGGGAATCATTAAAACAAAGGCGTTTTTCTTTGTAATGGGATCTTCTTATGAAATTCCAGTCACTAAGCGGAATCAGGGCTTGCACAGAAAAATTTAAGTGTACGTTTTTCCCGCACGCCGTTAGAGAGCGGTACGGTAGAGAGACAGCTTGGAGGTGGTTCATTGAACCCTGTGCCAGGCACTTTATTGTGAATAGCAGAGTAATCACGTAGATGTAGATGTAGATACACTGTAAGACAAAAGAAATCGATGTATCACGAAGGAATTATTCGAATGGGACGGAAATCGGTAGATGTGATGCATAGTTCTGTGCAGTTGGTATGTTAGATCGCCAAAATTCCGAAATGGTTGGAGGGCACTTTCCATATTACTCCAAACATTCTCAATTGGGGAGAGATCCAGTGAGCTTGCTGGCCAAGGTAGGATTTGGCAACCACGAAGACAACCGGTAGACTTTCGCTGTATGCGGACGGACATTATCGTGCTAGACATTAGCACTGAATGGCTTGCCATTAATACAACCTGAGTAGCGCTCTACTGTAATGGAGCCGCAGTGATAACCAAAGAGGTCCTGCTATGAAAAGAGTTGGCACCTCAGACCATCACTCCTCGTTTCTGTTCGTCCATCCTCTGCAGGACTCCGACCGTTTACTTACGTACTGAAACGAAACAACTAGAACCGTCGTTTTGGCGTTACTTTATTATATCGCAACCAGTTTCGGTGACTCAGTACATCATCGTCAGGCCTCAAATGACGCCGAGGGGATGAACTCCAATCGTATACACGATCACATCAGTGTCCTACATCTATGAACTAGCTTCCGTAGAATACATAAAAAGCGATGTTCTGACCGTTACCATCAACTAGTTGCAGTCAACTAGTTGATGGTTGCAGTCACATCAAAACGACGGCTGCAGATGTTTCACTTTATTTTGAATCACTCCTGGTTGTCGCTCATTTAGCGGACCCGTCTCCACTGCATATCGGTGCTCATTTAGAAGCGGTAATCACCATTGAAGACAATTCTACTCCAGGCTATCAGATTCCAGTCCAAAGAAGTCTCTGGGGCCGCCCCAGACAACGGTGGAATGCCAACCTGGCTGTCACCTACAATGTGGCCCGACAACTAGGAGTGATGGTTTTTTGTTGTGGTGTTCATTCCAGAGACTGGTTTGATGCAGCTCTCTATGCTACTCTTTTCTGTGCAAGCTTCTCCATCTCCCAGTACCTGCTGCTACCTACATCCTTCTGAATCTGTTTAGTGTTTCATCTCATGGTCTCCCTCTACGATTTTTACCCTCCGCGCTGCCCTCCAATACTAAATTGGTGATCCCTTGATGTCTCAGAATATGTCCTGCCAACCGATCCCTTCTTCTAGTCAAGCTGTGCCACAAATTTCTCTTCTCTACAATTCTGTCCAGTACCTCCTCATTAGTTATGTGATCTACCCATATAACCTCCAGCAGCCTTCTGTATCACCACATTTCGAAAGCTTCTATTCTCTTTTTGTCTAAAATATTTAACGTCCATGTTTCACTTCCACACATGGCTACACTCCATACAAGTACTTTCAGAAACAACTTCCTGACACTTAAATCGATACTCGATGTTAACAAATTTCTCTTCTTCAGAAACACTTTCCTTGCCATTGCCAGTCTACATTTTATATCCTCTCTACTTCGACCATCGTGAGTTATTTTGATCCCGAAATAGCGAAACTCATTTACTGCTTTAAGCGTCTCATTTCCTAATCTAATACCCTCAGCATCACCCGATTTAATTCGACTACATTCCATTATCCTCGTTTTACTTTTGTTGATGTTCATCGTATATCCTCCTTTCAAGATATTGTCCATTCCGTTCAGCTGCTCTTCCACGTCCTTTGCTGTCTCTGACATGGCATGGGGTGCCTTCTCTTTTCATATCAGCGCCACTTTGCTTGTCATCCGCTGCACTCTCACAGAACGGCGGTATGCAGACGATATTCTACTCCCCGTTCTATTTTACTTCATAGGAAGCTATCCTGGCCTTATATTTCAGCAAGATAATGCCCGCTCTCACACGGCGAGAGATACTGCTGCTTGTCTCGGTGCTTGCCAAACCCTACCTTGGCCAGCGAAGTCGCCGGATCTGTCCCCAATTTAGAACGTTTGGAGCATTAATGGACAGAGCTCTCCAACTAACAGTCTAATGCACCAATTGGACACCTTGTTGTACGATATCCCTCCTAGCCCTCCAACTAACGCGAGGTTTTGACAGTCTAATGCACCAACTGGACACATTGTTGTACAATATCCCTCCTAGCTCTCCAACTAACGCGGTTTTTTCAGTCTAATGCACCAATTGGACACATTGTTGTACAATATGCCTCAGGAGGACAACCAGCACCTCTGTCAACCAGTGCCAAGCATAGTAACTCGTTGCATGAGGATCGGAGGAGGACCGACGCGTAATTGACTTGCTCAATTTGTGAAGCTCTTTATCTTGAATAAACCAACCAGTTTTTCTGAAACTGTAATCATTTGTATGTGTCCACATGTGCATTACATCTATTGATTTACGCCACATTCGGATAATTCCTTCTTGGTGGTTCCTTTTTTGTATTGGACTGTCTCTCCTTTTTCCATTTTTAATTGATGGCATTCACTATTCTGCTCAACATGCTGCTGGAATTTGTCTGAAGTACAAAAATTAACTACTCCGGAAAACAACGTTTTACCAAATGTGAAAATATGTCCCAAGTTAAAACAGGGTCATCAGCCTAGGACCAAATATTCTATTGGGGTTTAATCGTGTTATTAAATTTTATCTTCCCTCTGTTGCGCTGTTATTGTATTGAACACCAATAGGCAGCAAGTGAAATCAAAATAAAAAGTTCCATTGTCAGAATTCAACTACAAGCTGAATGCATTTTGATACAGAATCTATTGGAAACCAGTACAAACTTCCGTTTTCAAGACAGATAAAATTGTTAAGACTTTAAAAATAATAAGTTCATTTATAAGTATCAGATGTTTCATGGTAAAAGACCTTCTGACGATGCACGACCGATGTGTACTGGCTAAGCGTCCCCACACTGTATGATGAGTTTTAAAAACATCTAGAATATACGGCGGAAACTGCTTATGGCAGTCTGTAGTGCACATTCCTTAAATTGATTCTAAAACCAGTCACTAAACTGAAGTACCTACCAAAAACATCATGTGTTCCTAGGTACACTATCCTTTAGGTCCAACACTGTGAAAGTTATCTCCTGATATCTTCGCCTATGTCCTACCACTCAATCTCTTCTTCGTATCAGCGTTTTCCACATATTTATGTCCTCACCGATTCCCCAGAGAACATCCTCATTCCTTATCTCATCAATCCACATTTTTTCAACATTTTTCTATAGCACCACATGTCAAACGCTTCAAGTCTCTACTTTTCGGCAACCTGAATGACTCATTGCCATGCAATGTTATGTTTCGAAATTACATTCTCAGTAATATATTTCTCAAATGAAGGCATATGTCGGATAACAGTGGACTCCTCTCCAACAAATACCTATGGCACAGGGGAACCCTATCGTTAATATCCTTTCAACCTGAATTTTAATGCTATTCCTGCACCTCCATTTCCCCTGCCAGGGCTTCTGCGAGATAAAGAATGTATCAGTATTTCACACAGCTTTGGAACACCTATGATGAAATAAGATGGATGGCATAGATAACAAACCTTCAGAATTTCTAAAATCAAAACGGCAAGCAAACGACTATTCAAGATAAATGTGCGTGATCTGTGAGACTGCAAACATACCATCAGACTCTCGGAAAAATTCCATCCAATCAGTTCCGCAGGCAGCAAGAAAATAGCTCTGAGCACTATTGGACTTAACATCTGAATTCATCAGTCCTCTAGACTTAGACTTACTTAAGCCTAAGGACATCGTAAACATCCATGCCCGAGGCAGGATTCGAACCTGCGTCCATAGCAGCAGCGCGGTTCCGGACTGAAGCGCCTAGAACCGCTCGGCCACAGTGCCGGGGCAACAAGAAAGATGAGTAATCTTTTACCTGTTATATCTACATTGTGATTCAAAAGTAACTGTAAAAACTTTGTCAGTTTAATCTACCGAAATAAGAGTAAAATGTTAATAAAGTATTGTTTGAAATTGCTTTATTTCCGAGATACGCAGTACATTAGGCATCGCAAGTGCACCACACATAACCCAAGATTAATTCTTGGTGATTAAAAAGTAGTTGTACACACTTATGAGTGGAATGTAGTGAACAAAATAAAAGTAAAATGTTAATAAAATTTTGTCCGAAATTGCTTTATTTCAGAGTTAAGCAGTACAGTAGGGATCACAAGTGCAGCACAAACAACCCAATACTAGTTCTTCTCAGAAAGCAACGACATGAAGGGCCAGAAATTCTACACAACTACTTAGTGTAAATCTACACCAGAACAATTTCAAAATGATATCAGTGTAGAAGAAGACGGTGACGTACTCGAGATCTTACCGCTCTTGGAATGTTGTGGCCTCCGTTTATCTCATTCTGCACCACTATTTTTAGTCTGCTGCTGTAGTTATTCTGCATTCTCAACTGGAACACCACGCACGACCTCCTTGAAACGGCCACAAAGGTACAGGTCCATGGTTAAGATCTGGAGGTTTGGTGGGCCAAGCAACAGGTCCCATACGACCTGTCCACTTATTAGGAGAAAAACTTGGAGTACTGTCTTGCATCCCAATTGAAATGCGCAGGGCCATTGTTGACAAAGCAACATCAATCGATATGCAGGCGAACACTTCATGCCAAAAGCCTTACTGGCCCATGATTTAATCCATATAACAAATGGCATTATGGACCACAACTCAGAAATAAAGCAGTTTCAGATTAAACTTTATGTAATATTTTACTCATTTTGATTCATATGTTATACCCTTGAAGTGTGTAGAGTTACTTTTGAATCAGCCTGTAAAAGCAGTGTGTATATGTGTATGTGTGTATGTCCAGGATTACCTCCTGAACTCTTGGATTGATTTAAGCCAACTTTGGCACAAGAGTATCAGCACCGTGGAGTTTACAAACTCCTAACTGCAATAAGAGGATAAATATGGGTGAGAAAGTGTTTTTTTAGCCCCCAGTATACAGGCTACCCTGTACAACAGGCATGATTTGTGGGAACAGTATTGGTCTTCTGAATCAAACTGCATTTATGGACACATATTAGAGGCAATAAACTGTATTCTGTGCCCTGTCATGTAGACAGCCCAAATTGATAAGTGTGTTGTGTTGCGTTAGTATCGTCTTGCTTTACCAACCTGCTTTGCACAGTAACCTGTAGATCGGGGGCACATAAATAATTTTCATGCCTCTGATGTTTAGCTTGCCCTGTATGACACACATCTTGTGGGAGTAGTATCGGTGTGCTTTTCTGAACTGTAGTATAGATGTTCCACTTGCTGACGAGCATGATTTGGGACAGGTTGAGATGGACAGAGGAGGTGATGGACAGAGTGAGGAAGATGGGGAGGTGGGAATGTCCAGAGAGAAAGGAGAAGGGAGAGATGTGAGAGGCAGGTGGAAGGTGCAGGGGGATGGTTGGCAAGTGGAAAGGAAGAGGAGAGGCAGAGATGTGAAGAGAGACGGGAAGTGGATATAGTGAGAGGGACAGGAAGGAAGATATGGTCAGAGAGAGAGGTTGGAGGAAATGGACGATGAGATAGAGAGAGAGAGAGAGAGAGAGAGAGAGAGAGAGAGAGAGAGAGAGCGTGGGGAGAAGGAGATAGATAGATCGATAAAGATGGGAGCGTGAAATGGATAGATGGAGGGAGGAAGAGGTGACGACAGAGAGGGGGAGAAGGTGTTGTGTTCAGCAAATGTGTCGAACACATAAACGCACGAAGCTAAGGGAAAAGACCAAAAGAAAAAAGAACAAAGCATGAGTGAGTTCCCAAGGACGAGTTACTCTCAGTCTAAGCTATAAACAAATAATTGAGTTTCTTTCGTAAGAATTGCTAAGACATGTGTATACTAAAGACGTATTTTGAGTAAAAAGTGATCATCAATGAGTCTGGCGTCGTTTTGTTATGAACTATAGTTAAATGACAAATAAATTTCTTAAACATTCCACCACTTTATTACTAGTCACCATGTGATACACATCATCATGACAAGTCGTTGTAGTCACTGTTGAACGTCGAGACACCAAGCGTCTCTGTGATGCGTGGTTACCAGCTTCTCTTAGAACCTACTGAAGAGATGGGCCAGAGATCTTCTTGATTCGATCTGTCCACCTGATGGCTGCTCTTTCCCTCGCTCTCTAGAACTTGATCTTCCCTTGTATGATTGTTTCCTGTAGGTATTCTTCATCTCTTCTCACAATACGCGCCAAGAACCGGAGAAGTTTTTTGGTTGACATAAGAAAGAAAAAAGGTGCCTAAGACACTGACTTGCTCAATACTGGAAACATCCGTCCTTTTTTCCATCCGTTTCATACGCAGCTTCCTGCAGCAGCACCGAAACTCAAACGCTTAACTCCGGCCTTAAGGGTTCATGTTTCTCAACCATAGAAAAACACAGAATACACAAGTCTTTCAGCAAGCTCGACAATAACAGTGTTCGTTATTGCTCTGGTGTGCCACATGTTGGTAAGAATCTTCATAGCCACTCTGCCTAGCGTGATCCGTCTTCATATCTCCACAGCTTCCCGTGTCGCAGATGGTTGATCCAAGACACAAAATTCCTTTATCAGTAACCCTGGAAGTTCATCTTCGCTGCTGGCATGTACGATGTGGGACTGTTTCACAGTTTTGCTGTGACTTCTCAGTGTACCCATTTTACCTGCATGCTCTAAAACTGGGATCCACTCTGCATTTTAGGTGGATTTTTTACGGGCTACTTGGATTTTTCTGCCCTGCCAAGTGTCCAGTCGTGGATTTCTTGCCTCAATATTTTCCTGTGTGGTATATCAGGTTGTATTATTTTGTGTTTTCAAGTCTTCTGATACAGCACCGACCCATTTTATTGTTCCAGTTTCTACACTACTGGGAATTTCATAGAATTCTGCAACCAAACTTTCTTCTGTTCTTAACTGTAGAATTTTAATCTGCGTTTCCCATATCCCAATAAATTGTGGTATAATTTTAATTTTACTATTTTCTCTTAGTCTGTCCGTTCCTTATTAAGTATAATTTAAACTTAAATATTCCTAGACAGTCAAATGAGAGCGATATATATGGGGAAAAATTAAGTAAATTATTTTTATGTTAAATGTGATAGCAGTAACTGTCAGTACATTTATCTCATTGCGAAATAAGGCGACCAATGCCTTCAAAGAATCAAGTTAGCGATTGCCTACGGAATCATGATTGTACCCAGTCGTGCACCTCTTCCTCTAAAGCAAATCGATGGCCACAAATGTGTCATCACAGCTCCAAAAATATGAAATAGACACGGAGAGAGATTGGGACTGTGTTGAGGATCTGTAAGGGCTTCACAGCGAAACTTCTACAACGTACAACCTCGGCAACAAGTGGACCGTGGACATTCATGGGCCGGCCAGTGTGGCCGAGCGGTTCTAGGCGCTTCAGTCTGGAAAAGCGCGACCGCTACTGTCATAGGTTCGAATCCTGCCTCGGGCATGGATGTGTGTGATATCCTTAGGTTAGTTAGGTTTAAGTAGTTCTAAGTCTAGGGGACTGATGACCTCAGATGTTAAGTGACATAGTGCTCAGAGCCATTTTTTGACACTCATGGCCATAGATTTGCTTCGGACGAAGACGTGCAGGCCTAGATAAAAGTATGGTCCCATAGGCAACCGCAAACATTTTTCCATGGAGTTAAGGACCGGCTTCCCTCAGACTGAGATGTGTGTGTTAAGATATATGGCGATTACTTCTGAAATAATAAACAGTTACTTACTCTTTTCTAACCGTCTCGTATTTCGTATATTTTGAGATACTTTTCTCGTCATGGGTGTCTTTATAAACCTGAGAGCTATTTAAATTTTAAGACAACGAATTTTGCAATCAACCTTTTCGACGAAAGTTTGCTGAACTGAGGAACTCTGATTATTCAGTGTTTAGTTTTCAGAATTTTATAGGCCAGTTTGTTGCTAGATACGTATGTTGTTTTCTCGAATGATACTTGGAGCCCCATTTCTTCTACTGTCTCTTTAAGAATTTCTATTAGTTTTTGTGCTGTTTAAATGTGCTGTCTTAGTCACAAAGTCGTTTGCAAAAGCTAAAGGCCTATTCAAGTTCAATAAGTTTATTATTTTTGCTGATATCGTAATTTCTCATACTCTCAGTGAGTGAAAACGACCCACAAAGATGTTCTACACCTACATCCACGCGACTACGCTGCTATTCATAATAAAGTGCCTGGGAGGGGGTTCAATGAACCACCTTCAAGCTGTCTCTCTACCTTTCCACTCTCAAACGCCACGCGGGAAAAACGACGACTTAAATTTTTCTGTGTGAGCCCTGATTTCTCTTATTTTATCGTGAAGATCATTTCTCCCTATGTAGGTGGATGCCAAGAGAATGTTTTCGCAATCGGAGGAGCAAACTGGTGATTGAAATTTCATGAGAAAATCCCGTCGCAACGAAAAACATCTTTGTTTTGATGATTGCCACACCAATTCACATATCATTTCTGTGACACTATCTCCCCTATTTCGCGATAATACCAAACGAGCTGTCCTTCTTTGTACTTTTTCGATGTCATCCGTCAGTCCCACCTGATGCGGATCATACACCGCACAGATATACTCCAGAATATAGGGGACAAGCGTGGTGTAAGCAGTCTCTTTAGTAGACCTATTGCACCTTCTAAGTGTTCTGCCAATGAATCGCAGTCTTTGGTTTGCTGTACCCACAATATTATATATGTGATCGTTCCAACTTAAGTTATTTGTAATTGTAATCCCTAAGTATTTAGCTGAATTTACAGCCTTCAGATTTGTGTGACTTATCGCGTAATCGAAATTTAGTTGATTTCTTTTAGTACTCATGTGAATAACTTCAAAAACATGGCTCAAATGGCTCTGAGCACTATGGGACTTAACATCTGAGGTCATCAGTCCCCTAGAACTTAGAACTACCTAAACCAAACTAACCTAAGGATATCACACACATCCGTGCCCGAGGCAGGATTCGAACCTGCGACCGTAGCAGTCTCACCGTTCCGGACTGAAGCGCCTAGAAACGCACGGCCACCGCGGACGGCTGAATAACTTCACACTTTTCTTTATTCAGGGTCAACTGCCACTTTTAGCGCCACACAGATATCTTATCTAAATCATTTTACAAGTAGTTTTGATCATCTAATGACTTTACAAGACGGTAAATGACAGCATTATCTTCAAACAATCTAAGAGGGCTAGTCAGATTGTCTCCTATGTCGTTAATATAGATCAGGAACAATAGAGGGCCTATAACACTTCCTTGGGGAACGCCGGGTAGTACTTCTTTAATGCTCGATGACTTTCCGTCTATTACTACGAACTGTGACCTCTGTGACAGGAAATCACGAATCCAGTCGCAGAACTGAGGCGATACGCGATAGGCACGCAGTTTGGTCACAAGACGCTTGTGAGGAACTATTTCTGGAAATCTAAGTATATGGAATCAATTTGACATCCCATGTCGATAGCACTCATTACTTCATGAGTATAAAGAGCTAGTTGTGTTCCACAAAAACGATATTTTCTGAATCCGTGCTGACTATGTGTCAATAAATCGTTTTCTTCGAGGTACTTCATAATGTTCGAATACGGTATATGTTCCAAATGTTGCTTCACTTCATATAATTTTTCGGAAAGGACTCTTCAGGAAGCATAATATTCATACTACTATAAAGAATAAATATAGTGTTTCTCTCACGAAAGTACGGACTAGGGAAATGACCGTGTAAAATTAACAATGCCACCAAAATAACCCTTAACCAAGATAAGCGCGCAACCACCTGAGTAAAAGCACGCTACAGACAGAGGAAAGAATGTAAGAGAAGAGCACCAAATCAAATCAGGCTGTACGGAAGGAATTTTCATTACATGGTGAGCCATTTGTGCTCGTTCAGAACTGCAAGCAGCAGCGCCAGGCCGAGCTAACGGCCAAGCAGAGCGCCTCTGTCCTTTGCTCTCTTCAAGCAGCCTCCGGGAAATTGTTTTTCTCCCCGGAATTGGATGAGAACAGTGTCGGCGCCGGGAACTACAGACCGTCTGGAGGACATCGGGCAACGGCTTTTCCAGTTTTTTCACAGTGTTGCTGCTCTTCCTGCATGTAAAACATATAAATGAAAACGTAAAAATCAAAAAGTAGTTTCGTAATCAAGATCCCTGAATTCAAATTTCAGAATATTCCCAAACTGATAGAACATTTCGTCTTTCGAGGACGGCTTGTACTTCTCCGCAGCAAAATTTCTCACATTACGAGAATAACTGAAGTTACTTGGATAATTGCCAGTTATTCGTAGCAAGTTTTGTCATAATTTAAAGATGTCAGTTATTATAATTTCTTCAAATAAATAAACCATACTTTCAAATTTTTTTGTGTTGAACTAAAAACTTGGGCGGAACTTTAAAAAGCAAATAAGTTGAGAATATTATTTAAATATTTTAGAAGGAAAAGGAAAAACGTTTATTACCTCACACAATAAATGTCCATAAATTACTGGTTTTCAAATCCATATTCAGACTGGATGGGCTTACAGATCGCTCAAAAACATTTCGTAATTCGTTTTCCCTCAGGTGTCTAAATAATAGTTGAAGATTACCTTTATCTGCATTATGCGTTTCACAAACACGTAATTGCCTTTTTACTTCCAAACTACAAATTAATATACGTTTCATGACGTGGTTAGTCATTAAGAAAAAATATTCTGCCCTAGCCCCTCACCAACTTTCCTTAGTTGCGACCTTGAAATGAATACATATACTGTTTAATATTACTTTCTACAGAAATTATTACACCTCTCCTTGTAATGAGTCGATGCTGGTATAGTTAACGAACACTTGCAATGAACCAACAGGTGCAATGAGTTACTAGATGATATATCTTTGGGCCGGCCTGAGTGGCCGAGCGGTTCTAGGCGCTACAGTCTGGAACTGCGCGACCGCTACCGTCGCAGGTTCGAATCCTGCCTCGGGCATGGATGTGTGTGATGTCCTTAGGTTAGTTAGGCTTAAGTAGTTCTAAGTTCTAGGGGACTGATGACCTTAGAAGTTAAGTCCCATAGTGCTCAGAGCCACTTGAACCATTTTTTGATATATCTTTGATTTTAGTTTTCATATCATGAATTGCTGATCAACTCGAAGACTGTCCAGTCTAGATGTGCATAGTCTACAATATATTATCACGTGAAATCAAATAATTTGTCCAGGTGTTGTTAGTAGTCCACAGGCGATTCATTCTCCAAAAATATATTTCGTAGAAATGAACTTGAAATGTAAATACGATAATATTTATTCTCGTCTGCTGCTACTGGATTTAAATTTCTAATATGCACTGACACCATACTTCTCTGCGATGTACAAGATTTTTCACAGTCGATCAACAATCTAGAACAGGGCCGGCCAGAAATTCTGCACGCGTGCGGTGCTCCTGCATATGTGCAACTTCCGGGTCACAGCGTGCACGCCGCAGCCGTCAGCGTTCATGTAGTGCATGTCTCTACGCACAGATGTCGCTTTATCCACTTGCTGGGATACACTGTAGCGGCGCATTCTAGTGCTCTTTCCAGAGCTTGGCAGCCAACCATGGGAAGGTATTTCGCGTATTAAACATTTAAAATACTGTCACAGTCTACTCATTGAGACGTCTACTTTTATGTTAACAGTTTAACCCAGTAAGACAAGTAATACAGTTAACAACCGTGGGTTTTTATTGAGGCAGCTTGACTGATGGCACGTAAATACGCGTAATATTTTTGATCTAGTATTTACGAAAGAGAGCACTTAGCGACTTCCAACGAACCTGATTCATGATTTCAAATAACATTAAACTAATGCAAGGTTTCCTATAACTAATTCTCGGTGCCCTCAGTTACACCCACATAATTTTTGTCTCACTGACCTCTGAACAGAGTTATAACCGCAGACCCCTCGATGATCAGCTGTTATTTCAATACCATTATTGCTATATCTTTCATCAGTTACGTCTGAAATCTGCATAATAACCGACAATGAATGTTATGTTTTATCGAGTCCAGCTGAGTCTAGCCCTTCACACATTAAAAAAAAATCCCTAAATGTAAGTATGCATTGGAACAATCGGTTTAATGACCAACTTTCCTGATAATAATGTAACATGGAGCAGAATGAGGCAATAATGCACAGTTAGTAAACAATAATTTTTAATTATGAAAGGAATAAATCCAAACACGTTTATCACTTGTCATGAGAAATGATAATTGAGTTGATGTGTCTCCTCCATTTTCTTAAGGACATTTAACTTTGCTTGCCATTCTTCACTGTTGAGTACACTACACTCGTCTTTGTGACATGTACTGTAGTGTCTTTCAATTGAAAACTTACGCTGGCTGCCTATTATTCGGCTGTGCAGCAAACATTGTGAGTTTTCACCAACGGCTGCAAAAAAGAATTGCACTTCCCAGACATTTTTGAACGACTGAGAACATAGATCTCCCGTCCTTTGCTTTTCCACAGTACCTGCCATTTCTCAGTACTTCTCTGTTAAGGTTATGTCGCTCGCTGTCGCACACGTGCGCACATGTGCAGCACTTCCGCACTTCTGCACACTGTGCAGCGTTTGGCCGGGCCTGATCTAGAATATCGTTTTGGAGCTACAAGCAAGCAGGCTGGCGTGAAAAAAGAAAGCCTCTACAAATTTTAAGAATAAACTTATGGTAACTAAATTTATGTTGGTCGTACCTGAAGTATGAATTGCGCGTTGAAAATATTTTTCAACATCTTTCTGGACGACTACTGGAAATTGCTGTTTAGTTTACGTGACTGCATTTGTATCTTCCACCTATCGTTGACCCACCTATTGCTTGATCCGTAGAACACTGATGGAAACAAATCGCAACACCAAAAAGTAATTAATATGGTGTCATGGAATTCCGGGAACACATTTGTCTAGCAAACATATTTGAGAGATTAATATTGCAAGATCACAGGTTAATGTGAGCGCGAGGCAACCCATTGGAAATGTGAAACGGTGCAGACACGTAAACGTGCATGCACTGTACTATACAGGCGCCGTATGTCAGTCTGTGGCATGGAATTCCGTGCCTGCTGCAGTTGGTCAATAAAAGGATGGGTTGTGGATGACGTTGGAGTTGTCGTCCGATAACGTCCCATAATTTCAAAATGGTTCAAATGGCTCTGAGCACTATGGGACTTAACTTCTGAGGTCATCAGTCCCCTAGAACTTAGAACTACTTAAGCCTAACTAACCTAAAGACATGACACACATCCATGCCCGAGGAAGGATTCGAACCTACGACCGTAGCGGTGACGCGGTTCCAGACTATAGTGCCTAGAACTGCTCGGCCACTGCGACCGGCATTCCATAAGTGATCGATCGCAGACATATCTGGTGACGGAGCAGGCCAGGGCAACATATTGACACTGTGTAGAGCACGTTGGCTTACAACAGCGTTATATGGGAGAGCGTTATCCTGTTGGAGATCACTTCCTGGAGCACTGTTCATGAATGGCAGCACAACTGGTCAAATCACCAGATCGGCGTACAAATTTGCAGTCAGGGTACAAGGTATAACCACGAGAGTGCTCCAGTTGTCATATGACATCGCATCCCAGACCATACTCCAGGTGTAGGACCGAGCGAGGTGGCTCAGTGGTTAGACACTGGACTCGCATTCGGGAGGACGACGGTTCAATCCCGCGTCCGGCCATCCTGATTTAGGTTTTCCGTGATTTCCCTCAATCGCTCTAGGCAAATGCCGGGATGGTTCCTTTCAAAGGGCACGGCGACTTCCTTCCCCGTCCTTCCCTAATCCGATGAGACCGATGACCTCGCTGTCTGGTCTCCTTCCCCCAAAACCAACCAACCAACCAACCAGGTGTAGGTCCAGTGTGTCTAGCATGTAGACAGACTTGTTGGAGGCCTTCAACTGGCCTCTTGCTACCCAACACATGGCCAGCATTGGCAGCGAGGGAGAACTAGCTTTCATCAGAAAACACAACAGACGTCCACCCTGTCTTCCAAGAGCCCTCGCTTGACATCACTTTAGTCGCAAATGGCGCTGGTTTTGGATCAGAGGAATGCACGATACAGTGCTTCAGGCTCGGACCTGTCCTTGAAGTAAGCGACGTCCAACAGTTCGTTCTGTCACTGTGACGCCAAATGCTGCTCAAATTGCTGCTGAAAGTACTATACTATGCGCCAGAGCCATACGCCTAACACGATGATCTTCCCTCTCGATAGTGACGTCCGGAGCCCGAGCTTCTTGTGACTGTACATTCTTGTGACCACCGCTGCCAGTAATCATGAGGAGATGAGTTGCGCCGGAGCAACGGAGGCTTGTGCATCACTGGTGGTGCGCGCTACCTCAGCTTGGCCAGAAGAGAAGCTGCGAAGCTGTGCTCGAACTGCGGTGTGACGCAAAGCGAACTGTCGTGCGTCATTACGCCACAGAAAAACTGTCGTGTTCTCACGCCACAGCATGGGCAGAAGTGGCCAGAAGAAGGCAGACACGGAGAAGAAGCTTTCGACACCGCAGTCCACTAGAAATGCGGAACAGAAGCGTGACGATCCCCCATTCGCCTGTTCCCCTCTGTACATCCAGTGCAGCAGAGGGTCATGGGCAGAGTTGTGTGATGTTATAGCCGACTGCTGCAGAGAAGAAGTTGGCGTGGAGTCCCTTGACCCAGACCCTGTCGCAAAGCTGCAAGCAGCAAACGTGGTCGACCTCCGCACACTGAAGAACTGGTTCAAATGGCTCTGAGCACTATGCGACTTATGAGGTAATCAGTCCCCTAGAACTTAGAACTACTTAAACCGAACTAACCTAAGGACATCACACACATCCATGCCCGAGGCACGATTCGAACCTGCTATCCTAGCGGTCGCGCGGTTCCAGACTGCAGCGCCTAGAACCGCTCGGCCACCGCGGCCGGCCGCACTGGAGAGCGCTGTGGCCACCCTCATCGTTGATCCACCTACCGTGAAGAAGACGACCGCGCCAAAACATCGCGAGAAGACGTCCAAGGCTTTGCTCAGGGGGCTACCTTGGATCTGCGACGAGAAGACGTCCAGGGCTTTGCTCAGGGGGCTACCTTGGATCTGCGACGAGAAGACGGTCCAACAAGGGCTTTACGTGCCGGATTCCGGGATGCAACTGAAAAATTGCTTAATCGGACGTATTAAGAAGCGGCGCAAAGCGAGAAGAAACGACGACGGCGCTGTAAGAGCCGCCGAACAAAGACGGAATCGAGAGGCGAGAAGATAGTTTTCATACCGCGGTAGTGAGTGTGGCGCCCCACGGAGCAGCCGGCGAAGAAACACAGCGTGACGGGCACAACGAAGGGGACCACGGGTGCCTCTACAATAACACCGAAACCCCTAAGCTCCGAACAGCTCTGCTCCGATGTGTGGGCTACTACAGCGATCAAAGCGCTCAAGGTTATGGGCTACGCCGTCCGCTACACAGGGGTGACTCAACCGTGGCCCGCACTTAGCCAACAGAGGAAGAATGGTGCCACTACACGACCATACATCTCCGAGTGTTTGGCTACGGCTCGCGCCTACCAGACACCGATGGGTGTTCCCCAGTCACCACCGACGCAGCACGGCAGGGGGCTCTCACAGCTTAAACAGCAGCACACCTTGCTGCCGCACCGTAACGGACTGATCTCTTGTGACTAACACGTGGCTTGACATGATATTCGCTTGCATGATATCCGCTGTTATCTTAACCTATCATTGCGTGACCAGTCGCAGTCAATAAGATTACGCTACTGCTCTTACTACCCGACCCAAATATCGCAGAGGTTTTTTTTTTCCATTGGCACTTGGCGTGGCACATTTTGTTCTCTGTGCCTTTCAACCTCTACCCTTCGTCCAATTTTCGACCCTGGTTAATCTTAACCAGAAGTATGCAAACATCGCAGTACCCACAGCCTGTGAGACCTCACTTTAATGAAAACTAACCCCTATACAGAGACGGCAGTAGACCTATTGTGTTGAGCATCACATCTGTGTGGTGGTGCAGGGTCTCCATCTCCCGGATTTTTAGGGCCTCCAGTCATGCATAGGGGGCTACATTCCTGCCAAGTATTCCTGAAATACCGCAGAAGGAACATTCAACTTCTCGTGTCGCTTTCATACGGTCCCATCCAAATACTGCGACGTGTTAATAACGGCATCTCTGTTGCCTTAAAGGCATTCTTGACTACCATCAACTCACCGCGTCCGTTATAAAGTGTATTTATCCAAACCAGATTTGCCACTAGCGCCATTCTTATGCGATTGACGCGAAATTTGGATAGACATAACCTTTCAGATGTGGAAATACGCTTACTAGTTTTTGTGTATGTCGTACAACTCCTTGGTGATGCGATTTTCCGTCAGTATACTGTCACATAGATACGCTAAAGATCAAGCTTCAGTTATTCTGGAAATACCAACCACAGATAACTATAGATGTTGTGTGAGTCGTCCCACGAGCATTCAGCTAATATCACGAGTTGTGAAATGTACTGATCAGTGTAATGTTTGGCTGAATACTTTAATGTATACATACTGCTCTCCATTCGTAAACATGACTGCTTTAATACAGCAAACCTGAGACGATTCTGCATTTTATTAGGCACCTCGCTAGCTCTGTGTCCTACACATAGATAACAATCAGCTGTTCTCAAGTCACTATATATATACGAGGGTTGGAACTTAAACAGTGGCAACTATTTATTCACAACCCATACAAAAGTGTTACATATTTGCACCTGTTACTGTCGTTCAAAGTAGTCACCAGCGTTGTGTAGAACTCGTTGCCAGCGATGTGGAAGGTGCAGTATACCGCTAGCAGAGCCTGTTGTGTTGATGGTGTGAATGAATTGGTCTACTGCCTGTCTAATCTCTGGAACAGTTCTGAAGCAAATGCCATAAGTGGTTCCTTCATCTTCGGAATCAAATTAAAGTCACAAGGACTTAAGTCCAGGGAGTATGGTGGATGGTACAGTACTTCCCAGTCTCATCGAGCTAACAGAGCAGCCACAGCTTTCGCTGTAAGCGCCTGCGCATTGTCGTGCAGAATGATGGGTGGGTTGTACCAAAAGTGTCGCCGCTTCTTTCGCAAAGTTCGTCGCAGGTGATGCTCCTAATACGAACAGTAATACTGTGCACTGACGGCCTGCGTGGAGGAACGTAATGCGTTATAACAACACCATCACAGACGTACGCGAGAATCACAATAACTTTACATCGCTCCATTCACACCATCTAAATCTACATCTACATGGATCCTCTACAAATATTCAACAGAACAGGCTCTGCTAACGGTAAAGTAAGCTTTCCACATCGTTGGTAACGGGTTCTACACGACGCTGGTGACTACTTTGAAGGACAGTAAAAGGGCATGTAACACTTTAGTATCGGTTGTGAATAAATAGCTGCCACTACTTGTGTGTGTGTGTGTGTACCTGCGTTTGGCGTGCGTGAGTGCGTGTGTGCGGGCGAACGTGTGAGGGAAGAGATTGCTCATATATTTTGGTGCTGTTGGTAGCCCCATGGCACTATCAAATATGGTGCTCACCTCCGAGAGGAAAACAAACCAACTAGGAATTATGTGCTCATAAATATGGGATGGCTAGGTTACACACTATGAGAAAAAATAATTGAGCCAATGATACTCGACATACGGAAAGGAAATAGCAATACCTTTACTCCTGTCAGATTACACAACTTGTAGAGCGATAGGAGTAAATACATCTCGCCAGATAGTGGTACTCCAGTCAAATCACCAAAGAAATTGACAACACAGCAACGACAGTACGTCGATAGCGAGAGATATAACCGTATTCTTCTCTGTAAGACGCAAATATTCTCAAATTTACTAGAGGGGAGTGTGGTTTGATAAGTTTGGTAGAAAAAGCAAGAAAAAAATTTGTTTCATTATCAGATCACCTTACTTTTCGACCAGTCTTCTTTGAGGGCTATACACTCGGACCAGCGATCCTCTTGCAAAATACGCGTTGAGGGCAACTATCAATCCCTTATTTTATGAAAATTTGTTCCCAGCAAACCAAAGTTTCAACTTATGGAACAGGAAGAAGTGGCTTGGGGCTAAGTCTAATGAATAGCGTGGATGAGTAACCAATTCAAAGCACAATTCATGCATTTCACTGACAAAAGTGCACATTTAGTGTGCCAATATTGGTCTTTCAAAGATCTATCAATGAAGCATCATGGGCTCCAGTTGTGGATGTGGCTTTTTCCAAGTAATCTGTGAGGACTATGCTTTGGGAATCCAAAAAAAAAAAAAACAACAGTCGCGATCACTTTATCGGCTGACAAAAAGGTCTTTGCCTTCTTTCGTACTCTTTTATCAGACTTTGACCATTGGTTTGACAGCCGTTTTGGCTCAGGTGTATAATGATGGATCCAGGTTGCACCAAAAGTCCTAAACTGATGCAAAAAGTCTTGCGGATAGGGAGTAAATATCGCTAGACATTGATCTAAAATGTTGCGCCGGATGCTCTTTCAGTCAACCATGAGAAATCGCGGCATCCAACTCCCACAGAATTTTTCATAGCCATTTCTACGTGTAGGACGTTTTGCACAGGCTCAGTTGAGATTCCTACAGTCCCAGACATCTCACAAAGTTTTATTTGGCGGTATTGCATTACCACATCATGAATTTCGTTAATAGTTTCCTTTCGGGCGACCTCAATTGGACAATTGGAGAGCGATACGTCTTCGGCGCTTGTCAGTCGCATAAAAGAGTGGCGCGACTATGAGGATGCAAATCTGATTTGGATAAATACACGCTGTAATGGTCGTGAGCATTAGTTACCTTTGAGACGGAACGTGGTGAGTTGATGGTAGTCAGAATGCTTTTAAGGCAACAAAGCGGTACGAGAAGCTGGATTTCCCTTCTGCGATATTTCGGAAATACTTGGCAGGAATTCAAATGGTTCAAATGTCTCTGAGCACTATGGGACTTAACTGCTGAGATCATCAGTCCCTTAGACTTAGAACTGCTTAAACCTAACTAACCTAAGGACATCACACACATCCATGCCCGAGGCAGGATTCGAACCTGCGACGTAGCGGTCTCGCGGTTCCAGACTGAAGCGCCTAGAACCGCTCGGCCACTTGGCAGAAAAGTAGCCCACTATACAGGGTGTTACAAAAAGGTACGGCCAAAGTTTCAGGAAACATTCCTCACACACAAAGAAAGAAAATATGTTATGTGGACATGTGTCCGGAAACGCTTACTTTCCATGTTAGAGCTCACTTTATTACTTCTCTTCAAATCACATTAATCATGGAATGGAAACACACAGCAACAGAACGTACCAGCTTGACTTCACTTTGTTACAGGAAATGTTCAAAATGTCCTCCGTTAGCGAGGATACATGCATCCACCCTCCGTCGCATGGAATCCCTGATGCGCTGATGCAGCCCTGGAGAATGGCGTATTGTATCACAGCCGTCCACAATACGAGCACGAAGAGTCTCTACATTTGGTACCGGGGTTGCGTAGACAAGATCTTTCAGATGCCCCCATAAATGAAAGTCAAGAGGGTTGAGGTCAGGAGAGCGTGGAGGTCATGGAATTGGTCCGCCTCTACCAATCCATCGGTCACCGAATCTGTTGTTGAGAATCGTACGAACACTTCGACTGAAATGTGCAGGAGCTCCATAGTGCATGAACCACATGTTGTGTCGCACTTGTAAAGGCACACGTTCTAGCAGCACAGGTAGAGTATCCCGTATGAAATCATGATAACGTGCTCCATTGAGCGTAGGTGGTAGAACATGGGGCCCAATCGAGACATCACCAACAATGCCTGCCCAAACGTTCACAGAAAATCTGTGTTGATGACGTGATTGCACAACTGCGTGCGGATGCTCGTCAGCCCACACATGTTGATTGTGAAAATTTACAATTTGATCACGTTGGAATGAAGCATCATCCGTAAAGAGAACATTTGCACAGAAATGGGGATTGACACATTGTTTGACGAACCATTCGCAGAAGTGTACCCGTGGACGCCAATCAGCTGTTGATAGTGCCTGCAGACGCTGTACATGGTACGGAAGCAACTGGTTCTCCCGTAGCACTCTCCATACAGTGACGTGGTCAACTTTACCTGTTACAGCAGCAACTTCTCTGACGCTGACATTAGGGTTATCGTCAACTGCACGAAGAATTGCCTCGTCCATTGCAGGTGTCCTCGTCGTTCTAGGTCTTCCCCAGTCGCGAGTCATAGGCTGGAATGTTCCGTGCTCCCTAAGACACCGATCAATTGCTTCGAACGTCTTCCTGTCGGGACACCTTCGTTCTGGAAATCTGTCTCGATACAAACGTACCGCGCCACGGTTATTGCCCCGTGCTAAGCCATACATCAAATGGGCATCTGCCAACTCTGCATTTGTAAACATTGCACTGACTGCAAAACCACGTACGTGAAGAACACTAACCTGTTGACGTTACGTACTGATGTGCTTGACGCTAGTACTGTAGAGCAATGAGTCGCATGTCAACACAAGCACCGAAGTCAACATTACCTTCCTTCAATTGCGCCAACTGGCGGTGAATCGAGGAAGTACAGTACATACTGACGATACTAAAATGAGCTCTAACATGTGGTCTTCAGTCCTGAAACTGGTTTGATGCAGCTCTCCATTCTACTCTATCCTGTGCAAGTTTCTTCATCTCCCAGTACCTACTGCAACCTACATCCTTCTGAATATGCTTAGTGTATTCATCTCTTGATCTCCCTCTACGATTTTTACTATCCACGCTGCCCTCCAATACTAAATTCGTGATCCCTTGATGCCTCAGAACATGTCCTACCAACCGGTCCCTTCTTCTAGTCCACTTATGCCACAAACTCCTCTTCTCCCCAATTACATTCAATACCTCCTCATTAGTTATGTGATCCACCCATCTAATCTTCAGCATTCTTCTGTAGCACCACATTTCGAAAGCTTCTATTCTCTTCTTGTCTAAACTATTTATCGTCCACGTTTCACTTCCATACATGGCTACCCTCCATACAAATACTTTCAGAAACGACTTCCTCACACTTAAATCTATACTCGATGTTAACAAATTTCTCTTCTTCAGAAACGCTTTCCTTGCCATTACCAGTCTACATTTTATATCCTCTCTACCTCGACCATCATCAGTTATTTTGCTCCCCAAATAGAAAAACTCCTTTACTACTTTAAGTGTCCCATTTCATAATCTAATTCCCTCAGCATCACCCGAAATAATTCGACTGCATTCCATTATCCTCGTTTTGCTTTTGTTAATGTTAATCTTATACCCTCCATTCAAGACACTATCCATTCCGTTCAACTGCTCTTCCAAGTCCTTTGCTCTCTCTGACAGAATTACAATGTCATCGGCGAACCTCAAAGTTTTTATTTCTTCTCCATGGATTTTAATACCTACTCCAAACTTTTCTTTTGTTTCCTTTACTGCTTGCTCAATATACAGATTGAAGAGCATCGGGGAGAGGCTGTCTCACTCACCTTCGAACCACTGCTTCCCTTTCACGTCCCTCGACTCTTATAACTGCCATCTGGTTTCTGTACAAATTGTAAATAGCCTTTCGCTCCCTGTAGTTTACCCCTGCCACCTTCAGAATTTGAAAGAGAGTATTCCAGTCAACATTGTCAAAAGCTTTCTCTAAGTCTACAAATCTAGAAACGTAGGTTTGCCTTTCCATAATCTTTCTTCTAAGATAAATCGTAGGGGCAGTATTGCCTCACGTGTTCCAACGTTTCTACGGAATCCAAACTGATCTTCCCCGAGGTCGGCTTCTACCAGTTTTTCCACACATCTGTAAAGAATTCGTGTTAGTATTTTGCAGCTGTGACTTATTAAACTGATAGTTCGGTAATTTTCACGTCTCTCAACACCTCCTTTCTTTGGGATTCGAATTATTATGTTCTTCTTGAAGTCTGAGGGTATATCTCCTGTCTCATACATCTTGCTCACCAGCTGGTAGAGTTTTGTCAGGGCAGACTTTCCCAAGGCTATCATTAGTTCTACTGGAATGTTGTCTACTCCCGGGGCCTTGTTTCCACTCAGGTCTTTCAGTGCTCTGTCAAACTCTTCACGCAGTATCATATCTCCCATTTCATCTTCATCCACATCCTCTTCCATTTTCATAACATTGTCCTCAATTTTAGAGGTAACTAGACAAAAAAAAAAACGGTAGAAATCTGTGGGAAAAGAAGTGGCTAATGGAAGAAAATAAATTCACTCACGTTGTCATAAGCAGGAGGAGCCATGATTTCCGCAAGTATTTGAGAAAGGGTATACGCTGCTAGGAGAGTCTTTTAGCTTCACTACAGTTTCAAGCCAGTGACAGAAGTCAAGAGAGCAATTTCAGTGCTGTTGTATCCCCACAATTATTAATGTCAGAAACCTGTAATGTGGTTTGTAGCTGACAGAGGAAATACAACATGATAAAGCAAAAGAAAGAAGTCATAAGGTGCGTTTATTTAAGCGTTATTAATTTATGCATGTAGCAGAAACATGAACAGTGAGTTTAAGAAACTGATTTCATATTCGAAGAAGAAAGACTACACATGGTGGTGGCCCGGATCGTCTGATACATACGACACGTACGTTTAGATACTGTAAGAGCTATAAAAAGAATCCCACACTTTGCTGATTATAGTAGAGGGGTTGGATGTAGGCTGGAATTCTTTTAACACTTATAACAATAAAGCTCGCGTATTTTATGAATTAACGTTCATTGAAAGTCGATATTTCGGTTTTTAGATTTCATTTCAGATACGTATCTGAAATAAAATCTAAAACAAAAATACAGAGGGTCAATGAACTTTTAGTGCATGCGCCGCACGAAATCACTATGGATTTATTTAGAAAATGAGAGAGGTGCTTGATTTCTTGCGTCTGTATTGCTGTACTCTTCGCACTATGTGTCCTCCCACAAACATCACCCTGTTTTGTATCCCGCCTGGCAGACGGCGCGTGGGTAGGACCGGGAAAAGGTAATACTAGTCGGTACTGCAAGAACGTGGTTTACTGGTGCAGAATCAAGGTGATAAACGATTACATAACTTTGTACGTAGGTGCGATGCCGATGCGAAGGCTCCTGGCTGGCTGCACCTGATAAAAAGGGGAGAATCTGTAGCGATGCTCTTAGAGCTCTCCAGCGCCGGCTAGAGGGCGCTGTCATCGGTGTCGGTGTCGCACTGCCAACTTAACTGGTACCTAAGCCGTGGCATCTAGCTATCGGTACCACACCCTGTCTTGTATTAGAACAGTATTTAATCACGTGCGCAGTGACAAAGGACGAACTTTTATGGGGCAGTTGGGGCGACAGCGCTACACACGGCACAATTTGTTGGGTGGAGTGGTGGGGGGATACAATGAAGCGTGGTCCTACTCGCTAGATATCCTGTCGAGGAAAGCTCGTCGGTCGGTCTGTTAACGCGCCTACACACGTCCAATTTGTCAGTCGGTCGGTCGGTGGACGTGTGGAGCCTATTATCTGGGCGACTACGAAGGAAACTGAGTGTGGTGTCACCGCCAGACACCACACTTGCTAGGTGGTAGCTTTAAATCGGCCGCGGTCCATTAGTACATGTCGGACCCACGTGTCGCCACTGTCAGTGATCGCAGACCGAGCGCCACCACACGGCATGTCTCGAGAGACTTACTAACACACTGACGAAGCCTCGCTCATTTGCAGAGCAGATAGTTAGAATAGCCTTCAGCTAAGTCAATGGTTACGACCCAGCAAGGCGCCATTAGTAACATTGCATGTATCTACAGAGTCTCACTTGTATCGTCAAGAGCGATGTACAACAATGATGGATTAAAGTTAAGTATTCCAGAAGCTACGTACTTTTTTTTATAGCATTCATTACGTATCCTGTTTCAGACCTATCTCTAGCCTGCGTGAGTTAACGCGTGCATATCGGCTTCCTCACTCAGGTAGTGTTCGTAGTGTTGGCTAACTGCTAACACTACACTGAGTTCGGGGGCCTGCCCGCGAGAAGAGAGCGGATTTGTTGCTACTTGGTCGTTCTCATCCACAGATCCATTGTGCACCTGTCAGAAACAGTGAGTGGAACCTCGGGGAAAGTGGTTGTGCTCGGGGGCTGGACTGTTCTTACAGAGCGGGTTACTTATGTGACCGTTTGCATGCACGGAATCGTTATGAGTCGACACAGATGAGCCGTTTGGAAGTTCGGTAACCTGTGGCGGACGATGGTTCTGATGGTGTGGCTACGTACGATAAGAGGAATTACATTGTAGTCACGATGTCTGTGTATCTTGACTGTCGCAAGGAACCTTCATTTGGAGCTGGTGCCATAATCTTACAGGTACTATACTGAAAGTAGTTCAGAATTATCCAGTGCGGCCATATTGCAGGCAATAACGTTTTCAGTGTGTTATACCGTATAATCTTACACACTTTGTGTGCGTGTACGCTCTGAACAGACCGGTGCCTTGCTAGATATTGTTCATGGCGACTATCGAGATAAACTTTGTTACTAATTATTAGTAACTGATTATCTTGAGAGCGTTTTGCAGTGTTTTGATGATAATTCTATGCGACGAGTATGTTGTGTTAATAATTGTTTACGTTCGCGGACATCCACAATATACACTCTACAGCCACATTACTGTGATCACCTATCAGAAGCCTGAATAACGACCACTAGTAGCGTGGGCAAATGCGAAATCTGCAGGAAGAGAGTCAGTGAGTTTCTGGATGTAGAACCACGCCGACTGCATTGCTGTGGCTGGATGCGATAGGTTCTTGGTTGAGGATCCATGGAGCGAACGAGGTGATCGTGGGGGTCCTACAGATTCTCCATTGGGATTAAATCAGAAGATTTTGGTTGCCAGGGGAGTACAGTAAACTCAATCTTATTCTCTTCGAATGACGTTATGTACACAGCGAGCTGTGAGACACGTTACATTGTCGTGCTGGTACGAGGGCAGTTCAATAAGTAATGCAACACATTTTTTTTCTCGGCCAATTTTGGTTGAAAAAACCGGAAATTTCTTGTGGAATATTTTCAAACATTCCCACTTCGACTCGTATAGCTTCATTGACTTCCGACAGATGGCAGCGCTGTACGGAACTGTTAAAATGGCGTCTGTAACGGAAGTGCGTTGCAAACAACGGGCAGTGATCGAGTTTCTTTTGGCGGAAAACCAGGGCATCTCAGATATTCATAGGCGCTTGCAGAATGTCTACGGTGATCTGGCAGTGGACAAAAGCACGGTGAGTCGTTGGGCAAAGCGTGTGTCATCATCGCTGCAAGGTCAAGCAAGACTGTCTGATCTCCCGCGTGCGGGCCGGCCGTGCACGGCTGTGACTCCTGCAATGGCGGAGCGTGCGAACACACTCGTTCGAGATGATCGACGGATCACCATCAAACAACTCAGTGCTCAACTTGACATCTCTGTTAGTAGTGCTGTCACAATTGATCACCAGTTGGGATATTCAAAGATTGGTTCCCGCTGGGTCCCTCGTTGTCTAACCGAACACCAAAAAGAGCAAAGGAGAACCATCTGTGCGGAATTGCTTGCTCGTCATGTGGCTGAGGGTGACAATTTCTTGTCAAAGATTGTTACAGGCGATGAAACATGGGTTCATCACTTCGAACCTGAAACAAAACGGCAATCAATGGAGTGGCGCCACACCCATTCCCCTACCAAGAAAAAGTTTAAAGCCATACCCTCAGCCGTAAAGTCATGGTTACAGTCTTCTGGGACGCTGAAGGGGTTATTCTGTTCGATGTCCTTCCCCATGGTCAAACGATCAACTCTGAAGTGTATTGTGCTACTCTTCAGAAATCGAAGAAACGACTTCAGCGTGTTCGTAGGCACAAAAATCTGAACGAACTTCTCCTTCTTCATGGCAACGCAAGACCTCACACAAGTCTTCGCACCCGAGAGCAGCTCACAAAACTTCAGTGGACTGTTCTTCCTCATGCACCCTACAGCCCCGATCTCGCACCGTCGGATTTCCATATGTTTGGCCCAATGAAGGACGCAATCCGTGGGAGGCACTACGCGGATGATGAAGTTATTGATGCAGTACGACGTTGGCTTCGACATCGACCAGTGGAATGGTACCGTGCAGGCATACAGGCCCTCATTTCAAGGTGGCGTAAGGCCGTAGCATTGAATGGAGATTACGTTGGAAAATAGTGTTGTGTAGCTAAAAGATTGGGGAATAACCTGGTGTATTTCAATGCTGAATAAAACAACCCCTGTTTCAGAAAAATAATGTGTTGCATTGCTTATTGAACTGCCCTCGTATATGCCATAGTGCCGAGAGGAAACAAATTGCATGTGGGGTTTACCATGGTACCTAAGGATATATGCATACCTGTATTGATTCATTGTGCCGTCCAGAATGACGAGATCACCCAGGAAACGCCTCCAGATGGACCCTCCCGACAATAGTTGCAAGATGTTTGCTTTACCACGTTTCCAGACGTACACTACGACGACCATCTGTGCGGCCGAGCATAAAACGTGATGCATTCGAAAAGACCACCTCCACCATTCAGTGGACGTCAAGCTGGCGGGCACATTGCAACCTTCGTCGCCAATTAACAGCAATTAAAACGGCTGTGTGAACCAGGCGCCTGCTACGAGGCCTCAACGCAGCCACGTTCGCCCAACAGTCATTGAGGAGAAACTGTTATTAGCCCATGGCTTCATATAGGCGGTCAGCTGCTCAAATATTGCTCGTCTATTCGCCCGCACATACCTCCACAGACGTTCTTCATGCCTGTCTTCTACGGCTCGTGGTGCACCACCGTTGCCTCAGTGTCGGTTTTGGATAGTGCCATTTTGCCATGCACGGTATACTTTAGCCCTAAAATACTGCGAACCCTCCCATACCTATACCGTCGTCGATTCGACTACCACTTCTAAGTTTGGCCAGGAAAATGACTAAAGCGACGCAATGGTGGAATTATAAACCCTTTTTGTTGGAAAGTTAAGGAAAATTACATTTTACAGTTTACACGGTCTTACCATTGCGTTAACTCACAAAAACTCGCGTTGTGTGAGTCCACAAACCAAAGGGCGCTGATACTTACTTTTCACCCGGGGAACACGTTGGAATAAGAACTGAAAGGAAAATTGCATCAACTCTTACACGATAATTTGAGTGACCACATGCCAGAAGTACTGAATACAAACAATAGTTACATAAAAGAACAGAAGAAAAATGTCGTCTGAGAAAAATAATCCAAACCATTTTAGAATGTCACCCGTATATCCAGTGGAAGCCGTCGGTCCTTGGTGAAGATGGACAATATTCATTACTAGTGGTTTACCAGTTGTTTCACGCGGACCTTCCGTTTACCAGTCCATTCCTGTCTTAGCCATTAGCTCGCCTTTAGATAGCACCAAGATGTACTGGAATTGCCTCCGCAAGACGCCGTTGTGGCCGACGACAGGGAAGCTGCTGAGGAACTGTCCTCACTTGAACCATTCTAGTTACTTGTGTTCTGTTCATTTTTCAGGCCCGTTTCTTCGGGGCGAATAGTTCGCTGTCCTGTCCCCTTCTTGTTTTTCCCAACAGTTGCTTCGTTCTCGATTCGTGCCACCGTTGCCGGCCGGAGTGGCCGAGCGGTTCTAGGCGCTACAGTCTGAAATCGCGCGACAGCTACGGTCGCAGGTTCAAAACCTGCCTCGGGCATGGATGTGTGTGATGTCCTTAGGTTAGGTAGGTTTAAGTAGTTCTAAGTTCTAGGGGACTGATGACCACAGCAGTTAAGTCCCATAGTGCTCAGAGCCATTTTTGTGCCACCGTTGCGTTCAGCGTTCCTTCATTCCAGTCTGACGCGGAGTCGATGGCGTCATCGGGAACGATGTCTTTTCCTTCGACGTGGTGGTCTTCCTCAGGTTCATCAGATGATGATATGTCAATATCTGATTCCTCTGCATCCATAACTCTCGGTTTTGAGTAGTTCGTCAGAACCTGACGAGAAAATGAAAGTTATGGAATAGGTACCACAGCTCACCTGGAACCAAAACGTTCTTTTTAACAAACATCCAATCACACACCTATAGCAAATTAGCCGCTCATTACTAAACGTTCGTCGAATCGAAGAGTGTTTTGTTCGTGAATACTACACGTTAATCGTTTCAACGAATCATTTACGTGCACACCTATACCTTCGTCAATTCGACGCTGTAACTTCGGGACGAAATGTGGTTTACCTGATCTAAGAGCGGTGCAGGTCACTTCCTCCGGGCGTTACCACAGAGCCTTACTGCCCCCCCCCCCCCCCGGCCTCCACCCCCCTCCCGGCCCCAGGCACTGCTGCGAGGTGCGAGGACAGCGCTTCTGTCCTGTCCACAACAATAGGAGAGGGGGAGCTGGGAATGTGTTCGTCGAATCAACTACTAATAGCATTCTGAGGTTAACCAAGGCGGCACGCCTTTTCAGGAAGCCAATGACCCTGCCCTTCTGAACGTGAGACACATCTCGCCGTTTCCACATTACTATAACGACTGCACTATTTTCCGCGTCTCCTTGACGTGGTTTACGTTCTTTCCACTTCCAGTTATGCAAACTACCGTCAGTCTGTGGTTACTGCAAGTTGACGTCGAACATAGGCGGTGGCCACATTAACATTATTGTATGAGTTTGTATAGAGGCAGTGTGTTCCATTACAGTAGACTCGTTAGATTTTCCATATTATGAGTAATTCGGGGGCGGCTTTACCAACGGTAACGTGTATTGCTTATAGAAGCATCACTTATTTCCATTGCTAGTACTAAGCTGTTGCATGTTAGCTATTGTGGGATTTCTCCTGTCTTTTATTTGCTGGTGGACTGCGGCTCCAGTACCAATGTGTATGTGACGGCGATGTTCTCATTAGAAACTTCCTAGATCTTGGTAAGAGAAGCTTCGTTCCTGACTGAATCACTAGTTTAAAGAAGGGAACTAATCCAAAACCTCTTTTTGTGGGGAAATACAAAGAAACTTCCTCCCGTTCTTATTTATAATTTTGTCTTAACGAAACATTTATATGAGATTCTTTACAGTAAACTCCTATCTCAGTAGCTTGGAAAGGTGATGTGCATTGTCCTGAAGGGCGCATCACAAAAGTAAAAACTAAGGATTTGTTCCCTTCTCAAAACTGACTATGACTTAAGCCTTAAAACATCTTATTACAGTGCCACAAATAGTTATACCTTCACAAAACTTTCATAACAGAACGCATACAGGAAATGTCCGTATTACTCATAGGTTTTTAAAGCGTTATCTACGAAATTTACCCTGGAAATCCTGACGGTCATTCGTTTTTATCGTTCCCTGCAGGAGCTGTTGTTTCTCTCATCAACACCTCCATATAAAATATTTACTCATCATGGATTTATGTAACTATCTTGCGTACATCATTGATCTTCTTGTCTTGACTGGAATTTATTTTATGGTACGTCCTTTCTGTTGAATACGGGGGGGGGGGGGGGGGGCTCTCGTTCTTTTGCAGCAAGAAAGTGTTCTTCACGAAACCATCAGTGAACTCAGATGCGGTTAATTAATATTTAGGTAAGAAGCATTAACTGCCTGTAATTGGAAATCGAATATGAGGAAAGTTCCAGGGACTTCGTTGTTGTCGTTGCTGCCAAACTAACACGCTTTTAAATGATCTAACATGGTTACTACATGAATAACTGCTACTGATTTATATTTATTGAAGGGAATGTGAACTCAGACGTGGCACAATTAATACAAAACAATGAGGCACTGCAAATACGAGGTTTCAAACAACTAAGCAGCAGATACGAATATCAGCTGCTGTAACAAACACAGCGTTGCGGATGGACGAACTCTAAATTGCGATACGGTCCCTTCTTCAAACTGACGATTATTTCCAATTCCGATTAAGCCGACATGTGAGTGGTTTTTGTTCCCTTTTTGTATCTTACAATGTGCATCTATGTGCTAATAAATGTTTGGTGAGAAGAAACAAAAATATATTTTGCGCCGGCCAGTGTGGCTGAGCGGTTCTAGGCGCTTCATTCTGGAACCGCGCGACCGCTACGGTCGCAGGTTCGAATCCTGCCTCGGGCATTGATGTGTGCGATGTCCTTAGGTTAGTTAGGTTTAAGTAGTTCTAAGTTCTAGGGGACTGATGACCTCAGATGTTAAGACCCATAGTGCTCAGAGCCATTTGAACCATATATTTTGCGCTTGTTTCTTTCTTCAAACCACCGATTCAGTTATTTTTCTTCTACTGTAATTATTGGCTCAGTGTTTTTAATTAGTTGATTGTGTATTAAGTGAATGCTGATGCTTTCCATTCAATGCTGTTCGTGCTTGCTGCACTGGGTTGTATAAAATTTTATTAAATTGAACACTGTACTAAAGTTCAATCAAACATTTTCTTAAGTGTCCGTTTCTCTTTGATTCTGTTTAACGCTATTCACGAATTTAGATGCTCCCTGATGGTCCATGGTTTTATGCTGTGGTACTGGACCTAGTGCTGAGGTATCAGATTAAATACACACATCAGAAAAAGTTTTGCATCACCCCGGTTCCCAGAACTCGTGAAGACAGACGCTGACTACGGATGTTATACCACAGACACAGTCCGTTTGCCTGCTCAGAGATGTCACTAAACCCGCCCAAAGATCTAAACAACCATGCATGAGCAGCGCCTATTGGACGGAGGGGGTGCGACAGCCGATCAGTTCCAGTCATTCCACCAGGAAGGAGGTACATGGCCAGTGTTATCTGTAGTTCATCCATGCCTATACGGTCAATACCGCGGTTCGTTCGCGTCCACATTGTTACTTTGTGCCAGGAAGGGCTCTCGACAAGGGAAGTGTCCAGGCGTCTCGGAGTGAACCAAAGCGATGTTGTTCGGACATGGAGGAGATAGAGTAACAGGAACTGTCGATGAGATGCCTCGCTCAGACCGCCCAAGGACTGCTGCTGTAGTGGATGACCGGTACCTGTGGATTATGGCTCGGAAGAACCCTGACAGCAACGCCACCATGTTGAATAATACTTTTCATGCAGATACAGGACGTCGTGTTACGACTCAAACTGTGTGCAATAGGCTGCATGATGCACAACTTCACTCCTGACGTCCATGGCAAGGTCCATTTTTGCAACCACGATAGCACGCAGAGCGGTACAGATGGGCCCAACAACATGCCGAATGGACCGTTCAGAATTGTCATCACGTTCTCTTCACTGATGAGTGTCGCATATGCCTTCAACTAGGCAATCGTGGGAGACGTGAATGGCATCCTCCGATCGATAGTGCAACTATATCGGCAGCATATTGGCAAGGCATTTGTTTTCATGGACGACAATTCCCGCCGACATCATGCACATCTCGTGAATGACTTCTTTCAAGACAACATCGCTCGACTATAGTGGCCAGCATGTTCTCCAGACATGAACCGTATCGAACATGCATGGGATGGATTGAAAAGGGCTGTTTATTGACGTCATGACGAATACCGGCACGCATCAATGCAAGAGGACGTGCTACTGGGTATTAGAGGTACCGGTGTGTACAGCAATCTGGACCACCCCCTCTGAAGGTCTCTCTGTATGGTGGTGCAACATGACATGTGTGGTTTGCATGAGCAATGAAAAGGGGGAAATAATGTTTATGTTGATCTCTATTCCAATTATCTGTACAGGCTCCGGAACTTCGGGACGGAGGCGTTTCAAACCTTTCTTTGATGTGCGTATTATCTTTTGACTGTTGCTGTAATGTTTGTGGTTGATGCATTTATCGAATTATGGAGTGAAACTTTAGGTTGTGATAAAATATCATTGTAGCCTTATTAATAATGGGTCTGCCAACTGGCACAAAGTCAATCAAGTAAAATAATAGTTAAAGGCAGTCAAATTTGTACATGGCGAATAAGCTTTGGCAGATTTTCCAGTTAAGATATCTACAGTCAAAGGAAAATCCTTTCCCTTCTCGTCCATCCACCTTCCATTTACATATACACTAAGCAGAATCTGTAACTATGTCCTGGCTATGCAGTAATGTGACGCTGTCTTACAGTCCGCAAAAGTTCATCACGAATGTAGCTATCACTCACAAAATGTTAAAGTGTTACAGTCGCAAAAACCGAAAGCAGTTGAAAGCAATTTGAAAATTGTCGCCAAAGTGCTGCTCAGTATTCGATTACTTGGAAAATTTCAATGTACTGACGGTCTGTGAGGCTAAATATCCCTCAACACATGACAAAAAACAACACACACTTAGTGTAGTCATTCATCATCCATACCACTCTAGAAACTCGCCAGACCCGAATACCACGAGACATGCAAAAGCCGACTGTTCTCTTTGTCTCTAAGACCAAACTTGTGTGTTCTCCTTTAGTCCAAGAAAAGGTGTCAATGTCTTGAACTCTCCCCCTCCGTTCTTGGCCTGTTATGTGACTTATTTCCAAGGTCAAGGAGTCAGTTCTACTTTCCCCTCCCCTCCCTTCGACAAGGGCTCATTGTTCTATTATTTTGGCCACTTTGCCTATCCTTCTTATCTCTTATCACTTTCATTAATGACCTAGCTCGTTACTGTTACAATAATGAGTAAACAGAACTCACAACCAAAAGAAGATAGCCGGCCGAAGTGGCCTAGCGGTTCTAGGCGCTACAGTCTGGAACCGTGAGACCGCTGAGGTCGCAGGTTCGAATCCTGCCTCGGGAATGGATGTGTGTGATGCCCTTAGGTTAGTTAGGTTTAAGTAGTTCTGAGTTCTAGGGGACTGATGACCTCAGAAGTTAAGTCCCATAATGCTCAGAGCAATTTGAACCATTTTTAAGCAACCAAAATTTTCAAATTTTGTTTATTGGCAGTAGCACAATTACAAGCTTGGTTATAGCAATTAACATAGGGAAACAAAAACATTTTACTGGCAGTAAACAAATTTCTTTAGCGAGCTTCCACCTGTTAGCATAATGTGACCTGTGTAGAAGTTTGAATGTTAGTTAAAGACCTGTTCATCATAACTGTCCGAGCTACAATTTCTGCAAAAATAAAAATAACGTGTTTTCCGCGGCACAGTCATCGTGATCCCTCCTCTCGTACATGTGAGGCGCGACCCACTGTTTATTTCGTTTTGATTGGTTGTACTCTTTCAATCAGTGAATATTTAGGCAATTTTCATCCTCTTCATCAGACTGGTGCAGGATGTAAGAGAAAGGAAGAAGAGCTGGATGGTACCTTCGTTGATGTGAGGTGCTTGCTGGCAGATACTATGGAAGGATTAATTTGCGAGAGGAGTTTGAGAGGGAGGTGGATATCCAAGATGATGTACGACATCTACATCTACATCTATACTCCGCGAGCCACCTTACGGTGTGTGGCGGAGGGTACTTATTGTACCACTATCTGATCCCCCCTTCCCTGTTCCATTCACGAATTGTGCGTGGGAAGAACGACTGCTTGTAAGTCTCCGTATTTGCTCTAATTTCTCGGATCTTTTCGTTGTGATCATTACGCGAGATATATGTGGGCGGTAGTAATATGTTGCCCATCTCTTCCCGGAATGTGCTCTCTCGTAATTTCGATAATAAACCTCTCCGTATTGCGTAACGCCTTTCTTGAAGTGTCCGCCACTGGAGCTTGTTCAGCATCTCCGTAACGCTCTCGCGCTGACTAAATGTCCCCATGACGAATCGCGCTGCTTTTCGCTGGATCATGTCTATCTCTTCTATTAATCCAACCTGGTAAGGGTCCCATACTGATGAGCAATACTCAAGAATCGGACGAACAAGCGTTTTGTAAGCTACTTCTTTCGTCGATGAGTCACATTTTCTTAGAATTCTTCCTATGAATCTCAACCTGGCGCCTGCTTTTCCCACTATTTGTTTTATGTGATCATTCCACTTCAGATCGCTCCGGATAGTAACTCCTAAGTATTTTACGGTCGTTACCGCTTCCAATGATTTACCACCTATGGCATAATCGTACTGGAATGGATTTCTGCCCCTATGTATGCGCATTATATTACATTTATCTACGTTTAGGGAAAGCTGCCAGCTGTCGCACCATGCATTAATCCTCTGCAGGTCCTCCTGGAGTACGTACGAGTCTTCTGATGTTGCTACTTTCTTGTAGACAACCGTGTCATCTGCAAATAGCCTCACGGAGCTACCGATGTTGTCAACTAAGTCATTTATGTATATTGTAAACAATAAAGGTCCTATCACGCTTCCCTGCGGTACTCCCGAAATTACCTCTACATCTGCAGATTTTGAACCGTTAAGAATGACATGTTGTGTTCTTTCTTCTAGGAAATCCTGAATCCAATCACAAACCTGGTCCGATATTCCGTAAGCTCGTATTTTTTTCACTAAACGTAAGTGCGGAACCGTATCAAATGCCTTCCTGAAGTCCAGGAATACGGCATCAATCTGCTCGCCAGTGTCTACGGCACTGTGAATTTCTTGGGCAAATAGGGCGAGCTGAGTTTCACATGATCTCTGTTTGCGGAATCCATGTTGGTTATGATGAAGGAGATTTGTATTATCTAAGAACGTCATAAAGGAAAGCGGATATTACACTTTACCTGAAGAGCATGGCATAAGACAGGAGAGCTGGTTGAGTTGCCATGTGAAAACCTGCCTCTGGCCAGAACACGAATGCAGACATCAGAAGTATGTCTATAGACATTTTACCTTGTTCTTCCTTTTCAGTTTCTTCACTTAATGGCTTATTTAGCAATTTCTATTATTTTGTTGTCCATCATTTGTTTAAGGATTGCGTTTCCTTGACTGGGAAATCATTTAGGATGGCAGTACAAAATGGTGTTTAAAGTGGCCCAACAGATATTCACGTCTGAATTAGTTTCGAAATTACGGTTTAATTTTCAGCTTTTCAATTTGTCTAAATGTTCCTTCTAAAGTAGAGTAATATCCTGTAAATGAACATATATTCATCTATTTTCGGTTCAAAATGGTATGCTCCCTAGGAGCATTCTGAGTAACAAAATTTACTCACGTTGCACGAAAACACACATAGTATGTTCTTCACTCTAAGACAGTCACGCTTCAGGTGCCTTGAAGTTTCTGCCATCCCTAAGTAGGTGGCAAAAATAATCTTCCGTTAACGGTAGCGCTCTAGGAAGAATAGTTGCTGGAAAAGTGCTCTACGCAATCGTGCCCAAGTCTCCCCTACGCCACAGTGAACAAATCATCATGAAGTGTTACCAGCTACCACCATCAGACACAACAATAAATAACAATGTTGGGGCTTTTGGTACCCAAAAATGGATATCATGAATATTATCCTCTAAAACAATTGTTCCCTTGTGGGAAATTCGAAAAAAGATGGGAAAATCAAGCAGGATGTTGTCCGTTTGGTCAGGAAAAATTGAGCACTTATGATATATTCAATAAACTCATGCTATATAATAATCACACTGTGTGAGCATGGCGTTTATTTTGTACAGTCTAGGCAAGTAGATATTATAATATGGAGGTAAATGAACAAATACATTGATAGCCCCTGGTCCCCCTCCCGCTTTCACACAGACAGCAGAACTGTCTTTCACATTTATGAGCAGCGGAACTGCCAGTGTGGTCGTATTTGAGGACTTACATTTCCTACCTGCACTTATCTCTTATACGCACACACCTGACAATACTATCAGTAACCGAAGCGCCAGCAACAGCAGAGATCAGCAATCTCCAACCCCAGGCAGAATAAGAAAAAAGTGACATGTAAATGAAATGACACAGTTTCAGAGACTTTACTGATCTCATACAGGTATTATTTTATGCAGTTTTATGTATATAGACTAAAGCGGCGAGTGATGATTTGCACCAAGCCCAATTTTTTTTTTTAAAGGAATGGAAGAATAGAAGGAATGGTCTCCGGAGCAGAGTGAGCGGGGGTCATTGCATTGTACGAGGCCGGGCCACAATGCCTCCGTCGCCAAAAAGGAACGTATGAAAGCGGGAAATGGCCATAGGAGAATATTCATTTATTTATTGATTCATTTAGTTATTGACAAAAAATTAATCCACCATTTTAAATTGTTGTGTTGTCAAGCAGGTCAGTTTGGCACAGCAGACCAAACAACTGCACAGATTACCCCGGCACATCTCCCTCCTGGCGTCAAATTCTCACTGCCGCCTCAATCTACTTCAGATTCCCCCTTACACACATACAGAATCGGCGAGGCTCTTTGTGTTCTGGAATAGCAACTCAATATCGAACGTAAGTGTGGGATGCATAAAAGTGACATGTAAGTTTTAAATCATTCTTCTCAGTGGCCATAGACTCATGACTGCTAGTCTGTCAGCACACATACAAGACACTATGGCAGAAAGCCATAACGCATCAAACAACATGAGACTTTGAAAGTTAACCCTGTGGGGCTGTTATAAATGACTGAGAATGAAGTAAAATTTACTAGAGTTCTAACAACATTTGTTTTTCAAAAGGAAAAAAAGAGATAAATTATGCCAAACAAGTTTTGATTGAGTACTGTAAACAACTAACAGGTGCCAGTACTGTAAACAACTAACAGGTCCCGAGTTCGAGTCTCGGTCGGGCACACAGTTTTAATCTGCTAGGAAGTTTCACATCAGCGCACACTCCGCTGCAGAGTGAAAATCTCATTCTGGAAACATCCCCCAGGCTGTGGCTAAGCCATGTCTCCGCAATATCCTTTCTTTCAGGAGTGCTAGTTCTGCTAGGTTCGCAGGAGAGCTTCTGTAAAGTTTGGAAGGTAGGAGACGAGGTACTGGCAGATGTAAAGCTGTGAGTACCGGGCGTGAGTCGTGCTTCGGTAGCTCAGTTGGTAGAGCACTTGCCCGCGAAAGGCAAAGTTCCCGAGTTCGAGTCTCGGTCGGGCACACAGTTTTAATCTGCTAGGAAGTTTAACTAACAGGTGGTTTAAGACCACAATGGACAAGGTTACTGGGTGGCAGAAACGAATCAAGTACTATGTCCCTAAAAATGTGGGTAACGCAATCTGAATTGATCTGACGCTGAGCAGGCATTGATTGATCAAATATACTGTGGTTTTACTACATAGGTACAGCTGAGAGCAATTGGCAGTTGAGATTTGTATGCCCTGACAATGCCGCAGCAGCCGTGCATTACCCTGCTTGCTTCGTGTGGCGGTGTAACTTGCAACTGGCGAGATGGACGCGGCGGAGGTGAGATTTGAGGTGGCACCTGTGAATCGATCATGGTCACGAAAGAAATGCAAAAATCTCGCGGTCAAGCGATCAGGCAGACGGATCGCAATTTACTCTCTACCAGAGTCCTGAAATTATGGTAGATTTCAGTGTGTGACACACCCGTTCCCGTTCACTGGTCGTACTAAGGACAAATTTGGCTCTATTAAACGACAGAGCGCACAAGGATACCAAACGTTAAGACTGGTAAACCAAAAACGAATAAGTGTGCCCTCGGCAAACAAGTAGTCCGAGACGTTTGAATTCACACTGTAGGTACAGTAAGAACTTCACCATAGCTCCCCAGTCTAAACTACACGCAAATGAAGTCAGTCTCAGGACAATTCCTAAGCACCAACCACACATGCCAGTGCATCAGTGAGAAGTCTAGAAGTCTCCTTACCAGACCAAAGTCCAGCACCCGAAAACCTGATTCCCGGCAAAGTGCACGAACGACATCGCCTTCACGCTGTCCTGAACCAGTCATAGGGCTCTAAAGGCGCCAAATGTCCCCCCCCCTCCCTCCCCCCCACACGACAGCACAAACTCATGCCGAACGAGGGCAAGAGTTACGAAACCTGCATCTTTGCAAAAAAATGAAACCGCCAATTACTGGCTTTTTTTAGTTTTTGCGGAGGGGGAAGATGTTTTTCTCCAAAGTTACATTGCTTCCCACAGAAACAAGCATACAGATACAGTCTTATAGATCTTTATCTAAATCGCCTGTGCCTTGGAGCTTGTTAGTTCTAGCTATGAGGTGTAATAAAGATTCTATCTCTTAACATTTCTCAGACACTGGAATCACAACCAAGGCAGCTGACAGAAGTGGGCCATAGTCCTATTTGCAGTATTGGCGAACACAAAACTTGTGAATTTTTATTACATGTGGTTATGCACACAATGCCTAGTTTACGACTCCACTATGTAGATGTGTCCCTTCAGTCTGTCACCCCCAGCCCAGCCTTTGGCTGGCACCAATGCAGGTATCACAGCATTGTCCTGTTGAAGACCTGTCTTGATGAGGGACTGCTCTGACTGCCTTGTACGGCTGTGGACTAGTCTGGCAAGATTTACTGAGGGATGGGCTCACTGCCAATTGCTTCCAACTCCAAACATGCCGGTTCTACGAGCTATGGACCATAAAAAATACCTCTTGGTTTTAGCACCATACCAGGCCCCATGAACGTCTGCTCAGGTCGTTAACTTTCTAGAGCCTCACTCAAGGTAAGTCAGGTTGTAATAAAATTTTTAATAATTTTCTGTATACGAAAAATAGGTGAAAGAGTAACTTGTCCTCTCTCAACTTCACTACGAATTACATAAATAGGCCTCAGTTACAATTACTGTCAGTGTTTCTTTATGCAGTTACGCTGTACCACCAGGTATATTATCGAAGGAATGGGTCCGTTATGAACCTTTCTATCATGAGAGAGGTCAGGCCTTCTGCTAACCTGCCCTGCCAGATTAGGCAACCTCAGCAAGTTGCCTGAAACCGGGAGCAGCAGCAGAATAGTCAGTCCTCTTTCCACTGAATGCTGGTCCAATGACAGAAACTTATTCAAGCTAATTTGCCACTGTGTACTCTGCATAAATAATCTGATCAAAAGTGTCTGAATACCTACCAGTGCCTAGTAATGTGATATCTACAGGGTGTTTCAAAAATGACCGGTATATTTGAAACGGCAATAAAAACTAAACGAGCAGCGATAGAAATACACCGTTTGTTGCAATATGCTTGGGACAACAGTACATTTTCAGGCGGACAAACTTTCGAAATTACAGTAGTTACAATTTTCAACAACAGATGGCGCTGCAAGTGATGTGAAAGATATAGAAGACAACGCAGTCTGTGGGTGCGCCATTCTGTACGTCGTCTTTCTGCTGTAAGCGTGTGCTGTTCACAACGTGCAAGTATGCTGTAGACAACATGGTTTATTCCTTAGAACAGAGGATTTTTCTGGTGTTGGAATTCCACCGCCTAGAACACAGTGTTGTCGGAACAAGACGAAGTTTTCAACGGAGGTTTAATGTAACCAAAGGACCGAAAAGCGATACAATAAAGGATCTGTTTGAAAAATTTCAACAGACTGGGAACGTGACGGATGAACGTGCTGGAAAGGTAGGGCGACCGCATACGGCAACCACAGAGGGCAACGCGCAGCTAGTGCAGCAGGTGATCCAACAGCGGTCTCGGGTTTCCGTTCGCCATGTTGCAGCTGCGGCCCAAATGACGCCAACGTCCATGTATCGTCTCATGCGCCAGAGTTTACACCTCTATCCATACAAAATTCCAATGCGGCAACCCCTCAGCGCCGCTACCATTGCTGCACGAGAGACATTCGCTAACGATATAGTGCACAGGATTGATGACGGCGATATGCATGTGGGCAGCATTTGGTTTACTGACGAAGCTTATTTTTACCTGGACGGCTTCGTCAATAAACAGAAATGGCGCATATGGGGAACCGAAAAGCCCCATGTTGCAGTCCCATCGTCCCTGCACCGTCAAAAAGTACTGGTCTGGGCCGCCATTTCTTCCAAAGGAATCATTGGTCCATTTTTCAGATCCGAAACGATTACTGCATCACGCTGTCTGTACATTCTTCGTGAATTTGTGGCGGTACAAACTGCCTTAGACGACACTGCGAACACCTCGTGGTTTATGCAAGATGGTGCCCGGCCACATCGCACGGCCGACGTCTTTAATTTCCTGAATGAATATTTCGATGATCGTGTGATTGCTTTGGGCTATCCGAAACATACAGGAGGCGCCGTGGATTGGCCTCCCTATTCGCCAGACATGAACCCCTGTGACTTCTTTCTGTGGGGACACTTGAAAGACCAGGTGTACCGCCAGAATCCAGAAACAATTGAACAGCTGAAGCAGTACATCTCATCTGCATGTGAAGCCATTCCGCCAGACACGTTGTCAAAGGTTTCGGGTAATTTCATTCAGAGACTACGCCATATTATTGCTACGCATGGTGGTTATGTGGAAAATATCGTACTATAGAGTTTCCCAGACCGCAGCGCCATCAGTTGTTGAAAATTGTAACTACTGTAATTTCTAAATTTTGTCTGCCTGAAAATGTACTGTTCTCCCAAGCATATTGCAACAAACGGTGTATTTCTATCGCTGCTCGTTTAGTTTTTATTGCCGTTTCAAATATACCGGTCATTTTTGAAACACACGGTATGTTTAGACATGCATGCAGAATTTGCGATGCATTTCAAGTGATTCGTTTTGAGGTATTTTACTGTGATAACTGATCGTGATGCAGTACTAATCAACTGCACAGTATGATTATGTAGGACAAAAAAAAGTATAGGTAGTACCAAACACGCTCAGCCACTTACAGTGCTCTCTGGTGTGTATGTGGCCCGAAAAGCGGATTTAATACTTCAATATAAGGAAGACAAATTAGATTACTAAGTATCAAAGCAACTGTAGCGGAATGTAGGCTGATGTGTGAAATGGTGTTGGAGAAGAAAGTATAATAAATATGGTATGTAAATGCCTGCCCAGCTAGCCATGCGTTCTAACGCGCTGCTTCCCGAGCAGTAGGGCATGCCGGTCCCCGGCAGGAATCTGCCCAGCGGATTAGTGTCGAGATCCGGTGTGTCGGCCAGCCTGTGGATGGTTTTTAAAGCGGTTTTCCATCTGCCTCGGTCAATTCGGGCTGGTTCCCCTTATTCCTGCTCAGATACAGTATGTCGGCGATTGCTGTCCAGACACTGTCTCCACATATGCAGACACTATAATTACTCTACACGCAAACATTTGGGGTTACACTCGCCTAGTACTGGTATGAGGCGTTCCTAGGGGGGGGGGGGGGTCCACTGGGGGCCGAACCACGCAATAAGCCTGGGTTCGGTGTGGGACGGCGGTGAGATGGGTGGACTGCTGTGGCCCTTTGTGGGGCTGTGAAGCGTCAAAGCTCATTTCTTCGCTTGTATTAGAATTGTTATACTGAAGAAGCTTGTTTATTACGGATGCCGCCCTTCGCTTGCGACACATCTATGTAATTCTCAAAGTTAAGCATTGTCATTTACTTTTCGCACTGAAACTGATTAATACGAATTGCTTGAATTGTTGTCTAGCGATCCGAAGAATCAGATTTCCTAGTCACCCCACATTCGACGGCTAGGTAGAATTTAACAAACTGGAACGTAAACGTGACACGCAATTAAGAAATGTTGCCCTCTGATGTAGATATTTAAATGTGTTTATTGGTTGTCGCTTTTCCGCACAACCTTACAAATGTTCCACGAAGTTTCATTGCCCTACGACCATTCTTTTTTCATGTTGGCGCTCTCAAATAGCGAAAGTTTAATTTTAACCACTCTGTACAACCCCTCTTTTTGCAGTACCTGCCAGTAGTTTTGGATGAGCACCAGCATGACACGTTTCGCGTGCTAAACGAACCCTCTGCATTTTGGAGTGTGTCTAGCTGCGCTATCAGTCCTACCGGCGAGAGTCATAGACTGAAGAGTAATACTAAAGAACCGATCAAACTTAAGCTACACCTTTCGAGGATCAATAACATTTGCTTAGGAGTCTTTCAGGGGTTTTGAATCTTGCATGCTAATACCAGTTTTCTGTAGTCTTTCTGCTTCAAGAAATACTTTGTATCTTATCGCAGAGTAAACAACAGCACGGTATTTGTGGTGCCTCCCCGTCTGTGTACCCGAGGAATTTGTTGAGTGTCATTGCGTCGGCTCGAGTTGCTGATCACTGGCTGGAAACGTGACGAAGCTCAAGTTTCCACAGATGAATTTGCATTATGTAGAATAGCCGAATAGTATCGTCCCATGACGTGGTCACACACACATCATTCATTTTTTCCATCCAATATAAAAGAGTAGAGCGAGGCTGAAATTTCGTTCTGGCTAAACTATAATATTTCTTCTCCCATATTGGCACCATACATGTGCATATTGGTAGTTACTTTAGATCATCTTTTGTTGTGTCTTTCTGGGTGTTTTATGGTAGCTGATGTCATCCTTGTCTGTCGACTTGATCACAGTTTTAACCATCACAACTTTCTCACAAAGCAGACCCGTAATAGTTATAAACACGTTTTAATTCTTCTTGCTAAGGAACATACCACTTTCGTTATAATTTATGATACCAAACAAGCAAGAAGAGTGACCAGGTAATACAGTAATACCCAAAAAACAAAGTGCTCGGCAGTTGGTCTCATCTTCGTACCTAACAGCCGAGTGATATTTAGCGCATTGAAAAATACGCAACGATAGTACCATAAGATGCAAACATCTGTACTGAAAACCAGGTGCTGACGTACAGATTGTCGTTGCGAGAACCTCCATCATTTAACCCCCTCCTTGTATATCAAGATAAGTAATTAATGTGGATTTCTATACATCACAGTAGTGCCGAAATATTTAAAAGTTGTGGGAAATCCGCAAGTCATACACTTTGCTTATTGCTGTATGCATACAGGCACCAACTATCCCACTAGTGTCAATACGGGAGTCACGTGTATTTCTCTACTGCTATAGAATAACTGTGTTACGACAGTGGTGTCACATATACGCTTTATACTCTAAATCTTGAATATGGAGCGGTTTAAGTTTGTTCATTGAACTGGATCTTATTAGTAAGTCCTGTGAAGTAATAGTGTTTGTAGTGATCTACCCCAATTCGATTATATCCCTTTATCTGAAAGTATTGTGGCGAACAATATTCTGAATTGAGAAAAATGTGTTTTTCATGCTTTACTGTAGCATTCTCAACCGCTAGCACTTAACACATTTATATAACCTTCCACTTGATCAAATAATATTATCAGTTCAATAATTATAAATCGTAGCATAAAAATATATTTCCTCAGGATCTACAGTTTGTCTCCTGCTGCCGCAGTATAGTTCCGTGTAGGAGAGATGCCATTTTCGTGGTGACACCATGTCTCTAAAAAGCATCCTATATTGTAGTAGCGTATGGTGACCCGCCTCACTCGTACAGCATACCTTAAGAAAAAAGCCCGATAAAATGCTACTGTTCCAGATAATACTGTTATCCCACAGATCAAAGAAACGAAGACGACGTATCGAATAGACTTACAGAGAGAGATACCTATTAAAGACGTTATTTCGACGTTACTGCAGTACACAGAAAACAAGTATGCTACGCTACACTAAATACAGTGTCAAAGTAAAGCCAGTGGAAGACACGAAAAACTCAGGAAATACTTACATAACACGATTTTGTCATATAATGTTGTTGAGAGCTGCAGGCCTCGAAGTATTACACTACTGGACATTAAAATTGCTACACCAAGAAGAAATGCAGATGATAAATGGGTATTCATTGGACAAATATATTATGCTAGAACTGACATGTGATTACATTTTCACGAAATTTGCGTGCATAGATCCTGAGAAATCAGTACCCAGAACAACCACCTCTGGCCGTAATAACGACCTTGATACGCCTGGGCATTGAGTCAAACAGAGCTTGGATGGCGTGTACAGGTACAGCTGCCCATGCAGCTTCAACATGATACCACAGTTCATCAAGAGTCGTGACTGGCGTATTGTGACGAGCCAGTTGCTCGGCCACCATTGACCAGACGATTTCAATTGGTGAGAGATCTGGAGAATGTGCTGGCCAGGGCAGCAGTCGAACATTTTCTGTATCCAGAAAGGCCCCTACAGGACCTGCAATATGCGGTCGTGCATTATCCTGCTGAAATGTAGGGTTTCGCAGGGATCGATTAAAGGGTAGAGCCACAGGTCGTAACAGATCTGAAATGTAACGTCCACTGTTCAAAGTGCTGTCAGTGCGAACAAGAGCTGGCTGAGACGTGCAACCAATGGCATCGCAAATGATCACGCCGGGCGATACGCCTGTATGGCGATGACGAATACACGCTTCCAATGTGCGTTCACCGCGATGTCGCCAAACACGGATGCGACCATCATGATGCTGTAAACAGAACCTGGATTCATCCGAAAAGATGACGTTTTGCCATTCGTGCACCCAGGTTCGTCGTTGAGTACACCATCGCAGGCGCTCCTGTCTGTGATGCAGCGTCAAGGGTAACCGCAGCCATGGTCTCCGAGCTGATAGTCCAAGCTGCTGCAAACGTCGTCGAACTGTTCGTGGAGACGGTTGTTGTCTTGCAAACGTCCCCATATGTTGACTCAGGAACTGAGACGTGGCTGCACGATCTGTTACAGCCATGCGGATAAGATGCCTGTCATCTCGACTGCTAGTGATACGAGGCCGTTGGGATCCAGCACGGTGTTCCGTATTACCCTCCTGAACCCACCGATTCCATATTCTGCTAACAGTCATTGGATCTCGACCAAATGCGAGGAGCAATGTCGCGATACGATAAACCGCAATCGCGATAGGCTACAATCCGACCTTTATCAAAGTCGGTAACGTGATGGTACACATTTCTCATCCTTACACGAGGCATCATAACAACGTTTCACCAGGTAATGCCAGTCAACTGCTGTTTGTGTATGAGAAATCGGTTGGAAACTTTCCTCATGTCAGCACGTTGTAGGTGTCACCACCGGCGCCAACCTTGTGTGAATGGTCTGAAAATCTAATCATTTGCATATCACAGCATCTTCTTCTGTCGGTTAAATTTCGCGTCTGTATCACGTCATCTTCGTGGAGTAGTAAGTTTAACGGCCAGTAGTGTAAATTCAGTTTTCGTCTCACATATATACCACAGATCGCTCTACACAGTGGAGGATGTTTTGTACATATTGTAGTGGCCTTTTCTGTGGTAAATGCATATTGTGCTGTGCAATAGTGTTTTCACGTAGAGGTGTTACTCTAAGGAATGTCAAAATGACAGTGTTGGTTTGTAATGGGTTATTATGCTACAGTACCTTGAAACGAAAGACGTAAAATTCATCGCAAATACCGGGCACAGGTCTAAACCTTAGCATTCTCGAATTTCGTTTCATAAATGCTTCCTGCATTTCGACTAGAATGTAGATATCACATTAATGGCCACTATTAGGTTTGCCTATTACTTTTGATCAAATGATTCACGCGGATAGCAGAACTTAAGAGGGAGGCAAATATGCTAAAATAATTCTTTGTAATTGCAATGACGGTCAGCGGGAAGAGGAACGACTTGTTCTGCTACTGCTCCCCAGTGCCTCATCTGGCTGGGCAGGTTAGCGGAAGGCGTGACCTCTCACGATACTCCGTCGCTATGGCCATGGCCGTCAGCTCTGGCCGGTGTGCAGCCAGTGGCCGCTCAGTCATGACGTGACTGCGGTGCTTGTTGTGATAGTTTTGTAATAAAAATTGAAAGGTGGCTACACTGAGAGCCACAGCGCCAGAGATTGCGGCAAAGAGTATTATTCAGCCGCCTCCACTGGCAGTGCCTGTCGAAGACTCGTAGTAGTCAGTGCTTGTTAAGAACTCGTAGCAGAGAGTGTTTGTTGAGATGTGCTAGTAGGCAGTGCTTGCTGAGATGTGATATTGGAGAGTTCTGGTTGAGATGTGGTAGTAGCGAGTCGGTGTGGAGAGGTTGCAATGTTTAGAGTGCTTTTCATCAATATAAACGAAGGTAAAAAAAAAAAAAAAATTCTTTTCTCTCTCATTATTTCAGTGTCCTAAATAATGCGTCATTACAGGTTCAGTCAACAAAGCATCTGGCGTGTGTTCTTGTATTAGAGTGTAATTCTGGTTTTCTTGCGCAATTATAGTATTTCTAATTTTTTTATCACGTCAGTATAAATGGTATTTGACATTTCTTGTCTTATTGAAGAAGAACCGTGCCAGATGTGTACGTTGAGTCATACTTCCACACACAGAACAGTTATACTTGTGCTTATTGTTGCGTTGGTTTTATAGTTGCTGGGGACTTAATTAATTAATTGTGTTAACGAAAATTTTCTTTCATTCTTTGTTGTTATTCTATGCAGTCGGATTGCGTACAAATACTAGTCAGGGCCAACCGTTTACGAAACAGCGTAATCGGACATACAGTTACCAAAAATATTTGCATTATATTTAATTAAGCTCCCATGCAAAATCTCTGTCACCGACCCGTTCCATCCATGATATGTACGTTTGGTGTTACACCGCAGGCTGATAGAAAAGGAATAGAAAATTTGGATCTATATCACATAGAATATATTTCCCTGCATTTTCACATGAAACTATCAGTTTCTGTACTGCAATCAAAAATTCATACGATGGCCAGTTTAATTAGACGCCTATTCTAAACTATTCCAATGAAACTAAAAATATTTAATTTAACAGGAAAACTGCTTACCTATCCCAACATAAATCCACTTAGGAAAAGAGTGATCGTGTAGGACATCACATGCTATCTTCATAATCCGTGTAACTGCCGAGTACCTATTTTTCTGGTTTGTTACTCTGATTCAATACTATGGATCTACTTACTGTTCACTAACTTCACATTATTATGTATTCACTGTACAGTTCAACGACTATCCATCGCATTATTTATGACTCTAGCGTTTTTGGTTCATAAGTAATGTAAGTCAATTTTTTTTAAATTGCTTTAAAACCAGATTTCACCTATAGATTTCATATAAGATCATGCAAATGGTGCATTAACCGTGCAGTGTACAGATGCTTAATTTGATACCATCACTTACTTTGTGGTCCGCTACCGTAGCTGAGTGGACAGCACACCAGCTTGTCATGTCAGGGGCCCTGGGTTTGATTCCCGGCTGGGATGGAGATTTTCTCCACTCAGGGACTCGGTGTTTGTGTTGTCTTCATCATCATCATTTGATCCTCATCGACGCGCAATTCACCGAAGAGGCGTCGCCTCTAAAGAATTGCTCCAGGCGGTCGGGTCTACCCGCCGGGAGGCCCTCGCCACACGACATCTCATTTCATTTTTAATTCACTTTGTAATCCCAATATAAGCAGAGCCAGTATTTTTCCTATTTTCACATGGTAAGCACTAAGTTTCCAAGACCAGATGACATTTGTGCCATATAGGTAATTTCAGTTACCAGCCACCATGTAGACTTATGATTAAAATTCAGAGAAAAACTGTGGGAATCAGAATATAATCACTTTTATATTACTTAAAAGATTTATCCTACACAAGCCAGGAAAGTTCTAATGGGGCATGAACGTTAGTCCTTTCATACTTAATTCGCGCTTGATGTGAAATACAATCACTTTTAAAACAATGGAAAATTCAGGATGGAATATAACAACATTCTGAAAAGTTTAGTTACTACTCACCTTATAGTGGAGATGCTAAGTCGCAGAATAGGCACAACAAAAAGACTGTCACAAAATAAGCTTTCGTCCAAAAATGCCTTTGCCAAAAATAGATGATACAGACACACACACACACACACACACACACACAAATTCAGCTCAGACACACATGACCACAGTCTCTGACGGCTGAAGACAGGCCTTGAGCAGCAGCATGATGGGAGAGTTAACAGGGTGGGGGTAAGGAGGATGCTGGGGCAGAGAGGGGGACGATAGCAGGGTAGGGGTGGTGGACGGTGAAGTGCTGCTGGAGAGAATGCATGGATGAGGTGGAGAGAGGGTAGGGCAGCTAGATACAGTCAGGAGGTTAGATGGATGGCAGGGGAGAGGTGAGGGTAGTTCAAAAGGAGAGAAGTAAACCATCCTGTGCCACGCAACGTTGGTACGTAGTACCCACTGCCTTTTATCTGGAAGAATGCACCCTCCGCCACGCTACAATGTTGTGAAGCTCCCTCCTCCAAGGAACATCGTCATGAAGTATCATCTGCCAGGCTACATTTGTATAAAGCACCCTCTCCCAAACAACAACCTCTACCACGTAACATTCGTACAAAGCACCATCTGCAACCCAACATCGGTGCGGAAAAGGCGCTGCCAAGTAACATCGATACGAAGCACCTTCATCCAATTAACAGTAGGGAGAAGCGCCCTGATTTACGTTACATTTCTATGAAGCACCCTGTACATTGTAACTTCACTACAAAACATCTTTCGTCACGTGAGATTTAGCACAAAGCACCCTTGTCACATAACATCGGTACGTGGAATCATTTTTCATGCAAATTTCGTACGAAGCACCCTCTGCCACCTAACATTCTTGCAGAGCACCCACCTGCAATAATACCTGTCCGCGAGGGCTGCCATGATTCAAGGAATTCCTCGTTTCCGCAACTTCAAGGGACTTCGATTCATAATATTTACAAAATTTGCGCGAAATGTTTGTAAATTATAAACAGAAACTTACCTTTAATCTATGTATTGGTGACAATGGCATCAAAATCCGTGCAGCAGATACTGGGTTTATCACGAACCACGGCAGGGTACTTCTATTTCCGTATGTGTAGGAGAAGATGATAGGAGACATAAAAGAGTTGTGAGTAATATGTAGTCGACAGACAGACACACCCCTGTGGTCGGATAGTCGACCATCGTTGACTTTTGTCAATATCTCTCCTTGCTTCGTGTCCATGGTAAGCTGTACTGACCCATCGCTGCAAAACTGCCCTTCGCTACTCCAGCCTTCTCGTCATCCCATGTGAGGTGTCAACCAGACTTGTAAATTAACAAACCTGCCTCCTAGTATTGAAATATGCAAACGCATCCAACTAAAACTCTGCGTGTGTTTCATTCCTCTCAAAAGAACAACTAACACGCGATAAAGCTACCACAGCTTAACAGAAGAGGCTTGGGCATGCCATTGTAACGCTTAGCGTGTGGTGGAAAGATGTAAATTATAACAATTATCTTTCATTCACTTTCATTTTCGTTCACAAATATCTGGTCCTCCACATTAATCTTGAGTGGATCAGTGAACTACATTACAATTACTTTTATGGATACATCCAGTTGTCCATCTTATCTGTCTAGAAGACCTTCAAACTAAAATTGCACTGACGTACGTTAAAAATTAGTTTGTATCCCATAACATTAAAAACATGCGAAAGAAAAACATTCCAGATATATCCGTTTCCATACTATGAAAAAGCAGTACCTACTCATGTTTTACTCTTGCGGGAATATTGAAGTTCTTTATGTAGTTTTGCTTTGTAGTAGGCTTCCCACATTTACTACTGATGTGATACAAACACCCAGTATCACGTGGTGTTCTGTTGGTACAGTCCGAATTATTTCCTTCATAAATGGCTCAGGGATTGGAGGTACCTAATTTTCCTGCTGGAACTGCTGGTGACCACAGCTGTACCACACTGCTGGACCTCAGCCAGAAGAAGCGCAAATAAAACTACATTTCTTTCGAAAAGATGAATTGTCCTACAAACAGTAACGCTGTTGCATCTTGGAAAGGTAGAAAGAAAAAGATTAAGAATGACACACTCATATTTTCTAAATTGAAATAGTCATAAAAATAATTTTTTATGCATCTCACACGGTTTCACATGTATATATCGGTAAATTACATATAACTGTTGACCGTGGTCACGATCTGTGATTGCAAATTTATCTTGAATTTCCCACTATTTTACTTTACGTTTGAAGTATTCGTAGCTCGAGACTAAATGGCCAAGCAGCTTTAAGTAAAAACAAAGGAAATATGTAGGTTGTGGGCATTTTCCCGGTATATTTAGAGTAAAGTTACTTCTCCGTGATATCTTTAACTTCTCTCTGTATGTCATCCAAACATCTCGAACGTTTTCACAGAACTTATGGTCTGCTAAAGCAGACAGCATAGTGCCACTGCGAGCAGCCAATTTGACTTACAGTTTGCACAGTGTTGACTCAAGTACTGCAAACTAGAAGGGGTATATGCTCTGCAATGATTAACAACCGAACAAATTTCCGGCTGACCTCATTACCACAGAGCAAACCTGCCGCACAGTTTCAAATTAAAAGCCAACGGTACTCATTCAATTCACAAAATACCGGTCGGGTACAATTACTGCACATAGGAAGGAAATGTTATGACCGGGAGCAAATTAACAGACCAAATTAGATTGTCAGTTAAATACTACGGCGCTGTGGAGTGAACGTGCACCAATATAAGTCCTGTGATTTCTCTGTCAGAGTTGCTCTTGTTCCCCCGGTGTAACATATCGTAGCATTATACGCGGGCGTTCAGGAAATTAATGCCTCCGATTTTTTTACATATAAACACTTAAAGCATTTTAAACAGAACAAACTGTGTTATCATTCCATATCATTATTCTTCATATCTACACTACTGGCCATTGAACTTGCTACACCAAGATGAAATGCAGATGATAAACCGGTATTTATTGGACAAATATATTATACTAGAACTGACTTGGGATTACATTGTCACTCAGTTTGGGTGCACAGATCCTGAGAAATCAGGACCCAGAACAACCACCTCTGGCCGTAATAATGGCCTTGATACGCCTGGGCATTGAGTCAGATAGAGCTTGGATGGCGTGTACGGGTACAGCTGCCCATGCAGCTTCAACACGATACCACAGTTCATCAAGAGTAGTGACTGGCTTATTGTGACGAGCTAGTTGCGCAGCCACCATTGACCAGACGTTCTCAATTGGTGAGAGGTCTGGAGAATGTGCTCGCCAGGGCAGCAGTCGAACATTTTCTGCATCCAGAAAGGCCCGTACATGACCTGCACCATGCAGTCGTGCATTATCCTGCTGAAATGTAGGGTTTCGCAGGATCGAATGAAGGGTAGAGCCACGGGTCGTAACAGATCTGAAATGTAACGTCCATTGTTGAAAGTGCCGTCAATGCGAACAAGAGGTGACCGAGACGTGTAGCCAATGGCACCCCATACCATCACGGGGTGATACGCCAATATGTGCGTTCACCGCGATATCGCCAAACACGGATCCGACCACCATGATGCTGTAAACAGAACCTGGATTCATACGAAAAAATGACGTTTTGCTATTTGTGCACCCAGGTTCGTCGTTGAGTTCGCCATCGCAGGCGCTCCTGTCTGTGATGCAGCGTCGAGGGTAACCGCAGCCATGGTCTCCGAGCTGATAGACCATGCTGCTGAAAACATCGTCGAACTGTTCGTGCAGATGGTTGTTGTCTTGCAAGCGTCCCCATCTGTTGACTCAGGGATCGAGACGTGGTTGTACGATCCGTTACAGCCATGCGGATAAGATGCCTGTCATCTCGACTGCTAGTGATACGAGGCCGTTGGGATCCTGCACGGCGTTCCGTATTACCCTCCTGAACCCAACGATTCCATATTCTGCTAACAGTCACTGGATCTCGACCAAAGCGAGCAGCAATGTCGTGATACGATAAACCGCAATCGCGATAGGCTACAATCCGACCTTTATCAAAGTCGGAAACGTGATGGTACGCATTTCTCCTCCTTACACGAGGCATCACAATAACGTTTCACCAGGCAACGCCGGTCAACTGATGTTTGTGTATGAGAAATCGGTTGGATAGTTTTCTCATGTCGGAACGTTGTAGGTGTTGCCACCGGCGCCAACCTTGTGTGAATGCTCTGAAAAGCTAATCATTTGCATATCGCACCATCTTCTTCCTGTCGGCTAAATTTCGCGCCTGCAGCACGTCATCTTCGTAGTGTAACAATTTTAATGGCCAGTAGTGTACATAGTTACTTCACAACATAGTCCCTGGGACGACAGACACGTTTCCCCCCAATAAGAAAGGACCAGTTTGTTGTTTCCATCACTGTAGAACGTTGTTGACAGAGCCACAATCTAATCTTTGCTTGCAGCACTGCACCACTATCAAAGTGAATTCCTCGATGTTCTCTAAGTTTTGAAAACATATGAAAGTCGGATGGACCGAAGTCAGGATTATGTGGACGATGATAGATGACGGTGAACGCAACGTGTCAACATTGTTGCTGATGTCGCAGCGCATCTGCGCGGTCAGGCATTGTCGTGCTGAATGGGAAGGGTCTCTATGTGTGATGAACACTTCGAATTCGTGCTTTCAGTTTTCTGAGGGTCTCACAGAACTTTGCAGAGATTATGGTGGTGCCTTTGGGCACGAATTCCAAATGCACCATAGTTTGACCATCCCACAACTATGTGAGCATGACTTTGCCACTAGACATTTTTCTGTTGGTGATTCTTTGTCGCGGAAGACCATTGATCCTCTCTTGTTTTCAGGGTCAAAGTGGTGAACCCCGCTTCAATCACCTGTCGCGATGTTAAGGAATACATCATCCTCATGTTCAAAACGCTAAAGAAAATGTTGACATACGTTCAGTCTCCTCTGTTTCAAGTCAGGTGTGAGCGTTCGAGGTACCCACCGTGCACCCAGTTTCCTGCACCGCAGACCGCTACACAGTCTCCTTATATGCTACACTGACCTCAAAGTTGCGTCTGTTTCATGCAACGAGTTCCTCTGATGAGCACAGTATCAACCCGAATCCGATGAGGCTCGTCGGTTGCCATTACAAGTCCATTCACACACGTTGAGGTTAACACCGTCGTTTCCTTCCTTATGACTTGACTTTCATTTTTCTATCGATTTCAATTGAAACCAAGTCGATTACAGCATGCTGTTTCTCACGCACCGGTATACGCGTATTTACGTCACACACGGCCATGTTACGCGCTACAGTTCTCTGCCCTGCAGTGGCAGAGAGTTGCAACTGGCGTCAGCGGATGCGGAAAGTTGACCGAGTAATATGGATGACATGTCATACCTCAAGCGATGGAGAGGGCAGAATAAAAAATTCGGAGCCATTACTTTTCAACACGCCCTCGTAGTCCGACTGGCGATGTTTGCAATATTTGTCTGCGGCTACGCAGTATTCTAAAGGATTTAGTCAAACATTCTGCATGCCCGTTCTGTTCTCGTCCTTGGCCTGTACATTTCAGTTCAAAGTTATCTATCTTATATTATGCTAATAAAACTGATAACATTTGTGACATACTTAATACTTTGTGTAATAATTATGAAATCATTTCACTAAAATTATTATTCAGATCCTTAAATAATTTTGAGTTTGGCATCAGAAAAGAGCAATGTTAGTGTTTATTATGCGAAATGTATTCGTGTTCCTGCATGGAAAGACTATTAATTGAGACGAATTATTCTCTCATTTATTTTGGCGGTAATTCCAGCCTGCAACTTTATGGACTTTTCCAAACGATAAATTACTTAACAGATTCCGGCAAAACTATTTTTCTTCACGTCAAACTGCTAAATAGGACAAGCCGAGATAACACTGTGTAATTCTGCTTGCAAATGTGCAACTCATGAAAAAACAGGACGAATAAGCAAATGTTTTTTCATTAATGTAATTCATATGTAATTAATGTTATATGTTCATTGTTTCATGGACCCCTAAAAAATTACAAATTCGAGTGGAGAACTTGCGGAGCACGAAACCCAAACTGAGCTTTACTTATTTGTATTCTGGTTTACTTGATACCAAGCAGTATGATATAATAAATAAAGGATCAGCCTAGTAGTGATATATAGTTTTAGTGAAGTGTGTGCAATAACTAGTATTTCTACATAATGTGAAAGTGAAATTTGCACACTGAACCAACTATCAAACTATCTTGAATACCCGCTGTAACGTAAGTATTGTTAAATGTTCTTGTTATTTTATCATAACCGTTGCTGCAGGCTTTTGCACTGAGTACTGCGATGGGGCGGTAAAATAATGAGGAAGTGCGGTTGCAGCGCTTTCACACGAATATGCATATACAAATGTTGGTAAAAAATGTAATTGCAAATTTTAGCTCTCACGTGAGTCTCAGGGGATGATTTTCACACTTGGTGCATTAGTACACTTCAACACCCACGCATTTGTTATAGTTTTGAATTAATTATTCACTCAGACTTAAGTACAGTTTATGTTAGGGAACGAGAATTAGGCGATTATCATATTAAAATCAGTTTTTCACAAGACAGTTCAATCACTATTTATTGGCTTTGTCCTTTTCTTTCATGCAATGAAATTATCACTGGTGAGACGATTTACAGTTTTACTTTCATAATAATTTGACTCCGAGCCCCCAATAGCAGTAATGTAGGCTGCTATAATCGTTTAGTCAATCAATTCGAACAGAACCACAAGTCCCACTGTCCCCTTCGTTCTAACAGTTGTGGCATGAAATCACAGTTCGCCACATGTTCACATACGACGATGCGTACCTTGTAAATCGCACTCACGCAAATAATCGTAGCACTTCCAGTTCACCAAATATATGCTTGCACACTTCCACTATTAAACAGTACTCTTTGTCGAAATAAATCGGCGCGAAAAAGAATTCTCAAACGACCACATGGGCCATCCTCAAGTGGGGCTTGCTCGCCACCCACCCTCCAAAACGACTGACCAACGACTGACCCCTGGCCAAGATGGCCGGTCGCTTATATAGCTCGGTCGTCTATCCCCCTGGTTATGCAAGTACCAGTCAGACCAGTTATGGTTACAAATTTTGATATATACATCCCTCGACAGAAATAAGTTCACCATCGGAACCGCGCTAAAAAGTACATCTCATTTACTATATTACATTAATTTCTAGGATTATGCTATCGCATGTAAATCAAGTTTTATTTTTTGCAAAGTTTCGCCACTTAACGCAAATCTGTTCGTTGACATCTGTGCTGCAAAGTTTTTACATAGAACTGCATATGGCACCGTTTTTAGACGTAATCTATAGCGATCTACACATTGCGCTGCTCAAAATCTGCATATCTGTAATAATTGATTAATTATAGGCGATAAATGTTAATAATAATTTGCAAACAATGAAAACTATTGCAAGTTAAGTATAGTATAACTTAACTAGCTTAAAATACGTGTGATTCCACCCAAAATATTATATAGTGCCCTTCTTTACCTCATAAATTTTCTATTGAATTTTATAAACAATTTCCCCTCAAACTTTGTTTATTGCTCTTTGCGGGCCTAATTATTAATGAATCTTAGCACATGACTACGGCACTCGATCCGCTATGACGAGACGTTTCTAATGAGTGCTCGCTCATCTCTGTAAGTTGTTATTTACTATTTTTTTATTAATCTTTGAGCATTCGTGATATTAACCGATTTTGAGGCTACTATAACTTTTGCGTCTCGTGACTTGAAATAAAGATCGATCTTTCAGAAGGTGCATATTGCTGACCACAATCCACTGCCGCGTCGCTCTTCACCGTAAATTACATAGTTTTCGCGTAATGCGCGAAAAACCAAACAATGCCCCAAGCTGCGGGCCGCGTGGTCGCCCGGCCGCCGGAGACCATCAAACCGACCGTTGCAAATCTCGCTCGCCATGTAGAGCGTTCGCTCTCCACAAAGCAATCCTTGCATACTAGAAATATCTATCTAGTAACGGGGGTTTGTACCGTCACTGTACTGAATATGGTGATTAGTTATTTTGATAGTCTAAAGAGTTTACCTTTTGAACAATTTGTTTAAAAACGTGTTATATTGACAACAGCAAAACAAACAGAAATGGTTAGCGATCAGACTAATGAAAACGAAATGAAAACTGTAATTCTGGGCCAGCCACAGCGTGCCAAACTTGACGCATACAGTTCATGTTAGACCGTTGCAGCCGCGTGGCGAAGCTGCGTGAATAGCGCTCGCCTACATCACTCGCTATGCACGCGAGCGCGGACACACGCGGCTGGCGGTTCACTCACTCTCTAGCACGCGGCGCTCACTTACCGAGTTACGTGCAATAGCCGCATGGCCTTTGCACGCTGGTCCGACTGCTGCTGGTGATGTTAGAGGCCACAGCAACATGCTCACACCTTCGACAAGACGTAGCTACGCTAATGGCCTCAGCTATTGTTCAAGTGCATTTAGAATTAGATTTTCTTTTTAGCTGCCGATTATCCATGTTTGTGTGGAGAAGTTGTGCGCTGCATGCCTGAGATTCACCGAGTATTACCACAGTATGACGGAAATTAAAGTATTACCGAAGACTCAATCTTACTGAAGGTCACTGTTTCAGTTGTAGAACTAGATATTTATGTGAAATAATACACTACTAGGCATTAAAATTGCTACACCGCGAAGCTGACGTGCTACAGACGCGAAATTTAACCGACAGGAACAAGATGCTATGATATGCAAATGATAAGCTTTTCAGAGCATTCACACAAGGTTGGCGCCGGTGGCGACACCTACAACGTGCTGACATGAGGAAAGTCTCCCACCGATTTCTCATGCACACACAGCAGTTGACCGGCGTTGCCTGATGAAACGTTGTTGTGGTACCTCGTGTAAGGAGGATAAATACGTACCATAACGTTTACGACTTTGATAAAGGTCGGATTGTAGCTTATCGCGATTGCGGTTTATCGTATCGCGACATTGCTGCTCGCGTTGGTCGAGATCCAATGACTGTTAGCAGAATATGGAATCGTTGGGTTCAGGAGGGTAATGCGGTACGACGTGCTGGATCCCAACGGCCTCGTATCACTAGCAGTCGGGATGACAGGCATCTTATCCGCATGGCTGTAACGGATCGTGCAGCCACGTCTCGATCCCTGAGTCAACAGATGCGGACGTTTGCAAGACAACAACCATCTGCACGAACAGTTTCACGACGTTTCCAGCAGCATGGACTATCAGCTCGGAGACCATGGCTGCGGTTACCCTTGACGCTGCATCACAGACAGCAGCGCATGCGATGGTGTACTCAAAGACGAACCTGGGTGCACGAATGGCAAAACGTCATTTTTTCGGATGAGTCCAGGTTCTGTTCACAGCATCATTATGGTCGCATCCCTGTTTGGCGACATTGCGGTGAACGCACATTGGAAGCGTGTATTCGTCATCGCCATACTGCCGTATCACCCGGCGTGATGGTACGGGGTGCCATTGGTTACACGTCTCGGTCACCTTTTGTTCGCACTGACGGCACTTTAGACAGTGGATGTTACATTTCAGATGTGTTACGATCCGTGGCTCTACCCGTCATTCGACCCCTGCGAAACCCTACATTTCAGCAGGATAATGCACGACCGTATGTTGCAGGTCCTGTTGCGGCCTTTCCGGATACAGAAAATGTTCGACTGCTGCCCTGGCCAGCACATTCTCCAGATCTCTCACCAACTGAAAACGTCTGGTCAATGGTGGCCGAGCAACTGGCTCGTCACAATACGCCAGTCACTACTCTTGATGAACTGCGGTATTGTGTTGAAGCTGCATGGGCAGCTGTACCTGTACACGACATCTAAGCTCTGTTTGATTCAATGCCCAGGCGTATCAAGGCCGTCATTACGGCCAGAGGTGGTTGTTCTGGGTACTGATTTCTCAGGATCTATGCACCCAAATTGCGTGAAAATGTAATCACATGTCAGTTCTAGTATAATATATTTGTCCAATGAATACCCGTTTATCATCTGCATTTCTTCTTGGTGTAGCAATGTAATGGCCAGTAGTTTAGCTGATGAATTAATGCTCACTTTTAGTTAGCTGCTAAAATCGCGCTGTTATATAGACGTATTTTGATCAGAACAAATTAAAACGATTTACATTGATAGTGTGACATCAGCGTATAATTGCAAACTTTGTTTATAATTAACTTAAGAACTTCAAACTGCACTGTAGGGTTTCATTAATAAAATGACGTATTGATCTAGTAGAACTTGTTGCATTTCATAGTATGAACAGAAAGAGAAAGGATGCGAAAAGCGTAGTTTTGGCGAGAGACGCGTATCGTTCGGACAGATTTCTATCTGGATAATTATTCGAATAAGCATCAAACAAATTCATCGTCAATAAATTATATGTATATTAAATAACGAATAACATATAATACCACTGGATATTATTTATTTACCTCTTGCCCGAAATTAGTATTCATTCCCTTGGCTCAGTGCAGTTTCTGTTTTGTAATTAACTGATTAAAGGTTTGTACAGCAATATGCCTTTGTCGCTGAGTGGTTTAAGTTTTAGACTACAAAAATTAGACTTAGGGTCCGATCCCTGGTTGGTCCAACATTTTTTCTCTGTTATTGTCGCTTCTTTCACTTATAACAATGGCAATAATGCCAAGTCAAGTTGCATCGTATTTCGGAGTACTTGTTGAAATGCAGATCCCTCTCTAATTGGCTGTCTCTGTTCAGGGATGGGAGAAGTCAAGGGCACACCGTCAAGCCCAGTAAAGATCTGCAGTACTGAAACCATTCTTCAAGTTGATCACAGCTTTACTTGATTCACAGCGTAACAAATGAAACGCAGAAGTGCTTACAGGCGGACGGCCTCAGCAGTTTGGGCAGTAACACCCTAGGGGCCTAGGCAGTCTCTATTTTAAGCAGCCAATTTAGTCAGCCAGCTGATGGTCAGTCGTGACCGAACAGCCGAGTGAGATAGGCGTGGAATGCGGTACGCATTTTTTCTCACAAGAAACGTACATACTATCATTATAAAAATTACTTTTCCGCCGTTTTACTTAATTTATACGCTGCGGATTATTATCTCACTTACAGTTATTTTGGAGAATATGGAAAATATAGTGACTCATCTAGTTTTATGTTATCTGTTTGGAATGAAAATCTCGTTTCTGTGTGTGAAATCATATGGGACTTAACTGCTAAGGTCATCAGTCCCTAAGCTTACACACTACTTAACCTAAATTATCCTAAGGACAAACACACACAGCCATGCCCGAGGGAGGACTCGAACCTCCGCCGGGGACTAGCCGCACAGTCCATGACTGCAGCACCTGAGACCGCTCGGATAATCCCGCGCGGCAATCTCGTTTGTAAAAACTTACAAATATTGGAGAAAAACCAGTATCAAACAAGGGAGTAGCAATGCTGCGGGTCACTATCGGAATCAAGGCATTTGGCATATCTGAATATTTAATGCATCGTTATAGGGGAAGAAATTTAACAAACAATACGGGAACCCTTAAAAACCGGCTGTCTAGAACTAGGCGGTTTATAAAAACACTCTTGCAAATAAACGGAGAACGGAGAATCTGTCATTGCCCAATAAATGATCGAGATGAATTAACAACTGCCGTAAACTTGCATTCTGCGATTTACAAAATAATGTGCCATAAAGAGATGACTATAGATTTGAGAACATTTTGTACATCCCTCCAAATCTGGAAATTCTGTCGAGTCATACAAGCTGTCGAAAGTCATCATGAAATTTATTTCAGGATGCAAGGAAGGGCTGCCTGCTTCGACAAGTGCGCGGACACTGAAGGCAGCCATATTCCTCGTGAGACGACCTGCTCTCAACTGGCACCGCGGAGACAGCTGCCTGTCGCAGTGACCCAGTGTGTGGGCGTGCTGCGTCACAGCCCTACTTCACTACTGACTCGGCCCCCTTCTTGCGTCACTGCACCTGTCAATACGTCCCCCCCCCCCCACATGGTGCAAGATCTCTTCATAAGCAGCCAACGAAGAGAATGCAGCCGACAAAAACTCTCATTCTTCTAAACTTCTCTTAGATTGCTAACACTGTCGGATTTGCGCGTTGTAGTGCTGAAAAATGAGTGAACGAAGCAAGAACTCAGTGGTTTCTAACGTTTAAAATCAGCAGACTTTAAAATTAATATCTCCTAAAACGTTTATGAAATGCTACTGGACGTCCAGACTGATGTAAGGCTTTTAAGATTAACTCTGAGTGAGTTTGTCATTCAAATATGAGACAGTTTTTTGATCTGACACCTGTTTATGCAATTACATTGAGCGTTGGGTTTCAATAATTTCACTGGGCTCGAGTATATAAAAAGAGTTCATAATACTGCAGCGCACTTGCAACTTGTGGATCATGAAAGTGTCACCTTTCTCTGCCAAATGCAATTATTACCGTAAAGTCTTACCCGCTATTTAAAAACAAGTAGTTCATCTTTATTGCTGTCCATGACCTTACAACGGTGTTAACCGGACACGGAAAATTACTGTCTTACTACCATCGATCGGTTCAGGCTAGCCACAAGAGCTGCTTGCATGTGCGAAGAGCGGGATCCAACAGTAGGTCACTTGTTACGGATGTGTCGCGAATTTAATACAGAGAGAAATGCCCTAAGAAAGAGTATCACAGGAAAGGGAGGCAGTTGGCCCATCGATAAACCAGTTTTAGTAAAGCTATGCCTGAACGAATTTCACAAATTTTGCAGTTTAATAGCCAACGGAATATCAAGGAACTTGGGTCGTGAGTCCCCTATGACATTATGATGTAAATGGATTTTCTTAGAAATGCGATTTGGGTAGTGAAGCTAAAACCAAGTCACAATGAATTAGCCGGCCGCTGTGGCCGAGCGGTTCTAGGCACTTCAGTCCGGAGCTGCACTGCTGCTACGGTCGCAGGTTCGAATCCTGCCTCGGGCATGGATGTGTGTAATGTCCTTAGGTTAGTTAGGTTTAAGTAGTTCCATGTTTAAGGGACTGATGACCTCAGATGTTAAAGTCCCACAGTGCTTAGAGCCATTTGAACCATGAATTATTAGCTAAAAATTGGTGATTCCTCAAATTTTCCTGAAGAAGATTATGAGCTGAAAGTCATACATCGAAGACACCATTGAAGACGAATTAAGGAGTGGATTGGATGAGTAGAACGTGTTTTCTTTAGTATCAGAACGGTAAATCTCCGTAAACGGAATATTTTATGATGAGACATTTCAGAAAGTGAGTTATTCTGAAAACCAGTTTAAAAGAAACGAAACGTACGTTCGTTTAATGAATGACAAAGATTTGGCGTATAAATGCAATTGGATTTCAAATGTATCTGTTAATCCTTAATACTTATACACTCCTGGAAATGGAAAAAAGGACACATTGACACCGGTGTGTCAGACCCACCATACTTGCTCCGGACACTGCGAGAGGGCTGTGCAAGCAATGATCACACGCACGGCACAGCGGACACACCAGGAACCGCGGTGTTGGCCGTCGAATGGCGCTAGCTGCGCAGCATTTGTGCACCGCCGCCGTCAGTGTCAGCCAGTTTGCCGTGGCATACGGAGCTCCATCGCAGTCTTTAACACTGGTAGCATGCCGCGACAGCGTGGACGTGAACCGTATGTGCAGTTGACGGACTTTGAGCGAGGGCGTATAGTGGGCATGCGGGAGGCCGGGTGGACGTACCGCCGAATTGCTCAACACGTGGGGCGTGAGGTCTCCACAGTACATCGATGTTGTCGCCAGTGGTCGGCGGAAGGTGCACGTGCCCGTCGACCTGGGACCGGACCGCAGCGACGCACGGATGCACACCAAGACCGTAGGATCCTACGCAGTGCCGTAGGGGACCGCACCGCCACTTCCCAGCAAATTTGGGACACTGTTGCTCCTGGGGTATTGGCGAGGACCATTCGCAACCGTCTCCATGAAGCTGGGCTACTGTCCCGCACACCGTTAGGCCGTCTTCCGCTCACGCCCCAACATCGTGCAGCCCGCCTCCAGTGGTGTCGCGACAGGCGTGAATGGAGGGACGAATGGAGACGTGTCGTCTTCAGCGATGAGAGTCGCTTCTGCCTTGGTGCCAATGATGGTCGTATGCGTGTTTGGCGCCGTGCAGGTGAGCGCCACAATCAGGACTGCATACGACCGAGGCACACAGGGCCAACACCCGGCATCATGGTGTGGGGAGCGATCTCCTACACTGGCCGTACACCACTGGTGATCGTCGAGGGGACACTGAATAGTGCACGGTACATCCAAACCGTCATCGAACCCATCGTTCTACCATTCCTAGACCGGCAAGGGAACTTGCTGTTCCAACAGGACAATGCACGTCCGCATGTATCCCGTGCCACCCAACGTGCTCTAGAAGGTGTAAGTCAACTACCCTGGCCAGCAAGATCTCCGGATCTGTCCCCCATTGAGCATGTTTGGGACTGGATGAAGCGTCGTCTCACGCAGTCTGCACGTCCAGCACGAACGCTGGTCCAACTGAGGCGCCAGGTGGAAATGGCATGGCAAGCCGTTCCACAGGACTACATCCAGCATCTCTACGATCGTCTCCATGGGAGAATAGCAGCCTGCATTGCTGCGAATGGTGGATATACACTGTACTAGTGCCGACATTGTGCATGCTCTGTTGCCTGTCTCTATGTGCCTGTGGTTTTGTCAGTGTGATCATGTGATGTATCTGACCCCAGGAATGTGTCAATAAAGTTTCCCCTTCCTGGGACAATGAATTCACGGTGTTCTTATTTCAATTTCCAGGAGTGTATTTACAGATGAAAAATAATTGTTTTTATTTGTGTGAATAACGTTTCGGACAGTATTTGTTATTCAGGAATAACGAATAGTAATTTATATCTGTGTTCACCCTTCGCATAATTTGCGCTCAAGTTTGGTGTTGACCGAAGCCCATCACGCATGTGCACACTGCAGATTCGCAACTTGTGTGTAGCTGAGTACGGGCGCGTGATACCCGCGTGGCTCATGCGGCTATGCCAGCCGTGTGTACACGCACTCACGCGCTTGTCATTAGCATAGATAATCTTCGAACTTCCGCCAACGTTCGCGAATCGTATTAGCGCTCTCACTCGCAAACAACAGGCGCGTGCGGGCCACGCGGATAAGCCACGAGGATAGCCACACGGTTCCAGGTTTCTAGTGTGTGTGTGTGTGTGTGTGTGTGTGTGCGTGTGAGCGTGCAGCCTGCAGGCGGGCCAAGCCTCCATTTCATTTTGTACTACGGTGTCGCATTTTTCGGGCGCCGCAACTCTCTTCAGTTTGGCAGAATCGTGTATCAGCGCAGTTTACGCTTCACTATTTGTTTGTATGGAAGACGTTCGCAGGTCAGTAGCTATTTGTACGAAAAGAGTCACTCTAGCGATCTAGCGTCACTAGCGTTTGAAAATGAAAAGGAAAGCCAGAAGACAGGGACGAGAACCCTCGACACTTATTATTCAGTCACCTAAGTGACAAGTACTCCAAAATTTGCTATGGAACGACACTGTTATACTACGCAGAAGTAATTTCAAGATTTAGTTAGCAATGCAAGAGCGCATAATTACAACGCTCAATTGATGGGAATCGTGGTTCTGTACATAAAACGCACTTCGTGCAAAATTTGCAGGCGTGGAACAGGTGAACCAATTTCTGAAGTCACACGCAGGACGTGTGTTGCAACAGGTTTCCATAAAACTGAAAGACGAGTATGGAGATAACGTATTACTGAAAACTACGTTCGTTAAGTTAAGGGGCATGTCTGGAACGATTTTTCGGTTTAAAACTCACTATCGTTGAATTTATGCAGGAAATAGGTGTGTAGGAACGCAGATTATAACATCTGAAATGGATTATAGATCTCGCATCTTAAGTAGACTCGACTGCACACTACGCATACTTAAAACAGTGCTAGGTGAGAAACTACTTCTTTCTGTTTTGATGAGGATGCATTTAAAGAGAAAATCGCGTTCTAGAAAAAACACATTCTGACAAACACAGTCCTGTTCTATAATCTTAGTGGCGATAAACAAAATGTGAGGTTTGAATACGTCACTGAGGCCTTGAGAGCATTACAAGACTAATTTCCTAAACGTTTTGAGAACACTTGCAATCCTACATCTGATTTCGAACAGTTTTCGAAGTTGTTCAATTTGGTTCAGATGGCTCTAAGCACTATGGGACTTAACATCTAAGGTCATCAGTCCCCTAGATTTAGAACTACTGAAACCTAACTAACCTAAGGACGTCACACACATCCGTGCCCGAGGCAGGATTCGAACCTACGACCATAGCAGCAGCGCGGTTCTGGACTGAAGCGCCTAGAACCGCTCGGCTACAGCTGCCGGCTTTGAAGTTGTTTGCCATTTTAGTTGACAACACTACTATGCACCTGCAGATGTAATTGCTTGGCCTGCAAGGTAATTCCTGTTTTAAAGACAAATCCACTTAACATTAAAACTGTCCAGGTTGTCTACATTGCTTTCCTTGGGTAGTTTCCACGTTTCTTTAATGAGACTGCAATTTATTTCGACCAGCACATGTTGTATGAAAGAAGTTTTTTCGTTTATGAAACTAAATAAGTCATGGTAGCATGGAAACCTGAAGGAGAAAATCTGTCCGTGCGCCGACAGTGCATACCAAATATATATTATATGTTTTCAGCGCAGCAAAAATAACTCTCATCATTGATAATTTGTTTTTTTTTATCTACATTGTTGAGAAATGTGAAACATAAAACAATGTCGCACACAGATAGACTGCATTGTCAGTTACCAGCCGGGGTGGCCGAGCGGTTCTAGGGACTCCAGTCTGGAGCCGCGCGACCGTTACGGTCGCAGGTTCGAATTCTGCCTCGGGTATGGATGTGTGTGATGTCCTTAGGTTAGTTCTAAGTTCTAGGGGACTGATGACCTTCGAAGTTAAGTCCCATAGTGCTCAGAGCCATTTGAACCATTTTTTTGCATTGCCAGTTAAATGGGGCACTTTCGCATTTCACCCCCCACCCCCCTCCCCTAATGCTTCAGCAGACCGAGAAAATACGCCATCCAGGCCTGAACGCTATGGCACTCGTGACAGGTCACGGCCCGGGAGCCGAATTCTTGACCACCTCTGCTATAATTGAACAATCCACAGCTAAGGGAAATTGACAAATCGATCAATTAACACAGTTATTAAGAAAACTAGAAGCAATGGCTACGAAAACGTCTGTGTCATTGAATCGCGTACAGGAATTGACGAATACGTAGTCCGAACCTTTTCTAAAACAAGATAATATGTCGTCTGAACTTTTGGCAGGGTGCTTTGTCAGCTTCGCAAATAGAAATATCAACGAAACAGGACTGTTACGGTTTCTGCAGTACTTGTTAGCAGCAGACACAGTGGCTGCGCCAAAGACTGAGACGGCGTGGAGTTTTTTATTATTTATTGAACTTTCTTTACAATTTCTCCCTTGTCGTCGGTGCCCAGCCCTGCACATCCCTCCGCCTGGCTGCTGCTGTGTAGATTCTCCGACAATGCGTGCAACGCGCGCCGCTGATCGCACTCTGGACCTCAGGCCACCACTGCTCTGCTGAAGCCAGGATGCCCTGTGGTTGAGATGAACTCGTCGCCGCTCGGTGCCACAGTACGGGCACGCCCACGGAGCCGCGTCGCCGTGAGGTCAGCTGCCGACGCCTGCAGCACCGGCGGCTGGGAAGCCGTCAGTCGCGATGTCCGCAAGGTCCCCCCGTCATGGACGGACCACGCACCGTGGGGCCGGGTTGCCGTGAAGCCCGGGCGTCAGTCCCCGCCGGCACCTGTGACCGAGACCGCGCTTCGGCCGGTCCTGCTGGAAGTTCTCACTGTAGTTAGTCACCCGTGGTGCCGACCGAACTCGGGCCGACCTCCAGAGCTGAAGTTGACATCTGGAGGCGAACGGCTGACTCCTGCGAGCTGGAACAGACTTCCGGAATCGTCACCTACGAAGACTGATCATTCGGACATGGACCACGTCCGTCCCCAGATCCTAACTGCTTCCTAATGGCTTCTGTCTGTTGCTGCCTGGCTCCACTATGTATATCCGGCAGGAACACATTTTTTACCCTCGGTGGTAGCTTTTTGTTATTGCTCCCGAAGTATATTGCAGCGTAACTGATAACACTGCGGACAAGCAGTCGAAGTATTTACAAGAAAAATTCGAATGATAGTTAAGGAATTCGAGAACGGGTTCTCTTTGGGATGTCCGGAAAAGACAACCAAATTAATCGACACAAAAAGGTACAAGAATCCATCAGAAGGGTCACACCTGGGGTTGCATCCGAGCATGATCGTCTGCCAAAGCAGGTGGAAATCAAAATTCAACGGAAAAATTAAGCCGAGATTCCTTCCAATAACAAAAGGCCTTTCATGAACATATAAACAATGTTTGGTAAGAATTTGCAGAGGTAAAAGATGCAGTGAATCACAGACAGTCGATCGCCCAAAGTTATGAAATAGATCACTTTTCCGAACCCACACCAAGCAGGCCGTATCAAATGCAACGAATGCTACCGGTAATGTTGAATCCATCATTGCATACGTATATTGTAACATTAACATGGGCGTCTCACTGCTGTTCACATTCATGTTACTCAAGGAGAATTTAATATGACACGAGGAATTTTAAGTGTTTTTGCCGGATATAGTAGTTATTCATGCATTCCGTAGCCTGAATGACAAATTAGGTTTCGAAAACGGCTATATTCTGGGAGACGCCTCGAAGTGGGCCCTGGAAGGTGCTGGATATTGTAAAACATATGAAGAACTGAAAAAAATGTTTTTTATTTTTTTTTTGCGGAGTCCAGGAAGAGTCCAAGAGCACCTCCTAAATGAACTGCTTAACACCAAGCCTTTCCAGGCACAGGAGCAAAGCCTACGTAAATATTTCGAGATGCATATTAACAAGACTACATATTGGAAAAAACCAATGCCACCTAGAGACGCGATGCGAATATTAAAGCCAATGTAGCCAATACATATCTGTGATAATTTCTAAGAATTTTTATAGTTGTTGGATTCAAGAGATTTAATCCAGGAGGAAGTTTAATAATGGCATTGACATTTATGTGCACAATCATCACAGACGCTATACCGGACTGCAAGATGTGTTGAGAGTTAAAATAACAATAACCAAACGAATAACAACGGTCATGTGAACAGGTGAAATCAAAAGTGTCACTGTAACAGATACAACTCGTGATTGCCACCCCAACCTGTATGTTGTGTCTGCAAAACTCCATCCCCAATTTTGCGATAGTACAAAACAAGCTGTATTTATTTTAACTTTTTCGAAGTCCTTTATCAGTGATATCTGATGCCTATCCCAGACCACACAGCAATACTGCAGACGAGCGTAGTGTAGCAGTCTCTTTATAAGACCTGTGGCATCTTCTAAGTGTTCTGTCAATAAATCAGTTTTTGGTTAGCTCTCTCTCTAACATTATCAATATGATCATTTTGGTTTCAATTATTTGTAATGGCAAATGTACATGAAAGACTAATGCACACACCTTACCAGTTCTCCAGGATACTGGGACTGATAAGCACCAGATCTTGGAATGTAAAGCGTAAAGCCCATATTCCGTTCCTTTCATTCATTTACATTCTACAGCTACCTCTAGTAAAGTGTAGGTTATCCCCTAATGTCTTATCGGGTCTTCTTGTCAGTATTTTGCATATATTCCTTTCCTCACCAATTCTGCAGTATACCGCCTCATTCCTTATCTTATCAGTCTTCCCCATTTTCAACAATCGTCAGTAACAGCACATCTCAAATGCTTCGATTTTCTTCTGGTCAGGTTTTCCCACAATCTCCGTTTTACTGTCATACAAAGCTCTGTTCCAAACGCACAGTCTCAGAAATTTCCTCCTTAGCGTAAAGTATTTGTTCCACACCTGTAGACTTACCTTGGACAGGAATGCCTTTCTGCCAGTGCTGGTCTGCTTTTTATGTCCTCCTTGTCCGTCCATTATGGGCTATTTTGCTTACTAGGCAGCTGAATTACTTCGTCTACTTGGTCATCACCGATTTTGATATTACGTTTCTCGTTATTATCATTTCTGCTAATTCTGTTAGGTTTATTTTTGTCTTCTTCCAGTTTACTCTCAATCCATATACTGTTCTTATTATGCTCATACCGTTCTTCACTTACGCTAAAAATAGCAATATCATCAGCGAATCTAATCATTGATATTGATATTGCTTCACCTTCAATTTGAATACAACTCTTGAACTTTTATTTCCGTCATTGCTTTTCCGATGTGTAGATTGAACAGGAGGGGTGATAGAGTATAGTACCCCAGCCTGACCCCGTTTCTAATCCTGGCGCTTCGTTCTCGGACTTCCAGTCTTATTGATACTTCTTGTTTCTTGTATATGTTGTATATTAACCTTCTCTCTCTACGGATTACCCCTATTTTACTAAGAATTTCGAAGATTTTGCATAATTTTACACTGTCGAATGCCTTTTCCAGTTCGACAGATCCTACAAGCGTGTCTGTATTTCCCTTCAGTCTTGCTTCCATTTCCAATTGCAACGTCAGAAGTGCCTCTCTGGCGGTTTTACCTTTCTTAAAGCCAAACTGTTCGTCATCTAACAGATCCTCTAGTCTCTTTTCCATACTTTTGTGTATTACACTTGTCAGGACCTTGGGCACATCAGCTGTTAAGCAGACTGTGCGCTAATTCTCGCACTTGTCGTCTCTTGCTATCTTCTGAATTGGGTGGATAAAGTTCTTCCGAAACTCTCATACATTCCACACACCATCGGGTTGGTTGTTGGTTGGTTGTTTTTGGGGATGGAGACCAGACAGCGAGGTCATCGGTCTCATCGGATTAGGGAAGGACGGGGAAGGAAGTCGGCCGTGCCCTTTGAAAGGAACCATCCCGGCATTTGCCTGGAGCGATTTAGGGATATCACGGAAAACCTAAATCAGGATGGCCGGACGCGGGATTGAACCGTCGTCCTCCCGAATGCGAGTCCAGTGTCTAACCACTGCGCCACCTCGCTCGGTACACCATCGGGAATAATCGCTATATTTCCGCTTTCCCTAATGATTATAGATATTCCGATGGTGTGTTATCTGTTCCCTCTCCCTCATTTGATCTTAAGTCTTCCAAACCTCTTTTAAATTCTGAACCTAATATCGAATTCCCTATTCTTCCCTGTCGGCTCCCGTTTCATCTTCTATCAGATCATCAGACAAGTCTTCCCTCATAGAGGTCTTCAGGGTACGTATCCTCTCTCTCTTCCGTATTTAACAGTGAAATATCCATTGCACTCGTAGTGTTACCGCTCTTGCTTTAATTTTAGTGAAGGTTATTCTGACTGTTGTCCATGCTGATTAAGTCCTTCTGAAATTCACCTCTTTTTCGATTTCTTCACGTTTTTCCATTCAGTCATTTTGTGCTCGCTTCCCTGCACTTAATATTTATTTCATACTAAGTGACTCGTATTTCTGTATTGCTGAACTAGCCTGAACATTCGATTAACTGAAGAATTTCTTCTGTTATCCCATGATTCCCATGCAGTTACCTCCTTTTTACCTATGGTTTTCTTTCCAACTTCTGTGATTCTTCTTTTTAGAGCTGTTCATTGCGCTTCAACTAAACTGCCTAATGAACTATTCATTGTCACACTATCTGTAGCCCCAGGGAACTTCCACCTCATTTCTTCATTCCTTAGAACTTCCGCACCCCCACTTATTTGCACATTAATTCCTCCTGACTAACTTCTTAAATTTCAGCCTTCCGTTGATCATCACTAAATTGTGGTCTGAATCTACATCTGCTCCTGGGTACGCCTAACTATCCAGTATATGATTTGAGAACCTCTGCTTCACCATGATGTAATCTAACTGGAATCTTCCCGTGTCTTTCGGCCTCTTCCAAATATATCTACTTCTTTTGTGGTTCTTGAACAGAGCATTACTAACTGAAATTTATTGCAGAACTCATTTAGTCTTTCTCCTCTCTCATTCCCATTACCAAACCGTTAGCCTTCCGTCACACTTCCTTCTACTCTTACCCGTATAACCGCATTCCAGTCCCCCATGACTTTTATATTTTCCTGTGCCTTTGCATACTGAATTACCCTTTCAGTATTCTCATATGATATCTCTATCTCTTCACTTTCTGCTTGCGATGTCGGCATGTATACCTGAACTGTTATCGTTCTTCTTATTTTGCTGTCTCTTCTGATGAGAACAGCCCATATCACTCTCTGCCCTACCTTCCTTTCCATGACGAATCCTATTGCCGTTTTAGCTTTTTCTGCTGCTGTTGATAGCACACTACACTCGTATGAACATAAATCCTTGTCTTCTTTCCGTTTCACTTCACTGACCCGCACGATATTTAAACTGTGCCTTAGAATTTCCCTTTTCAGATTTTCTAGTTCCCGTACCACCTTCAAACATATATTTGTCGCCCGTACTAGTAAATGTTACCCTTCCGCTGGTTGTCCAGTCATTTTCTTATGGCCAGCTCGCCCATGGTTGTCCCCTCGCCGAGATCAGAGTGGTCAACTAGTTCAGAATCTTCTGCCAGTGGAGAGATCGTTATAACAGTTTCAGCTACAGACCACATATCCTATGGTTATACATTATGTCTGTTTCATGCAGTGGTTTCCATTGCCTTGTTCATCCTCAAGCCGTTGATCATTGCTGATTCTTCCGTCTTTTAGGGCGGTTTCTTACACCAAGAGCAAGGGAGTTCTTTGAACATCCGTCAGCTCCTACGCTCTCTTCCACAAGGCTGTTGGTAGAACGAGGGTGACTCCATATGCCGAAAGTCTTCGGCTGCCATTATTGATGATTTTTATTCCAAAGTTAATAAGCGACGAGGTTCCAACGGGTCACCTTCCAATAGGTCACCCAGAGTGTTTCGTTTACTGATCAAAGGCACAATTCACATACCACATTTCTGTTGCGTAAAAAATATAGCAAGACGACGCACGTTCCTAGTACCAAATGAGTGGTCAAAGTCTTACTAACACAGAGACAGTCCCAACTTTGAGTCACGGCGTTTAAAGCCGTTTTGGGATGAGAGAATATTCATTTTAAGCAAATTAAATATCCGATTTTGGCCGCCAACGGATCAAACATTTTTCAAATATTTTTCAAAACTTTTCAAAATCCTATAAACGGAAAGTTTTGCAAGCGTGTGAATCGAACAAAAATTTTCTTGTGTGATAAGGAAAGAACAGAAATGGAAGAAGAAGTCGGACCTTCCACCAGTACGAAAATAAATTACGCGAGACCTCTTTGGAAGTTGGAAAAGTCAGGGCCAGTTTCCAATCTCTTCTTGCATCGAACGCCATTTACTGCCAACACAATTTTAATTCTGTTTCTTTAGCCATGGCCGAAGAAATCAGAAGAGCTACAATGGACATAGTAAACGCAAACTTCCTCTCCACTGAAGCAGAGTTAATTCTTCCATATGAATCAGTTACTTAAGCATTATTCTAAGAGGTATGTTTCACTGTCTTACCATGTAATACTGTAATTACCTGTCGTTTAATTTCGTGATTTTGTGTCGCAGCGCACAGATGAGCCAAGCGTAGAAGAATATGATCCGGAGGATTTCGAAGATTCTTCGATAGAATAGATTCCACTGGATGTTAAAGCTAAAGACATCGTCAATACCGAAGCACATCCAAAATGGAGTTCAACTGTCCTTCAAAAACGCGACAGTCGTTGCTTGGAAAGAAAAGACCATATCAATCGATGGAAAGAAGACGTATGACATGATAGCACAAAAAGGTTCGATTCACAATATTTGCTATGTACACGAACTATACACTTACAGACGAGTGCGAGAACAATTCAGCAATGGGTGTCACTGGCATCTTTTCCCCCACTTTCCTGTAACTTCCGTTTTCAAACGAGTCCTTCCTAGGTGCAACGTTTCAAACGAATACGCAAGAGTACTACAAGGAAAAGTAAGGAAATTCGTGAACACAAGAGACACTGTCACTCTGGAAGAAACCGTGTAGCTAGCCCAAAAATTTCAATCACAAACTAAATGCAGTTTTAAACATGGCTGTTAGTCAGCAACTGTACAATAGTTTCAACATAGAATTATGCAGCCAACCGGTAGCACATAACAGGTAGATACATTGACCTAGGTTCCGACGCCTACTAGGGGTGTCTCCAGCAGAATTACATTTCGGTACATCGCAAAATTACATTGCTAAAAAGCTTTGGTTAGAATTTAGAGTAGCTTTGCTCAAGTCAAAAATGAGATAAAACGTTCTGGCCTTTTCCACGTGTGTCCAGCTGGGAATTACATTTATTTCACTTTTGAATTGAGCATAGCTGCTCTAAATTCTCACCACTGCATTTTGGCAAGGTAATTTTACGTTTTATCAAAATTTCATTCTGATGCAGAAACCCTTAGTTGCCTCTATAATCCTTTGTTGAAACAAACAAGATGCCTAAATGCTCATTATTAGACGGATTTTGCTATAAACACTGCTCAGGCGAGTTGTCAGTATCAAACAACGTACAACGTCACAAAACCAAGTTTGAATAGGCTATCACATTCGTACACAGTACAGAATAACTGAATCTTGCAAGCTCCTCCCCAAGAAAAAAAAACATGTTTCTGGGCCGTCTGTTCCTAAAACCGTTGGTAAATTGCCCGTAGAGTTTTAAAATGTTGTCGTGACTTCTTCAAAGTCCGGGAAGCTCGACAAAGTTTTTTTTTTTTTTTTATGAATATGTCAAACAGTCCTCCGCTCTCACGTCAAGAATGAAAAATTCTTACTCTTTAATGATACCAGGGGCGGACAAACCGATTGCAGTATACACTAAGAGATTTTTGACAAAGAGGCTGGAAAAGCGACGTGCACGCTCAAGTTCGCACAGCCTAAATGTGTGCCCGTCAGTCAGCATTGTGACGTATATTTCTGCTGACAGATGAAACTTTAGATGAAGCACTTGCAAGCCGCTCTTATTTTAGTTATAGACCAGAGGGATGTAGCACCATACGAAGATCCTAGCAAGATTCATTGTTTGATAGTGAATCAGTTTTTGACACCGAAAATGCAGATAAAATACGTTCTGAACCATCCAAAGGTTTTCGCTGTTTACTAGCTGTTGATAACTTCTAATATACTGATATTTCTGAATCTGTAAGCTTTAATACCATAAACCATATTTAATACGTAATAGATGCAATAGCATATTTATTTTTGAACGTGTATAATTGATTGTAATTATAATGTAAATGTTTTAAACCACTGGGTAATCGACAAGGGAACTTTCTTCAAAGGTATCTATTGCTGTGCCGTTGTTTTTCTTTGCGTACGGAGAGTTTCTGTCATGCTGCAAGCGGAGACAAAGACAGCAGCTTGAATCTTGAAAGAGTGCGGAAGTGTTTGCTGGGTGCTCAACGAGATGCGATGTGCGATTACGATAACGCCAATGTAGGCGCGTCTACTTTATTAACTAGGAAGTAATTACTAAGAGTCCGGTCGGGTGGACAGGCGGAGAATGCTGCAATTCCAACTATTGCCTACCCCATAATTATTCGTGAATCTGGCGAAGATTCTTTGTTATCAAGCAGCAGCAGCAGGTCACTACTTTCGCCAGCTAAATACGGCGTGAACACAGCTACACCATAAGACTGTTAACTCACAATACACACATTGTTGTTGTTGTTGTTGTTGTTTTCTTCAATCCAGAGACTGGTTTGATGCAGCTCTCCATGCTACTCTCTCCCTTGCAAGCTTCTACATCTCCCAGTACCTATTGTAACCTACATCCCTCTGAATCTGTTTAGTGTATTCATCTCTTGGTCTCCCTCTACCAACCGATCCCTTCTTCTAGTCAAGTTGTGCCACAAATTTCTCTTCTCCCCAATTCTATTCAGTACCTCCTCATTAGTTATGTGATCTACTCATCTATTCTTCAGCATTCTCCTGTAGCACCACATTTCGAAAGCATCTCCTCTCCTCTTGTTTACACTGTTTATCGTCCATGTTTCAGTTCCATACATGGCCACACTCCATACAAACACTTTCAGAAAGCCGGCCGCGGTGGCCGTGCGGTTCTGGCGCTGCAGTCCGGAACCGCGGGACTGCTACGGTCGCAGGTTCGAATCCTGCCTCGGGCATGGGTGTGTGTGATGTCCTTAGGTTAGTTATGTTTAAGTAGTTCTAAGTTCTAGGGGACTTATGACCTAAGATGTTGAGTCCCATAGTGCTCAGAGCCATTTGAACCATTTTTTTACTTTCAGAAACAACTTCCTGACACCTAAATCTATACTCGATGTTAACAAATTTTTCTTCTTCAGAAACGCTTTACTTGCCATTCCCAGTCCACATATCCTCTCTACTTCGCCATCATCAGTTATTTTGCTCCCCAAATAGCAAAACTCCTTTACTACTTTAAGTGTCTCATTTCCTAATTTCCTCAGCATCACCCGACTTAATTCGACTGCATTCCATTATCCTCGTTTTGCTTTTGTTGATGTTCATCTTATATCCTCCTTTCAAGACACTGTCCATTCCGTTCAACTGCTCTTCCAAGCCCTTTGCTGTCTCTGACAGAATTACTATGTCATCGGCAAACCTCAAAGTTTTTATTTCTTCTCCATGGATTTTAATGCCTACTCCGAACTTTTCTTTTGTTTCCTTTACTGCTTGCTCAATATACAGATTGAATAGCATCGGGGCCTTGTTTTGACTCTGGTCTTTCAGTGCTCTGTCAAACTCTTCACGCAGTATCGTATCTCCCATTTCATCTCCATCTACATCTTCTTCCATTTCCATAATATTGTCCTCAAGTACATCACCCTTGTATAGACCCTCTATATATTCCTTCCACCTTTCTGCTTTCCCTTCCTTGCTTAGAACTGGGTTCCCATCTGAGCTCTTGATATTCATACAAGTGGCTCTCTTTTCTCCAAACGCCTCTTCATTTTCCTGTAGGCAGTATCTATCTTAGCCCTAGTGATATGTGCCTCTGCATCCTCACATTTGTCCTTTAGCCATCGCAACTTAGCCATTTTGTACTTCCTGTCGATCTCATTTTCCAGACGATTGTGTTCCTTTTTGCCTGCTTCATTTACTGCATTTTTATATTTTCTTCTTTCATCAATTAAATTCAATATTTCTTCTGTTACCCAAGGATTTCTATTAGCCCTCGTCTTTTTACCTACTTGATCCTCTGATACCTTCACTATTTCGTCTCTCAAAGGTACCATTCTTCTTGTGCTGTATTTCTTTCCCCATTCTTTTCAATCGTTCGCTAATGCTCTCCCTGAAGCTCTCTACAACCTCTGGTTCTTTCAGTTTATCCAGTTTCCATCTCCTTAAATTCCCACCTTTTTGCAGTTTCTTCAGTTTTAATCTGCAGTTCATAACCAATAGATTGTGGTCAGAGTCCACATCTGCCGCTGGAAATGTCTTACAATTTAAACCCTGGTTCCTAAATCACTGTCTTACCATTATATAACCTATCTGATACCTTTTAGTATCTCCAGGATTCTTCCATGTATACAACTTTCTTTCATGATTCTTGAACCAAGTGTTGGCTATGATTAGGTTATGCTCTGTGCAAAATTCTACCAGACGGCTTCCTTTTTCGTTTCTTCCCCCCAATCCATATTCACCTAGTATGTTTCCTTCTCTCCCTTTTCCTACGCTCGAATTCCAGTCACCCATGACTATTAAATTTTCATCTCCCTTCACTACCTGAATAATTTCTTTTATCTCATCATACATTTCTTCAATTTCTTCGTCATCTGCAGAGCTAGTTGGCATATAAACTTATACTTCGGTAGTAGGCGCGGGCTTTGTGTCAATCTTGGCCACAATAATTTGTTCTCTATGCTGTTTGTAGTAGCTTACCCGTACTCCTATTTTCTCATTCATTATTAAACCTACTCCAGCATTACCCCTATTTGATTTTGTATTTATAACCCTGTATTCACCTGACCAGTAGTCTTGTTCCTCCTGCCACCGAACTTCACTAATTCCCACTATATCTAACTTTAACCTATCCATTTCCCTTTTTAAATTTTCTAACCTACCTGCCCGATTAAGGGATCTGACATTCCACGCTCCGAACCGTAGAACTCCAGTTTTCTTTCTCCTGATAACGACGTCCTCCTGAGTAGTCCCCGCCCGAAGATCCTAATGGGGGACTATTTTACCTCCGGAATATTTTACCCAAGAGGTCACCATGAATCATTTAAACATACAGTAAAGCTGCATGCCCTCGGGAAAAATTACAGCTGTAGTTTCCCCTTGCTTTCAGCCGTTCGCAGTACCAGCAAAGCAAGGCAGTTTGGGTTAGTGTTACAAGGCCATATCAGTCAATCATCCAGACTCATGCCCCTGCAAAAAACATTACCCAGTGGCATTTCTGTATCGTAAGACTGTTAACTGACAGGATATAACTAACTAATATTGTACAGGCATTACCCAATGGCGTTTCTGTAACAACATTCTTGAATAATAGCCTGCAGTAGTTACGACTTGTATTGCACTTCTGTTGTTATTGTTCTCAGACGTTCTCACTAACCAGGGTCCCTTTCTTTCCACGCAACTATGGTGTCGTAAAAATATTAACTATTTACTGCCAGTTCGCTTGTTTGCTAATGACCAGTTTCAGTCTAAAGTTTGCTCCCTCAGTAACTGTTCCTTCTTGTATTGCATAACAGAGGCTTAACTAGTTTGCAGTTTTGAGTATTAACTTCACTCACTTAAAGTAACTGGGAAAACTAACAACTTAAGACACAATACAAATAAAGAGCGTTCAATTTCATTTATTCTGTATTTAGCTTAGCGAGTGGCATCTGCTGGTTTGTTACACATTTCATTGTTCTTATGTTAAAAGTAAATCAGTTGCTCCTTTGCTTAAAGTAGATTCAACTCAGTGATTAAAAGTAAACTGCGTCTCTTTCCAAATTTTGCATTACATTGTGCTGAGGTTAGTGAAAGTCATTTTTTACGCAACAGTCTTTCAATTACAGCCAGTCATTTATTTAAGGTGAATCATCATTTAACTTTGCTTTCAAAATTTAGGATGAAGCAGCTACAAACTCACAGCTATCTAATTCATTTATTTTCTCGTGAATTGTTGTGTTGTGGAAACCTTCTGTTGCCACGCCAGTGATTATTTGCATAATTTTCTTTGCCGTTACCTTTCCCAGTATTTTGTATACTGGTTGTCCTAGTGGGCTGGCAACCGTTTAATTATCCGTCTTCTTTTTGCTAATTAGTATTTCTTTTTGTATTAAATATTACATGGCACCCCTTTGTCCTGTGTGGTTCGTGAGGGATTGCACTACACTCCAAACATATCAAAATTATCGTCAGTATTATTTCAACTTCACAAAAAATTCTTCGTTCAGGAGGGTCTATAGTACACTTTCCTCCTACTAATCGGTATTATTTTCATTCAGTAATGATATTCTTACTCATTGCAAAACTTCATTAGTCATATGCAATCACGGTCATTTATACAGCAATCCAAATTGGCCGATTAGGAAGGGGGAGGTTACAAGTTAAGCGCGTTGCTATTTCAAAATGTTTAGCAGTATTCTCGGTTTGTGAAAATTTGACAGAACAGGGGCCCGAATTTTTAAGTGTCAACTAAGTATGCATTCCTGTGACAGCCGTAAAGAATTAAAATAATAATAATAAAAATAAAAATAAAATAAAAATAAAAGAAGAAATAAAACAAATATTGTTAGAGCGATGACACCGCACTTATACACTACTGGCCATTAAAATTGCTACACCAAGAAGAAATGCAAATGATAAACGGGTATTCATTGGACAAATACATTATACTAGAACTGACATGTGATTACATTTTCACGCTATTTCGGTGCACAGATCCTGAGAAATCAGTACCCAGAACCACCACCTCTGGCCGTAATAACGGCCTTGATACGCTTGGGCATTGATTTAAACAGAGCTTGGATGGCGCGTACAGGTACAGCTGCCCATGCAGCTTCAACACGATACCACAGTTCATCAAGAGTAGTGACTGGCGTATTGTGACGAGCCAGTTGCTCGGCCACCATTGACCAGACGTTTTCAGTTGGTGAGAGATCTGGAGAATGTGCTGGCCAGGGAAGCAGTCGAACATTTTCTGTATCCAGAAAGGCCCGTACAGGACCTGCAACATGCGGTCGTGCATTATCCTGCTGAAATGTTTCGCAGGTATCGAATGAAGGGTAGAGCCACGGGTCGTAACACATCTTAAATGTAACGTCCACTGTTAAAAGTGCCGTCAATGCGAACAAGAGGTGACCGAGACGTGTAACCAATGGCACCCCATACGATAACGCCAGGTGATACGCCAGTATGGCGATGACGAATACACGCTTCCAATGTGCGTTCACCGTGATGTCGCCAAACACGGATGCGACCATTGTGATGCTGTAAACATAACCTGAATTCATCCGAAAAAATGACGTTTTGCCATTCGTGCACCCAGGTTCGTCGTTGAGTACACCATTGCAGACGCTCCTGTCTGTGATGCAGCGTCAAGGGTAACCGCAGCCATGGTCTCCGAGCTGATAGTCCATGCTTCTGTAAATGTCGTCGGACTGCTCGTGCAGATGATTGTTGTCTTGCAGATGTTCCCATCTGTTGACTCAGGGATCGAAACATGGCTGCACGATCCGCTACAGCCATGCGGATAAGATGCCTGTCGTCTCGACTGCTAGTGATACGAGGCCGTTGGGATCCAGCACGGCGTTCCATGTTACCCTCCTGAACCCACCGATTCCATATTCTGCTAACAGTCATTGGATCTCGACCAACGTGAGCAGCGATACGATAAACCGCAATCGCGATAGGCTACAATCCGACCTTTATCAAAGTGGGAAACGTGATGGTACGCATTTCTCCTCCTTACACGAGGCATGACAACAACGTTTCACCAGGCAACGCCGGTCAACTGCTGTTTGTGCATGAGAAATCGGTTGGAAACGTTCCTGATGTCAGCACGTTGTAGGTGTCGCCACCGGCGCCAACCTTGTGTGAATGCTCTGAAAAGGTAATCATTTGCATATCATAGCATCTTGTTGCTGTCGGTTAAATTTGGCGTCTGTAGTACGTCATCTCCGTGGTGTAGCAATTTTAACGGCCAGTAGTGTACTATGCGCTTGGTGTAACGATAATGTATGTTTCGTCTGGTTCTACGAGTGCCCCAGGCGACGGCAGCGATAGCGACTAACAACACCATCACAGGCGAAATACATTGTAAATTTTTGTAAAATTTGATAATAAATAGTTGTAAATAATGAAGACTGATAGCCTTACATTCCACAGATTAGTAGACAAATACGTGTAAAAATGAATAACATGTCTTTAGATGGTAATCGAAATGAAAAAAAGAAAGAATCTGAACACCGACCGCTCGTTTGGTAATCGGGTTGTCAACGTGCGAGGCACACAACTCTGGCGTTGGCCTCTGAAAGAGTACGGGTATATAAATCGTGTCACGTTATTCAAACCAATATCACTCGTAAACGGCTGAGCGTTGGCAGCCAAAAGGGGTAGTCTTTAGTTTACTTACAACGAGTGCTTTGTTATTGTAAAATGGCTTTAAAATGCGTGACGGAAAGTTGAGAGTGTCTCCTTGTAAGCTTCCGTCGACCTCCAGATGTAACGCCTCAGAGTCTAAGCAGTGTAAGTAGCCACGTCGTCAGCGAAAGTTTAGTGTTGACACGACTCGGTAATAAACATGTGTGCCTGGTAACAGCTTGAGTAATATATTAAATTTTTCTTGTTAACCTTGTAAATGGCACATTGTTCTAAATTTCTCACACATGACATGAGTATTGTGTTTCTAATACATTTTAATTTTCTACAGTGAAAAAATTTTTGAAGTTTAATTAAATAAATAACAGCGGAAGATAAACTGTTAGCATTCTTGTCATTAATGTCAAAAGTCTGAGTATGTAACAATCAGGGAGAGGTCTGTATTAATTTACGATATCCAAAGGTATGGTCTAGCGCAGTAGATTTTAAGTAGACATTGTTAATGTGCTGCCTGAAAGCAAGATGATCGCTAGATACTGAACTGTACGCTACGTGATACAGGTGTTGTGTTTGCACTGCCTGTCAGCCATTCTGTCAGAAGCTGGGATCAGTTACATGATTACCCACTGGTCTGAGGAGAGATTCCAGCCAGATCGAGCCGGACATCGATAATTATAATACACTCCTGGAAATTAAAACAAGAACACCGTGAATTCATTGTCCCAGGAAGGGGAAACTTTATTGACACATTCCTGGGGTCAGATACATAACATGATCACACTGACAGAACCACAGGCACATAGACACAGGCAACAGAGCATGCACATTGTCGGCACTAGTACAGTGTATATCCACCTTTCGCAGCAATGCAGGCTGCTATTCTCCCATGGAGACGATCGTAGAGATGCTGGATGTAGTCCTGTGGAACGGCTTGCCATGCCATTTCCACCTGGCGCCTCAGTTGGACCAGCGTTCGTGCTGGACGTGCAGACCTCGTGAGACGACGCTTCATCCAGTCCCAAACATGCTCAATGGGTGACAGATCCGGAGATCTTGCTGGCCAGGGTAGTTGACTTACACCTTCTAGAGCACGTTGGGTGGCACGGGATACATGCGGACGTGCATTGTCCTGTTGGAACAGCAAGTTCCCTTGCCGGTCTAGGAATGGTAGAACGATGGGTTCGATGACGGTTTGGATGTACCGTGCACTATTCAGTGTCCCCTCGACGATCACCAGTGGTGTACGGCCAGTGTAGGAGATCGCTCCCCACACCATGATGCCGGGTGTTGGCCCTGTGTGCCTCGGTCGTATGCAGTCCTGATTGTGGCGCTCACCTGCACGGCGCCAAACACGCATACGACCATCATTGGCACTAAGGCAGAAGCGACTCTCATCGCTGAAGACGACACGTCTCCATTCGTCCCTCCATTCACGCCTGTCGCGACACCACTGGAGGCGGGCTGCACGATGTTGGGGCGTGAGCGGAAGACGGCCTAACGGTGTGCGGGACCGTAGCCCAGCTTCATGGAGACGGTTGCGAATGGTCCTCGCCGATACCCCAGGAGCAACAGTGTCCCTAATTTGCTGGGAAGTGGCGGTGCGGTCCCCTACGGCACTGCGTAGGATCCTACGGTCTTGGCGTGCATCCGTGCGTCGCTGCGGTACTTATTATAAGTACACTGATGCGCAAAATTTATGGACGAAAGCAACACGAACAAGGCATGTCACCGCCAAGTAATATATTTCGACGAAACTTGAACCATATGCGGAGACAACTACTATGGTATAACACAGAAGGTAAACGAAAAAAATGGTTCAAATGGCTCTGAGTACTATGGGACTTAACTGCTGAGGTCATCAGTCCCATAGAACTTAGAACTACTTAAACCTAACTAACCTAAGGACGTCACACACATCCATGCCCGAGGCAGGATTCGAACCTGCGACCGTAGCGGTCGCACGGCTCCAGACTGTAGCGCCTAGAACCGCTCGGCCACCCCGGAGAAACGCAATGTGACGGACAGAAATGACTCTTTTATTCGAAGACAATAACTACACTTGAATGAGTTTGTTGACCCATTTTGTTCCCACTTTGAGTTTATGGACTGACATTGTACTGGGTGGCTATAATTAAACTGACGGAGTTCCGAGTGTTGCAGTGAGAGCTGCATGCACTGCAGGATGCTGAAACATCGTCGATACATTCACTAACCGGTGCACTCGGTCGTATGCTGAAAAACTAATAGTTCCAGCTTCTGCCACCAGGTGAAAATATGGCGCTAAGTTGTTGGTGTCTAAGTACAGATAGGGGTTACTGACGTATTAGGCTGGAAGTTCATGTGAAAGGTATATTCACAAGTATTTTGATTAATAAGTAATAAATCGCAGGACTTGGGAGATACAATATCGCCGACTTGGTTCTAACCCGAAATCTAGAGAAGAATGATCTACACATTTGCAACCGTATGAGTTGAAACGGAGTGTCTCCTGGGGGACTGAGATCAGTCACATTTCAAGCGATTCAGACTCTAACAACACATTAAGAATTTCTCGAATCCTTATGTTATCTGACGAGAGGCCTACTAAGCTACTCTTACACAGAGCTTTAATAAAAATCGCTCAGTAACTTCAGTTAGGTAGCGTTCAGTTTCTCGACTTGTAAAGAAGAAAGGCTACAAATGATTTTAAAAATACCTTGTTATCTGTAACACGTAGAGAAGAATAGGGCATTTGTTGAGCACCGCTCTAACCGCAGCCAGAAGGCTCATGTTTCTTAGAACTTCTCCTCTGCCTTTCATCTATGGGCTGCAAAACGTTTCACCGTTATTAAGCGTAAGGAATATCTTCCGCTTGGTTTGTTCCGACCGTTTACTGCAAAGCGCTACACTTTTTGCAACCTTTTTCTAGCAATATGTCTTTTATATTGCCAGAGTTTAATTCCGCGGTTGTTAAAATTAGTCGACAAACGAATACAGGTTAAATTAAATTGCCCAGGAATATTATTCACTAACTGTGTCGCTGAATCAAGCGACAAAATATATTTTAGAAAATTCCCATAAATTTCTTGGGGTTCCATACAATTTAAATGATTCTTTCTGCTCTATATACTGCAGTCGAATGTCGATAAAACGTTCGCCTTTAACTTTATTTTTCAGAGGTCTGCTTTATAATGACTTAATGGCGTTTACATCCCATCTGTTGAATGATTTATATCCTTTCTGCTCCGACACTATCTCGCACTTCAGCCTACGTTCCGCTTCATCTGGTTTGATATTTAGCGATCTAATTTTTCTTATACCTTTCCCACTGAACAGTAATGGGGTAGGTTTCTGTTTTATTATAAATTGCCATTGGCATTCATATTAACAGCGTGTTTCCTTCAATGCCACTAGTTCTTCGAGTTCTTGATTTCTGTTGCGTACTTTGTTTTGTGTGTCAAAATATGAACATTGGTTACCCTCGTTCATTAAAATATTTGTATAACACGCTTAGAGATTGTACTAACCTATAGTTTCTTCGGACGTCATACGATGCAGTTTTATTTCCAGAGCATGCACAACTTCTAGGGGTTTACTTTCATTATAAATTGGGACTAGGTTTCGTGATTCAGTGCGGCTGCTGGTTGCAGTTTCAGACTTCCTGTTCTTAGTGAGCTGTAAGTGTCACGCAAGTCCCATCTCATGAATGTTGCCCATAGAGATCTGCTATTTTCATTTTTACGTTTAAAATTATAGTTACCTATCCTTCAAATTTCTTGCACACAAACAATTCGTCATTCTGCTAATATCAAGTACGTTACCGCATAGCAACTCTGTCAATGAAGCTGCTTCCTCAACCTTTGTCTCGCAGATCCATCTTGCATGCATTAGATGTTCTCTACCTTTGACTCTTTGGACGTCTTCAGTTTTACTCGAATCCACTTAGTTTTTAAACATTCTTCTCTTAAATCAGATTCTAAAGGCTTCTTATTGTTTGATTTTTATCTACCCCATTAATTACGTCTCACTAGCTTACATAGCTTGAAACACAGCGTTTCATGAATTTTTTATCATCTTTGGGTTTATGTTACTGTTTATTAAGAATTTATTTCCTTTTATAGAAAGCTATTTAGAATTGTTCAATTCTTGTTAGTGTCTGTTTCTTGTACCTTCCTTCTTTATCTTTCAACTTTGGAGTTAGAAAAATACGTACACATCATCTATTTCTAATTTAACATTTAGCCAGTCGTCAGCACCTTCGGCAAACACTATTGTCATAGCTTTCATTTTGTTTAGAAGCATGATGCGGTCATTGGCTTACACAAGTTCCACTTCGTTAAGCATACGACTTAAAACCCTTTCACTTCCTGGGGCTACTGTTACATAGCCAGTAAATCATATGTTACTGATCTTCTATTCATGATAGACAATTCTTACTTCTAGACGCTCATTTACTTCCCTAATTGCTTGTTCAGTATACAAATTAAATATAAGTGTTAGCAAAGAGCGGCCCTTCCTTACACCTTTCCTGATGTTGCCATCTTGCACCATTCCGTCAATAGCGACTAACGCTTCGCAAGATGAAAACGTTTCACTCCTTTAACCCTCTACATATAAATCTGCCTGCGAATGGAAAATATTTTATTCTGTCGTACATGATCAAAAGCGTCGATCAAATCGACGGCAGAAGAGTGTATTCCACAACGATTCTCGATAGTTGGGAAAGATAGCATGCGAGCTGCACATTAACATCTCACTACAAAGCACATTCGTCTAGACATTTATACCATTGTTTCTCGCTAAAGAGTTTCCTTCCCATTCCGGTATTTATTGATTTGGCACTTATTTGTTTTATTTCTGTGCCACACTGTCAGTTAAACTTATGGAAATCAAGTACAAAAGCTAAATAGATAACTGTGTTCATTTCACACACCAGAGTCCCTAGTATGGGGTTAGCTGCTCACCAACTCCCAGAGTAATAAGTCTTTTGGCAGAAGTATGAACATCCCACACTTCCCTTACAGGTGCAAATTTGTTATATCTCTTCCCGTAACGAGTATTCGTATCATCGAAACGTAGACAGCGCAAAGTCCTTGTTACCTGTGTCAAGATAAATAACTCTGCGAAATGTGTCTTTTGAAGTAGGGACCATTGCTCCACAGCATGCTAAGTGACTACCTCGAAAGATTCAGAGTACCCGTTAGACCAGCATTAAAGAAACCAACGCATGTCTTCAATGTACATAAGATTTCGTGGATGAGGATTTTCGGTTGTCATTATTCCGCTGCTGATACATAGAATCAGCCACCTAATTCAAAGGAAGAATCGTGATATCAATAATGTTGTGATCAATAATAGCTCTGATCTTTTAGAGCTTTTTCTGGCCCTGGAGGAATTTGTGTTACATTGTTCGTTTTACATCTTATTGACTACTTTGAGAATACATGCCACTTGTCAACATTCTTCGCCAAATAATAAACATTACAAGGCTCATTCACGTCCTCATATTGACTTCTGATTGTTTAGTACACTAATACTGCCACTGTCAATAACAGGAAAACCAGTTTCACTTTCGTCACGTACAGACACAGCTGCAGAGTGAAAATCTCATTCTGGAAACATCTATATCTACATGGATACTCTGCAAATCACATTCAAGTGCCTGGCACAGGGTTCATGGAACCACCTTTATAATTCTCTATTATTCAAATCTCGTATAGCGCGCGGAAAGAATAAACACCTATATCTTTCCGTACGAGCTCTGATTACCTTTATTTTATCGTGGTGATCGTTCCTCCCTATGTAGCTCGGTGTCAAGAACATGTTTCCGCATTCGGAGGAGAAAGTTGGTGATTGGAATTTCGTGAGAAGATTCCGTCACAGCGGAAAACGCCTTTCTTTTAACGATTTCCAGCCCAAATCCTGTATCATTTCTGTGACACTCTCTCCCATATTTCGCGATAATACATAACGTGCTGCCTTTCTTTGAAAGTTTTCGATGTACTCCGTCAGTCCTACCTGGTAAGGGTCCCACATCGCGCAGCAGTATTCTAAAGAGGACGGACAAACGTAGTGTAGGTAGTCTCCTTAGCAGGTCTGTTACATTTTCTAAGTGTCCTGCCAATAAAACGCAGTCTTCGGTTAGCCTTTCCCACAACATTTTCTATGTGTTCCTTCCAATTAAAGGTGTTCGTAATTGTAATACCTAGGTATTTAGTTGAATTTACGGCTGTTAGATTAGACTGATTTATCGTGTAACCGAAGTTTAACGAGTTCCTTTTAGCACTCATGTGGATGACCTAACACTTTTCGTTATTTAGGGTCAACTGCCATTTTTCGCACCATTCAGATATTTTTTCTAAATCGTTTTGCAGTTTGTTTTGATCTTCTGATTACTTTATTAGTCGGCAAACGACAGCGTTATCTGCAAACAACCGAAGACGGCTGCTCAGATTGTCTCCCAATTCGTTTATATAGATAAGGAACAGCAAAGGGGCTATAACACTACCTTGTGGAACGCCAGAAATCACTTTTGTTTTACTCAATGACTTCCCTTCAGTTACTACGAACTGTGACCTCTCTGACAGAAAACCACAGATCCAGTCACATAGCTGAGACGATATTCCATAAACACGCAATTTCACTCCCGGAAATACAGAAATACGGAATCGATCTGAAATCCCTTATCAATAGCACTCAATACTTCATGTGAATAAAAAGCTAGTTGTGTTTCACAGGAACGATGTTTTCTAAACCCATATTGACTGTGTGTAAATAGACAGTTTTCTTCGAGGTAATTCATAATGTTGGAACACAATATATGTTCTAAAATCCTGCTGCATATCGACGTTGACGATATAGGCCTGTAATTTAGTGGTTTACTTATACTACCTTTCTTGAATATTGGTGTGACCTGTGCAACTTTCCAGTCTTTGGGTACGGATCTTTCGTCGAGTGAACGGTTGTGTGTCATTGTTAAGTATGGAGCTAATGCATCAGCATACTCCGACAGGAACCTAATTGGTATACAGTCTGGATCAGAAGACTTGCTTTTATTAAATGATTTAAATTGCTTCACAACTCAGAGGATATTTACTTCTACGTTATTCATGTTGGCAGCTGTTCTTGATTCGAATCCTGGAATATTTACTTCGTCTTCTTTTATGAAGGCATTTCGGAAGACTGTGTTTAGTAACTCTGCTTTAGCAGCACTGTCTTCGATAGTACCTCCATTGCTATCGCGCAGAGAAGGCATTGATTGTTTCTTTCCGCTAACATACTCTTTGGATTTTCTGCCGGGTTTCAAGACAACGTTTCGTTGTGAAAAGTGTTGCAGTACATGTTAATAATCTTCCTCTTTTGTTATTTCAAAGCCATTTTCAAACTTCGATCATTCTGAATCAGTGTCACGATGCAGTATTCCATTTAATGCTTCTCCTAACTCTTTTTTAGTTAATTTCTTGGATGCACCTGATCCTTTGACAATAGCGCAACATCTTCTCTACATTTTGTTACCTGACTTACAGAAAAGGGGGACCTCATGAGATGCTACTTTGAAATTTACTTGCTAAAATAACGCTACGCCATAACTTTGGACAATTTCATTTGAACTCAACACTGCAGAAGAAGAAAAATGAAGTGAATAAGAAAAAAATAAAATATACAAATACAACTAATACGAGGGCAGTTCAATAAGTAATGCAACACATTTTGTTTCTGAAACAGGGGTTGTTTTATTCAGCATTGAAATACACCAGGTTATTCTCCAATCTTTTAGCTACACAACACTATTTTTCAACGTAATCTCCATTCAATGCTACGGCCTTACGCCACCTTGAAATGAGGGCCTGTATGCCTGCACGGTACCATTCCACTGGTCGATGTCGGAGCCAACGTCGTACTGCATCAATAACTTCTTCATCATCCGCGTAGTGCCTCCCACGGATTGCGTCCTTCATTGGGCCAAACATACGGAAATCCGACGGTGCGAGATCGGGGCTGTAGGGTGCATGAGGAAGAACAGTCCACTGAAGTTTTGTGAGCTCCTCTCGGGTGCAAAGACTTGTGTGAGGTCTTGCGTTGTCATGAAGAAGGAGAAGTTCGTTCAGATTTTTGTGCCTACGAACACGCTGAAGTCGTTTCTTCAATTTCTGAAGAGTAGCACAATACACTTCACAGTTGATCGTTTGACCATGGGGAAGGACATCGAACAGAATAACCCCTTCAGCGTCCCAGAAGACTGTAACCATGACTTTACCGGCTGAGGGTATGGCTTTAAACTTTTTCTTGGTAGGGGAGTGGGTGTGGCGCCACTCCATTGATTGCCGTTTTGTTTCAGGTTCGAAGTGATGAACCCATGTTTCATCGCCTGTAACAATCTTTGACAAGAAATTGTCACCCTCAGCCACATGACGAGCAAGCAATTCCGCACAGATGGTTCTCCTTTGCTCTTTATGGTGTTCGATTAGACAACGAGGGACCCAGCGGGAACAAACCTTTGAATATCCCAACTGGTGAACAATTGTGACAGCACTACCAACAGAGATGTCAAGTTGAGCTCTGAGTTGTTTGATGGTGATCCGTCGATCATCTCGAACGAGTGTGTTCGCACGCTCCGCCATTGCAGGAATCACAGCTGTGCACGACCGGCCCGCACGCGGGAGAGCAGACAGTCTTGCTTGACCTTGCGGCGATGATGACACACGCTTTGCCCAACGACTCACCGTGCTTTTGTCCACTGCCAGATCACCATAGACATTCTGCAAGCGCCTATGAATATCTGAGATGCCCTGGTTTTCCGCCAAAAGAAACTCGATCACTGCCCGTTGTTTGCAACGCACATCCGTTACAGACGCCATTTTAACAGCTCCGTACAGCGCTGCCACCTGTCGGAAGTCAATGAAACTATACGAGAGGAAGCGGGAATGTTTGAAAATATTCCACAAGAAATTTCCGGTTTTTTCAACCAAAATTGGCCGAGAAAAAAAATGTGTTGCATTACTTATTGAACTGCCCTCGTAAAAGTGTTACGTAGATAACCAACGGGGATGTATGTGCGGCCCACGCCCACATTTCTGCTATTTAGAACGAAATATTCTGTCAATGTGGGTTTACGTAACAAAGCAAAAGTTATTCTCAAACTTTTGACAACCAACAAGCAGTATAAAAATCTCATTAAGGCCAAATGAATATTGTGGGCTGTTTGTGTGCACCCTGATTGTTTTCAAAGAATGTGTTCTGTACCATCCGTCCGTGAATTATGTAAACTTTATTTACTGCGTTATCTTATGTTAAACTCTCTCGTCTTTTTGAATTATTTCCATTAACGCGCCTGATAGCGCCATTACTGGCTTCCTGAAAATACAGAAAAGAATTCTGTCGTTCTTTAAATACATTTCGAGTTATCTGAGGGTTGTCAGAAATCAGCCATGGACTACCCCTGACGAGTGTAGCCTCAAAATCACGCCAGCGATCGTTAATCGGGCCAGAGGATTCGGTCGATTATTTATCCGTTTATACTTAAGGCCAAAATACATCGTTTGCGAAAGACTATCTTCTTCTTCTTCTTCTTCTTTGACACTACAGTTCGTGATTACCCTTCGTTTCCTAAAAAATCTGCCTTTATACATCTCGCTTCTCTTTTCTTAGATCCTCGGATGTCCATCTTGGTAAATTCCGTACTTTCATTTGGTCTGCATCAACACGTTTACATTCCCTGACACCTAGAACGCTATTAGTCCTTGTTGCATTACTTGGAGGACATTTTGGACTACATTCTTAGCTCACGAATGTGGTGTTAAATGCAGAAGTCGCTGTGCCCAATCCTAAAGTCAATAAATATCCTGTTTCACATTTGCGCAGAAATGTAAATATAGCAATACATTTAGAAACTGAAACCAGAGGTGTTTCCTCAGTGGCTTTGGGAAAAGGTTGTTTAATTCCGAAGTCAACTGAAGCAAATGGTATCAGTGAAGCGTGAATCGCCTATCCGCGCGATGTTAAAATACGCCCACTACAGGTAACATTATCTCACAAACTACTTGAGACAGAGAGTTAAAATTTTTACTGTATCTGCATTGATATGTTATATCAATACTGAAACCACAGCTTATCGTCAAAGTATTTTTTACGGGGATATTTTACATTTATTTAAAGTAAATTTTTTACATCACTTTTACTGGATTATCATATCAGACTTCTGGGTTCACCAGTACCTGAGATAATGTTCCTAGAAGAAGTAAAAAGCAAACTTACGGAAAACGAAGAAAGAAGATTAAAATATTCCTGATCCATAGTTAATACCCCCTTCACAGTCTTCATAACCATCTGCAAGTTTTCTTTTGGCACCCCTTTCACCTGTCTTGCTTTTTTCACTAATTTCTTGAATATATTGTCAGCATGCCTTCGTCTGTGCTGATCTAAAGTCAACATAGCACGTACTGTGCGGGAACCAACACGCAAACCCAACTTTTGAAGGACCTGACATTTAGTTATATGCCCAAGACTGAAGGTTGCCACAGCATCACACACACCAAAATGTAGTGTATTAATTCCAACAAAAATTGATTTTTGGAGACGATGCCGTATCACACTATTCAAGCACTCGTTGGGGTTCTCTATTTTTCCATGAAAACTACTGTCAGCCATATCTCTCAAAATGGGCTTTATTTCTTCCATGATGGCTAATGGTAGACTGTGGTGGTGAATGAATTTCTCTCCAATTGTTAGTCCCCTATTGTATTTACACCAGTTCTTTTCACCTCTGGGGCACAAACCATGTGCTGGAGGCTCATCTGTGGATGCGGTGTGGAAATACAAAGCCCATATAGCTTTCCTCATTTCTTCAAGATTGCCTGTATTTTGCCTGATTGCAAGGCTGTAGCAATTCTGAATGTGGTCTATTATGGAATCAGTCAATCTTGTTTTACCATGCAAAATTTTCCCATCATCTAGTTCTTTCCCTTTCATAACTGATTTTAGCCTTCTCAGCCCTTCTCTTCTGCACATGTCCTATACATTCAAGTTTGCTTATATTTCCACTGTTCCCCAATGATTTGCTTTCCAAAACTTCTTTGAATGCTTTCGAGTCACCATCTCCCAGATACTTGACACAGCGAACATTATACCACACTGAAGAGCGATGAAAAATTTTTTTAATGCCATAATAACTCGCAACACAGTCATCGCTATGTTCATTTTTCAGCCTGCCTATATATTTACAGTATTTAGACATTATTGCAACATCAATAACCTTGCCAGTGTCAACACTAGTTGCTCTTACAACACCATTGTTGGAGGTGTGACCCCATTTTTTGCAACGTGCCATCAAAAGCTACTGTGAGGTCACGGCTGGGATCTTTTTCTTTCACTGCTTCTTCCACAGCTACCTGCATTGATTTTTGTGCTACATCTTCAACTGCTGATCTTAGTACATAGTTGTAAGCATTAAACTGTGAAGCTACACTTGGAAGCTTTAGAACACCACATAGCATATCACCAGCTGATTTGCCCTTACCAATTGCTCGCAATCCATAAGCTAACCTAATGTTTGCACTTTAAAGTTCAGTTTTCTTGTATGCATTACTTACAGTTACTGAAACAGAACTTGGAAACTTACAGCTGTACTTAAAAACACTGCATATTAAAATAAACTGGGTAGCCAGGACAACATGGGACTCTACTTTCATAGAAACGTTTCCTTGACATTTTTTGCAGCACACACTGTTTTCAAGAGCTTCGCGCAATATCTTCGGATCAATGAGTTCAAAAACTTCTTTCCCTTTATCAAGTAAATTATATTTCTCTTCCAAATCTCTTAGTTTTTTATGAGCAGCACTGTTTTCATTTGGAGTAAGTTCGTTCGGCAAATCAGTAGTAAGTGGACTCACATTTTCCAGCAGTGATGATGAAGAACTGTTTTGCTTTGTTAATGAATTATCATTTCTTTTCTTTTGCCAGTTCACACGCTTTTTAAGCACTTTTGCTCTAGCACTAGGCATTTTCACTGCGAAAAATGAAGCACTAAATACGAAATAACTCTACAACAACAACTATCATATAGCACACTGTTTATTAACAATCCCGTCACAAAATCAAAGAGTAACTTGAGGGAACCGGAGGGAAACATTTTCGGACAAATAGTGTATAACGAGTCGCTGGAAAGCGGGATATTTGAGTTCATGTCACATAAATGTACTGCCAAAAAGTTTACGGTCAGCTATGAGAGACGTGTATAACTAAAGTCCAGTACCAGATCTCTCAAATCTATAAAAATAAAATAGTTATAATTCTAGTGGAGCTATGTATGATACGCCAATTCAAAGAGGAAACTTGGAGGAATATAATACGCCAATAAAACTAAAATCGATTTTTTAACCCAAAATCCGATTCCGTATCCCCTTAACTACATTTCGAGTTTTCTGAGGGTTGTCAGAAATCAGCCACAGATTACCCTAAACGAGCGTAGCCTCAAAATCACGCCAGCGATCGTTAATCGGGCAAGAGGATTCGGTCGATTGTTTATCCGTTCATACTGAAGGCCAAAATACATCGTTCGAGAAAGACTATCTTCTTCTTCTTCTTCTTTGACACTACAGTTCGTGATCGCCCTTGGTTTCCTAAAAAATCTGTGTCTATACAACTCGCTTCTGTTTTCTTCGATTCTCGGATGTCCATCTTGATAAATTCCGTACTTTCATTTGGTCTGCATCAACACGTTTACTTTCCCTGCTGCCTAGAACGCAATTAGTCCTTGTTACATTGCTGGGAGCACATTTTCGACTACATTCTCAGCTCACGAATGTGGTGTTAAATGCAGAAGTCGCTGTGTCCAATCCTAATGTCCATAAATATCCTGTTTCACATTTGCGCAGAAGTGTAAATATAGCAATACATTTAGAATATGAAACCAGAGGTGTTCGCTCAATGGCTTTGCGAAAAGGTTGTTTAATTCCGAAGTCAACTGAAGCGCTACCGCCTCAAAGGCATATAGATACGGAACAAACTTGTGTACTTCGTTAAGAGCTAGTCAGGCTAATCACTGAGCCACACTTATAATAGCCACTACGCAAGGTAGCGATTTGTTTTTTGTACCTCTACGGTCTTGAATGAAGAGTGATGAAAAAAGGTTGCGGGGCACTTAATGCCACGGGTAGTTATTGGCGGCCCAATGGCGAATTTGTTTACATACGTTCTTTTTCGTCGGACGTAATCAGTTGGAAAGAATTTACTGAAGCAGAAAACTAGATGCTCTGGGTAAATCCTATTACTGGGAGAAAGATGTAATCGGATTTATTTGATCACCGACCGTGACTTCAGAAATAGAGGAGGCTGTTATTCTGCTCTTTCTTTTGCAAATTGTTTGATTAAAATTGGTCTCTTCTCGTCAGTCGATTGTGTGTGCGTTTCAGTTTCGGAGCTCTATGTCTTTTCGCTTTCCTCTGTTGAAACACGTGATTGCCGGTACACTCTGCAAATCATAGCCGGACTACTCCGTCATATGCACGTAGCTATACTTATTCAGGTGTATTTTTCTCCGTTATGGTCTAGCAATTAGATATAAATACTTGTTTACAATTTATATTTTTTTCTTTTTTACAGTCACTTTAGTTTCAGCGTAAGCAAACTGAAAAGCGTCAAATAGATCTAAATAAATGATGCATTGTTGCTACCAACTACGGTCTCTATTTACTGCTTACGTCATGAATTTGATGTAAATGGCTGCGTCCGTGCATCTGTGGTACACACTGGATTACTTATTGCCATCATAACACCTCCGGATAAAATATTAATTTACGCCATGTCTGTGAAAAGCGTAAAATATCGAGAAGGTGAGAATCCAAGGGTATTTGAAGTAGATATTTTGGTCATTTGTGCCATCAACAATTTTTACAAGTATATGATCGAAAGTTGATGAAAGAATTCGTAAATGATCTGTGAGTTAAGACAAAAGAACAGTGGAGAACTGGCGGTATTATTCAAAAAGGCGTTTAACCTGTTCTTAACGTTTTCAAACACATAGCTATTGAGACTAGGCAAAGATGCGATTATTTGTAATCTAAAAACCACCGCAATAAAACTGAGTCGGACGCGTTATTTGGCCCTTTAGGGACATGGCTGTCCAGGAGGTGAGAAAGCCAGCGTGCACTCCTTGTGCATACCGAGTGGTGTCATTCCAGACGTGGGACGGCTCCTTCTGGATGCCATAGAAAGCACATGTGCAGGCAGCTGCAGGTGATGGCTCACGTCGGTTCCAATGATGATAGTCATTTTGGATCGAACGACATTATGTCTGGTTTAGAGCGCCTGTGAGAAGTGGCAAAGGATGCCAGTCCTTGTTCCGGCCGTTGTGGCCGAGCGGTTCTAGGCGATTCAGTCCGGAGCTGCGCTGCTGCTACGGTGAAGGTAGCATAGATGTGTGTGATGTCCTTAGGTTAGTTAGGTTTAAGTAGTTCTAAGTCTATGGGACTGATGACCTCAGATGTTAAGTCTCATAGTGCTTAGAGCCATTTTTGAACCAGTCTTGCTTGCGAGATAAAACCAGAGCTCACCATCTGCAGCATAGCAGACAGGACCGATTGCGGACTTTTGGTACAGAGCCGAGTGGAGGGTCGGAATCAGAGGCTCTGGCGGTTCTCCGACCGTGTAGGTTGCAGGTTCCGCGACTTGCGCCATAGCGGGGATGAAGTTTCGGGTTCTGCTAAATCGGCCAGGAGTCCGTGAAACGCAGGAGGCGGCTACACCGGTAGCAGGGGTTGTGTGCCGTGGACTGGGTAGTTTTCTAAGTTGGAGGGTCTAGGCTAGGGGAAATACAAAAAGGGCTTCAGTCTCAAAGGATGCAGCATGAACTCAGGTATAACAGATGTAAACTGTCGTAACTGTGTTGGAACAGAAACAGAGCTCCAAGCGCTAGTAGTAAGCACTGGTGCTCAAATCGTTATAGGCACTAGAATCTGGCTGAAGCCGGAGATAAGTTCTGACGAAGCTTTTGCGAAGGCCCTAACTTTGTTCTGAAAGGACAGGCTAAATACAGTTGGCGGTGGCATCTTTGATGCCGGACAAGTAGTTTATCTTGTAGCGAAATTGAATTGAGTGTCCGCAGCTCGTGGTCTTGCGGTAGCGTTCTCGCTTCTTGCACATGGGGTCCCGGGTTCGATTCCCGGCGGGGTCAGGGATTTTCTCTACCTCGTAATGACTGGTTGTTGTGTGCTCTGCATCATCATTTCATCCTCATTGACTTGCAAGTCGCCGAACTGGCGTCAACTAAAAAGGACTTGCAATACGGCGGCCGAACTTCCCCGCAAGGTGCCTCCCGGCCAACAATGCCATACGATCATTTCATTTCATTGAATTAAGTAGTTCCTTTGAGTTGGTATGGGTAGGGGTCATCCTAAGCAACAGGAATAAAATAATAATAGGATCCTCGTACCGACCTCTAAACTTAGATGAGACAGTTGCTGAAAGATTCAAAGAAAACTTGATTTTAAATACGCACCCGGGGTGGCTTTAATTTACCCTTGATATGATCACGAAAACACATGTTTAAATCCGGAGGTACGCATAAAACTTCATCTGAAATTGTTCTAAGAGGATTATCTGAAAATTATTTCGAGCAGGTAGTTCATGGGCCCACTCCAATAGTAAATGGTTATGGAAAAACACTTTACTTCTTAACAACAAATAATCATGAGCTAGCAGCGAACATCAAATCCTCCAAAAATAAACGGAAACTATACCTGCTCAAGAAAAACGATAAAAATTCGCTTGACGCCTTCCTGAGAGACAATCTCGATTCCTTCCAAATTAACATAGTACGGGTAAGTGTAGACTTGATGCGGCTTGAATTCAAATAAACAGTATCGACAACTCTTGAGAGATTTATACCAAAATAAGCTGATCGCCCATGGTACACAAAAACATCAGAACACTACTGCAGAAACAACGAAAAAATATGCCAATTTTAAACGAACGCAAAATCCTCAAGATTAGCGACCTTTTACAGAAACTCGAAATTCAGCGCGGACTTCAGTGCGACATGTTTGTAATAGTTTACACAACGAAACTTTGTCTCGAAACCTGGCAGGAAATCCAAAGAGATTCTAGTCTGCGATGTAGTAATGGAAATACTATCGACGACGTTGCTGCTAAAGTAGGGTCACTAAACACAGCCTTCCGAAATTCCTTCACCAAAGAAGACGTAGTAAATATTCCATAATTCGTGACACGAACAGCTACTAACATGTGTAACTTAGAAGCAGATAGCCTCGGTGTAGTGAAGCAATTGTAATCACTTAATACTTGGAAATCTTCCACTCCAGAATGTGTCAATAAGGTTTCTCACCAGAGAATGCTGATGCAGTCAGTCCGTACTTTCCCACGCACCATTCGAGAGTGAATGGTAGAGAAGTTGTATGTAAATGGTTCGATGAACCCTCTGCCAGGCACTTCAGTGTGAATTCCAGAGTAACCATGTAGATGTAGATATATGTAGAATTACATTATCATACATGCAGGTAGGGCAAATCAGCAGCTTCTGTTGGTCCGTGTTATTGGAAGTGGGTGGTTCTTTTAGGTGCTGCTCTGTATCGCATTTTTGAGTAATTTAAGGCCTAATTACGGGAGTAACAATGAAAGCATAATAAATTGTGAGATATCACTCGACCAGCATTTATCTCTACTTTGCTATGTTGTACCCATTTTCTGTTTGATACTAACAATTTCTTTTACTGGAATTATGTGCTAAATATAGAAAAATGTTAAAATCATAAAAGTAAATATAAATTTCTAACTTTGGGTACCAGACCAGGACTCTGCATTGCATTACGCTTCCTTATATCCATCTCTCTGCTCTGTCTCGTCAATAAAGTTAAAGGTTATTTAGTTTCTTAATGTTCAATAATATGTTCATCATAATCTCTGTATTACAAGATTGTGTGTAGGATTCTTTATTTCGTCTCGTCGTGACGTAAGTATCGTCCTTCCAGTACTTTTTGTTTTGAAATATCCGTTAGGTGACCGTAGGTTTTTACAGTGGACACGAAGGACCTACTCCGTGCCAAGTGTTTTCTCGGCCATCTCCTGCCTTCTACCCCGAAAAAGAGGTCTGTCAAGAATAGGGTTTGGACGAGCACTTGATTATTACTGGTCGTCTGCAGGCCGAGCAATGGATTTCCTCCTCGCTTCCCATGTCTGATGCCTGGGCTCTGTACAACACGAACAGGGCAACCACGTCCAAATCAGCTGTCACATCTCGCGAGTGTGAGTACAAGCGTGATATTGCTCGGTGGCTGAAAATCATACCATCATAAGGACAATACAGATTACTCCAAATTCACTCACAGAAAGCCCACATTCAAATAGCTGAGTATTCCTAACAATTTTTAAATATGTTTCCATAAATACTTAATTGTTTATATTACTGTTGTTTCATCACGTCTCTATGGACTTAAATGTGTCTTAATTCGCGATTAAGATTTTTAAATTAAGTTAAATAACAAATTTATTCTGTACATCTGCTCTCCCAGTTATTTGACGACGCTCTTTTGGTTTTTATTAAGGGACGGTATGGCGTCATCTCACTTTCTGTGTAATCGAGAGTACTTTAACCAGAAGGACGGCGTCGCGATGGGGAGCTCTTTAGCTCCAGTTATAGCCAATATATTTATAGAGCACGTTGAGGACATCATTCTGGGCACAGTTCCTGTGAAGCCTTGTTGTTTTTATCGTTTCGTCGACGACACGTTCGTTGTCTGAAGTCATGTACGCGATAAGCTGAGAGAATTCTTGGACTTTATCAATAGTTTCCATGGCAAAATCTGCTTCTTATTCTTTTCGTTTATTTTATTATTCAATATCTGGGGATAATAATTCTAGATTTTCTTAAGTCCACGATACAGATAGAGACAGAAGGTGCCTTGCCATTCATTGACGTCCTTGTCCGCCGTAAAGCAAATGGGTGTCTCAGTCGCAGTGTTTACCGGAAAACCACCAACATGGACAGATATCTGTATGCCAGTAGCTACCACGATCTGACACGGAAACTTTCTGTTCTGAGGACCATGGTGCATTGACAGGAAGCTTTCTCAGGCGCTGAAAACCTCTCGAAGGAACTGGGCCACTTCTAGAAAGTATTCAAAGAAAACGACTGCAACAACCGCCAAATTACGCGAGACATCTCTCAGAAGACACGTAAGCAGTAGGGCCCCAAGGAGGAACGACGTAGTCTGCGTTTATGCCGTTCTTTCGCTTAGTAACAGAGAGCGTTAGCCAGTTCTTAAAGAGACATAAATTCGATTTGGTCTCTAGGCTTCCAGCAAAAATTCACAAGTCAGGAAGCCTGTGGAAGACGATGTACGTCTCAGAACGCCAGGAGTATGTGAACTGCCTTGTCAGTGTCGACAGTCTTATGTCGCATAGACTATACATAGTACTGAACGGTGACTTTGAGAACAAGAGAAATGTTTTGGCCTTCGGTACCCTCAGAGATCAGGGGTAACAGAGCATTCTCTAGAAAACGGATATCGTACTGCATTGGACAAGCCGTCTGTTAGTACACGGATCATCACTTCTGGGATAGGGTAATAAAAGAAACGGTAGGGATAAAAATTTGTGACATCACCCTCAAGGAAGATAGCGGCCTGCAGCTGAGCACAGTCAACGGCGACTATGATGGCTTTTAAGAAATATTACATGACTGTGAATCCAAACCATGAGGAGATAATAATTCTTTTTTCAAACGATGTGACTTAAAAGTTAGTGGAGCTCGAAAAAGTTTTATTTGCATTGTAGAATAATATTTGTTGGAATTTTGTGAGACCCGTACAAAGGGAGATCTGGCATACAACAAGAAACATTTCACCAGTGTTGTGTCAACAAGACTACAAGGTATGATGAACACACGAGTTAGTTGTAAAATACCAGTTGACTGAATGTACACAGTGGACACCGAAGAACTCTATCCGGCATATTTATTTATAATTTCGAGGGACACAAACATCTGAAAGGCTCTAGGAGAGGTCTTGACAAATTAATTTTTATTTTGAAATGTTTTCAGAGGTCGTAATTTTGTAACAAGTATGTGCTTTTAGCGTGGGATAAGTGGGTGTTATTTAAGAGCAACGAGAGTTGTTTATAGATAAATCGAATAGCGGGCTCAAAGTCAAATCTCGCCAAATAGTGTAATGGATAAAGCCATGGAAAGATTTCTAGAATATTGAGAGAGGCAACGGGTTGTGTGGTGCGTGTGAAATGAGTCTGCTGTAGTAATGGTCATTGGGTTTCCAATGAAATTGCCCTGATTAAAGATGCCCTCTTTGCTAAGTGAATAAAGCCCAGAAGGAAAATATAATTACGCGATCTGAGTACCCTCCAAGTATAATTCGAGACAGACACACATACCTAACACAACAGGTGTACATTAGCATTTGAAATTATTTACTATTATTAACCGAGTAAATTTATCGTCACTCAATCTATATGCACTGTTAATGTTCATTGCACATTTTTGACATCTTCGGAAATGCCACTTTCGACTCTGTTATAATGATTAGAAAACGGGTCTCGGTTCGAAACGAGTCATCGAATAAATGAAAAGTAAAAATTTTGAACTTGAATTTGTTTTTGGTTCTATAAATATTTTAAGTATGATAATAAGATTAACACTGCATGGCTCAGGTAGAACACGCAGCATTATCATACACGAAACATGCAAAGTGCAAAAACGCTTTGGTGTATGACATACTGCCCCGATAGACTCACTTGAGAACAAATGTAACACATAAAGGAAACCGCCCCACGTTAATCGTAACTGAGGATACCGCTGTGCTATTCATTCTGCGTTTTTAACCACGGTACATTCCTTATCCAGTACGGCTCACAAAATCCTAAATAAGAAGATACATTACGTAGTATTCTAGAGCAGTCGTAGAGAAATACCGAACACAAACCGTAAATTACTTTCAGATATCGGCCTCCACTTTTTTTTATCAGTACAGTAAATTCAGTGCAGCCAAGCTCAAAGCCCTACATATCACTCACAAGAAAAATCACACGTTCACTCCAGAACACCTTAAACAGAATGGAACGAAAAATAAGACTTCGTTCTCCTTCAAGTTTGTAAGCCATGGCGAGTGTCTCAGTGCACTCAATTCTCAGTGGCTGAGGTTGCTTTTGACTCAAAGTTCTTACGAAAGATAAACTAGTATAGCAGATGCAGTAGTGAATATACGAAAAATCGATCAATCAGCGCAGATTTTATAGCTGAGATTTCTCACGAGTAGAAAACAAGTGAGAAAATAATGTATGGAAGTTGACAAATCATAACAGACATCTTTCAATGTACACTGTGAGACGCTTTCGTTCTGTACGTGATGTGGGGCTCCATACCTCCTGCCCTTTCCTTTGGCAAGACTGTGAACACTCATGATGATGGGTCATTGGAATGAGCCCCAGTCCAGCCTGGCCGTGGCTTACACGCAGACAATTCAGCTACCTGATGAAGCTGCTTCCAGCCTCAGTGTCTACATACGCAAGCCTCAGAGCATCGATCATTGCCTGCTAATGACAGGCACTAAATCAGCGCCTTGGGATTCAGCCTACAGCTGTTCATTTCCTGTAAGGGTGTTCATAAATTATACCTAGGAAAGCTACCCTATGGTTATCATTCTTAGATTTGGGGTATTATGATTTTAATGTGAGAGTTTGTCGGAAAGATGTTTGTTCTTTCAGTTTAAACGCTTGTGAGTAAGGAGTTAATTAATCTTAGAGAGTATAATTTCTCTGAATATATACAGGGTGAGCACCAAAACACCACCGACAGACTTGCATAGGTGGTATTATGGACCAAAATAAGAAAAAAATCCGTAGTAAAAATAAGCTCTCAAGAACATGCTTGTTCATCTTCGATAGTGTGAAACAGTCTCGTCTCCTGCGCGTTCCTTGCTTTTCATACTTTTGGAGGAGGTAATATGGGCCAGAATAAACAATAAATTCTCCAGTAAACGTAGGCCCTGAAATGAACACCTTAAGAGCTATGTAGACTGGCAATGGCGAGGAAGGCATTTCTGAAGAAGAGAAATTTGTTAACATCGAATATAGATTTAAGTGTCAGGAAGTAGTTTCTGAAAGTATTTGTGTGGAGTGTAGCCATGTATTGAAGTGAAACGTAGACGATAAATAGTTTAGACAAGAAGAGAATAGAAGCTTTCAAAACGTGGTGCTACAGAAGAATGCTGAAGATTAGATGGGTAGATCACATAACTAATGAGGAGGTATTGAATAGAATTGGGGAGAAGAGGAGTTTGTGTCGAAACTTGACTAGAAGAAGGGATTAATTGGTAGGACATAGTCTGAGGCATCAAGGGATCACCAATTTAGTATTGGAGGGCAGCGTGGAGGGTGAAAATCGTAGAGGGAGACAAAGAGATGAACACACTAAACAGACTCAGAAGGCTGTAGGTTGCAGCAGGTACTGGGAGATGAAGAATCTTGCACAGGATTGAGTAGCATGGAGAGCTGCATCAAACTAGTCTCTGGACTGAAGACCACAACAACAAGAGCAATGAGCACTTGTTCAGTAGAAAAGATGTGTTTTGCAGCAGCGAAGACGAACACGTGTTATTAGCTCTTTGTATGTACAGACACCGTGTATGACTTCACGTAGGTCAGCAAATTATGAAGTAGCGGTGGCAAAACAAAGCGTGAACAACCGGACAGTGTTCCTCTGACCGTCTCTATGAGCGATCACAGGCAGAGGCAGATGAACTAGTTACAGGAAGCTGCAGGAAATTACCGCAATACTTAAATTAATTTTCGTCACTGTTGTCGTTTTCCGTTCACTAAAAATGATGAAGACTTCCCTCTCGCTCCTTACGAATACTTAAAACTGTGCATATTGTTTATATCTAAGATTATATCAATAAATTATTTGTGACAGCAAAGTAGTTTTTTACTACTTAAGGCACAAAGCGGTGTGGAGCGTACTGGCTGGGGGTAGGGGGTGGTTTCTCACATATTACTAGAAATAGTTATCTCCGCAATGGACAGTAGTGCGATCTTCGCTATCGTTGCATAATTAATTTCACTGAGAAAGGTTACATTACCAGCAATTATGTTTGCTTGTCATTCTATGCCACTTCATCCAACTGGGGTGAAATTACATTAGCTGTTCCACAGGTTTCGATCATGGGTTGTAAGCTCCCCGTGAAAATATGAAAGTCAATATTAGTGAAATTGTAACCTCCCACAAAACTGCATAGTTAAAAATGAGCTAAGCGTAACCTCCTTGCAAAATTAAAGAATAATAATGGCCCAAATGTAAACTCCCCACAGTAATAAATCTCAATGATAATAATAATGTGCAAAAGTGTTAAGTCCCCACAAAATTAACGTTAAGATGAACCTGATAAATTTTATAAGGGCAGCTACGCTGACCTTCGGCGCTGTGAAATAATTCTACCTGAATAGAGAAACCAAAATTCTTAGCTCAGTAAAACTGCATCTATATCTGCTCTTATTTTTCGGCACAGCTCCGTGCAATGCTGGCCCATGTTTAATTTTGATTCTTGGAGGGAATGCATAGGAAATATTATTTAACTTGATATGAATCTTTTTCTTTAAAAATGTTACTTTATAGAAAAATTATTATTGGGGCAATTCATGAACAAATTAATTACAATTAACACATGTTAGTAGCTGAGCGCAATGCTGCTTCATTACCTTAGATAACAATATACCCGTGACCAGAGATGTAAGGAGAGCACGCCGCCGACCCATGTCGACGCCCGCTCAGTACAACCGTCCACTCGCTACTAGTGCTGCCGACTGACAGCAACTCGCAACTGACAACTCGCTCTGCCGACTCCACACACACAACTGAACTCTCGCGCGGTCAAGCGCAGACTAGCAACGATAAATAACTCTCTGGTCAGAGATACTGACATGCCTCGCCATCGCTGGTACTGTTTCAGGGTCCCCTTCTGTTTTGATTTATGTGAATGACCTCTCTTCTTATCTGAAATAACAAGCCAAACTGACACTGTTTGCTGATGATACAAGCATAATTATTAATCCAGTAAAAGAACCTCCAATAGAAAATGATACAGATACTGGCTTAGAAAAAGTTATTAACTGGTTATTTGCAAATGGGCTTGCTCTAAACTTTGAAAAAACACATTACATCCAATTTTCTGCTGCAAGGAACACACTATCTTCAATAAATGTATCACATCATCACAAGTTAGTTGCTAGGGAGAATATACTACGTTTATGTGTGTACATGTAGATTCCATATTCCATTGGAACTACTGACGGCCGTGGGAGAGCCAGTCCTGACAAAACTCTACCATCTGGTGAGCAAGATGTATGAAACAGGCGAAATACCCTCAGACTTCAAGAAGAATATAATAATTCCAATCCCAAAGAAAGCAGGTGTTGACAGATGTGAAAATTACCGAACTATCAGCTTAATAAGTCACAGCTGCAAAATACTAACACGAATTCTTTACAGACGAATGGAAAAACTAGTAGAAGCCAACCTCGGGGAAGATCAGTTTGGATTCCGTAGAAACACTGGAACACGTGAGGCAATACTGACCTTACGACTTATCTTAGAAGAAAGATTAAGGAAAGGCAAACCTACGTTTCTAGCATTTGTAGACTTAGAGAAAGCTTTTGACAATGTTGACTGGAATACTCTCTTTCAAATTCTAAAGGTGGCAGGGGTAAAATACAGGGAGCGAAAGACTATTTACAATTTGTACAGAAACCAGATAGCAGTTATAAGAGTCGAGGGACATGAAAAGGAAGCAGTGGTTGGGAAGGGAGTAAGACAGGGTTGTAGCCTCTCCCCGATGTTGTTCAATCTGTATATTGAGCAAGCAGTAAAGGAAACAAAAGAAAAATTCGGAGTAGGTATTAAAATTCATGGAGAAGAAATAAAAACTTTGAGGTTCGCCGATGACATTGTAATTCTGTCAGAGACAGCAAAGGACTTGGAAGAGCAGTTGAATGGAATGGACAGTGTCTTGAATGGAGGGTATAAGATGAACACCAACAAAAGCAAAACAAGGATAATGGGATGTAGTCTAATTAAGTTGGGTGATGCTGAGGGAATTAGATTAGGAAATGAGGCACTTAAAGTAGTAACTGATGATGGTCGAAGTAGAGAGGATATAAAATGTAGGCTGGCAATGGCAAGGAAAGCGTTTCTGAAGAAGGGAAATTTGTTAACATCCAGTATTGATTTAAGTGTCAGGAAGTCATTTCTGAAAGTATTCGTATGGAGTGTAGCCATGTATGGAAGTGAAACATGGACGATAAATAGTTTGGACAAGAGGAGAATAGAAGCTTTCGAAATGTGGTGCTACAGAAGAATGCAGAAGATTAGATGGGTAGGTCACATAACTAATGAGGAAGTATTGAATAGGATTGGGGAGAAGAGAAGTTTGTGGCACAACTTGACCAGAAGAGGGGTTCGGTTGGTAGGACATGTTCTGAGGCATCAAGGGATCACCAATTTAGTATTGGAGGGCAGCGTGGAGGGTAAAAATCGTAGAGGGAGACCAAGAGATGAATACACTAAGCAGATTCAGAAGGATGTAGGTTGCAGTAGGTACTGGGAGATGAAAAAGCTTGCACAGGATAGAGTAGCATGGAGAGCTGCATCAAACCAGTCTCAGGACTGAAGACCACAACAACAACAACAACATGTAGATGAGAATCTTATTTGGAAAATTCACATTTTTTCGTTTGTTTTGCACCTGTCATGGTTTCAGCGTCTTCTTAAAAGAAGACGGATGCTAAAATTTTCAAAATGTAGCTAATTTGGGTCCTTGAACTCGTCTCACTTATTTCACACCTTTTGTTCTGCCTCATACGTACTTATACACAACTTGGTTCACAGCTCATTTTAGCCGTTGTACAGGGTGATCAAAAAGTCAGTATAAATTTGAAAACTGAATAAATCGCGGAATAATGTAGATAGAGAGATACAAAATGACACACATGCTTGGAATGACATGGGGTTTTATAAGAACCAAAAAAATACAAAAGTTCAAAAAATGGCCGACAGATTGGCGCTTCATCTGATCAGAATAGCAGTAATTAGCATAACAAAGTAAGACTAAGCAAAGATGATGTTCATTACAGGAAATGGTCAATATGTCCACCATCATTCCTCAACAATAGCTGTAGTCGAGGAATAATGTTGCGAACAGCACTGCAAAGCACGTCCGGAGTTATGGTGAGGAATTGGCGGCGGATGTTGTCTTTCAGCATCCCTAGAGATGTCGGTCGATCACGATTCACTTGCGACTTTAGGTAACCACAAAGCCAATAATCGTACAGACTGAGGTCTGGGGACCTGGGAGGCCAAGCATGACGAAAGTGGCGGCTGAGCACACGATCATCACCAAACGACGCGCGCAAGAGATCTTTCACGCGTCTAGCAATATGGGGTGGAGCGCTATCCTGCATAAACATAGTACGTTCCAGCAGGTGTTTATCAGCCAGGCTGGGGATTATGTGATTCTGTAACATATCGGCGTACCTCTCACCCGTCACGGTAGCAGTTACAAAAACAGAATCACTCATTTCCTAGAAGAAAAAAGGCCCGATACGGTAGATGTGGTAAATCCAACCCATACCGTGACTTTCTCGTCGTGCAATGGAGTTTCCACGACAGTTCTAGGATTTTGGGTAGCCCAAATTTTGCATTTGTGGGCGTTGACAGACCCTCGGAGCGTGAAATGAGCTTCGTCGGTCCACAACACGTTACTCAATTAATCGTCATCTTCCGGCATCTTTTGAAACCCCCACACCGCAAATGCCCTCCGCTTCACTAAATCGCCAGGTAAAAGTTCATGATGCCTATGGATTTTGTACGGATAGCATCGGAGGGTACGCCTAAGTGCCAACGAAACAGTAGTGCATGGAATGCCAGTGCGACGTGCGACTGCACGAGCGCTGACTTCCCCGTGCATAGACGAACCCGCTACAGTCTCTATTTCTTCCTGAACTGTCACAGAAACATTACGCCTTGTGCTCGGTCGGCCACTACGGGGTCTATCGTCTAAACATCCAGTGACTTCGAATTTCGAAATCATTCTCGTCACAGCTGCATTTGTCAACGGACCTTTACCCGTTCGAATCCCCTTCCTGTGGCGATGGGGTCGTAACGCTGAACTAGCACATTCCCCATTCCGATAATACAGTTTCACTAAAAGCGCCTTTTCAAGTTACGTCAACATGCTGCGACTGCTGGCGCATCTGATTCTCTCTCTCGTTACAGCTCCTTTTATACACGATTGTCTCGTGCAGTCGCTGACGTTTTGCTGTCCAGCGCCATCTGTCGGACATTTTCTCAACCTTTTTTTGTTCTAATAAAACCCCATGTCATTCCAAGCATGTGTGTCAATTTTTACCTCTCTATCTACTTTATTCCGTGGTTTATTAAGTTTTCAATTTTATACTTACTTTTTGATCACCTGGTATGTCCAGAGCGAGCACATGACCCGCGTGTGGTGTAGTAAGTCTTGGGACAAATGCCGTTTAGAGCGAGTCCTCTAGCAGACGCGGATACTTGTGACTCTGTGAAGGATGCGGCTACAACTAGGGCGGAACGTTGCACCGTACCGTAGATAAGCGTCAGTGGGCAGCTCTATAGCCCGAGGCTTGGGAAACGCTGACACAGGAGGAAGAAGAGCCGGACGGCATTGTTTTTGCGACGAGGGACTCCCGCAGAGCTCTACGGAAGACCTCGGGCGGCCTTATCGGAGATCTTCGGTCGCTGTCGCGCGCCATCGTCTCAAATCCAGACAAATGACGGTTACGCCGCCGAGATCGCATCTGCAATGCGGCGAACGATTTCTTCCGCAGCGCCCTATAGTCTGTGCTCATGTCAGCGCCCCATGCAGCTCGTCGATATCGTAACACGGTGTGCTGTGTGTTGCACCCAGAAAAAGTTCACCCGTCCCGTTGTCCGAACACCGCAAATCGCCCGACAGCTGGATGAGTCGAGCGCTCTTTTTGCAATAACTACTTACGAAGAGCCCTGAGATGCTCCAACAAAAAAACGTAATGTTGAAATTTTGCAATCGAAAGTGAATGTCATTTATGTCGTCATCTGTCTGACGCATTCGCAAAATTATTAAATGAAACCAAAAATTACTATTACCAGTCACTATTTATTTACCTACGCGACGCGTTTCAAAAGTTTAAACCTCCATCATCAGGTGGACATACATTTAAAATTTGTTGTTTTTAAAATTCAGTCCTAATCACACCACGTATGTTACAAGAACATAGGTGACCGGTTCCGGTCATATCACATGACCATCATCAGACCTGTAATTTAATTTAGAAAGTAATAGAAACCTTATTAGATTTACAATAAAATAAGACAAAATGCTTATAAGGATAAAATACAATAAGACGTGATATACCCATGGCATCCTTCGAAGATGGTAGGTGGAGCACTCTTCTCAGCTGCTGTGATGTCAACTGATGCCAGCAAGTGACTAGGATACGCTTAAGTACGAAGATGCTCCGCCTACAACTTCTCCCTCCACTTCACATCAACCAATCAGTATAAAAATGGGTTCACATAATCGTCAAAACGTAAAAAAAATGTACAATTTACATTTGTTAGTATGACATGTGCGTGTGTGCGTGTGTGTGTGTGTGTGTGTGTGTGTGTGTGTGTGTGTGTGTGTGTTACGGTTTTTTGGAGGAATTTGTGGCTCCGTCCAGTGGAGAAACAAAACGCTATTATCTAATGGTAAAAATAAAATAAGTAAAATAGAGTACCTCGAGTGCTCATAAAATTGTTACTTACGACCGCATGTTCAGAAACTGCAATGTAAAACATAAAACCAAATTACATACACAGAATCTAAAAATCGTATATCTTCCATTTGACTAGCTATATTTTGAAACAAAGAAAATAAAATGTGGAAGCTATACAGGAAGAAGGGGCTCATGGACAATTCAAAAGTTTTTCAGGAGAAGCTTGTAAAACATTTAATTTTTGTATTCAACCTGTGTTTTTGTAATATTTGTGGCTTATTCAGCCATCATATTAGGCTCCAGGAAGCTATTCCCAGGGCAGTGGAGATCTACATCTACATCTACATCTACATTGATACTCCGCAAGCCACCCAACGGTGTGTGGCGGAGGGCACCATACGTGCCACTGTCATTACCTCCCTTTCCTGTTCCAGTCGCGTATGGTTCGCGGGAAGAACGACTGTCTGAAAGCCTCCGTGCGCGCTCTAATCTCTCTAATTTTACATTCGTGATCTCCTCGGGAAGTATAAGTAGGGGGAAGCAATATATTCGATACCTCATCCAGAAACGCACCCTCTCGAAACCTGGCGAGCAAGCTACACCGCGATGCAGAGCGCCTCTCTTGCAGAGTCTGCCACTTGAGTTTATTAAACATCTCCGTAACGCTATCACGGTTACCAAATAACCCAGTGACGAAACGCGCCGCTCTTCTTTGGATCTTCTCTATCTCCTCCGTCAACCCGACCTGGTACGGATCCCACACTGATGAGAAATACTCAAGTATAGGTCGAACGAGTGTTTTGTAAGCCACCTCCTTTGTTGATGGACTACATTTTCTAAGCACTCTCCCAATGAATCTCAACCTGGTACCCGCCTTACCAACAATTAATTTTATATGATCATTCCACTTCAAATCGTTCCGTACGCATACTCCCAGATATTTTACAGAAGTAACTGCTACCAGTGTTTGTTCCGCTATCATATAATCATACAATAAAGGATCCTTCTTTCTATGTATTCGCAATACATTACATTTGAACAAGCATAGAGATGACGCAATGTGGGATGAGGTACGGTGACAGATGTGAGATTCGGTACCATTCCCGTGAGAAAGACCGCCTGCATGACGCTGTTGCTCTGTGATTGGCTGCCGTGTTCGGCGGTAGGGCGCCAAAACATTAAACTTTAGTGGCTATTATTAATTAAACCTGTCATCCAAATTACTTCATTTTTTTAAATAAACATCTCTCAACAGCCAACTATCAATCAGTCACTTCAAAATTATTAAAATCAAAGTATTACTAAAACAAAAGACTGACGATATTACTGCCGATGCACTTCGGTGGCGTTCGGGTCACGCCTTGCTGGCTTGGCGCGTGAAGTGTCTCGGGCAGTCCGGCTCTCCAGTTCTGACCGTTCCAGTAGACAGACATGTTGTCTGTTATTGCAGTATTTGTTTCATACAATGTTATTTACTACAGTTCCGACCGTCGCTAGGTACAGAGATGTTGTCTGTAATAGTAGTATTTGATTCATGTAATTTTCTTCTCCAGTTCTGACGGTTCCAGTAGACAGATATGTTGTCTGTGGCAGGATGTATTTCATGTTATTTTAGTCAGATATAATGACTGTGTAAAGATAGGTTCAATACGTTGTGATCAAGAATGGTCTCTCGTGTCTGTATCAATAAAAACGCGAGTGGCATCCCAAATGAGTTATAGTTTAGCAGTTCCTTTCGGAGTTAATTTCAGCCTCAAGAAAAAGAATCCACGACCTGAGTGCTGTTTTCTGCGCTGAGGACATCATCATCATGAAGACAGTAGGTTAGTGAAGTGTACAAGAACTTATGTATTCCACACAGGGCAGTGGAAATAACTAGGCACCTCACGTGTACTGCATGCACAGTACAAATGTGCTCAGTGACACGTCATCTGCAATGGTGCAGAGGAGGTAAAGAAGGATGTAAGTATTAACACTATTTCACATTTATTCCTTTTTTCTTGCCGTATTTTACAAGACATTCATGCATCTTTAGCATTTTAGTTATAAACGTGTAGATTCTTCTAAATTCAAGGTAACACAAACAGTACGGAGAATAAACAACTTTATGTTGATAATACTGCACAATTTTATATTAAAACAGTTACTCACTGCAGAACGTTATTTTACTTAATATTTTCATCTTATGTTGAGAAATAAAACAGATTAAGCTGTAAAATCCTTTTATTGTCAGGCACTACCATTTTCACACATCTTATAGTTGCATTTTCAGGTGCAAATCAGCATTCAGTGGAAAACAATCGTGTAGAACAATAAAGAAATTATCCACAAACTAGGATGAAACTGTATGAAAAAACGTGCGCACTGGAGTGACTTCATGTCATACATAACATCAGCTACTGACAGGAGTCAGTCAAAATAACCCTCACTTCAAACCTTGGAAATGAGGAAAATATGGGTCACGTGAATTCTAAAGCGAGGGCTGTACCTCAGGTTCCTCTGTTGTCAAAGAGCCCATCAGGAGCCTTCAAACTTCAAACTAGTTGTAGCCGCTGACCAAAGCACGTTCCGAGGTTGGACAACGTTCTTGGAAAAGAGTTTCGCAAACAACTCACCATTTCTATCCTGGCCAGTAAGAGAGATTAACATTCAGAGAGGTTAGTCTATGTTGTTGAGAACAAATGTCATTACTGAGTAAATGCACTGTGAGGTTGCTGTAAGAATTCCTAGCCTTTTAAACAGATGCCTACAAGATGCGCGACTATAGGCTCCACACATTATTCTAACTACTTTGTTTCGAGCAGTGAATATTATTTGCTTAAGTGTTGAGTTACCGCAAAATATTAGTCTCTGACACATCATAGAGTGAAAGTATTCAATGTATGTAAGCTTACTAATATCCATATCGTCAGAACTGGTAATTATTCTGATTGCAAAAGTTGCTGAACCTAGTCGCTTTAGGAGATCCAAAATGTGAATTTTCCAAATAAGATTCTCATCTATACGTACACACAAAAACTTTGTATATTGCACCCTAGCAAGTAACTTGTGATGATGTGTTATATTTATTGAAGGAACTGTAGTCCTTGGAACAGGAAATTGGATGTACTGTGTTTTTTCAAAGTTCAGAGTAAGCACATTTGCAGATAACCAGTTAATAACTTTTTCTAAGGCGGTATATGTACCCTTTTCTATTGTAGTTACTTTTACTGGATTAATAATTATGCTTGTATCATCAGCAAACATAGTCAGTTTAGCTTTTTATTTCAGACAAGAAGGGAGGTCATTCACATATATCAAAACAGAAGGGGACCTATGATCGAAATCTGTTGAACACCTAATGTAATTTCACCCCAGTTGGATGAAGTGGCAAACTTCCTTAAATCGCTTAAACCACATAAAGAAACATTTACCTTCCTGTTCTGTAGATATGACGTAACCCACTCACATGCTGTCCCATTTACACCGTAAAATTGTAATTTCTGCAGCATAATGTCATGGTTCACACAATCAAATGCTTTGGATAAATCACAGAAAATTCCTATTGGTGACATTTTAATAATTAAAGACTGTATTACGTGGGCAATGAAATTGTATATTGCTGTCTCAGTGGAACAGCATTTTTCAAATCCAAACTGTGATTTACTAAGTACACCATTACTGATGAGATGGCTAATCACTCTTGAGTACCTACACTAATTTCTCCACGATGTTTGAAAATGCTGTAAGCAAGGGTACTGACCAGTAATTGACATCTGTGACGACCCCTTCTTTGTAGAGAGGCTTGCCAATGGCATATTTTAATCGGTTTGGGAAAATACCTTTTGTTAGTGATGCATTACATATGTGACTCAGACCATCAGCTGTAACTGCTCCATATCGTTTTAATACCTTATTAGAGATGTCATTTACTCCAACAGAACATTTGTTTATCAAAGGTTTAGTGGCTCTCAGCACTATGCGACTTAACTTCTGAGGTCATCAGTCGCCTAGAACTTAGAACTAATTAAACCTAATTAACCTAAGGACATCACATACAACCATGCCCGAGGCAGGATTCGAACCTGCGACCGTAGCGGTCGCTCGGTTCCAGACTGTAGCGCCCAGAACCGCACGGCCACTCCAGCCGGCAAAGGTTTAGTGATTTTTCTTATTTCGCAAGAGGTTGTTAGTTGAAAATTAATCTAAGAGGTCTGGAAATTGAATTTTCCAATTATTTATTTATTTATTTACACGTCTCGTTCCATGGGACCAAATTGAGGAGCAAATCCCCAAGGTCATGGAACATGACATGCAATTACAAAAATTGTTCAAATGGCTCCGAGCACTACGGGACTCAACAGCTGTGGTCATCAGTCCCCTAGAACTTAGAACTCCTTTAACCTAACTAACCTAAGGACATCACACACATCCATGCCCGACGCAGGATTCGGACCTGCGACCGTAGCGGTAGCTCGATTCCAGACTGTAGCGCCCAGAACCGCACGGCCACTCCGGCCGGCAAAGGTTTAGTGATTTTTCTTATTTCGCAAGAGGTTGTTAGTTGAAAATTAATCTAAGAGGTCTGGAAATTGAATTTTCCAATTATTTATTTATTTATTTACACGTCTAGTTCCATAGGACCAAATTGAGGAGCAAATCTCCAAGGTCATGGAACATGATATGCAATTACAAAAATGGTTCAAATGGCTCCGAGCACTGTGGGATTTAACAGCTGTGGTCATCATTCCCCTAGAACTTAGAACTCCTTAAACCTAACTAACCTAAGGACATCACACACATCCATGCCCGAGGCAGGATTCGGACCTGTGACCGTAGCAGTCGCGGGGTTCCAGACTGAGCGCCTAGAACCGCTCAGCCACCCGAGCCGGCACATGTAATTACAGAATAAAAGTAATAACAGATAAAATAAAAGTCAAGCCGTAAGTTTAAGTAAAGGCAATCAACAATGTAACATAGGAATCAGTTTAATTTTTCAGGGAACTCCTCAACAGAATAGAATGAGTGCTTGGCTTTTTGTGTAAATGGGAACTCTCCTTTTATCCATGCTAGATCTGGAAGTGTAAGATGCTAAATTATACCCATTTATACTGACACTTATCGTTCCCACAGGTACATGGTGTTCAGACAGACAAAGTGTATCAATCTCATTCTTATTTTTGAGATCATCTAAGCACACTAACAACTCATATACTTTATTTTTTATTCCCCTGATATTTTGATGAAGTAAGTTGATACTGTCGTAAGCTTTATCCCTATTTACTCTACATGAAGCGCCTTTTATTCAACGTTTCTTGATTGTTGTCGTTCTGGACTTTGGCTTTAACCTAAAAAACGTGTCTGCCTGGTCCTATTAACCACAGAGATCATCCCTTGCGTAATGTGGCTCCATTTACAGTATCTGCTAATAGAGAAGCTAACTTATCTTTCTGTTTCCTATTTAGGTGGAGGCCATGTGTAGTGTATCCCCACCCACCAGTAGCATCAATTGGAACAACACTTATGTGGGATTTTGCCACTGTCTGGAGCATCCTGTTCAGGTCAGTGTTAACATGCCTTACAGCAGCGTTTATGTGGGGCAGATCATTTGTGTGCCCACTTTCTGCTCCAATTTTGTCCAGGTAACTCCTAATACTATATTTTGGATTCATATCCAGGCAGTTTCCTGCCCCCCCCCCCCCCCCCAAGTATAATTACCTGATCTTCCTTCCCAAAGACCCTGCATATCTGACCTAAGCTTTCTGTCACCTGGCCAAGGCTAGCACATGTTTTCCCGAAAGTTGTGACCTGGTACCCCGTATCTCATTTGTCTTGAAGCTGCTGCCTTTCATCCTTCCCATGTCTGCTACTTAGAAGCAGAATCCACCTTTTCATTTTCTCATTTGATCCCGACCTGTCTTTTTTCTTTAAGCTGGTATTCTGCTTCAACCTACAATCAGCTGCATCTAGATGAAGCTAGCTAAACTGATTTATTAACTGTAGTTCGAAAGTTCTTTCAGCAGTTTCCCTTTTTCGCCTTTTGCCCAGCACTCCACCTCCTTTTCCTTCCTTGGTCTACATTATTCCAAATCCGCTTTCTCTAATTCAGCCTTAAGGGCACAAATTTTTGCCTTCTGTTTAGCGATTTTTCTGTCCTTTATACATAACCCACATTGCTATGGAACTCTCTCATTATCTATCCCATTTTTCTCGCCCCCACATTCACCCCAATGAAACCATGAGCTACAGTCTTCACAGGACACGCTCTCTTTCGGATTTCTACGGCAACCACCACATCTGTCACACATAGTTTGATACAAATATTTACACAAAAGCACAGGATAAGTTGGCACAAGACCACTGACGTTTCGTAACTTACTTTCCAAAGTTTTAATTAACTACCTAAACTGTATATGACAGACATGAATTGATTTAACTTTAAACCGCTGAGTTTAGTCAAAAATAAAGATCTGCACTCTCACGAAATTTACACCTAAAAAGGTAAACAAAACTAACGACTACCGGCCTTTGCGAAATACGTTGTTTTCTATCCAAATACGCCCAGAAAAGCGAAACCTTCTATAGATAGCCTGGAAAAAAATAAATTCACTGGTCTAAAATATAATGTTAATTAAATTAGCTCTTATTTACAATATTAACCACTTAAATTTGCGAGTGGTTCGTGGACGTGCGTCTGTCAGTCAGAGATGTTACACTATGTGTAAGGTACGCTGTTGTGTTTCCGGACCACTTACAGTGGAGCTTGGGAGTCTGTTTTCTATAGCAGTAGCAGGAAAGAGTGGCGCCACATCCGCACTGTCTGATGGCAGGTTTAATTTTCCACAACTTGCATGTGAAACTAGTTATTAATTTATCATTATCACGAATTGTTTCGTATATTAATAAAAAAAAAAAAATTCCCGAAGACGTACAGAGATCTACAATATTTAACGAATTTTTGTTGGGAGAAAAACAAGGATCATTCAAACGCACCAAGCAAATAAAATTAACTGAGTGTTTTTTATGGCAAGCTTATGTATTAGTGCATAAACATATTGCAATTCATAGTCCTTGTAGACTAGGCAACCACAGTCACGATAAATCATGTTGAGAAATAAAACCGCTTCAGCTGGAAAATCCTTTCATTGTTAGGCCCAACCAGTTTTACAGCACTTACAGGTGCAAGTGAAAAAAAAATCATATAGAAAAATAAGTAAATAACCCCAACACTAACATGAAACTATAATGAAACGTGTACTCACTGAAATGGTGATATCCGTCAGATACTGTGCTGAGACTCAGCGTTCATACTCAGGCCTATGCAACAGATTATCCGCAAGAAGCCGTATGTCCTACAAGTAATAAAATATGGTGGAGAACGCTCCCATAAAACCTATCGAGAAGCGTAAAAAAACATTGGAGTCCATATCCTTGACATACTGCTATTATGTAGAAGGATACAAGATGACTTGGACAGGATTTGTGATTGGTGTAAAGAATGGCAGCGAACTCTAATATAGATAAATGTAAATTAATGCAGATGAATAGGAAAAATAATCCTGTAATGTTTGAATAGTGCATTAGTAGTGTAGCGCTTGACACAGTCACGTCGATTAAATATTTGTGCGTAACACTGCAGAGCGATATGCAGTGGGACAAGCATGTAATGGCAGTTGTGGGGAAGGCGGATAGTCGTCTCCGGTTCTTTGGTAGAATTTTGGGAAGATGTGGTTCATCTGTAAAGGAGACAGCTTATAAAACACTAATAAGACCTATTCTTGAGTACTGCTCGAGCGTTTGGGATCCCTATCAGGTCGGATTGAGGGAGGACATAGAAGCAATTCAGAGGCGGGCTGCTAGATTTGTTACTGGTAGGTTTGATCATCACGCGAGTGTTACGGAAATGCTTCAGGAACTCGGGTGGGAGTTTATAGAGGAAAGGAGGTGTTCTTTTCGTGAATCGCTACTGAGGAAATTTAGAGAACCAGCATTTGAGGCTGACTGCAGTACAATTTTACTGCGCCAACTTACATTTTGCGGAAAGACCACAAAGATAAGATAAGAGAGATTAGGGCCCGTACAGAGGCATATAGGCAGTCAGTTTTCCCTCGTTTTGTTTGAGAGTGGAACAGGGAGAGAAGATGCTAGTTGTGGTACGAGGAACCCTCCACCACGCACCGTATGGTGGATTGCGGAGTATGTATGTAGATGTAGATGTAGATGAAAGGATTTTTGCTGACGGATTGTCATCTAGATACCATGTGATAGTGTGTGTTTATCTCTATATGTCGACGTTTGGTGGGTGCCTCTTGTGCCTCCTTATCCATTGTGCGTGTATGTAAAATTCCTCTTCATTGTTTTTTAACCTACTCCTTAAGGTTTACGAAAGCGTTCTGCATCATACCTTACCACTTGTTATCACTTTTAGTACACACGCCTTTTTTGCGGATAAGCTATTGCATGGGACTGAGTATAAACGCTGGGTCTCCCTGCAGCATGTTACGTGTATCATGACTTCAGTGAGTACACGTTAATTAGCTTTCATGTAAGCTTTGGGATTATTTATTTACTTTTCTACATGTTTGTTTTCCACAAGTGTACAGATTTTCACCTGAAGATGCAGCAGTAAGCGCTTAGAAACTGGTTGTGTCTAACAATAAAAGGATTTTCCGGCTGAAGCGGCTTTATTTCTCAACACTATTTATTGGGATTGAGGATGCCCAGATTATAAGTACTTTGCAATAAAATATGTTTATGTACTAATACATAACTTCATTAACTATTGTAGATCTCTGTACTTCTCCGCAGTGGGGGAGGGGGGGGGCAGAGGCGCCAAAAAGAAATTACTTTATCAGAGTGTTACCTAGTACCTACAGTAAATTTTCTTCAGGAAGGTATATATGAAATAATTAGTCATAATAGTAAATCAATACCTAGTTTCACATACAAGTTGTGAAATATCAGACCTGCCATCATGAAGCGCGGATGTGGCGACGCTGTTCGCTGTTGCTGCTATAGAATGAAGACTCTCAAGCTCTATTGTAAGTGGTCCGGAAGTATAACAGTCTATGAAGTGTTGGCAGAAGAGCCAACACCGTGTTGCTGGAGGAGACCGAAATGCACGCGTTTAATTACACGCAGACTGGCGTGAGGTTTCACAATATTCATTATCAAATGCTATGGCGCCTTGCTAGGTCGTAGCAAATGACGTAGCTGAAGGCTATGCTAACTATCGTCTCGGCAAATGAGAGCGTAATTGTCAGTAATCCATCTCTGGCCAAGTCGGCTGTACAACTGGGGCGAGTGCCAGTACGTCTCTCTAGACCTGCCGTGTGGTGGCGCTCGGTCTGCTATCACTGACAGTGGCGACACGCGGGTCCAACGTATACTACCGGACCGCGGCCGATTTAATGGCTGCCACCTAGCAAGTGTGGTGTCTGGCGGTGACACCACATTCCTCCCCCGCAAATCGGCGTACGGTTGTGTTATAAGGCTTCCGCCCGCCGTGGGGAGGACCCCATGTTGACGTATGCGACGAGGTGGGTAGCCTAACAACAGGCGAGGCTGTGCCACCCGCACCCTGCCATTCGGTCCGAGATGAGCTAGGAAACGCCTGAAAACCTAGTCCAGGGTGCACGCCAACATGCGGTGTATGCGCCCGTAATGAGACAGGAGGGCCGTAGGGTCGACCTCCATCGGGTCGGGGCACTCAACGGGTGAAGACGACATCTGGTCCGGAGCGGGCAAGAGTTTCCTGTCGGAGGACAGCTGCTCACGGGAAGCGATCGGAGGCGCGTGACCCAGGGAGGCACCCGGCGGCTGCAGCGAAGCGTCTACTGCGGGCGTCGCCGGCGGGAGAACAGGCGGCGGCGGCGGCGGCGCGTCGCCATGGGGCAAAATGGAAGGCAGCGTCGGTAACACCTGGGGATGAGGCGAGCCAGTAGTTGGGTCCCCAGGGCGCTGACCGGACGGCACCGTCGCTGAAAGCAGACGGGGAGGGACAGAACCCGTGCGACGACAGAGGCGCAGCTGATTGAGATGCCGACGCACCTCACCAGAGGCCCCCAAAACCAGATACATAGCGCGGCCGAGGCAACGAGGAATGCGCCCTGCGAGCCAACGCCGTGAACCGCGATAGTTGCGATAGTATACAACTTCGCCTGGGGCAAAAGCAGGTGTCTGCCGCTGCACAGGAACCTGATGCGGCGGATACAGCAAAGACATCAAGGTTCGATGAGGACGACCGTGGAGCAACTCAGCCGGCGAGCGACCATCTCGGGGCTGAGAGCGATACGAAGACAAGAAGAGCAATAAAGCGTCCTCCCGAGAATGCGACTCTTTCAACTTCAACATCTGCGACTTGAAAGTCCGGACCAATCGTTCAGCGGCACCGTTTGACTGAGGCAAAAACGGCGCGGATGTCAGATGTTGAATACCATTGGCCTTGCAGAATGACTGAAATTCTGCGGACTTGAATTGTGGGCCATTGTCGGAAACAATAGTCTGTGGAAGACCTTCTATGCAAAAGATAGCGGATAACGCTTGGATGGTGGCAGATGACGTCGTGGAAGACATCCGGACAACAAAAGGAAAATTAATGAATGAATCAACCAGAACCAACCATCGATCATTCCAGAATGTACCAGCAAAATCGATGTGCAAGCGTTGCCAAGGGGAAGTGGCTTGTGGCCATGAAAAGAATTTCCGCGGTGGTGCTGATTGTTGCTCGGCACACGCCATGCAAGAAGAGCACATATTCGTAATTGCAGCTTCGATTCCGAACTAAGTACAGTGCTGACGAGCAAGTTGTTTCGTGCGCACTATACCCCAATGTCCTTGGTGGAGAAGCCGTAAGACAGAGGACTGTAACGAACGTGGGACCACGACCCTGGACTGATCATTATCAGAACGCAACAGCAAAACACCACGTCGAACAAAAAGTCTCTCCTTGTGAGCAAAAAGTCGGCGAAGCAACGAATCCAACGCCGATTTCAACTGGCGAAAGGCGCGTTCGCATTCCGTCGTCCAGAGAAACGGAACACCTTTACGGCGTAAGCGATGAGCGGAGCTGAAATGGAAGAGGCATGGGGAACATATTTGTAGTAATAATTAATTTTTCCCAGCACACTCTGTAGCTGCTTCAAATTCTGCGGCGAAGGCAAGTCCTGTATGGTACGGAGGTGCTCGGGACTGGGATGTATGCCTTGGGCATTGATCACATGTCCCAGATAGGGTAAGTCACGAGCAAAAAACACACATTGTCCTTCCACAAGCGAAGCCCATTTTGTCGCAAGACCTGAAATAATGTTCTGATATTGGATAAATGTTCTTCTTCTGTCTTTCCGAAGATCACAATATCGTCCAAATAGTTTGCTGCAGAAAGGGACCGACGCACAAACAGTTTACAGATATCGCTGAAACAATGCAGGGGCGGATGCACACCCGAATGGCAGTCTTTTGAATCGGTACAAAGCAAGATGCGTGTTAACCACCAAAACGCGCTGGGATTCTTCGTCCACCGGTATTTGCAAGTACGCATCAGCTAGGTCCAACTTCGATAAATATTTACCCGGGCACAGTTTGTGAAAAAGATCTTCTGGGCGGGGTAAAGGATAAGTTGCAATCACTAGTTGTGGATTCACTGTTGCCTTGAAGTCCACACAAAGTCTCAATTTTCCGGAAGGTTTTGGCAAAATTACTAAGGGTGATGCCCAGAGAGAAGCCTGCACACGTTCAATGACACCTTGTGATTCCAAATCGTTTAATGTTCTTGCGACTTCATCACGCAATGCGTGGGGAACATTGCGAGCTCTGAAAAATTTCGGTTGCGCGTTTACTTTCAGTTCCAAATGTGCTTCATAGTTCTTAGCGCAACCAAGGCCCGGTGCAAAAATGTCAGCCAATTCTTCACATAGACGAGAAACACTGGCTGAAGGCACAGTCTGGTTCACTGATAGGACCTGATTGACTATAGACAAGTTAAACAACTGAAATAAATCTAAACCAAACAAGTTCACTGCAGAAGATGAACGAAGTACGTAAAATGACATAAGTTTTGTATGTCCCTTGTATGTGGCAAGAAGGCTGCACTGTCCTAACACAGGGATATTCTGACCGGAATAGCTAGTTAACTTAACATTTGCGGCACGCAACGGAGATGTGCCCAGCTGTTTGTACGTGTCGTGATTGATCAGAGAAACTGCAGCTCCGGTATCGAGCTGGAATGGTATCATGATGCCATTTATGTCCAAGTCTACAAAAAGTTTATTGTCCTGCTGACGACAAGTGCGACTGTCTCGTGCAACGGGAACCGACACTGGTACAGAATCACTTGCGACTTGACGTGATTTCCGTCGATGTCGACGCACACTTTTTGTGGGACGAACACAGTCACTGTTAGAGAGAGTGGCACTGAGCGGAGTGGAATGAACTACATGAATGTCCATGGACGAAGGTTCACGAGCCCGAGTATTCTTGGTTCGATTCCGGCACGAAGCAAAGGGCCTGGAATGGTTGTTAGTGTCCGATCTGAGCTTTTTCTGGCAAACACTTTGAACATGACCTTTTTTATTACAGAAAAAGCAAATAGCTTGGCGTGACGGGCAATTCTCACGCGAATGTCTAGTAGCACACCGCGGGCATGATTTTATCACTGCATTTGCTTGCTGGCGCTGCACACGTGGCTGCGCGGATGGGCGCGAGGGCTGTTTACTGTTCCATGCAGCGCACCCGGCGGGCTGGTTAACGTGACACACGGCTGGCGAAGTTTCAAATGATTCCTGAGCAAAGTGAAGCGTGTCCTGCCTATCTAAGATGTCCATCACTTGTTGAAGGGAGGGATTGACTAGTTTCAAAATCTGTTCCCTAATACGAACATCAGAAACGTTCTGTGCAATTGCATCACGTACCATTGTATCTGAATAAGGGAGTCCACATTCACACTCAAAAGCACAATCCCTTGTAAGGCCTTGCAAAGTCGCAACCCACTCCCTATTAGTTTGACCGGCCATACATTTTGTACGAAAGAAGGTATTCCTTTTCGGAACTACATTGACTGATTCTTTGAAATAGGCATCTAATGCTGACAAAATTTCGTCGTAGGACAGAGTTGCTACGTCGCGTCGGGGAAACAATTTCACTATCACACGGTACGTGTGCACCCCGACGGATGCTAATAAAAAGGCTGCCGCTCGTTACCTTGAATTCTGTAGGCGGCGAGATGGAATCCAAATTGGCGTGACCACTCTGTCCAGCTTTCCAGTGCCGCATCAAAAGGACGAAAAGGTGGTGCAACTGCGTGTTGTAGCGGCGGTAGCGGTGGAACGGCGGCTGCCGCATCGTTTTGCAGTGCACGTTGACCCTGGACGAGCTGTCCAAGGGCATCCAATAAGGCCTGCGTCTGCTGATTCTGCAAGCGATAAAATTCGGACAGTACATCTGGAGATTGTGGCGAAGCCATGACACAATGAAATTAAGCAAGTATAAAGAACAAGACCCTTGTTATACTCGTCGCCATGTGAAGTGTTGGCAGAAGAGCCAACACCGTGTTCCTGGAGGAGGCCGAAATGCACGCGTTTAATTACACGCAGACTGGCGTGAGGTTTCACAATATTAATTATCAAATGCTATGGCGCCTTGCTAGGTCGTAGCAAATGACGTAGCTGAAGGCTATGCTAACTATCGTCTCGGCAAATGAGAGCGTAATTGTCAGTAATCCATCTCTGGCAAAGTCGGCTGTACAACTGGGGCGAGTGCCAGGACGTCTCTCTAGACCTGCCGTGTGGTGGCGCTCGGTCTGCTACCACTGACAGTGGCGACACGCGGGTCCGACGTATACTACCGGACCGCGGCCGATTTAAAGGCTACCACCTAGCAAGTGTGGTGTCTGGCGGTGACACCACAGTCTATCTATCTGAATGTTGAACTCTTTTACTGGCCTGGATGGAAATGCTGATTTATTTGCCAAATTCTTATCAAAGAACGTTGTTCAACCTCGAAACATGCTTTGGTCAACTAATACCATGTCGAAGTTTGAAGGGTTCTGTTGGGCGTCTTTGGTAACAGAGATCCAGTCCTGAGGGAGTACAGCCCCCGGTTATCTTGACTGACTCCATTTTTCCCCCCACAATCAACAAATTACAGATATATCGGAATAAAAGCGAAATTCTTCTGTCGCCCACTACATGAGTCACAGAACATAGTCAGAAGGGGTACAGCGGAGCCGAGGAAGTGGTAGATGAAGTGATACAACAAGACACAAACATCATCACTTGGGAACTGGACTGTACATGAATGCTGAATGTAAATACGAACAGCTGCCTTTTGTTGTAAACGTCGTTAGTAGAGATATTATGCACTGTTAAATTTCTCACAAAAATCGGAGCTAATCCCTTCAGATTCTGTCTGTTTCTTTAGTTTTTCATTCTCGGACAGTTACCTGTAATAAAATACCTCCGGTTTTTTCTTGTGTCAGGCGCTGAGGAACGTCAGTTTATTTATTTCGTAATCCACAGTTTTGATTTGTTCTTGAGTGGACTTTAATGTCTTCTCTGCTTCTAAACTTGTCACATTTATTATGTACTCATCCCATACACTGCATGTATCCGTCCTTGGATACCAGAATGCGATGCTGAAGTCTCTAGAACATGTGATCCTGCAGGTCTCTTAGTGCACTTATGTATCACGATATGTTTCCTCGGGGAGTTTTGGTAACAGTCAGTTCTTCTCAAAGATACAGTTTTGAAGACTCATCCAAGCTGCAGTGGCTTTGAAGACATTTAAAGGAATTCATATGCTTCCGTGTCTTAACATTAATTCTGTTGTGATGATTGCCATGTTTTCTACGCATGTCAGTTGGTATATAGTCTGCTCTTTGTAGTCGCTTGGCGAGATATTCAATTTTCCTCTTTTTTATTCCTTGAATAGCGACAAAAGCTTTGCGGCTTCCCTGAATCGTGATATTTTGTGTCATACATAAATTACTTTTACAGATTCCATCCGGTCTTTGTTTTAAACTGGTCCACGAACTTTGCCTAAATGAGATGAAGCAAAATGCTGAGGAACTAATTATTTTCCATTTCTGTTAACTGACAACGCAGAAATTAAACCGCGAAGGTAAATATTCTGTTCATCAGTCCATTCAAGGCAAGTGAACTGCTTTAAAAACTTGTGTCTTGTTTTTATCGGTACTGAATGAACACACTGCTTCGTATATTGACAGTTATTTCCCACTTCGGGTAACTGTAGTTCAGTCTTTTATTCATTGCAGGCAATCCTCCGTAGGATTTACATTTCTTTTTGGTTTCCATGCTGTATGTCATTTACAAATCACAAAAGAAAGGAGTGTCACTAACTCCGCTAGAGAAATACTGAATAAAGAATGTAGATAATAATATACTAGTAGCAAACCAAAAAAAAAACTACGTGCTAATATCTGGCCACATATTGTGATCTGTAAGAAAGAAGAGGAATGAAATTAGCGTGTTTCTACTCTGCCCAAAAAAAGAAAAAAAGTCGATGATACCCTCCTTTCTTTGTATGTGATTCTTCCTTATGTCATTTTCTCTGCAACGAACCCATTTTTTCACAACAAGAGGAACCGATATTGAGGAACACGTTGACAGCAACATGTGGTATTCAGATCGGCAATTCAAAAAAGTATCGATGAACCCTTTCTTTCCGTGTAGCCTTGATACTGTCCATACCCATGGATCAACGTATGGTACATGTAATGCACGTAATGTGCATTGTCATATTAACTAAAAAGGCAAGGAATATGTACATATACTGTATAGGGGACATAAACTAGTTCACGGCTGTTCCTTCCAGTTCTAGTGTCACATGTGCCCGGCCTCTACATGTAGTTTCAAAACACGAAAACTACTGCTTTATAGCTCAGCAGATCATTGCCAGTATTGCCAAGTAGAAAATATGTGAGCAGTATCAAACTCTATATTAAATAAGCTATAGTTTATAGCTTATTTAATATAGAGTTTAATATATAGTGGTCTCGCGGTAGCGTTCTCGCTTCCCGAGTACGGGGTCCCGGGTTCGATTCCCGGCGGGGTCAGGAATTTCTCCTCCCTCGAGATGACTGGGTGTTATTGCGTCGTCTTCATCATCATCATTCATTCCCATTACGGTCGGAGGAAGGCAATGGCAAACCACTTCCACTAGGACCTTGCCTAGTAAGGCGGCGCGGGTCTCCCGCGTAGCTCCCCTACGCTCTGTAAAGAAGTATGGGACTCATCATCATCAGTTTAAAAGAACAGACTGTTTTGTACTTATGTAGTGGCACAACTGTTAAGATAGGAACTTAGATTCGGTGCAATATTTCTGAGTGCACAAGTTACAGCCTAGTGCGGGCCTGTTGACAGTAAGTTATGCTTACCAGTGGTTGGGAAGTATAATGGAGGCTACAGGGCCGTAGACCCACTGAAAAGAGTAAAGACAGCAATTTGCATGGAGCAAGTTACAGGCAGAAGGGTCCACAACCCAGGTGTTACGAGTACATGACTCGGAGCGGCATGTTAGCAAAACAGAGGTGCACAGCCATGTATAAATAGGCGCCAGATCACTAACAAGGCATTCAAGTGTGACAGCTCTCCTGGACGGCGGGGCATGTCACACCACCGGCTACACACAGCAGCAGATGGGGCGTCAGCGTTCCAGTCCACAGCAGGTCGCTGGTTCGACCCCCTGAGGCCAACACGGGGCCTGCAGAGAGCCAGTGGCGGGACACGCCACAGATCACTACTGTGGGCAGTCTTGTTGGCTCCTAACACACGCCGGAGGCATCCCGAGGTGAGGGCTGCAGATTAGTCTGTCGGATCACAGGCGCTTGTTGTCGCCGCAATCTTAACCATGACGGAGAAGAAGCACACAGCTGACTGCCCTGCAGCTCCCCAGCGAGCAGTGCTGAGGGAACGGGGGTGGAGTCCTCGGAGTCGGCTGCCGGTGCATCCTGACGTCGTCACAACTCTTTAGCCATACAAGGCTGACACACAGCTGTGCGTTGCACAGGTCGCTGACGCAGCCATTCCGCACCAAGCCATTTTGCAGACAGCGAAGTGGTGCCCTCAACATTGCGGAACCCAATGACAGACCGTGAGGCACGGGGGCACTGTAGCTGAAAAACTTCGATGCGTTTTAATGTGGCACATCCTGACGGTTTCCTCCCACGTCCAACATTCCTCCACACTTATAAGCGAACGTTATTCGCTGCTCCTGTAGCAGCCCTTTTCCTGTTTTCGCTTTTTCGTCTAATAGATGAAAGTTTGATTTTTTATTTTTTTTTTACACATTGACTGCCACTGAAGGGTTTTACTTTTGCTTAATATTGTCCCGGTTAAGTATCAGTTCGATTACTTTTAAAACCCAATGTTAAACGTGGGTCACTACACGTATAGTCTTCCCAACTCTGAGAGAAAAAATCTATAGTGGCTTTACTACCAATGTTTACAGACGACGATACTTTAACCTTTCATTCAATTGTTTTACTTACAAATCGGTAGTTTGTTCTTGGCATAGATCACGTAACCTTAACGTTTATTAGTCTAAGTTAAATTAATGTTCAAAACCTGTATTATGTTTCAAATTAACAACGTCAGTTTATTGACAAGAATTATTAATAAATAGGTTCACTCATACGATCTCATTCAAAGAAGTTCTTTAATTAGATGTCTAAGTAGGATTCCCGCTAGCATCAGAGATGTTAGATAATATCCTGTCACTTTCGGTAAATAAGTTATTTCTATTTAATATCCGCAAACTGTCATTAACTATGATCACTAGTCACGTGAAGTTAGAGTTTCCCAGTATCACAATTCAAAGTCCGAATCCGGTTAAAATTCTCATTTCAGTAAAGCATTTAATTATTCACACGAATTGACATTAAAGCCAAAGAGATTACTATTCACCTTCCCGTTTATCTAATCCGATAAATGTCCAAATTAAAGTCTTGAACTGACAATCCTCAAAAACAATTCGTCACGATCTATTCTTGATCCCCGTTTGATAAAGCCCCAATTGTTGCTCTCTAAAGTTGTACGTCCTAAATAACTTCCGAACTACAACAGACTAGAGACTGGAGTATCGTAATTACAACGTATGGCTATTTATACTTTAATAAACACTATCCTTGGTGTCCTTTAATTTTCTTGTGCTTTCTATACTAGATATTTCCCTCTATTTTTTTTTATCTATTTTTCGTAATTACTACTTCTGGAGGGACTTGGGTCATTTTGTGAATTGATATTTTAAGGACATGGGAGCTAGTTTTGGAGCTATTTTTGTTGTTTTTTTTTTTTTTCAACACCGAGTGGCGCTGTAGGTGTTGCACTCCGTATTATTAATACTCATCTGAACTAAGCAGTTTACAAACTATAGTCTTAAGAATTCATTGTGCCTTCGATTTCGAACCTGTAATTATAGTAACCGCAAGGCCCACAAACTGAACACTGTGCAAGTCTGAGTCATACTGCGGCTGATGGTGCAAGAGACGACACAGTGAGGTTGCCAGACTTCTGGAGTGACTCATAAGAAATCGTTTCGGTGGACAAGGACTCTCAGTGTGCAGGTAAGACATGTGTTTGTGAGCAGCTAGTTTACATGAAAACTGAGTGCAAATTTCACTGCGTGTAGTCTCATAAATCATTGTAACATAGACGACAGTAAATCTGTCACTGCTGGCCGGTGTGGCCGAGCGGTTATAGGCGCTTCAGCCTGGAACTGTGCGACCGCTACGATCGCAGGTTCCAATCCTGCCATGGGCATGGATATGTGTGATGTCCTTAGGTTAGCTAGGTTTAAGTAGTTCTAAGTTGTAGGAGACTGGTGACCTCAGATGTTAAGTCCCATAGTGCTCAGAGCCATTTGAACTATTTGATTTGAAAGCTGTCGCTGCAGGTGCAAGGTGTATATACAGTTCGCTGTTACAGTACCATACGGCAAGGCTCTAATAATTTCTATACTACTGTTTACTGCCTAAGAAAGGTTCGTTTCCCTATCATGAACGGTATTTAAGACATTGTAACAGCTCTACGGATTCTATGAACACACACTCTAAGAAAAAAAAAGAAAAAGAAAAAAAGAAAAAAAACACGAGCACAACGAAGGAATTATCCAAATAGGACGGAAATCGGTAGATGCGATGTACATGTACAGGCTAAAAAATGATTACAACACGAGAAAAATAGGATGGTTTATTCAGTAGACACAGGTTCACAAATTAAGCATTTCAATAATGCCTTAGTTCACCTCTGGCCCATACCCAAGCAATTATTCGGCTTGGCACTGATTGAAAGTTCTACTTGATGTCCTTCTGATAGACATAGTTCCAAATTCTGTGCAATTGTTAGGTTAAATCATAAAAATCCCGAGATGGTTGGAGAGCCCTGCCATATTACTCCTATGTTCTCAATTGGGGAGAGATACGGCAACCTTGCTGGCCAAGGCATGGTTTGGCTAACACGAAGACAAATAGGCGCCGGATGACAACCAAACGATTTCTGCTATGAAATGAGGTGGCACCCCACACCATCACTCCTGGTTGTCGGACCGTTTGGCGAACAACAGGCAGTTCGGTATCCCAGCAGTGTCTGCGGCGTTTCCAGACACGTCTTCGGTCTGGAATCTCATTGACTGGATTAGATTTGTCTTCAGTGATGAGTCCCGCTTCAAACTAATCTCCGATTACCAACGAAGATTTGTCTGGAAATGCCTCGGCAGCTGTGATATCATTCTGACCAGCGCCCGCTTTATGGCCTGACAACCTATGGTGATGGTGTGGGGTCCTATTTCTTTTAGTAGCAGGACACCTTTAGTTGTCATCCACGACACACTTACTGCACAATTTTACGTCGACGGTATTCGACGCTGTGGCTTGTTGCCGTTAATGGCAAGTAATCCTCGGCTTACATTTCAGCAATATAATGATCGCTCGCACCCAGTGAGAGTTTCTACTGCGTATCTGCATGCTTACTAAACAGCAACTAGGCCAGCAAGCCTGCCGGATCTTTTCTCAACTGAGAATGTTTGAAGCATTATGAACAGATCCCTCCCAACTATTTCGGGGTTTTGTCGATCTAACACGCCAGTTGGACGGAACTTTTAACGATATCCCTCAGGAAGACACCGATCAACTCTGTCAATCAATGCCAAGCCCGAATTATCGCTCCCATAAGGACGAGAGTTGTGAAGCTCTTTCTCTTGAATGACGCATCACAGTTTTCTGAAATTTTAATAATTTTTTGTCTGTATATGCACACCACATAAATTGATTTCCATCCCACGTGGGAATGTGCATCGTAGTGCGTCTTTGGTTTTCTTTTATCTTTTCTTCGGAGTGTATAACAAGTTATTTGTAGTGAAACTTTGTCTTCAAGTATTGTGCAGAACGTGTTAGCAAAGAACTACATAATTTCCACTGGCAGTTTTAATCAGTATTACTACTGGGCTGTACCTAGTACTTACTTGTAGGTGAATTTAGCAGAATGAGGAAGAGCCTTGTGATCGCCCTCTATGCTTTCAAATGGAGTGAGTTCTGCGACGTCAGACATAGGGGAATTGGAAGAGATATTCCGGCTCAGGCTGATGTGAATGTTTCCCAAGTGACAAGCAATTATTTCTTATGTTAACTTCATGGCACAATTATTGTTTACACAGTGATGTATATCGTTTGTATGAAATAACATTAACCTGAATGCTAGTGGAGAACAGAATAAAATAGAAACATAATTTTGTAGATAAATAGCGACCCTCCCCGGGCTATACCTGGGAACATTAAGTTTTGCTGGCGTAGTGGTAATCTAAACTACTGTATAAAGTTGTTGTCCAACATTCTTACAAAAGATCGTGTAAAGGTATAGACCGATTTACTTAAAAAATTTATACGATACACTGTTAAGCGTTTGGACTGACATCAGCTACATATTTTCTAAATACGAGGTGTGATTGAAATGCAATAAGAGTGGGCTTGTAATTGTGCAATGGTGGTACATATATGCTACTGTGATGCATCTCCTTCAAAATACTGTCCTTCTGCCGCGCAGTCTTGGGCGCCATGTCATGGATTGCCAGCTCCTCCCGCCGGATGTTGGAGTCATCATCCCTTGGACATGGGTGTGTGTGCTGTTCTTAGCATCAGTTACTTTGAGTTAAAGTAGTGTGTAAGTCTAGGGACCGATGACCTCAGCAGTTTCGTCCCATATTAATTCACACACGTTTGCACACTCTCGTTCTGACTGAACACACCGACTCCAACGGTGATTTCACTTTTGGAAACACTCCTGCAATTTTTTTTTCCTGAAGTGTGTTAAGGACGCTCTCTGTATTTACCTGGATTTCTTCAATCGAGTCAAATCGCTTCTCTTCCAGTGAAAATTTCAGTTTAGGAACCAGGTAGAAGTACGCAGGGGCCAAATCAGGGGAATATGGCGGTTGTGAAATTACGGGAATTTCGAATTTGGTCAAAAATTCAACGATGGAGAAGGCATGATGAGGCAGAGTTTTGTCATGGTGTGGCACCCAACTCCTGGATATCCACAATGCAGGTCTATTCTTCCGCACCTTTTCGCAGAAACACACAAGGACACATTTGTAGTATTCCTTGTTAATTTTTAATAGTTCGTAAGTCTCATAAGCGGATTTACCTGTTTCAAAGCTAAATTTCACAAAAACACATTGCTCCGTTTCTACGTCCATTTTCACGCAGACAGCATCCGGCAATGGGCCCTAACAGACCCACACTCAACCAGCTGCCACAACGAACTAAATAAATGAAACACAGTTTCCTGTCAAGTGCTTCAAGGACAAGGCAATGATTCACTCCTCACCCTCCGTGTGCCTGCCCGCCAAACCAGCAGTAGCGAATCGAATCTTAAAACTTTCCAATTACACCTCGCATATATGATACATAAATATATAGGCTGTTCGGGGTACAAGTTCCTTAACACGTACACAATCAGTATGTTGGCTGTTTTTTCTCCACATGGAACAGTCTTCCCTCAAAAATATCACCGACTTTACGACCTGATGTTTTCTATATGGTCGTAACAATGCCAGCAAGTGGACTACGCCTACCAACACTCCGACAAAGCATTGTGGCTTGCTCTCGCCACATGTACTTGGAGGTAGTAACCAACCTAAAAACACACTACTCATAATAGCTATAATTATTAATCTGCAAATGAAGTAAATACTGGTGTCATATCGTCCAGTACACCAGTTCTTGGTTCAAATGGCTCTGAGCACTATGGGACTTAACATCTGTGATCATCAGTCCCCTAGAACTTAGAACTACTTAAACCTAACTAACCTAAGGACATCACACACATCCATGCCCGAAGCAGGATTCGAACGTGCGACCGTAGCGGTAGCGCGGTTCTAGACTGAAGCGCCTGGAACCGCTCGGCCACACCGGCCGGCAGTACACCAGTCTGTCACAGACAGAAATATCTGTACATTTACCAATTACACCACGAATTTAGGGTGATCAGAAACAATCAGAAAAGGATGATCTAGTGTTGCAGGGTTCGTTGGGCTGAAAAATAGCTTTTAAGGAAAACGTTCGATTTGTTGCTCCGTTTCCCAGTTAATGAGCACAGAAGTTAGCTATTCAGACAGTTGAGCCCGCAAATTCAAGCAGCTCGCCAGAAATAATTAGTCTCAGTTGCTCATATAACGTGGGCAACGGCCTTGCCGCAGTGGATACCCCGGTTCCCCGTGAGATCACCGAAGTTAAGCGCTGTCGGGCGTAGTCGGCACTTGGATGGGTGACCATCCAGGCCGCCATGCACTGTTGCTATTTTTCGGGGCGCTCTCAGCCTCGCGATGCCAATTGGGGAGCTACTCGACCGAATAGAAGCGGCTTCAGTCAAGAATACCATTATAACGACCGGGAGACCGGTGTGCTGACCACACGCCCCTCCTATCCGCATCCTCCACTGAGGATGACACGGCGGTCGGATGGTCCCGGTAGGCCACTCCTCGCCTGAAGACAGAGTGAGTGCTCTTATAACGTTGATGATAGAGCATGAAACTGCTTAGGCTTTGGCTTGGATTCGATCCTTACTACCGTCCAATGCCCCATTTTTGCATCGCTCTCCTTTTCAGTTATAATAAACCAAATGAAGAACACGTTTGGCGTCTCCATCTCTGGCGTCTCGTTTGAATTTGCAATCTCAACGGCATGATCGGCTAACTTCAACCCTAACTAACTCTTAAACGGCGCAGTGTATCGAATTTTTTCTTGGCAATTACTCCACAGCGCAATATGTCCTACATAAATCTTACAAGATTTTCAGACTGTATCTGGCCGCTCTCTATATACTATATAAAGGGGAAAAGCTTTTACCAAGAGTCTCGTAAGCATCCTGGCCGATTTATTTCAGTTTTTTAGACGATACTCTAATAAACATTTGGACGGACGTAGGCTATATCTTTTATTAATGAACAATGTATAGGTATTCTGTGAAAGAAAATTCTGTGCTATGCTGCGTTATGAAAATGTGCGATTTCGTTTTCTTTCTCACGTTCTGTTTTAACCACGACAGCAGGGCATTTAAACTACTAGTCAAATTGTTTCTGCTATGTATATTTTTTCTTCTCGCGCGTAATTTTATACACAAACTGTATACATGACTATGTGCTGCTTTTTTTCCTTCCTCACAGTCGGTTTTAACAGAAAACAGGAAACAACTGTTTTTGGCTTATCGCATTTTGATTAGAATACTACCATGCATCCCATCGTCTAGATGTAGTGCCTTTGAGTAGTAATCAAAACGTCCTCCGTTCAGGGTTCGAATTTTTATTAATAATCAGCACTGGACCCGAAGACTTCCGGTATAAGAAGTCATGCTCATTCTGCCAAAGGCCTTGTCAAAGACGGTGGAGAAGCGGACAGCGCTTCAGGGCACTCTCTTGTCCTCGGTGTGGGAAACTACCCCTAAACGGAAAATAAACAGCAATGATGAAAGACATGAGCATCCAGAAGCCAACGGAGACCAGTGCATCAAAGACACGTAACTTGTATCCACAGGACACGTGGCCTGTAGCTGAAAAAGTGTCATGATGATCTCGCAATTGGCAAAAGATTCCAGAGTAGTCCCCCATTCGGATCTCCGGGAGGGTACTGCCAAGGGGGAGGTGATGATGAGAAAAAGATTCAGTAACACACGAGTTGGGAGTGGTATGTCAGAAGCTTGAACGTGGTAGGGAAGCTAGAAAATTTGAAAAGCGAAATACAAAGGGTCAATCTAGATACAGTGGGGGTCAGTGAAATGAAATGGAAAGAAGACAAGGATATCTGGTCAGATGAGTATAGAATAATATCAACAGTAAGAGAAAATGATATAACCGGATTAGTATTCGTTATGAACTGGGAGTAAGGGCAAAGATTGTGTTACTGTGAACAATTCAGTGATAGAGTTATTCTTATGAGATTCAACAGCAACCAACAATGAAAATGATAGTTCAGGTATACATACCAACGTCGCAAGCTAAATAGGTTCAAAATGGTTCAAATGGCTCTAAGCATTATGCGACTTAACATCTGAGGTCATCAGTCCCCTAGACTTTGAACTACTTAAACCTAACTAACCTAAGAACATCACACACATCCAAGCCCGAGGCAGGATTCGAACCTGCGACCGTAGCGCCAGCGCGCTTCTAGACTGAAGCGCCTAGAACCGCTCGGTCACAGCGGCCGCCCAGCTAAATAGGAAGAGGTAGGGAAAGTGTATGAGGACAGTGAACGGGTAATATAGGACTGTTAACATTTCCTGCATACTACATATAATTATTTGTGTCTTTGAATAGCATCCGTGAAGATGGTGCAAGACCGAAATCGGTAGAATTCGGGTTTAAAATAAATACAGCTGATGGCTCAAATATGCGCATTATACATTTACTTCACGGCTGTTGGAAGTCGTCTTCCAAAAATGTTTAAATTCAGGAATGCAGGAATACAAGTATCTGTGGAATGAAATACACTCCTGGAAATGGAAAAAAGAACACATTGACACCGGTGTGTCAGACCCACCATACTTGCTCCGGACACTGCGAGAGGACTGTACAAGCAATGATCACACGCACGGCACAGCGGACACACCAGGAACCGCGGTGTTGGCCGTCGAATGGCGCTAGCTGCGCAGCATTTGTGCACCGCCGCCGTCAGTGTCAGCCAGTTTGCCGTGGCATACGGAGCTCCATCGCAGTCTTTAACATTGGTAGCATGCCGCGACAGCGTGGAAGTGAACCGTATGTGCAGTTGACAGACTTTGAGCGAGGGCGTATAGTGGGCATGCGGGAGGCTGGGTGGACGTACCGCCGAATTACTCAACACGTGGGGCGTGAGGTCTCCACAGTACATCGATGTTGTCGCCAGTGGTCGGCGGAAGGTGCACGTGCCCGTCGACCTGGGACCGGACCGCAGCAACGCACGGATGCACGCCAAGACCGTAGGATCCTACGCCGTGCCGTAGGGGACCGCACCGCCACTTCCCAGCAAATTAGGGACACTGTTGCTCCTGGGGTATCGGCGAGGACCATTCGCAACCGTCTCCATGAAGCTGGGCTACGGTCCCGCACACCGTTAGGCCGTCTTCCGCTCACGCCCCAACATCGTGCAGCCCGCCTCCAGTGGTGTCACGACAGGCGTGAATGGAGGGACGAATGGAGACGTGTCGTCTTCAGCGATGAGAGTCGCTTCTGCCTTGGTGCCAATGATTGTCGTATGAGTGTTTGGCGCCGTGCAGGTGAGCGCCACAATCAGGACTGCATACGACCCAGGCACACAGGGCCAACACCCGGCATCATGGTGTGGGGAGCGATCTCCTACACTGGCCGTACACCACTGGTGATCGTCGAGGGGACACTGAATAGTGCACGGTACCTCCAAACCGTCATCGAACCCATCGTTCTACCATTCCTAGACCGGCAAGGGAACTTGCTGTTCCAACAGGAAAATGCACGTCCGCATGTATCCCGTGCCACCCAACGTGTTCTAGAAGGTGTAAGTCAACTACCCTGGCCAGCAAGATCTCCGGATCTGTCCCCCATTGAGCATGTTTGGGACTGGATGAAGCGTCGTCTCACGCGGTCTGCACGTCCAGCACGAACGCTGGTCCAACTGAGGCGCCAGGTGGAAATGGCATGGCAAGCCGTTCCACAGGACTACATCCAGCATCTCTACGATCGTCTCCATGGGAGAATAGCAGCCTGCATTGCTGCGAAAGGTGGATATACACTGTACTAGTGCCGACATTGTGCATGCTCTGTTGCCTGTGTCTATGTGCCTGTGGTTCTGTCAGTGTGATCATGTGATGTATCTGACCCCAGGAATGTGTCAATAAAGTTTCCCCTTCCTGGGACAATGAATTCACGGTGTTCTTATTTCAATTTCCAGGAGTGTAAATACGAAGTACAAGGGAGCTGAGACGAAATAGCTCCATGAAATATGTGAAGTAATCGAAAAAGAAATGATTGTCGAAAGGACTGATTCCGCGTACAGGAAATTCAAAGGAACCTTCGGAGAACTGAAAAGCAAGGGTGGTAACATTAAGAGTGCAACGGGAATTTCACTGTTAAATGCAAAGGAGGGAGCGGATAGGTGGAAAGACTACATTGAAAGCCTCTGCGAAGGGGAGGATTTGTCTGATGTGATAGAATAAGAAACAGAAGTCTATTTCGAAGAGATAGGGGATACAGTATTAGAATCAGCTTTGGAGAAGTTGTAGGACAATGCAACGTGTCACACAGCTCGCAGTTTACGTGAGTGGTTCAAAGAGCACCAGCATGAGTTTACTCTACGCCCTAGGCCACCAAACGTCCCAGATTCAAGTCCAATCGGGAATATGTTGGACCATCTTGATCGGGCTCTTCGCATCACAGACCCTCAACTGTAGCCACGGCACTGGAGTCGTCGTACTTCCTCCTTCCTGTCGGTACCTTCCAGAGCCTCCTCCCACACGTCTCGCCACGGCCCGCTCTGGAACAGGTGGTTATTCAGGCTTTTGACAGGTGCTCACATTAATTTGACTGGACAGTGGAAGACGTTTCCAGCTTTCCACAGAACATCTGGTGCCCTCGTCAAAAGATAAACTTTCAACAGGAAATCCGTAAATGAAGGATAATGGCTGTACTGTATGTGGAGATGAAGTTAGAACCGATCATTAGGTAAATCATAAACAAGTCAAAAAGTATTAGACCAGAGATGTACGTAATCAAACGGTCCAATGCAAATATAATACATGACAAGAGAAATAATTCATTGCAGCATCATAACGTCAGCGGGCAAAGTGAATGAATATCTGTATATAGTTACGAAAGAGACTTATGACCTACATTTACAATCAGTAGGTGGTGTCTTTTTTATTATGATTATAGTACAGTTCTGTATGCAGAAAGACATATTCTTCGTTACAGTAGGCGCGACCCTTTACATATTGCACAGAAGTTCATGCCACTGTACAAAGTACTGATTTAAACCAAATTCTGCTACTACATTCACAAGTTATATATTATTATTATTATTATTATTTTACTGGAAGCTATCTGTAAAGCCTTAAAAGTTAGGGCGAGAGAAAGCTATGTGCAAGGGCGTGCTGGAAACTAATGCCACCTAATTTTTTATGTAAACAGAAAAAAGTTTTTTCAACAAATCGGACTTTATTAACATTCTACATCTTTATCCTTCATTTCCAATTATTTATTTATCAGCACAGTCACCCAAGCGACGAAATACATTTCTCCCAACAAAAGGCAATCAATAAACGTTGATAGCCAGACTGTAAAATGTTTGACACTGTTGACGGAGTCAGAACCTCAACTCTGCTTGCACCACTTCATGACTATCAAAGTGCAGTCCTCGAAGGTGTGGAAACGGACGAAAATCAGATAGGCCAGATGGGGCTGTACGGAGGATGATCGATGACATTGAATCCGAAACGTCGGATTCTTGCAGATATCGCAGATCTCGTGTATGGTTAGACATTGTCAGCTGAAGAAGAGGGTTCTCTGTGTGTGGACGAATTCTAAACTCAATTATAGTTCAAATGGCTCTGAGCACTATGGGACTTAACTTCTGAGGTCATCAGTCTCCTAGAACTTGGAACTACTTAAACCTAACTAACCTAAGGACATCACACACATCCATACCCGAGGCAGGATTCGAACCTGCGACCGTAGCGGTCGCGCGGTTCCAGACTGTAGCGCCTAGAACCGCTCGGCCACACTGGCCGGCTAAACTAAATTACAGCACATTCTTTCTCACTCACCGACATAATTATATTACACACCGCCATGTTTACACCCTAATGTTTGGAGCCCACCAGCGGCAAGGGGTTGCGAATTGTGTCAGTGTAGCCGGAAAGTCACCTATGGCGTGTAATACCTCAACTAATATTGAGAACATAATAAAAAATTCGGGGGCATTACTTTCCATCTCGTCGTAGTGTATTGGGGCAGGTCGTCACTTATTCTAATACAATCATCACACTCGCCACACCCGTTTCATTGGAATCTCTCTCAAAATCAGTTGTCTACGTTTTAAAGTAGTATTATATATTCGAAATTTTGAAAAGCATGAAGTTAAACTACAGAGACGCCCCCTTAATGGTATCCAAAACGCTAAATAATAATCATAAAAGTAGTTAATCTACAAGCAAAGAAGGAGAGCCATTTACAACTGCATCTTATAAGCGTTATAGTTAAAGCAGAAAACCACCGAAGGTTGTGGTCAGAATGGCGATGAATGTGCAAGAACAGTAGATTCCAAAAACAGGCTTACCAAATGTGGTAAAGCGTCTCACACCGGGAATCTGTATAGGACAAACTCAACATATATGTCGCGAAGTGGTACAAAAAGAAAATAAAAACTTATTAAAAATCAAACAGAGAAAATACTTTTGCAGGAGAATACAAATAATTGTCTTATCAAGCAAGGAATGGGTATTAATATGTTTAATGAGAGGACCACGTCTGAAGCAGGCTGCTATAGAGAATGGAAGTTTTCATCGAAGAAGCAATTCTAGTAACTTCAAATATTAAAAATTTTAGGAAGAAAGTGTAGAAAACGCTGTGAGACTAGAGATGTATTTAAATGCTGCGGAGACAATTACAAGCAGGGGAATGCGTAATGCACAGTCTGAAGGAAGATTAGAAAGAATATACGAGGATTAACGTGTGTGGAATAACCTTTCCAGATAAAGGAACAGATTAACGAGACATCTGATACAACAAAGTGAAATAATTAACCTGCTACACAAGCAGGAGCAGTAGCAGGGAAAATTGCTGGGGCAGACAAAAAAGCGAACCGTGTAAAGCAAATTTATGAAGCATGATGAGTATGGTAATTATTTGTAGATCTCAAGACTGGTGCGACACAGGAAGAGACTGAATATAGCGCGAAACCAGCTGAAAGACTGAGCACTTAAAACAGGAAACAGTATGATGAAGTTTGTTGTTAAAATTGTCCACAGACAGATTTCCATCCTAAAGGAAGGGTCAGAGGTTTTTAACATGGAGATGGGTACAAGAAAGACTGTTTTTGTGTACTAGTTATCAGCATGTCTTTTTCCTCACATACATTTGTTGTTCCAGATTTTATCGTGATCAACTCTGACTACCATCTGACTTAAGGAGTCGAAAGCTGTGATAACTAACGAAGTCACCACTAAATAAGCTTATCCTTAATCCTATTCTAATTTCTCTGGCTGTAATTTTTGTTTGTTCATAAATACATTGGTGTTGTTTACGTATCATTAAACATATTAATACCCATTCCTCGACTGATACGACAATTATTTCAATTCTCCTGCAAAAGTATTTTCCCCTCTTTGAGGAATTTTGTATTGGATGGATCACATAGTACATCTACTGTTATCATACATCGTGCATGCTACAGGCTATCAAAAAGTCTTTTTTTTAATAATTAACTCTGGAAAAAGAGACATTTCTTTTATTCGTATGATCCGTTGCACAATAACAGAAGTAACTTTAAGTTGTTCCTGATATTCTCCTCACTTTTCTTCCACAGCAAAGGATGTCTTCAGTTGTGAAGTCCTGAACTATTTTGTGGCTTACATAGTAGATTCGTCCATGTTTTGCTCTGTCACTATAGAATTTCCTTCCACGAATTACATATGTAGCGCGAGAATAAATGATAGTTGACCATGATATTTTTGGTAGTTCACCATGGTACTTTACAACTAAGGTAAACAGATCTGTCATCAATGAGCGGAAGTTTTTCAACAAAAATTGGGCACTTTATCGGCTCGTGGGAATTTTCGCCTCTTGACTTTAGTGTTTGGTTCGATGAATATCCTGTATCGCAATGGCATCGGATGGGGTTTCGTCAGAAATGCGTCACTCGTTGGCAGTCGACCAGGAATCCTCATTATAACTGTTAGTTATGAATCATATAGCGGTACAGAAGTATCCAATTCAGGTTTTTGCCCATTTTAAAAATTAGAATAGTTAAAGTCTTCGACAAAATTTCTTCTAAGTATATTGTTGATTGCCTTTGACGTAAGGATAACAATGCACTGGGGTGCCAAGTTCTTTAGGAGACGGACTTCGGCAGGTGACTGTCGTCTCGATAACGTGAGTTTTTCGAGCTCAGCGCGATCGCGTTTGCATGCAGCGAGTACAATCGTATCTAAAAAGCTGAGGGTTGTGTACGGCCGTGTGCAGCGAAGGGAGGTACAAGGAATTGTAAATGATATAAGGTACATTGAATTTTGTGTTTGTAAAAAGTAAATGAAAATTGTGTTGAATATTGTGTCTGTTCAAAGTGGAATGTGTCTACAGATAGAAAAAAAATGTGGAAGTTCGGGAAAACGAAACAAATCAATCAAAAAATTCAGGGGAAAAAATGTAACGAGAACTTATGAACAAGATTCAGCTACTTAAAAATTTAAGACTAACAGTAATTGACTTAAGATTCAGTGAATTTTATGGGAAACATTCCTAAATGAAACTAATATTGTTAAAACTGTGCTGCATGTGAGTGTAAACTGAAGAACTGTCGTGTTCAAAGTGTTATTTAATAAATACTGTTTTTAGACGTAAGCACTTGTTTTCATTTTTTAAGATGTGTGCTGTGTTACAGCAAAGAACTGCTAGCATGAGTAGCTTAGTAAACTCCTGAACTATTATGCAAAGCCCCAAACATCACTGTTTGTGGCCTTGTATGCTGCTGTAAATGACAACTATTGACGAAGTGGTCACAGACACTCTTATTTAACATAAGCGCAACGGTATTGAATATGCATAGCTATCTATTTTGACACTTAATAGTAGGCTAAGCTCTCATTAAAACCTGCCCAAAAATTTTATGGTGTTTAACTTATCGCCTGTGGCCAAAAGTAATGCAATGAGGCTGCCTGCTTGTATCGGTAAACACTGAATATCGACTTGAAAAAATAACCGGTCTAATGCTCGACTTAACCTGTGAAAACGTGACGTAACTTAAGGAAAAATCCTCCACATGCTCTTGAAAATAGAGAACCCCACACTATCTTATGCTCCACTAAATATCTCACTGTTGTGTATTTCGAAGTCGTCAGCAGTCCAGGACATTGTCCAGTGAACTAAGTTTATCCAGCTACGAGGCGGTATTTATTATTAGTGGGCTACAATAGAAACGTATGACTGAATCATGTAACTAATCATGCCACGACACGTCACTGATTTTACTAAGCCTGCACCCACAGGCCCTCAAAAGAGTGCGGCAAGGCAGCATAGGACTATTTTATGTACCATTATGAAGAGGTGACAAGTGTTGAGGAAACATTTGAAAGTAATCTCGCAAATAACTTGTATGTTCTTCCCCAAGTAGTGCAGTTAAATAGTAAAGCCCACAGGACTTCTCAAGTATGCAGAATGAATTGAAATTCTACAGATAGGTAACGATTTACATGTGCTCAGATACGATTTCCATCAAGACTATTAACCATTTATAATGCATGTTATGTTTGAAAGTGTTATGCAAGGAACTGAAAAATTATTATCCAGTGCCATAACTCAGTTTCCATTTCACGAAAAGTAAGTATTCTATAAACCTTTGTTTCGCCACACACAAGGATACAATTTTATGTCATAATTCATTGCAAGTTATGTACACAGAATGAGGGCAAGAGTGCGCAAATGTCTAGAGATAAACAATGCATCAGCTATTATACTCCATAGCAAGTCACTAGAAAGACCTCATCCAAAATATTCATCATGCAGGACTCCAAGTGCAGCATTCAGAAAGCCAACGACATGAGAGCAGGACCAAAAACAGACAGAATGGTGAATTCGCATTCAAACCATAAGGCCACGTGACTAGACACCTGCAAATGTTCGCTATTCGCTGAGGGCCCGATCAGCACTCTAAAGGTATTAATAAGCTTGAGTTTGGGAAGAAAATGGGTCAGAGGGTATCAGAAAACGTAGTTCTATCTTCTGAAACTGCACCTCCTCGAACAACCACTGGGCTAGAACCGACCTTGGTCAACTACTTTGGCAAAATCTCGACGTGTCTCCTCCTTTAAGATGACTGAAAGGTGGAATATTCTACTTTTTCCACAGTTTAACTGAGCTTTACACCAACGCATACAAGTAATTACCCAGAAACTATAGCATTATAAGTGACAGAAAATTTGTTCAATTTAAACAGGTTATCACACGTAAGATAGTCTCCTAAAAGAACTGAACAGCTTATGGCGGGCTGCTGCCCGCTAATGTAATGGTCGAGAATGTTTAACGCCCATACGTCCTGGAGACAATACAGCAATTCACATGAGGCTAAATACAAAACAATAAAACATGCAAATGCAGATAAACATCTACAAACTGTATAATCAATAAGGAATTGGCAATTAAAAGAGAGTGAAGAGTGTTTAACTTATATCTCTGTGATATCGATAGCAACCGTTCGCACTAATAGGTACTGTGTCGTACGTTAATAAGTTTGTGAAATTGTTATGAGTATGGAAAGAAATAACTCAGTGAACGAAACAAAAATTTAACTGTTATTATGAATGTTATTATTGAAAAAAAAAGACATTGCAATATGACAACTTACAATTATCTAAAATTAATGACAAGGAAAGGTTACTTATGCATACTGAGCTTTTACTTCAGTGATTAGAAAATTATAATTTGTGGTTTCTATTAGACAATGTTCGTTCAAAACCGTCTCCGCTTATCTGATCCTGACGGAGAGTTGTCGGCCTTCACGTTGGTTAGTCCATGATCCTTGAGCTTGCATTCCAGTGAATGGTGTCGTCTTGCTGATCTTCTTGATTGTGGACACCTGTTCCGAATGTAAACACGCTTATTTCCATTAGCCTGTGACGTAACCCGACGTCATAATGTTTATAAGGTAGCTTAGTCACAGTTTTTGGAGTTCACCTTTATTATCAGATCGCGAAGCAGCATTTTTCACTGTATATCCGTCAGCACTACGAAAGTGGTGTGTCAAGTAGCAAGAAATTTACAGGTTGCAAGAAATGCATTCGCAGTTGCGAGTATGATCAAACTCCTGCTGAACAATTTATTGCAAGTATGTCCGGACGACATTGCAGAGTACAATCAAAAAACAGATACACTACAATATACACTCCTGGAAATTGAAATAAGAACACCGTGAATTCATTGTCCCACGAAGGGGAAACTTTATTGACACATTCCTGGGGTCAGATACATCACATGATCACACTGACAGAACCACAGGCACATAGACACAGGCAACAGAGCATGCACAATGTCAGCACTAGTACAGTGTATATCCACCTTTCGCAGCAATGCAGGCTGCTATTCTCCCATGGAGACGATCGTAGAGATGCTGGATGTAGTCCTGTGGAACGGCTTGCCATGCCATTTCCACCTGGCGCCTCAGTTGGACCAGCGTTCGTGCTGGACATGCAGACCGCGTGAGACGACGCTTCATCCAGTAACAAAACATGCTCAATGGGGGACAGATCCGGAGATCTTGCTGGCCAGGGTAGTTGACTTACACCTTCTAGAGCACGTTGGGTGGCACGGGATACATGCGGACGTGCATTGTCCTGTTGGAACAGCAAGTTCCCTTGCCGGTCTAGGAATGGTAGAACGATGGGTTCGATGACGGTTTGGATGTACCGTGCACTATTCAGTGTCCCCTCGACGATCACCAGTGGTGTACGGCCAGTGTAGGAGATCGCTCCCCACACCATGATGCCGGGTGTTGGCCCTGTGTGCCTCGGTCGTATGCAGTCCTGATTGTGGCGCTCACCTGCACGGCGCCAAACACGCATACGACCATCATTGGCACCAAGGCAGAAGTGACTCTCATCGCTGAAGACGACACGTCTCCATTCGTCCCTCCATTCACGCCTGTCGCGACACCACTGGAGGCGGGCTGCACGATGTTGGGGCGTGAGCGGAAGACGGCCTAACGGTGTGCGGGACCGTAGCCCAGCTTCATGGAGACGGTTGCGAATGGTCCTCGCCGATACCCCAGGAGCAACAGTGTCCCTAATTTGCTGGGAAGTGGCGGTGCGGTCCCCTACGGCACTGCGTAGGATCCTACGGTCTTGGCGTGCATCCGTGCGTCGCTGCGGTCCGGTCCCAGGTCGACGGGCACGTGCACCTTCCGCCGACCACTGGCGACAACATCGATGTACTGTGGAGACCTCACGCCCCACGTGTTGAGCAATTCGGCGGTACGTCCACCCGGCCTCCCGCATGCCCACTATACGCCCTCGCTCAAAGTCCGTCAACTGCACATACGGTTCACGTCCACGCTGTCGCGGCATGCTACCAATGTTAAAGACTGCGATGGAGCTCCGTATGCCACGGCAAACTGGCTGACACTGACGGCGGCGGTGCACAAATGCTGCGCAGCTAGCGCCATTCGACGGCCAACACCGCGGTTCCTGGTGTGTCCGCTGTGCCGTGCGTGTGATCATTGCTTGTACAGCCCTCTCGCAGGGTCCGGAGCAAGTATGGTGGGTCTGACACACCGGTATCAATGTGTTCTTTTTTCCATTTCCAGGAGTGTAGATCATAAAGTTGATTGTATCGTGAGACCCTAGTCCGCTGTGTAAGCCGAACAATCCGTGCCGTGCCAATTTGTCTACGTAATCTCTTCAATCACGCAGCGATCGGCCCACCGCACATTCAATATACTACACGAAAATGAGATACCATATTTTCTGGTTAATTTCAAAATCCGTGATACACACTAAACAGTGTGTGCTATCTACAATCGGAAATGTCATATTTAAGGTGGGTAGAAATCTTACCTGTCTGCACACGAAATTCTTATGCTTAATCAGACAAACTGCACTTCCAGCGAATGAGCAACGCAGCGCGTGCACTAAGTAGTTCTTTAATAGCGGTACACGTCGAAATCATAAATGTTGCTCGGTTCAAACATTGACATTGTTTCACAGACCTCAAACACAATGCATGGCAGTAAACGCGATGTATGACGATCATGTCCACTCGGTTCTTTCCGCTCCAGACTCTTTGTTGGTGCTCTTCTCTGTCCACCTACCGATATGGTTGTACACTACTCATACATCACTCTTCACACTTTCATCGATTCTAATTACATCGATTTACAGTTTTATACAAAACCACAATTTATTTAATCCTCTTCGTAGAAAATGAATTTATACGACACGTTAGTAATGTAATAGTTTTGTTTATAAATAACGCATCTGCTATCAGTCACGATTTTCTTTATTTTACTTTTCGCACGACGCGTTTCGGGAAATGATTCCCATTTTCGAGAGCGTTTTTTTGTGTTTGTTATGTCATTCCTATGTGATGTAGTCGATGTGTGAGATTCTGCTTCATTTCGTTGACCTCACTGCAGTGTATAAGAAAACACGCGATTTTTAGTTGGTTGTCGATCTTCTTGTGAAGTTAGTGGTGAAACTTAGAAGAATTTGTACTTACAGTTTCCTTATGTCCCATTTGTGCAGAGTCTGAAACACACTAAACGTCACACACAACTTGTTGTACACACTTAAACATCGAAATCATTTTACATAAACAAAACAGTTTTCGCTGTCTAAAAGCCAAGGAACTTGAAACGGAACTGAAATGATGGTGGGCTGACAGTAATTTGGAGCCCGCGCGTCGGAAACGGGCGCGCTGGTGTGAGACTGCCAGGGAGTGCACCCTGATGCCATCTATTGGCGAAACTGGGAATTAGCGCTGTCTCAGACAATGCGCTAAGCTATCGGAGTCAAATGTATTCTTTTTCTTGGTAATTATAAGCTATTACTGTATGATTTAATGTTATAAGGCGCTAGTAGTAAATTATTATGACTGGTATGAACTCCAGGGTAATAAATATAAATATTCTTAAATACTAAATGATTTCGGTGAAAAGGTGGTAGGGGAACGCCCCCACTCTTGGTGATACGAGCGTAGCTAGAGGTAGCTGGAGACACAGGGACTGAACAATGGAATGGCCTGGGGAGTGTTGACGTGACAGGACGTGCGTAACTGTGCTCACGCAAAAGTGATTGTGCAACAGCGAAGAGGCGAATATCGTCGCCGTTTGTGGAGTGGAACGCGACGAATGGTTGTCGAAGCCGTCTCTATGCCACTGGGGCTGAGTGTAAGAGTTCCTGCGCCCAGATTTTATGGCGGACGTGCAGTAGCTTATACGAGTGCTACAGCTCGTAGTTCCAGCCGCCATTAAGGGCATGAGGCGTGAAGAGCTGCGTTAGCCACCTGCATCTCACCACCAGCACCGACACGTCTACCCAAGGCAAGACTGCTTGCAATTGTTAAGTCGAACTTTGTATACATGTAAAAGGAGAATACCAGTTTTCTTTTGTGCTAGTGCAGAAGACAGAATATAGTAATGAGTAAAATTACGAGGCATGTTGTTCATTGTAAAGTGTAGTAACCTGAAACATAGTGTAGTGAAATCAGACTGAGGCCACCATCGCCTCTTTCATTTACAATTCTTTTGGTTGTAGAATACTTTAGCGTTTAAGAATGTAGAAAAGAGCAATGGTCACACCAGAATGAGTCGCCTATTTATAGTTACTTAAATTTTTCTGAGTAACCTTTCAAGTAAAGTCACTTAACTAATTCTATAGCACTTGTCCAAAGAGTAATATCCCAAAATCATTAAATAAGTTGAAGGGTAGAAGTTTGTTAACCTAAGTTGCTTAAATTGTCTTGGTGGTAATTACCAAGCCAACTCACAGAAATTGAGAGAGTATTTGCTTTGTAGAATCACCTAGAATGATCAGAAATAGTAATATTCAGAATTAAGTTTAAATTCAACTTAAGCCGTTTCACTTTGAAACGAGCCAAAAAACTGATTTATTCTTTTGCTCCTTCAGAGCTGGCGACCGTAGTTATAAGTATTTTCAGGAGGATTCGACGGTAAGTCTGCTGCTCTCGTCGTGCTGATAGGATTATCTACTGCTGCTAGCAGTGGTGATTGGATACATAAGCTCACTACCAAGTTAAGTGGGTCAGGTAGGCAGTGTTACCGTGTGAACTGTAGGGCACTGTAGGCCGTGGATCGAACCCGTTCAATCATCACAGCTCTTTGAGAAATAGTCCGGTTAGGAGTGTACTAATCCAATATGTAAATACTGGCGAGTAACGGTCAAAAATGTATACGCAAGTGAATTTAGCAAGGTCCATGTAGCACCTAGTTAATGTGGTGTAATGGCGAGGGTAGGAGTGGAGTAAAAGTGAGCTGAGCTTGTGGCAGCTGTGCTGTCTTCAAAGATTAATAACGCCAGAATTCACTACTAACTCTTACCATTAGGGCTGAGCTATTTACGGTTAAAATACGTAGCAGTAAGCGCAAAGGCGTGACAGCTACAAGTCCGTATTGGCTTTATACATACGGAAGTAGGAAGCGGGTCATTCTGTCAGTGGAGGGGTTAAAACAACGGAGTCACTTGAGAACATACCCCATTTACTGATGGAAAGATTCGGCGGTTCGGTCGCATGTGGCGACCGTGACAGGACTTACCAAGTTTGTAGAATAATGGCTGCAATAAAAGTGTTTTATATAAACTTGTAGTTTCAAGAAAATTTTAAAATTAAAATTCTGTTGTAGACAAATATACCACAATTGGTAAGTTCAAACGACAACCTGCAAAGCAGCAAAAGAAAGTCCAATAGTAGGAGTTAAACAAGTAATACTTGGTTTAATAAACATTTCTATTAGGCACGAAATACAGCAGCATAAGATGGAGTCGAATAGTAACAAGCAAGACAAAAACATTACAAGGTCAGACCCCGAATTAGGGACCATAGATACTGTTGTAGGGTTGGAACATCTTATAGATGAATCCACACCCACAAGACAGGAGGAACGGGAAGTGAAACCAAAGGTAGTGAAAAGTGAACCCAATGTATCTGTGGATGCAAGTCACAAGGGAGAGGATATGGAATTAACAAGTTTGTTAAATAGTATGATGGCGCAAATTCGAGAAGGGAATGCTAGTTTGAAAGCAGAAATGGCTAGTCATATATCCCAACTGGATGAAAGCCTATCTGGTAAAATAAAAGCCAATTTAGATATTTTGAATACGCAAAGCCAACGTATCACAGAGGTAAACAAATCAGTAAATAGCATTAGGGCTGAAATAACAAATGTTCAGAGAAAAGTCACAGAAATAGAGAAAAGATTTGATACCGAAATTCAGAAAATAGAGAAATCAGTGGAACCTTTGGTTAGTGAAAAATTAGAACCGATAATTGAAAGTAAATTACAGGTGATAGTACCAGTTGTAAAGAAAGAGATTGTTAAAGAAACGGCAGCTGATATTGAAACACTGCGCAATACCATGTTGAGTTTTGATGCATGTGTGCAGGAGCAGGAAAATACACTGCGTAATGAGATAAAATTGTTAAGTCAGCAAGTTCAGAATCAGACGTTTCTTAACTGTAGTGGTATCCCATTGGTAATGCAAAAATCGGAAATACTGAGTAGGGAGGAAAAATACGATCCTCAAAAGAAACAAGGTGGATGGCATCCAATGGATTTTATAAAAAATTGTGAACGTGTCTTACCAACAGACATGTCGGATAAAGAAAAAATTAATTTAGTAATAGACGTTTTAGCAGGTCATGCTAAACGTTGGGGATTGAATTTGGATATCGACAATTTGAAGTTTACAGACTTCAAAGAAAAGTTCCTTGAGGAATTCTGGGGCACACAACAGAGGGATAGGTTGTGGAGAGAATTCGTTGTCGCCAGAATGCCAGAACATGGGCGTGGGCTCATGAAAGAATACTGTGAAGGATGGTTCAAGTGTTTGGAGTATCTTAAAGATCGTAGATCAGAATCGTAGATAGTGTGGGAGTTGTGGAAAAAGCTACCTGACGATTCAAAGCGTTATGTAGGAGGCACTCATCGAACATTCGATGAATTTTTAGAAAAAATCGAGAATGAAGATAGGTGGCGTGAAACTAGAGAGTTCCGAGGTTTCAGAAATCAGAATGGAATAGTAAAAGGTGGTAGGAATGAACCGCAAATTAACATGATGAGAGGAAGAGGTCGAGGAGGTAACTCTCAGCGAGGGAGAGGACACTATCAGGGAAACGGGATGCATTATCAAAATCAGGAAAACTAAATACCGCGCAGGTCAAGGGCCTAACGCGCGCGGAAAGAAAGAAATGGCCCAAATATAGGGAAGATCGGAGTAGTCAGTACTATAGTAGGATAGTGCGTCGTTCGCCTGAAGAGCAGTTACATAAACGAAACTTTGCGAAGTATAATGCAGGGATACAAACAGAGGAGAGAGAGCAGGGAGGAATTATTAAGGGAAATGAAGTAGGAAAAGAATATCGGTCGGATGTGAAGGCTCATGTGAATGAAATAAGTACAATTCGAGGTCAGAGTGACGAATTGATGAAGGAAGAGTCAGAGAAGGCGTTGTTTGTCGGTAGGGATGGCAACTGTGCTGAGAGGCAGGGGCAAGGTAGGAGTGATGTGACTTATGGTAAAAGGTTCGTACGAATAGTCGACGAATCGCATCGAGAAGTAATTAAAGAGGAAAGGGTGGATAAGAAAAAGGGGCATAGTGCAGAGACGCATGCCGATTCAGAAATTACCTCGTATGCAGAATATGTACATCAGCTCAAAAGCCAGCCAGCACAATTAGAAAGATCTTCCACTCAAGTGATTAATTTGGACCCAAATATGACAGTGTTAGAGAGCCATACCGACTATGATGTGTACCTAGTGACAGCAAGAGTACATGACTGTGATGAAGATTCTTTTAAAGAAATTAGAGAAAGTGTATCTAACCAAGAGAAAGAGTGTTGTGATCCCTGTAGTACTGAAGCAAATGAGTTGAGTGAGACTGGAATTCCATTAGTAGGGGAAAATAATGAAAGTAAGAGTGGCGAATGTACTATCCAACAAAGGGAAAGTAGAGAAATGGATTATAATTTGCAAGAATTATTTGAATCCGAAGAAGGTCATATTTCTAAGGAGGAGGAATTATCGTCAGAATCATCAGAAAGCATCCAGGGAGAAAAAGAAGTAGAGGAAGTTTCCGATTCTGCAACCGAGAGTTCAGGCATGACAGATTCGAATGAGAACGAGATGGCATTAAAGAGCCTAGACGAAGGACTATTGGAAAAAGTGGTGAAAGAATTTAGGATGAAAAGGAGAAAGAAACCTCCAGATGGAATGGTCAGTATAAAAACCGGAAAAATAATATGGCAAGACTTGGCGGTGGAAAAGGATTTATTATGGGAAGATAAAGAAAGTATGAAAGAGGACAATAGGATGCAAACAATCCTACCCATTTATATATGTGGATACGATTTATATGTATTGTTGGATACGGGTGCTCAAATAAGTGCTATTTCGCACGCATTTTTTGAGATGATCAAAGAGCAACGAGGAGTAGTCATGATGCCAGTAACAGGTGTTAAAGTGACAGGGGCGACAGGGAAATGTAGTAAACCTGTTAAACATCAAGTGATGATGGAATTTAAGATAAAAAACAAGCTATTTTCGAATGCATTTTTAGTAGTTCCAGAGCTCAGTGCCGAGATCATTTTAGGCATTGACTGGTTAATAAAACAGAAAGTAATTATAGATTGTGACAAAGGGATAATAGTTTGTAAAGTTGATAGTGCGGTATTAGAAATACCATTTGAATCGTCTAGAGTAATGGAAGAGAACCAGCTGAGATGGGTAGAATTTAGAGATGATCATGATTCAGGAATAGGTCAAAAATTCTATTGGTTTCTCGTGAGGCAGATAGTTGAAGATGGAAATAAGGAGACACTCCTTCGAAATGTAGTGGATAAAACGGAAGGCTTATCTGATGCCCAAAGGGAGGATCTATGGCAAATTCTGAAAGAAAATCAGGAGGTATTTTCAGACAAACCGGGACGAGTGATAAATTATGAGTACTGCATGGAGGTAGAGGAGCATGAACCTTTCTTTAAACCACCATATAATGTACCCTTGTCTAAGAAAGAAGCAGTTCAAAAAGAAATAGATAAAATGGTTTCATGTGGGGTCATTGAACGGAGTTCTAGCCCATATAATAACCCACTAGTGATAGTAGGTAAGAAGGATGGGAGTGTACGAATAGTGATAGATGCTCGTACTCTGAATGAAGTAGTGAAGAGGGAGTTGGATCGTCCAGAGAACATAGATAATTAATTGCAGAAGTTTAATGGTGTAAAGTACATGACTAGTTTAGACCTAACTGCAGGATACTGGCAAATCCCATTAAGTGAGGAGTCTAGGAAGTACACGGCATTTTTATTCAATGGCAAATGCTACCATTTCACAGTGGTACCATTTGGCCTAAATACTTCCGTTTCAGTGTTCATTCGGGCTTTAGACAAGATTTTAGGGAGTGAATTTAGTTCGCTAATCACGGTTTATGTAGATGATCTGTTAATTGCTACAAGGACATGGGAAGAGCACATAGAGTTATGCGACAGGGTGTTCAAAGCTTTAATTAAAGGAGGAATGACCCTGAACCTGAAAAAATGCGAGTTTGTGAAGAAAGAAATAAAGTTTTTAGGTCACATAGTAACACCAGAGGGAATTGAAAAGGATCCCGATAAAGTCAAAGCAATAAGAAATTGTCCGGCTCCCAAGAATAAAAAACAACTAAAGTCATTTATAGGACTTTGTTCATTTTATCGTAAGTATGTGGATGATCAGGTATTCAATAGCCGACATCTGAACAACCTACTTAAGAAGAACAGTGTGTATATGTGGACTGAGGAATGTGAAACAGCATTCAACCGGCTAAAAGACAATTTGGCTAAAAACATAAAGTTATGGCACCCTGACCTGTGTGAACCATTCCACATGGCAACAGATAGTTCAGATTATGGATTGGGAGTATCCATATTTCAGGAGGTAATGATAGATGGGGAAAAAACTCATAGACAAATAGTATTTGCGAGTAGAACCATGTCTAAGTACGAAAGAACCTATACGGTTTCAGAGAAGGAGGCTTTAGCTATAGTATGGGGTTTTAGGAAATTTCAACTTTTCTTATGGGGACATAAGACTGTGGTCCATACAGACCACAAAGCTTTAATATTTTTGAAGGACTGCAGATTGTTACATAACAGGTTGACCAGATGGGCGCTGTTTTTACAACAATTTGATATAGAGATCAAGTATGTTAAAGGGAAAGAACATGCAGTACCAGATGCTTTGTCGAGATTACCGGAAGGATGTGAGACACTAGAAAGTGTAAAGAATAGGGGAGAAGTTTTTGAGGTGAATTACTTCAAAAAAGCGGAAGGAAGAGAAAAAATTAGGGAAATATGTCGGAATATGCGAAGATATCAAAGTGATGATGATGCACTCAAGTCGGTAAAGGTCAAGTTTGACAATCCGGACGCAACTAACATAAGGGCTTCATATAAAATACATAAAGGGGTACTGTATCTTCAAAGATTAAATAATCCAGGGAAGTGGAGAGTATGTTGGCCGGAACAACACACTGAAGTGCTGATAGATTATGTTCACTTGGCATATGGCCATTGTGGTGCACGGAAGTGTACCGATAAGTTAGATGAATGCATTACCTTTAACAACATGGCACGAAGGGTAGCACAGAGGATAAGATCTTGTGATCTATACCAAAAGGCGAAAGTAACAAATGCGATTAATCAAGGGCCCATGCAATCAATAAAACCTGATGAAGTATTAGAAATAGTAGCAGTAGATATCTTTGGACCATTACCAAAAACCATGGGGGGTTTTGTGTACATATTTGTAGCAGTTGAACTTTTCTCAAAGTATATAAAGCTATATCCCTTGAGAAAAGCTACTGCCAGAGCTGTGTATGATAAAATGGTGTGTGATTATTTTGTGAAAGTAGGGAAGCCAAAGAGAATACTATCAGATAATGGTGTTCAGTTTTGCTCAAAAATGTGGAAGGATGGGATAACTGAGAAACAGGTAGAAGTGGTCCATATCTCAGCTTATCACCCATCAAGCAATCCGGCAGAAAGATATATGCGTGAGATAGGTCGGTTATTTAGGACATACTGCCATAGTAACCACAAGAAGTGGGGCATGTATGTGAGTGAATTCGAAGAAATCATGAATTCATTAACAAACGAGAGCACTGGATTTACTCCAGAAGAAATCCTGAAAAAGACGAGAAGTAAAAGTCTAGTAGAAGACCTACTAGAATTTCCAGATAGAGTTGAATTAGATTATGATAGTAAAAAGAACTTAGTAAAAGACAAGATGAGAAAACAAGCAGATGCGAGAATTCGTCGTCATGACGAAAAAGTAAGGAATCCTAAATTCAAAATAGGTGATCTCGTTCTTGTAAAAACACATGAAAAGTCAAGTGAAATTAATAACGAGATCAGCAAATTTAAATATATATATAATGGACCATTTAAAATAGTGTCCATACCCAATGTGAACGCTTATTATTTAGAGTACCCATTAACAGGCAAACGCCTGGGAGTAAGAAACATAGTGGATCTCAAAAGGTATGAACCACGAATTCTACCAGATTGAAATTAAATATATAAATAAATATTAAAGTAAACCAATATGTAAATAGTTTTGTTTCTTTTGTTCTATGTGAAAGGTAAATGTTCACTAAAATATGTTGCAGTATTCTAATGAAACTTCTAGTTTAAGTAGAGACTAAACAGACTGGGAAAGACTGAGCTTCTAAGAAAGCCTTAATAGATGTGTAAATAAGTGTTGTGGAAGAGGTAGAAAAGTGAGGAGGTAAAGTGAAAAGGACGGGCTATAAAGTAATAGGCGCTTAACGTGTGTTTTACTTGCCTGAGATAAAATAAGTGTATTTAAAATTTTTGTAAAAAAGATGTTTAAAGTGTACTGTGTTTAGATGTAAGAAAATTGTAAAGAATATATGTAAATCATTTATGTAATGTATAGCAGGAAAGATAGAAAGAATTGGTGTTTAATTTTAAATAAGTAATATAAGTACCGAGGTGTATCAGTAAGAAAGGGAAAACCCTTGGTAAAAAGCTTAACAAAAATTTCAGATTCATTATAGGAGAGACTTCTTATTGAATTATCACTGTTAGATACTTCAATAAGAAGTGGGGCATGTGAAACGGAACTGAAATGATGGTGGGCTGACAGTAATTTGGAGCCCGCGCGTCGGAAACAGGCGCGCTGGTGTGAGACTGCCAGGGAGTGCACCCTGATGCCATCTATTGGCGAAACTGGGAATTAGCGCTGTCTCAGACAATGCGCTAAGCTATCGGAGTCAAATGTATTCTTTTTCTTGGTAATTATAAGCTATTACTGTATGATTTAATGTTATAAGGCGCTAGTAGTAAATTATTATGACTGGTATGAACTCCAGGGTAATAAATATAAATATTCTTAAATACTAAATGATTTCGGTGAAAAGGTGGTAGGGGAACGCCCCCACTCTTGGTGATACGAGCGTAGCTAGAGGTAGCTGGAGACACAGGGACTGAACAATGGAATGGCCTGGGGAGTGTTGACGTGACAGGACGTGCGTAACTGTGCTCACGCAAAAGTGATTGTGCAACAGCGAAGAGGCGAATATCGTCGCCGTTTGTGGAGTGGAACGCGACGAATGGTTGTCGAAGCCGTCTCTATGCCACTGGGGCTGAGTGTAAGAGTTCCTGCGCCCAGATTTTATGGCGGACGTGCAGTAGCTTATACGAGTGCTACAGCTCGTAGTTCCAGCCGCCATTAAGGGCATGAGGCGTGAAGAGCTGCGTTAGCCACCTGCATCTCACCACCAGCACCGACACGTCTACCCAAGGCAAGACTGCTTGCAATTGTTAAGTCGAACTTTGTATACATGTAAAAGGAGAATACCAGTTTTCTTTTGTGCTAGTGCAGAAGACAGAATATAGTAATGAGTAAAATTACGAGGCATGTTGTTCATTGTAAAGTGTAGTAACCTGAAACATAGTGTAGTGAAATCAGACTGAGGCCACCATCGCCTCTTTCATTTACAATTCTTTTGGTTGTAGAATACTTTAGCGTTTAAGAATGTAGAAAAGAGCAATGGTCACACCAGAATGAGTCGCCTATTTATAGTTACTTAAATTTTTCTGAGTAACCTTTCAAGTAAAGTCACTTAACTAATTCTATAGCACTTGTCCAAAGAGTAATATCCCAAAATCATTAAATAAGTTGAAGGGTAGAAGTTTGTTAACCTAAGTTGCTTAAATTGTCTTGGTGGTAATTACCAAGCCAACTCACAGAAATTGAGAGAGTATTTGCTTTGTAGAATCACCTAGAATGATCAGAAATAGTAATATTCAGAATTAAGTTTAAATTCAACTTAAGCCGTTTCACTTTGAAACGAGCCAAAAAACTGATTTATTCTTTTGCTCCTTCAGAGCTGGCGACCGTAGTTATAAGTATTTTCAGGAGGATTCGACGGTAAGTCTGCTGCTCTCGTCGTGCTGATAGGATTATCTACTGCTGCTAGCAGTGGTGATTGGATACATAAGCTCACTACCAAGTTAAGTGGGTCAGGTAGGCAGTGTTACCGTGTGAACTGTAGGGCACTGTAGGCCGTGGATCGAACCCGTTCAATCATCACAGCTCTTTGAGAAATAGTCCGGTTAGGAGTGTACTAATCCAATATGTAAATACTGGCGAGTAACGGTCAAAAATGTATACGCAAGTGAATTTAGCAAGGTCCATGTAGCACCTAGTTAATGTGGTGTAATGGCGAGGGTAGGAGTGGAGTAAAAGTGAGCTGAGCTTGTGGCAGCTGTGCTGTCTTCAAAGATTAATAACGCCAGAATTCACTACTAACTCTTACCATTAGGGCTGAGCTATTTACGGTTAAAATACGTAGCAGTAAGCGCAAAGGCGTGACAGCTACAAGTCCGTATTGGCTTTATACATACGGAAGTAGGAAGCGGGTCATTCTGTCAGTGGAGGGGTTAAAACAACGGAGTCACTTGAGAACATACCCCATTTACTGATGGAAAGATTCGGCGGTTTGGTCGCAAACTACATAAAACAATACAGGAGAACAGTACATGCAGGATAAAAGAAGAAGTTTACACATGAGAAGGGGAACGAATGGCAGGTAAAATATACAAAAAATGGTGTACTTTCATGAATGCTATTTAGATAAATTCAAATATACACTACTGGTAATTAAAATTGCTACACCAGGAATAAATGCAGATGATAAACGGGTATCCATTGGAAAAATATATTGAACTAGAACTGACATGTGATTACATTTTCACGCAATTTGGGTGCATAGATCCTGAGAAATCAGTCCCCAGAACAACCACCTCTGGCCGTAGTAACGGCCTTGATACGCCTGGGCGTTGAGTCAAACAGAGCTTGGATGGCGTGTACAGGTACAGCTGCCTATGTAGCTTCAACAAGATACCACAGTTCATCAAGAGTAGTGACTGGCGTATTGTGACGAGCCAGTTGCTCGGCCACCATTGACCAGAGGTTTTCAATTGGTGAGATATCTGGAGAATGTGCTGGCCAGGGCAGCAGTCGAACATTTTCTGTATCCAGAAAGGCTCGTACAGGACCTGTAACACGCGGTCGTGCATTATCTTACTGAAATGTAGGGTTTCGCAGGGATCGAATAAAGGGTAGGGCCACGGGTCGTAACACATCTGAAATGTAGCGTCCACTGTTCAAAGTGCCGTCAATGCGAACAAGAGGTGACCGAGACGTGTTACCAATGGCATCCCATAACATCACGCCGGGTGATACGCTAGTATGGCGATGAGGAATACACGCTTCCAATGTGCGTTCACCCCGATGTCGCCAAACACGGATGCGACCATCATGATGCTGTAAACAGAACCTGGATTCATCCGAAAAAATGACATTTTGCCATTCGTGCACCCTGGTTCGTCGTTGAGTACACCATCGCAGGCGCTCCTGTCTGTGATGCAGCGTCAAGGGTAACCGCAGCCATGGTCTCCGAGCTGATAGTCCGTGCTGCTGCAAACGTCGTCGAACTGTTCGTGCAGACGGTTGTTGTCTTGCAAACGTCCCCATTTGTCGACCCAGGGACCGAGACGAGGCTGCACGATCCGTTACAGCCATGCGGATAAGATGCCTGTCATCTCGACTGCTAGTGATACGAGGCCGTTAGGATTCAGCACGGCGTACAGTATTACCCTCCTGAACCTACCGATTCCATATTCTGCTAACAGTCGTTGGATCTCGACCAAAGCGAGCAACAATGTCGCGATACGATAAACCGCAATCGCGATAGGCTACAATCCGACCTTTATCAAAGTCAGAAACGTGATGGTACGCATTTCTCCTCCTTACAGTCGGCCAGTGTGGCCACGCGGTTAAAGGCGCTTCAGTCTGGAACCGCGCAACCGCTACGGTCGCAGGTTCGAATCCTGCCTCGGGCATGGATGTGTGTGATGTCCTTAGGTTAGTTAGGTTTAAGTAGTTCTAAGTTCTAGGGGACTGATGACCTCAGATTTTAAGTCCCATAGTGCTCAGAGCCATTTGAACCATTTTCTCCTCCTTACACGACGCATCACAACAACGTTTCACCAGGCAATGCCGGTCAACTGCTGTTTGTGTATGAGAAATCGGTTTGAAACTTTCCTCATGTCAGCACGTTGCAGGTGCCGCCACCGGCGCCAATCTCGTGTGAATGCTCTGAAAATCTAATCATTTGCATATTAAAGCATCTTCTTCGTGTTGGTTAAATTTCGCGTCTGTAGCACGTCATCGTCGTGGTGTAGCAATTTTGATGGCCAGTAGTCTAATTTAAATGACACATGACGACGGTGTAACAAATAAACACACAACCAATGGCGGAACGTGGAGCACAATTTAAAAACGGCGTTCTCAGTAACAAAAGCCACACAGGATGACGACACTGGAAACACACTGCACTGATGTTAAATACACGGTGAGCCCTAAAACACGAGAATATAACTGGATTAAAACTGGAAATGCCTGCCAAGGGACGGGTGGTCAGAGAGGAGGGAGAGAGGAAAGATAGAACGATAGGGGGGGGGGGGGGGGGGCAGGAACGGACGATACGAGGGAAGACAGCTAGTTCACGGTGTCGGCTTTGTAGCAATAACTGGCTTGGAGACGCCTGCACGTTGGCGGTCTAAATCCACGCCTTCTTCAGATACGAGGTTTGCCCAGAAAGTAATGCACCGCATTTTTTATATTCAACAAGTCTTTATTGAACATATGAGAGTGACACACGAAAGAATGGTGTTTTATCTACACACCTCATTTTTCCACGTATTCTCCATCCCGTTCCATGGCCTTCCTCAAGCGGAAAACAAGGGCATTTATTGAAGTTAAAACCTCCTGGGTAATTAGGCCGCGTCATATTTCCTCGATAATAATCGACGTTTCTACCCTTTGCTGGGATCTTCGTCAGGATCTTCCGGTGTCCACTACTGCTAGAACACTGTCAGAGACCAGTGTCGCATTCTTTTTTAAAGGGGAGATTTCCCGCGTTCGTGCTTGAGAAGTGGTAGTATTGGTAAAACTTGTTATGGCTACCATTGGTGGGCTGTCGTCATAAGCTAATGCGCTAATGCAGAAGAAGGGGCGTTGTTGGCTAAACTCTTGTGGATACTATTGGTGCTTCTTCCTCAGAAGGATCCCAGGAGAAGGGTCGAAACGTCGATTATTTTAAAGGAAATATGACGCAGCCAAATAAACTTGAAGATTTTAACTTCAGTGACAATGGCCACGACAGCCTGCGCACTTACGTAAGTGCGTGTATGCCTTGTCGGTACCAAACCTTGTCCTGGTGGCGGAGCCAGAGCTTCACCGTGTGGTTCACCTCCTCATCGCTCTGAAAATGTCTTCCATCGAATGGCATCCTTTAATGGCCCAAACAAATGTAAGCCCCAAGGTCAGGTGTGTAAGGTGTGGCAGGCGTGGATGGTCTCTCCAGCTGCTGCAAATCGTAGACCACCGCCGAACAGCCATCTAATGACCCCACCCTCCGTGCCCAGCGACTGAGTGTACTTCAGTCGACAGCAGATGCTCCAAAGGCTTTGCACAAGCGTTTATGAATATTCCCCACAGTTTCTTTCCCTGCAGTGAGAAATTAAATGACGGCACGTTACTTGTGACGTACACCACGCACAGACGCTATTTTGAAATTGTCCTGCAGCTACGCTATCTTTCGGAAGTGACGAAAACTTGGTGCACTCTCTAAGGAGACTTCAGATAACACATACACAACATTTCGCATTCGTAGCATTGTTTTTGACTGAGAAAAAAACACGGTGCATTACTTTCTGGGCAACTGCCGTACTGTTTCAATTGTGGGGCGCGGGCGCATGCGTAAAGATGAAACTACATCTCGCCCCTCTGTCGGAATGCGCGCTCGTGGCGCTAAAAACAAACTTCAGATGTTGCCAGATGTGTCGTTACGAATAAAATGTTTTCTCTTAGAAAAAAATAAAAAAATCACCACGTACCATGCCTTTTCCATTTGAAAGCCGCCGTCACGATTTATAAGATCTTGTGCTAGACGTATTTCCGCAGATTCTTTAATTACTGAATCCCAGAAGTATCTCTTCGAGACCAACATGCTTGTGGAAGATTAATCCATAGAGTGTCCTGTGACAATACAGTGCTCAGCTATGGCCGACTTACTGGGCTATGTAAGGCGAGTTTGGCGCTCTTGTTCAACGCACATTTCATCTATTGTACGTAACATCTGACCTATTTAAGCTTTGTCACACTGGCAAGGAATTTTTTTAATTCTGGCCTTCTGCAGTTCCAGACTGTCCTTCACCGATCCCAGAAGAGCACTAATCTTCATCGGTGACCGGAAGATTACTTTAGCCTGATATTGTCTTAAGATCCTGCGTACTTTATATGAAAGGTTGCCGACGTGTGGAAGCAACGCCCTGGACTTGAACTGCTCCTTATCTTCTTGATGTGAGTGGATACGTTTCTTCATCCTTAGCGCTGTACTAAACTGCTGTGGAGATTAACCATTATCTTTGAACACCGACTGTAGATGCTCTATCATAAATAACGTGTGCCGCGTGCACGAACGTTCTGAGGACGCCGGTAGTTTGTGAAGGGTGATGGCAGCTCGACACTTGCAGACAGAAGCCCGTAAGTTTGGGCTTACAATAGACGGAATGCGCTAGTCACTCATCCACTTTCGTACTAACCAAGACGTCCAAAAACCGTAAGAAATTAGATGTTCTTGTGGATTGAATTCAGATGTTGCAAGAAACGTGACTTCTTCTTCACCATGGGGCCACACTAAAAAAGTATCATCTACATATTGTCTGAAGGCTCTCGGTTTAAGTTCTGCCGAATCAAGTGCCCTTTCTTCAAAGTCTTCCACAAAAACAGTTTGCTACCAGAGGGAAGGGAGGTCTGCCAATGGCAACACCATCAGTTTGATCAAAATATTCATGACTAATTAAAAATTAGGTTGAGGAAAGGCCATGATGAAAAAGTATTGTTATATCGGCCGTGAACTTATTGCTGATGAGTGACAAAGAGTCCGTAAGAGGAATTTTACAGAAAAGTAAAATGTCATCGAAGCTCACTAATAAGTCAGTTTCATTGAGTTGAAGTGGCTTCCGTCTGTTGATAAAGTAAGCAGAGTTGCGAAAATGATGTCCGCAATTCCCCAGGAAAGGTCTTAGTAGAGAGGCGAGATAGCCAAATAATACAAGGGGGCGTCGATATTACAGACGATCGTCCATAACGGAGCCCCTTTTTTATGAATCTTCGGAAGATCATATAACCTGGATAGCACAGAGCTATGGTATTCAGCTGTGAAACAACATATACTGTAAAAAAACAGTACCAAACTTGTCACTGAAATAAAAGAAACAAACATCCAGATTGTGCCCATTTTATATCACTAGACATCAGAAACCAATATTCCAAACTCGCTGTTATAGAAACCATTGCAGTAATAAACAATAACTTACTAAAGCACAAAAAGTGTTCAGAAGTTGAAATTATTGAATTTATAGAGTTACTAGAAATAAACCTCAACTACAACTATTTTGCATTCAGTAATAACATTTATCAGCAACCAAATGGGTTAGCCATCAGCCAGGAACCAAGCTTAAAAAACATAGTATACTACAAAAATGCATAGACGATACCTTAATCTTACCCAAATGTGACATCAAAGATGCCAATAACATAATATATTTATTTAATAATGTACATAAGAAAATAAATTTCACAGCGGAATGCGAAAAAATAGCATTAATATTCTTGAGGGATGATATGCATGTATGTGATATTCTGTATAATGGAGGAGCACTATACCTGTAAGTAGTCAAACAAAAAATCATTTTAACATTGAAACTTAGAAACCATAAAAGATTCATTTTGTCCTATTGCCTGAATGCAGTCTAACCGTGAAAAGGCGCAAGAGAGGCAGAAAATAACATGGGCAAACATCACCAAACATATTCATGTAAACAGATACACAAATGGACTTGAAAATGAGAATAAATTCTCTAAATGCGTTGTGCTAAGAATCAAACAATATGTAAATGGTACATTTATCATTATTCAAATGATAAATGACACAGTCGCAAACTTTTCTGAAACATCTAATATGACGAATGAAATTTAGTACTTGCGATGCTGAGGCGTGCAGGGGCAGAGGTGGCTGCCGGTGTCATGGAGCTGCCCCAAGGGTTGCCGATGTACTAGGCGAGAGCCTCCGACATGGCAAGAGAGGAACGAACATGGACTAAATGTGGTAACAAGTGCACTGTCATACTTGACATTTATCCAGCGCTCGTGCCGTCGAGGTATAATAAGGGCAGCTGTCGTGGCGTCACAGACTTGCCGACATTCGCCATGTCTGTGCCCCCAAACATTTACATCTGTTGCTTTGTTCGTGAAAATGCTTTGAGGAAAAATGTCACCTTGCGTGTAATTATAATCTGAGTATTGCCTAAAGAGTAAAGGAATCAAACTTCATTCGTGAACGGATTCCTTCAAGCGATACTTTATTTCATATAAATAAATTTTTGTTGAACTTTTTAGTTTTACTGCAGTGGTTTTATTTCTGTAATTTGACATTAAATTTCCCGTAAACCCAACTCGAAAAGCTTTTGGGTGAACGCTGTGAGAATAGAAGAATGGGAAGCGACCATACATAGTAAAATATGTTCTCAGCAGTTTCGACTAGAGAACATAGAGCGAACATCAGTTTCGTCAGTCCATGTGAAGGAAAATGCCTTTTCGCATCACATACTTTTCTTCTTGGTTGCTCGAAACGTATGACAGAGAATGTTACATCAATGAATCCAAATGCGTCGTATTACTGGATCAAATACGCATTTGAAAACATAAAAACGTCTGAAAATAGCTTCCTCTCACTTTTATTCACGAAAGCACTCTAATATTTACTGTTTAAAACAGTAGTAGGGCTTATGCGAGAGAAATTAGGAACAAGAAGCAATCTTAAAAACCAATCTGCTAATGTTTTTCGGCCCCTAAATGGCGGCAGCGCCTTCAAAGGAAGGTACAGCATAAGTCTGCATTATCATCTGGCCGGCCGAAGTGGCCATGCAGTTCTAGGCGCTGCAGTCTGGAACCGCAAGACCGCTACGGTCGCAGGTTCGAATCCTGCCTCGGGCATGGATGTTTGTGATGTCATTAGGTTAGTTAGGTTTAACTAGTTCTAAGTTCTATTGGACTAATGACCTCAGCAGTTGAGTCCCATAGTGCTCAGAGCCATTTGAACCATTATCATCTCGAATTATTGTACCTCCATGACTTGTGCGTCACTCTTGACGAACAACATCGTTTTCAGCGTTGTTTACATGATAGTTAAAGTCTGATGAAGCCCTTGTAAGCCAAAAAGTGATTAAGCAAATAAATCATTTCCTTATAACACACACGATACTGTGCTTCTCATCTATAATTATGTTGTTCTACCAACGGTGATAATCAGGTAAAGACTGATTGTGGTATTGTAACCTCAAAAATGATTTCTTAAAAATTTTACTGTAGAGCATAAACTATATTGTTCTTTTCATTTACGAAAAGCTTCGACCCTAAGAAGTTTCTTGATTTCCAACTGAATAATTTAGTAGTGACTACACATGTATTTCTTTCTGCGTGTCATTTCGTGCGGTGTCTTGGTCCTCCCAGCAGAATTGTTAGAGCGGCGGTAGACACTTTCAAAATACTTCCTGTAGGGCAGTGCTTTGACACATGTGTAGAGCTCCATCAATCTGAATTACCACCACGGTCTGACAGGTTCCCAGGTTATGTTCCGCGCAAACGTCATTGGAGCTGTTGTGAATAGAATTTTTGTTACCACTTAACATTACGAGACTTGTTCCCACGACAGCCAAAATATATCAAATGGACCGAAATATTTCCCGTCATTGCTACAATAAGGCTATGTGTAGACCGGAGATTGTCTTCCACTTCAGCTCATTACTCATATCTAATCAAAATGAAGCTAACACCTTGTGACTATTTTTTTCCCTACGTTTGTTCCTCTTGATCTGCTGTGCTCTGTTAATACGCGACAAACTCGTGCAGGATTTGACTCTACACCGTCCGCAGTGGTCCTGGACAAGGAGAAGTTGCGCTTCTCTTTAATCTGTATTGTCCTTAGATTTTAATTGGAGGTGATGGGGATCAAACTGCATAATAAAAGATGTTATCTGTTCCGACGCCTTGCCCTTTATTATTATTACTTATTCGATGGAGCCCATTAAGATCACGTGAAGCCTTGATGTATTTTTTCATGCCAAAGAATTTTTTTTTCCTCTCGAGTAATCCCATTTTTTCACTCTATTTAGGAGAGAAACCTGTATTGAAAACTTTCTGTTGTTAGAAGGTCTTCTTTGGTTGTTGTAAATCAGGGCTTTGCAATTTTGGATGTTGTGCCAAAAAAGTCAAATATCAAGAGTTTGTGTGAAGTTACAAATAAAATCCTTCTTTTCTTTTACGGATCGTGTTCAACACACGTGTAGATATCTTTCTTCGATTTTTTGTGAATGCAGCATTTGTGACTGGATCCCGGTATCTCTCTACTGATTTTGCACCGTTTATTCTCCACTCTCCGAGGATTTCTTTGTCACCTCTCATATATAGGATTTGGGCAGCATATGTAACTACTGGTTTAGGTACTGCTGTATAACGACGCATAAAGATATTTAGGAAAAACCATTTCTTTTTGGTGATGGCGCGTGGTCTTTCGTAGCCGATTCCAAGTTTTGGACACTAGCTCTCGAAATGCTTTCTCGTGGAAATTGTTTTTCATTCTGTATTATTTCATCGTGATACTTGGTAAATCATATTTCGCGTTCATCAATATGTCTGTTTTTTCGCGTGAAGACCGTCAGCGATTTTATTGAGCAGGTCGATTCGTATCCTGGGGATTTTATATCAGGGTACGATATGGTGATATCTTAGGCAGCGGTTAGACAGCGTACCGTGAGATCTGTAAAATCAGTTCCATTTTCTTCGGGGTGTAGTCGTTCGCCGGTGGTTTCGATCACCAGCTTTGGATGAACCGCCAAGAACAGAATTGAAAGGCAGCGGAGAAATGCGAGAGACGTCATAGAAATTTCACCCTGTGGTTGCCTGTCTTTCTGGGTAGCTGTCCTTGTAGTTTGTTAGTTTACAATCAACCACAAATTCGCCGGCCGGAGTGGCTTAGCGTTTCTAGGCGTTACAGTCTGGCACCGCGCGACAGCTACGGTGGCAGGTTCGAATCCTGCCTCAGGCATGGATGTGTGTGTGATGTCCTTAGGTTGGTTAGGTTCAAGTAGTTCTAAGTTCTAGAAGACTGATGACCACAGCAGTTCAGTCCCATAGTGCTCAGAGCCATTTGAACCAAAAATTCACCAATGATGTGTTCTGTAAGACCACGCCGTCGATCTCGGTGCAGCTATCGTACGCAGTCGTATTAAAGTCCATAGAGAGTGACTCATAAAGTTTGACCTGGAATGTCTGAGGATGCTTGAGGACATGTTTGACTGTCGACAGACTTGTCATGAATCTCCCCTCATATTTAATTTTTAGTTAATTTATTAATTTAACAAAGCAGTGTTAGGGCCGTCTGACCATCTCTTACCTCTAACCAGGAATTCTACGTATTTTACATTAAATATATTTCAGTAAGCATGATGTACTACAAGAGGAGTTCAACAAGTAATGCAACACGTTACTTATTGGCTTTATTCGAGATGTCTATTCACCATATTGTTCTCAACTGTTTTGGGTACAAAACCCTGCTTTTCAATGCACTCTACGTTCAGTACGCCACGTTACCGGGAGGGACTGTACGCCCGCTTGGCACCTCTCCACTGGTGGACGTAGGAGCCAAGGTCTCGGTGCATCAGTAACCTCCACACCATCCACATCCCGCTTCCCGCAAAGTGCATCCTCCATTGGGCCTAACACATGACAATCGGAGGAGGCGAGATGTGGGGTTGCAGGGTGGATGAGAAAGAAAAGTCCAGTGAAGTTTTGTGAGCTCCTCCCGGGTCTAAAGACTTGTGTGAAGCCTTGCCTTATTATGAGGAAAGAGAAGTTCGTTTGCAGTTTCGTGGCGACTAGCACGTAGATGTCATTAGTTTAATTTCACAGCTGTGTGTAGCCGGCCAGCACGCGTGTGATCATATAGGTTGAAAGGTGGCTACACTGAGTCACAGCGCCAGAGATTGCGCCACAGATTATTATTCCGCCACTTCCACTGGGAAGTAGTAGTTGAGAGGATATCGAGGGCAGTTGTTGTTCTGTTGGGCGAGAGAGTAGACGCTGTTCGGATGGTGTAATGTATAGGTAGAAGAAGTTGCAATTGTCAGAATATATTTGATTTATGATGCTGGTGTAATGGAATATTTTCGTCAATATATAATGAGGTGGGGTATTACAGTTTTCTTTAATGACAGTCCCTCTTGCTCACAGGTACAGTCAACAAGGCATCTGGCTCGTGTTCATTTATTAGACTTGTAATTCTGGTTTCTATGTGCAATTATGGTTTTTCTGGTTTTTCAATTAGTTCATTGCAAATGGTGTTTAAAATATTTTGTCGTATTGAGAATGAACCGACCCAGATACATATACGTTGACTCACACTACCACACACAGAACAGTTACACTTGTGCTTTGTTGTTTCGTAGCTTTTAAAGTTGCAGGGGACTTAATTAATCAATTGTGTTAATGGAAATTCCTTGTCATTCTTTATTTTTATTTTATGCAGTCAGATTTCGTGCTAATACTAGTCAGGACCAACCGGTTACGAGACTTCGTAACCGGTCACACAGTTACTAAAATTATTGCATTTATTCATTAATGTTGATTCTTTCTTTTTAATTAATCCCCCATGCACGTGGCGACAGTCTCTTCCTATTAATTAAGCCCCCATGCAATGTAGTTCTCCGATTCGGACGTACCTCCGTTACAGATGCCATTTTGAAGGCTACATAGCTACATATGCGGAACTTCATGAAACTATAGGAGCCGGAGAGGCAATATTCATCAATGACCCACAACAAATTCCCCATTTTTTAAACCGAATTTAGATGAGAAAAAAATGTGTTGCTTTATTTATTGGAAGAACCTAGCACATTTAGAAATTAAAAATCATGCGAAGGTACAGATAAAATAGAAGACGCACATAGTTTACATTCAGACACACGGAGCAAGTTGGTGCAGTGATTGGTACACTGGACTCGCATTGGAGAGGCCTACGGTTCATATCGCCAGATTCAGGCTTTCCGCGATTCCTGTAAATCACCTAAGGCAATAGTGGGATGGTTCCTTTGAAATAGCACGGCCGATTTTCTTCCCCACTCTTCCCTAACCCGAGCTTCTGCTCCGTCTCTAATGAGCTCGTCGCGAAGGAATGTTAAACTCTACCCCTTCCTTGCTCCCTATATTCGTTCTTGGTGGGTACAGTAATAATCAGACAGTATAGTAAAGTGAGTTTTTCATTATGAATGCTGGTAGCAATGGGCAGAGAAAGGGCTAGAGGGAGGGATGGGGGGTCAAGAGGAACCTAATAGCACACTGTTAATCAATAGAAGGGAAAAGAACGTGGCGTTACTCGATCAGATATTCAGACACATTGGGGGGGAAACGTTATGTGGGTGACAGAAGGAAGTGCTTCAGATTTTCTTAAAATCAGGGGATCTTCGAATCGTGCGCAGTGGAAGACTACAGGAGAGACGCTCGGTAGCTCGGTATGGGCTTTTGTTAAAGTTTCGAGAACATACCTTCACTGAAGAGTCAAGCAGTATATTGCTCTCTCCTACGTATATCTCGCGAAGAGACCATGAGGATAAAATCAGAGAGATTAGAGCCCACACAGAAGCATACCGACAATCCTTCTTTCCACGAACAATTCGAGACTGGAATAGAAGGGAGAACCGATAGAGGTACTCAGGGTACCCTCCGCCAAACACCGTCAGGTGGCTTGCGGGGTGTGGATGTAGATGTAGATGTAATGGGGCAGTTACTCAGTGAGGAGTCGGTGAAGTAGACATAGCTTGGAGTAATCATGTGCCGCAGTCATCTTAAATGGACGTATGAAGCACTGGCATGGTGTTTTCGGTGATGTTGCAGATAAAATGCACACAAGCATTTATGTCAGTTAAAACCGTCTTGTATTTTCACTACTCATCACATGTAGAATTACATAAAAACAGTGAAGATTCGGTGAAACGAGGGCTTGTATGAGTTTGCGTTTCCCAGTCTATATAAATATTTTCCGAAAGGTTTCGAGGCCTTCCGGTTCGTTGCGATAGTATTTTCTGCCCAGTTGAGATGCTCAACCAAAAAAAAAAAAAAAATGGCTCTGAGCACCATGGGACTTAACTTCTGAGGTCATCAGCCCCTAGAACCTAGAACTACTTAAACCTAACTAACCTAAGGACATCACACACATCCATGCCCGAGGCAGGATTCGAACCTCCGACCGTAGCAGTCGCGCGGTTCCAGGGTAACTGTTCGCAGAACTCTGATCTTATCTTCCGGCACATTGCGATAGTATTTTCTGCCCACTTGAGATGCTCAACTAAAATTAAGCTTATGTTCTTTAATGTTTCCTGGAACTGTACTGCAATGCCGTCGAGCTGAATCGGAGATAACTGTTCGCAGAACTCTGATCTTATTAACATCTGATGGGATACTAAGATTACCTGTAGCTTCTTTGCGCTTAGTTTAAGCTCCAAGTTTTTCGGCCGTAAAACCACTGGAGACAGATAACTACTCGTCTGGTCGGTCGCGATATTTATATCTTCAGGTCCGGAATAGAGATTTACCACCGGTAAATCTGGTGGTCGTCGGTATAGAGATGATGCTAATAGGACAGAAGCGACTAAATATCATTGACATACAATAAAAGCAATAGTGGGTCTAAGACTAACCCCTATGGCACTCTCTGAGATACAATCCTGCGGAACGATTTTTCATTCCCACAGATAATAAATTTATCTGGCTTTCAAGCACCTTCCACACCACTTCAGCGCGCTATCTGAAAAATTTAACTGTCACATTTTTTGAGGCACAGCTTGAACCTATAACCGTTGCCCATATGCAGTTGATAAAATTAGGTATGTCACCCTGTGCAGGGAGATACTTCTGTAATTGCTGACGTTTTCCAAGCATCCTTTTTTGTGTAATGGATGGAGCAGGACCTTTTGACAGTCTTCTGGTAGAGTTTCCACATACGTAACTGATTTTAGACCAGTATAGCATTTTGAAGTGGACAATGTCTTCATCATCTGACCGTCTTGCTGGTGCATTTTCCATTCCAGTCGTTCTGATATCTGCAGTAAGGTAGGAAGTCTATGAAAAACAGGATATTCCAGAAGGCGTTATTCCCCAATTATTGACTCTCTGACAAGCTACTCAAGTATACGTCTTCGACTTCCTTGCTGATTAGTCAGTACAAAACTGACACGTGCTGTTGACCTGATTACTTTCATTGAAGACAGCGAACAGATAACATTATTTGCGAGAAACTAATGCCTATGTGTCTCTTCTGAAAAATAAATAATAAAATAATAATACTAACAACTCGGCAACTCATGACAAAACTCCACATCGGACTGAGTAATTCCAACAGAGACCACTGATCAAAGATCAGAGTAACTTCGCCACCAACATCGTTCTATGAATTTTGCAGTGTTGGCGTGGGGAAGACTTTGCATAAAGCAAAACGCCAACTCCTCCGTATATTGCCGCTTACCAGAAGCCTAGTATCTATATCTTGAATAGATCATGACGTATCAGGAGGGCCCACGACGCCCCGTATAGCGGCGTGCTGCAGACCGCCCGTCAGCACCTCGCATCACTGTGCGCTCACCCATAGCGATCCGTTTCCCATTAATCAGAGATGACGGTATGAGAACCGGCGTCTGCCCTGCCTCTCAACAATACTGTCACGTCCGTTGCCGGGCAGCTGACGTGTATCCTGATTAATGTTCTCTCCACGTCCGGTCTTACTATTGACAGTGCGTGTCTGCTCGCGTTAACCAGAGGTACCAGACTGACAGTGAGGGCTGAGAATAACCGCCTCACTCCTAGTGTCTTCTGTTCCGTAACACCTAAGAGAAGGACCACAGCTAACAGTAAGCTTCAAAATCAGCTTTACACTTTTTTTAAAAACACTCCCTTTGTTAGGCTCACCTTCCTTCGTATTTTCTCTTGTCCTCTCCATACTCTGTGTTTTGTCATGTGTTTTATGTTGGAAGTATTTCCACTTTTTTTCTTCTTTTTCCTTTCTACTTACGATAATTTTCTCCAGATCTCAACGTACTTTCCTTTCTTAATTTATCGCTACAATGAACAATTCTCGATATCAGCCTTGGTAGGGTCTTACATCTACATCTACATACATACTCCGTAAGCCACCTGACGGTGTGTGGCGGAGGGTACCCTGAGTACCTCTATCGGTTCTTCCTTCTATTCCAGTCTCGTATTGTTCGTGGAAAGAAGGATTATCGGTATGCTTCTGTGTGGGCTCTAATCTCTCTGATTTTATCCTCATGGTCTCTTCGCGAGATATGTGTAGGAGGGAGCAATATACTGCTTGACTCCTCGGTGAAGGTATGTTATCGAAACTTCAACAAAAGCCAGTACCGAGCTACTGAGCGTCTCTCCTGCAGAGTCTTCCACTGGAGTTTATCTATCATCTCCGTAACGCTTTCGTGATTACTATATGTTCCTGTAACGAAGCGCGCTGCTCTCTGTTGGATCTTCTATCAACCCTATCTGGTACGGATATGTAAGTAGGCTGTTTAAATTTATATATTGGTAACGCCACGTAGCGCTCTGTATGTGCTGTGTGCAGTCTGTGGCTGGTTTGCATTGTTGTTGGAATATTTGCCATTGTAGTGTTGGACAGCTGGATGTTAACAGCGCATAGCGTTGCGCAGTTGGAGGTGAGCCGCCAGCAGTGGTAGATGTGGGGAGAGAGATGGAGGAGTTTTGAAATTTGTAAGATTGGATGTCATGAACTGCTATATATATTATGACTATTAAGGTAAATACATCATTTGTTTCCAGAATGAGATTTTCACTCTGCAGCGGAGTGCGCGCACACTCTGCTGCAGAGTGAAAATCTCATTCTGGAAACATCCCCCAGGCTGTGGCTAAGCCATGTCTCCGCTATATCCTTTCTTTCAGGAGTGCTATTTCTGCAAGGTTCGCAGGAGAGCTTCTGTAAAGTTTGGAAGGTAGGAGACGAGGTACTGGCAGAAGTAAAGCTGTGAGTACCTGGCGTGAGTCGTGCTTCGGTAGCTCAGTTGGTAGAGCACTTGCCCGTGAAAGGCAAAGGTCCCGAGTTCGATTCTCGGTCGGGCACACAGTTTTAATCTGCCAGGAAGTTTCACATCATTTGTCCTCTATCAAAATCATTCATTTGCTAATTATGCCTATCAGTAATTAGTACCCTCAGTAGTCAGAATCTTTTATTTAGCTGGCACTAGTGGCGCTCGCTATATTGCAGTAGTTCGAGTAACGAAGATTTTTGTGAGGTAAGTGATTTGTGAAAGGTATAGGTTAATGTTAGTCAGGGCCATTCTTTTGTAGGGATTATTGAAAGTCAGATTGCGTTGCGCTAAAAATATTGTGTGACAGTTTAAGCACAGTCATGTATAATTTTTCAAAAGGGGACGTTTCATATGTTGACCCTTAGCCGAGGATACCCCACTGGAATCTTCTGATTTTTTCTTGTAGTTGTGTAATTAGTGTAGCCTTTGTTTATTGCTAGCGCGTAATCATAGAGAGAATTTCCTTTGTAATTGCAGTTTTTCATTGTTGTACAGTAAAACAGTTGTGACATGCATGTAGATTTGCACCAAGTATTTCGCAGCTGCGCTTGCAATTAGGTAGACATTATTTCCATTGCTATGTTATCTTATTTTGCTCTTCAAATTGTGCTTTTCTGTGTTATCGTGTGAAATATTGTGACAATTATGGCGTGTGAAAAACGTAATACTAGGCTCCAAAGTAAACTGAGAAATGACAGTCAAGACGAAAGCAGTGTGTTAGCGCCACCGTGTAATGAATTAACTAATGTTCAACATAGAAATTTGGTAATTTTGCATAGGGAAATGGAGCGGGCGGCAAACAATGGCGTAGGCAGTGAAACAATTAGTAAGCCGGGAAGCATTATCGATCGATCGATCGGCAACAGCTCGCCTCAGGAATCCGAAATGACAGGACAATTTTGCAAATACTGTAGATTCAGGTATTGCGTCCTCACCGTTTTCTCAAATAAGTCAAGACACATTTTCTGCTTGTCAAAATGTGAATGTTGCCGGTGCAAATGCACTGCCAAAAAGCGTAGAGGAACAGATTCCAGACACTAATGCATTGTTATTACAGCTAATGCAACAAATGGAACAAAATCAGAGACAAACACAGGAAAAGCTTCAAAAGTTAGACACAATGGAACAACACCAGAGACAAACACAGCAATAGTTAGACACAATGGAACAACACCAGAGACAAACACAGCAACAGTTAGACACAATGGAACCAAATCAGAGACAAACACAGCAAAAGCTTCAAAAGTTAGACACCACACTTGAACAAACACGTGAAGATTTAACTACTGAGTTACATAACATTGAATCGAAATGTCAAAAGGTCTGTAATGAAGTAAAAACACAAATTTGTGAGCATTTTCAACCTATTTTTTTGCGGCATGAAAATGCATTACAGAATCACGAAGCAGCCATAAAAGAACTGCAAACCATTGTTCATGAAAATCACGAAACCTTGCAAGCTAAAATTGACTCAGTTGATCTACCGATTCGGTTACGCAACTTGCAAAAACTCAGGAAAACTTAAAGGACACAGTAGATACTCTGAAACTTGGTTCAGAAAAACACACTGAGGAAATAAGTACACTATCGGAGAAAGTAGCCGAACTTTCGGATCAGTTCACTAACTTATCTACAAAGGTAGATGATGATCTGAATGACACAAGACCTGTAGCCATCACTGACACAGAAGAGTATGAACAAATTAAGAAATTCAAACAAAATCAGAATCAAATTAATACGCAACACAAAAGAGAAATCCGGGAAGTACAAGATCAGTTGGCACAAGTAATACAAAAATTACATATTTCAGAGGACACTCGCGCTCCAACACGGGAAGAGGGACTTAGAAATACGGAACAACCACAAAATAATAACACAGGACACTTCGGAAATTATGAAAGAAATTGGCAAGGCACACCGAATTTTGAGATGGAACCGCCGAAACGACGTAACAATGACCGACATGTGACTCGCCGACATGATGATTTTGACTATAAGCTGTTCATTACTACACGTAAATTCAAAACATTGAAGAATTCTGGCAACGACATTCATCCACAAGCATGGCTCCATCAATTCTCTCATTGTTTTCCTCCAAACTGGTCGTTAGGACACAGATTAGAATTTATGTGTGGCTACTTAGAGAATGAACCAGCTGTAAGAATGCGATCGGTCAATCACGAATGTCACAGTGAAGGAGAATTTTATCTTGCCTTCCTCTCAGCATATTGGTCTCAAACTACACAAGACCGAGTAAAACATAGCATCATAATGATGAAACATTTCGAACAATCTGAATTTTCCAGTCTTGTGAAATATTTTGAAGACATGTTGCACATGAATCAGTACCTGTCAAACCCATACAGCCCCTCAGAACACATCCGCATTTGCTTAATCAAATTACCTGAACATTTACGACATATTATTTTGGCAGGACGTTGCAAAGACGACACTGAAGCTTTTCACGGACTCTTACAAGAATTAGAAATTACAGTGACAATCGCGGAACGCGAAAACAGGAACACAACAATTACAGGTCACATCCGTCGCAATTCCGCGATGAAAGAAATAATAACTGGACACGACAAGGCTATCCTCACAACACAAATCGTGACCAAAACAGACACCACCTGTATGACAACCGTTGGCAGAGTAGTAATAATTACAGGGAAAGATCACCTCTCCGCGGTAATGACTATCACAGAGACAATCAGAGAAACAGACGATATGGGAACCAAAATAAATACACTCCTGGAAATTGAAATAAGAACACCGTGAATTCATTGTCCCAGGAAGGGGAAACTTTATTGACACATTCCTGGGGTCAGATACATCACATGATCACACTGACAGAACCACAGGCACATAGACACAGGCAACAGAGCATGCACAATGTCGGCACTAGTACAGTGTATATCCACCTTTCGCAGCAATGCAGGCTGCTATTCTCCCATGGAGACGATCGTAGAGATGCTGGATGTAGTCCTGTGGAACGGCTTGCCACGCCATTTCCACCTGGCGCCTCAGTTGGACCAGCGTTCGTGCTGGACGTGCAGACCGCGTGCGATGACGCTTCATCCAGTCCCTAACATGCTCAATGGGGGACAGATCCGGAGATCTTGCTGGCCAGGGTAGTTGACTTACACCTTCTAGAGCACGTTGGGTGGCACGGGATACATGCGGACGTGCATTGTCCTGTTGGAACAGCAAGTTCCCTTGCCGGTCTAGGAATGGTAGAACGATGGGTTCGATGACGGTTTGGATGTACCGTGCACTATTCAGTGTCCCCTCGACGATCACCAGTGGTGTACGGCCAGTGTAGGAGATCGCACCCCACACCATGATGCCGGGTGTTGGCCCTGTGTGCCTCGATCGTATGCTGTCCTGATTGTGGCGCTCACCTGCACGGCGCCAAACACGCATACGACCATCATTGGCACCAAGGCAGAAGCGACTCTCATCGCTGAAGACGATATGTCTCCATTCGTCCCTCCATTCACGCCTGTCGCGACACCACTGGAGGCGGGCTGCACGATGTTGGGGCGTGAGCGGAAGACGGCCTAACGGTGTGTGGGACCGTAGCCCAGCTTCATGGAGACGGTTGCGAATGGTCCTCGCCGATACCCCAGGAGCAACAGTGTCCCTAATTTGCTGGGAAGTGGCGGTGCGGTCCCCTACGGCACTGCGTAGGATCCTACGGTCTTGGCGTGCATCCGTGCGTCGCTGCGGTCCGGTCCCAGGTCGACGGGCACGTGCACCTTCCGCCGACCACTGGCGACAACATCGATGTACTGTGGAGACCTCACGCCCCACGTGTTGAGCAATTCGGCGGTACGTCCACCCGGCCTCCCGCATGCCCACTATACGCCCTCGCTCAAAGTCCGTCAACTGCACATACGGTTCACGTCCACGCTGTCGCGGCATGCTACCAGTGTTAAAGACTGCGATGGAGCTCCGTATGCCACGGCAAACTGGCTGACACTGACGGCGGCGGTGCACAAATGCTGCGCAGCTAGCGCCATTCGACGGCCAACACCGCGGTTCCTGGTGTGTCCACTGTGCCGTGCGTGTGATCATTGCTTGTACAGCCCTCTCGCAGTGTCTGGAGCAAGTATGGTGGGTCTGACACACCGGTGTCAATGTGTTCTTTTTTCCATTTCCAGGAGTGTATTATCAAGAGAGACAGAATAACTTTAGACGCAACGGTCCAGCGCACAGTTACGATTCAGGGAGAAATTCTCCACCACGTGACCGACAAGAAAGAAACTATGGAATCTACCGACATGACGACAGACGATATTATCGTAACGACAGACCTGAATTGCATCAGAACTGGCGGGATTTAAACAGGGCAGGGCCCTCTCGACAAGGTGAATTTGTAGAAGTTAGGTCTCCAAACCCCAATAACGACGCGCACCAACAAAGAGACAATAGGCAATGACTCATACCCCTGGCAGCCACAAAACGTACATATGAAACCAACGACGCAGCTGCCGTAGCTAGTAATTACGTAAAAATGGAAGACATTAGGGACATCTTATTCCAAGAACACGACGTAAAACATAACAACATTGCATATCCTGTGATTCACATTACAGTAAATGACATAAGATTTACGGCAGTACTTGACTCTGGCAGTCCCATTTCAGTAATTAGTGAAACAGCCTTTCGCAAATGCAACAAATCGAACGATTGCCCCACACTTCCGTTACGTAAGATTAAATTACAAGGTGCAATCTTTGGAAAAAGTGTAGATGTACGCCAACAAACCAACTTAGAATTCTTTTGTAAAAGCCACAGCTTCTCTATGAACTTTCTTATTGTTCCATTATTGTTGACGGAAATTATACTGAGAGTAGACTTTTTGAATGAATACAAAGCAATCTTAAACTTTCACGATGCTGAAATAAGTTTAGAAAAAGAGGGTAAGTCAGTAGCTTGGAAATTTGAAGATTGGCTCTCAAACCATGACGAAGATCCACGCCCGGGTTCCCGGGTTCGATTCCCGGCGGGGTCAGGGATTTTCTCTGCCTCGTGATGGCTGGGTGTTGTGTGATGTCCTTAGGTTAGTTAGGTTTAAGTAGTTCTAAGTTCTAGGGGACTGATGACCATAGATGTTAAGTCCCATAGTGCTCAGAGCCATGACGAAGAAATTAATCGGCTTTATCTCCTGTTAGACAACAGTTCGGAATTTTCGACGGAACTTGACACTAACAATCACTCTGCAAGTACTGACAGGGATGATATCGACGGCACATTTGATACTAATGAGTTAATTCAGAATAAAATTCAAACAATTGAGAATTGTAATGACACTGATAGGGAGGACCTTTTTGAGATTTTACAAGCACAGTCCACAGTTCTTACTCATAAAACAGGAACAATCAAGGGATTTCAATACCAATTTCGTGTTCGTGAGCATACTAAATTTTGTGTTAGACCATACGTAATTCCGGCGCATTATAGGGACCGTGTTAGAACAGAAGTACTATCTATGCTTGACGAGGGCATTATTGAGCCTGCAGTAAGCTCATACAACAATCCATTACATGTTGTTGAGAAGAAAAATGGATCGATCAGGCTTGTCTTAGATTCGAGACAAATCAATACTATCATCATTCCTGAAACAGACAGGCCGCAAACGTTGGAAGAACTTCTTCAAAATTTTAATGGTGTAAAAGTGTTGTCTTCCATTGATCTTAGACCTAGCTTTTATCAGATCGAACTTCATCCAGAATGTAGAAAATACACAGCTTTCCTTCGTTTCGGCGTTTGTTATCAGTTTCGGAAACTTCCTTTTGGTTTGAACATTTCTTCGGCAGCATTCATTCGCGGCCTAAATTCCATATCACCTGAGTTCTTAAAACGTCACATCACCTTATATGTGGACGATATTCTAATAGCAGAAGCTTCATGGGAACAACATAATCGCATCCTCAACAGTTTGTTACGTATTTTTGCAGAACCTGGAATTACAGTTAACTTGGAAAAGTCTGAATTCGGTAGGTCAAAGGTGAGGTTTTTGGGACATATTATTTCTTCTGAAGGCATTCAGCCGGATCCTGAAAAGTTAGAAGCAATCAGAGCCATTCCAGTTCCATCCACAAAAAGACAAGTCCGCAGTTTTCTAGGTCTCGTAAATTTTTACCGTCGTTTTCTGAATATGCAAATTCTAGTTACACCAAAACTTTGTTCTCTCACTGGAAAAAATACTATTTGGAACTGGGACGAACAAGCACAGTTGGAATTCAATTCCTTGAAAGAATCGCTACTTAACGCGCCATACTAGCTCATCCAGATCTGTCACAAGATTTCTGCCTTAGCACGGATTCTTCTAAAGTCGGTCTTGGTGCCCATTTATTTCAAGAAGCCACAGAAAATGTCACTACTGTTCAGAAAACCATTGCTTTTGCTAGCCGAGTGCTAACAAAATCTGAAAAAATTATTCCCTTCCTGAATCAGAAGCTTTAGCTATCGTTTGGGCATTTAATAAATTCCGTTTCTTTCTTTCTGGTAAGCACGTAAAAGTATACAGTGATCATCGTGCATTACAATTTATTATGTCCTCAAAATTAAATCATGACAGGTTAAAACGTTGGGCATTGTTTCTGCAAGAATTCCACTTCACAATAGTCTACATTCCCGGCAAGGAGAACATTGTTGCGGACGCACTGTCACGCGCACCGGCTGGGCTTGAGAAAAGTAACACAGATGGCAACCTCGAGAAAAATTTCAGTATTCTTTACATTCAGAGAGTCGCCTTTGAAAACTTCATCACCACATCTTTAAAGGACATTGCTCATGAACAAGATAAAGATCCGATTTGGAAATACATCAAAAGTAAATGGCATGAAAAGCCGCACACTCAGATTCGGCATTATTATCTGGGTAGAAACAACATACTGTTCAAAGGCTGCACTGTTGATGACAAGCTATGGGTACTTTGCATTCCTGACGATTTTGTTAATAAGCTCATTTGGTACATTCATTTCAGCTATGCACATTTTGGTCCACGAAAATGTTATCATATTCTTCGGACGACTTGTTATTTTAACAATATGGAAAAGAGAATTCGAAGAGTCTTGTCTATTTGCAAACTTTGTCAAAAGGCGAAACAATCTACTATCTCACATCGTGCTCCGTTGTTTCCTATTATTCCTTCTAAATTAAAAGAATTTGCTGCTGTTGATCTCATGGGACCGCTTGTCAGAACATCGAATGGATTTTCGTACGTTCTAGTCGCTGTTGAACTTACTTCTAAATTTGTTTCTTTCACTCCGTTACGTAAAGCCACCGGACGGTCTGTATCCAACGCCTTTATTAAAAATTTCTTACGTGAAGTTGGCCACGTTGCTAAAGTCATTTCAGATAACAGACCGCAATTCAGATCTGCTGTTTGGTGACACATGTTTCGGAATCATAAAATCAAACCTGTTTTTATTTCATTGTACTCACCACATTGGAATCCGTCTGAAAGGATTATGAAAGAAATCAATAAGCTTTGCAGACTTTATTGTCACAGAAAGCATCAGCATTGGGACAGATATTTACACTTATTTCAAAATGTGCTGAACGATATGCCTCATGATTCCACTGCTTTACCACCTACTCTTGTACTGAAGAATGAAGAACCACCGACCAGAATCAGAGAGCTTGTACCTTTCCCGAATACACGTAAACTTCGACACAAGGACATAATTGATTTGGCTATTAAAAATATAAAATCTGCAGCAGACAAAAGGAGAAATCTACACGCTAAAGCAAAAGCAAAGAAATTATACATTGGTCAGAAAGTTCTCATTAAAGCTCATTCATTATCACATAAGAAGAAACACTTGAGTCACAAATTCTTTCTAGTTTACAATGGACCTTACAGAATCTGACGTATACCACATGATAACTGCGTTGAAGTTGAAACTCTGCGTACTAGGAAGAATAAAGGATTGCACCACATTTCACATGTAAAACCGTTTATTGAAAGATAATCTGCTTTTTAACTTTGTCTTTGCCATATAACTTTTCATGTTGCATTACTAGTATGCTTGTCGGACTTAGAATCTGTTAACATGCAACAATGTTTGAAGTTAAATATCCAGTCAAGAACCAAGAGAACTTATTGAAACAGAAATTACGAATGCACTGTTATAGTGAACAGACGTCACAGTGTTATTGTGTGTGTACATTCTTGCTTGTTAGTTGCATGATTATGTAACAACTACAAGGCTTACATACTCAGAACATATACTGGTTCTGCTAACGAGATTTTAATGCAACATTTTGGTTTACTTGAAAATACATTCTGGATTTAAAGTACTTTCTGTGAGATACCAGATGACAAAGTGGTTAGTTTATGTGACAACTACACGGTTTTATCACGATGCTACTAATGAGTGACAATTTACAATGTTGCTTTTGCGGTGTTTTGTTTTATATCTGCACAGTTTTTCTGCATTATTCTGGAAAGTAAAACATGTTTTGGTAGTAACTTTTGTGGTATAGCAACAATGAGACAGCCTTTTTCGTGGCACAACAATACGTTACTGTACAGTACTTTCTTCATCACGCCAATAAGCATAATAACTACGATATCTATATGCAAAGCATTTCACTTTTGTTTATCATGAGGTAAGTACATTGACTTCTGCAGAACTTAGCTTTCGGAGGACGATAACTACGACACTTCTACAGAGATTATGTTGCAACAAGACGCACAGTTTAGCGCTACAGCACACGTATTTGAGTGATTAATTTTATACTTAAAACATTTATTTTTAAAGATTTTTGAATTACAAAGAAAGTTATCCGTGATACATTTCATTCCATTGCTGTAATCTGTGACACCTGAGGGTATAATTACATTAATCCTCAGGGGGTACATGCCTACTTTGTGTACCATGTGTTTGGCAAGCACAAGGAGCCCTAGCTAATATGGTATTTGCTTATACAACTTTCCACATCGGTACCATATTTCTCTAACACACAAATTACACAGCTATCTGATCATTTAACTGAGAGAGACAAATATTTATTTTTCTACATCAGTGACAGATGTTTATGTAATTACACAATTGGATAACTTCACACTTATGAAATTGTATTTTGTCTGTACTTTGTGAAATGTTCATATTTTTTTGGAACCATTGTGATATTACAAGAGCTTTGAATGATGTATTTGGTACAGGATCATGATTTTAAAGTACGTTTGAGGTAGATGACACTATTGAAATGAGCAGAGAATTTTTTTTAGGTTTTGAAATTATTGGAGGAAGCTACGACGATTTTGAGAGTTGGCTGAGGTGTTATGATGTTATTATTACGATGACTATGTGTATTATGCTGTTGCCGTATGTTTATGATCAATAAGCTGTTGCTATATGAGTTATTTGAGTATGCTACGTATTTGTTATGATGAAATATTGAAGAAGTGTCGAGGAATAAGGTAAGGAATAATGTGTAGTGGTTAGGGACTCTGGTTTGTGAAAAAGGTTGTTAGAAACCAAGAATCGTACTTTAAGAGTTATGAAATGTATGTAAATGCGTTGATGTATTACAATGCCGACGAAAATGTTTTGGACTCTGTTATATCAATAGGATTTTGTTTCTACAGATTTGAAACGCAAATTCTTGACCTGTGATATATTTTTATGTGAGACTGTCACTGTAGCGGAAACTGCTGTCGTAAATATTTCCGTATGAAAGTTAAGTGACCACCTGCACGTAATGCATCATGAGCAGCTACCTGACAGTCGCCTGGAAAAAAGCCATTAGTGTGTGCCTTTCAGAGGTACAGGTGGAAAAAAAAGAGGCCATTATACTCGCTATTGGCATTCCTTTGTAGAAAGCATCGCAAATACGACATGCTCAAACTTGAAAACATATGATTATACTGTGGAGCCCTTAATTTATGATATTTACTAAAATGCCTAATGAAACGATGAGAAACATTTCACGGCTATTGTCTTGCTAGTTGAGAGAAATGCCATATGGCTTGCTTTATGTATTTATTTACTCATTTTGTTTAATATCTAGTTTCTAGCTGCACTGCAACATTGGTTAAAATAAAATTTAATAGATGTACTAATATAAATATTTTATGCCTACAGATCCAGTAAATAATTTTATGATCTATTCAGAAAACTGAAGGAGCATAAAAAGACATTTCCCTTCACAGGAATTGCATACGGTATTTTCTTTTCAACTACTTGGTAATTTTTTTGGTAGAATAACTTCTTGTGGTGCACCACTTTAATTACATAGACATTAAGATGCGAATATACATTTCCCTTGTCTGCATTGTTGTCTTAAGTGTAATATTTTTTCTGCTTGAGCTATGTCATGTTCAGATATAAGTTATTGCATTTGCTGCTGCTGTTTGCCAGGCATAGTGCTACTAAATTTCACTTTGTATTACTCTGTTAAGCTAGTTTTACTACTGATTTATTTTTCTTGTTGCTGCACATTGGCTCATATTGGTTGTAATGTTGCATTGCTTGGTAATTTAGATTTACTGTAGCTTGCTTTGCAATTTTCCATTTTTTGTCATTGCTGTTTGTGTTAATGGTTTTGTGCTGCTGCATTGCCTCGTCCCTTAGTTTAGCATCTGAGCTCAGTAGATTTAAGTTAGCTTAAGAATGGTAGCCTATAAGAGAATGAGTTGCGATGAATTTGAAGAAATGCACTGAGAGGCTATACGAGAAAAATACACAAAGCAGGTATAGATAGGACTTTTTGGAAATAATGAAGAATGAAGGGAGATCTCCGAGAAGTAAAGAAAGTTTTGTTTGCAAAATACTGCAGCAAAACAAACCCTGTCCTTTCCTTGTGTTATCCCACTATGTGTTTGTGTACCCTCGTGTATTTACATTCTTCCTGTCTTTATATGTTTATCTGATAAGACTTATGTTGTAGAATTTTTCTAATACCCAGCTACATGAACTATGATGAGAAATACTGTTATCCTCAAATATAATTTGCATTAATAATATGTTATTTACTTTGTAAAGATGTTAGACATTATTAATTCTGTTCTGTTTTAATGCTCATGTGTGAAGTTGATGTTTCAATAATTATTCTGATCTTTTATGTATTTACTTATGTCATAGTTCCTGTAACACTGATGTATATGTTTATTTCTTTTCTTTTGTAAAGCCCCTATTACTGCAAATGTTATCTGTATTATTATGTTTTAATGATGTATTTTGTACCGTTGTTATTGTATTCTTATGTAATAAAATTGTAATTGATACCAGTTCATCATATTATTAACTTGTAAGTTACATTTCACTGCACACGTTTCTGTTGGTCATAGTATATGGACAATATGTGAGAAGTAGGGACTGTTAGTGTTAGAATCTGTGTTAATAATTCAGCAAGGGACTGGATAACAGCATTGCTGGTTCCAAGGACAATTCCAAAAACTTTGTGAGTGTACAAGTGGTGGTTATGGACTTGCTATATTATCTGCAAGACTCTTCAATGGTTATTGTGCACCTGCACAGTCGCAACAGATGGCTGCTGGCCATCTCTACAAGGACTACAGTGGGTCTGCATCTTTGATGACCCACCAATACCATTATTTCTACAAAGACTACGGTGGGTCTACACCTTTGCTGACTCACCAGTACCATTATTTCAACAAGGACTGCAGTGGGTCTGCACCTCTGGTGGCCCACCAATACCGTAATCTGTACCAGGACTACAGTGGGTCTGCTCTGTGATGACCTACCTACCAATACTCTTCAAAATTTCGACTGACTCTGCTGTGGGTTTGCTCTGTTGTGGACCAATACCTGTCTGCATGTCAAGAGTCAGCACTGTATTTCCGTTGGAAGGACAACACTACTTCTTCAAGATTGCATGGAAATCCACTACTTCCACGTGCATTTTCTTCTACTGCTCAGACTTTGAGAAAAACGCTGCTATTTTACTGTGATGAACGATCAGGACTGTCTTTATGGACTATGAGAAAATTTTAGCTTTTGACCAACATTGTATCAGTAAGTGTGTGCATTTGATTTCTTTGTTATTGTAATTATGAAAAAAATTTTCAAATCTGTATTGGCCACTGCCCAAAACAATTTGTAAAATTTTTTGTGGGGAGCATGGGGACTATGTAAGTAGGCTGTTTAAGTTTTTATATTGGTAACGCCACGTAGCGCTCTGTATGTTCTGTATGCAGACTGTGGCTGGTTTGCATTGTTGTTGGAATATCTGCCATTGTAGTGTTGGGCAGCTGGATGTTAACAGCGCATAGCGTTGCACAGTTGGAGGTGAGCCGCCAGCAGTGGTGGATGTTGGGAGAGAGATGGCGGAGTTTTGAAATTTGTAATACTGGATGTCATGAACTGCTATATATATTATGACTATTAAGGTAAATACATCATTTGTTCTCTATCAAAATCTTTCATTTGCTGACTATGCCTATCAGTAGTTAGTGCCCTCAGTAGTTAGAATCTTCTATTTAGCTGGCAGTAGTCGCGCTCGCTTTATTGCAGTAGTTCGAGTAACGAAGATTTTTGTGAGGTAAGTGATTTGTGAAAGGAATAGGTTAATGTTAGTCAGGACCATTCTTTTGTAGGGATTATTGAAAGTCAGACTGCATTGCGCTAAAAATATTGTGTGACAGTTTAAGCACAGTCATGTATAATTTTTCAAAAGGGGACGTTTCACAGATCCCACACTGCTGAGCAGTATTCAAGCAGTGGGCGAACAAGCGTACTGTAACCTACTTCCTTTGTTTTCGGATTGCATTCCTTAGGATTCTTCCAATGAATCTCAGTCTGGTATCTGCTTTACCAACGATCAACTTTATATGATCATTCCATTTCAAATCACTCCTAATGCGTACTCACAGATAATTTATGGAATTAACTTCTTCCAGTTGCTGACCTGCTATTTTGTAGCTGTTGTGGACTGGCAAGACAGCGAATCCACTGTGACGGGTAGCCGAAAGGCACGCGTTTAAGCTTACGCAGGCTGGCGTGAGGTCTGCAACAGTTAAAGGAGGTCAGACTAGTAAAAAAGGTACGTGGCTTCTGGAATACTTAACTTCAATCTCTTGACGGTAGATGCATCACAAGATAAGTAGCAAATGATAATGGCGCCTTGCTAGGTCGTAGCAAATGATGTAGCTGAAGGCTATGCTAACTATCGTCTCGGCAAATGAGAGCGTAATTTGTCAGTGAACCATCGCTAGCAAAGTCGGCTGTACAACTGGGGCGAGAACTAGGAAGTCTCTCTAGACCTACCGTGTGGCGGCGCTCGGTCTGCAATCACTGATAGTGGCGACACGCGGGTCCGACGTATACTAGCGGACCGCGGCCGATTTAAAGGCTACCACCTAGCAAGTGTGGTGTCTGGCGGTGACACCACAGTAGCTAAATAATAAGGGATCTTTCTTTCTATGTATTCGCAGCACATTACACTTGTCTACATTGAGATTCAATTGCCATTCCCTGCACCATGCGTCAATTCGCTGCAGATCCTCCTGCATTTCAGTACAATTTTCCATTGTTACAACCTCTCGATACACCACAGCATCATCTGCAAAAAGCCTCAGTGAACTTCCGATGTCATCTACAAGGTCATTTATGTATATTGTGAATAGCAACGGTCCTATGACACTCCCCTGCGGCACACCTGAAATCACTCTTACTTCGGAAGACTTCTCTCGATTGAAAATGACATGCTGCGTTCTGTTATCTTGGAACTCTTCAATCCAATCCCACAATTGGTCTGATAGTCCATATGCTCTTACTTTGTTCATTAAACGACTGTGGGGAACTGTATCGAACGCCTTGCGGAAGTCAAGAAATACAGCATCTACCTGTGAACCCGTGTCTATGGCCCTCTGAGTCTCTTGGACGAATAGCGCGAGCTGGGTTTCACACAACCGTCTTTTTCGAAACCCATGCTGATTCCTACAGAGTAGATTTCTAGTCTCCAGAAAAGTCATTATACTCGAACATAGTACGTGTTCCAAAATTCTACAACCGATCGACGTTGGAGATATAGGTCTATAGTTCTGCACATCTGTTCGACGTCCCTTCTTGAACACGGGGACGACCTGTGCCCTTTTCCAATCCTTTGGAACGCTACGCTCTTCTAGAGACCTACAGTACACTGCTTGTAAAAGCCTATACATATTTATAGTGTATACTTAATACCATTTTCATTTACTTTTTACGTCTTTGTATCCTTATATGTCATTTCGGAAGTTAATATTTTGTCGTTGTGCTGACTATTATTGGCGACAGAACCTATCTTTCAATTCTCATGATTTCTTCATTTCCTTTTATCGATTTCAAGACTAGTGCTCCTGTTGTCTGTGTGCATTCTGGTAGTATCACTGTTTAATAATTATGAACATTTCCAGTGGAGTTCAATATTTGTGGAAACGGTTTTGTGTCATCTTGTCTACTCGTAAATCTTCCAAATTTTTCAAAATTAAGGTGCCTCTTTACAATTTCTAACACGTTTCAAAACTTGTATCTTTTTCAGCCGTTCCTTTCAATATACCTTAAAATTATTTATGAATCTTGCAGAGGACGTATCTTGCCGCAGTGGTAACACCGGTTCCCGTCAGATCACCGAAGTTAAGCGCTGTCGGGCTGGGCTAGCGCTCAGATGGGTGACCATCCTGTCTGCCGAGCGCTTTTGGCAAGCGGGGTGCATTCAGACCTTGTGAGGCAAACTGAGGAGTTACTTGAGTGAGAAGTAGCGGCTGCGGTCTCGGAAACTGACATACAGCCGGGAGAGCCATGTGCTGACCACATGCCACTCCATATCCCCATCCATCTGAAGATGACACGGCGGTCGGTCGGTAACTTTGGGCCTTAATGGCCTGATCGGAAGGAGGTTATTTTTTTTCTTTAAAGTACGTATCTATAAAAAGCCGCTGCAGAGTGAAAATTCATCTCAGTATTTCATTACAGCTGCATATGTCAGGCATAAAACATGTGTATTGGATGTTTCACAACAGTGTACAGTCCTCTGAGAGTGAAAGATTCATTCAAGAATTGTGATTTTCCAAATTTCATCTTATTATTTAATTACAGCTACATATGTCAGGCATAAAACAAGTCTATTTTACACAAGAATTGGGATTTCGTTGCAAACTTTCATACCTCTCTTCAAATATTTATTTTCAGAAGTTACATAAATTACTTGGTCTGTTTTGTTTTCCATAATACAGCCATACATGAGCTAACAGGATATCGCCAAGAACCGCTGGGAACAGGTTCAGGGAAGATAGGTCGAGTTCTCGAGTTGCTTCTCATCGTTTACTGCTGACACCATACTGCAAATACAAGAAACATGCACGCTGGAGAACTAGAATTAACTGAGGCACTGAGTGACATTCTGTAAAGTCGCGCTTCTGTTTGTGGCGGTCATATCGACGCCAACGTTTCCGTAGACAACCTGGTGGAAGTCATAGGAAGCAGTGCCTCTCAACACCTGTGCATCTACAGCTCCCAGAATCCTTATGTGTGGAACTATTGAGTATCACAACTGGAGTGATTTTTTTTTATTAAGAACCCAGAAACGCCAGAGTATTTGTTTATTCTAATCTCCTGTTAGTCCAGCTGCCCCTTCCCCCTTCTCTGTACATCTCCTCCTTCCCCCATTCTCTGTCCAACTCCACCATCCTCTCTCTCTGACCATCCTCAACATCCCCACTTTCTGTACATCTCCTCCTGCCCTCTCTCTGTCCATCTTCTCCTCCCCTTTGTCTTATGGCTCTGCTTCTCCCTCTTCTGTCAGTATGCTCCTTCCCCCTCTGTTCCTCCTTGCCCATCTAATTGCATGTCTTACTTCCGTCTCTCTCTGTCCATCTGTTCCTCCTCTCTCTGTCCACCTCCTCCTGTCCCTCCAACTGTTGCTCTCCCCTCTCCCCTTCCCACCTCCACATGTTTCTTTTTTCTGTCCATCTCCCGTTCTCCTCCATTTTCTCGTCTCCCTCTCTCTGTTCGTCCTATACTCCCCCCCCCCCCTCTCTCTGCCTATCTCTTTCTCCTCCTATCTCTCTTCATATCCTCTTTCTTTCTCTGTCAATCTCCTCCTGTCTCTTCTCCCTGTTCATTTCCCCTTTCCCCTCTTTCCATCTCCCCCCCCCCCACTCCATCCTGTACTCACCTCCGCCTTATCATTCATTGTCTATCCATCTTCATCTTTTTCGTTCTCGCTACACATTATTACGCTCACTCTAACAAGGGGTTGGTGATTTTTGGCGCCCAGTATTTCAAAACCGATTGTAATTAAAATGAATAGCAAATTTATTTGAAATTGTTCCAGGGGCTCAGGATGAGGGTTTTACCTTTGGCTTTCCCTCCTTACGAAGAAGTCACAAACATTTCACATACATTTCACATATATTTAACATATTTTTGTACACATATTTCAGCTAGGGTCCTTCGCCCTGCAGTCTTGTTTGCGCGTAGCTCAATGTTTGTGACGTCATATCTCTTGACCTACTGTCGTACAATGATTTATTTTTGTAGATGGATTTAGCGACATATGCGGATATAGTCTGTGAAATATGGTGCGAATAGAGTTAGTGTTAAAGAAGTATTAATTTAAATGTCTTGTATGATGCGGCAGTTTTTCACGCATATCATTAATTATGATGTCATATCTTCTTGACTATGTGTCACACAATGATATAATTTTTTCTGGTACATTCAGTCGTATATCTAAGTATCGCCTGCAAAGTATGCCATATACAGCTAGAAGTAAGAAAGTAATAAATTAAAACGCCATACTTCATGTGGAAGTTTCACTGCATAAACAGCGAACGTTAAGAGTATGTGGCAAACTTTTTACTTCGGTATTTGGCGGGGCTCGTCAGTGAGAAGAAGTTCGTAAAGGTTTGAAATTATGTGTGGAGTTTGTTGCAAGTCTACACGTGCTTTCATTCTCAAATACTAGATGGCTTAAGTACGGTGGTCCACGTATCATGAACTAAAATGCTTTTTCACCACGAACACCACCCATTTTATAGATACAGGGTGTTTCAAAAATGACCGGTATATTTGAAACGGCAATACAAACTAAACGAGCAGCGATAGAAATACACCGTTTGCTGCAATATGCTTGGGACAACAGTACATTTTCAGGCGGACAAACTTTCGAAATTACAGTAGTTACAATTGTCAACAACAGATGGCGCTGCGGTCTGGGAAACTCTATAGTACGATATTTTCCACATATCCACCATGCGTAGCAATAATATGGCGTAGTCTCTGAATGAAATTACCCGAAACCTTTGACAACGTGTCTGGCGGAATGGCTTCACATGCAGATGAGATGTACTGTTTCAGCTGTTCAATTGTTTCTGGATTCTGGCGGTCCACCTGGTCTTTCAAGTGTCCCCACAGAAAGAAGTCACAGGGGTTCATGTCTGGCGAATAGGGAGGCCAATCCACGCCGCCTCCTGTATGTTTCGGATAGCCCAAAGCAATCACAGGATAATCGAAATATTCATTCAGGAAATTAAAGACGTCGGCCGTACGATGTGGCCGGGCACCATCTTGCATAAACCACGAGGTGTTCGCATTGTCGTCTAAGGCAGTTTGTACCGCCACAAATTCACGAAGAATGTCCAGATAGCGTGATGCAGTAATCGTTTCGGATCTGAAAAATGGGCCAATGATTCCTTCGGAAGAAATGGCGGCCCAGACCAATACTTTTTGAGGATGCAGGGACGATGGGACTATAACATGGGCCTTTTCAGTTCCCCATATGCGCCAGTTCTGTTTATTGACGAAGCCGTCCAGGTAAAAATAAGCTTCGTCAGTAAACCAAATGCTGCCCACATGCATATCGCCGTCATCAATCCTGTGCACTATATCGTTAGCGAATGTCTCTCGTGCAGCAATGGTAGTGGTGCTGAGGGGTTGCCGCATTTGAATTTTGTATGGATAGAGGTGTAAACTCTGGCGCATGAGACGATACATGGACGTTGGCGTCATTTGGACCGCAGCTGCAACACGGCGAACGGAAACCCAAGGCCACTGTTGGATCACCTGCTGCACTAGCTGCGCGTTGCCCTCTGTGGTTGCCGTACGCGGTCCCCCTACCTTTCCAGCACGTTCATCCGTCACGTTCCCAGTCCGTTGAAATTTTTCAAACAGATCCTTTATTGTATCGCTTTTCGGTCCTTTGGTTACATTAAACCTCCGTTGAAAACTTCGTCTTGTTGCAACAACACTGTGTTCTAGGCGGTGGAATTCCAACACCAGAAAAATCCTCTGTTCTAAGGAAAAAACCGTGTTGTCCACAGCACACTTGCACGTTGTGAACAGCACACGCTTACAGCAGAAAGACGACGTACAGAATGGCGCACCCACAGACTGCGTTGTCGTCTATATCTTTCACATCACTTGCAGCGCCATCTGTTGTTGAAAATTGTAACTACTGTAATTTCGAAAGTTTGTCCGCCTGAAAATGTACTGTTGTCCCAAGCATATTGCAACAAACGGTGTATTTCTATCGCTGCTCGTTTAGTTTTTATTGCCGTTTCAAATATACTGGTCATTTTTGAAACACCCTGTAGATGATACTTACTCTCACAGCGATGATTTCACACAGTAAATGATATGTGTACCAAGCTTGGCTGAAATCGGTGCAGTAGTTTAGGGAGATATGTGCATACACACATACATACATTCATGTATATATAGATCCATTTTAATAATATGTGTATCCGCACATATAATTGTGTGTTTACTTTGTATGTTTAATTTGCTGTGTCGGTTGTATGTTTCTGAATGATGACGTTTATCAAAGTGAGATCCAAGATATTTGGCGCAGTTAGTCCAAGGAACGCCCCCAATGAGTAGAAGCACTGGAGTATGTAAATCCTGTATGTTATAGGTCGAATGTCATGGTACATAATGTTTTGCAACATTGAAAACTGTAATATTGTAATTATAATATTGTAAATTTTAAATGATATTCTGTTCTTTTACAATAATGGTATTTACTGTCCAACACTTACGAATAACATTAATTACAATTTACTTATGACCCAGTCACTGAATTGTAAAACTTGTAACCATGCTGTACACTCATCTTCATCTAGTCGTGCTGTTGGGTTTTTATTGCCTCTATTCTAAATGTTTATTTTGATGTTGTTCTTATCATACGAAATGTTGTGTGGTTGAGTGCAACAACCTTCGGACTGGAACCTTAACAAATAAATAAATATAAATTGGAGTGATTTGGTAACTGTTGGCAGGATCGCCATTGTTTGCTAGTATCTGATAATAAAGGTACACCCTATTCTCATGCATTTCCTGACGAGGGTTCCGTGGTGTATTCCAGGAGGATAACAAATGCAGTTCACCCCACAAAGGCCTTAAGGAGTGAACGAATCTTTGCCTGTGCGGTCGCTTGATTTGTCCTCCATTGAGTATGTCTGGGATACTATGGAAAGACGTATCTCTATTAACTGTTAATATCATTAAAATTCCTGGTCAAACCATCAGCTGCCATTTATATTGCACAATTCGCTATTAGTTTCGTTCTATTACCATCATCAAGCTTAGCTACCATAAACAGTAATAAAGTTATACCATAAATTGAACAAAAGTAATTTGCTCTTTGAAGCACACAAAATCCTTTTTTGTCATCAGCCTTCTGACTGGTTTGATGAAGCCCGCCACGAATTTCTCTCTTGTGATAGGCTCTTCAACACATAGTAGTACTTGCAACATGCGTCCTCAATTGTTTGCTGCATGTATTCCAGTCTCTGTCTTCCTCTGCACGTTTTGCCCTCTGCAGCTCCCTCTGGTATCATGGAAGTCATTCGCTGACGTTTTAACAGATGTTCTATCATTCTGTCCCTTCACCTTGTTAGTGTTTTCCACATGTTCCTTTCCTCTCCGATTCTGCGCAGAACCTCCTCGTTCTGCACATGATCAGTCCACCCAATTTTCGACATTCGCCTGTAGTGCACCACATCTCAGTTGCTTCGATTCCCTTTGTTCCGGTTTTCCCACAGTCCATGTTTCACTAACGCACAATGATGTGCTCCAGACGTACATTCTCAGAAATTTCTTCCTCAAATTAAGCCCTATCTTTGATACTAGTAGACTTCTCATGGCCAGGAATGCCTTTTAGATAGGGCTAGTCTGCTTTCCATGTCCTCCTTGCTCTGTACGTCATTGGTTATTTTGCTGCCTAGGTAGCAGAATTCCTTAACTTTATGTACTTCAAAATCATTCCTCATATTAAGTTTCTCGCTGTTTTCTTTTCTGCTACTTCTCATTCCTTTCGTGTTTCTTCTATTTACTCTCAGGCCATATTCTATGCACATTAGATTGTTCATTCCCTTCATTACATCTTTTCATTCCTCTTCACTTTCACTCAGAATAGCAATGTCATCAACAAATCGCGCATTAGTATCCTTTCACCTTCAATTTTAATTCCTCTCCTGAACCTTTCCTTCATTTCCATCATTGTTGCTTCGATTTACGGACTGAACAGTTGGCGGAAGGGGGGGGGGGGGGGCGGAGGAAGAACTACATCCCTGTCTTTTACCATTTTTAATCCGAGCGCTTCGTTCTTGGTCGTCCACTCTTATTATTCCCTCTTCGTTCTTGTATATATTGTATATTACCCTTCTCTTCCTTCTTGCACCATTTTACATTGTCGAACGCGTTGCCCAGGTGACAAATCCTACTAACATGACTTGAGATTTCTTTAGTCTTCCTTGCATTATCAACCGCAACATCAGTATTGCCTCTCTGGTGCCTTTACCTTTTCTAAGGCCAAACTAATCGCCATCTAAGACATCCTCAATTTCTTTTTCATTCTTCTGCATATCATTCTTGCCAGCAACTTGGATGCATGAGCTGTTAAGCTTATTGTGCGATAATTTTCGGAACTGTGTGGATGATATCGTTCCGAAAGTCAGAAGGTATAACGCCAGACGCATACATTCTACACGCCAACGTGAATAGTCGTTTTTTTTGCCACTTCTCCCAATGATTTTATAACATCTGATGAAATCCATCCCTTCTGCCTTACTTGATCTTAAGTCTTCCAAAGCTCTCTTAAGTTGTGATTCTAATACCGGATCCCCTTTCTGTCTAAATCGACTCCTGTTTCTTCTTCTATCACATCAGACAAATCTTCCCCCTCATATAGGCCTTCAATGTCCTCTTTCCACTCTCTCCTCTGCGTTTATCAGTGGAAATCCCGTTGCGCTCTTAAGGTTACCATCCTTGCTTTTAATGTTACAGAAGGTTACTTTGACTTTTCACTATCTTGAGCCTGTCCTTCAGACAGTCATTTCTTTTTCGATTTCTTCGCATTTTTCATGCAGTCATTTCGTCTTACCTTTCATGCACTTTGTATTCGTTTCATTCCTCAGCAACTTGTATTTCTGTATTTTAGAATTTTCCTGGACGTTTTTGTACTTTCGTCTTTCACCGATCAACTGAAGTGTTTCTTGTGTTACCCATGGTTTCTTCACAGCTACCTTCTTTGTACCTATGCTTTTCTTTCCAACTTCTGTGATTACCCTTTTTAGATATCTCCATTGCTCTTCAACTGTACTGCCTACTGAGCTATTCCTTATTGCTTTATCTATAGCCTTAGAGAACTTCAAGCATGTCTAGCCAACCCTTAGTACTTCCGTATCCCATTTCTTTGTGTATTGATTCTTCCTGACTAATCTCTTGAACTTCAGCCTACTCTTCATCACTACTTCATTGTGATCTGAGTCTATATCAGCTCCTGGGTACGCCTTACAATCCAGTATCTGATTTCGGAATCTCTGTCTGACCATGATATAAATTAACTGAAATCTTTCTGTACCACCTGATATTTTCCAAGTATACCTCCTCCTCTTGCGATTCTTGAACAGAGTATTCGCTATTACTAGTTTACCTTTGGCCCTCTATAGTATCTAAAAAATTTCTCACAATAGTAACTCTGTACTATAATTTTCGTCAAGAACCAAGTCCGCGTCGACTAACTGACAATGTGGAATTGCGTCTTGACGAAATTTATCGTACACAGTTGTTACTGTGAGAAAGCAAGTCCACATCGAATAGTTGTCGATGTGGACTTACTTCTTGAAGAAAATTAACGTACACAGTTATTATTGTGAGAAATTTTTTTCGGTTTATCATGGGCTTAAAAGAGCAAATTACTTTTGTTCAAATTTTGGAATAACTTTCCTGCCGTTGATTCCAGCTAAGCTTGATAATGGTCACTGACCGAAACTAAAAGCTTATTGTGAAATATAAATGACAGCTGAAGTTCTCACTATAAATTTTATCAATTATTTGGCGGCTGAATACACCCAACTGCAAACGTACATAACTTCATTAACTGATACAGCACATATTTCACATGCGGCAAGGAATTTCTCAAGGACACATTCAAAGGCTGTCTTCTTCCATGTCACAACGAATGCAACAGGGTATTCGTGCATTTGGTGGTCACATCGCATACTGATGTTGTTGATGGGAATCGATTCCGAATTGAATGAAAGCTAAATTATTTAATGCCAGTTAAGTAGAATACGCTCACCCGAGTTTGATAAATATCGGACCAGTGCTTCTGCTGTATTAGTTTCCATCACTGTCTGAGTATTTTAGCAGCACAGGTCCTGTTTTACAGAAAAAAAACTTCTAGATAGTTGTTTATCAGCTTCAGTGATCTCCATTAGTTACACTGTGGTATTTAATAATACTAAACCCCATTAGAGATGGAGTACAAGCTCTGATAGGACAAGAGTTAGAAAATGAATAGGGCATGCGTTTTGAAAGAAACTGCCTTCGTATTCATCTAAATAGAGTTCTGAAATCATCCGGGTTGTCGCATGAAATTCTGTTCCTCCAGAATGCGATTGAAATCTGATAAACACAGCGCCATCTGGCTCGGTTAGATAGCAGGCTCCAACACTCCCCTTGTGTTAACCAGTACGTGCTCTGGTGTATGACCATAACTGAAAAACGGTAGATGTGTAGGTTGTGGTTGGAGATGCGCAAATCAGTCGCATGTGGCAAAAGTTCTGTAGAGGACTCCTGCCTGGTATCTTCTAAAACTCTCGCTCTCGTAGCATATGATGCCATAGGGTTGTAGCCTCGTTGAGATGATGTAGCGCTGTTAAGTTAAAGATGTAGGGTAGTGACGAGACACCGTGCAGTGAAGATCAAATCTTGTATTTCAAGGAATGCCATGTTTTATTACGGTCTGTATGTCTTGCCGCAGCACAGTGTCCAAACGAAATTATGTGTGCACCCTTTTATTAGAGTCACATGTATCTCTTGCTGGCACATTAATCCAAAATGCCTGTCTTTTTCACCAACAGATCCCAAAACTGATGTGCGTACAAGTTTAAGATTACTACAACTTAATATTCAATGCAAATTAATGTAATTAGTTTAGTTTTTTATAACACCGTTTAAGGTTTCATTAATACAATTCAATTCATAAATACTACAAATGACGTGCATATGCATTCCACTAATTAACATGAGCTTTCGAGTTGTCTTTAAAAATTTCCTACTTCCATGTGTCATATTTTACGAGTCTGTTACTCGTGGGCAGTGTGGCGTGTGGTGTAATTGCGCGTGTTGTATTGTACAGTTTAAGCAATATTACAATAAAACTAGTTACTTATTGTTAATTAAAGATGAAGTTTTATTTAATCACTGCTTTTCCCTGCTAATGAACGTTATTTTGTTAAAGAAATCTCCACCTGGGAACGTTTAGCAATGTTATCTGTCAAGCAGTATAAATGTCACTAAGACTATTCACAAAAATAATCATTTATAACCAACAAACAAGCTAAACGTATGATAGGTCATCTGAACTAAAAAAGAGTAACGATTTTTAGTAATTTAAAAGACTGTTGTTTAAAAGACTATTTGCTAATTGTAGATCGTTACCAAAAATAACGCTACTGTTATCTCGAGGTGGCAACACTTTTCTTTAAGCAAAATGAACAGTTTTGTCACACAATACCACATGTACACAGCAATAATGTATTTTCCTGTCGAAATATTTCATAAAAGTTGTTACGAAATTATCAGGTTTCACACATCAGCAGATAAGAATTTGTATCAGTTAAGACGCTGCTTGCATTCATAGAAGTTCGATATGTTCACAGTGTAACTGGCATTCTCTAGGTCTGAGTGGGTCCTGTAACATTATGAGTGTCCATCGACCGAATTTAACTCAATAAGTTCCCCAGAGAATGAAAGACTGAGTGTAATTGTAAAGTCCAGTGATATGACGTGACCTGTTCTGGCGCAGAGCACCAAAGATTACTATTGCGATCCGATATTTTCAAAAGTTGTCAAATACTTTTTTAAGCCCGTCCGCTGTAAAACAAAATATGAGATACAATGGGAAAAAAATGTGTACTAAATCCCACACCACTTATGTTTTATCTGTCTGGGTGTGTAGACGTACGTTATTACAGTTCATTGTAATTTATAATTAAAAATATGTAATGTGAATAGTTTCGATGTGAAAGGTCTCAATATATCAAGAAGTACAACATATAAAAAAAGCAATGAATATTTGCCTGTTTCTGAGGAATTGTAATTATTAGCACAAAGGCTGGTTTATGTGGCATTGTCAGCCACGATAATGTGTGAAAAAATTCTCAAATTAAAAAAAAGTAATTTCTCATGCCCTATGTTCATAAATGTTTAATTGTCATTTTAGTACAAATGTTCATAAAAATCATCGACGTTTCCACAGGACGAAGGAACTTGAAAGAAGTTGTCGTAATCAGCAAACTACTATTCGTCACTGAATGGTAATTCGCTGTACTTTACTTCCGAACGTAGGTCCCTTCGGTAATCTTGTTGAAATCCAGGCTCAGAAGCTATCCGGCGAAAATTTAATTACAATCCCCGTTTTTCTTTCCAGAAAAGTGTATCAAAATTATTGATCGCTTCTTTCAAGTATACGACACATCATTTCACGGAACAAGGTGCACCTATGTCGAAATCCGGTGTACTCGCACGAGGCTAAAAGACGACATCTTCTAAAACATCAGGTACCATAGTTAACAGAAAAATACTCTCTGCATTGCTCGCGCGAACAGGGACGCAACCGAAATTTTTGCTTGCGAACTTGTTCTGAAATCCCACATATATAATTTATTCTAATACTGGCTAGGGAAAAATTTCTACGTTCTGTGGTACTAATTTTGTCTTTTTATTTCATGCACAACATCAACCCCGATGTCAATACTGTACTGAGTCCTAAAAGCAGAAACCACATAAGACGGGCGAAAATGCGGAAAATTTTAACGAAGTTAGCCGACCGACAAAGTAAACTACAGCGGTGAGTACCATTTTCAATTCTTGCAGCCGAACCTCATTAGTATACAATAACGACCGAAACATCTGTGAATCCCATCAAATCCCATCCTTTTTCACTTAATTTCCTGTGTAAAATCTACTTTCATAGCAACTGGTATTGTAGAAGCATTAGCTGCATTACGATAATATTTGTAAAATTTTCATGTTTAATTGTTGTCACCCATATTCGTTCACGGCGCTGGAATTCGTTTTATTCCTGGCGCATCCGTGCTGTCTTCCCCACTAGTATCGCCAGTTGTTTGTATGACGTATGAGTTACGTAGACTGTACCAGTAGGCAAAAATGAGCACCTGATAGCCTCCTTATTACTTGCCACGCCCTATCACTGTTTACAAACATAGACGCGATGGCAGACAATCGCATACTATTGACAAATGACGCTGACGAAACGACCGACGTGCCTTGCCGCCTCAGATCAAGACTTAAGACAGCACGGACTGACAGTACTTCTGAACGTACTGAGCTGATATAGACAGGACGAATCACGGAAATGAATCAAATGACTGAAATGATTCCAGCTCAAATTTCTGTATATGGTAGCCCACCTGTGCCGAATATACCGACTTCTAGGATCGACTCACCGCCTCCAATGAATCTTTGTTACAAGAAATGAAAGAAATAATGGCTAAATTACCCACTGATCTGAACGCCAAGGCAAATGAAACTAAATCATAGATGGCTAAATTAGCTGAAAATCAAGTGACAAAGGCAGACGTATTTAATCTTGTAACAAAAGATGAAATTAGTTATTTAGCAACCCGTCAAGAAATTGAAAGTACTCTTGACTCATTCACAAATGATTTAGATGCCAAACTTGATCAAGAAGTTAAAACATTAAAACAAGAACTGTTAGAAGACATCTAGCGTACACTCGACCAAAGACATCAGCAAAATAAAGCTAAAATAGATATTCTGTTTCAGGTAGCTTGTACGGGACTAGGCAAACGAACTTCCGACAACTTTAGTAAAGTAAACCGCGATATTACTGACACAAACTCGCGTGTCGAAATAATTGATCAGCACTTACACAGAATTAACAACGCCGCTGGTACTGTCAAAGAACAAGTAGACCACGTCACAGATGAAATTAAACTGTTATTATAGCATACCGAAAAAAAATAGCCGAATATCTCAGTGAGAAAGTGAAAAGTATAGATGAAAATACCAAAATTGGTTCTCATCTAAGGATGAAGACATCGCAAATAAATTACGAACTGATTTACTGGAAGCAGTCCAAACAGTCACACTGAATGTCTTAAATACACCTGGATCGTCAGGAGACACCACTGTGAGCGAATTAGGAATAATCATACGTGTAGTGACTAACGAACTGCCGACATGGAAGGTCCAAATAACGCAACGATCGCAAAACCTAGAGCAGCAAGCTCAATCGAAACACAGAGAACAGTCTCAGCGCTATCCACACTTTTTACTGTCAGTAAGAAACATAGCTGAGGAGTTGCAATACCACCAGTACCCCACAGACAATAGACTCGATCAGGCAAACACAAATATAAACACGCAGCCTCAATCAATAAATTAATCTGCATCATTGGTCCAACTAACGAAAGAAGAGAATCTTCTTAAGCACAGAAACTTCCAGTCCTTTAATCCAGACTAAAGGATCTTCATTCTATCGTATTTCTCAAATCTTTCTTGGGTGTTTTTCCGAATAGCTGGATGGACAGACAACGAATCCAATATGACATAGGACATATTACCGGCGAATCCGCAATATGGGGCACTGAGATGCTCGACCGATGCCATACTTATAGGGAGATCGAACTGGCATTTTTAGCCAAGTTCTGGAGCGAGGGAGTACAGAAGCGTCAAAGGAAAGATGTTTATCAGGCTCAACCCTTTAATCCAAAGAATGGAGGTCTAAGAAAGTACTTTGAGAAGTATCTAGGCAAAATTAGCTATTGGGATACCCCGATTTCTAGCAAAGATGTCATACTGATACTGAAGTCGAAGTTACCAGCATCCATACAAGAGGAATTAGTTAACGTATCGGAGGATAATCAGGAAGGTTTCCTGTCTATATTAGACTCATTATGTCTTATTCATGAGGAGACGCGCGCCAGTAACAAACACAGTTCAAATAACAGCAGTTGGCAATCCCCGAGTTACAATAACAGTAATTCTTCTCAGTCGGACAATAGAAAACGCAAGGACCACAACAGCGACAACAATGGTAGCAACAGCGGCAATTCTCAATGGAAAACAGACAATAACTACACATACAAGTAAAACCGGAATATTAATCTGAATCGTTATAATCCTATGAATGACACTAATCGAAGGCAGTACGCAAATCAGCGTCAGTACCAGTCGTATGGCAATAATTCCAATAACCGCAGTTGGCAGCACTGCTATCAACAAACGGCGGAGGCGTGGAATGCAAGTCAACAACAATCGCCCGTGTATTACCAACACAGTTAAAATAATAACGCATCAAGAAAATTCGAAAATAATCGTCAAAATTACCACATTCTTAGCAGAACTACGGTACATAGCCAAACAATAATGTTCAGTCATCATTCAATCAACCGAATAAGAACAGCAACAACCAAGTACCATGTAAAAACTACAAACCTCCTGTCTTTTTCACCCAAGTTGATAATGTACCGCCACTTAATCCCGAAAGTTTTCAGTCTCAATTTGAAATTCGTTATGTTCATAATAGCTAATTCTATGCCCCGACAAATAATGGAAGCGAACAACCCCTGAATTTGACAAACAACAACAGTAATTCAAATAGCCAGCAGACAATGGAAAACTAGTTTCAGCATCTGACGACTCCCTTAACGATGCTGACACACAACAAGGGGGTAATTACTTCCAACGGCGTAATAATAGCGCACTTGTTTTACGGTATAATGACAAACAGGATATACGAGGCGAACTGCTACATATAAACGTCATTACGCAAATAGACGACTCGTACGACGATCACATACAGGCAATAACATACGTATGTTTAGAACGAACTAGGACGACCGCTATTATTGACACAGGAGCAAATGTAAATGCCGCTTCCCTTTGTTTGCCTAAACAATTGTCAAATGCTGTAAAGATACCGACTCCCCCTGTTCAAAATTGCACTATAACCGGAGCTATAAGCTCGCAGGTCCAGAACGTTACGATGCAAACTTTAATAACGATTCATTTTCAGTCCACTGTTGTACAAAGTATTTTCCTTGTAGTAAAAAATTTATCTGTCTCATGTTTGCTTGGCATGGAATTCCTGCGCCAAGCGAAAGCTAAAATCGATATTTATCATGGAATCTGTACTTTGAATGTTAACGACCAAGGAATTGTTTTACAATTAAGTAAAGAGAAGGTTTGGAATTATCCTTTATATCATCGGTTGAAATTAAATCGATTGATAAGAAAATACAATAATCCTCGCTACTATTGGGATGTACCTGACACTAAACTTTATGACTACAATGACGAAAGCAATCTTCCAGACAGAAGTGAAATTGTTGCTTAAACTCAGGAATCAACCGACGTAAATGACCAGCAACGACAAGAACTTCACCGAATTCTAAACGATTTCATCCATATTTTTTCTGCGAGATCCGGAATAGTAAAGGGCTTTGAATATCAAATGGAAGTAATTCCTCTCTCCATCTTTTGCAGAACAACGTACACAATTCCCTTTTCTCGCCGAGAAACAGTAAAAGATGAAATTAAAAAGATATTAAGATGGAAAGTGATTGAGACCTCAGATTCACCCTATACCAGTCCCTTGCTATCCATTCTCAAATCTGATAATACAGTACCTCTGATAATCGATTCCCAGAACATAAATAAAATCATTCTCCCTGTCAGAACTCGTCCTGAAGCTCTCGACGAGTATTTACAAAGATTTAATGGTATTCGCTATTTGTCTATCATCGATCAAAAGCTGTCATACTGGCAAGCGAGACTTCACGAAGACTCACGAAAGTACACAGCCTTGATTTTTAGTGGACGTTGCTACCAATGCAGAGTGATGCCTTTCGGTCTGAATGTCAGCTCAGGTTTATTTATTTCTGCACTCGACCATGTACTTGGAGAGAATTTATTAGGTGAAGTTACCGTTTATATACACGATCTATTGATCGCTACTAACACTTGAGAAAAGCATATTGAACTCATTCAAAAGATATTTCAGAAATTTCTTGAATATGGTGTCACAGTTAACATTACGAAGTCTAAATTTGCCCGTTCTCAAATCAAATTCTTGGGTCATATCATTTCCCCAGATGGAATCAAACCCGATCCGGACAAAATCAGTGCAGTCAAAAATTTTCCTACACCAACCACTAAGCGACAATTGAAAAGCTTTCTTAGCCTTGACTCTTTCTTCAGGAAATTTATATCTAACCAGGTAATGAGCCCGTCTTCATTGTCGAAGCTGTTAAAGTAAAGCACACATCGGAATTGGACTCCAGAATGTCAACAAGCTTTCGATTCTATAAAACAAGCTCTTGTCAATAGCCCTATCTTACACCATCCCAACATGACACAGCATTTTAGCATCTCATCTGATGCTTCCTTTCAAGGGCTTGGCGCCATTCTCTTCCGAATAGTCAAAACCAACAATGCTCAGAAAATTAAGATTATCAGTTTCGCAAGTCGAGTGTTATCTGAAGCAGAGAGGTCGTATTCAGTAACCGAGCTTGAGGCACACCCAGTGGTTTGCTCATTTAAACGCTTCAACTATTACATCTGAAGCCATAAAGTAAAATTAATTTCCGACCACCAAGCACTAAGATTTCTCCTCTCCTGCAAACTGCTACACGCTCGTTTGACCCGATGGTACTTATTCCTACAAGAATATAATTTTGAGATCATTTATATAAAAAGTAAAGTTAACGTTTTGGCTGACGCATTGTCCGAATGCCGGAAGGATCTTCAGACTCCAACGATCATCTGGAACAAATATCCAACTATCGAATACTATTAATGAAAGACCATTTACATTGAAGATGCTTTCTTCAATTGTGCAATCATATTGAACAGTTACTAAACTCATATTTGAGTTGGAACAAAATGAAGCATTTGATCACCAACAATACTGCCCTGCCCATCATCTATGCAAAAGCTTCAAGATCAACAACAATGTTTTATTTCATCGGACATCTCTTACAAGCGAGAACTGGCTTCTCTCAATTCCTAAGGAATTTAAAGAACATCCCTTATGGCACACACGTATCTCTTGGGGAAATTTCGGCCACGAAAAATGTAAGCGAAAGATTACCTACTGTTACGTTCCTAACTTACACACGAAAATTCACAAACTTCTCCGAACTTGTCTCATATGTCAAAAAACAAAGCCTTGCAATCTACCAAATGCTCTTCCTCTAAACCCCATCCTACCAGCAAAACCTAATCAAATAATAAGAATTGATATCGCAGGTCCATGTCCAAGTGGACATGGAGGCCTGAAATACATTGTTTGCCTCATTGACCTACTTACAAAACATGTTAGAATTTATGCGATGCGATCCGCCAACTCTAAACCAATAAATAGACGACGTGAACAAGACTGCTTTCCCCGATTCGGAATTCCTGAACCGATACTTTCCGATAATGGCTGTTCGTTTCCAAGCAATGGAGACACTTTTTAGGAGATAAGCACATCAAACAGATCCTTATATAGAAATTCAGACCACTGAGCAATCCGACTGACCGTGTGTTTAAAGAATTCAGTCGTTTCATTAGGACGTACATACCAAATCAACAGACAAAATGGGTGAATTTGTAACACCTTTTAAGGAAATTGTAAATAACATGCCATCGGCTTTACTCCAAACGAGTTGATTTCTCAGTGAAGAGAACAAAATGAATGGATTAACACCATTCCTACACCACAAAATGCAAGCCGAAATCTTGATGCAAATATCCGACAGGCATTAATTTCACTCACTACCCTATTGGTTATGAACTGTAGATTAAAACTGAAGAAACTGCAAAAAGCTGGGAATTTAAGGAGATGGGACCTGGATAAACTGACTAAACCAAAGGTTGTACAGATTTTCGGGGAGAATATGAGGGAACAATTGACAGGAATTGGGGAAAGAAATACAGTAGAAGAAGAATGGGTAGCTCTGAGGGATGAAGTAGTGAAGGCAGCAGACGATCAAGTAGGTAAAAAGACGAGGACTAGTAGAAATCCTTGGGTAACAGAAGAAATATTGAATTTAATTGATGAAAGGAGAAAATATAAAAATGCAGTAAATGAAGCAGGCAAAAAGGAATACAAGCGTCTCAAAAATGAGATCGTCAGGAAGTGCAAAATGGCTAAGCAGGGATGGCTAGAGGACAAATGTAAGGATGTAGAGGCTTATCTCACTAGGAGTAAGATAGATGTTGCCTACAGGAAAATTAAAGAGACCTTTGGAGAAAAGAGAACCACTTGTATGAATATCAAGAGCTCAGATGGAAATCCAGTTCTAAGCAAAGAAGGGAAAGCATAAAGGTGGAAGGAGTATATAGAGGGTCTATACAAGGGCGATGTTCTTGAGGACAATATTATGGAAATGGAAGAGGGTGTAGATGAAGATGAAATGGGAGATATGATACTGCGTGAAGAGTTTGACAGAGCACTGAAAGACCTGAGTCGAAACAAAGCTCCAGGAGTAGACAACATTCCATTAGAACTACTGACAGCCTTGGGAGGGCCAGTCATGACAAAACTCTACCATCTGGTGAGCAAGATGTATGAGACAGGCGAAATTCCCTCAGAGTTCAAGAAGAATATAGTAATTCCAATCCCAAAGAAAGCAGGTGTTGACAGATGTGAAAATTACCGAACTATCAGTTTAATAAGTCACGGCTGCAAAATACTAACACGAATTCTTTAAAGACGATTGGAAAAACTGGTAGAAGCCGACCTCGGGGAAGATCAGTTTGGATTCCGTAGAAATATCGAAACACGTAGGCAATACTGACCCTACGACTTATCTTAGAAGCTAGATTAAGGAAAGGCAAACCTACGTTCCTAGCATTTGTAGACTTAGAGAAAGCTTTTGACAATGTTGACTGGAATACTCTCTTTCAAATTCTGAAGGTGGCAGGGGTAAAATACAGGGAGCGAAAAGCTATTTACAGTTTGTACAGAAACCAGATGGCAGTTATAACAGTCGAGGGACATGAAAGGGAAGCAGTGGTTGGGAAGGGAGTGAGACAGCGTTGTAGCCTCTCCCTGATGTTATTCAATCTCTATATTGAGCAAGCAGTGAAGGAAACAAAAGAAAAATTTGGAGTAGATATTAAAATCCACGGTGAAAAATAAAAATTTTGAGGTTCGCCGATGACATTGTAGTTATGCAGAGACAGCAAAGGACTTGGAAGAGCAGTTGAACGGAATGGATAGTGTCTTGAATGGAGGGTATAAGATGAACATCAACAAAAGCAAAACAAGGATAATGGAATGTGGTCGAATTAAATCGGGTGATGCTGAGGGAATTAGATAAGGAAATGAGACACTTAAAGTAGTAAATGAGTTTTGCTATTTGGGAAGCAAAATAACTGATGATGGTCGAAGTAGAGAGGATATAAATGTATACTGGCAATGGCAAGGAAAGCATTTCTGAAGAAGAGAAATTTGTTAACATCGAGTATAGATTTAAGTGTCAGGAAGTCGTTTCTGAAAGTATTTGTATGGAGTGTAGCCATGTATGGAAGTGAAACATGGACGATAAATAGTTTGGACAAGAAAAGAATGGAAGCTTTCGAAATGTGGTGCTACAGAAGAATGCTGAAGATTAGATGGGTAGATCACATAACTAATGATGAAGTATTGAATAGGATTGGGGAGAAGAGAAGTTTGTGGCACAACTTGACTAGAAGAAGGGATCGGTTGGTAGGACATATTCTGAGGCGTCAAGGGATCACCAATTTAGTACTGGAAGGCAGCGTGGAGGGTAAAAATCGTAGAGGGAGACCAAGAGATGAATACACTAAGCAGATTCAGAAGGATGTAGGTTGCAGTAGGTACTGGGAGATGAAGGAGCTTGCACAGGGTAGAGTAACATGGAGAGCAGCATCAAACCAGTCTCAGGACTGAAGACCACAACAACAACAACAACAACAACAACAACAACCCAAGCTCAAATTCGGAAGAAAGCTTTCGATGCAACGTACGTTTGGGAATATAAAAAAGGTGAAAAGGTACTCTTGAGAACACATTTTAAGCTATTAGTTATTCTTAAGAAGAACAGGAAATGGCAGTCGCTTTTTCAGGGACCGCGTGTAGTATTAAGGAAGCCTCACGTCGGATGCTATTTAATTGCAAACCCGGTAAGTGGCAGAATTAAAGGCTTGTATCACCAGGGTAATTTGAAGAAGTATTATTGCAAGGAGTGAGTAATCAAATGCGCCACCAATTACCAACGGCAATGTTACCGACATCTAGCATTGCTTATGACAGAGAAATAGCTAACTAGTGGAACAACGACGACACGATTTATGTTTGTCGACAACAGCGCTCACATATAATCACTGAAGTCCAATCTATTATCTAAGAACAACCTAAAATATGAACATGTGACATAAACATGACATCTCTTGATGAATGCGAACATCAATCTCAGCTCACAGTATTAATGGATAATGTAATGATGAAAAGGATAGAGATCGTCGAAACTTAAAGAGAAGCCAGTGGCATACTACCAAGTAGTTTTAAGTTTTAGATTTATGTATATTTTATGGGAAATCGATGAGTAATCATACGCGAAGGACGAGCTAAAAACGCCGACTTCGTCTGATGAAATGAAGTAATTAAGAAGAGGTGAATAACTATTGACCTTCAGTTTTAAGGTTGTTATGTCACAAATAAGAGAAGCTATTCAGATAAAGAAAGGTTATATAATCTAGAACTCCCAGTCAGGATTCTTCGGCAAACAGAACAAAAACACGACGTCACCATTACACGTAACTAACACTGTTTCAGCGAGGCGAAAAGAAATATGTCACATACCTGAGTGAGCTGCTGAAAGAATTTTTTTTATAAACGGTACGGTAAGACACCCTCCGTCTACACCGCAAAACTTATTTAGCAGCTAAGTCTTTAATTATAAGATATGGCAGTTGTGACGGTTGCAGGAAAAAAGCGCTAACCGCTATAAAAGCAGAAAGATACATAAAAATGCGAATGTTGTTAACGATTTAGAACTAGGTTACAAGTCCTACGAGAGCGACAGCACAAAGAAGATCTTCGTCATTATCAGTAATTTCTATAAATCTATACGTATAAAATGTTTCACACAGTTCAAGGATACCTTTCAAGCTACAGTGAAATACACTATGTATAGGAAGAAAACAACGCATTCTGCAGAGAAGTGCGTTCACAATTCTGGAAAGAATCGCTAATATTTTCTTTAGCGTACAGTTTAAGTACACAGTGACTTTGTTTGCATATACTAACTGACAAATTTATTTATATGTGAATTTGAATGATTGTGTGTAACCCTAACGTGTTACCCGTCTGTACTTTTGATTCCATTTCCAAATTTGATCACATGTTTTGTGTCTTATTGCGAAGCTAATGTCTTTTGACGACGCACATGTAAAGAATGTAGTCATTATGATTACATTTTTGCCACATGTTTTTATTAATTTTGTTAATAATAAATCGGGAACGCGAAGCTATTTAAATTTTTGATGAAGTCTCTGGTCGACTTACGCACTATTGAAGCCGAATGATTTTCCGAGGATAGATCCCCTATTTAAGATCTGTTCTCAGCGTATAAGAAATATGAATCATTAAAAGGAGCGAATATTCCCAATAACAAGAGTATTCTCCAGAAAAACCTGATAACTTAAAAGTGAGATTTAGCAGTTTAAGCGGCTGTGGATAGAATATAAATTTTGCTACAAAGAGAAATTGACCAAAACTTGTTATTTAATGCGTAATAATGAAAAGATAGAAATGACCGAAGCTTGAGAAACTGTAGGGCTAAGCTCAAAGCTATTACAAAGCCTATACTCTGATGTAATGAAAGTTTTTGTATGGTGGCTACCTACAAATAATTGTTCTTATAACGTGTGTAATCCTATGAATAGCATCTTGTGGATGCAAAGTGACTATGTCACTTTAATAAAATGTTGACTATCATCGATCTGTGATTGCGTAAGTGTACATAGAAATCGTCAGTGACCTCGTGTGTTTAGTGGAAAATGCACGTGTGCTTCGTTTTCATTGTGCTACCAAAGGTGAAATTCAGCGAGCACGTTGTGGCATGGTGTTGCAGCAGCCAACTTACGTTCAGTTCACGGCTGTGATGCACCCATGGCCAGATGTGTAGGAAGTGATGTGATTTCTATCGTGTCATCACGTCGCTATTGCACATCAAACGATATTATACAGCGGTGTGAAGTGACCAACCGTTGGAGCATTCGCGCGCGCGCTCTCCAGTTCTCCCGGCTCACATGGTAAGTTTGCTTGCCCGCAATAATCCGGAGAAACGACAATATACTGACGCTATTGTAGCACATTTTGACGCAACGAATATTCCTAGGTGAATGACGTCATCAAAAATGCAGACTCAACAAAGTGTGATCCACAATGGTCACCCGATGTGATCTAATTATTAAAGTAAGAAAAACACCACGAATGTAAAGAAAATCATCATAGCGATGATACGTCACAGATCCTATGATCCTTCTCCACAAAACCTGTAAATATTAAAATTAAGTTGTAGATTTATTGTACTACAAGTATATATATATATATATATATATATATATATATATATATATATATATATATTGTTTCATGTAAACCACATGACTTCCTGAATGAAATGCCATCCATTGGTGACCAAGCTTTTTCTCACGAGCACTCAGTCATCAAATGATGAAATAATTAAAATAACACTTATGTTCAACTAATGCCACGCATTTGTATCAGTGTTGTGCGAACTTGAGTGAATATTTCCTCATTCTCAAATGGTTCAAATGGCTCTGAGCACTATGGGACTCAACTGATGAGGTCATATGTCCCCTAGAACTTAGAACTAGTTAAACCTAACTAACCTAAGGACATCACACACATCCATGCCCGAAGCAGGATTCGAACCTGCGACCGTAGCGGTTGTTGAGTGGTACTTAAGTAAATAAGTTAGTGAAATCAAAGTGAACTAGAAATTAGAATATAAATGGAAAACTTGGTTTAGTTTGGAGAGTTACATACTGGCACACAGCGGGCACAACAGCAGAGCAGAAGAGAGAATGACCGTGAAGTCAGCAAGTTCCACATAAGCGGGCGCTGTCGATTCAGCCATCAGGGCATCGCCCAACTGGCTCACGTGTTTCTCAGTTGTCGCTTGTGAGCAAAGGTCCTCACCTACATTCCAAGAGCCAATGACCGACGTTAAGAAGATTCTTCGAGAAGCTTTTCAACGTGAAGGAAGAGGCAATCACCGGCTCACGTGTTTCTCAGTCGTCACATGCGATCAGAGGCCCCCACCTACATTCCAAGAGCCAATGACTGAGGTCAAGAAGATTCTTCGAGAAGCTTTTCAACGTGACAGAAGAGGCAATGGCCGTCAAGTCGTTCACCTCCAGTGAACTGAAGTGAATAAATACGCGAGACGCGGTGGGCCCGACAGATGAAGACGGGGACGAAGACGAAGACGGAGACGGGGACGGAGGCGAAGACGAGAGACAAAGGAAGAAAAGAAGAGTAGCAGTAGTTTTCAGTCAGTTTCGGTGCTGAAGACCGTCATGCACAGACGTACCAAGTCCGCCGCTGTAATGGAATAGCAAGCAGCAGCCGCGGCGAAAGAAGACAGAAGTTAAAAGGTATTTGAAGTCTGATTTTTACGTACCCGGGTGACTCGTGAGGATGGGAAGGAGACGGCCTCACCTCAGCAGTCACCTGTGAGCTGGGATGAAGACCTGACAGCCGAAGACTGGCAAGCGGGAGTCCGTGGTTCGAGTTTGGGACACTTGCCTTGCCCCCCCGCGCCGCTCCGCTCATCGACGCACAACACACGCGGCCGCTTAGAGAAGAGAAACACTGGGACGCCACATCCAAGGTATCACCATCCAATCCACGACTTCGCTCGCAATAATTAAACGGGCCACCTCGCGCTGCGCGTCTCCAGTCAACTGGGCGAGACGGCGACACGAGATACACACCACTACGCGTAATCAGACGCCGCCGCCGCCGCCGCCGCCGCCGCCGCTGCCGCAGCAGAAGACTTCACAAACGACTCAGCTGCCGCTCTCCGAACCAGAACATCCCGTAAGATACAGTTGTACAAATCTTCAATAAAAGTTATCTTACGTAAAAATGATGTTTCATTCGACCTCATACCCAAGCCAAGGAAGAACCCACCCTGCCCACATGTTGTTAAGAGAAAAAAGTTAATTTATTTAATATTTTCACCCTGACAGACTGCTTTAGAATGCTCATCCTGACAATTGACAGCATCAAAAGAGAAAACCCAGTTACATTGAGTGACAGAAGTGTCACATTTAGTAACACAACTGTTACACGGTCACGCGGTTCCAGACTGTAGCGCCCAGAACCACACAGCCACTCCGGCTTGCTTCCTCATTCTCAGCTGTAAATATTTTATGCATGCAAATTTATGTATTCGTGTACATACCTTTAACGTTTGTTAATACTTCTCACTAGGAAACGAAAGCTTTTAAAGCTTGCTCTGTCAAATTTTTGACGCCATTTTATGAATATGTACTCTTAGCTATAAGCCTCAAATTTTGTCAAACTTGTAAAATTTTATTTGTTTATTCCAATTATTTATTTCAGTTGTTATCCCTGTCCAATGTAAATGTTCTACTATGTAAGAATCTGTAAATAGTGGAACACATAATGTTTCGAATGGAAATGCCTCTTGACAGATCTCTCGAACTGACGAGATGCATTTGGGGGCGATGTAACATTATGCGTGTCCATTGACCGAATGTAACCGAATGAGTTCTTCAGAGAATGAAAGACTGAGTGAAATTGTAAAAGTCGCGTCATATGACGTGACCTGTTCTGGTGCAGAGCACCAAAGATTACTATTGCGATCCGATATTCTCAAAATTGGTCAAAGACTTTTTTAAGCCCGACCTCGGTAAAACAAAATATGAGACACAATGTGAAAACAATATGTACTAAATCCTATACCACTTACGTTTTGTCTGTATGTATGTGCCGACGCACGTTATTTCACTTCATTGTAATTTATAATTAAAAATGTGTAATGTGAATAGTTTCGATGTGAAAGGTCTCAATATATCAAGAAGTACGACATATAAAAAAAGCAATGGATATTTGCCTGTTTCTGAGGAATTGTAATTAGTAGCACAAAAGCTGGTTTATGTGGCGTTGTCAGCCACGATAATGTGTGAAAAAATGTTTAAAGACAATCACTTATGGATACTGCTACAGGCTGTATTTTACTCTTAATAAAAATATATATTAAATCTTTTCTCAACATCACTACATGCATTAACATTCGAAAAAATTTCTCAATGTTTCGTGACACATTAATATTCACTATTTACCAATAAACTGAGCTGTAGATCTGTAGCGCTAATGGCTGTGCTCTTTAGTAGCTGAACCGAAAACTGAACATTTATATAGGACGAGAATTACAATGAAATAAAACTCCAAACAAAGAAGATTCATTTCAATAACTCATAACCTCTATTTTCAAATATCAGATAACAACATAACAATACTTTAGTACAGTTTTTTACTGGCCTCTGTGTTACGAGACATCAATTATATCCTATCAGTACAACAGTTCGAACAAGAAGGAGGAATTTTCTACAAAAAGCATTGATAACCAAAGATTAAGATTTTCATTATAATTTTTACAAAATATTCAATTATGTCGTTGACAATATTTATTTACGATTTTAATAACGATGAAGTCCCTTTAGTCAGTATAACGAGAATACGATCAAAGTTCAGTCACATTCCACATACAATGCTGTCGTGAATATTATTTTGAATAAAACATAGGCGTGGATATTACAGCAGTCTTCGCTGTGATATCTGTACCTACTGGTCGATTATGCGCGAAGTCGCTGCAGCTTCTGCTGCGCTGGTTTGTGTTAACTATGGTCTGTGGGACAAGGACTGGCTCAGCCAATGAGAACTAAAACACTTACGGATAGCATGGCTTGCATGTTTAAAGGTGCACTAAGCTTCGTGTTTTTGTTGTGCTCTGTGCGGACTTTCGCCCTGTTCCAAGTCTTTTGTGGTTCACAGTGTGCTAACAAACGTGGCTACCGTGAATTATTCAGAGAAGGAAGGAGGGTGATGTATAAATGAAACCTGTGTTTATATATGTAAAGTTACGTTGGGAATATTATACAGCGTTTCGTCATGCACCTGCTCTGTAAAACAAGGTAATATTTTCCTGTAATCCGGGCTTGGCGAAGCGCATTGGTGGGAGAGGTTTTTGTTTCTATTGAGGCAACATGAATAACGAAGTGGGACTAGCAGTTAGTTTAATGTGGACCAGTTTCCGTTCTATTTATACGGTGTATTTGATTCGCAATCAAGTCGACAAAACCACTTCTTTATTCACTTAATGTTTCTTGTTAGTTTCCCAAGTGCTTTATACGTGGAGTCTTTGTCAAATATTGCTATGGTTACTGTGTGGCTCTTGTAATATCAATCACGGTGATTCCTTTAAACTAATTCTATCTTTTGGGTTTCAATAACAATCAAGTGATACAAAATCTTTTCCTTTTACTTAAACGTCGTCTCAGTCAAATTTAGCATAAATGGGCGTGTTTAGAAAGTTTAATTTTGAAGACTGTGAGATTATGCACATTTACATCTTCTAACAAAGATGTTTGTGCCATTCTTATTTCCACAAGAATTATTTTTATCGCCGTACAGGCATTTCGGCAGCGTGAAATTGTTTACAGCATCCTAGTAGTTCCCAGGAGGTAGATTTCCGTCGAGAACTATGAATTATCATTTGTGGTGCCATGTTCCATGGAATTTTCCGTGAAAATTGTGTTCTCAGCTTTGTTATACAAAAGTGTTCCGAATTTCACTCGAGAACCAAGCAGGCTCTTGATACCGTTTTGCCTGTAGCGCATGACATATGAAATGTTTATATGATCATGTGTCAGTTTTTGTGACAGAAAATTTTTTCATTACAAAATAATATGAAATTGAGAGACCTGATTTTGCTGTTGCGGTTGGTATGTGTGTCTGTGTCAGGTTATCCCTGAAGGGTAGTCAGATTGAGACAAGATATTATTTCTAGGGGTCAGTGTTCATAAGGAAAAGTATTGTATTTTTCATTAGCGTAGTTTCGTGTGACACTTCAATGTCCACTAGTTCAGCTATATAAACCTCACAGACAGGAAACAAACCGCTCTCCAGTCACCTGTGACCACATAATCTCACTTCATTACTGCAGATACAGCAGATTGCTGTTGTTTTCCCAATATTCGCAGTATTTTTTTAAGTCCTACTTCGTCTTTCAACGCAGATGTTGCATGGGGGCTTAATTTAATATAATGCAAATAATTTTAATTTTAGATTTAGTAGCTGTCTGTCCGGTTACGCAGTCTCGTAACTGGTTGGCCTTGAGTAGTATTAGTACGCAGTCTGACTGCATAGAATAACAACAAAGAATCAAAGGAAATTTCCGCTAACACAATTAATTAATTAAGTCCCCAGCAACTATAGAAGCTACGAAACAACAAAACACAAGTGTAACTGTTCTGTGTGTGGAAGTGTGATTCAACGTACACATCTGGCACGGTTCTTCCTCAATACGACAAGATGCTTTAAACGCCATTTACAATGGAGTAATTAAAAAAAATAGAAATACTATAATTGCACATAGAAACTAGAATTACACTCTAATACATGAACACAAGCCAGATGCTTTGTTGACTGAACCTGTGACCAAGAGGCATTGTTAGTTAGGAAATTTAAAAAAAATAAAAAAATATTTTTTACCTTCACATATATTGACTAAAAATACTCTCTGATCATTACAACATCTCCATTGGAACAACATCTGCTGTCTCGCCCATCAAAACAACTGCACACGACGTGGCCTCAACTAGTACAGCTATCGACATCCTCTCAGCAAAGCACTAACCACCACAACTTCTGAACAAGCACTGCCTGTGGAGGCGACGGAATAAAACTCTTTGGCGCAATCTCTGGCGTTGTGACTCAGTGTAGCCACCTTTCATATGCCCCTCCTCCACGGGCTAGAATTTGATGGTATTTTTGCCAGCATTGGTGGTGAAAATACCACCAAATTCGTAAAATAAAATACAGACACAAAAAAGATAGTATTAATAAGTAAGTATCACATAACTAGATAAATTTTGGCTTTGCACTGACCCTTCAATAACCTAATATATAAAATACACTAAGGAATACAAATATAATTTACATAATAGTTTACACAAGCATCATTCGATCAATGGCACTAGCAATGACGAATAGGTGTTGGTAAGGGTCTTATAACATTTCATAAACAGTAAATACACAAAACATCAGTTTATACAAATATTCACATAAAACCCTTTCACTAGTTCAATAAACAAGTAGCACTCATCAGAGTAGTTGACAGTTCCAACAGTAGAACCCAGCAATGGTCAACAGGTGCAAATAGCAGTCCCATAACATTTCATCAGCATTATTTAAACAGCTCCAACAGTGGCACCCAAAAACGGCGAGCAGGCGCAGACACCAACAAGCGACATTATCTCAGTAGAAGCTGTTCCATTAGTGACACCCAGCAATGTTGAACAGGTGCAGACACCAACAAGTGACATTATCTCAGTAGAAGCAGTTCCATCAGTGGCACCCAGCAATGTTCAGCAGGTGCAGACACCAACAAGTGACATTATTTCAGTAGAAGCAGTTCCATCAGTGGCACCCAGCGATGTTGAGCAGGTGCAGACACCAACTAGTGACATTATTTCAGTAGAAGCAGTTCCATCAGTGGCATCCAGCAATGTTGAACAGGTGCAGACACCAACAAGTGACATTATAACAGTAGAAGCAGTTACATCAGTGGCATCCAGCAATGTTGAGCAGGTGCAGACACCAACAAGTGACATCATTTCAGTAGAAACAGTTCCATCAATGGCACCCATCAATGTTGAACAGGTGCAGGTAACAGTCCATAATATTCACTGTCACTAATTAAACAGTTCATCAGAGTTCTTCAAAAGTGATTAAACATTTCCAAGTGGCACCCATCAATGTTGAACAAGTGCAGGTAACAGTCCATAATATTTACTATCACTAATTGAACAGTTCATCAGAGTTCATCAGCAGAAATTAAACATTTCCAAGTGGCACCCATCAATGTTGAACAGGTACAAGCACGAACAACAGTTTGAATGCACACACAATTGCTTTTACAAAATTATTATCAATGCTCTTACACTAAACATACAAATTACAATAAACACACAAATGATATCAAATAATTGTCATATTAACTATAACAAATACACAAATATCAGTAAACCTATAATATTTATGGGTGTCAGTGCAAGCCGCAACAAACAAGTAAAATAATATTTAGGAGATAAGTCGGTACCAATTATTTGGGATTAGGAAAGGAAAACACACAAAACACACTAACTCATCTTTCTTCCACATTAAGTACTACTGTATAATTGAATAGTGTTAACTGTGTAAATGCAATTCTGTCAAAATTTGATGTTCAACATGTGTATCAAGTAGTAGTGCCAACAGTGTATAACAGTCAACAATAGTTAGTCAACATCATAGTCATCATGTCAAGACCAATGTTTGCGAAGCGATATCAGAATGTGCCGTTGCTGAACAACTGTCAGTGTGCCAAGATATGCAAATGCTTCCTCTCTCCAAAACAAAAAGTATATACTGCTTAGTGATTTAACAAAGTGTGTGTGTAGACAATCTTCCTTCCACTTGAGTGTTCCAGTCTGCCATCTCCATCCTTCTTGTTCCATATAAATCAACAAAAAAATATGCTCCCCACTTACTTTACCTCTTATCCACCAAAACTCCAATAATCATCAGCATCACATAATCTTAATACTTCAATAATACCTCTTACATCGATACATATAAACTTTATCATCAATATCATTTACCTTACCTCTTGTCCACCAAAATTCCAATAATCATCGACTTCACACAATCTCAATACCTCAATAATACCTCTTCAATACGTCGACACATATAAACCTTATCGCCAATATCATTTCACTTCCATAACAACTCTTTCCTCTAGTCAGTCTCCTCGAACAAGTACAGAGAAAATCCTAGTAAAAAACTTCAATTCATCATCCCATACAATCCGAAGACACAATGTCCACACACAACCTCTGTGTAATCCATCTGACCCAAATCTTCTACTCATTATGAATCATAAAATACATTTTGGTTACCTTGCCCATCATTAAATAAAAGAAATGCCTACATGACCTCTAACAGCCTTTAGTTTGAATAACTTTCAGTAAGTAAGTACGAGTACGGAGTGTGAATGATAGTAATAATTCACAGTGTGTACACCACTTTAAGAATCATGGCAAAACAGAAGCAAACATGTGGAGTATTTCTTGTGTCAAGTGTCACTTGCTATTTCAATTGCTCACGAAGAATGCAGTGTAATAACTGTCAATGGTCTAAACCTAGTGTTGGTATGTCATGTCGTTAGCTTCCTTCCTATTAGCATTAATTTATACAGCTTCCATAAAACCTCCAGCTCACATGACTTCAATGAAGTTTCTTGTACCAACGTCGTTCGTAGAACTATAGCAGTTCATTTTCTTATCTTAGAATATAAAGCACTGAGCGTAAGCAAAACATGCAATAGCGAGTAAATATACCCATAGAGAACAGAATGTTAACAAGTCGATGCAGCACAATCCCTACAACGAAGCTCTGCCAAGCAAACAATCTATAATTAATACCATAGTGTGACCTAAACTCTATGTACGTGCACAGTATATCAGCATTTCTATATACCAAATTAAAGAGTAGTTATGACAACAAACAGAAATGTGTAAATATGCAATCCATACGCAAGCAGCAATTATGTATTTTACATAATACACAGGTCATTAGCATCATATCAGCATAAGCAAATAAATGTTCATATGTAATCTTAATAAGTAAACATGAAGGCGCAAGCAGATAAATCACAAAGTATAACTTACATACATAACCATATCAGCACAACTAGTCAGGTGACAATTATAATTTAAATAAATAACTACAGCAGGCACATAATAAAAAAAATGTGACATCAGTGAAAAAGTATAGCAGCCAAGCGATGCATAATATACACAAGTAACAACCCTGTTCATTAATAAAACATTGACAAAAATCAGCAAATGTACGCAAGCACGTCGCTTCACAAGTAAATTCATAGAACATAAAATTTAGCACAAAGTACGAGGGCAGTTCAATAAGTAATTCAACACATCTTTTTTCTCGGCCAATTTTGGTTGAAAAAACCGGAAATTTCTTGTGGAATATTTTCAAACATTCCCGCTTCGTCTCGTATAATTTCATTGACTTCCGACAGGTGGCAGCGCTGTACGGAGCTGTTAAAATGGCGTCTGTAACGGATGTGCGTTGCAAACAACGGGCAGTGATCGAGTTTCTTTTGGCAGAAAACCAGGGCATCTCAGATATTCATAGGCGCTTGCAGAATGTCTACGGTGATCTGGCAGTGGGCAAAAGCACGGTGAGTCGTTGGGCAAAGCGTGTGTCATCATCGCCGCAAGGTCAAGCAAGACTGTCTGAACTCCCGCGTGCGGGCCGGCCGTGCACAGCTGTGACTCCTGCAATGGCGGAGCGTGCGAACACACTCGTTCGAGATGATCGACGGATCACCATCAAACAACTCAGTGCTCAACTTGACATCTCTGTTGGTAGTGCTGTCACAATTGTTCACCAGTTGGGATATTCAAAGGTTTGTTCCCGCTGGGCCCCTCGTTGTCTAATCGAACACCATAAAGAGCAAAGGAGAACCATCTGTTCGGAATTGCTTGCTCGTCATGTGGCTGAGGGTGACCATTTCTTGTCAAAGATTGTTACAGGCGTTGAAACATAGGTTCATCACTTCGAACCTCAAACAAAACGGCAATCAATGGAGTGGCGCCACACCCACTCCCCTACCAAGAAAAGGTTTAAAGCCATACCCTCAGCCGGTAAAGTCATGGTTACAGCCTTCTGGGACGCTGAAGGGGTTATTCTGTTCGATGTCCTTCCCCATGGTCAAACGATCAACTCTGAAGTGTATTGTGCTACTCTTCAGAAATTGAAGAAACGACTTCAGCGTGTTCGTAGGCACAAAAATCTGAACGAACTTCTCCTTCTTCATGACAACGCAAGACCTCACACAAGTCTTCGCACCCGAAAGGAGCTCACAAAACTTCAGTGGACTGTTCTTCCTCATGCACCCTACAGCCCTGATCTCGCACCGTCGGATTTCCATATGTTTGGCCCAATGAAGGACGCAATCCGTGGGAGGCACTACGCGGATGATGAAGAAGTTATTGATGCTGTACGACGTTGGCTCCGACATCGACCAGTGGAATGGTACCGTGCAGGCATACAGGCCCTCATTTCAAGGTGGCGTAAGGCCGTAGCATTGAATGGAGATTACGTTGAAAAATAGTGTTGTGTAGCTAAAAGATTGGGGAATAACCTGGTGTATTTCAATGCTGAATAAAACAACCCCTGTTTCAGAAAAAAAATGTGTTGCATTACATATTGAACTGCCCTCGTACAAATAACGTAATCGCGAGCAGCAAATTACGTCTAAAGTACGTACCTAAGTGGAAATATGTTACCTGAAAAATAAACTCAATTAATAGTTACCTTTTTAGTTTATTACTTTCTTCTTCGAAATTACATTCTTCCTGAAATTTTCTCGATAGCAAGTCCTCTTAACGTCGGACACACACAGAATTTACCTAACGTTCTTAAATATTTTATACAACCGTATCCTGAAAAATACTGAACGTTAATAACATAATTTATCAAGTCACTATAGCTTTATACTGAATTTAATCGGAGAAATTAGACTGTGTATTTGTTTACGGCTGTCAGTGCATTCGCACTGAGCGCTCTATCAGCTGTAGGTACGCGTGACATAGGAAGTAATTGTTTGCGGTAAACGACTGCCTTGTGCGCCGCGCAGACTTGACTGTTGCTTTGAGTATGTGACGCCGCCAGAACACGGCGCGGTATCCTTGTACTCTCCGTGTGTTTACGTATAACTGTTAGTTTCTCAAAAGTATGTCATTCCACAAAAATTTTAACGTTCGATATATGATGTATTCCCTTGGAGCGCCGAGATTTAAGAGTTTCTACTTCGACAGTGTTATCATGAATAATTTTTCGAACTCTATATGGACCGTTATAAAGCAGAAAAAATTTGCGACACAAGCCCTTTCCTTTGTGAGACAAATGGTGAGACTTAATTAACACCTATTGACCAACTGACAAGGTTTTTAAACGACCAGGACGCTTAGCTGATTTCTCTCTTCTAGCAGCCGCAGACGCAATATTTTGTAGAGCCAGATTGACAACTTCAGAATGCTGCAGTTTCCGTGAAGGCGGAAAAGGAACGATTTCAGAAATGCGATTTGGCGGTGCTTTGTTTTTTAATATCAATATAGGCGGCAAAGAAGTTGAATCATTAGGGAGTTCATTCAGAATGTTTTGAAAAATATGAAGATACTGATCCCACGTTCTGTGGTTCTGATGACAATAAAATCGACACCATTTATTGATTTCCTTCATCCATCTCTCTGAAGCATTAGATTGAGGGTGAAAAAGTGAAATGAAAATTGGTTTAATCTTACGACGCCGTAGAGTACGAAGCCAAATTTTAGATCGAAACTGTGATATAACCTTATCAACATGACCCAATGCCTTAAGAAAATGTTTGATGAAAGCATTAGATAATGAACGAGCTGTTGCTTTGCGTAAAGGTGTAAAACACACATATTTTGATGTAAATTCCACTGCTACTAAAATGTACGCAAAACCATTAGTAGAACGAACCACTGGACCGAACAAATCGACTGCAGCCATGTCCTTCAATTTCGCTGGAATAATAGGAAACAACGGTGCTCTGTGAGAAATAGTTGGCGGCTTAGCCTTTTCACATAATTTGCATTTGGCAAGAACAGATCGAATACGTTTTTCCACATTACTGCAGCAGCAATTTTCTCGTAATTTATGGAAGCATTTTCTGGGACCAAAGTGTGCATAACTGAAATGTGAATACCAAATCAATTTATTAACCCACTCATCAGGAATACAAACTAACCAAACAGAGTTGTCGACCGATTTTCGTTTAAAAAGAATATCATTACGAACTAAGTAATACTGTCTAATCGCTATGCTTTCCTTTCTCCACCACTTCTCCTTAATGTCCTTCCAGATTGGATCCTTATTTTGCTCCTTAGCGATGTCCTGGAGCGAAGACGAAATAAAATTTTCAAACACAATACCTTGAATATACATCAAACAATAATTATTTTCTTTGCAGTCCTCTTCAGCACTTTGTTTCAAACCCATAGGTGCACGTGATAAAGCATCAGCAATAATATTTGAAGAACCCTGTATGTAAACAATACTAAAATCAAATTCCTGTAGATACAGCGCCCATCGTGACAATCTTCCATGTGTTAATTTTGTTGAAATAAGAAATTTCAGAGCTCAATGATCGGTGTAAACCTTAGTATGTCTCCCATACAAAAATGTCCGAAATTTTGTGAAAGCCCAAACAACAGCCAAGGCTTCAAGTTCCGTAATCGAATAATTCTTTTCTGATTTAGAGAGAACACGACTTCCAAATGCAATAGTTTTCTGTACTACAACGCCGTTTTCTTCTATCTCTTGAAATAAGTGTACACCTAGGCCTTTGTATGATTAGTCCGTCGCCAAACAAAAATCTTTAGATAAATCCGGATGTGAAAGAAGTGGAGCAGCAACTAAAGCACACGAAGTTCTTCAAATTCTGACTGAGCTTCCCCATCCCAATTAGAATTCTTTCCGGATAGTTCACACAAACGAGGTGTGGCCAAATTATCCAATCTAACAAAGCGTCTAAGAAAATAACAGACACCAAGGAAACTACGAACATCACGTTTTGTAGTAGGAACAGCATAATTACGAATAGCGTCTAGTTTCTCTGGATCAGGGAGAATACCTTCTGTAGAAATAATATGACCAAAAAATTTCACCTGAGAACGACCAAATTCAGATTTTTTCAAGTTCACTGTAATGCCAACTCTTGCAAAAATACGTAATAATGATTCCAAAATTTTGTTATGCTCACTCCAAGAACGTTTAGCAATAAGAATATCGTCAACATATGAAGTAATATTGTTACGAAGATAAACAGGTAAAATTTCGTTTAAACTACGAATGAATGCTGCAGAAGATATAGTAAGTCCAAACGGTAATTTCCGAAATCACTTTTGGGTAAAATAGTCATATGCGGTTATTCTTTACCGACGCTCTAGATAGATTGATAGTCGAAGAGTTGTTTTGATAGATACAAAGAATAGTAAAAGAGTAGGCAGCAGTGCAGAAAACTAAAAGGGGAAATAGCACCACTACAGCTCGGGGCCCTATGCATGCTACGGCACATATGCACTTAGCGTAGTGAATCCCCTGAGGACCTAAATATCCACACATAAATTCCAGTTTGTGTCTTAGTGGCCAATTTGGTGGAAGTGCGTACATAAATTGATCTAACCATGCACATGGATGTATGTCATTCTTAGAATTGCGAAAGATCTTAAATTTACGAACAGTTAAAAAGTGTTTATAGTCAAAGTTTTCGCCTCGTGGCGACAAAGACCTACCGCGTCTGCCCCAGTCCGAATGTCGATTATTGTCAAGTTCGCGCGCCTGGCGCTCTCTTGTTGCATCTCGTAAATGAAACAAATTATTTTCTTCAAAACCCGCTGCTATCTGTGATTTTAAATTTCTTCTACAATCTTTTCCTACGATTTCGCCTTCAATTTGTTTGACTTGCTTTCGCAATGCCTCAAATTCCCTTTTAACGCGTTCATTAAATTTTCCCTGATTTTCAACATGCTTATTTATGTTCTGGTACTCTTCGGTTTCTGCAAATGGCAACGGAGCTGTATCATCTGAATCTCTGTCCCCATTTAAACTGAGACTTGTCAATTTATCTGAAATCTCCTCAACTCTTTCCGATAAGTCACCTATTTTTTCTTTCTGTTTATTTACGTCTTCCGTAAGTGTCACGACTCGGATATCGGTATTGACACATTTAGTAGTTAAATGTTCATACTGTTGTGTTAGGTTATTTATTCTGTCATTTGGTACGGATTCCTCGATTCTTTCAAATATTTCTTCCTTATCGTGTGCACATTGTAAATTTAACTCTGAGAATTTTTGTACTATCACGCGATCTCTTTCTTCCTGTTCTGTATCCTGTTCCTTTTGTCTAATTTCTATTGAAATTAATCTATTATTGTGAGAATTCAGAATCGGTTGTACTTCTTCTCTGATTTCTCTCTTTAATTCATCTTTCATGTTTTCAAAGCATGTCCCTATTCGTGGGTCTAACCGTGTTTTCATTGTTCCCATATCAGTTTCTAACCGTGTTGTCAATGTTCCCATATCTGTTTTAATTGTTCCTATTTGTGAGTCTAACCGTGTTGCCAAAGTTCCCATCTCTGTTTTAAATTCAGATCGTAACTGTGATCCCACTGTTTTTAATTCAGATCCCAAATTAAATATTCCACTCATCAACTGCTCCATATTAACTGGTTCGAAATTCTTTTCGCCCCTAACATTTCCCGCAAAACCAGCTTCCTTCGTCATAGCTGTAAAGCTATCTGTGTTCGATACTATTCCAGAATCTTCTTTCGTTAATCTCGTATTCTGAAAATTCTTCAATTGCGAAAAGTTTTGAACTGATTCCGGACTATTTTCCCTGCTTATTAAATTGTTTTCTACTTCATTATTCATCATACTGTTCTCCTGTGTTGGCGAGTTCGCCATGTTAACAATTTCGTTATTCTGACTATCCATCATTTTTGCCTTTTTCATCGATCGCGCAATCATTTACAAAACATACAAAGCTCGTCACTATACGAAAATTACACTCAATGACACTTTATCTCCAACAATACCATTCACACGAAATGCTTTCCGACAAACACGATTAACGAACAATTTAAATCTTCATAATTGCACAAAATTGTCAAACCCGTATACAAGACATCAAAAATTAAATTCTGCAAAAATACCATTAGAAGAATGACAAGACAACTACAAATGTTCAATTACCAAATCTACACATGCAATATAGACTACAATTACTAAACCACAATTTACTTCAACAATACTACTGTCTGCTATTTTTACTATCAAAAGAATTCCAAGGGACGATCCGAAGCAGCGGTCGCCACATGCATGGGGGCTTAATTAAATATAATGCAAATAATTTTAATATTAGATTTAGTAGTTGTCTGTCCGGTTACGCAGTCTCGTAACCGGTTGGCCCTGAGTAGTATTAGTACGCAATCTGACTGCATAGAATAACAACAAAGAATCAAAGGAAATTTCCGTTAACACAATTAATTAATTAAGTCCCCAGCAACTATAGAAGCTACGAAACAACAAAACACAAGTGTAACTGTTCTGTGTGTGGAAGTGTGATTCAACGTACACATCTGGCACGGTTCTTCCACAATACGACAAGATGCTTTAAACGCCATTTACAATGGAGTAATTTAAAAAAAAACAGAAATACTATAATTGCACATAGAAACCAGAATTACACTCTAATACATGAACACAAGCCAGATGCTTTGTTGACTGAACCTGTGTCCAAGAGGCATTGTTAGTTAGGAAATTTAAAAAAAATAAAAAAATGTTTTTTACCTTCACATATATTGACTAAAAATACACTCTGATCGTTACAACATCTCCATTCGAACAACATCTGCTGTCTAGCCCATCAAAACAATTGCACACGACATGGCCTCAACTAGTACAGCTATCGACATCCTCTCAGCAAAGCGCTAACTACCACAACTTCTGAACAAGCACTGCCAGTGGAGGCGACGGAATAAAACTCTTTGGCGCAATCTCTGGCGCTGTGACTCAGTGTAGCCACCTTTCAATGTATTCTGCATTCTCTTTTATGTTCTTTTCAGAATTATATAAATGCTTTCCCTTATCGTAGGAGTACTTGCACTCCAGCCCTCTAAATTTTTTTCTCGTCAGCACTCTGCCATAAAAGTAGTTCGAGTATTTATCAATAATATCTCGAAACGATTTCCGCTTAGCTTGGTAAGTAAGGTGTCAACACATGTAGATGATCTGATATTAAATTAGAGGATGGACTCACCTTAAAGGTTTTAATCACAGAAGTTTCTTTGTCCTTACTTACGACAAAGCCATAATCTTGTAGGGGTGAACTATATGTGATATCATTGGGTGCTATCCCATATTGCCATATCAAGTGCCCCGACGTTATTGTCACTTTACGATCCGTCGTCAGTTTTCACCTATTCAGCTCGAGGCCTATCTCAATATTGAGTCGCACACACACTCAGCTTCTATTAAAGGGGTGACGCAATCAACAGGTGAGCTGAACAGCTGCAGATATCGAGAAACGCGACAAACTGGATGTTTGAGCGGCTCGTAATCGTGGGAATCGAATCGCACTTACTGTAATTGCAGAGCCTGCACCAGACAATATAAATTTCCGTGTTGACCCAGTGTTACAACCGGTTTGGAACCGTTTCGAATTACCAAAGTGTGAACTGAAGTATCAGTTTTCATTGTTCATTCGCTCCTCTCGTACATGTGGGTAGGCTGTGAACTAACTATAAATGTCGCATCCTAATCCCTATAATTTCTGTTGGTTCACGTAATTCCATTTTTATAATTTTACTATTTTCAGCTTTTATAGTTTTATACTTCCACTTTTCAACATTCTTATTTTAGCGTAAGCCTGTCTCTTTTAGACGAGTTACTATAAAGTTTTACGGAACGCAAATGCGTTTTACTCATGTGATCTCCCCCAATCGTCCCCTCCTTGCCTTCTCTCCCAAATCACAACCCCCGTACACCCACTTTCTTCTCCGTTAGCTTTCCACTCCCGTTATTCCCCCTCTACTCCCTTCACTGGTTAGTTATTTATTACAAGACCATTGTTGTACATCGTAGTATTCTCATGTCTAGTTCCTGCACATATACATGTTGCTTATGTGGCTGCAGAAGTAAATTCAATAGTTTGTAAATTAATTTCTACTCATTATAAAACAAACTGGTGCAAATTTTATTTTTTATTTCGTCTTTTGTCTTTTAGATCTGAAGATGACAGGATGTCATACCGTAAAAAAATGTGCAAAATGACAAAAAACGATGTAGCAAAATTTTTAAATTATTTATTTACAATCGTGGTTCGACGTGTTGTGACTTTCTTGAGAAATAGCTATGACAGGAAATTGCTGTAGACTCTGATAAGCCAAAACATTGTGACCACTGCCCACCTCGAAGCATCTACTGAAAAAGGTACGACAGTGAAACTACCACTAGCCTCACTAAATGGTTCGGCGATCATAACTCTTCACAGAACATGGGGTTCGGAGGCTTGTCGTCTCTGTAAAGTAGCATAGATGGTGATATGTGTCATATCTGCCAATAGAGCACTATGCTGGTACATGCACAAGTGTTTTGTAACATAAAAATAAGTACGTGCTAGTATAATGGCCCAATTACTTATCTATAGAAGTTTAATGTTATCACCGTATTCGTTATTTGAAGGCTGATATAACTTTGTGGTTGCAATACTCAATATTTCAGAAAGCAGCTGAACGGTAAATATCATTACAAATAGCAAAATTAAAATCAGTGAATAAAAATACATTTGGATTTATCTGGGTCTCCCAAAAGTCGCATCACCAACAAAAATAGAGCCAAAATGACGTTGGTTGCATTTCTTTAAAAAATCTGCTCAATATTCTGCCATTACTCGTCAAAATGGCAAACGTCGCTCTGTCTGGTCACTCAGTAGGTATTCGGTTACTAAAACCAGTTCCGGTACGGAACGATGGGGAGGTGTTTGAGGAGAGCGGAAGAGGTATGTGCTGAAAGCGCATTCTCTAGGTCGTTCGTTGCTAAAAGATTTTTTTCAGTTTGCTGCTTGAATTTGTCCGAGCCGTCTGCGCCCTGCATCTCTCCCCGTTTGTCAGTCCCCACGCCCCGCCCCCTCCCCCTAACCCAGCCCACCCTTTCGTCGAAAATCTGTTTACTCTCTTGTAATACTACAACAACCAACACAGCCATTCCACTGACAGTTAAATCTTAAAATATGCATGCATTCATACGCTATCAAATGACTAAACATGCACAACTAAAGGAACGACGTGGAATGTCAGGATTCAATCTTTTGTAATCATGCACTTTATTTTATTTTAAAACAATGTACAACCACCAATTTTAACATATTCTCCGCCGACTTGGGGTAGCTCTGCATGCTAAATCGCTGAGGTGAAGTCCCTGGATTTTGGAGGCGAGGTGCTTTGAATGCATCAGACGGCAACCTCTAAAATAGTTTTCTGTGATTTCCCATTTTCAATTTAGGCAAATGCCGGGGTCTGTCCCTTACTGTAAGCCACAGTCAATTTCTTCCGCCTACCTTACTTTCCTGACAGACTCTAATTCCTTAAAAGATGCAGCCTCTCTGCTTAGATGAAAATAGCTGCATAGCAGGCGAGACAGTCATCTATTTGGAGACTCACGGCACTAAAAGCCTTATGATAAATAATAATCCAGATTCTCCTCATTTAGGCTCATGAATTCGTCTGCCAGGACATTCTGTGATGCAGAAAATGAACTTTCTTACATTGCGAGAAGTGACAGATGCATGTGTAAGTGAGGAAATTTGGGACAGAGTAAGGATGAATAATTTTTTGCAATTTCGCTACCAGAAATTGATCTATCATTTCTGTCGAAAAGAGATCTCTCTATTCCAAAAGCCCTATAGGTAACAATCCCAAAGCATTAGCTCTCGACCATTCACCATCACTTCCTCAGCTCAAATCCGGCCTGAAAGAAGAAGAGTGTAAAATGACGTTGGAAGGTGATGGGAGATTGAAGCATGACTACTTCTTAGTCGTTCGCTAAAATACGGCATCCCTAAGTAAGAACTGCATATCTCCACTTGGTGAAAACTCCTAGATTGTTGTTGAATAAAATGGTTTATTGTTCATTATCGAAATTTTCAGAATGAATGAGAAACATGAAACTTTTTAAAGTGCTCTGTAACAAATCCGACACCCTCCTTGACAAAATCCTGGCTACGTCCTTGCAAGGATGCAGCAAAAACGTACCCATAGGATTAACTGATGATGAGACGATGGAAAGGCCATTATCGTTTTTTGAGCAACTTGTGGTGATTACTTTAACGTTCTTCAAAAATGTTCCAACTATGGGGCACAGTTCGATTGAATCATTCCCACTTCCGTGAGGACTAGTTGTGTGAAATTCCCAACTGCAATGCTATCTCGTGGCAGGGAGTTGTGTTACGACCACTGAAGTTTCAACAGCCGTGTAATAGATCAAATGTGGAGGAGGAGGCTTCCTAGCTGCGCAAGGAACAGTACGTGTCCGACATTCGTCAGAAAACGGCAATGGAGCAGCGAGGCAAAATTAAGTTTTCTCTTGAGTCTCGTGTTTGTGGGCAAGAAATTAGCAGATTCGATACGAAACCGAGAAGCAGGGTTCTGTTCGCTCCTCCACGACAACGCCCCAGCCCGGAAAGTGAATATCGGACACTAGTGTGAAGCCGCCAGACGGATCACAGTCCTGTATCACCCACCGTATTCGCCAGATTTGGCCTCAGCCGACTTCTGGTTGTCCCCCAAATTGAAGCCGACAGTGAAACGGCACGGTTATAACGCAGCTACTGACATCCTAGAAAAATGTACTGCAACACTACAGGCACTTCCAAAAAAAAAAAGAATTAGTCACTATTTCAATAAACTTTTAAGACGATTTCGACTGTGTATTCGTAGGTGTGAAGACTATTACGAATAAAATATGTTGATTTTGTGAACGTAATCGTTGATTTTTATTTTCAATAACTGAAGTCCTAACGGAACAAGGTGCATCGTATATGTCAGAACGGTATGAGGGAAACTCCACGGACATAAAAATCTGCTCCTATTGAAAACTATTGTGTGAGAGGTGGTAGAGGGTAGAATAACTGCTTCAGTAGTCTCCAATTATTGCACTCAGATACCACTTAAGCTTGAAAGATGCCATAGCGCCGATGTTCAGCTTATTTATTCCTAATTTCTGAATTTTGAAAAAGATTATCTTTAGAAAGTAGAAATACGTACTATTCCCAATTCTAAAGTTCAGGGATGTCATCTTACTACGAATGGCTCTGAGCACTATGGGACTCAACTTCTAAGGTCATCAGTCCCCTAGATCTTAGAACTACTTAAACCTAATTAACCTAAGGACAGCACACAAGTACATGCCCGAGGCAGGATTCGAACCTGCGAGCGTAGCGGTTACGCGGTTCCAGACTGTAGCGTTTAGAACCACTCGGCCACCCCGGCCGGCCGTCTTACTACAAAGAACACATCTCAGCTACATTAAAAGCTTTCTGTTCCATAGGTTTCGGACTTAGGCCACCGTCACGAAAACCGTCCGCTCCGATAGCTAAGTGGTCAGCGTGACGGATTGCCGTCCTACGGGCCCAGGTTCGATTCCCTGCTGGGTCGGAGATTTTCTCCGCTCAGGGACTAGGTGTTGCGTTGACGTCATCATCATTTCCTCCCCATCCGGCGCGCAGTCGTCCCATGTGGCGTCGAATGTAAAAAGACCTGCACTAAGACGGCAGGTCCTCCCGGCCAATGACACCATACGCTCATTTCCATTTCTTGTCATGAAAACCGACGGAGGATAAGATACAAAGTAACAGTTAAAGAGTTCTGAAACTTTTGCAATTAAACATATTACGAAATCAAAAACAACCAATATTGCCATGGGACTTACAACAGATGTTATTTATATGTTACGGATTTCCGTCATATGACTGATCCGACGGGATCATCAGCGTAAGAAATCGTAGAAGATGTATATGTCTCCGTATGTACTATAAAAGGCCCCAATACATCAAGGAAAACTCCCTGACACCAGAAAAAAATGAAAAGTTGTGAAGTGAATTACACACGTAATACTGTCGTGACGTAATGCAAGTCAGATACAGCCCGAAACATAGGAACGCAGCAGGTATGCTCTCCACTTGATAACGCAGGTCTATTTGGAGCACATGCTTGCAACATGTAAACATGTTCCTGAGCCCCATTTATGAACAACTGCATCGAACTGGGGCGCAGTAAACGCCAGGAAAATTAGTCTGTGGTAAAGTGTTTCATTTGGTTACTCTAATTCACTCTTGGGAAATAATGCACAAGCTGCATTCTACGGAATCGATCTGCAACTTACAGTTACACAATAAAAAGGCGAGAAACTAACTAAAGACAGTCAATATGTGAGAGAAATCACATATTACTAATATTACGGAAAAAATTAAGTGCCACCTGTACAATCTATACCAACAGACTTTCATTTGATATCATCGTTCGCATAGACACCATCACAGGGCACGTAAATGATTACAGCTGCATTTCTCTGTGAGAGATGGAATGACCACCACAGTACGTTAGTGCTCTTCGTGTTTAGTGTTGCTACCATGTTTAGAAGAGTATAGAAGGGGCGCGAACGGGGTCAGATGTTGGGTGATCACTGTGAAGGACTCTGAGAAGCCGCGTCCTCGTCTGAGACAGCGCTATCGCCAACTGACAGAATTTCAAAACCGGCCTTATTGTGCGTCTCGATTTCGACAGATCGTCAAAGCACCTAATCTCCATACTTGTAGGATATTCGGACGTGACTCTGGCTCGATGTCGGCACAGCGTAGGAAAATGAGGGCAGGCATACTTTTCGTCAAGGTTCCAGTCGATCAAGTCTGAACACCACCGTATTGTGACCCAAGCACATCGTATCTTCGTCATATCTGCATCTGCTATCCACGAACAAGCAATCGACACCTTACAACTTTCTGTGTCGTACTTCACTATCAGTCGAAGATTAGCAGCAGTAGGGAAATACCGGCCCCTGCATAGGATTCCATTAACACTACGACGCAAATGGCTGCACATGAAGTAGTAGTGCGGCTGGGAAGTACGGACTGCTGACAAGTGGCACTGTATTGTGTTCTGCACTATCCTGGAGCACCATCGATAGCTGGTACGGTGGCGACCTTACGAGAGGTCACATTTTTCCAATGTTTTGGAGAGAGCGGTTAAGGGAGCCATCGATTATGACTTCAGGTCACGGCTTATAGCGGTACATTGCGGACATCCTGCCTCCTCATGTGTTACGTCTCATGTAACAGTATCATTGGGGTGTCGCAAAAGCCGTCAAGCGCCAATGCCACATGACAACACGCCGTTGTCGGGTTGGTTGCCAGCTCAACCCCTGCTACTACACGATGTTCCGTCATTTGCAGCGCGACCTGCAGAGGACTTTCACGTACACTGGACCACAGTAAGAGGGAGTGTAAGTCAGCAAGAGAGGTCGCTTATACCACAAACCTTTTACTGGATCCATCAATGTCAAGGGCAACGAATCAGGAAAAAGTTTACCTCCAGGATGCGGGTATTTAGGACCGCGTCCGCGATGATCACAGCCCCATCGCCGGTGTCCCCCAAGGCTCCGTCCTCTCCCTCCTCCCCTATCTCCTGTACAACGTCGATATGCCCAAGTCACCCCCACCTGTACACCTTCTCCAATATGCCGATTACACCGCCTTCCTGGCTCTCTATCCTACCCTTTAACGGTCCCAACGCACCCTCCAAATCCACCTTGACCAGTTCACCACATGGTGCAACCAGTGGATCATTCTTATCAACTCCTCCAAGACCCAGGCAATCATCAAAGGGCGCACTATCAGCTCCTTCCATGATTTCTGCTTCACCATTTATGGTTGTCTCATCCAGCTCACACCTACCCTGAGATACCTTTGCCTTACCCTTGACCACCACCTCATCTGGAACCCTCATCTCCTGACCATCCAGGAGAAAGTCCATAACTGCCTCCACCTCCTGAAACTCCACTCTGGCTGGACATAGGGTTACATCCTTCCGCCATCCTCCACACCAATCCCTCATTAGTCCTATCCTCTGTTATGCTCGCTTTGTCTGTATCTTCACTCCCTCCCCCACTTTTATAAGGCCATCAAAATCCTTGAATGCCATGCACTCCGTCTTGCCTTCCACATCCGCCTTCTGTCCCCCACGAGACTCCTGTAGGACCTCCTCCCCTTCCCCCACCCCCAGCATCTCGTTTTCCACCAACATATCTGCATCGTTTACACTATCCACAAGCTGGTGTCCACCTTCCCCTCAACCCCCTTCAACCCCCCCCCCTCCGCTCGCCGTTGCCGTTACCACGCCCCTATCGCTGTATCCCACCCTCTCTCCACCTCCACACCATCCATATCCTTCATCAGGGCAATTTCCAGCACCTATCCCTCCCAGATGATGAACTTTGGCAAGATTTTTACCCTTCCTACTGACTGTCGCCCAGCCTTGTTTCCCCTCCCCCTTACCAGATCCCCCCCCCCCTTGACCCTCCCCCATTCCCCCAGAACAGTTTTTCCTCGTTCCCCCCTTGTGTCTTGCACTCCCTCCTTGGTTGTCTTCCTCTCCTGTCTTTCCCTCCCCAGCCCCCTTCAGAGCGCCCCCCCCCCACCCCATCCCCCTTCCCTCCCCCTTCTAGCACCGCCACTTCCCCCTTTATTCTTTCTCCTCTGTATCTCTACCTTTGAAAGATACTCACAGTTTTTTCTTCGTCCACATGTGTGGTGCGTCAGTGTTATGTTCGGGCCATTCTACGGTATCGTCAAGTGATGTGGTTTTAATTGTGTGCTCGACTTGCATACAGTTTTGTTATCCGTGATTGTTCTGTGCTATGCCGTCCATTGCGTGGCTGTTTTGATCATTCTGCAACTTTTTATGCTCCAGCTGTACTTCGTCTTGTGTCTTTTCATCCTTACAGTGTGTGTTTTTTTTGTAAAATACTTCTTTAGATTTTTATCTCCATTTTACAATCACCCCCTTCTGTACACTTTCTTCCATTATGTTCACCGTTTTTACATCTATGTTCCGCCATGTTTTCTCCTTTATATTATTTTAAATGTGTTCCTGTATTCTTGTAATGTATCTCGGCTGAAGAGCAGAGTCTATGCTGCCGCCAACCCATCCCAGATATGAAATGAAATACAATAAAGAAAAAAACGATCACGGTAGTTACGACGCTGCCAGCCAAGAGAGGAAGTGTGCTCCGGTTGGAGGACCGCCAACCGCACGCGGCCGTGGCCGTCAAAGGACCTCGGAATGGCTCGCGCTGTTCTGTCAGACTCACTTGGCAGGACTGTAGAAACAATGAACTCGTACAACCGTAACTTGAGTGTTAATCTGTTCCAAAGCGCTCTGCTCAAGGAAAGCGAGGATTTGAACATTTGATAGTCAACTAGTAGAGAACGAACTCTGACTGTGAAGGCTTTATTTGTGAAATTATTTCCCAGTTAGGAAAGAGTTACAAAGTTGGGTACTTGTTTCTTTTGACGGTCAAAGAAGACCAATGTGGGTTGAATTCATTGTGTTCCTAAAAATAAAGGCTGAGCTACACGCTCGTGTGTTCTTGTAGAAGTGTTCAAAGTTCATGATATTTCAGTCGTATTGCTGTTTTTTAACAGGATAATGCTCGTCCACACATGGCACTGAAATATCAGGAAAGGACAAAATTGCTTTATGGCACCCTTGCCCACCGAATAAGGGCGCGCATCCTGGCTACGGAGGGCGCAACGTCATATTGATAAGCGGGCTCATACTGTCAAGTTCTTTGTAAATTTGACTCGATTTTGTAATCTGTGAAGATTCTCTTCGTTTCCTCTTCTCGTAGTGGATGCTTCAAGTTTTTTGTCACACTGTGTGTAAACGACACATCATTTCATATTTGATCAATTAATTAGCTCGTAAGATTTCGCCGGACAATCTTCGAGGAAAGAACGCTTTTTACAAGACCATCCAACGTGTATGCCTATATTTGCGTGTACAATGCGTGCATGTTCACTCATCTCATTGGAGTAGCGGTACTAAATGTCCGTATCTACTTTACATACTGGATACATGTATAAATATTACAAAAGGCACTAACATACACCAAATCTACAAACGTATTAAAATTACATTTCAGTCGAAGAATAAAATTTTAGTGTAGTTCAGATATAGCGTCAGAATTAAACTCGGTTATGTGTAAATTTTAACCGTCCAGTACATCTACGATTGGCTTTTGTAGTGGGTTCAAAAATGGCTCTGAGCACTATGGGACTTAACATCTATGGTCATCAGTCCCCTAGAACGTAGAACTACTTAAACCTAACTAACCTAAGGACAGCACACAACACCCAGCCATCACGAGGCAGAGAAAATCCCTGACCCCGCCGGGAATCGAAGCCGGGAACCCGGGCGTGGGAAGCGAGAACGCTACTTTTGTAGTGGGTAAGGGAGAAGAAGTTCCTTTCTCCAACAATCATGCGTCCTAGCCGTTACAACTCTTTAAGAATATTAGTGTGCAATCGAAATGTTGCCAGTGCACGGTGGACGATGGACGTGACATTCCATGTGAATTTTTGTGTGGTGAAGCAGGGAACGTTAATACTGTATTTCGCGTTGACTAGAACATATTAAATGTCAAATTTTTTTTATCTTTGCATTGATCGCAATTTACTGTTGAAGCAAATTAAAGACAGGGTGGAGCAGTCACAATGGGAAATACAAGCTTAGTTTCACGGCGTATCTGAAGTGACAACGTTTAATTTGGAGCATGTCAGCTACTGACTACCGTTTGTGAGATGTCGTAATGAAGTTCCATGTCTGTAGCAGGATGGGAATTTGCTACATGATACCACACATAGCCAATTACTGAACACTGCGTGATAAGTTTCCCTACAGAGATTGTATTTGTCGGCGGTAGAATGTTCTGTCTATTCGGTACGTCAACTTCTTTCTTGTCGTTCCGTATTCCAGGTCTTCAATGCTCGGTTAAGCGTGTTTTCAAACCTTTTGTAAAAAGAAATGCATCCACAATATCGCTGATGTCCATGTTTCACGCTAGTGTGGTTAATAACACACGCTTGCGACGACCGATCAATGCGAGCGTCAATTAATATAGGGCTCTAGCGTTGTCGCGGCAACGGGCGACACATTCCGCAGCAGGGTCTGGATGCAAAGCAGTGTTATGTTTATAGGAGCATAACAACTGGAATGGGCAGTAAACTCCTTTTATATAACGCATGGTTTCTTTTCTGTTTAAAATCGATTTAGACGTTGACTGTTTCTTTAAGATGTGTTAGAATGCAGTTCTTTCTTAAATACAAGCCGTAATTGTAATTATTGTTTTGCACGCGGGTTTCGTCTTAATTTATTTACGCATTTTCAATGAAAAATATTTTCAACCAAATACGGAACTTTTACTTACGAACTTTGTCATTGTACGAGGGTTTGAACTTTAATAGTGGCAATTATTTATTTACAGCTAGTACAAAATAGAAACGTGTTTTAAAGTTTTACTGACCTTTAAAGCAGTCACCAGCATTACGTACAACCCGTTTCCTTCAGTTTAGAAATTGAGTTGAACTTACGAGGATTCAGCCGGCCGAAGTGGCCGTGCGGTTAAAGGCGCTACAGTCTGGAGCCGCGTGACCGCTACGGTCGCAGGTTCGAATCCTGCCTCGGGCATGGATGTTTGTGATGTCCTTAGGTTAGTTAGGTTTAACTAGTTCTACGTTCTAGGGGACTAATGACCTCAGCAGTTGAGTCCCATAGTGCTCAGAGCCATTTGAACCATTTTTTTTACGAGGGTTCAAATGGTTCAAATGGCTCTGAGCACTATGCGACTTAACTTCTGAGGTCATCAGTCGCCTAGAACTTAGAACTAATTAAACCTAACTAATCTAAGGACATCACACACATCCATGCCCTAGGCAGGATTCGAACCTGCGACCGTAGCGGTCGCCCGGTTCCAGACTGTAGCGCTTAGAACCGCACGGCCACTCCGGCCGGCACTTACGAGGACTTAAGTTAGGGGAGTGCAGTAGGTGGTATAGCACTTCTACATCTGCATCTACATGGATACTCTGCAAACCACATTTAAATGCCTGGTAGAAGCAGAGACTTAGCAGCCCCATCAATCAACTAAATCAGTAATAGTTTGCACCGTACGTGCTTGAGCATTGTCCTGCCACATGATGGTCAGGTCCTGCAGAAAGTGTCATCACTTCTGTCTCTAAGCTGCTCGTAGATTGTGTTCCAAAAATGAACAGCATAGAGGCTGTAGTGATAACACTTTCTGCAGGACCTGACCATCATTTTGCAGGACAATGCTCAAGCATGTACATTGCAAGCTGTTATTGATTTGTCTGACCTACTGCACTCCCCTGACTTAAGCCCTCGTGAGTTCAACTCAATTTCTAAACTGAAGGAAACACTTCACGGCATTCGCTTCAGAACTGCTACAAATTCGTCGGGCAATAGACCGCGCCGCTCGAACTGTCAACACAACTGGCACTGCTAAGAGTATCCTACGACTTCCACATCGCTGGCACCGGTGGCCTGAGCGGTTCTAGGCGCTACAGTCTGGAACGGCGCGACCGCTACGGTCACAGGTTCGAATCCTCCCTCGGGCATGGATGTGTGTCATGTCCTTAGATTAGTTAGGTTTAAGTAGTTCTAAGTTCTAGGGGACTGATGACCTCAGATGTTAAGTCCCATAGTGCTCCGAGCCATTTGAACCATTTGAACAGCTTCCACATCGCTGGCAACGGGGTTATAAACAATCATGGTGGCTACTTTCAATGTCAGTAAAACTTTGAAACACTTTTCTATTTTGTACGAGGTGTAAATAAATAATTGCCACTATTAAAAGTTCTGACCCTCGCATATATGAGCTCTAAACAGTTCCTAGAGTGACACTTTGTTGTTTAATACAATTGTTTTTTTTTTATTTACGCTATGTGTTGGTACTGTTCACCTTGTGCTCTTGCTGTTACAGTCGTGAAACTGTATTCCGAACATCGAAAATGGCAAAATATGTTGTAGCCGAACGGGTGCGTCGAAAGATAAATTGCATGTTACATTCACACAGTTACTAAATAACCTGTCACGAAAAGTGCTGCTCTTCATTGGATCCACAGTGTGTCCCAAAGAGTTGTGTCTCAGGTAGAAACTACCAAATGGAAAGTCGGAATTAATTACAACTTAGAAGATTTATTTTGACAACAAGGTGAAACATAATCCAGAGTAATCACTCGTGTCCAGGTCCGTACCCTAAGTTCACCTCCTGTAAACGCTATCACAGTAACAGCGTCGCTACTGAGAGGAGATCTGCTCCGTACTCTGAGAGGCCCATCAGGATGCGACGAAGCGACTTAATCACGTGGGACTGCAACCCGATTAGCTCCGTGGACTCCGGAGGTATGACTGCTGCATCTCTTGTGGCGCTCCCACTGTGAGAACTTTGAAGTATGCCGCGCTCCCGCCACTGAAGCGTAGGCACACTGTGTTCGAGAAGGCGGTGGCTGCGACTAAAGTGCAGCGACCGCTCTATATGAACGCACGGCACAACACAAACCATTAAGGTCAAAATGACAGTCAGTAGAAAGTACTAAATCGAACATTTTTAGATCAAAAATCAGTGGTCGAAAATGAATACCACATGCCCCACGTTCCCGGCCGTGGTGGCCGAGTGGTTCTAGGCGCTTCAGTCTGGATCCACGCTACTGCAACGGTCGCAGGTTCGAATCCTGCCCCGGGCATGGATGTGTGTGATGTCCTTAGGTTGGTTATGTTTAAGTAGTTCTAAGTTCTAGGGGACTGATGACCTCAGCTGTTAAGTCCCACAGTGCTCAGAGCCATGCACCACGTTGTCTTGAATAAAAAACGTGTGTGAAGCATTTGTTTGTAAACTTGATATGTTGGATAATGGAAAGTTGCCTGGGGCATCAACATTAGTGATCCTACCCTAAGAAACAATCGTATATCATGTGTCCGTGCTTAGTTTTACCAATCCGTGACGTGTCTCAAAGATCGAGCAACTTTAGTTGCAAGTACTTTCAGACTGCAGCGGGACGCAAAGCGTAACAAATGCACCAAGAAACTGTTTTTTTCTTATGGTCAATGACTCGTACAATTTTGCAAATAACGCCATATTTGCTATCGACTGTATTGTTCAACACAATTTTCAGAATCGGAATTTCGACCTTAGGTTATTTTCAAATAGTTTAAGGTGCTGAAAACACTGGAGCTGTCAACATTAATGAAATGAATACAAAAGGTGTGAGTCTGTGTGGCTGCTGTCAACACTCATCACATACACCATCGCTACGTAACGTCACGGATTAAAACAGTAGATTCGTACCTTTTGTGGTGTCACCGCCAGACGCCACACTTGCTAGGTGGTAGCCTTTAAATCGGCCGCGGTCCGGTAGTATACGTCGAACCCGCGTGTCGCCACTATCAGTGATTGCAGACCGAGCGCCGCCACACGGCAGGTCTAGAGAGACTTCCTAGCACTCGCCCCAGTTGTACAGCCGACTTTGCTAGCGATGGTTCACTGCCTACTTACGTTCTCATTTGCCGAGACGATAGTTTAGCATAGCCTTCAGCTACGTCACTTGCTACGACCTAGCAAGGCGCCATTATCAGTTACTATTGATATTGTGAATCATGTACCGTCAAGACCGACGTTCATCATTAATGGATTAAAGTTAATTATTCCACCAGCTACGTCCGTTTTTTCTAAATTCTAATTTCTTGTCATGTTCCAGACCTCACGCCAGCCTGCGTGAGCTAAAGCGCGTACATTTCGGCCTCCTTTAGTAAAACAGTGTTGGCTCTCTTGCCAACCACAACAACTTCTTCACATTTCAGTAAGATCAGAACACTCACACGATGAAATTAAGATTAGGCGACAAAAGTAAGACATCCACTCTCCATGATAGAACGTGGAGGTACCTAGGAAAGCTGCTTTCTCGGATCGCTAGAGAACAATTCAAGCAATTCGTATTAATGGAGTTATTACAAAAGGAGATGTAGACGTGTCGCAAGCAATAGGCGACAGACAAATAAGAGCAAGCTCTTCAATATACATAATTCGTAATACAAGCGAATGAGTAGATTCTCTAAGTCACTGCTGTAGCGTTCGTAGGACGGCTCGACTTTAACTCTGGCCGCGGCAGGGTGGCGCGGCGCTTACATTCCCTTCATGTAGAGGCCGCTGCTGTCTCAGTGTCGTCCTAGAGAGGGGTCCGTCAGCGTACTATTAGCGTTCGTTGTCGACGTGCCGGCGCTGACGATATCCCGGGACACATCGTCTCGTTAATCCTCCCAAGACACTGTTGGCCTAAAAAACCAGAATACAGCGGTTGTATAATGTTCAGTACACTGTAACCCTTGGTTCTTGCACTGCTTGTCACCCCATGTTGAAAATCTGTTAACTCACGACGCGCTGCCACGTTCATTTAACATCTGTCGGCGACTGACTGCTCACATATCATGTCTAAACACGTGCAACACGCCGCACCTAGCCAGGATATTGGGACGTCATACTTAGCGCATCAGCAAAAGGAATAATGCTTGCCGTGACTTTCGGCCAGCCAGAGACTTTAAACTTCGTATGTGGTATGAATTAAGTACTGAAAAAAAATAAAAAGAAAAAGGAAAAGACACCGTTTTCGAAATTCGTATACGGCAAATGCAAAATGATTCGAAGCTCGGGACATGCATTGTCGAGAAAGGCATTTTGGGAATCAGTAAATAAATTTCCCAAAAAGACATACTTCATCCATTCAAAAAACAAATAAAAATAAAAAAATAGCATCTCTGGTTCTGGTTCTGGCAGATTAAACTATGTGCCGCACCGAGACACGAACTGGCGGAAGTAAAGCTGTGAGGATGGGGCGTGAGTCGTGCTTGGGTAGCTCAGTTGGTAAACGACTTGCCCGCGAAAGGCTAAGCTCCCGAGTTCGGATCTCGGTCCGGTACACAGTTTTAATCTGCCGGGAAGTTTCATATCAGCGCACACTCCGCTGCAGACCGAAAATCTTATTCTGCAAATTCAGAAAAGCCCTTATGCCATGTTAAGGGACTATAGAAGTGTATGTTGTAGTCTTCACTCCGAACTCTCCGTGCTACTCTATCCTGCGAGAGCCTCGTCATCTGCGAATAACTACTGCTTACTGTATTCATCTCTGGGTCTCCCTCTGTGACTTTTACCCCTGCCACCCCCTCCCCCCATATTTCCCCCTAATACTAAATGGGTGGTCCCTTGATGTCTGAGGATGTGTCCTTTCAACCGATTCCTTCTTATTGTCAAGTTGCACCACCAGTTTCTTGTCTCCCCAATTCCATTCAGTACTTCCTCGTTATTTACGTGATCAACCAATCTAATCTTCAACATCCTGTTGTACCATCACATTTAAAAAAGCTTCTATTCTATTTCTGTCCAAACTGTTTATCGTCCATGTTTCACTTCCATACATGGCAACACTCCTTCAGAAAAGATTTCCAAACACTTAAATCTATATACGATGTTAACAAAATCCTCTTTTTCAGAACTGCTTTGTTTGCTATTGCCAGTCTACATTTTAAATCCTCTCTACTTCGGCCATCATCAGTTGTTTTGATGCCCAAATAGCAAGACTCACCTACTGCTTCATGTGTCTCGCTTCGTAATCTAATTTCATTAGCAGCCACTGATTTAATTCGACTACATTTCAATATACAGTATGTCCGAAAACTCTTTCCCTGATTACATAAATTGATAACTCAGACCAGAAGTAAGATACAAATATGAAACTGGTGTCTAATTGTTTACAAACTATCAAAGTTTTTTTCACACATCAGTAAACTTCCACATTAGCACTCTTGGTAGCACGTAGGGCATCTAGGCGATATTCAATTTCCGTCCACACATTAGCCAACATCACTGAAGGGATCGATTCACCGACTGTGGTTATCCGTTGCCGCAGGGTTTCAAGATCTAGTACTCATGTTCGGTAGACCTCGTCCTTGACATAACCCCTTAAAAAGAAGTCTAATGGGATCATGTCAGGAGACCGTGGAGGACAAACTGTTGGCCCATCACGACCAATCCATCGCCCAGGATAGGTCATATCGAGATCGGCACGGACGTATGTGCTACGTGCTACGAAGGGTGCTCATGTGGAAGTTTACTGATGTGTGAAAAACACTTTGATAGTTTGTAAACAATTAGACACCAGTTTCATATTTGTATCTTACATCTAGCCTGAGTTATCAATTTATATAATCAGGGAAAGACTTTCCGGACACCCTGTACTTCTTTTGCTTTTGTTGATGTTCATGTTATATTTTCATTTCACGACGCAGTCCATGCCGAGTAGAAGTATATACCACATGTGAATTTCAGATTTCCTAGCGTGATGTTTGTCGGAGAGTCTTTAAAGCGAATATCTGTCGCCTTAGAGAATCCGGCACTGTGGCGGCTGCCAGTAGGCTCAACTCGTCGCAATATGTCGCATCTTTTGGCCCTTAGATCAGATGTTAACATACGCTGCCCGACAAGAAATGTATATCACACAGAAGGAGAGGAGGAAACAAAACGTATAATCAAGGGTTGAGAAGCTATGCCATGTTGTTCCAGTGATTCAGTATAATCATGGGTTGAGAAGCTATGTCATGTTGTTCCAGTGATTCAGTCAGACTGTATCATGAACTTCGCAGCATGAGTCCACTTATTACACTACTGGCCATTAAAACTGCTACACCACGAAGATGACGTGCTACAGATGCGAAATTTAACCGACAGGAAGAAGATGCTGTGATATGCAAATGATTAGCTTTTCAGAGCATTCACACAAGGTTGGCGCCGGCGGTGACACCTACAACGTGCTGACATGAGGAAAGTTTCCAACCGATTTTTTCATACACAAACAGCAGTTGACCGGCGTTGCCTGGTGAAACGTTGTTCTCATGCCTCGTGTAAGAAGGAGAAGCGTATCATCACGTTTGCGACTTTGATAAAGATCGGATTGTAGCCTATCGCGATTGCGGTTTACCGTATCGCGACATTGCTGCTCGCGTTGCTCGAGATCCAATGACTGTTAGCACCATATGGAATTGGTGGGTTCAGGAGGGTAATACGGAACGTCGTGCTGGATCCCAACGGCCTCGTATCACTAGCAGTCGAGATGACAGGCATCTTATCCGCACGCCTGTAATAGATCGTGCAGCCACGTCTCGATCCCTGACTCAACAGGTGAGGACGTTTGCAAGACAACAACCATCGCTACGAACAGTTCGACGACGTTTGCAGCAGCTTGGACTATCAGCTCGGAGACCATGGCTGCGGTTAACTTTGACGCTGCATCACAGACAGGAGCGCCTGCGGTGGTGTACTCAACGACGAACCTGGGTGCACGAATGGCAAAACGTCGTTTTTTCGGAAGAATCCAAGTTCTGTTTACAGCATCATGATGGTCACATCCGTGTTTGGCGACATCGCGGTGAAAGCACATTGGAAGCGTGTATTCGTCATCGCCATACTGGCGTATCACCCGGCGTGATGTTATGGCGTGCCATTTGTTAGACGTCTCGGTCACCTCTTGTTCGCATTGACTGCTCTTTGAACAGTGGATGTTACATCTCAGATGTGTTAGGACCCGTGGCTCTACCCTTCATTCGACCCCTGCGATGCCCTACATTTCTGCAGGATAATGCACGACCGCATGTTGCATGTCCTGTACGGGCCTTTCTGGATACAGAAAATGTTCGACTGCTGCCCTGGTCATCACATTCTCCAGATCTCTCACCAACTGAAAACCTCTGGTCAATGGTGGCCGAGCAACTGGCTCCTCAGAATACGCCAGTCACTACTCCTGATCAACTGTGGCATCGTGTTGAAGCTGCATGGGCAGCTGTACCTGTGCACGCCATCCAAGCTCTGTCTGACTCAATGGCTAGGCGTATCAAGGCCGTTATTACGGCCAGAGGTGGCTGTTCCGGGTACTGATTTCTCAGTATCTGTGCACCAAATTGCGAGAAAATGTAATCACATGTCAGTTCTAGTACAATATATTTGTCCAATGAATACCCGTTTATCATCTGCATTTCTTCTTGGTGTAGCAATTTTAATGGCCAGTAGTGTAACGTGACGTTGCAGTGCTCTGGCGTGGGAACACACACTGATTAAGTTCTGGAGTTCTTCACAAAACTGTTGTACCCTCTCCTAAGGCAAGCTGGCGCACAGCTGTTGTAACTGGCCGTTCACAACTCCGATAGTGCCAGTGGGATGGTGTTCGTGTTCGACGTGGTCCCACAACTGGTCTATTGGGGAAGGATATAGGGATGAACATTATCTGATTGAAAATTGGCACCACCATAGTGTCGCATGAGAGATAATATGTTCGAACGAAGGATGGCTGTGACGCACCGTTGTGCTGTCAGAATTCCCTGAAACACTGTACGCCGTGCCGGCCGGAGTGGCCATGCGGTTCTAGGCACTTCAGTCTGGAACCGAGTGACCGCTACGGTCGCAGGTTCGAATCCTGCCTCGGGCATGGATGATTGTGATGTCCTTAGGTTAGTTAGGTTTTAAGTAGTTCTAAGTTCTAGGCGACTGATGACCATAGATGTTAAGTCCCATAGTGCTCAGAGCCATTTGAACCATTTGAACTGTAGGCCGTGACCTGAAATCACAAATGGTGATTCACCACACAATGATGCCAGGAGTAGCATCATCTATGTCTCTCTAATACGGTGGATGAACGAAACCTCTCTTCAAATCTCTGCCGTACTGGCCAAAAGGTGGTCACCTGGGAAAGTGCAGAACCGTGATTGATCTCTGAACAGAATGCAACGCCATTTATCAGCATACCCCGCTTCCCTGTAACAGTAACACTCTAAATTCAACCATTTCTTTTGTAGTGTTCACTGCAGACAACGCGTTTGGTGGTAACTTTCTATTAGTCTCTGATCAATGGTGTGGGATGTCACAAAATGATCCAGGGGGTCCACTACGTATTCTCGGACGGCAGGCGCAGGTGCACAGATCTGCGATCTTCCCCTACGTTGGTCCGACATGGTGGACTGGAAGCTCGACAACAAATATACTTGCTCTCACGTCACCACGCAGCCCAACATCGGGTCATTGTCACATCGGAATGTCTCAAATATCTGGTTATTGCTTGATCCGACGAGCCGGCCAAATGGAGACCCAAAGTGAGGCCCACTCTATAACGTACTGGCAACACTTTCTCAGACATATGTGGCATTTTCATGTCCTTTTTAGAGACTACTCAACACGCTGTTGACGACCCTTATATACCATACCAGACCTGGTGACAATACTGAACACGCATATCACAAATTCACTCTCATGATCGTTCTACTCCTCACAGAGAACCATTTGCATGCCCGCCAACGGTGTGGAAGTGTACAAATTTACACTGACGTCTAACCAGGTCTTCTAGGTGTATTTTTTGTCAGAAAGTGTATTGAAACTAGGCTATAACCCGAAATAAATCAGAAAAAGAGCTAGATGAAAGGTTAACATAATGGAAAATGAAGTAAAAAGTGAGGGATTTCGGCTGCTCTTGTGCGGAATTTAACACTAACATATGCCACGAAAGGAACGACAGGAATATCCCAGACAGAATGAGCATTTTTGAAACGAAAAAGCTGCCATATACACTGGCCAACCAAGAATAAAATGGCTAAACAGGTGATAATGATGGCAGCACAAGAGAAGATGGTGCAAGCTGGTCTCACTGCTGTGAGTGATAGATACATCAGCGAATCTTGTGATATGTCTGCGTAAGCAAAAGCAACTAACGATCGAAGTACGAAAACAATTTATTGGACTGTTCAATCAACCAAAACAAATTCTCCAATTATAACACCAACACGAAACAGTGATCCGTCTTTGAATCACAACTACATACAAGAATCATATAGAAAACAACTGAAATAATTTCCTACTAGTCTCTGCCAGAGACTTTTCCGATATACCAAGCCTAATCCAGAGATCAGGGAGAAGATCCAAGCCGGGCTGCCAGGGCGGCAGGTGTCCACGTCTGCTGGCGGTCGATGAACTGCCGATGTGCGGTTTTTTTTTTTTTTTTCTTTATTGTAATTTGAACACCCCATACAAGGTGGGCTGGCAGCGGAAAAGTGTACTCCGCTCTTCAGCCATAAGTAGTACAATAAAAGTGAAATGGAGACAGAAAAGTAACAGACTGGCGGCTTAAAAAACAGTAGATACAATAATTAAAAAACATGAAGCCGTTCACACTCGACGAAACAAACAAGAAAACTGTCGGCACTATGCACAAACACTGACGAGTTAGACGACACATGTGAACGAAGGATCGTGGACGGCGAAAAACACTGATGCACAAACACGACGGCACAGACACTAAACCGAGGGCGGTGATCTCCGGCGCGCGAATGTTCACATGCGTGTGCGAGTCCGGGGACCTGCCAAGAGAGGAGGAGGAGGAGGAGGAGGAGGAGGGGCAGGCGGAGAGCGAGAGGGGAGAGCAGAGACGCTACAGGCAGGGGAGAGAGGGGGGAGAGAGGAAGGGGAGGGGAAGCCCGGGGGAAGAGGGGTGGAGGGAGGGGACGGGGGAAAAGGAAAGAGAAGGGAGGGGAAGAGAAGGGAGGGAGGGTGCCTAAGGGAAAGGACACCGGAAGTGGGGGGGCAAGGTCAAAGTTGATAGGAGGGGTAGATGGAGGGGAGGAGGACATCATCAGGGAGGGGGAACTGGCGGAAGCCACCTTGGGAGAGAGTAAGGAGGGTGGAGAGATGGAGACCGGGTGGGACGTGGGAATACAGGCGCGGCAGCGGGCGGGGATGGGAGAGGATCGGGGATACGAGCGGGTGAGGAGGATCAAGTTTACGGGAGGTGTACAGGATCCGTATCCTTTCAAGGAAAAGGAGGAGGTGGGGGAAGGGGATGAGATCATACAGGATCCGCATGGGGGAGGGGAGACGGATGCGATAGGCAAGGCGGAGAGCATGGAGTTCAAGGATTTGGAGGGATTTATAAAAGGTAGGGGGGGCGGAGATCCAGGCTGGATGGGCATAACAAAGGATAGGGCGGATGAGGGATTTATAGGTGTGGAGGATTGTGGAAGGGTCCAGACCCCACGTACGGCCAGATAGGAGCTTGAGGAGACGGAGTCGGGAACGTGCCTTGGCTTGGATTGTACGGAGATGGGGAGTCCAGGAGAGGCGACGGTCGAGGGTGACGCCAAGGTACTTAAGGGTGGGAGTGAGGGCGATGGGCCGATGTGCGGCCGAGCGCCGTCCTTTATAGCGCTTCGGCAGATGAGTACCTCGGAACTATTTTCCATCACGTGGTTTGGCGTGTGAAAATAGTTGCGGGATCTGCTGCGACCTCTTCCTTTATTTGGGCCGGTAGTGGCCCCTGGTGGCCGCTGGTGTCTTTGCTGTGTTGTTGTTGTTGCTGTTGTTGTTGCCATTCATCAATATTGCCTGTCGGTTGTGTAGTGCTTTGGTGTGACTGCGAAGCGGGCAACCCGCGGCTGCAGGCTGTCAGTTTGGTTGCTGATATTGTAGGCGCCGTGATGTCTGGTGGAGAAGGCCACAGCATCTTGTTTTACTTCTGTTTAGCGAGCATTAGGTAACGGTTGGCACGAAGAAGAATATGGACGAGTCAGCTGTCGGCTAGGTCACGCGACGCAACTGCTGAAGAATCAGGTAGCGGAAAAAAGATTATTTTGTGATAAAAATGTACTCAGTGATGTGTCTCCGTACGGGCACGTAACGTAAGAGTAAAGGTAGTTCGCAAAACGTGCAAAATTCAGTAGAATGGAGACAAATAAAAGTTAATGCCCTCGTGCATCTCCCGCACAGTGTGAACGGAAAGACTGGATTCATCACTTTGCCTCGAACGAAGCGTTGCTGGAATGTACCATTCGTGCTAATGTGACTTCTGTGTGAACAATGCAGGGCTGTAAAGTGGATAATCCAACAATAATGTCAAGTTCTATTGGACTAGTGTTACGTTAATAGACAATTAGCACGTCCTTTATCCTCTCCATAATTATCTGTTTATCGTAGCGACATTTTATCTTTGTTGCAGTGGAGTAATAACGGAGGAAAAAGCGAATATGATCAGGACAGTGTGGGTGAGTAGGAGAGGCAGATGGTCGTTAAATATACGTCCCGCCCTCAACGCATGCTCGTATTGATTCGGTTACAAAGGGACATTCTGTTAGGAGGTGTGACAGATAGATTAAGGCGGATGTAGATACTGCGAGGATATTATCGTAAGTACCATAACGTTTGACGATTTCAAGCTACGTTCTCACCCTCTTGAGGGAACGTGCACGACTTACACTTCGTAATGTCAAAATGACGTGCGTGTTCCCAGCAGCACTATTCGAGTAAGGAACCGTGACACTGTCATCAACCTCTCCAGTGCGTAAGTGGATTCTCGGAAATCGTAACATAATCGGAAATATACAGCCAAATAATTTTGAAAATAAGAATATGAACGTTATTGCTGCTCATATCACTCTCAGCACTTTAAGCTGTCCTCTTTAAATCTCGCCTAACTACATCTTTTGAAAACGCGACATATTCGGAACAAACTGTCACAAATATGCGTCAAGTAGGAGTTTAAATAACATTGCTTATGCCAGACTCTGTTACAGACGCGAAGATAAGAAGAGACACATTAGTACATAGCAGTATACGAACCTAGTCCCATCGATCCAGAAAACTCACTGCGCTAATACATTGAAGTGCCGAAGAAACTGGTACAAGCACGCATATTCAAATACAGAGATATATATACAGGCAGAAAACAGCGCTCCGATCCAAAACGCTTATATAAGACAACAAATGTCGGGCGCAGTTGTTAGATCGGTTACTGCTGCTACAGTAGCAGGTTATCCAGATCTGAGTTTGAACGTGGTGTTACAGTCGGCGCATGAGTGATGGGACGCGGCATCTCCCAGGTAGCGACGAAGTGGAAAATTTTAAGATCATTTCACGGGTGTACCGTGAAAATCAGGAAGCCGCTAAAACATCAAATCTCCAACACCGCTGCTGCCGGGAAAACTCCTGCAAGAACGGAATCACCGACGACTCAAGAGAATCGTTCAACGTGACCGAAGTGCAACGCCTGTACATGGAATACTGCCATAACACGCAAGTTTTAGTACAAGAGCAATGAAATTCGACGAAATCAATTTAGCGTTTCCAATGGTCTCTACTGAACGCTCGTCTTGCGGCGAAAGTCATTTCCGAGTAATGCGTGCGTTTCATGAATGGGTCCCTGCTGTTGGGTACAGCTCGGAATCGCCGTTTTTTGAATTTGTTGTCGATTGTGCTGACACATGGTCCGAGCCAGAGGGAGTCCACGTATATGGTAAGTCATGCGGATGGATTGCCATAACGTGACGTTACTATAGAGTGAAAGAATGATTTGTACGTGGTTCTAATGTTGTAAGATCGTATGGGATATTTTCGAAAAGTGCGCTCCGATAATGTCTGTTGAAAAAAAAGTACTTACTTTCAGGAGCAATACATATGCAATCGTGTGGCAGCAATAACACAAACTCTGAAATATATTCGTCATATGGTCAGAGGAAAAGAGTGTATTTTCAACAGCGTCGTGACTAAATCAGAGGAAGTACTATTTTGGCAGTGAGAGCTACGACGGAATAAAGAGGGCTCACACAATAATGGTCTACTAGTAGTCTGTTAGGGAACTAAAACTGTAAATCAATATGCGCAGAACTGTGTAACTGAAAACTTCTGATGCGGGGCTTTTCCGAATAGACAAAAGTTCGCTTTAGTAAGCCCTCCACCTGTGCAGTATAGTGAAACTGGAAGTCCCGTGACATATGGCTGAACTGTGCATCAGTGTTTTAACGACCTGCATTCGATAGACGTTCTCACCGTGTTGCAATTATGTAGGATCACGCACTTTATCCGTAGTGCCCCATGCGTGAGGTTTCGGCACACAGTCCACCTTCTACAAACTGTTGACTGTCGTACCAATTTGCAAGCAAAAAGGTCGCGTACAACACGTATCAGGAAACATTTGGCACCAGATGCGGGAGACGAAGTAGTTGTTTGCATGAATGGCGGTGAGATGCAAACCTCCCAACTTCCAACAACAACAGTCTGGAACCGCGCGACCGCTACGGTCGCAGGTTCGAATCCTGCTCGGGCATGGATGTGTGTGATGTCCTTAGGTTAGTTCTAAGTTCTAGGGGACTTATGACCGCAGCAGTTGAGTCCCATAGTGCTCAGAGCCATTTTTTTTCCAACAACAGCGAATGCACGCACAGTACTGCGTTCACCACTGTGTGTGCAAAGAGAGGTCAGATACCGACCAATACGTACCGAGTAATCAGTGGCGCCATACGTCATCTACCTGAGTAAGCTGAGTGTCAACATGAGGCACTAATGGTCCAGGCCAGAGAACACCTAATGCTGCAATTAACTTGAAAGCCCATTCCAGTTGTTTCTTTTAAACGCACTCACCTTAATTGGGTTTAAAGCAGCCTTTCAGAGGGAATTCCATGGTGGACTGACAAATGTCTGACTTCTATTAATTTCACTGCATAATGAGCATCCGTATTTATACATATTACTAAATTAAATTTCAAAGCCGCATTTCTCTGTTCAAAGATGAAGACCAAACTCAGGAAATTTTTGTAGCTATTTTGACGCGGATTTTGCTAACAGATATGTGATGGCTAAATTTGTGCGTTTTATCAACTAAACTTAATAACAGATTTGTCAGGAATTATAAATAATGAGCAGATAAACGAGGCATCTCGCTCATTACTCAAGATAGCATGCTCTATATTTCCTCGTGACAGAACTCCCAAAGCCGGCCGCTGTGGCCGAGCGGTTCTACGCGCTTCAGTCTGGATCCACGCTACCGCTACGGTCGCAGATTCGAATCCTGCCTCGGGCATGGATGTGTGTGATGTCCTTAGGTTAGTTAGGTTTAAGTAGTTCTAAGTTCTAGGGGACTGATGACCTCAGATGTTGAGTGCCATAGTGCTCAGAGCCATTTGACCCATTTTTGAACTCCCAAAGCAGAAAATTTACTGACTTTATAAAAAAAAGCGCCGCAGATAGATCTTCAGTGCAAGAACCTACTATAATTTACTTCACACTTTTAGTCTGAGGGGTTAATCAGTTATGAAAACGTACTATTTACGATAAATTACTAATACTTCTACGGACATTAGGCTAGAGATGGATTTTTTATGAATGATTTACTGAAATCTAAAGACAAACACACTTATTTCTTAGAAGCACAGTGTCATACCCTCAGCCACAAAAGTTAAGGGGGGGGGAGTAGAACGTCAAACGGGCGGACTTGGAGCAGGAGAGGCATCACACGACATTTTAATATCCGGTGTCTATACTTTTACAAATAAATTCATAAAACTTTGTCAGCATCACCAGGAAAGATTCAGGATTCACACTCGTTGCAGTGGAAGTTCGAAAACATAACAACATATTTTTTTTCACGTGTGAAATTTCAACATTTTTTCACTTAGTAATGGCTGCATTTGTTGCTATAGGTACACTTTTCTTCATAAGTTAGAGAGATTCTTCGATGAATTTTGCACAGCATACATACCATACTTACAGGTGTGAAACTCTAGAATTTATTTAATTTATGAAAAAACGAATGATCTGTTGTATTTTAAACTTCATGTTTTAAAAAAAACACAAATTTTGTAGTTAATTACCTCAATTTTTACCACAGTTTTTAATAGATTTGGACAATTCTAAAGTTTTATACAGCTTTATGTATGGTTTGCATGCTGTGCAAAATTCATCGAACCATCTCTCTTACTTATGAAGAAAAGTGTACCTATAGCAACAAATGTTGCCATTAGTAAGTGAAAAAAATGATGAAATGTCACATGTAAAAAAATTACTTCGTTATGTTTTCGAACTTCCACTGCTATGAGTGTGAATTCTGAATCCTTCCTGGTCATGCTGACAAAGTTTTATGAATATATTTGTAAAAGTATAGACAGGAGAAATTAAAATGTCCTGTGGTGCCTCTCCTGCTCCAAGTCGACCCGTTTGACGTTCTACCCCCCTTAAAGTACATAGAAGATCAGAGTAGATTGTATAATGTCGAAATATCGAAAAGAGAGGAAGACAACATAAGTTACTTCGTTTTCATGTTTCGTGTAACTAGCAGTTGGAGAGAAGCACTCGTACGGAATCATGCATATGAAATGCTTAATTTAGCTTCCTTGCCTTTGCACAATACATTCGCTGAAGCTTACACTGCTTGGTAATTAATTACCTGCCAATTATTCCTATACGTACTGTTACAGACAGACTGATTCGCGAGGACGTTTGCGTGGGTAATTTATAATTAGTAAGGATGAGTGTGTAGTGTATGTACTGTTACCTGTTCCATGCTCCGTTGGCATTTGGAGTTACATCTCGTGGTAATTACGTGAGCTAGGAGAGTGTTAACTGCAGAGGAAGCGATAACTAGAGAGCAAAGCGCTTAAGTTTACGTCTGCCGCAATTACGGAGAGAAGCGAATCTTGAACGAAATATGTACTTACACCTGTATACAAAACGTAAGGATCAAAGTCGATTTATGTGTCACTGCTACGTAACATAGCTCGACAAAACTTGGTCTGTAGATCGAAAGAACTGATACAGTGTAGAACAGGAGGTAATAAACAAATACGGAATGAGACGAACGGAAATGACACATTCGAAGACAATAATTACAATGATATCAGCGCCATTCGTAGTGGTCCCCTGCGCTTTACAACGAGGGATATGGTTATTAATAGTGTGCATGATCACCATGGCCGGCCGCGGTGGCCAAGCGGTTCTAGGCGCTTCAGTCCGGAACCGCGCGACTGCTACGGTCGCAGGTTCTAATCCTGCCTCGGGCATGGATGTGTGTGCTGTCCTTAGGTTAGTTAGGTTTAAGTAGTTCTAAGTTCTAGGGGACTGATGACCTCAGACGTTAAGTCCCATAGTGCTCAGAGCCATTTGAACCATTTGATCACCACGAAAGTGCTCGCAACGTGCTCCCATGCTGTCTACGAGGGTGATAAGAGGTTCTTGTAGTGGCGCGCCCCACTCCTTCACCAGCACAACCGACTACTGTTGAATCATAGTACGTACTGCAATACGTCTCCGCTATGCTTCCCACATTATACTGTTCCGCCAAGCGCGACTTTTCAAGGGTTCATTCGGACTGACTTTATTTTTAAGCCTGATAATTATAGTGAATCAGATTTTGATATGAAGACTTATTTTCTCGCTTTAGTGACGTCAGGTAAGTCAGAAATATTCACTGTTACACTCATGCTCGTAAATTAAGGATAATTGCAGAATGTGGTGTCAGACAACGTGGCACTACACAGAAGTGGCGCTAATGGCATAGTCACATAGGGAACACACACGACGCAGATCTGTACGTCCACAGTATTGGTGATAAGTTTAGAAAACCGTCCCGATACACATGTGCTACAAAACGCCACTGTTTCCAGCGCATGTACCCCGACATCAGTATAGGATATGATCACCATGCATACGTACACAGGCTGCACAACGGGTTGGCATACTCTGGATCAGGTGGTCGAGCAGCTGCTGGGGTATAGCCTCCCATTCTTGCACCATTGCCTGTCGGAGCTCCTGAAGTGTCGTAGGGGTTTGAAGACGTGCTGCGATACGTCGACCGAGAGCATCCCAGAGGTGCTCGATGGGGTTTAGGTCTGGAGAACAGGCAGGCCACTCCATTCGCCTGATATCTTCTTTTTCAAGGTACTACTCCACGATGGCAGCTCGGTGGGGCCGTGCGTTATCATCCATCAGGGGATGGTGGGGCCCACTGCACCCCTGAAAATGCGGACATACTGGTGCAAAATGACGTCCCGATACACCTGGCCTCTTACAGTTCCTCTGTCAAAGACATGCAGTGGTGTACGTGCACCAAACATAACCCCACCCCACACCATCAAGCCACGACCTCTATACTGGTCCCTTACAAGGACATTAAGGGGTTGATATCTGGTTCCTGGTTCACGCCAGATGAAAACCCGGCGAGAATCACTGTTCAGACTATATCTGGACTCGTCCGTGAACGTAACCTGGATCCGCTGTTCAATGACCATGTACCGTGTTCTTGTCACCAGCCTCTCCTGTGACCAGGGGTCAGTGGAATGCACTTTGCAGGTGTCTGGGCGAATAAACCATGTCTGTTCAGTCGTCTGTAGACTGTGTGTTTGGAGACAACTGTTCCAGTGGCTGTGTTAAGGTCCCGCTACCTGCAGTACTCCGTGGCCGTCTGCGGGCACTGATGGTGAGAGATCGGTCTTTTTTCGGTGTTGTATGCTGTGGATGTCCCGTACTGTAGCGCCTGGACATGTTTCCTGTCTGCTGGAATCGTTGCCATAATCTTCAGGTCATACTTTGTGGCACACGGAGGGCGCGTGCTACGACCTGCTGTGTTTCACCAGGCTCCAGTCGCCCTAGTATTCTACCCTTCATAACGTTATCAATATGTGGTCTTTGAGCCATTCTCAACACACAGTTACCATTAGCACGTCTGAGTTGCCATTAGCACGTCTGAAAACGTCTGCACACTTACTAGCTGCACCGTACTCTGACATGCACCAACACATCTATGCGTATGCGGACTGCTGCCAGCGCCACCGTGCGACGACCGCAGGTCAAATGCACCGCATGGCCATACTCTGAGGTGATTTAAAGCCGCAAACCGCCCACCAGAGCGTTGTTTCACCGTGTGTCAGTATTATCCTTAATTTATGAGCATGAGTGTAGATAGAATGTTGTGTTCTGAGTAATTGTGTTAAAAATTTGTTTTCTTTTATTTGCTTCATGGTCGATCGAGCACATTCCTGATACGGTGGCCCAGTGATGATCTACCGACACGGCGTGCGGCAGTACCGATCACTAAAAGAGTAATGCTGGAGGTCAGCGACAGGAAGAGTTGCTGGACTGTATTGTCAAGAGAGATCTTTTACTTTGTTGTCCACTTAAATTCAATTTAACATTTTAAAAATTATATCTGTTCTTATAGATACTAGTCAGAGATAACATCTATCACGGCGTGGATAATAAAAGGAGGCTGTATACATGGTGAGTCACTAACTATTGCCACTAAGAATAGCTCCGGAGGTACAACAGGAGCTGAAATGTCCCTAGGACAAATGTTGCATGGGACAATGGGGACCATGATATGACGTTGGTTTTTTTCTGATAGATGTGCAACAGTAAGGTCTTTGAAGATCAACGAAGGTCAAAAAGGTGGCATGAACATCCATTTATAGGTGTTCAAGTGACGACCAGTTGTATCAATGCAGTACTGCAATCTTCTTAGCATGGATTGAGTGGTATTCCTCATCACACCGGCACTTATCGAAGCACATGCTCTGACAATTCTATCTCGCATATCTTCAGGTGTTATTGGAACGTCTTCACAAACAATGTCTTTTACGAATCCCCACAAGACAAAATTCAGAGGCGTCAAGTCTGGCGAACGAGCCGGCCATGACACACCTCCTCAGGGTCAAATCCAACGATTTGGGAATTGTCTCTGCAACTCATTTCTAGCCATCAGCGAAAACTGTGCCGGACACCCATCGTGTTGATACCACATTCTGTTCCTTGTTCCTAAAGGTATTTCTTCCAGTAACAGACCTAATGTTTCTTGCAGGAATGTGGTGTACTTCCTACCATTAAGATTTCCTACGATGAGATATGGGCCTACAATTCTGTCCTCCAGAAACCCACACCATTCATTCACCGACCACGGTATCAGGTTTGCAACTTTCCGCAGCCAACATGGATTTTAAGTTGCGGAATGATGCATGTTTTGCAAATTAACATTTCTATGGTTCGTGACTGTAGCCTCGTCAGTAAATAAAATCAAATTAATTGATGTGTCATCCCTCTGAATCTGAAGTTGAGCCCATCGGTAGAATTCAAGGCGACACATACAATCCGTACCAGTTAATTCTTGGTGGAGACTGATATGGTAAGGATGATGCAGAACACGAACAACACTACGTTGGGTCATGCCAGACTCCCTTGCGATTTTACGCGAACTAACACAAGGATCTCGAACCACAGTGGCAAGAGTACCAATTTCCCTTTCCTCATTAGCAACTTTCCTTCGCCGGATATGTTTCCGATGCGTTAAAGATCGACTTGTTCTTAATTTATCATACACATATTTAAATGTACGACGTTTAGGGTGAGCACGTTGAGGATATCTTTCAGCTTAGAAGTCTCTAGCTCTCACTGAATTTCGTTTGCATTCTCCGTAAATCAGAAGCATATCGACTTGTTCGTTGAAGGAGTTGCCAACCGGAGTGGGCGAGCGGTTCTAGGCCCTTCAGTCTGGAACCTCGTGACCGGTACTGTCGCAGGTTCGAATCCTGCCTCGGCCATGGATGTGTGTGATGTCCTTAGGTTAGTTAGGTTTAAGTAGTTCTAAGTTCTAGGGAACTGATGACCTCAGATGTTAAGTCCCATAGTGCTCAGAGCCATTTGAACCTTTTTTTTTCTTTGAAGGAATATATCATTCACATTCGCTTGATTCGACGATACTAATCTTACCGTTTCTGTTAGTGCTGTATTGCGAAACCGTCGAATGGTGTTTACATGTCAATGACGCGTTAGCTGGATACGCCATATTAGGCGAATATTTACTATTTGCACGATATACGAGAGAGAATTGTCAGAGTATGTGCTTCAATAAGTGCGAAGTGATAAGGAATACCACTCAGTCCATAATAAGAAGATTGCAGCACGATATTGCTTCCAGTGGTCATCACTTCGAACACTTTCTGTAAATGGACGTTGACCTTCAAACACCTTGGTGTTACACATCATTGGATTCGAGTCGATAGCCGTTATCGGAAAATAAGTACCAAACTGTAGCATCCCACTGAAAAAAAAACCAAAGATGACCTTCATATCTCTGAAGCGACTCCACGTAGCAAGAAAAAACCAACGTCATATTATGGCCCCCGTTGTCCCATGTCATATTTATCTCACAAAGTTTTCAGCTACTATCATACTTTCGAAGTTATTCTAGGTGGCAACAGTCACCCTTTATTTCTTGTTGCGTACGTCTCTTGAGTAATTCAGTACCTCACCGACATACCTGTAGTCCACTGTTAAGGAAAATACTATTCAGCTTATTTCAATTTTATTAAAACTGGAAAAGCCTGCAAGCAGCTTATTTATAACATACTAACTGCAGGAAAGGGGCTGGACTGAATCACAATTCGAGTGTTAGAGATATTTCATTTGAACAAGCTATTCACAAAGCAGTTGCGTGAATATTAAGAATAGGGGTGAATGGTAGCCTCTCTGAAACGTGAATCAAGAATTATTCAGTAATAGAAACCTCTCTGAAGGTGTTTATGAAAAGAGAAATCATTGAGAGTGATTGGAATTATTTTATACGGGGTAGTGTTAATAGATTTATCAGATCATAGCTTCAAGAAGTAGTTTATATGCCAATAATTTACAGACATATACACTCAAATAGCAGCTGTGAACTAACGATGTTAGCGACGATGCGTTGTTGTTTTTCACAACTGAGTTTTTTCGAACTTCAGCAGTAACATGAGTCATTTGAAAGATTTCCGACCTTGCATCTTTTCATGAAATAATCTGCTTCGTATTTGGAATTCCAATGAAGAACAACTGCCAAGATGAGAAACATAGAAGTAGATATCCTCGGTATAACAAAGCAGTTTAAATCACTTAATAAAGGCAAAGCCTCCGGTCCAGATTGTATACCAGTCAGGTTCCTCTCAGAGTATGCTGATAAAATAGCTCCATATTTAGCAATTATATACAACCACTCGCTCACAGAAAGATATGAACCTATAGACTGGAAAATTGCTCAAGTCACACCAATACCCAAAAAGGGAAGTAGGAGTAATCCGCTGAATTACAGGCCTATATCACTAACGTCGATTTGCAGTAGGGTTTCAGGACATATACTGTATTCGAACATTATGAAGTACCTCGAAGATAACGATTTATTAACATATGGTCAGCACGGATTCAGAAAATATCGTTCATTTGAAACACAACTATCTCTTTGTACTCATGAAGTAATGAGTGGTATCAACAGGGGATGTCAAATTGATTCCACATTTTTAGATTTCCAGAAGGCTTTCGACACCGTTCCTCACAAGCGTCTTCTAATCAAACTGCGTGCCTACAGAGTATCGCCTCAGTTGTGCGACTGGATTCGTGATTTCCTGTCAGAAAGGTCACAGTTCGCAGCAATAGACGGTAATTCATCGAGTAAAACAGAAGTAATATCCGGCATTCCCCAAGGAAGTGTTATAGGCCCTCTATTGTACCTGATCTATATTAGCAACATAGGAGACAATCTGAGTAGCCGTCTTAGATTGTTTGCAGATGATTCTGTCATTTACCGTCTTGTAAAGTCATCAGATGATCAAAACGGCTCGCAAAATGATTTAGATAAGATATCTGTATAGTGCGAAAAGTGGCAATTGACCCTGAATAAGGAAAAGTGCGAAGTTATTCACATGAGTTCTAAACGAAATCAACTAAATTTCGATCACGCGATAAGTCACACAAATCTGAGGGCTGTAAAATCAAACTATATACTTAGGGATTACAATTACAAATAACCTAAATTGGAACGATCACATAGATAATATTGTGGGTAGAGCAAACCAAGGACTGCGATTCATTGGCAGAACACTTAGAAGACGCAACAGGTCTACCAAAGAGACTGCTTACACTACGCTTGTCCACCCTGTTCTGGAGTACTGCTGTGCGGTGTGGGATCCACATCAGGTGGGACTGACGGATGACATCGAAAAAGTACAAAGAAGGGCAGCTCATTTTGTACTATCGCGAAATAGGGGAGATAGTGTCACAGACATGATACGTGAATTGGAGTGGCAATCACTAAAACAAAGGCGTTTTTCGTTGCGACGTGATCTTCTCATGAAAGTTCAATCACCAGTTTTCTCCTCCGATTGCGACAACCTTCTGTTGGAACCGACCTAAATAGAGAGAAATGATCATCACGATAAAATAAGAGAAATCAGGGCTCGCACGGGAAAATTTAAGTGCTCGTTTTTCCCGCGTGCCGTTAGAGAGTGGAACGGTAGAGAGACAGCTTTAAGGTGGTTCATTGAACCCTCTGATGTAGAGGGAAGATTTAAATAACGGATTTACATCTTTGAAAATCAACAAACTTGAGTAAATATTTTGTCGCCATTGTGTAGAGAGTAAGATCTAACAATAATAAGAATTCATACCTATCCACGTCTGTATAAAGCTGAGACGGGTTTTAGCCAACGGAGCGTTACCTAAGAACGTAATTTCAAAAGCTATTTTTCCTACCTTAACTGAAGCAGCGCAGTCGGTGGCCACACAGCACGCGACCGCGTTGAACAGAACAGGTGCTGGAGCTCTTCTGAGCGGAAGATACTCGGCAAACGGAGAGTGGGCTGCCCGTTCCCCGACAGAAAGACCATCGAGTCCGTGCGGTATGTGTTGAGAAGGCGAAAAGCAACTCTTCCTCGTGCACCAACGACCACCCACATGTTATCAGTCGCACTGATGGAGGAATGTAACGTCCAGGCGACCATCTTGAATCACCATTACTTAAGTGTAGTTACTCTCTTTGAATGGAAGGGTCATTTCCGTTCGTCTCATTGCGTATTTCTTCCAATTACCTCGTGCACTGTAGAGCAGCAGCCCTTCCTGTGCGTGGCCAAGGTTCATCGAGCTTTGAATCTTAGCTATGACACATCAGGTGAAACCTGCTATCGTCCCAAAGTTTCATTCACCATTGTATGTATATACTTATGATTTAAAGTTCCCACCGCATATTTCTCTCAGAATGTGATGGACAATCACAAAAAGTACTGAATGAGTCTTGATACCACTTTATTAGTTTTGTTGTTGTTGTGGTCTTCAGTCCAGAGGCTGGTTTGATGCAGCTCTCCATGCTACTCTATCCTGTGCAAGCTTCTTCATCTCCCAGTACCTACTGCAACCTACATCCTTCTGAATCTGTTTAGTGTATTCATCTCTTGGTCTCCCTCTAAGAATTTTACCCTCCACGCTGCCCTCCAATACTAAATTCGTGACCCCTGGATGTCCCAGAATATGTCCTACCAACCGATCCCTCCTTCTACTCAAGCCGTGCCACAAATTTCACTTCTCCCCAATTCTGTTCAATACCTCTTCGTTAGTTATGTGATCTACCTATCCAATCTTAAGCATTCTTCTGTAGCACCACATTTCGAAAGCTCCTATTCTCTTCTTGTCTAAACCATTTATCGTCCACGTTTCACTTCCATACATGGCTACACTCCATACAAATACTTGCAGAAACGACTTCCTGACACTTAAATCTGTACTCGATGTTAACAAATTTTTCTTCTTCAGAGACGCTTTCCTTGCCATTGCCAGTCTACATTTTATATCCTCTCTACTTCGACAATCGTGAGTTATTTTGCTCCCCAAATAGCTAAACTCATTTACTACTTTAAGCGTCACATTTCCTAATCTGATTCCCGCAGAATCTCCCGATTTAATTCGACTACATTCCATTATCCTCGTTTTGCCTTTTGTTGATGTTTATCTTATATCCTCCTTTCAAGACATATTCCATTCCGTTCAACTGCATTTCCAAGTCCTTTGCTGTCTCTGACAGAATTACAATGTCATCGGCGAACCTCAAAGTTTTTATTTCTTCTCCATGGATTTTAATTCCTAATCCGAATTTTTCTTTTGTTTCCTTTACTGCTTGCTCAATACACAGATTGAATAACATCGGTCTCACTCCCTTCCCGACCACTGCTTCCCTTTCATGCCACTCGACTCTTATAATTGCCATCTGGTTTCTGTACAAATTGTAAATAGCCTTTCTCTCCCTGTATTTTACCCCTGCCACCTTCAGAATATGAAAGAGAGTAATCCAGTCAACATTGCCAAAAGCTTTCTGTAAGTCTACGAATGCTAGAAACGTAGGCTTCCCTTTCCTTAATCTATTCTCTAAGATAAGTAGTGGGGTAAGTATTGCCTCATGTATTCCAACATTTCTACGGAATCCAAACAGATCTTCCCCGAGGTCGGCTTCTACCAGTTTTTCCATTCGTCTGTAAAGAAATCGTGTTAGTATTTTGCAGCCGTGGCTTATTAAACTCATTTATTAATATGAATAATTCTAGAAAATTAGCTTAAATACGTCCCTCCCCTGTGTTTTTCATTTATATTTGAAAGCTAATCTCAGAAGCTATGGTAGGGCTGCGGGTGAAGCTGATTCCTGCACGTGGTGCTCCTGCATAGGTACTTGGAATAGAGTTTCCAGTACTGAACCGAGCAGCAGCATTGAGGTACAAGCAAATGATGTCATCTGACTTTTAATGTAGACAGGCTGTCATCTCCCAAACAAGAGATTTTGGGTGAACACTGCCAAACTAACTGCTGTGATGTTCTGTGCCTACAAGAAACCCACAGAAATGATGAAACGTGTCGCCCCAAAATACCTGGAATGGGACTTGTTGCAGAAAGACCTCATAAACAATATGGAAGTGCCTTATTTGCATGACCCGACCTCGACATTATGTCTACATCGATCTCTGAACACAATGATATTGAAATACTCACAGTAGAACTCGATAACTGTATCGTATCGTCTATCTACAAACCACCTAATACGAAGTTCTGTTTTGTAACCCCTGAGAACTTCAACAAACACCAAACCAAGGTTGTAGTCGGAGACTTCAACAGCCACAGTACAGTTTGGGGCTACTCACAAGATGATGACAACGGGGAATAAGTGCGAAAATGGTCTGACAACCTCCAACTAACTCTCATCCACGATAGTAAACTCCCGGCATCTTTCAACAGTGGGCGTTGGAAACGTGGACATAGCCCAGATCTAATATTCGCAAGTGAGCACATAGGCCAACAGTGTGTTAAGACGGTTTGCCACCGTGTACCCAACTCTCAACACCGCCCTGTGATGTGCCAAGTTACTGCAGTATCTCAACCGAGAACAATTCCATTCCGCAGGAGATACAACTTCCGTAAGGCCAGCAGGGAGCTTTTTAGTACCAACGTGGATGAAATTGCAACTGATCTCCAGGCAACTCCAGAAAACTACAGTAAGTTTGTGGATGGAGTTGTAATGTCTCTTGCAAAGGTCTCTCCGCGATATTTTCAGAAATTTTATAAATTATATAACTCAGTACATATCTCGAAATATCTCTTCTTATCTTACCAATTATCAATGCAAAGTAGTTTCAAGCCCAATTATTCCTTGGAGCGTCCATTTACTCCATGGAATAGCTTCTCTGCTATCTATGTTTTCTCTTATGAAAAGAATAAAAAACTTCTTGCTGATTAGTCGTAAAAGAAGGATCTATATGTACGTATTGTTGAGCGAGTCGCCATCTTGATGAGATTCTGTATGAGAAGGAATTTAATACATGAACTAAACTAAAGTAATTGTGTTCGCGTATTATTTAACGGATTATTATTATTGACAGTGTCTGCTTACTACGTTGTGTTGCACGGGATCAGTGGGGAACGTCTGATTTACACTGGACGAACCTGCCGTTTTGAATGCTCAAGATATCCAGTTACTTCTAATAAATAGGCTAACACGGTCTTACCAGCAGATCTCCGGTCTTCCCCATGTGATCACCGAAAGTTAATAATTATTACAAATGTTTCCAGGAAATCGACTGACAATTTTCGTCGCACTGAGACTTCGAAATTGCTTCACTGCCTTATGGAATTTAAGTTAAGCTTAATTTAATCAGGACAGAACAGTATTGGACTGTGTGAATGTGATAAGTCTGCTTTGTCAATGAAAATTCCCTTAATATACGCATGTTTTTACTATCCTGATCAGTGAAGCTAAATCAGGCCGGTGTGAGAGAGGTTCTTTAAATTTAAGAAATAGTAAAGAGTGAAGAAGGTATCACGGTCATCTATGCCACGGGGGTGCAGAGCACAACACCTCTAAGGATTAACAACCCAGTCGGCAGCCCTAATGAATAAATACCTGTCGCTGTTTGAACGAGATCAATTCAATGAGCAAACCATCTTCGCTGGTCAAGAAGTAATGTCTTTCATAGCAGAAAACAAAAGAGAAAGATGGATTAAACTTATGGTGAAAACAGATGTTTCAATTAGTAGCTAGTAGGCCTGGAAACTGCTGAAAAAAACTAAATAACGATCCAACCAAACATGCCAATCACGATAACATCACTCCAAATGAAATATCTGCACAGATTCTTGAGGATGCTAACCCAACATCTCCTATCAAAAAATCGGACTTCAAATTGAGAGGTGGCATGAGCCCCATCTCATATTTCTATCTTACGATTTTCCTCTCCAATTGCATGCGGTGTAAAGTTGCTATTCCTTCACATGCGGACTTCCCACACAGCGTCTCTCGTCACCCGGGTGGTCCGGTAACAGGCGGGCTCTGCTAATCTTGAAAGGGTAAGCCGACAGGGGTGAGGGAGTCGAGTGAATGCTTTCCAGACGCCGACGGAGGAGACACGCTCGGAGGGGCCTGAAGTAGCGGCTGGGCTAGAGGTCCCGTTACTTCGCAGAAACTTAGCGAAAACACTTTCTGGCGGGCTACCAGCAAGGCGTGGGAATGACTTGTGTACCCAGGCAGTTTTGCCGGGCAAATTCCCGCGCTTTCTGCAAAATCGTAACTGTGATTGGCTTGGTCAGGGCATAGCTCCGTGACGTAGCAAAATCGGCGCAGAAATTGGCTCCAAGAATCTCCATTAGTGGAATGGTAGTGCTCCAGCAGTAGAGTGGAATTTTCCGCCGGTTTTCGAGTTGCTGATTGGAACGGTTAACCACGGCCACTGTCGTGGGGGCGGGAATGTTCTGTGTTCGGTTTGTACGGGTGCTCTTGTGGGTAGTCGGCTCTCGCCTTTCGATCGAAGTAGGTTACAAGACTGAGCTCTCGCTGCGCGGGTCAGCCTGCCTTCTGTTGGCTGTCTAATATACTTTTATTTAATTGTAACTGTTTGACGAAGTTGCTGAAGTTTCGACTTCAATGTAACTTTCCGAGTACAGTTGGCAATTGAGCGTTCTGTGTACAAGAGGCCTATGTTGTCTGTCTTGAGCAGTTTTGGCTAATGTTGACTGTATCGGAGTTACTGGGTGACTTCGCTTGTTAAAATCAATCACTCTACCGTCAGTGACTGTGTGGCAAGCCTTCTTCGTCTCCCTCAGAGGCGCATTTGTATTGCTAGGAAGTCTTTAGTCTGGAACAACCAGGCCAGGATAATTTGTTTCGGGCTATACTCGCGACATTATCATCACCACGACGGGACGTCGAAGCAACCAGCCATCGCTTCCAGTACGCCAGATCGTGTCCTTGCAGCTAAGAAGACAGCTTGGTAATGTACATCCTCAGCACCGGCAAAGCAGGCATTTCTGCTAGGCGATAATCAGAGCTCAGCAGAGCGCGCCTGCATTCTTTTCTAACTTTGTCCTAACTTGAGTGTTCATTGTCTGAGTTCTCACTAATGTAGCAGCAATTAATGTTGGGTTAGCGGTGTGTCTCTCTTAAGATTTGAGTGGCAAGGAATTGGCTCCACATACCACTTCGTCATAAACCTCACAATCTAGTTTAGGGACAACTTCACCTTCACAGCGTTTGTTTGAGTATCCAATATGAGCCAATTTGATGTATTGTAAATGTTTCATGTGTTTTTGTTTATTATTTTGTGTTTAGTCTTAATAAATCATATTGTTATTTTGGATGGAACTTTCATTCTGTTAATCGGTAGAGCAACCGTATCATTTCTCACTACTTTAATGAAACCTTCCTTTATTCAACTTATTTATCAAATTAAATTATTGCAGGTGCCAAACTCTTTTCTACTCCACTTGCAGGGTTGATTACAGTCAGTTCGCGTATCTTTTCAATCCATGTGTGGCAGCAAAAGTCGGAGTTAGAATAGGGGGGGGGGGGGGGTGGCTTAGAGCATCATTTACATATGTAGATTCTAGAAGAATTTAGTGTTAAATACACTGCTAGCCCCGGCACCTCGCAAAATTAGCGTTTAAGGAACAATCTCAGAATAATAACCTGACTAGACCATTCAACCTAGGTGAATTAGAAGAAGGCAGTCACAAATGCAAAAATGGCAAGGCAGCAGGATTAGACGACATTTGTATGGAGCAAATTAAACGTTTTGGCACGACATCCAAAGATTGGCTCTTAAACTTGTATAACCACTGTCTGGCTTTATTCAAGATCCCAAAATTACGGCGCAAGGCATGGACAAAATTCAATGTATCGCTGGGACTGCTCCACGAGACATCAGGAGAGAGGTCGCCGCTAACATCGAGAGGCATAAATCAAATACAGTTGTAACGCCGCAAATGCATATCCTCCTATTTCCATCTATTGTACTATTTTTTTTTCCTTGTTTTGTTACCTCAAGATATGACATTTCTGTCTCTTTATATATTGTAATTGTTTTACTGTTTGTATATATATATTTATGCACTTATGTCGATGTATAATTGGTTTGTTTCGTAAATATTATTTGTATTTTACGCTGGGTCTTGCCTAGAGAAAACTGCTGTCGAACGATTACATCGATAGGTCGTGTGAAGAATCAAAGTGTGTAGGATCTTTGGTAGTGTTAACTCTGCCGCGTGGAGCGCAGGCAGAGTAGAGAGAGTCTGGCTGGAGTAGCGAGTGGAGCAGGTGTGTTGTGTGTAGCTCCCGCGAGTTGCCGCGCTTTCGGGGTTTGGCAGCATGTAATTGCGCTCGACTTGCGATGATAGTTTCTGACATGGTGTCGCGGACGGGAAGCATTAGCTGGCGCGCATCAAGAGCCCGTTTCGTCTGGTGACCGTGTCGAGAAGAAGGCGCGCCAACATCCAGCTTCTGCAACAGCGACGGCCGACAATGAGTGACTGTCGCCACCTCCTCGATCGACGGCTTCAAACCTTCAATCAACCAACAAGGAAGACTAAAAGCACGAAAAGTTTCAGAACTGTATGGCAGACCTCAGCTTTTCAAATTGTTCCATTTGCCTCGCAAAATTACAGCAACTTAGCATGAACCTTTGTTGCTCATTGTCCCAATTGCATTCCCAAGCAGGGTCCCTTCCTTCTCCGAAATGAACCCGAGTGTCGTTGAAATTCAAACGCCAGCATTAAAATAATATAATTCAATGTCACTGCCTTAATTTCAGAGTTCAGTTAAAGTATTCATAGCTGGCTACAATAGTTAGATTACACGAGCACAAACAAAGAGTGCGAGTGTTGTTACCGTATTTTAGCTTACCTGTGACTGCAGCTCAGCTTGGTACGTACTAAATTTTACTATTGTTAATTGTTCAGAATCATTTAATTCAAGTTCAAAGTTAAATCTCTTATTTCTAAATTGCGTAGATTCAAGTAGCTTTTGAAATGATTGTTGAGGTAGTCCAAGACTAACCGTGTTTTACTGAATTTCGATGTGCTTCAGAAAGAAAGCTCACTATTAACTTCAGTCACTAAATCAACTTTCGATTTTCCGGTTTTATTAATTCTTTTGCTAAATTAAGTCACAGTGCAGCGAAAGTTATTACTTCTGACAAACTTTCAGTTTTCACACTACACGTGTCAACCTTCAGTTGCCACGCTTCTAGTGCCAATTATATGTGTAATTACCTTTCTTTTTCAGTTACTATAGTAATTGTCCTTAAGACTGGCGACCGTAATTTCCCCCAAATCTCAAATATCTAATTACCGCTAGTTAATTGTTAACGTAACGGCCGCACATTTACTTTCTTCATTAACTTTACCCCTTTTCAAAATTAATTTCCACCAGTTTCATTGGCATTTTTCCTTTCATTTAGATGTAACCCTTTCCTCCCTCTTTACCGACAAATTGACTTCGGTGACGATTGCTTTTTCCCAAATTTCCATTAGGTACATGTGGTTTAATTTTTCACTGTCATTAAGGTCGATAAGTGAAGGGGAGGTTACACGTGGCGACCTGGTGACAGGACAATCTTCAGTTTTGAGGTTGTTCTGGACACGAATTTTGTATGGTGCAAATCTCGTAACAAAGTACTGGTTACGTACAGGCCGTTACGGCAGCGAGAATAAGTAGTGGGAGTAATCCTGATTATATTTGAGATTTGGTATTTATATTGAAAATTATTAAAATGAGTGAAGGCAACAATTGCCAAAATTTGGTAGACTTGGATACGGAACAATCTGTCGAACAGTGGGAAACGCGCACCGCGGTTCCCCTTGTTCAGGGGCAGGCGGCTAGCATGAAAGACGCGACCGCCGAAACGCAACAAAGAGCAGAAATGGAATTCCAAACTTTAGAAAATGTTTCGGAATAGGAAGTGAAAATCAAATCTGAATCCCTTGATGACGAATACGGGGGGACAATTAAAGAGGAAGCCGCTACGGAAGTAAAACCGGTAGTTTCCGGGAATTTAACTGATTTATTGAATGTTTTGATTAACGAAATCAAGAGTCAATCGGCCAAGCAAGAAGATCAGGCTGCCAAGCAAGAAGCTCAGGCTGCCAAACAAGAAGCTCGGGCTGCCAAGCAAGAAGCTCGGGCTGGCAAGCAAGTAGCTCAGTCTGAAACATTTGAACGGATGCTAGACAATCAGAACAAAGCTATTAACGTTGTTATCAACAATGTTGGAGTTGTTTTCACAAAAGTTGATAAAATCAAAGAAGATATTGTTGTAATTAATACCGAAATCGGTAATCTTAAACAGGAAATGATAGGCGTTCAGGCGGAAATTGCGAGCATAAATACTCGTTTTAATTCCGAAATTAGCAGAATCGAGAAAAGTGTAGGAGAATCAGTTGCTCCGATCATCGAGAATAAGGTGACGGAACAAATTCAATTAGTGAAAAAAGAGGATAAAAAGAAGGTGGAAACTTTAAAGGCTTTAGTATCCGAAGTAGATACCAAAGTGACGAAGCAGGCTAATACCTGCGAAAAAAAAAGGGAAGTAGAAACGCTTGCGACAACCACCTGCCAAGTAATTACGAGAGTGTCGGAATTAGAAAAGAAACTTGACGAAAAACAGAGCTATGTGCCAATCTATGCACATAGTTCGGAATTGTTGACGAAAGAGGAGCGGTTCGACCCCTTGAAAAAAGGCGGTATACACGCGACGGATTTCATTAAGAATTGTGAAAGGGCTTTACCCAGATCATGGACTGATGAGAGAAAAATTAATGCGGTTATTGATGTGTTGGCTGGTGATGCCAAGCGTTGGGGCTTAAACCTCAACATTACGAACCTGACTTTTGACGAGTTTAAAAATTGGTTTCTGGTTGAATACTGGTCAGAGCAAAAACAGCAAAGTGTCTGGCGCGAATTTGTCGTATCGAGGCCTTTCGATGCGAATTCGCGCGGCTCGATGAAGGAATTTTGTGAGGGCTGGATTCGTAAGTTGGAATATTTGCGTGATCGCCGCACGGAATCCGAAATAGTCTGGGGAGGGCGTGGTAACAACAACGGGTACCACAGCAACCACAACAACGATAACTATGGGAATAATGCATACCGCAATCTTGGCAGCAATAACAATAATGGTTCGGGCCGTAATGACAATCGGTACAATGCGAATAATAACAGGAATGACGGAAACCAGTATCACACTAGCATGATACGGGCTTCGCAGAATAGTAATAACGCCGGAGGGTGTGATCAGCCGCCTCAGCAGCATCCGGGGAGCGTATCTGCTGGGACGAGACAGGGAAACCATTAGCCTCGCCGGTGAGGGGCCGACCGGGCGTGGAGAAATTTTGGCGGCCCAATAACAGTAGAAAACCGAGGTGTCGTCGATATGAAAATTCCGTATGGAATAATCAACGGCGGAAGAGTGTGCCAGTGTTAAGAGAAAGGAGTGCGCCCACAAGTAGTAGATCAGCTGTATACACGGCAGTAGAAGGTACATTCACTGTCAGTGAGAACAATTTAAGTAGTGTTCCGGAAATCGATTATAAGGTGCCAGCTGTAATACCCACAGCGGAACTGGAGATTGAGTTTAAGAATGATTCGCAATTGTTGAGAAAAGATCAGATGTCGGATAAAACGTCCGTCATCGAGCGAGGGGATGCAGAGAGGGATGAGGTCTGGTTAAGGCAGTTCGGTCGCTTATACGACGAACTAAGAGATTATAGGGGCCTGTATGGGAGAAGTGTTTATGGGGAGCGCGTGCAGGATTTTCCGCGTCTCGTCCCGCAGGAAGATAGCGTTTGTGAAATGATAGAAAGTTCTGGCCCTAATCGGCAGACTTTACTAGAAATAGTTGATGTTAATGGGGAGCACGAGCAAGATTCGTCGTGTCTCGTCCCGCAAGAGTTGGATGTTGAAGTAGTAACGAAAAGTTCTGGCCCTAACCGGCAGACCTTACCGAAAGTCGTAGTGGTAGAAGTAGCCGACCCATCCGACGCAAACCTCCAGTTTAAACATTGCGAGAGTATTACGGAGAAAGATTACGAAAATTTTAGTGATAGCCGGACACGATTGGTAGAAAAGCACATAGATTACAGCGTCTATGAGGTTAGAGCTGACATTATACAGTCAGACGATAACAGTGTGGGTGGCGCAGATCTAGAGGAAGTAATTGCAGATACTACTGGGCACATTTCTCCAGGTAGATTGGCAGATGAGATCAATCTGACTAAAGAGGAATCAACGAAGGTGACAATTAGTGAACTGATAGCAAAGCAACACTCACTAGTTGACGACTTAAAGGAAAAGGTTTCGGTATTGGAGGCGAAGCTACAGACTAAGCCTCAGGACAGACGTGTTGAAATTAAAACTGTATGTGAATAGAGGCTGCAAAAGCCGCCAGATAAACCGGATTTAAGATCAAAACCGGATGGTTTTTTCTGGAATGACCTGGATATAGACGAGGATTTACTGTGGGAAAATAAAGAAACAGTCGAGGACAAGTGTAGACAGATAGTAGTGTCTGTTAATATGCACGACCTACAACTAAACGTGTTGATTGACACCGGTGCAGAACTGAGTGCTGTATCTGGGAAAATATTTGAGTTACTGAAAGACAGACCCGGCATCGGAGTTATGCCAGTAACAGGAGTGAAAATTATCGGTGCTACTGGGAAGGCCAGTAAACCGGTCACAAAACAGATTTTTTTCAACTTCGAGATATGTGGGGCACGATTTGAACAAGAGTTTGTCGTCGTGCCACACTTAACTGCGGAAGTAATTATCGGGTTAGATTGGCTATTAAAGTACCGTGCAGTGATTAACTGCGAAAGCAAAACTTTGACATGTATGTCACTAGATAAAACAATGGTAGTTGGTTTTGACGAGGCAGGAGACGGTGTGCATAGGCAGTACCAGCCTATACACATTGTTAACTGGCCGGATGACATTGACGTAGGAATGAGTTTGAACTGCCGTAACATGAGGACTTTCGGCATTGACAAGAGTGTAGAAAGTGAATTGGAAGAGATAATCAAATTCCCTCCACAGATTGACATTAGTATTGGTGTGAAAAAAGATCGTTTGCCAGAAATAATGAAGCTAAAAGCCGATGCTCGCATACGTCGTCATGACGCTAAAGCGCGTTTTTCTAAGTTTGCAATCGGAGACTTAGTACTTGTAAAAGCTCATAAGAAATCGAGCGAGATAGACCATGAAATCTCTAAATTTAAGTTTGTTTATAATGGACCATATAAAGTCATTGGTATACCTCACACAAATGCTTATTGCTTAGAGTATCCAAGCTCTGGAAAACTATTAGGTATACGGAACATTGTAGACTTGAAATTGTACCGACCTAGGATCGATTAATACCACACAATGGGTAATTTATACAGTATGTAAAATAGAGTGTAAGATTTAAAGATTTGCAAGATTGCCATGCTTTTGCCTGACCAAGAGGAGATTAAAGAAGTTGTAATTAATAAGTAATAAATTTTTACTAAATGATTTAAGAGTCATTATAAATCAATTGAAAAATCCAAGCTGGTAGTTTAAGTTTTCAGCTGAGTCACAGTAGATTAAGGAATGTAAATATGCTTTTGTAACTAGCTGTCAGATTTCATGAATGTGTGTTTTACTAGTCATTGCCGATGTACTTAGACGCTGTTTTAAGTTTCAGGCTAGTACATGCGTGTGATGATGGACAGTGTTGAGTTATCCACTGTGATAGTATTAAGGGACTCCTTGAGATTACTCGGGAGTGAGTTTTTCCTAAAGAATTCAGTGAAACGGACGTTCTGGAAATGCCGTTACGCAGGCCAGTGAGATCAAGCGTGCCGCACAGGCGGGCGCAACAATACTGGCGAGGCGGAGCCGCTGTCGGCTCTTGTGCCGCTGTCGGCTCTTGTGCCGCTGTCGGCATTCTTTGTACTTGCGAGCACGGAAGGCGGAATTGTTTTTCTTCCTGGACAGCTGAAAGAATTCTGCTGTTAATATTTATGTTTTTGTCGATCTGCTGTACATTATTTTCTTGTTTAGCATTAAATAGATTCTCGTGACGAGAATATTAATTATGAAAAGGTTATATAAAATGTGTAGTCTACTTAATTATTTATTTGCGTATTTTGATCTACCTGTTTTTATGACCATGCACTCTAATTAATTTTGCAAATAGTATTCCATTTCTCATAGTGTTACGAATTTTAATGATTTTGGAATAGCTAAACCATTTTCTATATTTTCTATGAATTTTAATATGTTGTTAACCTGTTTTATTTTGTGCAAGATGACAGAGTGGAATAAGATTAGGAGTGTCTCCACTCAATTATTATGGTCTAAAAATTGATTTATGCCTCATTAGACGAATGCTAAATTTTGTTGATGTTTTGAGCATATGCATTTTCGCTGTTTCTTATTTGGGACATTTTCTGAGTCTGTTTACGTTACACGAACATCCTCAGACAATGTGGGGCACGTGTAACACCGGAAATGCATATCCTCCTATTTCCATCTATTGTACTATTATTTTTTTTCCTTGTTTTGTTACCTCAAGATATGACATTTCTGTCTCTTTATATATTGTAATTGTTTTACTGTTTGTATATATATATTTATGCACTTATGTCGATGTATAATTGGTTTGTTTCGTAAATATTATTTGTATTTTACGCTGGGTCTTGCCTAGGGAAAACTGCTGTCGAACGATTACATCGATAGGTCGTGTGAAGAATCAAAGTGTGTAGGATCTTTGGTAGTGTTAACTCTGCCGCGTGGAGCGCGGGCAGAGCAGAGGGAGTCTGTCTGGAGTAGCGAGTGGAGCAGGTGTGTTGTGTGTAGCTCCCGCGAGTTGCCGCGCTTTCGGGGTTTGGCAGCATGTAATTGCGCTCGACTTGCGATGATAGTTTCTGACATGGTGTCGCGGACGGGAAGCATTAGCTGGCGCACATCAAGAGCCCGTTTCGTCTGGTGAGCGTGTCGAGAAGAAGGCGCGCCAACATCCAGCTTCTGCAACAGCGACGGCCGACAATGAGTGACTGTCGCAACCTCCTCGATCGACGGCTTCAAACCTTCAATCAACCAACAAGGAAGACTAAAAGCACGTAAGGTTTCAGAACTGTATGGCAGACCTCAGCTTTTCAAATTGTTCCATTTGCCTCGCAAAATTACAGCAACTTAGCATGAACCTTTGTTGCTCATTGTCCCAATTGCATTGCCAAGCAGGGTCCCTTCCTTTTCCGAAATGAACCCGAGTGTAGTTGAAATTCAAACGCCAGCATTAAAATAATATAATTCAATGTCACTGCCTTAATTTCAGAGTTCAGTTAAAGTATTCATAGCTGGCTACAATATTTAGATTACACAAGCACAAATTAAGAGTGCGAGTTTTGTTAACGTATTTTAGCTTACCTGTGACTGCAGCTCAGCTTGGTACGTACTAAATTTTACTATTGTTAATTGTTCAGAATCATTACATCAAGTTCAAAGTTAAATCTCTTATTTCTAAATTGCGTAGATTCAAGTAGCTTTTGAAATGATTGTTGAGGTAGTCCAAGACTAACCGTGTTTTACTGAATTTCGATGTGCTTCAGAAAGAAAGCTCACTATTAACTTCAGTCACTAAATTAACTTTCGATTTTCCGGTTTTATTAATTCTTTTGCTAAATTAAGTCAGAGTGCAGCGAAAGTTATTACTTCTGACAAACTTTCAGTTTTCACACTACACGTGTCAACCTTCAGTTGCCACGCTTCTAGTGCTAATTATATGTGTAATTACCTTTCTTTTTCAGTTACTATAGTAATTGTCCTTAGGACTGGCGACCGTAATTTCCCCCAAATCTCAAATATCTAATTACCGCTAGTTAATTGTTAACGTAACGGCCGCACATTTACTTTCTTCATTAACTTTACCCCTTTTCAAAATTAATTTCCACCAGTTTCATTGGCATTTTTCCTTTCATTTAGATGTAACCCTTTCCTCCCTCTTTACCGACAAATTGACTTCGGTGACGATTGCTTTTTCCCAAATTTCCATTAGGTACACGCGGTTTAATTTTTCACTGTCATCAAGGTCGAGAAGTGAGGGGGAGGTTACACAGTGACCTTACATCCACTCTTTGGACATCAACCTGCCAAGCCAAGACTGAAGTCCAGGATGAGTTTCCTAACAACTTCACAGCCCTTAGAAGGATCAGCTGCGGCTACCCGACTCACCAAGTGGGAAGAAAGATGCCAACACTTGTGAAACTGGATGACACCACAAGAATCCGTGCCGCCTGGACACATTGAGAAGTGGGTCATCTGGAAGTCCTTGAACAGACTACGGACCGAAGTCGCAAGATCGAGGGACACTCTCCTTAAATGGAACTTCCAACTGCCGAATGCCAACACAACACTGTGCGAATGCGGTGAATTGCAGACAACTCGGCATCTCTTCAAATGTAACATATGCCCAACCAGCTGTAGCATGAAGGCCTTAACGTCTGAAGCACCCAATGCTATCGAAGTTGCCCAATTCTGGGTGAATACTGTATAGTTTTCTTTGTATGTATTGTAGATGTGTTCACATTAGTGTGCCACTGATACGAATGAAGAAAGCTAGTAGGGATTTTATACTATGTTCACTAATTTCCAGACTAGTTCAAGAAGAAGACTTTCGTGTATAATTTATAATCGGCATGCCAGATATTAGTTTCATTCAGTAATAAGCGAGCCAAAGGCTGTAAAATAATCGGTGAAGGGATTAGCCCATGGAACAAAATGTGGTAACTATGAGCTCGGAGACCAAAACTCGCCGTTAAAGGGACAAGGGCGCACATCCGCCTGACAATACGGCGAACACCTGCTCGTGTCAACCGTCCGCTGCATCAGTCATGCTGGAAACTGAGAAATGGAGGCTTCAGAAGAAGGGCAAAGGGATTTAGTACGGCAGGAGTGCAGAGATCGGTAATTTATCATATAATGGCACAAGTGTTTGAAACACACTAATAAATAATAAATAAAGTTTGAAACGTCCCCTTAGAAAAATTAATGAATTACTGTGCTGATAAACCTCTTACGTTATTTGATTTTCAAACAGAACTGAACGTACTCTGTCATTTCTTTCTTTACTTATTCTGATCAACACTAAACTGACACACAATATTTTTAACGCAACGCAATCTGACTTTCAACAGTCCCTACAAAAGAATGGCCCCGACTAACAAAAACCTATACCTTTCATGAATCACTTACCTCACAAAATCTTCGTTACTGGAACTACTGCAATTCTGCGAGCGCCAATACTGCCAGCTAAATAAAAGATTCTAACAACTGTAGGCACTAACTACTGACAGGCATAGTTAGCAAATGAAAGGTTTTGATAGAGAACAAACAATGTATTTACCTTAATAATATTCAAAAGTCATCATATATATTCATGATATACAGTATTACAAATTTACTCTTTCTGATGGACACACGTCCAACTCTCTCTCCACATCCACCACTGCTGGCGGCTCACCTCCAACTGCGCAACGCTACGCGCTGTTCACATCCAACTGCCGAACACTGCATTAGCGAATATTCCAACAATGAGTCCAACCAGCCACAGACTGCACACAGCGCACTGAGCGATTTTCATACAGAGCACTTCGTGGCGTTACCAACATAAAAACCTAAACAGCCTACTTACAAGTTGTATGGGGTGAACGGCCAGTAGACGTCGAAGGGCAGATTAAATCGCCAGACTTGAATGGTTTTCCCTATCTTTCGCTCCCACAGGCATCTTTTTCTCGCGAAGTATGAACTGTGTATGTAAGCATAGCGGTGAAGTGTAAGTGGTTGTAATGCGTTTATGTGATGAGTGGTGCCATGTTCGTGTTAGAGATGATGAGGGATGGAAAAGGGTGAAACTCAGTGCCGGCACATAGTCTGCTTCTCCGGGAAACCGTTAATGCGGCCACCGATCATCCGATTGACCGATCAACATCGGCAGTGTCAAATGGTTCAAATGGCTCTGAGCACTATGGGACTCAACATCTTAGGTCATAAGTCTCCTAGAACTTAGAACTACTTAAACCTAACTAACCTAAGGACATGACACACACCCATGCCCGAGGCAGGATTCGAACCTGCGACCGTAGCACGAAGGCAGTGTCTGGTGCCCTCACTTCACGAGACACTGCGCAGAGGTTTCTAATTTAAAGCAGGACATTGGCGCGAAGACTGGTGATGAGGGCCTTTACGCCACCCCCTCTCCTCCCCCTGGCTGCCAAATACAGTCAGTGCAAATTTCGTCCTCCATCAGCATTAGAACCGGCTCACCTCCGAGTCGAGCGCCGCCATACAGGCGTGCGTTTAGCGACCTCGGCCAAGCAACAAGAGGGTATGAAGAGCACTGTATGTCCGTTGCTAGGGTCAAGGCGAGGCACAAGCGATTCAAGGGGAGGATGGATGCCGCTGGCCGACGACGCACGATCTGGAAAGCTATGGTTTGCCCACTGTATACATCATGCGAACGGAATGTATGTAAATAATAGTGTATAGCCTCCGTCCTGTCTGGTGATATATTTATAAAATCGGAATCGCTATGACAATAAAATTAATTTTGGCTATCGGACTCTTGCAAAAGGTGCAGAATCAAACCTGCGACCGCTACGGTCGCAGGTTCGAATGCTGCCTCGGGCATGGATGTGTGTGATGTCCTTAGGTTAGGTAGGTTTAAGTAGTTCTAAGTTTGAAACATCCTCTTAGCAAGATTTATGAATTACTGTGCTGATAAACCTCTTACATTATTTGATTTTCAAACACCTGAGCAGAACTAAACGTACTCAGGCATTTCGCTCTTTTACCTATTCTGATCATCACTAAACTGACATACACTGTTTTTAACGCAACGCAATCTGACTTTCAATAATCTCTACAAAAGAATGGCCCTGACTAACAATTACCTACACCTTTCATGAATCACTTACCTCACAAAAATCTTCGTTACTCAAACTACTGCAATACAGCGAGCGCCTATACCGCCAGCTAAACAAAAGATTCTAAGTACTGAAGTCACTAACTACTGACAGGCATAGTTAGCAAATGAAAGATTTTGATAAAGAACAAACAATGTATTTACCTTAATAGTGTTCAAAAGTCATTATATATATATATCAGTTCATGACATCCACTCTTACAAATTTACTGTCTCTGATGGACACACGTCCAGATCGTCCGCTCTCAAAACTCTGCCGTCTCTCTCCCCACATCCACCACTGTTGGCGGCTCACCTTCAACTGCGCAACACTACGCGCTGTTAACAGCCAACTGCGCAACGCTGCAACAGCCAACAACAATGCAAACCAACCACAGCCTTCACACAGCACAGTCAGTGATTTTCATATAGAGCGCTACGTGGCGTTACCATTAAAAGAACCTAAACAGCCTACTTACAAAACATGTGGGCTGTGTTCAAAGAACTTAGATGTAGCAGATGCAAAGATGTTGCTCATACAGAAATTTTGTTTATCGGACTCTTGTAAAAGGTGCAGAATTAACGAGTGGAGGTAATAAATTGCAAGGAACTCTACAATAGCATTATAATTAGCTTGTAACTAGTTTGTGGGGGTGGCTGTTCAAGCAGAGATAAAACTGCCACAAGGATTAAGCTATCGTAACTTAGTTTCTAAATAATCATCACTACCAAAAGGTATACTGCAATACCACATCGCATTAGCGAAGCCATTACCCAGAGGATGAATACTATCATTACTGAAAATCCCAGCATGCAGAAGTTTCGTCTTTGTGTGTATATTTCAGAAGATGTTCCTCTTATTGTTGTCACTAAACAAGAAACATTGCTTTTAAATTACGATTTTAAAATGAAACTTCAAGTCCGTCAGTGAAGAAATCAAGTTATAAATGTATTATGTCATCAGTATATCAATCACTTCAGGGCCAAATATTAATAGAGTCTTGCTACCATGAGTAGGTACATATCGCAGCGCAGTGTATGGTAATGATCTCGACTGTCCCCCCACCTTTGCCCTTCTACAGCTCATGCGAATCATTAACAAACCAACCGCGAGCTCATGTTCAAGTACCTGTAGCACAGCAGTGAACAAATGAACGCACATTCAGTATGCTTTCCAGCCTTTACAATGAAATACCCACTGCAGCACAGCAACTGTAGTTAGTTACTTAACACAGGGTGTGTTCACCCGTAAATCTCTGGTAAATATTGCGTGCATATTCTGACCTAATGCATTGTTCTAACCGCATTGTTCAGAGTTTAATGTTTTACATTATCTTTTTTTTTTTTTTACTTTTCTCATTACACAGCTAGATGCGAAGAGGGTGCTTTATTGTCAAGCGGTTTGCACTATCGACTGGCTGTATTAATGCTAGGACTGAGTGTATGTTATTGCAGCACTTTCATTTCCCGTCGTAACTGGTTATTTAGGCACTTTATCTGGTGATTTACTTTAAGATGCCGCTTTTTCCACTATAGCTATCCTCTATATTATGAAAATATTTTCATTTCAAAAAATTAAAACAGCATATATTCTCTATTATCAGTTTTGTGTATTACGTGCTGTCCTGAAGATACTTGCAGTCGTCTGCTCCTTCCAGCGCCGAGTTGACTATGTCTGGATGCCCTAGTGGATATCCCCCAAACTGTCTGATCTTCTACATCTACTACATCTACATCTACATGGTTACTCTCTAGTTCACACTTAAGTGCCTGGCAGAGGCTTCATCGAACCATTTTCATACTACTTCTCTACCATTCCACTCTCGAATGGCGCGTGAGAAAAAGGAACACCTAATCTTTCCGTTCGAGCTCTGATTTCTCTTATTTTGTTATGATGATCAACAAAATATTTTCGCATTCGGAAGAGAAAGTTGGTGATTGAAATTTCGTAAATAGATCTCGCCGCAATGAAAACCGCCTTTGTTTCAGTGACTGCCACCCCAACTCGCGTATTATATCAGTGACCCTCTCACCCCTATTGCGCGATAACACAAAACGGGCTGCCCTTCTTTGCACTTTTTCGATGTCCTCCGTCAATCCCACCTGGGAAGGATCCCACATCACGCAAAAATATTCCAGCAGAGGACGGACAAGTGTAATGTAGGCTCTTTAGTGGGTTTGTCGCATCTTCTAAGTGTTCTGCCAACAAAGCACAGTCTTTGTTTCGCCTTCCCCACAATATTATCTATGTGGTCTTTCCAATTTAAGTTGCTCGTAATTGTTATTCCTAGATATTTACTCGAATTGACAGTCTTTGATTTGTGTGATTTATCTTCTATCCAAAATTTAACGGATTTCTTTTAGTACCCATGTGGATGACCTCGCACTTTTATTTGTTTAGTGTCAATTGCCACTTTTCGCACCATACAGAAATTCTCTCTGGATCATTTTGTAATTGGAATTGATCGTCTGATGATTTTACTAGACGGTAAATTAGCCTACAGCATCATCTGCAAACAATATAAGGGGGCTCCTCTGATTATCACCTATATGATTTATGTAAATCAGGAACACCAGAGGGCCTATGACGCTACCTTCTGAAAGCTAGATATCACTTCTGTTCTACTCTATGATTTACCATCTACCACTACGAACTGTGACCTCTCTGAGAGAAAATCACGAATCCAGTCTCGCAACTGAGACGATACTCCATATGCACGCAATTTGATTAATAGTCTCTTGTGAGGAACGGTATCAAGAGCCTTCTGGAAATCTAGGAATATGGAATCGATCTGAGATCCCTTGTCGACAGCACTCATTACTTCATGGGAATAAAGAGCTAGCTGTGTTGCACAAGAACGATATTTTCTGAATTCGTTTTGGTTACGTATCAATAAGTCATTTTCTTCAAGGTGATTCATAATGTTGGAGTACAGTATATGCTCCAAAATCCTACTGCAAATTGAGGTCAGTGATATGGGTCTGTAATTCAATGGGTTACTAGTATTTCCTTTCTTGAATATTGGTATGACCTTTGCTACTTTCCAGTCTTTAGGAACAGACTTTTTGTCAAGTGAGAAGTTGTATATGATTGCTAAGAAAGGCGCTATTGTGTCTGCATACTCTGAAAGGAACCTGACTGGTATACCATCTGGACCGGAAGACTTGCCTTTCTTAAGTGATTTGAGTTGTTTCGCAACACTTAAGATATCTACATTTATGTCAATCATGCTAACAGCTGTTCTGGTTTCGAATTCTGGAATATTTACTTCATCTTCTTTCGTGAAGGAATGACGGAAAACAGTATTTAGTAACTCAGCTTTAGTGGCACCATCATCGGTAACATTTCCATCGATATCGCGAAGTGACTGTATTGACTGTTTTCCACTGGTGTACTTTACATACGACTACAATCTCTTTGGGTTTTCTACCATATTTTGAGACAATGTTTCATTGTGGAAACTATTAAAAGCAACTCGCTTTGACTTCCGCACCAAATTTCGAGCTTCCGTGAAACTTCGCCAGTCTTGAGGATTTTGCGTTCTTCTGAATCTGGCATGCTTCTTTCGTTGCTTCCGCAACAGTGTTCTGACGTGTTTTGTGTACCATGGTGCATCAGTCCCGTCTCTTATTAACTTATCTGGTATGAATCTATCTATTGTTGTCGATACTGTATCTGAGAATTTGAGCCATATCGGGTCTACACTTACATAATTAGCTTGGAAGGAATTGAGCCTCTCTCTTAGGAAGGCATCAAGCGAATTTTTATCTGCTGTTTTAAATAGATACAGTTCAAATGGGTCTGAGCACTTTGGGACTTAACTGCTGCGGTCATCAGTCCCCTAGAACTTAGAACTAATTAAATCTAACTAACCTAAGGACATCACACACATCCATGCCCGAGGCAGGATTCGAACCTGCGACCGTAGCGGTCGCGCAGTTCCAGACTGTAGCGCCTAGAACACCTCGGCCACTCTGGCCGGCAAATAGATATATTTTGCGTTAATTTTTAGTGGTTTTGGTTGATATGGTTTTCAGCCTGGCTACAATGACCTTGGGTTCACTAATCCCTGTATCCGTCATGACGCTCTCTATTAGATCAAGATTATTTGTGGCTAAGAGGTCAAGTGTGTTTTCGCAAACATTTGCAATTCGTGTGGGCTCATGAACTAATTGTTCAAAGTAATTCTCAGAGAAAGCATTTACTACAATTTCGGAAGATGTTTTCTGTCTACCACCGTCTTTGAACATGTATTTTCGCCAACAAATCGAGCGTAGATTGAAGTCTCCACCAATTATAACTGTATGAGTGGGGTACTTATTTGTAATGAGATTCCAGTTTTCTTTAAACCGTTCAGCTATTATATCATCTGAGTCGGGGGGTCGGTAGAATGAGCCAATTATTATTTTGGTACGGCTATTGAGTATAACCTCTGCCCATAGTAATTCGCAGGAACTACCTATTTCAACTTCATTACAAGATAAACTACTACCAACAGACACAAACACACCACCACCCACTTTACTTAATCTATCCTTTCTGAACACGGTTTGCTCCTCTGTAAAAATTTTGGCACAATTTATCTCCAGCCTTAGCCAGCTTTCTGTTCCTATAACGATTTCAGCTTCAGTGCTTTCTATCAGCGCTTGAAGCTCTGATAGTGTTTTTCACAGAGTGCATTCGACCAGATAGTATAGTTTAATTTGCACCACACTAGCTTTGGCAACACGTAGGTCAGCCAGACCGGAACAGACCCAAGCAGCGGATTATCAACCTTCGGTTCGGTGCACCGGTAATCTGACTGTGGTTCTTTTTCTGCGGTTTCTCGCACTCACTTAGCAGATGTTTCTCTGGTCTTCAATCTTCATCTCAGTCAATACGATACACAAACGGTTCAAATACAAAATACACATGCTAGAACGATATGTACGCGATTCACAGGCAGATCGCAGACACCCCTTCCTTAGGACTGTGGCAACATGGAGTTAAACTAAAATGTTTTAGCAAAATCATGGAAAACAGTGGACTTCGTATAACAGGATATATGATAGGAAAGGGAGAGTGTCCCTCTCCCCCCGCTCGGGCACCATTATTTGCCATTCTTTTCTTCAGTAGCTCTGTATTTCGTATTTCATATGTCCTGTTAATATTTGGCGTTTTTGATCTCATTCTGAATTATTGATAATCTACGTTTCATCACTATGTAATGCTATTCTCTAATTGTATCATTTCTGGAACCTCTTCCTTATTACCATACTATTGTTGTATTATCACTACATTACATTACTGATGTAATATTATCCCTCTTTATCAATCTAATTTTAGTATCTCCCTTGTTTTAATTTGGTGTATACTCATTCTTATATGCATAGCTTTGATGACTTGCACTACTATGTTTTCCCCGCTTTCGGTTTTACGTAAGTCATTATTTTTCTTTTTGCTGCCCTGCATTACCTGCATCTTGGCATCGTTCATATTCCCCTCTGCAGGTTTTCTGATTCTTCTCTGCATTTCGCCAGAAGACCCATGCCGCCTGGTGACAAAAGCTGTAAACGCTGCCACGAACTTTTCGCTTCTCATTGACCATCTGACAAGGAAGTATGAACTCCTTATGAACAATAACGTAAATGCATATAAAAAACACGCAATGGTTTATTTCAGTCATAAACCCAACTTCCATCAGAAGTGAAACTCTTAGAGCACAAACGTTGTGACATCTCGAAATATCTGACTATGGTCCTTGTAAACTTCCAAGCATAGCGCATCTGATACTCTAGAGGAAATCGTGGCACAAACTCGGCAGCTATTTTTCTAGTATTTAGCTCTGACAGAACGCGTTCTCTGTATCATACATTACTCCCAATGTGTTGCAGAGATTTTGGATGACCTGTGTACGATCTTCTGGATTAATAATCCGTATGTTCTGAACATTTTTTGGAGTGAAGGAGTTGACGGTCACCTTGAGCTATCGACATCATCGGCGGATATTCACCCGTTTTTCAGACGCTTTTTTTCACTCGTAAGTCTGTGTCTGACCTACAGCGTTGTCTCGTAACCACAGCTTCAACATATGGAACGTCTATAAAACGTCTACACCAAGTTTAGAGGAAACTTTCGAACAGGCACGATACTCTTTCAGCTCTGCCATCGAAAAATCAGAAACTCATGGAATCTCGACTCCAGAAATACGCTCACCAACAATTGACCAAACCACTCAGCTTGTAGCTACTTCAAAAATGTTCAAATGTTTATGAAATCTTATGGGACTCAACTGCTAAGGTCATCAGTCCCTAAGCTTACACAATACTTAACCTAAATTATCCTAAGGACACACACACACACACACACACACATGCCCGAGGGAGGACTCGAACCTCCGCCGGGACCAGCCGCACAGTCCATGACTCCAGCGCCCAAGACCGCTCGGCTAATCCCGCGCGGCTTGTAGCTACTAGCCACACTGATTCAAGAGAAATGTATGTGGATACACCTACTGGTATTTCAGTCCAGTCGTAGCCATTCACGCGCGTATTTCAGCTTTCGGGAACCTTTGAATATTACGTCGAATTAAGGCGCTTTCAGCGATGGCATTCAGTGACGTGGTGCAAGAGTTAAGAATTGCGACCCGTAGTCCAGAAGTGCGTGGTTCAGAGTTCTCCTGGCCATTCAGATCGGTCTTCCATGGTTTCCCCATAATGATGACGGCGAGTTGCAGGGTGGTTATTTTGGGAGATTCTAGTTCCAACTGGGTTGTACTGGCAGGACTGTCTCTTCAAGAGCTACATTTTTTGGTGACGAAACGATGTGGGGACAGTCCATGTTACCCTCAGAAGGTATTCAAGTCGGTATTATAAGTGGAGGTGTTTGTCCTCTGTCAAGCTATTCTTTATGTAGTCGACGTACAAGTCGACAAAGGCTTAAAACTTTCTGAATCGACGAGTGCGCTACAGTGTCTTACAAAGGAAGCCGAAACAAAATACGTATATTATTTGGCGAATTATATACTGGAAAGTCTCAGTAGAGAAACAGAACTGGGTCATCCAGTTCATCTATAATAGATAACCGATATTAGGAACAAGTAACTTGCAGAAGAAGTGGCGAAAATGGTGGAGTATCTGTTTCCCACTGACGCACTGGTGCCACGCAATGATTTTCACACTACACTTGCAAAAAAGAAATGGACATTGTCAGTGGAAGCGGAGTGTAACATCCAAGCCACAATGTATCCGGCGATTCAACAACGGGCTCCACTCATCCATGGTTTCTCAACTCGGTTCTCACGAGAAAATAAACTGGTAAATTGGTACTATTAACGGAGTCAGACGAGAGCTTGGTTAAAATTAATACTCACTCCTGGAAGTGATACCTGTCGTGTCACCGCCAGACACCACACTTGCTAGGTGGTAGTTTTAAATCGGCCGCGGTCCATTAGTACATGTCGGACCCGCGTGTCGCCACTGTGTGATCGCAGACCGAGCGCCACCACAAGGCAGGTCTCGAGATACGGATTAGCACTCGCCCCAGTTGTACGGACGACTTTGCTAGCGACTACATGGACGAAGCATTGCTCATTAGCCGAGACAATAGTTAGAATAGCCTTCAGCTAAGTCAATGGCTACGACCTAGCAAGGCGCCATTAGTAACATTGCATGTATCTAAAGAGTCTCACTTGTATCGCCACAATCTCCAGATGTACCAAAAGGATGGATTAAAGTTAAGTATTCCAGAAGCTACGTACTTTTCTTCATAGCATTCATTACGTATCCTGTTTCAGACCTCACGCCATCCTGCTTTAACTTAGCGCGTGCCTTTCGGCTTCCTCTCATTGTGTCTAGGCTGTCTTGTCTAGACACAACAATACCTGTCTCATCAATGAGGATACTGAACAAAAACCAATAGAATGTAGTAAATACAGTCATGCAAGAACAGTTACAGAGTACAATATTTTATGAAGAGATAATTAAACCTTTATTTATCTCACTGAGTAGCTCTCACTTCTATGGAAATGTCCGTTGCCAAACGTACGTTGTATTTGCCATTCCACCCGTCTGTGTGCAAGGAAATATTGAGATTTGAGTAGCTTTCGATTTTTTTTTTCTTCAATGTAACTCATTCACAATACTTTCCTGAAGTTTCGTAATCGAAATCGCATCCTATGTCCCATAAAAACTTACACGCCCAGCGTATTCATGCCCTATACTCAATCTTTCCCCCATCTGTTGGTGTCCTTATAAGCAGGCCCACAGGGATGGCATTCCGTACACTCACAAGGAATCTCTTCCTGAATCTATTCTGATCGTCATCAAGCCAACTGTCAGGTTTCTGTCCAATGTCGAGATTCTCAACAAGTGTGTTTTTGGCGAAACGCAGAACTCTGATGAGTCTCTGAACGCCCTCATGCGGAAAACTACTCTCCCACCCCCCACCCCCACCCGAAGAAAAAAAATATGCTCACACAACGTAGTTAAAATTGCAGTTTATGATGCAGCTGATGTATTTAATGGTTGCGACTCAAAGATGATAAGGGTCTTGAAGAGAATGGGCGTCAAGTTTGGAACACTCACTAGAGACACCTTGAAGAGAAATGAGACACGATGTATAAATGCAGCTAAGCAGTGCATAAAGATTTTTGCAAGAAACACAAGACAGAAAAGAAGAAACCATAAGAAAGGCTGTAAGGAAAGGGGGATATTCCGCACAGTCCAGGAAAAACTAAGCTCAGCTTCAAAGGGTACTTTGTAAAAATTACCATTTTCATTTTCCAGGTACATTTTCCTCAAATACTAGAAATGGCAGATTAATGATTTTTGGCATGCCCTTTGCAGTATATATAAAACACATATGCGCAGGCGAAATCTTTAATATCAGTCGAGTAAATCATGATACAGAATTTCGAATATTATGCATATTTTTTCAGTTAAAAAAATAAAGATAAGAACTCATTAACTATGAATATATAAAAATTCTTCTGAGAATTTGTTTCTAACCGTATTGAGGTTACAGCTTAAAATTTTCAAGACAATTAGTTGTCATATTGAATCATGGAGTAATGAAACAAAAATTTTAAAAATTTGAATTTCAATTGTCAGTGGATAAACTGGACTATTGTCAACCTTTGCACAAAATTTTAATCATGTACTTCAAAAGTATGGATTTGGTAAATTATAGTATTTTGTACATGTATTGCGTGTACCTCCCACCTTCAGTTTTAATTGTGGCTATAAACAAGTAGATTTTCTGTTAAAAATGTGTGGGTTTTTGCCCACAATTAGATTACTGTGCTTCGCAGATTAATTATCTCGCACAATTTGTTTTATATTTTGTGATGAAGTCAGACAAATTTCCTGTTTATATTGTGACGTGAGAAAATTAAATCTGTTGAAAAGGGATTCGTCTGAAAGATAGAAAATAATAATTAAAAATAAGTTTTCTTTTCTTCCTTTTCTTTGTCGTAAAAGAGCTGCTCATTCGTCACTGGTTTCCACGTTGTCGACCGAGCCACAAACCATAATTTTCCGTATTACAACATATGGCAATTACGAGATTTTTCCTTCGACTCGCTCTCTCTTCTCACAGAGCCGCCGCCTCTCTGTGCTTTTCACGTTGGTTTCTCGAGTGCTCGACGCCATGAGAAGCGCGCGGAGCCAGTAAGTGAGGTCAACGAAGGTGTGGGGGCCGCCCCAAGGTCGCGAGCCCAATTACTCTCCGCTGCGCTGGAGTAGTGGCGGTAGCCACACTGCACGGTGGACTGCACATAGCACCAAAATACACTGACGGAAGAAAATCGAATAATCAAATAATAATTAATGAAGAGTAAGGAAATTTCTGCAATACATTTCTCTACGCCACATACACTACTGGCCACCAAAATTGCTACACCAAGAAGAAATGCAGATGATAAACCGGTATTCATTGGACAAATATATTATACTAGAACTGACATGTGATTACATTTTCACGCAGTTTGGGTGCATAGATTCTGAGAAATCAGTACCCAGAACAACCACCTCTGGCCGTAATAACGGTCTTGATACGCCTGGGCATTGAGTCAAACAAAGCTTGGATGGCGTGTACAGGTAAAGCTGCCCGTGCAGCTTCAACACGATACCACAGTTCATCAAGAGTAGTGACTGGCGTATTGTGACGAGCCAGTTGCTCGGCCACCATTGACCAGACGTTTTCAATTGGTGAGAGATCTGGAGAACGCGCTGGCCAGGGCAGCAGTCGAACATTTTGTGTATCCAGAAAGGCCCGTACAGGACCTGCAACATGCGGTCGTGCATTATCCTGCTGAAATGTAGGGTTTCGCAGGGATCGAATGAAGAGTAGAGCCACGGGTCGCAAGACATCTGAAATGTAACGTCCACTGTTCACAGTGCCGTTAATGCGAACAAGAGGTGACCGAGACATGTAACCAATGGCAACCCATACCATCAAGCCGGGTGATACGCCAGTATGGCGATGACGAACACACGATTCCAATGTGCGTTCACCGCGATGTCGCCAAACACGGATGTGACCATCATGATGCTGTAAACAGAACCTGGAGTCATCAGAAGAAATGACGTTTTGCCATTCGTGCACCCAGATTCGTCGTTGAGTACACCATCGCAGGAGCTCCTGTCTGTGATGCAGCGTTAAGGGTAACCGCAGCCATGGTTTTCGAGCTGATAGTCCATGCTGTTGCAAACGCCGTCGAACTGTTCGTGCAGGTGGCTGTTGTCTTGCAAACGTCCCCATCTGTTGACACAGGGATCTAGACGTGGCTGCACGATCCGTTACAGCCGTGCGGATAAGATGGCTGTCATCTCGAATGCTCGTGATACGAAGCCATTGGTATCCAGCACGGCGTTCCGTATTACCCTCCTGAACCCACCGATTCCATAGTCTGCAAACAGTCATTGGATCTCGACCAACGCGAGCAGCAATGTCGCGATACGATAAACCGCAATCGCGATAGGCTACAATCCGACCTTTATCAAAGTCGGAAACGTGGTGGTACGCATTGCTCCTCCTTACACGAGGCATTACAACAACGTTTCACCAGGCAACGCCGGTCAACTGCTGTTTGTGTATGAGAAATCGGTTGGAAACTTCCCTCATGTCAGCACCTTGTGTGAATGCTCTGAATAGCTAATCATTTGCATATCACAGCATCTTCTTCCTGTCGGTTAAATTTCGCGTCTGTAGCACGTCATCTTCGTGGTGTAGCAATTTTAATGGCCAGTAGTGTATTTAAGTGATTATTATCGCAAGATGACAGGTTAAATGTAAGCGTGAGAAGATCAATTGCCAATTTGAAATGCTGGCACATTAATAACCGATGTAACTGCCAGAATATTGAATGCAAGCATCCAAAAGTGCATGCATTGTGTCCTAAAGGTGCCGAATGTCAGTTTGTGGCATGGAATTCCTTGCGTGTTGCACTTGGTTGTTCAGTACTGGGACGGGTTGTGTATGACGCTGGAGCTGTCGTCCGAAGATGTCGTATACGTGCTCGACTGCAGAGACATCTGGTGGTCGAGTAGGCCGAGGCGACATTTCGAGAGTGCTCCTGCGGTCATATGAAACCGCACGCTAGACCCTAACTCCAGGTGTGGGTGCAACGTGTCTGGCACGCAGACACGTTGGCTACTGGCCCTCAACTCGCGTGCTTCTAACAAGGGAATCTCCCCATCGCACCCCGCCCCCCCCCCCCCCCCCCAGATTTAGTTATAAGTTGGCACAGTGGATAGGATTTGGAAAACTGAACACAGATCAATCGAGAAAACAGGAAGAAGATGTGTGGAACTATGAAAAAAAAATAAGCAAAATATACAAACTGAGTAGTCCATGCGTAAGATAGGCAACATCAAGGATAGTGGGAGCTGAGGAGCGCAGTGGTCCCGTGGTTAGTGTGAGAAGCTGCGGAGCAAGAGGTCCTTGGTTCAAGTCTTCTCTGGAGTCAAAAGTTTACTTTTTTTTCGTAAAGCTATGATCTGTCCGTTCGTTCATTGACGTCTCTGTTCACTGTAATTAGTTTAGTGTCTGTGTTTTGCGACCGCACCGCAAAACCGTGCGATTAGTAGACGAAAGGACGTGCCTCTCGCATGGGACCTGAAAACATTTGATCGCAAAGTAATAGGTCAACCGATTCCTCCACAGAAAAACACGTCTGATATATTCTATACGACACTGGTGACGGCATGTGCGTCACATGACAGGAATATGTTGTCGACCCATCTAACTTGTACATTTGGCGAATGGGCTGGCTCTGAGCACTATGGGACTTAACAGCTATGGTCATCAGTCCCCTAGAACTTAGAGCTACTTAAACCTAACTAACCTAAAGACATCACACAACACCCAGTCATCACGAGGCAGAGAAAATCCCTGACCCCGCCGGGAATCGAACCCGGGAACCCGGGCGCGGGAAGCTTGGCGAATGGGTAAAAAGATTCTTCTACCTTGCCCGATTTAGGTTTTCTTGTGGATGTCAGTTACCTCGCATCGGACGGACGCACGGACGGAGAGATAATAATTGTCTGAAAATAAAAAATTAAATTTTTCACTCGAGGGAAGGCTTGAACCAAGGACCTTTTGTTTTGTAGCTGCTCACGCTAACCACGGGACCACGGAGCTCCGAAGCTTACGTTATCCTTGTTGTTGCTTATGTTGCGCATGGAGTGCAAAGTTTGTATATTTTGCTTTTTTTTTCATAGTTCCACACAATTTCTTCCTGTTTTCTCGATTAATCTGTGTTCAGTTTTTCAAGGCCTATCCACTGTGCCAACGTATAACTAAATCTGAGGGAGGTGCGATGGGAGGTTCCCTTGTAAGCAATGCACGGCCATAACAGGCACTGAGACGGAACAAGCTTCCATCAGGAAACACAACGGGCGTTTATCACACCCTCAAATGAGATCTCGCTTGACGCCTCTGAAGTCGCAAACAAAGGTGGTTTGGGCTCAGTAGATTGCAGGCTAGAGTGCGTCTGGGTCGGAGCTGTTCTGCAGCTAACAGCTCGTTGTTTGGTTGCGGTTCTCAAACTGCTGCTGCGCCAAATCCATACGGCGACCACGACAGCCTTCTGTATCGCTAGTGCCACGTGGTCGTCCGGAGCCCGGTCTTTGTGCGGCCGTACATTCTCGTCACGACCGCTACCAGCATTCATATACAGTGGTTACATTCCTGCCAAGTCTTTCTGCAATATCGCAGAATGAACGTCCAGTTCCTCACAGACCTATTACACTATCGCGTTCAAACTCAATGAGATGTTGATTGTGGCCCCCTTGTCGCATAAAAGGCTTTCTTCACTAACATAAACTCACTACGTCCAGTCTCAAAGATAAAAACGGTCGCGACCGTTACAGCGCTAATGTAAGGAAAACATGACTTGCATTCTCTAAGAGGAGCTCCTAGTGCCACGCTTATGCGACTTGCGCGAAATTTATATAGACTTCATCTTCCGAATGTAGAAACACGCCTACCAACCTCTGTTTGTGCCACACAACTCTTTCTTGGTGTTACGATTCTTTTTTCAGCCAGTGTATAAGAAGCGCTACTAAAGCAGAAATGGCTGTTACTGGTCTAGCAGTGAACTTCGAAGGTGGAAAAATATGGAGCGAAAATACATATTCTTGCTTTGCGAAATAGGAGAGTGTCGTATCGGTGGCACACAGCGAGTACCGCTGGCACCGCACACGATGTCAACAACTGGCGCCAGTGAATGCGTCGTCGCGGGGTTAGCGGCAGCGTACACACCTCTATCGATACGGATTACTCTGGCGGCGCTGAGCCCGTTTAACCAGTTCAATCTTCGCCGATGACTGTGTTACTACCCGGCTGCTGGATTCACGACGACCGAACCGTACTGTGGCCTCCCTGGATGGAAAACTTCCGACGCGTCGGTATCGACTGGTTGGCAGTGGTTTGGACTTGTATTCTCTACTAGTGACTCTGATTTCTCCTTGGCGCTACAGCCAGCGAAGTGTTGTGTAGTCGAACTTAAGTTTTGTTTTGAGTGACAGAAGGTCAAATAAATTTGGTTATCACGGAATATTTGTGGTGTTATTGTGCGGACATAACAGAGTGTTAGTTTGTAAGTTTCTTAATTTATGATTTATAGGTGGTCCTCGTGCCGACAGTCTTGCCGCAGTGTTAACACCAGTTCCTGTCAGATTACCGAAGTTAAGCGCTGTCGGGCTGGGCTAGCACTTGGATGGGTGACCAGCCGGCCGGGGTGGCCGACCGGTTCTAGGCGCTACAGTCTGGAACCGCGCGAGCACTACGGTCGCACGTTCAAATCCTGCCTCGGGCATGGATGTGTGTGATGCCCTTAGGTTAGTTAGGTTTAAGTAGTTCTAAGTTGTAGGTGACTGACGACCTCAGAAGTTAAGTCCCGTAGTGCTCAGAGCCATTTGAACCATTTGGATGGGTGACCATCCGGTCTGCCGAGCGCTGTTGGCAAGGGAGGTGTACTCAGCCCTTGTGAGGCAAACTGAGGAGCTGCTTGATTGAGAAGTAGCGGCTCCGGTCTCGGAAACTGACATACTGCCAGCAGAGCGGTGTGCTGACTACATGCCCCTCCATATCCGCATCCAGTGACGCCTATGAGCTGAGAATGACACGGGAGCCGGTTAGTACCGTTGGGCCTTCATGGCCTCTTCGGGAGGAGTTTATTTCCAGGTGGTCCTCGTAGACTAGTGCTAAAGAGAATGCCTGGAAACGTTTTTGTTACCTTGCAAAGAAATATATTGGAGAAATTTCCATCAAAAACTAAGATTAATTTCTCGTAGGCGGGGTGCAGAACCACGTAAAATTTTGTACATGACGTCGTGATCATCTTTTGAGTGTCTAATTATTTGTTATTTAAAACCCAGTATAGCAGTTCGGACTGCATAACTATTATCGAACTGAAATAATACTGCTTTAGCACGTGTCACAACCTAACAAACGTCTGACATAACATGACAGAGAAGATGGTTTCATCGCATTATGTTCCTGATGACGACTTCTTGTGTACATTGCAGCCTCTGAACTGCTCTGAAAATGTTGTTGTTGTGGTCATCAGTCCTGAGACTGGTTTGATGCAGCTCTCCATGCTACTCTATCCTGTGCAAGCTTCTTCATCTCCCAGTACCTACTGCAGCCTATATCCTTCTGAATCTGCTTAGTGTATTCATCTCTAGGTCTCCCTCTACGATTTTTACCCTCCACGCTGCCCTCTAATACTAAATTTGTGATCCCTTGATGCCTCATAACATGTCCTACCAACCGATCCCTTCTTCTAGTCAAGTTGTGCCACAAATTCCTCTTCTCCCCAATTCTATTCAATACCTTCTCATTAGTTATGTGATCTAACCATCTAATCTTCAGCATTTTTCTGTAGCGCCACATTTCGAAAGCTTCTATTCTCTTCTTGTCCAAACTATTTATCGTCCATGTTTCACTTCCATACATGGCTACACTCCATACAAATACTTTCAGAAACGACTTCCTGACACTTAAATCTACACTCGATGTTAACAAATTTCTCTTCTTCAGAAACGCTTTCCTTGCGATTGCCAGTCTACATTTTATATCCTCTCTACTTCGACCATCATCACTTATTTTGCTCCCCAAATAGCAAAACTCCTTTACTACTTTAAGTGTCTCATTTCCTTATTTAATTCCCTCAGCATCACCCGATTTAGTTCGACTACATTCCATTATGCTCGTTTGGCTTTTGTTGATGTTCATCTAATACCCCCCTTTCAAGACACTATCCATTCCTTTCAACTGCTCTTCCAAGTCCTTTGCTGTCTCTGACAGAATTACAATGTCATCGGCGAACCTCAAAGTTTTTATTTCTTCTCCATGGATTTTAATACCTACTTCGAATTTTTATTTTGTTTCCTTTACTGCTTGCTCAATATACAGATCGAATAACATTTGGGAGAGGCTACAACCCTGTCTCACTCCCTTCCCAACCACTGCTTCCTTTTCATGCCCGTTGACTCTTATAACTGCCATCTGGTTTCTGTACAAATTGTAAATAGCCTTTCGCTCCCTGTATTTTACCCCTGCCACCTTCAGAATGTGAAAGAAAGTATTCCAGTCAACTTTGTCAAAAGCTTTCTCTAAGTCTACAAATGCTAGAAACGTAGGTTTGCCTTTCCTTAATCTATTTGCTAAGATAAGTCGTAGGGTCAGTATTTCTCTGAAAACATGTTGCTCGTATTCTGCCTGATTTTTGATCGCATCTTGTAATACTGGATAGAATAAATGATTTCATTATTGTTTTTGTTTCATATAAAACCAAATTTGATTTCGTTGCAAGGTGTTTGCATGTGTATTTGTTCGGTGAGTGAACTGTTCGATTTAAATGGGTTGTAATGATATTTTTCTTATTGCATCCGTTCTTGGTACTTTCTCGCATCCAATGGAGGCCCCTAAATTTTCATTGGAGCCGAAGTATGACAAGTAAACTGATTTATGCTAAAATGTGTTGTTTGTAGTTCCCGTTAACAATATGTGAACACATTTGTGTGACTACTGTTGCATATTTAGCATTTGCAGTGAAGAATGTTCTAGTAAGTAACAAGGAGTCCATCAGACCTGTTAATTACGGATTATGGCGAGTCTTCCGTATGTCGTAGAGGGATCTGCCCCCAGTGCACGGTTATCAGTCTTTCATGGGAGGGCCCAAAGTTTCCGATAAAATCGATATTGAATTTTTATGGGTACTTCCTATATCCGTAAAGTTAACAGTGTCTCGACAACCGCTAAGGTTCACGGCCAACTGTGTGTGTTAGCTAACCCTGTGATGTTTACTTTTGCGCATAGGTTAAAATTTTCATGAAAAAAATTTAAAAGGCCCGCCAATTACCTTCGACAGAAAATTCCATTAATCCTGCATCAGTTTAATGCACCTGGTTTCACAGGCATGGTCAAGTAAGCTTGGTTCATATCGAAGTTCATAAAAGGAAGAACAATGTTTTTAACTTTAAGCCAACTGTTTCTTCCGGTAAAGCTCCTAAACAGTCCGTGTGCCTGCAAAGCAGATGATTTCATTTAATGTGCATGGTGCTCTGTGAAGTACCATCCAGAATTCTGTTGTAACACAGCAAGCATCTTACGTCGATTCTGCACTCTGTTCTTTAACAAACGGAATACACACTTCAAGATAGTTTGTTGCAATGATTGATTTATTAATGAAAGTACTATTGCGAAAATGACTGATTACATTTGAATAATTTTGCATGTCTTACGCTATTTAATAATATTCTGTAGGACAAAACTGGAAAAGATAAGAAGTGCATCGTGAAGGTTTGAATGTGCACCATCAGCGTGATAGGCGGTAACCTTAACCACTACCCCACTCTCTAGTGGTCCAAGAATTACGAACATTACGCGTGTAGGAGGTGAGCACAAAACTTCAGCATCGATTTTTTCGGAAACAAGGGGCAATCTTATTAAAAGCCGCTATCCATGTATTCAGGACAGGTCGCTCTACAACATCCCTCCGCCAAAATGCGGATCATGCATTTTCGTCGTCGACCTACAATATACCCCGATCCAAACTGTATTTAGGTGACTAGTTCCTCGATGTTGTAGCACAGTCCCGTTTCTTGGGCCTTATTTTTGACAACAAGCTGACATGGCTGCCCCACATTCGCCACCTAAGGACTGCGTGTATGCGGAAGCGGAACGCTCTCCACCTCCTGGCCTACACATCTTGGGGTGCAGACCGTAACACTCTTCTCCATCTTTACTGTGCTCTGGTCTTGTCCAGACCAGATTATGGTAGTCAGGTTTATGGCTCAGCAGCTCTTCCACTTTGAGACTGCTTGACCCTGTCCATCACTGTGGGGTGCGTCTGGCTGTTTGTGCCTTTCGCACTAGTCCCGTTGACAGTCTCCTCACAGAAGCGGGAATTCCCCCTCTGCACATACGACGGTGCCCACTCCTTGTTCCATATTCAATCGCCATTCGCCAATTCGCTGACCATCCCGTGTACCCTCTGCTCTTTGTCAACGAGGGATGTCTCCCTCCCAACACCCGCCCACGGGTGGGATTGGCGGTTGGCAAGCGTCTCACTTCTTTCTGTCGGGATCTCCATCTCCACTCACTGGACTGCACATCGTATCTTTCCTCCCATGGCCAAAAGTGGAAAACCATCTGGAGCGCTACTGGTCATAGTAATAAACTCCCACGGTCAAGGAGTTGACTGTAGTTTACCGTTCTTCCTTCCTCTCCTCTCGGAAGGAGTCCATTGTCTTATGCCATTTACGTATTGGTAATACCAGGCTCGCCCATTGATTCCTCCTACCTAACGACCCACTCCCACAAAGTGGTTGTGGAGCCAGACTGACGATATCCCACATATTAGTGGAACGTCCCCTTCTTTCGGCCCTTCGTGATAGATATAGTCTTCCAGATTCCTTAAATTTAACATTAGCAGACGATCCACGGATGGTTGAACTGGTCTTCAGTTTTCTCCGTGAAAGTGGTTTTTATTTCCAGATGTAACGTTCTACTTTAGTCTTGGATCGGGCAAGTTGGTTGTGATTGGGATTTCTTTTCCAGTCTTCTTCGTCTGTGACCCCATGACCGCTGCCTTTCTTCCAGTTCTTAGATTTGGTCTCACCTCTTATGCCTTTTACTGTGTGTGTTGATTGTTTATTATTTTATAACTTGTCTCTACTGACTGGATCCGTCCACTTTTAGCAGACCCTCTTCCTTCTGTGACTAAATTCGGAATCGTTGGACTGATGACCTCGCCGTTTGGTCACATAACCCATCTCAATCAATCAGTCAATTACGACATCCCTGAGACTCACGAAAATCCGTGATTAAAAGGCCTGATGGTTCCCTTCTAAGCCTACAAAGCATACTTGGTGGCGAGAAGCAATGCCATTCAAAGAAGAATTATATACTTACGCCGTGACTACATGTAATAAGGTTGAACACCAGTTCTGTCAGATGCTGCTATCACAGATTTCAGCCATTAAATACGACAAAGTGCAGAAAAGAGTTGGCAACAAAAATTGAATAGAGTACGAGCAATATACTTTCAACAAATTTAAATTAATTCTGACCTTCTGTTGTTTAACCAGGGAGAGAACAAAACAGCAAGAAAAATTTAAGCAAAATTATCTTTAAGGTCACTTGCCGATTTAATCTCAGGTGCTTACTTGACAGTACTAACCCAAAAGCTGGAAGTACACGCCAGAATCTCTGTTCGCTATACTGCGCAGGATGATCTGTACCAAAGAAATTTTCTGCAATATCGAACTTGTTCAGCTTCTGCAAGCGTGCATTACGCTCGTGTTCTGCGTACCTCCACAGTGCCGATTGTGTGACAAACGTACGACATGCCACAACTGTACGGTATATGGCAGACACCCGCTTTACACAAACCAGGGTCGTCGTTTACACATCTAAATAGGCCGTAACATCATATGGCTGTCGAAAAATACACTTCACACCGTGTTTCTGCAGAATACGACCAGTCATGCTGGAAATAGCACCTGCGCGAGGCAGAAAACCCTAATAACGTATTAAATTTGCAAACACGGAGTTCTCTCATACCATTAGTTCATTTAAAATGACGGAACCTTCACCGTTGCATTGTCGGCAGTTGCATTCCCACAAGTTTTTTGAACATCTTACAGACCGGGAGAAATTCAAGTTCAGATTCAGGAGACTGTTGATACACACAGATAAGAGAGGAGTTAGCTATTGATCTCTACACCTACACCTACCTTTATACTCCGCCAGCCACCCAACGGTGTGTGGCGGAGGGTACTTTACGTGCCACTGTCATTACCTCCCTTCCCTGTTCCAGTCGCGTATGGTTCGCGGGAAAAACGATTGCCGGAAAGCCTCCGTGCGCGCTCGAATCTCTCTAATTTTACATTCGTGATCACCTCGGGAGGTGTAAGTAGGGGGAAGAAATATATATTCGATACCTCATCCAGAAACGCACCCTCTCGAAACCTGGACAGCAAGCTACACCGCGATGCAGAGCGCCTCTCTTGTAGAGTCTGCCACTTGAGTTTGCTAAACATCTCCGTAACGCTATCACGCTTACCAAATAACCCTGAGGCGAAACGCGCCGCTCTTCTTTGGATCTTCTCTATCTCCTCCGTCAACCCGATCTGGTACGGATCCCACACTGATGAGCAATACTCAAGTATAGGTCGAATGAGTGTTTTGTAAGCCACCTCCTTTGTTGATGGACTACATTTTCTAAGGACTCTCCCAATGAATCTCAACCTGGCACCCGCCTTATCAACAATTAATTTTATATGATCATTGCACTTCAAATGGTGCCGCACGCATACTCCCAGATACTTTACAGAAGTAACTGCTACCAGCGTTTGTTCCGCTATCATATAATCATACAATAAAAGATCCTTCTTCATATGCATTCGCAATACATTACATTTGTCTATGTTAAGGGTCGGTTGCCACTCCCTGCACCAAGCGCCTATCCGCTGCAGATCTTTCTGCATTTCGCTGCAATTTTCTAATGCTGCAACTTCTCTGTATACTACAGCATCATCCGCGAAAAGCAGCATGGAACTTCCGACACTATCTACTAGGTCATTTATATATGTTGTGAAAAGCAATGGTCCCATAACACTCCCCTGTGGCACGCCAGAGGTTACTTTAACGTCTGTAGACGTCTCTCCATTGATAACAACATGCTGTGTTTTGTTTTCTAAAAATTCTTCAATCCTGCCACACAGCTGGTCTGATATTCCGTAGGCTCTTACTTTGTTTATCAGGGAACAGTACGGAACTGTATCCAACGCCTTCCTGTGGTCAAGGAAAATGGCATCTACCTGGGAGCCTGTATCTAATATTTTCTGGGTCTCATGAACAAATAAAGCGAGTTGTGTCTCTCACGATCGCTGTTTCCGGAATCCAAGTTGATTCCTACAGAGTACATTCTGGGTTTCCAGAAATGATATGATGCGCGAGCAAAAAACATGTTCTAAAATTCTACAACAGATCGATGTCAGAGATATAGGCCTATAGTTTTGCTCATCTGCTCGACGACCCTTCTTGAAGACTGGGACTACCTGTGCTCTTTTCCAATCATTTGGAACCTTCCGATCCTCTAGAAACTTGAAGTACACGGCTGTTAGAAGGGGGTAAGTTCTTTCGCGTACTATGTATAGAATCGAATTGGTATCCCGTCAGGTCGAGCGGACTTTCCTCCGTTGAGTGATTTCAGTTGCTTTTCTATTCCTTGGACACTTATTTCGATGTCAGCCATTTTTTCGTTTGTGCGAGGATTTAGAGAAGGAACTGCAGCGCGGTCTTCCTCTGTGAAACAGCTTTGGAAAAAGGTGTTTAGTATTTCAGCTTTACGCGTGTCATCCTCTGTTTGTGTCTGGATATGCTGTTTCGATTCACTTACTGATTTAACGTAAGAGCAGAACTTCCCAGGATTTTACTTTCGAATTCACCGAACGCTTCACGCATAGCCCTCCTTACGCTAACTTTGACATCGTTTAGCTTCTGTTTGTCTGAGAGCTTTTGGCTGCGTTTAAATTTGCAGTGAAGTTCTTTTTCCTTTCGCTCCTTAGTAATCAGTTAGTTAATCGCGACCGGAATAAATCGGGTTGTCGTCACACAAAATTCTAGGACAGTTTCATTGTCAGATAAACATCGCAGTCCAGGAATTACAGTTTTACTAAAAGACCCACGTTAATAGTGAAGTCACTTCACTGTAGGCCGCTTACAGTGCACGGAGCATAGCACACGTAAACTATATTTGGCCAACGCATCCAAACCAAAACGATCCCGCGATGAAAAGAAATGCCACCCTGGACCATCAGTCCTGGCTGTCGGGCAGTAAGGTGGGCAACAAATACGTTGGTTTCCCACCGCTATCCAGGGCGTCTGCAGACAAGCTTGGCTAGTCATCGGAGATCAGTTCGAAGTGGGACTTATCACTGAAGACAGTGTCTGGAGGAGCCCCCGACAGCGGTGCCTTACCAACGTAACTGTCACCCGCCATACGGGCAGACACCTTGGAGTGACATTTTTTTCATACCTCTGCATCTACACCTACATATGAAACTTCCTGACCGATTAAAACTGTGTGCTGGACCGAGACTCGAACTCTGGACCTGTGCCTTTCGCTGGCAAGTGTTCTAGCAACCGTACTACCCAAGCACGACTCACGCCCCCTCCTAACAGCTTTGCCGGCCGAAGTGGCCGTGCGGTTAAAGGCGCTGCAGTCTGGAACCGCAAGACCGCTACGGTCGCAGGTTCGAATCCTGCCTCGGGCATGGATGTTTGTGATGTCCTTAGGTTAGTTAGGTTTAACTAGTTCTAAGTTCTAGGGGACTAATGACCTCAGCAGTTGAGTCCCATAGTGCTCAGAGCCATTTGAACCATCCTAACAGCTTTAATTCTGCCAGTATCTCGTCTCCCGCCTTCCAAACTTCACAGAAGCTCTCCTGCGAACCTTGCAGAACTAGCACTCCTGGAAGAAAAGATACTGCGGAGTCATGGCATAGCCACATCCTGGGGGATGTTTCCAGAATGAGATTTTCACTCTGCAGCGGAGTGTGCGCTGATATTAAACTTCCTGGCACATTAAATTTTTGTGCCGGTCGTGAGTCGTGTTTGGGTAGCTCTGTTGGTAGAGCACTTGTCCGCGAAAGGCAAAGGTCCCGAGTTCGAGTCTCGGTCCGGCACACAGTTTTAATCAGAAAGTTTCATATCAGCGCACACTCCGCTGCAGAGTGAAAATCTCATTCTGGAACCACATGAAAGGAAGTGGAAACCGCCGATTTACTTGCTGCTTCCTTCCTTGCTACAAGGTTAAGAGACAATGTGGATAAGATGCTTCGCTGCGGTTTCTCGCATTTCGACATTAATGTCGTGAAGAATGTCTGGAATTTATGAGGCAAACCCCGGTTGAGCTGAACAGCAGGTGCATCCAGTTACACGCCGAAAGGCGCGCCGCGCTCGCATATTAACTCGTTTCCCCCGTAGCGGCGGACCTCTGCGCCCGTGTGCAGTCGCGGCTCTTGCATGTGCAAATAAACATCACACCCGACGTCACAGGGGCGCCAGCGGGGGTGTCCAAAAATTGCCTGTGCGGCAGAGGGCGGCATTAGGCGGCGCTGCAGTTTTAATGAGCAGTCGGAGTGCTACCGGGAAGCGCCGGGTCCCAAGTCGTACGTACACAGCACTGTCAGCGCACGCCCCGCGCCTGCCGAGTGCCGTACAGCAAGCGCGCTGTAAACTCCTGCGGCACTTCCAACGCGGCGGCATTGCAGCCGGCCGCACCGTGCATTTACCTTGAAAACTGCATTACGGATATTCAGCAGTTCTTTCACTGCATCCAGAGTGCACTGTTAACATACATTTTCCCTAGGTTTTGCTGCAGTTGAAGCGTTTATCAACGCTTTTAAATTTACTTCACTACGGGCTTGTTTCAGAAGTTCCTGCCATTTTCCAGTGATCTTGTAATGAAGGTAACATCTACTTTAGCGTTATACGATAAAAGTATATTGCATACTTGTATGTCAGTAGCCGGCCGCTGTGGCCGAGCGGTTCTAGGCGCATCAGTCTGACACCGCGCACCCGCTACGGTCGCAGGTTCGAATCCTGCCTCGGGCATGGATGTGTGTGATGTCCTTAGGTTAGTTAGGTTTAAGTAGTTCTAAGTTCTAGGGGACTGATGACCTCAGATGTTAAGTCCCATAGTGCCCAGAGTCATTTGAACCATTTGTATGTCAGTAGTACACTACTTTACTCAGATACTACGACATGTATTACAATATTGCATCCCGGATTGTCTTTTCAATCATCTCTCTTTTTTTTTAATTGGTAACGTTTGCGTGTGAAAAAAATTACCGGTAGCCAAAAAACTGAGAGTAGATCAAAAAGACTCTCCAGGACACAGTTTTGTAATACGCATCGTAACTAGTAGCATATAGTAAGCCATATACACTCCTGGAAATTGAAATAAGAACACCGTGAATTCATTGTCCCAGGAAGGGGAAACTTTATTGACACATTCCTGGGGTCAGATACATCACATGATCACACTGACAGAACCACAGGCACATAGACACAGGCAACAGAGCATGCACAATGTCGGCACTAGTACAGTGTATATCCACCTTTCGCAGCAATGCAGGCTGCTATTCTCCCATGGAGACGATCGTAGAGATGCTGAATGTAGTCCTGTGGAACGGCTTGCCATGCCATTTCCACCTGGCGCTTCAGTTGGACCAGCGTTCGTGCTGGACGTGCAGACCGCGTGAGACGACGCTTCATCCAGTCCCAAACATGCTCAATGGGGGACAGATCCGGAGATCTTGCTGGCCAGGGTAGTTGACTTACACCTTCTAGAGCACGTTGGGTGGCACGAGATACATGCGGACGTGGATTGTCCTGTTGGAACAGCAAGTTCCCTTGCCGGTCTAGGAATGGTAGAACGATGGGTTCGATGACGGTTTGGATGTACCGTGCACTATTCAGTGTCCCCTCGACGATCACCAGTGGTGTACGGCCAGTGTAGGAGATCGCTCCCCACACCATGATGCCGGGTGTTGGCCCTGTGTGCCTCGGTCGTATGCAGTCCTGATTGTGACGCTCACCTGCACGGCGCCCAACACGCATACGACCATCATTGGCACCAAGGCAGAAGCGACTCTCATCGCTGAAGACGACACGTCTCCATTCGTCCCTCCATTCACGCCTGTCGCGACACCACTGGAGGCGGGCTGCACGATGTTGGGGCGTGAGCGGAAGACGGCCTAACGGTGTGCGGGACCGTAGCCCAGCTTCATGGAGACGGTTGCGAATGGTCCTCGCCGATACCCCAGGAGCAACAGTGTCCCTAATTTGCTGGGACGTGGCGGTGCGGTCCCCTACGGCACTGCGTAGGATCCTACGGTCTTGGCGTGCATCCGTGCGTCGCTGCGGTCCGGTCCCAGGTCGACGGGCACGTGCACCTTCCGCCGACCACTGGCGACAACATCGATGTACTGTGGAGACCTCCCGCCCCACGTGTTGAGCAATTCGGCGGTACGTCCACCCGGCCTCCCGCATGCCCACTATACGCCCTCGCTCAAAGTCCGTCAACTGCACATACGGTTCACGTTCACGCTGTCGCGGCATGCTACCAGTGTTAAAGACTGCGATGGAGCTCCGTATGCCACGGCAAACTGACTGACACTGACGGCGGCGGTGCACAAATGCTGCGCAGCTAGCGCCATTCGACGGCCAACACCGCGGTTCCTGGTGTGTCCGCTGTGCCGTGCGTGTGATCATTGCTTGTACAGCCCTCTCGCAGTGTCCGGAGCAAGTATGGTGGGTCTGACACACCGGTGTCAATGTGTTCTTTTTTCCATTTCCAGGAGTGTACTTCTGTATTATATTGGAAAATAAGCTAAACATAGACGTAAGGCTTATACTATTGTCGCACAACTTATTGTAACACACATAGTAGAACAAAAATCTACTTACGTATACTTACGCAATAGGCTTTTACAGTATAATAACTATTCAATAAATGTGTTATCATTGCGTCACTTGAAAATAGCAGAAATGGCTTAAACAAGCTGGTCGTGATGTAAATAAAACTAATTAATAAAGTGTCAATTGCAGCAAAAACTTGGAAAAATATATGTAATATTTGCTACGGGCCCGTCAGAAAGAGAGAAAGAAAAGAAAGAATGTGCTTTGACACATTGCAGTAGCAAATCCGACACGCATTCCAGTGCGAGTCCAACACATTTTGCAGTAGTATTACCGACACACTATCTGGTAGCAACTGGCTAAGTATGACGCTCTTACCACTAGTTTTTTATTTTCCATCACTAGGTATGATAGTTTAATTGTTGTAGCGCCGTCTCCACCTGTAGGCTTCTCTTTACTTGTTTTACTATTTACTAATTTCCGTCTTAAACAATTACCAAGTATCTATACAACGGAAGCACCGTTTGTCCAATGTACTGGTAATCACTTAATAAATAATCAATAATTCAAGAACAGTCTTAATCGCATTTATTATTGTCATAATACCGCCAACCGGTTTCAACCCGACGTAGGGCTCATCTTCTGGGCGTTTACACCATTGGTCGACTGCTGGTGGTGTCATTCCTACCTACATAACGGCATGAAATTATCAAACACTATCAAATACTGTAGTTTCCTGCCGTTATGTAGACAGGAGTGACACCACCAGCAGTCGTCCAATTGTGTAAATGCCCAGAAGATGACCCCTACGTCGGATTGAAACCGGTTGGCGGTATTATAATAATAATAAATGCGATTAAGACTGCTCTTGAATTATTGATTAATCCTACTAATCGCTGCTTCTCTCCACAACCATTTTGTCCAAAGATCACTTAAGAATTGAATACAAAACGCTGAAGAGCCAAAGAAAGTGGTATACATTCCTAATATCATGTCACCGTGAGTCCTGCATGACTGTCCATAAATCCATAAGAGGACGAGGGGGTGCAGATCTCTCCTCACTTCTCAGCTGCACGTTGCAAGCCATCCCAGATATGCTCAATAATGTTATGGCTGAGGAGTTTGGTGACCAGCGGAAGTGTTTAAACTCATAAGAGTGTTCCTCGAGCCACTCTGTAGCAACTCTGGATGTGTGGGGCGTCACATTGTCCTGCTGGAATTGCCAAATTTCTTCGGAATGAACAATGGACATGAACTAATGCAGGTAATCAGACAGGATGCTTAAGTATGTGTCACCTGTCAGAGTCGTATCTAGGAGTATCAGGGGTCCCATTTCAACACTCCCCTGCTCACATACAGGGTCCATGGATTCATGAGGTTGTCTCCATACCCGTACACGTCCATCCGCTGGATACAATTTGAAACAAGACTCGTCCGACCTGATAACATGTTTCCAGTCACCAACATCCAAATGTCGGTGTTGACGGGCCCAGGTGAGGCGTTAAGCTTTGTGTCGTGAAATCATCAAGGGTACATGAGTGGCCGGCCGCGGTGGTCTCGCGGTTCTAGGCGCACAGTCCGGAACCGCGCAACTGCTACGGTCGCAGGTTCGAATCCTGCCTCGGGCATGGATGTGTGTGATGTCCTTAGGTTAGTTAGGTTTAAGTAGTTCTAAGTTCTAGGGGACTTATGACCACAGCAGTTGAGTCCCATAGTGCTCAGAGCCATTTGATCCATTTTTTTGGTACATGAGTGGGACGTCGGCTCCGAAAGCTCATATCCATGATGTTTCGTTGAATAATTCGCACGCTGACGCTTATTGATAGCCCAGCATTGAAATCTGCAGCAATTCGCGAAGGGGTTGCGCATCTGTCACGTTGAACGATTCTCTTCAGTCGTCGTTGGTCCCGCAGTGATGTCGGAGATTTGATGTTCTAACGGATTCCAGATATTCACGGTACACTCATGAAATGATCGTACAGGAAAAACACCTATTCATGGCTACCTCGAAGATACTGTGCTTGCCAGGAAACACAGGAAATAGTTCGAATTTCAAATACGCTCGGGGAAAAGCTACACAGAGACAGAGTGAAAGTTGTTAACCTGTCATAAGAGTTTTGGAGAGTCTTTGCAAAGGGTCGCATAGACCATATTGCTTATCGATGACACTTACATGCGCGGCAGGTCGTAGCGTCGACCCTAGACGTGCGTGACCTCAAATGTGATGTCCGTCAGCGCCGTATTCTCGCTGTGCGTCGGAATTAATAACAAGTCTGGACTCTGCGAATCTTACTCATAGGTAATCAGAGATGCTGCTGTGCCAGTTTACACGTTGACAAAACGCAAATAAGCAACGGTAAACGGAAGAGAAACAAGCACCGACTTACCCTGATACATATCGACGGTGGTGGATACTACTTCTTCACCAATATGAAGACACAGAAGTAAACAACTCCCTCTGCGACCATGTGGGCCATTAATAAAATAGGAATGGCAACTGGTATTTCCTAAGAGCCGACTCCGCATTGGGATTTTTAATAAATGCAATATGTAAGTAGTAAATTCAGCGTTCTGGCCCTAGAAGCACCAACCAGCCCGATCGACAGCTCTGTAATCCACTGCCAGTGGAGACACTGGATGCGGTATTGGCAAGTGGTCAACCCATGGCTCTGCCGGTCGTTGTTATTTCTCGACCTCGGTCGAACAGCTCCACTCTTGGACTCACAAGGCTGAGTGCACCCCACAAGCGTCCTCCCGCTACGTAAGAATCGCTGGCAGCACCAGGAATCGAACACGCGTCCTCAGAGTGTCAGGCAGCCACTTTAAGCACTCAATTACGGAGGCGGACAAAAGTAATCAAACAATAATTCTGACAGCACTGCCTCATTGTCGTACCATTCCAAAATCTACATCTACATTTATACTCCGCAAGCCACCCAACTGTGTGTGGCGGAGGGCACTTTACGTGCCACTGTCAGTACCTACCTTTCCTGTTCCAATCGCGTATGGTTCGCGGGACGAACGCCTGCCGCAAAGCCTCCGTGCGCGCTCGAATCTCTCTAATTTTACATTCGTGATCTCCTCGGGGGGTATAAGTAGAGGGAAGCAATATTTTCGATACCTCATCCATAAACGCACCCTCTCGAAACCTGGACAGCAAACTAAACAGCGATGCAGAGCGCCTCTCTTGCAGAGTCTGCCACTTGAGTTTTCTAAACATCTCCGTAATGCTGTCACGCTTACCAAATAACCCTGTGACGAAATGCGCCGCTCTTCTTTGGATCTTCTCTATCTCCTCTGTCAACCCGACCTGTTACGGATCCCACACTCATGAGCAATACTCAAAAATAGGTCGAACGAGTGTTTTGTAAGCTACCTCCTTTGTTGATGGACTGGGCTACATTTTCTAAGGACTCTCCCAATGAATCTCAACCTGGCACCCGCCTTACCAATAACTAATTTTATATGATCATTCCTCTTCAAATCGTTCCGTACGCATACTCCCAGATATTTTACAGAAGTAACTGCTACCAGTGTTTGTTCCGCTATCATATAATCACACAATAAAGGTTCTTCCTTTCTATGTACTCGCAATTCATTACATTTGTCTATGTTAAGGGTCAGTTGCCACTTCCTGCACCAAGTGTATATCCGCTGTAGATCTTCCTGCATTTCGCTGCAATTTTCTGATGCTGCAACTTCTCTGTATGCTACAGTATCATCCGCGAAAAGTCGCATGGAACTTCCGACACTATGTACTAGGTCATTTAAATATATTGTGAAAAGCAATGGTCCCATAACACTCCCCTATGGCACGCCAGAGGTTACTTTAACGTCTGTAGACGTCTCTCTATTGAGAACAACATGCTGTGTTCTGTTTGCTAAAAACTCTTCAATACAGCCACGCAGCTGGTCTGATATTCCGTAGGCTCTTACTTTGTTTATCAGGCGATATTGCGGAACTGTATCGAACGCCTTCCGGAAGTCAAGGAAAATCGCATCTTACCTGGGAGCCTGTATCTAATATTTTCTGGGTCTCATGAACAAATAAAGCGAGTTGGGTCTCACACGATCGCTGTTTACGAAATCCATGTTGGTTCCTACAGTGTAGAGTCTGGGTTTCCAGAAATGACATGATACGCGATCAAAAAATTCCTGCGTTTTTGGTGTAAGGGATTTACTGGGAGAGATCTGTATATTAAACTTATCCTGCATCAGGAGGACACGAACTCGTGTACCCAATACTATGCCCCTTTAGCTGGAAGGAAGCTGCTTACTCGGAGAACGCCAACTCGGGTGATTATGACACGGTAGTGGACGAGTGAATCACTCGACACAGCTCTGCTGTCAGCTGGTAGCAACTGACGACTTCAAGGATTGTTGCAGACTGTGATGTCGCCCAGAGTCAAACCCTCGACCATTCCGTGGAAAACTGCAGAGGTAGGCTGGCAGACGTCAGTGCCATGGGGCCGGATGGTAGTCCATTAGTGCCTCGGACCTTGAGTTGGGGCAAGCTGCACAGTGACCAGTGAGGTAGTGGTCTGTGGTTTGTGGCTGGTAGTGGCAGTGGCGGCTGCACCATAGGTATGGAGTTCTCTGGCGCAGCATAACTCAGCTGTACCGATTGTGAGGTTATGACTGTGCCAGCAGAATGTGATCAGTCTCGCTGTAGAGACTGACGCTTGGTGGATTAAGGAGGGGGGTGGGGGGCAATATAACATTCCCTTTGGTTGCTGCCTGTCGGTTCAGCTGGCCCGGGGTTTAAATAAGATAGTCTGGAGACGGCCACCTGGAAGATCTACCATTCCTAGGTGGTGGATCTATCGTTCTCAGATGGTGACGTGGAAGCTTCCCAAACAGGGCCAGTGTCGTACGCCTGACTATCGGCGCAGACAGAGGAACACGGCAGTGGGTGGCTGTATCTGCAGGTCGTTGACCGCGGCTGCTGGTCCTCCAGATATGGCACTAGTGTGTCAGCTTTGACCTGTGCCTTTACACTTCCTTCTCCACACAAATAGCCGGTGCACCGAATTCCGGTTAATGAAATGGGTGAAATGGATACACTAAATATTACAACTGCTTTTAGACTTCATGTTTTCCATCCTGAGCCCAGGCAACACTTACGAGCAAACATTCAACTGATTGTGCCTCTTTTTTTCCTTCCACTCAGTTCAGTGTCACAGAGTTTTTAGTTCTTTGTTTGCACAACTTTTTAGAACTCTTTGTTTACAGTTCTGCTGGCAACTGTATTGTTTCATCTCGTGCGATGGGGTCTGGCGATCAGGAAGGCATCCTAACGGCATAACCTCCAGCTAGTCTTCGCATTTACTCGTAATGTTTACATGATAGCGCTACTAATTTTTGTCCCGGAATTTACTGGTCTCGACAACGCATATCCTCTACGTCACTGCATCACATGCTACAGTTCAAGGCTCATATTCTCATAATATACACATAGCATACCTCTAATAATACGTGCCAAATATCACGATAAGTTACACCCTGTGTTTACACACACAAACAGTATCATAAACTCTAGTTCTCAAAATGATAAACCAGCCACTTCTTGACCTATGCAAACAAATTTGTGTTAATCTACTTAGTTTCTTTAAACGGCGACATAGCAAATAAATAAGACTGTTTACAAAAGAAGCAAGTCAGTGGTAGCAGCACTGTTATGGTCTCGTTTTCATACATATTTACATGGAAAAACATCATTGTTGCATTAGTCAACGAACATAATTCAAGACGTCAGTTATGTACATAACAATCCTTCATTTTTCATAATAGAACACAATGATAATGATAACTCACCATTATAGCCCTATCACCTTAATATTTCAACTCACAAATTACCTCTTACGTCGAGAGTTTAGTCTAGTGGCATTGCCTCATGAGCTCCATGGCCCCTTGGTCTTATCTCCTGAGTCACAGTAACTGTTCAGCTACTCAGTACACCATTGATATTTCATGATACTTCTCAGTGCCTGATTTATTTACTCTTAATGTCGCATGAACAAACTGGGCGCATATCATTGTTGTATTTTTCTTCTATTATGCTCCGTGTGTCTCGAGAATCTGGAGCGGTTTAACTGGCGACGTTACGGCCAGAAACTCGTCCAGAATCGGTGTGGTATCTCAGCATATTGCTGCTTGGGAGTCAGTGTCGCATAAAGAAAAGGCTGGAAATGCCAATCACCCGATACTGTTGCGACACTTCGATCACGTTCTGTTTGTCAGACTGGAACAGTAGAACAGTATGAAATGGGTTCGACGAACACTATACCAGGCACTTAAATGTAAGTTGCAGAGTAGTCATATAGGTGTAGATATACCTTTATAGCGCTGCCCCACTGTTTACATGTGCCTTACCATCTACCAAATATCTCGCAACTAAATACTACTCATGAACTACTCCTCTAATAGTCACACCTCCACACTCTCCTAGTACATATTTTACTAAGTATTCAAAATATCACAGTACAAGGTATCAATGTTCACTAGTTAATTAACCACACCAAGCTTCTACTGTTCACACATTCCATTTAATGTAAATCTTACCTGAAAGTTCCTTTAATCTACTACCCAAACATATACTTTGAATATTTCCAGTACTCACTCTGCAAAAGTATATCAGATGCGCTAGTATGAACTACTAAATTCATACTTCACTACTTACAGCGGTCAACGATTGTATGTAACTATTTCTTTACGTTTTTCTAAGGCTTTCTCGGTAGCCACGGCCTTCCTCCCGTTAACTGCACTCTCCCTCGGCACTTTCTGGTGTAATGCCCTTTCTCTCGGCTTACCTCGCAAAACACATCGCGTGATTCAGTGCCTTGAGCTGGGTATTTTGGTAAACAGTACTGTGTGCGTCTTAATGGTGCAGCTTTGGGTCTATACAAAATACTATAAGAGAGTGAAAGACAGGAATGGCCGGAATCCACAGATTCTTGGTTACAAAGGTATGAGGAACTGCCAGTTGATGGTTGGAGTGCTGACACAACGTTTTCAGATAGTCTGCAGAGCCCGCTACGCTGGACACTGATGCGGTATATATAGAGACCGTGACAACCCCTTCAGCATCAGCTACTGCCTGAAGTGCCGAAACTGGTTGCAGTAAAATAAATAAAATCATAAGGACGGCTGGAGGCGTTTCATTTTCTCACAAAACAGTGGACACAAGAGAGACATCACATCGTCTTATCAACGAGACACGGTTCAGAAATAGCCTCATTATGGACTTACCTCATCTGGCGACCCAACTGAGAATGGATGCTGCCATATTGCATTCGTCATTATCATACAGGAACAACAGTTGTCGTGATGGTACCCAACCCCTGGTTGGCATTTAGACAGCAGTCGTCGCATTTCTGACATTTTAAGGCCAGCACATGCGATTGTGATGTTATCATTCAACTACAGTTGGTAGTGGAAAACAGTATCTTGCTTGTACCCCCCTCATCTAGGGTCACACGGACCATATACGACGGAGGCGAACGACTGCTGTGGTGATGTCCAGGCGAACTGAGTTGCAGCTTTTGAGCAACAGACAGCCCATCTGCACCAGTGGGACATCGATAGTGCCCCTCAACGAACGTTCAGCAATGATTGCTGCGTATTGGTCTCTGCAGCAGGCACCTGTTTCATGCACCCGTGCTGACTGCTGTTCTTTGGCGACAAAAGCTTGAATTTACATGCAATTAGCGCACCTGGACGTCCACCGAGTCGCGACAGATGGGTTTTCAGACGGATGCTGTATCGGACAGAGGGCAGTCAGAAAGCAAACACCCTGCAACAATCTTCGGAATGGTGCAGGCCGGAGGATGAAGTGTTATAGTCTTGGGAATGCTTTAATGGCATTTCCTAGGTGATCCTCTCATTCTGGAATTCACAATGCATTAACACAAGTATACTTCTACCCTTGTAGACCATGTCCATCCCTACTCGCAATTTTTTTCTTCAGCACCCAGGTAGCGCAGCGTGTCACACAGCTCGCCGTGTATGTATGCGACTTGAAGAGCACCGGGATGACTTTTCTCTACTCCCATGGCCATCAAACTCCAATCTAGAATCCTCGATAGGGCTGTCCGAGCCATGGATCTTCATCCGAGAAAACAATGGTAGCTGGCCTCTGTATAGCAGTCGGCATGGCTCCACATACCTGTCAGTACCTTCCAGAACATTAAAGTTTTTAACATGGCTGTCAATCAGCGACTGTTGTATAATACAACATTTTGAAAAACACAGCCCTCAGTCGCGAAGACAATTAGTTTGTAACCTAGGTTTCGGTGTCACAAGGAATATCTTCTTCGGACAAAATTAAAACTAAATGTTACAGCATAACGTACCAAAAAATACGAAAGCTGCGGTCATACCTGAGAACGTCAGATAGAATTAAAATATAATGTAACAGAGGTGCAAGCCACTAGGGGCTGCCATGTGACGTCTGTTACAGTCAACACGGAACATTGTTGAGTCTCAAAAAAAAAAAAAAAATAAATAAAAATAAAAAAAATAAAGGCTCTGAGCACTATGGGACATAACTTCTGAGGTGATCAGTCCCCAAGAACTTAGAACTATTTAAACCTAACTAACCTAAGGACATCAGACACATCCATGCCCGAGACAGGATTCGAACCTGCGACCGTAGCAGTCACGCGGTTCCAGACTGTAGCGCCTAGAACTGCTCAGCCACCCCGGTCGGCTGTTGCGTCTCATCCTGGAAGTCTCGAAGTGCTCTGCACTGCTAAAGGCGGTTATTCAGGCTTTTGACTGGTGGTAACATTACGTCACTGGGCAGCATACTTCATTGCTATCCTTGATAGTGTTCAGTTTTAATCGCCAGCTATCAAGCTACATTTAGTTACCATCTCAGCTTGCTCCATATAGAAATGATTAAGAAAACTTGTATCGCGCTCATCTCAGAACATTTTCCTGTCAGGCGCAGCTAAAGAATGGCAAGAACATGCGAGTGCAGCAGTAATCCTCTGTAATTCTAAGCGAAATCAATCTCAGCCAGTGACAGGCAGCCTTTTCCCTCATCCTCTGCGTTATCTTGTTTAATTATTTTATTTTAATTTATTTTATTCGTACATCTGTGGGCATTATTTCTTCTGTTGATAATCAAAAAGTTCCTAGAATGAAATTTTCACTCTATAGCGGCGTGTGCGCTGATATGAAACATCTTGGCAGATTAAAACTGTGTGCCGGACCGAGACTCGAACTCGAGTTCGACTCTAGGTCCGGCACACAGTTTTAATCTTCCATGAAGTTTTAATCAAAAAGTTGGTTGACCTTACTTATTGTGTTAGTTATAATCTTTCCAACTCCAATTAGCAGCTTGTTAATGCTCATTATTATTCGCTAAGAATACTTCATGCTGGTTTTCGTGACACAGAAGAAATGGTTTCTTGTACTTTTCAAAGGCACTCCTTACAAGTGATCGATAAACGGCGTCTATGAATTTATATCTCTATAACTGTACTTATAACTAATTGCATTATATAACTTCCGTGACTGTATGTCTTGTGTAAATAAAGTTGCATTTTGTTTTTCTGGTGTTGAAACTCAAGGTAGCACCAGGGACAGGATGTTTCGAATCTCTGTGATGTCTGCGATAGTTGAAGAGCAGTTACACACCGAGTTTAGTAACTCCTTCACGCACAGCATACAATACACGCACTCAGAAAATACATTTAAACATTGCAACCATCAACTTGCTCCATCGTTGAAATTTGTCATCTTACTGCACGTATACTGGCTGTTGGAATAATATTTGAGTGGACGGTAAAGAGTAGTCACATTTCAACTGCATTGCTGACTTCTAGTCAGAAAGTTTGATATTAAGGCTTGCCAAATGTCGCGACCTGCCAGCGACGCTGCAATTACTAAACATGAGCAAAGATAATGAAACAACCCACTGTCTCGCTAAGTTTAAGCGTGAACTAGGATAACAACGTTCCAATGCTACACGCTTCGTAAGCAAATAATATTTCTCACGATTTCATCGGCAAGAATCCTATAGAACAGGTTAGCATTCGATTTCAGTGAACTTTTGCTAGTTTAATGATATTTTACGGCGCTATCGAGGACTTAACTCAATGTGGAATGAAACCGATGTCCAATCATGTGAAGACAGTACAAATGTGCATAAAGTGGACAATCCTGAAGGCCAATTACAATACGGAGGAAAAAGTAACAGACACCACGTCCGGCACAACGACTTCAGGTTTCTTTTAAAAAAAAAAAGAAAAGTCGTGCATTGAAGGTGTTCAGTTATAACCGGCCAAAACCGCAACAGTAAATTGACGAAACATTCGTAGCTATGTTTCTGAACTTACTCCCTTCCGTGAATGTAGTTGCGTTCAAATTATTCGTGGAAACAAGAGCTGGATGTAACCCGAAAATAAAGTTCAAGAATATTTAACGAGGCTTGTAATGTGTATCGGAGACACATGTTAAACGCCATTTTGAGGCTAGTGTTCATCGCAGTCAAGAAAAATATTGTCTCTATTGAGGCTGAAAGCGAGTATAACTGTGAAATTATGTGGACACCAGTAACGGGCCTAGGTGAACTTAAGTTATTCAAAGGATGTTTTTTAGCGACGACCCGATCCTCCGTAACAGTTAAGGATGTCTACGCCCATCTGTGCGCAAATAAACCCAATTTGTGTTATTAGTTGGAGGTGGCTCTAATCTACTCAGTATAGACTAGGACATCTATGGATTCATTGCAGGTGGTACGGACAGGCAGCTTTGTAGTTATGGACACGCTTTTCGAAACCTGTCTTGAGCAACTGCTTCCAGAACCCACAGGCTACGGAAACTTTTCTTATGTCGTAGCTACAAACAGACCTGACCTTAGCGTCAGTTTTTAGAGCCAGGGATTACTGATCATGATAACGTGGAGACGATGGTTACCAAAATTAATAAATCCGTCTAGAAATACAGGAGAGTGGTTAGTACCATACACAAGCAATGAACGACCATCATTTAGTTCCAATGTGATGAATGTACAGGAATTATGGGCGAAGTATGCAAGTCACGCTCTGAGAAGATTATGTGCCGAACAAGTGGAATAAGGATGGAAAAGACTCATTTTTAATATAAGGCAATTCACAAATGCTGAAGAAACAAAAATTGTTGCACTCTCGGGTCGAAAAAGAAAGTGGAAATGTCGACAGGCAGAAGTAAGTAGGACTTCGTGAGCCAAAACATCGGTGCGGGAACAATACAGTATCTACCGTCATTCATTGGCGAAGGATCTGGACAAGAATCGTACCAACTTCTAGTCGTACGTAAAATCACTGAGCAGGTCTAAGGTTTCCAACCAGTAACTTGTCGACCAGTCTGATGTGGGAATCGAATACAGCAAAACGAAAGCTGAAATATTAAGTTTCGCTTTTAAAAAATCATTCCTGCACGAGGATAGTACAGGCATACCATCGTTTTACAGTCGCACGGACAACACAAAAACAGGCAGCCTTGGACCTGATCAACAACTGATGAGTAGAAAACAACTACTTCATTGTGTTCTAGTGGAATGGTAATTTAGTTTCACCGGACTCCTCTTCGGCACTGACCCCTCCCTTTTTTTAGCAATTATAGCGATCTCTCACCAAGTGCTTAAGTCCTAAGCGACTTCTGTATATTAGAAGGACAAAAGAACGCCACCCGCAATATTGCAGCCCCATATCCTTAACATCCGTATGCTGCAGAAATCTTGAACATATTCTCAGTTCGAATACACTAACTTTCCTCGAGAGAGAAACGCTTCTGCCCACAAATCATCACAAAGCATCGCTCATGCCAAACGCAGCTTGCCATTTTCTCGCACAATATCCTGCAAACCATGGATGAAGGGCAGCAGGCAGATTCCATATTGCTAGATTACCTGAAAGCTTATGACATGGTATCCCACTGTTGACTGTTAACGAAGGTACGAGGACGTGTAATAGGTTCCCGGTTATCTGAGTAGTTCGAAGATTCATTGAGTAATAGAACACTACTTTTCCTCGGCGGCGAGTGTTCATCAGAAACAAGGGCCTCGTCAGGAGTGAACCAGTGAAGGAACGTTCTGATTCTCGATGTAAATAAGCAATCAACTTCGCCATAGCCGCTATAGTTTTGGTCGAGAAAGGAGGGGGGGGGGGGGAGGGAGGAGAAACACCTCTTGAGGAGACTTTGATCCACCTGGCCCAGTTGATAGTATCTTGTGAGGGACCTCTGCCGGGGTTAGGCCGAAAGCTGCAACAGTAGGGGAGGCAACGTGGGGCCAGGCGCTGCCTATGACTCGAAGATCGGAAGCAATAACCCTCTCTGCTGGAGTTCAGTTCAAAGGGGAGAAAAGGGGAGGTAGATCTCTTAATCTATCTAAGAAATAAGCCGGATAGTTCTCAGAGTCGAGGACATATTTTATGTAGGTACCTGGAATGTAAGAGGAGGTTTTAATACAAAGGATTCAGAGCTTATAGAAAACTTGGTACAAAGAAATATAAACATTGCTGTAATAACAGAAACAAAGAAGAAATTGAGAGGAGCAAAAGATTTTAATAACTACAAGTTAACTTACAGTTAAACAAACGAAACGAGCAACAAGTGGGGTAGACATTCTCATAGACGGAAATTGGAAAAGAAAGGTAGATTTTTATGACTACATAAATGAGAGGATAGTAACTGCGACAGTCAGAATTGATAGAGGAAATTTACTTCTCATTGGAGTATATGCGCCTGAAGAAGGAAAACCCGAAAATATTTTCTGAAGAGCTGCAAAATCAAGTACATAACTACCGGTATCATAAAACTGATCATTTGTTAATATTAGGAGACTTAAACGCAAGAATTAGAAAGGTACGAATAGTAGATACAGTTAGAACGTTTGGTGAAATAACTTTAAATTAAGATGGCAAAACATTAAGAGATTTTGCTTCATTTAATCACCTAAATATTACGAACACCTTCTTCAGAGAGAAACACGTTAAGAAATACACCTGGAACACAAGAATTTCACGTTCAGTAATTTACTGTTTAGCACTCCGTCTTCAGGCCACAAGTGGCCCAACGGTACCATCCGACCGCCGTATCATTCTCAGCTGAGGATGCGTATAGGAGGGGGCGTGTGGTCAGCACACCGCTCTCCTGGTCGTTATGATGGTTTTCTGTGACCGGAGCCGCTACTATTCGGTCGAGTAGCTCCTGAATTGGCATCACGAGGCTGAGTGCACCCCGAAAAATGAGAACAGCGCTTGGCGGCCCGAACGGTCACCCGTCCAAGTGCCAGTTATGCCCAACAGCTCTTAACTTCGGTGATCTGTCGGGAACCGGCGTATCCACTTTGGCAAGGCAGTTGCCTAACTGTGTAATAACTAATAAAAAAAATAAACCCTCAAGTTCGAGATACTCATGCGTTCAGAGGTAATGATATGGGCTCTGATCACTTCCTAGTTTCTTCGAAGATTGGAATATCGAAGAGATGGAGCAAACAAAAATAGTCTACGAAACCTAAAGCCAAAACCTGATATTTAAAGTACATCTTCTACAGTAAGAAAGCGTAAGGAACTTATATCAACAAAGATTCACGCAGGCATCGCAAATGGTTGAAAGCAAAGACGATATTGAAGGAGAATGGGAAAGATGAAAAATAAATACGTTGAAAACATTCTTGAGTTTCTCCCGGCGTATTTGATAGTCAAAATATCCACGGGTGTGCTGCCGGTCTACAGTGTCCAACGGGCACAATATTTCGGCGATCATACATGTCGCCATCATCAGGTGAACTGACGGACTGAGCTCAGTCCGTCAGTTCACCTGATGATGGCGACATGTATGATCGCCGAAATATTGTGCCCGTTGGACACTGTAGACCGGCAGCACACCCGTGGATATTTTGACTATGTTGAAAACAGCTCATGAGGTGTTAGTGAAAAGTAAAGTATCAAATCGGAAAATGGTTCTGAGGATATGGAAGACAGAAATGCCAACAATATTAAAGAAAAACAAAATGATGGGAACGCCTATTGACAAACAAAAGCAGATGAAGCCTTGAGAAAAGAAATAAAAAGAATTTAATAAAAATATATCGTAGTGAATCCTGGGAAAGGTTAGTTGCTAATACTGAATCTGACATTCACAGAAGACAAGATATAGCGTTTAAGCTTATGCAACACATGAATAAAAATGAGAAAAATACTGCAAACATTTAATATAACTACAGAAGATCAATGATACACCATTAGAGAAATTTATAGTATGATGAACATAGTGAAGAAAGTTATTCTATAAAAATTTATAACTACTCTGAATATCAAACAGACATCAAAGAATTAAAAGCAGCCTTCAGTGTAAAAAAAAAAAAATTGATAAGCGACTGATTTGGATGGCATTAATGCTGAATGAATGAAATATGAAGGGACCATTTTGGACTTTTGCTTCCTCCATTTTAAATGTGCGTTGAAAGAACTGTTCTGTACCTGTAGAATGGAACGTATCTTAATTAATTTCTGTATTTAAAAAAGGCCAAACGAAGGATGCAGTAAATCATACAGAAATAAGATTATTAAATGAATGATATAAAATTCGTGGGATATTTCTTAATGGAGGCTACAAACTACCGCTGATGAAATAATCTCAAAAGAACACAAAGGCTCCAGCAGGGGGCGCTTGTGTAATGATAATAAATTTATAGTAAGATAAATTACTGAGAAACGTCGAGAATTCGGCTTAGAAACACATCTAGTATTTATTGATATTGAGAAAGCCTTTGACAAGGTAAAAAGACCAATTTTGTGGAAAATATTGTCATTAAACGGTTTTCCTAAACATCTTATTAATACCATAAAGAATCTATATATAAATACAGAAATACAGAAACAGTTATAAGATCAGAAAATTTAATAAATAAAGGAGCATTCTATCACCCATTTTATTTAATTCATATATTAAAGATGAAATATCCTCAGGAATTAAAATAAGATCTTGCATGCAATTAAATACCCCGTTACACGCTGACGACCAGATTACTAGACAGGAAACAAATTTTAATTTACAAAGAACAGTATATAGATCGAGCCAAAACGTAATATATTACAAGTTAAATATCTATCTGCAAATAAGACAAAGACGATGACTTTCAAACGCAAGAACCCAGTCAGATCCAAAATAATAATAAATAAGAAAATTTTGGAAGGAGTATCCTACTTCATCTATCTTGGATATAATATTAGTTTTAACCGATAAAGACACTAAGAAGAAGGTTAATAAATATGAACCTATCTGCAAAACAATTGGAACAACTTTAGAAAGAAAGCAAGAAAAGAAATATAAGTGAAATTCTATAGTTATAGCTGCACCTACCCTTGTATGTGATTCTGAATCAAGGACAATAACACAAAAGAAAAATATCGTATACATACAGCGCAGATGAAGTTCATGAGATATACAAGAGGCTGTAAAAATGTGGATAAAACGTGTAATGAAACAATAAGATCAGATTTAAGAACCTTAGAAGAGAATGGAATCAAATGGAAGGATAAGGTTGATAGAATGATAGAGTACTGAATGATTGCCAGAAAAGATGATTCAGCGGCCATCTGGAAAGAGAAAATTAGATAGGTCTCTTAAGAAATGGATGGATGTAGGCTAGAGACCGAAACAGGTGACTAAAACACCTACGCCTTGAAGGTAGTGGTGGTGGTGGTGCTGGTGGTGATGATGATGATGATGATGATGATGATGACGTAAGCTGACGGATAGGGTGAGCAGCAGTCTGTGACTGTCTGCTGACGCTGTAGTATTTGGAAAGTATAGTCGTAAAGTGACTAGAAATGCAAGGGATGACTTAGAATTTTTATGTGGGGTGATGAATGGCAGCTCGATCTAAGTGTAGAAAAATGTGAGTTAATGCAGATGAGTAGGAAAAACAATACTACAGCCATAAAATACGGTATTAGTAGTATGCTACTTGACACAGTCACGTCAGTTAAATATCTAGGCGTATCGTCGCAAAGCGATATGAGATGGAACCAGAAACTTAGGATGCCAGTAGCGAAGGCGGATGGGCGACTTTGATTTGTTGGGATAGTCTTAGGAAAGAGTAGCTGATCTAAGAAGAAGACCACTGATAGGACACTCGTACGACCCGCACTTTAATACTACTGGAGACTTTGGGATCCCCACTAGGTCTGATTAAAGGAAGAAATCGAAGCAGTTTAGAGGCGTGCTGCTAGATTTGTTATCGGTACCTTCGACCAACACGCGAGTGTTACGGAGATGCTCCACGAACTCAAATAGGAATTGGTGGAGATGAGACGACGACAAACACTCTTGTGAAAATTCAGAGAGCAGTTATTTGTAGCTGTCTGCAGAAAGATTCTACTGCAGCCAATGTACATTTTGACTAAGAACCATGAAGAAAACCTAAGAGAAATTATGGAACGTCAGGAGGCATATAGACAGTCGTTTTTCTCTCGCTCAGTTTTCGAGTAGGATATGAAAGGAAATGACTAGTAACAGTACATGGTACCGTCCGCTATATACCATGTGGTGGCTTGCGGAATATGTATGTAGATGTAGATGTAGAAGTTAGAGGCATTTTCCGGTGACACTGAGCATTGAACTCTAATCTGGAAACAGGCCGAATCCCTCTATCCGCCGGCCGCGGTGGTCTCGCGGTTAAGGCGCTCAGTCCGGAACCGCGCGACTGCTACGGTCGCAGGTTCGAATCCTGCCTCGGGCATGGATGTGTGTGATGTCCTTAGGTTAGTTGGGTTTAAGTAGTTCTAAGTTCTAGGGGACTGATGACCACAGAAGTTAAGTCCCATAGTGCTCAGAGCCATTTGCACCATCCCTCTATCCACGCAGATACGAACGTGTCAACTTTTAATATAAATGTATTTCGTCGAGAGAATCTAGAGGCGGAACCCAAAATTTTTGTGAAAGACGTTACTACAACTGAAGCTGCCTATGAACAACTAAAGAAATTGTAGATGGATTATATTGATCCAGGCCCATCTTGACAGGAACGTCCTGCAACTGGTGGAACTTCTGTTAAAAGAGCTAGGTGTACCCTGGCGCGCAAAAGACTCGTGGGGAAACTTCTAAACCAACTAACATTATGCCATCTACAATATTCCGCAACGTTCAATGTATGTCGGGACGTACGGCACGCATTTCTTCACTGTACGTAGAAGCCAACAGCGTGGTCAGTTGAGGCAAGATTAGGAGCAGGTGAAGGATGCGCATCACCGTCTCACGATTTTGGATCCAGTAATAAGTGCTTTTAAGCATCAACCAGTCACATGATAAAAGACTCTATGAAGAACGAAGAGCATTCTGGTAACAAAAGCCACAACAAATCATTCCGCAGCAATTCAAAATATGTACTTCATCGGCTGCTCCTGCCGAACACAGCTCAGACAGCAATGTGAATATCCGATGTTCAGGATTCACATGCCACCAGGCAGCCTACGTGTACACGACAGGGCTACCCGTTGTGAGCAGACTTACACACAGTGTTTTAGGTTCTGACAGGCAGGCTATCTTTATCAGTAGGTCATTGAAAACAATTTTAAACCGAAAGTTGTTGCGGATCACATACTGGCAGTCGATGGCTTTGAGTCTTCATTCATTACGTCAGACTTACATCGGCTTGTCCACTTGGCTCTGAGAAGGGTGTGGAACAATGATAACGATACAGTTACACCACTAGAGAATTTTCATTCCTTTTTTGGGAAATTAGTTGGAACCTCAAGAGCTCAAAAGACAACACATTAGTAATTTACATCTCGCCGATCCCGCAGAGAGAGATATGATGATCTCGTCCTTGAGCTACTAATTCGATCGGATCACAACTGGAAACTTTAAAATTTTAGCGCCGATATGAGTCTTCCCATCACTGGCTTCACTGCCTTGAAAATTCGTCTGGAACCCTAGAGGAAGCCGCACAAGTGTTTGCGAGAACCTGATCAACCTGCCGTTCAGCCAAACATTTGACAACGCTGTCCGAAACTTCTGGGATTCAGTGACAGTAGGAATACGCGACGACCAGGAACGATCAATGAGTGCAAAGGATTCAGCACGTAGTGAAGGATTTCACGCCTCCTGTTTTGCCGAGGATAAGCCAAGAACAGTCCTTACCGAGAAAAATCAGCCGATCGATGTGGCCGAGCGGTTCTAGGCGCTTAAGTCTGGAACCGTGCGACCGCTACGGTCGCAGGTTCGAATCCTGCCTCGGGCATGGATGTGTGTGATGTCCTTAGGTTAGTTAGGTTTAAGTAGTTCTAAGCTCTAGGGGACTGATGACCTCAGATGTTAAGTCCCATAGTGCTCAGAGCCATTTTGAGCCAGAAAAATCAACAATTGTTCTTCCAAATTACATCTACATTGTTGCAAAGCGCTTCGTCAAAACGCAGAGGCATCTGGAGAAGAACGATATTCTCATCACCATCTATGAGACACAGATATCAAGTTACATCGAAAATGACGCGTCGACCAGACTCCGCCGAAAATTCAGCGGACACCTCTTATTTACTCTACCAAATAGTGACGAGAAACAGATATTGAAGTTCAAAGTGGCGATTTTGGAGCAACATTTCACCATCATAGAAGTATCACCCACGCCTTTTGGCAGTTTATTCTCCAGCCAGGCAACAGGGACCTGACGAGATTTTTCTGATACAGAGACAATGAAGCAATCAACATGCCAAGAACAACAACTTATGGATTCAGACGACTTCCTTTCGCGCTTAAATGTAGGCCGAACATAATGTCAGCTGCGCTGAGGGAACTGGCAGCCACGTACCAATCGCAGTTTCTCACCGTAACTGCCCTATTAGACCATAACACATACGTGGAGGACTTTTCAGCAGGTATTGCAGACGAAAATAAAGCAACAACCTCACTCATGAATCATATCTATCGCTCTGTGTCTAAATGGGCGACAAACTCTCTGCAGCTGTTAGCAACATGTAAATTAAAACGATGGGAGATCATGAGAACTTACAGCGTGCTGTGGATTCAGTGGAATAAAGTAGAAGACACCTTTTGTTTGGGTCAATATGAAGTCACCAATAAAATCTCAGAGGCGGTAGCCGCCAAAAGGAGCTTGTTACAACCATCCTCAATTTTGTGACCCTGCTGTGTTTACTAACGTAAGTTCCATTACAGGCAAGACTTTGTTTCAACGTACTTGGCTACGTGAACTAGGCTGCAATGAACTCCTCACGACTCGGTGGCGCACTTATCTGTCAGACCTTCCAAGCCTATCGCAGTTTTTTGTACCAAGATGTGCCAGAAGTTACGAAGAAGGAAGCATATACACTCATGTTTTTCGTAATGCTTCCAACCGAGCATATGGTGCGCTCTTGTATATCAGGTACAGTGCACGTACTGTGCCTCACGTTCAACTGATAAGTAATAAAAGCAGACTAGCATGTGTGAGGAGGGTTACGCTGCCGCGACGAGAAATCTTTAATGAAGATGAGACTTCGAAGTTACTACTGCAAGTCTACCAACATAGAGCGTTCTGTCCGTGTTTGTTTCACCGAGTTTGAGTTGAAACCCGAACTATCTAAGATCTGTTGCATCGTCGTGGTCACATGGTGTCGTTGCCAGCACTTACGTATGACTCTTGTACAACAGTGGTATGACTGACTGTAGATGTGTGACGTCCCGTAGGGGGCGAGATCTCTTGCGCAAATGCAGAATACCGTAACTGAAGCAAATATAGACTTTCCTTCTGACTGGAATTGCGAAAGGGGAGAAACAAACATAATGAGTAAAGGAAGTTAGTGGTGCTCCGGACAGTATCTGATCCCATTCAATCCAGTAGGGGAAGCTTTACTACCTGGCGATTGTGTAAATATTTGAACGCTCGCATTTATGCTCACTGTCAGAATAACTCGATCCATATTTTACAACACCATTCATTGTGACGATTATACAGGGTGTTTCAAAAATGACCGGTATATTTGAAACGGCAATAAAAACTAAACGAGCAGCGATAGAAATACACCGTTTGTTGCAATATGCTTGGGACAACAGTACATTTTCAGGCAGACAAACTTTCGAAATTACAGTAGTTACAATTTTCAACAACAGATGGCGCTGCGGTCTGGGAAACGCTATAGTACGTGATTTTCCACATATCCACCATGCGTAGCAATAATATGGCGTAGTCTCTGAATGAAATTACCCGAAACCTTTGACAACGTGTCTGGCGGAATGGCTTCACATGCAGATGAGATGTACTGCTTCAGCTGTTCAATTGTTTCTGGATTCTGGCGGTACACCTGGTCTTTCAAGTGTCCCCACAGAAAGAAGTCACAGGGGTTCATGTCTGGCGAATAGGGAGGCCAATCCACGCCGCCTCCTGTATGTTTCGGATAGCCCAAAGCAATCAACGATCATCGAAATATTCATTCAGGAAATTAAAGACGTCGGCCGTGCGATGTGGCCGGGCACCATCTTGCATAAACCACGAGGTGTTCGCATTGTCGTCTAAGGAAGTTTGTACCGCCACAAATTCACAAAGAATGTCCAGATAGCGTGATGCAGTAATCGTTTCGGATCTGAAAAATGGGCCAATGATTCCTTTGGAAGAAATGGCGGCCCAGACCAGTACTTTTTGAGGATGCAGGGACGATGGGACTGCAACATGGGGCTTTTCGATTCCCCATATGCGCCAGTTCTGTTTATTGACGAAGCCGTCCAGGTAAAAATAAGCTTCGTCAGTAAACCAAATGCTGCCCACATGCATATCGCCGTCATCAATCCTGTGCACTATATCGTTAGCGAATGTCTCTCGTGCAGCAATGGTAGCGGCGCTGAGGGGTTGCCGCGTTTGAATTTTGTATGGATATAGGTGTAAACTCTGGCGCATGAGACGATACGTGGACGTTGGCGTCATTTGGACCGCAGCTGCAACACGGCGAACGGAAACCCGAGGCCGCTGTTGGATCACCTGCTGCACTAGCTGCGCGTTGCCCTCTGTGGTTGCCATACGCGGTCGCCCTACCTTTCCAGCACGTTCATCCGTCACGTTCCCAGTCCGTTGAAATTTTTCAAACAGATCCTTTATTGTATCGCTTTTTGGTCCTTTGGTTACATTAAACCTCCGTTGAAAACTTCGTCTTGTTGCAACAACACTGTGTTCTAGGCGGTGGAATTCCAACACCAGGAAAATCCTCTGTTCTAAGGAATAAACCATGTTGTCTACAGCACACTTGCACGTTGTGAACAGCACACGCTTACAGCAGAAAGACGGCGTACAGAATGGCGCACCCACAGACTGCGTTGTCTTCTATTTCTTTCACATCACTTGCAGCGCCATTTGTTGTTGAAAATTGTAACTACTGTAATTTCGAAAGTTTGTCAGCCTGAAAATGTACTGTTGTCCCAAGCATATTGCAACAAACGGTGTATTTCTATCGCTGCTCGTTTATTTTTTATTGCCGTTTCAAATATACCGGTCATTTTTGAAACACCCTGTATTTGCTAACGTTTTCAAACTATGACATCAGGAAAACGTCAGAGGAAGCACCACAAAAGAAAAGAAACATGAATTCACCGTATTTTGCTATACGTATAGTGTACGGAATAGTAAATTAAACATTCTCTGTGTATTTCCCGTCCTTTACGAACAGCTAGAACTATAATCTAATTGTGCATGTAGACGTGGTCTACTGTTCAGGGGAGCATAGTCATCCCCACAGGACACGGCGTCCAATTTGCATAAAGTCACAGGTGTGTGTAGCGTTGCAGCAAGCAGCACGTGTGCTGCATAGCAACACCAGGTCGATGTAGCGCGCCGCCTCTTATGGCCTCAGACAGATACTGTTTCTAGTGCAATTTTATTTCTGTGGCCAGTATTTTGTGCAGTAATATCATTGCTGGGTAAGAACAGAATAAACCGGAGAGAGAATATTAAAGTGGATGTCAGAGGGGTTACGATATTTGACAATAAAAAATTTAACTCTCCATTCCCTAAGCCACTTCATGCTGCTAGCTGATATTCTTGGCGTTAAGTCAGTTTGTCTGATACTCTATCCTCATTAAGAATTGCATGTTTGATTATTTTAATTGTAAGAACTATCTAAGGAGATAATACAGTCCTCAATTTGAAGAATTATTTCTCTCACTTCATCGGTAGATTTATCTCACAAGCTGTAAAATAAAAATGTATGTATGTAGATGTGTTTGTATATATATGTTACACATTTCCTCCTAATCTTTGTACACATATCCCTTACTGTCAAAAAACAGTCACTGTGGGGATAAACCACATAAAAGGCATAGTTCAGAAGATATGACGTCATAAACAACGGTATCCTTGAAGATCTGAAGATTGTGCACCACGTTTAAATTTATTACTTCTTTTCTACTCTATTCGAAATACATTTTGCAGAAGGTACCCACAAATGCCGATTAATATACCTACACAAACACATTATTAGTGTACGACACGTATTTCAAGAGAGATGACGTGAAGACACTTGAGATACGCCAGAACATGACGCTTCATGCATGAAGTTTTAATAGATTTGTATTTTACTGGTGAGACACTCCTTCAGTCGAGTCAACTTAGGGAAATCCCTCTCACCTGCCAACGATTTTGCCAGTTTTCATCTGCGAAGCGAAAAGGGGTGTAGACGAAAATGATAGCCTTCTATTCATTTATGAAGAGGTGTTCCCATAGAGACGTTTACAAAATCGCATTGTAGCTCCCGGGCATTAAAGAGAAGTCGTATTTTGCGTGCTATGTTTCTTAATTCGGATGTTGTGTTTATACATTTGTACATTATGCGTATTTCTCTGTACGACTGTTTTAGAATCTTTTCACGAATACATCGAAATGAGTTTTTGTCTATACTTCCCTACAAACACAGCTCATTTGGCAAAATAAATAACCTGGCAATGCCAGGTTTGTCAGCTAGTAAACACATATTTTATGGAGCATTTTCATTTCGGAACCTTTGTCGACATATTTCTCCATTGCATAGGTACGATATATTCTATTATTTAGTTCTGTTGTCGAAGAAATGCTGATTGAATTAGTAAATCGTAGTAGCGGCTTTTTATTATTTCGAGATTTTGATTGAATTAGATTTCCAGTTTACCAGTAAAATGAAATCTACACCTTCGAGGATGGTGCAAGACATTCTTTGATGCCTTTTCAGCGGCTTACCTACCAAAGTCACGGGCAATAAATGATCTCTGCTTTTACGACTGAAAAATTGTGTGACTGGGCAAAATTTCGTTATGTAGAGTATCAGAGGATGATCGCTTGATAGAACTGAAAGAATTCTGCGACATAAGAAACAAGATCACTCAAGATAGATGAAGCAAGTCAACTGTCAGAAGCGGATTTAGATATCGGAAACGAGATTTACATCCCAAAGGAACACTGTAAATGAAGCATTTATATGAAATTGAAGAGTGGTTCTGGCAATCTGAGGCTGACAAGTGATCCGTTGTGGGCGTGTGGGTAGGTAAGTCGTAAGGGCACTGCGTTTGGGAGCTAAGCGTCCGAAGAAATCTCATTTCTTCAGATGTCAGAATGTTTCGTTGGTTAGTAATATATTACTTTGGTAGTATAGCATTTGATGACTAAGTGTATCACCTCGAAAATATAAAGTTATTTTCGGATGAAGTATCCGATCAAAAGAATCTCGACAGCTAATAGTGGATTATATGGGTTTTGTCCAGCCTCCGTCTTTATGACGGCTTCTGCTCTTCTGGTATCAGTTTCAAATTTTGAGGAACTGCAACCCATTCTTTATCAAGAGCAGAAACCTTAGAAAGTGGTTGTTGGACGCTGGCGTCTGGAGTGAATTTGATGGTGTAACTCATCCCAGAGTTTTTCCATTGGCTTCAGGTAGGGACTATGAACTGGCCAATTCACTGTCCACAAACCACTGTCACACAGATGCTACCTTGTGACAGGATTCCATGTCCAGCGATACAAACTACCATAGGCCCGAACTTTTTTTCTGCAGTGCACAGCACAAGGCGCTGTAAAATGTGTTCACACCCTGATCAGGAAGAACAACTCCATACCGAAACACCACCTCCTCCGTCCTTCAGTGTTCACACTGTACATGGTGACAGGTAAAATTCTACAGCACTGGTCAATCCGAAATTCCTCCAACTGTGTGACGTACGGTATAGCGTGATTAATCGCTCAAAATCACTCGTTTCGAGTCAACCACTGTCCAATAGCGTGGTTCTTCACACTGCCTAAGACGATGGTTAACACTGACAACAGAAATGTGTGGCTAATAAAGTTCTATTTAACTCGCCGTTTCTTTTATTTGTCATCAGTCTTCTGACTAGTTTGATGCGGCCCGCCACGAATTCCTATCCTGTGCTAACCTCTTCATCTCAGAGTAGCACTTGCAACCTACGTCCTCAAATACTTTCTGGATGTATTCCAATCCCTATCTTCCTCCACAGTTTTTGCCCTCTACTGCTCCTTCTAGTATCATGGAAGTCATTCCCTCATGTCTCAACAGATGTCCTTTCACCCTGTCCCTTCTCCTTGTCAGTGTTCTCCAGATATTCCTTTCCTCCACGATTCTGCGCAGAACCACCTCATTCCTTACTTTATCAGCCCACTTAATTTTCAACATTTGTCTGTAGCACCGCATCTCAAATGCCTCGATTCCTTTCTGTTCCAGTTTTCCCACAGTCCATGTTTCACTACCATACAATTCTGTACTCCAGATGTACACTCGACAGCAAAAAAAGTGAATCACCCCTGAATTCCAACGTGTAGGCTGCACCTGAATGTATGCAACCAACATTGCATATCTGTGTTGCACGTCATCGCAACCCTCCACAGTACAGTCGTTGTAAGATACACAATGGGTACCGCTAGAGACTACTAGAGAACACCGGTCTTTGTGACAGTCCGTCCAGATGTAAAGTAACACCACGATAGTACAGAAGAGATCAGACAGTCCTTAACGTTTGTAAACTAAACTTAATTACAATGAGTGACATTTCAAACGTTATGCGACAACTAGTTTTGTCACATAAATCGTTCAGTAATCCTCAGGCACAATTAAATATTTGAGACAGTATATGGATTTATAAAGTTGTATGGCAATTGGAAACAAGTTCTTTGCTGTCTGAAAGGTTTACGCAACACATGCTGAACGTCGTTCAACGTTCAATGGGGAGTGGATTCGCATCAACTTTATGTAATAGTCGACCTTGGTGGCCGAGCGGTTCTAGGCGCTACAGTCTGGAACCTCGTGACCGCTACGGTCGCAGGTTCGAATCCTGCCTCGGGCATGGATGTGTGTGATGTCCTTAGGTTAGTTAGGTTTAAGTAGTTCGAAGTTCTAGGGGACTGATGACCTCAGAAGTTAAGTCCCATAGTGCTCAGAGCCATTTGAACCATTTATGTAATACTAAGCAGTTAAAAGAAAACGTGATTAACGGCGGCAACCACTCTACGGAAATCCCAACATTAACAGCGAGCCACAAGTAATATCATTGTTCACATTACTCATCAACAGTTACTTGTACACGAAGTTCTACTTTAAATGACATGACCAACGTCTTTGTTCTGGATCCGGATGCAAACCCAGAACGTAAAGCCATTGTTAACAAAGCAAAGCTTTGTGCCTTATCGAGACTCGATCACTAGGCAGAAAGAGACGTCAAATATTGACGTTTGCACCAGTATCAGTTATCAGTTCTCAACTTGAACGTAAATGACGATAAATTTTGTACGAAAGCAGGAACCCTAACATGACAATTACCTTCTTGGTAATTAACCTCGAAAGACGTTGTATAGTGTTGCATTGTTAAGAAATAAAGGATGCACATGTTCAAAACTGAAATGGCATCATGTAATGCTGGGGACAAGGATGCGACCCCAGCACCTAATCGGATTGTTGAATAAGTACGTCAAATCAGAATGTAGATATCAGTTTGTCACCAGTAGTGGGGTTGGAACCTTAAATGACGACTGAAGTTGTATTGCCTGACTGGGATTCGAACCCGGCGCCTACTGCCGTCGTTGTCTAATCAGGAACAGACGAGAAATGTCCAATGATGGTTACCATCAGCGAGATGTGCACACGTTTAACTAGAAATAAGGTGACGAAAACGTCTATGCTGACTGAGAGTCGAACGCCACACACATGGTTATGAAGACACATTAATAATCAGCTTCATATTCAGTAGTAGCTAGGATAGCATGTTTAGTTGCAAACCTTAAGGCCTTACTCATCCATAGTAACGTGTTGCCTAATATCTGCGATATCATGATGTTAATTTAAAAGTGGATTGACTGCCGTAAAGAGCAATGTTCTCTAGCAGTCGTGTATCATTGAGATGTAAATGAAGTGCCTCAGCAGAAAGTAATTTCCGTCGTGCAGCACGTATTGTTTCAGAGACACTGATTACATGTTATTGGTGCACAAAACGTGTATTATATACTACGTGTATACTATTATTTGGAGGAGCTACCGCCAAACCTGTTTACTTTTACATTCCGCTTAGTTGTCGTGGTTGAATACAGGTTTTCTTAAGGCTACATCTAATGCACAGCGCTTACAAGAAAGTATAATTTCCAGCGTCATGTTATTGCTAGCTAGGTGAAATATTTTGTGGTAGCTATGTTTAAAATGAATGTATTTTTGGAAGTATTGTTCGTCAAATATTTGAATAAATCGTCAACTGTAGGTGTGCCTGCACATTTTATAGCATAATAGCAGTAGCTACGTTAGTTTGTACTACAGACTTGGGTACGTTAGGTGTAACTTTTTATCCTTCAAGGGGTGATCGTGGCCATGCGGCCCGGGTCTGTACTGGCCGCGGCTGTCGAGTTACAGGCCAGCCAGGCTGGCCGAGGCGAGACGCAAGTGAGCGAGCTGGCGGTGGCGTTGGTGGGCCAACAGCCCGGGACGAGCCAGCACGGTTGCGCCGCATGCCTCTGCCTCTGCCGCTCTGTTTGACGTAAATATGTTTACCTCCTCTCCTGGAATCAGTATAACAGCGGCAAGCAGAAATACACATCAGGACAACCGCCTCCGACTCCTCAAACTCCTCTCTGGCCGGACATGGGGGTTGCACCCCTCTACCATCCTCCACACCTACAAATCCTTCATCCGTCCCATCCTCTGTTATGCCAGTCCTGCCTGGATATCTGCCCCCCCCCCCAAATTCTATAAGTCCCTCCAGATCCTTGAGCGTCATGCACTCCGCCTCGCCTTCCGTATCCGCCTCCCGTCCCCCACGCGGATCCTCTATGATCTCATTCCTTTCCCCCATCTGCTCCTATTCCTCGAACATATCCGCATCCTCTACACCTCCCGCCGTCTTGAACCCCCTCACCCCCTGGTTGCTCCTCTCCTCTCCCATCCCCGCCCCCTGCCACGTCTTCACCGTTGTGTCCCCCCTACCCTCCATCTCTACACCCTACATCTCCTTTCCCAAGGTGGCTTCCGTCAACTCCCCCTCCCGGATGATGCCCTCTCTCCCTCCATTTATCCTTCCTATCAACTCTGATCCTCAATCCCTCTCCTTTCCTCTGTCCTTTCCCTGGGCTCCCTCTTCCCCCCCCCCCTTCCGTCCTGTTTTCTCCCCACTACACCTCTCCCTCCCTCCCTTCTCCCCCCCAGTCCTTTTGTATTCCCCTCCTCTGCCTACCCCACTCCCTGTCGCATCTGCCCCCCACCCCTCTTATGGGTCCTCATCCTCCTCCAGCTCCTTTCCCGGCTCCTCCCTTCGCTTTTACTCTCCTTTCCCCCCTTTTTTGTTCTCCCACCTTCTGTCCAGTTTCCCCCCACCTGCTCTCGACTGTGGTGTCACATTTGCCAACTTTTTAGTGCAGTGTTCCAGTGAGTATTCAGTGTTGTTTGTCTTTCTCGTGTTGCGAACAGAAACCATGCTGTCGCTAGGTGTGAATTTTATGTCCTTCGCGAACAGAATCCAGACTGTCGCCATGTTTTTTTAATTGTCTGTTGTTTTCCCTGTCTGCTTCGTATGTATTTTTATTAGCGTCATCATCCCTGTGTTGTTGTTTTAAGTTCCACGATTTCTTTTCGCCTTGTTACTCTCTAAGTCTCCAATTTTATCGCCTGTTTTTTATTATTTGTTCTCTTGATCTTTGTCACAAGATCTGTCGGCTGAAAAGCGGCATACTAAGCTGCTGCCAGCCCGCCCCCTTCGGGGGGAATTGAAATTCAATAAATGAAAAAAAAAAAAAGGGATACACATCAGGCTGTCTGCCGTAATGGCTCACTGGGAGAGGTCTATTCGAGGTAGAGTCAAAAAATGGTTCAAATAGTTCTGAGCACTATGGGACTTAACATCTGAGGTCATCAGTCCCCTAGAACTTAGAACTACTTAAACCTAACTAACCTAAGGACATCACACACATCCATGCCTGAGGCAGGATTAGAACCTGCGACCGTAGCGGTCACGCGATTCCAGACTGAAGCGCCTACAACCGCTCGACCACTCCGGCTGGCCGAGGTAGAGTCGTCGCTCTCATTGAGGAAGGAGGATGTTCCATCAGAGAAGCTGACAGACGGTATGCAACGAGATGGTGGAGGATCCGCCTTGAAAGAGGCACCACCAACAGGGCTCCTGGCTCAGGCAGGAAGAGAGTGAGCTCACAGCAGGAAGATAGGGACCTAGTGTCTAGGAGCAGGGAAAATCCCTTTCTGAACGCGAAGCAGTTGCGGCTGGAGACCAGCTTCCCCGGCTACAGTGACACGATTCGCCGAAGGCTGAGGGACGCTGGACTGCATGCACGACGATCCGCCGTGAAACAAAAGCTCGGCGAAGACAACGTTTTGTATTGGCTAGCATTTGCGGAGCTCCATCTGAGGTCGTCGTAGGACAACGTCATTGTCACTGGTGAGAAGGTGTTTTCCACCAATAACGACGGTCCACGGATAGTTTACAGGCCGCAAGGGACTCGCCATCGACGCGAATATGTAACCACGACGACAAGAAGTGGCCGGCTATCTGTTACCTGCTGGGGTTGGAATTTTGCGAGAGGGGCGGAAATTCTTCACAGGATAGAAGGAACTCTGGACAGCGCGCAGTATGTCCACATACTGGAAAATGTGATGCTTCCGTCAGTGCGAATGCTGTACGCAGAAAGGGACGTCACATTGGAAGAGGACCATTCTCCCATTCACAAGTCTGCATTTGCTCAGCAGCGGCGCTCCACGATTGGCGTCAACATCATGGACTGGCCGCCACGAGCGGCTGAAATGACTCCATGGAAAACATGTGGGCTGAGGTCGCCAGAACATTAACAGAAAACTGGCCACGAAACCAACCAACTACTGCGGACGCTCTTTGGGACTGCGTCCTGGAAGCCTGGGAGGAAGTAGCTTCTTCAGGCTGTTACGTCCGACGGCTTATATATTCTATGCCAAGACGCGTGATAGAAGTACAAAATAATGAAGGAGTCTGGGTAAAATATTAGAGTTCTTAAAATGTTTTGTTATGTCTTCTTTTTCGTCATTTTTCCTCATTGGGAGCTAGTGAAAGATCGCGTGGCAACAGAAAAGATACAATATGGGTTAGCTTTCCTCTGAGTTGTCCTTTTAATTCAAGTGGGTTTCTTTTGAATATACAGTTTGTTAAGTATTCTATTTTGATTTCATTTATACCCTGTCCACATACTTACAAACTAATCAGCGTAGATGGACTCTGTCACAGTAGTTTTTGTTATTTCAAATACGTCTCTCTCTTCCGCTCCATCCATGAAAACACCCTCCGTCCTCCACGCAATACGCCAACGATTTCATATTATGTTTACTCGCCGCGCGGTATTAGCCGAGCGGCCTTAGGCGCTGCAATAATGGACTGTGAGGCTGGTCCCGGCGAAGGTTCGAGACCTCCCTCGGGCATGGGTGTGTGTGTTTGTCCTTAGGATAATTTAGGTTAAGTAGTGTTTAAGATTAGGGACTGATGACCTTAGCAGTTAGGTCCCATAAGATTTCACACACATTTGAACATTTATGTTTACTCGTTGTTAATATCTCTTCCATTCTCTCTCACACTCTCTCTCTCTCTCTCTGACTCTATCGCCGCAAGTGCCCTTCTATTACACTCCCCCAAAACTTTGTAAACAAATCTAGCGGTTTCCAATGACGCTACATTTTCTCTTTTAATTTCTGCTGTCTTTACTCTCTATCATTGCTCTCACCACCTATGAAACCTTATTCTTTGATCTCCCCTTCCCTATAACCCATTCTTCGTTCTGAGAACAGTCCTTCCTTATCTCTCGGTCCTAAGATAAAACGAAATGTGGCACACATCTAAGTAAGCAATACTTTGCAAGCATTTCACGCTTATATTTTGCACTTCTGCACTTCTATCCATTCCCAGATCCCGCCCTTCTTCCTGTTACGCGTCCCTTGACATCTGCATCTACATCTAAATGAATACTCTGCAATTGATAATTATGTGCTTGACAGGGGGTTCTGTGGTCTGATGGATTAATCTTGTATTGATGTGTAAAACGTGTAGGTTCACATCTCACGTCAGGCGTAGATTTTTAACACACACAAGTAGCTCTCCTTCACCCCTAGTAATGCCAAGTGCAGAACGCCAGTAAGCTCCGTAGTTCAATATCGGCAGTAAAGATAACATCCCTTCGCTGCCGACTAGGGCAGAGCGGCATTCGTTTGAGTTGTGACAGATGGAGAAACCCCGGAAGGCAGAGACTCTGCCGCCAGGAAGCCGTCGTAAACTAGAGAACGTATTTCATTTAATGAACCAATGGCCATGTAAGTTCACAAACTTCTTACTTTATTTGAAACTGAGATGTTCAAAATTGTGGTGCTGGAATGGGATTCGAATTCGATTTCACCGTGTTCCCCAAGATTGCAAACTCTTCTAGGCCTACTCGAAATGCACCAGTCTCGTTTCGAATCCTGATCAGCACAAAATATTCATTATTTCATTTCACGCCCTAGCATGCGCACTCCGAACTACTAATAAAAATAGTTGCATTTTCAACGTCACTTCGTGCGTTGTCAGCTGTAACGTGTTCGTTTCAACTCACAGCCACATGATGAGCTTTTTATCACAACATTACAAGATCAAACGTTTCCTTACATCTTTTCAAGTTCAAACATTCCTCTCCATCCTACTGGTGAAAACGGATTTGGGTTTGACGTTATGTTCGTTGTGATCACCAACGACGACATGTTGTGGATTCAACTTCTAGCCAGCAGAGTATTTTCCATCACACCATTGAAAGTACAAACATGCCATTCCTAGCTATTATTGGAAAAGAATTTGATAGTTAAAGTTTCTTCATGGCCACGTGTGCGGGGTTTGAATTCCATTCTGCACAGAACTTATCGTCGCCTGATGTCTAGCTAAACATGCGCCCATCTAGATACTGGTGAACCAACAATAGCTATTTATCGTCTGTTCCTGGCTAGAAAACGACGGTGCTAGATGCTGGGTTCGAATCCCAGTCAGGCAAAAACAATTCTATCGTCAATGAAGGTTCCAGCATTTCGCTATTGGTGAAAACATTTGATATTTAACTTCTGATTTTATGTACAGTCGTGCTCAAAAGTATCCGAACGACTTGAATTGCATTTCACCTGATTCCCATGCGACCTACATAACGCAGCTGTCTAGCAGGTCCTCTAATCACTCCTTGGTACACTCGTTTGACTATTCAAAATGGTTCCAACAAATTACCACTAGAAAACACAGCTCTGTATCGCAATAACTCAAGATGTAAAGTAATATCACGATACTACAAATATCAGGGAACACCTCATCACAGATAAGACTGTCCTTAAGGCTTCTAAGCTCACATTTATTGCAATAAATGACATACCTGAAATGTTAGCACTCTCATTATTATGTCAGATAGGTAATGCACGTAGTACGTTCCTCGTATTCATGATTTCCTCTTCAAAGTAACATACCATACTTGTTATTTAACACAAAATGTCATAAAAAATTTACGTTATTCACGAGCAGCTGGTTGAGAATATGTATGAACTTCAAATGACACGACGAACCGCCTCGTTCTGCATATGGATTCGAACCCAGGTCATGCAGGCTAGGCCGCGGTGGCCGTGCGGTTCTAGGCACTTCAGTCCGGAACCACGTGACTGATACGGTCGCAGGTTCGAATCCTGCCTCGGGCATGGGTGTGTGTGATGTCCTTAGGTTAGTTAGGTTTAAGTAGTTCTAGGTTTTAGGGGACTGATGACCTCAGATGTTGAGTCCCATAGTGCTCAGAGCCATTTGAACCAATCATGCAGGCTAAGATATCGTGGCTGACGGAAATTAACAGTCATTCCTGACTCGGCATAAAGAGAGTGATATACCTCATTTTTGGACAGTATCAGTTAGCAAATATCAACTTTAAATTACATAACGTAACATTTTTAACGGTTGCGAATTCCTACCCAGCATCTATTGCCCCTGTTAACGAACTACGAGAGATGTTAAATATTGCTTCTTCACAAGTAACTTACTTGAAAGGCAGTGAGGTAAAGCTTTGTGTTGGACAGGGATTCGAACCCAGAACCTAATCGGATTGTTATCGAAGCACAGTCAACTTTGACATATCGGATTTTCTCTGCAGTAGCTAGATGTATTAAATGAAATGACGAGACGAAACAATTTTTCCTTACCAGGACCGCAACCCGGCACGTATGGCTGTTATATTCTAGAGAAAGGGAACGTTAAGTATGGGTGTGTTACACCAGCATCGACATGTGAGCATGTTTGACTAGAAATAATATGACGAAGTGTTCAGTGCTGACTGAGAATCGAACCCCAAACATATCGTTGTTGACTACACACAAAGAGACGTCAGCTACGGAATTTTTCTCCACCAGCAGCTCGGAATAACATCCTTGAACTTACAGTGATATCGCAAATAGTTCTGCGTCTCAAAGGGAGTCAAAAACGTCAGATATCGTTAGTGTTGACAACGAATGAAAATGCAATAGAAATAAAAATTATTATCCACCAGCAGATAGGTGTTCTCATGCTAGAGCTTGATAATACATAGTGAAAAGTTTAGTGCTGGGCCAGGATTCCAACCCATTAATGCGCAATATGTGGAGATGTTGAGGAATCTGCAGTTTTGAACAAACAACAAGTTGTAGTCGAGCTGTATTGTCACGAAAGGATCAAATTCCGCGTCAAGGGCGGTCTGAGTTGCATTACCAGTTCAGAACCAATTTTATCGACAAACAGAAGCTCAAATAAAAGATGGAATAAGTGTCCTGTGACCATACACAGGGTTTGTTTCGTCACTAGCAATAAATAACTAGTATAAGAAAGGTAACTGGTGATAGAGTTTCTACATGTCGCCACTTCTTACTTTATTGTCGTTCCACCTAACGTCTACTTGGCAGACAAGGAATATCAAGTTTAATGTGATTTTCAGTCCACAATGCTATTATACCTTCTTCACTCTCCGTAGCCAGAAGAGAATAGAATCTGCCTCTCCCTATCAAAAAAAATAAATAAATAAAAAACAATCGGCGGAAGCTGGAATCGAACCGCTACTATCATCATATGAATCTATCATCAGTCCAACAGACCACCACACCCTCTTCGCTACGACTCATTTCTCTATTGTAGCACCCTTGCGGCACAGAAGATGAGAGTTCTGACACACAGGCTCCCTGTAGTGGTTTGCAGGATGTTCAGTACATTCATTTACTTCGTTGACCGAATCGCCATGAACCAGCTGCCTTGGCAACCCAGTGGATACATTCGACTCTATTTTGTAATCACCGAAAAAAAATATCGTAACTGCCACCTACACAGAACTGCCAACAGTGTAGGATGCAGAAATTTAAATAGAAAGTGTTCCATTTGAGCTACGCTGTTGCGCTATCTGTTTGTTGAAACCATCGTGCAGTGCAAAAGAAATGCTGTAACTGTCTGTCTCTCAGAAGTCTAGATCCGGCCATATGCATTATCTCACACCACTGTGGAATGCCGAAGTTCTGGAGGAACTGTTGTTCACTTCCAGATGTGCTACAGCTACGTCACAGCTAGTAGCGTAACGGTAAGCGTCGCGCTGTTGATAAAAAATCGCGTGTTCCGTTACATTCGCTACTACATTTTTTTTAAAAAACGCAATTCTGCTGTCTGCTGAAGTTATCAATTTAATGGAACTTTGAACATGATTCTCTTCACTTCTCAACCCAAAATAGTCGCATGTGGAAAAAAGGCTAATTTCTGCGTCATTTTGTTCTTTTCAGGCAGCAGATGCGTCTCGAAGATTTTGTATTATGTTTGGGGAGAGCGAATCGTGCCAAAATAGTCAGAAAAGTATTTTCTACATTAGCTGTCGTCTAGTTGTGGCATTTTATTCTTCTTTTGACAGCTTTAAGTCAGAACAAGTTTTCTACATGCATGTAATCAATAAACTGCATGTGCGTTGTCAGACTGTTATAGATAACATCAGAGAATTCGCATATATCGTTGATGATTAATTTCTCTCTCATGTTTAGTATTGTTTTAACAACACTAAAAGAAACCTTACGAAAACTGTGCACTGTATTATAATAAACGAAAAAAAATTACCCACGATAACCTTACGACGGTAGTCTGTTTTAACAAAACTGTGTATCTGTACACAAGCGTGCCTCTATTAGTAAAGTACTACTCACTTAGATTTCGATTGGGTCTGTGTTTAAATGGTATGCTGTGTCACACTCAACAGGTATGTAAATGTGACATTTCATAAGTAAAGTTACGTATTCCTAGAAGCCCAAAATTTGCTTGTCAGCAGCGGAAAGAGGCGTTACCTGTTGTGCAGCATTGTAAGTTTTCCACCATTGCACTATGAGCTGAAAGTATTTTCTTGCGATTTGCTAATCAATTTATTTCCTTCATACTTATCATCCTGGCATGCGAGTCTTAAGTGAGGAACATTATTGAATTTCGTATCGTTGACAGTCGATTAGAATTTCTTGAGAGACGCTTGTATTGTATAGCAGCTTGGCAGTCAGAAAGCCGAGATCTACGACCATTAACACAAATTACTGAATCGAACTACCAAGAGGATTTGATGTGTAAAGGTTTTCTTCTGATTTTGTTACAGAATTTTTTCTGGGAATTCGCAGCTCCATGAAACAATACAAAAAAAAAAAAAAGAAGCTCCCACGCGCTGCCCGTACCACGGTTAGAACTGGCGATTTTCTTAACCACTGGAACACGAGACACAGGCGGTACCACGGCGCTACTGACACACTGCTGCCAGCACCCGCTCTCTCGTCATGGTATTGGCCGCTCAGCCTCATAGCGCATCGTGAAAGATATTAAAAGTTGTCGCTTATGTGGAGAATAGCATTTCTTTAGCCAAAAAATTGAAATTTCTGTCTCAGTGTCTTAGTTTACGTGAGGATTATATACCACGAGTCATTCAAATGGAAAGGGAATATCAAGTGAATTTAGCGAGTCAGTTCAGTACCATATGCGGAAGTGATTGCACTGTCACAGTGTTGCCAAATGTTTGTGACGGTGTTGCCAATTCTCAGCTGTGCTAGGAACAGCTCTGTAACGTTATAGGAGGAGAATCCTGTGCTCGTGTAGTAGGAGGATACGGAGAGGAGGCGCGGGGTTTGGTTAATATGCAGTGTTTTCTCCTACCAGCTGTGACAAACATTCAGGTGTATAATCTTCCATCGCGATTACAGTTTCCCACAAAATATATACGAATAAAACACTTACCTTGTTGCTTTGTTACAAAATATTATTTCAGTACAATAAAAAGTCTTTGGAAATCATCTTGCCAACCTGTCACGAAAAGTAAGATAACAAACACGTTGCACCTCGAAATCGATTGCATCTATGTGCAGTCTTGTGATCATACAAGTAGAATTTCATTAATTGCACGAGAATGTAGAAAAATGTTGGTACGAATGGAAGCTGTAAGAAACACGTAAAAATCAATTCATTTGATAATTCAGAAGAGAAGAAACTAAAAATTATGCCCATTAAGACAGAAACTAAATGCAGATGCGGGGACTGTCCAGATCTGCGCTTTTTCATCTTCAGATCTATACAAATAATGTATACTAACCAGCGTATTCATTGCTTTCGTAATGTTTCCCTCTTGTTTAGTCTTCTTATGATGAACCGGATTCACACCCATGAGTCTGATTTTTTCTTTGTACCCTTCCATCTACTATCTTTGTGTGTTATTGTTCGGTGTTCAAAAAGCAAAGTAGTATACCTACTCCCACGAGGCATTAAAATGAGGTCGCAAAAAGGGTAACGAATTATAATCAAAATACAGTGAGACGCCAATTTGTCTGTCGTCATGGTGTTAAGTGGACAGAAATAGATGGGTGTTATTGTCGTCTTTTCTTATTGAGATTTTCATATTACTCTGACACAAGACGCCGAGATAAATGTGTATATTCTCCGTGACGAAACATCCCACATTCCATTCATCCTGATCCATTCGTTACGTGCATCGGCGGCAATGAGTGATAGGAAAGCTGTTGTGAGGTGCGAATAACAACAACAATGGTAGTAATTACAAATCAATAATCAAGGATGTTTACTGCATTACAGACGATTAACAAAGTAACCAAGAATGGCTGAGTGTTTAATTGGCGCACTGAGTAGGTGTTCTTACCACTTTGTTACTGAATTCTGTTCTAGTTGTTTGCAGAGAGAAAACAAAGAACCCCGAACCCATACATATCACTAGTACAACGAGATATTACCTATAAATTATCCTTGCTTTACATCACGAGACGAACATGGCGTCACTGAGCTGATATTTGAAATACATTTCTGTTTTCTCTCACTGTCTCTCTCTCTCTCTCTCTTTATTTTTATTTTAATTTTTTGAGGAAAACATCGAGAAGCGCGATAATAAACAAGTAGGCATATAACTTGTTTACAGTTATTTTCATCGGGATACATAATGCAAAAATACAACTTTTAAGTGTGTTATTGCGTAATTCCAATTATTGACAGTTTATTCGTGAGCTTGCTCGCAGTCAGTGGGGTGAAACCTATCACAGAAGCAAGCAAAACACAAATATTTCTCGCAACATGCGCAGCACATAAACGAAATCACGCTGCACTGACGTGTTGTCCGATATATTGCACGGAAAACATATCTGATTCATGTTGCTAAATACAGCTCTATCAGATATCAATTTGGAAGCGTACCAAGTGTATAAAAGTATATCTTGAAATACGCAGAAAGGCCCATAGAGGTATTCGACTGAAACATAGCCATGACCAAAATTGTAACTGGGGTCGACAGCATCGTCGTCTACCACATTGTCAACTCGAACGGTGACAGTGCTCGGCCGGTTACTTACGTTTACTGGTATCAAAGCTACAGCATAAAAACACAAAATTGTTAATAACCCGAAGATCATTAGTTTTGGAACCCATAGAAAGTAAAGCAGTCATCAGTCGCAAGAGTGGTTTAACACCACAGTGCTTTAATAGGCACGGTCTTGTTGGAGGTGGTAAGCTGTTGCTTTCAACCGACCTTTGAGTTGACTTACCTAGCCAGTTAATAGGGAACCTACAGTTTTACGTGGCTTTCGGACCACAGTGCAACTCGGCACTTTTCACATCAACAAACACTGCCCCAGGGGGAATATGTGTAAAACGGCACATAAAAATCGTTGGACTGGAGAGGGATCGAACCCGAGACCTCCGTATCCAGAGACTTGCTTTTTATCACCTTGCCACCATGTAGCAAACACTGTGGTTTCTGCTTGCCATTAAAATTAAGGATCTCTCGTTTGTGCCTGCGTTGGCAGTTGCGTGTGCCTTAGGAGACCTCACCTTTGGGATTACCCTCGTATACGTGTGTGTAAACGCCTTCCAATGCCCACTCAAGGAAGACAAGGACACCTAGTCCAGCTTCAATATTACAAATACGCCTCAGTTTGTGGATGAACGCTGACTTAGGTTAATAATCATTTTGATTATTTATCAGTACTGTACCCATTGGTGCGAAATTCGTTTTCTACCAATGATTCCCACAGCTACAGGAGCACTACTTTAATACCTCTTACACAAAACACTTACGCAGTGCTATCAGATGAAAAGATCAACCTGACACAAACTGTGGGAAGTTTGTTTTACAACCTTCGTACCTGGATAAAGAGCTTTTCCTGTTTGAGATATCTGTGAACGTTGCTGCATAAGACGATTTAAGAAGAAACTAAATTCCTTCAGCTACGCCAATGTTTAAAGAAATCGTGTTAACGGCACTATATCGTGGTTTGTAAATCGTTTCCAGCCGTACTCTGCCGCATTTCGCTGGTTCGAAGGCTAAAAACTTACTGACAAATTTCACATAAGGAAAAGGGGGACGAAATGTCATCCACTGGAAGATCGTGTTATTTTATTTAAATGATTACAAAACCAGGTAAAATGAACAGTGAGGTTGTCAGTAAAAGCACATTACTGTTGTCAGTATGATGTTGCACTGCCCAGGGCCTGTAATGATAAATGGCCCGTTTAAATCAGGCATAATGTATACAGAAGTGAAAGAGAGAGCACCACGATATTCAACAATCCGTATGCATTGCACACACGCAGAAATTACTGTTACAGTGTACTTATGGAGCCCAATGGGTTAATAGCGTATTTTCCGGTGAGAAAGAGAACTGGCAAACAGTATTCGCTACATTAGGTTACTTAAACTGGTGTCACTCTGAGCTAGAATTTATGGTCAGCGTAATGTCAATGGGTCGGATGCGGGTTTTGCAACTGTGAAATACTTTTCCACATTACAGAAGCGAATATTAAATGTGAACTAATATTACGAAAATATTGAACTTGGTTAGCTTAGAATGAAGACCTTTCTGTTCATAGCAAAGGAAAACAATTGATTTTCTAAAACATTCTCTGTCATGCACAACTTGAAACAGGTCACGTCAACCAAATCATATGGAAGAACTGACAGCGACGTATATCGGAAGGCAGTAAGATCCCTTGGCTTTTGGTTTGGCAGTATTCGACAGCCATTTCTAGGCGCGTTTTCGTTATCAAGTGACATCTTCATCAATTACTTCAGTTTTAATGTAATCTACGAGTAATTGCTGATGTTTGATATTAACATGAAAAGAATTCCGTAGACAGGGTGAAACTTCCCCTTTGAACATTTCTACATGACTGTGCTTAACCTGACACACAATATTTTGTTAGCGCAACGCAATCTGACTTTCAATAATTCGTACAAAAGAATGGGCCCTGACTAACATTAACCTATACCTTTCACAAATCACTTACCTCACAAAAATCTTCGCTGCTCAAGCTACTGCAATACAGCGAGCGCCACTACTGCCAGCTAAATAAAAGATTCAAACTACTGAAGGCACTAACTACTGATAGGGATAGTTAGCAAATGAAAGATATTAATAGAGAACAAACAATGTATTTACCTTAATATCATCACAAGTCATAATATATATATCAGTTCATGACAAATTACAAATCTCCGCCATCTCTCTCCCCACATCCATCACTGCTGGCGGCTCACCTCCAACTGCGCAACGCTACGCACTGTTCACAGCCAGCTGCCTAACACTACAATGGCGAGTATTACAACAATGCAAAGCAGACACAGACTGCCCACAGCACAGCCAGTGATTGTCATACAGAGGTGGCGTTACCAATAAAAAACCTAAACAGCCTACTTACAAGGGAAAGAACCTGTTCTTGGAAAACTACTTCTATAATGACCCAAAGGACTTAAATGATCTTCAAGCTCATGTGTTCCAGCAGCGGTATGAAGAAAATGATAGTAATAATGACGGTGATAATCGAATTATCCGGTAACTTCACACTTCACAGTGGATTTAGTAAGCTAAGCACATCATCCATTATAGCACACTTCTGGGGCTGGGAAACGTGGCCACAATGGTCTGGTGGAACGAACTATCACAGGTGCACTGCGTGGGTTCAGGCATTTACTTTTAAGAGGCACACACAGATTTACTTCACCTCTGGGAGCCTCAAGATAAAGCTGTTATAATCCAGAATCCGCATTAAACATCACGTTCCTTCATTCCAAATTGGGCGGAGCCGGTTTACGTTGGAAAATGACATAGGTGGAGGTCAGGGTAAACAGAAATACTGTCACCAGTAAACTTACTTACATTAGAAAATTTTATTTTATTTGATGAAATGATAGCCATCTAAAAGAACAGGGCTCTTATTTTACTTGTACTTGATTGAACTAGAGACGTTGAAAAATTTGTTGCTGGACTGTAATTCGAATTCGTATCTCCTCTTTCGAGGATCTGAATCTCTCGGAACAGTATAGTTCAGTCATTTCATTCCTTTTCCCAAGATTGCAGTTTTCTCTAGGTCTCCTCCACAGGTAAATATGTGGGTCCGAATCCTGATCCAGTACAAAAATATTCATAATTTCATTTCAAGCCCTATCACATGCACACCGGCCTGCTAGTGAAAATTAACATGCATTTTTAATGTCTGTTCATGTTGCCAGCAATTTCTGGACAAACACACACACATCTTACTGTTGGTGAGTAAGTAATTGATACTTAAGCAATATTCGTGAACAATTAAGATGAACGATAGGAGTGCGGTTCGATTGTCGCTCAGGCACAAAAATTTGTGTCCTTATTTTAGATTCAAACACCTAGCAGCTGGCAAGAAAATCCGATACGTAACATTTGATTTTACTTAGTTAACAATCCGATTACCTCTTGGGTTCGTATCTCCGTCGCAGAACTTCACATCATGCGCTTCATCTTTAAATGCATTCACACTTCGTTACTTCTGAATTGAGGTATATCAGACATCTTTCATGGTTGGTTAACAGGGATGAACAGGTCTTGATAGGAGTCCAGGTTTGTTGCAAACACTATCGTCTGTTATTTTCAAGTTTAGAGTTGGTTACTGATAAAGGCGAAAATTTCGGTACTTCATGACTCTTCATGGATAGTCAGCGATATGATATGATTACATTAGATTAGATTAGATTAATACTTGTTCCATAGATCATGAATACGACATTTCGTAATGATGTGGAACGAGTCATTTTAATGAAAGATTTCTTTACATACCAGTATTCAATTTCTTTACATCAATTTTGTACCCCCCCCCCCCCCCCCCACTCTCTCTCTCTCTCTCTCTCTCTCTCTCACACACACACACACACACACACACACACACACACACACACACAACCACATTCTCTTTTTATTTTTGTTTGTTTGTTGTGCTCGACTATCGGCGAGGCACGAAAACGTCCGTGAATGAGTTTCTTAGTTTTGAGTACAGTTACGAAAGACATATAAAAACAACTGATTTATGATGCTTAGTAGCAGTCAGTTCTGAGTATTACCAGTAATTAAGCACCAGTCCCTAAACCTAGTTACAGAAATGCGAATCAGATGCATTACGTATTCCAGGCCGTAGCAGCTGCGTCATTGAGACGCCAGATATGGTCACTTCCCAGCCCGCTGTAGGATCACATCGGTTCGTCTTCTTCCTGCTGGTAATGTAATTGAGATTTGGCAACAACGCAAGGTATGTTTGGCAACTCTGTGATCGACGAGTTACTTCCTGGTGAGCACGGAATTAAGCCTCAAAGTTCACTTGGTTTCTCGTGTCATTTCCATTGAATAACCTGAGTTGTTATCGCTTGAGGTGTAACAGAAGATTGTAAATATACGGTTTTCAGCCCAGAAAAGTCATTGAACGTGGCAATCGCAACTAATCTCGTCCTGTAACTAGCAGTTTTCGAGTTAAAGCCACTATTGGCCTCGTAACAGGAATGCCTCAAGCATTTCTATCCGCTAGCTCTGTGTTGAGGTGCTGACAAGTGGAAACGCGACTGTTACGGTTCGCGGTTCCGGCCTCGCTGATAGTAACGTTTTTATCTCTTCTGTGTACGAGCTGCAAGCAGTCAGATCAAACATCGATAAGCAAATCGTAAGAAAATACTTTCAGCTCATAGTGCAATGGTGAAAAACTGACAATCCTGCACAACAGGTAACGCCTCTTTCCACTGCTGACAAGCAAATTTTGGGTTTCTAGGAATACGAAACTTTATTTATGAAATGCCACGTTTGCATACCTGTTGAGTTTGACACAGCATACCATTTAAACACAGACCCAACCGAAATCTAAGTGAGAAGTATTTCACTAATTCGTGCAGATAGAGGCACGCTTGTGTACAGATACACAGTTTTGTTAAAAAAGACTTTCGTCGTAAGGTTATCGTGGGTAATTTTTTTTCGGTTATTATAATACAGTGCACAGTTTTCGCAAGGTTTCTTTTAGTGTTGTTAAAACAGTACTAAACATGAGAGAGAAATTAATCATCAACGATATATGCGAATTCTCTGATGTTATCTATAACAGTCTGACAATGCACATGCAGTTTATTGATTACATGCATGTAGAAAACTTGTTCTGACTTGAAGCTGTCAAACAAGGTTTGAAGAAAAATAAAATGCCACAACTAGACGACAGATAATGTAGAAAATACTTTTCTGACTATTTTGGTACGATGCGCTCTCCCCATACATAATACAAAAGCTTCGAGACACATCTGCTGCCTGGCCGTCTATTAAACCTGAAACGAACAAAATGACGCAGAAGTTAGCCTTTTTTCCACATGTGACTATTTTGGGTTGAGAAGTGAAGATGATTATGTTTAAAGTTCCATTAAATTGATAACTTCAGCAGACAGCAGAATTGCGTTTTAAAAAAAAATGTAGTAGCGAATGTAACGGAACACGGGATTTTTATCAACAGTGCGCGACGCTTACCGTTACGCTACTAGCTGTGACGTAGCTGTAGCACATCTGGAAGTGAACAACAGTTCCTCCAGAACTTCGGCATTCCACAGTGGTGTGAGATAATGCATATGGCCGAATCTAGACTTCTGAGAGACAGACAGTTACAGCATTTCTTTTGCACTGCACGATGGTTTCAACAAACAGATAGCGCAACAGCGTAGCTCAAATGGAAAGGAACACTTTCTACTTAAATTTCTGCATCCTACACTGTTGGCAGTTCTGTGTAGGTGGCAGTTACGATATTTTTTTTCGGTGATTACAAAATAGAGTCGAATGTATCCACTGGGTTGCCAAGGCAGCTGGTTCACGGCGATTCGGACAACGAAGTAAATGAATGTACTGAACATCCTGCAAACCACTACAGGGAGCCTGTGTGTCAGAACTCTCATCTTCTGTGCCGCAACGGTGCTACGATAGAGAAATGAGTCGTAGCGAAGAGGGTGTGGTGGTCTGTTGGACTGAAGATAGATTCATATGATGATAGTCGCGGTTCGATTCCAGCTTCCGCCGATTGTTTTTTTTTTTAATTTTTTTTTTTTTTTTTTTTTTTTGGTGATAGGGAGAGGCAGATTCTATTCTCTTCTGGCTACGCCAGGTGAAAAAGGTATAATAGCATTGTGGTCTGAAAATCACATTAAACTTGATATTCCTTGTCTGCCAAGTAGACGTTAGGTGGAACGACAATAAAGTAAGGAGTGGCGACATGTAGAAACTCTATCACCAGTTACCTTTCTTATACTAGTTATTTATTGCTAGTGACGAAACAAACCCTGTGTATGGTCACAGGACACTTATTCCATCTTTTATTTGAGCTTCTGTTTGTCGATAAAATTGGTTCTGAACTGGTAATGCAGCTCAGACCGCCCTTAACGCGGAATTTGACCCTTTCGTGACAATACAGCTCGACTACAACTTGTTGTTTGTTCAAAACTGCAGATTCCTCAACATCTCCACATATTGCGCATTAACGGGTTGGAATCCTGGCCCAGCACTAAACTTTTCACTATGTATTATCAAGCTCTAGCATGAGAACACCTATCTGCTGGTGGATAATAATTTTTATTTCTATTGCATTTTCATTCGTTGTCAACACTAACGATATCTGACGTTTTTGACTCCCTTTGAGACGCAGAACTATTTGCGATATCACTGTAAGTTCAAGGATGTTATTCCGAGCTGCTGGTGGAGTAAAATTCCGTAGCTGACGTCTCTTTGTGTGTAGTCAACAACGATATGTTTGGGGTTCGATTCCTAGTCGGCACTGAACTCCATATATTGTGTCAAGTATTTAATTTTGCCTAAGGATTACTGTACGATATATGTAAAATAACCCGTTTTCTCAGAACTTTTGGAGTGTCACTTGTTGTAATTTAGGTTAGATTATGAGTGTTAGGGGGTGTCTCATCGCTAAGAACGTGTTTTCTAATATGTTTTCTATGACGATATTAGTTGACACTTAGACTGACTGCCATAAAGACCTTTGGTCTCTTAGTAGTCTCTTGCGGTACCCATTGTGTGTAGTCAAACGACTGTATCCAACGGGGTTTTGGTGTTTAGAGGACCTGCAACACAGCTACGTTATGTTGGTTGTATTCGGCAGTGACCCACTTTTTTTGCTGTCTAGTGTACATTTTCAGAAATTTCTTCCTCAAATTAAGGCCGATATTTCATAACAGTAGACATCTGTTGGTCAGAAATGCCTGTTTTGCAAGTGCTAGTTTGCTTTTGATGTCCCCCTTTACGTTCGCCTTTACAATTGATGAGCATCCTACCCGATAAACGGCTAGTAACACCTGGTGGTTACTATAAATATACGTGTGCGATGTATTAAGGGGGGTAAAACATGTTATAGATGATCCGAGAGCGTCGACGAAAAAAAAAAAGTCTTGAGCGCGCCTGGCTTCAGCGATGCAACAACTCGCCATCTCTGTATCCAGAGACGCTGCTTGAGCGACGAGCAGCAGCCGGCCGCTGTCGTGGAAAACCGACAGCAGCAACGAATAATTAATTAATTGTCAAAATTTGTCGTGGCGCTGCGTGTTTCTTCGTGAAAAAGGTTCCTATTGTATGACATAAGAAGGTAGTTAGTTCCCGAGTAGACCTCTTACCGACTAAGTTGATATATCGGGGTATGTCTAGGTCGGATAGGATGAAGACCCGTCGCTTGGTGTATTGAGGCACCGCAGTTGGTGTTTAAGGCTTGAGAGAGGGAAAGAAGTTTTTCTGGTAGAACCAGTATTTTATCTTGGTGCAGTTCATGGAGGCAGCGTGGATACTTTGCATTTTAGGCCCCTGTTCATATACATGGCTGTGACGGTAGTTTCCTCCCAAAGCTGAGCTACGGAATGTACGTGGGCTGTGTGTGACTTTATAAATAGTCGCGGATGAGATACTGGTTTTGGCAAATTTACGTGGTAGGGCGATCGATTTACTGTCGTCCTGTGGACAGTTCGGTAGTAAGGAATAGTTTGCTGTGATAGATACAGCGCGAACCGTGTTATAGAGAAGGAGATTTGCAGTTGATGAGTGTTTGGGAATCGTTAGAACCGATATCCTGTCCGTGGTGTACCATTAGTGGTTGCTGCTCACCCAGAGGTAATCGGGTTGTTAGCTGTTTTGTTGAAGTGGTTTGGTAGTGATTGGTGTGTGTCTAGAAGGGAAAGCCTCGAACACACGTTTGTTGTTGTTGTTTAAATACCACGATCGTACAGCGGACCGAGAATTGGCTCGTAAAGATTCGAACCATTTACAAGCAACACCCAACTAAACGACAACTTTGTTAGTCAAAGTGACGAGTGACCTATTTCAATTTAGGGAACTTAGCGGGTCGCGTTTTGCTAACGCCTGAAGAGGCTCAGAATTGTGTTAAATTGTTACTTAAGGTTTTGTGGGGTGTGTTAGTCTTTGCTGGCACTCGCTCACTTACGTGAACTAAATTGTATTGAGGTACCTAGACCCAGTAAATACCAGCTTTCTTGGGTTAAAAGAAACCTTTACGGGTGGTCAATTAGTAGCTGTTGTGTGTAGCTATATTTTGTGAGAAAAGCAAAGGTTTAATTTCAGAGATATTAATAACACTTTGCATGACACAATTTTACGATGGCATTTATAAGTTTTTCCTGATCAAAAAGTTCATTAATTGAGTTGATCCGCGATAAATATACAAAGGGTAAATATTGTAAACAGTTAAAACGATTTCATTTATGGAAATAGTGTCCTAAGTAACTTCAATTAGAATTGAAGTTGTCGAAAGTTATCACGGAAAAGTCAGCGATTATACTAATACCAAAGAATGGTAAATCTGTGGAATACGTTACATCGTATTATTTACATAGCAACGCGAGACTAAACAGAAAGAGATTTAATGGTAGCATCAATTATCTTAATCATTATAGATATCGGTGAAAGCAACTTAAAGTGAATTGGTCGTAACTAGACGATATATTGGATACAAATATTGTAAGTCATTAAAAGATTACGAGACTTTTTCGGAGATAGTGTGCTGCGTTGTGAGAATTTTGTTGTATGTCAGAACAATTGCAAGCTAGAGGTAACATTTAGCTTTACATAATATAAACAGATATTGTATTTAAAGTGGTTGGTGTTTCGTTTTCTCCGATAGTACGATAAATGGAGTTGTTATCTAAATCTACCTGTCTCGTAATTGCTGCTCTATATTGTTTGTCAGTGTCATTGGAATGTTTTAGCGTGTCTATTCGTGGTGTAATAGCGTCACTGTACGATTACGACGTTGTGTGTAGTAAAGATGCTGTTTATTATTATTCGACATTTGAGTTTGCCGTCTCGTCAATGGTTATGATTGCTGCAGTATTAATTATACGAGGCCGGCCGGAGTGGCCGAGCAGTTCTAGGCGCTAGAGTCTGGACCGGGCGACCGTTACGGTCGCAGGTTCGAATGCTGCCTCGGGCATGGATGTGTGTGATGTCCTTAGGTTAGTTAGGTTTAATTAGTTCTAAGTTCTAGGCGACTGATGACCTCAGAAGTTAAGTCGCTTAGTGCTCAGAGCCATTTGAACCATTAATTATACGAGGGTTGATCTGTTTTCAATTTGTCTTTTAAGAGTGCAGCTAAGGTACGAATTAGACTTCGGGTATTTGACAGGCGCTTCGCTACGACTGAAATCTAATGAAAACTAATAGCGATCTAGTCATAACAGCGAGTGTAAAATTAAAACTGTACCAAATTCATGCTATAGTGGTCGATTGGTTTGCTCAAGCAATTTTGCATAGCGACGTTGGTACAGTACGATCCGTTGTCGTTGTGAGTCGGCGGGTTACACGTCCACCATTGGTTATTTTACTGTCTAGGTAGCAGAATTCCTTAACTTGTTCTATTTCGTGACCATCAATCCAGATGTTAAGTTTCTCGCTGTTCACATTTATATTACTTCTCATTACCTTCGTCTTTCTTCGATTTTCTCTCAGTCCATACTCTACACGCATTAGACTATGATTCCGTTCAGCAGATCATATAATTCTTCTTCACTTTCACTCAGGATAATAATTTCATCCGCTAATAATATTATTGATATCCATTCACCTTGAGTTTTAATCCCACTACTGAACCTTTCTTTTATTTCCATCATTGCTTCCTTGATGTACAGATTGAACAAATGGCTGGTTCAAATGGCTCTGAGCACTACGGGACTTAACATCTGTGGTCATCAGTCCCCTAGAACTTAGAACTACTTAAACCTAACTAACCTAAGGACATCACACACATCCATGCCCGAGGCAGGATTCGAACCTGCGACCGTAGCAGTTGCGCGGCTCCGGACTGAACGCCTAGAACCGCGAGACCACCGCGGCCGGCCAGATTGAACAGTAGGGGCGAAAAGCTACATCCTTGTCTTACACCCTTTTTAATTTGAGTACTTCGTTCATGGTCGTCCACTCTTATTAATCCCTCTTGGCTCTTATACATACTGTCGTCTTTTCCTATAGCATGCCCCAACTGTTCTCAGAATTTCGAACATCTTGCTTTTTCCACGTCAACAAATCCAATGAAAGTGTTTTGATTTTTCTTTAGTCTTGCTTCCATTATTAACCGCAAAGTTAGAATTGCCTCTCTTGTGCCTTTACATTTCCTAAAGCCAAACAGATCGCATCTAGCACATTCTCAATTTTCTTTTCCATTCTTCTGTATATTATTCTTGTAAGCAACATGGATGCCTGAGCTGTTAAGCTGATTGTGCGAAAATTCTCGCACTTGTCAGCTCTTTCCATTTTCTAAATTGTGTGGATGATGCTTTTCCGAGAGTCAGATGGTATGTCACCAGACTCATACATTCTATACACAAACGTGAACAGTCGTCTTGTTGCCACTTCCCCCAATAATTTTAGAAATTCTGACGGAATGTTATCTATTTTTCTACCTTATTTGATCTTGATTCCATCAAAGCTCTTTTAAATTCTGATCTAATACTGAATCCTCTATCTGTTCTGAATCAACTCCTCTTTCTTCTTCTATCACATCAGACAAATCTTCCCCCTCATAGAGGATTTCAGTGTATTCTTTCCACCTATCCGCTCTTTCCTCTCCACTTAACAGTGGAATTCTCGTTGCACTCTCAATGTTATCGCCCTTGCTTTTAATATCACCGAACGTTGTTTTGACTTTCCTGTACGCTGAGTCTGTCCTTCCGACAATCATTTCTTTTCCGATGACTTCATATTTTTCCTGCAACCATTTCGTCTTAACTTCCATGCACTTCCTATTTCCCGGGACATTTTTGTACTTCCTCCTTTAATCGATTAATTGAAATATTTCTTCTGTAACCCGTGGTTACCTTCTTTGTGCCTATGCTTTCCTTCCCAACTTCTGTGATGGTCCTTTTTAGAGATGTCCATTTCTCTTCAACTGTACTGCCCACTGAGCTATTCCTGATTGCTGCATCTATAGCCTTAGAGACCGTATCTCGTCATTCCTTAGAGCTTTCGTATCCCACTTCTTTGTGTATTGATTATTCCTGACTAACGTCTTAAACTTCAGCCTCCTCTTCATCACTACTATATTGTGATCTGAGTCTATGTCTGCTCCTGGGTACGCCTTACAATCCAGTACCTGATTTCGTAATCTCTGTCTGACCATGATGTGATCTAACTGAAATGTTCCCGTATCACCCGGCCTTTTCCAAGTATACCACCTCCTCTTGTGATTCGCGAACAGAGTATTCGCTATTATTAGCCGAAACTTGTTACAGAAAATTAGTCTTTCTCCTCTCTCATTCCCTGTCCCAAGCCCATATTCTCCTATAACCTTTTCATCTACTCCTTCCCTTACAACTGCATTCCAGTCTTCCATTGCTATTAGATTTTCATATCCCTTTACATACTGTATTACCTTTTCAATATCCTCATACACTTTCGCTATCTCTTCATCTTCAGCTTGCGACGTCGGCATGTATACCTGGACTATCGATGACAGTGTTGGATTGCTGTCGATTCTGATAAGAACATTCCTATCTCTGGACTTTTCACAGTAACACACTCTCTGCCCGACCTTCCTATTCATAACGAATCCTACTCCTGTTATACAATTTTCTGCTGCTGTTGATATTACCCTATGTTCATATGACCACAAATCCTTGTCTTCTTTCCACTACACTTCACTGACCCCTACTACATCTATATTCAGCCTCTGCATTTCCCTTTTCAGATTTTTCTAGTTTCCGTATCCCTTTCAAGCTTCTAACATTCCACGCCCCGACTCGTAGAACGTTATCCTTCCGTTGATTATTCAATCTTTTTCTCATGGTAACCTCCCCGTTGTCAGTCCCCTCCCGGAGATCCGAATAGGGGATTATTCCGGAATATTTTGCCAATGGAGAGATCATCATGACACTTTTTTTATTATAGGCCACATGTCCTGTGGATACACGTTAAGTGTCTTTAATGCATCCTCATGTGGGGCAGCAGTAGCCAGCCGCGACCCAAGCAGCAACAGGGAAGTAACCGATTTTGTGACTGCTTTAGCAGTATAGTTTCTTATGTTTCTTGTGTTTATTTAATATCTAATAGCAACGTTCTCTCTTTTTCGTTTGCGTCGGATAGTAAATCAATTCTGTGACATATTACAAGTCCCTAATCATGGGCGAATTATTTAGTTTCACCTGAGTGCTTCGGTACTTAGATTTTTGAATCGCTGCGCATAAATCTAATGTATTAGACACAGTTCCTGCGTTTTCGTCAGTGTCTACAGTAGAGTTGCGCAACACGTGCCGACAGTCCGTTTATCTACATAGTTTAGTTTCCCACGGCCTTCAGTATGGACAGGGACTGCGATTGTTGTGTGCCGATGCGAGCCGAGTTGGTGACACTTCGCTCTCAGCTTCAGGCTATAGTGGCTTCGGTTACACAGCTTGAGGCTGTAGTGGATGGGCACTACTGTTGTGGGCCGGCCGTGGGGATCCAACGGACGTCCAGCACGGCCGAGTCCTCCGAGCGGTCCTCAGCGGTGGCCAACCCAGTTACTCCTCGTACTGAGGTCGACCCCACACCTGTGGTCGAGTGGGAGGTCGCCCCGGGGGGAAGCAGGCGGCGAAAGACTTCCCAGGCGGCCGCACGTCAGGCCTTCCGGTTTGTCTGACAAACAGCTTCCAGGTGCTGCCTGCGGCTGACACTGTCGCTGAGCCAGATGCTGCCACCTGTCCTGCTTTTAGAGGAAACCACTCAGCCTCAGGCAGTCGCAGAGGGTGAGATTATTGGTAGTTGGGAGCTCCAACGGTAGGCGCGTTATGGGACCCCTTAGGAATTTGGCTGACAAAAAGGGTAACAAAACCAATGTGAGCACAGGGTGCAGCCAACTGCAGGTGGTTGCTCACGTCGGTACCAGATATGTGTCACTTTGGATGAGAAGAGATCTGTGACCGCGTAGGCTGTAGATTCCTCGACTTGCGCCAAAGGGTCGATGGGTTTCGGGTTCTGCTTGATTAGGTCAGGTGTCCACTGTACGCAGAAGGCGGCTACACGGATAGCAGGGGCTGTGTGGCATAGACTGGGTTTTTTTTTAGGTTCGAGGGTATCTGGAAAACACAAGAAGGGCTTCATCCACAAAGGGTGCAGGCCGAACACAGGAAGAACGTAGATACAGGAACCATCGGTAAAACAGTTGTAAATTGTCGTAGCTGTGTTGGGAAAATGCCAGAGCTCCAAGCGCTAATAGAAAGCACTGATGCTCAAATCGTTATAGGCACTGAAAGCTGGCTAAAGCCGGAGATAAGGTCAGCCGAAATTTTTGCGAAGAACCTAACGGTGTTCCGAAAGGATAGGCTAAACACGGTTGGCGGTAGCGTGTTTGTTGCTGTAAGAAGTAGTTTATCTTGTCGCGAAATTGAAGTAGATAGTTCCTGTGAGTTAGTATGGGCAGAGGTCATTGTTGGCAGCCGGAACAATTGGATCATTTTACCGACCTCCCAATTTAGATGATACAGTTGCTCAAAGGTTCAAAGAAAATTGAGTTGGATTTCAAACACGTACGCGACTCATACGATTATAGTTGGTGGTAACTGTAATTTACCCTCGATATGTTGGCGAAAATAAGGGGGCAGTTCAATAAGTAATGCAACACATTTTTTTTTTCTGAAACAGGGGTTGTTTTATTCAGCATTGAAATACACCAGGTTATTCCTCAATCTTTTAGCTACACAACACTATTTTTCAACGTAATCTCCATTCAATGCTACGGCCTTACGCCACCTTGAAATGAGGGCCTGTATGCCTGCACGGTACCATTCCACTGGTCGATGTCGGAGCCAACGTTGTACTGCATCAATAACTTCTTCATCATCCGCGTAGTGCCTCCCACGGATTGCGTCCTTCATTGGACCAAACATATGGAAATCCGACAGTGCGAGATCAGGGCTGTAGGGTGCATGAGGAAGAACAGTCCACTGAAGTTTTGTGAGCTCCTCTCGGGTGTGAAGACTTGTGTGAGGTCTTGCGTTGTCATGAAGAAGGAGAAGTTCGTTCAGATTTTTGTGCCTACGAACACGCTGAAGTCGTTTCTTCAATTTCTGAAGAGTAGCACAATACACTTCAGAGCTGATCGTTTGACCATGGGGAAGGACATCGAACAGAATAACCCCTTCAGCGTCTCAGAAGACTGTAACCATGACTTTACCAGCTGAGGGTATGGCTTTAAACTTTTTCTTGGTAGGGGAGTGGGTGTGGCGCCACTCCATTGATTGCCGTTTTGTTTCAGGTTCGAAGTGATGAACCCATGTTTCATCGCCTGTAACAATCTTTGACAAGAAATTGTCACCCTCAGCCACATGACGAGCAAGCAATTCCGCACAGATGGTTCTCCTTTGCTCTTTATGGTGTTCGGTTAGACAACGAGGGACCCAGCGGGAACAAACCTTTGAATATCCCAACTGGTGAACAATTGTGACAGCACTACCAACAGAGATGTCAAGTTGAGCACTGAATTGTTTGATGGTGATCCGTCGATCATCTCGAACGAGTGTGTTCGCACGCTCCGCCATTGCAGGAGTCACAGCTGTGCACGGCCGGCCCGCACGCGGGAGATCAGACAGTCTTGCTTGACCTTGCGGCGATGATGACACACGCTTTGCCCAACGACTCACCGTGCTTTTGTCCACTGCCAGGTCACCGTAGACATTCTGCAAGCGCCTGTGAATATCTGAGATGCCCTGGTTTTCCGCCAAAAGAAACTCGATCACTGCCCGTTGTTTGCCACGCACATCCGTTACAGACGCCATATTAACAGCTCCGTACAGCGCTGCCACCTGTCGGAAGTCAATGAAACTATACGAGACGAAGCGGGAATGTTTGAAAATATTCCACAAGAAATTTCCAGATTTTTCAACCAAAATTGGCCGAGAAAAAAAATGTGTTGCATTACTTATTGAACTGCCCTCGTACATGTTTAATTCCGGAGATACGCATAAAACATCATCCGAAATTGTGCTTAGCGCGTCCTCTGAAAATTATTTCGAGCAGTTAGTTCATGAGCCTATGCGAAAAGTAAATGGTTGTGAAAACACACTTGATCTCTTAGCAACAAATAATCCTGAGTTAATAACGAGCATCAAAACGGATACGGGTATAAATGAAAACAGGGTTGTCGAAGCGAGATTTAATAATGTAACCACCAAATCCTCCAAAAATAAACGAAAAGTATACCTATTCAAAAAGCAGATAAAAATTCACTTGACTCCTTCCAAATTAATGATATAAGTGTAACCAGACGTAGCTTGAATACAGAGAAATAGTATCGGCTGCAATTGAGAGACTTATACCAAATAAATTAACAAATGACGGAGATTATCCTCCTTGGTACACAAAACGGGTCAGAACACTGTTGCAGAAACAACGAAACAAACATTCCAAATTTAAAAAGGCTCAAAATCCCCAAGATTGGCGAACTTTAACAGAAGCTCGAAGTTTAGCGCGGGCTTCAATCCGAAATGCTTATAACAGTTTCCACAACGAAACTTTGTCTCGAAACCTGGCAGAAAATCCAAAGAGATTCTGGTCCAGACTGTATACCAATTAGGTTCCTTACAGAGTATGCTGATGTATTAGGTCCATACTTGACAATCATACAAAAACTTTCGCTCGACGAAAGATCCGTACGCAAAGACTGGAAAGTTGCACAGGTCACACCAATATTCAAGAAAGGTAGTAGGAGTAATCCACTTAATAGAGGCCCATATCATTAACGTCGATATGCAGCAGGATTCTGGAACACATATTGTGTTCGAACATTATGAATTACCTCAAAGAAAACGGTGAATTGGCACACAGTCAACATGGGATTAGAAAACATCGTTCTTGTGAAACACAACTAGCGCTTTATTCGCATGATGTGTTGAGTGCTACTGACAAGGGATTTCAGATCGATTCTGTATTTCTGAATGTCCAGAAGTCTTTTGACACTGTACCACAAAAGCTATCTATAGTAAAGTTGCGTGCTTACGGAATATCGTCTCAGTTATGTGACTGGATTCGCGACTTCCTGTTAGAGAAGTCACAACTGGTATTAATTGACTGAAAGTCATCGAGTAAAACAGAAGTATTTCTGACATTCCCCAAAGTAGTACCACAGGCGATTTGCTATTCCTTTTATAAACGATTTGAGAGACAATCTGAGCAGCCGTCGTAGGTTGTTTGCCGATGGCACTGTCTTTTGTCGACTAATAAAGTCATCACAAGATCAAAAAAATTGCAAAACGATTTAGGGAAGATATCTGAATGGTGCGAAAATTGGCAGTTGACCCTAAATAAGGAAAAGTGTGAGGTAATCCACATGAGTGCTAAAAGGAATTCGTTAAACTTCGGTTACACAATAAATCAGTCAAATATAAAGGCCGTAAATTCAACTAAATACCAAGGAATTACAATTACGAACAACTTAAATTGGAAGGAACACACAGAAAATGTTGTGGGGAAGGCTAACCAAAGACTGCGTTTTATTGGCAGGACACTTGGAAAATGTAACAGACTAAGGAGACTGGTCACACTACGCTTGTCCGTCCTCTTTGAGAATACAGTTGAGCGGTGTGAGGTCCTTACCAGACAGGACTGATGGAGTACATCGAAAAAGTTCAAAGAAGGGCGGCCGGTTTTGCATTATCGCGAAATATGGAAGAGAGTGTCACAGAAATGATATACGATTTGGGCTGGACATCATTAAAAGAAAGGCGTTTTTCGTTGCGACGGTATCTTCTCACGAAATTTCAAATCACCAACTTTCTCCTCCGACTGCGAAAATACTTTGTTGACACGTAGCTACATAGGGCGGAAAGATCACCACGATAAAATAAGGGAAATCAGAACTCGTACGGAAAGATATAGGTGGTCGCTCTTTCCGCGCGCTATACGAGATTGGAATAATAGAGAATCGTGAAGATAGTTCGATGACCCCTCTGCCAGGCACTTAAATGTGATTTGCAGAGTATGCATGTAGATGTAGATGTCGTTGATCATTGCTGATTCTTCCGCCTATAGGGGCAGTTTCCCACCCCTAGGACAAGAGAGTACCCTGAACCTTTGTCCACTCCTTTGCCCTCTTTGACAAGGCCGTTGGCAGAATGAGGGGTGACTTTAATGGCGGAAGTCTTCGGCCGCCAATTTAACTCGCTACGTGCATAAAATGTGCCAGTTGGACTACTGGTAATGCTTTGGAACTCTCGACTAATTCCTTCCGCTGATTCGACGTAAGTTTTTACAATCGCCCACGGCAATGCCCAGCGGTCCCCGTCCTCAGTACGTGAGATCGGCCTAGTGTAGGTTTAACTGTGGTTGTTCCTCCGCGTTTCCAGTTCACAGTTCGAAGTCACCGAGTTCTCCATATCTTGTCCATTCCGCTGTTGCTACTTCTCTGCTGAGAACAGATTACTCCCCTCCGTTTATAAAAGCTGGCCCACCTCCCTTTACGTCTAATGCCTATCTATGCATTACATAGGTGTATTTACTGTATGTGGCCCCGATAAACACCGAAATACTCGCCTTGCACGCCGCTACAGGGTCCAAAACAAAATGCGTAGACAATTGATAAAGTATGCCGTATATGGTTTTCAGTTGCAACTGTCTGCGGGAAAATCAGATGGTCCCTAAGTTGTCACGATTGTCCAGAAATTGCCGCAACATTTCTGATTCTGGTGAAAACTAGATACCACACGATACTTTCGGCCCCTCTGCTGTTATCCGACAAGACTGTGGCGCAAGAATCTAAATGTTTATTGGAATTTTTAACCTGTACCTGCAAATAAAACGTGTAGTACGTAAAATTACATTTTCTCAACGATAATTGAAACTTTATGACTGCCCTCGTTGTAATTGAACCCAAATGGTCCAAAAGCAGAACTTGGAATCATTTGAAACCTGATGCTACACAAAGCCTTTTAAACTCAGTTGACCAGACAAAATACAAAATGAAAGTACTCAAATTAATAGTCAAGGGATTAAGTCACTAGCTCTCTCTTGCACGGCACGCAGCTGTTTAGGATCTACTTCCGCCTTTACTGCTGCTTGGGCCTTGGATACATGTTTTCAAAGTGTGAGTGTACTGGTGTGTAGTATCTGTAAGTGGTTGTTCTTTGGAGGGCGACAATGCCCAGTGGCGCAGAGAGTCGCAAGCAGAGGCAGTTGTTGAGAGGCTGTAGAAGGCGTAGGCTGCGTGAGCCAAAGGCGGTTGCGTAGCGAAGGATTTATCTCTATGTTTAATAGTAGTGGCACACAGTTTGAATAATAGTGTGTTTATGTTTGCGCAGTGTAATAAAGGAAATAAATTAAATTTTACCAGTTCTTAATCCGTCTCCATCGGTTAGTGCCACACCATTGCATTTAACAATGAACGAAGTCTCGATATACACGCTCAACTACAACAAGAGGATTGTAACATAATAATCATTAATTAACCCATATAATCTCCAAAGACTAAGGGAGCTTATAAAAGCTAGTCTTTTAATGTGAAACCTACACCCACTCTGTTAAACCAGGCTAACAGTCTGGCAAATCGTTCTAGGCGCACACAGCTGTAATTCGTAAGGGATTAAATCATAATTATCAAAGGAAAATTATGCCTTTGCCTTTTAAGGTTCCCTATGTGTGCCCACATATAGCATATCGCTACCTCGTGCCCTTAGTACTGAGGCAGCTGTTTATAAACAATCTCGGACACATAAATATTTCACTGTTTCCTTTAATGCTTCTTAAGGATTCCCTCACCTAGTCTGTCCTGACAAGGAAGACACTCCGCACGTGTTCAAAACCGTCAAGGGAACGGTCTCGTCCGACATGTGGAAACCTGCCCTGAAATTATTATACAGGAAGAATACACTGAAAGAACCACAACATCAAAATTTTTGTTTCTGAGACACACTGTACACATAAAGGGGAGAGGAGGTGGAGAGGGGTGGTGCAAGCGAAGGAGCAGATATGGAGTGAAGGAAATGGACAAAGAGAGGGGCAGGAAGAGATGGACAGAAAACATGTAGGTGGAAGAGGTGGATGGACAGAGGGGATGGAGGAGATAGACTAAGAAGGGGTGATGGAGAAGTTGGACTGATAGAGGGGGAAATGAGGAGATGGACTAATAGGAGGGTGGGACAAATACATACATGTGCAACGGCCGTTACTCAACTAGTCCATACATAAAGGCTTCATTTCATACCGACACACACACACACACACACACACACACACACAGAGAGAGAGAGAGAGAGAGAGAGAGAGAGAGAGAGCGAGTGGGAGGGGCGGGAGGCAGTCGTCACGTTGGCTCCTGATTGTATCATCCATTCAAGACGCCACTGGCGTGGAGCTTCGCCAAGTGGCGCAACTGAATTTCCTCCTCCCACTTAGGCAATTACTGGACGCTTACGCAATTGAAATAAATGGCTGCACCGCCAGAGATATCTCACATTCTGTCTGGTAGCGAGCTGTTCTGACTTCACACTGTTCATTTGGCGCATTCTTGCGACCCAGATGCGTCTGAACCTAACACAGCGCTAGGGCAATATTACCCTTGTTATTCACGACCACCGTTCGTTTCACAAAGTATGATATCATGTTTTCTTCTCTTTGTGCAGAGCAATCTAGCTCTATTCTTCGGCATCTCCGTAGGAGGGGTCGCTAATGCACGTCACTGACATGGTGATTCACACTGACCGAGTCCTTCTGTATAGTACCACTGAAAGACTTTTTCAAACTGATCAGTCGGACTGCAGGAGAAGGAGAGGTGGTATTAAGTTCCTGGTTATCAGACCTTCGTCTGCCCCGATAGCTGAGTGGTCAGTGCGGCGGTCTGTCACACCGAGGGGCCCGGGTTCGATTCCCTGCTTGGTCGGAGATTTTCTCTGCTCAGGGACTGGTGTTTTCCTCATTATCATTTCATCATCATAAGTGGAAGGCAACGAGAAACCACCACTCGAATCACTTCCCTCGAGGCTCACGCGGTGGGCCCCTCTGACGAGGCTTCCCCCATGACAAGACGTGCCGTAAGGCAGAACACAAAGGTTTCTTTACCAGACGTTGTGCTCATATGTGATAGTTGATGATGATGGTGAGGAGAATGGAAATTAAAGAGAGCGACGCACTGATGCCAGCGGTCTAAGGACACAGAATGAGCGGCAACGAGTGAAAAGTGTGTACCAGACCGGGATTTGGACACAGGATCTCCTGTTCACTAGGCAGATGCATTAACCACTGCGCCATCCGAGACACAGTGCTATCGCAACTGCGCAGACTATCTCAGCACACCTCGTGGCCGACCCACATTCCCACTGAGAGCCACCTGTCCGTTTCCTCCACGTTCGCTACACTGAGTTTCCGGCAGGACGTCGACGTACTTGTGCATCTGCAATGGAGAAGGTCGATCTGTTGCCGATCTAGGCTAATTAATTAAATGAATGTGTAGTGTGAGTTCTTTTAGACATGTCCGAAAGTACAGAATGTGTTGTGTCTGTCCTTTCAGAGATGTCTGAAAGAACAGACAGCACGCATTCATATAACTAATTCGCCTAGGTGAGCAATGGATCCACCTCCTTCAGTGAAGATGCACAAGTACGTCCGGCCGCCTGTGGGATCTCAGAGTAGCGAGGATGGAGGAAATGTACGTGGACCGAGGACAGGTGGTGCTCGGTGGGAATGTGAACCGGCCTTGAGGTGTACCTATATAGTCCGCGCAGCGGCGATATCGGTATGTCCCGGATGTTGCAGTGGTTAATGCATCTGCCTGGTGAACAGGAGATCCTGTGTCCGAATCGCGGTCCGATACATATTTTCACCCTCTGCCGCTGATTCTGCATAATGTCCTGATGCAGCTGACATCAGTAGTCCCTTCTCTTTCCTTTCTCCCCACCTTCATCTTCAATTAACGCATAATGTACCACGGCTGCCTTTGGTGGGGAAAGCTCTTAGCGACAAAGCTATCAAGTCATGTCATGACTCATGGTCTTGTGTGAGTCGGTCGTTAGTACTAAATAGACTGTTCAACTTGTAAGAGCATTGCCCACTAGACGAAAGTTTCCGAGTTCGATGCTCAGTTCGGCACGTAATTTGAATCTGTCAGAAAGTTTCAAGTTGTTACCAGTTTTAATTCATTACCACTTGTCAACACACTTAAAGTTATGTTGAATGAGTCAGAAATGTATCACCTTAGTTTGCAAACTGTCTGGATTAATGTAGATTATTTTGTAAGTATGACTGTCGATTAACTTTCGCAAAAGGAAGCAAAGTCTTCAAATATGTTCGTTCATAAATACAGTCACCTTTAATAATTATAGTTACCTTTTCGACAGGAACATACGAAATAGGAAAATGAGAATGTACGTTTCATGATGAATAGACTTTTTTGTAAACTCATCGATCACGGTAATATCTGTTAGAAAACTAGGTCGTACTTCGCAAGTAACAAAGACCTCAAATTCTGCACTAATAACTGCAATGTATATGAATTCAAACTTCCTGGCAGATTAAAACTGTGTGCCCGACCGAGACTCGAACTCGGGACCTTTGCCTTTCGCGGCTGCCAGGAAGTTTCATATCAGCACACACTCCACTGCAGAGTGAAAATCTCATTCTGGAAATATATGAATTCAGATAGAAAAGATGGCATTTACATCACAAAATCAGTGGTCTTGCCCAGAATGTTAACATTCATGAGTTGCGTCCGTCGTAACGTATGCGTGTTCCTAAGGACTCAAGACTTTAGCTTATCTCCCACACAGAACCCTTTTTCAGTTCCTAGATGCTTCAGGCCTTTTTGAGGTAAATACAAGTTATTGCTCCAGTGAGAAAAGGATATTTCGTAGCTAAGCGCAGCATTTAAGGGCTCCTTTGAAGCACTGCCCTTTGCAGTAGGTAGCTCGTTAACCTTTAAGCGCTGCCTTCAGCTGTTTCGCGAGATCATCCGAAGCAGGGAAACGAGAATATGTATCTTTCTCAACAGGCATTTAAACCACTGAATCGCTTTCTGGGTCGAGGAGAAATTAACTATATTTATATATAAATTTCTTCCCAATTATTCGTTATTGGCTTACAGTTAAGCCTTCTAGCCACGTTGCGTTCTACACTGAAGACGTCGCTGCATCTTACAAATGACCGTGAAAACCAGCGTCGGAAAATTTCAGAATCTGTCTGATATCTGTCACGTGTTTGGTGGTTAAATATAACAGGAATCATATCGCCAAGAAGCTGAACACCAAGGAATGTTCAGGAAATAGAGATGCTGTGAGGAGCAAATACTTCGCAAAAGTAGCATTCTGATAGCGAGAACAATCAGAAGAAGAAAAGCAGTAGTTGGTTTGTTGGTTTCGAGAAAGTAAGTTAGTAGGACACTTCAAACAATTGGAAGAATCTGGAATACATAGAAAAACGGTTTCAACAATTTAGATCGGTATTTACTCGTAAAATTGCATTTCATGGGACAATTTCTGAGCCACCTGAGATTCACACAGCAGTCCTCGTCGAAAACGAAGTATGAGAACATGGAAGATACGACAAGAGAGTAGAGAGTAGAAGGTGAGTATATAGACTCAACAACACAGTACCTGGGGTTGGTACATTTAGTACTTGAAAAGGACCTGAAAATAATAGTAAAACTAAATAAGACAGTAAACAACTGAAAATTCACATCTGATTCCAGGAAAGGAAGAAGCAAAAAATCTGTTAGAAACAGGTGAACTCGACAGAACACACACGCGAAAAAGAAAATAGTAATGAACCGAGGTACTGCACCAGTTTAAATATCTTGGGGAATGGATATACCTAAATGAACTTGCCGGCCGAGGTGGCCGAGCAGTTCTAGGCGCTACAGTCTGGAACCGCGCGACCGCTAGGTTCGCAGGTTCGAATCCTGCCTCGGGCATGGATGTGTATGATGTCCTTAGGTTAGTTAGATTTACGTAGTTCTAAGTTCTAGGGGACTGATGACCTCAGATGTTAAGTCCCATTGTGCTCAGAGCCATTTTGAGCCTAAATGGACTTGCGGAATACGTAAACAAAGGAGACTTTACGAAGATGAATTAGCTTATTTGTTAAGGCACAATAATAAAACAATAAGCTTATCTACAAAGCGAACATACAAAACTATACTACAGTAGTGAAAGCACAAACATAATAAATATTGTAGAACATTACACCACTCTCGTGTGTGTTTTCATTCACTGTACACAAACATTACTTAGTTCAGAACACCTGTGATGGAAGAAAAAGAATTAGTGAAAGGGAAGGAAAAAACCTTAGGGAAGCTTTTGGTGCTATAAAAAGAGGAACAATGGTTAATACTGCAGACGCGTATATACAAGAAGAGGAAATAGTAATAGGCAAACGCTTAAGAGAAAACCTAAATTCTTTGAATATGTTAGAAGAATGAGATAAAAAAGTTTAAAAACTAAATTTCATTTAAATCGTCAAGTTAAAAGCGACCAAAAAATAAAAACAATATTATCTAAATTGGAAGTGATCCAAAGCATATTTGTAATAAAGTGATGTTTCCACTTACACGTGATACTTCTAGGAGTTCCAGGAAAAACAAAGACCATAGAGACCTTGTCACATCTCACTGAAAGTGCTAGGTTGGTGTATGAGTCCGTAACAGATAAAAGACATACATAAAAGAGAATTTACCCATCAATAATACACTCCTGGAAATTGAAATAAGAACACCGTGAATTCATTGTCCCAGGAAGGGGAAACTTTATTGACACATTCCTGGGGTCAGATACATCACATGATCACACAGACAGAACCACAGGCACATAGACACAGGCAACAGAGCATGCACAATGTCGGCACTAGTACAGTGTATATCCACCTTTCGCAGCAATGCAGGCTGCTATTCTCCCATGGAGACGATCGTAGAGATGCTGAATGTAGTCCTGTGGAACGGCTTGCCATGTCATTTCCACCTGGCGCCTCAGTTGGACCAGCGTTCGTGCTGGACGTGCAGACCGCGTGAGACGACGCTTCATCCAGTCCAAAACATGCTCAATGGGGGACAGATCCGGAGATCTTGCTGGCCAGGGTAGTTGGCTTACACCTTCTAGAGCACGTTGGGTGGCACGGGATACATGCGGACGTGCATTGTCCTGTTGGAACAGCAAGTTCCCTTGCCGGTCTAGGAATGGTAGAACGATGGGTTCGATGACGGTTTGGATGTACCGTGCTCTATTCAGTGTCCCCTCGACGATCACCAGTGGTGTACGGCCAGTGTAGGAGATCGCTCCCCACACCATGATGCCGGGTGTTGGCCCTGTGTGCCTCGGTCGTATGCAGTCCTGATTGTGGCGCTCGCCTGCACGGCGCCAAACACGCATACGACCATCATTGGCACGAAGGCAGAAGCGACTCTCATCGCTGAAGACGACACGTCTCCATTCGTCCCTCCATTCACGCCTGTCGCGACACCACTGGAGGCGGGCTGCACGATGTTGGGGCGTGAGCGGAAGACGGCTTAACGGTGTGCGGGACCGTAGCCCAGCTTCATGGAGACGGTTGCGAATGATCCTCGCCGATACCCCAGGAGCAACAGTGTCCCTAATTTGCTGGGAAGTGGCGGTGCGGTCCCCTACGGCACTGCGTAGGATCCTACGGTCTTGGCGTGCATCCGTGCGTCGCTGCGGTCCGGTCCCAGGTCGACGGGCACGTGCACCTTCCGCCGATCACTGGCGACAACATCGATGTACTGTGGAGACCTCACGCCCCACGTGTTGAGCAATTCGGCGGTACGTCCACCCGGCCTCCCGCATGCCCACTATACGCCCTCGCTCAAAGTCCGTCAACTGCACATTCGGTTCACGTCCACGCTGTCGCGGCATGCTACCAGTGTTAAAGACTGCGATGGTGCTCCGTATGCCACGGCAAACTGGCTGACACTGGCGGCGGTGGTGCACAAATGCTGCGCAGCTAGCGCCATTCGACGGCCAACACCGCGGTTCCTGGTGTGTCCGCTGTGCCGTGCGTGTGATCATTGCTTGTACAGCCCTCTCGCAGTGTCCGGAGCAAGTATGGTGGGTCTGACACACCGCTGCAGACATCAGGGCGTTTTGAGGCGAAGAACTCGTCCAGCCACGTTCGGAGAGCATTTTCTTCCGGAAAGGAAGTTCTCTGGAGGCTGTTCGGTAGAGAGCGTAAAAGGTGAAATCTGAGGGAGTAAGATCAGGTGAATAAGGTGGGTCCGGAATGGCTTCCAGACCCAACTCCTAGATACTGTTTTTTGTCAATCTAGCAGAACGCTGGCAGGGGTTATCGGGCAGTAGCACCACTTCACGCAGTCTTCGTGATCGTTATTATTTAGATTGTATCTACAAGACGTCTCACTTGTTGACAATAAATGTAGCGATGGCGACACCTCGGGGAAGGAGTTCGTAGTGCATTACGCCATCGGTGTTCCACCAGATGCAAAACATTATCTTTTGCGGATGCGTGCAGCTTTTTTTTTATGAGTAGTTGCTGCTCCTTTATCTCCCTTACGTTAGCATAAAGACACCATTTCTCGTCACCACTTAGAGATATGGAATAGGAACTGTAGGTGTTGTTCACGAACCAATTTATGATGAGTACGCCATAGATGCGGTAGGTGGATCAAAACAAAATGTCCAGACACTCTGTGACCAAAATGGTACTGAAACAGAGGATGACAGACTAAAGGCCTAAATACTAAATGTCTTTTTCCAAAGCTGTTTCACCGGGGAAGACTGCACTGTAGTTCATTCTCCAGATTGTCGCACAGATGACAAAATGGTTAATATCGAAATAGACGACAGAGGGATACAGAAACAATTAAAATCGCTCAGAAGAGGAAAGGCCGCTGGACCTGATGGGATACCAGTTCGATTTTACACAGAGTACGCGAACGAACTTGCCCCCCTTCTTGCACCGGTGTACCGTAGATCTCTAGAAGAGCGTAGCGTTCCAAAGGATTGGAAAAGGGCACAGGTCATCCACATTTTCAAGAAGGGACGTCGAACAGATGTGCAGAACTCTAACGTCGATCAGTTGTAGAATTTTGGAACACGTTCTATGTTTAAGTATAATGACTTTTCTGGAGGCTAGAAATCTACTTTGTAGGAATCGGTATGGGTTTCGAAAAAGACGATCGTGTGAAACCCAGCTCGCGCTGTTCGTCCACGAGACTCAGAGGACCATAGACACGGGTTCCCAGGTAGATGCCGTGTTTCTTGACTTCCGCAAGGCGTTCGATACAGTTCCCCACAGTCGTTTAATGAAGAAAGTAAGAGCAAATGAACTATCAGACCAATTGTGTGATTGGATTGAACAGTTCCTAGATAACAGAACGCAGCATGTCATTCTCAATGGAGAGAAGCCTTCCGAAGTAAGAGTGATTTCAGGTGTGCCGCAGGTGAGTGTCATAGGACCGTTGCTATTCACAATATACATAAATGACCTTGTGGATAACATAGGAAGTTCACTGAGGATTTTTGTGGATGATGCTGTGGTACATCGAGAGGTTGTAACGATGAAAAATTGTACTGAAAAGCAGGAGGATCTGCAGCGAATTGACGCATGGTGCAGGGAATGGCAATTGAATCTCAATGTAGGCAAGTGTAATGTGCTGCGAATACATAGAAAGAAAGATCCCTTATCATTTAGCTACAATGTAACAGGTCAGCAACTGGAAGCAGTTAATTCCATAAACTATCTCAGTGTACGCATTAAGAGTGATTTAAAATGGAATGATCATATAAAGTTGACCGTCGGTAAAGCAGATGCCAGACTGAGATTCATTGGAAGAATCCCAAGGAAGTGCAATCCGAAAACAAAGGAAGTAGGTTACAGTACACTTGTTCGCACACTGCTTGAATACTGCTCAGCAGTGTTGGATCCGTTCCAGATAGGGTTGATAGAAGAGATAGAGAAGATCCAACGTAGAGCAGCGCGCTTCGTTACAGGATCATTTAGTAATCGCGAAAGCGTTACGGAGATGATAGATAAACTCCAGTGGAAGACTCTGCAGGAGAGACGCTCAGTAGCTCGGTACGGGCTTTTGTTGAAGTTTCGAGAACATACCTTCACCGAGGAGTCAAGCAAGTTGTTCTTGTGCAACACGTTTATACACGGTTACTGGCAACCAGCCCTAGCTTCTCACGGGCAGCACTAAATATCTACAACCGGGTGACTTGACTGGCGAAGCGGCAATAAATTATACACACAAGCTTTCCCCGTGGATCAGCCTATCTAGTAGTAAAAACTGTATCAAAATCCCTAAATTAGTTACTGAGATTACTCTTCAGTTATAGAGAGAAAAATGCGGCGGGTGACTAATTTATATCACATTTTAAAAATTACTGCAGGAGATCCACAAAAGATGAGGCTTGGTCCGAAGAGCGGAAAGTGGTCCTCAGCACAAGGAAATGTACAGGGCTATTACAAATGATTGAAGCGATTTCATAAATTCACTGTAGCTCCAATCATTGACATATGGTCACGACACACTACAGATACGTAGAAAAACTCATAAAGTTTTGTTCGGCTGAAGCCGCACTTCAGGTTTCTGCCGCCAGAGCGCTCGAGAGCGCAGTGAGACAAAATGGCGACAGGAGCCGAGAAAGCGTATGTCGTGCTTGAAATGCACTCACATCAGTCAGTCATAACAGTGCAACGACACTTCAGGACGAAGTTCAACAAAGATCCACCAACTGCTAACTCCATTCGGCGATGGTATGCGCAGTTTAAAGCTTTTGGATGCCTCTGTAAGGAGAAATCGACGGGTCGGCCTACAGTGACCGAAGAAACGGTTGAACGCGTGCGGGCAAGTTTCACGCGTAGCCCGCGGAAGTCTACGAATAAAGCAAGCAGGGAGTTAAACGTACCACAGCCGACGGTTTGGAAAATCTTACAGAAAAGGCTAAAGCAGAAGCCTTACCGTTTACAATTGCTACAAGCCCTGACACACGATGACAAAGTCAAACGCTTTCAATTTTCGGCGCGGTTGCAACAGCTCATGGAAGAGGATGCGTTCAGTGCGAAACTTGTTTTCAGTGATGAAGCAACATTTTTTCTTAATGATGAAGTGAGCAGACACAATGTGCAAATCTGGGCGGTAGAGAATCCTCACGCATTCGTGCAGCAAATTCGCAATTCACCAGAAGTTAACGTGTTTTGTGCAATCTCACGGTTTAAAGTTTACGGCCCCTTTTTCTTCTGCGAAAAAAAAGTTACAGGACACGTGCATCTGGACACGCTGGAAAATTGGCTCATGCCACAACTGGAGACCGGCAGCGCCGACTTCATCTTTCAACAGGATGGTGCTCCACCGCACTTCCATCATGATGTTCGGTATTTCTTAAACAGGAGATTGGAAAACCGATGGATCGGTCGTGGTGGAGATCATGATCAGCAATTCATGTCATGGCCTCCACGCTCTCCCGACTTAACCCCATGCGATTTCTTTCTGTGGGGTTATGTGAAAGATTCAGTGTTTAAACCTCCTCTACCAAGAAACGTGCCAGAACTGCGAGCTCGCATCAACGATGCTTTCGAACTCATTGATGGGGACACGCTGCGCCGAGTGTGGGAGGAACTTGATTATCGGCTTGATGTATGCCGAATCACTAAAGGGGCACATATCGAACATTTGTGAATGCCTAAAACAACTTTTTGAGATTTTGTATGTGTGTGCAAAGCATTGTGAAAATATCTCAAATAATAAAGTTATTGTAGAGCTGTGAAATCGCTTCAATCATTTGTAATAACCCTGTATTGTAATTATGTAGGTAGCAAAAATGAATAGCAATTTTTTGACTTTGCTGATTAGTCACAGAAATCAGTAAGATATTTCAACATAATTTTGGGTTCCTTCCGAGTAATTAAAGACGCTGGGAATAATGCAGTTTGGATTTGGAAAAGGTAAAAATCAAAAGCAGCGCCCGAACCATCCTTGAATATGTTCACCAATCCTGTACCCGTTCCAAATACTATACCAATGGGACAGATATAGAAGGTTCAAAGAAGTGCTGCAGTACTCATGAAGTGTTTGTTTGGTCAACGGTGTGAGTGCAACCGAAATGACCAGAACGCGCTACAAAAAACGTAGTAAATGTAGCGAACGTAAACTTTCTTTGTTCACAGTCCCGTTGTAGAAGAGCAGCAGTTTTCTCACAGCACAAGAACAGATGCCATTTAAGATATTTATGTATTTCCTCTATATTACGGCCATACAGCCAATGTACGCCTATAGGCAAGAGTCATGAGACTGGACATGCCACAGGCAACGATCAGCCTGATCACCGTGCAGGTTGACCCAATGGCCTCGTCGTTGCCCTGAACGGCTCTGTTTAACTATTTAACTCCATAACGTCTACGTCTGCACACCTCAAAGGACTCCACCAGCTTTGTACCCTGAAGTTGGTAAACAACTGACTGAGTACCGTGGCGTACAATACTGGAAATCAAGTACCAGCGGTGACGCTAAAGTAAGCGTTCGTTGACATACAGGGCAGCCATGAGCGACATTCTACGTCTGTCACTTTAGAGGCGTTCTACTAACAAGGGAACCTCCCCATCGCACCCCCTCCAGATTTAGTTATAAGTTGGCACAGTGGATAGGCCTTGAAAAACTGAACACAGATCAATCGAGAAAACAGGAAGAAGTTGTGTGGAACTATGAAAAAAATAAGCAAAATATACAAACTTAGTAGTCCATGCGCAAGATAGGCAACTTCATGGATACTGGGAGCTCAGGAGCGCCGTGGTCACGTGGTTACTGTGAGCAGCTGGGGACTGAGAGATCCTTGGTTCAAGTCTTCCCTTGAGTGAAAAGTTTACATTCATTATTTTCGCAAAGTTATGATCTGTCCGTTCGTTCATTGACGTCTCTGTTCACTGTAATAACTTTTGTGTCTGTGTTTTGCGACCGCACCCCAAACTTGCAGTTAGGAAAATATTAATTGACGTTGTTATTGAAGTCGCGAGCTATATTTACTGGATTGATATTGCCCACGGAATACATCTCACGTATTTAATGCACTCTCCTCCAAAGTAGCGAACAGTCAACTTCCAGCCAGGGAGCCTCGTTAGCAGGAATACTCTCTCTTCCGTGCGCTTTAGTCGACTGACGTCGTGTGTTTCGATGTTTGTTTAGGTGTAGCGTCCCCATACTACGGCGCAGTTACCTCGCATCGGGCGGACAGATAATAATTGTCTGAAAATAAAAAATTAAACTTTTCATTCGAGGGAAGACTTGAACCAAAGACCTCTCGTTCCGCAGCTGCTCACGCTAACCACAGGACCACGGCTCTCATCAGCTCAGATGCTCCTTGATGTTGCCTATCTTGCGCATGGACTACTCAGTTTGTATATTTTGCTCATTTTTTTCATAGTTCCACACAACTTCTTCCTGTTTTCTCGATTGATCTGTGTTCAGTTTTTCAAGGCCTATCCACTGTGCGAACTTATAACTAAATCTGAGGGGGGTGCGATGGGGAGGTTCCCTTGTAAGAACAGCTTTCTCTGTTCGACAGCGATGATGTTCTTAATAAAGGAAATAATTTTCTGAATGAGTATGCGATCAACGTGGATAATATGTTAATAGGGGACTCTAGATCGCTTAATGTTATTTATAACGTCGTTTCAGCTACTTCTCCAGATCAAAATTTATAATTTATAAAATAACATTAGAGTATCAACAAAACCTGTGCCAAATCATAGCATCAACTAAATGTTACTAACAGTAATATTCATCTTTTTATTTCCTTATTTTTCTTCATCTATAACCACTGCCCTTACACGGAAAAACTTTTCCACATTCTTTGACTTCATTCGGTCCCGTGCCACCAAGTGCCACAGTGCTCCAACAGTCCACTGTATACCACTGGGCCATTTCCTCTGGTGTCTTGTAATGTTTCCTTTACGTTTCCAAAGTCTCCACTGGACAATATCTGGTGGAATTCTTATATCGCACTGTGGCCGTTACATTCCCAATTCAAACTGGTAACTGCCTGTCACTGCCTTTTACTGGTGTTCATCTTTTGGTGTAATCGTTTCTGATCTCATCCCCGAAGCTCATGCCCAGTATCGTCTTCCCCATAAATCTTTGGCGCGCAATAATTTATAGCACTTGCCTTTGTAAGGACGAATATTCGTAAACTGCAAATTATTACTTTTATGACAAAATTATGGTGCAGTTCCATTTTGATACTTCTTCGTCAGGATTAGTAGAACATTTCGCTCAGCTTTCTCTCGATGTACGCTATGGTCAACGTAAATGTATGCGGTGATGCCTTCAGTAGCTTTGTAGTCAGTTTTAACCTGTTAGGTGTCTGAGTTCAGGAATTAGATTCCTCTTAAATTCACCTCGAAACACCTGCTCAAGAGGTAACTACCATAACTCGTGAGTTGTTAATCTTGACAGCCCTCATTTCCGATTATGGTGTTGTTAGCAAATCGGAGGCAGTTCAATAACTAGCCATGTATTATTCCACCCAAAGATTTTGAATGAATTTCCACGAATAGGGTAAACAGCTTTGGAGATGAAGTACTCTGCTGCTGATCCCCTTTGGGCACTAGGGTCTTACCGGCATTGAGGTCTTTATCCACACCGTCATCGTTACTGTTAGTAAATGTGGTTCAAGAGTCATGTGCATTTTTGATATACACTGTCAGTCCTAACGGCCTTAATAACTGATAAAATGTCCATCGAATCTAACACTTCATGATAAATAATGAACTACAGATATACACCAATGTTTTGTTCTGTGGTCTTCTTATGGAGGATGTAACGCCGGAAATGCATATCCTCCTATTTCCATCTATTGTACCATAATTTTTTCCTTATTTTGTTACCTGAAGATATAACATTTCTGTGTCTTTATATATTGTAATTTTTTTAATATATATATATATATATATATATATATATATATATATATATATATATATATTCATTTATGTCGATGTATAATTGGTTTGTTTTGTAAATATTATTTGTATTTTACGCTGGGTCTTGCCTAGGGAAAACTATGCTATCGAACGAATACATCGATAGGTCGTGCGAAGAACAAAAGTGTGTAGGATCTTTGGTAGTGTTAACTCTGCCGCGTGGAGCGCGGGCAGCGAGGGGGAGTCTGGCGGGAGTAGTGCCGTTGAGCAGGTGTGTTGTGTGAAGCTCCCGCGAGTTGCCGCGCTTTCGGGGTTTGGCAGCATGTAATTGCGCTCGACTTGCGATGATAGTTTCTGACATGGTGTCGCGGACGGGAAGCATTAGCTGGCGCACATCAAGAGCCCGTTTCGTCTGGTGACCGTGTCGAGAAGAAGGCGCGCCAACATCCAGCTTCTGCAACAGCGACGGCCGACAATGAGTGACTGTCGCCACCTCCTCGATCGACGGCTTCAAACCTTCAGTCAACCAACAAGGAAGACTGGAAGCACGTAAAGTTTTAGAACTGTATGGAAGACCTCAGCTTTTCAAACTTTTAAAATTGTTGCATCACAAAATTACAGCAACTTAGCATGAACCTTTGTTGCTCATTGTCCCAATTGCATTGCCAAGCAGGGTCCCTTCCTTTTCCGAAATGAACCCGAGTGTCGTTGAAATTCAAACGCCAGCATTAAAATAACATAATTAGATTTCACTGCTTTAATTTCAAAATTCAGTTAAAGTATACATAGCTGGCTACAATATTTAGATTACACATGCACAAATTAAGAGTGCGAGTTTTTTTAGCATATTTTAGCTTACCTGTGACTGCAGCTCAGCTTGGTATGTACTAAATTTTACTATTGTTAATTGTTCAGAATCATTTAATTCAAGTTCAAAGTTAAATCTCTTATTTCTAAATTGAGTAGATTCAAGTAGCTTTTGAAATGATTGTTGAGGTAGCCCAAAACTAACGGTATTTTACTGAATTTCGATAAGCTTCAGAAACAAAGCTCACTATTAATTTCAGTCACTGAATTTACTTTCAATTTTCCAGTTTGGTTAATTATTTTGCTAAATTAAGTCGGAGTGTAGCGAAATTTATTACTTCTAACAAACTTTCAGTTTTCACACTACAGGTGTCAACCTTCAGTTGCCACGCTTCTAGTGCTAATTATATGCGTAATAACCTTTTTTTTCAGTTACTATAGTAATTGTCCATAGGACTGGCGACCGTAATTTCCCCCAAATCTCAAATATCTAATTACCGCTAGCTAATTGTTAACGTAACGGCCGCATATTTACTTTCTTTATTAACTTTACCCCTTTTCAAAATTAATTTCCACCAGTTTCATTGGCATTTTTCCTATCATAAAGATGTAACCCTTTCCTCCCTCTTTACCGACAAATTAACTTCGGTGAAGATTGCTTTTTCCAAATTTCCATTAGGTACACGCGGTTTAATTTTTCACTATCATTAAGGTCGATAAGTGGGGGGGAGGTTACAAGGAGTCGACTGTTCTGCATATGATGAACACTTATGCAACATTACATGTGGTACCGTTTCTGCAACATAGCGTTCCTGTGAACACGGACCATTAGGCGGTTAAGTGTTTCATCTCGTTCTATGGTGTACTGAGATACCACACAAGAAGAGTTTCCGACAGTTGGTTCAAAAATTGCCGGCAAGTCCTTCTACAGCAGCAACATTGTTGTGAGCTAACCAATCACGCTGCCCGCGAGGCACAGGCCCCATGGAGCGGCAGGGCAACCAGCAAGCGAGACGCGCGTTTACGTAACCGTACAAGAGCAGAAATTGTCAGTTGCAAGATGTACATCAGTCCGAGTTTAGTTGGGGAATTGCTGCAGAGCGTTCGACGAGTGAGACAGAAACAGTGGCCGATAGATAGCGATCAGTATTCAGCAGAAACAGAACAGTGGATAGAATTATCGTGTATGGACAGAGAACGCCTTCCTAGAGATATCTAAATACTGATAGGTTGTAACAGTACATCAAGACAGAAGATTAGTTTTCTTCCGAACTATGTCCAGAGAAAGTTATTTAGTTTGTGTTCAAGGAACCGTAATTAACGCAGAGCAGATAGATCAATCCTGCATTCTACAATTACTGTAACCGACGTTACAAAAGTTGAGTAATATATTTAATTATTCACTACTCTGTGTTACTTTCACTGTCTGTATGCTGTCATAGAGCTCAACCATCCTTCCTACAAGGACACCTTTATTAGTCTTTCATGAAGTGGATGCCATCATTTCACAACACGTTCAATTTACAATAAAATGGTATAATATTTTGTGCGCCTTGTAGTATCAACTCATCCACCTCCAGAGGTAAATCTAAGATCCCACCTCTGTCCCGACGAATGGTATTTCGTCCGGCACAACAACAGAGGCTGTCAACTACTGCAAGCAGTATAGTAATGTACATTGTTTGGAAGGTTAACAAACATACCTAACTTCACGAACTTAACAGAGTAATCAAATAAAATACATAGTCATAAACAGAATCGTCACATACTAACTTGCCAAACGCCCACGACGCGTAATGTCGGGTAGTCGCTGCCGTACTGTGCTTAAACTATGAGGTAAACAGCAGAGGGAGCATGGCTATTTCCACGTATATACCCTGATGGACTTGGTAAACACGTGCTCATTCTATTCAATAGGTAACTTTTTTCATGTATTCGATTGCGACTGAGACTAGAGGATACACTATTCCAAATGGATCTCCAGGTAATAACTGCGTGTTGCTGAATGACCGAGTACAAGTATTTCCCATTCGGCGACTTGTGTGTTCCCAGTCTACCCATGTTATCCAATTCGGCAAAGGGGGCTTACAGCTTAACGTGGGATCCGAATCACATGAAGTTCCAGCCAATTCCTCAAATCGTTCAGAAGTAGTGATTACAATAAAAAAAAGACTGCAGATTTCCGTGGTCCGAGTGGAATTCGAGCCCCCTATCCCTCGTTTTCTAGCCATGTTCACTTGATAACTGCTTTGTGAACTAAACCTAAAATTCTGTAACAAAAGACGCTTTTGGGCACTATTTACAGTTGCCTGAAACCATCCCATTATTTCCATTTTTACATGTATATACTGATGTGTTGGCAAATGTGCCAACACCTTGTAGATAGAGGAGGCCGAAATGCACGCTATCTAACGCAGACGGGCGTGAATTCTGGAACAGGATAAGTAGTGAATTCTAATAAGAAAAGTATGCAGCTCCTCGAATACTTAACTTTTATTTATCCTCGTTGTGAATACAGCATTCTTGATGAGACATTTCATACGATAACTATCAAACTATGTAAGGCTAATGGCGCCTTCCTAGGTCGTAGCCATGGACTTAGCTGAAGGCTATTCTAACTGTCTCTCGGCAAATGAGAGAAAGGCTTCGTCAGTGTAGTCGCTAGCAAAGTCGTCGTACAACTGGGGCGAGTGCTTGTTCGTATCACGAGACCTGCCTTGTGGTGGCGCTCGGTCTGAGATCTCACAGTGGCGACACGCGGGTCCGACATGTACTAAATGGACCGCGGCCGATTTAAGCTACCACCTAGCAAGTGTGGTGTCTGGCGGTGACACCACATATACATTGTCACCTTTCCTAGTGAAGTTAAAGTTTTGCTGTGTGTTTCTCTTTAAGAAACTACCAACATTTAATGGGAGGCAGAACTACCTCTTGTTCACTGTGACGCAGTAGCTTTTGTGGCGGATAGCTTCCATGAATTTTAATTTTGACACATTTTTAGAAAAGTATTTTGAAGAAAGTGACTTACTTTGTGGAAGCAACTGGTCAAAATATCTCGATTCTTATTAACGGTTTCACTTAAAAGACGATTTTTGAGTAACGGTTAATCGAAACATCGGTAAACATACATCGATAACTCTTCTAATACTTGGCATAGACAAAATGCAGTTCCGTCACTCAAAGTAATAAAGAAAACTGTAACCAGTCATCTTTTTGAAAGACTCGTTGACCTCCCTTAAACAATATTTTACATAACAGTTTCTTAACTTTTCAGGACGTAAAAAGATTTAAGTTAAAATGAACAGTCGAGATCGCAATAATATTTGTTTATTTAACGGTTTCGGCTTCTCGATTATCTCGTGATACCACTATCCGAGGAACCTCCAGCACCAGCCATAGGGGCCGCAAAGGAGACTTCTTTCACTTAAGCCAAAACCGATAAATCAACAAACATTATTGCGACCCTGACTGTTCATTTTAACTTACATATAGCATCAGGTCGCTGTTCTCCATAAACTATGTTGTCTAAATTTATGTAAGAAAATGTTGTTTTCCTTTGGTGCTGTTTATTTATACATATTATTATCCATGGTCAGGTGATACAGTATTTATTGTAGAACAGCAAAGCTTATTTACCATATTTTACAATATGTAGAAATGGTAATTAATTTAGAGAGATCCGCTAAGAATAGAGGCTGGCGTTCCTATGGTGCGGCCCCTGCACTGATTTGCCCGACCACATCTTATGTGTTACCAAATATTATAATATCATTGACCTGAAGATGGGATTTTAAAATCTCGAAACTTGTCGTAGTTTAAATAAATATTAGTACAACTGAAATGGGTCGTCCTAAATTACTTATGATGCCTCTCGTTTGCCGAAGACCTACGTGCCAAATCCTGTGCAATATTTAGAAACTTATCTGGATTTTTGCGTAGCTTTCTGTGTCATAATGTTGCATTGCCTGTGAAATAATCCTGTATATCAAAAAACAGTAATTTTCTAGTAAATTAGAATAAGTAACGGAAAATAGTAACAGAAATGAAACAACAAGTTTACTGTTAACCAGTCACTGCCTATTTATCTCCAAGACGCGTTTCAAATGTTTTGGTTTTTTTTAGAAAAAGCCAAACGTACATCTAACGGTAAAAATGAAATACGTAAAATAGAGTGCATCCAATGGTCACAGGTTCCTTTCATTGTCGTAACACATCACATGTATACTGTCATATTTTGTGAACAAATGTGGCGAGTGCTAACTATTAGGTGCAATGATCATGTAACGAAAGAGAAACATTATCACAAAGTATCATAAATGTGCATCATAACAACATTATTGCAGAATAAGTTTTAAAGGATATTGGAGAACTTTGTTTTGAGGTGTTAATACATGCGTTGGAATAAATATTTCAGGCTGTACATCAATCCGATTTTGGCAAGTTTATACAGCTTAAACTTCATACTCGTTTATATTATCAGTCGTCATGTTGCAACATCTAAGTACAGTAATTATGTTGGCTACATTGGTAAAATTGTTCATAAATAATAATTTTGGTTGGGATTCACGGATAGAAATGAAATACTGACGGCAGGGGGAGAGTAAGAGAAAGAGAGAGAGGGAGAGAGAGGTGGATGGAGCGATTGGATGAGAGCAAACTTTCCAAAACCAGCAGTTCATAAGATTTTAACTGATACATGTAATACTTGTCTAAAGTCATTTTTTCTGTTTTTCCCTTAGTTGCTTTAAATTCGTGGAGGTATGTACCGTATGTGCAACTAATTGAAGGCAGTTTGTTTGTTGCCATACGCGTTTCGCTTCTTTTATTTGGGAAGTATCCTCAGTGGCCTGAAACACATGTTTCCTTTTATACACACAATAAACGTATTATGTTGTAGATATAATATGCTGCTATATTACATTTTGTCGTGTTTTTCTCTTGTTTTTTAGGATAGAATCAAGTTTTCTACCGCAAATATCGTAATTTGAACTTATTGTTGGGGGTTAATTATGATTTCCATCACTGTTAATTCATATGTGTGGTCCTGGAGATGTATTCGATAGTTTCCACAATCCAGCTGGCCGATTTCTGCCGTTTTTTTCACCAACATGTGTCACATCGCGTTTATCACTTGCACTTTCCATTTTTTGTGATCAACATATTCGTGTTTTCAGTGTGTAGTGCTGTCAATTGTTTTTATGTGTTTATCTGTCATTTGTTAGTGTTGTGTTGTGGTTTGATATTTTTCATTTGTTGTGTGTGTGTGTGTGTGTGTGTGTGTGTGTGTGTGTGTGTGTGTGTGCGTGCATGCACCGTGTGTGTGTATTATGCTGTGCTTGAATGACATTTTTTTGTGTAGATATTTGTGTGTGTGAATTTTGCTGTGTGTAAATGTGTGGTTTTTAAACGTAAATACTGAGTGGGGGGAGGACAGAGAGGGAGATAGGGGGTGGAAGGACATTCATTAATTTTTTATCCTGGTTACATTTCGGTTTCTTATTATTTTGGTGGTTAGCATGATAAGAGATTATTGCTTATATGGATTTGGTCACTGGGTACCTTGTTTTCCATTGCAAAAGCTCTTTGTATGTGAAAGTTTTCTCGCAATGTCAGGAGCTTTTTGTTGTGATTATTCAATCTGATCTCCAATGTGAGATGCTTATAACAGTTTCCACAACGAAACTTTCTCTCGAAACCTAGCAGAAAATCCAAAGAGTTTCTGCTCTTATGTGAAGTGTGTTAGCGGCAAGAAACAATCAATGCCTTCTCTGCGCGATAGCAATGGAAATACTGTCGAAGACATTGCTGCCAAAGCAGAATTACTAAACACAGCCTTCCGAAATGCCTTCACAAAAGAAGACGAAGTAAATATTCTAGAATTCGGATCAAGAACAGCTGCCAACCTGAGTAACGTAGAAGTAGATATCCTCGGAGTAGTGAAGAAACTTAAATCGCTTAATAAAAGCAAGTCTTCTGGTCCAAACCGTGTACCAATTAGGTTCCTTTCAGTGTATGCTGACGCATTAGCTCCATACAATCATAAACAACCGTTCGCTCGACGAAAGATCCGTACCCAAAGACTGGAAAATTGCATAGGTCACACCAATATTCGAGAAAAGTAGTAGGAGTAATCCATTTAATTACAGGCCCGTACATTAATTGAAACAGCAGGATTTTGGAACATATATTGTATTCGAACATTATGAATTACCTCGAAGAAAACGGTCTATTGACACACAGTCAACTTGGGTTTAGAAAACATCGTTCTTATGAAACACAACTAGCTCTTTATTCTCATGAAGTTTTGACTGCTATTGACAAGGGATTCCAGACGATTCCGAATTTCTGGATGTCCGCAGTGCTTCTGACACTGTACCAAACAAGCGGCTTGTGGTGAAATTTCGTGCTTATGGAATACCGTCTCAGTTATGTGACTGGATTTGTGATTACCTGTCAGAGAGGTCACAGTTCGCAGTAATTGACGGAAAGTCGTCGACTAAAAGAGAAGTATTGCTGGCATTCCCCAAGGTAGTATCACAAGCCCTTTGCAATTCCTTAGTTATATAAACGATCTGGGAGACAATCTGAACAGCCGTCTTAGGTTGTTTGCAGTTGACATTGACTTTTATCGACTAATAAAGTCATCACAAGATCAAAACAAATTGCAAAACGATTTAGGAACGGTATGTGAATGGTGCGAAAATTGGCAGTTGACCCTAAATAACGAAAAGCGTGAGGTCATCCACATGAGTGCTAAAAGCAATTCGTTAACCTCCGGTTACACAATAAATCAGTCAAACCTAAAGGCCGTAAATTCAACCAAATATCTACTAATTACAATTACGAACAACTTAAATTGGAGGAAACACATAGAAAATGTTGTGGGGAAGGCTACCCAAAGACTGTATATTATTGGCAGGACACTTAGAAAATGTAACAGATCTACTAAGGAGACTGCGTGCACTACGCTTGTCAGTCATCTTTTAGAATACTGCTGCGTGCTGTGGGATCCTTACCAGGTAGGACTGACGGAGTACATCGAAAAAGTTCAAAGAAGTGCAGCACGATTTGGATCATCGCGAAATATGGGAGAGAGTGCACTAAAATGATGCCGGATTAGGCTACAAATCATTCAGATCTACATCTACATCTACATCTACGTGACTGCTCTGCTATTCACAATAAAGTGCCTGCCAAAGGGTTCAATGAACCACCTTCAAGCTGTCTCTCTATCGTTTCACTCTCGAACGGCGCGCGGAAAAACGAGCACTTAAACTTTTCTGGGCGGGCCCTGATTTTCTTATTTTATTGTGATGACAATTTCTCCCTATGTAGGTGGTTGTCAACAGAATGTTTTCGTAATCGGAGGAGAAAACTGGTGATTGAAATTTCATGAGGAGGTCCCGTCGAAACGAAAAACGCCTTTTTTTTTTTTAATGATTGTCACTCCAATTCACGTATCATGTTGTGGTACTAACACCCCTCATTCACGATAATACAAAACGAGCTGCCCTTCTTTGTACTTTTTCGATGTCATCCGTCAGTCCCATCTGATGACATCGACAGAAATACTCCAGAATAGGGTGGACAAGCATGGTGTAAGCAGTCTCTTTAGTAAACCTGTTGCACCTTCGAGGTGTTCTGCCAATGAATCGCAGTCTCTGGTTGGCTCTACCCACAACATTATGAATGTGATCGTTCCAATTTAGGGTACTTGTAATTGTAATCCAGCTGAATTTACAGCCTTCACATTTGTGTGACTTCTCGCGTAATCGAAATTTAGCGGATTTCTTTTAATACTCATCTGAATAACTTCGCACTTTTCTTTATTCATGGTCAATTGCCACTTTCAGTACCATACAGATATCTTATCTAAATCATTTTGCAATTCGTTTTGGTCATCTGATGACTTTACAAGACGGTAAATGACAGCATCATCTGCAAACAATCTAACACGGCTACTGAGATTGTTTCCTATGTCGTTAATATAGATCAGGAACAACAGAGGGCCTATAACACTTCCTTGGGGAACGCCGGATACTATTTCTGTTTTACTCGATAACTTTCCGTCTGTTACATCGAACTGTGAGCTTTCTGACAGGAAATCACGAATCCAGTCGCACAACTGAGACGATATTCCATAGACACGCAATTTGGCTAGTAGACGCTTGTGAGGAACGGTGTCGGAAACCTTCTGGAAATCTAAAAATAGGGAATCAATTTGACATTCCCTGTCTATACCAATCATTACTTCATGAGTATAAAGAGCTAGATGAGTTTCGCAAGAACGATATTTTCTGAATCATTAAAAGAAAGGCGTTTTTCGTTGCGACGGAAACTGCTCACGAAATTCCATTCACAAACTTTCTCTTCCGAATGCGAAATTATTTTCTTGACACCGACCTACATAGGGAGAAGCGATCAACGCGATAAAATAAGGGAAATAAGAGCTGGTATGGAAAGATACAGGCGTTCGTTCTTTCCACGGGCTACACCAGATTGGAATAATAGAGAATTGTGAAGGTGGTTCGATGAACCCTTTGCCAGGCACTTAAATGTGATTTGCAGCGTATCCATGTAGATATATATGTAGATAACTGTCATATGCTAAAGAAACAGAGATTACACATAGCTTACAGAACAAGAAACACACTCCAGTCACATGTACAAACTATAGATAAACTAGATAAATACCAAGGCGCAGAAATATACCAGCTGGAATGCCAAGAATGTAAATCAGTATATCTGGGGATGCCAAGTAGTAACTTCAGACCTAGATATAAAGAATTCACACACATACCAATATCCATAAAAAAAAGTCATTTTCACTCCAATACACACGCACACAAATACCCGGAAAAAGACTCACCACCCCAAGGAAAAGTTACACAACTACACACAGGAAATACACACACACACAAAAACACACACACACACACACACACACATACACACACACACACACACACACACACACACACACACACACACAACAACAACAACAACAACAACAAATGAAAAATATCAAACCACAACACAACACAAACAAAAGACCGATAAACACCCAATAATTGGCAACACTACACACCGAAAACATGCATATGTTGATCACAAAGAATGGAAAGTGCAAGTGATATATGAGATGTGACAAATGTGAGTGAAAGAACACTAGAAATTGGCCAGCTGGAGTATGGAAACTAATGAATACATCTCCAGGACCACACACTTGGGTTAACAGCGCTGGAAATCGTAATTAACACAGAACGATAAATTCAAATTACGAAATTTATGCTAGAAAAGTTGATTCTAACCTAAAAAAAAACAAGAGAACAACACAACAAAATGTAATATAGCAGCATATTATATCTACCACATAATACATTTATTGTGTGTATAAAAGGAAACGTGTGCTTCAGGCCACTGAGGATACTTCTCAATAAAAGAAGCGAAACGCGTATGGCAACAAACAAATTGACTTCAATTAGTTGCATAGACGGTACATGCCTCCAAGAAATGCCTGAAGGTTGGAGTGATACATTGTTTATAATGCTTTAAAACATGCCTAACCTAAAATGTTCATATTTAAAATAGGAACACTGCGTATCATCTCACATACTGAAATAGCACGTTTAATTTATTTAATCAAATTCCAAACTAAAAAAAAAGAACAAAAAAAGGTTAAACAGAGGGAGAACACAGAAAATGCGGAGCTGAAGTAGTTCTTCACACCACAGACACGTGAATATTATATGCAGCGAAAGGTCTGTGTGCTGAATACTCAACAAATCCACGTGGAAAAACCAAGAAAATTGAAGGTAACAGCAGTACAAACTTGATTACTGAACATGCTTTCGAATAAAGGGAAACGCGTCTGGTCTTAACAAGACTTTCGTTAGAGTTGCCAAAAAAGGTTAATAAACCTACACAACTTGTATATCTGCAATTCCGGAAGAAAGAAGTCGAAAGAGAAAGAAGACAACATGTAAACTGAACTGAGAGTCGGAAGGTGAATTCACGTAACGTTCTTGGTAAAATATATCATGGTCCTGTCACATATCGAAAAGATCGTCATTATCCCGACCGTTATGAGAAGCAGCTCTATACAGCAAAGGCTGCTCCCATCACATAACCCCAACAGCTATTCCACTATCGAATTAACTTTGCTCCGGCATAATGTACTCACAATAGCACAGAACACAGTTCTGACCGCGACTGACACTTGCAACGTTTTGAGGAGATTGCACATGCATAGTACAGATATGGGGATATTAATTTGTGGTTGAGTTTTTCTTATGTTTTTAACAGAGAATGAAATGCCTATTTCCTCCTCATGGAGTCACACCTAGTGAGTACGTGACAGGCGACCACGGGGTCCCGAGCTGAGTCCTGGCACTGCTTCCACTTACTTATGCCAGGCTCCTCACTTTTATCTTTCCTATCTGGCCACCCTCGGCCAGCTCTTGTTCTTTTCCGACCCTGACGCTATTAGGTTTCGAGGGCTAGGGGTCTTTCATTTTCCAACCTACACTTCTCATGCAGCGTCGACCCGGAGCGGGCGGCTACGAAAGGCGCCTGTATCCTATGTTAGGGCCTGCCTCCCGAACTGCGGAAGGCAACGGAATACCACCGCAGATTATCTTCCCTGCATAGTGCAGTCGCCAAAAATGGCTTCCTCTCATGTTAAATCAGTGTCCGGAGGTAAAATAGTCCCCTATCCGGATCTGCGGGCGGGGAGGGGGGGGGGGGAAGGGGGGGGGGGGGGTGACGACAACTTAAAAGAAGGCAAAAAATCGAAACGAGAATTGGTACCTGAAATGTTAGAAGTCTGCTACAAGCAGGAAAACTAGAAAACCTTATTAGAGAGATGGAAAAGAATCATATGGACCTCGTAGGAGTTGCTGAGGTAAGATGGAATAGAGAGAGTTGCAGTCAGATGAATATGTGTTGTACTACTCAGGAGGAGAAGTAAAAGGAATGAATGGAGTAGGAATGATTATGACAAAGGAATTGGCTAAATGTGTGGAATATGTAGAATATGCAAATGATCGGGTTATTGGTGTAAGGCTGAAAGGAGCACAAAAAGATTTACTGATTTTCCAGGTGTATATGCCAACTTCATGACCACATGACCAACCTGATGACCAAATTGTAGAGGAAACGTACAATATAATAGAGAGAATAATGGACGAAAATAAAAAATGCTGCAAAATAGTAATGGGAGACTGGAACGCCATTGTGGGAAAAGGGATAGAGGGAAACATAGTAGGCAGTCATGGTCTTGGAAAGAGAAATGGTAGAGGTGAATGGCTAATTTAATTCTGCAGGGAAAGGCAGCTGATAGCAGCAAATACATGGTTCAAGAACCACAAGAGGAGGCTTTACACTTGGAAATCACCAGGGGACAAATGCAGAAACCAAATCGATTTTATACTCGTAGAAGAAAGATACAGGAATGGAATCAAGAAGGTGCACACATTACCAGGTGCAGATAATAATAGTGACCACAACTTACTTATGGCAGAAATGGAAATAAGAATGAAAAAACTGATGAAGGTGACCATGGTGAAGAAGTGGAATCTAGAGAAGATAAGATCCAACAAAGAACAAACTACAGAAATGCAGTCTCGGGAGTTTCTAAACACATTACGAGACAAAGAACCACCTGATAATGCCAACGAGTACTGGAATATGCTGAAAGAAGGAATCATTAGAGCAGGACAGCAAAATATAGGATATGTAAAAGGGAAAAGGTCAAAAAAACCATGGGTCACACAAGAAATGATTTCCAATATGGAGGAGAGAAGAAAATTGAAAAACAAGAGCACTGAAGATGCAAGAAAGATATACCGAAGGTTAAATAATGAACTGCGAAGAGAAACAGAGCAGGCTAGGAAAAAATGGCTAAAAGAGGAATGTGATGAAATTGAAGAACTGGACAGGAAGGGAAGATACGACTTACTATACAACAGACTAAAGACTATGACATGGGAACAAAACAGAACAGTAATTGTTACTATGGAAATTTTGAGTAAAGACGAAGAGATAGTGTACAAAGATCGTGGCGATGTCCTCCAGAGATGGGAAGAATATCTAAAAGAGCTATATGATACAGATCGCAAACCAGAAACTGGAACTTGGATCACACAACAGTGTAAGTGATGACAAGAAGGAACCAACCATCATAATGGAAGAAGTAAAGTCTGCCGTTGCTGTAATGAAAAATAGCACAGCGGTAGGTACACATACGATACCGGGAGAAATATTAAAATGCTTGAACCAAGATGGAACAAAAGAAATATTGAGATTATGTAATAAAATATATGACAGTGGTGAATGGCCTGAGGACTTTCTGACAACAGTAATGACTCCATTACCGAAAAAACAAGGAACCAAGAAATGCAGCGAGCAGAGGACAATCAGCCTCATTTCACATGCAGCCAAAGTGATGTTAAAAATTATTAATAAGAGACGTGAAAAACTAATGGAGGAGAATCTTGGCGAGGAGTAGTTTGGCTTTAGACGGAATACGGGCACCAGAGATGCAATAGGGCTCCTACGAATCTTGGGAGAAATGTTTATTGAAGAAGGAAGGGACCTATATATGTGCTTCATCGATCTAGAAAAGGCATTTGACAATGTGGTTTGGGACAAGCTGGCGACTATAATGAGGGAAAAGAGAGTGGACTGAAAACCAGAAGACTTGTAAACTCATTATGTTGTTGTTGTTGTGGTCTTCAGTCCTGAGACTGGTTTGATGCAGCTCTCCATGCTACTCTATCCTGTGCAAGCTTTTTCATCTCCCAGTACCTACTGCAACCTACATCCTTCTGAATCTGCTTAGTGTATTCATCTCTTGGTCTCCCTCTACGATTTTTACCCTCCACGCTGCCCTCCAATACTAAATTGGTGATCCCTTGATGCCTCAGAACATGTCCTACCAACCGATCCCTTCTTCTGGTCAAGTTGTGCCACAAACTTCTCTTCTCCCCAATCCTATTCAATACTTCCTCATTAGTTATGTGATCTACCCACCTAATCTTCAGCATTCTTCTGTAGCACCACATTTCGAAAGCTTCTATTCTCTTCTTGTCCAAACTATTTATCGTCCATGTTTCACTTCCATACATGGCTACACTCCATACGAATACTTTCAGAAATGACTTCCTGACACTTAAATCAATACTGGATGTTAACAAATTTCTCTTCTTCAGAAACGCTTTCCTTGCCATTGCCAGCCTACGTTTTATATCCTCTCTACTTCGACCATCATCAGTTATTTTGCTCCCCAAATAGCAAAACTCCTTTACTACTTTAAGTGCCTTATTTCCTAATCTAATTCCCTCAGCATCACCCGACTTAATGAGACTACATTCCATTATCCTTGTTTTGCTTTTGTTGATGTTCGTCTTATATCCTCATTTCAAGACACTGTCCATTCCATTCAACTGCTCTTCCAAGTCCTTTGCTGTCTCTGACAGAATTACAATGTCATCGGCGAACCTCAAAGTTTTTATTTCTTCTCCATGAATTTTATTACCTACTCCGAATTTTTCTTTTGTTTCCTTTACTGCTTGCTCAATATACAGATTGAACAACATCAGGGAGAGGCTACAGCCCTGTCTTACTCCCTTCCCAACCACTGCTTCCCTTTCATGTCCCTCGACTCTTATAACTGCCATCTGGTTTCTGTACAAATTGTAAATAGCCTTTCGCTCCCTGTATTTTAATCCTGCCACCTTTAGAATTTGAAAGAGAGTATTCCAGTCAACATTGTCAAAAGCTTTCTCTAAGTCTACAAACGCTAGAAACGTAGGTTTGCCTTTCCTTAATCTTTCTTCCAAGATAAGTCGTAAGGTCAGTATTGCCTCACGTGTTCCAGTGTTTCTACGGAATCCAAACTGATCTTCCCCGAGGTTGCCTTCTACTAGTTTTTCCATTTGTCTGTAAAGAATTCGTATTTTGCAGCTGTGACTTATTAAACTGATAGTTCGGTAATTTTCACATCTGTCAACACCTGCTTTCTTTGGGATTGGAATTATTATATTCTTCTTGAAGTCTGAGGGTATTTCGCCTGTTTCATACATCTTGCTCACCAGATGGTAGAGTTTTGTCAGGACTGGCTCTCCCACGGCCGTCAGTAGTTCCAATGGAATATTGTCTGCTCCGGGAGCCTTGTTTCGACTCAGGTCTTTCAGTGCTCTGTCAAACTCTTCACGCAGTATCATATCTCCCATTTCATCTTCATCTACATCCTCTTCCATTTCCATATTATTGTCCTCAAGTACATCACCCTTGTATAGACCCTCTATACACTCCTTCCACCTTTCTGCTTTCCCTTCTTTGCTTAGAACTGGGTTTTTATCTGAGCTCTTGATATTCATACAAGTCGTTCTCTTATCTCCAAAGGTCTCTTTAATTTTCCTGTAGGCGGTATCTATCTTACCCCTAGTGAGATAGGCCTCTACATCCTTACATTTGTCCTCTAGCCATCCCTGCTTAGCCATTTTGCACTTCCTGTCGATCTCATTTTTGAGACGTTTGTATTCCTTTTTGCCTGCTTCACTTACTGCATTTTTATATTTTCTCCTTTCATCAATTAAATTCAATATTTCTTCTGTTACCCAAGGATTTCTACTAGCCCTCGTCTTTTTACCTACTTGATCCTCTGCTGCCTTCACTACTTCATCCCTCAGAGCTACCCATTCTTCTTCTACTGTATTTATTTCCCCCATTCCTGTCAACTGCTCCCTTATGCTCTCCCTGAATCTCTGTACAACCTCTGGTTCTTTTAGTTCATCCAGGTCCCATCTCCTTAAATTCCCACATTTTTGCAGTTTCTTCAGTTTTAATCTACAGGTCACAACCAATAGATTGTGGTCAGAGTCCACATCTGCCCCTGGAAATGTCTTACAATTTAAAACCTGGTTCCTAAATCTCTGTCTTACCATTATATAATCTATCTGATACCTTTTAGTATCTCCAGGGTTCTTCCATGTATACAACCTTCTTTCATGATTCTTAAACCAAGTGATAGTTATGATTATGTTGTGCTCTGTGCAAAATTCTACCAGGCGGCTTCCTCTTTCATTTCTTAGCCCCAATCCATATTCACCTACTATGTTTCCTTCTCTCCCTTTTCCTACACTCGAATTCCAGTCACCCATGACTATTAAATTTTCGTCTCCCTTCACTACCTGAATAATTTCTTTTATTTCATCATACATTTCTTCAATTTCTTCGTCATCTGCAGAGCTAGTTGGCATATAAACTTGTACTACTGTAGTAGGTGTGGACTTCGTATCTATCTTGGCCACAATAATGCGTTCACTATGCTGTTTGTAGTAGCTTACCCGCATTCCTATTTTCCTATTAATTATTAAACCTACTCCTGCATTACCCCTATTTGATTTTGTGTTTATAACCCTGTAGTCACCTGACCAGAAGTCTTGTTCCTCCTGCCACCGAACTTCACTAATTCCCACTATGTCTAACTTCAACCTATCCATTTCCCTTTTTAAATTTTCTAACCTACCTGCCCGATTAAGGGATCTGACATTCCACGCTCCGATCCGTAGAACGCCAGTTTTCTTTCTCCTGATAACGACATCCTCTTGAGTAGTCCCCGCCCGGAGATCCGAATGGGGGACTATTTTACCTCCGGAATATTTTACCCAAGAGGACGCCATCATCATGTAATCATACAGTAAAGCTGCATGCCCTCGGGAAAAATTACGGCTGTAGTTTCCCTTTGCTTTCAGCTGTTTGCAGTACCAGCACAGCAAGGCCGTTTTGGTTATTGTTACAAGGCCAGATCAGTCAATCATCCAGACTGTTGCCCTTGCAACTACTGAAAAGGCTGCTGCCCCTCTTCTGGAACCACACGTTTGTTTGGCCTCTCAACAGATACCCCTCCGTTGTGGTTGCACCTACGGTACGGCTATCTGTATCGCTGAGGCACGCAAGCCTCCCCACCAACGGCAAGGTCCATGGTTCATGGGGGGGGGGGGGGGGGGAACTCATTATATCTTAATCAAAAAGTTTCAGTTAAAGTGAGAGGAGAAAGTACAAACTGGATCGGACTAGGAAAAGGGGTAAGACAAGGATGCTGTCTATCACCTACTCTTTTCAACCTCTGCTTGGAAAATATGATTGACCAATCCTCATTAGATGGCAAAGCTGTAGAAATTGGAGGAAGAAGAGTAGGGTGGTTGAGGTTTGCTGATGACGTGGTCCTTCTAGCCACAGGGGTAAAAGAATTACAGGATTTGGTGGACACCAATGAAACTAACGGAATAAATATGGAATGAAAATAAACACAAATAAAACAAAAGTATTGCCACTAGGAGGAAATAAGGAAATAAAAATAATGCTGAATGGAGAAATACTAGAACAGGTGCAAAATTTTAAGTATCTTGGAAACAGGATAGACACCGACTGGAAGTGCACCACAGAAATTAAAAAAAAGATAGCAATGGCAAAAGAGGCGTGTTATAAGAAAAGGAAAATTTTCTGCAGCGGTCTGGACAGAGAACTCAGGAAGAGACTAATAAAATGTCTTGTATTGAGTGTTCTTCTATATGGCGATGAAACATGGACTATGAGGAAGAAAGACAGAGAAAGGCTAGAGGCTTTTGAGATCTGGACATGGCGTAGGATGGAAAGAATAAGATTGAGAAAAGTGGGAGAGAAAAGACAGTTACTAGATGTAATAAAGAGAAGAAAAAGAAATTGGATTGGGCATATATTAAGAAAGAATGACGGACTGATAAAAACAGTTTTAGAAGGTTATGTAGAGGGGAAAAGGAAGCGAGGAAGGTATACATTCCAGATACTGAATGACATGATGGACGGTACAATGTACAGCAGCCTTAAGAACGAAGCAATGGATTGCAGAAAATGGAGAGGCAAAGGACCTGCTAATATAGCAGATAACTGATGATGATGATGATGAAATACCTACCTGTAAGGTTGAATGACATTATTACGAAGACTCAGATACACTGCATTTGGTTCACCTGCACTGATATTCTAAAATATAGCTAGTAATTTGTAAGTTAGCGCCAGACATAACAATTACTTCAAAAACTATTAAGAGCAACAAAAACATTGTGGCTCATTTCCTTTGTAATGATAGGTGTATTTAAACAAGCTTCAGTTGTTACATACTTCCATTCATAGGTAATCACTATATCCATTACTCTTCTTTCTCTCGCGGTTGTTGCAAGGCTATGGCCCTAGAAAGCTATGCCCCTAAATAATTATCGTATGGTCTGCTGCTCCAAAGTGTTCTGTCATAACAGGGTAGTTGTATAGAAGTACAGTTGTCCATTTGGTTTTTTGTCGAAACCAGAGACTAGAACAAGCAAATTATTCTAAGGTAAAATTTTATGGTGCAATGATGTACAACGTTCTTATACATGCTCCTTTTGATTCAGTTTTTTTTCTGTTACATGCGTCTTAACAGCTCTATTTAACATAAGATTTTTCACTGTTCCTCTTAATTTTCTTGACATTCTGCTTCCAATTTCATGGATTTATTTTCCTTCTAGGCTTTCATTTGGAGTGAAACTTACATCAGCCACATCAGCCATTTGCACTGATGTACAACGTCCTTCCAGGATTATCAACTTCACAACTATGTACAAATAACTCGACTTCAAGACAGAAAAAAGATACGTGTTTCCACTGTGGCATGTCTCATGTGATGTACAACTTTATTCCATTGACAAATCAACTTTGCGAGAAAATACAGCCTTCTTTGAAGGGGGTTTTCAGATTTTTATTCTATAAACCGATATCGAGCCTTTTCAGGCTCATTTTAAGATGGAATACAGGAGATTACATGACGGTTTCATAGCGTAACGCTGTGAAAATAGGAATTGGAGATTTTGGATCCTGCTTTGTTGGTGGTACTTCGTATTAAAAGCATTGTAAATAAACTACAAGCCCGCACCCCGCAACACACGCTCACTAAATGGTAGCCAGCCAATCGCCCCCCCCCCCCCCCCCCCCCCCCGCTGTTTCCCCACGCGGAGAACGAGACGTGGGATCGCCCACTGTGGAGTAGACACCGCCAGCACGTAAAGGAAGCAGAGCGCCGCTCGCGCCGAAATGAGTCAATTTCCACGCGTCGTTCCAGCGAGGGCTACCTCCTCCACTCAGCAAAGAGCGCTTAAGGTGCGCCGGGGGATTGCCTGCAACCACACCTAAGAGACCTAACAAGGGCAAAGCCCGCCCTCCAGGGAGAGAAAAAAATGTTTTGCAGAGCTCTTCTCGAATTAAATCCAGGCAGCGCGAGAAGAGAGAGAGAGAGAGGGGGGGGGGAGGAGGGAGGGAGAAAGACAGAAGTGCTCGTTAAGAGCTCCGTATGAAGCAGCTCACCAACAAGGGCACCCTCCGCATGCAAGAGCACCACACACGCTTACGCACGCACGTGTACAATTTCGCAGACTCACATACACACATCCAGCAAAGAACAGCAGTGGGAATAGTAGCTAATTACGATTCGCCAGATGACGGCAAGCTGAAAAGGAAGATAAACAGGCGAGCCCCTCACCATCCTCAGACCAACTAAACACCGCACTATGACGCAGTATGTGAACGTAAACTTCCACGAAATATTATTTTGGACGATATATTATATCCCTTCAGTGGCATAAACAGACTGGAGGCAATATTGAAAACAGCAGTTGTGAAACAATTCTTATTTTTATATTGTTATAGGCATTTTTAGCATCTGTCAAAAGCGACTTCATTAAAGACAGTGTCGAATATGAAACGCACGAAACAATATTTTTGCACGTGTGATTTTACAGATACAGCTGATTCTACTAACTCACACGAAGTCGTCTAATGTAACGTAAGTGGTATCCGCCGTTCCCCATGGAAATGCGTCATACCCTCTGCTATATAAACGATTTAGGAGACAATCTGAGTAAATCTGTTTGGTTGGAGACGATACTGCCCTTTACCGCCTACTAAAGTCATGAGAAGATCAAAACCAATTGCAAAATGTTTTAGACAAGATGTCTGCATTGTGAAAAAAGTGATAATTCATTCAAACAATAAAACGTGCGGAGCCCTTTACATTTGTACTAATAAAAAGTTCTGTTCCATTTAGGTTTCACGGAAATCACTCAAATTTAAGGGGTGTCGAAATAACTAAATACACAGAGATTATAAGTGTTATTGGAAAACATGCAACAACCCGTTTTATTGACACGGCACTTAGTAGGTGCAAGAAATTTACTAACGGAACTTGCTACCCTACGCTCGTCTTTCGTCTTCTGGAGATTTAGTGCGCGGTATGGTATCTTTACCCAGTGCGGTTGACGAAGTACACTCCTGGAAATTGAAGTAAGAACACCGTGAATTCATTGTCCCAGGAACGGGAAACTTTATTGACACATTCCTGGGGTCAGATACATCACATGATCACACTGACAGAACCACAGGCACATAGACACAGGCAACAGAACATGCACAATGTCGGCACTAGTACAGTGTATATCCACCTTTCGCAGCAATGCAGGCTGCTATTCTCCCATGGAGACGATCGTAGAGATGCTGGATATAGTCCTGTGGAACGGCTTGCCATGCCATTTCCACCTGGCGCCTCAGTTGGACCAGCGTTCGTGCTGGACGTGCAGACCGCGTGAGACGACGCTTCATCCAGTCCCAAACATGCTCAATGGGGGACAGATCCGGAGATCTTGCTGGCCAGGGTAGTTGACTTACACCTTCTAGAGCACGTTGGGTGGCACGGGATACATGCGGACGTGCATTGTCCTGTTGGAACAGCAAGTTCCCTTGCCGGTCTAGGAATGGTAGAACGATGGGTTCGATGACGGTTTGGATGTACCGTGCACTATTCAGTGTCCCCTCGACGATCACCAGTGGTGTACGGCCAGTGTAGGAGATCGCTCCCCACACCATGATGCCGGGTGTTGGCCCTGTGTGCCTCGGTCGTATGCAGTCCTGATTGTGGCGCTCACCTGCACGGCGCCAAACACGCATACGACCATCATTGGCACCAAGGCAGAAGCGACTCTCATCGCTGAAGACGACACGTCTCCATTCGTCCCTCCATTCACGCCTGTCGCGACACCACTGGAGGCGGGCTGCACGATGTTGGGGCGTGAGCGGAAGACGGCCTAACGGTGTGCGGGACCGTAGCCCAGCTTCATGGAGACGGTTGCGAATGGTCCTCGCCGATACCCCAGGAGCAACAGTGTCCCTAATTTGCTGGGAAGTGGCGGTGCGGTCCCCTACGGCACTGCGTAGGATCCTACGGTCTTGGCGTGCATCCGTGCGTCGCTGCGGTCCGGTCCCAGGTCGACGGGCACGTGCACCTTCCGCCGACCACTGGCGACAACATCGATGTACTGTGGAGACCTCACGCCCCACGTGTTGAGCAATTTGGCGGTACGTCCACCCGGCCTCCCGCATGCCCACTATACGCCCTCGCTCAAAGTCCGTCAACTGCACATACGGTTCACGTCCACGCTGTCGCGGCATGCTACCAGTGTTAAAGACTGCGATGAAGCTCCGTATGCCACGGCAAACTGGCTGACACTGACGGCGGCGGTGCACAAATGCTGCGCAGCTAGCGCCATTCGACGGCCAACACCGCGGTTCCTGGTGTGTCCGCTGAGCCGTGCGTGTGATCATTGCTTGTACAGCCCTCTCGCAGTGTCCGGAGCAAGTATGGTGGGTCTGACACACCGGTGTCAATGTGTTCTTTTTTCCATTTCCAGGAGTGTAGATTGAAAACGTTCAAGTTTTGTATATCGCCAATAGGAAAAGAGTGTCATGGATATGATAAGCGAGTTGCGAGATCTTCTCATAAAGTTTCAGTCATGAACTTTCTCTTGAGAAAGCGAACATGTTTTGGCTCCCATCTACATAGAGGAAAATGACCATCTCCTCAAAATAAGTTCAGGTATTCCATTTTTGCCACAAGCTATTGGAGAGCGGCAGCCGAGCAATAGTCTGAAAGTGGTACTATGAACCTCAAGCGAAACACGTCAGCGTGAACCGCAGAGTGATTATACGAGGGTTGTCAAGAAAGTAAGTTCCGACCGATCGTGAAATGGACACCACAGTGAAAACCCGATGAAGCTTTGCACAGATGTGTTCGGTAGTGTCTCTTGTACGACCGCCGATCGCATCAAGACGCTCTTCTCAGTTGTGAGCGCACTGTGAGCGAGTAAAGGTGCCTAGAACAACGATGTCTCCCGCCAAGTAGGAGGGCCCACTGAGAGGCTTCGCCTTAATGAATGCAGCCCACCTAACACAACTGCCACGCACTTCCTACTTCACGGTAATTCTCAGCCTCTCTCTGCAAGGGCAGTGGAGACGCTCCTGCAGCCTTTTCGATGGGAATTGTTCGATCACCCACAACACAGCCCTAATTGGCTCGTTCTGAGTATCATCTCCGTTCACATGAAACGCTGGATGCGAAGACAACACTTGGGCGCAGGCTACGTGCTATAGCTCAGCATAGAGAATTATCGGAAAGCACAGGTGGGTGCCTTGTATGACGAAGGTGTTGGAAATTTTGTATGACGCTGCGACAAATGTCTAAGTCGGAGTGGCGACTATGTGGAGAAGTATCTGGAAAGTGTAGCAAACTCTTGCAAATAAAATGTTTCTGATTTTCACTGTGGTTTCCATTTGGCGAGCGATCGGAACTTACTTTCTGGACAACCGTAGTCTATATGCAGAGACAGACGAACCACGAGTCTTTCAGCAGACAGCACATTGTTTTGACGTACAGTGCTACAATAACAGGAAATTGGTATATAAGTGTGACTTTCATATAGAATGAGCTGCGATCCACATAATGAATACACTTAGATATTTCGCTATCGGAAAGACTAAAATACGTGTTCCAAACTGGCACAAACGACGACAGTGATAAAGTATTCTCATCTCAATAATGTAACTGCCGCCATGCGAAGACTGTTTCATACCAGTCTTACTCACATCATCCAATTAAACACAATCTGTCTAGATGCATGTATGCTGAGAAGGTTAGCACTACTTATGGGTTATAGTAGGTATGAGCCTGATACATTTGAGAGTTTTGTCGTTATATAACAGACGATTAAAAAGAAGAAGTAATGTATGGTTTATGCATGATAGAGTTCCAGATGAAAGAAAATTGAAACATTTTACATAAGCACTTACGCTCTCAATTTTGTGGTATTGTTGTAGTGTTTGGATTCCATCGAATAGCGCGTTGTAAAGAGGGGAAAGATCGTATAACGTAAACAAATGCTCCTAAGGCTACATGCTTCTGCACTTATGCATGATATAATGTTAAAGCACTATGGTTTCTGATATACTACTCGCATATGTAGTATTCACTATATACTTCAATGCAGGAAATACATTTGCAACACGGCATGCATTCTTGCTGCTGGTTTTCAATTCTACTTACTATGGCCATAATCTTTAAGATAATAAAACTACTACCTTCTACACCAAAGGAAAATAAACAGAGATCCTTTGAGAAACATGCACTATGTAGCTTTCCAGAGGTGTTTAGGGCTCACTGTCCATATCCGATTGCTGTTCGGAAATAATGCTTTGCTCACAAACTTTTAAAATGATCGTCAGCAACGGAAAAATACATCTTATGAGTAAATCGACAAGTGCGTAGGAGCAGTGCTTACATTAGAAATTACACACCATACTGCTCTAAGTCCATGAAAGAACACAATTTCTTCCACACAAAGAATCTGTCAAACAGATATTTTCACAGGGATTGCAGTACCTCACAAACCCCTGTCAGTAGCTTAGAATCACTGAAGCTATGAAACTGAAGGCTCAATTTACGTCGAAAATGTGGCAGGGAAATGGAGTACTTCGCATACATGTTTGTTCATGTAGAGGAGGGCGCCAAAATTGGTTTCCCATTGAATTAGTGGACATGATTCATCACACATGCATTGGATATCATCTACTGACGGCGCTACGGGGAGGTTTTCAGCTAACAAATGCAGATAGATAGCACTATAAGTCATACACAGAACATGCAGTTGTGTACGAGCCAGATGCAGGTTATACCACACAACTGATACAGAACAAGAGAAGACAGAAAAAAATATGTTCAAATGCATGACAAATGACCTACCATTACATTTCTCTCTCTATAGAATGCATCATCTGTCTATCATTAAACCCTAAGTCGTTACATCCCCTCTCAACCGATTACTCCATTTACTTTCTTTCATCCCTTATCGCAGATCAACGTCAATTTAGAAGCAGATGAATCTCTTTTCTAGGGATGCGTCCAAGACAGCAGTCAACTTGCATGTATTCGTATTACCTCAGTAGATATACTGCAGGATGTTATTAAAAACTGCGCAGCAGCTGCTCTGTGAGGTATTTGCTAGCTGACACCACATGATTGTGATTGCTGGGGAGTACACAGAACCAGATTTGAACACTGTGTGTCAGAGTTTGAAACACTGAAGCCATCTTGCACAGTGTGAAACACACGATCGACTCGGTAGTCGTATGTTGCAGCCCCAAGTTGGTAATACAATGCTCTTTAGGTAAGCAGGGCGTAAAGTTTATAGTAGTCACATGCCCAGCCATATCTATAAGGTGGATGCCAAAAACTCTCAGGTCACACCTGGGCTTGTGTGCCAACATATATAAACTTCTAATTCTGCGTTTGATGGTTGTCCATGTAAAGCAATCTGTTCCGGCCATCTTATTGCTGCACACGAAAAATTACTGTTTGCCTATTTCTGGGTGCTTCCACGCCGACGTCATCTTGTAGTCCTCTTACTGTCACACATTCGTTTCGTTGTATAAGAATTTTCCTGCACCAAGGAGATATGTAACTACTCTCTGGTTCTCCCTCAATTTTCTTACATTTTGTAGCATTTTCCGTCAATTTATACGTATTTTCCGTCGGCTTTCGTCATTTTGCCAATTTTTTGTCACTTCTGTTCATGAGATCATGACCTCACTTACAGCCACGTATTCTAAAATTGCTTGTTAATGTAGAACAGTTCTCAACACACGCACAATTGCGTTATTTATATATATATATATATATATATATATATATATATATATATGCGCGTGTGTACTGGTTTTACTTGAGGCGCCCCTATAGCACAGGGTAGGTTCACAATATGACCAGTGTAGAGCTCATAGATGGATTCACCATGCATTACATCACAGATAGGGTCCAGCTTGCATTACAGTTGGGATAGGGTTCGAAGATGGAGCCACTATTCATTATGGTCAGGATAGTGTACGTAGGTGGATCGACCACCTTTTATGGTGGGAGAGGGTGTGAAGATTTATCCACCATGTAAAGGTGGATCCACCATCTGTTATGGTTGGGATAGGGTTCAGAGTGGATCCACTACACACACTATGGCAGGGATAGGGTTTCAAGGTAAATTCACCCATGATAGTGGGTTGTTTGGGGGAAGAGACCAAACAGCGAGGTCATCGGTCTCATCGTATTAAGGAAGGATGGGGAAGGAAGTTGGCTGTGCCCTTTCAAAGGAACCATCCCGACATTTGCTGGAGCGACTTTTAGGGAAATCACCCACCCATGCTATGTCTAGGGTGGTGACTGAAGGTGGATTCGCCAGTGGCAGGTCCTGTGTAGGGTCTGAGAGACCCTCCACGTGAATCCCATACACATAATCATACAAAAAAAATAGCGCAGTTGTGCTAGGTTTTGCCAACATGTGGAAGTGAGGGCGAGAGTATGACGGTTGTGATTTCCGAGTTCGAGCAATTATCTTTCATTGTGGTGAGATTTTTTAACGAAATTTCAATCTCCCACCTACACAGGGAGAGATGACCATCGTAACAAAATCAGCTATATTAGCGAATTTATAAAGTCATACAGAGAATAAATCTGATATTTACAACTCCTCTGAGCAGCTTCCCTAAGAGGCTTCGTAGGTGACAAAGCATCTGGTTATTTTAGAAGAGCTATCCTTAGGCAGAGGTAGAGCATTCACTCAGCACTCTATCATGATCCAAAAACCGAGAGAGGTGGCGCAGTGGTTAGACACTGGACTCGCATTCGCGAGGACGATGGTTCAATCTCGCGTCCGGCCATCGTGATTTAGGTTTTCCGTGATTTCTCTAAATCGCTCCACGCAAATGCCGGGATGGTTCCTTTCAAAGGGCACGGCCGACTTCCTTCCCCGTCCTTCCCTAATCCGATGAGACCCATGACCTCGCTGTCTGGTCTCCTTCCCCAAGCAACCCAACCCAACCAACCCATGATCCAAAAAAGAGTTTAATATTCTTCTCCTGTGATGCTGGATGTAGCAGATATTAAGCTGATAACAACAGCTATTTCTTTACCTGATGAGAGAACACTTAGAGGAAATGTTGCCTATGCCTTATTGTTGTACAGGATTTTCAGAACAAGTGACAGTAATTTAGTGATGTGAAAATGTGTGTATGCTTTCCAATATAACTTGTATAAAAGGGCAGGAATTACCTTTAGTGCGAGAAACTAGTTTTATGAATTACAACATCCCTGTCTTGGATTGGGTAAAGTGAATTTTTTAAACTGGGGAAAGTCTATATTGGGTGTTGAATTGCAGTTCATATACCCAAGTGCACAATGTCGGCCGCCAGTGACTGACTGGAAACCCTCTCTTAGTAGCCACTTGAGAGAGAGAGTGGATGTGGTTTTCCACGTATCAGATATCAAAGGACACCGACTTCTGTTCCACAGTGTCTGGATTGACCAGGTGGCGAGACCTGAGGCATCCTTTGGGTCAGTGAATATGCATTTGGTTGACCTCATGATCGCATGTGTTACAGGCCATGCATGGAGGAAGGTGCTAGAGCTCTCATATCAGTCTGCGTACAAGAACCCCACTATATGGTGAGAGTTTCTGAAATTTAATTCCTTTAAATACAGTAATTACACACATGTGATAACCAGTCAGCATCTGGGGCGCTGGGATCGCTCGCTAGTTGTTCGTACACCTGGTACAAGGCTTCTAGACACTGTGGGAAGCAGACATGTTGTCGTGACAGTCCAAGTGAAGCGTAGTAAGCGATGTGTGTGCTTGGAGCTGTTAGTGGGTGTGTGTTTCGTAGTTTCTATTTGTGGTATACGTGTTAGGTGGTAATTTTCGCGATCTTTGTGGAACGTTTAGGTCTGTATTAGCGAAGTTTTTGTGATGGTTTGTTCCCACCACCAACCTGTAGCACTGTAATCAGAGCAGGACCACAAGTCTGACGGTTGTGGCAGCGGAAAGCTAATGCTTTTTACCAACTGTTACCTGTTGGCACAACCACACGAAGGGTTTTCGTCGCCTGGCTCTTTGTTTGGCTACTAGCTTGACTTCTGGTCTACATGCCACATGAACCAGCCCTACGTCTAGGCCTCTCTCCCAACGTGTGCACGCTGGAATACATGAGGAATCTGGTGTGGCTGTAGCTCCCTGTATATACGCCATGTCGTCATTCTGAAGAGACGATTTCAAGTTTTCTTTCGCCCGATATGGGTTGTGGTGATGGAGTGGGGTGCTTGTGTAATCATGCATCCATGAATAGAAGACCTCAGATATATGATGAGTGTTTTTCCGTCAAATTGCAATATTCTTCACAATCAATCATTTGGTATTTCCCAGCAAATAGGTAAGTAATCAGTCAAAAGTACCTCAATATTTCTCGGGAGCTGGTGGGTTGTGGGATTGATGCACTAATGATTTTGACCTAACTGCACCAGTATCTACCAATAGGACGTGAAGTGACATCATAAGGTTGGAGGAATCACAGTTGAGCTATTTCCCTCCAGAGGAGATCTTTTTATTCCTGATTGTATAAAGGATAAACAACAGTATATTATTGACATTGATTTGAATTTTGTGTTATGAGATCCTTCCTCTCCGAGACAGAATGAATCTTTTTCCTGTCAATTTCCAGATGGTGGTAGGGGAGTAGGGAGAGAGGGATGAGGTTGGGCCTTTTCTCAGCATCACTGATTATCCGCAGGGAGTAGGAAAACACTTAGCAGAACATTATAAAAGACATCCTATTTACGCCAGTGACTGTAACACTTTCTTTATTTCACGATTGCAATTTCGGCCTTAGGCCATTATCAAGTGCAGATTTTTGTGGCTTTACGCCATGTCAACTTAAAATGAGCTGACACATTTATATGTCGTTGTCAACGATGTCTTTTATAAAGTTCTACATGACTGTGAATCCCAGGTATAAAAAGTTAGTTATTTACTTAGCAGAGTAGTACATTATGTGATCCTTGGGTCGAGGAGGGTGAGGGTTACATGAGAAACCATATACTGGTATGAAATGAGCGTTATGATACAAATGTGTCGATAGGGAACGTTTTTTGTGAACGAGCCTTAATTTCTTTTTTGTTTGGTTGGTACGACATCTGTCAAAAATATTTAGAATACATCAAGTCATGGAAAAAACAGCATCATATGTTTTCATCGTGTTGAGAATGTCGAATTTTGTACCAGAAAGTAATGATTTGCGGAAAGCATTAATTTTCTGTTTTCATTTGAAAGGAAGTGCTGCAGAGTCGCATCGAATGCTTGTCGAGGCATATGGTAATCATACTCTGTCAGAAGCAACATGCAAAAGATGGTTTCAGCGGTTCAGAAATAATGATTTTGATGTAAGAAATGAAGAACCTGGAAGATCACCAAAAAAGTTCGCAGACGCAGAATTGCAAGCAATATTGGATGAACATGATACTCTGAGTCAGAAGCAAATGGTACCAATGCTAAATGTTGCACAACAAACAATTTCTGACCGTTTGAAAGCTATGGGAAAGATCCAAAAGTGTGGAAAATGATTGCCATATGAATTGAATGAAAGACAGATGGAAAACCGAAAAACCATTTGTCAAATTTTGCTTCGTCCGCATCTCGTGGTCGTGCGGTAGCGTTCTCGCTTCCCACGCCCGGGTTCCCGGGTTCGATTCCCGGCGGGGTCAGGGATTTTCTCTGCCTCGTGATGACTGGGTGTTGTGTGATGTTCTTAGGTTAGTTAGGTTTAAGTAGTTCTAAGTTCTAGGGGACTGATGACCATAGATGTTAAGTCCCATAGTGCTCAGAGCCATTTGAACCATTTTTTTTTTTTTTGAAATTTTGCTTCAAAGACATGAAATAAAATCAATTTTGCATCGAATTTTTACTGGGGATGAAAAATGGATTTATTTTAAGAATCTTAAACGGGAAAAATCATGGGTTAATCCGGGACAACCATCAACATTTACTGCAAAACCAGATCGATTCGGCAAGAAGACAATGCTCTGTGTTTGGTGGGATCAGAAAGGTGTGGTGTATCATGAGCTTCTAAAACCCGGTGAAACTGTGAATACTAATCGCTACAGACAGCAAATGATCAAGTTGAACTATGCATTGATCGGAAAAAGACCAGAATGGGCCAGAAGACATGGCAAAGTAATTTTTTTACACGACAATGCACCTGCACACTAAGCAAAACTGGTTAGGATACAATGAAAACACTTGACTGGGATCTGATACCCCACGCGCGGTATTCACCAGACGTAGCCCCTTCTGACTACATTTGTTTTCATCAATGGGACAGGCATTGGCTGAGGAACATTTCGATTCCTACGAAAAAGTCGATAATCGGGTGTCTGGTTTGCTTCAAAACGCGAACATTTCTATTGGCGTGGTGTCCACAAATTGCAAGAAAGATGGTCAAAATGTATAGAAAGCAATGGTCAGTACTTTGAATAAAATGTTTTTACTTTTCAATTTAAAATTAGTGTTTCATTTTCACAAAAAGCGCTCATTTCATACCGGTACACCTGGTAGGATAAGGTCATAGATCAATAATTTGTCACAATTTAATTACTCTGCATACCAATTTGATATCAAATGTGTTCCAGAACCGGCCTTACCCTAGTACTGTCGACTTGCTACATAAAAGTTTTATTACTCCAATTTTTGTTTCCTGACTGACATTTACTTTTGCATTGCCGGTATCAACCACGTCAAACAGTCATTCCTAATCAGTGTGTGGCTTGGTAGTTTTTAGCCTCAAGGAAGATGCACTTTCATTTCGTTTGTCAGTGAATTATCTGAAGATGACAGTTTGATCTAGTGTAAAACAATATTCCAAGCAGTAGAGGGTACAGCAACCAGCCGCAAATAATATTTATTGCAGATTCAGATTTCGGTCACTTTGTGGCCTTTTGAGTACGAACTTGAAGTACACTAAAAAGAGAAAAAGACGCACACAGCGGAGTTATGCAAAATGATCACAAATTGATATTCATACAGATATAGACGGAAAATGCAAAACTGTCAGTTTCACCGAGCTGCTGGCAAAGATAGTAAACAGAAGACATGCCGATACCAGGGCATAAAGTCTGTATGAATTTCATACAATGTACTCAGTTGGAGACCAACTATGCATCACAGACAGACGCGTGCACAGTATACGAAGATGTCTTTGGAAGAGGGTATGCAGTTGGGCTCAAAGAATCTGGTTGGAGTAATCGCAGAATCGTTCGAAATTTGAATAGAAACGATGACAGTAATCGACGATGGTAGCAGCAACGGGTGAACTATGACCGAGTGCAGTGTGAAAAGAGAAGCGGTAAACCAAGAGGGACGAACCAACTTGAGAACAGAGAGGCCCTCAGAGCCCTGCATTCGACGTTATCATCGATCCGACGTACAAATGGAGAGTCAGTGACCACAAGGACCATTAACAGGCGGCTTACAGAATTGTGGCTGAGCTCACAGCACCCCTTGCGCCGACCACCGTTGACCTCCGTACGCCAAGATGTACGTCTGCAGCGGTGTCGGGCACATTCGTCCTGGAATGTCATCGACTTGGGTAACATTGTCTTCAGTAATGAGTTACGCACCGAATTCACCTCCGATGATCAGCGAAAACGTATATGGAGACACTATTTTTTCCTTAGAGTGTAAATGCACTTAATGACGGTTTATACACTGCCTAGTCAATATTAATGCACACTACCGGTCATTAATTTCAATACACTGAATAAATGACATCTGGTTCACTGTAGATACGGTCTAATACCGTGGGCCCGGTTGAGGAAGTAAAGGAATTATACAGTTGTACTCACGTCATGATTTTAGTTTGTGACCGTCGAGATACAATAGTATCCAACAAGCAATGTTGCGTACATAAACGTTATGTACCTGTCTGATATGTTTGTTTACCTATTTGCCGACGGACGCCGCATTTGGTGCACCTGTGTTGTTCCCTGTAGTGATGTGCTGTCCACAGCGAACGGCAAGCATTGCTACGATACATAACATGTGGTTCCTGCACGTTAGTTCCCTCGTGACATTGAAGTGTGCATATCGCTAGTATCCCACCACGAGTGGAGATATCCATAGAAAAACGTGCTGCAGTTGTAACACTTACCCAAGCAAGTATATCTATTCGACAACTCGCGAAACAGTGTGGTGTGCCTATAGGGGGAGTGCAGCACACCCCTCACCGCCAGCAGACAAGAGGTAGCAATAAGGAGATACCACGACCAGGACGACTTCGTAAAACAACTAAAAGTGAAGATAAATATATCAGAATTACCAGTAAGACAAACAGATTCAAAACAGCGTCCCAAATTCGTGAGGAGTTGGTAGAAATGAACACAACGGAATCTGTTGCAACAGTAAAAAGGAGACACTGAAGCTGGCTTGAAAGGATGTGTCACAGCAAAAAAAAACCTTCTAAGGACCATAAATAAACATAAAAGACATGAATGGGCTAGAAAATATCGTAATTGGACAATGGAAGAGTGGACGGAGGTGTTACTCACCGATGAAGAGAAGTTCGAGATTTTTGGGACCAGAAGGAGAATATTTGTTCGCCGATTTGTAGGGGAAAGGGTAGTCCACGAGTGTGTTCTACGCACATCTAAACACGGTGGAGCTTCTATTGTCGTTCGGGGACGTTTTGCTGGAGATAGATTTGGCGACATTGTGAAAGTAGAAGCATGTATGGATCAGAAGCAGTACCACCTCATACTTCAGTATCATGCAATACGAAGTGGATTGCACTTAATAGGGGAAGAATTGACTTTACAACAGGATAATGGCCCAAAAAATCGGTCGGCTTACTGCACGAGCTACATTGCATAAAAGGAAAAACAGAAAGTACTGAATGATATTCTATGGCTGTGCCAAAGCCATTATTGTAACCCCATTGATATGGTCTGGGATGAAGTGGACAGACATATCAGGGAAGTTAATATGTCCAGGAAAGAACGTCTCTGGAATATTGTTAATTTCACGATACCTACAAAACCTAATTGACCGCCTCTTGTCAGGCAGTCATTAAATCCAAAGGATACTTTGATGAAAGTAAAACGTAATGATTATGGTTGTATTATATATGGAGAACTTAATATAATTATTTTTGTGATAAATAATGTATGATTTGTGTTGAAAATCTGAAATACCAGGGTGTATGGACATTAATGAGCGGTAGTGTAACTACACTACTGGCCATTAAAATTGTTACACCAAGAAGAAATGCAGATGATAAACGGGTATTCATTGGACAAATATATTATACTAGAACTGACATGTCATTACATTTTCACGCATTTTGGGTGCATAGGTCCTGAGAAATGAGTACCCTGAAGAACCACCCCTGGCCGTAATAACGGTCTTGATACGCCTGGGTATTGAGTCAAACAGAGCTTGGATAGCGTGTTCAGGTACAGCTGCCCATGCAGCTTCAACACGATACCACAGTTCATCAAGAATAGTGACTGGCGTATTGTGACGAGCCAGTTGCTCGGCCACCATTAACCAGATGTTTTCAATTGCTGATTGCATTCGAACATTTTCTGTATCCAGAAAGGCCCGTACAGGACCTGCAACATGCGGTCGTGCATTATCCTGCTGAAATGTAGGGCTTCGCAGGGATCGAATGAATGATAGAACCACGGGCCGTAACACATCTGAATGTAACGTCCACTGTTCAAAGTGCCGTCCGTGCGAACAAGAGGTGACCGAATCGTGGAAGCAGTGGCACCCCATACCATCACGCCGGGTGATGCGCCAGTATGGCGATGAGGAATACACGCTTCCAATATGAGTTCACCGCGATGTCGCCAAACACGGATGCGACCATCACGACGCTGTAAACAGAACCTGGATTCATCCGAAAAAATGACGTTTTGCCATTCGTGCACTCAGGTTCGTCGTTGAGTACACCATCGCAGGCTCTCGTGTCTGTGGTGCAGCGTCAAGGGTAACCGCAGCCACGGTGTCCGAGCTGATAGTGCATGCTGCTGCAAACGTCGTCGAACTGTTCGTGCAGGTGGTTGTTGTCTTGCAAACGTCCCCATCTGTTGACTCAGGGATCAAGACGTGGCTGCACGATCCGTTACAGCCATGCTGATAAGACGCCTGTTATCTCGATTTCTAGTGATACTAGGCCGTTGGGATCCAGCACGGCGTTCCGTATTACCCTCCTGAACCCACCGATTCCACATTCTGCTAACAGTCATTGGATCTTGACCAACACGAGCAGCAATGTCGCGATACGATAAACCGAAATTGCGATAGGCTACAATCCGACCTTTATCAGAGTCGGAAACATGATGGTACGCATTTCTCCTCCTTACACGAGGCATCACAACAACGTTGCACAAGGCAACGCCGGTCAACTGCTGTTTGTGTATGAGACATCGGTTGGAAACTTTGCTCATGCCAGCACGTTGTAGGTGTCGCCACCGGCGCCAACTTTGCGTGAATGTTCTGTATAGCTAATCATTTGCATATCACAGCATCTTCTTCCTGTCGGTTAAATTTCGCGTCTGTAGCAAGTCATCTTCGTGGTGTAGCAATTTTAATGGCCAGTAGTGTAACTTGTTAAACACTAAGTAATCGCTTTTTGCACAGCGCGCCACAACGAGACGCGCAGGAAGAGGGCTAATGAGTACCTGGAAGGTAGCGACAAGAATGTGGAGCCGTGCTGACTCCATTGCCCTGGCGGGCTGCGCTACGTTTCTCAGTTGAGGATCCACGGCGCGAACAGCCCTATCGAGGTGGTCCTACAGTTTTTTTTTCGATTAGATTTAAATTTGGGGAGTTTGGTGGCAAGGAGAGCATGGTAAACTCATCCTGGTGCTCGTCTAAGCACGCACGTACTCTCCGAATTGCGTTACACGTCGCCATGTCCTGCTGGTAGATGCCACCGTGCAGAGGAGATGCAGACTGCATTTGGGGTTGGGCGTGATCCACAAGGATAGATGCGTACTTGTGTTGGTCCACTGTGTCTTGCAGAATGACGAAACCACACAGGTAATGCTGCGAAAACTTTCCCCAGATCCTAATGCTCCCTCCTTCGGCCTGGACGCTTCCGATGGTCGTTTCAGGGTGTCTGCTGTCAGACGTTACACGCTGTACGTCATCTCAAAAGGTAGCCTGTTGCCACTTGTTGGAGGTCCAGTTCCAGAACTGGCGTGCAAATTCCAGCCTTCGCCGCAGATGAACACCGGTCACATGGGTGCGTGGGTCGGGCACCTACTGCCGACGGTCCATACGTAGCAACGTTCGCTGATGTTCGTACTTGTACTTGATGTCATAGTGTGTGTGTGAAGGTCCCTACCGCCTTTGATATTGTGAAGATGAGTTAATCTGAAACGCGTCAGTAAAACTGAGTTGCTGAACATCGAGAGATTAAATTGTTCTCCGGCGACAATACCAGCAGTCTATACAAGAAGCTTCGTGCATCTTACGTCACTGTATGTCACACCTCAAGTTCGGTGAACGGTCGTTTAGCAGACACTTGGTTCGTCTGGGAGCTCAGCTGCTAGACAGTTGCATGTCTATTCGCCTATACACATCTCCGCACTCATGGTTCACCTCTGTCATCTATGCTCCGTGGTGACTCACAGTTGCCTCGCCGCCTGTTTTCACTTTCACCACGGCGGCACGCAAACAGTTTACACACTCGCCGTTTCGGAAATACCGTCATCGTTAGCTTGAATGCCAATGATTATGACCTTTTGGAAGTCAGATAAATCGCTCCGATGCCGCATTACGACAACGACTACTTTTCCGCGCCACCACTACACTCTTAATATTCCCTCCACTGCAAGTGTTGCCCCTGCCGTATGTAAGTGTTTACAGTACGTTGGCATCGAGAATAGGCAGTGTTTCTATTGATGTGACTGCAGTATGTGTTACTATAAGGAAACTTTCATGGAAAAAACTAGCTTCTGGCATTAAATTCATCCTTGACATTTTGGTAGAGCACCGTTTCCATACCAACGGAATTGAATTACCATTCTTCCCTCGTGGGAAGCCAGTTTGGTAACCACCTCCTCAACGAAACGTCCTTTCTTTCTGAGTTCACCTAGTAGGTGAGTTTCAATTGAAATCATTGCAAGTGGAATTTCAAGAGTAGCTATCGATTTTTCTTCATCACTGCAAACGTCGTTCCTACTGAAGACATTGCCACACTACTTGTATACACTAAAGATACTAACATATTAAACTACTGAAACTTTTTGTTTAGCATTGAATGAGCAATCGACAGTATTTCAACTTTGTGATTTCATTTCTAAACTCTTGAGTACTGTACACTACAGTCAGCTCTTTTCTCAATCGAACGGAATCTAAAAAGTTTCCATGTGCATCTAAGAGACTCAGGGAACACTTTAGACTATATTTAAAAATTTCAAGTTCAGAACAATCTTGATATCTTAAATCCAAGTGGCTATCAATGTTAGCAAGCACTTTGCAATAGATGCATATGCTATAAAGCTGATAAATTCCTCTTCGAAGGTTCTACTTGAGACACGGTCTCTTGCAAAATATTTCAGTCTTCACGTAACGCGGTTATGGAGAAGCAAGTTCCTTGGATTTTTTGTTCAAAGTACAAAATATTACTTTCATGGTTCTGAAGGATGTTGTACAACAAACTGGTGAAAGTAAATACAGAGTGTTCTTAAATTCCCGTTATAAACTTGTAGGACTTCTAGAGGGTAGTGAGTACATAATATTTTGAACGAAAACCCATGTCCGGAAACGTACCGTTTCCGTGCTAACCCTTTGAAAAAATGTTGGTAACGCGACCACTTTTACAAGTAATTTATTAGGCGTGATCCAGCATATCACTTGTTTTACAATTCCATTCATTAATAACCAAAGAAATTGGTCATGCACTCGTTGACGGCTTGTCCTCAACGTGATGCAGCACGGAACCTTCCACTTCGGGTGTTCGGCGTCTCGTCGGAGCGCCTCAGTCACGCCTGCTGACGGTGAAGGTACCAGTTCCTCGAAGCCGTTGCGTAATTGTTGCGAAAAGTGTACGCGATGGAGCCATTGGTTGTGGATAACCATCTTGAAGAAAGCGAGGAGCAGCTCTTCCGCCATGCAGAAGGAACATGTCGATGTAATCTTCAAATGTGTACTCAACCACATTTATCCGCAGCTCGTGGTCTCGAGGTCGCGTTCTAGCTTCCCGAGCACGGGGTCCCGGGTTCGATTCCCGGCGGGGTCAGGGATTTTCGCCTGCCTCGGGATGACTGGGTGTTTGTGTTGTCCTCATCATTTCATCTTCATTCATTAAAACTGGCGAGATTGGGCTCAGCAAAGGTTGGGAATTTGTACGGTCGCTGATAACAGCGCAGTTGAGCGCCCCACAAACCAAACAACATCATCATCATCATCATTAACCGTGTTACTCTAACACTCACAGGCACCTTAATGAGGCTCGAACTGGGTCAGAGACGGAGCACAGACGTCAAATGCTATCAGCCAATCCGACGTAAGTACCCTCCCTACGCGGTTGCATACCTACCTGGGAAACATGTTTTCAAATGGGTGTGGCACGGAAACGGTACTTTTCCGGGCATGGATTCCATTTCAAAATATTATCACTCTCCTGTACATGTCCTACTGTACTTTGTCCAGTGGGTTCCAAAAGTCACAGAAAGCCATATATTGATGCTAAAATATCGGAATGAATTTCTTGAAAACGTTGTAGCTGAAACCTCCCCTTAGAAAAATTAATGAATTACTGTGCAGATAAACCTCTACGTTATTTGATTTTCAAACAGCTGAGCAAAACTGAACGTACTCAGACATTACTCTCTTTACTTATTCAGATCAGCACTAAACTGAAACACAATATTTTTAGCACAACGCATTCTGACTTTCAAAAATCCCTACAAAAGAATGGCCCTGACTAACAGTAACCCATACCTTTCATGAATCACTTACCTCACAAAAATCTTCGTTACTCGCACTACTGCAACACAGCGAGCGCCACTACTGCCAGCTAAATAAAAGATTCTAACTACTGAAGGCGCTAAGTACTGACAGGCATAGTTAGCAAATTACAGATTCTGATACACAACAAACCATGTATTTCCCTTAATAATGTTCAAAAGTCATCATATATATATATATATATATATATATATATATATATATATATATATATATATATACTCCTGGAAATGGAAAAAAGAACACATTGACACCGGTGTGTCAGACCCACCATACTTGCTCCGGACACTGCGAGAGGGCTGTACAAGCAATGATCACACTCACGGCACAGCGGACACACCAGGAACCGCGGTGTTGGCCGTCGAATGGCGCTAGCTGCGCAGCATTTGTGCACCGCCGCCGTCAGTGTCAGCCAGTTTGCCGTGGCATACGGAGCTCCATCGCAGTCTTTAACACTGGTAGCATGCCGCGACAGCGTGGACGTGAACCGTATGTGCAGTTGACGGACTTCGAGCGAGGGCGTATAGTGGGCATGCGGGAGGCCGGGTGGACGTACCGCCGAATTGCTCAACACGTGGGGCGTGAAGTCTCCACAGTACATCGATGTTGTCGCCAGTGGTCGGCGGAAGGTGCACGTGCCCGTCGACCTGGGACCGGACCGCAGTGACCCACGGATGCACGCCAAGACCGTAGGATCCTACGCAGTGCCGTAGGGGACCGCACCGCCACTTCCCAGCAAATTAGGGACACTGTTGCTCCTGGGGTATCGGCGAGGACCATTCGCAACCGTCTCCATGAAGGTGGGCTACGGTCCCGCACACCGTTAGGCCGTCTTCCGCTCACGCCCCAACATCGTGCAGCCCGCCTCCAGTGGTGTCGCGACAGGCGTGAATGGAGGGACGAATGGAGACGTGTCGTCTTCAGCGATGAGAGTCGCTTCTGCCTTGGTGCCAATGATGGTCGTATGCGTGTTTGGCGCCGTGCAGGTGAGCGCCACAATCGGGACTGCATACGACCGAGGCACACAGGGCCAACACCCGGCATCATGGTGTGGGGAGCGATCTCCTACACTGGCCGTGCACCACTGGTGATCGTCGAGGGGACACTGAATAGTGCACGGTACATCCAAACCGTCATCGAACCCATCGTTCTACCATTCCTAGACCGGCAAGGGGACTTGCTGTTCCAACAGGACAATGCACGTCCGCATGTATCCCGTGCCACCCAACGTGCTCTAGAAGGTGTAAGTCAACTACCCTGGCCAGCAAGATCTCCGGATCTGTCCCCCATTGAGCATGTTTGGGACTGGATGAAGCGTCGTCTCACGCGGTCTGCACGTCCAGCACGAACGCTGGTCCAACTGAGGCGCCAGGTGGAAATGGCATGGCAAGCCGTTCCACAGGACTACATCCAGCATCTCTACGATCGTCTCCATGGGAGAATAGCAGCCTGCATTGCTGCGAAAGGTGGATATACACTGTACTAGTGCCGACATTGTGCATGCTCTGTTGCCTGTGTCTATGTGCCTGTGGTTCTGTCAGTGTGATCATGTGATGTATCTGACCCCATGAATGTGTCAATAAAGTTTCCCCTTCCTGGGACAATGAATTCACGGTGTTCGTCCGCTCTTAAAAGTTTGCCATCCAGCTGCCCAACACTACAATAGAGAATATTACAACAATGCAAACCAGCCACAGACTGCACACAGCACAGTCACTGATTTTCATACAGGGCGCTCCGTGGCGTTACCAACATAAAAACCTAAACAGCCTAATTACATAGCATAGGACAAAGTTTAATTCCATTCCTGCACACATTGTTTACCTGTCTTTAAGTCGTGTTAGACAGACGTATGGGAAAAAAAAACTCTGCAAATATCTATCAAAACGTTTGAAAAGTTCAAGAGGTCTTAAAAGTAAAGCTGCAAGTTCATCGAGTGAACTAAAGAGTATTTTACACTCCAGTATGTGGCTGGTGCTTCGAGGCAAAACAAAGCTTGGTACGTGGGCACAACAGAGAAAAAAATATAGATTCAGTGTATGTGACTTCGTTTAATGCTTGAAAACCAGAAAACCGTTCAGATTTCCCGCCATAATCGCCGTGCCACCAAGTGATTTTGCGACCAGTTTTTCATTACATGCAAATTCCGATAGGAAGTGCCGCTGTAAGTTCTACCATAACCCGGGCATATTTGTCACTACTTATTTCACAGAACCACAAGAATCTTACCTTTCTCTGTCCTTCATACAATTCGCAGGACAAAAAGTGTGCGCAGTTTGCCCCATCTACAAAAGTAACATCCAGAATTTCTCGCATTATAGTTGATAAAACTGTCGAACATACGACTTATGTCAGATCATTTTGATTCAACTAGAAATTCCTTTAAAGGGAGTAGAGCTTTCTATGTGCGACTCTGCAGTGTACTGCAACCACTCCACATAGTTTCCCCGATTTACTGAATTTGTTGTTTCATCGTGTCCTTGAAACGCCTACTCTCGTTTTCAGAGAAAACACACTGCATTAATAAGCCTGTTAAGGATGTGCCTGATCCACCTGCTTGTTCACTGTGAAGAGATATTTCATTACTGGGCTGCCCATCAAGCTCAGTTTCTGTTCTATTTTTCCATAAAGGAGCTACAGCTACAGACGATCTTAGATGCTTAACAGATAGTCCGTGCTTGCTTTCAATAATTTTCCCAAATGCGTGCACACAGTTTTCGTCCAGCTAGTATTTCTATCCTTTCCAAACTACTGATAATGCCAGCAAAACATCGCATTTAGGTCACCGCTACTGGCTGATCAGTCCCATTGAAAAGTTATGGTGAATTTACTGGTCGTTTGAACCAAGTTCGGTGCTTCTGGTGTTGATACTCGGTTTTTAATTAGTCTACCTCCTATTTTCTAATAAAGAATGCGAAGAGAACGGCTTGTACAAAATCATTTTAATAATAATGTAGACATAGTTGTATATTACACTACTAGACACTACCTGGCACCTTCAGGCACATTACTAACATTCGACAATCCGGTAGACTGCGCAAAACAGTACCGCACTACTAATGGTATATTCCGCTACTCTGTCTATTATACACTATGTGAACAAAAGTATTCGGACAACTGGCTCAAAATGACTTACAAGTTCGTGGCGCCCTCCATCGGTAACGCTAGAATTCAATACGGTGTTGGCCTGCCCTTAGCCTTGATGACAGCTTCAAATCTCGCAGGCATACGTTCAATCAGGTGCTGCAAGGTTTCTTGGGGAATGTCAGCCCATTCTTCATGATGTACTCCACTGAAGAGAGGTATCGATGTCGGTAGTTGAGGCCTGGCACGAATTCGGCGTTCCAAAACATCCCACAGGTGTTCTAGGATTCAAGCCAGGGCTCTGTGCAGGCCAGTCCATTATAGGGATGTTATTGACGTGTAACCACTCCGCCACACGCCGTGCATTATGAACAGGTGTTCGATCTTGTTCAAAGATGCAATCACCATCCCCGAATTGCTCTTCACTAGTGGGAAGCAAGAAGGTGCTTAAAACATCAATGTAGGCCTTTGCGGCGATAGTGCCAAGCAAAACAACAAGGGGTGCAAGCCCCCTCCATGAAAAACACGACCACACCATAACACCACTGCCTCCGAATTTTACTGTTGGCACTACACGCTACACTACACACGCTGGCAGATGACGTTCACTAGGCATTCGCCATACCCACACCGCGTCATCAGATCGCCAAATTGTGTACCGTGATTCGTCAGTCAACACAACGTTTTTCTACTGTTCAGTCGTCCAATGTTCACGCTCCTTACACCAAGCGAGGCGTCGTTTGGCATTTACCGGCGTAATGTGTGGGCTATGAGCAGCCGCTCGACCATTAAATCCAAGTTTCCTCTCCTCCCGCCTAACTGGCATAGTACTTGCTGTGGATCCTGATGCAGTCTGGGATTCCTGCGTCATGGTCTGGATAGACGTCTGCGTATTACACATTACGACTCTCTTCAACTGTCGGCCGTCTCTGTCAGTTAACAGACGAGGTCGGCCTGTACGCTTTAGTGTTGGACGTGTCCCTTCACTTTCCACTTCACTATCACACTGGAAACACTGCACATAGGGATGTTTAGGAGTGTGGAAAGCTCGCATACAGATGTATGACACAAGTGACACCCAATCGCCTGACCACGTTCGAAACCCGTGAGTTACGCGGAGCGCCCCATTCTGCTCTCTCACTATGTCTAATGACTTCTGAGGTCGCTGATGTGGACTGCCTGGCGGTAGGTGGCAGCACAAGACACCTAGTATGAAAACATATGCTTTTGGGGGTGTCCGGATACTTTTGATCACATAGTGTATGTCAGTCCGAAGGTAGCGTCTGTTAGAGCAGAAAAAGACGCCTACGGTCGGCAACCAACAAAGAGCACTGGGTGGTTTACAGAAAGTGGCTTCGAAATACCTGACAGCAAGTATAATCTTGTGGTCTTTACTGACCATACGATTCCACTTCCCCAAACAATGCAGCTGGGAGAACATTCTCTTTAAGTTTCAAAACAGCTAAATATCCTGGCATGATTATCGATGATAACCTAAGATTGGCTCCTCATATCCGACATATCGTTAGCAGGTGTGAAAAGGCCTGAAATCCATTTAAAGTCACGACGGGAGTACGGTGGGTCTGTGATCGGCGGGCAGTGGTGTCTTTATACTGTCCCTGCTAAGGACACACTTTGATTGAATCAGCGTCAGACAGCACAGACCAAAGACTCGATACTGTGCAATACGGACACTTGCGTATAATTAAGGGGCGTTCATGTCAAGTTCGAGCAACGCTTTACTAAATGAAGCGAACGAAGCATCATTAAATTTGCGACGAACATTCCTCTTCGTGGAAGCTCTCCTCCGACTCTATTTCGACAAATGTCAGATCCTTGACGACAAAATCGGGGCGGCTAATATCCCACTGTGTGTGCGGATGATATTGGATAAAAAAGCGGCTGAATATATGGACATGCAGACGTTAAGGCATCAGGTGTGGAAAAGTTCTCTTCTACCGCAGGCCATACCAAACGTCGGCTCTGCAGATTGATACCAGGACCAGGTGAACGTCCCCAAGTGTGCGTGGAGTATACAGATGGATGCAAGTCTAGTGAAGGCGCTGGTTGTGCTTATTGCGTACTTCGAAGCCTACAAAATGGCCTAAACAAGCTGAAGCCCCATTCAGTTATTATGACAGCAGGACTGATTGCCGTTTTGAAAGCCCTACTATTCTCACAGACGTCCGTAGCAGATACAACAGCTATAATCTGTGACAGTATTTCAGCCACAAAACTGATAAGAAACCATCATGATAGTCCTACCGACTGCATAGTTGCAGCAATTGTCGACATTGCTTTTCGGGTGTAGAGGCACTGTTTCAACGTCGTGATTGTATGGATGAAAAGCCACTTCGGATACCTGGAAATGAACAAGTAGCTGCCCTAGCAAAGCAGACAGTACTGCGTCGGCTAATTAAATATGATAAAACTCCTCTTACAGATATGACACCTACTGTATGAGTTCGTCAAAGGTACCAGCACGAAGTTATAGATCCCTGCGTTGCTAATCTAATGCTACTGGTACTTAGAATTTCAGGGGAAGATCACTGTTCGCTTAAACGACTGTATCCTTATGTGCTACTCTGCAGAATATGAAACGCGTGAAGACCACAGCTCACTTAAGCGACCGTATCCATATGTGCTACTCTGCAGAATATGAAATGCACAGTTTTTAAATGTATGTCACTATGAACCTCCTATGTGTATGGGTATGACTGCTGATGTAACTATACGTGTGGCTGTAATACACAGCTCTAGTGCTCGTAATATCTCTAATGTTCTGTCTAGAAGATATAGACCTGCACAAATGTTCAGTTCTCTATCCGCTTCATCTGAAACAATCCTCATAGGAAGTACGAAGAACATTTTATTGTCAGTTCAAATCTATAGTTTTTAATGTGGACTTAATTGAGCATATCCCAAATATCTAACAACGGCGATTACTCACTGCTTATTGTGTTAATACACTGAAGCGCCAAACAAACTGATATACGCATGCGTATTCAAATACAGTGATATGTGAACTGGCAGAATACGGCGCTGCGGTCGGCAACGCCTCTATAAGACAAAAAGTGTTTGGCGCAGTTGTTAGATCGGTTACTACTGCTCCAATGGCAGGTTATCAAGAATTTAGTGAGTTTCAAGATGGTGTTATAGTCGGAGCACGAGCAATGGGACACAGCATCTCCGAGGTAGCCATGAAGTGAGGATTTCCCTGTACGACCATTTCACGAGTTTATCGTGAATATCAGGAATCCGGTAAAACATCAAATCTCCAACATCGCTGTGGCCGGAAAAAGATCCTGCAAGAACGGGAGCAACGACGACTGAAGAGAATCGTTCAGCGTGACAGAAGCCCAACCCTTCCACAAACTGCTGCAGATTTCATTCCTGGGCCGTCAACAAGTGTGAACATGCGAACCATTCAATGAAAAATCATCGATATGGGCTTTCAGAGCAGAAGGCCCACTCGTGTACCCTTGATGACCGCACGGCAAAAACCATTACGCCTTGCCTGGGCTCGTCAACACCGACAATGGACTGTTGATGATTGGAAACATGTTGCCTGGTCGGACGAGTCTCGTTTCAAACTGTATCGAGCAGATGGACGTGTACGGATATGGAGACAATCTTTGGACCATGCATGTCAGCAGGGGACTGTTCAAGTTCGTGGAGGCTCTGTAATGGTGTGGGGCATCTGCAGCTGGAGTGATGGGACCCCTGACACGTCTAGATACGACTCTGACAGCTGACACGTACGTAAGCATCCTGTCTGATCACCTGCATCCACTCAAGTCCATTGTGCATTCCGACGGACATAATTCCAGCAGGACAATGCGACACCCAACACTCCAGAATTGCTAGAGAGTGGCTCCAGGAACACTCTTCTGAATTTACACAATTCCAATGGCCACCAAACTCCCCAGAAATGAACATTATTGAGCATACCTGGGATGCCTTGCAACATCCTGTCCAGAAGAGATCTCCACTCCCTCGTAATCCAACGAATTTATCGATAGTCCTGCAAGATTCATAGTTTCATGGCCCTCCAGCACTATTTCAGACATCAGTCGAGTCCATGCCACGTCGTGTTGCGTCACTTCTGCGTGCTCGTGGGGGGCCCTATACGGTATTGGGCAGGTGTAACCGCTCCCGTGGCTCTCCAGTGTAGTAGGATTTTTATAGTATGCTATTGGTCTGTATACTGTGTTCCATGTTCGTACTGTTTACTTGTTATCGTATACTCTGACTGTAAATCTCATTTCATGTCGAATCAGTCCTTTGTTAATCCTATGTTGCATCGTACCAGGGAACGACATAAATAACGTCGACCCCCCGAATTGTCAAAACCAGTTGCAGTATGACATTTCCTATAATTAGCTGGCTGTATGGACATGTTCCAAAACCAATAAAAAAATTTAAAAAAAATAAACATCCCAAAGGTGCACGCATCATTGTCCCGCTGCTCAGCTAAGATGCGCGGACATTGCTTCGGCTCGGTCCATAATCCTCTATCAATAATGTAACGTAATGCAGGTATTAGTTCCATGTGTTTCGAAGAAATGTAACGGTTTTATACTGAATGACACTTGCTGAGTCGCAGGAGCTTTCGGCGCTACGGCTGGACCGCGCCCCAGCGATATCCGGCAGCTATCGATTATCACGGTCCGCCGCGAGGATCTTTGATGACTTATTTGGAGCGTGTTTTTGGGTTTAAAATACCTGACGCGAAAGCGTGTGGGCAGTTGAACAGTGGGGCAGTTCTGGTGCAGTGGTCCCGGGGAGTGGAATTTGCGTGGTGCGTGCGAGCTACCAGCGAGAGAGAGGACTGAAATGGGCTTCCGATATTTGTTGCACGGGGCAGGGGGTTGGTAGCGCAATTACTGCTGCTGAAGGACAGAACGGCTTCGAAAAGAATTAAATACACGTTGGCTAGTCTAAACTGTTGGATGGTAAAAAAGGAAGCTGTGAGCAAATTCGTTTGGTGGGCCAAACTGGAAGTGTAACTTTAGATATTGTGTAATACTCACCTATTGTTCGATCAGTGTAAGGTGCCAGGTGGCTTCTGTTTATCAAACGTGAATCTGACATTACGTTAGTGGAAGTCAGTTGAATTTAACCATTTTTTAACAACCGTCTTGATAAAATGGTTCTTGTGATTTTAGTTTGAGAATGGAGCATGTGTAAACAGCGATTTGTTTTGCGAGCTCTGCAGCAGCTGTGGCCGTGATTGCAAAAAACTTTTATTGTGATGAATGGCTTGGTTTAAACATTTCCGTCTGGGTAGCATGCACTTTAACGGCCGTTCTGTTCAGTAGGTCCTACCGGTACATTCCACTTACTAAAGGATTAACTGAAACTATAAGGCTTTTAAAAGGCAGTTCCTGTATTCATGTTTATCGTAAGAAACCATAAGTACTCTTGATGATTCGGTTAAGGGTTTAGTAGGCTGGGAGTATTGGTTCAAATGGCTCTGAGAACTATGGGACTTTGAAGTTAAGTCCCCTAGAACTTAGAACTACTTAAGGGGGGTAGGACGTCAAACGGGCCGACTTGGAGCAGGAGAGGCATCACAGGATATTTTAATTTCCACTGTCTATACTTTTACAAATAAATTCATAAAACTTTGTCAGCATGACCAGGAAGGATTCAGAGTTTACACTCATTGCAGTGGAAGTTAGGAAACATAACGAAGTAATTTTTTTTACGTGTGAAATTTCATAATTTTTTCACTTACTAATGGCTGCATTTGTTGCTATAGGTACACTTTTCTTCATAAGTTAGAGAGACTCTTCGATGAATTTTGCACAGCATACATACCATACTTACAGGTGTATGAAACTCTAGAATTTATTTAATTTATGGAAAAACGAATGAGCTGTTGTATTTTAAACTTCAAGTTTAGAAAAAACACAAATTTTACAGTTAATTACCTCAATTATTACCACAGCTTCTAACAGATTTGGAAAATTCTAGAGTTTCATACACCTTTAAGTATGGTTTGTATGCTGTGCAAAATTCATCGAAGCATCTCTCTTACTTATGAAGTAAAATGTACCTACAGCAACAAATGCTGCCATTAGTAAGTGAAAAAAAATGATGAAAGTTAACATGTAAAAAAAATTACTTCGTTATGTTTTCGAATTTCCACTACTATGAGTGTGAATTCTGAATCCTTCCTGGTCATGCTGACAAAGTTTTATGAATTTATTTGTAAAAGTATAGACAGTGGAAATTACAATGTCCTGTGGTGCCTCTCCTGCTCCAAGTCGGCCCGTTTGACGCGCTACCCCCGCCCCCCCCCCCCCTTAAACCTGCCCGAGGCAGGATTCGAACCTGCGACAGTGGCGCTCGCGCGGTTGCAGACTGTAGCGCCTAGAACCGCTTGGCCACTAGGCCGGCGGGAGTATTGGTATTAATACCCAGGCGTTATTGCGCATGGGTAGGCGATAATTCTGCTAAGAACTTGTGTCCTATTCAGGGATGTGCTGTTAAAGTAGCCAGTGATGTAAGTGAAGTACTGTCTGTTATTCAAATGGACCACCATATTCAGGTTAAAATTTAGTGGCCGTAAATATTAGTGTTTTAAAATTGGATGGTAAATTCTCAAGTTATTTAGAGCAAAGAAAATATTTTATCTGTTGTGAGCCGTATGTCTGGCCTCTGTACAGTGGGATGGAATACTATTCCAATACGAATTGGAATACGCTAAGTCCATTTGAGATTACTTGTGGTTCACTAGCACATGTCATCTATATACTACCTGCTTGAGCTTAGTCTTCTCCAGTAGATACTTATTTTGCACTTGCAAACTGTATAAATCGCCCGTCTGGAGCTGTAATTTGGAAATTTGTGGTAAGGTCTTTTGGGACCAAACTGCTGAGGTCATCGGTCCCTAAGCTTACACATTACTTAACCTAACTTAAACTAACTTACGCTAAGGACGACACACACACACACCCAAGCCAGAGGGAGGACTCGAAGCTGAGACGGGGGAAGCCCCGCGGACCGTGACAAGACGCCTCAGACCGCGCGGCTACCCCACCCGGCTCGAGCTGTAGTTGGCGGATATTCTAACTACACACGTTCAATGGAATTTACTATTGCAAGCTACCCCTCATTCTGTCAACGGGTTTGTCAAAGAGGGCGGAGGAGTGGGTAATGGTTCAGATCACTCTTTTGTCTTAGGGGTGGAAAACTACCCCTTAAGGCGGAAGAATCAGCAATGATCAATGGCATGATGATGCACAAGGCAATGGAAACCAGTGCATTAAAGATACATAACGTGTATGCACAGGGCATGCCTGTAACCGAAAATGTGTCAAGATGGTCTCTCCATTAGTCCCCCATTCGGATTTCGGAGAGGGTACTGCCAAGGGGGAGGTGACCGTGAAAAAAAGATTCAATAACCAAAGAAAGGATACTGTTCTACGAGTCGGGGCTTGGAATGTCAGAAGCTTGAACTTCTGAGGGAGGCTAGGAAAGCGGAAAATTGAAATGTAAAGGCTCAATCTAGATATAATAGGGAACAGTGAAGTGAAAAGATGACAAGCATTTCTGGTCAAATGAGTATAGGGTAATATCAACAGCAGCAGAAAACGGTATAACGTGATTAGTGTTCATTATGAATAGGAAGGTAGGGCAGAGAGTGTGTTACTGTGAACAGTTTAGTGATAGGGCTGTTCTTATCAGAATTGACAGCAAACCAACAACGACATCGATAGTTCAGGTATACTTGGCGACGTTTCAAGCTCAAGATGAGCAGTTAGAGAAAGTATATGAGGATATTGAAAGGGTAATACAGTACGTAAAGGGACATGAAAATCTAATAGTATTGGCGGACTGGAATGCAGTTGCAGGGGAAGGAGTAGAGGGAGAGGTTGCAGGAGAAAATGGCCCTGGGACAAGGAATGGCCGGCCGCTGAGACCAAGCGGTTCCAGGCGCTTCAGTCTGAAACCGTGCTGCTGCTATGGTCGCAGGTTCGAATCCTGCCTCGGGCATGTATGTGTGTGATGTCCTTAGGTTAGATAGGATAAGGGGGGTAGGACGTCAAACGGGCCGACTTGGAGCAGGAGAGGCACCACAGAAGATTTTAATTTCCAGTGCCCATACTTTTACAAATAAATTCATAATACTTTGTCAGCATGACCAGAAAGGATTCAGGATTTACACTCATAGCAGTGGAAGTTCAAATACAGAATAAAATAATTTTTTTACATGTGAAATTTAATCATTTTTCACTTACTATTGGCTGCATTTGTTGCTATAGGTACACTGTTCTTCATAGGTAAGAGAGACTGTTAGATGAATTTTACACAGCATTCAAACCATACTTACAGGTGTCTGAAACTCCAGAATCTACTTAATTTATGAAAAAATGAATAAGCTCTTAAGTTTTAAGCTTTATATTTAGAAAAAATAAAATTTTGTTGTTAATTATCTCAATTTTTACCGTAATTCTTAATAGATTTGGAAAATTCTAGAGTTTCTTAGACCTGTAAGTATGGTTTGTATGCTGTGCAAAATTCATCAAAGAATCTCTATTACTTGTGAAGAAAAATGTACCTATAGTAACAAATGCAGCCAATAGTAAGTGAAAAAATAATGAAATTTTACATGTTAAAAAATTATTTTGTTATTGTTTTGAACTTCCATTGGTATGAGTGCGAATCCTGAGTCCTTCCTGGTCATGCTGACAAAGTTTTGTGCATTTATTTGTAAAAGTATAGGCACTGGAAATTAAAATCTCCTGTGGTGCCTCTCCTGCTCCAAGTCGGCCCGTTTGACGTCCTACTCCCCTTAAGTAGTTATAAGTCTAGGGTACTGATGACCTCAGATGTTAAGTCTCATAGTGCTTAGAGCCATTTGAACCATTTTGGACAAGGAATGAGAGGAGAAAAACTCTAATTGAGTTCCGTAATTCATTTCATTAAGTAATAGCGAATATTCTGTTCAGTAATCGCAAGAGGATGAGACATACTTGGGAAAGGCCGGGAGATATGGGAAGATTTCAGTTAGACTATATCATGGTCCGATGGAGATTTCGAAAACAGATACTGGATTGTAAGGCTTAAACAGGAGCAAATATAGACTCAGATCACAATGTAGTAGTGATGAAGAGTGGTCTGAAATTTAAGAGATTAGTGAGGAAGAATCAATACGCAAAGAAGTGGGATTCAGAAGTACTAACGAATGGTGAGATACGCTTGAAGTTCTCTATGGCTATAGATACATCAGTAGGGAATAGCTCAGAAGGCAGAATATTTGAAAAGAAACCATGGGTAACAGAAGAAATACTTCAGTTGATCGACAAAAGAAGGAAGTACAGTAATATTCAGAGAAATTCAGGAATACAAGTCGCTGAGGAATGAAATAAATAGGAAGCACAGGGAAGTTAAGACGAAATGGCTGCATGAGAAATGTGAAGACATCGAAAAAGAAATAATTTTCTGGAAGTACTGACACAGTATATAGGTAATTCAAAACAATAATCGGCAAAATTCAAAGCAAGGTTGATAACATTGACAGTGCAACGGGAATTCCGCTGTTAAATCTACAGGAGAGAGCGGATAGTTGGGAAGAGTACATTGAAGGCCTCTATGAGGGGGAAGAGTTCTCTGATTTCATAGAAGAAGAAACAGGAGTCGATTTAGAAGAGATGGGTGATGCAGTATTAGAATCAGGACTTAAAAGATCTTTGGAGGACTTAAGATCAAATAAGGCAGAAGGGAAAGAAAACATTCCATGAGAATTGCCAAAATTATAGGAGGAAGTGGTACCAAATCGACAATTCGAGTTGGTGTGTTGAATGTATGAGTCTGGCGGCATACCATCTGACTTTCGAAAAAATATCATCCACACAATTCTGAAGACTAGAAGAGCTGACAACTGCGAGAATTATCGCACAATCAGCTTAACAGCTCTTGCATTCATGTTTCTGACAATAATACTATGCAGAAGAACGGAAAATAAAATTGAGGATGTGTTAGATCACGATGAGTTTGGCTGATAATGGAAGCAAGACCTAAGAAAAATCAAGAGACGATGCGATTGCCGGTTCTTACCCACATAGTATTCCTTTCCAGATCATAATTAATATGTGTACCAAATGTGGATGAGACCGTTCCATGGGTTTAGAATGAGCTTTTTCACCAGGGGCTTTGCACGTATATGCACATGTCACATATATTTTACATATATTTAACATTTTCCATAGTTATTTGTAAACATATTTCACCAGTATCTCTATCGTATTTCGCCTGCAGTTTTATCTTGACGCAGCTCAATGTTAATGACGTCTTATATCCTGAGCTATGTGCTGCACAATGAAACAATTTTGCACACACACGCATACACACACACACACACACACACACACACACACACACACACATGCATACTGTGTCAGTATTTCACGCATCTCAGTTTTTATGAGGTCATATGCCCCGAACCATGTATCGTACAGCGATATATCTTTGTAGGTAAATGCAGCGGAATATATGGATACTGTCTGCGAAATGTGTTGTGAATAGAGATAGTAATAAAGAATCATAAATTGTAGCGTCAAGCATCAAGCGGCAGTTGTACTGCATAAGCAGCGAAAATGTAGTAAGCGGTAAACTTTTCTCCCTTCATCATTTTGTGGTATCTGTCTAAGAGAAGAAGTTCCGTAAAATTTTTAAAATACGGGTAAAGCTGGTTGGAAGTATCTTAAGTGCTTTGATTCTCAAATATTGAATGACTAAGTTGTGGGTTTTCGTGCGTCGTGGGCTACAATCCATTTTCTCACCCCAAGACTCATTCTTTCTAGACATTCAGTAATGTGTGTACCAATTTTGGTTGAAATCGGTCAAATGCGAAACGAGAAAATATGGAACACACATACACACACAAAAAAAGTTCTGATATGAAGTTTTTTATTGCCTTGACGGTGTGTGTGTAAACTGGATTATTAGTTTCGACAGGACTAAGCTGACATCTTCAGATCTGAAAGGTTATACAAAAATTACAAAAATATTTACGCTGTAGTAGCTGTAATCGTAAAATGATGCCGCGCGAGGTGGCCGCGAGGTCTAGGGCGTTTTGTCACGGTCTACGCGGCTGCCCCCGTCGGAGGTTCGAGTCCTCCCTCGGGCATGGGTGTGTGTGTCGTCCTTAGCGTAACTTAGTTTAAGTTAGATTAAGTACTGCGTAAGCTTAGGGACCGATGACCTCCTTATTTTGGTCCCATAAAACCTTACCACAAATTTCCAAATTTTTCCGTAAAGAAACGATTTCAGGTAAGATCTTTTGAAGTACCCTCAGAGTTCAGGTTATCATGCTGTACGATAAACCGCATGCTCGTATTCGTACCAGCGTAATGGATTGTGAATTAGAAAAAAAAAGCACTCCGTCGTCAGGCTACCGGGACCATCCGACCGCCGTGTCATCCTCAGTGGAGGATGCGGATAGGAGGGCGTGGGGTCAGCACACCGCTCTCCCGGTCGTTATGATGGTATTCTTGACCGAAGCCGCTACTATTTGATCGAGTAGCTCCTCAATTGGCATCACGAGGCTGAGTGCACCCCGAAAAATGGCAACAGCGCATGGCGGCCTGGATGGTCACCCATCCAAGTGCCGACCACGCCCGACAGCGCTTAACTTAAAACACAATTACCTATAAGTAATTGATTGTAGTAAATATACAAATTCCGATAGATGTCTAAGATAACATTACCAAATGATAGAAAAAGAGCACAACATTGCAAATTATAGTTGTGTCTTCATGGCAAGATAGAGTCACACAAACGTGTCTCACGAAGAAGTGCCGTATGTGTGTGGAATTGTTACAGGCTACGTACTACCGGTTACCAATCAGGCTAACAAACTAATACAGAAGAGTGCCACCAGATGGCAGCAATTTCATGAATAATAATAATAAATGTTTCTTTTAATGTACATTTAACAGTGTATGAGAGAATGCAAACTGAATCATTAAAAGCCGGCAGCCATACTTGTGCTTCTGTCTTCATATGAAGACGCAGTTGCACTATTTAATGTTCCACTCTCTCCTTATCATGAGGTAATGTTATCTTACGCATTTATTGGAATTTGTGTATGTATTATAATAACTTATGTAAAGGTAATCTTGTTGTATTTCAAATTCACAGTCGGTTAGGACGGTACGAATAGAAATGTGCGATTTATCGCACACCATGATTTCGCAATCTGTACTTTGTGGGTATGTCAAAAAGAAACTGTATAAAATCGTTATTTTAAGATTACAGTTACTACAGTGTAAATATTTTTGCAGTTTTTGTGACCTTTCAGATCTGAAGATGACAGCTGAGTCATGGTGAAACGAGTAAACCAGTGTACATACACGCGTTCAAGCCAATGAAAAATTTCATATCAGAAGCTTTGTTTACCTTAAATTAATGATTCACTTTCTAGTCAGCAGTGTAAGGTATTTATAATATGTACCCATTTTTGTAACACGTACGGATTAAACTCTCCATTCGTTTTCCAATCCTCTTAAGCGTCTGTGGAAACGATAGCAAGGCACTGTCAACGAAAGCAAGGCGAAAAATATTTGGAAACTGAATGCCTCGTTGCAGCTACCAACAAAATTTTCTCCCTGTATTTTGAGAGCAGTGCTGCGCGTCTTTCCGATGTTAGAGGAAAGAGGTCGGAACAGGGAAATATCTGTTTCGCAAATACTCTCTTTCACGAGTCGCAACGGCAGGCAGGTAGCGCGGCACAGGCTGAGTTTCGCGCGAGCAAACCCAATTTCTCGATACGACCGTGCAGCGCTTCGCGCCGCATCGCTTTGCCGCAACAGCGGGGGGGATGGCCGGCAACCCGGGTATCCTGGCCGGGCGGACGCGAGCGCGGCGAGTTGCTACGTCACTTCCGGCCTCTGCGCCAGGCCGCGGGCTACGGAGGGACTGCATTTGTAGAGAGATTTCCGCCCCCGCGGAGCATCCGGACCTCCCGAGGACTCGTTACTTCTCCGCGTGCCCAGGTCTTTCGCCCCCTCTCTCCCAACCTGCACAATCCGTGCGGAGCTTTCCGCTGCAGTCTCCGACCAAATACGCTGGGTTTCAATCGTACACGTAGTTGCGGCGGAGCGGAACGCAAACAATGGACGCCGGACAAACAGCTAGGGCTGTATGCAGGCGACGACTGTGTAGCTGCTGGCAGCGATGAACGAGAAGCGTGTGCGTCCTCGTCCGTAGCGAACTGCGGCACCTCGAATAACGACGATTTTCCGCAGTCATATCAGTTACACAACAAATATTACGGACAGACAGTTCTTCATTTGTATGACCGTAGTGTCCGTAGTTGCTTTATTATTCTTTAGGGTATTTTTTTTCTTCTGTCGTTGCACCGTATTTTTTTCAACAGTTCTTTATTGACTATAATGAGAAATACACACACGAAAAAATGGTGTTTTATCCAGACACCCTTTCCCTTGCACGTAATCTCCATCCCGTTCTATGGCCTTCCTCCACCCCGAAACAAGGGCGTGTACGGCCTGTCGGTATCAATCCCCATCCTGGTTGGGGAGCCAGTGCTTCGCTATGTGAATCACCTCCTCAGCGTCCTCAAAATGTCTTCCACGAATGGCATCCTTTAATGGCCAAAACAAGTGGAAGTCCTAAAGAGCTTGGTCAGGGCTGTAGGGTGGATGGGGTAACACTGTCCAACCCTGTCTTGCGATGTGTTCAACAGTCCTCAGATTTGTGTGGGGCAGAGCGTTATCGTGTTGGAGCAAAACATCTCCTGGGTTGGTGTGGCGCCGAAGTCGCCGAAAGCGCGTCTTGAGATTTGTTAACGTGTTGACATACGAAACTTCCTGGCAGATTAAAACTGTGTGCCGGACCGATACTCGAACTTGGAATAGCTGCTTTTCGTTGCCAAGTGCTCTACCAAGCTACTACTCGAGCACTACTCACTACGCCTCCTCATAGCTTTACTTTCGCCAGTACCTCGTCTCCTACCTTCCGAACTTCACAGGAGCTCTCCTGCGAACCTTGCAGGAAGGTGGGAGACGAGGTACTGGAGAAAGTAAAGCTGTGAGGACGGGTCGTTAGTCGTGGTTGGGTAGCTCAGTTGGTGTCGGCTCGGTAGATCAGCGTTTTCGGTCAGAGGGGTGGATGCCCTCTGTAATAAAAAAAGACTGAGTAAAGGAATTAACGATCGACTTGAAAGGATGTCGTGTGACGTTCGTCCCGACCAAACGCAACGAACGATACCGAACAAAATGAAGAAAAGATCTTGGTGAAAACCCAAGGAAATTCTGGTCTTACGTAAAATCGGTAAGTGGGTCGAAGGCTTCCATCCAGTCACTCACTGATCAGTCTGGCCTGGCAACGGAAGACAGCAAAACGAAAGCTGAAATTTTAAATTTAGCATTTGATAAACCTTTCACGCAGGAGGATCGTACAAACATACCGCCGTTTGAGTCTCGTACAGATTCCCGTATGGAGTACATAGTGATAGACATCCCTGGAGTTGTGAAGCAGCTGAATGGGTTGAAAATAAATAAATCGCCAGGTCCTGATGGGATTCCAATACGGTTTTACAGAGAGTACTTTACTGCATTGGCTCCTTACTTAGCTTGCATTTATCGGGCATCTCTTGCCCAACGTCAAGCCCCGAGCGACTGGAAAAAAGCGCAGGTGACGCCTGTATATAAGAAGGGTAGAAGGACGGATCCTCAAAATTACAGACCAATTTCCTTAACACCAGTTTGTTGCAGGATTCTCGAACATATTCTCAGTTCGAATATAATGAATTTCCTTGAGACAGAGAAGTTACTGTCCATGCATCAGCACGGCTTTAGAAAGCAACGCTCCTGCGAAACGCAACTCGCTTTTTTTTCACATGATATCTTGCGAACCATGGATGAAGGGTATCAGACGGATGCCATATTCCTTGACTTCCGGAAAGCGTTTAACTCGGTGCCCCACTGCAGACTCCTAGCTAAGGTACGAGCATATGGGATTGGTTCCCAGGTATATGAGTAGCTCGAAGACTTCTTAAGTAATAGAACCCAGTACGTTGTCCTCGATGGTGAGTGTTCATCGGAGGTGAGGGTATCATCTGGAGTGCCCCAGGGAAGTGTCGTAGGTCCGCTGCTGGTTTCTATCTACATAAATGATCTTTTGGATAGTGTGGATAGCAATGTGCGGCTGTTTGCTGATGATACTGTGGTGTACGGGAAAGTGTCGTCGTTGAGTGACTTTAGGAGGATACAAGATGACTTGGACAGGATTTGTGATTGGTGTAAAGAATGGCATCTAACTCTAAATATAGATAAATGTAAATTGATGCATATAAGCAGGAAAAAGAATAGCGTAATGTTTGAATACGCCATTAGTAGTGTAGCGCTTGACACAGTCACGTCGATTAAATATTTGGGCGTAACATTGCAGAGTAATATGAAGTGGGACAAGCATGTAATGGCAGTTGTGGGGAAGGCGGATAGTCGTCTTCGGATCATTGTTAGAATTTTGGGAAGATGTGGTTCATCTGTAAAGGAGACCGGTTATAAAACAGAAATACGACCTATTCTTGAGTACTGCTCGAGCGTTTGGGATCCCTATCAGGTCGGATTGAGGGAGGACATGGAAGCAATTCAGAGGCGGGCTGCTATATTTGTTACTGGCAGGTTTGATCATCACGCGAGTGTTACTTAAATGCTTCAGAAACTCGGGAGGGAGTTTCTAGAGGAAAGGAGGCGTTCTTTTCGTGAATCGCTACTGAGGAAATTTAGAGAACCAGCATTTGTGGCTGACTGCAGTACAATTTTACTGCCGCCAACTTACATTTCGCGGAAAGACCACAAAGATAATATAAGAGAGATTAGGGCTCGTACAGAGGCATATAGGCAGTCATTTTTCCCTCGTTCTGTTTGGGAGTGGTGGTGGTGGTGGTGGTTGGTGTTTAACGTCCCGTCGACAACGAGGTCATTAGAGACGGAGCGCAAGCTCGGGTTAGGGAAGGATTGGGAAGGAAATCGGCCGTGCCCCTTCAAAGGAACCATCCCGGCATTTGCCTGAAACGATTTAGGGAAATCACGGAAAACCTAAATCAGGATGGCCGGAGACGGGATTGAACCGTCGTCCTCCCGAATGCGAGTCCAGTGTGCTAACCACTGCGCCACCTCGCTCGGTTCTGGGAGTGGAACAGGGAGAGAAGATGCTAGTTGTTGTACGAGATACCCTCCGCCACGCACCGTATGGTGGATTGCGGAGTATGTATGTAGATGTAGAGTAGAGTAATTGCTCGCAAAAGCCAGAGGTCTGGAGTTCGAGTGTCGGTTCGGCTCACAGTTTGAATACGCTAGAAAGTTTCATATGACCGCATACTCCGCTGCAGAATGAAAACTTCATTCTGTTTACGTATGTTTCTGAATTAATGATACCGCCTCTTGGCATCAATGCATCAATGAGAATCCCACCTTCGCAGTCCGAGTACACGGTGATCGTGACCTTACCGGCGGAAGTATTTCCTTTGATTTTTTTTTTTTTTTTTTCTTCTGTGGGGAGTAGGATTGGCACCATTCCATCGACAGTCGTTTTATTTCAGGCTTAAAACGGTGAACCCGGGCTTGATCACACGTCACAATCCGGGACAAGAAGGCCTCCCCCTCAGCTTCAAAACGTTGCAACAAATCAAGACAATTTTTTTCCTGTGTAATTTGTGATCCACCGTTAGACACCACGGGACCCATCTTGCACACACTTCTGAGTATCCAAGAGTGCGGATAATTGTATCCACACATTCTTTGCTGCTTGACAGATGCAGCTCCAACTGCCGGGCCGTAATGCGTCTGCCCTCGCGAATGTCAACGTCAGCCCGCTACAGAATGTCAAGTGTGACAACCGTGGATTGTCTCCCGACCACTGCAAATCGTGGATCTCCGCCGAACAGCATTCTGATGACCTCAACAACCGTGCCCAGCGAGTAACTGTACTTCTGTCGACGGCAGATGCACCATCGACTTTGCACAAGCGTTTGTGAATATTCCCCACTCTTTCTTTCGCAACAGTGAGACATTCCGTTAAGGCACGTTGCTTGTAACGTAAATCACCTTCAGACGCCATTTTGAAACTGTCCTACGCTATCTGTCGGAAGTGATGGAAACTTGACGAGCTCTCTCAAGACGCTTCACATAATACGTACGTAATGTTTCGCATTCTTAGCATTATTTTCGTGTTATTAATCTATAGATGACGTATGTAGTGATTTAATGTTGTCCGTTGTACTGTCCTCAGTCACCAGTAGATACATCAGCACGTATAAATGTTATATCCTCCTTAGTACAAAGGAAACGGATCGTGAGGCTCACAGTGTTTGTGTAGGGCGTCCGTCTTTATCTTCTTAGCAAGTGCCGGTGCGATGAGGACAGGAAATATTCCTTGGAGCCCTTATCCTTGTTTTACAGAATATTAAATTTCACGAACGCGCCGCTGGATTATCGATAATCTGACGCTGCCAACGTTGCCGCCGAGCGGGTGCCTGTTATTACTTTCGACCACGTATGTTGGCTTTACAGTTTTCCACAGTTCTCACGCTCTCAAAGATAACTTGCTCTTTCTAACGTTTCTTTTACCCTTCATCCCAGAATATTACACTTAAAGTGCATTAAACAGTTTCCGAGAGTGTTTTTCATTCCCAGATTTGCAAAAATCGTAACACGGTCTCTCCTTTCAGTCATCGTACAACGTCGAGATGGCAGATGTTGAGATAACCGATCGTGGAATAGAACATCAAGTGCAAGCGCTTAATACTGGAAAGGCATCAGAATCAGATGAAATACCTTCAAAATTCTACAAAGCTTATGCGAAAGAACTTGCTTTCCTTCTAGTAGCAGTTCATCGCAGATCGCTGGAGCAATGAATGCTATGTGACAACTGCAAGAAAGCGTAGGTCACACCGGTTTACAAGAAGAATCGCAGGACGCTTAATGAAGCACTTAATTATAGAGCTATATCGTTGACGTAGATCTGTTGTAGACTTTCGGAACATATTACGTGCTGAATAATGACGACGTTTTTGGAGAACAAACGTCTCCTCTATAAAAATCAACATCAATTCCGCAAACAGATATCTTGCGAAACTCAACTCCCTCTATTCCCACGCGAGAGCGATATCCCTGTGGACAACAGTGCTCCTTGACTCCAGGGAGACATTTAACACCGTACCGCACCGCCGATTAGTAATAAATTAACGAGCTTACGAAATAGCGACCCGATTTGTTTTTGGATTCAAGACTTCCATACAGACAGAACTCAACACGTTGCCCTTAACGGATCAGAATCAACAGATGTAAAGATAATTTCCGGAATACCCCAAAGAAGTGTGATAGGACTGTTCCCGTTTACGATATATATAAATGATCAACTATAAAGCTCCGGAAGCTTTTTCAGACAGTTCGCAGATAATGCGGCTGTGCAAAAGAAAGCATCAATGCCAGAGGACAATATCGATTTGGAAAATGACTGTTGAATGGTGCAGGTTCCGGCAGTTGACATGACCCTAAATAAATGTAACATATTGCGCATTCATACAGTTCAGCTACACTGTTGATGAAAATTTTTTGGAAACGGTATCTACTGTAAAATACACTACTGGCCATTAAAACTGCTACACTAAGAAGAAATGCAGATGATAGACGGGTATTCATTGGACAAATATAATATACTAGAACTAACATGTGATTACATTTTCACGCTATTTCGGTGCATAGATCCTGAGAAATCAGTCCCCAGAACAACCACCTCTGGCCGTAATAACAGACTTAACACGCCTAGGCATTGAGTCAAACAGAGCTTGGATGGCGTGTACAGGTACAGTTGCCCATGCAGCTTCAACACGATACCACAGTTCATCAAGAGCAGTGACTGGCGTATTGTGACGAGCCAGTTGCTCGGCCACCATTGAAGAGACGTTTTCAATTGGTGAGAGATCTTGAGAATGTGCTGGCCAGTGCTGCAGTCGAACATTTTCTGTATCCAGAAAGGCCCGTACAGTACCTGCAACATGCGTTCGTGCATTATTCTGCTGAAATGTAGCGTTTCGCAGCATCGAATGAAGGGTAGAGCCACGGGTCGTAGCACATCTGAAATGTAAGGTCCACTGTTCAAAGTGCCGTCAATACGAACAAGAGGTGACCAAGACGTGTAACCAATGGCACTCCATACCATCAATCCGGGTGATAAGCCAGTAAGGCGATGACGAATACACGCTTCCAATGTGCGTCCACCACGATGTCGCCAGGCACGGATGCGACCATCATATGCTGCAAACAGAACCTGGATTCATCGGAAAAAATTACGTTTTGCCATTCGTGGACCCAGGTTCGTCGTTGAGTACACCGTCGCAGGCGTTCCTGTCTGTGATGCAGCGTCAAGGGTAACCGCAGCCATGGTCTCCGAGCTGATAGTCCATGCTACTGCAAACGTCGTCGAACTGTTCGTGCAGATGGTTGTTGTCTTGCAAACGTCCCCATCTGCTGACCCAGGGATCGAGACGTGGCTGCACGATCCGTTACAGCCATGCGGATAAGATGCATGTCATCTCGACTGCTAGTGATACTAGGCCGTTGGGATCCAGCACGGCGTTCCGTATTAAACCTCCTGAACCCACCGATTCCATATTCTGCTAACAGTCATTGGAGTTCGACCAACGCGAGCAGCAATGTCTCGATATGATAAACCGCAATCGCGATAGGCTAGAATCCGACCTTTATCAAAGTCGGAAACGTGATGGTATGCATTTCTCCTCCTTACACGAGGCATTACAACAACGTTTCACCAGGCAACCCTGGTCAACTGCTGTTTGTGTATGAGAAGTCGGTTGGAAACTTTCCTCGTGTCAGCACGTTGTAGGTGTAGCCACCGGCCCCAACCTTGTGTGAATGCTCTGAATAGCTAATCATTTGCATATCACAGAATCTTCTTCCTGTCGGTTAGATTTCGTGTCTGTAGCACGTCATCTTCGTGGTGTAGCAATTTTGATGTCCAGTGGTGTCTGTAGGAGTAACTAATCAGAACGCCCTTAGGTAGAATGACCAAATATAGCAAACAGTCGGAGAAGCAGAAACCTGACTGACATTTATACGAATAATCTCAAGGAAGCGTTACTCATCCACGATGGAAGTAGCATACAAGTCGCTTGTTTAATCGATTCTTGAATACCATTTATCAGTCTAGGATCCTTACCAGGTAGGTCTGATAGAAGAAACAAAGAAGATCCAACGTATAGCTGGTGCAAGTGCGTTACAGAGGTGCTCAACAAACTACAGTGGCAGACGTTACAAGAGAGCCGTTGTTCATCACGGAAAACTTGCTATTGAAATTTCGAGTGAGCACTCTCCGGGAAGATTTCCTTCCTTGTATATCTCGCGGAAACATAACGAGAAAATTCGAGAATTTGGAGTTAATACAGAGGTTCATCGACAGTCATTTTTCCCACGCTCCATTCGGAATAGGGAAGAGGGGAACAGTTGGTAGCGCCAGCAGTAACCTCCGCTACACACCGTTAAGTGGCTTGTGGACTGTTACGTAGGTGTAGGTATAGATTATTCACTTTGAGGCAATACCTGTTCCTGGGAGATGCTATTACTATCAGTGTTTTATTTTGTGTGTAACGACCATCGTCTTGGGACATTACAGCAATGAGGTTTTCCGATACACCTATCCAGCCCTTTTTTTCTAAAAAAAAGTTTGAGGGTACTCCGACATTGGATATAATGCAGCGAAAATTACTTATAACTGAGGCATGGGATACCACCCGTCCGCTTTTTGCCATGGCGTCATCAAAATGTCGAACTACAAAAAAAAAAAAAAAAATGGTATCTGACTCTTCAGTTGACTTTACAGCTCAAATGACGCAGGCGATACCAAGAAACACCCAAACATACAAGAGAATGTGGTAAAGAACACTGCAATTTGCATCACCTCAAATGAAGCATGCGATTCCCATCAACCCCTGAACAATAAAAGAAAATTGTATCGTACTCTTGAATTGACCTAAAATACACCTCAAATGAAACAGGTGAGTCCAATCAACCTTCCGACATACAAAACAATGCAAGGAAATATTACCGAACACATATTTTAACCTATAAAACACCACTAAATGTCAATACAACAAAACCCATCCACACCTATAATCAACAACAATAGAAACTACACTATAAAATCTTTTTTAACCTTGTTTGGCTCCAGAAATGGCATAGATGATACGTGGTATCCCGTGCTTCAACTGACCCAATTTTTAATACTGCTTAAAATGTATTTAACTATAAAACCACATTGTAATTTACATTAATAGCATTACAACAGTTTCCAAACTGCTGCTGTAGGGCCTAGTATTCACGCCTTCTTACTTTACTCTTGTTATCAGTAGCAAGATGTCTCCCTTTCATGAACTAAGACCGTACATAGTCCATGGTCTGGAACAACGTCAGTGGAGGGCCAACCAACTTTATGAACATCAGATTTCTGTCTGTGGAAAGATGAAATGAAGCTCTTGTTGGCGAGACGATCAGGCATTTGGGAAAACCCACGTTCACATTCACTCGTTGGAATAGGAACACATTTCAGTGCATTCTGAAGAGGAAGGAGGGATGCTGGAGTTTTCTTCTCCATCAAATACTCCCGAAATCCTCTACATATTTCGCTCTCTGGACGAACAAAACGACAACAAAGTTTTGATATTTGTTTCACCATATGTTATTCCAGGATTTTCAGGCCAATTTGAGGGGTCCAAAACTTTCGCACGTTCAGAGATAGCAATATCCCCTGTCTGCAGAAGACCATTCTCCACCCGCTGTTTCAGACAATCGTAAAATATACTGGGCTCAAGATGTCTGATAGTTTCCCCCTTTTCCGGTGGAATTCCTCTGAAGTTCAGCTCTTGGACTGCTTTGAGAGCTCCACAGTAATGACTGGTGGTATAATGAATATAACTTGTCTAAGAAAGACCTGAAGTGATTCACATGAGGTGGGAAGTCTCTTCTTATTACGTCATTAACTGATAACTCGAGCTTGCTTGAAACAGCCAATGACATCGCTTTTCCCACCAAAAACTGCACTGGTATCGTTCGTATTGCAATTATCAACATGAAAAAGTGAAATAAAAAATTAACGTCCGTGAAATAAATCTTTCGCACTCTTCCAAGTTCTCAACATTGTAAAAAATTACTTTGTGGACGAAGAAGTTTAGGGGTAGGCATCCCCCGGCTTTCCCCCAGAAAAACAGCACCTATCTTTTTATTATGATTATAGATCTCACAATTCTGGTGCTCCCGTATTTTCTGCTGAGTTATTAATCCAGTCACGATCATAAACTGTAACGAATCCCCACACCTGCAACTGTTACAGATTACCAGGTGCCGGCAGTTTTAACAGATGGCCGTAGCTGCCAGCCGACCGAACACATGGGGAATCATAGCGACAGTAGTTCCAAGACAGGCAGGAGTTCAACAAAGGGTGTGTCGTTTATAGCACTCGTCTGTAGTAAGCTCCCTACACGGCATACCACGAAGAAAACGACCTACAGACACACAGTGAGTACTGATTCATTACTGATCGTTCTTGGAAACGTAACTCGCTTTTTATTCACACGGATTACTATTGACAGGGGATCTCAAGCTGAGTGCATATTTCTATATTTTCCGGAGACTTTAGACAGTATTCCTGACAAGCACCTTCTAATCAAATTGTGTGCCTTTGATGTGTAGCCTCCATTGTGCGACTGGATTCGTGACTTCGTCTCAGGAAGGATACAGCTCGTATTAAGTGGCGGGAAGTTATCGAGTGAAACTGAAATTATATCTGGCGTCTTCCAAGCTCTCTGTTGTGCCTTATCTACACAAACGGGTCAGGAGGCAGTCTGAGCAGACCTGTAAGATAGTTTGCAGATGATGCTGTCGTTTACCGTCCACTAGAGTCATTAGAAGATCACTACCTATTACTAAATAGTTGACACAAATTATCTGCATAGGGCGAAAAGTGGCGATGCTGAGCAATAAAAAGTGTGAAGTCCTCCACATGGGCACTAAAACTATTCCACTGAATTTCTGTTACAAGATAAATCACGCAAATGTAATGCTTGCCGATACAACAAAACACGTAGGGATTACAATTACGAACAACTTAAACTGGAGCTTTCAGACAGAAAATGTGGGGGATACGAAGCAAATACCACGTTTTACTGGCAGAACTCTTCGTAGGTGGGACAAATCTATTAAAGAGATTTACTGCTCTACGATTGTCCGTCGTCTTCTTTACCAAATGCAAATGACGGAGGACATCATAAAAGATCAAAGAACGGCAGTTCGTTTTCTTTTATCACGAAATATGGGAGAGAGTGTGACGGATAAGATGCGTGAGGTGGGATGGCTATCATTAAAACAATGGCATTTTTCCAAGCGGCGAGATCATTCACCATTTTCTGCCCCGAATGTGAAAACATTTTGTTGATTCCCATCGACACAGGGGAAAACGACATTGGTGTAATAAAATGAGAGAAATGAGACCACCCATGGAAAATTCAGGTATTCCTTTCCCGCACACGCTACTCGAGAGTTCAGCGGCAGAGAAATATTTTTAAAGAAGTTTTTTTAAACACCTGCCAAGCTCTTAAGTGTGAATTGCGGAGTAGTCATGTAAATGTAGATGCGTTTCGAAGTACCAGTGTCTTTGACAAAATACCGATTGTGGCGTGGAGGGGTTTGAAACTCTGTGTGCCGTCCAGGCTGCAAATTAGAAATTCACCTACTTCATAACGGTGTCTACTAGATGTTCGTTCACTCGGCAACGTAGATACTTACAAGATGATGTAAAAGCAGCGTTGATAAAAAAAACACCATCTAATATCTACAATTACTGAAGCCGCACAACTCTAGTAATGAAATAAAGTTTTGCAGAAAAACTGTCAATAAAAAAATGTTGTTGCTGTTGTGGCCTTCAGTCCCGAGACTGGTTTGATGCAGCTCTCCATGCTACTCTATCCTGTGCAAGCTGCTTCATCTCCCAGTACCTACTGCAGCCTACATCCTTCTGAACCTGTTTAGTGTATTCATCACTTGGTCTCCCTCTACGATTTTTACCCTCCACGCTGCCCTCCAATACTAAATTGGTGATCCCTTGATGCCTCAGAAAATGTCCTACCAACCGATCCCTTCTTCTAGTCAAGTTGTGCTACAAACTCCTCTTCTCCCCAATTCTATTCAGTACCTCCTCATTAGTTATGTGATCTGCCCATCTAATCGTCAGCATTCTTCTGTAGCACCACATTTCAAAAGCTTCTATTCTCTTCTTGTCCAAACTATTTATCGTCCATGTTTCACTTCCATGCATGGCTACACTCCATACAAATACTTTCAGAAACGACTTCCTGACACTTAAATCTATGCTCGACGTTAACAAATTCCTCTTCTTCAGAAACACTTTCCTTGCCCTTGCCAGTCTACATTTTATATCCTCTCTGCTTAAACCATCATCAGTTATTTTGCTCCCCAAATAGCAAAACTCGTTTACTACTTTAAGTGTCTCATTTCCTAATCTAATTCCCTCAGCATCACCTGAGTTAATTCGACTACATTCCATTAGCCTCGTTTTTATTTTGTTGATGTTCATCTCATATCTTCCTTTCAAGACACTGTCCATTCCGTTCAACTTCTCTTCCAGGTCCTTTGCTGTCTGACAGAATTACAATGTCATCGGCGAACCTCAAAGTTCGCATTCGCGAAAATTGATTCCAAGTCCACGGTAGCACTCTCTGATGGTGTCAATACGTACTAGGCCTCGTGGTGAACACATTGTATGCCACCATGTTGTATAACGGTACTTCCGTCATCACCTGACATCACGACCGCGCCCTCTGATGCCGGTACTGTGTACTAAGTCAGTTGGAGTCTGGAGCTCATGGTGAGCACACACACTGGATGGCTGTACTGCATGAAACAAAGACTTCAGTCCGAGTCCTTTTCACCTCTCCAGTTCCTAGGAAGAAGTGAGTTAGATTAGTTCAACTGCCCTTTCTTTCCCACCATTTTCTTAGCAGTAGTAGAGATACATCAAAATTCAAACTCCTCACCAGCTCCTAGGATGAGGTAACAAGTGCCCTTCCTTTCCCGGCATTTTCTTTGGTGGTCTGCATTGTCTTGTTGGAATTTGAACTCCCCGCCATTTTTCTGGGGTAGGGGATGGGGTGAGTTTATTGGACGTAACGCAGTTGACCTATCTTCCCGCCAGAATTCAAACCTGCCGCCAAAATCCGACAATTTCGCTGACATAATCAGATGACGTCATGGCCGCCATTTTGATGACGTCATCGCCGGCATCTTGGATAACGTACTTTGGATGACACTCTCCTGACCCAACGTGTAAAAGGAATTGAAAATGAATATTGGCACAGATTTGAGTTAATGTACGAAACAATAGAGAATATATTGATCAGTGTTGGTCCTGAGAGCGAAGATGAATATGCAACACATGACGACAACAAAGGCAGGGAAACTGACACAGCTGATGAAATTTGATCGGATTGCAATGAACCAGACACAGTAGATGAAGAACTTGGCGCCTACCCCTTGTGTGATGGAGCATCCGCTCCACAACTCTAATCATAAGGATGGTGCAGTTTTCATTGGATGTGGCTGTACCGTCTTCCCTTCCCTCTACAAACTTGATTATGCACTGACTCACAATTAGCTGACCGAAGCCCCTTGACCCCCAGGTGCAACAATATTGTGGTTAACCAATACAAATCAGTGTCAGTAGCCTTCTGGCATTGGTCATCTCTGGTTGTGGGGTGGTGCTAGTACACTGCCGGGAAAAACATTAATACTTCTGAAAAGATATAGATTTTGATCCAATGATGATGTATGTCACCTAGGGGATAGTAGATGTACCGATAATGGTTTCAATGTCGTCCACCAACATTTTTCTGTGGGAGGAGAGGGGGTTAGGTTCGTGGAGGTAACCCAACTGACCTACCTTCCCGCCAAAATTCAAGCTTCCCGCCAAAATCCGCCAATGGGTGTAACTGCCAGAGACCATCTGTGCCTACACTTTAATAGAAAATGCTCACATCCAGAAGGCTCAATGAAATTGAAACTTGTGAAGCAAGAGGACAACCATGCCACGGAGATGCACTTGTAGTTACTACAGCCAACTGAGCGATTTTGAAAGAGGTGAAATTGTGGCCTTCCCAGTGGTGGGATGGACCTTTTGGAGAACTGCTACATGAGTTGGACGTGCTGCTTCGACTGTGCAACGATACTTGTACCAGTGGTCAAGTGAGCATTCGCGCTCTGTAGATGAGGATTTGGATGCCCATGCAGCAGAGACTCCCACTACGATAGTCGTATTGTAAGGTTAGTAGAAGCAGATCAGTCAGATAAGAACGCTTGTGAGCCCAGACGTGTCAACACGGACTGTTGTGAACCGATTATAAGCAGGGACTATGGATACGAACATCTCGAGCCATCATCCACTGACGCTGCAGCATCAAAGTGCACAGCTGGACTGTGTAACATCATAGATTAAGGGTCGACCTGCGACAGCAATCGCACAACTTGCGTACGGGCCGCGAGGCGCCGCCACGAGCGCAATCGTATATAAGTGCCGACGGAGTTCGGACAGCTCTCATTTTGTTGGCATCTCATTTTTGCCTATTCTCTTATTTGCTTAATTGCTTACCTCTTATTCGTTTATGGCTCATGTTGTTGTGCTCTCTTTCAGCCATTCTGATTGTTTTGATTTACTCCCAATTGAGAAGTGCTCATTTTGGCATTTCGCTTTTGCATATTTTTCAGTTTGCTAATAATACGCTCCTTAGCTTTTTACAGTTGAATTGATTAACATAGTCTCATGTAGTGTTTGTTCATTTCAGCCTGTTCATATTTTGATGTTCTGTAAATACTTCCCTTAAACTTGTGTAAAGTATACTCGATGCAGAATTTGTTCTGTTACACAGGTGTAAGGTTTTGAATATAAATTAAATACGAAACCGTACTTTAAAAGGAATTTATTTTTTCAGTTTGTACTACATCAGACGACAATATTGTGATATGAGGGAGAAATTTGAGGGGAGACCCATGGAAACAGTCTTAAGTGATCCCCATAAAAAAAAAGAAAAATTGTGTGACACTGAAAGACGTCACACTGTAGGCACCGAATATATATATATATATATATATATATATATATATATATATATATATACGTCACAACTGGTGCCATCAACAGTCTTAAGTGATCCCCATAAAAAAAAAAAAAAAAAAAAATGTGTGACACTGAAAGACGTCACACTGTAGGCACCGATATATATATATATATATATATATATATATACACGTCACAACTGGTGCCGTCAGAGGATCACTTGGCAGATGGAATAGTGCACCATAGTCCTCAGTGACGACAGCATATTGTGCCTGTATGCAAGTGATGATCGTTTGCACGTACGCCGTAGACCTGGTCAATGTTGTTCGTGTGCTGCACTGGCCCCACCCTGTGCCTCCCAGTCTGGGACCTGATAAGCTTCAACTTTCGTTCACCTGCAGTGTTGTTGGAGGGGATGCTAACCAGCGCTCGCTTCGTGCAGTATGTTGCCAAACCCGTTCTTTTGCTATTCTTGCAGCAGAAAGACAATGTGTTCTTCCAGCAGGATAACGCTCGCCTACACGCTGCCCGTCAAACTTGGCGTTCTCTGCAAGGCGTACAGAAACTTCCCTGTCCAGCACGATCTCTGGACTTGTCTGCAGTCGAGCATGTGCAGGTTACGATGGAACAAGAAGTGACCCATACGACTCGGCAACAAACAACTGTTACAAACAGGTGAACATGTCGAGCGGGCGTGAGGAGGAGGAGGAGGAGATTAGTGTTTAACGTCCCGTCGACAACGAGGTCATTAGAGACGGAGCGCAAGCTCGGGTGAGGGAAGGATGGGGAAGGAAATCGGCCGTGCCCTTTCAAAGGAACCATCCCGGCATTTGCCTGAAGCGATTTAGGGAAATCACGGAAAACCTAAATCAGGATGGCCGGAGACGGGATTGAACCGTCGTCCTCCCGAATGCGAGTCCAGTGTGCTAACCACTCGAGCGGGCGTGACATAATGCTTCCCAGTATTCGGCATCCATCAGTTTAATAAGTCACGGCAGCAAAATACTATTGCGAATTCTTTACAGACGAATGGAAAAACTGGTAGAAGCCGACCTCGAGGAAGATCAGTGTGGATTCCGTAGAAATGTTGGAACACGTGAGGCAATACTGACCCTACGACTTATCTTAGAAAATAGATTAAGAAAAGGCAAATCTACGTTTCTAGCATTTGTAGACTTAGAAAAAGCTTTTGACAATATAGACTGGAATACTCTCTTTCAAATTCTAAAGGTGACAGGGGTAAAATACAGGGAGCGAAAGGCTACTTACAATTTGTACAGAAAGCAGATAGCAGCTATAAGAGTCGAGGGGCATGAAAGGGAAGCAGTGGTTGGGAAGGGAGTGAGACAGGGTTGTAGCCTCTCCCAGATGTTATTCAATCTGTATATTGAGCAAGCAGTAAAGGAAACAAAAGAAAAATGCGGTGTAGGTATTAAAATCCATGGAGAAGAAATAAAAATTTTGAGGTTCGCCGATGGCATTGTAATTCTGTCAGAGACAGCAAAGGACCTGGAAGAGCAGTTGAACGGAATGGACAGTGTCTTGAAAAGAGGATATAAGATGAACATCAACAAAAGTAAAACGAGGATAATGGAATGTAGTCGAATTAAGTCGCGTGATGCTGCCGGAATTAGATTACGAAATGAGACACTTAAAGTAGTAAACGAGTTTTGCTATTTGGGGACCAAAATAACTGGCGATGGTCGAAGTAGAGAGGATATAAAATGTAAACTGGCAATGGCAAGGAAAACGTTTCTGAAGAAGAGAAATTTGTTAACATCGAGTATAGATTTAAGTGTCAGGAAGTCGTTTCTGAAAGTATTTGTATGGAGTGTATCCATGTATGGAAGTGAAACATGGACGATAAATAGTTTGGATAAGAAGAGAATAGAACCTTTCGAAATGTGGTCCTACAGAGGGTAGTAATGAGGAGGTACTGAATAGGATTGGGGAGAAGAGGAGTTTGTAGCACAACTTGACTAGAAGAAGGGATCAGTTGGTAGGACATGTTCTGAGGCATCAAGGGATCACCAATTTAGCATTGGAGGGCAGCGATGAGGGTAAAAATCGTAGAGGGAGGCCAAGTGATGAATACACTAAGCGGATTCAGAAGGATGTAGGCTGCAGTAGGTACTGGGAGATGAAGAAGCTTGCACAGGATAGAGTAGCATGGAGAGCTGCATCAAACCAGTCTCAGTATTGAAGACCACAACAACAACAACAACAACGATCGACTCGATGCCGTAGTCGGCGTCTCCATTGTCACCAGTGTAGGCTACACCAAGTGCTGATATTGGTGTTTCAACGTGGGTCGATGCTGGTACCCCAGAACCGCTTGAGCTACTGGTCTGTAAATTTAAACATTTCATGTACCTTATATGCGCTATTGCAACAATTAATCCTGGATCCATTAGAAACCTCTAACAGGGAATACTAGTTTTTCCGGTGGTGTATTTATAGTGTGTGTGCCGGCCGGTGTGGCCGAGCGGTTCTAGACGCTTCAGTCTGGAACCCCGTGACCGCTACAGTCGCAGGTTCGAATCCTGCCTCGGGCATGGATGTGTGTGGTGTCCTTAGGTTAGTTAGGTATAAGTAGTTCTAGTTCTAGGGGACTGATGACCTCAGATGTTAAGTCCCATAGTGCTCAGAGCTATTTGAACCATTTTATAGTGTGTGTGTGTGTGTGTGTGTGTGTCTGTGTGTGTGTGTTATGAAATCACTCAGCTATCTTCACTTACTGTTATTTGTATTTTCCCGATACTGAGCCTTTTACACTGAAATATTTCCCACATCAACTTTGTTGTGGCTTTATACGTATGAGTGATTGTGCGTGTGTTCTGTTGTGTTGAATACATACACCGTTGGTGGGACACAGGGCGATTGGTGAAACTGTTTTCACATTATACGCTTCCGTTGTAATGGAGATCTGCTCCAGGTGCTGCAGATGCTGTATTGAAGCTGAAAGTGTTAATTAAAGTTGCTTAGAAATATTCGTCGGGGCTCTGTTGCAAAGCAATCAGAGTTGCCTTCAGTTATTAGAAACAGTGGTGGAAAAAAAAAGATCCATGAAGTCACTTCTTATCGGAAGAAAGCATCAAATTATTTAATTAGCTCCCGAGCTGGTATTCATTAATAGATCACACTTGAGTAGATATGTGGAAATAACACGTACCTTTTTGAAATTAACGAAGTTTTATTGACCTTAGTGTCAATGAAATTTTTCTCGCACATGAATTTGCGATTCTCTATTATATATATACATGTATATACGAAAGTTTTTCAGAATTTCGCTATGGTGTTGATTTGTACTACACGATATAGAACAGGTTCGTCTCTCATGAAATTGAATCTTAACAACTACTAAACCTTAGATCTAAGAATAATTGGCTAAGCTCACTACGCCACAGAGTAATTAAGAATATCTTCGTTTCTCTCTTTCGTACTGTCACATTAGTGGATAGCAATCGTATTACAAGATATATCATAGTGTGCGTTATATTTCCGGTATTGTTCTGGAAACTGAGGATTTTAAATTCACTTGGACAGCGCTTATTTGCAGTAGTTTTCCTCACAAATAACAGGTTGGTTACCTGTTGAAATACCAGCGGTTGGCGACGGCGTCGCCTGGCTGAAGTTATTTGAACACTGTATACGCTGGGAGAGACTCCGGCCTCATAAAAATTCTTACTGTCGATGCATTTCGTAGAACTTATTCGAGATTGGCCTTTGTTCGAGTTCTTTCAAAAACTATGGCCGGAGAGATGTAAGGCTTCAGTTGAACGTCGTCCTTCCGAGCAGCAGCTGCTGGCCAGATGTGATCCGGGCGACATCTCATCTGCCATCCTGGCTCTGCACACGCCGGGCCAGCAGTCCGCCTGTTTATGGAAAATTACGGGTCTGTGTGGCACGGGGGGGGGGGGAGGGGGGGGGAGGCACAGTGGGGCTGAGAGGCCAGCGGCCTGCACACTGCCCTATCCTTCTGGCCTCCTCCCCTACTTCCTCCGTGGAGGCCACAAATTTATTCATCGATTCCCAAAACGCCGATCGTAACCGTTTCTGCCTCCATCCCTTCCCATCCTCGTCTCCCTATCAGGGCACGATTCCTTTCTGCAAAATACAACACTGGTTCGAGGAGAAAAGAGCGAACAGATGCTGCGAGTGGCGACGTATGAGATTCCATTCGGACAAACGGTGATTTCTTTCCAGCCTTCCACTGCTACTGCTCCCGCCGCTTTCCGTTTCCAATAAGCAAACGGAATGAAATCGTCTTTTAAAAATATACTTGCCTCGATTTCCATATCCCCTCAGGCATTTTATGAATCTCGCGCTTATTTAGAAACTAACAGGCTGAAAAAAATCGAAATAAACAGGTCTAATGATTTGTAGAATACATTGGCCACATGTAAGAAATAATCTGCGCTACAGACATATTTTACACGCCTTTGAATGATGCACGAATTCATGTACACGAACGAGGTGCTGATTCAAAATTTAAAGTTCACTGTTTCATTTAGACTCTTAGAATTTATAAGGCAATTGCAGGATATTTGACTGGTGGTTTATGTAAACCAGAGACAAATCATGTACAGAAAATGAGCTGCCTATTGAGAGTTTAAAGTTTAATATTTAGCTTAGAATTTTGAAGAGTTCTATTCCAGTATCTTTAAAATTTTAGATTAAATAGGGAACTTTAAATGCTCAGTAAATACCTAATTTGCTGTACATGATTTCGTACAACAGTCAAACGTGCATTACATTTTCTCTAGTTTGTCTTATTTCTTATTATTAGACAAATTATTTCAAAAAAGATTTGACCATCTCTTTTTTAATTACTTATCTTAAATTTCAGCCGCGCGGGATTAGCCGGGCGGTCTATGGCGCTGCAGTCATGGACTGTGCGGCTGGTCCCAGTGGAGGTTCGAGTCCTCCCTCGGGCATGGGTGTGTGTGTTTGTCCTTAGGATAATTTAGGTTAAGTAATGTGTAAGCTTAGGGACTGCTGGCCATAGCAGTTAAGTCCCATAAGATTTCACACACATTTATTTTTGAACTTAAATTTCACGTTTTGTTTAAAAAACATAAATATAACATGTTTTATCTCCGGCTACTTTCAAGCAATCAAATAATTTTTGCAAGTATTCTCCTCATGCTGGTCAGTTTGATACCCTCTTTACACATTTCTCGCTCTTACTTTGGCTATGAAAATTCCGACTACAATCCAGTGCGTAATTTCCAGGGAGTCTTCTTTTCGCTGCTCTCAAACGTTTCATCAAGAGATGAAACTAGACCACACTTTTCTGAGACAAGGAAAGGCTTGTGAATGCGCGTACTAACATCTCGTTGGAAACGTTCCTTAATGTTGGTCAACTTTATCCCGAGCGGGGTGAAAGAACAGTCCTTTACGAATTAATACAAAAATATTCAAACGTGTGTGAAATCTTATGGGACTTAACTGCTAAGTTGATCAGTCCCTAACCTTACTCACTACTTAACCTAAATTATCATAGGGTCAAACACACACACCCATTCCCGAAGGAGGACTCGAATCTCCACCAGGACCAGCCGCACAGTCCATGATGCAGCTCCCTAGACCGCTCGGCTAATCCCACGCGGCCCAATTAATACAAATCAAGGAGGAACATTCATGTATCACTGCATATACCTCGATAGCTTATACTCACAAATTATGCTAATATAGAGACATAGTCCACAGGTACGCACCTTTAAGCGTAGCGGTGGACAAAATTTTCATGACAATCGTTTGCCAAGCAAGAGAAGAAGAGGTGGCGATACTAATTTTCTGTTCACCAAATCTTCCGTGAATTCCTCATGTCAAATCACTAGTCTCTGTAGTCCCTCATAGAGTCTTAGAATGTGACACGCATGGCCCATACATTCATCTGACGGCGATTTTGTTAGGCGTCACCCTTCACACTGTTATAAAAGCGTAACTGTGTGCTGGTACGAGATCCTAACCGCTCCCCCCCCCCACCCCCATCTTCCACCCACATTTCTTATTTTAACTCAGTACCCATCCACAAGAACACAAACACAACACTACACTCACAACTGCCCACACGATGCACATACATATTTGCCATTTCTCACGTTGGACGAAGCATGACAAGTCAGCTTCAATCGGTATTACACATGCGAAGAACCTGACCTCAAGCGACGATTGTTGATTTTTCTATGCTTATAATAAGGATAGCCAGTTATTTTCTTAAAAAATATAACAAGTTTCTAGAGAAATCTTCCTGGAAAATTAAAATCGCGTATCGGAGCGGGATTCGAACTGGGAGCCTTGACTTTTGCAGGCATTCCTAGTTGCTTAGACTACGACAACGCCTCTCTGACGGTTTATGAAGGTTTCAGTTCCGGTCCAGCACACAGCTGTTCCAAAACAACCTATATGCCACTGCAGAGCAAAATCTTGATTCTGGAAATTCCAGTTGAAAATCGATAATGTTCAGAGTGCTGGAATGTGTGTTTATATAGAAGTATGCTCGGTAGCTGGAGCTAATAGCCCCATCTCTGTTTGGAAGTGGAGTGTAAATATTCCATTGAATCTTATCAGAAAAATTGCACGGCAAGAAATAATAGTCTAAGAACACTTGCAAATGGTTGTTTTTCGAAATCTTGCATGTTTTCTATTGTACAGGAAACATTTTGCACTCAATAGAGAAACACTTCTTCGACAACCAACTGACAGCACGGGTATTAGCGGCACTCGATTACATTCACATACAGTTTCACATACTGTCTACATAGAATGAAAGAGCGCCGAAAGTGGGGTAAAAAAATGGTTCAAATGGCTCTGAGCACTATGGGACTTAACATCTATGGTCATCAGTCCCCTAGAACTTAGAACTACTTAAACCTAACTAACCTAAGGACATCACACAACACCCAGTCATCACGAGGCAGAGAAAATCCCTGACCCCGCCGGGAATCGAACCCCTGGAGCCCGGGCGTGGGAAGCGAGAACGCTACCGCACGACCACGAGATGCGGGCAAAGTGGAGTAAAGTTACGGTAGCTGTGGTGTAATATCTCGCAGAACAGTTGGTTGCCACTGTGGAAATTTACAGCCATTTGTTGGATACCTCGCTTAGGAAAGCCTGTCTAGATCATGTTGTGCTAACATTTTCATAAACATGTTTACTTAACGTCCCGTACACCAAAAAAAGTGTGTGAAATCCTATGGGACTTAACTGCTAAGGTCATCAGTCCCTAGGCTTACACACTACTTAACCTAAATTACCCTATGGACAAACCACCCACCCATGCTCGAGGGAGGACTCGAACCTCCGCCGGGACCAGTCGGACAGCCCATGACTGCAGCGCCTTGACCGCTCGGCTAATCCCGCGCGGCAGTCGCGTACCCATAAACATTTTACTTAATGTGGAACGCCTTTATAATATTCACAACTCATATAACTTCAGTGTGAGTCAGTATAAACAAATGGTCGCAATAATAAATATAAATTATTGTATTTACATTTTTGTTTTGTAGGCTTGTAGCTTAACGTCACAGAAACAGACGGAGACACCTCAGAACAAGAGTGCGCTGCACTCCAAATTGTTGTGAGACTAATTAGAAATACAAAAGGCTAGGAAACACCTTATCAGGGTGATCACGGAGTTCAAGACTTCCCCTTACTAGATAACTTCATCAAATTAATGTTTCTCGTCATCATTTACTTTACCAAAGGTAAATTAAAGCCAATTTAGGCCGGTGGAGTGGCCGTGCGGTTCTAGGCGCTACAGTCTGGAGTTGCGTAACCGTTACGGTCGCAGGCTCGAATCCTGCGTCGGGCATGGATGTGTGTGATGTCCTTAGGTCAGTTAGGTTTAAATAGTTCTATGTTCTAGGGGACTGATGGCCACAGCAGTTAAGTCCCATAGTGCTGAGAGCCATTGGAAGCCAAAGCCAATTTATTTGTTACTTTTAGCGGAATACAAATGGAGAATCGGGCTTCTATTACAGGTATCAGAATTTCGCGGTTTTAATTGGTTGAAGCAGGATGAACGATGTTCTTATAGCGTGATAGGATTCAGGATTGCGTATCCTGACGAGTCTCCTTCAGTAACCGAGATGCTTATAGTTTGCCTTAAATATTGTAAAGCTGTGTGTCATGCTGCAAGTATATTTTTCAGTGCCCCCAAAAAGTTCGGCCGGCCGCTGTTGCCGAGCGGGTCTAGGCGTTTCAGTCTGGAACCGCGCCACCGCTACGGTCGCAGGTTCGAATCCTGCCTCGGCCATGGATGTGTGTGATGTCCTTTGGTTAGTTAGGTTTAAGTAGTTCTAAGTTCGAGGGGGCTGATGACCTCAGATGTGAAGTCCCATAGTGCTACAGACACTTGTACCTTTTTCTTTCTTTTTTTTTTTTTTTTTTTTTTAAAGATCGCCAATGCGAACTGTACATTTTTTAAGCCATTCTCGAGTCGTGACCACGCAGTAAAGAGCGCGGCTTATGAAGTAAGCCAAATGGCAGCATTGTTGACATTACATGAAACCACTCCGAATGGGCGGGGTTCGCCGCGCCGGTCCCAGCTGAGGTACGTGGAACTGCTAACGTCGCATGACCAGAAGTGAAGTAACATTTTGTTAACTCGGAGCCCTTACGTGATACTGAGAAAAGTACATGTTGCTCATTTAACCAGGTGTAGCAACCTGTGCTCGGCAGAAAGCGAACTACGATAAATGGTAGGACAAGTATCTGACAAACCTACTCGTGTCTCTCTCCCCCTCCCCCCTCCCGTCGCCAGTAAGACTATAACAGAAGCTTAGCGAAAGGGTATAAATAGTATAATAGAGCTTAGGGGCTCAAAGCATTCAGCCGTGACGCCATTCTGTCTGTATCTTGAAATGGAGAGAATGTCGGGCTTCTGTGGTACAGTGAAACCACGGCTAATACTGGGTGATGACTACTATCCGGCTGGGGGAAGCTCACCCTTGCAAGCCTAAGCGTCAACAACCACCGTCCTGGTGGTGACTGGGGCACTGCTGTTTTGGCATCAGGACGGTTAGTGCCGACTATCACACCCAAGTGCACGACGATTGTGCACTGGTGCGCGTAGCCATGGAGGTAAGAATAAGGGGAGATGGCGCTACATATCCCAGCCGTACTACGATTTGAAGCCATGGGGACGTGGCTCGCTGCCATGACACTCTGACCGAAACATTGCCAGTGTGCTATAGCGCTGCGTGTATTACAGTCGCTAATTGCACCATATACGCATGTAACGTCATCAGATTGGTTGTTTCAAAGTTTTTGTTTAAAATAAAATCTCGTAAAGGCGAAATTCCGCGTTTCTTCTGATTAAAAATAGTTTTTAATGCAATATTACGAATAGCTAGCCTTCAATGTAAACGATACAATTTTGTTAATTCAGTAATAAACGTGTATCACAAACTAAATAACAGAAACTGAAAACTAAGTTAGCTATACCCTCCCTCCAAAGCCCCATAAATACATCTTGTTTGTAATACGTACTGGGACACTTCAGTTACTTTACACTACTGGGAAACACTGTTTATTACCACCAATATTTACTGAAATACGGTACATAGAATGGCAAATCTACACAGTGTCCTGTTTAGGCCTATACTTTACGCCAGTTAATGTTGTTGTTGTTGTGGTCTTCAGTCCTGAGACTGGTTTGATGCAGCTCTCCATGCTACTCTATCCAGTGCAAGCTTCTTCATCTCCCAGTACCTACTGCAACCTACATCCTCCTGAATCTGCTTAGTGTATTCATCTCTTGGTCTCCCTCTACGATTTTTACCCTCCACGCTGCCCTCCAATACTAAATTGGTGATCCCTTGATGCCTCAGAACATGTCCTACCAACTGATCCCTTCTTCTGGTCAAGTTGTGCCACAAACTTCTCTTCTCCCCAATCCTATTCAATACTTCCTCATTAGTTATGTGATCTATCCATCTAATCTTTAGCATTCTTCTGTAGCACCACATTTCTAAAGCTTCTATTCTCTTCTTGTCCAAACTATTTATCGTCCATGTTTCACTTCCATACATGCCTACACTCCATACAAATACTTTCAGAAATGACTTCCTGATACTTAAATCTATACTCGATGTTAACAAATTTCTCTTCTTCAGAAACGCTTTCCTTGCCATTGCCAGTCTACATTTTATATCCTCTCTACTTCGACCATCATCAGTTATTTTGCTCCCCAAATAGCAAAACTCCTTTACTACTTTAAGTGTCTCATTCCCTAATCTAATTCCCTCAGCATCACCCGACTTAATTCGACTACATTCCATTATCCTCGTTTTGCTTTTGTTGATGTTCATCTTATATCCTCCTTTCAAGACACTGTCCATTCCGTTCAACTGCTCTTCCAAGTCCTTTCTGTCTCTGACAGAATTACAATGTCATCGGCGAACCTCAAAGTTTTTATTTCTTCTCCATGGATTTTAATACCCACTCCGAATTTTTCTTTTGGCTACAAACCTGTCTTACTCCCTTCCCAACCACTGCTTCCATTTCATGTCCCTCGACTCTTATAACTGCCATCTGCTTTCTGTACAAATTGTAAATAGCCTTTCGCTCCTTGTATTTTACCCCTGCCACCTTTAGAATTTGAAAGAGAGTATTCCAGTCAACATTGTCAAAAGCTTTCTCTAAGTCTACAAATGCTAGAAACGTAGGTTTGCCTTTCCTTAATCTTTCTTCTAAGATAATTCGTAAGGTCAGTATTGCCTCACGTGTTCCAGTGTTTCTACGGAATCCAAACTGATCTTTCCCGAGGTTGGCTTCTACTAGTTTTTTCCATTCGTCTGTAAAGAATTCGTGTTAGTATTTTGCAGCTGTGACTTATTAAACTGATAGTTCGGTAATTTTCACATCTGTCAACACCTGCTTTCTTTGGGATTGGAATTATTATATTCTTCTTGAAGTCTGAGGGTATTTCGCCTGTTTCATACATCTTGCTCACCAATTGGTAGAGTTTTGTCAGGACTGGCTCTCCCAGGGCCGTCAGTAGTTCCAATGGAATGTTGTCTACTCCGAGGGCCTTGTTTCGACTCAGGTCTTTCAGTGCTCTGTCAAACTCTTCACGCAGTATCGTATCTCCCATTTCATCTTCATCTACATCCTCTTCCATTTCCATAATATTGTCCTCAAGTACATCGCCCTTGCATAGACCCTCTATATACTCCTTCCACCTTTCTGCTTTGCCTTCTTTGCTTAGAACTGGGTTTCCATCTGAGCTCTTGATATTCATACAAGTCGTTCTCGTATCTCCAAATGTCTCTTTAATTTTCCTGTAGGCAGTATCTATCTTACCCCTAGTGAGATAAGCCTCTACATCCTTACATTTGTCCTCTAGCCATCCCTGCTTAGCCATTTTGCACTTCCTGTCGATCTCATTTTTGAGACGTTTGTATTCCTTTTTGCCTGCTTCATTTACTGCATTTTTATATTTTCTCCTTTCATCAATTAAATTCAATATTTCTTCTGTTACCCAAGGATTTCTAGTAGCCCTCGTCTTTTTACCTACTTGATGCTCTTCTGCCTTCACTACTTCATCCCTCAAAGCTACCCATTCTTCTTCTACTGTATTTCTTTCCCCCATTACTGTCAATTCTTCCCTTATGCTCTCCCTGAAACTCTGTACAATCTCTGGTTCTTTCAGTTTATCCAGGTCCCATCTCCTTAAATTCCTACCTTTTTGCAGTTTCTTCAGTTTTAATCTACAGGTCGTGACCAATAGATTGTGGTCAGAGTCCACATCTGCCCCTGGAAATGTCTTACAATTTAAAACCTAGTTCCTAAATCTCTGTCTTACCATTATATAATCTATCTGATACCTTTTAGTATCTCCAGGGTTCTTCCATGTATACAACCTTCTTTCATGATTCTTAAACCAAGTGTTAGCTATGATTATGTTGTGCTCTGTGCAAAATTCTACCAGGCGGCTTCCTCTTTCATTTCTTAGCCCCAATCCATATTCACCTACTACGTTTCCTTCTCTCCCTTTTCCTACACTCGAATTCCAGTCACCCATGACTATTAAATTTTCGTCTCCCTTCACTATCTGAATAATTTCTTTTATTTCATCATACATTTCTTCAATTTCTTCGTCATCTGCAGAGCTAGTTGGCATATAAACTTGTACTACTGTAGTAGGTGTGGGCTTCGTATATATCTTGGCCACAATAATGCGTTCAGTATGCTGTTTGTAGTAGCTTACCCGCATACCTATTTTGCTATTCATTATTAAACCTACTCTTGCTTTACCCCTATTTGATTTTGTGTTTATAACCCTGTAGTGTTAGCTTTTAATTTGGTACATGATGAAGACAAAGTGAGTTACTCAACACTTCGATTATCGACGATACGTACGTATTATACTGAAACGTGAACTTGAAAACTAAGAATTTAATTCTTTGAATTAACATACCTTTTGCAAATGTTTTGGGTGTGTAGGGAAAACTGATGGTACAGCATTTTCTCGGAGCCTTACTGTTGAAAGGGAAGTTCGGTCTATGTCCTCTTCTCGGAAATGCTGAGAACATATAGTGCTCGATTTAGACGCACGCCAGTTCTTCCTCCTCACGGCATTCTCCCACAGAGCATCCCGACTTTCATTTTTAGGAAATCTAAAATCATACAGGAGAAAAACACGCTATAGTACAAGTACCGATGTAGCACACGTTCATTCACAATGAAGTTGTAAAATCACACTTAACGAGACAACTTACACATGAAATGCTATTCCCTTCGATTTCGCATCACAATCAGAACGATTCGTACATCCGAACACCACACAAGTCACCATAATAGCGCAAAATCCTTCCAATAGCGAGCTACAAGCCTATGCACACAAGCTTACAGCAGAAATGTTTTGGTCGGATTGAGATGGCTACCCTCGGCTTCACATAGCTTCACAGCTGTGACGTCACGGCGTCTCCCACTATTCTTACCTCCATGCGCGTAGCTAGCGAAACTCTGGAGGACCTGAGTGGGTCGCGAACGCTCTACGCACGCTGATGACCCATACGGCGCCGCTACAGCAGCCACACATGGCTCAGATCAGTGGAAGTCACCGGCGTTACCGGGGCGTCAGTGGACTGAGCCATCGGATTCGTTTGCGAGCACACAGTACAGTCCCGAGACCAGCCGCAGTGCCGTTTTATAAGGCTGCTTGGATGAACACCTGTCCGTAGTACCACTGTTTAACTGCAAGCTCTGACGTAAATCTGCCCTCTTCCACACCATTTCTCTCGCCCATCCTGACATGTAGTACATGTCTGATCAACAATTCGCACAGTAGACAGTCGTTTAAATTCACCTGTTAAAAGTATTAATATAAAACTGAATGAAGAGTCCAATAGTCCACTACAGTTGTATAATAGACCCACACAAGCGGTTTCATAACATTTAAGTTGCATTTCTGCTGTATATAAATGCTATGTCATAAGGTGTGAGGAGTAGTTGCACAACGCCTCAGAGCGACGGTGTGGCTACGCAAAGTTGTCAGAGATCCTCAATTGATAAAAGACCGTCATCAATTGATAAAAAAGCACCATCAATGATGAATATCACGCCTATGTTAAAATCACGAAGTGCCACCATTTTACCAATTAAAATATATTCCTGTTGGCCTATGTCACGTAACAGACAATGCCGCTCGTAGATATTATCCATGGAAGTACTGTGCTCAAAAGCCGAAATGCTCATGTGCTATGCACCAACATAGCAGCTGACAACGAGCGTCCCATATGTTATCGAAGCGTGTGCTGTGGCTGATGACATTTAATCAATTGAATAGTGCTAACAACTTTGGCGAGACACACCAACTTTTACTTTGTTATATTATGCAAGTACCCTTCACACCATATCACATAGCATTTATATACACCACAAGGTACAACTCGAAAGTTGCAAAACCTGTTGTGTGGGTCTATAGTCGACCTGAATAAATACAGCTGCAGTGGCTACTGGACTGCCTACTGTATAAATTGTCGATCTATCAAGTATAACTATCTGCGACTTGTAGTAGCCCTGACAGACCGAGTCGTCACAGTCTTATAGTTATACAAGTATTGTAATAGAGGGTGACAATTATTGAACTATATGAAAAATAACGTAAATTAGTTACAAACTGCGGCGTACACATACTTTATTAAATATGTAAACGTCACTACAGATATTCGGATTTAGGTTACGACATGTTCGATATGCCTGCCACCATTGGCGATGATGTGGCGCAGACGAATAGCGGAAGATCAGTTTTGTCGGTGACCTCCTGAATCGCTATTTTTCAGCTCAGCAATGGTTTTGTGTTTATTGTTGTACACCTTATCTCTAACATAGAAACGAGTCGCATGTGTTCAGATCCAGAGAATAGGGCGACCAATCGAGGCGCATACCAGTGGCCTCTGGGTACCCTAGAGCCAGAATGCGGTCCGCAAAGTACTCGTCCAAGACATCAAACACTCTCCTGCTTCGATGGAGTCGAACTCCGTCTTGAATGAACCACCTCTTGTCGAATCAGGGTCACTTTGGATAATGGGGATGAAATCATCTTCCAAAACCTTCACGTACCGTTTGGTAGTAACCGTGCCATCAAGGAATATCGAACCAATTATTCCGTGACTGGACATTGCACACCGCACAATCAACCGTTGTGGGTGAAGAGACTTCTCAATCGCGAAATGCGGATTCTCTGTCCCCCAAATGCGCCAGTCTTGCTTATTGATGAACCCATCCAAATGAAAGTGGAATTCCTCGCTAAACCAAACCATATTCATATCGAAATCCTGTTCACCAGTTCTGTGGAGAGTAATGTTGGTGAAACAACCGCTGTTCCTTGTAACTGGGTCTTAATGGTTGACTGGTTTGAATTTTGTATGGGAAGAGACGCCGGTCTTCAACAACTATTTGTCGCAGTGCCTCTCGGTTGATTCCCACCTGTTGTTCAGCTCGTCTGACGGATTTCCTGGGAATGGTTTGAAACACAGAGCGAGTCTTCTCGAAATTTTCAGGAATTTTCACCCTTTTTGGACGACCGACATTGTCAACACTATCACCACAAATACTACCCGTTCTCTGAAACTTGCGAATCAAATTCTTAATTGTTAGCACGCTTGGAACGCTTGTCTTCAGCTTCAACTCGGGCGCAAATTTCCTTTGAGTCGCAGTTGGTCTTTTATTGCTCGCAAAGTAGGCTCGCATAGTAGTACCGTGACATTTTCACGTGCAAGTAGCCGACAACAACAAGACGCGTGCGCATGCGCTAATTACTTGCCGTCATATCCCGCAGCGAGCCGTGCAGTTTGAACGTCCTGACGCAAACCGTCCAGAAGTTATGAAAATATTATTTCATGTAGTTCAATAATTATCACCCTGCTTATAAGCGATGTAATTATGTAACATCATTATTCATTTTGATTTTTGAGTTTGTGCCGGCGTATCTGTTATACGGCATGCTTATAATAATCTGTATTTATACGTTTAAATGTGAACTGTAGTTTACAAATTAATTTTTGGTGCTCCATGAGGATGCCTATAGGCCCATAGGTATAAGGTGTTACATGACACTCTTCAGTAAAGAAAAATACGGTCTTCTTCTGTGCTCTGTAGATAACCTACGTTTCTAGCATTTGTAGACTTAGTGAAAGCTTTTGACAATGTAAAGGAAACAAAAGAAAAATTCTGAGTAGGAGTTACAATCCATGGAGAAGAAATAAAAACTTTGCGGTTCGCCGATGACATCGTAATTCTGTCAAAGACAAATGGTTCAAATGGCTCTGAGCACTATGGGACTTAACTTCTGCGGTCATCAGTCCCCTATATCTTAGAACTACTTAAACCTAACTAACCTAAGGACACACACAGCCATGCCCGAGGCAGGATTCGAACCTGCGACCGTAACGGTCGCGCAGTTCCAGACTGTAGCGCCTAGAACCGCTCGGCCATCCTGGCCGGCCATTTGTTTGGAGTGTAGCCATGTATGGAAGTGAAACATGGACGACAAATAGTTTAGACAAAAAGAGAATAGAAACTTTCGAAATGTGGTGCTACAGAAGAATGCTGAAGATTAGATGGGTAGGTGAGATAACTAATGAGGAGGTATTGAATAGAATGGGGAGAAGAGAAATTTGTGGCACAACTTGACTAGAAGAAGGGACCGCTTGGTAGGACACGTTCTGAGGCATCAAGGGATCACCAGTTTAGTATTGGAGGGCAGCGTGCAGGGTAAAAATCGTAGAGGGAGACCAAGAGATGAATACACTACGCAGATTCAGAAGGATGTAGGTTGCAGTAGGTACTGGGAGACGAAGAAGCTTGCACAGGATAGAGTAGCGTGGAGAGCTGCGTCATACCAGTCTCTGGACTGAAGACCACAGCAACAACATTTTTATTCAGGCAGGCTTAGGTTCCTTCATTCTCAAGGCCCTGTTCTAGCATTTTGATAATTGGTGTGGATGGACATAGTGATATGCACACTTTGCAATTAAAACTATTATAGGCAGTAAACGAGGTACACTTTTGAGAGCGAAAATCTTCACAACGTAATAATAAAAAACTGTCTGTCCTGGACAATGCCACGAGGAGCAGGGAAAGGCCGTATGATACAGTCCTACTAGGTAAGGAGCTTGTAGGCAGCCACGGGCAAACACAGCGAAGGAGTGCTCTCAGAAGTGGCTGTTGGAAACACAGCAGCGGGTAGGGCACCCAGCGAAGGCAGCATGATAATTTTATAGGCAGCCATCGCTGGTGGGGTCCGTGGCGGAGACTTGGAGTGGCTCTGGATTCGGTGGAGCCTGAAACCTGGCTGGCTGCAGAGGTGGAACGCTGACCTAAGCAAGGCCAGCGGAAGGATAGATGCACAGAGTTACGAGGATAAATGACTGCAGAGATGTACGTAGTCTCCTACAAGCGTACTGTGTTTTGCATGACACGTAGTGGTGTGGCTGCCGCCCGCGGGCGCTGCTGCATGTTCTGGTATGATTTTTTTTTTTAGTAATTTAATTGAAAGCTTTGTTGCTTTGTTAAAAATAAAATTGGTTCTTTTTGTCGTGACAGAATAAATTACTATTAATCACACCAGATTTGTCGGAGAACAGCAGCAACATGTGTAATTGATCCAGCTTTAAGAAATTCTATTACCTTTTAGCGGAAAATTCGTGCGGTACTCTCCGACGTTAGAAAAGTCGTGGTGTTCCGTTCGGAGCAGGAGGCGGCTGTCTTTTCTCATTCGCGATATCGAAAATTACTAAAAAAAATGAACAGAAATTTTTTTTCGGAGGAAGATCGCGCGGAGAAAACAGACGGAAGTTACATGAAAGAAACCTAAGGGACCAACTAATTGGATTTGTACGAACATATAAACGGAACTGAAAGAACTTGGAATAAATACTATAACGATGTCGTCACGACAGCCTCCTGTTCCGACAGAACACACACTGGATCATAAGCTGCATAAATCTTTTAAACAGGAAAGATTATCACAAGTATAATTAATTAAAATAAGGTTGAGAGATTTTCTTTGAAATTAAATAAACTTCAAGGCTTCAAGTATTATATTATGAAACGGAAACTTACATTAACATGGCCACCCAATGCGGCGGTGGAGCGAATTTTCATGATACACATCCTCGCTTGTTTGTGGCTACATATATTTTTAATCACTTAAACTCTTAAATTTACAATAAAATGATTATATCAGTATGGAGCACAATACTTTTGCGTCCGACCCGCAACACATTCACAGAACAGCTAGAGAGCGGCGCGGCTCCCTGCAGAAGTAAAAATTGGCAATTGTTATTTTGAAGCATAGGTGCATCGTTTTTTTTTTTTTTTTTTTTTTACTGATCGATAGCAGCGTATAACAGTTTATAGTTATCGTGATATTCTGCGCTTTTCAGGAGCGCGGCAAAGATATCTGGTTACAACATTCATTGGTATATGTTAAAAGTTCGCACATGCTGACGCGAATACAGAAAAAAAACTTTTACATGTTAAAAATCGCAGTGATAAAGGCTGTAATGTCACAATGTGCAGGAGGCTTTACTGCACACAGTACGTCGGCTTATATTTACAAAAAAGCTCCCAAGTGAGGTGAGAGCAGTACCTCGCGTGCGGAACTTACACGTAAGTGTAGTGGCCGAAATATTCAGGAGGCAGCCCTGCATACGCAATATGCCCCATGTCTTATTCTTATTCCATTCAGTTAGAGCCGCGCGGGATTAGCCGAGCGGTCTATGGCGCTGCAGTCATGGTGTGTGCGGCTGGTCACTGTGGAGGTTCGAGTCCTCCCTCGGGCATGGGTGTGTGTGTTTGTCCTTAGGATAATTAGGTTAAGTAGTGTGTAAGCTTAGGTACTGATGACCTTAGCAGTTAAGTCCCATAAGTTTTCACACAAATTTGAACATTTTTGATTCAGTTAGAACTCCACCCTCGTTGTAAATTATAGAAGAGACATAGGAAACGCATGGGATGTATTGTCAGAGAAGGGAAGAGCGATATATCCTGTAGTCATTTCAAGCTGTGTTGAGAATTACCTACTACCTCTGTGTATCGGCAGCTGTTGTTAAGAGATGACTGTTGAAATATATCTAGTTAAAGAAGTAGTCGATCCAAATCTGTGATATACTTTACAATACGAAACTGCACATGCACGATGCAGAACAGATGATCACATGAAAGCAATCGCTTCATTCAGTATGGGCTGAACCCATAGAAGCTTTTCTTTTGAGTTGTTGTCGAGCGCAATACGCATGTATAACTTATGGCAATAAAGGTTTGTCATCTAATCATTTATTTTGAAACAGGGGAGGCACACAGAATTAAAAAAGAAATATCTATCTACATGTTTCACATAGCTATCTTCCTCATGCAATATACTGAAGTTACTATCAGGGACATACAACGTTACGACCAAAAAAAGGCTCTGAGCACTATGCGACTTAACTTCTGAGGTCATCAGTCGCCTAGAACTTAGAACTAATTAAACCTAACTAACCTAAGGACATCACACACATCCATGCCCGATGCAGGATTCGAATCTGCGACCGTAGCGGTCATGTGGTTCCAGACTGAAGCGCCTAGAACCGGACGGCCACACCGGCCGGCTACGACCAAATAAAAAAATGGTTTAATATTTTAGATTGAAAAATTAATATTCACGCTTTACATTTCTGTTACCTGTTTCAAAAATGCAACTAGTTTCATAGAAAAAATGTTTTTTGAAGAGAAAGATCACAAAAATTGCCACATACACAAAACAGAGTACGTAAGATATTTACACAGACAAAACACGTTAATTGAAACATTTTATTGTGTATTGGCGAAATAACAACTTACATTAATCATAGATAATTTTCTAAAATATTGTTGATAAAATAATCTTGCACCTTCGAACATAAATTTTTAAAACTGTATACTTTGGTTGAAATTTGTTTCTTAATTAAAATATTGTAATAACTGGAAATGCGTTTTGTGGAAGATTTTGATGCGGGCTGTAAACAGACTCAAAGCGTGCCACCCGCATTCACATCTTATTCAGTAGTTGAGTTGTTCCAAAGTTTTCGTTATGATTTTCAGTTTTAGTTACTCTCTTCTGAAAGTAAGCATTATAAAATGTTTCACAGATTTTTTAATGTATTATTTTCTAAGAAGTGTTTTGAAAGAAAATAAATCATCATAAAAGATATGCATGAAACTGTGTCATTCAATATAACAAGAAACCGGTCACGTAGATAAAGAGATGCGAAGGAGCTGCGAATGATCCGCAAGAGAGTCAAATAAGATAAGCAAAAGTCTCTTAGTACTCGTAATTATTTCTTTCTAGTTATAGTTACACAGTGCAACACTGATTTTCGATTCCATCAAAAATGCACTTGTAATCATTAATGTCCAGCTTGAGAAGAAATAAGCTGTAGTGTCACTGGGTCTTAAGCAGGGCGCTGCTGGTTGGTGGGAGTGGATGAGTGGGGTATTGTGGGGGAGAGGGGGGGGGGGGGGAGGGCTTGGGGGAAGAAAATGAAAGGTGATGTGAGAAGGCGTGCTGCTGTGAATGGCGAATTGGGATTGCAGCTTCACGACGAAAGACGCTGGGTGCACTTGCTACTGGTCAGTATTCAATAAATGTTTTGGCTTCCGTCATATCGGTGCTGAATTGGTACGTTTGTCTGTAGGACAAGGGAAAAGATGCGAGTTTGATTAGCGGACTTTTCTGGGTATGTCACTGAAAATGACGATTTTACATCCATTCTTGAACTGTCGCTGCTTACGTACCCAAGATTGTTTTCTGCGTATCTCGCATGGGATATACACTCCTGGAAATTGAAATAAGAACACCGTGAATTCATTGTCCCAGGAAGGGGAAACTTTATTGACACATTCCTGGGGTCAGATACATCACATGATCACACTGACAGAACCACAGGCACATAGACACAGGCAACAGAGCATGCACAATGTCGGCACTAGTACAGTGTATATCCACCTTTCGCAGCAATGCAGGCTGCTATTCTCCCATGGAGACGATCGTAGAGAGGCTGGATGTAGTCCTGTGGAACGGCTTGCCATGCCATTTCCACCTGGCGCCTCAGTTGGACCAGCGTTCGTGCTGGACGTGCAGACCGCGTGAGACGACGCTTCATCCAGTCCCAAACATGCTCAATGGGGGACAGGTCCGGAGATCTTGCTGGCCAGGGTAGTTGACGTACACCTTCTAGAGCACGTTGGGTGGCACGGGATACATGCGGACGTGCATTGTCCTGTTGGAACAGCAAGTTCCCTTGCCGGTCTAGGAATGGTAGAACGATGGGTTCGATGACGGTTTGGATGTACCGTGCACTATTCAGTGTCCCTTCGATGATCACCAGTGGTGTACGGCCAGTGTAGGAGATCACTTCCCACACCATGATGCCGGGTGTTGGCCCTGTGTGCCTCGGTCGTATGCATTCCTGATTGTGGCGCTCACCTGCACGGCGCCAAACACGCATACGACCATCATTGGCACCAAGGCAGAAGCGACTCTCATCGCTGAAGACGACACGTCTCCATTCGTCCCTCCATTCACGCCTGTCGCGACACCACTGGAGGCGGGCTGCACGATGTTGGGGCGTGAGCGCAAGACGGCCCAGCGGTGTGCGGGACCGTAGCCCAGCTTCATGGAGACGGTTGCGAATGGTCCTCCCCGATACCCCAGGAGCAACAGTGTCCCTAATTTGCTGGGAAGTGGCGGTGCGGTCCCCTACGGCACTGCGTAGGATCCTACGGTCTTGGCGTGCACCCGAACGTCGCTGCAGTCCGGTCCCAGGTCGACGGGCACGTGCACCTTCCGCCGACCACTGGCGACAACATCGATGTACTGTGGGGACCTCACGCCCCACGTGTTTAGCAATTCGGCGGTACGTCCACCCGGCCTCCCGCATGCCCACTATACGCCCTCGCTCAAAGTCCGCCAACTGCACATACGGTTCACGTCCACGCTGTCGCGGCATGCTACCAGTGTTAAAGACTGCGATGGAGCTCCGTATGACACGGCAAACTGGCTGACACTGACGGCGGCGGTGCACAAATGCTGCGCAGCTAGCGCCATTCGACGGCCAACACCGCGGTTCCTGGTGCGTCCGCTGTGCCGTGCGTGTGATCATTGCTTGTACAGCCCTCTCGCAGTGTCTGGAGCAAGTATGGTGGGTCTGACACACCGGTGTCAATGTGTTCTATTTTCCATTTCCAGGAGTGTATAACTTATGACAGACGACCCTTTGTCGGGGTTAACGGGGGTATCGTGCTAGTCTCAGAATGCGCAGACTTTCTGAGTCCCTATACACTAGGTTTACGTAGACAGTTCTGAACCGCGCAGATGGCAGGAGTGCTCACCTACAGCATAAACTAACAGCAAAACGGACGCAGTGGAACATACCAGATGCTGAAAGTTGTTCCTCATTTGCAGTTCGGCAGCTGTTCTACAGCTCTGCTACGCACAATATTTTTAAGAGTCACCTGGCCGTCTACGTAATGTGCTGCAAGTGTCGCTCACCTCCCTGTTCTGATTTTTGCTTTCGTAAATACTTGAGTGCCTTTGCTACTAATGTTGTTCGCCAAATAATGAAGTCTACAGAAGCACGTGCCAGTGTATAACATTCTACCGTTACCTAATGGCAGTGGTATCTCTATTCGCAAATCAAAAATGTGGTGAACTACATTCATGAGACACATTCCTCAATATTAATGTGGCCTTCACTTCTATAATTTCATCCTTCTTGGCAATTTTCCACTCAAATCAGTTGGCTCTTCGGGTTGATTTCGTGTATGTCATACTAGCCACTATCGGATGCAGTACGATACGTAATATTGGTGCGTCCTTGCTGACGTTGAATCTGTTTTGCGTGTCACATATTTTAGAGCGATGATATCACAGTGGATCAACTAAACAGGGTGACTATAACTTTCTCGGTAATACTAATGCAAAAAATATCATATGGTTACATTCCTAATCTGAAATGTATGTTATTCTTTTCCGCTTGAAAATTATTTCAAATTATGTAATTGCCGTACGTGGAGAGTATTTTGTTAAATTTTTTTGTCAGAGCTTGTGCTGTTACGCCATACAGGTGATGGAGGAAAATTTCTTCTTCTGAACTGTTCGGAAACATTTTATTATATATAAGAATGAGACTCTGAGAGAGGGAGTGAGTGGTATTACGCACAAATAAAAATCAAACATATCGTGAACTACACTCATCAGACACATTTCTCTATATTAACATGCTCTTCACACCCATAATTTATCCTTCTTGGCAATTTCCTTTATATGAGGAAGTACCAAAAAAACCGGAATTATTTTTAAAAGCTATATGTTTTCAAATTGCTTACAGAACAACCTTGTCCAATTCAAAATTCTCCCCATTACAACTAATACACTCCTGGAAATGGAAAAAAGAACACATTGACACCGGTGTGTCAGACCCACCATACTTGCTCCGGACACTGCGAGAGAGCTGTACAAGCAATGATCACACGCACGGCACAGCGGACACACCAGGAACCGCGGTGTTGGCCGTCGAATGGCGCTAGCTGCGCAGCATTTGTGCACCGCCGCCGTCAGTGTCAGCCAGTTTGCCGTGGCATACGGAGCTCCATCGCAGTCTTTAACACTGGTAGCATGCCGCGACAGCGTGGACGTGAACCGTATGTGCAGTTGACGGACTTTGAGCGAGGGCGTATAGTGGGCATGCGGGAAGCCGGGTGGACGTACCACCGAATTGCTCAACACGTGGGGCGTGAGGTCTCCACAGTACATCGATGTTGTCGCCAGTGGTCGGCGGAAGGTGCACGTGCCCGTCGACCTGGGACCGGACCGCAGCGACGCACGGATGCACGCCAAGACCGTAGGATCCTACGCAGTGCCGTAGGGGACCGCACCGCCACTTCCCAGCAAATGAGGGACACTGTTGCTCCTGGGGTATCGGTGAGGACCATTCGCAACCGTCTCCATGAAGCTGGGCTACGGTCCCGCACACCGTTAGGCCGTCTTCCGCTCACGCCCCAACATCGTGCAGCCCGCCTCCAGTGGTGCCGCGACAGGCGTGAATGGAGGGACGAATGGAGACGTGTCGTCTTCAGCGATGAGAGTCGCTTCTGCCTTGGTGCCAATGATGGTCGTATGCGTGTTTGGCGCCGTGCAGGTGAGCGCCACAATCAGGACTGCATACGACCGAGGCACACAGGGCCAACACCCGGCATCATGGTGTGGGGAGCGATCTCCTACACTGGCCGTACACCACTGGTGATCGTCGAGGGGACACTGAATAGTGCACGGTACATCCAAACCGTCATCGAACCCATCGTTCTACCATTCCTAGACCGGCAAGGGAACTTGCTGCTCCAACAGGACAATGCACGTCCGCATGTATCCCGTGCCACCCAACGTGCTCTAGAAGGTGTAAGTCAACTACCCTGGCCAGCAAGATCTGCGGATTTGTCCCCCCATTGAGCATGTTTGGGACTGGATGAAGCGTCGTCTCACGCGGTCTGCACGTCCAGCACGAACGCTGGTCCAACTGAGGCTCCAGGTGGAAATGGCATGTCAAGCCGTTCCACAGGACTACATCCAGCATCTCTACGATCGTCTCCATGGGAGAATAGCAGCCTGCATTGCTGCGAAAGGTGGATATACACTGTACTAGTGCCGACATTGTGCATGCTCTGTTGCCTGTGTCTATGTGCCTGTGGTTTTGTCAGTGTGATCATGTGATGTATCTGACCCCAGGAATGTGTCAATAAAGTTTCCCCTTCCTGGGACAATGAATTCACGGTGTTCTTATTTCAATTTCCAGGAGTGTACATATGTCCCACCGGTGCTTCTACTATTTGAAACAAGTTATGTAGTCATCTTTAGAAATGGCTGACAGCTCCTCTCTCGTTATTTTCCTTTACTTCTTCAACTTTGTCAAATCGGTGTCTTTTCATGCACCTTTCCATGCGTGGAAATAAGATAAAGTCTGACGGGGCCAGGTCAGGCGAGTAAGGTGCGTGGGGCAGTGGAACCATGACATTTTCAGCTAAAAACTGCAGGTGCGTTGTTGTGTAGGAAGAACCAGTCTCCTGTCTGCCACAAATCGCGTCTTTTTTGGCGAACACTGTTCCCCAATCTTCTTAAAACTTCCATATAAAAGCTGTGATTGATGGTCTGAGCTGAGCAACAAACTCTGAATAATTTTTATCGATTCTGGCAGTTGATGGACTTCCAGAACAAGGTTTTCCATCAATCGACATGTCGCCATTTTTAAATCGAGTAAACCACTCGTACATTTGAGTTTTTCCCATAGTGTCATCTCTGTAAGCTGTTTTCAACATTAAAACCGTTTCAGTAGCATTTTTAACGAGTAGATAATTTCGCAGCTGCACGTTGTTCACTTAAACTTACGACCATCAAAAGCAGAACAATAACAAAACAGCGCTAGCATAGATAGGCACTGCAGATGAACAGAACAAGCGAGGTCGACAATATAGGCGGAACTTGACTGGCAGTGACTGGCTCTATACACGCCTAGCGGCAGCAATGCGTACTACACAAGCTTCGCCCACGGCAATGTTATTCCGTTTCATTTTTTTTTTTTCAGGAGGGGGGAGCTCCCCTCTTATACCTATATATGCTGAAAGATCCAAAGAAACTGGTACATCTGCCTAATATCGTGCAGCGCCTCCAAGAGCACGAAGAAGTGTCACAACACGACATGGCATGGACTTGGACAATGTCTGAAGTAGTACTCGACAGAAACGACACCATGAACCGTACAGGGCTGTCCATAAATCCGTAGGAGTACTAGGGGTTGGAGATCTCTTCAGCACATTGCAGAGCATCCCAGGTATGCTCAATAATGTTCTTGTCTGGGGACTTTGGTGCCCAGCGGAAGTGTTTAAACTCAGAAGAGTGTTCCTGGAGCCACTCTGTAACACTTCTGGTCGTGTGGGGTGTCGCATTGTCCTGGTGGAATCCCCCAAGTCCGTCGCAATGCATAATGGACATAAATGAATGCAGGTGAGCAGACAGTATGCTTACGTACGTGTCACCTATCAGAGTCGTATCTAGACGTATCAGGTGTCCCACACCACTCCAACTACACATGCCTCACACCATTACAGAGCTTCCACCAGCTTGAACAGTCCCCTGCTGACATGCATGGTCCGTGGATACATGAGGTGTCTCCATACCCGTACACGTCCACCCAGTCGATACAGCTGGAACGAGACTCGTCCAACCAGACAAAATGTTTCGACTCATCAACCATCCAATGTTGGTGTTGATGGGCCCAGGTGATGCGCAAAGCTTTGTGTTGTGCAGTCATCAGGGGTACATGAGTGGCCCTTTGGGTCTGAAAGCCCATATCGATGATGTTTCGTAGAATGGTTCGCACACTGAGACTTATTGATAGCTCAACATTAAAATCTGTAGAAATTTTCGAAGGGCTGCACTTCTGTGACATTGAACGATTCTCTTCAGTCGTCGTTGGTCCCATTCTTGCAGGAACTTTTTCCGGCCGCAGCTATGTCGAAGATTGGATGTTTTTACAGATACCTGTTACTCACGGTACATTCGTGAGATGGTCGTACGGAAAAATTCCCACTTCATCGCTAACTCGGAGATGCTGTATCCCTACGCTCGCGCGCCGACTTAACAACACGTTCAAACTCACTTAAATCTTGATAACCTGCCATTGCACCAGCAGTATCCGTTCTAACAACTACGAGAGAGACATGTTGTCTTATATAGGCGTTGCCGATCGCAGCGCCGTATTCTGCCTGTTTAGATATCTCTGTTTTTGAATACGCATGCGTATAACATTTTCTTTGGCGCTTCAGTGCACGTGTCCAGTTGTAAGTCAGTGCGCATGGACGCACGAGTTCGCTGCTCGTTAGCACTGCGGATCACCTCTAGGTAGCTCCCAGAGGATAACCACTCTGTTTGTCTGCCCCCGGTAGCTGAGTGGTCTGTGGGTTCGATTCCCGCTGGGTAGGAGATTTTCTCCGCTCAGGGCCTGGGTGTTGTGTTGTCCTAATCATTATCATTTCATCGCCGTCGACGCGCAAGTCGCCGAAGTGGCGTCAAATCGAAAGACTTTGCACCCGGCGAACGGTCTACCCGACGGGAGGCCCTAGCCACAAGACATTTACATCTCTCTGCTATAGTCATGGATCAGCTGTGATTCGCACAGTCCTGCGCCGCGAGAGGGGTAATACCTGGACGCGCTCGGGAGTTTCTACGGCTGTTTCCGAGCAAACTCCCCGGAGTCCAGGCAGCCACCGCTTTTTCTCTTTTCACAGGAAGAAGACATCTCGTCCTGGCTACGAAGTCTGTATGTAGACAGTACATGGAGAATAGGGTCCTCGATCGATGTGGATGTGTCGTTCTCTTTCATAAAACAGTAGAAGCTCTGTACTTTCACGGAAAACAGTGTCGTGTTCAAGAGACGACCCAAACATACATCCCGGTTGGCAGAAGGCGAAAGTCGCGCTTGCGACACGAGGGGTGTGGGGGATTGGCGCTTAACGGAAGTTTTCCTGCCAGCGCCGTCTTCCCACTCCCAGCCTTCCAATCCTATCAAGCTGGCAAGGACTGCTCCGAGAAATCGAGCGGCTGAGACACCCATGGCTGCTAATGCCGAACGTTGTGACGATGCATTGTCTCAGCACAGGAGGTAACCTGTACCAATTTACAGGGAATGAGGATCTCATCACGGTGAAGGCCAGGTACACAACAAGTAGTGACACCTGCACGATGACCACCGCCGCCACTCGGCCGCAAATTGGTGCCAGTGGAGTGATGGGCAACGAGCCAGCCGCACCGACCACCCAGTGCGACAGCAGCAGCGACATCGGCCGCGATCGCGTCTCATGCGACACCATGAGCGATACCGGCCGCAGTCGCACGCGACCTGTGAGCAACAGCCCCACCAGCCGCGACCGCCGCCGATACGGCAGGAGCAGCTGCTCCGAAGGAACGTGGCACGAATCCGTCCATTCCAGATGACGAGATGGAGGAGTCGCAAACCTCACCTAAGAGCAATGCCGCAGCCCTGGAGGAATCCTCCCCCACCAGACCAGCAGCCTAAAGCAACAGAAGAACTGAACGAAGAGAAGAGGAGGCCCATGCCCATGTGTACCCAATGATGACAGCTTCATTGCTCCAGACTGGAAGCACACAGCCAGAGCTGTTGAGCTCCAGCAAGTGCGCCTGGTTGGTGTGGGTACTGCGAACCAGTGTGGTGACATGCCAGAGGCAGCTGAAGAGGAAGGGATGACACTGGCACAGCTGAAGAGACCGCCTCACGCATCAGCGATAACCATCTGGTGGTCAAGAGGCTATGCGCACTTCCACAAGCAAATACACTGTCGACAAACCCCACAGTATTTGTAAGAGGCTGCAAACTGTGCAGGATCCAGCTGGAGAGTATCGGTCACTACTACAAGCTCATGAACCTCGTTGAAGAAGAAAATGGCGTTATGTCACTCGCAATGCTGAGCTACACAAGCAGCTGCAGGTGGTTTTCCGCCACGTTCCAGTGAAGATGGAACCGGATTACCTGAAGCAGCAGCTCGCTGCTCAAGGTCTCCCAGTCCACTCGCCTAGGACACACTGTAACACGCCTCCACTGCTCGTTGTCCTGGGCACAAGGTCGTGAACTTTTCGATGAAGGTTGAGCCCTTCGTGCAAAAGGTAGGAGAGCCCAGTGCTACTCCTGCCAAGGAATGGACCATGTGACACGTTACTGCCACTTGCCAGACTGCTGCGCGAAACACTCCAGACCGCAATAGACAAGGGAGTGCATCAAGAAGGAAGACCCGCAGACTTGCTGCAACAAGTATGAGTCACATGTGGCAAACTACACTCCTGGAAATTGAAATAAGAACACCGTGAATTCATTGTCCCAGGAAGGGGAAACTTTATTGACACATTCCTGGGGTCAGATACATCACATGATCACACTGACAGAACCACAGGCACATAGACACAGGCAACAGAGCTTGCACAATGTCGGCACTAGTACAGTGTATATCCACCTTTCGCAGCAATGCAGGCTGCTATTCTCCCATGGAGACGATCGTAGAGATGCTGGATGTAGTCCTGTGGAACGGCTTGCCATGCCATTTCCACCTGGCGCCTCAGTTGGACCAGCGTTCGTGCTGGACGTGTCGACCGCGTGAGACGACGCTTCATCCAGTCCCAAACATGCTCAATGGGGGACAGATCCGGAGATCTTGCTGGCCAGGGTAGTTGACTTACACCTTCTAGAGCACGTTGGGTGGCAGGGATACATGCGGACGTGCATTGTCCTGTTGGAACAGCAAGTTCCCTTGCCGGTCTAGGAATGGTAGAACGATGGGTTCGATGACGGTTTGGAAGTACCGTGCACTATTCAGTGTCCCCTCGACGATCACCAGTGGTGTACGGCCAAGGTAGGAGATCGCTCCCCACACCATGATGCCGGGTGTTGGCCCTGTGTGCCTCGGACGTATGCAGTCCTGATTGTGGCGCTCACCTGCACGGCGCCAAACACGAATACGACCATCTTTGGCATCAAGGCAGAAGCGACTCTCATCGCTGAAGACGACACGTCTCCATTCGTCCCTCCATTCACGCCTGTCGCGACACCACTGGAGGCGGGCTGCACGATGCTGGGGCGTGAGCGGAAGACGGCCTAACGGTGTGCGGGACCGTAGTCCAGCTTCATGAAGACGGTTGCGAATGGTCCTCGCCGATACCCCAGGAGCAACAGTGTCCTTAATTTGCTGGGAAGTGGCGGTGTGGTCCCCTACGGCACTGCGTAGGATCCTACGGTCTTGGCGTGCATCCGTGCGTCGCTGCGGTCCGGTCCCAGGTCGACGGGCACGTGCACCTTCCGCCGACCACTGGCGACAACATCGATGTACTGTGGAGACCTCACGCCCCACGTGTTGAGCAATTCGGCGGTACGTCCACCCGGCCTCCCGCATGCCCACTATACGCCCTCGCTCAAAGTCCGTCAACTGCACATACGGTTCACGTCCACGCTGTCGCGGCATGCTACCAGTGTTAAAGACTGCGATGGAGCTCCGTATGCCACGGCAAACTGGCTGACACTGACGGCGGCGGTGCACAAATGCTGCGCAGCTAGCGCCATTCGACGGCCAACACCGTGGTTCCTGGTGTGTCCCTGTGCCGTGCGTGTGATCATTGCTTGTACAGCCCTCTCGCAATGTCCGGATCAAGTATGGTGGGTCTGACACACCGGTGTCAATGTGCTGTTTTTTCCATTTCCAGGAGTGTACTTGGACTGCAATGCCTTCCGCCGCAAGAAGATGCCAGATGTGTCTAGCCGGGATGCAGCTTTGCAGACGCCACTGGGGGTAGCGCCACCTGCGAACAACGCGCCTTCGCCCTCAACTGCGTCACAGGCCGCAGGAGGGGGGCGCCGACGTCAGACAATGCGGCACCTCGCATCACGTAGAGTACACGCAGCAGCCAGCGGACAGCACCCCAGCGACGAACAACGTCGCAGTCACTGGAACGGACGCTAGCGAACTCAGTATGCTCCAGCGGCACTGATCCATGTCATTCCGGCACTCGTCAAAGCAGCATCAGCTGCAGGAAACACTCTCCAAACCTGGGATGAACGTGTGAGCAGCGAACTACTGCTGCCATCGGCACAACAGAACTACCCACAAGGGCGGCACTGCACTCTACATCAAGAAGTCGCTGCTGCCTTCCACAGCTCGTCATGTTGGAGACCATGGGTGTGCCATCAACACCACCACTAGGAAGAATTTCTTTGTATCGATTATCAGTAGCCGGATAGACCGATACACGAGACAGATTTCAATTCTCTGCTGTCACTGCAGGGACGACTTTTCACTACGAGGGTTTCAGTGTGAAACACCCTGAAAGGAACTCTCGCTTCACCAAGACCAGTGGGCGCCGGCTCTCCTGCGCTGTTCATCGAAACGTTGCACGGTCTCCCTAGGGCCGTATGACCCTACACATTTCCTCGCACGAGGCCGGCCAGACGTGATCGACATCACACTAATAAGGGCCATCAGGCAATTCACGTACGCCGAAACGCGTAACGCCCTATCATCATCCGATTATATCCCAGTCATCTAGGAGATAGACGTGATCGGCGTCTCGAATCCAAAGCACCATCCAAGTTACGGAAACTTGGACTGCGGTCGTTACCAAGCAGTTAAACCCGAAGTAGTGGGCCAACGTGGCTTTCCTCAACTGGAAGATACTACGAGCAGCAAACTCAGCCATCCCGAGACAATCGCATGGACCATGATATTTCTAGCTATATGTGCTATAATTATGTATGTAATAGTTACTGGCACTCTCTTAGGGCTGTATGAGGTATGTGTAGTATAAAAGATGGAGTAGTTCCGTCAGGAACGGAAAGCTGTGTAAGCGCAGGAAAACGTGGGAGCGGAAACGTTTGGTGCGCTTTGGCGGGCGCGAACAAATTCAGTTGGTGGCCAGTGATCTTAAGAGGCAGCACGTACAGCGCCAGCATAGTGTGTAGTGCGCCGTATTGTTGCATCTTGCCTCGGTTGGAAAATGCAGTTGATCACGGCCTGGTTTGGGGAGGAAAACGGGCTGTTGATTATAAGTTGGATCATCGCTATGAAGAGGAAATAAGTCGGACATGGATAACTGCTCGTGGCCGTTCTGATATTAATGCAGTTGTTGCCACCAACGCCACCGTCGCTGATCACAGCTTACAGGGTACGACATTTTAGCTATGTATTATAGTGTGTGCCAGGAAGTTGAAATGTGCTTTAAGAATAATAATCATCATCCAAATTAACAATTGTGTCCACCTGGTAATTTATCCCGCTCATAAATCAAGCAGGATCATAACCTGGTAAATGAAAATTCCGAGTGACCTGTATTCAGCCAAGACTGAACTCTTTATTGTATTTTTGGCAAATCAGTGATTAATCAGTGAAATACTTGATGCAAAGAATAACTGAGAATTTCATAATTAACATTGCTATTATTTTCTGTGTTAAAATGATTACGTAAGGTTATGCCAGATTCAGAGACCACATTAGATAAATTGTTTGCTGCTTTTACATTACGTATTAATGAAAGGAAATACTACGTTGATGATTAATGGTGATAAATAGTAACGTTAAACAGTTTATAGTGAATCAATGAAATGTTGAGTACCAAATATGTTGACGTAACCCCTCCCCCCGTCCAAATTTACTTTTGCTTTCATGAAATCAGCCTGTTTGCTTAAGCAGTTGGGTACTGTAGTTTTGTTTCGAGCGGTTAAACTTTTCTCGTATTGCTAAACCATCTTTTATCTAAATCTAAAGTGACGTGTGTTAGGAAAGTAGGGAGTTGCAATCTTTTCTGCTGTCCTACTCAGCTTCATTACGTGTGACTAATTAGACTGGTGAATAATAGTGTACCACCAACCACATATATTGTTATCGATGCAGAATAGCAGTCTAACTACTGTTATTTGCCATACCTCTGAGCTAATGACTTATTCGAAGAAGCGAGTTAAAGTCTGATGCTTATTCCTTAGGTTAACACACACTGTTATTACACTTGTATTAGTGGTTTTGCTGTGCGGATAGGTAACTGTATTTCTGTTTGTTACTTTGCTTATTATTAATGGTGTAGAATAAGAATATTACAGTTAGCTTTGCATGACAGTATGTTTTGTAAACCAATTCAGAGAATACAAAATACACGCAGGTATTACATCTGGTTCTACATACACTCCTGGAAATTGAAATAAGAACACCGTGAATTCATTGTCCCAGGAAGGGGAAACTTTATTGACGCATTCCTGGGGTCAGATACATCACATGATCACACTGACAGAACCACAGGCACATAGACACAGGCAACAGAGCATGCACAATGTCGGCACTAGTACAGTGTATATCCACCTTTCGCAGCAATGCAGGCTGCTGTTCTCCCATGGAGACTATCGTAGAGATGCTGGATGTAGTCCTGTGGAACGGCTTGCCATGCCATTTCCACCTGGCGCCTCAGTTGGACCAGCGTTCGTGCTGGACGTGCAGACCGCGTGAGACGACGCTTCATCCAGTCCCAAACATGCTCAATGGGGGACAGATCCGGAGATCTTGCTGGCCAGGGTAGTTGACTTACACCTTCTAGAGCACGTTGGGTGGCACGGGATACATGCGGACGTGCATTGTCCTGTTGGAACAGCAAGTTCCCTTGCCGGTCTAGGAATGGTAGAACGATGGGTTCGATGACGGTTTGGATGTACCGTGCACTATTCAGTGTCCCCTCGACGATCACCAGTGGTGTACGGCCAGTGTAGGAGATCGCTCCCCACACCATGATGCCGGGTGTTGGCCCTGTGTGCCTCGGTCGTATGCAGTCCTGATTGTGGCGCTCACCTGCACGGCGCCAAACACGCATACGACCATCATTGGCACCAAGGCAGAAGCGACTCTCATCGCTGAAGACGACACGTCTCCATTCGTCGCTCCATTCACGCCTGTCGCGACACCACTGGAGGTGGGCTGCACGATGTTGGGGCGTGAGCGGAAGACGGCCTAACGGTGTGCGGGACCGTAGCCCAGCTTCATGGAGACGGTTGCGAATGGTCCTCGCCGATACCCCAGGAGCAACAGTGTCCCTAATTTGCTGGGAAGTGGCGGTGCGGTCCCCTACGGCACTGCGTAGGATCCTACGGTCTTGGCGTGCATCCGTGCGTCGCTGCGGTCCGATCCCAGGTCGACGGGCACGTGCACCTTCCGCCGACCACTGGCGACAACATCGATGTACTGTGGAGACCTCACGCCCCACGTGTTGAGCAATTCGGCGGTACGTCCACCCGGCCTCCCGCATGCCCACTATACGACCTCGCTCAAAGTCCGTCAACTGCACATACGGTTCACGTCCACGCTGTCGCGGCATGCTACCAGTGTTAAAGACTGCGGTGGAGCTCCGTATGCCACGGCAAACTGGCTGACACTGACGGCGGCGGTGCACAAATGCTGCGCAGCTAGCGCCATTCGACGGCCAACACCGCGGTTCCTGGTGTGTCCGCTGTGCCGTGCGTGTGATCATTGCTTGTACAGCCCTCTCGCAGTGTCCGGAGCAAGTATGGTGGGTCTGACACACCGGTGTCAATGTGTTCTTTTTTCCATTTCCAGGAGTGTATCAGGACAGTAAATAACACACACAAAATTAGGAGCAATATTACATGATGGCCACTCTGCATATTCCGAGGGAACATTCCAGTCGCCTGCTGCACGAGGACACAGCCATCCCGCTCCTGATAGAGAGAATCGAGCCATCGCGAATCCTTTTATGCGACGGCGGGACTACCCCGCAACCGGCTCATCCATGGCCTGGGCCACCAACCACATCGCGGGCTAACAGCACGTTGGCCTGACCTGCTGCGAGAATGATTTTCTCGCGGCAGACACAGGATATCATCTGCACATCACCCAAGGACAGTTAGTTTAGGTAAAGTTCTCTTCTTTTCTTCCCCACAGGAGCAGCTCACACCGTTCAACATGGCGAGCAAGGAAAGTTCACCAATGGAGCGACGGCGACCATGACAGACCAGTCCAGTTTCATCTCTTTTCAGTTAATGGATGGCACTTGATTTTTTCATAAACCATTACCTGAATCTTTCTAAGAATACACTGTAAGTAGGCTGTATAGGTTTTTATGCTGGTAACGCCACGTAGCGCTCTATATGAAAATCACTGGCTCTGCTGTGTGTAGTCTGTGGCTGGTTTGCATTGTTGGAATATTTGCTATTGTAGTGTTGGGCAGCTGGATGTGAACAGCGCGTAGCGTTGCGCAGTTGGAGGTGAGCCGCCAGCAGTGGTGAATGTAGCGGGAGAGATGGCAGAGTCTTGAGAGCGGATGATCTGGACGTGTGTCCATCAGAGACAGTAAATTTGTAAGACTGGATGTCATGAAATGACTTTTGAACACTATTAAGGTAAATAAATTGTTTGTTCTCTATCAAAATCTTCCATTTGCTAACTATTTAGTGCCTTCAGTAGTTATAAACTTTTATTTAGCTGGCAGTATTGGGGCTCGCTGTATTGCAGTACTTCGAGTAACGAAGATTTTTGTGAGGTAAGTGATTCATGAAAGGTATAGGTTAGTGTTAGTCAGGGCCATTCTTTTGTAGGGATTATTGAAAGTCAGATTGCGTTGCGCTAAAAATATTGTGTGTCAGTTTAGTGTTGATCAGAATAAGTAAAGAGAGAAAATTCTGAGTACGTTCAGTTCTGCTCAGCTGTTCGAAAATCAAATAACGTAAGAGGTTTATCAGCACAGTAATTCATAAATATTTCTAAGGAGACGTTTCAACACTACAAAGAGTGTCAGATGTCATCGAAAACTCCACTGAATAAAAGTTAGGGGAAAATATGTTCGATCGTTTTAAAAACATTTTTTGCGAATGATCTGTTACTGGAAAAATAGGTAGTGGTACTAACTCCGTCCGAACAGGCCTTCGAAGTCCCAATGGTACCGACCGGCCGTCGTATCATCCTCAGCCCACAGGCGACACTGGCTGCGGATGTGGTGGGGCATGCGGCTATCCCGGCCGTATGTCAATTTACGAGATGGGAGCCGCTACTTCTGAATCAAGTAGCTCCTCAGTTTGCCTCACAATGGCTGAGTGCACCTCGCTTGCCAACAGCGCTCGGATGACTGGATGGTCGGTCACCCATCCGACTGATACCCCAGCCCGACAGCGCATAACTTCGGTGATCTGACGGGAACCGGTATCACCACTGCGTCAAGGCCGTTGGCAGGTACTATTACCGGAGTGTCCGTCCGGTTGGCAGAGTGGCCTAACGCACGGCTTTCCGGGTGGGAAGGAGCGCCTGGTCCCCGGCACGAATCCGCCCGGCGGATTTGTGTGGAGGTCCGGTGAACCGACCAGTCTGTGGATGGTTTTTAGGCGGTTTTCCATCTGCCTAGGCGAATGCGGGCTGGTTCCCCTTATTCCGCCTCAGTTACACTATGTCGGCGATTGCTGCGCAAACAAGTTCTCGACACCCGTACACCACCATTACTCTACCACGCAAACATAGGGGTTACACTCGTCTGGTGTGAGACGTTCCCTGGGGGGTCCACCAGGGGCCGAACCGTACAATAACCCTGGGTTCGGTGTGGGGCGGCGGAGGGGTGAAGTGGACTGCGGTAGTCGTCGTGGGGTTGTGGACCACTGCGGCTGCGGCGGGGACGGAGCCTCTCCGTCGTTTCTAGGTCCCCGGTTAACATACAATACAATTCATACATTACCGGAATCTATAAATTATAAAGATGAAGAATTCTTTGTGACAAAGAAAACACTACAGTATTTTCATGCGTTCAGCTGATTTACATCTGTCTTCTTAGGCAATTCTTCCAGTCTCTCAGAGTCTATCTGAGACTTGATTGTTTCTCTTTCGTCTCCATGGCCGTCCCAATGTCATAGTTCCTAGCAGAGGGACGCTTTTTGTTATTGCAGTCATAATTATACCACGAACTTGACCGATGGATACTTCTGTACACTTTGACAGGTTAATTGATAATTTCCCATCACACAAAATTCTCCCTCCCTCTCTCTCTCTCTCTCTCTCTCTCTCTCTCTCTCTCTCTCACTCACTCTCTCACTCTTATGTTGCTTCGACGTCATTAGCCCTAAGTATTTCACCATCCATTCCATGTCGTTCACTTAATACCACTAGGGACACCTGCCATTCAGCTTCACAAGAAGTAAGCTCATTACTACCACACAAGCACAAAGAGCGTTTAACGTACATGTGAAACGCGATTGGTAACTGGCAACTAATTTAAGCATGCGTCGTTTCCAGTTCGAAGGACAAACATTCAATTGTGAAAAATAGAGGAAGAACGGAATACCACATATCAACAGTATATGTGTAGGAGCGTCCGTGAATCAACATACCGAGATTCGATTTATGCAGTGGTCTAATCGTGAAATCCAAACACGGGCGCGAAGAACATGAAAGCTGTGCCCACCACTGCCGCCCCAGTACTGTACGTGCATGGACAGAACGCGTTTACACTGCTGCCTGCAGTTTGTTCTGCAAATAACAACAAAACGCTTACATGCAATCTCTGGGTTGTTAGCGTACAGCCTGTGATACTAACGTAAAAATGTTATACGCTACGTTCAGCGAAAGGTTGCTAAGCTTCGTGCACACCATTACCCGAACCTCTAGTACTGTAACTGTAAGTATTCTTCCCCAGGCTAAGTCCTTAAAAATAAAATCGTCCTCCAATAGTTGTCTTCCCCCTACAGTTTTGACATCCACGCCCCGTAATGTTTCCTCCTAAATATACAATATTTCTTGCATTAGTCCTCTTCCTGATCGCGTAACTCTTTTTACGTTGTTTCATGGTAGCCATGTCCTTGGATGTACACATACAGTGAAATGGGTGGGAAACTTGATAATAAAATACATCAAATGTCCTCTCAGTAGTATATTTTATTCGCAAATATACATTTAGAAGCCCAGCCTTATCTCAGTTCTTTAGTTAGCTTATGATATTAACTCGATAGTAAAGTCATTCTTGCGAGGTTATGGTGCATTTTTAACTGAAAGTTGCAAAGTTAGGTGAAAATTTGAAAATTTACTGTGGAACATATGCAAATTTGATGAAAAATGTGAAATTCGTTTGATTATATTGCGTATTACATCACAGTGAAGTATATTATACACATATTTCACGTTCACATATTTACAAACTTTTTTTCAAGCAGGAAATTTAAGTTTTGATGAATATCGAAAATTGTATTAAAATTTTGGTTGTACAATGATGACAAATATATTGTGATGTTGTTGTGATCTTCAATCTGCAGACTTGTTTCACGCAGCTCTCCATGATACTTTATCCTATACGAGCCTCTTCATTTTCGGATAACTACTGCGACTTACGTCCTTCTCAATGAACTTACTGTATTCATCTCTTGGTCTGCCTCTACATGGCCAGGCACACACTTGCCTTCAGTACTAAATTAGTGATCCTTTTTTGACTCAGAATGTGTGCTATCAACTGATCCTTTCTTCTAGTTGTGTTGTGCCACAAATTCCTTTTCTCCCAAATTCTGTTCAGTATCTCCTCATTAGTTACATGATATAACTACCTAATCTTCATTTTTCTGTAGCACTACACTTCAAGAGCTTCTGTTCTGGTCTTGTCTAAACTGTTTACCGTTCATGTTGCACTTCCATGGCAGCATCATATACAAATGTTTTCAGAAAAGACTTCTTGACACTTAAATATATTTGTAATGTTTTCTTCAGAAACGCTTTTCTTGCTATTTCCAGTTCCTACTTCGGGTATCATTAGTTACTTTACTGCCCAATAACAAAACTCATTTACTACTTTAAGTATCTCCTTCTCTAATCTAATTCCCCCCATCATCAACTGATTTAATTTGACTACATTCTATTATCCTTATTCTTCTTTTTCTTATGTTTATCTCAAATCCTCCTTGCCCCTCGACTCTTATAACTGTTGTCTGATGTCTGTACAAGCTGTAAATAGCATTTCGCACCCTGCATTTTCCCCATTCTATCGTCTGAATTTCAAAGAGGATATTCCAGTCAACTTTATCAAAAGCTTTCTCTAAGGCTATAAACGTAAGTTCGCCTTTTCTTAACCTACCTTCCAAAATAAGCCGTGTGCCCCTACATTTCTCCGGAATCCAAACTGATCTTCTCCGGGATCGGTTTCTGCCAATTTTTCCATTCTTCCGTAAAGTGTTCGTCTCAGTTTTTGCAACCATGACTTATTAAACTCATAGTCGGTAATATTCACATCTGTCACCACCTCCTTTCATTGGAATCGCGGCTATTACGTTATTCTTGAAGTCTGAGGGTATTTCGCCTGTCTCATACATCTTTCACACCAGACGAAATAGTTTTGTCACAGCTTGCCTCCCTCCCCACGCCCCAAGGTTATCAGTAATTCCGACAAAATGTCGTCTACTCCTGGGGTCTTGTTTCAACTTAGTTCTTTCTGTGTTCTGTCTAATTCTTCTCACAGTATCATAAAATCTACGTCCCCTTCAATTTCTATAATGTTCCCTTCAGGTTCACCTCCCTGTATAGACCCTCCACCTTCAGCTTTCCGCTCTTTGTTTAGGACTGGTTTTCCATCTGGGCTCTTGATATTCGTACAGCTGTTTCCCTTTTACCCAAAGAACTCTTTAATTTTTCTGTAGCCAGTATCCATCTTCCCCTGCCATTTCTGCAGAGACATTTTGCACTTCCTTTCAGTCTCATTTTTTATACGTTTGTATTCCCTTTGGCGTGATGCATTTTTCTATTTTCTCCTTTCATCAATTACACTCAGTACCTATTGGATTATTCAAGAATTTCTGCCAGGCCGTGCTTTTTATCTGCTTTATCCTTCAGTGCATTCACTATCTAATCTCTCAAAGCTACCCCCGTCTTCTACTGTATTCCTGTCCCCTCTTCTAGTCACTCGTGCCTAATGCGCCCGCTGAAAATCTCAACAACCTCCGGTTCTTTGAACCTGCCCAAGTCCCACCTTCTTAATTTCCTATATTTTTGGCATTTATTCTGTTTTAATCAACAGCTAATTACCAATAAACTGTGGTCATAGTCAACACATCCCCCTCGAAATGTCTTACAATTTAAAATCTAGTTCCGAAGTCTCTGTCTTAGCGTCTCATAATGAATCTGAAACCTTTCGATGTCTGCAGATCTTTTCCACGCACACGGCCTTGTTTCATGATTCTTAAACCAAGTGTTGTTGTTGTTGTTGTTGTTGTTGTGGTCTTCAGTCCAGAGACTGGTTTGATGCAGCTCTCCATGCTACTCTATCCTGTGCAAGGTTCTTCATCTCCCAGTACCTACTGTAACCTACATCCTTTTGAATTTGTTTAGTGTATTCATCTCTTAGTCTCCCTCTACGATTTTTACCCTCCACGTTGCCCTCCAATACTACATTGGTGATCCCTTGATGCCTCAGAATATGCCCTACGAAGCGATCCCTTCTTCTAGTCAAGTTGTGCCACAAATTTCTCTTCTCTCCAATTCTATTAATACCTCCTCATTAGTTATGTGATCTACCCATCTAATCTTCAGCATTCTTCTGTAGCACCACATGTCGAAAGCTTCTATTCTCTTCTTGTCCAAACTATTTGTCGTCCACGCTTCACTTACATACATGGCTACACTCCATACAAATACTTTCAGAAACGACATCCTGGCACTTAAATCTGTAGTCCATGTTAACAAATTTCTCTTCTTCAGAAACGATTTCCTTGCCATTGCCAGTCTACGTTTTATATCCTCTCTACTTCGACCACCATCAGTTATTTTGGTCCCCAAATAGCAAAACTCATATACTACTTTAAGCGTCTCATTTCCTAATCTAATTGCCGCACATCACCCAATTTCATTGGACTACATTCTATTATCCTCGTTTTGCTTTTATTGATGTTCATCTTATATCCACCTTTCAAGACACTGTCCATTCCTTTCAGCTGCTATTCCAGGTCCTTTGCTGTCTCTGACAGAATTACAATGTCATCGGCGAACCTCAAAGTTTTTATTTCTTCTCCATGGATTTAAATACCTACTCCGAACTTTTCTTTTGCTTCCTTTATTGCTTGCTCAATATACAGATTGAATAACATCGGGGAGAGGCTACAACCCTGTCTCACTCCCTTCCCAACCACTGCTTCCCTTTCATACCCCTCGACTCTTATAACTGCCATCTGGTTTCTGTACAAATTGTAAAAAGCCTTTCGATCTCTGTATTTTACCCCTGCCACCTTCAGAATTTGAAAGAGAGCATTCCAATCAACATTGCCAAAAGCTTTCTCTAAGTGTACAAATCCTAGAAACGCAGGTTTCCTACAGAGCACAAAAGATCCCCAAAATTTAAAATCTCTGTCCCTTTTGAGAAATAGTTGCTAATTCCAAGACAAACGAAATTAGTTAAAAGGGCTATGCTTTTGGATAAGTCAACGGTAGGAATATTGCTGTTCCAAGAAACTAATATGATGATAATTCGCCTCATTACCAATACTAATGAATCTCTGACGACGAATAGGTAACATTATGCGACAGAAGCATTGTACCTTCCAAACAGCAAACTCTTAGTCTCTTTTTAGTGTACTTTAATAATGGATGTGAAACAGATTACATCCATCACCCTTATTGTTCTGTGATTGGGTGCAATATTTTAAACTTAATATTCCACCTCATTTAGTTTTCCACTGGTGATTCCTTTGTAATTTATCACTGCACGGGGAAAATGTTTCAAATAATGAATGTTGTACCAGTATTTTCATACAAATTCACGTAAATGTACGAACCAAGTTTTACTTTATCTGCGGACTTATTTTGATTGCTTCAGGAATTACTTTTGATTTGTAGAACTTTGCAACTATAGACCTCACAAAGGTAAACATTTAAATTTTCAAAGGAGCTCTTCACTTCGCCGCTTTTTTTGGCAATAAAAAGGAAACAGCAAAAATGAAACAAATGCTGCTTTCATTTGCATTTCAACAAACCCCAGAGAATAATTCAAAAGGGGAGTTAAGAGCACATGGATGAGATACACATAAATGTGTTATTGTGCCTGTTGCATGTCACCAACTGTAACGCTTTCACTAACAGTGACGTTAAGTGCTGTTTTTGCGTTTGTTTGACACGATAACCATCGTCGGCTGCGTCTTGATATCTTCGAAAGTCAAGCTTCAGCTAGTAAGACGCAGTTAATCATTTATTCGCAATTACCATTTTAGAGTCAGCAATTATGATAGCGTGTGAAATCGACCAGCTAGTTGAAGAAGAAGTAGGAGCTCTCTCAGAAACGTTGACATAAACGGCTGAGACAATTGTGTGCTATCCACATGTCTCTCGCGTTCTTTGCGATTACTAAAGCTTTAGGGCAGTGACGGAACTGTGGAGCGGCTGGTGAAATTTATTGTTGTTATAAAATGTTTCCTATTATTAATTTAATGCTGTTGTTTGCCGTTCTCAACACTGGCTCTCTAACTACAATATTGGCAACCAGAAAGTGATTAGCAAAACGTGAAGCTTGTAATTAGAATTCCTCGTGCGCACTTCATCTGAGAAATACACTTATCGCTACAGCTTATAGCTCTGAGGAATTAGGAGATTGTCTGGGATTCATAATCAAAAACGATTCTCTCTAAAATGTTCACTATATTCTGAAAGTCACAGACCAAAAAAGAATCCACACAATCCAATTACCAGAGCAGTTCAGAGCCTAATGCGCTGATGCAACTATAACTGTCAAAATTAAAGGTTTAAATGAATGCTCGCCATAATTTGATGATAATGTTCATCAAACGCCACGCTAAAATGGTAGAATGTCTGTACCGCGGCGGCACATGAAAATACGACATACACAAACTGAAGATGGATCTTTATAGTCATCCGCCGGCCGCGGTGGTCTAGCGGTTCTAGGCGCACAGTCCGGAACCGCGCGACTACTACGGTCGCAGGTTCGAATCCTGCCTCGGGCATGGATGTGTGTGATGTCCTTAGGTTAGTTAGGTTTAAGTACTTCTAAGTTACAGGGGACTGATGACCACAGCAGTTGAGTCCCATAGTGCTCAGAGCCATTTATAGTCATCCCATAATTAATACTTCACTCGAAAACGATTTCATGGTTACGCGTATCCCAAGTAACTTATTACTGCATCCGAGGCTGTTTATAGCAATGATACCGACGCGACGCGACTCCCGGCACAGATGGTGCGCTACTCAGGGTCTGGAGAGAACTGGGGCCTTACTTCCTCGCGCAGCGTTCTTATATATAAAGCCGCGGTGCGTACGGCTAAGGGAACGCCTGATCAAATCGGCTCTCCCGACTAGCCGCTGGGCTAGTAATGCACCACTTTAAGTTATCGAATAAATTATTGCTTCCTTTGCTGATGGTCGATGAAGCTTTCAATTTAAATGTGCAATCAGCACACAAGTAAGTAATCATAATAAAAGTCTGACGTGGCTAAGTCAATTATTTTGGGCGAGAGAATTAATTTAATTACAGTACACGCAGTAGACGAGCTTTGAACTAGCCGTTTGGAGATACGCTGTCGCTATAGTTTTACAGTTATTCAATTGAAACTTCTCACATCTTTATGATTATAGCGGATCTCCCTTCTACTTAAATTTAAACATCCTAGCCTTATTTATTTGCCTACTTAATCTATCTTGCTTTCTTAATTTCTAAGACAAAAACCAGAAAATCATGAATTTCAACATAAATTTTAATTTGTGGGATCCAGAATACTGTTTCTACTAAATTATTATGAAAAAGTAATCTAAATATAAAATTTTAAGTCTCTAGCTCTTTCTGTTGCGCCAATGATTTTTACAGAAAAACGTCCAAATTTCGAAAATGGTTAAGTTATTGAACTGATATTCAACACATATTGATTTAGTATTACTCCTGACATGCTAGAAACGTATTAGGTTATTTACTTGATTTTTAAAGTACTGCACAACATTTATGATGTCAGAGCTAGTTACAACGAACTAGGCTGGCACACAATGGAAAGACTGATGAGAATTTTATACAGCGTGAGTAGGCTGCTTCCCTACATCACCCTCTACTTAATTTTTTTCAATATAAATGAGAAAAGAGAAGAAAAAAACAATTACAAAAAGGGAAGCAAGAGTACAGCTTAACTCCCTATGAAAAATTAAAATTGAAATGTAAACATAGAAATATTAAAAGAAAACTGATTACCTACTTCACTTATTTAAATTGCTGGCATGTTCACTGCCTCTCAAGCAACATTATCACTCAAAATTTAAGCAAAATCAATGAAACTCTTTGGTATACATATTGCCTTAGGCAGACAAACACATAAAATATGTAAAATTATGAAAATCTTAAATCCATTAAATACATTTTTATACACACAAATTCAAAGAAAATAACACAGTTATTCATTATACATAAACAGATGATCATCTCTTAGCAGTCTTTGCTAAACCTGAAAGAAAAGTTCACAAATAATTTTTACACACGTGGTTGTAGCCGCTTTGGCTGGCGTTCTACACTTCCATTCACAAGGGTGGAGGAGGCGAAGTTGCTGTGGTGTGCGTCTTTCACGTTCACTCTAAATTACATGGGGAAAGGGGAGGGGTCACTGTGAGTTGTGTCCAAGTCACTCCACGCTTTCACGCAGCTACAAGGCTGTCATTACCTGGTTTGTCCTGTAGAACAAACAAAAAGAGTGCCTCAGACTCTGTTCATTTAATATCTAAGGGTGGGTCACAATGAAATGGGAATATATACATTTTATCTTTCAAAAAGTTACTGGAACAAAGTTAACAGAGCTTTTTCAATTTTACTCTCACGGTTACTTAACGGTCATAAAATCGGTAATCAAATGGCTCAAAATACCGTTAGTCATGTGCTAGAGAAAATTTATGCTCAAGGCATACAATCATAAATCCTATTTAATTTCAATTTATTATTTCTGGGTCGGAACACTGAACCAATTCTCGGTACATTCATGATACATTTGTATTTTATTTACTTAGCTGACTCATCTTCGATTACCTTATTCTTAGAGATAGTATGAGTATATTTGATTAGTAGTTGTCTTCTCAGCTTCTTTGTACATGTGAGTAACTTGTGGTAATAGTACAGTTCTGAGTGTTCAAAACAAACTACGTTTAGTTGACTACTAAATCCACTTATTGGTCCTCTGCTGCTGTGTCAGTTCCATATCTGCAACTATGTACTTACTTCATCGAAGTGTATTTATGCTGAGCTATAAATAATGTTTCCCATCTGCCATTATGTTACTCAATTATGTTGCAAGTGTATGTACTTATTTAACACTCACTCTATTAACATTTAAAGCATAGGATAGCAGATTTATTTCATATCTATAGTGTATTGCAGCTGATCAGTTTGCTCACGTGGCAATCCATTTCCACTTGATTGGATGCTGAAACCACAGGTAGTCTCTCTCGACCTACCACTAAAATGCATTAAGTAATTATGGACGAGCGTAACGCTAAATTCCTTAAACCTATAGGACACCATGAGCTGCTCTGTTTCATCTAACATAAGGGTACCTAAGGTCGCATTCACGCCTCCAACTCATAACCTCAATACGTGTAGGTGTGTCCTGTCACACACTACACCAAATAACGGCCAGCTCCAACCTTATAAATACTTCAGGGACGTGTCCTTCACGTCTCAACCACAAACACTATTCAATTCCATTACACAGCCATTCCTTGATACGCAAGGTGAGTTTATTCTTACAACGTATTTGCATTTTTTTCATAACACTAAGCAATCTCTTTTACTATTAATTAGTTAGCTCTACAACATACAATGGGTTTCACTGCCACTTCAGATCCTGCTTGAACACGAATTTGTACATCTTTTAAAAATACTATTGTGGGACCATTTCCAATAAAACAACACTTTGTACTTATAATATTACCAGGGTTCTATACATGCTTGTTACTCAAATACCTTTGTATCTTAATTACATCATACTTCTCTATTGTTTGTCACTATTAGGTTTGTTACATTAGGTATTTTTCTTCACTAATCGGTGGATAGAATGGTTACAGAACTCATGGCTTGATAGCCATGACGGAAAATTTTTGTATTGTAAAGAAGGAGTCGAAACTTTGGTGGATAGGAAAGATGAAGAATGAGTGAGACCTGAAATGGAAAGAGGATCTCACACAGCTGGGACTGCACAGCTGCCACACTGTGTAGAGGTTACAGAACAACCTCCTCCCTACAGAATTCATTAGCTTAATGTTGGCTTGATAGTCATAATGGAAAATTTAATGTGTTGGAAAGAAGAGGTCGAAATTTTAGGTGGATAGAAAAGATAAAGAGAGAGTGAAATCTGAAATGGGAAAGAAGATCTCACACAGCTGGGACTGCACAGTAGCTACACTGTGTAGAGGTAATAGAACAACCTCCTCCCTACAGAATTCATTAGCTTAATGCTTGCTTCATACTCATACCGAAAGATTTTAGTATTTGAGAGTAAGAGCTGAAATTTTGGTGGATAGGAAAGATGAAGAGTGAGTGAGACCTGAAAAGGAAAGAAGATCTCACACAGCTGGGACTGCACAGCTGCCACACTGTGTAGAGGTTACAGAACAACCTCCTCCCTACAGAATTCATTCACTACCTATGAACTTCTTTAGGTCGATCACGTTCCTGAGACCTAATATCTTTTTACTCTTAGGGTACTCTATGGTTCAAATGGCTCTGAGCACTATGGGACTTAACTACTGAGGTCATCAGTCCCCTAGAACTTAGAACTACTTAAACCTAACTAACCTAAGGACATCACACACATCCATGCCCGAGGCAGGATTCGAACCTGCGACTGTAGCGGTCACGTGGTTCGAAACTGACACGCTTAGAACCGCACGGCCACACCGGCCGGCCTTAGGGTACTCTAGCCTACATGCATTGGCATGTGGTTTTCCTATGACCCTGAAAGGTCCTTGGTATACGAACATGAATTTCTTTGTTTCTGCATTTATTTTCTTTGATTTTTCCTTCTGATTAGCTGAAATGTTATCCATTTCCTGCAATTTAGCTTCTATTTTGTCCAAAATAATTGCTTCTTCTTCTTCTGTGTTTAGCTTACTTTTACTAAGATTAACACCTTCGTCCCAATATCTCCTATTTTTCAGAACTCATATAGGCAGCTCCCAAGTTTCATCATTACTTACTACATGTTTATCACTAAAAGGTACTGTAATTACTTCGGATATCGGCAAGACAAATTTTAACTGGCTTCTTTCAAAGTCAACAACACTCTGATATTTTGACAAGAAATCTATGCCAATTAAAACCTCAATACTGAGATTATTTACAATTAAGCATGGATGATCAATTAAATTACCATTAATATCAAAGGGCAGCAAAGCTTCTTGCTTTACTGTTTTTGACACCTTGCCAGTAGCACCAATTATTCTTAGTCCTGATACCCTCATTACTGTAAGCTTGTCTTTACCAGGTAATTCATCAAAGAAGGACTGAGATATCGCACTCACCTCACTTCCACTGTCTAAGAGACAATGTACATTAATACCCAACATATACATTATTATTATAGGGTGGCTTATTCTAGGTTGTACAGGTGGTTCCTCAAACTCATCCAATAGTTCCTTTTGGATTTGTCTCCAACTAAAGTGATCGACATCTGTCTTCATTACATTTAGGTCAAAGTGTGTAGGGGTTTCCTGAATTACATTTTCAGCTGCCTTTTCCAGTCTGTCTATTAATTTTAAATTGAAACACCGCACGACTTCATTAAATTTAGTTTGCTGAACATGACCCAAATTACTGTAGTCTGAGCGATTCTGCGCCTCCAGACCGGGCATAACACTAGTTACAGCTAAACCACTTTTACTATTATCGTCGGGTTCCTTCTCCAGTGACAACTGGTCACAGCTACTGGGTTCATCGACCCCCAACAGGCTATCCTCTACATTCTCACTTACCTCCTGTCCTAAATCTATTAGTACAGTATCAACATCCCGCACAGGCACTTTAGATAAGAGCACATCATCCTCATCGTAAATATAAGCATGAATTTCTTCTGCTTCTTCACCTGACAATTCAATATTTTGTAGCTCTTCCCTACCATTACACTGCTGCGCCTTCTCTTTCTCTTCCCACTTAGAAAGCGTCTCTAACACGGTATCTATCAAATACTGTGAATGATCTAATATTTCTGCTGTATCCTTAGATGCTACCGACCCCTCATCCACATGTTCAGTCTGAGTATTCTGATCTGTCTTACCAATTATTGTAACCACTGGCTTAGGAAAAGATAACCGCCTGGTGAGCGCCAGTGTCCTCATAGACGGGAACTAGTTTTCCTGCCTCGGCCTACTATTGTTTCCTTTATTTCCATTATAGTTAATTGGCACAGCATTGCTTTCCACACTGTTGTCTACCTGCGTAATTTTGTTCGGAACAAAATTACTATCATTTGGATGCCATTGTTGGTTCTGATAATTATTTCTCCAATTCCTTCCTCTCTTAATATGGCGAACACCTACTGTTCTGATGTTTACATTGCCATTCTGCTCGTTCTTAAAATTACTACTAGTGTTATTAGCATTTCTGTTATTACGTGCTTGCTCCTCATTGGCAGCAACACGCTCTACACGTTCCAAATATTCAATGAAACGATCCAGATTGTCTCTAGGGGCAGATATAATTCTAGTTTGTCAATACCATGGCAGTTTGGCTTCAAGACCTAGTACTATCATTTCAGGTTTCAGCTTTTTGGCCAAATGTGATAAACGTGAGATCCATGACCTAGCAAACTCTTTAATAGATTCCTTGCCTGTATTGAAGCGTTTTCCACTCCAAAATTCTCTCAACACTTCATTTTGCTTATTGCTAGACCAATACTCATTAATGAAAGCTGTTTTAGATTTTCTCTCGTTCAGACCAAGTTGGTGGAATCACATCTTCAAAATCGTTCCAGAAATCTAGCGGGTGGATATTTTTGTATGGATCGAACCGCAAGAACTGCCGACACCCGATAAAAGCGGCGTTTGCAGCTACAACTTGTTGCATACTACCATTACCAGAAGTTACTGAAGCTACTTTACTCTCAAGGTTAGCAATGTTAGTACTAATATTTTCTACTCTCATTTCAACATTATCTACTCTTTGCACAATATGAGTAGTATCAATTTTCATTGCATATGTTGACATCTGTTTACTTTTATATTAACATCTTTAAACCTATCTGAGCACAGTTCAGATTCCGCCTCGATCTTTTCTGTTAACTTGTGCTCCAGCTTCGCATCTTCCATTTGGAAGTCTTTGCAATCCTCAGCAACTTCGGATTTTACTGTTTTATACATTTCAGATAACTGTTGAGCAACCTTTTTCTTAATATCCTCACAGTTGTAATCAATCTTCTTTCAACTTATTGCAGCCAGTCTTGAAGATATTGTCCATTACCTCCAATAGTTTACTAAAATTGGTTTGGCTGGCCACAATCCTGTTATTTACCTCAATTATATCAGATTTTAACTCAGCTGTCATTCTAGCGTTACTGGCTGACATTTTTGCATTACTGCTTTTGACCTCAGTTATTTCAGACTTTAATTCAGCTGTCATTCTAGCATTACTGGCTGACAATTTTGCATTACTGGCAGCTATTGCTTGTAATATAACATTTAAATCAATAGCCTTAGTATCTTTGGGTTGCTCACTAGCTGGCTTTATACCACACTCAGGTGACGAAAAACTAGCTCCAACACCAGAATCATGAAAACTAACTGAAACTTCTGATTGATCAATCATATCTAACTTCCCCTGTTTAAACTCTACCACCTCTGATGGCTGTTTCGTTTTTAACTCATCAGATAAACTATCATCCAATAAATCAACGATTACTACAGGGGTCTCTATTATTGAATCATTACCCCTTCTCACACTACTGTCAGGAGACAATACTTCATATTTCACTTTAACATTACTATTTTCATGCATATTTACACTTGAATCGTTGTCTGGATTTCCAGTTCCCTCAACAGACATAGGTTCTGATTTAAGTTTAATCTCAGTTTCTTCTGGCGATTCCATCGCCGAGAGTCTTTTAGTGCAGGTTAGTAAAAATTTTAACAGCTTTTCACTTAGTTCCTTCTGCACGACGTATGGCGTTGCCAGCGCGGCGTATCAGGATTACTGATGCGACGCGGCGCGTTGAACTGCAGACGGCACTCCAACGGTTGTTGTGTGTTTGCGTGGCCCGCAATTGCAGGCTCTGCGCCGGCTGCTCCAGCGGACGACTGCGGTGCGGCGAAACTGGCTTCTCGCGATGCCGGCAGCGCCGCTAGACTCAGTGCCAGCTCTGTCAATCCAGATGCGTTGTTAATCCAATTGCGTCGTCCACATGCACACGTAACACTATCACTGTTCTATTACTCAGTTGCGTGTCGCATTTCACTCCCGAATCCGAATATTTAAAATAACTTTCACTTTTACTCAATTTGTTTCCCGGCCGATGCACCAATTGTGGGACGGCTGGTGGAATTTATGTTGTTATATAATGTTGGGTTTGTAATGTAGAAAAAACGCATTTCCCAGCTGATTAACCATATGTGGGGCGGCGGGTGGAATAATTGTTATAAAAATGTTCCTACTATGTATTTAATGCTGTTGTTTGCCGTTCTCAGCACTAGCTCTCTAACTACAATATTGGCAACCAGAAAGTGATTAGCAAAACGTGAAGTCTGTAATTAGAATTCCTAGTGCGCACTTCATCCGAGAAATGCACTTATCGCTACAGCTTATAGCTCTGAGGAATTAGGAGATTGTCTGGGATTCATAATCAAAAACGATTCTCTCTAAAATGTTCACTATATTCTGAAAGTCACAGACCAAAAAAGAATCCACACAATCCAATTACCAGAGCAGTTCGGAGTCTAATGCGCTGATGCAACTATAACTGTTCAAATTAAAGGTTTAAATGAATGCTCGCCATAATTTGATGATAATGTTCATCAAACGCCACGCTAAAATGGTAGAATGTCTGTACCGCGGCGGCACGTGAAAATACGACATACGCAAACTGAAGATAGATCTTTATAGTCATCCCAGAATTAATACTTCACTCGAAAACGATTTCATGGTTACGCGTATCCCGAGTAACTTATTACTGCATCCGAGGCTGTTTATAGCAATGATACCGACGCGACGCGACTCCCGGCACAAATGGTGCGCTACTCAGGGTCTGGAGAGAACTGGGGCCTTGCTTCCTCACGCAGCGTTCTTATATATAAAGCCGCGGTGCGGACGGCTAAGGGAATGCCTGATCAAATCGGCTCTCCCGACTAGCCGCTGGGCTAGTAATGCACCACTTTAAGTTATCGAATAAATCATTGCTTCCTTTGCTGATGGTCGATGAAGCTCTCAATTTAAATGTGCAATCAGCGCACAAGTAAGTAATCATAATAAAAGTCTGACGTGGCTAAGTCAATTATTTTGGGCGAGAGAATTAATTTAATTACAGTACACGCAGTAGACGAGCTTTGAACTAGCCCTTTGGAGATACGCTATCGCTATAGTTTTATAGTTATTCAATTGAACCTTCTCACATCTTTATGATTATAGCGGATCTCCCTTCTACTTAAATTTAAACATACTAGCCATATTTATTTGCCTACTTAATCTATCTTGCTTTCTTAATTTCTAAGACAAAAACCAGAAAATCATGAATTTCAACAAAAATTTTAATTTGTGATATCCAGAATACTGTTTCTACTAAATTATTATGAAAAAGGAATCTAAATATAAATTTTTAAGTCTCTAGCTCTTTCTGTTGTGCCAATGATTTTTACAGAAAAACGTCCAAATTTCGAAAATGGTTAAAGTTATTGAACTGATATTCAACACATATTGATTTAGTATTACTCCTGACATGCTAGAAACATATTAGGTTATTTACTTGATTTTTAAAGTACTGCGCAACATTTATGACGTCAGAGCTAGTTACAGCAAACTAGGCTGGCACACAATGGAAAGACTGATGAGAATTTTATACAGCGTGAGTAGGCTGCGTCCCTACAGAACTATCAATCACTTATATCACATTGTGCCCTGGGAATTATAGATCGTTCTCCCATGTAAGCCGTGTTTCTCTAATTTCTTCATTAATAACAGTACTTGGGAGGTACTGCCATTATTTCGCTTCAGACAAGTACCAGCTTTTTCTTTCTCTTTTTGTTAAAAAAAACGGGGTGGAGATCCTCCACTCCCACACCAACGTGGTGACCACCTCAAAATATCTGTTGTCACCTCCGTATTTGTTGGTTGCTAATAGAGGACTTCACAGAATGTGGGGTCGTCATGTTATGCATGCGTCTGGGAAGGATTGCAAACTAACACCGTCGCATAGAGGAGGTAGAAGTAGACGAAATACGAACGAAGGGTAGCGGTTTCAAGGGCAGAGGGGGGAAAAAGTACCAAGCAAAAGGGGAACAAAAAATGCCTGCGATAATCTGGACGGGATAGTAAGAGCAGTAGCGGATTTTTTGCTGTCTGCGACCGATCATGTAAGGGTAAGTTATGTTCATAGTGGATATCTAGCGTCAATACCGTGTCAGAATGGTCTTTACCATTACAGCAACCCATTGTGGCAGCGCATTGCGCTGCTGTGAGCCTTCTGCTGCATCTATATCTATACATACATCATACTCTGCCAACCACCTAATGCAGTGTGGCGGAGGGTACTTTCGGTACCACTATATGATCCCTCCAACACTGTTCCACTCGCGAACAGTCGTGGGAAGAATGATTTTCGGTAAGCCTCTGTATTGGCTCTAATTTCTCGAATTTTCTCCTCGTGGTCAATATACAAGACGTTTGTCGGGGGAACTAATGTATTTTCGGTTTCCTCCTGAAATCTGCTATCCGGAAATTTCAATAGAAAATGTCTCAGTGATGCACATCGCCTCTCTTGTAGCGTCTGTCAGTGGAGTTTTGTGTGTTTAGCATCTCCGTAACGCTCTCTCGCCAGCTAAACGATCCCGTGAGGAAACGCGCCTCTCTTCGTTGGATCTCCTCTATCTCATATATCGGTCCTACCTGATAGGGATCCCAGACAAGTGAACAATACTCAAGAATCGAGTGAACAAGCGACTTACAAGCCACTTCTTTCGTGGATGAGCTACATCTCCTTAAGATTCTTCCTATGAATCTGAGTCTGGTAGCCACTTTTCCCACTATCTGCTTTATGTGGTCATTCCACTTAAGGTCGCTCTGGCTAGTTACTCTTAGATATTTTATGGCAGACGCTGTCTCCAGCTGTTTGTGGTCAATAGTGTAGCTGTACAGTAGTGGATTTCTTTTCCTATGTCTGCGCGATATGTCACATTAATTTACATTCAGAGCCTGAACCATTCATAAGTTCTCTGCAGGTCACTCTGCAAATTGTTACTATCTTCTGGCGTTGCTACTTTGGTACAGGCAACTGCATCATCTGCGAATAGCCTTAAAGAGCATCCGACGCTTCGTACTAGATCATTTGTATATGTTACAGTCAAAACCCGTTTTTAGTTAGAACGCGTTCTAACTAAACTAGACGCAACTAGTTTTCTTTAAATTTATTCAATACATGACACTGTAGAAATCAGTGACAATATAATTATACCGATTCCTGTTATCGACAGAGCAAAAGCAGATCCCCCCATTATTATTGGAGTTGTTCTTCAGAAAGGTGAACAGGGCTGGCACAAGATTGGAACGAAATATGGGATAGTCCACAAATTGTAAGGCAGGTATTAATTTCTGAATTGATTTCAGTAATTAAGGACAAATGTCAGGCGTATTTATTACATCCTTGATTTAATGCTCGGAAAATGTTGCTAACTATACACGTAATTAATTAATATTTTAAGATTTGATACTTAAATTGTAATATATTTTATAATTTTTATTTTATATATATACCTAATCGCCTTTCAACAAAGCTAATTAAAAGTTGTCTTCCAAATCCGAATTCGACGAGCCCAAAGAGAGATTCTTGCTGCTGGAAGACGTGCCAGAGAAGGTATCATTAAGAACTGTTGCCAAGATGGCAGACATAGGAACAGGACAAGGATTTGTTCGCTGTGTGTGTAAGAAGGCATGCATTTCAAAAAGGTGTTTTTGTAGGAAAAAAGGAAAACTTTGTACCTCAAAATGTCACGACAGTTTGCCTTGCAATAACAAATAACCAAAATTAAATTGTTAAATTTTTTTGGTACGTTTCTCTTTTGTCAAATGTATGAGTAATTAATATACTTTTACTGTATGATTATTTTGTTTCCACTTTCGTAACTAATACTGTTAATATGGCTCTGTTCAAAAAATGGTGCAAATGGCTCTGAGCGCTATGGGACTTAACATTTGAGGACATCATTCCCCAAGATTTAGAACAACTTAAACCTTACTAACATAAGGACATCACAAACACCCATGCCCGAGGCAGGATTCGAACCTGCGACCATAGCAGCAGCGCGATTCCGAACCGAAGCGCCTAGAAGCGCTCGGCCAAAACGGTCGTCAATATGGCTCTGTAATGTTCCTTAAAATGATTCTTCAGTGTATCGTTATTTTTGTATTGCTGTAGTTAATGACCCACATGTATCATCAATATTCTCAATAAATATTGCATTGCACAATACAAAAATGCTGTTTCTTACTTTAACCAACACGTAGTTGTTCTTAATTTTAATATTGGCCCCTAAAAAAATTAAGTGAAAACTAATTCTGTCTAGTTTAGTTAGAACGCGTTCTTACTAGTTGAAACTAGTTGATACTGATAGCTTTAGTTACAACTACAATTTATTGCTGGTCAAAAGCGAAAGTCAGTTAAAACTAGTTTTAACTAGGCAAAACGCGTTTGGCGAAGTTTCTCAGTAGAAACAAGTTTTAACTAGAAGGAACACGTTCTAACTAAAAACGGGTTTTGACTGTAACATATGTACGTAAACAGCAACTTTCATATCGCATTTCCCTGTGGTACTCGGGATATTAACATTACATCTGTCGATTTTGCTCCCTTAAGAGCGACGACTTCAATCCAATCGCAAGTCTCCTCCGATACTCCATAAGCTCATATTTTTTTATTAAACGGCAATGAGAGACCGTGTCAAATGCCTTGCTGAAATCAAGGAAGTCGGCATCAACCTGCGCTGTGTATCTCATAGAGGAACAGAGCGAGCTGAGTTTCGCAGGATCTCTGTTTGCGGAATCCATGTTCATTTTTATAGAGGAGATGTTTGAACCGTGAATTTACTTTCAAAAGCTTTTCTTAAGAATTTACTTTATTTACTAAAGATTCATCAAGAACATTAACACATTTAATCACACTATGTGAGCGTGGAAGTAGCTGCCAGGGTAACTGATGAAAACAAATTAAATTTCAACAATGGGCCAACGGAGAAGAATGGTGGGACGACCCCAAAACAAAGCCGCTGGTGACCTCACCAAGAAAACAAGTAGAATTTAACAAGTAAATGAAACAACATATCTCCAATCACTTAACTTCTAATAAACTGCGATATCTGGCGAAGACCTGGCGCAGCACCCCCAACGATCTCCCGAACCGTCCGCTGCCAGCCGCTTCAACGCACTCAGGAAGGCGCGCCGATCTCCCGTCTCACGGCGTCGCAGCTTGCGCTGGCCAGACCGATGTCGTGGGTTGACTCCAGTTGCTCTCGTGTCGGCCGCGAAGCCACTACGCCTCGCTATACGGCGCGGCCCACTGGACTGACGTGGCGAACTCACATGCGCCGACGCTCAAGACGGACAAGTCATCTTGTGTCTCAGTGCGCGACCGACCAACCGATCGATCCAACCGCAAATGACCATTGCCCGAACAAACTCGAGCAGACTGGCGTCCTAATACATACTAGCACGCAGGACAACAGACAGACACTGACTGGCCCACACTGACCCGGCTCAATGTTGAATTCCCAAAACGTCATAATTCTTGAGCACCGTGTCGGTGGCGGCCTGGCGCTGCATCAGGCAGCTGCCGGCCGGCGGCAGTTCGCTGAAGTTCGTCTTCTTCTGTTCACTACTTGTCGCAGGTGTTCCTCGAGCAGGGCCGCCCGTACGGCGGTTTCTGCGGAGATGTCTACGCCAGCCTCACGCGCGCTGCCTTTTCCTCTTCATCCTTGGCGCTGGCTGTCCCCAGAGCTCTCGGCGTCGCCGCCGTTGCTGCGTGGACGACGGACGTCTTCATGGCGCTATTCTCTCGCCGCGATTCTGGGGCGGTCGCAAGAGCAGACACCCTGGGAATCTTCTCCTTGCTGGCGGCCCTCTTCTGCGGAGGTTCAGGGTCGGTCGCCAGTGTTGGCCCCCCTGTTGCTGAACGTAGGCCGTGGGCGAACACCGTACGCAGCTGTCTTCCTCCTTCTCTTCAGCCAGGGTGGCTGCGAAACCAGTACCAGTAACAGTAAATCAACGATTCTTTAAATAATCAAAATCCCAATTTTTTTAAAGAAAACCGTGCAGCTCCTCCAGTCCACACCAACAAGGTGACGGTCTCAAAAGATCTACTGTCACCTCCGTATTAAACAGCTTCAGACTTCTGATTACTTTACAAACGAGTTAATGTGTCAAATTTTTTATGTTAAGTACAGGGTGATCAAAAAGTCAGTATAAATTAGAAAACTTAAAAGACCACAGAATAATGTAGATAGAGAGGTAAACACTGACACACATGCTTGGAATGACATGGGGTTTTATTAGAACCAAAAAAAAAGGTTCACAAAATGTCTGACAGATGGCACTGGACAGCAAAACGTCAGTGACTGCGCATGACAATCGTGTATAAAAGGAGCTGTAATGAGAGAGAGAATCAGATGCGCCAGCAGTCGCAGCATGTTGACGTTACCTGAAAAGGTGCTTTTAGTGAAGCTGTGTTATCAGAATGGGGAATGTGCTACTTCAGCGTTACGATCCTATCGCCATAGAAAGGGGATTCAAACGGGTAAAGGTCCGTTGACAAATGCAGCTGTGGCGAGAATGATTTCGAAGTTCGAAGCCACGGGTTGTTTAGACGATAGATCCAGTAGTGGCCGACCGAGCACAAGGCGTAATGCTGGTGAGACAGTTCAGGAAGAAATGGAGACTGTAGCGGGTTCGTCTATGCACGGCGAAGTCAGCACTCGTGCAGTCGCACGTCACACCGGCATTCCATACACTACTGTTTGGTTTGCACTGAGGCGTACCCTCCGATGCTATCCATCGGCATCGTGAACTGTTACCTGGAGATTTAGTGAAGCGGAGAGCATTTCTGGTGTGGGCGTTTCAAAAGATGCCCGAAGATGACGATTGGTTGAGTAACGTGTTGTGAACCGACGAAGCTCATTTCACGCTCCGAGGGTCTGTAAACGCCCACAACTGCAGAACTTGGGGTACCGAAAATCCTAGAACTGTCGTGGAAACTCCATTGCACGACGAGAAAGTCACGGTATGGGTTGGATTTACCACATCTACCGTTATCGGGCCTTTTTTCTTCTAGGAAATGAGTGATTCTGGTTTTGTAACTGCTACCGTGACGAGTGGGAGGTACGCCGGTATGTTACAGTATCGCATCATCCCCAGCCTGGCTGATAAACACCCGCTGGAACGTACTATGTTAATGCAGGATAGCGCTCCACCCCATATTGCTAGACGCATGAAAGATCTCTTGCGCGCGTCGTCTGGTGATGATCGTGTGCTCAGCCGCCACTTTCACCATGCTTGGCCTCCCAGGTCCCCATACCTCAGTCCGTGAGATTATTGGCTTTGGGGTTACCTAAAGTCGCAAGTGTATCAGATCGACCGACATCTCTAGGGATGCTGAAAGACAACATCCGATGCCAATGCCTCACCACAACTCCGGACATGCTTTACAGTGCTGTTCACAACATTATTCCTCGACTACAGCTATTGTTGAGGCATGATGGTGGACATATTGAGCATTTCCTGTAAAGAACATCATCTTTGCTTTGTCTTACTTTTTTATACTAATTATTGCTATTCTGATCTGATGAAGTGCCATCTGCGGACATTTTTGGAACTTTTGTATTTTTTTGGTTCTAATAAAACCCATCACATTCCAAGCATGTGTGTCAATTTGTACCTCTCTATCTACATTATTCCGTGATTTATTCAGTTTTCGAATTTATACTGACTTTTTGATCACCCGGTATATAAACGAGAAAAAATTTGGAAGTGGTTTTGAAATGATATGTAATATATAATAGTTTGTTGGATGTCGTTAACTGCTCTAATTATAAGAGACACTTCACTCGAGTTCCTAGTACATACATATTTTTGTAAATGTAATTACTTTTGCTTTAAAAGCTATTATGTTGAAGATTCTTGTAGTTTGCGGCTCAAATGTAGTAACAGCTGTGGAAGTGATTTCTTCTGTGCTGAGAAACAGTTTTATTGCTTTTAGCGTTCTACTATCACGTCTCCGTGGTTTTACCTTCAGCTACAGTTGACGGCGCGTCATTTGTTCGCCAAACAATGGAGTTGTTGCTTTGCATGCAAGTTTCCTATTTTCCGCATTCACGGATGTGACTCGAAGTGCAATGAACAAAACTTCACATTATTGAGCAGATGTACTACACCTTTCTGCAAAAGCTCAGGTCTCGTGTTTTCTTCTAGTCATTTCTTTGTTCTTAAAATAACCTGTTACAAGAGAATGGTAAATAAACTGCCCTGCAATGTACCTTTACATTCATTACAGGATCTTTAGGTAACTGAATGACAGATGATTTGGCCTTTTTTAGTTGCTCTTTTTGTGGCACTACAGACGCTCCTTATTGTATAAAATAAGTTACACTTAATGTAAACGTTACTATTCGTACTCACTGGATATCATAATCGAAAGTTTAGGTTTCGGTCCGCTTGAAGCGCTGCTGACGGAGCGTATAAATAAATGTTCTACTGTCACTATATATAACTTCCTTCTACTGTCACTATATGTAACTCCGTTCACACAAGAGTACTTCTGTTTCTACTTTCTTAATGTACATATACAGATAAATGCAACTGGGACAGGTCAATCAAAACACTTCTAACATGAACAGAATTAATCAATGTTCAAATATCAAATAACACTAAACAGAAAACCGTATACTTCAACTATACTAACAAGCTTTAATATTAAGAATGTAGATCGGAGGCGTATTTTTAAAGTAAGTACCGTTTTGAAATTTAAAAAAATGACGTCCTAAGGTATCTCAATAATATTATTTTTACATGAAAGCCTGTACCTTAACCTACTTTTCTACATAATTTCCGTCAATGTTGAAGCACTTGTCATAACGTTGTACCAGTTTTTGAATACCTTCCTCGTAGAAGTCTGCCGCCTGACTTGTTAACCACTGCATCACCACTGTTTTGACTTCGTCATCGTCTTGAAGACGCTGACCGCCCACGTGTTTCTTCAAGTGCAGGAACAGATGGTAGTCACTGGGCGCAAGATCGGGGTTGTATGGAAGATGATCTAGAGTTTCCCATCGACAAGATGTGATGACATCTTTGGTCTGATTCGCCACATGCGAACGGGCATTGTCTTGCAGCAGAACGATGCCCTTGCTCAACTTCCATGGACTGTTGCTTTGATTCTGGTGTGACGTAGGCCACCTATGTTTCATCGCCCGTAACAATTTGGCTTGAGAAATCATCACCGTCGTTGTAGTACCGCTCAAGGAAAGTCAATGCACTGTCTGAACGTTTGGTTCTGTGCACATCCGTCAACATTTTCGGTACCCAACGTGCGCACAATTTTCGGTGCTTCAAGTGCTCGGTCACAATGCCACACAAAACACTACGAGAAACATTAGTAAAGTCATCCCGCAAGGAGTAAATCGTAAAGCGTATGTTTTCTCTCACATTATTGTCCACTTCCTGCACCAAACTTTCATTAACGACCGAAGTACGCCCACTCCGTTGTTCATCATGCACATTTGTGCGGCCGTCTTTAAATGCTCTCACCCACTTTCTTACCATTCCATCACTCATAATGTTTTCTCCGTAAACTTCACAGATCTCACGATGAATATCGATCGCTTTTAGGTCTTTAGAACTAAGAAATCTTGTAACAGCCCGTACTTCATAGTCGGCGGGACTCACGATTATCGAAGGCATCTTAAACACTCAGTACACAACGTAAACAAGGAAGAATCAAACTGTAATGGCGTCAGTGCGTACATTGAGATACAGGCTTTCACGTAAAAATAAAATTATTGAGATATCTTAGCACTTCTTTTTTAAATTTCAAAACGGAACTTACTTAAAAAACACGCCTCGTAGATTACTCGGCTAAAGGATTGTAAAAAATTGAATGTTTCCCTCTATTCACTCATATTTCATTTCAGTCTCCCAGCATTTGACATCGGTTTTCTACTGACGTCTGCTCCCTACACGCAACTGCGTCGTTTTGCAGACAACATGAGAGACGTTATCAACAGACGTTTCGTCAAGCACTGCCGGTGACTGCCACCTAATACGTTAGGAATAAGTTTGTTGTTAATGAGCCGTCTCCAGTCACAATGTTTTATTTCCATTTTAAACGAAAGTTCCGCCATTTGACTGTACAGATCGCTTATTTGCTGTACAATCGACGAAAGTTCCGCCATTTGACTGTACAGATGGCTTATTTGCTGTACAATCAATGATTTCCGCCTTTGGCCACTTTCGAGTACCACAATGCCGTGGATAACTGTCGTGCTTGAAAATGATCGAACGCCGAACTCGTGGTTGTACACGGCCGATTAAGCGATCTACACAGAAAAATGGCAAGTGTTACAGGACTGCGAACACAAGCCAAGGTAAATTATTTTATTTCCCTGATTAAGTCCAACGTGATATGTACACAACACGAATGCGTTACTGTACGAATGGACAATAACTTCAATTGTTCAACATACGCAGATGATAGTCTACAGTACTACTAATTGAATCCAACCGCGATTTGAAGGCAGTGCACCTGAAAATGGACAACCACGCACTGAAGTTTCGGCTAAAGGTGAATCAAGACAAAATGGAGTTCATGCAATTAGGAAGTAAAGAGCAGGAAGAATTTCTTGAGATAGATGGCATGTGGTTCGAGAGAGTTCACCAGATCTTGGCTTAACACTTAACAAAATCATATGAATGGACGCCAAGGAAAGAAAAGAAATGACAATTAAATATAAGTCTTCTCTTGAGGGAGACTCTCGGCTCAGACTCGATATCAGCGAACACTAAGATGAGAATCTACGAGTATAACACAGTGACATGCTCTGCAGTCATGTACGGTTCAGAAACCTGAAGAATGACTAAACGGGAAAAGAAACTGATAATATTTGAAAGAAGACTAATGAGGAAGATATGGGGACCGATCTCGGATAGCAGAGAATGGAGGAGGATGAGGTACGAGAGAATCTACCTACTTATGCAACAAACACCAGTCCGACAGAAGCCAAAGAGCAGAAAACGCAGGCGGTAGGGCATTGTAGCCCTCATGCTAGAGGGAAGACGGGTGAAGAAGGCATCTGAGGAGAAGCCAAACACCAAACGACCCATAGGATGGCCAAGGCAGCGCTGGGTTGACGACCTGGCGAACGACCCTGAAAACCTGGGCATTGAAGACACCTGCAGGAACCGAGCAGTAACTAGGAAGGAATGGAGGTAGTTTGTGGGAGCAGCGCGTGGTAGGTTGGATACGCGGGTATGTGTGTAGTCCAACGCGTCTCGGAACTACAACTCTATAAGGAACGAACGAAGACTTTCCATTCGAAGCCCGTACAGTCCAGTACGGGTATGCCAATCAGGCGGGATAGGCGCGAGCACTGAGGCTGTCATCCCACCGACACACTAGTTTGAAGATACCCGTTTGGTAAAACGTGTCCTGCTGCGCGAAGAAGTCCGTAACTACTTGCTACATCCTCACCCGACAGGGATCGTCAACCTTTCAAGGCCTATTTTAAGAGACCGAAGCTTGACAATCGCGTGGGGAGAGATCAGGACTACAGGCGCGAGCTCTAGTGTCTCCGAATTGAGATGGTGAAAATTTCTTAGTTACGACATCTGCGATGTGGGGACGTGCGGAACTTGGCACCCCATTCCACAATGGTGATTTTCGACAGACATGCCCCTCCATACACATTCTTCATTCTCCGATAGATGCTAATGGTGTTTGTGTTTCGGAAGCCAAGAAAAGAATAAGAACAGTTTGGTCCTGATTGTACGCATTTGATAAATACGCCATCACAGTTCGCCAGAGAAATAGTTCTGGCGTTGCGGTTTATAATGGAAACAACGCTCAAGAAAAATCAAGAGACATTCATAGGATCTGTCTACCTGGAAAATGTGTTCGACATTGTAAAATGGTGCAAGATGTTCGATATTCTGAGAAAAATAGAGGTAAACTATAGGGAAAGAAGGGTAATGTACAATATGTAAAAGAACCAAGAGGGAACAATAAGCCTGGAAGACCTAGAACGAAGTGCTCTGATTGAAAAAGATGTGAGACACAGATGTAGTCATTCACTCCTACTGTTCAATCTGTACATCGAAGAAGCAGTGACGGAAATAGAAGAAAGGTTCAAAAGTGAGATTAAAATTCAAGGTGGAAGGATACCAATAATAAGATTCGCTCATAACATTTTTATCCTCAGTGAAGGTGAAGAATAATTATAGTATCTGTTGAATGGAATGAACGGTCTGGTGAGTATGGAATATGGACGCAGAATAAATCGAAAGAAGGCGAAAGTAATGAGAAGTAGCGGAAATGAGATCAGCGAGAAACTTAATGTCAGCATTCGGGATCACGAATTAAACGAAGTTAAGAAACTCTGTTGTACAGAAATCAGATGGCAATTATAAGAGTCGGGGGACATGAAAGGGAAGCAGTGGTTGGGAAGGGAGTGAGACAGGATTGTAGCCTATCCCCGATGTCATTCAATCTGTATAGTGCGCAGACAGTAAAGGAAACAAAAGAAAAATATGGAGTAGGAATGAAAATCCATGGAGAAGAAATTAAAACTTCCAGGTCTGCCATGACATAACAGTTGAAATAAAAACTTTGAAGTTCGCCGATGACATTGTAATTCTGACAGAGACAGCAAAGGACTACTTGGAAGAGCAGCTGAACGGAATGGATAGTGTTTTGGAGGGAGGATATAAGATGAACACGAACAAAAGCAAAACGAGGATAATGGAATGTAGTCGAATTAAGTCGGGTGATGCTGCGGAAATTAGATTAGGAAATGAGATGCTTAAAGCAGTAAATGAGTTTTGCTATTTGGGGAGCAAAATAACTGATGGTGGTCGAAGCAGAGAGGATATAAAACGTAGACTGGCAATTGCAAGGAAAGCGTTTCTGAAGAAGAGAAATTTGTTTACATCGAGTATAGATTTAAGTATCAGGAAGTCGTTTCTGAAAGTATTTGTATGGAGTGTAGTCATGTATGGAAGTGAAACGTGGACGATAGTCTAGACAAGAAGAGAATAGAATCTTTCGAAATGTGGTGCTACAGAAGAATGCTGAAGATTAGATGGGTAGATCACATAACTAATGAGGAGGTATTGAATTGAATAGAATTGTGGCACAACTTGAGTAGAAGAAGGGATCGGTTGGTAGTACATATTCTGAGGCATCAAGGGATCACCAATTTAGTATTGGAGGGCAGTGTGGAGGGTAAAAATCCTAGAGGGAGACCAAGAGATGAATACACTAAACAGATTCAGAAGGATGTAGATTGCAGTAGGTACTGGGAGATGAAGAAGCTTGCACAGGATAGAGTGGCATGGAGAGCTGCATCAAACCAGTCTCTGGACTGAAGACCACAACAACAACAAGGAATTCTGCTACCTAGGGAGCAAAAAAGTCGTCATTCATGGATTAACTAGGAAATAAAAACCAGGCTAGTATTGTCAAAATGGGCATTCCTGGCGAAGAGGAGTCTACTGGTATCAAACATAGGCCTCGAATTGAGAAAGAAATTTCGAAGAATGCGCGTGTAGAGCACAGCACTGTACGGTAGTGAAACACTGTTGGAAAATCGTAAAATCACAGAATCGAAGCATTGGAGACGTGGTGCTACAGAAGAATGTTGAAAGTGAGGCGGAAGAAGGTAAGGAATGAGCAGGTTCTCTGCAGAATCGGTGGGGAAAGGATTGTACGGAAAATAGTACCGAGAGGATGGGAGAGGTTGACAAGTGTTACTTAAGAAGTCTTCCATGCCAACAGAGGGAGCTGTAGAAGGTGAAAACTGTGGAGAATACATTGAAGGTGATATGACAAGTATAAAGACATCAGGGAATAACTTCCATGCTAAGAGTCCGAGACATAGTTTGGAACACATCCAGCAAACAATTTGACGACATAGGTTGCAAGTGGTAATCTGATGAAGCACGTCAGAGAAAATCGAATGGCACAATAAATTTCCTGCCTGCGTGTCAGCGTTTGTATACCCGGATTAGCCACCCTTCGTTGCACAAACGTAAATGCTGCAGCAACGCGCTCAAACGGGAGCTATTTGATCGCAACTTACGATAGTAAAACGTTTCTAACCTAAACTATTGCAGATGACTTAAACTGTAATTTTTTTTTATTTCAACTAGGTCGGTTCCAATTTTGTTGTGCGAGTAACAGACGGACGCGATCACTCGTCCACTGCACAAATGAGCTAAGGTCCCGGACTCGCCGAATCCCGGCCGCGTTAAGCCAAAATCGAAGCGAAACGATCGGGCCATTAGCGAGGGGGCGAGGGCATTAGGACGCCCCGCCGCCTTAATTAGATCTACGGGCAGTAGGAGGCGCGGTGGCGGCAGCGGACCGTATTTCAGGCACTATCGACGCCCGGCGCGCTTCTTGCGACCTCCGAGGCGCGATGGCCGGCCAACTGCCTGCTCTATGCGACGCACCCGTCTTGTCCGTGGCAGCCATTTCCAGGTGCGGTGTGGCGCCCCACAGACGGGATAAAAAGTGCTCGCTTAACTTGCCGCTTTAAAACTGGATGAAATTTCTACATCTACATCTACATCCATACTCCGCAAGCCACCTGACGGTGTGTGGCGGAGGGTACCTTGAGTACCTCTATCGGTTCTCCCTCCTATTCCAGTCTCGTACTGTTCGTGGAAAGAAGGATTCTCGGTATGCCTCTGTGTGGGCTCTAATCTCTCTGATTTTATCCTCATCGTCTCTTTGCGAGATATACGTAGGAGGGAGCAATATACTGTGAAAGGTGGCTACACTGAGCCACTGCGCCAGAGATTGCGCCAAAGAGTATCATTAAGCCGCCTCCACAGTGCTTGGGGAGAGCTCGTAGTAGTCAGTGCCTGTTAAGAACTCGTAGCAGTCAGTGTTTGTAGGCAGTGCTTGCTGAGATGTGATATTGGAGAGTTCTGGTTGAGATGTGGTAGTAGCGAGTCGGTGTGGAGAGATTGTAATGTTTAGAGTGCTTTTCATCAATATAAATTAAGGTAACAAACTACTTTTCTTTTTTTTTTTCATTATTTCAATGTCCTGAATAATGTGTCATTACAGATTCAGTCAACAAAGCATCTGGCTGGTGTTCTTGTATTAGAGTGTAATTCTGCTTTCCTTACGCAATTATAGTATTTCTATTTTTTTATCACGTCAGTATAAATGATATTAAAAATTCCTTGTCTTATTGAAGAAGAACCGTGCCAGATGTGTACGTTGAATCACACTTCCACACACAGAACAGTTACTCTTGTGCTTGTTGTTGCGTTAGTTTTATAGTTGCTGGGGACTTAATTAATGAATTGTATTAACTGAAATTTCCATTTCATTCTTTGTTGTTGTTCTATGCAGTCAGATAGCGTAATAATACTAGTCAGGGCCAGCCGTTTACGAGACAGCGTAATCGGACATAAAGCTACTAAAAATATTTGCATTTTATTTAATTAAGCCCCCATGCACGTGGCGACCGCTGCTGCGGATCGTCCCTTGGAATTCTTCTGATTGTAAAAATAGTAGACAGTAGTATTGTAGTAGTAATTTGTAGTTTAGTAATTGTAGTCCATTTTGCATGTGTAGATTTGGTAATTAGCATTCTTCTAATGGTATTTTTCAAAATTTAATTTTTATTGCCTTGTATACGCGTTTGACGATTTGGTGCAATTATTTCAATTGTTCGATTAATCGTGTCTGAGGGAAATATTTCGTGTGAATGGTATTGTTGAAGATGAGGAGTCATTGTGTGTAATTTTCGTACAGTGACGAATTTTTTATGTTTTGTAAATGATTACGCGATCGATGAAAAAGGCGAAAATGATGAATAGTGAGAATGACGAAATTGTTGACATGGCGAACTCGCCAACACAGGACAACAGTATGATGAATAATGAAGTGGAAAACAATGTAATAAGTCGGGAAAATAGTCCGGAACCATTTCAAAATTTTTCTCAATCAGAAAATTCACAGAATCCGAGATTAACGACAGAAGATATGGAGCAGTTGATGAGTGTAATATTAAATTTGGGATGACAAATAGGAACAATTAAAACAGAGATAGGAACAATTAAAACAGAGATAGGAACAATTAAAACCGAGATGGGAACTTTGGGATCTGAATTAAAAACTGACACGGGAACAATGGAAACACAGTTTAGATCTGAATTAAAAACGCAGATGTGGACAATGGAAACACGGTTAGATTCACGAATAGGGACGTGTTTCAAAAATATGAAAGATGAATTAAAGAAAGAAATCAGAGAAGAAGTACAACCGATTTTGAATGCTCACAATAATAGATTAATTGCAGTAGAAATCAGACAAAGGGAACAGGATAGAGAACAGGAGGAAAGAGATCGCGTGATAGTACAGAAATTTTCAGAGTTAAATTTACAACGTGCACACGATAAGGAAGAAATAATTGAAAGAATCGAGGAATCCGTACCAAATGACAGAATAAATAACCTAACACAACAGTATGAACAGTTAACTACTAAATGTGTTAATACTGAAACCCGAGTCGCGACACTTACGGAAGACGTAAATAAACAGAAAGAACAAATAGGTGATTTATCGGAAAGAGTTGAGGAGATTTCAGACAAATTGACAAATCTTAGTTTAAATGGGGACAGAGATTCAGATGATACAGCACCATTGCCATTTGCAGAAACCGAAGAGTATCAGAACATAAATAAGCATGTTGAAAATCAGGGAAAATTTAATGAACGCGTGAAAAGGGAATTTGAAGCATTAAAAAAGCAAGTCAAACAGATTGAAGGCGAAATCGTAGGAAAAGACAGCAGAAGAAATTTAGAATCACAGATAGCAGAGGGCTGTGAAGAAAATCATTTGTTTCATTTACGGGATGCAACAAGAAAGCGCCAGGCGCGCGAACTTGACAATAATCGACATTCGGACTGGAACAGTCGCGGTAGGTCTTTGTCGCCACGAGGCGAAAACTTTGACTATAAACACTTCTTGACTGTTCGGAAATTTAAGATCTCTCGCAATTCTAAGAACGACATACATCCATGTGCATCGTTAGATCAATTTACGTACGCACTTCCGCCAAATTTGCCACTAAGTCACAAACTTGAAATTATGTGCGGCTATTAATGTCCTCAGGGGATTCACTACTAAGTGAATATGTGCCGTAGCGTGCATAGGGCCCCGAGCTGTAGTGGTGCTATTTCCCTTTTAGTTTTCTGCACCGCTGCCTACTCTTTTACTATTCTTTGCATCTGTCAAACCAACTCTTCGACTATCAATCTATCTAGTGAGTAAGTAAACAATAACCAAATATGACTAATTTACCCAAAAGTGACTTCGGAAATTACCATTTGGACTTACTGTATCTTCTGCAGCATTCATTCGTAGTTTAAACGAAATTTTACCTGTTTATCTTCGTGACAATATTACTTCATATGTTGCCGATATTCTTATTGCTAAACATTCTTGGAGTGAACACAACAAAATTTTGGATTCATTATTACGTATTTTTGCAAGAGTTGGCATTACAGTGAACTTAGAAAAATCTGAATTTGGTTGTTCTCAGGTGAAATTTCTCGGTCACATTATTTCTACAAAAGGTATTCTTCCTGATCCAGAGAAATTAGACGCTATTCGTAATTATGCTGTTCCTACCACAAAACGAGAGGTTCATAATTTCCAAAATTTTTGTGGAATGATATACTTTTGAAAAATTTTTGTAGAATGACATACTTCTGAGAAACTAACAGCTACATGTAAACATGCGGAGAGTACAAGGATACCGCGCTGTGTTTTGGCGGCGGCACATACTCAAAGCAACAGTGAAGTCTGCGCGCCGCACAAGGCAGTCGCTGACCGCGAACAATAGCTTCCTACGTCACGCGTCTACAGCTGATCGAGCGCTCAGTGCGAATGCACTGACAGCCGTAAACAAATACACAGTTTAATTTCTCCGACTAAATTCAGTATAAAGCTATAGTGACTTGATGAATTATGTTATTAACATTCAGTATTTTTCAGGATACGGTTCTATAAAATATTTAAGAACTTCAGGTAAATTCTGTGCGTGTCCGACGTTAAGACGACTTGCTATCGAGAAATTTTCAGGAAGAATGTAATTTCCAAGAAGAAACTAATAAACTAAAAAAAGGTAACTGTTAATTGAGTTCATTTTTCAGGTAACATATTTCCACTTAGGTACGTACTTTAGACGTAAATTGCTGCTCGCAATTACGTGATTCATACTTTGTGCTAATTTCATGTTCTATGAATTTACTTGTGAAGCGACGTGCTTGCGTACGTTAACTGATTTTGACAATGATTACTAATGAACTGGGTTGTAACTTGTGTATATTATGCATCGCTTGGCCGCACTGCTTTTTCACTGATGTCATGTTTTTTAATTATGTGCCTGCTGTGCTTATTTATTTAAATTATAATTGTAACCTGATTAATTGTGCTGACTGTGATTAAGTATGTAAGTTATACTTTGTGATTTATCTGCTTGCGCCTTCATGTTTACTTATTACGATTACATATGAACATTTATTTGCTTATGCTGATATGATGCTAATGACCTGTTTATTACGTAAGATATATGTTTACTGCTATGCGTATGGATTGCATATTTATACATTTCTGTTTGTCGTCACAACTACTCTTTAATTTGGTGTATAGCAATGCTGATGTACAGTGTACGAACATACAGTTTAGGTTACACTATGGTATTAGTTACAGATTGTTCGCTTGGCAGAGCCTCGTTGTAAGAATTGTGCTGCATCGACTTGTTGACATTCTGTTCACTACCGGTATATTTACTCGCTATTGCATGTTTTCCTTACGCTCAGTGCCTTATATTTTTAAGATAAGAAAACTGCTATAATCCGACGAACGACATTAGTACAAGAAACTTCATAGAAGTCACGTGAGCTGGAGGTTTTATGAAAGCTGTATAAATTTATGCTAATAGGAAAGAAGCTAACGACATGACATACCATTACTAGGTTTAGACCATTAACAATTATTACACTGCATTCTTCGTGAGCAATTGAAATAGGAAGTGACACTTGACACAAGAAATACTCCACATGTTTGCTTCTGTTTGCCATAATTCTTGAAGTGGTGTACACACTGTGAAATATTATGATCATTCACACTCCGTAATCGTACTTAATTACTGAGAGTTATTCGAACTAAGTCTGTTAGAGGTCATGTATGCTTTTCTTTTGTTTATAATTCATAATGAGTAGAAGATTTGGGTCAGATGGATTACACAGAGGTTGTGTGTTGACAGTGTGTCTTCGGATTGTATGGGATGATGACGTTTGCATTAGGATTTTATCTATACTTGTTCAAGGAGACTGACTAGAGGAAAGAGTTGTTATGGAAGTGAAATGATATTGGTAATAAGGTTTATATGTGTCGACGTATTGAAGAGGTATTATTGAGGTATTGAGATTATATGAAGTTGATGATTATTGGAGTTTTTGTGGACAAGAGGTAAGGTAAATGATATTGATGATAAGATTTATATGTATCGACATAAGAGGTATTATTGAAGTATTGAGATTATGTGATGTTGATGATTATTGGAGTTTTGGTGTATAAGAGGTAAAGTAAGTGAGGAGCATATTTATTTTGTTGGTCTATATGGAACAAGGAGGATGAAGATAGCAGACTAGAACACTAAAGTGGAAGGAAGATTGTCTATACACACACTTGTTAAATCACTAAGCAGTATATACTTTTTTTTGAAGAGAGGAAGTATTTGCATATCTTGGCTCACTGACAGTTGTTCAACAACAGTACATTTGATCTGGCTTGGCAAACATTGGTCTTGACATGATGACTTTGACGTTGACTTAACTATTATTGACTGCTATACATAGCTGCCACTACTACTTGATACACAAGATGAACATCAAATTTTGACAGAATTGCATTTACACAGTTAACACTATTCAATTACACAGTAATACTTAATGTGGATGAGTGATGAGTGAGTGTGTTTCGTGTGTTTTCCTTTCCTAATCCTACCCCCCTATCTCCTAAATATTATTTTATTTGTCTGTAGTGGCTTGCACTGACACCCATAAATATTATAGGTTTACTGATATTTGAGTATTTGTAATAGTTAATATGACAATTATCTTACATCATTTGTGTGTTTGTTATGATTTGTATGTTTAGTGTAAAAGCATTTGTATGTACATTCAAACTATTGTTCATGCCTGAACTGTCTGATTAGTGATGGTGAATAATTGAACTCTAACCTGCACTTTTCAACAGAATGGGTGCCACTTAGGAATGATTAATTTCTTCTGATGAACAGTGTGATCAGTGATAGTGAATATTATGGACTGTTACTTGTACTTTTTCTACATGATTGGTGCCACTAGGACATGTTTAATTTCTGCTAATAAACTCTGATGAACAGTGTGATCAGTGATAGTGAATATTATGGACTGCTCTCTGGACCTGCTCAACATTGCTGGGTGCCACTAATGGAACTGCTTCTGCTGAGAAATGTGACTTGTTGCTGTGTGTACCTGCTCAACACTACTGGGTGCCACAGATGGAATTGCTTTTACTAAAATGATGTCACTTGTTGGTGTTTGCACCTGTTGACCATTGCTGGGCTGGAATTATCAACTATTTTTTTTTTTGAATAATTAAAAGTGTTTTATGTGAACATTTGTATAAACTGATTTTTTGTGTATTGTGTAAACTATTATGTAAAGCCACATGTATGAAAGAATTTGTATTGCCTACTGTATTTTATATATTAGGTTATTGAAAGGTCAGTGCAAAGCCAAAATTTTGACTAATTATGTGATATTTAGGTATTAATATTACCTTTTATTTTTGTCTGTATTTTTGTGGACGAATTTGGTGGTATTTTCACCACCATTGCTGGCAAAAATACCATCAAATTCTGGCCTGTGGAGGAGGGGCATATGGAAGGTGGCTACACTGAGCCACTGCGCCAGAGATTGCGCCAAAGAGTATTATTAAGCCGCCTCCACAGTGCTTGGGGAGAGCTCGTAGTAGTCAGTGCCTGTTAAGAACTCGTAGCAGTCAGTGCCTGTTAAGAATTCGTAGCAGTCAATGTTTGTAGGCAGTGCTTGCTGAGATGTGATATTGGAGAGTTCTGGTTGAGATGTGGTAGTAGCGAGTCGGTGTGGAGAGATTGTAATGTTTAGAGTGCTTTTCATCAATATAAATTAAGGTAACAAACTACTTTTCTTTTTTTTTTCATTATTTCAATGTCCTGAATAATGTGTCATTACAGATTCAGTCAACAAAGCGTCTGGCTTGTGTTCTTGTATTAGAGTGTAATTCTGCTTTCCTTACGCAATTATAGTATTTCTATTTTTTTATCACGTCAGTATAAATGATATTTAAAATTTCTTGTCTTATTGAAGAAGAACCGTGCCAGATGTGTACGTTGAATCACACTTCCACACACAGAACAGTTACTCTTGTGCTTGTTGTTGCGTTGGTTTTATAGTTGCTGGGGACTTAATTAATGAATTGTATTAACTGAAATTTTCATTTCATTCTTTGTTGTTGTTCTATGCAGTCAGATAGCGTAATAATACTAGTCAGGGCCAACCGTTTACGAGACTTGCGTAATCGGACTTACAGCTACCAAAAATATTTGCATTATTTATAATTAAGCCCCCATGCAACTGCTTAACTCCTCGGTGAAGGTATGTTCTCGAAACTTCAACAAAAGCCCGTACCGAGCTACTGAGCGTTTCTCCTTGTCTTCCACTGGGGCTTCTCTATCATCTCCGTAACGCTTTCGCGACTACTAAAACGAAGCGCGCTGCTCTCCGTTGGATCTTCTCTATCTCTTCTATCAACCCTATCTGGTACGGTTCCCACACTGCTGAGCAGTATTCAAGCAGTGGGCGAACAAGCATACTGTAACCAACTTCCTTTGTTTTCGGATTGCATTTCCTTAGGATTCTTCCAATGAATCTCAGTCTGGCGTCTGCTTTATAGACGATCAACTTTATATGATCATTTCATTTTAAATCACTCCTAATGCGTACTCCCAGATATTTTATGGAATTAACTGCTTCCAGTTACTGACCTGCTATATTGTAGCTAAATGATAAGCGATCTTTCTTTCTATGTATTCTCAGCACATTACACTTGTCTACATTGAGATTCAATTGCCATTCCCTGCACCATGCATCAATTCGCTGCAGATCCTCCTGCATTTCAGTACAATTTTCCATTGTTACAACCTCTCGATATAACACAGCATCATCCGCAAAAAGCCTCAGTGAACTTCCGATGTCATCCACAAGGTCATTTATGTATATTGTGAATAGCAACCGTCCTACGACACTCCCCTGCGGCACACCTGAAATCACTCTTACTTCGGAAGACTTCTCTCCATTGAGAATGACATTCTGCGTTCTGTTATCTAGGAACTCTTCAATCCAATCACATAATTCGTCTGATAGTCCATATGCTCTTACTTTGTTCATTAAACGACTGTGGGGAACTGTATCGAACGCCTTGCGGAAGTCAAGAAACACGGCATCTACCTGGGAACCCGTGTCTATGGCCCTCTGAGTCTCGTGGACGAACAGCGCGACCTGGATTTCAGACGGTCGTCTTTTTCGAAACCCGTGCTGATTCCTACAGAGTAGATTTATAGTCTCCAGAAAAGTCATTATACTCGAACATAATACGCGTTCCAAAATTCTACAACTGATCGACGTTAGAGATATAGGTCTATAGTTCTACACATCTGTTAGACGTCCCTTCTTGAAAACGGGGATGATCTGTGCCCTTTTCCAATCCTTTGAACGCTACGCTGTTCTAGAGACCTACGGTACACCGCTGCAAGAAGGGGGGCAAGTTCCTTCGCGTACTCTGTGTAAAATCGAACTGGTACCCCATCAGCTCCAGCGGCCTTTCCTCTTTTGAGCGATTTTGTTTCTCTATCCCTCTGTCGTTTATTTCGATATCTGCCATTTTGTCATCTGTGCGACAATCTAGAAAAGGTACTACAGTGCAGTCTTCCTCTGTGAAACAGCTTTGGAAAAAGACATTTAGTATTTCGGCCTTTAGTTTGTCATCCTCTGTTTCAGTACCATTTTGGTGACAGAGTGTCTGGACATTTTGTTTTGATCCACCTACCGCTTTGACATAAGACCAAAATTTCTTAGGATTTTCTGCCAAGTCAGTACACAGAACTTCACTTTCGAATTCATTGAAAGCCTCTCGCATAGCCTTCCTCAAACTACATTTCGCTTCGCGTAATTTTTGTTTGTCTGCAAGGCTTTGGCTACGTTTATGTTTGCTGTGAAGTTCCCTTTGCTTCCGCAGCAGTTTTCTTGATTGCCTCCATCATCGTCGTCCTGGGGTTCTGACTTTTATGTCCAGAGAACGCCATCTCATCGGTTAGATGACGTCAGTATGAGACCAGGCAAACGATGCGTTCTGAGGTGACACCCTCTGCTTGCGCAGAACACGTTTGTACTCACTGTTCAGCCTCCCTTGTAGCGCTACCACTCATATCAGGCAGTAAACTACATGGTTTCTGCCGCTTTCAATACGAAGTACACTCTTAACATGTATTGCTAAGTGCATACGCTACTGTAGTTGAGTAGTTCTATTGAAGTTATAGTCTAGTTTCTAACCCTTTCGCTACCGTGGGCGTACATATACTTCCTGCTACTCCGTTCCCCAGATGCTGTGGACGTATATATCCGCGCTTCTTGGGTTTTTCTACAATACTGTCGAGGAGGAAGAGGCGATTAGTCTTTAACGTCCCGTTGACCACCAGGTCAATAGAGACGGAACACAAGCTATGTTTAGGGAAGGATGGAGAAGAAAATGGTCCATACCCTTTCAAAGGAATCATCCCTGCATTTGCATTAAGCGATTTAGGGAAATCGCAGAGAACGTGAAGGCGAATTTGAACCACCGTCCCCAGAACGTGAGTCCAGTGTGCTAACCAGGTCGCCACCTCACTCAGTTACAGAGCTATCGACGTCTGTATGCGTTCTGAATCCCCATCCTCTCACTGCAGCAGTTAAGTCATTTCGAGTTATTTCCACATACACTACCGGCCATTAAAAATGCTACACTACGGAGATGACGTGCTACGGACGCGAAATTTAACCGACAGGAAGAAGATGCTGTTATATGCAAATGATTGGCTTTTCAGACCATTCACACAAGGTTGGCGCCGGTGGCGACACCTAGAATGTGCTGACATGAGGAAAGTCTCCCACCGATTTCTCATACACAAACAGCAGTTGACCGGCGTTGCCGAGCGAAACTCGTTCAAGGTCACCCGCTTAGATGGCGGCGCACACAGAAATTATGAATACCCACCAACCTCCCCAGGGGTCGGAACCCCTGCAACCCATGTATGATTATTGTTTTTAATTAAAAAAAAAAAATCTCACGGGATAGATAAGGGTGGTCAATTTATTAAGAATGATAGTACAAAGTAATGTCTCCTTGAACAAGAATATATTGTGTAAGGAGGAGAAATGAGTACCATCACGTTTCCGACTTTGATAAAGGCCGGATTGTAGCCTGTCGTGATTGCGGTTTATCGTATCGCGACATTGCTGCTCGCGTTGGTCGAGATCCAAAGACTGTTAGCAGAATATGGAATCGGTGGGTTCAGGAGGGTAATACGGAACGACTGCTGCCCTGGCCAGCACATTCTCCAGATCTCTCACCAATTGAAAACGTCTGGTCAATGGTGGCCGAGCAACTGGCTCGTCACAATACGCCAGTCACTACTCTTGATGAACTGTAGTATCGTGTTGAAGCTGCATGGGCAGCTGTACCTGTACACGACATCCAAGCTCTGTTTGACTCAATGTCCAGGCGTATCAAGGCCGTTATTACGGCCAGAGGTGGTTGTTCTGGGTACTGATTTCTCAGGATCTATGCACCCAAATTGCGTGAAAATGTAACCACATGTCACTTCTAGCATAATATGTTTGCCCAATGAATATCCGTTTATCACCTGCATTTCTTCTTGGTGTAGCAGTTTTAATGGCCAGTAGTGTATCTTTGAATAAAAAAGTCTAGAGTATTTTTCGTAAAACAAATGTGCCTCATTGCGTGCTATCATTTGCAAAAAACTTCATTTCGATATCTTGAATCGTTTGTGAAATATGACGATTGTTATGACTACATGATTTGAAACGGGCAAGGAAGTGAATGGGCGCGTCGCGCGCACCCGTCCACAAAATATAAAATCCAATAACTCCACAACAAAATAAAATACCCTTCTGCTCTTAATTTTAAATAAAATTTCGCCATCTTATCTCAATTTCAATCACTGCAATGGATGAGCTAAAATCAAGCATAAGCGTAGTTGCGATTTGTCCCCTGCTAAATCTTTAAAGTTTCGCGCAATATTTTACCTGATGGAGTGCAATAGCTACTGCGTATAACGAAAAGAAGTTCAGTTCTTTATCGAGAAAAAGTTATCAAACTATGAGGTAGAAAAAAGTCAATTTTTTCAGCCTATAGTTTTCTTAAACTCGGATGATAAGTATTTCATAGCAGCCAGCAAATCCGCATTCTGTGCGACCCTCCGTCTAATACAGAACACAATAATTAGAGAACGAAATTGGATACCGTTCAGTTCTCAAATTTAAATAAAATTTCGATATCTTATCTACATTTCGTTTGCTGCACTATATGAGATAAAGTTTATGCAACGCATTTTTACCGCTGCAAATTCTTTAACATTTCATAGAACGTTTTACTTAATTTGATGCAGCGCACTAAGTCAATAGGTAACGAAAAGAATTCAGTTCATCATAAAGGAAAAAAATAAATAAAAAGAAAAATTAAAGAAATTGATTGGTAATTGTCCTTTCGCTTGCAATGAAAATAGAATATTAGTACAGCGTATTATTATGAAATGTTCTGCGTTTTCGAAATTGTGCTATTGTTCATTCACTTTACCTTGCGTCGTTTCTTTTTCTGTGTCCATCACTATATATATATATATATATATATATATATATATATATATATATATATATATATATATATCTTCTGAAAGCTTCTCCTTCTGTTAATTTTACGAAAATATGACCGTGGACTTCTTTCCCCCCATTTCAATTGTAGATGCAGACAGCCGACTCCAGCAAACATCAGTGCCTCACAAGATGATATAAAATACAAAGGAATTCTTCTTACCTTGGTTCTATACCACTTTAATAAAAATGCTTAATACTGTTATTAAGTCTTCTCATATTCAGACACACATATGATACAAAACACTTGTAGCCCGTCATACTCTGGGCAATACATCTTAACCAAACTTCTACATACGAGAGAGTGAAACAAAATCATCTACATAAGAGTGAATGATTTTTTATGGTCATTTATCTATGCTTTACCGCGCATTCATAACTAATGTCTTTGCCGGCACTTAAAGTCTGTCTTTGATTCTGTCGTTATTGCTGTTTCATTTTTTAATAAATTTTAACTTTAGCATATCCCGGGAGATCTTTCACCAAGTACCTACACACAGACTGTAAGATGTGTAAAAACAAAACTTTTGCACTTAACAGTTTTCGAAAAATCGGATGATAAGTATTTCATATCGAGCGCAACGCCGTCATTCAGCTTAGGTACGAGCATTTTGCGAGCAGTACAGCCATAACAAAAACCGCCCTCAGTACACAATGCGAGGGGTAGTGCTGCCCAATTGTTCAAATCGTAAATCAAAATCCTCGGATGTTTGAACATAATCTTCTTTCATTTATTTATTAGACTGTCCTAGGGCACAACTGATTTTCCAAAATTCATATACTTAAATAACGCGGATGTTCAACACAGAGCTCGGCAACAACCCGTATACAATTGCTGCTTCACTGGTGCCATCCTCACAAAAAACCTTATAAACCCCTGGCACTCTGGCCGAGATTATATTTAGCACATCTCAATATTTCTTTAATTTTCTGGAAGACCAGTCTGACTCCTTGCCTGGCTAGGACTCTACCTATCTTACTTGTTGCTGCACCGCAGAATCGAAGCTGCACTTTGCATTGACCTTCTGGTTAAGTTGAACAACGTAGTGTCTTTGTTCCCTAGACAGAGCTGATCTCTTGTCACGACATGTATAGCTGCTCCTTCAGAACACCGACATCATATGATTAATCTCGGGGCCAAAATGGTCCTTGTCAGACATACTGCTGGTTCTGTATATCAGGATGTTCAGCTTATCTTTCCTGTTGAGCTGGATGTTGAAAGCCACGCCTGCTAAGATATAAGCCCATGTGTGGTGATTTTAGATGCAAAGAATGGCCGAATTGCCCGTCCGCTTTCCTTTCCAACAACACATCTAAGAAAGGCAACGTTGCTTGTGTCTCCGTCTCCGCTGTAAATCTTGTGTTTGGATGTACGCCGTTCATATGGTTGATAAACTTCTGCAGCGCCTCACTCACATGCTGCCAAATTACAAATCGTATCCTTTTTTAAATGCATCATATTAGCTATCCACTGTTTTATTTATTACAATTTCCACGATTTCTATTTCGATCTTACGTCATTAACGAGTAGTAGGGTGCTGAAAGCAACAGTTATCAACATTAATAAACTAAGACGGATACAAACGTATATAGCTCATGTCGGCGTTTGTCACATACGCCATTGTTATTCTCAGAAAGTCAGAGGCATTTGTACCATTGCTATTCAAGTGATGGGTTAATTGCAGTATAAAATGAGTCATACTATGTGCACGCCATTACAACGCTGTTATCATATTCCTTGAATACCTCCTGGGTTTCTCCCGCAATCGTTCAACTAGCTCTAACATTCTAAAGCATAAAAACGGTGTATGCGACAAATCTTGAGATGAGACATAGAAGCACATCCTTTTTACCCTATTTGTTGATGTTGATAACTGCAGTTTTCATACCCCACCCTAATGACCTAAGGTAGAAAAAACTGTTGTTGAAATTGTAATAAATGATACTGTCAGCGTAGAACATAATTTAAATTTTAAAAAATATTGTGAGACTATTATCCTATACCAATTACAATTTTGTAATATCGTATCGTACAAGCAGGATGAAAGAATGGTACTTTCTCGTTCCCAAGAAATGTGTGGTTTTGGTTTACGGCCATGTTAGTAGTAACTTTTGAGACACATGGTACATTAATGTAAACGTTTATTACCATGTAACAATTGGCAGTAAGTAGGGACAATGATAATGTAACTAAAACCAACATGTTAAATTACCAACTGAGCAAAAAACTGACAATTATGGCACTTCATAGAAATATTGCTGGAGATTTTCAGATACATCAATATTGCTTTATGATTAGAGCGCCCATCCCTCACGGAAAACACGCGTAACCTTACATTTCATTCACATCGCCCAAACGATTCACTGTACAAAAGTGTACAATTTACCACAGCCAATTCGTAAGGCGAATACGGAAAGTTTACGTAAATGCATTTCCTAATGAAGTCATCAAACTTTCGGCTTGCGAGAGTTGAATTTAGGTAAGCACACTGTGCGATCGAAATCTGCAGAATATACCATAGTTCCATCTGATCTGAGTCTGCTCCGAATAGAATTCTGTCGGTGAACGGGTAACCTAAGGGAAAAAAGTCTATATTAATATGTGAGTCAGATTTAACTTGCCCAGTAGTTTTTACAACGGAATCAAAGCATCGAACAAATGGCCCAAGGAAATGAGAGAAGATAACTAAAACTAACATACTTAAAAAGGCACTCATAACATGCCTCTTAAATACGCTGCCTGATAAAAAAAGGGAAGCGACCAGAATTGATTTCATTTCAGTGATTACTCATCGAGCTAAATTTAGAAAGACCTTGGTAGAATGAGCCCACTTATCAATATGATGTTACACCACCTATAGCTTGGCTGCATGTACTGAGTTGACTGGCAAGGGTATGAAAGCTGTTGTACACTTACCTGAAGGAAGCGGGCCCCCAACTGATGTGACTGGTCCTTGATATACTGGATACCGCTACTGAGAGTAGGTGACGTCAGAGCCAGTCCCATAAATGTTATAGTGGGGAAAATCTGAGGATCTTTCTTGACACTAAAGTACGTTAACATCACGCACACAATTCATAGACATACGTGCCACATGTGGACGAGCATTGTCCAGCTGAAAATTGGCACCATGGTACCATCACATGAGCAGTAAGGTGCACCATATCCGTGACCTACTGTTGTGTCAGAGGTCCCTCAGTCACACCCAACCTTGACCCACGTCATGATACGGATGTCTCTCCAAACCATGATAGCAGGAGTAACACAACGCTGTATCTCCAAAACACTGAAACAATGGGACCAGTCCTTGGGTTGCCGCCATACTCGCCGACAATGGTCATCTGGGGTAAGCAGAACTGCTATTCATCGCCGAACACATTGCGACGCCATTCTTCGTCAGGGCATGCTTCCCGGTGACTGTGTCACTAAAATGTAGCGTTTCGCTTGCAGCACCCTACTTATGGGACAGTAATTCTCTACCCCAGCTGCTGGTATTCTCTGCCCATTGATGGGGGATGACACAGACCATTGCTCGGAGTCTTTTGTATGTCGTCGAATGGCAGACGTAAGGACATATTTTGCACGCAATACGGCGAGCCTCTCTGGTGGTCTCCTCCGAATCGAACTCTACCAGAAATCTCGACAGGAATCTTGATGACAAGTACACCTTACCTCACGTTCCATTGCAGTCCAACGACAATCCACTGTCACATTCGAATTCCCAAAAACCTCTGGACAGTGAACAATTCGACAAGTCGGCCAAATTGAGGCCAACAAGGCCGCTTTCAAACGCATTTTGGTTCTGAGAACGCTGTCGCACTCGAGTACGGGGAATCTCTGTGTCATTCGAGTTCCACCTCGTTCACAGTCGTCACTCATCATCCGATGACCTTGGCTCACCTTACACGCTCTGCAGGGCCTTCTAACAACACCAAATCACTCTGGTGACCGTTCCAGCTGTCACAGAGAACTCCAACTCTAATCATTTACGTACCCGCCAATGTTGTGTACGTGTACCGCGTTACACTGACACCATACTGTGTCCGCTGTGTGATACACTTTTCTTGTCAGCCTGTGTAATTTATACTTTAGAGAAAAAAACAAAGAGTAAGCTTCCGGAAATAAATTATCAAGGCTGCAGTTCCAAAATTTAAATTCTCGCACATCCCATAATATACTCTCAGGGTGTAATGCACGACACTGGAAAAGTATATGTCGAAGGTTTGTGATCTATCTGAGCTCAAAAACTCATTACTTATGGAGGGATGCGAACTCAGATTTTTGGAGGGATCAGTGGGAAGTCACAAAGAATGTAAATTTACAGATAGGGTTATCATCATGATCATGATGTCAGCTAGAAGTATGTGTGTACATTGCGTGCAGCGAAAGTAATGTGACAAACCAGTGCAAAATTAACTCTGTAAGTAACTGATCCCATCTGTAATTATGCTTTTGAAGGTTGCATGGGGGCTTAATTGAAAGAATAAGATGCAATAATTTTAGTAGCTGTGTAACCGGTTACGAAGTCTCGTAACCGGTTGGCCCTGACTAGTATTAGCACGCAATCTGACTGCATAAAATAAAGATAAAGAATTACAAGGAATTTCCATTAACACAACTGATTAATTAAGTCCCTTGCAACTATAAAAGCTACGAAACAACAAATCACAAGTATAACTATTCTGTGTGTGGTAGTGTGACTCAACGTACATGTATCTGGCTCGGTTCTTTCTCAAAACGACAAAATATTTTAAACACCATTTACAATGAACTAATTGAAAAACCAGAAATACTATAATTGCACATAGAAACCAGAATTACAAGTCTAATACATGAACACGAGCCAAATGCTTTGTTGACTGTACCTGTGACCAAGAGGCATTGCCATTAAAGACATATTGACGAAAATTTTCCATTACACCAGCATCATAAATCAAAGCCCATCTCCTTTCTCAAATACACTGTGATAATTGCAACATCTTCCATCTATACGTTACACCAACCGAACAGCATCTACTCTCTCGCCCAACAGAACAACAACTGCACTCGACATCCTCTGAACTACTACTGCACCAGTGGAGGCTGCAGAATAATAATCTTTGGCGCAATCTCTGGCGCTGTGACTCAGTGTAGGCACCTTTCATATGCCCCTCCTCCACGGTCTAGAATTTGGTGGTATTTTTGCAAGCATTGGTGGTGAAAATACCACCAAATTCGTCCAAAAAAACACAGACAAAAAAAAAGATGATATTAAAAAGTAAATATCACATAACTAAATAAAGTTTGGCTTTGCACTGATCCTTCAATAACCTAATATACACTCCTGGAAATTGAAATAAGAACACCGTGAATTCATTGTCCCAGGAAGGGGAAACTTTATTGACACATTCCTGGGGTCAGATACATCACATGATCACACTGACAGAACCACAGGCACATAGACACAGGCAACAGAGCATCACAATGTCGGCACTAGTACAGTGTATATCCACCTTTCGCAGCAATGCAGGCTGCTATTCTCCCATGGAGACGATCGTAGAGATGCTGGATGTAGTCCTGTGGAACGGCTTGCCATGCCATTTCCACCTGGCGCCTCAGTTGGACCAGCGCTCGTGCTGGACGTGCAGACCGCGTGAGACAACGCTTCATCCAGTCCCAAACATGCTCAATAGAGGACAGATCCGGAGATCTTGCTGGCCAGGGTAGTTGACTTACACCTTCTAGAGCACGTTGGGTGGCACGGGATACATGCGGACGTGCATTGTCCTGTTGGAACAGCAAGTTCCCTTGCCGGTCTAGGAATGGTACAACGATGGGTTCGATGACGGTTTGGATGTACCGTGCACTATTCAGTGTCCCCTCGACGATCACCAGTGGTGTACGGCCAGTGTAGGAGATCGCTCCCCACACCATGATGCCGGGTGTTGGCCCTGTGTGCCTCGGTCGTATGCAGTCCTGATTGTGGCGCTCACCTGCACGGCGCCAAACACGCATACGACCATCATTGGCACCAAGGCAGAAGCGACTCTCATCGCTGAAGACGACACGTCTCCATTCGTCCCTCCATTCACGCCTGTCGCGACACCACTGGGGGCGGGCTGCACGATGTTGGGGCGTGAGCGGAAGACGGCCTAACGGTGTGCGGGACCGTAGCCCAGCTTCATGGAGACGGTTGCGAATGGTCCTCGCCGATACCCCAGGAGCAACAGTGTCCCTAATTTGCTGGGAAGTGGCGGTGCGGTCCCCTACGGCACTGCGTAGGATCCTACGATCTTGGCGTGCATCCGTGCGCCGCTGCGGTCCGGTCCCAGGTCGACGGGCACGTGCACCTTCCGCCGACCACTGGCGACAACATCGATGTACTGTGGAGACCTCACGCCCCACGTGTTGAGCAATTCGGCGGTACGTCCACCCGGCCTCCCGCATGCCCACTATACGCCCTCGCTCAAAGTCCGTCAACTGCACATACGGTTCACGTCCACGCTGTCGCGGCATGCTACCAGTGTTAAAGACTGCGATGGAGCTCCGTATGCCACGGCAAACTGGCTGACACTGACGGCGGCGGTGCACCAATGCTGCGCAGCTAGCGCCATTCGACGGCCAACACCGCGGTTCCTGGTGTGTCCGCTGTGCCGTGCGTGTGATCATTGCTTGTACAGCCCTCTCGCAGTGTCCGGAGCAAGTATGGTGGGTCTGACACACCGGTGTCAATGTGTTCTTTTTTCCATTTCCAGGAGTGTATAAAAATACAGTAAGGAATACAAATGCTTGCATACATGTGATTTACATTTCTCAAAGTAGCTAAACAGTTCAATCAATGGCACCAGCAATGACAAATAGGTGCAGATAAGAGTTTCATAACATTTCATAAACAGTATATACACAATAAATCAGTTTACACAAATATTCACATAAAATCTTTTCAATAGTTCAATAAACAAGTAGCACTCCTCAGAGTAGTTGACAGTTCCAACAGTGGCACCCAGCAATTGTCAACAGGTGCAAATAGCAGTCCCATAACATTTCATAAACAGTAAATACACAATAAATCAGTTTACACACATAAAATCTTTTCAGTAGTTCAATAAACAAGTAGCACTCCTCAGAGTAGTTGACAGTTCCAACAGTGGGACCCAGCAAAGGTCAACAGGTGCAAATAGCAACAAGTGACATCATTTCAGTATAAGCAGTTCCAACAGTGGCACCCAGCAATGGCGAGCAGGTGCAGGCAGGAATGAGTGTCATCACATCAATAGTAGCAGTTCCAACAGTGGCACCCAGTAATGTTGAACAAGTGCAGGTAACAGTCCATAATATTCAACAGCAATAATTAAACAGTTCATCAGAGTTCATCAGCAGAAATTAAACATTTCCAACTGGCACCCATCAATGATAATAGCTGTAAGCACAAACAACAGCTTGAATGCACACACAATTGCTTTTACAAAATTAGTATCAATGCTCTTACAATAAACATACAAATTATAATAAACGCACAAATGATATCAGATAATTGTCATAGTAACTATTACAAACACACAAATATCAGTAAACCTATAATATTTTTGGGTGTCAATGCAAGCCACAACAAACAAGTAAAATAACATTTAGGAGGTAGGTCGGTACCAATTATTTGAGATTAGGAAAGGAAAACACAAAACACACTCACTCATCTTTCATCCACATATTAAGTACTATTGCGTAATTGAATAGTGTTAACTGTGTAAATGCAATTCTGTCAAGATTTGCTGTTCAACATGTGTATCAAATAGTAGTGGCAACAGTGTATAATAGGCAATAATAGTTAGTCAACGTCATCGTCATCATGTCAAGACCAATGTTTGCCAAGACACGTCAAAATACACGGTTGCTGAACAGCTGTCAGTTTGCCAACATACGCAAATACTTCCTTTCTCCACAAAAAAAGTATATACTGCTTATTGATTTAACAATGTGTGTGTGTAGACAATCTTCCTTCCACTGGAGTGTTCTAGTCTGCCATCTTCATCCTTCTTGTTCCATATAAACCAACAAAAAAAAAGAAACATGCTCCTCACTTACTTTACCTCTTATCCACCAAAACTCCAATAATCATCAGCATCACATAATCACAGTACTTCAATAACACCTCTTCAATACGTCGATACATATAAACCTTATCACCAATATCATTTCACTTCCATAACAACTCTTTCCTCTAGTCAGTCTTCTCGAACAAGTACAGATAAAATCCTAGTGCAAACTTCAATTCATCATCCCATACAATCCGAAGACACAGTGTCCACACACAACCTCTGTGTAATCCAACTGAGCCAAATCTTCTACTCATTATGAATTATAAAATACATTTTGGTTACCTTGTCCATCATAAACTATAAGAAATGCATACATGACCTCTAACAGCCTTCAGTTTGAATAACTTTCAGTAAGTAGCTGCGAGTACACAGTATTAATGATCACATAAAAATTTGAATGAATAAACCGTAATATTTCACAGTGTGTACACCATTTCAAGAATCATGGCAAAACAGAAGCAAACATGTGGAGTATTTTTAGTGTCAAGTGTCACTTGCTATTTCAGTTGCTCACGAAGAATTTAGTGTAATAACTGTCAATGGTCTAAAGCTAGTGTTGGTATTTCATGTCGTCCGCTTCCTTTCTATTATAATGAATTAATACAGCTTCCATAGAACCTCCAGTTCATGTGACTTCAGTGAAGTTTCTTGTACCCATGTAGTTCGTAGAATTATAGCAGTTCATTCCCTTATCTTAAAATGTAAAGCACTGAGGGTAAGCAGAACGTGCAAAAGTGAGTAAATATACCAGTAGAGCACAGAATGTCAACAAGTGGATGCAGCAAAATCCCTACAACGAGGCTCTGCCAATCGAACGATCTATAATTAATACCATAGTGTAACCTAAACTCTATGTTCGTACACAGTATATAAGTATTTCTCTATACTAAATTAAAGAGTAGTTATGACAACTAAACAGAAATGTGTAAATATGCAATCCATACGCAAAGCAGCAAGTATATATCCTATATAATAAATAGGTCATAAGCATCATATCAGGTAAACATGAAGGCGCAAGCAGATAATCACAAAGTGTAACTTACATACATAACCATATCAGCACAACCAATCAGGTGACAATTATAATTTAAATAAATAATCACAGCAGGCACATAATAAAAAATATGACATCAGCGAAAAAGCATAGCAGCCAAGCGATGCATAATATACACGAGTAACAACTCTCTTCATTAATAAAACATTGTCAAAATCAGCAAATGTACGCAAGCATGTCGCTTCACAAGTAAATTCATAGACCATAAAATTTAACACAAAGTATAAATCACGTAATCGAGAGCAGCACATTACGTATAAAGTACATACCTAAGTAGAAATACGTTACCTGAAAAATAAACTCAATTAATAGTTACCTTTTTAGTTTATTACTTTCTTCTTCGAAATTAGGTTCTTCCTGAAATTTTCTCGATAGCATGTCTTCTTAATGTCGGACACGCACAGAATTTACCTGAGGTTCTTAAATATTTTATGCAACTGTATCCTGGAAAAACTGAACGTTAATAACATAAGTTAACAAATCACTATAGCTTTATACTGAATTTAATCGGAGAAGTTAGACTGTGTATTTGTCTACGGCTGTCAGTGCATTCGCACTGAGCGCTCGATCAGCTGTAGGTAAGCGTGACGTAGGAAGTAATTGTTTGCTGTCAACGGCTACCTTCGGCGGCGCGCGGACTGACTGTCGCTTTGTGTATGTGCCGCCGCCAGAACACGGCGCGGTATCCCTGTATTCTCTGCGTGTTTAAGTGTAACTGTTAATTCCTCAAAAGTATGTCATTCCACAAAATTTTTTAACGTTCGATGTATGATGCATTCCCTTAGAGCGCCGTGATTTAAGAGTTTCTACTTCAACAGTGTTACCATGAATAATTTAGCGAACTCTATATGAACCGTCATAAAGCAGAAAAAATTTGCGACACAAGCCTTTTCCTTTGTGAGACAAACGATGAGACTTAATTAACACCTTTTGACCAACTGACAAAGTTTTTAAACGACCAGGACGTTTAGCTGATTTCTCTCTTCTAGCAGCCGCAGATGCAATATTTGTAGAGCCAGGTTGACAACTTCAGAATGCCGCAGTTTCCGTGTAGGCGCAAAAGGAACGATTTCAGAAATGCGAATTGTCGGTGCTTTATTTTTTAATATCAATATAGGCGGTAAAAGAAGTTGAATCATTAGGGAGTTCATTCAGAATGTTTTGAAAAATATGAAGATACTGATCCCACATTCTGTGATTCTGATGACAATAAAAACGACACAATTTATTAATTTCCTTCAGCCATCTCTCTGAACCGTTAGATTGAGGGTAAAAAAGTGAAATGAAAATTGGTTTAAACTAACGACGCCGTAGAGTACGAAGCCAAATTTTAGAGCGAAACTGTGATCCATTATCTGATATAACTTTATCAACATGACCCACTTCTTTAAGAAAATGTGTGATGAAAGCATTAGATACTGAACGAGCTGTTGCTTTCCGTAAATGTGTAAAACACCCATATTTTGATGTCAATTCCACTACTGTCAAAATGTACGCAAAACCATTAGTAGAACGAACCACTGAACCGAACAAATCGACTGCAGCCATCTCCTTTAATTGCTCTGGGATGATAGAAAAAAACGGTGCTGTGTGAGAAATGGTTGGTGGCTTAGCCTTTTGACATAATTTGCATTTGGCAAGAACAAATCGAATACGTTTATAAATATTACTGAAGTAGGATTTTCTCTCAATTTATGAAAGCATTTTCTGGGACCAAAGTGTGCATAACTGAAATGTATATACCAAATCGATTTATTAACCCACTCACCAGGAATGCAAACTAACCAAACAGAGTTGCCAACCGACTTTCCTTTAAAAAGAATATCATTGCGAACTAAATAATACTGTCTAATCGCCACGCTTTCCTTTCTCCTTGTTTTGCTCCTTAGCGATGTCCTGGAGCGAAGACGAAATAAAATTTTCAAACGCAACACCTTGAATATACATCAAACAACAATTGTTTACTTTGCAGTCCTCCTCAGCACTTTGTTTCAAACCCATAGGTGCACGTGATAAAGCATCAGCAATAATATTTGAAGAACCCTGGATGTAAACTACACTACAATCAAATTCCTGTAGATACAGCGCCCATCGTGACAATCTTCCATGTGTTTATTTTGTTGACATACGAAATTCCAGAGCTCGATGATCGGTGTAAACCTTAGTATGTCTGCCATACAAAAAGATGCGAAATTTTGTGAAAGCCCAAACAACAACCAAAGCTTTAAGTTCCGTAATCGAATAATTCTTTTCTGATTTAGAGAGAACACGACTTCCAACTGCAATAGTTTCCTGTACTACAACGCCGTTTTCTTATATCTCTTGAAATAAGTGTGCACCTAGGCCTTTGTATGATGAGTCCGTCGCCAAACAAAAATCTTTCGATAAATCCGGATGTGAAAGAAGTGGAGCAGCAACTAAAGCATCACGAAGTTGTTCAAATTCTAATTGAGCTTCCTCATCCCAAAACCAATTAGAATTCTTTCCAGAAAGTTCACATAAACGACGTGTGGTCAAATTGTCCAATCCAACAAAGCGTTTAAGAAAATTACAGACACCATGGAAACTACGAACATCACGTTTTGTAGTAGGAACAGCATAATTACGAATAGCGTCTAGTTTCTCTGGATCAGGAAGAATACCTTCTATAGAAATAATATGACCGAGAAATTTCACCTGAGAACGACAAAATTCAGATTTTTCCAAGTTCACTGTGATACCAACTCTATTAAAAATACATAATAATGAATCCAAAATTCTGTTATGCTCACTCCAAGAACGTTTAGCAATAAAAATATCGTCAACATATGAAGTAATATTGTTACGAAGATAAACAGGTAAAATTTCATTTAAACCACGAATGAATTCTGCTGAAGATACAGAAGTCCAAACGGTAATTTCCGAAATTGATAACAGTTGCCAAAGGCTAAAAAGGCAGTGTATTTTCTACAATCAGGGTGGAGTTCTAATTGCCAAAAACTTGTGTGCATATCAATTGTGGATAAAACTGTAATTCCATGGAAATATTGAAGAAGTTCATCTGAATTTTGTGGACGGTCAGTTTCAGGAATGATGATATTATTTATCTGTCTGGAATCCAGAACCAAACGAATTGACCCACCCTTTTTAAGAACGACATGTAATGGGCTGGTATAAGGACTGACTGCTGGCTCAATAATGCCATGATCTAACATGTATTGAAGTTCACTCTTAACCTTGTCTCTATAAGCCAAAGGAATAGCGTACGTTTTTCCCCGAAATGGTGTGTGTTCTTTTACTTTAATAAATATTGTAAGCCTTGTATAGTGCCTGTGTGATGACTAAATACTGTGGCATGTGAAGTCAGAATCTGGTGCAATTCTTCTCTTTCAACGTCATCTGTCACTTCAGCTTTGTAAACCTTTTCATTAATTAGTTCTTCACTGCTAATTATATCATCCATCGCGTCTCTGTACCTATTGTCGTTGTCATGAATGAACACATTGTCGTCATAATACTCAGCGAAAACATTAGATGTAAGAAACCTTAAACAATTTGTTTCTGATTCAGATTTCGTTACACACTCGAAAAATTTCAAACATCTCGGCATTCCGGCAACAGTCAAGTTCACACTTCCTTCCGTAAAGTTTAAAATGCCTTATATGTGTTAAGAAACTCCATACATAATATAATTTGTGTACTGAGTAAAGGAACAATAGTAAAATTAGGAGAAAATTCATATGCTTGAATAATGAAATTTAAGGTGGTCTGTTGTTGGACTTCCACACTTTTTCCAGAAATAGCTCCTCGAATTGTAGTTTTAGAAACAGGTAACACAGGGCAAGCAATAGTTCTTACACATATACAAAAAACTGATTCAATAATAACATTCAATGGGCTCCCAGAGTCTAAAACCGCAGTGAACTTATTCTTACTCACGCATACTTCAATAACAGGATGTAAAAATGCGTCTACATTATTTTCCTTTTCGTCTAGCAAAATATCTCTCAAGTCTTCCAAGCGTACGTAGTGTGAAGTTGTAGTGTCATTACTTTCTGAACCGTCTATATTGCTGCCAGAAGCCGAAGCTACAAGTCATTGTCGATTGTTTGGGTCACGTCTTTGATTATTCGCGTCATTTCGCGGATCAATTTCTACGATTTGCACTTGTCTCTCTGAATTTCTGTCACGTGGAGGATGCCAATTAGGTCCCTCCTGTCTGTTACATGTAAATTCTTGGTTGTGTCTGTTATTAAAATTTCTATTTTCCTGGCTATCTGCAAGACTACTTCTTGTCTAAATTCGACTGTCACTTCTGAAATTATTGTTAGATCTACTACCCTGGTTATTTCTGTAGTAAGAATTTCTATTACTGTATGAATAATTCCTGTCTTGATGATACCGATTACTGTTTCCGTATGATTGATCATTCCGGTAAGAATTTCTGTTATTATACTTGTCTGTGTAATTTCTGTAAGAACGTCTGTTATTGTCATAAGGCTGGTATCTATTGTCCTGTCTGTTTCGTCTGTCATTTTCAAAATTACCGCTATGACGTCCGTGCCGATCATTATCCCTTTTCTCTGAAAATCTATTGTGATTACCGTTACTGAAAAAATTACAAGAAGTTCCGTCGTCGTTGTCATACTCAAGTTCTTGTAGCAAAGTCTTAAAAGTTTCAATGTTGTCTTTACATCTTCCGGCTAAAGCAGTGTGTCTTGTCGATTGTGGCAGCTTAGTTAAACAAATGCGAATTAATTCAGTGGGGCTATAAGGGTTGGAAAGGAATTGATTCTTTCCAATCATATCTTCAAAGTATTCTGCCGGCGTGCGGAACTCAAACTGTTTAAAATTACGCTGCATAATACGACTGTGTTTGACTCTGTCTTGCGTGTTTTCGGACCAATATGCCGATAGAAATGCATGATAAAAATCATTTAAATTATTACAAGCTCTAATAAGTGCGCGCATGCGCGTCGCCATTTCGTTTTCTAAATATCCACAAATAAATTCCAGTTCGTGACTTAGTGGCCAATTTGGTGGAAGTGCGTACATAAACTGATCTAACCATGAACATGGATGTATGTCATTATTAGAATTGCGAAAGATCTTAAATTTCCGAACAGATAAAAGTGTTTATAGTCAAAGTTTTCGCCTCGTGGCGACAAAGACCTACCGCGTCTGCCCCAGTCCGAATGTCGATTATTGTCAAGTTCGCGCGCCTGGCGCTCTCTTGTTGCATCTCGTAAATGAAATAAATTATTTTCTTCAAAACCCGCTGCTATCGGTGATTCTAAATTTCTTCTACTGTCTTTTCCTACGATTTCGCTTTCAATTTTTTTAACTTGCTTTCGTAACGCCTCAAATTCCCTTTTAACGCGTTCATTAAATTTTCCCTGATTTTCAACATGTTTATTTATATTCTGGTACTCAACTGAATCTCTGTCCCCATTTAAACTAAGACTTGTCAATTTATCTGAAATCTCCTCAACTCTTTCGGGTAAGTCACCTATTTGTTCTTTCTGTTTATTTACGTCTTCCGTAAGTGTCGCGACTCTGGTTTCAGTATTGACACATTTAGTAGTTAACTGTTCATATTGTTGTGTTAAGTTATTTATTCTGTCGTTTGGTACGATTTCCTCGATGCTTTCAAATGTTTCTTCCTTATCGTGTGCACGTTGTAAATTTAACTCTGAAAATGTTTGTACTATCACGCGATCTCTTTCTTCCAGTTCTCTATCCCGTTCCTTTTGTCTAATTTCTATTGAAGTTAATCTATTATTGTGAGCATTCAAAATCGGTTGTACTTCTTCTCTAATTTCTTTCTTTAATTCATCTTTCATGTTTTTAAAACATGTCTCTATTCGTGAGTCTAACCGTGTTTCGATTGTTCCCATATCAGTTTTAATTGTTCCTATTTGTGATCCCAAATTTAATATTGCACTCATCAACTGCTCCATATTAACTGGTTCGAAATTCTTTTCGCCCCTAACATTTCCCGTAAATCTTAACTTCCTTCGTCATAGCTGTAAAGCTATCTGTGTTCGATACTATTCCAGAATCTTCTGTCGTTAATTTCGTATTCTGAACATTTTTTGATTGTGAAAAATTTTGAACTGGTTCCGGACTACTTTCCCGGCTTATTAAATTGTTTTCTACTTCATTATTCATCATACTGTTCTCCTGTGTTGGCGAGTTCGCCATGTTAACAATTTCGTTATTCTGACTGTCCATCATTTTTGCTTTTTCATCGATTGCATAATCACTTACAAAACATACAAAACTCGTCACTATACGAAAATTACACACAATATAACACTTTATCACCAACAATACCATCCACACGAAATGTTTCCCGACAAACACGATTAACAAACAATTAAAATCTTCACAATTCTACAAAATTGTCAAACCCGTATACGACACATCAAAAATTAAATTCTACAAAAATACCATCAGAATAATGACAAGACAACTTCAAATGTTCAATTACAAAATCTATACGTGCAATATAGACTACAGTTACCAAACTACAAATTACTACAACAATACTACTGTCTGCTATTTCTACTATCAAAAGAATTCCAGGGGACGATCCGAAGCAGCGCTCGCCACGTGAATGGGGGATTAATTAAAAGAAAAAGATGTAATAATTTTAGTAGCTGTGTAACCGGTTACGAAGTCTCGTAACCGGTTGGCCCCGACTAGTATTAGCACGTAATCTGACTTCTTAAAATAAAAATAAAGAATAACAAGGAATTTCCATTAACACAATTGATTAATTAAGTCCCCTGCAACTATGAAAGCTACGAAACAACAAAGCACAAGTGTAACTGTTCTGTGTGTGGTAGTGTGACTCAACGTACATGTATCTAGCTCGGTTCTTTCTCAAAACGACAAAATATTTTAAACACCATTTACAATCAACTAATTGAAAAACCAGAAATACTATAATTGCACATAGAAACCAGAATTACAAGTCTAATACATGAACACGAGCCAGATGCTTTGTTGACTGTACCTGTGACCAAGAGGCATTGTCATTAAAGAAATCTGTAATACCTTTTCACCTCATTATATATTGACAAAAATTTTCCATTACACCAGCATCATAAATCAAATCCCACCTCCTTTCTCAAATACACTGTGATAATTGCAACATCTTCCATCTATACATTACACCAACCGAACAGCATCTACTCTCTCGCCCAACAGAACAACAACTGCACTCGACATCCTCTGAACTACTACTGCACCAGTGGAGGCTGCAGAATAATAATCATTGGCGCAATCTCTGGCGCTGTGACTCGGTGTAGCCACCTTTCAACGTTTGTTGACTTCCAGTTATGTTTTAAGCTGAATATATTTCATATCACTGTGAAGTGATATAAAGTGAATAAAAACAAGTAACCTTATCCTAAACTTCTGTTAAACAAGATAACAGCCGTTGAAAGAAATTTTCACTCTGCACCGAAATGTGAACTGATGTGAAACTTCCTGGCAGATTAAAACTGCGTGCCGGATCGAGACTCGAAATTGGGACCCATATTTTTCACGGACAATATGCCAAGAAGTTTCATATCAGTACAAACTCCGCTGCATACAGAAAATTTCTTTCTGTGGACGTTCCCCAGGCTGCGGCTAAGACATGTCTCCGCAATATCTTTTCTTCCAGGAGTACGAGCCTCGCAAGTTTCACAGGAGAGCTTCTGTGAAGTCTGGAAGGTGGGAGACGAGGTGCTGGCAGAAGTAAAGCTGTGAGGTGGGTTCGCGAGTTCTGCTTGCGTAGCTCAGTCGGTAGAGCACTTCCCTGCAAAAGGCAATGGTGCTGAGTTCGAGTCTCGTTCCGACATACAGGTTTAATCTACCAGACGGTTTCGTAATAGTCCTTTCAATGTATTTACAACTTCTTTACTAATTTATAAGCGTCAATTCTAAACGAGACTCGCCCCTTTCGACAGAGCGTTACGTTGACTCCTTTACTATTATCAACATTTCATGCTCATCATGAAACTTGAGAATTAAGTGGAAACTTCATAGTACCTCTCATCCTCACGGTTGTCTAGAGTATTTGCCTGATATTTTGTGTGACATCTCAAGAAAAGTCCACTAGAATGAGGACTAAAATAGACAAGTCACAGGCCCACCACGACGTTTCCATCACTTTCGGTAAATATTATTGCGAATTCCCTATAAATGTATGTAATACCATATGTTTACTGATATAACGCGTCCGTCGACCACACTAGTTTTACTTTTATTGGATCTGTGCCGCCAACCTCTATTGCCTAAGGCTGTCATAGGCGAAATTCTCACTTGTTACTTTATAACTACGCGCCCTCGGTAATGTTTCGAACATACCTGTTAACGCAGTGCTACAAACGTTCAAAGCAATGTTATGCCCTAACAGAACGTCTTTCGACTCATGTTGATAGAGAGTTTTCTTTTCCTCATAGATCTTGGAATATACGACTGAAATCCGTATGATGTTTATCTTGCACCCGGAATATTAAGGATAAACACGATAGTATTGGTGACAACCTTTCTACGATGAGATGGTTATCTAAGAAGAGGTCCTAGCCACTAACAGCAGAAACGATATTCAGTGGTTTCAGGTAAAAAGCATTCAACAGCTACGAAATACAGGAATTAACTCACAGAATGGAGAAATGTGATGTACTAGACAAGACGTGATATTTTATTACCTTTGAGAACATTATTATTATTTCACAACTTTAAATAAATACGGCACTCTTATCAGAATGACGCTGATGCTAAAAATCAGTAGGACATAATATTTCAGCGACCAGCAATTGAGACATGAGTTAATGAGTCGAGGCATTTTCTATTGTTCTTTTACGATATGTGTAAGGATTCTAGTTTTATAGTGAATTTCGAAATAAAGTCGATGTATACATTTGTTTCCGTACCTCCCAAGAAGCTGTTGGTTCTGCATATGTATGTGTAAGGTATGGAAACAAGTGTATGCTCCCACTTTATTTCGAAATTTACCATAAAAGTAGAACTTTTACACATATTGTAAAAGAACAACATCGAATTCCTAAACATATTGATTTCTATCTCAGCTCTGAATTGTATGCATACTAAGGTAAAATATTTGACAGTAATCGCTCACTTTACATATTTAAATATTTTGCACCGAAAGGTTCTTTAGAAGTTAACATATAACAACAATTTTGCAGAAAGACAGTAAACAAATAAACCCACTGAAGATACTACAAAAGGCACAAAACGTTGTCTTGCGTGAGACGGAATTCGTTTCGAACTTTACTTACTTTTTTCCATCTGTCTCCTTTTCATTTGCCTGCGCCTGTTAATACTGTAAAACGCAATATCTTTCATAGCGAAATTTAAAAAAAGCTTTAGGAACAGATTCCTTAAGTCAAAACAAGAAAAAAGTCTAGTAAGCAAGGGCTGTACAGCGCATACGTTAAGAGATATGCATACTTGTTCCTCTTCGATACTATTCTTCTACTGCAAGCTCTTTGCTTTTCATATTTTGGGAGGTGGTAGTATGAACCAAAACAAGAGAAAAATTCTAGTAAACATAGGCTTTAAAAAGCATACCCTAAGAACTACTAGCACTTGTTGAGTAGAAGAGATGTTTCACAACAGCGACGATGAACATGTGCTCATAGCTCTTGAAGTATGCATTTTGGGCCGCGTGTTTACCACATATTCTTTTCTTGTTTTAGTCAATTCTTTCGCCTCCCTATAGATGGAAAGCAAAGTCCTTGCTGTAGAAGAGACATATTTGATTGTATCGAAGATCAAAAGTGCTCATACTCTTAAGGTAAGCATTTTGAAGTCTTTGTTTACTAGACTTTTTTACTTATTTCTGTATAAGGAGCCTGTTCCTAAAGTTTGTAGGTGTTTTTTGGGAACCTCTGTATACTGGCGGAGGTACTTACTACTACTGCTGCCACATGCCGCATCTCAGCCTCCATAATAACCCATTTTGTGTGTCTTCAACGGTAAAATTTCTGTTGGTTATACTCCTTTCCATCCCTTGATTCCATTCAAATAGCGGTCTTCTTCTACGCCTTCCGTTTCTACGTCTATGTTAAAATCCGTTTTTGGGTATTCTTTATTGTTCTATTCCCATTAAGTATCCTAACCATAACAGTCATCTGCGTTCTATTTCGACTGTTGCATATCTTGCATGTTATTTCCCGTACTTCTTCATTCGTCCGATGCTCCAAACAGGAGATCCATTCCGCTCGTCTCAGAAAGTCCATTTCTATAGCTTCGATAATCTTGCGACTTTTCTTCGTATTCATCCAGCAGTCCGAACCGTAGATTGTAATTGTCTTAATGATGGCTTTATTTCTACACCTTCGTTGATACTCTGCAAATCACTCTTAAGCGCCTCGCAGAGGGTGCCTCGAACTGGCTTCACAACAATTCTCTATTGTTCTAATCTCCAGCAGCGCATGGAAAGAACGAACGCGTGTATCTTTCCGTTCGCGCTTTGATTTCCCTTGTTTTATTATGATGATCGTTTCTCCCAATGTAGGTCGGAGCCAGCGAAATGATTTCGTATTCAGAGGAGATTGAAATATCGTGAGAAGATTCCGCCGCAATCAAAAACACCTTTTTTCTAATGATAACCACCCCAAATCCTGTATCATGTCTCTCCCCTATTTCGTGATAATACAAAACGTGCTGTTTTTCTTTGATCTTTTTCGATATAGTTTGTTACTCCCATCTGGTAAGTATCCCAAACGCGCAGCAGTATTCGAAAAGAAGACGGGCAAGCGTAGTTTAGACAGTGTCTTCAGTAGATGTATTACATTTTCTAAGTGTTCTGCCAATAAAACACAATCTTCGGTTTGCCTTCCCCGCAACATTTTTTATGTGTTCTTTCCAATTTAATATATTTGGATTAAGTTCCATCCTTAATCCTATTTTTTGGATCACAAAAGCGAGTTCACTTTTAATACTGCACTTCATCCAGAGCTCAATATGTTTCCAATGTCATCTTCATATGTTGCATCTTCATTAATTATACTCCGTAGGTATTTGTAACTTTGACAATAACCGATAGATGCATTACCTTACATCTAAATATTGCGTTCCCGTCGTTATGTACTGTGTTTTCTCGAGGTTCCACTTCAGTACCTGTTTGCTATATTCTTCTGTTAATTTTCTCATCATGTAGGAGATATCAGCTTCATTCTTCCTAACCACCACCTGTTTATCTGAGAAAAAAAAAGGGTATTCACATTGTGGTCTTGTAACTCAATTTCCAGTTTACTGCATTAATTTTTCCAGTTCTGGAAGATCATTTGTAGACATATTTTGAATAGTTTTGGAGATAAATAACGGTCTTGCTCGAAACCTTTATTTATTTTAAAAAAGCTAGAGATGGTAAATCCTACCCTTATTAAATGTGTGGATGTATACAACGAGTCACTCCTACAGTTCCAGAGCTTCGAGCAGCTTAGTTAGTGGGACATTGCCATATATTTTCTTGATATCTATGGATACTAAGTGAATCTGCAAATTTCTTTCAGTTCTTTATTCTATCAACTGTCATAGGGAGAGTATATTATCAATACACGATCTCCCTGCTCTAAATTCATTCTGTTTTTCAATGTCTGCAATTTCTACTTCGATTCTGTTTCTAAACGTCACGAGTTTTAATTTTTTATAATGTATGGCAAGCATGAATGAACTTTCATTCTTATAAGTAGATCAGCACCTCTAAAATAATATCAGCACCTGTAAACTGTGACACAAACGATGCACAAAACAAAAATTAAATTATAAACACTTTTCTTATCTCAAATATGTTTCACTATACGTACTTGAAATTTCTCTGTCCATATTGACATTCACGAAGACATTATTGGCTAACGTGCTGTAAACTTGTGCTGCGCGGTCTCAAAAATTCTTGCGACCAATTATTCATTGTTGTTGATTTCCATACATTCATCGCTCATTGCTTATAATCTTGTAGAATAAGCTTCACGGCAAAATTTGCTCATTAGATGCCCACTACCCGGATCTGACGTTATTATCAGGTTTTCTTTTCGACCCTACACGGGCCGCGAAAAGACATGACCAGATGGTAAAAAAAAGAAAGAGAGAGAGAGAGAAACAGAATGCTGCCTCCAGGGCAACATATACATTTATAAAGGCCATGTCGCGACCACTTGAAGGAGCTGCTTTTCACTATCAAAAATTGTCATATAAATTTGTGACGACGTAGTCAAATTCCATTGTATTATTATTCAATTTGAAACAGTCATCCACATCCCTTCTCAGTTAGTAATGTCATCCCCCAACCCAGTATTAACTGGAGCCTTACTGGAACAGTCCCAGAACCGGCCCTGGCAGCAACCATTTGTACATCCTTACATTTTATTCCATATTCTCGGGTAAGCAATGTCTCGTGATCTCAAACTCGTCACCGCGGATTTCTCATTTTGTTTTAATGCTGTATTTGGAATAAAATTCCTCACACCTGGTAAAGACTGTGCGAACAATCTCGCCAGTTTTATTTGTCCACATTGACACGCAAGTTTATACACACCGAGCTTCTGCCGCTCTCTGTCATCTTCAGTATGTCCCAGGGACGCTATGATCTTGGCTGATGGACGAGACATTCTTCAGTAAGAAGGTTTAGTGTTTCAGATTCCCCCCCAATTTGTAGCACACGCTCCCAACATAAGACAGTAGCGTAACTGGTTTATTTTCATCTTCACATGTTTGGTGCAAAAATTGGCAATTAACACACTAAATAACTAAAAGTGTGAGGGCATCCACATGAGTGTTAAAAGGAGCCCGTTAAACTTCGGCTAGACGATAAATCAAATCTAAATGCCGTAAATTCAACTAAATACCTAGGAGTTACAATTACAGTTACGAACAACTGAAATTGGAAGGAACACACAGAAAATGTTGCGGGGAAGGCTAACCACAGACTGCATTTTGTTGGTATGACACTTAGAAAAATTAACAGATTTACTAAGGAGACTGCCTACACAACACTTCTCCGTCCTCTTTTAGAATACTGCTGTGCGGTGTGGGATCCTTACCAGATAGGATTGACGGAGTGCATCGAAAAAGTTCAAAGTAGGGCAGCGCGTATTGTGTTATCGCGAAATAGGGGAGAAAGTGTCACTGAAATGATACAGGATTCGGGATGAACATTATTAAAACAAAGGCGTTTTTAGTTGCGGAGCGATCTTCTCACGAAATTCCAGTCACCAACTTTCTCCTCCGAATGCGAAAATATTTTGTTGCCGCCGACCTACATAGGGAGAAACGATCACCACGATAAAATGAAGTAAATCAGACGTCGTCATTCCGCGCGCTATACGAGATTAGAATAATAGAGAAAAAAGGTTGTTTGATGAACCCTCTGCCAGACACTGAAATGTGATTTCCAGAGTATCCATGTTGATGTAGATGTAGATGTTTCCAGCCACCAAGCAAATATACCTACCGGGAAGTCCCTTCCGCTAACATTTACAACTACATGTACATGCAGACGATTGTTCTGGAGTTCACTATTATGTGCCTGGCAGAGGGTTCATGGAACCGTCTTAATGCTATTTCTCTACCATTCCACTCGCGAACAATGTGCTGGTAAGACGACATTCGTATCTCTCTGTGCGAACTCTGATCTCTCTTAACATATTATGATTGTCATTCCTCCGTTTGTAGGTGGCCGCCAACAAAATGTTTTCACATTCTGAGGAGAAAGCTGGCGATTTAGATTTTATGAGAAGATATTGCAGCAACGAGAAATGCGTTTCCTTAATTATTGCCATCCCAGTTGGCGTATTATCCATGGCACTCGCTCCCCTATTTCGCGAAAATACGAAACGAGATGCCCTTCTTAGAACTCTGTCGATATCCTGCGTCGCTCATCTCTGATGTGGATCGCACGCTCTACAGAAATACTCCAGAAGAGGGTGGACAGGAGTAGTATAAGCAGTCTTTTTATTAGACCTGTTGCATTTTCTAAGTGTTCTGGGAATAATCACAGTCTTTGATTTGCTTTTCCCAAAACATTATTCATGTGTCCATTCCAATTTAAGCTTTTCGTAACTGTAATACCTAAGTATTTAGTTGAATTTATAGCCTTTACATTCGTGTGATTTATCGTGTAACCGAAATTTAGCGAAATCCTTTTGGTACTCATGTGAATGACTTCACGCTTTTCATTATTTAGAGTCAATTTCCCCTTTTTCTACCATACAGATGACGTGTCTAAATAATTTTTCAATCGGTTAGGTCATCTGATGACTTTACAAGTCGGCAGAGACCATCATCTGCAAACAATCTAAGAGATTATTTCCCAAATCGTTCAGGTGGGTCAAGAACGACAAATGGCCGGTAACATTTCCTTTCTGAACACCAGATAATACTTCTGTTTTACTCGATGGCTTTCCGTCAATTACTTGTGCTTAAACAGAAGCTTCATGTCTTCAATCTCCATTGTGAAACAGTCCAGCGTATAAGGTGAGGTCCATCCACTTTGACTATATCCAAAGTGGCCAAACCCGTTGATCTGTTGGATGGCTGGCCGTGCGTTTCTAGGCGCTACAGTCTGGAACCGCGTGACCGCTACGGTCGCAGGTTCGAATCCTGCCTCGGGCATGGATGTGTGTGATGTCCTTAGGTTAGTTAGGTTTAAGTAGTTCTAAGTTCTAGGGGACTGATGACCACAGCAGTTAAGTGCAATAGTGCTCAGAACCATTTGAACCATTTTTTTGTTGGAAGGCAGTTCCTTGTATGCAAGTACCGGTTCGTGTAAGTTGGTGAAAAGTCTTTCATCACTCCTTTTGTAGGCGTTTCGTTGTAACAAAAAGCTTGCGATCATTTTAACGTCGTCGTAAGCTTCATGTTGGAATGAAAAGAATGAAAGTATTTTAAGAATTGTTAAACGTGTCAGTAACCAATAGTGACCAGACATGGTAATGTGACCATCTCCTCTGTTCAACGTCAACGTGCAACATTCACTCACCGAGAGCAGGTTGTGGCATTATCAGTGGACCGTATAGACACTACTGCCCATTAAAATTGCTACACCACAAAGATGACTTGCTACAGACGCGAAATTTAACAGACAGGTAGAAGATGCTCTGATATGCAAATGATTAGCTTCTCAGAGCATTCACACAAGGCTGGCGCCGATGGCGACACCTACAACGTATTGACATGTGGAAAGTTTCCAACCGATTTCTCGTACACAAACAGCAGTTGACCGGCCTTGCCTGGTGAAACGTTGTTGTGATGTCTCGTGTAAGAAGGAGAAATGCGTACCATCACGTTTCCGACATTGATAAAGGACGGATTGTAGCCTATCGCGATTGCGGTTTATCGTCTCGTGACATTGCTGTTCGCGTTGGTCGAGATTCAATGACTGTTAGCAGAATATGGATTCGGTGGGTTCAGGAGGGTAATACGGAACGCTGTGCTGGATCCCAACGGCCTCGTATCACTAGCAGTCGAGATGACGGGCATCTTTTCCGCCTGGCTGTAACGAATCGTGCAGCCACGTCACGATCCCTGAGTCAAGAGATGGGGACGTTTGCAAGACAACAACCATAGCACGAACAGTTCGACGACGTTGGCAGCAGCACGGACTATCAGCACGGAGACCAGGTCTGCGGTTACCCTTGACTCTGCATCACAGACAGGGGCGCCTGCGATGGTGTACTCAACGACGAACCTGGGTGCACGAATGGCAAAACGTCATTTTTTCGAATGAATACAGGTTCTGTTTACAGCATCATGATGGTCGCATCCGTGTTTGGCGACATCGCGGTGAACGCACATTAGAAGCGTGTATTCGTCATCGCCACACTAGCGTATCACCCGGCGCGATTGAATGGGGTGTCATTGGTTACGTGTCTCGGTCACCTCTTGTTCGCATTGACGGCACTTTGAACAGTGGACATTACATTTCAGATGCGTTACGACCCGTGGCTCTACCCTTCATTCGATCCCTGCGAAACCCTACATTTGAGCAGGATAATGCACGATCGCATGTTGCAGGTCCTGCACGGGCCTTTCTGGATACAGAAAATGTTCGACTGCTGCCCTGGTCAGCACATTCTCCAGATCTCTCACGAATTGAAAACATCTGGTTAATGGTGGCCGAGCAACTGGCTCGTCACAATACGCCAGTCACTAGTCTTGATGAACTGTGGTATCGTGTTGAAGCTGCAGGGACAGCTGTACTTGTACACGCCATCCAAGCTCTGTTTGACTCAATGCCCAGGCGTATCAAGGTCGTTATTACGGCCAGATGTGGTTGTTCTTGGTACCGATTTCTCAGGAGCTATACACCCAAATTCCGTGAAAATGTAATCACATGTTAGTACTAGTATAATATATTTGTCCAATGAATACCCGTTTATCATCTTCATTTCTTCTTGGTGTAGCACTCTTAATGGCCAGTAGTGTGAAACATGTCGAGGAGATGTGGAAAGGTGAGAAAAATTTACGATGAAAGGGAAGACAACAGCGAGAACTAAAAGTACCGCAGGAATAGTGTACCAAACGCTTAGCCTGCGGAACAGTCAAGCCCACGATAGGCTTGTCTTTCTCAGCGAGCGAACACGGAAAAACTGGGCAGTCGGGTTCCCCAATGCGGAAAGGAGCACTTTTGTTGAAGTCCAAAGGTGCTTGATCATTTTCTTTCGGGACAACGGTGGAAGAATTTCCGAAACGGCTTAGCCTGTAAACTATTCGCACGTCGTCTTCGTGTAAGTATGACGTGCATGAGAAAATCATCCAAAGCCGAGGCCCAGGAAACTGTGGTGCACCACCGGCAATAAACGACAGGCGTGAACAACGGCTACCGAGATGTGCACGAGCGAATAGACGTCCAACTGTTGAGAAACTGACGACCCAGATGAAGTAAGGGGCCAACAACAGTGTCACCCGAACGGCTGTTCAGCGAACTTTGCTGCGTATGGGCCGCCGCTGCAGGCGCCTTGTCCACGCACTCATGCTAGCTGCTGTTCAGCGGCGACGAAGGTTGAAATTTGCGTGCCAGTACCGCAACTGCATGTCCAGTGAGTAACGACAGGTGGTCTTCTCAGGTAAATCACGTTTCATGCACCGTCGAACAGATCGCCATTGGCGCGTATGGTCGTGTAACAATCGTCGTAAGGGTCCTGGCCCTTGTTATGGTCTGGCAGATGTTTTCGCGGCATTCCATGGGCGATCTCGTCATTCTGGAAGACACAACGGTTCAACACTAGTGTATATGTGCCCGTGGGAACCATGTACATCCCTACATGCAGTTTGATTTTAAGTCGAGCAGATGCGCTAAACTATAGGCCTATATCTCTGACATCGATCTGTTGCAGAATTTTACAACATGTTTTTTGCTCGCGTATCATGTCGTTTCTGGAAACTCAGAATCTACTCTCTAGCAATCAACATGGTTTCCGGAAACAGCGATCGTGTGAGACCAAACTCGCTTTATTTGTTCACGAGACCCAGAAAAAGTTAGATACAGGCTCCCAGGTAGATGCCGTTTTCCTTGACTTCCGGAAGGCGTTCGATGCAGTTCCGCACTGTCGCCTGATAAACAAAGTAAGAGCCTACGGAATATCAGACCAGCTGTGTGGCTGGATTGAAGGGTTTTTAGCAAACAGAACACAGCATGTTGTTATCAATGGAGAGACGTCTACAGACGTTAAAGTAACCTCTGGCGTGCCACAGGGGAGTGTTATGGGACCATTTCGTTTCACAATGGATATAAATGACGTAGTAGATAGTGTCGGAAGTTGCTGCAGTATACAGAGAAGGTGCAGCATTAGAACATTGCAGCGAAATTAAGGAAGATCTGCACTGGATAGCCACTTGGTGCATGGAGTGGCAACTGACCCTTAACATAGACAAATGTAATGTATTGCGAGTATATAGAAAGAAGGCTCCTTTATTGTACGATTATATGATAGCAGAACAAACACTGGTAGCAGTTACTTCTGTAAAATATCTGGAAGTATGAGTACGGAACGATTTGAAGTGGAATGATCATATAAAATTAATTGTTGGTAAGGCGGGTGCCAGGTTGAGATTCATGAGATTCGTTGGGAGAGTCCTTAGAGCCGGCCGGAGTGGCCGAGCGGTTCTAGGCGCTACAGTGTGGAACCGCGCGACCGCTACGGTCGCAGGTTCGAATCCTGCCTCGGGCATGGATGTGAGTGATGTCCTTAGGTTAGTTAGGTTTAAGTACTTCTAAGTTCTAGCGGACGGATGACCTCAGAAGTTAAGTCCCATAGTGCTCCGAGCCATTTGAACCATTTTTTTAGTCCTTAGAAAATGTAGTCCACCAACAAATGAGGTGGCTTACAAAACACTAGTTCGACCTCTAGTTAAGTACTGCTCGTCAGAGTGGGATCCATACTAGGTCGGGTTGACAGAGGAGATAGAGAAGATCCAAAGAAGAGCGGCGCGTTTCGTTACAGGGTTATTTGGTAAGCGTGATAGCGTTACGGAGATGTTTAGCAAACTCAAGTGGCAGACTCTGCAAGAGAGGCGCTCTGCATCGCGGTGTAGCTTGCTGTCCAGGTTTCGAGAGGGTGCGTGTCTGGATGAGGTATCGAATATATTGCTTCCCCCTACTTATACCTCCCGAGGAGATCACGAATGTAAAATTAGAGAGATTCGAGCGCGCACGGAGCCTTTCCGGCAGTCGTTCTTCCCGCGAACCATACGCGACTGGAACAGGGAAGGGAGGTGATGACAGTGGCACGTAAAGTGCTCTCCGCCACACACCGTTGGGTAGCTTGCGGAGTATAAATGTAGATGTAGATCTAGATGTAGACATCTAGTAGCAAGAAACGGAACGTGTCGCACAGTTCTCAGTGTACTTGTGTGCTTCAGGGATCACCATACTCCCACGGCCAGCAGGCTCACTGGATTTAAACCCAATAGAGGATATGCACAAACACTTCGAGTGACTCTTCGTACCATGGATCTTCAACCGAGAAACCTAGCGCAGCTGGCCTCGACAGTGGACGCGGCCAGCCGCCACATCCCTGTTGGTACGTTCCAGAATGTCACAGACTCTCTTCCTGCACGTCTGCGCTGCCGAAGGTGGTTATTCAGGCTTTTGATCGGTGGTCACACTACTATGACTGAACAGTTTGTATTAAGCAATAATAGTAGTTTTAACTGTCAGTCTCTTATCTTCAATATTCTTGGAGGAAAGAGGTAGCAGCTATGGCAGGTAACAAGCACCCCACAGTTGACGCGACTCACTTTCAAAACATCTTTTCCATGAATAAAAAAAACATGGGAAGAAGCCCCTAATTACTGTGAACATGGTATCATGTCAAGTTAACGGGCTAATTACAGGCAAGGGAAGGCCAGAATTCTGTGACTATGAGTGTGAAAGGAAATCGGTCATGACCTTTTGAAAGGAAACAATCAGGCATCTGCCGGTTGTCTTAAGGTCTTCAGGGGAGTTACGTAAATTTAAATTTGGATGACTGGTGATTTGCTCCTCATCCCTCCTTCCCAACCTCTCCTCCCCCCATCCCCCCCCCCCCAAAAAAAGTACAAGCCCATTCGATGGACCCAGACATAAAATTTTGAGACGCCCGTTAAATTTATCTGAATTGGATACAAGATGTTCACACTTACTGGCTAAAGATCGAAGGGCATTCGCCAAATACAGTGCCACGTTTCGCTGGGTGCATCAAAATTACTAAAAATATACTGCAATATTAACCCATTATTGCGAATTTTCGTTAAACTATGGAGTCAAGGTAGAATGACAGTATCAAGAGTAAGTTTTTTAACACATTCTCAGAGAGAAAACTGTTTATCATGATGTAAATAACTATTTTGTTGTGTCCTCCCAATGGGTCATCATGGAGAAATCTCCCTTCTTCTCCTGGTAAAACCTGTTGATATCCTGTTATAGAAAGAATGTCTGCTCTTTCACCAATCAAATACTAGCCCCTGGCGCTGGTGACCGTAAGTAACGTGTTAGAAACATGCAGCCTGATGTCGTGAACTTCGTCTTCTGGGGAGCTGAAAACTTCCTGCCTGCCAGAGAAATTCCGTGGCGGGAAGACTTCTCCGAGCGAGAGCGAAAATTATACCCTTTTCGTATAAGCTCGTCACGTTGCCGTCATCAAGATGCTTATAGTATGCTTAATCTCGATCCGGGGATGGGGTGTCTTACGTCGCTGGACACGAATGAAGACACATTTCGAAGATTGCATGTTAGTCAGTTTCGAATAGCCAAACCATTTCCTACCCCGTGCCTCGAGTAAGTCAAGAAAATATCTCGAAGTAAAAAGGTTCCAAAATGGGACGATCACATAGTTCATATACAGGATGAAGAAAATTTGGTCGACTCGGACTTCGCAGTGTGATTCCTTACATACTAGCAATACAATAACGTTAATCACAAAATGTTGCCCTGCGCCTATTTCGGGCAGTAAATGGACGTAACAGACTGGGAATCTGGCAACACTGTAATCACATGCTTGGTAACTATCTCTGTCAGCAGGTAGCAGCAGTGCTGCGCAGTTGGTGCAGTTGCTGCCGTTGTGGGTTGCCCTGCATGAGGTTGAGGGTTCGATGCTGGGTTGAGGCTTACTTGTTTTTATTTGCTACATATAGTCTGCGTGGTACGGTATCGGGCGACTTAATCGTCATACTGCGATTACAGTGGGTCTTCCACAAAACATTTGTAGTTACGTTCTACGAACATGAAAATGGAAGTACGATCATTTTCACTAGTCAGCTTTTTAATGAAGCGTTTTGCACCTCGTGGACGCGAATTGTTTCTCGCCACTGCATCTACTACACTTCAAACTTGATCCTCCACAATTGTCATACCGAAACTATTTGTAAAGCAGGTTGCTAGCCCTTCTGGTGCTGTAAAGCTCTAACGAAATGTAATAAACCTGAACGTGGCAAGGATAATAGTTGGTATTAATGGATGCGACCATTGGTGGAGGGAACAAACAAAACAAGTTCGGAATCTAATAGATGCAGTGGTGCGAAACAATTCGCGACCACTGCGTGCAAAAGCTTCTTTAAAACCTGAGCAATGAAAACAGTTGTACTTCCATTTTTGTGTTTGTAGTATGTAACTATTAGGAACCAGGTTTTAAATTGGAAGACATTTCCAGGGGCAGATGTGGACGCTGACCACAATCTACTGGTTATGACCTGTAGATTAAAACTGAAGAAACTGCAAAAAGGTGGGAATTTAAAGAGATGGGACCTGGATAAACTGAAAAAAAAAACAGAAGTTGTACAGAGTTTCAGGGAGAGCATAAGGGAACAATTGACAGGAATAGGGGAAAGAAATACAGTAGAAGAAGAATGGGTAGCTTTGAGGGATGAAGTAGCGAAGGCAGCAGAGGATCAAGTAGGTAAAAAGACGAGGGCTAGTAGAAATCCTTGGGTAACAGAAGAAATATTGAATTTAATTGATGAAAGGAGAAAATATAAAAATGCAGTAAATGAAGCAGGCCAAAAGGAATATAAACGTCTCAAAAATGAGATCGACAGGAAGTGCAAAATGGCTAAGCAGGGATGGCTAGAGGACAAATGTAAGGATGTAGAGGCCTATCTCACTAGGGGTAAGATAGATACTGCCTACAGGAAAATTAAAGAGACCTTTGGAGATAAGAGAACGACTTGTATGAATATCAAGAGCTCAGATGGAAACCCAGTTCTAAGCAAAGAAAGGAAAGAAGAAAGGTGGAAGGAGTATATAGAGGGTCTATACAAGGGGGATGTACTTGAGGACGATATTATGGAAATGGAAGAGGATGTAGATGAAGATGAAATGGGAGATATGATACTGCGTGAAGAGTTTGCCAGAGCGCTGAAAGACCTGAGTCGAAACAAGGCACCGGGAGTAGACAACACTCCATTAGAACTACTGACAGCCTCGGGAGAGCCAGTCCTGACTAAACTCTATCATCTGGTGAGCAATATGTATGAAACAGGCGAAATACCCTCAGACTTCAAGAAGAATATAATAATTCGAATCCCAAAGAAAGCAGGTGTTGACAGATGTGAAAAATACCGAACTATCAGTTTAATATGTCACAGCTGCAAAATACTAACACGAATTCTTTACAGACGAATGGAAAAACTAGTAGAAGCCAACCTCGGGGAAGATCAGTTTGGATTCCGTAGAAACACTGGAACACGTGAGGCAATACTGACCTTACGACTTATCTTAGAAGAAAGATTAAGGAAAGGCAAACCTGCGTTTCTAGCATTTGTAGACTTAGAGAAAGCTTTTGACAATGTTGACTGGAATACTCTCTTTCAAATTCTAAAGGTGGCATGTGTAAAATACAGGGAACGAAAGGCTATTTACAATTTGTACAGAAACCAGATGGCAGTTATAAGAGTCGAGAGACGTGAAATGGAAGCAGTGGTTGGGAAGGGAGTAAGACAGGGTTGTAGCCTCTCCCCGATTTTGTTCAATATGTATATTGAGCAAGCAGTAAAGGAAACAAAAGAAAAATTCGGAGTAGGTATTAAAATCCATGGAGAAGAAATAAAAACTTTGAGGTTCGCCGATGACATTGTAATTCTGTCAGAGACAGCAAAGGACTTGGAAGAGCAGTTGAATGGAATGGACAGTGTCTTGAAAGGGGGATATAAGATGAACATCAACAAAAGCAAAACGAGGATAATGGAATGTAGTCGAATTAAGTCGGGTGATGCTGAGGGAATTAGATTAGGAAATGAGACACTTAAAGTAGTATAGGAGTTTTGCTATTTGGGGAGCAAAATAACTGATGATGGTCGAAGTAGAAAGGATATAAAATGTAGACTGGCAATGGCAACGAAAGCGTTTCTGAAGAAGAGAAATTTGTTAACATCGAGTATAGATTTAAGTGTCAGGAAGTCATTTCTGAAAGTATTTGTATGGAGTGTAGCCATGTATGGAAGTGAAACATGGACGATAAATAGTTTGGACAAGAAAAGAATAGAAGCTTTCGAAATGTGGTGCTACAGAAGAATGCTGAAGATTAGATGGGTAGATCACATAACTAATGAGGAAGTATTGAATAGGATTGGGGAGAAGAGAAGTTTGTGGCACAACTTGACCAGAAGAAGGGATCGGTTGGTAGGACATGTTCTGAGGCATCAAGGGATCACCAATTTAGTATTGGAGGGCAGCGTGGAGGGTGAAAATCGTAGAGGGAGACCAAGAGATGAATACACTAAGCAGATTCGGGAGGATGTAGGTTGCAGTAGGTACTGGGAGATGAAAAAGCTTGCACAGGATAGAGTAGCATGGAGAGCTGCATCAAACCAGTCTCAAGACTGAAGACCACAACAACAACAACAACAGTATGTTACCGGACATATTTTGTAGAAGACACAGTGTAATCGCTGTATGTCGATCAAGACGCCAGATACCATTCCACGCAGACTACATTTAGCAAATAAAAGGGAATAAACCTCGACCCAGAATCGAAGCCTGGACCTCCTACGCGCTAACCCGAAACGCTAGCCACTGCACGAAATGCACAGTTACCAGGCACATGATTACATTGTTGCCAGATTGCCAGTCTTTAGCGTCCATTTACTGCCCGAAATATGAGCAGGACGAAAATTTGTGGCAGTTTCTTGTATTGCTAGTATGTGAAGAAGTCCGAGTGCCCGAATTTTTCTTCAGCCTGTATGGATGAAGGAGCCTGCAGTGAAACTGCGGTTTACCTACGAAAAAGGTGGTCTAAAATAAATTTGCGTAGTCCCAATTGCAGCACTGTTTCAACACTTGGTATCCCCATCGTATCGCCGTTTCAGCCGACACTCACTATTTGCACAGGTCCACGAAAACAGTCACGAACTCGCTGGTCTCGCGGGTGAATAACAGGACGGGGTTTTATAAAGCGAGGCTAAGCGACAGGTATCCATGTACGCCTGTTTATTATATCAAACAAACGCCACGAAACTAAACGAATAACCAGTGTTTAACCGGTGTTATTTGTGTTTTCTGGTGAAATAATTTCAGAAGAACCTTTAGGGAACTGTTTTCAGCTTCCTTACTGTGTCGTTAGACGTTTGATTCTCTTTCTGTATTAGTCTTTTGTTATATTCACATTTGTTGTTTATTAATACTTAGAGACGGGCAAACTGTAACACTGAAACAGTTTGTGCTTTGTAATCTAATAAACCTACACATTTTATCATCTTGAATATCTACTGTATAAGTATGTCCACATAAACACAAATGAGGTGTGAGAGCGCTAATCATTTCGCAGAAAGTATGAAACTATCACTTGGGCGTCTTGGCAGTTTCGTATTTCCTGCAGCAAATGCGCTACTTTCGTGTTGTGTGACTTTCATACTTTTCAATTGGCTGAGGACAACCATAACTGAAGACAGAAGAACCACCACGAACGGAACTGAAGGTAGGAGCAAACAGCAGAAACAACGGATAAGCTACTGGGATTCCCACATTCCGTTAGTATGGGTAATATACCCATCCTGCTAATTTCCATGCACGTAAAGGGAATCATTGTGGATAATAGGGACAGTGGTTATAGAGTCACAAATAACTCCAAATAATTCGAATAAATAACAAAATGTAACAGCAAAAAATGTTGTCTTTCAAGGTGTTTAGAACCGTTACTATAAAGTCACCACGCTTCCCAGCCCTTCCCGTTCACCATTGCACTATCAGTGATATGTCAAACAGATTGCTTGCAATTATACCTAGATCAAATTTATGCATATGTCTAATAACTGTCACTCTACGCCTTTTTTTATTCAAAACGTTGTAGGCTTACTTGCGTTTCTTAATACGATTACTGTACATGAAAAGAGAAGCGTATGTTATAAAAAAAAAAGTGTAATTTAATCGAATGATTTTCACATATTTATTATTTTGAATGTGAATAGTATGCGTTGTTTTATTGTTTGGTTAGTGTTTATAAAGCAGATGTTACGCCATTTCGTAATAGGACAGTCAGCTAGAAACGAAGGTTCATTTTCGGATATCTTAAGCTTCATTCTATTGCTTGTCGAAAAGATTTCGACACTCTTGAATGTGTTTCATGAAGTGTTATGTTGTGTTTCAGTATCTGTGCCGAGCCCGAATCTCGTACGACACAGAGCGGAATGAAACATCACTGTTTCGATGCAATTAGTCCGTTCCAAGCGCAGGTGGACTGAAACAGCCATATTTTGAAACAACGATACAGTTTCTGTGTCTGGCTCGAGATCGAACCTAGTGCGGTTATCCGATACAGGGGCGAAATGAAACACCACTGTTTCGAAACAGTGAACCACAGCCGTTCCGAAACACTGAAACAGTTCCACGTATCGATACACTGTATCGAAACATAGAAACAGTGGCCAAGTCTATTAATACTGTTAATAATAGTAGTTACTTCCCTTGTAGAATAAGTTTGTGATTATTGTAGTCAGGTTTTTAACATCTTCTTATTGTAGTAGCGGAACTTAGAAAAAGTAAAATTTTACCATGAGTGAGAAGTGTGGGCTTTGCCGTAGGTTCGCGAGTAGTGGATTGCGGTGTGAGACTTGTTCGAAGTATTTTCACTGGGAGGAATGCAGTGGGGAAGCCAGTGGGCATTCTGGTGAGATCCTCTCCTGGAACTGCAGGTTATGTAGCAAGAGTAAGTTAATAGAGGAGCAGGAACGTAAGATCTGTGCCCTTCAGGTGCAGTTAAAAAACGCACAGGAGGAGCTATGTAGGATGAGGAGGGAGAAGGGGGTTGGGGAATGGGAACTGGCTGTTGGCAGGAGATCTGCTAGGAGAAGAAGATTTTCAGATAGTTTTGCTATTGGTGTTTACAATAGATATGACCAACTGTCAGAGTCTAGTGGAGAGGAATCTCTAGTAGCTGTAGATGTAGGAAGTCTGCAGCAGACCCCAGTCGTTACGGTGGCTACAACAGTTGCAAAGTCGAAGAGGAAGAAGAAGGTTCTGCTGTTAGGTAGTTCTCATGGCAGAGGTGTAGGCCAGCAGTTGCAGGAAGTGCTGGGGAGTGAGTACCAGGTCACCAGCATTGTGAAGCCTAATGCAGGATTGGCTCATGTGACTGTTAACATAGGGGGGTTATGTATGGATTTTACTAAAGAGGATCAGGTAGTGATAGTGGATTGGGCAGGTAATAGTATTGATAGGGATGGGGAGTATGACATAGATGGTGACCTGGAAAAGATAGCCACTCAGACTGGCATCACGAATGTGCATTTCGTGGAACTGTTTCAGCTTCACGATCGGCCTCATCTTAATACAGCCGTCAGGCGTAATAACATGAGACTTGGGGGGGCGCTAATGACAGAAGGCATGAGTCACATTTCAGTGGTGTCGGTGGAGTCTATCAGCAGGACGGGTTTCACTAGACATGGCCTGCACCTCAACAGGTATGGAAAGGGGAGGTTAGCAAAGCTTATAGGTGACAGCATAGATGGGGTTGTTGGGATCACTCATGGGAAAATTCCTGCAGTAGTGGGTGTTAGAGCTGCACCTTTTTTAGATTGAAGTCAGCTGATAGGTATTCCTGCTTAAGGGAAGTCTCTCTAACAAAGAAACCACTTTTGACAAAGCTTAGGTATCCGAGTAATGAGCGAATTAGTATATTTCATCAAAATATACAAGGTATTAGAGATAAAGTTAGTGAATTGCTTATAGATGTTGACTCTGAAATTATTTGTATATCTGAACACTTCTTAAATAAGGAAATAATTCAGAGGCTTCCTTTACCAGAATACAGGTTGGCTGGTAGCTTTTCGAGGAGCTCTTTGCGGTGTGGGGGAGTAGCCATGTATGTGAAAAACGGCATACCATTTGGGTCAATTGATGTTTCAAAGTACTGCACTGAAAAGGTGTTTGAATGTTGTGCAGGTGTGGTTAAATTTAATGGAGCTAAACTTCTAACTGTTGTTATTTATAGATCATTTGCTTTTCTCAAGAATTTTCTCGCGCTCTTTGAAAGTTGCTTTCCGTTAGAACGTTCAAAACAGGGTACTAGCACAAACATGCAGCCTGGGTGGCTGACTAGAGGGATAAGAATATCTTATAGAACAAAGCGGCAATTATATCAAAACGTTAGAAACAGTCAAAATGCTACGGTCGCAGGTTCGAATCCTGCCTCGGCATGGATGTGTGTGATGTCCTTAGGTTTAATTAGTTCTAAGTTCTAGGCGACTGATGACCTCAGAAATTAAGTCGCATAGTGCTCAGAGCCATTTAAACCATTTTTAAACAGTCAGAATCTAAATGCAGCAGCCCATTACAAACAGTATTGTAAGGTGCTTAAAAATGTTATTAGGAAGGCAAAAAGTATGTGGTATGCAGATAGAATAGCTAAGTCTCAGGATAAAATTAAAACCATATGGTCAGTCGTAAAGGAAGTGGCTGGTCTGCAGAGACAGGTCGAGGATATAGAATCAGTGCATAGTGGGAATGTCCGTGTTACTGATAAGTCGCATATATGTACGTATTTAATAATCACTTTCTGAATATAGCAGGTGAACTAAATAGAAACCTAGTCCCAACAGGGAATCATATAGCGCTCTTAGAAAAAAGTGTTCCGAGACTGTTACCTGAAATGCTCCTACAGGATACTGACAAGAGGGAGATTGAGTTAATAATTAAATCACTAAATACCAAGAATACTGAAGTATTGTTCTATGTATGTTAGCCCAGTACTTAGCCATATCTGTAACTTTTCCTTTAGGAGTGGTCGGTTTCCTGACCGATTAAAGAACTCGGTAGTAAAGCCACTTTATAAAAAGGGAGACAGGGATAATATTGACAATTGTAGACCTATTTCTATGCCATCGGTGTTTGCTAAAGTTATCGAGAAGGTTGTATATACAAGGTTACTGGAGCACTTAAATTCACATAATTTGCTGTCAAATGTTCAGTTTGGTTTTAGAAATGGTTTAACAACTGAAAATGCTATATTCTCCTTTCTCTGTGAGGTTTTGGATGGATTAAATAAAAGGTTGCGAACGCTAGGTGTTTTCTTTGATTTAACGATGGCTTTTGACTGTGTTGACCACAAAATATTACTGCAGAAGTTGGGCCATTATGTAGTAAGGGAAGTAGCTTACAATTGGTTCGCCTCTTACTTTAAGAACAGAAAGCAGAAGATAATTCTCCGCAATATTGAGAGTGGTAGTGATGTTCAGTCCTAATGGGGCACTGTTAAGAGGGGCGTTCCCCAAGGGTCGGTGCTGGGGCCACTGCTGTTTCTTATTTATATAAATGATATGCCTTCTAGTATTACAGGTGATTCAAAAATATTTCTGTTTGCTGATGAGACCAGCTTGATAGTGAAGGATCTTATGTGTAATATTATAACAGTAACAAATAATGTAGTTCATGAAATAAGTTCGTGGCTTGTGGAAAATAATTTGATGCTAAATCACAGTAAGACTCAGTTTTTACAGTTTCTAACTCACAATTCAACAAGAACAGATATTTTGATCAGACAGAATGGGCATATTATGAGCGAGACGGAACAGTTCAAGTCCCTAGGCGATCAGATAGATAGTAAGCTGTTGTGGAAAGCCCATGTCCAGGATCTTGTTCAGAAACTAAATGCTGCTTTATTTACAATTAGAACAGTATCTGAAATAAGTGACACTTCAACACGAAAAGTAGTCTACTTCGCATATTTTCATATGCTTATGTCGTATGGTATTATATTTGGGTAACTCTTCTTATTCAAAAAGGGTAGTTTTGGCTCAAAAACGGGCTGTTCGAGCTATATGCGGTGTAAGTTCGAGAACCTCTTGTCGACCCCTATTCAATAGTCTGGAAATTCTGACATTGCCCTCACAGTATATATTTTCTTTAATTTCGTTTGTTGTTAGCAATATTAGCCTATTCCCAAGAGTTAGCGGCTTTCACTCAGTTAGTACTAGGCAGAAATCCAATCTGCATGTGGAATGCACTTCCTTGACTCTTGTGCAGAAAGGAGTACAGTATTTTGCTGCATCCACTTTCAATAAGCTACCACAAGAACTCAAAAATCTTTGCAGTAGCCCAAACTCTTTTAAGTCTAAACTGAAGTGTTTCCTCATGGATCACTCCTTCTATTCTGTCGAGGAGCTCCTGGAAGAGCTAAAAAATTAAGGAAATTCCAGTGTTACATTGTCACCTGAATATGTTTTTTTATATTTCATTTTTTCTGTCTCTAATATCGTGTTATAATTTCATGTATTGACTCGTTCCATGACCATGGAGACTTCTCCTTAATTTGGTCCCACGGAACAATAAATAAATAAATAAATAAACAAAAACGAAAACCCAGTTTCCGTTTTCCGGCTCTGGACACAACTGTTGGAAGATCTTTCGTCGTTGTAAGACAGATACCCGAGTTGGGAATCGTCTCCCAAATATTTCCAAAAAGGACATCCCTTGCCTCACTACCAGCCCTCCTGGTGTTTGCTGATAATTCCCTGGCCCTAGAATGGGTCATTATTCAATCATCTCACTCCTTCTTACGGGGTGGAGAATGAAAGTAAACGGGTGTATAAAACTTAAAGACGACGTGTCGCTGCCAAGTAATGTAGCTCGATGAAACTTGGACCATACGTAGAAAGAATTGGTACAGTATAGCAATGAAGGTAACTGAAAGCATAACGCCTTGGGACGAACAGAAATGACAAGATGAAACACGATTGTTAATAGTGGGCATGATTACCACAGAGAGCAGTGCATGCTGCACAACTTGCTCTCATGTTGGCCACAAGATCTGGAGACTGTGCCTGCCGGAGCAGCAGTCCAACATTTATGTATCCAGAAAGGCCCGTACAGGACCTGCAACATGCGGTCGTGCATTATCCTGCTGAAATGTAGGGTTTGGCAGGAATCGAATGAAGGGTAGAGCCACGGGTCGTAACACATCTTAAATATAACGTCCACTATTCAAAGTGCCGTCAATGCGAACAACAGGTGACCGAGACGTGTAACCAATGGAACCCCATACCATCAAGCCGGATGATACGCTAGTATGGCGATGACGAATACACGCTTCCAACGTGCGTACACCGCGATGTCGCCAAACACGGATGCAACCATAATGATGCTGTAAACAGAACCTGGATTCATCCGAAAAAATTACGTTTTGCCATCCGCGCGCCCAGGTTCGTCGCTGAGTACACCATCGCAGGCGCTCCTGTCTGTGATGCAGCGTCAAAGGTAGCCGCAGCCATGGTCCCCGAGATGATACTCCACGCTGCTGCAAACGTCGTCGAACTGTTCGTGCAGATGGTTGTTGTCTTGCAAACGTCCCCATCTGTTGACTCAGGGATCGAGACGTGACTGCACGATCCGTTACAGCCTTGGGGATAAGGTGCCTGTCATTTCGACTGCTAGTGATACGAGGCCGCTGGGATCAAGCACGGCGTTCCGCATTACCCTCCTGGACCCACCGATTCCATATTCTCCTAACAGTCATTGGATCTCGACCAACGCGAGCAGCAATGTCGTGATACGATAAACCGCAATCGCGATAGGCTAAAATCCGACCTTCATCAAAGTCGGAAACGTGACGGTACGCATTTCTCCTTTTTACGCGAGGCATCACAACAAAGTTTCACCAGGCAACGCCGGTCAACAGCTGTTTTTGTATGACAAATCGGTTAGCAACTTTCCTCATGTCAGCACGTTGTAGTTGTCGCTACCCGGCGCCAACCTTGTGTGAATGCTCTGAAAAGCTAATCATTTGCATATCACAGCATCTTCTTCCTGTCGGTTAAATTTCGCGTCTGTACCACCCCATCTTCGTGGTGTAGCAGTTGTAATGGCCAGTAGTGCACTCAGTTAGAACAGTAGCTCCCAACCTCTTCGACTCGCAAGCCCCCTTCTCCCACGATCTGAGTTGGCTGAACCACTGACTTTTAAATGTACATGATGTAGCCATGCAAAACACTTATTTCCAAGCAAAAAGCTTTAGCAACCTGAAATTAAGTTACCCCTTAACGGTTAAAATCTAAAGTTACTCTAGTTACATCTTGAAAGCTACACAATGTGTAGGTCTAGTTGCAGCAACAAATACAAGTTTACATTCTAATTACTCACCGTTAGGATTCAGTGAGGACGTTGCACCTGCTTTCCAAGACACAGAGCGTTGAAGTCAGCAACCACAGAAGTTAAATAAAGTCTCAAGTCACTTTCAACAGAAAGTCTGTTTCTGTATTTATTTTTTAAAGAGCATGTGAAGAAAACGACTTTTCGCACAAACATGTGGATGGCAAAGGTAATTAACTCATTACGACCAAATTTGCTAACGCTGGGAACTCCTTTAAACTTAAGAAAAAAACCGTTTGATGATAAAGATTTATAACTTTTTTGTAACTGAAAATCAGTTGGAATTTCAGGAGCCTGCTCTTTCTCATTTACGCTAAACGTCGATTTTAAAGTTGATGACTCTTCGAAGGGATTGCTAATCCAGTTGTTATTATTGGACATAGCAAGGATATTTTCTCTGTAGATATTCCAAGTCTCCTCAAATGTTCTTTAACCACGCTCTTGAGATTTTCGTCTAAAGAAAGATGATTTTCCAGCAGGGAGTCGTGAAGGGTATCAAAGCACCCAGTCTCATTCACATCGAGACACATTTCTCAAAAGTCAGGTTTTCAATGCGAGACTCGATATGGTCTTGCACAGTATAAACAGTTATAAATGGCTTCAAATGGCTCTGAGCACTATGGGACTTAACTACTGTGGTCATCAGTCCCCTAGAACTTGGAACTACTTAAACCTAACTAACCTAAGGACATCACACACATCCATGCCCGAGGCAGGATTCGAATCTGCGACCGTAGCAGTCGCGCGGTACCAGACTGTAGCTCCTAGAACCGCTCGGCCACAGCGGCCGGCCAGGATAACACTCTGTCACAGATTCCCCACCGCCTGAACACATGCCTACACAGCGAGTCCATTCAATTGAATTTTCACGAAATTATTCTTTTAAGAATCTGCAGAATTCTAGATCCTTTTCTGCAGACTCCCCATTTACATTAACGGACGAAAATTAACGAACTGGCTAAATTAGAATCTTCAGTAGATCCATCAAGCTGAATCGCAAAAAAAGGGCTGGTACGAACTCTCTCCAAAATTTCATTTTCTTTTTAATCCGACGGTTGATAATATTGCTAGGCAGTGGTATCATACTGACTTTTTTGTGAAACATTCTCCAAGCCCAAGCATGGCCTGCGCTAAATCACTTAGAAATGGTCAAACTACATCTTCAGCTGCTCAATGAGACTTTGCAGTTTTAGCAGTTCTGTAGCTAATGTGATGAGACACCTCGAGAGCATTCCCATTGTTACTGTTTGAGCGGATACAAAAGTAGTTGTACCATTTTTCCAGACGTTAGCTTTTCGTGTAAAAAATCAGCAGATTTGTGTACGTATTTGGGGTATTTAGCTTCTAAACGGTGTTTTAGTAGAGAAGGTTTTTGAGTACTGTTAGCAGGAATGTCACCGCAAACAATACTCTGTGGCCTTGGATAGTCCTTTCCATCTACATATGAAAATCGGAACCTAATATTATTATCATCATCACCCTTTCTCTTCTTTACACACATTTCATTTTTGTTTGATTGACAACATCACTAGAAGGTTGATGACTTGTTGACACAACACTAACTTGTGGTTTTGTTAGGCCTTGTTTCCCTTTGAAACGTCCATTATTTTAAAATGTGAACGGAAACGATTCTGATACACAACTGACAACTTACTACCTCTGTCACAAGGGAAGAAGAAGTAGGCTAGTGTTCACAATCAAATTCCTGACTCCCATGTAACCGTCCCTTAGTCGGGTCACTTTACTTTGGTTAGTTTTGTTAGAATACATAGAAGCTGGAGCGGTAAATTTCAATTATAGCGAAATCAAATGTATTCCTAACGTCATCACATAACTGTAAATCAGGCATTCGCGTTCAATATTAATTTAGCGTGGAAACAATGTAATGAATCCCCGATATTACACATATATAACAACGGTGTACAGGGTTAATTTAATTTGAAGATAATAACAATAATGATAATTATTATTATTACTCTTATTACTATGACAATGGCGCAGAAACGAAGGAAACAGTAATAGACCTGACCTCTAAACCCGCCATTATGGAAAAGAATTTTGGTGAACGGCTTGAAACATTTTGCGCATCCCGTGGGGATTCGCAAACTACAGGTTGGGAAACGATCAATTAGAAGACGAACTTACGGTTGCTACTAAGTTACTGGGATGTGTGTTCATCATTATTGAACATCTTTTGAAGGAATACAAGCGCCTTTAAGTCATTGTAATGATTGTTAGCACCGATTTTATGAATTCATTTACTGGTCGGTAGTAATGATATAGTTTTTAATACTAAGGAATTTATAGGAATATTGAAAGATTCAATATTTCCTTCATTGAATTGTCTGAACATATTTCTGCAGAATGATCTTGAATTCACAAGGAAAATAATTTGTGTTACACGTTGTCACAGAAAATTTTACATGGAGAAATGAAGCCCTTATCGTACGTACCATATGTCACTGACAAAGACTACATCATTGTTGTGATCACCTGTATTTTGCTAAGCAATGTCTGCGTTCTGGTCCACTGATTTAACATTTATTCGTATGCGGCATGTTTGTTCATCGTTTTGTTTGTACACGAGCTTCTTCTTTGACGAAATACCGCATTCTATTAATTTTGTGAAATGTGTTACTCTATTATCATTGCATATTGTGTTTAAATTTGTCATTATTTGCCAAGATTTCCTGTTCTTCCTACAGTGTCTCAGTACTAAAAAAATGATTCATTGAACTCCTCTGGAAAATAGCACAAATATGATAGTTCTCAACTTGTATAAAATTTCAACTTGCTTCTTTTCTGCAGGGGATTTTCGGATGCCTTGTTATGTTAATATACACTGTGTCTACACGTTTGGTTGTTTCTTCTAATTTTAAATGTACTTACCATTACTGTGTGTAATTTATATACAAGGTACTTAAAAGGGCTTTCCTGTACAGGTGTAACGTTACCTAAACATGTTTTTCAGTTCGTAATACGTCCAGTTTTCGTATTTTATATTCCGCTGTTGAACCTAATGAAAAGCTTCCTGAGAGGGTGGACTGAATTTCGTTATTAATTTTCAAAGGAGGATAGTAACCCATGACCTGGTCGCCAAAAAAACAAAAAACTTTTGAGTTAAATCTGTATGTTTACATTCTAGACGCTTCATGTTACATGATTAAATCTGAATACAAACTGAACAGAACAGAAAACTAACATCCTTGACTTCGATCTTGTTTCAAACTTTGTTACTCCATTGTCGCAAAATCGTCACTGAACACTGAAATAACCATGTTTTTGTACGTATTTTCGAGTTCTTTCAGAAGGCTTTGCAAGCTGTATTTCTTTCTCTGTCATATTCCTGTCATTTCAGTAGACTTAATGTAGCCACATCAACTCTACCTTAGAGTAGCCACAATGTTCATTTTCAATCATGGTTTCAAATTTCGTTTTAACGTTCACACTACGAGGGTTCCTTATAAAGTTTTGGCTGTCAGCTGGACAAAGTGAAAATAAGTAATAGCGTATCTCCTTTGTAAAGCTGAGACATTGTTTTAGTTTGTCTAATGGTGTGTACGGTTCTGCAGAGCAGCGTTTTAAATGTATAGCAGGGTAGTCTACCTGTAAACAACAAAAAAATTAATTACGTGATTACATTTCGTTCAGTTGATAACTAAACGCTCACTCAGAGATTACGGGGCAAAATAATTTTTGCGTGTGTTTCCTACTGAAAATTATTGGCAAATAATGCGTATTTTGCCCCGACATTAATATTCCTCCAGTATAACAAAGAATTTAATTATTGTCTCTCTGGATCATTTCATAAAAGAACTGACTGTGCAAACAGCACTGTCAAAGTGACCGCCTATAATAATTCGTTTGTCTCTCATAACGTGATTTTCGGTGGACTAAATAATATTTATCCGTTGGTTAGAGAGCATCATAAAGAGGCGTAAAACAAAATTTGCTGTGGTCGTGTCCCTCATTTAGCCGACCTATGAAGCGCTCAATTGATCTGTAATGTCAGTATTGTGGCTCCGGTGCGTTATCTCTGTTTTCCAAGCCCCTCTTGCTTGATATTTCGACTGATTATAAAGATTGAATAATTACTATTATGACTTAATTACGCGCTGCGAAAGGAGACTACGACGCTAAAATATGTTTATCGCTAAATTGCCACTCATGCATTGCAATAACACATTCACTACGTTATCTCTGGGAACGTACATAGGAATGTTACCAGAAAACTTTAACAAGTAGAATTATACTTAAAAATGTAGCTTACAAGCATTTATGTCAAATATGAATTAAAGGTAGTAAGACATGAACAAAAATTTTTAAAGGAACTCACAGCCATTTCACTGTTTGTTGTTTATTTAAGTACAACCAAAGTTTCGGCCATTAATGACATTTCAGAGTATTTGCTAGAAGCAAAGAATGTATATAATAAGTTCACATAAAATTTCAAAAGATACAAAATGTCTTAAACAATGAACGTATATTTCTATATAATTACGAAATATGTACCTCATTTTACGCCTTTAACATATATAGCAGGACACTTAGCATGTTGTCAATGTCAATGTTGGCTATAAATTAAGAAAATGTCGGCTCGCCACCAAATGCCACGTGTAAAAACACCTTCTTGTAACAGATCAGTAAATAATCGTGGGAGCACGCTATAGTTAGTAAAGTCGGGCTGATGTTGGTAAATAAAAGAGGAGCACACGTCCTTAAAACGTAATGTTAGTGGAATCAGGAAGTATCAGTTATAGAATAACTAAAATGAAAAAGGGTCATGGACATCAGACTATGAACGTTAAACATCTTCAGGTTATGTATAATTATCTATAGGGGGCACTATGCACCACCATCTTTGCAATAAACGTGTATACATCAGATCGTCAAGAGCTGTACATGGATATATGACTATTAACGTTAAATACCTTCAGATTATATGTAATTATCTATGGGGTGACACTGTGCACCATCATCTTTGCAATAAACGTGTATACATAAGATCTTCAACAAAAGTGAATCTACATTAGGTTGGGTGAGGACCTCAAGTCTAAAAGGAACAAATCGAGATAAAACTCAAAAACAGTGAGCCATACATGAGGATATAGTAAGTTCCATTGATAATACAAAATACGGAAGTTAATAAAAGGAATTAAAACCGCAGGGGGCGGAGAGGAGGTAAATGGATGCTGGTTGAAGAGGGGCAGGAATGTACTTTGTTAAGTCAAGACTTATGAAATTAAGAAAATTAAGATTGCTAGCAGTGTAATTGAGAGAGAGAGAGAGAGAGAGAGATACAGATGGGTTAGGAATCAAATACGGTGGGAGAGATTGGGGGCAGCAGTGTCAAAGGGCAATAGTGAGAAGAAGAACTGGGAAAAGCAGTGTTAGGGGTGGGTATATGCTGGAGAATGAGGAAGGGTGGTTTAATAAAATGACAGTAAGAATATTACTGCATATTTGAATGGGTGGCAGGGGTGGGGTGACAAGAGACTGTGATACATAACGACAAATAAAACATTGAAGAATTGAGAGGGGAGAGTGGCTGGCGGGGGGGGGGGAGGGAAGGATAGTGATCCACTGGATTAGGTTAGCAGGGCAGAGAGCAAAAGATAAGAAAATAGGAGAGAGACCAGAAGATACGGGAGGGAGGGAGGAGAATTTGGGATGAGGTGGAGGTGTGGGATGGATGGTGGATCCAAGTTGGATAGAAAACATGAGACTGCAGCCACAGTGCAATATTTATGAAATACGCTAAAAGTTGGAAAATATATAGTATTATAATATGCTTATCGAAATGTAAAAATGTGTTACACTCGTATAAAATAGAGTAGTTGTCTCTTAGTAGGAAAAACACCTAATCAAAGCCACTTTAGTGCTACATAGCATAAATACGTTAGCATACGCCTACAACCTATCTTAATCACAGCAGATACAGATCTTATTTATTACAAGGATGGTAACTAAGCACAAGGAGATTACAGAATTTCCAGCACGTTCAATTAACCTCCACTTGACTTAGAAGCTATTTATATAAGATTGTTTCATGTTTGGGTTGTCTTTGTGAGCTGAAGGGGTAGGAAATGGTGTATCAGAAGTAGGTATTAGAGTAGGGGGGAGTGGATAGGGGGTTAAAAATGTTTGAGGGACACGAAAGGTGGGGAGCAAAGGTGGGGCAGGTGGGGAGCAAAGGTGGGCAGGTGGGGAGGCAAATGGGATCACAGAATAAGGAACTGTAACTGCAATACAACAGTGCACCATTCAAGCATGCGTATGTAACACAATATATGAATAAAAAGTACATAACAGCTGTGATATGCCTGCAGAAATGTGAAGTGCATTATAAATTCGATAGTATGGAGTGATTGCCCTAAGTAGGAAAAAAAACACCTAAATAAAACAATTATGGTTTAACTAAGCAGTAATATATCAGTACACATATACATTGTATCTTATTAGTAATGAACATAAAAGCATTAAACATTGTAGATATGGTGTGAGGTCACAAAGATTCATTGTCCATGTTGCCAATTACATAAGTATCAAAAATTAATGTATTTGTACACACAATGCAGCATCCAAATAACATATCAAATATTGTGCGTATGATGTGAGTCAACAGGCAAAGAATGTTAGAAATACATTGAAAAGCCAAAGAAACTGGCACACCCACCTAATATCGTGTAGAGCCCCCGCCAGCACACAGAAGTGCTTCAACACAAAGTGACATGGATTCGATTAATGTCGCAAGTGGTGCTGGAAGGAATTGACACCATGAACCCATAAATCCGAAGGGTACGATGGGGTGGAGACCTCTTCTGAACTGCACGTTGCAAGGCATAACGGATATGCTCAAAATGTTCATATCTGGGGAGTTTGGTGTCCACCGGAAATGTTTAACCTCAGAAGAGTGTTCCTGGAGCAACTCGGTAGCAATTCTGGACGTGTGAGGTGTCGCATTCTCCTGCTGGAAATCTCCAAGACCGTCGGAATGCACAGTGTACATGAATGGATGGATCAGACAGGAGGCTTACGTACGTGTCACCTATCAGAGTCGCATCTAGACATATCAGGGTTCTCGTATCACTCCAACTGCACACGCCCCACACCATTACACAGCTCAACCAACTTGAACAGTCCCCTCCTTATACGCAGGGTCTGTGGATTGATGAGGTTGTCTCCATACCCCTGTATGTCCATCCGCTCGATAGAATGTGAACCGAGACTCGTCCGACCGCGCAACATGTTTCAAGTGATCAATAGTCCAACGTCGGTATCGACGGGGTCAGGCGAGGTGTAAAGCTTTGCGTCGTGCAGTCATCAAGGGTTCACGAGTGGGCCTTCGGCTTCGAAAGCCCATATCTATGATTTTTGGTTGAATGGTTCGCACGCTGATGGCACTTGCGGATAGCCCAGCACTGAAATCTCCAGCAATTTGCGGAAAGATTATACTTCCGTCAAGTTGAACGATTCTCTTCAGTCGTCGTTGGTCCCTTTCTTGTAGGATGCTTTTCCGGCCTCAGCGATGTTGGAGATTTAGTGTTTTACCGGATTCGTGATATTCAATGTACATTCGTGAAATGGTTGTACAGGATAATCCCCACTTCATACTGGCAGGTGCTATGTCCCATAGCTTGTGCGCCGAACAACTACTGGCCATTAAAATTGCTACACCAAGAAGAAATGCAGATGATAAACGGGTATTCATTGGACAAATATATTATACTAGAACTGACATACGATTACATTTTCACGCAATTTGGTTGCATAGATCCTGAGAAATCAGTACCCAGAACAACCGCCACTGGCCGTGATAACGGCCTTGATACGCCTGGGCATTGAGTCAAATAGAGCTTGGATGGCGTGTACAGGTACAGCTGCCCATGCAGCTTCAACACAATACCGCAGTTCATCAAGAGTAGTGACTGGCGTATTGTGACGAGCCAGTTGCTCGGCCACCATTGACCACACGTTTTCAATTGGTGAGATATCTGGAGAATGAACTGGCCAGGGCAGCAGTCGAACATTTTCTGTATCCAGAAAGGCCCGTACAGGACCTGCAACATGCGGTCGTGCATTAACTGGCTGAAATGTAGGGTTTCGCAGGGATCGAATGAAGGGTAGAGCCACGGGTTGTAACACATCTGAAATGTAACGTACACTGTTCAAAGTGCCGTCAATGCGAACAAGAGGTGACCGAGACGTGTAACCAATGGCACCCCACACCATCACGCCGGGTGATACGCCAGTATGGCGATGACGAATACACGCTTCCAATGTGCGTTCAGCGCGATTTCGCCAAACACGGATGCGACCGTCATGATGCTGTAAACAGAACCTGGATTCATCCGAAAAATTACGTTTTCCCATTCGTGCACCCAGGTCCGTCGTTGAGTACACCATCGCAGGCGCTCCTGTCTGTCATGCAACCTCAAGGGTAACTGCAGCCATTGTGTCCGACCTTATAGTCCATGCTTCTGCAAACGTCGTCGAACTGTTCGTGCAGATGGTTGTTGTCTTGCAAACCTCCCCATCTGTTGACTCAGGGCTCGAGACGTGACTGCACGGTCCGTTACAGCCATGCGGATAAGATGCCTGTCAGCTCTACTGCTAGTCATACGAGGCCGTTGGGATCCAGCACGGCGTTCCGTATTACCCTCCTGAACCCACCGATTCCATAGTCTGCTAACAGTCATTGGATCTCGACCAAGGCGAGCAGGAATGTCACGATACGATAAACCGCAATCGCGATAGGCTACAAACTGACATTTATCGAAGTCGGAAACGTTATGGTACGCATTTCTCCTCCTTACACGAGGCATCACAACATCGTTTCACCAGGCAACGCCGGTCAACTGCTTTGTGTGTATGAGAAATCGGCTGGAAACTTTCCTCATGTCAGCACGTCGTAGGTGTCGCCACTGGCGCCAACCTTGTGTGAATGCCCTGAAAAGCTAATCATTTGCATATCCCCTGCATCTTCTTCCTGTCGTTTAAATTTCGCGTCTGTAGCACGTCATCTTCGTTGTGTAGCAATTTTAATGGCCAGTAGTGTAAATTTTGAAAACCTACCTTTATGTCAGCAGTAACCGATCTAATAACTGTGACAGACGTTTGTTGTCTTCTATAGGTGTAGCCGACCGCAGCGCCGTTTTCTGCCTATTTAAGTATCTTTGTATTTGAATGAGAATTCCTATACCAGTTTCTTTGGTGCTTCAGTGTAGATTATATTACATCATTTACTGTGAGTAAAAGAATTATTTGTATCTGGGGCTTTTGAGATGAAGAATTTTAATAGAACATTTCTTCCTTTTGTATGTCACTTGCATTCACGTCAATATGTTGCATTGTAGTCACCATGTGAACACCTGAGATACTACTGCAAAAATAGGGTATGTATGGTAACTGTGATACGTATGCAGAAATGTTTAAATGCAGTATACATGTACGATATAGGGTAATAGAACCTTAATGACAAATCCCTAATGGAATGATTGTACTGTAACACGACTGTATAGACCAGTGAATAACATCATCGTGTTTTAAGGACATGTGCTCATATTTCATTTACCAACGTAAGCCTGATTTTTACCAAATATGACGTGCTCCCACGGTTATTTAATCATCTGTCACAAGATGGTGATTTTACATTTGGCATTTGGTGGGCATCGAATATTTTCTTAATTTGTGGCCAGCTTTGAGCTTGACATCGTGTTAAATGTCCTAGAATATGTATGTTAAAGACATAAAATGTAGGTAGATATCTCGTAAATATACTGAAATTTACATTCATTGTTTAAGACATTTACATGTTTTGAAATCTTACATGGTCCTACTGTACGCAATTTTTGCCTTTAGTGAATACCTAAAAATGGCATAAAAGACCGAATGCTGACTTGTACTTAAATAAACAATAAAAGTCTGAAATGACGTTGTGTTCCTTTAAAAAATATTGTATGACTTTTGCTCAGAAACATCAAAATATGTTTACATGAAGAAAAAGTTTCTATCTGGCACAGTACATGCATTGACAATATCTGTTTTCTAAGCGTAGTCTCTACTAAAGTATTAAATATTGTTACACCTACAAGATAGAATAAACCTCATGCTATATATATTTTATGATGGAGAGAAAGCAATGTCATGAGACTTTGATATTTAATTTAGTTGATGCTGACAATTTATGAAATAACTATGTGATGATGTGAGTTCTACTGTTATGGCCTTATTTAAAACTAACAACAATGATTTGGATATTGAACAAACTTAGTAGCTAAATGTGTTCTAAGGAAAACAACTAAGACTCGTTTCTGAACAGAACAATACTCAACATTTTTTAAACTGCTTCTTTGTTAGAGGGTCAGTCTCTACTCTCACAATCAGAGTATTATTCTGTGTGAAAATCATCTCTCTTTCAAACAGTTTCATGAAGACCTACATCTGTTCCTATGTAGTCTTAAAATTCTCTAATGTGTTTCATATACTTTAATCGTCATCTGTTGTTGTTGTTGTGGTCTTCAGTCCTGAGACTGGTTTGATGCAGCTCTTCATGCTACTCTATCCTGTGCAAGCTTTTTCATCTCCCAGTACCTACTGCAACCTACATCCTTCTGAATCTGCTTCGTGTATTCACCTCTTGGTCTCCCTCTACGATTTTTACCCTCCACGCTGCCCTCCAATACTAAATTGGTGATCCCTTGATGCCACAGAACATGTCCTACCAACCGATCCCTTCTTCTGGTTAAGTTGTGCCACAAACTTCTCTTCTCCCCAATCCTATTTAATACTTCCTCATTAGTTATGTGATCTACCCATCTAATCTTCAGCATTCTTCTGTAGCACCACATTTCGAAAGCTTCTATTCTCTTCTTGTCCAAACTATTTATTGTCCATGTTTCACTTCCATACATGGCTACACTCCATACGAATACTTTCAGAAATGACTTCCTGACACTTAAATCAATACTGGATGTTAACAAATTTCTCTTCTTCAGAAACACTTTCCTTGCCATTGCCAGCCTACATTTTACATCCTCTCTACTTCGACCATCATCAGTTATTTTGCTCCCCAAATAGCAAAACTCCTTCACTACTTTAAGTGCCTCATTTCCTAATCTAATTCCCTCAGCATCACCCGACTTAATTAGACTACATTCCATTATCCTTGTTTTGCTTTTGTTAATGTTCATCTTATATCCACCTTTCAAGACACTCTCCATTCCATTCAACTGCTCTTCCAAGTCCTTTGCTGTGTCTGACAGAATTACAATGTCATCGGCGAACCTCAAAGTTTTTATTTCTTCTCCATGAATTTTAATACCTACTCCGAATTTTTCTTTTGTTTCCTTTACTGCTTGCTCAATATACAGATTGAACAACATCAAGGAGAGGCTACAACCCTGTCTTACTCCCTTCCCAACCACTGCTTCCCTTTCATGTCCCTCGACTCTTATAACTGCCATCTGGTTTCTGTACAAATTGTAAATAGCCTTTCGCTCCCTGTATTTTACCCCTGCCACCTTAAGAATTTGAAAGAGAGTATTCCAGTCAACATTGTCAAAAGCTTTCTCTAAGTCTACAAATCGTCATCTGATTCTGCAAATTACTCCTCTAGTTCCTTCCTCCACCAACTCCACTATTCCTAGACGTCTTAGAAGCTGAAATGTTCCTCCTTCTCTCTCTCTCTAACGTCTGAGACATTTTATTAAAAAAGTTGATGTAAGAAAAGGCCATGATTGCAAAAAAATTCTGCATAACTTCAGTACCACGATGAGAAAGAGAAAACTCTAATGACGATGAACAGGAATAATGATCTTTCTAAATAGTATGCTAGACGTTCAGAATAATTATAAGCCACCATGGATTTATATGATCGTTCATCATCGTATTTAAGTGGTGGGGCTACGACATCAACCCAGTGAGGCCATTGACGGCATCATTGTTCAGTTGCAGACAACCGATGAGTACGTGAGAAAGTGGACCTCACCATACCTATGGATTATGGCTAAGAGGAACCCTGCCAGCAACGCCACCATGTTGAATAATGCTTTTTGTGCAGCCACAGGAGGTCGTGTTACGATTCTACCTGTGTGCAATAGGCTGCATGATGAGCAACTTCACTCCTGACATCGATGATGAGATCCATCTTTGCAACCACGACACCATGCAGCATGGTACACATGGGCCCAACAACATGCTGAATGCACTGGTCAGGCTTGGCATCATGTTCTCTTCACCGATGAGTGTCACATATGCCTTCAACCAGACAATCGTTGGAGACGTGTTTCGAGGCAACCCAGTCAGGCTGCACGCGTTAGACACACTGTCCAGCGAGTGCAGCAAGGTGGAGGTTCCCAGCTGTTTTGAGGTGGCATTATGTGGGGCCGACATATGTCATTGGTGGTCATGGAAGGTACCGTAACGACTGTACGATAAGTGAGTGCCATCCTCCGACCGATAGTGCAACCAAGAAAACTGGATCGAATCGTAGAATGTCAGATCCCTTAATCGGGCAGGTAGGTTAGAAAATTTAAAAAGGGAAATGCATAGGTTAAAGTTAGATATAATGGGAATTAGTGAGGTTCGGTGGCAGGAGGAACAAGACTTTTGGTTAGGAGAATACAGGGTTATAAATACAAAATCAAATAGGGGTAATGCAGGAGTAGGTTTAATAATGAATTAAAAAATAGGAGTGGTGGTAAGCTACTACAAACAGCATAGTGAACGCATTATTGTGGCCAAGATAGACACGAAGCCCATGACTACTACAGCAGTACAAGTTTATATGCCAACTAGCTCTGCAGATGATGAAGAAATTGATGAAACGTATGATGAGATAAAAGAAATTATTCAGGTAGTGAAGGGAGACGAAAATTTAATAGTCATGGCTGACTGGAATTCGAGAGTAGGAAAAGGGAGAGATGGAAACATAGTAGGTGAACATGGATTGGGGGTAAGAAATGAAAGAAGAAGCTGTCTGCTAGAATTTTGCGCAAAGCATAACTTAATCATAGCTAACTCTTCGTTCAAGAATCATAAAAGAAGGTTGTATACCTGGAAGAATCCCGGAGATACTAAAAGGTATCAGATAGATTATATAATGGTAAGACAGAGATTTAGGAACCAGGTTTTAAATTGTAAGACATTTCCAGGGGCAGGGAGATGGGACCTGGATAAACAGACTAAACCGGAGGTTGTACAGAGTTTCAGAGAGAGCATAAGGAAACAATTCACGGGAATGGGGGACAGAAATACAGTAGAAGAAGAATGGTTAACTTTGAGGGATGAAGTAGTGAAGGCAGCAGAGGATCAAGTAAGTAAAAAGTCGAGGGGTAACAGAAGAAATATTGAATTTAATTGATGAAAGAAGAAAATACAAAAATGTAGTAAATGAAGCAGGCAGAAAGGAATACAAACGCCTCAAAAATGAGATCGACAGGAAGTGCAAAATGGCTAAGCAGGGATGGCTAGAGGACAAATGTAAGGATGAACAGGCTTATCTCACTAGGGGCAAAATACATACTGCCTACAGGAAAATTAAAGAGACCTTTGGAGAAAGGAGAACCACTTGCATGAATATCAAGAGCTCAGATGGACAGCCAGTTCTAAGTAAAGAAGGGAAAGCAGAAAGGTGGAAGGAGTATACAGAGGGTCTATACAAGGGCGATGCACTTGAGGACAATATTATGGAAATGGAAGAGGATGTGGATGAAGATGCAATGGGAGATAGGACACTGCGTGAAGAGTTTGACAGAGCAGTCAAAGACTTGAGTCGAAACAAGGCACCGGGTGTAGACAACACTCCATTAGAACTACTGACAGCCTCGGGAGAGCCAGTCCTGAGAAAACTCTACCATCTGATGAACAAGATGTATGAGACAGGCGAAGTACCCTCAGACTTCAAGAAGAATATAATAATTCCAATCCCTAAGAAAGCAGGTGTTGACAGATATGAAAATTATCGAACTATCAGTTTAAAAAGTCACTGCTGCAAAATGCTAACGCGAATTCTTTTCATACGAATGGAAAAACTGGTAGAAGCCGACCTCGGGGAAGATCAGTTTGGATTCCATAGAAATATTTGAACACGTGAGGCAATATTGACCCTACGACGCATCTTAGAAAACAGATTAAGGAAAGGTAAACCTACGTTTCTAGCATTTGTAGACTTAGAGAAAGCTTTTGACAATGTTGAGTGGAATACCCTCTTTCAAATTCTAAAGGTGGCAGGGGTAAAATACAGGGAGTGAAGGCTATTTGCTATTTGATCAGAAACCAGATGGCAGTTATAAGAGTCGAGGGACATGAAAGGGAAGCAGCGGTTGGGAATGGAGTGAGACAGGGTTGTAGTCTCTCCCCAGTGTTATTCAATCTGTATATTGAGCAAGCAGTAAAGGAAACAAAAGAAAAATTCGGAGTAGGCATTAAAATCCATGGAGCAGAAATAAAAATTTTAAGGTTCGCCGATGACATTGTAATTCTGTCAGAGACAGCAAAGGACTTGGAAGAGCAATTGAACGGAATGGACAGTGTCTTAGAAGGGGGGACATAAGATGAACGCCAACAAAAGCAAAACGAGGATAATGGAACCTAGTTAAATTAAGTCGGGTGATGCTGAATGAATTAGATTAGGAAATAAGACACTTAAAGTAGTGAAGGAGTTTTACTATTGGGGGAGCAAAATAACTGATGATGGTCGAAGTAGAGAGGATATAAAATGTAGACTGGCAATGGCAAGGAAAGCGATTCTGCAGAAGAGGAATTTGTTAACAACGAGTATAGATTTAAGTGTCAGGAAGTCCTTTCTGTAAGTATTTGTATGGAGTGTAGTCATGTAGGGAAGTGAAACATGGACGATATAATAGTTTGGACAATAAGAACATAGAAGTTTTCGAAATGTGGTGCTACAGAAGAATGCTGAAAATTAGATGGTAGATCACATAACTAATGAGGAAGTATTGAATAGAATTGGGGGGAAGAGCAGTTTGTCGCACAACTTGACAAGAAGAAGGGGCCGTTTGGTAGGACACGTTCTGAGGCATCAAGGTATCACAAATTTAGCATTGGAGGGCAGCGTGGAGGGTAAAAATCGTAGAGGGACACCAAGAGATGAATACACCAAGCAGATTCGGAAGGATGTAGGTTGCAGTAAGTACTGGGAGATGAAGAAGGCTGCACAAGATAGAGTAGCATGGAAAGCTGCAACAAACCAGTCTCAGGACTGAAGACCACAACAATAACAACATAGGCAGTATATTGGCGAAGCATTCGTCTTCATGGACGACAGTTCGCGCCCCCATCGTGTCATCTTGTGAATGACTTCCTCCAGGATAACGACATAGCTCGACTAGAGTGGCCAGCATGTTCTCCAGACAGGAACCCTATCGTACATACCTGGTATAGATTGAAAAGGGCTCGTTATGGGCGATGTGACCCACGAACCACTCTAAGGGATCTACGCGAATCTCTGTTGAGGAGTGAGACAATCTGGACCAACAGTGCCTTCATGAACTCGTGGATAGTATGCCACGACGAATACAGGCATGCATCAATGCAAGATGACGCGTTATTGGGTATTAGAGGTACCTGTGCGTACAGCAATCTGAAGGGCTCGCTGTATGGTGGTACAACATGTAATGTGTGGTTTTCATTAGCAATAAAAAGGGTGGAAATGATGTTTATGTTGACCTCTATTCGAATTTTCGGTACGGGTTCAAAAACTCTTGGAACCGAGGTGATGCAAAACTTTTTTTTTTATATTTGTGCTAATACACGCTCGAGTAAGTAGAACAATCTGATCTACACACATATACATCTATTCAAAATATTCAATCTATTCACAAGAGGGAAACCCACTTTTATCATTATGTTTCATAAATGCACTATTTTTCATCATATCAATCATTAAAAAATAATTTACGAAAATATCCATTGGATTTTTCTTCGTTAACACTGCATGAAAAATATTTTGTGCAAAGTTTGTATAATTATAACTGTAAATTTTGATATTGCAGTCATCCTAAGCTAAGGTGTTGTGCTGTGTAGTCGAAGAAATTGGGGGTTGGTACAGAGAGAGTGATATGAGAGAGTGTGGTATTGGAGTTACAGTCTCCTGACTGTTAAGTACGCAAACTACATCAACATTGTCAAGCAGTCGTGTACGTGGTACACAACTTCTCAATACGTGGTAGAGTTGGCCCAATGTATCCTTGGCTGCTCCATGTATTATGGATCTTTGGATGCTTCTGTACTCATCTTCCTTAGATGGGATATTTGTAAATAAAGTAGATTTTCCCTCCAGTTAATCATTTAAAGGTGCTACGTTACCTGGTTTGATATCAATAATTATCTAACTATGGTATGTGGAAGGTATATTCTTTCTTCTTCTGGCCCATCTTCTTCCTTCCCTGTCTTCTACTATGACTCTTCTGTATTTGCTGCTTCCTCTGCTCTTCTTGCTTGGTTTTTGTTTTCTCTTTGGGATGGGATAATGTAGATAGGAATTTTAGGAATCTTGACTATTGTTTACGAGTTATATTTGATGTGAATCTTTGAATAATGTAGTATATGGTTACCATGTTTGCCTCGCAATGTAGCTTCCAGCAGTGCTTTGTACTTATGCATCAGATACGTGTTTGTGGATTTGCTAGTTTTGCAGTAGCACTCCCATTGTAAACTATGCCTCTTACTGTGGCAATGAATTTCTTAATAACCACTGTAGCTTTAGGCTGCCTCGTTCAACAGGTATTGTTCTGATACGCTCTTCTCCATTGGGTTTGCCATACCAGCGTCTGCCTGTTGCCTCATTCCATTTTCGTTGTTGAACGTTCCAGGTAAGTTGTTCTATAGTGTTCTTTACTGCTATCTGCTGTCAAAGTAGTATGAGCTGTATTGCCTGACGCCTGTCTTCTCACTCTGACTGGCTTCCCCTCTCTCTGCTATTCTGCCACCTCATCTGGATCTTGACATTTAGGTTGGCCCCTGGATTGTCGTCAAGTAGTGACTTCATGCTGTGGTCCTCATGCCCACTCATGCTACAAAGTTGTTTTTTTTTCTTTTTTTATGATAAACTACTAACAGTTTTCGTAGTTGCCCTCAAAACTTTACATTCGGCTTCTAACTCATCTCACAATTACTTCCATGTAAATCGCTTTTGCTTTTTCAATTTAAATTCGAATATATCATTGTTTCTTATTTCCACATACGTTTCCTCATCTTTTGAGAGAAATAGAGTAGAAGGAGATGGTGATGTAATTTGCATATCATTAGTATGTACATGGAGTTAGTATGTTTTCAGTCCTAAACTTTGTTGGTCTCATGCTAAAAAAATGAAGAGATCCTTGTCCTCTGTTCTCTCCCCTGTTTGCCATTTCCACTCTTCTTTACTAACAACTCCTGCAACATAAATTCTCATCTGATTAACTTATTAACTTGCATACATGTAAATCTCAACTATTTCAAGCATATCTATCAAATTATTCCAATACCTGCGCACTCACCCTACCTTTAATACCTGCATTTATTGGCTCTCCTGTATTTTTCATCTCATCTTCCTTTGCTCTCCATCACCAAATTGCATATATGTAAATCTCAACTATTTCAATCATATCTATCAACTTATTCCAATAACTGCATACTTACCATGCATCTAATATCTGCATTTATTGGCTCTCCTGTATTTTTCATCTTAACCCCTTTGCTCTCCATCACCAGCTCTTTGAATCAAAAATCTTCTAATATCTACATAATAATCTCATATCCTCTTTATATTGATTCAGTGTTCTTCACCCACCAGTACAACAAAAATTCAGTCTTTTAGGAGACTTGTCGATAAAAAATATGTTTATCACATATCAAATAGCAAATTATCAAGATACCTGACCTTAGTCAAACATATGAACTTTGATTCTTATAGTTCTAACCCTCATATGCGTTGGATGGTTTATGTGGTGCATCCCCTCAGAGCATTCCTGCTTTCAGGTTCACTAATTCCACAGCATTTGTATGTATAATTTTACGAATTTCTACTGGATCCCTATATGCAGAAAAGAACTTATGGCATTGCTGTTTTTGTTTGTTTGATATGTCCTACATTTTGGTGCTAGCTCAGTTTGCCAAATACTCGATCTTAGATCAAGGGATGAAAAGATCTTCACCCGATAAAATTTCTGAAGAAATTCCTCTAACTATTCGGGTTGATCTGTTTCAGTTACCATTTTTGTATTGATCTGAAACTTCCTGGCAGATTAAAACTGTGTGCCGGACCGAGACTCGAACTCGGGACCTTTGCCTTTTGCGGGCAAGTGCTTTACCATCTGAGCTACCCAAGCACGACTCACGCCCCGTCCTCACAGCTTTACTTCTGCCAGTACCTCGTGTCCTACCTACCATACTTTACAGAAGCTCTCCTGCGAACCTTGCAGAACTAGCACTCCTGAAAGAAAGGATATTGCGGAGACATGGCTTAGCCGCAGCCTGGGGGATGTTTCCAGAATGAGATTTTCACTCTGCAATGGAGTGTGCGCTGATATGAAACTTCCTGGCAGATTAAAACTGTGTGCCGGACCGAGACTCCAACTCGGGATCTTTGCCTTTCGCGGGCAAGTGCTCTACCATCTGCCTCGAATCTAGTACAAGACGAATACTACCATCTTTCTTACCTACAATCGTTAAAGGATTACTGTAGTTTGATAGTGTGGGTTCAGTTATCCCATCTTCCATCATTTTGTGTAGTTCAAGAAACACTTTGTGCCTATAACACAATGGTATGGGGTAAGGTGGAACCCTAAACGGTTTGTGATCTTTCACCTCAAAGTAGTATTGAAAATGGTCAATTGAACCTGTTGTTGGTAAAACTATCTCTGTATTACTACGAAGTATTCTCTCTCTTGCTTTACAATGAGAGATATTAGTTACTTCCTGTAATATCTTATGTATCTCCTGATGACTGTCATATACTAACGCTGGATCTATTATCTCTGTCCACTCGTACCATGTATGTTTATCTTCTGACACCTCTACCTCAATTTGCATACTTTGTATGTACTCACTGGCCGTCTTGTCCTGTCAAAGCTTCTCTACAAAGACAAAAGTAACACCAACTAATGTCATGCCTCCTTTTCCCGTGTCCAAAATTGCTCATTATTGATTCAAGAAATCAGCCCCAAGATTCATCTCTGTTAATAATTTTGCCACAATTACAAAATTAGTCTCTGTAGTGTGTCTTTGACACGTAAATGCTATCCTACTCTGCTTTGTGACGTCAGTGGTTCAATGGTTCAAATGGCTCTGAGCACTATGTGACTTAACTGCTGAGGTCATCAGTCGCCTAGAACTTAGAACTACTTAAACCTAACTAACCTAAGAACATCACACACATCCATGCCCGAGGCAGGATTCGAACCTGCGACCGTAGCGGTCGCTCGGCTCCAGACTTTAGCGCCTAGAACCGCACGGCCACTCCGGCTGGCTGACGTCAGTGGATTGATCCACAACTGGTCCCTTGCCTCTCACATTCCATTTTTTCATATTTTGAATACTGGCAGTTCATTTTCCTGTTACATTGATTAATCAGCTGTTCTGAAATGGCTGTCACTTCACTTCCACTGTCAGCATTGATCATTGTATCTACCACTTCTACCCTGAGTATTGGGTGTATCTTGAGTGGCACACTTCGATCACTCTCTTTCATGAGTGAACCCTCAATCGAATCATATTCGAGGCTATTGATCTGAGTACTCCCATACACCAAACTTTGTGGTAGAGGTACAACAATCATTTCCTCTTCTATATTATGGATGGCTTTCCCGGTCTTTGCCAGTCTAATTTCGCCAAAGTCTTCTCTATATGCTTGCACAATCATGTCATAGTTTTCCGAATTACAAACATTAACTTTGCCATCTAGCAGTAGCCAGACTGAGGTTTTGCTCGATGACACATTATCCTCCTGAACTGTCTCCATTCTACTCTCTGTGTCAAACATTTTGTATAAGCAATGTAATACTTCAGCATTCTCTGTAGTTATATATGAAAATAGTAACTGTTCTCCAAAGAACAGATACCACTGATGACCATGCAGCTTCTCTAGAATAAATGATAATTATCTGAAACCCTCAGCTGCCGACAGGTGTTGTGGACATACCTTGATGGGAACAGCTGAAAACGTGTGCCGCAACTGGGACTCGAACTCGGGATCTCCTGGTTACATGGCAAATGTTCTATCCATCTGAGCCACCCAGGACACGGATGAATACTGCCATTGTAGTGACTTATCCCTTGCACGCTTCCCGTGTGACCCAGCTTCCCAACTGTCCACAATCTACGTACATAATGTTCCTAATAGATAATTTGCCCATCCAGTCGTTACTCGCGCCCACTGAAGTTGACGATTCCCGTAAGAGTTCGGTAACCTGTGCGCACTCGCACAGACGAAGGTCAATGGCCAGGTAGCCATTTAACTATACATGAAGATAGTAACTGTTCTCAAAAGAACAGATACCATTGATGACCGTGCAGCTTATCTAGAATGAATGAGGCTCCGCCCACACATGAGCTGTTCACGTGCAACCTCGTGTTCTCCACGCCTTCATCACATGATATGGGAGTATTTGATAAAAATAGTGGTGCTTACCACTGTGGCCCGATTTCTGTTTCGAAAAAGAAGCATAGCGGTAATGATATTAGTGCTTTTCAAAGATCTCCTGTTGTGATTCTGAAAACATTCCTTTCCTAGAAGCTTTCCCAGAAATCGGGTGTGGTCTTTCGACGTGTGATCTGTCCAGTAGTCCCTGACCCACTGTAAACTTTATTTTGCACAACTCAACAGTTTTTATAAATGCAAATTCCTTGTATTGGTTCTCTAATGGCGGTTAGGCGGACCCCTGCTATGCTATTTCTTTCTGTTCCACACAGGTGTGAAGCAGATAAGCTCGCTTAATGGCCTGTATTTAGTTAATGGTGCCTGCCTCTCCCTTGCGAAAAGTCGGCTTTATTATGGCCCCTCTCGAAATGCATTTCATGTTCTACTTCTCTCCAAGGCTGGGAACTTCCTGCATACACTTCAGTTCAAAGTGATTGCAGTACTACGTGACAATTAACATGCAAAGCAGGGTATGCTTCGTATCGAGTTCATTTTGGCCGCATATGAATGATTACACTCCGTTTCTATGCAAATTAGTATCACTTTACTTGAAGTAGGACAAGCATGGTATCAGCGTCCTCTGCTTTATGACCAAATGGCTCTGAGTACTATGGGACTTATCTGAGATCATCAGTCCCCTAGAACCTAGAACTACTTAAACCTAACTAACCTAAGGACATCACACAACACCCAGTCATCACGAGGCAGAGAACTATCCCCGACCCCGCCGGGAATCGATCCCGGGAACCCGGGCGTGGGAAGCGAGTACGCTATCGCACGACCACGAGTTGCGGACAGCTTTATGAGCAGATTACGTTTCTATATTTAAAATAGTACGTTAAGGGGCAAAATTATTCCGCCACCTTACTAAACTCATAGCAAACACAGGGCCTGTATGCTTTGCGACCATCAACAGACTCTCTTTGCTGAAAATATTTCGAGAATGGAACAGTAAAGGGGAAAATCGGTCATTTGTCGTGACAATCAGTTGCTGCATACTATGTAACACCAGGACTGCCCCTGTGAGATGCATGTGAATAAACTGTATGTTTCCAGAATGAGATTTTCACTCTGCAGCGGAGTGTGCGCTGATATGAAACTTCCTGGCAGATTAAAACTGTATGCCCGACCGAGACTCGAACTCGGGACCTTTGCCTTTCGCGGGCAAGTGCTCTACCATCTGAGCTACCCAAGCACGACTCACGCCCGGTACTCACAGCTATACTTCTGCCAGTATCTCGTCTCCTACCTTCCAAACTTTACAGAAGCTCTCCTGCGAACCTTGCAAAACTAGCACTCCTGAAAGAAAGGATACTGCGGAGACATGGCTTAGCCACACCCAGGGGGATGTTTCCAGAATGAGATTTTCACTCTGCAGCGGAGTGTGCGCTGATATGAAACTTCCTGGCAGATTAAAATTGTGTGCCCGACCGAGACTCGAACTCGGGACCTTTGCCTTTCGCGAGCAAGTGCTCTACCATCTGCCTCGAATCTAGTAGAAGACGAATACTACCATCTTTCTTACCTACAATCGTTAAAGGATTACTGTAGTTTGATGATGTGGGTTCAGTTATCCCATCTTCCATCATTTTGTGTAGTTCAAGAAGCACGTCGTGTATTAGATTCGAGGCAGATGGTAGAGCACTTGCCCGCGAAAGGCAAAGGTCCCGAGTTCGAGTCTCGGTCGGGCACACAGTTTTAATCTGCCAGGAAGTTTCAAACTGTATGTTATTCTGCTAAGGAACACACTCGTAGTCGGGTTGTTTTGGTATTTTCAATGTAAGTGCAATGGAACACAGCAGGCTGGCAGTTTTCATATATATTTTTTTCTTTTGCTGGCGCTAGCGAGACGTTAAGGGGTGCCCTCTTAAGTAATACGTCTAATCTATCGTGAGAGAGAGATGTAGTGAGTGTATAGTTCTATTCATTGGAACTGACCTTCACCTGAAGCTACAAACAATATTGCTGGTGGAACATCCGTAGCTGAGCATTACACTAGAAGTAGTTTCCAAACTCTAACTTCATCTGAAGATTTGTAATGAAGGATATATTCGTATTGAGTATTAAAACCGAAACTATTGGCAGTGCATACCTTCCATTACGCACTGCTTCTGACAAATCTACTAAGCCTACCTGTTGTACCATGTGTGGAATGAAACAATTATCTAAATTCAACCGCTTTCCGCAGACCATCTCGATCGTGCCGACTTGTTTCTAAATGTGGATGATACTTCCACAGATACATACCTCACATTTAAAGCTGCTGACATAGTGGTTGCAAGGAGAACAGTGGAAAACCTCTTTTTTCTCTTTAATGGATAATTTCATTCCTGATATGTTGAGGAAGGAGGGCAATCGCAATGTTTTTCTTCAGCCTCACGTTGGTGTGTATAACGAAGTTCTTACAATTAAAATAAAATAAATTCGATTAATATTGATGCTGTGGTTATACAGAATAAAAGTGAAATAGTTGTAGATGGTGCTTCAGTATTTTGCTAGAAGTTGTAGTCGACATTGTAGGTCCTGGCCGCTGTATATATAGTAATAAGTTCCCCATATACGTAGAAAGAGTGGAAAGGGAAGATGAGGGGAGTGGGGTATGATTTGGGGATGATGTTAATTATCTGCGAGTAGGGGGGAGGAATATTTGGTGTTGAGAACTGTGTAAATAGAAAATGGGAAACGGGACAAGGAAGAGTAAATATTGAGATATTGCTATAACCGGCTAGATGGAATATTGGGGTTCCATTCTATGGAGAGAAGATGAGTAGTGTGGTCAGTAGGTAGCTGTGGTATAGGATGATGAATCCTACTAAAGGTGCACTGAGACAGAACATGCACACTGTACTAATGGAAAGAGGAAATAGTACACAGAAGCTGACAAGTATCGCAGAAAAAGAAATTGTGAGGGAACTACGAGATTTAGTATTGAAATTTCACTGAAAGGAGAGGACGAAACCTGAATAGTTAGTAGATGACGTGTGTGGGAAAGATAAAATCCATGCACTGAAACTGTGAGTGAGTAGCTTTTAACAACCTGCCGTGGCTGGTTACATTTAGTCAATACAGATATTCAAGGTACGTCTCTAAATAGAAGTATAGTTTGGATAATGATCCTGGGAATGAAGGATGGTGGAAATGTGGTCCCCAGGTACGTTGGTAGTTCTTTTAATTAATCTTAGATCCTTTACTGGATATTGCTATAATTAGTACAAACTATCTTAGTGAGATACATGGAATGGTCAGTGATAGTGATGTCAAATCGGCTCAGTAAGAATGCTTATGTAGCCAACCATATTTAGTGAACCGACTATTGTATCGCTGCATCTGACAGGCAATTCACACTCTGACTTTGAGACAATTGTATCATCACTCGTTGAAAGCTCCCAATATATTCACTATTCAAGATTAATTCTTTTAAAAAATATATTTTTTCCTCTGTAGCGTCAAACATTGATAGAAGCAAGATACATTTCTGTTGCAAAGCTGAGGTGACAGGAGTCATGGGATGGTGATACACACATATACAGATGGCGGTAGTATCGTGTACACAACGTCCAAAGGGGCAGTGCGTTGGCGAAGCTGTAATCTGTACTCACGTGATTCATGTGAAAAGATTTCCGATTTTATTATGGAGGGGAATTTACAGACTTTGAGCGCCGAATGGTGATTGGTTCCAGATGCATGGGACATTCCGTGTCCGAAATAGTAAAGGAGTTCAGTATTCCGAGATCAAATGGTTCAAATGGCTCTGAGCACTATGGGACTTAAAATCTGTGGTCATCAGTGCCCTATAACTTAGAACTACTTAAACCTAACTAACCTAAAGACATCACACACATCCATGCCCGAGGCAGGATTCGAACCTGCGACCGTTGCAGTCGCGCGGCTCCGGACTGAGCGCCTAGAACCGATTCGGAAATCCCCTGTGTCAAGAGTGTGCTGAAAATACCAAATTTCATTGCCTTTCACCTCGGAAAACGCAAATGCCGTTGGCCTTCAATTAACAACCTAGCACAGCGGCGTTTGCGTAGAGTTGTCTGTACTAACAGACAAGCAATACTTCGTGAAATAACCTCAGAAATCAATGTGGAACGTACGACGAACGTATGTATTAGTGTAGTGCGGCAAAATTTGGTGTTGACGGGTTCTAGAGGAAGACGATCGAGGCGAGTGCATTTGCTAAAAGCACGATATCGCCTGCAGCGCATCTTCTGCGCTCGTGAGTATATCGGTCGGACCCTAGGCGACTGGAAAAGCGTCGGACCCTAGGCGACTAGAAAAGCGTCGGACCCTAGGCGACTGGAAAAGCGTCGGACCCTAGGCGACTGGAAAATTGTGGCCTGGTCAGATGGGTTTGTCATGCTATGTGAGCCTCACTGTCCCTTTTCTAAACTAATTTGTGCCTGATTTTATTCTGAGACGCTCAATGATGTACGTAAACGCCGTAAATGTAAATTTGATTCAAAAAGTACTTGAAGTGAAGAGCAGCTGGTGAGCAACAAACTCTTTAGCGCGCGCAATCCTCGCAACGATAATAGTTGTGAATCTCTGAGTATGGACTAAAAAAAATGGACAATTGATTTATTAGAAAAAAAGAGAACTGTTAATCTGTATCTTGTGGAAAGAGTGGAAACAGGACTTGTTGCTAGGCCGTCGCTCAGAACGTATTGGTACATTTAATGAAAATTGGTATTTTAGTGATAAAACCGAGTAAAGTATGTGTAATATTTGCCAAACATTTATGTATACAAATTTTTTGGAAGTGAAGAATAGAAATATCTCGTTTTTGGAAAAGGAGGTGAACTTCATTGTCGTCGCCGTCTATCAAAAAATGGTTCAAATGGCTCTGAGCACTAAGGGACTTAACATCTGAGGTCATCAGTCCCCCAGAACTTCTATGCGCTTCAGTCTGGAACCACGCGACCGCTACGGTCGCCGGTTCGAACCCTGCTTCGGGCATGGATGTGTGTGATGTCCTTAGGTTAGTTAGGTTTAAGTACCTAACCAACCTAAGGACATCACACACATCCATGCCCGAAGCAGGATTCGAACCTGCGACCGTAGCGGTCGCGTGGTTCCAGACTGAAGCGCCTAGAACCGCTCGGCCACACAGGACGGTGTCGCCGTCTATCAATCGACAGATCTGTAAGTGTACAAAGTTCACTGAAATACAGGAAAAGAAATGCGTTCTCTATAGTTTTCATTCAATAAATAACAACCTCTCATAATTTCTTAATTACAGTAATTGGATTATGTTCTTGTACAATAGTATGGTGCTGAACTCCTCTGACCAATTTTGATGTAGCAGTACGTGTAGTTTGAAGGAAGTTTGTGTACCAAGCAGTTTCCTCTTCTCACGAAATGCAGATTGCTGTTTGATCTTATTTACTTACAACAGTTGTTTTGTTCTCTGCAAGAGAAGCTACGAAAACTTGGGCTCAAAGCTATCCGCAATACGGCCAAGTAACTGAGTCGTATTTTAAACTTTAAGAACAACAACTTCCTCCAAATAGTAATACGTAACCAACTGGTGCAGAAGCTGATCATTCAAGGAGGCAGCAACCAAAATTCAGGTACCAGTTACGACTTAAAGTAAAAATCTCAATCAAAAATCGATCTCTCTCTCTCTCTCTCTCTCTCTCTCTCTCTCTCTCTCTCTCTGTCTCTCTCCAAACACATATATAAATATTCATATTATTGAGATAAAAGTCATTTTATAAGTTTCAATTTCAGGTGAGAGCTACTGGTAGGGTTCGAGTGTTCCGCAGACCCACGAAGCCACACACCCAAGTTGTCAGGAAGGCACCGAACAAACCAGTGATGGCTCCACAATGGTGTCAGCTGTTCTTAATGGAATGGACTGGTCCTCTGATGGAACTGAACAGATCACTGAGTTGAAATGATTATGCTCGGCTACTTGTCGACTATTTGCAGCGATTCATGGACTTCATGATCCCAGCAACGATGGAATTTTTATGGATGATAATGCGCCATCTCACCGGGCCACAGTTCTTCGCGACTGATTTTAAGGACATTCTGGACAATTCGAGTGAATGATTTGGCCATCCAGATCTCCGAACATGAATCTCGTCGAACGTTGTGTGACATAATGGAGAGATAGTGTCGGAAGTCCCATGCGGCTTTTCGCAGTATACAGAGAAGTTGCAGCATTAGAAAATTGCAGCGAAATGCAGGAAGATCTGCAGCGGATGGGCACTTGTTGCAGGGAGTGGCAACTGACCCTTAACATAGACAAATGTAATGTATTGCGAATACATAGAAAGAAGGATCCTTTATTGTATGATTATGTGATAGCGGAACAAACACTGGTAGCAGTTACTTCTGTAAAATATCTGGGAGTATGCGTGCGGAACGATTTGAAGTGGAATGATCATATAAAATTAATTGTTGGTAAGGCGGGTACCAGGTTGAGATTCATTGGGAGAGTCCTTAGAAAATGTAGTCCATCAACAAAGGAGGTGGCTTACAAAACACTCGTTCGGCCTATACTTGAGTATTGCTCATCAGTGTGGAATCCGTACCAGATCGGGTTGACAGAGGAGATACAGAAGATCCAAAGAAGAGCGGCGCGTTTCGTCACAGGGTTATTTGGTAACCGTGATAGCGTTACGGAGATGTTTAACAGACTCAAGTGGCAGACTCTGCAAGAGAGGCGCTCTGCATCGCGGTGTAGCTTGCTCGCCAGTTTTCGAGAGGGTGCGTTTCTGGATGAGGTATCGAATATATTGCTTCCCCCTACTTATACCTCCCGAGGAGATCACGAATGTAAAATTAGAGAGATTAGAGCGCGCACGGAGGCTTTCAGACAGTCGTTCTTCCCGCGAACCATACGCGACTGGAACAGGAAAGGGAGGTAATGACAGTGGCACGTAAAGTGCCCTCCGCCACACACCGTTGGGTGGCTTGCGGAGTATAAATGTAGATGTAGATGTAGAGGTCAGCTCATACACAAAATTCTGCAAGGGCACAACTTTCGCATTTATGGACGGCTATAGATGCAGCATGCCTCAGTATTGCTGTAGGAACTTCCAGCGACTTATTGAGTTCATGACCCGTCGAATTGCTGAACTATGCCGAGCAAAAGGAGGTCCGACACGATACTGGAAGTTATCTCATCTACATCTACATCTACATGGATACTCTTCAAATCACATTTAAGTGCCTGGCACAGGGTTCATCGAACCACATTCACATTTCTCTGTTATTCCAATCTCGTGTAGCGCGCGGAAAGAATGAACACCTATATCTTTCCGTACGAGCTCTGATTTTACTTATTTTATCGTGGTGATGGTTCCTCCCTATGTAGGCCGGTGTCAACAAAATATTTTCGCATTCGGAGGAGAAAGTTGGCGATTGGAATTTCGGGAGAAGATTCTGTCGCAAAGAGAAACGCCTTTCTTTTAATGAATGCCAGCCCAAATCGCGTATCATTTCTGTGACACTCTCTCCCATATTTCATGATAATTCAAAACGTGCTGCCTTTCTTGGAGTTTTTCGATGTACTCCGTCAATCCTATCTGGTAAGGATCTCTCACCGCGCAGCAGTATTCTAAGAGAGGACGGACAAGCTGTAAGGGATCCGTGATCCCACAAGCATAGATGCTAGTATCCGACGCCCAGGTCGATAGTAGACAGGAGTCGATTGTCGAGCGCTGCAGGAGGCAGTAGTGGCGAATGCGCAGTAGTAATGGAGTGTGTCGAGCGCGCGGTGGTGCTGGAGAGACGGGCAAGAATGGTGGTCACGTGAATTGTAAACGGTAAAATTCACCGGAGTATGACGAGTGAGCACGTCCCCCTGATCGTCGTGGGGTTGACCTTCACTAATACCGATTCGCGAGTGATATGAAACAGAAAGTGACAAGTGCCGAATTACGTGTGTCGTGTTAACCGCGTCGGCCAGCAACAACCATGGATTGCAGTGGGGATTGCTGTGAATGTTAACCATAATCACTGCGTGTGACGAAGTACCTAAAATCAGCAACTAATAAAAGACATAACCGTAACTAAACGTGTAAGGCGAAGGTAGCAACTGCCTCAGAATTTGTGTCTTAGTAGAAAATATACAGTTTGTACATCGCAACCTTTGTGGCTCTTAATAATAGACAAACTTTCAATCATTCCACTATTCAGTCCCAGAAGAGCCGCACTCGGCTGAAATACCCAGAAACCACAGCAGGAAAACCGATGGCCTTCATCCATTAAGCACACGGTCATATAATCATAATAATTAACTGTTTGGCGGCTTCGGTAAATGACACAAAACCCAATAAAGCAATTTAAAACGGGGGTGTTTCAAAGCGTAGTGTAGGCAGTCTCATAGTAGATCTGTTACATTTTCTAAGTGTCCAGTCAATAGACCGCATCCTTTGGTCATCCTTCCCCACAACATTTTCTATGTGTTCCTTCCAATTTAAGTTGTTCGTAATTGTAATACCTAGGTATTTAGTTGAATTTACGGCTTTAAGATTAGACTGATGTTTCGTGTAACCGAAGTTTAACGAGTTCCTTTTAGCACTCATGTGGATGACCTCACACTTTTCGTTATTTAGGGTCAACTACCACTTCTCGCACCATTCAGATATCTTATCTAAATCGTTTTGCAGTTTGTTTTGATCTTGTGATGACTTCATTAGACGATAAACGACAGCGTCTTCTGCAAACAACCGAAGGCGGAGGCCTTATAACAAACACTACCTTGGGGAATGCCAGAAATCACTTCTGTTTTACTCGATGACTTTCTGTCAGTTACTACGAACTGTGACCTCTCTGACAGGAAATCACAAATCCAGTCATATAACTCAGACGATATTCCATAAGCACGCAGTTTCAGTACGAGCTGCTTGTGTGGTACAGTGTCAAAAGCCTTCCGGAAATCCAGAAATACAGAATCGAGCTGAAATCCCTTGTCAATAGCACTCAACACTTCATGTGAATAAACAGCTAGTTGTGTTTCACAGGAATGATGTTTTCTAAACCCATGTTGACTGTGTATCAATACACCGTTTCCATCGAGGTAATTCACAATGTTCGAACACAATATATATTCCAAAATCCTGCTGCATATCGACGTTAACGAAATGGGCCTGTAATTTAGTGGATTATTCCTACTACTTTTCATGAATATTGGTGTGACCTGTTCAGCTTTCCAGTCTTTGGGTACTGATCTTTCGTCGAGCGAACGGCTGTATATGATTGTTAAGTATAGAGCTAACGTATCAGCATACTCCGAAAGGATCCTAATTAGTATACAGTCTGGACCAGAAGACTTGCTTTTATTAAGTGATTAAAGTTGCTTCACTACTCCGAGGATATTTACTTCTCCATTACTCATGTTGGCAGCTGCTCTCGATTCTAATTCTGGAATATATAGTTCGTCTTCTTTTGTGAAGGCATTTCGGAAGGCCGTATTTAGTAACTCAGTTTTGGCAGCACTGTCTTCGATAGTATCTCCATTGCTATCGCGCAGAGAAGGCTTTGATTGTTTCCTGCCGTTAAAATACTTCACATACGACCAGAATCTCTTTGGATTTTCTGCCAGGTTTCGAGACAAAGTTTCGTTGTGGAAACTGACCATCACCTCAGTGTACATGATCGAGTCATAGACATCAAATACCTCACCTGTACCGAAGAAGTTTTTACCACTCCTATTAAACATACAACATAGATACATAAAGTGAAGCTATCCTCAAGTCTAACTTTGGTTTGAACATACCGGTACTTTGCTAGACATGAGCTTGATGGAGATATTACGACCTTGCCTTCCTCCGACTTTCTGAACTGCCTTACAGAGACAATTCATAGGAGGACCGACCGTTTACTGTGAACTCCACACCTAGACCATAGTACAATTTTCTCCGCATCAGCAACTCATTGAGAAGGCCGGAGTTAGCGGTAAGTGACAGACCAACGTTTGGACACTGAGGCACGTATTCCCTAAGTACAGGTGATCAAAAAGTCAGTATAAATTTGAAAACTTAATAAACCACGGAATAATGTAGATAGAGAGGTAAAAATTGACACACATGCTTGGAATGCCATGGGGTTTTATTAGAACAAAAAAAAGTATTGCTAGACGAGTGAAAGATCTCTTGCACGTGTCGTTTGGTGATGATCGTGTGCTCAGCCGCCACTTTCGTCATGCTTGGCCTCCCAGGTCCCCAGACCTCCGTCCGTGCGATTATTGGTTTTGGGGATACCTGAAGTCGCAAGTGTATCGTGATCGACCGACATCTCTAGGGCTGCTGAAAGACAACATCCGACGCCAGTGCCTCACCATAACTCCGGACATGCTTTACAGTGCTGTTCACAACATTATTCCTCGACTACAGCTATTGTTGAGGAATGATGGTGGACAAATTGAGCATTTCCTGTAAAGAACACCATCTTTGCTTTGTCTTACTTTGTTATGCTAATTTTTGCTATTCTGATCAGATGAAGCGCCATCTTTCGGACATTTTTTGAACGTTTGTATTTTTTTTTTTGTTCTAATAAAACCCCATGTCCTTCCAAGCATGTGCGTCAATTTGTACCTCTCTATCTACATTATTCCGTGATTTATTCAGTTTTCTGATTTTTTGATTACCTGGTACATCGACCGTTATGTGTAGTTGCTTTAGCAGAAACTTGGTGCTGGGTAAGAGGAGAAAAAGAGAAGAAATTACGTCAGACATAGCTATTGATCACATGAGACACCGAGCATCGTTACTGCGAAGCAATACTGTAATTATGTTTATATTGGGTAACCACGAAGTCCGCCTACAAAATTTCGGAGGTTGTGCGGGGATATAGTCTGAGTGTACTGATGCCAGTAACTCGTGGTCTCTGGTGCTCGTTTCGGAATAATTGTGTTTCGGTTGATTTTCAGGTTTCCGTGCGTAAATAGGTAATTCTAAACCGTTATAGGATCGGTTTGCTGTCCACTTATCCGACTGTTAAGATCTTTTCTCTCAGGAACGGGCAAGCGTATAAAGTTCACACGTATGTCACATGCTAAGTTCTACGGTCCCTTGATTGCGTAGATCATTTACGCTTCTAAGTCGATGCAATAGATGTACGGCCATTTACGTCACATATTTTGAAAATAAAAACTTACTCATGAAAACCTGTTGCATACTTCTCGCTAACCTAGAATCACGAAGTTTCTCAAAAAGCAAGTTTTCACGATACATGCAAAGGAAAAAAACGTAAAAAAATTTTAGTTTGTAATTTCAACACACGAAAAAAAAATTCGTTTTTTTCATTATTTCGGCTGTAGCGCCATTTTCAAGTAAACCTGTAGATGTTTGGTGAGTCTATTTAAATGTATAAAAGTTGTAGATCAAGGTCAGTTTAAATGCGTACCTACGACTAGTTTGAACATATGGCCATATTGCATCAGCTAGTAAACTGCCGACTATTTATTGGTAGACTGTTATATAAATTCCATAATTTGTGCTTGTGTATACTTTTCGTGAACTACTTTTGACAGCTAGACTAAGACTATATTCTAGTTGATGCTTTCTGTTTACAGTGTAATCTTCGCTAGTGAACGTTGTTAGTTGTGTTACATTGATATATTAATTTTGTTACGGTTTGCATATGTGGTTATGTTTTGTTTTTGTTTACCGTGTGTTTTTATCCGTTCTCGCTTTCCAAAACGTTAATAAAAATTTTTAGGTAGTTTTTATATTTAAGATCAATTGTTCATTGTGAATATTGTTTGAATAATTTTTCGTGTATGTATATATGTCAGTTTCTTCCAGAATGTTCATAGCATGTCCTTTTGGTATTTTGTGTAGAACTTGTAATGCGTTTCAATATGCTCTGCTTAATGATTTTGGTTTTTTAGATGTTGTTATACGTGTGTTCATGATGACGGAAGCTCTCTTTTTTTTGGTCTCTTAGAACTATATTACAGTTTTAATACATTTTTTGTTTGTAAGGCATATTTGTTGGTTTTGCGTTTTTTTGGCAATTCAACAACATGGTTGTCTTATAAAAGAGCCATTACTTTGTCTACATATACATTAGGATTTATAATAACTATATTGCTTCCTTTATCAGATTTTACTGCTATTGCGTTTTGTGTCAGTAGGCTCTGATTTATACTGGTGAGAATCTTCGGTTCAGTTTTCGTTTGCTTGTTGTACATTTCTCTCTTCTTCAATTCCCTCCATCACAGGCACCTATGAAATCATACATCTCCTCTAAAAATGTCATGTTTCAGTTAGTAAATAAAAAATATTTTACTAAATCCTCTCTCTACATACATAAATTGAACTCGATTACTCGCTTTTTTTTTTGTATGTCTGGGCTAATTGCAGGAACTACTGCAGAGATTTTGGTATGGTATTGGAATTGTCGGGACCACCTCTTCAACATATCGATCTCGATAACAGGCAGAAATCTTTGGGAACTAATGATCTGTCTATGTACATAATTAAGTTTGTACGGAACCCTCAGTATGTGAGTTTAACTCGCACCTGGCTAATTTTTACCTCCACTTGCATTCAGTACCGCTGGATTCTGTATCGGATTTGGTTTTGTGTCGGTGTTGGTTGTACGTTTACACTTATAGGTACGTACAGCAATATGGACAGGTTTACTGACCACGAGTTGGTCGATATGCACCTGGGTACAATGAAATCAGTGGAGGGGCGTCACAGTGGGGAGGGGGGGGGGTATACCTAGCTGTTCCTGCAGCGACGGCGGCCACTTCACAGTACTTTTGCATCAGTGCGCGGGCTGATGTTGTTGTCTTACCATGTGTTTTGTGGTTTACGTTTTGGTCATTGCCTACTACGGGCTTTTCACTGTTATGAAAGTATTTCACAACAACAAATGTAATTTTCCCATAAGCTGCTCCTCCAACAAAAGTAGCTTGGGTAATGAACTGAGAAAACCATAATTTCTTTATCAGTCTGTAACAAACAAACAGGGGACCACAGGTCCCTCAAACAAAAATACTCAGAAAGTACAGGGTTATTAGAAATGATTGAAGCGATTTCACAGCTCTACAATAGCTTTATTATTTGAGATATTTTCACAATGCTTTTCACACACATATAAAAACTCAAAAAGTTTTTTTAGGCATTCACAAATGTTCGATATGTGCCCCTTTAGTGATTCGGCAGACATCAAGCCGATAATCGAGTTTCTCCCACACTCGGCGCAGCATGTCCCCATCAATGAGTTCGAAAGCATCGTTGATGCGAGCTCGCAGTTCTGGCACGTTTCTTGGTAGAGGAGGTTTAAACACTGAATCTTATAACCCCACAGAAAGAAACCGCATGGGGTTAACTCGGGAGAGCGTGGAGGCCATCACATGAATTGCTGATCATGATCTCCATCACGACCGATCCATCGGTTTTCCAATCTCCTGTTTAAGAAATGCCGAACATCATGGTGGAAGTGTGGTGGAGCACCATCCTGTTGAAAGATGAAGTCGGCGCTGTCGGTCTCCAGTTGTGGCATGAGCCAGTTTTCCAGCATGTCCAGATACACGTGTCCTGTAACGTCTTTTTCGCAGAAGAAAAAGGGGCCGTAAACTTTAAACCGTGAGATTGCACAAAACACGTTAACTTTTGGTGAATTGCGAATTTGCTGCACGAATGCGTGAGGATTCTCTACCGCCCAGATTTGCACATTGTGTCTGTTCACTTCACCATTAAGAAAAAATGTTGCTTCATCACTGAAAACAAGTTTCGCACTGAACGCATCCTCTTCCATGAGCTGTTGCAACCGCGCCGAAAATTCAAAGCGTTTGACTTTGTCATCGGGTGTCAGGGCTTGTAGCAATTGTAAACGGTATGGCTTCTGCTTTAGCCATTTCCGTAAGATTTCCCAAACCGTCGGCTGTGGTACGTTTAGCTCCCTGGTTGCTTTATTCGTCGACTTCCGCGGGCTACGCGTGAAACTTGCCAGCACGCGTTCAACCGTTTCTTCGCTCACTGCAGGCCGACCCGTTGATTTCCCCTTACAGAGGCATCCAGAAGCTTTAAACTGCGCATACCATCGCCGAATGGAGTTAGCAGTTAGTGGATCTTTGTTGAACTTCATCCTGAAGTGCCGTTGCACTGTTATGACTAACTGATGTGAGTGCATTCCAAGCATGACATACGCTTTCTCGGCTCCTGTCGCCATTTTGTCTCACTGCGCTCTCGAGCGCTCTGGCGGCAGAAACCTGAAATGCGGCTTCGGCCGAACAAAACTATCAGTTTTTCTACGTATCTGTAGTGTGTCGTGACCATATGTCAATGAATGGAGCTACAGTGAATTTATGAAATCGCTTCAATCATTTGTAATAGCCCTGTATTCGTATTCGACCTATGAAATTTGCTGAAGGATGTAACCGCAATTTGGCTGTACAAAAGGTTTCATTTCACAATCTACATTTCGGCCTTAGGCCAGTGAGGCGTGCGCGGCTCGTGTTCATGCCGTTTCTTGCTTGACAGCTTGTCTTCACGGAACTGTCGCCTCGGTTCTTATCCGATTTACTGGCATCACTAAGTTGCTGGCTTGCCTGCCCGTGAGTGGCAGCAGCAGCAGCGCTTATCGATAAGAACACTGTCGTATTATTTTTGAAGCGACCGCGAGAATTTCCGGCTCCTCGTGTGTCGGGGGTTGAGTCGGCACGCAGCGCCAGTGCGGTCTGGACAGCCAGAACTCGCCGGCCGCTGGTGACACACATACACCGCCCAGACTGGAGTGGGATCGACCGTTGGTTGGTCGTTCGGTCGGTCGTCCCATCGGGCGACTTGTATTTGGTATTTTGGCCGTTTCTCGGCCTCGTCAGTTGGTCATCTTGCCGGACGTGGATCGGTTCCTTCCTTGTGCAGAGATGTCGGGTGGCCAATGGACAAGTGTTACCTCTGCTTGGTTGGGTCCGAACCAGTTGTAAGTAGGCTGTTTAGGTTTTTTTATTGGCAACGTTACGTAGCGCTCAATATGAAAATCACTGGCTGTGCTGTGTGCAGTCTGTGGCTGCTTTGCATTGTTGTAATACTCGCCATTGTAGTGTTAGGCAGCTGGCTGTGAACAGCGCGTAGCGTTGCGCAGTTGGAGGTGAACCGCCAGCAGTGGTGGATGTGGGGAGAGAGATGGCGGAGATTTGTAATTTGTCATGAACTGCTATATTTATATATGATGATATCAAGGTAAATACATTGTTTGTTCTCTATTAATATCTTTCATTTGCTAACTATCCCTATCAGTTGTTAGTGCCTTCCATAGTTTGAATCTTTTATTTAGCTGGCAGTAGCGGCGCTCGCTGTATTGCAGTAGCTTGAGCAGCGAAGATTTTTGTGAGGTAAGTGATTTGTGAAAGGTATAGTTTAATGTTAGTCAGGGCCATTCTTTTGCAGGGAATTTTGAAAGTCAGATTGCGTTGCGCTAACAAAATATTGTGTGTCAGGTATTTCCACAAGGACTGCAGTGGGTCTACACCTTTGCTGACTCACCAATACCATTATTTCTACAAGGACTGCAGTGGGTCTGCACCTCTGGTGGCCCACCAATACCGTAATCTCTACCAGGACTACAGTGGGTCTGCTCTGTGATGACCTACCTACCAATATTCTTCCAAACTTCGAATGACTCTGCTGTGGGTTTGCTCTGTTGTGGCCCATTACCTGTATGCATGTCAAGAGTCAGCACTGTCTTTCCGTTGGAAGGACAACACTACTTCTTCAAGACTGCATGGAAATCCACTACTTCTGTGTGCAATTTCTTTTACTAATGAGACTTTGTGAAAAAAACCCTGTAATTACTGTTATGATGAATGATCAGGACTATCTTTATGGACTGTGAGATAATTTTAGCTTTTGACCAACATTGTATCAATAAGTGTGTGCATTTGATTTCTTTGTTATTGTAATTATGAAAAATTTTTTTCAAATCATTATTGGCCACTGCCCAAAAAAAAAATTTGTAAAATTTTTTTGTGGGGAGCATGGGGGCTATGTAAGTAGGCTGTTTAGGTTTTTTTATTGGCAACGTTACGTAGCGCTCAATATGAAAATCACTGGCTGTGCTGTGTGCAGTCTGTGGCTGCTTTGCATTGTTGTAATACTCGCCATTGTAGTGTTAGGCAGCTGGCTGTGAACAGCGCGTAGCGTTGCGCAGTTGGAGGTGAGCCGCCAGCAGTGGTGGGTGTGGGGAGAGAGATGGCGGAGGTTTGTAATTTGTCATGAACTGCTATATTTATATATGATGATATCAAGGTAAATACATTGTTCGTTCTCTATTAATATCTTTCATTTGCTAACTATCCCTATCAGTAGTTAGTGCCTTCCATAGTTTCAATCTTTTATTTAGCTGGCAGTAGTGGCGCTCGCTGTATTGCAGTAGCTTGAGCAGCGAAGATTTTTGTGAGGTAAGTGATTTGTGAAAGGCATAGTTTAATGTTAGTCAGGGCCATTCTTTTGCAGGGAATTTTGAAAGTCAGATTGCGTTGCGCTAACAAAATATTGTGTGTCAGGTAAAGCACAGTCCTGTATAATTGTTCAAAGGGGAAGTTTCACAGTGTGCCCGGGTCGCCGTGTCTCCGAGTTCCGAACGGATATCCAGGGAGTCAGGATGGAGCTGCAGTGAGCTCCGGCAGACGTGACTCGCCCGACCGTTGCCGACACACATAACTTGAGTGGGGACGACCTTGGTTGGTCGTTCGGTAGGTCGTCGCCGACCGCTTATGGAAACTCCTTGTGTGTCGACTTGTCATTTCTCCTTGTTCCGCAGTGATTGGTTTTAGCATTCTCGGAGTTCTTGGTGCAAGTGTTTACGTGGAACTGTGTGTAGCTTCTGTGATTTCCACTGGGCAGTTATGAATGCTGTGTGCGTACTAGAGTAGGCAGTCGGTCTGTTGGGACAGAGCAGCGAGTGTCTGTTTCCTCGAGGTGCTGATGCTGTCCGTCACGGCGTGTAGTTCGACAGCCTTTGGTGTTTGTTTATATTTTTGAGTGGTTATTGTTTGGACGCCAATCTGCAAAACGTAGTGCTGCTGGTATCTTCGTCCTCGGTTGATATTATCCGTTGTCGTGCCGTTGGTCGGCGGAAGGGAATTGATTAAGTTGTTGGTCGGTCCTAGAGCCGTCCACGGGTCGGGTTGCCATCTGATTACTTAGTCTTATTCTTGGCTACCTGTCTCACCTAACCTTACGTTAGAGTTACCTCCCCAGGCCGACCCTTGGTACACTTCTGAGCACCACTGTTCTGTTGCTTTGGATTATGGTTTTCTTTTAGTCTCAAGTACTGTGAGAGGCCCTCAGCGGTGTAATAATTTAGTTTGTTTTAAAGTTCAGTATGTGTCCTTCAGCCGAACTTCTACCTGAAATATTTTAAGACAAGGCCTTCAGCGGAATTAAAATTAGAAAAATAATTTGAAAGTTTAAAAATTTCCCTCTCTATCTTATACTTATTATCCAGGTCTTATTCTGAGTTTTTACGTACAATTTTGTAACTAAGGCCTTCAGTCGTGTGTATTCCTTAAGTCACTTTTAAAAAATGGCTCTGATCACTATGCGACTCAACTTCTGAGGTCATCAGTCGCCTAGAACTTAGAACTAATTAAACCTAACTAACCTAAGGACATCACACACATCCATTCCCGAGGCAGGATTCGAACCTGCGACCGTAGCGGTCACGCGGTTCCAGACTGAAGCGCCTTTAACCGCACGGCCACACCGGCCGGCCAAGGCAATTTTAATAACTTGTGTCCGGGCCTTCAGACATATTGTTTCTGAATGCTTTTAAGGGCATGTGTGAGTAAATGAAACCAGCAGATTTCAGCCATTATCAAGCAAGTGTTACTAATATTACAAATCATCAGACTTGAGTGGAATCCAAGTCATCTTCAAAATATGTGTCTTCTGTTATATAAACAAATTTTGTCGAAATAAATGCGAGAAAATTTCCGTAATATGCTAATTTACGGCAGGTAGCATTACTCAGTGGATATGGTTGTGAATCGTTTCACTTATGTTTGTCAGTGGCTGCTTAGACACAGTGTAGCAAAGTTTAAAATCTATGATTTGGTCACCAATTTTTACAACCGTATCACTGAGCCATGTTAATTTCCAGTAAATTAGGATTTTACACAAATTTTCACGCATTTATTTCGACAAAAATTGGTTTATATAACCGAAGGCACATGTTTTGGCGATAACTTGGGTTCTAATCAAGTATGATGATTTATAATATTTGTAGCACTTGATAATGGCCTAAGGCCTAAATCTAGATTGTGAAATCAAACCTTTTGCACAGCCAAATGGCGGTTATATGTCTCAGAAAGTTCTATATGACTGTGGCTCCATACAAAAGTAAACACTACGAGTCCGCAGCTCGTGGTCGTGCGGTAGCGTTCTCGCTTCCCGCGCCCGGGTTCCCGGGTTCGATTCCCGGCGGGGTCAGGGATTTTCTCTGCCTCGTGATGACTGGGTGTTGTGTGATGTCCTTCGATTAGTTAGGTTTAAGTAGTTCTAAGTTCTAGGGGACTGATGACCATAGATGTTAAGTCCCATAGTCCTCAGAGCCAAACACTACGAAATTTTGTCAGTGGCCTTCTGATCCATCCTGATTAACGTCGACAACTTAGTTACGGGGATCGAAGGTGGTTGACTAAGAAACGCTTAGTTGTGTCAAACAGTACAAAGAATTAGTTTTCATCGCGTTTTTAGCAGCTGAAGATGAGCCTCGCAGTGTTTGTTCTTCATCGTGACGGCAAAGGCTGCTCAGAAATTTCTGGGACGAAGCTGATAATTTCCAATACTTCCTGTCCTCTCCAGATTCATCAGTATCGCATTATCAAAATTCCAAGCATACATCTGATGGAGCATCACGTAACTCGCACTGCAGCACGTCAGCTCTGTATATCAAATGCATCTTAATACTACACTCCTGCCTCAGTTCAATGAACTATGCTCTTTTAAGCAATTTATAACTTGATTAATATCAGATACAGTTTTGATGGGCCAGCACAATATTCCCAGTGATGCGCCACAAAATTTTATTCCTCTAAGTAATGAGACTTTGTAACACCACAGCTCTTATGCTGTATGGATTTATTTATTTATTTATTTATTTATTGCTTTTGCTTTATTTAATGTCACATTGTTGATCTTTAGTAAATATGTTTGAATCGGTAACATAAAATTGTGTACTCTTTTCTTTGTCAAACCTTTGATGTCGTGATTTGATTCTATGCAAAGTAATGTATCTGTAATTTAAATTCTTTGTCCCATTTGGAGGGAACAAAACTTAATGTATATGATTGTAATTTTGTGTGAATAATTTTTGTAGAAGTGTCAATATGTGAAAATGTTCTGTCTTATTTAATATATTTGTTTGCTGTGATGTAAATTGCTGATCCTCACTTAGGGCTCTTAGTTATTCTGTATGTAAAAGGTGTAGTGGTTCCCCTCGGGAACGGAACTGGGTAGCGCGCGCAAATTGTGGTTGGCCTAGGTGGAAAAGGTGGAACTGGTAGTCAGTCGGGGACGAGCCAGCAGTCGGGGACGAGCTACGAGTCCGTGCTCTGCCATGTAAAAGATGCATATTGTGCTGGTTCCGAGAGAGGCTTTTCCTGCTTCTTTCCAAGGCCTCGGATGGATGGATAAATAGCTGGAACTATTTTGGAATTTGTATCTGCCGTCGCCACCAAGAAATGACAGAGTCCAGCAATTCTGCCTACAATTCCACCTACCAACATGCAGTTGCCACCACATTGCGCAATCATTGCAACGTAATACTATAATGAGGTACAGTGAAGGATCAGCTTAATGGATGTGCTAATGTGCTGAAATATAAGGTAATTTATATCTGAATTTATGTACCTACTTTGATTTTTCTCCTCATCATAACACCTATCAGGTTCCTCTCCGTTTGAGCTAAAGTGATATCCGAGTGTCCTTACTAAAAGAAATTAAAGCCTAGAGTTTTGCTAATTAATGCCTCTTGAACTTGGTAAAAGGAAAGTTAAAGTTAATGTGGCAAGAGAGTGAGTTAGAGTTAATGTTATTTGCTCAAACAATTTTCCTATTAAAAATGCTTATTAATGTGTTGTTGCCAGCTTCAAAGTAAAAGTTCTTAAGACCAAGACTTATAAAGTTTTGCTTAGTAAATGATCACATTACTACCTGTTGTTAATCGCAGAAAGTGAGTTAGTATCTTACATAAATGTTAATTTTATGTCTCATGGTAGTAAAAGTGGAAAATTGCATAGTAGGAAATTATATGTTCATGATTACTAAGCGTTTGTCTCTCTTGTGTGCATATTAAGAGTATAAAGACCACTCACTTTGTGTAAGCCCTGAAAGTAATAGTGTGTTTCGGTACATGTTATAATTTTGCAAATAGTTTGTGCTGCTCTAACTGTTAGCTTCAATCTTAAAACATATGTGTGTGTCAGAGTTCATTGCACTCGCGTGTGGCTAAGTCTAGGTTGTGTTAGTCCATTATAGTTACTTATAACTACTTTCTTAAACGAGAACGTTAATCTTTCTCTTGCCTAATTAGGCTGGCGACCGTTTTCTTTATCAATTGAACAGTCCAGATAGGCAATATTTTGTTTGATACTGTTCAAATATTTACGTAATTCTGACTTTCATTTCCGATAAGCCACCTCCGTTAGGAACAACACGGTCAACATAACAAAATTCCTCTCAAAGGGTAACACTGCTCTGTTGCTTTATACCATTATTAATCCAACAAAATAATTCTGTTTTGCAAATTGCCTCCAGTTTTGAGGTTATGGTATAACAGTAGCAGGGGGGAGTGTTATGACTTGACCGTTAGGTGATTGAAACGCATCTGAGTAGCGTGTATTCTACGCACGTCATATCGTCCCACAAAGGGATGGATTGACAGATGATAACTTTGTACATAAAAATATTTAGAAGCTGGTCTGATCTGTAATATTATGAGTAACATATGGAAGTAACTAGCTGTTGTTGGAGTAAATACCTTGGCCACTTTTCCTGACGACTAGTGTGACCACTTTTCCCGATTGGACACTATGATAGTAGTTAGCAGATGAAACTATCAAACCGTAAGAAACAAGAAGAAATACATCTCTACAACGAATGACGTTGTTTATGTGTTAATAGGGTTAAAAATAAATACTTTTCGTATAAGGGAGGTAATAGAAATATTATATTCCTCGAAAGAAATCTCCGCCATTCAAATGTAAATTATTGTTCATTTATTTCACTCAACCGTGATTAAGGCTTTATGTCCATTCTGAAATGCATATTGAAATGTTGCAATATAGCTGATCTGTCTCTGTGACACGTCATAGCCAACAAAACATATTTCTGGTCCCATAGACTGGTTGTCCTATTACAAGATATGAATATATATCGAAGATACATAATACACACATCAAAAATAGTTTTGTATCACCTCGGTTCCGAGAGTTCCGGAACCTGTACAGAAAATTGGAATAGAGATCAACATAAACATAATTTCGGCCGTTTTTACTGCCCATGAAAACCACAAATTGCATGTTGTACCACCATACAGCGAGACCTTCAGAGGTGGTGGTCCAGATTGCTGTACACTCCGGTACCTCTAATACCCAGTAACAAGTCCTGTTACACTGATGCATGCTTGCATTCGGCGTGGCATACTATCCACAAGTTCATCAAGGCACTCGGGTCCATATTGTCCCACTCTTCAACGGCGATTCGTCGTAGATCCCTCAGCGTGGTTGGTGGGTCACATCGTCCATAAACAGCCCTTTTCAATCTAGCCCAGGCATGATTGATAGGGTTCATCTCTGGAGACCATGCTGGCCACTCTAGTCGAGCGATGTCGTTATCCTGAAGGAAGTCATTCACAAGATGTGCACGATGGGGGCGTGAACTGTCGTCCATGAAGAAGAATTCCTCGCTAGTATGATGCCGATATGGTTGCACTATTGGTCAGAGGACGTCATTCATGAATCGTACAGCTGTTACGGCGCCTTCTATGACCACCAGCGGCGTACGTCGGCCCCACATAATGCCACACCAAAACAGCGGGGAACCTCCACATCGCTGCATTCGTTGGACAGTGTGTCTAAGGCGTTCAGCCTGACCGGGTTGCCTCCAAACACGTCTCTGACTATTGTCTGGTTGAAGGCATACGCGACACTCATCAGTGAAGAGAACGTGATGCCAATCCTGAGTGGTCCATTCGGCGTGTTGTTGGGCCCATCTGTACTGCACTGCATGGTGTCATGGTTGCAAAGAGGGACCTCGCCATGGACGTCGGGAGTGTTGTTGCGCATCATGCAGCCTACTGCGCACAGTTTGAGTCGTAACACGACGTCATGTGGCTGCACAAAAAGTATTAATCAACATGATGATGTTGCTGTCAGGGTTCTTCCGAGCCATAATCCACAGGTAGCGGTCATCCACTGCAGCATCAGCCCTTGGGCGGTCTGAGCGAGGCATGTCATCGACAGTTCCTATTACTCTATCTCCTCCATGTCCGATCAACATCGCTTTGGTTCACTCCGAGATACCTGGACACTGGAACGTTGAAACCCCTATCAGGTTATATTCCTCGAGTTTTGAAAAGCATTTGACTTAATGTCACACTAATGCTTATTAACGAATGTACAATGAGGTACCAAACTAAATTTCTGACTGCAATGATAATTTCTTGGTACTAAGGAAGTGGCGCTTAATCTTGGACAAAGAGTCTTAGACAGACGTATAAGTCACGTCAGACCTGCTACTGGAAAGTATGTTGCCAGAGGAGTGGACGTGCGGTTCTAGGCGCTACAATCAGGAACCGCGTGACCGCTGCGGTCGCAGGTTCGAATGCTGCCTCGGGCATGGATGTGTGTGATGTCCTTAGGTTAGTTAGGTTTAAGTAGTTCTAAGTTCTAGGGGACTGATGACCACAGCAGTTAAGTCCCATAGTGCTCAGAGCCATTTTTTTTTCTTTTCGTTTTGCGTGTTAACACAATATTGACAGTAGCCTGAGACTTTTCGCAGACTGCCCGAGGAAAGCAGCACAAATATTCAGAACTTGATAACCCACAAAAGTGATACAGTGATTAGCTACTTATTTTAAAGGTTTAGAAATGTAAAGCTCTGCACTTCACTACACGCAAGACCTATAATGTCTTTGAGTCACAACTGTAATCAGTCATTTCATACAAATGGTAGCCTTCCGTACAGTGGTACGATACTCGGAAAATGCAAACTGGACTAATCTTGCTTTAACGATGCAAAAAAATTCCCTATGGTGACTGAAGTGCTGTGCTGGAGAGTTCTCTCTTCTATCGTCTTAACCTTACCCCCATCCCCGCTCTCGTTGGTCTTACGTTAAGGACGTCCTAACGAGATGTCCGCCTACGTGACAAGTCGTGCATTGTGCATCGCACATTTTACGGTACAAACCCTTTGCCTCTGAAGAAAAATTGACAGTTAATGGCAAATTTAGAAGCTGCCCTGAAACAGAATACCTTGAGAAAATACTTCACTAAACACGTCTCGTCCAAGAAATTTAAGTAGCGAAAAGGATCACAAAGAATTTGTTTCTGGAGGGGATCTGCCTTGTGTCAAAACAATTTTTCTTCTCTTAATCACTTGCAGAAATAATTGGATGCATAATGAAGGAAAATAAAAATAACATTTTGACAGGAAAAAAAGGGAGGAAGAAAAAATATCCGGTAAAATCTACATGAACAAAAATGTAGATGTTCGTTTGTTCCAAACCTTAATTCTTCACTGACTGATTTGAAATTGGCGTACAACGTTGCACACTAATGTGTGTGTTTTCGTATGCCTACTGGAGAGCCATCTTATAATATATGAATACATATGTAGAATTTGAAGGGGAAAAATTGTTTGCATAAATTTCGAAATGTACGAGACCGATTTACTTGAAACATTTACTCGATACTCTAATGAGTATTCCAATGGAAAAAGGTTATTTGCTTGTAATATATACGAGGGTGGCAACTTTAATAGTGGAAACTATTTATTTACAGCTCGTAAAAAACAGATATGTGTCTCAGAGTTTTACTGACCTTCAAAGTAGTCACCAGCATTGTGTATAAATCGATGCCAGCGATGTGGAAGTCGTAGGATACTGTTAGCAGTGCCAGTTGTGTTGACTGTTCGAGCGGCGCGGTCTATTGCCCGACGAATTTGTAGCAGTTCTTAAGCGAATGTCGTGAAGTGTTTCCTTCAGTTAAGAAATCGAGTTGAGCTCACGAGGGCTTAAGTCAAGGGAGTGCAGTAGGTGGTATAGCTCTTAGCAGGCCCATCAGTCAAACAAATCAGTAACAGCTTGCACTGTACGTGCTTGAGCATTGTCCTGCAAAATGATGGTCAGGTCCTGCAGAAAGTGTCATCACTTCTGTCTCTACGCTGTTCACTTTTGGTACACAACCTACGACCAGCTTAGAGACAGAAGTGATGACACTTTCTGCAGGACCTGGCCATCATTTTGCAAGACAATGCTCAAGCACGTACAGTGCAAGCTGTTACTGATTTGTTTGACTGATAGGGCTGCTAAGTGCTATACCACCTACCGCAGTCCCCTGACTTAAGCCCTCGTAAGTTCAACTCGATTTCTAAACTGAAGCTCCAGAACTGCTACAAATTCGTCGGGCAATAGACTGCGCCGCTCGAACTGTCAACACAACTGACACTACTAAGAGCATCCAACGAATTCCACATCGCTGGCGACGGGTTATACACAATGCTGGTGACTACTATGAAGGTCAGTAAAACTTTCAAACACATCTATTTTGTACGAGCTGTAAATAAATACACTCCTGGAAATTGAAATAAGAACACCGTGAATTCATTGTCCCAGGAAGGGGAAACTTTATTGACACATTCCTGGGATCAGATACATCACATGATTACACTGACAGAACCACAGACACATAGACACAGGCAACAGAGCATGCACAATGTCGGCACTAGTACAGTGTATATCCACCTTTCGCAGCAATGCAGGCTGCTATTCTCCCATGGAGACGATCGTAGAGATGCTGGATGTAGTCCTGTGGAACGGCTTGCCATGCCATTTCCACCTGGCGCCTCAGTTGGACCAGCGTTCGTGCTGGACGTGCAGACCGCGTGAGACGACGCTTCATCCAGTCCCAAACATGCTCAATGGGGGACAGATCCGGAGATCTTGCTGGCCAGGGTAGTTGACTTTCACCTTCTAGAGCACGTTGGGTGGCACGGGATACATGCGGACGTGCATTGTCCTGTTGGAACAGCAAGTTCCCTTGCCGGTCTAGGAATGGTAGAACGATGGGTTCGATGACGGTTTGGATGTACCGTGCACTATTCAGTGTCCCCTCGACGATCACCAGTGGTGTAAGGCCAGTGTAGGAGATCGTTCCCACACCATGATGCCGGGTGTTGGCCCTGTGTGCCTCGGTCGTATGCAGTCCTGATTGTGGCGCTCACATGCACGGCGCCAAACACGCATACGACCATCATTGGCACCAAGGCAGAAGCGACTCTCATCGCTGAAGACGACACGTCTCCATTCGTCCCTCCATTCACGCCTGTCGCGACACCACTGGACGCGGGCTGCACGATGTTGGGGCGTGAGCGGAAGACGGCCTAACGGTGTGCGGGACCGTAGCCCAGCTTCATCGAGACGGTTGCGAATGGTCCTCGCCGATACCCCAGGAGCAACAGTGTCCCTAATTTGCTGGGAAGTGGCGGTGCGGTCCCCTACGGCACTGCGTAGGATCCTACGGTCTTGGCGTGCATCCGTGCGTCGCTGCGGTCTGGTCCCAGGTCGACGGGCACGTGCACCTTCCGCCGACCACTGGCGACAACATCGATGTACTGTGGAGACCTCACGCCCCACGTGTTGAGCAATTCGGCGGTACGTCCACCCGGCCTCCCGCATGCCCACTATACGCCCTCGCTCAAAGTCCGTCAACTGCACATACGGTTCACGTCCACGCTGTCGCGGCATGCTACCAGTGTTAAAGACTGCGATGGAGCTCCGTATGCCACGGCAAACTGGCTGACACTGACGGCAGCGGTGCACAAATGCTGCGCAGCTAGCGCCATTCGACGGCCAACACCGTGGTTCCTGGTGTGTCCGCTGTGCCATGCGTGTGATCATTGCTTGTACAGCCCTCTCGCAGTGTCCGGAGCAAGTATGGTGGGTCTGACACACCGGTGTCAATGTGTTCTTTTTTCCATTTCCAGGAGTGTAGTTGCCACTATTAAAGGTCCAAACCTCGTATAAAAATAAAGGCGAATCGATGTTCCAAAATCTCGTAAAGTGCTTGACCAGCTTGCTCAAATTTTTATTCGTTGCTTCAATAAACATTCCAGTTAACATGGGCAACATAATTTTTTAAACTATGAACAGATTTTCTCTTAAAACCGACTGCGAGAAAGAAAAGAAACTGCTGTGCTATGCTCTGCTCTGAAATTGGGCTGTTTTGTTTTCTTTCTCATAGTCGGTTTTAACTACGATGGTACGCCATTCAAACCCTCAGAAAAATTGGGTCTCGCATGTATATTTTTTCTTAGTATAAACATTGCTCTGTGATTAATTTTAGTACGTTTGTTATTTTTAATGTGGAATTTGGGAATGCCCTTCTGTTGCTGTATTTGCTGTTTGATGATGTTGGTCTCCGAGATGGGGACATTGGTGTACATGAAAGCAATGAATTTTGTGTACCTACTGTTTTACTACTACTATTGTCCTTACCTGCTTTCAAGATGAGAGCCTTTTTGTTTCATAGTTTACTCATTAGAACAGAAACCGTCAGTGCACAACAGTTCTAAAGTACATATATTAATTGAATAAACGGCCTAATATCATTCTCCCCATTTCCTTTGTCAGTCTCCTCACCTTCCCACTTCTGTCTATGACACACCTCTCCCTCTCTCTGTCCATCCCCTTCTAACCCTTAAATCTTTTTCTCCTCATCCTCCGCCGTTCTCCGTCCATCCCTTCTTCTCCCTCTCTATATCCATTTTATGCCCTCACCCCTTTTCTCACCAGCTACGATTCTCACTGGCCACCAGGTGTCGAGATCAGTCATCGTGCTTTGTAGTCTCACACACCCGACCAGTTGTAGTGCACTTGTTGACGTGTCAACATGAGCTTGGACAAAAGGAGCAGGCTATTATTGGTGAAGCTCTGTTATCAAAACAACAATAATGCTGCAGCTGCACTTCGAGAATATCGCTGGCTGAAAGGATAATGGAAGGGTCCTCTTCCTCCACCTACTGTGCGGAGCATGATGAAGAAGTTCGAATGAACTGGGGAACTGGACGTCGCTTCGGGAAGAGGCCGATGACTGGTTGCGCCACAGGTGGTTGACGAAATCGCTGTTAGTATGGCAGACAACGTTGCGCGCAGTTGCTGATCGTCAGACAGTGCGTGTACTGTGTCACAACAGTTGAAGATCCCGTGGTCCACTGTATGGAAGGTGCTTCGAACCATTCTCAAATGGTATCCGAGCAAGATCCATATCGTACACTAGCTTGCACCATAGGACGCACTAAGACTTGTTGACTTCGCTCTCCGCTTTCTGGATAGGGTTGAAGTTGACGAGTGCTGGCCCTATACCATCCTATGGACAGACGAAGCTCATTTTTCTCTGACGGGTGAGGTGAACACACAGAACTGCAGAGTGTGGAGATCCTTAACTCGTCACTGCATATGAAGTTTCTCTGTATGATGACAGTGACACCGTATGGTATGGTTGGTTGGTTGGTTGGTTGGCTGGTTGTTTCGGGGAAGGAGACCAGACAGTGAGGTCATTGGTCTCGTCGGATTAGGGAAGGACGGGGAAGGAAGTCGGCCGTGCCCTTCCAAAGGAACCATCCCGGCATTTGCCTGGAGCGATTTAGGGAAATCATGGAAAACCTAAATCAGGATGGCCGGACGCGGGATTGAACCGTCGTCCTCCCGAATGTGAGTCCAGTGTCTAACCACTGCGCCACCTCGCTCGGTATGGTATGGTTGCACAGCTACGTTCATCATTGGCCCATTCTTTTTTGGAAGGTTGGCGCTCAAGGACCAAAGACGTGCAGTGTGATTGGCCAGCGTTACTGCGATATGCTTCGCCAGCATGTCATATTCGCCGTACAAGAGAGAGACGCATTGAACTCAACAGTTTTCATGCAAGACGGGATCCCACCGCACATCGCTCGTGAAGTTCACCTGCTTCTCCGAAACACGTTTGGAAACAATCGAATTATCCAGCCGATCGTTTCCAAATACTCAGCCAGCACGATCACCTAATCTCACTCCCTGTGATTTCTGGTTGTGGGGCTACCTGAAGGATAGGGTTTACCAGGGGAACATTTACATATGTGCTGATCTGAAGCGCAGCATATCAAAAGAAGTAGGCAGCATACTGCAGGTGGCGACTATTGGGGGGCGTGGCAGATGGATGGTGTGTGAGGAGTCACTCTCCCAGTTCGCCACTTGCCGGTTCCTCAGAGCAGAGGAGGTGGTTGTAACCTGTCTACGCCGGTGGGCGCAGTAAGAGACGAGTGACTTTTAACCATTTATTTCTGCGAATACATCTCTCTTTTAGCGATGCTACAGTGGTCCTCTGCCGCTGATTGTCCGGCAGCAACTCAGGAAGTGGATGCTGCATCTCCACCCTCCGCACTCGAAGAAGGTAGAGCGTGGATTACACGCGCTCCCCTTGGAGGTCCTCGATTCCCTCCCGTAACGCTGGCTCATCTCTGCTCTCTGAACCGCGTTGACGGTTGTCGCGTGGTCGAGAAATGCGCCGATCAGGACCTTCCATGCAGGTAGGCCCCGTTGCTCCGCTGAAATGCCAGGAACGCTGGTGCCCTTTCCCAAGTCGACACGGAAGACGCCCAGGTCTTCCCATTTGCATTGGAAGATGTCACCAGGGCTGAACTCGTGACTGGTGCTTACGGAGAGGAAGACATCTCTCCGGCGTCTGTTGACGGTGTTAAGTACGAGCAGGAAATCTGCAACAGACTTGCACCCAGCGTTAGTACCGTGTCGGGGAATCGAGTACGCGCGTCCCGTACACAATCGATCCTTCTGACCAACATCCTTCTGAACTCAAAAGCTGGAGTATTTTTCGTGTGAAATATCGGCTGGTGTTGACCCAACGTCACTTGTAATGCCCGCATAGGCTTCCGTAACACGAATGTATCAGCGGTTCAAGTAGCACCTACCGAGCGAGGTGGCGCAGTGGTTAGACACTGGACTCGCATTCGGGAGGACGACGATTCAATCCCGCGTCCGGCCATCCTGATTTAGGTTTTCCGTGATTTCCCTAAATCACTCCAGGCAAATGCCAGGATGGTTCCTCTGAAAGGGCACGGCCGACTTCCTTCCCCATCCTTCCCTAATCCGATGAGACCGATGACCACGCTGTCTGGTCTCCTTCCCCTAAATAACAAACCAACCAAGTAGCACCTTATTTGCTTAACACACTTGTTGTACCAACAGACTGGTAACAATAGTCAGTACACCTTCTTGGGTTAGCGACGTGGCTTCTTACTTCATATAACAAAGTGAAGTGATACTTCTCAGTCGTATTAGTTTGCCAAACTCCTGCTGATGCTAGCTACCCAGTTCACACAAAGCGCTGATGTCCTGCTTTCCGCCTGACCTGCAAACGGACCGTGCATCCGAACGTTGAGCGTTGAGCGTGCCGAGTTTCTGACGTCATAGTGTGGAACAGCAAGTTCGGGAGTCTTTCCGAACGTGCAGAGCAGTATCTGGCATGTCAGATATTCTGAGCGTGCGTTTGAGCGTTGACCAATGAGATGGCAAAACGCCACCTACGTCACACGCACGCCGTCTCCCTTCAGTACAGATTTGTGAGGCGCCATATTGGCGTTCATTTCAAGCCTATATGTGTATATGCCATTCCTGAGCACCAACAAATTAAGAATCACTGGAAAACCCATTGTTAACTGTGTGTTTCGTTCCAATAACATAATGAGAAACATCATATTCGTGGCAAAAGAATTATTGTAACTTGCGTATTATGAGAGTAGGCTATATGAAGGCAGCGACACACTGAAGATCGACCTAAAGTGGATTGTTCTCGGTACAATGTGTTATAATTAAATTTCAATTAGTAACATATCTACGATTAAGGTTTTCAGCAAAGGGTAACATAATGTGATTAGATTCAACGGGTGTGTTGTTGATTTAGCGTAATGAGTAGCGTCGCTGTCCTCTCATGAATAGCTTAGTAGGGTGGGGGTTCGCGTCTTGACATTTCCAGATTTGTTTTTCCCTAACATTCTCGTTTTTACTAGGTTCTGATACTTTATTATTAGTTTAATATGATTATATACCAATATAAGTCCACCTGTTTTTGAGGGGTGACTTTGTTTGATTGGCTTAATCTACAGGACAGCTTGGGCTACTTGTATAAAGGTAGTTTGCTCCTTTTTCTTTTACGCTTCGTAATTTACATGTTGCAAAGATTCTGCTACAGGGTAGGAACAGTGATCAAGTAAACTGACCTTGGGGTTTTACTAAACTGTGCGAATGACGAAATAATGTTTATCTTATGCGGAGAAGTATTCCAAATTTATACCACACTGTGTGTAATGTAACTTTTATAAGCCTGTATCCTTATTGATTGGACATGGTACTTTCCTTTCCGTGGACGATGGAGGAAAATGAGCTTTTTAATAGGGCTAACACGGGAATTTTACGCGCGCCTGATATGTAAACAGTGTGATTTACGGACTAGAAACATCCCTCAACTGCCGTTGGAGTGCGTTGCGATCGCGTGTACCACGTTGGGGCCCACGTACCGTATGCACAAGTCACATCGCTCCTGAGCGTTCAGCAGCACGTTGAACTTGGCACGCTCAACGTTAACGTTCGACAGCACGGTCCGTGTGGCGACGGCTTAACGTGATGAAACGCTGCCGTTACGTGTCGCTCTTGTTGACACTCCCGCAAGGAACACAAAGTGAACGAGGTCTCGCAATTATGAAATTCTGCGGCGAGCAGCCTGATACAGGGTTGGTAGGTAACAATGCCTATTGGCATGCTTCGTTCTACTATGCAGGACTCTTGTGGACAATGAAGCCCCTTTTGTAGCAGTAATGTTACAGGTATACATTGGTGTGAAGTACCATAGCATCGCATTAAAAAGAGTTTCAATTGAATTGATTCTGCATTATTTCTCCACCAAGTTTGGTACTCGTATATAGTGTGTGTTTGTGTGTGTGTGTGTGTGTGTGTGTGTGAGAGAGAGAGAGAGAGAGAGAGAGAGAGAGAGAGAGAGAGAGAGAGAGAGACTGTTTTGTTTTTTTCATCGCAGTGAGTCTTCATAATAAACAGGAATACTGGTTTAATGTCTTATCAGTTTATAATTAGAATACTGCTATGGAATCTTAATTTACAATAAAAATAAACGAGGCTCAAGATCAGAGACAGTGATAGGCGTAGATGGTCATAAAAGGGGAGGGGCATCGAAAGGATATAGAGAGGGAGAAGGAGGGATAGACAGAGAAGGGTTGAGAGAGAGGGGGGTAAGGGTAAGAAGGAGCTGGATGGAGAGAGGGGGAGGAGCGTCATAGAGAGAATTGGAAGGTTTAGGAGGAGGTGGGCAGAGAGAGATGGGGAGAAGGAGATTAGGCAATTTATCCAATTAATGTACATACTTTGGAACTGCTAGACACTGACTGGTTCTCTAGTAATGAGCAAACCATGAAACCAAACGGCTCTTATCGTGAAAGCAGGCAAGGACAATAGTGGTAATAAAACAGCAGGTAAACAAAATATATTGCTTTCAAGTACACCAATATCCCCATCTCAGAGACCATCAACATCATCAAAAAGCAAATACAGCAACAGAAAGGCATTCCCAAACCTACATAAAAAATAGTAAACATTCCAAAATTAATCACAGAGCAAACTGTTTCTCATTTGACAACCAGTTCTTCTCACAAAAAGATTGTCTTCCCATGGGGTGGCAAATCAGTGGACTGCTAGCTGACATCTACCTTAATCACACTGAGAACATAGTAGACCTCTGTAAGATCCAGTTAGTACAGGGTAGTATATTGGTATCGCCACATAGATAACAGTATATGCTTTATTAATGAAGCATCCAGTCGCTTCCAACAGCTCTGCTATCACATAAACATAATCCATTCAATAATAAAATTCACTGTAGAAACAGAAATTGGCAAAAAATTAAATTTGCTTGCTCTCGCAACACACAGAAATAACAACCAACACCACTAATCCACATTTGGGAAAGTCACCATCAGCGATCATTAAATTCTTCCTAGAAGCTCATCTTCCAAAACAATTTCTATTTCGGTTCTCTCTCACTCTGCCTCTCTCTCTCTCTCTCTCTCTTTCCCCCTGTGTGTGTGTGTGTGTGTGTGTGTGTGTGTGTGTGTGATGCATACACATGTTGTTGCTTTCTTCCCATGCTTGTATTTTCTGCTGTTTATACCATCAGCTCAACGTTCTACATCGGAATATTTTCTCACACATACAACCAGCAGACACAGTGCATAGTTTCCTTACGTAGGAATTGCTGAGGCTGAATGTCGTTAACCCATTGTAGCGTTGAGTACTAAAACTCAGCAGATGTTTAGGGCCAGCAGATTACCATACGAGTAACCACACTGTCTAGAAACGATATGGTGACAGGTTTCCCACGCGCCTTCATAGCAAATCACATATACATAAGATTAGGAAGAGGATCTTGTGGGAACTTGTTTCAAGTTTACGCTTTCACTGTGTTACTGATGATTATCAGTGCAAATCTTTTCTTCTTATTATGCAAATACTGCCTCAATTCTCGCGAACTTGACCGAAATACAATGGAGCGAAAATTTAAGAAAGCAAAACATGTTTACTGGAAATAGAAAAGCAGTCTTCTCTATGACATTCACTGGTTAAATAAACGGCCTTACATATTGAGATGTTGTACTCTTACGCCGCCACATCTCGTCACGTAAAACACTGATTTGAGTAATGAAAGAGGCCAAGAGCCATTTATTTGCCAGTGTATAATATTCATCTACGCACTGTAATGACATATTTTGACGATTTACAAGGAGCTATGAATCCAGCGCCACTGACGCGCCTAACACACTATAGACTAATTCAGCGCGCATGTAAAAACATCGATATTAAAGACAGACTCTGAAGACATCTGATTATTTAAAAAAAAAAGAAAAAAGCAGGGGCGCAATCCATCGTCCACAGCCGGACGATATCACTCTCTTTTTATCTCCTGTACAATACGGACGCACCATTACATAGGCGTCATTATAAGATTTGTAATTTGTCTAAATCTACAGAGATATACTGTTATTTTGTTGCATGTGAGACTAGTATATGTGAAAGACGCAGAGTGGTTAATTAATGAACATTTCTGTGTGATTTCTAAGCTTTGCAAACCACTCAGGCTCTGTCATTGTAATTGACGTAAGTGTTAACATGTTATATGTGTTTTAAATCCAAGATCGTAATTATAGTGTCAATTACTCAAAATTTGTGTTTGCTTTGGTAGTTGGACAACCTTAATCACTTACTTTCTAAGTGCCAAGTTTTTTCCACAGGGCCGACCGTGTCCGACGTCTGTGGACAGAACAGTCGAGGCCGACGTTAACATACAACTTATATTCCCCCCTTGCAATATTCTTCAAACTCAGTTTTAAATTGTCCCTTAGGTACATTTTCAGTGCGAGTGACGTCCGGGAATCGCACCGCGCTGACACATAGTCAGCACGGATTCAGAAAATATCGTTCTTGTGAAACCCAACCAGCTCTTTACACTCATGAAGTAATGAGTGCTATCGACAGGGGATGTCAAATTGATTCCATATTTTTAGATTTCCAGAAGGCTTTTGACACCGTTCCTCACAAGCGTCTTCTAACCAAACTGCGTGCCTACGGAGCATGGCCTCAGTTGTGCGACTGGATTCGTGATTTCCTATCAGAAAGGTCGCAGTTCGTAGTAATAGACGGAAAGTCATCAAGTAAAACAGACTTAATATCCGGCGGTTCCCAAGGAAGTGTTATAGGCCCTCTATTATTCCTGATCTATATGAACGACACAGGAAACAATCTGAGTAGCCGTCTTAGATTGTTTGCAGATGAGTTTGTCATTTACCGTCTTGTGAAGTCATCAGATAATCAAAACGACTTGCAAAATGATTTAGATAAGATGTCTGTATGGTGCGAAAGTGGCAATTGACCCTGAATACAGAAAAGTGTGAAGTTATTAACATGAGTACTAAAAGAAATCAGCTTAATTTCGATTACGCGATAAGTGACACAAATCTTAAGGTTATAAATTCAGCTAAATACTTAGGGCTAACGATTACAAATAACCTAAATTGGAACGATCACACAGATAATATTGTGGGTAGAGCGAACCAAAGACTGCGATTCACTGGCAGAACACTTAGAAGTTGCAACAGGTCTACTAAGGAGACTGCTTACACCACGCTTGTCCGCCCTGTTCTGGCGCACTGCTGTGCGGTGTGGGATCCGCATCAGGTGCGACTGACGGATGACATCTAAAAAGTACATAGAAGGGCAGCTCGTTTTGCATTATCGTGAAATGGGGGAGATGGTGTCACAGACATGATACGTGAATTGGAGTGGCAATCATTAAAACAAAGGTGTTTTTCGTTGCGACGGGATCTTCTCATGAAATTTCAATCACCAGTTTTCTCCTCCGATTGCGAAAACATTCTGTTGACACTACCTACATAGGGAGAAATGATCATCACGATAAAATAAGAGAAATCAGCGCTGGCACAGAAAAATTAAAGTGCTCGTTTTTCCCGCGTGCCGTTCGAGAGTGGAACGGTAGAGAGACTGCTTGAAGGTGGTTCATTGAACCCTCTGCCAGGTACTTTATTGTGAATAGCAGAGTAATCACGTAGATGTAGATGTAGATGTAGATGCTCGTACAAAGCCTCGCTGTTCCACAATGGAACGCGGCCCTTTCTAAACGGGAGAGGGAGCCACAGCAAGTATATGTTGCTTCCCCTTCTCCATCTGATGCTTAATAATAATAATAAAATTTCCTTACATCAGATGCTCCGCCCGAACAGGGACTTGAATCAAAATCATAGCTAATCGTCTTGTTTTTAATTTCATGTGGGGCCGGAGACGGAATTTTCTGGAAAATATGGACGTGGAAAATATTCTGGCAACTATCAACAGAACGGTAAAATACAATTTGAGGCCGTAATTGCAGTTGCGAGTCGCTGTTTCAAGACAACGCAAAGTGAGTAGAATCCTTTGTGTTTGCGAAAACCCCGCTTCCGTAGTGCATTTTCTGACATTCAGGTGCTGTGCTCATTTAAAAGCCAGCTTTCCCGCCAAACCCCGCTTCATTTCTTAAATTTATTCAGATTAGTTACCTCAAAAACGTTTCTTTGCAATTTTTAAAGTCAATTTTGTTAAAGTGCAAAATTTTTATTGTTTTACAGTAATTGTCTGTTTATGTTCTCTTGTTTTCATTCTTGTCATTCAAATGCAAGACGGTGGATATACAGTGTTGGTGTCGGACAGCAGCGTTACCTTCAACTGTTTACATTTAGTGGCATCCATATTGCCTCTTTCGTGTTGTGCTATTCAATTTTCATTGCCGCCAGCGAGAATTGACTGTTTTAGCAACTCAGAGATGGACACACCGTGTGAGCAGTACATACGTGTATCTAAAAATATTACCAGTGGTTCTATCGCGAAATCTTTGGTTGCAAATATGGTAGAAGACAAGCGAGTGGATAATTCCGCAGATGAACTTTCTGAAACAAACGCGGCTACATGCCAGCTCCGCTCGCGTGTAATTTCTAATCGCCCGGAGTCCCGGCAAGGCGTGTTAAATACTGAGGAACAATTACGCAACAGATAGATATTGTTAATGAAAGACCCGATTTACCGAAGTTACTCCCTACAGTTGTGCAGACAAATGAAGTCCTTGCAAGACGCTCATAGAAAACGGAATAAAGTAAAGGGAATACTTTACGTTAAATGCTCAACACGGGTTAGCGAAATTTTACAAATTACATGAAGCCGTGTTATTTCATCGGACGACAGAAACATGAAGATGGTGCTTGTGCATACCCCATGCCTATCTGGAACATTTGTTGTGGTAGACCCACCTGTCTTGGGGACACTTCGGTCCCGAAAAATGCAAGAAGAAAATATCGGTGTATTGCTACGTTCCTAATTTGCATGGAAAGATACACAAACTCCTACGAAGTTGTCTAGCATACCAGAAAGCCAAGTCACTTAATCTGTCAAATGCTTTGCCATTAAACCCCATATTAACCCAGAAACCAGGGCAGATAGTAACTATAGACCTCGCTGGACAGATCCCGACACGAAGAGGAGATGTGAAATACCTTGTGACACTTCTAGATCTGTTTACGAAACGTATACGTCTGTACGCAACGAAGTCGTCAAACGCACCGCTGATTATAAGAAGAATAGAGCGGGATTACTTCCCAAGTTTGGGCAAACAGGAGGCCATACTTTCGGACAATGCCTCGAAATTTATCGGCAAACAATGGAGAGGTTTTCTCGCAAGGAACAACATCAAGCAAATTTTGATTTCTAAATTCAGACCACAGTCAAACTTGACAGATCGCATACTAAAGGAATTCAACCGATTCATCCGCACATATATTCTGACACGCCAAACAGAATGGGTGGAATTTGTAACCCGGTTCGAGCAGATAGTCAACAACCTACCCCACATGTCAACCGGTTACGCGCCAGCAGAACTAATGTCGAATCAAAGGGAACGCGACGAGTGGATCGATCCGACACCTAAAATTCAGAGTGATGAAGAAGAACTCGATGAAAACCTCAGACAGGCCATGAATTCACTTACTGTTCATACGAATATCAGAAAGAGAGCACATGATAGGAAGATTGGGAAAGTGCCAGACTACAAACATAATGAAAAAGTATTAGTGAGAAAGCATTAGAAACCTTCATTACTGTACCGTCTAAATAAAAAGTGGAGATACTTGTACGAGGGTCCGTACATAATCCTGCGCAAACCACACATTGGTTGTTATCTGATAGCCGATCATGTGTCTGGAAGAATAAAGGGTCTATACCACCATCAGGACATTAAGAAGTATGCTTCGAGCCGAGGAAATAATAATGACAATTGAGGAAGATTTTGCCGATCACATCTACAAAAAGACCACTGAAAGACAAGAAGAAGAATGAATCCACCAGTCAAGACACTGTCGCACGGACAACAGGAAAGAAGAAAAGAAAATTACTAAAGAAAGTCGCCGACCAGATTTACAGGCGAAATTATCGGATTAGTTTTAAGTTAGTTATTAAGAAGATGAAGTCCTACGTGACTGATGGACTTGGATGCCAATTTATATTGAGATTTTATTTGAATATAAGGGAAGCACGTAGCCAGTGAGCCCACTTCCGACATTCTACATGAGTAATTTTGTTAGATTTAAGACGAAGATAATTTTATCCGAGGAACAGACAGCGCGACAATATGGAGAGAGAACAATTATTCGTAACCACCGCATGTAACGACAGATATAGACGCGCGGATGATGAAAGAAACTCCAAAGGCAAATCAGATAATGAACCACGTGGACTGAGCGGTGAGAAGAAAAAACAAGGCAAGGCAACAAGAAGAAAAAACAAGGCGTGAACCTGACGGCAAACACGCACGGAATTTATCGGTCATTTGTCCCTTGACACGCCCAGCCTAAATATTTACGGATCGCCGAGCGAAGCGAATACTACGCAGCGCAGGAATACGGGATAATGCGAACACACCTATCCAAATGAAAGTTTCCACATTTAGAGATATGATCAAGCTACTACACTACTGGCCATTAACATTGCTACACCAAGAAGAAATGCAGATGATAAACGGCTATTCATTATACCAGAACTGACATGTGATTACATTTTCACGCAATTTGGGTGCATAGATCCTGAGAAATCAGTACCCAGAAGAACCACCTCTGGCCGTAATAACGGCCTTGATACGCCTGGGCATTGAGTGAAACACAGCTTTGATGGTGTGTACAGGTACAGCTGCCCATGCAGCTTCAACACATATTGTGACGAGCCAGTTGCTCGGTCACCATTGACCAGACGTTTTCAAATGGTGAGAGATCTGGAGAATGTCCTGGCCAGGGCAGCAGTCGAACATTTTCTGTATCCAGAAAGGCCCATACAGTAACTACAACATACAGTCGTGCATTATCCTGCTGAAATGTAGGGTTTCACAGGGACCGAATGAAGGTTGGAGCCACGGGTCGTAACACATCTGAAATGTAACGTCCACTGTTCAAACTGCCGTCAATGCGGACAAGAGGTGACCGAGACGTGTAACCATTGGCACCCCATACCATCTCTCCGGGTGATACGCCAGTATGGCGATGACGAATGCACGCTTCCAATGTGCGTTCACCGCGATGTCGCCAAACACGGACGCGACCATCAAATGGTTCAAATGGCTCTGAGCACTATGGGACTTAGCATCTTAAGTCATCAGTCCGCAAGAACTTATAACTACTTAAACCTAACTAACCTAAGGACATCACACACATCCATGCCCGAGGCAGGATTCAAACCTACGACCGCAGCGGTGGCGCGGTTCCAAACTGAAGCGCCTAGAACCGCTCGGATGCGACCATCATGATGCTGTAAACAGAACCTGTATTCATCCGAAAAAATGACGTTTTGCCATTCGTGCACCCAGGTTCGTCGTTGAGTACACCATCGCAGGTGCTCCTGTCTGTGATGCTACGTCAAGGGTAAGCGCAGCCATGGCCTCCATACTGCTGCGAACGTCGTTGAACTGTTCGTGCAGATGGTTGTTGTCTTGCAAACGTCCCCATCTGTCCGATACAGCCATGCGGATAAGATGCCTGTCATCACGACTGCTAGTGATACGAGGCCGTTGGGATCCAGCACGGTGTTCCGTATTACCCTCCTGAACCCACCGATTCCATATTCTGCTAGCAGTCATTGGATCTCGAGCAACGCGAGCAGCAATGTCGCGATACGATAATCCGCAATCGCGATAGGCTACAATCCGACCTTTTATCAAAGTCGGAAACGTGATGGTACGCATTTCTCCTCCTTAGACGAGGCATCACAACAACGTTTCAACAGGCAACTCCGGTCAACTGCTGTTTGTGTATGAGAAATCGGTTGGAAACTTTCGTCATGTCAGCACGTTGTAGGTGTCGCCACCGGCGCCAACCTTGTGTGAATGCTCTGAAAAGCTAATCATTTCGATATCACAGCATCTTCTTCCTGTCGGTTACATTTCGCGTCTGTAGTACGTCATCTTCGTGGTGTAGCAATTTTAATGGCCAGTAGTGGCTGAATTTGTAGCAGTTCTGAAGCGAATGCCGTGAAGTTCAATTTAGATCTTCAATTTAGCAATCGAGATGAACTCACGAGGGCTTAAGTCAGGGGAGTGCAGTAGGTGGTATAGCACTTAGCAGCTCCATCAGTCAAGCAAATCAGTAACAGCTTGCACTGTACGTCTTACAAGAACGAAGACCAAAATTATTTGCTATTTATCAAGAAGAGTGCAATCAATACAAAGGAGTGATACATGAGTCTACGAATTTAAATCTGTACTGTTCTACTATTTGAAGCCAAATGTAACTACCACCAGCCACGAGGGCGCTAACCTGATATGGACACTGTAAATAAAATGTAAATACATAGAGAATAGTATTAGAGGTAAAGTAAGAAGTAATTTGATTTTATTGATACTTTTGATGTGGCTGAAGTGTCACCGAAATTTTTTGGTCTCCAAGATTTCAAGGAATTTTAACATTTGCTTCTCACTATGTATGTAGGTATATATCCATGAATTCCTACATATCCTGTTCCCATGCTAAGTGAGCATCAGTAGTTGAATGGAGGACACGTAAACGGAATGCGAACACACACTAGATGGAAAGGATTCTAACACTTCGCGACTCCGCGTATCTTCCAAATTTCTTTTAACCCTTTCAATAACTTTCGTTGCGCGATCGCGTATTTTGTGATAGGATTTCACCGCCTATAGTCGGTTATCGGTTATTTGTCTTCTTTATTACTTTTATCGACTGGAACACAAGAATTTGAAAATCCGAATGCCCTGACACTTACAGTTGGATAAAATCACTTTCTCGCTGTTGCTAGTAGGCAATTTATCTCTTGACACACAATTCTCTCTAATGCACAATCAATGAAAGTAAATGGTTTAGAAATCATGAACAAGAAAGTAACAGAAATCTGTAAAAACCCCATTAATTTTAAAGAGTATTGAGACGTGGGACTTATGGAAAGCAGGAAAAGGTGTGGACGGGGCCTCATCTGTTACCGTTGGTTGCACAGAAAACACATACACTTTATTTCAGGAAATAATATTTTTAAAACAGTCATTTTTTTGAAAAAATGACTGAAACACAATCTACACTGACGGGTGAAGGCCTCATTAAGAAATAATTCAAATTATTTGTCGGCTGAAGGCCACGAGTAATACTTCAGGACAATTAATGGCTGATGGCCTAAATTACAAATGAGGAAGACAATTACACGTTAAAGACACCAAAATTATTTTTAAAACAATCATTTAAAAAACTAACTGTAACACAAGCTACACTGACGAGTGAAGGCCTTATTAAGAGAGAATTCAAAATTATTTGTCAGCTGAAGACCACAACCAATACTTCAGAACAATTAATGGCTGGAGGCCTGCATCACAAATGAGAAAGTCATTTACAAGCTAAAAATACCAAAGAATTTTCTAAACAATATTTTCAAAAAAATTGACTATAACACAAGCTACACTGACGGCTGAAGGCCTTATTAAGAAGAATTCAAATTATTTGTTAGCTGAAGGCCACAAGCAATAATAATAATTTAAACAAAATATTATTTTTAAACAATTGACACAATCAGACCAAATAAAAAAAGGGAGTGATCCACAGATAGTGCTCCGAGGATCGACGTGTGAAAGGTCCCTACAGCTGTGTAAGCGGTGTGACAGGCAGCCAAGAGTTATGCCCACTTATCAGGATGTCTACTCCACTGAGCAGTTGCGATGGTAATGTTACCAATGACAGTGTCACTAAAATGGAGTTACCAAACTTTCATCAAAGAAGACGAAGTAGATAATGCTCAATTCGAATCAAGAACAGCGGCCACTATCAGTAACATAGAAATAGATAGCTTCGGTGCAGCAAAGGAAGTTAATAAAGGCAGATCTTCTGGTCCACACTGTATACCAGTAGGATTCCTTTCATAGTATGTTGATATGCATGATTCAGTCACAGAATGAGGTGTTCCTACAGATTCTCGACTACTTTCTAATCCAGGGAGTTTTGTTGCTAGGGGGGTACTGTAAACTCATCCTTGTGCCCTCCGAATGCAGCAAGTATACAGCGAGTTTAATGAGATTTTCACTCTGCAGCGGAGTGTGCGCTGATATGAAACTTCCTGGCAGATTAAAACTGTGTGCTAAGCCATGTCTCCGCAATATCCTTTCTTTCAGGAGTGCTAGTCTTGCAAGGTCGCAGGAGAGTTTCCGTAAAGTTTGGAAGGTAGGAGACGAGATACTGGCGGAAGTAAAGCTGTGAGGACGGGGCGTGAGTCGTGCTTGGGTAGCTCAGATGGTAGAGGTAGAGCACTTGCCCGCGAAAGGCAAAGGTCCTGAGTTCGAGTCTCGGTCCGGCATACAGTTTTAATCTGCCAGGAAGTTTCATACTGCGAGCTGTGTGACACGTTGCATTGTCCTGGTGGTAGATGCCACCGTGCTGAGCACGTGAACCCCAAGGATAGATGCATGCCAGTTTTGATTAACTGTGCCTTAGAGAATGATGAAATCACTCAGGCAATACCAGAAAACATTCCACAAACCATAACTCTCGCTCTTCCGACTTGGACTCTTCCTCCGATTGTTACAGTGCCGGATTTTAGATAGCGCCACTTTTTCCACCCACAGTATACTTTAACATGGCGGCACACCAACATTTTAAGAAGGTAGCCGATTCGAAAATGCTTCCACCCTGCCTCCGAAAGCACATGATCATGCCCTTTTGGACGACAGGCCAATCACTCCATTCCTACAATACGACAACGCCAGAAGTGGTTTCCACAACCCACCAGTACACTGTGTATACCCTCCAATCCTACTGCTGCCACCCACCGTCTATGAGTAGTCACTGCACGTTGACATCACGTGGTCACAGGGATGTGACTGAACCTTGTAATAGCTCTGTTCTTTGTTGTTGTTATTGGTCATCGGTCTACTGACTGGTTTGATGCGGCCCGCCACGAATTCCTTTCCTATGCTAACCTCTTCATCTGAGAGTAGCACTTGCAACCTACGTCCTCAATTATTTGCTTGACGTATTCCAATCTCTGTCTTCCTCTACAGTTTTTGCCCTCTACAGCTCCCTCTAGTACCATGGAAGTCATTCCCTCATGTCTTAACAGATGTCCTGTCCCTTCTCCTTATCAGTGTTTTCCACATATTCCTTTCCTCTCCGATTCTGCGTAGAACCTCCTCATTCCTTACCTTATCAGTCCACCTAATTTTCAACTGTTCTTAGCAATCACATAGAATCGCTCGCTCGATGTAAGATCCGTACCAAAAGAGTTGAAATCTGCCCAGGTCGCACCAACACTCAAGAAAGTAAAAATAGGTGTAATCCTCTGAATTACAGACACATATAACCGACACTGATTTACAGCAGAATTCTCTAACACATAATACAGTGTGTCCCAAAAAGAATAACCCGATTTTTACTTGTAATAATATTGAGGCAAATGTCACTAGGTAACTGAAACAGCGCTAGATGTAATCGGCATGGTCTAGAATTTCAGAAAAAATCCGTTAGATGTCGCTAAGAGCGCTGACCTGGAGCGTGCAGCCAGTTTCGCACAATATGGCGTCTGCGCAACAGAAGGCGTATTGTGTTATTGAATTTAGATTTCTTCCTGTGGGGCTATGTTAAACAATGTGTTTACGTTCCTCTCTTACCTCGTGACACTGATGAACTAAAAAACAGAATATCAGCTGCTGTAGCTTCAGTGACAGAAGACACCTTACGATCAGTTTGGGATGAATTCGGCTACTGGCTAGATGTCGTCCGTGCAGCCAATGGAGGACATATTGAACATTTATGATAGATTTTTATAAACGTCTGTCTTTTCTGAGTAATTTAGTATGCAGTTTATTGGTGTTAAGCCCTTCTTCCTAATAAATGGTTCAAGTGGCTCTGAGCACTATGGGACTTAACATCTGTGGTCATCAGTCCCCTAGAACTTAGAACTAATTAAACCTAACTAACCCAAGGACATCCTACATATCCATGCCCGAGGCAGGATTCGAACCTGCGACCGTAGCGGTCACGCGGTTCCAGACTGAAGCGCCTAGAACCGCACGGCCACACAGGTCGGCCCTAATAAATAATTCTATTTTTGGGACACCCTGTATGCTCAAAGATTATGAATTACCGTGAAGAAAACGATCGGTGACATAGAGTCAGTGCGGATTCCGAAGATATTTTCTTTTCTGAATCACAACTGACTCATTATTCACACGAAGTAAAGAATGCTATCACCAGCAGAGCTCAGAATGATTCCAAATCTTAAGATTTCCAGAAGGCTTTTGATACAGTTCCAAACAAACTAATTCTAATAAAATTGTATGCCTATGCAGTATCGATGCAGTTGTGAGAGTGGATTTGAGATTTTCTTTTTCGGAAAGGTCACAGTTCATAGTAACTACTCTATCGGACTCTATCGTGTGTGAAATCTTATGGCACTTAACGGCTAAGGTCATCAGTCCGTAAGCTTACACACTACTTAACGTAAATTATCCTAAGGACAAACACACACACCCATGCCCAAGGGAGGACTCGAACCTCCGCCGGGACCAGCCGCTCAGTCTATCATAGTAACTGATGGGATGAACGTTGTGGAGTAAATTGGAAGTGCTGCTTAAAGACGTGTTACAATTTCTCTGCTGTCCTTAGGGATAGTTTTAGCACCTTTCTTAGACTGCTTGCAGAAGAGGCTGTAGTTTACCGTCTAGTGAAGTCTTCAGAAGGTTAAGACCAGTGTAACCTCCCCACAAAATAAAATAATATGAATAATATTCTAATTTTGTGTAACCTCAAAACAGAAAAATTCCTAAACCTCTCAACAGCAAAAAATATAATTATGTCAATGACATTTAGCGTAACCTACTAACAGATAAGTTCCGTAACCTACCAATAATACAATGTGATTAACCCCTCAATAAAATTGTCGCTCACATATAACCTTTCAATAACTGACTGTGAATTTAAACTGGTATATTTTGGACGTCAGCAGTGCTGCGTCATGGCCCTGAAAGATCATTCTGAAAAAAATTGAAAATTCTTACCTCAATTAGGTCGCCGGATAACGCATATATATCTGCTCTTACAATAATTTTTTCTGGCGCAGCTCAGTGCAATGCTGGCCGATAGATTTGTCTTATATAAAAGGAAACAGCTGATTTTTCTTTACAATAATCGGGATGACCATGGATTGGAGAAATTAGTAAATTCTTTAAATTGAAATGAATGGTTCTTAAAAGTTACTTTTTATGAGAAAGATTATTATTAAGAGATTTTTTTAAACATTTACATGGGACTTGATATAACAATACTACATATGCGCGAGGCTGCTTTTACGTTACATTATATCGCTCAGGCTCCGCCATCGCTCCCCACGACCGGCCCAGCCAACTCGACACACCAGACTGCTCGCTAGCAACAACTTACTGCTACTGCTACACAGTTCCTACTGTAGTCAACACTGCTCTTTGGTCTCAGATTCTCTTATAGCTTACATATCGCAGGCAGCGCGTGAGCAATCCATCGAAATTACATCTGCTCGAGTGCGCTAGCAACAAATTCCTTAATCAAGGACCTCTTACATAAACCTCCACTGGGGGGCAAAAATTTGGCATCGATGGTGAGTCAATTGGACTTGCCATGAACAACAACTTTTTCTATAATCTACTAAATTAACTAAGTCTACAGTCACAGAGTATATACATTATTGATAAGTGCAGAACATACTAAGAAAGACAAAATGTATGTGCAATGAATACAAAATATATTAACAAATGACATAAAGTGCACACGCACTGTAAAACTCTTTAGCATTTTTACAACAAATAAACATATCAAGGAGTGAAATAAAGTGCAAACACACTGTAGAAGTCTTTAGCATTTTTACATAACATATCATGGAGTGAAATAAAGTGCACATGCACTGTAGAAGTCTTTAGCATTTTTACATCAAGTAAGCATATCAAGGAGAGAAATAAAGTGCACATGCACTGTAAAAGTCTTTAGCATATTTAGGACAACTGATCTTGTTCACAAATGCAATGAAGTGCACACACACTGTATATGTCTTTATCATTTTGGAAGAATTTAAACGCACTGTATAAGTCTTTACCATTTTACAAGAACTAGGAAAGGAATGGGAAGGATTGCATCATGGTTGTAGCACAGTAGGTTGCACATAGCTGCACTGAAAGTCCATATCTTTCTACAGAAGCACATCACCAAGTGAGACAATCTGAAGTTCTCTTCCCTGAAGTATTTATCAGTGTAGCCAAGACACTGAAATGTTGTATTAATATTGTATGTTATCATTTTGGTAGTGCATTAGGTACACCAAACAGTAGGACCATAATGACATCTCCATCGTTCAAGGTGGTGGACAGCTTGATATGTCAACACCACATTCTTGTAGAGTCCATACTATCACATCAACGTAGAATTAGTGTAAAAACCAAATGTAGTGCTCCATGATCATGAGGATGGACAGGACAAACGGATATTGCAGTAATTTCTGGTAATTAGGTCAGAAGGTGAAGGACATTAAGTCTTATGCTAGTCATCATTGAGAATTACACTAGTCTATCAACCGATCTGAACAATTGCTGGCATTCATTGGCTATTTACAGAGCATTTAAGTAGTATGTATGGAGTATTACAGAACATTATTCATAAGTCATCTGAATATAGTAATTATTGGCACTCATTGGCCGGTTACAAAGCATTGTTTTATGCATTATTCAGAAGTCATCATTCAATACAAGAGTTAATTATTGGCATACCATTTATACATAATTCATCTAATTATAGTAGTCATTGGCATTCATTGGCCAGTTACTAAACATGTAGCAAGTATTGAGTATTACAAAACACTATTCATAACTCATCTGATTGCAGTAATCATTGGCACTAATTGGCCATTTACAAAGTATTCATATAGTTTTACAAAACATTATTCAGTATTATTCAGAAGTCATCATTCAAAACAAGAGTTAATTATTCGAATAGCATTAATGCATAAGTCATCATTCAGTATTACTCAGAACTCATCATTCAAGTGGCATAGGACATATGTAAAATGTAACACACTGTAACTATTACTCAAGATCTGTAGTCCAATAATACATAGATATAATGGATTCAATACAACAGAGAAATTTGTATTATACAGGGTGATTCAAAAAGAATACCACAACTTTAGGAATTTAAAACTCTGCAACGACAAAAGGCAGAGCTAAGCACTATCTGTCGGCGAATTAAGGGAGCTATAAAGTTTCATTTAGTTGTACATTTGTTCGCTTGAGGCGCTGTTGACTACGCGTCAGCGTCAGTTGATGCTAAGATGGCGACCACTCAACAGAAAGCTTTTTGTGTTATTGAGTACGGCAGACGTGAATCGACGACAGTTGTTCAGCGTGCATTTCGAACGAAGTATGGTGTTAAACCTCCTGATAGGTGGTGTATTAAACGTTGGTATAAACAGTTTACAGAGAATGGGTGTTTGTGCAAAGGGAAAAGTTCTGGACGGCCGAGAACGAGTGATGAAAATGTAGCACGCATCCAGCAAGCATTTGTTCGCAGCCCAGGAAAATCGACTCGCAGAGCTAGCAGAGAGCTGCAAATTCCACAATCAACTGTATGGAGAGTCCTACGAAAAAGGTTAGTTATGAAACCTTATCGTCTGAAATTGGTTCAAGGCAGGCAGCCCGTGACAGAGCACTTCATCACTGGCCTCCAAGAAGCCCTGATCTTACCCACTGCAATTTTTTCTTATGGGGGTATGTTAAGGATATGGTGTTTCGGCCACCTCTCCCAGCCACCATTGATGATTTGAAACGAGAAATAACAGCAGCTATCCAAACTGTTACGCCTGATATGCTACAGAGAGTGTGGAACGAGTTGGAGCATCGGGTTGATATTGCTCGAGTGTCTGGAGGGGGGCATATTGAACATCTCTGAACTTGTTTTTGAGTGAAAAAAAACCTTTTTAAATACTCTTTGTAATTATGTATAACAGAAGGTTATATTATGTATCTTTCATTAAATACACATTTTTAAAGTTGTATTCTTTTTGAATCACCCTGTATTTAGAACAAGAAATATATCTTAAACTGGTAGCATTATTTGGTTGTATACTGGTAATAGTTGGGACTGGTAATAATTTTTTTTTGTTGCTTTTTATGAGAAAGATTATTATTAAGAGATTTTTTAAAACATTTACATGGGACTTGATATAACAATACTACATATGCGCGAGGCTGCTTTTACCTTATATTATATCGCTCAGGCTCCGTCATCGCTCCCCACGACCGGCCCAGCCAACTCGACACACCAGACTGCTCACTAGCAACAACTTACTGCTACTGCTACACAGTTCCTACTGCAGTCAACACTGCTCTTTGGTCTCAGATTCTATTATAGCTTACATATCGCAGGCAGTGCGTGAGCAATCCATCGAAATTACATCTGCTCGAGTGAGCTAGCAACAAATTCCTTAATCATGGACCTCTTACACCAGTAGCAAAATGATTTGAACAAGATATCTGTGAGGCGAAGAGTTGTGCTGGCCTAAGCTATCGCCAGCACACCGGTCGGCAAAAATGTATCAAGGAGATCGATCATAGGCGCTGGATGAAGCGCGCCTGTCAGAAGAGTGGCCAAAGAAAGACTCGCTAGCAACACGCCGCCAACGTTCTCTCGACTGCAAGTACTTAGCTCGCCGCCGCTGGCCATATGACCTCAGGCACACTCTCAATCACTAGTACATTCTCACTCACTATCTCAGTCGCTCAATCACTAGATCAGACTCAGTCAGCAGCTCACTCACTATTCTAGTTGGCATCTCTCCGTAAATTGCGACCAGATTAGAGTACATAGGGGGCCTTGTATTTCACCAGCAGTGAGGCAGAAGTGGACTATTGTGGAAGACCTTGTACCATAACACATGGACTTTCTTAAAGAAAACAAGCTTCCCATTTATGTAAATAAAGAGCCCTGTTGATACATGTGTGCAGTTTTGTTGTAGAAAGAGCATACCAGCCACCAAACAACGTCCTCTCCCTTCATTCCTGTGGTACAAGACTCTACATTGTCGACGAGGACACAACAAAAGTAACAATTTGTGACGATACAATACAATAGCTAGAGGCAGCCAGTTCGATCCATCTAGCGGCAAAAAGGTGACGATAAGTTGTAGTATTAACAAAAAAATAAATTCGAGAGAGGGCAGCAGGGAATGGAGACAGCCAGCGAGAGGCATCCAGCGCCTTAAAAAATAAACGGTACTGCTAGCCTTACCTGGGGGCAGTACTCCCCATTTGAAAATACACTCCTGGAAATTGAAATAAGAACACCGTGAATTCATTGTCCCAGGAAGGGGAAACTTTATTGACACATTCCTGGGGTCAGATACATCACATGATCACACTGACAGAACCACAGGCACATAGACACAGGCAACAGAGCATGCACAATGTCGGCACTAGTACAGTGTATATCCACCTTTCGCAGCAATTCAGGCTGCTATTCTCCCATGGAGACGATCGTAGAGATGCTGGATGTAGTCCTGTGGAACGGCTTGCCATGCCATTTCCACCTGGCGCCTCAGTTGGACCAGCGTTCGTGCTGGACGTGCAGACCGCGTGAGACGACGCTTCATCCAGTCCCAAACATGCTCAATGGGGGACAGATCCGGAGATCTTGCTGGCCAGGGTAGTTGACTTACACATTCTAGAGCACGTTGGGTGGCACGGGATACATGCGGATGTGCATTGTCCTGTTGGAACAGCAAGTTCCATTGCCGGTCTAGGAATGGTAGAACGATGGGTTCGATGACGGTTTGGATGTACCGTGCACTATTCAGTGTCCCCTCGACGATCACCAGTGGTGTACGGCCAGTGTAGGAGATCGCTCCCCACACCATGATGCCGGGTGTTGGCCCTGTGTGCCTCGGTCGTATGCAGTCCTGATTGTGGCGCTCACCTGCACGGCGCCAAACACGCATACGACCATCATTGGCACCAAGGCAGAAGCGACTCTCATCGCTGAAGACGACGCGTCTCCATTCGTCCCTCCATTCACGCCTGTCGCGACACCACTGGAGGCGGGCTGCACGATGTTGGGGCGTGAGCGGAAGACGGCCTAACGGTGTGCGGGACCGTAGCCCAGCTTCATGGAGACGGTTGCGAATGGTCCTCGCCGATACCCCAGGAGCAACAGTGTCCCTAATTTGCTGGGAAGTGGCGGTGCGGTCCCCTACGGCACTGCGTAGGATCCTACGGTCTTGGCGTGCATCCGTGCGTCGCTGCGGTCCGGTCCCAGGTCGACGGGCACGTGCACCTTCCGCCGACCACTGGCGACAACATCGATGTACTGTGGAGACCTCACGCCCCACGTGTTGAGCAATTCGGCGGTACGTCCACCCGACCTCCCGCATGCCCACTATACGCCCTCGCTCAAAGTCCGTCAACTGCACATACGGTTCACGTCCACGCTGTCGCGGCATGCTACCAGTGTTAAAGACTGCGATGGAGCTCCGTATGCCACGGCAAACTGGCTGACACTGACGGCGGCGGTGCACAAATGCTGCGCAGCTAGCGCCATTCGACGGCCAACACCGCGGTTCCTGGTGTGTCCGCTGTGCCGTGCGTGTGATCATTGCTTGTACAGCCCTCTCGCAGTGTCCGGAGCAAGTATGGTGGGTCTGACACACCGGTGTCAATGTGTTCTTTTTTCCATTTCCAGGAGTGTATAAATAGTGCGTAAGAAAAATATATAGTAAGTAAATTAATAAAAATAATAATTAAGCTGTATTGATGGAAGAAGAATAGATGAAAGTAAATAGACCATAAGTAAATGAACCAGTAATTTTACAAGAATAACAAGGGGAGTTTCTCCCCCCCGTGTTACACGGATGGAACAGCGTAGCCGGCAGGAGAAAAAAAAAACAATGATCGGAGTCTAGTCGAGGTGGCTCACGGCAGCGGAAGTTTCACACGTGAACTGGAGAGGCCTAAGTACGCAGTACGCAAACTTTTGTTAATTATTATAAAAGACAGCGCCGAGACGACGTCGTGTGGTATGCAGCAGTGACATACACATGTTAAAAAGGGTTGCAGAACGAGAAGAAGTGTATTTCACTGATAAGTGCGTTATTGTACAATACCACAACGACGATGGCAACCTGTTATACCCACGGCTTTGGACTCCGCTATGGTATGTACAGAGGCAACGGTAAAGAAGAAAGTTTTTAAGTGCGCTGTGTTGGGCCAAGCTCGTGAACAGAAGATGCTCCCAGCACCGTGAGCGATTGTAAGTGCGAAACCGCGCTATAGAACAAAGACCAAAAACAAACAAAAAAGTATTTGTTTTTCCAGTGTAAAAGAAGTATATGTACCGGGTGATCAAAAAGTCAGTATAAATTTGAAAACTTAATAAACCACGGAATAATGTAGATAGAGAGGTAAAAATTGACACACATGCTTGGAATGACAGCGGATTTTATTAGAACCATCCCATATTGCTAGACGCGTGAAAGATCTCTTGCGCGCCTCGTTTGGTGATGATCGTGTGCTCAGCCGCCACTTTCGTCTTGCTTGGCCTCCCAGGTTTCCAGACCTCAGTCCGTGCGATTATTGGCTTTGGGTTTACCTGAAGTCGCAAGTGTATCGTGATCGACCGACATCTCTAAGGACGCTGAAAGACAACATCCGATGCCAATGCCTCACCATAACTCTGGACATGCTTTATAGTGCTGTTCACAACATTATTCCTCGACTACAGCTATTGTTGAGGAATGATGGTGGACATATTGAGCATTTCCTGTAAAGAACATCATCTTTGCTTTGTCTTACTTTCTTATGCTAATTATTGCTATTCTGATCAGATGAAGCGCCATCTGTCGGACATTTTTTGAACTTTTGTATTTTTTTGGTTCTAGTAAAGCCCCATGTCATTCCAAGCATGTGTGTCAATTTGTACCTCTCTACCTACATTATTCCGTGATTTATTCAGTTTTCAAATGTATAGTGACTTTTTGATCACCCAGTATATACATCTATTGTGCTACGAGTGAAAGAGTATTAAATTTGTGTTTACCCCAAATAGTGGTCCCAGTGAATGTTATTTGAGAGTTAACCTAAGTACAAAAAATGGCTCTGCGCACTATGGGACTTAAATTCTAAGGTCATCAGTCCCCTAGAACTTAGAACTGCTTAAACCTAACTAACCTAAGGACATCACACACATCCATGCCCGAGGCAGGAGTCCAACCTGCGACCGTAGCGGTTGCGCGGTTCCAGACTGTAGCGCCTAGAACCGCTCGGTCACCTCGGCCGGCAGTTAACCTAAGTCCTTCACCACCTGGTACATGGCTTGGGTACAAGCCATGGAGTACACAAGAGGTCGACAGGAGGATTGGCAGTCGCACTGAGGCAGAGAATTTCGCTGGTGATAGTTACTCAGAATTGACAATTGTGGATGTCAACGAGCTGGAGGGATCAGAAGACACTACAAAGTACTGTACTTGCAAGTTCCGGATGCTACGCTGTGGGTGACAATGAGTGAGCAGAGTAACTGCGTGAAAGTTTCAAGTGATCCAAATTGAAGGATCAAGGATAACTGCCATGATTAAATCCAGAAGGATCACCGCAGCTTAGTAGCCTTATCAGTGGTTATTGTAAGGATATTAGTAGATTAGTAGATGTAATATTCTAGTAATAATCCTGGTATTGTGTAGGGTAAAGGTGTGTGACGGAATAGAAAAAGTGAGGGTCCTTACTGAAGGATATGTGTGTCTGGATAAGGGAAGATTAAATAAAATAGATTACCTCAAAGGGAATCAACCCAAGAGTTGTGTTGCCGATTATTCCCCATTATAAAATTCTTGTATAATATAAACAGGGCGTGAGGATTGTCAACTACAGGCACCACAAAGTGGGTCGTTGGGGGCAATCTGTCAGGCGAGTGTTCAGTCGCGCCAAACGAAGTCTGATGGAATAATCCTGGGGAAGGCACGACCGCCACAAATTGACCATGAGGACAAATTGACCATGTGTAAAGTCAATTGCATGAGTGCTAAACAGATTACACAGTAAATCACACAAATCTAAAGGCTGTGAATTCTACTAAATACCTAGGAATTGTAGTCACGGTAAACTTAAACTGATTTGATAACATGGACAATTTCGTGGAGACAGCGAACAAAATGCTGCGTTTTATTGGCAGAATACTTAGAAGATACAAGAGATCTACAAAACAGACTGTTTACACTATACTTGTCCTTTCAAGGGTTGTATGCGATCCTTACCAGGTAGGATTGACGAAGAACATCGACAAACTTCAAAGAAGGCCAGCTGGTTTTATACTATCGCGGAATAGGGGAGAGAGTGACACGGATGTGATGCGGGAGTTTGTGTGGCAATCGTTAAAACAAAGGCGTTTTTCATAGCGGCGAGGTCTTTTCACGAAATTTCTATCACCTAGTTTCTCCTCCGAAGACGACAGTATTTTGTTGATCTCTTGATTCCAAAAACTTTACCAATAGCCATATGTTTTGACTGATTTTATTTTATATCTCAAATGCTACCAATTTCGGCAACTCAATATTGCCATCTGCAGGCCCCATATGCTATTATCGTATTGAGTGAGTGTAACACGTTCACAGGAATCTGTTGCATCACGATCGGATTTACGATTCCAGATTTATGGCACCATTCGATAAGATTTGAAACGTCCCCTTAGAAAAGTTTATACATGAGTGTGCTTAAACTGACACACAATATTTTTGGCGCAACGCAATCTGACTTTCAAAATTCCCTACAAAAGAATGGCCCTGACTAACATTAAACTATACGTTTCACAAATCACTTACCTCACAAAAATCTTGGTTACTCGAACTACTGCAATAAAGCGAGCGCCACTACTGCCAGCTAAATAAAAGATTCAAACTACTGAAGGCACTAACTACTGATAGGCATAGTTAGCAAATGAAAGATTTTAATAGAGAACAAACAATGTATTTACCTTAATAGTGTTCAAAGGTCATAATATATATAGCAGTTCATGACAAATTTCAAAACTCCGCCATCTCTCTCCCCACATCCACCACTGCTGGCGGCTCACCTCCAACTGCGCAACGCTACGCGCTGTTCACGTCCAGCTGCCCAACACTACAATGGCAGACAACAATGCAAACTAGCCACAGACTGCACACAGCACAGCCAGTGATTTTCATACAGAGAGCGCTACGTGGCGGCGGCGTTACCAATATAAGAACCTAAGCAGCCTACATATAAGAACCTAAACAGCCTACTTACAGATTGTTAATACGATAATGATGTATGGGGCCTGAAGATGGCAACACTGAGTTGCCGAAACTGGTAGCATTTGAGATATAAAATAAAATGAACCAAAACATGCGGCACTCGGTAAAGCTTTTTGAATCAAGAAATACGTACAAGCCGACATCCCCCGGGCCATAATGGACCGACAGAGAGTGAATATTTTGTTGACGCTGACGTAAATAGAGATAAATCAACATTGTGATACAGTAAGAGAAATCAGAGCTCGCACGGCAAGAGGTGTTCGTTTTTTTAATGCAGTGTTCGATAATGGCACTATAGGGAGTCTGAAACGGCTCTATGAACCTTCTTCCAAGCACGTAAGTGTGAACTACTGAGCAGTCATATACATGTAGATATTCATCTGGTGTTATGGTATGGGGATGTTTTTCGTGTTTAGTGGAATCCCCTAATTCATTTTTCAGCATTGTGTACTGCGTACAGTAGCGGAACTGTTTTGGGAAGATGATCGCGTCTGCATGACGGTACACCTTGTCCTAAGGGAGCATCTGTGAGGTAACGCACTGTGTAGAGTACCATTCCTGAGTTGGAGTGGCCTGTCCAGAGTCTTGACCTGAACGTAACACCTTAGGGACGGGTTAGAACGTCGCTTTAATTCCAAACGCAAACGTCCAACATAGCTACCTTCTCAGGCATCAGTTCCTGAGGAAGGAAAGGCTGCCATTCCTTCACAGACTTTCAGACGCCTCGTTGAAAGTTTTCCCAAGTCGCCATACAGCCGAAGGCTAGACAAAATGTTTCAAATGGCTCTAAGCACCATGGGACTTAACATCTGAAGTCATCAGTCTCCTAGACTTAGAACTACTTAAACCTAACTAACCTAAGGACATCACACACATCCACGCCCGAGGCAGGATTCGAACCTGCGACCGTAGCAGCAGCGCGGTTCCGGACTGAAGCGCCTAGAACCGCTCGGCCACAGCGGCCGGCGAAAGTTAGACACACCCCGTATTAGTGTCCATTAACACTCGTGCGGGTACTTGTGATCAAGCAGCGTGCTTTGTGGTACTAGCTCTCGTAGAAGAATGGACATTACCGAGAAATGGCATCGCTACAGCCTATTGGAATGTTCCCAGATTGAATCATTCACTCTGCAACAGAGTATACACTAGCTGGAAAAAACTGTGTGCCACACAGAGACTCCAAACCGGAACCTCGTGTTCGTAGGCAGTGCTCTGGCTGAGCTTTCCAGTCGCGACTAACATCCCACCACCACAGCTTCACTTTCTACAGCTCAGTTCTAACCTGCCAGTAAGTGACTATTTAGGTTCTAACAACCAAATCCTTCAAAGAGTAGAAGGGTGCATCCCAGGAAGGAATATTTGATACCCTCGCCGACTGCTTTAGGTAAATGGAATCATTTAAGCTACCGCCGTGTGAGATAATGGGTGACAGTGGCGCGTTATGTGGATGTTTTGACAACTGTGGTACTGTGCCGTCTTACATAGACCGCTGACGTAGGAGACTTGCGAGAGGAGAGGGGAGGTAACGAGACAGCTACCGCTTAAGCTATCGTCTCCCCAGACGAGTCAGTTACGGATGACGTAGCACTCTATAAATTTGGTGACGTCACTTCCTGTTATTTCACGCTGAGGACTTTCGTCAGTGACCGGCCGGAGTGGCCGTGCGGTTCTAGGCGCTACAGTCTGGAGCCGCGTGACCGCTACGGTCGCAGGTTCGAATCCTGCCTCGGGCATGGATGTGTTTGATGGCCTTAGGTTAGTTAGGTTTAAGTAGTTCTAAGTTCTAGGGGACTGATGCCCACAGCAGTTAAGTCCCATAGTGCACAGAGCCATTTGAACCATTTTTGAACTTTCGTCAGTGAAAGACAAAATAAGTTCTGCGACAATTCGGCAACACGCCACGTAGAGCGGAACCAATAGCAATGAATTACGCTCCTAAGTCGCAAGCTGAAAGCGAGATGCCATACTGTATTTGTCGTGTTCCGTAGAGGCGCGTATCTACATCTACATCATCTACATCTACATGGATACTCTGCAAATCACACGTAAGTCCCTGGCATAGGGTTTATCGAACCACCTTCACAATAATTCTCTATTGTTTCAGTCTCGAACAGCGCGCTGGAGAAACGAACACCTATATTTTTCCGTGTGACCTCTGATTTCCCTTATTTTATGACGATGATCGGTTCTCCTTATGTAGGTCTGCTGCGTCAACAAAATATTATCGCATTCGTAGGAGAAAGCTAGTATTTGAAATTTCATGAGAAGACTCCGCCGCAACGAGAAACGGCTTTGTTTTAATGATGTCCACCCAAAATGCTGCATCATGTCCGCGCACTCTCTCCCCTATTTCTCGATAGTACAAAACGTGCTGCATTTCTTTGAACTTTCTCGATGTATTCCGTTAATACTGTCTGGTAAGGATTCCACACCGCTCACCAGTACTCCAAAAAAGGACGGACAAGCGTAGTGTGGGCAGTCATCTAAGTGTTCTGCCAATGTATCTCAGTCTTTGGTTTGCCTTCCTAACAACATTTTCTGTGTGTTCTTTCCAATTTATGTTGTTCATAATCGTGATTCCTAGGTATTTAGTTGAATTTATGGCCTTTAGATTTGACTGATTTATCGTGTAACCGAAGTTCAACGGATTCCTTTTTGCACTCATGTGGATGACCTCGCACGTTTCATTACTTTGGGTCAATTGCCAATTTTTGTACAATACAGATATCGTTTTGAAGTTTATTTTCATCGTATGATAAATAAATGTAAATGTCGTGTGACTAGGGCCTCCCGTCGGGTAGACCGTTCGCCCGGTGCAAGTCTTTCGATTTGACGCCACTTCAGCGACTTGCGCGTCGAGGGGGATGAAATGATGAGGACAACGCAACAGCCAGTCCTTGAGCGGAGAAAAATCTCCGACACAGCCGGGAATTGAACCCGGGCCCTTGGGATTGACATTTTGTCGCGCTGACCGCTCAGCTACCGGGATCGGACATCATATGAAGACTTTACTAGACGATAAAAGAGAGCACCATCAGCAAACAACGTAAGACGGCTGCTCAGATTGTCTCCTACATCGTTTATATTAATTAGGATGAGCAGAAGGCCTATAATACTACCTTGTGTAAAACAAGGAATCACTTCTGTTTTGCTCGATGACTTCCCGTCAATTACTGCGGACTGTGACCTCTCTGACTGCAAATCACGAATCCAGACAGATAACTCCGACGATATTCCCTAACCACGCAAGTTCACTTCAAGCCGCTGGTGTGGTACAGCGTCAAAAGCTCTCTGGAAATCCAGAAATAAGGAGTCAATTTGAAAGCCCAGTCAATAGCACTCACCACTGCAGGTGAGGAAAAAGGCCATATTCGATGGGTTTTATATTAGACCTTACTATCTACGAATATATGCAGTTTCTAAGCGCTAGCACATTCAATGTCTCGCGGACGAATCGTTATTGGTCCGATTTGATGTTATAGAATGACGGGAAACGTCGTACTGGTGGTAAAATAATTTTCGCATTTAGTTATTTTCATGCTACAGCTCACCTATTGTCAACGAAGGCCGTTTTAAAGCAACGGTACAGTGAAGATTCATGAAAAACGCGTCATTCTAGTTAAGACTTTTATAATTAAATGTCAATTAATAACAAACCCTTAGAAGACTTTAACACAAATAACAAAGTCTCTGATTGCAGAGATTCAGCGTAGTGTAGTTGGTAGATGCGCCACATAATGGAACAGAGGGTATACCTGTACAATATTTGGAACCTGCTGTATACAAATTTTGTTTTCTACCTTCGCATTTTCTAAAAGGCTGTGAGACTTTCTTATGAAACTGATAGAAATGAGTTTTGTAATATTTGATGTTATTTAATTATAAGTGATCTCTCTGTCAGTAGTGAGTTTGTTAGATTTTGTAAGTTGATATCCTAACTAGCTGGACATGTATCTTTCCTTCTGGTCTTATTATGTGGCCACAGACATTGATGTTTTTATTTCTGTATACCACAGACTAAACAACATGACTAGCGTTGTGACAAGGGAGGAAATGTGCGTTTTAGCAGAGCTAAAGCAAGAACTTTATGCGAGTAAATATACAGCCGAGAACTGCCCCTGGAGATCGCTGAGAGCGCAAAATCACTTTAATTCGCTCGTGCCCTGTAGCGACGGTGCTGTGTCTGGTGACGTGGGATATCCTGTGTGTGTGCACGTCAGTACTAGCTACCTTGTGCCGTGTGACGACACCTTTCGGCTATACAGGTGTCAGTAGCTGGAAAAACCCCACACGTGAGATGAGAGTGTGATTGGTAACTTAGGTTGGCCGGCTAGACATCGGCTACGATGGAGGAAAATGTGAACATGTAAATAATACAGACAAGATTTTACGGACATGCATTCCACGCACAGTATCACAAAGATTGACATACCTAATTAATCACAGTAGTGTGACGACCTCATTGAAATAATTAGTATGTTTAATTAATGTATGGTTCAAAATTTATTAACAATGGTTATTTTAATGTTTATGAAATTCATAACGAGTGCGTAGAGTTCATAAAACACAAGTAGCTCAAATGAAAGCTTACGACACCAGTTACAAGACAAGCACATCACCTTTTTGTATTAAACAACTCTACCGTTGAGACTGTGTACGGTTTCGGTATGAATGTGACATACTAGAAGACGTCCACGAAAGCACACCGCTTGAAACCACTGTGAGTAACCTCATGTGTTACCCGACCAAGTTCTACGTGTATTCCAACTTTTTTATTATTTAAATCGTACACATAAATTATATTCCGGACATTCTGTTGTTTTCTAGTACCACCGGTTGCGTCAGATTGTGCTGCAATAAGTACATGAAAATGAACCAAAACAGCAATAGGAACAGGTCTAAAAATGACCGAGAATATTTGTTTATATGTTGTCTTGCGTTCGTACGCTAAATTACTGTCATTAATTAAGATGGTGGTCGTTTATTTAAATGTTTGTACCGGGTAGAGTAGTGGTCATGTGACCGAATCTATACACGGTAGACAGAAAAAGGCTGAAAAGCTTGTGATGGTGTTGTAGGGTAGGTTGCGCCGAGAAATAATTGTCAAGAAAAAATTTCGATACCTCGTACCGTTTCCGAGTTAATTAACATTTAAGTTACCCAATCAGGCCGTAGCGCGTGGAAATTCAAGCGGTGTGTCAGAGACGGAAGCTCCCAACGTTTCCTTCGTTTCGTTTAATAATGCCGAAGAAGAGGGCGATACAAAAATTGGGCTTGGGACGGCAGTGAGGATCGAACTCGAGCCACAGAGTAGGCAGTCTCGTGCGCTACGATCTACCCTATGGGAAAAACTGGCAAACTAATTGAATTGCGGGTCGCTTGAATTTGCTCGCGCAGCTGTCTGATTCAGACTGTATCTGACCACCTCGCATAAGGGCAAGTGCAGAAGGAAACGAGGTCTTTTGGTTGTTTGAGCATCTGTGGGACGCTAGCTTTTGGCAGTCGTCTTGTCGTGGAGCTGGTAAGTTTCGTATTTGATATTGTGCGGCCTAACAGTCGCTTTCGAAGATATTTAATTTCAACTGACTGCTTGTTTGAGTCTTTAACTTTTGCGGTACGTTAGTGAACGCTGATTCTAAAAATGTGACGGGACTCGTAATTTCCTGTTAGTGTTCGAAGTTTGCATTCATTTGCAATTACACGAACTTTATTCCGTTCAAAGCAGTTTGCGCAGCAGTCAACTGTGTTCTTATCCAGTATCCACACTGCGTTTAAATCTGAGTGATGAACTTATTTTATTTCGCTTCACAAGTGTTGAGGTTCACTAAGCCGAGGCTTCTATTCTGACTTCAGAAACTCCGTCGGAAACTTGGTTGCACGATCCGTTGCTGCACTGATGCTACCGCTGTACGACACGTGTGAGTGGCCCGTAGTGGCTTGCCTTCTATGTATTCTATTTTAAAATTTTGTGAATGAAGCTTTATCGCTTGATATTTGTTTTCATACTTGACATGCCAGTTTGAGTGTTTTACTTATGATGAAGGCACTCATAGTAGTGTCGAAACCTATGTCAAAAGACTTCCATTTGCGACCGAGGGCTGTTATTGCTTTAGTCTATATATATAAAACAAAGTCGGGTTTGTTACAACACTTATAACTCGAGATCTGCCGGACCAATTTTCATGGTTTTTGATTTGTTGGATTTGTCTCCGTCCCGAATAGCAGAATATATCTTAAAAATAATGAAAAATTGACGAATACTTGAAAAATGCGTTATTTTCCCTAAAAGTTCTTTAGTTTCGGAGCTGTCAAATTTTTTTGTCAAACTCTGTAAGTAATGATTGACACACATGCATGCGTTCATAAACTATTTAAAATGGATGAATAAACTATTATGTGTATTTTTTAAAAAAAAAAGATTGAAAAATATTACGCGTGCGTTCAGAAATGTGTAATGAATACTTAATCATTTCAATAAATGCTCATTTGTTTATTACATGTCAAACATTTGTTGTCCAATCCTGTCAAATACTGTAACAACTATTTATGTGTGCGTTCAGAAATTTATTTTGTGTAAAATGTCTCGAAAGTTCAGGTAGGTACTGTTATATTTGTTTGTTTTAGACATTAATTTGTGTAAATTATTTATTAAATTAATTAAAGATTTATTCTACAGGTTAACAAAAGTGTAAATGTCTTTTCATAGGTTGTCTATGATTTTTCTTCATAAGCTGTTGTCTATGTCTCGATTGTTTTATGTGGTTTTGTGCGAGTGCACATTCAGTATTACTATTAATAAAAATGCCGCGTCCTAGAAGATCTAATCTTTCCCAGCGGAGCCGTAATGCAATTAGGCAACGGAATATCGCGAGTCAAATATCTGACGAAGAACGAGAAATTGCCCGGGAAGAGCGCCGCGTTAGGATGGAGCAAAGAAGGGCCTTAATTCGTGCTTCTCAAACACAAGAGCAAAGAGAGGCAGGCTAGATTAGAAACGAGAAATCGTCGAGCTTATCGTACAGATGAACAGAGGAATAATCTTCGAAGTGCAAGAAGAAATGGTTCAAGTATTGATTTGAATCGAGCAGCTTTTCGTTATGATTGCACCATCGACTACAGCTTGCATCGTTTAGTTTGCATTGGTCCAATGGACGTAGTTTGCCAGCTTTGTGGCGCATTGAAGTTTGCTGGTGAAACGCCTGGTTTCTGCTGCCTTAGCGGTAAAGCGACATTGCCATTAGTGGTCCCGCCACCAGAGCCATTGCGTTCCCTGCTTTATGGCGAAACACTAGAATCACGACATTTTCTAGCGAACACTCAAAAATACAATGTCTGTTTCCAAATGACTTCATTTGGGGCGGAAATTATCGAAGAACACGGATATAATCCGACATTTAAGGTAATTTACGTTAAAAACTTTATTTTCTATGATTGTAAAAAAAATTTGGAATGTAGTTTGTTAGATTTCTGTATTTGTCTCTAAAATAAAAATGGTATGTTATTATTTCAAAAAAAAGTGTTTGTAAATCTAACTATAACTATGGCTTTGAATTTACAGATTCAAGGCCAGATTTGCCATCGCATTGGATCATTGCAACCTATTGAAGGTGCACAGCACCTCATTGTATTACGTTCATCAAAGCCTAAATTAGTTCAGCTAAAAGGTAACACGACATTCATTGACTGTTAGGCGGTACGAAGTTCGCCGGCTCAGCTAGTTTTAGATAAATTTGAGTTCATCATTTTCTCCCAGGAAGAATTATTGTATAATAAACTGTCTAAGGAGGTTAGAGAGATTGCTAAAATGAACTTGTTTCAAAATATGGCACTCATTTTACAAGGATTATTTAGTAACACTGTGAATGGGCTCTATAGAACCTACTAACGCAAGTAAATGATAAAAATAAAACCACAACTCTGTCATTTCACATTATGGAGGAATGCTGATCCAATTTTTCAAGCAGGAAAATTGAATGTGGTAGTACACAAAATGGGAACAAAATTTCATCATCATGGTCTTGATGTCATCTGATAGCTCCTGCCGTACTGCATTATGGAATAATGCTTGTACAGTGTGTGCGGTTATCGGCAATGAGAAATGAACGAACAGTGTTCCACTAGCTTAAGTAACTCCTTTGCAAAGGGGTATTGTGTACTATGGATAAACCAAACGAGATTACGCTGTTTTAAAGAAACTGTCCTTGTATTCGTTTGGACGGAGACTCTAGGCTCCTGGTTTACGTTTCCGTGGTTTATATAAATTGCTCCAGGCAAATGCCGGAGTGTCTGTAATGCAAAGCGAGGGCGAACTGCATATCCAATCTATTGATTTTCTTCATAAAATAAATTTTTCTCCACTCGTGTTTCTATTTTGTTTGTTTCAATCCCGCCGCGTTCCGGAATATCATTCCCATTCCGAAGTGAATTTTGGTGTATTGTGTTATTTATGCATGATGTTTCCGATGTGTGAGGCGCTGCAACATTCTGTTGCCTTTAGGTGTTCTTCTAGTCCAATAATGCAGAAACTCAAACTTGTAAAACGTCAGTCACACGATTTGCAGGCGCTGCATCGTTCTGTTGCCTCTGTGTGTTCTTTTAGCCCCTTAATGCAGAAACTCACAATTATGTAACATCAGTTACACAATTAACGGGACAGAGCGCACTTTAAAAAAAGCAAACGTATACTTGACGTTGCCAATATTTAACTGGATGTTACTCACACGTTTACCTGACAGAATTGCCTCATGGGAAACTACGTTACGTACGAAAAGCCGGGGATTACAACTCGTACCATCCACTATAAATGAACAACATGAAGGCAACGTTGTTACGACGTGACTGCACTGTTTTAATGGGCGACCAACCAGACCTACAGCCTGCAGAACAGTGGGACGTTCTCTGAGATAAGCGAACACAAGGCAGCGCAACAGGGCCCCTTTGTTACTGCATAACAGGCAGGTCCTTGTAAAGTCTTACAAAACTTATCACAGAAGCGCGTGGTCTGTTCGTACACTGCTTTGCAAATATTAAGTAGGAGATACGTAGAGTACGATAATACACTACTGGCCATTAAAATTGCTACCCCAAGAAGAAATGGAGATGATAAACGGGTATTCATTGGACAAATACATTATACTATAACTGACATGTGATTACATATTCACGCAATTTGGGTGCATAGATCCTGAGAAATCAGTACACAGAACAACCACCTCTGGCCGTAATAACGGCCTTGATACGCCTGAACATTGAGTTAAACAGAGCTTGGATGGCGTGTACAGGTACAGCTTCAACACGATACCACAGTTCATCAAGAGTAGTAACTTACGTATTGTGACGAGCCAGTTGCTCGGCCACCATTTACCAGACGTTCAATTGGTGAGAGATCTGGAGAATGTGCTGGCCAGGGCAGCAGTCGAACATTTTCCGTATCCAGAAAGGCCCGTGCAGGAGCTTCAACATGCGGCCGTGCATTATCCTGCTGAAATGTAGGGTTTCGCATGGATCGAATGAAGGGTAGAGCCACGGGTCGTAACACATCTGAAATGTAACGTCCACTGTTCAAAGTGCCGTCAGTGCGAACAAGAGGTGACCGAGACGTGTGACCAATGGCACCCCATACCATCACGCCGGGTGATACGCCAGTATGGCGATGACGGATACACGCTTCCAATTTACGTTCACCGCGATGTCGCCAAACACAGATGCGACTATCATTATACTGTAAACAGAACCTGGATTCATCCGAAAAAAATGACGCTTTGCTATTCGTGCACCCAAGTTCGTAGTTGAGTACACCATCGCAGGCGCTCCTGTGATGCAGCGTCAAGGGTAACCGCAGCCATGGTCTCAGAGCTGATAGTCCATGCTGCTGAAAACGTCGTCGAACTGTTCGTGCAGATGGTTGCTATCTTACAAACGTCACTACTGTTGGATCAATGATCGAGACGTGGCTGCACGATCCGTTACAGCCATGCGGATAAGATGGCTGTCATCTCGACTGCTAGTGATACGCGGCCGTTGGGATCCAGTACGGCGTTCCGTATTACCTTCCTGAAAACACCGATTCCATATTCTGCTAACAGTCATTGGATCTCGACCAACTCGAGCAGCAATGTCGCGATACTATAAACCACAATCGCGATAGGGTACAATCCGACCGTTATCAAAGTCGGAAACGTGATGGTACGCATTTCTCCTCCTTACACGAGGCATCACAACAACGTTTCACCAGGCAACGCCGGTCAACTGCTGTTTGTGTATGAGAAATCGGTTGGAAACTTTCCTCGTATCAGCACGTTGTAGGTGTCACCACTGGCTCCAACCTTTGTGAATGTTCTGAAAAGCTAATCATTTGCATATCACAGCATCTACTTCCTGTCGGTTAAATTGCGCGTCTGTAGCACGTCGTCTTCGTGGTGTAGCAGTTTTAATGGCCAGTAGTGGCTGAATTTGTAGCTGGACGCCACATGGTTTGAGGTAAGCCTCGCTATAACGCCAAATAGCTGCCCTGAATCACGAAGCAGTTGAAGCAGCGGGGAAAGGCAGTGTGTGTATCAGCGAACAATTAAGGCCGATTGTGGTGGAGTTCCCCTTGAAACATGGTGTTGCGTGACAGCCTTTCGCCAGAATTCTCACACAGCATATTTCATAATATTATATACTCATCGCCATGGTCAGTGTGATTCATTGTGTCATAACTGCAGGCAGTATTCTGTACCAGCAGTGATTACTCAGCTAACTAATTCTTCTCTTGCCCTCTTTTTTCTGTCGTGAGGGCCGTGTTACTTTTCTACAGAGTTGACAGTTTGCAACCTGGCTTGGCCGATTTATAAGTTTACTTAAAAGGGCCAGTAAAAGCCATAACAGTGTTCAGAGCTGAAGGTCGATCCCTCGTCCATTTATTGAATATCCATTTGGTTACCCCAGTGGGAAATTCATGTGTTGGTCCTTTACGGTAACAAACCTGATTGTTACTGTGACCACCTGTTTCTGTCATAAATACATGATACCTTCTATCCATGAGTGCTGTGGTACTCATGTTTTCATACTTGATTGGGTCACCGCTATTAACTATCATTCAGTAATACTTTTCCATCTCTGCGACATAATCAATTCTGTAGAATTGCGGACTTAGGACTAAGGACATGGAAAAGTACATTCAGTATACTCCTCTTGAAGAATTTTGGATTCATCGGCATAAAAAATAGATAATCTGTCAACGATATCCTATCCGAGCTGATCGCGTGAAAATAATAGACTCGAATTTTGCAGCTGAGTGTTTAGAGACCATTTACAGTGAAGAGGCAAAGAAGCTGATACACCTGCCTAATATCGTATAGGGCCACCGGAAGCACGCAGAAGTGCCGCATCACAACGTGGCATGGACTCGACTAATGTCTGAAGTAGTGCTGGAGAGAACTGACACCATGAATCCTGCAGGGCTGTCCATAAACCGTGAGAATACGAGGGGGTGGAGATCTCCTCTGAACAGCACGTTGCAAGGCATTCCAGATACGCTCAATAATATTCATGTCTGGGGAGTTTGGTGGCCAGCAGAAGCGTTTAAACACAGAAGAGCTTTCCTGCAGCCACTCTGTAGCAATTCTGGACGTGTGGGGTGTCGCATTGTCTTGCTGGAATTGCCCAAGTCCGTCGGAGTACGCAAAGGACATGAATGGATGCAGGTGATCAAACAGGGTGCTTACGTACGTGTCACCTGTCAGAGCCGTATCAAGACGTATCAGGGGTCCCATATCACTCCAACTGCACGCGCCCCACACCATTACAGAGCCTCCACCAGTCGCCTGCTAAAATGCATGGTTAGTGGATTCATGAGGTTGTCTCCATACCCGCACACGTCCACCTGCTCGATACAGTTTGAAATGAGACTCGTCCGACCAGGTAACATGTTTCCAGTCATCAACAGTCCACTGTCGGCATTGACTGGCCATGGTGAGGCGTAAAGCTTTGTGTCGTGTCGTCATCAAGGGTACACGAGCGGGCAGGCCCATGTCGATCACGTTTCGTTGAATGGTTCACACGCTGGCACTTGTTGATCGCCCAACATTGAAATCTGCAGCAATTTGCGGAAGCGTTGCACTTCTGTTACGTTAAACGATTCTCTTCAGTCGTCGTTGGTACCGTTCTTGCAGGATCTTTTTCCGGCAGCAGCGATGTCGGAGATTTGATGTTTTACGGGATTCCTGATATTCACGGCACACTCGTGAAATGGTCGTACTAGAAAATCTCCACTTCATCGCTGCCTCGGAGATGCTGTGTCCCATCGCTCGTGCGCCGACTGTAACACCAAGTTGAATCTCACTTATATCTTGATAACGTTCCATTGTAGCAGCAGTAATCGATCTAACAACTGCGCCAGACTTTTGTCGTCTTATATAGGTGTTGCCGACCGCGACGCCGTATTCTGACTGATTACATACATCTGTATTTGAATACGCATGCGTATAACAGTTTTTTGGCACTTAAGTGTATAAATAAAGACAAATGCGGAGAATATCGTACACAATGTTTGGTGGGAGATCAATTGCCAAAGCTGGTACAGACGGCTGAAAGTTTATTTCTTTTGTAGTTGGCAGTTCGTAATCATTAAATGCAGTCTCTGATTTTAAATACAGAACTGTCCATGGGGATCTTGCCTTGAGGGTAAAGTTTATCGGACAATATTTGGCTTCTAATGCACAAGGAAATCTGCCTCCACTAAAGCGGCATTTGTGGACGTCGAAAGCGTGACTCCTGCACAAGTTCTAATGGTTCTGTGTTGAGGAGTCTCTAATTTGGAGGGATAAACCATAGCTGCATTGTGATACAGTAGACAGCTTTGTGCTAGGCGAGATCGAATAACCCTTCGTTATACTGTGAGTAAGGCAACCCGCCCGCCGCACAAGGGTGAGTGAGGGAATTACATTTAAACCTTATTCACACTTTGTCACATTAGTTCTAACATGAGCTAAAACGAGAGTCAAATATCATGCCTAGGCATCGAGCATAACGTACTTTCCACACACGGTATCACCATCAATGAGAATAGCGATCATCGATTTCTCAGTAGGAACCTCCAGCCATTCATCGACGTGTGCTATGAGAGTGGGTAATGCCGTTTTGACACGAACATACGATTCGGCAGTGGAATAAGCACATACTTCGTCCGTATACGCAATATTTTAGTTGGGAGGTGATCGTGTATTCCCATCACGAGTGTAGAGAGTAAATAAGAGTCAATTTAAAACTGCACCTTATGGCAAGTTCTAGGATACAAGAATAGGTCCGAGCAGGCTGCCTTTGAAATTGATGTGGTTTGTCCTTTGAGTGACCAGGGTATTATTACGATAAACCGTCCTTGAAGAAATGCCGAACTCCGTCAGCTTGTCCAAATGAATAGGAATATGTACATGATTATAAGCTTCCTTAACGTCAAGAACAGCCGCGACGACCGTTTGTTTCGTTTCAATGGCAAAGGTAATATCCACAGTAAGCGAATACAAATTGTCCAGAATCCCTTTGCCTGTTCTGAATCCATACTGACTCCGAGGCATCAAATAACTATTTTGAAATCGCCATTACAGACTTCTTTTTACCATTCACTCGAGTGTTTTCGTGACGCATGACGGCAACGCGATCGGTCGGTAGATACAGGTCAGGTTTGGATCTTCCCCACTTCTAAGAATTGGAATTATGACTTGCATCGACTATAATGCCATGAGGTCCTGTTGCATCCAACACCGATTAAAACTGTGCAAGAGCAAATCATTCGCTTCCGTGGGCAGATTCTCAAGCACAGACTAATCCAGAAAACTGTCATTTCACGGTTCTAAAAATTCACTGAGTTCCTGTTGAAAGAACGAAGTAGAATATGATGTCGGTCATCGCAACACGAGACGAATGATTTAGGTAAGGATCTGTGGGAGGAACGACAGTATCGATAAATTTATCTAACCAGGCAGTGGTAGTAAGAAGAATGGAGGGCAACCGGCTGTTTCTAAAAGCCTTTGTTTTATATCGAATGCTTGCCACTTTGGTTGCTTTATGGAGCGCAGAGCAAAATTTCCTCCAATTATTCTTTCCATTTTTTGTTGTTTTTCAGCAATTTATTAAAAAAACTTTGGTGTAGCTAAAAGCACTGCTTAGGGTGTACGGGGAGCGTTCCGAATCACAGGCACTGCTGCCCAAGATAGAGGATGTTGCTGACAACGGTCAGCTACAACGGCAGACGGCCGTCACACTGTGCAGTCTCATTCTGCAAAGTAGCACGCCGACTGTACTATAGTGCGGTCTCTCTGCGCGACGACCAGTACGTTGTGTTCCGCTGAGACCCGCACATCAGCGGCACCGTTTACGATGATGTCAAGAGAGAAGGGACTGAACAAAAGTGGACTGAGATGCGAGCTCTCCTCTGATAAGAGGAGCTTAAGTCTGAGTAGTGATTCTGGACGTATCTTCGTACAATGGGAATTACATAGTGCAACCCATGAATGTGGTCGAACATGATCGTTTCGGTGGTCCACATGTTATGGTGTAGGGAGGCATAATGTCTCATTGTTCCATAAGCGTAATGGCCAAATCTTTGAACACAGTATTGTGACACCACTTGTTATTGTGACACTGTACTCCTCCCCAACTTCATTTTTATCGATGACGGTGCGTGAAAGCATCGAATAGCGCAGGTGCAGGAGCTCTTGGAACGAGGGGATATTCGGCAAACGGACTGGCCTGCCCGTTCACCTGACGTTAAAATGGTTCAAATGGCTCTGAACGCTATGGGACTTAACATCTGAGGTTCAAAAATGTGTGTGAAATCTTATGGGACTTAAGTGCTAAGGTCATCAGTCCCTAAGCTTACACACTAGTTAACCTAAATTATCCTAAAGACAAGCACACACACCCATGCCCGAGAGAGGACTGGAACCTCCGCCAGGAGCAGCTGCACAGTCCATGACTGCAGAGCCTTAGACCGCTCGGCTAATCTCGCGCGGCTAACTTCTGAGGTCATCGGCCCCCTAGACTTAGAACTACTTAAAGCTAACTAACCTAAGGACATCACACACATCCATGCCCGAGGCAGGGTGGCTATTCTGTATCTTTCCGCCATTGTGCCGATCGTTTCGGTACTCAATAGCACCGAATGGTCTAGTACTCGAATTAGAGTCGCTGCGTTATTCAGTATGCATTTCGGCAGCGATACCGTTCGCGTCTAGAGAACCGAAGCGCTGTTGTCGGTTCGCATCGTGAAAACCAATCAAAAACAAGCGGCCGCAGATCCGCGCATGCGCACTGCAGCGCGCACAGCACCACGAACACAAGGCCGCTAGCAGACGACACAGTTGCGATATTCTCCCAAGTACCGAAAATTGCGTTTACGTTGCCATAACGCATGACGCCGCATTCCATCGAGCTGACGTGCCCGCCTTCATCGCCCTTGCCTTCTCCTTAACAGTATCAGGCTCAGTATATCCATTTCCATGATTCTCAGCTGAAATCCATAAATTTTTTTACAGTTTCTCTGACGGCATGTTTCCATGCATGCCTAATGATAGCGTATTTGACTGTATTCTGCAGATTGTCGTAAATGCCGCATTGTGTTGTTGTTGTGGTCTTCAGTCCTGAGACTGGTTTGATGCAGCTCTCCATGCTACTCTATCCTGTGCAAGCTTCTTCATCTCCCAGTACCTACTGCAACCTACATCCTTCTGAATCTGCTTAGTGTATTCATCTCTTGGTCTCCCTCTACGATTTTTACCCTCCACGCTGCCCTCCAATGCTAAATTTGTGATCCCTTGATGCCTCAAAACATGTCCTATCAACCGATTCCTTCTTCTAGTCAAGTTGTGCCACAAACTTCTCTTCTCCCCAATCCTATTCAATACCTCCTCATTAGTTACGTGATCTACCCACCTTATCTTCAGCATTCTTCTGTAGCACCACATTTCGAAAGTTTCTATTCTCTTCTTGTCCAAACTGGTTATCGTCCATGTTTCACTTTCATACATGGCTACACTCCATACAAATACTTTCAGAAACGACTTCCTGACACTTAAATCTATACTCGATGTTAACAAATTTCTCTTCTTCAGAAACGATTTCCTTGCCATTGCCAGTCTACATTTTATATCCTCTCTACTTCGACCATCATCAGTTATTTTACTCCCTAAATAGCAAAACTTCTTTACTACTTTAAGTGTCTCATTTCCTAATCTAATCCCCTCAGCAACACCTGATTTAATTTGACTACATTCCATTATCCTCGTTTTGCTTTTGTTGATGTTCATCTTATATCCTCCTTTCAAGACACTGTCCATTCCGTTCAACTGCTCTTCCAAGTCCTTTGCTGTCTCTGACAGAATTACAATGTCATCGGCGAACCTCAAAGTTTTTACTTCTTCTCCATGAATTTTAATACCTACTCCGAATTTTTCTTTTGTTTCCTTTACTGCTTGCTCAATATACAGATTGAATAACATCGGGGACAGGCTACAACCCTGTCTCACTCCCTTCCCAACCGCTGCTTCCCTTTCATACCCCTCGACTCTTATAACTGCCATCTGGTTTCTGTACAAATTGTAAATAGCCTTTCGCTCCCTGTATTTTACCCCTGCCACCTTCAGAATTTGAAAGAGAGTATTCCAGTTAACGTTGTCAAAAGCTTTCTCTAAGTCTACAAATGCTAGAAACGTAGGTTTGCCTTTTCTTAATCTTTCTTCTAAGATAAGTCGTAAGGTTAGTATTGCCTCACGTGTTCCAACATTTCTACGGAATCCAAACTGATCTTCCCCGAGGTCCGCTTCTACCAGTTTTTCCATTCGTTTGTAAAGAATTCTCGTTAGTATTTTGCAGCTGTGACCTATTAAACTGATAGTTCGGTAATTTTCACATCTATCAACACCTTCTTTCTTTGGGATTGGAATTATTATATTCTTCTTCAAGTCTGTGGGTATTTCGCCTGTCTCATACATCTTGCTCACCAGATGGTAGAGTTTTGTCATGACTGGCTCTCTCAAGGCCATCAGTAGTTCTAATGGAATGTTGTCTACTCCCGGGGCCTTGTTTCGACTCAGGTCTTTCAGTGCTCTGTCAAACTCTTCTCGCAGTATCTTATCTCCCATTTCATCTTCATCTACATCCTCTTCCATTTCCGTAATATTGTCCTCAAGTACATCGCCCTTGTATAAACCCTCTATATACTCCTTCCACCTTTCTGCCTTCCCTTCTTTGCTTAGAACTGGGTTGCCATCTGAGCTCTTGATATTGATACAAGTGGTTCTCTTCTCTCCAAAGGTCTCTTTAATTTTCCTGTAGGCAGTATCTATCTTACCCCTAGTGAGACAAGCCTCTGCATCCTTACATTTGTCCTCTAGCCATCCCTGCTTGGCCATTTTGCACTTCCTGTCGATCTCATTTTTCAGACGTTTGTATTCCTTTTTGCCTGCTTCATTTACTGCATTTTTATATTTTCTCCTTTCATCAATTAAATTCAATATTTCTTCTGTTACCCAAGGATTTCTATTAGCCCTCGTCTTTTTACCTACTTGATCCTCTGCTGCCTTCACTACTTCATCCCTCAGAGCTACCCATTCTTCGTCTACTGTGTTTCTTTCCCCCATTCCTGTCAATTGTTCCCTTATGCTCTCCCTGAAACTCTGTACAACCTCTGGTTCTTTCAGTTTATCCAGGTCCCATCTCCTTAAATTCCCGCCTTTTTGCAGTTTCTTCAGTTTCAATCTGCAGTTCATAACCAATAGGTTGTGGTCAGAGTCCACATCTGCCCCTGGAAACGTCTTACAGTTTAAAACCTGGTTCCTAAATCTCTGTCTTACCATTATGTAATCTATCTGATACCTTTTAGTATCTCCAGGATTCTTCCAGGTATACAACCTTCTTTCATGATTCTTGAACCAAGTGTTAGCTATGATTAAGTTATGCTCTGTGCAAAATTCTACCAGGCGGCTTCCTCTTTCATTTCTTCCCCCCAATCCATATTCACCTATTATGTTTCCTTCTCTCCCTTTTCCTACTGACGAATTCCAGTCACCCATGACTATTAAATTTTCGTCTCCCTTCACTACCTGAATAATTTCTTTTATCTCGTCATACATTTCATCAATTTCTTCATCATCTGCAGAGCTAGTTGGCATGTAAACTTGTACTACTGTAGTAGACATGGGCTTCGTGTCTATCTTGGCCACAATAATGCGTTCACTATGCTGTTTGTAGTAGCTAACCCGCACTCCTATTTTTTTATTCATTATTAAACTTACTCCAGCATTACCCCTATTTGATTTTGTATTTATAACCCTGTAATCACCTGACCAAAAGTCTTGTTCCTCCTGCCACCGAACTTCACTAATTCCCACTATATCTAACTTTAACCTATCCATTTCCCTTTTTAAATTTTCTAACCTACCTGCCCGATTAAGGGATCTGACATTCCACGCTCCGATCCGTAGATTGCCAGTTTTCTTTCTCCTGATAACGACGTCCTCTTGAGTAGTCCCCGTCCGGAGATCCGAACGGGGGACTATTTTACCTCCGGAATATTTTACCCAAGAGGACGCCATCATCATTTAATCCTGCCGCATTATGTCATCTTATTCTCATTCGCACTGACATCGTGTTTTGGATTTTACGTTTCGGAAAATGAGTTAGAAATATTATGTAGTACCACATTGTTCTAATACATCTACAAAAACACCAGAAAAATTAATTTCTTAGAGTTTCAAAGAATAAGAAGATAAACAGAATGTGGTTATAAAACGCTCCTAGAGATCCAAATGATTAAGTAGCCCACTTCTCTATATGATGCGTCAACGATTTGGGTCTTAGAAACAAAATTTAAAAAAAAACGCATTTTCGAGAGCTCCTGCAATTCGTCGAAGTTCATAACATGCATCTCATGAATGAAAATGTTTCGTATATGGTGCTACAGTCTAAAAATATTACGCCTGAGATCTTTGACCTCTGTCTACTGTGGTTGAGGATTCGACCGCAGATAAATACTTACGACTAGCAAGATTATGAAGGTGACTGCTGCTTGTTACATTTACAGTAATTTAAGTTGCGCTCTTAGATTCCTGTCTAACCACATACTCTGAAATCGCTACATATGCGGGAAAAATGGTGAATTATTTCAGACAAGGTCACTGTCGGTTGTCTCACTCACAGCAATTTCATATTTCATATTTTAAACACACAGAAACCACGAAATCATTACTGAGGAAGTGCGCTCTTACATGTAAGTAATAATGAATATTGCAGAAAAATCTTAACTTAGACGAATAACAGTGTCTCAGAACGTGTTGCATATATGAAGGGGGAAAAAAAAATTCTGCATCCACCCATGAGCGACCTCGTGAGCTTTCGTATTGCATTCCCGCGCGCTAACCACTTGTCCACCCCTAACAACAGACATGCAGTGCTCATTTGTTTTAGTATTGTGGAGAGGAACGTAGGCTGATTTAGTTGCCCAACGGTGCTGCATAAGTCATAAATGCGTGATAGTTTGGAAGGTTTCCAATATCAGGCGTCACATAATTGCTTTCTATTGTTACTTGAAAGTTGTAAACACGTTTCGATAATTACTAACTAACCCATTTGTGGGAAAAAGTACACAAAGGCACAAGTGACGTCAGTTCACACTCATATAATATACGTAAGCAGATATTTAATGATATTGAATGATGTTTAAACTATTATTTGCAGAAAAATAACACGTATTTTGAGAGAATATTGACTGAAAACTTTTTCTTTTTGGATGTAATCATTCACAGTAAAAACCTAACATAACCATATTTCTAACAAAGGAAAATAGTCTATTACAAACTCACTTTCCAACTGGTTGCGTCCTTTGGTGATTCTTTAGTAACACAATCGCTAAATCCAAAGCTAAAACCGCTAAATATGTTGAAAATATCAAATTATAGGTGTACATAAACCACAGCTCACAGATAGACAGGGCCAGACCGAAATGCAAAACCTCTCGGTACAATTGTCGTAAAATCGGTGGGAGGACCATTCGGTAACAAGTCTCAGAAGCTTACTGAATAGGATGTTTCGATAAGGAACCGGAAATGACGTCACTACCGACACTAACTTACTACACCGATCGGTATGAAAGATACAGAATAGGGCCCCAGGATTCAGACTTGCGACCATAGCGGTCGCGAAGTTGCACACTGAAGCGCCTAGAGCCGCTCGGCCACAGTGGCCGGCTCACCTGACGTAACTCTGGGCTACTAAACCTCCGCAAAATTTACGACTGCAGTGGGGCATAAAGCGGGACATTTTGTAGCCTAGTTAATTTGGTATACAACATAGCATTGCAGATCCCCTAATTGTAATTAACGAACACCTAACCATTAAATTGTGACTTGCTTTGATCGAAATGTGCAGTAGTGCACTTTATGATGGTTTAGTGGCATTCCCCCCGCCCCACGCCACCCCCACCCCCCTTTTAGTGGCTTAGGGCTAAATTCCAGTGAGCACATGTATGATGCGCTGGAGAGACAGCACGACTACATGTACCAATGACCATCCAGCATTTGTCAATCGCGGTGGTGGGGGAATGGAACACCCTACCACAAAAAGTCGTTGCCAACCTTATATCCAGCTTGGAAGTATGTTTTAGAGGATGTGTTGTCACCCGTGGCTATCATACATCCTATCGAGCACCACGACCCGTCTTTTATAATGTACGGCTGACCGTCATAACTCGCGGAGATTATTATGTAATCATTTCCTTTGAATGAAAGTGTCATTTCTGTTCGTCTCATTGCGTTTTCTGTAAGTTTCATCGAGTTGTGTTGCTTGGCAGTGACGCATTATGCGAAAGTTACTTTCGTCCTTCAGTTTTTCACGCATGTATCAATATCGATACTGGGATTTTAAGGCTACAGTCGGATTCCGGTTGACCTGTGGATGGTTGTCAATTTTTCTAAAGTTTTTCTTCTACGTATCTGTTGCTGTTATGCTCCTTTCCCTATCCTGTGGGAATCTTTTCGATTCTTCGTAACCACTACATCCAGTATCCCCTATAACCTGTTCTGTACATACTAGTCGTTTTCTGTCCCTTCCATTTCTCTACTTTACTCCTCATTCCAGCGCCTAGTTAACCACTCCTCGATGCTGTAATATATGTCCCGCTAAGAGTCTCCCATAGATTCCTTTCACACTCAAGTATTTTTATAAATTCTTCACTTCGTACATCATATCTCCACTGAGTTATTAACATTCTCGAATAGCACCACCTTTCTTTCTTGGTCTCCTGGTTTTCATTTCACTTCCATTCTACGCAGTGCTCCCGACTCACGTTTTCTAGAACATTTCCTCCTTTCTATTTCACTCAAGAAAGCTTTCATCACGTCGTACCAGTCTAATTCCGATGTCTTCATTCCTATGTAATCTTATTTCTAGGCAGGATAATACTTTCATTCGTTCCACTACTGTGTTGAAAGTTTGGATGTTAAGCACGTCACGTTACTGGTGCTATTGTATTGACACAAGGGTGGGCCATTCGCCGTTGCCACGGAAACCCTACTTGGATAATTCGGCGTCTGATATCATAAAGCATTCTACATTATTTCACATCTTCGTGAGTTTCGTACACACCCAACACAAACAACGAACGACCGTGCTTCGTCTGGCATTTTATAAGCTTTAAAACAAAGACATTTCCATGGAAATCGCTCAGCGTAACCGCCGTCGAGCATTTTCTAGGCGTTATGAAAATAACTGTACGTGATCGAGATTTTCCAATTAGCAGAAGTAGGAACATGACGAGAGCTCTGTAGCACTAGTAGTGTATGTTCCTTGCTCCCATAAAATGAGAACATGAGTTGTAATACCTAATTCTGATAATTTGATATTAGCCTAGGGGTAGGAACCGGTCGACATTAACAACGCTTTTACGTAGTTGCAGTTTCCGTTTAATCAAACTGTACCAAGAGTTTCGGATGCCCTCCATCGAAGATGAGGTGCATGATGAACAAATTGACCATGTAAGAAGTAGGAACATGATGAGAACTTTGTAGTACTAGTAGTGTATGTCCCTTGCTCCCATGGAATTACAACATGACTTGTAATACCTAATTCTGATAATATGATATTAGCGTAAGGGTCGGAACCGGTCGACATTAGCCACGTTTTTACGCAGTTGCAGTTGCCATTTGATCAAACTGTACCAAGAGTTTCGGATGCCCTCTATCGAAGACGAGGTGCATGCTGAACAAATTGACCATCTAAGTTTGTATCATCGGCAAACAAAACGACCTCAGATCACTTAGTAGTTTTTATTTTGAAGCCGTTTCTGCTATTGTCGTCGTCATATCAAAACTTAGAACTTCCGAAACAAGTTTCAGTGTCACCATCATAAAAGTATGCCTAATTGGGGTGTCGGGCTCTAAGTTTCGATCTAATCATAGTAGCATAATGGCGTAATAAATAACATTATGTGACTTAGATGGGTTTATTCACAAAATATTTACATTGACCAGGGACTTATACCGGAAATTCTGTTTCTGTTGGGTACACCTGAGATGGCGTATGGGTAGCAGGAAGTGAAACGCCTACTACTGATAGCTCAAGGTAACTGGGAATGGCCTGCTGCCACGCTAGCTACACACTATCCTCTAAAGCAGAATCAGTGCAGGCAAAACGTGAGTACAATAAATATCATACGAGGGCAGTTCAATAAGTAATGCAACACATTTTTTTTCTCGGCCGATTTTGGTTGAAAAAACCGGAAATTTCTTGTGGAATATTTTCAAACATTCCCGCTTCGTCTCGTATAGTTTCATTGACTTCCGACAGGTGGCAGCGCTGTACGGAGCTGTTAAAATGGCGTCTGTAACGGATGTGCGTTGCAAACAACGGGCAGTGATCGAGTTTCTTTTGGCGGAAAACCAGGGCATCTCAGATATTCATAGGCGCTTGCAGAATGTCTACGGTGATCTGGCAGTGGACAAAAGCACGGTGAGTTGTTGGGCAAAGCGTGTGTCATCATCGCCGCAAGGTCAAGCAAGACTGTCTGATCTCCCGCGTGCGGGCCGGCCGTGCACAGCTGTGACTCCTGCAATGGCGGAGCGTGCGAACACACTCGTTCGAGATGATCGACGGATCACCATCAAACAACTCAGTGCTCAACTTGACATCTCTGTTGGTAGTGCTGTCACAATTGTTCACCAGTTGGGATATTCAAAGATTTGTTCCCGCTGGGTCCCTCGTTGTCTAACCAAACACCATAAAGAGCAAAGGAGAACCATCTGTGCGGAATTGCTTGCTCGTCATGTGGCTGAGGGTGACAATTTCTTGTCAAAGATTGTTACAGGCGATGAAACATGGGTTCATCACTTCGAACATGAAACAAAACGGCAATCAATGGAGAGGCGCCACACCCACTGCCCTACCAAGAAAAAGTTTAAAGCCATACCCTCAGCCGGTAAAGTCATGGTTACAGTCTTCTGGGACGCTGAAGGGGTTATTCTGTTCGATGTCCTTCCCCATGGTCAAACGATCAACTCTGAAGTGTATTGCGCTACTCTTCAGAAATTGAAGAAACGACTTCAGCGTGTTCGTAGACACAAAAATCTGAACGAACTTCTCCTTCTTCATGACAACGCAAGACCTCACACAAGTCTTCGCACCCGAGAGGAGCTCACAAAACTTCAGTGGACTGTTCTTCCTCATGCACCCTACAGCCCCGATCTCGCACCGTCGGATTTCCATATGTTTGGCCCAATGAAGGACGCAATCCGTGGGAAGCACTACGCGGATGATGAAGAAGTTATTGATGCAGTACGACGTTGGCTCCGACACCGACCGGTGGAATGGTACCGTGCAGGCATACAGGCCCTCATTTCAAGGTGGCGTAAGGCCGTAGCATTGAATGGAGATTACGTTGAAAAATAGTGTTGTGTAGCTAAAAGATTGGGGAATAACCTGGTGTATTTCAATGCTGAATAAAACAACCCTTGTTTCAGAAAAAAAAGTGTTGCATTACTTATTGAACTCCCCTCGTATATTGAATAATATGTATCACAAAATAAATGCTCAGATTTTGCTTTGTGATAAGATGTGACACTGATGAACAACCTAACAAAATAGATGATCTCTCTCTATCTGTTTCAAATTGAGAGAGTTTAAATTCCCTCCCTCAATAGATGAATACTTTCATTATCAGTTGGAATAACGTCTGACACTCGGCGTAAATAGACCGACGACTGGAACTGCTGAACTGCGGCATTAGCTGCTAAAGAACGCTGGGGAATGACTGTGATAAGTGGAATTGACACTGACGACAACTGCTGGTAACTGGAACTGGTAAGAACTGGCCAACGGTCGGCGTGCAGTCGCTTAAATCGTGCGCTCGGCGTATGAAGCTCATCATGTGAACTATTGGACGGATGCTTGAAATACTTGTAGGTTACAGCGCTCTCTATAGCGGCAGAAAGGGCGAGTCAAAAGTCCTTGGACACCTTCATAAGTTGGAAGATTAAAGGGAAAATTGAAATGTGGTGGTGGGTACATTGGTTTGACGTGGGGCCGCAACTTTTGGAGTGAATGTCATTCATGGCCGCCATCTTGAAATCCGCCAGTTTTGATTCAAGTCGTCCGTAGCACTTGGTCGTGCGGTAGCGTTCTCGCTTCCCACGCCCGGGTTCCCCGGTTCGATTCCCGGCGGGGTCAGGGATTTTCTCTGCCTCGTGATGACTGGATGTTGTGTGATGTCCTTAGTTTAGTTAGGTTTAAGTATTTCTAAGTTCTAGGGGACTGATGACCATAGATGTTAAGTCCCATAGTGCTCAGAGCCATGTGAACCATTTGATTCAAGTCATTTTTTTTTAATGGGAAGGGGGTTGTCTGACACATCAAATAACACTCGCTTGAGCTCTGGAATTGAGTGGTGTAATTTGTTTTTGTGTTTCTTGCAGAGTTTATAACTTATTAATGTTCAAAGTTACCTTGATACCGACTCATTTCTCTCTTTGTTCTAGGTGATCTAAAATGGGTCTGACACATGAACAGAAGATCGAAATCATCCTTGTACCAGGGGAACGCAGCTCCCGAACAGCAGCAGCTGACTACAGCGGACGGCAGCCAGACGGAGGACCAGTATCACATAGCACGGTGGCTCACGTGATCACCAGATTCCGGGGAACGGGCTCTGTTCACGATAGGGCGCGTAGTGGGCGACCGAGGACTGCCACCAATGAGGAAACTGCAACTGCAGTTGTTGCGTCGTCTGTGAAAAGTCCTAAACGAAGTACCCGTGCCAGCCGAAGTGGCCGTGCGGTTCTAGGCGCTGCAGTCTGGAACCGCGAGACCGCTACGGTCGCAGGTTCGAATCCTGCCTCGGGCATGGATGTGTGTGATGTCCTTAGGTTAGTTAGGTTTAACTAGTTCTAGGTTCTAGGGGACTAATGACGTCAGAAGTTGAGTCCCATAGTGCTCAGAGCCATTTTTTGAAATACCGGCCGTGTGGCCCTAGCATGTGGAATGAGCCAAACCTCCGTTGTCCGGATATTGCACACCAATACGTGGCATCCTTACAAGCTGCAGATGCAATATCGACTTAACGAGGATGACCCTGATAGCCGGTTGGAGTTCTGCCTGTGGGCTACTGACAAGGGAACCTCCCCATCGCACCCCCCTCAGAGTTAGTTATAAGTTGGCACAGTGGATAGGCCTTGAAAAACTGAACACAGATCAATCGAGAAAACAGGAAGAAGTTGTGTAGAACTATGAAAAAAATTAATATAATGTACAAACTGAGTAGTCCATGCGGAACATAAGCAACATCAAGGAGAATGTAGGGTCAGGAGCGTCGTGGTCCCGTGGTTAGCGTGAGTAGCTGCGGAACGAAAGGTCCTTGGTTCAAGTCTTTCGTAGACTCAAAATTTTACTTTCTTTATTTTCGCAAAGTTATGATCTGTCCGTTCGTTCATTGACGTCTCTGTTTACTGTAATAAGTTTAGTGTCTGTGTTTTGCGACCGAACCCCAAAACCGTGCGATTAGTAGACGAAAGGACGTGCCTCTCCAATGGAAACCGAAAACATTTGATCGCAAGGTCATAGGTCAACCGATTCCTCCACAGGAAAACACGTCTCATATATTCTATACGACACTGGTGACGGCGTGTGCGTCACATGACAGGAATATGTTGTCGGCCCACCTAACTTGTGCACTTAACGAATGGGTAAAAAGATTCTTCTACCTTGCCCGATTTAGGTTTTCTTGTGGATATGATAATCACTCCCAAAAAAGTGATGAAAACATAAGAGTTTGTCACATAAACTGAAAATAAAAAATTAAACTTTTCCCCCGAGGGAAGATTTAAACCTAGGACCTCTCGTTCTCCAGCCGCTCGCGCTAACCACGGGACCACAGCGCTCATTGACACCCATTGTCCTTGATGTTGCCTATCTTGAAATGGACTACTCAGTTTGTATATTTTACATATTTTTTTCATAGTTCCACACAACTTCTTCCTGTTTTCTCAATTGATCTGTGTTCAGTTTTTCAAGGCCTATCCACTGTGCCAACTTATAACTAAATCTGAGGGGGGTGCGATGGGGAGGTTCCCTTGTGAGCAACACGAACTGGATCCTTCGTTTGCCAAAGGCATACTGTTCAGCGACGAGGCGTATTTCACTTTGAACGGTGACGTCAATCGACATAATTGTCGATACTGGAGTGACGCAAATCCGAACTGGGTTGCCCAGTCCTAATGCATATTGGACACCAGCATCATTGGGCCATTTTTCATTTACAACACCTTAACTGCACCACAGTGTCTAATGCTGCTGCAGGACCTTGTGTTCCCTTCCACACTGAACGCTGACGGCATTTTTCCATCTTATTTTCAGCACGATGGAGCCCCTCCACACTATGGCATCGGTGTCCGTGAATGGTTGGAGGAACAACTGCCAGGGACGTGGATTCGTCGCCGTGGCCCGTGGAGTGACCGACAAGATCCCCTGACTTAACGCCCCTTGATTTTTATCTTTGGGGACACCTTAAGCAGACAGTGAATGCTGAGAGCATCCGTAATTTGAGAGACCTGGAGGAACGCACACAACACGCCTGTGACCAAATTGCAGGAGACACACTCCTCCGTGTACAGTCAAAGTGGTTGCGGCGACTCTAGTTGTGCATTGCAGGGGATGGACAACACGTAGAAGATGTGTTGTAGCCGTCGGTATGAAGGTAACTGTACAAGATAGACAAAAAATTACTCCATTAAATTCCAGAGCTCAAGCGAGTGTTATTTGATGTGTCACACATACCCCTTCTCTTAAAAAAAAATAAAAATAAAAAATAAAAAATAAAAAAAAACCTCCTTGAATCCAAAATGGCGGATTTCAAGATGGCGGCCATGAATGACATTCACTAAAAAGTTGCGACCCTACATCGAACCTCTGCTCCCATCATCACATTTCAATTTTCCCTTTAATCTTCCGACTTATGAAGGTGTCCAAGGACTTTTGACTCGCCCTGTATTCTACATCTACATCTACATCTACATTTATACTCCGCAAGCCACCCAACGGTGTGTGGCGGAGGGCACTTTACGTGCCACTGTCATTACCTCCCTCTCCTGTTCCAGTCGCGTATGGTTCGCGGGAAGAACGACTGTCTGAAAGCCTCCGTGCGCGCTCTAATCTCTCTAATTTTACATTCGTGATCTCCTCGGGAGGTAAAAGTAGGGGGAAGCAATATATTCGATACCTCATCCAGAAACGCACCCTCTCGAAACCTGGCGAGCAAGCTACACCGCGATGCAGAGCGCCTCTCTTGCAGAGTCTGCCACTTGAGTTTATTAAACATCTCCGTAATGCTATCACGGTTACCAAATAACCCTGTGACGAAACGCGCCGCTCTTCTTTGGATCTTCTCTATCTCCTCCGTCAGACCGATCTGGTACGGATCCCACACTGATGAGCAATACTCAAGTATAGGTCGAACGAGTGTTTTGTAAGCCACCTCCTTTGTTGATGGACTACATTTTCTAAGCACTCTCCCAATGAATCTCAACCTGGTACCCGCCTTACCAACAATTAATTTTATATGATCATTCCACTTCAAATCGTTCCGCACGCATACTCCCAGATATTTTACAGAAGTAACTGCTACCAGTGTTTGTTCCGCTATCATATAATCATACAATAAAGGATCCTTCTTTCTATGTATTCGCAATTGGCGGATGCATGGCGTATTCGAATTTACTGGAGCAGAAGCAGAAAGCAGTTCTAGTATGCGCGCCATCTGGAGGTGACTGCCCATATTATTATGTGTGAGGTGGCATGCTGTTACTGTCTGCTGTGTGGTGACCTTTCAAGGTAGCGCTGTGTACCGCATCTGAAGAAGTCACAGCAGTTTTCCTTTATTAATAAAAAAAAGATGGCGTTAAGGTAGTATGTATACATTCGAAGCCAAATAGTTAATTACAATAGATATAATTACAACCCTTACACAAAGTCCTTTAGTGTGCAGATAAACCGTTACAAATCGCTTATTAAGTGATTTATTACTGGTCCGTTCATCAGACATGAGCATCTTTAGAAATTAGTTGCTCACATGGTGCTGAGTGTAACGTGATACTTTCAACATGTTGCCACAATGGAAAGAGTATCTGAAGATGCTCGTCTCTGGTGAGTGTAACTAACAATAAATTAATTAATACGTATTCTGTGGCCGTTTGCCTCTACATTAGTTCCTAACAATCTCTGTATCCCCTGCAGTGGACGCCTGCGTTTGCTAACAGTGTCTTTTATTAACGGCCATTGGTTCTGAGGGATAGCCCTCAACTTCAGGCAGTTTAACGTGGACAGTTACAAAGGTGTAAAATTGGAGCCTTGTAGAACATACTTTAATATGTTGTCCACACTAAATGCCAGAACAGGGAGGATTAACTGTCGCAGTAACAGAGGACGGGGAGAGTACTTTATTTCTGTCTTTTGAAAATATTGTACCTAGTCTGCTTTTTTTATATTTTAAAATGGTGTTTTTGTTTTTAATGAATTCTTCCACCAAATTCCAGTAATGTTTTAAGTTTTTCAGCTGAACTTAATCCGCAAATTTAAGCCTTTGCAGTAAACGTCACATTTCCTAATGAATGTCACTAGCAATATTTTCACGTTCAGGAACTTGCTTACACATCAGTATGTCTTTAAAAAGTATACTTTTAGTTACAGTCAATAACAACTAACGATATTTACACTTAATTTTTTGTGTTGATTATGGTAGAGATGGCAGTTGAGAGTACCTCGCTACTGCTTACAGTTCGCTAAACGATATTTTCAGCTTCTGGACTCTCCTTACACATCAGTTTCTCATTAAAAGATTGTTATTGCTTTCAGTTAGCAAGAATTAAATAATATGATTTGTTTTAGATTTTTTTAGTGTGGGCATAAGGTATCCCCCCCCCCCCCCCCTCCACCATGGTAATTTGGGTCATGATAACGTTGGATTTGCCAGGATTAACAGACAAGTCATGAATATACATCACGAAATGAAGTGGTGCTAGAATGAATCAGTGAGCAACAAGTGTCACAATACCTAGGTTACTGGATAGGAAGTCCCTCTGAGATGGATGACGACCTCGTTTTACCGATTCACGCGCCTGCTGGCACCAGCGGCTCCTGAGGACCTGCATACTGCCGAAGAGAAGTTTCTGCTTGAGTGAGAGAGGGAGGTGGGAGAAGAGAAGAGGGGGGACCGAACTCCAGCCAAAGCCACGCCGCGAACCCGCCTATTGCATCGTCCCTCAAGTGGAGCGTCGTTGGTTGCACCTGTCGCAGCTCCAGCGGCTTATTGAACCGGGGAGTGTTTACGGCGTCTCAGACCCAGCCAGCACCCTTCTGGAGCGTGTTGCCTCGGATGAACTGCAACAGAACTTGCAGCAAACAAGTAACTCTGTGCGTATGGTAACTAAAAGTCACCTTCGTATATAACTTGTCTTTGCGTCCACAGACATTTAGATCTCGAAGGACAGAAAATGCAAAATGTTGGTTGTTGTGAGTATACAGTATAGTAGGAAGTAAGTATTTTGGGTATGTATCCGGTACTAAGTTTAGTTTCCAGACCTGCTACACATCACGGCAACACGAATCTAGCGTGGCTGTGTGCTGAGTCGAAATATGATTTCGTGGCAGATATGGTACTTCATTCCATGCTTCTTAAACTCCATGCCATATTTAATCTATTTTAGTGGCTGGTGAGTGTTGGAATGCCAGTCTCTCCGCATACCATTAATACACTACTGGCCATTAAAACTGCTACACCAAGAAGAAATGCAGATGATAAACGGGTATTCATTGGACAAATATATTATACTAGAACGGAAGTGAGATTACATTTTCACGCAATTTGGGTGCATAGACCCTGAGAAATCAGTACCCAGAACAACCACCTATGGCCGTAATAATGTCCTTGATAAGCCTGGGCATTGAGTCAAACAGAGATTGGATGGCGTGTACAGGTACAGCTGCCCATGCAGCTTCAACACGATACCACAGTTCATCAAGAGTAGTGACTGTTGCTCAGCCACCATTGACCAGACGTTTTCAGTTGGTGAGAGATCTGGAGGTTGTGCTGGCCAGGGCAGCAGTCTAACTTTTTCTGTATCCAGAAAGGCCCGTACAGAACCTGCAACATGCGGTCGTGCAGTATCCTGCTGAAATGTAAGGTTTCGCAGGGATCGAATGAAGAGTAGAGCCACGGGTCGTAACAGACCTTAAATGTAACGTCCACTGTTCAAAGTGCCGTCAGTGCGAACAAGAGGTGACCGAGGCGCGTAACCAATGGCACCCCAAACCATCGCGCCGGGTGATACTCCAGTATGACGATGACGGATACACGCTTCCAATGTGCGTTCACCGCGATGTCGCCAAACACGGATACGACCATCATGATGCTGTAAACAGAACCTGGATTCATCCGGAAAAATGACGTTTTGCCATTCGTGCACCCAGGTTCGTCGTTGAGTACACAATCGCAGGCGCTCCTGTCTGTAATGCAGCGTCAAGGGTAACCGCAGCCATGGTCTCCCAGCTGATAGTCCATGCTGCTGCAAACGTCGCCGAACTGTTCATGCAGATGGTTGTTGTCTTGCAAACGTCCCCATCTGTTGACTCAGGGATCGAGACGTTGCTGCACGATCCGTTAGAGCCATGCGGATAAGATGCCTGTCATCTCGAGTGCTAGTGATACGAGGCCGTTGGGATCCAGCACGGCGTTCCGTATTACTCTCCTGAACCCACCGATTCCATATTCTGCTAACAGTCATTGGATCTAGACCAACGCGAGCAACAATGTCGCGATACGATAAACCGCAATCGCGATAGGCTACAATCCGACCTTTATCAAAGTCGGAAACGTGATGGTCCGCATTTCCCCTCCTTACACGAGGCATCACAACAATGTTTTACCAGGCAACGCCGGTCAACTGCTGTTTTTGTATGAGAAATCGGTTGGAAACTTTCCTCATGTCAGCACGTTGTAGGTGTTGCCACTGGCGCCAACTTTGTGTGAATGCTCTGAAAAGCTAATCATTTGCATATCACAGCATCTTCTTCCTGTCGGTTAAGTAGGGGAAAGCTGACATTTACACAATTTCTCAAACTTTTGTAATGGTATCTCATATTCAAGAGTGCACAGAAATATAATTACAAATTGTATTATTAATAAAAGTCGTTCACACACACATTCAAGCCAATTAACACCCCACTAAACAGCTACAGACTGCCCCAGGAGGATTCGTCAGTATTCAGGATATAGCGGGAATGACTATTCGAGCCCGCCGGGATGGCCGAGCGGTTCTAGGCGCTACAGTCTGGAACCGCGTGATCGCTACGGTCGCAGGTTCGAATCCTGCCTCGTGTATGGACGTGTGTGATGTCCTTAGGTTAGTTAGGTTTAATTAGTTCTAAGTTGTAGGGGACTGATGACCTCAGAAGTTAAGTCCCATAGTGCTCAGAGCCATTTGAACCATTTGAACCATGACCATTCGAAGCAAAAAAAAAAAGTATAGTAAATATGGCCTCAGTAATGTTTACCTCAAGAACTATGAGCATCTCTTTATCTTCGATACTGTGAAATAGACTGAAGAGTCAAAGAAACTGAAAAACCTTCTAATATGGTGTAGGGCCCCCGCGAGCACGCAGAAGTACGGCGACACGACGTGGCATGGACTCGACTAATGTCTGAACTAATGAAGGAGGGAACTGACACCATGAATCTTACAGGGCTGTCTATAAATCTGTAAGAATACGATGGGGTGGAGATCTCACTTGAACAGCACGTTGCAATGCATCCCAGGTATGCTCAGTGCGTCGTATTGTCCTGCTGGAATTGCCCAAGTCCGTCGGAATGCGCAATGGACATGAATGGATGCAGGTGATCAAAACGGGTGCTTACGTATGCGTCATCAGTCAGAGCCTTATCTAGACGTACCAGGCGTCCCATATCACCCCAACTGTACGCGCCCCATACCATTACAGAGCGTCCACCAGCTTGAACAGTCCTCTGCCGACAAGCAGTGTCAGTGGAGTCATGAGGTTGTCTCCATACCCGCACACGTCCATCCACTCGATACAATTTGAAACGAGACTCCTCCGACCAGGCAACATGATTCCAATCGTCAAAACTCCAATGTCGGCGTTGAGGGGCCCAGGGGATGCGTAAAGCATTGAGTTGTGCAGTCATCAAGGGAACACGAGTGGGCGTTCGGCTACGAAAGCTCATCATGATGACGTTTCGTTGAATGGTTCGCACGCTGACACTTGTTGGTGGCCCAGCATTGAAGTCAGCAGCAATTTGCGGAAGGGTTGCACTTCCGTCACTATGAACGATTCTCTTCAGTCGTCATTGGTCCCGTTTTTGCAGGATCGTTTTCCCGCAGTAGCGATGTCGGAGATTTGATGTTTTACTGGATTCCTGATATTCACTACACATGCTTGAAACTGTCGAACGAGAGAATCCCCACTTCATCGCTACCTTGGCGATGCTGTGCCCCATCGCTCTTGCGCCGACTGTAACATCACGTTCAAACTGACTTAAATGTTGATAGCCTAGCACCGTAGCGGCAGCAGCCTAGCACCGTAGCGGCAGTAATTGATCTAACAACTGCGCCAGTTACTTTTTGTCTTATATAGGTGTTGCCGACCGCAGCGCCGTATTCTGCCTGATTACATATCTGTGTATTTGGATACAATTTCTTTGGCGTTCCAGTGTAGATTTGTTCTATTGCAAGCCCGTTGCTTTCCATATTTTCAGAAGTGCTACTGTGGACCAAAATAAGAAAAAATACATAGTGAAAGCGCCGGCCGGGGTGGCCGAGCGGTTGTAGGTGCTGCAATCTGGAACCGCGCGACCGCTACGGTCGCGGGCTCGAATCCTGCCGCGGGCATGGATGTGTGTGATGTCCTTAGGTTAGTTAGGTTTATTTAGTTCTAAGTTCTAGGGGACTGATGACCTTCGAAGTTAAGTCCCATAGTGCTCAGAGCCATTTGAACCATTTGAACACAGTGAATGCAATGAGCACTTCTTCATCCCTGATACTGTGAAACACATCTCTGCTACCGAACATTTGCTTAGAGCTTTTGAGGTACGCATTTTAGTGCCCGGTATTATAAGACTTCTTGAGTCATCCTTGCCACAGCTAGCCTACTGGGACTCATAAAATGCTAATTTATGTTCGTTATAAATTATTAATAGAATCGGTGTAAATTTGGCCCGGGTTTGCCGCCTCGCAGTACCAGTATTATCTGTTGAGCAAAAATGTTCGGCTATTACTGCTCTTGGGTGTGCAGCTAAAACACTGGAACGGACATAACATTCTTTCTTACCTAGTGTATTTTTTGGGTGTGCTTTCAATCATTGAAACCTAAAGCATCTACTATGCTTTACCTCCATCTTTCAGCTGGGCGTACCTTTCTTGGAACGAAGCGATATATTATTCTCATAGGATGTAGAAAATAACGTAAAGTCCTCCCTTCGCCACGTGGACGTTCATACGGTCTCCTTACATTTTCAAAAACAGTAATTAATTCTCAGCAGTCAGTCAGATAATCTTAGTCCTATTTAGTCAATGCTTCTAAATTCACCTACACCACTTACTGTTCTTTCCAGGCGTCTATAATTTGAGCACCGAGCAAGGTTTCACAGATTAAAGCATTGGGAGGAAGGAAAGAGTGGTAGGGTTAAGCCATGCGTCGACGATGAGGTCATTAGAGAGAGAGCATGAATTCAGTTTGGGGGAAATATGTCAGTAGTGCCATATCAAAGGAACCACCACAGTAGTTGATCTAATAGGTTTACGGTTATCACGGAAAGCCTAAAACCGGATGGCCGGATCGGGGTTTTAACTGCTTGTAACCTCCCAACAGTTTACTTCCGCAACCTCGGAGTAATAAAATGTGACTCATATATAACCTTTCAATAATTAACTGACTGTGAATCTTAACTGGTAAATCTGGACGTCAGCAATGCTGTGTCATGGTTCTGAAAAATCATTCTGAATAAATTGAATATTGTTACCTCAGTGAAGTCGCCGGATAACGCGTACATACACTCCTGGAAATTGAAATAAGAACACCGTGAATTCATTGTCCCAGGAAGGGGAAACTTTATTGACACATTCCTGGGGTCACATACATCACATGATCACACTGACAGAACCACAGGCACATAGACACAGGCAACAGAGCATGCACAATGTCGGCACTAGTACAGTGTATATCCACCTTTCGCAGCAATGCAGGCTGCTATTCTCCCATGGAGACGATCGTAGAGATGCTGGATGTAGTCCTGTGGAACGGCTTGCCATGCCATTTGCACCTGGCGCCTCAGTTGGACCAGCGTTCGTGCTGGACGTGCAGACCGTGTGAGACGACGCTTCATCCAGTCCCAAACATGCTCAATGGGGGACAGATCCGGAGATCTTGCTGGCCAGGGTAGTTGACTTACACCTTCTAGAGCACGTTGGGTGGCACGGGATACATGCGGACGTGCATTGTCCTGTTGGAACAGCAAGTTCCCTTGCCGGTCTAGGAATGGTAGAACGATGGGTTCGATGACGGTTTGGATGTACCGTGCACTATTCAGTGTCCCCTCAACGATCACCAGTGGTGTACGGCCAGTGTAGGAGATCGCTCCCCACACCATGATGCTGGGTGTTGGCCCTGTGTGCCTCGGTCATATGCAGTCCTGATTGTGGCGCTCACCTGCACGGCGCCAAACACGCATACGACCATCATTGGCACCAAGGCAGAAGCGACTCTCATCGCTGAAGACGACACGTCTCCATTCGTCCCTCCATTCACGCCTGTCGCGACACCACTGGAGGCGGGCTGCACGATGTTGGGGCGTGAGCGGAAGACGGCCTAACGGTGTGCGGGACCGTAGCCCAGCTTCATGGAGACGGTTGCGAATGGTCCTCGCCGATACCCCAGGAGCAACAGTGTCCCTAATTTGCTGGGAAGTGGCGGTGCGGTCCCCTACGGCACTGCGTAGGATCCTACGGTCTTGGCGTGCATCCGTGCGTCGCTGCGGTCCGGTCCCAGGTCGACGGGCACGTGCACCTTCCGCCGACCACTGGCGACAACATCGATGTACTGTGGAGACCTCACGCCCCACGTGTTGAGCAATTCGGCGGTACGTCCACCCGGCCTCCCGCATGCCCACTATACGCCCTCGCTCAAAGTCCGTCAACTGCACATACGGTTCACGTCCACGCTGTCGCGGCATGCTACCAGTGTTAAAGACTGCGATGGAGCTCCGTATGCCACGGCAAACTGGCTGACATTGACGGCGGCGGTGCACAAATGCTGCGCAGCTAGCGCCATTCGACGGCCAACACCGTGGTTCCTGGTGTGTCCGCTGTGCCGTGCGTGTGATCATTGCTTATACAGCCCTCTCGCAGTGTCCGGAGCAAGTATGGTGGGTCTGACACACCGGTGTCAATGTGTTCTTTTTTCCATTTCCAGGAGTGTATATATCTGCTCCTATAAGAAATTTTTCTGGCACACCCTAGTGCAATGCTGGACGCTAGATTTGTCACGTATAAAAAGAAACAACTGATGACCATGGATAGGAGAAATTAGTAAAATCTTTAAATTCAGATTAATGATTGTCAAAAGTTAATTTTATAAGAAAGATTATTATTAAATGATTTTTTTTAAAACATTTACATGGGACTTGATATAACAATAGTACAAAATCAGTTGTTACAAATTATATATGCGCGCGGCTGCTTTTACCTCATACTACATCGGTCAGGCACCGCCATCGCTCTCCACGACCGGCCCCAACCGCCCGACTGCGAGCTACTGCTACTACTGCTCTCTGATCTGCGATTCTATTGTAGCTTACATATCGCAGGCAGTGCGTGAGCAGTCGGCCGGCCGGCGTGGCCGTGCGGTTAAAGGCGCTACAGTCTGGAATCGCGTGACCGCTACGGTCGCAGGTTCGAATCCTGCCTCGGGCATGGATGTGTGTGATGTCTTTAGGTTAGTTAGGGTTAATTAGTTCTAAGTTCTAGGCGTCTGATGACCTCAGAAGTTAAGTCGCATAGTGCTCAGAGCCATTTTTTTTGCGTGAGCAGTCCATCGAAGTTACATCTGCTCGAGTGTGCTAGCAATAAATTCCTTAATCATGGACCTCTTACGCGCTGTTCTCCGAAGTCCGAGTAAAGTGTCCCAGCACTGTGACAACACGCTCGGCAGCACACTGGAGTTGCATTCGGGCGGTCGTTTTTTTTTTTCTTTCCTACCCTCGCGTACGTCGAACTTGGGTCGCTTCTCGCTAACCCCGTCGCCGATCGTAATCGCCCTTCCTTCCGTCCTACTCGTACCAAATTATGTTAAAGAAATTGTTAACAGTAGTAACAGCTTTTGTAAAAAAAATTACAGCAGTATTTGCTAATTCCATGACCAGATTCAGGTACCAGGGTCATTTTCAAGTGTTTATCTGAATAAAGATTTTGTTTCGCTTTTAAGGTCTTCTGCTTACTATCTACAAAAAAAAAGTATTGATCGCAACAATCTGTTGATTACTACTTTGTTGACTACTAGTTTCTAGTGCTACAAAGCCGCCTTCAGATCTGCAAAAACGACAATAAACTGCAAATTGACTTTACGTTGACGTGAATTTAACAGTCTCTAAGAACGTACGAGTGAGCGCGGAAGAATAATGCCTTCGAATTTTTTACGTGAAAACTTATATAGCTTTAAAAAATCTAACCTTGTTAACATTCTTCATCTTTATTCTTCGTGCCTACATGTTTATTTTCCAACATGGTCACACTAGTGACCAACACTATTTCTCAACGACAGACCAGTTTGTTGATAACGTCTTTGTAGAAAGTTTGACTGTGTTGATGGAGCCACAACCTCACCTCTGCCTGCACCGGTCCCTCACTATCGAAGTGAAGTCTTCGAATTTTGCAAAAACAGACACAATGTCTTATGGCAGGCTGTTCCAGCTCGTCGGCTCCGTTGTGAGCCGCGGAGCGCTCCCTGCTCCAGGGAGCCGTGTCGCTCTCTGTGACCAGTCAAGTGGGCCGGCACGTGTCGTGGCTGGCTGAGGCAGTAGAGATGGGGGATCCGCTCTTGAACTAATTCATAGAGTTGAATCTTTCAAAGGAGTGAACAATCAGTGATTCAGAAAAAAAGAACGGTAGCTCCAAACGTTTCCCACGGCAGAGAGAGAGAGAGAGAGAGAGAGAGAGAGAGAGAGAGACGGAGCATATCAGCAGCGCCTCTGCTGCTCAGAGCACAGTGCACGCCACACAACACAGCCAGCGCCGGCCTCTGCCCTGCTTCTACCTTGGCTGCCTGCATTGTGCAGTGCCCCATTGGATTTTGTGTTTCACATATGCCGTGCCGTCTGTCTCTGTGCGTCGTCTGCCGCGTGCAGTGTCTGGCGCAGCTTAACTTAGCATCACACTCTGTCGGCGATCATTTCAGTCGCACGTCCTGCCCTCTGGGCAGTTGATGCGAGCAACAGGGCAGAGAACCACCTAGCGGATAACATAGGAACTACTTGCAACAACCTGCTCGCAAGGGAACGGACGATTTGTCTCGGAGTGGGTGAGTTCACCGCTCCCCCCACTCTTGGAACTCGCCCGCTCAACGCTCACCCCACCGTCTCGACTCTAGCCAGAGCGTTGAGCAAAGCGACTCAGGTGTCACTCTGCTCTCTGCGGTCTCAGCTCACGCAGTAATACAGCTCGCGGCTCGACCTGCTCGACTCAGCGCCTCTGCATCGGAGTTCATACCTACTGGATATTGTTCTTCGTAGTAATACTGCTATGTATATTACATTATTATGTTATGTATACACCAATTGTTTTTATTTTATTTTATTTGTTTAAACTGATTAGATTAGGTTCCTGATGACTCCTCTTACTATAGGATTTTTATTATGGACACTCGAATTTTCGCTTTAATTACGAGCGAACTGATAAACGTATTGCAAAATGTGATACACCAATATTTTCCTTGTTTTATTCTATATGCAGCACTTTCGTTTTACAGTCAAATTTATATTTTTTTTTTCTTATTCTGGTACGGATTTTGCGATTTCAGGCGTCTTCGGAAGGAAACGTTCACTTTAAAAATATATGGCTTGCGATGTATTTGTATGAGGTTAATGAAATTTTAATACATTATAGCCAAATATATTGTTAATGTAAATCTCAAGTTACAACATTTTCCGATCACCCAAAAAACCACGATAGTGCAAAATAAACCAATAATCAAAAACTTTGTCATATCGTGGAAATTTTAATAAACAATACAAAATTCTTACTCATTATCTGTGTTACTTCAAAATAGGATAAAATAAGATCAAAATACAGGTATATTACTGGAATAAACCAAGTTTAAAGGGCAATGTGCCTTCCATTTATTTTCTATTGTAAATGAGTGGTGAGTCATGAAAAAGAGCTAATTCATTTCAGGGAGTGAACAGTTCTGATCCAATCTCTGAAAAGAACAGTTTTACCCATCTCTATGAGGCAGGCGGCAAGGCAAGTGTTCTGATGTGCCAGCTGCGTCTTACAAGATCGACAACGTCATACTTTAGCTGCTAAGACGTGGTGACGTGCTACACCAGGAAATACGATGTTCAGGAAATAAATAAAGACTGCAAGCCCAGCATGTGCGGTGCTTTCGTCAAGCGCTAGCGAAAATGCAACAAAGCTCTGCGCCTTTTTCGTGAGCTGTGTCTCTAAATCCACTGCCATGTCCAGGATTCGACGAGACATTGTTTGCTTTGACAAGCAAACCCCTTCAACTGCCTGCACCTCCCTTGGAAACAAACATTCTACAACTGCTACCATTCACGATTTTACGAGTGGTCCCACCGGAAACGGCTTGCCACTTGTCGCAATGATGTGAGCGACCCTGTAACTTGCTTGAATTGCGGATTCAGTAGTGTTTTCTCCGCTCTCGTTCACCTGAAAATTATAAACGCATTACAGAACACGAATTATGTTGCTTGTTTTGATACCCTCCGTATTACGAAACCGTTTTTAAACTTACGTCTCCTGGTATGCCGTTCTTAAGCCTCGCCACCAGTTCTCTGCGTGCAACGCCTTCTAATTGATCGTAGTGCGCTGCGTGAAGACGAGTATAATGTCGTTGTATACTGTACCTCTTCGCAGAATTAAATACTCTGACATACAAGACACTGCGGACGACCATCCCTCACAGTGAATAGAAAGGTATGCTCCAATAGAGGTACAGGGCTCCCGCGGTTAGTCATAGCTGTCATTGAACACGGATAATTGCGTCAGTTGCGGATGCATGCGGCCAGGGGGCAGTGAGTTCGCTTTCCCCCTCCACGCCGGCTCCGAGCTGCCGCAGTGAGCGCTCCGGCTCCATGGAGCTCAGTTGGAACAGCCAGTCTTATAGGATAGCAGCAATCAGTGATTTTGTAATGTTACTTAAAATCCGTCTTGATTGCAAATCTTTTATTCATATGACCGGTTTCGATTCATTCAGAACCATCTTCAAATCTGATATTTCAGTTACAGGAGTAACCCTGTGGGGCGGCGGGTGGATTTTAATGTTATATATAATGTAGAAATTATGCAATTCCCTGCCGATTAACCATATGTGGGGTGGAGGGTGGAAATTAATTGTTCTATATATGTTCCTATTATTTATGCTGTCTTTTGCCGTTCTCAACACTGGCTCTCTAACTACAATATTGGCAGCCAGAAAGTGATTAGCAAAACGTGAAGCCTGTAATTAGAATTCCTAGTGCCCACTTCATCTGAGAAATACACTTATAGATGCAGCTTATAGCTCTGAGGAATTAGGAAATTGTCTGGGATTCATAATCAAAAACGATCGTGTAACAACATTCTCTATATTCTGAAAGTCACAGATGAAAAAAAAAAAGAATCCACACAATCTGACTAACAGAGCAGTTCAGAGTCTAATGCGCTGATGCAACTATAACTGTTCAAATTAAATGTTTAAGTGAATGCTCGCCATAATTTGATGATAATGTTCATCAAACGCCACGCTAAATAATGGTAGAATGTTTGTCCCGCGACGGCACGTGAAAATACGACATACACTAACTGAAGATAGATAATTAAAGTCATCCCAGAATCAACACTTCACTTGAAAATGATTTCATGGTTACGTGTATCCCGAGTAACTTATTACGGCATCCGAGGCTGTTTATAGCAATGATACCGACGCGACGCGACTCCCGACACAGATGGCGTGCTATTCAGCGTTTGGAGAGAACTGGGGCCTTGCTTCCTCACGCAGCGTTCTTATATATAAAGCCGCGGTGCCGACGGCTAAGGGAACGCCAGATCAAATCGGCTCTCCCGCCTAGCCGCTGGGCTAGTAATGCACCACAGTAAGTTACCGAATAAATCATAGCTTCTTTTGCTGATGGCCGATGAAGCTCTTAATTTAAATGTACATTCAACACACAGGTAAGTAATCATAATAAAAGTTTGACGTGGCTAAGTAAAATATTTTGGGCGAGAGAATTAATGTAATTACACTGCACGCAGTAGACGAGCTCTGAACTTGCCCTTTGGAGATTCACTATCGCTATAGTTTTATAGTTATTCAAATGAAACTTCTCAAATCTTTATGGTTATAGCGGATCTCCCTTCTACTTAAATTTAAACATCCTAGCCTTATTTATTAGCCTACTTAATCTATCTTGCTTCCTTAATTTTTAAGACAAAAACCAGAGAATCATGAATTTCCACTAAAATCTTAATTTGTGAAATCCAAAGTACTGTTTCTATTAAATAATTATGAAAAAGGAATCTAAATATAAATTTTTAAGTCTCTAGCTCTTTTCTGTTGCGCCAATGATTTTTACAGAAAAACATCCAAATTTCTGAAATGGTTAAAGTTATTGAACTGATATTCAACACATATTAATTTAGTACTACTCCTGACATGCTAGAACCGTTTCAGGTTATTTATGTGATTTTTAAAGTATTGCGCAACATTTATGACGTCAGAGCTAGTTACAGCGGACTGGCTGGCACACAATGGAAAGACTGATGTGAATTTATTACGGCGTGAGTAGGCTGCTTCCCTACATCACCCTCTCCTTAAATTTTTTGTTTTGTAATGTTAATGAACGAAAAAAAATTTAATTACAAAAAGGGAAGCAAGAGTACAGCTTAACTCCCTATGAAAAATTAAAATTGAAATGTAAACATATAGAAATATTAAAATAAAAATGATTACCTACTTCAATTATTTAAATTACTGGCATGTTCACTGCCTCTTAAGCAATATTATCCCTCAAAATTTAAGCAAATACAATGAAACACTTTGGCATACATATTGCCTTAGACAAACACATAAAAATATGTAAAATTATGAAACTCTTAAATCCATTAAATACATTTTTACATACACAAATTCAAAGAAAATAACACAGTTATTCATGATACAGAAACACATGATTATATCTTAGCAGTCTTTTCTAAATCTGAAAGAAAATCTTATAATCATGACAATTTCATTTTTACACACGTGGTTGTAGCCGCTTTGGCTGGCGTTCTACACCTCCATTCACAAGGGTAGAGGAGGGGAAGTTGCTATGGTGTGCGTCCTTCACGTTCAATCTAAATTACATGGGGAAAGGGGAGGGGTCACTGTGAGTTGTGTCCAAGTCACTCCACGCTTTCACGCAGCTACCAGGCTGCCATTATCTGGTTTGTCCTGTAGAACAAACAAAAAGAGTGCCTCAGACTCTGTTCGCTTAATATCTAAGGGTGGGTCACAATGAAATGGGGATATATACATTTTATCTTCTAATATGTTACTGGAACAAATCGGGACTCTGTGACTGTGAACCCAAAGCGCCCATGTGTGTTCCAGCGTTGTCATTCTGAAGGAGAGGGTGTTCTACGTGTGGAAGAACTCTTAGATTTTAATTTTGATTACAGCACGCTGTTTCTCACCCATCGACAAACCTACGTTACACACCGCGACGTTACACGCTAGAATTCGGAGCCGCTTAGCGACAGAGGACTGCAAATAAGTAGACAGCAAGAATGAAGATGTAGAATGTTAATAAAGTTTGTTTCATTTAAAGAGTTTTCACATCTAACATTCAGATGCATTATTTCCCATAATGACCTCGTAATCCATACTGTACTATCTTGTCTTAATGATTGTAAACGTAGGCTTCCGCAGCCGTTGTCACAGTCAATAAAATTCTTCTAGGTTTGAGGCCACATTGTCATCTGTAAAATTCCGACGTTTCGGCGACAGTTGCAAGGCGCCTTCCTCAGGGTGTACTGCTAACACCCTGAGTAAGTCGCCTTGCAACAGTCGCCGAAACGTCGGAATTTTACAGATGACAATGCGGCCTCAAACCCAGAAGAATTTTACTGGTTGTCTTAATGATATTTAATGAAAATCTCATTCTGGAAACATCCCCCAGGCTGTGGCTAAGCCTTGTCTCCGCAGTATCCTTTCTTTCAGGAGTGCTAGTTTTGCAAATTTCGCAGGAGAGCTTCTGTAAAGTTTGGAAGGTAGGAGACGAGATACTGGCAGAAGTAAAGCTGTGAGTACCGGGCGTGAGTCGTGCTTAGGTAGCTCAGATGGTAGAGCACTTGCTCGCGAAAGGCAAAGGTCCCGAGTTCAAGTCTCGGTCGGGCACACAGTTTTAATCTGCCAGGAAGTTTCATATCAGCGAATACTCCGCTGCAGAGTGAAAATCTCATTCTGGTTAATGATATTTGTTGTTACTCTATCCATTTTTGTAACTAATTCCATTTGTATTTTTTCTTTAACATTTTTATTCATTCAGATAGCCATTTGAAAGTGACCCAGGTGGATGACATCGGTCGTGGTGTTCCAAAATACAGTTGCAGCAACTGTTGAATTTTTTTTTTTTTTTGCAATAAATTGCTACCGTACGAATACCATGAACAACAATGTTGCGCACGCTGCACAAAGTAAATAATATCTCGTTTTATTTTCTACAGAATGTTGAGTCGTGGCATCGCGGTCTATCCAGTCCACAGTCGCGTAAAGCTCCCACTGAAATTTCACATCAACAAATTCCATAGCCATTTCTTCTTCATCGGTGACGGAGATAGCCATCTCTCCATATGGTCACCTTTTTCCTGCCTAATGGAGGGACCTGGTACTGTCTACTGGAAGTGATAAATTATGGTCGACCTGCCAACGTCACGCCATTTTCCGACCTTCCCAGGCGAAGCGTTGCTGCTGTGACCTCGGAGTGTTGCGTATGGATGAGTCCGTTTCAAAAAATCGCTCTAAGACAGCTCCTCACTGACTGGCCACACTGGAATTTCAGAGCGAGTCTTACTGCCCTGCTGGCGACTCACAACAAAATTCTTCCCCATGTTCTGAAGATGACGAACAGATGCTCCGTCGGAGTACATTGCGCAGATTGTACAATGCTCGAGGGGATCAGTGACATTTATTACGTCGACTGTTCGCCGATATTGGGATACGGTTTACACAACTCCCAGGAAATTTTCGCGTACTCTAGCTTCACAACGCGGTTCATTTAACGAAATGAATACCAAAGCACCAGTAACAAAACAACGTGAATGGTGGTATTGGTGCTTTCATTTTTACGCTGGAGAAAGGCGGGAGCAATACAGACGATGAACTGGTTAAGTACGAAGAATTAATGCGCTTGGTAGGGAAATAGACGAAACACTGGAAAGCAAAACATGTCTTTAAAACTGCAATAACAGTAGTACTGATTTTTGTGTTGTTATTCAGTAATCGCTTGTCTTTTGTAACAGACCTGCTGCAGTGTTTAAGAATACAGGTACGGTATCACATATACTACAATAGAAACTGAAAATTAAGCCGTACATATTATAAAAATGTATGTATATATTGGTGTATGCTCCACATCTCCCCGTAAACCACTCAACCAGTTTCAACCAAACTTGCCACATACATACCTCACTATCAGGCAACAGTCGCTATTGCTACCGTAGTTCGGGAGATATGACGTCATAAACAATTAGATGATGATGGCATTGAAACAGAGGATGACACGCGTAAAGCTGAAATACTAAACACCATTTTCCAAAGCTGTTTCACAGAGGAAGACCGCACTGCAGTTCCTTCTCTAAATCCTCGCACAAACGAAGAAATGGCTGACATCGAAATAAGTGTCCAAGGAATAGAAAAGCAACTGGAATCACTCAATAGAGGAAAGTCCACTGGACCTGACGGGATACCAATTCGATTCTACAGAGAGTACGCGAAAGAACTTGCCCCCCTTCTAACAGCCGTGTACCGCAAGTCTCTAGAGGCACGGAGGGTTCCAAATGATTGGAAAAGAGCACAGATAGTCCCAGTCATCAAGAAGGGTCGTCGAGCAGATGCGCAAAACTATAGACCTACACCTCTGACGTCGATCTCTTGTAGAATTTTAGAACATGTTTTTTGCTCGAGTATCATGTCATTTCTGGAAACCCAGAATCTACTATGTAGGAATCAACATGGATTCCGGAAACAGCGATCGTGTGAGACCCAACTCGCCTTATTTGTTCATGAGACCCAGAAAATATTAGATACAGGCTCCCACGTAGATGCTATTTTTCTTGACTTCCGGAAGGCGTTCGATACAGTTCCGCACTGTCGCCTGATAAACAAAGTAAGAGCCTACGGAATATCAGAGCAGCTGCGTGGCTGTATTGAAGAGTTTTTAGCAAACAGAACACAGCATGTTGTTCTCAATAGAGAGACGTCTACAGACGTTAAAGTAACCTCTGGCGTGCCATTGGGGAGTGTTATGGGACCATTGCTTTTCACTATATATATAAATGACGTAGTAGATAGTGTCGGAAGTTCCATGCGCCTTTTCGCGGATGATGCTGTAGTATACAGAGAAGTTGCAGCATTAGAAAATTGTAGCGAAATGCAGGAAGATCTGCAGCGGATAGGCACTTGGTGCAGGGAGTGGCAACTGACCCTTAACATAGACAAATGTAATGTATTGCGAATACATAGAAAGAAGGATCCTTTATTGTCTGATTATATGATAGCGGAACAAACACTGGTAGCAGTTACTTCTGTAAAATACCTGGGAGTATGCGTGCGGAACGATTTGAAGTGGAATGATCATATAAAATTAATTGTTGGTAAGGCGGGTACCAAGTTGAGATTCATTGGGGGAGTGCTTAGAAAATGTAGTCCATCAACAAAGGAGGTGGCTTACAAAACACTCGTTCGACCTATACTCGAGTATTGCTCATCAGTGTGGGATCCGTACCAGGTCGGGTTGACAGAGGAGATAGAGAAGATCCAAAGAAGAGCGGCGCGTTTCGTCACAGGGTTATTTGGTAACCGTGATAGCGTTACGGAGATGGTTAATAAACTCAAGTGGCAGACTCTGCAAGAGAGGCGCTCTGCATCGCGGTGTAGCTTGCTCGCCAGGTTTCGAGAGGGTGCGTTTCTGGATGAGGTATCGAATATATTGCTTCCCCCTACTTATACCTCCCGAGGAGATCACGAATGTAAAATTAGAGAGATTAGAGCGCGCACGGAGGCTTTCAGACAGTCGTTCTTCCCGCGAACCATACGCGACTGGAACAGGAAAGGGAGGTAATGACAGTGGCACGTAAAGTGCCCTCCGCCACACACCGTTGGGTGGCTTGCGGAGTATCAATGTAGATGTAGATGTAGATGTAGATGCGTGAAAAACTTCCGCATCATTCATGACGACTAAATTAATTACTTCTACGCTACTAATTCTATTTGCATTAAACTTCGCAGACAGCATCCAATACGCCACTAAATGCAGCTACAAAATATTGTACTACGCGTAGTTCAGCGGATATGACCCTATAAAAACTGAGACACGCGAAAAACTGTCGCAAAGCGACGACGTATAAATTCATTACTTCTCTGCTACTAACTCTATCGGCAATACATTTACCAGACAATTTCAACATATGCCACTGAATCTACCTACAAAATTACATCATTGTACGGCGTATAGTACAAGAGATATGACGTCATAAGCACACAGATGCGTGAAAAAAATGCATCATCGTGCATGAAGATTTAATACACAACTGCCCATTAAAATTGCTACACCACGAAATTTAACCGACAGGAAGAAGATGCTGTGATTTGCAAATGATTAGCTTTTCAGAGCATTCACACCCAAGGTTGGCGCCGGTGGCGACACCTACAACGTGCTGACATGAGGAAAGTTTCCAACCGATTTCTCATACACAAACAGCAGTTGACCGGCGTTGCCTGGTGTAACGTTGTTGTGATGCCTCGTGTAAGGAGGAGAAATGCGTACCATCACGTTTCTGACTTTGATAAATGTCGGATTAGAGCCTATCGCGATTGCGGTTTATCGTATCGCGACATTGCTGCTCGCGTTGGTCGAGATACAATGACTGTTAGCAGAATATGGAATCGGTGGCTTCAGGAGCGTAATGCGGAACGCCGTGCTGGATCCCAACGGCCTCGAATCACTAGCAGTCGAGATGACAGGCATCTTATCCGCATGGCTGTAACGGATCGTGTAGCCACGTCTCATGCCCTGAGTCAATATATGGGGACGTTTGCAAGACAACAACCACCTGCACAAACAGTTCGACGACGTTTGCAGCAGCATGGACTATCAGCTCGGAGACCATGGCTGCGGTTACCCTTGACGCTGCATCACAGACAGCAGCGCCTGCGATGGTGTATTCAACGACGAACCTGGGTGCACGAACGGCAAAACGTAATTTTTTCGGATGAATCCATGTTCTGTTTACTGCATCATGATGGTCGCATCCGTGTTTGGCGACATCGCGGTGAACTGACGTTGGAAGCGTGTATTCGTCATCGCCATACTGGCGTATCACCCGGCGTGATGGTATGGGGTGCCATTGGTTACACGTCTCGGTCACCTCCTGTTCGCATTGACGGCACTCTGAACAGTGGACGTAACATTTCAGATGTGTTATGACCCGTGGCTCTACCCTTCATTCGGTCCCTGCGAAACCCTACATTTCAATAGGAAAATGCACGACCATATGTTGCCGGTCCAGTACGGGCCTTTCTGGATACAGAAATTGGTCGACTGCTGCCCTGGCCAGCACATTCTCCACATCTCTCATCAACTGAAAACGTCTGGTCAATGGCTGCCGAGCAACTAGCTCGTCACAATACGCCAGTAACTACTCTTGATGAACTGTGGTATCGTGTTGAAGCTGCATGGGCAGCTGTACCTGTACACGGCATCCAAGCTCTGTTCGACTCAATTCCCAGGCCCATCAAGGCCGTTATTATTGCCAGAGATGGTTGTTCTGGGTACTGATTTCTCAGGATCTATGCATTCAAATTGCGTGAAAATGTAATCACATGTCAGTTCTAATACAGGGTGATTCAAAAAGAATTCCACAACTTTAGGAATTTAAAACTCTGCAACGACAAAAGGCAGAGCTAAGCACTATCTGTCGGCGAATTAAGGGAGCTATAAAGTTTCATTTAGTTGTACATTTGTTCGCTTGAGGCGCTGTTGACTAGGCGTCAGCGTCAGTTGATGCTAAGATGGCGACCGCTCAACAGAAAGCATTTTGTGTTATTCAGTACGGCAGAAGTGAATCGACGGCAGTTGTTCAGCGTGCATTTCGATCGAAGTATGGTGTTAAACCTCCTGATAGGTTGTGTATTAAACGTTGGTATAAACAGTTTACAGAGAATGGGTGTTTGTGTAAAGGGAAAAGTTCTGGACGGCCGAGAACGAGTGATGAAAATGTAGCACGCATCCAGCTAGCATTTGTTCGCAGCCCCGGAAAATCGACTCGCAGAGCTAGCAGAGAGCTGCAAATTCCACAATCAACTGAATGGAGAGTCCTACGAAAAAGGTTAGTTATGAAACCTTATCGTCTGAAATTGGTTCAAGCACTGTCTGCAGCTGATAAGATTAAAAGAATCGATTTCTGTGATTTTATCCTTGCTCAAATGGAAACAGATGAATCTTTCCTTTCAAAGATTGTGTTTAGTGATGAAGCAACTTTCCACACTAACGGGAAAGTCAACCGTCACAATGTCTGTATATGGGGCACTGAGAATCCGCGGGAAGCAACTCAGTATGAACGTGACTCGCCTAAGGTGAACATTTTCTGTGCCATTTCAGCCAATAAAGTTTTTGGTCCCTTTTTCTTCGAAGGTGCTACTGTAACTGGACTACAGTATCTGGAGATGTTAGAGAATTGGCTGTTCCCTCAGCTCGAACAAGAAGCACAACAATTCATATTTCAGCAGGATGGAGCGCCACCACATTGGCATTTATCTGTCTGTAACTACCTGAACGTCAACTACCCGAGGCGATGGATCGGCCGCCAGGCAGCCCGTGACAGAGCACTTCATCACTGGCCTCCAAGAAGCCCTGATTTTACCCCCTGCGATTTTTTCTTATGGGGGTATGTTAAGGATATGGTGTTTCAGCCACCTCTCCCAGCCACCATTGATGATTTGAAACGAGAAATAACAGCAGCTATCCAAACTGTTACGCCTGATATGCTACAGAGAGTGTGGAACGAGTTGGAGTATGGGGTTGATATTGTTCGTGTGTCTGGAGGGGGCCATATTGAACATCTCTGAACTTGTTTTTGAGTGAAAAAAAACCTTTTTAAATACTCTTTGTAATGATGTATAACAGAAGGTTATATTATGTTTCTTTCATTAAATACACATTTTTAAAGTTGTGGTATTCTTTTTGAATCACCCTGTATAATATATTTGTACAATGAATACGTGTTTATCATCTGCATTACTTCTTATTGTAGCAATTTTAATGGCCAGTAGTGTACATTTGTTTCTTATTATTAAACCGTACATACAGTCGGGTCGGCTTAAGGAAATCGCTGACACCTGGATGCGCTTTTGACAGCTTTGAACTGCGAAGCGCAAACGGCTGTGGCGAAAAACCGTTCACAGAGCTATGAAGAGGTGTTGCCACAGAGACGCTTACAAAATCCCGTTGTAGATACCGAATCAGCGGAAGTTGTCCAGGACTCTTTTACGGCAGTTTTACAATTTGAAAGTAATGCAACGGCACTACCAACGAATGGTCGTGCAGGGTACGCAGAAGAAGCCGTCAGTGGCGGTGCGGATTGAGGGGGAAGTGAAGACACAATGAAGTTTGCTGGGCGCTCCATGTTTGTGTGACGGTGGCGTGGAAGGCGGTGTGTGCAGCGCGAGCTACAATATTGCTGTTTGACGGCAAACCCTGTTAGATTGGCGTTGGTTTGGCCCTATTAGTATGGACGGAATGGGAAACGACTACCAGGTGGTAGTGCGTGAATTGTGCAATTGAAACTCCTGGAAGAGGAGCAGTACTTCTGTCTGCTTATATATGGATTTTGTGCTGAGTTTTACGGTACGTTTTTCTGAGCTAAAGCGCTGAGCGTGTTAAACTCCTCCAGTTGTTATTAGCCTGTTGTGTCCTCGTCATAAGCGTCGGTGTTAACAGTGGATAGCTGACCGTTATTTCAAATAACTTAAAATGGAATGGTCCAATAAAACATGTCGAAACCAACACTGAAATTTTTTACACAGGAAGAAGACTACGAAAGAAATGCACTGTCAAGAATTTAGCTGCTAAGAGGCACTGCAAGTATTAAAAAAATAGTTGAAAATTGCTAAATTCGTAGCACGACAGGAGGCAGTAGAAATGTTCAAGAGTCGTTCAATAAGTAATGCCCAACATTTTTTTTATCAGAAGATATTTACTGTTGAGAGTCAGAATTTGGTGACAATGTATATCAACATGTACTGTCCACCTTCTATTTTTCTACGTAGTCTCCATCATGTATGGCCGTACGCCAAAGTTGTGGAAGAGCATGTATTCCCTGCTGGTAATAGCTCTTGGCCTGTAGGCGTAGCCACGTTTCAACTGCATGACTGACACTCTCCTCATCTTCCCCGTGGGGGATCCTTAAGCGGTCCAAAGAGATAGAAGTGCGAGGGTGTCAGGTCTGGACCGTAGGGTGGATGAGGAAGTGATGTCCAACCCAATTTCGCGATGTGTTCCCAGGTTCTCAGACGCGTGTGGGCGTGCATTATCGTGTTGGAGCAAGATTTCTGCTGGGTTGTTGTCCGATCGAACACGTCGGAAACGGTTCTTCAGTCTTCACGTTGTAACCTCACCACAAAAATAATAAATGAAAATATTTCAATGTTAATGAGAATAGAGCCAAAGTATAACCTCCCCGCTAAGTTTTGTATAAACGACAATCATTAAATGTTAATGCGAATAAAGCAAGTGTAACCTTCCCGCAAAAATGAAAGAAAATAATTAATTAAATGTAAATGGGACATCGTGCTAAGTGTAACCTCCCTGTAATTATTTTTAAATGATATGAATTGAATAAAAATGCAAATAGAGCCAAATGTTAGCTTCCCACAGTAATAAAACTCAATGATAATAAAAATGTGCAAAAATGTTAAGTCTCCACAAAATTAACGTTAAGGTGAACCTGATAAATTTTATAAGGGCAGCTGCGCTGACCTCAGGCCCTGTGCAATATTTAATCTGATAAATTGATTCTGGGAGGAAAAGCATAGGAAATATTGTTTCAATTGTAATGATTCTTTTCTTAAAAGATTGCTTTGAGAAACAAAATTATTATTGGGGCATTTCTTGAACAAATTAATTACAATTAACATACATTACACTATCAGATGTGCGCAATGCTGCTTCATTACCTTATTTAACAATATACCTCGTCCCGAACCTTGACCAGAGACCCATGTCGACGCCCGCCGACTCCTCACACACAACTCCGACTCGCAACTGCTAACTCGCAACTGCAACTACTGACTCCCTATATGCAACTGCTAACTACATGCTCTCGCGACTCGCTACGTACAACAGTCTCGCAACAGCTAACTCGCAACTGCTAACTACATGCTCTCGCGACTCGCTACGTACAACTACTGCACTCACGCGCGGTCAAGCGCAGACTAGCAACGATAAATAACACTCTCTGGTCAGAGATTCTGTCATGCCTCGCCATCGCTGCTACTGAATACATACGTGTTTCAACGTATACCTCTGAATTGATGGTTGACCCTCTTGGCATCACGTCCACGAGAATGACGCCATCACAATTCCAGAAGACTGTCACCCTGACTTTTCCGGAAGAGGATGTTGTCTTGAATTTTTCCTTTTGTGGTGAATGAGGGTGATGCCACTCCATTGACTGCCTTTTCGTTTCCGGCGCAAAGTGGTGCACCCAGATTTCGTCCCCCATAACGATCCGTGACAGAAATGCCTCTCTGTCTGTCTCAAAACGTTCCAACAATTCAGATGAAATGGTCTTACTTTGAATCTTGTGGTACATTGTGTGCATTCGGAGAACCCATCGTGAGCACCTAATTGAATATCCGAGAGTCTCGATCGTTTCAGGCGCACTTCCAATGCTGAAAGACGACTGTAGAGCCAATTGTCTAGTTGTGATGAGTCGGCCGGCATGAATAATGGCATCCGCACGATTCTGCCTGTTTGGAGCAGTGGCTGTGACAGGACGTCCCGAGCGTGGCTGATCATGCACTTTCTGAGGCTGTAACTTTCTTTACCCATCGCGCATCTGTACTCCTATCAACTGCAGGGTTGCCATAGACTGCACACAAACCTTCATGGATGTTCACAGCGGTTTCTTTTTCTGCACATACGAATTCGATAACAGCACGTTGCTTGTAACGTGAGTCGTATGTAGATGCCATTTTTACGCTGTGCTACGGCTCTGCTATCTGTTAGAACGGTTCGAAACTTCACCGGCGCATACAGCAAACATCAAATGTGAATCACCAACAGGTACGTTTATCTATGTATATTAATGACTTATAAAAAAAATGTGAGGCATTGCTTATTGAACGACCCTCATACGCGTCTACTGGTGCTGTAGCAACTGCGCATGCGCAACTGGGCACACACACAGCCGGGATTGGTGGTACGTTTGTAAACAGGAAACACGACAAAACCGGATCGTAATTTGTAAAGGACGTTTCAGGTTACCGTTAGTTGATAGTTTCTCTGACACTACAGTACACTGTTACTATTGTCTCGAATTAGCGACTCAAGTAACAGCTATTACAAATTATCAGTTGATTTTTGCAGTATTGATAAGTATTGAAAATACAGATGAAACTGAATTAATATTTATTGTGCTTTCCTAAGGCATACGTAGCTGATAGTGCCTTTTCTTTTTCTTCTAGTTTCGCAGTAAGTGTGTAATCCCTGACACAGTGCTCGTCAAATGGCTCTGAGCACTATGGGACTTAACTCCTGTGGTCATCAGTCCCCTAGAACTTAGAACTACTTAAACCTAACTAACCTAAGGACATCACACACATCCATGCCCGCGGCAGGATTCGAACCTGCGACCGTAGCGGTCACGCGGTTCCAGACTGTAGCTCGTTAAAGCCTGTGCTATGGTAAGTGAGCGGAATTCACCGTATGAGAAAGGATTTTCGCATAGACATCGACCGCGTGTACCTGAATGCTGGCAAATCAGACTTACATCCACTCTGTAATAACAATGATACGTCAAGTAAGTTCGAAATGCAATCACACGTCAGGATGGATCAAAAGGAAACCAGAAGATGCTACCAATGTGGCAATAATACGGTCGCCAGCCAAATTAGGCATTAACTGAGTTTCTTCCTTGTACAAGTTGGTATATATTCATGCAAAACAACAAGTTGTAACACGGCATAATATAGTAGAATTTTAGAACCAGAAAGTCTATTGAACTGATAGTTTCACGTTCTGTACTGATATGGAAAATCATGAATACATAACACTGCACTATAACGTTTACTACAAAACTTTATACTGTCTATTAATCTGATTAAAATCGGGCATAGCTTACCCTAGAAATTGTACTTTCATGCCACACACAGAATGTCAATTTTGATAAAGATAAACTGATAAATTTTGACCTTTATATTGACTTTAACTTTTGCTGGTCAAACCAATTTAGAACACTTCAGAATTCAAATGAATGAAGAGGGTACCGTGAAACTGTTGTGATCGCTGTATAAAAAAAAAATTATTATTGAATTTATTATTCATCTAAGATTTCCAGTATATAAGTTACTACTCTTTTCATCTTATTTATTGCTCATTTAAATCCCTTTAAATCTGTCTCGAAATAATAAACTGCATTACTATATCAATACTAAAGTTATCTTTCGACTTCGTTAGACCTTCGCTATTCATTTACTGGTTCATTCAAATGGTTCAAATGGCTCTGAGCACTATGGGACTTAACATCTATGGTCATCAGTCCCCTAGAACTTAGAACTACTTAAACCTAACTAACCTAAGGACAGCACACAACACCCAGCCATCACGAGGCAGAGAAAATCCCTGACCCCGCCGGGAATCGAACCCGGGAACCCGGGCGTGGGAAGCGAGAACGCTACCGCACGACCACGAGATGCGGGCTACTGGTTCATTAACAAAACATTTTTTTTAAGCACCATTCTAATATAGCTAGCTCTGCAAATAATTATTATTAACACAATTTTTAATTTTCATTTCGGGCACTCGGATTGCACAACGTTTGGAAAGGACCCTGTCTAGGTTAGTTGTGAGGATAATTGAATGATGGAAAAGTTCTGGTAAAATTTAGGTTATTATTGCACCAAACAAACACAGTTCACTCTCTGATCCATACGAATACAGTACTAAAAGTTTCAACCTGCTGGTATCGATGCGGCGGTTGGCGGGCGGCAAGATGGCGAGGCACAGAGCACACATACAACCACAGCTATGGTTCTTGACGTATCGGCACTTTAATTCTTCTTAGCGTCGCAATACTTTTCCATTTAGTGCCTATGCAATTTTGCCATGCTGTGTGGGCGTTGGAACGGCGTACCCGAGGCTCAGTGAAGTTATGTCTGCCAGGAGAGCCTCCTCGCTCCAGAAGGTGTTGTCCAAACCAGTGCTAAACTCCAACTACTACTGTGTCCGTTGTGCCGTGCAGTGCCCGCGCGCATTTTCCCGCGCTCGCCTGCCATCCACCTTTTACCGCTCCCTGACAGACCGGGTATTCACCCGAGATTTTGCAATTTACGTATCCTAACACATTGCCTACGTATGGACGAGACGCACAGTTACAATTTTAAACATCCTACAACAGTTTCAACATTTGTCACATTTCAATTCTATTACAATATTACTTGACATTTGACATAAACATTAATATTCACATTGAAACTTATTTACAGATTTCTTAACATAATGGCATGAAACAAAAAGAAATGAAATCAGAACATCAATTACACAAGTTTATGGTAAAACCAGATGAAAAGAATTACCTATATGTACGAGGGCAGTTCAATAAGTAATGCAACACTTTTTTTTCTGAAACAGGGGTTGTTTTATTCAGCATTGAAATACACCAGGTTATTCCTCAATCTTTTAGCTACACAACACTATTTTTCAACGTAACCTCCATTCAATGCTACGGCCTTACGCCACCTTGAAATGAGGGCCTGCACGGTACCATTCCACTGGTCGATGTCGGAGCCAACGTCGTACTGCATCAATAACTTCTTCATCATCCGCGTAGTGCCTCCCACGGATTGCGTCCTTCATTGGGCCAAACATATGGAAATCCGACGGTGCGAGATCGGGGCTGTAGTGTGCATGAGGAAGAACAGTCCACTGAAGTTTTGTGAGCTCCTCTCGGGTGCCAAGACTTGTGTGAGGTCTTACGTTGTCATGAAGAAGGAGAAGTTCGTTCAGATTTTTGTGCCTACGAACACGCTGAAGTCGTTTCTTCAATTTCTGAAGAGTAGCACAATACACTTCAGAGTTGATCGTTTGACCATGGGGAAGGACATCGAACAGAATAACCCCTTCAGCGTCCCAGAAGACTGTAACCATGACTTTACCGGCTGAGGGTATGGCTTTAAACTTTTTCTTGATAGGGGAGTGGGTGTGGCGCCACTCCATTGATTGCCGTTTTGTTTCGGGTTCGAAGTGATGAACCCATGTTTCATCGCCTGTAACAATCTTTGACAAGAAATTGTCACCCTCAGCCACATGACGAGCAAGCAATTCCGCACAGATGGTTCTCCTTTGCTCTTTATGGTGTTCGGTTAGACAATGAGGGACCCAGCGGGAACAAATCTTTGAATATCCCAACTGGTGAACAATTGTGACAGCACTACCAACAGAGATGTCAAGTTGAGCACTGAGTTGTTTGATGGTGATCGGTCGATCATCTCGAACGAGTGTGTTCGTACGCTCCGCCATTGCTGGAGTCACAGCTGTGCACGGCCGGCCCGCACGCGGGAGATCAGACAGTCTTGCTTGACCTTGTGGCGATGATGACACACGCTTTGCCCAACGACTCACCGTGCTTTTGTCCACTGCCAGATCACCGTAGACATTCTGCAAGCGCCTATGAATATCTGAGATGGCCTGGTTTTCCGCCAAAAGAAACTCGATCACTGCCCGTTGTTTGCAACGCACATGCGTTACAGACGCCATTTTAACAGCTCCGTACAGCGCTGCCACCTGTCGGAAGTCAATGAAACTATACGAGACGAAGCGGGAATGTTTGAAAATATTCCACAAGAAATTTCCGGTTTTTTCAACCAAAATTGGCCGAGAAAAGAAAAGTGTTGCATTACTTATTGAACTGCCCTCGTACAATAGTACGGAGTCGTTTTTGTTACAAGTGGAATCCTACTAAGGTTCTCAGTTTAGCAATGATGAAATTTGAAGAACGTGGTTCCCAGCCGAAATCACATGCTTCTTTTGAGCACGTACATTTGTGTTACTTTTTAGCTGACTTCCTTGACATTCATTCGAACGACGTCAGTTGTGCCAGTATCAGTTCTGAAGAAGAATACCTTCCAAGACAAGAAAAGTACTGCAAGAGCTTTCGGCGAAGACAGTGAAACATTGGTTAAAGGAAGGAGGAAAAAACGCTTGAAGTTACGTAGTGTACAAAGTCGTTTTCATTTCGTAAAATCGGAGCGTGAACTGTACAAATGAAAGAATGGATTAAATGAATTAAGAAATATGCGGCAAACGGAAACCCGAAACAATCTGAATTAAAAAACTCTTCTAATTATTTAGCACTGTCCGTGAGAGGCTGTGCACCGTTACCGATATAGATCTACGAGACTGGACCCTCCGAACTGCATCTGACATGAACATTGCTAATTTCCAGGCTTCGTCCACCTGGGTGCGCACGTTCAAGAAATCGTACTGAATAGGAAGTCTCAAAATTACCAAGTTTTGCGTCACGTAAGCGTGTAGAGCATTTGCCAGTGAGACAATGCTATAGAGGAATTCATAGCTGACGTAAAGATGAAACTTGCTGTTATCCCCGCTACTACTGTGTATAACGCTGATCAGTCAGGTTTCACGAAAGAACTGCGTGCACACCGAACTTTATCATTTCTGGGTGAAAAAAAGACGGAGTCGGTTGCCCAGTCAATGGATGCGATGACACATGCATATGCGATAACGCCAGTGGTTTACAGTTTCCGCAGCTGTATATCTGTCGTCAACAACTGGAAGACAAATTAGGACCAGAAATAAAAAATGGACTGTTTAGTTGCAAAAATCTTGTAATCAACGTATCAAAATCTGGAAAAATGGGAAAGAATAATTTTCAACATTTCGTTCGAAACGCATTCCTACCAGCTGCAGAAATTAATTCATTGCTTTTGTTGGAGTCATGGTCTGGACATAACGACGCGAGAGTGACGAAACATCTAGAAGTAATATAGTTTCCACCTGGAACTACTAGTGCGATTCAACCTCCCGATAAAGAATTTTTTCGACAGTGGAGAGCATTTTTCAGGAAATTACCAGGCAACATTATTTCCGAAACGTCTCTGTCATTTCAGATTTATCAGCGGAACAGCATTCTTAAGCTCCAGTCGTTTGTTCATTACCAGTTTTCTTCGCCACGTTTTACGATTTTGATCAAGTATGGAGGCTCCATCCCATTTCTGTCTAAATAAAACTAGTGGTTACTGCGAAGTGCCTGACTGCATCAATTTTTCCTTTGCCCGGTGTGCCTGGTGCAAGGAAAATGTTTCTTTCTCTAATTCAATAGACGCTTCGCATTTTTGTGACGACTACAGCAAATAAATAAAGAACTGTTTCACTGATAGTCAAATGTACAACATTTAAACATTATTATAAGAAATGGCCTACAGGAATTGCTATAAAATGTAGTATTGAGAGGTACATTTCATTTCAACAAATTAAAAGTTCTGATTGATGGATGTCATCTGTGGCTTCAAACACTGCCATGATTTTATTTTCTCTGCTTGCCACTTTTATCAGAATTACATGTGCAAGAACTGAACTGTCGATATGACGTTATGCAAAAAAATGCATGTATTGTTTAAGCCAGGTTTTCACCGGAAAAAACAAGCTAACAAACAGGAGCAAAAGAGAATTCTCTCTGGTGTACCCGGTAGGCCTCTTGTAGGTCTATCAACCGGACGCCACTGCAGTTACTTAGGTGTCCCTAACTTTCCCCAGTTACCTAATCAGATAATGGAGACCAGCAGTTTAACGTGGAATCCAAAACACGTCATTCGTGGCCACTCCATCTATGAGAAGTGAATGCTCAATTAAAAATCATAGTGAAAAAGTTGTAGTCTGAACCGGATTTGATCCCGGGCCCTCTGAATGGATCACGAAGCTTGTGCTTTGCCACTAGAATGTTTTTGTTTTAGAAAAAAAAAAAAGAATATGATCATTAGACCTTACAGGCGTAGTGGAAACGCTAGCTGTGCCACCTTTCGAGGTGATGCTCGTCGTCGGTAATTAGTGTTCTGTTTATAAACTTCCCCTCAGTGGTAATGAGAAGCCAGGCAAAAATGGCAGCCCACATACAAGGAAAATTTTGGACTAGTAATATGGAGAGATGGAGATGCAATACCATGTAAAGTGCACGACCTCCACACACGTCACGCTTCCATACAAACTGGGCGACTTAATTTGATTTGAAATACTGCATTCCTTCATTTTTTATTAAATATTATCTGATAGTGATTGCAAATACATGAAATTCTTCCTTCCTGCGCTGTTTTGCAAACTCCGTCAAGGACAGTGCGCTCGCCGTGCAAAAAAAACTTCACCAAATATCAAAATTTCACATTGTGACTCTAACAAGATAGAGTTGTATCTTGTATGCCGAATATTAGCTCCAAAAACTAAAAACTAATAACACAGCGTTCATAGGTAGTGTTCGCTACCTCGCGTACTCTTCCGCTCCCTCTAGTATAAACGATTCTACCCATATACAAGTGAGTGGTAGTGCATTTTCAGCAAGTGCTCGTTGGCTGATATTTGCTTCCATTCGCTCCATTTGAAACTAAGCTTTAGGTGCTTAAAATTGGTGTCTGTGAACTCCGGATAATTTCGCCACGTGGCGCTGCGTGAGTGGTTCGCCGAATCGCTCGCAAGGCGGGCATGGCTGTACAAACCACTGCTACGAGGTGTCCTTCGCGCGGCAAAGATGTGTAACTTCAACATTGTTTACAAAATACTTGCAGTGCTTCTCAGCGGCTAAAATTTTGGCACTGCATTTGTTTCGTTGTCATCTTCCTGTGTAAATATTTCAGGGTAGGTTTTCGACATGTCTTATTGGACCATTCCCTTGTTAGTAGCGGTGCGCCGGCCGGTGTGCCCGAGCGGTTCTAGGCGCTTCGGCCTGGAACCGCGCTGCTGCTACTGTCACAGGTTCGAATCCCGCCTCGGGCATGGATGTGTGTGATGTCTTTAGGTTAGTTAGGTTTAAATGGTTCTGGGGGACTGATGACCTCAGATGTTAAGTCCCATACTGCCTAGAGCCATTTTTAGTAACGGTGCCCGCCAGCAGATGCACATTGAAACGCAGAAATAACGGTCTCGCAGCTGGAACAGCTGATGACTATATTGTTTGTTGTTACTGTATTAATCTCAGTTGTTCGTTTATGCCGTCGCCATTTACTTAATTTGTTTCGGAATGACAACTATATTATTACTTAGCGTATGATGTTCCACGTAATGATTCTGGAGTTGTTGTTTTGTTAAAGTAAATTATTGTCTGAGTGGAGCTTCTGTCCCTAAAAATTTCTGAATGTTGATTATGCTGCGAAATTAATTTCTACACGGCCACAGGCAAATCTAATTGGTATGAGCGGTCGCTGATTCCCTTTTAATCTTTTGATTAATCCGATCCTGTAATTTTGTTTTAAATACTTGTTTTGGCTATTGATTGAAGCACCATGCCGGCCGGGGTGGCCGTGCGGTTCTAGGCGCTACAGTTTGGAACCGCGTGACCGCTACGGTCGCAGGTTCGAATCCTTCCTCGGGCATGGATGTGTGTGATGTCCTTAGGTTAGTTAGGTTTAAGTAGTTCCAAGTTCTAGGGGACTGATGACCTTAGCAGTTAAGTCCCGTAGTGCTCAGAGCCATTTGTACCATTTGAAGCACCATGTAAATTACGGCTCTGTTACACTCAGTAGTCGTTAAGTGACTAAATCTTGAATTAAATTGCATCTTTTATGGTTTATTATTAATAATGTGTTGTAAGTGCTTGTGTATTAAAGTTAAGCTAGCACATCCTCATCTAAGATCTGGCTACCTTAGCAGAAGATTACCGGAATACGGAATAATCCTGGCACAGAGTCGGCCAAATTTAACGTAACGTGAGGTTCTCTGCATAACTTTGCCCGTTGTTTGAAAAGAGGTTTAGGCCCATCTAAATTTTGGGCAACAATCCCTTCACAGATTAAGTTTATAAAGGTCGCAATGGATAACGCAATGAATTATTATGGGGCAGTCAGAGAACACTACGTCCCGTTAGCTGCACTTGTGCCAAGATCTACGTATTTCAGTAGCATCATCATCGATGAAACAAATGTTACTCTGTTTTCAGACGTTTGGAAAGGGATAATTTAAACTAGCACGGAAATAGTTTCAGATGATATTTATTTTGGCTAAGATTTCTCATGATAAGAGTAGTCTTTCGTATTTAATAGACAGACAAAACACTCTTGATACATTTACATAAACGGACCTATGGCCTCACGTTCGCCTTAATTTGGCGAGTCCTGTGGGGTGAGGAAAATCTGGAGAGCACGTGGTCAATGCTCAGTTTCGAAACACATACACTCATGTGCATTACATCCACATGCCGAACAAAATGTTGATAGCATTTTTGTAAGAAGTGTTGTATGTACCTGGTGGTTGGCATCGAGCAGGATTTTGGGTGGCTGCATACCTTTGCGTGAAGCGCTTCGAATCATTCTTTCTCAAATGTACGCTCGATATAATTTTAGACTGATAGTTTACAAGTCCACCACAAACGAAATAATAGGGCAAGCCGAAATTGTTAAGGCTTTGACTACGATTTGAATCTAGGGACCGTGTGTTCGCGACTAACGGAAATCATCTTATTATGCCACTGATTAACTGAACCAAAATTGTAACCAGAACCTAAATGGTAGCCGGCCGGTGTGGCCGAGCGGTTCTAGGCGCTTCAGTCTGGAACCGCGCGACCACTACGGTCGCAGGTTCGAATCCTGCCTCTGGAATGGATGTGTGTGATGTCCTTAGGTTGTAACCTCCCCACAAAAATATTATAATTAAAATGGTGAACCAAGTGTAACCTCCCTACAAAAATAATAATAATGAAAATGGACCAATTATTATGGAACCAAGTGTAAACCCCCACAGAAATATTTCAATTAGAAACCAAGAACCATGAACCATGAGCCATGCGTAACCTCCCACAAAAATATAATAATTAAATGAATTTTTTAAGTTATTGTAACCTCTGAACAAAATTGATTTTAATGTAACCTCTGAACAAAATTGGCTCCCATTCATGATCTCTATGCTGAAATACATTCACATTTAATGTTCCCACAAAATTCTTTTCTCCTTTAATGTTAAGTTCGAAACAGAGAAATTCCTAAACATCAAAATTATAAAAAAAAAAATTAGTAACCTGGTAAATTTTATGAGGACAGCAGCGCTGCCCTTCGGCCCTGTATTCTGAATAAAAAAGCAAAAATTCTTACCTCAATAAAAACTGCAAATATATCTGCTCTTATGTAGAAATTTTCTGGCACAGCTTCGTGCAATGCTGGTGTATATATATATATATATTTTTATTGTTGGAACGAATGATCATGCATTGGAAATATTCTTTAAATTGAAATGAATGCTTTTCTTTTAAAAAATTACTTTATAGCATGAAAATTATTATTGCGGCATTTTTGAAAGAAGTTAATAACAGTTAATATACATTACAAGATATGCGCAAGGCTGCTTCTTTACCTTCTACAATAATACTCATCCTCCAGAGTCCCGACCAGAGCAGACTGCCGACACGCGCAGTCACGCGCCGACTAGCACGGACTGAAGACTAACGCAGACTGACTACTACTGCCGACACGCGACAAGCAACGACTAACGATGTACTACTCTCTGGTCAGAGACTGCCATGCCTCGCCCATCGCCGGCAATGCATACGTCTTACAAGGTTAGTTAGGTTTCAGTAGCTCTAAGTTCTAGTCCCATAGTGCTCAGAGCCGTTTGAACATAAATGGTAATTCAAAATAGCTAGGACAAGCAACTGTTGAGATTAAAAATTGCTAACACATTCAAATACCTTTATGTCCCTCGTTCGACGCAGACGTTCTGAAGGAACGTCTGGATGGCTTACCTGTCTTCCGAACAACCCCTGTAACCGTCGCGCGGAGCCCTATTCGAACCGCCCCAGTTGGTGGGAGAGGCCCATGACCAACCTCTGCTGCGGAAAACGTTTTTGCTTTTCTCATCTTTGGCCAAGCCCTCCTGTTCCTGCTCTCTGCCTTCCACCGACACCGTTTAAGTTGGTAGAAGATTAGGAAAACTTCTCTGGTCCGTCTGCTACTTCATTTAATTCATTTACACTTGACCACACACTTTCAGGAAGGGTGAAAAAATGGAAATCAGGACACAGGACGTGCTCATAAGACTGAAAAGAAATGTGTCGACTTATATTGTTTTTACAGGCATGCAGTTGTCGGAGCAGAGATTAATTAGTTGAATCAATTTTACATTATTATATGTCAGGCAGTATGGAGATTTGTTTTTGCACTCATTTTTAGTCATGTAACGACACCTATTGTGGTGTTACAATGTTTTATTTTAGTTCCTAGTAGATCGCTGACAAAATGGATATATGGGTATTATCGGGTTGGTCAGCTAGTATGCCTGTAATTGCAACCGAATCCTCCAGCTCGACGAGGTATCGATCGTTGATTACTCACTGGGGACGGCTGCGAAATATACCGACAGTACCTTCAGTGACAGAGTTCTTTAGAAGTTCACAGACTTTATCTCCTCTCCTAATTATTAGGGCCGTTATTGAAGCTAGTGGCGGCGATATACAGAGATAGCGTGGTGCCCCCTGGGCTCACTAACTTCTTGCCCAGTGAACTTACTGTGCGAGATGGAACTCCGAGCTCGCATATCACAGTGACTTAGCGCGGTATGGTTTACGTGCCAGAAGATTTAGCAGCAACAATAAATTCGTTATAACAAAAACTCAATATATCATCTATTACTATCCAGAGCCGGCCGCTGTGGCCGAACGATTCTAGGCAGTTCAGTCCGGGACCGCGCTGCTGCTACGGTCCAGCATTGAGCGTCTTATTTGCCTAATAGGTACGACACACGGTGTTATTTTAATAGTTACGCTATTTTCGCCGATCCTTTTTCTTAGTCATCAGTATTCTGACTGGTTTGATGATGCCGACCACGAATTCCTCTCCTGTGCTAACCTCTTCATCTCAGAGTAGCACTTTCAACCTACGCCCTCAATTATTTGCTAGATATATTCCAATCTCTGTCTTCCTCTACAGTTTTTGCCATCTACAGCCCCCTCCAGTACCATGCAAGTCATTCTCTGATGTCTTAACAGATGTCCTATCACCCTGTCCCTTCTCCTTGTCAGTGTTTTCCACATATTCCTTTACTCTCCTATTCTGCGCAGAACCTCCTCATTCGTTACCTTATCAGTCCACCTAATTTTCAACATTCTTCTGTAACACCACATCTCAAATGCTTCGATTCTTTTCTGTTCCGACTTTCCAACAGTCCATGTTTCACTGCAATACAAAGCTGTGCTCCAAAAGTACATTCTCAGAAATTTCTTCCTCGGGTTAAGGCCTATCTTTGATACTAGTATATTTCTCTTGCTAGAATACCCCTTTTGCCAGTGCTAGCGTGCTTTTGATGTCCTCCTTGCTCCGTCCGTCATTGGTTATTTTGCTGCCTAGGTAGAAGAATCTTTATTTCATCTACTTCGTGACCGTCAATCCAGACTTTAAGTTTCTCGCTGTTCTCATTTCTGCTACTTCTCATTACTTTCGTTTTTCCTCGCTTTACTCACAATCCATATTCTGTACTCATTAGACTGTTCGATCCATTTAGCAGATCATGTAATTCTTCTTCACTTTCACTCAGGATAGCAATGCCATCGGTGAATCGTATCATTGATATCCTTTGACTTTGAGTTTTAATTCTACTCCTGAATCTTTCTTTTATTCCCATTATTGCTTCTTCAATGTACTGATTGAACAGGAGGGGCGAAAGGCTACATCATTGTCTTATATCCTTTTTAAAATCAGCACTTCGTTGTTGATCGTCCTCTCTTATTATTCCCTCTTGGCTGTTCTTGTACATATTGTGTATGACCCATCTCTCCCTATAGCTTACCCCTATTTTTCTCAGAATTTCGAACAAATTGCACAATTTTACATTGTCGAACGCCTTTTCCAGCTCGACAAATCCTACTAAGGTGTCTAGATTCTTCTTTACACTTGCTTCCATTACGAACCGCAACGTCAGAATTGCCTCTCTGGTGGCTTTATCTTCAAAAGCCAGACTGATCGTCATCTACCATATTGTTTTCTTGTCCATTCTTGTGTATATTATTCTTGTCAGCAACTTGGTGCCGATTCCGATGCAGCACCGAAAGGAATCGACTATTCGTCTGAGAACCCGACGACTTTTTGATTGAAACCCAGCTTCTGTGGGCACCGTGCACTTAAGCTATGCAGCTATGCTGTACTGTATCGTTCAAGCGTGGATGTGTCTACGATGTGGGTTAGTTTGGTAGTTAGTTTCATGTTCCATGGACCATTTGGAACGAGGCATCATAACGATGTGTAGCGAGTCATTTTACATTCCCATTGCAAATTATTTTGTAATTACGGTCGCTACATGTTGAACACTTATAATTTTATTAAATATACAGATGTTAGTTAATACTTCCTACCGGCCACCTTTTACACATTACAACAATAGAAATTCTTCTGTGAAACAGGAATCATCAAGCACAAACTTTTTCCGTATGTTTATAAATTTTATTAACCTGTCTGTCAGATTTTATATCACTCGGGAACTTACGAAAAATTATAATTCCATCATTGTCCTCCCCCCCCCCATGAACCATGGACCTTGCCGTTGGTGGGGAGGCTTGCATGCCTCAGCGATACAGATAGCCGTACCGTAGGTGCAACCACAACGGAGGGGTATCTGTTGAGAGGCCAGACAAACGTGTGGTTCCTGAAGAGGGGCAGCAGCCTTTTCAGTAGTTGCAAGGGCAACAGTCTGGATGATTGACTGATCTGGCCTTGTAACAATAACCAAAACGGCCTTGCTGTGCTGGTACTGCGAACGGCTGAAAGCAAGGGGAAACTACAGCCGTAATTCTTCCCGAGGGCATGCAGCTTTACTGTATGATTACATGATGATGGCGTCCTCTTGGGTAAAATATTCCGGAGGTAAAATAGTCCCCCATTCGGATCTCCGGGCGGGGACTACTCAAGAGGATGTCGTTATCAGGAGAAAGAAAACTGGCGTTCTACGGATCGGAGCGTGGAATGTCAGATCCCTTAATCGGGCAGGTAGGTTAGAAAATTTAAAAAGGGAAATGGATAGGTTGAAGTTAGATATAGTGGGAATTAGTGAAGTTCGGTGGCAGGAGGAACAAGACTTCTGGTCAGGTGACTACAGGGTTATAAACACAAAATCAAATAGGGGTAATGCAGGAGTAGGTTTAATAATGAATAGGAAAATAGGAATGCGGGTAAGCTACTACAAACAGCATAGTGAACGCATTATTGTGGCCAAGATAGATACGAAGCCCACGCCTACTACAGTAGTACAAGTTTATATGCCAACTAGCTCTGCAGATGACGAAGAAATTGAAGAAATGTATGATGAAATAAAAGAAATTATTCAGATTGTGAAGGGAGACGAAAATTTAATAGTCATGGGTGACTGGAATTCGAGTGTAGGAAAAGGGAGAGAAGGAAACATAGTAGGTGAATATGGATTGGGGGACAGAAATGAAAGAGGAAGCCGCCTGGTCGAATTTTGCACAGAGCACAACATAATCATAACTAACACTTGGTTTAAGAATCATGAAAGAAGGTTGTATACATGGAAGAACCCTGGCGATACTAAAAGGTATCAGATAGATTATATAATGGTAAGACAGAGATTTAGGAACCAGGTTTTAAATTGTAAGACATTTCCAGGGGCAGATGTGGACTCTGACCACAATCTATTGGTTATGACCTGTAGATTAAAACTGAAGAAACTGCAAAAAGGTGGGAATTTAAGGAGATGGGACCTGGATAAACTAAAAGAACCAGAGGTTGTACAGAGATTCAGGGAGAGCATAAGGGAGCAATTGACAGGAATGGGGGAAATAAATACAGTAGAAGAAGAATGGGTAGCTTTGAGGGATGAAGTAGTGAAGGCAGCAGAGGATCAAGTCGGTAAAAAGACGAGGGCTAGTAGAAATCCTTGGGTAACAGAAGAAATATTGAATTTAATTGATGAAAGGAGAAAATATAAAAATGCAGTAAGTGAAACAGGCAAAAAGGAATACAAACGTCTCAAAAATGAGATCGACAGGGAGTGCAAAATGGCTAAGCAGGGATGGCTAGAGGACAAATGTAAGGATGTAGAGGCCTATCTCACTAGGGGTAAGATAGATACCGCCTACAGGAAAATTAAAGAGACCTTTGGAGATAAGAGAACGACTTGTATGAATATCAAGACCTCAGATGGAAACACAGTTCTAAGCAAAGAAGGGAAAGCAGAAAGGTGGAAGGAGTATATAGAGGGTCTATACAAGGGCGATGTACTTGAGGACAATATTATGGAAATGGAAGAGGATGTAGATGAAGATGAAATGGGAGATATGATACTGCGTGAAGAGTTTGACAGAGCACTGAAAGACCTGAGTCGAAACAAGGCCCCCGGAGTAGACAATATTCCATTGGAACTACTGACGGCCGTGGGAGAGCCAGTCCTGACAAAACTCTACCATCTGGTGAGCAAGATGTATGAAACAGGCGAAATACCCACAGACTTCAAGAAGAATATAATAATTCCAATCCCAAAGAAAGCGGGTGTTGACAGATGTGAAAATTACCGAACTATCAGCTTAATAAGTCACAGCTGCAAAATACTAACACGAATTCTTTACAGACGAATGGAAAAACTAGTAGAAGCCAACCTCGGGGAAGATCAGTTTGGATTCCGTAGAAACACTGGAACAGGTGAGGCAATACTGACCTTACGACTTATCTTAGAAGAAAGATTAAGGAAAGGCAAACCTACGTTTCTAGCATTTGTAGACTTAGAGAAAGCTTTTGACAATGTTGACTGGAATACTCTCTTTCAAATTCTAAAGGTGGCAGGGGTAAAATACAGGGAGCGAAAGGCTATTTACAATTTGTACAGAAACCAGATGGCAGTTATAAGAGTCGAGGGACATGAAAGGAAAGCAGTGGTTGGGAAGGGAGTAAGACAGGGTTGTAGCCTCTCCCCGATGTTGTTCAATCTGTATATTGAGCAAGCAGTAAAGGAAACAAAAGAAAAATTCGGAGTAGGTATTAAAATTCATGGAGAAGAAATAAAAACTTTGAGGTTCGCCGATGACATTGTAATTCTGTCAGAGACAGCAAAGGACTTGGAAGAGCAGTTGAATGGAATGGACAGTGTCTTGAAAGGAGGATATAAGATGAACATCAACAAAAGCAAAACAAGGATAATGGAATGTAGTCTAATTAAGTCGGGTGATGCTGAGGGAATTAGATTAGGAAATGAGGCACTTAAAGTAGTAAAGGAGTTTTGCTATTTGGGGAGCAAAATAACTGATGATGGTCGAAGTAGAGAGGATATAAAATGTAGGCTGTCAATGGCAAGGAAAGCGTTTCTGAAGAAGAGAAATTTGTTAACATCCAGTATAGATTTAAGTGTCAGGAAGTCATTTCTGAAAGTATTCGTATGGAGTGTAGCCATGTATGGAAGTGAAACATGGACGATAAATAGTTTGGACAAGAAGAGAATAGAAGCTTTCGAAATGTGGTGCTACAGAAGAATGCTGAAGATTAGATGGGTAGATCACATAACTAATGAGGAAGTATTGAATAGGATTGGGGAGAAGAGAAGTTTGTAGCACAACTTGACCAGAAGAAGGGATCGGTTGGTAGGACATGTTCTGAGGCATCAAGGGATCACCAATTTAGTATTGGAGGGCAGCGTGGAGGGTAAAAATCGTAGAGGGAGAGACCAAGAGATGAATACACTAAGCAGATTCAGAAGGATGTAGGTTGCAGTAGGTACTGGGAGATGAAAAAGCTTGCACAGGATAGAGTAGCATGGAGAGCTGCATCAAACCAGTCTCAGGACTGAAGACCACAACAACAACAACAACATTGTCCTCTCCATTTTGTACTAAAGACAACCTTAATGTGGAGTACTGAATGTCATTTTTCTTTCTGATATTGTAATTATATACGCCACTGTTCTCTTCGGCTGCGGTGGATTATTTACAACAAACTTCTTGAAGGAATAAATGTACTGTTTAGCAGTAGTCAGAATGGCCGACTCCTAAAACACATATCTTCAAGACGATCGTGAATGAGAGTCACATATTATTCCCACTACATGTTTTTGAGCAATAGAGACTTTTTTTCTTAAAGATGAGTCACCCCAGGACGTTATCCCACATAACATTATTGAATGAAAATACGCAAAATATTGAAAGTTAACCCTTTGGGGACTATATAAATGATTGGGTGAATGTGTGCAAAATTTACTAACAACATTTATTTTTGTTAAACCAGACATAAAATATGCTAAACAAGTTATTGGTTGAATACTGTAAACAACTAACAGGTGGTTTAAGAGTACAATGGACAAGGATCCTGGGTGGCAGAGGTGAGTCAAGTACTCTGAACCTAAAAACGTGGATAACGCAACTTGGAGGTGAGATTTGAGGCGGCAGCTGTGAATGGATCGCGGCCACGAAAGAAATGCAAAAATCTCACGGTCTAGCGATCAGGCAGAGGATCGTTAGTTACTCTCTACCAGAGCCCTGAAATCACGGTAGATTTCAGTGTGTGACACACCCGTCCGCCGGTCGTACTAAGGACCAATTTGGCTCACTTATGCGACATAGCGCACAAGGATACCAAACGACAAGACTGGTAAACCAAAAACGAATAAGTGTGTCCTCGGCAAACGAGTAGTCCAGTAGTCCGAGGCATTTGAAGTTCAAAAATGGTTCATGTGGCTCTGAGCACTAGGGGACTTAACATCTGTGGTCATCGGTCCCCTAGAACTTAGAACTACTTGAACCTAACTAACCTAGGGACGTCACACACATCCATGCCCGAGGCAGGATTCGAACCTGCGACCGTGTACTTGAAGTCACACTGTCGGTGTAGTGAGAACTTCACCACAGGCTCCCCAGTCTGAACTATTCGCAAGTGAAGTCAGTCTCAGGACAGGTCCCAAGCACCAACCACACATGCCAGAGCATCGACCAGAAGTCCTCTTACCAGACCAAAGTCCTGCACCTGAGAGCTTCCCAACTCTCCAGGGAAAAAATCCGTTTTTCCCGCCAAGTGCACGAACGACACCGCCTTCACGCCGTCTTGAGCCAGTCAGGGGGCTCTAGAGGCGCTAAATCTCCCCCCCCCCCCCCCCACACGACAGAACAAACTCATGTCGAACCAGGGCAACAGTTAAGAAACCTGCATCTCTAAAAAAAAAAAAAGAAACTGCCAACTACTGGCTTTTTTAAGTTTTCGCAGAGGGGAAGACGATTTTCTCCAAAATCACATCGCTTCCCATGGCAACAAGTGAACAGATATCATCTTAGAAATCTTTACCTAAATCGCCTGTCCCTTGGAGCTTGTCAGTCCTAGCTATGAGATATAGTAAGCATTCTATCTCGAAACGTTTCTCAGATGCCAAATTTTTCTTATACAACCCAGGCAGCTGGGGAAGTGGTTCACTGGCCTACTTGTACTATCGGCGAACATGAAAAAAATGTGAATTTTTATTGTGTGTGGCTGTTCACACAATGCTCAGCTTGCGACTCCACTGTGCAGACACACCCTTTCAGTCGGTCACCCCCAGCCCAGCCTTCTGCTGGCGCCGTGGCAAGTAGCTCGGCATTGTTCTGCTGGAGACCTGTCTCGATAAAGGGCTGCCCTTTCTGCCCTGTACAGATGTGGCCCTATCCGGAAAGATTTACTAAGAGATTGCGAGATCATTCGCAGAAAACCAGTTAATGATACTTTTAAGAACATTATTTCCCATTTCTTATGCTTTGATTGATTTCAATCCTAGTGTGATCTGAAAAAATTACTAAACCTGTTTGCATATTAGACAGAAGATCGTTTACATATGTGAGCAACAGTAGTGGACCTGAGATTGAGTCTTAGGAACTCTATTCATGATTTCTTCCTAGTCAGAATATTGTCCCTGCACTACATTGAATTGTTATGTACAACTTTTGCGCTCCATTCGTTTGATATGATGTTATCCATTGGTTGACTATTCCATCAGTCTCATAAACTTCAATTTATTTAGGAGAATGCTGTGGTCCAAATAGCCAAATGATTTACATCCACTGCATAAAGTACAAACCGAAGCTATTTTATTATTTAACACTTGTAAAATCTGGTGAGTGGACATGTAAATGGTATTCTCAGTAGAACAAATGGTTCAAATGGCTCTGAGCACTATGGGACTCAACTGCTGAGGTCATTAGTCCCCTAGAACTTAGAACTAGTTAAACCTAACTAACCTAAGGACATCACAAACATCCATGCCCAAGGCAGGATTCGAACCTGCGACCGTAGCAGTCTTGCGGTTCCAGACTGCAGCGCCTTTAACCGCACGGCCACTTCGGCCGGCTCAGTAGAACAGCTCTTCTGAATTCCAAATTGTGATTTGCTGAGGGATTATTTTAACTGTTCTAGAATACGTTACTTTCTCAAAAATTCTGGAAAATGATGTCGGCATGGAATTTCATGCCGTTTGTAGCAGCTCTGAGGAAAACACTATTATCAAACTGAGGCGAAGTTCTTCACTTGTGTGTCCATAGTGTCCGTAGTTGCTTTACGATTCTTGAGGGTATTTTTGCTCTGTCGTTGCAACTACAAAACGCGTGATTTTTTTCACCAGACGTCTTTCGCTTTATTGAGATAAAGCATCATCAGTAGTCTTTAATTAAGTTATTTACATTTTGATTTGCTTTTAGATCAAAAACAGTTCGTTAAGATTAAGTTGATTTGTACTTACAGCTATATTCGTTTGATTTCTGCCTTACATCAGGAAATGCCGTCTACTGGCACATCTCTGTTTTTCTGCGTTACGCACTGCTAATTTTGGTCTGATTTTTAGTAGTTCTACAGCACTATGCATTTCTAATGCCTTTCACAACACACTTTTATGCACACCACTGTATTCTGTTTGTTTCCGTACTTCAGGTATGTATTGTGGTTAATGTTTTCTAGTATTGCCAACATAACCTTTCCACATCTTTGTCTTTGATCTACAACTTTTTTAATTAAATTATTTTATCTGTGTGATTCTATTTCATTATGTTTCTGTGTATTTATGTATTGTGTAAGAGTAGAGAAGTAATAGTGATGGAGGGATTTTTTTTTTTGTGTGTGTGTGTAGGGGAGAACGTGAGGAGCGAGAAGTGAAATGCAACTGTGAGTGATGATGGGAGTCGTGGGAGAGTGGGAGAGGGTGAAGGATGAAAAGGTTCTTTTATTTTTTATGTAATTTCATCAGTTATTCTATATAGTTCTCAACGAACTGTTTTTCGATCTAAAAACGAATCAAAATTTAAATAATTTATTACAGACCACTAATGATGTTTTACCTCAATAAAGCGAAACGCCTCTGGTGAAAAAAATCACGCATTTTGTAGTTGCAAGAACAGAACAAATATACCCTAGAGAATGAGACGAAGTTGCACGAGTTTGTGACATTAGTTTTATAGATCAAATTTTACTTTTCTTTACAAAATAAAACATCCGTCTTTTACTCTTTTGGAGTCTTTCTCATAATATTTCAACAGTTCTCGTTCTGGTGTAAAGTCCCGGCTACTCGGGACGATCCATAATTCGATATTCACAACTTTTCTTTCCACGAACTGTCCAGCATCAGCCTGTGCAAGTGCACCCGAAAGGTATCACCAAAAGGCTTCGCTAGTTGAAAGTAATACTTCGACAGCAAGGCGTAACTGCTCACAGCACGCTATATATACATCTCATCTGATGTAAATAATTATCGTAACGCTGTATAGTTTCACTTCTATAAAAACGCTTCGCCCGACGTAAATCCATATGAACATTTAGTCTTGTTTCCGCCAACTGCGGATCGAGTGACTGGAAATGCCTTGAACCTCCACCACGAATAAATGAATTTCATCGGGAAACTAATTTCGTTCTTCTGTTGCTTAAGTGAAGCAGGTGCTGAGCTCTCCTACAGATGCAAACAACAGTCTAAAATATGGTTAAATTTTAAGCACAATCTGCAGCAGTCTTGCCAGTATTGCCTTCCTGGTTAATTTGCCCCTGACGTAGAGAAGAGCAAGCATGACGGGGGCTATTGCTTCAGCAAGTAGCCCGCACCCCACCTGTTAAAACCGGATCAAAGCAGACTCTGACGCTATTACCGTGTCTCTCTCAGAAATCCCATGCTGTAGCTTCCTGTCATTGCACGAGTTCCATTCCTCATTACGGCAGATATTAATGGGGGTGACAGGCACAAAAGACCGCCACTTTGATACATTATTTTAATAAAATTAATTTACATTTTGCCGGAAGCTCTTTGTGTCAATCACACCGTCAGCCATAATAACATAAGCGAACGTGTGTGCTCGCACACTGCTGCCTCCCCATTACACACATACACACACACACACACACACACACACACACACACACACACACGCCTTTACAACCACGTTAATAATCGAATAACCGACGCAGGCGTCTTTTGAAGCTATTAGCTTCAAAATGATAATTCAGTATCCATATCAAGTCGAAAATTTCGTATACAGGCAATTTTACAATCTCAGATTCACACTTTTTGAGGCGTTATGCTGCACATGGGGGACAATATTATGACATTTATCCCAGTTACTGTTAGACAGTGAAACCATAAAGTAATGTTCTGAAAGTAGTTCTGTGAATTGGGTCTTCTCACCACATCGCTTATGTCTAATGCGCCTCAAGCTTATGTACGGTCCTGAGAACAGAAGAAATATTGTATCTTGTTAGTCACGTCAGAAATAACCGTCAATTTCGATGAAACATATTAAGATTCTGTTCATGATGTATATGCGTACACCTCCTTCTTTCCGTTTAGTACTTCCTTTCACTGTCTAGACTCTGCGTTCCGGGCCCACCACCAATGTCATTTACTTTTTCTTGACTGTGAGTAAAAGATATAAATTAATTTCTTTGTATAGGTGATTAAATAATTCAGCGCAAAATAAAAATAGTTATGTAAAGAAAAAATGAAAGAATTGATATATGATATTTTATGCCCTTCTTTTCGTCATCCTCGTCCTTTATCTTGTGCATTTGTAAGAAAATGAAACACAAATCAGTTCTGTGTTAAGGTTACACAGCAACTCTTTTTTTCTATTTTTTGCACTTACTCAAGGAGTATTCTGAAATATGTTCTATTATCTAGCCTAAACAGTAAAAGAAAATTTCGTCTCCAAACTACAGGGTGGCGCACGAAATGTGTTATCATTTTGTTTTTGAATATAAACTTTATTGTCAATACAATCTGAAAGGAACATATACTGCAATGAATAGCCGCCCATGGAGATTTGTTCTAACTCAGCACATGCTCATTATGTCCACCATTTCTTTTCCTAACTTCCTTCAAACTAACACTGAAGTTAGTGATTACCCTACGGAACATGGCCTCCGTAACTTCACTGCAAGCTTGAAGAATAAGTCTTCTGAGCTCCATTAAATTCCACAGCTTCTTGCTACTGCCTTGCCCTTCAACACGCAGTGGTTCATGCAAGTTGGAGCAAGGCAACATACTGCAAACACTGTGTTGGAGTTTTTACACGAGCATTTCGACAAGCGGATCATTTCACTCAGGTTTCCAGGTCGCTTCAATGACAGACAAAATTGGCCCCCCAATAGTCCAGACCTCAATCCGTGTGACTTTTTTCTTTGGGGGTACCTAAAGCAAAAAATTTTCCCGAAACGTCCACGCGATTTAATGGAGCTCAGAAGACTTATTCTTCAAGCTTGCAGAGAAATTACGGAAGACATGTTCCGTAGGGTAATCACTAACTTCAGAGTTCGTTTGAAGGAAGTTAGGAAAAGAAATCGTGGACATATTGAGCATGTGCTGAGTTAGAACAAATTTCCATGGACGGCTCTTCATTGCAGTATATGTTCCTTTCAGATTGTACTGACAATAAAGTTTATATTCAAAACCAAATTGGTAACACATTTCGTGCGCTACCCTGTAGTTCGTGCAAATACTCTGACTTTTGTCTTCTGACGAGCATAAAGTACCGAAAAAGTAAAGGGATCTTCCTGATATAACAGCTAAATACACTCCTGGAAATGGAAAAAAGAACACATTGACACCGGTGTGTCAGACCCACCATACTTGCTCCGGACACTGCGAGAGGGCTGTACAAGCAATGATCACACGCACGGCACAGCGGACACACCAGGAACCGCGGTGTTGGCCGTCGAATGGCGCTAGCTGCGCAGCATTTGTGCACCGCCGCCGTCAGTGTCAGCCAGTTTGCCGTGGCATACGGAGCTCCATCGCAGTCTTTAACACTGGTAGCATGCCGCGACAGCGTGGACGTGAACCGTATGTGCAGTTGACGGACTTTGAGCGAGGGCGTATAGTGGGCATGCGGGAGGCCGGGTGGACGTACCGCCGAATTGCTCAACACGTGGGGCGTGATGTCTCCACAGTACATCGATGTTGTCGCCAGTGGTCGGCGGAAGGTGCACGTGCCCGTCGACCTGGGACCGGACCGCAGCGACGCACGGATGCACGCCAAGACCGTAGGATCCTACGCAGTGCCGTAGGGGACCGCACCGCCACTTCCCAGCAAATTAGGGACACTGTTGCTCCTGGGGTATCGGCGAGGACCATTCGCAACCGTCTCCATGAAGCTGGGCTACGGCCCCGCACACCGTTAGGCCGTCTTCCGCTCACGCCCCAACATCGTGCAGCCCGCCTCCAGTGGTGTCGCGACAGGCGTGAATGGAGGGACGAATGGAGACGTGTCGTCTTCAGCGGTGAGAGTCGCTTCCGCCTTGGTGCCAATGATGGTCGTATGCGTGTTTGCCGCCGTGCAGGTGAGCGCCACAATCAGGACCGCATACGACCGAGGCACACAGGGCCAACACCCGGCATCATGGTGTGGGGAGCGATCTCCTACACTGGCCGTACACCACTGGTGATCGTCGAGGGGACACTGAATAGTGCACGGTACATCCAAACCGTCATCGAACCCATCGTTCTACCATTCCTAGACCGGCAAGGGAACTTGCTGTTCCAACAGGACAATGCACGTCCGCATGTATCCCGTGCCACCCAACGTGCTCTAGAAGGTGTAAGTCAACTACCCTGGCCAGCAAGGTCTCCGGATCTGTCCCCCATTGAGCATGTTTGGGACTGGATGAAGCGTCGTCTCACGCGGTCTGCACGTCCAGCACGAACGCTGGTCCAACTGAGGCGCCAGGTGGAAATGGCATGGCAAGCCGTTCCACAGGACTACATCCAGCATCTCTACGATCGTCTCCATGGGAGAATAGCAGCCTGCATTGCTGCGAAAGGTGGATATACACTGTACTAGTGCCGACATTGTGCATGCTCTGTTGCCTGTGTCTATGTGCCTGTGGTTCTGTCAGTGTGATCATGTGATGTATCTGACCCCAGGAATGTGTCAATAAAGTTTCCCCTTCCTGGGACAATGAATTCACGGTGTTCTTATTTCAATTTCCAGGAGTGTATTTCGTCGGTTCTGTCCTCCTGTAAATATCATTTCTATGCCGACGACCTCCAGCTCTATCTAAGCGTCAGACCTGAAGATGTAAACACTGCAATCGCTCAGATGAATGATGATCTGTCTTCGGTAGTGACGTGGGCGAAAAACCTGGGGCTTAAACTAAATGCAAAAAAGACGCAAGTAATCTTAATAGCCCATCAGAAATTAATAAGTTCAGATTTCCGCGAACGGCTACCTCCTATTCTGCTCGACGGTACTCCAATACCATATCAGAAAACAGTGAAGAACTTGGGTGTAACTTTGGATGAGCATCTCAACTGGGCGGAGAATACAGTCGCAGTGTGCCGAAAGACGTCTGCTTGTCTCTATGCTCTCAAAAAGTTTCGGAACATATTTCCACAGGACTTGAAACGCCAGCTCGTGCAAGCACTCGTTCTACCGAACCTCCACTATTGTGATGTGATTCAACAAGGCATGAGTAGTGAAAACAAAAGACGGCTAGAGCTAACCATGTATGCCTGTGTGCGTTACACCTGCAACATTCGCCGATATGATCATGTTAGTGCTTCATACTCCGAGCTAGGGTGGCTGCGGCCGGACAAATTGCGTGACTACCACACTCTATGTCTACTCCAACAACTCCTCGTCACGCAAGCACCCCAGTACCTTGCTTCAGAGATTAAAAACCTGTCATGCCATCATAATCGAAACACGAGGTCACTCTTATTTGATATCCTAACTGTGCCCACTCACATAACAAAAACTTTTGCAAACTCCTTCTCAGTTGCCGCTGTCCGCCTCTGGAACAAACTGCCCCTTACCTTGCGCAAAATTCGATCTCCTGCTGCTTTTAAGAAGAAGTTGAAGCATTTCCTACTATCATCCTCACAAAGTTCTCCACAAAATTAATGTACAAGGACAATCCCCTCATGTGTCAAATAGCAAAGCTAGCGTCTCCTACCTTGCTCCTGAGATGCCGTCCTCTTCGTCTATCTCTATTAGCCACGCAATCTTCTTTTCCTTTATATTTCCTTAATTATGTTTCATCATGTCTCTATTCTTCTCCTCCCTTCACCATGAGTCTCCCTCATACTCCCTGCGGCCAGCACTCCTATCTAAAATCTGTCTCTTCAATAATGTCTAATTATAACAGTACTTGTGACCTAAGAATATAAACTCTATATGTATGTATTTTTCCAGGTGTACCTTTCAAATTGTTTATTTCACTTTTTGTACTAGATGTAGTTTAACATGCCTACTAAAACATATGAATGTAAAATAAGTAGAATGCCTGGTTAGATGTAAGAGAGGGCCTGATGCCCCTAATCTTGCCAGGTTAAATAAATAAATAAATAAATAAATAAATAGTATTAGACTTTATTATTAGAAAGGGTAATGTCGTTTCGAGTCCTGTGACGTTTTGGAGAAGTTTTTCGTATTGTGCCTTGTGCTTAGTCACTGATGTTACCGTGAACATTAATCAGGAAATTTATTTCAACATACTTGATGCCCTTACTTTTACATCTTCATGGCAGGTATGCTGAAGACACTCTCATCTTCCAAGACGACAACGGCCGAGTTCACAGGGCCGCATGCGTACTTTCTGATCTGACGGCACATACGCAACGTTCCATCTCGGTTGACACATTGAATCATCCGATCTCAAATTTGGGACTGTTTGGGACGTCGCTTCAGACATAGCTTGTTATTATGTTGCGTACCAAGCGAACGAGAGAATTATAAGGACTTTCACGTTGCAGTTTTAAATATGCGATATGAAACATCACTTTTGTCACTTTATACGACGCAATTCCAGGTTAAAAGCAAAGATACCCTAGGCTATAATTGTCACGTCAGCTATCGAAGTTGGATCCACAGTTGATATTCATGCATGCTGCCAGCTACATAAGTGTAATTCACACATACTACAAAAATCAATGCACATATGTTTATGTGTATACACCACATCTCCTTGTAACCTCCCCCTCACTTATCGACTTTAATGACAGTAAAAAAATAAACCTAATGGAAATTTGGGAAAAGCAATCGTCACCGAAATTAATTTGTCGGTAAAGAGGGAGGAAAGGGTTACATCTAAATGAAAGGAAAAATGCAAATAAAATTGGTGGAAATTAATTTTGAGAAAAGGGTAAAATTAATAAAGAAAGTAAATGTGCGGTTCTTACGGTAACAATTAATTGGCGTTAATTAGATATTTGAGATTTGGGGAAAACTATGGTTGCCAGTCCTATGGACAACTACTATAATAACTGAAATTAAAAGATTCATGCACATATAATTAGCACTAAAAGCGTGGCAACTGAAGGTTGACACGTGTTGTGTGAAAACTGAATGTTTGTCAGAAGTAATAAATTTCGCTACACTCTGGCTTAATTTAGCAAAAGAGTTAATAAAACTGGAAAATTGAAAAGTTAGTTTGGGGACTGAAATTAAGAGTGAAGTTTGTTTCTGAAGCACTACGAAATTCAATAAAATAAGATTAGTCTTGGGCTAGCTCAACAATCATTTCAAAAGCTACTTGAATCTACGCAATTTAGAAATAAGAGATTTGTCTTTGAACTTGAATTAAATGATTCTGAACAATTAACAATAGTAAAATTTGGTACATACCAAGCTGAGCTGCAGTCACAGGTAAGCTAAATTATGGTACCAAAACTTGTACTCTTAATTTCTGCTAGTGTAATCTACATATTGTAGCCAGCTATGAATATTTCAACTGAACTTTGAAATAAAAGCAGTGAAATGGAATGATATTACTTTAATGTTGGCGTATGAATTTCAACGACACTCGGGTTCACTCCAGAAAAGGAAGGGACCCTGCTTGGTAATGCAATTGGGGCAATGAGCAACAAAGGTTCATGCTAAGTTGCTGTATTTTTGTGATGCAACAGTTTGAAAAGCTGAGGGTGGCCATACAGTTCTAAAACTTTACGTGCTTTTAGTCTTCCTTGTTGGTTGGTTGAAGGTTTACAGTCGTCGGTCGGGCAGGTGGCGACAGTCACTCATTGTCGGCCGTCGCTGTTGCAGAAGCTGGATGTTGGCGCGCCTCAATGGTTGGCTCTGAGCACTATGGGACTCAACTGCTGAGGTCATTAGTCCCCTATAACTTAGAACTAGTTAAACCTAACTAACCTAAGGACATCACAAACATCCATGCCCGAGGCAGGATTCGAACCTGCGACCGTAGCGGTCTTGCGGTTCCAGACTGCAGCGCCTTTAACCGCACGGCCACTTCGGCCGGCTGGCGCGCCTCCTTCTCGACACGGTCACCAGACGAAACGGGCTCCCGATGTGCGCCAGCTAATGCTTCCCGTCCTCGACACCGCGTCAGAAACTATCATAGCAAGTCGAGCGCAATTACATGCTGCCCAACCCCGAAAGCGCGGCAACTCGCGGGAGCATCACACAACACACCTGCTCCACCGCCCTACCCCAGCCAGACTCTGTCCTGCCCGCGCTCCACGCGGCAGAGTTAACACTACCAAAGATCCTAAACACTTTGGTTCTCCACACGATCTATCGATGTAATCGTTCGATAGCATAGTTTTCCCTAGGCTAGACCCAGCGTAAAAATACAAATAATATTTACAAAACAAACCAATTATGCATCGACATAAATGCATAAATACATATATACAAATAGTAAAGCAATTACAATGTATAAAGACACAGTAATTTCATATCTTCAGGTAACAAAATAATGAAAAAATTTATAGTACAATAGATGGAAATAGGAGGATACGCATTTCTGGCGTTACATCCTCCGAAACCACTGGAACGATTTCAAAAAAGAAAGGAAACAGGAGGCAATGGCCAGAGAAAGGAAAGAGGGGGAGATGGACAGAGTGAGGGAGGAGGAAGAGATGGATAGAGGGAGAGGGGTAAATGAACAGAAAAGCGGGGGAGAAGGAGATGGATAGAAAGCGGGGCAGAGGAGGAGAGGGACAGAATGGGAAGAGCAGGAGGTGGACAAAGAGAAGGGCGAGGAGAAGATGGAGGAAGAGACTGAGGGTAATACGTGGGCAGAGAGGGGAAGGAGGAGATAGACAGAGGGGGAACGTGCATCTGGACGAGAGATGGGGAAAGAGGAGACGTGTAGAGTGTGTGTGTGCGGGGGGGGGGGGGGGGGGGGGGGAGGGGGGGCATCGCTGGGCATACCTGGGCATCGCTGGGTACTCAGTTCGTTATATCTTAAGTAGGAATGAGAAAAGGGATTCCCAATAGCTTTCAATAAGCTCTCTACACCGTGAACACTTTGACTGCCAATCCTGTTGACGGGCGGGACGCGAAAGTTGTGTATATTGCCGGACTCGATCGGTCTCTACTGCGTGGACTGGTGGCCATACAGTAGTATGAAGTCATACTGCTGGAGGGAAGCTGCAGCTCGTTCAGTACGTAAAGAGACGAAAGACATGTCTTCATGTTTTCTTAAGGAAAACGAATTTCTGCGCGAATTGGAGCAAGATTTTATTGACAATAACAGTGAGGATGACGTTAACGACGATTCAGATGATGACCCTGACCCTGCTTAAGAACGCTACCGTCGAGTTTCAAATGAGTATTTCTCGTTTTGATTTCGTAACACGTCGGTTGAAGTATCACACAAAAAACCATACTCGTTTTGATTTCGTAACATGTCGGTTGAAGTATCACACAAAAAACCATACTATGTAAAAAAAAGCCGGCCTTTTTGGCCGAGTGGTTCTGGGCGCCTCAGTCTGGAGCCACGTGACCGCTACGGTCGCAGGTTCGAATCCTGCCTCTGGCATGGATATGTGTGTTGTCCTTAGGTTAGTTAGGTTTAAGTAGTTCTATGTTCTAGGACAGGGGTCTCCAAACTACGGCCCGCGGGCCGTAACCTGCCCGCGTTAGCTGGCCGGACATCCCCGGTGTCCGGCCCGCCAAATATTTGAGGTGGTACCTATACTGCCAACAATTGAGTTTCAAGGCCTATCGCGACCAATACACCGCGACATTGGCTCTGCTACTCGCTACAAGACTACATAACTGAACTTATTGTTGCGCCGCTTGAAATAACAATGCGTTGACATACTCTACCTCTGTTACGTCTTGCAGTAATAGTGTTGCTAACAATGATTTTGAGATTTCGTTAACTTTGCAGGACGCTTTCGTGAAGAATGTGCAGTGACATACTTTTTTGTCGGTGAAATTCGCCAGAATAAAATACGCCAGAATTTTGGTCAGGTACGTCCACAAATCAAAATTATGTAATTAAATAAAAATCGTAGTTCGTTTCAGTGGTAGCTATTCCCACAACCTTAGATTTTTGCGATTTCATCTTTCCTTTAGCCTTACATTACGGTGATCGTGGAGTGCTAGGGTGCTTTAATCCCTCTAGGTAGATCTTGGCCCTTATGACTTTGTGGAGGAGTCAATGTGGCCCGCGGTCTAACAAGTTTGGAGACCCCTGTTCTAGGAGACTGATGACCTAAGATGTTAGGTCCCATAGTGCTCAGAGCCATTTGAACCATTTTATGTCAAAAAACTGTAACAGTTCATAATTATGGTTTTAGATTGTAAGTTTACATTTACTGAAATTAGAATAGTGGACCAAAATAGTAGATACACTCTGTTTCGGTTTTGGTAAACTTTTATGTTATTTTCAGACGCTAACATTAATCAAAAATGTAAGTAAGAAAAGTAAGCAGTCAAAGAAGCTGTATATGTGTACTCCACAAAAGGAAGTTTCAGAATTTCATAGAAAGTTAGTATCACAGCTAAATATTGACTAGTTTTCTTGATAATAAACATTGAAAACCCGTAAAAATGGAGGCCGTTATAAGAAACGACAAGGTTCGCATGGCAGCAGTCAAAACGTTAACAGAGCAGAAAGAATCACATACGGACTACAAATGTCATTCTCGTGTTTTATTCCCTGCCGATTTAATTAGTTTTCTGTTTATTTGCGATTTATTACAACGTTCAAAATTCTACAGAAAACTTGAATGACGTATTCATGTCCTACTATTTATAATGAAGCCGCACAGGAGTTGCCATCCGCCCACATATATCTGAATGACGATGATATGGGTGCGGAATTTTATTTTCGCCAATAATCTGACTCTATTAACTGCAAAGATCGAGTCAGAATCATATGTCTCTCTGAAGGAAAGTGAGCGATTATGGCACCTTAAGAAACGACATGTTATTCCCCCTTCGACCACTTCAGCTTTTGTCACCTTAATGTTCCAGCTTCTTTCTCTCGCCATAGGCGAGGGATTGTAAATCCAAAACCGATTTCGCTTCGTCGACATTTTTCTCGAGCCGTTTTTCCTGAACGATGTTAAAAAATACGATAGAAATGTCATACTGTAGAGGTGTCAAAGTGGGATAGCTAAAAAGAAAATGTTGAAACAGCGACATCCACAATGTAGAGAACTGAGTATGACAACAGCGAGAAGGGAAGTCGTTATTGACTGGTTATCCGCTGTTGCTCAATTTTATAATCGTTTAAAAGTTTACTAGGACACAGCCAAGGTGTTATCCTGTATTCTTTCTCAAGTCAACATACTTTTTTCACAACACGTACTAGTCGTACAGGGATGTATGGGGCATGGTGAGAAAAAATTTTAACTGACTTCTGATACTGCGTACTGATATTTCGCAAAAACTTATTATTTGTGAAAATTTTTAACATAAAAGCGTCTTTTTAGTATCATAGACAAAATGGGGTCACGGTTACCATACTTCATACATACGAAGCTAACTTATTAATCACGAATAAGAGTCTCCCTTTTCATATTCGAGAATTTGCAAAACGACTTAAATCGACATTTTCTTGGTTTTGAGTTATGGCACAGCAATGTTCCAAAACCCAACACACATCGCTTAATACCAAAGAGACAGTAGTCCCTAACTGCTGTACACTATTTTCAGTAACAGAACAAATAATGGAGAAGTGTTATGAGTTGAACAGGGAATTGTATCTATGCTTTATAGGTCTAGAAAAGGCATATGACCGGGTTCCTAGGAGGAAGTTATTGTCTGTTCTACGAGATTATGGAATAGGAGGCAAACTTTTGCAAGCAATTAAAGGTCTTTACATGGATAGTCAGGCAGCAGTTAGAGTTGACGGTAAACTGAGTTCATGGTTCAGAGTAGTTTCAGGGGTAAGACAAGGCTGCAACCTGTCTCCACTGTTGTTCATATTATTTATGGATCATATGTTGAAAACAATAGACTGGCTGGGTGAGATTAAGATATGTGAACACAAAATAAGCAGTCTTGCATATGCGGATGACTTAGTTGTGATGGCAGATTCGATTGAAAGTTTGCAGAGTAATATTTCAGAGCAAGATCAGAAATGTAAGGACTATGGTATGAAGATTAGCATCTCCAAAACGAAAGTAATGTCAGTGGGAAAGAAATATAAACGGATTGAGTGCCAAATAGGAGGAACAAAGTTAGAACAGGTGGACGGTTTCAAGTACTTAGGATGCATATTCTCACAGGATGGCAACATAGTGAAAGAACTGGAAGCGAGGTGTAGCAAGGCTAATGCAGTGAGTGCTCAGCTACGATCTACTCTCTTCTGCAAGAAGGAAGTCAGTACCAAGACTAAGTTATCTGTGCACCGTTCAATCTTTCGACCAACTTTGTTGTATGGGAGCGAAAGCTGGGTGGATTCAGGTTACCTTATCAATAAGGTTGAGGTTACGGATATGAAAGTAGCTAGGATGATTGCAGGTACTAGTAGATGGGAACAATGGCAAGAGGGTGTCCACAATGAGGAAATCAAAGAAAAACTGGGAATGAACTCTATAGATGTAGCAGTCAGGGCGAACGTGCTTGGATGGTGGGGTCATGTTACACGCATGGGAGAAGCAAGGTTACCCAAGAGACTCATGGGTTCAGCAGTAGAGGGTAGGAGGAGCCGGGACAGACCAAGGAGAAGGTACCTGGATTCAGTTAAGAATGATTTTAAAGTAATAGGTTTAACATCAGAAGAGGCACCAATGTTAGCACTGAATAGGGGATCATGGAGGAATTTTATAAGGGGGCTATGCTCCAGACTGAACGCTGAAAGGCATAATCAGTCTTAAATGATGATGATGATGATGATGAGAACATTCGTGTTTACCGGCAAAACAGCCTTAGTTCAGGACTTGCATTGTTTTACTTGTCAGCTAATGATAATTGCTAACAGATTCAAGTACAGCTTTAAGTTGGTAAAACATTTGTATTACTTTGGTTTGTTTGATAGACCTGCGGTACGTTTGTTGTAAACCAAAATGGCGTCTAACAGCAGTTCTTTATGTATTGCTGTTGTTGAAAATGAAGATAATAATGACCAAAAAGGAGGAAAGGAATGAATACAAGAGGGATACAACAAAGCGTGCTAAGGTTAAAGGTTTGGAGCACGTAAATCATGCGGGGAACTTAGTTTCAGCTAGACAAACACGACCTGCTTGCCGGTGAGCAATTTGGATTTAATTTTGTTTCACAATATTGTTGTACACAATATTGTTGTACACATCATTGTAGCTTACTGAGACTGGTAGTTACTAGTTACGCAGACTGTTGTTTATTAAAAAAGTTGTCATATATTTCAGATGCAGGAAGCAATGCCTCAACTTGATGTCCGAATATGCGTTGTTAGAAGCAGTGAATTACATGAACGATTTTGACACTAAGAACGAACAAGCTGTGTTCTTACAGGGACAGACTGAAAGTATTGCAATAAAAATACTAAGAGGAATGAAAGACAAGTGTGGTACTAGGGCAGTTATGTTCAAATATTATGTTAAAGATTCAGACGAGCAGATAGAGGTATGTAAGAAAGCCTTCCTCAGTGTTTATTGTGTTAACGAATCTAGGACGAAGAGACTGTGCAAGTACCTGATTCGTGGCAAGTCTCCTGCAGACCAACGTGGAAAACACGAACCAGGGAACGCAAAAGACTCTGATATACTTGCTTCTATTCATGTCCATATTGCGTCATTTCCAACTAACCAAACCCACCATGAAAACGGAGATGTTTTCTACGTAAACAGTGGAAACTATGCATGAGATGTATTTTGTCAAATATCCTGATAGTAATGTGCCTTACCTCTATTACCACAGGTATTTCAATAATCAATTCCGTTTGAGATTTGGTAGTACTAGTGTAGACACAATTATTACGCGTGAAGCACTGAATGTTAAAGTGAAAAGCGGTGCAATTGATGATTGTGCTAAACGTGTAGCCGCAGCAGAACTCCTAGTTCACAAACTCGTGTTTCACAATAATATATACACGCTAAGACAAAAAAAAAAAAAAAAGAAACTCCACGCCACGAAGGAATTCTGCGAATCCGTCGAGCCGTATGGTGAGCAACAATCAGGTTAGTATGTCCCCTTTACCTGTGCTGGTAATGCAGACACGTCTTTGATGGTCAACGGGGTTCAATCCCAAGCGGGACATATCACGTAAGACAATCCTTCTCCAGTCAATGAGATTCCAGGCCGAAGGTGAGTCTGCAGACGCCGACAACAAGGAGTGAAGGTCTGGAGTGCCAATTCTCCTCATAGCAGACCCCTTTGGTTTTCGTCTACGGCACCCTTACAGCACGGCGGTACGTCGACTATATCCTGTGCCCTTCATGGCAAACCATCGTGGGCTTTCTGTTCCGCAACATAATGCCCACCCCCCCCCCGCATACGGCGAGCGTTTCTACTGTTTGTCTTCGTGCTTTCCAAATCCTGCTTTGGCCGACAAGGTCACCGGATCTCTCCTCAATTGAGAACATCTACATCTACATCTTCATTTATACTCCGTAAGTCACGCAACGGTGTGTGGCGAAGGGCACATTACGTGCCACTGTCATTACCTCAATTTTCTGTTCCACTCGCGTATGGTTCGCGGGAAGAACGATTGTCTGAAAGCCTCCGTGCGCGCTCGAATCTCTCTAATTTTACGTTCGTGATCTCCTCGGGAGGTATAAGTAGCGGGAAGCAATATATTCGAAAACTCATCCAGAAACGCACCCTCTCGAAACCTGGACAGCAAGCTACACCGCGATGCAGAGCGCCTCTCTTGCAGAGTCTGCCCCTTGAGTTTGCTAAACACCTCCGTAACGCTATCACGGTTACCAAATAACCCTGTGACGAAACGCGCCGCTCTTCTTTGGATCTTCTCTATCTCCTCTGTCAACCCGACCTGGTACGATCCCACACTGATGAGTAATAGTCGAGTATAGGTCGAACGAGTGTTTTTTAAGCCACCTCCTTTGTTGATGGACTACATTTTCTAAGGACTCTCCCAATGAATCTCAACCTGGCACCCGCCTTGCCAACAATTAATTTTATATGATCATTCCACTTCAAATCGTTCCGTACGCATACTCCCAGATATTTTACAGAAGTAACTGCTACCAGTGTTTGTTCCTTCTTTCTATGTATTCGCAGTACATTACATTTGTCTATGTCAAGGGTCAGTTGCCACTCCCTGCAGCAAGTGCCTATCCGCTGCAGATCTTCCTGCATTTCGCTGCAACTTTCTAGTGCTGCAACTTCTCTGTATACTACAGCATTATCCGCGAAAAGCCGCATGGAGCGTCATGGGCAAGGCTCTCCAACCAGCTCGAGATTTTGACGATCTGATGCGCCAGTGGGACAGAATTGGGCACGATATTCCTCAGGAGGACATCCGTCAACTCTATCAATCATGCAGAATAAATGATTGAATAAGGGCCAGAGGAGGGACGATGAACTATTCAATTACTCAGTTTGTGAAATTTTTTCTCTTGAAAAAATCAATAGCAATCATTTGCTTGTCTGTACATGTACATCGCATCGTCTTTACCTCTTTGTTGAAACAGGTTTTTATCTCTTATTTCTGAGTTCAAAACTAAGTTTCCTACTCATGTCGAGCAAAGTGTCCATTTTGCTACATTGTGAAAAATGAATTATTTAAAGTACTGACTTTGATCCCAAGGCGATTAAAGTATCCTATTTATGCTTCAATAATCGTAGGTTATAGTAATTGATCTCTACGGATTTCTGTCTAGTGCTACCCAGCTTAAAAAGTAGGAATACCTTAGCCTGAGCATTTCGTTCGCCTCTTACCTGATGACAGACAGAGTTACGACTGGGAAAGATAATTTAACAATGAGATTGGGTTGGTACAAATCAACTTCCTTGCGGATTAATACGGTACAACATCGTCGTGAAATGAAACCAGTGGTTGCATAGTCGTACGTGAAGCCTGGTCACGAAAAGCCAGCGCGAATTTACTAAAGCATAAATAAACATTTGACTCCCTTCCGTCCTAACCAGCCGATGTCACTAGATATTCTCACCGTCATGTGAGTGTGGAAGAGTAGACTGTATGTTCAAGACGGGGTGTCATTGAAGCTCGTCGACCAAATTCTCTAGCAGTGAAAAATTTGAGTGCAGTTTGCATCTCCAAAAATGGTTCAAATGGCTCTGAGCACTATGGGACTTAACATCTGAGGTCATCAGTCCCCTAGAACTTAGAACTACTTAAACCTAACTAAACTAAGAACACCACACACATCCATGCCCGAGGCAGGCTTCGAACCTGCAACCGTAGCGGTAGCGCGGTTCCAAACTGAAGCGCCTAGAGCCGCTCAGCCACTAGCGGCCGGCGGCATTTGCATCTCCCCGTCTCACCCTTGTCTAGGCTGCTCTGCCTGTCTGCTTCTAAATCTGCAGTCTAAGCACCGTCTGCTATTAGCAAGATGTCAGAAACGGAAGTGTTGCAGGTGTTCAGGACCTCCTGGCGAGGTGTTGTCATCTTGAAAAATCAGGTTTCCTGACGGTAATCCGCGTCATCCTTGTTCGGTATTTCTATCACCTAGCTCGCAATCTTCATCAGGCGCTCCCTGTGCCTGAATCCAGTGTGCAGTGGATGTAGTATCCACGCCTATGTGAGGCCAGAAGCTCCATAATCGGTCCACGCCGCGCCGGTCAATAGCGGCAGCCGTAGTATTATCTACCCGTAGCTGTTCCAGTTGCTACGTGTGTATTTTTTGGCTTTTATCAGTAAAAACATAGGCATAAATGCTGTGTATTCAGCCTCAGAGAGCATCTGAAAAAGATTGCCAGTTACGATCGAAATATCGTCGACGTACGACGCTGATTACAAAGAGAAAACCCGATTTTCCAACATGACAACTGATGTGTTGTCTGCTGTGGGTGTGAGTACAGAATATCGCCACCAGTGGTTCATCTGCTCAGAGTCTCCTTCGAAACTTTTGGCCGACCGGAGAACGAAAAATTCGCTTGGCCCTAGCCAACGGTGTAACTCTTATGTTAAGCCTGCCTGGTTAGCCGAGCGGTCTAACGCACAGCTTTTCGGAGTGGGAAGCAGCACCTGGTCCCCGGCACGAATCCGCCTGGCGGATTTGTGTCGAGGTCCGGTGAGCCAGCCAGTCTGTGGATGGTTTTAGGCGGTTTTCCACCTGCCTTGGCGAATGCAGGATGGTTTCTCCTATTCCACCTCATCTACACTATGTCGGCCATTGCTGTGCAAACAAGTTCTCCATGTATGCGTACACCACCATTACTCTAGCACGCAAACATAGTGGTTACACTCATCTGGTCTGGTGTGAGACGTTCCCTGGTGGGGGTCCACCACGGGCCGAACTGCACATTAGTTCAGTGTAGGGCGGCGGAGGGGTGAAGTGGACTGTGGTAGTCGTTGTTGGGTTGTGGAGCACTGCGGCTGCAGTGGGGACGAAGCCTCTCCATCGTTTGTAGGTCCCCAGTTAACATACAACATACACCTCTTATGTTGCTGTAGTGGATGGGTGCTAGGAGGAGCCGTATTAAAACTCGTCCGAGTTTTTCAAATGATTTATTTTTTCCACTACAGAGCTTCATTGACCTCGGTCTGTGTCACAGGCCCCGCATTGCTGAGGTAGCACCCCAGTGGCCTGTGCAATGCAATGTGTCGAGCCGGCCTTGCACGCCAGCTGCAGAGTTCCAATTATGTCAGGGTGGCTGCGCTAGCAGCCGACTCAGCAGCCACCGTCCCCGTTGACTCCACACTGCTCCACCGGGAGCTGTAGGCCAGCCATGCTTCTTCTTCGGTTGGCGTAACTGGGGATGCAGCTGCAATGACCACTCCCATTCCGGGGTCCGAACCTGCGGCCCTCACCTTGTAATTCTCCGGCGTGTGACGGGAGCCGAGACAACTGTCCGCGGTAGCAAGCCGAAGAATGGCCTGCTCTGGCTGGCTGCAAACCTCGCATTGGCGTCAGAGGGTCGAACCAACGACCCGCCGTGGACTTTGACGCTGTCGCCCCATCTGTTACCATGTGTCTCCGGTAGTGTGACACGCCCTGCCGCCCTGGTCTTCCCTCTCGAACTGTTCTGAGAATTACAGAGAAACGGCGCTGTGTCAGAGCCTCATTTACTAACTGCCAAGCCACGGTCTTCTCTCAAAAAAGTTTTCAAAACCGCCAGTGACCCAAACTTTTCAGCTGTCCTTTTCCGAACACCCGAGGCGTAGCTTTCATGACTGTGAGAGAAACATTTGTCCTCACTCCACCTGCCATCCGTCAGCCTGGTTGCCAATGCACAATGCCTTCCGCGGATAGCGCATTGCCAGAAGGGACATGTTGTAAAAAGCCCCTTTATTGTGGCACACGTACTCCGGGTTGTTCTCCGCTTTCCAAATTTCTCGGAAGAAGACTGCTGGATCCGCCAAGTGGACAACACACTTCCAGAGCACCGGCCTCGGGCGACCAGAAGCGCTTCTACAAACAGCGTCCCCCCTTTCAGCTGCCCCAAGGCTCTCCTGGGAACGGAACAGCAGGGCGTGCCGGTCACTGCTCTTTTTGTTGATGATGACTGCTTACGAGCTCGTCATTTGAATAAAAAATAATCAGTTGACCGGCCTACACTTGACTTTAATTGACATCAGATGTGATTTGTACATCAGAAAAATGAAAAGTGTTAGGCTAGTAGTGGTTTCACACATCTCACCTTGATCAGTCAAACTTCCATGAAATCGGGCTTTCAGCTATTCAAAGGTCATTATTTACAATGTTGATAACGGCTGTGATGTGGGATCTGAGTGGGGTACTGTCAAGTGGGGGGTGCCCCAGGGAACAGTGTTGGGGCCGCTCCTGTTCCTTATTTACATAAATGATATGGCCTCTAGTATTATGGGTAACTCTAAAATATTTCTGTTTGCTGATGACACTAGCTTGGTAGTAAAGGATGTTGTGTGCAACATTGACTCGGTTTCAAGTAGTGCAGTACATGACCTCCGTTCATGGCTTGTAGAAAATAAACTAACATTAAATCACAGTAAGATTCAGTTTTTACAATTTCTAACACACAATTCAGCAAAACCTGACGTTTTAATCTTACAGAAAGGGCATATGAATAGTGAAACTGAACAGTTCAAATTTCTAGGTGTTCAGATAGATAGTAAGTTGTCGTGGAAAGCTCACGTTCAGGATCTTGTTCAAAGACTTAATACTGCCATTTTCACTATTCGAACAGTATCAAAAGTATACTTCGACACGTAAATTAGTCTACTTTGCTTATTTTCATTCACTTATGTCGTATGGTATTATGTTTTGGGGTAACTCTTCCCATTCTTGAAGGAAATTTTTGGCTCAGAAACGGTCGGTTCGGGCAATAAGTGGTGTGAGTTCACGAACCTCTGGTCGACCTCTGTTCACGAGTCTGGGTATTTTGACATTGGCCTCTCAATATGTACATTCCTTATTGTCGTTTCTTGTTACCAATATTAGTTTATTTCCAAGAATAAGCAGCTTTCATTCGGTTAATACTCAGCAGAAATCAAACCTGCATTTGGATCGGACTTCCTTAACTCTTGTGCAAAAAGGTGTGCAGTATACTGCTGCATCCATTTTTAATAAGCTGCCACTCGAATTCAAAAATCTTAGCAGTAATCCACGCGCTTTCAAATCTAAACTGAAGAGTTTCCTCATGGGTCACTCCTTCTATTCTGTCGAGGAGTTCCTTGAAAAACTAAGCTGATTCGTACTGTATTGCTGATAGCGTTTACATAAACTGACTGAATTTTTTTCAGGTTCATGAACATTTATTTTTATCTGTTATTACTTTTATGTTGTAAGTTCGTGTACTGACACGCTCCATGACCGTGGAGATATGCTTCTCAATTTGGTCCTACGGAACTTGACGTGTAGATAATTGAATAAATAAATTTTGTTAGGTTCCTTGGCTTCGAACTCTCGACTATCGGCTGTGATAGTCTGCTAACTCTACGTTTCCGAAACGAGACTAATTGTTCACAGTCGCATTTGTCCGTGTGTAACAAGTTTCTTCAGTCCTTTCAGTGACACTTGACCGTCTGTATTCTTTTCCTTGGCTAGTATCTGTTCTATCTGTGAGAAGATAAACATCGTTCCGCATTGCTTCGTCTCAAGTCTTGTTCTCATTTTACTGAACTTTTTACCTGCGGTTAAACGATCTGATTCTCTTGGCATGGAGCGTTGTCCATAATTACTACAACAAATTGTTTTTTTGGTTTGGCGAAACTGGGAATAATTTTCTCCTCCAACCACTACTCAGAATTAGCGGAGCTTATCTGCTCACGGTAATCACAAATACTTGTTCCTGCCTTGTAAATTAGTTTTCGCTATTTAACAAAACCTGAGTCTCCTCAGTGATGTGCAACAGTCATGCTGTTTGGCGCGTTTACGTTTAGACTCCGACTTCGACATTCTGTTATCAGCATGTTTGAAAATCAGTTTTGAATCAAGTAGTCCCTTCGTCATAAAATTCTCCCCTACCATCGAACTTCAAGTTCCTTATGTTTTGTAGGCCCTGTGTTCTGAACCTTACAATATTTACTTATTACATTAATAACTCTGTTCGCGACAGGCAGTAATTTCAATCTATTCCATTTTCTTCGGGATGCATCTTGAGATTGTGTCTTTCTATTAGAAAGTAAATTGCTGTTTCAGAACAGACAATACTTTGGAACCAGAATGAGATTTTCACTCTGCAGCTGAGTGCGCGCTGATATGAAACAAACTAGCACATTAAAACTGTGTACCGGACCGAGACTCGAACTCGGGATCTTCAGCTTTGGCCGGCAAGAGGTCTACCATCTGAGCTACCCAAGCACGACACACGCCGCGGCCTCACAGCTTCAGTTATGGCAGTAGCTCGTCTCCTACCTTCCAAGCTTCACAAACTTCTCCTGCGAACCAAGTCGTGCTTTGGTAGCTCAGATGGTAGAGCACTTGCCCGCGAAAGGCAGAGGTCCCGAATTCGAGTCTCGGTCTTTCACACGGTTTTAATCTGCCAGTAATTGTCAGTACTTTGGAACGTTTAAGCACCACTTTCTTTCGTTAAAGTACTCAATAATGTTCTTCAAAACGTGACTACGTGACTTGAGAAGAAGCCGTTTTCTTCGTTATAGATTCGACCTTGCCAGTTGGACTATTTTATGCAAAGGTCACAGCATTTTGCAGCTTTAGCAGTTGGCTTCGTTACATGAACATGAAGATATTTCTTTCTAGTTTCCTTAGTACAATATTTAGTAGTCTGTCAAATTAAATAGGGTCAGTAGTGTAAAGTGGCCAGAGCGGGAAAAGTGACCACTCCATATTTTTTGTTCTGACCAGTGCTGCTGCCTGCCGAGAAGTGGTCAAACTAGTTCCAATACACACCATAGTTGTTGCCAGTGAGTTTGGCAGAGGAAGGTTGTTCAGTTATTTTTGTGGTCAAACTTTTCTGATTTTCAGTCGTCTGATGTAATTAACATATATTATGCTTGTTACTTACCTCACTTGCACGTAGAGTAATACTTATTTGCCTCACCAATATCGAAACAACGTCTTTTAGCTTCCAAAACTAGTTCCTTCTTCTTTCTTTCGTTTTGGTAGATTCTTCTGTGAACTGGTAATTCTGACACGGTGTCCGATCGGGACAAGTGACCGGGCTACTGGTCGGGAAAAGTGGACAAGGTTTTTATCCAATAAGAATTAGTTACTTCCATACATCATGCATATTACTACAGATCAGATTGACTTTTAAACTCTTTTAAGCTCAAAGGGCTCGTCCATCAATTTATCCTTTTCTTACGATTTTGGATTGATTATTTCATGTTATTTAAAACCGTCTGCCTTGAGTTATACTTGGCATAATACAAAACAGAACATTCTGCTCCAGCTGCCTGGTATTGTGTCATATAGGGCATCGAGACGCCTAAAAATATAACCGAAACTCAGAACAACAAACATGGGATGCTGTTGCGAAGGCACTGTCCTCTTTCCGTATCTAGACAGGGAAAAATGGCCACTGTGTGAGCCTTTAGACAAAATGCGTATAGATATTATACATTATTTTGTTGTTGTTGTTGTGGTCTCCAGTCCAGAGACTGGTTTGATGCAGCTCTCTATGTTACTCTGTCTTGTGCAAGCTTCTTCATCTCCCAGTACCTACTGCAGCCTACATTATTCTGAATCTGTTTAGTGTATTCATCTCTTGGTCTCCCTCTACGATTTTTACCCTCCACGCTGCCCTCCAATACTAAATTTGTGATCCCTTGATGCCTCAGAACATGTCCTACCAACCGGTCCCTTCTTGTCAAGTTGTGCCACAAACTCCTCCCCAATTCTATTCAATACCTTCTCATTAGTTATGTGACCTACCCATCTAATCTTCAGTATTCTTCTGTAGCACCACATTTCGAAAGCGTCTATTCTCTTTTTGTCTCAACTATTTAATGTCTACGTTTCACTTCCATACATGGCTACACTCCATACAAATACTCTCAGAAACGACTTCCTTACACTTAAATAAATACTCGATGTTAACAAATTTCTCTTCTTCCGAAACGCTTTCCTTGCCATTGCCAGGCTACATTTTATACCCTGTCTACTTCGACCATTATCAGTTATTTTGCTCCCCAAATAGCAAACTCCTTTACTACTTTAAGTGTCTCATTTCCTAATCTGATTCCCTCAGCATCGCCCGACTTAATTCGACTACATCCCATTATCCTCGTTTTGTTTTTGTTGATGTTCATCTTATATCATCCTTTCAAGACACATTATATTGTTTTTAAATTAAAAATATTTGATGTGATTCTGGTGTCGCAAGGCTGGGAAGCCGAATGCGCGGCAGAGGGGGTGGCCCTGGATACCCACTGGTTCGCGTGTGCATCTCTGCCGTACGGCGTTCCAGCTGCGTGTGTTGAGATACCTGCTGTCGTTGTTTGGAGTGTTCCGGCGTTGTTGTTGTCTCGCCGTGTTTATCACCTCAGCTCTTCCTTGCTTCCCTCGTGTTGTGTCCTGGTCGGTCGTAGTGTCTGTCGCCCCCCACTTGTTCGTCTGTCCTGTCTGTTCGTAGTTAGCAGTACCTCCAGCGGATCCCCCGCCTGGCGGCTTTCCATCTCCATTCTCTGCCGTGCACCGTTTCCCGGTCGCTCGTGGCTATAACAGTGATACCTAATAATACACTACTGGCCATTAAAATGGCTACACCAAGAACAAATGGAGATGATAAACGGGTAATCATTGGACAAATATATTATACTAGAACTGACATGTGATTACATTTTCACGAAATTTGGGTGCACAGATCCTGAGAAATCAGTACCAGAACAACCACCTCTGTCCGTAATAAAGGCCTTGATACGCCTGGGCATAGAGTCAAACAGAGCTTGGATGAAGTGTACAGGTACAGCTGCCCATGCTGCTTAAACACGATACCACAGCTCATCAAGAGTAGTGACTGGCGTATTGTGACGAGCCAGTTGCTCGGCCACCATTGACCAGACGTTTACAATAGGTGAGAGATCTGGAGAATGTGCCGGCCAGGGCATCTGTCGAGCATTTTCTGTATTCAGAAAGGCCCCTACAGGACCTCAACATGCGGTCATGCATTATCCTGCTGAAATGTAGGGTTTCGCAGGGATCGAATGATGGGTAGAGCCACGGGCCGTAACACATCTGAAATTTAACGTCCACTGTTCAAAGTGCCGTCAATGCGAACAAGAGGTGACTGAGACGTGTAACCAATGGCACCCCATGCCATCACGCCGGGTGATACGCCAGTATGGCGATGACGAATACACGCCTCCAATGTGCGTTCACCGCGATGTCGCCAAACACGGATGCGACCATCATGATGCTGTAAATAGAACCTGGATTCATCCGAAAAAAAGACGTTTTGCCATTCGTTCACCCAGGTTCGTCGTCGAGTACACCATCGCAGGCGCTGCTGTCTGTGATGCAGCGTCAAGGGTAACCGCAGCCATGGTCTCCGAGCTGATAGTCCATGCTGCTGGAAACGTCGGCGAACTGTTCGTGCAGATGGTTGTTGTCTTGCAAACGTCCCCAACTGTTGACTCAGGAATCGAGACGTGGCTGCACGATCCGTTACAGCCATGAGGATAAGATGCCTGTCATCTCGACTGCTAGTGATACGAGGCCACTGGGATCCAGCACGGCGTTCCGTATTACCCTCCTTAACCCACCCATTCCATATTCTGCTAACACTCATTGGATCTCGAACAACGCGAGCATCAATGTTGCGATACGATAAACCGCAATCGCGATAGGCTACAATCCGACCTTTATCAAAGTCGGAAACGTGATGGTACGCATTTGTCGTCCTTACACGAGGCATCACAACAACGTTTCACCTGGCAACGCCGGTAAACTGCTGTTTGTGTATGAGAAATCGGTTGGAAACTTTCCTCATGTCAGCACGTTGTAGGTGTCGCCACTGACGCCAACCTTGTCTGAATGCTCTGAAAAGCTAATCATTTTCATATCACAGCATCTTCTTCCTGTCGGTTAAATTTCGCGTCTGTAGATCGTCATCTTTGTGGTGTAGCAATTTTAATGCCCAGTAGTGTACGTAGATTCAGAATGTTTTATCACTAAGCATGGTTCGGTGAATATCCAATTTGCCTTAGAATGGCCACTTTACCCCACCTTCCCCCATCTTACTATATTCTCATTTCGAAGTCATAATCATTTTTAAAAGCGCTGTCACTACTCGAAAAAAGTGGACCATTTCTGACCATTTCTCCCATTTCTTATTATTACTCGACCACTTGGCTCCCGGTAGCCATTACCAGATACACGCGTTGACGTTACAGTGGTAACAAGTAAAGGGTAACTAAGGGAATCACATCGCATTGTGAATGACTTCAAGACAGTTATGCATATAACAACAACGTTTTGATGCGGCATGTCACGGGTTGCGCGGCCCCTCCCGCCAGAGGTTCGAGTCCTCTCTCGGGCATGGGTGTGTCCGTTGTTCTTAGCATCAGTTAGTTTAAGTAGTGTGTAAGCCTAGGGACCGATGACCTCAGCAGTTTGGTCCCTTAGGAATTCATACACATTTGAATTATCAAGTGGTTCAGCGTGACCTTGTGAAATATCACGACAAAAACTCACTATAAGCTGACGGAAGCTCCCTCACCTGCAAGTGTCGTAGTGCTGTGGTCGACTAATACTACCAACTGTAACATTAACAAGACAACAATACCGCAAACCTTACACTAAGAATGAGACGGCTGATGTTTGCCACTAGTACACTAATGGCCATTAAAATTGGTACACCACAAAGATGACGTACTACAGACGCGAAATTTAACTGACAGGAAGAACATGCTGTGATATGCAAATGATTAGCTTTTCAGAGCATTCACAAAAGCTTGGCGCCGGTGGCGACACCTACAACGTGCTGACATGAGGAAAGTTCCCAACCGATTTCTCATACACAAACAGCAGTTGACCGGCGTTGCCTGGTGAAACGTTGTTGTGATGCCTCGTGTAAGGAGGAGCTATGCGTACCATCACGTTTCCGACTTTGATAAAGGTCGGATTGTAGCCTATCGCGATTGCGTTTTATCGTACCGCGACATTCCTGCTCGCTTTGGTCGAGATCCAATGTCTGTAAGAAGAATATGGAATCGGTGGGTTCCTGACTGTAATACGGAACGCCGTGCTGGATCCCAGTGGCCTCGTATCACTAGCAGTCGGGATGACAGGCATCTTATCCGCATGGCTGTAACGGATCGTTCAGCCACGTCTCGATCCCTGAGCCAACAGGTGTGGACGTTTTCAAGACAACAACCATCTGTACGAACAGTTCGACGACGTTGGCAGCAGCATGGACTATCAGCTGGGAGACCATGGCTGCAGTTACCCTTGACGCTGCATCACAGACAGGAGCACCTGCGATGGTGTACTCAACGACGAACCTGGGTGCACGAATGGCAAAACGTCATCTTTTCGGATGACTCCAGGTTCTGTTTACAGCATCATGATGGTCGCATCCGTGTTTGGCGACATCGCGGTGAACGCACATTGGAAGCGTATATTTGTCATCGCCATACTGGCGTATCACCCAGCGTGATGGTATGGGGTGTCATTTCTTTACAAATGGTTCAAATGGCTCTGAGCACTATGGGACTAACATCTGAGGTCATCAGTCCCCTAGAACTCAGAACTACTTAAACCTAACTAACCTAAGGACATCACACACATCCATGCCCGAGGCAGGATTCGAACCTGCGACCGTAGTGGTCACGCGGTTCCAGACTGTAGCGCCTAGAACCGCTCGGCCATCCTGGCCGTTCTTTGTTTACACGTCTCTGCCACCTCTTCTTCACATTGACGGCACTTTGAACAGTGGACGTTACATTTCAGATGTGTTGCGACCCGTGGCTCAACCCTTCAATCGATCCCTGCGAAACCCTACATTTCAGCAGGATAATGCACGACCGCATGTTGCACGTCCTGTACGGGCGTTTCTGGATACAGAAAATGTTCGACTGCTGCCCTGGCCAGAACATTCTGCAGATCTCTCACCAACTGAAAACGTCTGGTGAATGGTGGCGGAGCAACTGGCTCGTCACAATACGCCAGTCACTACTCTTGATGAACTGTGGTATCGCGTTGAAACTGCATGGGCAGCTGTACCTGTACACGCCTTCCAAGCTCTGTTTGACTCAATTCCTAGGCGCATCAAGGCCGTTATTACGGCCAGAGGTGGTTGTTCTGGGTACTGATTTCTCAGGATCTATGCACCCAAACTGTGTGAAAATTTAATCACATGTCAGTTCTAGTGTAATATATTTGTCCAATGAATATCCGTTTATCATCTGCATTTCTTCTTCGTGTAGCAATTTTAATGGCGAGTAGTGTAATATGTCTAAGGGACCTGTGGATGTGTGAGGGGTCACTGCAGACTGACAATAAGTAATGCTTCAAATTTTTATTTTCGTCCAATTTCGGTTGACAAAGAATGTGTAATTTGTTGTGAAACATCGCGAAACATTGCAGCTTCAGTCCTTGAATTTTCATGATGTTCCTATAAACGATGGCGCTGTACGTAGCGTTAAAACACTTCTGGAACGGAGGTGCCTTTCAGGCAGAAAACTACATCACTGTAGATATTCATAGGCGCTAGCAGATTGTCTACTGAGACCTGGCAGTGAACAAAAGCACGCCGAGTCGTTGGACGATGTGTCTGTCATCGTCGCAAGGTCGCGCCAACCTGCCCAATCTCCCGTGTGTTTGTCTGCCGCACACAGCTGTGGCTCCTGCAATGTTGGAACGTGCGGATACTCTCACTGGAGGTGATCGACGGTTAACAGTCACAAGTCTTGCTTCATGGCATTACGATCAGCTGTGAAGTCTAGGGTTTCACCTTCAGGAAACTGAAGAAACGATTTTAGCGTATCGGTCTCCACAAAAGTGCAAACAACGTCTCCTTCCCCAGGACAACGCAGGGCCTCATACAAGTCTGCGCGCCCGAGAGGAGCTCACAAAACTTCTTTGGACTGTTGTTCTTCAACTGCCTAAGAGCCCAGAACTCACACCCTCCGACCTCTATCTGTATGGCCCAATGGAGGGTGCACTCTGCACGAAGCAGTACGTGAATGATGAGGCGGCTTTTTATGCGGCAAGACTTTGGCTACCACATCGATCAGTATAATAGCACCATGAGAGCAAACCCGACCTGCCAGTAAGGTAGCGTAAGGCCATCACATTGCACGCAGATTATGTAGAAATATACGATTTTGTAACCAAAAGGTTAGGGAATAATGTGGAGTACTGGAATCCAGAATAAAACCAACTGGCTTTCACAAAAAATGTGTTGCATTACTTATTGAACGTCCATGGTACTTATGTATGATAATGTAGCTAGTACAGCCAAAATTAATTGGGGTATCGAAAATATCGATCTCGTAAACAAAAACAATAATATCGATATTCATGCATCGATATACACTGTTGTCGATTTATGGCCTATATGTATACCTTTCGCCGACGCGTTGGACTTGCATAACTGAACCAGTTATGTACTTTAACTCGGTATTGGATGTAAATAAATCCCATTTTTCACACGTAAACGCAAAATCGAAAATAACTTTAATTTCCTTTAATTTACGTCTATGGTCACAAATATTTTGTTCGCAGATTACCGGTTTTGGTCTATAATGTCCATCAACAGAACTGCAACAAAAAATATGGGAAAAAAACATAAATACACTCGCAGATTGTCTACAGCCTAGAAACAATAAATAGATAATAATGAAAAGTACTATATATATTTTAAGTATGAAGAGGCATACCTGTGTTTTATAAAAACAATGTCCTCATGTACTGCAGCCGTAGTGACGTCGTCAAATATTAAATGCAAAATCAGCACCAGCATCGTGAAATATATATAAATAACAGCATATGCAAGAGTCATGTTTTCAGTAATACTACTGTTCAAAAGAAACTGCTGCACAGTAGCCACAAGATGTTTGTGTTGTAAGTTCACCAGATGTCGCTACTGTAGGCGTACACTAGTTTTCAGTGATTAAGTGAACAGCCTAAAATTAAGGGGCGGGGGATACAATCGTTGAAGTCTGTAATGAGCTTATATGGTATAAAAGGTGTTACAGAAATAAAAAGCAATTAAATAGTACACGACAAAAGTCTAATTGTTAAAAAGAGGAAGAGTTACGAGACAGTAATTGACATATGCTCAAGTGCCAATGTTCTAGATGATGACATAAATAATAAACATCGTTCATAGTGCAGAAAATAATATAAAAACTATAAAATAAATAGCTAAAGAAGCCACAATGAAAGAAAACATAGTGCTGCACATAACCAGCGCCCTCTGTTAGCGCTAACGCTAACTATCTTAGTGACGTATTATTTCGGGATATATTCATAATGAAAGATATTTGTTCACCAAAAGCGATCTTTTTACGTCTGTGAGAAGAGTTGCCAGTAACTGATCGAACCCTAGATTTTTTAAAAAGCCCTATCAATAAAGAATGTAAAGGACGATCCAGCAGCACTTGTTCCAAGTGGCAAAACTACAAGGATACCTTGAGTTACAAAACAAGAGTGGGGTGGTCTGAATAAATAAAAAAGACGCTTGGTAATGCTAAAACGAATACTGGAGGAATAAGAAACTATGATAAGAGAAAATATTAGCATGTAATAAACATATTTAATAAAATGATTAGAAAATAAGATACATGATGTGTTAGCCATTTGTTAGGGCACAGTATATTGTGTTTATTTGCAGGAACCGTGGCGGCATAACACAACAGAAGAGAACGGTAATGGCCAAGTGCATACGAGGAAACGGAACTGCTTTCAGAGCTTCGTCGGCTTCCTGGTATCTCGAGATTAAATGGAGGATGCTTGCGATGCTCTGCTTCTGGGAAAAGGCGGACCAACCAAAGGCCGTCGAGAACTAATACCGGGGTACGCTATGAGATGTCAGAAATTAAGGCACTTCCCAGTACAGCGAGATTGCATCCCGTCCCTTGGTCAGAAGTTAAGATAAAAAGGGCTGCTTATCATCTGGTGGCATCATTCCACAGATGTGGCATCCGCTGAAGCAGACAGGCAAAACATTTTTTCCGTTATCACGCTGATCCTTGAAGCAACGACTGATTACCTTTTTCTTAAACGTGTAATTCTTGCTGATGTCCTGCTAACGTGTTCCTCCTCATGCCGAGAATTTTCAGTCGACTTCTTTCTGTGTCTGTTTTTATATTGCATTTCTAGTTCCTACTTCATTTCTCACGTTTACAGCGTTCTTCTGTGTTACCATATTCCAACAGCTTTTAGAATCTTATTCTTGTATGAGCTTTCATGTTTCTCTTGCATACAGCTCTGACTAACGGAGTCATATAATAAAAATAATGTACCTCATTTTCTTGTCCACGTGAATACGGGCAGATTCTTATTGTTTAGTTAGTTCACTGGGAATTTATACTAATCGTCGTAATTACTTGTTCCATCATTTAACGAAATTTGATTTTAAGTATGGCTCCTTGCTAATCATTTACAGGAAAAATTGCATAGTCGCAAAAAACGATTAACTCTGCTTCTTTATGTTAACTAAGTGTATAGAAACAACAATTAATCTACAGATTAGAAGAAATATCCAGAGAATAAGAAACACGACTTTTGCTAGATTTCAAATGTAGCTACTATAGTGTCTCAAACAGTTCGTTTCATTCGATAAATAAACAATGATTTTTGTACCCCATTATTCACCAGTTTCTGAACTGAGGTCAGTGTTATCGAACAGTAATTAAGGTGAATTTTTATACAGTTTTTAGTTATCGACATGATAATCCCTTCTCCACTGTACCACATTATTTATGTCTGCTGTCACGAAGATACCTGTTCTTGGACCTCAGAGAGCAGTGCACTATCTTGGTAAAGGCGATGAGCCACATTCACGTCGATAATGTGCGCTGTATTAACGATCGTTTGACTCATCAGCCAACAGATAGGGCCTCGATTTTATGTGGTTTACGACACAAAGCTTCGAAAATTCGGATTGGTCCCTGCCCCCGACATAAACTTAAAATACAAAAACACATCCCCCCACGAATCATAGGCCTTGCCGTTGGTGGGGAGGCTTGCGTGCCTCAACGATACAGATAGCCGTAACGTAGGGGGAACGATAACAGAGTAATATCTGTTGAGGGGTCAGAGAAACATGTGGTTCCTGAAGAGGGGCAGCAGCCTTTTCAGTAGTTGCAGGGGCAACAGTCTGGATGATTGATCTCGCCTAGTAACACTAACCAAAACTGCCTTGCTGTGCTGGTACTGCGAACGGCTGAGAGCAAGGGGAAACTACAGCCGTAATTTTTCCCGAGGGCATGCAGCTTTACTGTATGGTTAAATGATGATGGCGTCCTCTTCGGTAAAATATTCCGGACGTAAAATAGTCCCCCATTCGGATCTCCGGGCGGGGACTACTCAGGAGGACGTTGTTATCAGGAGAAAGAAAACTGGCGTTCTACGGATCGGAGCGTGGAATGTCAGATCCCTTAATCGGGCAGGTAGGTTAGAAAATTTAAAAAGGGAAATGGAGAGGTTAGAGTTAGATATAGTGGGAATTAGTGAAGTTCGGTGGCAGGAGGAACAAGACTTCTGGTCAGGTGAATACAGGGTTATAAATACAAAATCAAATAGGGGAAATTCAGGAGTAGGTTTAATAATGAATAACAAAATAGGAGCACGGATAAGCTACTACAAACAGCATAGTGAACGCATTATTGTAGCCAAGATAGACACGAAGCCCACGTTTACCACAGCAGTACAAGTTTATATGCCAACTAGCTCCGCAGATGACGAAGAGATTGAAGAAATGTATGATGAGATAAAAGAAAAAAATATTCAGATAGTGAAGGGAGACGAAACTTAAATAGCCATGGGTGACTGGAATTCGATGGTAGGAAAAGGGAGAGAAGGAAACGTAGTGGGTGAATATGGAACGGGGGTAAGCAATGAAAGAGGAAGCCACCTGGTAGAATTCTGCACAGAGCATAACTTAATCGTAGCTGACACTTGGTTAGAGAATCATGAAAGAAGGTTGTATACATGAAAGAGGCCTGGAGACACTGGAAGGTTTCAGATAGATTATATTAAGGTAAGACAGAGATTTAGGAACCAGGCTTTAAATCGTAAGACATTTCCAGGGGCAGATGTGGACTCTGACCACAATCTATTGGTTATGAACTGTAGATTAAAACTGAAGAAACCGCAGAAAGGTAGGAATTTCAGGAGATGGGACCTGGGTAAAGCGACAGAACCGAAGGTTGTAGAGAGTTTCAGGGAAAGCACTAGGGGACGATTGACAGGAATTGGGGGAAAGAAATACAGTAGAAGAAGAATGGGTAACTTTGAGGGAGGAAATAGTGAAGGCAGCAGAGGATCAAATAGGTAAAAAGACGAGGGATAGCACAAATCCTTGGGTAACAGAAGATATATTGAATTTAATTGATGAAAGGAGAAAATATAAAAAAGCAGTAAATGAAGCAGGCAAAAAGGAATACAAACGTCTCAAAAATAAGATCGACACGAAGTGCAAAATGGCTAAGCAGGGATGGCTAGAGGACAAATGTAAGGATGTAGAGGCATCTCACTAGGGGTAAGATAGATCCTGCCTACAGGAAAATTAAAGAGACCTTTGGAGAAAAGAGAACCACTTGTATGAATATCAAGAGCTCAGATGGAAACCCAGTTCTAAGCAAAGAAAGAAAAGCAGAAAGGGGGAAGAAGTATATAGAGTGTCTATACAAGAGCGATGTACTTGAGGACAATATTATGGAAACGGATGAGGATGTAGATGAAGATGAAATGGGAGATACGATACTGCGTGAAGAGTTTGACAGAGCACTGAAAGACCTGAGTCGAAACAAGGCCCCCGGAGTAGACAACATTTCATTAGAACTACTGACGCCCTTGGAAGAGCCAGTCCTGACATAACTCTACCATCTGGTGAGCAATATGTATGAAACAGGCGAAATACCCTCAGACTTCAAGAAGAATATAATAATTCCAATCCCACAGAAAGCAGGTGTTGACAGGTGTGAAAATTACCGAACTATCAGGTTAATAAGTCACGACTGAGAAATACTAACGCGAATTCTTTACAGACGAATGGAAAATCTGGTAGAAGCCTACCTCGGGAAGGTCAGTTTGGATTCCATAGAAATGTTGGAACACGTGAGGCAATACTGACCCTACGACTTATCTTAAAAAATAGATTAAGGAAAGGCAAACCTACGTGTCTAGCATTTGTAGACTTAGAGAAAGCTTTTGACAATGTTGACTGGTATACTCTCTTTCAAATTCTGAAGGTGCAGGGGTAAAATACAGGGAGCGAAAGGCTATTTATAATTTGTATGGGAGTTATAAGAGTCAAGGGGCATGAAAGGGAAGCAGTGTTTGGGAAGAGAGTGAGACAGGGTTGTAGCCTATCGCTATGTTATTCAATCTGTATATTGAGCAATCAGTAAAGAAAACAAAAGAAAAATTCCGAGTAGGAATTAAAATCGATGGAAAGGAAATAAAAAGTTTGAGGTTCGCCGATGACATTGTAATTCTGTCACAGGCAGCAAAGGACCTGGAAGACTAGCTGAACGGAATGGACAGTGCCTTGAAACGAGGGTATAAGATGAACATCAACAAAATCAAAACGAGGATAATGGAATGTAGTCGAATTAAGTCGGGCGATGCTGATGGAATTAGATTATGTAATGAGGCACTTAAAGTAGTAAATAAGTTTTGCTATTTGGGGAGCAACATAACTGAAGATGGTCGAAGTAGAGAGGATATAAAATGTAGACTGGCAATTGCAAGGAAAGAGTTTCTGAAGAAGAGAAATTTATTAACATCGAGTAAAGATTTAAGTGTCAGGACGTCTTTTCTGAAAGTATATGTATGAAGTGTAGCCAAGTATGGAAGTGAAACGTGGACGATAAATAGTTTAGACAAGAAGAGAATAGAAGGTTTCGAAATGGGGTGCTACAGAAGAATGCTGAATATTAGATGGGTAGTTCACATAACTAAGGAGGAGGTATTGAATAGAATTGGGGAGAAGAGGAGTTTGTGGCACAACTTGACTAGAAGAAGGGACCGGTTGATAGGGCATGTTCTGAGGCATCAAGGGATCACCAATTTCGTATTGGAGGGCAGCGTGGAGGGCAAAAATCGTAGAGGGAGACCAAGAGATGAAAACACTAAGCAGATTCAGAAGGACGTAGGTTGCAGTAGGTACTGGGAGATGAAGAAGCTTGCACAGGATAGAGTAGCATAGAGAGCTGCATCAATCCAGTCTCTGGACTGAAGACGACAACAACATTAAATACATATAGAGTATAGTCTACAAAACTTCACAGACTGATCGCGCAGACTATTTCCCAACCTTAGGGAACCCAATGTTTGCTGCTGCAGGAACTGCATCCAGCCATATTATGAAAACCAAAATAATTGTCAAATCGCGTATGGTCTGTTGCATACAGGTGATGGGCTCTATCAAGTGCAAGGCCAAGGGTTTTATACTCACAAGTTTTCGTTGTATCTGACAAGGAAAGTTAATCAGTGTATATTATTGGTTTTGAATTATGGTAACGTTATGTGAACTTTTAAATTAATTAATTAATGTTTTATCTGGCTACGTTGGATAATACGACCCAATACTACACTCATGTTCAGAAAAAAAATCAGAACACTTTGAACGACTTGAAATAGGACGTTCGTATTCACAGGACATGTACACTAGTATATTCTGCAGAAACGATTAGCATTTGAGCCATGTCGCCTGCGAGTTCAAGTTCAACATCGATATCGCGGCGCAACGCCACCTACCGGTAAAATGTGTCAGGGGCTCTCTTTGTCGCTTTATTGTGAAGGTAATGGATCCGTGTGACTTTCGCGGACGTACAAGGTGCCTCGCAGTCGTAAGCGCGAACCGTACCGTCAGATCACTGAGTTTCAAAGAGGGAGCGTTATTGGCATGAGAGAGTGCGGTGCAGTCGCCTAGCAAACTGCTACTTGTGCAGGACGATATGTTACGGCAGTACAACGGATGTGTGCACAGTGGTTGACAGAAGGCCGTAGAACACGACTGGTTGGGTCATTTGGCACCACCCAGACCACTCCCCCGAGAAGATCGACACCTCATCTGAGTGGCATTTCTGCACAATTTTGTGTCCGCGTCTGCTCTAGCGCAACGGTGGAAAGTGAAACACATCCTACGCTATCATGGGTGACAGTTCATCACCGTTTATTACGGCATGGGTTACCTACGTGTCGTCCAATTCACCGCCTACCTTTGACGAATGTGAAGAAACATGCTAGACGGTAGTAGTGTATCGAATGACGTCACTTTCGCACGAAACGTCATTTTTCAGTAAGACAATGCACGACCACATGTTGCTGCACGAATACGTGCCTTCTTGGTGTCACAGCATGTCAGCCTTTTGCCCTGCCCAGCCAAATCACCGGACTTGTTGCCAATCGAAAATGTGTGGTATATGGTGTGTAACCTCCCCACAAAAATAATATTTAAATGAATAATAAATGTGAATAAATGAATGTGATTCTACACACGAATTTCAAAAATACGAATAATGAATGTGATTGTAATTTAATGCAACCTCTGAACAAAATTTGTTGCCATTTATAATCTCTGTGCAGAAATGCATTCACATTTAATGTACCCACAAAATTCTTTTCTCATTGAATGTAAGCTCGAAACAGAAAAATTCCTAAACCCCGAAATAAAAAAAATTCAGTAACCTGGTAAATTTTAGGACGACAGCAGCGCTGCGTCACGGCCATGTATTTTGAATAAAAAAGCAAAAATTCTTACCTCAATAAAAACGGCGAATATATCTGCTCTTACCTAAAACATTTTCGGTACAGCTCCGTGCAATGCTGGCCTATACATTTATGATTCGTGAAAGGAATGATCATGGATTGGATAAATTCTTTAAATTGAAATGAATGCTTTTTTTTAAAATTACTTTATATTATAAAAATTGTTATTACGGCATTTTTTAAAAAAAATTGGATGACAGTTCACATACATTACTAGATATGCGCAAGGCTGCTTCTTTACCTTATAGAATAATACTCATCCTCCAGAGTCCCGACCAGAGCAGACAGCAGACAAGCGAACACACGCGCAGACACGCGCAGACTACTGACAAGCAACAACTAACTACATACTGCTCTCTGGTCAGAGACTCTCCTATGCCTTGCCTATTGCAGGCAGCGCATACCTCTCACAGGTGAAATGGTGGTTACAGCACTGGGACACAATGCCAACCAACACAGATGAACTTTGGAACCAGATGAATGTAGAGCGGATTGCTATACCACAGGACGCCTTTCCCGCCTAATGCGCGTCGATACCATCACGAATAGAACAAGATATCAGGAGCCATGGTGGACCGTGTGCCTTCTGGGCAATAGTACACACGCTGAACCGAGGTGACTGAAATGCTAATCGCAGCAGAACATACTAATGTAGATGTCCTGTGAATATGAACGTTCTACCTCTACTCGTTCAAGACATCTCGTTTCTTCTGAACATTAATGCAGATGGTCGTGGAACGATTTCGTACACAGTTTATGGAATTCTGACTAAAAAATGTATAAACAAAAGCAATTAAAGATTCAATAAATCACGAAATAATTATGAGAGACCATACGAATAAATAACAAATTACAGAGAGAAGTTCTCAGTTCCTGAGTGGAACTCTTATATGGAGGGCTTATTTCAATAGTGGTACAAGTCCATTACCTCCACTTTTCTGCTTATAATGTTTCTGACATTAATGATCCAAACAAACAGAAAGAAAGGTTCATCTCTAGCAAGAAGCCATATGCTTGAACATTTCTGGTATCTCAACTGCAGATTTTTCAGCACTCATTTAACTTTAGGACTCTGTATCTCAAAATGAACAAAATTGGACTTGTACCACTATTGAAATAAGCCCTTCATATAGAATGGAGTGAGTGTGTAACAACGAAACCTTTCAACTCGAATATGAATACTTGTGGTTTATCCTTCACTTTTTTCAGTACTCCTGAAAGCCTATTTAAGTAGCAACCTGCTGAACAGTTCGTACATTTCTGTACAATGCTTAAAGAATTGTTCTCCTAGTACATGTCATTTTCCGTTTAATGTACAATAAATGAATGTTGCAGTTTCTTCTAAATGAATCAATACTGTGAACAATAAAGCCCATGACGAAAATTAATAGGAGATACAGAGAACAAATTAATCAGGGAACAAATTGGAATGAATAGTGTAATATCGAGTATAATGAGAATGGAAGGGATATGGGTGGGGCATATAGTAAGGAGAACGGATAGTAGATGGACCAAAGAAGTTCTCCATTGGATTCAAGTGATGAGCCGGTCGCTGTGGCCGAGCGTTCTAGGCGCTTTAGTCTGGAGCCGTGCTGCTGCTACGGTCGCAGGTTCGAATCCTGCCTCAGGCATGCATGTGTGTGATGACCTTAGGTTAGTTAGGTTTCAGTAGTTCTGTGGGACTGACGACCTCAGATGCTAAGTCCCATAGTGCTCAGAGCCATTTGAACCTTTTTTTTTTTTTTTTTTCAAGTGATGAGAAAGACCCAGATGACGCAGAAATGGAAGGTGGCTTGAAAGCAACAGAAAATTTCCGGGGAAAACATACATACGATTAAATGTAAAATGTAGTGCATGGAAATTTCTAAAGGAAGCTTTTATTCAGCCGTGGATACCAAATGGCTGCTGACGATTGTACTCACTCAATGACAGGAGTTGCTCTCGTGTGAAAGCGACTTTACTGCACAGCGCTAACTTCATATCACGTAAAGACGATCAGTAATGAAGATAACTGATAATTGTTGACTGGTAGATGGCCCAGCAATACCAAATACATATGGTTCAGGATTCAGTCATCATTTATAAATCCGATCTGGGTAATAAGATCTTCGCCTGTGGGTGAGTCGTTAACCGGCAATGTATCGATTACAAACTACGCACCGTAATTTGTGGAGCTATTGCGACACGCAGTTGACCATTAATTTTAGGCGTAAAACGTGAGACAGAGACAATTTAGTTCTTGGGTATTCACTTTTAGCATAATCACTGTGCAGTGTGTGTAAGTAGCTCGCGCTCACCTGCAGGAGAACATTAGGCGACAGTAAACATTTTCTCGGAATTCGATTTACGGTGGAGCAATTTGTAAAGAAGCATTACGTTACGAAAAATAAAAACATGTCACTAACTGCTTTTAAGTCGATAACGCAGCCTACTTGCTGTGAGATTCGGTATCTACTGCTGCAGTACGTAAATATGGCGTACACGGTTCAGACAGCAGTTGGTGGTTCGATGTGTAGACTTGTTTGGAGCCGGAGAGAAGAAAGCAGACTGCTGGAGTGGCACCATCCTTGCAGGCTGCTCTTATGGACAGTACTTGGACTTCTCCCACCTCGCAGGGACCGCCGCTGTCACAGATTTATCACGCGATGTCTACCTTTCATGTGGACAGTAGTATATTTAGGTCTGGAACCGTTCGTAATATTTTCAGTATCAACTTGTTTCTCAGAGTTTTCTCCATATACACAGATTATTAGATATTTACACATTTATTCGATCCGTCTGACATCCGCTACCTTACTGTCGAAGTACATCTGCTCGGGATTTGAAACGCTAGATCTCACCTGTTCTATTCTCAGGCGTTTCAGAAACCCGAAACACACGTCTCGAATCTGCTATTCAAAATACGACTTCGTGTGTCTCCTGCTTGTTTTCTTGCTTGTAACAGCTTTGTCCTTTAATCTGTACATGGGATGGAGGAGCGGGAACTTCGCCTGTACAGCAGTTCTCAATACTTTGTATACGTGTCTCACCTTGTCTACAGTAGCCTGGTTGGATCAATTCGTGTCCTTGGTGAGTGACATAGAGCGCAGCTGCGGAATACTGAAGCAATATTTTCCGGATGAACAGAATGTGGAGTTTGAAACCATTCAGCTGTTGACGCAGGAAGGTAGGTAGCCACGCCAGAGGCAAAAGTTTGCTAAGCTCAGGACTAAATGCGGAAGAAAATTCCCGTCATTCTGTCTAAAATGTCTCTTAGAGAGTAACACACACCGAAATTATTCGTTAAGTGTGTGATACAGAATGTGTCATTTCGTAGGCTTTCATTCCAACAAAACACATCAGATAAAGTTTTGCATCTCTTCGGTACCGAGAGTTCCGGAACGTATACAGACATTTGGAATAGAGATCAACATAAACATCATTTCTGCCCTTTTTTATTGCCCATGAAAACCACACATTGCATGTGGGACTACGATACAGCGAGACCTTCAGAGGTGGTGGTCCAGATTGCTGTACACACCGGTACCTCTAATAGCCAGCAGCACGACCTCTTGCATTGATGTGTGCCTGTATTCGTCATGGCATACTGTCGACAAGTTCATCAAGCCCTTTAGATCCAGATTGTCCCACTCCTCAACGGCGATTCGGCTTACATCCCTCAGAGTGGTTGGTGGGTTACGTCGTCCATAAACAGCCCTTTTCAATCTATCCCAGGCTTGTTTCATGTTTGGAGAACATGCTGGCCACTCTAGTTGAGCGATGTCGTTATCCTGAAGGAAGTCGTTCACAAGATGTGCATGATGGTGGCGCGAATTGTCGTCCGTGAAGACGAATGCTGCCGATATGGTTGCACTATCGGTCGCAGGATGGCATTAACGTATCGTACAGCCGTCACGGCGCCTTCCATGACCACCAGCCGCGTACGTCCGCCCCACATAATGCCATCTCAAAACAGCAGGGAACCTCCACCTTGCTGCAATCGCTAGACAGTGTGTCTAAGGCGTTCAGCCTGACCGGGTTGCCTCGAAACACGTCTCCGACGACTGTCTGGTTGAAGGCATATGCGACACTCGTCAATGAAGAGAACATGATGCCAATCCTAAGCGGTCCATTCGGCATGTTTCTGGGCCCATCTGTACCGCGCTGCATTGTGTCGTGGTTGTAAAGATGGACCTCGCCACGGGAGTGAAATTGCGCATCATGCAGCCTATTGCGCACAGTTTTAGTCGTAACACGACGTCCTGTGGCTGCACGAAAAACATTATTCAACATGGTGATGTTGCTGTCACGGTTCTTCCGTGCCATAATCCGTAGGCAGCGGTCATCCACTGCAGTAGTAGCCCTTGGGTGGCCTGAGCGAGGCATGTCATCGACAGTTAGTGTCTCTCTGTATCTCCTTCATGTCGAAACAACATCGGTTTGGTTCACTCCGAGACGCCTGGACACTTCCCTTGTTGAGAGCGCTTCCTGGCACAAAGTAACAATGCGGACGCGATCGAACCGCGGTATTGACCGTCTGTGCATGGTTGGACTACAGACAACAGGAGTCGTGTACCCCATTCCTGGAGGAATGACTGGAACTGATCGGCTATCGAACTCTTTCCGTCTAATAGGAGCTGCTCATGCATTGTTGTTTACATCCTTGGGCGGGTTTAGTGACATCTCTGAACAGCCAAAGGGACATTGTCTCTGCCACAATATCCACAAACTAACAGAAAACGAGAGATTTTAAAAGACCGTAAAAAGACTGTTGGACAAAACGCACACAACATCTATTACTATAGGCGGTCTTAAATTCTCTCCCAAGCCTTTCACCATTCTAGGCGTCACTAAATTTCAGAAAAAATAATGTCTTTTGTCAAAATATCATACGATCAATCCTTTGTGAGGGAAATACGAGAATAGCGGAAACGCTAGAGTGTCAAAAGACTCGTACGGTGAAAGCACAAACACAATGACAGTACCAGTCCTAAAGCGAGAAGGTCATTTGTAACACTGTGAACCAGAATATTTTTCATATTCCCTTAGGTCTGCTTTGCATTATCTGAATTCCAGTAACTGTTGTTGTTACTTCTACAGAGCCGTCTGCCTCCTTTTCCCTGGCAACCATGTTGATACCGATTATTGTAACTTCTTCTGTCACTATTCAAATTTGGTCGTCACTTGTCAGTAGGTCGGGCAGCATACCCAAGTGACATAGTGGGTGACGTCATGTGGGCAGTGGGATAGCCGTTGGCTGGCCTGGATTGTGATTCTGCGGGCGCAGTTGATTTGACTGTGGCGCGCTATTGTAGCCGTTATTGTCATTACAACTAACCTTTATGCCTGCATAGACCAAGTCTGTGGAGTCAAACATGGACATAAAATTTTCTAGGTTATCTTCTGAGACAAGTATCAAATCCTCTCGAATGTCTAGGTCTCAATACATACTTGATGATAAATTGTCTCATCCCAATAGCGACTTTTGTCTAAGTAATTCTCAAAATAACTGTGGAGGCTAACGTGTCTAGCACGAAATGGTTCGGGATTGGATATCTGTTTCTTAATCCTTTCCTGTAGTTCCGTCAGAGACTGAAAAGGTCCTTGAAGAGCAGCTGAACGGAATGGGCAGTGCCTTGAAAGGAGGATATAAGATGAACATGAACAAAAGCAAAACGAGGATAATAGAATGTAATCGAATTAAGTCAGGTGAAGCTGAGGGAATTAGATTAGGAAATGAGACACTTAAAATAGTAAATGAGTTTTGCTATTTGGGGAGCAAAATAACTCATGATGGTCGAAGTAGATAGGATATAAAACGTAGACTAGCAATTAAAAGGGAAGCGTTTCTTAAGAAGAGAAATTTGTTAACATCGAGTACTGATTTAAGTGTTAGGAAGTCGTTTCTGAAAGTATTTGTATGGAGTGTAGCCATGTACGGAAGTGAAACGTGGACGACAAGTAATTTACACAAAAAGAGAATAGAAGCTTTCGAAATGTGGTGCTACAGAAGAATGCTGAAGATTAGATGGGTAGATCACATAACTAATGAGGAGGTATTGAATGGAATTGGAGAGAAGAGAAATTTGTGGCACAACTTGACTAGAAGAAGGGATCGGTTGGCAGGACATATTCTGAGGCATCAAGGGATCACCAATTTAGTATTTGAGGGCAGCGCGGAGGGTAAAAATCGTAGAGGGAGACCAGGACATGAATACACTAAACAGATTCAGAAGCATGTAGGTTGCAGTAGGTACTGGGAGATGAAGAAGCTTTCACAGGATAGAGTAGCGTGGAGAGCTGCATCAAACCAGTCTCTGGACTGAATACCACAACAACAACAATCCTGACCAGGATTTAGATAAAAATAATCTTTAAAATTGTTAGTGTGTTTCATAAGATTCTGCTGTTCGAGTTGCCCAAAGAGCACCATCAACCTTAATACAACCTGTTATGAAGCGACTCTTTCGCTTTTCATTCCAGAATTAAGGAAGCACGCCTTTGAAGGCCTTTATGAAAACATCTAGCTGTTGGGTATGTTAATGCAGCGAAAATACCTGGAAGTGTCTGTGCTTAAGCAAACTTTCTTAAAGTACAATGGCTGATAATGAAGGTGCAACTCAAACTTTGTATGGTATACGGTTTGCCGATAAATCAGTGTAATTACTTTTTGTCGTCATACGCCGTGTGATACACAGCAGGACTATTGCAAAAACGGCTTGCATTAATTCATATTTAGGCCGTCTTTAGCACAAAAAAGAGTGCACAATGCTGCAACAAAAACTTTTGATCACTTACCCAGTGATAGAAAATGTCATACAGCAAAGCGAGATTTGAAAACAAACTGAAAAAAGTTTGTCTCTGATATCTCCTTCTATTCTGCAGAAGAATTAAGATTTTAATGTGTAAAAATTGGTGGGTATCAATTAGTAACATGTGTATAATTAAAAAAAAAGTTATAGTTGTTCAGCATGAAGCCATGTTTACAAATTAATTTAGGATGTGAATGTAGAGTGACTTATTCAACATCATTAAGATTTATCGTACAAAATGACCCATGAAACGTGAAACTAAGATTATGTGTTTGTCCTGTATTGTTGTAGTATCTGAAAATAAGGTTTATATCTCTGTAATAAGTAACACAGGAAAACAGAGTCTCTTAGCAACACAACGTTGTAACTCCACAAATTCAACGTTGTTCACACAGGAAGATAATAAATATAGCACTATTTATCAAAGATAACATAAGTAATTGTTTAATAACTGTTACTAAAACATACAAAATGGCTTTTTACCTCATATTCATTGCCCGCCTCAAGAAATGCCAAATATGTAAGCATAAAATACTTAAGCAAATAGGTAAGCATAAAGCATTCAGAACACAGAATACTTTAGTTATATCGGTAGCAAAATCCCATTCTCATTCACTTCTCGCTGGACCACAAGTCATTTTTTGGACAATAGGTGGACAGAAATAGTTACTGAATGTTTCGAGAATGAAACTGTTAATGTAGATAAGAAAAAATTACATACACAGTATACAGCAAATTCTGCCACTGGATATGCGATTACCTACCACTATTTTTAAAATGAAAATAACTCTTAATGCAGTATTAAATTCAAATGTGATTCTATTTGACTTCGTAAACCACATACGAAAGAGAAACACGAGCCACATATCGGCATAGCGTGCGCTCATAACTTCGTATGTTGTGCGCACCTTAGCTCGTCGCGGCCAAATGTCAAACTATACCACTTATTTACTCGGGACTGGGAACAGGGCTCGCTCCCCTTCCACCACTAAAAACAATTTCTTTATGTTAATTACATTTATTACACAGCACCTACGTCCTAAAATCCACCAAAAGCTAACTGGCCAGCGACTACATTCTTCACTGCACACTTTTTTTAAATATGCCCAACGGTTTTCTTATTGGGAAAGTGCAACAACGACTATGTTCATCAACTAAGATAAAACCAGTTTATTATTAGTCTGTGATGTCAGACTATAAGAGGTCTATTCTCTTTTTTTCCTTCTTCTTTTGCCAAAATCCAATGAGAAAGACTGCATAGCAGAGAACATGCACAAGTGCCAAAAGTACGGACTCTAATTTTTATGAAAAAATTGAAAGTTGTACTGAGAAACCGACTACAGAGTCGGAGGCAACTTTGCTTAGCCTGCATAAAACAATATTTTTTGAGACGCACCGGATGACTACAGATTTATGAAAATAGCTGCTCGCCACACGGATGTCTCCGCCACGCCTCCCTTCAGCGCGCCATTCGTGGCGACAAACGGAAATGGCGAGAACCACGAAGCGACGCAGCCCCACCACGTCATCTCTGTCTGGATGGCTTAATTTGTTAATGTGTGCCGGCCGAAGTGGCCGTGCGGTTAAAGGCGCTGCAGTCTGGAACCGCAAGACCGCTACGGTCGCAGGTTCGAATCCTGGCTTGGGCATGGATGTTTGTGATGTCCTTAGGTTAGTTACGTTTAACTAGTTCTAAGTTCTAGGGGACTAATGACCTCAGCAGTTGAGTCCCATAGTGCTCAGAGCCATTTGAACCATTTTTTTGTTAGTGTGGAGGTGGCGCTAAACAGCGGCCACTTTCCCCACCCCCGGCTGCCCGGAAAACTTTCTGCAGATGCCCATCAATAAGAAATACACTACTAGCCATTAAAATTGCTACACCACGAAGATGACGTGCTACAGAAGCGAAATTTAACGGACAGGAAGAAGATGCTGTATATGTAAATGATTAGCTATACAGAACATTCACGCAAAGTTGGCGCCGGTGGCGACACCTACAATGTGCTGGCATGCGGAAAGTTTCCAACCGATTTCTCATACACAAACAGCAGTTGACCGGCGTTGCCTGGTGAAACGTTGTTGTGATGCCTCGTGTAAGGAGGAGAAATGTGTACCATCACGTTTCCCGCTTTGATAATGGTCGGATTGTAGCCTATCGCGATTGCAGTTTACCGTGTCGCGACATTGCTGCTCGCGTTGGTCGAGATCCAATGACTGTTAGTAGAATACAGAATCGGTGGGTTCAGGAGGGTAATACGGAACGCCGTGCTGGATCCCAACCGCCTCGTATCATTAGCAGTCGAGATGACAGGCAGCTCATCCGCACGGCTGTAATGGATATTCCAGCCACGTCTGGATCCCTGAGTTAACAGATGGGGACGTTTGCAAGACAACAACCATGTGCACGAACAGTTCGACGATGTTTGCAGCAGCACGGACTATCAGCTCGGAGACCGTGGCTGCGGTTACCCTTGACGCTGTATCACAGACACGAGCGCCTGTGATGGTGTACTCGACGACGAACCTTGGTGCACGAATGGCAAAACGTCATTTTTTCGGATGAATCCAGGTTCTCTTTACAGCATCATGATGGTCGCATCCGTGTTTGGCGACATCGCGGTGAACGGACATTGGAGGCGTGTATTCGTCATCGCCATACTGGCGTATCACCCGGCGTGATGGTATGGGGTGCCATTGGTTACACGTCTCGGTCACCTCTTGTTCGCATTGACGGCACTTTGAACAGTGGACGTTACATTTCAGATGTGTTACGACCCGTGACTCTACCCTTCATTCGATCCCTGCGTAACCCTACATTTCAGCAGGATAACGCACGACCGCATGTTGCAGGTCTTGTACGGGCCTTTCTGGATACAGAAAATGTTCGACTGCTGCCGTGGCCAGCACATTCTCCAGATCTCTCACCAATTGAAAACGTGTGGTCAATGGTGGCCGAGCAACTGGCTCGTCACAATACGCCAGTCACTACTCTTGATGAACTGTGGTATCGTGTTGAAGCTGCATGGGCAGCTGTACCTGTACACGCCATCCAAGCTCTGTTTGACTCAACGCCCAGGCGTATCAAGTCCGTTATTACGGCCAGAGGTGGTTGTCCTGTGTACTGATTTCTCAGGATCTATTCACCCAAATTGCGTGAAAATGTAATGACATGTGAGTTCTAGTATAATATATTTGTCCAATGAATACCCGTTTATCATCTGCATATCTTCGTGGTGTAGCAATTTTAATGACCAGTAGCGTACAAAAGACTGTATACAGAGGTAGTATAGTATTGTAACCTCCCCACCGTAATTTAAAAGGAAAGACAATACTTAATAGAAATGGGAGCCAAGTGTAACCTTCCTAGCAATTAAATTTAATGACAATAAAAATGAGAATCGCAATCTGACTCAAATATAAATTCCTCACAAAAAAAATTAAAGTCTATTCAGTGATAAGAAATCTCAGTGACAATGAAAATTCAATTACACCGAAATATCGGTCTTTGGCCCTGTGTAAAACAATCAGAATTAAAGTCTTACCTCATTGTAACTGCTAGTCAAATTTCTGCTCTTATTCTTGCGCACGGCTTGGAGGAACTGCATTGCAAATAATAATATTCCTTTTTTCTGTGATTTTACTGAAATTTTTCTTTAAAAGAAGTGGAATGAAATGGGAAGTGCAACGAAATCGTTAGTTTAATAAAAAATAAAATTTTTTGAAAAATGCTTTTGAAATAAAAAAATTATTATTGGGGGACTTGTTGGAAATTAATTACAATAAATAAACTTTACATTATCTGATCATTACCTTAATTAATAATATACCTCATTCAGCCTCTTGACCAGTGTTGCCGACAGACTACATCACACAACCGCACTGGGCTGCTACCACTGACCGAGCGCTCTGCATGACGACTATTAGCGTACTGCACGCCACTGAACAGAGCTACTGCTCGCGACGACTACTGACAGAGTACTGCCCTCAACTAGACAGAGCTACAGACTCGCAACGACTGACTGACAGACTGAGAACCGCTCGCAACACTCGCGCGGTCAAGCGCATACTCTCTGGTCACAGATGCTACAATGCCTCGCCATCGCTGCTATGTTACATACGTGTTTCATAACCCTCCACTGGGGGGGCAAAAATTTGGCAGCGATGGTGAGTCATTTGGACTTGCCAAGCGCGGCAAAATTTTTCTTTAATTAACAAAATTCTACAACTTACAGAATATTTCAATGTTGTGCACACGCACTAAGTACAAAACATATCAGACACAGACAAAATGTGAGTACAAAACATAGTAGCAAATCAGAAAAATGTATATACAAATTATTTGACAGATAACAAAGTGCACAGGCACTGAAAAAAATTTCTTTAGCATATTCAGAACAAATAGACAGACTGGCAAAATATTATGTTGACAAGTGACATGAGTGCACATGCACTGCAGTTGAGAACATATCAGTAATTGATGAAATGTATGTACAAATAGTAACAAATGACATAAGTGCATTCGCATTAAAGTATTGAATATACAGAATAGTAGAAATCATATTGAAAAATGAGAAAAGTGTACAGGCACTGAAGTTCAGTAGAAAACATATTAACACCTAACAGAAGTGCACATGCACTGTAGTTCAGAAAATAAAAAATGTATATACAATATAAAAGACAAAAGTGCACATATACTGTACTTCAGAACAAATCAAAAAAATGTCTTTAGCATTTTGGCAATAAATAAACATAATAGCAAAAAAATATCATGTCGACCAGTGACATAAGTGTACTCGCACTGGAGTTTAGCAAATTGAAAAAATGTATAGCCATGAACATAAATAATGTTAGCAAAAATGATTTTCACTATGTGACAAGAATTAGGATAGGAAGGGGAAGGATTGCATCATGGTTGTAGCACTTTAGATTGCACACAGCTGTTTTGAAAGTCCATACCTTTCCACAGAAGTACACCACCAAGTGACACAACTTGAAGTTCTTTTCCCCTCAGAATTTATCAGTGTAGCCAAGACACTGAACTGTCGTAGTAATATTCCATTTTTTTTTTATTTTGGCAGTATATTAGGTACACCAAACAGTGGGACCATAATAACGTCTTCATCGCTCACGGTGGTGGACAGCATGTCGTGTCAACACCACGCTCTTACAAGGCACACCAACGTAGAATTAGTGCAAAACCAAATATAGTGCTCCATGATCACTGGGATAAACAGGACAAATGGACATTGCAGTAATTCAGGGTAGTTAGCTTATGAGGTGAAGGACATTAAGTCACATAATATTGACAACTACAGTCTTCATTAGTAGTTTGTGGCATTCATAGCCCAGTTATTGAACATTTCTGTACCAAGTATGTAGTATTACAGAAAAATGTTCATTAATTGTTTTACATAGAATCAGTAACCTTCTTTTCCTAGTTACAAAGTATAGCATGGTTAATTAATCATTTGTCATTCTAATAATCATTAGCTTTTTCCTAATTACAAAGTATTATTAAACAGTCACATTCTTTTCCAGTTACAAAGTATGGCATAGTTAATTAATTATTTGTCATTCCAACATAGTAAGAATTATTAGCCTTCTCCTAATTACAAAGTATTATTAAACAATCACATTCTTTTCCAGTTACAAAGTATGAACATTGAAAACAAGAGCTAATTAATGGCATAATTAATAACAATTCATTAAGTGACACAAATTATTGGCACTCAGTGGCCAGTAATAGAACATGAAAAATCATCATTGAAAACAGGAGCTAATTAATGGCATAATTAATAACGTAATTCATTTAGTGACATTAATTATTGGCACTCAGTGGCCAGTAATAGAACATGAAAAATCATCATTGAAAACAGGAGCTAATTAATGGCATAATTAATAACGTAATTCATTTAGTGACATTAATTATTGGCACTCAGTGGCCAGCAAATATTGAATAGAATAAAACATTGTTCATCATTCAGTATTACTCAGATCATTAAGAAGTCATTATTAAAAATCAGCTAATTACAATCATAGCATTAATAATCACAGGCATTTTAAGTAGTCTCATTACAATAAACAGTGGCAGTTCTTAGCCAGTTACAAAGCATTATTTTATATATATATTTTTGTCTCATTAAGAAGTCATTACTCAAGTGACATACTATTCAGAGCTAATCAGTATTACTCAGAACTTTCTCAAACTGGTATCACTACTTGGGACTGGTAATACATTTTTTTTTGTTTTTTTTTTTTTGTTAGTTAGCAATGCATTGCGTTGGGATCGATAATTAATTGCTGAAGCATAATACTATTTGCTTTTGACCTATTGCTGCAAATGAGGATAGGTAACGTCATTCGTCATGAGTCAGCTGTAGCAAGGTTATGTAGCAAGGCAGTATATGTGATCACATTTATAAATGATAAACACAAATGGATAAAAAAAATAAAAATGCAAGTACTAGAACAGGTATAATAGGTAACAGGTTTAGTAAGTATCATGACAAGCATCTCCTGGAAAAAATACAAAATGGATTATTGACCTGAAAGAAGAAACGCACACTATGCTGAAAAGTAGTGAACTTCGAATTAACAGGTAGTGAAATGTGTATAAAAATGTATTCCATAGCTGTCCTTTCCAAAACTTTCCGTCATCCTACTATGCAATATAACACCTGCTGTCAAAACAAACTCCAACAAATACTTAAATAACTACATACCCTAAATATAACTTCAACATTATCCTCATCTGTAAACAAAACTTCATTATCCATATCATCATAACTTCATTATTATCATTACCTGTAGAGAAAAACTTCATTATTCATAATACCATATCCTTCATCATTATTCATCAGTCTTCATTATCATCTGCAAAAAATCACTTCATTACTCATTATACAACTATTCCTTATCTCTAGCATATTTCATCACTAAAACTAAGATGTGTAGTTCAGTCTGACAGCCTGCATCAATCACCTTGTATTCTGAAAGAAAAAATTAGTTAAGACTGCTATTCTGTGATGAGTATAGTATATTCTTGTTAATGCCTGCCAATCCTGATCCATTTACTCTTCCCCATAAAGTTACTGCATCTCCTTTCGTTTATTCCGTAGGTGAAATTCCCATTTATGTTAAATTTATTTCTTAGAATCATCATTCCTTTCTGAAATTGATGAACAAAGATTAATGTCTTGCATATAAATCATATACCCACTAGATAATGACTGGTTTATGGTGACACAATTAAGCATACAGCATAACATGACAGAAAACGTAATATGTCAAAAACATTGACAGTGTTCAGATGCAAAAATGTACACAGAATAATACAATGCAGCAGCAAAAAATGTAAAACAGTCACGATGTTGAGATGTCATAAGGCAAAAAAAAAATGTCAAAGTCGACTGGTGTGTTATATCTTAACTATTTCATAGTGCATACAAACAAAACTGGAGTACAATCATACACACAAAAAATGGAAAATGTGCACGGTCTGATGTGTAACGACAAGAAAAGCGACCTGCTAACCTTACCTTGCCGGGCACTTGCCAATAAAAAATACGATAATCATCAGTAATTAGTCAGGTGAAATAATTGCATTAGTAAATGACATCATAGTGTGTTGAATCATAAAGTGTCTTCATTCAATAAACGGTTTAATGTTTGAGATATGGTGGTTGCCTTTCGATTTTCTGGTTCTCAAAGTTTCGACGTGTACAACATTGGGGTGAGGGATGCTGCGAATCCGATATGGACCTGCGTATAGAAGTTCAAATTTACTGCACTTACCTTTTATTTTGCTGGATAAATAGTGTGTACGTACTAATATTTTCTGTCCAACGTGAAAGTCTCGGCGTCTACAAACCTGTTTTTGCTGTCTTCTCCGGCGCTCTGCGGCACGTTTGATGTTGTTCAGCGCAATGTCAATTATTTCGTGGTGTCTTAGTCGACGACATTTAGGGAAGTTTACTAATTCTTTAATTTTGTTCGGTGGTTCAACGATTTTGAGTATAACAGACGGAGATAGCATAGTGGATTCATTTGGAATGGAATTAATTACATCTTGGAATGAGAGTATGTGTGTATCCCAATCAATATGTCTTTTGTGGCAGTATATTCGGCACAGCTTACCAATTTCTTTCATTAATCTTTCACAGGGGTTCGAAGAAGCATGGTACTTGGATATATAGATCGGAGAAATGTTTCTGGCTCGTAACATGCGTGTCCATACGCTACTACGAAATTGAGATCCATTGTCAGAAATTACTTTCATCACATGCCCTACATGAAATAGAAAATGTTTTACAAATGCTTTCGAAACAGTTTTAGCAGTAGCTTTGCGTAATGGAGTGAAAGTAACAAATTTTGAAGTGAGCTCAACAGCGACAAAGATGTAGCAAAAACCTCTGTTAGTTCTCGGAATTGGACCAAAAATATCTACTGCGGCCATATGTCTTAATTTAACAGGTATAATGGGATATAATGGAGGAATATGTGAAGTGGTGTCTGATTTAGCTTTCTGGCAAATTTTACAAGACGCTAAAACTCGTCGTATACGTTTCTCCATGTTGGTAAAATAACAGTTCTGTCTCAGTATAAGAAAACATTTTCGTGCTCCGTAATGTGCGTAACTTAAATGAGTGTACCAGATTAATTTGTTGACCAGTTCGTCAGGAATGCATAACAACCAATTGTTGCTGTCAGGATGAGAGCGGCGAAACAGAATGTCATTGTGTACAGTGTAGTGGTTCCTAATCGTAACATTTTTCCTATCTTGCCAAAGGTGTTTAATTTCTTTCCACACATTGTCTTTATTTTGCTCTTGTGCTATGTCCTGTAATGACGATGAAATAAAGTTTTCAAATGCAACTTGCTGAATGTACATGACACTGAAATTTGTTTTGCAGAAGTTGGTTGCTACGTCTTGCTGATTGTTGCCGAGAGAACGCGATAGTGCGTCTGCTATAACATTTTGTGTGCCGGGAATGTGAACAATGGTGAAATTAAATTCCTGTAAATAAAGTTTCCATCTACTTAACCTGTCGTGAGTAAATTTAGCTGAAAGCAAAAATTGTATAGCTCTATGGTCTGTGTAAACGGTGGTATGTCTGCCATAAAGAAAGTGCCTAAATCTCGTAAAAGCCCATACAACACATAATGTTTCCAGTTCTGTAACGGAATAATTTCGTTCAGCAGGTGACAGAATGCGGCTTGCAAATGCGATGTTTTTAATTACTATTGAACCATCTTCTTCAATTTCCTGGAAAATATGTACGCCCAAAGCGGTGTTAGAACTGTCAGTGGCAATGGAAAAATTTCTAGTAAGATCTGGGTGCGATAAAAGTGGTGCATTCAACAGAGCATGTTTCAGGTTCATGAATTCAGAATGAGCTTGCTTATCCCAAGACCAAATAGTGTTTTTACCTGTTAATTGGCATAATCTAGGCGTGTCTAAAGCGGAGTGATGAATAAATTTGCGAAAAAAGTTAATTAAGCCCAAAAAACTGCGTAATTGCTTTTTTGTTGTAGGAACAGTAATGTCACGTAGAGCCTGAAGTTTTTCCGGATCAGGTGCAATGCCTTCTGCTGAAATCACGTGTCCAAGAAATTTTATAGAAGTTTTGCCAAAGTGCGATTTACTAAGATTAACTGTAAGTCCTTGTGCATGAAAAGTTTGTAATAGTTGTTCAAGAATCAGATTGTGTTCAGACCAGTTAGCTTCTGCGATAAGAATGTCGTCTACATACGTCGTAATTCTGTCTTTAAGTTCTGTCGGAAGTATTGTGTTCAAACCGCGAATAAAAGCTGCAGAAGAAATAGTTAAGCCGAACGGTAATTTGCGAAATTGATAACAGTCGCCGAAACAGAGAAAAGCTGTATATTTTCTGCAATTTGGATGAAGTTGAATTTGCCAAAATCCCGACTTCAAATCTAGTGTAGAATAAATAGCTGTACCGTGAAATTTCTGTAGAAGTTCCTCTAATGTCTGTGGTCGATCTGTTTCATTAATAATAATGTCATTAATGTGACGTGAATCAAGTACAAGGCGAAGTGAGCCATCTTTCTTCTTAACAATATGTAGCGGGTTTATGTACGGACTAACTGCTGGTTCAATAATTCCTTGGTCGAGCATATCCTGTAATTCTTTTTTAACTTGTTCTCTATGAATATACGGAATAGGATAATGCTTAGCTTTAAATGTATCGTGCTGTTTGACTTGAAATTCATACATAAATCCGGACATAGTACCAGGAATGTTGTCGAAAACTGGAGCTTGCTGTAAAAGAATTTTGTGTAATTGCGTTCGTTCGTCGTCTGTAATTGCACTACTCTCTTTAACTTTATCGGAAATCATTTGTATTACGTCGTAGTCAGCTTCGTCTGGAGTATTATAGTTGTGTACGTACGTATCCGTGAACAATGTGGGATTACAGTCTATGTTACGTGTTGCGGAAATGACCTCTGTGCGGTTAATTGTTTGTTCTTCCGCAGATAAAGAGTGCTGAAATTCTAAAGCCAATTGTACATTTTCATCCTTTAACATTAAATAAGAATTCTGAAAATCGATAACTGCGTCGTGTTGTACCAGAAAATTCGTGCCTAAAATAATGTCTGTTGTCAATAAAGGAACAATCCAAAAATTAGAGTGGAAAGTATGACCTCCAATACAAAATGATAAATGCGTCTGTAATTTAACATCTACACCTTTACTCGATACTGCTCCTTTCACTTTTGTTTTGCCTAAAGGTAATGTCGGATAGGTATTCTCTTTGTTGCACTCATTAAAAGTCTCCTCATTTATTACTGATATTGGTGATCCGGAATCAATTACTGCTGAGAATTTCGATGAACCAATTTTAATTTCGATAACAGGATGTGAAATGGTTTTCTGAATAACTGGTCTTTCCTGCAAGAGAGTGTCTCTCATATCGTCAAAAGTAATTACATTTTCGTGAACAACATTTTGCGTGTCTAAGGTAGTGCTTGTATTATTGGAAGATGCGTCCTGTACATTATCTAGTCAGATTCTATCTGACGTGTTATTATTATTAGGAGGGTTCTGTGGCATTTCTACTATTTGAACTGTCCTATTACTTCTTCCAGACGTGTTACGCTCTGGATGGTACCTACTGTCGGGTTCATTCATGAGAATATATTCTTGCGTATGATTTTGCTGTTGGTGGGACCGACTGTTATTATATGTACGCTGCTAATTGTGCTCATCGTTTTTGCGTCTGTCGTAATAGTCATTCCTATACGGTGTATTGCGATGGGAATTGAAATACTGTCTTCTTTGTACATAGTTGTTTCTCTGCTCCCGTGCGTTACTATTGGTTGGACCAGGGACTATACGTCCACGCGGCGAAACATTAAAGCCTGGTTGACCTTGTGTATTCCATTGTTGGTTAGGTATGCTAACCGGCTGGTTTTGATGTTGTTGTTGTGAAACACCTCTATTGTTACTAAAGTGTGGTTCCTGTTGCTGAAAATTTTGACGATATTGATAATTAAAATTTTGGCTGTTATTAGAATTTTGGTAGTTGCCGTTCCTAAAGCGTCTGTTATCTTTCCTATTGAAATTACGTGTTTGATCATAATTGCTGTACTTTTGTTGACCTTGGTTATTATAAGAAAAGTTTTTGTTTACAAAAGAATAATCAGATTGCTGTACTTCTAAGAGCTGTAAAAGATCTCTGAACGCTGAAATATTTTCTTTTTGCTGACCTGTTAGAAGTGACACTCGTAATGACCGTGGTAATTTGGAAATGCATAATTGTATAAGTGCAGATTCGCTGTACGGCTCACTCAGGTATTGGTTTTGTTGTACCATGTGCTCAAAAAATTGCGTCACACTGGGAAAATTTGAGTTCTCGTAATTCGGCAAACTAATTAGTTGGTCTTTAATTCCGCGCTGTGTCGTCTTCGACCAGTACGCTGACAGAAAAGCATTCTGAAATTCCTCTACTGAGTAGCATTGCCACGCGATCGGTCTCATACGAGTTGCCGGTTCGCCTTCCAAAAAGCTGCAAATAAATTCAAGTTTGTGTGTTACAGGCCAAGTCGGTGGAAGAGCAAAGCTAAATTGTTGAATCCAATCCAGTGGGTGAATCTGCGTTCTATCGTTTTTGAAAACCTTAAACTTTCTCACTGACAGAAAATGTTTGTAGTCGAAGTTATCATCTCTGTATGATGGAACAGGTTCAGGATCGTAAGAGAATCTATTGAACTGTGGTTGATCGGAATCTAAGTCTCGTACTCTCTGTAGATTACCCAAATTATACGCGCTGCGTGAGTCTGACACATGTTCATAAAGTGGCGTCTGTTGTGGTATGTTATTAACTGAAATGTTTTTCATCTCTGTTACTTCTTGTTGTAAATTTGATAACTTCCTACGTAACGTGTTGTTAGATGAATCGATCTCATTAATCGTCTGCTGTAAATTTTGAAATTCAGGTGTTTGGATAAATGAAACCGGTGCAGTATCGTCTGATTTATTGTCACTAGTATTTTCGATAGCATCAATACGACTGGCCAATTCATCACATTTTTCAGTCAGTATTTTAACCTGATCATCGGTTTTAGAATCAGACGCATTAATCTGTTTTTGCAACTTGCACGTAGTTTCGCTCAGTTTTTTAACATCAGCTTTGATAACATCACAATCCTGTGTTAGATCTAATTGTTCGAATCTATCTGTCACTGTTTGAATATTTACTGTGTGTGTATCTGTTTTTGATTTAAGGTCAGAAATTTCATCCCGTAATTCCGCGTTCAACTGTTCTATGGTATTAATCTTGTCGGACACTGTAGTAATATTATTGTCTACATACGTCTTCGCTTTCGCGAACATTTTACGTTTGTCCTCTTGTCTTTGTGCAGTGATTGTTTCCATGACTTGTCGTTTTACTTTGTTTTGATCTTGAATAAATTTGCGGAAACGCGTATCACTGTTTTGTATGTGCTGATTAAAGCGCTCGTTAATGTGTGTGTTCTGCTGTTCGAATTTCACGTCTATCTTTGCGTCCACTGTGCGCGAAAGTTCTACCGTCATTGCTTTAAACTCGTCCCGTAATTGTGTAGCTTTTTCAGAGCATTGTTTAGCGACTCCGCTAATTTCGTCTCTGAGTGTTTCTGTTGCGGCTGTCTGCATTTCCCTTAATTCTTGCGCAACAGACTTAATTTCTTCGCTATTTTTTTGTGAACAAGCCTCAATTTCCACGCGCAACTGTTCCTTAGTGTCATGGCACTGCGCTGCAACGGCTCTAATTTGTTCACTAAGCTGTCTGGAATTGTCGTCTAATTTTTCATTCTGTTGTCTGACCTGTTCACTAAGTTGTTTGAGATTTTCGTCATTATTGTCAAGTTTCTCATTTAAGTGTTTGTTATCTTCCCTAAGTTGTTTGACCTGTTCATTAAGTTGTTGTTTGAGATCCGCATTATTATTGTCTTGTTTTTTATCTAGTTGTTTGACATCTACACTAAGTTGTTTGCAATTTACAGTAAGGTCGTTCTTAAATTGTAGCATTATTGCCATAAATTGATTCAAATCAAAAGTAGCAGTTGCATTCTCAGTGCTCTGTGATGGAGTACATGCAATTGTCATGCTCTGTGTGACCATTTGGTCATTCTGTATTTTAGAAAAAGGTTTGTCAGTCAAATGTACACTATCAGTCATTGTTTCGGAATTAAATAAATCCGTCCTACTTTGTGTGATCTGTTCATTTTCATTAGACAAATTTGTCTGTTCGTTACTTGAGTTTTCCAAATCGGGTGTGTTAAGCCGGGCAGCGCTCATTACAATAGAGCGTTCTGCGTCATCAATTGTCGTCAAATTAACAAACGAGACAATTGAGTTCGTTTGTTCATTATCAGGGTAAAAGTCATCACTAGTGGTTGGAATGCACTGACTGTTAGTGAACGCAGGATTGTCATCATTACACTGCGTGTCACAATTACTATCGGTCACGCTGTTTAAGTCGGTAATTTCATTCAAAATACCTCGCGATACACTATTCACAGTCTTTCGCGGCATTTTTACAATAGTCACAATTTTTCACAAAATAAATAAGCACAATGCAAAAGCAACACACAAATACAACAGAGCAACGAGTTGCCGTTGACCTGTAGAAAGAAGGTCACAAGTTAATAAAAGCGTAGCGCCAAATCCTAATTATATCTAAGCAAATAAGAGCAGATATCTGACTGTTGCTCAAAAGACTCTCAACGAAATTCGATCCTGGACTGGGTCGCCAAGTGTAACCTCCCCACAAAATATTTACAAGACAATATTATTTAGGAATGCCAATGGACATTGTGCTAAGCGTAACCTGCCCACAATCAAATGTACTGACAATGGCAACAAAATGTGAAATTCGCAATCTGACTCAACTATAAATTCTTCAGCAAAAAATTTTAAAGTCTATTCAGTGATAAGAAATCTCAGTGACAATGAAAATTCAATTACACCGAAATATCGGTCTTTGGCCCTGTGTAAAACAATCAGAATTAAAGTCTTACCTCATTGTAACTGCTAGTCAAATTTCTGCTCTTATTCTTGCGCACGGCTTGGAGGAACTGCATTGCAAATAATAATATTCCTTTTTTCTGTGATTTTACTGAAATTTTTCTTTAAAAGAAGTGGAATGAAATGGGAAGTGCAACGAAATCGTTAGTTTAATAAAAAATAAAATTTTTTGAAAAATGCTTTTGAAATAAAAAAATTATTATTGGGGGACTTGTTGGAAATTAATTACAATAAATAAACTTTACATTATCTGATCATTACCTTAATTAATAATATACCTCATTCAGCCTCTTGACCAGTGTTGCCGACAGACTACATCACACAACCGCACTGGGCTGCTACCACTGACCGAGCGCTCTGCATGACGACTATTAGCGTACTGCACGCCACTGAACAGAGCTACTGCTCGCGACGACTACTGACAGAGTACTGCCCTCAACTAGACAGAGCTACAGACTCGCAACGACTGACTGACAGACTGAGAACCGCTCGCAACACTCGCGCGGTCAAGCGCATACTCTCTGGTCACAGATGCTACAATGCCTCGCCATCGCTGCTATGTTACATACGTGTTTCAGTATACACAGGGTGTTTGCGTAAGAGCGTGCAAAAATTTAACAAAACGTGCAGGATGCTCCACTGAACAATTTTAGATCGGGAACCTGGGAATGGAGAAGCCAGTATAAGGAGATAATAGGAATAAAAACACATTTCTGAGGACTTTTTTATTTACATTAGTTACAGTTACGGTTAGTTACCCTCACTGTCACAATAAACGTACCATATATACTGTACCTTACAAAATGTGTTTAATCTGATGGACGTCGACCTCAATGCAAACATGACGTCGGCTAACAAGATTCTGACGCACCCTGACAAAAAAATCCGTGATGTGTTTCGAATCACATAGGGCAGCTGCAAAAAACTGTTCAGTTGTGTGTGAAATCTTATGGGACTTAACTGCGAAGGTCAACAGTCCCTAAGCTTACGCCGGCCGCGGTGGCCGTGCGGTTCTAGGCACTTCAGTCCGGACCGCGTGACTGCTACGGTCGCAGGTTCGAATCTTGCCTCGGGCATGGATGTGTGTGATGTCCTTAGGTTAGTTAGGTTCAAGTAGTTCTAAGTTCTAGAGCACTGATGACCTCAGATGTTGAGTCCCATAGTGCCCAGAGGCATTTGAGTCTAAGCTTACACACTACTTAACCTAAATTATCCTGTGGACAAACACACACACCCATGCCCGAGGGAGGACTCGAACCTCCGTCGGGACTAGCCGTACAGTCCATGACTGCAGCGCCTTAGGACAGCTGCAGTTCTGGCAACTAATTCCATCTCTGTATCCACTGGAGTCTCATACGCAAGTGACTGGAGATATTCCCACAGGAAATAATCAAGGGGATTCTGAACAGTTGACGTTACAGGCCATGGAGTAGGACCTCCACTTCCAATCCAACAGATATCAAGGAGCTTGTGCAGGACAGACTAACGCTGCGAGATGCGTCGAACTTGTCTTCGGACTGAAGACCACAACAGTACCAACATAGGTATCAAAATAAAGGTGAGATGGCTGCGGATATCCACACTGAAGTGAGGCAGTGCCCCGTCATGCTGTATCCACATTCTCTCACGAACAGCCAAGGACACGTTCTACAGCAACTCTTTGAACAAACCTGAAGTACAAGTGGCAAATTCATACGGCCTAGTACATCATGACTTCCTAGTAATTTGGCTCTTCCTCCTTGTTTCCTCACAAGAAATAAAGAATGTACATGCAAACAAACAGCACTATAGGTGTAAACTTGTACGCATCTTAGTTGTAAATAAGCTGGAAAACAGCAATACTAGACAAAATGGTAGACAACTTTACTTCCATTTCTCCATAAGCTGGCTTCTCCGACCCCAGATTCCCTAGCTCAAATTGTTACGTTGAGCATTCTCTATGTCGTATTATATTTTTGCACGCTCCTACGGAAACACCCTGTATAACTGAAACATCCATCACTGAACTTAATTACGTTATAGATGATATTTTAGCGTAGTGTACTATGCCCACCCGGCTAGCCGCGCGGTCTTACGCGCTGCTTACCGAGCGGGAAGGCGTGCCGGTCCCCGGCACGAATCCTCAAGGCAGATTTGTGTCGGCCAGCCTGTGGATGGTTTTTAAGGTGGTTTTCCATCTACCTCGGAGAATGAGGGCTGGTTCCCTTTATTCCGCCTCAGCTACACTGTGTTGACGATTGTCACGCAAACACCGTTTCCAAGTACACATACACCATAATTAATCTACCATGCAAACATTTGGGGTTACACTCGTCTGGCTTGCTTCAAATGGCTCTGAGCACTATGGGACTTAACTTCTGAGGTCATCAGTCCCCTAGAACTAACCTAAGGACGTCACACACCTCCATGCCAGAGCCAGAATTCGAACCTGCGACCGTAGCGGTCGCGCGGGTCCAGACTGTAGCGCCTAGAACCGCTCGGTCACTCCGGCCAGCACACTCGTCTGGTATGAGACGTTCGCAGGGGGGGGGGGGGGGGGGGGAGGGATCCACTGGGGGCCGCAACGCACAATAACCCTGGGTTCGGTGTGGGGCGGTGGTAGGGTGGGTGGACTGCTGTGGCTTGCTGTGGGGTTGTGAAACACTCAAGGCTACGGCAGGACAGAGCTTCTCCGTCGTTTCTAGGTCCCCAGTTTAACACATACATACATACATACGTACGTACATACATAGTGCACTATTGAATACAAATTGAATTGTCACGCCAGCCGGGGTGGCCGAGCGTTTCCACGCGCTTCAGTCTGGAACCGCGCGACCGCGTCGCACGTTCGAATCCTGCTTCGGGCATGGATGTGTAAGGTGTCCTTAGCTTGCTTAGGTTTAAGTGGTTCTGAGTTCTAGGGGACTGATGACCTCCGATGTTATGTCCCATAGTTCTCGGAGCCATTTGAACCATTTTTTGACTGGTCACTGTTTTGAGAAGCTTAATGGGACTTCTGATTATATGTATCCTCATTACTACCTGTGACTTTACAGATATGAGCATCCCATAGTAGCTCGCCTTCATGCATTCTTTTTTAAAAATTTTGTGACTAAACCCATCTGTTCTGTTATTTATTTTATACGTGACATGCACATAAATAGTGCACTATTGAATACAAAGTGAGTGGTCGCTGTTTTGAGAAGCTTAATGGGACTTCTGCTTATATGTATCCTTATTGAGTCCGTTGCTACCTGTGACTTTACAGATATGAGCAGCCCATATTGGCTCGCCTTGATATATTCTTTTTTAAAAATTTTGTGACTGAAGCCCTTTTGGCCTGTTATTTATTTTATACGTGACATGTACTGTCTTGTATTGTTAGTCATTACTTACACTTCTTTATATTAAAGAATTTTCTTTCCCCATGAATTTGTAATTATGTTATAGGCCACTTTCAACATTTAATTTCCGATGAAGGCATTCTTAGAAGTGTTGAAACCTGGTTAAAAATTGTGACCGAGGGCTCATTTGGCCCAACGTTAATCCTCATTGACGACAGAGAACTAATGTGTACTCTTTGCAGATGTCACCATCGGTTACGGATTCAGCTTTCAAACGAGTGTGCCCTCGCAAGAAGTACGCGCTCGATACATGTCGCTGATGCAAGCAGCGCAGCAGCTGCAGGAGCACTTTGGGCTGGCTGTCGCCTGCGAGGTGGGTGCCGACGTCTTCATAATGCTGCACAGCATCCACGTTCTCCTCGTCACCAGCACAGTGGACCACGGCGCGTTCCTGCAGACTGTCGTGGGTCCCATGTTCGCCGTCGGTGTGACCACGGTGGCCTACTCGTTCCTCAGGCTGCTGCTGATCGTGGAGTCGAGCACGGAGGCAGCCAACCGCGCTCAAGAGGTCCGCTGCCTGCTGACCGAGCGGTCGGAGGAAGTGCCGCCTCTGCGGTTTACAGCCGCCAGGTTATTCTCTATCAACAGAACGCTGCTGGTGTCGGTCATAAGCGTCACTCTCACCTACAGTATATTCCTTTACCAGAGCGTTTCAAAGTAGTATATTCAAAGTTGAACTGACCTAGCTTTGTACACTATCTGATCAGAAGTACCCAGACACCTCATGTAATGCTGATTTTGCCATTAGATGTCACCAGAGACTGAACCGCCAGTATACAAGGTGGCAGGGACTTTTGTGTAGTCAATAGAGAAGCAGGAACAGCAGGATGTATTGATTAGGAGAACTTCCAATATAAAATAGTCATTAGATGTAACCTGAGTAATATATCCACCAGGTGCCGGCCAGAGTGGCCGAGCGGTTCTAGGCGCTACAGTCTGGAACCGCGCGACCGCTACGGTTGCAGGTTCGAATCCTGCCTCGGGCATGGATGTGTGTGATGTCCTTAGGTAAGTTAGGTTTAACTAGTTCTGGGGGACTGATGACCTCAGAAGTTAAGTCACATAGTGCTCAGAGCCATTTGAACCATTTATCCACAAGGTACATTTCAACCCCTCTAAAGCTGGCTCCTATGGACGTTGATTGCAGTAGTGACGCAGATCAAGAAGCTTGTGCAGGATAGACGAGCGTTGAGAGATTTATCAAACTAGTCTTCGGACTGAAGACCACAGCAGTACCAATAAATCAAAATGAAGGCGAGGTTCTTTGTTCCTGCAGCATACGTGCGCTATTTGACTTTTTCCCAAAGCCCTTTAGATTTTCATTTGTGAATGTATATAATAACTTAGCGTGACAAAGCACAAGATCAATTATCATCATGAAACTTCTTTCTTTTCAGAAATCGCAGGTGCTGTAGACCACGCACTGCATCAACGATTTGCTTCCATCATCTTCTATCTGTCACTGTCTCTTTCCACCCTGTGGGGATTCCCAATGCTGCGACGCCCTTCTCTATGTCATCTTTACACTGTGAGCGAGGTCGGCCCGCCGGCCGCTGTGGTCGAGCAGCTCTAGGCGCTTCAGTCCGGAACCGCGCAGCTGCTACGGTCGCAGGTTCGAATCCTGCCTCGGTCATGGATGTGTTTGATGTCCTTGGGTTCGTTAGGTTTAAGTAGTTCTAAGTTCTAGGGGACTGATGACCTCAGATGTTAAGTCCCATAGTGCTTGGAGCCATTTGAACCATTTGAGGTCGGTCCAGTGATCTCGTTGCTTGGAGAGTGCCCTCAAATGTCTTCTTAGGCATTCTAGCCAATGCCCAGTCCATTACAGTCTCCTACTTTTTAATTTCTAGTCGATAGTGGGTTGCTTCATTAACGGGTAGGTTTCTCTGTTCTTATGAACTCTCCATATGACATTCTCCATCACAGGTCACCAGATTTTTCTCATCACTTTTCTTTTGAAAACATTCAGTTTTTCTCTTTCTTTCCTGGTAAGCCTCCAGCTTTCCGAGCCATACGGTATTATTGGGCAGATGATGGAGTTATATATCTTCATGTTAGTGGTAACTGACAAAACTTTACAGCTGAGTGGGCTGCTTAGAACGTACAGACATCTTGATCCTGAGGCTATTCCCTCATTTGCATCCAGTGTTATGATATTTTTACTGTTGATGCGCGATCCAAGATATTTGAAGTGATGAACCTTTCTGAATCTAGAATGGTGGTCAATTTCAAAGTGTGGATTTAGGTTTATGATTCCACCTATTTCCATATATTCTGCTTTTTCTTGGTTTATCAGAAGTCTCATTCTGCTGGCACTGTGCCCGAGACATCTGTACAAGTCCTTCAGCTCCTCTTCTGTTTCGCTGTGAAAAACTATATCATCTGTGTACGCTAGGAGTTTTGCTTCAAATGTATTCGAATTGAAGACCGTTCTGTAGCTGTAGATTACTCTCTCGAACCTCTTTCTCTAATGCAAGGTCGACGAGAACACGTGAATCAGCATCTCCTTGTCGTAAGCATGGGTTGATTGGGAAGTTGGGGGGATATGGATCTTCTGATCTTCGCTACTGCCTGTCAGCCATCCATGCTCAGTTGTCTCGTCCAAATGATTTTACTGAGTATCCTACATTTTCTTAGTGTGTTGTGGATGCTGTCATAGGTTCTCTGGAAATCAATGAATAAACAGTGGACGTTTTTGTTAAATTGTCAGTATTTCTCAAAGATCTGTCGTAGAGTAAACATATTATCATTTGTGGAACGGTGAGTACTCTTGAATAATGTTTTCTGTGTAAGGCTCAATTTCTTCGAGAATGATGATTGACAGAACATTGTATGTTATGTTCAGCAAACTGATTCCCCTGTAATTTCCACAATCCATTTTGTTTCCTTTCTTATGTATGGGGCAGGCAAATTATTGCAGTTTTCTAGTCTTCAGGTACTGGCGAATACAGCATCACAGAACAGGAAGCGGTAAACACCATTCAAAAGCATAAAAACAACAAGGCAGCAGACTCGGACCAGATATTTGAAGAGATTTTAAAAGAGGATGGAAATAAACTACACAAAGAAATTTATGACCTTGTCACAATGACTATGAAACTGAATTGACAAAAAGGAAGTGTGCATTCATTTACTTACAGTGAGTTTCAAAGCAGAGATAAAATCATTGAGGGAGATATACGACGATGAGTCTAATGCAGTGGACAATCCTTCATGGACCTAAGAAGAGAAATTTATTTTTAGTTTCCCAGTTCTGAATCAGTTAATTATGAGTAATGACTCGTTTTAGCGTGTATTTCTGTAGCTTCTTGAATGCAGCTCAATCAGGAGAAGTATTTCATGCACAGCAGTGCCCCTGGATCTGTCGTTACAATTAGGTAGAAATTTTCCAGTTTTCTCACCCATCTGGTCTCTTTTCTGTCTAGTATTGTGAAGTCAAAAGTGTACTTAAAACCTGTCATTATCTAAACATATCTTCGTGTGTTAGCTGTGAATACATGCAAAGTCCACTTGCTCATGCTGCAGCTCACAGCAGTGGCGAATTAACGCCTGTGTTTAATACAAACGCGGTCAACTTGAATGTGAACATTTCATGTGCCGTTTGTAAGGTCTAGCAAATTACGTCTGTAAGAAGAAGTTTCTTCAGCTCGGTGATTATGAAAGACTCTCTTAGTAAGAAAGCCAAGTAATTTAGGATAAATCTAGACATAAATTTTTCCAAATGTCTGTTAGTAGAAATCCAAAGCCTGGCCTGTGTGCAGCGTGTAAAGCTTTTTGCCCACACAACGGAACTCCAGTGACCTGAAAGCTACTATTGCGCCGGGAGAGACGGGATGAGAAACAGTAGGTTGTTTTCTCTGTAGGTCAGAACAATAAGATCATGATGGAGTAGCTATTTATCCAAGGAACCTTATAAGCTTTATACCTAACAGGAGGTTTGTAATTTTCGGAAAATACAGTCAAAGTATATATTAGTCTCGGGTGGAATGCATTAAACAGGTGCATTTTTGGCAAGTGTAGGAGCTAAAAAGAACTTGATTCTGAGACGAAGAATCGCAGTTGGCCAGTCAGAGTAAGGCCACTCTCTCAACAAATTTTGAAGAACACTAAGTGGAGTAGAGCTCCTGCTGAGAACCATTTTGCTGCGCAGTTGCTCAAATTTTTGCTCACTGGTACCAAGTCTGACCTGGCTTTGCCGTAAACCGGACGCCAAAGTTAACAGGAGCTCTCTTTTTTTTTTTTTTTTTTTCCTCCAGGAATCTCAATGGGTGTCTTGCAATAGCCAACGTCCCCTACACCTACAGGCTAGTCACCGCCTAGAAAAACAATGTAGTAATGTACCCAAATGAAAGTCCACCCACCAGTGTCTCGTTTGTCTAAAAAAAAATAACCAATACCCAGAAAGTGATCCTGATGTAATTATTCAAACACAAGGCATATATTTTTATCATTTTAATGTACGTTCGAAAGAAGTTAATTGCTTCTGAATAATATTGTAAAGAGTAATCCTACTCAATTTATGTGTGACCCAAAATGTTTGGAAATAAAAACAATTTTAACGTACATTAATTATATTTCTGCAGTTTGTACACTTAATCTTTTTGTTGTTATTTTTACAAACCCTACACTCGTTCAAGTTGTTGCGGTTAATAGATAAAATTTATATAAATCATATTTTCATATTGTATAGTATTATATATCAAACAGTAAATAATTTAAACTTACAGTATGCACATAAGGTAATGTCAATACAACAATAACCTTCTGGCATTTCACTAAATACCAAATCTCTCACTATACAAAATAGCTTGCCAATATTCATTCGACAGTAAAACTGCTCATAATATACAAGTAGCATCAAATTAATAAAACTGCACGTTATAACTTACTTTCTTTTCACTTGAGAAATCTTTCCCTCTCAATAATTCCATAATATATCCTTGGCAAGAAGCTCTAAGACTACCATTCACTGAACAGGATAAGGAGACAGAGTTCAGAAACAAGTGCCCCTGCTAATAAGTGAAAACTGCTCACACAATAAAGAGACAGTTAGAAGGGTCGGTAAAGCTACTTTAACGGATTGTTATGAAAACATTCACCTTGAGTGCAGCAACAGGAACGTATGAAGTAGAATTGAAAGAAATTATAGAGCACATACAGGGAGATGCAGTCAAACGGGAAGATCAAAAAGAATTCCCACAAACGTGAGACGTAAACAATATTTTTGACGATAATGTGGTGTACTGGAGTGTAAATTAATAGTTGTCTTGCAAGTTATCATTTTTTAAGATAGCATGACTTAGATAACGTCCTTGGTTTGCGCACATTGCCAGAGTGTGAGGGCGAATTCGCTCACGACGTTGCGTAGCAACCACAATACATTTTGTTTGTTTTTTGACGAATTATCCCCTTCAGATCATTTTGGTTCTTGCGTGGTTTTCCTGGGGAACTATGGACTTGAAGTAGCTCCAAAAATAAAGTACTCTGCTGGTGAGCTACCAGGAAATACGAGTACAAGCTAATACATTAACACTGCAGCAGTACGTCTTGTTGTGCCAACCTGTTGGAAGAGTCTTTCCTCATCTGGGCCATAGACATTGTGTTTAGACAGAGAAAACGTTACCAATAGGTCATTATAACGTTTAGAATTTACTGCCACGTGTTATCACGTTCCTTCTTCAAAAAGTAAGGTCCGAATATTGTCAGATACGGTAATGTGCACCGAACTGTTTTTTGCATAAAGAAGAGACGATGTGAGTTTTCATCACACCAGTATCGAAAGTCTTGCTTGTTGACAAAACCATTAAGGTGCAGTGGTCATCATCACTCTGCAGTTACTCTACTCTTCAGGTTGCGGGTATGTACAACACCCTCCCTGTGTGCATAGCAGTGGAGGTCGTTCTTTAAAATTATACTCACTAGTTGATTGCGGAGGTCAGGTTCTGCTCTGTGGCCTCTAGCTGACTTTCGTAGACTTATTCGTAATGCTTTCCGCACCATGATCAATATCCACCCTGTTTTTACACTTCCACCTCTTCTATTTGCAGCGCAACTAGTAGCTGCAAAGTTTCTCACCCGAAGTTAGATAGCGGTGAAAGACGGGACCAGAGAGGCCGGGGGTACATCTACATCTACATCATCTACATCTACATCTACGTCCATACTCCGCAAGCCACCTGACGGTGTGTGGCGGAGGGTACTTTGAGTACCTCCATCGATTCTCACTTCTATTCCAGTCTCGTACTGTTCGTGGAAAGAAAGGTTGTCGCTATGCCTCTGTGTGGGCTCTAATCTCTCTGATTTTATCCTCATGGTCTCTTCGCGAGATATACGTAGGAGGGAGCAATATACTGCTTGACTCCTCGGTGAAGGTATGTTCTCGAAACTTCAACAAAATCCCGTACCAAGCTACTGAGCGTCTCTCTTGCAGAGTCTTCCACTGGAGTTTATCATCTCCGTAACGCTTTCGCGTTTACTAGATGATCCCGTAACGCAGCGCGCTGCTCTCCGTTGGATCTTCTCTATCTTTTCTATCAACCCTATCTGGTACGGATCCCACACTGCTGAGCAGTATTCAAGCAGTGGGCGAACAAGTGTCCTGTAACCTACTTCCTTTGTTTTCGGATTGCATTTCCTTAGGATTCTTCCAATGAATCAGTCTGACGTCTGCTTTACCGACGATCAACTTTATATGGTCATTCCGTTTTAAATCACTCCTAATGCCTACTCCCAGATAATTTATGGAATTAACTGCTTCCAGTTGCTGATCTGCTATATTGTGGCTAAATGATAAAGGATCTTCCTTTCTTTGTATTCGCAGCACATTACACTTGTCTACGTTGAGATTCAATTGCCATTCCCTGCACCATGCGTCAATTCGTTGCAGATCCTTCTGCATTTCAGTACAATTTTCCGTTGTTACAACCTCTCAATATACTACAGCATCATCCGCAAAAGCCTCAGTGAACTTCCGACGTTATCCACAAAGTCATTTATGTATATTGTGAATAGCAACGGTCCTACGACACTCCCCTGCGGCACACCTGAAATCACTCTTATTTCGGAAGACTTCTCTCCATTGAGAATGACATGCTGCATTCTGTTATCTAGGAACTCTTCAATCCAATCACACGATTGGTCTGATAGTCCATACGCTCTTACTTTGTCTCGACAGAAAGCGCTATCAACTGCAAAAAAATTATCCGACTTTTTTAAATATTCCTTTACAGCATAAGCACATTGCGCACTTGACCAATGCTCTTGGCTGCTAAAACTATGACCTGTCTGGGCGCCCACACTCATGTACCCCACGTCTCTAACTGTCCCCCACGGCAGACATCCACTCTCCAAATGTCTCCGTTTGACTGCCTAATTCTGTTCATCAGAACAAATCTTTGTTGTTTGATTGATTATGAAAACTGAGCCATGACTGAACTATTTGTCGTTTGTTTTATTACTAGGAACAACATGAAAATCGTTTCATAAGATAGACACGAAATGAAACTTTATCTGTATAAAATATGTTCTGGTACAGAAATGACATACTAAATGAAATCGTCATTTACGTGTTGTACTGGTACATAAATGCCGCCTGATGTCCAAATTTAAACAGAAAATGGCAGGGTATATGATTCTGCTGGGGAAAGTTATTACACCTGAAAACACGACGTCGATTTAGATCCGATGATGTCATATGCCACCTGGGGGATAGTAGACGTGCTGATAATGGTTTCAACGTCGTCCGCCAACAGACAGCGTAGTAGCATAGCTACAGAGCGCCATCTGTACCTGCCCTGTAGGGAATGCTCACAGCCAGAAGGCTCAGTATGGTGCAGACGTGCGAAGCTAGCAGGTAACAATGCCACGGAGACACACCCGTACTTCCTACAGCTAACTGAGAGAGTTTGAAAGGGGTCAAATTGAGGCCTTCCGATTGACGGGACGATCCTTTAGGAGAATTGTCACACAAGCTGAACGCATTGCGTCAGTTGTGCAGTGACGCAGGTATCAGTGGTCACGTGATCTATCTTATAAGCGTAGATGAGGTTATTAGCGGTGGAACTTCGGGCACGCACACCTCTTGTCCGTCTTCCACCCACTCCACAGCGTCGACGTCCACGCCTCTGCTGTTGCCATCAGAGGAGCACTTGGAGTGGCTCGCCTTGGTCTTCAGCTATGACAGCGTATTCTGCCTGCACGTGTGAAGCAAGCACGCAACAATGCCACGGAGATACACTCGTAGTTCCGACAGCTAACTGAGCGAATTTGAAAGAATTAAATTTAGGCCTTCCGTTTGCGCGTATTACTGAGAGCTGGTGATTGGTGTTTCGTAGAGTGCATCATCGAAGACCTTATGGTCTGGGACGCGATAAGCTACAACTTTCGTTCACCTTTGGCGTTTCCAGAGGGGACCCTAACCAGCGCTCGGTACGTGCAGGATGCTGTTCGATACATTCCTTTACCGTTCTGGCAACGGGAAGCTGATGTGTTGTCCAAAACAGAATAGTGCTCACCACACACTGTTGCCCGTGAAACTCAACGTGCTTTTCAAGACATGCAGCAACGTCCCTTGCCAGCATTTGCGGACGTGTCTCCAATCCAGCATGTGTGGAATGTGATGGGATGAGAAGTGATTGCGACTAGTCAACCAAAAACGTTTACAGAAATGCGTAAATAGTTCGAGCAGGTGTGGCATGACGTATCCCAAGATAGTATTCGCCGCCTGTACAATCGACTAGATGCCACTGTCAGCGAAAGCATTGCCATCCGTGGAGACTACACCATTTACTAATATAGGTATTTCAGTATTGTTCGATACCTGGTACCTCAGGACTGCTTGTGCTATTGATCTGTAAACGTAATCATTCCATGTACTTCATATGCACTGTTGCGACAATAAATCTTGAGTGAACTGGAAAATTCTAAAAGGGTGCACTACTTTTTTCCGGCAGTGTGTCTACGTCTGCGGGAGACTTTCGCGAGGGATATTTATTGGCAATGTTACCAACATATTTTTCCAACTGGACACCAGATGAGTCAGCATTTGGTATGCTCCAATGGACCGATCTTAATGGGGCTCTGAGTGGTGTTTATAGTAAGGTGACCGTATCGCTTGTATTTTTCTGTCACCGAGACCAGGAATATGGTCTTTAACTTCATGTCTGTTGTAGAGGACATACACCGAGAGACAGTAATACAAACATCCCAAGAGAATTTAGTGGATTCATCGATCAGATATGTTTTAAAAAGAATACCGTGAAAAAAATTAAATTCTTTCTTGTGCACATCTTTCTTGAGCTTGTATAGTTCTGAGTGTCCAGCTAATGTACGCTGTTCTACCATTCCAGGCTATATTACTGCTACTTGACATAAAAGTTTTCAGATTTTCTTAATTCTTTTGGATTGTTTTTATGTTAAAATATTTATTTTTGACTATTTTTTATCCCTCTCTGTTCAGCGTCATGATGTAAAAACCCAGAAGGCCACCGTAATCCTGACCGAAACGTTGGTTTCCATAGTATAGTTTTTTTTTAATTATGGCGCAGTACAATACTCCGAAAACTTTTATGTCAACTGACTCTGGCCACGAAAGTCTCCGCTGTTATATTACTGGCACCTGCTTCCTCCAAATCAACTGTGGTCTTCCACACGCTTCTCCCAGCTTCACTGCATTTAGCTATGTGTTTTCTGCTCAGAGTATGAGATCAGGCACCCACAAGCACTATTATGTGACACATGTTTGCCCCAGGATATCAAAACGTAACAGGCCTTCTTGTACTAAGATTGTGTGTCCTTTCACTCACTGAACAACATTGTACCTTTTGGTATCTTTTATCGCCTATTTCATTTCTCCCTTAACAGGTCATATTTGTCTGTAATGCTCTACTTCTTTGATCTGAATGCTAGGATTTTCCCACGTATTTGCGTAACAAACAAAACATTTTGTAAATACTGCCGTAACATCAATATGTAGGACTATGTGCTATACATAAAACTCCTTTTAAAATTATTTGACTGACACAGTCACTTCATAGCCACACAACATTTTTCTGCTTTCTAAGAATAATTTGACATATTCAGGAAAAATATAAAAAAAATTAAACTTTTTACCATGAAGTCGTGTCTATCTAATGATACGCAGTAGGTTAGTGTAAGCTACGGTGGCATACGACATTACGCATAGCAGTGTAGTATGATATATTGTATATGTAAAAGCACTGCGTTCTAATTTAACTTATTGGTCGAAACCTTGTATATTTACCGTGATATATCGTGTAGCACTTTCTGTTGACTGTTTAGTGTAAGTGATTCTGGAACTAGTAAGATTTTAATTACATCATACAGGGTGTTTCAAAAATGACCGGTATATTTCAAACGGCAATAAAAACTAAACGAGCAGCGATAGAAATACACTGTTTGTAGCAATATGCTTGGGACAACAGTACATTTTCAGGCAGACAAACTTTCGAAATTACAGTAGTTACAATTTTCAACAACAGATGGCGCTGCGGTCTGGGTAACTCCATAGTACGATATTTTCCACATATCCAACATGCGTAGCAATAATATGGCGTAGTCTCTGAATGAAATTACCCGAAACCTTTGACAACGTGTCTGGCGGAATGGCTTCACATGCAGATGAGATGTACTGCTTCAGCTGTTCAATTGTTTCTGGATTCTGGCGGTACACCTGGTCTTTCAAGTGTCCCCACAGAAAGAAGTCACAGGGGTTCATGTCTGGCGAATAGGGAGGCCAATCCACGCCGCCTCCTGTATGTTTCGGATAGCCCAAAGCAATCACACGATCATCGAAATATTCATTCAGGAAATTAAAGACGTCGGCCGTGCGATGTGGCCAGGCACCATCTTGCATAAACCATGAGGTGTTCGCAGTGTCGTCTAAGGCAGTTTGTACCGCCACAAATTCACGAAGAATGTCCAAATAGCGTGATGCAGTAATCGTTTCGGATCTGAAAAATGGGCCAATGATTCCATTGGAAGAAATGGCGGCCCAGACCAGTACTTTTTGAGGAAGAAGGGACGATGGGACTGCAACATGGGGCTTTTCGGTTCCCCATATGCGCCAGTTCTGTTTATTGACGAAGCCGTCCAGGTAAAAATAAGCTTCGTCAGTAAACCAAATGCTGCCCACATGCATATCGCCGTCATCAATCCTGTGCACTATATCGTTAGCGAATGTCTCTCGTGCAGCAATGGTAGCGGCGCTGAGGGGTTGCCGCGTTGGAATTTTGTACGGATAGAGGTGTAATCTCTGGCGCATGAGACGATACGTGGACGTTGGCGTCATTTGGACCGCAGCTGCAACACGGCGAACGGAAACCCGAGGCCGCTGTTGGATCACCTGCTGCACTAGCTGCGCGTTGCCCTCTGTGGTTGCCGTATGCGGTCGCCCTACCTTTCCAGCACGTTCATCCGTCACGTTCCCAGTCCGTTGAAATGTTTCAAACAGATCCTTTATTGTATCGCTTTTCGGTCCTTTGGTTACATTAAACCTCCGTTGAAAACTTCATCTTGTTGCAACAATACTGTGTTCTAGGCGGTGGAATTCCAACACCAGAAAAATCCTCTGTTCTAAGGAATAAACCATGTTGTCTACAGCACACTTGCACGTTGTGAACAGCACACGCTTACAGCAGAAAGACGACGTACAGAATGGCGCACCCACAGACTGCGTTGTCTTCTATATCTTTCACATCACTTGCAGCGCCATCTGTTGCTGAAAATTGTAACTACTGTAATTTCGAAAGTTTGTCCGCCTGAAAATGTACTGTTGTCCCAAGCATATTGCAACAAACGGTGTATTTCTATCGCTGCTCGTTTAGTTTTTATTGCCGTTTCAAATATACTGGTCATTTTTGAAACACCCTGTATGACTGTCATTTAACATTTGCCAGTCATTAATAAATTTAGCCGAAACGAAACGTATTGTTATGACCTGTCTCTCCTGTAAAACCTTCCTTTTAAAAATAAAGAATATGTTGTACATGTTTTAGAACGTGATTTCGTAGAACTAACATTTAAAATAAAAAGGGCCGATGTTACGTTCTACATTCATAAGAAATAATCTGTGAAAACAACAGAGACTAGCCAGAGAAGTGTTTTCCAGAAAGTATTCTCTTTCCAATACGGTGAGGTATTTCCGCCGCGACCAGAAGAATTTTGTAGCCAAATGGACTGAGCAGCACAAGGCTGTGTCCTCACTGGTCTCATATATCATACACATGGCCAGATTGTAAATATTTGGGGTGAGAAACAAATAACGACGAAGCAGTTTACTGTAGACTATATGCTGTATTTATCAACAATTTGGGGTGTTCTTTACATTTCATGACGTCCCCGTTATAAATGTATGTCTTCAATTCTGTAAATTTTTCTCCCGTACGCAAAATCGTAAACTGACCACCGATATAACCCACGTTCTGTCATTCCTTCAGCATGTGTAAATCATAGGCCGTCAAATTGCTTACGCATCTGTGTTACTTAAATATGTTGACGGAAAAAATCGCATCACCAGGAAGGAGTTGTGCGACACAAACGAAACTTGGTGGGCGTGTTTCCACATCTGAAAGATGATGTCGATTCAGATTTGGAGCAAGATGCATAAGAGTGGCGGTAGTAGCGCCACTATGAGGATGAAAATCAGGTTTGCTTCAAATACACGCTGTAAGGGCCGTGAACGTTAGTTACTTTTCAGACGGAACATGGTTAAGAATGCCTTTAAGCATACAGGGTATCTTTCCGGCTCAATATTATGTAAAAACCAACACCTATTTCTTTCAGGCACTGTTTATAATGTATATGATTTACAGATTTTTTGGTTAATACCAGGAAATGCAGCACACTTTCTAAACAAATTAGAAGTACTTTGAATATTTTTTAACATGCTTAGGGTTATTAAAAAATTAGAAACATATTGACGCAATTTTTTTTCGAAATGCTTCCTCATTTGAGATACCATTTAATCCAGTGTTATACATTTGAAGGAGACCAAATTTTTACCAGATATGTTTGACATGATGGCTGAGGTACTAGATCTGTTTAATTCCACCCATCATCTACATTACAAAGATTTTAAAAAATCACATCTTACATTTTATTTATTACAATTTTTTCCTAGCAAAAGTGTTATTTTTTCTATAATTTAGTTGATTTAGCAATAAAGCTTAGGTCTACTACATAAGTATTGGCTATTGCAAGTTACAGAAAAAATTGGACCAATCCTTTATTTGTACCTGAATTCTGAAAACGACAACGTGTGGGAAATTGTGAATGAAGATATGAGCCCAATTAAACTGTGCCTCAGAACATTCTTGAAGCATAGTCTTTATCCTGCGGAATTTCTTCATCTTCAGGCTTCCTTTTGGCATTCCTTTTAGCACTTCTTGCTTCTTTGGTAACAGGAAGAGCGAATTTGTCAGCTTCATGCACCTGTTGTCTGTCGCACACAAGGAATTTATCTTCCATATTAGAGCCACATTTTATGCCTGAATTTCTCAGGACTTCCAACATTCCTATCACTCCATCACTGAAACATATCACCGCATCTAGTACACCAACTTTAAATGTATTTAGTTCTACAAAAACATTCTTGGGTGATCTTTCCCATATGCAATGGTTGACACTTTCATTGGTATTCTGAGTACCCCCATGAAGACATTTACTAAGCAAAACAGGGTCACTCAGGTGTCTAAAAATTGGTTTTATTTCAATCATAACAGTCTCAGGAAGAGAATGCTTATGACGGTATATTTGATCACTTTCTTTTGCTTTTTGGTAACCACGCCAAGAATCTGCTCCTTAGGGCAAAATCCATGAACAGGGTGGTCATCTGTGGACAACTTATGAAAGTAGGTGGCCCACACAGCTTTTCTCGTTGGTGTATCATCATTCAGAGGTGCAGCTCGACTAATGGCCAGTCCATAGTAACTCTGAAGAAGGTCTATTTCAGTTTCCGTCGATCCGCCTCGGCCAGAAAGAGATTTTGCATCAGATAGCAACTTTCGTTTCATTTCTCTTCGTAGCTTCCTCAATCAATCACCCATCCTCTTTTGGACATGTCCACAATACTCCAGTTTTGTTACCAAGGTATCAGCATAAACATTTAACTCACTAATTTTGTTGAAAGCTTTAGAGTCCCCATCATCTACGCTATAAACGGACATCAACCTCTGAAATATTTTAAGAGTTCCATCACACTCCATACCTCCACTGTAACCATCATAATTCTTAGAACACCGATGTTCAATATGTTCTTCATTGTTACCATGGCAGGTGTGGCAGTACTTACGTAAGCACTCTACATCATCAGCTTTTTCATTCTCCAGGGAAATAGCACTTACAACACAATTCAAGAAATGATGTCCTCGACGTTGCCATGTCCCATCAAGTGCAATTGTAATGTCCCTAGTTCCACTAATATTTACAGTTTCTTCTGCTGCACGTTTCATAGATGCTTCAGACACAACCGTCAAGGCACCTAAAAGTACTTTTATGTACTTGGTGAACCTACTGGGAGGAGGAGGAAGGTCCATCAAACCACAAAGCGTTTGAGCAGCCTTTTTCCCTTTTCCTATTGCGTCATTGCATACAATAACTGAAAATTCACATAATACGAATTATGCCCAATGTTCGAAGTCATTTTTGAGGTAGATTTATTGCAGGATCTACACAACACAGCTAATCTTGACGCTAAACCCTTCCTGCTACTTTGTTGTTCAGTTATTTCAAGACAGTCTACACCATCACATTGTTTACATTTCGCCACTTCCTTTATCAAAGAAGATAAGAAGCCTACATCATCACCAACAAATCCACTACAAACAGCGTGATTGTTAACACAAAAAGTTGAATAACCGGGAGGCGTGCCACGTAGTAGTATCTGCCCTGTAGAACTGATACATAGGTTACTTTCAACAGTGTGTCTTGCTTTGTTTGTGAACTGGTTACCACGTATTTTGCTTTTACTGAATTTCTTGATGCGTGGGATAGTTCGTATTTATTGCATACTAAAAGATATGTACCTCCACAAATATATGTAGCACTTGCGCGACAAATATTCAGTAACACGTGAACAAACTGCTTCATCGAAACAAAAATAAATACTAGCAAAGATAATCATTTACAGACACTACAAACCTGGATGTTACCGACATATAAAATGTATCATACGTATAATCCCTGTAAAGAGAAAGTTCACAATTCTTTTCGAATTAATACTGGTTTCTGCAACAGAAATAAAGGGGGCCTGGCGGCATACATGAGCGTAAATTTGGTATATATAGGTCATTTTTCATTTGAAACCCTATTATATATATATATATATATATATATATATATATATATATATATATATATATGCAATCAGGACAGACTATAGAATTTAATAAAGTCATTAAAAAATTTCAATTTTTCCACAAAAAAATCCGGTTTTTCCACCATTTATAAGTACCCTGTATCCTTAAGACGACAAAAACACCATCATCAACACTTCACTGATTGGCAAGAATGTAGCCACTGTCAATGACTGCTGGCAGCAGTGGACAGGAGAACAAACGGTCGCAAGAAGGCGGGGCTTCGGACCACCACATCACACCACCGAGAGAGAAGACAATGGTCTCCGGAGTATGGCTGTGGTTCATCGTACTATGTCTACAGCAGCAGCTTCAGCAGCACCGCAGTGACACTACGAACACTTATAAATAGGTTAGTTCAAGGTCATCTCCGAGGCAGACGCCCTGTAGCGTGCATTACACTCACTCCAAACCACCACTATTTGGTTCATTGGAAAACTGAGTGGTCGTATGTGTATTTTCTAATGAAAGCTGGTTCTGGCTCAGTGCCAGTGATGGCCGTGTGTTGGTTATAATGAGGGCAGTTGAGGGCCTGCAACCAACATGTGTGCATGCTACACACACTGGACCTGCACACTGAGTTAAGGTTCGGGGTGCAATTTCGTATGACAGCAGAAGCACTCTCGTGCTTATCCCATGCACCCTGCCGGCAAATTTGTACGTCAGTCTGGTAATTCGAACTGTTGCGCTGCCATTCATGAACAGCATTCCAGGGGGTGTTTTTTAGCGTGATAACTCTTGCCCTCATACCGTTGTAACTCAACAAGCTTTACAGAGAGTCGACGCGAAGTTTCGACCTGCTCAATCACCAGATAAGTCTTCAATCGAGCACATATTGGACGTCATTGGACGACAACACCAGCGTCATCCGGAAACACTGCTAACCGTCCCTGTATTGACTGACTAAGGGCAACGGGCTTGGAGCTCCATCCCACACGCTGAGATCCAGCACCTGTGCAACAAAGTGCATGCACGTTTGCATATTTACAATGAACATTCTGGTGGTTGCACAGGCTATTTATGTGCCAGAGTTTCAACCTGTCAGTGGCTTATCTCGCCCTTACATTAACCTTTGATCTTGCAATGTTAATCACTCAAATATGATACCCAGAAAAATGTATTCACGAAATTTCATCACTCTGCATTAATTTTGTTGATACTGGCGATTTTTTTTCGTCATGTACGAGGTGCGGCTAGAAAAAAACCGGACTGATGCTGGAAAAAACATTTATTTACAATTTCATGTTATCTCCTTCAATGTACTCTCCTCCTCGGTCTCTACACCGCTCCATACGAATTTTCCACTGTTCATAGCAATGCTGCAGATCATTTTCGCTAAGTCCATACATTACTTCCGTCGCTTTTTCTTTTACTGCTTCAATAGTCTCAAATCTAGTTCCTTTCAAAGCTGACTTGACTTTAGGGAAAAGAAAAAAGTCACAGGGGGCCAAATCAGGTGAGTAGGGTGGATGATCTAAGATGGGAATGTTGTGTTTTGCCAAAAACGTCTTCACTGACAACGCACTGTGAGCTGGGGCATTGTCTTGGTGAAGGATCCATGACTTTTTTCTCCACAAATCGTTCCGTTTTCTTTGTACTCGCTCACGTAGGGTAGCCAGGACGCTAATGTAGTAATGCTGATTCACTGTTTGTCCCTCTGGTACCCAATCAATGTGCACAATCCCTTTGATGTCAAAAAACAAAACAGTCATCATTGCCTTGAATTTCGATTTTGACATTCGTGCTTTTTTTGTCGTGGAGAACCAGGAGTTTTCCAATGCATCGATTGGCGTTTAGTTTCGGGATCGTAAGTAAAAAACCACGATTCATCGCAAGTAAAACATTTTGTAAGAAGGTGGGATCACTTTCAATGTTTTCCAGGATGTCAGAACAAATCATTCTTCGGCGTTCCTTCTGTTCAATTGTGAGACACTTTGGAACCATTTTTGAACACATTTTGTTCATGTTGAAACTTTCATGAAGAATCTGCCTAACACTTTCCTTGTCAACTCCTGTTAACTCAGACACTGCTCTGATTGTTAAACGGCGATCTTGTCGAACAAGTTTACCGATTTTTTCAATGTTTGCATCGGTTTTTGGCTGACAATGGTCTGCCAGTGCGAGTGTCATCACTGGTGTCTTCGCGGCCATCTTTAAATCGTTTAAACCACTCAAACACTTGTGTTCGTGATAAACAATCATCGCCGTACACTTGTTGTAACATTACAAACGTTTCACTTGCAGATTTTCCTAGTTTGAAACAAAATTTGATGTTAACAGGCTGTTCTTTCTGTGCACTCAACATTTTCCGACACACAGACAAAACGTCAACTACTTAAAACAGACGCCACGGGCAGACTGAGTGCAGGAGGCAGATGAAACTCGAGCAGTGGGCGGAGCGAGAGTCACGTGACAGGCCACGCGACTTTCAGCCTTATTGCATTCGTTTTATTGTTTCACCAGTACTAGTCCGGTTTTTTTCTAGCCACACCTCGTATAAGTCAAATATACTGCTCATTTTGACAACGCGCTATTTTTCATGATTTCAGTAGGAATCCCTAAAAATTTTAAACCCTGATAGACATTAAAACTGCAAAACAATGAAGATGACACACAATAAACGTCGAACTGGTATGAAGTTTACTCTACGCTTTGATACGCAAATGACTGACGTTTCATGGCATTTCCATTATGTAGGTAGAATTAACGTCATCTGAATCTTATACATAACTAAATATCTTGCCGCGGGTTTCTCATTAAGAAATCACTTTTGAATGACATTGTTTGTCAGAAGATCGCGTTATGTGTCGTGTGAGAAGTAAAAATTACTAGTATGAGTCAGAATTCGAAAGCGGCTGGATCTTGATCCTTTGAGACTGGAGTTTAGCGTTCTGCCACATTGCTGCTCTCCTTGTTCGGTATTCAACGAATATCATGAGAATATGGAATCGATGAGTTCCAGAGGGCTATACTCAACTCCATGTGCGATCTCAGTGACCACACGCGACTAGTGCGACTAGTGCCAGAGAGGAAACGTAGATTTTTGAAGTTTTACTGGCGTATTGAATGATCGATGAGATTTCGGGATTGCAGCCGAATCTTGCCACGATATTTCGGCTGTTAATCGTCCAGCTATCTTCAGGTGAGTGTCCGTCACTGGAGACTGCAAGTTCCCGGAGTCAACTTTATAGCAAAAACTTGGCACCAAAACGCATCCGCATTGGCCTCCGCCACAAGAGCGTTCTCTATCGAAATCCGCGCACTCTGGAGCTACTGTTCTGTCTGTGGAGCGCAGGCGCATGACTAGAGGTGAAAACTACATGTCCGCGCTCTGTCGACAAAGAACCCATAAGAGGAACCTTAGTGAAAAGTGAGATGACATCGAAGCTGACTAGTAAGTCAGTTTCACTGAGTTGAATGGATTGTTTGTCGCTCCTCAGCAATAAGTTCACGGCCGACATAACAGCACTTTTCCATCACGTCCTTTCCTCAACCTACTTTTTATTTAACAACGAATATTTTGAGCAGACTGACGGTGTTGCCATGGGCAGTCCTCTCTCGCCTTTGGTAGCAAACTTTTTTATGGAAGACTTTGAGGAAAGGCCACTAGACTCAGCAGAACTTAAGCTGAAAGTTTTCTGGCGATATGTAGATGACACCTTTTTAGTGTGGCCCCACGGTGAAGAAGAACTGTCACGGTTCTTGCAACATCTGAATGCAGTCCACAAGAACATTCAGTTTATGATGGCAGTAGAGAAGGATGGTTGCTTGCCGTTTTTGGACGTCTTCGTTACTAAGATGGATGGGTCAGTAGGGCATTCTGTCTACCGTAAGCCAACACATACGGACCTTTACCTGCAATCGTCGAGTTGTCATCACCCTGCACAAACTACCGGCGTCCTTAGAACGTTGCTGCACCGGGCTCAAGTTGTCTCTGATGGAAACAGCCTTACAAAGGAGCTAGAACATTTAGAGTCAGTGGTCAGAAGTAATGGCTACTCTCCACATCAGATTAGAACAGCGCTAATAAGAAAGAAACGTGACCACCTACAAAATCAAGAAGATAAGGAGCTATTCAACTCCAGGGCGTTCCTTCCATACGTCGGCAACCTTTCATCTAAAATAGGCAGGACCCTAAGGAAACATCAAGTTAAAGTGGTCTTCCGGCCACCGGCGAAGATTAGTGCCCTTCTCGGTTCAGTGAAGGACGATCTGAGTCTGCGGAATGCAGGGATCTATAAAACTCCGTACCAGTGTGGTAGAGCTTACATCGATCAGACGACACGCACATTACAGGAAAGGTGCGTTGAACACGAACGCCACACTCGCCTTTCGCAGCCCAGTAAGTCGGCCGTAGCTGAGCACTGCATTACCACAGGACGCGCTATGGATTTTTCTGCCACGAAAATCTTTGCCCCAGCGAAAACTTACTGGGATTCAGTAATTAAAGAATCTGTGGAGATACGCCTAGCGCAAAATCTTATAAACAGTGATGGCTGTTTTCAACTGGATAAGGCTTGGGACGCTCTGATGGCTCGAATTTCCTCTGAGAGAAGACAGTTTATTCATAATGACACGTCTGGCCACACCTGACGTCTGTTTTTAGCGACGCGGGCGAGCATTCCGACAGAGGGCGGACATGTAGTTTTCACTTTTACGAATGCGCCTGTGCTCCACAGATAGAACAGTAGCTCCAGAGGGCGCGGATTTCGACAGAGGACGCTCCTGTGGCGGAGGCCAATGCGCATGCGTTTTCGCCCCAATTTTTTGCTATAAAGTTGACTCCAGGAACTTGCAGTCTCCAGTGACGGACACTCACCTGAAGATGGCTGGACGATTGCCAGCCGAAATATCGTGGCAAGAAGTCTACATGATCCGGCTGCAATCCCGAAATCTCATCGATCAGTAAACGTATAAGCTGCGCTCTGCTGTCACCGCTCTACCGCCACGTTATATACCTTGAATAAGGAAATGGGCTTTTTTTGCAGCAAGTCAGGTATCGACACGGACGCTGCGACGACGTCTAGATTACTACAGACGGTCAGCATGTCTCTGTTGAAGAGGATTCCCTTAACTTGGCAACAGTGATAGGCGTACTGACAGCTGTGTGCCCAACTGTAATGGATGGAGGAGCGACACCATGCCGCCTGTTCAGATTTCGTCCATCTCTGCGTATAGCATAATGACCGCTAATCCCTGGATGATGGCTCTGACGGGAGTAAAAGTTGCTGGGTAACATTCATCATTGCCATACCATACAAGCACGTGGTATGATGGTACAATGGGTGTGTGGGTACTCAATACGTCCATCTTGGCTTCGCATAACTGGTAAACTGGGCAGTAGCACCACCTCCCAAAGAAAGAAAGCCTGCGCACTTTCTGCGTGGCGTCACAACATGGTGACGGAAACAGTCTGTGCAAGCTTGTAAACAACGTACTGCACGTTATTGCTTCGTAATTTAGCTCGTTCGTGAGGGGAGTAACCGTGTGTTAAATGTGGATTCTTTTTATTCCTTGCTGTAAACTAGACTGGACTATTTGTGTGTGTTCTGTCAAGTCTCACGATTGTTATAATGCCGTTTCGTTGTTCTGTGACGAACTGTAGAGGCAACTACGATGGAAGCCCGAAAGTTTTTTTATTTAAATTTCCGAAAGATGAAACAATAAGGAAGAAATGGTTATCAAGAATTCACAGGAATAACTTTACTCCTTCTGCAAGTTCAACGGTGAGTATTTTAAATTTTTAAAATACTTTCATTGTAATGAGAAAGAGTACTGTTTATCGTGATTTATTTTCTTGAAATTATGGCCCCTCCCGATATTAACTTCTTTATTCCGTAAGCGTAAGCGGTAGAAATTTGTACAAAACTGACAACTGAGTCTTCAAGAGGCTTCTTCAAGAACATTAGATTTCTTGTACTGCATACACTTGACACTATATTTCGTCTTTAGTAATGTTGCTAGTAAAACAAATCGGTACTGATGAAGTTTGATATACATGTATCTAAGTAACTTCTACATGGGATAGCAGCAGTGTTCAGTTCTGGTTCCTGCTGTAAAAACTTTCAGAAAGCTGCGTGTTAAAAAAATTTCTTAAAAATCGACCCAGTAAATCAAAGCAAAGTTCAGCGTAGCTACTGTACTAGCACATCTCCAATAAATTAGCTCTAGCAACCTGATGATCAAAATCCCAGTTTCCAGAATGAGATTTTCACTCTGCAGCGGAGTGTGCGCTGATATCCTGGCAGATTGAAACTGTGTACCGGACCGAGACTCGAACTCGGGACCTTTGCCCTTCGTGGGCAAGTGCTCTACCAACTGAGCTACCCAAGTACGACTGACGCCCCATCCTCACAGCTTACTTTCGCCTACGTTCGCAAGAGAGCTTCTGTAAAGTTTGGAAGGTAAGAGACGACGTACTGGCAGAAGTAAAACTGTGAGGACGGGGCGTGATTCGTGCTTGGGTAGCTCAGTTGGTAGAGGACTTGCCGGTGAAAAGTAAAGTTCCCGAGTTCGAATCTCGGTCCGGCACAGAGTTTTAATCTACCAGGAAGTTTAAAATCCCTGTTAGTAATTTTGGGCATAACACTGAGTGAAAAATGTTTCTAATCCTACAGTGAACATAACTATTGTTGTTTAGAAACGTAGGTAGTGTTCCACAGAAGAAAGAAATACGTGTTTAGATAATAGCAAATCGAAAGACAGGAACTATTTCCGTGTTCAAGGATTTATAGTCTCATTAGATACAAATACAAAAATCTGTGAACATTGTAACCTCCCCACAAAAATTTACAAGACAGAAATAATAAATGAATAGGAGCCAAACGTCCAAACGTAACCTCCCTGCAATTAAATTTAATGACAATAAAAGTGAGAATCGCGATCTGACTCAAGTATAAGTTCTTCATAAAAAATTAAAGTCCATTCAGTGATAAGAAAATCTCAGTGATAATAATGATTCAACTAAACCGAAATATCGGTCTTTGGCCCTGTGCAAAAAATCAAAATTAAATTCTTACCTCATTGCAACACCTAGTCAAATTTCTGCTCTTGTTGTTGCGCACCGCTTGGAGGAACTGCATTGCAAATAATAATATTCCTTTTTTTTTTTAATCTAATTGAAAACTGAAACTTTTGTTTAGGGGAAGTGGAACGAAATAGTTACTTCAATTAAATGAAAATTTTATGTAAAATTGCTTTTGAAATCAAAGTTATTATTGGGGGCACTTGTTGAAAATTAGTTACAATAATTAAACTTTACATTATCCGTTGATTATCTTAATTAACAGTATACCTCATTCAGCATCTTGACCAGTGTTGCCGACAGACTACATCACACAACCGCACTGGGCTGCTACTACTGACCGACCGCTCTGCATGACGACTACCAGCGTACTGCACGCCACTGAACAGAGCTACAGACACGCAACGACTACTGACAGAGTACAGCACGCAACTAAACAGAGCTACAGACTGAGAACCGCTCGCAATACTCGCGCGGTCAAGCGCATACTCTCTGGTCAGAGACGCTGCAATGCCTCGCCATCGCTGCTACGTTACATACGTGTTTCATAACCCTCCACTGGGGGGGCAAAAATTTGGCAGCGATGGTGAGTCATTTGGACTTGCCCAGCACGGCAAAATTTTTCTTTAATTAACAAACTTCTACAACTTACAGAATATTTAGATGTAGTGCATGAATTAAATTTTGTGCACACGCACTAAGTACAAAATATATAAGACAAAAACAAGATATGAGGACAAAACATAGTAGCAAATCAGAAAAATGTATATACAAATTATTTGACAGATAACAAAGTGCACATGCACTGAAAAAATTCTTTAGCATATTCAGAACAAATAAACAGACTGGCAAAAAAAATCATACATACTGAAGTATTGAACATACAGAATGAGTACAAATCATATTGAAAAATGAGAAAAGTGCACAGGCACTGAAGCTCAATAGAAAACATATTAACACCTAACATAAGTGCACATGCACTGTAGTTCAGAACATATCATTAAAATAAAAATGTATGTACAATATAAAAGACAAGAGTGCACATACTGTACTTGAGAACAAATCGAAAAAATGTATTTAGCATTTTGGCAATAAATAAACATAATAGCAAAAAATCATGTCGACCAGTGACATAAGTGTACTCGCACTGGAGTTCAGTGAATCAAAAAAAAAAAATGTGTAACCTATGAACATAAATAATGTTAACAAAAAAATGATTTTCACTATGTGACAAGAATTAGGATAGGAAAGGGGAGGATTGCATCATGGTTGTAGCACTTTAGATTGCACACAGCTGTTCTGAAAGTCCATATCTTTCCACAGAAGTACAACACCAAGTGACACAAATTGAAGTTCCTTTCCCATCATAATTTATCAGTGTAGCCAAGACACTGAACTGTCGTAGTAGTGTTCCATGTTCTCATTTTAGCAGTACACTAGGTACACCAAACAGTGGGACTATAATAACGTCTTCATCGCTCACGGTGGTGGACGGCATGTCGTGTCAACACCACGCTCTTACAAGGCACACCAACGTAGAATTAGTGCAAAACCAAAGATAGTGCTCCATGATCACTAGGATAGACAGGACAAATGGACATTGCAGTAATTCAGGGTAGTTAGCTCATAAGCTGAAGGACATTATGTCACATAATATTGACAATTACAGTAGTAGCTTGCGGCATTCATAGCCCAGTTATTGAAATTTCTGTACCATGTATGTAGTATTACAGAAAAATGTTCATTAATTGTTTTACATAGAATCAGTAGCCTTCTTTTCCTAGTTACAAAGCATTATTAAATAATCGCATTCTTTTCCAGTTACAAAGTATAGCATAGTTAATTAATCATTTGTCATTTCAATATAGTAATAATCATTAGCCTTCTCCTAATTACAAAGCATTATTAAACAGTCGCATTCTTTTCCAGTTACAAAGCATAATTAAGAATCATTGGCCTTCTTCTAATTACAGTTAATTAATCATTTGTCATTTGAATATAGTAAGAATTATTAGCTTTCTCCTAATTACAAAGCATTATGAAATAATCACATTCTTTTCCAGTTACAAAGCATAATTAATAATCATTAGCCTTCCCCTAATTACAAAGCATTATTAAACAATAATTAAACAGTCGCATTCTTTTCCAATTATAAAGCATAATTAATTAATCATTTGTCATTTCAATATAGTAAGAATCATTAGCCTTCTAATTACAAAGCATTATGAAACAATCGCATTCATTTCCAGTTATAAAGTATAGCATAATTAATTAATCATTTGTCTTCCAATAGTAATAATCATTAGCTTTTTCCTAATCACAAAGCATTATGAAACAATAGCATAGTTAATTAATTATGTGTCATTCCAACCTAGTAAGAATCATTAGCCTTCTTCTAATTACAAAGCATTATTAAACAGTCACATTCATTTCCAATTACAAAGTATGAACATTGAAAACAAGAGCTAATTAATGGCATAATTAATAACAATTCATTAAGTGACACTAATTATTGGCACTCAGTGGCCATCAGGTATCGAATAGTATAAAGCACTGTTCCTCATTCAGTATTATTCAGATCATTACGAAGTCATTATTAAAAATCAGTTAATTATAGTCATAACATTAATAATCATGGGGATTATAAGTAGTCTCATTACAATAACAGTGGCAATTACTAGCCAGTTACTAAGCATTATTTTATATATATGTGTATTTTTGTTGTCTCATTAAGAAGTCATTACTCAAGTGACATACTATTCAGAGCTAATCAGTATTATTCAGAATTTTCTCAAACTGGTATTTGGGACTGTTAATACATTTTTTTTTGTTAGCAATGCATTGCGTTGGGATCGATAATTAATTGCTGAGGCATAACACTATTTGCTTTTGACCTATTGCTGCAAATGAGGATAGGTAACGTCATTCGTCATGAGTCAGCTGTAGCAAGGTTATGTAACAAGGCAGTATATGTGATCACATTTATAAATGATAAACACAAATGGGTAAAAAATAAAAATGCAAGTACTAGAACAGGTATAATAAGTAACTGGTTTAGTAAGTATCATGAAAAGCTTCTCCTGGAAAAAATACAAAATGGATTATTGACCTGAAAGAAGAAACGCACACTATGCTGAAAAGTAGTGAACTTCGAATTAACAGGTAGTGAAATGTGTATAAAAATGTGTTCCATAGCTGTCCTTTCCAAAACTTTCCGTCATCCTACTATGTAATATAACACCTGCTGTCAAAACAAACTGCAACAAATACTTAAATAACTACATAGCATAAATACATAACTTCAACATTATCCTCATCTGTAAAGAAAAAACTTCATTATCCATCACTTCATTACCCATATTATCATAACTTCATTATTATCATCACCTGTAAATAAAAACTTCATTATTCATAATACCATATCCTTCATCATTATTCATCAGTATTCATTATCATCTGCAAAAAATCACTTCATTACTCATTATACAACTATTCCTTATCTCTAGCATATTTCATCACTGAAACTAAGATGTGTAGTTCAGTCTGACAGCCTGCATCAATCACCTTGTATTCTGAAAGAAAAAATTAGTTAAGACTGCTATTCTACGATGAGTATAGTATATTCTTGTTAATGCTTGTTAATCCTGATCCATTTACTCTTCCTCATAAAGTTATTGCATCTTCTTTCGTTTATTCCGTAGGTGAAATTCCCATTTCTGTTGAATTTATTTCTTACACGCATCATTTCTTACTGAAATTGATGAACAGAGATTAATGTCTTGCATTTAAATCATATACCCATTAAATAATGACTGGTTTATGGTAACATAATTAACCATACAGCATAACATGACAGAAAACGTAATATGTCAAAGACATTGACAGTGTTCAGAGGCAAAATGTACAGATAATATCACAATGCAGCAGTAAAAATGTAAAACAGTCACGATGTTGAGATGTCATAAGGCAAAAAATGTCAAAGTCAACAGGTGTGTTATATCTTAACTATTTCACAGTGCATACAAACAAAACTGGAGTACAATCATATACACAAAAAAAGTGGAAATGTGCACGGTCTGATGTGTAACGACAAGAAAAGTGACCTGCTAACCTTACCTTGCTGGGCACTTGCCAAGAAAAAATGCGATAATCATCAGTAATTAGTCAAGTGAAATAATTGCATTAATAAATGACATCATAGTGTGTTGAATCATAAAGTGTCTTCATTCAATAAACGGTTTAATGTTTGAGATATGGTGGTTGCCTTTCGATTTTCTGGTTCTCAAAGTTTCGACGTGTACAACATTGGGGTGAGGGATGCTGCGAATCCGATATGGACCTGCGTATAGAAGTTCAAATTTACTGCACTTACCTTTTAATTTACTGGATAACTAGTGTGTACGTACTAATATTTTCTGTCCAACGTGAAAGTCTCGGCGTCTACAAACCTGTTTTTGCTGTTTTCTCCGGCGCTCTGCGGCACGTTTGATGTTGTTCAGCGCAATGTCAATTATTTCGTGGTGTCTTAGTCGACGGCATTTAGGGAAGTTTACTAATTCTTTAATTTTGTTCGGTGGTTCAACGTTTTTGAGTATAACAGCATAGTGGATTCATTTGGAATGGAATTAATTACATCTTGGAATGAGAGTATGTGTGTATCCCAATCAATATGTCTTTTGTGGCAGTATATTCGGCACAGCTTACCAATTTCTTTCATTAATCTTTCACAGGGGTTCGAAGAAGCATGGTACTTGGATATATAGAACGGAGAAATGTTTCTGGCTCGTAACATGCGTGTCCATACGCTACTACGAAATTGAGATCCATTGTCAGAAATTACTTTCATCACATTCCCTACATGAAATAGAAAATGTTTTACAAATGCTTTCGAAACAGTTTTAGCAGTAGCTTTGCGTAATGGAGTGAAAGTAACAAATTTTGAAGTGAGCTCAACAGCGACAAAGATGTAGCAAAAACCTCTGTTAGTTCTCGGAATCGGACCAAAAATATCTACAGCGGCCATGTGTCTTAATTTAACAGGTATAATGGGATATAATGGAGGAATATGTGAAGTGGTGTCTGATTTAGCTTTCTGGCAAATTTTACAAGACGCTAAAACTCGTCGTATACGTTTCTCCATGTTGGTAAAATAACAGTTCTGTCTCAGTATAAGAAAACATTTTCGTGCTCCGTAATGTGCGTAACTTAAATGAGTGTACCAAATTAATTTGTTAACCAGTTCGTCAGGAATGCATAATAACCAATTGTTGCTGTCAGGATGAGAGCGGCGAAACAGAATGTCATTGCGTACAGTGTAATGGTTTCTAATCGTAACATTTTTCCTATCTTGCCAAAGGTGTTTAATTTCTTTCTACACATTGTCCTTATTTTGCTCTTGCGCTATGTCCTGTAGTGACGATGAAATAAAGTTTTCAAATGCGACTTGCTGAATGTACATGACACTGAAATTTGTTTTGCAGAAGTTGGTTGCTACGTCTTGCTGATTGTTGCCGAGAGAACGCGATAGTGCGTCTGCTATAACATTTTGTGTGCCGGGAATGTGAACAATTGTAAAATTAAATTCTTGCAAATAAAGTTTCCATCTGCTTAATCTGTCGTGAGTAAATTTAGCTGAAAGCAAAAATTGTATTGCTCTGTGGTCTGTGTAGACGGTGGTATGTCTGCCATAAAGAAAGTGCCTAAATCTCGTAAAAGCCCATACAACACATAATGTTTCCAATTCTGTAACAGAATAATTTCGCTCAGCAGGTGACAGAATGCGGCTTGCAAATGCCATGTTTTTAATTACTGTTGAACCATCTTCTTCAATTTCCTGGAAAATATGTACGCCTAAAGCGGTGTTGGAACTGTCGGTGGCAATGGAAAAATTTCTAGTAAGATCTGGGTGCGATAAAAGTGGTGCATTCAACAAAGCATGCTTCAGGTTCATCAATTCAGAATGTGCTTGCTTATCCCAAGACCAAATAGTGTTTTTACCTGTTAATTGGCATAGTCTAGGCGTGTCTAAAGCGGAATAATGAAAAAATTTACGAAAAAAGTTAATTAAGCCCAAAAAACTGCGTAATTGCTTCTTCGTCGTAGGAACGGTAATGTCACGTAGAGCTTGAAGTTTTTCCGGATCAGGTGCAATGCCTTCTGCTGAAATCACGTGTCCAAGAAATTTTATGGAAGTTTTGCCAAAGTGCGATTTACTGAGGTTAACTGTAAGTCCTTGTGCATCAAAAGTTTGTAACAGTTGTTCAAGAATCATATTGTGTTCAGACCAGTTAGCTTCTGCGATAAGAATATCGTCTACGTACGTCGTGATTCTGTCTTTAAGTTCTGTCGGAAGTATTGTGTTCAAACCGCGAATAAAAGCTGCAGAAGAAATAGTTAAGCCGAACGGTAATTTGCAAAATTGATAACAGTCGCCGAAACAAAGAAATGCTGTGTATTTTCTGCAATTCGGATGAAGTTGAATTTGCCAAAATCCCGATTTCAAATCTAGTGTAGAATAAACAGCTGTACCGTGAAATTTCTGTAAAAGTTCCTCTAGTGTCTGTGGTCGATCTGTTTCGTTAATAATAATGTCATTAATGTGACGTGAATCAAGTACAAGGCGAAGTGAGCCATCTTTTTTCTTAACAATATGCAGCGGGTTTATGTACGGACTAACTGCTGGTTCAATAATTCCTTGATCAAGCATATCCTGCAATTCTTTTTTAACTTGTTCTCTGTGAATATATGGAATGGGATAATGCTTTGCTTTAAATGTATCGTGCTGTTTGACTTGAAATTCATACATAAATCCGGACATAGTACCAGGAACGTTGTCAAAAACTGGAGCTTGCTGTAAAAGAATCTTGTGTAACTGCGTTCGTTCGTCGTCTGTAGTTGCACTGCTTTGTCTAACTTTATCGGAAATCATTTGCATTACGTCGTAGTCAACTTCGTCTGGAGTATTATAGTTGTGTACGTACGTATCTGTGAACAATGTGGGATTACAGGCTATGTTACGTGTTGCGGAAATGACCTCTGTGCGGTTAATTGTTTGCTCTTCCGCAGATAGTGAGTACTGAAATTCTAAAGCCAATTGTACATTTTCATCCTTTAACATTAAATAAGAATTTTGAAAATCGATAACTGCGTCGTGTTGTACCAGAAAATTTGTACCTAAAATTACGTCTGTTGTTAATAAAGGAACAATCCAAAAATTAGAGTGGAAAGTATGACCTCCAATACAAAATGATAAATGCGTCTGTAATTTAACGTCTACACCTTTACTCGGTACTGCTCCTTTCACTTTTGTTTTGCCTAATGGTAATGTCGGATACGTATTCTCTTTGTTGCACTCATTAAAAGTCTCCTCATTTATTACTGATATAGGTGAGCCGGAATCAATTACTGCTGAGAATTTCGATGAACCAATCTTAATTTCGATAACAGGATGTGAAATGGTTTTCTGAATAGCTGGTCTTTCCTGCAAGAGAGTGTCTCTGATATCGTCAAAAGTAATTACATTTTCGCGAACAACATTTTGCGTGTCTGAAGTAGTGCTTGTATTATTGGAAGATGCGATCTGTACCGTATCTAGTCAGATTCTATCTGACGTGTTATTATTATTAGGAGGATTCTGTGGCATTTCAACTATTTGAACTGTCCTATTACTTCTTCCAGACGTGTTACGCTCTGGATGGTACCTACTGTCGGGTTCATTCATGAGAATAGGTTCTTGCGTATGATTTTGCTGTTGGTGAGACCGACTGTTGTTATATGTACGCTGATAATTGTGCTCATCGTTTTTACGTCTGTCGTAATAGTCATTCCTATACGGTGCATTACGATAGGAATTGAAATACTGTCTTCTTTGTACGTAGTTGTTTCCTTGCTGCCGTACGTTACTATTTGTTGGATCTTGGACTATACGCGCACGCGGCGGAACATTAAAGCCTGGTTGACCTTGTGCATTACATTGTTGGTTATGTATGCTAACCGGCTGGTTTTGATGTTGTTGTTGTGAAAAACCTCCATTGTTACCAAAATGTGTTTCCTGTTGTTGAAAATTTTGGCGATATTGATAATTAAAATTTTGGCTGTTATTAGAATTTTGGTAGTTGCCGTTCCTAAAGCGTCTGTTATCTTTCCTACTGAAATTACGTGTCTGATCATAATTGCTGTACTTTTGTTGACCTTGGTTATTATAAGAAGAGTTTTTGTTTACAAAAGAATAATCAGATTGCTGTACTTCCAAGAGCTGTAAAAGATCTCTGAACGCTGAAATATTTTCTTTTTGCTGACCTGTTAGAAGTGACACTCGTAATGACCGTGGTAATTTGGAAATGCATAATTGTATAAGTGCGGATTCACTGTACGGCTCACTCAGGTATTGGTTTTGTTGTACCATGTGCTCAAAAAATTGCGTCACACTGGGAAATTTTGAGTTCTCGTAATTCGGCAAACTAATTAACTGATCTTTAATTCCGCGCTGTGTCGTCTTCGACCAATACGCTGACAGAAAAGCATTCTGAAACTCTTCTACTGAATAGCATTGCCTCGCGATCGGTCTCATACGAGTTGCCGGTTCGCCTTCCAGAAAACTGCAAATAAATTCAAGTTTATGTGTTACAGGCCAAGTCGGTGGAAGAGCAAAGCTAAATTGTTGAATCCAATCCAGTGGGTGAATCTGCGTTCTATCGTTTTTGAAAACCTTAAACTTTCTCACTGACAGAAAATGTTTGTAGTCGAAATTTTCATCTCTGTGTGATGGAACAGGTTCAGGATCGTAAGAGAATCTATTGAACTGTGGTTGATCGGAATCTAAGTCCCGTACTCTCTGTAGATTACCCAAATTATACGCACTGCGTGAGTCTGACACATGTTCATAAAGTGGCGTCTGTTGTGGCATGTTATTAACTGAAATGTTTTTCATCTCTGTTACTTCTTGTTGTAAATTTGATAACTTCCTACGTAACGTGTTGTTAGACGAATCGATCTCATTAATTGCCTGCTGTAAATTTTGAAATTCAGGTGTTTGGATAAATGAAACCGGTGCAGTATCGTCTGATTTATTGTCATTAGTATTTTCGATGACATCAATACGACTGGCCAATTCATCACATTTTTCAGACAGCATTTTAACCTGATCATCGGTTTTAGAATCAGACGCATTAATCTGTTTTTGCAACTTACGCGTAGTTTCGCTCAGTTTTTTAACATCAGCTTTGATGACATCGCAATCCTGTGTTAGATCTAATTGTTCGAATCTATCTGTCACTGTTTGAATATTTACTGTGTGTGTATCTGTTTTTGATTTAAGATCAGAAATTTCATCCCTTAATTCCGCGTTCAATTGTTCTATGGTATTAATTTTGTCGGACACTGTAGTAATATTATTGTCTACATACGTTTTTGCTTTCGCGAACATTTTACGTTTGTCCTCTTGTCTTTGTGCAGTGATTGTTTCCATGACTTGTCGTTTTACTTTGTTTTGATCTTGAACAAATCTGCGTAAACGCGTATCACTGTTTTGTATGTGCTGATTAAAGCGCTCGTTCATCTGAGTGTTCTGTTGTTCAAATTTCGCGTCTATCTTTGCGTCCATTGTGCGCGAAAGTTCTACCGTCATTGCTTTAAACTCATCCCGTAATTGTGTAGCTTTTTCAGAGCATTGTTTAGCGACTCCGCTAATTTCGTCTCTGAGTGTGTCTGTTGCGGCTGTTTGCATTTCTCTTAATTCCTGCGCAACAGACTTAATTTCTTCGCTATTTTTTTTTTTTTTTGAACAAGCTTCAATTTCCACGCGCAACTGTTCCTTAGTGTCATGGCACTGCGCGGCAACGGCTCTAATTTGTTCACTAAGCTGTCAGGAATTGTCGTCTAATTTTTCATTCTGTTGTCTGACCTGTTCACTAAGTTGTTTGAGATCTTCGGCATTATTGTCAAGTTTTTCATTTAAGTGTTTGAAATTGTTGTCTGCTTTCTCACTTTGCTGTTGTAGCAAACTTCTCATAATTCGTACCAAGTCAAAACTAGCGTTTATATTCTCTGTGCTGTTTAGTGGTGGATCTGGAATTGTCTCGTTTTCTGCAACCATTTGGTTATTCTGAGATTTACAAGAAGGTTTGCCAGTTAAACATACACTGTCAGTCCCTATTTCGGAATTAAATAAATCCGTCGTACTTTGTGTATCCTGTTCATTTTCATTAGACAAATTTGTCTGTACGTTACTTGAATTTTCCAAATCGGATGTGTTAAGCTCGGCAGCTCTCATTACAATAGAGCGTCCCACGTCATCAATTGTCGTCAAATTAACAGACGAGACAATTGAGTTCGTTTGTTCATCATTAAGGTAAAAGTCATCACTAGTGGTTGGAATGCACTGATTGTTAGTGAACGCAGGATTGTCATCATTACACTGCGTGTCATATGTCCTATCGGTAAAGTTGTTTGAGTCGGTAATTTCATTCATAATACCTCGCGATACACTAGTCACAGTCTTTCGCGGCATTTTTTACAAAAGACAAAATTTTTCACAAAATAAATCAGCACAATGCAAAAGCAACACACAAATACAACAGAGCAACGAATTGCCGTTGACCTGTAGAAAGAAAGTCACAAGTTAATAAAAGCGTTGCGCTAAATCCTAATTATATCTAAGCAAATAAGAGCAGATATCTGACTGTTGCTCAAAAGACTCTCAACGAAATTCGATCCTGGACTGGGTGTCGCCAAGTGTAACCTCCCCACAAAAATTTACAAGACAGAAATATTATTTATGAATGCCAATGGACATTGCGCTAAGTGTAACCTCTCCACTGAAATTTTAAAGACAGAAATAATAAATGAATAGGAGCCAAACGTCCAAACGTAACCTCCCTGCAATTAAATTTAATGACAATAAAAGTGAGAATCGCGATCTGACTCAAGTATAAGTTCTTCATAAAAAATTAAAGTCCATTCAGTGATAAGAAAATCTCAGTGATAATAATGATTCAATTAAACCGAAATATCGGTCTTTGGCCCTGTGCAAAAAATCAAAATTAAATTCTTACCTCATTGCAACACCCAGTCAAATTTCTGCTCTTGTTGTTGCGCACCGCTTGGAGGAACTGCATTGCAAATAATAATATTCCTTTTTTTTTTTTTAATCTAATTGAAAACTGAAACTTTTGTTTAGGGGAAGTGGAACGAAATAGTTACTTCAATTAAATGAAAATTTTATGTAAAATTGCTTTTGAAATCAAAGTTATTATTGGGGGCACTTGTTGAAAATTAGTTACAATAATTAAACTTTACATTATCCGTTGATTATCTTAATTAACAGTATACCTCATTCAGCATCTTGACCAGTGTTGCCGACAGACTACATCACACAACCGCACTGGGCTGCTACTACTGACCGACCGCTCTGCATGACGACTACTAGCGTACTGCACGCCACTGAACAGAGCTACTGACTCGCAACGACTACTGACAGAGTACAGCACGCAACTAAACAGAGCTACAGACTGAGAACCGCTCGCAACACTCGCGCGGTCAAGCGCATACTCTCTGGTCAGAGACGCTGCAATGCCTCGCCATCGCTGCTACGTTACATACGTGTTTCAACATATATGGGTAAAAAAAGAAGTAACAAGTGTCGTGTATCAGTTCTTTTTGCAAATTATCTTAATTTCTGGGTCTGAATTTCAGACATACGTAAGTGCCCTACCCTTCCTTCATTGAAGTTAAATTGTTTGAAAGAAATTGTGTGCATATGTTGCTGCTAATATGCAGCACATAATTCGCAATGTATTAGCTTTCTTAACACTGTCAGTTTTTGTCTATGAATTGACTGTGAATTGGTGGTTGCAAAAGAGCTCACAGATACTCTACAGAGAGTAGTGGTCACCTTTAATCTACTATGGAACAAGTTGATATCTTTCCTCTACCATCTATTTTTAGTTGTTCTCTTGGATTTGTTGCCATGATGTGTTGGTGTATGTTCCACATTCCCCCATGTTCCACGTACATGAGTGTCTCTTTTTCTTTGCGATGAGAAGGTCGTTGTGTTTTTACAGCAGAACGCTAGCTTTATATAGTACGTATAGCCGTTTTGATAAATCTGTTATGAAGTATAAATACCGGGTTGCGCAGTTCCCATTTTTTACTCATTAATTTTTACAGATATGCTACGTCCACTTTCAAAAAAATGATGGTCTGTGGGAAACACAAATTTGAGATGAAAGCACAGGACAGTTTTTATGTGGCCCCTCTCCAAAACCCACGTTTGAAGCCAGGTGCAGTTCCTTCGATATTCCCAGACTGTCCTCATTACTTATCAAAAGAAGACAGCAGACGTGAAGGGCCAGAGGAGAAAAAACTTAAGCTAGAAAATGAACAACTAGCTGCAGTGCTAGAGTATAGTCTGTCTACTAACGAGGAAAATGACGAAGCTTTCAGCGTCACTTCCTTACATGAGTTACTATTAGTTGCCAAGGAAGTGGAATTGCCCTGTAGTGGCGTGTAAATGAAAGGAAGAGTGAGTCGTGTATTTTTTGAAAATCACAGGAAACCCAGCAACACTGATTACTCGTCCTGGTGTTGTAGATACAGATTGAAGTATTTCATTATCCAAGAAAAAATTGCCGCCTAAGATATTAGGAAATAGGTCTTCTCCCTGAGCAGTAAATAATATACAAGAAATTGTGAGTCTGTTGCAAGAGTTTTCAGACAGAGACTCTTTCTGCACAGAAAGTTGCATAAGATATTAGGAAATAGGTCTCCTCCCTCAGCAGTAAGTAATATACAAGAAATTGTGAGTCTGTTGCAAGAGTTTTCAGAGACTCTTGCTGCTCAGAAAGTTGCATAAGATATTAGGAAATAGGTCTTCTCCCCGAGCAGTAAATAATATACAAGAAATTGTGAGTCTGTTGCAAGAGTTTTCAGACAAAGACTCTTGCTGCTCAGAAAGTTGCATAAGATATTAGGAAATAGGTCTTCTCCCTGAGCAGTAAGTAATATACAAGAAATTGTGAGTCTGTTGCAAGAGTTTTCAGACAGAGTCTCTTGCTGCTCAGAAAGTTGCATAAGATATTAGGAAATAGGTCTTCTCCCCGAGCAGTAAATAATATACAAGAAATTGTGAGTCTGTTGCAAGAGTTTTCAGACAGAGACTCTTGCTGCTCAGAAAGTTGCATAGGATATTAGGAAATAGGTCTTCTCCCCGAGCAGTAAATAATATACAAGAAATTGTGAGTCTGTTGCAAGAGTTTTCAGAGACTCTTGCTGCTCAGAAAGTTGCATAAGATATTAGGAAATAGGTCTTCTCCCTGAGCAGTAAATAATATACAAGAAATTGTGAGTCTGTTGCAAGAGTTTTCAGACAGAGTCTCTTGCTGCTCAGAAAGTTGCATAAGATATTAGGAAATAGGTCTTCTCCCTGAGCAGTAAATAATATACAAGAAATTGTGAGTCTGTTGCAAGAGTTTTCAGACAGAGACTCTTGCTGCTCAGAAAGTTGCATAAGATATTAGGAAATAGGTCTTCTCCCTGAGCAGTAAATAATATACAAAAAATTGTGAGTCTGTTGCAAGAGTTTTCAGACAGAGACTCTTGCTGCTCAGAAAGTTGCATAAGATATTAGGAAATAGGTCTTCTCCCTGAGCAGTAAGTAATATACAAGAAATTGTGAGTCTGTTGCAAGAGTTTTCAGACAGAGTCTCTTGCTGCTCAGAAAGTTGCATAAGATATTAGGAAATAGGTCTTCTCCCCGAGCAGTAAATAATATACAAGAAATTGTGAGTCTGTTGCAAGAGTTTTCAGACAGAGACTCTTGCTGCTCAGAAAGTTGCATAGGATATTAGGAAATAGGTCTTCTCCCCGAGCAGTAAATAATATACAAGAAATTGTGAGTCTGTTGCAAGAGTTTTCAGAGACTCTTGCTGCTCAGAAAGTTGCATAAGATATTAGGAAATAGGTCTTCTCCCTGAGCAGTAAATAATATACAAGAAATTGTGAGTCTGTTGCAAGAGTTTTCAGACAGAGACTCTTGCTGCTCAGAAAGTTGCATAAGATATTAGGAAATAGGTCTTCTCCCTGAGCAGTAAATAATATACAAGAAATTGTGAGTCTGTTGCAAGAGTTTTCAGACAGAGACTCTTGCTGCTCAGAAAGTTGCATAAGATATTAGGAAATAGGTCTTCTCCCTGAGCAGTAAGTAATATAAAAGAAATTGTGAGTCTGTTGCAAGAGCTTTCGGACAGAGACTCTTGCTGCTCAGAAAGTTGCATAAGATATTAGGAAATAGGTCTTCTTCCTGAGCAGTAAGTAATATACAAGAAATTGTGAGTCTGTTGCAAGAGCTTTCAGACAGAGACTCTTGCTGCTCAGAAAGTTGCATAAGACATTACGGAATAGGTCTTCTCCCTGAGCAGTAAATAATATACAAGAAATTGTGAGTCTGTTGCAAGAGTTTTCAGACAGAGCCTCTTGCTGCTCAGAAAGTTGCATAAGATATTAGGAAATAGGTCTCCTCCCTGAGCAGTAAATAATATACAAGAAATTGTGAGTCTGTTGCAAGAGTTTTCAGACAGAGACTCTTGCTGCTCAGAAAGTTGCATAAGATATTAGGAAATAGGTCTTCTCCCTGAGCAGTAAATAATATACAAGAAATTGTGAGTCTGTTGCAAGAGTTTTCAGACAGAGACTCTTGCTGCTCAGAAAGTTGCATAAGATATTAGGAAATAGGTCTTCTCCCTGAGCAGTAAATAATATACAAGAAATTGTGAGTCTGTTGCAAGAGTTTTCAGACAGAGACTCTTGCTGCTCAGAAAGTTGCATAAGATATTAGGAAATAGGTCTTCTCCCTGAGCAGTAAATAATATACAAAAAATTGTGAGTCTGTTGCAAGAGTTTTCAGACAGAGACTCTTGCTGCTCAGAAAGTTGCATAAGATATTAGGAAATAGGTCTTCTCCCTGAGCAGTAAATAATATACAAGAAATTGTGAGTCTGTTGCAAGAATTTTCAGACAGAGACTCTTGCTGCTCAGAAAGTTGCATAAGATATTAGGAAATAGGTCTTCTCCCTGAGCAGTAAATAATATACAAGAAATTGTGAGTCTGTTGCAAGAGTTTTCAGACAGAGTCTCTTGCTGCTCAGAAAGTTGCATAAGATATTAGGAAATAGGTCTTCTCCCTGAGCAGTAAATAATATACAAGAAATTGTGAGTCTGTTGCAAGAGTTTTCAGACAGAGACTCTTGCTGCTCAGAAAGTTGCATAAGATATTAGGAAGTAGGTCTTCTCCCTGAGCAGTAAATAATATAAAAGAAATTGTGAGTCTGTTGCAAGAGCTTTCGGACAGAGACTCTTGCTGCTCAGAAAGTTGCATAAGATATTAGAAAATAGGTCTTCTCCCTGAGCAGTAAATAATATAAAAGAAATTGTGAGTCTGTTGCAAGAGCTTTCGGACAGAGACTCTTGCTGCTCAGAAAGTTGCATAAGATATTAGGAAATAGGTCTTCTTCCTGAGCAGTAAGTAATATACAAGAAATTGTGAGTCTGTTGCAAGAGCTTTCAGACAGAGACTCTTGCTGCTCAGAAAGTTGCATAAGACATTACGGAATAGGTCTTCTCCCTGAGCAGTAAATAATATACAAGAAATTGTGAGTCTGTTGCAAGAGTTTTCAGACAGAGCCTCTTGCTGCTCAGAAAGTTGCATAAGATATTAGGAAATAGGTCTTCTCCCTGAGCAGTAAATAATATACAAGAAATTGTGAGTCTGTTGCAAGAGTTTTCAGACAGAGACTCTTGCTGCTCAGAAAGTTGCATAGGATATTAGGAAATAGGTCTTCTCCCTGAGCAGTAAATAATATACAAGAAATTGTGAGTCTGTTGCAAGAGTTTTCAGACAGAGACTCTTGCTGCTCAGAAAGTTGCATAAGATATTAGAAAATAGGTCTTCTCCCTGAGCAGTAAATAATATAAAAGAAATTGTGAGTCTGTTGCAAGAGCTTTCGGACAGAGACTCTTGCTGCTCAGAAAGTTGCATAAGATATTAGGAAATAGGTCTTCTTCCTGAGCAGTAAGTAATATACAAGAAATTGTGAGTCTGTTGCAAGAGCTTTCAGACAGAGACTCTTGCTGCTCAGAAAGTTGCATAAGACATTACGGAATAGGTCTTCTCCCTGAGCAGTAAATAATATACAAGAAATTGTGAGTCTGTTGCAAGAGTTTTCAGACAGAGCCTCTTGCTGCTCAGAAAGTTGCATAAGATATTAGGAAATAGGTCTTCTCCCTGAGCAGTAAATAATATACAAGAAATTGTGAGTCTGTTGCAAGAGTTTTCAGACAGAGACTCTTGCTGCTCAGAAAGTTGCATAGGATATTAGGAAATAGGTCTTCTCCCTGAGCAGTAAATAATATACAAGAAATTGTGAGTCTGTTGCAAGAGTTTTCAGACAGAGACTCTTGCTGCTCAGAAAGTTGCATAAGATATTAGGAAATAGGTCTCCTCCCTGAGCAGTAAATAATATACAAGAAATTGTGAGTCTGTTGCAAGAGTTTTCAGACAGAGACTCTTGCTGCTCAGAAAGTTGCATAAGATATTAGAAAATAGGTCTTCTCCCTGAGCAGTAAATAATATAAAAGAAATTGTGAGTCTGTTGCAAGAGCTTTCGGACAGAGACTCTTGCTGCTCAGAAAGTTGCATAAGATATTAGGAAATAGGTCTTCTTCCTGAGCAGTAAGTAATATACAAGAAATTGTGAGTCTGTTGCAAGAGCTTTCAGACAGAGACTCTTGCTGCTCAGAAAGTTGCATAAGACATTACGGAATAGGTCTTCTCCCTGAGCAGTAAATAATATACAAGAAATTGTGAGTCTGTTGCAAGAGTTTTCAGACAGAGCCTCTTGCTGCTCAGAAAGTTGCATAAGATATTAGGAAATAGGTCTTCTCCCTGAGCAGTAAATAATATACAAGAAATTGTGAGTCTGTTGCAAGAGTTTTCAGACAGAGACTCTTGCTGCTCAGAAAGTTGCATAGGATATTAGGAAATAGGTCTTCTCCCCGAGCAGTAAATAATATACAAGAAATTGTGAGTCTGTTGCAAGAGTTTTCAGACAGAGACTCTTGCTGCTCAGAAAGTTGCATAAGATATTAGGAAATAGGTCTTCTCCCTGAGCAGTAAATAATATACAAGAAATTGTGAGTCTGTTGCAAGAGTTTTCAGACAGAGTCTCTTGCTGCTCAGAAAGTTGCATAAGATATTAGGAAATAGGTCTTCTCCCTGAGCAGTAAATAATATACAAGAAATTGTGAGTCTGTTGCAAGAGTTTTCAGACAGAGACTCTTGCTGCTCAGAAAGTTGCATAAGATATTAGGAAATAGGTCTTCTCCCTGAGCAGTAAATAATATACAAAAAATTGTGAGTCTGTTGCAAGAGTTTTCAGACAGAGACTCTTGCTGCTCAGAAAGTTGCATAAGATATTAGGAAATAGGTCTTCTCCCTGAGCAGTAAATAATATACAAGAAATTGTGAGTCTGTTGCAAGAATTTTCAGACAGAGACTCTTGCTGCTCAGAAAGTTGCATAAGATATTAGGAAATAGGTCTTCTCCCTGAGCAGTAAATAATATACAAGAAATTGTGAGTCTGTTGCAAGAGTTTTCAGACAGAGTCTCTTGCTGCTCAGAAAGTTGCATAAGATATTAGGAAATAGGTCTTCTCCCTGAGCAGTAAATAATATACAAGAAATTGTGAGTCTGTTGCAAGAGTTTTCAGACAGAGACTCTTGCTGCTCAGAAAGTTGCATAAGATATTAGGAAGTAGGTCTTCTCCCTGAGCAGTAAATAATATACAAGAAATTGTGAGTCTGTTGCAAGAGTTTTCAGACAGAGACTCTTGCTGCTCAGAAAGTTGCATAAGATATTAGGAAATAGGTCTTCTCCCTGAGCAGTAAATAATATACAAGAAATTGTGAGTCTGTTGTAAGAGTTTTCAGACAGTCTCTTGCTGCTCAGAAAGTTGCATAAGATATTAGGAAATAGGTCTTCTCCCTGAGCAGTAAATAATATACAAGAAATTGTGAGTCTGTTGCAAGAGTTTTCAGACAGAGACTCTTGCTGCTCAGAAAGTTGCATAGAGAATAGAGTGCTGCAATGCTCATTGTTTGACCGGTCACAGCTCGCCTGTTGACGGCGGGACCGAGCTTCTCGTGTCCGGCCCCACACGACTCGGCTCGGTCATGTAATCGCCCCATGCCTATTGTCCGGATTCTGGACACGCGGATAACCGAGCATGACCGATCACCGCTGACTTCTCACCTCACCTCGCCCCGGCTCGCTGCACTGTACTGTACAAATACAACGCCTCTCTCTCTCTCTCTCTCTCTCTCTCTCTCTCTCCCTTTCTCTTTCTCTCCCTTTCTCTCTCTCTCTCTCTCTCTCTCTCTCTCTCTCTCTCTCTCTCTCTCTCTCACACACACACACACACACACACAGACACACACAATGTATTTATATCTGTCTCTCTCTCTTCTAATACAAAAGTAACGTTTCCAAGAATGGGTACGTGACACAGCTGAATTCATACAGCACTTGGAAAGTAAAATGATACTTCAATAAAACTGCGGATAGAAGACGAGTCTCATTTCCAAACAGAAGATATATTTTTCCTTTCATTAATAGGAAATATTAAATAAGTGCTGTCCCTGTAATCTAAAAGACAACAATCTTCATAAAGAAAGCATACAAAGAACATTAAACATTTACAGACGTAACTTGTCATACTTTTCACTTGTTTGCAACAGAAACAAAATTATAGTTATTGTTGATCAGCAGTAAATCACTAACTCGTTCTGGATTTAATTGGCCGCGGCGATTTGTTAGTAACACGCCGGCTTTACTAAAGCATCTTTCACTAGGTGCACTTGTTGCTGGGTTACACAAAATACGTCTTACAACTGCAGCCAGGCCTGGCAGATCTGTTTCATGCCTGCTCCACCACTTCAAGATGTCATCATCATCATCTCCGAGGTGCATTAAAATGTAGAGATCTACTTCATCTGCTGCGGAAGATCTGTTGTTCCTCCATTCCTAGCAACGATCTCTCTTTCTGGATGGTGATGACACAGTACTTGAAGGATCTATGATAATAAACAAAAGAGACAAGTAATATAGAACTGATGTGGAAATCATCGAAACGTTCCCGTAAAAACGAGGTGTTTTACGTTAATGAAATATTATACGAATTATAACATTCCCGTTTCTCTATAATACACTATCCACTAACTATGCAAAAACGATTATGTTAATGATTGCATGTTGTACCTGCGTAAGTAGCACACATCTGTCGCACATTGCTAAGAATTTCCTGCTTTTCATTTATTTCCAGCATTTTAAGATCACGGAAAGACGGCCAGAGAAACGTAGCAATTTTATGTCTGGAAGTGATCACAATCTTCTCACAAACGAAAGTCAAGGCTCGATTTTTAATTCTTTGTACCTCCTGTTAAAAAATACATATCTGTTAGTACACATTAGTTACGCTAGTTAATTATAAATCTATCGCGTATCATAATTAAACAGTGCTTTTCACTGCAGTAATTACTCATCTGACAGTCACTGTCATTGACACTGAAAATTTGTTGCAGTTTGTGAAACCAAAGAAGAACTAACTGGATTTTCGGTTCATTTTCGCCTTCTAATTCATCTGTGGCCTCTTTAAATGGTCTCAGAAAATGCGCAATTTTTTCCTGCAAGCTCATTATCATATCCTTGCAATCTGTAAGCGGACTCCTTTTCCGTCGGCAAAGCAGCAACTTCGTTATGCTGAGTGTGTAAGGATTCCAGTATAGTGTACAAGCTGTTCCACCGTGTGCAGACCTCTTGTTTCAACGACGATTTCAAAGACGAGCAGAGGCCACTTTTCTTAATGTACCCTACAATGCATTTTGCAGTATTTATTGTTGATGCGATGATCGGGGCATGATATAACAAGAAGTTATCTTCATCGAAAGTATGGTTAAGTGCTGTATTTATACAATGAGCAGCACAAGGAATCCTTTCGTGATTTTCCAAAGCCTTTAATACATTGGCACCCTGGTCGGAGACAAAAACAAAACTATGCAATATGTCCGGCGAAATGTCCCAATCAGCCACCATCTCTTCAATTTCTTTCATAATATTTACTCCAGTCTTCTTAACGTCAAGGAATTTTGTTGTAAATAAAATATTTTTCACAAGAGACCGATCTGTGTTAATGTAATGTGTTGTAAGCGTCAAATACTGCACCTGATTATGCGAATCAGTCGACTTATCAACTGTCGCAGCACAGGTTTTATTAATAACTTCCGCAATAACAAAAGGCATTATGCTGTTTCGTATTGCATCAGATTGTTCTTTGACATGTCTGCTTATAGAAGAGGGATGTGGCATGACATCTGTCACGTTAACTTCTCCATAATGCGCACCTAGATTTATTAATTCTTGGCCTAGTTCTCTGAAACCTTCACCGGAAACAGCATTAAAAGATTTCATATCTTTAGCACACATTGCAACACACTTTGCTGTAATACTACTTTTTATTACTGCCGGTATCCTGAAGGAGCTGTATCTTTGTGAGGTATCTTGCGACTGTGTTTCTTTAAATGAGTGGTTCACGCCTGGAAACACAATAATGTGGAGCAGTTTATGCACGATACGTACCCAGTAGACGTGCTGTTTTCGTCTACAACCAATAGAAATGTACTCCATACTAGGTGTTTTAGTCCTTCCCGTTTCTACAATGTGTAGACATTGGTTTCAATGTTACGTCTTACTGCACTGGCTTCCTCGCGCTGAATGATTACAGAGTGGGACACACCACAAACGAGAAGCCCGTACTGGCTGCAGTCTCACACGGATAATCACACGTGCAATGTGTTTGAAGCTACGTGCTACGTATTTGGTCACGGCATCTATGCTCGGTCACTAGAACCAGTGCGGGCAGCCTATCCAGTCAGGATGTGCTCGCCCCATCTCGTATTTTGTTCTCGCTTACTCGGTCATGCAGGACTCTAATTAGAGAACATAGCAGAGGTAGTGACAGAAGAGTTTAGGAGTGCTAAGAACTAAAGTGGAGGAGTGTGAAAAGAAAATGCTGGAATTTATAACTGAACAAATCAGGCTTGTAAATGTAAAAAAACTTAATCATAGGTCTAGTTCCACATTCATGATATTTCGTTGTTCATTGTTTTCTATTCCTTCTCATGCCTATAAGTTGGTACATAGCAGTTCACTACTGAAAATGCCACGTGCAAGCACTCTACGTAGAATCTGTAGCAGATTTAGTGTAAACCCATCACATGAAATGTTTGGGGGAAATAACTTCCTATCTTACGCAAAACAAAACAAAAATCAATATTTACATGTCCACGATGTTAACGTTATTTTGAATCTTGATGAAATTCAGCTAACCTCTAATATGAATAACAAAGAAGGCAGCCTATTCGGCATGTTGTATAGTTCAGAACATGCTGCAAAATTCAGCATTTGTGTTTATGTTGCAGAGTGTAAGGATTGATGACAGAGATGTTGTTCGCATCCTACCAGTGAAAACCGTTTCTGCTCAGTTGTTACATGAAGCGTTATTAGCCATAATAAATGGTGTTGAACTTACTGGCTATTGGATTTCTTTTGTATTGCAACTGACAAAACAGGATTAACAGCCAAGCTATGTCAATGTTTTCTGTGGAGAAAGCTACTAATATTATTTTGAAACAACCATGTGATCCTGATCATCCACTTTTCTTTGTAATCGACCCACTTCACATCTTGAAACGTATAAGAAATGTGTGGCTGAAACAGAAAAATGAAGACGGAGCTATTTTGTATCCTCAGTTTCCAGTCAGAGAGGAAATGGAACCAAATAAGATTTTTGTAGCTTCTCTTAAACAATTAAAAACGTTTCAGACATAGATTCCATTTCTATTGTTAACCATGGTCATCACCTTACTCCGAAATCACTTTTCCGTACATCATTAGAGAAACAGAGCATGAAGCTAGTGCTGTAAATGTTTAATCAGCATGTTTCAGAGGGCCTTGATGTAGCTAGCAGTAAATTCAGTTTGCAACATGGGTCGGTAAAAGTTCAGTACATTAGAATAATAACAAGACGACTTGAGGTAATGAATGTCAAATCAGTGTTTCAAGGGAAACACAAGCAGAATCCGTATATGAATCCTTCGATTGCTGATAGCTTCTCTATGAAATGTTTGCAAGATTTTATAGACTGGATTGATCTGTTGAAAGCTGAAAGTCTGTCAAGTGGATTTGTTACAAGAGATACATTTTTTGCCATTTGGCACACAACATGTGCCATTATGGAAACTCATCGTTACTGCACTGAAGAGCTAGGTATGAAATATTAATTGACAGCCAAGCTTCAAACAGATGTGCTCGAGTGGCGTTTTGGGAAATACCAACGGCTAGCAGGTTCACAGCATAACGTTTCAGTGGCACAGGTTTATCAAGCAGAAAGGAAGCTTCACATTCAAAGTGTAATGTCTCTGCTCTTAAGCTCTACTTCTTATGGCAAAATAACAGTAGGGGCCATTAAAATTTTTATGTTTTCAGAAGTTGATGAGACATACTCCGAAGACCTGGAAGTCAGTCTAAGCGAGAAAAACATTCTGTCATTGATAGAAATCACACCTTCTTTAACTTACATTGCAGGTTACTGCGCTCACGCAGTAATAAAAAGCTTGAAATGTCGGACTTTCCTTAGTGAAATTGTCACTGATAAAGACTTGCCTATAAATGATCATTTCAGTGTAATACAGTGACTTGGTAATGGAAGATTAAAATATCCATCAGCACTGTTTTGAATATCATTGTTTATACTTATGTTGTCATTAGTAAATTACTTAAAAATTATGAACGATATTTTCTTTCCCGCAGCAATCAACGTGATACTGCATTTGCAGTATCACTTGCTACTATCAAAGAAACTGACATTTTATTATTCAATGGATTTTGCTCCAATGGACATTCACCTTACACAATAATGAAAAATGTTGATTGGGACTGTGTAAGCAAATTTTTTAATAACTATTGTAAAAAAAAATTAATGAGGACAAAATTTCAAAGAATATCCAGCGAAAACTGCGAACTCTTTCTAATTAATTTTCCTGCTTAATATAAATAAAAGTTAATATGTGACACTGTTCTTTTGTATTTGCCTTAGTTACATACATGTGGCAATGAAACACTATTTCAAACTTATATTGTCATGTCATTGGTGCAGACTATTAAATAAATAATTTCCAATTTTAGTGTTTCCTGTCTTTCTCTTTGCGTTGATTTATACAGTACAAGATGAGTAAAAAAAATTCTACCTAACGTATTTTTAGCGTTATTTAGTGCTGTATTACATATTTGGTTCTGTGCTCAACAACAAAGGCACCTCTGTAAGAGGTGTGTCAGATATACCTCTGAAAACTGACTTAATAATGTCCACAGTAGCTTACAATCAGTAGTGCTATTTATGAATTGCCTTGAAATCAATACAATTCTTCCACAGGCTACACTTTTATTTTGATGGTATATTTGTCTGAACAAATCTGCAGGAAAAATTCCATGCCTGTATGCCTAGCCATGTCCAAAAGAAACATCTTTAGCCTGTCCATTATCATATATTTCAACAGATACTACACTCTTTCAGATATTAAAAAACACTGCCAGCAACGACAATTTGCATTTGATTTTTAAAATGCATTGCATTTGAAGACTTGTAAGCTTCTCTTCAGGTGTTGCACATGTTGAACTTTTGGTCAGTGCAGTTGAAACGAGGTGCTGAAGATAGGTAAGTATCCTTCATTTTCATCATCATTTCATCAACCCTTTGTTACCGTGATGGGTTTCCACACATCCTAGTTGTATTTCTCAGCATTGCCTTTCGATAGCACACAATTTGTTCATGAACACTTGAGCAGTTTACTTTTATGAACTGTTAGTGGTATTATAGTGTAAATATCAGCTTGATTTGTGGAGGAAGACAGATGTGTGTTCTATTTGTCAATCATCTAATAAATCTTTCCTGAATTTATCTTGCGCTGTTTTTTTTTTTTTTTTTTTTTTTTTTTTTTTTTTTTTTTTTTTTTTTTTGATGAAACGAACATGATGTGTGTTTAACTATGACATCAGTGTAAATACTAGGTTATGCTATAGCTCAGTCCGTTACCTTAACATTTATTTGGTTTTCGTATTTGTTGCCTTCGCCAGCTCTTAGTTGAATTATCTCTCTGCATAACCTAGACCTTAGGGTACACTACACAATTAGTTTTGAGAGGAGAAGGTGTGGGGGTTAAATGACATACATCATTCTCTTGCCAAACTTATCAGTGCTACTGCCAGGTAAAACGCCAAATGTAAAATTTTCTCAAGCAAATTAGCTTCTGGTTTCCTTCCTTCAACCACAGGTAAGTTGTACACTCATAGCATTAGACAAAGTTCTTAGAACAAGGTGTGAGCCTCAGTCAACAAATGACACATAGCAGTGAACATTACAACGCTTAATTGCAACTTTTAGTAGTTACTTGTGATCCAGCTTGACTGAAATCACAGCTAGATGCTATAAAGTTGCGATTGTGAAAACTGTGATGAATCGCACATAATTATATGTAAAAGGTGCGTGATATCTTGCTCACTTCTAGCGAGAAACGTGTTCCAGTAATGAAGAAGAAAATTAATGAACATTGTCTATGGCACATTTTACGTATAAACTAAGTATACTACTACAGTGAGGACAATATGTGATTATACATTCTCTTACTTTTGTCAATTCGAGCAGTAAGAAAATGAAATCATTCTGACTTCGTAACTATTAGAGATATGGAAGTCAAATTTTTATTGATAATCGGTGATTTGATGCCATCTATAACATAATTTGAAAATATATGCTGAAATACAGTTAGTCTACGGAAAAAAGCGGATTCGGCGAAATTTATGAAATAGGCCTGTCATAACTTTCTGGCAAGAAAAAAAAAAAAACATAATCATCTTGAACAAGTGAAATATTTGAATGGAGACGCATTTCTGTAGTGGAAGCTATACGAACTGTGAATAACGATAACTTCAACATCTGCAATTCTTCTTCTTTTTACCGCCTTAAGATTACTGCATTTTAAAAGCGCGATTTCTCGGCCTTCACAAGCTCCATTTTCTTTTGGTGGCAATTTTTTGCACTTAACTTTCTTAAATTCCTCAGAAGTTGTTTTCACACAAATGGAACTGTAGTTTCACTTGTTCCATTTTCAGCACTTGTGCAACTACATATTTTTCATATTCCAACCTCCGCTAAGAACGAAAGAAAAAACAGTGCATTTTAATACATGTAGACAAGAGGAAGAGGCACCAGTAACCACCAGAAGATGCTTTATACATACACTGAAGCGCCGAAGAAACTGGTACCGGTGTGTGTATTCAAATACAGAGATATGTAAACAAGCAAAATACGGCAAAGCGGTCGGCAACGCAACGCCTACAAAAGAAACAAATAGCTGGCGCAGTTGTTAGGGCAGCTACTGCTTCTAAAATAGCAGGTTATTAAGATTTAAGTGAGTTTCAACATATTTTTCATATTCCAACCTCCGCTAAGAACGAAAGAAAAAACAGTGCATTTTAATACATGTAGACAAGAGGAAGAGGCACCAGTAACCACCAGAAGATGCTTTATACATACACTGAAGCGCCGAAGAAACTGGTACCGGTGTGTGTATTCAAATACAGAGATATGTAAACAAGCAAAATACGGCAAAGCGGTCGGCAACGCAACGCCTACAAAAGAAACAAATAGCTGGCGCAGTTGTTAGGGCAGCTACTGCTTCTAAAAGAGCAGGTTATTAAGATTTAAGTGAGTTTCAACATAGTGTTATAGTGGGGTACGAGCGTTGGGGCACAGCGATCAAGTAGGGATTTTCCCGTATGATAATTTCATGAGTGTACAGTGAATATCAGGAATCTGGAAAAACATCAAATCACCGACATTCCTGCGACCAGAAAAAGATCCTGCATGAACGGGGCCAACGAAACGACGTCTGAAGAAACTCGTTCAGTGGGACAGAAGTACAACCCTTCCGCAGATTGCTACAGATTTCACTTATGGGCCATCAACAAGTGTCAGCGTGCGAACCACTCAACGAAACACCATCGGCATGGGGATTCAGAGCTGAGGGCCCACTTGTGTTCCCTTGATGACCGCACGACACAAAGCTTTACACCTCGCCTGGGCTCGTCAACACTGACATTGGACTCTTGATGACTAAAAACATGTTGCCTGGTCGGGCGAGTCTCGTTTAAAATTGTACTGAGCGAATGGACGTGTACGGGTATGAAGGCAGCCTCATGAATCCATGGGCCCTGCATTTCAGAAGGGGACTGTTCAGGCTGTGGAGACTCTGTATTAGTGTTGTATGTGTGCAGTTGGAGTGATATGGGACCCCTGATACGTCTAGATACGTCTTTGTCAGGTGACACGTACGTAAGCATCCTGTCTGATTACCTGCAGCCATTCAAGTTCACTGTGCATTCTGACGAACTTGGGCAATTCCAGCAGGACACCGCGACACACCACACGTCCAGAATTGCTACAGAGTTTCTCCAGGAACACTGTTCTGAGTTAAAAACTTCCGCTGACCACCAAAATCCCCAGACACGAACATTCTTTAGCATATCTGGGATGTAACGTGCTGCTCAGAAGAGATCTCCACCTCCTCGTGCTCGTACGGATTTTTGGACAGCGTTGCAAGATTCATGGTGACAGTTCCATCGAGCACTACTTCAGACATTGCATTGTGTTGTATGGATCTGGGGACCTAGAAAAGACGGAGAGGCTTCGTCCCCGCCATAGCCCGCAGTGGTACACAACCCCACAACGGCTACAGCAGTCCACTCACCTCACCGCCGCCCCACACCGAACACAGGGTTACTGTGCGGTTCGGCCCCCAGTGGGCATTTTTGGCAAAAATACAACACGGTAGTTCTTTCTCAACCGCCGTATTCACCCTACTTCGCTCCGTACGATTTCTTTCTGGTCCCTGAGGTTAAAATGAAGTTGAAGGGACAAATATTTGACACAACAGATGAAATTCAAAAAGAATCGCAAGTGTTGCTGAACACCCTGACTAAAAAGACTTTTAGTGGATGAATTCCGTTAGCGGTGGCTTTGTGGCCCTGTGGTCGGAGTCTGAGCTCCCGAGGGGGACTCTTTCAAAGTGATTCTGGCGAATAAAAATCTTGTACGATATTACTGTATTTATACGCTTCAGGAAATTTTGGATATACAGGGTGTTTCAAAAATGACCGGTATATTTGAAACGGCAATAAAAACTAAACGAGCAGCGATAGAAATACACCGTTTGTTGCAATACGCTTGGGACAACAGTACATTTTCAGGCAGACAAACTTTCGAAATTAAAGTAGTTACAATTTTCAACAACAGATGGCGCTGCAAGTGATGTGAACGATATAGAAGACAACGCAGTCTGTGGGTGCGCCATTCTGTACGTCGTCATTCTGCTGTAAGCGTGTGCTGTTCACAACGTGCAAGTGTGCTGTAGACAACATGGTTTATTCCTTAGAACAGAGGATTTTTCTGGTGTTGGAATTCCACCGCCTAGAACACAGTGTTGTTGCAACAAGACGAAGTTTTCAACGGAGGTTTAATGTAACCAAAGGACCGAAAAGCGATACAATAAAGGATCTGTTTGAAAAATTTCAACGGACTGGGAACGTGACGGATGAACGTGCTGGAAAGGTAGGGCGACCGCGTACGGCAACCACAGAGGGCAACGCGCAGCTAGTGCAGCAGGTGATCCAACAGCAGCCTCAGGTTTCCGTTCGCCGTGTTGCAACTGCGGTCCAAATGACGCCAACGTCCACGTATCGTCTCGTGCGCCAGAGTTTACACCTCTATCCATACAAAATTCAAACGCGGCAACCCCTCAGCGCCGCTACCACTGCTGCACGAGAGACATTCGCTAACGATATAGTGCACAGGATTGATGACGGTGATATGCATGTGGGCAGCATTTGGTTTACTGACGAAGCTTATTGTTACCTGGACGGCTTCGTCAATAAACAGAACTGACGCATATGGGGAACCGAAAAGCCCCATGTTGCAGTCCCATCGTCCCTGCATCCTAAAAAAGGTACTGGTCTGGGCCGCCATTTCTTCCAAAGGAATCATTGGCCCATTTTTCAGATCCGAAACGATTACTGCATCACGCTATCTGGACATTCTTCGTGAATTTGTGGCGGTACAAACTGCCTTAGACGACACTGCGAACACCTCGTGGTTTATGCAAGATGGTGCCCGGCCACATCGCACGGCCGACGTCTTTAATTTCCTGAATGAATATTTCGATGATTGTGTGATTGCTTTGGGCTATCCGAAACATACAGGAGGCGGCGTGGATTGGCCTCCCTATTCGCCAGACATGGACCCCTGTGACTTCTTTCTGTGGGGACACTTGAAAGACCAGGTGTACCGGCAGAATCCAGAAACAATTGAACAGCTGAAGCAGTACATCTCATCTGCATGTGAAGCCATTCCGCCACACACGTTGTCAAAGGTTTCGGGTAATTTCATTCAGAGACTACGCCATATTATTGCTACGGATGGTGGATATGTGGAAAATATCGTACTATAGAGTTTCCCAGACCGCAGCGCCATCTGTTGTTGAAAATTGTAACTACTGTAATTTCGAAAGTTTGTCTGCCTGAAAATGTACTGTTGTCCCAAGCATATTGCAACAAACGGTGTATTTCTATCGCTGCTCGTTTAGTTTTTATTGCCGTTTCAAATATACCGGTCATTTTTTAAACACCCTGTAGCTTTGTATTTAAATATACTAAAGTTATGCACAATGCAAAGTATGCGTTATGCAGAATGAACATTATTATAATACTTTTGAGCTTTCTCAATTGTAGAAATATAATACTGCAGAATTAAAGTAGAAAATACGAGGGTTGCCCAGAAAGTAATGCACTGCATTTTTTTTTCTCAGCCAGAAACACTGCTACGAATTCGAAACGTTACATATGTATTATCTGAAGTCTCCTAAGTGAGAGCGCCAAGTTTCCTTCACTTCCGACAGATAGGACAGTTTCAAAATAGCGTATGAAGGTGATGTACGTTACAAACAACGTGCCGTCATTGAATTTTCCACTGGAGAGAAAGAAACTCTACGGATTACTCACAAACGCTTGTTCAAAGTCTATGCAGCATCTGGTCTCGACAGAAGCCCAGTTAGTCGCTGGGCACGGAGAGTGAGGTCATGAGAAGGCGGTTTGGCAGAGCTCCACGATTTGCAGAGGTCGGGGAGACCATCCACGGCTGTCACACCTGACATGCTGCAGCGAACTGATGCCATTCGCGAGGACGGACGCATTACGCGCCAGCAGGTGGCGCTGCATCTGTCAATCAGGAAAGCAAGTGTGGATACAATCATCCGCACTCTTGGACATTCAACAGTGTGTGCAACATGAGCCCTGCGGAGTCTAACGGTGGATCACAAATCGCACAGAAGAAACATTTGTCTTGATTTGTTGCAATGTTTTGAAGCTGAGGGGGAGGAGGCCTTATTGTCCCGGATTGTGGCAGGTGATGAAACCTGGGTTCACCATTTTGAGCTGGCGCCATTCCCATTCCGCACAAAAGAAAAAATTCAAAGGAACTGTTTCTGCCAGTAAGGTCACGATCCGTGTTCTGGGACTGTGGAGGTGTGATCTCATCGATGTGATGCCAAGCGGCGGTATTATTAATTCAGAAGCATGTATCAGGACGTAAACAAGACCCAAGCTTCCAGTGACTTCGGCGCCACAGCAATCCAGGAGGTGCTTTGCTGCAAGACGAAAACGCTCGGCCCCACACTGGTCTGAGGATTGCTGAACACATTGCAAAACAATGTTGGACAGTGTTGCCCCATCCACCCTACAGCCCTGACCTAGTCCCCTCGGACTTCTACTTTTTTGGGCCATAAAGGATGCCATTCCTGGAAGACATTTTGAGGAATATGAGGAGGTGTTTTACACAGTGAAGCACTGGCTCCACCACCAGGGCAAGGATTGGTACCGAGAGGACATGCACGTCCTTTCGTGCTGGAAGAAAGCCATACCGTGGAAAAATAGGGTGTATAGAGACAACAGCATTCTTACAGGCGTGTAATTCTAATTATGTTCAACAGTGAATTGTTGAAGAAAAAAAGGTGGTGCATTACTTTCTGGGCAACCCTCGTAAATAAATACGATAGATTAAATCAACGAAAATACACAAATACATACACAAAAAACGAAGTAATGGGATATTAATGGTTATTTCTTCAACAACTATTTGCCACTGAATAATAAAAACGTAGAAGTAAACAAACAATGGGGAGAAGTTTATAGGTCGAGGGTCCTGGAAAGAACAGTGTGAGTGAAAGTCTTATGACAAATTAATTTTATCCTGGAGATCTTTAACATTATATGACTGGATCTGCTTTTCAGCTCTAGTGTACTGCTACGAGAATACCAGAATATTGTTGATAAGCCCGACCGTATTATATCGAGTGACGTATTCCCTGTGGAGTGCAAAACACTAAGATCAAGGCATTCCACACTTATCATTGAGAAAACTCCTACTGAAAATGAATTCATTTTTATCGACGAATGGAAATACTGTTGGCAACAAAACTGTCCTCCACAATGCCTGAAAATGTCCTGCATCCAGGAGAAATCCCTTCAATTTGACCTTCCTCAGGCAATTTCGGCTATCCTGAGCCGCGTCAGAGTGGTCCATTGAAGACATGCCGACTTCTCCACAAGTGGTGGAGAACGTGCTGGAGAACGACAGACAGTTGCGCATGCTACATCAACATGTACCGTACGTGCCTGCAGGTTCTTTCGAAGATTTCCTCACGATGACAAGTGGTGTGATAAACTACTTAAAACACCTTGGTATTCGCCTACCACTGTTTCATTTGCTTTGTATTATGCTGGAGAGCTGTGTCGTAATGGATGCATGTAGTAGTTTAGTGATCTTAGTATATGTGTAGTTATTCTTATGATTGTAAGACTTATCACATATGTCATAAGATACATAAATAAATAGAGAGAAACCTATGCTTTATACTGAAAATAATGAAATGGTTTATGTGCAGTGATACACATGAATAAAAGTTCATGACTTAGTGTTATGCTTTTTTAGAGCACATAGAAATACCTTTCATTTAAAAATACAGCACTTCAAATGTGCTTCAGTATTCTCCATTTTGTTCACCGTAACCATTTATATGCTGTACGAAATACGCATAACGCTATCAAAGGAAAACTTTCAAGTCAAGCGAAAATACGAAACTGTTAGGGGAGAATTGTAGTTCTTAATAACATCTAAGGTGAAACAGTATACAATTACAAGGAATGTAGAAAGTGTCTTGCAGTATCGGCCATTGTCTTTTCCAGGATAACATTGCCTGTTAATTATACACTGCAAGATACTGATTGAATAATAGTATAACACATAAGCATGGGAACTTATTATTTCAGCTCAGTTCATCGTTGTTTATCTCATTGTTTTACAGACGTCGCAAATGAAACACAAAATATTCTCCTGATCCACACATCCAACACGTGCCCAGCCTCTACATTTGGCATACAGTACCCAGTCTTCTGCAAATAACTCCAAACACACAACGCAGTTATCAGTCTCTTCTACTGACCCACTATTTCCAATAAATTCTAGTTTTCTTCGCAGGTTTGTAACTGGCTTTCCATGGCCAGCCTTCGATTGTTTATTTTATTTGGGAACACCCAATTTAAGTTCAGCTTTCTTCAGCACTCTTTCAGACTTCATTTTTTCTGCTTTTAAGTTGTTCTCTTCAGTGGCTTTTCTAATATCTGAAAAAGCTTCAACTGCCTCCCTCACGGTCAGTTTGTTAGACACAACCTTGCTCACAGTCATTTTCATGCACTCTTCGTTCCACTTAATTTCTTCTCATTTTTCCACCATTTCAGAGAGAAAAGAAGGAGAAAAAGAAAATATAATTTAAAAACTGAAATTACATATGAGGGTACTGAAAGGCAATCGGGTGGCCGGCACTGCAAGACAAACACTTAGTAGGGTATAATCATACTGTACGCTCTTTTATAGAAATAGTCGTGAAACGTTGTTAGGTATCATTCGTTGCAAAACATAGATAACCGAGATATAGCAATGAAGTGAATCACTATCGTAAAAACGAGCACTACAGACGTCAAAATATCTTCCATGCGCTAAGAGCTACAGCAACACCACCAAGCACTCAGAGAAGACAAAGCACTGAAGATAGGAAGAAGATATCCGACACCAGTGCACCTGGATACACAAACCTGCTTCTGCTTACTGTATTCTTCTGCCATTTGGAAACGGAGAGGGAAATCACAGTAGTGGCCGGTAGTGTAAGCCGTCCGATACTTAACGACTGTCCCCCATAACACTATGTAAGAAAAATGCTAGAGAATACATAAACTACTAGCAGTTAACAGCCTTACTGAAACATGTTTCCAAAAAGTTTGACAAGAAATATACCCAAAAATAGTGTCATATTTAAGTAAAAATCAATTTCTCAGAATACCACAGCTCCGGTTTTTGAAAGCTTGTTCGAATGGCCTTTCCATTATACTTTCGTTAACATTATGTTACAGTTCTGAAACTAGAAATTGTCCCTAGTTGATACATCATGCAATTTATTCAAAGCAATTGAAAGTGTGGCTCGCGATATTCGGTGAAAAAAGTTAACACTTTGTAGAATTAATGCTATTACTAATAACTAGAATGAACCAGGAAGAATGAAGAAACTGTTTTGCTGACCGATTCAAACAATAGACCAGGAAAAAAATTGACTGTCGACAAATCATGAATGGAGTCTCACATTGTTTAATTCTTAGAACCTTCTTATTGCATTTGTAAATGACGTTCCCCTTATAGTATTTCAGTTTAGTTCCTTAGCATATTAAAGTAGTGCTGGAGAGCATTGACACCATGAACCCCTCAGGGCAGTTCATAAATCCGTAAAAATATGAGGGGGTGGATATCTCTTCTGAACAGCACGTTGCAAGGCATCCCAAATATGCTCAATAATATTCGTGTCTGGGGAGTCTGGTGGCCAGCGGAAATGTTTAAACTCAGAAGAGTGCTCCTGTGGCCATTCTGCAGCAATTTTGGACGTGTGAGGTGTCGCATTGTCCTGCTGGAATTGTCCAAGTTCGTCGCGATGCACAATGCACACGAATGGGTGCATCTCACCAGACAGTATGCTTACGTACGTGTCATCTCTCAGAGTCGTATCTAGACGTATCTGGGGTCCCATATCATTCAAACTGCACACGCCCCACACCAATACATAGCCTCCACAGCCTGAACAGTCCCCTGCTGAAATACAGGGTCCACGGATTCATGAGGCTGTCTCCATATCCGACACGTCCATCCGCTTGATACAATTTGAAACGAGACTCGTCCGACCAGGCAAAATATTTCCAGTCATCAGCAGCCCAATTTCGGTGTTGATGGGCCCAGCCGAGGCGTAAAGCTTTGTGTCGTGCAGTCATGAAGGGAACACGAGTGGACCTTCGGCTCCGAAAGTCCATATCGATGATGTTTCGTTGAATGGTTCGCACGCTTACACTTGTTGATGACCCAGCATTGAAATCAGTAACAATTTGCGGAAGGGTTGAATTTCTGTCACGTTGAACGGCTCTGTTCATTCGTCGTTGGTTTCGTCCTTGTAGGATCTTTTTCCGGTCGCAGCGATGTCGGAAATTTTCCGGATTCCTGATATTCACAGTACACTAATGAAATGGTCGAACGAGAAAATCCCCGCTTTATCGCGCCGACGATAACACTACGTTGTAATTATCAAGATAAAACAAAGTGTAAATTCATCCTTAATTTCTGTGAAGCATTCTACCTATGGTTATTAAAGTCCTATTTAGAGTAGCATCTCTGAAAACTGTTTTCGAAGTACTCTCTCCTCTGCATGGACCAACTGAGGGAATAATGGCATACGTAGTGGCGGGGTGTGAGGGCAACATTCACTCGAAAGATCTGAACAAGATTTGTGTTCCCCCAATGCAAGACACTGTAATACACTTTCTCGCAAGTCAAGTACCGTTATAAGTACAATATATCGCACCTCTCTATCGCATCTCTCCTGCCTGAGACATTGCCATATATGAAGATCTGGGTGGCCAAATCATTCTCTCGAATTGTCCAGAAAGTTCTTCAGGCTAATCGCGAGAAACTGTAGCCTAATGCCATTGCGCATTTTCATCAATAAGAATTCCATCATTGCTCGGCAACATGAAGTCCATGAACGGCTGCAAACGGTCTCCAAGTAGTCGAACATAACAATTTCGAGTCAATGATCAGTTCAGTTGGGTCAGAGGACCCATTCAATTTTATGTAAACGCAGCCCACACCATTAGTCCATGGAGTCACCACCACCTTGCACAGTGCCTTGTTGACAACTTGGTCCATGGGTTCGTGGGGTCGGCAGCACAAATGGGTGGGTTTCGTTAATTTCGGAGTGAATAACCGTGAAAATTCGGTTTCTGAGAGAAAGAAGTCGCCTGTGCTTCGTGAAGAGGAAACTTTTGTTATATCTGCAAGAATAATTGAGACTATACCACGCGTAGTAGCCATATTTTTTACAACATTCTGTTTTGCTTTTACCCTAATCATTATATCTTTCCTCTAAAAATCATTTTGTATCGTGGCGTGAGGAGTACCTGCGCAATAGATGCAAATAGAGTCCTGTTTTGATCATTTGTTAGACTTCGCTTTTCATCTGTCACACAGTGGCTGTGTAGGTAACCTGCACAAATAACGAAAAAAAATAGCCGAATATTTTCCTGCTAAAATTTCTGTTTAAATGCAAATATAACCAATAATGCACAAGCGGCGTAAAGATAAAAAAACGGAACTGGAACAAGCTGGCAACAGCGACGGCGAGAATTTCAAACAAACGCAGAGTGGGTTTGCATACTACAGTCTCTGTTAGTAACTGCCCGTGATGACAGAGCAAATAATGACGGTATATTTCCGGATGTGCTCTGTAAAACAGCAGTTATTTAAATGTATACTAGGAGTGGAATGTTATTGAGATAAAAAACATATTCGAATGTGTGGCCCATTATGTAGCCATAACGCATGAGAAGAAGACATTAACTTTGTTCCATCTCTTAAAGAATAAAAGACATTGCAGTTAAACACGTCTCGACAACAGACTTACTCCGAACGAAGTGAGGCTCGGGACGCGACATCGAATTTGTATTTTGGTAGAGCCCATATCAAGTCAGGGTCATCTTCATTTACGTTTCTCTAGAATTTTCTAAACCACTTGAAAGAAATTCCGAGAATATTCTTTCCGCAGCGCCGCTACCGATTTAATGCTCTTACACTTTTCGTTTGTTATTACTCGCTCTGTCACACTGTACTCCCAGGAGCAAAGCTGGCCCTTTGATATCCGATCCATTGTATAGCCTCGCTTGTTTTCAGCCAGTTACCAGTCAAGCTGGTAGTGAGAGGTTTCAAAACGGGAAAAATTGGTAGGGTATTATCAATTGGGATTGGAAGTAACTTTAATTTATTTTTGGGACAATACTGTCTATTGACCTCAAAAATTTGTGTGGATTTGGCCACGTGTCTGGGTCCGTGTCCGTGTGTGTGTGTGTGTGTGTGTGTGTGTGCGACGTCTACGAAAATGCATTTATTTTTTAATAAAATATAGTTAATAACAGACCGAGCAAGGCGCCACAGTAGTTGAGGAATTGGACTGACAACTGGAGATAAGCAGAGGTCAGATCTCTATACGTCTACAAACGAGCTTGGTTTCCCGTGTTCACCTACATATCCTAAGGTGTATGGTTGTCTTTTTCTCTTAGATCGTAGCAGGCACCCTGCATCCACCATGTGATCATATACTCCGTTTCTAGAGGTTCCAGTGCTGATGGTATGACACCCCGTTTCTAAAGGTTCCAGTTCTAAGAGTATGACCTCCCCCCCCCCCCCTCCCCGAATGTCTTTCCCACTCTTAAATTCACGAGCTTAAGTCCACAAGATACATTTACTCGTCACGTCTCACAAGCTGATCTCAGTTAAAAATATGAAGAATAGTCATTCGATTCGAATTATCATATATAAATAGTCAAATTGTGACCGTAGAACTTGACGATGGCGTTAGTCCTGCTGTACATATGTACCCTACAGAAAGATACCGTTTTCCTAAAGTTGAATGTCCTGGCTATAAACGTTTACATTTTGGCTGTTCAGGGAACGTTTTACCTTGAAAAGAACATCTTTGCTGTCCTGGGAAGACGAGCCCCTCAATGGTTTCTTCAACCGAGGAAAGAGAAAACAGCCACTGATTGCCGTGCAACAGGAATACGACAGCGAGTCAAAATTTCACGCCCCTAGGAAGGAGCATGTTTGACTTTGTTCTGTGGAGAATGAGCAGGGGGGCCGGGTGTGTTATCGTGGGACATAGGACAAAATAATCCTGACATAAGACAAAATCATCCTCTTGGAAGGATGAAGACGAAGATTTGTATTTAACATCCAGTCGGCAATGAGGACATTAGAGACGGAGCAACGCTTGGATTAAGGAAGGATGGGAAGGAAATTTGCAGTGTCCTTTCGAAGGAACTATCTCGACATTTGCCTTAAGCGACTTAGTGAAATCACAGAAAACCCTAAATCAGGATGGCCGGGTGGCCCAAATCCGAGTCGAGTATGTTGACCACTGCGCTACCTGATTCGGTAATCACTTGGGAAACTTCACGTGTCGCCTCGTGTTAACCACCTCCGCAGTCTTGTCAGGGAGTTTTGGTAGTACGCACTTGCAACGGCTTGCCTCTTGTGATAATCATTTATAAGCACCACGCCATGCCAGAACCAAAAATAGACATCATCCATACAGTCTTGTTGAAAGTATTGTGGCATACAGTGTAGAACAAGCAACTGCTAACATGGATGTACGCAACAAACATGTATCGTACAGTATCACAAAAAATTGTACCATTACTTGCAGGATCACTTGAAAATGGCAAAAGTTGCTTGAACGAGCTCGTCGAGATGTAAATGTAACGGGTTAATAAAGTGCAATTGCATCAAAAACTTGGAACAATATGTGTAATAAGTCGTTCTTCAAACTAATGCGTGCTGCTGGCCCATCGGAACGAAAATTTTTGAATTTAATACCAAAAGAAACTAAGGCGAATATCTTAAAATACTTAACATTAAAATTAAAATGTTAAAATTTATAGCGAAAAGAAGATACAACAAAATGACCCTTGCAAGAAAAACTTAGACCAACTTACGCGTGTACAAACTGAATGTAACCTGATGCAGTGTCTTAAAAACTCTGGAGCAAATATCTGGATGAAGCAAGAAATTATCAACAAATTGCAACAGAAAGACAAAACCAATCGAGGGCTGTATCTATCACACAATTTTGCCACGTCTGTCGCAATCATAGTTGTAGCTGTTAGATGTTTTATGGTTGCACTGTGTAGTTGGAATTCTATGTCATATTTGAGATCTGTGCTGAGCAGTTTTGTTTCAAATGTATGAACTGTATCTTCGTGAGGTATTGTTCATATATGAAAAATCTGAAAGATTACTTGATTTCAAATTATGGCTCATATTTGGTATGGGGTCGTTGCAATTCTGTTAGCCTATCAATTTTCATTTTTTGAGTAGTACATATTTCATGGCAACACGAGGCCACCCACTGCTACACACTGCTAGAATCACTGTGGTTTTTTTTTATCAGTCTTCTGAGTGGTTTGATGCGTCCCACTACGAATCCCTTTCCTGTGCCAACCTCTTAGTCTCAGAACAGCACTTGCAATCTACGTCTTCAGTTATTTGCTGGATGTATTCCAATCTCTGTCTTTCTCAACAGTTTTTACCCTCTACAGCTCCCTCTGGTACCACCCTGATGTCTCACCAGATGTCCTATCATCCTGACCCTTCTCCTTGTCAGTGTTTTCCACATATTCCTTTCCTGTCCGGTTCTGCGCAGAGCCTCCTCGTTCCTTACCTCATCAGTCAACCAGATTTTCAACACTCGCCTATAGCACCACGCCTCAAATGCTTCGATTCTCTTCCGTTCCGGTTTTCCCACAGTTCACATTTCATTACCATACAATGCTGGGCTCCAAATGTACATTCTCATAAATTTATTCCTCAAATCAATGCCTGTGTTTGATACTCGTAGACTTCCCTTGACCTCGAATGCTCTTTTTGCCATTGATAGTCTGCATTTGATGCCCTCCTTGCTCCGTCCGTCATTAATTATTTTGCTTCCTAGGTAGCAGAATTCCGTAATTTCATCTACTTCGTGACCATCAATCCTCATGTTTCTCGCTACTGTCGTTCCTGCTACTTCTCATTACTTTCGTCTTTCTTCAATTTACCCTCAATCCATACTCTGCATTCATTAGACTGTATCATGTAATTCTTCTTCACTTTCAGTTAGGACTGCGATGTCATCAGCAAATCATATTATTGATATACTTTCACCTTGAACTTTAGTTCCACTCCTGAACCTTCCTTTAATTTCCATCATCGCTTCCTCGATGTACAGACTGAACAGTTGGCGAAAAATACTAAATCCCTGTGTTACACACTTTTAATCCGAGTGCTTCATTCTTGGCTGTCCATTCTTATTATTCCCTCTTGGCTCTTGCACATATTGTATATTACTCGTCTCATCCTATGGTATACATCTATTTTTCTCAGAATTTTGAACATCTTGCGCCACTTTGCAGTGTCGGAAGCTTTTTCCGGGCCGACGGATCCTATGAACGTGTCCTGATTTTTAAATTTTGAGTCTTGCTTCCATTATCAACCGCAACATCAGAATTGCCCCTCTGGTGCCTTTAAATTTTCTGAAGTCAAACTGATAGTCATATAGCACATTCTCAATTTTCTTTTCCACTCTTCTGTATATTATCCTTGTCAGCAACATGGATGCATAAACTGTTAAGCTGATCGTGCAATAATTATCGCACTTGTTAGCTCTTGCAGTTTTCGGAATTCTGTGGATGTAAATGTTCCGAAAGCCAGATGGTATGTCAGTAGACTCATACATTCTCCACGCCAACTTGAATAGTCGTTTTGTTCCCATTTCCCCCAAGGATTTAAGAAATTCTAGTGGAATATTATAGATCCCTTCTGTCTTAATTTATCTGAGGACCTCCAGAGGTCTCTTAAATTCTGATTCTAATACTGGATCCCCTATCTCTTCTAAATAGACTGCTGTTTCTTGTTCTATCACATCAGCCAAACCTTCACCCCTCATAGAGGCTTTCAATGTACTCTTTCCACCTATCAGTTCTCTCCTCTGTATTTAATGGTGAAATTCCCGTTGCGTTCTAAACGTTACGATCCTTGCTTTTAATGTCGCCGAACGTTGCTTTGACTTTCCCTGTATGCTGAAAGTTCTGAGGCTGCTTGCCCCCCCCCCCCCCCCCCCTACCCACCGCTATTCCATGTATCTGGCAATTTCCGATTATAAGATTTGAAACCCCCTGACTGGTAATGGCAAGAAAAGCATTTCTTAAGAAGAGAAATTTGTTAATATGGAGTATAGATTTAAGTGTTAGGAAGTCTTTCCTTAAAGTATTTGTATGGAGCGTAGCCACATATGGAAATGAAACATGGGCGATAAACAGTTTAGACAAGAAGAGAACAGAAACTTTTGAAATGTGGTGCTACAGAAGAGTGCTGAGGGTTAGTTGGGTAGATACTATTACTAATGAGGAGGTACTGAATAGAGTTGGGGAGAAAAGAAATTTGTGACACAACGTCTAGCAGAAGTGATGGGTTGGTAGGACATGTTCTGAGACACCAAACGATCACCAATTTGATTTCTGGAGGGAAGCGTGGCGGGTAAAAATCGTAAAGGGAGACCATGAGACGAATACAGTAAGCAGATTCAGAAGGATGTAAGTTGCAGTACGTACTGGGAGATGAAGAGGCTTGCACAGGATAGAGTAGCATGGAGAGCTGCATCAGACCAGTCTTAGGACTGAAGACCACAACAACAACGATCCACCTATTAGTGGCTCAGGTTCGCTGAGGATGAGGAAGTCCATGCAGGAGTACACCTACTGATTACGAACCCATCCCTCTCTCCCCACCACCCCCCACCCATCAGGAACTTTTTTCACGTGGAATGGAGAAGCTTGTGCAGCAATGTGTAAGTAGGCTGTTTAGGTTTTTATGTTGGTAACGCCACGTAGCGCTCTGTAAGAAATCACTGGCTGTGCTGTGTGCAGTCTGTGGCTGGTTTGCATTGTTGGAATATTTGCGATTGTAGTGTTGGGCAGTTGGATGCGAACAGCGCGTAGCGTAGCGCAGTTGGAGGTGAGCCGCCAGCAGTGGTAGATGTGGGGAGAGAGATGGTGGAGTTTCGAGAGCGGATGATCTGGACGTGTGTCCTTCAGAAAGAGCAAATTTGTAAGACTGGATGTCATGAACTGATATATATATATTATGACGTTTGAACACTATTAAGGTAAATACATTGTTTGCTCTCTATCAAAATCTTTCATTTGCTAACTATGCCTATCAGTAGTTAGTGCCTTCAGTAGTTAGAATCTGTTATTTAGCTGGCAGTATTGGCGCTCTCTGTATTGCAGTAGTTTGAGTAATGAAGATTTTTGTGAGGTAAGCGATTCATGAAAGGTATAGGTTATTGTTAGTCAGGGCCATTCTTTTGTAGGGATTATTGAAAGTCATATTGCGTTGCGCTAAAAATATTGTGTGTCAGTTTAGTGTTGATCAGCATAAATAAAGAGAGAAATGTCTGAGTACATTCAGTTTTGCTCAGCTGTTTGAAAATCAAATAACGTAGAGGTTTTCCAGCACTGTCTTTTATAAAATTTTTCTAAGGGGATGTTTCAACTGGCATAAGTGCGCAGAACTTGAGGGCAATGGTAGTGAAAAAGAAGTAAATGGTGTATTCCATGCTCGTACGAGATTCTTTAAAACAAGATCTTTATTCAATGATCCTTGTATAATTAACATAATGCCCACAATGACTCTCAATGCCGCCTGATGGCATTGTGGAAAGATGACGCAGTAAGGAAACCATGAGGGAGAACTGAAAAGAAGTGCCTCGGAAACATTTGTATGAAAACTCTTCAGGCATTTAAGTAAAACATAGGTTGTTAAGATTCTACATCTTTATTCTTCACGTCTACACATTTATTTCAGGACAGAGTCACTCTGGCGAAGAACACGTTTTTCGAAACGGCAGACTGGTTTATTGATGCCGTCTCCGTAGAACGTCTGACTTTGTTGACTGACCCACAACTTTATCTCTGCTTGCACAACTTCATCGCTATCTAAGTGAAGTCCTCGAAGGTGTTCTTTAAGTTCTGGAAACAGATGAAAATCGGGTGGGGCCAAGTCGGGACCGTACGGAGAATGGTCTATGGCAGTAAACCTAACGCGTCGGATTGTTGCAGAATTCGCACCGCTCGTATGGCCTAACTCTTCAGCACGTCGACATGTATGGGCTGAGCGGACACGAATATTTAATAATGCTAGCGACGGTACGTGTAGCATATGAGGAAAGCCTACGAAACAAACGACTTTGACAACGAGCAAGTTGTTATGGCTCGGCTGTTGTGAACGGGCACTCAGAAATGGTGTAGTTGATCGGGTATTGGTGTGCATCTATGGAAAGTGGTTGAAGAGTGGTCAAACCACGAGTAGGCGACAAGGGGATGGACGGCCACATCTCAGAGAAAAACGTGGATGTTACAGGTTTTCCGCTCTGTGAGGCGTAGCGGCGTATGCCGATCCCGCCTTGGAGGCGGTTAAGTGGGAGATGTGTCTCAGAGCTGGATGGTGACAGATGGTGACGCGAGACTGGACGCGCACGAAGCTTATGTATCAGCCGATAGAGGACAGTATTGCATAGGGGACTGTGATTTAGTTTCGATTGTGCCCATTAGAGTGCACTAAAGTAATAGAATGTTTTTCATAAACTGTTCTATTATTTTCATAAAGTGTAATTATGTCTTTTTGTGTATGTAAAATGTTATAAATGTGTTTTAGCAGTATGAATGAAGCATGAGTGTGGTTTAAGGTTATTATGAAGATAATTGTTTAGCGAGTTATGTAGTGGGATTTAGTGTGGCAACATTTCCAAGAAGTATGGATGTGGACAAAGGCGATTTTTGTAGAATAGATTTGTAAAGTAAGTTTATGGTAAAGGGAAAGTTAGTTCATGTATAAATAACAATAGTAAATAACTTTATGCATAAGCAAAACTTCAGCATATTAGATAATTACGTCGGTAAAATGTGCAGTCGTTAAGTTTACTATTTTGCATTTCGTTATTGATGAAGAGCGCGGACTGACGCGGGAGAATGTTTTTTTGCTATTGGCTGTTGAGTAAACTGACCAATGGTAAAGCAATATTCTGCGCGCGCTGGTAGAGAAGAAATGGCTCAAATGGCTCTGAGCACTATGCGACTTAACTTCTGAGGTCGTCAGTCGCCTAGAACTTAGAACTAATTAAACCTAACTAACCTAAGGACATCACACACATCCATGCCCGAGGCAGGATTCGAACCTACGACCGTAGCGGTCGCTCGGCTCCCGATTGTAGTGCCTAGAACCGCACGGCCACTCCGGCCGGCGGTAGAGAAGACTTAGAGTATTCTAGAGAGGAGTCGTAGCCTAGCCATGAAACAGTTCGGACGTGTGTAGTAGTAGTTCCGATGGAAATGATAAGTTGCCGGATGTAGCAGTGTTGTAAAGTGACGGCATAATTATTCCGATGGGTGTGTAGAAATTTCGGAATTTTTAAGTAAATGTTGTGACGAGAAAAGACATAAATTCCGCGCGACGTATTGAGCAGGTCGGTGGCTAAAAACTGTGACTGCATTAGGTACCGACAGCCTTAATAGTTGGCGAGCACTCTCAATCAAAAACAATCCGTATTTTTGTAGCTATTACGTTTTCGGGAGATGCAACACCATATACTTGGTAACGTGAGTGAAAGGGATTGTGAGTGACTGTGTTAAGACTAGCACGGGCTTGGCAGTGATATATTAATTAAGGACAAAATTTCCAACCTTTCATTTCGTGAAAAAACTTTCTCCCGAAACGCAGATTAGTGACTTTAATTGCAGCCTGGTTCACATCGAAGTACAGTAGGTTTCGCTCGGCTTTCCTACTGATGATCTGCTGAGACAATGTTCACAGGTAGGTGCAGGTTCGTCGTAAAGGTACGGAGGGAACCGCGCCGCCGCATCTGTACACAGGGATACATAGCGAGCTCACGACAGAGCTTTCGAGATACGGACGGTCAGAGGACTTCGAGAGCACCATACCTGGATGGAATCGATGAAATCGCTTCAGCGAAAGAGAAATTTACAGTACGTTTTAACTAATAGGTGATGTAGAGCTAATAGGTGATGTACAGTGCGGTGCAAATAAATGTGGCCAGGAGAACAGAGTTCCAGATTACAAAGGAACACAGCAGAGGAAAGGAAATACAGTACTAACTTGACTATAGACGAAGTTGATTGTGACCACCATTCATCTCTTGAGCTGCTGAAGGCAGATGGAAGCTGGACTGCTGGAATTTGCTGGAGTCTAGTCCGAACGGTTCTGCTACAGTTTTTGAAGCTTGTGAAGATTGTTGGGATACACTTAATACTTGAGGGGTCTCCATACAAAGTAATCTCACACTGACAGACCAGAAGATGTGGGTGGCCTGCTGGGACCGCCACCATACTGACCTCTGCCAATAACTTTGTCAGGGGTGAAGACTGTAAATGTGCTCCAAGGTTCGGCCGGCTGTATGGGCGGTTGTTCTGTCCTGTTGGACGTAACTGTAGGTCTTTTCCTTCTCCGTTAATGCTGCCACAAATTGTATCCATTCGTCCAGGGCACTTTTATTTGCCACACCCTGCATATGGATTGTGCACAAATGAAGCTTTTGAGAAGAATAGTAAGAAAAACGTGAACTATATGAACCAGTTAACACAGGATAAAGGCAGTAACATAAACAGTGGGGTGACAGTATTACCTGAAAAAGAAATTCGCTAGACGGTGGGTACTGCCACTTTTTTTGCCACACCCTGTGCACGGATTGGGCACAAATGAAGCTTTTAAGAAGAATAACAAGAAAAACTTGAACTCAACTATATGGACCAGTTAATACAGGATAAAAGCAGTAACATAGTGGGGTGACACTATTACCTCAAAAAGAAATTCGCTAGACGATGGGTACTGGCGAAGTAAACTTGTGGTTGACAAGATAAGAAGAGCCAGAAACATAAGCATATTGTAATGAAAAGTACATATTACTTGAATGGTAATTTCACTGCTTGTAAAATGACTTAAAACAATTCTTCCCTGAACCGTGACATAATAATGTACGGTAATAAATTGTATATACTGCTCGAAAACGATTTCGCATCACCACGTTAAAATTTTGTGAGCCCCAGAGTTTGCACGTTGTTTTCAGTGCTTTTATTGCATTAATGAAAAAACAGAGCACACGGTAAACGTCGGTGTACTGGAAAATTTATGTTGACAGCTTCCTGTCAAATGCGAGCGCGTCGCCCAGACCGGCTAATTAATCAATGCGGCAATAGCGCGACCCGTCGGCCCTACGCTTCACAATAGTGCGCGCTAAAATAATTACGCGTCCGATAAGTCATTTCCGTAACCTCCAAGTGATTCAGTTTTATACTAAAGAATTACGAAATCGAACGTTACAGCCTAAGGCCAAATGGAAGACTTTCCACTAAGATCTATTTCTAATTTGATAGCAATCTCACCTAGCAAAAAACACACTAGACAAAAGAAAACAAAAAAAAATACTATGAACCATGAAGGAATTAACCGCATGGGACGGAAACCGGCAGATGTACACTGCTGGCCATTAAAATTGCTACACCAAGAAGAAATGCAGTTGATAAACGGGTATTCATTGGACAAATATATTATACTAGAACTGACATATGATTACATTTTCACGCAATTTGGGTGCATAGATCATGAGAAATCAGTACCCAGAACAACCATATCTGGCCGTAATAACGCCCTTGATACGCCTGGGCATTGAGTCAAACAGAGTTTGGATGAAGTGTACAGGGACAGCTGTCCATGCAGCTTCAACACGATACCACAGTTCATCAAGAGTAGTGACTGGCGTATTGTGACGAGCCAGTTGCTGGGCCACCATTGACCAGACGTTTTAAATTAGTGAGAGATCTGGAGAATGTGCTGGCCAGGGCAGCAGTCGAACATTTTCTGTATCCAGAAAGGCCCGTGCAGGACCTGCAACATGCGGTCGTGCATTATCCTGCTGAAATGTAGGGTTTTGCAGGGATCGAATGAAGGGTAGAGCCACGGGTCGTAACACATCTGAAATGTAACGTCCAAAGTTCAAGGGTAATCGCAGCCATGGTCTCCGAGCTGATATTCCCTGCTGCAACCGACGCCGTCGAAATGTTGGTGCAGATGGTTGTCATCTTGCAAACGTCCCCATGTGTTGACTCTGGGATCGAGACGTGACTGCACGATCCGTTACAGCCATGCGGATAAGATGCCTGTCATCTCGACTGCTAGTGATACGACACCGTTCGGATCCAGCACGGCGTTCCGTATTACCCTCCTGAACCCACTGATTCCATATTCTGCTAACAGTCATTGGATCTCGACCAACGCGAGCAGCAATGTCGCGATACGATAAACCGCAATCGTGATAGGCTACAATCCGACCTTTATCAAAGTCGGAAACGTGATGGTACGCATTTCTCCTCCTTACACGAGGCATCACACCATTATTTCACCAGTCAAACTGCTGTTTGTGTATGAGAAATCGGTTGGAAACTTTCCTCAGGTCGGTAAGTTATAGGTGTCGCCACCGGCGCCAACCTTGTGTGAATGCTCTGAAAAGCTAATCATTTGCATATCACAGCATGTTCTTCCTGTCGGTTAAATTTCGCGTCTGTAGCACGTCATCTTCGTGGTGTAGCAATTTTCATGGCCACTAGTGTAATATACATGTACAGACAAGCAAATTACAATTTGAGAAAAATTGTATGATTTATTCAAGAGAAAGAGCTTATCAAAATGAACAAGTCAATAACGCGTTGGTCTACCTCAGGCGCTTATGCAAGTAGTTGTCCGGCTTGGCAATGAGTGACAGGCTTGTTGGATGACCTCCTGAGGGACATCGTGTCAAATTCTGTCCAATTGGATATATTATATCATCGAAATCATGAGGTACTTGGAGGGCCATGCCCATATTGCTCCAAAGGTTCTCCACTGCGGGAGAGATCCAGCGACCTTGCTGGCTAAGGTACGGTTCGACAAGCACGAAAGAAAGCCGTAGAAACTCACGCCGCTTGCGGCCAGACATTATCCTGCTAAAATGTAAGTCCAGATTGACTTGCTGTGAAGGTCAGCAAAACGGGGAGTAGAATACAGTCGACGTGTCGCTACACCGAAACTGCGCAACGAATGACAAGCAGAGGGATCCTGCTAAGAAAAGACACAGCACGCCAGACCATCCATCACTGCTGGCTGTCGGGCGTTATGGCGGGAGACAGTGAGTTTGGTATCCCACCACTGTCTGGGGCTTCCGCAGACACGTGTTCGGTGAACATCGGGGCTCATTTCGAAGCAGAACTCACCACTGAAGGCAATTCTACTTCCAGGCCGAAGGGGTGCCTGCAGACGCCCTGGACAGCAGTGTAATACTAACTTGACTGTTGCCCGCTGTACAGTCCGACAACCAGGAATGATGATCTGGGGTATCATCCCGGGCTTATATACCTCGGCAAAATAATGCTAGCACGCAGACGGAAAGAGTTTCTACCGCTTGTTTTCGTGCTTTGCTAACCCTATCTTGGCCAGCAGAGTCGTCAGATCTGTCCAAAATTGGGAAAATTTGGAGCATTATGGGCAGTTCCCTCCAACTATCTCGGGATTTAAACGACCTAACGCGCCAGAATTTGGCACAATATCCCTGAGGAGGACATCCAACAACTGTGTCAAGCTGAAATGAGATTTCCACTCTGCAGAGGAGTGTGCACTGATATGAAACTTGCTGGCAGATTAAAACTCTGTGCGGGACCGAGACTCGAACTCGGGACCTTTGCCTTTCGCGGGCAAGTGCTCTATCACCTGACCTACCCAAGCACGACTCACGCTCCGTACTCACAGCCTTACTTCTGTCAGTATCTCGTCTCCTAGCTTCCAAACTTTACAGAAGCCCTCCTGCGAACCTTGCAGAACTAGCACTCCTAAAAGGAAGGATATAGTGGAGACATGGTTTAGCCACAGCAAGGTTCGCAGGAGAGCTTCGGTAAAGTTTGGAAGGTAGGAGACGAGATACTGGCAGAAGTAAAGCTGTGAGTACCGGACGTGAGTCGCGCTTGGGTAGCTCAGTTGGTAGAGCAATTGCCCGCAAAAGGCAAAGATCCCGAGTTCGAGTTTCGGTCTGGTACACAGTTTTAATCTGCCAGGAAGTTTCATATCAGCTCACACTCCGCTGCAGAGTGAAAATCTCATTCTGGAAACATTTCCTCGGCTGTGGCTTAGCCATGTCTCCGCTATATCCTTTCTTTCAGGAGTGCTAGTTCTGCAAGGTTCACAGGAGTGCTCCCGTAAAGTTTGGAAGGTAGGAGACCAGGTACTGGCAGAAGTAAAGCTGTGAGGACGGGGCATGAGTCGTGCTTGGGTAGCTCAGTTGCTAGAGCACTTGCCCGCGAAAGGCGAAGGTCCCGAGTTCGAGTCTCGGTCCGGCACACGGTTTTAATCTGCCAGAAAGTTTCTGTGTCAAGCTGGCATAAGGGCCAAAGGTGGACCAACGCGGCATTGACTTGCTCAATTTGTGCAGCTCTCTCTCTTGAATGAATCATTCAGTTTTTCTGAAACTGTAATCATTTGTTTGTCTGTACATATTATTCAGTCCATGAAAGATCACACTAATCCCCTTGGGGTGGACAGTGTAGAACGGAATGGCGTTTTTTTTGTGACCCTCCACTTCAGACATATGTTACGATACTGAAGTGGTCTGTTTATAACAGTCGGTTGTATGGAATCAGCACAGTGAAATGGGCCCATGTGGAGAGGAAACAGAATACCAAGAAGCAGATATCGTGCTTGGACGTGCCCATGATCACACCAAAATAAAATTGTCGATTTGTGAGTGTATCTAGGCTGACAGCCAATAATTTCTATAAGAAATGGTGTACCACTCGAAGTTATGCAACTTGGCGTAAGAATTAGTCGTCGTAGAAACATTGCCGTCATGTTACACAGCGTATGAACACTGGTCAGTAAGACGATTGTCTCACTCATGTAACACGGTGTAAGTGCAGTGGTCGTAAAAGCATCATAGTCACGTAACATGACGGAAGAAAAGTGCTTATAGAATGCTCCTTTCCGATGGGACTGGAGACGAGTATTACGCCTGAAAATCGATTTCGGACTCGGCAGAAATTACTGTTTCCGGTGACTTTTGGTCCGTCTTAAATTGTTTCTGAGCGAAAGCTGCGAGGCGAACAGCTTGTGACCCTTCATTTGAAGTTGTGTGCACTGCAAAAGACCTTTTATTTAAAGAAACACAAATCTGAACTTGCTGACCAGTCGCTGACTGAAGTCGTGCAGTGTGACCCTTCGACTCGTGATTTTGCCTCTTTTCATATTATGTAGATGGTCTAGTGTACAACGGCTTAACGAGGAGTTTAGCTCGTTGTGTGTCGAATATGTTGTTCTGACTGGAAGTGGTTCTGTGATGATTTGGGGCTGTTTCCATATCATGTGTTGCGCCCAGTCCTTCAGGCTACCATGAACATGAACCAATGGCGAAGTGCACCAACCTCCGTGAAAACGATAGATAACCAGGTCCTGTAAACACAGTTAAAAGTACGAGGGTAATCCGAAAAGTAAGGTCTCCTATTTTTTATAAGTACATAGACCTGTTCATTTCTACAACGGTTTACATCAGCTTACAGCTTGAACATTGAGCTATTTTTCGACACAATCACCATTTCTATCGATGCATTTTTGTAGACGCTGTGGCTGTTTTTGTATGCCCATGTAATACCAGCTCGCCGCCATGCTGTTCAGAAAGTTATGAACCTCTTCTTTCACCTCGTCGAACCAAAGCGATGTTGTTCGGACATGGAGGAGATACAGAGAGAAAGGAACTGTTGATGACATGCCACACTCAGGCCGCTCAAGGGCTACTACTGCAGTGGATGACTGCTAGCTACGGATTATGGCTCTAAGGAACCGACAGCAACGGCCCCATGTTGAATAATGCTGTTCGTGCAGCCAAGGGGTGTCGTGTTACGACTTAAACTGTGCCCAATAGGCTGCATGATGCGCAACTTCACTCCCGACGTCCATGGCGATGTCCATTTTTCCAACCACGACAGCATGCTGCGCGGTACAGATGGGCCCAACAACATGCCGAATGGACCGCTCAGGATTGGCATCACGTTCTCTTCAGCGATGAGTGTCGCATATGCCTTCAAACAGGCAATCGTCAGAGACGTATTCGGAGGCAATCCGGTCAGGTTGAATGCCTTAGACACACTGGGCAGCGAGTACAACAAACTGGAGTTTCCCTGCTTTTTTTGGGGATGGCATTATGTGGGGCTGACGTACGCCGCTGGTGGTCATGGAAGGCGTCGTAACGGCTGTACGAAATGTGAATGCCGTCACCCGACCGACAGTGCAACCACATCGGCAGCATATTGGCGAGGCACTTGTCTTCATGAACGACAATTTGAGCCCCCATCGTGCACATCTTTTGAACGACTTCCTTCGGGATAACGACATCTCTCGACTAGAATAGCCAGCATGTTCTCCAGTCATGAACCCTACCGAACATTCCTGGGATAGACTGAGAAGGACTTCACGAAAGACGTGACCCACAAACCACTCTAAGGGAATTACTCCGAATGGCCGTTGAGGAGTGGGACAATCTGTACCAACAGTACCTTGATGAACATGTAGATAGTATGCTACGACGAATACAGACATGCATCAATGCAACCGGACGTGCTGCTGGTATTAGAGGTACCGGAGTATACAGCAATCTGGACCACCACCTCCGAAAGTCTCGCTGTATGGTGGTTCAACATCTATGTTTGGTTTCCATGAGCAATAAATAGGGCGGAAATGAAGTTTATGTTGATCTCTATTCCAATTTTCTGTACAGGTTCCGGAACTCTCGGAACCGAGATGATGCAAAATTTTTTTTATGTGTGTTTAATATGTATTATTTATTCTTTACTGAAGTATTCGTGTAGCCTCATTATTATAACTTACAACGATAATTCATTCATGTTATGATTGAGGCTATAGTAATTAGCATGAGATACTAATTTAGTAATTATTAAAAGTATTTTTGATTTTTCGCTTTTTTCAGATGGGAAGAAGATATAAACGAAACCATTCAGGATTACAACGGTCAGAAGACTCGATGACAAGCGCTATAACCAGTGTTTTACAAGGGCATGCAAGCATCTATGCACCATAGACGGGTTCAAAAAATTCGTTTCCTACGAGGAGTGGAACACAATACAACGCATCACGTGATCACTCAGAGAAGAAGCAAAATGGGTCATACAACTGTGTTACCAGCAGAACAAGATAACAGATTTGGTCCAAAGATTGAAGATTTGGTGTAAGTGTGGTTTTGGACATACCTCATCAGTGACATTGTGGTTCCATTTGAAGAAGATACGAAAATGGCTGCTGAGGAATAGTTCCTTTCTTTCATGAAACGACAAACGGAAGATATTTCATGAAGGAAGCCTGAGGCACTTTCTAAAGGTCGAGCCATGGGATTAATTGAGCAAACAGTTAAAAAAATTTTACAGTGTTTTGAAAAGTGTCTTACATGAATTTAATTTGCAAAATAAACCTCAAAACATATATAATGTGACCGAAAACGGGATTCCCATGAAATTGACAGGTTTGGAGGGGGGGAAATGTGACAGTCGTTGTTGCCTGTAATGCCACTGGGACATATATTCCACAGTTCATCATCTTCAAAGGCAAAAGAATACGAGAAGAATGATAGCTGGGAACCCCTCCAGATATTCAAGTGTCTAAGACAGATTCGGCCTAAATAAACGAAGATTTGAGTCTGAGTTGGCTCCAACACGTCAACAATCACGGTTCACAGGGCAGATGTCTTTTACTTTTGGACGGTCGCAGTTCATACAGTTCTCTCAAATGCCTGGAATACTCTACATCTACATCTACATCTACATCCATACTCCGCAAGCCACCTGACGGTGTGTGGCGGAGGGTACCCGGAGTACCTCTATCGGTTCTCCCTTCTATTCCAGTCTCGTATCGTTCGTGGAAAGAAGGATTGTCGGTATGCTTCTGTGTGAGCTCTAATCTCTCTGATTTTATCCTCATGGTCTGTTCGCGAGATATACGTAGGAGAGAGCAATATACTGTTTGTCTCTTCGGTGAAGGTATGTTCTCGAAACTTTAACAAAAGCCCGTACCGAGCTACTGAGCGTCTCTCCTACAGAGTCTTCCAATGGAGTTTATCTATCATCTCCATAACGCTTTCGCGATTACTAAACGATCCTGTAACGAAGCGCGCTGCTCTCCGTTGGATCTTCTCTATCTCTTCTATCAACCCTATCTGGTACGGATCCCACACTGATGAGCAGTATTCAAGCAGTGGGCGAACAAACGTACTGTAACCTACTTCCTCTGTTTTCGGATTGCATTTCCTTAGGATTCTTCCAATGAATCTCAGTCTGGCATCTGCTTTACCGACGATCAACTTTATATGATCGTTCCATTTTAAATCACTCCTAATACGTACTCCCAGATAATTTATGGAACTAACTGCTTCCAGTTGCTGACCTGCTATTTTGTAGCTAAATGATAAGGGATCTATCTTTCTATGTATTCGCAGCACATTACACTTGTCTACATTGAGATTCAATTGCCATTCCCTGCACCATGCGTCCATTCGCTGCAGATCCTCCTGCATTTCAGTACAATTTTTCATTGTTACAACCTCTCGATACACCACAGCATCATCTGCAACAAGCCTCAGTGAAGTTCCGATGCCATCCACAAGGTCATTTATGTATATTGTGAATAGCAACGGTCCTACGACACTCCCCTGCGGCACACCTGAAATCACTCTTACTTCGGAAGACTTTCTGTCTGACTTCATCCGTTCAACTCAATCTTACGAGAGGGAAGAGAAAATAGCCTTTTGAAAACTCCCAAAGGAAGAAGATCAAGCTTTACAGAAATGCGCTGGATGTTCATGAGAGACCTTCAAATGAAGAAAATGATACATCTTCAACATCACTGTGAAATGTAGCGTCTTGTACCGCTCCTGTCTAGAGCCTGTGTTTCGAGAGAATGACTCATGCGTGCTCAGTGACAGATGGTCTGAAGCGGTTTCAGTCGAGTACGTAGTTCTAATTTTCATCTGCTAGAGGATAGTAGCGGACGGAACTAAACAGAAAGAACTATAACGTAGTTAGGAATTCTGACCTCCAGAGTCCAGTAGTGCACAGAGACATTCAAGAAACACGGCAAGAGAATGTTTTTGTGAATTGTTCTGTTTATTTCTTGAAGGTTTATTTATGTTTTTACATTTCTGTATATCCTTTTAGTAGTGTGAATGATGTGTGAATGTGGTCTAAAGTAAATATGTAGATCATTGTTCTACTAATGAACGCTGTACGAACTAATGTGAGAAAGTTTCACGACAGTGTAAATGCAAACATGGAGAATTTTGAATCATACTACACTCCTGGAAATTGAAATAAGAACACCGTGAATTCATTGTCCCAGGAAGGGGAAACTTTATTGACACATTCCTGGGGTCAGATACATCACATGATCACACTGACAGAACCACAGGCACATAGACACAGGCAACAGAGCATGCACAATGTCGGCACTAGTACAGTGTATATCCACCTTTCGCAGCAATGCAGGCTGCTATTCTCCCATGGAGACGATCGTAGAGATGCTGGATGTAGTCCTGTGGAACGGCTTGCCATGCCATTTCCACCTGGCGCCTCAGTTGGACCAGCGTTCGTGCTGGACGTGCAGACCGCGTGAGACGACGCTTCATCCAGTCCCAAACATGCTCAATGGGGGACAGATCCGGAGATCTTGCTGGCCAGGGTAGTTGACCTACACCTTCTAGAGCACGTTGGGTGGCACGGGATACATGCGGACGTGCATTGTCCTGTTGGAACAGCATGTTCCCTTGCCGGTCTAGGAATGGTAGAACGATGGGTTCGATGACGGTTTGGATGTACCGTGCACTATTCAGTGTCCCCTCGACGATCACCAGTGGTGTACGGCCAGTGTAGGAGATCGCTCCCCACACCATGATGCCGGGTGTTGGCCCTGTGTGCCTCGGTCGTATGCAGTCCTGATTGTGGCGCTCACCTGCACGGCGCGAAACACGCATACGACCATCATTGGCACCAAGGCAGAAGCAACTCTCATCGCTGAAGACGACACGTCTCCATTCGTCCCTCCATTCACGCCTGTCGCGACACCACTGGAGGCGGGCTGCACGATGTTGGGGCGTGAGCGGAAGACGGCCTAACGGTGTGCGGGACCGTAGCCCAGCTTCATGGAGACGGTTGCGAATGGTCCTCGCCGATACCCCAGGAGCAACAGTGTCCCTAATTTGCTGGGAAGTGGCGGTGCGGTCCCCTACGGCACTGCGTAGGATCCTACGGTCTTGGCGTGCATCCGTGCGTCGCTGCGGTCCGGTCCCAGGTCGACGGGCACGTGCACCTTCCGCCGACCACTGGCGACAACATCGATGTACTGTGGAGACCTCACGCCCCACGTGTTGAGCAATTCGGCGGTACGTCCACCCGGCCTCCCGCATGCGCACTATACGCCCTCGCTCAAAGTCCGTCAACTGCACATACGGTTCACGTCCACGCTGTCGCGGCATGCTACCAGTGTTAAAGACTGCGATGGAGCTCCGTATGCCACGGTAAACTGGCTGACACTGACGGCGGCGGTGCACAAATGCTGCGCAGCTAGCGCCATTCGACGGCCAACACCGCGGTTCCTGGTGTGTCCGCTGTGCCGTGCGTGTGATCATTGCTTGTACAGCCCTCTCGCAGTGTCCGGAGCAAGTATGGTGGGTCTGACACACCGGTGTCAATGTGTTCTTTTTTCCATTTCCAGAAGTGTATGTTAAGTAAGTTTATGGTAAAAGGAAAGCTAATTCGAGTGCAACTGAAAATAGTTAATAACGTAAAGTATAAACAAAATATCAGAATGTGAAATATTTATTTCGAGAAAAAGTACAGTTCGAAAGTGTGTTATTTGTTGACTGGTTACTCATGACAAGCGCGGAATAACGCGGGAAAATATCTTTTTCTGTTGGCCTTAAACAAAACTGACCAATCAGAACGGTCTATTCTTCGCGCGTCTTTTCTTTTGGAGATATAGAATGCTCACAGCAGTTTAAAGTAGTGGGAGCTCAGCCTTTCAATGGTACGGTCGTGTGTAGTACGAGCTCCGAATGAAGTTATAATTTGCCGGTTTTGGTTATGCCACATGTTTCAAAAGTGAAGGCATTTTCCGCTTAGCTCTTTACAAAGTACGGATTTTTTAAAGTAATTTTGTGTATGAGAAAGACAATAATTCCGCGTGACATTTTGAGCAGATCGATGAACTTGAGTGTATTAGACACCGATAAACTCAATAGTATGGCGAGCATTTTCATTTAAGAATAATAGTAGATATATTTTGGGGGTTCTGCATCAGCGGCCGTTACGTTACGTTTACGCTTTTTCGCGTTACGTTTACGTTACGTTTACATTACGTTTACTTTTACGTTTTTTTCACGTAACGGCCGCTGGTGCAGAACCGCCAAAATATATCTATATATCTATATGATATATAAGTAGTAGATATATTTTGGGGGTTCTGCATCAGCGGCTGTTACGTGAAAAAAACGTAACCCTAACGTAAACGCAAAGTGAAGAAAAAACGTAAAAGTAAACGTAACGTAAACGTAACGAGAAAAAACGTAAACGTAACGTAACGGCCGCTGATGCAAAACCCCCTAAATACAGGGTGATTCAAAAAGAATACCACAACTTTAGGAATTTAAAACTCTGCAACGACAAAAGGCAGAGCTAAGCACTATCTGTCGGCGAATTAAGGGAGCTATAAAGTTTCATTTAGTTGTACATTTGTTCGCCATTTCAGCCAATAAAGTTTTTGGTCCCTTTTTCTTCGAAGGTGCTACTGTAACTGGACTACAGTATCTGGAGATGTTAGAGAATTGGCTGTTCCCTCAGCTCGAACAAGAAGCACAACAATTCATATTTCAGCAGGATGGAGCGCCACCACATTGGCACTTATCTGTCCGTAACTACCTGAACGTCAACTACCCGAGGCGATGGATCGGCCGCCAGGCAGCCCGTGACAGAGCACTTCATCACTGGCCTCCAAGAAGCCCTGATCTTACCCCCTGCGATTTTTTTCTTATGGGGGTATGTCAAGGATATGGTGTTTCGGCCACCTCTCCCAGCCACCATTGATGATTTGAAACGAGAAATAACAGCAGCTATCCAAACTGTTACGCCTGATATGCTACAGAGAGTGTGGAACGAGTTTAAGTATCGGGTTGATATTGCTCGTGTGTCTGGAGGGAGCCATATTGAACATCTCTGAACTTGTTTTTGAGTGAAAAAAAAACCTTTTTAAATACTCTTTGTAATGATGTATAACAGAAGGTTATATTATGTTTCTTTCATTAAATACACATTTTTAAAGTTGTGGTATTCTTTTTGAATCACCCTGTATATCTACTAATAATCTGTGCTTAGAAGCTGTCCAGATTTCGGGAAATACGTTACCGTGAACTTGCCAACGTGAATGAAAGGGTCTGTGCATGATTGTGTTAAGATAAGCACGGGCTTGGCAGTGAACGTGTACATCTCAAGGTTCAGAATACACCGAAGTTTTGCCAGTATTTCCACCTTTCATCCAAAATTAAGACCTTTTCCAGTTTCTTAGAATACTTACGTTGTATGCAGCCTGGTGCGAGTTGCAGTACGGTAGGTTTCTGCTCGGCTTTCCTACCGGCGATCTGCTGCAACGAGTTCACAAGGAGGTACAGGTAACGGACGAACGAAACCGCCCCGCCGCAACCGGAAGCTGAGTCTGAGGCAGAAAACGTACCTTGTGGGTTCTGTAGCATCAAATATTACGAGCCTAGATCTGTGAAGAAAGGGGGATGGATCAGGTGTGATAAGTGAAAGGTGTGGTTTCACTGAATTTGTGTGGGGGCTGCTGGTCGCAAACATTTCCACTGTGGGAAATGGGTGTAGCAACTACTGGAACATTTAAGAAGTGTAACTGAAGTGTAATGTTCTATATTTTGTATAATTGTCTGACAGATGACAGTGATTCACTTAGCCCCATTTATGTTTCAAATAGCCCCACAAATTTGTAATATTCCCGACTATTCAGCATTCTATATTTTGTTATCTGCAATTCAGAAGAGAGGTTTCTGAAGCAATGTGCTTGTATCAGTGAAAACTTATAATTATGACCTATTCTCCAATAGAGAGAGAGAGAGAGAGAGAGAGAGAGAGGGCCCGGGACGGGGGGAGGGGGGGGGGAGAGAGAGAGAGAGAGAGAGAGAGAGAGAGAGAGAGAGACAATTTAACATTTGTCATAATTAGTACCCCTTTGGGGCAGCCCGCCCGGCTAGCCGCGCGGTGTCACGCGCTGCTTCCCGAGTGGGAAGGCGTGCTGGACGCCGGCACGAATCCGACGGGAGGATTAGTGTCGAGGTCCGGTGTGCCGGCCAGCCTGTGGATGGTTTTTAAAGCGGTTTTCCATCTGCCTCAGCGAATGCAGGCTGGATGCTTTTATTCCGCCTCAGTTACATTATGTCGGCGATTGCTGCACAAACACTGTCTCCACGTACGCGTACACCACCATTACCCTACCACGCAAGCATCTGGGGTTACGTTCGTCTGGTATGAGACGTTCCCGGGGAGAGGGCTGGGGACCGAACCGCACAGTAACCCTGAGTTCGATGTGGGGCGGCGGTGGGGTGGGTGGATTGCTGTGGTCTGTTGTGAGGTTGTGGACCACTAAGGGCTACAGTGGAACGATACCTCTCTATCGTTTCTAGGTCCCCTGTTCAATACACAGTACACAATACACACCCCTTGGGGCCCAAAAATTTGAAATGACTCATTTATCCCCACCTCACCCTACTTGAAGTAACTTTTGGACTCTTTCTCGTCATAGTAAGGACATCTTCTAATGGCGTAACACGGTATTAGCCTGATGTCTCGTGGAGGCGTTAAATATTTTGTCCGTTGTTTATAAGATCAACTTTATATTTTCACATGTAAATAATGCCAGATGATGGAGGGAGGAAGAATTACCAATTTCAGAACCCGCAGATTACGTAGTCAAATGTTTTGTAAGAGGAATCTACCTCTAGAACATACAAATCTTCGTATGTACGAAGTAAGAAGTTGATTTCTCATGTACTTAGTCCTTAAGATAAAATAATTGACAAGTATGGGGAATATGTAGGTATAAATTTTGAAGGGTAGACACAGGAAGCTTCACTATGTGCTGCAACTGGTGTGACTTGCAATGCGACATGGTCATTCCTAATGCACGGGTGCGACTGCAATCTGTGTTTGTTAGTTGATGCTTACTGTCGATCAGGCCTAATGAAAAGGCTTATCCGTTTACGCAATCAACAGACATGAGTTTTCTGTACAGAGAAGGAAATGGAAACTGGTCGGATGTACACAGTTTGTGAAACTGTTCCAACGATTTAGAGAAACAAGGCACATGGTACCCCAATACAGTGGCGTAGGAGGACTTAGAAGAAGCTATGCTTGCTTGTGTTGAAGAGCAACACTCAGTCAGCTGCGGGTGAACTGGATCCCACCACACATTACGGCTTGGAAACTGAAACGGGAAAAGAAGATACATCGTACCACTCACAGACTGTCGGTGCTGTAACTCCTGATGCCTTCAAACTCAGTTTTAGCCAAACGTGTATCGTACAGCTGTATGGGCGACCTTCACTTTCCAGACGGTGCATTTGTGTCAAATGAAGCATGACTCCACGGAGACATAGTCAGAATACTATTGGATGTGTTTTTTGGGAAGAGTCATCACACACATTTGCTGTGGGTCTGTAGGCTAACATACTCAGCGATTGGTTAACGGGCTTGTATCTGCTTCCCCCATGCTTAACCCCAACAGCATACACTTTGTTTCTGAGAAAGCAGTACACCGTAACGAACGGCGGGCGCAGTGATAACACGCTGGAATCCTGCTCTGGAGGGCTGTTGGCATTCCCATCTGGCCATCAGTATACAGGTTTTTCGTGATTTACCTAAATCGTCAAAGGCAAATGCTGGGTTGTTCCTTTGAAAAGTCGCTGCCAAACCTCTACCCCCTCCTTCACCAATCCCCACTTACGTTGTCTCCAATGACATCGTTGTGGAAGAGACGTAAAACTGCAGTCTTCCTTATTTCTGTCGTTGGAGTCTGTGGTGTCACCGCCAGACACCACACTTGCTAGGTGGTAGCTTTAAATCGGCCGCGGTCCATTAGTACATGTCGGACCCGCGTGTCGCCACTGTCAGTGATCGCAGACCGAGCGCCACCACACGGCAGGTCTCGAGAGACTTACTAGCACTCGCCCCAGTTGTACGGACGACTTTGCTAGCGACTACACTGACGAAGCCTTTCTCTCATTTGCCGAGAGATAGTTAGAATAGCCTTCAGCTAAGTCCATGGCTACGACCTAGCAAAGCGCCATTAACCATTTCTAGAGAGAGTCTCACTTGTATCATCAAGAACGCTGTATACAAATGATGGATTAAAGTTAAGTATTCCAGCAGCTACGTACTTTTCTTTATAGCATTCATTACGTATCCTGTTTCAGACCTAACGCCAGCCTGCGTGAGTTAGCGCGTGCATCTCGGCCTTCTCTAGCAATGTAACAGAGTCTGATTTGCACTCTCGTATGTGGTTCCAGCATCATGGAGCCTTAGCGCATTTTGCACACCTTGACGGTGAACAACTGCTGCAGACCTCCATCGAAATAGTGATGGGGAGAGGGGATTGTGCTTCTTAGCAAGCTCGTTCAACTTATCTGATCACTGCTGACTTCTTTTCGTAGAGCTGTGTAAACGATTCGTCGTGATCGAAGAGGGTATCATGGCAAGAATTCTCCCTTCCTTTGACAATGTTCGAACAACACTGGTATTATTCGCAAGATAAACTAGCACTCTGAGTAGTGACGTCATTCGGATTGTATTTTAACAAGTCTTACAGTCGATTAAAATCTGATTTGTGTGCGTTACTCATACACGACATATTAAGGAATATATGCATCTACAAAATATGATCCTCTTTGTGTGACCTACTGTTTCTCGATGTTTGTCAATGACGACCTGAAACATCCAACACATTTGATATTTAAAACTCGACATTGTGCAAAACATTAAGTTTTTCCTTTTTTATTCTTTGCCCAAACATACATTGACACGTGTCACCTTTCGTGAATCACGGTTTATATCTGTGAAATATTGCTTAAAACTTATGGTTATCTCGTGAGAAGAGTTCGACAGAGTACTGAAAGACGCACTTCGAACCAAGGCCCTGACAGTGGACGAAATTCTTTCGTAATTGTTGAGATCCTTGGGACAGCTAGCCGTGACAGAACTACTCCACCTGGTATGTAAGGTGTGAGACGGACATATTCCCACACATATCAAGAAGAATGTAACAATTCCAATTCTAATAAAAGCAGGTGCTGCCAGACGCGATTATTGCCAAACCATCAGTTTAATATGACGTCGCTGCAAACAATGGACACGAATTATTTAAAGAAAATTGGAAAACTAGTACAAACCGAACTTAGAGAATATCAGTTTGGGTTCCGGAGAAACGCAGGAAGACGCGACGCTGTACTTAGAAAATAGAGTCTGTAGATTTAGAGAAAGGTTTGCTAATACTGACTGAAATACAGTCTTTGAAACTCTGAAGGTAGCAGGGATGAAATATAGAGAGCGAAAAGTTATGTATAATTTGTACTGCAACTAGACTGCAGTTACGAAACTCGAAGGACAATGCAAAGATTCAGCAGTTGAGAAAGGAATAAGTCAGGACTCTAGTTCTTCTCGATGTTTTTCAATCCACATAGTTAGTAAGCAGTAAAGGAAATCTTGGATACATTTCGAAAGTGAATTACAGTTGGTTTGAGGTTCGCCAGCCGTTGTGGACGAGCGGTTCTAGGCGCTTCAGTTCGGAACCGCGCTGCTCCTACGGTCGCAGGTTCGAAACCCGCCTCGGGCATGGATGTGTGTGACGCCCTTAGGTTAGTTAGGTTTAAGCAGTTCTAAGTCTAGGGGACTGATGACCTCAGATGTTAAGTCGCATAGTGCTTAGAGCCATTTGAACCATCCTTGGAGGTTCGCCGATGCTATCGTAATTCTGTTCGAGACGGTAAGGGTCATGAATGACCAGTTTAATAAAATGGATAATGTCTTAAGAAGAGGTCGTTAGATGAACGTCAACAAAAGTAACACAAGGGTAACGGAATGTGTCGAATTAAATCAAATGAGTGTGGTAGAATTTTATTAGGAAATGAGACTCTCAAAGTAGTACAGGAATGTTACTATTTGGCCAGAAAAGTACATAATTCCGACGCCATGCACTGACAATCATGGCTGACACTTGCAACCTGTTGAGGACAATGCACTGGTACCTGTCATGATCAAGAAGAACAGCACAGCCGCGCAGAGTTGCCGCGCGGTTTGACGCGCCATGTCACGAATCGTACCGCCCCTCCCGTGGGAAGTTTGAGTCCTCCCTCGGGCATGGGTGTGTGTGTTGTCCTTAGCGCATGTTAGTTTAATTTAGTTTAATCAGTGTGTAAGTCTAGGGACCGATGACCTCAGCAGTTTGGTACCTTAGGAATTGACATACATTTGAATATTTATAACAGCACAACATGCAAACATGACAAGTACCAGCAGTTATGTTGATGCATACATTCCTTGCAGTGTTTCCAACCCCTGTAGAACTCATCTTGAAGTTAGCATTTGATATTATTAAATAGTTGACTATGAAAGGAAAAGGAGAGAGTGACTATGAACCTTTTAGAGATCTCTGGAACCGCAGTCGCGATCGATGAATGTTCTAACATCGCTTCAGACACCTGTCCTAATACTTTTCGTTAAACATCTTAATAAGAGTACAGTGAAGAAGGTAGCTGAATTAATTGTATTTAACTTGATGAAGTCTTGGTAATAGTACTCCATGTTGCTTCTTCTGATGCAAGCTGTTAAAAACAGGTTCTGGTTGTAGGTTTATATTTGACAACCTCTTCAAATAATTAGTCTTAGCCATGACGTCCTTTTTACCAGATGGTCCAATTTCAGGTTTCGATACACTATCTCAGTTGATAAAAATGTTCATTTATGTTAATATTGATAAAATAAGTTTCAGAGAGACCCTCAACACACATCTGCTTTCTAGGTTACTTGTCAACTAAGTGAAGCGTCTGCTAAGAGACGTCAAAGACCTCGCGAAACCTGCAAGTTCAGGCTGGAGTTATTACGGTTTTTGTTTACACACTTTTGAGACTGTTCAATAATACTATAAAAATTAATAAAATAGAAAATGTAGATGTTGTGAATAAGGGCTACAGTCGTTACTGGTATTTATTAATGAGAATATAATTTTCTATGTTGTGAGGATAATGGTGTGCTTAATTTTACTAGAGAACTTTTTCCACTCCGATCATCAAACAGGTGTTTGGCAGTTTTGTTTTTTCTGTGAATAAGTTATATACGTTTTATATTTAGTATCATGAATAACAAATAATGAACGGAATTTTTGCGTGAAAAGTTTCGTGAATTACGTCTGTTTCTGAATCCAGAATACGAAGCTATTTCCACATTTCAAATCTGGATATTTTCCATTTCGGATAGAACTACCGGAAACCGGAAAGCGTTTCAATGTCTGTGTCTCCTAAGCTTTCTGATGTGATACAAACTTTGAACAGTTTAATTAAAAAGACGTATATATTTCCCAAGATCCTAAAGGTGAACGAGAAAACTTCAGTGAATCTGTCGGTGTCCTGTCCATAAGGGTACAATGTAGCAGCCTTTCCCAATATGGAAACCACTCGCCGAACCAGGAAGAGAGTCATGTGGCGTCATGAGATCTTGCTTCATGGCAATGTTATGTTCCAGCGTCACGCCGCTATTAACAGATACAAGAAGAATACACAACAGTTTTCATAAAATAAACCGAGGCAATCTTATCTAGTAGACGCCTCCCACATTATCTCCTCGCCACCGAATATCTCTTCTCCTCTCCCGTTACATTTGCCGGCGGTCAGCCGGCGTCCGCTATAACCGCCGACAAAAATGATTCGCTTCGGCAGCGTGCTGCAGCGAAAAACGTGGAACGCATCCGAGGTGCACGCACGAGATGCTTTTTGCCTTCCCGTTGGAATTTTACGGCCGTCATCTGCGTGGTCGCTCATTAGTGAGAGAACGCTTCCCTTTCTCTGGACACGAAAACTGCGAGACTTGCCGCTTCAAGCGAGTTAGGAGAACCGCTGAAAACCAGCACGGAAATAGCTAAACTATACTCGAATCAGAGTAGAAATAAATACGAATTCAAAATGTTTGGGCTGAGGAATACATTACAACGCTAAGACAAAAAGAAAGGTTAGGTTGGTACCCCACCAATGTCTGGGGGCGTCCCCAGATATGTCTTTGTTGTTGTTCATTTTTAAAAGACGGATAACTTCCACTTCATCTTATCATAAATAAAGTTGTAAAAAAAAGGAGGGGTTACTTTATTTCTAATTTAGTCTACAGCCAAGAAGCTCAACCACCATTATATGGTTAAATTAACTACGCAAATTCTTCCCAAACTACATTGTTCGTTGTTCCACTAGCGATCTACGCTTCTTATGAGTTTTCATAGTGTCATAGTATAACAGTTGAGACTTCATGAAGCAGTTTGATGTTGTACGCGTGAAGAAAAGCCTATCTAGCGGATTTCAAAGGAGCTGGAATATGGCACAAGAAAGGGTGTGTAAAGTAGGTACTTTTATATCAAATACTGTAGCAGTTGGCTTTTCCGGGCATACCATTATGCAGTGCTACGTGTCAACACCTCGGCCGAAAACGTCTGACTTGGCAGCTTCTCTCGCTCCGACAATAAACGTGAATATGGCGCCGTTTTACCATCCATCATGTTCACCGCTTTTCATCTGTCGCACACGATTTCAGTACTGTACGCGAGTAAGAATAAAAAATCAACAGAATATTTCCCGGCTAAAATTTCTGTTTAAATGCAAATACAAGCAATAATGCATACACGCTTTGGCCGTAAAAAACAGACCGTGAGGAAATAGGGGCACCCACGGTGGAGGGCTGCAAACAAATGCAATGTAAATTAATGGGTAGCATTCTCTGATGGCAGCTGCCCGTGACGGCAGGGAGGATAATCACAAAATATCTCTAAATGTGTGCCGTAAAACAATTGTTCTTTAAATGAGCTGCCTGAATGGAATGCAGGGCGGGCTATAAGTCAGAACCGGACAAACACACGGTGACACAGGTAAACGAGAAAAATTGTTGTAAATGTAAAATATACTGCACAAAAACGAGAAAAATACATGTAGTGATCACACCGCAAGTGCGTGTAATACAATTAGTCAACCTCTGCTAGTCATATGTAATTTACATCTTTACTGTGATATTATGAATTTAGAATTCTGTTTTAGTATTCTGTTTTTGGGTACAGGCACGTGAGACGAAGGGAAGGGAGAGAAGTGTACTAAATTTCATTACTCGACTATTGCTAATCACGTTTAATAAATTTACGATAACGTTATAAACTTATATTTAGTTATACGTGGGTGTATAGATATACACTCCTGGAAATGGAAAAAAGAACACATTGACACCGGTGTGTCAGACCCACCATACTTGCTCCGGACACTGCGAGAGGGCTGTACAAGCAATGATCACACGCACGGCACAGCGGACACACCAGGAACCGCGGTGTTGGCCGTCGAATGGCGCTAGCTGCGCAGCATTTGTGCACCGCCGCCGTCAGTGTCAGCCAGTTTGCCGTGGCATACGGAGCTCCATCGCAGTCTTTAACACTGGTAGCATGCCGCGACAGCGTGGACGTGAACCGTATGTGCAGTTGACGGACTTTGAGCGAGGGCGTATAGTGGGCATGCGGGAGGCCGGGTGGACGTACCGCCGAATTGCTCAACACGTGGGGCGTGAGGTCTCCACAGTACATCGATGTTGTCGCCAGTGGTCGGCGGAAGGTGCACGTGCCCGTCAACCTGGGACCGGACCGCAGCGACGCACGGATGCACGCCAAGACCGTAGGATCCTACGCAGTGCCGTAGGGGACCGCACCGCCACTTCCCAGCAAATTAGGGACACTGTTGCTCCTGGGGTATCGGCGAGGACCATTCGCAACCGTCTCCATGAAGCTGGGCTACGGTCTCGCACACCGTTAGGCCGTCTTCCGCTCACGCCCCAACATCGTGCAGCCCGCCTCCAGTGGTGTCGCGACAGGCGTGAATGGAGGGACGAATGGAGACGTGTCGTCTTCAGCGATGAGAGTCGATTCTGCCTTGGTGCCAATGATGGTCGTATGCGTGTTTGGCGCCGTGCAGGTGAGCGCCACAATCAGGACTGCATACGACCGAGGCACACAGGGCCAACACCCGGCATCATGGTGTGGGGAGCGATCTCCTACACTGGCCGTACACCACTGGTGATCGTCGAGGGGACACTGAATAGTGCACGGTACATCCAAACCGTCATCGAACCCATCGTTCTACCATTCCTAGACCGGCAAGGGAACTTGCTGTTCCAACAGGACAATGCACGTCCGCATGTATCCAGTGCCACCCAACGTGCTCTAGAAGGTGTAAGTCAACTACCCTGGCCAGCAAGATCTCCGGATCTGTCCCCCATTGAGCATGTTTGGGACTGGATGAAGCGTCGTCTCATGCGGTCTGCACGTCCAGCACGAACGCTGGTCCAACTGAGGCGCCAGGTGGGAATGGCATGGCAAGCCGTTCCACAGGACTACATCCAGCATCTCTATGATCGTCTCCATGGGAGAATAGCAGCCTGCATTGCTGCGAAAGGTGGATATACACTGTACTAGTGCCGACATTGTGCATGCTCTGTTGCCTGTGTCTATGTGCCTGTGGTTCTGTCAGTGTGATCATGTGATTTATCAGACCCCAGGAATGTGTCAATAAAGTTTCCCCTTCCTGGGACAATGAATTCACGGTGTTCTTATTTCAATTTCCAGGAGTGTATGAAAGAAGTTGAGGTGTGTGCGGAGGAATAATGTTGACGTTTTCCGGCGGATTCCAGCTCACATTGGGATGGTTCATTTACTAATGGGGTGACCGGTGCTTCCATCTTAGGAATCTTCTAACGTACCAGCAGACTATCCCAGCGTGTATCTTCCACCGTATGGGCAACGAGAAAAACACTATAACGTCGTAGAGAACGATCAAACTTTTCTAGTCCAATCAGGATCAAGTGATATTTCACAATCTAATCGTAAATTACTGCAAGACACTGATTTCTTGGCAACGACAGTATCTTTTCTCTCATAATTTTAATCGTGTTGTTTAACTAGCTCACCTATTCTGAATCGGTGTTGTGGTAAGTCTTCGATGCGACCGCTGGCGTGAGTCTACTAGAGAAAAATGAAATCTTTGCATTATCTAAATATCGAGATCATATGAAAGAACTAATGCGTCTGTGGAGAAATCGTAGCTCCAGTTTCTCTACGGTGTGCCCAACTCATTATTACAAGTCCACGTTCACATACAAAAAGACTAATGTAAATTTACTGTAACATTAACTTTTCACGAGCAACTTTGCTTTCATTCCTTTTCATTGAATGAGACTGATAACTTCCTTTTCGTTTGAGGCATATTGATAATAGAAAGCCATTGTCGTCTCCAGAAAATGGACTGTCGCCAGCAGTTAAATCACCGCAGTTTCACACGAAGTGACCTCAGAGAGTTCGTTAAATGTACCGTATCTGTGGTACTTAGCCGTGTGGCTTGGTCTTTGGTTCAAACACGATGAAAAAATTATTATTTCGCTGCAGTGCTCATTCTCGCGGCCTGGTTGAAATACTGAACGACACAAATAAGAGACAGATTGCGCTTCATACTTTTAAAGTACGCATGGCCTATTAAATGCAGAACAAACAAGTCGTTTTCGAACATTTTCACACGTCACCCCGTCTCACTCACACCCCCACCACTAGGAATAGTACGGCTATCTTACTCCAACGGTACTCTTTATACGAGGGTCGTTCAGTAAGTGATGCCCCACATTTTTTTTAAAAAAAGGCCATTAATATACATAGGCGAAAGTCCTTCTTGGTGCTTCACAGTTGATGTTTGTGCTGTGCGCCGGTGAAGTTTCGAACCGTTCTGGCAGATGGCAGAGCCGTAGTACAGCGACAAAATGGCGTCTACATACGACTCACGCTACAAGCATCGTGCTGTTATTGAATTCTTGTGCGCAGAAAAAGAAATCGTGGTGAAAATCCACAAACGTTTGAGTGCAGTGTATGGCGATGCTGCAAATAGGAGTTCAGTTGGGCGATGGGCAAAGAAAGCTGTAACCTCAGGAAATGCAAGAACAGAGCTCCATGATCAGCCACACTCGGGACGTCCTGTCACAGCCACTGCTCCAGACATGCTGAATCGTGCGGATTCGATTATTCGTGCTGACCGGCTCATCACAACTCGACAATTGGCTCTACAACCATCGGTCGGCATTGGAAGTGCGTCTGCAATGACCGAGACTCTCGGACATTCAAAGAGGTACTCACGACGGGCTCCACGAATGCTCACAGCGGACCATAAGATTCAAAGAAAGGCCATTTCATGTGAATTGTTTTGAGACCGATGGAGAGGACTTTCAATGAAATTACAACGAAATCCAGGACATTAGCTGCTTACAGGCGTTGATAAATATCAAGGGGGACAGTTGAAAATGTGTACCCCGCCCGGGACTCAAACCCGGGATCTCCTGCTTGCATGGCAGATGCTCTATCCGTCTGAGCCACCGAGGATACAGAGAATAGTGCGACCGCAGGGACTTATCGCTGGCACGCTCCCCGTGATGCCCACATTTACAACTTACTGTACACTGTCCACTGCCCACTATACTCGCGGCTATCAATCTACCGATTCCCGTAAGAGTTCGGGCAATGTGAGTGCATCCTCACTCAAGAAGATCATTGGCCAGTAAGCCTTATCTATATGAAGATGGTATCTGTTGTTTCCCACATGTCCGAAGATATGCGTGGACACAGTGGTCGCCAAGGTGCTATTCAGTTTGCCCGCTGTTCACAATAGACTAGTAGTTTCCAAACATTTCCACGACTCCCCTGATCTGAACATAAACACATGTGTGTCCTTTCACGTATGACATCTGTCTCTACCATATAAATAAACTTACACGTCGAAAAAAATGAACAAGAGTAATTATTTCTTTATTAATTGTTGACATAACACATTTGACTCAATTTTTAATGTTATTCTGTCTTATTCTTGCAGTGGAACCAGTGGGAAGAATAAGCTGCCTCCTTCGTCCTTAGTTCTTCAAATCTGGTACAAAATAGGACATCACGAGTCCCATCTCTTTCTCCTTACTCATTCGCGACCTCACATAAGCAGGTTGTTGTTAAAACATAAGAACTCTTTGGGACTACTTGTGGAGACTCCTGCTTCACCAACTTGTAAAACTCAAGCAGTTACGAGGAAACGAGCTGTGATTTCAATTAGGAGTCTGAAGAAATATCAATAAATTGCTCTTGTTCGTCAGTGGTAAGTGTTGCTGAAGTTCTGCACTGAAAGCATCTTTGATCCAGTTGCGTTGATCAATTTCTTGCAAAAAGTACTCCAGAAAGCAATCACTGAGTTCGACTAAATGATCCACTGACGGACTTCAGTTTTTCACTCTACTGAAAGTCGTCGTCTTATGAAATCATGTGAAGGGCAGGAGAAAGGTAACATGCGTCTTTATCATTCAACTTTTTCTTCCAAAATGCAGTTTCTTTCTGATGAAAATTTTGTCTCGTAGTTGCAGAATAATGATCTGATTATCTTGGAAGAATATAGCCAAAGAACCAAGTTCTTCAAAGATATCACGAGGATACACCAGGTTCAAAAAATGGTTCAAATGGCTCTGAGCACTATGGGACTTAACTTAGAACTACTTAAACCTAACTAACCTAAGGGCATCACACACATCCATGCCCGAGGCAGGATTCGAACCTGCGACCGTAGATGTCGCGCTGTTCCAGAGTGAAGCGCCTAGAACCGCTCGGCCACTCCGGCCGGCCCTTTTCACACAACCTGTTTATTTAACAATATATTAACTGTGTTTTCAGATAATCGAAGCATTTAACCATAAAATTTTCTTTAACAGAATGAACAAATCTGCAAAATTCTTTTGACTTTAATCCTTAAGTTGAATGAGCTTTGAATCTTTGCAAAAGATATCTGAAGTGCCGTATTGCAAAACAGTAAACAATATGACAATGATTACAAGACGGCCGGACCTGCAGCCCGTCCGTTATCGGGTGAAACAGCGATGTTTACTACCGCGCTGGACACAGACTGTCTTGTTAAATGCCCTTCTGCAACACATGGAAACTACGAGTATATAAGCACCATTGATGACAAGAGTGATTCAGTCACTCAAAACAGATGACAACTTTTAATTTGAAAGGTTTGGGGTTAAGATGCGCATTTGTACTTAAAAGTTAAACAGATTAGCAAACAGTATGACAATAATAAGACTTACTTCAAAGCAACCAACCTCTTAATTTCAATCGCAACCAAGGTGCGACTGGATCCCAACCCGCCGCTTCTGTCAATTTTATTTTGACTAAAGACCTGGGGACGGTTGACTGTTAATCTTTTAGAAGTTAAACTGATTCTCACTTATTAAGACCGCTCTGAAGGAACGTCTTAAAATAACACTTGTGAACACTTATTACAAGAGAACTCAATCGACGGAACCACAAGATCCAGCTAAAATACACCAATAATGACCCGGTCTTTCAAACACGGAAACGAACAGGTTAGTACAACAGGTTGTTCAGATTACAACTAATGACTGAGAAATGCAGTTACAATCAAAGAACTGAACCGGCTAACAGCTAAATCTAACCACAAGGTCCCTCTTTTGCTTAACAGCAACCTGTACCTTAGTGCAATTGTTCTGGCTGTATTTACGACCAAGAGATGATTAATTAGAACACTAATCATCGGGTACAAACCAAAAATGAAAGGCAATATACTAGTGGGACAAATTTTCAAACGACAACTAGTGTCTTAGTACAATACTATTGCCTATATTTATGACCAAAGAGCCGACCAAGTAAAAGTCTGAGGATCGGGTGCCAACCAGAAAGTAATAAGGAGGTCATGTAGACAATGAAACAAATCACCACAAGGATTATACAATATTACTCCCCTTTATCAGCAAGCAGTTCCATGGATCCACGGTGCGTCACAACGGTTACTGACTGGAGCCGATGCCAGCCAGGTAGAAGAGGGCAGCCAGGCCACGAGCAGTCGAGTGACAAGAATGTTGCTAACCAACTGACGGGATGTCGACCTACTGCTTCCGGCTCCTCGGACCTCGTAACCACCTCTTGTGGCGACGCTACCGCCAATCCCCATGCGAGCTGTGATGCACAGTTTGTAATCCACAGTAGACAACTCATGCACTGTTGTGCCTTCGCACGAACCTAATAAAAAAGTGCTGAATGACACATTTTCGTAGAAACAAAGATTTTGTTATGTAGATATGTATTGGAGTAAAGACTGTTCCAGCACACATTCCAAATCAAACATATGCTAAATAATTAAACTGATCAGTTAAACCACCATCCACCTCGTCCTCCCCTTAACCTATTGTTCTGCTAGGGGGGTTATGGCCCACTTGAGGTTGACTTATGACCCCCTAGGGATAATTCATCCTTCTGAGAAACCCTCCATCTCACCCCCCCTCCTCCCTCTCCTTCTCTCCCAACCCTCTGAGAAATGGTACATTTCTTTCTTGTCACTGTTCCCCATCCTTCTCAGCAGTTTTTTCCCCTCCTGGGAAATCATCCAGCTCCCTCCCCTCCCCCACTACTTTCTCTACTCACCAACTTCCCCTCCTCTCCTCCACTTTGAAATTGGCGAGAAAATGACTCAGTATGCGCTGAGCTGCTGGAGAGGAAGGATGTAAGGTAGTGTCTCTATTTATTTACTTTATTTATTTTTGAAGGTGCTGAACTGTCTTTCATACTCCGGTGCCCCCATCTCCACTTTTGTCCCCCACTTTCCCCTATCACATTCCATCACTCCCCATTCCTACTTTTTCCCACCACATTTCTATATCTTCGCCTCAAAACTGCTCGAGTCCACAATATTGCCACCATAGGGCACTGAAAACTGTCCTACAGTCACCCCTCATTCATTGCAACATCCCACTGCCCCTGAACCCCACTTGTGAACTGACAGGAAAAAGGCTGGAGTGGAAGGCACCATCTTTAATTTTGGCAGAAAATGTGTTCAACTTATGAGAGATGGCTCATATATGTATTACTATGAAGAAGAACCATCGTAAGGTGGTAGTGAGTGTTTTAAGTGATCTGTTTGACTCCACTAAATTTTTGAACAGTTACTTTGACAGGGTAGTGTAATGGACTATTTCCAGCCATTTTTGACATCTCAATTGTGCCAGCTCCTTTGGCCTGTGACATCATACGAGTGGGCTATATTTCCCACCCAAATAAAGTGATCCACAGCCCAGAATTTCCCCCAATTTAATTAATTAATATAATTAATGTTTCAATAAATAAACAATATATTGCTTCAATTTACCGCCCATTTCGTGTAATGAGATCTTCCCAGCCCAGCAGCTCAACACAGACTGGGATTTTCCCTCCATTACACAAATGGAGTGAGGGGAAGTGTAAAACATGAAATAACAATTTGAGAGATAGAGAGATATGAAAAGAGTCTGAAATTTCCCAGTCAAGGAAATGCCACCATCTGAGAAGGGTGCTTGTGTAATCACATGTTGTTTACTTATTAAGAGTTTCACCTGGATCTCTTTGTGTACCATCTGTGACAGGCTACAACAGGACTGTAAAACCAGTATCCCTACCTCCTACAGGAAGAGGAGAGGGAAGGAGGAATTGGAGATAGGAGGGGAGATAAGACTGGTGCTAAGCTGCTTAATCTGTACCCACACATGTGCAGCTGCCACCACTCTCTCCTGGTGAGACCTTTTGGGATCGGTTTTTGCAGTGAGAGGTGACATGCCACTGTCTCACTTTAACAATACTGTCAGTCAAATTAATATTCGTTATTAGGCTATGATCTCGGTGTTCCCTAGTACTACATTTGCTATTTGTGGTTTATGTGGCCAGAAAGTTCACATAACTGCATGTGTAGCCTGTAGAGAACTTGTACCCAAAGGGCCATAGTGTAGGTGACAGATAACAGTGGGAGAGATGCATTGCAGGCCATAAATGCTAAGTCCAGCGACCTGTCTGTGCAAGATTTTGGGTATCAGCACTTTGTGGATTGTACCTAAAGAGGGACTTCAGCTCATGGCATCCCCCTCTTTCCACTTAGTGTCAGAGTAGGAGGACACAAAACATTTTACTTGAGCTGGGTGACAGTCCATTGTGACAGTGGGCAGCTGGCAGAAAGTGGTTGGATGAAGACACTTAAGAGAGACTGTTGTAATCTGAGCTTTTGTGCAAACAGTGGGCAGGCTATAAGACTCTGAAGATTCTTGTGTTAGAAGCTGGGATGATACGGACTGGTGCAAGTGTTTAGTGAAAGCAAGACTACAACTTCCTTGATGGCAGGAAGTCGCCAGGTTTGTTTAGGGAGAGGCAAAAGCATATATTTCCTGGGCACGACTGTCTGAGAAGCTTAACAGCTTTCTCTCAGAAATTGGAAATGGTCGGCCTGGAAAGATTAGATCTCTCCATAAATGAGGATCATGGTCACATCTATGTACATAGACTTTTTTGCCCAAACATGGCTATGCCTTCCATGAGAACGAAGCCTCCTTTGTCTAATATCTTCATTTTCAGACAAGAGAGATTTTGTGTCACTGATTGGCTCCTCTAAGGATATGCAGAGCAGAGCCTTGCTCCCTGAGCGTGGGAACCTTCGTTCTGTGTCTGGATTTGCGACCAGGCCAATAGAACAATCAAGAGGGGAGACTCAATGAGTAGAAGATGATAGTTCAACTGGTCTGCACAGTGTCAAGGCGGTTTTGTTTTTGCTAATTCGGCTCCTGTACCGAGGCTTGGTGGAAAGTGCTTGCGATTCTTTGCCTGCTTCTGTTCTCTTCAGTTCCTGACATTTCGTCCAGGACTGCGCTGGACATCTTCAGAGGCGCTCCTCCGCTGAGTCTTGCTGACTGACGGTTGGACGTCCGAGAGCGATATAAATACAGTAGGGAAGGGGGCGTGGTCAAAGTAACACGTGAAGAGCAGAGATAATCCGCGTCAGGGATAAAACTTAACTGTCGACTGTCGTCTTGTCAAAGATAAAACTGTCTAGGTGTCTCTACGCTGTTCATTTTTGGAACACAACCTACGACCAGCTTAGAGACAGAAGTGATGATACTTTCTGCAGGACCTGGCCATCATTTCACACAGGACAATTCTCAAGCATGTACAGTGCAAGCTGTTACTGATGTGTTTGCCTGATGTGGCTGCTAAGTGCTATACCACCTACTGCACTCCCTGACTTACGCCCTCGTAAGTTCAACTCGATTTCTAAACTGAAGGAAACACTTCACCGCATTCGCTTAAGAACCGCTACGAATTCGTCGGGCAAGAGACCGAGTCGCTCGAACAGTCAACACAACTAGCACTGCTAAGAGTATCCTACGACTTCCACATCGCTGGCAACGGGTTATGCACAATGCTGGTGACTACTTTGATGGTCAGTAAAACTTTGAAACAATTATCTATTTTGTACGAGTTGTATATAAATAGTTTCCACCGTTTAAGTTCCAACCCTCGTACATTGAAAAGAAGACGATGCATGAGTGCAAAAAACAGTGAACAATTTAACGATCGCTTTTGCAAGAAAACTCTGCATTTCAGCATATACGCAGAATACCGTTGCGTATATGCTGAAAAGCAAAGGTTTCTCAGAAAAGTGACCGTTAAATTGTTCACTGTTTTTCGGACTCATTCATCGTCTTCTTTTCTACGTATTTCTCAGGCTGTGTCTCAATTGGACAACGACTGTCAGTATAAGGAGATTGTCGGTATGGTAACTTCCCAGAGTAAGCCTACATACGGATATCTCTGAAAGACAATAAGTGATCCATATCAAATCGAAAGAAATAAACCACCAAACATTAAGACAACACCCACTCCAGAAGCACTATCACAGAAACTTGAAATAAAAACTGATGTCAGACAGGATGTTGACCGTCTCCAGTGCCATTAATTTGTGTATTCGAGAATGAGAGACTGAACTACTTCTGGAGTGGATTAATGATACAAATCTGTATTGGAAGCCCAAAGAATGGTGTTTTCTTGTTACGGAGAGCAGGCCTGTTCTCACGTATTTTGTCGTCAAACTGATCGAGATAACTTCCTAAATAAGTAGCAGAAGCTATTCTTTTCATTGCAAACAAGAAGAGAGTGTTCTACTTATGAGAAAAAATGTATGTAAAATTTGTGGAAGATAAAACCAATAGCTGTGACCCTTTTCTGTTCGTTTGACCACATGTAACTTCTTTTTGTTTTGTAATCCACCCAACATTGGTTTATATGGAAAAATTACGCTCTAATACGTCACAAGATGTCGGTTGACATAAGGAACAGTTCTTCACCTATGTGTATTACGAGTAATAACACTGCGGTGAGTCATGGACTTAAAGTGAGTTCATTGTCGAAAAACTCATATTACGAGGGCATGCTTAAAGGAAATGCCATCCAATTTTTTATGTGAAATTTTTTAAATAAAAGAAACTTTATTAACATCCTGTGTCTTTATTCTTCATACCTGTATCAATTATTCAAAATGACAGTTACAATCACATTATTTATTTTGCCGCCAACCGGTTTCAACTCGCGATGGTGTCATCTTCAGGGCAATTTGCACCATTTGGTCGCTCGCTGGAGTCTTCACCCTGCCTGTGTACAGTTGGTAACTATCACAACCGTGCTCAGGCAGGGTGACGACTCCAGCGAGCGACCAAATGGTGCAAATTGCCCTGAAGATGACACCATCGCGAGTTGAAACCGGTTGGCGGCAAAATAAATAATGCGATTGTGACCGTCATTTTGAATAATTGATTATAAGTAAATTAATCGCTGTTTATCTTCATACAACTATGTTGACCTGTATATTTATTTCTCAACGTAGACATCCTGGTGACGAAAAATTTCCGTCAACTAGACACTAGCGTATTGATATCATCACTATAAAATGTTTGACTTTGTTCTCGGAGCCACAACCTCGCCTCTGCTTGCAACGCTTCATCACTATCAAAATGAAGTCCTCGAACGTGTTTTTTAAGTTTTGGAAACAGATGAAAATGGAACGGGACTAAGTCGGATTATCAGTGACAGCCAACCCAAGTCACGGAATTGTTGGAGACATCGCAGCGCTCGTGTACGGTGTGGGATTGTCATGCTGAAGGAGGGCGTGCTCCATATATGGACGAACTATTCGAATGCGTGCTCACAGTTTTCGGAGGATCTCTCACGTATCGATACAATTACACCGCATACCTTCACGTTACACGCTACTGCTAGCAGCAGAGGGTTGCAATCTGCGTCGACTGAGAGATATGTACGACATGCAATACCTCAATCGATACTGAGAACAGAATAAAAAATCCGGCGGCATTACTTTTCAGCACGCTCTCGCAGATCAAACAGAAATGGTAAGATCAACGGTGGGCTACACAATAAAAAACCAAAAGAAATCAGCAGATGTCAGACGCACACAACAAACGTCAGTGGCATAATGGAAAGAGTAGTCCTAAATACCATGGTAGGAAAGGATGCGAGATGGTCAAAACAATTACTAGATTAGAACCCAATTTACGAAAAAAGACTCATGGGAAGACTGCCGGACAGATAAGGTAAAGACTTGAGAAAGGCAAGTGGATTCAGTTGGCAACAGGAAGCTCAGGATCAGAAGAAATGGGAAAACCTGTGGGGATTCTATGAAGCATGCCGAGTCAGAGACCCCACATCACCAACTCGTATTTAGCTGAATGGAGATAACACAAGTACTGAGGTGAAGCCAGTTCTGACACACTTTGATTTCAAATTGATGTGCTAATTAATTAAATTGATCAATTAAAGCACCCCTCCACTTAACCTACTGTTCTGCTGAGTGCTTTATGACCCCCTGGATGTTGATTTATGACCCCTTGGGGATAGTACGACCTTCCCTTTTGGAAAAGGGACACTTTTTTGTCACCCCTACCCATTTCAGTTATGAGCCTGTTTTCTCCATCCTGGGAAATTCCCAGGCTCATCTCCCACTGCCTGCCACCTCCACTTCCCCTCCCCACCCCTCTTGGAAATTGACAGGAGGAAGACTCAGTTCATGCAGAGCTGCTGGAGAGGAAGGATGTAAGGTAGTGTCTTCATTTATTTAATTTATTTATGATCGAAGGTGTTGGTTTGTCCCCCACATTCTGCTGCCCTCCACCCCCACATTCTGCCCCCCACTCTTTGACCCCAGTTCTCCTGCTCCTCGCCCCCACTTGTGAATTGGCGGAAAAAAAGGCTGGATTGGAAGATACTGTGTTTATTTTTGCTGGGAAATATGCTCAGCTGACGAGATGTTGAGGAAAAGGGCATTGCCTGCAAGCATACAGTTGAGGACTGTATCCATAGTATCATACATGGCATAATAAATAATTGCAACTATTAAAGTTCCAACCCTCGTATATCTAAGGCTGTATCTCTATTGGACAATGTTTGTCAGCATAACAAGTCTGTTGGAGTGGTAACTACCCAGAGTAAGCCTTCATGCGGATATACGCAACAGTATGCTGTGCTGAACACTGACAAGGAGAATGGACAGCATGATAGGATACCTGTTAAAAATCAGGGAATGACTTCCACGGTACTAGAGGGAACTGTAGAAGGCAATAACTGTAAAGGAAGACGTAGATTGAAATACATCCAGCAAATAATTTAGTGCGTAGATTGCAGTGCTGCGATGAAGAGGTTGCCACAGCACAGGAATTCGTGGCGGGCCGCATCAAACCAGCCAGAAGAATGACGACTCAAAAGAAAACTGCTGTGCTGATATTCATGTGAGCATATAGCACATCCTTGGCCAGCGCTACCTACCTTCAGTGACACAGTTCGATAAACGCTGGATAGACAAAGTGTGTAATACTCATATTAAAGGAAATGTAGTTAAGCTGTATCGGGTCATAATATCAAACATTAGTATATCTGTGGAATGTGTAGCCTCGTGTTAGAAATAGTGTGTACTGTGCGCTGTTGCTTGCTTCTGTTACACGGGTCCGATGAGCCAAATCAACGGACGCCGACTTCCTGCAACAAGGCGTGGCTTCATTGAAAGCTGGGCATCAAAAGAACAAAGCCGACGACCGTGCCAAGCTTCAAGACGTCGTTTGGACAGCGGCCTTTGATTATTTTTAAAAAGATATTGTGCTGTATGGTAGAAAGAAAAAAAGATGTAAAAGCTTCGTAGGATCTTAATTTATGTATCAGATGTTGTCTGGTTGTCTTCACAGCATTGAGTTTATAGCATTCAGTCGCACTTATATGTGCGAGCAACCAGAGTTTCTTTTATTACATAGATGATACAAATGTATTATGAAGGACGAATAAAAACAGAAGATGTTATTAATAGGTATTTAAAACCTGTTTTGAGAAGTCATTTGTTGCAATAGTGTTTATGCTAGAGGCTAATGGTGTTAAATGTTATCCAGACAGTGCTGTTGAACCAAAGATATATTGTTAACTGAGAGAGTCTGTGGAAAAGGAAGTGGACTATCTTCGAAACATGATTTTCGTTGAAGCACTTTTGGCGTTGAAGGCAGTAGTATCATCCACGATCAATTTTGGAAGGCTATTAGATACTCTTTAAGTAATATAGAGTTTTAAAAATTGAAGAGGTGCCATAATTTTTTACATTGACGTAACGTTAATTCAGAGTTACGAGTCACGAGTGATTAGTTACATGTGCTAATATCGCTGATTGTCTTAGGAACGAACGAAAACAACCATATGTTGAGATGCGAAATATACGTTATTGCTTGACATTATGAGCAGATTTATTGATCACAGTTACGCCAGTAATGCCTGCTAGTTTTACTGAACAAGAATCAGCTAGGATAAAGCGACGACGGTTATATCGACCTAGTTAGTATTGGTGGAACTGTTTGCAACATTATAGTAAAGTTAAGGCCTTAACAGGATAATTTTATTAACCGATGTGAACACCAGTAAGCTACTAAGAGCGTAAAAAGACCGAACCGGTTACATGGACAGGTCGATTGACGGAAACGATGAGAAAATACAGGAGGTTTCAAAAAGGACGAACTGATTTTGGACGGTAATAATGACGAAACATGGGACATGGCGCGAAGGAAGCGTATACTGTTTGAATGGGGGTGGCCTAGACTTCCAGAAAATCGCCGTTAGATGTCAGTCAACGTGTCTTCTCAGTTTACAGTTGGTCAGAAATAGGATAGCGCCCGCTCAAAGTACTTGCTGCAGTTTACAAAGAATGAGTCAGTAATTTCGATCCAGCATGCTTTTCGTTGGCATTTTGGACTGATGCGATTGTACCCAAAAACATTCGTCGTTGGTATCGTCAGTTTAAAGAGACAGATTGCTTGCGCAAAGGTAAGAGCTCAGGGCGACCTCGTAATTCTGATGACGTAGTGGAAAGGACTCGGAAAAGGCTTGAGGAGAGTCCACGAAAGTCAACTCGGCGCGCAAGCAGTGTTTCTTATGACTGCCTACAGAGTGTTAAGGTGTCCTTTGATCTATATACAATACAGAGCTCTTCGGGTTGGTGATAAAAGGAAACTGGTTGACTTTAGCTATGCTCTGCCAGAGGACATGGAAGACGAAACATTTGTACCACGATTCTCAGTGATGAAACAACATTTCGTGATAGCGCTAAAATAAACCGACGTAACGTGCGCATTTGGAGACTCACTTCTTTACTGAGAAAAACAGTGTCTGGAATGAGCTATCTTCTGGTGCTGCAGAACTGGATTTTTCCACAATTTCAGGAGGAATCTGATGGCTACATTTCCCAACAGGACGGAGCTGCACCACACTGGCAAATCAACGTACGACATTTATTCAGTGACATTCTGCATCAACGCTGGACAGGGTGCATTCGTGGTCTCCAAGATCGCCAGACATGACCCCATGCGATTTGTCTTTGTGGGAAAACGAGGAGGAAATTGTGTACATCTCGCTTTTACCTCGTGTAAAGTTTATGACGAATGTAGCTAGATGTCGTTTGTGCTGCTGGCGGTGAGCACACACAGCGTTTGTAACAGCATAGCCTAAATTTCATTATCTTGTATTTTGGAATTCATCCAATGTTTGTAGCTTGTTTTTACCAATAAGTATAGAGTTTTGAAATCAGGTCATTCTTTTTTAAACACCTTGCACTCTCTCTCTCTCTCTGCACGTCGACCCGCCACAATGAGCTTTGGATGTTAAATACCACTTCATATGTTGATATTATCAAGATGAGCGATAATCGTCGATTGACGTAAGACACTGTTGATTTTTTGACTGATAACTGCTGAATAATTGAATACTTTGTCAATGTTATTCAGTCGTTATCTGCGTTGGAAAAGTCCCACCGAAGTCCGCAATGTCAGCACTCTCTTCCCTACTTCCACAGATAAGAAAGAAGTAAGAGCGTATGGACTATCAGACCCCTGAAGAGTTCCTAGATAACGGAACGCAGCATGTCATTCTCAATGGAGAGAAGTCTTCCGAAGTAAGAGTGGTTTTCAGGTGTGCCGCAGGGGAGTGTCGTAGGACCGTTGCTATTCACAATATACATAAACGACCTTGTGGATAACATCGGAAGTTCACTGAGGCTTTTTGCGGATGATGCTGTAGTATATTGAGAGGTTGTAACAACTGAAAATTGTAAATACTGAAATGCACGAGGATCTGCAACGTATTGACGCATGGTGCAGGGAATGTCAATTGAATCTGAATGTAGACAAGTGTAATGTGCTGCGAATACATAGAAAGAAAGATCCCTTATCATTTAGCTACAATACAGCAGGGCAGCAACTGGAAGCAGTTAATTCCATAAATTATCTGGGAGTACGCATTAGGAGTGATTTGAAATGGAATGATCATATAAAGTTGATCGTCGGTAAAGCAGACGCCAGACTGAGATTCATTGGAAGAATCTTTAGGAAATGCAATCCAAAAACAAAGGAAGTAGGTTACAGTACACTTGTTCGCCCACTGCTTGAATATTGCTCACCAGTGTGGGATCCGTACCAGATAGGGTTGATAGAACAGATAGAGAAGATCCAACGGAGAGCACCGCGCTTCGTTACAGGATCATTTAGTAATCGCGAAAGCGTTACGGAGATGATAGATAAACTCCAGTGGAAGACTTTGCAGGATAGACGCTCAGTAGCTCGGTACGGGCTTTTGTTGAAGTTTCATAGTGTCTAGTGCCATTATTTGAGGATTCATTAAAGTCTCTCACAAACAAATAAAATATTGTATTGGGTTGAAACAAGCATTATTTTGTGGTGAACAATATTTCCGCCTTTACCCATTACCTTTACACGAACACCAACATCAACGTTTATGCACCCGTACATACCAGTACTACACTGAAGCGCCAAAAATACTGGTATAGGCATGCGTATTCAAATACGGACGTGTAAACAAGCTGAATATGGCGCTGAAGTCGGCAACACCTGTATAAGACAAGTGTCTGGCGCAGTTATTAGATCGGTTACTGCTGATAAAATGGCAGGTCAGGTGAATATAGGGTTAGAAATACAAAATCAAATAGGGGTAATGCAGGAGTCGGCTTAACAATGAATAAAAAAAATAGGAGTGCGGGTAAGCTACTACAAACAGCATAGTGAACGCATTATTGTGGCCAAGATAGACACGAAGCACACGCCTACTATAGTAGTACAAGTTTATATGCCAACTAGCTCTGCAGATGATGAAGAAATTGATGGAATGTATGATGAGATAAAAGAAATTATTCAGATTGTGAAGGGAGACGAAAATTTAATAGTCATGGGTGACTGGAATTCGAGAGTAGGAGAAGGGAGAGAAGGAAACATAGTAGGTGAATACGGATTGGGGGTAAGAAATGAAAGAGGAAGCCGTCTGGTAGAATTTTGCACAGAGCATAAATTAATCACAGCTAACACTTGGTTCAAGGATCATGAAAGAAGATTGTATACATGGAAGAACCCTGGAGATACTGAAAGGTATCAGATATATTATATAATGGTAAGACAGAGATATAGGAACCAGGTTTTAAATTGTAATACATTTCCAGGGACAGATGTGGACTCTGATCACAATCTATTGGTTATGAACTGTAGATTAAAACTGAAGTAACTGCAAAAAGGTGGGAATTTAAGGAGATGGGACCTGGATAAACTGAAAGAACCAGAGGTTGTACAGAGTTTCAGGGGGAGCATAAGGGAACAATTGACTGAAATGAGGGAAAGAAATACAGTAGAAGAAGATTAGGTTGCTTTGAGGGATGAAGTAGTGAAGGCAGGAGACGATCAAGTACATAAAACGGCGAGGGCTGGTAGAAATCCTTGGGTAACAGAAGAAATATTGAATTTAATTGATGAAAGGAGAAAATATAAAAATTCAATAAATGAAGCAAGCTAAAAGGAATACAAACGTCTCAAAAATGAGATCGACAGGAAGTGTACAACTGATAAGCAGAGATGGCTAGAGGACAAATGTAAGAATGTAGAGGTTTATCTCACTAGGGGTCAGATAGATACTGCCTACAGGAAAATTAAAGAGACCTTTGGAGAAAGACCTTGTATGAATATCAAGAGCTCAGATGGAATCCCAGTTCTAAGCAAAGAAGGGAAGACAGACAGGTGGAAGGAGTATATAGAGGGTCTATACAAGGGCGATGTACTTGAGGACAATATTATGGAAATGGAATAGGATGTAGATGAAGATGAAATGGGAGATATGATACTGCGTGAAGAGTTTGACAGAGCACTGAAAGACCTAAGTCGAAACAAGGCCCCGGGAGTAGACAACATTCCATTAGAACTACTGACAGCCTTGGGAGAGCCAGTCCTGACAAAACTCTACCATCTAGTGAGCAAGATATATGAGACAGGCGAAATACCCTCAGACTTCAAGAAGAATATAATAATTCCAATATCAAAGAAATCAGGTGTTGACAAATGTGAAAATTACCGAACTATCACTATAATAAGTCACAGCAGCAAAATACTAACGCGAATTCTTTACAGACGAATAGAAAAACTCGTAGAAGTCGACCTCGGGGAAGATCAGTTTGGACTCCGTAGAAATGTTGGAACATGTGAGGAAATGCTGACCTTACGACTTATCTTAGAAGAAAGATTAAGGAAAGGCAAACCTACGTTTCTAGCTTTTGTAGACTTAGAGAAAGCTTTTGACAAAGTTGACTGGAATACTCTCTTTCAAATTCTAAAGCTGGCAGGGGAAAAACACAGGGAGCGAAGGGCTATTTACAATTTGTACAGAAACCAGATGGCAGTTATAAGAGTCGAGGGGCATGAAAGGGAAGCAGTGGTTGGGAAGGGAGTGAAACAGGGTTGTAGCCTCTCCCCGATGTTATTCAATCTGTATATTGAGCAAGCTGTGAAGGAAACAAAAGAAAAATTCGGAGTAGGTATTAAAATCCATGGAGAAGAAATAAAAACTTTGAGGTTTGGCGACGACATTGCAATTCTGTCAGAGACAGCAAAGGACTTGGAAGAGCAGTTGAACGGAATGGACAGTGTCTCGAAAGGATGATATAAGATGAACATCAACAAAAGCAAAACAAGGATCGTGGAATGTAGTCGAATTAAGTCGGATGATGCTGAGGGAATTAGATTAGGAAATGAGACACTTAAAGTAGTAAAGGAGTTTTGCTATTTGGGGAGCAAAATAACTGATGATGGTCGAAGTAGAGAGGATATAAAATGTAGACTGGCAATGGCAAGGAAAGCGTTTCTGAAGAAGAGAAATTTGTTAACATCGAGTATAGATTTAAGTGTCAGGAAGTCCTTTCTGAAAGTATTTGTATGGAGTGTAGCCATGTATGGAAGTGAAAAATGGACGACAAATAGTTTGGACAAGAAGAGAATAGAAACTTTCGAAATGTGGTGCTACAGAAGAATGATTAAGATTAGATGGGTAGATCACGTAACTAATGAGGAGTTATTCAATAGAATATGGGACAAGAGGAATTTGTGGCACAACTTGACAAGAAGAAGGGACCGGTTCGTAGGGCATGTTCTGAGGCATCAAGGGACCACAAATTTAGCATTGGAGGGCAGCGTGGAGGGTAAAAATCATAGAGGGAGACCAAGAGATGAATATACGAAGCAGATTCAGGATGATGTAGGTTGCAGTAGGTACTGGGAGATGAAGAAGCTTGCACAGGATAGAGTAGCATGGAGAGCTGCATCAAACCAGTCTCAGGACTGAAGACCACAACAATAACAACAATGGCAGGTTATCGAGATGTAAGTGAGTTTGAACGTGGTGTTATAGTCGGCGCACGAGCAATGTGACAGACCATCTCCGAGGTAGCGATGAAGTGGGGTTTTTCCCGTACGATCACCTCACGAGTGTATCGTGAATATCAGGGATCGAGTAAAACATCAAATCTTCTGCATCGATGCGGTCGGAAAAAGATCCTGCAAGAACGGGACCAATGGCGACTGAAGAGAGTCGTTCAACGTGATAGAAGATCCACCCTTTCGCATACTGCTGCAGATTTCAGTACTGGGCCACCAACAACTGTCCGCGTGGAACGATCCATTCAACGAAACATCATCGATATGGGCTTTTGGAGCCGAATGCCGATTCGTGTACCCTTTATGACTGCACGACACAAAGCTTTACGTGTCGACTGAGCCCGTCAACACCAGCATTGGACTGTTGATGACTGGAAACATACTGGCTGATCGGACGAGTCTCGTTTCAAGTTGTATCGAGTGGATGGACGTGTAGGATATGGAGACAACCTCATGAATCCATGGGCCCTGCATGTCAGGAGGGGACTGTTCAAGCTGGTAAAGGCTCTGTAATGGTGTGGGGCGAGTGCAGTTAGAAAGGTATGGGACCCCTGATACGTCTAGATACGACTCTGACAGGTGACACGTACGTAAGCATCCTGTCTGATCACCTGCATCCATTCATGTCCACTGTGCATTCCGACAGACTTGGGTAGTTCCAGCAGGACAATGCGATACCGCACACGTCCAGAATTGCTACAGAGTGGCTCCAGGAACGCTCTTCGGAGTGTAACCATTTTCGCTGGCCACCGATCTCCCCGGACATGAACATTATTGACCATATCTGGGATGCCTTGCAACGTGCTGTTCAAAAGAGTTCTCCGCAGGATTCATGGTGTCATTTCTCACCAGCACTAGTTCAGATTTTAGTCGAGTCCATGCCGCGGCGTGTTGTGGTACTTCTGCGTGCTCGCGGGGGCCCTGCCAGATATTAGGCAGGTGTACCAGTTTCTTTGGCTATTCAGTGTATATGAGGACTCTTACTCGAAATTAGCCCAAATATGAGTTTGTATGGTGGTAGGATTTGATGGTACTTCCTCGCGTGTTTCGCGAAACTCTCAAATTTTATGCAGTTGTTGTTGTGGCTAGTTCGTAGTTCCTCGCGTTTCTCTTGCATTCGCGCCACACGGGTCAGTTTTCATGCAACTGTTCGAGCAGATTCGATAGTGTATCGAGCGCTGCGTCGTATCGGGGAATACCGACCCCCTGCTGGTATCATTATTCCAGCGCTAAATCCTTCATTACGACCTTAAAAACGAATGCACTTTTCGGTGTCTTCAAACACCGATTTTCGCACACGATTTACGTGAAACGACTGATTGACGTCAAATGAAGGCTAACAAACGAACGAGGTCAATAGCGCAATGTGGCAACACAGATTAAAATTCATAAGCACGCAGCATATGATTACTCACCCGAATAATGACGTGCTGCCTGCAATTACGAGAGCGCAACGCAAGATCTGTCAGTTACGCATTCGCCAAAAAACATTTTGACCACAACATCATCAGAAGTTAATTATGGAAGATAAACAGAACTAGTAACGCTTTCATGCTAAAATGTCTGATGGAGTAAACAGTCGTTGGCGTCCCCTAATGGACTGGAAGCCCGTTTCCAGTGTTATACCAAGCGGGCCAATGAATAAATTTGATACTAGTAGTCGAATGCTATGACTAATAAACACAATTACGAAGCCATTAACAACTGCATTAAGAAAGAAAATTATTAGTTTATTTAGCATACACCCATCTGTGGGTTAAAAGTCGGCAACGCTAGCTGATATGGTGGCTGTCATTCTGGAAGTCATTGCCACGAATCTTGTAGCGGTTGTTACCAGGATCAGCGCGAATTTATTGACTGAAAGCAAGTGGAAGTGAGAATTACGACGTCGAGTAACGTAAGCTCAAATCAGTACTTATTAACAAAGCCGGAATCGTCTTAAACAGTAACACGCACAGGGCCGGAACAGAGTGGAAAGATATTCTGGTATCAACGTAGCGTAGGCTTCAGGTTAAGTACAGGGTGGCTATAACTAAAGTGCAGCTACTCACAGAGGTATCTGTGTGGGCTACAACTATGGGCAGTGCAACTTATTAAATGCGTTAATTCGGAACCGATTTACGCTGGAAAAAGAATAATTCCAATTTTGGCCACTAGGTTGTAACCTCCCAACAGATAAAAAATATAACTATAACATTGACATTTAGTGTAACCTCCCAACACATAAATTTCGTAACCCTGGAACAATAAAATGTAACTAATCTCCTAATAAAAAAATGTGACTCATAGATAACCTTTCAATAATTGACTGTGAATTAAACTGGTAAATTTAGGACGTCAGCAGTGCTGCGTCATGGCCCTGAAACATAATACTGAATAAATTGAAAATTCTTACCTCAATAAGGTCGCCGGATAACGCGTATATATCTGCTCCTACAAGAAATTTTTTTGGCACAGCCCAGTGCAATGCTGGCCGATAGATTTGTCATGTATAAAAAGAACAACTGAATTTTTCTTTACAATAGTCGGGATCACCATGGATTGGAGAAATTAGTAAATTCTTTAAATTGAGATGAATGATTGTCAAAAGTTAATTTTTATAAGAAAGATTATTACTAAGAGATTTTTTGAATAACATTTAGATGGGACTTGATATTACAATACTACATATGCGCAAGGCTGCTTTTACCTTATAGTATATCGCTCAGGCTCCGCCATCGCTCCCCACGACCGGCCCAGCCAACTCCATACACACGACTGCTCGCTAGCAACTACTAACTCCTACTGCCACACAGTTCCTACTGCATACAACACTGCTCTCTGGTCTGAGATTCTCTTATAGCTTACATATCGCAGGCAGCGCGTGAGCAATCCATGGAAATTACATCTGCTCAAGTGCGCTAGCAACAAATTCCTCAGTCATGGACCTCTTACTAGGCGCAATGCAAGAAGGGCGCATAGTAATTTTCCTGTATCAGGAAAGGGATGTGGGCAGAAAAGGTGAAACACGTGAGAAAATCGTAATCTCGATTTTATTATTAACCACCGGCTACACACGTTTTACTCAATATTAATACCGGAGACGGTGACAGGATGCTGTACTGCGCCAAATTTTCACCTTGTGGACAAAATTGGAACTAATTTTTTTCCTGCATAAATCGGTCCCACATTAAACCAATGGCATATTACGAAGTTTTATCTGCACCGTAATTACAGAGCACACTTGACATCCGGCAGTACTGCTCTTTAATTATCACCTAAAACTAAACGAGAAGATCTCAGAATGCCCATCGGTACCGACTGGTCGTCATGTCGTCCTCACGATGTGGATATGGAGGGGCATATGGTCAGCACATCGGTCTTCCGGCTGCTGTCAGTTTTCATGGCCGGAGCCGCTACTTCCAAGGGCTGAGTGCACCCCGCTTGCCAACAGCGCTCGGCAGATCTGAGCAGTGACTCATCCAAGTACCTGACACCGCTTAACGCTGGCGACCTGTTGGAATGGTACTTGAATTACGTAACCATTACGGCACCTCACCTCAACCTCTCAATACCAGCAGTATTCCACTGTGTTTCTGTAAAATTGTTAAGGTATTTCTGTGACAACATTCAGATTTGATTTCATTAATGTAGAAGTACTTCGATACATCGATATGTATACATTGCAATGATATTATTCTTATGTGTATTCTTTCTTTTGTCTCTATGATCATTGACGTACTTGTAACTCAGATTTTTTGGCGCGTAAGCAGTTATTAGAGAGGCAAGCTTCGGTCGTCATGTTAAAAAGACGCAAATTGTAGTCAGTTTATTAAATGTGAACTTTAACAGTGAAGAAGATATTTCCAAGTATGTTTTATATTGTGAAGTGATGTCTTGGAACGAGTTACGTTATATTGCAACAAAAGTGATAAAATAGAAGTGTAACGTAAATTCGGAGTGCTGATTACTTTTTTACATCACCATTGTCCTAACTTGCAAAAGTTTAATATTGAAGAATGGTTTATGAAACACATCTATAAAACTTTTTGAATATCGCAGAATAACACCTAGGCCTCTTTGCATCCGAGCCTGGAATCATCACTACCTAGATTTTCGACGATTGAGCCATGAGTTCACAACGAGACCAGCGTGGGAAACACGAAAAGATGAGTGCCTAGTTCATCCATTATTTCAGGAAATAACTTTATTAACTGTGCTCTAATGACACCTGCCACATAATATAACTTTGTTGTTGCCCGAAAATGCAATATTTAGCAGCGTGAGCAACACTACAATCATAATTAATTTTGGACCTTTGTTGTGGTAGGGTTGTTAGACTGTCCGTAACCAGGTTACCACTGCGGCAAGGCCATGCCTTAATTACAGTGAAGAGCCAAATAATCTGGTACACCTGCCTAACATCGTGTAGGGCCTTCGCGAGCACGCAGAAGTGCCGCAACGTGACGTGGCATGGACTTGACTAATGCCTAAAGTAGTGCTGAAGTGAATTGACACCATGAAGCCTGCAGCGCTGTCCATAAATCCTTAAGAGTACGTGAGGCTGGAGGTCTCTTCTGAACAGCACGTTGCAAGACATCAGAGATATGCTCAATAATGTTCATGTCTGGGGAGTCTGGTCGCCAACGGAATCGTTTAAACACAGAAGAGTGTTCCTGGAGCCATTCAGTACAAATTCTGGGCGTGTGGGGTGTCGCATGATCCTGCTGGAATTGACCAAGTCCGTCGGAATGAACAATGGACATAAATGGCTGCAGGTGATCAGACAGGATGCTGCAATATCCACGCCTATATTTTATTCAAAATAATGGTCACGACAGCACTGTATGTGGAATGTGGCTGAACTTTGATCCTATTCTCGTGATACTGATAAAACGGACTTCATCGTTAGTAAAATAATAAATAATTATTGTCAATGACATACTTTACTATTTGGTAAAAAGTTATACCTCAGACAACACCCATGTAAAAAGGTAATGAAAATCTCAATCTTTTATTATCTATGATTTTTCTAGAAAAATCCGTCTTCTTGTGGAACTGTTGTACTCAGAGGATGTGACTGATATCTCGTAACACACAGGTCTGTAAAAAACTGTATTATGTTGCTAACCAACATTTGAAAATAGAGTCTATGTCTTATTGAAATGAGTAATCTTTGTTTGGAGTTTTATTTCATCGTAATTCCCATCCTATATAAATGTTAAGTTTTCTGCTCAGCTACAAAAGAGCACAGCCATTGGCGCTATCGATCTACAGCTCTTTTTATTAGTAATTGGTCAATACTGAGCCGTCAACATTGAGAAATATTTTCAAATGTTAATGCATATAGTGAAGGTTTATTAGCAGTAAAACACAGCCTGAACCAGAGTCGATAAGTGATCGTCTTATGTTAGCAGCCATATTAGTGAAATATTACTGCGGCAGTTTTAAATTGATATTCTATACAGACATAAATGTTGCTGGTCATAATTGCGATAGTAATTGTGTACTGGTGGCCGAGGACAAACTCCGAAGTAATTAATTCCAGTTAGAATGTGAATACATTGAACTTCTATGAATGCAAACAAAATCATACATATAAATTCTTATCTGCTGGCGTATGAAGCCTGGTTATTTCGTAACAATTTTTATGACATTTTTGACAGGAAAATACATTAGTGTTGTGTACGTGTGGTATTGTGTGATAAAACTGTTCATTTTGCATAAAGAAAAATGTTGTCACCTCGAATAACAGTAGCGTTAAATTCGATAAACGATATGTAACTAGCAAAGAATCTTTTAAATTTGACGAGAAGATGACCGACCTTTTCAAGAACGTTCTGACCTCCACGTATTTTCTCTTTAATGGAGAATACTATGAACAAGCAGAAGGAGTCGCAATGGGGAGCCCACTCTCGCCTGTGGTGGCCAATTTCTAGATGGAGTACTTCGAGGAGGAAGCTTTGGCGTCATCCAAATGGAAACCTGTTTGTTTTCTACGTTATGTGGATGACACGTTCGTGATCTGGCCCCATGGAAGGGGCAAGCTCCTTGACATCCTTACACACCTGAACTCCATACATCCGAACATCAAATTCACTATTGAGACTGAAGCAGCAGGAAGGTTACCATCCTGGACGTCATGGTCAAAAGAAAAGCGGGTGGCACCTTGGGCCACGAGGTATAAAGGAAGAAAACGTACACCGACCTGTATTTGCATGCGGATAGCTGCCACCACCCTGCGCAGAGGAATGGGGTGCTAAAAACACTGGTGCACAGGGCGCGCACCATATCTGACGCAGAGAGTCTGCGCCAAGCGCTGGAACACCTCAAAACTGTATTCCGGAAACACGGGTACTCGGAATGGCAGATCAGACGCGCTCTCCGCCCCACTTCTACAGTACAGCGTGTGGAGACGGAAGAAGCCACGGAGAAAGAGATAGCCACTGCCTATATACCGTAAACTGGCGCACATTCAGGGATAATAGCACGAATATTGAGGAAACACCGAGTAGAAACTATCTTTTGCCCACCAAATAAAACACGAGCATTATTGGGAAGCGTCAAAGACGATCTCGGTTTGCGGAAGGCCGGCATATACCAGATTCCGTGTCAATGTGGGAAGACTTATATTGGACAGACAGTGCACACCATCGAAGATCGTTGCCGAGAACGTCAGAGGCACACTCGACTTGGGTACACCAACAACTCGGCAGTTGCAGAGCACTTTGTCCAAAAATCACGAAATGGGCTACCAACATACCAGGGTCTTGGCACAGACATCTGAATACATGGACAGCGTCGTTAGAGAGGCTATCGAAATTCGTACCAGGGAGGGTCTCATCAACCGAGATTGCGGCTACAACCCCAGCAGGGCATGGGAACCAGCACTGAGTCTAATTAAAAAGACGCTCAACAAAGGAAACGAACGGGCGACCAGGGCGGACGAGGCAGTTACACCGACGCCGCCACAGACGCCGACGCCAGCCTCTCAGCGACCGCCGACGAGCGGCCTCGGGCGCGGACCGCGGAGAGAACGCCTCGCAAGGGGAAGGGATTTAATACGGCCGCCCGCCCTCAGGAACTCAGTTCACTAGCGCACCTGACGATGACGACATGTCTGATTGCCGAAATATTGTGCCTGTTGGACACTATGGGCCGGCAGTACACCCGTGGACTGTTCAAACAGCGCTGAAATTACTGAAAATCATAACTCTTTTAGTTTAGATTACTTATCATACATTTAGATTGTTTGCTGGTTATTTATTATTACTTCTGTGAACGAACTTAGTTCCATTTACACTGCTTGACAGACAACATTGCTACACGTTCCCAGGTGGATATTTCTTTAACAAAACAACGGTCGCTAGCCGGAAAAAAAAGCACTCCGTCTTCAGGCCACAAGTGGCCCATCGGTACCATCCGACCGCCGTGTCATCCTCAGAGAGGATGCGGATAGGAGGGGCGTGTGGTCAGCACACCGCTCTCCCGGTCGTTATGATGGTTTTATGTGACCGGAGCCCCTACTATTCGGTCGAGTAGCTCCTAAATTGGCACCACGAGGCTGAGTGCACATGGCGGCTGGATAGTCACCCATCCAAATGCCGGCCACGCCCGACAGCGCTTAACTTCGGCGATCTCACGGGAACCGGTGTATCCACTGCGGCAATGCCGTTGCCCTAGCCGGGAAAAGCAGTGACTTAATAAAACATCATGTTACATTAAGAATAAGTAACTAGTTTTATTGTAATCTTACTGAACTTGTACAACACAACTCACGCAATTACACCACATGGACGCCCGTTGTGGCGGAGCGGTTCTAGCCCCTTCAGTCTGAAACCGCGCTGCTGCTAAGGTCGCAGGTTCTAATCCTGCCTCGGGCATGAATGTGTGTCCTTAGGTTGGTTAGGTTTAAGTAGTTCTAAGTCTAGGGGACTGATGAGCTCAGATGTTAAGTCCCATAGTGCTCAGAGCCATTTGAACCATTCAAGAGGCTGCGTGTATGGGACGTGGAAGCACATGCGAACGCCTGATCATAGTAGTCTGAGTATAAAGCGGTTGTTTTGGCTCCAACATAAACGAGACCGAGTCCTCCTGCTGAAGTGGGGAGGGGGAGGGTGTCACAGCGGATTAAAGGTCGTTCCTGCCAATGCAAAGTACTCAATGGCCTCCTGGAATTGTCGTCATAGGGCAATTGGCAGAGGGAAGATTTGGGCTACGTCTACCATCTTGGGCGCCAGCTAGGTGTTGGCACAGGCCTCTCGCTGGATTGCATTCAGGCTGTGGTGGAGGTTGTGTTGGATATGTGCTCATATAAGCTGAAACAAATGTTGGTAGGCGTATACTGCCATATGGTGGGTACGTCCATTAAGTGTGATGCCTGGGTAACGGAGTTTGTTCACTGTAGGCAGTGGCAGTGGCCCTTCATCTTAGAGCCCACGACCTACGTCCATAATCACTGATGCTTCTGGAGCTTGTTCCATACTGCAGAATCCATGTGATGGCGTTATGTGTTTCCGTTGGTGTCAGTATGAGCAGCAGGAGGTCGTCTGCATATGCCTGGCAACAGAAGGTATGGCCATGGAGGATGAGACCCTTAAGGCGTGGTAAGAGGCCCCCAATAAGGTGTTAGCAGGCGATGGATGACAGCACATTATACATGGGGCATCCCTGTCTGACAAAAGTCGTGTTTAAATCTATTCACCCTCTTGTCCATTGACTTGAATACTTGATGTGCTACTGGCAAGCAGGCATCTCAAGGTGTCGACGAATGGCATGGGAAACCAAATATGCATCGACGCTGGAACTGGTGTCAGGCCCTATCAAAAGCACTATCAAAATCATTTAATACAAGTGCCGCACAGAGGCGGCAGTAGGTGTCGAGCGCAATGAGATCCCGAGATTCGCCTGTGGCAGTTTGTAGGTTAGCACCACGGGCTTGCAAAGTCTGCTCCAGTGGAAGGATTGTGGTTAGTACCGTGTATATGTGCCACTAATAGGCGCACATAGAAGAGTAAGGTGGCGAAAATTTGTGATCTCAGGACCTCAAGACAGTTTACGTGCCGAAATTAAAATGCCACTCATGGTCGTTGGCACTTGGTGGTTGGGAGTGAGCAGCTCCTGACACATTTCGGTTCACTTCTGCATCACGGAACGCTGGATAGAATTCAACTAGAAGGCCGTCTGGGGCTGGCGGCTTGTTCGTCACGCTTATGGCGATTGCATCCGCCACCTTGTCTGTAGTAACTGCCACCACCAAACATATTGCCTCTGCAGCGTCGAGAGTATGTGTGAGGTGTTGGAGAATGTCCTCAGTTGTCACATCGTTTGCGCGTCTGTCGTCGTAAAATTACCGATAGTGGTCAGCAAAGGTGGAAACAATATTCCATTGTGTATTGTCTTGCTTGAGGAGGGTGGTGATAAGTTGTTGACGGCGGCGACGACGACGATGGTCAGACGTGTTTTGGAGCATATATAGTGTTTCCTTAGGTGCGATGTACTGTTTGCTTGATCTCACCACCATACTTGTACACTGTAGCTTATCGCGTGTCACTGAATCAAGTCCGGTAGTAATGCATTGTCGTTCCCTCTGCGTTTCAGGTGATGGAGGTGCTGTGGCCTTCTCCACCAGACATCACGGCGCCTAGAGTATCAGCAACTAAACTGACAGCCTGCAGCCGCGGGTTGCCCGCTTCGCAGGCACATCGAAGCACTACACAACTGACAGGCAATATTGATGAACGGCCATAACAACAACAACACCACAGCAAAGACACCAGCGGCCACCAGGGGCCACTACCGGCCCACATAAACATAAGGAAGAGGTCGCTGCAGATCCTAGAACTATTCTCACACATCAAACCACGTGATGGAAAATAGTTCCGAGGTATTCATCTGCCGAAGCGCTATAAAGGCCGGCGCTCGGCCGCACATCGGTATTTCATCGACCGCCAGCAGACGTGGATAGCTGCCACCCCAGCAGCCCGGCTTGGATCTTCTCACTGATCTCTGGATTAGGCTTGGTATATCGGAGAAGTCTCTTGCGGAGACTAGAAAGAAATTATTTCAGTTGTTTTCTGTATTATTCTTGTATGTAGTTGTGATTCGGAGACAGATCACTGTTTTGTGTTGGTGTTATACTTGGAGAATTTGTTTTGGTTAATTGAACAGTCCAATAAATTGTTTTCGGACTTTGATCGTTAGTTTCTTCTGCTTCCACAGACATATCAGGAGGTTGCTTGTCGAGCAAGGTGTGGTAAAAATGCATGGTGCCAAGGAGCCACATAGTCTAATCTTCCTCGGATTGGACCAGCTCCGTCGTTATCATTGGTTTGGTGCAGTTGAGCCACCACATCAGTGTAGAAGCCCTCCTGGGAAGACAGCGTTCACAGGAAGTCCACACTGCTACAACGCGCTGTCAACAAATTGGGTCGCAAAGGAGGGACGTGCTAAGTTTCCATGTCCGACAGCTGCACCAGGCTGACTGCAGTGGAAGTAGGAGAGAGCTTAGGTGCGCGCAGTTGCCAGAAAAGGCGAGTGCCCATTTTTCTGCGGCGAGAACTCCGGACTGGAGAGTGTTGCAGAGGTAGACGCGGCATGTGCTCCTTGGAGAATGTCGTGTGAGATATGTGTGAGCTCGAGAGTCCTAAAGGATCTCGTCCCATGCGTCAATAAGGTGGTGTTCTTCCACGACTTTACATAGGGTTTGGGGTAGTGAGTAGTTGGGATGTTGGTCTTTCAAATGTAGCACAGAAAATCGTCTGCAACTATAGTGTATTGCCGCGCGGTATTAGCCGAGCGGTCTGGGGCGCTGCAGTCATGGACTGTGCGGCTGGTCCCAGCGGAGGTTCGAGTCCTCCCTCGGGCATGTGTGTGTGTGTGTGTGTGTGTGTGTGTGTGTGTGTGTGTGTGTGTAGGTGTGTGTGTTTGTCCTTAGGATAATTTAGGTTAATTAGTGTGTAAGCTTAGGGACTGATGACCCTAGCAGTTAAGTCCCATATGATTTCACACACATTTGAACATTTTTTTATAATGTATTCAAGACATAGGGAAGTGATGTCTACAGAATAAAAACAGGACGGAGAAGCTGGTGAGATGTGCCCGACAGAGCATACAGCTCGATTATGCGAATTCCGAGTCTGATAACGGCCATGCCCCTTGCATATGAGAGTAGGTCACGTCTATGGTGCCCTCTCGGACGTCGATCGTCCACATCACACCCAGCCTGATCACTAACAGCGTGATACAAGTTGTATCCGTAAATGATCGGAATCGTCACAATATGCACGCCTTACAATAGAGCAATGTCGACATCTGACGCGCGAATCACGTATTGGAATAATCGCCGGCCGGGGTGGCCGAGCGATTCTAGGCGCTACAGTCTGGAACCGCGTGACCGCTATGGTCGCAGCTGCGAATCCTGCCTCAGGCATGAAGGTGTGTGATTTCCTTAGGTTAGTTAGGTTTAAGTCGTTCTAAGTTCTATGGGACTGATGACCTCAGAAGTTAAGTCCCAAAGTGCTCAGAGCCATTTGAACCATTTTTTTGGAATAATCGTATGTTCACTGTACTGGGAATAATATTAGTATTGACTGTGGCCACTCTGCATACTTGTCGTGGAGTCGCCAAAAGTTGATCTACCATCACTGAGAGAGGAATGAGTTTAGTCAATGGGTGACTTACTCCACCTCGTCTGACCACAGGGGGTCCACTTGAAAGTCGTTGATGGGTGGGGCTAATCGGGTACATCGACCTCAATGGGATCGCCGACACGTCTTCTTCATCATCTCTGAATGCCGTTGTGGCGCGAGAGTGTTTGGTATCCATACAGTCCTCCCTGGTGAGAGAGTGGTTGTACTATGTTGGTGGGGAGACACCTAGACAACTGTCTCCAAATGCACCTTGTTTGTCACACCATCCACAGAGGGGATAGCGCTGCCGTGATCGTTACGCAAGGTTCTCCATCACTGTCACAGTCAGCTGACATCGAGAGGTGGACGTCATCTGTACGTGTGTCATCGTCATCCTTTTGCATGGGATTGTCACCTGCTCCTGGTATCGACCTGTGCCTCCACTAGCGCCGCCGTGGCGAAAGTTGCTGGCGACCGTGTCTTTCCGCATCAGACGATGGCAACGAGTCTGCCATCTGGGTTCGAAAGCTTCCTTTGGTGCCACAAGGGAGCCAAGTGCAGACACGGTGGCAACGACGGTCGAGGTGTTACGTAGAACAAGTGGCTATGTGGCGGCCTCACTGTCCACCTGTCCCTTCGTGTCGCCCAAACAGTCGTTTTGTGGTGGCTGTTGCAGGCTTGCGTGGCTAAGCAGCAGGCTTCGTAAAACAGAGGCGGAGGTAAGCGCCACTATTTACGTCACAGGCAGAGTTGGGCGTCATGACTGTGGGCTGTAACTGTGAGATCTGACTGAAGATGCCCTCTTCTGCATCCCAAGACATGTGGGGTTGGCCGTCGTACATGATAACGGCTCTGCAGCCCCTTACACAGAGGTAGGGTGGCACATGCCTACAGAGATCGATCGATCTTGTCGGACACCACTGAACCGTGATTTATTTACAAAGACTATTCTTAAGAATTTATTTTATTTACTAGCGATTCATCAAGAACATTAACACATTTAATCACACACTATGTAAGCATGGAAGTAGTTGCCAGGGAGTAACTGATGAAATCTTAACCAAATTCCTTTCAACAAATGGGAATTTTATTCACTTTAATAGTGCCTAAAAGTATTTTTTAAATGAAACAGATCTAAAAGTATAATCAGAGAGCACCCTCTCAATATCAAAGTTACAATTTATTCAGAGGCAGAAAGAAACAAGTTTCGACTCTATGAGCTTTTGGGCACAGAACCTTGCCGCTCCCTTTGACACGGCCGTAGTTACGACCGCTCACAACAGCCTCTGAAAGACTACACTGGTGCACATCTGCAACACACCAGATAACTTTAAACTAAGAGTCTTAACAATTTACACAAGCACACAAACTATGCACCCCCCGTAGGAGGGATGGAAATGGTACAAAACACTAACAATTAAAATATTAACCTTGCCACCGAAGATGCAACTTGATTTTAACTTCTAAGAAAAGTCTTACGGTGAAAGGCTGGCAACTTTATATACTAAAATGATCATTTAAATAAAAGCCCATGAAATGCAATCTTACATAAAATTCTACAAGGTTGGCCAAACAATAGTTAAGATGCTCTACAGTACACAGATACCGCCTCTCAAGATCATAGGCAATAATATCAAAGTTTCCAAAGATCAAAACATATTTCAGGTATCAGGCCGTTACACTGCAAGCAATAAATTCGTTAACACACCAAATCCGACAAACATGACAGAGGCAGCTACTAACGTACGGTAGATTGATAGGGAGATTACCGAACAACCCGAACCGCAGGTTGCTCTAACCCGCCCCTACTCCACAAGGGAAAAACGGACCACCCAATTTATAAACAACCACCTTCCTGCGCGTGGGCAAACGGAGAAAAATGGTGGAAAGACCCCAAAGCAAAACGGCTGGAGACCTCACCAAGAAAACAAGTAGAATTTAACAAGAGTAAATCAAACAACATTTCACCAATCACTTAACTTCTAATAAACTGCGATTTCTCGAGAAGACCTGGCGCAGCACCCCCAAATCGCTCTCCCGAACCGTCCGCTGCCAGCCGGTTCAACGGACGCAGGAAGGCGCGCCGATCTCCCGTCTCAGGGCGTCGCAGCTCGCACCCGCCAGACTGATGTCGTGGGTTGACTCCTGTTGCTCTCGTGTCGACCGCGAAGTCGCTACCCCACCCCCCCCCCCCCCCCGCTATACGCCGCGGCCCACTGGACTCACGTGGCGACCTCACATGCGCCGACGCTCAATACGGACCAGTCATCTTGTGTCTCAGTACGCGACCGACCAACCGATCGATCCAACCGGCCTTAAAGGTCGATCCGAACGACAGACATCCTGGCACTCCAGGCGGCAGACGAACATTGACTAAGCGATCACTCGGTCGGACCGACCCCTGCAGAGCAAACATGCCCTCAGGCTACCCGACATCCCTGCCCCGGGAGGAGACCGGCCTACCGATCAATCCAACCGCCAATGTCCATTGCCTGAACAAAGTCGAGCAGACTGGCGGCCTAACACATACTAGCACCCGGACGACAGACAGACACTGACTTACTCACACTGACCCAGCTGACCAATTGACCGACTCGCCGAGAATGGCAGACTCAAAGTGACCCCTGGCGAGCTCATAGCGCCCCTTAAATGCACGTGAACAGGCAACCGTTCCCCTTTCCCACCAGAGGGAGACACCAAATCTGCGATTGCCACAGCGGCGCCACCGACAGAAACGGAGGGCGACTGCTTCGCGCTGCGTGCTGCGGCCCGCTCTTCAAAACGGCAATTTTTGCCACGGCTCTTGACAAAGTATGTCTTGAACTGTGCTCATTTCTCGGCTATGTGGTTAAGGACCGTTCCGAAGGGACAGAGGGTGGCAATCACAGCTTCAGCAGGTAGTTCAAAATGCAGCTCGAAATCTCTAATTGTTCATACGCCCAAACCCACGTGATGAACAGTGACAGTGCCTGTGTTGCCATCTGAGGGGCAGAAGCAGAGTCCTCAATGTGATTTCCTTGTGATTTTGTCGCACGTGGAGTCATAGATGATCTCCACATACACTTCACTGCTGACGATGAAAAAATGTATATCTAAGACGTCTGATGCTCGTATCTTCACCTCGTCTCCTAAGATACGGTTCACAACAAGCGTTTTGGGTCGTGCAAAGTCGAGACAGAGGTGAATCGTAGCGTTGCTTTACGCTATTGGTTCGCCATGTGATCTTGCTAGCACACACGATATAAAATAAACACAGGTGAGCGTTGCCCTACGTGAAGAACACAGACACACGTTTGCCCCATACCACTTCCGAAAACAGACTGCCCCTAGACTGTCTTTTTTTGTTTTGTTTGAGTCATCAGTCTTCTGACTGGCTGGATGTGGCCCGCCATGAATTCTTCTCCTGTATCAGTCTCTTCATCTCAGGCTAGCACATTCAACCTATGTCCTCAATTATTTGCTGGATGTATTTCAGTCTGTCACCCCTTTATGTCTTTGTCCTCTACAGCTCCCTCTAGCATCATGGAAGTCATTCCTAGATGTCTTAACTGATGTCTGAACATCGTGTCCCTCCTGCTTATCAGTGTTTTCCACATATTCCCTTAGTCTCCGATTCTGCCCAGAACCTCCTCATTCCTTACCTCATCAATCCACCTAATTTTCAATATTCGTCTGTAGCACCACATTTCAAATGCTTCGATTTTCTTCTGTTCCGGTCTTCCCACAGTCCGCATTTCACTACTAAACAATGCTGTACTCCAAACTAACATATCCAGAAATTTCTTCCTCAAATGATGGCCTATGTTTCATATTAATAGAATTCTCTTGGCCAGGAATGCCTTATTTGCTAGTGCTAGTCTCCTTTTTTGTCCTCCTTGATCCGTCTGTTATTGGTTATTTTGATGCCTAGGGAGCAGTCCTTTACTTCATCTACTTCATGGCTATCAATCCTGATATTAAGTTTCTCATTTTTCTCATTTCTGCTACTTTTCATTTCTTAAGTCTTTCTTTTATTAATTCTCAGTTCTTATTCTGTATTCATTAGAGTGTTCATTGCATTCAGCATATCATGTAATTCTTCTTCACTTCCATTCAGGAAAGCAATGCCATCAGCGGATCATATCATTGATATCCTTTCACTATGAATTTTAGTCCCACTCCTGAACCTTTATTTTATTTCCATCATTGCTTCTTCGATATTCAGACTGAACAGGAGGGGTGATTACTACATCCCTGTCTTACACCCTTTTTAACCCGAGCATTTCGTGATTGGTCATCTACTCTTATTATTCCCTCTTGACTCTTGTATAATACCGTCTCTCACTATAGCTTACCCATATTTTTCTCAGGATTTCGAACATCTTGCAACACTTTACAATGTCGAAAGCTTTTTCCAGCTCGACAAATCCTATGAAAGTGTCTTGATTTTTATTTAGTCTTCCTTTCATTATCAAACGCAACGTCAGAATTAACTCTCTGCTGCCTTAACAATGAACTGTCCTACCTTCCTATTCATAACGAATCCTACTCCCATTATATCACTTTCTGCTGCTGTTGATATTATCCTAAACTCATCCGACCAGGAATCCTTGGCTTCAATCCATTTCACGTCACTGAAGCCTACTGTATCTAGATTGTGCCTTTGCATTTCCCTTTTCAGATTTTCTATCTTCCCTACCACGTTCAAGCTTCTGACATTCCACGGCCCGACTCGTAGAACATTATCCTTTTGTTGGTGGTCACCTCCTCTTTGGCTGTCCCCTCCCGTAGAAGCGAATTGGGGACTGTTCCGGAATCTTTTGTCAGTGGGGATATCATCATGACACTTTTTCAATTACAGACCACACATCCTGTGGATAAATTTTATGTGTCTTTAATGCAATGGTTCCCATTGCCTTCTGCAATGCGATGTCATTGATCATTGCTGATTCTTCCGCCTTTAGAGGAAATTTCCCACTCAGGACAATACCCTGGACCTCTGTTCGCTCCTCCGCCCTTTTTGACAAGGCCGTTGACAGGATGAGTGTGTCTTTTTATGCCGGAAGTCTTCGGCCGCCAATGCTGATTATTAATCAGAATTGAAGCGGTTACTGGTTTCGAACCTGGCACGAAGAAAATTTTGATTTTTAATCAAAGATGCTACCCCTAGACTACGGGTTATATAACTAACAGTAACTGCAATAGCAGCGGATGCAACTTTTGGAGAAACTATTTTCTCGTTCAAAAATGGCCCCACCCTCCCAGGTTTCAAACGTCCGCCATTCTATTACTTCGTCAAATTTCAAAACACTTTACTTTTACTCCATGTGCTATATCCTATAGATTAAGAAGATTTATTCTTTTTCTTTATTTTTTTGTTTCAGGTAAAAGATACAGACTGCAGAAATTTCGTCATAGATACACCTCATTTTGGAGAGAGAAAATTTTACTCCTGGAATGGGCTTAATGATGACTGGCTTTCTGTAAAATCGATAAGAAAATGTCAAAGAATCAATAAACAATGTTCAAAAAGATTTACGTTGATTGCTTCGTTAGTTCTCCAAAAAAATCGTAAAAATTGCTTATATTATAGGCTGACTGAGGAGAATGGACCTTAAGAAAAGGTCTAGAGCTTTAGTGGGCAGTTCGATACACGGTACCAACTAAATACAAAATATTTACAGTAAAAAAATCGAAGTTAGTATCGGATAACACAATTTAGCTATATAATCCAAGCGGAAACTTCGATACACGTTTACGGGTATGTGAATGTACAGCAGTAAATCGAAACAGATATCACACGAGAACTTTGTTTATCGACATAACACGAACTGAAAAAGCCCTACAGCTGTAATGAGGGATCGCGATAGCAATACGGATCTTAAAAGAAGTATTCATCGTAAAGAAAAAAAGGATGTAAAATAACTAAATATTCTAATTCCCTTCGAAACATAAGCTGCAGTTTCTCATACACAGAAAAGACCAGAAATATGATTTCTTTTGAAACGAACAAAAATACGACAATAGCGCTGTAAAGAACGGAAATTCAAACCGTGTACCGAGAAGCACGTCACAGCTGCCATTATTATTGCGTCACTGATAAAGCCTATTAGTACTGCAAATGTGATATGTCGGGAATACCCTCTGTACCGAGGCATGTACACGAAAAATACGAAACGAATCAGAGCAAGCTCGTAAACGAGCCGTATTAAACGTTCATTGTGGAGAAAAATAAGTAAAGGCTTCCATAATGTGACGCACGAGTAAGCGGCTATCAAGCGAGAGACCGGGCTTTAGTACGCGATCGTTAACTAATCCAAACCTGATCATGACAGATCAGCTGTCAAAAAAGGGAACATCGTTACAGCGATGTGAACACACTGAGACCAAGATAAAAAGTACTTAATGAGAATCGATAACGCATAATGGGATATGCATGCCGATTAAACTGTGTCTGAAGTCACAAGATGGAACGAATTAGAATTATAGTGTGTTAAACATAATAAAGTTTACAAATATAACAAAGGATACAAAATTTCGATAAATCGTATCATATTCACGCATAATCCTACATGTACTTCAGTTGCAATCAGATGTATTTAATTTTATACAACATAGCGTTATCGTAAAACCTCAGAATAAAACCTTCCTTTTGACTTAAAGAAGAGCAGAAATTTTCAAATTTCAGTTTCGGAGTATAATCAATTGACAGTTTTATTGTTACTTACGTGTAAGCATATAGGTAATAAAATACAAAGGCTAGTATGCACCTCAAACATCAAAAACATTGTGACGTTAGGACACAGCTGCGTGAAATTTAGTATAAAATGAAATTAACACAAAAACAGAATGTTTTTCATGTAATAAATTTGACATCAGCATTACTATGATCAAGTTTCAAGGAGTGCAGAGACACCTTGCTTGTGTCCATTCCTTCAATATTTTTCCTTTTATGTTGCTAATATTTAAAAAAAAAAAAAGGTGTTGAGATTTGATATTTATGTGGTATAATACATGTGATCAGGTGCATAATTCATACGTACTTTTATCACTTAGAACTCATTTAGTATTACGGATAGAATAGAAAAAACGCACCTAGGTTGTTTAGAGCATGTCAAAACAATGGAAGAAGGCCGATGGCAGCATTTTCATGACAACCTCCTGAAAGAAGAAGAAGAGGATGACCGCAGAAAGGTGTATCCAAGAAAGGACGGAGAGAAGAGGAGTAGAAGAAGATGAGGACGAATGGCGAGATCGAGGTGTCTGGTGGCAGAGATGAGGTATGCGGATCTGTAGGACACCCTCTTACAGGCATTGTGCGATGAAGTTTTCAATAAAACGCGAAATTAGTAACCTAAGACGCCAAATAACATTAGAATCAAACATGAGAAATAACTGTAAATCAAGAACCACATCAACACAGCCCACAATTCACCTTCACTGTGAGATCGTATGCAGTCACCCTGGTGATGGACTGATTAAAATATTTTTTTAGTATCTGTCAGATATTGGATATTTAAATTATTTGTTCGAGAATCTGCTGCGTCTTCTAACTATATATTATCCTCAGATCCTTATTTTTCCCGTCAAGAAGGAGCTACTCGGTGGGATACTGGTGGTAGCGCAAAAATAGCTGTAAAAATTTCACGACTACTGTCCTACAGCGTGACGTGACTTTCCCAAAAGTGTCGGCGGAGATGGTTACGAAAGTAATTAAAAAATCATTGTAATGTACCACGATAAATCCTGTATATTTCTCAATTAAAGTACACGATCTCGAGGTTCATGGCCTTCACAAATTTCAGTAGTTTACAAAAGGGCTAACAGTTCATGAATTATGTATTATAACAAAGCAAATGTCATCGCAAGATTCACACTACTCTGCAACAAACTCTTAAAAATGTTTGGTTCCTGTTTGTTAGACAAGTAAACACGCAGCCATCTACATCTACGTTTACATTAACATCATTGTCCGTAACCCACCCAACGATGTGTGTCGGAAGATACTGCTGATACCACTAACTGATGCCACCTTTCCTATTTCACTCACGAATGGTGCGAGGCAAGAGTGATTGTGGCTATTGGCTCTAACGTCGCGAGATGTATGTGTGAGGAAGCAATAAGAAGTCCGACTCTTGCGGGAAAGTGGTCACTCGAAATTTCAGTAGTAAACCTGCCCGTGATGCACAACGCCTCTTATGTAACTGAAGTTTGTTGAGCATTTCTGTAAGGTTCTTTTCCGCCGACTAAACGACCCCATGACGAAACGCACCACTCTTCGTTGGATCTTCTCCATCTCTTCTATCAGTTCTATCTGGTAAGGATTCCATATTGATGAAGAATACTCAAGAAATGGTCTAACAAACACCTCGTAGGCCTCTTCCTTCGTGAATGAGTTAAATTTCCTTAAGATGCTTCTTATCAATCTCAATCTGATATCTTGCTTTCTTAATATTTTTTTTACGTGGCCATTACATTCAGGATGCATATCAATAGTTACTGTTAAGTATTTTACGGTAGATACTGTTTCCAGCAATTTTTCATCACTAGTGTAGTTGTACATTCGTGGATTTCTTTTCCTGTGTATGCGCAATGTGTTACATTTATTTACGTTCAGGGTCCACTGCCAGAGCCTGCTCCATTCGTCAATCCTCTGCAGTCATCCGGCAAATCGATACTGTGATCTTACGTGGTTACTTTCTTATGGACAACCGCATCTTCTGCCAACAGTCTTAAAGAGCTTCCGATGCTCTGTACCAGTTGATTCAGATACATTGTAAACAGTAACCGTCCGATCACACTTCCTCGAGGTATTCCGGAAATGAAAGTCTAACTGACTAATTTAGTCCTAAAAATGCTTTACTGGACACTCTGTTTTTTCTTAGCAGGCACAGAAGAAGTACGAAGCCTGGAGTGGTGAGACGAACTCGAATGAAAGTTTATAAGTTCCAACGGCCCATTTCATAAGAAAGCTCTACAGCAAAGTATGTCCTCATCGAAAAGCAGAGCTTGAACTTCGGTCCCGCGCTCTCTGATCGTTCAACATGGCTGCCTGTCGCAATGGTACTGAGAGTGTGTCAGACGCCAGTCCTTTTACAACCTATGACGAACGTTGACGAATCCCGACTTATAAATAATAACCAATTACCAGTCAATTAGCAACCGTTTTTATTAACTTTATACTCATTTGTGTCTCAGGAAAACAAATACCTCTCCCAAATACACCAAATCAGCCGTAGAAATCTAGTTCTGGTATTTAGCAACCTGTCGTAATAGTTTCTCAACAGGTGATGCCTTACAATGAATACGATCGATGTGTATCAAACTAGCATTAAAACTAACAGTAAGTTTCTTACTGAATCATCTATAAAAAACTTATTTCCACCACAAGGGCTACTCAGGAGAATTCCACCACTGCGCTAATAGTTTTGAGCTTCAAATTTTCAAATATGACACAGTTTATTATTTTTCAATAGGCCTAAGTCTAAATTTGTAACGCAGTCTATTGTGTTTACCAAACAACTTTCATAATTTTTAATTTAGGAAAGCATTGTTTTTAAGACACTGTTTGGGTCACAATTGAAACAACAATTAACTTCGAAACTTGCGCGCCTCTAGAAACGTATCGATCTTTGGTACAGTAGACCCAGCGTCTTACAATTTCGAACCAGCTACTTTCAGAACATTCTACACTGATGTGTTGAATGAGACAATATGTTACGTGACTTTCACTTTTATTAGGAAGCATTGTGCAATATTGCGACTTGACTATGTACTAGCAGCGGGCACATATGTGAGCGGCGTTGTGGATAGGGAATTAGTCATTTGGTATGCAAGTTGTCGTCCGCCTCATGTCACAGTGAGATGACAGATAAAAATATGCGGAAATGAAAACAATGTTCAATAATGCTTTTAGGCGATTGATTGCACTTTGTTAGAGACTCACTAAAGTACCCCAGGTGTACCATTATTACCAATTAAAACTATTTAATTGATCGAGATTCGAATTTCCCTTCGCGAGAAATGCCTCTTACTAACTGAGTATCTTGAGTTGGAATTTGAAAAATGAAAACAAAGACGACTGTGTTGCATTAGCCGTCTAACTTTTTTTGCTCAAGACCCGATACTCACATTGTGGTTCAAATGGCTCTGAGCACAATGGGACTTAACTTCTGAGGTCATCAGTCCCCTAGAACTTAGAACTACTTAAACCTAACTAACCTAAGGACATCACACACACCCATGCCCAAGGCAGGATTCGAACCTGCGACCGTAGCGGACGCGCGGTTCCAGACTGTAGCGCCTAGAACCGCTCGGCCACCCCGGCTGGCCTGACATTGTGGGAAAGCACCTCAGGCCGCATATGTACCGCTCTCATTATTAACTGTTAACCTACATAGATCAGTTTGTTATGAGCCCCAAATGCACTATGATTAACTAATAAATTGCCCTTCGGCCTTCAAGGACAGATTCTTCAAAGTTCACACCATTCGGAACACTTAGTGTCGACTGTTCTCTGTTTCAGAGGGAAAAGACCCACCGTGGTTCGACAGTCACGTAACAAAGCTGCTAAACAAAGAGAACTTCACTGCAAATTTGAGCATGGTCAAAGCCTCAGAGACAAACAAAAATTAAACTAAGCCAAAATTACGTAAGGAGAGCAATGCTTAAAGCGTTCAGCAAATCCGAAAGTAAAATTCCGTCTGCTGACTTGACAGACAATTCTAGGACTTTTTGATCTTACGTTAAATCACTAAAAAGATCGAAGGAATATGTACAGAAACTTTGTGGCCATAATGCTATTGCAACGGATGACGACAGGGAAAAGGTGCGAAGTACTAAACGTCCTTTTCCAAAAGTGTTTTTCAGAGGAAAACAGAACAGTAACACCTCCTATAAGTCGTCGCACGAACGACAAAGTGGCTCATATCGAAATGAGAGACCATGCGACACAAAAACAACTGAATTCGCTCGACAGAGGGAAGGCCACCTGATCTCACTAGATACCAACACGATCCTACACACAGCATGCGAAAGAACTTGCTGCAGTAGTGTACCGTAGGTCTTTGGACGTTCGAAGCGTTCATGACGATTGGGGAAAAAACACAGATCATTTCAAGAAGGGTCTGTATCCCTGCCGTCGGTCAGTTGTACATTTTGGAACGCGTTTTATGCTCGCGTAGTATGACACTTCTGGAGACCGAAAATCTCCTCTGTAGGAACCAAAAAGGGTTCCGAAAACAACAAACGTGTGAGAAATTGCTCGTTCTGATCGTTCACGAGATAACAGAAATCAGTAGATGCCGTAATCCTTGACTTCCGAAAGCTATTGATACAGATGCGCACTGCCACCGACTGAACAAAATGCGAACGTACAAAATGTCACACCAACTGTGTGACTAGACTGAAGAGTTTCTAGCAAACAGAAGACAGCGTGTCATTCTGGGAGGAGGCAAGTCTTCAAGCGTAAAGGAAGCTTCGGGCGTGCGCCAGGGGATTGTCGTAGGACCATTACTTTTCACAATATATGTAAATGGCCTACTAGACAATGTCGAAAGTTGTCCGTCGCTTTTCGCGGATGATGCTGTTGTATACAGAGAAGTCACGACGCTAGAAAATTGTAGTAAAATGCAGGAAGACCTTCAAACGTTCGTCGCTTGGCGCAGGGAGTGGCAGTTGGCCCTCAACAGAAACTAATAGAAGGTATTGCCTATACACAGACAGAACAACCCATTGTTATACGATTTCACGTCTGCAGAACAATCACTGAAGACAGCTCCTGCCATAAAATATGTATGAGTATGCGTACGGAGCATAAAACTAACTGCAGAACAGATTCATAGGAACAATCCTCAGGAAATATAGTCCATCAACAAAGGAGGTTACTTAGATAACACTCGTTTGACTAATACTTGGATATTGCTCTCCAGCATGGGATCCCTACCAGATAGGATTTATATACGACATAGACAAGATCCAAAGCAGCACACTTCGTTACCCAACCGCAGACATTGCAAGTGAGTCGTTCTGCATCACGTTGTGGTTTACTGGTACACAATATGTGACCAAAAGTATGGGGACTGCCCCCAAAACATGCGTTCTTCATATTAGGTGCATAATGCTGTCTCCTACTCCCAGGTACTCCATATCATCGATCGCAGTAGTCATTAGACATCGTGAGAGAGCAGAATGGGGCGCTCCGAGGAACTCTCGAACTCTGAACTTGGTCACGTGATTGGGTGTCACTTGTGTCATACTTCTTCCACGCGAGATTTCCACACTCCTAAACATCCCTAGGTCCACTATTTCTGATTTGATAGTGAAGTGGAAACGTGAGGGGACACGCACAACACAAAAGCGTAAAGGCCGACCTTGTCTGTTGACTGACAGAGACCGCCGACAGTTGAAGACAGTCGTAATGTGTAATAGTCACACATCTATCCAGACGATCACACAGGAATTCCAACTGCATCAGCATTCACTGCAAGTACTGTGACAGTTAGGTGGGAGGTGAGAAAACTTGGATTTCATAGTCGAGCGGCTGCTCATAAACCACAAATGACGCTGGTAAATGCCAAACGGCGCCTCGCTTGGTGTAAGGAGCGTAAACAATGGACGACTGAACAGTAAAAAAACCTTGTGTGGACTGACGAATCACGATACACAATGTGGCGATCCGATGGCAGGGTGTCGGTATGGCGAATGCCTGGTGAACGTCGCCTGTCTGTGTGTGTAATGCCAACAGTAAAATTTGGAGAAAGTGGTGTTATGGTGTGGTCGTAGTTTTCATGGAGTGGGCTTGCACCCCTTGTTATTTTGCATGGCACTATCGCAGCACAGACCTACATCGATGTTTTAAGCACCTTCTTGTTTCCCACTGTTGACGAGCAATTCGGGGATGGCTACTGCGTCTTTCAACACGATCGAGCACCTGTTCATACTGCAAGGCCTGTGGCAGAGTGGCTAGACAACAATAACATCACTGTAATGGACTGGCCTGCACAGAGTCCTGACCTGAATCCTCCAGAACACCTTTGGGATGTTTTGGAACGCCAACTCCGTGGCAGGCCTCGCCGACTGACATCGACACCTCTCCTCTGTGCAGCACTCCGTAAAGAATGGGGTGCGTTCCGCAAGAAATCTTCCAGCACCTGACTGAATGTATGTCTGCGTAAGTGGAAGCTGTCATCAAGGCTAAGGGTGGGCCAACACCATATTGAATTACAGCATTACCGATGGAGGGCGCCACGAACTTGTAAGTCATTTTCAGCCAGGTGTGCCGGCCGTTGTGTCCGAGCGGTTCTAGGCGCTTCAGTCTGGAACCGCGCGACCGCTACAGTCGCAGGTTCGAATCCTGCCTCGGGCATGGATGTGTGTGATGTCCTTAGGTTAGTTATGTTTAAGTAGTTCTAAGTCTAGGGGACTGATGACCTTAGATGTTAAGTCCCATAGTGCTCAGAGCCATTTGAACCATTTTTTTTTTCAGCCAAGTGTGAATATCGAAAGCATACGCCCCTGGAAGAATCAACCGTTATATTCCTTCCTCCTTTGTGTATCTCGCAGAAAGACTGTGAAGATAAAATTTAAAAAATTCTATCCCACATGAAGGCTTACCGGCAATGAGTTGTTCTTCCCGCGAACTATTCATGACTGCGGGGGTGGGGAGAATGGGGGGGGGGGGGTACAGGGATGCACAAAGTACCCTCCATTACACAACGCCAGGTGACTTGTGGAGCGTAGACGTACAAGTAGATTGCTGCCACCCACAGCGATCTCAAAGTTGTGACAATGTAATTGCTTCTTGAAATGTTGTGGCATCTGTTCCAGTGGATGATTAATTGATTTCTAGCATTAACTGCTCTTATATCTTAATACATTATGCTCACAAATCTCGGATCCATGCATGCATGTCTGAAGAAATATTGTTTCATGTGAACTGTTAATACAGACATTGTGCAGTTAAATAATAAGAACAACAAAGTGAGTTAATATTGATTTTCATTCAGTTCTGAGCTTCATTTAAGACTTTCGGTCTCTTGATCATTAGTGTAAAATCAAATGAAAAGTTTGCAAAGACAGAGACAGACAAGAAAGCGACGTAACAAAAACATGGTAAATTTCCAGCCAAGAAAAGGCGTTCATTCACCAGCTGACCACAGTGGCTCCCCTCAACAAACCCGACATTATTTGTCTGTACATAGGTAGGACTGGCAAACCACAGTCAAATGTGTAAAGCAAGACAGAAAGGTAGAGACTCACGGTTTTTCCCACTTACGCGCTCAGGCATCCGCCAGGTAGTCCAGTGTTCACAGTCGTTGTGCTACGTGCAGTACTGACAATGACTAGTGTGCTCTCCAAATTTATCTTTTGTAAATTACAACATTGTCAAATTTGTAAGAGTTTTTTGCTATCATAGATCTTAAATCAATTTCATGAAATATGAAATTCTCAAATTTTTCATACGAATGCTTTTTAAAAACATCTATTTATCTGAAATGCAGTTTCTCGCAAACTGTCATACAGTGCTGTACTAATCTCTAATGTAACTCTATTGTTATTATAGCATTAAAACACGTGTTGCACATTTTATTGTTATTATCAGTAAAGTTCTTGGCACCTATGGTACGTCAACAATCGGAGACAACAAATTATATAAAGACCTCGGCTGTAAAGAATGTTAAGGGACCGATTGATTGCTTTGAAAAATTGCACAGTAAATTTTCAATAAAATTTCGTAAATAAAATAATTCAATTATTTCCGCTGTTGTTTCTTTTCATTTAGATAAGGATTTGTTTTCAAATATTTCTAGAGGAGAGACACATTTTTGAAATCATAATTCTACCCAAAATTTTATCTTTAAAAATACATCTGTGGGTACTGCGCATTGTTTACTTGCAATATGAGTACACTTAACTTGGATGGTCATTGACTTACCACCCTTTACTTACTGGGTGAGTTAAAGAAATATTACTGTGAAACCTCTCAAAAATACAAATATGAGACGTCCGATTTGTTTGACCTTACGATGCTAATATTGGCATTAGCACCTTTTGAATAGTAAAGTATAACAACCCTAAAAATTAATCTAAGATTCAGCAGAACACAGAATTAATTTTATTGTTGCTTAACTACAGCACATTTTCAGTCAAGGATGCACCTTCACATTTCTGCCACCACGCTGTCACGCAAATTTATGGAAAACAGTGTAAGGAACACAGATTGAGATTGTTTACTTGCCCAAATAATTATTCACACTTACGTGATCAGCAACAGCTTCTGAAGTACTTTTTCGTTAAAAAACATAATATTCCGGATCTTTATCTTGGTTGTAGTCATTCGCATCATCCTCGGATTTGTGCAAATCGTCCCTGAAAAGTATTTCCCTGGCACGAACACGCACTCGTTACTACCATTAACAACCACGTTTATTGCACTTACAATTGTTTACGTTGCGCACACGCTGACGAACTTGCCTTTGGTGGGACTCTGGATTACAAAATAGCCATTTCTAGGTTTATCGTGGAACTGTTAACTAATACGAACTGAAGACATCACGTACCATGTTTGACATGCAATAAATGTGTTTCTTATCGTCTGTCCCTGAAAGCCGAACTCTCACAGGACGTGAAAGCGCACTTGGATGAGGAGCTGGTGACTTCACGTCGCGGAATTCCACGTTCCAAAATACTGCGGAGCGTGAAATAAAGAACCTGGCCTGTCAGATTTTAGCCTCGTATGGAGGAACGTGGCCAATGAGATGTGATATCGATTTACGTCACAGGCTGAACGTACTGTAGGAGCCACTATATTGTATGACGTTAAACATCCACTTCTCACACAGTACGTGGTATGAATACAAGCTGATTCAGAGCATCAGTAAATTGAAGATCTCTGGAAAACGCCTCATTTTAACTCCGACTGCTTATAATAATTAGATGACAGGAAACTACATATCGGTACGCAAAGGCTTTAGGCATTTGACGTTTGTACCATTGAGGGGACATTTATAAACAGAACACTAATTATCAACATCGAGCATCATCTCAAGAGTTGACACAGCTAGCGTTTCCACTATGCGTTTAAGGTCTAATGGTCATATTCTTTTTTGTTTTTTCTTTTTTCTAAAACAAAAATGGTCTAGTGACAAAGCGCGTGCTTCAAGATCGAGAGAGCGCAGCATCATGTCCCGTTCAGACCAAAACTTTTCCACTATGATTTTCAACCGAGCATTCACTTCTCACAGATGTTGGAGTGGCCACGAAAGACATATGGTTTGGATTCCACGTTGAACTACAGGTCTCCATTGTCTGATTAGGTAACTGGGGAAAGTTAGGGACTCGCAAGTAGCTGCAGTGGCGTCCAGTTGGAAGACATGCCAAGAGGCCTACCGGGTACACCAGACAGAATTCTCTGTTCCTCGTGCTTGTTAGCTTGTTTGCTCTGGTGGAAACCTGGCTTAAACTATACAAACAGTTTTTTGAATAACTTCATATCGACAGTTCAATTCTTGCATATGTAGTTCTGACAAAAATGGCTAGCAGAGAAAATAAAATAAAGGCAGTGTTTGATGCCACAGATGACTTCAGACTGAGGATTTGTAATTTGTTGAAATGAAATGTACCTCGCAGTACTACATTTTATAACAATTCCTGTAGGCCATTCATTATAATAATGTTTGAAATGTTGTACGTTTGACTATCATTGAAACAGTTCTTTGATGTTCATGCCCTGTAGTCGTCACAAAAATGCGAAGTGTCTATTTAATGAGAAAAACAAACATTTCTCTTGCACCAGGCACACCTGGACAAAGAAAAAATTGATACAGTCACGCACTTCGCAGTAACCACTACTTTTATTTAGATAGAACTGGGATGGAGTCAGAAATGGTCCCGACCGTTGTTCTGCATATTGCACTGCATACCAGGCTTACTTGATCAAATTCGTTAAGCGTGGTGAAGAAAACCGGTAATGCATAAATGACTGAAGCTTAAGAATGCTGTTCCGCTGATAAACCTGAAATGAGAGACAGGTATCATAAATTATGATGTCTGATAATTTCCTGAAATATGCTTTCCCCTGTCAAAAAAATTCTTTTCGAGAGGTTGAATCGCACTAGTAGTTCCAGGAGGAATCCACATTACGTCTACAGATTTTTCGTCGTCCTCCAAAAAAACAGAGGCGTCTTTATGTCCAGACCATGAATCCAACAAAAGCAATGAATTAGTTTCTGCAGCTGGTAGGAATTAGTTTCGAAAGGAGTGTTGAAAATTATTATTTCCCATTCTTCCAGAGTTTCATACGTCGATTACAAGATTTTTGCAGCTAAACAGTCCATTTTTTTAAATTTTTGGTCCTAATTTACCTTGCAGTTTTTGAAGACAGATATACAGCTGCGGGAATAGTAAACTACTTATACTTATCACTGGCATTATCGCATATGAATGGTCATTGTATTCATTGACTGGGCAACCGACTCAGTCTTTTTTTCACCCCGAAATGATAAAGTGCAGTGTGCACGCAGTTCTTTCACGAAACCTGACTGATCAGCGTTATAAACAGTAGTTGCGGGAATAACAGCAAGTTTCGTCTTTACGTCAGCTATGAATTTCGCTATAGCATTGTCTCTCACTGGCAAATGCTCTACACGCTTACGTGACGTAAACTTGGTAACTTTGCAACTTCCTATTCCGTACAATTTCTTGAACCTGCGTAGCCAGGTCGATGAAGTCTGGAAATTTGGAATGTTCCTGTCAGATGCTATTCGGAAGGACCAGTCACGTAGATCTATATTGGTAAAAGTGCATGCCTCTCACGGGCAGTTCTAAATCTTTCGAACAGTTTTTCATTCAGATGGTATCGCGTTTCCGTTCGGCACATATTTTCTACTTCATTAATTCATTCCTCGTTTTGTACAGTTCATCATCCGATTTTACGAAATGAAAACACCTTTGCACGCTGCATACCTTCAAGCGTTTTTTGCTCCTTCGTTTAACCAATATTTCACTGCCTTTCTTTGTCGCTGAAAGCTGTTGCAGTACGCTTTTTTTTACGCTTGGAAGGTACTCTTCTTCAGAACTGATACTGGGACAAATGACGCATCCGAATCACAATTCATGGAATCGTCACAGTTATTTCCTATTTCTTCTATTGTATCCACAATTTCAAACGAAATGTTGATATCATTCGAATGATTGTCAAGAAAATCAAGTGCAAAATGACACTTGTGACATCCTCAGGAGAAGTAGATGATTTGGCTGGAAACCATGTTCTTCACATTTCATCATTGCTAAATTGAGAACGTTAATTGTATTCCACATTAGTGTGAAACTGGAAGACAAAAAAGGTACTATTAGCAGGCATGCCTTAGGAGAGCACAATAAATATTAATTTAGCTTTATCTGTACTGTCAATACCTACCAATACTGCAAAAATCAATTGATAATTTGTAACAGATGTTACTTGAGTGGCTAATTCGAGAGAATAGTAACTGTGTACTGTAGTGTCAGAGAAACCATCAACGAACGGTAACATCAAACGTTTTTTAAAAATTACGATCGGATTGTGTCGTGTTTCCTGTTTACAAATGTACCGCCGACCTCGGCTATGTGTGTGTATAGTTGCGCACGTGCAGTTGCTACAGCGCTACGAATTTGGTAATTTCCAGCTTTTACAGCTTTTTGTTTTAATACTTGCAGTGCCTCTTAGCAGCTAAAATTTTGACAGCGCATTCCATTCGTTGTCTTCTTCCTGTGTAAAAAATTTCAGGGTAGATTTCGACATGTCTTATTGTACCATTCCCTTGTTAGCGTTATAACGTGGGCGGCCGTGGTGGCCGAGCGGTTCTAGGCGCTACAGTCTGGAACCGCGCGACCGGTACGGTCCCATAGTGCTCAAAGCCATTTGAAACTTCTTTTTTTTTTTTTTTTTTAATAACGTGTGTTACGAAAGCATACCGTTTCAGTGTTACAGGACACTGGTGATGTATCAAAAGCGCATCTTTTTGCTACAATTTGCGTACTACATCTCAAATAATGACATTTATACACGGAGGTGAAGAATGTCATAGGATAGCGATACGAACATATACAGATGGCGGCAGCAGCGCGTGCGCGAGGTATAAAAGAGCAGAGCATTCGCGCAGCTGTCATTTGCACTCGGGTGATTCATATGAAAAGGTTCCTGACGTGATTGTGATGGCGCTACGGAATTTACAGACCATGAAAGCGGAATGGTAGTCGCAGCTAGACGCGGGGGCATTCCATTTCGGAAATCGTTAGAGAATTCAAGATTCCGAGATCGACAGTGTCAAGAGCGTGCCGGAAATACCAAATTTGAGGCATTACCCCTCACCACGGACAACACAGGGGCCGACGACCACATAACAACCGAGAGCAGCGGCGTTTGCGTAGAGTTGTCAGTGCCAACAGGCAACCAGCACTGTGTAAAATAACCATAGGAATCAGTGTGGGATGTACGACGAACATATCCGTTATGACAGTGCGCTGAAATTTAGCGTTGATCGGCTATGACAGTAAACGACCGAAGCGAATACCTTTGCTAACAGCACGATATTGCCTGCAGTGCCTCTCCTGGGCTCATCATGACCATGTCCCTTGGACCCCACATTACTGTAAGCCTGCTCGTGCTTTAGTGTGATGTAGACCCCACGAAGCCATGAACCCCACAAGGGACTGTGCAAGACAGTGATGGCTCCATACTGGTGTGGAATGGACAGGGTCATCTGCTCCAACTGAACTGATCATTGAGTGGAAATGTTTATGTTCAACTACTTGTTCCCAAACACCGACGGAATTTCTATGGATGACAATGCGCGCCGCTCGGGACTAGCCGAGCGGTCTCGGGCGCTGTAGTCATGGACTGTGCTGCTCATCCCGGAGGAGGTTCGAGTCCTCCCTCGGGCATGGGTGTGTATGTTTGTCCTTAGTATAATTTAGGTTAAATAGTGTGTAAGCTTAGGGACTGATGACCTTAGCAGTTAAGTCCCATAAGATTTCACGCACATTGCAACATTTTTGACAATGCGCCGTGCCACTGCGCCACAATTGTTCGCGATTAGTTTGCAGAACATTGTGGAAAGTTCGTGCGAATGATTTGGCCATCCAGATCGCCCGACATGAAACACATCTAACATTTACGGGACATAATCGAGAGGTCAGTTCGTGCACAGAATCCTGCACCGGCAACACTTTCGTAATTATGGAGGGCTATAGAGGCGGCATGGCTCAATATTTCTGCAGACAACTCCCAACGACTTGTTGAGTCCATAGCAGGCACGGTTGTTGCAATTCTCCGGGCAAGCGGAGGCACGGTACGACATTAGGACGTATCCCAAGAGTTTCTGTTACCTCAGTCCAGATACTCTCTTTAGACACTTATATCGTTACCGAAAGATCTGAGTCGAAACAAGACCGCGTGAGTAGACAAGATTCCATTAGAACTACTGATAGCCTTGGAAGAGCCACCCTGACAAAACTCTACCATCTAGTGAGCAAGATGTATGAGACAGGCGAAATACCCTCAGACTTCAAGAAGAATGTAATAATTCCAATCCCAAAGGAAGCAGGTGTTGACAGGTGCGAAAATTACCGAACTATCAGTTTAATAAGTCACAGCTGTAAAATACTAACGCGAATTCTTTACAGACGAATGGAAAAACTAGTAGAAGCCGACCTCGGAGAAGATCAGTTTGGATTCCGCAGAAATATTGGAACAAGTAAGGGAATATTGACCCTACGACTTATCTTAGAAAATAGATTAAGGAAAGGCAAACCTACGTCTCTACCATTTGCAGACTTCGAGAAAGCTTTTCACAATATTGACTGGTATACTATCTTTCAAATTCTAAAGGTGGCAGGGGTAAAATACAGGGAGCGAAACGCTATTTACAATTTGTATGGATGTAGGTTGCAGTAAGTACTGGAAGATGAAGAAGCTTGCACAGGACAGAGTTGCATGGAGAGGTGCATCAAACCAGTCTCAGGACTGAAGACCACAACAACAACATGGAAGCCAGATGGCAGTATAAGCGTCGATGGACACGAAAGGGAAGCAGTGGTTGGGAAGGGAGTGAGACAGGGTTGTAACATCTCCTCGATATTATTCAATCTGTATATTGAGCAAGAGTAAAGGAAACAAAAGAAAAATTTGGAGTAGGTATTAAAATCCATGGAGAAGAAATAAAAAATTTGAGGTTCGCCGATGACATTGTAATTCTGTCAGAGACAGCAGCGGACTTGGAAGGGTAGTTGAACGGAATGGACAGTGTCTTCAAAGGAGAATATAAGATGAACATCCACAAAAACAAAACGAGGATAATGGAATGTAGTCGAATTAAGTCGGGTGATGCTGAGGGAATTAGATTAGGAAATGAAACACAGTACTAAAGGAGTTTTGCTGTTTGGGGAGCAAAATAATTGATGATGTTCGAAGTAGAGAGGACATAACATGTAGACTGGCAATGGCAAGGAAAGGGTTTCTGAAGAAGAGAAATTTGTTAATATCGAGTATAGATTTAAGTGTCAGGAGGTCATTCTGAAAGTATTTGTATGGTGGGTAGCCATGTATGGAAGTGAAACATGGACGATAAATAGTTCAGACGAGAAGAGAATAGAAGCTTTCGAAATGTGGTGCTACAGAAGAATACTGATTATTAGATGGGTAGATCACGTAACTAATGAGGAGGTATTGAATAGGATTGGGGAGAAGAGAAGTTTGTGGCACAACTTGAGTAGAAGAAGGGATCGGTTGGTAGGACATGTTCTGAGGCATCAAGGGATCACCAATTTAGTATTGGAGGGCAGCGTGGAGGTTAAAAATCGTGGAGGGAGAGCAAGAGATGAATACACTAAGCAGATTCAGAAGGATGTAGTTTGCAGTAGCTACTGGGAGATGAAAAGGCTTGCACAGGATACAGTAGCATGCGGAGCTGCATCAAACCAGTCTCTGGACTGAAGGCCACAACAACAACAACAACAGCCATTACCGAGATCCGTAGTGGAGTTGATAGCGTCGTGAAATAAAAGCTGTGAAGAGAAATGCAGCTGGTCGCTTCTATGTCATTCCAGTTTTGTTTCAACATTTGCTTTCTAAAATATTCTTGGTCCTTCTTATTCATTTAATAGAAGTATTATCTCAAAAGACGTAGTTATTAATTATAAATAACGTTGTTGTTGTTGTAGTCTTCAGTCCTGAGACTGGTTTGATGCAGCTCTCCATGTTACTCTATCCTGTGCAAGCTTCTTTATCTCCCAGTACCTACTGCAGCCTACATCCTTCTGAATCTGCTTAGTGTATTCGTCTCTTGGTCTCCCTCTTCGATTTTTACCCTCCACGCTGCCCTCCAGTACTAAATTGGTGATCCCTCGATGTCTCAGAACATGTCCTACCAACCGATCCCTTCTTCTAGTGAAGTTGTGCCACAAGCTCCTCTTCCTCCCAATTCTGTTCAATACCTCCTCATTAGTTATGTGATCTACCCATCTAATCTTCAGCATTCTTCTGTAGCGGCACATTTCGAAAGCTTATATTCTCTTCTTGTGTAAACCATTTATCGTGCTTGTTTCACTTTGATACATGGCTAAAGTCCATATAAATACTTCCAGAAGCGACTTCCTGACATTTAAATCTAAACTGGATGTTAACAAATTTTTCTTCTTCAGAAACGCTTTCCTTGCCATTCCCAGTCTACAATTTATATTCTCTCTACTTCGACCATCATCAGTAATTTTGCTCCCCAAATAGCAAAACTCCTTTACTACTTTAAGTGTCTCATTTCCTAATCTAATTCCCTCAGCATCACTCGACTTAATTCGACTACATTCCACTATCCTCGTTTTGCTTTTGTTGATGTTCATCTTATACCCTCCTTTCAAGACACTGTCCATTCCGTTCAACGGCCCTTCCAAGTCCTTTGCTGTCTCTGACAGAATTACAATGTCATCGGCGAAACTCAAAGTTTTTATTTCTCTCATTGTATTTTAATACCTACTCCGAACTTTTCTTTTGTTTCCTTTACTGCTTGCTCAATATACAGATTGAATAACATCGGGGAGAGAGATAATGTATTTGTTGCAATTCTTGTTGCAAAGGCCAACGATTGGGATTTCACCAGTGCCCAGAAACCTTAACGTGGCTGCCAGTCTATACGAAATACACAGTTTACACACTGGAAGTTTTTGCTATTACGAAATCTTCTGTAAAATATGTACAGTATATCTATTACTGAGTTTACGGGTTGGCTCGTGTGTGTCGCGGTGCTGGTAAATGGCTTTTTTTTCAGTTATGATGAGCAAAAAAAATCACCTCTTGTATTTGAATGAAATTACGAAACAAATGCCCATCTATAAATATATTTGGTGAAGTACGTTATTTCAGAGCGTTCGTAGATAATGTAACACCGAGATTATGGATAGTATGCGAGCGAAAACTGGCATTAGACACCATACCTTAACTGAAATCAATTTAAAACTGAAAACCCAATGAAAATTCAACTGAGTTGACGAATAACTTGTACTACCATGTATCTCAGATCGTTGCACAGCATACCGTAGTGGTCGTCTACCACCAATTCGCTGTTCAGGCTATCGACGAGCCCCAATCCTCTTCGAAAATTTCTCAGCTGTTCATCGACAATCGCTAACTGCAGTGCTTATTTTTAAAATTTTAAGAACTGGAATGCATGTCTTCAATCACGCAATCCCACCCGCACTCCTCTCCCACCGCCCCTCCCTCTCTCCTCTTCCTCCGCTGCCTTGATAACTTTTAATAAATCATTTTATACAAAAACTTTTCATGAAATTCAGGTTTACAAAACGTAATATTTTAAAATGAACACAATAAAACCACAAGATTTTATGTAAACAACAGCTGCTACCGTCTATCCCCCGTAGCGATTCAGCCGGCCAGAGTGGCCGTGCAGTTCTAGGAGCTACGGTCTGGAGCCGGGAGACCGCGACAGTCGCAGGTTCGAATCCTGCCTCGGGCATGGATGAGTGTGATGTCCTTAGGTTAGTATTGTTGAATTAGTTCTAAGTTCTAGGCGACTGATGACCTCAGAAGTTAAGTCGCATAGTGCTCAGAGCCATTATTTCATTGCGATGCAATAAACATGCACTTTTCTGAGCATCTTGTGCCGACTTGTTCCAATGAGTTAAAAAAAATCCCAAATAGTTGCCGAATCGCCTTTCAAGCCGAAATTAAGCCCTGGATAACAGAGTTTCTCAGGAGAAAGAAAACTGGCGTTCTACGGATCGGAGCGTGGAATGTCAGATCCCTTAATCAGGCAGGTAGGTTAGAAAATTTAAAAAGGGAAATGGATAGGTTGAAGTTAGATATAGTGGGAATTAGTGAAGTTCGGTGGCAGGAGGAACAAGACTTCTGGTCAGGTGACTACAGGGTTATAAACACAAAATCAAATAGGGGTAATGCAGGAGTAGGTTTAATAATGAATAGAAAAATAGGAATGCGGGTAAGCTACTACAAACAGCATAGTGAACGCATTATTGTGGCCAAGATAGATATGAAGCCCACACCTACTACAGTAGTACAAGTTTATATGCCAACTAGCTCTGCAGATGATGAAGAAATTGAAGAAATGTATGATGAAATAAAAGAAATTATTCAGATTTTGAAGGGAGACGAAAATTTAATAGTCATGGGTGACTGGAATTCGAGTGTAGGAAAAGTGACAGAAGGAAACATAGTAGGTGAATATGGATTGGGGGTAAGAAATGAAAGAGGACGCCGCCTGGTAGAATTTTGCACAGAGCATAACTTAATCATAGCTAACACTTGGTTCAAGAATCATGAAAGAAGGTTGTATACGTGGAAGAACCCTGGAGATACTAGAAGATATCAGATAGATTATATAATGGTAAGACAGAGATTTAGGAACCAGATTTTAAATTGTAAGACATTTCCAGGGGCAGATGTGAACTCTTGACCACAATCTACTGGTTATGAACTGTAGATTAAAACTGAAGAAACTGCAAAAAGGTGGGAATTTAGGGAGATGGGACCTCGATAAACTGAAAGAACCAGAGGTTATACAGAGTTTCAGGGAGAGCACTAGGGAACAATTGACAGGAATGGGGGAAAGACATACAGTAGAAGAAGAATCGGAAGCTTTGAGGAATGAAATAGTGAAGGCAGCAGAGGATCAAGTAGGTAAAAAGACGAGGGCTAGTAGAAATCCATGGGTAACAGAAGAGATACTAAATGTAATTGATGAAAGGAGAAAATATAAAAATGCAGCAAGAGACGCAGGCAAAAAGGAATACAAACGTTTCAAAAATGAGATCTACAAAAAGTACAAAATGGCTAGGCAGGGATGGCTAGAGCACAAATGTAAGGATGTAGAGTCTTGTCTCACTAGGGGTAAGATAGATACTGCCTACGGGAAAATTAAAGAGACCTTTGGAGAAAAGAGAACCACTTGCATGAATATCAAGAGCTCAGATGGAAACCCAGTTCTAAGCAAAGAAGGGAAAGCAGAAAGGTGGAAGGAGTATATAGAGGGTCCATACAGGGGCGATGTTCTTGAGGACAACATTATGGAAATGGAAGAGGAGGTAGATGAAGATGAAATGGGAGATATGACACTGCGTGAAGGGTTTCACAGAGCACTGAAAGACCTGAGTCGAAACAAGGCCCCAGGAGTAGACAACATTCCATTAGAACTATTGACGGCCTTGGGAGAGCCAGTCCTGACAAAACTCTACCATCTGGTGAGCAAGATGTATGAGACGGGCAAAATACCGTCAGACTTCAAGAAGAATATAATAATTCCAATCCCAAAGAAAGCAGGTGTTGACAGATGTGAAAATTACCGAACTATCAGTTTAATAAGTCACAGCTGAAAATACTAACGCGAATTCTTTACAGACGAATGGAAAAATATAGGGAGCGAAAGGCTATTTATAATTTGTACAGAAACCAGATGGCAGTTATAAGAGTCGAGGTACATGAAAGGGAAGCAGTGGTTGGGAAGGGAGTGAAACAGAGTTGTAGCCTCTCCCCGATGTTATTCAACCTGTATATTGAGCAAGCAATAAAGGAAACGAAAGAAATGTTCGGAGTAGGTATCAAATGCATAGAGAAGAAATACAAACTTTGAGGTTCGCCGATGACATTGTAATTCTGTCAGAGACAGCAAAGGACTTGGAAGAGCAGTTGAACGGAATGGACAATGTCTTGAAAGGAGGGTATAAGATGAACATCAATAAAAGCAAAACGAGGATAATGGAATGTAGTCGAATTAAGTCGGGTGATGGTGAGGGAATTAGATTAGGAAATGAGACACTTAAAGTAGTAAAGGAGTTTTTCTATTTGGGGAGCAAAATAACTGATGATGGTCGAAGTAGAGAGGACATAAAATGTACACTGGCAATGGCAAGGAAAGCGTTTCTGAAGAAGAGAAATTTGTTAATATCGACTATAGATTTAAGTGTCAGGAAGTCGTTTCTGAAAGTATTTGCATCGTGGGTAGCCATGTATGGAAGTCAAACATGGACGATAAATAGTTTAGACAAGAAGAGAATAGAAGCTTTCTCAATGTGGTGCTACAGAAGATACTGAAGATTAGATGGGGCCAACCTGAGTGGCCGAGCGGTTTTAGGAGCTACAGTCTGGAACCGCGCGACCGCTACGGTCCCGGGTTCGAATCCTGCCAGGGGCGTGGATGTGTGTGATGTCCTTAGGTTAGATAGGTTTAAGCAGTTCTAAGTTCTAGGTGACTGATGACCTCAGCAGTTAAGTCCCATACTGCTCAGAGCCATTTGAACCATTTGATTAGATGGGTAGATCACGTAACTAATGAAGAGGTAATGAATAGAATTGGGAAGAAGAGGAGTTTGTGGCACAACTTGACTAGAAGTAGGGATCGGTTGGTAGGACATGTTCTGAGCCATCAAGGGATACCGATTTAGAATTGGAGGGCAGCGTGGAGAGTAAAAATCGAAGATGGAGACCAAGAGATGAATACACAAAGCAGATTGAGAAGGATGTATTTTGCAGTAGCTACTGGGAGATGAAAAGGCTTGCACAGGATACAGTAGCATGCAGAGCTGCATCAAACCAGTCTCTGGACTGAAGGCCACAACAACTACAACAACGGTTACCGAGATCTGTAGCGGAGTTGATGGCGTCGTGAAATAAAAGCTGTGAAGAGAAATGTAGCTGGTTCGCTTCTATGTCATTCCAGTTTTCTTTCAACATTTGCTTTCTAAAATATTCTTGGTCTTTCTTATTCATTTAACATAAGTCGCGCCCGGGTTCCCGGGTTCGATTCCCGGCGGGCTCAGCGATTTTCTCTGCCTCGTGATGACTGGGTGTTGTGTGATGTCCTTAGGTTAGTTAGGTTTAAGTAGTTCTAATTTCTAGGGGACTGATGACCATAGATGTTAAGTCCCATAGTGCTCAGAGCCATTTTAAATGTAATGTAAGTGTTATCTCAAAAGTCTTAGTTATTAATTATAAATAATGTATTTGCTGCAATTCTTGTTACAAAGGCCAACGATCGGAATATTTCCCCAGTGCCCAGAAATCTTAGCATGGCTGCCAGTCTATATGAAACACACAAGTTACACACTGGAGGTTTTTGCTATTACGAAATCTTCTGTAAAATATGTACGTATATGTATTACTGGATTTTTGGATTGGCTCGTGTGTATCTCGGTGCTGGTAAATGCCTTTTTCAGTTATGGTGAGCAGCTTCTTAAAAAACCTCCTCTTGCATTTGAATGAAATTACGAAACAAATGTCCATCTATAAATATATTTGGTGACATACGTTATTTCAGAGCGTTCGTAGATAGTGCAACATCGTGATTATACACTCCTGGAAATGGAAAAAAGAACACATTGACACCGGTGTGTCAGACCCACCATACTTGCTCCGGACACTGCGAGAGGGCTGTACAAGCAATGATCACACGCACGGCACAGCGGACACACCAGGAACCGCGGTGTTGGCCGTCGAATGGCGCTAGCTGCGCAGCATTTGTGCACCGCCGCCGTCAGTGTCAGCCAGTTTGCCGTGGCATACGGAGCTCCATCGCAGTCTTTAATACTGGTAGCATGCCGCGACAGCGTGGACGTGAACTGTATGTGCAGTTGACGGACTTTGAGCGAGGGCGTATAGTGGGCACGCGGGAGGCCGGGTGGACGTACCGCCGAGTTGCTCAACACGTGGGGCGTGAGGTCTCCACAGTACATCGATGTTGTCGCCAGTGGTCGGCGGAAGGTGCACGTGCCCGTCGACCTGGGACCGGACCGCAGCGACGCACGGATGCACGCCAAGACCGTAGGATCCTACGCAGTGCCGTAGGGGACCGCACCGCCACTTCCCAGCAAATTAGGGACACTGTTGCTCCTGGGGTATCGGCGAGGACCATTCGCAACCGTCTCCATGAAGCTGGGCTACGGTCCCGCACACCGTTAGGCCGTCTTCCGCTCACGCCCCAACATCGTGCAGCCCGCCTCCAGTGGTGTCGCGACAGGCGTGAATGGAGGGACGAATGGAGACGTGTCGTCTTCAGCGATGAGAGTCGCTTCTGCCTTGGTGCCAATGATGGTCGTATGCGTGTTTAGCGCCGTGCAGGTGAGCGCCACAATCAGGACTGCATACGACCGAGGCACACAGGGCCAACACCCGGCATCATGGTGTGGGGAGCGATCTCCTACACTGGCCGTACACCACTGGTGATCGTCGAGGGGACACTGAATAGTGCACGGTACATCCAAACCGTCATCGAACCCATCGTTCTACCATTCCTAGACCGGCAAGGGAACTTGCTGTTCCAACAGGACAATGCACGTCCGCATGTATCCCGTGCCACCCAACGTGCTCTAGAAGGTGTAAGTCAACTACCCTGGCCAGTAAGATCTCCGGATCTGTCCCCCATCGAGCATGTTTGGGACTGGATGAAGCGTCGTCTCACGCGGTCTGCACGTCCAGCACGAACGCTGGTCCAACTGAGGCGCCAGGTGGAAATGGCATGGCAAACCGTTCCACAGGACTACATCCAGCATCTCTACGATCGTCTCCATGGGAGAATAGCAGCCTGCATTGCTGCGAAAGGTGGATATACACTGTACTAGTGCCGACATTGTGCATGCTCTGTTGCCTGTGTCTATGTGCCTGTGGTTCTGTCAGTGTGATCATGTGATGTATCTGACCCCAGGAATGTGTCAATAAAGTTTCCCCTTCCTGGGACAATGAATTCACGGTGTTCTTATTTCAATTTCCAGGAGTGTAGATAGTATGCGGGCGAAAACTGGCATTGGATACCATACCTTAACTGAAATCAATTTAAAACCGAAAACCCGATGAAAATTCAACTGAGTTGACGAATAACTTGTACTACCATGTATCTCAGATCGTTGCACAGCATACTGTAGTGGTCGTCTACCAGCAATTCGCTGTTCAGGCTATCGACGAGCCCTAAACTTCTTCGATGTTTTCTCAGCTGTTCTTCGACAATCGCTAGCAGCAGTGCTTATTTTTAAAATTTTAGGAACTGGAACGCATGTCTCCAATCACGCAACCCTCCCCGCAATCCTCGCCGACGCCCCTCTCTCTCTCCCCTTCCTCCTCAGCCTTGAAAACTTTTAATAAATCATTTTTTTACAAAATAATGTTTTGAAATTCAGGTTTGTAAAACGTAATAACTTATAATGAAAACAATAAAACCACAAGATTTTATGTAAACAACAGCTGCTACCGCGTCCGCCTTAGCGATTCAATAAACATGTACTATTCTGAGCCTCTGGTGCCGACTTGTTCCAATGAGTTAAAAAAAAAAATCCTCAAGAGCTGCCGGAGCGCCTTTCGAGCCGAAATTAATCCCTGGCTAACAGAGACATTTTAACCCCGTCCATTTTCGTAAAGAAACTTTGTGGTCTGCGAGCCAAATGAAGCTGGCAACGGCCACTGGAGAGCGGTGACAGCGCAAACCACGCTACCCAGCTCGTCCCGTGTGCCGCTGGCGCTGTCTCTCGTGAGGTCGGATGTCCCGTCCGCGTCCACGTCAACGTTAGCTGCCTCGTCCCGTATGAGGACGGCTTTACCACTGCTTACAGCCGAGATCTTCGTGTCTCGTGGAGAAGGCGGGAGAAAGAAAGGAACCCAATCCTGAACCCTCGTTTGGGTGCTAGCAACCAGACACAGTACGTTTCCGGAAGTGTCAATCTTAGTAGGTTATTTGTTGCGAAAGGGTTCCGGCGCAGTGTTTTAACCCGTCAGAAGACTTTTGCACTTTACAGCATTTTTGCCAATCCTGGACATGAGGTGAACATAACCGTTCCAAACATCACCTCGGACCTATGATTCCTACCTTTCAGATTACGCTGATACAATAGCTCCCTACTTAGCAATCACATACAACCGCTCGCTCACCGATAGATCTGGCTTACAGATTGGTAAATTGCGCAGGACGCACCAGTGTTTACGAAGGGTAGTAGGAGTAATCCATCGAACTACAGAGCTATATTATTGACGTCGGTTTGCAGTAGGATTTTGGAGCATATATTGTATTAAAACATTGTGAATCACCTCGAAGGGAACGATCTATTGATACGTAATCAGCATTGATTCAGAAAACATCGTTCTTGTGCAACGCAGCTAGCTCTTTATTGGCACGAAGTGATGGCCGCTATCGACAGGGGATCTCAGGTTGATTCCGTGTTTCTGGATTTCTGGAAAGCTTTTGTGACACCGTTCCTCACAAGCGACTTCTAATCAAGCTGCGGGTTTATGGGGTATCGTCTCAGTTGTCCGACTGGATTCGTGGTTTCCTGTCAGGAAGGTCGCAGTTCGTAGTAATAGACGGCAAATCATCGAGTAAAATTGAAGTGATATCAGGTTTTCCCCAGGGAAGCGTCCTGGGACCTCTGCTGTTCCTGATCTATATAAATGACCTGGGTGACAATTTGAGCAGTTCTCTTAGGTTGTTCGCAGATGATGCTGTAATTTACCGTCTAGTAAGGTCATCCGAAGACCAGTAGCAGTTGCAAAGCGATTTAGAAAAGATTGCTGTATGGTGTGGCAGGTGGCAGTTGACGGTAAATAACGAAAAGTGTGCGGTGATCCACATGAGTTCCAAAAGAAATCCGTTGGAATTCGATTACTCGATAAATAGTACAATTCTCAAGGCTGTCAATTCAACTACGTACCTGGGTATTAAAATTACGAACAACTTCAGTTGGAAAGACCACATAGATAATATTGTGGGGAAGGCGAGCCAAAGGTTGCGTTTCATTGACAGGACACTTAGAAGATGCAGCAAGCCCACTAAAGAGACAGCTTACACTACACTCGTTCGTCCTCTGTTAGAATATTGCTGCGCTGTGTGGGATCCTTACCAGATGGGATTGACGGAGGACATCGAAAGGGTGCAAAAAAGGGCAGCTCGTTTTGTATTATCACGTAATAGGGGAGAGAGTGTGGCAGATATGATACGCGAGTTGGGATGGAAGTAATTAAAGCAAAGACGTTTTTCGTCGCGGCGAGATCTATTTACGAAATTTCAGGCACCAACTTTCTCTTCCGAATGCGAAAATATTTTGTTGAGGCCAACCTACATAGGTAGGAATGATCATCAAAATAAAATAAGATAAATCAGAGCTCGAACAGAAAGGTTTAGGTGTTCGTTTTTCCCGCGCGCTGTTCGGGAGTGGAATGGTAGAGAGATAGTGTTGTGGACTGCCAAGACAGCCAGTCCACAGTGACGGGTAACCGAAAGGCACGCGCTTAAACTCACGCAGGCTGGCGTGAGGTCTGAAACAGGATACGTAATGAATGCTATAAAGAAAAGTACGTAGCTGCTGGAATACTTAACTTTAATCCACAATGGGTGAACATTGGTCTTGTTACTGTACATGCTTCATTAGATACATAGCAAAGGATAAATGGCGCCTTGCTAGGTCGTAGCCATTGACTTAGCTGAAGGCTATGCTAACTATCGTCTCGGCAATTGAGAGCGTAATTCTCCGTGAACCATGGCTAGCAACGTCGGCTGTACAACTGGGGCGAGTGCCAGTACGTCTCTCTAGACCTGCCGTGTGGCGGCGCTCGGTCTGCAATCACTGATAGTGGCGACACGCGGGTCCGACGTATACTAGCGGACCGCGGCCGATTTAAAAGGCTACCACCTAGCAAGTGTGGTATCTGGCGGTGACACCACAGATAGTATGATTGTGGTTCGATGAACCCTCTGCCAAGCACTTAAATGTGAACTGCAGAGTAATCATGTAGATTTAGATGTAGATGTACCTTCGCACCAGTACTTTTCCACTCCGTTCAGTGGTGCTTTCGTGTAGCACGTAATCGTCCTCCCGCTGCGGGAAATCGTTTACTGCGGAAATGCAATTGTTGCAGCGTGCGCCATCGTGTGCAGCGGGCTGCCCGTCGCGCCGCAGCTGCATTGATTAATTACCCGGGGAGTGCGACACATATTTGACAGGACGCTGCCAACATAAATTTGCGACCGGCGCTACGGCTAGCGTGCGCTCTGCATTTCATTAATAAAACAAAAACGCCTGAAATGCCATCGAAATTCCATAGTGTAGCAAAATATAAACTGTGCCATGAAGTCTCCCCCAGTCGTCTGATCCGATTCGAAATGCTTTTTATTAAACAGGTAATCTCGCAGCACATACACCAGCCCACCGTGCGGCGATAGATGGAATTCCTTCATCGAAATACACTACCGAAAGGGAAAAAAACATTAGATTCAATTTTAGTTTGTGCCGTTATGTCACGCACGATTTCAGCTATACAAGGGTTTGTGGTTCAACATCTATTAAATAATCCAATCGTCAGGTGTTTTTGTGATCCTGTTCGAAGATACAGTAATACAGAAAAGTAACGTCATTCCCTAATCGATCTTAGAATACCGTACCTGAGTAATAACGAAGTTTTACCTTGAATGGAATTTAAACTATAGGTTAATTCTAATACTTTGAACGTACTTTTTTTAAATCCTGAGGGGGCAGAGGGTTGGCTGCAGGTCATTTATTGTAAAACAGTGAACTATTTGTTGTAGCTGTACGAAGTTAACTGACATTCAGAAATTATGCTGGGAAGTCTACGCTATCGTCTTGGTACATCAGTCTAGTTATTTAATTAATTTAAATATTTTTTCCCTATTATCATATTCTGTATTCTTTGATTTGCGTGATCTAACACAATACTAAGTCATTTTCTACTGCTAAAATTGTTCGCTCATACAACCATTTCTTGTCTACATTGTTTGTCTAAGCGGATACATTTTTTAGATCATTTGTCCCTCTAGTTTTTCCACGTTGCGCAAATCAACGTTTGAGACGATTTTGCTGAAGTGTCGATCAGTACGATATGTGCAGTTCCCGGGTTGTCTTCTAGAACACTCGAGAATATTTAATAAAGCTTCGGAATTTTATCAGGAATTTTTCCCTGGAAAGACATCGATGCGTCGGAGCAAGCATGGTTCAAATGGCTCTGAGCACTATGGGACTTAACTTCTGAGCTCATCAGTCCCCTAGAACTTAGAACTACTTATACCTAACTAACCTAAGGACATCACACACATCCATGCCCGAGGCAGGATTCGAACCTGCGACCGTAGCAGTCGCGCGGTTCCAGACTGTAGCGCCTAGAACCACTCGGCCACCCCGGCCGGCTCGGAGCAAAGAATCTGTAACCACAATCATACGAAAATCTGCATTGGAAAAGCCCTTACACGACGCACTTGCCTGCGGCTTATAAAGGAGGATTGACTTCTAGAAAGCAAACAGAACTTTGCAGAGGAATTATTTCATTGTTGTGTAATTATATTGGCACTTAAATTTACAATTCCGCAGCATTCACCTACGTATTTCAGTCAGTTAGAGAAATAAAAGGTACAGCGTAACATATGATCGAAGATAGAAATTTAGGGTGGATCTTAACTTACGAATAGGACCAAAGATATTCTGTTTTCAAAAATACCATCCGATTTTAATATTGTGCAGATTTTACATGAAAGTGCAAACAATCCTGTGGCACTTTCTTCAGTTACGTGTTAAGATCAACTGTCGAGATTGTTCCATGCGCCTTTTCAGGCCGCACGAACATATCCAGACAATAGTCAGACGCCTCCCCATGTTTTTGCGATCACATCTGCACTTACCTGCATTCACTGATGTTGCTGCGCGGCGTCGCAGTTCACCTAGAGATGCTGAGAGGGGAGCCACATACGCGAAACGTTTCACAAATCACCACAAAAATAAAATAAAATAAAAACACCGTGAGATCAGATAGACTTGGAATGCCAGGTCCATGCGCCCCTTGCTGCTGGTCCTCCATTGAGGCAGCTCGTTGGCAAGAGATGTTCCAACTTGCAGGCGGGGCTGGTTCTGCTGTGCAAGTGACAGAAGCGGCCGCTTGGCACGCCAAGCTGAAAGGAGGACGAGAGGCGCCCAGTGCAAAAAATTTAAAGGTCTTTCCAATAGATAACCACCATTCGGAATTTCTGAAATACTTGGGGAAGTGGCAAGTAAACGACTATGAGTATGTAGAATACCAGCAGGCTTTCGAAAGAATTTAACCCACACAAACCCGAAGACATCAAGGCAGATTAGAGAGAAAACTTCATTTCAAGAATTCATGCATCCGAACTGGTTACTAGAATTACATACAGAAGAGGCACGCGGGGTAGCCGCGGCGTCTGAGGCACCACGTCACGGTCCGCGCGGCTCCCCCATCGGAGGTTCGAGTCATCCCTCAGGCATGGCTGTGTGTCTCGCCTCTAGCGTAAGTAACATGACAACCAGTTTGGCTTTACGCAGTTCTGATTTTAATTTGATAATAGAACTAAAACTTAAGAAAAATCAAAACCGATTCATAGAAAAAAAAGTTTGACAATGTAAAATTATGCAAGTTGTTGGTAATTTTCAGTAAAATAGTGTAATTCATAGGGAAAAACTGACAATATATGCATACGCGTTCAGAATAAAACAGAACACCCTGTACGACTACCGAGCGAGGTGGCGCAGTGGTTAGCACACTGGACTCGCATTCGGGAGGACGACGGTTCAATCCCGTCTCCGGCCATCCTGATTTAGGTTTTCCGTGATTTCCCTAAATCGTTTCAGGCGAATGCCGGGATGGTTCCTTTGAAAGGGCACGGGCGATTTCCTTCCCAATCCTTCCCTAACCCGAGCTTGCGCTCCGTCTCTAATGACCACCGCCCTGTACGACTACAATTAGGACGTTCATATTCACAGGACTTGTACATGAGTATGTTCTGCAGAAACGATTAGCATTTCAGTCACCTCGATTCAGCATGTGTCCTGTTGCCTGGTGGGCACAGGGTCCGCCATGGGCTCTGATAACTGCTGACGGCATCAACGCGTATAAGGCGCAAATGGTTTCCAGTGGTATATACATTCATGCTACATTCACCTGGTCCCGAAGGTCATCTGTGGTGGTCGGCGTTGGGTCACACTGCTGCACCCGCCAGTTCATCTTATCCCACACATTTTGGAATGGCGACAAGTCTGGTGATCTGGTGGGCCAGGACAAAAGGCTGACAGCCTGTGACACAAAGGAGGCACATGTTCGTGCAGCAACATGTGATCGAGCATTGTCTCGCTGAAAAATGGCGTCTGTGGTAGTGCGCAGAAAGTGTATGGCTATAGGTCGCAGGATGTTATTCACGTAGGTCACACTGCTCACAATGCCCTGGACACGCATCAACTATGATTTGTGGTTGTACCCAACAGCACCCCCACACCGTAAGGCCTTAAGACGACTCTGTGTGTCTTGTACGAATGCAGTCACTGTGATGCCGTTCCCCCGGTCTGCGACGAATCAAAATGTGACCATCATTTTCAAACAAACAGAACATGGATTCGTCCGGAAACACTTTGTGGTGCAATTCTGTCCACGGTGGCGTCGTTACACACAGTATTGCCGTCTAGAATGTTTCTGCACATTCGTCAAACGTAGGCGGAGAAGTGGACGACGCGCACGTAACCCGTGCCGTAGTAAACGACAACGGACTGTTTGTTACCCCTGTTAGTGTTTCTCTGTTGCGACAGAGCCGAGGAGGATGCAGATCTGTCCTGCAATGCCATTCGGATGGAAGTATCGATTGTCGATATTTCGATATTCTCGGTGGGGGGGACAGGGGGGTGGGGAGCAGTGGGACGTTATCTGAGTTGTGCAACCTGATCCATCTCGTCGTCTTCTACGGCCTTCCACACAACCGGCAATTTCCAGGATTCTCTCATGCCAATAATAAGCCCTCTTTCAAATGCACTGTTTTGACCGTACGGTTCGCGCAAACGTCCGCGAAGCATCCTGCACGTCTGCTGAAGTCACGCTGACCAATTATCTTCGGTTTACAGCGACAACGAGAGCCGCAGGCACGTTTTACCTGTAGGTTGTGTTGCTTCGGGATATAGATGTTGACCTTGCACCCGCGGGAAGACATGGCTCAAATGCTAATCATTTCTGCAGAACACTGTCACGTTCGTGTCCTGTGAATATGAACGTCCTATCTCTAGTCATTAGAGGTGTTCTGTTTTCTCTGAACATGAGTGTAGTCTGCAATAGAAAAAAAGTGCAAAATACACTCCTGGAAATTGGAATAAGAACACCGTGAATTCATTGTCCCAGGAAGGGGAAACTTTATTGACACATTCCTGAGGTCAGATACATCACATGATCACACTGACAGAACCACAGGCACATAGACACAGGCAACAGAGCATGCACAATGTCGGCACTAGTACAGTGTATATCCACCTTTCGCAGCAATGCAGGCTGCTATTCTCCCATGGAGACGATCGTAGAGATGCTGGATGTAGTCCTGTGGAACGGCTTGCCATGCCATTTCCACCTGGCGCCTCAGTTGGACCAGCGTTCGTGCTGGACGTGCAGACCGCGTGAGACGACGCTTCATCCAGTCCCAAACATGCTCAATGGGGGACAGATCCGGAGATCTTGCTGGCCAGGGTAGTTGACTTACACCTTCTAGAGCACGTTGGGTGGCACGGGATACATGCGGACGTGCATTGTCCTGTTGGAACAGCAAGTTCCCTTGCCGGTCTAGGAATGGTAGAACGATGGGTTCGATGACGGTTTGGATGTACCGTGCACTATTCAGTGTCCCCTCGACGATCACCAGTGGTGTACGGCCAGTGTAGGAGATCGCTCCCCACACCATGATGCCGGGTGTTGGCCCTGTGTGCCTCGGTCGTATGCAGTCCTGATTGTGGCGCTCACCTGCACGGCGCCAAACACGCACACGACCATCATTGGCACCAAGGCAGAAGCGACTCTCATCGCTGAAGACGACACGTCTCCATTCGTCCCTCCATTCACGCCTGTCGCGACACCACTGGAGGCGGGCTGCACGATGTTGGGGCGTGAGCGGAAGACGGCCTAACGGTGTGCGGGACCGTAGCCCAGCTTCATGGAGACGGTTGCGAATGGTCCTCGCCGAAACCCCAGGAGCAACAGTGTCCCTAATTTGCTGGGAAGTGGCGGTGCGGTCCCCTACGGCACTGCGTAGGATCCTACGGTCTTGGCGTGCATCCGTGCGTCGCTGCGGCCCGGTCCCAGGTCGACGGGCACGTGCACCTTCCGCCGACCACTGGCGACAACATCGATGTACTGTGGAGACCTCACGCCCCACGTGTTGAGCAATTCGGCGGTACGTCCACCCGGCCTCCCGCATGCCCACTATACGCCCTCGCTCAAAGTCCGTCAACTGCACATACGGTTCACGTCCACGCTGTCGCGGCATGCTACCAGTGTTAAAGACTGCGATGGAGCTCCGTATGCCACGGCAAACTGGCTGACACTGACGGCGGCGGTGCACAAATGCTGCGCAGCTAGCGCCATTCGACGGCCAACACCGCGGTTCCTGGTGTGTCCGCTGTGCCGTGCGTGTGATCATTGCTTGTACAGCCCTCTCGCAGTGTCCGGAGCAAGTATGGTGGGTCTGACACACCGGTGTCAATGTGTTCTTTTTTCCATTTCCAGGAGTGTAAGAATGCAGCCATGAACGAAGTGCTCTGCTTAGACTAGGTATAAGATAGCGATGTAGTTCTGCGCCCCTACTGTTCAGTCTATAAATCGAGGAAGCAATGACGGAAACAAGGCAAAGGGACACGAAAGGAAAGCAGTGGTTGGGAAGGGAGTGAGACTGGGTTGTAGCCTCTCCCCGATGCTGTTCAATCTCTATATTGAGCAAGCAGTAAAGGAAACAAAAGAAAAATTTGGAGTAGGTATTAAAATCCATGGAGAAGTAATAAAAACTTTGAGGTTCACCGATGACATTGTAATTCTGTCAGAGACAGCAAAGGACTTGGAAGAGCAGTTGAACGGTATTGATAGTGTCTTAAAAGGAGGATATAAGATGAACATCAACAAAAGCAAAACAAGGCTAATGGAATGTAGTCGAATTAAATCGGGTGATGCTGAGGGAATTAGATTAGGAAATGAGAGACTTAAAGTAGTAAAGCAGTTTTGCTATTTGGGGAGCAAAATAACTGATGATGGTCGAACTAGAGAGGATATAAAATGTAGACTGGCAATGGCAAGGAAAGCGTTTCTGAAGAAGAGAAATTTGTTAACAACGAGTATAGGTTTAAGTGTCAGGAAGTCGTTTCTGAAAGTATTTGTATGGAGTGTAGCCATGTATGGAAGTGAAACATGGTCGATAAATAGTATGGACGAGAAGAGAATAGAAGCTTTCGAAACGTGGTGCTACAGAAGAACGCTGAAGATTAGATGGGTAGATCACATAACTAATGAGGAGGTATTGAATAGGATTGGGGAGAAGAGAAGTTTGTGGCACAACGTGACTAGAAGAAGGGACCGGTTGGTAGGACACGTTGTGAGGCATCAGGGGATCACAAATTTAGCATTGGAGGGCAGTGTGGAGGGTCAAAATCGTAGAGGGAGACCAATAGATGAATACACTAAGCAGATTCAGAAGGATGTAGGTTGCAGTAGGTGCTGGGAGATGAAGAAGCTTGCACAGGATAGAGTAGCATGGAGAACTGCAGCAAACCAGTATCAGGACTGAAGGCCACAACAACAACAAAGTCGTAAATGCCGGCAGGTGTGGCCGAGAGGTTCTAGGCGCTTCAGTATGGAACCGCGCGACCGCCACGGTCGCAGGTTCGAATCCTGTCTCGGGCATGGGTGTGTGTGATGTACTTAGGTTAGTTACGTTTAAGTAGTTCAACGCTCTAGGGTACTGTTGTTCTCAGGTGTTAAGTCCCATAGTGCTCAGAGCCATCTGAACCATTTGAAAAGTCGTAAATGTCACGGTGACAGGTGAACATGCGGTCGTCAGCGGTTGTGAGAGAGGCAAGGCACACACGTTTCCCGCGCGCCCGTAAACGGACTAGATATTACAGTGGCGTCAATTCGTCTTGTAAAAGGGAACGTGGGTGAGACCTCTTCCGGAGTCCCTCCATTTGAATGGGTTTGAGCTGCAGCAATCTGGCTTTGATGCGCTGTATATCAGCAACCCGTAGGGGAGCATGCGTAGCACTATCGTACAGTTGACGTAAGACTGAGCAGTAAAATTCTTGTGTTCGTCGATTGTCTGCCACCTTCGCAGCTCCAAACGCATGAGAGCCCTACGGAGTTGTGGCTTAACATTCAGTGTCCACCATGCCACAATAGACGAATACCGGTCCATAGTTCGAGAACAACGAACCTGTACGTCCTCCAGGACGACACCAAGAAAGGAATCTTGCAAACAGGCAACACTGAGCATCCAGGGAGGACGAAACTATTTTACCGGTTGCTGCTCGTAATTAAACATAACGGCTACGGCGCAATGGTCAGTAAAACAGACTGGTATCACACCAACATCCAGAAGTTGCCCATACAAATGGTTCAAATGGCTCTGAGCACTATGGGACTTAACTACTGAAGTCGTCTGTCGCCTATAACTTAGCACTACTTAAACATAACTAACCTAAGGACATCACAAACATCCATGCCCGAGGCAGGATTCGAACCTCCGACCGTAGCCGTCTGGCGGTTCCAGACTGTAGCGCCTAGAACCGCACTGCCACTCCGGCCGGCGTTGCCCACACAAAGAACGGGAAAGGTAAAAGCGATCGACGCGGCTGCTAGACGTTGGAGTAAAGTATGTATGTCGCACAAGTGTAGGATAGCAAGAAGCACACGTCACGCAGGAGCAAAGACACACGAGGTCGTCGTGTTCTTTACTGAAATTACAATTAGGAGACTGATTCACCGGCCGCAGAACATAATTGAAGTCCCCACCTAAGTTAATCTTTGTCGGGGAGTTTCGAAGCAGGTAAATGTCTTCTTCTTTATGTTGTTGTTGTTGTGGTCTTCAGTCCTGAGACTGGTTTGATGCAGCTCTCCATGCTACTCTATCCTGTGCAAGCTTCTTCATCTCCCAGTACCTACTGCAACCTACATCCTTCTGAATCTGCTTAGTGTATTCATCTCTTGGTCTCCCTCTACGATTTTTACCCTCCACGCTTCCCTCCAATACTAAATTGGTAATCCCTCGATGTCTCAGAACATGTCGTACCAACCGATTTCTTCTTGTAGTCAAGTTGTGCCACAAGCTCCTCTTCTCCCCAATTCTATTCAATACCTCCTCATTAGTTATGTGATCTACCCATCTAATCTTCAGCATTCTTCTGTAGCACCACATTTCGAAAGCTTCTATTCTCTTCTTGTCTAAACTATTTATCATCCATGTTTCACTTCCATACATGGCTACACTCCATACAAATACTTTCAGAATCGACTTCCTGATATTTAAATCTATACTCGATGTTAACAAATTTTTCTTCTTCAGAAACGCTTTCCTTGCCATTGCCAGTCTACACTTTATATCCTCTCTACTTCGACCACCATCAGTTATTTTGCTCCCCAAATAGCAAAACTCTTTTACTACTTCAAGTGTCTCATTTCCTAATCTAATTCCCTCAGCATCACCCTACTTAATTCGACTACATTCCATTATCCTCTTCTTTATAGAAACTCGAATGTGCGGTCTTCTTCTTTATAGAAACTCGAATGTGCGGTAGTAGGACCCGTGTCAGAAGGAGCATAAGGAAGGGGTAAACCGAGATCACAAAACGTGCCCCCGATCCCCCTTCCACTGTCGAGTACTTCGAAATCCATCAGCGGTGTGCCTTCCCTATAAAACAAGGCAGTGCCCATAGAAAGTTCGGAAGGTACATTAAAAATGGTTGAGAACCCAGGAATGGAAAACTGCTCGAATAAGACTTCCTGTAAAAAAACATCTGCCCCACATTGATATATAAACTGCCGCAAAGCGGCAAGCCGAAGCTCAGAATATATTCTTTTAATATTCAGAGTAAGAAATGTGTAAGTTTGCGTGGAACTTCAACCCAGAAAGAAGAACAAAGAACGGTAGAGTTCCGTCAGTTGACGGAGCAACATACAAGTAACCATACCAGGATCAATCGCCGAACCAGAGAGAGAAGAACTACGAAACAGAACCTTCATCGTCCCACTGCTTTTTCTTCGGCCGTGGCGCGGTTCTCTGTCGCTGTTTAAGGATTCTACTGCAGCTGCGCGGCGCCGACGCTGCCGCGTGAGAGCATCATGTAGGTATTCCGTTTCATATTTGCGAGGGAGAGGCCTCTACATCCCACTCGTCCGCAGACGTGGGTTCACGGAGAGACGGTTGGTGAATGACAACGGGATCCACTGGCTCTTGAGAATCAGTCAGTTGTTTCATGAGAAAAGGCTGTGACCCAGAGGGAGCGACAGAAGTCGCAGAAGTGGGATGGGAAACAGAGTCGACAGGAGAAGTGTCCGAGAGAACCGGAGGAGACACGTCGGAACCGGAAGTAGGTTCTTTACGGGCGTCTCCGAAAGGGCGGCCTCGACAACAGGAACAATGCCAGACAAGGTGTCAGGGATCTAGGGTACATGCGTGAAAGCACCTGTGGCGTCCACATCCACGATTTCAGACGGAGGAAGAGGGTCCTTTACTGGAGGCCCATCGGAAGGGCGAGCCAATAGGGAAGGTTCATCTGCCGCATCATGCTGTGTTCGGCGACGCTTGGTGTGAGAAAGCATGGCGGGCACATCGGGAATAACGGCATCAACATCCCTACGCAAGGACAGCGGGGGAAAATCACGTGTGTTGTCGGTCAATGGATCACTCAGCAACAGGGAGCGATTCAGTCTATCACTGCTGGAGAAGAGCAGCTAAAGTCACTTTTTTAAGCTGTTCATATGTAGGTTTTAATACCACCACGCGCCACGGACAATTAGTACGGAAATGACCGGCTTGATTACAATAATAACATGTTCCTTCTTGGCAACTGTACGTAATTTGAACCGTATAACAACATACCTGTAGATACGCCTGCCGGAGTGACCAAGCGGTTCTAGGCGCTACAGTCTGGAACCGCGCGACCGCTACGGTCGCAGGTTCGAATCCTGCCTCGGGCATGGATGTGTGTGATGTCCTTAGGTTGGTTAGGTTTAAGTAGTTCTAAGTTCTAGGTGACTGACGACCTGAGAAGTTAGGTCCCATAGAGCTCAGAGCCATTTGAACCATTTTGAACCTGTAGATAAGAAGGAATATGTTTTTTGACCACAGTTTCCACCGACCGAATACCACTATAGACCTGTAAGCGGTGCTGAGCAGACCAGCGTTCCTTTAGAATATGACGTATTTCCCCATAAGGAAGCGAAACGGGCCTCAGAAAACAGTCGTCTACCTCGGGTGGAAGGTTTAACACCCGGACATTCGCATATATCACTTCCGCATTTGCTAAGAGAACCATACTAGTGGAACCTTCACGGTGCGTAAAGGGTACCTGAGAACCGTGACGAGAAAGTATCCTATCAACCTGGAGCGGGTCAAGAAACTTAACAAAAAACACATATAATTCGCTGTCTAAATATGCAGTATGCACCTGGTCAGTAGTGACTTTTATAGTATCAACTAACGAATCGTGTATCTCCAAAGAACCGGGCTGGACGTGACGCGTGGATTTGTCTAAGGTGTAGCTGACAGTACGTGTAAGCGGAATTTTCGTGGGAGCCACGATGGACATCTACATCTACATCTACATGATTACTCTGCAATTCACATTTAAGTGCTTGGCAGAGGGTTCATCGAACCACAATCATATATCTTCCTACCATTCCACTCCCGAACAGCGCGCGGGAAAAACGAACACCTAAACCTTTCTGTTCGAGCTCTGATTTATCTTATTTTATTTTGATGATCATTCCTACCTATGTAGGTTGGGCTCAACAAAATATTTTCGCATTCGGAAGAGAAAGTTGGTGACTGAAATTTCGTAAATAGATCTCGCCGCGACGAAAAACGTCTTTGCTTTAATGACTTCCATCCCAACTCGCGTATCATATCTGCCACACTCTCTCCCCTATTACGTGATAATACAAAACGAGCTGCCCTTTTTTGCACCCTTTCGGTGTCCTCCGTCAATCCCACCTGGTAAGGATCTCACACCGCGCAGCAATATTCTAACAGAGGACGAATGAGTGTAGTATAAGCTGTCTCTTTAGTGGACTTGTTGCATCTTCTAAGTGTCCTGCCAATGAAACGCAACCTTTGGCTCGCCTTCCCCACAATATTATCTATGTGGTCTTTCCAACTGAAGTTGTTCGTAATTTTAACACCCAGGTACTTTGTTGAATTAACAGCCTTGAGGATTGTACTATTTATCGAGTAATCGAATTCCAACGGATTTCTTTTGTAACTCATGTGGATCACCTCACACTTTTCGTTATTTAGCGTCAACTGCCACCTGCCACACCATACGGCAATCTTTTCTAAATCACTTTGCAACTGATACTGGTCTTCGGCTGACCTTACTAGACGGTAAATTACAGCATCATCTGTGAACAACCTAAGAGAACTGCTCAGATTGTCACCCAGGTAATTTATATAGATCAGGAACAGCAGAGGTCCCAGGACGCTTCCCTGGGGAACACCTGATATCACTTCAGTTTTACTCGCCGCGACAGGAAGGGCTGCACCAACACCAAACACTAGCCGACAACCAGCGATGCGAAGCGCACGGAGACCAACACGAAACCAAATGGACACGAGGAAAACACGCAGCGCTACGGTAGACGCGGAACTAATAGCACAACCGAGTTGCCCGACGCGCGAAGCGGGAAAGACCACTCAGCTACGGTGGCGGACGTCCAGTCCACTGATTACACAGTATGGATTGCGAGTAAACAGAGAAACGATGAAACTAATGAGTAAGCAGCAGAAACGAGACTGGCCATAAACTTAACAACGAAACTAGGGGTCACGAACTTCACGAACTGAACTAATTCTGCTGTCTTTAAAGCAAAATAACATCACTCACGAAGCAAGGGGGATAGAAAAAGCCGAGTTAGGGCAGGCAAAGATATCACTCTTGTGATACCATAGAAGGATGTTGAAAATTAAATGGAATGACAAGGAAAGTAATGACGAGGATCTCCGCATATTCGACAAGAAGAGGTAAACGTGGGAAACATCGACTGAGACATCAAAGTGAACTCTCACGGTACTTGAGGTAAACTGTAGAGGGTAAAAACTGTAGAGGGAGACACAGATTTGAATATACCAGGTCGGGTTGACAGAGGAGATAGAGAAGATCCAAAGAAGAGCGGCGCGTTTCGTCACAGGGTTATTTGGTAAGCTTGATAGCGTTACGGAGATGTTTAGCAAACTCAACTGGCAGACTCTGCAAGAGAGGCGCTCTGCATCGCGGTGTAGCATGCTGTCAAGGTTTCGTAAGGATGCGTTTCTGGATGAGGTATCGAATATATTGCTTTCCCCTACTGATACCTCCAGAGGAGATCACGAATGTAAAATTAGAGAGATTCGAGCGCGCACGGAGGCTTTCCGGCAGTCGTTCTTCCCGCGAACCATACGCGACTGGAACAGGAAATGAGAGTGGCGCGTAAAGTGCCCTCCGCCACACACCGTTGGGTGGCTTGCGGAGTATAAATGTAGATGTAGATGTAGATATACAACAAATTATTTTGGTCGTCGGGTACTTTGTGACGAAGTGGTTGGAGCAGGAAAGCAACTCGAGGTGTACAGCATGAGTCACATGATTGATGCAACAATAATTGGAAGCCAACTAATATCTGAAGAATGGGCAGGGGCGGGGGAGAGTCCATTGATATTTCGCTTGTGTGGAAAAATGTTCTCGAACCACAGGCATGCAGAAGGCAGTGCGTTGTGCTCCATCCTACTGAAAAATAACATTGTAGGAATGTTACGGCAATTGTGAAAAAAGCCATCTGTGCAACACATCCACTTACGGAATTCTTGCAGGAGAGTGATCGAGCAAAGTAGCTGAACTCTAAGGCAAAATTCAGCTTCTATTTCCAATCATCTAAGTCATGCAGTCTTGTAAAATCGTACGAAGTTTTCAAACATTCTGTACTGCTCGCGTTTGTTCTTCCTTAGTCTCGGTCATTGTAGAACTAATGTCTGTTTCAAGATGGGTAACAAACAAATAATTGTGACGATGAAAGAAAATGGAGGTGACTTGCTGGCAGGCCAAGAACAGTACGAAACTTACGGAAGGTCTGTTTCGAAGAGCTGTTCAACATCCCTGTAGTAAAAGAAGACTTTGACCTACCGCTACCAGATGTGGAACAGGCTACAGTGAGTGAAATGGTTGATGTTCTAAGAAAAATCGAGAATAATAAGACCCCAGGAATCGGTGGCATCGCAATAGAACTACTGAAACAAAGTGGAGAAGCTGTTCTTCAGTTCTGGAGAAGCGAAAAGACACTAAAGGAATGGCAACAAACAGTAATACGTCCAATGTGCAAGAAAGGGAACAGAATCAAGTGTGAGAATTAAGGGTGTATGTGATTTTTATCCAACACATACAAATTGTCTGCAAGCATTCTTGAGACGTGGGACTTAGGGAAAAGGAGGAAAAGGTGTGGACGGGGCCTAATCAGTTACCGTTGGTTGCACAGTAAACGCCTACACTTTACTTAAGGAAATAATTTTTTGAAAACAATCATTTAAAAAAAATTGACTGTAAAATAAGCTACACTGACGGCTGAAGGCCTTATTGAGAAGAATTCAAATTATTTGTCGGTTGAAAGTCAGAAGCAATAGGAATAATTTAAACAAAATATTAATTTTAAACAATTGACACAATCAGACCAAATAAAGAAGGGAGTGATCCACAGACAGTGCTCCAAGGATCGACCTGAGAAAAGGTCCCTACATCTGCGTAAGCGGTGAGACAGGCAGCCAAGAGCTATGCTCACTTAACAGGAAGGCAACTCAAACTAGGGACAGCTTAAACGCCGACCAGCACACTCGCAACATCCACCTAAGATGCGATAACCAATACCACGATAGGATAACAGTTAACATCGACAAATGACAAGCATTTAATTACACAAGGTGGCGCAGACAGGGTTAAGACCAAACTGTCTATTCAAAATCTGACTAGATGCAAATGGAACCACAAAAGACAATTCCACGAACAACTCAAACAATGCTAAAACAGTCACTATACAGCAAAAAGACGAATTGCACGTAGACATGAACGCTAAGAACACAGAAACGGTCGAAAGACGAGATACACGTCGTCCACTGAAACGACCGACGGAACGACCAACCATTGGTGGTTGCCAATCAAGTCACGCAAGCGAATCGCCTGAGTATAAAACCGCCAACAGCTTGATGGCATGAGGTCACTTTGACGATCGACACACACACACACACACACACACACACACACACAAGTGAAAGTTTCACCGCTCGAATATAACGATCCATTCAACTTCAACTCGCTGAATCCGGACCTCGGCGTGGTCGTGCACTCTCGCGACCACATCCTTCCATCGGGCAGTGCATGTGTGTCGCCAGCTCCCACGGCGAGTAGGCTACTGGCGCTGTCCGGAACTCACTGCCGCTCCGTCCCCACTGAACTCACACACACGACGGCCTGGAAATACTAGAGACCGCTCCAAAGATAGTACCATAGTAGTAGCTATCGATAATCGCCGCTGCTGCCACTCACGGACAGACAAAGCGAGCAAACGTAGTGGCGTCAGCGAACAGACTAAGAAAGCGAGAGGTCACAATCCGAATACACGACGCCAGCCTGTCAACGGCACAAACACTAGCTGGAGCACGGCTCAATTCTCTTACTCAAGCTGTTGCCATATAGTACAGAGGAAAACCCCTGAAGAATCAGGTCAGATTTCGGAAATGAATATCAACGACGGACCAAATATTAGTTCCCACACAAATAGCTGCAAATATGTGGAAATTTTATAAGAAGGTATACTGTCTATTTACAGGACTCAAGACAGCCTGTGATAGAGCCCACAGAAAAAGTATATGGTAGATAATGAAAGAACCTGGGATACCTTCGAAATTGATCAGGCTAACCAAAATGAACACTGAAGAAACTAAATGTAAGGTGCAGATTGAACTCAGGGAGTCTGGATGAAATTTTACTTGATAATGGAAAAGGCCCTGAAACGAGAGTTATCGATTAGAAGAAGGGTAGATATAGGAAGCCAAGTGAAACCGTTAGCTTTTGTCGATAATACTGTTGTTATACAGGAGGAGGAAGATGAACTGATAAGAACAAATAAAGCGCTGATAGAGGAGGCATAAAAAAGTGTGTGTGAGGATCAATCATGTATGCGTTGGCTTGCGGTAGATGCTGTGTCCCATGGTTCCAGTTGCTTTCCTTCGTACCAAAAAGGTAAAGTACCGTCTTTTCCACTTCCATTGCGAAGTTTATATTCGGATGGAGCGAATTTAAATGCTGAAGAAATGTAGGTAGAGTATCAAGTCCATGTGGCCGCACCACAAATGGATCATCCACATACCGCAGAAAACAACAGGGTTTGAGAGTGGCTTACTGTAGTGCTTTTCCTTCAAAGTCTCCACAAAATAATTGGCCACCACAGGAGACAGAGGGCTTCCCTTGGCGACACTGTCTACTTGTTCAAAATATTGGTCATGAAATATGAATTATGTTGAAGTAAGCACGTTTTTAAATAATGCAACTATGTCCTCCTCAAACTTGTTGCTAATGAGCTCTAAAGAGTCCTGCAAGAGCACCTTTGTAAATAAAGACACAGCATCGAAATTTACTAAGAGATCCGAATATTGCAGTCTAAGGGTTTTCAGGCGACCTACGAAATCTTCAGAGTTTCTGATATGATGGTCGAGCTTGTCTAATAGAGATCCCAGTAGTGATGTCAGGTATTTGGCAACAAAATAAGTAGGTGCTCCTATGTTACTTGCAGTGGGACGGAGAGGCACCCCATTCCTATGGATATTGGGTAGGCCGTAGAATCTAGGAGGAACTGCAGCCTGTTGACGCACACCCTTACTGACATGCACTTGATTCGAGCTCCTCCTGATGAGTTCCAAAGTCTTACTCTGGATCCTAGCCGTATGCAGGATCGTCGAGCGGTTTGCGTAAGAGAAGTACAGTAGCATTTCCTTTGTCAGCAGGTAAGAAGACGATGTCTTGTTCTCCTCTCAGCTCCAGTAGAGCATTTCTTTCAGCTGAGGTGACGCTAAAGTTGGACTTCTTAGGTGAAGCTCGAGTCAAGATGCGACATGTGTCATGCCCAATCTCTGCGGCAGCATCTATTCCACTAACCACATCTCGGATGGGAATGGTCCCAGGTGTAGGGGCAAAATTCAGACTCTTCTCTAGTTCCGAAACTGCAGCGTCGTCCAAGGTCTTCTCCGTGAGATTAAACACGCTGCGTCTTCTTGGCATGTATCCCTGCATATGGGCTTCGAGTCGATCGTATTTTGTCGTTTGACGAACTTTAGCTTATCGTTCAGTCCAGTCAGCCAGTGGGCAAGTGGCGCTGTCTACCCAGTTCCAGAAAACCTCTGAAAGGTTCGCTGAAATCTCCAGATAGAGTGATAGTAATTGTCTGGACACCGAGCACAATTCCTGGCGCGCCGCACTCTCCCGTCGCTTAATTCTAATGGCAGCCGCAGAATTTACACAATGTTTGAATTTGACAAACGTAGGAATGTTTTGCTTGTCGCGGCATCTCAGTAAAAATGCAAGGCCGCTTAACAATCTACCTCTCTTGAGACGTAACTTGTCAAGCTCACATATGTTCTTCGCCATCTGCTCTCTATAGAGTTTTTAGATGTGACTCTTCAAGCTTTCCCGGAGGATATGTTGTAAATAGTCTTCTTCACGTGTTTGCCGCTGGATGACGTTGTGCAAATTCCACAATATTTCCTCGTAGCAGCCTTGCTGGTGGCTAGGTACGACTGAAGGCATCCGCACATTGACGGCTTGTATATAGAACACCCTCGCGAACAATGCGCTTCCGCAGAAATCACGCATGCGCAGTGATTCGCAAATAGATGGTGCCATACTAAAATGCCCTTTGTCGAATATCGCAGAGCGGCCCTCCTGCGTGTGTGCTGTAAGCTATATTTACTAAAAGTGCGGCCAGACGTCACTCACTAAAAAACTATACGAGACCAATGTTTTGAAGCGCCTGTTGTCGATAAAAATCTTAATTTTCTCGTCGTGATTTAATAGCAGCCAGCGCAGGGCTTCAGCACATACGACACCACAGTGACATTAGAGACAGAGCACAATATCGGGGTGGCAGAAGGATAAAGAAGAAAATCGGTCGTTTCTTTTACAAAGTAACCATCCCAACATGTCCTTTAACCGATTTAGGAAATCTATGGAGAAATTAAATCTAGGTGGACAGACTGGAATTTCAACAGGCGTCCTGTCGAATGTGAGTTTAGTGTCTTACTACAGCACCATCTCCCCAAGCGGAACACTCCGCTACAGGCGATTACTATCACGTATCCCATACAACAGAAAATAATTTCACAAATACAGAGAACGTGAAAGACTTACTGTATCTCTGCGGAGTTTACTGTATGGCGAAATCCTTACTTATGATGGTACTAAAATTTCGGCTTTGCTCTTTGTATTTGGTTGTTGAATCTGGTGATGCGTTTAAAACATATGCTATATACATTATTTTTGTGATGTAGCTGTATGAATCAGACAGAGATATTAACGTACACATTACACTGTTAAAATCTCGTTTACATTCCATTCGGCGAATCTAATAGCCAATTCGGTTCTTTCGTTACAAAAGTTAATGTTATTTATACACACTGAAAATTGCCAATCTCGATAATTCGAATCGGAGTTTGCTTTTCTGCTCATCTATCAGAGCCTGACGTATTTATCCGTGTTCCATAATCGCGGAATGAGAGAGACAAACAGCTACACGCTACAATATCATTCACTGAGTACTGACCTTGAAATAAATGCAAAAGCCATTAAGCTTTAAACTCCCGGCTGCATGCTCAACTGTTAGCTCCATAAATAAAACATTCTTACCGCTGGACAATATTTAACACCGCTGGACAGCTTCTATCGCAGCTAGAGGGCGTGCCGCTGCGATTTTCGTTCACACACAGATCAGACCAATAAATCTGGGATCTCTGGTCTCAAAGAAGGGCCATGTAATCTGGAATTGTAGATAATTCTCCTGTTAACATGAAGCTGTACGATTATTCCACTGTCAAGAATGGATGGTCTGTTTGATTTTGAGTTTTTCTGTTGTGAAAGTTGGAATGCAACACTTTTTTCTTGTCTTTTTTGAGGAGGATTTGCAAAAGTCGATCGCAACCTGGGTGTGTTAAACCAGTACAAGCACGAAACATTATAATGAAAAATTAATGTTAATTCTGTAGGCTAAGTAGCTTATAGGATATCATTTCCTCCCCTTTGTTGTTGTTTTTTCATTTCAAGTCCACCACTGCTGTTCACTGCTGAAAGGAAAATTATATCAGAGCCATCTAACCGTGAATATGAGAACTCTTTGGAAAGACAATGATGACGTAAGCAACACCTAAGGATCTAATACTCAGCGCCAGTATAATTTTGCAGCACCTGAATAACGATAAATTACTTATATCTTACACGTAAGCGGTTGTCAAATATGATACACTTTCTTTTACGGACATGTATGAGGGCTGCACTACTCTCTTTCGTTCTGTGTCAAATAGGGGTAGTCTCTAATCGAACTGTTTTTTGTAAAGTCATGTTACGTTGTGGAAATTTTAGAAAAAGAGGAACGTGATTTCATGTGATTATAAAAGCTTAGAAATAATTCAATTGATTGATATGTGTTTTCGTAATAAGTGGGCACAGACGATCTGAGCAAACCGTTACTTCAGTGTTGAAGTACATATCTAACACGTTTATTAATAACGAAATTTCCGTGGAATGGTGAGTACGTGAAAATAGGAGGGTAATCCCAAAAGTAAGGTCTCCTATTTTTTTGTAAGTACAGAACTCTGTGTGGCAGTTGGCCACACTGTTATGTGTATAAACATGCGCACGCCGCGCTCAAGCGCTCAGTCTTGGCTTCTGAATGGAGCTCCCGTTGGATGTTACCGCCAACTGCGAATTGCGCGCAGTTATTCGGTTTTTGAACGCAAAGGGCACTGCGCCGATTGAAATCCATTGCCAATTGACGAAAGTATATGGTGAGTCGTGCATGGATGGCAAATACGTTCCTAAGTGGCGTAGAGAATTTGCAGCTGGTCGGACCGAAATTCACGACGAAAGAAAGGAGCGGGAAACCGTCAATTTCTGAGGAGGCAGTGTTGAAGGTTGAGCAAAGCATGCGTGAGGATCGGATGATCTCTGCACCTCAGTTCCTGAGGTTTCCCGAAGCACCACTCACTGAATTTTAACGGAAACATTGAACTACCGGAAGGTGTGCGCAAGATGGGTGCCACGCATGCTGACTGAGGACCACATACGGCAACGATTTGATGCTTACCGCGCATTTCTTCGCCGCCTTGCAGCCGAGCAGGACAACTTTCTGGACTCAATTGTCACGGGTGACGAAACCTGGGCATACCACTTTACACCTGAGACCAAGCAACAATCACGCCATTGGCGGCATCATTCTTCGCCAAAGCCTCGGAAATTCAAACAAACACAGTCTGCCGGTAAAGTCATGACAACCGTTTTTTGGGATCGGAAAGGGGTATTGTTGGTCGCCTTTATGCCCACTGGGACCACAATTAACGCTGACAGGTACTGTGAGACTCTGAAAAAACTCAAACGGGCAATTCAGAACCAGAGAAGAGGAATGTTGGGCAAGGGCGTACACATTCTCCATGACAACGCTCGCCCACACATCGCTCAGAAAACCGTTGCTCTCCTGTACAGTTTCAGTGGAACATAATCACCCACCCTCCCGCCCTATAGTCCTGACTTGGCGCCCAGTGACTATCACCTGTTCCCTAGGTTAAAAGAACATTTGGCTGGAAAGCGATTCAGCTCCGACGACGAGGTGAAAGAAGAGGTTCATAACTTTCTGAACAGCATGGCGGCGAGCTGGTATGACATGGTCATACAAAAACTGCCACAGCGTCTACAAAAATGTATCGACAGAAATGGTGATTATCTCGAAAAATAGCTAAATGGTAAAGCTGTGAACTGATGTAAACCATTGTCGAAATAAACGGGTCTATGTACTTATAAAAAAATAGTAGACCTTACTTTTGGGATTACCATCGCATCATTACTAACTACAGAGGAATAGCTTTCAGTAGGATTTTGTCGTTATCTAGTGAGGTATTTTAAATACTTTTCAATTCCTCAAAACACTGTAATACTACACTACTGGCCATTAAAATTGCTACAGCAAGATGAAATGAAGATGATAAACGTGTATTCATTGCAGAAATATATTATACTAGGACTGACAGGTGATTACATATTCAAGAAATTTGTGTGCATAGATCATGAGAAATCAGTACCCAGAACAACCACCTCTGGCCGTAATAACGGCCTTGATACGCCTGGGCATTGAGTCAAACAGCGCTTGGATGGCGTGTACAGGTACAGTTGCCCATGCAGCTTCAACACGATACCACAGTTCATCAAGAGCAGCGACTGGCGTATTGTGAAGAGCCAGTTGCTCGGCCACCATTAACCAGACGTTTTCAATTGGTGAGAGATCTGGAGAATGTGCTGGCCAGGGCAGCAGTCGAACATTTTCTGTATCCAGAAAGGCCCGTACAGGACCGGCAACATGCGGTCGCGCATTATCCTGTCGAAATTAAGGGTTTCGACGGGATCGAATGAAGGGTAGAGTCACGGGTCGTAACACATCTGAAATGTAACATACACTGTTCAAAGTGCCGTCAGTGAGAACAAGAGGTGACCGAAACGTGCAACCAATGGCACCCCATAGCATCACGCTGGGTGAAACGCCAGTATGGCGATGACGAATACACGCTTCCAATGTGCGTTCATCGCGATGCCGCCTAACACGGATGCGTCCATCCTGATGCTGTAAACAGAGCCTGGATTCATCCGAAAAATTGACGTTTTGCCATTCGTGCACCCAGGTTCGTCGTTGAGTACACCATCGCAGGCGCTCCTGTCTGTGATGCAGCGTCAAGGGTAACTGCAGCCATGGTCTCCGAGCTGATAGTCCATGCTGCTGCAAACGTCGTCGAACTGTTCGTGCAGATGGTTGTTGTCTTGCAAACGTCAACATCTGTTGACTCAGGGATCGAGACGTGGCTGCACGATCCGTTACAGCCATGCGGATAAGATGCCTGTCATCTCGACTGCTAGTGATACGAGGCCGTTGGGATCCAGCACGGCGTTCCGTATTGCCCTCCTGAAGCCAACGATTCCATATTCTGCTAACAGTCATTGGATCTCGACCAACGCGAGTAGCAATATCGGGATACGATAAACCGCAATCGCGATAGGCTACAATCCGACCTTTATCAAAGTCGAAAACGTGATGGTACGCATTTCTCCGCCTTACACGAGGCATCACAACAACGTTTCACCAGGCAACGCCGGTCAATTGCTCTTTGTGTATGAGAAATCGGTTGGAAACTTTCCTCATGTCAGCACGTTGTAGGTGTCGCCACCGGCGCTAACCTTGTGTGAATGGTATGAAAAGCTAATGATTTGCATATCACAGCATCTTCTTCCCGTCGGTTAAATTTCGCGTATGTAGCACGTCATTTTCGTGGTGTAGCAATTTTAATTGCCAGTAGTGTAATAACGAAATTTCCATGGAATGGTGAGTGCGTGAAAATATCATTACTAACTACAGAGGAATAGTTTTGGGGTACGATTTTGTCGTTTTTTTTTTCATTTATTGAATTTCAGTTCCCCCCGAAGGGGGCGGGCTGGCAGCAGCTTAGTTGCCGCTCTTCAGCCGACAGATTTTGTGACAAAGATCAAGAGAACAACCAATAAAAAAACAGGCGATAAAATCGGAGACTTAGAGAGTAACAAGGCGAAAAGAAATCGTGGAACTTAAACAACACAGGGATGATGACGCTAATAAAAATACATACGAAGCAGACAGGGAAAACAATAGACAATTAAAAAAAAAAAACCACGGTGACAGTCTGGATTCTGTTCGCAAAGAACATAAAATTCACACCTAGCGACAGCATGGTTTCTGTTCGCAACACAAGAAAGACAAACAACACTGAATAGTCACTGGAACACTGCACTAAAAAGTTGGCAAATGTGACACCACAGTCGAGAGCAGGTGGGGGGAAACTGGACAGAAGATGGGAAAACAAAAAAGGGGGGAAAGGAGAGTAAAAGCGAAGGGGGGAGCCGGGAAAGGAGCTGAAGGAGGATGAGGACCCATAAGAGGGGTGGGGGGCAGACGCGACAGGGAGTGGGATAGGCAGAGGAGGGGAATACAAAAGGACTGGGAGGGAGAAGGGAGGGAGGGAGAGGTGTAGTGGGGAGAAAACAGGACGGAAGGGGGGGGGAAGAGGGAGCCCAGGGAAAGGACAGAGGAAAGGAGGGGGATTGAGGATCAGAGTTGATAGGAGGGATAAATGGAGGGAGAGAGGGCATCATCCGGGAGGGGGAGTTGATGGAAGCCACCTTGGGAAAGGAGATGGAGGGTGTAGAGATGGAGGGTAGGGGGGACACAACGGTGAAGACGTGGCAGGGCGCGGGGATGGGAGAGGAGAGGAGCAACCAGGGGGTGAGGGGGTTCAAGACGGCGGGAGGTGTAGAGGATGCGGATATGTTCGAGGAATAGGAGCTGATGGGGGAAAGGAATGAGATCATAGAGGATCCGCGTGGGGGACGGGAGGTGAATACGGAAGGCGAGGCGGAGTGCATGACGCTCAAGGATCTGGAGGGACTGATAGAATTTGGGGGGGGGGCAGATATCCAGGCAGGACTGGCATAACAGAGGATGGGACGGATGAAGGATTTGTAGGTGTGGAGGATGGTAGAGGGGTGCAACCCCCATGTCCGGCCAGAGAGGAGTTTGAGGAGTCGGAGGCGGTTGTGGGCTTTGGATTGGATGGAACGGAAATGAGGTATCCAGGTGAGGTGACGGTCAATGGTGAGGCCAAGGTAGGTGAGGGTGGGGGTGAGGCGGACAGGATGTGCGCAGACAGTAAGGGAGAAATCCAGGAGCCAGAAGGAGCGAGTGGTACGACCTACGATGATTGCCTGGGTCTTGGAAGGATTGAGTTTCAGGAGCCATTGGTTACACCATGCAGCAAAATGGTCAAGGTGATTCTGGAGAAGGCGTTGGGGCCGTTGGAGGGTAGGAGCGAGGGCGAGGAATGCTGTGTCATCAGCATATTGCAAGAGGTGTACTGGAGGGGGGGGGGTTGGGGCATATCCGCCGTGTACAGGAGGTAGAGGAGAGGGGAGAGGATAGAGCCCTGGGGCACACCGGCAGAGGGGTAGAAGGTGTGGGAAGTGGCATGATGGATGGTAACATAGGAGGGGCGGTGGGAGAGGAAGGAGGCCACCAGACGGATGTAGTTGATAGGAAGGGCGTAGGTTTGGAGTTTAAACAGGAGACCGGGATGCCAGACACGGTCGTAGGCCTTTTCGAGGTCAAGTGAGACAAAAATGGCGGAGCGCCGGGAGTTAAGCTGGAGGCAGAGGAGATGAGTGAGGCGGAGGAGTTGGCCATCAGCAGAGAAGGAAGGTCGAAAGCCACATTGGGTGTTTGGGAGGAGGTGGTTTTGGTGGAGGTGGAGATGGATGCGCCGGGAAAGGATGGATTCCAAGAGCTTGCTGAACACTGATGTGAGACAGATAGGACGATAGGAAGAGGCATCAGATGGAGGCTTATTGGGTTTGGAGAACATCAGGATACGGGAGGTTTTCCACAGGTCGGGATAGAAGCCAGTGGCAAGGATGACATTGTAGAGGGTGGCAAGGAGGGAAAGGAAGGAGGGAGGGCAGTGTTTGAGGTGGCGGTAGGTAGCGCAGTCGTGGCCGGGAGCAGTGTTGCGTTTAGTGCGGAGTGTGAGGCTGATGTCCTGTGTAGTGATGGGAGTGTTAAGGGCAGAAGGCGGGGTGTGGCCCAAGTACTGGAAGCTAGGAGCAAGGGGATTTTGTCGTTATCTAATGAGGTATTTTAAATACATTTCAATTCCTCAAAATACTGTAATACTACTTTATGCAATTTGCCTTTTTCCTCTCTCCCAATTGCAAACTGAAGCTTATTGATTTACAGTACCCGTAAAGGAATTTTCTCGTAGTCGGTATAGAATCTGGCTTACATACTATGGAATATGCAGTATATCTGCACCGAGAAGCCAAAACATTATGACCGCTGCCCACCGCGAGGTTGGACGCGACCTGGCGACGTTGCAGCGAGATGAGGTATCGAATATATTGCTTCCCCCTACTTATACCTCCCGAGGAGATCACGAATGTAAAATTAGAGAGATTCGAGCGCACACGGAGGCTTTTCGGCAGTCATTCTTCCCGCGAACCATACGCGACTGAAACAGGAAATGGAATGACAGTGGCACGTGAAGTGCCCACCGACACACACCGTTGGCTTGCGGAGTATAAATGTAGATGTAGATGTAGAAGATGACGCGCTATGAAAAGTATTTAAGCGCACCAGTCGGATGGGGATCACCCTAGCCGGGATATGGACTCCTCCCGGGGAAATCCTCTGATATAAGTAACATTTTCAAAGGACAGATTATTATTACGCAGTTGTGTACGAGTATCTCTAAAACGGCGAAGCAGGTCGAATGTTCACATACTACTGCCGTGAGCATCTACGGAAAGAGGTAGGAGGACAGTGAAACTACCATTAGGCGCTAAATGGTTGGACGTCCCCGACTGTTCACAGAACTTGGGGTTCGAAGGTTTGTCTGCTCTGTAAAGTAGGATGGATGGTAATCTCTACCGAAAGAGCACAATAGTGGTGCATGTACAAGTGTTTCGGAGCACACCGTTCATCGTGTATTGTTGAACATGGAGCTCTGCAGCAGACCACCCTTACGTGTTGACACCGCCAACTGTGATAGCAGTGGGCGCTGGAGCATCGGGATTCAAGCGTCGATTAATGGAAACGTGTCGGGTCATCTGTCGAATCACACTTTTGCTAGAGTAGGTTGTTGGTCGTCTCCACAAACTTCGTCATCCGGCTGGAAGCGCACAGCGCCCCACGCACTCAGGTTGGTGGGAGCTGTGTTATGCTATGGGAGACTTTCTCCTGTGCTTGCGTGGGATATGTGGTAGTAATGGAAGACTTGGTGACAGCTGCGAATCACTTGCATCTCTCCATGCTCGACGTCTTCCTTGATGGCTATGTCATCTTTCAGCAGTATAACTGTCCGTGTCTCGCAGCCAGAACCATGCTACAGTAGTTTGAGGAGTATTATAGTGAACTTACATTGACGTCTCGGCGATCGGCTGCTGTAAATCCTATGGAACCCATCTGGTTCGCTATCAGGTTCATCACTGTGTACGCAGCGGCCCTTAATTTACGCGAAATACATGACCCGTGTGTACACGTCTAAATCACATTCCTCCATAAACCTACCAACAAACTGTAGGATCCGTAACACGCAGCATCAGTGATGTATTTTGTTTCAAGAGAAAGTTGCGAGCTCTATCTTCTTATCTCGTGTTTTCTACTGAAAATCTCATGCTTGTACTCTTGTTAACTTTACTATTACAGACATCGCCAAAACTTTATTTTTTTTTATTGGTCCTGTGCGCAACAAATAGCTTACTTGGTCTTTCTGCTGCCACTGCTTGATCTGCTGCATTCCATTATTTAACAAAAACACAAAAAAAACTTTTATTCATGCTGAGTGCAATGCATGTTCTGTATGGCGGCTCCTGCTGTTGCTGCGGCTGCTGCTGCTTGCTACAACTACATAAAATGCAAGAGAAAGGGTTTGGTCAAATCTAAACTCGATAAATGGTAACCCAAACAAAAAACTATATTCTGAAAGCGATTCTTTCTCATTCAATTAACAAAACGCTAGAAGCTCTTGGAACAATCGCTTCGTTTGTAAATCTGCCTACAGTGGCACTAAAACAATATTACAAATTAATCAAACTCTTGAGACAGACTGAAATACTTCTCAATTGAATACATAGTGAAACAATTCCCTGACAATTACAAAAGAAATCAATACTTAATCTAACAATGATTCCCCCTTAAGAATTCAACTCCTATCGTTATCAAAATTACCGTCTGCTGCTACGCACATACACAAACCCTTTTCTTTAAATTAATAAGCGCGCTGCAAATTATAAAAAATATCAACTAAATACCAAATCCTGTGTCGCTGCTGGCGGACACAGCAGTACGGCAGCTGCGCGACGACCCCTCGCTCAACACACGTGCGCACCACAGCAGGCGGGCTCCTACACTGGCTTCCAAACTGCCACTAGTTAATCCGTGCGCTGCGAAGAGCGACAACAATATCTTAGATTCCAGAGCTTGTGTATGCGCGCTGTAGCCAACCTTTACATCCTAAGAGAGTATTGCCAACTCTCACAAGGACGGACAAACAAGCTATGCAGGTGGTCATAATGCGTAATGTTTTGGCTCGTTAGTGTACTTCCACAATTATGTATCAGCTATAAAGTTATTTCTCACTTCCTACCTTTCATAGCTATTCCGTAGGAATTCTCCCTTTGACACCAGGAGGTATGCTCGGAGAGCCTTATAATTCAATGCCGACTCAACCGCCGTCGTCGTTCCGATTGTGTCCGGATCTCCCTCCATCTACAGAATCTGTTCTCGAGGATGCGAGTATGCTCTGACAACTTACTCATGGAGACGTCAGTACGCTGTTGTACAATCTTCTTTGACCTAAGACACTGGTAGTAGCAACAAAAAGTTGTTGACGTTCATAGTTGGTTAGTTGAAGCTCTGCTGTACCGTTAAATTGCCGATGGTTTCCTCTTGAGAAAAATACACGGGCCCCACATTAATGTAACCACCGCGTATGTTCGATGTCAACGTGCAATAACAACTGCAGATAGTAGGTGGCAGCATTAACAGTGGATAGTATATGAAGCGTGTCGGGGTGGAACCGGAAACTGGTGGGTGCATCATTGTCGTAACGTGTGTAATGACACATTACTACCCAGAGAGATACAATAAATTCTGCGTCAAAGATTAAATTGAGAGGAATTTAAAAAACAATCTCTGGAGTGTCCATATTTGATTCACTTTTGTTTCGTACTCCAAGAAGGAGCTAAACTTTCGTTTGTTACCTTGTATGGGATGGACGTAATTTTTGGTGTGAGCTGAAAGGCAGCCATCTTGTTAGTATTTATGATTTGTGCGACGAACGTAGCAAGTCTTATTGTCTTGTAAATAAAAAAAAACAGTGAAAAGTATCCAAGTTTTACAAGCATTATTTGAAGCGACGTAACATTGTATTCCTTTTTTTTTTCCACTGTCTTCGCGAAGGAAACCGATGCCGACTTAGGAAGATACGCAGGGTTAACAAAGAGAAGAATATCGATGGCGACTAGTGAATTAATATTGTGGCAGAAGTACTAATTCTATATTTCATGTGAGAACTCTGAATAAATCAACAACGACGTAGAATTCAAAAATATTATTAATCGAAACTGTAAATTATAGTACAGGCAAATTTCACGCAACACTGAATTTGTCGACATTCAAGCCGGTCAATACAGTCCGTAAAAAAGACTTTCAGAAAAACAGTTATTTTATCTAGCCAACAAAAAAATCCCAAAATTAAAATATTATTATTATTAATATTTTTTTAACTATTTTATTTCGCCACACGCGGAAACGGAGTGATTTCGCTGACGTCCAAAAGGGCGTGATCATTGTCTTTTGGGCCAAGGGTGGAAGCATTTCCAAGGTTCAAATGGCTCTGAGCACTATGGGACTTAACATCAACGGTCATCAGTCCCCTAGAACTTGAACTACTTAAACCTAACTAACCCAAGGACAGCACACAACACCCAGTCATCACGAGGCAGAGAAAATCCCTGACCCCGCCGGGAATCGAACCCGGGAACCCGGGCGAAGCATTTCCAAGACGGCTAGGTCTGTAAACTCTTCGCCTGCCGCCGTGGTTACACGGCAAAATGGCTCTGTTCAAAAGTGGCACCGAGACAACTGCAGTGCACCACGGACCACACATGACAAGGGCGAAAGGCGGCTGTGGAGGTGCGTACGGGCGAACAGGCGTGCGACTGTTGAGCAACTTACCAACTGGCTGAACCAAGGGGCTGCGATCAGTGTCTCCTCAACGACCGATCGGCTAATGTTGCTGCATATAGGCCTCTGAAGCAGGTGCCTGGTTCTTGCACCCATGCTGACTGCTGTACATGGGCAACAAACACAGCTCCAAGTCCACTGAGTGTCGACACGTGACTTAATCAGATGAATCACATTTTACGCTCCATTGCCGTTGGCGTGTACGGCGTGAAACGTCTAATAGCAAACACGTTGCAACGATTGTAGGAAGGGACTAAGCCGTCCTCCGGCTGGAATGTTATCGTGGCATTTCCGGAGTGATCTCGTCGTTGTGGAAGATGCAATGGATCAACACAAGTATGCATATATCCTTGGGGACCATGTCACTCCTACATGCAGTTTGCGTTTCCCCAGTACAAGAGCATCTACCAGCAAGACACAGCTCGCAGTGTACGTGCACAGTTCCAAGAGCACCAAGATTCCTACTGTCCACCAAATTCCCCTGATATAAACCCACAGTCTATGGGACCACCTCGATCGGGCTGTTCGCACTATGGATCTTCAAGCGAGAAACCTAGCGCAGCTGACCAAGGCATTGGAGTCGGCGTGACTCCACATCCTCGTCAATATCTTACAGAACCTCACCCGCTCTATTCCTTCACGTCCCGCAGCGGTCTACGCTCCAAAAGGTGGTTAGTAAGGGTTCTGACACACGGTCATATTGGCCGGCCAGGGTGGCCGAGCGGTTCTAGGCGCTTCAGCCTGGAACCGCGTGACCGCTACGGTCGCAGGTTCGAATCCTGCCTCGGGCATGGATGTGTGTGATGTCCTTAGGTTAGTTAGGTTTCAGTAGTTCTAAGTTCTAGGGGACTGATGACCTCAGATGTTAAGTCGCATAGTGCTCAGAGCCATTTGAGCCAACACGGTCATATTAACGTGACTGGACAGTCTATTACACAGGAAAAACGGTCCTTCACTAGTATTTCCGGGTGGGAACTACTCGGGAAGGCTTCATCAGGAAAACAAAACTGACATTCCACGCACCGAAGTGTGGAATATTAGATTTCTTAACTGGGTAGGCTGATTAAACTTAAAAAGGAAAATCGATTGGCTTGCAACGTATGCCCGCACACCCACTGTCGTCGCGACTGCACAGATACCGCTTCCACGTTTCTCTCTGGCAGCGGAGCCGATCTCAAAAGTCTGTGTATATAGTGAGCCGGCTGGTGAAGAACCATTCCCTGCCGTGTGGGTCAGGCATAAAACATCTCTGAATCACGTTGTGAATCTAGTCGCGTGAACTAGCAGTTGAATATTGATCGCGTTTTTCCAGAGATAATTCTTACACTTTCAACCACGACAGATCCAAAGACAGTTCTGTTTTTATTACTCTGGATTAAGATATCAGTTGATGGTTCAAATTGCTCTGAGCACTATAGGACTTAACTTCTGAGGTCATCAGTCCCCTAGAACTTAGAACTACTTAAACCGAACTAACCTAAGGACATCACACACATCCATGCCCGAGGCAGGATTCGAACCTGTGACCGTAACGGTCGTGCGGTTCCAGACTATAGCGCCTAGAACCGCTCGGCCACCCCGGCCGGCATATCAGTTGAGTTCCAGTCTATTTTTACTAATTTGTTTCCCTGAGTATTTTGATTTAATTAGTCTACATTAGCAGTCTGTATGCATTCGTGGAATCCTATTAAATATGGCTGTAAAAGGTTTATCAGCTTCCTTCAATAACTCTTGAATGTTCACAGATATTGTTGTCTATGTACTAGCTGATTATGGAGTTTAGTAAACACGCGGAATGTCTCGTATATTTCTGTTTTATTGACACAATTGCCGGCCGCGGTGGTCTCGCGGTTCTAGGCGCGCAGTCCGGAACCGTGCGACTGCTACGGTCGCAGGTTCGAATCCTGCCTCGGGCATGGATGTTTGTGATGTCCTTAGGTTAGTTAGGTTTGGGTAGTTCTAAGTTCTAGGGGACTAATGACCACGGCAGTTGAGTCCCATAGTGCTCAGAGCCATTTGAACCATTTTTTTTTTGACACAATTATGTTCTTAATTAATGAGAGATAACACTGGGGATAAATGAAAATAGAGGTGATCCTAGTGTGTATGGTTTCGGTATGATAACAGTCAGTCGCTACCACATTCCTTCGTGTACCTATCACCAAAAATATGCTTTCCCATGAAACTGTCCTTTGCCATTAATGTCCGATAAATTATAAATATGTCTCTGGGCCTTACAGTGCCTAAGCTTCTCAGTTCTCACGACACGATATTAATTATGGGTTCGAATCCTTTCAATGTCTGTTCAGCACAAGTTTAGTCTTTTAACGGGCACTATTTTTCACTTCTCGTTTATTAGCGGAATCACCTTGACAGCGAGCGCCAAAGATACTAGAGTGATAAGGTCCAAACTATTTTCGGTCCCAATACTCTTTAATAAGTCGCATACAGCGAATAAAGTCCTAATTCAACATAAAAGTTTCCGTATTGTCAATAAATCTCTTCGCAGTCACAAGTATACGATCGTAGCGTTTCGTTTAACACGTACAATCACCATTCACTTGAAAATCAATGTTCGTACACCCAATCACCTCTAATTGACTCCGTCTCTGTATTTATCCCAAAATAATCTAACCTCCACCACTCCATTGTCCAATCCAGTTCTAAGAACGCAATTTGATCAGGTTTCTAATCCCAAAATTCCGACCACCATGGTAGGACTGCGATCACACTCGCTACCGCTGACAACAAAAACTCAAGAGACCTAACAATGCCGCACATTGGTTTATATATCACATTCAACAGAAAACGTAGCTCTGTTATGTCTTCCTTGGATTCCCTTTGTACTACTTTGCGTTACTCTATTTCGAATATCTACTCTTTGTAAAATTTTAACTAACTACTACTTCGAAATACTACTACCGTTTTTTGGCTCTTAGGTCATTTCGTATTACAGAATTTCACCTAATATTCGTTTCTGTATAACCACTCTCTAAAGAGCGGTTACAACCGGTACCACCGACCACCTTGAACTGCAACCGATGCTAACGTTATGCCTCTGCGAGGAATTTTGGAAAAGCTGACCATGAGATAATCTAATGGAAACAGAACAATCAAACTGGGATTCGTTTCCAAATCACTGCAGCAGAGTATAACTAACGGTAAACAGGTTGGTCAGGAACAATCGTTCTCCCAGCACTAAAGCAAGTTGTAACACTACGTATTAAAACCGATCGCCAGCCTGATTAGGCATTCAAGTATCAAGCAAAATGATAAAGCAGAGGGCAATGTTAAGACTAACCCAACCTTCCTTGACACACAGACACTAAACTCTTTCCTTTTATCTGTTCATACTGCAACACAGTAACCTAACCTTGCACATAAATGTGCTACTAACAAACAAATTACCAATGAGATAGTAAACAACAACATACGTTTCTCAACAACACCTACCTTAAATGAACTAGGTGTAACAGTTTATAAAACCAGTTACCGACACACATGAAACTAGTAGCACTACTGAACAGGGAAAAACTTGAAATGATTCTGAATTTAAATAAGGGGGTCTGCTAATGATCATAATCTATAACTTCAGTACTTAGTACAGGGTCTCTATGCCTGGGCATTAACCAACTTGCATTAGAATAGGTAACACAGTAAATACACTCATGCTCATAAATTAGGGATAATGCTGATACATGGTGAAACAACGCTCTGGTGGGCGCTTTGCAGATTTAAATCACCTCGGGGTATGACCATGCGGTGCATTTGACCTGCGGTCGTCGCACGGTAGCGCTGGTAGCAGTCCACATATGCAGAGGTGTGTTGGTCCATGTCAGAGTACGGTGCAGCGAGTAAGTGTGCAGACGTTTTTAGACGTGCTAATGGTGACTGTATGTTGAAAATGGCTCAAAGAACACATATTGATGACGTTATGAGGGGTATAACACTAGGGCGACTGGAGGCTGGTCAAACACAGCAGGTCGTAGCGCGGGCCCTCCATGTGTCACAAACTGTGATCTCAAGATTATGGCAACGGTTCCAGCAGACAGGCGCTATAGTACTGCACGTCCACAGTGCACAACACACAGTCTATAGACTATTGAACAGACATGGTTTATTCGCCTGAAGACCTGCAAGGTGCATTCCACTAACCCCTGGTCATAGGAGAGCCCGTAAGGCCTGGTGTCAAGAACACAGTACATGGTCATTGGAACAGTGGTTCCAGGTTATGTTCACGGACGAATCCAGGTATAGTCTGAACAATGATTCTCGCCGGGTTTTCATCTGGCGTGAACCAGGAACCAGATATCAACCCCTTAATGTCCTTGGAAGGGACCTGTATGCAGGTCGTGGTCTGATGATGTGGGGTGGGGTTATGATTGGTGGACGTACACCCCTGAATGTCTTTGACAGAGGAACTGTAACACGTCAGGTGTATCGGGACGTCATTTTGCACCAGTATGTCCGCCTTTTCAGGGGTGCAGTGCGTCCCACCTTCCTCCTGATGGATGATAACGCACGGCCCCACCGAGCTGCCATTGTGGAGGACTACCTTGAAGCAGAAGATATCAGGCGAATGGAATGCCTTGCCTGTTCTCCAGACCTAAATCCGATCGAGCACGTCTGGGATGCTCTCGGTCGACGTATCGCTGCACGTCTTCAAACCCCTACGACACTTCAGGAGTTCCGACAGGCACTGGTGAAAGAATGGGAGGCTATACCCCAGCAGCTGCTCGACCACCTGATCCAGAGTATGGCAACCCGTTGTGCGGCCTGTGTACGTCTGCATGGTGGACATATACCATTTTGATGTCGGGGTACATGTGCAGGAAAGAGTGGCTTTTTGTAGCACATGTGTTTCGGGATGGTTTTCTCAACCAATACCGTGGACTTTCAGATCTGTGTCGCGCGTGTTCCCTATGTGCCTATGCTATTAGCGCCAGTTTTGTGTAGTGCCACGTTGTGTGGCACCACATTCTGCAGTTATCTTTTATTTATGAGCATGAGTGTAGTTCTAAACTCGGTTTGACACAACTAAACAGAATGCAAATCTAAATACACTGGCTCTGAAGGAGCCTTTGCATTGCTTCAGTAACTGACTAGCCTAGTACACGAGGACCGTTAAACTTTCATCGTTTGAAGAACCATGCTCATTAACAAAACTACACCAGTATGTATGAGAAATGGTAAGTATTCTTATTGTGGCGTCTTGAACAATCGTCTCGTATAGGGTGCCTATAGGATGCTCCGTTCTCGGAATGCTATTCAAAAATTCAAGCAAGTAACATTAGTAGTTTTATTTCAATAAAGCAGATTGACAATACTTAACTCTGAAATAACAATTGTGTCGCAAGCGATGGGCGGCATGCAAACAGTAATGACCACACAAGCAATGGATATGGAGCACTAATAACTGTTCGTAGCACTCTCGGCTAGGCCTGTGTGAATACTGTCCACTAATGTCCGGCCGAGGCTGGCAGGAGCGCCACTTATATTTACTGCTTGCACAGGTCGCTCCTGCGCGGCGCGGTCCTTGTCAGCGAACTACTGGCTGACGTTGCCTCACCGCCTTCTCTGGTCTCGCGTACTTCCTCTTCGTTCCAGCGCTTGTGGTTACGCCACAACACTTATCATTAATTGTTAACTAAATGAAGCACAACTAACTACACCACTGGCCATTAAAATTGCTACACCGCGAAGATGAATTGCTACAGACGCGAAATTTAACCGACAGGAAGAAGATGCTGCGATATGCAAATGATTAGCTTTGCAGAGCATTCACAAAAGGTTGGCGCCAGTGGCGACACCTACAACGTGTTGACATGAGGGAAGTTTCCAACCGATTTCTCATACACAAACAGCAGTTGACCGGCGTTGTCTGGTGAAACGTTATAGTGATGCCTCGTGTAAGGAGGAGAAATGCGTACCACCACGTTTCCGACTTTGATAAAGGTCGGACTGTAGCCTATCGCGATTGCGGTTTATCGTATCGTGACATTGCTGTTCGCGTTGGTCAAGATGCAATGACTGTTAGCTGAATATGGAATCGGTGGGTTCAGGAGGCTAATATGGAACGCCGTGCTGGATCCCAACGGCCTCGTATCACTAGCAATCGAGATGACAGGCATCTTATCCGCATGGCTGTAATGGATCGTGCAGCCACGTCTCGATCCCTGAGACAACAGATGGGGACGTTTGTAACATAACAACCATCTGCACGAACACTTTGACGACGTTTGCAGCAGCATGGACTATCAGCTCGGAGACCGTGGCTGCGAGTACCCTTGACGCTGCATCACAGACAGGAGCGCCTGCGATGGTGTACTCGACGACGAACCTGGGTGCACGAATGGCAAAACATTTTTTCGGATGAATCCAGGTTTTGTTTACAGCATCATGATGGTCGCATCCGTGTTTGGCGACATCGCGGTGAACGCACATTGGAAGCGTATATTCGTCATCACCATACTGGCTTATTACCCGGCGTGATGGTATGGGTGCCATTGGTTACACGTCTCGGTCACCTCTTGTTCGCATTGACGGCACTTTGAACAGTGGACGTTACATTTCAGATGTGTTACGACCCGTGGCTCTACCCTTCATTCGATCCCTGCAGAACCCTACATTTCAGCAGGATAATGCACGACCGCTTCTTGCAGGTCCTGCACGGGCCTTTCTGGACACAGAAAACCTTCGACTGCTGCCCTGGCCAGCACATTCTCCAGATCTCTCACCAATTGAAAACGTCTGGTCAATGTTGGCCGAGCAACTGGCTCGTCACAATACGCCAGTCACTACTCTTGATGAACTGTGGTATCGTGTTGAAGCGGCATGGGCAGCTGTACCTGTACACGCCATCCAACAACTCAATGCCCAGGCATATCATGGCCGTTATTACGGCCAGAGGTGGTTGTTCTGGGTACTGATTTCTCAGGATCTATGCACCCAAATTGCGTGAAAATGTAATCACATGTCAGTTCTAGTATAATATATTTGTCCAATGAATACCCGTTTATCATCTGCATTTCTCCTTGGTGTAGCAATTTTAATGGCCAGTGGTGTATAATTCTTTAAATAACAAATGTGCTTTCATAAGCAGTCTTTTGACCTACTCAACAAGTTATAATAGGCTATGGAAATGATAACTCAACATTAAATTCAATTTCAACCACTTTCTCAAAATAAATTAGGCCACTTGGAATTAAATTCACTAGGATAGGATTCCTGTCCAGGTTTGTGATTTGGTATAATCACGGGTATAACACAGAGTTTTTAGCAACACCACGATTATTATCATAAAATCAAGCTGATTTCACAAATACCTGGTCCATTTACAGAGTGCCAAATATAAACAATTTAGTGGAAGGCTAGTGGTACTGGTGGCGTAATATGCAGTTGCTGTTGACCTGATGGCGATGCAGTCATGACTATATTGTTGGCCTCGCCCTATTACTGATCTTCCTGGCGTCGAAATAATATTTTTATAGGGCCAAAAACCACGTCATGATAATGGCAGCATCCGAGACCCACAAATACTGCCCTTAAGCTCTTCTGGCCTCAAAACTCCAGGAGTATGAGCCACAATGATCCGCTACCGCTAGCGAGGTGTTAACCACAGCACTGCTCAGCCCAGACTCCTTACCCATCACAAAGCACGAGTCGCCACTTCCGCGCCAACCACACGTATTCCACTCCGCCAGGCTACTTCCGTAGCTGCGGGGCTTCCCCATGTCTTTTACACTCAATCATATGTTCCATAACTATAGACCAAGTCATTTACAGTACATTACATAACAATCATTCCATTAGTTATTTAAATCCACAAGCATAATTTAAACAACACCATTCGAAAGTTCACATACCTGAAGTATGTATACAGAGTCAAAGAATTTCCATGACAGATACATTATACGTAAGCAATACTACAAATTGACGTAGAAATATCTATACAGATATAAAATATGTGAAAAATAGGTGTTACAGGCTAAGATTAGATATAGTGTGTTTAGTGTATTATAGTAGCAAGAAGAACAGAGCTTCTGGTAAGGTGAGTACAAGGCTATAAGTGCAAAATCAAATAAGGGTAATACAATGTGTAATAATTATTAAGAAATTAAGAATGCGGGTATTCTGCTTTGAACAGCACTGTGACCTCATTATTGTAGCCAAGATAGAGACAAAGCTAACACTCTCCACAGTAGTACACGTTTGTATCCTATGGTATGGTATAAATGGAAATGCCGTGTGGCTAGGGCCTCCCGTCGGGTAGACCGTTCGCCTGGTGCAAGTCTTTCGAGTTGACGCCACTTCGGCGACTTGCGTGTCGATGGGGATGAAATGATGATGAGAGACACACATAACACCCAGTCATCACGAGGCAGAGAAAATCCCTGGCCCCGCCGGGAATCGAACCCTGGACCCCGTGCGCGGAAAGCGAGAACGCTACCGCAAGACCACGAACCGCAAGACCACGAGCTGAAAGGTATGGTAGATGTATTCCACTTGTGTGCAAGATATGTGTAAGGCGAAATAGCTTTAGACTTTAAGAAGAATGTAGTGACTCCAATTGCAAAGAAGGTAGGCGAGTCAAATGTGAATATTACCGAACCATCAGTTACCTAAATCATGGTAATATGATACTGACACGAAATATTTACAGAAGAACGAAAAACTGGTGGAAGCCTACCTCGGGGAAAATCAGTTTGAAGAAGTGCTGGAACTTGCAAAGCAATAGGAGGTATCTTAGCAAGCAGATTAAAGAAAGGCTAACCTAAATTTACAACATTTGGATATTTACAGAAAGCTTTTGACATTGTTGACTGAACGATGATCTTTTAAATTATGAAGGTAGTAAGGATGAAAGACAGGAAACGAAAGATTATTTACTACCTGTATAGAAACCAGTTTGCAGTTGTAAGAACCGACGGACGAGAAAGGGAAGCAATGGTTCAGAAGAGGGTGAACGAGGTTGTAGAATATTTCCGATGTTATTCAAACTTTACATTGAGCAACCAGTAAAGGAAACCAATGAAAATTTTGGGAACGGATTTAAAGTTCAGGAAGAAGAACTAAAAACTTTGAGCTTCGCCGCTGACATTGTAATTCTGTCAGAGACAGAAAAATAGGCGGAAGAGCAGTTGAACGAAATGGATAATGACTTGAAACGATTTTATAAGTTGAAGATCAACAAAAATAAAACAAGGTTAATGTAGTGGAGCCGATTTAAATCAAAGCGATGCTGATATTAAACATGGAAATGAAACACTAAAGTAGAAGACAAGTTTTGTCACTTGCGCAGTAAAATAACTGAGGATGGCTGAAGTACATAGGATATAATATGCGGACTAGCTAAGCAAGAAAATCATATCTGAAAAAGAAAAAGAATTTGTTAACATCTACTATAAGTTTAAGTATACATGTAAAGAAGTGAAACATGGGCGATAAGAAGTTCAGACAAGAAGAGAATGGAAGCTTTTGAAATGTGGTGCTGAAGGTTAGATAGAGTAATTAAGAAATGGTAATGACTCTAATAGAAGAAAAACGAATTATATGGTGTAACGTAATAAAGAGAAGGGATTGGATCGGTTGACAGAATACTTCCTGATGCATAAATGCATCGTCAGTTCGCAATGGATATGAAGTATTTGTGGGGTCAAATTGTAGAAGAAGAACAGGAGATGAATACAGTAAGCAGGTTCAAATGGTTGTTGGTAGCGGCACTGCTTAAAGAATAAGAGATTTGACACTAGAGAGAGCTATACATCATTTTTAATTTTATGTAATTGTTTGACGGGTTTTTTTCTTCAAGTGCTTCCATTGTTATCATGCAAAGCAAAAGAGTCCAGGAGAAGAATTGCAACAATAGTAACATGTGTGTAACGGAGAAGTGGTAACGTCTGATACGAAAGCAGGACAAGAAGACAACCACACAGGTGAAAGGTCACTGAAGAATGGGTCTGGTGACTGAAAGCAAGGACTGGAAGGAGAGAAAGGAGGTCTGCAGAAATAATACTGAAGCTTACTACTCATGATGACAAAAAAAAAAAAATCAAGGTTCGTATCCCACACTAGCACAAATTTTCAATTGTCACTTCACATTCTTTACACTACAGGTTCGACGCTGTCATTTGGTGCCATTATATATTTTTTGATGTCACGACCTTCAATCCATTCACAAATTCCTTTTAGTTTACAAGCATTTAATTCTTTTTACCATATGAGGCAAGATCATGAACACTCCGTAATGGGGCAGCGTTCTATTCACATTTCCGAGGTGTGTTGTCAATGTCTGATATAAATCATTAATGATTATTTCAATGTGAATACGGGGAGAGAGACGCTATAATTGTGAAAGTGTGTAGTTATTAGCGACTGGCCCTTTTATTTCATTGTTATACACTTATATATTTAAAACCGTTACATTTGTGAGGTCCTGCCTTTTACTCGGGAACAGTAATTTATAACAATGACAAGAGTGGTATTCAGCTAACGAAACTGGGACATCGTTAGGTCTGTGAACTTAGCATTTTTCCCTAGTCGTTCCCGTTTCGGAAACGTATGTTCTACGGGGAAGATGCACAACAGACTGAACCACAGGACAGTGGCGATATAGAGCAGATTCCACGGGCATTATCGTTTCTGGAACGACTTTTCTGCGGAACGAGGAATACTGCTGACAGACTGAAGTAGGAGAAATGGCCAATTAGGTTTGAGTAGGGTCAAGTAATGGTGCAGTCTTCAAAATTTTCATACACTCTAGTACAAACAAAGGCCAATGGCCTTGCCGCAGCGGTAACACTGGGTCCCGTCAGATCACCGGCGTCAAGCGCTGTCGCGCTTGGCTACCACTTGGATGGGTGACCGTCTGGTCTGCCGAGCGTTGTTGGCAAGCAGGTTGCATTCAGCTCTTGTGAGGCCAATTGGAGAGCTACTTGATGGGGAAGTAGCGACATCGGTCACGAAAACTGACAACGGGCGGGAGAGTGGTGTGCTGACCACATACCTCTCCATATCCGCATCCACTGACCACTGCAGGCTCAGGACGACAAGGTGCTCGGTCGGTACCGTTTTGCCTTCAAAACCTTTCCGGGTAGAGTTAACTAGAGCAAGAAAAGTATGCACCATGGAGTCATCCGTACGGGACGAAAATCTTTGCGTATGATGTGTTACGACTTCTGCACCACTTGTTAGCAGCAGACACAATGGCTGCGCTAAAGACTGAGACAGGGTGGAGTTTTACAATTATTTATTGAACTTTCTTTACAATTTGTCCCTCGTCGTCGCTGGCCAGCCCTGCGGATCCCTCCGCCTATCTGCTGCTGTGTAGATTCTCCGACAATGCGTGCGACGCGCGCCGCTGATCGCACTCGGGACCTCAGGCCAGCAGTGCTCCACTGAAGCCAGGATGCCCTGTGGTTGAGATGAACTGGTCACCACTCGGCGCCCAGTAAAGGGCACGCCCACGGAGCTGTGCCGCCGTGAGGTCAGCTGCCACCGCCTGCTGCACCGGCGGCTGGGAAGCTGTCAGTCGCGATGTCCGCAAGGTCCCCACCTCATGGACGGACCACGCACCGTGGGGCCCGGTTGCCATGAAGTCCGGACATCAGTCCCCGGCAGCGCCTGTGACCGAGACCGGGCTGTGGCCGGTCCTGCTGGAAGTTCTCACTGTAGTTAGTCAGCCATGGTGCCGACCGAACTCGGGCCGACCTCCAGAGCTGAAGTTGACATCTGGAGGCGAACGGCTGACTCCTGCGAGCTGGAACAGACTTCCGGAATCGTGACCTACGAAGATTGATCATTCAGACACGGACCACGTCCGTCCTCAGATCCGAACTGCTTCCTAATGGCTTCTGTCTGTTGCTGCCTGCGCTCCACTATTTATATCCGGCAGGAGGACGTATTTTACCCTCGGTGGTAGCTTTTTGTTATTACTCCCGCAGGATATTGCAGCATAGCGTGCTGGCCTCGCTTCCCCTTGCTCAGCGCTCTCCAGGCTTCGCTCGGCGCTCGATCTGTGTGCAGCCTTGCGTCAGCCTGTTGGTAGACTGCTGTTGTCAGCAAGTCTATCTGTGCTTGCCTACTTCTCAATGCCTCGGTCGCTGGCATGCCTCTGTTTTGCCATTCTCCACTGCGTGAAGCAACGCTTACTACATGTGGCTGCAACAGATGTACATGATGTAATAAATGATTACAATTTGATAAAAATGGGATGCTTTATTCAAGTGAAAGAGGTTCACGAACTGAGCAGCTCAATAACGCGCTGGTCCACTGTGGGCCATGTGGAAGCAGTTATTCGCCTTCGCACTGATTGATAGAGCAGTTCAATGTCCTCCTGAGGGATACTGTGCCAATTTCTGTCCATTTCTGGCGTTTGATCGTCAAAATCCCTAACTGATTGTCGGGAACTGCCGTTAATACTCATTCTCAAATGGGGAGAGATCCGTCGACCTCGCTGGCAATGGTGAGATTTGGCAAGCACGAAGACAAACAGTAGATATCCTCTCAGTGTGCGGGTGGACATTATCTTGCTGAAATGTAAGCCCAGGATGGTTTGCCGTGAAGGGCAACAAAACGGGGCATAGAATTTCGCCGATGTACCTCTGTACTGTAAGGCTGCCGTGGATGATGACGAAAGGGGTCCTGCTATGAAAGGAAATGGCAGACCAGACCGTCACTCCAGGTTGTCACGCCATATGGTGGTGGACTGTCAGTTCGGTATGCCTCTGCTGGCCAGGGCATCTCCAGACATGTCCTCGCTGGTCATCTGGACTCATTTCGTAACGGGACTCATCACTGAAGGTACTTCTACTCCATTCAGTTTGATCCAAGTCCATATACGCCCAACATCACTGCAAACAGGCTTGTTGGTGTACATGTGGCAACTGTAGTCAGCACAGGGAGTGTCGAGAGCTCAGCCCCCTTTATGCCAGACATCTATCAATGGTCTCTGTGGTCACTGAGCACCAGCTGCGCGTCGAATCGATGACAGTGATGAATCTGGCTGTCTGAGTGCTCCTCTGACAACTGCTCGGCCCTCCCGGTCTGTCGTTTCTCTGGGTCGACTACTTCCTTCTTGACGCTGTATTCAGCCATGATGACTCGCTCCTGCCAACATCGTCGAATAGTGACATCGCTCATATTGAAATGTCGAGCGATGCACCGATTACTCGAACCGGCTACTTCAAGTCTAACCACACGTCCTCTCTCACATGTTAACTTCTCCCTATGTTGTTCACGCACCTGTACGCGAGGCGTCGTTTCTTTACAACTGAATGCATGGAATGAAATTCGCAAAGACTTTACGCCCTGTTATCGACAAATCTCCTGTTGACTATTCTTGCCAGCTGCTCGGTGAAACTGCACTGTAGCGTCACACATACGACTACCGTCCGCCACAGTTTACAGTTTTGTATTTTCTGTCGATACCTGCTTGAATACCAATTGGTGACCAATCTGCGTAACTCCTTCGTGGTAAATCCTATTTGTTAGAGTGCAGAGATGCGATTTATTGACGACAGTGATAATTACCACTTTTCAATATTGCGTCCTCTCATATACACTCCTGGAAATTGAAATAAGAACACCGTGAATTCATTGTCCCAGGAAGGGGAAACTTTATTGACACATTCCTGAGGTCAGATACATCACATGATCACACTGACAGAACCACAGGCACATAAACACAGGCAACAGAGCATGCACAATGTCGGCACTAGTACAGTGTATATCCACCTTTCGCAGCAATGCAGGCTGCTATTCTCCCATGGAGACGATCGTAGAGATGCTGGATGTAGTCCTGTGGAACGGCTTGCCATGCCATTTCCACCTGGCGCCTCAGTTGGACCAGCGTTCGTGCTGGACGTGCAGACCGCGTGAGACGACGCTTCATCCAGTCCCAAACATGCTCAATGGGGGACAGATCCGGAGATCTTGCTGGCCAGGGTAGTTGACTTACACCTTCTAGAGCACGTTGGGTGGCACGGGATACATGCGGACGTGCATTGTCCTGTTGGAACAGCAAGTTCCCTTGCCGGTCTAGGAATGGTAGAACGATGGGTTCGATGACGGTTTGGATGTACCGTGCACTATTCAGTGTCCCCTCGACGATCACCAGTGGTGTACGGCCAGTGTAGGAGATCGCTACCCACACCATGATGCCGGGTGTTGGCCCTGTGTGCCTCAGTCGTATGCAGTCCTGATTGTGGCGCTCACCTGCACGGCGCCAAACACGCATACGACCATCATTGGCACCAAGGCAGAAGCGACTCTCATCGCTGAAGACGACACGTCTCCATTCGTACCTCCATTCACGCCTGTCGCGACACCACTGGAGACGGGCTGCACGATGTTGGGGCGTGAGCGGAAGACGGCCTAACGGTGTGCGGGACCGTAGCCCAGCTTCATGGAGACGGTTGCGAATGGTCCTCGCCGATACCCCAGGAGCAACAGTGTCCCTAATTTGCTGGGAAGTGGCGGTGCGGTCCCCTACGGCACTGCGTAGGATCCTACGGTCTTGGCGTGCATCCGTGCGTCGCTGCGGTCCGGTCCCAGGTCGACGGGCACGTGCACCTTCCGCCGACCACTGGCGACAACATCGATGTACTGTGGAGACCTCACGCCCCACGTGTTGAGCAATTCGGCGGTACGTCCACCCGGCCTCCCGCATGCCCACTATACGCCCTTGCTCAAAGTCCGTCAGCTGCACATACGGTTCACGTCCACGCTGTCGCGGCATGCTACCAGTGTTAAAGACTGCGATGGAGCTCCGTATGCCACGGCAAACTGGCTGACACTGACGGCGGCGGTGCACAAATGCTGCGCAGCTAGCGCCATTCGACGGCCAACACCGCGGTTCCTGGTGTGTCCGCTGTGCCGTGCGTGTGATCATTGCTTGTACAGCCCTCTCGCAGTGTCCGGAGCAAGTATGATGGGTCTGACACGCCGGTGTCAATGTGTTCTTTTTTCCATTTCCAGGAGTGTAAATTGTAACCGTGGATGAAAGGTATTTCCAGGAAGAATTATGTTGCTGCGAGAATTGCACCATATTACTTCAAGAATGGTTGAAAAATGTACAAAATACGGCGTGGTTCGTCCATATAAATGCTATGCCAAATGAAGATACGGTGGAAGCAAATGTACACCATCCCCTCAAGAGCTGTGCTTCTTACTAGGCGAACAACTGTAAATTTATTTCGAAATTATTATTGTCGCAGGAAAGTCAGACGTTTGTTAACAGAAGCTGTGTGGAGAATGTTTTTGGATTAATACAGCAATATTTAATTCTCTGAACTGTTACCTTGCTTTTTCAAGTACCTTATACTTGTTCTGCTTAAATGCTATCTTAAAGTTGCTTAGGGGTGCTAGAAACTAATGCCCCGAATTTTTTTATGTGACGTTCTTAAAGAATTTTAAATAAAACCAGTTTTATTAACAGTCTGCAACTTTATTCCTCATGTCTGCTTACGTATTTCTCAGCATAGTCAATCCGGCGACGAACACATTTTTGTAGAATGTTTTACTTTGTTGAGGGAGCCACAGCCGCATCGCTGTTTGCACCGCTTCATTACTACCAGAGTGAAGTACTCGGCAGTGTTCTTTAAGTTTTGGAAGCAGATGAAAATCGGATGGGGCCAAGTGGGGACGGTATGGATAATCGATGACAGAGGGCCCAAGGTATCGGATTGATGCAGATGTCTCACATTGCTGATTTCCATTGAAGCCACGTGTTTTAGAAACTCGATTGCAGCTCTCTGTTTCTCACGCACCGACGTAGTTACGCTGCGCACAGTCATGTTACACTCGATAATTTGGAGTCCTCTAGCAGCAGAGGGTTACAACCTGGATCAGTGAAGCTGGAAAAGTTGACCGAGTAATATACACTATGTGATCAAAAGTATCCGGATACCCCCAAAAGCACACTTTTTTTTAAATATTAGGTGCATTCTGCTGCCATCTACTGCCAGGACGTCCACATCAGAGACTTGAGTAGTCATTAGATATCGTGAGAGAGCAGAATGGGGCGCCCTGCTGAACTTACAGACTTCGAACGTAGTCAGGTGATTGGGTGTCTCTTGTGTCATACGTCTGTACGGGACATTTCCACACTCCTAAACATCCCTAGGTCCCCTGTTTCCGATGTGATAGTGAAGTGGAAGCTTGAAGGGACACTTACAGCACAAAAGCTTACAGGGCGACCTCGTCTGTTTACTGACAGAGACCCATGACAGTTGAAGAGAGTCGTAGTGTGTAATAGGCAGACATCTATCTAGTCCATCACACAGGAATTCCAAACTGCATCATGATCCACTGCAAGTGCTATGACAGTTAGACGGAAGGTGAGAAAACTTGGATTTCAAGGTCGAGCGGCTGCTCATAAGCCACACGTGACGCCGATAAATGCCAAACGACGCCTCGCTTGGTGTAAGGAGCGTAAACATTGGACGATTGAACACTGTAAAAACGTTGTGTGGAGTGACGAATCACGGCACACAGTGTGGCGAACCGATGGCAGGATATGGGTATGGATATGGCGAATGCGCCATGAATGTTATCTGCCAGTGTGTGTAGTGCCAACAGTAAAATTTGGAGTCGGTGCTGTTATGACGTGGTCGTGTTTTTCATGGAGGGGGTTAGCACCTTTCTTGTTTTGCGTGGCACTATCACAACACAGGCCTACATTGATGTTTTAAGCACCTTCTTGCGTCCCACTGTTGTATTGCAATTCGAGGATGGCGATTGCATCTTTCATTACGATCGAGCATGTATTCATAATGCACAGCCTATGGCGGAAAGGTTACACGACAATGACGTCTCTGTAATGGATTAGCCTGCACTGAGTCCTGACCTGAATCCTATAGAACACCTTTGGGATGTTTTGGAACGCCGAATTTGTGACGGGCCTCACCGACCGACATCGATACCTCTCCTCTGTGCAGCACTCCGTGAAGAATGGGCTGCCATTCCGCAATAAACCTTCCAGCACCTGACTCAACGTATGCCCGTTAGAGTGGAAGCTGTCATCAAGGCTAAGGGTGGGCCAACACCATACTGAATTCCAGCATTACCGATGGAGGGCGCCACAAACTTGTAAGTCATTTTCAGCCAGGTGTCCGGGTACTTTTGATCACATACTGAATATCATATGTAATACCTCAGCCGACGTTGAGAACAATAAAAACTTCTGAGACATTACTTTTCTGCATCCCTTTGTCTTATTTGTTAACTTGAAAAATGATTCCATTTATTGCTAGCTTTGTGTGATTCATTTACGTGATAAAGGGAACACATGCGAATGTGATGGGTCGGGCTATAACAGTACTTCATTAAAATCTTTTGCATAGGTTGAGAATGAAGGTTTTCAAGGTGAGTTGGTATTGGTTGCTGTCTCAGTGGTAAGCACTGACACTGTGTGTTAGTGGGAAACAGTTATGAAAACGTTAATTAAAACTAAGGAGAGGAGTGAAGTGTTGAACTTCGTTTCTGCATGGAACAATGCCTTAGAATTTCACTAACTACGATACGCTAAATAACATTCAGGCAGGTTTACGCACGATTGATAACTATGGCAGAAATCAGTTGAAATGTAAACAGTTCAAAAAGTGCAAATTTTATTATTTTTTACAAGCCCATTGTTAAACAATACGAGCCTTCCAAGGTTGTATCCAGGTCACATAGATTTACAGGTGCCGGCCGCGGTGGCCGAGCGGTTCTAGGCGCTTCAGTCCGGAACTGCACGACTGCTACGGTCGCCGGTTCGAATCCTACCTCGGGCATGGATGTGTGTGACGTCCTTAGGTTAGTTATGTTTATATAGTTATAAGTTCTAGGGGACTGATGACCTAAGATGTTAAGTCCCATAGTACTCAGAGCCATTTGAACCATATAGATTTACAGGTGCGACCAGCCATTCATAATGAAAGGAGCAGAATTCTAAACTAAACTCTGTCCGAATAGGCCACGAAAGGCCCAGCGGTACTTACCGATCACCGTGTCACCCTCAGCCTATTGGCTCAGTGGATGCGGATACGTAGGGGAATGTGGTCAGCATGTTTTTCTCCCGGACGTTGTCAGTTTTCGTTACCGGAGCCGCTAGTTCTCAATCAAGTAGCTCCTTAACTTGCCTCAGAAGAGCTTAGGGCACCTCGCTTGCCGACAGCGCTCGGTAGATTGGACGGTCACGCATCCAAGTGCTAGCCAAACCCAACAGCTCTTAATATCGGTGATCTGATGGGAATCGGTGTTACCACTAGGGTAAGGCCGTTGGCAAAGGCGGTAAAAGAACACCATATTAAAAGAGTAGAACTGCGCCGACCACGTTATATTACGTGGCGTGTAGGAGTGTGTAGAGTCGTTACAAGCTCCTCCTCCCTGTCACAAGTGTACACATACTGACAGTCTACATAATTAATTTTTTGACGCCTACAGTTACATGTTTACAGTTATGTTACACTCCGAAATTCCCAAACCACAATACTGCAATAGGCCGCTACTGAAGTCAAAATAAAATGGCACAGTCCATTGATAAAGTGGTGTTTCATTCGATAATTTTTTCTTTTTTTTACATTTCAAGAGGAACACCGCCGCAACAGTCCATAGTGAGTTGGTGGATGTTTATGGTCACAATGCACCATCATATGAAACATGGGTTAGATGACGCATAAGATATGGGGTCGAAATATCGTCACCTTATTAGGTTAGAACCTGTATAGCCCTGAAAGGTAACATAAGAGACTGAAAACTGATAAGCATATTCCTGAATTTAATCTCCTCTTGTAAGCAAGTTACAGTTAAATTGTATAACGTACTACAGTCGGTGTTTGACATCAACATTAAGATTGCAAAAAAGTAAATACAAAAAAGTTGTTGCAATTTCGTTCGCTACAAAAATTCTCAAAAGTACAATTAATTTAAATATATGCTTCAAGTCTAAGACTGCCGAACTCTTTTACTTTTATAAATCACTTGAAGGTAACGAATTAACAGTGTTTTCAATTTATTTTCAGCCTTCTAAACGCTTCTCACATACGAATTTGTATGTCTGTGCAAATGACGAGGACTTTTCGAGATACGAAACCAGGCATTTCGTGCAACGAACCCATTTTCTCCACTTGCGTTTTCCAATTAGGAAAAAAGTTAAATAATCTTTACAAATAACAGATAAAATCATATTTTAACAGTACCAAACATCGTCTCTAAGATGAAAATAGGAACTGCAAGGAGAATTAAATTACGAATCTTTCCCAAGTTAAACAACAATATCAGAAATTGAGTCCACCTTGATGCAAAACACCTTGTTATTTGTTTATTTGTTTATTTCCCAAACTAGTTTCGGTAACAAATATCACCATCATCAGTGGATTTTTTTAAATCTAGAAAATCCAGAAAATAGCATATGTATTGGGCCTGACAGGAACTGCATGTTAGTTGATATAGTCCAGCGTTGCTGAATTTGTCTGAGGTGTTTTTGACTGGTCTTAGCCTACGCTGAACTATGTTGTTTGTTCTGAATGTCATTGGGATCCCTGCTTTTTCAAGACGTTTCTAATTCTATGGTTTTTTTTATTGTATGTTAGTGTGTACCATCTGTCTCGTTTTCCTGATGTGGTGTGGGCTGCAGTGTTGTCTGTGTGTCCTGCCTCTGGGTTTTCAGACCTTTTGGGTGTGCTCCTGAGTGGCTAGCCGCTATTTTTGTTTCATTTTTCCCTTGTTGACGAGCTTGTTTATAATGTCTGCTTTGTAGTCATTTTCAACAGCAATTTGTTTGATTATATTTAGTTCCTGTGTAGTTTTCTGGTTTAAGGGGTGTTCTGTTTATCCTGTGGAGCATGTGTGTGAAACTGGCATATTTATGCACTGTCAGGTGGTTGGATGAGCTGTGGATAACAGTGCTTGTCGATGTGGGTTTTCTGTAGATGGAGAATTCATGTTGGTGGTTGTTTCTTGTGATTGTGAGATCGAAGAAATTTAGTTTCTTGTTTTTTTTCTATTTCCATTCTGAAGTGGATTTTTACTGTGCTGATGTTACTGTGTGTCTCTTCTATCCTGTTATGTGTTTCATCTAGAAGACAGATTATGTCATCCACATACTTGTACCAGTAGATTATTTTGTACCCTCCATGTTTTACAATGTTATTGAATATTGTGTTCTCTATATGGTCCAAGAAAATGTTGTCTAAGGTTCCACTGAAGGGCACTCCATGGGTAGCCTCTCTTGTTGCAAATAGAAGTTGTTGTTGAAAGTGAAATAGTTTAGCCTAAGAATGGATGAGATTTCATTTATTTGTATGTCTAGGAATTTCTTGCATTCTAGCTGTTGTTCTATAGTGTTTATAGTTCCTTCTGTCGGTATGTTTGTGTACATAGATGTAATGTCAAAAGATACCAGTTTTGCTGTTGGGGGTTGTTGACATTTTAAAATTTCTCTGTTATGTCTCCTGTGTTTTGAGGGTTCTGTTGTTGGTGTAGTTTTCTGTATATGCTGTTCGTGGTTTTCACATCAGATGTTTTTTTATCTGTGTTTATGTATGATTTGTTTTTTCTGATGATTTGTTTCATTTCCTCTGTCACTTGTTCTCTTTTTAGGCGTTGCTTGGAGTCTGGGGTGTTAGTTTTCTCATGTTTCTTATGACGTATTCAGTCTCAGTAATGAGATTTTCTATGGTCTTATGCGTTATGTGGGCACTCAAATTTTAATTGGGGCTTCTCTCAAGTAGCTACTGTTCTTCTATTGTGAGTGTTGTGTCAGTAAAAAACCGCAGACAAAGTCAGCAACGCTGGAACATATCAACTCACATGCAACTCCTGTCAGGCCCAATACATATGCTATTTTCTGCATGTTTCAGATTTTAAAAAACCCACTGTTGATGGTGATATTTTTCGCTGAAACTAGTTCGGGAAGTAAATAAGTAAACAAATAACAAGGTATTTTGCGTCAAGGTGGACTCAGTTTCTTATATTGTTGTTTTTCTACGCAAACACGGACCAAATGAAAGAGTTCCAAGACGAAGTTATTATTCTTTCCCAAGTTTATTATAATGGCCGCTACGGTAACACACACAAAGTCCTTGACTATAGAATAACACACCAGAAACTACAACACACCACTGCAATAGAGACCAATATGTGAATACAAATCAGGACTAATATTAATAACAGCATGCTGTTAGTCTGACTGCTGCGCTAACTCACATCAACGTATAAAGCTGATTCCCTCGTACATGGAAGCTTTTCGTGCTGCACACAACAGACTCTCTCAACAAGACAAGAGAAGTGGCGGTTGCGCCCACAGCTAAACATTAGTTACCAACTGTGGAAACCGGAAATTCTTAAGCGTACGAAATTAGGAATAGGCGCGGAATTACGACCTCTAACCTTACCCTTCTAAAGCGTGATGAACGAACTGGCAGACCCTCTGCCTGCGAAGAACAGGAAATCGCAAGAGAAATGGAGGCCCTGGTGTTCGAAGACCACCGTACCACGGTCGAGGGTGTAGTGCAAAAACTGAAAATCAGTCATGGACCACTTTTTAACATTCTACGACGTTCTGATCACGGTAGAGGTCGCATCTGGCTGCATTCCGCGACTGCTCTCGCCCATTCAAGAAACCTGCCGAACCGAGGAGCAGTGAAAATGTCGCAGCTGTGTCAGGCCAATCCAGATTACTTATCTAGCTACCTAATCGCCACGGACGAAAAGTGGGTGATCACTGTGACCTGAGACGCTGGAGCAAAGCAACGAGTGACAACCTGTGGGTCACCGCCTCCGAAAAAGGCGAAGAACAAATCATCGTCAGGCAACGTATTTCTGAGCGCCTTTTGGGACCGCCACGGCGTGGTGCTAACAGCAAAAGTAGTTCAGACTTCTGATAAAAGAGGATCACTTCGATGCAGAATGATCGATCAGTAACATATTAAGTAATTTTTCTATAAACTCAGAAAAAACTTCAAACAGCCGAGATCGCTACTAAAGTGTTTATTTCGATACCCTGTTTCGGTAAGTCTACCTTACCATTTTCAGATCTGCAATGTATATAACCCAGTTGACAGGATAATAGGTTTACAAGGCAAGTATAACAACGTACAAAATGAATTACCCATAGACTTGGAAAAATAACATCTGTCATGCTCACATAATCTCCTCCATCTGTGCTATATATCGTGTCACATCACGAATATGCATGTTCATATCATGAAAATCATTGGACACCGGCATGTCCAATTTTAAAATAAGCAATATGTACAAACACAGGGATAGTGCGCCGAATGCAAGGGCTCATGCTCACTCGACAGCCGACTACTAACTTGAGATGAGGAGTAAACGCGGCAACATGGAAATGACCCAGAAGATGTCCTATTGGCAGAACAGGCATCTTTGCATAGAGCTATTAAGTATGATAAACTCCCTCTCACGGATATGATATCCCTGCTCAGAAAGCAGTTGTCCTCGGACTGGCAAGAGGAATGGACGAGGCCATCTAAAATAAAACTTTTTGTGTGTCCATCCTTCTAACTGAAGGTCGGAGGCATTTCTGCCGCTCACTTATGTAATAGAACGGAACAGTTGCAACCGTCCTTTCGATGTTATTATGTAGCTACCAGTTCCGGTGAATCAGTACGCCATCTTCAAGCCTTAACTGAGGCTGGGGGTGGAGAGGGTAGGGTGGCGGGAGCGGGGGTGGGGGAGGGCTAACTCCAATCGTAAACACGCTCGTTGTTACTCTCTATGAAATCAGTTCATAGATGATAGCCACTGATAGAATCGTGTATACGATTGGGGCTAACCCCCTCAGTTTCGCTTAAGGTCTGATGGTGGTGTACTGAATTACCGAATCTGGTAGGAATATAATAAAACAGCTTAGTGACCGCTGCTTCGCTCGAGTAGACTCTATGGCTTGAAGATATGTTTCTTTTGTTTTGTTTATATGTAATTGAATTTTTATGTTGTACACATATTGCAACACCTTTTAAGGTTTTCACACTAATTAAGGTCGGAGAAGCATGATCTTTTCCGCATGGTGTTTTCCGAATATATGTCTGACCAAAAAGCTATTCTGGTAGCCAAAGTACAAAGTTCTTGTTAATCATGCCTTTTTGCATTCTAGTGGAGGTATTTCCATAGCAACTTTCATTCCCTAACAAATATTTCTTTATAGCTAACGAAAACTGAAATATCAATTTTCATAAAATGAGCTTTAAATTTTGTTAATGTAACGAAATACTTTCTTAAAAAATTTTCATCCCCCACTGCACTACCTTAGGATCGAATTTCGCGAAACATTGAAACAAGTATTTTTTTAAATTTCTAATCGAGAAGTCAAATCCAATTTCTGTAAATGTAGCCTTAAAATCCTTTAGTGGTTCTTTAGTAATTATTTATTTCCAACGAAACTTTCACCCACTATTTTATCCCCTTAGTGGTCGAATTTCCGAAACTGATGAGGCAGGTATTTTTTTATTTTCTGACTGAGAAACCAAATAAGACGTTTCGTAGTCCCAGCTTCAAAATTCCCTTAATAGTGGCACACTTTCTAAAAGCCTTTCATCCCCTACTTCACCCCCTTACCACTGGAATTTCGGACAATCCCTTCTAAAACAATGCCTACAGTATGCCTCTCCAAACTTCGAGTTTCTATCCTTAGCGGTTTGGGCTGAGCGATGATTGGTCAGTCAGTCAGTGAGGACATTGCGACATACGTAGAAAAGAGGAAGAAAACGTTGAAAGACGGCTGTAGGTGTTCCATTTTATTAAAAAAATAAAAGTTAGTCTCTACACACTAATCCACTCAACGATTCCAAGAGTGCCATGGTACAGTAAGTACAAACGTCAAGGATCTTCACAACAGTTGGAGAGCGGCTGAAGTTTAATCATTGGAAATTCAACAGACACCTGTACTGGCTTAACTCTAAGCGCCATCCCTCTATGTGATTGCGGAGACGATGGCGATTAAAACTAAGTTTTCCTACAATGTTCTCGGAAAACATCACATAAACGTACCTGCAGGTAATCTTCATGTGCTTGGTCATCAGTTCCCAAGCAGCCTCCAACCCTCGTTAGCATCTATCCACACATCAACGTACAACCTACTGTACGAGTTCGTCGACATTGCCAGCATCAAGATATAGTCCCCCGCACTGCTAATCTAATGCTCTTGGTACTTATAATGCCAGGAGAACAACAAAAGATCAGTTAAACGACTACACTCGCAGGTGCAACTCACCAGAATATTCAACCTGTAAACGTATGTCACTATGCACCTCTTATGTATGTGACTGAATACTGGTGTACATACACGTGATATACAAATCTGGATCTTTTAAACTCTTCTCCTGTTCTGCCTAAATGGTACTTATAGACCTGCACAAATATTGAATTCTCTGTCCACAGCTTCTAAAACAATTCGTACGGGACACACAAAGAGCATTTTATCGTTAATGTAGATATATAGTCATCAATATAGACTGAATTGGGAGTATCCTATGTATGTACCAATGGCGATTTATCATTTCTTATTGTGCTACTAGTAGGATTTTTGTACTACTACTGTGTATCCTACGTAACATTTTTATATCGTTTACTCGTTTTAATATACTCTCATCGTAAAACTTGTTTTATGTCGAATTAGTCTTTTGTTAAGCCTATGTAACTTCGAATCAGGGTACAACTAAAATTATTGTCTACCATTAACTGTCAAACCAGTTGTGATATAACATTTCCTGTGTTGATATGCCTGAACGGGTAAGTCCCGTAACCCAATAAATTAAAAAATAAATAAAGTGTTTCGGGAAGCTATCCATATGAGTCTTGTTCACCACAACAACCCCCTGGATTATTCGACACTGACCACACGTGCATGGCAGGCATTTTCAGAATGACGACGTGGTGACTTTCGAGGTGTAACGTTTACTGAACAGCCAGAATCCAGAGCTCTCCATGCAAGATCGCATTGAAAGGAGAAGATGTATCAAAGGGCAACTCCATTGCCAGGTTTCATATCTGCACTTGATATTTTAGAAGTGGTAAGTAGAACTTCGTAATTACCTTCTGTCTCTATACGTAATATCTCTACCGAAGATGAAGAGATTGAATAATTGTATGAAGAGATAAAGAAATTATCAAGGGAAGCTAAGTTTTCGGTGCGTTGGTTCATAAGCGAAAGTAAAGCAGCAGGAAAAAAAATGGGCTGGGCAAATGGGTGCAAGGCGAAGCGGTTTGGTAGAACTGTCCACCGAACACAGTGAAATCATTCCTGATATTTGATTAAAGAACAATGAAAGAAGGTTGTTGAGGCTAGAAGAGACCTGAAAACATCGAATGGTGTAAGCAAAATTATATAGTAGCAAAAAAATTATACAGAAACCAGATTTTAAACTGTAAAACGTTTGCAGCAGCAGATGCGGACCCTGACGATTATTTATAAGTTGTGAAACGCAAAATTAAAGCTAGATAAATGGCAAAATCTAGAACAATTAGAGGTTTCTGAGGGATTCCAAGGTAGTGTTAGGCAAGTGCCGACTGAGCCTTGCTGTGCTGGTACTGCGAACGGCTGAAAGCAAGGGGAAACTACAGCCGTAATTTTTCCCGAGGGCATGCAGCTTTACTGTATGATTAAATGATGATGGCGTCCTCTTGGGTAAAATATTCCGGAGGTAAAATAGTCCCCCATTCGGATCTCCGGGCGGGGACTACTCGGGAGGAGGTTGTTATCAGGAGAAAGAAAACTGACGTTCTACGGATCGGAGCGTTGAGTGTCAGATCCCTTAATAGGGCAGGTAGGTTAGAAAATTTAAAAAGGGAAATGGACAGGTTAAAGTTAGATATAGTGGGAAATAGTGAAGTTCGGTGGCAGGAGGAACAAGACTTTTGGTCGGGTGAATACAGGGTTATAAATACAAAATCAAATAGGGGTAATGCAGGAGTAGGTTTAATAATGAATAAAAAAATAGGAGAATGGGCAAGCCACTACAAACAGCATAGTGAACGCATTATTATGGCAGAGATAGACACGAAGCCCATGCCTAATACAGTAGCACAAGTTTATATGCCAACTAGCTCTGCCGATGACGAAGAAATTGATGAAATCTATGATGAGGTAAAAGAAATTATTAAGGTAGTGAAGGGAGACGAAAATATAACAGTCATGGGTGACTGGAATTAAAGAGTAGGAAAAGGGAGAGAAGGAAACATAGTAGGTGAATATGGATTGGGGCTAAGAAAGAGGAAGCCGCCTGGTAGAATTTTGCGCAGAGCATAACTACATCATAGCTATCACTTGCTTTAAGAACCATGAAAGAAGCATGTATACATAGAAGAACCCTGGAGATACTAAAAGGTCTCAGATAGATTATATAATGGTAAGACAGAGATTTAAGAATCAGGTTTTCAATTGTAAGACATTTCCAGGGGCAGATGTGGACCCTGACCACAGTCTATTGGTTATGAACCGTAGATTAAAAGTGAAGAAACTGCAAAAAGGTGGGAATTTAAGGAGATGGGACCTGGACAAACTGAAAGAACCAGAGGTTGTACCTAGTTTCAGGGAGAGCGTAAAGCAACCATTGACAGGAATGGGGGAAAGAAATACAGTATAAGAAGACTGGGTAGCTTTGAGGGACGAAGTAGTGAAGGCAGCAGAGGATCAAATAGGTAAAAAGATGAGGGCTAGTAGAAATCCTTGGGTAACAGAAGAAATATTGAATTTAATTGATGAAAGGAGAAAATATAAAAAGCAAGTCAAAATGAACATAAACATCTCAAAAATGATATGGACAGGAAGTGCAAAATGGCTAAGCAGGGATGGCTAGAGGACAAATGTAAGGATGTAGAGGCTTATCTCACTAGGGTTAAGATAGATACTGCCTACAGGAAAATTAAAGAGACCTTTGGAGAAAGGAGAACCACTTGCATCAATATCAAGAACTTTGATGGAAACCCAATTCTAAGCAAAGAAGGGAAAGCAAAAAGGTGGAAGGAGTATATAGAGGGTCTATACAAGGGCGATGTACTTGAGGACAATATTATGGAAATGGAAGAGGATGTAGATGAAGATGAAATGGGAGGTATGATACTGCGTGAAGAGCTTGACAGAGCACTGAAAGACCTGAGTTGAAACAAAGCCCCCGGAGTAGACAACATTCCATTACAACTACTGACAGCCTTGGGAGAGACGGTCCTGACAAAACTCTACCATGTGGTGAGCAAGATGCATGAGGCAGGCGAAATACCATCAGACTTCAAGAAGAATATAATAATCCCAATTCCAGAGCAAGCAGATGTTAACAGTTGTGAAAATTACTGGACGATCAGTTTTATAAGTCACAGCTGCAAAATACTAATGCGAATTCTTTGCAGACGAATGGAAAAACTGATAGAAGCTGACCTTGGGGAAGATCAGTTTGGATTCCGTAGAAATGTTGGAACACGTGAGGCAATACTGACCCTACGACGTATCTTAGAAGAAAGATTAAGGACAGGCAAACCTACGTTACTAACATTTGTAGACTTAGAGAAAGCTTTCGACAATGTTGATTGGAATACTCTCTTTCAAATTCTGAAGCTGCCAGGGGTAAAATACAGGGAGCGAAAGGCCGTTTACAACTTGTACAGACACCAGATGGCAGTTATAAGAGTCGAGGGGAATGAAAGGGAAGCAGCGGTTGGGAAGTGAGTAAGACAGGGTTTTAGCCTGTCCCCGATGTTATTCAATCTGTACATTGAGCAAGCAATAAGGGAAACAAAAGAAAAGTTCGGAGAAGAAATAAAAACTTTGAGGTTCGCCAATGACATTGTAATTCTGTTAGAGACGGCAAAGGACTTGGAAGAGCAGTTGAACGGTGTCTTGAAAGGAGGGTATAAGATGAACATCAACAAAAGCAAAACGAGGATAATGGAATGTAGTCGAATTAAGTCGGGTGATGCTGAGGGAATTAGATTAGGAAATGCGACACTTAAAGTAGTAAAGGAGTTTTGTTATTTGGGGAGCAAAGTAACTGATGATGGTCGAAGTAGAGAGGATATAAAATGTAGACTGGCAATGGCAAGGAAAGCGTTTCTGAAGAAGAGAAATTTGTTAACATCGAGTATAGATTTAAGTGTCAGCAAGTCGTTTCTCAAAATATTTGTATGGAGTGTAGCCATGTATGGAAGTGAAACGTGGACGATAAATAACTTAGACAAGAAGAGAATAGAGGCTTTCGAAATGTGGTGCTACAGAAGAATGCTGAAGATTAGATGGGTAGATACATAACTAATGAGGAGGTATTGAATAAAATTGGGGAGAAGAGGAGCTTGTGGCTCAACTTGACTAGAAGAAGGGACAGTTGGTAGGACATTTTCTGAGACATCGAGGGTTCACCAATTTAGTATTGGAGGGCAGCGTGGAGGGTAAAACTCGTAGAGGGAGACCAAGAGATGAATATACTAAGCAGATTCAGAAGGATGTAGGTTGCAGTAAGTACTGGGAGATGAAGGAGCTTGCACAGTATAGAGTAGCATGGAGAGCTGCATCAAACCAGTTTCAGCACTGAAGACCACAACAACAACAACTTTCTTCGATTATCAGCCGCAACGTCAGAGCTGCCGCTCTGGTGCCCTTACCTTTTCTAAAGCCAAACTGATCGTCATCTAACATGTCGTTTCTTCTTTTCCATTTTTCTGTATATTATTCTTGTCGGCAACTTGGATGCATGAGCTGTTAAGCTGATTGTGGGGTAATCCTCGCACTTGTCAGCACTTGCAGTCTTCGGAACTGTGTCGCTGATACTTTCCCCAAAGTCAGGTGGTATGTCACCAGACTCATACATTCTACACACCAACGTGAGTAGTCGTTTTGTTGCCACTTCCCACAATGATTTTAGAAATTCTGATGGAATGTTACTATCCCTTCTGCCTTATTTGATCTTAAGTTCTCCAAAGCTTTCTTAAATTCTGGTTCTAATACTGGACCCATCTCTCTTCTAAATCGACGCCTTTTTCTGCTTCTGCCACATCAGACAGATCTTCTCCCTCATTGAGGCCTTTAATTTAAGGGCTACAATTAAACATATATAACACGAACAGAAAAATTATATTTTACTTTAATCAAAGTATCCTACCTTGGAATTAATGATTATCTCACAAACTCAAGGCGAGCGGTCAATGAGTTTTTGTAGGTATTGTGAGTCTATACGATGCCACACACCGGCTACAGCTGTCCATTTCATCCCAAACCATTTCAATAGGATTTCAATCGTGTCTTTCACTACCATATATATTTTCGTTGAGGCCTCATATCTCTTAGATCGCTGAAGGATATTTTGGCTCATTATTCTGTTTTAAAGTGAACGCTTTCCACATGGTGAAGTATGATACAGAAGCATGAGGCAGTAGTGCTTCTGGTCAAATAAAGCCTTCTATTTTCACAATGTCGCCAACTCGATCTCCAGCAAAACACCTCCAAGCGATACTTCAGCCGCCACAGTGTTTAACTGTAGGTGGTGTGCACTGCTGGGCCACCCTTTCTCCCTGAGCTCGACGAACCAACGGTTTCCTTCTGGTACTACAAATCTCGAATTTAGATTTATCTGTAAGTGACACTTCCTTACACTCTGCATATGTCCATCTACTGTGTTTCCTACCCCGTTAGAGTCTCTTGTTTTTATTTGTGGGATTCAGATGGGGTCCTCTCAAGCCGGCATCAGCCAGTCTCTCGTTTAGTGTTGCAAAAGGTATGTTTTTCTTGCTCATTTCTATCATTTCTGCGAGAATGTGTACAGTTCTGATGAATTTTCCATCGCTTAATTGTCGTTATAAGTCCTTATTGCTACTTCTTGTCACTTGGCAGCGAAGGATGCGTTGCATTGCTTGTCTGAGAGCAACAATTGCAGCACGTTCGTCTACGGATATCTCCTCTCTTGGAACCATAATAAGCATTTGCTCACTGACAACCGTCATTAAGGAACTGAAGTGCAAGAACCGTACCGTATGTATGATACCACTGGCTGAAGTGCACTGCGGACTTTGTACATACAAAACACACTTCTAGATAATACTGCATGTAGATGAAAACAAAACGTATAAACCTGCCATGTTTACCATTGCGTACTATTGCTTTGCTTACTCAACCGTAGCCATAGTGTTATATGGTATCAAGAGGTAATTATTTGCCAGTTATTACGTTATTACGTTTATTGTGATTAATTAGTAGTAGTGTATATGAGATCGCACAAACTCAGACAGACACGTTCCATTTGCTCCCACTTCCCAAGATCCATCCGCGAATGGAATTGAAAGGGACCCTCTGCCACTCACTTCACAGTGATCCGCAGACTATAGATGTATATGTTGGTTCCAGAGTTATGCTTGACACCGAAGTTCCTACACCACCCCGCATGCGTGTAGAGTCACGTTAATTGTCACAATAGAGAAGATATTCTGCAAATGCGGCAGCCATCTTTAAAGAACGTAATTCGTACTTTCTAACTTACTGTATTATCAAAAATTCAAACATTTAATCGCCTTTTACAGCCGGCTAGGATATGAAAAATTAAAACTGCGTTTCACCCAGATATCACAGGAAATTACTATATTATCAATATTGCCCCAGAATACTGAACAATTACATCTCAGCTAATCTTGATTGGAGAATTAATGATACGTGACGGTAGCTACTTACGTGTTTAGGTACTTGTGAGCAATAAGAGATATGAAGTGAAGTGGATACCATAAAGTGGAATGACGCAAAACGGTAATTGCAGTTGGAGTGCTATAAGCGCCGGACGTTGAGTTGAAAAAATATTCCAAACCACTTGAGAACTTTGTAAGTACTAGTGATGTGATCAATACCAAATATGTCTTTGGTGCAGGAATACCCATGCCGAAATACACTGATACATTTTTTAAAAATATTTTGAGCACGTGGTTGTTCTATGGAAGTGCTGAGAATGATAAGCATCCAAAACATGACACAGGCTTGAAAAAAAATCATGATGTACTACGCACATAGGACCACAAAATGGTTCAAATGGCTCTGAGTACTATGGGACTTAACGTCTGAAGCCATCAGTCCCCTAGATCTTAGAACTAGTTAAACCTAACTAACCTAAGGACATCACACACATCCATGCCCGAAGCAGGACTCGAACCTGCGACCGCAGCGGTCTCGCGGTTCCACACTGAAGCGCCTAGAACCGCTCGGCCACGCCAGCTGGCCAATAGGACCACGATGACAGTACTGTGTTACCTACAGAGCGTGAGGGACCAAGTACTGCATTGTGTTTCTCACGTCCCTCATGAACAAAAAAAATGGTTCAAATGACTGTGAGCACTATGGGACTTAACTTCTGAGGTCATCAGTCCCCAAGAACTCAGAACTACTTAAACCTTACTAACTAAGGACATCACACACATCCATGCCCGAGGCAGGATTCGAACCTGCGACCGTAGCGGTCGCGCGGTTCCAGACTGAAGCGCCTAGAACCGCTCGGGCACCCCGTGTACTTTACATATATTGTTTGTGTAATATACGATAGATCTACAGAAATTGATTATCTCCTTCGATCCTCGACAATTATACAGTACGTTTACATTTTGTAAATTTAATTTCGAAGAATACCTCACATATGGAAGCACATTCAGTTATATACATGTATTCACATTGTTTCTACAAAGTAGCAAAACTATTTCGAAGTCATTTTCACTTATTTTTAAAGATTAAAAGAATTTTTATCTCCTGTTCTACCTGGAGACAGTGCTCGGCGACTTAACTTCCGTTAATAAACATTCGAATACACTAATCTTTTTTTTTTTCATTTCCATTAATCTTATTCTCTGACTGTGGAGTGCGTGCTGTAAGACCTTCGGTACACACACCATCAGATTATTTGACTGGTCGCTCTAACGAAGTAGGCGAGTGTCAGTAATATGTCTCGTGGTCTTATCGTGGCGTGTTTATCTTCTGCCGTTAGGTCAGACGATAGAAATGCCACTTGCACGCTTAGAGTAGCAGATTGACGGTGACCAACTTTAAACAGAACTGGATTAATTTTCACACACATTTTTTAAAATAATAAAAATCATATATTTTACGTAACTTAATTCTGGATGCTGTTTACAATTGACAATCTGAAGTTCCTTTCGTCTTGGTACGTTAATCTTATTCTAACATATCTCTGATACTTGACAAAGTGTCTGCTCATATATCTTCATGGGCCGGCCGCCGCGGTCTCGCGGTTCTAGGCGTGCAGTCCGGAACCGTGCGACTGCTACGGTCGCAGGTTCGAATCCTGCCTCGGGCATGGATGTGTGTGATGTCCTTAGGTTAGTTAGGTTTAAGTAGTTCTAAGTTCTAGGGGACTGATGACCACAGCAGTTGAGTCCCATAGTGCTCAGAGCCATTTGAACCATATCGTCATGGCTATGTACAGGAATATGGTAATCTTATTAGGTGCAGACTGAAACTTTATCACATACTAATGTAGACTGATGCAGACTGACTAATCGGAGGTCTGTACACTCGTCATAATACCTCGCGCGTTCAGGTATCCCTGCTCGAGTGTGATCCGCGAGGAGAAAAGGTTCTACGTTAGCAGCAATCTCATTGGCTGCATTACATATTAATACGTGGATCGGCGGAAGCAGAATTTGGTCCGTCTCTATGGCAGCGCCATCTCGTAGTGCGGAGACGGACGAGAGCTGCACCTGCGCTGTTGTGTTTATCGGGGCGCGCTCTAGTGGGAAAGTTTGTGTACGTGCTGACTACGCGGAACTATGTACACAACACTGACGCATACCAGTCTGGATGGGACTGAGTCAATAATGCAAGCCCTGCCACATGACGTCCCGCATGGTACGATGAAAACATATTCCCGGCTTACTTTCCCATAAAGTGCGATGTAGCATATTCGTTGATACAGACAATGGTTCTCTTCTTTTGGAGAAACGAATAGTAGCGTGCAATTAGTTGGACACTTTACTGAACACACAGAATGCGATGTACTTACGGTATGACAAATCCTCTTCCCATTCTACCAGACGTGTGAGGTAACGTCTGCATCGCATTGTTTCTATTAACGCGCGAAGTAAAGCAAAGAGCAGCTACTGTTCCGCATTCCTGTCTCCATAACCGAAGTCGGCGCAACTCTGCGATCTTAGGAATCGGTCTGATGCTGCCACCCACCGAACGTCTCATCCATACGTATAAACAATTCGTATTATTATGCGCGAAAAGGAGCGGTGCAGGGAAATAACCCCCGCCTGCCTCTCGAAGGGCTGCTATTCCACGTTCTGTGCTTTCGCGAAAGCAGGACCGACATAACGGTCATAGCGATCGTTGATTCCGTTGTTGTGGAGGGAGGTGCATTGGAATCCCTTTATGCTCCCGGATTAGTCTGAATTCAGTAAGCAAAGGAAACAGACAATCCACAGTTCATAATAAATTGGCGTACACAAAGCATTTGATAGTGGCTACAGCGCAATTGTTTGCTGCGGTTGACAACGGTAGTTCAGGTCCGATCTCTACCATTGTCTTACGCAACCATAGTTCAATACATTCCCACATAAAACTGCCATGATAAAGTGTTCGCATAATACCGAGATTCATAATATCTGAACCAAATGAATGAATCTCTATAGCCTCTATTTATGTCTCCAGCGTTAGGAGACGAAGCGATGCTGTTGTTTTTGTGGTCTTCAGTCCTGAGACTTCTTTGATGCAGCTCTCCATACTACTCTATTCTGTGCAAGCTTCTTCATCTCCCAGTACTTACTGCAACCTACATCCTTCTGAATCTGCTTAGTGTATTCATCTCTTGGTCTCCCTCTATGATTTTTACCCTCCACGCTGCCCTCCAATACTAAATTGGTGATCCCTTGATGCCTCAGAACATGTCCTACCAACCGGTCCCTTCTTCTCGTCAAGTTGTGCCACAAACTTCTCTTCTCCCCAATCCTATTCAATACTTCCTCATTAGTTACGTGATCTACCCATCTAATCATCTATCATTCTTCTGTAGCATCACATTTCGAAAGCTTCTATTCTCTTCATGTCCAAACTATTTATCGTCCATGTTTCACTTCCATACATGGCTACACTCCATACAAATACTTTCAGCAAAGACTTCCTGACACTTAAATCTATACTCGATGTTAACAAATTTCTCTTCTTCAGAAACGCTTTCCTTGCCATTTCCAGTCTACATTTTATATCCTCTCTACTTCGACCATTATCAGTTATTTTGATCCCCAATTAGCAAAACTCCTTTACTACTTAAAGTGTCTCATTTCCTAATCTAATTCCCTCAGCATCACCCGACTTAATTCGTCTGCATTCCATTATCCTCGTTTTGCTTTTGTTGATGTTCATCTTATATCTTCCTTCAATGACACTGTCCATTCCGTTCAACTGCTCTTCCAAGTCCTTTGCTGTCTCTGACAGAATTACAATGTCATCGGCGAACCTCGAAGTTTTTCGTTCTTCTCCATGGATTTTAATACCTACTCCGAATTTTTCTTTTGTTTCCTTTACTGCTTGCTCAATATACAGATTGAATAACATCGGGGAGAGGCTACAACCCTGTCTCACTCCCTTCCCAACCACTACTTCCCTTTCATGTCGCTCGACTCTTATAACTGCCATCTGGTATCTGTACAAGTTGTAAACGGCCTTTCGCTCCCCGTATTTTACCCCTGCCACCTTTAGAATTTGAAAGAGAGTATTCCAGTCAACATTTTCAAAGGCTTTCTCTAAGTCTATAAATGCTAGAAACGTAGGTTGGCCTTTCCTTAATCTTTCTTCTAAGATAAGTCGTGAGGTCAGTATTGTCTCACGTGTTCCAACATTTCTACGGAATCCAAACTGATCTTCCCCGAGGTCCGCTTCTACCAGTTTTTCCATTCGTCTGTAAAGAATTCGCGTTAGTATTGTGCAGCTGTGACTTATTAAACTGATAGTTCGGTAATTTTCACATCTGTCAACACCTGCTTTCTTTGGGATTGGAATTATTATATTCTTCTTGAAGTCTGAGGGTATTTCACCTGTCTCATACATCTTGCTCACCAGATGGTAGAGTTTCGTCATGACTAGCTCTCCCAAGGCCGTCAGTAGTTCTAATGGAATGTTGTCTACTCCCGGGACCCTGTTTCGACTCAGGTCTTTCAGTGCTCTGTCAAACTCTTCACGCAGTATCATACCTCCCATTTCATCTTCATCTACATCCTCCTCCATTTCCATAATATTGTCCTCAAGTACATCGCCCTTGTATAGACCCTCTATATACTCCTTCCACCTTTCTGCTTTCCCTTCTTTGCTTAGAACTGGGTTTCCATCTGAGCTCTTGATATTCATACAAGTGGTTCTATTTTCTCCAAAGGTCTCTTTAATTTTCCTGTAGGCAGCATCTGTCTTACGCCTAGTGAGATATGCCTATACATAATTACATTTGTCCTCTAGCCATCCCTGCTTAGCCATTTTGCACTTCCTGTCGATCTCATTTTTGAGACTTTTTTATTCCTTTTTTCCTGCTTCATTTACTGCATTTTTATATTTTCTCCTTTCATCAATTAAATTTTATATTTCTTCGGTTACCTGAGGATTTCTACTAGCCCTCGTCTTTTTACCTATTTGATCCTCTGCCACCTTCAGTACTTCATCCCTCAGAGTTACCCATTCTTCTTCTACTGTGTTTCTTTCCCCCATTCCTGTCAATTGTTCCCTAAAGCTCTTCCTGATACTCTGTACAACCTTTGGTTTAGTCACTTTATCCAGGTCCCATTTTTGCAGTTCCTTCAGTTTTAATCTACAGTTCATAACCAATAGATTGTGGTCAGAGTCCACATCTGCTCCTGGAAATGTCTTACAATTTAAAATCTGGTTCCTAAATCTCTGTCTTACCATTATATAATTTATCTGATACCTTCTAGTATCTCCAGGGTTCTTCCATGTATACAATCTTCTTTCATGATTCTTGAACCAAGTGTTAGCTATGATTAAGTTGTGCTCTGTGCAAAATTCTGCCAGGCGGCTTCCTCTTTCATTTCTTAACCCCAATCCATATTCACCTACTATGTTTCCTTCTCTCCCGTTTCCTACTATCGAATTTTAGTCACCCATGACTATTAAATTTTCGTCTCCCTCCACTGCCTGAATAATTTCTTTTATCTCGTTATATATTTCATCAACTTGTTCGTCATCTGCAGAGCTAGTTGGCATATAAACTTGTGTTACTGTAGTAGGTGTGGGCTTCGTGTCTATCTTGGCCACAATAATGCGTTCACTATGCTGTTTGTAGTAGCTTACCCGCATTCCTATTTTTTATTCATTATTAAACCTACTCCTGCATAACCCTTATTTGAGTTGGTATTTATAACCCTGTATTCACCTGACTAGAAGTCTTGTTCCTCCTGCCACCGAACTTCACTAATTCCCAGTATATCTACTTTAACCTTTCTATTTCCCTTTTTAAATTTTCTAACTTACCTGCCCGATTAAGGGATCTGACATTCCACGCCACGATCCGTAGAATACCAGTTTTCTTTCTCCTGATAACGACGTCCTCTTGAGTAGCCGCCCCGGAGATCCTAATGGGGGGCTATTTTACCTCCGGAATATTTTACCCAAGAGGACGCCATCATCATTTAACCATACAATAAAGCTGCATGCCTTCGGGAAAAATTACGGCTGTAGTTTCCCCTTGCTTCCAGCCGTTCGCAGTACCGTCACAGCAAGGCCGTTTTGGTTAGTGTTACAAGGCCAGATCAGTCAATCATCGAGACTGTTGCCCCTGCAACTACTGTAAAGGCTGCTGTCCCTCTCCAGGAACCACACGTTTGTCTGGCCTCTCAACAGATACCCCTCCGTTGTAGTTGCACCTACGGTACGGCTATCTGTATCGCTGAGGCACGCAAGCCTCCCCGCCAACAGCAAGGTCCATGGTTCATGGGGGTGGGGCGGGGGGGGTGGGGGACGAAGCGATAGGCACAGAAAAACGATAGATGAAAAGCACCAGCTAGATGTTGTTCTACAATATTACTTTTATTGTGTTAACCGGTTTTCGCCTTACAAGGCCATCTTCACACATTTACTGAGCATTGTTACCAAAGAGGTTACAATGTTTGCATACAACATTGGAAGAGAAGTAACAAGTCTAGACTGAAGCAGAAACGTGCAGTAAGTAACACCTTTGATAGTGTGGTGGTAATGCAATGAAAAAGAAAACTGAACAGTAAATAATGGAGCTGACAGAAAAACTGTAACAAAATAGGGACAGCATGCCTACATAACAGTTTCTATTAAGTAATTTGGGTAATTCCAGCAGGACAATGCGACACCCCACACGTCCAGAACTGCTCCAGGAACACTCTTCTGAGTGTAAATATTTCCGCTGGTCACCAAACTCCCCGGACATGAACATTATTGACCTTATCTGCGATACCTCGCAACGTGTTGTTCAGAAGAGATCTCACATGGATTTACGAACAACCCTGCAGGATTCACGGTGTCAGTTCTCTCCAGCACTACTTCAGATATTAGTCGAGTCCGTGCCAGGTCGTGCTGCGGCACTTCTGAATGCTCGCTGGGGGCCTACACGGTATTAGGAATGTGTACCAGTTTCTTTGGCTCTTCAGTGTATGTTCACTAAGTGGATTCTTGTCCGTGAACTTCAGCTTAACTTCTTTCCACAAACGATCAGCTTCTTACTGGTACGATTGGTTCGACTCGTCCACATGCCGTTTAACGTATTCATTGTAAAGTTTAGATAATAATTCATGTTGAGCACAATAACATCGGCCTTATGTGCTTAGCAGAGTATCACAATTGACGTACTGACTGAGATGCAGTGATTTGCACCGAAGCGGCCGGGAACTTTCCGAATGACGTGAGACACTTATGCGGCACTTGTTTCAAATCGGGGAATTCCGGGCATGCATACAGAAGCCACAAAGATTGGCGTGCACTTATTATCTACGTCCGGGATTAATTTCATAAAACAAATTGTTATGCACTAATAATGTAAACACTCCGAATTTTCAATGCCGGAACCACCTATCTTTTTGGGCTCACGTAATTAATGGACGTCCAGCAAGATTTCGTCCAACTGAAACAATGTTACCTGCTGGCCGCATGGCGGGCTACTATCGTAGTGGGCAGAAAAGAGATGACGGAATGTGACGTTAGATTGTGCTCCGCATCTCATAATTATTATGGTTTTGTGCCTCAGTCGGTAAAAACGGAACCCTTATAGGTCCTGTTTTTTGTTCGTCTGTCGGTGCGGCTGCTAAGATTCTTTCCCTCAGGAACGGACAGGCGTATCAACTTGAAATTATGTCACATACTAAGGTCTTTAGTCCTTTGGAGGTGTACAAAATTTAAGCTTCTAAGACAATTCAGTTAAAAGATATGGCCATTTACGTCACGTATTTCATAGTCTTAAACTCACCTATCACAACTTATTGGGTACTTCCCGTTGAACCACTGCAAGTAAAGCAAAAAAATCTGAAAGCCGTTAATTTTTAATTATATCAAACGAAATTTTTTTTATCTTTTTTTATCCGTCAATCCGTCTGCTCGTCTGTTAAGACCTCTTTTTTCTAAGCCACACACTAAGGTCTGTGGTCCCTTGGCTGTGTAAATAATTAAGCTTCTAAGTCAATGCAAATAAAAGATATGTCCACCCATGTCACATATTTTGATATTCGCAAACTCACCCATCATTCGCAAGAAGCAAGATTTTGCAGTATAAGTGAAGGAAAAAAATCCGAAAATTGTTAATTTGTAATTATATCAAAAGAAAAACATTTTTTGTCACGATAGCCGACTGTCTGTCTGTCTGTCCTACTGGTAAGACCCCTTTTCCCATTTACGTCACGTATTTTGATATCATGCCAGTATCTGTACTCATAACAGGCAAAAACCGTCAAAATTCTCGATTTCTGAGATGGATGAACTATCGAAATGGTGTTTCGCAATTCATGTGCACAGTTTTAGAGAGTGTAGGGTGGACTTAGCAGAGCACGTTTTACAGACGGGAAACGTCACACAACGCCGCTACGAAGCTCCAAAGCAATAGGCGCCGGCGATTGTAAATTTAATATACAGAGTGATTCCGTGGTGATGCTACGAACTTCCTAGGATGGTGGAGGAGGAAAAATGAGTCAGTTTGAGGTAAGGGTCCCTGTACTGGAAACAAACGAGTCGAAATTTATAAGAGAAAACAGTTCTGATACCTCTGACAATGAAATACATGTACTGGTACCGTTGTTGCCACGATTGAAGGGTGGAAAACTTCCAGAGATGGTAGTATGGACTCTTGGGTCGAGTAACCATGGGCTCTAAAATGTATAGCTTAAGAACTACGAGCATCTGTTCAGTAGAGGAGATATATTTCAACAGTAGAATATGAACAAGTGCTCATCGCTTCTTAGGTATGCATTTTAGAGTCCATGTTTACTGGAAATTTTTTCCTTGCTTTCGTCCAATCCACCACCTCTGGAAGCTGCCTACCCTACAATCTTAGCAACAACAGTCCTGATAGAAGTATTCCACTATCAGAAGTATCGGAAGTTTCGCTTATAACTTACAACTCGTTCGTTTCCGGTACAGGGAGCCACATCTCAGATTGATACATTTATGATTTTCCATCATGCTAGAAAGTTTTTAACGTCATCACGAGATCACACTGTATATATACAGACATCTACAGCCCCCGGCGCCTGTAACTTCGACACTGTGTAGCGTCGTTGGATGACGTTTCCGCACGTGGGTTCGTGTGTAAAACTTGATCTACGAAGTCCCCTATACAAATTCAAGAAGTGTGTAACGTGAATTGTGAAACAGCGTGCATATGCATAACTAAAGTTGTACGGAATCCTCGGTGCGCACTTACTTCAGTATAAACAGTAACTGTGAAAGTCGCACGTTGTTTTATCTGTCTTTGTGACTTTCAGTTGTCATCTCATGAAGACTGAAAAAGTCGAAGTCCGGTTCGTGTCGAAAGAAATACCATTTTCCAGAAGATTACCAAGTGTTTCCTATCTAACATTGCTATAAGCGTGTACTGTAGGGAATGATCAAAATGGAACATGAGGTTTATCACTTTGAATTTTTATGCATCAGTTTTCTTCTGTGGCCTTTGAGATATCGCTGTTTCACCTTGGGGGGTGATGTCAGTCAGCAGAGATGGTGCACTGGTTAAGACGGCGTGGAACACCACGTCCCACACAGTCATATAGGCTGAGAAAATGTTAATTAGTATGTGAAATTCTTAGGTGTTCATCAAATCGGCAATATTTAAGTGTTTGGTTTATGTTTCAAACAAAATTGGTTATTAAATGTTACTTGGCCTTTAAGATGTAGTTTTCTTGCATTTCCTCTTAAATTCAAAGCTGAGGAATACACGTAATTAGTCCTTATTAACTAGGAGATCGGTCGATATAATTCGTTTCGTGACAATGAAGCAGATTTGTGAGTTCATTGTTTTAATTAAGACGATCTTCAGTCTTAGGGGAGATGTCTTTATGTCATGCCATCACGCTCATGCGCGTGGATGAACATGATCGAGTCGTTTTTGTCCTTAAGAAACGGTAGGGTGAGGAAACTTCCCGCTTGGAGAAAGCTCGGGGCTGAGCACGAGTAAACGCCCAACATGGTGACAGTAGAAGATGGTACCGCATTTTCGATTAATCTTTTTGTTAGTTAGTGCAATAGACAAGATTAATAAAAAATAATATTATAGGAAACATGTCAATTGAGCAAGAGACTGCAGAGAAGATTTTGTTTCTTAAGTTCATAAACCTACCGCTACATGTCGGCCATTCAAAGTTTGCAGCTGACTACTCATCTCCATTCAAATATTCCTGCATGGTTTGAAAGCAGTTTTTGAAAGAAATTTAATCTACATTTGAAATTACGTATATTGCCGGACAGGTGCGAAAGTTAGATTTGCTAGAATGCAGATCCTTTTTCCCCCTATTATTGCTTTTGTGAACATCTCTACTTTTCTCAACTGGAATGCGTTTTATGACAGCTAAGAGAGATAAAGAGACCTGTGGACTTCTCTATACTCCATTGTAGTTATTCGTCGTAAAACCATTTCGTAACAAAAACAGCGATGTTGTTGTCTAATAGTCACCGCCATACGCGGTCTCAGGTTCGCAATAAAACGAAACTCAGATCTCTTTTGAGAATGTACCGTTTGAGCATCCTTTCGCTATCCGCGTAATTAATCGAGATGTCTAAAGTGAATAAGATACCTTCCGCTGATGACATAATGGCTGGCATCACCCCAAGAATGAGGTAGCGACAAGACGCCAAATGTTACTACTCGCTCTTTTTACGTCTACGTCCACATGATTACTCTGCAGTTCACAATTAAGTGCATGGCACAGGCTTCATCGACTCACCTTCAAGGTATTTCTCTACCCTTCCACTCCCGAAAAAAAAAAGCGGGATAAACGAACACTTGCATTTTTCTGTGCCAGCTCTGGTTCCTCTTATCTTGTTATGATATTCTCCCTATGCAGGCAGGCGCCAACAAAATATTTTCGCATTCGGAGGTGGAATTTGATAATTAAAAAATCGTGAGAAGGTCCTGTCCTAACTAAAAACGTCTTTGTCTTAATGATCACCACCATTCGCATATCACATCCGTGACACACTCACCTCTGTTTCGCGATAATACAAAATAGTATTTACAGTTTTATTATTAGTATAGATACATTCGTAGGCTTCAGTATACCACTGTAAAATACTTAAAAAATTCTCCATCTAACATGCATCGTGTAATGTGTTATTTTTTAGCACAAAAAACTTGTTTGATAGATTTTTGAGTGTTGCTCATCACTCTGGAACCCTTCCAGGTAGTACTAACAGAGGAGGGAGGGGGGGAGAGAGAGAGAGAGAGAGAGAGAGAGAGAGAGAGAGAGAGAGTAGTTCTAACGAAGGGCAGTGCGTTCCGTCACAGTGCCGTGTATTTGGCGCCAGATCGTTACAGAGATGGTCAACAAGCTCCAGTGGACGCTGTAAGAGAGGCGCTGCGAGTCACAGAGTGGCTTATCGTTGAAATTCCGAGAGACTGCGTTCCAGGAAGGGCCGGACAGCATATTGCTTCCCACACACAACTTGTGAAGTGCCAATAAAGGGAAAATTCGAGAAATTTTAGCTTATACAGAGGTTTACGACAACAATCATTCTTCCAATGCGCCGTTCGCGAATGGAACAGGGAAGGAGGGGACCAGATAGCGGTACTCAGAAGTATCGCCGCCACACACCGTCAAGTTGCTTGCGGAATATTGATGTAGATGTCTGAATTCTTCACTTCTTGTTACGTCATGGTCAAGTAAAAAATGGTTCAAATGGCTCTGAGTACTATGGGACTTAACATCTATGGTCATCAGTTCCCTAGAACTTGGAACTACTTAAACATAACTAATCTAAGGACATCACACAACACCCAGCCATCACGAGGCAGAGAAAATCCCTGACCCCGCCGGGAATCGAACCCGGGAACCCGGGCGTGGGAAGCGAGAACGCTACCGCACGACCACGAGATGCGGGCATGGTCAAGTAAACACGTACTGAAATTATGTGCCATTGAATATAATATCTTCATTGGTGATGCGACTGAATTATATTGCACTGAGAGCTTTTCCATGCAGCGATGGTGCATCTTATGCAACTAAAACGAATTTATCTCGTGAAAGAAAATATGTCTTGATTCGTTACTTGCTCAATAAAATTATTGAAAGTAAAAACAGAAAATGTGTATTTGAGAGTTGCTAAGGAGGCACAAAGATAACGCTATTTCTGAATAATTACCAAAATTCAATATCTCGGAGTAAACAGTCTTCTACGCGACACATAAAGCAAATTAAAAGGAATCGTACTGTTTTCTCTGGTCGAAACGAAGCTCCAAAACGAAAAATTAAGATATAACATCAAAAATCAGAAGGATTAATGCGGCCTATGCACTGGTGGAAGTTACTGTTGTGGTCGTAATAAGAAAGCCAGATCTTCGGTAAAAAGTCGTACAGCCACAAATCACGGACAGACCTTGATGAAATGTCCGTTATCAACGCAATTTGACTCTTCTCTATTGTCTTACTCACGTTCTCCCGCCTTCTCTCCATTCATTCTTGCTCTTGCACATTAATTTCGTAAGGCTATCGATCTCAGAACTCCGGCTCCACTCTATTTCTCTTCCACTTCGCGCTCGTGGTTTCATTTCTCCAGAACCGGGAGCGTAAGAAGGAGAAAACTGGTGGATACAACGTAATTTTTTCTGCCCTTCCCAGCACATTGTTACGGGGCGGAAGTGCTGACCAGCGCATATTTGTATAGCCATTCGAACACTTATCTTACTGTAGATATGTTAAAGTGTATTAAGTAAGGGTTGAACGACGAACCGGAGTTGGAGCCCAAGTAAATTGTGCGAATCGATTAATTCCTTTTGCGAAAGAGTTTTTAATTGTGTTGGACATTATGCTCAGCTAGTGGTACCATTTCCATACCCCCGTTCGGATTTTATGTGCAAAAAGTTACCCTCGTTTAGATTTTACGTGCAAAAACAGTCACCCTTAAATAACTCTAGACTGGAGCGAGATTTATGGTTCAAATTCGGCCCACCGATATATCGGAGTATGTTCATAGGTAAGTTTTAACCAACTGAAAAATACCTGGTGTCCCTAGGGTTTTACGTGCAAAACGCACGTTTTTTTCTAGTTTTTCCACTTCTACGTTTCAAACTTGCGTGAGTCTGTTCAAATTTCGTAACAACCTAGACAAATATACTTAATTAATGGTCGTCCTGTTTTGTGAAAGCTTCATCCGTTGCCCCAGTATAAGTAACATGGTTCGAAATACAATTAAAAAAGAGATCAACAAAAATCTACATTGGCTGCGAAGCTATACCAGTCTAATGTCAAAATTACGATGACATAAAAGTTGAAAACCTGAATGAAAAATGCTCCTACCATAGCGCAAATGAGGCGAATATATCGTAGCCAGAGTTAGAGGTGTAAAAGAAGGGAACTAGTTTTTCGACTTATGTGGCGGCTTCAAAGAGGTTTAAATCAAAAACATTCTGGGATATAGGCGCTATTTTACGAATTGACCCTACTTCCCCAGTGCAATGAACTCTCTAAGCTGTTGGGACGCTTGCTTCTTGCAGTTTATAGGCCAAGGTCCCTGATCCTGTGCCCAAAATCCAGAAGATTCGGCAGCTATAGAAAGAATATATACGGTATCACAAGGTTGAAGAGCACACACGTAATAACCAAAAAAAGTCTTTTTCACACGTAGGATGAAATTTCTGACAGTAGATTTGTTCCTGGAGGACGATAAAACATTTTTTTTGTTTCTGGGTGGGGGAGGAACTAATATTTTCCCCTAGGGGACAATTTCTCGCCCAAATGACTCCGTGTTACATGTATGATGAGGGGTAAGAACAAATATATGTGATTCTAGAGAGTGGGATGCTTCTACAGTAGGAAGAATCCGGGAGGGAGGGATGCGCAGCTATAACACGAAATATCTCAAAATGGGAATGCATGTATCCTCAGGTTCAGTTACACGCTGTGTCATATTGCACGACACGACGAATGCCTTGCTTGATGACGTGATGGCATGTGTCATTTTATGCGACATGATGTCATGTATCGTGTTACACATGGGTACTAATAGTAAATAGTACAAAAGCTGGAATATGTCAGGAGGTTCTGCTTTAAACGTGTTTGAAGCTGCCAGATACGTCGAAAAGCTAGTTCCCTTCTTTCACTTTTCGCCGTTTTTCGTACTATGATAGGAGCATTTTGCGTTCTGGTAAGTACATACTTCGAACTATAGTAAGTTTTTTGAGCACATTTTGGCGTTATTGACTCACTCACAGTAAATTTCAAATAGCAAATTCTTTTGCAATAACACTTTAGTCCATGTCAGTATGTCTGACACTTGAAAGTACGTATCTGGCAGACATATCTAAGTGTTGAATACATATGTGTCATTTGTTATTTTGCATATTAGTAGGATCAGAAATTTATATTTATTTACTTGTTAAACCAGAATCGGGCAGGTAGGTTAGAAAATTTAAAAAGGGAAATGGATAGGTTAAAGTTAGATATAGTGGGAATTAGTGAAGTTCGGTGGCAGGAGGAACAAGACTTTTGGTCAGGTTGAAACGTCCCCTTTGAACAATTATACATGACTGTGCTTAAACTGATACACAATATTTTTTTTTAGCGCAACGGAATCTGACTTTCAAAAATCCCTACAAAAGAATGGCCCTGACTAACATTAAACTATACCTTTCACCAATCACTTACCTCACAAAAATCTTCGCTGCTCAAACTACTGCAATACAGCGAGCGCCACTACTGCCAGCTAAATAAAAGATTCAAACTATGGAAGGCACTAACTACTGATAGGGATAGTTAGCAAATGAAAGATATTAATAGAGAACAAACAATGTATTTACCTTGATATCATCATATATAAATATAGCAGTTCATGACAAATTTCAAAACTCCGCCATCTCTCTCTCCACATCCACCACTGCTGGCGGCTCACCTCCAACTGCGCAACGCTACGCGCTGTTCACAGCCAGCTGCCTAACACTACAATGGCGAGTATTACAACAATGCAAAGCAGCCACAGACTGCACACAGCACAGCCAGTGATTTTCATACAGAGGTGACGTTACCAATAAAAAAACCTAAACAGCCTACTTACATAGCCCCCATGCTCCCCACAAAAATTTTTACAAATTGGATTGGGCAGTGGCCAATACAGATTTGAAAAAAATTTTTCATAATTACAATAACAAAGAAATCAAATGCACACACTTATTGATACAATGTTGGTCAAAAGCTAAAAATTTCTCACAGTCCATAAAGACAGTCCACATTGTTCATCACAGTAAAAATGCAGAGTTTTTCTCAAAGTCTGAGCAGTTAAAGAAAATGCACATAGAAGTAGTGGATTTCCATGCAGTCTTGAAGAAGTAGTGTTGTCCTTCCAACGGAAAGGCAGTGCTGACTCTTGACATGCAGACAGGTAATGGGCCACAACATAGCAAACCCACAGCAGAGTCATTCGACGTTTTGAAGAATATTGGTAGGTAGGTCATCACAGAACAGACCCACTGTAGTCCTGGTAGAGATTACGGTATTGGTGGGCCACCAGAGGTGCAGACCCACTGCAGGCCTTGTAGAAATAATGGTACTGGTGAGTCAGCAAAGGTGTAGACCCACTGTAGTCCTTATAGAAATGGCCAGCAGCCATCTGTTGCGACTGCGCAGGTGCACAATCACCATCGAAGAGTCTTGCAGAGAATATAGCAAGTCCCTAAACCACCACTTGTGCACTCACAAAGTGTTTGGAATTGTCCTTAGAACCAGCAATGCTGTTATCCAGTCCCTTGCTGAATTATTAACACACGTGCAAACACTATCAGTCCCTACTTCTCACATATTGTCCATGTACTATGACCAACAGAAACGTGTGCAGTGAAATGTTACTTAATTTGAAGAACTGGTAACAATTACAATTTGGTAACATAAAAATACAATAACAAAGGTACAAAATACATCATTAAAGAACATAATAATACAGATAACATTTGTAGTACAGGCTTTACAAAAGAATCGAAATAACATATACGTCAGTGTTCCAGGAATTATGACATGAGTACATACATAAAAGATCAGAATAACTTTCGAAACACCAACTTCACACATGAGCATTAACACAAAACAGAATAAATAATGTCTAAACATCTTTACAAAGTAAATAACATATTATTAATGCCAATTATATTCGAGGATAACAGTATTCCTCATCATAGTGAATGTAGCTTAATATTAAAAGAAGAAAAAATTCTATGAAACTACACAGAGACAGGAAGAAAACAAATACACAAGGGTACACAAACACATAGTGGGATAACACCAATAGGAAAGGACAGGGTTCGTTTTCAGTGTAACATTTGGTACTGCAGTCCAACCCAAAACTTCATATATCTTTCCTCTTATTTCATCCTTTGTTTCCACCAAAAAAATTCTATCTAAGCATGCTTTCTGTATTTATATGTTCACACATTTCTTACCTCAACATTTATTTCCAAGAAAATCCTACCTAAACCTGTTTTCTCAATGCATTTCTTCCAATTCATCGCAACTCATTCTCTTAGAGGCTACCCCCTCTTAAGCTAACTTAAATCTACTGAGCTCAGATGCTAAACTAAGGGACGAGGCAATGCAGCAGCACAAAATAAGTAACACAAACAGCAACGACCAAAAAGTTGGAAAATTGCAAAGCAAGCTACAGTAAATCTAAATTACCAAGCAATGCAACATTACAACTAATATGAGCCAATGTGCAGCAACAAAAAAATAAATCTGGCTTAGCAGAGTAACACAAATTAAAGTTCAGTAGCACTATGCCTGGCAAACAGCAGCTTGTATCTAAACATGACATAACTCAAGCAGAAAAAATAGTACACTAAAGATAACAATGCAGATAAGGGAAATGTATAATCACATCTTAATGTCTAAGTAATTAAAGTGGTGCACCACAAGAAGTTATTCTACCAAAAAGTTACCAATTACTTGAAAAGAAAATTATGAATGCAGTTCCTGTGAAGGTAAATGTCATTTTGTGCTCCCTCATTTTTTTAAAAAAATTATTATTTACTCGATCTGTAGACAGAAAATATTTATATTAGTACATCTATAAAATTTTATTTTAACCAATGCTGCAGTGCAGCTAGAAACTAGATATCAAATGAAATAAGCAACTATGTACACAGCAAAGCATAAGAACATCGTTCAATAGTCATGTGGCATTTCATAAGTAGTAAAAAAATCTCTCATCTAGAAAGACAGTAGTCATAGTCAGGTGTGTAGACAAACTATTTCTTGTCATTTCATTAGGCATTTCAGTAAATATCAGAAAGTACGATATGTTTCCAAGTAATCAGCGTGTCGGATTTGCGATGCTTTCTCTAAAGGAATGACAATGGCCAGGATAATGGCCTCCCTTTTTTTTTCCTGTGCTCTGAAAGGCACGCGCTAATGGCTTTTTCTCCAGGCGTCTGACACAGCTGGGTGCCCACGACGCATTACGTGCAGGTGGTCACTTAATTTTCTTACGGAAATATTTACGACAACAGTTTCCGCTACAGTGACAGTCTCATATAAACATTTCACAGGTCGAAAATTTGCGTAACAAATGTGTAGAAAAAAAATCCTGTAAATATAACAGTGTTCAAAAAATTTTCGCCAGCATTGTGATACATTCACGCATATACACACATTTCATAACTCTTAAAGTACGATTCTTGGTTTCCAACATCCTTTTTCACAAGTCAAAGTCCCACTACTCATTACTCCTTACCTTATTACACATATATATATTCGTCGACACTCGTCAATATTTCGTCATTATAAATATGAAGCATAATCAAATAACTCATATAGCCTCAGCCTGTTAATCGTAAACATACCTCAGCAGCATAATACACATCGTCGTCGTAAAAATAACATCATAACACCTCAGTCGAATCTCAAAATCGTCGTAGCTTCCTCCAATAATTAAAAAAATTCTCTGCTCATGTCAAAAGTGTCATCTGCCTCAAACGTACTTTAAAAATCATGAATCCATACCAAATACATCATTCAAAGCTCTCATAGTATCACAATGGTTCCGAAAAAATATGAGCATTTCACAAAGTACAGACAAAATACAATTTCATAAGTGTGAAGTTATCCAACTGTGTAATTGCGTAAACATCTGTCACTGATGTAATAAAAAAAGTTTATCTCTCAGTTACATGATCAGATAGCTGTGTAATTTGTGTGTTAGAGAAATATGGTACCGATGTGTAAAGTTGTATAAGCAAATACCATATTAGCTAGGGTTCCTTGTGGTTGCCAAACACATGGTACACAAAGTAGGCGTATACCCCCCTTCAGGTGTTACAGATTACAGCAATGGAATGAAATGTATCACGGAAAACTTTCTTTGTAATTCAAAAATCTTTAAAAATAAATGTTTTAAGTACAAAATTAATCACTCAAATACGTGTCCTGTAGCGCTAAATATGCGTCTTGCTGTAAGATAATCTCTGTGGAAGTGTCGTAGTTATCGTCCTCCGAAAGCTAAGTTCTGCAGAAGACAATGTGCTTACCTCATGATAAACGAAAGTGAAATGCTTTGCGTATAAATGTCTTAGTTATTACGCTTATTGCCGTGATGAGGAAAGTACTGTGCTGTAACGTATTGTTGTGCTATGGAAAAGGCAGTCTCATTGTAGCTATACCACAAAAGTTACTACTAAAACCTGTTTTACTTTCCAGAATAAAACAGAAAATTGTGCAGATATAAAACAGAAACACTGCAAAAGCAACATTGTAAATTGTCACTCATTAGTAGCGTCGTGATAAAATCGTGAAACTGTCACATAAACTAACCACTGTGCCATCTGGTATCTCACTGAAAGTACTTTAAATCCAGAATATATTTTCAAGTAGACCAAAATGTTGCATTAAAATCTCATTAGCAGTACTGGTAAATGTTCTAAGTATGTAAGCCTTATAGTCGTTCCATAATAGTGCAACTAACAAGCAAGAATGTACACACACAATAACACTGTGACGTCTGTTCACTATAACAATGCATTCGTCATTTCTGTTTAAGTAAGCTCTCTTGGTTCTTGATTGGATATTTAACTTCAAACATTGTTGTATGTTAACAGATTCTAAGTCTGACAATGCATATTAGTAATGTGAAGCGAAAAATTTTATGACAAAGACAAAGTTAAAAAGCAGATTATCTTTCAATAAACGGTTTTACATGTGAAATGTGGTGTAAACCTTTACTCTTCCTAGTGCACGGAGTTTCAACTTCAAAGCAATTATCATGTTGTATACATCGGTAAAGAATGCTAAAATTTTTCTCCAGGCTAGCGTCTTATGTTATTTTTCTCGGAGCCAGCGGGCGCACGCGGCTGCCTGCTGTGCGAGTCATTGTCTGTCTCTTTGTTGGCGCGCGCCGTTATTGGGATTAGGAGACCTAACTTCTACAAATTCACTCTGACGAGAAGGCCCTGCCCTGTTTGAATCCCGCCAGTTCTGATGCAATTCAGGTCTGTCGTTACGAATATATCGACTGTCGTCATGTCGGTAGTTCCTGTAGTTTCTTTCTTGTCGGTTAAGTGGTGGAGAATTTCTCCCTGAATCGTAACTGCGCGCTGGACCGTTGCATCTGAAGTTATTCTGTCTCCCTTGATAATAATTGTTTTGGTTCCCATATTGTCTGTTTCTCTGATTGTCTCTGTGATAGTCATTACCGCGGAGAGGTGATCTTTCCCTGTAATTATTACTGCTCTGCCAACGGTTGTCATACGGGTGGTGTCTGTTTTGGTCACGATTTGTGTTGTGGGAATAGCCTTGTCGCGTCCAGTTATTATCGAGGAATTGTGACGGATGTGACCTGCAATTGTTGTGTTCCTGTTTCCGCATTCCGCGATTGTCAGTGTCAATTTCCAATTCTTGTAACAGTCCCTGAAAAGCTTCAATGTCGTCTTTGCAACGTAATGCCAAAATAATGTGTCGTAAATGTTCAGGCAATTTGATTAAGCAAATGCGGATAAGTTCTGAGGGGCTGTATGGGTTTGAAAGATACTGATTCTTATGCAACATGTCTTCAAAATATTTCATAAGACTGGAAAATTCAGATTGTTCGAAACGTTTCATCATTATGATGCTTTGTTTTACTCGGTCTTGTGTGGCCTGAGACCAATATGCTGAGAGGAAGGCATGGTAAAACTCTCCTTCACTGTGGCAATCGTGAATGACCGACCGCATTCTTACAGCTGGTTCATTCTCCAAGTAGCCACACATAAATTCTAATCTGTGTTCTAACGACCAGTTGGGAGGAAAACAATGAGAGAATTGATGGAGCCATGCTTGTGGGTGAATGTCGTTGCCAGAATTCTTAAATGTTTTGAATTTACGTGTAGTAATGAACAGCTTATAGTCAAAGTCATCATGTCGGCGAGTCGCATATCGGTCATTGTTAGGTCGTGTCGGCCGTTCCATCTCAAAATTCGGTGCACCTTGCCAATTTCTTTCATAACTTCCGAAATGCCCTGTGTTATTATTTTGCGGCTTTTCCGTATTTCTAAGTCCCTCTTCCCGTGTTGGAGCGCGAGTGTCCTCTGAAATACCTAATTCTTGTATTACCTGTGTCAGCTGATCTTGTACTTCCCGGATTTCTCTTTTGTACTGCGTATTGATTTGATTTTGATTCTGTTTGAATTTTCTAATTTGTTCATACTCTTCTGTGTCAGTGAAGGCTACAGGTGTTGCGTTATTCAGATCATCATCTACCTTTGTAGATAAGTTAGTGAACTGATCTGAAAGTTCAGCTACTTTATCCGATAGTGAACACATTTCCTCAATGTGTTTTTCTGAACCAAGTTTCAGATTGTCCATTTGTGTTGAAATCGAATCTACTGTGTTCTTTAAGTTTTCCTGAGTTTTTGCAAGTTGCGTAACCGAATCGGTAGATGCAACTGAGTCAATTTTAGCTTGCAAGGTGTCGTGATTTTCATGAACAATGGTTTGCAGTTCTTTTATGGCTGCTTCGTGATTCTGTAATACATTTTCATGCCGCGAAAAAATAGGTTGAAAATGCTCACAAATTTGTGTTTTTACGTCATTACAGACTTTTTGACATTTCGATTCAATGTTATGTAACTCAGTAGTTAAATCTTCACGCGTTTGTTCAAGTGTGGTGTCTAACTTTTGAAGCTTTTGCTGTGTTTGTCTCTGATTTTGTTCCATTGTGTCTAACTTTTGAAGATTTTGTCCCATTTGTTTCTGATTTTGTTCAAGTGTTGTGTCTAACTTTTGTAGTTTTTGTCCCATTTGTTGCATTAACTGTAATAACAATGCACTGGTGTCTGAAACATGTTCCTCAGTGCTTTTCGGCAGTGAATTTGCACCGGCAACATTCACATTTTGACAAGCGGAAAACGTGTCTTGACTCATTTGGGAAAACGGTGAGGACGCAAAACCTGAATCTACAGTATTTGCGAGATCGTGTCGTGTCATTTCGGCTTCCTGAGGCGAGCTGTTGCCGACCGATCGATCGATAATGCTTCCCTCTTCACTAATTGTTTCACTGTCCACGCCATTGTTTGACGCCCGCTCCATTTCCCTGTGCACAGTTACCAAATTACTACTTTGAACATTAGTTAATTCATTACTCTGCGGCGCTGATAAGCTACGCTCGTCGTCACTATTATTTCTCAGTTTAGTTTGGAGCCTAGTGTTACGTTTTTCACACGCCATAATTGTCACAATATTTCACACGATAACACAGAAAAGCACAATTTGAAGTGCAAAAATAGGAGAACACATTAACATAGCACTGAAAATAATATCTAGTTAATTGCAAGCGTAGCTGCGAAATACTTGGTGCAAATCTATATGCATGCCACAACTGTTTTACTGTACAACAATGAAAGGCTACAACTACAAAGGAGATTCTCTCTACAATTACGCGCTAGCAATAAACAAAAGCTACACTAAATACACAAACTACAAGAAAAAATCAGAAGATTCCAGTGAGGTATCCTAGGCTAAGGGTCGACATATGAAACGTCCCCTTTGAACAATTATACATGACTGTGCTTAAACTGATACACAATATTTTTTTTTAGCGCAACGCAATCTGGCTTTCAAAAATCCCTACAAAAGAATGGCCCTGACTAACATTAAACTATACCTTTCACCAATCACTTACCTCACAAAAATCTTCGCTGCTCAAACTACTGCAATACAGCGAGCGCCACTACTGCCAGCTAAATAAAAGATTCAAACTATGGAAGGCACTAACTACTGATAGGGATAGTTAGCAAATGAAAGATATTAATAGAGAACAAACAATGTATTTACATTGATATCATCATATATAAATATAGCAGTTCATGACAAATTTCAAAACTCCGCCATCTCTCTCTCCACATCCACCACTGCTGGCGGCTCACCTCCAACTGCGCAACGCTACGCGCTGTTCACAGCCAGCTGCCTAACACTACAATGGCGAGTATTACAACAATGCAAAGCAGCCACAGACTGCACACAGCACAGCCAGTGATTTTCATACAGAGGTGGCGTTACCAATAAAAAAACCTAAACAGCCTACTTACAAGGTGATTACAGGGTTATAAATACAAAATCAAATAGGGGTAATGCAGGAGTAGGTTTAATAATGAATAAAAAAATAGGAGTGCGGGTTAGCTACTACAAACAGCTTAGTGAACGCATTATTGTGGCCAAGATAGACACAAAGCCCATGCCTACTACAGTAGTACAAGTTTATATGCCAACTAGCTCTGCAGATGATGAAGAAATAGATGAAATGTATGACGAGATAAAAGAAATTATTCGGGTAGTGAAGGGAGACGAAAATTTAATAGTCATGGGTGACTGGAATTCGTCAGTAGGAAAAGGGAGAGAAGGAAACATAGTAGGTGAATATGGATTGGGAGGAAGAAATGAAAGAGGAAGCCGCCTTGTAGAATTTTGCACAGAGCATAACTTAATCATAGCTAACACTTGGTTCAAGAATCATGAAAGGAGGTTGTATACCTGGAAGAATCCTGGAGATACTAAAAGGTATCAGATAGATTACATAATGGTAAGACAGAGATTTAGAAACCAGGTTTTAAATTGTAAGACATTTCCAGGGGCAGATGTGGATTCTGACCACAATCTATTGGTTATGAACTGCAGATTGAAACTGAAGAAACTGCAAAAAGGCGGGAATTTAAGGAGATGGGACCTGGATAAACTGAAAGAACCAGAGGCTGTAGAGAGTTTCAGGGAGAGCATAAGGGAACAATTGACAGGAATGGGGGAAAGAAATACAGTAGAAAAAGAATGGGTAGCTTTGAGGGATGAAGTAGTGAAGGCAGCAGAGGATCAAGTAGGTAAAAAGACGAGGGCTAATAGAAATCCTTGGGTAACAGAAGAAATATTGAATTTAATTGACGAAAGGAGAAAATATAAAAATGCAGTAAATGAAGCAGGCAAAAAGGAATACAAACGTCTCAAAAATGAGATCGACAGGAAGTGCAAAATGGCTAAGCAGGGATGGCTAGAGGACAAATGTAAGGATGTAGAGGCTTATCTCACTAGGGGTAAGATAGATACTGCCTACAGGAAAATTAAAGAGACCTTTGGAGAGAAGAGAACCACTTGTATGAATATCAAGAGAGGGTTTATACAAGGGCGATGTACTTGAGGACAATATTATGGAAATGGAAGAGGATGAAGATGAAGAAGAAATGGGAGATAAGATACTGCGTGAAGGGTTTGACAGAGCACTGAAAGACCTGAGTCGAAACAAGGCCCCAGGAGTAGACAACATTCCATTAGAACTACTGATGGCCTTGGGAGAGCCAGTCTTGACAAAACTCTACCATCTGGTGAGCAAGATGTATGAGACAGGCGAAATACCCACAGACTTCAAGAAGAATATAATAATTCCAATCCCAAAGAAAGCAGGTGTTGACAGATGTGAAAATTACCGTACTATTAGTTTAATAAGTCACAGCTGCAAAGTACTAACGCGAATTCTTCACAGACGAATGGAAAAACTGGTAGAAGCGGACCTCGGGGAAGATCAGTTTGGATTCCGTAGAAATGTTGGAACACGTGAGGCAATACTAACCTTACGACTTATCTTAGAAGAAAGATTAAGAAAAGGCAAACCTACGTTTCTAGCATTTGTAGACTTAGAGAAAGCTTTTGACAACGTTAACTGGAATACTCTCTTTCAAATTCTGAAGGTGGCAGGGGTAAAATACAGGGAGCGAAAGGCTATTTACAATTTGTACAGAAACCAGATGGCAGTTATAAGAGTCGAGGGACATGAAAGGGAAGCAGGGGTTGGGAAAGGAGTGAGACAGGGTTGTAGCCTCTCCCCGATGTTATTCAATCTGTATATTGAGCAAGCAGTAAAGGAAACAAAAGAAAAATTCGGAGTAGGTATTAAAATTCATGGAGAAGAACGAAAAACTTTGAGGTTCGCCGATGACATTGTAATTCTGTCAGAGACAGCAAAGGACTTGGAAGAGCAGTTGAAAGGAATGGACAGTGTCTTGAAAGGAGGATATAAGATGAACATCAACAAAAGCAAAACGAGGATAATGGAATGTAGTCAAATTAAATCGGGTGATGCTGAGGGGATTAGATTAGGAAATGAGACACTTAAAGTAGTAAAGGAGTTTTGCTATTTAGGGAGTAAAATAACTGATGATGGTCGAAGTAGAGAGGATATAAAATGTAGACTGGCAATGGCAAGGAAAGCGTTTCTGAAGAAGAGAAATTTGTTAACATCGAGTATAGATTTAAGTGTCAGGAAGTCGTTTCTGAAAGTATTTGTATGGAGTGTAGCCATGTATGGAAGTGGAACATGGACGATAACCAGTTTGGACAAAAAGAGAATAGAAGCTTTCGAAATGTGGTGCTACAGAAGAATGCTGAAGATAAGGTGGGTAGATCACGTAACTAATGAGGAGGTATTGAATAGGATTGGGGAGAAGAGAAGTTTGTGGCACAACTTGACTAGAAGAAGGGATCGGTTGGTAGGACATGTTTTGAGGCATCAAGGGATCACAAATTTAGCATTGGAGGGCAGCGTGGAGGGTAAAAATCGTAGAGGGAGACCAAGAGATCAATACACTAAGCAGATTCAGAAGGATGTAGGTTGCAGTAGGTACTGGGAGATGAAGAAGCTTGCACAGGATAGAGTAGCATGGAGAGCTGCATCAAACCAGTCTCAGGACTGAAGACCACAACAACAACAACAACCAGAACACGGTCGACATCTTTCTGGACTTGGTTCAGGCTAATTTTCTGAGTATTTTGGCATAAGGGACCCGTTGTCTCAGGCACCTCGTTGCAAAATAATAGCAGTGCGTTTGATTTCTTAACCCCATTTACCTTTGTATTTGTACGTAGACTGAAAATATCTACTCAACAGTGTGCATGTCGACTGTATGTGCTGTGCGTCGTATTTCGAAACAAAGTTGTTCCATTGAGTCGTGAAACTTGCTGTTGACCACACTAACGACCACTTTACTCTTTGGCCTCGATCTTGCCTTTCAATACGGCTCGGGCAGTGTTGTATATTAACAGAGGTACACTGCGATGTGGGTAGGTTTACTGATGAAACGTTGGCTGATATGCATCTCATCTACGAGTTCACAGAACGTAATAAAAGAGCGACACAAAGACGCTGTTCTGAACTGTTTCCGCAGCAGCTGCAGCCACATCATCCAAGTTTTGCATCTGCAACTTTTGCAGCTCTTCTGCTGTTTGCCACACAGTACGACGAAAAGTGGACGATAATATGGGCTGTGTCCCCCCTTCACCTTCATGACGCCTTCGATTCTGCTGCGGGCACGTTGAACGAGGTGGCTAAATGTCCACGGAGAGATGGCAGCCCATTCTTCCTCAGGAGCCGAAATTTGAGGAGCTAGTGATGCTAGACTCTGTAGCATGGAGCAAAGTTGACGTTCCAACTCATATCAAAAATATTCCATTGAACTCAGGTCGGGACATTGGACAGGCCAGTCCATTTCAGTAATATTACCGGCCTCATATCACTGCTTCACAGTTGCTGCCTTGTGACAGGGTGTATTGTTTTTCTGCTCATACAATCAATCATCGTCCCGAACTGTTCCTGTATTGAACGCAGTTCATAGCGCTGCAAAATGTGCTCATGTCCTACCGAATTTATGGTCTTGATAAGCGCAATAACGGGACCACAATCTAACTACTACAAACAACCTCCTACCCGGACACCGCCTCATCTACACTTTGCTGTTGACAATACAAATGATGGCAGGTAACGTTCTCCAGGCATTTTCCAAACCCAAACCTTTCTATCGGATTGTCACGGGGTATAGCACGATTCATCAAGAATGGTGTCCCATAGGATTCAGTCCTGAGTCCCTCATTGCTCTTAAAATATATCAGTGACTTGCCAGTCTGTAATCACGAAGATGAAAGCTAGTTCGTTTTCCTGATGATACAAGTATACTATCGCAACCAACAAGCAAGAATTACCTTAGGAAATTGTAAATATCTTTCAGAAAATTATTAAGTGGTTCTCTGCAAATGGACCTTCACTAAATTTTGAGAAAACACTGTTTACACAATTCTGTACAGTAAATGGCATAACACCATTGATGAATATAGACTATGAACAGAAGTCTGTTGCTAAGGCAGAATATTCAAAATTTTTAAGTGTTTGCATTGATGAGAAATTGAATTGGAAGAAACACATCGATGATCTGCTGAGACGTTTAGCTTCAGCTACTTAAGCTACTAGGGTTATTGGAAATTTTGGTGATAAACATATGAGTAAATTAGCCTGCTCAATGCCTATTTTCATTCACTGCTTTCGTATGGCATCATATTTCGAGGCAATTCGTCATTAAGAGACAAAGTATTCATCGCAGAAATGCGTGTAATCAGAATAATAGCTGGAGTCCACCCAAGATCATCCTGCAGACATTTATTTAAGGAACTCGGGATATTCGCAGTACCTTCACAATACATATATTCACTTATGAAATTTGCCGTTAATAAACCGTCCCAGTTCAAGAATAACAGCGAAATGCATAGCTACAACACTCGAAGAAAGGATGACCTTCACTATTCTGGATTAATCTCACTTTGGCACAGAAAGGGGTGAATTGTGCTGCCACAAAAATCTGTGATCATTTGCCAAATAGCATTAAAAGTCTGACAGATAGCCAACCAACATTCAAAACAAAAGTAAAACAATTTCTGAATGACAGCTCCTTCTACCCAATAGATGAATTTTTAGATATGTGGTAGTAAGTGTAAAAAAATTATTAATTATTCTGAGTAAAGAAAACGTGTGTTACAGTGACACGTTCCACATGTCGTATTCGTGATCTATGGAACAAGAATTAATGTGTCTACAAGGTGTGATTGAGAAATATCAACACTGATTAATTTCTGAGTAGGGGAGCACACACGGACCGGTTCCGCCAGTTGGGGGAAGTAGTGGGGGGTCTCAGGGAACGAAGTGACACCGTTGCAGTTGCCTCCAGAACCCTGGAAAGCGCGCATCACTTGCAGTATGAGTGCGTGTTATTGACCTCGATGGAAAAGTGGGAGAGGCGGGAATGGAGCAGCACTTGGAGCAGAGTTATGATTAAGTTTTGCGTGCTACTGAACAAGACCGCCACGGAGACTTCCGGTATGATTCAAGAGGCCTTTAAGGAAGAAGCCATGTCCCGTGCAATGGTTTTCATGCAGCACAAACGTTTCAAAGATGGCCGCGGGAATGTTGAACACAACGACCGCTCTGAGAGACCATCATCAAGCCAAACGGATCAAAATGTGGGGAGAGAGTGGGAATTTGTAAACAGTGACCGTCGTCTTAGTGTGAGTGCTCCACCGCTTGAGGGATCGAGTTCGCTGCGTCCACCTGGCGATCAAGGGCGATTGGATTCTCCACCACGACAACGCGCCCGCTCACACGTCGCGCGCCGCCGCCGAAGTTCTGGTGAAGTTCAACGTGACAACACTGCCGCAGCCACCCTACAGCCCCGACTTGGCTCCGAGTGACTTTTTCCTCTTCCCCTGAATCAAGACAGGCCTAAAAGGGAAGCGATTCGACTCCATCGACGCCATCCAGCAGGCTTCGGCGAGAGCCCTTGACAGCAGGACGCTCGAAGCCTTCCCGAAGGGCTACAAACAGTGGAACACGCGCTGGCAGCGCTGAGTTGATGCTGAAGTATCATATTTTGAAGAATTTTAGTCCGCTGTACTTAAATGTTCAATAAATTTCTAGTTCTGTATTAAGTCTTAAAACTTTTGAATCACACCCTGTATGTATGTATTCATCACTGCAAATCATTCGTTTCCAGTCGTTCACTGTCCAGTGATATCGCTCTTCACACCACCTCAAAAGTCGCTCAGCATCGACTGCAGAAATATGTGCCTTTTGAGCTCGAGCTCAACTCCGTGCACACAACTATTGTTTTAGCCAGACTGCTGGTAGTACTATGTAGCTAACGGGTGATTCCTGACGTCGATTTCGCGCGATTACTTACAACGATCTTGCAATGGTCGACGATCTCCGTCCCTCTGTACATGGGGTGTGCGTGGTCTTTGTGTAACTGTGGTTGCCACAACAACTGAAATGTTCCTGGTGTACTTGTTTCTCAGGCAACGTCCAATTACTAGTCCACGTTCAATGTCGCTCAGCTCTTCCGTCCGACCCATTCTGCTGTTAACTGGTTCTCTGTTGACAACAACTTCCTCCCGTCTCCAGTTATACTGAAGCGTCCGCAACTCGTGACATCTATTGGCCAATTCCACAGTACATTGGGGTGTTGGGGTACCTTTCTACATTCACATCTACACAGATACCCAGCAAACCACCGTAGCGCTAATAGCCATTTTTATTCCTGTTTCACTCGCAAACACAGCGAGGCATAAACAACTGTCTTTGTGCCACCGTATGAGCCCAAATTTCTCGTATCTTATCTCCGTGGTTCTTACGCGAAAAGTATATCGGCGATAGTAGAATCGTTCTGCTGTCGGGTTCAAATGACGGTCCTCGAAACTTTCTCAGTCGTGTTCCACCAAAAGAACGCCACCTTCCCTTCAGGAATTCCCATTTGAGTTCCTGAAGCATCCCCGTAACCTGCATGTTGTTATAACCTACTGATAACAAATCTAGCAGCTTGCTTGTGAGTTGCTTCGATTTCCTGGTGAGCATCCCAAACACTCAACCAGTACTCAAGAAAAGGTCGAAAAATTCAAATGGCTCTGAGCACTATGGGACTTAACTTCTGAGGTCATCAGTCCCCTACAACTTAGAACTACTTAAACCTAACTAACCTAAGGACATCAGACACATTCATGCCCGAGGCACGAGTCGAACCTGCGACCGTAGCGGTCGCACGGTTCCAGACTGTAGCGCCTAGAACCGCCCGGCCACCCCGACAGGCCTAAAAAAGGTCGCACTAGTGCCATATCTGCGGTCTCCTTTACAGATGAACCACATTTTTCCAAAATTTTCACCATAAACCGAAGAGAATCATTCGCCTTCCCTACCAAAATCCTCATGTGCCATTTTCATATTGCTTTTAAACGTTCCGCGAAGATATATAAACGCCGTGACTGTGTCAAGCAGGACTCTACTAATGCTGTCTTCGAACATTACGGGTTTGTTTTCCTACTCACCTGCGATAAGTTAAAATTTTCTACACTTAGAACTAGCTTCCATTCGTCACACCAACTAGAAATTTTAAGTCACCTTGTATCTTCCTACAATCGCTGATCTTCGACACATTTCCACACACTACAGCGTCTCAGAAAACAACCGTAGATTGCTACCCGCACTGTCTGCCACATCATTTACGTATATAGAGAACAACAGTGGTCCTATCACATTTCCCTGGGGCACTCCTGACAATACCCTTGTCACTATGAACATTCGCCATCGTAGGGTTTCTTAAATTTTATTTTGGAATTTCATAGTTTTTTTCGCGACTTGAATCCGTCTTTGATAGTATATACTATCGTCCAGTGGTTCCTTGTTTCTTGGTTCTATGTTTACTTTCCTACCCCCATGAACCATGGACTTTGCCGTTGGTGGGGAGGCTTGCGTGCCTCAGCGATACAGATGGCCGTACTGTAGGTGCAACCACAACGGAGAGGTATCTGTTGAGAGGCCAGACAAACGTGGGGTTCCTGAAGAGGGGCAGCAGCCGTTTCAGTAGCTGCAGGGGCAACAGTCTGGATGATTGACTGATCTGGCCTTGTAACACTAACCAGATCGGCCTTGCTGTGCTGGTACTGTGAATGGCTGAAAGCAAGGGGAAACTACAGCCGTAATTTGTCCTGAGGGCATGCAGCTTTACTGTATGATTAAATGATGATGGCGTCCTCTTGGGTAAAATATTCCGGAGGTAAAATAGTCCCCCATTCGGATCTCCGGGCGGGGACTACTCAAGAGGACGCCGTTATCTGGAGAAAGAAAACTGGCGTTCTACGTATCGGAGCGTGGAAAGTCAGATCCCTTAATCGGAAAGGTAGGTTAGGAAATTTAAAAAGGGAAATGGATAGGTTAAAGTTAGATATAGTGGGAATTAGTGAAGTTCGGTGGCAGGAGGACAAGACTTTTGGTCAGGTGAATACAGGGTTGTTGTTGTTGTTGTGGTCTTCAGTCCTGAGACTGGTTTGATGCAGCTCTCCATGCTACTCTATCCTGTGCAAGCTTTTTCATCTCCCAGTACCTACTGCAACCTACATCCTTCTGAATCTGCTTAGTGTATTCATCTCTTGGTCTCCCTCTACGATTTTTACCCTCCACGCTGCCCTCCAATACTAAATTGGTGATCCCTTCATGCCTCAGAACATGTCCTACCAACCGATCCCTTCTTCTGGTCAAGTTGTGCCACAAACTTCTCTTCTCCACAATCCTATTCAATACTTCCTCATTAGTTATGTGATCTACCCATCTAATCTTCAGCATTCTTCTGTAGCACCACATTTCGAAAGCTTCTATTCTCTTCTTGTCCAAACTATTTATCGTCCATGTTTCACTTCCATACATGGCTACACTCCATACGAATACTTTCAGAAATGACTTCCTGACACTTAAATCTATACTCGATGTTAACAAATTTCTCTTCTTCAGAAACGCTTTCCTTGCCATTGCCAGCCTACATTTTATATCCTCTCTACTTCGACCATCATCAGTTATTTTGCTCCCCAAATAGCAAAACTCCTTTACTACTTTAAGTGCCTCATTTCCTAATCTAATTCCCTCAGCATCACCCGACTTAATTAGACTACATTCCATTATCCTTGTTTTGCTTTTGTTGATGTTCATCTTATATCCTCCTTTCAAGACACTGTCCATTCCATTCAACTGCTCTTCCAAGTCCTTTGCTGTCTCTGACAGAATTACAATGTCATCGGCGAACCTCAAAGTTTTTATTTCTTCTCCATGAATTTTAATACCTACTCCAAATTTTTCTTTTGTTTCCTTTACTGCTTGCTCAATATACAGATTGAACAACATCGGGGAGAGGCTACAACCCTGTCTTACTCCCTTCCCAACCACTGCTTCCCTTTCATGTCCCTCGACTCTTATAACTGCCATCTGGTTTCTGTACAAATTGTAAATAGCCTTTCGCTCCCTGTATTTTACCCCTGCCACCTTTAGAATTTGAAAGAGAGTATTCCAGTCAACATTGTCAAAAGCTTTCTCTAAGTCTACAAATGCTAGAAACGTAGGTTTGCCTTTCCTTAATCTTTCTTCTAAGATAAGTCGTAAGGTCAGTATTGCCTCACGTGTTCCAGTGTTTCTACGGAATCCAAACTGATCTTCCCCGAGGTTGGCTTCTACTAGTTTTTCCATTCGTCTGTAAAGAATTCGTGTTAGTATTTTGCAGCTATGACTTATTAAGCTGATAGTTCGGTAATTTTCACATCTGTCAACACCTGCTTTCTTTGGGATTGGAATTATTATATTCTTCTTGAAGTCTGAGGGTATTTCGCCTGTTTCATACATCTTGCTCACCAGATGGTAGAGTTTTGTCAGGACTGGCTCTCCCACGGCCGTCAGTAGTTCCAATGGAATATTGTCTACTCCGGGGGCCTTGTTTCGACTCAGGTCTTTCAGTGCTCTGTCAAACTCTTCACGCAGTATCATATCTCCCATTTCATCTTCATCTACATCCTCTTCCATTTCCATAATATTGTCCTCAAGTACATCGCCCTTGTATAGACCCTCTATATACTCCTTCCACCTTTCTGCTTTCCCTTCTTTGCTTAGAACTGGGTTTCCATCTGAGCTCTTGATATTCATACAAGTCGTTCTCTTATCTCCAAAGGCCTCTTTAATTTTCCTGTAGGTGGTATCTATCTTACCCCTAGTGAGATAGGCCTCTACATCCTTACATTTGTCCTCTAGCCATCCCTGCTTAGCCATTTTGCACTTCCTGTCGATCTCATTTTTGAGACGTTTGTATTCCTTTTTGCCTGTTTCACTTACTGCATTTTTATATTTTCTCCTTTCATCAATTAAATTCAATATTTCTTCTGTTACCCAAGGATTTCTACTAGCCCTAGTCTTTTTACCTACTTGATCCTCTGCTGCCTTCACTACTTCATCCCTCAAAGCTACCCATTCTTCTTCTACTGTATTTATTTCCCCCATTCCTGTCAATTGCTCCCTTATCCTCTCCCTGAATCTCTGTACAACCTCTGGTTCTTTTAGTTTATCCAGGTCCCATCTCCCTAGATTCCCACCTTTTTGCAGTTTCTTCAGTTTTAATCTACAGGTCATAACCAATAGATTGTGGTCAGAGTCCACATCTGCCCCTGGAAATGTCTTACAATTTAAAACCTGGTTCCTAAATCTCTGTCTTACCATTATATAATCTATCTGATACCTATTAGTATCTCCAGGGTTCTTCCATGTATACAACCTTCTTTCATGATTCTTAAACCAAGTGTTAGTTATGATTATGTTGTGCTCTGTGCAAAATTCGACCAGGCGGCTTCCTCTTTCATTTCTGTCCCCCAATCCATATTCACCTACTACGTTTCCTTCTCTCCCTTTTCCTACACTCGAATTCCAGTCACCCATGACTATTAAATTTTCGTCTCCCTTCACAATCTGAATAATTTCTTTTATTTCATCATACATTTCTTCAATTTCTTCGTCATCTGCAGAGCTAGTTGGCATATAAACTTGTACTACTGTAGTAGGCGTGGGCTTCGTATCTATCTTGGCCACAATAATGCGTTCACTATGCTGTTTGTAGTAGCTTACCCGCATTCCTATTTTCCTATTCATTATTAAACCTACTCCTGCATTACCCCTATTTGATTTTGTGTTTATAACCCTGTAGTCACCTGACCAGAAGTCTTGTTCCTCCTGCCACCGAACTTCACTAATTCCCACTATATCTAACTTCAACCTATCCATTTCCCTTTTTAAATTTTCTAATCTACCTGCCCGATTAAGGGATCTGACATTCCACGCTCCGATCCGTAGAACGCCAGTTTTCTTTCTCCTGATAACGACATCCTCTTGAGTAGTCCCCACCCGGAGATCCGAATGGGGGACTATTTTACCTCCGGAATATTTTACCCAAGAGGATGCCATCATCATGTAATCATACAGTAAAGCTGCATGCCCTCGGGAAAAATTACGGCTGTAGTTTCCCCTTGCTTTCAGCCGTTCGCAGTACCAGCACAGCAAGGCCGTTTTGGTTATTGTTACAAGGCCAGATCAGTCAATCATCCAGACTGTTGCCCTTGCAACTACTGAAAAGGCTGCTGCCCCTCTTCAGGAACCACACGTTTGTCTGGCCTCTCAACAGATACCCCTCCGTTGTGGTTGCACCTACGGTACGGCTATCTGTATCGCTGAGGCACGCAAGCCTCCCCACCAACGGCAAGGTCCATGGTTCATGGGGGGGAATACAGGGTTATAAATACAAAATCAAATAGGGGTAATGCAGGAGTAAGTTTAATAATGAATAAAAAAAAAAAAAAAAAAAAAAATCGGACTGCGGGTAAGCTACTACAAACAACATAGTGAACGCATTATTTTGGCCAAGATAGACACGAAGCCTATGCCTACTACAGTAGTACAAGTTTATATGCCAACTGGCTCTGCAGATGAAGAAATTGATGAAATGTATGATGAGATAAAAGAAATTATTAAGGTAGTGAAGGGAGACGAAAATTTAATACTCATGGGTGACTGGAATACGAGAGTAGGAAAAGGGAGAGAAGGAAACATAGAGAGTGAATATGGATTGGGGGAGAGAAATGAAAGAGGAAGCCGTCTGGTAGAATTTTGCACAGAGCATAACTGAATCATAGCTAACACTTGGTTCAAGAATCATAAAAGAAGGTTGTATACATGGAAGAAATCTGGAGATACTAGAAGTTATCAAATAGATTATATAATGGTAAGACAGAGATTTAGGAACCAGATTTCAAATTGTAAGACATTTCCAGGGGCAGATATGGACACTGACGCACAATCTATTGGTTATGAACTGTAGACTAAAACTGAAGAAACTGCAAAAAGGTGGGAATTTAAGGAGATGGGACCTGGATAAACTGACTAAACCAGAGGTTGTGCCGGCCGAAGTGGCCGTGCGGTTAAAGGCGCTGCAGTCTGGAACCGCAAGACCGCTACGGTCGCAGGTTCGAATCCTGCCTCGGGCATGGATGTTTGTGATGTCCTTAGGTTAGTTAGGTTTAACTAGTTCTAAGTTCTAGGGGACTAATGACCTCAGCATTTGAGTCCCATAGTGCTCAGAGCCATTTTTTGAACCAGAGGTTGTGGAGAGTTTGAGGGAGAGCATAAGGGAACAATTGACAGGAATGCGGGAAAGAAATACAGTACAAGAAGAATGGGTAACTCTGAGGGATGAAGTACTGAAGGTGGCAGAGGATCAAGTAGGTAAATATATGAGGGCTAGTAGAAATCCTTGGGTAACAGAAGAAATATTGAATTTAATTGATGAAATGAGAAAATATAAAAACGCAGTAAATGAAGCAGGTAAAAAGGAATACAAGCGTCTCAAAAATGAGGTCGACAGGACGTGCAAAATGGCTAAGCAGGGATGGCTAGAGGACTAATGTAAGGGTTTAGAGACTTATCTCGCTAGGGGTAAGATAGATACTGCCTACGGGAAAATTAAAGAGACCTTTGGAGAAAAGAGAGCCATTTGTATGAATATCAAGAGCTCAGATGGAAACCCAGTTCTAAGCAAACAACGGAAAGCAGAAAGGTGGAAGGAGTATATAGAGGGTCTATTCAAGAGCGATGTACTTGAGGACAATATTATGGAAATTGAAGAGGATGTAGATGAAGATGAAATGGGAGATACGATACTGCGTCAAGAGTTTGACAGAGCACTGAAAGACCTGAGTCGAAGCAAGGCCCCGGGAGTAGACAACATTCCATTGGACCTACTGACGGCCTTGGGAGAGCCAGTCCTGACAAAACTCTACCATCTGGTGAGCAAGATGTATGAGACAGGCGAAATACCCTCAGACTTCAAGAAGAATATAATAATTCCAATCCAAAAGAAAGCAGGTGTTGACAGATGTGAAAATTACCGAACTATCAGTTTAATAAGTCACTGCAGCAAAATACTAACGCGAATTCTTTACAAACGAATGGAAAAACTGGTAGAAGCCGACCTCGGGGAAGATCAGTTTGGATTCCGCAGAAATGTTGGAACACGTGAGGCAATACTGTCCCTATGACTTATCTTAGAAAATAGATTAAGGAAAGGCAAACCTACTTTTCTGGCATTTGTAGACTTAGAGAAAGATTTCGCCGATGTTGACTGGAATACTCTCTTTCAAATTCTAAAGATGGCAGGGGTAAAATACAGGGAGCGGAAGGCTATTTACAATTTGTACAGAAACCAGATGGCAGTTATAAGAGTCGAGGGACATGAAAGGGAAGCAGTGGTTGGGAAGGGAGTGAAAAAGGGTTGTACCTTGTCCCAGATGTTATTCAATCTGTATATTGAGCAAGCAGTGAAGGAAACAAAAGAAAAATTCGGAGTAGGTATTAAAATCCATGGAGAAGAAATAAAAACTTTGAGGTTCGCCGATGACATTGTAATTCAGTCAGAGACAGCGAAGGACTTGGAAGAGCAGTTGAACGGAATGGATAGTGTCTTGAAAGGAGGATATAAGATAAATATCAACAAAAGCAAAACGAGGATAATGGAATGTAGTCGAATTAAGTCGGTTGACGCTGAGGTAATTAGATTAGGAAATGAGACACTTAAAGTAGTAAAGCAGTTTTGCTATTTGGGGAGCAAAATAACTGATGATGGTCGAAGTAGAGAGGATATAAAATGTAGACTGGAAATGGCAAGGAAATCGTTTCTGAAGAAGATAAATTTTTTAACATCGAGTATAGATTGCAGTGTCAGGAAGTCGTTTCTGAAAGTATTTGTATGGAGTGTAGCGATGTATGGAAGTGAAACATGGACGATAAATACACTCCTGGAAATGGAAAAAAGAACACATTGACACCGGTGAGTCAGACCCACCATACTTGCTCCGGACACTGCGAGAGGGCTGTACAAGCAATGATCACACGCACGGCACAGCGGACATACCAGGAACCGCGGTGTTGGCCGTCGAATGGCGCTAGCTGCGCAGCATTTGTGCACCGCCGCCGTCAGTGTCAGCCAGTTTGCCGTGGCATACGGAGCTCCATCGCAGTCTTTAACACTGGTAGCATGCCGCGACAGCGTCGACGTGAACCGTATGTGCAGTTGACGGACTTTGAGCGAGGGCATATAGTGGGCATGCGGGAGGCCGGGTGGACGTACCACCGAATTGCTCAACACGTGGGGCGTGACGTCTCCACAGTACATCGATGTTGTCGCCAGTGGTCGGCGGAAGGTGCACGTGCCCGTCGACCTGGAACCGGACCGCAGCGACGCACGGATGCACGCCAAGACCGTAGGATCCTACGCAGTGCCGTAGGGGACCGCACCGCCACTTCCCAGCAAATTAGGGACACTGTTGCTCCTGGGGTATCGGCGAGGACCATTCGCAACCGTCTCCATGAAGCTGGGCTACGGTCCCGCACACCGTTAGGCCGTCTTCCGCTCACGCCCCAACATCGTGCAGCCCGCCTCCAGTGGTGTCGCGACAGGCGTGAATGGAGGGACGAATGGAGACGTGTCGTCTTCAGCGATGAGAGTCGCTTCTTTCTTGGTGCCAATGATGGTCGTATGCGTGTTTGGCGCCGTGCAGGTGAGCGCCACAATCAGGACTGCATACGACCGAGGCACACAGGGCCAACACCCGGCATCATGGTGTGGGGAGCGATCTCCTACACTGGCCGTACACCACTGGTGATCGTCGAGGGGACACTGAATAGTGCACGGTACATCCAAACCGTCATCGAACCCATCGTTCTACCATTCCTAGACCGGCAAGGGAACTTGCTGTTCCAACAGGACAATGCACGTCCGCATGTATCCCGTGTCACCTAACGTGCTCTAGAAGGTGTAAGTCAACTACCCTGGCCAGCAAGATCTCCGGATCTGTCCCCCATTGAGCATGTTTGGTACTGGATGAAGCGTCGTCTCACGCGGTCTGCACGTCCAGCACGAACGCTGGTCCAACTGAGGCGCCAGGTGGAAATGGCATGGCAAGCCGTTCCACAGGACGACATCCAGCATCTCTACGATCGTCTCCATGGGAGAATAGCAGCCAGCATTGCTGCGAAAGGTGGATATACACTGTACTAGTGCCGACATTGTGCATGCTCTGTTGCCTGTGTCTATGTGCGTGTGGTTCTGTCAGTGTGATCATGTGATGTATCTGACCCCAGGAATGTGTCAATAAAGTTTCCCCTTCCTGGGACAATGAATTCACGGTGTTCTTATTTCAATTTCCAGGAGTGTAGTTTGGACAAGAAGAGAATAGAAGCTTTCGAAATGTAGTGCTACGGAAGAATGCTGAAGATTAGATGGGTACATCACGTAACTAATGAGGAGGTATTGAATAGAATTGGGGAGAAGAGGAGTTTGTGGCACAACTTGACAAGAAGAAGGGACCGGTTGGTCGGACATGTTCTGAGGCATCAAGGGATCACAAATTTAGCATTGGAGGACAGCTTGGAGGGTAAAAATCGTAGAGGGAGACCAAGAGATGAGTACACTAAGCAGATTCAGAAGGATGTAGGTTGCAGTAAGTACTGGGAGATGAAGAAGCTTGCACACGATAGAGTAGCATGGAGAGCTGCATCAAACCAGTCTCAGGACTGAAGACCACAACAACAACATGTTTACTTTATGGTTTTGGTTTGACATTACTTCATCTGGTGGTATAAAACAACATTTCGTCACGCCTTGCTCGATTTCTTTTACTTCAATGTATTCTTCATCCGAACTATCTTCTGTATCTGACCGTTCTGGGTCACTGTCCGGTTACAACAGAAACTCCTTTGTTTGGCACATTGTGAGGGGCCCACTTGTACGTGGAAACCGATTTTGTAATATATTTCATGAAAAATGATATGAAATGGTTATCACATGTAGAAAAGATTTTATCTTTGACACCACTAAACCAAAGATGTAGCCTGAGTGGCAGAATCGATTGCAAGTAGGGCCGCATCGAGCGCAGTAGCAGTTTCCGTTGCACCCTGTTAAAGGTGGGGTATGCGACAAAGCTAGTGGCTAGCTGTGAGTATTTATGGACGCAGCATAATACAATTTTGTAAGGTAATGAAATTTTGTATATTTAGTTTTAAGTATGCAGCAATGCAATGTGAATCTTGCTAATTTTATAGTAATGTCCCTTCAACGTAAGAACCAAGTATTTGCAATCAGGTTTACTGTATATGTTGATTAGGTATACCCGATTTGTAATATTTTGTGCGTTTTGTAATTCCGATACAGACAATGCATTTTGTTAAACGATGTTAGACTTTTGACGTGTAGCAATCTAAATGGGTTTAATTTCGTCAGTAAGTGAGAATTGTAGAACACTTGAGAAGTTCACAGATTTTGAAGTTAATGTAAAATGTTTCATATTAGATTTTGTGATGGAGAAAATTTATTTCGACTACAATTTTCAAACTGAAGCATTCGGTCTTAGCATATCCCGTTATCAGTACCTCATATTCTTACATGCCGTGTTTGTTTAAATCCAATGAGTACTTTTTTTAAAAAAAGAAATGATTTTTCAGTCAGAGTCAGAAAAATATTTATGTGCCAGAATCAGAAAAATATTCATGTTTGTAACAGTTTCAATGCGGGGAGCATTGCACAGCGCTGATCCAATATCAAAAATTATCACTGAACATTTACAAGGTTATCCATTATCAACTAATATACTGAAATTATTTGTATGAAGCCATTTTAGGGCTGGCATTGCAGTTCGCTGTGCCAAGATTGAATACTTCGTACGCCTACTGTGAAGAGAACAGAATATCAAGATTACATCTGTTGCGACCTTAGAGCTAAGGAAAACGTATTTCATTGTTTTTTTGCGTAGGGAATTTCATCAGTTTCTTGAACAGGTCCACAGAACTCAGTGCTCACGAGAATGAGTAAACTCATTGGCATTGATTTCGTTGTAGCGATTATATACTGGTTTTCCTGATTAAGTGGTTTAATTTTCCTTTGGATTACAGTAAAACTGATTAAACACTCCATTTGTTCAACAACACAACACATTAAATTTGGATAGCACAAAATAACATTATTTATAAAGAACGTCACACTTGGCGATAGCTCTGCCAGTTGTTCTCTTTGTGAATTCTTTGATGTTAAAATAGTCAGATAAATATATTCTGTTCTCTCAACCACTTTGTAGCAATAATAGTAGTAACATTTTTTGGTCAAGACGCAGTTATCTAACTAGTATAAAATTTTTCTACAGTTCATCGGCATTCTTATGCTCCGTCTTGTTTGTTTTTTTTTTTTTTTTTTTTTTCTTTTTCATTTGAGTTGAGCGTTGTAATTTTGTCATTGGATTTGCATCCTGTATGAGATTTAAGATGCCGCGCAAAACTGTTAAGGTTCCGGCGCGTAATCTTACAATTAAAGATACCGAACTGGACGACTTTCCGATTATTGACAACAATGTTGAGAATGATTAACCACTCTGTGGTACAACAGTTGCAAAGCACCACAGAAAACGTAAGTTCCGTTTCCAAAAATAATGAACAAATTCCTGACACTATAATTTCACCCACTAATTTGGCAGACGGCAGATTCCGATATTGCGGACGCCGCTGATCTGCACACGGCTGTTGTTCACAATTCAAAACTTTATTGTTTAACGAATGAGGTCAATGATTTACCTACTTTTCACACAATTAGATTGCCAATAGTATGTCAGAGGAAAGAATAGTACAAAGTGCTCAGTCTGTCTTGGAAATCCATCGTATTTTATTAAGGATAATTGTGCGGATAATGCAATAAAGGAGACGTTCATGGTTGTAGATTATGTCTCCACATCATAAAACACAACACAGGTGATACCCGACGCATCAATTGAAAAGAATACGGATGCGACGCTGCAAAATCTCATGCAAATGATGGTTAACCTGAACACTCAGTTCCATGAATAGTTTTCTACTTTACGAGAAATTCAGGTTGACACCACAACGCAGTTTAATGAACAATTTTCCAATATACGAGTAATACAAGCTGACACCACCACTCAGTTCAATAAACAATTTTCCGCCATACGTGATAAGCTTAGCCGGCCGGTGTGGCCGTGCGGTTCTAGGCGCTTCAGTTTGGAGCCGCGTGACCGCTACGGTCGCAGGTTCGAATCCTGCCTCGGGCATGGGTGTGTGTGATGTCCTTAGGTTAGTTAGGTTTAAGTAGTTCTAATTTCTAGGGGACTGATGACCACAGGTTTTAAGTCCCATAGTGCTCAGAGCCATTTGAACCATTTTTTTGATGAGCTTAAATCGTACACAGAAACGAGTGATAACCGTTTCAAATAGGTGGACACAGATATTAAGGCTAGTGAAAAACGTCTTTCCGATAAAGTTGAAGTGATAGCCAGGCAATGAGCGGACAGTACCAAAGTTCGAGAGAAGACATTAATACTTTAAAATATCAATGTAGTGAAACCTATAAAAAGCTTACAGATGAAATCCAATCAGCTAATGAATGAGTAGATCAACAAGACATTCGATTAGATGCACGTCTTAAAGTTCACACTGAGACCTCAGAAAAACGATACAAAGACTTTCTCTGTAAACACACAGAAGAAAACAGTCAGTTTTTACAGTCATTAGCAGTACAAAGACAGGAAGTAGAGCAGCAGTTGCTCACTAGTCTTACAACCCTTGTTGACGCTAGTATAACTTCCGTTACAGACGTGTGTAACACAATAAAGCAATCACAGAACCAAATACAGGCAGACAATTTTTCAATATTTGGATTTCAAAACCACTATTGACACGCGAATCCAAAGAGTTGAAAAAAAGTGTACGGATGGCATTGAGTCGTTAAGCTCCCGTCTAGATCAAATAGAGCTGGTGCACCTCACACAACTGAAGGAGATTTGAAAAAGATGAACAAAACTACACGCAAACTGCAGAAGCAAGTCGACGCTTTGGATTCAAACAATTCCACACACATTCTTACGCTCACGGAAAGATGTGATGAGCTATCGGAAAAATAGAAACACTTGAAAATCAAACCGAAAATAAATCAGACAACACAGCTCCCATTCCGTTCATCGAATCTCAAGAATATCAATAGATGCAGCAAACATTAAATCAGCTTGGTGCACATAACAGCCGGCCGAAGTGGCCGTGCGGCTAAAGGCGCTGCAGTCTGGAACCGCAAGACCGCTACGGTCGCAGGTTCGAATCCTGCCTCGGGCATGGATGTTTGTGATGTCCTTAGGTTAGTTAGGTTTAACTAGTTCTAAGTTCTAGGGGACTAATGACCTCAGCAGTTGAGTCCCATAGTGCTCAGAGCCATTTGAACCATTTTGCACATAACAGTTCATTTCAAAGGAAAGTTAGCAGTTTACATCAGGAAGTAGACAGTATCAGAAAATTTTCTTCACATTATCAGTTTCAAACTGACGTGCCACAGCAACAGTTACCTACTTTTCAGTCTTACAACAATATGAGCAGGCTACAAAGAGTGCGTGACTTTGATACAAGGCAGTCATCTCACAATCAGTTCTTTTACGCCGCCGAACCCTCTCAAAATCTACAACGCGAAGGATTCGACTATAAACATTTCTTATCTGTAAAGAAATTCAAGGTATTTAGAAATAACCGCACAGACCTGCATCCCCTTGATCGGGTGCAGCAATTTTCATTTTCGCTGCCGCCAAACTGGCCAGTGAAACACAAGCTCGAATTTATCTGCAGCTCTTTAGAGGGAGAACCTAAGATGCGTATGAGACCCATAGCAAGGCAACGTCACTCCGTCGAAGCGTTTCAAAATGCTTTTCTACCTGCGTATTGGTTCGGAAACGACTCAGCGAGGAATTAAAGACCAACTAATTACTTTACCCAATTTTGAATACTCCATTTCTCCAACTATCACCCAGTTTTTTGAATATATGGTTCAACAAAACCCGTACCAGACCGAACCGTATTGCCAATTGCGCTCATATAATTATGTATCTCAAAACTTCCGCGCTCATTACGAATTTCCCTTCTCACCGGACAGCGAAAGGAAATCATTTCAGCTTTCATGGACTTATTACAGTTATTAGAAATTCAACAATAGGGCTGCTTTTGTCAATAAGAACTTTAATAACGGCAATCAAGGTAACAACTCATTCGGTTACAACGAGCAATCCCGCTCATTCCATAGCAAAAGAAATAAAATATTTGGTTCCGATAACGATTTTCAGGGACATGCTAACAAGAGACAACACTTAATGTGGTGTCACCGCCAGACACCACACTTGCTAGGTGGTAGCCTTTAAATCGGCCGCGGTCCGTTAGTATACGTTGGACCCGCGTGTCGCCACTGTCAGTGATTGCAGACCGAGTGCCACCACACGGCAGGTCTAGAGAGACGTCCTAGCACTAGCCCCAGTTGTACAGACGACTTTGCTAGCGATGCTTCACTGACAAATACACTCTCATTTGCCGAGACGATAGTTAGCATAGCCTTCAGCTACGTCATTTGCTACGACCTAGCAGGGCGCCATTACCAGTTTATATTGAGATTGTTATTAATGTATCAACAAGAGCGATGTTCTCCAATTATGGATTAAAGTTAAGTATTCCAGAAGCTATGTACTATTTTTGGCTACTATAATTCCTTGTCATTTTCCAGACTCACTGCGTGAGCTTAAACGCGTGCCTTTCGGCTTCCTCCAAACACTTAATATGATAACCAGTGTACTCAGCAGCAGCAACTATATCAGAATTTCGATGCCAACAATCACAGTTTCCAGCCCCAATTCTTGCCGCAGCAGCCCGGAAATATTCAACAACAATACGGTCGACAAGCCCAACCGAAGGTCATGTTCCACCACCTAGCTCTGCCAGTCCAGAAATTTTACGCATTCGCAAGGGAATAACTTCTCCCACAAAAACCAATGGTCACAGTCCAATCGAAGCGATCAACGGCAAAGAAATTTTCACCACAAGTAGAAGGGAATAATCAACAATTTAAGCGTAGTTTCCGCAACAGCAACTTTCATGACAATCAGCCCTAGTAGTCTCAGTTCATTCCTAATGAACCTAATGTTCGTTTCCATCCACCGCTGAATCCTGCAGACCAAAACAACCGTACAGTACATTTAATTGAACCGTGACAGCAATCTTCTGCCACCAATCAGCTCACTAATAATGTATGACTAGAAACTACCGAGGCTGTTCAATCGGAACACGTGCAATGCAATTCATCTACTCATAATACCGTTCAGGAAAACGTCATAACCTTCGACGACATTGTTGTTGTTGTTGCGGTCTTCAGTCCAGAGACTGGTTTGATGCAGCTCTCCATGCTACTCTATCCTGTGCAAGCTTCTTCATCTCCCAGTACCTACTGCAGCCTACATCCTTGTGAATCTGCTTAGTGTATTCATCTCTTGGTCTCCCTCTACGACTTTTACCCTCCACGCTGCCCTCCAATACTAAATTGGTGATCCCTCGATGTCTCAGAACATGTCCTACCAACCGATCCTTTCTTCTAGTGAAGTTGTGCCACAATCTTCTCTTCTCCCCAATTCTATTCAATACCTCCTCATTAGTAATGTGATCTACCCATCTAATCTTCAGCATTCTTCTGTAGCACCACCTTTGAAAAGCTTCCATTCACTTCTTGTCCAAACTATTTATCGTCCATGTTTCACTTCCATACATCGCTACACTCCATACAAATACTTTCAGAAACCACTTCCTGACACTTAAATCTATACTCTATGTTAACAAATTTCTCTTCTTCAGAAACGATTTCCTTGCCATTGCCAGTCTACATTTTGTATCCTCTCTACTTCGGCCATCATCAGTTATTTTGCTCCCCAAATAGCAAAACTCCTTTACTACTTTAAGTGTCTCATTTCCTAATCTAATTCCCTCAGCATCACCCGACTTAATTCGACTACATTCCATTATCCTCGTTTTGCTTTTGTTGATGTTCATCTTATACCCTCTTTTCAAGACACTGTCCATTCCGTTCAACTGCTGTTCCAAGTCCTTTGCTGTCTCTGACAGAATTACAATGTCATCGGCGAACCTCAAAGTTTTTATTTATTCTCCATGGATTTTAACACCTACTCCGAACTTTTCTTTTGTTTCCTTTATTGCTTGCTCAATATACAGATTGAATAACATCGGGGATAGGCTACAACTCTGCCTCACTCCCTTCCCAACCACTGCTTCCCTTTCATACCCCTCGACTCTTATAACTGCCATCTGATTTCTGTACAAATTGTAAATAGCCTTTCGCTCCCTGTATTTTACCGCTGCCACCTTCAGAATTTGAAAGAGAGTATTCCAATCAACATTGTCAAAAGCTTTCTCTTAGGGGGACATTATTACAAGAGAGACACCAAACTCAAAAGAATATTTCTCATCGCAGTGTTGAAATCAACATTGATTTGTATTTATTTTCTGCAGTGATCGACTCTGGTTCGCCAGTAACAGTGATAAATGAAACAGCATTCCAAAAATGTAACGCTGACAATACCTGTCCTACCTTTCCACTTGGTAAGACGAAAATTCGAAGCGCAATCTCTGACAAGGGAGTAAATGCGAAACAGCAAACCCCCCCTATCTTTTATACTTGTTGATCACACATTTCACGCTAATGTCTGGATCGTTCCTCTCTTAAAAAACGACGTCATCTTTGGTATGGATTACCTTGTCAAACATGACGCTGTTATCAACTTTAATAAATCCTCGCTTATACTGAAATCTGATACGCAACAACTATCTGTCACTTATACTGAAAACTGATACGCAACAACTATCTGTCACTTTTCAGAATACTTTGTCAGCTGAGGAGCAAGACATTAACAGAGTAGAGGTCATTTCAGCATCTAAGAATACTAATTGCCGTACAACATTCTTTACAGACACGTATTTCCGCAGTAACAATATCCCTGAGGAAGTAGATTATGACATTGTGTAGACGATCAACAGTAAGGTGAATGACTGTAAAGCCTCGACCGACGAAGAGCGCCAACAATGATGACTTTTGTCGTGTAACAATCCAGATGTGTTTAATTATGTCAGTAAGTGAGAATTGTAGAACACTTGAGAAGTATACTGATTTTGAAGTTAATGTAAAAGGTTTCGTATTAGATTTTGTCAAGGAGAAACTTTATTTTGAATACAATTTTCGAACTGAAGTATTCGGTCTTAGCGTATCCTGTTATCAATACCTCATCCTCTTCCATGTCGTGTTTGTTTAAATTCAGTGAGTGTTTTTTTTAAAAAGAAATGATTTTTCAGAGTCAAAAATATTAGTGTGCCAGAGTCAGAAAAGTATTAATGTTTGTAACAGATTCAATGCGGGCAGCATTGCGCAGCGTTGAGCCAACATCAAAAATTATCACTCAACATTTGCAAGGTTATTCATTTATCGACTAATCTACTGACGCTGTTTGTATGAAGCTATTTTACGGCCGGCATTACACTTCACTGAGTCACGATTGAATATTTTGGATGCCTACTGTGGAAAGAACAGAATACCAAGATTACATCCGTTGCGACTCAAGAGCTAAGGAAAATGTATTTCATTGTTTATTTGCACAGGGAATTTTATCAGTTTATTGCACAGGGCCATAGAACTCGGTGTTCACGAGACTGAGTAAACTTCAGAGGGATTGATTTAGTTATAGGCATCACATACTGGTTTTCCAGATTAAGTGGTTTAATTTTTCTTTGGATTACAGTAAAACTGATAAGCACACCATTTGCTCAACAACACAACACACAGTAAATTTGGGTAACACAAAGATATTTTTAAAGAACGTTACAACTCGTTAATTTCCTCTTCCGATCTTTCGTCGGGTCTTACGGATTCAGGGTCACGGTTTCCTCGTAATGTTCTTAGTTCTTTTTTTTTTCACAGCTTCTTCTTCGTCTGAACAGTCTTTTACATCAGCTGTAATGTGTCTACCTTTACTTCATATTTTGTGTAGTCCTCGTGAATTTCATTAATTTGTAAACAGTGATCTGTATCTACTGCTTCCGGGCTACTGACAAGAGTTTGTTCTCCTGGCGATTCCTTAGTCAGGAATATTTCGCCAGCAACGCTGACGGTTTCATCTTCTTCCATTCCCCTAATTGCGACCGTATTTATCTTCTTACTATTGATCTCAGTGTTACTGTCAGCTCGCGTACTTTGCGCCTTGCCCTTTTCCTCACTACTTGCCACCTCTTTACAAATTGCAGTTCGCGAACTTTTTGCTGTGCTAAATATTTCAATTTCCTCCTTTAGACAGGGCCACGTCCTCTTCTCGACGTCTCTTTATCTCCTTTCGCTACTACCTATCCGTTTGGTCGTATAATCAGTTTTGAAATCCTCCCACTCACACTTGGCACAGGTCATCGATCTGTTCACATCAACTAGTGATCCCCGACAGCTCATTTTCACAAATTGTTCAAACTATCGTCGGCGCTTTCTTCCACGCCTACGAATATGTTCAAGCTCACTCTTGCCCCGGTGTCGTTGCCTGCCGAAGCAGATTCATTTTATTTTACTGTGACGCTTTCATTTTGCTCTACTGCCATAACTACATCTTCCATACGAATACTTGATCAGTCTGTTGTATTCTTCGCCGGATAATATAAGTTTCATCATCTGCCAGCGGTGACTCATTCCTGAGAGGACCTGCGGTGTTTCGCAATCGCTCTCTCGAGGTTTAAATTCATTACGTCGACGCCGGTATTGTTTCTTAGGTTTGGACCGTGAAAATCCGTCCGCGTTAGTTTGGCCCGCAACATCCATGGCCCTTAGTTTTCCACGTTGTTGTTGTCGTCAACATATTGCGGTGCAAATCCTCCTCCGCGAGTGTATCAAGTACATCGACCTCTGTCACTACCTCGTTGAACAATATTAACTTGATACCCATAGCCATCATTTTGTTCATTGTCATTGTTATTACTCCTATTGCTGTTATTATGGCGATAATCGCCATTACTTTGCCAATGATTTTCATCCTCTACTCTTTCTCAAACCGCAGGAAAGATTTTATGATTGCTTCTTACGTATCTCTTCGAATCCTCTGGCAGCTTTTTCCATATCCCATATAATTTCAGATTCGGATTGGCCACTTCCTAAGTGTGTCTGTTTTTGGTACCAGGATTTACAGAAATATTTCATAAAGTTTCTCCTCTTAGTGTCATATCATCTAGCCATTGTGAATTCTCGCTGCAAACAACCTTGTTTTTGTTCTGATCGGTATTCCTCCGTAGACTTTTGTTTGAATTCGTAAAACGACATCTGCTTAGCGTTCAAATTTTGTCCCCATCGCTTAGCACCCCCTGCTGGTGCACTGGTAACTACGTTAATCTTTTCCTGAGCTGTCAAATATTCAGGAAAAATCCTTTCGAAATTTCTCCGATTATCTAATGGGTGCCAGCCAGTGTTCCTTTAGCCTAGATCAAAGCGCTCTTCACTTCTATTAGTTTCACCTTCTAATAGTTCGTAAATGTGGTATGCTATAATTGACGCAGCTAGACTTGTTTCTTATTTTCTTTTCAGGGTCGCAGATTTTGCCTTGAATTTGTGAGGTGTTTTTGTTACACTTCCGTTCGCAAAAATTTACTTGGTTGCTTATTTCATTCTCAGAATCTACTACTGTCTCTCTAAAATATGAGATTTCAGTTTTAAATTTGTTTTCAGACTGAAGACACCCTATGGGGAGAGAGAGAGTTTTAGTTTTAGCGAATAAAAATTTAAGAAGCAAATAAGTATTTTTTATCTATCCGTAACCATTTTCCATTCAAAAATGAGAACACGGATTTTCTTGAGTTACAGCACCAACTACCAAGAATCAAAACAAATGTTTAAGACAAAATGTATGTAGTTTTTTATGTACACTACTGGCCATTAAAATTGCCACACCAAGAAGAAATCCAGATGATGAATGGGTATTCATTGGACAATATATACACTCCTGGAAATTGAAATAAGAACACCGTGAATTCATTGTCCCAGGAAGGGGAAACTTTATTGACACATTCCTGGGGTCAGATACAGCACATGATCACACTGACAGAACCACAGGCACATAGACACAGGCAACAGAGCATGCACAATGTCGGCACTAGTACAGTGTATATCCACCTTTCGCAGCAATGCAGGCTGCTATTCTCCCATGGAGACGATCGTAGAGATGCTGGATGTAGTCCTGTGGAACGGCTTGCCATGCCATTTCCACCTGGCGCCTCAGTTGGACCAGCGTTCGTGCTGGACGTGCAGACCGCGTGAGACGACGCTTCATCCAGTCCCAAACATGCTCAATGGGGGACAGATCCGGAGATCTTGCTGGCCATGGTAGTTGACTTACACCTTCTAGAGCACGTTGGGTGGCACGGGATACATGCGCACGTGCATTGTCCTGTTGGAACAGCAAGTTCCCTTGCCGGTCTAGGAATGGTAGAACGATGGGTTCGATGACTGACACTGACGGCGGCGGTGCACAAATGCTGCGCAGCTAGCGCCATTCGACGGCCAACACCGCGGTTCCTGGTGTGTCCGCTGTGCCGTGCGTGTGATCATTGCTTGTACAGCCCTCCCGCAGTGTCCGGAGCAAGTATGGTGGGTCTGACACACCGGTGTCAATGTGTTCCTTTTTCCATTTCCAGGAGTGTATTATACTAGAACTGGGATCTGATTACATTTTCACGAAATTTGGGTGCATAGATTACCACAGTTCATCAAGAGTAGCGACTGGCGTATTGTGACGAACCAGTTGCTCGGCCACCATTGACCAGACGTTTTCAGTTGGTGAGAGATCTGGAGAATGTGCTGGCCAGGGCAGCAGTCGAACATTTTCTGTATCCAGAAAGACCCGTACAGCACCTGCAAGAAGCGGTCGTGCATTATCCTGCTGAAATGTAGGGTTTCGTAGGGATCGAATGAAGGGTAGAGCCACGGGTCGTAACACATCTGAAATGTAACGTCCACTGTTCAAAGTGCCGTCAATGCGAACAAGAGGTGACCGAGACGTGTAACCAATTGCACCCCATACCATCACGCCGGATGATTACGCCAGTATGTCGATGACGAATACACGCTTCCAATGTGCGTTACCGCGATGTCGCCAAACACGGATGCGACCATTATGATGCTGTAAACAGAACCTGGATTCATCCGAAAAAATGACGTTTTGCCATTCGTGCACCCAGGTTCGTCGTTGAGTACACCATCGCAGGCGCTCCTGTCTGTGATTCAGCGTCAAGGGTAACTGCAGCCATAGTCTCCGAGCTGCTGTAAACGTCGTCGAACTGTTCGTGCAGATGGTTGTTGTCTTGCAAACGTCCCCATCTGTTGACTCAGGGATCGAGACGTGGCTGCACGATCCGTTACAGCCATGCGGATAAGATGCCTGTCATCTCGACTGCTAGTGATACCGGGCCGTTGGGATCCAGCACGGAGTTCCGTACTACCCTCCTGAACCCGCCGATTCCATATTGTGCTAACAGTCATTGGATCTCGACCAACGCGAGCAGCAATATCGCGATACAATAAACCGCAATCCCACCTTTATCAAAGTCGGAAACGTGATAGTACGCATTTCTCCTCCTTACACGAGGCATCACAACAACGTTTCACCAGGCAATGCCGGTCAACTGCTGTTTGTGTGTGAGAAATCGTTTGGAAACTTTCCTCAAGTCAGCACGTTGTAGGTGTCGCCACCGGCGCCAACCTTGCGTGAATAGCTAATCATTTGCCTATCAAAGCATCTTCTTGCTGTCGGTTAAATTTCAATTGTGTAGCACGTCATCTTCGTGGTGTAGCAATTTTAATGGCCAGTAGTGTATAATCTGATTCTACAATAAAAAATTGGCGTTCCGATTTGAAATTTTAATGTTGCCTCTCGCCCCACCCCCAGGGGGCTGGAGTGACACGCTAATTTTAGCACCAGAAGATGTCCCACTCGAAAATAATCACCTTTGGATTCTACACATTTTTTCGTGTGAAGCTTATTTTTCGAGTTATTCTGGTTTGTCAACTTAAAATTTACACCCTTTATATGTCGACAACTCTGTTACAAATGAACAAGTTTTTACAGACAAAACACACATCGCATGCGTCGTCATTTTCGGTGTCGTGCATAAATTTTCAGTGTAATACAGGTACAAAGGTAAATTGCGGGAGGGGGGGGGGGGGGGGGATTTAAGCAACCAAATGAAGACCACGGGTGCCGTACGATGAAGTGTTACGTGTGAAGATCGATTGTCGGTAAGCTTCCCTGTGGCTTCTGATTTCTCTTATTTTCGCGCGCTGGTCATTTCTTTATGACCGTGTAAGAGGAAGCAATAGGTTGTCTGATTCTTCTTGGAGCGTTTATTCCGGAAATTTATACTGTAAACCTCTCCGTGTCACACGACTCCACTCTTGTAGCATCCAGCATTGTGGTGAATACATCCATAACACTCTCGTGGTTTCAAGTATAATCCATGACGGAACGCACAGCTCTTCTTTGTAACTTCTCAGTCGCTTCTATTAATCGCACTTGATGAAGGTCTGAGACTGGCAGTAGGCTGAACAAGTCTTTTGCAAGCCACTTGTTTCATAAATGAATAACATTTCCTGTATATTCTCTCCACTGAATCTCAACCTGCCATCTGTTAATCTTACAGCTGTATGTTCCACATTGGCTCGCTCTGGGTAGTAGATTCGAGAACACAGAATAAAATAATACTGCTGTCTTGTATCGCATCATTAACGTACTCAGATAATCCTACGCTCCTGGCGGAACAGGCAAACCAAATCCTCCCTTTTTTTCTGCAACTTCTTCTAGATGGATACATCAATTTACATTAAATTTGAGACGTTGTAATTGAGGTGCAGCTATTCACAGATGTCCCCTGTGGGCTGAAATTATCCTATGAGAGCGTAACTTGGTATATATTGCAATCCCCTACTGCGGAACCGATATGCGCTGGAAAAAAGATTAGTTCAAATTTTGGCAACAAGGTGCAAATCTTGAGCTGTGAACGCAAGAAAGTCATATAGAAATATTTCCGTATGTAAAGAATCAGGAACGAAACTTAGGCAAATAAGGTCAAACAAGTGAAAAAGGGATAATGTTGATTTTGTTCTTAAACCATCACTCACCAAAATGGTTCAAATGGGTCTAAACACTATGGGACTTAACATCAGAGCTCATCAGTCCCCTAGACTTAGAACTACGTAAACCTAATTAACCTAAGGACATGCCCGAGGCAGGATTCGAACCTACGACCGTAGCGCCAGTGCGGCTCAGGACTGAAGCGCCTAGAACCGCTCGGTCACAAAGGCCGGCCATCCCTTACACAATTTGTTCAATATGAGTACCGAACACGTCAACGAGGTGCTGCATCCGTAAAATGACGTGATCAACATTTGCTCGCACAGTTCCGGTGTTCCTATATACTGGCCGTCAGATCAGAGACCGAACGTTTCCCTGACAAACGCTTTCAAATGGTTCAAATGGCACTGAGCACTATGGCACTTAACATCTGAGGTCATCAGTCTCCTAGAACTTAGAACTACTTAAACTTAACTAACCTAAGGACATCACACACACACACACACCTGCCCGAGGCAGGATTCAAACCCGTGACCGTAGCGGTCGCGCGGTTCCGGACTGAAAGCGCCTAGAACCGCTCGGCCACTGCGGCCGGCCAATCGCTTTCCATTGGGTATTCTCAGAGCCAGATTCAGATCGGGTGGTCTTGCAGTCAATTAATCTGGAAAACCGCTGGACGCAAAACGTTCGTGGAAGGTAGCATTAAGCAGACCTTTCACTGCGCGAACGACTTGAGGTGTTTCCCCATCTTGCATGAAAACAGTGGTTTCTGCAGAGTTGCGGTGCTCGAAGACAGGAAACACAACGCCACACAAGGATGTCTCTATAACATACTGAAGTTACGGTACATCTAACAGGGACTCTGAGTGTATTCTCTACAAAGAAGAACGGATGAAAATAGTGGTGCTTGTGAATCCACACCACGCACTTACATACGGGGAGCGTAACGGCTGTTCGCACAAAGCACGCATTTTATCAGTACCAAAATTCGGCAATTCTGTATATTCACTGTACCCTGCAGTCTAAAATGTGCCTCGTCACCACAAAGAATATTTCCTGGCCACATGTAATCAACTTCGATCCTTGCCAGGAACCGAAGAGCAAATTCAGAACGTTTCTGCGGATCATGAGATTTCAGTTTCTGCGCCGTCTTGATCCTACGTGTACCGATGCAAATAGACCATCGTCGTGACACTGCAAGAGCTCTTGCGCCACCCGGCAGACGTGCTGTATGGTAGGCAACAGCAACCTCATCAATAACGTCCACTGCAATAGGACGCCTAGGACCATACCGAGCTCACCTGGGTTTTCGAATTTCTTTATCTTCTTTAAACCATTTACCAACATCGGCTCTCTGCTCAGACCTTTCACTCGGCGACACACTCCCAATGTAGCACTGTAATTATTGTTGCTTTTCTTTTGTGGACAGCAGCAGCCATGAGAGTGCTATATTGTGAGAATGTCGCTCTTCCCGATAGCCTTACCGTCCACTAACGCTATGACTTGTCAAATGAGAGCGTACATGTCATACCGTCATGCAAAAACCGTACAGCGCCAGGTTTGCACCTGGTGGCTAAAACAGGAACTAATTTTTTTCCTATCACAAATCGGTCCCGCATTAATGCTTTAGCGTATCTACCGAGTTTTGCTGAAATACGGTAGTTACAGTCTACACCTGACCTCCGTGAATAGCTGCACTTTAATTATAACCACCCTGTAGAAACTAGCTTTATTGGAAAACATTACCTAAGCGTTACTGTATACAGGTTCTAAAGAAATTGCAAGTAATGCCAAACGAAAATCTTTTCGTGAGAGCTACAGTACATTGGTTGTAGTGCGCTGTATAACGAACAACATATTTCAATTGCTTATCATAAATTATTAATAGTGCATATGTTATTAAGTGAGGACTATAATCTAGGGCTCAGCAAACAATCCCCTTACAGGAATTAAGTTTTTATTATAATTTTACTTTGCACTGAGCGAGTCAATGCACTGAGCGAGGCAAACTCACTGATCATGTCACTGAACTCAAGTTTAGAAGCTCTGTCGTATTCTGTAAACGATGTAAAACATTTGACAGGCACAGCTTTAAGTAGTGGGTGCACATTGAATTTGTTGAGACTGCGTTCACAAGATGCTGCAGTAACTAACATTGTCTTAAATGCCTCAAAACAGTTTCCATGTTTGGATAATCATATCTTAATCCATACTCTGAGGAAAAATTCAAAATATTCTAACGGGAATCCGTGTCAACGGACTCCATCAGCCCTTTCACCTGGAACTTGATAGTAGGAATTCGGTCAACTACCTTTCGTTGTTGACTTGTAGCGTCGTGTTGTCGCAGCCTTCTGACGAGCTTTCTACTCGTCATCTGCAGATCAAGATACCTCGCAGAGTTCGTTATTCACCAGTGGAATAAGTCGACAAAACTTGTGTTTGCAATTAGTTTTCTTTGCATCAATATTGATGCTACATTTGGCAGCAAAATCAGCTGTACATTTTTTAAGATAATTTTCATTTAAGGCGCTTCCTGACAGAAAATTTTTGTCGGATCAAATGGTGTGTCATATGTGACATCAATTTTGCATTTCAATTATTGTTCTATCAAATACAAACAATCCTGTTGGCAGAACATCCGCAACTGAGCATTATAGCAGAGGTTGAAAATACCGCTTCAGTTGTAAATTACTTTATTTTCACACGACCGTTCGGGGCTTGTTACATTCCGAAACCGGTCGTGCGAAAATAAAGTAATTTGCAACTGAAGCGGTATTTTTAACCTTTGTTCTATCAAATAGTTTGAATCACTCTAGCTCAAACAGTTTCGTTTCAGTTCTCAGTCGGCCGAAATTGGCAAAATTCGAAAGCCTTCAGTCAAATCGCACATTCATTTCAGCATCTGCACCAATGCGGAAGAGAAAAAAATTAGCAAAAACTAATGTCGAATATGAGCGAGCGTTGTAGGCGGCAGTTGTGTGAACAAAGCGCACTTTTGCCACGTCAGGGATAAACGTCCATTGGGCGGCAGTCAGGACCTGCTCGATAACATGTTGCCAGACAAGCGACGTATCATTTTTGTCGCCCTCAAACAATATTTGTATTTCCTTGGTCCTTGAGCATTTGGTAAAGAATTCAAAAATAAATGAAATCTGGTAATTGTGGGAATGATTGATTTTTTAAAAGAATACTACGAGGTTCATTCGACAATTATAGAGACAAATTGATCTGGAGTAAAAAGCGTTATTTTTACGAAACAATACTTTTTCTACTTTTCATTCAACATCGTCCCCTTGAACAGTTATGCCCTTGTTCCAACGGGCTACAAACCTTTTTATTCCAGCTGCAAAGAACTCTTTATATTTATGTTTGAACCAATTTCCCACAAAATTTTTCATGTCCTCGTTGTCCTGGAACCTCTTCCTACGTAATGCCACGTTCAGTGCACCAAACAAATGGAAATCACTGGGTGCTACATCAGGACTCAATATGAGGACGTGCGCTGTCTTGCTGGAGAATCACACCTCTCCTCTGAGATCCAGGACGTCTCTCTCTCGTGGCTGACTTCACCTTGTTTAAAAGCAAATCCGAGTTGTACTGGCTGTTCATTGTTCGCATGCTCTTAGCGGTAATCACAAAAAACTGGACCTTCATCACCCCAAAACACCATCAACATCACTTTTCCTGCTGATGCTTGGGTTCTGAATTATTTCTTGACAAGTGAGTTGGTGTTCTTCCATTCCATGCTTTGTCTTTTTGACTCTGGCTCATAATAGTGAACCAAAGTTTCATCGCAAGTTAGTTTCCTTGTGTAGTCGCGTCAACTCCTTTTGCGATCCATCTTGCACATGTTTTGCGGTACTTCAGCTTGTTACAGATAATGTCATGGATTGTACCAGTACTAATTTGAAGCTTATCAACCATTATTTCCTTTCCACAGTCACACGGCGGTCGACACGAATAATGTCCTCAATTCGACTTTCAAGTGAGGGAGTTAAAATTGCAAATGGTTGGCCAGAACGGTGTTCGTCAGTCACTGAGTCGTGGCCATTTTTGAACTGCTCTACCCACTTGTAAAAATTTGCACGATTCATACAACCTTCGCCATAAACTTTAGACGTTCTGCAGTATATATTCACTGGTTTTCCGCCTTCAGCAAGTAAAAAACGAATAACGGACCGTTGTTCAACTAATGTGGACGTTTCAAGCAAATTCGCCATCCTGAAATGTATTTTTGATGTTATAGACAAAACAATGTTCATACATCAGCTGATCAGAGCTCATCCCAGCGATGCCAACGCAAAGCCATAAAACTACAAAATTTGTCTTACTAACAGTTTTTTCCCCAGACCAATTTGTCTCTTTAATTATTGAATGACCCTTGTACACAGAGATTCATCTGTAACAACAGTAAATATCTGAATCTTGTTCTAGTACCAAATATGAAAAGAAGACGCAATTTGTTTCCATTTAACGTAATTCTTGATATCTTTAAAATTTTATGTTGAATGCTGGAAGAAATAGGCTTATTGTATTATCCTAGCTTCAATGAAGATAAGGTCTATTAAACTAAGTGGAAAGATGAAAATACCAGACGTCCGTTATTTTTTGTTTAATAATGGTACTTTTTAATTATATAGTTAGCAAATTATTTCACTTTCCACCGAAAGAAGTGAGACAGAAATACAAAAAAAAGGTATCATACAATTTTATGTTGGCGTGTTAAACTGGGTAAGTTGTTCATCAAGTGACAAGAAAACTGGTATACTAAAATTTTCGAAAATTTGCCACAAAAGTACTTGAAAATTGTTATGAATACTACTGAAAAGGAAAGGAAAAATTTGAGTGTCATGCGATGGAGAAATATTCTATTAATAGTCATGTATAATTTCTGCAGTTGTTCAGTGCATGTACTGATAAGTTTTCCGTTAGACAAAATCGCTATATTGAAATTCCTCTAGCCTTCAACTAGCAGAGAGCGTTCAAAATGTTGTTCTTAACGCTACGAACTCGACACATGTAAATGTAATTACGATACTCCGCGATGAAACAAAGTCGGAAACGAAATTCCGTATTTCGCTGTGTACAAAGGCATCCAGATTGAAGTCGTGTTGCTTGATATTCGGAAGGCATTCAGTACAGTCTCGCAGTGTCATTTAGTGAGTTGATCATTCACGGTTCAAATGGTTCTGAGCACTATGGGACTTAACTGCTGAGGTCATCAGTCCCCTAGAACTTAGAACTACTTGAACCTAACTAACCTAAGGACATCACACACATCCATGCCCGACTCAGGATTCGAACCTGCGACCGTAGTGGTCGCGCGGTTCCAGACTGTAGGGCCTAGAACCGCTCGGCCACACCGGCCGGCGATCATTCATGAAAGTGGCGAGATTGGACTGAGCAAAGGTTGGGATTATGTACGGGCGCTGATAACCGCGCAGTTGAGCGCCCCATAAACCAAACATCATCATCATCATCATCTTTAGTGAGTGGATTTGGGACTCCTGAAATTTCGTTCTTCCCTGGACCAAGTAGGACAATTTTGATACTGAAGTCAGTGGTGGCTTGAAGGACACCTTCGCAATTCTCTCTCAGACGGCTCATTTGTGAGTACATATTTACCGTAACGTTTTTCCTCTTGTTGTTACACTTTCACTCGTGTCAGTTTACACTACTAATTACGACACATTGTATAAATCTTGCACCTCGGCGGCTCTGGCGCCCCCGTCGGCTTGGTAACGCAACCGGCCGACTGTGTTGCTTGGGGTTTAAACCGGCCACGGTTATTCCATGTGGATGAAATGACACTGTAGAAACGATAGAGCGAACAGCTTACGTTACCGGTAATGGAAAGGCTTCGTCTCCTATGTAGAAAATGGGAAGACGAGAAGTAGGAGGACATACACTACTGGCCATTAAAATTGCTACACCAAGAAGAAATGCAGATGATAATCGGGTATTCATTGGACAAACATATTATACTAGAACTGACATGTGATTACATTTTCACGCAATTTCGGTGCAGAGATCCTGAGAAATCAGTACCCAGAACAACCACCTCTGGCCGTAATAACAGCCTTGATACGCCTGGGCATTGAGTCAAACAGAGCTTGGGTGGCGCGTACAGTTACAGCTGCCCAAGCAGCTTCAACACGATACCACAGTTCATCAAGAGTAGTGACTGGCGTATTGTGACCAGCCAGTTGCTCGGCCACCATTGACCAGACGTTTTCAGTTGGTGAGAGATGTGGAGAATGTGCTGGCCAGGGCAGCGGTCGAACATTTTCTGTATCCAGAAAGGCCCGTACAGGACCTGCAACATGCGGTCGTGCATTATCCTGTTGAAATGTAGGGATTCGCAGGGACCGAATGAAGGGTAGAGCCACGGGTCGTAACACATCTGAAATGTAACGTCCACTGTGCAAAGTGCCGTCAATGCGAATAAGAGATGACCGAGACGTGTAACCAATGGCACCCCTTAGGATCACGCCGGGTGATACGCCAGTATGGCGATGACGAATACACGCTTCCAATGTGCGTTCACCGCGATGTCACCAAACATGGATGCGACCATCACGATGCTGTAAACAGAACCTGGATTCATCCGAAAAAAATGACGTTTTGCCATTCGTGTACCCAAGTTCGTCGTTGAGTACACCATCGCAGCCGCTCCTGCCTGTGATGCAGCGTCAAGGGTAACCGCAGCCATGGTCTCCGAGCTGATATTCCATGCTGCTGCAAACGTCGTCGAACTGTTCGTACAGATGGTTGTTGTCTTGCAAATGTCCTCATCTGTTGACTCAGGGATCGAGACGTGGCTGCACGACCCGTTACAGCCATGCGGATAAGATGCCTGTCATCTCGACTGCTAGTGATACGAGGCCGTTGGAATCCAGCACGGCGTTCCTTATTGCCCTCCTAAACCAACCGATTCAATATTTTGCTAACAGTCATTGGATCTCGACCAACGCGAGCAACAATGTCGCGATACGATAAACCGCGATCGCGATAGGCTACAATCCGACCTTTATCAAAGTCGGAAACGTGATGGTACGCATTTCTCCTCCTTACACGAGGTGTTACAATAACGTTTCACCAGGCAACGCCTGTCAACTGCTGTTTGTGTATGAGAAATCGGTTTGAAACTTTCCTCATGTCAGCACATTGTAGGTGTCGCCACCGTCGCCAACCTTGTGTGAATGCTATGAAAAGCTAATCATTTGCGTATCACAGCATCTTCTTCGTGTCGGTTAAATTTCGCGTCTGTAGCATTTCATCTTCGTGGTGTAGCAATTTTAATGGGCAGTAGTGTACATGTGAGTATCGCTCGTGGTTAGTTCTTCAGCTGCTTTTCTCCCTTTCTCCTTTCGGCCAGTTTTTGCGACTCCTCTGTGCCGATGCTGCCTTACCTCGCCACCCCCTCGCTACTATCCTGTGTGGGACTCGTCCACTGCCGCGTTACGTGAGTATCGACAGAGACAGGTGAGGAGGGCCCTCTTGCTCTGCCGGAAGCAGAGGCGGCTGTGCAAGCACGAAGCGGTGACTCAGAGCCGCGTGTAAACAAGTCTTATCACCGCCTTCTCTGCTGAAGCTCCGCTCCACCGCGATAAGCCCTTTCCCGGGAAGGGAAGGCTATCTCTGCTCGTCGAAACACGCAGAAAGCTGCAACAGGCTTGTACACATTCGATTCGGAGAACGTCCATATTTACGAACACCGTTGCCAGTGAGTTATAAACACAGCAGCACGTTTAGCGGTTGGAAAAAAAATTGAAAACACCGATAGAAATGCACGTTTGAACATAAATTCAAATTACTCAATTATTCAAAAACAGTCTTAATCGCATTTATTATTATTATACCGCGTACCGGTTTCAACCCGACGTAGGGGTCATCTTCTGGGCGTTTACACTGTGAAATTATAGATCTCCATCAGAAAGACTCCATTATACAACAGCTAAAATTACGTAAATTTAAAGTGTGTTACCCATAGGTCGACTGCTGGTGGTGTCACTCCTGTCTACATAACGGCAGGAAACTACGCGAGACTAACCCTTCGTATGGGCCTAAATAGCGTGCTGAGATCACGTGAATAGACGGCAACACCCCCAGCGGCGATCAACTGCATTTAATACAGTTTATTATATGTAATTACTAGTCACTTTGGTTCATCATAAATTTAAGTGACAGTAAATAACAGAGAACGGAACCATTACATTTTTAAAAAAGTTACAATTATAATGTTAATTATAAAATAATAACACGTCGCGCTGTTGTATTTGACAGCGAACGGCACTTGTGCGATATATCGTCGATACTTTGCGATTGTCAGTCGTGGTCGGAACAGTGTTCGGCGTAGTTGTGAAAGCATTATGTTGCAGCTAAGTGAATTCGAACGTGGGCAACTTGTTTTGGTACTCCTATTGTGGGCGCTTCCGTAAGGAAGCGAGCTGAAGTGCTCCGTGTTTTAAGATTTATTCCGCCTACGGGTAAAGCGGAACAACGTCATCCGCGAACGGTCGTTAAAGAAGATTGCGACGAAAAACCAAAGGGGACGACAGCTGTAAAAGTCACTACATACCTGAACGTCGTGCTCCTGAACCCTGACAGCGCCAAAAGAACATGAAGAAACTTCAATAAGCAGGGAATTTCAGGGCAAACTGGCATTCCAAAACCAGTCCGTTACAGGAAAACGAGGTGCCGAAGCCATGAAACCTGGACTGTGGAGCTACGGAGAGTCGTTCGGTCGGACGAGTCTTGTTTCGCCATGTTTCTAACTTCTGGTCTAGTTTACTTCCCAAGAGCGAAACATACCGGGGGCTCGGTTCTGATTAGCGCAGCTATATCGCGTTATTACTTGCGCCCCATGGGTATTTCTGTCCCACTCTTTCAGATGGAAAGTGAAATAATTTGCAAATTATATAACTGAATAACTCTATTATTCACTTAAAAAACAATAAAAATTTGGCATATTTATTATTTCTACTCAGTTTGATAGACAATATTTTTATTTTGTTAACTGAATCTTCCGTCGGTTCTTGGTAGGTCAACATTATAATAAATGAAAAGCACCAGTTTGCTTTTGTTCTACAGTATTACTTTTATTGTGTTAACCGGTTTTCGGCTTAAAAGGCCATCTTCAGACATTTATTGAGTATTGTCAGCAAAGAAGTTACAATGTTTGCATACAACTTTGGAAGAGAAGTTACACGTCTAGATTGAAGCAGAGACATACAGTAAGTAACATCTTTGACAGTGTGGTGGTAATGCATTGAAAAAGTAAAAAATTGTACAGTAAATAAATGAAAATGGAGTAGATAGGAAGAACTTTTAACACAAAATAGGAACAGCATGCCTACATAGCAGTTTCTATTAATGAAGAAAAATAACAAAATAAAATTAGTGCTTGGCAGGGCTACTTTAGGAGGTATAAAACATGGAGAGTGATTCACAAACCAATTAGAAGAAGAAACAATTATCAGTGTAACTACAGAATACTTATGGAACTTAAGCAATATCAATACTATAAACAGAAACAAATAAATAAATAAATGCAGGAAAATGGAGGAGTTTGAGGAAACATTCAGTAAATGCAATCTTTGAGAGTGTGGTGATACTGCATTTTTTAAAGGTAAAAAGGCTGAACAATACACAGAAACAAAAGGAGCAAACAGGAAATCACTAACATTATATTCAAAACTGCGGCTATGTAACAGTTTGCATTCATTAAATGAATCAAGTAAAATATAAACAATATTTGATGAGACAACTACAAGAGGTATTAAACATGGACAGTAATACAAGTACTATTTGGAAGAAAGCTTTAACAATTGATACTAAAGTCTATATGGAATACATAGACATCTTCAATAAAGTAAAAGAAATTAATGAGTACAGGAAAATGGGAATATGTGGGAGCAGACAGTGTGGGAAGTAATGAACAACAGAGATGATTATATGAAGTTTAGGAGAGGGGAAGTGTTGAGCAGTGCCTGGTCATTTAGGATTAGACCTGGACTGTGGGCTAGATGTTTGTTAATTTCCAGGGCTTCCAGCAGGTTGAGTTTATGGCCTTTATTTGCTAACTGCAGTACATGGAACACTGGCTGGCAGTTGTGATCCTCAATCAGTACATGCTCAGCAAATGTGGAGTCAGAATTCTGCAACCTCGAGCTGGGTTCATGTTCAGCCAGCCTAGCTATTATGCCTCTGCCTGACTGACCGAGGTAAAACTTGTCACAATCAGGACAGGTAATTTTGTATACCCCACTGTTGGCTAATAACTGGGTCTTATCTTTGCTATTGAAAGTACACCGAGCTGTCGTGTTCTTAACATATCAGGATAGCCTATACTTGCAGGATTTCAGTGCTTTGGCTACAATCTGTGATACCTCTCCTAGATATGGTAGTGTACACCATTTCTTGCAGACGGTGGATGGGGAAGCAGATGGGCCATAGAGGAGGGGTATATTTTTATTAACGCTAGAATAATACAGTAAGTCCTGTTCCCACGTCCCATATCACAACGTTCTTTTTCCGCGATGATGACGCTGTGTACCAAAGTCAACTGGACCGCAGTTCAAACAGTTCCCATCGTCCAGAACTGGTTTTGCGAGAACCAGGATGGAATTGCCGTATCTCCCCCGACCACCGCACTCACCAGATGTCAATGATACTGAGTGTTAGTGGTCTACTTGGAGGCCAGGAGGCGTGTTACCTGAACTTGCCTCTATTTTGCATGAATAATGATGAAAGATACTTTTAAAACCATACAAGGCCTTCTGTGAATGATCTCGAGACGAACTGAAGCTGTTTCGAATGCAACGGTTCTCCTATGCCGTATTACGAGTGGTAATGTGTTGCGTTTTTTGTGTTTCCATATTTTAGCCCATCTCCGGTACTATAGACGTAACGGATAACGTGGTGTCATCTGCTGCAGTGACAAGTATGATCTAGAACCATTTAACCGCTTACCGAACCATACACTGCCAAAAATTAAATGAAATAATAATTTAAATAAAAGTAACTTTTTTAAATATAAGGCGTTTTCAAACAGGAGTAAAAGTATAAAATAATGTCTCCAGATCCGTAGAGGTTCCTAACGCCATACAGACTGTCCTGGAAATCTGTGACTGTGAATTTTTAATAGCTATGAAAGTACTTTTAAGATTTATAATGCAAAAAGTGCGGTGCGTGAGTTCGGAGGTGAACTATTCATGCATCAATTATGTACTGCATCCCCCACACGTTTTTAGTTAAAAATCTTATAAATAATTTCATAGCTATTAAAAACTCACAATCACAAATTTTCGGGACTATATACGTGGTGTCAGGAAACTACGTGGGCGTAGGATATAATATTTTAGCAAGTTTAGTCTGACTTAATATGTGACTGAATAAAAATATATTTTCATCTAAATAATTATTTTCTTCTCTCAGTCCTGAGTGTATGTGTAATTTCTCAGTATATTTACGCATTTTCCTGTGTAATTTCTCAGTAACATTTACGCATTTTCCTGAGATTATAAGAGAGACAGGTGTTAAATTTCAGGTTTATTTCCGTGTCCGTGAAACAGAACAGTTTTACAAGCTGCGACTCGGTCGCGAATTGAACAGTGACCCTAAAAGAAAATAAATTTCCTTTATTGACGTCTATGGTCACAATTTTTTCATATCATCATACTACCATTTTAGGTCTATCATGACCATCTTCAGATTTGTTTTATAAAAAACGTGTCCTAATATACTGGGGCCATAGTGGCATTGTCAAATGCTAAACACAAAATCAACGCCAGCATCTTCAGACATATATAAATAATAGTATATAAAGAGTCATGTTGTCAGCAGCACTACCGTTTAAAACAAGTTTGTGTTGAACAGTGGTTTTGAACTGTTTAAAACAAGGCGGTCATTATAGACCTAAACCGGTAGTCTGATGACATAAAAAATTCGTGACCATGGACGTGAAGTAAAGGAAATTCAGAATAGTTTTATACCTACCTACCAACAATATATCAACGCAATTAACTGCTATTTTCCTAATAATGGAAGGTGGATACACTTAATATTTCACAGGTGTTTCACATTAATGAAACAATGTTTTCGATACACCGTAGCACGCAAAAGGTGAGTAGAGTGCCGTGTGTCTAATCAGTAAAATCATGAATGACGCAGCTAACTGCTTTCAAAAAGCCATAGATTATGACGAATGGAATTAAGTTACTTGTATGATTAATGTTTGTAACATTTGTAATTAGCACAGTACTGTCGCAATCGACATTTTTAAATGGAGCGATTTGCATTATTAATCAGTGTTCGCGGACCAAGATAGGAACACAGCGACATAACGAATGTTAAAGGTTAACAGGCCGCGTGTTCGCCATTATTGCTGCATGAGCGTAGCATACCAGCTCAGTTTCGATTCTGATAGTACCTCAGTCCTAGTTACCACACTTCCTGCAAACTAACTAAACTAGAATTCAGACTAAGAGGGTGGATGCCAAGGCCAGGCGTCTGGGTTCGCATCCCGGTCCAGCACACAGTTTACCGGAAATGTCAACACATCACGCAGATCAATTGATTTGTTAAGGATAGCATAAAAGAGCTAACATTACGATGAGCTGGGAAGCTGGCTTTTCACATTTACTAGATTTTCTATCTCATTTAGCGCAAAATTTAACTATAAGTGTTGACAAGCAGTACGCTACGGTTTTTCTTGTTTCAAGAACTCCTTAATAAATCTGTGATATATTTTAAAGAACTGTATCATCGGAAATGAAAATCTGAAAGTTTTGACGCAACTCATAGACAAAATCTACGAAACTGGAGAATGGTCTGAAGACTTTTTGGACGTCACAGTGGTTACTCTTGAGAAGAAAAAGCGAGCCAAGAAGTGTAGTGATTATAGAACAAGTAGTGTGATATCGCATGTGGCAAAGATCATTGCAAGTATACCAAATAGACGGTTGGAAAACAAAATTGAAGAATTGATGGGAGAAGACCAGTTTGGCTCCAGGAAAGGGAAAGGTACCAGAAACGCCATTGGCATGATGAGGAAATTGTCAGAGTTTTGGCCGTTAACGAAGAAGTTTGCGCTTGTTTTATAGACTGGCAGAAGGCCTTCGACAGAGTCAACTGGAATATATTGGTGAACATCCTTAAGGAAATAGGAATCAATTGGAGAGATCGGAGACTTATAAGGAATTTGTACCCTATAAAGGCTAAAGGTACGACTGAACAATGGAGGAACGAACAGTGTGGAAATAGGAAGGGGAGTGAGACAAGGATGTTGTCTGTCGCCAAGTGTCTTCAACCTGTATGGAAAAATACTGGCGAGAGAAGCGCTGAAAGGATGCGGGAACTTCAAAGTAGGAGGACGTCTCATCAACACCATCAAGTATGCAGAGGACCTGGTAGTGCTCGCCAAAAATCAGAGACAGCTGCAACACATGATGTACAATTTTAAATACGGCATGGAAATCAACATCGAAAAATCAAAAGTGATGCTCATATCAAAACGTGAGAAACACTTTAGGATAACTGTTGACAATCGGGAACTGGAAAATGTGAACCAGTTCAAGTACCTGGGAAGTTTTATCACAAAGGATGCCCACTGCACCAACGAAATCCTAGCAAGAATCGCCATGGCCAAAACTGCTTTCAACAAGAAGAGGGCTCTGCTGACCAGCAAGTTGAGTTTGGCATTGAGGAAAAACTGATTAAGTGCTACATCCGGAGCATTGCACTGTATGGAGCAGAGACATGGGTCATGAGAAAGAAGGAGAAAAAATACTTAGAGAGCTTTGAAATATGGTGCTGGAGGGGAATGGAAAATATCAAGTGGACAGATCGCAAAAAAACTGACGATGTACTGCGAAGAGTAGGAGAGAAGAGAAGTATTCTGCGTACAATTCTTCAGAGAAAGGCCAACTGGATTGGACATGTACTTAGACACGAGGGACTCATACATGATGTCATCGAAGGGAAACTCAGAGGAAACACAGGACGAGGAAGAAGAAGAATTCAACATCTGGACGCCATTAAAGATGAAAAGAGATACAACAGACTGAAGGAAGAAGCTGAAGACAGGGAACAGTGAAATGAGAAATTCTCCGTACGAAGACATGGACCTGCCACTAGGCAGAATACTACATAATAATAATAAACATGAGGAAGTTACAGACGAAAGTAAATGTGTGAGTCTTGCCTAGACAGCTCAGTAGTTACATCATTTCCCTGTGATAGGCAAAGTTTCCGAGTTCGAGTCCCGACCTAGCACACAGCATTAAAGTGCTAGTTAGTTTCAAACGAGCTCACCCTCCACGACTGAACAAAAATTAACTCTGAAAAGAAAGCTGTTTTCACATTTCGGTAGATAAAAATAGTTGCCACCGTTAACCACAGGGACAATTTCTCGCTGTTTTTCTTGACACTGAAAATCTTTTATCCCATTAATAATGTCAATTCCTGCACATAGCTGTGCCACACAATTTACTTTCATGTGTAGTCCGTAATTAAAAAATACAGACTGTATCGTCACATCCACAGGTCCCTAACGTGCTTTACTATGATATTATACACTGTAGCGCCAAATAAACTGCAACAGGCATGCGTATTCAAATACAGCGAGGCAGAATACGGCACTGCGATCGGCAACGCCTATGTAAGACAACAATGACTGGCGCATTTGTTAGATCGGTTACTGCTGCTACAATGGCAGGTTATCAACATTTAAGTGAATTAGAATGTGGTGTTAGTCGGCGCACGAGCGATGGGACACAGCATCTCCGAGGTAGCGATGAAGTGGGGATTTTCCCGTACAATCGTTTCAAGAGTGTACCGTGAATATCAGTAATCCAGTGAAACATTAAAACTCCGACATCGCTGCGGTCGAAAAAGATCCTGCAAGAACGGGACCACCCTCTCATGTAGCGTTGATGAATACGCGACACCAAGTTTTACGCCTCGCCTGGGCCCTTCAACACCGACATTGGCCTGTTGATGACTGGAAACATGTTGCCTGGTCGGACCAGTCTCGTTTCAAATTACATCGGGCGGATGGACGTGTACGGATATGAAGACAACTTCATGAATCCATGGACCCTGCATGTGAGCAGGGGACTGTTCAAGCTGGTGGAGGCTCTTTAATGGTGTGGGGCGTGCACAGTTGGAGAGATATGGGACTCCTAATGCGTCTAGATACGACGCGGAAAGGTGACGCGTACTTAAGCATCCTGTCCTGTCTGATTACCTACATCCATTCATGTCCATTGTGCATTCCGACGGGCTTGGCTAATTCCAGCAGGACCATGCGACACGACGACCAAGCGACACGACACGACCAAAATTGCTACTGAGTGGCTCGAGGAAAACTCTTCTGAGTTTAAACACTTCCGCTGGCCACCGATATCCCCAGACATGAACATTATCGAGCATATCTGGAATGCCTTGCAACATGCTATTCAGAAGAGATCTCCACCTCCTCGTACTCTTATGGATTTATGGACAGCCCTGCAGGATTCATTGTGTCAATTCCCTCCAGCACTACTTTAGACATTAGCCGAGTCAATGCCAGTTCGTGTTGTGGCACTTTTAAGTGCTCGCGGTGTCCCTGCACAATATTAGGCAGGTATACCAGTTTCTTTGGCTCTTCAATGTATATTCTTGAAATCTCTTCGTGAAAGTGACAAACAACAAGGTGTGAGTTCTACAATTTCGTTCTTGGCAAGGTGGGGGATGACATTTTTCTTCCGCGCTTAGTGATTAGTGACGAGGCAACATTCAATTTAAATGGAAAGGTTGTAACGCCGTAAATGCATATCCTCCTATTTCCATCTATTGTACTATAATTTGTTTTCCTTATTTTTGCTACCTGAATATATGATATTTCTGTGTCTTTACATATTGTAATTGTTTTACTATTTATATATATATATATATATATATATATATATATATATACATATATATATATGCATGCATTTATGTCGATGTATAATTGGTTTGTTTCGTAAATATTATTTGTATTTTTACGCTGGGTCTTGCCTAGCGAAAACTGCTATCGAACGATTACATCGATAGGTCGTGTGAAGGATCAAAGTGTGTAGGATCTTTGGGAGTGTTAGCTCTGCCGCGTGGAGCGCGGGCAGAGCATGAGAGAGAGTCTGGCTGGGGTGGTGCAGTGGAGCAGGTGTGTTGTGTGAAGCTCCCGCGAGTTGCCGCGCTTTCGGGGTTTGTCAGCATGTAATTGCGCTCGACTTGCGATGATAGTTTCTGACATGGTGTCGCGGACGGGAAGCATTAGCTGGCGCACGTCAAGAGCCCGTTTCGTCTGGTGACCGTGTCGAGAAGAAGGCGCGCCAACATCCAGCTTCTGCAACAGCAACGGCCGACAATGAGTGACTGTCGCCACATCCTCGATCGACGGCTTCAAACCTTCAATCAACCAACAAGGAAGACTGGAAGCACGTAAAGTTTTAGAACTGTATGGCAGACCTCAGCTTTTCAAACTTTTAAAACTGTTCAAATCACAAAATTACAGCAACGTAGCATGAACCTTTGTTGCTCATTGTCCAAACTGCATTGCCAAGCAGGGTCCCTTCCTTTTCCGAAATGAACCCGAGTGTCGTTGAAATTTAAACGCCAGCATAATTCCATTTCACTGCTTTAATTTCAAAGTTGACTTTAAGTATTCATAGCTGGCTACAATACTTAGATTACACAAGCACAAATTAAGAGTGCTAGTTTTGTTACCTTATTTTAGCTTACCTGTGACTGCAGCTCAGCTTGGTACGTACTAAATTTTACTATTGTTAATTGTTCAGAATCATTTTATTCAAGTTCAAAGTTAAATCTCTTATTTCTAAATTGCGTAGATTCAAGTAGCTTTTGAAATGATTGTTGAGGTAGTCCAAGACTAACCGTATTTTACTGAATTTCGATGTGCTTCAGAAAGAAAGCTTCTTATTAATTTCAGTCACTAAATTAACTTTCAGTTTCCGGTTTTATTAATTCTTTTGCTAAATTAAGTCGGAGTGCAGCGAAAGTTATTACTTCTGACAAACTTTCAGTTTTCACACTACACGTGTCAACCTTCAGTTGCCACGCTCCTAGTGCTAATTATATGTGTAATTACCTTTCTTTTTCAGTTACTATAGTAATTGTCCTTAGGACTAGCGACCGTAATTTCCCCCAAATCTCAAATATCTAATTACCGCTAGTTAACTGTTAACGTAACAGCCGCACATTTACTTTCTTCATTAACTTTACCCCTTTTCAAAATTAATTTCCACCAGTTTCATTTGCATTTTTCCTTTCATTTAGATGTAACCCTTTCCTCCCTCTTTACCGACAGATTAACTTCGGTGACGATTGCTTTTTCCCAAATTTCTATTAGGTACACGCGGTTTAATTTTTCACTGTCATTAAGGTCGATAAGTGAGGGGGAGGTTACAAGGTGAACCGTCATAAAGTGAAAATGCCGGCCGAAGTGGCCGTGCGGTTAAAGGCGCTGCAGTCTGGAACCGCAAGACCGCTACGGTCGCAGGTTCGAATCCTGCCTCGGGCATGGATGTTTGTGATGTCCTTAGGTTAGTTAGGTTTAACTAGTTCTGAGTTCTAGGGGACTAATGACCTCAGCAGTTGAGTCCCATAGTGCTCAGAGCCATTTGAACCATTTGAAAGTGAAAATATGGAGTACATAACAACCACATGAAGTGGTACAAAATCTCTCCAAAATTAATATGTTGTGTGCAGTTTCATGGGAAAAGGTGTATGGTCCATTTTTCTTTGGTGAAAACACTGTTACAGGAAGCACATGTCTCGACATGCTAGAGAACTTTCGTTTCCCGAAACTAGACACTGATTCGAAAGACTTCATTTACCAACAGGATGGGGCACCGCCACACTGGCATCTGGAAGTGCGGGAATTTTTGAATTAAAGAATTGCTGAACGATGGATCGGTAACACTGGACCAAATGATTCAGCATTATAATACTGGCCTCCAAAGTCACCGGACCAGACTGTATGTGTCATCAACAACAATGAATGAACTGAGGCATCGCACATCGGCAGCTCCACAGCTGTAACTCAAGACATGCTCACAGCGATGTGGAAACAATTTGAACACCGCATTGACCATATTCCGCGCATCTCATGGAGCCATATTGAACGCCAACGAAAAGGTATGAAAAAATGCTTTTCTGAGTTTCTCGTTGATCAAGAAAACAAAATTCACTGTATATGTTTATTAGTTTCAGAAATATAGACGTGTGCCAAATCGGATGATTCTTTTTTATATATCCTGTATTATGTTTTTTCCAGAGCTGATAACATGCAAGAGTTAAGGTCGTTCACTAAAATACATTGCGTAACTGTACCCATTGCCTTCCAGAAATCCAGCAGGACGGCATCAGTTTGGGCGACTACGTCTCTGACACCCTGATTCGTGCAGACAAACAGTGCGCGTTCTTTCTTTCCTCTCAGAGAGAGGATGGAGGGGAGGGTCTTGTGACTGTATCGGCTTCTGTTGTCTTTACTTTAAATGTGCTTCAGACAGGAATAGATATATGAACAGCACTGCTGACCAGTTGTGTGGCAAAACGTAGGATTTCAGACCAGTCCCATTTCAACTTTTCAATGGCTCTGAGCACTATGGGACTCAACTGCTGAGGTCATTAGTCCCCTAGAACTTAGAACTAGTTAAACCTAACTAACCTAAGGACAGCACAAACATCCATGCCCGAGGCAGGATTCGAACCTGCGACCGTAGCGGTCTTGCGGTTCCAGAATGCAGCGCCTTTAACCGCACGGCCACTTCGGCCGGCTTCAACTTTTCCTGCAGTGACTCTCCCACTTGTGTTAGGCTTAACTACAATACTGTAATCCGGTAGCCTGCATTGTTGAATAGCATGGTACAGAACGCAGAGTGTGCTGGTTGTGTATCGAGTATCACCTGTCGTAGACAGACACCACAATAACGTCCACATGAGGGAGATAATGAACCAGAATTTTTTCCGTCGATTCTCTCAGTAGGTGGGACTATACCAGGCACGGCCTACATCTCAGCAGGATAGGGAAAGGTAAACTGGCTGGGATAATAGCAGGAAATTTAAGAGGGGGGGGGGGGGGGAGGCACTGCCATGAATGGTAAAATACCAGTGGTTACAGGTGTTGGAGCAGCACCTTTTTTAGGATAGGTAAGACAGAAAGATGTCAAGTTCTACGAGAGGTCAGGATTGAAACAAATCTTCAGTTTAGGAAAGAAATTAAACAGCACAATTCTAGCATATTGCATCACCAATCACAGCTGTCAATTATAAATTTTCACCAATCACCAGAAATTTTATCTCCACCAAGTTGTATCTCAGTCCTAGGTAATTGCGTTGATGAATTAAAGTCACCCAACCCAGTTGACATAATCTGCCTCTCTGAACACCATGTGACCACTGGTATAGGAACTAGGCCTAAGCACAATGAGAAACTCAGACTGGAGAGTACTGCAAATGTTAGAATAAGGGAAGGTTCTCATAAAAGTATAATTAAAAGTAATGTACGTATATTTCATCAAAATATTGGGAGTTTAAAGAATAAAATAGATGAGCTTCTGGTTTGTTTAGAAGATTTAGAAGCTGAGGATGAAATAGATATACTATGCCTGTCTGAGCATCACATTGTTACTGATATGGATAAGGTAAATGTAAGTGGATATAAGCTCTCTGCACATGTAATTAGAGAAAATATGGAGAAAGGAGGAGTTGCCATATATGTCAAAAGTTACCATTGTGCAAAAAGTATAGAAACAAAAAAGTTTTGTGTAGAGAAACATATAGAAGTATGCGCCTGTGAGCTTAAATTAAATAAAGGCACATTTATAATTGTAACTGTATATAGGTCCCCACCTGGAAATTTTCGTCTATTTCTGAAAAATTTGGACTCCTTGTTGTGCTATCTGTCAGACAGGGGGAAGCAAATTATTATTTGTGGGGACTTCAATGTAGATTCTCTGAAGGAGGGTAATAGGAAAAATGACCTTGAAGTATTATTCGGGTCTTTCAATTTGACACCCGTTATTGATTTTCCTACTCGGGTGGTAAAGGATAGCAGCACACTGAGAGATAACTTCTTTATAGACCAAGATAAGTATAACCAGACAAATGCTCAGCCTGTTGAGAATGGTCTTTCTGATCATGGTGCACAGCTAGTTACAATATATGACATAGCTCCATTCAGCAGTACTAAGCAGTCCTCCAAAGTAGTACGTTCAGTCAACGATTTAACAATTGCAAATTTCAGGGAAAGCCTACAGCAGCTAGACTGTGATGGGGTGTACTGTGAACCTGATGCCAATTTAAAATATAATTTATTTCATGACACTTTTGTAAATGCATTTGAAACCTGCTTCCCCAAGAAAATAGTTAAATATTCTCGTAAGAAACCATGTAACAAACCATGGCTTACTAAGGGTATAAAAATATCTTGTAACCGGAAAAGGGAAATGTATCTGACAGCAAGAAAGAGTAGTGACCCAGAAACTATCAAACATTATAAAAACTACTGTGCTATATTAAGAAAAGTTATTAAAAAATCCAGAAGTATGTGTATTTATCATGTCTGAAATCAGCAACTCTGATAATAAAATTAAAACAATTTGGAATATTATTAAAAGAGAAACAGGTCAACCAAAAGCTAAGGAAGACAGTATTGCCATCAAATTGCATAAAAACTTTATGAACAAAAAGTCAGAAGTTGAAAATATTTTCAATAATCATTTTCTAAATGTTGTGGATATAGTAGGATCCAGGTGTTCATTAGAAGATGCTAGGCAGTTAATGGAAGAGGCCATACCTATGCAGTTTGATACAATTGAAATCTCACCCACTTCTCCCTCTGAAATTAGGAAAATAATAAACTTGCTTAAAAGCAAAAACTCACATGGAATTGATGGCATTTCCAGCAAAATACAAAAAGCTTGTTCTCAACAGATAAGTAAGATTCTCAGCCATCTGTGTAATAGCTCTCTGGAACAGGGCATTTTCCCTGATAGACTGAAATATGCTATTGTTATACCTTTGCATAAAAAGGGGACAGATCTGATGTCAACAATTACAGTCCAATCTCCCTTCTAACAGCTTTATCCAAAATTTTTGAGAAAGTAGTGTATTCAAGAGTAGCTTCACATATCTGTAAAAATGAAGTACTAACAAAATGTCAGTTTGGTTTCCAGAAAGGTTTTTCAACAGAAAATGCCCTATATGCTTTCACCAATCAAATTTTGAATGATCTGAATAACCGAACAACACCCATTGGGATTTTTTGTGATCTGTCAAAGGCTTTTGATTGCGTAAATCATGAAATTCTGCTAGACAAGCTCAAGTATTGTGGCATGAGTGGGACAGTGCACAAATGGTTTAATTTGTACCTAACTGGAAGAGTGCAGAAAGTTGAAATAAGCAGTTCTCATAATATGCAAAGATCAGCACATTCCTCAAACTGGGGAACTATCAAGAATGGGGTTCCACAAGGGTCGGTCTTGGGTCCTTTGTTGTTCTTGATATATGTTAATGACTTGCCATTCTTTATTCGTGAAGAGGCAAAGTTAGTTCTCTTTGCTGATGATACAAGTATAGTAATCACACCTGACAAACAAGAATTAACTCATGAAATTGTCAATAATGTCTTTCAGAAAATTACTTAGTGGTTGCTTGTAAACGGACTCTCACTGAATTTTGGTAAGACACAGTACATACAGTTCTGTACAGTAAATGGTATGATGTCATTAATAAATATAGACCTTAATCAGAAGCATATAGCTAAGGCAGAATATTCAAAATTTTTAGGTGTGTCCATTGATGAGAGATTAAATTGGAAGAAACACACTGATGATCTGCTGAAATGTTTGAGTTCAGCTACTTACGCAATAAGGGTCACTGCAAATTTTGGTGATAAACATCTTAGTAAATTAGCTTACTACGCCTATTTTCACTCATTGCTTGCATATGGCATCATATTTTGGGGTAATTCATCACTGAGGAATAAAGTATTTATTGCACAAAAGCGTGTAATCAGAATAATAGCTGGAGTCCATCCAAGATCATCCTGCAGACATTTATTTAAGGATCTAGGGATATTCACAGTAGCTTCTCAGTATATATACTCTCTTATGAAATTTGTTATTAACAACCAAACCCAATTCAAAAGTAATAGCAGTGTGCATAACTACAATACTAGGAGAAAGGATGATCTTAACTATTCAAGATTAAATCTAACTTTGGCACAGAAACTACAATACTAGGAGAAAGGATGATCTTCACTATTCAAGATTAAATCTAACTTTGGCACAGAAAGGGGTGAATTATACTGCCACTAAAATCTTTCGTCACTTACCAAATAGTATCAAAAGTCTGACAGATAACCAACAAGTATTTAAGAAGAAATTAAAAGAATTTCTGAATGACAACTCCTTCTACTCTGTAGAGGAATTTTTAGATATAAATTAAGAAAAAAAGAATCAAACAAAAAAACTTAATTATAAAAAATTTTAAAAAAAAGTTGTTATATTACCTTAATTATGTTGTTAAATTAACTTAATTATGTTATGTATTGAAAAATTTCACTCGTTCCACATCATTACGAAATATCGTATTGATGATCCATAGAACTAGTATTAATCTAATCTAATCTAATCCGTCCTTTACACATCTCCACTTGCCATATACCAGCAGAGCAATACCCGGCCTCAAGTCACGGTGAATGTGCCGGTATTTTTTGAAGAGCGACGGGTACCACTGTTTCCATAGCCTGTGCTATAACCCATCAACCACTCTATGGTACGGTTTATCGTCAACTTATTAGTCATGATCCTCCATCAACAGTTATTAAAGGCTTACGAACTCGAAAATATGGCGAATGGAGGGGGTTTCCCAGGAACATATCCAGAACTATGTCATGACGTTCAGAAGCTCTGGCTGCAGCACGTGGAAACTAGAAACCTTACTAAATTCTTAAATGTTAGAAATCATGTGCAGTTCAGTAACCTGAAAATTTTGTGTATCGCTATGTATCATATCTTTCTTTGCGTCACACAATCGTTTGTGCGATTCCTCGCTGTACAGTGTGAAATTAAGGTTCAGAGAAAATATAATCGACACTAGGTCATGTCGTAACGTACAAGACATCTTTTTAAATGACGCACTGCAAACCATATGAGTTGCTAAGGCACACATCGCTGCTAATAAACGTAATTTTCGATTCGCTGTGGTGAGAAATCGTTACATGAAAGGTTAGAATCTACAACGAGTGTCATTGCGGTAGTGTATTGTTGCTTATAACATGCCAACAATCCACTTTGCGAGATTTCCGTCGTACTGAACGTTAAGCTACCTAGCGTAGGAATTACTTTTTATGAGCTATGGATCTAGAAGCTTTATGTTTTCATCGTTTTTCTTCGCAATCGAACAGCACAAATGTTTAGTATCTGTGCTATACTCGTCAACAAGGCCATTAAACTAGGACAGGCGCTCATGTGAACACTGAGAGGCACTGTGTTTAACACTGTTCCTCCCACATCCCTGTTTCTTATGCATTCGGCACTTCGTTACGCCCGATAACGGCTGTTAACTATTCGGCCCATAGTGCGGGGATAATACAGAAATGTTGCTAGAAGTCGTTAACACGAACACAAAGCCAGCTTAACAACTCCTTAGAACTGAAAGTTCTCCGTATGCAAAAACCAGTTCACAGTAGCCTGATAAGTTCCCTCACTTGTGATTCCTTTGGACTGGCCGACATCTGTGGTTGACGTTGCCCTGCGGTGTTCGTGTTTGTCAAAAGATTAATGCGAAATGACTGACGCACAGTTACCAGCGATTGTAACAATTAGCTGTGCACCCAGAAACGTCAATGAATTCACCTGGCATCTTCACCATGATGTCGTGCGTGATTCTTAGTGTACGAGGGCACTAACCCTCCACAGCTGCTACAGTAGAATGCAGTGTGCGGGAAGAACGGGTCTTTATACACCGCAGTAGAAACTAGTACTTTTGTAGTTTCAGCGTAACGGCCCTTAAACGAAATGCATATGGGAGGAAGCAATATGCTTTATGGCTTCTCTTGGAACCTCCAGTTTCCGAATTTCCAAGAGAAAACCGTTGGGTGATGCCCAATGGGACCCCCCACGTGAGTTTATTAAGAAGCATTTTCTCTGACTTTTCACGCTAATTACTCTTACGGCAGCAGTAGTGGGGCTGGGCCAGTCTGAGCCCGGTCTACACTGCTGCCAGATTCCCCGGCCCTTTTGAACACCACTCGACATCCTTCTGAGGTATGCTAATTGTTCCATATATAAAATGGCGGGAAAAAGCAAAATTGGTAGAAAACTCAAAGTAGCCCAATTGTGCTAGTGTTTCCCTCATCCCTCTGTCACCATTGTGGAAATAGGGCAGTTGTCATAAGTGTAACTGGATGGAAATTCAAAAAATTCTTGGCAGGGATTCAAATCTGTAACCTTCGCCCTTCACAGGAAAATGCTCTATGGTGCGACTCACGACATTCATTTACTTCTGCAAGAACCTCTATCTTACACAGGATAAAAATAAATATTGATACTCACAAATGGACAGCAGACAAGATAGGTAGAAAAATACTACAGGATCGATCACGCTCTGTTCACACAGGTTGTAGCAGTAATGTCATATGAGAGACATTTACTGCTGATCTACAGCACCCTTGCAGACGGCTGCATATTCAGCAAGATTATGCACGACCCTATCAATAACGAATTAACTCACAATCGCTTAAGGTGCACACCAACGATATGTCTTCTAATTTCGGCCCTGTTGATTTTATCTGAGGCACTATAGAATGAGACATGCACACCAAAGCCATCCTGGCCAATCTCATTGTGCTGTGAGGATATTGAAAGGTAATGAATTTGTATGGCTCTCCAACGATTTGTGCGACTCCTAGATACCTTTCCATGACCTACTGCCATCACAAACCGAAGTATAAAAGGGAATATCAAACACTATTACTAATATGTCTCTAACTGAGTTCCTAATGGATGTCCAGAGTATGTTGTACAGTCATTAGAAATTGAATTATTCAGTATACCAATGGTAAACCATGATGAGCCTCTAGTGTGTGTGTGTGTGTGTGTGTGTGTGTGTGCACTCAAGGAACACACAAGCACCTTGTAAGGAAACAAAACACCATACCTAGCAACTAAGCAGGTTGAATGGCATAAACAAGTGCCTATGTGGAAACTCTATAAAATATGATACCTCGTAAATGACCCACACTAGAATCGTACAAAAAGCACCACTGACATTCTAATTTACTCCACTTTTAGTCTGTTAGTGTCAATAACAGGCGTTGTTCCATTTTAAAAAGTATGCATCAGTGTGTTCCAAAAGGAAAACGCACTATCCCATACTGCAGTTCACACCACAGCCTTCTTGAAAAATGTACACACTCTTCAGTGGCTTCACTAGTCTCCTGATTTGTCGATCATAGAACATATCAGTGATATCATGGGAAAAACTTATACTTTCATACCAACCTCCACGTGGCCTTCTTCATGAAGAGGCAATGCATGACTTCCTGACATTGCAAGTAATTCCGCAACATGATATTCGGAAGATGTTTGCTTCAATGCCACAACGAATACGAGTTTATTTGTGCCTGTGAGGGCATACCTCATGAATTTTCATTTTTTTCCTGGAAGTTCTTATGTTGCGAAAACATTAGTTTTTGTAGATCTAACTTTTAGCAGCGTCCTACACTTTTATAGAGGTTCCAAACTGTGGGCTCTCACTCCATTTTCCAGATGTTATCTGTGGCGTTCGGTGAATCCCAGAGGAAGACAGCTTTCTAGATTTCGTTCGCAATGTTGTATTTCCTGGACTTTGCCGAAAACAGCATTTTAGCTCTTTCCACATTCGAGTCGTAAAACAGTTTCTGACGGAGCCCTTACGCCACAGGAGAACGTATGTATGATGCCTGTGGAGTGCCCAGCATCCAGCCGCAGAACTCGGAAGGAGAGTCTGGCAACGCGAGTGGCACTGATTTGCGGCCCATCAAGCTCGCCCTTCTCAGAATTAACTTGGGAGTGGCCATCCCATCCGGCTAGAGGGCCTCGCTGCTTGCCTGAGGGCTGGCCGCTCGTCCCAGTGTGCTTCCAAAAGGCCTCGTGCTTAAACACGCCACCTGCACGGATACTCTACAGATCGCACTTAGCGCCTGTCAGAGGGTTCGTGGAACCACCTTCACAATAATTCCCTATTATTCCAATCTCAGACAGCGCACTGGAAAAGTGAACACCCATATTTTTCCGTGCGAGCTCTGATTTCCCTTATTTTATTATGACGATCGTTTCTCCCTATGAAGGTCTACGGTCAACAAAATATTTTCGCATTCGGAGGAGAAAGTTGGTGATTGAAATTTCGTGAGAAGATTCTGCCGCAACGAAAAACGCCTTTGTTCCAATGGTATTCACTCCAAATCCTGTATCATGTCAGTGAGACTCTTTCCAATATTTCAGGGTAATAAAAAACGTGTTGTCCTTATTGTACGAGGAATTCCGCCTTATGCAAGAAGTTTTTTAGGTTTGTTTTACCCTTACCTATTTCAGCACTTTTCTGCTATCTTCAGTGGGTTATCTTATATTCTTACTCACATGAAATACATAGCTGCATGAAATACATAGCTGCAAAATACTAACACGTATTCTTTACAGACGAATGGAAAAACTAGTAGAAGCCAACCTCGGGGAAGATCAGTTTGGATTCCGTAGTGGAGTGCCCAGCATCCGTGAGGCAATACTGACCTTACGACTTATCTTAGAAGAAAGATTAAGGAAAGGCAAACCTATGTTTCTAGCATTTGTAGACTTAGAGAAAGCTTTTGACAATGTTGACTGGAATACTCTCTTTCAAATTCTAAAGGTGGCAGGGGTAAAATACAGGGAGCGAAAGGCTATTTACAATTTGTACAGAAACCAGATGGCAGTTATAAGAGTCGAGGGACATGAAAGGGAAGCAGTGGTTGGGAAGGGAGTAAGACAGGGTTGTAGCCTCTCCCCGATGTTGTTCAATCTGTATATTGAGCAAGCAGTAAAGGAAACAAAAGAAAAATTCGGAGTAGGTATTAAAATTCATGGAGAAGAAATAAAAACTTTGAGGTTCGCCGATGACATTGTAATTCTGTCAGAGACAGCAAAGGACTTGGAAGAGCAGTTGAATGGAATGGACAGTGTCTTGAAAGGAGGATATAAGATGAATATCAACAAAAGCAAAACAAGGATAATGGAATGTAGTCTAATTAAGTCGGGTGATGCTGAGGGAATTAGATTAGGAAATGAGACACTTAAAGTAGTAAAGGAGTTTTGCTATTTGGGGAGCAAAATAACTGATGATGGTCGAAGTAGAGAGGATATAAAATGTAGACTGGCAATGGCAAGGAAATCATTTCTGAAGAAGAGAAATTTGTTAACATCGAGTATAGATTTAAGTGTCAGGAAGTCGTTTCTGAAAGTATTTGTATGGAGTGTAGCCATGTATGAAAGTGAAACATGGACGATAAATAGTTTGGACAAGAAGAGAATAGAAGCTTTCTAAATGTGGTGCTACAGAAGAATGCTGAAGATTAGGTGGGTAGATCACATAACTAATGAGGAAGTATTGAATAGGATTGGGGAGAAGAGAAGTTTGTGGCACAACTTGACCAGAAGAAGGGATCGGTTGGTAGGACATGTTCTGAGGCATCAAGGGATCACCAATTTAGTATTGGAGGGCAGCGTGGAGGGTAAAAATCGTAGAGGGAGACCAAGAGATGAATACACTAAGCAGATTCAGAAGGATGTAGGTTGCAGTAGGTACTGGGAGATGAAAAAGCTTGCACAGGATAGAGTAGCATGGAGAGCTGCATCAAACCAGTCTCAGGACTGAAGACCACAACAACATCAACTCACATGAAGCTATTGGGTATTTATGTTGGTAGCTAGTCTCCTACACAAGCTACACCGTGTCATGGCTTTGATGTTGTAGCGTTTTCTATGAGAAAATGTTTAGGCGAGGTGAATACGCTGATTTCTGTGACTTATGGTCCTTTGACAATGCACTTTTTACGAATTTTCAAACAGAGTTTTCGCCGAAAAATAGGTGCAAATCTCCACGATTGTATGATTACGTAACTGCATAAACAGTCGTTAGAAACAGTGACATCCATTAAATATCTGAGCATATGCGTAACGAACAATTTAAACGGGAACGATCTCGTAAAAGTAAATCACAGAAAAGATAGGTTAGCAGAATCCACAACACGTGTAGTCCACTCTTGAATGAGGTAGCTTAGTGAATCTTCATTTCGCGGATAACTGAGTACTGCTCTTCAGTTTAAGACCCTTTCCAGATAGATCTGGAACAGTAAATAGGAAAAAAACCAAAGCAGAGCAGCGGGTATCGTCGGAGCTCCGTTTAGCTTAAGTGTCACTGGTGCTCACCCAACTACAGAGGCAAATCCCGCAAGCGTAACTTCGTGCACCACGCTATGGTTTTACTGTTAAAATTCACAGAGAGGACACTTTAAGAAGAATCGAAGAATTTCTTGCTTCCTCCTGCGTGTGTCTCGCGAAAAGACAATGGAGGTAAAGTAAGACAGATTGGAGCTCCTATTGAGGCTTAGTAAATAGTTCTTCCTGCGTACTGATGCTTCTTTTGTGACATAAACATGGTGGGGGAGAAGGGGGATGTGGTCCACAAAATATCCTAGACACAACCGGTAAGCTACTAGTGGAGTATGTAGATGTCAGTGTGCACTATCCAGCTGCTATTTTTATTTGACACTTCAAACATTTATGGAACTTCATGCATAGTGCTATTCATAAAATACTCTTTAATTGTGGTTTTGAATATCTATAGAGTTTCTATTTCCTGGCTGATAACTACTGGCTCTAAGCACTATGGGACTTAACATCTGAGGTCATCAGTCCCCTAGACTTAGCTGCGACCGTAGCAGCAGCGCCGTTCCAGACTGAAGCGCCTAAAACCGCTCGTGGTAACTACTGGCAATCTGTTAGACGTGTAGCTGCTATTTCAACGTTTACCATTACTTAGCGAAGGTCGTTACACGCAATGAAATTTGTAAAGATGCGTTCATGTGTCAGTTGATCTGTAGGCAGGGGGCCAGTATCATATCGCAGAGTTCTTTGCACTGGCAGCCAACTTGGATGGCGAAATTTTGGAAGGACTGGTTTTGTTTATGGCACATTTAGCTGAAATTCTGTATTCAGTAGACGTAGACCTAGATGGACATGGATCTGGCTTTCTCTGGTAAGGCTGCCCGATGCCTTGGTGCATAGCGTAGACATTCCTCCATTAAATTAGAACAAGTAATTCTGCTTCTGATATTGCCTTCAAACATGATACATTTCTACATTCACTGACGTCTCGCCAGAAACAGAATTCTGTGATCTGCGAATGGATTTGAGGCTTATGCTCCGTGGGCCAGGATATTCAGCCCACTCTTTCAACACCCAAAGTTGTATAACGCGCGCGTAGCCTCTCCCAGCAGAAAGGAAGTCAGTTAATTACTTTGGAAGGTTGCTGTCGTGCATTATTTTTGAGTCGTAAAACCACGTAACTAGAATGTTGCCATTCTTTGCGGAACTGAAGAGCACGTGTAGACTATATGATCAAAAGTATCCGGACACCTAGTAGTGGACATGGAGTGAAGTCTACGTTCTGACTCATGCAAAAGTTGGGTTCAACCTGGGACTATGAGCAGGCCAGTCCATCTGAGAAATGTTACTGTGCACAAACCATTCCGTAACAGATGCTACTTTATGACGGGATGCGTTGTAACGGTGATACAAATATAATCATCTCCGAACTGCTCCTCTACTGTACCCAGTACACACTTCATATCCTTCGGTATTTGTAGTATTCTGAAGCACAATAAGGGGACAACATCCTAGGTACGAGTAACGTCACCTCCTGTGTATTTCAGTGTTGGCACTGTACATCATGGCAGCTAACATTCTCCAGACATTCTCCAGACCCGAACACTTCTTTCGGCTTTCCATAGGGTATGCCGTGATTCGTCAGTCAAAATAACTCGTTTCCAGTCACCCAATGTCGTTCTTTACACAACTTCAAGCGTCACTTGTTATTAATTACAGAAATGTGGTTTTATGAGGACCTGCTCGAATGTTGTGCCTCATTCTTATTAACTCCGTTTGCACAGCGCTTGTGCTCATTGTTATGTTGGTAGCACTCTGGAACTCACATGTGATTCATTCCCCAATTTCAGGCGATTTTTACATCAAACACTTGCAACGTGTGACGGCCTCTGTCCACCAGTACGCGAGGTTTCCTTTGTCTTGATTTACCTGTGGCGGTTCCTTCGCATTTCCACTTAACAATCACATCACCAGTAGTCGAATTGGGCAGCTTCAGAAGAGTTGTAGTGCCGCTGATGGCCCTGTCACTCAGGTGATATTCAATTACCAGTCCACATTAGAATTCACTGAGCTCTTCCGACCGTCACATTCTCCTAATACTGATTCTCCAGTGAGAACTAATAGTCTGCTCCTCATTTTACGGTGGCGAGTCTTCCTGTCACGACATCTAATGCTCGGTTCCGCATTCCATACGGGTGTCAGGAGCATTCAGACAGTGTATGTTCAGTGGGTACAATTTCTTTGTCCCTTTTATTTGTGCTTCATGAATTACGTATTCTGTTTGTTTGGATATCTTCATTGCTAGGGACTGTCGCCTTCTCTTTATGGACTAGTTTTTTACTCAGTGAGAGACCCTTATATGGTTCAAATGGCTCTGAGCACTATGGGACTTAATATCTGAGGTCACCAGTCCCCTAGAACTTAGAACTACTTAAACCTAACTAACCTAAGGACATCACACACATCCATGCCCGAGCAGGATTCGAACCTGCGACCGTAGCAGCTGCGCGGTTCCGGACTGAAGCGCCTAGAACCGCTCGGCCACCGTGCAGCAGCTCGTACTCCAGGTAGTGTTAGTACTACTTCAGTGTCGCGAGAATTGTCCATCCCGTAGTTAACAGTACGAAAAGTTTTGTGGTCTGTTTTACGTCGGTAGACGTAAGATCCACACCTTGCAGCAACGTCATGAATCGCAGCAATGTTCTGAATTTGCTCTTCTGTTCCTGGCAAAGATCGAAGTTGGTGACATGTGGCCAGGAAATATTCTATGTGGTGACGAAGCACATTTTAGACTATAGGGTGCAGTGAATACACTGAACTGCCGAATTTGTGGTCCTGTTAAATCGTGTGTTCTGCACGAATACCCACTTCACTCGCCGCAGGGAACTGTGTGATGTGGATTCACAAGCATCTTTATTCTCGGTTCGTTCTTCTTTGAAGACAATACACCCAGAGGGCCTGCCAGGTGTATCGTAGCGTGTGCACCTTATCAAAACTTCCTTCTACAGCACGTGATTCCTGTCTTGAAAGAGCATAATTGCGTAGAAACCACAGGTTTCATGCAAGATACGGCAACACGTCAGGTCGATCGCCCAGTGATAGATCTGTGTAATGCAACCTTCCACGAACGTGTTATCTCCAGAGTTTTTCGAGATGCATGGTCTGGAGGATCACTTGATCTGATTTTGTGTGACTTTCGGCTCTGAGAATACCTAAAAGAATGCGATTGTCAGACACAATCTGATCTGAATCTGAAGGCCAATATACAGGAACACGTTTCTCCGATACCACCGGAACTGCTGCGAGCAACTGTTGGCCACGTCGTTTTATGGGTGCAAGTACTCGTCGACATCTTCGGTGCTCATACTGAACAAATTGTGTAAGTAGCAGTTAATAATAAAATCAACATTATACATTTCTCACTTGTTTGACCTTTTCTGCCCACGTCCATCTCGTAACCCATTACTTGTGGAAACATTTCTGTACGTTTGTCTGGCATTCACAGCACCAGAGTTTCACCTGGTGGCCAAGATTGTGACTATTTTTCTTTCAAGCTAAATCTGTTCTACATTAACGCAGTAGAATATCTACGAATTTTCGCTGTCATACGATAATTACAGCAGACAGTGGACCATTGTAAGTAGCTGGTTCAAATGGTTCAAACGGCTCTGAGCACTATGGGACTCAACTGCGGAGGTCATTAGTCCCCTAGAACTTAGAACTAGTTAAACCTAACTAACCTAATGACATCACAAACATCCATGCCCGAGGCAGGATTCGAACCTGCGACCGTAGCGGTCTTGCGGTTCCAGACTGCAGCACCTTTAACCGCACGGCCACTTCGCCCGGCGTAAGTAGCTCATTTTAATTATAATTAGCCAGTATCAGATTATCTCCCATCAAGAAACATAGCCGAATGCCAACTGCATGAGCTAAGTATACCGTCCAGATATTATTGCCATAATTATCACAAACCATAGGGCAAGCACGTGTCAGATTGGAAGACAGTGCACAGAATTAGTCAATGAAGTACGAAATCCACACCGGAAGAAATTTTGTGGGGGGAAAAAAGGGTAAAACACAACAATAACGTGAGGTAGCTAGAAAAAGGTGTTCAGTAGTTTTTCTCTTTGGGGAACAAGTAATTTGGGTAACTGGGCTTCACTGTGCCTTGAAGTTGCTTCGTTGAAACTTCTCAGGGTAAGCTTGAGACATAACTAAAGTTACTTTACACTACACCTTTGCATCAGAATGTTGAATTCGATTCCGAGCCCTAGACAGTTCATTCTAAATTGATGCTTGTTGTTATCCACGAATACCATAAGTTAGTAAACGTATTCATAGGTAACCCTAGGTCTCCGAAAAAGCATCTGAAAAATTTAAGATTATCAACTGTACACGACTACTTTTAGCACACTTCGGCAGAATAAATTAGCTTTTAACATGAGCTGCACGTCCTCAGAAGATTACGGATTAAGGCGTAACTGAGTAAACCTCTGTAAGGTAAGCAAGCAATCCCATCCACAGATCAACACAAGTGTACAAATCAGGCATAATCTTGTTTTTTAATATCAGTTTATTATCCATCAGGTACTCTAGCAACATGACACGTCGAGTCTCATTCAGTATGTGCCCATGATATTTATTCTAGTACTTCAAAAAAAGGGTTCAAATGGCTCTGAGCACTATCGGATTTAACTTCTGAGATCATCAGTCCCCTAGAACTTAGAACTACTTAAACCTAACTAACCGAAGGACATCACACACATCCATGCCCGAGGTAGGATTCGAATCTGCGACGGTAGCGGTCGCGCGGTTCCAGACTGAAGTGCCTAGAACCGCTCAGCCACTCCGGCCGGCTCTAGTACTTCAATGATAATTTTGTTTGACTGAAATTGTGTATTATACAACGAGTCTTTGTAAGATTAACGATTAAGCAACTGTTCTACAGTTGTGAAAGTGTCCGTTATGCTCCTGGCTGTGTCAACTATTGATGTGTTCGAATGCTGTAGCAGTATACTTTTGTCTTCGACAAACATTAAAGTACTTTAAGTGACCTCCCTACAATATCAGTTCCTAAGCGACGCACTGAGATCAGATCAGAGCTTGTAGACTTATCTACTTTTTTTACTTCAGATGATGGTTGTTCAACAACTGAAATCAGTTACCCATGAGGAAAAGTCGAAACGTATCTGCAGTCAATTTGTATTATTTATTACAACAAGAGTACACAATTTTGATTGATATCATTTATCAACATAGTCACCTCGCATTTCAGAGCACTTGTTCCACCGTTGCATAAAACTTTGTGATGTCTCTGAGTCACCTCGCTTTTCAGAGCACTTGTTCCACCGTTGCATAAAACTTTGTGATGTCTCTGAAAAAAAAGCGTCTTTGTTGCGTATGAGCTGCGTAACTCACTTGTTGTTCGGAGCTGAATCGGTGGTCTTTTAAAGCATCCTTAAGTGGATGTGCTCATGATTTGGTACTGTGTTCTTTTATTCAGAATCAAGGTACGGACTTGGTCAGTATCGGCTTCACTTACGGCTATAGCTGGAAGCCCCACTCTTTCCTCATCCTTCAGTCTCGTTCGACCGCTTTTGATCTGTTCGGTCCACTGATGAACACTTCACTGTGACAAAACATTGTCCCCGTATTATGCCGAAAGTCTTATACAAACTGACGTTCTTGGTACACCTTCAAACCACAAAAACGTGCTATGCAGCGATGAACGGTGTTCTTCTATGATGCAAAAAATCGAGCTTATATTTACGTCACAAAAGCGCAAAGTAGACTGGTGCGATAACGCTAGAGCCTACCACAGACAAAGACAACAGCGGCTGGTGAGCACACAAATGCCATCCTAAGGCAATTAGAGCGAAATTTCAGCTACTTATTGGCTTATCTCCATAGCTGTTTCTTTAGACCACGATGGAGACAAATTTATAGAGAAGTTTGAACGAGCTTGTGAACAGGTCTTCAGCGCCGTAATATATGTGGAGCTTGATCAAACAGCATATGGTAACACTGATGGAAACCACCAGCTTGCATCATGAGAAAGGATCCCCCTTACGTTTGCCCTACGGCACCAAATATAAGCAGTCAGCTAACTCAGTCTCGATTCGTGTGTTTACCTACGTGACCGTTCCCTTCCCATTCCGAACGGATGATTACAAACCTTAACAGGACATTCGGTTGTCGCCGTATCAATCGTTTGGCAAACAGGGTTGCACGTTCACCAAGCGCAACTTCTGAGAACTGTTACTAAGAAGAGCGAGTGTTAAAATCCATTTCTGCTGATCATAAAACTTACCTGCTCGTTGTTTGCAACGATGGATTGGTCGGCGTCTCCCGAGATGCCGCGGAGTCGCTCGCAAAGCTGTCGTAACAGCTTACGGACTCTTCCCTGGCCTCAATGTTTGTTTGTTGTTCGGTAGAGTAATGGGTGTCGTTCACCAAGGTCGGAGGTCCCACTCGTCGTGTTATCGGTGGATGTGAAAATGGTGTGCATACGATAGCTGAAGAATTATTGCTTCCCTCTGCCTTTACGATGGTGGGTTTGCGTCGTCGGAGTCGGCACGTTTCTAATTTTGGCGCCTTGGTCGTTGATGCCTTGGTGCCACTATTTACTTGCAGTCAGGCACTTGCGTACCAAGAAAACGTTGAGAACCTTTGTTATTTGTAACTAAATAGCGTAAAGCATCATTGGTAACCTTGTTTGTTCGCGCAGCAAAATACAGTGTGGGTTCTCACATATAATGCTGATTACCTTCGGGCAGAGGCAATTATAAGTTTCTGGATCAGCATTCCATGTTAACAGTACACGCCTGAATAATTTTGAGTCAGCTTACAATAGGCTAACTGAAACTATACGCTGACGGAAAAACTTGCAACACCAATAAGGCGCTGCGTGACAAAGTTGATAAGCGTGTTTCAACATCTGAAAGATGATGTCTGTTCAAATTTAGCGCTAGTCGCTTAAGAGTAGCGCCAATATGAGGATGCAAACCAGTTTTGCTTTAAATACACGCCGTAACGGCCAAGAGCGTTAGTTACCTTTGAAATTGGATGTGGTGAGCTGACATTAGTCACGAATGCCACTGACGTGACAAGGATGTCATTATCAACACCTCACTGAGCTCCAACGAGGTCGTGTAATACGGCTACGAGAAACTGGGGGTTCCTTCTGCGATAGACTCAGAAGCAATGTAGCAACTGTACGTGAGTGCTGGCAAGAAGACTGGGCTCCAGACGGTTACGTTGCCCTACCGAAAGGGAAAACCATCGTGTTCGGAGTATGGCCCTTATATTGTTATCTTTGTTTTATATTATGGTTTTATACACAAGATTAGCCTGTGTTTTCGTTTTTCAAATGGTATATTGAAATGTTCATTGAAACTAAACTCATCTTGTGTGAGTTTCGTCGTTCAGTAATATGTCGGTAAAACTCTGCGACAGATTTCTTGTTGCATGCTCTTGAGTCCGTTGAAAGTCGCCGTGTTTATTCCCATGTTCGTTCGCCTATATCCCCAGTGTCTCTCCAAATCCATGCCGACGAAGTGTAGCTGAGACTTTCAACAGTAATTGTTGTTGTTGTTGTTGTCTTCAGTCCTGAGACTGGTTTGATGCAGCTCTCCGTGCTAGTCTATCCTGTGCAAGCATCTTCATCTCCCAGTACCTACTGCAATCTACATCCTTCTGAATCTGCTTAGTGCATTTATCTCTTGGTCTCCCTCTACGATTTTTACCCTCTACATTGCCCTCCAATACTAAATTGGTGATGCCTTGATGCCTCAAAACATGTCCTATCAACCAATCCCTTCTTCTAGTCAAGCTGTGCCACGAACTACTCTTCTCCCCAAGTCTATTCAATACCTCCTCATTAGTTATGTGATCTACCCATCTAATCTTCTGCATTCTTCAAACTATTTATCGTCCATGTTTCACTTCCATACATGGCTACACTCCACACAAATACTTTAAGGAACGACTTCCTGACACTTAAATCTATATTCGATGTTAACAAATTTCTCTTCTACAGAAACGCTTTCCTTGCCATTGCCAGTCTACATTTTATATCTTCTCTACTTCGACCATCATCAGTTATTTTTCTCCCCAAATAGCAAAACTTCTTTACTACTTTAAGTGTCTCATTTCCTAATCTAATTCCCTCCGCATCACCCCACTTAATTCGACTACATTCCATTATCCTCGTTTTGTTTTTGTTGATGTTCATCTTATATCCTCCTTTCAAGGCACTACCCATTCCGTCTAACTGCTCTTCCAAGTCCTTTGCTGTCCCTGACAGAATTACAATGTCATCGGCGAACCTCAAAGTTTTTATTTCTTCTCCATGGATTTTAATCACTAATTATTTAATTAGAATTACTAAAACGAGTAATATTTATGTTCGAGTCTCACATCATTACTTATCACAGATGAACATTCATTTATTTCTTCCTTGAAAACAACTTTTACTCTTGCTGTCGAGCTGTAATACGTAATATTCACAATTATAAGTTCCCTTCATCATTATCAGAGCAAGAACAAAATCGGAGTCATTAACATTACATTCAACAACACTAATAATAAAAATCAGAGGTAATGCAATGATCATGTTCGCTCTTCTAATGCAAGGAGTAACGTCTTTGGCTTCTGCACAAAGTACCGTATCTGACCCAGTTATTTCCGTAATAAAATGTGGTACTACAATGGCCTTCACAGGAGTACAGCAGAGTGAGTTAAGAATCGACACTGAATTCATGAATAAAACAGTTCAAAATTCGCATTTGAATTACTGAACGTAAAATTCTTTATATGTTTTTACACCAAATCACTGGTAATATATATGTTAGTAAGTTTGTACTACATTGTTTAGTTAACCGTTCTTCATGTATGTCATGACAATAATTGTGCATTAATCACCATTTGTATTTGCTTGTAGAAATGCAGGTTTAAGTGTTATGTGATATTCACTATGTTTCATTACTGTTCTCAACACTGGAAAGGTCCTGTACTATAACATGCCTCCTGATTCGAACATGCATGAACGGAATAACCAGGAAAACCGCATCGAGGACTTCAGCACTGAGAATTGCAATGATTGTGGCAGTGTTCATTGATTGAACTAATCATGTTTGCTGAATAACGTTCGATAAAGTTTTCAATGTCCTAGTCATGTCAAGTTACTCAGATAAATGTTTGATAACACAACCATTGAATTTTACATTCTTCTGACTATACAGTTGTTGTCTTTTGTCGTTGTGTCGATGACAGATGATGGAGTTGACAGGATGGTCAGCCAGAATCTGGATCGGAGGAAGCCGGTTCAGGATGGCGTTGTACATGGACCGTAACCTTCCCTCGGGTTGATACAGGAAACAGCTCGACAATGGGCACAGGTCATCCCCGTTTTCAAGAAGGGACGTCGAACAAATGTGCAGAACTATAGACCTGTATCTCTAACTTCGATCAGTTGTAGAATTTTGGAACACGTATTATGTTCGAGTATAATGACCTTTCTCGAGACTAGAAATCTACTCAATAGGAATCAGCATGGCTTTCGAAAAAGAACATCGTGTGAAACCCAGCTCGCGCTATTCGTCCACGAGACACGGATTCCCAGGTAGATGCCGTGTTTCTTGACTTACGCAAGGCGTTTGATACAGTTCCCAACCGTCGTTTAAAGAACAAAATAAGACCATATGGACTATCAGACCAATTGTGTGATTCAATTGAAGAGTTCCTAGATAACAGAACGCAGCATGGCATTCTCAATGGAGAGAAGTCTTCCGAAGTATGAGTGATTTCAGGTGTGCCGCAGGGGAGTGTCGTAGGACCGTTTCTATTCACAATATATATAAATGACCTTGTGGATAACATCGGAAGTTCACTGAGGCTTTTTGTGGATGATGCAGTGGTATATTGAGAGTTTGTAACAATGGAAAATTGTACTGAAACGCAGGAGGATCTGCAGCGAATTGACGCATGGTGCAGGGAATGGCAATTGAATCTCAATGTAGAGAAGTGTAATGTGCTGCGAATACAAAGAAAGAAAGATCATTTATCATTTAGCTACATTATAGCAGGTCAGCAACTGGAAGCAGTTAATACCATAAATTATCTGGGAGTACGCATTAGGAGTGATTTAAAATGGAATGATCATATAAAGTTGATCGTCGGTAAAGCAGATGCCAGACAGATTCATCGGAAAAATCCTTAAGGAAATTCAGTCCGAAAACAAAGGAAGTAGGTTACAGTACACTTGTTCGACCTCTGCTTGAATACTACTCACCGGTGTGGGATCCGTACCAGATAGGGTTGATAGAAGAAGTAGACAAGATCCAACGGAGAGCAGCACGCTTCGTTACGGGATCATTTAGTAATCGCGAAAGCGTTACGGGGATGATAGATAAACTCCAGTGGAAGACTCTGCAAGAGAGACGCTCAGTAGCTCGGTACGGGCCTTTGTTGAAGTTTCGTGAATATACCTTCACCGAGGAGTCAAACAGTATATTGCTCTCTCCTACGCATATTTCGCGAAGAGACCATGAGGATCAAATCAGAGAGATTAGAGCCCACACAGAGGCATACCGACAATCTTTCTTTCCACGAACGATACGAGACTGGAATAGGAAGGAGAAGCGATAGAGGTACTCAAAGTACCCTCCGCCACACACCGTCAGGTGGCTTGCGGAATGTAGATGTAGATGTAGATGCGACATGGAATATTCATCGTAACAGGATATTAAAATTTTGACAGGGAATTTCTGTTACTTGTGTCTGTAACAAATGGAGGAGATCTTGTAACAATTTCTTACACGACGAACCTGTGGTCCTTAGACTTTCTGATTCAGGTTTGCACCGAGAATCTCAGGAATCGTTAGCACAACTAATATGTGGCTTCGGGTCCGCATAATTCGACGAGAACTTCAGATCACAGCGTTCTTTCTCTTATCATGAGAACACAAAACTTCTTTAGTGACCGCTTCATGTAACAATTGTAGAACACCACTCGTGGAAATGTAATGATCTATTACGGCCCGAAAGTTTGTCGCAAATCGTGCAAATAGACTAGATCACTATCCATGATACTGATTTACCGTTCATGGCGGATCATATTACATCACCTGGTAGCATAACTTAGCACAAAATCACAAACAACGGAAAGTTCATGTTCATCACTGCACAAAGTTCAGACATGTGTCTTTGAAAGTCATTGCACAGGAGATCGCGTCACTAAATTGTTCTATGAAAACTCTGTGTAGGAATCTCCTTATACTACAGATATTTCCACAGTCATTTCTGTACACGCAGGTCCCTACACTTTTTGTTGCAAGTAGGCTAAAGTATGCAAAATTACAATGGATACTTGCATGGATTGCGGCTGTACCTTGGTATGTACGGGGATGGGTATCCTTACCACGCAAAGATAACTAAAGGGCAAAAAATGCACAAAGAAGTCGAATAAACATCACCCATATCTATGTCTTAGTAATAGAGTGACACAACTAAGAGTAAGGTATGGGGAGACGTAGATGAATGTGTGTGTAATGCAGGAACAAAAAAATTGTTCTGAGCACTATGGGACTTAACTTCTGAGGTCATCAGTCCCCTAGAAGTTAGAACGACTTAAACTTAACTAACCTAAGGACATCACACACATCTATGTAGCGCTTAGAACCGCTCGGCAATCCGGCCGGCAATGCAGGAACACATCACCTGCATTCTCTTCCGTGAAAGTTAAAAACTATCACTACTAACGTAATACTACGAAGAAATATGTGTGATGAAATGATAATTAAATGGACACCCTAGCTGCAAGCAGGCGTTGATACACTTCGTTGGGGACATGTTGAAAATGTGTGCCCCGACCGGGACTCGAACCCGGGACCTTCTGCTTACATGGCAGACGCTCTATCCATCTGAGCCACCGCGGGCACAGAGGATAGTGCGTCTGCAGGGACTTATCCCTTGCACGCTCCCCGTGAGATGCACATTCCCAACATGTCCACAACACTACATTCGTAGTGCGCCTACGAATGTATGTGTCAATGAATCTATTCAATTCACGAAACAATCTCGCTACTGGGTTGGCTTGCATGTGGAACCTGGAGATAAAAATATTTCTAGTCCCGTTGTTTCGTAAATATCTTCTCCACCTTTAGCCCATGAAGTTGGCAGCATTATCTGACAGTAAAACGCGAGGCTTGCCAACGAGCAAAATGTAATGTTCGCGAATCTGTTGATGACGGACTGCACGGTACATGTTTTGAAAGGATACAGTACTATATATCTGGTAAATAGGTCGTAAAATCCTACAACGTACTTAAAATTTCCTCATGCATGAAGTAGGGGTCTTATTACATTAACATTAACAACCCGTAGTGGTTCTTATGAGGATTAGATGTAACATTCCTCGAGCATCGTAGTTTGAAGGTTTAGCCTTTCGAAATATTTGACATTTCCTTATTATTTGTTGGCCACTTCTTAGGATCATGACGGTATCTTACAACTTTTTCGAGCATCTGTGACCTCCTCAGCGACCCCCATGCTACGCGTGTATACCAGATTAATTTCTCTGCACAATCTTGTGAAATGTAGACAGACCAATTGCTTGACTGAGGATGTCTCCTGTGAAATAAAACATTATCATGTAACTGATAAAGGTCTCTTATCTTTGGTGAACTTCCTGCTTGAATCTGATGGACAACATGATTCCAACAAGGATCAGTTTGCTGCAGATGTCATGTTCTGTAGTCGTGTATGATTGTTCACAGTTTTTAAGCGTTCGACTTGCAAAAGCTACGGCGCAATAATCAGTTAATCCATGGATTAACTGAATCTGAAAGAGGTAGGCTCCTAATCCACAGGACGATGCCTTTGTCATTAATGTACAATCTTTTGTCATGTCTGGATGATGTAATATTGGCGCACTGACAAAACTGGTTTTTATATTGTCAAATGTTATCTGACACTCTTGATTCCATTACCGCGACACGTTCTTCTTTAACAAATTTAACAAGGCCTTCAAATTTATGACTTAATTTGATGTAAAACAGTTTTACAATAAGACCAATCCTAAAAATGCATTCAGTTGCGTTTTATTACGTGGTGGTGTGCATCCTCTATTGCACTAACCTTTTCGCCGTTGGTAACTGTCGAAAATTGTCCAGGACGTGTCTTAGAATCTCAGTGTGTTGCACCCAAATTGGTGTTGCAAAGAACATAAAATCAACAAATGGTGTGACCAAATCACTTAGCTCGGGGTCCCAACACAGTGTCTAATGCTGAAATGAGTATGCCTGAGCTAACATTAAGACCAAATGGCAATACTGTATATTGGTAACTGCGTCCCAAATAAAGGAATGCTGTATACTTTCGTGATTCAATGCTCTATTGCTACTTGCCAAAACGAAGATCTTTAACTTATCACGATGACAATCTTGACACTAGAAAATTTTCAAATTAACTCTTGTTCACTGGAAGATTTATTTTATCTATTTCCTTGGCGTCCAGAACTACATGAACCCTCCCATCCGTTTTGGGTACCACGAGTAATGGACTGAAATACTGACTCTTGGATGGTTCTGTGATGCTCCAACTAAGCATTCGCTGTATTTTTCGTTCGGTGGCTAACCTTAGAGCCCTTAGAATGGAGTAATAACAGTGACGGTAAGTTTCATGCTGTTTCACATTTAGATGACGTAGATGTCCTTTTATTATGCCTAGCATCTTCTCAAATAACATAGCACTTTCTCGTAGCAATTGACTTAATTCTGACATTTGCTGTTGTATTAGGGCATTTAGATTCAGTAACCTTTTGGTTAATTTGTTCTGATATTCTTAAACTAGAAAAATGGGTCAAACGATTGCCGATCCTACTGCCAGTATCACGAGTAATTACTTTTATTGCAATTCTTTGACAACAGCATCCATGTAATTCTTGTTTCAGCACCAAATTGACTCTTAGGGGAACTCCGACTTTAGTTAATATGAGTTTATTTCAGGTGAAGTCTATTATTGCATTCATCTCTCTCAGTACTTCATGCTCCAAAATCAAGTGAATAACAAGATTAGGTACTACTAGGCACATGCAATTAATAGCTCCATTACCAAGATCTATTTTAATTTTCATTTGTAGTTTAATTAAATGAAAGCGTCCTCTTACAGCACCAAGTATCTCGCAGTTTGCCACAGGCATGGTCGGCAAATTAACTCGTTCCTATAATCGCTTCATAAGAGCCGTGGAGACAGCATTCACACTTGCGCCAGTGCCTGAGATTGCCAAAACACTGAATCCCACAATGGTAACATTTATAGTTGTTTGTGACATGTTTTTCGGTTTAAAAATATAGAGTTGGTCACCACGCAATGGTTCATTCCTAACGTCAGCTCCATGGTTATACCGTATCTTCCCGATATTACTGTCATAACCCCATCCACTTATTATGACCATCCTTCTGAGGCTAAAGTTGGTTGCGCTTAGTTTATCTGGAATTTACTGGTTCATCGATAACGTCAGTAATAATAGGCGAATGATTTTTCTAATCATTACTTGCTTCATTAGAGTTCAGTTGATTGTTATAATTCTCATTCCAATGTGTAAATGCTGAATTTGGTTGATATCCGGAATTGTAACGCCTATCATATCTCTTGTTCCTGTATTTATTGCAATGGTTATTCCCATTTCCTTTTCTTGAGTTACTCACATTATTGTACATAGTATTGTGGGAACCTCCTTGCTGATTCACAGCAGCATTAGATTTCTGCTGAAAGTTATTTGTATCCTGTTTGATAACTGCTTCTGTTAGAAACATTTTGACCACTGCCTTTGTTACCTCTGGCTTTTACATTCTTCCACAACATGTTGACCGCATCCTGTACAGACAAAAAAACCGTCAAAATTGATATCACTGACCTGCAATAATTTATTTTGAATGTCAAATTATAAGTTTCTGGAGTGTAAATCAGCTTCCGGATTCCCTCATGCATTGCAGCAGACCAATACTTTGCAATAAATGCTTTCTCGAATTTGGCGTGTGTATTGCAAGGTTCTGCAGCTTCAACTGCCCAAAGGGCTCCGTCACCTAAGATATGTCCATTCGCACGACTTATCTTCCGACTTTCGGTCTAGATTCTACGTAAAACACTTTTAAATAACTTGATGAAAACCATTGGGTGGGTCTCCGGATTAAAAGATGGATGTCTATGCATAATAATTTTCTTCCATATGTAATGCTGCATAATCACTCACATGATGTGACATTACATTCGCATATGGTGGTGACGGTGTCTGTACTTACTCATGTTGTTTAAAAGATTGTTGTGCAGGGTCGGGACTACCTCTCTTTGCCATGTGTTCATCATCAGTAATGACCGAGTAATTATCCTGCCAAGTATGAGAGAGATTGTTCATTTGCTGATTGACATATTCCATTTGTTACATGCATTCAGAAAATCGTTCACGTAGAAGTGCCTCTTGCAAACCTCTGGAAAATTTTTTGTTAGTAAAATCTTTCTCTGACATGACTTCATTTACCGCTGACTGAACCTTCTGTTCAACAGTAGATGTCAGTTACGTATCTTTGGCTTCTAACCACTGGTGGAAAACCTTCGTAAACTGTTGTGCTTGTTGTGAGAATTGTATGTTGACAGTATCACGCTGTTTACGAGTAACGTCTCTGACAGCTCGCCAACAGCGTCAATTAACTCATCTTGCCCTATCTTACATTTTAGAATTCCAATTTTAAACGCATCTGCAAATGCTTCTGTTGATCACGGACTTGTCCGAATTCGTCACGGTTTTCAATGCCAATGACATCTGCTCAGTAGGCGCCACCGTTAATGCGAACAAACCAGCAACCTCCAGCACGTTCATTTCCTACTGAACATTTTGTTCCGTCTCTTGCGTCATTCTAGCTTGCTGTCTTGATTTAACCTTACAAAATTTAATCTGCTACCTAGATTGTGGTAATCCGTTCAAAATGGTTAAATCCATTACAACTGAGTCATAAACAGTCTTTTCCTGCAATAACGTGCTTGATTGTGACTTTGAAATAACATGCCGGAAACAACTAGTGTGGACTGTGTAGGAACAACGCCGCAAATATAGTTGACACAATAAAATTAATTTACACTTACTACGTCTCATCTACAGAAAACGAAGTGCCTATCTACTACTAGTATTTTCCTTGTGCATTCTTCAGAAGAGACAGGAGAGATAGAAATGAAAATATACACCTACTTTTTGTAGCCTGCCGCGTAGTTGCCCAGTGTTACTTTTATTGTGGTCTTAATTTCTGCTCGTGTTGGTAAAGAGTTGTGGCAGACTTCTTGTCACGTGCTCTTGAGTCCTGTGACGGGCGTCAGATTATACTGTCATTTTTATTGTATTGTAGGTTTTTACAGACAAGATTTGCTTATATTCTTTGTTCTCAAATGGTGCACTGAAATGTCCATTGAAAACAAACTCAACTTGTGTTAGTTTTATCGTGAGGTAATACGTCGGTAAAGAGCTGTGGCAGTATATTGGTAATTTTTACTTATGGACCGTCTGACAGCAACTGAATAAAACACAATTTTAGTGCCATACGCGTTTCGCCTTTATTTTCTGCAAGGCATCATCAGTGGCAGGTTGCGTGGACAATTTCTTACATATTGCGCTCCTGTTGCATTTTTGGTGTTGTTGAGTCGGCAACAGGAACTAAAACACTGCATTAAAACAAGCGTTCAGTGCATAGTGCTGTGGAATGTGGAAAAAACCGCAAATTTGCGTTCATAAGAAGAAGAACAACACCAAAAATGCAGTAGGAGCGTAATATGTAAGAAATTGTCTACGCAACCTGCCACTGATGATGCCTTGCAGAAAATAAAGGCGAAACGCGTATGGCACTAAAATTGTGTTTTATTCAGTTGCCGTCACGCGGTCCATAAGTAAAAATTATCGATATACCGTAATATTACACGCAACTGAGGAAGACAGGACTACAAAAGTTGAAGCTGTGGCAGTAATTACAATTGCCAGAAAGAGTAATATTTACGTTCCAGTACCACCTAATTATTTGTCAGAGATGAGCACTCTTTTATTTCTTCCTTGAATACAACTTTTACTGTTACTATCCAGTTGTACTACGTAATATTACAATTTTTAAAAGTTCCCGTCTTTTTCATCAGAGCAAAGAGAAAATCAGTCATTAACATTACATTCAACAACACAGGTAATAAAAATCGGAGAAAATACAACGATAATGTTCGCTTTTCTTATGCAACGAGTAACGTCTTTGGTTCCTACACATATCACAGCATCTGACACAGTTAATTCCTTAAAAATGTGATATTGCACCCTGTCGGATCGTAGTGCACCTGCAGCAGATGTTTGAGCAGCAGTTGTCGCCACAGCGCCTAAACGATCTGGTATAAATCGTTTACTTCAGAGACAGCTCCGAGCCAGACTCCCTGCAGCGAGCTATACACTGATCCCAGCCTTCTGCGACTTAACTACTGTCAAGCGAGAGCTCATCGAAGGCCAGGGTGGACGTTTATCGTGCTTTCTGGTGAAAGCTGGTTCTGCCTCGGTGTCGGCTCTGAGCACTATGGGACTTAACATCTGTGGTCATCAGTCCCCTAGAACTTAGAACAACTTAAACCTAACGAACCTAAGGACATCACACACATCCATGCCCGAGGCAGGATTCGAACCTGCGACCGGAGCGGTCACGCGGTTGCAGACAAGCGCCTAGACCGCACGGCCACACCGGCTGGCTCTGTGTCGGTGACGGCCGTGTGTTAGTTAGAAGGAGGTCAGTTGAGGACCTGCAACCAACCTGTCAGCGTGCTAGATACACTGGTCCTATGCATGGAGTTATGGTTTGGGGTATGACAGCGGGAGAACTGTCATGGTTACCCCACGCAACCCGACCGCAGACTTCGACGTCAGTCAGACGATTCGACCGGTTGCGCTACCGTTCACGAACAGCATTCCGAGGCCTGTTTTCCAACGCGATGACGCTCGCTTATGTATTGCTGTTGTGACCCATTGCGCTCTAAAGTGTTTTGGCATATTGCCTTGGCCTGCACTATCGCCAGCTCTGCCTCCAATCGGGCACGTGTGGCACCTCATCGGATGACAGCTCCATCGTCGTCCACAAACAGCGTTAACGTCCGTGTATTGACCGACCAAGTGCAACAGGCATAAAACTCCGCCCTACAAACTGACATCCGTCACCTGTACAACACAGTTCATGCATGCTCACATTCAACTCTGTGGCAGCTACACCGGTTACTAGTGCGCTAGTATTTCACATTTGGAATGGCTCATCTCGAGCTTGCATTAACCTGTGATCCTGTAATGTTAATCACTTAAATATATTACCTAGATAAATGTACTCCCTGATATTTCATTACGCTATATTAATTACTTTTTGCTGTTGCAATTTTTCTTCCTTTGATTGTTTTGTGCAGTCCTTGTAACCTCCCCCTCACTTATCGACCTTAATGACAGTGAAAAATTAAACCGCGTGTACCTAATGGAAATTTGGGAAAAGCAATCGTCACCGACGTTAATCTGTCGGTAAAGAGGGAGGAAAGGGTTACATCTAAATAAAAGGAAAAATGCAAATGAAACTGGTGGAAATTAATTTTGAAAAGGGGTAAAGTTAATAAAGAAAGTAAATGTGCGGCCGTTACGCTAACAATTAACTAGCGGTCATTAGATATTTGAGATTTGGAGGACATTACGGTCGCCAGTCCTAAGGACAATTACTACAGTAACTGAAAAAGAAAGGTTATTACACAAATAATTAGCACTAAAAGCGTGGCAACTGAAGGTTGACACGTGTAGTGTGAAAACTGAAAGTTTGTCAGAAGTAATAAATTTCGCTACACTCTGACTTAATTTAGCAAAAGAATTAATAAAACCGGAAAATCGAAAGTTAATTTAGTGACTGAAGTTAATAGTGAGCTTTCTTTCTGAAGCTCATGGAAATTCAGTAAAATACGGTTAGTCTTGGACTACCTCAACAATCATTTCAAAAGCTACTTGAATCTACCCAATTTAGAAATAAGAGATTTAACTTTGAACTTGAATTAAATGATTCTGAACAATTAACAATAATAAAATTTAGTACGTGCCAAGCTGAGCTGCTGTCACAGGTATGCTAAAATACGGTAACAAAACTCGCATTCGTAATTTGTGCTCGTGCAATCTAAATATTGTAGCCAGCTATGAATACCTTAACTGAACTTTGAAATTAAAGCAGTGAAATCGAATGATGCTGGCGTTTGAATTTCAACGACACTCCGGTTCATTTCGGAAAAGGAAGGGACCTGCTTGGTAATGCAATTGGGACAATGAGCAACAAAAGTTCATGCTAAGTTGTTGTAATTTTGTGATGAAACAATTTTAAAAGTTTGAAAAGCTGAGGTCTGCCATACAGTTCTAAAACTTTACGTGCTTCCAGTCTTCCTTGTTGGTTGATTGAAGGTTTGAAGCCGTCGATCGAGGAGGTGGCGACAGTCACTCATTGTCGGCCGTCGCTGTTGCAGAAGCTGGATGTTGGCGCGCCTTCTTCTCGACACGGTCACCAGACGAAACGGGCTCTTGATGTGCGCCAGCTAATGCTTCCCGTCCGCAACACCATGTCAGAAACTATCATCGCAAGTCGAGCGCAATTACATGCTGCCAAACCCCGAAAGCGCGGCAACACAACACACCTGCTCCACTGCACCACCCCAGCCAGACTCCCCCTGCCCGCGCTCCACGCGACAGAGTTAACACTACCAAAGATCCTAAACACTTTGGTTCTCCACACGACCTATCGATATATTCGTTCGATACCATAGTTTTCCCTAGGCCAGACCCAGCGTAAAAATACAAATAATCTTTACACAACAAACCAATTATACATCGACATAAATGCATATATATATGCAAATAGTAAAACAATTACAATACACAAAGACCAAAGACACAGAAACGTCATATATTCAGGAAACAAAATAAGGAAAAAAATCTATAGTACAATAGGTGGAAATAGAAGGATATGCATTTCCGACGTTACATCCTTATGCCAATATTTATTCGCTTACAAGAAATTAATTTCATTTAAAAATTATATGGTTTCGTTTAATGCTGCATGTGCTAAAGTCGACAATTTTGAATTGTTTGTTTCTTCTAATTGATACAGTATTTTTGTTTAAATTAAACCTTACAGTGCAGAGGTGTACAAATTTGTGTTGTTTGATCGAAGCTGCAAGGGCTTCATAAGAGATAGTTTGGCATGCGATTTGTTGTCCATTATAATTATCCGGGCTGTTATGCCGTGGTCGGTTGATGAATTCTGTGTCAATTCCCAACGTTTCGTCTCCGACTGCAGGAGACATATTCAAGGGGGTCCGTAGCTCGATGGAAGGTCCACTGGCTCGCTACTGATTCATCAACCGACCACGGCATAACAGCCCGGATAATCATAATGGACATGATATTTCCGGCCGTGAAAGTCTACATTTTAGTGCGATTTGTTGTTAAGTCGTCTTAAAGCATACTCTGTGCTTGTTTCAGATTTGAAGGGACCGAGGTATGTCTGAAATAGTTTCACCTGGTAGGCTGATGCCAACACACAATTTGTAATCAAATACATTTGTTTTCAGCTCTCTTGTAATTTATTGTTTTTCAACTTGTTAACTTGTTAACATTAACTCTCTTACAGTTTGTCGTTCCTTAATGTCATGTACACAGACTTTAAAGTTTTTGGTGTATGTTGTGTCATTCTCATTATAAGAATTAAAAATGATTAACGCCCATTTTAACTTTCTTATTCGCTCACCCTTAAAAAGGCGTTGAGGCAAGTAAGTATCATTAAATTTAGGTTCAACACCTTTCCTCTCCCAGAGCCAAGCTTCTCACCATTTTAATCTACAAGGAATCACCGACGACTACCGAAAACGTGATATGCTGTACAGCGAGGACTACACTGCTCTAAGCTCAGATGAAATTCAGCGTGCTGCATTGTCTGTCCTGAATAGCTTTATGGCGTGTATCATTGCTGAAGGTTAACATTTTGAGTCCTCAGTACGTGTGTCCCAGTGACAAACAGACGAACCTTATCTGAGTTACGTGCTTCCTTACCTATGGTACTTGCGGGCAGGCTTTGTGGGATCTCTTCCTCCGGCGGCGTGACAATGGTTTGCGGCGCTGTTATCTTGTAACCTCTTGTTCTAGTTGCACATATGTATGCCGTTTAAGTCATCTTAGAAGCTTCTGTCCAGTGCCACAGGAAGAAGTGTATAGTTACATTAAAAATTACCTTACAAATTTCAAAATTTTAAACAAGGCTGCTCTCCAGCACCATACACGTAGAAACCTGATAGGATTGAGAAATAACAGTCAACCAATTGCTGAATTAAATATTTGTCATCCCTACACCATAGTTTCAACAAAAATAAATTTGCCTTCTTAAGAAGGAACATGAACCTATTGTTTAAATTATTACAAAATAGTTACAAATGTCAACCAGCGAAGGAGCCAAATTCGATAAACAAAAATTACAAAATTTTCTAAAAGAGCATACTCACTCCTAAAGTCACATTGACGGATGTTGGAGACGAAAGTCTCCTGTCCAGTAAAATATGCATGTTACCCACAAATGTCGGCAGTGAAAATGCGTAATTGGACGGGAAATCACAATGTTGTAGGGATTTGTCGTATATCTTTGAAATAACACACACGTGCCGTTGCCTCCAGCAAAGATTTAGTACTGCACGTAAGAAGCTAGTGACGTGAGTCGCCTGACTACGATGTGCAGAAACTGGCGATATGTAAACTGTAGTAGGTGGCGCTTACTGTGCCAGCCAGTGAGTTCATAGCCTCACTGTGCAGCCAATGCCTGATTCAGCAAATAAAATTGTTAACAGATAAAAATACATCACTGGCCATTACAATTGCTACACCACGAAGATGAGTTGCTACAGACGAGCAAAATTTAACCCACAGGAAGAAGGTGCTGTGATATGCAAATCATTAGCTTTTCAGTGCAGTCACACAAGGTTGGCGCCGGTGGCGACACCTACAACGTGCTGACCTGAGGAAAGTTTCCAACCGATTTCTCACACACAAACCCTTCATTCGATCCCTGCGAAACCCTACATTTCAGCAGGATAATGCAAAACGGCATGTTGCAGGTCCTGTACGGGCCTTTCTGGATACAGAAAATGTTCGACGGCTGCCCTGGCCAGCACATTCTCCAGATCTGTCACCAATTGAACACGTCTGGTCAATGGTGGCCGAGCAACTGGCTCGTCACAATACGCCAGTCACTACTCTTGATGAACTGTGGTATCGTGTTGGAAGCTGCATGTGCAGCTGTAGCTGTACACGCCATCCAAGCTCTGTTTGACTCAATGCCCAGGCGTATCAAGGCCGTTATTACGGCCAGAGGTGGTTGTTCTGGGTACTGATTTCTTAGGATCTATGCACGCAAATTGCGTGAAAATGTAATAACATGTCAGTTCTAGCATAATATATTTGTCCAATGAATACGCGTTTATCATCTGCACTTCTTCTAGGCGGAGCAATTTTAATGGCCAGTAGTGTAAAACAATAAAACTAATGAAAATAGGAAACAAGGGAGAGGGGGAAGGGAGGGTTAAAATAGTATGGCATGTAAAAAGCAAGCAGGCTGAGGTAAACAATGCTAATTTTTTGTGTATGCATGCACAAAGCAGCACGAGAAGAACTTGTGAGAAAATACAGAAACGTGCTAAGTAACAGTATATGCAGCCAATACACTTCGTAAAACACGAAAAAAGGCATAAATACGAAGAGCTTATTAATCAGCACATAACTAACATGAAAGTAAAGACAAGAGGGGTGGGGCAGGGTAGCCGCGCGGTCTGAGGCGCCCTGTGCACCTGTGCACCCCCCCCCCCCCCCCCCCCCCCCCCCGTCGGAGATTCAAGTCCTCCTTCAGGCATGGGTATGGGTCTTGTCCTTAGCGTAAGTTAGATACAGTAGTGTGTAAGTCTAGGAGCAGATGACCTTAGCAGTTTGGTCCCATGGGAACTTACCACCACCTTACAAGAGGGAATGCACGAGATTAAAATAGAAGGAAAAGGGGTGAGGGGAGGGTAGTTATTGTAACGTATGAAGTAACGACTATGGAAAAGAGCTGTGATTGATAAAGCTTAGTACGTAAACAAAATCGGATGGAAGTAGGAAAGCAAAGAAAACACTTCATAAGCTATTAGAGTAGGGAATGAAAGCGAAAATGTGTAAAACCACACTGAGCAGTATGTACCTAACTTGAATTTACGAGATACTTAGAAGATGATGCGAGGGGAATCAATGGGTTATATTAAATATGAAGTATTAAAAGAGAGAAAGTACCCACGGGTTACATAGTATGCTATACGAAATAACAAATGTTCCCTCACGGTCAGCAATACTGTAGCGAAAATCTCAGCTAATTGTATTTACTGTTGGTGCTTGTATACTGAGCGGCCCGTCCTTGCCTCCTCACCCTGCGTGTATTCCCACTGAATGCATCTCTACCATCCCATGGACTGTCGCGCTGTATCATTGTATTGTTTAATCTTTACACCGGCCCACCCGGAAAGTCACGCTTTTTGGCACGTCCCTTTCGGAACTGAAGCAGGAACGCTTCAACAAACGGAAGATAAAAACATATTTCAGGAATTCTGCCGTTACACTTCAAGCAATAAATTCGTTAACACCGAATCCGACAAACATAACAGGGGCAGCTATTAACGTACGCAGACCGACAGACAGACAGACACTAACTGCTTAACAAATGCGGACGGGAGACAGACGAGCAAGCTGGGGACGAGAGACTGACCACAAATTTAACAAGTAAATGAAACAACATATCTCCAATCACTTAACTTCTAATAAACTGCGATTTCTGGCGAAGACCTGGCGCAGCGCCCCCAACGATCTCCCGAACCGTCCGCTGCCAGCCGCTTCAACGGACGCAGGAAGGCGCGCCGATCTCCCGTCTCACGGCGTCGCAGCTCGCACCGGCCAGACCGATGTCGTGGGTTGACTCCTGTCGCTCTCGTGTCGGCCGCGAAGCCACTACCCCTCGCTATACGGCGCGGCGCACTGGACTGACGTGGCGGACTCACATGCGCCGACGCTCAAGACAGACAAGTCATCTCGTGTCCCAGTGCGCGACCGACCAACCGATCGATCGATCCAACCGCCAATGACCATTGCCTGAACAAACTCGAGCAGACTGGCGGCCTAACACATACTAGCACTCAGGACAACAGACAGACACTGACTGCCCCACACTGTCCCGGCTGACCAACTGACTAGACTCCCCCCTATCGAGCTCGTAGCGCCCCTTACATGCACGTGAACAGGCTACCTTTCCCCCTTATCCACCAGAGGGAGACACCAAAGCTGCGATTGCCACAGCGGCGCCACCGCCAGAAACGGAGGGCGACTGCTTCACACAGCGCGCTGCGGCGCGCTCTTCAAAACAGCAATTTTTACCACGGCTCACCCCAAATTCAACTAGGTGAATACTGTGCTGGAATCCACATCCCACCTCGTTTACACTATTCGGACACAATTTGCAAACCGACTGGTCTGATACGACACGCCACGATTTCCTCTCCTGTGCTTTTCTCTTCGTCTCAGAGAAGCAATTGCAACCTACGTCCTCAATTACTTGCTGGGTGTATTCCAATCACTGTTTTTCTCTACAGTTTTTACCCCTATAGCTGCCTCTAATACCATGGAAGTTATTCAGTGATGTCTTAACAGACGTCCTACCATCCTGTCCCTTCTTATTGTCATTGTTTTCCATATATTCCTTTCCTTGCCGATTTTCAGCAGAACCTCCTCATTCCTCAGCTTATCAGTCCACCTATTTTTCAATGTTTACCACATGAACATCTAATACTTACACATGTCAAATGCTTCGATTCTCTTCTTTTCTGGTTTTTCCAACTCCATGTTTCACTGCCATACAATGTTGTGCCCCAAACGTACATCCTCAGAAATTTCTTCCCCAAAATAGGGCCTATGTTTTTGCCATTGCTACCCTGCTTTTGATGTCTTTCTTGCTCCGACCATCATTGGTTATTTTGCTGCCTGTGTAGCAGAATTATTTAATTTCATCTACTTCGTGACCAGCAATCTTGATGTTAAGTTTCTCGCTGTTTCCATTTATGATACTTCTCATTACTTTCGTCTTTCTTCAACTTACTCTCAATACATATTGTATACTCATTAGACTGTTCCTACCATTCAGCAAGAAGAATTCTTCTTCTCTCCACAGAGGATAGGAATGCCATCAGCGAATCATATCACTGATATCCTTTCACGTTGAATTTTAATTCCTCTCTTGAACTTTTCTTTTATGTCCGTAATTACTTTTTCGGTGTACAGATTGAACGGTAGAGGCGAAAGACTACATTCCACTCTTACACTTTTCTTAATTCGAGCACTTCGTTCTTCGTCTTCCACCCTTGTTTCTTTATCTTGATTCTTGAACAAGTTGTATATTACCCGTCTATCCCTATAGCGTGGCCCTATTTTTCTCAGAATTTCGAACATTTTACCGAGCGAGGTAGCGTAATGGTTTGCACACTGGACTCGCATTGGGGAGCACGACGATTCAAACCCGCCTCCTGACATCCTCATTTAGGTTTTCCGTGATTTCCCTAAATCGTTAAAGGCAAATGCCGGGATGGTTCCTTTGAAAGGGCACGGCCGATTTCCTTTCCAATCCTTCCCTAAACCTAGCTTGTGCTCCGTCTCTAATGACCTCGTTGTCGACGGGACGTTAAACACTAAATCTCTTCCTCGAACATCTTGCACCATTTTACACTGTCGAACGCTTTTTCCCGGTCGACAAATCCTGTGAAAGACTGTTGATTTATCTTCAGTCATGCTTCCGTTATCAACAGTGAGGTCAGAATTGCGTCTCTGATGTCTAACACATCCTCAATTATCTTTTCCATTCTTCCGTATATTATTCTGGTCAGCAACTTGGATGCATGAGCTGTAAAGCTGAGTGTACGATAATTCTCTCACTTGTCGGCTCTTGCAGTCATCTGAATTGTGTAGATGATGTTCTTCCAAAAGTCGGATAGTATACCGGCATACTCATACATTCTGCACACCAACGTGAATAGTCGTGTCCTTCCCATTTCCCTCAATGGTTTTAGAAATTCTGCTGGAATGTTGTCTATCCCTCCTGTCTTATTCCATAGTAAGTCTCCCAAAGCTCTCTTAAATTCTGTTTCTTTCATCGATCAACTATTTCTTCTGATACCCGTGGTTTCTTCGCAGTTACCTTCTTTGTACCTGTGTTTTTCTGTGACTGTCCTTTTTAGAGATATCAATTCCTCTTCAACTGAACTGCCTTCTGAGCTATCCCTTGACGCAGTATCTACACTTCAGAGAACTTCAAGCATTCCTTAGCACTTACGTGTCCCACTTCTTTGCGCATTGATTATTCCTGACTAGTCTCGTGAACTTCAGCCTACTCTTCATCACTCCTAATTGTGGTCGGAGTCAGTACCTGTTCCTTGGTACGCCTTACAATCCAATACTTGATTTCGGAATCTCTGCCTAACCATGACACAATCTAACTGAAATCTTCCTGTATCTCCCGGCCTTCTCCGACTATATCTATTCTGGATATACCTTCTCTGCTTGTGATTCTTGTATAGAGCATTCGCTATTACTAGCTGAAATTTATTGCAGAAGGCAATCTTCAGCTTGCCACATCGGTATCTATACCTGAATTATCATTGTTGGTGATGATTTGCTGTCCATTCTGATGAGAACTATCCTATCACTGAACTGTTCACAGTAACACACCCTCTGCCCTACCTTCCTATTCATCACGAATCCTACTCGCGTTATACCAATTTCTGCTGCTGTTGGTAATACCCTGTACCGATCTGTCCAGAAATCCTTGTGTTCTTCGCTGACCCCCACAATATCTAGATTGAGCCTTAGCATTTACCTTATCAGATTTTCTAGTTCCCCAACCGCGTTTGCCCGCATCTCGTGGTCGTGCGGTAGCGTTCTCGCATCCCACGCCCGGGTTCCTGGGTTCGATTCCCGGCGGGGTCAGGGATTTTCTCTGCCTCGTGATGGCTGGGTGTTGTGTGATGTCCTTAGGTTAGTTAGGTTTAAGTAGTTCTAAGTTCTAGGGGACTGACGACCATAGATGTTAAGTCCCATAGTGCTCAGAGCCATTTGAACCATTTTTGAACCCAACCGCGTTCAAGCTTCTGACATTCCGCCCTCTGCTCGTAGAACATTACCTTTTAGTTACTTATTCAATATTTTTCTCATGGTCACTTCCCTTTTGGCAGTCCACTCCCGGAGATCTGAGTCGTGGACTAGTCGGGAATCTTTTGCCAATGGAGAAATCTTCATGAGACTTTTTCGTTACAATCCACATGTTCCCTGGATACACAGTACGTATCTTTAATGCAGTGGTTTCCATAGCCTTCTGCGTGCTCTTGCCTTCGATAATTACAGATTCTTCCGCCTTTAAGGGCAAGATAGTGCCCTAAACCTCTGCCCGCTCCTCCCCCCTCTTTGACAAGAACGTTGGTAAAATGAGGGCGTCTTCTTATCCTGGAAGTCTTCAGCCACCATTGCTGATGATTTAATTCAGAATGTAAGCTGTGGTGGGGTTCGAACCCGGGACCGAAAACGTTTTTGTTAGTAATCAAAGACGCCATCCCTAGACCAGTAACATCGCTAAACACAGTAATTAATATCCCGACCCCATGAATATACCGGACAAAGGTCAGGAGAAACAAGAAGAAGAAGCTTAATCTTTACATTACAAAAGCTATTATACCGTGTAATCGGAAAACTGTATCACTTCAGGAAAAAGTGATTTATTCTTGCTAGCTTTTTTTCGTTTTTTATCCTTAATAATCTAAAAGAACTTTATTTTCCCCAGTTATCATGATGTGCTATCAATGTCTTTTATCATCTATCTATATTACTAAAAAGCGACTATCCTGGAATCTGGAACCCAGAAACAGTTGCAAGGTGCTTACCTAACGGCTTCAAGGGCAACAAAATTTGACAATCGATAATTCGTGTAGTTATTGATCGAATTTAATAACTTCAAATTCAGTCATAATCCATTCAATAAGAGGTATAATCTTAGATCAAAAGTTTAACACAAAAAGACAAGTAATACAGTGAGAGAACGTGTGTTTGTCTGGAGTCAGCGTAACTGACGGAGCGCAAATACCCGGAATTTATTCATCCAGTATTTGAAACTGAGAGTACTTAACGCCTTCCAAGAAACTTCACCCATGATTTCTCCCTTTAAGAAATTCTGCTTGCTGACACCCCCTTTTCACCCACAAAGCGATGACAGAAAAAAAGTTTATCACTTGCTACATTTCCACTGTTCATGCAGTAAAACTTTAGCATAGACATGACGTTTTAATCTTATTACTTCTTCCCTAACGACTCTATTCGCAACACAGACGGTAGCAACATAACGCCAGTGAATGTATCTACAAAGTCACAACATTTTACGACACATACTTCGAGAGATATGACGCCATAGACATTTGGACGCGCGGAAAACTAACTTCTGCTTAAAATGGTGCGCAGTAAAACTCCAACATCAGGCAAACGCTCTAATTTATAGGCGGCAGTCAAATGAAAACCGAACACCTGCCACAGAGGGACCATTGAATGGTCCCATTCAGAAGTAATCACCAACTGACGGATTTGCAGTCGCACCTACTCTTGCGCTTCCTCGTCCGACTCAAACCGACGTCCACGCATATCTTTCTTGAAGCCATCAAAGATGTGAAAATCACACGCTGGAAGATTCGAGCTGTACGACGAATGTTGCAGTGTTTCACAACCGAATCGAAGCCTTCGCCCGATTGCCTGCGTGGGGACGATTGTTTGGGCAGCTTACCGGGAATCGTGTGAACAACTTTGTAGTTCTTTGTGGGCGTAGATGTGGGATGTTTCCACTTTTGCTTTGCCGTTTACCCTTGGGCTCGAAATGTTGGCACCACGTAAAGTCATGACTACCTTCTTTTTCGACTGCAGGGGCCCTCTCCTCGTCCAGTTCCTCGAGTGTGGAACCACATGACTGCTCAGCAGTGCCATGACACTTTGCTGAAACTGTGACGCGCCATAAAGTCAAAACGCCCAGGAATGTTGTCGGACGGAATGACCCGTTGTAAGATACCGTCCGCCCCCTCCCCACGCGCACATACAGGCTTCTAATTGGACGAAGGCTGCGCTTCAGCATCCTCCACACGTCCTGGATCTTTCATCGTGTGATTTTCACATCTTTGACCTCTTGAAGAAAAACTCTCGTAGACCCAGGTTTCAGTCGGACGAAGAAGGGTGAGATTGTGGATTCGTCACCAGTCGACCGTGTCCTACGAAACAGGAATTTATCTCTCGCATTCCTGTGGGATAAAAGTCTCAACGCGTGCTGTGATTACTTTTGAGTGCAACTAATACTTGTTATGTACAGGGTGACAATCAACTACGTATATGAACTACATCGTGCACATACTTTATTCAACATTTAAACGTCACTACAGATATAAGGATTTCGGTTATGACATGTTCGATACGCCTGCCATCATTGGTGATGATGTAGTGGAGACGAATAGAGAAATTCTGCATGACATGCTGAAGTGTCGGAACATCGATGCTCTCATTAGCCGAGCGTTCTAAGGCGCTGCAGTCACGGACTGTGCGGCTGGTCCCGGCGGAAGTTCGAGTCCTCCCTCGGGCATGGGTGTGTGTGTGTTTGTCCTTAGGATTATTTAGGTAAAGTAGTGTGTAAGCTTAGGGACTGAAACTTCCTGGCAGATTAAAACTGTGTGCCCGACCGAGACTCGAACTCGGGACCAGGTCCCGAGTTCGAGTCTCGGTCGGGCACACAGTTTTAATCTGCCAGGAAGTTTCATATCAGCGCACACTCCGCTGCAGAGCGAAAATCTCATTCTGGAAGCTTAGGGACTGATGACCTTAGCAGTTAAGTGCCATAAGATTTCACACGCATTTGAACAGATTTGATGCTCTCAATGTCCTGTTTTCAGCTCAGCAATGGTTTTGGGGTATTTGGTGTTATTGCTGTACACCTTATCTCTGATATAGAACCGCAAAAAGAACTCGCAAGTGTTCAAATCCGGAGAATATGGCGGCCAATCGAGGCCCATGCCAGTGGCTTGTGGGTACCCCAGATCCAGAATGCGGGCCCCAAAGTGCTCCTCCAGGACATCACTCTCCTGCTTCGATGGTGTCGAGCTCCGTCTTGCATGAACCACATCTTGTCGAAATCAGGGTCACCTTGGATAATGGGAATAAAGTCATCTTCCAAAACCTTCACGTAGCGTTCGCTAGCCACCGATTACTCCGTGACAGGGCACTGCACGCCGCACAGTCACCTGTTGACGATGAAGAGACTTCTCGATAGCGAAATACGGATTCTCAGTCCTGTAAATGCGCCAAATTTGATTATTGACGAACCAATCCAAATGAAAGCGGGCTTCGTCGCTGAACCAAACCGTACATATGCATATTAATTCCCGTCATGCCCGACGGCCAACCGTGCAGTCTGAACTTCCGAACGCAAGCCGTTCAGACGTTATGACGATTTTATTTCGTATAGTTCAATAATTGCCACCCTGTATTAAGGTGTCTCGAGGGGCATAGTCCGCTTAGCAAAAGAATACCTCCAATTCGAACTGTTTTGGAGCGCTTCGAAATTCCACACTATGGACGCCATAGCCGTCAGTCTATCGAATGACACGCATTTAAAAGCCAGATTTGCATCCGCCAGCAATTTGCGGAGAACAGGTTTTTTCACAGCTTTACGTGTAATACGAGGGGGTAAAAATGATGCTTGCGTAGAAACTAATTATATATTAATAACCACAAATTAGTAGCTCGCAATTAATTCAAACATAATTTTAAATTTAGTTAAACCAGGTTTCTTTGAGAGACGCTAATGAATAACGTCGTATGGTCCATGGAATCGATACTGTCTCACTAAGTAAGTTGTTTACAGCGTTACAAATTTAAGCTGCAATCAAAACTGTCAAGCGTAGAAATCAGGCCTTACCACAATTATATACAGTACGGGATTCCAATTTTTATATTCATTTCTTTTCTAATAGTTTTTTGTTTCCTCATCTTTTGCGAAACCAGCGAATATTGCCAGGTCCACTAATATACATGTCTGATGTGACTGCTGTATTCAGATGTTGTGATTTCAAAAACTTCATTTTTTTATGCGGCCCGCGACGAATTCCTGTGCTGTGCCAACCTTTTCACCTCACAGTAGCAGTTGGCACTTGCAGTCTACGTCCTGAATTACACTTTCTGGATATATTCCAGTCTCTGTCTTCCACTACAGCTTTTACCCCCTGCAGTTCCCTCTAATATCATAGCAGTTAATCCTTGATCTCTTTACGTGTCCTGGCATACTGACCCGTCTTCCAGCCAGTGTTTTCTGTATATTCCTTCCCTCGCCAATTCCGCGGAGAACCTCCTCATTCCTTAATTCTTAGTTTCTCTAATGTTCCGGTTTTCCCACGGTCCATGTTTCGCTACCAAACAATGCTGTGCTCCAAACCTACATTCTCAGAAATTCCTCTCTCAAATTAAGGCCTATGCTTGATACAAGTATGTATATTCTTTCTCATTATATTCTGGGTGGTCAGAAACAGTCTGAAAATCTGGTAAGGGTGTTACAGGACAGGTTGTGCTGAGAGATAGTTCTTAAAGAAAAAAATTCGACAATCAGCACCGTTTCCGGATCAATTAGCATTTAAGTGAGTCAATCATGTTATCGCGATTGAAATTCAAGTGGTCCGCCACATATAATTAGTGTAGCATCGACGCCAGCGCACGAGACTGCTCAGCTTTTGGCTCGGGTTCGGACCTTAGTACCGTCCCATGTCCAATTTCTGTATCGCTCTCTTGCTCGGTTTTTGGAAACTAAACGAAGAACTCATTTGGCGAGACCGGCTCTGTCGGGCCTAACGGGGTAACTTAAATGCTAACTCGGAAAAGGCGCAAAATGTCGAATTTTTTTCTGTCGGGCCTAACGGGGTAACTTAAATGCTAACTCGGAAAAGGCGCAAAATGTCGAATTTTTTTCCTAACAGTAATTTCTTAGTATAACCTACTTGCAACACCCTTAAAAGTTGTTGAGATTATTTCTGACCAACCGGAATATTTTTAGCATTAATTGTGCTTGATTTTTCTTTCACACAGACGGTTTTTACAGAAAACGGGAAAGATGTATTCTGGGTTATTGGCTTGCGTTTGGAATGCTGTAACAGAAACTGGATAATGCACTAATAACAAACAACACTCACAGTAAGAGAAGGGAGAAGGAGGGGTTGAGAGGAGATGGATAAAGAAGTGGCGGGGAATTGATGTACGGAGCAGAAAGGAGATGATGATCAGGGGTCAGAGGAGATGGACAGGGGGGAAAAGATGGCAGCCCCGGATCTACCGATATTTCCGAACCAGGGTAAAAGCTTGATAGTGGAAACACCCCCCACACCCCCGTCCTTCGAGTGTTTGAGGTCGGACATCAAAAATTAAAAAGAAACGATTTTTCAAAAATAAGTTCATTTTGTAGCGCAAATCTTTCTGAAGAGTTTGGTAGAGATGTATGTATGAGGAAACGTAAGATATTTTATTTGCTTTTAAGTGTGCCATAGTGGAGTGCGACACTTCTTCACACAGCATTCTTCTATCGCACGTCACTGTGGAATTCAATCGAGTATATTTTGTAATTGAAGCCATCAAACCTATATCCGGGACTGTGAAAATTAAAATGTTCTGTGGTGCCTTTCCTGCTCTCAGTCGGCCGGTGCAACTGGTCCTTAGCAATGAAGCCTTCTGGCAAAAATTTTCTTTCGATGTATCATTTTCTTCGATACACCGCAAAGATAATATGTAATCTTCCTTATTTGTTATTCCCGTTAGTCCTTTATTTCCATTCTGGTAGTCTGAATCTATGGATTTCGCTAATAATTATAACAACGCTGATCATTCCCACACTCAGTGAACTACGTAAACAAAGAGCGATTGGCATTCACCTGTTCGGATCTATTCGGCTCGTCTCGTACAGCCCCGTCCCTTTTTGTCTTCAGGAAAGTTTTTTATTTCTAGATGCGACGGGGTTTCCCCTAACAAAGACATCACACACTAAGCACGCTTTCAAAAGCCACGGTGTATTGATAATTTTTACTTATGGACCGTCTGACAGCAACTGAATAAAACACAATTTTAGTGCCATACGCGTTTCGCCATTATTTTCTGCAGGGCATCATCAGTGGCAGGTTGCGTGGACAATTTCTTTCATATTACGCTTCTGTTACATTTTTGGTGGTGTTCTTCTTCTTATGAATGCCAATTTGCGGTTTTTTCCCCACATTCCGCAGCACTATGAACTGAACGTTGCATTGAAACAAGCGTTCAGTTCATAGTGCTGTGGAATGTACAATTATCAATATACCGTAATGTTACACGCAACTGAGGAAGACGGGACTACAAAAGTTGAAGATTTCAAAAGTCAACTTATGATTCGTTCAGAAATCAACTTAAAATGTGTTCAAAAATCAGCAGGGATGCGTTTCTAAATCATATGAATAATCGATAGATCAGCGTGTACTGGATGCTAAGCGATTTGTGAAAGAAGGTTGTTTTCTTCAAGAACACGAAACTGGCGTCCACTGAAACTGCCGCACGGGGCACATACCCCGATTTATCCCCCCTCCCATCCCCCCCCCCCCTTCCCTAGATCTGGGCTTGGAAAATTGACAGAGAGCGGGGGCGAGGAGGTAATGGACGGTGAAGGAGAAGACACGACGGTGAGTGGGGTGAGGAGGTGATTGGCAGAGAGAAGGGGAAAAGGAGAAAATGGAGAAAGACAGGGGGGAAGAAGATGGACAGGGCCCTGGATTAGGACGTATGTCCAGTTTCCTTACATATTAGAAACGTGTGCCTTTTCTTTTCTTGCATTCCATTTAACCAGAATGAGCCATAGCAATGTGTGTCTGGGTAAGGCCAGTATCTGATAGAACGTCAGCAATAAATCACAAGACGACAAAACAATTTTAGACATAACTAGGATCATTCCACACATCTACACATTTGTCTAGTACTACTACCGTCACCAGATAGCCACCACAACAAGCTACACGCAACTCTCTACAGACTACCTACGCTTATATATTAATAAATTTTTAAACAATAACACAAAGAACTGATTATTCACGTCGAACAAGCAACAAGATAAATTCTCAGCAGCCGCCCGCTCACGCTGCTGTTTAAACAAAACACAATAAATCACACTCACAGCGTGTAGTCGGCAAACAGACATGTTCTCGGTCGCAATGCACACACTTGCACTCCTCTATGCCATCAGTGTACAACCGCTACTTGTCACACGGCAGGCAGTATTTGTGTCTGGCAAACACACTCGTACAGCACACAGAGCACTGTATAAACCGTGCAACCGCCATCTGTAAAAGCACTCAGGTAGCTCTCCTCTTGGTAAGCAGAAAACCACGTCTCCACTTCGACTGCGACCGCTGTCCGTCTGGCTCGAATAGATACCAACCGCTCCACGCAGCAGCCACGCCTCACGCACACACTTGTGACGTCATGCTGAAAGAAAGGCGGCGCACCAGAGTCCGTAGCCGTACCTGTACCCGTTGAAACTTCATAATATAATTTTTTACTTAAACTGAAATAACTGAGAAGGTGAAACTTCCACGCTTTTACTTAAGTTGCTTAATTCGACTGAACTATCTAAAACTGGTGAGTGAAACTAACGTAGTGTCATTTTGACTGTCTATATCGTTTCAACACCGACCTATAGAATTTTTCCTGACAAATACAGCTCAGACTTATTCTATTTATTAATGACCCACAAAATATACCGATAACGCAATCTATTAATTAACACAAAAGAATGGCCCTGAATTAGAAGAAATCCTAACAATAACCCATACATTTCATAAGCCACTGACCTCACAGAAAATCGTCATGACACGAACTGCAGGAAATGTAGCATGTATACAGCCAGCTAAATAAAAGGATTGTAACTACTGTAGGTTCTGACTACTAATAGGCACGTGGTTAGCAAAGGAAAGATTTTGTTGCAGAGTAAACAATGTATTTAGAGCACGTGCCCTCGAAAGGCAAAGGTCCCGAGTTCGAGTCTCGGCCCGGCACACAGTTTTAATCTGCCAGGAAGTTTCATATCAGCGCACACTCCGCTGCAGAATGAAAATCTCATTCCGGAAACATCCCCCAGGCTGTGGCTAAGCCATGTCTCCGCAATATCCTTTCTTTCAGGAGTGCTAGTTCTGCAAGGTTCGCAGGAGAGCTTCTGTAAAGTTTGGAAGGTAGGAGACGAGGTACTGGCAGAAATAAAGCTGTGAACACCGGGCGTCAGTCGTGCTTGGGCAGCTCAGTTGTAGAGCACTTGCCCGCGAAAGGCAAAGGTCCCGAGTTCAAGTCTCGGCCCGGCACACAGTTTTAATCTGCCAGGAAGTTTCATATCAGCGCACACTCCTCTGCAGAGTGAAAATCTCATTCTTGAATGTATTTAGCAGATTTTACCTTCATCATGTGACATCCAGTTCCAAAATTTATACACTCGTCCATAACTCCATTATCAAACTACAATCCATATCCAACCAATATTAAATCTCCATGACGGACATACATGCAGACCGTCCGCTCCCGCTACTAATACTTCTAGCTTCCATCTCTCCTAACTATTAACCTCTAACCACCATCACTGCTGACAACTTCAAACTGCCAGTCCGACCAGCCACAGAGTCTCTTACAGAGGGCGCAGAACGCTGTCAGAGATATTAATGCAGTGTATAGCGCTGCCAACATACAAACACATAAACAGGCTGCTTGCACCGTACTCGCACTTCACCATGCGCGCGTGCAAAGCCTGCTCTCCCCTCCTCTTCTCAAGCAGCTACATATTTGTGACAACGAAGAAACCCAATGTTTCACTCGCAGCAATTTCAGCTGTCCTCTTAGGTTTTTGCCTAAGCACATCCTCGGATACAGTGACATATTCGGAAATAAACAGCCGAATATTTGTGCAAGCAAAGAGCTATGAATGTCATTGTTTCACTCGCAGCAACCTGAGCTATACTCTTATTGGGTACATCACTCCGCTGCCGCCGTTTTGCAGTAGGTGGCAGCAGCGGCATATGTTGGTGCAGACGGCGGGTCGTTAATAGTTTTCTGCTTTCACACGAAGAAAACTGCGACTGTGGCTCATACAATGCTGGCTAAAACCTACGATGATGCACCTATCAGTGAAGGAATGTTCAGAGAACAGTTCGGTGCTTCAAGAATGGTGATTTTGACGTGAAACATCGGCATGGCGGTAGAAGAAACAGGATTTCGAAGCTACTGAAACGGACGGAAATAATCACCGGAGATCGTTATAGAAAGCAGTGCACGCATTTGAGCGGGGCAGCATCACAGTCGCAAAACCAGTCGCAAAACCAGTCAAGGCATACTTGGAAACGTTGAAATGGAAAGTCGTAGCCCCGCATCAGAGAATTGCAGGCAGGTATTTGAAGGAAGCACTTGAGTTACGAATTCGCGACATCCAGAAACATACGGCCCCAGTATGCCAACATCGATTATTTTTTAGAGGTGCATATGGGACCTGAAGATGGCGTAATGAATTGCCGAAACTGATAGCGAAAATAAAATGGAATAACATCTCAACTGCACGGCTGGCTAATTTCGTTGTAAAATATTCGTAAATAGCAGGCTAGGTGTGAGTAGGCCCGGGGTTCTGAGAGTACCGTACAGACTTAAGTATGTATATACTCTTCATCCAACGCAGGAATCGAGAATCTAGACAATTTTTCCTAGTTATCTACACTGATACTGACACGATATCAGTCTCAGAAATTCCAAGACTTTAGAGAATGTTTTATTTTAATTTTAATTTTTTTGTTTAATTTCACGCTTGTTGTACTTTCTTAGAAAAGGTTTCTTAACACAGGCATTCAGGTAAAAAATAAAACAAGTATTTTTTTCGTGTGATGCAATTACAAACTAACAATTTCCTGTTTTTTTTCTCCTTACTTATTTTGTGAAATCTTGCGTCTTGCCGAATTTCGTGACTCCAGGTCAACGTGAAGTACTCTATAAGTCTTGACAGTGAGTCTGAGAGTATCAAGATACGTGACATAAATGGGCATATTTTTCGACTGCACTGACTTATAAGTTTCAGTTTTTTACACCGCCAAGACCATAGTACGTGGCACAAATTTTAACTTGATAAAATGGTTCAAATGGTTCTAAGCACTATGGGACTTAACATCTGAGGTCATTAGTCCCCTAGACTTAGAACTACATAATCCTAACTAACTTAAGGACATCAGACACATCCATGGCTGAGGAAGGATTCGAACCTGCGGCCACAGCAGCAGCGCGGTTTCGGACTGAAGCGCCTAGAACCGCTCGGTCACAGCGGGCGGCTTAACTTGATACGTCTACCCAATGCTGACGAGAGTTTTTAACAGTTCTACACACATAGAGACAGAAAGACAGCAAAGTTATCCTAAGGTTCGTGTTTTTCAAAAATGGTTCAAATAGTATAACATTCACGATATATATATATATATATATATATATATATATATATATATATATATATACTACGAGTGGAATATGAACGTGTGGATAATATTCATTCAATTATGTAATTATTTGTTAAAAAGATGATAATTATGTAAGACAGAGACAATATTTGTCTCACATTCTTTGTTAATCTATGTCATTCTTTTCTTTTGTTTTGTACCCTTTTGTCGTCTTCTTCTCATGTACATCGCCGACGCAAGACGCGAATCGATTTGTGGTCTGTTAAATGAAAAACATTTAATGTAAAATTATTGTACTTTTATGTTCATTTGCTGGTAAAAACAAATAGAGCCAAATGCGTTAAAACTATTTATGATTAATTATTGAAAATTCACTTCCTCTTTTAATTATAATGTTGTATTACTTGTTTTATCATAGCTGCAAGAAGCGCAGCCATTGTTAGTTGCCATTATATAGCAACTTCGTCTGTACTTCTAGTTGAAAATAGCATGGGTTTGTGTTAAACTAATTTGCAAAACAATTAATTTATTGGTGGCATCAATTAAAATGATTAACTATTTATTGGGAAAAGGAAAATCTTAATTAAAAAGAAAATCCTCTATCTTTTGTTGGCCGCCATCTTAACTTTTATTACAGTGGCAAATTTAAATTACTTGAAACTGCAAACAATATTACGATGTGTAAGAAATAAATGTGCACCGGTGGTACTGAATTCTATTTATAAAAGAAAAAAAAATTAATCGAATCACAGTGCATTTTCTAAGAACAGTGCTGATGGTATTTATTGTTAAACAAGATTTCATTGCTGATGTATGAGGCCAAAATTAAACTACGGACGAATCACGGAGAAAAATATTTTTTGTTAGCATATGTCAGTGTTGTGTGCGGGTGGTATTCTGTGGTTCCTTTTCATGACCAATTTGCTAAGAATAATTAAATCCATCGAAGACAAAAAATTATAAAAGCTCTGATGTACGATCTGTAATTTTAGAGATATGAACACTGCTTACAGTCAACATTATTACACTACGTCAGGTGGAATTCGTGTGCAATTTGAACAAAATAATTATCTGGGAGAAGTTGTAGTTTGAATAATGCATTATACATGTTTATAATATTGTCAGTATCATTTATAAAGTCAAATCAATGCAACTGCTAAAAAAAATACAATGGAGTATCGTATCATCCATATTCATTGCCCTTGTCGATGTCGATGATACACAAAAACCGCCACACTGGCGCCCGAACAGGGACCACCAATGCACATTTGTTCATTTAAATTAAATAATAACACCAAAAATTTGTAATTTATTACAGGTATAAATTGCCACAACAACTTAATAATTATTTGTATGTATTGTTTTTCAAGAACATTGACACCTGTCCACCGAGTTGCTGTTACTACTAATACTAGACCTGGTGCTACAAACGAATCAAATAGAGCACTGCTGACCACTTTCGAGGAGTATAAAGGTAGGAACACAGATTCATGTTTGATTTGTGTAATTTTGCAGCTGCACATAGGCAACATTCGTTGCATTCAACTCAGATTCTTTTTTTTTTGTGATATGTTACAATACAGCTTCACCGGTCTATTTGGGTCTAACTGCGTTGGTGAGGCAGTGAATTTCCACAGGGCAGTGACTGCGTCACTGCAATTCACTTTGGAGGTGTGGCGGTGGGACTTGTAGTCCCGTACCACCCTCTGACGGTGACAGTACTACATCAGTCAGGCAGAGAAATGTAGCCTAACGTGGGCAGATAGGGTGGGAAAGTACTGGACGTAGAATGGGGGCTAGTTCCGCCAAAGGATGTGTCCGTGGTGGGCGTGCCAGGCCTATCATTAGCCATGGTCAGAATCCGTTTCCTCTAGGATGGTTAGGGGAACCGGATGTCGAGGCCAGCGGCGTGGAAGTGTGGTCCCAACGTGGCGTAACCCATGGACAGTGTCCCGCAAGGCATCCACTTTCTCATAGAGCCGCCGCGCGTCGTTGGTGGGGACCGTAGGGTCCTTGAACCTCTTGGGGATCGCAATCAGCTTGGCTTCTTTCCACTGAGGGGGGGGGAAGGCCAGACATGAGACAACAGTTTAAAATCTTGGTGAACAAGATGAGTGGTGTGCAGGGAAGGTGGCAAAGATCTTTATTTAAAATTCTGTCCAATCCAGGGGCCGACCGGCCACGTTTCCGTCGAACGATGCGTTGTCTGCCATGGACGGAAGAAGGGGAGCAGACTGGGGTGGGCGGTTGCAGAAAGCGGCAACAGCTGTCAGGACTTCGTGTTCTTCGTGTAGTTCGTTTGGCGAAGGGTCCTGGACAAGAGGGCGGTTTTGGGCCTCGAATGCATCTGCCAGCGTTTCCACAATTTGGAGGGTATCATATGACAAGCCCACTGCCGTGCGAATAGGATGGGCAGTCGCTGGCATAGAACGCCGCAGGGTGCAAATGACAGCCCAGTCAGATTTTTGGTGGAGTAGGAAAGCGGACATCCTGTCCTCTCATTGTTCGGACCTCCAGTCGGCGAGCCGGTGGCAGAATTCGCGCTGGAGGCGTCTCATTTGGCGTTTGTCCTGAAGGTCACGAAACTGCTTCCACCGCCGGTGGTAGCGGTTCTTTTGCACCTTCAGCTCTCGTAACAGAGGGGGCAAGTCGTCCAGGGATGTTAAATTCCGAGGTGCAGTGGAGGTGGAGAGTTCCACTGCTTTCTGTATTTTGGCGGTAAGTTAATCCACAGCACGGACTATATTGGCCAGTGTGTTCAAATCGAGGTCGTGTCGAGTGGTGTTATTAAGTACCCTGGCAAACTTGCCCCAATTGCTGATGGTCGCAGTGGAACGAACATCAAATGAAAGGGCAGCATTGGTGAGGTGCAAGAGTACTTGCTCATGGTCAGAGGCTAGTTCATGGAGAACATCCAGTGAAAACTGAGCGGTGATGTTTTTGAAGATGGCCAGATCCAGAACGTCTGGCTGGCAGTTAGTACGGACTGGGATATGGGTTGGTTCAGGGGGCCGTAAACTGATAGTGCTACAGTATCCTCCAGGTCAAGGAGGAGCCGGCCTTTGGGGTTAGAGATGCGAGAATGCCTAGCTGGGTGCTTGGCATTGAGATCTGCCCCAATGATGAGCCTGTCAAAGGATGATAATGTGTGGAGGTCTGCTTCCAGCAGTGGCTTATTTGGGCTCAAATACGCTGCTGCAAAGGTAATGGGACCAAGGCATGTGGAGATGGTAACTGCTGTGGCCACTATGTGTTCCATTGGCTGGAGAGTCTCTTGGGTATGGACAAGAGTTTTGTTGAGGAACACAGCTGTGCCTCCACCACGGTGGTTGAGGCGGTCAGAGCAGTAACACAGCATGTTGCGAAGGCGGAAATCGTCTGCCGGTTTGAGGTGTGTTTCTGTGACCAGTAAAACATCCACACGATGGTCATGGAGGAAGGTGTTCAATTCCGTCTTCATCTGTTTTATGCCATTGGCTTTAAAAATGCAGGTGACAAGATCCCGAGGGGACTGGTGGTGGTAGTGTGGAGGTCCATTCGCCATTACAACAATATTTGACTAAGCCCCTCCACTAGGGCGATGACCTTGGAGAGCCCGTCCTCTGGCCGATGGATTTATTGTGCAGTGTCACGAATAACAGCCCGGATGTGGGGTTTCGTGAAAAAGGAGGTGACCTGGAGGATTTCGCGCATGTCTGCCCAAAAGGACGCATCAGCCTCCACCACTGGGGAAGGATCCCGGGTGGTCTGCTTGCCCCTATGGCGCGCAGGTGCAGGTGTAGTAGTAGGCAGAGTGGGGGTAGGCGCAGAAAGCTGAGATAGTGCCACAGATGGACTGGAAGGAGCTGCAGCTGGCTCCTGTAGTTGGTGAGCAGTGGGAGCCATCACGGAAGACGGACAATGAGGCGACCAGGTTGCAGCAGCAAAGGATGTCGTGGGAGTCTGGGCAGGAAGGGGCACAGGAGCCACCGAACTATTTGGTGCCTGGGTGGCTGGCACCAGAGTGTCTACTGAGGACACTGCACCAGGCTGATCCCGCAAAACAGGTTAGTTGATCATGTCCCGTTGCAGTGGGGGAGGTCGATTTGTTCTTGGTTTCCTTTTGGGAGGACGAGAAGACTTCAGTGCCTTCTGGTAAACAGGGCACCCCCTCCAGGATGCCATGTGGTGGGGATCGTGAGTCGTTCCCAAACACCAGGCACAGGTAGGTTTCTCCAAAGCAGGGATTGTGCAGTTCTCCACTAAATGTGGGCCATCACACTTAACACACTGCAACGGCAGGTAGCAGTAATTCCCAGTATGTCGTAAATGTTGGCATTTGCGACAGATGGCTGGCCCGTTGCGATCCTCGTAAGATTCAGTCCGGACTTTCGTGTACAGAAGATACCGGATTTGGTAAATCCTCTCTATGTCCTCCCTCCGGGAAAGGGAGACGATGTGGGTAGGGCAGGGGATCAATGCGCTGGTCTCAGGATCCCTCTTGCTATACTGGTGGACCAAAGGATCTTCGAAATCGAGTAGAAGCAGTTCCTCCTTGACCTCCTCTGCCGTAACCTCTGGTGGCAAGTCCTTGATGGCGATTTTGGTTCGGCGATTACCCGACGTCTGGTGGGTAAAGTAAGGCATCGCCTTTGATTTTACGAAATCGAGAATGATAAGATAGTCGTCCCTACTGTCAAGCAGGTATTTCACATGATCTTTTTGGTAAACAGCTCTCAATTGGCCGACAATGAGCCGCTGGAGCTCAGTGTTCAGTTTCGTATAATTAGTGACATTATATACCACAATGGGGGGTATCTTCTCTTTCTTGAGACGGCTGACTGGATCTCTTGAGAAGGAGGGTCGAGAACATGAGCCATTTCCTCATCCACAGGACCGTCTGGTGCGGCGTCCCCAGGCAGGGGGGTATCGGAACACGATTCGCTGCCACCACAGCCCGCGTGGGCGGAGGAGCGTCTGGAGCGACGGCCAGAGGACTTTCCGACTGGGTCAGGGTGTCCAGAAGACTCGCCACGGTGGCGGGACGGCGTAGAAAGAGGTGCAGGTACAGCCGGGTGGTGGTCAGACAGAGCCGATGTGTTCGCCGCCTCACTACGAGAAAGATCAATTACTAGGCGGTCAGGTGAATAGTCGGACGACGACGACGATGACACGGATGAACGGACCCTGACACGGGACGGAGGACAGTCTTCATGATGATCGGTTTCAGTGCCGGTGGTATCCACCCGCGATGTGTGGCGGTTGGCGCGATTCAAGCGATCTTTCGCCCGTTGCGAGGTGGGCGGAGCATTGTGCACGACGGGAGGCCGGGATGTGCGGCGTTTCCGACGCGGTTCTCCCAGAAGGGCGGTGGTGGAAGGGTCGGCGGGTCGCGAAGGCTGCTTCAGGAACTTCTCCATAGTGGACACGGGTCCACCACGAGGGAGCAGTAACTGTTGCGCAGAAGCAGACCCATTTCTGACGTTCTGCGCATGACGTCACTGAGGATCAGCTCTTTGCGCGCGCGAAGTGTACGTCTGTGCCTTGTGTTGTCGTGGTTCGTCCGTGATGTGTTTCGTGCGTCTTGTCGTTTCTGTTTGGTTATCTTTGTGCAGTGAGTGTTTGTCCGAAGTATTTGAGCGTGTGGAAGCAATGCCAGGTTGTGCTGTTGTTGGCTCTAACTCTCACAATCGCAATACAAAAGGGACTGAAGTAGTGTTGCATTCTTTCCCACGTGATGAAAGTCTGCAAAAGGTTTGGCTTTCAAAATGCTTCAGGAAAGATCCTGTGAACGTAGGGAACGCTAGAATATGCTCTCGTCATTTCAAGGAAACGGATTATATCCAGGACTTACTTTCAGAGCCCGCATCTCGTGGTCGTGCGGTAGCGTTCTCGCTTCCCACGCCCGGGTTCCCGGGTTCGATTACCGGCGGGGTCAGGGATTTTCTCTGCCTCGTGATGGCTGGGTGTTGTGTGCTGTCCTTAGGTTAGTTAGGTTTAAGTAGTTCTAAGTTCTAGGGGACTTATGACCACAGCAGTTGAGTCCCATAGTGCTCAGAGCCTTACTTTCAGAACTGTTAAATTTACCGCGGAAACTGATCCTTAAGAGTGATGCGTATCCGTCTTGCAGTTTGCCTTGTGGTAGTAGCGCCAGTGATAACACACCGATTGCAATAGAAGAAAGGAAAGAACGTTTTAGCAAACGTGAAATTCGTAGAAAAAGCCTAGAGACTTTAAAGAAGCTCTCACCATTGAAGAGGAATGTTGACAAGTATACATTTACAGATGAAGTTCTTTGTAGTGATCCACATAAAGTCACTTTACAGAATTCTGTAGCGTCACTACAGAGGAGAAATGCTCATCTAAGGAACATGTGCATGAAATTGCGAGCACGTAATAAAGATCTTAGAGGTCAGCTGTCCTCAATGAAACTTCTGCACGAAGAAGAATTTAATAAAAAGGAACTTGTATCTCGTGAAACTAATCGAATACTGGGCAAAATATTTTCACCCAATCAAATTAGAAGTTAGTCACATGGTTCAAAACGGGTTCGCTGGGGCAAAGAGGACATTTGGAAGTCTAATACTTTAGGTGCTCTTTCGCAGAAGAGTTACAATTTCCTCAGAGAAAAACTGGGATATCCTCTACCTGCAGTGTCAACCTTGCGTTCTTGGATTAATCGCAGTTTCAGTTGCCAACCAGGAATTTTGAAGGATGTTTTAGTGATGATGAAAACGCAGGCTGCAACACTGACTGACAGGGAACGTATTTGTGTTTTGTCATTTGATGAAATGAACACTGACAGTAGAATTTGTTACGATCAGCATGATGACAGGATTCTTGTACCTCACAGTAATCTCCTTGTTGTCATGGTCCGAGGCTTGTTTGCAACGTGGAAGCAGCCTATCTATTTCAATTCTGACGTTCAGATGACAGCAGCACTCTTGAACGAAGTAATTGTTTCCCTGGACAGCATTTGCTACAATGTTGTGACTGCAGTAGCAGACATGGGTGCAAAGAATAGTTCTGTCTGGAAGGAGCTTGGTATTACTCATGAAAATACTTGTTTCCCGCACCGGTGTGATTCTCTGAGACGTGTGTGGGTGTTTGCTGACGTTTCCCATTTGCTCAAACTCTTAAGGAACCACTTGCTGGATCAAGGAATAATGTTGGAAAACAAGGCTGTGACAAAAACTGTGTTCGAGAAACTGTTAGTTTTGGACAGTGGCGAGATGAAAATATGTCCCAAGTTATCTCAGCAACACATTACAGTGAAGGGCAGAGAGCGACAGCGAGTAGGCTTAGCAGCTCAGCTGCTATCAAATACAACTGCACAGGCGATTCGGTATTTGATGCCTGAAGAAGGACACGCCAGTGATTTCATACAGATGGTGGATGAGACTTTCGATGTGCTTAATTCAAGGACAACAGAAAGTAATAAATCACTAGCCTGTGGATTTGGTGTCAATTTTCAAGCCCAAGAACAGTGCCTACGTAAATTTTCTAAGTGTTGTGAGAAGATGCGTGTTGGCAACTCAAAGCATCTCCTACCCCTCCAGAAAGGATTTTTGAAAACTGTTCGGTCACTTTTGGGTCTGTTCAGTGACTTAGCTGTTTATAATATTGAATATATTCTTACAGCAAGATTAAATCAAGACTGCTTGGAGCACTTTTTTTCTCTTATAAGAGGCCTTGGACGTTTTTATGATCATCCATCGCCAGTCGAGGTAAAGAGCCGGATAAGACTGTTGTTGTTGGGAGCAAACGCTCACAATACTCCACTTTCAAATGCATCGTCTGTTGAGCCAGATGAAGAAGGAAGATTCGTGACTGCAACTGTTTTTGGCAATATCCTGCTTGATATGTCTGAGGCGTTGGCAATGGTTGAAGCAGAGAAGGAGATAGAAGATTTAGATTTTGGAGTAGGAGAATCCGATGTGCCTCCAATGTCACTGGCTTCTGATTGTAGCACTGAAGGATTTAAATATCTTGCTGGATATGTAGCTTATCGATGCAGACAGTATGAAAGATCACTGGCCACACCCACTGGAGAGTTACTGACACTGCCTGAGGAGACATTGAGAGGATGGCTGGCATGGTTTCTCGTGGGGGTTTGCTTCTGCCTTCAGAAACGTGGATCGAAACAATTAGCAGATTTGAATTAATTTTTGCCCAGATCCATGGACACGACAGTTTGTCCAGGGAAACTGGTGTCATCAAGAACCTGTGCGCTATACTTACCGAGCGATTCCCCACTATTCACCCAGAAATCATTAAGATTTACGCTAGGACGAGAACATTTATCCGGCTGCGTTGGCTGTCTGCAAAGGACAAGTCGAAGAAAGCAGTTGCCGCTCAGCAACGGAAAGCAAGGAAGTGGTATTTGTCATCGCTTTAGAGTGTAAATAAACAATATTTGTGAAAGTTAAATAATATATAAATTTAGTGATAGAAGTGAAGGTCCTCTGACTGTTTTTGTTTCACAACTAGCAAGACTCTACACTGACAATGTCAAGGATTGGCTTATTGTTTCCCACACTACATACCAACTTTGCTGAACGGCGGACTCGGTAAGTTAATTTACCACTATTTCCTGTAAATCGTATTTAGCAGCACTTTTTTTGATTCAGTGCCCTTTTATATAAGTGAACTTTAACAACTAGGGCAAACATTATACATCCACCTTCCTACAAATCCACCTTCCTACAAATAAGGCAATTGCATAATATCTTGAGTGAAAACGACAGTGTTTTTGTAGACATGATGTAAACAGAATATAAATGAGCGTTACATAGAGCTTATCTACAAGTTAACACTTTCCCCAGATCAAAAGTTAGAAAACTGAATGCTCATTTCGAACGTTTACTTCGTAGAGAACTGCAAAGCAGACTGTACTTTGCACTTATTTCTGTGTAGTTTGATCTATAGACGCTTGATTTTATTAAGAACTGCAAAGCAGACTGTACTTTGCACTTATTTCTGTGTAGTTTGATCTATAGACGCTTGATTTTATTAACGTCAGCACTCAGCAGTGTCTGTTTAAAAGCTGGACAAGTTACATAATATAGCAGTAACTTTCTAGAAATAGCAGAACAACAATTACCTTTTACTATTTCTGTAGAAACTTCACATTTCACAAATACATCGCTTAAATGCGCGAGCTGCGTCTTGTAGCGCTGTTCCAGAGGCAGCGGCGGTTCCTTCGTGACGTCACAGCCTCGGCCAATGGCAGGACAGAACGCTTACTGCTCAACCTTAATTTTAATTACGGACCTTGGTGTCCACCTGTTATAGCCAGGGGCCCGGCACGAGAGGACTACGCACACCAAAAGCTTCCCAGTTAGCCTGGGGTATTACTACTAAGATACCCACGCCGAAATAGAGAGTATACCAACGCCGATATGCGGTGCAACAACTACAACGATACGACTCTGAAATGCACTCGTATTAGGAAACACTGTCAGAGATCCGACCTCAAACACGACCGAACTTAAGATTCAACACCAGCGGCCATAAGTAGTACAGATCCAATAAACCGGCTGCAAGAAAGTTACTACTAAATGTTAAAAATTTGCAAATGGTTCTCTACACAGATCTAAAGAGTTTTCAGTGTTAATATATGTATATGTATATGTGTGTTAGTTATATGATTATTTTGTGATATGTGTCAGTGATATATATAGACCCGTTGTGTTATATTGTGTATAAAATGGTTAGGCCCAGGAAACTGGTTAAACCTAGTGAGGATACAGAGGCAGAAATGGTATCAGATCCTCCAGTAGAACAACCTGTTCACACTCCTACTCAGTCATTAGAGAATTTAATTACCGATGACAATTTTGTAAATGATGTTCCGACAGGTAGTGAGACTGAAGAGCTGCCGAAGCAAACTGGCACTCCACCAGTCAATCAGTTAGAAAATAGATACACTATTTGTACCGGTCCAGGGGCACAAGTGCACAACGCACAAGCTATGCAGTTACAGGATACGTTAACAGCATTATTCGAAAAATTTACTATCCAGCAGAGGGAAGAAAGGGCTAGAGAGAGACAGGAACAAGAAATTAAAGACCAAGAAAGGGAAAGGAAATTAATTGAAAAGATCAACAACATACTTCTTAAGAGAGATGAGGAAATTGTCCGCCAGATCAATCAAACTTTAAACGAACGGGATAGTGCAATTACTAATCATATGAAACAAGAGATCGATGCAGTGAAATCCACGATCGAACCATTAGTGAAAATTCCAGTTCAGGTTAGCAGCCTTCAAACTGATGTCGATAAACTTGAAAATAGATTCAAAGCTCTAGCCACAGCTGTCGAAACATTGCAGGAAGATATTCCCTCCGAAATTCATAGGCAAGTCAAAAACGAGAGAGCCAGAGCGATGTATCCTGAAAACCGTAACCCAGAAAATCTGTCAGTAGGCAGCAATAACAACACTGATGCTGACAGGCAAACGTACACAGAACTCTCTACACCGCATCTTGTTGTACCGTAAAGAAAACCAGACTTTGGTACTCAAATGATTTTGCCGCAGCATGCCTGACAACAAGAAACAATCATGATAACGAAACAGAGTGTACTTGTACTTGTAAAAAGGTGAATGCAACACCTGCAAATGACAGCAGTTCAATGCAACTAACAACTCTGATGCATGAAGAGAGTCTCATCAAGCATCGGCAGTTTCAGATCTTCATTGAAAAAAGCAAAAGAAACGTACACCCTGTTGTATTTATCCGTAATTCCAAAAATGTTCTTCCAAAATCATGGTCAGAAGAACAAAAGATACAAGTTGCGGTGTCACATATCTCTGGTGATGCGTCATTATGGGCATTAAATGCCGCAGAAACTTGTAAAACCTTTCATGACTTTGAAAAGGCGTTTTTAGATCAATTTTGGTCGGCGTCTATTCAAGAGCGACTTCGTAAAATAGTATACAATGCCGAAGTCTATAATCTGAAATCAGGTTCATTACGGAAAAATTTTGAAAAATATGTTAACATGACCAGATACTGGGATGAGCCAGTTACCACTAGAGATTTGTTACGAGTACTAAAAGCCAAACTACCAATCCACATTAGAGAGAAACTGTTCAATGTTACAGACACCGACTTAAAAGAATTTCTGTCTGTAATCGATTCCTTGGATCTTGTGCAGGAGAACGCCAGAAAAACTTCTGATGTCACAAGCAATACAAACAGTCCGAACGGAAAGAATTCATGGAATTCAAACAAGGTAAATAGGGGCGAAGCTAGTCCTAAACAAAATAAAAATAAAGCTTATGGAAACAGCTAGGGGTAAGATAGATATTGCCTACAAGAAAATTAAAGAGACCTTTGGAGAAAATGGAACCACTTGTATGAATATCAAGAGCTCAGATGGAAACCCAGTTCTAAGCAAAGAAGGGAAAGCAGAAAGGCGTTTGCAGTAGTATATAGAGGGTCTATACAAGGGCGATGTACTTGAGGACAATACTATGGAAATGGAAGAGGATATAGATGAAGATGAAATGGGAGATATGATAACTGCGTGAAGAGTTTGACAGAGCACTGAAAGACCTGAGTCGAAACAAGGCCCCCGGAGTAGACAACATTCCATTAGAACTACTGACGGCCTTGGGAGAGCCAGTCCTGACAAAACTCTACCATCTGGTGAGCAAGATGTATGAGACAGGCGATATACCCTCAGACCTCAAAAAGAAAATAATAACTCCAATCCCAACGAAAGCAGGTGGTGGTTCAAAAATGGCTCTGAGCACTATGGGACTCAACTGCTGTGGTCATTAGTCCCCTAGAACTTAGAACTAGTTAAACCTAACTAACCTAAGGACATCACAAACATCCATGCCCGAGGCAGGATTCGAACCTGCGACCGTAGCGGTCTTGCGGTTCCAGACTGCAGCGCCTTTAACCGCACGGCCACTTCAGCCGGCGCAGGTGGTGGTGGTTGTTGGGATGTTTAAGGGGGACTAAACAGCTACGGTCATCAGTCCCCCAGAAAGCAGGTGTTGACAGATGTGAAAATTACCGAACTATCAGTTTAATAAGTCACAGCTGCAAAATACTAACGCGAATTCTTCACAGACGAATGGAAAAACTAGTAGAAGCCGACCTTGGGTAAGAACAGTTTGGATTCCGTAGAATTATTGGAACGCGTGAGGTAATACTGATCCTACGGCTTACCTTAGAAGCTAGATTAAGGAAAGACAAGCTTACGTTTCTAGCATTTGTAGATTTAGAGAAAGCTTTTGACGAAGTTGACTGGAATACTCTCTTTCAAATTTTGAAGGTGGCAGGGGTAAAATATAAAGAGTGAGTTTACAATTTGTGTAGAAACCAAATGGCAGTTATAAGAGTAGAGGGGCATGAAAGGGAAGCAGTGGTTGGGAAGGGAGTGAGACAGCGGTGTAGCCTCTCCCCGATGTTATTCAATCTGTATATTAAGCATGCAGTGAAGGAAACAAAAGAAAAATTCGGAGTAGGTATTAAAATCCATGGAGAAGAAATAAAAACTTTTAGGTTCGCCGATGACATTGTAATTCTGTCAGAGACAGCAAAGGACTTGGAAGAGCAGTTGAACGGAATGGATAGTGTCTTGAAGGGAGGATATAAGATGAAAATCAACAAAAGCAAAACGAGGATAATGGAATGTAGTCGAATTAAGTCGGGTGATGTTGAGGGTATTAGATTAGGGAATGAAACACTTAAAAGTAGTAAAGGAGTTTTGCTATTTGGGGAGCAAAATAACTGATGATGGTCGAAGTAGAGAGGATATAAAATGTAGACTGGCAATGGCAAGGAAAGTGTCGCTGAAGAAGATAAATTTGTTAACATCGAATATTGATTTAAGTGTCAGGAAGTCGTTTCTGAAAGTATTTGTATGGAGTGTAGCCATGTATGGAAGTGAAACGTGGACGATAAATAGCTTAGACAAGAAGAGAATAGAAGCTTTCGAAATGTGGTGCGACAGAAGAATGCTGAAGATTAGATGGGTTGACCACATAACTAATGAGGAGGTATTGAATAGGATTGGGGAGAAGAGGAGCTTGTGGCACAACTTGATTACAAGAAGGGATCGGTTGGTAGGACATGATCTGAGGCATCAAGGGATCACCAGTTTTGTACTGGAGGGCAGGGTGGAGCGTAAAAATCGTAGAGGGAGACCAAGAGATGAATACACTAAGCAGATTCAGAAGGATGTAGGTTGCAGTAGGTACTGGGAGATGAAGAAGCTTGCACAGGATAGAGTAGCATGGAGAGCTGCATCAAACCAGTCTCAGGACTGAAGACCACAACAACAACAACAATGGAAACAGCAATTACAACAATAACAGTAATAGAAACCAATACAACCAAGACTGTGGATACAACGATAATAATAACAAGGATTGTAAGATGGCCGAAGAATACTAACAGCTGAATGGTAATCCAAGGCAGCATCACAATCAGAATTCAAATTTTCATAGTGACATTAATAACAGAAAAAGACGGAATGACCACAGACCAAACTGTCCGTACAAAGATAAGCCAAAGAATATGCGCGGAGATGACGAATATTGGCGGCAACCAGGACAAAGCCATTGGCAACCGTCTCAAGGCTCTTTTAATACAGGCCATCCGGTAAACTATGTCCAAGCTATTCGATGTCAAACAGCCAATATCCTCCGTGGTGGGATACAAGCAAGCCACCTCCAACTACAACAGAAAATTCACAAAATGTGAAAATAACAGAGGTACTTTCTGACACCAAACAAAATGCAGAGAAGCCGACAAACTAATTGCTGTCCCTGTAGGCCTTCGCCAGGCGACCGAGGGCAACAAGGAAGGCAATAGGTCGAAGAAGCACAATATAAACATGATTCGATATCAGAATGGAAATAAATTAGCCGGCCGGGGTGGCCGAGCGGTTCTAGACGCTAGAGTCTGGAACCGCGCGACCGCTACGGTCGCAGGTTCGAATCCTGCCTCGGTCATGGATGAGTGTGATGTCCTTAGGTTAGTTAGGTTTAAGTTGTTCTAAGTTCTAGGGGACTGATAACCTCAGAAGTTAAGTCCCATAGTGCTCAGAGCCATTTGAACCATTTTTTTGAAATGAATTAGAAGATGAGCTATATCAAGAACCTGTCATTTCTGATAAGATAGGAAAGGAAATAATTCCAGCAAGTGCCAACAGGAGTATAAATGGGATAGCAAGTACAATTCTGCTCGATACAGGTGCAAATGTATCCGTGATGTATATGCAATTTTTCAAGAAAGTTTCGCAACTTGGAAAATTACCGTCGCAAATTGCAAGGTTATTGGAGCATTGGGAAATAAGACACAAACCATAAAATTCCAGACACAGGCGGAATTTACCTTAGGAAATGATCGCTTGACATGCACGTTCCTATTGACAGATAACTTATCCGTACCAGTGGTACTTTGACCTGAGTTCCATCGGGAAAAGGAATGTATAATTAATCTTGCCCGGGGGACGTGTGACCTTAATCACCAACAGCGACCGATAACTTTGATGTTGAATCAGGAGTTCGGTGCAAACCTTCCATTAATGGAAAAGGTACACCTTTCTGTCAGTACACAGAAGATGTTAATGTTGAACCATAAGCACCCGCAGATATGTAGTCAAAACAGAATAACGATGTACCCAGCAATGCGAATGACATCGTGGCAACAATACAAGAAAAAATAAACGAGACAACTTGCATTAATACTTCTGAGGCTAAGCAATTGACCGAATTATTGTCTGAATATCATGAAGTATTCGTTGAACAACCTGGTATCATAAAAGATTATCAATATAAAATGAATGTATTCCCGCACAAGACCGATTGTAGAGCAGCTTACTCGGTTCCCTGGACTAGGGGCTATATTGCCATAAAGACATGAAAAAATATTTGCAATAAAATGGTTCAAATGGCTCTGAGCACTATGGGACTCAACTGCTGAGGTCATTAGTCCCCTAGAACTAGTTAAACCTAACTAACCTAAGGACATCGCAAACATCCATGCCCGAGGCAGGATTCGAACCTGCGACCGTAGCGGTCGCGCGGTTCCAGACTGCAGCGCCTTTAACCGCACGGCCACGTCGGCCGGCTGCAATAAAATGTTTGTATTTAGAAAGGACTAATAAGAGGCGCTAATGTACCGAACATTATTAAATGTAATGTTTAGTTTTAGTAATGCAATGATATTATATGTTTGTTAGTTAGTAGATTTACACGTCAAGTGTCACAATATAATATTCTTGAATTATTTGTGCAAGGAGTAAAGAATCTCCATGATAAGAAATCAGTATCTTCATAAAAGTTCACTTAAATATTATTGTATTAGATGAATTTCTTTTTTTTTTTTTTTTTTTTTTTTTTTTTTTTTTTTTTTTTTTTTTTTTTTTTGTAGCGTTCATGTCAATGAAATACATAAAATTTTTTAAAGGAAATTGAGTCATATAGTCCCATACACGCAACGAGTGTTGGTCATGTCATGTGTGAGCTGTGTGATCCTGTCAGCCACGTCTCGAGTAGTACCTGACTGTGTACTAATTAATGAACACATTTCAATACGAAGTCATATAAAATGACTTATCAGGGACATTTCGGTTAAAAGAAGTCAAACATGGATCTCTGTCCCAAGAAATGATAAATACGTGTATTTGCCATGAACATGGAAATGTAGTGTTATCTCGATTGTTCAAGAATAATCTAATGATCACAACAATGTAGCAGATTCCTAAAGTTTTATAATGTATGATGTTTACGTAATTGGATAAAATTTTGATCTTGTTATTCAGTCACTGTAATGCGAAAATACGTGCAAATGTACCAGACCTCTTTTCATGAAAGGTGTCGTTCGCATATAGACTGTGTGTAAGTACTATGCACATGTACTCACAGCAATCAGAAACTTGATCTGTGTCTTACAAGAACTGCACAAAAGTCTAGTGGACATTGATTTATTTAGCGAAAAATGTGAGCAGTGATAAACTGTGATCAAGAAACCTTAAGTACACTCATGTAGTGTCGAAGGTAACATCAACGCTATGGACGTTAAGTTCTGTTGCCAATATTAGCAGTTAAAAGGAACTCGTGGCCTCTAATAATTCGATTCGCAGCGTCTTTGCGGGTAAAATATTATGTGACTGACTAGAGCCAGCCGCGCCGCACAAAAACAATGCAACGTTGCCTTCGTAGCGCGTCGCGAGAGAGAAAGTGAACTGAATGACGAGGCACAAGAGAATCCTGAGCTGCTGCAGGGGTAGTTCCGGCCGGCAGCAGATCGCAAACCTATTTCCTTCTGCTCCGTAGCTCGACGTCTCCAACCACACGACCACACAGAAGGTTGTGAAATTGCAACAATATTATCATTCATCTCCTGAAGACTTCTACCGCCAGCGTGTCATGAACTGACATTTGATTATAAGAAATCCAACCAAGGTGACGTGTTCGTCATAAATCTTCGCTGCCCCAAAGCAATGATGAGCTGTGTGTGTTGCCTACAGCAGACTCTGTGCTTGCTCACGCGCCAGGTGTGTGTGGTCGCTGCCTATAGAGTCTTCGTCGGCCACGGCTGTGCCCGGAACTCTCCCGTTCGTCTCCGTGCAGCGACTGATCGCTTCGCCGGCCGCCCTTGCCACCAGCTCGGTTACCGCGGAGCTTACATTGACCAAGTTTGCGCCGTCTGCCCTCTCGTGACCTAAGAATGAACGCTCCATGCAGAGTGACCCTCTGGAAGCGGGGAAATCAACCATGCCTCTAGACACGGCACAGTACATCATTAGAAGATTCAACCAACACATTGCTTCCTCCAACGTGTGACTTGCAGAGAATGAGATTCAAAATAATGCGAAGTCTCTGCCAACAGCCGGTCATCCCGCATATCATTTGCACCCAAGACATGAAGGGGGGGGGGGGGGGGCAGGCCGTTGTGGCCGAACGGTTCTAGGCGCTTCGTTCTGCAACCCCACATACCATGAAGTGAACTGAGGAGTACAGATGTAAATATACACAGTCTGGTCACATTAATTTGACTACCTGTCAAAAACCTTTTGCAGTGCAGACCGCTGCAACAGGTTCAGGAAGGTACCGATAGGGAGGTGGAGCCATCCCGACTCCAAAAGTGGTTCAAAATGGCTCTGAGCACTAACCTAAGGACATCACACACATCCGTGCCAGAGGCAGGATTCGAACCTGCGACCGTAGCAGCAGCGCTGTTCCGGACTGAAGCGCCTAGAACCGTTCGACCACAGCGGCCGGCTCATCGCGACTGCAGCTCGTGGCGAGCTACGTCAGGTTTCGCAGTTGAGCATCCATGGCGCGAACAGTCCGACCGAGATAGTGCCACAGACTCTCGATTGGATCTAAATCCGGACTAGGTGGTGGCGAGGAGAGTACGGTAAACTCATCCTGCTGCTTTTCGAACCACGCACATACGCTCAGAGTCGTGTGGCTCGTTTCATTGTCCAGCTGGTAGACGCCACCGTGCCGAGCAGCAACAAACTGCTTGTACGGGTGGACGTGGTACTCAAGGATTGATGCATACTTCTGTTGATCTACTGTGCCTTCTATAAAGTCGAGACCACACAGGGAATGCCACGAAAACATTCCCCGACCGTAACGCTTCTTGCTCCGTCCTGGACCCTTCCGAAGATCACTGCAGAGCCGTTCACGCCAAAGACTATCTGTCAGATGGAGAATAAAATGTGATTCATCTGAAGAGGCTGTCTGTCCCCTCTTACTGAATGTCTACTTGATGCCATATTTCTCGACTTTCGAAAGGCTTTCGACTCAGTTCCGCACTGTCGCTTGCTCCAAAAATTGCACTCTTACAGCCTATCAGATGACATATGCGGTTGGATAGATAGTTTTCTAACAGACGGGGAGCAGTATGTCGTCCTGAACGGGGTGACTTCAACAGAAACAAGAGTAACTTCAGGTGTGCCTCAGGGATGTGTAACAAGTCCGCTGCTTTTTACGATTTACATAAACGATCTGGTTGATTGTATTGATAGCAGCATTAGACTGTTTGACGATGATGCTGTAGTATACAGGAAAGTAGTATCACACGAAAGTTGTGAACAAATCAATGAGGATTTGCAGAAAATAAATGTGTGGTGTAATGACTGGCAGTTATCTCTAAATATTAGTAAGTGTAACCTACTGCGTATAACAAGGCGAAAATCGCCATTAATGTACGAGTACAAAATAAATGCCCAGTCTTTGGAAGCGGTAACGTCCGTGAAGTATCTGGGTGTGACTATTCTGATCTGATCTCAAATGGAATGATCAGATTACACAAGTAACGGGCAAGGCGAACTCTAGATTGCGGTTTAACAATAGAATCCTGAAGCAATGAAGTCTTTCAAAAAAGGAAATAGCTTACAATACGTTACTTCAAAAATGGTTCAAGTGGCTCTGAGCACTATGCGACTTAACTTCTGAGGTCATCAGTCCCCTAGAACTTAGAACTAATTAAACCTAACTAACCTAAGGACAGCACACACATCCATGCCCGAGGCAGGATTCGAACCTGCGACCGTAGCGGGCGCTCGGCTCCAGACTGCAGCGCATAGAACCGCTCGGCCACTCGTCGCCGATTAGCAGCAGTCATTATGGAGCAGTAGAAGGGATTATAATTATGTTTCTTACACACAGACAGAGTGGATGGAGCACTGCTTCTTCACTTGGCTACTTTAAAACGCCAAAACCTCTTAGTGAAGGCGCAGAGATTAGGAAATGCGTCAACGAAACTGATTCTAAAATGAGTTCTGTTTTCTGAAGTACGGAAATTAGTCATTGTTCTCAGCAGTTACCCAACCCACCGAGGGAACCTAGATGTGAATCAGAAACGTCCGCGGCACTACGTCAATACATCACAGCAGATAAGATAAACGCATTATCCACGGCAGAGCAATGCAATCTGCGTCACTGCCTGCTGTCGAGAGAGCATATCAGCTTTAAGTGGCTGCGTCCCTTCACGTATTGTAGCCCAGTTCCTGTCTGCTGCTTCGTTTCGGCTTCAAAAGTACGTCCCCAGTTAAATAATCTGGAAGGCAATTTTAAATATATCCATTTCAATTTAGCTCTCATAGCGCAATATCTTTGGTGTATTAAGTAATTACTCGCAAGCAGAACACAGCATGTCATTTTTAGCGGAGAAAAATCTTCAGACGTAAAAGTAACTTCTGGCGTACTACCCCAAAGGAGTGTTGTAGGACCATTACTTTTCAGAATTTACATATAATTGATCGACTTAAAGAAAATGCTAAGGAGTTTTGGAGTTACGTTAAATCAGTAAACGGATCGAAGCCATCTCTCCAGCCACTCTGCGACGATACTGGCTTCGCAGCGGAGGATATCACAGAAATGGCCGAAATATTAAACGTCTGTTTGACAGAAGATGGTCGCACTGTAGTTCCTTGTTTTTAGTCGTCGCACGAACAACACGATGGCAGGTATCGAAACAAGCGACCACGGGATAGAAAAGCAACTAAAATTACTGAGTAGACGAGAATGGCCACTAGGCCTGACAGGGTATAAATTTCATTCTAGATGAGTGTGCGGAAGAGCTTGCCCCTCTTCCAACAGTAGTGTAGCATAGGTCTCTTGAGGAACGAAGTGCTCCTAATGATTAGACAAAAGCGCAGGTCATTCCCGTTATCGTAAAGAATCGCTGAACAGACGCACAAAGCTTTAGGCCCATATCTCTGACGTCGGTCTATTGTAGAATTTTGGAACATGTTTTAGCTCGCAAACTACGAAATTTATGGATGCTGAAAAATCTACTCTATAGGAGAGAACAAGAAAGCGTTAGCTACAGACGCCAATGTATGTATCATGTTCCCTGTTTTTCTGAAGGCGTTCTGCACAGTTCCACACTGCCATTTAATGAAAAAAATACAAGCATACGGAATATTAGACCAACTGTGTGATTGGACTGAAGAGTTTATGGCAAACAGAACAGAGCATGTGTTACGTGGCCAGTTTCCTCTCAAACTGCCATGCGACATGCTTCACATTATTTTTATGCTCATATCCCTTGATCAAGGAGTTGATCACCGATGCAGCATAATAATTTCAATCAAGATTCAGTATCTCCTGTGACTGTCACGTTCATTGCTTTGTTTCCACCTCTCTTTTCAGTACGGTGAAGGAACTGCAGAGCTGAGATCCTAAGAGATTGGCTAGCGTAAGATAAGAGTCTGTTTAAAATGAACAGTCTACCATAAAAAAATGTTCAGAGTCCAAGGCTGAGTCACAGCGTCTGGTAAGTAGATCAGCGTTCACATCCACCACCTCACGCTCTCTGAGCGAGACATAGGATGGCTTTTTTTTGACGAGAAAACACAGCATTGTTCGAAGAAGCCCATTAGGAGGATGAGGAATCTCTAGCCATGTATCGCCTCCCAAAGACTGGCGTGTAAATCACCGTTATCTCAGGAGCGAAGCCACAAAATAATGTTCGGTTTAAATTTCCGAATGCAGGACTCCGCTTGGTCCTTATTCTTATTTTTCATATCGCACGCAATTTCTCGTATTACCTACTTGACAGCCATCTCGCAAAACTGTTTCGAGAGTGTAGCATGAAATGGTAGAGATTTTCTGCCTGCCTCCCCAAACGACAGCTCTGCTGATTAAATAGAGCCTGAACTCGCAAGAACAGGATATTAATTAACATCTTAATATGCCTTGTTCTAGACGGAACACGCAACATCTGCCACCATTGCCAGGCGACTTCCTGTTGTGGTGACAAACAGTCAAATTACGTTAGGAGATAGAGGGTAAACACTTCATATTTGGTGATCGAGAGTATGCTTCACTGCAGGCATTTGATGCGTAATGACTTGCTGCTATGCTACAGAAGAGTAATGACAAAAGTTGCCAGGAGATGGTAGAGTAAAGACTTTTTCTGTGCATCTCACGAGGTTTTACCTAATTAGGTTTCTGCTTGAGTACTGAGTACAGAGTGGGAGCTGAACCTCAAATACCCAGCCGCTGCCTTCCGCGAGTTTGGTAAATTGGGCCAGCGATCACCAATTCCATAGAGGTCCACATTAGTTCACTCCATTCAGGAGCAACATACTCCATTTTAATACCACGCAGCCAGCTAGTTTATTTTACTTACGCGCTGATATTCGAAACTATTTTTCCGTGTTCTTTCTATACTTTACTAACCTTGCTTGCAGTCATTGATCTGGTCATGTGTTATTTGCATAACTTTGCATTATCGTGCTCACCTACCCATGCCAAGGCTAGAGTGCATCAGTGGAATCCCTTGTCCAAGTATTAAATACTTGGAAGAGCGGTAACTCATGTGTTATAGTGACCACTTGCTTCTGCTACAGATTAGGTGATCCCTTGTCTCAAATGGTTCAGGTGGCTCTGAGCACTATGGGACTTAACATCTGTGGTCATCAGTCCCCTATAACTACTTAAACCTAACTAACCTAAGGACATCACACACATCCATGCCCGAGGCAGGATACGAATCTGCGACCGTAGCAGTCACGCGGTTCCAGACTGAAGCGCCTAGAACCGCACGGCCACAACGGCCGGCCCCTTGTCTCATTAATATGTCTATGTGTGATGGGTGGTACCCATATTGTCATGCTTGATTGGGCAACCCCCACTAATTGTCATTCAGTAATACGCTTCCGTTGCGTGACATTATTATTTCTTTCAATTAATTTGCATGATCATAATGGGTGCTTCCCTTCTCTGTAAGCCACTGCAGATCGGATTCTACCATCATAGTGGTATGCAAAACAGCACAACCCCAAACGTATCATTCTTAAAGGAGAAAAGGCTTCAGACGTAAAAGCAATTTCGGACGTTCCCCATGGGAGTGTTATAGGTTGTGGGACCATTATTTTTTTACAATATATTTAAATGACCTAGTACATGACGTCGGAGTTCAATGAAGCTTTTCGCAGATGATGCTGTCGTATACAGAGAAGTCGCAACGCTAGAAAACTGTAACCAAACTGAGGAAGACCTTCAAGGATCGTCCTTGGTGAAGGGATTGGCATTTGATGCTCAGCACAAATACCGGTAACACGTAGCGAATACATAGGCAGAAAGACCCTTTATGTATGACTACACTATTGAAGAACAATCACTGGAAGCGGTACCTCCATAAAGTATCTAGGAGAATGCGTATGCAGCGATTTAAAGTGAAACGGCCTATTAAAACTAAACACAGGTAAGGCAGATGCCAGACTGGGATTCATTGAAAGAATTCTCAGAAAGTGCCACCCATCCACAAAGGAGGTTGTTTACAAAACTTTCGTTTGTTGTGTATCTGAATAATGTTCGTCAGTCAGGGATCCGTACCAGACAAAATTGATGCAAGAGGCAGATAAGATTCAAGAAGAGCTGCACATGTCGTTGAAAGTTGATTTAGTAACACTGGAAGCGTCTCGGAGACGCTAAGCCAGCTGCAATGGCACTCGTTGCAAGAGAGGCGTTCTGCATCGTAATGTGGTTACTGTTAAAATTCCGAGAACCTGTAACCCTCGAAGAGTCAACCAGCAGATTGCTTTTTCCTACATCGCGAAGACCATGAATGTAAAATTACACATACTCTGTTCACACAGAGGCTTACCAACAATCGTTCTTCTCACGGACCATCACGACAGCGACACGGGGGGGGGGGGGGGGGGGGGCACCATGAGGTGTAGAAGCGGCAGTGGTACCCAAACTACCCTCTACCATACACCATAAGGTGGCTTGTGGAGTATAAATGTAGATGTAAATGTAGACATGTTCTTTACTTATTATTTTTTCCTACTAACTTGTGAATACAAGTGGCTGTTACTTTAGATTCAGAAAAAAAAGTTAGCATTGCAAGGCTGAAACATTTTCTGCCAAGCGTACCTTGAGAAGCTAAGGACGCGAAGTGAATAGTTTGCCAATGCGCGACTGGCTCACTCCACATTATTCACGTTCTCGAAGCTTTCCCTTAATGGACTGCGAACTGTTCCTCTTAACTATTACTCGTTCATTTGTAATTCTCGAACAACTGTCCGTGCCGTAAATATATAACAGTGGAATGTACATCGAACTTACCAATGCCAATACTGCTTCGCATGAATGAAACTTGAATACGAATAATTTTACAAGTCGGAGGCGCCTACTGAACTAAAAAACTCTTCAAAAACCGACTAAAAATTAACTACGAACCATCATGCCGTCAAATACCAAAATATGTGGAAACTGTTTCGGACAGGCGTTGATATCATGAAGCATAACAAAACAGTAACTTTGTTTCACCGCCACGAAAAGTAGGAATGGTGGTATGGCCGTCCCTTGCTCCCCAAGAACCGTAGACTACATTTTTCCTCAGCTAGGAGCGTATCTACAGTTCAGCCGTGAACACATTTATCCCATTTGCTGAACATACTAACGAAAAGGAAAGTAAAATAATTATATGAATTATCATATTTATAATTAAACATCGACATCCAGAATGACATTTTGACTCTGCAGCGGAGTGTGCGCTGATACGAAACTTCCTGGCAGGCTAAAACTGCGTGCCGGACGGAGACTCGAACTCGGGACGTATGCCTTTCGCGGGCAAGTGCTCTACCACTTTGCCCGCGAAAGGCAAAGGTCCTGAGTTCGAGTCTCGGCCCGGCACACAGTTTTAATCTGCCAGGAAGTTTCATATCAGCGCACACTCCGCTGCAGAGTTAAAATCTCATTCTGGAAACATCCCCCAGGCTGTAGCTAAGCCATGTCTCCGCAATATCCTTTCTTCCAGGAGTGCTATTTCTGCAAGGTTGGCAGGAGAGCTTCTGTGAAGTTTGGAAGGTAGGAGACGAGATACTGGCAGAAGTAAAGCTGTGAGGACTGGGAGTGAGTCGTGCTTGGGTAGCTCAGTTGGTAGAGCACTTGCTTGCGAAAGGCACAGGTCCCGAGTTCGAGTCTCGGTCCAGCACACAGTTTTAATCTGCCAGGAAGTTAAATATCGACATCGTTTAAAACGTTGCTATTTCGGAACACAGTTCGAAATCAGAATTTAATAACTACCTGTAACATGTGACTGTAGCTATTTATGTCATCTTTACAGAAAACGGCAAAACGTCAACTTACGAGAACCTTCCGGAAAATAAAAAATGTTTGTTTCCGCACGTGACCGCCTCCCCCTACCATTACCACTGTCGACCAACCTCTGACCTTGGTACTCGTCCGCTTCAGTTAGGCGGCGGCTACAATGCGATACGCTTGATTATTGCTGAGCCGTGCAACTTAAAAATGTGTGAGAAAATTGAGGTGCGCAGTGTTGTATGCTTTTTAAAAGCGCAGAAATCCAACCCGCAGAAATTTATAGACTGGTAACTGAGGATTACGGCAATGTGATGAACGAAGCGTCAGTTCGGAAATGATGGACAGAGGAACGTTCACGTACAAGATCGCTCGGGCCGGCGCTCGGTTGTGGCTGGCGGACTCAAAACAAGGACTGAAACAAAAATCAAAGAGGCAGACGTCTCACAATTAGTGGACTGCAGCGGCCTACTGTGAGACGCTTTAACGACTTCGCCGCGCCATTAAAAGCAAGCTGCGCGGAATGCTAACCAGTGGAGTCATCCCCTTTCACGATAATGCACGTCCATAGTCAGCGGAACTGACTCTGGACGTGCTTCAGCAGTTTCAGCGGGAAATGTTTCGACACGCACCACACAGTCCGGACTTAGCCCCGAGTAACTATTATTTATTCTCCAGACTGAAAGATGTATTGAGTGGACAACGCTACGGAAGTGATGACGAACTTAAATAAGCCGTTATTCATTGGTTCAAAACCTCAGCGGCAACTGAGTATGCAGAAGGGATAGAAAAGGTGATGAAACGGTACAACAGTTGCCCAAATCTGAACGGTGATTATGTAGAAAAGTAGCTTGGTGTCATACTGTAAGCAAAATGCAGTTTAGTTTAATTATACGAAATAAAAATTTCTGTAGAAAAAAAAGTTCCTTACTTTCCGAACTACCCTAGTAATTATTTGAATTAAATTAATTCATTCTTCCTTTGCAGCTTGATAGAGCAACTTCGCATTTGTATATGAAAAGTACGAAAATATGGATGTTCAACGGTAAGCAAATTGTTCAAATGTGTGTGAAATATTATGGGACTTAACTGCTACTGTCATCAGTCCCTAAGCTTACACACTACTTAACCTAAATTATCCTAAGGGCAAACACACACACCCATGCCCGAGGTAGGACTCGAACCTCCGGCAGGACCAGCCGCACAGTCCATGACTGCAGCGCCCTAGACCGCTCGGCTAATCCCGCGCGGCTAACGGTAATCATTTATTTAATTAACCGTTTGCCAGCTTGCAAGGTCACCATTGGACAATCGTCTTGCAGGCCGAAAACCAGTTAACTTCATAAGACAATGTCGTAGAAAATGTGTATTTTTGTACTTTCTAAATAACTCAACTAATTTCTTGAAACTGGGTAACAGTGAGGCAATAAATCCTTTTTATTTGACAAATTCAACGCAGAAGTTTACACATTTTCCATCGCATAGCAATGTTATTTTACACGGTTTAGTGCAATATTTATGTGAGTGGTTGTCAAACTTTTTTGCTCAAGAGGCAGTACTGACGTGCTGCGGTATCGATCGTAGTATTATAAGTAGGTAACCCGCATAAATCAGTATGTTATGAGCCCCCAGCAGTCCAGGGATGAGTTGACCACAGTACACAAGTACTGACTGTTAAAGTCGGCACCATTCCGAACACTTCGTGCCCTCTGTTCTCTGTTCCAGACAGCCACCACCAACAGCTGCCTCAAAGTTGTGGTAACTCCCTGGCGAAGAGTTGTGGGTTGAGCGGATGATTTAATTTATAAAAAAATGTAATTTGTATTTTGTAATTTACTAACAAAAGTAATTTGTATCTATATTTAATTTCATTGTGCAATATGAGATACGAGGAAGAGAGACACTGAGCATTCCCCCTCCCCCCCCCCCCCCCCCCCAAGCCAAATCATCTAACCCTGCAGTGACCGTGCTCTGCCCCTTGGATTAGCGGCCAACTTTACTTAGCTCACGGTCGAATTCAACATCATTTAAAATTCAACTCATTTTGAAGTATTACTGTCTGTAAGTACTTTTTGTTTCTTACTGAGCAGGAAAACTACACCCTCGGTTGCTGGTTACTCGATTATTGTAACATATGGCTGAGAGCCGGGGTGTCGTGCGAATAGTTGATTGGGACCGTAAGCGGCCTGTGGCCACAGGTTGAGGACCACTGAGTTATGATTCATATTTTCTCGCGTTGAATATTTCTGAACCTACGATTGAGTGTCTTTAGTCTATTCCTATGCCAGGGAAAAAGAAAAACAACAGAAAATGCAAATGTTTGAAAAACATTTCCTACTTTTCTGCAGCAGTCCGCTTGGTCACGAATTGGTGATCACTTCGTTGACTATGTCTGGAACCAGCCAAACGCTCTAGCCACATAGGAACTGCGACACTGATATTACAAAACAACACAAATTAACGTTATCGGAAAATAAATGTCTCATTTGTATAGAGGTACTATACTTTTGCCCTTTGCATGTATTTTCCTTCCGAAAGAAAATCCCAGATGGCTCTGGATTCGAAGACCAATCAGTGATGTACTGCCTTCAATTCACAACGTTTCCAGTCATTATGACGTTACTTCAGACTTCAAGAAGAATATAATAATTCCAATCCCAAGGAAAGTAGGCGTAGACAGATGTGAAAATTACCGAACTATCAGTTTAATAACTCACAGCTCCAAAATACTAATGGTTCAAATGGCTCTGAGCACTATGGGACTTAAATGCTGAGGTCATCAGTCCCCTAGAACTTAGAACGACTTAAACGTAACTAACATAAGGACATCACACACATCCATGCCTGAGCCAGGATTCCAACCTGCGACCGTAGTGGAAAATACTAACACGAATTCTTTACAGACGAATGGAAAAACTGGTAGAAGCCGACCTTGGGGAATATCAGTTTGGATTCCATAGAAACACTGGAACACGTGAGGCAATACTGACCTTACGACTTATCTTAGAAGAAAGATTAAGGAAAGGCAAACCTACGTTTCTAGCATTTGCAGACTTATAGAAAGCTTTTGACAATGATGACTGGAATACTCTCTTTCAAATTCTAAAGGTGGCAGGGGTAAAATACAGGGAGCGAAAGGCTATCTACAATTTGTACAGAAACCAGATGGCAGTTATAAGAGTCGAGGGACATGAAAGGGAAGCAGTGGTGGGGAAGGGAGTGAGACGGGGCTGTAGCCTCTCCCCGATGTTATTCAATCTGTATATTGAGCAAGCAGTAAAGCAAACAAAAGAAAAATTCAGAGTAGGTATTAAAATCCATGGAGAAGAAATAAAAACTTTGAGGTTCGCCGATGACATTGTAATTCTGTCAGAGATACAAAGGACTTGGAAGAGCAGTTGGACGGAATGGACAGTGTCTTGAAAGGAGGGTATAAGATGAACATCAACAAAAGCAAAACGAGGATAATGGAATGTAGTCGAATTAAGTCGGGTGATGCTGAGGGAATTAGATTAGGAAATGAGACACTTAAAGTAGTAAAGGAGTTTTGCTATTTGGGGAGCAAAATAACTGATGATGGTCGAGGTAGGGAGGATATAAAATGTAGACTGGCAATGGCAAGGAAAGCGTTTCTGAAGAAGAGAAATTTGTTAACATCGAGTATAGATTTAAGTGTCAGAACAGAAGCTTTCGAAATGTGGTGCTACAGAAGAATGCTGAAAATTAGATGGGTAGATCACATAACTAATGAGGAGGTACTGAATAGAATTGTGGAGAAGAGAAGTTTGTGGCACAACTTGACAACAAGAAGCGACCGGTTGGTAGGACATGTTCTGAGGCTATAAGTGATCACCAATTTAGCATTGGAGGGCAGCGTGGAGGGTAAAAATCGTAGAGGGAGACCAAGAGATGAATACACTAAGCAGATTCAGAGGGATGTAGGTTGCAGTAGGTACTGGGAGATGAAGAAGCTTGCACAGGATAGAGTAGCATGGAGAGCTGCATCAAACTAGTGTCTTGGACTGAAGGCCACAACAACAACAACAACATGACGCTACGTGCTTAACATAAAAGTAACATGCACAAATCTTATAACAAATGTAAATACCTACTATAATGTGGTAGCTGCAGTGTATTTGGTGATAAATGAAACAGCTTTTCAATAATTTTGAGTTTTCTACTGTGAGAAATTGTGCTCCGTTTCAATGACCCACCCGCCTTCCACGAAGTAATATTGGTAACGCCCCTGCCCCCTCCGACTGTCACTGTTAACCCTGCGTTATCCCCTCCCCCTCACGTATGTCATATTCTGCGTATGTTCTTGGTGACAAGTATGCGTAACGTGAAGCAAAAAATGTATGACAGTAACACAGATAGAATTGAAGGTACCGTAACTAAATTTATTGAATTTCATTTAAGTTTGGGGTTTATGAAAAGTCAGTGCTATCAGCGACGTTCCTGATCAACTTCAATCAGTGTACTTTTTTTTCCCTTATCACTCTATGACTTAGTACTCCGTCCTTGCTTTTCCTCTCCTTCAATATGGAAATGACAGGGCGAGAAATATGTCCCTTTGAACGCTTGTTAAAAGATATAGTAGGCGTAATTTCTTTCAGTCTGGCTGTGTGTGTACGTAAATGGATGCGTGGGCGAGCGATAAACGCAGAGAAGCGCATGAAAAAGCCAAGGCGTTTGACTGTGGAATTAGCACAGAGTGTGAATAAAGTGCGGCAGAATTATTGCGAAGGCGAGCGCTAAGCCAACCCGAAATCTTTTTAGGATTTTATACTTAGCCAAACCTTTCAGCGGTACACGTCACGTATAAGAATTTAATGTGTCTCAACCTCGAGCCCCGGTGATTTTATCTTCCGCATCTTTGTTGAATTCAGTCTCCGTTCGCTGCCTCCTTTCGTCGTGTGTTACACGGAATACCTTTCCAATATTACTCCGCTGGTAGCGAATAAAGTGGGCTTACCAGTGTCGTGGACGCAGCGTACGTTTCGGACTTTCTTTCGCCATCAGGCCTATTGCCAATTACGGAAATGGCGTCCTGAGTGCACGCGCATGTTTCCGGCTCTGCCAAATTGGAGCGACCGAGGAAGGATTTTAAAACGAGAGTGTAGCAGCACGAGGAAAGGTTCAGCACGAACAAGGAGACGGACGCTAGGAACTCTGCCGTTTCTTTCTTACTTAGTAATTCGCTTAAGTAACGGAGGCAGGCAGGGCAGCGTCCTATAGCAAGGAAGTGTTTATAAATAACTTACCTCACGTGGGAGAGCAGGAAAGAATTTGGGAACTGAAGGTTTCTTTCGGAATTTCATTCGGGCAGGTACGAAATGCTCGAGGCTCCGCAAATAAGGAAAAACTGCACATTAGAAAGTTCAGGAGTGCACGAGCCCCTCCCGCGATCAGAATAATAGAACCCATGCCTCCCGGGCCCTTAAAGGTCCGCCTGCAGCACAGTACCCAAGTCTCCTGCGGTCAGGTAAGGAACCTACTCCTCCCTTTCAAAGCCGATAGTAAAATGTACGTTTACAGTCGAAGCTGTAAAAGTTTTTTGTCGTATGTAATTAGTAAAAACGACTCTGATTATCCTTCGTGTCGAGATCAAAAGGAAAAGAGCCTGTAGCGCTTAAATACGAATTAGAGGCTTTTGTACCAGTTCGTTTAGCGCTACCCGGGCTTCACCACGAGGAGGCGAACTGTCTTACAACACAAAAATATTTACAGTTTACATGTTTTTATTTTTAAATTACACTCCTGGAAATTGAAATAAGAACACCGTGAATTCATTGTCCCAGGAAGGGGAAACTTTATTGACACATTCCTGGGGTCAGATACATCACATGATCACACTGACAGAACCACAGGCACATAGACACAGGCAACAGAGCATGCACAATGTCGGCACTAGTACAGTGTATATCCACCTTTCGCAGCAATGCAGGCTGCTATTCTCCCATGGAGACGATCGTAGAGATGCTGGATGTAGTCCTGTGGAACGGCTTAACCATGCCATTTCCACCTGGCGCCTCAGTTGGACCAGCGTTCGTGCTGGACGTGCAGACCGCGTGAGACGACGCTTCATCCAGTCCCAAACATGCTCAATGGGGGACAGATCCGGAGATCTTTCTGGCCAGGGTAGTTGACTTACACCTTCTACAGCACGTTGGGTGGCACGGGATACATGCGGACGTGCATTGTCCTGTTGGAACAGCAAGTTCCCTTGCCGGTCTAGGAATGGTAGAACGATGAGTTCGATGACGGTTTGGATGTACCGTGCACTATTCAGTGTCCCCTCGACGATCACCAGTGGTGTACGGCCAGTGTAGGAGATCGCTCCCCACACCATGATGCCGGGTGTTGGCCCTGTGTGCCTCGGTCGTATGCAGTCCTGATTGTGGCGCTCACCTGCACGGCGCCAAATACGCATGCGACCATCAGTGGCACCAAGGCAGAAGCGACTCTCATCGCTGAAGACGACACGTCTCCATTCGTCCCTCCATTCACGCCTGTCGCGACACCACTGGAGGCGGGCTGCACGATGTTGGGGCGTGAGCGGAAGACGGCCTAACGGTGTGCGGGACCGTAGCCCAGCTTCATGGAGACGGTTGCGAATGGTCCTCGCCGATACCCCAGGAGCAACAGTGTCCCTAATTTGCTGGGAAATGGGGGTGCGGTCCCCTACGGCACTGCGTAGGATCCTACGGTCTTGGCGTGCATCCGTGCGTCGCTGCGGTCCGGTCCCAGGTCGACGGGCACGTGCACCTTCCGCCGACCACTGGCGACAACATCGATGTACTGTGGAGACCTCACGCCCCACGTGTTGAGCAATTCGGCGGTACGTCCACCCGGCCTCCAGCATGCCCACTATACGCCCTCGCTCAAAGTCCGTCAACTCCACATACGGTTCACGTCCACGCTGTCGCGGCATGCTACCAGTGTTAAAGACTGCGATGGAGCTCCGTATGCCACGGCAAACTGGCTGACACTGACGGCGGCGGTGCACAAATGCTGCGCAGCTAGCGCCATTCGACGGCCAACACCGCGGTTCCTGGTGTGTCCGCTGTGCCGTGCGTGTGATCATTGCTTGTACAGCCCTCTCGCAGTGTCCGGAGCAAGTATGGTGGGTCTGACACACCGGTGTCAATGTGTTCTTTTTTCCATTTCCAGGAGTGTATTTCAATTAATACGGCAAGAAATTTGTGTATACATCTGAACTGCAGGAGCAGAACTGACTATGGTACTTGCTGTGGAAACTTTGGCAAGCATTTGTGGTTCTCTGTCTCTTGCAACTTAGTTCTGCCCCCATGGACGAAGGAAAAAGTGCGTTTCGGTCTACAGGAGTACCTCCTAAGTAGTCGCAGACGCTTACAGTTTCTCATACACAGGCATCGCTGACATAAAGCGCTCAACAAGCCACCGATCCAGCATTGGTAAACCAAATACAGAACAGAAACATTTCGATTTCATTTCTGTAATAACTTTGTACGGTATAGGGCAAATAAAAATAACCTAGACGAGTGGATGCAGTTGGACGTGAATGTATGCATATAACCACACCCCGACACGCGCGGACCACGTGCGCCCGCCCGCCACGTCATCCACACCAGTTCAGAGGCTAGTGCGGGATTAGCGGGTATTCGTTTTGAAAAGCTACGTGACAGCAAAGTCGTGGAAACGGTGTGGTTAGTTGTTTGCCGAGAAGTTCAATGGCGTCAAAGTGTGTAAGTAGGCTGCTTAGGATTTCACGTTGGTAACGTCACGTAGTGCTCTGTACGAAAATCGCTGACTGCGCTATTTGCAGTCTGTGGCTGGTTGGACTTATCGTTGGAGTGTCCGCTACTGTAGTGTTTGGCAGTTGGATGTGAACAGCGCGTAGCGTTCGGCAGTTGGAGGTGAACCGCCAGCAGTGGTGGATGTGGGGAGAGAGATGCCGGAGTTCTGAGATGTTAATATGAGCGGACGATCTGGACGTGTGTCCCTCAGAAAAAGGAAATTTGTCAAATTGGATGTCACGAATTGATATACAGGGGGTTACAAAAAGGTACGGCCAAACTTTCAGGAAACATTCCTCACACACAAAGAAAGAAAATATGTGGACATGTGTCCGGAAACGCTTACTTTCCATGTTAGAGCTCATTTTATTACTTCTCTTCAAATCACATTAATCATGGAATGGAAACACACAGCAACAGAGCGTACCAGCGTGACTTCAAACACTTTGTTACAGGAAATGTTCAAAATGTCCTCCGATAGCGAGGATACATGCATCCACCCTCCGTCGCATGGAATCCCTGATGCGCTGATGCAGCCCTAGAGAATGGCGTATTGTATCACAGCCGTCCACAATACGAGCACGAAGAGTCTCTACATTTGGTACCGGGGTTGCGTAGACAAGAGCTTTCAAATGCCCCCATAAATGAAAGTCAAGAGGGTTGAGGTTAGGAGAGCGTGGAGGCCATCGAATTGGTCCGCCTCTACCAATCCATCGGTCACCGAATCTGTTGTTGAGAAGCGTACGAACACTTCGACTGAAATGTGCAGGAGCTCCATCGTGCATGAACCACATGTTGTGTCGTACTTGTAAAGGCACATGTTCTAGCAGCACAGGTAGAGTATCCCGTATGAAATCATGATCACGTGCTCCATTGAGCGTAGGTGGAAGAACGTGGGGCCCAATCGAGACATCACCAACAATGCCTGCCAAAACGTTCACAGAAAATCTGTGTTGATGTCGTGATTGCACAATTGCGTCCGGATTCTCGTCAGCCCACACATGTTGATTGTGAAAATTTACAATTTGATCGCGTTGGAATGAAGCCTCATCCGTAAAGAGAACATTTGCACTGATATTAGGATTGACACATTGTTGAATGAACCATTCGCAAAGTGTACCCGTGGAGGCCAATCAGCTGCTGACAGTGCCTGCACACGGTGTACATGGTACGGAAATAACTGGTTCTCCCGTAGCACTCTCCATACAGTGACGTGGTCAACGTTACCTTGTATAGCAGCAACTTCTCTGACGCTGACATTAGGGTTATCGTCAACTGCATGAAGAATTGCCTCGTCCATTGCACGTGTCCTCGTCGTTCTAGGTCTTCCCCAGTCGCGAGTCATAGGCTGGAATGTTCCGTGCTCCCTAAGACGCCGATCAATTGCTTCGAACGCCTTCCTGTCGGGACACCTTCGTTCTGGAAATCTGTCTCGATACAAACGTACCGCGCCACGGCTATTGCCCCGTGCTAATCCATACATCAAATGGGCATCTGCCAACTCCGCATTTGTAAACATTGCACTGACTGCAAAACAACGTTCGTGATGAACACTAACCTGTTGATGCTACGTACTGATGTGCTTGATGCTAGTACTGTAGAGCAATGAGTCGCATGTCAACACAAGCACCGAAGTCAACATTACCTTCCTTCAATTGGGCCAACTGGCGGTGAATCGAGGAAGTACAGTACTTACTGACGAAACTAAAATGAGCTCTAACATGGAAATTAAGAGTTTCCGGACACATGTCCACATAACATCTTTTCTTTATTTGTGTGTGAGGAATGTTTCCTGAAAATCTGGCCGTACCTTTTCGTAACACCCTGTATATTATGACTTTTGAACACTATTAAGGTAAATACATTGTTATCTATCAAAATCTTTCATTTGCTAACTATATGCTTATCAGTAGTTAGTGCCTTCAGTAGTTAGAATCTTTTATTTAGCTGGCAGTATTGGCGCTCGCTGCATTGCAGTAGTTCGGGTAACGAAGATTTTTGTGAGGTAAGTGATTCATGAAGGGTATAGGTTATTGTTAGTCAGGGCCATTCTTTTGTTTGGGTTATTGAAAGTCAGATTGCGTTGCGCTACAAATATTGTGTGTCAGATTAGTGATGATCAGAATAAGTAAAGAGAGAACTGAGTATGTTCAGTTTTGTTCAGCTGTTTGAAAATCAAATAACGTAAGAGTTTTTCCAGCACTGTCATTCTTTAACACAAAGGGGACGTTTCAAGCGCTACTGACAACCATCATAGTCTGCCAGAACTGCAGCAGAACATTTCGGATGGGAGTGCAGCAATCCCAGCACTCCAGCTTCAATCCGCCTTCTCAACTTGCTGACCAGGGCCCAAAAGTGCCAAGAGATGAATGGTGGTCACTTTCAACATCTGCTGTAGTCAGGGTTAGTTCAGTATTTACTTTCCTCTGCTGTGTTCCTTTGTATCCCGGAATTCTGTTCTCCGGACCACTTTTATTTCCTCCACCTTCTATATTTTGTCACCAGACCTCTGTTAGATGAAATTTACAACCTTGGAGTGTAATATTAGTCCCCACTTCTCTTCCAGCTTTCATAATGATTTCTTTAAAATCCGAAAATATCGTCGACGGAGATAATTTCAGACCTAGATTAATACATCTATCAACAATTGTTGAAAATACTTGATAATATGGAGTTTTCTTATCCTTGTATAAAGAAAATTATTCAAATATATGTCCATTAACAATCCCATGGATCGTAAGTAACTGGCAAACTTTTTGCAGTACTTGAAAGTTCCATCAATATATACTGTATTACATCAAATGTTTTGAACTTTCCAGCTTCACTAAATATTACACCGTTTCTGTCAGCATAATTACATATGAACAAATCTGTCCCGTCTGTATGTTGCACACTCAATGTATTCAGAACAACACGAACCTCCTGAATACTTGTAGGTAATTTCGGTAGAGTTTTCCATCTAGCTGTGTAAATAGATTTACAAAATCTATCGAAATCTTTAATGGTTATCGCTTTTGGGTGTTCTCCTTTCAGCTATTTAAGTGCTGATAGAAAAAAAAAATCGCAACACTAAGTAGTTGTGCAACCTAAACGAGCATTGATAGGCATGTTTCTATATCTGAAGGATGATGTCTACTCAAATTTAGCGCCAGTTGCATCAGAGTTGCGCTAGTAGCACCACTTTGAGGGTGAAAACCAGCTTTGCTGTAAATACACACTGTATCGGTAGTGACCGTTAGTTACCTTTGAGACTGGACGTGGTGAGTTGACGTTTGTCAACATGGAGCAACCTGTTGTTCAGCAGGACAATGGTAGACCAGGCACGAGCACTGCGACATCTGCAACAGTCCGACTCCTTGGATTCACTGTCGCCGATCATCCTCCATAGAGTCCCGACTTGGCACCATCTGATTTTCATATGTTTCCACCTTCGAGCACTTGACTTTGAAGGTGATGAAGAGGTGCAAGCAGGGATGAGGCTGTGGCTCCGTCAATAGTCATTCTAGAGTCACGATATCGAAAAACTGGTCTCCCGTTGTGAGAAATGCGATCGTCGCGAATACGACTATTTTGAGAAGGGTAGTTGGTTTGGGGAGCAAAGTGATAAAACTACGGGGCCATCAGTCCCCTTTTCCTCATTCAAACAGGCCTCGAGTTAAAGTAAGTTCCAAAAGGAGTCGGGGAAAGTAAACAGCATAAAAATAACTTCAAATGACACTGAAAGACAAAATGGCAGAAGCTAACAAAAAGGGGAAAAGTACACTAAAAGGAAAATAAAGAAGGATAAGCGAGCCGTCCTGCAACACACTTAAATTTCAAGCCTGAAAAACAAGGCTAGAGGAACACAGATAGGGAAAAGACGAACACCAAGGCGAACAAACAGCAAAGAAAGAGCGAGGAAGAGCTAAAATGGAGGGAGGGTGGAGGCCAGGGAGAGAAGGCCGAATGCCCACCCTTAGATTATGTGATATAAAAACCCTCACTAGTAAAACGTAAAACAACATCAGCCATTGAGGCATTGTCTCCCAACGCCATTGGCAGTGACGTGGGTAGGTTAAAAGTCTGTTGCAGAGCGGCTGAAATTGAGCAGTTCAACAAGATGTGGACGACAGTCGTGAGAGAGTCAAAGCGACACCAAGGTGGGTCCTCGCAATGGAGGAGGTGTCCATGTGTTAGCCAAGTATGGCTGATTCAGAACCGGCAAAGGACAAGGAGACACTGCAGTGGCTCACATGGATGAGCGCCATACGTTTGTTGTCTCCTTGATAACACGACATTTATTTGGTGTACTGAGGGAAGCCAACAAGACCGTCAACCAATGATCCATCGGTGTAGACTATTTCTATGTAAGTGGACACACAGGAAAGACGGTAGAGGGGAAAGTGTCGAGTTCAGTAAGAAGCGACCAGACACAGAGTTCAAGGAGATTCCCTGATCTGGGCTGCCTTTGCAGGAGATGGATCGCTTTCTTAGGGAAAAGGAGATGGTAATTTGGATAGTGAGGTAAACTACAAATGTGGGCAGTATAATTTGCAAGCTGTAGTTGCCGCCAGAGTCGCAGTGGAGGAATGCCAGCTTCCACGAGGAGGCTGTTCACTGGGCTCATTCGGAAAGCTCCCGTCACAAGCGGAACTCTACAGTGGTGGATAGGGCCCAGCAGCTGCAGCACTGTAGAGTGATCAGCACCCCACTCAGTGTGGCTCAGGTATCAAATGATATTAAGATGCCGCCATCATTTTCCTTAAGCTGATGAAAATGTGGAAGCCAAGTTAAGCGGAAGTCGAAGATGAGTCCTAAAAAGAGGTAAGTCTGCACTACACAAAGTAGTTGGTTATCGAGGTAAAATCTTGGATTTTGGTGGACAGTACAACGATGACAGAACCTCATGACGCAAGTCTTGGCGGCCATAAACTGAAAGCCGTGAGGGAGGGCCCATGACTGCGCCTTTCATATGGCTCCCTGCAGCCGCCGTTCAGCCACACCAATAGAAGAGCAGCAGAAGGAAATACAAAAATCGTCGGCACATAGGAAGGGAGATATTGAGGATCCCATTGCTAGTACAAGAACATGAATGGCAATTAAAAAGAGTAGGTCACTCTGGACAGAGCCGTGCAGGACCCTATTCTCTTGGATATTGGGCACACTGTGGGAATCACTGACGTGAACTCTGGAAGTGCTGAGCGACAAGTTCTGTATAAAAACCTGAGACCCCACTCATGCAGAGTAGAGAGAATGTGGTGTAGCCAAGTGGTCTCGTAGGCCTTTGTCAGGTCAAAAAAACGGCAATAAGGTGCTGCCGCCGGGAAAAGGCCAATCGAATGGCAGACTCCAGGCGGACCAAGCTGTCGGTGGTGGAGCGCTCTGGGACGGAGCCAGAAGGCCACCAGGCCACCATACATTTGAACAGCTTGCACAGAACGTTGGTGAGGCTGATAGGACGATAGCTATCCACATCTAGCGGGTTCTTACCACACTTTAGCACTGGAACGATTATGCTCTCCCACCTCTGCGACGAGAATACGCCATCGCTCCAGATGCAGTTGAAGATTGCAAGGAAGTGGCGCTGGTAATCCACTGACAGATGTTTAATTATTTGGGAATGGATGCAGCCGGGACCAGGGGTGTGTCAGGATAGTCAGCAAGAGCTCTGAGATATTCCAACTCACTGAAGAGAGCATTATACAACTCAGGATGGCGTGGAGCAAAAGAGAGGTGTTATCGTTCCACCCACTCTATGAAGAGATGAAAGGCAAGGCGGTAATTCTCAGACACAGAGGTGCGAGCATAATGCTCCCCAAGACGCTCTGTGATTACGTCTGGAATGGCTGATACAGTTCCTTGTGTGGAAATTCCAGGTACACCTGCAGGGGTCTGATAGCCATAAATGCACTGAAGCTTGGTCCAAACCTGGGAAGGAGAGGTTTGTGTTCCAATGGTGAAGACATATCGTTCCGAACACTCCTGCGTCCGTCATTTGATGAGCAGGCGAACCTGGGCACGGAGCCATTTGAAGGCAATGAGGTTCCCCAAGGATGGGTGGCGCTTATGACGTTGGAGGGCCCACCTACGGTCCCTAAGGGTGGCAGCGATTTCCAGCGACCACCAAGGCTCCGATTTCCGCCTGGGGCAGACTGAGGAACAATGTATTTCCGATTCAGCTGCTGCATCAACAGTAGTAGTCATGGTGTGGCTCACCTCTTCGATGTTGCCATGCAATGGATATACATAAGTGATAGTGGAGGTGAAAGTGCCCCAGCCAGCCTTTGGAAAATCTCAACTGGGCAAGTGTCTAGATGAGCGATACTGGGCTAGGAACAGGAAGAGTGGAAAGTGGTCACTACCAAACAAGTCGTCGTGAGCTCCCCAATGGGTAGCTGCGAAAAGGCCAGAATATGTGCCACTCTGAAATGTGTGGTGCAAAGGTCGAGTTGAGTCCATAGGTCATCGACATCTTTACCACAGCCAGTAACCTTGATCCCACCCCACAAAGGGTTATGGGCGTTAAAACTCACCCAGAAGAAGAAAAGGTGAGGGGAATTGGAAGATTAGTGAAGCCAATACATGGGGCAGACTTCACCATCTGTAGGCAGGTAGATGTTATAGATCGTAATTTCCTGTGTTGTCCTCACCCTGACAGCCACAGCTTCTAAAGATGTTTGATGGGCACAGGTTCGCTACAGTAAGCTCTTAGATACAAACTCCACCTGACAGTCTGTCACAGTCAGGACAGTTTTTGTAATACCTGTGATAGCCATGAGACGCAGAGCTCCATGTTATAGGAAACCAGATTTCCTGGAGGGCAACGCGAAAATCAGGTGTAACGCTTAAGAGTTGTCACAATTCAGTAGGCTGGGAGAAAAGACCGCTGCAGTTCCATGGGGTGATGAGGCTGTCAGTCATCTGGGCAGGCATGAAGGGACTAAGGAGGCGTTTTACGTCTCAGGATCACCTGCCACCACTGGTTGAGCGCTGGTAGCCAGGACCATTGCGTCTGAAGCGTCAGCCAAATCCAGGTCTTTCGGGGACGCTAGAATCTCCACCTCATCCTCAGTACTGTTACGTAGTAGTGGTGTGGGGCCACTGGAGTCTCCGTTCCTTAACAGTCTTCTTCTTGGACTGTTTGCCCTCTCGCTGCTATTTAGGAACTTGCTAGGAGGGCTTCTCAGAAGCAGATTCGGGTACGAATGAAGACGGTGAAACCCTCCGACCAGCAGGTAGTGGCTCCTTCAGCCACTGGCTGGTGTCCACTTTCGCACTTATAGAGACCTTGAAAGGGAAAGTCCCGAGGCACTCCTTCCATGGAGAGGAGCTGGAGGTGGCAGTTACTTCTCCAGCTGGGCAGAGCGGACCTGTGTCCCCAGCGTTTGGGGGTCATTGCCTCACAATGGGGAAGCTTTGGGAGCAACTGTTGGACTGTGCCCCCAACCACCAGGAGGAGGGATGGGTGGCTCTGAGGTCCCACTGTAGAAGGTTTAAATGACGAGACTGTCGTCACTAAGGAGGCTGACATTGTCATGGCTGCAGCGTAAGACAGGATGACTTGTAGATGGCTCTGAGCACTATGGGACTTAACGTCTGAGGTCATCAGTCCCCTAGAACTTAGAACTACTGAAACCTAACACACGATCGAACAGCGGAGGAGTGGTACTCAAGCGTAAACTTTAGGTTACAATATCTCCGGATGTAATTAACATTTTACAGTGCAACAAACGCCACTGATTAGGTATTTGTTTATACGTTCAGATGTGCTAACAAAACTAACGGGGTTCCATTTAAAAAAACGTAGGTTTGTGTTAAAAAACATACTTCCGTGCATTTTTTTATGGTTTGTATTAACCAATTACACTAGCCCCTCTCCTCACGTTCGGTCTGTGGAATCGATTCGACAGTATTTGATGTGGTTTACGAAATATATCCAGCGGTAACGTTAGGTGACTCACCCTGTATATCTTTAAAATACTTCCAATGAATTTCCGTCTGGCATCTCGTAATTCCTTCTGTTTGTTTTATGCGGTCATTCCATTTAAGGTTGCAGTGGATGGCTACTCCTTGTTAATTTACTGCAGTTAATGCTTCCAGTGATTTGTCGCCAATAGTGTAATTGAACAGATGTGGATCGCTTCGCTCATTTCCGCGCAAGACACTAAATTTGCTTACGTCCACTGTTAACTGGCCAACTTGTTGCACCAATCGTCGATCCTCTTGTAAGTCTTCCTGCATTTTGCTATGGTCCTCTGGCATTGAGACCTTCCTATAGTAGACAGCATCATCCGCAAATATCCTCCTGAAGCCTCCACCGTCATACACTACATCGTTGCTATAAATTTCAAAGAGTAGCTGCTCTTTAACACTATTCGCCTCCATAGCCAAGCTAACTAACGCACGCCTGTGCAGTGGTACTAGCCTCGGAGATCGCTCCATTCGAATCGTGTTGGTGTATGAAACTTTCAATGCCTGTATTTGCTCGGAAAGGGGAGGAGAGTTCGCGGGGTAAAGTGGCTCATCATCTATGTTTGCGCCAGTGTCCTGGATCAAATACCAAACCTCTCCCCAGTGTCTCATAAAGTTGAGGGCATGAGACACTGTTGATGGTGTTCTGTCCATCTGATGGGGACGCTAATGCCGGCGGGCCCCTTGATTCTATCCGAGAGGTTTAGGCTATATGACTGCATCGAGTTTCAGACTCTCCCTTTTCTCATCATCACACAACACAAGTGTGACACATCGATTACACTCACTTACATTAAAAAAAATACATATATGACTATTCTAACTTATTCCTGAGAAAAGTGGCAATTGTGTGCATCAGTAGAAAACTCTCAGACTAGTTGGCTGAGGAAACTCCTTCCAACTAGTTGGCCAAACATATCCCTTGATGTCTCCCAGCCGAAAATTCTATACAGCCTTGAAGTACTCAGGAAATTACATTTGTCAGTTTTGTTCCGTTCTCTCTGCTAGGAGGTCCTGTAACCAGTGACAAATCTAGTCCGCTGCTCAGTAAGCTCGTGCTTCGTTCACTAAACGACACAGCTGAATTGTATCGAATAGTTTCTGGAAATCGTCGCGACTCGTTCTGCTGCAACGTAATGACTAAACTCGACGAAATACAGGGTGGTTATAGTTAAACTGTTGCTACGTGAGAGGGTCCCCAAGAAAATCGAGGGATCACAGGACGATTAAACTTCGTGGAAACGCCGGCCGCTGTGGCCGAGAGGTTCTAGGCGCTTCAGTCCGGAACCACGCTGCTGCTACGGTCGCAGGTTCGAATCCTGCCTCCGGTATGGGTGTGTGTGATGTCCTTAGGTTAGTTAGGTTTAAGTAGTTCTAAGTCTAGGGGACTGATGACCTCAGATGTTAAGTCCCATAGTGCTTAGAGCCATTTGAACCTTCGTGGAAACATTTGCAAGGACATGTGGAAGAGAAATAACGAATTAACCACTTAGAGAAACAATTTAATTTTCGTATCAGAGGGTCATGTTCGTTAATTGCACACCGAACTAAAGCTCCAAGTTAGAAATGTTGCTCAATGTAACGATCATCTGCATTCAAGACAGCCTGGAGCCGTACCAGAGATGTAAGTGATCGCTTGCTTTATCACAGATATATGAGCAAGTGATGCTAAACGTTATTACCTTTACAGCTATAAAAAGGTATTATCTACTCAACAACCTTCAAATCGTCAGCTACACACTTAATTTTTATATACGAAATTAGTAAAGTTACTCGTGGTACTTCTGTTGCCTTTGTCTGCTTTCACTTTCAAAACTCAAATTAATAATCAAGTTAACTAAATTAGTACGAATGAATTCTGAATTGCTGGAGGAGCCATGTATCACCACAATGAAATAAAAACAGTGAATGGCTGTAGTAGTATGAATGAGAACATTGGCATATTTAAGTTTCCAAACGTATAATGACAAGCGTTTATTCATCCTTTTATAACTACAAACAAGCTGTTAATCTTACAAAAAAATGACAAACATAAATCATGAAAATAATGTTGCTTCATGGGCAAAGAATTCAATGGGGAGGAAACTCTAAAAAGTTCTCCCCAGAATTAGTCCCTTTTAAAACGCAATCACACTCCGTTAACATGAATCCACTATGAGGCCAAATTCTGTTCAAATGGAATCAGCTACGACCAGATGCACCACAAACTATGGTACACTGGAGAACAAGGGGTGTGAATATCATTTAACAACCCTAAACCGGTGCAGCAATACTTCATTCTTTCGCCTAGATTCAGGCAACAGCAGGAAACGGCACGCTGTGGGCGACGAGCGGAATGCGGTGGCACCTGTTAAGTTCTGAAGTGTCCATAAAAACTTGCAAACTACGCGAGGGACTGATGACCTCAGAAGTTAAGTCCCATAGTGCTCATACCCATTTGAACCGTTTGAACCAAACTTACGGACTGACATTCCGATTATCAGACTGCGGGAAACCTCCCTATCACGGACCTGAAATCCCTGGCAAACCAATTTGATTCACAGGCATGATGAATACTGAGAAGAATTGTGTCCCCAAGACTCGTGCAGTTATTCTTGAACCAAAAAAAAAAAAAAAAACCGCAGTTTTCACGTTCTTCCAACACATACCTTTCCTGTGGCGTGACACGCTACTAATACAGCAATGTTCAAGTGTTGAACCAACCAGTTTCATCATAAATCCGAGATATTTTCCCCAAGAAATCGGCACATTCCTATCCACGAAATAAATTTCTATCTGAGGAACATTAGAGAACACCGGTACGTCACAAATTTGCGGTAAATCATCAATGTGAAGACAGTGCTGGACAGAAAACTACAACGCCAAGCTCATTGATCAGGTGACACAGGACAAGATCTTATCCTCTAATTATAATAATAAATCACCCTAAGTGTAAACAAATAAAGAACAATACGCTAAATGACTACATAAACGAATCGAGGTCAAATGATTCTCAGCACTAACTTAACGGTCTAACTGTACAAGTTTTATCCTATGAAGGGTTTCACACGGCAGGTGTGATGAATCTCTGACTTCTTGGATTTCAGTGTTTCGAGTTCGACCGTGTTTGGATGGGCTATCCTACGAGCTCGAACAAGTCCGATATAGACTGAGTAAAATTTGTGGCACAGATCCTTTTGCTCAATCGATATTCAGAAGCTTTTGATGAAGGTTTTTTGGACAGTCTGAAATCCTCGTTTTCGAGCTTTCCTGTCTCAAGTATCCTTTCTCTTTGCACCTGCCACCCGCAGACGTCTGAGAGGCAGCTCTAGCATATATTTATGTTGTTTCCGGGTTCGCAGCAGGAAGTCAATTACCTCACGAATCAGGTCACTGGTCTGCTACTTTTTGACAAGGTCACTAGTTCCATTCTTGTGACCCCCCGGTGGCAGCTGATTCATTACGTCCTGGAAATCGTGTAAGAAGGTATCCCAGATGGCGTGCCTTTTCGAGCAGTAGATGCAGAAGAGATTCTCGAGGGTTTTCATTATTCTCTCCGCCGGCGACGATTGGGGATGCCTTATGGATTCTCATCCTGTGCCCTCTCAACGTGACCTGCTATTTGTTTCAACTAAACTGGCGTCCATTCTCGGATATGATTCTGTCCACATATCCTACTTGTGACGGGAAAGCTTTGCAAAAAGCTTCGCTCGCCGTTTGCGCGGTAGCCTTCTTCAGTGGCGTCAATGTGACGTATTTAGACGTTAGCTCCACAACTAGTAGGTAGCAGTACCCCCTAGCTGTGCGTGGGAGAGATCCCATAAGATCTGTGGCGGCCATATGCTTTGGTTTAGTCGGAATGAAAGGGTACTGTGGCACTTTCATTGTGACTGTTGTGTGTTTCGATCTCTGACATGCCTTACACAACGCCAGTACTGTCCTTCCCCTCTATTCATTATGCTTAAAATGTCACTGTGTGTGTAGCTTCAAATAGCACTTTCTGGCACCGAAAGGCGCGTAACTCAAGTGTGTGTGCCATATCACTTTATTTACGTGTTCATCAGGAATGCAGACGCGGCACAATGCACCTTCCCCTTCACCACGATAGTACAGCACCTCTTTACGTAACAAATGTTGTTGTTGTTGTGGACTTCAGTCCTGAGACTGGTTTGATGCAGTTCTCCATGCCACTCTATCGTGTGCGAGCTTATTCATCTCCCAGTACTTACTGCAAACTACATTCTTCTGAATCTGCTTAGTATATTCATCTCTTCGTGTCCCTCTACGATTTGTACCCTCCACGCTGCCCTACAATGCAAAATTTGTTATCCCTTGATGCCTCAGAACATGTCCTACCAACCGGTCCCTTCTTCTAGTCAAGTTGTGCCACAAACTCCTCTTCTCCCCAATTCTATTCAATACCTCCTCATTAGTTATGCGATCTACCCATCCAATCTTCAGCATTCTTCTGTAGCACCACATTTCGAAAGCTTCTATTCTCTTCTTGTCCAAACTGTTTATCGTCCATGTTTCACTTACATACATGGCTACACTCCGTACAAATACTTTCAGAAACGACTTCCTGACACTTAAATCTATACTCGATGTTAACAAATTTCTCTTCTTCAGAAACGATTTCCTTGCCATTGCCAGTCTACATTTTATATCCTCTCTACTTCGACCATCATCAGTTATTTTGCTCCCCAAATAGCAAAGCTCCTTTACTACTTTAAGTGTCTCTTTTCCTAATCTAATTCCCTCAGCACCACCCGACTTAATTCGACTACATTCCATTATCCTCGTTTTGCTTTTGTTGATGTTCATCTTATATCCTCCTTTCAAGACACTATCCATTCCGTTCAACTGCTCTTCCAAGTCCTCTGCTGTCTCTGACAGAATTACAATGTCAACGGCAAACCTAAAAGTTTTTATTTCTTCTCCATGGATTTTAATACCTACTCCGAATTTTTCTTTTGTTTCCTTTACTGCTTCCTCAATATACAGATTGTGTAACATCGGGGAGAGGCTACAACCCTGTTTCACTTCCTTCCCAACCACTGCTTCCCTTTCATGCCCCTCGACTCTTGTAACTGCCATCTAGTTTCTGTACAAATAGAACTGCCTAATTTTCGTTTCTGCTCGGTCCTTGATTCTGCCCATCGAGACTGATAGAGCTGGGTCTTTTTCCTGTTCTCTCCTGATGTCTTTCAAGCTCACGGTCATATAACCTCCAAATGCTACATTTTTTATATAGTAAAGACTGATGTGCTCCTCCTGCAGTGGAATCACACTGTTTCTCTCCAATCCTCGTCCCCAAGTATGTGTGTGATTGCAAAATGAAATTCTTGTAATGCGAGAACCCACTTTGTCTGTCTTTTATTGCAGAGTTTTGCTGTGAGAAGAAACTCTAACGCCTTGTGGTCGTTCTATACTCTCGGTTTTCGACCATACAAGCATAATCTGAATTTCTCGAAGCCCCAGGTGACCGCCAGTGCTTCCAACTCGGTGACTGATTTTTTGCTCGGGTTACAGGTTCCGAAAGCTATGGTTTTGTGTATCATATTAACACCTTCTTCGAACCTCTGGAAGATCACAATCTCCAGACCAGAATAAGAGATGTCCGTGACCACAAAATCCCTCCTCTAGAGTGGGGTGACACAGGATTGGCGCATTAGTGAACGAGTTTTTGAGTGCTTGAAATTCATCCTCAGTTGCATCGTCCCATACCCATATAGACTTCTCTCCAGTTGGTTGACAAAGCTGTGGTGTTGCCAACTGTTTTATGTGTGCCAACTTCTTATAGAAACTGACAATTCCAAGAAACCCACAGAGTTTTTTTTTCGTTGATATAGGAAATCTAGCTATTGCTTCTACTTTTTCTGGATGTGGAGATATTCCTTCTGCTGTAATGACGTGACCTAGTAATTTGACTTTGGACATCTCGATACATGATTTGGTAATATTTGCAATGACACCACACTCAGTCACCGAGTTGGAAGCAGTGGCAGCCCTATGGGGCTTCAAGAAATTCAATATTCTTCTTGCATGGTCGAAAAAGGAGAGTATGCTTTGACCACACTCTGAAGGTACGGATGATTTCCTCTAACGTCATGTTGTGTTGCCTCCACGTCGGCTCTACAATCAGAAGGTCATCCACATATCCGGTGATCCTTCGCTTAATAGAGTCACTAAGTATTCTGTCTAGTCTCCTAATGAAAGCAGGCGAAGAGTCATTCAGACCAAATGGTAGCCTTTTGAATTGATAGCATTTACCGAAGGTAAAAAAAATGCCCTATGTTTCCGGCCGTCGGGACAGAGGGTTGTTTGCCACAACCTTTATCTTAAATCGATCATGGAGAATACAATGACTCCATGGAAATTTTGTAGCAGCTCTTCCAGCCACTCCATTCGGTCCGTTTCCGGTTCAGTGTATCGTGCTGATTTTGCGCGAATCTGGTACCAAGCGAATCATGCCGTCTTGTTTCTCAGCCATGGGTGATTGGATTAGTGTACGTGGAAATTAGAATTACATTAATACCTGCAGCTGCTGACTGGCGTTGATATATATCAACGGGGATAGGTGAAAAAGTGTGCCTCGCCCGGGACTCGAACCCGGGATCTCCTGCTTACATGGCCGACGCTCTATCCACCTGAGCCACCGAGGGCACGGAGGATAGCGCGACTGCAGGGACTATCTCGCGCCTCCCGTGAGACCCACATTCTCACCTTGTATGTCCACACACTACATTCGTAGTGTCCCACCCCAACACACTCATTACTCGTGGAAGACATTATTACCAGGTACCGTAAGAGTTCAGGTAATATGTGTGCATCCACACAAAAGAAGAAAGTCATGCCCGGTATCGCCAGAACTATATACTTACATGGATATGGTGTCTGTTCTTTCGGACATGTCAGAAAGAACAGACACCATATCCATATAAGTATATATTGTACGTGGAGGTCGCTGGTTCGATATTATCGTCATTTTCTTAATCACCAAGTAGACTTTAAAACGCTATACCAGTGCAATCATGTAAGGAGGCACAAAAAATTTGTTGTAGTCCCGTACCCGGAATACATATTCTAAATTTCTAATTGCACCTGTCTTTTGCAAAAATACATCGGCCTTCTCCCTTAACAGACTCTCCAAATCCTCCTTGTCACACGTTGGGATACTGTCTAGGTTTCTCAACATGCAATCTATTGCCTGATGCACCTCTTGCTTCATTTGTGTACACGCCTCTTGTGCTTTTGATCTACTTCCGTATCGATGTGCAGTTCCACATCTCCTTCCCCATTGGTAGTGTAGCTCAGATTTAACCGCCCTACCGGGATCTGTGCTCGTATTGTGCGATCCGCAAATGACAGTCTGACCACGCTCTCTTTGTGTAGGGTTAGTTCAGGAAAAAAGGAAACAAAAGAAAAATTTGGAGTAGGTATTAAAATCCATGGAGAAGAAATAAAAACTTTGAGGTTCGCCGATGACATTGTAATTCTGGCAGAGACAGCAAAGGACTTGGAAGAGCAGTTGAACGGAATGGATGGTGTCTTGAAGGGAGGATATAAAATGAACATCAACAAAAGCAAAACGAGGATAATGGAATGTAGTCGAGTTAAGTCGGGTGATGCTGAGGGAATTAGATTAGGAAATGAGACACTTAAAGTAGTAAAGGAGTTTTGCTATTTGGGGAGCAAAATAACTGATGATGGACGAAGTAGAGAGGATATAAAATGTAGACTGGCAATGGCAAGGAAAGCGTTTCTGAAGAAGAGAAATTTGTTAACATCGAGTATAGATTTAAGTGTGAGGAAGTTATTTCTGAAAGTATTTGTATGGAGTGTAGCCATGTATGGAAGTGAAACATGGACGGTAAATAGTTTGGACAAGAAGAGAATAGAAGCTTTTGAAATGTGGTGCTACAGAAGAATGCTGAAGATTAGATGGGTAGATCACATAACTAATGAGGAAGAATAGGATTGGGGAGAAGAGAAGTTTGTGGCACAACTTGACCAGAAGAAGGGATCGGTTGGTAGGACATGTTCTGAGGCATCAAGGGATCACCAATTTAGTATTGGAGGGCAGCGTGGAGGGTAAAAATCGTAGAGGGAGACCAAGAGATGAATACACTAAGCAGATTCAGAAGGATGTAGGTTGCAGTAGGTACTGGGAGATGAAGAAGCTTGCACAGGATAGAGTAGCATGGAGAGCTGCATCAAACCAGTCTCAGGACTGAAGACCACAACAACAACAACAGTTCACCCCCTTGTCAGTTAACCACGAGTCGAGTCTGAAACTGCAGCTCGGTGCGCTTCTCCGTCAAGGCACCTTTTATTCTTGTCTTAGTGATACTGAGCACAGCCCAAGGGTGCTTTTCGGTTCATCTGTTGTATGCACTCTCTGATGTGGCCGTAATGTGGTTCCCACTGTAGATACTTCCCGTCAGCCAGACGTCATTTACTGTTACATGAATGATGGGTTGTAAATGCTGTCTGTCAATCATGCACGTAACAATTCTTCTATGTCCTCCGATTCCAAAAAGTAAATGTTGCCCATTCCGATATTATCCGCGTCTTCATTTTGGGCTGAGGCTGCAGCGTCCGTCAGTCAGATCCTAGGCGGACTTCTGCTGCAGTTTCTGTTTGAGGGGTTAGGTGGTCTGATTTCCATTACGTTGTTCTGGTGAACAACTTCTCGGACTTCGCCTATGAATCCCTCCATTATTCCTTGTTTGCCCTGTGTTCCAGACCGGCTGCACGGAGCGGTTACTATTTTGCATTTCTCTCCTGTCGCTATTTCCGTTTTCGTGAAAGGTACCACCATGTGTCCCCCCACCCCCGCCCCCTGTTTCTATTATTCCACTGAGGCACATTATTAAATCTTTCACCTTGATACTGATTTCTAGTTGCCATGTTTTTGTTTCTACTCTGCCCATCATTATTGCCTCCAGATACATTTTGCGAGTTTCGTTCGTTATGTCTCATTGGGTTCAAATGGTTCTGAGCACTATGCGACTTAACTTCTGAGGTCATCAGTGGCCTAGAACTTACAACTAATTAATCCTAACTAACCAAGGACATCACACACATTCATGCCCGAGGCAGGATTCGAACCTGCGACCGTAGCGGTCGCTCAGTTCCAGACTGTAGCGCCTAGAACCGCTCGGGTTCCTCTCGTTTTTTGCTTCCTTGACGAAGTCTAACTCTCGTAGAGCGCTCTTAAATGCCTCTGTTGAGTCGTTTCATTTGTCTCTGAGTACTTCCTGGTACATCAATGGCGACATAGCAGTGTCACATTATATCCCTATTGGTCCAGGTAACGGATCTTGTTGACAAGCTTTTCGAAAAACTTTAGCGGACTGCAGCACCCTGATGCTTCATAATGCCTCCCTAAAGTAATATTCTGTTTAATCTTTTCTTGGTGTTCCTGTTACCACCAGGTATTTTAGGAACGCCTCTCTGAATTCGTTGTAACTGCGGCAGTTCGCTGCAATGCATCGCATGTGCTCCGCTATTTGTATACTCGTGGCCAAGACTCGGGTAGTACCCTGTCATACTGAGCAATACATGATGATGGGTGCACTGAATTGTGGTTCTCTTTGTAAACCTGAAAATTTTGAAATGAGAGAAAATATTTTAAGTCAAAATATTCGTAATTTTGTAACCTAAAGTCTGCTGCTCGTGCGCCCGAGATTTCATGGCCCATCGATCCCTGTATGCCGTTGTACCCTCGTACCGCATCATCAGAGTCATGTAGCAGTGTTTCCGTACGTCTGAGTAGCTCGCAGCTGTGGTCCGGCTAAGTACAGGGTTATTACAAATGATTGAAGCGATTTCACAGCTCTGCAATAACTTTATTATTTGAGATATTTTCACAGTGCTTTGCACACACATACAAAAACTCAAAAAGTTTTTTTAGGCATTCACAAATGTTCGATATGTGCCCCTTTAGTGATTCGGCAGACATCAAGCCGATAATCAAGTTCCTCCCACACTCGGCGCAGCATGTCCCCATCAATGAGTTCGAAAGCATCGTTGATGCGAGCTCGCAGTTCTGGCACGTTTCTTGGTAGAGGAGGTTTAAACACTGAATCCTTCACATAACCCCACAGAAAGAAATCGCATGGGGTTAAGTCGGGAGAGCGTGGAGGCCATGACATGAATTGCTGATCATGATCTCCACCACGACCGATCCATCGGTTTTCCAATCTCCTGTTTAAGTAATGCCGAACATCATGATGGAAGTGCGGTGGAGCACCATCCTGTTGAAAGATGAAGTCGGCGCTGTCGGTCTCCAGTTGTGGCATGAGCCAATTTTCCAGCATGTCCAGATACACGTATCCTGTAACGTTTTTTTTGCAGAAGAAAAAGGGGCCGTAAACTTTAAACCGTGAGATTGCACAAAATCACGTTAACTTTTGATGAATTCCGAATTTGCTGCACGAATGCGTGAGGATTCTCTACCGCCCAGATTCGCACATTGTGTCTGTTCACTTCACCATTAAGAAAAAATGTTGCTTCATCACTGAGAACAAGTTTCGCACTGAACGCATCCTCTTCCATGAGCTGCTGGAACCGCGCCGAAAATTCAAAGCGTTTGACTTTGTCATCGGGTGTCAGGGCTTGTAGCAATTGTAAACGCTAAGGCTTCTGCTTTAGCCTTTTCCGTAAGATTTTCCAAACCGTCGGCTGTGGTACGTTTAGCTCCCTGCTTGCTTTATTCGTCGACTTCCGCGGGCTACGTGGGAAACTTGCCCGCACGCGTTCAACCGTTTCTTCGCTCACTGCAGGCCGACCCGTTGATTTCCCCTTACAGAGGCATCGAGAAGCTTTAAACTGCGCATACCATCGTCGAATGGAGTTAGCAGTTGGTGGATCTTTGTTGAACTTCGTCCTGAAGTGTCGTTGCACTGTTATGACTGACTGATGTGAGTGCATTTCAAGCACGACATACGCTTTCTCGGCTCCTGTCGCCATTTTGTCTCACTGCGCTCTCGAGCGCTCTGGCGGCAGAAACCTGAAGTGCGGCTTCAGCCGAACAAAACTTTATGAGTTTTTGTGCGTATCTGTAGTGTGTCGTGACCATATGTCAATGAATGAAGCTACAGTGAATTTATGAAATCGCTTCAATCATTTGTAATAGCCCTGTACTTTGTGTACTACGCGCCATTGACTGCGCGCCTGGCCGAGTGTCGTACCCCGATAAGCGCGCACTCTTGCCGTATATCGGCGGCCTGAGCCGTGGATGTGGCTCCTGGATGGGTTTCACTATTTTATCTTCGACATTCTTGGTGACGAACGAGCTCACGGCGACGCGCTGTTGCTTCCGGCTGAATTTCTACACGAGCGCCCCATTCGCACATTTGTCTCATCTCATCCTCCACCTCATTCTGGTGTGTAGTGAGACGAGTTTGCTCGTCTTTGATTTCCAACATTTCTTCCTGTGTCTTTTCAGCTACCCTCTATCACTGTTCTAAGAGCATAAATAGCCCATCGGTAGCGCTCACTTCGACCTTTGCCAGCGCTGCCTCATCTCGCTCAATTTGGGCGTTTTTCGCACGTCTCGTGCTACTAATCTGGCTGTCCTGGCCTCATTTCTGAAATCTACCGTTATTTCTCGCATGTCATTTGACGTTTTCCTAATGTCTTTAACCTCTGCTTTTACACCCTTAACTTCGTTCCTGATCTGATTTACGTTTTCGACGAACTCATCAGCCCTCTTTGAATTTCTTTAATTTGTTTCGTTACCCAATCCTCTCATTCCATCCTTGACTTGTCTCTTCTCGATTCCCCTAACCTCATTAATGAGGATTTCCTATCTCTGATCTTCTTCCTCCCGTTTCTTTCCTTTCCTGCCGTCTCTTCTCGCTTCTTGAGTAAACTGAATCAGCGATTCTAATTGTGAAGATCCAGTAACGCCCCAGGACTAGACGTTCGCGACTCAACTGCTCTATGGCGCATTGCCTGTGAAATCGGACAGTTACTTTCCCTGAATGCACCTCTTTGCGTGTTTACAGAACCTACGTGACCTGCCACCTCGGCATCGTTTTCTCTTTCATTTCCTGAGTGAACTGAACGCTCATCAACGGAGTATTCTGCAGTTGACATTTGTGCCCCGTTTGCCGGCCGTGGTGGCCGAGCGGTTCTAGGCGCTTCAGTCTGGAACCGCGCGACCGCTTTGGTCGCAGGTTCGAATCCTGCCTCGGGCATGGATGTGTGTGATGTCCTTAGGTTAGTTTGGTTTAAGTAGTTCTAAGTTCTAGGGGATTGGTGACCTCAGCTGTTAAAGTCCCAACACGCGCTTTGCATCTTGTAAGCATTCAAATCAATTGCTACTTCCGCAAGCTTCCGACTCAAATGCATCACGCGCCACAATTCAACTCTGACCTTTCTTCAAATAATGCACACATTTATGCCGAAGTCCAGAAACAAAAACTACTGTGAAATGTCCTACACGTCCCCATAAGCAAATATGCTCCACGAAAGCTTGCACAATGCTGTTACCAATGACGCAACCGCAACATCGGGCATGAAGTGACGCAGAAGTAACAGGTAAGGCACAATGAAAAACAAAATAGATTACACAGACAAAACATACACCAAAACAAAATGACTACAACCTACTACGAATAACTGAGATAGAACGCATAGCGCCAAAACCAAGTCTAAATAACACCGAGCGAGGTGGCGCAGTGGTTAGACACTGGACTCGCATTCGGGAGGACGACGGTTCAATCCCGCGTCCGGCCATCCTGATTTAGGTTTTCCGTGATTTCCCTAAATCGCTCCAGGCAAATGCCGGGATGGTTCCTTTCAAAGGTCACGGCCGACTTCCTTCACCGTCCTTCCCTAATCCGATGAGACCGATGACCTCGCTATCTGGTCTCCTTCCCCAAAACAACCAACCAACCAACCAAGTCTAAATGTTCTCAGTACACCATAAGCTCACTTTGAAAAAAAGAAAAACACGCTCCTGTTCCCGAAGACAACGCACTGACTAGCTCACAAAAGTGCCATGAATGGAGATCTTGGCCAGTAGTCGTCAACTGCAAGCCGTCGCTTGCTTCATCATAAACATATGTGCAAGTGATGCTAAACGTTACTATATTTACAAATAGAAAAATATTCTCAATAATCTTTGAATCGTGAGGTACACCCTTAATTTTTATATATGAAATTAGTGAATTTACTCAAGACACTTTTATTACCTTAGTCTGCGGTCACTTTTAGAATTCAAATTAATCATCAAGTTAGCTCACTTAGTACGATTGCATTCTGAATTGCTGCCGTTTCCATGTACCACCACAATAAACAAACACTCCAAACCGACGTTTGACGTAAGTCACATGCAACGAAAATCTGTAACGCAACCATCTGTGTGTGGCGTGTTTATAATTGTGTATTATTTATATTTTAGGACAATTAATCTGTAAAAAAAAAACACACCACATGTCATAAAGAAAGCGTGTAAACCGTCTGAGGACGAATCACAACGATTCGAAACCGGTAACGGTACCCTTTGAATAAAGGAACTGAAAGTAAATTTGTGGCTGGTTGCTGTCATAACACCATCAATAATAAAAACAGTGAAGGGCTGTGGGAGTATTAATGAAAACCGTGGTGTCTTTAAGTTTACAAAGATAATGACAAGTTTTTACTCACCGTATCATTACTAAAATCGAGCTAGTTATCTTACAAAAAAATGACAAACATAAATCAGGTAAGGAATGGGGTTTCATGGACAAAACATTCAATCGGGTGGTAACTATACAAGTCTCCCCTGAATTAATCCCTTTTACAACACAATCGAACTTGGTTTACATGAATACACTGTGAGGCTAAACTCTGTTCAAATGGAATTAATTACGACCCCGCCCCGATAGCAGTCTGCCACCGGCAGTGCTGCGAGGCGGTCACGCGCCAGTGCGCTGCGGGCGAGGCGCGCACCATGTGTTGGTGTTTTCTTCGGCCGCTGTAAGTGCCGTTTTCCCTTCTAGACCACCATGGCGCACAACTATCGGAAGAAGACGTTACGTTTCAACTTTTGTTCCGACTTCGCCCTACCCAAGGCCCTGGAGGTAGAACGATTTATTCGCGATGAAGTTAAAATACCACCGACGGATCTAATTGGTATCCACTTGTCCATAGTTAGCAGTACCGTCTACGTCAAAATGATCAACGATGCGGCGTGCGACAAGGTGCTTCGAGAGGCAAAACGTGGACTGCACTTCTGTCATTCCGACGGCAACGTCGGACCCGTTACCGTCGATCACGCAGGTCTCGGAACACGGACGATAAGGATCTTCGAACTGCCGATCGAACTACCTGCAGATGTCGTCATCGAGGCTCTCCGTCCCTATGGCAAACGTTCTGGAACATGCTGCCGAACGATGGGTACAATTTCAGACCTATCCAGTTTTAAACGGTGTTAGACAGGTCCGCATCGAGTTGCAGAAACGCGTGCCTTCCTATCTACGTATCGGAGGCTGCCGTGCCATTATAATGTACGACGGCCAACCTCGGACCTGTTCCGGTTGCGGGAAAGGAGGTCACCTACGGTCTGAATGCATTCAACGACGTGTCGCGCAGCTCCCGTTGTCGGAAGCGTCCGTCACACCCACCATGACCGCCCTACCGGTCACTTACGCAGCGGCTCTCGCCACGTGTACAATTTCGTCCAGTCCGTCGCCCGGTCCTTCCGATCGGCACGTCCCACCGTCCCAGTCACCTACGGACGGTGCGGACGTCCCACCTGACAACCTTGCCGCCGAACAGGCTCCCGCACCGGACGCTGAGGAGAAGAGAACTTCTTCAAAACACCTGTTTGACAATTTCATTGTACCCACCGACGCCTTCGAACCAGGTCGACGCTCCTCCTTGCCGTCGTCCGACACTGAGGAACACGTGCACAAACAACGCTCGCCACGTAGGCGCAAACGCCGTCGCCGTTCGCCCACGGGCTCTCAAAGCGTCGCCACCCGCGACGACGAAGACGACACCCAACCAGCCGACATTTCCACGCAGAGGTCGGCGGACAACTTTCACGATGAACAAGACGTTTCGCAGGACGGGACCACCACGGAGGTCGCCACGCACAATGTAACGATCGGTGCGCCGGTTGAGACGCCTGTCTCCCCGCCGACAACTCCAGATCTCTCTCACCACGACGCCATTCCCATGGACATAGGACAAACTCACGGCACAGGAGCATGGGCCGACGACATTGAGGAAGATACGCCCCCTCCTCCGGATGCATTGCCTCCGTCGGACAAGGCTGCCTGTTAACATCAAAAGCGAGGCACTGCAGCTGATGGGACGGGACTTCCTGTCGGTGCCCTCCTCACACTTCCCTTGGTGATGGTAGATGCGCGTCCACCACCCCTGAAACAAACGTACCGGTTCGCCACACTGAACATCAACATGATCGGCACTGCACCCAAGCTGCAACTCCTATGTGACATGCTTCGGGCCTCTGACGTCGACGTCGCCCTTCTTCAGGAAGTACGCGTTGCCACACTACCACCAGTCTACGGCTACGACTCATACACGTCCACATGTGATCAATCAACGCGTGAAGTGGCTTTCTACACTCCTGGAAATTGAAATAAGAACACCGTGAATTCATTGTCCCAGGAAGGGGAAATTTTATTGACACATTCCTTGGGTCAGATACATCACATGATCACACTGACAGAACCACAGGCACATAGACACAGGCAACAGAGCATGCACAATGTCGGCACTAGTACAGTGTATATCCACCTTTCGCAGCAATGCAGGCTGCTATTCTCCCATGGAGACGATCGTAGAGATGCTGGATGTAGTCCTGTGGAACGGCTTGCCATGCCATTTCCACCTGGCGCCTCAGTTGGACCAGCGTTCGTGCTGGACGTGCAGACCGCGTGAGACGACGCTTCATCCAGTCCCAAACATGCTCAATGGGGGACAGATCCGGAGATCTTGCTGGCCAGGGTAGTTGACTTACACCTTCTAGAGCACGTTGGGTGGCACGGGATACATGCGGACGTGCATTGTCCTGTTGGAACAGCAAGTTCCCTTGCCGGTCTAGGAATGGTAGAACGATGGGTTTGATGACTATTCAGTGTCCCCTCGACGATCACCAGTGGTGTACGGCCAGTGTAGGAGATCGCTCCCCACACCATGATGCCGGGTGTTGGCCCTGTGTGCCTCGGTCGTATGCAGTCCTGATTGTGGCGCTCACCTGCACGGCGCCAAACACGCATACGACCATCATTGGCACCAAGGCAGAAGCGACTCTCATCGCTGAAGACGACACGTCTCCATTCGTCCCTCCATTCACGCCTGTCGCGACACCACTGGAGGCGGGCTGCACGATGTTGGGGCGTGAGCGGAAGACGGCCTAACGGTGTGCGGGACCGTAGCCCAGCTTCATGGAGACGGTTGCGAATGGTCCTCGCCGATACCCCAGGAGCAACAGTGTCCCTAATTTGCTGGGAAGTGGCGGTGCGGTCCCCTACGGCACTGCGTAGGATCCTACGGTCTTGGCGTGCATCCGTGCGTCGCTGCGGTCCGGTCCCAGGTCGACGGGCACGTGCACCTTCCGCCGACCACTGGCGACAACATCGATGTACTGTGGAGACCTCACGCCCCACGTGTTGAGCAATTCGGCGGTACGTCCACCCGGCCTCCCGCATGCCCACTATACGCCCTCACTCAAAGTCCGTCAACTGCACATACGGTTCACGTCCACGCTGTCGCGGCATGCTACCAGTGTTAAAGACTGCGATGGAGCTCCGTATGCCACGGCAAACTGGCTGACACTGACGGCGGCGGTGCACAAATGCTGCGCAGCTAGCGCCATTCGACGGCCAACACCGCGGTTCCTGGTGTGTCCGCTGTGCCGTGCGTGTGATCATTGCTTGTACAGCCCTCTCGCAGTGTCCGGAGCAAGTATGGTGGGTCTGACACACCGGTGTCAATGTGTTCTTTTTTCCATTTCCAGGAGTGTACATACGCGAAGGAATCTCACTCAAGGACACGACAATCCTTCCCTGTGGAAGGGGCATGGCTGTTACCATCTTCGACACGCGCGTTATCAATATCTACGCTCCGTGTGGCTCCACGAACCGTCGGCAGCGGTCCACTTTCTTCGGACATGACGTGGCGCCCCTGTTTTCTGGACGCTATGATCGCCTCATCGTGGCAGGCGATTTCAACTGCGTCCTCCATCCGCAGGACCAAATGCCTGGTTATTCGCCATGCCCAGCGCTGCTCACCTTAATCGAGGATTTTCATCTAGTGGACGCTTGGGAGAAAATTCATGGCAATACCCCCGGTTTTACCCATTATCCAGCACATTCTGCGAGCAGACTGGACCGGTTTTATGTCTCTGCCCACCATGGCAATGAAGTCGCCCAAGCTGAACGATGGCCCCTTGCATTTTCGGACCACTGCGCCGTCATTTGCTCCCTGGCTCTGCCATCTAAGTCATGGTGGCGCAGCAGAGGTTACTGGAAGCTTAATACCTCCCTCCTTAGTGATCCACACTGCCGACAAATGTATTTCCACTACATGGGCGTCTTGCGAAAGACGCCTCCCGCAGTACACATCCACGTTCCATTGGTGGCTCAAATGTGCCAAACCTGCTATCAGAGAAGTCTTCATGCAATGTGGAAAGGAAGCAGCAGCATGGCATCGAGACATCACAAATTTTCACTACGCCGTCCTCCGTGAGCTCGATGCGCTCCCACCATCACCTGACACCCATAGGGAACGACAACGTACTAAAGCTCGTCTCCTCTCTCTCCAACGTGCACGACTGCGTGATGTCGTGGTGCGTTCCCGACGACAGGACCTCCTCCACGACGACACCCCATCCACAATCCATGCCACATCCGACCATAGTCGTCGACGTCGACTTTTCGTCCCCAACATCACGACCTCCGACGGCTTCACCACACAACACAGGCGGCAGTGGTGTCTGCCTTTGCTGAACATTATCGCCAATTTTATGATGATGAGCCGATGGCAACGCCAATTCCTGATGATCTCCGTCCTTCCCCTGATCGGACCCTCACTGTAGCGGAGTCAACGTCCATGATGTATGCAATCACCGCAGAAGAGGTGGTAGATGCGATCAACAAAGGGGCCAAGAACAAATCACCAGGACCAGATGGTCTCCCAGCGGAGTTTTACCGGGCGTTCACCACGTTAATGCTTCCTCGCTGGACGGAAATGATTCAGGAACTCTTTACTCCGTCCTTCCCATTTCCACCTGAATTCGTCACTGGCATTCTTCTACCTGTGCCTAAGGGAGGGTCTCATGTCTCTGCATATCGCCCCCTTACACTACTGAATGCAGACTATAAAATCTATGCACGCCTCTTAGCAGCGCGCATACGCACCGTCTTACCTACGATTATTTCACCGGAGCAGACTGCACGTGTTTGTGGGGCCACCTTACAAACACCCCTAGGAGAATGCCGTGACCTCATCGCACTGGCGTCGGTTTGTCGCCTTCGTGCAGCACTGGTATCCGACGATTTCACGAGTGCCTTTGATCGCGTTCGACACCCATTCCTCCTCATGGTGGCGACACGTATGGGGTTCCCATTACCTTTTGTCGATGCCATTCGCCGGTTACTACTTCCCGCGGTCTCGATGGTACAAGTCAATGGGAGGCTTGTAGGACCGCTTCCTATACGCCGCTCTGTGCGTAAAGGATGCCCTATGTCTACTTTACTATATGCCATTGCACTTGAGCCCCTCATCACTGGTCTTACCTCTAGACTGCAGGGTCTCACTTTGCGTGACTACACCTGTCACTGCAGGGCTTATGCGGACGACTTCCTCTTTCTCACCTGCTCCTCCACGGAACTCAGTGACGCCATCCAATGGATCTACCAGTATGGACGTCTTTCTGGTAGCATTCTTAATGTCCGTAAATCGACTATGATGCACATTGGGCGCGGCCTCCCGGCTATGGTGGCGACCCCACTACCAGTCAGTACCACCCTTCGTTACTTGGGTATCGAATTTACGAGCTCCACACACCACACAGTGGCCCTGCCTTACCGGCAGCTTTTTCAGTCGATTCGGCACCATGTCCGCGGTCAAGTGCACCGTAACTTAAACCAACTCCAACGTGTGTCCTATGTCAACATGTATGTCGCCCCTAAACTGGTACACGTCGCCCAGATCCTCCCAATGCCGTTACTCCTTGGCCGCCGCATCCAATCAGCCTTTGGATAATTCGTGTCAGCAGGGGCACTTTTCAAAGTCCGCTACAACACTCTAACACTGCCTCCTGCAAAAGGTGGCCTCGGACTCGTCAACGTGAGGGCACGATCTGCACTCTTTGTCCACACACTGTTGCGGCACTGGCAAGGGCCGGTCCTGTCCTTAACACGCAGTCTCTTAGATATCCTCCGACCAGCTTCTCTCGATCCACCGATCAATGTGACAACTATTTCTCCATTATTGTACCACGTCGCCAATTGTTTCATATAACTCAGCTACGTTCGGGCCGATCTTCCAGTCGCCCGTCCTCCCCGCACAAAAGATTATTATCGTTTGTTTATGATGTCCAACCCTTGCGACCCCATGGTGCTACAGCATCCTGACATTAACTGGCGCACGGTTTGGGGGGGGGGGGGGGGTGCATGCACCCTTTTTACCGTCGTCTATGTCTGGTATGTTTTAGTCTATGGAAAATTCCCGACTAATAGTCGACTTTATCGCATGGGAATGGCCACCTCCCCACTCTGCCCTGACTGTCAGCCCGAAGACACCGACGAGCACCGTCTTACGTGCCCCCTGAAACAAAACGTATGGCTCCTCATCCAGCGAATCGTGGGCTTATACCTCCGTGCCCCGCCAATGACGGTAACCCCGGATTTCCTGTTGTTGCCCCAGACATTTCACTACCCTCTTGCTAAGCACCATACCCTAATCTGGTTTCGACGACAGGCTTTAGAATACCTGTTTCAGAGTGGTCCGCATACAGTCCTTGACTTCTGGTACAAAGTTGTGACCGCGCATAGCACCCTCACCCGAAAACCATCTTACCGACAAACTTTTGCCGGTTATCTCCGCAGCGTCTTCCTTGACCCCCCTCAAAGTGGGGGTGTGCCATGCCTACCTGTCACATGATGCAACACCCTTATCCACGTTCTCATGCATCGACCAAAAAACAAATTAAAAATAATAAAAGAAACGAAAGGAAGAAGACAGATTATGTTACATTTTGTTGTATTTAATGTTTTTTTAATATTTTTTTTGTGTAACTAACAGTCATATATGTTTGAATGGTACCTTGAACTCTTGCATAGTGAATATATATGTACTTTTAGTTTGTTCAATAAAGATTATAAAAAAAAATTTAAAAAAAGGAAGTAAACAGGATATGTCATATTTTGTTATATTTAATGATATTATAATAATTTGCTTACCTAACATTCATTTGTATATGTTTAACTGGTACCTTGACGAACTGTTGCTTTGTGTATATACGAGGTTTGTACTCTCAGTTTGTTCAATAAAGATTCTTTTTTTTTTAAAAAAAAAAAAAAAGAAGAAGATAGCTGAGTGGTCAGCTCGACGGATTGTCATGCCAAGGGTCCCGGGTTCGATTCCCATGACTGGCTGTTGTTTTGTCTTCATCATCATCATCTCAGCCCCATCGACGCGCAAGTCGTCGAAGTGGCGTCAACTCATGCACCGTATTCTGTTTACATATCTTTGTATTTCAAAACGCAATCGTATACCAGTTACTTTGGAGCTTCAGTGTATGATTATCCTTTATACAGCTTACTGTTGACAATATTTTCTTTCACAATATTTTTGGAGGCTGTGGACCCACGTATGAATCAAATATTTCTTTTAATGAGTGTTGCAGTCTTTGGCAATTGGAGCTCCAGACCGGATAATGAATACAGACGGAGCAAATTTAGCTACTGGTACTGACGGTCCATACATAAATTCTGCCGCAGGAAACGCAGGACGATGTAAATTATCCCCAGGAAACTCGATCGTGACAGGAGAATCAACAGCAGTTACAACGGCGTTGGGACATGCTTCGCTAAACGCTGATCTGTAGAGTACTGTTATACTGTCGGTCTCTCAAGTGCACTACAAGTACGGAAATACCACCGTAAACGACGCCCTAACATCCTAATGGCATTTACAATAACCTCGAAAATGGAGTACTGGACGAGAAGAACAGTCAAATTATATTGGCTGAGAAAAAAAGTCAAACACCCAGAAGACATGATCGAACATGGAACAGCTAACACCATCAGCGGGTATGGGAATGATTATTGTTGCAGTTCTCTCTGACAAGTAGAACGGCCACTAGAGTGCACTGGTGTTGTTCGTCTTTGGTATTGCTACCAGGCATAGTAGGGCATGTAAGAGGGGTGATGAACGTGAGATGTTAAGTGACTACTGTGAAGGATACAAAAATGCCACGTACTCGTGTCACACAACGTTATCAGCACCTGACAGAGTTTGAGTGGGGGTTTCTCTATGTGTGCCCATTTGACAGTTTGGTCGAATCGTACAGTATACGGATTTCTGAGGCATTGGGATGTAACAGTGGCCCGATGTTGGAATATGGGTGGGTGGGTGGGGGGGGGGGGGGGTGGCTTGGGGGGAATACTCGTAGTCGAGGTTCCAGTGTTACAAGGAAGGATCGTCGTACTGTGCACCAAGCACATCATAGTCCATGCACATCTGCCTCTGCCAGCCAAGTAATGGATTCCCCACGAATCATTCTGTCTCATCACGCACCACTGTTAGGAGGTTAACAGCAGACTGTCTAGGTAATAACCACACAATGTGTAGGCTGCCGTTAACACCACTACACAAGCGGTTACATTTAGAATGGTGTCATGACCGGATAGCATGGGACTGCTGATGAATGGCGTCACATTGTGTTCAGCGATGAATCGCTGCTCTGCTCTACCAAAGATGGCGGTTAGTACGATGACTACCTGAGGAGAGGAGACATTCTTCCAATGTTTTTGAGAAGGACCGCAATGTTACCACCTGGCGTCATGGTGTGGACAGCCACTGCATACGTCTTCAGGTCGTGGTTGGTAGTGATTTAGGGATTTCTAAAGGCACAACGGTACGTCACGGGCCACATACGTCCTCATACGTTACCTCATTTGCGACAGTACCATGGTGCCATTTTTCTGCAGGACACTGCTCGTCCACACGTGCTACGTGCCTCTATTAAATGGAGCCTCAAGGCCAGCAAGCTATCCAGATTTATCCCCGATAGAAAATGTTCGGGAACAGCTAGTATATCAACGCATTCCCACTTCCAAGAACAGTTACAACAGTTGTGGGTCAGCTTGCATCAGGAGAGAATTTTTTTTTTTTTTTTGTGTCAATAGCCTTCTGTCTGGTTTGATGCAACCCCGCCTCGAATTCCTCTCCTGTGCCAACCTCTTCATCTCAGAGTAGCACTTGCAACCTACGTCCTCAGTTATTTGCTGGATATATTCCAATCTCTGTCTTCCTCTACAGTTTTTGCCCTCTGCAGCTCCCTCTAGCGCCATGGAAGTCATTTCCTGATGTTTAACAGATGTCCTATAATTCTATCTCTGCTACCTGTCAGTGTTTCCCACATATTCCTTCCATCTCCTATTCTGCGCGGAACCTCCTCATTCCTTACCTTATGAGTCCACCCAATTTTCAGCATTCGCCTGTAGCGCGACATCCCAAATGCATAGATTCTCTTCTGTTTCGGTTTTCCCACAGTCCATGTTTCCTTACTATACAATGCTGTGCTCCAAACGTACATTCTCAGAAATTTCTTCCTCTAATTAAGGCCTATGTTTGATACTAGCAGACTTCTCTTGGCTAGGGACCCCGTTTTGCCAGTGCTAATCTGCTTTTGATCCCCTCCTTGCTTCGTCCGTCATTGGTTATTTTGCTGTCTAGGCAGTAGAATTTCTTAAATTCGTCTACATCGTGGCCATCAATCCTGATGTTAAGTTTCTCGCTGTTCTCATTTCTGCTACTTCTCATTACTTTCGTTTTCCTTCGATTTACTCTCAGTCCATATTCTGTACTCATTAGATTGTTCACTCCATTCAGCATATGATGTAATTCTTCTTCACTTTCACTCAGGTTACCAATGTGATCAGCGAATCGTATGGTTGATATCCCTTCACCTTGCATTTTAATTCCACTCCTGAGCCTTTCCTTTTTTTTCATCATTGCTTTTTCGATGTACAAATTGAACAGTAGGAGCGGAAGACTATGTTCCTGTCTTACGTCCTTTTTAATCCGAGTGCTTCCTCCTTGGTCGTCCAGTTTTATTATTCCCTCTTGGCGCTTGTACATATTATACAAGGATTGGAACTATAGTAGTGGCAACTATTTATTTACAGCTTGTACAAAATAGATATGTGTTTCAAAGGTTTACTGACCTTCAAAGTAGTCACCAGCATTGTGTATAACCCGTTGCCAGCGATGTGGAAGTCGTAGGATACTCTTAGCAGTGCCAGTTGTGTTGACGGTTCGAGCGGCGCGGTCTATTGTCTGACGAATTTGTAGCAGCTCTGAAGCGAATGCCGTGAAGTGCTTCCTTCAGTTTAGAAATCGAGTTGAACTCACGAGGGCTTCAGTCAGGGTAGTGCAGTAGGTGGTTTAACATTTAGCAGCCCTATCAGTCAGACAAATCAGTAACAGCTTGCACTGTACGTACTTCAGCGTTGACCTGCAAAATGATGGACAGGTTCTGCAGAAAGCGTCATCACTTCAACCTCTATGCTGTTCATTTTTGGAACACAATCTACGACCAGCTTAGAGACAGAAGTGATGACACTCTCTGTAGGACCTGGCCACCATTTTGCAGGGCAATGCTCAAGCACGTACAGTGCAAGCTGTTACTGATTTGTTTGACTGATGGGGCTGCTATGTGCTATACCACCTACTGCACTCCCCTGACTGAAGCCCTCGTAAGTTCAACTCGATTTCTAATCTGAAGGAAACACTTCACCACATTCGCTTCAGAACTGCTATAAATTCATCGGGAAATAGACCGCCGCTCGAACTGTCAACACAACTGGCACTGCTAAGAGTACCCTACGACTTCCACATCGCTGGCAACGGGTTATACACAATGCTGGCGACTACTTTGAAGGTCAGTAAACCATAGAAACACGTATCTATTTTGTACGAGCTGCAAATAAATAGTTGCCACTATTAACGTTCCAACCCTCGTATATTACCCGTCTCTTCCTATAGCTTACCCCTATTTTTCTCAGAACTTCCAACATCTTGCACAATTTTACACTGTCGAACGCTTTTTCCAGGTTGACAAATCCTACGAACGCGTCTTGATTTTTCTTTAGTCTTGCTTCCATTATCAACCGCATCGTCAGAATTGCCTCTCTGGTGCCTTTACCTTTCCTACACCCAAAATGATCGTCATCTAACACATCCTCAATTCTCATTTCCATTCTTCTGTACATCATTCTTGTCAGCAACTTGGATGCATGAGCTGTTAAGCTGATTGTGCGATAATTCTGCCACTTGTCGGCTCTTGCATTCTTGGGTATTGTATGCACAATATTTAATCGAAAGTCTGTTGGTATATAGCCAGGTTCATAAATCTACACACCAACACGAATAGTCGATTTCGTTAGCACTTCCCCCAAAAACTTTAACAGTTCTGATGAAATGTTGTCTACCCCTTCTGCCTTATTTGATCTTAAGTTTTCCAAAGCTCTTTTAAATTCTAATTCTAATACTAGATCCCCTAACTCATTTATATCAATCCCTGTTTCTTGTTCTATCACGTCATCTGACAAGTCTTCCCCCTCATAGGCACTTTCAGTGTACTCTTTCCACGTCTCTGCTCTCTCCTCAGCATTTAACAGTGGAGTCCGTGTTGCGATCTTAATGCTACCACCCAAGCTTTTAATTTCACCGAAGTTAGTTTTGGCTTTTCTGTGTACTGAATCAGACCTTATGATTAATTTTTCGATTTCTTCACATTTTTCATGCAACCATATAGCCTTAGAATCCTTGCACTTCCTATCTACTTCACATGTGAGTGACTTGTATTTCTGCATTCCTGAATTTCCCTGAGCGTGTTTGTACTTCCTTCTAACATCGGCCAACTGAAGTATTTCTTCTGTTGACAGTGGTTTCTTCTCAGTTACCTTCTTTGTTCTTGTGTTCTTCTTTCCAACTTCTGTGGTTGCCCTTTTAGCTGTATCCATTCATCTTCATCCGAACTGCCCACTGAGCTATTCCTTATCGCAGTATCTATTGCCCTGGAGAACTTCAAGCGTATCTCTTCATTCATTAGTACACCTGCATCCCACTTCTTTGTGAATTGATTCTTCCTGATTAGTATACGAGGTGCGGCTAGAAAAAAACCGGACTGATGCTGGAAAAAACATTTATTTACAATTATTTACAATTTCATGTTATCTCCTTCAATGTACTCTCCTCCTCGGTCTCTACACCGCTCCATACGAATTTTCCACTGTTCATAGCAATGCTGCAGATCATTTTCGGTAAGCCCATACATTACTTCCGTCGCTTTTTCTTTTACTGCTTCAACAGTCTCAAATCTAGTTCCTTTCAAAGCTGACTTGACTTTAGGGAAAAGAAAAAAGTCACAGGGGGCCAAATCAGGTGAGTAGGGTGGATGATCTAAGATGGGAATGTTGTGTTTTGCCAAAAACGTCTTCACTGACAACGCACCGTGAGCTGGGGCATTGTCTTGGTGAAGGATCCATGACTTTTTTCTCCACAAATCGTTCCGTTTTCTCCGTACTCGCTCACGTAGGGTAGCCAGGACGCTAATGTAGTAATGCTGATTCACTGTTTGTCCCTCTGGTACCCAATCAATGTGCACAATCCCTTTGATGTCAAAAAAAAAAAACAATCATCATTGCCTTGAATTTCGATTTTGACATTCGTGCTTTTTTTTGTCGTGGAGAACCAGGAGTTTTCCAATGCATCGATTGGCGTTTAGTTTCGGGATCGTAAGTAAAAACCACGATTCATCGCAAGTAATAACATTTTGTAAGAAGGGGGGATCACTTTCAATGTTTTCCAGGATGTCAGAACAAATCATTCTTCGGCGTTCCTTCTGTTCAATTGTGAGACACTTTGGAACCATTTTTGAACACACTTTGTTCATGTTGAAACTTTCATGAAGAATCTGCCTAACACTTTCCTTGTCAACTCCTGTTAACTCAGACACTGCTCTGATTGTTAAACGGCGATCTTGTCGAACAAGTTTACCGATTTTTTCAATGTTTGCATCAGTTTTTGCTGACAATGGTCTGCCAGTGCGAGTGTCATCACTGGTGTCTTCGCGGCCATCTTGATATCGTTTAAACCAATCAAACACTTGTGTTCGCGATAAACAATCATCGCCGTACACTTGTTGTAACATTACAAACGTCTCACTTGCAGATTTTCCTCGTTTGAAACAAAATTTGATGTTAACAGGCTGTTCTTTCTGTACACTCAACATTTTCCGACGCACAGACAAAATGTCAACTACTTAAAACAGACGCCACGGGCAGACTGAGTGCAGGAGGCAGATGAAACTCGAGCAGTAGGCGGAGCGAGAGTCACGTGACAGGTCACGCGACTTTCAGCCTTATTGCATTCGTTTTATTGTTTCACCAGTACTAGTCCGGTTTTTTTCTAGCCACACCTTTTATTAATCTTTAGCCTATTCTTCATCAATACTAAGTTGTGATCTGAGTCTACATCTGATCCTGGGTATTCTTTACAATCCAGTATCTAATTTCAGAATTCCTGCCTGACCATTATGCAATCTAAGGATACCAATGCCATACTCTCCCGTAACCCTTTCTTCTACCTCTTGCCTTACAACCGCATTCCAGTCCCCCATGACTATTAGATTTTCATCTCCTTTTACATACTAAATTACATCTTCGGTATCCTCATGTACTTTCTCTATCTCTCCATCCTCCACTTGCGACATCGGCATGTATGCCTGAACCATCGTTGTCGCTGTTGGTTTGCTGCCGATTCTGATGTGATCAACCCGGTCACTGATCTGTTCACAGTGACTCACCTTCTGCTCTACCTTCCTATTCATAACGAATCCGACTCATGTTACACCATTTTCTGCAGCTCTTGATATTATCCTATACTCATCTGACCAGAAGTCGCTGTTTTGTTTCATTTCACTTCACTCACTCCCACTATATCTAGACTGAATCTTTTCAGATTTTCTAGCTTCCCTTCCACGTTCAAACTTCTGACATTCCACGCACCGATTCGTAGAACGTTATCCTTTCGTAGGTTATTCAGTCTTTTTCTCAAGGTCACCTCCCCCTTGGCAGTCCCCTCCCAAAGAACTGAATGGAGGACTTGTCCGGAATGTTTAGCCAGTGAACAGATCTTTATGACACTTTTTCAAATACAGGCCACGTGTTCTGTGGAGACAAATTATGTGTCTTTAATGCAGTGGTTTCCATTGCCGTCTGATCGCTGATTTTCCGCCTTTAGCGACAGTTTCCCATTCGAAGGGCAAGAGAGTATACTGAAACTGTGTCTTCTCCTCCGCCCTCTTTGACAAGGCCGTTGGCTGAATGAGGGTGATTTCTTATGCCAGAAGTCTTCGGACTCCATTATTGATGACTTTATTCAAAATTTGAGCAGTGGCGGCTTTCGAACGCGGGGCTGAGGACGTTTTGATTATTAGAGACGTTATCCCGATGTTTCATCTCATTTTGTTCGTTATTGTTCAGGGTGGAAGTCCCATGATACCCGTTCAAGTTCGTCGTTGATCCATTCACTCAGTTTTTTTATTACAGAAGGCAGCTAACCCGCTGACCGAACACACTAAGCTACCACGCCGGCAATTCTAGACCAAGTGTATATTGACAACATCAAGACGTTCCGCCTGCAGGCCGTCGTTCAAAGTCACGTTTTCTGCTGAAGGGGTGGCAGGCAGCAGTGCCTATAACTCCACCGTTCTGTAGACTAGTTACACCACGGGTGAAAGTATATGTTCCCATTAATTTGTAGAGTGTCTAGTTTTATTTGCAAACGTTGTTTGCATAGTGCTGCACATCGTTTAAAACTTGTTTAACTCACTGGAAACATCATTATCATATTCAAAACTTACATCACAATCTAAGAACTAACCTAATAACTGAAACTGAGATACTGATTTTCCATTTAGCTTTATTATGGGACACACCGGACATTGTCCTTTAAAAGCTATAACTTTAGTTTTACTTTCTCACTCTTCAAATTATAGAGTTTGACTATTGTCTGAGCAATGTAGAGCAAACTGTATGTATATCATCCTCCGCCTTTTGTAAATATATTTCCTCTTCAGTAAAGTCTACAGTAGTCAAATATGTGTTTTTAGGTATTAATTATTTTCCTGGGCTATCTTCTTGTTTCCACTGTCTATAAATGTCTTCAAGTTGTAAGCAGGCTGTTTAAGTTTTCTTATTGGTAACGCCACGTAGCACTCTGTATGAAAATCACTAGCTGTGCTGTGTGCAGTCTGTGGCTAGTTTGCATTGTTGTCTGCCATTGTAGTGTTGGGCAGATGGATGTGAACAGCGCGTAGCGTTGCGCAGTTGGAGGTGAGCCGCCAGCAGTGGTGGATGTGGGGGGAGAGATGGCGGAGTTTTGAGAGCGGATGATCTGGACGTGTGTCCATCAGAGACGGTAAATTTGTACGGTTGGATGTCATGAACTGATATATATTATGGCTTTTGAACACCTTTAAGGTAAATACATTGTTTGTTCTCTATCAAAATCTCTCATTTGCTAACTATGCCTATCAGTAGTTAGTGCCTTCCGTAGTTTGAATCTTTTATTTAGCTGGCAGTAGTGGCGCTCGCTGTATTGCAGTAGTTCGAGTAACCAAGATTTTTGTGAGGTAAGTGATTTGTGAAACGTATAGGTTAATGTTAGTCAGGGCCATTCTTTTGTAGGGATTTCTGAAAGTCAGATTGCGTTGCGCTAAAAATATTGTGCGGCAGTTTAAACACAGTCTTCTATAATTGTTCAAAGGGGACGTTTCATATGTCGACCCTTAGCCGAGTATACCTCACTGGAATCTTCTGATTTTTTTCTTGTAGTTTGTGTAATTAGTGTAGCTTTTGTTTATTGCTAGCGCGTAATTGTAGAGAGAATCTCCTTTGTAGTTGCAGTCTTTCATTGTTGTACAGTAAAACAGTTGTGGCATGCATGTAGATTTGCACCAAGTATTTCGCAACTGCGCTTGCAATTAACTAGATATTATTTTCAGTGCTATGTTAATGTGTTTTCTTATTTTAGCTCTTCAAATTGTGCTTTTCTGTGTTATCGTGTGAAATATTGTGACAATTATGGAGTGTGAAAAACGTAATACTAGGCTCCAAAGCAAACTGAGAAATGACAGTGAAGACGAAAGCAGTGTGTTAGCGCCACCGTGTAATGAATTAACTAATGTTCAACATAGTAATTTGGTAATTGTGCATAGGGAAATGGAGAGGGCTGCAAATAATGGCGTAGACAGTGAAACAATTAGTGAACAGGGAAGCATTATCGATCGATCGGTCGGCAACAGCCCGCCTCAGGAATCGGGAATGACAGGACACAATCTTGCAAATACTGCAGATTCAGGTTTTGCGTCCTCACCGTTTTCTCAAATAAGTCAAGACACATTTTCTGCTTGTCAAAACGAGATTGTTGCCGGTGCAACTTCACTGCCGAAAAGCACTGAGTAACATGTTTCAGACACCAGTGCATTGTTATTACAGTTAATGCAACAAATGGGACAAAGGCTACAAAAGTTAGACACAATGGAACAAAATCTTTCAAAAGTTAGATACAATGGAACAAATTCTTCAAAAGTTAGACACAATGGAACAACACCAGAGACAAACACAGCAACAGTTAGACGCAATGGAACAAAAGCTTCTAAAGTTAGACTCAGTGGAACATACGGTTGAACAAACACGTGAAGATTTAACTACTGAGTTACATAAAATCGAATCGAAATGTCAAAAAGTCTGTAATGACGTAAAAACACAAATTTGTGAGCATTTCCAACCTATTTTTTCGCGGCATGAAAATACATTACAGAATCACGAAGCAGCCATAAAAGAACTGCAAACTATTGTTCATGAAAATCATGAGACCTTGCAAGCTAAAATTGACTCAGTTGCATCTACCGATTCGGTTACGCAACTTGCAAAAACTCAGGAAAACTTAAAGGACACAGTAGATACGATTTCAACACAAATGGGCACTCTGAAACTTGGTTCAGAAAAACACACTGAGGAAATAAGTACACTATCGGAGAAAGTAGCCGAACTTACGGATCAGTTCACTAACTTATCTGCAAAGGTAGATGATGATCTGAATGACACAAGACCTGTAGCCATCACTGACACAGAAGAGTATGAACAAATTAAAAAATTCAAATAAAATCAGAATCAAATTTATACGCAACACAAAAGAGAAATCCGGGAAGTACAAGATCAGTTGGCACAAGTAATACAAAAATTACATATTTCACAGGACACTCGCACTACAACAAGGGGAGAGGAACTTAGAAATACGGAAAAGCCATAAAATAACAACACAGGGCATTTCGTAAATTATGAAAGAAATTGGCAATGTGCACCGAATTTTGAGATGGAAGGGCCGACACGACGTAACAATGACCGACATGCTACTCGCCGACACGATAATTTTGACTATAAGCTGTTTATTACTACACGTAAATTCAAAACATTTAAGCATTCCGGCAACGACATTCATCCACAAGCGTGGCACCATCAATTCTCTCACTGTTTTCCTCCCAACTGGTCATTAGAGCACAGATTAGAATTTATGTGTGGCTACTTAGAGAATGAACCAGCTGAAAGAATGCGATCGGTCATTCACGATTGTCACAGTGAATTTTATCATGCCTTCCTCTCAGCATATTGGTCTCAAGCTACACAAGACCGAGTAAAACATAGCATCATAATGATGAAACATTTCGAACAATCTGAATTTTCCAGTCTTGTCAAATATTTTGAAGACATGTTGCACAAGAATCAGTACCTGTCAAACCCATATAGACCCTCAGAACTCATCCGCATTTGCTTAATCAAATTACCTGAACATTTAAGACATATTATTTTGGCAGGATGTTGCAAAGACGACACTGAAGCTTTTCAGGGACTCTTACAAGAATTAGAAATTGACACTGACAATCGCGGAACGCGAAAACAGGAACACAACAATTACAGGTCACATCCGTCGCAATTCCGCGATGAAAGAAATAATAACTGGACACAACAAGGCTATTTTCACAACACAAATCATGACCAAAACAGACACCACCCGTATGACAACCGTTGGCACAGCAGTAATAATTGCAGGGAAAGATCACCTCTCCATGGTAGAGACTATCACAGAGGCAATCAGAGAAACATACAATATGGGAACCAAAATAATGATTATCAAGGGAGACAGAATAGACTAAATGGTCCAGCGCGTGGTTATGATTCAGGGACCGACAAGAAAGAAACTATGGAATCTACCGACATGACGACAGACGATATGGTCGTAACGACAGACCCGAATTGCATCAGAGCTCTGGCGGTCCCATTTCAGTAATTAGTGAAACAGCCTTTAGCAAATGCAACAAATCGAACGATTGCCCCACACTTCCGTTACGTAAGAATAAATTACAAGGTGCAATCTTTGGAAAAAGTGTAGATGCACACCAACAATCCAACTTAGAATTCTTTTGTCAAAGCCACAGCTTCTCTATGAACTTTCTTATTGTTCCATTATTGTCGACGGAAATTATATTGGGAGTAGACTTTTTGAATGATTGCAAAGCAATCTTAAACTTTCACGATGCTGAAATAAGTATAGAGAAAGAAGGTAAGTCAATAGCTTTGAAATTTGAAGATTGGCTCTCAAACCATGACGAAGAAATTAATCGGCTTTACCTCCTGTTAGACAACAGTTCGGATTTTTCGACGGAACTTGACACTAACAATCACTCTGCAAGTACTGACAGGGATGATATCGATGGTGCATTTGAAACTAATGAGTTAATTCAGAATAAAATTCAAACAATTGAGAATTGTAATGACACTGATAGGCAAGACCTTTTCGAGATTTTACAAGCAAATTCCACAGTTTTTACTCACAAAACAGGAACAATCAAGGGATTTCAATACCAATTTCGTGTTCGTGAGCATACTAAATTTTGTGTGAGACCATACGTAATTTTGGCACATTATAGGGACCGTGTTAGAACAGAAATACAATCTATGCTTGACGAGGGCATTATTGAGCCTGCAGTAAGCTCATACAACAATCCATTACATGTTGTTGAGAAGAAAAATGGATCGATCAGGCTTGTCTCAAATTCGAGACAAATCAATACTATCATCATTCCTGAAACAGACAGGCCGCAAACGTTGGAAGAAGTTCTTCAAAATTTTAATGGTGTAATAGTGTTGTCTTCTATTGATCTCAGATCCAGCTTTTATCAGATCGAACTTCATCCAGAATGTAGAAAATACACAGCTTTCCTTTGTTTCGGCGTTTGTTATCAGTTTCGGAAACTTCCTTTTGGTTTGAACATTTCTTCGGCAGCATTCATTCGTGGGCTAAATTCCGTATTACCTGAGTTCTTAAAACGTCACATCACCTTATATGTGGACGATATTCTGATAGCAGAAGCCTCATGGGAATAACATAATCGCATCCTCAACAGCGTGTTACATATTTTTTGCAGAATCTGGAATTACAGTTAACTTGGAAATCTCTGAATTCGGTAGGACAAAGGTGAAGTTTTTGGGACATATTATTTCTTCTGAAGGCATTCAGCCGGATCCTGAAAAGTTAGAAGCAATCAGAGCCATTCCAGTTCCATCCACAAAAAAACAAGTCCGCAGTTTTCTAGGTCTCGTTAATTTTTACCGTCGTTTTCTGAATATGCAAATTCTTGTTACACCAAAACTTTGTTCTCTCACTGGAAAAAATACTATTTGGAACTGGGACGAACAAGCACAGTTGGAATTCAATTCTTTGAATGAAGCGTTACTTAACGCGCCAATACTAGCTCATCCAGATCTGTCACAAGATTTCTGCCTTAGCACGGATTCTTCTAAAGTCGGTCTTGGTGCCCATTTATTTCAAGAAGCCATAGAAAATGACACTACTATTCAGAAAACCATTGCTTTTGCTAGCCGAGTGCTAACAAAATCTGAAAAAAATTATTCCGTTACTGAATTAGAAGCTTTAGCTATCTTTTGGGCATTTAACAAATTTCGTTTATTTTTTTCTGGTAAGCACATAAAAGTATACAGTGATCATCGTGCATTACAATTTCTTATGTCTTCAAAATTAAATCATGACAGGGTAAAAGGTTGGGCATTGTTTCTGCAAGAATTCCACTTCACAATAGTCTACATTCCCGGCAAGGAGAACATTGTTGCGGACGCACTGTCACGCGCACTGGCTGGTCTTGAGAAAAGTAACACAGAAGGCAACCTCTAAAAAATTTCAGTATTCTTTACATTCAGAAAGTCGCCTTTGGAAACTTCATCACCACATCTTTAAAGGACATTGCTCATGAATAAGATTAAGATCCGATTTGGAAAGACATCAAAAGTAAATGGCATGAAAAGACACAGACACAGATTCGGCATTATTATCTGGTTAGAAACAACATTCTGTTCAAACGCTGCACTGTTGATGACAAGCTATGGGTACTTTGCATTCCTGACGATTTTGTTAATAAGCTCATTTGGTACATTCATTTCAGCTATGCACATTTTGGTCCAAGAAAATGTTATCATATTCTTCGGATGACTTGTTATTTTAACAATATGGAAAAGAGAATTCGAAGAGTCTTGTCTATTTGTAAACTTTGTCAAAAGGCTAAACCATCTACTGTCTCACATCATGCTCCGTTGTTTCCTATCATTCCTTCCAGATTAAAAGAATTTGCCGCTGTTGATCTCTTGGGACCCCTTGTCAGAACATCTAATCGATTTTCGTACGTTCAAGTCGCTGGTGAACTTACTTCAAAATTCTTTTCTTTCACTCCGTTACGTAAAGCCACTGGACGGTCTGTATCCAACGCCTTTGTTAAAAATTTCTTACGTGAAGTTGGACACGTTAGTAAAGTCATTTCAGATAACGGACCGCAATTCAGATCTGCTGTTTGGTCACGCATGCTTCGGAACCATAAAATCAAACCTGTTTTTATTTCATTGTACTCACCACATAGTAACCCGCCTGAACGGATTATGAAAGAAATCAATAAGCTTTGCAGACTTTATTGTCACAGAAAGCATCAGTATTGGGACAGATATTTACACTTATTTCAAAACATGCTGAATGAAATGCCTCATGACTCCACTGCTTTACCACCTATTCTTGTACTGAAGAATGAAGAACCACCGAACAGAATCAGAGAGCTTGTACCTTTCCCGAATACACGTAAACTTCGACACAAAGACATAATTGATTTGGCTATTAAAAATATAAAATCTGCAACAGGCAAAAGGAGAAAACTACACGGTAAAGCAAATGCAAAGAAATTATATATTGGTCAGAAAGTTCTCATTAAAGCTCATTCATTGTCACATAAGATGAAACACTTGAGTCACAAATTCTCGCTAGTTTACAATGGACCTCACAGAAACCGACGTATACCACATGATAATTGCGTTGAAGTTGAAACTCTGCGTACTAGGAAGAGTAAAGGTTTACACCATATTTCACATGTAAAACCGTTTATTTAAAGATAATCTGTTTTTTTAACTTAGTCTTTGCCATAAAACTTTTCACTTCACACTACTAGTACAATTTGTCACACTGAGAGACTGTTAACATGCAACAATGTTTTGAAGTTAACTATCCAGTCTAGAACCTAGGGAACATATTTAAACAGAAATTACGAATGCATTGTTATAGTGAACAGACGACACAGTGTTGTTATTTGTACATTCTTGCTTGTTAGTTGCACGATTACGTAACGACTATCAGGCTTACATACTTAGGACATATACTGGTACTGTGTAATGAGATTTTAAAGCAACATTTTGGTTTACTTGAAAATACATTCTGGATTTAAAGTACTTTCTGTGAGATACCAGATGACACAGTGGTTAGTTTATGTGACAGCTACACGATTTTATCACGACGCTACTAATGAGTGACAATTTACAATGTTGCTTTTGCGGTGTTTCTGTTTTATGTCTGCACAGTTTTTCTGAATTCTTCTGGACAAGAAAACATGTTTTAGTAGTAACTTTTGTGGTATAGCTACAATGAGACAGCCTTTTCCATAGCACAACAATACGTTACAGCACACTACTTTCTTCATCGCGGCAATAAGCTTAATAAGTAAGATATCTATACGCAAAGCATTTCACTTTTGTTTATCATGAGGTAAGTACATGACTTCTGCAGAACTTAGCTTTTGGACGACGATAGCTACGGCACTTCCACAGAGATTATCTTACAACAAGACGCACAGTTTAGCGCTACAGCACACGTAATTGAGTGATTAATTTTGTACTTAAAACATTTATTTTTAAAGATTTTTGAATTACAATTATACAAAGGTTTTCCGTGATACATTTCATTCCATTGCTGTAATCTGTAACACTTGAGGGAATAATTACATTAATCCTCAGGGGGGTACACGCTTACTTTGTGTATCATGTGTTTGGCAAGCATAAGGAGCCCTAGCTAATATGGTATTTGCTTATACAACTTTACACATCGGTACCATGTTTCTCTAACACATAAATTACACAGCTATTTGATCATTTAACTGAGAGACAAACATTTTTTTTCCTACATTAGTGACATGTTTACACAATTACGCAGTAGGATAACTTCACACTTATGAAACTGTATTTTGTCTGTACTGTGTGAATTGTTCATACTTTTTCGGAACCATTGTGATACTATGAGAGCCTTGAATGATATATTTGGTATGGGATCATGATTTTTAAAGTACGTTTGAGGTAGATGACACTATTTAAATGAGCAGAGAATTTTTTTAGGTTTCGAAATTATTGCAAAAAGCTACGACGTTTTTGAGATTTGACGGCCGGCCGGAGTGGCCGTGCGGTTCTAGGCGCTACAGTCTGGAACCGAGCGACCGCTATGGTGCGCAGGTTCGAATCCTGCCTCGGGCATGGATGTGTGTGATGTCCTTAGGTTAGTTAGGTTTAATTAGTTCTAAGTTCTAGGCGACTGATGACCTCAGAAGTTAAGTCGCAAAGTGCTCAGAGCCATTTGAACCATTTTGAGATTTGACTGAGGTGTTATGATATTATTACGACGATTATGTGTATTATGCTGTTGAGGAATGTTTATTATGATATGTATTTATTATGATGAAATATTGAAGAAGTGTCGACGAATATGTATATGTGTGATAAGGTTAGGAATAATGAGTAGTGGTTAGGGACTCTGGTTTGTGAAAAAGAATGTTGGGAACCAAGAATCGTACTTTAAGAGTTATGAAATGTGTGTATATGCGTAATGTATCACAATGCCGGCAAAAAATTTTTGGACACAGTTATATTTATAGGATTTTAATTCTTTACATTGGTAACGCAAATTCTCGACCTGTGAAATTTTTTTAATATGAGACTATCACTACTTTCGTAAATATTTCAGTGAGAAAGTTAAGTAACCTACACGTAATGCGTCGTGGACGCCCAGCTGTGCCAGCCGCCTGGAGAAGCAGCCATTAGGTGGAGAACAAAAGAGGCCATTAACCTCGCTATTGACATTCCTTTGTAGAAAGCATCGCAAATACAACACGCTCGAACTTGAAAACATATGATTACACTGTGGAGCTCTAAATTTATGATATTTACTAAAATGCCTAATGAAATGATGAGAAACATTTTACATCTGTCGTCTTTCTAGTTGAGAGAGTGCTCATTTTGTTTAATATCTAGTTTCTAGCTGCACTGCAGCATTGGTTATAATAAAATTTAATAGATGTGCTAATATCACTATTTTCTGTCTACAGACCCAGTAAAGAATATTTTTATGATGTACTTTCGTAGAAAAGAGAGCACAAATAGATATTTCCCTTCACAGGAATTGCAAAAATAATTTTTTAACGGTTTGGTAATTTGTCTGCTAGAGTAAGTCAAGGTGATGCATCACTCTAGTGTTAAGATGTGACATAGGTATTAGACATGGCCATCTTTAGTGTAATACTTTTTTCTGCTTGAGCTTTGTCATGTTCAGATATAAGTTATTGCATTTGCTGCTGCTGTTTTCCAGGCATAGTGCTACTAAATTTCACTTTGTATTACTCTGTTAAGCCAGTTTTACTACTGATTTATTTTCCTTGCTGCTGCACAGTGGCTCATATTAGTGATAATGTTGCATTTGCTTTGCTAATTTATGTTATTTGCTGCTTGTTTTGCCAATCTGCATTTTTTGTCATTGCTGTTTGTGTTAATTGTTTTGTGCTGCTGCATTGCGTCGTCCCTTAGTTTAGCATCTGAGATCAGTAGATTTAACTTAGCTTAAGATGGGGTAGGCTATATAAGAGAACGAGTTGTGATGAATTGGAAGAAATGCATTGAGAAGCTATAAGAAAATGGTTTGGCCAAAAAAGTAGTGTACAGTGGAGAAAAACTATTTTTGAAAGAGAATGTCAACAGAATACAGAAAGCATGCTTGGACAGGATTTTTTTGGGTGGAAACAAATGTTCAAATAAGAGGAAAGATCTACGAAATAAAGTTTTGGGTTGGACTGCAGTACCAAATGTCACACTGTAAACAAACCCTGTTCTGTACTTCTGTGTTATTATGCTACGTGAATTTGTGTTTTTCCTGTCTTTATGTGTTTAGCTAATAAGAGTTATATTGTAGAATTTTTCTAATAATATGTTATTTACTTTGTAGAGATGTTTAGACATTATTAATTCTACTCTGTTTCAATGCTCATGTGTGAAATTAATGTTTCGAAAACTATTCTCATTATTTTATATATTTACTTATGTCATCATTCCTGTAACACTGATGTATATGTTTATTTCTATTCTTTTGTAAAGCCTGTGTTACTACAAATGTTATCTGTACTGTTATGTTCTTTAATGATGTATTTTGTACCTTTGTAATTGTATTCTTATGTTGTAAATTTATAATTGTATAGACACCAGTTCTTCAAATTAAGCATCATTTCACTGCACACGTTTCTGTTGGTCATAATATATGCACAGGATGTGAGAAGTTGGGACTGTTAGTGCTTGCACGTGTGTTGATAATTCAGCAAGGGACTGGTTAACAACATTGCTGGTTCTAAGGACAATTAAAAAAAACTTTGTGAGTGCACAAGTGGTGGTTTATGGACTTGCTATATTAATCGCAAGACTCTTCAATGGTGATTGTGCACCCGTACAGTCACAACAGATGGCTGCTGGCCATCTCTACAAGGACTACAGTGGGTCTACACCTTTGATGACTCGCCAATACCATTATTTCTACAAGGACTACAGTGGGTCTGCATCTTTGATGGCCCACCAATACCATTATTTCTACAAGGACTGCGGTGGGTCTGCACCTCTGGTGGCCCACCAATACCATACTCTCTACCAAGACTATAGTGGGTCTGCTCTGTGATGACCTATCTACCAATATTCTCCAAAACTTCGAATGACTCTGCAGTGGGTTTGCTCTGTTGTGGCCCATTACCTGTCTGCATGTCAAGAGTCAGCACTGTCTTTCTGTTGGAAGGACAACACTACTTTTTCAAGACTGCATTGAAATCCACTACTTCCGTGTGCATTGTCTTTTACTGCTCAGACTTTGAGAAAAACACTGCTATTTTACTGTGATGAACGATCAGAAGTCTTTATGGACTGTAAGAAAATTTTAGCTTTTGACCAACATTGTATCAATAAGTGTGTGCATTTGATTTCTTTGTTATTGTAATTGTGAAAAATTTTTTAACAAATATGTATTGGCCAGTGCCCAAAACAATTTGTAAAATTTTTTGTGGGGAGCATGGGGGCTGTGTAAGTAGGCTGTTTAGGTTTTCTTATTGGTAACGCCACATAGCGCTCTGTATGAAAATCACTGGCTGTGCTGTGTGCAGTCTGTGGCTAGTTTGCATTGTTGTCTGCCATTGTAGTGTTGGGCAGTTGGATATTAACAGCGCGTAGCGTTGCGCAATTGGTGAGCCGCCAGCAGTGGTGAATGTGGGGAGAGAGATGGCGGAATTTTGAAAGTGGACGATCTGGACGGTGTCCAGCAGGAAGAGTAAATTTGTAAGACTGGATGTCAAGAACTGCCATGTATATTATGATTTTTCAACACTATTAAGGTAAATACATTGTTTGTTCTCTATTAAAATCTTTCATTTGCTAACTATGCCTATCAGTAGTTAGTGCCTTCCGTAGTTTGAATCTTTTATTTAGCTGGCAGTAGTGGCGCTCGCTGTATTGCAGTAGTTCGAGTAACGAAGATTTTTGTGAGGTAAGTGATTCATGAAAGGTATAGGTTATTGTTAGTCATGGCCATTCTTTTGTAGGGATTTTTGAAAGTCAGATTGCGTTGCGCTAAAAATATTGTGTGTCAGTTTAAGCACAGTCATGTATAATTTTTTCTAAGGGGACGTTTCAATGTATACAGGCTGATTTTTTTCCACCGTGTACAAACGTGAGGCATTGATCGATAAGGGGTTACAGAACAAAAAAGTCTAATGAAGTTATGTCCGGAAATCCATAGTTTCCCTGCTAGAGACCATTCATTCAGTCATGCATTGCTACAGAGAGAGCGGCTGATAAGCGATGTACCATGCAGCCACAGTTACAGTATGTGTTGAAAATGGTTTCCATGTGCCGCAAGGCATGCTTGTATGCGCCGTAGCATGTTCTGTCTCAGATTTTCACATCAGCCAGGCTGCATCCGAACAGTGTCAAAGGCAGCATTAATGCTACTCCAGTGTTTCTACATACGGAATGGGCTCTGCATCCACAATACATCTGAGTTGGCCCCGTAACCAGAAATCGCACGGGTTGAGATCCAGTACACGAGCAGGCCATGCATCTGAATCCCACCGTCCGATCTAATGACCAAGGAAGACACGATTGAGATGCGTCCGGATGTTAACAGCGAAATGGCTGGAGTACCATCATGTAGCAGCCACATAACCCTTCGAATTATCAATGGAACTTCTTCCAGCAGGGGACGTAAAGTCACCAGCAAGAAATGCCGATGGCTCCGGCCTATTAGGCGACATGGAAGGAAAACTGGTCCCAAAACGTGGTCCAGCCCAAACATTCTGGCTGTACGGATGTTGATGATTCGCTGTCACCATAGCGTGGATGTTCTGCGTACTATCCCACAGATGTCTGTCATGAAAGTTGAAGATACCACTCCACCTAAAGGTGGCCTCTCCTGTGAATAGGATGGATGACACAAATCCCGGAATCGTGGTTGCATGGTGAAGAAACCACTGACAAAACCGCTCCCGATGGGGAAAGTCGGTCGCTAGTAAGGTTGGTTGGTTGGTTTTGGGAAGGAGACCAGACAGCGTGGTCATCGGTCTCATCGGATTAGGGAAGGATGGGGAAGGAAGTCGGCCGTGCCCTTTCAGAGGAACCATCTCGGCATGTGCCTGGAGTGATTTAGGGAAATCACAGAAAACCTAAATCAGGATGGCCGGACGCGGGATTGAACCGTCGTCCTCCCGAATGCGAGTCCAGTGCGCTAGTAAGCCCTGCACATGATGTAACTGATAAGGATAGTAACAACTGTCATGGAGAACGTTTCATTCTGTCTTCTGGCTTACCCTGTACTGGCACGCCAACTGCCTGGTACTGCCACGGCTGTCGCCTTCCACAGTCTTAATCACATTTTCTGGTATCCGAACATTTTGGGTATGTCCCTCATGATTTCCTGCTTCCTGAAACGACCCTGCCTCAGACAAACGGCGAAGCACTGTTGTAAACATTGAATGCTGAGGTTGTTGTCGGCGGAGGTAGGTCTCCTGACACAACCTTGCCGCCTGGCACCCGCTGCCATTTGCCTTTCCGTAAGTAAACATCATGGTTGCAAGCTCTCGATTTGAATATGGAACTATTGTGCACAACACTGTATCACGTCCTCTGAAAAGTGAGTCAGCAAGAGAAGTGAATCAGACACATTACCGATTATAATGGTAAGAGAGGGCGCTAGGGCGTGACGTTTGAGGAACAGTACCACCCTTTAGGAGGAAACCATGCATATGGTAACTGTGCTGCATAGTACATCACGTATTAGACCGCAGTCTCTGTGACAAAGTGTGATTGAATAAACGGCCTCTATCACGAAAACCATGCATTTCCGGACGTAAGTTCATTAGACCTGCTCTGTTCCGTATCCTCTCATCGATCAATTCCTTGATTTTGTACACGGTGGAAAAAATCACCCTGTATATTAAGTAAAATGTTGGAGAATCTACACCTTTGTTGTACTCCATTGTTAATTGCTATTCGTGCTATTCTCTGTTTATCTAAATTAATTAAAATTTCGTTACTTGTATACAAACTTTTTATCACGTGTGTGAAATGTTTATGGTAATCTCGTCGTTCCGTTATATTTCACATTGTAGAGCTATTTATTCTACTGAAGGCATTTTCATAATCTACAAATGCAGTATGAGTCTCCAGATTACATTCTTATTTGTTTCCAATTATATGCTGCGCTGATATAATATTGTCGCTCCATGACCATCCTTTTCTAAAACTATTTTGTTCCTCCAGTAACAGGGCATCAGCTATTCTTTTCAGTCTATTATTAATTATTCGTGCATATAATTCATAGCCAGTGATGGGAAGACTTATTGCTTCATACTTTTCACAAACATTTCGAGTTCTTCTGTTACAGGTTCAAATGGCTCTGAGCACTATGGGACTTAACATCTGTGGTCATCAGTCCCCTAGAACTTAGAACTACTTAAACCTAACTAACCTAAGGACATCACACACATCCATGCCCGAGGTAGGATACGAACCTGCGACCGTAGCAGTCCCGCGGTTCCGGACTGAGCGCCTAGAACCGCTAGACCACCGTGGCCGGCCTTGTTACAGGGTGATGTCACTTTTGCATTCTTCAAGAGTGGGTATCATCTTCCATTTCTATCTCCATTAAATAAATTCAATAGGCCCACTTCCACCATTAATCCTCCACATTTGGTAAGTTCTGCAGTAATATTACCGGGCCCTGCTACTTTTCTATTCTTCACGCACTTTAATGCTTCTTGTATCTCTTCAAATGTGATATTGTCCCCCTGACGTAATTTAGCATCTTGTTCTCTGTGCTGGTATATTTTCGTTTGTTCAATATTATCATCGTTTTCTACCCACAATCCATGATAGCACTGTTTGTCCGAGAAACACGAGATGGATTATGAGCGCACCAAGATCCTGGCTCAGACCTCTAAATATTGGGACAGCATTATAAGGGAGGCTATCGAAATTCGCACCAGGGAAGATGTTATCAACCGAGATTGCGGCTACAATCTCAGCAAGGCTTGGGACCCGGCACTGAATGTAATTAAGAAGACTCTCAGCAAGAAGTACGAACTGGCGACCAGGGCAGACGTAGCGAGCACATCGACGCTATGACAGATTCGGACGTCCACGTCTTCGCGACCGCCGGCGCGCGGGCGCGGACGGCGAAGAGAGCGGCCCGCGGGGGGAGGGGATTTAAATCGGCCGCCCGCCCTCAGGAGCTCAGTTCGTCAGCGCACCTGACGGTGGCGACATGTCTGATCGCCGAAATATTGTGCCCGTTGGACACTACGAACGGGCAGTATACCCGTGGACTGTTCGAGCAAATAGTAATGCGATCAGTGGACTATTAGAGGGGAACATCGCCTTCTGGTCCGTCTGATTCTGTGGATCGGACTTGATCGACAGTCCATCACTGTGTGGCACGATGGGTGAGCTCGGTAACATCGGGCTTTCCTCCCTGTAAGAGCGGCGGCGTGGAGCAACCAGTAACAACGGCGGACACCCCCTCGCACTGGCTGCAGGTTGGACCGCGGTCGCCGAGACATGAGCCGCGCGGAGCGGCCGTTAATCAGCTGCCGGCCGGCGCTTTATTGCACCTGTGGCGGCCGCCCCCACCACTCCCACCTCCCCCACCCCTTTGTGATGTCACGCCTCCAGAGAGAGGAAGTGCGGCCGGTAATGGGCAGCCGATAACAGCCGGCGCTGCGCCCGGGGATCTAACCCGGGCCCGGGAGGTGGGGAGGGGGATGAAATGGGCGGCATATCCGCTAATGCGGCGTGACGGAGCCGCGGTTTACAACCGATGCTGCTGTTCGCCACACAGGCCACAAACAAAAGCTGCTGTCACTGCGACAGGCGTGCACGCATATCCGATGTGTGTGAATTACCTGCGACGCCTGAATGAAATACGTTTACCAACTTTGATTCCACAAGAAACCGATGTGCACAGCGACTCTAGATTAATTAAGGAAGGATAGAAGCTAGGTACGACAGTTCGCGTTGAAACAAGTGGTTTTCAGTTAGATCGGTATTTTTTTTCTTCGCGTTAAAACCGTTCAACATAATGTGTATCTGAAGTAACCGATTTTCGGTTTTTTATTCTTATTACGGTAATAAACGTATAAATCGAACAAAGACTGAAAAATTTTTGACTCTCTCAGTTTTAAGATACAGAGAATCAAAATATTAAATTAAATAGGCAAACAAAAGAAAACTTAGTCTGTCCACTGTTCACTACTTTTCTCGAAAAGTGAGAAGTGGCTGAATACTACAAAAATCACCAGAATTCTCCCATTGATTCTAATTTTTTAAAACTCTGTTCAAAAAACATGTAATCGTGGATCATACCAGTGCTTGGCCGTTACGAATCGTCAGTGCAGGGTGGAAACTGAGATTGAAAAACCCTGTTTATTGTGTTAATTTGTCCGTTTTCAACGACTACAAGGAGGGAAAGCTACTTTACATTTTATTGCATATTATGAATAAACTGTTTTTCTTTTTTTTAAAAAAAAAGGTTTATTTAAAAACGAAAATCTTAGCACAGCGCTATGGCTAATTGATGATTCTTACCTTTTGCTCGGTTATTAGTAAAAAATAAAAAAAAACACCGATTGCAACCGAAATCAAACAAATACCGAAAATCACAGGTCATTCAGAAGTAAAACACCGACATCCGTTGTAACAGGTCGGTTTTCCCCATCCCTAATAGGAACACAGTAATCAGTTGCAGTCCTACTGCTTTTTATTATTCTTGCATGTTTTTTTCCCTTTAATGTAATTTTAATACCTGTGCAACAGGTAGGCTGGCAGCAACATTCTGCGCTGCTCTTCAGCCTTAGAGTAGAAAATGAGAAAACATAAAGAATACAAATAATTGACATAATGGCGGGTAAAAAACAGTAGACACAGAATACAAAAACACGTAGCCGTTCACACTCGACGATAATCCACACTACAAACTGTTGACACGACGCGCAAACACAGATGATTTCGATGGCACATGTGAACGTTGGAGCGTGACGGCGAACACTAAACACAAAAACACGATGGCACACACGAGAAACGGATGGCGATGATCTCCACGTAATGTGTGCGAGTCCGGGGACCTGCCAAAAGGGGAAGAAGGGTGAGGGGGACAGAGAGGGGAGAGCAAAGATGCCAATCGCAGAGGAGATGTGAGGAGGAGTGGAGGTACGGGGGTAGGGGAAGCCTGGGGGAGGAGTGGGGAGAAAGGGAGGAGGGAGGGAAGGGGGAGAGAAGGGAGAGAGTGTGCCCAAAGGAACAAACACAGGAAGAGGGAGGGAGGATCAAAGTTGGTAGGAGGAGTAGATGGAGGGGAGGAGGACATTATCAGGGAGGGGCACCTGGCGGAAGCCACCCTGGGAGAGGGTATGGAGAGTGGAGAGATGGAGAGCAGGTGGGACGTGGAAGTACAGGCGCGGCAGCGGATGGGGGCGGGAGAGGATGGGACAGACCAGCGGGTGAGAAGGATCGAGTTTACGGGAGGTGTACAGGATCCGTATCCGTTCGAGGAAAAGGAGGAGGTGAGGGAAGGGAATAAGGTCGTACAGGATCCGTGTGTGGGAGGGGAGACGGATGCGATAGGCGAGGTGAAGAGCATGGCATCCTACGATCTGAAGGGATTTGTAAAAAGAAGGGGGAGCGGAGCTTCAGGCAGGGTGGGCGTAGCAAAGGATAGGGCGAATGAGGGATTTATAGGTATGGACGATGGTGGAGGGGTCCAGACCCCAAGTACGGCCAGAAAGGAGCTTGAGGAGGCAGAGGTGGGAGTGTCTTGGTTTGGATCGTCTGGAGATTGGGGGTCCAGGAGAGGCGACGGTCGAGTGTGACACCAAGGTACTTGAGGGTGGGGGCGAGGGCGATAGGACGGCCATAGACGGTGATGTAGAAATCGAGGAGGCGGAAGGAAGGGGTGGTTTTGCCTACAATGATCGCCTGGGTTTTGGAAGGATTGACCTTGAGCAACCACTGGTTGCACCAAGCGGTGAACCGGTCAAGATAGGATTGGAGAAGGTGTTGGGAGCGCTACAGGGTGGGGGCAAGGGCAAGGAAGGCGGTGTCATTGGCGTACTGGAGAAGGTGGACGGGGGGTGACGGCGGCGGCGTGTCCGCCGTATACAAAAGGTACACAACAGGGGAGAGGACGGAACCCTGGGGCACACTGGCGGAAGGGAAAAAGGTGTAGGAATCCGTGTTGTGGATGGTGATGTAGGATATTCTTGCATGTTCAGATTTCAGCTATAAACAGCCTTCTACAGTGCATTTGAGTGAGTTGCCATCTAACACACTCGCAGCAGAATATAGCACCATATGATTTTACTGCTGTATAGGCAGAAGGAAACTGCAGATGTCGTTTACAGCATGAAAACACAACGGCCGGGAGAGCGGTGTGCTGACCACTCGCCCCTTCGTTGACGCCACAGAGCTAAGTATGACACTGTGGCTGGTCGGTACCGTTGGGTCTTCTACACCTATTCTGACGATATCCGTTTGTAACGTCCTCTGTATGACAAAAATAGCTAACCCAGATTCATTCCATTATAGTAGTTTAAAATCCATTTTTAATTTAATTGATAAAAGTTTCAAATCACGTTTAAATCACATCAAGAAATGCCGATTTACAATGTGTTTGTTCATACATTAGACGTGGAGCGATCCACAAAATCTTATGCAAAAGGTCATTAATATGTTAACGCGATGTTCTATGCAGAATTGTTACATAATGTTATAAATAAAAATTTAAAAAGTTTTTTGGAGATAATCTTGATTAAAATATAGCTCCGAAGCAATTTTAAATCCGTCAGAAGATAACTTCTAGAGTAGTTACACCACAGTGTTTAAGTGATCCACTAAATAGTTAATATAAAATGTGATGCAACAAAGAGGACAGTTGTATGAATCTATTACTGATCTTTTGCATAAGATTTGATTGGATCGCTTCACCACTAATACACGAGCAAACAGATTGTAAATCAGCATTTCTTGATGAAACTTAACGGTGATATGCAAATTTTGTCTATTAAAAATGGGGATTAATCTAGTATATTGGAATGAAATTGGGTCTGTTGTTTTTATAATACAGAGAGCGTAACTTATACTAAATGTGCATACTGAAGCTGCTGTGTTTGTTGTGAACAACCACCTCAGATTCCTTCTGCCTATACAGCAGTAATGTCATATGGCGACATGTACTGCTGCTAGTTTGTTGGATGGTAATTCATTAAAATGGTATGTTGACTAGAATGGATGATTGCTATTCGATAACGTGGTGTTTTATTTATTTTTTACGTTAATCAGTTCTCATTCTGTAATTTCCTTGTATCTTAGGACTGAAGAGAGCTATTTATAGCTGAAGTCTGGATATGCAAGAATAATAATAAACCCAGTTCCTATCCTTCCTTAATGCATTTATCATCTAATTACAGGGCAATTTGTGGATGTGAACTTTGATGTAAACCTAAACCAGTGATAATTTCAAACATAGCGACTAAGGTACTACAGCGCCTGATTAACAATAACTGATATTAAAGTAGTTCAAGTCGCTTTTTATTTATTCTTGGTGAGCGGTTCCTTTTAAACATCCATCTTCAGACAGAAATATCCATCACTGAAAGGAACATTGTTACCTAGTGTAGTGTAAGATATGACTCCATCAGACAATGTGTTGAACGGATGACCCAGGCAGGAGCAGAAAACTGAAAGCTAAATATCGCATTCATTTGTTTAGCCACGCAAACCAAAAATTTGAACCGCTTGTAACTGATTTCATCCTTTCTCCGATAAGTCCCACTGGAAACGCATCTTTCATTATCTCAGTGGGAAATAGATACGTGAGTCTCAGAAGGAGATCGTTGTCTAATACTACAAGAGGAATAACAGGTAGCAAGGGCGATGAAAGATTATGAATCTCTTAGTGTAATTGAGATCACCGTGTAGACGATCGTCCATGCCCTGCACACGATTATTCAGTTCGTACAGGGTGACCCAAAAGTGAATTAACATTTGAAAATTCTATACTTCTCGGAATAATGTCGATAGTGTGATAAAAATTGACACACTTGCATGAAATGAAAGGAGACTTTACTGTGAAATTGGGGGGGGGGGGGGGGGGGGGCTGGATCGCCAAGCATGACGGAAGTGCGGCTCAGCACGCGACCCTCAGCAAACGATGTGCGCAAGAGATCTTCCACAAGTGTACCAATATGGGGTGGAGCGCCATCCTGCATAAAAGACGTACCTTCCAGCAGAGGTTTATCAGCCAGGCTAGGAGTGATGCTATTGTGTCACGTACGGATCAGAGTACTTCGCACCCGTCACGCTGACTGAAAAGCAGTCACGACTGATGTGGTAAATCCACATCACAGCATTACTTACTCGTCATGTAATCGGATTTTCACGACAGTTCTGCGATTTTCGGTAGCCTAAATTCTGCAATGTAGACAGCCCCTGAAGTGTGAAATGGGCTCCATCTATTGGCAGGTTTTAGCATTCGCTTTTGGTTTCAATAAAACTTTATGTGTGTCAAGTTTTACTTTTCCGCCTGCATTATTCCGTGAACTAGTGCATTTTCAAATGTTAACTGACTTATGGTTCACCCTGTGTTGCATTTTCAAATGTTAACGGACTTGCAGGTTGCCCTGTACTATCTGAAACAATTCTGAACCATACTTAAATGCAAAAACACTAATTCTATGAGCATAAAAAGAGCCCTTCTCTGAGCATTTTTTGAGAACTGGTCTATAGCGTGTGGTGGCTGCTTTGATGCATTAACTACACTACTGGCTATTAAAATTGCTACACCACGAAGATGACGTGCTACAGACGCAAAATTTAACCGACAGGAAAAAGATGCTGTGATATGCAAATGATTAGCTTTTCAGAGCATTCACACAAGGTTGCCGCCTGTGGCGACACCTACAACGTGCTGACATGAGGAAAGTTGCAAACCGATTTCTCATACACAAACAGCAGTTGACCGGCGTTGCCTGATGAAACGTTGTTGTGATGCCTCGTGTAAGGAGGAGAAATGCGTACCATCACGTTTCCGACTTTGATAAAGGTCGGATTGTAGCCTATCGCGATTGCGGTTTATCGTATCGCGATATTGCTGCTCGCGTTGGTCGAGATCCAATGACTGTTAGCAAAATATGGAATCGGTGGGTTCAGGAGGGTAATGCGGAACGCCGTGCTGGATCCCAACGGCCTTGTATCACTAGCAGTCGAGATGACAGGCATCTTATCCGTATGGCTGTAACGGATCGTGCAGCCACAACTCGATCCCTGAGTCAACAGATGGGGACGTTTGCAAAACAACAACCATCTGCACGAACAGTTGGACGATGTTTGCAGCAGCTTGGACTATCAGCTCGGAGACTATGGCTGCGGTTACTCTCGATGCTGCATCACAGACAGGAGCGCCTGCGATGGTGTACTCAACGATGAACCTGGGTGCACGAATAGCAAAACGTCATTTTTTTGGATGAATCCAGGTTCTGTTTACAGCATCATGATGGTCGCATCCGTGTTTGGCGACATCGCGGTAACGCACATTGGAAGCGTGTATTAGTCATCGCCATACTGGCGTATCACCCGGCGTGATGGTATGGGGTGCCATTGGTTACACGTCTCGGTCGCCTCTTGTTCACATTGACCGCACTTTAAACAGTGGACGTTACAGTTCAGATGTGTTACGACCCGTGGCTATACCTTTCATTCGATCCTTGCGATACCCTACATTTCAGCAGGATAATGCATGCTGCCTCGTGATGACTGGGTGTTGTGTGCTGTCCTTAGGTTAGGTTAGGTTTAAGTAGTTCTAAGTTCTAGGGGACTGATGACCCTCGATGTTAAGTCCCATAGTGCTCAGAGCCATTTGAACCATTTGATAATGCACGACCGCATGTTGCAGGTCCTGTACGGGCCTTTCTGGATACAGAAAATGTTCGACTTCTGCCCTGGCCAGCACATTCTCCGCATCAAGGCCGTTATTACTGCCAGAGGTGGTTGTTCACGGTACTGATTTCTCAGGATCTATGCACCTAAATTGCGTGCAAATGTAATCACATGTCAGTTTATATTTGTCCAATGAATACCCGTTTATCATCTGCATTTCTTCTTGGTATAGCAATTTTAATGGCCGATAGTGTATTAGTGTGCTATACGATACTTACCTAAAAATGCGAAAAATCACGTAAAATGTCCTAAGAGTCGTGACACTGGGAAATGTGGGATACATCTGTAAGGGGAGGGGAGGGGCCGTCAAACGGGGCATGGAATTATAATGTGCCCCGTTAGAGAACGTGAGTCTACATGGACACGGGATTGTGAAGAGTCGGGAAAACAGACATATTGCCACTAGATTTTTTTAATAACTTGCCCTAATAGAAAACTACTCACTTTACAGAACAAACAGACCTGCACTGAACCTCATTATTCAACACCAAAATTGAAACTGAGCAGGAAAGAAATAAATCACTTTACAGGACACAGAAAATTATGATATAAAAAAATCGAACTGACATGTTACTGAATGAAAAGTAGTTTTAGTATCTAGCACGATCATGGATGGAAATAGAATGCATGGATATTCTGGCCCAATGCACATGCAATTCAAAATCATTCATGAACAGCCAAGTAACATTTTCAGTTACAATTCCAAGTAAGGGAAAAAGGTTTACTATGTCTAAACATAGAATTGGAAAAACGAGTTCATCCTACGTGAATGCAGCAGGTTGCATTTGCAGTGCACTGTTTATACTAATAGCATCTGGGGGTCTCACCAACAAGTTTGCAGCAAGATGATGTGAAACGCCAACCAGTGACCGACAAGTAACAAAATAAGAGCAGGAATAAATGGGCCTGACGAAACGTTGAGCTCAAATCAGTTCTCAGAGCAAACGTATGACGTAACACCAAAAAGCAGAGAGCCTTCCGTGCAACATGTCATTCATGTCACTCATCTAACTGGGGCAAAGCCACGCAGAATAGTACACCATCGATATCAGCGTGTTTTTGTGTATGCCTCATCGATAAAACTGGATAGCGTCATGTCAGTGTAATAATGAAGTGAGTCAGGAAGAAAAGCAAACGAATTTCATCACTTCTCCTCTGATCTGAAACGAAATTTTGTGGAATGTTTTCCAATTTTATAAACCGTATGAGATTCGAACAATTTTGCAAGTCAAATTGTTGTATTTTGTTGAATCATGTTGGTCAGACATTTAAAATGAATTACTCTAGGAACAACCTTGGTATAAGACACGAAAAAGTGATAACATAAAGATTAAAAAGTCTTCTTCTTTGCAAGTCAGTGCTTGAAATTATCTAGAAACTTCCTTAAGATAATAAACAAGGAAAATAAGAACATCAAAGAACAGAAAAATTGCTGCTACTTTGTAAGGCCGTCTTTGAGGCAAGTGAGAGTTTAGAATGAATTTCTCTCTATACAGCGGAGTATTCGCTGATATGAAAATTCCTGGCAGATTAAAACTGTGTGCCGGACCGAGACTCGAACTCGGGATCTTTGCCTTTCGCGGGCACATGTTACCAACTGAGCTACCCAAGCACGATCCACGCCCCGTCCTTGCAGCTTTAAATTCCGCCAGTACCTCGTCTCCTACCTTCCAAACTTCACAGAAGCTCTCCTGCGAACCTTGCAGAACTAGCACTCCTGAAAGAAAGGATATTGCGGAGACATGGCTTAGCCACAACCTGGGGGTTGTTTCTAGAATGAAATTTTCACTCTACAGTGGAGTGTGCGCTGACCTGAAACTTCCTCGCATCTCTCAGCAATATCGATTCTTCCAGTAGTGCTAGTTCTGCAAGGTTCGCAGGAGAGCTTCTGTGAAATTTGGAAGGTAGGAGACGAGGTACTGGCGAAAGTAAAACTCTGAGGACGGGGCGTGAGTTGTGCTTGGGTTGCTCAGAGAGCACTTTCCCGCGAAAGGCAAAGGTCCTGAGTTCGAGTCTCGGTCCGCAACACAGTTTTAATCTGCCAGGAAGTTTCAAGGTAGAGCTTATTGGCAAAAGGAAATGACTGTTATAATTGTGGTTTTAAAAATTGCATCTACAAATCATAACATCCTAGCACCAGGTCGTTTTTCTAAGAGGGAAAGAAAAGTGTTATTACTTGCCATACGTGATGAGATGTGTCTAACCATTCTGCCTAGCCCATGTCACCCATATAAGCGGTGATGGTATAGATTAGTACGTTAGTAACAAGTAAATGCACCGATTGGACTTACAATTTTAAGGAAGGATGAGACAGTGATTGCACTGGCCGTACTATCATCCTATGCTTTTCAATCCTGATGGGACTTCTTACATGCCATGTAATGATGTGCAGAGACGGACAACGTGCCTTCAGGGGGCAAGCGAGCCCTAGGGAGAGTGTATGTCGCCACAGGATTCATTCTCTTGGTACATAGGAGGCGGTCCCTTACATGTTGGACAGTGAATCCATAGCTGAGGGAAAGCAGATGAACAGGGCTTTGTACGGGCAACCAGGCAGTCGCGAGGCTGGTGTTCACTGCCAAGGACGGTATACTGGGATGCAGTCATGGTGCAGACACGCTACCTCCACTGCTCCCGGACCAGAGCACCCTCAGGTTAACGAGGCAAATCGCCCGTTGGTTTGAGAGATTTCAGAGATCCGTTCATCTTCATTGGGTATAATAAAGCATAGGCTTTGGCCACAGATAACATTTTTAGAAAGCGTACGAAAAACGTCACCAATTGTGAGTGCTATGGTCATCAGTCCCCTAGAACTTAGAACTACTTAAACCTAACTAACCTAAGGACATAACACAACACCCAGCCATCACGAGGCAGAGAACCAATGTTGGTAAACAACCTTAGAGGTAAGTCCTGAGTCCCACATTTTAGAATGTGTTGGTGAAGAAGTTGACTAGGAGAAGAGTTTCAAGGAGCCGCTGGAGAGAAGATGAAAGACATTGCAAAATTACAGTGCTCAGGGTCCCGCATCTAATCGCGTTTTATTAAATTCCACTGTGTAGCCTAATTAATCAGCACTGATTCCTGAGAAGTGATACGTCGGTCATATGAGTCCGGTCGAAAAGGAGACGACTCGTGGGTTGGTTATCCTGTACACTAATACTCACATCTACATCAGTACTCGCCAAGCCACATGAAAGGTGTGTGGCCGAGGGTATTTCTACTTCCAGTGTCTGATCCCGACTTCCGTGTTCTACACTCCTGGAAATTGAAATAAGAACACCGTGAATTCATTGTCCCAGGAAGGGGAAACTTTATTGACACATTCCTGGGGTCAGATACATCACATGATCACACTGACAGAACCACAGGCACATAGACACAGGCAACAGAGCATGCACAATGTCGGCACTAGTACAGTGTATATCCACCTTTCGCAGCAATGCAGGCTGCTATTCTCCCATGGAGACGATCGTAGAGATGCTGGATGTAGTCCTGTGGAACGGCTTGCCATGCCATTACCACCTGGCGCCTCAGTTGGACCAGCGTTCGTGCTGGACGTGCAGACCGCGTGAGACGACGCTTCATCCAGTCCCAAACATGCTCAATGGGGGACAGATCCGGAGATCTTGCTGGCCACGGTAGTTGACTTACACCTTCTAGAGCACGTTGGGTGGCACGGGATGCATGCGGACGTGCATTGTCCTGTTGGAACAGCAAGTTCCCTTGCCGGTCTAGGAATGGTAGAACGATGGGTTCGATGACGGTTTGGATGTACCGTGCACTATTCAGTGTCCCCTCGACGATCACCAGTGGTGTACGGCCAATGTAGGAGATCGCTCCACACACCATGATGCCGAGTGTTGGCCCTGTGTGCCTCGGTCGTATGCAGTCCTGATTGTGGCGCTCACCTGCACGGCGCCAAACACGCATACGACCATCATTGGCACCAAGGCAGAAGCGACTCTCATCGCTGAAGACGACACGTCTCCATTCGTCCCTCCATTCACGCCTGTCGCGACACCACTGGAGGCGGGCTGCACGATGTTGGGGCGTGAGCGGAAGACGGCCTAACGGTGTGCGGGACCGTAGCCCAGCTTCATGGAGACGGTTGCGAATGGTCCTCGCCGATACCCCAGGAGCAACAGTGTCCCTAATTTGCTGGGAAGTGGCGGTGCGGTCCCCTACGGCACTGCGTAGGATCCTACGGTCTTGGCGTGCATCCGTGCGTCGCTGCGGTCCGGTCCCAGGTCGACGGCCACGTGCACCTTCCGCCGACCACTGGCGACAACATCGATGTACTGTGGAGACCTCACGCCCCACGTGTTGAGCAATTCGGCGGTACGTCCACCCGGCCTCCCGCATGCCCACTATACGCCCTCGCTCAAAGTCCGTCAACTGCACATACGGTTCACGTCCACGCTGTCGCGGCATGCTACCAGTGTTAAAGACTGCGATGGAGCTCCGTATGCCACGGCAAACTGGCTGACACTGACGGCGGCGGAGCACAAATGCTGCGCAGCTAGCGCCATTCGACGGCCAACACCGCGGTTCCTGGTGTGTCCGCTGTGCCGTGCGTGTGATCATTGCTTGTACAGCCCTCTCGCAGTGTCCGGAGCAAGTATGGTGGGTCTGACACACCGGTGTCAATGCGTTCTTTTTTCCATTTCCAGGAGTGTATTTGCGAATGCTGCGTGGGAAGAACGGTTGTTCGTAAGCCTCTGTATTAGCTTTGATTTCTCGAATTTTCTCGTTGTGTGAGAGGAAGGAATATATTGTCAGACCATTACCGGAGCGTACTCTCTCTGAATTTCAATAGTAAACCACTCCGTGATAGTTGACGACTGTCGTGTAGAATCTGCCACTGGAGTTTGTCTAGCGTCCCTGTAACCCTCTCGCGCCGACTGAACAACCCTGTCACAAAACGAAACGAACTGCTCTTCGATGGATCTTCTCTATCTCTTCTATCAGTCCTACAAGTACCAATTCCAGAATGATGAGTAATGCTCAACAACCGATCGAACAAGTGTTTTGTAAGCCACTTCTCCCATCGATGAATTAAATTTCTTTAATATTCTTGCTATGATTCCATGTCTAGCACCCTCGTTTCCTACATTTTGTTTCATATGGTCATCCCACTTCAGAGTCAAAAAATGGCTCTGAGCGCTATGGGACATAACATCTGAGGTCATCAGTCCCCTAGTCTTAGAACTACTTAAACCTAACTAAACTAAGAACATCACACACATCCATGCCCGAGGCAGGATTCGAACCTGCGACCGAAGCAGTAGCGCGGTTCCACACTGAAGCGCCTAGAACCGCTCGGCCACAGCGGCCGACCTCCTATTAGATCATCCATGTATACTGTAAATAGCATCGGTCCTATCTCACTTCTTTGGAGTGTGTCTGATATTACGTTAACATCTGTCGATTTTGTTCCCTTAAGAGTGACGTGTTGAGTTCTGTGTGCAACGAAGTCTTGAATCCAGTCGCAAATCTGGTCATGTACTCAGTAAGCGTCTGGTAACTTTCACTTAACGCCAGAGCAGGATGCTATCAAATGCTTCCTGGTGTGTAGGAGCACGGTATCAACCTGAGCGCCGGCCGGAGTGGCCGTGCGGTTCTAGGCGCTACAGTCTGGAACTGAGCGACCGCTACGGTCGCAGGTTCGAATCCTTAGGTTAATTAGGTTTAATTAGTTCTAAGTTCTAGGCGACTGATGACCTCAGAAGTTAAGTCGCATAGTGCTCAGAGCCATTTGAACCATTTGAACTTCAACCTGAGCGTTGATATCTACAGCACTGTATATCTCGTGCAGGGACAGAGCGACGTAAGTTTCGCAAGATCTCTCTTTGCGGAATCCACGTTGATTTTTATGGGCGAGATTTTCGCTCTCGAGAAATGTAACACGTGAACGTAAAACATGTTTCACAATCCTACAACAGATTCAGGTCAGTGATATAGATCTATAAATATGTCCTACGACTCATCCTGATAAGGGGAATGACCTACGCTTTTTTCTTGTCGCTCCAGTGACCTACGATAAGCCGCTGCTAGTAGGGGAGCAAGTTCTTCCACATAGACTCTGTAGAATCTTAAAGGGTCTCATTTTGTCCTGATATCTTCCCACTACTAAGCTTTCCACTCACATCAGACGGCATGGGGGAGGAGGAGGGATATTTACGGTGACAGAAGGAATGACACATTTCAGAGATGGGTTGTTTTGAGGGAGGAAACCAGACAGCGAGGTCATCGGTCTCATCGGGTTAGGGAAGGACGGAGAAGGAAGTCGGCCGTGCCCTTTCAAAGGAACCATCCCGGAATTTGCCTGGAGCGATTTAGGAAATCACGGGAAGCCTAAATCAGGATGTCCGAACGCGGGATTGAACCGTCGTCCTCCCGAATGCGAGTTCGGTGTGCTAACCACTGCGCCACCTCGCTCGGTCACATTTCAGAGACTTCACAGGTGTCAGACAGATATTATTTTATGTATACAGGCTAAAGCGGCAGATGAAAATTTGTACCAGTGTCAGAAATCGAACCCGGATCTTCTGCTTACTAGGGAGGTGCGTTAGCCATGAGGCCATCGTGGCACAGGGCTTCACTGAACTGCACGGATTATCCTGGCACACCTCACTTCTCGATACAAATTCTCACTGCCTACCCAGTCTACTTGGTAAAAATTTTCACTCGACGCTTCAGTCTATATACATGAAATCATCATCTGTATGAAAAAAGTAAGGCCTCTGCAATCGTGTCATTTCATTTGTATAAGTACCTGCACCAGAGTTTCAGGCTAGATCCCCCATTTACGTTCTACGCTGAGATGCTATTTCAGAACACTGGGAGTGATGCTCCAAAAACAACCAGCTTTGCGAAATAAGCGGCGATACTTCCTGCGCAACCCACCCATCATTTTGCACGACAATGCGCGGGCGCATACAGCGAAAGATGTGGCTGCTCTGTTCGATCGATGGGACTGGGAAGTACTGTACCATCCACCATACTCCCCGGACTTAAGTCCTTGTGACTTTGATTTGATTGCCCGCATCTCGTGGTCGTGCGGTAGCGTTCTCGCTTCCCACGCCCGGGTTCCCGGGTTCGATTCCCGGCGGGGTCAGGGATTTTCTCTGCCTCGTGATGGCTGGGTGTTGTGTGCTGTCCTTAGGTTAGTTAGGTTTAAGTAGTTCTAAGTTCTAGGGGACTGATGACCATAGATGTTAAGTCCCAAAGTGCTCAGAGCCATTTGAACCATTTTTTTTTATTTGATTACGAAGATGAGGGAACCACTTCGTGGCATTCGCATCAGAACTGTTCCAGAGATTGGACAGGCAGTAGACCGCTCCACTCGCACTATCAACAGAACAGGCCCTGCTAACGGTATACAACGCCTTCCACATCGCTGGCAACGGGTTTCACATAACGCTGGTGACTACTTTGACGGACAGTAGCAGGTTGTGAATAAATAGTTTCCACTATTTAAGTTCCAGCCTACGTACTTTCAGAAATTTATCACCTTCGTTGGGTGGTGGTAGTAATGATCCCATATTGTAATAGATTTGTTCTTGGCTGGAAAGACATAATCGGTTTCATCTCCGTTAGTGCTGACGGAAGTGACACCGAAAGAAGTTGTTTGGAAGCAGGCGCAACCGGCCGGAGTGGCCGAGCGGTTAAAGGCGCTACAGTCTGGAACCGCACGACCGCTACGGTCGCAGGTTCGAATCCTGCCTCGGGCACGGATGTGTGTGATGTCCTTAGGTTAGTTAGGTTTAAGTAGTTCTAAGTTCTAGGGGACTTATGACCACAGCCGTTGAGTCCCATAGTGCTCAGAGACATTTGAACCATTTTTGAAGCAGGCGTTGTATGCTTTCATATTCTGAATAAAATAGTTTGATTCTGGAATTTTCCCTGTCAGGTACCGTAAAAATTCTTGGTGAAGTGCTTCCAGTGGCAGTAATCGAATTTTTCCTTTCACGCAACAGAATCCTGGTGTTTCTACACTGAATTTTTTCGCTTTACAAAATTGCCAGGTGTTATCCACTTTTCCCGTTACGACGTGTTTGTGTTGTTACATTCTTTCGTCGGCTCGTAGTGGAATGCTTAGTTAGGTTGTACTGTTAACTTGTCCTCGTTCGCGCTTCTCGTAGGATAATATTTTTATGGATGGCTTGAGTTCGGATTCTTTTATTACGTGTCACACTTCCTGATTTTTCAATCCGTTCATTGAACTTCTCTTCGGTTTCTCTTCTTGCCACGGTGCTCGCTGTCGTTCGTTGCGAACTTAAACTGCTTCTGTTTCTTCGTCTGTTTCGTCCGTCTGCAGTTCTTTTGTTTTCGCCGTTTTGCTTCAGAACCGACAATGTCTCTTCCTCTTTTGCGTTTCGGCATTGTCTGAAAAGTAAACTTTTTACTAACAAACACGCTAATGACGCTTTACACACTTTATTTTCGTTTTATATTCAGTCACTGTATCTTGTTTTTATTCACTCACTGCACTACTTTTTCGGTTCCTCCCTTCGTCACTGATAAGAAACTATCGTTCGAACCAATGACGGTACTTACATTATATACCCCTACCAATGGGTAGCCCCTATAGTGGCGAATGTCAGAACATACCCAAAAGGCTTCGAATGGTCCACAATGTTCCAGAACATTCCACGACATTCGAAAGTGTTCTGGAATGTTCCACACACTGATCCGGGATGTTCCCGACCATTCAGCAATCTTCCTAAATGTCCCAGACTCTTCTCGAACATTCCAGAACGTCCCGGATCATCGTGGAACATTCAAGAATCTTTTGGAATGTTGTGGAATACTCTCCAATGTTCTGGAATGTTCTAGAATACCCTCAATGTTCTGAAACGTTATAGAAATTTCTAGAGGGCGAAACTTCTCAGCCCTTGTATCTTCAGATGCACGCCCTTCGGGTGAGAACGCACACTTTCTCTATGGACGCGGGATAGAGGGCTACCACACCATATAACTCTCTTGATGGTAGCGAGACTCGTTTTTGAGTTTTGGTGGCACGCACATTGTACTCTTACTTTTATGATATATATTAATTTAAGTTGCTTCGCTACTCCGAGAATATCTACTTCGTCTTCTTTGGTGAAGGAATTCCAGAATGCTGTATTTTTAACTAACGTTCTGGGACATTGTGGACCATTCGAAGCCTTTTCAGTATGTTCTGACATTCGCCCTGACATTCGCTATTATGGGGCTACCCATTGGTAGGGGTATATAATGCAGGTCCCGTCGTGGGTTCGAACGTCAGTTTCTTATCAGTGACTAAGAGAGGAACTGAAAAAGTAGTGCAGTGAGTGAATAAAAAAAGGATACAGTGACTGAATATAAAGCGAAAATGAAGTGTGAAAGGCGTGAAAAGTGTCATTAGTGTATTTGTTAGTAAAAATTTGCTTTCAGACAACGCCCAAATGCAAAAGAGGAAGAGATCTTGTCGGTTCTGCAGCAAAACGGCGAAAACAAAAAGAACTGCAGAAGAACGAAACAGACGAAAAGAGAGAAGCAGTTTAAGTTCCCAACGCACTGATTTCGTGTTGCCACTAGCATGGTTTACATACGACCAGAATCTCTTCAAATTTTCTGCCACGTTTCGAGACAAAGTTTCGTTGTGGAAACCGTTGTAAGCAACTCGCATTAAAGTCCGCGCTGCATTTAGAGCTTCTGTCAAAGATCGTCAGTCTTGGGGATTTTGCCTACGTTTGCATTTGGCATCCTTTTTCCGTTGTTTCTGCAACAGTGTTCTGACCTGTTTTGTGGACCACGGGGGATCAGGTCCATCTTTTGGTTATTTATTTGCTATAAATCTTTCAATTGCTGTCGATACTACTTCTCTCAATTCAAGCCACATCTTGTCTCCACATACATTGTTAATTTGGAAGGAGTGGAGACTGTCTCTCAGGAAGGCTTCAAGTGAATTTTTATCTGCCTTTTTAAATAGACGTATTTCTCGTTTGTTTTTGGTGGGTTTTGGAGTTACCAGTATTCAGTCTCGCTATGACAATCCTGTGTTTACTAACCCCTTGATCCCTTTTGGTGTTCGTTACTAGCTCCGAATTATTTGTTCCTAAGAGATCAACAATGTTGTCGCAACCGTTAACACTTCGCGTGGGCTCCTGTACTAGGTGTTGAAAACAGTTTTCTGAGGAGTCATTCAGTACGATGTCGGACGGCGTTTCATGCCTACCACCGACTTTAAACATCTGTTTTGAGCAACATACAGATTGAAGTCACCACCGACTACAGTTGTATGAGTCAGATACATTCAATGCATAGAGCATCTCTACGCGTACCTAGTTGCTCAAAAACGAGCAGCCTCTGTAGTGCAGCAAACGTCAATACACTAGTCAAAACTCTTACCGCACACGTCCCAACACGTCTGACCAAGATCAGCGACTATATTAACTACTCTTCCTTGTAACTCTTCTTAATTAAATGTTAGAGGAAGCTCGCGAACTTTAACGTAACCCCAGGGAGTTCAGCCAGGTGAACACGCGGGCCACTGAACAAGAGGGGAGTCATGGTGGAAAGCAGGTACAATCCAATACCGTGGGAGATCCGCACTGAAGTAATCACGAACCTATGAAAGAAACTGTGGTGGATGCGAAATGATGTCTTCACTGGCTTGCTGTATTGGTGACATAAGCCGCTGCTGCAGCATGTGCAACTACGCAAAACCAGCCACAGTTTTCTTCGCAAAGAAAACTGGTTCATTGACATTACTTTTGAAGTGGTCATGCCAAGGAAGCCGTTAACATTGCATGAATAACTCATATGTTCCACAATCTCCTCATACACATCTCTTATTATGATTCACCTATCCAGACACATGAAACGTGGAGTCGAGACTGAGAATGTTACGTCACCACTTGTCAGATGTGTGACATTGTTGCCGGCCGAAGTGGCCGCGCGGTTCTGGCGCTGCAGTCTGGAACCGCGAGACCGCTACGGTCGCAGGTTCGAATCCTACCTCGGGCATGGATGTGTGTGATGTCCTTAGGTTAGTTAGGTTTAACTAGTTCTAAGTTCTAGGGGACTACTGACCTCAGCAGTTGAGTCCCATAGTGCTCAGAGCCATTTGAACCATTTTGTGACATTGTTAGTACAACATGTTTCAGGACTACGTTATCCCATTATCAAATGCTATAAAACAAGGAAATCAATCAATAAATCACAATAATACATATACTGCCAACCAAAAAAAGTTTTAATAACATAAAATACCTTATTCTATTCAACTAGGAACAGTAAAATTAAAAACCGAGCAGCACACATGCGTTATCACACATAAAACTCTTCTTAGAACATATCATGTTGGCATTTTCTATTCTCAAGGCACAGTTGTAAATTCAAGGCAGATAAGGACTTTCCTGCAACACATATGTCACAGTCCCCAACGATGCTACTAGCTATCATAAAAATTGTGAACATTATATGTCAGGCCCTAGTAAATTATGTTGTTTATGGACGCATACGTGACAATATATATGTAGAATTGGTATTTAATTTACTAGGACTTGACAAATAATACTTATAGATTTTACGATATACAGTAGCATCGTTGGGGACTGTGATATATGCGTTCTATCTTTGGTATATGAAAGTGCCTGCCTTTAGTTTACAGCTGCATCTCGGAAGTATAAACCCCAGCAAGAGATGCTCTAAGAAGAATTTTATGTGTGGCAACGTATGTTTGCGGCAGGGGTTTTATTTTTGACGGTGCGTAATGGCACAGAAGCTTTACGATGGGTTGTACTACAGGAGGTTTTAAATAATTTTGTGCGGCTGTCAGTACGTTTATTATTGCAATTTATTGTTTGGTTTCGTTGTTTTGTAGCATCTGATAATGGGATAACGTAGTCGCGTAACATGTTGTGCAAAAAATGTCACACATTTGACAACTGATGGTCTAACATTCTCAGTGCCCAATCATGAGAAGTTGCATGATGGCTTCGCAAAGGAAAACATTGCTTCGTTTCCGAAAACTAATTTATGTCGAAAACCCTCTTCCCTCAGTAGCTGCCGCAAATCATTGCAAGAGTGAGGACGGAGCTCACTGTCCCGAGTAGTCACTTCATGCAGCAACGACAGCTGGTATGGTTTTACACGCAGACGTTTACGCAGAACGCGCCAGACAACTGACTGCCTTATCTGTAGTTCTCTGTCCGAACATGTCGATTTCTTCGGGCACCTGACGAATGATTCCCGCACACGCTCCATCTTCTGTGCTGATGGCCCAGACCGGCCTATTGTCTTCGAACAACACAAGCAGCCAGTCTCCGCCGCTGAACCGTCTTTAAAGACTTATATTTAGGGAACGCAAATCACGGATGTCGCTCCATTACACATCTCCTAAAAAACGGACCGAGGGAAAGGCTTATTCTGCTAAACAGTTTTCTGTTTATTTTCAGCGATTGAGTGCCTTATGCACCTTTGGTGGGGGCGTAGTTCATCACCCACTCGGTACAGCCCTGCTTCGTCCCACTGTACATATAGACTACACAGAGACAGAGGGACGCACTAACCGCTGCGCAAGAGCAGACGCGTTTCTGCCATCGTGTGCGTGACGTCAGAGAGCGACACCTCGCGACGTTATTCGTATGTTGCGGGCTGTGTGGTTTCGTGAGTGTTGTCGTTCTCCAGTAGTTGTTTTTGTGTAGTGGGTTACTTGCATGTGAAAGTGTTTTGAGTGTGTGCAAGCAACGCCAGGTTGGGCTGTTGGGTGTAACTCTCACAGTCGCAACACTAAAGGGACGGAAGTAGTGCTTCGTACTTTCCATTGCGGTGCAAGACTGTAAAGGATATGGCTACCGAACTACCGTAGAAAAGAGGTTGCGAATGTTGCAAATGATCGGCTACGCTCTCATCATCTCAAAGAAAGCGAATACTTTAGAGACTTGCGTTCGGAACTCCTAAATCCACGGAAGGAGTCGTTAAGAAAGATGAAATTCCGTTGTGCAATTTGCCTTGTACTGTTAGCACTAGTGCTGGCACATCTCTTATAGCAGAAGAACGGAAGGAACGTTCCGACGAATGTGAGATCCATAAAAGAAGCTTAGGGACTTTGCAAAAGCTTTCACTGCAGAAGAAGAGCGCCGATAAATGTACATTTACAGGTGAAATTATTTCTAATGATTCAGAAAAAGCCAGTTTACAGAATTACGTAGCGGTATTGCACAGGAGAAATGCCCGGATGAAAAACATTTGCATAAAAACCAAGCGCTTATGAAAGATGTTCGAAGTCAGTTGTTGTCAACGAAACGACATCTCAACAATAAAGAAAGCAATAGAAAATGCACTTGAATCTCGTAAAATTAATCGAATACTGGGGAAAATATTTTCACCCAATCAAATCAGAACTTTCTTACAGGGGTCAAAGAGGACGTTATTTTGCAAGTCGATTTGTTTGTGGATCGTTGCACAGAAAAATATTACAATTTTTTCAGAAAAAAAATTCGGTGTTCTTGTATCTCCAATGTGAACCTTGCGTTCTGTGATAACTTTCAGTTGCCACCAGATGTTTTGAAGGATGTTCTGGTTAGATTAACTAATTCAAATGCTTACTACAAATAAGGCACTTGTGTAATTTCTTGAGTGAAGACGACAGTGTCCGCCTGTGATGAGTACAAAATGAAAATGAGTGCTATAAAGTTTTTGTTTACTAGATGAAACTTTTCTCAGAGCCAATTTAGATAACTGCAAGCTCATCTGGGGAACATTTACTTTGAGAGAAAACTGCAATATACCGGGTGATAAAAATGGCAGTCTAAATTTGAAAACTGAATGAATCACGGAATAACGTTGATAGAGAGGTACAAATTGACACACATGCTTGGAATGACATGGGGTTTTATAAGAACCAAAAAATACAAAAGTTCAAAAAATGTCCGACAGATGGCGCTTCATCTGATCAGAATAGCAATAATTAGCATAACAAAGTAAGACAAAGCAAAGATGATGTTCTTTACAGGAAATGCTCAATATGTCCACCACCATTCCTCAACAATAGCTGTAGTCGAGGAATAATGTTGTGAACAGCACTGTAAAGCATGTCTGGAGTTATGGTGAGGCATTGGCGTCGGATGTTGTCTTTCAGCATCCCTAGAGATGTCGGTCGATCGCGATACACTTGCGACTTCAGGTAACCCCAAAGCCAATAATCGCACGGACTGAGGTCTGGGGACCTGGGAGGCCAAGAATGACGAAAGTGGCGGCTGACCACACGATCATCAAACGACGCGCGTAGTAGATCTTCACGCGTCTAGCAATATAGGGTGGAGCGCCATCCTGCATAAACATCGTACGTTCCAGCAGGTGTTTATTAGCCAGGCTGGGGATGATGCGATTCAAAAATGGTTCAAATGGCTCTGAGCACTATGGGACTTAACATCTGTGGTCATCAGTCCCTTAGAACTCAGAACTACTTAAACCTAACTAACCTAAGGACATCACACACATCCATGCCCGAGGCAGGATTCGAACCTGCGACCGTAGCAGTCGCGCGGTTCCGGACTGAGCGCCTAGAACCGCGAGACCACCGCGGCCGGCTAATGCGATTCTGTAACATATTGGCGTACCTCTCACCCGTCACGGTAACAGTTACAAAACCAGAATCACGCATTTCCTCGAAGAAAAAAGGCCCGATAACGGTAGATGTGGTAAATCCAACCCATACCGTGACTTTCTCGTCGTGCAATGGAGTTTCCACGACAGTTCTAGGATTTTCGGAAGCCCAAATTCTGCAGTTGTGGGCGTTGACAGACTCTCGGAGCGTGAAATGAGCTTCGTCGGTCCACAACACGTTACTCAACCAATCGTCATCTTCCGCCATCTTTTGAAACGCCCACACTGCAAATGCCGTCCGCTTCACTAAATCGCCAGGTAACAGTTCATGATGCCGATGGATTTTGTACGGATAGCATCGGAGGGTACGCCAAAGTGCCAACCAAACAGTAGTGTATGGAATTCCGGTGCGACGTACGACTGTACGAGCGCTGACTTCCCCGTGCGGAGACGAACCCACTACAGTCTACATTTCTTCCTGAACTGTCTCAGCAGCATTACGGCTTGTGCTCGGTCGGCCACTACGGGGTCTATCGTCGAAACAACCCGTGGCATCGAACTTCGAAATCACTCTCGCCACAGCTGCATTTGTCAACAGACCTTTACCCGTTCGAATCCCCTTCCTCTGGCGATAGGATTGTAACGCTGAATATCACATTGCCCATTCGGATAATACAGCTTCACTAAAAGAGCCTTTTCAGGTAACGTCAACATGCTGCGACTGCTGGCACATCTGATTCTCTCTCTCATTACAGCTCCTTTTACACACGATTGTCATGCGCAGCCAATGACGTTTTGCTGTCCAGCGCCATCTGTCGGACATTTTGTGAACTTTGTTTTCTTTTTCTTCTAATAAAACCTCAGAGCACTGAAAGACCTGAGTCGAAACAAGGCCCCGGGAGTAGACAACATTCCCTTAGAAAGCCTTGGGAGAGCCAGTCCTGACAAATCTCTACCATCTGGTGAGCAAGATGTATGAGACAGGTGAAATATCCTCAGACTTCAAGAAGAATGTAATAATTCCAATCCCAAAGAAAGCAGGTGTTGACAGATGTGAAAATTACCGAACTATCAGTTTAATAAGTCACGGCTGCAAAATACTAACGCGAATTCTTTACAGACGAATGGAAAAACTAGTAGAAGCCGACTTCGGGGAAGATCAGTTTGGGTTCCGTATAAATATTGGAACACGTGAGGCAATACTGACGCTACGGCTTATCTCAGAAGCTAGATTAAGCAAAGGCAAACATACGTTTCTAGCATTTGTAGACTTAGAGAAAGCTTTTGACAATGTTGACTGGAATACTCTCTTTCGAATTCTGAAGGTGACAGGGGTAAAATACAGGGAGCGAAAGGCTATTTACGATTTGTACAGAAACCAGATGGCAGTTATAAGAGTCGAGGGACATGAAAGGGAAGCAGTGGTTGGGAAGGGAGTGAGACAGGGTTGTAGCCTCTCACCGATGTTATTCAATCTGTATATCGAGCAAGCAGTGAAGGAAAGAAAATAAAAATTCGGAGTAGGTATTAAAATCCATGGAGAAGAAATAGAAACGTTGAGGTTCGCCGATGACATTGTAATTCTGTCAGAGACAGCAAAGGACTTGGAAGAGCAGTTGAACGGTATTGATAGTGTCTTGAAGGGAGGATAAAAATGGTTCAAATGGCTCTGAGCACTATGGGACTCAACTGCTGAGGTCATTAGTCCCCTAGAACTTAGAACTAGTTAAACCTAACTAACCTAAGGACATCACAAACATCCATGCCCGAGGCAGGATTCGAACCTGCGACCGTAGCGGTCTTGCGGTTCCAGACTGCAGCGCCTTTAACCGCACGGCCACTTCGGCCGGCGAAGGGAGGATATAAGATGGACATCAACAAAAGCAAAACAAGGATAATGGAATGTAGTCGAATTAAGTCGGGTGATGCTGAGGGAATTAGATTAGGAAATGAGATACTTAAAGTAGTAAAGGAGTTTTGCTATTTGGGGAGCAAAATAACTGATGATGGTGGAAGTAGAGAGGATATAAAATGTAGACTGGCAATGGCAAGGAAATCGTTTCTGAAGAAGAGAAATTTGTTAACTTCGAGTATAGATTTAAGTGTCAGGAAGTCGTTTCTGAAAGTATTTGTATGGAAGTGAAACATGGACGATAAATAGTTTAGACAAGAAGAGAATAGAAGCTTTTGAAATGTGGTGCTACAGACGAATGCTGAAGATTAGATGGGTAGATCACATAACTAATGAGGAGGTATTGAATAGGATTGGGGAGAAGACAAGTTTATGGCACAACTTGACTAGAAGAAGGGATCGGTTGGTAGGACTTGTTCTGAGGCATCAAGGGATCACCAGTTTAGTATTGGAGGGGAGCGTGGAGGGTAAAAATCGTAGAGGGAGACCAAGAGATGAATACACCAAGCAGATTGAGGAGAATGTAGGTTGCAGTAGGTACTGGGAGATGAAGAAGCTTGCACAGGATAGAGTAGCATGGAGAGCTGCATCAAACCAGTCTCAGGACTGAAGACCACAAGAACAACAAAACCCCATGTCATTCCAAGCATGTGTGTCAATTTTTACCTCTCTATCTACATTATTCCGTGGTTTATTAAGTTTTCTAATTTATACTGACTTTTTGATCACCCAGTATATATATATATATATATATATATATATATATATATATATATATACGTGTGTGTGTGTGTGTGTGTGTAAATAAACTTTTTTTTTAATCCTTGGTGTCTGTTTAAAAGCTGGTGAAGTTAGTTAATGTAAAGGTAACATTCCAGCAATAGCATATTTCATTATTCCAGTAGAAACCAGAACGCACCACAAATACGTCCCATAATGCGCAGCGGACACGTTACAGTGCTGTTCGAGGCCGAAGCTGTTCCTTAGTGATGTGACAGCATCAGCCAACAGCAGCGCAGAACGCTTACTGCCCGTGCTTATTTCTGTACGGACCTCACACAAAGGGAAGCGAGAAGGCGAACAGTTGAGGGGTGAGGTCGCGGGCGATGACACAGTGGCACGGAGGCGGAGGCGAGCGGCGCGGCGTGTGATTGATGCCGCGGCTGGCGCGCCGCCACAGGAAGCAGCCGTGTTATTGTTTTCTGGGATTCCCCTTTGGCCGGTTGCGGCGAGCGCGTAATCGAATTAAGCCGCGTGGAAATTAACTGCGCGTGACAGAGGGGCGGAGGTGTGCAGGTCGGCAGGGGGCAGGGGTAATGGCAGCCAGCGCATATCTCTCTCTCTCTCTCTCTCTCTGTGTGTGTATCTCTCTCTGCTACGAACATCCAGTTTTCCGACAGCACTGCGCGCGCCACATTCGACCGCACCGGACGCTCCGCTTCGAATGACGGAGAGGAGATAATTATAACCCCCAGTCGGTGATGACTGATTCCACTGATGCAGTCGCTGCTGCGAAACGGAGCGAACACTCTAGTCCGGCAGTCGCGGCGTGACTGTTCTGACCAAATATTATCAGTCAGATATAACTGCGAGGTGCCGGGGCAAGCAGTGTATTTAACACTAAATTCTTCTAGAATCCACATATGTAAATGATGCTCTAAGCCCCCCCTATTCTAACTCCGACTTTTGCTGTTGCACATGTATTAAAAAATATACGCGAACTGACTGTAATCAACCCTGCAAGTGGAGTAGAAAAGAGTTTGGCACCTGCAATAATTTAATTTGATAAATAAGTTAAATAATGGAAGGTTTCATTAACGTTGTGAGAAATGATGGGTTGCTCTACCGATTAACAGAATGAAAGTTCTGTCCAAAATAACAATATGATTTATTAAGACTAAACACAAAATAATAAACAAAAACACATGAAACATTTGTAATACATCAAATTGGCTCAAATTGGATACTCAAACAAACGCTGTGAAGGTGAAGTTGTCCCTAAACTAGATTGTGAGGTTTAAGACAAAGTGGTATGTGGAGCCAATTCCTTGCCACTCAAATCTTAAGAGAGACACACAGCTAACCCAACATTAATTGCTGCTACTCAAGACAGAACAAAGTTAGAAAAAGACGAACAGGCGCGCTCTGCTGAGCCCTGATTATCACCTAGGAAAATCCCTATCTACCGGTGCTGCGGACATACATTACCAAACTGTCTTCTTAACTGCCAGAACACGATCTGGCGTACCGGAGGCGATGGCTGGTTGCTTCGACGTCCTCGACCGAAAGGCGAGAGCCGACTACCTAGAGCACCCGTACAGGCCGAACACACAACATTTCCGCCCCCACGACAGTGGCCGTGGTGAAACGTTCCAATCAGCAACTCGAAAACCGGCGGAAAATTCCACTCTATTGCCGGAGCACTACCATTCCACCAATGGAGATTCTTGGCGGCAATTTCTGCGCTGATTTTGCTACGTCACGGAGCTATGCCCTGAGCAAGCCAATCACAGTTACTATTTTGCAGACTGCCTGGGTACACAAGTCATTCCCACACCTCGCTGGTAGCCCACCAGAAAGTGTTTTCGCTAAGTTTCTGCGAAGTAACGGAACCTCTAGCCCAGCCGCTACTTCAGACCCCTCCGGGCGTGTCTTTTGACAATGTCAGCGTCTGCAAAGCATTCACTCGACTTCCCTACACCCGTCGGCTTAACCCTTTCCAGATCAGAACTGCCCACCTGTCACCGGACCACCCGGGTGACGAGAGACGCTGCGTGGGAAGTCCGCGTGTGAAGGAATAGCGACTTTTCACTGCATGCAATTAGAGAGGAAAATCGTAAGATAGAAATATTAGAGGGGGCTCATGCCACCTCTCATAACTGTTACGCAACTCTTGATCTACTAAAGAAATAGAATTTTATTATCTAGATGGAACTCTTCTCTATATATCTGTCTACTCACTGAACAGAATATGAATCTGTTGATGAAATTATTAAAACTCTCTGTGGTCACTTGTTTATCAGCCGTGTTTCATATCTTTGGCATTAAAACGTAGTCAGTGATGCTGCAACGGAAAATATCGTTCATTTCTCAACTTAATAACTATTATTGGAGTGAAGTAGCTGGTGACTATACAGGGTGTCCCAACATCTTGAACACCATATAATAATTTCAGAGCCGGCCGGAGTGGCCGTGCGGCTCTAGGCGCTACAGTTTGGAACCGCGTGACCGCTTCGGTCGCAGGTTCGAATCCTGCCTCTGGCATGCATGTGTGTGATTTCCTTAGGTTAGTTAGGTTTAATTAGTTCTGAGTTCTAGGCGACTGATGACCTCAGAAGTTAAGTCGCATAGTGCTCAGAGCCATTTGAGCCAATAATTTCAGCCTACGAGCAAAATAAAAAATTTATGAAGCAAATGTTGTTTCGCTACCAGGCGGAAGTTAACCACCCAGGTCGTTTACTTGTATCTTTGTTCACAACTTAGTTAGATATGGCCAGCAGTATACGTCTTTTTTCAGTAACAAGCTAAGCACTGCGCGGATATTCTCTTTGCCAATTTTCTGTTACAAACCAAAACAAAAAATAAATTGTGTTTGTAGCGTAATATCGAAAAAATTTCACATATTCGTGGTACTTGCTTTTAAATTATGAAACGCTTTCTGTACGCTGCGTGCAACTACTTCGCATGTCTGCCATGCTATTTTCTAGAAGTCTCTATGGACACACCTCTTCATAACTGCGTACATGCTTATCGTTTTCGCCTACAACCGTTTTCATTTCGCAGTTGAAAGCTGTCGGAAGTATTGTCAGGTGTCAGGGATTTCCTGATGTTGACAGGACCGCATGAGAATCTTAGTAGTAGAGGATAACTACATTGAACCCTTATGCATCATGCAGCATTTTTCTCACTTATCTCAGTGTTTATAATGTCGCATCTCTTGCACTATGTCTTGTACAGCGATATATTTGTGGAATTAAATTCAACGACTTATGTGGATACTGTCTGCGAGATAGGTTGCAAGCAGAGTTAGTAGCACAGAAGTAATATATTTAAACGTCACGCATGATGCTGTGGTTTTTCACGCATCTCGTTGCTTACGACAGGGCTTCCCAACCTTTTCAGCTGGCGGACCCCTTCTTCAGTCGAAAATCATGGCGGACCCCTAGTCAGTCAAGAGCACAGTAACTTTAAATTTCAGAGCTAAACCCATGGGAACTGAAAGCTTCTTAATGCAAGTGCCATGTTCCCAATCCAATGATCCCCCCCCCCCTTAAGTATCAATAGCCTTTGGTTTAGCGATGAATGAAAACAACTTGAAATTAACGATCCAATTTGAATTCCCACTGTATCCAACACTTACTAGTGGATTTACTCACTTTGTTCAAAGCACTATAGCCTGATAAAAATTACTTGGTAATTGAAATTTCACACGATGGAGCTGTCTTCCTCCAAGAGCAATCAACGTCACGTCCAAACTGTTCGCTGTTGACAAGCTGCCGCCTATGGTCTGTTCACTTCCATTATTTGGCTACTGCTGCGTAAGGAGAATGCATATTTCGGAACAGTCGTGTGTGTGTGTGTGTGTGTGTGTGTGTGGTTTTTTTGAAATCCGAAGAAAAATGTTCAAATATATGTAAAGTCTTCCTTTGGTCGTCCTCCCTCCTCATTCATTTCAAGTGGAAACGTCCCTTGTTGTGAAGGCGATGGAGGAACTGCACCCTTCTTCAGTGATCCTGACTTCAGCCGCCGATCCATGTTAGAAGTAATAAACTGGTCAAAAATCGACTTATGAAATAGGTAGTGCACTGACAGAGCGAGTTTAACATTTAACGATGCCTGGGGCCGCATACATGCCAGCGAGCGCTGTGATTGGTCGACCAAGCTCGCTCCGCGCATGCGTAAAAGGTTTCAGCGCATCTAGCGCCGTGAGCCAGCGCACCAACGACCCCCGTATTGTAGCGAAACAGTCGATCAGAGAAGCCGCATTTTCCGGCACTAAACTGTGGATACGCTCTCACTTACGAACCGCAAAGGCTGCTTGTGGATACGACCTGAAGTAAAAGTACACATGTTTCTCACACGAAAAAAAAATAGTGATGAATTTGATTTTCACATTTTTATTCAATAATTTTACTAATTATTTTACACGATTTGGTGAAAGGTGGCCGCGGATCCCCTAGAAAGAGGCGGCGGACCCCTCGGACAACACGTTGGGAAGCCCTGGCTTACGACGTCGTATCTCTTGAACTATGAGAGGTGGTTCATACTCTCCACAGCTGTTGTTGCCTCACAGTAATGGATATTTGCATTAAGTTTGCTTGAAATCGGTCCTGTGATTTAGGAGTAGATGTCGAACATACAAATACGCACGCATACATGTAATCATTCTTATAATATGTATGGATTTTGTAATCGACTACCTCTCCTCAAGACCTGTGCAAATACGTATTACGTACTGAAGTCAACACAAGATTCAATTTAATAACAAACGGTAATGGAGATTTGTAATACCCTTTTGTGTTGTAATACATTGTGGGCACAAAAAGGGGTAGGACATTCAAAGGTGCTCACACTGGTGAAACGCATTGGATGACAGAATTCGGCACTGTTCCAGTACTGCCTGGTCACATGAATAAATTAAAAGCAAGCTCGATACATTTTACGTGTTCTCTGGCGTTGCTGAAGTACCGCGATTGACAACCCTTTCATGGACCCAGAGGAATTACGTCAGGATTTGAAGCAGCCCAAGCCACTGTTCGTCCACGACCAATCCACTATCCAGCATATCTTCGCTTAAGACCACGATATGCACAAAGGCAGTATGTGCTGAACATCTATCGTGTTGGTACCTCTCACACCTTCTGCCTAAAAAGGTTCAAAAATGGTTCAAATGGCTCTAAGCACTATGGGACTTAACATCTGAGGTCTGTCCCCTAGACTTAGATCTACTTAAACCTAACTAACCTAAGGATATCACACACACCCATGCCCGAGGCACGATTCTAACCTGCGACCGTAGCAGCAACGCGGTTCCGGACTGAAGCGCCTAGAACCGCTCGGTCACAACGGCCGGCACCAAAAAGGTCATAGACCGATTTTACACTTGGCGTACAAGCGTCGTCAGTGCAGTGACTACGATGGCAGCTTGAACTAACTGCTATGAACAACAGATGTGCACTTGAACTAACAACTGTAAACAACAGATCCGTAATCGACCAGTCAGTTGCGAGGAGGCAGTTTTAAGTAATTGACGTTATTGTATCATAAACCTTAGTGGAGCAACATCTGTAAATCAAGTTTTCAAGACATACTTCAGAATATTTCTAAGAAGGGAAAAGTGTGTGCATTATCTGTTCCGCACATCATCGCTCCCAAACACAAAAACAATCATGCGTAGAGACCGAGCGGGGTGGCGCAGTGGTTAGACACTGGACTCGCATTCGGGAGGACGACGGTTCAATCCCGCGTCCGGCCATCCTGATTTAGGTTTTCCGTGATTTCCCTAAATCACTCCAGGCAAATGCCGGGATGGTTCCTCTGAAAGGGCACGGCCGACTTCCTTCCCAATCCTTCCCTAATCCGATGAGACCGATGACCACGCTGTCTGGTCTCCTTCCCCAAACCAACCAACCAACCAATCATGCGTGGACGCCTTGTGTGGCTGGAATGACGTGAAGAACGCAGACAGCTATTTTCTGGAAAAACTCCTAACGGGTATCGAGCCTTGGTGTGTCAATACGATCCTGTCTCAAAACAACGAAGAGCGGAATAAGCCTCTTATGGTTCGACAAGACCGAAGAAGCTGCGAATCTAATATGCGAGTTGAATAACATCCCAAAGATGGACTTTTCTGGCGATGTCACATCGTTTTATGAACAGTCTTTCCGTTCTACTAAAGTAGGGGGAAGCCTATACAGAACACATGAAGCACTAAAACCGCAATCTTAAGTTATCTCTACTTTTTGTTAAGCCAGTCTAGAAACTGACGGGGTAAACATTATGATTTGTAGCGGCATTCCGTCTAGAAGATGGGGAAGAATTCGTATGAGAAAGTTGGCATTCACCCTGCCGTTTAGCAGACCATTTGAAGAAATAAGTGTAGCACCAAGCACGCTGATGTTCCTTGTGTCTATGACATCATGGGTTTTCGCTGAACTAATAAAGCATGTTCTCTGTATTTGTCTGACCTTTGTTTGAAAAGGGACATTCTTCGGTAAAAAAAAAAAAAAAAGAAAAAACATCGAAGGTGAAGTTGTGGTTACCGAAGATTCACAGCTGTCCCCACATGATTCTGGAAATCACTCACTTGCAGTTCCTGGCGTAAGAGTACATGAAAACACTGGCGACATGTTAGAATGCGATTAACGCTTATTTTAGTTATGCAAGTTGTGTAAGTACATGATGAAAGGCCCCCAGGATGCCGTAAAATTAATATTTATTAAATGACTGTGAGCACTATGGGGTCATCAGTCCCCTAGAACTTAGAACTACTTAAACCTAACTAACGACATCACACACATCCATGCCCGAGGCGGGATTCGAACCTGCGACCGTAGCTGTCGCGCGGTTCCAGACTTAAGCGCCTAGAACCGCTAGGCCACACCGGCCGGCTTAATATTTATTAAAAAACAAAAAATTTGAAGCACCGAGTAACCACAGGGTTCGCAAAGACGTTAATTATGAATGTGCGGTAAGGCGCAGACAAACGAAAACATTTTATAATTCAGTTTGTTGTACTGTTTTTTTTTGTTTTGTTTTAGACACACATTCTAAATCTACATCTACATGATTACTCTGCAATTCACACTTAAGTGCCTAGCACAGGGTTCATCGAACCATTTTCATACAACCTCTCTATCATTCCACTCTCGAATGGCGCGTGGGAAAAAGGAACACCTAAATCTTTTCGTTCGAGTTCTGACTTCTCATATTTTATTGTGATGATCATTTTTCCCTACGTAGGTGGGTACCAACAAAATATTTACGCATTCGGAAGAGAAAGTTGGTGATTGCAGGTTCGTTAGTAGATCTTGCCGCAAAGAAAACCGCCTTTTTTCAGTGACTGCCACGCCAACTCGCGTATCATATCAGTGACACTCTAACCCTATTGCGCGACAACACGAAACCAGCTGGCCTTCTTTGCACTTTTTCAATGTCGTCCGTCAATCCTACCTGGTAAGGATCCCACACCGCGCAGCAATATTCCAGCAGAGGACGGACAAGTGAAATGTAGGCTGTCGCATCTTATAAGTGTTCTGCCAACAAAGCGCAGTCTTTGTTTCGCCTTCCCCACAATATTATCTATGTGGTCTTTCCAATTTAAGTTGCTGGTGATTGTAATTCCTAGGTATTTGCTCGAATTGACAGCCCTTAGATTTGTGCGATTGATCGTATACCCAAAATTTATCGAATTTCTTTTAGCACCCATGTGGATGATGTCGCACTTTTCTTTTAGTGCCAATTGCCACTTTTCACATCATACAGAAATTCTCTCTAGATCATTTTGTAATTGGAATTGATCGTTTGATGATTTTACTAGACGGTCATCTGCAAACAATCTGACGGGACTGCTCAGATTATCACCTAGATCCTTTACGTAAATCAGGAACAGCAGATGGCCTTTTTTTTTTTTTTTGGTCATCAGTCTACTGACTGGTTTGATGCGGCCCGCCACGAATTCCTTTCCTGTGCTAACCTCTTCATCTCCGAGTAGCATTTGCAACCTACGTCCTCAATTATTCGCTTGACGTATTCCAATCTCTGTCTTCCTCTACATTTTTTGCCCTCTACAGCTCCCTCTAGTACCATGGAAGTCATTCCCTCATGTCTTATCAGATGTCCTATCTTCCTGTCCCTTCTCCTTATCAGTGTTTTCCACATATTCCTCTCCTCTCCGATTCGGCGCAGAACCTCCTCATTCCTTACCTTATCAGTCCACCTAATTTTCAACATTCGTCTATAGCACCACATCTCAAATGCTTCGATTCTCTTCTGTTCCGGTTTTCCCACAGTCCATGTTTCACTACCATACAATGCTGTACTCCAGACGTACATCCTCAGAAATTTCTTCCTCAAATTAAGGCCGGTATTTGATATTAGTAGACTTCTCTTAGCCAGAAACGCCTTTTCTGCCATAGCGAGTCTGCTTTTGATGTCCTCCTTGCTCCGTCCGTCATTGGTTATTTAACTGCCTAGGTAGCAGAATTCCTTAACTTCATTGACTTCGTGACCATCAATCCTGATGTTAAGTTTGTCGCTGTTCTCATTTCTACTACTTCTCATTACCTTCGTCTTTCTCCGATTTACTCTCAAACCATACTGTGTACTCATTAGACTGTTCATTCCGTTCAGCAGATCATTTAATTCTTCTTCACTTTCACTCAGGATAGCAATGTCATCAGCGAATCGTATCATTGTATCCTTTCACCTTGTATTTTAATTACACTCCTGAACCTTTCTTTTATTTCCATCATTGCTTCCTCGATGTACAGATTGAAGAGTAGGGGCGAAAGGCTACAGCCTTGTCTTACACCCTTCTTAATACGAGCACTTCGTTCTTGATCGTCCACTCTTATTATTCCCTCTTGGTTGTTGTACATATTGTATATGACCCGTCTTTCCCTGTAGCTTACCCCTACTTTTTTCAGAATCTCGAACAGCTTGCACCATTTTACAATGTCGAACGCTTTTTCCAGGTCGACAAATCCTATGAAAGTGTCTTGATTTTTCTTTAGCCTTGCTTCCATTATTAGCCGTAACGTCAGAATTGCCTCTCTCGTCCCTTAACTTTTCCTAAAGCCAAACTGATCGTCACCTAGCGCATTCTCAATTTTCTTTTCCATTCTTCTGTATATTATTCCTGTAAGCAGCTTCGATGCATGAGCTGTTAAGCTGATTTTGCGATAATTCTCGCACTTGTCAGCTCTTGCCGTCTTCGGAATTGTGTGGATGATGCTTTTTCGAAAGTCAGATGGTATATCGCCAGATTCATATATTCTACACACCAACGTGAATAGTCGTTTTGTTGCCACTTCCCCCAATGATTTTAGAAATTCTGATGGAATGTTATCTATCCCTTCTGCCTTATTTGACCGTAAGTCCTCCAAAGCTCTTTTAAATTCCGATTCTAATACTGGATCCCCTATCTCTTCTAAATCGCCTCCTGTTTCTCCTTCTATCACATCAGACAAATCTTCACCCTCATAGAGGCTTTCAATGTATTCTTTCCACCTATCTGCTCTCTCCTCTGCATTTAACAGTGGAATTCCCGTTGCACTCTTAATGTTACCACCGTTGCTTTTAATGTCACCAAAGGTTGTTCTGACTTTCCTGTATGCTGAGTCTGTCCTTCCGACAATCATATGTTTTTCGATGTCTTCACATTTTTCCTGCAGCCATTTCGTCTTAGCTTCCCTGCACTTCCTATGTGCTTCATTCCTCAGCGACTTGTATTTCTGTATTCCTGATTTTCCCGGAACATGTTTGTACCTCCTCCTTTCATCAATCAACTGAAGTATTTCTTCTGTTACCCATGGTTTCTTCGCAGCTACCTTCTTTGTACCTATGTTTTCCTTCCCAACTTCTGTGATGGCCTTTTTTAGAGATGTCCATTCCTCTTCAACTGTACTGCCTACTGCGCTATTCCTTATTGCTGTATCTATAGCGTTAGAGAACTTCAAACGTATCTCGTCATTCCTTAGTACTTCCGTATCCCACTTCTTTGCGTATTGAGTCTTCCTGACTAAAGTCTTGAACTTCAGCCTACTCTTCATCACTACTATATTGTGACCTGAGTCTATATCTGCTCCTGGGTACGCCTTACAATCCAGTATCTGATTTCGGAATCTCTGTCTGACCATGATGTAATCTAATTGAAATCTTCGCGTATCTCTTGGCCTTTTCCAAGTATACCTCCTCCTCTTGTGATTCTTGAACAGGGTATTCGCTATTACTAGCTGAAACTTATTACAGAACTCAATTAGTCTTTCTCCTCTTTCATTCCTTGTCCCAAGCCCATATTCTCCTGTAACCTTTTCTTCTACTCCTTCCCCTACAACTGCATTCCAGCCGCCCATGACTATTAGATTTTCGTCCCCCATTACATGCTGCATTACCCTTTCAATATCCTCATACACTTTCTCTATCTGTTCATCTTCAGCTTGCGACGTCGGCATGTATACTTGAACTATCGTTGTCGGTATTGGTCTGCTGACGATTCTGATTAGAACAACCCGGTCACTGAACTGTTCACAGTAACACACCCTCTGCCCTACCTTCCTATTCATAACGAATCGTACACCTGTTATACCATTTTCTGCTGCTGTGGATATTACCCGATACTCATCTGACCAGAAATCCTTGTCTTCCTTCCACTTCACTTCACTGAGCCCTACTATATCTAGATTGAGCCTTTGCATTTCCCTTTTCAGATTTTCTAGTTTCCCTACCACGTTCAAGCTTCTGACATTCCACGCCCCGACTCGTAGAGCGTTATCCTTTCGTTGATTATTCAATCTTTTTCTCATGGTAACCTCCCCCTTGGCGGTCCCCTCCCGGAGATCCGAATGGGGGACTATTCCGGAATCTTTTGCCAATGGAGAGATCATCATGACACTTCTTCAATTACAGGCCACATGTCCTGTGGATACACGTTACGTGTCTTTAATGCAGTGGTTTCCATTGCCTTCTGCATCCTCATAGCGTTGATCATTGCTGATTCTTCCGTCTTTAGGGGCAATTTCCCACCCCTAGGGCAAGAGAGTGCCCTGAACCTCTATCCGCTCCACCGCCCTCTTTGACAAGGCCGTTGGCAGAATGAGGCTGACTTCTTATGCCGGAAGTCTTCGGCCGCCAATGCTGATTATTTATCAAAATTTAGGCAGTGGCGGGGATCGAATCCGGGACCGAAGACGTTTTTATTATGAATCAAAGACGCTACCCCTAGACCACGGGTTCAGAGGGCCTATGACACTACTTTGCGGAACGCCAGATATTACTTCTGTTCTACTCGATGGTTTACCGTCTATCACTACGAACTGTGACCTCTCTGAGAGGAAATCACGAATCCAGTCACACAACTGAGACGATAGTCCACATGCACGCAATTTTATTAAGAGTCGCTTGTGAGGAACTGTATCAAAAGCCTTGTGGAAATCTAGGAATATGGAATCGATCTGAGATCCCTTGTCGACAGCACTCATTAATTCATGGCAATAAAGAGATACCTGTGTTGCACAAAAACGATATTTTCTGAATCCTCGTTGGTTATGTATCAATAAGTCATTTTCTTCAAGGTGCTTCATAATGCTCGAGTACAGTATATGCTCCAAAATCCTACTGCAAATTGAGGTCAGTGATATGGGTCTGTAATTCAGTGGGTTACTCCTATTTCCTTTCTTGAATATTGGTGTGACCTGTGCTACTTTCCAGTCTTTAGGAACAGACCTTCGTCAAGTGAGCGGTTGTATATGATTGCTAAGAAAGGCGCTATTGTGTCTGCATACTCCGAAAGGAATCTGATTGGTATTCCATCCGGACCGGAAGACTTGCCTTTCTTAAGTGATTTGAGTTGTTTCACAACACCTAAGATATCTACTTTTATATCACTCGTGCTAACAGTTGTTCGGGTTTCGAATTCTGTAATATTTACTTCGTCTTCTTTCGTGAAGGAATTACGGAAAACTGTATTTAGTAACTCCGCTTTAGTGACACCATCATCAGTAACATTTCCATCGCTATCGCGCAGTGACGGTTCAAAATGGCTCTGAGCACTATGGGACTTAACTTCGGATGTCATCAGTCCCCCAGAACTTAGAACTACTTAAACCTAACTAACCTAAAGACATCACACACACCCATGCCCGAGGCAGGATTCGAACCTGCGACCGTAGCGGTCGCGCGGTTCCAGACTGTAGCGCCTAGAACCGCTCGGCCACCTCGGCCGGCGCAGTGATGGTATTGACGTTTTTTTGCCACTGGTGTACTTTACATACGACCAGAATCTCGTTAGGTTTTCTACCATATTTTGAGACATATTTCACTGTGGAAACTATTAAAAGCATCTCGCATTCACGTCCGCGCTAAATTTCGAGCTTCCGTTAAACCTAGCCAGTCTTGGGGATTTTGCGTTCTTCTGAATTTGGCATGCTTTTTTCGTTGCTTCTGCAACAGTGTTCTGACGTGTTTTGTGTACCACGGTGGATCAGTCCCGTCTCTTATTAACTTATGCGGTGTGAATCTATCTATTCCTGTCGATACTGTATCTTTGAATTTGAGCGATATATGGTCTGCACTTACATAATTAGCTTGGAAGGAATGGAGACTCTCTCTTAGGAAGGCATCAAGCGAATTTTTATCTGCTGTTTTAAGTAGGTATATTTCGCGTTTATTTTTAGTGGTGTTGTGTGATATGGTTTTGAGTCTCGCCATAATGACCTTGTGTTCACTAATTCCTGTATCCGTCATGACGTTCTCTATTAGATCAGGATTATTTGTGGCTAAGAAGTCAAGTTTGTTTTCTCAACCATTTACAATTCGTGTGGGCTCATGAACTAATTGTTCAAAGTAATTTTCAGAGCAAGCGTTTTGTACAATTTCGGAAGATGTTTCCTGTCTACCACCAACTTTGAACATGCATTTTCGCCAACAAATCAAGGGTAGATTGAATTATAACTGTATGAGTGGGGTAGTTATTTGTAATGAGAGTCAAGTTTTCTTTGAACCGTTCAGCTATTATATTATCTGAGTCGGGGGATTCGTATGTAGAAGGACGATGAGGACGTGCGATTTTAGAGGTGAAGTATTGGGATCTCGATGAATTATATGTGTGAGTGAATAATATAATGTTAAAGAATCGTATCAAGGATTTTATTTAGTGAAGTAAGTGAAGAGTAAAATTACAGGAAGAAGATTTTTGTGATTACGACAAGCGCCTGTGTCCCCAAGTCCTTCGCCGCCTGCAGCTTCAACAAAAATGTAAGGAAGTCCGATGCTCTAAAGAATATCAAAAACCTCAGAACGTTTTAACAACGCAACCATATTCCTATTCTTATATATATATATATATATATATATATATATATATATATATATATATATATATATATATATATAGGGTGTTACAAAAAGGTACGGCCAAACTTTCAGGAAACATTCCTCACACACAAGGAAAGGAAATATGTTATGTGGACATGTGTCCGGAAACGCTTACTTTCCATGTTAGAGCCCATTTTATTACTTCTCTTCAAATCACATTAATCGTGGAATGGAAACACACGGCAACAGAACGTACCAACGTGACTTCAAACAATTTGTTACAGGAAATGTTCAAAATGTCCTCCGTTAGCGAGGATACATGCATCCACCCTCCGTCGCATGGAATCCCTGATGCGCTGATGCAACCCTGGAGAATGGCGTATTGTATCACAGCCGTCCACAATACGAGCACGAAGAGTCTCTACATTTGGTACGGGGGTTGCGTAGAGAAAGGCTTTCAAATGCCCCCATAAATGAAAGTCAAGAGGGTTGAGGTCAGGAGAGCGTGGAGGCCATGGAATTGGTCCGCCTCTACCAATCCATCGGTCACCGAATCTGTTGTTGAGAAGCGTACGAACACTTCGACTGAAATGTGCAGGAGCTCCATCGTGTATGAACCACATGTTGTGTCGTACTTGTAAAGGCACATGTTCTAGCAGCACAGGTAGAGTATCCCGTATGAAATCATGATAACGTGCTCCATTGGACGTAGGTGGAAGAACATGCGGCCCAATCAAGACATCACCAACAACGCCTGCCCAAACGTTCAAAGAACATGTCAACACGAGCACCGAAGTCAACATTACCTTCCTTCAATTGGGCCAACTGGCGGTGAATCAAGGAAGTACAGTACATACGTACGAAACTAGAATGAGCTCTAACATGGAAATTAAGCGTTTCCGGACACATGTCCACATAATATCTTTTCTTTATTTGTGTGTGAGGAATGTTTCCTGAACGTTTGGCCGTACCTTTTTGTAACACCCTGTATATACGACCGTGACAGGACTTCTGGGCAGTGGTCGTGAGTAACGTTTGTTAACCATGGTTATAGTAAGAATTTTCTATTGTTATGAATTATAAAAATTAATAGACTGTTTTTTCTGTTTTCATGAATCACGACGGGGAGTAAGTATTTTGTAAAGGCAAAAATTGAGAAGAAAAATTTTGGAAGGGATAAGAATTGGACGCAGGTTACGTGAAAATTTTTCCATAGTAAGTTGTTTTATTCGGCGCGGCAAAGGTAGGATGGCTACGTAAGTTTCTTACATGATACGCTTGGTAGCGCCTCTTTTGATGTAGATAGAAACCTTTTCCTCATTGTTTCCTTCATTGGATTTTATTGGCAAAAAATTTACAGTAATATTTCAGTTTGGTACACACTGTCAGTAAAACATAAAGATTTGTGATACAATAGTTTATCATAAAAGACGTAAAACAAGCTTTGACGTTACGTAATTCACATTTACCAAGTGTAATAATTAGTGTATGAAATTTTTAATATTTTTCTGTAATTTCGATTCTTTGAAAAGTCATATAACATGGCCGAAAAATACATGCCCATTTTTGACAGCGACAATGTAATCAGCCAAGATGGCGGAGAATTGCGAGATCGAACAATTGAAGTTCAGTCGCCATATATGCCTACTGCCGAAGGTTTAAGCAGATCAGAGATGAGTATCGCAGGAGTGACAAATGACAGCGACGCTCCACAACAGAGTAACCTTGACGACACAATGTTTACAATTGACGAGACAATGTCACGCACCTCCCAGAGCGACATACAGCTCATGAATGAAACGTCGGTGGACGATCTAAACATGAATCTTGACAACACGTTGCAAGCACCACTTGGTCACAACACAAACATTAACTTGGGAAGTACAGTGTACAGCAACCACAGTAGTACAACTGGAGCACTGTTGTGGCAGCTACTATCTAATATAATTGCTAAATTTGATGATATGAAACACAATATAAACACCAATTTCAGTAAATTGACACAAGATATTAACACGGTAAAACAGCAACAAAACACTGTTACACAAGATCTAAATACAATGAAGTAAGAACAAAAACGAGTATTCAAGGATTTGCAAGAGAGTCTCACAGAAATTCGATGACTTAGCCAAAAATTTTCGCACTGAAATCGACGAAAAATTGAATGATATGGAAACACAGGTGAAGCGTGAAGTACTTTCTGAAGTTAACAGCAACATTACGGAGGTAAAACAGAAGGTAGATTCTTTTAATGACGATCGCGATCTAGTTGAACAATAGATAAAGAAAATCACATACGCAAACGCAAACATTGAAGCCACACAAAACCTGTTGGTATCGAGAGCAAAAAAGGTAACCACTGTCGTTAACAAACTAAATAAAGACTATGAAGGCGTACCTCTTGCTGTAGAAGAGCTTACTTTAAGGGTAGCAACATTAGAAGTTGACTCAGCATGTGCGAAGGAGAGAGAGAAGAGTAATGAAAACCTGAGTGATATCATTAGTCAAGCTGAAGCAGGTACGCTAGATAAGGGTAACACCACTGCAGAGAATTTATTAACCAATTGAAAGTTATACACAGATGTAGTAGAAAAGGCCATTCAGGAAAAAGGAAATGAAATCGTGAACAAAGTAAACGTTAACCTACAAGCCGCGGAAAATAGGATCCGCAATCTTTTAGAAGAATGTATTACCGGATCTCGATATACGAATGCAAATAATACGCAGACTACAGTGAACAAACTACAACCTGTTGGTATCCACAAACTATAACGAGTCTCACAGCAGGTACCAGTGACAGCTGTAGATTGTAAAATGTAAACATACCCACAACTCCAATAACTGAACAATTACCAGCCGGAATTGTGGGTAACTACAATAACAATATAAATACGATCGAAAATGCCACGAATCTGTCAACTATATTTGCAGACGAAGTTTTGCTGAGACGTCGACAATTTCCTACATTTACTACCGAAGATAAAAGAATGATTCCCGCAGCATTTATTAGTGCTTTTCGTCTTGTATTTCCACGCAACTGGGCGGAAGCACAGAAAATCAGATTTGTTGTGAGATATACGCAAGGCGAAGTGCTCTTATGGGCAACTGAAGTGGCCGAACGTTGCAGCACTTATATTTGAACGAGCTTTCCTCGACAAATACTGGTCTGAGGCAGTGCAAGAAAGACTCAGATGCGAGGTTTTCAACCCTGCACCATTCAATAGCAGCAGGCCGGGGTGGCCGAACGGTTCTAGGCGCTACAGTCTGGAACCGCGCGACCGCTACGGTCGCAGGTTCGAATCCTGCCTCGGGCATGGATGTGTGTGATTTCCTTAGGTTAGTTAGGTTTAAGTAGTTCTAAGTTCTAGGGGACTGATGACCTCAGAAGTTGAGTCCCATAGCGCTCAGAGCCATTTGAACCATTCAGTGGCAAACACAGTAGTCTACGGGGATACTTTGAAAAATACCTAGACACGTTACTGGACGAACGCAATATCACAAGTAGACGTGTTAAAAATTTTGAAAAGTCGTTTATCATCGGACATTAGAGAAAAATTAGTTACGACACCCGAGCACGACACAGAATATTTTCCGTCAGCGCTCGATTCTGTCGACTTAATCTATGAGGAAAGACCGGTACCCCATAGAGCAACAGAAAATCAGGCACAACAACAACATAATTATGTAAATCAGTCAGCAAAACGTGATTTAAACACACAGCAAAGTTGGCACACACAACAGCAAAACTACATACCCAGAGGTAATGAGTACAGTAACGGGAAGGCAAAAAACAAACGATTTAAAAGAATTTTCCAAAACATGGGTAATTTCAACGCACGAGCGAATTTCAACACACGGGCGAATTACAATTCACCATCACAAGGCCCTATACCGAATATGAATAGAAACAGTCAGCCGCAGCAGTGGCCACTGTACTGCAGCCTACCTTTGGGCAGCAAAATAACTGCACAGCAGGTAACGACACAAATTGGCGAAGTACATACACAGTGAAACTCACTGAAATTTCTCTAGATAATGAACTAAGTCACACTACGCCGTCGGAAAACACCCACCGTTCGTAGTTAAGCCCCTGGCTGTTGCCCTCTCAGGGAGTGGGGGCAAGGCAGAACTACAAACATGTTTCATAAGATTTGACAAACGAGGCAACATCAAGGACGATTTGAACCAGCATGAGTTAGATATAGTAGATAAAGTCAAGGAAGAACATGTACAAGCAATCACTAAGGTGAAAATATTTAACATTGACACACAGTTAATTTTAGACACCAATTTTAGACTACCAATCTAATGTCAATTGAATTTTTTTGTGAGCTGAAGAAGAGAGGCAAGTTCCCAACGTTTCCGGTACAAAGTTGCAAGGTGCAAACAGCTACAGGCAGTAAGACTAAATTGGTTAAGCATCAAGCACTTATTCCAGTACAAGTTGAACATTTTACAGTGAAGTGCAACTTTCTTATAATTGTCTTATTGTCATGGACACATTTAGAATGTACAAAACACAGATTGACATAGGTAATGGTAAATACCACTTCTATGTAAAGGATCAGATATTTTCTATTGATTTAGTGAAAACACCTGATGAAAGTAACAAAAACAAACCAGAGTCAAATGTCGTAGTACAATATTCCTTTCCAGCTGTGTATTTCACAAGCAAATTTGATTCTGAACAAGAAGCGAATACTGAGGTTAGTTGCGAACTGGTAGAGCAGAAACTAAGTGAATCACAAGAACTAAATGATATCCAGTGACAAGAACTTTCTAACTTGTTATTTAAGTATGCCAATGTTTTCAGTAAGGAGCCAGGAGTCATCAAAAACTATGAATATAAATTTGAAGTCCATTTTGTGTAATGTCATATACCATTCCATGGGCAAAACGAGAGGCAGTAAGGGAAGAGATGAACCGTATGATTAAATGGGAAATTATACAACCTTCATTTTCACCCTATTGTAGTCCAATATTACCAGAAAGCAAACCAGATGATTCTGTGAGATTAGTTCTCGATGCTAGAGGTATCAATAACACTATAATACCAGTACGCATAAGGCCAGACAATTTGGACGAACAGCTTCTAAAGTTTTACAGTACAAAATATTTCAGTGTACGTGATCTCAAAATGTCCTACTGGCAAATAAAACTCCATGAAGAAAGTAAAAAATATACAGCATTTGTTTGTGGGGGCAGAAGTTACGAATTCTGTGTTCTACCTTTTGAACTGAACATTAGCGCAGGAGTGTTTATATCTGAAATGGACAAGGTTTTAGGACCAGAACTGTTTATGTAGACGACCTGCTAATAGCCACGCCTACTTGGTTATAACATATCAGACTCATTGAACAGGTGCTTCAACGATTTGCAGATTACGGAGTAACAGCCAATTTAAAAAAGTCTAGTTTTGGTAAGGAGCAAGTCAAATTTTTAGGACATCTTGTGTCAAAACAAGATATATTACCTAATCCGAAAAAAAATTGATGCCATACGCAATTGTCCAGCTCCAAAGAATTAAAAAAAAACTAACAGCCTTTTTAAGACTAGCTTCATTTTTCGTAAATTCGTACAACAACTGATGAACAGAGATGCATTGCTGAACTTGTTACGAAAAAATAGGCTCTGGTTATGGGATAATAAGTGTCAAGGGGACTTTAATAACATTAAGCAGGCATATGTAAATGCAAACATTCTTAGCCACCCTGACATGTCCAAGGATTTTTCTCTATGCACAGATGCCTCATCTCAAGGGCTGGGGGCATTCTTATTCCACATGCGAGAGGAAGAAGGTAAGGAAGTACCCAAGGTCACCAGATCCGCTAGCCGCATGTTATCAGAAGCAGAAAGGTCTTACTCTGTGTCAGAATTGGAACTCGACGAATTTATAAGACACACACATGAAGTATGTGGACATTATGGAGTGAGCTAATGTACTGCAAAAATTGCAACACTTTGTTATTTTCCAAATTTGAGAAGGCGAGTCCTACAGGTATTAAGAAAGTGTACAATATGTCAAAAATCAAAACAGTCCAATGTGTCAAAATATACTGAGCTACACCCAATTCTCACAAAAAACCCTCTAGATATTGTAGCCCTGGACATAGCTGGTCCATGTCCAAGAAGCAAAGGAGGAGTAAAAATGCAACAACCACAAATATCAGAAAAAGAACTGAGGGAGACTATTTGAGAAGAGTAGGTAAACCAAAGGTACTACTAACTGATACTGCTTCGTATTTCTTTGGGCGGAAGTGGAAACAATTTATGACCTCACAAGGCATAAAGCACATATTAGCAAGTTTTTTTTTCCACCCAGAAGCAAGCCCAATTGAACGAGTCTTTAAAGAAACTCCTTTCTTGTAAGTTGTCAATAACCTTCCACATTCTTCAACAGGTTTCACACCTAATGAATGGATGTTCCGGAAAAATCAAAGGAATGAGTAGGAATCGTCCATAACAAAGGTACCCACTACAGAAATGACACTACAAGATAAAATCAAGCCAAAGTTACTCTAGAAAACAGGTGTAACCTCCCCTTGGAAAAATTTATGAATTACTGTGCTGGTAAACCCCTTACGTTATTTGATTTTCAAACAGCTGAGAAGAACTGAACGTACTCAGACATTTCTCTCTTTACTTAATCTGATCAACACTAAACTGACACACAATATATTTAGCGCAACGTAATCTGACTTTCAATAATCCCTACAAAAGAATGGCCGTGACTATCAATAACCTATACCTTTCATGAATCACTTACCTCACAAAAATCTTCGTTACTCGAAGTACTGAAATATAGCGAGCTTCAATACTGCCAGCTAAATAAAAGATTCTAACTACTGTAGGCACTAACTACTGATAGGCACAGTTAGTAAATAAAAGATTTTGAGACAAAAATGGTTCATATGGCTCTGAGCACTACGGGACTCAACATCTGAGGTCATCGGTCCCCTAGAACTTAGAACTACTTAAACCTAACTAACCTAAGGACATCACACACATCCATGCCCGAGGCAGGATTCGAACCTGCGACCGTAGCAGTCACGCAGTTCCGGACTGAAGTGCCTAGAACCGCACGGCCACCACGGGCGGCGATTTTGAGACGGAACAAACAATGTATTTACCTTAATAATGTTCAAAAGTCATCATATATTTATATCTATCAATTCATCACCTCAATCTGTACAAATTGTCTTTTTTCTGGTGGACACACGTCCAGATCGTCCGCTTATAGCAACCTCTCAAAACTCTGGCATCTCCCTCTCCACATCCACCACTGCTGGCAGCTCACCTCCAACCACACAACGCTATGCGCTGTTCACATCCAACTGCCCAACACTACAATAGCACATATTCCAACAATGCAAACTAGCCACAGACTTCACACAGCACAGTCAGTGATTTTCATATAGAGCGCTACGTGGCGTTACCAACATAAAAACCTAAACAGCCTACTTACACAGGGCCGAGCATAGAAGGAAAATTTGTAACAAGAAACTGAACGAGTCCTCTTACGTACTCACCCTGAATCGACAAAATTTGACAAACTGAATAATAAGTGGCAATTACTCTATTCAGGACCATATGTAATTTCCAAAATACCATACCCTGGGACGTACAGATTAGCCTCCGAGAAAACTGGAAGAGACAAGGGTCTCTACCCTCGCAAAGATGTAAAAGCCTTTATAGAATAACGATGCCTGGTAACTTTTTTTTATCACAAGATAATAGTACAAAGTGTACATAATTCGAAGTGTAATTTTTCTTCTAGAATGTATCGTAAGATAAAGTAATGTGTATAGACATAAGTGATTCTTTTGATTTGTACACATAGGCATAAAAATTATCAGCAATGAGAAGTAACACACCGCTTCCTTCGAAACGAAAGTATAAACGAAATGAGCTTATGGCTCAGCTGTGGCGCGCTCAACAATACGCTCTGACGTCAGTAGCAGGAGAGGAGACATTGTACTGTGCGCATACGCGACTGACTGGCTGAAGGCGCAGCCAAAATAGGAATGCAATATGTACGTAACATAAATACAAAGTAAACGGAAATACTACATCTACTGTCTAAGAACTAAAGAACCTATAGATCAAGATTTAACTAAATACTAAGCTATATATAATATATTTACAACCAAAAGGAAGCATTATGAAAAACTATACGAGACGTGTAAGCTAAGGACGAACGACAAAATACCGTAAGAAATGTCATATAATTTCCTTTGCAGGGAAAATGATCATAAAGGGTAACAGAATAAATGAATGTCTGTGAATTTAAAGAAAGTAGGAAAATATGTGCGGACTTATGCAGTGACCAATGGTATCAGTAGCCATCGAGTTACGAAATGTAGCTTTAAGCTACCTGTGCATCGTCACGGCTCAGAAGAGAATTACGCCGAGAGCAGCAGGTACCAAATGAAGAAACGGGCCGCACCTCGAGTAAACAATTTAGTTATAAGGATATTTACAATAAAGGTCATAAGGCAAATGAAAAATGAAATATGCGTCGTCGCAGTGTGTCTCAGTAACAATTATCAATACCTATTCGCTGCAGAGTACACATAAACATTTAAGCATGAGATTTTACGATAGCTAATTAATTTCTTATCGTCACCCATGAAAGCTTGAATAATGACATTTCCAGGTATTTGAGAAAGAGAAGTATACGATGGTTAGAACATCAGATTTCACACTAAGCTATCCGTGAGTTGAAGTAGACAACACTGGTACATGAAGAACAACCTGACACTTCGTCATTGATTAGTCGGTACACATTATTTCAATGAAGCAAAAGTTCCTTGGCAACTAGTCCGTGATTGTACGAGTAACATTTCCTCATAAATACTTGAACCAGTAGATGTTCAAATGTGTGTCAAATCTTATGGGACTTAACTGCTATGGTCATCAGTCCCTAAGCTTACACACTACTTAACCTAAATTATCCTAAGGACAAATACACACACCCATGCCCGAGGGAAGACTCGAACCTCCGCCGGGACCAGCCGCTCAGTCCATGACTGCAGCGCCCAGCCGGCCGGAGTGGCCGAGTGGTTCTAGGCACTACAGTCTGCACCGGCGCGACCGCTACGGTCGCAGGTTCGAATCCTGCCTCGGGCATGGATGTGTGTGATGTCCTTAGGTTAGTTAGGTTTCAGTAGTTCTAAGTTCTAGGGGACTGATGACCTCAGATGTTAAGTCCCATAGTGCTCAGAGCCATTTGAACCATTTTTGCAGCGCCTCAGACCGCTCGGCTAATCCCGCGCAGCTTTCCCTTCCAAGCAAAGGAGGCGACGCCAAGCGTAGTTAGGCCAGCAATGCGCAATGTTTTAGTCCCATTTGCAATGTTTTTCTGCATCCGCTACCTAAGAAAGAAATAAGCTCCCATAAGTGATAAAAGCCTGTCTATAAAATGAAGCAAAAATGTATAATATGCTTGTATTGTGTCATAAAAATGTGACATGTAATTAATTAGTATATGTGATGTGAACGAAGATAAGTTGAAACTAACAAACAAACTGTAGTAACAGAACCCAGTTAATGAAAATTTTTATGACGTTTTAAAACTTAAGAAATTTGTGTTTGTAATATAACCAATGGATGGAATGTCCGCCATATGTGTAAGCTATCATGTTATGTACACTCCTGTAAATGGAAAAAAGAACGCATTGACACCGGTGTGTCAGACCCACCATACTTGCTCCGGACACTGCGAGAGGGCTGTACAAGCAATGATCACACGCACGGCGCAGCGGACACACCAGGAACCGCGGTGTTGGCCGTCGAATGGCGCTAGCTGCGCAGCATTTGTGCACCGCCGCCGTCAGTGTCAGCCAGTTTGCCGTGGCATACGGAGCTCCATCGCAGTCTTTAACACTGGTAGCATGCCGCGACAGCGTGGACGTGAACCGTATGTGCAGTTGACGGACTTTGAGCGAGGGCGTATAGTGGGCATGCGGGAGGCCGGGTGGACGTACCGCCGAATTGCTCAACACGTGGGGCGTGAGGTCTCCACAGCACATCGATGTTGTCGCCAGTGGTCGGCGGAAGGTGCACGTGCCCGTCGACCTGGGACCGGACCGCAGCGACGCACGGATGCACGCCAAGACCGTAGGATCCTACGCAGTGCCGTAGGGGACCGCACCGCCACTTCCCAGCATATTAGGGACACTGTTGCTCCTGGGGTATCGGCGAGGACCATTCGCAACCGTCTCCATGAAGCTGGGCTACGGTCCCGCACACCGTTAGGCCGTCTTCCGCTCACGCCCCAACATCGTGCAGCCCGCCTCCAGTGGTGTCGCGACAGGCGTGAATGGAGGGACGAATGGAGACGTGTCGTCTTCAGCGATGAGAGTCGCTTCTGCCTTGGTGCCAATGATGGTCGTATGCGTGTTTGGCGCCGTGCAGGTGAGCGCCACAATCAGGACTGCATACGACCGAGGCACACAGGGCCAACACCCGGCATCATGGTGTGGGGAGCGATCTCCTACACTGGCCGTACACCACTGGTGATCGTCGAGGGGACACTGAATAGTGCACGGTACATCCAAACCGTCATCGAACCCATCGTTCTACCATTCCTAGACCGGCAAGGGAACTTGCTGTTCCAACAGGACAATGCACGTCCGCATGTATCCCGTGCCACCCAACGTGCTCTAGAAGGTGTAAGTCAACTACCCTGGCCAGCAAGATCTCCGGATCTGTCCCCCATTGAGCATGTTTGGGACTGGATGAAGCGTCGTCTCACGCGGTCTGCACGTCCAGCACGAACGCTGGTCCAACTGAGGCGCCAGGTGGAAATGGCATGGCAAGCCGTTCCACAGGACTACATCCAGCATCTCTACGATCGTCTCCTTGGGAGAATAGCAGCCTGCATTGCTGCGAAAGGTGGATATACACTGTACTAGTGGCGACATTGTGCATGCTCTGTTGCCTGTGTCTATGTGCCTGTGGTTCTGTCAGTGTGATCATGTGATGTATCTGACCCCAGGAATGTGTCAATAAAGTTTCCCCTTCCTGGGACAATGAATTCACGGTGTTCTTATTTCAATTTCCAGGAGTGTATATTGTTGTAACTCAATACTTGTATAAATTTTCTTTGGAAACTAAACTATATGAAGAAATGAACTTCAAAGACAAGCAATTTATACAATGTTCTGGACGGCTATATGTGTCTTTCGACAAGAGCACAGTCAAGTGTGGTGACATGAACATGCGTGTGCAACGAAATGAACATCATGGCTCACAACGTCTGATACATGGACAAGTGAACTATAGTTGTTCGAGCAGGTGCTCACCTCATCGACGGATGCTCCGCTGAGAATGCGAGAACGACGGGTAGTAATGGAGATCTTCTGCCACAGCGTCGGATTTTGTACAATAAGCACACACCCACTGCACCCAGAATCAAGAAAAACACCACAGCAATTCTTCGATACGTGGCACTCAGTTGAAAGTGTGACACTCAATGTGACATCCACACCAAAAACCGTGTGCACGCACGTGCAACAAGAGCATATAGCATGTTGACCGTTGGCAACTAGTTATTGCCGCCAAATCAGCCAGCGCGGAACCCGGCAGCGAGAATGGATCAAACTGGACATCATTGTTAGCGCCCTAAGTTTAAATATGTAATGGACTCACATATTATGTATATAATATTTTAGTTTCTCGTAGAATTCTAACATGAATAGGATAAGCTGACATGTTCGTTTAAAAAAGGAAAAAAAAAAGCCGACAATAAAGGGCATCGACCCCTATAGACAAATTTAAGTATAAAACACTGTACGTCTCCATAACATACAGTGTGGGGGCAATTGTGTAAGTACATGATGAAAGGCCCCCACGATGCCGTGAAATAATTTGAAACACTGAGTAACCAGAGGGTTGGCAAAGACGTTAATTATGAATGCGCGGTAAGGCGCAGACAAACGAAAGCATTTTCCAATTCAATTTGTTGTACAGTTTTTTTTTTGTTTTAGACATACACAGTCTAACTCTCTCGTATGTAGAAGGACGATGAGGATATGCGATATTAGAGATGAAGTATTACGATCTCGATGTATTATATGTGTGAGTGAATAATATGTTAAAGAACTGTATCAAGCATTTTATTTATTGAAGTAAGTGAAGAGGAAAGTTACAGGAAGAGGATTTTCGTGATTACGACAAGCGCCTGTGTCCCCGAGTCCTTCGCCGCCTGCAGCTTCAACAAAAATGTAAGGAAGTCCGATGCCCAAAATAATACCAATAACCTCAGAACGTTTTAAGAACGCAACCATATTCCTATAACAAAGTCTCCTGTGAAAGCTCTCGTGCGCTCACGCGAGGATTCGTTGCAACAGAAGCCAAAAACAATAACTGTGCGAGTTCTACGACTGTGTTGCGATGAGTTGAAACTGCTGCAGAAGCGTCTCAACGAGACGAGAAGGTGTCCGAGGAGAGGGTAGGCTCTTGTCGGGGTATCATTCTCCGTAGTGTTCCTCTGCCAGGATAACATTACGTCTATCTTCAACCACAATCAAAGAAGAGTAATGATGCAGTTACTGTTTTGATTACCTTCTCTACCTGCTTTACGTTGGTGTATATTGCACTAACACAAACCTCCAACTGAAGACGATTAACTGAATGATCGGGGTGCATTTTCGTTGTATTTCCATTTGCTTCCTGACAACTCCAGCGAGCGTACTAGCTATATTAGTCCGGGTACCAGCACTGTGTGCCAGTACAGAATAGTCATTCACTTTTGCCGTACGTTTTTTGAACGTAATGTTTACGTGAATGGTGCACTGTGATACGGTTTTGAAGAGGTCTTGAAGAGAGGAAGTGGATTATCGATTAAAATATATAAGGAGGTGTTTAAAAAAGACGTACTGCTGTTCATATTTTCGTATTGAACAAAGCTACAATAAAGGCAGTCAAGCCAGTTAATGTTCGCCTGGTATCTAAACAACACTTACGTGGTACATTTTTTATTTTAGTTCTCGACCATAAACTACCAGCGGAAGGCTTCTCCTACCGGAACACAAAATCGGCGAATATGCTACTGTTTAAAAGTTGAATTTCCTCATTTTGCTAAAAACATTCAACAGCGAAGACACCCATAAATATTATTTATTTCAAACAATCGGGTTCGACAGACTTTGCTGTCATATTCATGTCTTAAAAAAACTATTTTGTTATTAAACGTGTGCATTTTGCGCTGGACCTCGCGCTAAATTGTCATGTGGATAAGAACCAGCACATTGTAAAAGGTTTGTCACAATTAAAATATATAAACACATGTCCATATACACATGGCTCACCGAGGTTTGTTGCATCACAACACAGTAGACAGTAACTCATATGTGGGGGATGCTGGGCATGTTCTAAACATTTCAGTTATGACAAACCATTTACAACGTGCTCATTTTTATCCACATGACAACTTAGCTTTAGGTCCAACGCAAAATGAAGACGTTTCATAAAAAAAAGTTTTTTTAAGACCTGAAAATTACAGCAACGTCTGTGAAAACCAGCTTGTTTTAAATTAAGTAATATTTATGCGATCTTGGCTGTTGGACGCTTTTAGCAGCTGTTTAAAAGACTTCAGTCAATGTGGGACTCCACTGCATCATTTTACCTTCCTCAGCACCTTCGAAAATTATACCAAAAACTTTCGCATGCAAACGTATTTGCGCTTTTTTGTGCTGAGAGAGAAGCAGAGAGCACCAGTGGGAAAGAGATGGAAAAGTAATAAATAGTGGAAGATAGTAGAGAGCGGTTGTGGTGTAGAAAGAGCGAAGTAGACAATGGCTGTGTGAAAAAAAAAACAAAAAAAAAAAAACAAACAACTCAATGGTCTTGGATCATAGTTGACAGTGACAGATCATTGCTAGGAAAAGAGTGAAGGATACAGTGCCAATGGGGACGAGAACGTGGAAATGGCTGACAGCTAGTGATAATGAGGGAGTCTGTGACAATGACAACGAGTAAAAAGAGAGAGCGAGAGGGGGGGGGGGGGGGTAGTGACAGTGAGAAGATACGGCACCAGTGGGGAAACAAATACTTTCAGAAAAATTTCCTTACATTTAAATCTATATTCGATGTTAACAAATTTCTGTTCTTCAGAAATGCTTACCTTGCCATAGTCAGTCTACATTTTATATCCTCCCTACTTCGACCATCATCAGTTATTTTGCTGCCCAAACAGCAAAACTCATCTACTACTTTAAGCGTCTCATTTCCTAATCTAACTCCCTCAGCATCACCTGATTTAATTGGCGTACATTCCATTATCCTCGTTTTGCTTTTGTTGATGTTTATCTTATATTCTCCTTTCAAGACACTGTCCATTCCATTCAGCTGCTCTTCCAGGTCCTTTGCTGTTTCTGACAGAATTACAATGTCGTCGGCAAACCTCAGTTTTATTTCTTCTCCATGGATTTTAATTCCTACTCCAAATTTTTCTTTTGTTTTCTTTACTGCTTGCTCAACATACAGATTGAATAACATCGGAAATAGGCAACAACCCTATCTCACCCCCTTCTCAACCATTGCTTCCGTTTCATGACCCTCGGCTCATATAATTGCCATCTGGTTTCTGTACAAATTGTAAATATACAAATCTTTAACATCATGCAGCGCGTCGGCAACCGTATATGTATAGAAAATAAACAATTTTTTTCCAGCCTTCAGTTGCAAGGTAATTTTTACTCGTTTACCTAGGTTTAGATTCCAGTAATGGAATCTTCTTCAGAACAAAAATTAAATTATTCTGACAGCCAAACACTGGCCATGTCACAGATTAAAAATTAAAACAATAAAGACGCATAATCATAAGATTATGTCTGTCAAGATTAAAACCATTAAGGCGAACGTAGACGGAGCTACGCCGGCCTTATTTCTGGCCGGCGTAGCTCCGTCTCAAAATAATTTAATTTTTGTTCCGAAGAAGATTCCATTACTGGAATCGAAACCTAGGTAAACGAGTAAAAATTACCTTGCAACTGAAGGCTGGAAAAAATTGTTTATTTTCTAAATTGTAAACAGCATTTCGCCCCCTGCATTTCACAATTGCCATCTTCAGAATTTGAAAGTGTGTTCCAGTCAGCATTGTCAAAAGCTTTTTACAAATTCTACAAATGCTAGAAATGTAGGTTTGCCTTTCTCCAAATATGTCAACCCAACTTTGTTGTTATTTAAAAAAAAGTGACATGATTTAAACATAATACAATTCGGAAAATATTGGAGATACGCAAAAAATGCTCATTAGGATAAAATACAGAATAAATGTAATTTATTATTAAACACTAAGTATATCTCTACACATACAATCGGTCCATGCATCACAGTGTACGGTACGAATATGTTCCAATAACCAGCGATCAGAAATTTGGTTTTCCAAGTGGTCATACCTCGGATTCTATTGATGACGGAGATAAGGGGTCAACTGTTTTGGATAACAGATCATTTGTATACATATCGGAAGAGTTGGCATCCTGCAGTTAGCCTACAGTACAGGGTCAAAATTTAAACATTACAAACTTTCTTTTGGAAAACCCCGAAAAGCCGTGATTTTTGTATATGGTAAGTACCAGTTGTGGAGATGGCCACTTCAATAGTTTCTGTTCATGGCAGACCGTCGAAAATTTTGCCATATGTTCTTGACATGACATGCTTGGGAAACTTTGGAACTTTTTTCGATATCATTATCCGTTATCAAGATCCAGAGGTTCAAATTTGTCGTACTTATGCAGTAAAATGTGCACATAATGCCCAGTCTGAGGCGCAAATGTAGTTTTAACAGACGTTGTGGACACTGTTTTGACTGTGTGTCAGTCAATAGACCGTTTTCGTTGAGGTAGTTCATAATGTTCGAACAAATGTATGTTCCAAACTCCTGTTGCATATCGAATTTGGTTTAATTTACTTTCACTACACTTTTAAGCAAAAGACGATGTATTACACCAAACTGTCCATTGATGAGAGGTCTGGTGCCAGTAACGCAGCGATATCGAGTGTTCCGTTCGCAGTCGCTCCGTGGCGTGCCAGCACCTATTGTATTAATAAACAGACATCAGAGCGGTCGCATATAAACCGCAAGGAGTCGTACAACGGGGAGTGTGTTGTAACCTAATTGCTTGTAACGGTGTTAATGCCGCTTTGCGAACCTTTCGTTCACGAACTGTTTGAATCATAGCACCAAAGTCTAGTTGTCTAGCAAATTATATTCATTTTCCGAGGTTGCCAAACCTGCGAGATGTTGTTGATACATAGTGGATCTGACAAGGCGAGGCCGGCAATTGTGAAATTCAGATTCGATTCATACTGCGCATAATAAAAGCTCATGGCCAGAGGTGTAATGCGGCAAAGCACCAAGATGCACTTCTCAGCCGTTGTCAAGAAAATCGACAGTTAAAAGAATCCGTTGCGCTGAAATACTCTCTACGATTTATAATTTCCTAGAGCGTCGTGGCGCAGCGGTAAGCGCTCGGGTTCGTAATCCGAAGATCGCCGGATCGAATCTCGCGCCATGCAACCCTTTTTTTTTTAGTATTTGTTTTTTGTAATTCAAATATATATATATATATATATATATATATATATATATATATATATATAGTGGGGTCTCTACTCTAATTCGAACGTTTGACTTACACTATACGTATTCGTTTCGGAATATCGTTTCTACGTCTTCCGTTAACTACACGTGTAAACATTATGAAGACAATTAATAACATTTGTGAAATACAACTTTGTTTGCGGAAAACATAATCATGTTCGAAGTCGCCAGTTTTTCCACGACAAACGACTTTCAACAACTTATTATATGCATAATTGCTGCAACTGATTGCCAGGAATTTTATATATATATATATATATATATATATATATATATATATATATATATATATATATATATTTGAATTACAAAATGCAAATACTAAAAAAAAGTTGCATCCGGCGACCTTCGGATTACGAACCCGAGCGCTTACCGCTGCGCCACGACGCTGTATGAAATCATAAATCGTAGAGAGTATTTCACCGCAACGGTTTCTTTTTAACTGCCGATTTTCTCGACAACGGCTGCGAAGTGCATCTTGGTGCTTTGCCACATTACACCTCTGGCCATGAGCTTTTATTATGCGTAGTATGAATCGAATCTGAATTTCACAATTGGCGGCCTCCCCTTGTGAGACAACTTTTAACACGAGCTACAGTGCAGAAAGACCTATCCGTTTCAGCTACAGTCACTGGAACAGTGTAAAATATACGAATACACCCGATGACAAAGTCAAACGCTTTGAATATTCGGCGCGGTTGCAACAGCTCATGGAAGAGGATGCGTTCAGTGCGAAACTTGTTTTCAGTGATGAAGCAACATTATTTCTTAATGGTGAAGTGAACCGACACAATGTGCGAATCTGGGCGGTAGAGAATCCTCACGCATTCGTGGAGCAAATTCGCAATTCACCAAAAGTTAACGTGTTTTGTGCAATCTCACTGTTTAAAGTTTACGGCCCCTTTTTCTTCTGCGAAAAAAACGTTACAGGACACGTGTATCTGGACATGCTGGAAAATTGGCTCATGCCACAACTGGAGACCGACAGCGCCGACTTCATCTTTCAACAGGATGGTGCTCCACCGCACTTCCATCATGATGTTCGGCATTTCTTAAACAGGAGATTGGAAAACCGATGGATCGGTCGTGGTGGAGATCATGATCAGCAATTCATGTCATGGCCTCCACGCTCTCCCGACGTAACCCCATGCGATTTCTTTCTGTGGGGTTATGTGAAAGATTCAGTGTTTAAACCTCCTCTACCAAGAAACGTGCCAGAACTGCGAGCTCGCATCAACGATGCTTTCGAACTCATTGATGGGGACATGCTGCGCCGAGTGTGGGAGGAACTTGATTATCGGCTTGATGTCTGCCGAATCACTAAAGGGGCACATATCGAACATTTGTGAATGCCTAAAACAACTTTTTGAGTTTTTGTATGTGTGTGCAAAGCATTGTGAAAATATCTCAAATAATAAAGTTATTGTAGAGCTGTGAAATCGCTTCAGTCATTTGTAATAACCCTGTACTACATTCTGAAAGAAGCTTAAAATTGTAGGTTCCTCCATCTTATTCAAAAGTTCTGATGGCTCCAAAGTAATGTATTCAGAGTGTAAAGTAGGAGTTGATTTCAAGTATTTAATTTCTTCTTCTAAAATTACAGTGCTTTTGGGTTTTGTTAAGGATGATCTTGGTTTGCATAAGGCGGGTGTTATCGCATTCCTTTTAAGTGTGGCATGGTATACAGTACTTTGGTCAGACTTATCAGGACCGTGGAGGACCGATTTGCTGAGCATAAACGGCACACACGATTACAGCAGCCATAGAGATCTGCTGTTGCCGAAAATTGTTTGGATACCGGTCGCCCTATGTTATATAACAATACCGAGATATTGGCATACACGTCCAGCTATTGGGACGGTGTTATTAAGGAAGCTATTAAGATTAAATTAGCGAGCAACCTTTTAACAGGGATGGAGGTTTTTGTTTAAATTCCGCTTGGAATCCTGCTCTCTCCTTGTCAAAAAACAGAGGAACAGAGAGCATGTTACCTCACCAGTTAGTTCGTGGTCTTTCACTATCGATACCCTTGACTTTGGTCATCTTTGGTGGCACTAGTGTTCAGTGTGTGTGTGTGCGTGTGTGTGTGTGTGTGTGTGTGTGTTTTATCTTTCACTGAATTCCTCTAAGAACCGAGGTTTTAAATTTACTTGTACATAGCCGGTCCGTTGCAGTTTGTGCCTTGAAAATGGCGGGGTGTACTCCCGCCGAAATGTCGGCGGTCGCTATAAATATTACCTGGCTGAATTCCCCTAAGTTGTTTGAAAATTGTATACGCCAGGAGAAACTCAGGTCTGACATTGGATAGATGCTTTGAACGAACTACAAATGGTATCTCCATAAAAAATTTCGAGAAGACATTTGGATTTTCCAGCATTCGAAGGTGCGAGCGACTCATCGAATACTGGTATATAAAAAAAGCCGCTACGGTACTCCTTTCATTTTCATCGCTCCCGTGTGTGTTCTCCCCCCACCCCTCAACTTTCTTCGTTTACTGCCCCCCCCCCCCCCCCCCCGCCCTTTGGTAACAGGCTAGATGTCTTGGGATCGGCATTTTTTGGTAAGTGCAATTCTTTTACTCTGTTTCTTCTTCTTCTTCTTCTTCTTCTTCTTCTTAGGACACAAGTGGCAGTGTCAAGTTGATCTTTAATTTTTTGTAGTTTGCCTTTCCTGTCTAGGGCAGAAAAAAAGCATCTCCCTAGTAAGCGGGAGAACCGGGTTCGAATCCTGGCCCAGCACAAATTTTCAACTTTCCAAATTGGTGTAAATCAATGGCTACCAGTTACATGTCGTAATAGAGGAGATCCAGTATTGTTATTTAAAAGAGTTTTGGGCGACTTAAGTTCAAATAACGCAGAAGAGATAGATAACATTCCAACGGAATTTCTAAAGTCATTGTGGGTTAGTGACAAATATTAATCAAGTTGGTGTTTAGAATGTATGAGATTGGCGATATACCATCAGACTGCGAGGTTTGTCGCACAATCATCTTAACAGCGCATGCATCCAATTTGCTAACAAGAATAATATACAGAAAAACGGAAAATAAAATGTAAAATGATGGATATCTTAGATAATGATCAGTTTGGTTTTAGGAAAGGTAAAGGCACCAACAAGATAGGTCTGACGTTGCGGTTGATACTGGAAGCAAATCTGAAGAAAAATCATGACACATTCATACGATTTATCTATTTGGAAAAAGTGCTGGACAGTGTCAAATCCCCCCCCCCCATGAACCATGGACCTCGCCGTTGATGGGGAGGCTTGCGTGCCTCAACGATAAAGATAGCCGTACCGCATGTGCAACCACAACGGAGGTGTATCTGCTGAGAGGTCAGACAAACGTGTGGTTCCTGAAGAGGGGCAGCAGCCTTTTCAGTAGTTGCAGGGACAACAGTCTCGATGATTGACTGATCTGCCCTGTAACACTAACCAAAACGACCTTGCTGTTTCGGTACTGCGAACGGCTGAAAACGAGGGGAAACTACAGCCGTAATTTTTCCCGAGGGCATGCAGCTTTACTGTATGATTAAATGATGATGGCGTCCTCTTGGGTAAAAGATTCCGGAGGTAAAATAGTCCCCCATTCGGATCTCCGGGCGGGGACTACTCAAGAGGACATAGTTATCAGGAGAAAGAAAACTGTCGATCTACGGATCGGAGCGTGGAATGTCAGATCCCTTAATCAGGCAGGTACATCAGAAAATTTAAAAAGGGAAATGGATAGGTTAAAATTAGATATAGTGGGAATTAGTGAAGTTCGGTGGCAGGAGGAACAAGACTTCTGGTCAGGTGAATACAGGGTTATAAATACAAAATCAAACAGGGGTAATGCAGGAGTAGGTTTAACAATGAATAAAAAAATAGGAAAATGTATGATGAGATAAAAGAAATTATTCAGATAGTGAAGGGAGATGAAAATTTAATAGTCATGGATGACTAGAATACGACAGTAGGAAAAGGAAGAGAAGGAAACGTAGTAGGTGAATATGGATTGGCTCTAAGAAATGAAAGAGGAAGCCGCCTGGTAGAATTTTGCACAGAGCATAACTTAATCATAGCTAACACTTCGTTCAAGAACCATGAAAGAAGGTTGTGTACATGGAAGAACCCTGGAGGTACTAAAAGGTTTCAGATAGACTATATAATGGTAAGACAGAGATTTAGGAACCAGATTTTAAATTGTAAGACATTTCCAGGGGCAGATGTGAACTCTGACCACAATCTATTGGTTATGGACTGTATATTAAAACTGAAGAAACTGCAAAAAAAGTGGGAATTTAAGGAGATGGGACCTGGATAAACTGAAAGAACCAGAGGTTGTACAGAGTTTCAGGGAGAGCATAAGGAAACAATTGACAGGAATGGGGGAAAGAAATACAGTAGAAGAATGGGTAGCTTTGAGGAACGAAATGGTGAAGGCAGCAGAGGATCAAGTAGGTAAAAAGACGAGGGCTAGTAGAAATCCTTGGGTAACAGAAGAGATACTGAATTTAATTGATGAAAGGAGAAAATGCAAAAATGCAGCAAGTGAAGCAGGCAAAAAGCAATACAAACGTCTCAAAAATGAGATCGACAGGAAGTACAAAATGGGTAAGCAGGGATGGCTAGAGGACAAATGTAAGGATGTAGAGGCTTACCTCACGAGGGGTAAGATAGATACTGCCTACAGGAAAATTAAAGAGACCTTTGGAGAAAAGAGAACCACTTGCATGAATACCAAGAGCTCAGATGGAAACCCAGTTCTAAGCAAAGAAGAGAAAGCAGAAAGGTGGAAGGAATATATAGAGGGTATATACAGGGGCGATGTTCTTGAGGACAATATTATGGAAATGGAAGAGGAGGTAGATGAAGATGAAATGGAAGATATGATACTGCGTTAAGAGTTTGACAGAACACTGAAAGACCTAAGTCGAAACAAGGCCCCGAGAGTAGACAGCATTCCATTAGAACTACTGACAGCCTTGGAAGAGCCAGTCCTGACAAAACTCTATCATCTGGTGAGCAAGATGTATGAGACAGGCAAAATTCCCTCAGACTTCAAGAAGAATATAATAATTCCAATCCCACAGAAAGCAGGTATTGACAGATATGAAAATTACCGAACTATCAGTTTCATAAGTCACAGCTGAAAAATACTAACTCGAATTTTTTACAGACGAATGGAAAAACTGGTAGAAGCCGACCTCGGGGAGGATCAGTATGGATTCCTTAGAAATGTTGGAACACGTGAGGCAATACTGACCTTACGACTTATCTTAGAAGAAAGATTAAGGAAAGGCAAACCTACGTTTCTAGCACTTGTAGACTTAGAGAAAGCTTTTGACAATGTTGACTGGAATACTCTCTTTCAAATTCTGAAGGTGGCAGGGGTAAAATACTGGGAGCGAAAGGCTATTTACAATTTGTACAGAAGCCAGATGGCAGTTATAAGAGTCGAGGGACATGAAAGGGAAGCAGTGGTTAGGAAGGGAGTTGAGACAGGGTTGTAGCCTCTCGCAGATGCTATTCAATCTGTATATTGAGCAAGCAGTAAAGGAAACAAAAGAAAAGTTCGTAGTAGGTATTAAAATCCATGAAGGAGAAATAAAAATTTTAAGGTTCGCCGATGACATTGTAATTCTGTCAGAGACAGCAAAGGACTTGGAAGAGCAGTTGAATGGAATGGATAGTGTCTTGAAAGGAGGGTATAAGATGAACATCAACAAAAGCAAAACGAGGATTATGGAATGTAGTCTAATTAAGTCGGGTGATGATGCGGGAATTAGATTAGGAAATGAGACACTTAATGTAGTAATGGAGTCTTGCTATTTGGGGAGCAAAATAACTGATGATGGTCGAAGTAGAGAGGATTAAAGATGTAGACTGGCACTGGCAAGGAAATCGTTTCTGAAGAAGAGAAATTTGTTAACATCGAGTATTGAAGTAAGTATCAGGAAGTCGTTTCTGAAAGTATTTGTACAGAGTGTAGCCATTATGGCAATGAAACATGGACGATAAATAGATTAGACAGGAAGAGAATAGAAGCTTTCGAAATGTGGTGCTACAGAAGAATGATGAAGATTAGATGGGTAGATCACGTAACTAATGAGGAAGTACTGAATAGAATCGGGGAGAAGAGGAGTTTGTGGCACAACTTGACTAGAAGAAGGGATGAGTTGGTAGCACATATTCTGAGGGATCACCAATTTAGTATTGGAGGGCAGTGTGGAGGGTAAAAATCGTAGAGGGAGACCAAGAGATGAATACACTAAGCAGTTTCAGAAGGATGTAGGCTGCAGGAGGTACTGGGAGATGAAGAGGCTTGAACAGGATAGAGTAGCATGGAGAGCTGCATCAAACCAGTCTCAGGACTGAAGACAACAACAACGGCAACAACAGTGTCAAATGGTGCAAGATGTTTGAAATCCTGCGAAAAATTGGGGTAAGCTATAGGGAAATACGGAACACATACAATATGCGATGCAACCTACGCCATTCTTTTTGTGATTTTTTCATGTTGCTGATCGCGTAAGAAATAATACGGGGTGTCCATTTAAAAAAGAAATGTAAGTTTGTATTGAATTTTATATTTGCTTATGTTTTATAATGTCTCATTTGTGAGCCCCTGTCTTACACTCATATCTGTGAAAGTCGTTTTTCAATACATATTGTTTTACCAGCAATATTTGCGCTGAAACGTGTATCTGGCCCCCTGCACAATGAAAGAGATGTATAGAACTGCAAGGAAATAAATTTTATTTCAAATAGTACGGAAATGACAGAAAGCAGATTTCGGAGGAAAATGACTATTCAGACTTCTGTTTAAAAAAAATATGCGGTCAGTTTGTACCGGGGAAAACAGGATAAAAGCTTAAATAGCATGTTCTTCAAACATTCGTCTAGAGCGCAAAAAATCTAGGAGAAATATGATTGCATTTGGAAGAACTGTAGAAATTCAGTATGACAAGATATGTGCTTTTGAAGCACAGAGTTCGCTACGCTGGTGACCAAAAAGCGAGTGTTTACTTTTTCATCCGCACCGAGGTTATATTATCACCCCCAGCAACGAACTGAAGGACAGTATGTCGCAGTTGTTCAGCGACTGTCAGTCTGTTAAGAGCCTCGTGATATGTGCAGAATCTTTAACTTACCGCGAGACAGATTGTGACCGTACTTTATTAGTATTGTATGAAATTGAACTTTCGCAGGGGACTGATGACCTCAGAAGTTAAGTCCCATAGTGCTCAGAGCCATTTTCGAACTTTCGCATAAACATTAGACAATTACGTGCCTCATTCGTTCCGGTTAAGTGAGCGTTTGTGAGGTGTTCGTATTCGAAAATCACATGGCGATTGGAGTATTCAACTTTCCAGTTTTGAGGACTAAACTACCTTTGATGACTCCAGTTGATGTTTAATACAGACGTAATTTGTAGAAATGTATGTAGTATTTGATTCTGAACTGTGTTGGGGAAAGGAAACAATTTAGCTGAAGTGTTAGTATTTTGTGCGTGTTATAGAAAGGAGATTTTAGCACTCTAAGACAAAAAAAGCGACTCCAGCTGAGACGAAAATCGATAGATGATATGTAGATATAAAGACAAACAAATGATTGTCATTTTAGTAAAACTGAATAATTTATTCAGGAGAAGAGCTTCACAAACTGATCAAATCAATAACACTCTGGGCCCGCATCTCGTGGTCGTGCGGTAGCGTTCTCGCTTCCCACGCCCGGGTTCCCGGGTTCGATTCCCGGCGGGGTCAGGGATTTTCTCTGCCTCGTGATGGCTGGGTGTTGTGTGATGTCCTTAGGTTAGTTAGGTTTAGGTAGTTCTAAGTTCTAGGGGACTGATGACCATAGATGTTAAGTCCCATAGTGCTCAGAGCCATTTGAACCATTTTAAATAACACTCTGGTTCGCCTCTGGCCCTTAAATAAGCAGTTATTCGTCTTGGCATTTTTTGATAGAGTTGTTGGATGTACTCCTAGGAGATATCGTGGCAAATTCTGTCCAATTGGCGCGTTAAATCGCCAAAATCCCGAGTTGGTTGGAGGGCCCTGTCCATAATCCACCTGACATCATTTGGTGAGAGATTCGGCGACCTCGCTGGCCAAGGTAGTGTTTGGGAAACACGAAAACAAGCAGTAGAAACTTCCGCCGTGTGTGGGCGGTCATTAACTTGCCAAAATGTAAGCCCAGGATGGCTTGCCACGAAGAGCAAAGAAACTGGGCGTAGAACACCGTCAACGTACCGTTGTGCTGTAACGATGCCGCGGATGATAACCAAAGGGGCGCTGCTATGAAAAGAACCGGCACCCCCGACCAGTACTCCTGGTTATCGGGCCGTTGGGGTGCGACAGTGAGACTGACGTACACTCATGCTCATACATTAAGGATAACTGCAGAATGTGGTGCCACACAACGTGGCACTACACTAAACTGGCGCTAATAGCATAGGCACATAGGAAACACACACGACAAAGATCTGTAAGTCCACGGTATTGGTGAGAAGTTGAGAAAACCGTCCCGAAACCCATGTGCTACTAAACGCCACTGTTTCCTGCGCATTTACCCCGACATAAATATGGGATATGATCACCATGCACAGGTACACAGGCCGCACAACGGGTTGGCATACTCTGGATCAGGTGGTCGAGCAGCTGCTGGGGTATAGCCTCCCATTCTTGCACCAGTGCCTGCCGGAGCTCCTGAAGTGTCATATGGATTTGAAGACGTGCACCGATACGTCGGCCAAGAGCATTCCAGACGTAGTCGATGGGGTTTAGATCTGGAGAACAGGCAGGCCACTCCATTCACCTGATATCTTCTGTTTCAAGGTACTCCTCCACGATGCGAGCTCGGTGGGGCCGTATGTTATCATCCATCAGGAGGAAGGTGGGGCCCACTCCAACCCTGAAAAGGCGGACATATTGGTACAAAATGATGTCCCGATACACCTGACCTGTTACAGTTCCTCTGTCAAATACATGCATGGATGTACATGCACCAATCATAATCCCATCCCACACCATCAAACCACGACCTCTATACAGGTCGCTTCCAAGGACATTAAGGGGTTGATATCTGGTTCCTGGTTCTCCCCAGATGAAAAACCGGTGAGAATCAGACTATACCTGGAGTAATCCGTGAACGCAACCTGGGACCACTGTTCCAATGACCATGTACTGTGTTCTTGACACCAGGCTTTACGGGCCCTCCTGTGACCAGGGCTCAGTGGAATGCACCTCGCAGGTTTCCGGGCGAATAAACCATGTCTGCTCAGTCGTCTGTAGACAGTGTGTCTGGAGACAACTGTTCAAGTGGCTGCGATTAGGTCCCGAGTAAGGCTACCTGCAGTACTCCGTGGCCGCCTGCGGGCACTTATGGTGAGATATCGGTCTTCTTATGGTGTTGTACACTTTGGACGTCCCGTGCTGTAGTGCCTGGACACGTTTCCTGTCTGCTGGAATCATCATAATCTTGAGATCACACTTTTCGGCACACGGGGGGCCCATGCTTCGACTTGCTGTGTTTGACCAGCCTCCAGTCGCCCTAATATCTTACTCCTCATAACATCAGTATGTGTTCTTTGAGCCATTTTCAACACACAGTCACCATTAGCACGTCTGAAAACGTCTGCAGACTTACTCGCTGCACCGTACTCTGACACGCACCAACACACCTCTGCGTATGTGGACTACTGCCACAGGTCAAATGCACCACATGGTCATACCCCGAGGAGATTTAAACCCTCAAACCGACCACCAGAGCATTGTTTAACCATGTATCAGCATTATCCTTAATTTATGAGCATGAGTGTATATAGCGTCTCCAGACACGTTTTCGCTGGTGATAGAGGCTTAAATCGAAGCAGAACTCGTCAATGAAGACAGTTCTATTCCAGTCAGTGAGATTTCAGGCCGAATGTGCCCGACACCACTGCAAAGGGGTTTGCTGGTTTACAGAGGTCAGCGGTATGCGGCACGAGGGACAGCGTGAGTTCAGATCCCTTTCTGTGAGCCGCCTCGCTATTAATGGTCCTTTTAGTCACTGACGCTCCAGTTGCATTTCGGATCAACGATAATGAAGAATACAGGGCTCTGAGTGCTCGTCTGACTATTGTTCGGTCCTCACATTGTGCCATGTCCCTAGGACGACGCCTCCTCCTCGATGCTGTGTTCGACCATGGTTCACCCATCCGTCCCAACATCATCGAACAGTGTCGCCGCTCGTATTCAGGTGTCGAGTGATTCGCCGATTACTCCACTACTTCCTCATTATCTCAAAGTATCTATCTATGGAGAGATGAAATGTAGGTTAAGTGGAGTGCAGACTATTTTCAGGTTACATACCTCAGCAGTATGCAGGCTCTTGTAGCATGGTGGACGATAAATATTGAGACAAAAACGAAATCTAAAGACCCGTCCCACAACATACAGCTTACATAATTTTCACTCTATTGTGTTATGCATGCCTAAGTGTTGTCAACGAAATGATCCTCTGTTCGACGAGACTTATTTTCGTTGATCTTTTACAATAACATTTAGGTCATAATAACTTTTCAGCCGACATTTTCTTTTGTTTCTACATTCGCATGGTTATTTGTTAGTAGCATTTTTCTTAGTTTATAAGGTCTTATTTACAGACACAATATTTTATTAGACATCTATCCAGAGGGGAAATTTGATTTCTTGTTTCCAATAAATCGTTCAGGATGTCTGATGAAGTGCAGTACTTCATTAAGCACCGTGGATATTTTCATTGCAAAAGTTCTTTATCTTAGGTGCACTTGAAAAAGGAGACGATTTTGTGCCTCTTTAGCCTTAGGTTCCTAACATGACGATTGTAAAGAATTTCATTATAATTTGTAAAACTATCATAAATTTATTCTTTTTTCTGCTAATTTCAAATTTCAGCTCTTTCCAGTCTTTTGTTGTGCTGAATAAAGATTAATATACCAGCCAAAAGAGACTGGTAGATATTATCAAAAATTAATTGAACTGAAGGAAACACTTCGTTCACAGATTTTATTTCTGTTTACAGACAAACATTTGTCTTTCACATTTCCCCGGTAACTAGGGCTTAGAGTTTTAGCTCTCGTGTGACAGATGGCCTTTCTGGGCTGCAGCGGCTGGGCCCTTGCACCCTCAGACACTGGTCTGTGGCGAGGCAGCGATTTATCTCCGCTGTAATTCGTGACAGGTTAGAAGTCGCACAGAACTGTTGCGTGTTAGACTGTCGCTTTGTCACAGCAGAGGAGAGCAGAGGATCACGGATACCTGCTTTCCATCATCTGTAGACACTAGGCTGAACTTGTGGATAATTTTGTGATAAATAACCCGCAACAACAATATTTTAGAGCAATTTTCGAATTTTAAGGTTCATCCTTTAACTCTACATATACTTTGTATATATTTTATTGTACAACTTACGATTTAACTAATTGATAAATTAAAAAAAAAGGCCCATCTGGATTCAAATTTCTCTTCTCTTATATCGCTTAATTTGTGTTTTAACGTAGTCCATATTAGCAACCCACACAGATAATTACACCGTTGAGTCATATTAATGTGACCACCGCCTATGTCCGACGTCAACGTGAAATACCCACTCACACCACCAGCAATAGAGGGTGTATAAAGCATGCAAAACAGTGCAGCCGTTGCGTTAAAGCGGACACGGAGCGATTTACGCTACTGGCCACTAAAATTGCTACGCCAAGAAGAAATGCAGATGATAAAGGGGAACTCATTGGACAAATATATAATACTAGAACTGACATGTGATTACACTTTCACGCATTTGGGTGCATAGATCCTGAGAAATCAGTACCCAGAACAACCACCTCTGGCCGTAATAACGGCCTTGATACGCTTGTGCATTGAGTCAAACAGAGCTTGGATGGCGTGTACAGGTACAGCTGCCCATGCAGCTTCAACACGATACCACACTTCATCAAGAGTATTGACTGGCGTATTGCGACGAGCCAGTTGCTCGGCCACCGTTGACCAGACGTTGTCAGTTGATGAGAGATCTGAAGAAAGTGCTGGCCAGGACAGCAGTCGAACATTTTCTGTATCCAGAAAGACCCGTACAGGACTTGCAACATGCTGTCGTGCATTATCCTGCTGAAATGTAGGGTATCGGAGGGATCGAATGAAGGGTAGAGCCACGGGTCGTAACACATCTGAAATGTAACATCCACTGTTCAAAGTGCCGTCAATGCGAACAAGAGGTGACCGAGACGTGTAACCAATGGCACACCATACCATCACGCTGGGTGATAGGCCAGTATGGCGATGACGGATACACGCTTCCAATTTGTGTTAACCGCAATGTCGCCAAACACTGTTCAAATGGTTCAAATGGCTCTGAGCACTATGGGACTCAACTGCTGTGGTCATCAGTCCCCTAGAACTTAGAACTACTAAAACCTAACTAACCTAAGGACATCACACACACCCTTGCCCGAGGCAGGATTCGAACCTGCGACCGTAGCAGCAGCGCGGCTCCGGACTGGAGCGCCTAGAACCACAAGGCCACCGCAGCCGGCGCCAAACACGGATGCGACCATCATGATGCTGTAAACAGAACCTGGATTCATCCGAAAAAATGACGTTTTGCTATTCGTGCACCCAGGTTCATCGTTGAGTACACCATCGCAGGCGCTCCTGTCTGTGATGCAGCATCGAGGGTAACCGCAGCCATAGTCTCCGAGCTGATAGTCCAAGCTGCTGCAAACGTCGTCCAACTGTTCGTGCAGATGGTTGTTGTCTTGCAAACGTCCCCATCTGTTGACTCAGGGGTCGAGACGAGGCTGCACGATCCGTTACAGCCATGTGGATAAGATGCCTGTCGTCTCGTCTGCTAGTGATACGAGGCCGTTGGAATCCAGCCATCGATTCCATATTCTACTAACAGTCATTGGATCTCGACCAACGCAAGCAGCAATGTCGCGATTCGATAAACCGCAATCGCGATAGCCTACAATCCGACCTTTATCAAAGTCGGAAACGTGATGGTACGCATTTCTGCTCCTTACACGAGGCATCACAACAACGTTTCACCAGGCAACGCTGGTCAACTGCTGTTTGTGTATGAGAAATCGGTTGGAAACTTTCTTCAGGTCAGCACGTTGTAGGTGTCGCCACCGGCGCCAACCTCGTGTGAATGCTCTGAAAAGCTAATCATTTGCATATCACAGCATCTTCTTCCTGTCGGTTAAATTTCGCATCTGTAGTACGTCATCCTCGTGGTGTAGCAATTTTAATGGCCAGTAGAGCATGTGACGTCCAGTAGGACGTGACCATTAACTTTTGAGTCAACGGTGGAAATATTTCGAAAACGGCAAAGTTAGTAAACTGTTCGCTTGTCGCCGTGGTTAAACTATACCGTACATGGCAAAATGGCACTATCCAAAACCGTCGCGAGGCAGTTGTGGTGCACCACGGGCCAGAGATGACAGAGGTGAACGACGGCTGCGCCGATGTGTATCTGCGAATAAACATGCAGTTGTTGAGCAACTGACCACCAGATTGAACCTATGGGCTACCAACAGTCTCTCCTCAACGAACGTTCAGTGAAAGTTGCAGTGCAGGGGCCGCCGCAGGTTCATACACGCATGCAGACGGACGTTCATCGGCGACGAAGGCTGGAATTTCCACGCCAGTGCCGTAATTAGGCGTCCACAGAGAGGCGACAGGTGTCCTTTTCAGATGACTCACGTCTTAAGTTACGTTGTGCAAGACGCGACACTTGGCTGCGACTGCGACGCTGCCCCCTCCTCTTTCCCCACCCTGGCAGACGGCGACACGGCCGCAACACGACTGGAGTCGTCGCCGTTTCCCAAGCTCCGGTCAGCGGCGGCGGATTCAAATACATAAGAAAAATAAGAATTCCGATTTTCTTGCTGTAAAAAATACTGTATCTTAATGCAACAAAGTTACATCGGCTCCCAGAGTTAGTTTTTCGATACAGATTCTCCTTTTACTTTAAAAAATTGAAAAGTATCTCTTCCGGTTTTGCGTGTTTTTTTCGCTGTATATTACTTCTCTATCAATTGTGAGGAAAGTAAAAGGCACAAAAAATTGATGTTTGCGTATCTTACAGTTTCACATCACAGCTTGATAATGAGGTGTCTATTTTTCCGATATTCGTCACAGTTATCCCGATACTTAATTTACAAGTAACCTACTGCATAAAATTTGAATTGTGTACAGTGAAAAATGTGGTCGCTGGCTACTTTACGTATGGTTCACGTTAGGTCATACATCGTTGCCGATGAAAAGAAGCTAACATATCGAAATTATTTTTTAAGTTGAGATCAGATTGATATCGATCTCCGTTTCCGAGATTTGGGCTCATATATCTCCGGGAGCGTCGCGACTAGCCGCCAGTTCTGTCGACGCGCAACGAGAATCGTGTGGTCATCACACGATAGAGAATGCATTTGTTTTGTTTCGCTGACACATTTGGACCTAATGAAACCATTTTATGTCATATTCCTCCGGTATGAGTTACTAATATTTCTCCATATGCTCTTGACAATTTCATTTAAAATGCCACGAAACGTGGGTTTCTTAAAGCCAAGTGATCAAGCAGAACCCATTTTCTTGGTTTTGCTGAGGCATCTGAACCTGTTCCAAGCTTTCTTTCTCGTTTATTTCTCTGATACGAGTCCCCAATATTCCTCCATCTGTTTTTGCACATTTCACCTAAAATTCCAATGAAAGATAAGTTTATTAACAATAAGCGCACGCTAGCTTCATTGCATTGTTTCAAGTTCTTGACAACAAGATAGGGTTACACCTTAAACATTTCTAGAATTTTGATTCTGAACGTCTACAGTATACACTGGCAGAAATGTGGAAGAAATAATGTCCGTGCTTGTTCACAAAATTTCCCCAAATTATACTTGTCAGTTTCTCCCATGCAGAAACTTTTGGAACAAGCTAAGGCAACTTTCATAGCCGACTGAATCTTTATTCCCATCGAAATGAACTTCCATATTCTTGTATTCTGACAGCATACATCGTTATGGATGACATCAACATTTAATCCATTTAATCTTGCCAAGCTGCACTCAAAAGATGACTCCAGGATTTACAAAAGACGAATTTCAATTGTGAACTGTGTCAGACCAGAAGGGCCTTGTAAAACAGTAGTGCACTTTTGGCACAAGTTTTTTGAGCACCATCTTCTACCAATGAATTGAAGTGAATGTGACAAATTACTTATTGCAGCATACTGTTTGCGCAATCTGTTGAGAAACGCCTTCCTCAAAAACGAACATCTATTGATAACAGAAAGCTGTACAACAATCTGGCGGTGGTTTTTCACAACTAGAAGGTATCATCAAGACACCAATCTACCGTTTACTTTCAAAGTGAAGGTATTGTAAAATGTAACTTTCTCATTGTACGTTAGATTGTTCATTTTATAATGTATTTGCCGTTTTCAATTTTATTCGTCACAAAAAAGAGTAATGCGAAAATTGACCTTCAAGTTCATTTTCATCATTCTAATTCTACATCTGCATGGATTATACTGATTTTCATAACAGGCCTGAAAAATTTGCATTAATGGGAAAATATTATATATTTCACTCACCTGCCAGTTTCAACTGTGCACCAATTTCTTCCCAAATTCTGTCTCTGAACATAGTGTCTCTATATTTAGGGATCTTCAAATCGTAAAGGCAAGGCTGTTGCGAGACCAGCTCACAGAGCATCACATCCTGTGAGTGGCTCATTTCAGTTTTCCTTGACTGGCTCGACATCTTCTCGCAGCCGTACGTCTTTGTGTCGTGCGACTTCCGTCGCAACACTGCTCACTGGTGCAGTGCTGCGGCAGCTGCCGCAACAGTCGCGCGTCGCATCCCAAATTATACTTGTCAGTTTCTCCCATGCAGAAACTTTTGGAACAAGCTAAGGCAACTTTCATAGCCGACTGAATCTTTATTCCCATCCAAATGAACTTCCATATTCTTATATTCTGACAGCATACATCGTTATGGATGACATGAACATACCTTTAAGGTACGTTGTCCAAGACGCGATGCACACTAGCGACTGCGACGGGTCGCTACGTGACGTCAGAGTTGCCTGCTGGCGCATGCGCAGTTCGAGTTTGGGATGCGACGCGCGACTGTTGCGGCAGCTGCCGCAGCACTGCACCAGTGAGCAGTGATGCGACGGAAGTTGGACGACACAAAGACGTACGGCTGCCAGAAAGATGTCGAGCCAGTCAAGGAAAACTGAAATAAGCCACTCACAGGATGTGATGCTCTGTGAGCTGGTCTCGCAACATCCTTGCCTTTACGATTTGAAGAACCCTAAATATAGAGACACTATGCTCAAAGACAGAATTTGGGAAGAAATTGGTGCACAGTTGAAACTGGCAGGTGAGTGAAATATATAGTATTTTCCCATTAATGCAAATTTTTCAGGCCTGTTATGAAAATCAGTATAATCCATGCAGATGTAGAATTAGAATGATGAAAATGAACTTGAAGGTCAATTTTCGCATTACTCTTTTTTGTGACGAATAAAATTGAAAACGGCAAATACATTATAAAATGAACAATCTAACGTACAACGAGAAAGTTACATTTTACAATACCTTCACTTTGAAAGTAAACGGTAGATTGGTGTCTTGATGATACCTTCTAGTTGTGAAAAACCACCGCCAGATTGTTGTACAGCTTTCTGTTATCAATAGATGTTCGTTTTTGAGGAAGGCGTTTCTCAACAGATTGCGCAAACAGTATGCTGCAATAAGTAATTTGTCACATTCACTTCAATTCATTGGTAGAAGATGGTGCTCAAAAAACTTGTGCCAAAAGTGCACTACTGTTTTACAAGGCCCTTCTGGTCTGACACAGTTCACAATTGAAATTCGTCTTTTGTAAATCCTGGAGTCATCTTTTGAGTGCAGCTTGGCAAGATTAAATGGATTAAATGTTGATGTCATCCATAACGATGTATGCTGTCAGAATACAAGAATATGGAAGTTCATTTCGATGGGAATAAAGATTCAGTCGGCTATGAAAGTTGCCTTAGCTTGTTCCAAAAGTTTCTGCATGGGAGAAACTGACAAGTATAATTTGGGGAAATTTTGTGAACAAGCACGGACATTATTTCTTCCACATTTCTGCCAGTGTATACTGTAGACGTTCAGAATCAAAATTCTAGAAATGTTTAAGGTGTAACCCTATCTTGTTGTCAAGAACTTGAAATAATGCAATGACGCTAGCGTGCCCTTATTGTTAATAAACTTATCTTTCATTGGAATTTTAGGTAAAATGTGCAAAAACAGATGGAGGAATATTTGGGACTCGTATCAGAGAAATAAACGAGAAAGAAAGCTTGGAACAGGTTCAGATGCCACCAGCAAAACCAAGAAAATGGGTTCTGCTTGATCACTTGGCTTTAAGAAACCTACATTTCGTGGCATTTTAAATGAAATTGTCAAGAGCGTATGGAGAAATATTAGTAACTCATACCGGAGAAATGTGACATAAAATGGTTTCATTAGGTCCAAATGTGTCAGCGAAACAAAACAAATGCATTCTCTATCGTGTGATGACCACACGATTCTCGTTGCGCGTCGACAGAACTGGCGGCTAGTCGCGACGCTCCCGGAGATATATGAGCCCAAATCTCGGAAACGGAGATCGATATCAATCTGATCTCAACTTAAAAAATAATTTCGATATGTTAGCTTCTTTTCATCGGCAACGATGTATGACCTAACGTGAACCATACGTAAAGTAGCCAGCGACCACATTTTTCACTGTACACAATTCAAATTTTATGCAGTAGGTTACTTGTAAATTAAGTATCGGGATAACTGTGACGAATATCGGAAAAATAGACACCTCATTATCAAGCTGTGATGTGAAACTGTAAGATACGCAAACATCAATTTTTTGTGCCTTTTACTTTCCTCACAATTGATAGAGAAGTAATATACAGCGAAAAAAACACGCAAAACCGGAAGAGATACTTTTCAATTTTTTAAAGTAAAAGGAGAATCTGTATCGAAAAACTAACTCTGGGAGCCGATGTAACTTTGTTGCATTAACATACAGTATTTTTTACAGCAAGAAAATCGGAATTCTTATTTTTCTTATGTATTTGAATCCGCCGCCGTCGACCGGAGCTTGGGAAACAGCGACGACTCCAGTCGTGTTGCGGCCGTGTCGCCGTCTGCCAGGGTGGGAAAAGAGGAGAGGAGGGGGCGGCGTCGCAGTCGCAGCCAACTGTCGCGTCTTGCACCACGTAGCTTTATGCTGCATAGGACAGACGGCCGCTGCAGTGTACGGCGTGAAACGAGTGAAACCAGACAATCTGCAAGAATCGTCGAGAGGGTTCAGGCCGAAGGAGCCAGCGTTATGGACTGGGTAACGTCTTCGTGGCATTCTCTGGGTAATCTCGTCTTTCTGGAAGACACAGTGGATCAACACAAGTATGCGTCTGTCCTTTGGGAACCCTGTCCTTTCCTACATCCAGTTGTTTTTCCTCGGCACGATGCCATCTACGAAAAAGGACAATACAACGTGTGATACAGCACTTAGTGTACGTGTATGGTTCAAAGAGCACCACGATGAGTTAACTGTACTCCCCTAGCCACTAAATTCCCCGTATTTAAATCAAGTCGAGAATCTGTGGCCACCTCATTCGGACTGTTCGTGCTATGGATCCTCGGATGAGAAACCAAGCGCAGCCGGTCACACCATGGTTCCACATCCCTGTCGGTACCTTCCAGAAGCTCATTTACTCTCTTCCTGCACATCTCGCTGAGAGTCACGCTGAAAAAGGTCACTGTTTAGGCTTTTGACAGGTGGTCACGTTAACGTGACTGGACGGTGTTAAAAAGATGTTATTATGGTGACGAGCGTTCAGGCACACTTCAGCAGATGGCGTATTTGTCCTGTCTTCTTATCCAGGAGTTCTCCACACCATGATTCTGGGAGGTGGAGCAATATGGGTCTCGAGAATCGCCGGCCTTGGTCTCACCGTCATAGACTGAAGCGAGACTTGTTGTTCAACTGGACTGAATGCCACTCAGTGTCCCACCTGATCCTGGTGAAACACCATGCAAGTCTATTTTGTCCGTACGATGGCGTTAGTAGTAAATTGTGCAAGGTAACCCGAGGCCTCGGCCCAGCTTCCCGACAGTTTGTCGTGAAGCTCTGCCTGTAACATCCCACTGGGTTTCAATTGTTGTCATCCGTCTGTTCGTCAGGTTTAATCAATTTATACTACTATCTTGACGTAGTACAATCTTTACAGGAGGGCTCCTACCTTGTCGTAGTGTAGTCCTTCTAGAAGAATCCATGCATACTCCTCATGCCACACTCTGGTCCTGAGTCCATCTTGTCACCACTGCAGTCACTGAACTACAGCCAACAGTCTCTGCGGTCTGTCAATACGATTAACCCATGACCCTCACGTCAGTGATTCGACCTTTCTAAAAGTATGACAGATGGCTATAAGCTGGACGTGCTGTCTGATGGACATGTTGTGTTGTGATCTCCACCTAAAACGTCTAACTGAAGCTAAACACACCTGTAGTCACCAACGTTCTGCTTCTACACTGTTTAGTAGCATTAATGTGGCCACCTGACAAAAGGCTGAGTAATACGCTTTAGCAGACCGGATCCCTGCAACACGTACAGGAAGAAATTCACTGAGGTTCCAACATACGAAAAGCTTTGTGGAACATTGACACCTCCTGTGGCGTGGCCAGCTGCGCTAGGTTTCTCAGATGAGAATCCATGGACTGAACAGCCCAATCCAGCCCATACGAAAAGCTTTGTGGAACATTGACACCTCCTGTGGGGTGGCCAGCTACGCTAGGTTTCTGAGATGAGAATCCATGGACTGAACAGCCCGATCCAGCTCGAGATATTTAGCGAGTCATGGAACGTATGTTAGGAAACGGAGTGTGCATAGAAGTGGATAAAAGTTTTGTCTGTTGAGGTCGAAATTTAGTGTGACAGTGAAGTTATCTGATCGCGTGAAAGAGGTCTAGGTGAAATAAAGTTATTTGTTGGATGTTTTGCCCGCATCTCGTGGTCGTGGGGTAGCGTTCCCGCTTCCCACGTCCGGGTTCCCGGGTTCGATTCCCGGCGGGGTCAGGGATTTTCTCTGCCTCGTGATGGCTGGGTGTTGTGTGATGTCCTTAGGTTAGTTAGGTTTAAGTAGTTCTAAGTTCTAGGGGACTGATGACCATTGATGTTAAGTCCCATAGTGCTCAGAGCCATTTTTTTGTTGGATGTTTTTCCCAACCGATTCAGGTGTGACAGTTCTGGAGTCATTAAGAAAGCCTACGATCAGTAGAACATAAGAACCCAGATCATGCATACTAACTGGAGGCGACTTCACCCTATTCATTGCAGGGCGTACAGACAGACAGTCTTGCGAATAAGGTTTGAACACGCTTTGTGAAAACCTCTTGAGCTGCTAGTTCGGCAGCCTACACGCAATGGTATTATCGCAGGCTCCATAGCTACAAACAAGCCAGACGTTATCGATGGCGTCAGCTTAGAGACGGGGATTAGTGATCATTATGTCATCATAGCGACTATGATTACGAAAGTTAATAAATCAGTCAAGCAGGCTAGGAAAGTATTTGTACTATAAAGAGCAGATAAGCAGTTGTTAGCATCTCAGACAATGAAATGATTTAGTTCAAGTATGGTGGACATAGAGGAGTTATGGGCAAATTTTAAACAAATTTTAAATCGTGCTCTGGACCAGTACACACTCCAAAAAAATTTTGCATCACATCGGTTCCGAGGGTTTCGAAATCTGTACAGAGAATTGGAACAGAGATCAACATAAACTTCATTTCCGCGCTTTTTATTGCTCATGAAAACAACACGTTGCATGTTGTACCACCAAACAGCGAGACCTTCAGAGGTTGTGTTCAAGACTGCTGTACACACCGGTACCTCTAATACCCAGCAGCACGTCCTCTTGCATTGATGCATGCCTGTATTCGTCGTGGCATACTATCCACAAGTTTATCAAGGCATTGTTGGTCCAGATTGTCCAACTCCTCAGCGGCGATTCGGCTTGGATCCCTCTCAGTGGTTGATGCGCCATGTCGTCCATAAACAACCCTTTTCAATTTATCCCAGGCGTATTCGATAGGATTCATGTCTGGAGAACATGCTGGCCACTCTAGTCGATCGATGTCGTTATTCCGAAGGAAGTCATTCATAAGATGTGCACGATGGGGGCACGAGTTGTCGTCAATGAAGACGAATGCCTCCAATATGCTGCCGATATGGTTGCACTATCGGTCAGAGGATGGCATTCATGTATCGTACAGCTGTTACGGCGTCTTCCATGACCACCAGCGGCGCATGTCGGCCCCACGTAATGCCACCCCAAACCATCAGGGAACATCCACCGTGCTGCACTCGCTGGACAGTGTATCTGAGGTGTTCAGCCTGACTGGGTTGCCTCCAAACACGTCTCCGACAATTATCTGACTGAAGGCATATGCGACACTCATCGGTGAAGAGAATGTGATACCAATCCTAAGCGGTCCATTTGGCATGTTGTTGGGCCCATCTGTACCGCGCTGCATGGTGACGTGGTTGCAAAGATGAACCTCGCCAAGGGCATCGGGTGTGAAGTTGCGCATCATGCAGCCTATTGCGCACTGTTTATGAGTCATAACACGACTTCCTGTGGCTGCACAAAAAGCATTATTCAACATGGTGGCGTCACTGTCAAGGTTCCTCCGAGCCATAATAGGTAGCGGTCATCCACTGCAGTAGTAGCCCTCGGGATGCCTGAGCGAGGCATGTCATCGACAGTTCCTGTATCTCGGCAGCTCCACCCTGTTCGAATAACATCGCTTTGGTTCACTTCGAGACGCCTAGACACTTCCCTTGTTTAGAGCCCTTCCTGGCACAAAGTAACAATGAGAACACGATCGAATCGCGCTATTGACCGTCTAGGCATTGTTGAACTACAAACAACACGAACCATGTATATCCTTCCTGGTTGAATGACTGGAACTGATCGGCTGTGGGACCCCATCCGTATAATAGGCGCTGCTCATGCATTGTTGTTTACATCTTTGGGCGAGTTTAGTGACATCTCTGAAGAGTCAAAGTGACTGTGTCTGTGATACAGTATCCACAGTGAACGAATATCTTCAGGATTGCTAGGAACTGGGGTGATTCAAAACCTTTTTTGATGTTTGTATATGCCTAGTAAGGACAGAAAAAACCCAATGAAATTCGAAAACGCTGAGGAGAACGCTCAAATGACGACAGGCGATGGTTAGCAGAGATATGTGCGTCTGTCAAAAGATACATGAACAAAGCATACAAGACGTACCGCCGTCAACTTCAGCGAAAGATCTGGGCGAGAACTCGAGAAAATTCTGGTTCTTTTTAACATCGCTAAGTGGGTTTAAAGCTTCCATCCAGTCACTCGTTGACCAGTTCAAAATGGTTCAAATGGCTCTGACCACTATATGGGACTTAACATCTGAGGTCATCAGTTCCCTAGACTTAGAGCTACTTAAACCTAGCTAACAGCACACACATTCGTACCCGAGGCAGGATTCGAACCTGCGACCGTAGCGATCGCGCGGTTCCAGACTGAAGAGCCTAGAACCGCTCGGCCACATAGGTCGACGGAATTCATTTCTTTTTCGATTTCTTCACATTTTTCATGCAGCTATTTCGTCTTAGCTTCCCTGGGCTTCCTATTTATTTCATTCCTCAGCGACCTGTATTTCTGTCTTCCTGAATTTACCTGAACAGCTTCGATCAACTGGAGCATTTCTTCTGTTGCCCATGGTTTCTTCGTAGTTACCTTCTCTGTACCCATGCTCTTCTTTTCTACTTCTATGATTGCCCATTTTTACTGATGTCCGTTCGTCTTCAACTGTGCTGCCTACTGAGCTATTCCTAATTGCTGTATCTATAGCCTTAGAGATTTTCAAGCGTATGTCTTAGTACTTCCGTATCCTTCTTCTTTGCGTGTTGATTCTTCCTGACCAATCTCTTGGATTTCAACTTACTTTTATTCATAGCCAAGTCCAATTACCGACGTCCATTGCGCCCTTTGACACCTATTTGTTTTGCAGAGCACGCTCTGATACTCCTTGAAACGCAAATTTCTCAGCGTTTTCCAACTCTATGGTAAGTGATGGTGGGAGATATTTTAATCCGTTCAGTGTCGGCCTCCAAGCGTTATTTAAATTGAAACCTCCATCCCAGTTTATAAGGCTTTTTCACATGTTTATTTCGAGAGACTTCTTAATTATGCTGTCCCAGAAACACGTCGTTTACACCGCGGTACTGATCCCATCGAGGCACTGCTCGGCTACAGCAGGTTTGTTTGGTTGTTTTAGTCGAGTGTGTCGGTCTCCTGTCATCTTTGTCAGGAGTTTAGGATTTTGACTGCACGCCCGTACAGTTTGATGCTGCAGAGTCTTCTTTGTTTCCATAGAGGCGTGGAGATAGAAGTGTGTGTGTGTGTGTGTGTGTGTGTGTGTGTGTGCGTGTGTAGGTTCACTAGGTGCTCTATGACCCAGAGATCCGTCCTGTGTTCTCTTAACTAACATGTGGAGGAAAGGCAGTTTTTCAAGTTTCATCGAACCACGCCAAAGAATTACAACACCTAGTACTGGTGTTCCGAATGAATGGGTACGCAGAGCATCAAACTCAGCGAGCTATGCAGTCAAAAATAAGAAGCTCTGAGAAGGAAGTTGAGACTCAGAGAGGCCGACGAAGAAAAGTCAAAAATCACTTACCAGCCTTATGCTGTCCCTTATCTGGAAAGATAGGTAGACTCCTATCGTAGCATCCAACGTATTTCGCTCCCTTCAACTAAGATAAAAAGTATTGTTTGTAATATTCAAGACGATCTAAGCCGCCGAATGTCGGACGTGAATCACATTCTATGCGTGTGTGGCATGTCGTACTTTAGACAGACTATCAGATCAATCGAAGAGAAATGCAAGGAACATCAGCGAAACACCCAACTAAAACAACCACGCAAATATGCTGTCGACGAACAATGCCTCGAATACAGTCATGAAATGGAATGCGATGAGATCAATATCGTGGTACAAACGCCATGCCTGTGGGACAGCACTGACATAGATATATAAATTCTTAGGATCATGGTGAAAAAGCTTAAAATCGCAAATTTGCAGACATTTACTCAACACTTAAGCAACAGGATACGTGAAAGATGGTAAAACTTAAGGTTTTTCTTTATGTAAATTTAGTTTCATTTTTTTCTCAGGCTTCATATGCCTTTCCAAGATGAAGGAGTGGGATACACTCAACTACGAAGTTTATTTTAGGCCTTTACTACCGTTAAACGCATGATCTGAGGAAGAAAGGGATTTAGATGTGGAAGACGTCCCCCTGATATCAGAGAGCAATTATAGCATGATGTACGCGCATGAGAATCTAAAATTGTCCCAACAGTTTCTTAAACTGACGGTTTGCCTGTTGGCTATTGTCTGGTGATCAATGTGTTCAAATGTATGTGAATTCCTAAGGGACCAAACTGCTGAGGTCATTGGTCCCTAGACTTACACACTACTTAAACTAACTCATGCTAAGAACAACATACGCACCCATGCCCGAGGGAGGATTCGAACCTCCGACGGGAGGGGCCGCGCAATCCGTGACATGGCGCCTAAACCACGCGGTGAAGGTCCCAAGACAATAGTCAATAGGCAACATGTCAACAAGTGGTCACGAAACCTTAACAGTTTTATAGTTCTTCCCGCTGTCCACTGAGAAATTTCAGGTCACCGTGAAGCTGCATTTCACTGTTTAATCAACACCGTGTACACTTCCGCGGAGTAACTTACGTGCTTGGAAAATGTTGGTTATTAACCGAGTTCGCATTCCTATGGTTCGTGCAAAGTAGGCAAATTAAAACTTTCCTCATTTAGTCCTCGGTGCTGGATATTCCACCGCAAATTGGCTGGTGTAAGAGCGTGCGTTAGCAACACGTGAAGTAGTTGAATGCAAAGCACAAATGTAATGAGAACTGTTCCGCTCTATCGCACAAACCAATTACACGTCACTTACGTACGCAACTTTCTGCTGTCATTAAAGCATGATTTTCATAAATTGCGACGCAATTTAACAGACAAACAACATTTCGTTAACCCACCACACATCCAAAGTATGAATATTAATACTCCATGTCAAAAGTAATATTCTTCTGAACTATAAAATGGCGAGTGTTACTATTATATGATGCAAATATAATTGTAATGTAACTTTTAAAAGAAAACTCATTATGGGTAATGAAGCTGTAGTGGTTATATCGTTATAAAACTTTTTTAAATGTGCATTCGACAGTTAAAGTGAATGATGAAATAAAGGATGGATAGTTTTCGAACTGTATGGGGTCTTCCCAATATGGTAATACGTTCGAGAGCTTAAAATCGTGAACCTTTTATTCGTCAATGAATTCCTGATAGTCACTACTAAGTTGTCTGAAGAGTTGGCGCAAAACAGCGAGGATCACTACGTGTTGTTATCTTCACGCACATGTTGACCCCTTCTTCGAGTGTTATACGGCCATTGCAAGTCATACGGAAATGTCCCCTTTGAAAAATTAAGAATGACAGGGCTGGAAAAACTGTTACGTTATTTGATTTTCAAACAGCTGAGCAAAACTGAACGTACTCAGACAGTTCTCTCTCTACTTATTCTGATCATCACAAAACTGACACACAATATTTCGTTAGCGCAACGCAATCTGACTTTCATTAATCCCTACAAAAGAATACCCCTGACTAACAATAGCTTATACCTTTCATGAATCACTTACCTCACAAAAATCTTCGTTACTCGAACTACTGCAATACAGCGAGCGCCATTACTGCCAGCTAAATAAAAGATTCAAACTACGGAAGGCACTAACTACTGATAGGAATAGTTAGCAAATTAAAGATTTTAATAGAGAACAAACAATGTATTTACCTTAATAGTGTTGAAAAATCATAATATACATAGCAGTTCATGACATCCAGCCTTACAAATTTACTGTCTCTGATGGACACACGTCCAGATCATCCGCTCTCAAAACTCCGCCATCTCTCTACTGCTGGCGGCTCACCTCCAACTGCCCAACGCTAAGCGCTGTTCACATCCAACTGCCCAACACTACACAAGCGAATATCGCAACAATGAGTCCAACCAGCCACAGACTGCACACAGCACAGTCAGTGATTTTCATACAGAGCGCTACGTGGCGTTACCAACATAAAAACCTACACAGCCTACTTACAATACTAGTGTGTTCAAAGGAACGATAATTAAAACAGCACATTGGATTTTAAATATTAAGACTGATGAATGCTATCGTTTTGTGTTCATGGAATGCTAAGAGAACTGAGGATCAGTTTAAACCTAATTATCTTCTCTAGTTTGTCATTCACTTTCCTCATAATAATTTTGTTGTCCGTCAGGATTCCCTCTTCTCCGTCTTCGGTTCTTGTTTCTTTTATTCAGATTGTTTCAAAAAGTAGTAGGGGAGAGTGCTGTACCCTGGAGCACATCTCAGACTTTGCCTCTAGCCACCCCAACAACAGAAGTTTAACATATTCTCTTATTCCATCTTTAAATGACAGCATCCAGTTTTTTGTGTACTGCAGTATTTTTCGGAAGTTACAAAAATTTTACTAGAAAATTAGGGTTTTTCCAGATGTGAAAAAGTGTTCCACAGTAAACATTGTCATGTACTTATGGACAAATATTCTATTGAAATTTATAACTGTTGCCATCGAGAAAATCTTGCCAATGATGTACTTAATGATGTTCCAGCTACATTATTATTCTACTATGCACCAATAAGTGGTAATTGAAATCCAATTAAGCAGAAGTTAAAAATTAAATAAATTCCAAAACAGAAGCTATTGCAAACTACCTCGAAATTGTAGGCGTCTCCCACCGCAGGGCTGGAAACCCCTACTGTTCTGTCAGGATGCAGACCGAGGACCTGCGTGCATTCGTTAGACGCAATAAAACAGTGTGCAAGATTATTCCGTTTATTAGAGTACAAGTCGTTGTCTGCGACGGCTGGTGGCTACGTAATCGGGAGAGGCATCAGGTGAATCCAACAGAGGACTCAAGTTTGCCGAGGACTCTACACCAGCTGGGAGTGCAAGTCCATAACACCCTGGTGCGGCGGTTTGCAGCCCCCTGGCGAGGTAGGCAGCCGTGCTTGACTCATACACCGTTTCGGTGAGTACTGGGTCCCCCTACCATATCATTCCCCGTGTTGTCCCATCAGGAGACCGCGATGTTGGATGCCGCTATGTCGTGCTGAATGCTGAACCTGTCTCCCCAGCATGGTAGGCCGTCAGACTCGTGCGACGTTGGAGTTTTAGGGCAGCTTCTGCCCTGGACAGGAGCCGTGTCGGTACAGCCCTGGACTACCCACCAGCGCCGGCTGCCGTACTGACTTCAGTACTGAATGATGGACCTCATTATCGGTAGCTACGGATCGCTGATCTCGTAAGGTAGCAAGTGTGAGACCAACAGTAGGACAATCTCACGCACAAGATGTTACCGCATCTCAAGCAGAGAATTGAGCGGGAACGACGTTAGACCCGGAAGAAGACCGCTGCAATCGTGGCCAAAACGTTGGTTTTTCTCCAGCAGCAGTAGTTTTTTACATTATGACTCGGTACCATGCCCAGAAAACTTTTATGTCGACATGAATGCCATCGATGATACTCATGGAGTGCTCTTAGCAGGTGAAGTATTTATGCCGTCGAAGAGAAGCTCCAGCCTGCGACGTCAGCTGTCTTTAGTTCCGGTGCATTTGCTTAACGAATTTGTTACAATACCCTTATCGCTTAGTCAAACCCCAGCTATGTGATGTTACGTTCTGGCTATTGTCTCCTAGGTAACGTTACGAAGGCAGTTCGATCTATAGGCTTAGAATGATTTTCTGCTGAAATCGCTCGCAGTCTCGCTCAGGAAGAACGGTGTTGAAATTTTCACTCTTCCCGGCTGGAGGCTGTTGATCCTTCAGCGCGGTGAGTACCATCTGCTGTTCAATCTTAGAAAATTTTGCTCTCCCGTTTCCTCATTAATTTATCGCGAAACAAAATGAAAATTCTGAAGAACTTCATTTCATTTGTAAAAATCATGTGTTCAATAGCAGAACACATGATTCCTTTTCAAGGAAACATATTGTGCCCGATCGACGGTGTATTTAGTCTTCACGCAACTGTGTAACTGAAGAATGAACAGTATCTTCCAAATAGCTTTAATATACAAGGTGTGCCTGAAGCTTTGTGCAAATATCAATGTTCATTTTGCAAAAACTATGGAACTTACAAATTTGTGGTATATGACAAACGAAAGGATAAAAAACGAAGTTTTTGTTATAAAGTCAACAAACTTCAGCACGTGTGCCGTTTGTTGCTCGAAGAATGTTTAATCGATGTTCGATTTCACGCCAAACGTTTGACAACATTCCTTGTGTAACATCAGGCAACAGCATCTGTTATCCATCTTCTCAATGTGTCCAGATCTGGTACTTGTGTAAGTTAAAACTTGAAGGCGTTATGTCTGGTGATCTTACAGGCCAGGCAGTGTGACCACCACGCCCAAACCAACTGCAAGGAAATGTTTCCTCAAGAAAATTTCTAACACGCAACCTCCAATGCGGTGGTGCACAATCTAGTTGGAAAATCACAGCAGTCTGCAAGTTCCTCAGTAGTGGTTCCGCAAACTGTTCTAGCATATGCACATTAATGTTAGCTGTTACTGATTTTGGATAGAAATGAAAGGGCCAATGACTTTGTTGTGCACCGAACCGCACCACACCTTCACTTTAGGGGAATCGCTAATGTGATCTAAGGCAACGTGTACACTTCCCCAACCCCATACCCTCACCTGATATGTGGAAAGCAGCCTCGTGTGAAAAACAAAATCGTTGAAGATACGCATTGCTGGTGTCGATTCGTGCCAATATCTCAGTCGCAAAAGCTATTCGACAAGTTCCATTATCTGATTGTGACGTGTTTATTATTTGTACCTTACTTACAAGTGGAATCTGTTGTGTAGAATTCTTCGCACTATCGTCCTAGGAATCACTAACTGACGAGCTGAGGGTCGAGAAGATTTGGGAGGGCTTCGTAAGAATGTCAGTTACACAGTTTCGACACTTTTGTCACTGACCGAAGGCCGCTCTTTTTGCGGAGGACCCAACACACTACCCGTCTGTTTAAACTTAATGTACCACGCAACAATAACCCATCTGTCAGGCGCCTGTGTTCCGCATTATCTTTCAAAAATTTTGCCGTACGGTAACTGCAAATTTTGCCTCGTGATATCACAGAACACACTGCGCTTTCTCCTCGTGTGACGCCAGTTACAATGACAGCCCTTGTAGTGATCTCTAGTCATAACACTTAATAGTGTAAGACCTGAAATTCTCACAAATGTTGAAAGGTGGCTACACTGTGCCACTGCGCCAGAGAGTGCGCCTAAGAGTACTATTAAGCCGCCTCCACAGTACGTGTTAAGAGTTCGTAGCGGACAGTGCCTGTTTAGAGTTCGTGGCAGTCAGTGCTTGTTGTGACATCGGAGAGGACAGTGTGTGCGTGGGCAGAGCTCGTGGTTGTCGTGAAGTTGGAGCGAGATGTAGTAGTAAAGAGCGTTGTTTCATGTCTTATGCAGTTATTTGATGGGAGAGATAGCAGATGTTATTGTAATGAGTGCATTTCGTCAATATATATGAAGGTAAAAAAAAAAAAAAAAAAAAAAAAACGTGCATGGGGGCTTAATTTAATATAATGAAAATATTTTTTTTTTTGTTTGTAGCTGTATGTCCGATTACGTAAGTCTCGTAATCGGTTGGCCCTGACCAGTATTATTACGCTATCTGACTGCAACAAACAATGTAAGTAGATTTTCGTAAACACAATTAATTAATTAAGTCCCCAGCAACTAAAAAAAAAAACCAACAAAACCAATAAGCACAAGAGTCACTGTTCTGTATGTGGGAGTGTGACTCAACGCCCACATCTGGCACGGTTCTTTTCCAACAAGACAAGAATTTTTAAATACCAACTATACTGACGTGACAAAAGAAATTTAGAAAAACTACAATTACGCAAAAAAATCACAATTACACTCTAATCCAAGAACACAAGCCAGATGCTTTGTTGACTGAGCCTGTAGTGACACATTATTTCAGATACACAACTAATAAAGGAACATTATAAATTTTACCTTCATATATATTGACGAAATGCACTCATTACAATAACATCTGCTATCTCTCCCATCAAATAACTGCATAAGACATGAAACAACGCTCTTTACTACTACATCTCGCTCCAACTTCACGACAACCACGAGCTCTGCCCACGCACACACTGTCCTCTCCGATGTCACAACAAGCACTGACTGCCACGAACTCTAAACAGGCACTGTCCGCTACGAACTCTTAACACGTACTGTGGAGGCGGCTTAATAGTACTCTTAGGCGCACTCTCTGGCGCAGTGGCACAGTGTAGCCACCTTTCAATGTCTCACAACAGCAAGAATAGTAGAAAATTCCAGAAACTGCTTATGGCAGTCTCCATTGCTCATCATCCATGTTTTTCGAAAATCCTTCTCTAAACTGAAACACCGACCAGGAAACCTAATGTGTTCCTTAGTACACTACCCTCCAGGTACAACATTCTCCCCTACTGGCGAAAAAAGAAGAAACTCCTATAAATATACTCGTGGGATTCTTCGTAATGTAGTGTTGGAACTGCTTTTGGCCGGCGTAGTGCAGTCGTGGCGTGGACTCAACATGTCGCTGGAAACCCCAAGCAGAAATATTGGGCCACGCTGCCTCTATATCCGTCCATAAATACGGAAGTGTTGGCAGTGCAGGATTTTGTGCACAAAGTGACCTCTCTATTACGTCCAACAGATGTTGGATGTGATTCGTGTCGGGCGATCTTGGTGGCCAAAGCATTCGCTCGAGTTGTCCAGAATGTTATTCAAACCAATCGCAAAAAACTGTGGCCATGTGACATCCATAAAAATTCGTTACGGAACATGAAATCCAAGAATGGCTCCAAATGATTGCCAAGTAGCCGAACATAACCATTTCAAGTTGAGTGACCGGTTCAGTTGCATCAGAGGGGCCTGTCTATTCCATGTAAACAGAGCCCACACCAACTTGGGTCCATGGTTTCGTGGGGTCTACGTCTCCCCCGGACACTATGATAAGCTCTTAAAATTGGCACTCATCTGACCAGGCCAGCCACGGATTTACAGTCGTCTACGGTCCAACCGCTTTGATTGCGAGCCCAGGAGAGGCGCTGTTAGCGAAGGTCGGTCGTCCGCTGCCACAGCCAGATAAAAAATGGTTGTGAGACTTCCGTATTAACAGAAATTATTTCTGTAATACTCCATATTATGTATATATATCGTTGCTTAACTTCCACAGAAGTTTCATCCTATCAAAATTCTTACCTTTAGATCTACACCCAAATTTAGCTGCGCTGGACTTGTGAAAGACCTACTCTCTTTCTACCGATCCATGCAATGGAAATACTTGTTTGCTGTCAATCCCTCCACCAAAAACTACCCTAATTCCAACATTGAACTCTGCTTCTTCCGGTTCATACCACCATCCAACTGAGAACTTTGCCCCTTCCTACCTAACCACCCATTGGTCACTTTCTAGGGATTCCTTACCTCAAACTTAGCCTCACTATCCTTCTTCAGGTCCCTCCCTCAGAACACCAACCTTTCAGTAAAAGAAAGCACAGACATACACAATCTAAAAAGAAGTTCTGACATCATCATACTACCTGCAGACAAAGGTTCCGCTATTGTTGTTGTGAATTGCAGTGACTATGTGGCAGAAGGCCTGTACCAATTATCTGGCTCCTCCACTTATAAACTTTTCCAGGGTAACCCCATCCCACAAATCCAACACAACCTTCAGTCCCTCCTTAAAGCCTTAGCCCCTTCCCAGAACATCTCCCCTGAATCCATTTCCCTCCTCACCCCTATGACACCCACACACCCACCTTCTACATGCGCCCCAAAATTTACAAACCTGACAATCCTGGATGCCCTATTGTGCCTGGTTATTGTGCCCACACTGAATGAATTTCGACCCTCATTGACCAACACCTCCAACCAATTGCCATAATCTAGCATCCCACATCAAAGACACCAACCACTTCCTTCACCATCCCAACCCTCTACCTTCTGGATCCCTAATCGCCGCCGGCCGCGGTGGTCTAGCGGTTCTGGCGCTGCAGTCCGGAACCGCAGGACTGCTACGGTCGCAGGTTCGAATCCTGCCTCGGTCATGGGTGTGTGTGATGTCCTTAGGTTAGTTAGGTTTAAGTAGTTCTAAGTTCTAGGGGACTTATGACCTAAGTAGTTGAGTCCCATAGTGCTCAGAGCCATTTTGAACCTAATCGCCACTGTTGATGCCACCTCCCTGTACCCAACATCCCTCATGCCCATGATCTTACCACTACTGAATACTACCTTTGTCAACGCCCTTCAGACTCCAGCCCCACTACCTCATTCCTCATACACTGTACTAACTTTATCCTGAGCCACAACTTCTTCTCCTTTGGAGGGTAGGTGTATAAACAAATCCACAGCACAGCCATGGACACCCACATGGCACCCTTCAATGCCAACTTTTTTATGGGCCATCTAGAGAAGAACTTCCTAGCCTCCCAAAACACCAAACGCCTAGTCTGGTCCATGTTCATTGATGATATCTTCATGATCTCGACTCAGGGCCATGCCACCCTATCGTCGTTCCTTCACAACCTCAACACCTTCTCTCGCATCGATTTCACGCGGTCCTCCTCAACCCAGCATGCCTTCTTCCTAGATGTTGACCTCTTCCTCTCTCATGGCTCCATCTGCAACTGTGTCCACATTAAATCCACTAACCACCAACAGTACCTGCATTTTGACAGCTGCCTCTCTTTCACAGCAAAAGCTTCCTGTGCACCTGCAGTGACAAAAACTCCTTGCTCAGTATGCCATAGGTCTTGCCATGGCCTTCACAGACAGGCACTATCCCTCAGCCTAGCCCCCAAACAGATCTCCCACACCATTTCCCCTCACACCCCCAATCCTCCCACCAGCCATAAAGGGGTGTCCCCTTCACCACCTAGTACCGCCCCAGACTGAAACAACTGAACCACATCCTTCTCCAAGGCTTTGCTTACATAACATCATGCCCTGAAATGAGGATCATCTTACCTGAGAAATTTCCATCCCTCCTAAAGTTGTGTTCAATCGCCCATCCAACCTATACAACATCCTAGTCCATCATTTAGCACTCCCAATCCCAACTCTTTGCCACAGGGAAGACCTAGATGCAAGTGGAAGATCTAGATGCGAAATCTGCCCAATCCACGCAACCAGCACTTCCTGTTCCAGTCCTGTCACAGTTTAACCGTACCTCATTAGAGGCCAGGCCATCTATGATAGCAGCAATGTCATTTACCAGCTCTTCTGCAATCATTGCACAGATACTTATATTGATATGACTGCCAACCAACTGTCCAGGCTTTTCTGAACTCCACAGATGGGAGTTGTTCTTACAGCACATTCTCCGCTCCCATAACTATCCTGGCCTTAGCCTACTAAACATACTGTCCCCAGACCCTCCACCCAACGGTTTCCACCCCCTCTGTCCTATCGTCTCCTTCCCATTCTCATCTCCCACCCTGTTTATTTGCCACCCTCTGCCAACGGATCCGCCCATCTTTCCCCACTCCTCTCCTGTTGCTCCTCCCCCCCTCCCCCTCTCTGTTGAACAACCTCCTAACGCTGCGCCTGTTGGCATTTTAGTCCTTGTACATTCCACCAGACAGCATTCATTTTTCTCCCCTACTGTACATTGCTGTCCGTTCCCCTACCCCACCCCATCTAGATTGCTGCCAGTGTCCCATGTGACAGTTGCATTCCAACCCAAGATGCTGGAGTTGGCGCTCGTTCGTGCATGAGGTGTGCTTGCTTGCGTGTATGAATGGTGTGGTGGAAAGCTTTATATAGGTGTCTGATAGTTGACTGTCTGCAACTTAACGTGTCTTCTTTATGCTAAAAAGCAGTTTGTCTTTTCCTACATCGTTGGTACTCTTATCGGATTTTTCTATGTAACTTAGGTTTGTCATACTGTTGAAGGGGGTTTATGGCGAGCTTTGCGGTGTCCTGTGGTCAAAGCTGAGGCGAAGTATAGCAGAAAAGTATCGAAACAGGATTGCCTCTCCCTTTTGTTTATCACTATATCGAACGGCTCTTTACAAGTAGCAAAAAGGTAACGATCGAAAACTCTGACGCGGATTCCGTCGTTAGTTCTCCAGACCCTCTTCTCTAGAATGGAGGAACGCAGAGTGGGAGGATCGAAAAAATGTCAGGATTTGGTGCCTTTCCGATCTCTACAAGGCCGGCCGGAGTGGCCGTGCGGTTCTAGGCGCTACAATCTGGAGCCGGGCGACCGCTACGGTCGCAGGTTCGAATCCTGCCTCGGGCATGGATGTGTGTGATGTCCTTACGTTAGTTAGGTTTAATTAGTTCTAAGTTCTAGGCGACTGATGACCTCAGAAGTTAAGTCGCATAATGCTCAGAGCCATTTGAACCATGTTTTGAGCTATACAAGCTGTAACTCACTGCTACATGCATTTTCCTCTCTTCTAGTGGGAAACGCAGTTTGTGTGTTAGAACGCTGCATTTAGATTGTGATTTTTTTACGTTTGACTTTGTGAACTGGTGTCACATGAAGCGCTATTTTTTCATAACTCGTGTATTTTGACGTGGGAGGCTAGATAATGGGCAATTGGTTGGAGGTGTTGGTCAATGAGAGTCGAAATTCTGTCAGTGGGGGCATAATAACCAGGCACAATGGGGCATCCAGTATTGTTGTAATCTTGAACAATGCAAGTGGTGTAGTTTCTGAAATCCTATCTGTCACCAACAGTCTGAAACTGTATAAACCTATGTTTAGCTAACTTTACTAAAGTGATTAGAAAACGTAACTGTATACTAAATAAAGTTTTCTGTGAAGCTCTATAGTGGAGTACAGTGAAATGCTACAGTGTGTGGCTTGTAATTCCAACACACAAAGTTAACAGAATAAAGATACTACATAAAATTTCTAATTGAATTTTGAAAGAATGAATCACCAAAATGTTTCTCTAAAAATGCCCTGTCGATTTACGTACACAGTCTTACTGACGGAATTGTAGACACTGGATAATACATACACGAATGTGATACTGCAGTGTGATAAAATAAAACTGTCTGCACATGAAATCCGAACTGAATTTTACCTAAGTTCATCTGATAATGAATACTGAAAAGCAAAACTCACTTTGAATGATTTGATTGTAACCTGACTGTAATGTAAAACTGACCCTAATGAACTTGGTACTGGCCGAAGTGATGAACATAAAATATGCAGTGCAGCAGCAAGGAAAGAAAAGCCTTTTTTCGCAACTATTCCAAGCACCTCATGCTTGAAGCTTACTGTGCTCCGTAAAATGCATTGCAGTGACACAAATAATCAGAAAATAATAAATTCTTTCGTGAGAGGAATGCGATGGAAATTGAACTTGCTAAACGATTGAATGTAATCTAAACTTTAAAAACTGTATTGCAGAAACTGAAACTCATTGCCTGACTATTACAGTCATCATTAAAAATTTATCTTTTATAAGAAATATTTCTCGGCCATGAAATTTATTACTAAAAATGGTAGAGGAGTGGAAAAATGTGCACGATGTCCCCTTCGAAAGAGATCCCACAAACATGTGTAGCTGAAATGGCACCGTGTAATTTATGACGTTTGACGTTGCAACACTGCACTCTGCGACATCGTTTGAAGCAACAGTATGTTTCCGCGTGTTGGCGTGGTTGGAGCTGAGTATTCAGTATTAGTGTCAAAGTATCACTATTCTGTCGAAGAGTGTATGTATAATATATTGCTGGTTCCACTGACACATGTCAGCTAATGTTTGTTGAACGGTTTGATGGCCAGCAAGTACCGTCTAAACGCTACTTACAAAAGTTAGTGAACAAGAGCAGTGGAACTATCTTGGATCTTCACAGAGGGGACGGCCTCCATTAACGAAAGAAAAAGTGACTGACGTGAAACAACAATTGTTAGCCTCTCCTGTGAAGTCTGTTTGACTTTTTATCTCAGGAATGTGGAATATCACGGAACACATGTCACAGAACTGTAAGGAAAGCCGGCATGTTTCCAGACAGGTTTACAGTTGTTCATGAAGTGAATGTCAATGACAAAGAAAAACGCATTACATTTTGCCGTTGGTTTTAGCAATTTATTGCTGAGAGGCGAGGAACATAGCAGTACTCATTGTTCAGTGTTCCACCTCTCTGGCTACGCGTTTGTGTGTAATGAAGATCTACTACACCGGTAGAGCAACCCCTGCATTCACAAAAGATTGGCGTCTTATGTGCATTATCACAGCGTCACAACATCGGACCAGGTTTTTTTTCCGAGCCTGCTGTGATAAGTGCAATGTACATGGGGAACTTGTGAACCAGTTGAAAGATGAAAAACTTACCCTGCGATGGTACCAACAGGATGGCGCCACATGCCACATGTCCCGAGTGACCATGGCTGAGGTCGAATCATTTTTCCCCTGCAGAGTGATTTTGAAAGGACATGAGGTCATCTCATTTAACACCACCTAACTTTTTCCTCTTGGGTTGCCTAAAAGGCAAGGTCTACAGGAACAAACCGAACAACTAGTAGGATATACGAGAGAACATCGTCTGTGAATTCCAGCCACTGACTCCAGAGGTTCTGGCAGCAATTTAGAGAATCTGCAGCATCGCATTCAGCTGCGTTTACAAGTCAAGGGCGGTCGCTTCCAGAACTTTTCATGTTTCACCTTTATTTCCCTACGAACAAGGTAAGATGCTCATTTCATTTCCTGATTTTCAGGCAGAGCCTTTAAGTGTAGTCCAAGCAAATATTTGTTTGTGGGGTCTCTTTCGAGTGGGACACCCAGTATAACCTCTGTGTGCAAGGCCTATGAATAGGAAACTTTACTTATTCTCGTTTCCACAATGAAACCAACTAACACAAACCAATGAAGAGAAATTCCACTAAAACCTTCCGTTATTCAAGCACATCTTAAATTATGCGTAAACAAGCAATGCAGCAACACTTTACCTCAAAAAATCTTCGCATATCCACTTTATCGTTACCAAAACGCGATTCAAAATTCGTCCTTATCTGTAACTTTATCTCTGTGTTCTGCAAGCTATTTACATGCGCTCAGCAGCATAGACAAAACACTACTCTTTTTCTAGCTGCACGTATGCTGCTCACCGCATCGGCGTTGCTACTGACAACCTAACATCACATTGCTTGTGCTCTGAAACTCTGTGGCGTGATTGAGAAACTCTGCGGTGTAACATGTCGACTATCGAAACCTACTCTTTGAAAAAGATTTCGCATACAAATATGAAGTGTGACACATCCAATGAAAACATAAGGCTTACATTACTTTCCTTGAACATCAAATATAAATTTGAAACCTCACAAGATCAACAAATTTTAGATGAACTCTTAAATACTGTGCCATCGATTGGAAAAGTTGTTAATAATATTTGTACTAACAACAGAGGATTCACAGATCATCCACATTAAAAATAGCTTGATGTACTTCTTTTATGCTACTAAAATGTATTAACGTTTTACATGCCGAAACAATGTACCTCCAAAAGAATATTGAGCCAATAACTATAAGTCGTCAGATACACAGTAAGTTTTGTGTAAATCTTGTCAGATTTAACTCTTGGGGTAAGAGACATCCTGGAACTCACTGAATATTTCTAGTTGTCTGCAGGTGACTATGCTCTGTACCTAACCAACTAACTGTAACGCTGCTGTCAAACGCTGCACTCAAAAACTCGTTCCGTCACCCAGTCTGTATATATCGTTTCCAGGTTGTGCTGGTATCAAAACAAGGTCAGTGAATCTATGGAGTACGAATGGCGTAAACTGTGACAAAGAATCGTATTGTTCCATGTGGGAAGTGTCAGACATGGTATTCTGCTATGGTTTAGCATGGTTGGCGGAACGTTTGGTGTAGACTGAACGACATCCTCAGCGCCACATTCCTTACATAAAGATATGTTCAGTAAGTAGTAGCGGTGGTTTTCAGGCATGGGACCAGTCGCAAACAACGACGAGGGACTGCGATAGACTTCGCACTCTAGAAGTAGAGGAATGAGTGTTGCCGCGATTGGTAGATACCCATGCAACGGGTGTGAAAAGAAATTGATCTGCTAAAGGCATAAATCTCGTTCGTGCATGGTCAGTAACTCGCGAATGGTTACTTTATCTACACTGACAGAAAGAAAAATGCACCACCCCCAAGACCAAGATCATTTTATTGAAAAGTGAGGTGACACGTAATTTACACTACTGGCCATTAAAATTGCTACACCAAGAAAAAAATTAAGTGATAAACGGGTATTCATTGGACAGATATATTATACTAGAACTGACATGTGATTACATTTTCACGCAATTTGGGTGCATACATCCTGAGAAATCAGTACCCAGAACAACCACCTCTGGCCGTGATAGCGGCCTTGATACGCCTGGGCATTGAGTCAAACAGAGATTGGATGGCGTGTACAGGTACAGCTGCCCATGCAGCTTCAACACGATACCACAGTTCATCAAGAGTAGTGACTGTCGTATTGTGAAGAGCCAGTTGCTATGCCACCATTGACCAGACGTTTTCAATTGGTGAGAGAACTGGAGAATGTGCTGGCCAGGGCAGCAGTCGAACATTTTCTGCATCCAGAAAGGACCGTACAGGACCTGCAACATGCGGTAGTGCATTATCCTGCTGAAATGTAGGGTTTCGCAGGGATCGAATGAAGGGTAGAGCCACGGGTCGTAACACATCTGAAATGTAACGTCCACTGTTCAAAGTGCCGTCAATGCGAACAAGAGGTGACCGAGACGCGTAACCAATGGCACCCCATACCATCACGCCAGGTGATACGCCAGTATGGCGATGACGAATACACGCTTCCAATGTGCGTTCACCGCGATGTCGCCAAACACGGATGCGACCATCATGATTCTGTAAACAGAACCTGGATTCATCCGAAAAAATGACGTTTCGCCATTCGTGCACCCAGGTTCGTCGTTGAGTACACCATAGCAGGCGCTCCTGTCTGTGATGCAGCGTCGAGGGTAACCGCAGCCATGGTCTCCGAGCTGATAGTCCATGCTGCTGCAAACGTCGTCCAACTGTTCGTGCAGATGGTTGTTGTCTTGCAAACGTCCCCATCTGTTGACTCAGGGATCGAGACGTGGCTGCACCATCCGTTACAGCCATGCGGATAAGATGCCTGTCATCTCGACTGCTAGTGATACAAGGTCGTTGGGACCCAGCACGGCGTTCCGTATTGCCCTCCTGAACTCACCGATTCCATATTTTGCTAACAGTCATTGGATCTCGACCAACGCGAGTAGCAATGTCGCGATACGGTAAACCGCAATCGCGATAGGCTAAGCTACAATCCCAACTTTATCAAAGTCGGAAAGGTGATGGTACGCATAGCTCCTCCTTACACGAGGCGTCACAACAACATTTCACCAGGCAACGCCGGTCAACTGCTGTTTGTGTATGAGAAATCGGTTGGAAACTTTCCTCATGTCAGCACGTTGTAGGTGTCGCCACCGGCGGCAACCTTGTGTGAATGCTCTGAAAAGCTAATCATTTGCATATCACAGCATCTTCTTCCTGTCGGTTAAATTTCGCGTCTGTAGCACGTCATCTTCGTGATGTAGCAATTTTAATGGCCAATAGTGTATAACAGATCCAGACCAAATGAAAGACACATGTCACAGTAAAGAGTGCCCATACAGTCGCAATGGTAGATATGTACGCAGAATAATGTGACCAGTAGCTGCGCAGTCGGCAGGGCACACATTGGGGAGAGCGGTGGTAGTGGGGGTTGTGGGCCGAACACTGGAGGGAAAGTGTCATTCTAAACTGAAGTCTACGCTTACGTCATATGTATATTAAGAGGAGCACCTACACGCTCACACATGCATGGTGACCATTCCAAAAGGTCTATTGTCATCACTGGTTTGGTTAGCATCCAAAATGAATTTCCCTAAAAACACAACAAAAGTATCGAATTACTTTTGCCTGGCTTGTTAACCATCTGTAACATATATAGATACGCCATGAATGGTGAATTTTGAGTAAAATCTACATTTCTCTTGTAGCCATTTTAAAATTTGCTTGTTTTGCCAAAACACAACGGAGTTTGCACAATGCCACCTCACTAACGTGTCGTGCAGGTTGCACAGACAGGCCTCCTGAACGCCATCTCATCGCCTATGATGGAGGCAGATGAATCACTAACACGTGCCAGTACACACTGGTGCCATTGAAAACAGTCCTTGAGGGTGTTGCATCTTTTTCCTGCACTGTATATCACTTACAAGTGTGCAAGCTCTCAGGCCATAGTACCACCTTGCCATGTGGTTCTGTCAGTGGAGTCTAAAACGGTAGTAGACGGACTGCATTTTATCTTCGAATGACGCGAGATTCACACATAGTACGGTAATGAATTACCACAGTAATCCTCCAGCGTCTTGAAAGGTTTGCTTCAGTAGGAACCAGTAACACCAGATTCTTCAAAGAATCGAGTTCCTCTGCGTTAGAAAAGGTTTTAAATTATGCTTATAGTTTGTTGGAAGACGGTAAGCACTCCCACTGTGAAAAATTGCATGATTATAGTCCGGATAACTTGCACACCATTTTAAATAAAAACTAGTTTTTTATTCACCTCAGTATTTATGACGTTATATCCTCTGAACTATGTGTCATACCGTAATTTTGCAGCTACATTCTGTGGTATACGTGGATACTCTCTGCAAAATGCGTGCGAGAGTTAGTACTAAAGAAGTAATAAATTATAACGTCGTTGTAAATCGGTAAGTGCTCTCAATCTCAAATGTTGTTTTTGTTGTGGTCTTCAGTCCTGAGACTGGTTTGATGCAGCTCTCCATGCTACTCTATCCTGTGCAAGCTTCATCTCCCAGTACCTACTGCAACCTACATCCTTGTGAATCTGCTTAGTGTAGTCATCTCTTGGTCTCCATCTACGATTTTTACCCTCCACGCTGCGCTCCAATACTAAATTGGTGATCCCTTGATGACTCAGAACATGTCCTACCAACCGATCCCTTCTTCTTGTCAAGTTGTGCCACAAACTCCTCTTCTCCCCTATTCTATTCAATACCTCCTCATTAGTTACGCGATCTACCCATCTAATCTTCAGCATTCTTCTGTAGCACCACATTTCGAAAGCTTCTATTCTCTTCTTGCCTAAACTGTTTATCATCCATGGTTCACTTCCATACATGGCTACACTCCATACAAATACTTTCAGAAACGACTTCCTGACACTTAAATCTATACTCGATGTTAACAAATTTCTCTTCTTCAGAAATGCTTTCCTTGCCATTTCCAGTCTACATTTTATATCCTCTCTAGTTCGACCATCATCAGTTATTTTGCTCCCCAAATAGCAGAATTCGTTTACTACTTTAAGCGTCTCATTTCCTAATCTAATTCCCTCAGCATCACCCGACTTAATTCGACTACATTTCATTATTCTCGTTTGCTTTTGTGATGTTCATCTTATATCCTTATTTCTCCTCTAAGGATTTTAATTCCTACTCCAAATTTTTCTTTTGCTTCCTCATTCTGAAATACTGTGTGAGTATAATGTGGGAAATTTGCGCGCCGTGAGTTTCGCTGTCCCAGTAAATTACAGTTTCTATCTGTAATACGAGTCCTCCTGCGTGAAGCCTTCAACATAAAATTACACCTCTTAATTAGTAGATTAAGACAGCATTTTAAATTTTTGAATTCATTGGATATTTATATAAAATATTGAAAATCAAATTTTTGTTGCTCCTGTAAGCCGTTCGTCATACAACACCTAACGGGGACCGCGCACCATGAAACATGAACCGGCTTATCCGTTTAATAATAGATGTTTATGCAGGAATTGTGGGTGAGAGACTTATAAGGAATAATAATATAATTTAATACAGTATAACATCATATATAGATGTTTTTTGTGCGGGAATCGTGGGTGACAGACTTACAGGAAAAAGTAACAGCCGCGAGGGATTAGCCGAGCGGTCTGGGGCGCTGTAGTCATGGACTGTGCGGCTGGTCCCGGAGGAGGTTCGAGTCCTCCCTCGGGCATGGGTGTGTGTGTTTGTCCTTAGGATAATTTAGGTTAAGTAGTGTGTAAGCTTAGGGAATGATGACCTTAGCAGTTAAGTCCCATAAGATTTCACACACATTTGAACATTTGAACAAAAACTAACAGGTGCTGTTAATCACTAATTTCAGGGTCGCGAGTTATCCACACTGTTGAATAACATTACACTTGCAGTTATACAACGGATCATAATACCTCATATCCTTTCCTCCTTCGACCGTGAATAGAATTATTGTACATAAAGATTTTTGTAAAATGTCGAAGTAAATAATTCAGCTCTTAACGTCGACCTGAGAAGACGGTAGCCCACAGATCAGATGGGCTGTTTTGTTACAGTTCTTCCTTCTGTAGTGGAAGACGAATATCATTAACTAGCAGTCTTGAGGGCGCTGACAACCACACCGTCGAGCGCCCGCACACCCCAAAAACAACAGCAGACTTGATTAGCAGCTTGTAGAGGCAAGCGTGTAACGAGAGCTCTAACCACCGATAACAAAAAGCGTACGTAAAATCTCGAAGTCCGCCACTATACTAAGCTATTAAAGGAACGGCCCTAATAAACGCAAGTGGAGAAAAGAACACGTTTTTCGCGTGAGAGATGTACACGCCGCATAAACGTGTGCTTTCTGCGAGTCTGCAACAGGAAAATAAAAATCAAGATACAAGTAATATTTTATTGTCCATAATAATATCGTAAACGCGAAAGTAACTATGTCTGTTACGCATGCCCGACTAAATCCTTGATCCGATTTCAATGAAATTCGGTATGGAGATAGCTTGAACGCTGAGGAAGAACAAAGGCTGCTTTACAAAATGTGTAGTACAAGAGATTTATTAATTTGAAGAATATAACTTGCACTATCGAACAATAATTACTCTTTGAAAAAGCTATTTACTCATCGATTTTTGTACTTATCATTATGTTCTACATAATACGATTCAACGTAATGAAAATAATTATTACATTGGCCTCGACATGTTTAATTCGTACTTCCATATTAATATCAGTCACAGGTCCAACGCATTTTATCTGCTGACCCTTATGCGGTTCTTATACCTTCTGGGACCCTTGAAGACGAGCAACGTCGACTTCATTTAAATGCTGTACTTTTTTTTTTCGGTCATCAGTCTACTGACTGGTTTGATGCGGCGCGCCACGAATTCCTTTCCTGTGCTAACCTCTTCATCTCAGAGTAGCACTTGCAACCTACGTCCTCAATTATTTGCTTGACGTATTCCAATCTCTGTCTTCCTCTACAGTTTTTGCCCTCTACAGCTCCGTCTAGTACCATGGAAGACATTCCCTCATGTCTCAGCAGATGTCCTATCATCCTGTCCCTTCTCCTTATCAGTGTTTTCCACATATTCCTTTCCTCTCCGATTCTGCGTAGAACCTCCTCATTCCTTACCTTATCAGTCCACCTAATTTTCAACATTCGCCTATAGCACCACATCTCAAATGCTTCGATTCTCTTCTGTTCCGGTTTTCCCACAGTCCATGTTTCACTACCATACAATGCTGTACTCAAGACGTACATCCTCAGAAATTTCTACCTCAAATTAAGGCCGGTATTTGATATTAGTAGACTTCTCTTGGCCAGATATACCTTTTTTGCCATAGCGAGTCTGCTTTTGATGTCCTCCTTGCTCCGTCCGTCATTGGTTATTTTACTGCCTAGGTAGCAGAATTCCTTAACTTCATTGACTTCGTGACCATCAATCCTGATGTTAAGTTTGTCGCTGTTCTCATTTCTACTACTTCTCATTACCTTCGTCTTTCTCCGATTTACTCTCAAACCATACTGTGTACTCATTAGACTGTTCATTCCGTTCAGCAGATCATTTAATTCTTCTTCACTTTCACTCAGGATAGCAATGTCATCAGCGAATCGTATCATTGATATCCTTTCACCTTGTATTTTAATTCCACTCCTGAACCTTTCTTTTATTTCCATCATTGCTTCCTCGATGTACAGATTGAAGAGTAGGGGCGAAAGGCTACAGCCTTGTCTTACACCCTTCTTAATGCGAGCGCTTCGTTCTTGATCGTCCACTCTTATTATTCCCTCTTGGTTGTTGTACATATTGTATATGACCCGTCTCTCCCTATAACTTACCCCTACCCCTACTTTTCTCAGAATCTCCAACAGCTTGCACCATTTTATATTGTCGAACGCTTTTTGCAGGTCGACAAATCCTATGAAAGTGTCTTGATTTTTCTTTACCCTTGCTTCCATTATTAGCCGTAACGTCAGAATTGCCTCTCTCGTCCCTTTACTTTTCCTAAAGCCAAACTGATCGCCACCTAGCGCATTCTCAATTTTCTTTTCCATTCTTCTGTATATTATTCTTGTAAGCAGCTTCGATGCATGAGCTGTTAAGCTGATTGTGCGATAATTCTCGCACTTGTCAGCTCTTGCCGTCTTCGGAATTGTGTGGATGATGCTTTTCCGAAAGTCATATGGTATATCGCCAGACTCATATATTCTACACACCAACGTGAATAGTCGTTTTGTTGCCACTTCCCCCAATGATTTTAGAAATTCTGATGGAATGTTATCTATGCCTTCTGCCTTATTTGACCGTAAGTCCTCCAAAGCTCTTTTAAATTCCAATACTGGATCCCCTATCTCTTCTAAATCGACTCCTGTTTCTTCTTCTATCACATCAGACAAATCTTCACCCTCATAGAGGCTTTCAATGTATTCTTTCCACCTATCTGCTCTCTCCTCTGCATTTAACAGTGGAATTCCCGTTGCACCCTTAATGTTACCACCGTTGCTTTTAATGTCACCAAAGGTTGTTTTGACTTTCCTGTATGCTGAGTCTGTCCTTCCGTCAATCATATCTTTTTCGATGCCTTCACATTTTTCCTGCAGCCATTTCGTCTTAGCTTCCCTGCACTTCCTATTTATTTCATTCCTCAGCGACTTGTATTTCTGTATTCCTGATTTTCCCGGAACATGTTTGTACTTCCTCCTTTCATCAATCAACTGAAGTATTTCTTCTGTTACCCATGGTTTCTTCGCAGCTATCTTCTTTGTACCTATGTTTTCCTTCCCAACTTCTGTGATGGCCCTTTTTAGAGATGTCCATTCCTCTTCAACTGTACTGCCTACTGCGCTATTCCTTATTGCTGTATCTATAGCGTTAGAGAACTTCAAACGTATCTCGTCATTCTTTAGTACTTCCGTATCCCACTTCTTTGCGTATTGATTCTTCCTGACTAATGTCTTGAACTTCAGCCTGCTCTTCATCACTACTATATTGTGATCTGAGTCTATATCTGCTCCTGGGTACGCCTTACACTCCAGTATCTGATTTCGGAATCTCTGTCTGACCATGATGTAATCTAATTGAAATCTTCCCGTATCTCCCGGCCTTTTCCAAGTATACCTCCTCCTCTTGTGATTCTTGAACAGGGTATTCGCTATTACTACCTGAAACTTGTTACAGAACTCAATTAGTCTTTCTCGTCTTTCAATCCTTGTCCTAAGCCCATATTCTCCTGTAACCTTTTCTTCTACTCCTTCCCCTACAACTGCATTCCAGTCGCCCATGACTATTAGATTTTCGTCCCCCTTTACATACTGCATTGCCCTTTCAATACCCTCATACACTTTCTCAATCTGTTCATCTTCAGCTTGCGACGTCGGCATGTATACCTGAACTATCGTTGTCGGTGTTGGTCTGCTGTCGATTCTGATTAGAACAACCCGGTCACTGAACTGTTCACAGTAACACACCCTCTGCCCTACCTTCCTATTCATAACGAATCCTACACCTGTTATACCATTCTCTGCTGCTGTTGATATTACCCGATACTCATCTGAACAGAAATCCTTGTCTTCCTTCCACTTCATTTCACTGACCCCTACTATATCTAGATTGAGCCTTTGCATTTCCCTTTTCAGATTTTCTGGTTTCCCTACCACGTTCAAGCTTCTGACATTCCACGCCCCGACTCGTTGATTATTCAATCTTTTTCTCATGGTAACCTCCCCCTCCCGGAATCTTTTGCCAATGGAGAGATCATCATGACACTTCTTCAAATACAGGCCACATGTCCTGTGGATACACGTTACGTACTACAAACAGAGAAACGCTGCGCATTTGCCCGTAGAATTTGGGAGGCTTTTATTGAGGTTTCGTTTCATTATGATGGGCTAGCGCAGCCGCGAGTAACAGGCAAAAGCATGAGGAGGGAATCTGACGTTATTCTACGTACAAATGTTATAAAATTTGCACTGCATCGAACTACAAATTATTTATATTCTTTCTTCCTTTGTTTAACGCTATTTAATAAGTCTAGAAAGTCCACTTATTTTAGTACTTTCATGATCACTCATCATAACACAACTACTAACAGCTTGCGGCCTTGCGATTAGAATTTCTGACCCTCGCTCACGCTGTCCCGGGTTCAATTCCCGGCCGGGTTGGATTTTCTCCGCTCGGGACTGCGTGTGTGTGTTGTTCTCATCATCATGTTAGCATCTTCGACGTGCAAGTAAGCGAAGTGATGTCAAATAAAAAGACTTGCACCGGGGGGCCGAATACCATGACCGGCCTCTCCCAGCCAGTAAGGCCCCACGCACGTTTCATATCTTTTTACTTATATGCGAGCGCAACTGCGGGTAACAGCTAGTCATTTCACAAACTTATATTCTTTTCCTGTTTGAAGTTGTGTTCTCAGATCACGAGCTCACTTTGCAGTCAAAATTATTTTTTACGGGATCAGCTCGATTTTTGATCGTCTTCCAACTGGCTCAGTCTGAATAATTTCATATTATGCGAGTAGGGGTTTTCAGAGTGTATTTATGAACGGCAGGGCACCCCCCCCCCCCCTCCCCCGCCCGCCTCTCGCTCTCTCCCCCCATTTTCAACGTATCGCACGACAGAACAGTACCTAACGCAGATGTTTAATGAGCCATGGATTGATCAAGGTACTCCTGTATTATGACTTCCCAGTTCACCAGACGTTGTTCTGAGATTTATAGCTACGTTGATATGTATAGATTAAATGTTCAAATGTGTGCGAGTTCTTAAGGGAGCAGACTGCAGAGGTCATCGGTCCCTAGACTTACACACTACTTAAACTAACCTATGCTAAGAACAACACACACACACCCATGCCCGAGGGAGGACTCGAACCTCCGTCTGGAGAGATATGTATAGAACAGTTGTAGTCCACACCCGTCAATAATGGGGAGACACTACACTAAAGTGTAGCTCACGCATGTGATCAAATCCGAGGGCGGCCAGAGAGTTCGCAAAATTTTGCGGTTCTTTGAGAAGGAGGGCTTAACTCACGAGTGCTGAGGACAGCTAGCAACCCCTGTAGTGTCAATAGACAGATGGCAATCATAGGACAGATTAACCCACATAACAAGCATGTGTTTCCATACTTATGTTTGTACGAATCTTCTTTAATTTTAACTAGCACTATGTCCTGTAAGAATATGGGTCACTGCTTCGTAAATATCCTGTATGCATCAGTCTTCTGCGTGAGACAACACGCTGGCTAGTGTTGGGAGGGGGGTGGGGGTGGAAGGGTGGAACCATTCTACTACACAAACGGAGTCAAGAAGCTGAAGGTATCTGTTTCTAAAAAAGTGACATACCTTAACGCTTCACAGATCTAATAAGGGGAACAGACCTGTTAATCACGGCTTTTGAAGAGCCTCAGGTATGCTGTAGCGGGACCTGTCCCAAGTACCTTGCTAGCGGCTTTTCAGGATACGCCCCTAGTTTCTGAGAAAATCAATGTCGAAGTTTTATGCGTACCTCGTGCCTTCAAACCTCGCCTCTGCACCTTTTTTCCTTTCCTTTTTGTTCCGTCTCGTCGTACAGAATATCGTTAAATAGTATACGTTATGAAAAATCATTAAAAATAGTCATTTTCACCGGATTAATTTCATTAATAAATCAATCATTACAGGGAACTTTCTTCAAATGTGTATTCCGTTTGTGGTTCGCAGTCAGAATTCCGAATGTTTGGATAGCTCCAAAGAGCTCCCCGCGATAGACGAAGTATTAGCAGCAGCCGGAAAGATTCCAGGTACAGACGAAAGTACTCTCAGATACAGACGAAAGTACTGTTTCCTAATTTTCACCTCTATTACGTACAAATACTCGTAGATCCATTGCGGAACAAGGAGCGAAAACCAATTTGGAGAAGATTAGTCATACATTATAGCGCAGCGCATTATCACTTCGGCAGGAAAGATGTTTTCGTATGTATGCGCGAACCATCCGGAAAATAGTTGACGAGCTGACTCAAATTTAAAAATGCAACTGTCATCTGCACGAATTCAGAAAATTTCACGAAAGGGCTACACGAAGATTTTTTCAACAGTCTATCATTCTTCCGTACGTGGGACAAGAAAAATTTCTTTACATTATTGATTAGTGGGGGGACTGTGAGACACTGTACGATCAAATCTTTGTAGATGAAAGAAACACTTTGCACCTGCACCGTGAAACATAATCCCCCAGGCGTAGTCCTTTCACTGAGTGCGTGTGCTGTACTCTACAAATTTGTTGTTTTTTCGACAAAAACCATCTGGAATTCTGTTCTAGTACGGCAAGCGACAGTAAGTAAGACGATTCTGTAATCTATTCTGTAACAAACGGAAGAGAGATGTGAAGAAAGTTTGCTAAAATAACTACTTTTCCAATAATTTTTCACACTATATACTATTTAATGATATTTTGTACGACGGAAAGAACATTTTAAACCTGCTCGCTCGATCGAAAGACAGTGAATGTTACATTAGGAAAGATTCGCATATAATTTCAACATCGATTTTCTCGGAAACTAGCGGCCGTCGCATGAAAAGCCGCTAGCCACGTGCCCACGACAGGTTCCTCTACACCACGCAGCTACCTACGACTCGGCGAAATCCGTAATTAACAGGTCTGAGGATCGCCTTGTAAGTGTACCTTCAGGAATGAAATATGGGTATAGCTATGGCAAGGAATCCATTTGTCTTTTAATAATCACAAAAACAATATCTGACTCTGTCAATGGCTTGTTACTCGCAGGATTCTTTGAACTGATACTTTTTGAAGGTTCTCTGAATCCTTCCTCGAGCATCCTTTGTTAATGCTTCTAAATGGTATACACATCCTGTGGCCGCCGCTTATTTTGATGAACTGGAAAGCATGTGGTCTCACGAGTAGCTAGGGAAATAAATATCGATGTAAACAGAGCCTCACTTTACCCAGACAGGTCTAACACAATTTCCCCAGAGACTACTCACGAACGATTGTTTCGCCTTAAGAATTAACCATAACATTAGTGTTCAGCACACCTTGAAGTAGAGGTTTTTTTTCGTGCTACCCTCACGGTCCAGGACGCTACGCCCTGTGACTCTCAGTGAACATTGCCATGCAGCACAGGGGTCCCTGGAACTCGAGGTCACACAGGACCGGCGGCAGCCATGACTGCACAGTTCAAGAAGTCCGAACGTCCGAGTTCACCAACGCTTACCCAACTTAGAATGCGGTACGATCTGGAGAGGGGCGTGGGTGCAGCGGGATAGTATCTTGTGGTTTGTCGACGGTCCGAGAATTACCAACCCGTTGTACAAGGGGTGGGGGTGGGGTGGGGGACCAAACAAAAGTGGCCCAGACAACAGAGTTCCAGGATACAAAGAAAGGATATACAATACTAACCTGGCTATAGCAGCTGTCGGAAGCGACCCCCTTCATCTGTTGGCACTTTTGCGTCTTGATAAACACGTTGCTGAAGCCAGATCGAAGCTGGGCTGTTCGAATTGTAGTCTCGTCCGAAATGTTCACCTGCAGTTCTTGAAGACTATGAAGGTTGTTGCGATACACCTTAGATCTGAGGGCTCCCCACACAAAGTTATCGCACACTGACAGAGCAGGTGACGTGGGTGGATATCTAGGGCCGTGACCGGGCTGACCTCTGCTAACCAATGTATCAGGCGTGAAGATTGTGTAAATGCACTCCAAGATTCGGCCGGCTGTATGATCAGTTGCTCAGCCCTGTTTGGAGAAACTGTAAGTGTTTTTCTCTACTGTTAATACTGCCACAAATGGTATCCACTCGTCAGGGCCACTTCTATTTGTACCACTCTGTATTTAAGTTCTTACATTCCTAATATCATGAATGCTATTTAATATCTTTTCTCACATTTTTTAATCAGTTACACCTAAAACGAAGACACAACGCTGCTCGACTGACTCTCACGGCCGGCCGGTGTGGCCGAGCGGTTCTAGGCGCAACAGTCCGGAACCGCGCTGCTGCTACGGCCGCAGGTTCGAATCCTGCCTCGGGCATGGATGTGTGTCATGTCCTTAGGTTAGTTCGGTTTAAACAGTTCTAAGTTCTAGGGGACTGATGACCTCAGAAGTTAAGTCCCACAGTGCTCAGAGCCATTTGAACCATTCTTTTTTTTTTTTTTTTTTTTAACTTTTACGTTCGGGTTGGGAGCAATTCAAAAATCAGAAACTGTGACTTTGAAAGGAAAAAAAGAAAAAAATGGGAAAGTTCTCTGAAACTTCACAAAGCCCCAGGGTCATCTACAGATGACGCTCCAGCGACGGACACGGGAAGAAAACAACTTATACAGTCTTCCAGTCTTCCCCCTTCCCAAAGAATAAAGCATTATCCCGCCACGCCACACAGCATAAGCTGGAAGGAGACCATACCACGTAATGGATGCTTTCTAGTAGTAAGTGAAACATCAGATTTCTTCTGCTGTTTGTGACTATTCTCGTTGCAACTGAGAAAGTGATATGGCCCTGCGTTCTAAAACCTTCCAGTTGAGTTTTAACTTCAGTTCATTATACCTTTTCTGGTGTTACAACCCGGTTCCAAATATTGCTAAAAATGCGAAAATAACGATCATGCCCTCTTGACTGAATGTTATCTGACTAACAGCAAAATAACACTTAGAAATGTGCTGCAAACTATACTTTCTCAATTAAACAGAGTGTGGATAGTAGATACCTATTATAAAGTGGTGGCATTAGTATGTTTGCTGATTGATAAACACAGTTTTTCGATCATTTTGAGTTTTATTTTATTAGAAGCTGTTCTTCGTTTCTTCCAACCTTCCCCCTTCCACTGAGTCGCCTCTTCTTTCGCAGCGTGGTCTGTGTAGTCTTGTCGGGTGTGTCCATAGCGTAAGTTAGTTTAAGTTAGATTAAATAGTGTGTGAGCTTAGGGACCGATGACCTCAGCAGTTTGGTCCCATAAGAACTTACCACAAATTTCCAATTCTTTTGCCTCTTCTTCCGTCAACCTAGCTCGAACACGCACGCGCTCTTACTTTGTACTCGTAATTTTCATTCAAACTATTATTTACTGCAGATAGTTTGACAGAAGATCGTTCTCAGCACTGACTAGAGAACATTCAGCTAAAAAAATAGCACTTTAACTTATCCAAAAATCTGTCGTCTCACATATTTCGGCTCCACTTATAGCAAGGACGTACAACATATCGCTAGCTAGAATATAACGAGACATCTGAAACAAAACGATCTTCGATATTGCAGTGCCTCTGTTGTTACAAATTGCAATAGGAAGTTCATTCATCTACATCTACATCCATACTCCGCAATCCACCATACGCTGCGTGGCGGAGGGTACCTCGTACCACAACTACCATCTTCTCTCCCTGTTCCACTCCCAAACAGAACGAGGGGAAAATGGCTGCCTCTGTACGAGCCCTAATCTCTCTTATCTTTGTGGTCTTTCCGCGAAATGTGAGTTGGCGGCAGTAAAATTGTACTGCAGTCAGCCTCAAATGCTGGTTCTTTAAATTTCCTCTAGAGACTCCCACCCGAGTTCCTGAAGCATTTCCGTAACACTCGCGTGGTGATCAAACCTACCAGTAACAAATCTAACAGCCCGCCTCTGAATTGCTTCTATGTCCTCCCTCAATCCGATCTGATAGGGAGCCCAAACACTCGAACAGTACTCAAGAATGGGTCGTATTAGTGTTTTATAAGCGGTCTCCTTTACAGATGAACCACATCTTCCCAAAATTCTACCAATAAACCGAAGACTACTATCCGCCTTCCCCACAACTCCCATTACATGCTTGTCCCACTTCATATCGCTCTGCAATGTTACGCTCAGAGATTTAATCGACGTGACTGTGTCAAGCGCTACACTACTAATGGAGTATTAAAACATTACAGGATTCTTTTTCCTATTCATATGCATTAATTCACATTTATCTATATTTAGAGTTAGGCGCCATTCTTTACACCAATCACAAATCCTGTCCAAGTCATCTTGTATCCTCCTACAGTCACTCAACAACGACGCATTCCCGTACACCACAGCATCATCAGCAAACAGCCGCACATTGCTATCCACCCTATCCAAAAGATCATTTATGTAGATAGAAAACAACAGCGGACCTACCACACTTCCCTGGGGCACTCCAGATGATACCCTCACTTCCGATGAACACTCACCATCGAGGACAACGTACTGGGTTCTATTACTTAAGAAGTCTTCGAGCCACTCACATACGTGGGAACCAATCCCATATGCTCGTACCTTAGTTAGGAATCTGCAGTGGGGCACCGAGTCAAACGCTTTCCGGAAGTCGAGGAATATGGCATCCGTCTGATACCCTTCGTCCATGGTTCGCAAGATATCATGAGAAAAAAGGGCGAGTTGCGTTTCGCAGGAGCGATGTATTCGGACATGAATGCATGCCTGAAGGAACAGGCACATGGGCTACTACAGCCGTTATACATTAAATGTATTCGCAATTGTGAGTATGGACAACCATGAGCTGTATAATGGAGTGACGATAATTTGCACCAGGCGGTCACCTCACCATTTGGCTACCCGAGAACGGCTCACGCTCAGACCTGTTACGGCGTAAAGTCAGGCGCCGACACGACAGTCGGAGATGATAGAGCAGGGAGGTCTGTGAAGAAGACGTCGGCCAATCCCACGCTGACCGACCCCTCTCCTGGACAACACCGCGGCGGCAGCGTCCAGTACGCGAAGAGAACATACACGCCGCGCCGACTGGCCACGGCCCAGTTCTACGAATTCTACAGAAGCGTCAAGACCAGCGACCTGGATAGAAGCATCCGCTGTATTACTTCACTTGTTCAAAAATGTTCAAATGTGTGTGAGATCTTATGGGACTTAACTGCTAAGGTCATCAGTCCCTAAGCTTACACACTCCTTAACCTAAATTATCCTAAGGACAAACACACACACACACTCATGCCTGAGGGAGGACTGGAACGTCCGCCGGCACCAGCCGCACAGTCCAGGACTGCAGCGCCTTAGACCGCTTTTTTCTTTTTTTTTTTTTTTAATTGATCTCATTTTGTTCGTTTTTGTTCGTTGTACCTGCTCGGGGCGGACGTCACAAGACACCCGTTTCAGTTCGTCGTTGGTCCATTAACTCAGTTTTTTTAGTACAGAGGGCAGCTAACCCTCTGACCGAACACGCATCTCTGCTAATCCCACGCGGCACTTCACTTGTATTGGAATCGTTATACTCAAGGACATTGATTATATTGTCTGTCGCCCTTTGGTTGCGACACATCTGTCTATTTCTCACAGCTATGTATTGTCATTGATTAATTTCGTAATAAAATTCTTTAATAGGATTTGCTTGAGCTGTTGTCTAGCCATCCGAGAAGCAGCTTTCCTAGACATCCCATCTTTGACAGCTAGCAGAATACAAGACCAAGCCTTCCTGTTGTGTACATAGTTCCGCGTAGTCAGCGCGTACACAAACTTTCCCACTAGAGCGCGCCCCGATAAACACAACAGTGCAGATGCAGCACTCGTCCGTCTCCGCACTACGAGATGGTGCTGCCTTAGAGACGGACCAAATTCTGCTTCCGCCAATCCACGTATTAATATGTAATGCAGCCAATGAGATTGCTGCTAACGTAGAACCTTTTCTCCTCTCAGATCACACTCGCACAGTGATACCTGAACGCGCGAGGTATTATAACAAGTGCACAGACCTCCGATTAGTCAGTCTGCATCAGTCTGTACCAGTCTGCATTAGTCTGCATTTGTCTGTACCAGTCTATAGTCAAGTTTCAGTCTGTGCCTAATAAGATTGTCATATTCCTGTACATAGCCATGAAGAGAAATGTATAGACACTTTGTCAAGTATCAGAGATATGTGAGAATAAGATTAACGTACCAAGACCAAAGGAACTTCAGATTGTCAATTGTAAACAGCATCCAGAATCAAGTTAAGTAATGTTTATGCTTGTTATTATTTTAATAAATGTGTGTAAAAATTAATCAAGTTCTGTTTAAAGTTGGTCACCGTCAATCTGCTACTCTAAGAGTGCAAGTGGCATTTCTATCGTCTGGCCTAACGGCAGAAGATAAACACGCCACGATAAGACCACGAGACATATTGCTGACACTCGCCTACTTCGTTAGAGCGACAAGTCAAATAATCTGATGGTGTGTGTACCGAAGGTCTTACAGTACGCACACCACACTTCCATACATCGTCAACCATGCGTCTGCAACCTGTACCGTAAATCCATTATATTATATTGCCATACAGGGTAGAAATTTTACTTGGAAGTCGCTTGCCAGTGTTGGCGACTTTCACGTAAAATTTCTCCCCTGTACGGGAATATAAATATTAGATTTACGGTACAGGTTGCAGACGCATGGTTGGCGATACATGGAGGGTTTCGTGTGGCCGTGAGTGGTTCTCGGATAGCCAAATGGTGAGGCGACTGTTCGCCATAAGCGAGAAATCCGGCTTCGAGTCCCGGTCCGGTACAAATTTCCACTGTCGTCATTCCATTCTGCAGCCGATGGTTGTCCACATTCGCAACTGCGAAAACATTTAATGTAAAACGAACATCTACATTGCAGACAAAACAGACTGTGGAACAACGACCATGCGGAACTCAACATACACCACACATCTGCAGCGGCTGGACAAAAATTGGAAACACCGATAGAGAAGCATACTTGGACGTAAATGCAGGTACTACCCAAGCTTACAGGCTGCACTATTGTTTTCGAGCACGAACGGCACCTGTGTAATCTCCTCAGTGCGTTGCAGGTGTCGTGCGTGGTCAGAAGAGTATTCTGTGTGGTTGTGAGAGCATTATGTAGGACCTAAGTTAATTCGAACGTGGGTGAATTGTTGTTGCTCGTAGCCAAGGTAGCCGAAGTTTTCGGCGTTTCAAAAAGCACCGTACTGACGATTTCTGAAGCGTACAGGGAAAGTGGAAAAATGTCATCCTCTAAGTCATAAGGCGAACGAAATTGTGTGTTGAATGATCGTGATGCACGATCACTGAGGAACATTGTGACGAAAAGTAAAGAGCGACAGCTGCAAATGTCACTGCAGAACTGAATGTCGCACTCGCGAGCCCTTTCAACACCAAAACAACACGAGGAGAGCTACATAAGCAGGGAATTGCAAAGCGAGCGCGAATTCCAAAATCACACGTCAGTGGCACAAATGCCCACAAAGAGTAAACGTGACGCAGAAGCTACAAAAATCTGAACTATGAAGCAATGAAGGAATGTTATTTGGTCGGATGAGTCGTTGCACACTGTTTCCAACTTCTGGCCGAGTTTTCATCGCAAGAGAGAAACATGACGGGCGGTAATTTGAATGCCCTATCGAGATATTCCATGAGCCCCGCGGGTACTCTCCGTTGTCGCCGATCAGGTCCATCTCATGGTACCATGTTTTTTCCACGTTGATGACGATGTGTTCAAAGACGACAGGGCCTCGGTTCGCACATTTTGCATCTTCCAAGACTGGTTTTGGGAGCACGAGCATGAACTGTCGCATCTCCACTGCCCACTCAGTATTATTGAGCCTTTTGGTCTACTATGGAGAGAAGGGTGCATGATCGCTATCCAGCTCCATAGTGGTTATCTAATCTCGCCGATATTTTGTAGGTAGAATGGTATAAGATTCCTTTGAAAACCATACGGGAGCTGTAAGTGTCCAGCCCAAGAAGACTGAAAGCTGTTTTGAATGTAAACGGGTTTCCTACACCGTATTAAGCAAGCTGATGTGTTAGGTTTTTGGTATTTCCATTATGTCCATTCCCTGTATACTATTAAACGGCTAAAACGGTGCACGGTGCGCTTTACCAGCAGTAGATCGGTGCCTAACGATTTCCACGGGCAACAAAAATTTTATGCTGAATATTACAAATAATTATTGATCGAATTTAAAAATTTAATATGCTATCATAATCAACTCAATAAGTTAAATGTTTAGCACAGTACGTCAACTAGTAAAGTTAGAAACTGTGTATGTAACTTGAGACAGGGTAACTCAAGGCGCCCAAATTATCCAGACTAAATTCATCCAGTATTTGATAACGAGAGCACTTCGTATCTTCCAACAAACTATACACATAATTTCAAACGTTTTCGAAATGTTTTCTCGTTGAAACCCCCACAAAATAATGATGAAAATTATTTATTTTACGTGTCCAGGACGTCGATAGCAAAAAAGTAATAAAAATTCAGTATAATAAATAAAAATACAACAACAAAGAACAAACGGATCAGTTAATAGGGGAGTATCAGGCAGGGTTTCGCAAAGGTCGATCTTGCATCGAACAGATATGAAACTTAAAAACAATTTTGCAAATGAGAAGATGTAGAAATACTGTGGTAACTTCTGTCGATTTTAAAAAGGCTTACGATTCAATAGATAGACAAACATATTCCACACTTTAGAGGAGTTCAGGATTGACAGGAAAACAAGATAAGTTATTCAACAGGTATTAACAGATACAACCTCTAAAGTTAAATTCATGGGAGAAACATCAGAAGCATTCCATATCCATACTGGTGTTCGCCAAGGAGATGGATGTCCCCCCATCTATTTAACATGATTCTGGAAAAAATTGTGAGGTTATGGGAAAAGGAAATAAAAGGAATTCAGCTTGAGATTAAAAAAGAGCAGAGAATCAGGGTGAAGCGTCTGGCTTTCGCAGACGATCTTGCCATTCTAACGAAGAATAGAGAGCGAGCCAAACTTGCATTGCAAAAACTACACGAAATCTCACAGAAAACTGGGCTACAAATGACCTACGAGAAAACACAGTATATGGAAAACAAACCTGTAGATAATCTAATCTCCCCATTACTACTCAATACGGGAAAGTGGCGCAAGTTGCCCACTTCAGATATCTGGGAGAGGTAATCCAACGATCAGGACTGAACCCAATAGCCAATAAAGATACAATCTCCAGATTACAAAAAGCATATAAGCTCACTTGGAATCACTATAATAAGAAATCTATTTCTATCAATGCGAAATTAAGGCATTACAACACAGTAGTCCTGCCAGAAGCAATTTGTGCTGCAGAAACTACGGTGAGTAATGGTCATACGAAGATCAGAGAGATTGAAAAGCAGGAAATAAAAATTCTGAGGAAAATATATGGACCAGTGTTTCGGGAAGGAATTTGGATGAAGAGGCCAACTAGAGATAGTTACAAAGACATAGAAACAATAACAAACACCATTAGAAAGAGAAGGATGAAATTTTATGGACATATCAGCAGGATGAATAAAAGGAGATTCACAAGACAAATCTTTGAGGTCGTAAACAAGAGCGAAAACAAGACAAAGTGGATCACTGAAGCAGAAGAAGACATTAAAGAACTGCGGATCTCACAAGACAACATAAACAGTAGAGAACAGTTTAGAAACCTCATAAAGAAACACACACTTAAACAAGAACACACGGAGAACAGAACGGGAAAAAGATGGTCGGAAGAACGCAAGAGAGAACACAGAGAACGTATGAAGAGAATTTGGGAAGAACGAAGAAAGAAGAAGAAATCATGACTACTCGAGTTCAATCTCTCTCTCAAAAGGCATTAATAGAAAATAATAATAAATAAAAATACAATTTAGTAATACAAAATAATATCAAAATTCTTCAAGGCGCTACTGGTTTTCTATTAGGTGGACCGTAAGCAGAATTCCGCTGTGTTGATGGTCTTATCACTTGGCACATGTAGGTCTTCTGAGATGCAAGGATCGGTCCGGTTTCTACAGACCAGGAGATTTCCTGCATTTCACCATACTCACAGAACTTGTCTAATTCATTAAGCCCCACTTCCTAAGCTTTGTCGCGCATTGTGACAATCCTGTCGTGAATCGGTTTAGTGCCTTCCATGTAACGTACAGCAGATGAAAGATCGCAGTAGATTTCTCTTTGACGTTGTCTCCAACCCTCTTGTTTAATATATTTCGCCGTAGCTCTGCTGATGGAATTGCTTATGTTGTGTGCATGTAGCTCCTTCTTGAGCTCAGTCTACGGCTTTATGGTCCATTTCCGAACAAGGGATGTCTGGAATCGATTTCCTGCTCTTTTTCTCAATTTCTGTGGCTGTTATTCTGCGGACGTCAGGTGACGGTACGCCAGTAATTTGATAAATTTTGTTGACAGTTGGTGGTAGGCAGCCAGTCGCAATGGGTCCAGTTCCATTCAACACTGTATCCACCTCTTTTGCATGTGTTGAGTTTCGCCAAACTGATGCTGCGTATTCTACTGCAGAGAAGTATTGCAGCAGGAAAGATGTGCAGGGCATGTCTGCTGTGAACCCCAGGTGGTGTCAGTAAGTTTACGTTATGATGTTGCACTGGGCAGATGCTTTTAGCTGTTCTCAATGATCTTTGAATGTAAATGAAGCTTATCGTTTACTACATTTTCCCTGTTAACCAGTAAAACGACGGATCGTTTATGATATTTTATTACTTGTTTACTACTAATTCTAGTCACAGCACATTTTGCAGACAGTATGCGTCCCAATCGCTAGAGGTACCAAAAAGTTATATGATTGCATGACACACAATGCTTGAGATATGACTCTTTATATGAGGAGATCGATTCTTTAGAGGCTCGGTGGTTGGTGGTTGGGTGTTGGGGGAGTGGGGGGTTGGAGGGGAGAGCGGATTCAAAAAATGGCTCTGCGCACTATGGGACTTAACATCTGAGGTCATCAGTACCCTACAACGTAGAACTACTTAAACCTAACTAACCTAAGGACAGCACACACATCCATGCCCGAGGCAGGATTCAAACGTGCGACCGTAGCGGTCGCGCGGTTCCAGACTGAAACGCCTATAACCGCTCGGCCACAGCGGCCGGCGGAGAGCGGTTTACTGGTATATCGTAACTGCGTTGAATAGAGCCAATCGGGAAGATTCAGTGTTTTGTAGACATTGAAAAGTTTTCTATACAGAACCACAAAGGCGTCTGCTAAGGAAATTGGGTCTGCATGAAACACTTTATTAGATTTGTCACTGGACTGAGAACTTTTAGGCAGATAGCAGGCAGTACAGTATTCTACTGTACGAAAATTGTTCCACGGACAGAGAAGTAATTTTGGGTGTGGTTTAGAAGAGCGTGATAATAGCATTACCGTTCACGAAATATAGCACCGACGTAGTACTAGTTGGAATGGCATATTTTCGCGTGGAAATGAAAGGAAATGAAGTCCCATGCTTCATGACAGAGCGTAGGGGAACAATGCGGGAGACCCGCACCGCCGTACTAGGCAAGGTCCTAATGGATGTGGTTTGCCGTTGCCTTCCTCCGACCGCAACGGGAATGAATGATGATGATGAAGACGAGACGACAACACCCAGTCATCTCGTGGCAGGTGAACATCCATGACCCCACCAGGAATCGAACCCGGGACCCCGTGCTCAGGAAGCGAGAACGCTACCGCGAGACCACGAGCAGCGGACTCTTTTCGCATATAATACGATAATCTATCAGGCAGCGTTGTGCGGTGAACACTGTTGCAACAATCATCTAGTTGATGACTAAATAATGGCTCAGTGGAAAGGCTGAACGCGTAAAAGAAAACATAAAACCTTCTGCACTTCGACTGTAGTATTGATGACACAGCCCGCATCTCGTGGTCGTGCGGTAGCGTTCTCGCTTCCCACACCCGGGTTCCCGGGTTCGATTCCCGGCGGGGTGAGGGATTTTCTCTGCCTCGTGATGGCTGGGTGTTGTGTGATGTCCTTAGGTTAGTTAGGTTTAAGTAGTTCTAAGTTCTAGGGGACTGATGACCATAGATGTTAAGTCCCATAGTGCTCAGAGCCATTTTTTTTATTGATGACACACAGCGGGAACCAATCACGCCATATAAGTATGTAGCAATAACGAAGTGTAGATATGTGAAACGACGTGATCCGCAAAAGTCAGATTTAACTAAATGGCAGGTTTCGATTCTCGATAGGCAACAGAGAAGCTGTCTACGAAGCAGGTCCCTTACAAAATGTACTGCCACTCAATCGCGCAGGATCTGTCGGAGATTCAGGTAATACTAGGCATGTCACGTATACGAAGAAAGACGGTATGAATGACGACAGGCTTCTATGCATCGCTATAGTTACAAAAAATTCTGAGACAACTGGCAGACTCTCGAAGAAAGACACCCAATATTCCACGAAGAAATAACTTATACTATAAAAGGCTTCCCAGGAGGAATCTACGAGTGTCATTCGCCTGCTACACACTGCTCCTGCACAGCGCCAGGACAGAGGGGAGTAATAACACCTCGCATAAAAGCGTACAGGCAATAACTTTTCACACGTTCCAGCCGTGAGTGGAACGGAAATAAACCTTAACACATGGCACAGTAAAATGTCCCTCTTTCGAGCCTGTCATAGTGATTTGCAGTGTCTTAATGTAAACTGACATTCATGACTGTTACAGCCAAGACTCTTTTATGGGTCGTAGCAACCAGCTTCGGACTTGAAAGGCATTTCATTTTATTAAAGCACTCCTGAATTTAAGCGTTGCATTCTCAGCATTATCTACTTACCCGCTAATACTTCTCATGCCTCTGCGTGCAGCTAAATGGATTGTTAGCTTCATCCACTTCCCGATTCCATTAGCGCATTTTGTGCTACCACATGTTTCTCTAGTGCATTAACGCATTATGTGCGGTGGAACTATTGTCTATACAGTTTTAAACGTGCTCCAGTAACCTGAATTCCATTACTGCAGTCTGTATTCATTATGTACGAAGAGATCGAATATATGTTTTCAGACCTTTCTGTATTTGTCTGAAAACGTGTCTTGACAGTGATGTCATTGGAGTTTATTGTGCATTTCTGTAAGGCTCACCTATCCGAAGAGGTAAACGAGTTACAATCCACGCAATCTCTACGAACTTTCTTCAGTCAGTGGGATTTAATGCAGAGTCCAAAAACTTTGACAGCGTTCATAGTATGAAAGCTTTCACGACCGGATGACATATCTTCTGGTAAACCTTCCGGGATGTAAGGTCGTGATCCATGAAACTCTTCAGCTCCTAACGTTTCGTCCAGAGCTGCGCTGGACATCTTCAGAGGGGTGTTTCTCCTCCGGTGAGTCTTGCCGACTGACGGGTCGGACTTTTTTTTTTTTTTTTTTTTTTTCATTTATTGAATTTCGATTCCCCCCGAAGAGGGCGGGCTGGCAGCAGCTTAGTACGCCGCTCTTCAGCCGACAGATTTTGTGACAAAGATCAAGAGAACAAATAATAAAAAACAGGCGATAAAATCGGAGACTTAGAGAGTAACAAGGCGAAAAGAAATCGTGGAACTTAAAACAACAACACAGGGATGATGACGCTAATAAAAATACATACGAAGTAGACAGGGAAAACAATAGACAATTAAAAAACGCGGCGACAGTCTGGATTCTGTTCGCAAAGGACATAAAATTCACACCGGGCGACAGCATGGTTTCTGTGCGCAACACGAGAAAGACAAACAACACTGAATAGTCACTGGAACACTGCACTAAAAAGTTGGCAAATGTGACACCACAGTCGAGAGCAGGTGGGGGGAAACTGGACAGAAGATGGGAAAACAAAAAGGGGGGAAAGGAGAGTAAAAGTGAAGGGGGGAGCCGGGAAGGGAGCTGAAGGAGGATGAGGACCCATAAGAGGGGTGGGGGGGGGGACGGGTCGGACGTCTGAGAGCGACTTATGTATCGTAGAAAGTGGGCGTGACCAGAGTTACACGTGATATGCAGAGATAACCTTTGTCAGAGATAAAACTTAACTATCGATCGTAATCTCGTCACGGATAAAACTGTCTAGCAATTCTGTAGTGCTACTGTCCAAATATCACTAAGTTTCATGGTCTCTTCTTTCCGATTAAAATTATCCCTATGTTTATATACTTTCTACGATACATAAGTCGCTTGCCCGCGAGAGGCAGCAGCAGCGCGTATCGATAAGTGCACTGTCATACCATCTCTGGAGCGACCGACAGTATTTCCTGGTCGTCGTGTGTCTGGCAGTCAGCTGGAGACGGACCAGCAGTGCAGTCGGGACGCAGTAGCAGTGAAGTTGGGTTCGGAGCGCCGGTGAGGCGCCGATAGCCAGTGCTCGCCGACCGCTGGCTACACACGTGAACTGTCCAACAGAGGGAGGTTGGAGCGGGACAACCGTTGGTTGGTTGGTCGTTCGGTTGGTCGTCTCATCGGTCGACGTATATTTGGTCCTTTCACCGTTTCCGGGCCTGGGCAATCGGTCGGTTGGTGCGGAGCAGCGAGGAATTCTCCGTGGGACGTGGTTTGGCCGGGGCCGCAAGCGGTCTCTACGCAGTGTCGGAGTGTGCGGGGCTGTCCCCATTGCTACGAGGTCCGTGACTCACCGACCCTGGACACGAAAGTTGAGTTTTGGTTTAATCTACCAGCAAGTCAATACTGTTCACATTGTGTCGCTTGGAGTTAGTTGTCGGCTGTTGGAATACTCACGCGAGCAACAACGTGGCTTTCAAGTTGGAAAATTCTAGCTACCCTCCGGTGGAGTTTGCATGTATTTGGTTATTTGAATTGAAGTGCAAATGCGGAATCTTCTGCCTTGTGGCCGTTAACGTTCCGGTTACCTACCCTGGGTGTTGACGTAAGTGTGAGGCAGTTTAGTTTCCTCATCATGTTGTTGCTGTCCAGCACAGTGTGTAGTTTGACAGCTCCATGTATGATTGGTTGTGGGCTCCAATATCTCCTATGTTGTTCCGTTGAACTCCCTGTTGTGCCCTGGTCGGGTGAAGTGTAAGTTATCTTGTCGGTGGGTCCGTTGACTGTCGGTCGGTTGGGTTGTCGTCGGATCGTGAATGGTTCACCCAACTGCCTCTCTCACCTAAGCGAGCGTTAGCGTTTGAATTCGAGGCCGACCCTCGAATGTCTGAGCGCCCTTGGGTGTACTGCTTTTTTTAATTGTTCATGTTGTTTGTACTTGTATGGCTTCTAGCCGATTTTTTTGAATTAAGGTTGTTTTACCCTTAAGGCGTAAGATTCTTTAGACCTTCAGCCTAATTTAAAGAACTGTTTCACGTAAGACCTTTCGCATTTTAAAGGTTTTTAATGTTGTTGAATTTTAAGTGCTGGGCCTTCAGCTGATTTGAATTTAACTTGTTTGCTGTTGAAGTGTCTGATTCTTTGGGCCTTCAGCCTAACTAAAGAAATGTTTTGAGATAAGGCTTTGCCTTTTAAATTTCTGTTTTGGTTGAGTTTTGCCTAATTAAGAACTGTTGTACGTGAGGCCTTTGTTTTATTTTAAAAAATGTAATGTTGTTTAGCCTTAATTGTTGGGCTTTGAGCCGATTTTGAATTGAAATTGTTTGCTCTTAAAATCAGATTCTTTGGGCCTTCAGCCTAAATAAAAAAATTGTAGCAAGAAAAGGCTTGCCTTTTAAATTTCTGATTGTGCTTGCGTTTTAAGTTATTCGCCTTCAGCCGCTTTTAAATTAAAGTGGCTTTCAGCAGGTAATTAAGTCCCAAAAATTAAAGCTGTGTATTTAAAAAAAATTTTTTTTTTATTCTTGTAATGTTTGATCTAATATTATAGTTGTATGTTCGATTGTAACTGAAAGCCCCTTATTTTGGCCACTTTCCACAATTTAAACTACCTGTCCTGTGGGTTAGGATGGCGTCTCAAATATTGCAGCACAATTGTACCATGTTCTATAGCATAACTTAATTATTAGCAAAACGATTAGTTCTCGAAAATATTGTGCACAGAAGTAAGTTATCTTTTCAATCTTATGCAGAACACTAGTTAATAAAAACTAGAACTTCAAAAAATACAGACTTCGTATATTGTTAACTCTCTTACTACGCTTTCACAAATCACACTGAGCTTAGAGAAGCTACGCTCTAAACACTCCACTTTTACAATAAGGGAGTAAATTTAAAAAAAAAAAAAATTTATCTTTTACTAGCAAGTGTGTATACTCATTTAAAAACCAAGTAAAATGTGCCCTCAGCATTCAACTTAAACTTGATAATTAAAAGCAGTTTCCTTCTTAAGCACTACCCGCCCATCTGAGTGGTCTATTCCTCCGAACTGGACACAACTTCACTCCCGCCCTCCCCCTCCCCCTCCTCTCTCCCTCTCTCTCTCTCTCTCTCTCTCTCTCTCTCTCTCTCTTTCTTTCTTTCTTTCTTTCTTTCTTTCTTTCTCCATCTCTCTGACTTCATATGAACAAGACAGCAAAATTGAACATCGTTAGCAAATTTCCAATCGCCAGATACAGTAGGGCAAGAGTCCTACTTCTTTCTCATTCAGATTGTACTCGTACTGAACAGAACTGCAGTACACTAACTACGTGCGTGAGCACAATCACATGGCGAAAACGTCTTTCCACTGGTTATTAAATCTGCCGACTCCGCAGATTCACGTACCGTTCTGTCCTATCACGTAGTCGAACTTCAGCTGCACGTCCCTCTGTCCTCGCTGATGCGTCGCCAGTCCACGCACAGTGGTGCCGGGCAGTCGAGCAGCAACTCCCGCGCCTCGCTGACCGCCCCGCCGCCACCTGCGTGTCAGTGGCCAGCGGTGCCGTGCTGCCCGGTTCGGTGCGCCCTCTGATGGTGACCGCAGTCACTCGCAGACGGCCACGTCACGCCACGCTCGTGCTCGCCGCTCTGTCCGGCCCGCAGCTCAGCTCCCTCTGCTCACCCTCTGCAATACTCACATGTTGTTGTTGTGGTCTTCAGTCCAGAGACTGGTTTGACGCAGCTCTCCGGTTAACTACCTACTGATCCATATCGCAGACGACGAGTCCAGATCTGACAGCAGCAGCTGCCCGTTTACGCAAACCCCGGAAACAGAATGTCAGACTAGTGGGGAGTCGGATTTTTTGAGGTTGGATTAGCGAGCTTATACTGTAATTGGCATTTCGAAGCAACCACACAAAATAGATGATGTAACGCCAACTGCCTTCTACAGAGTGTGATGCAGGAGAAAAGGTACGTGCTTTGAGGAGTGATAGTACGAGGGTGGTTTGGTTGTTGTTGTTGTGGTCTTCAGTCCTGAGACTGGTTTGATGCAGCTCTCCATGCTACTCTATCCTGTGCAAGCCTCTTCATCTCCCAGTACCTACTGCAGCCTACATCCTTGTGAATCTGCTTAGTGAATTCATCTCTTGGTCTCCCTCTTCGATTTTTACCCTCCACGCTGCCGTCCAATACTAAATTGGTGATACCTCGATGTCTCAGAACATGTCCTACCAAGCGATCCCTTCTCCTAGTCAAGTTGTGCCACAAGCTCCTCTTCTCCCCAATCCTATTCAATACCTCCTCGTTAGTTATGTGATCTTCCCATCTAATCTTCAGCATTCTACTGTAGCACCCCATTTCGAAAGCTTCTATTCTCTTCTTGTCCAAACTATTTATCGTCCATGTTTCACTTCCATACATGGCTACACTCCATACAAATACTTTCAGAAACGACTTCCTGACACTTAAATCTATACTCGATGTTAAAAAATTTCTCTTCTTCAGAAACGCTTTCCTTGCCATTTCCAGTCTACGTTTTATATCCTCTCTACTTCGACCATCATCAGTTATTTTGCTTCCCAAATAGCAAAACTCGTTTACTACTTTAAGCGTCTCATTTCCTAATCTAATTCCCTCAGCATCACCCGACTTAATTCGAATACATTCCATTATTCTCGTTTTGCTTTTCTTGATGTTCATCTTATATCCTCCTTTCAAGACACCGTCCATTCCGTTCAGCTGCTCTTCCAGGCCCATTGCTGTCTGTGACAGAATTACAATGTCATCGGCAAAGCTCAAAGTTTTTATTTCTTCTGCATGAATTTTAATACCTACTCCGAATTTTTCTTTTGTTTCCTTTACTGCTTGCTCAATATACAGATTGAACAACATCGGGGAGAGGCTACAACCCTGTCTCACTCCCTTCCCAACCACTGCTTCACTTTCATGCCCCTCGACTCTTATAACTGCCATCTGGTTTCTGTACAAACTGTAAATAGCCTTTTGCTCCCCGTATTTTACCCCTGCCACCTTTAGAATTTGAAAGAGAGTATTCCAGTCAACATTGTCAAAAGCTTTCTCTGAGTTTACAAATGCTAGGAACGTGGGTTTGCCTTTCCTTAATCTTTCTTCTAAGATAAGTAGTAGAGTCAGTATTGCCTCACGTGATCCAATATTTCTATGGAATCCAAACTGATCTTCCCCGAGGTCGGCTTCTACCAGTTTTTCCAATACTCATATATCAACATGAAAAACAGGGTGACAATTACTGAAATATATGAAAATAAAACGTATAGTAGTTACAAACTACTGCGTGTACACACTTTATTCAACATGTAAACGTCACTTCAGGTTTAGTTTATGACATGTTCGATATGCCTGCCATCATTGGCGATGACGTGACGCAGACGAAAATAGAAATTCTGCATGGCCCGCTGAAGTGGCGGAACATCGATGCTGTCGATGACGTCATGAGTGGCTGTTTTCAGCTCAGCAATGGTTTGGGGTTATTTCTCTGCACCTAGTCTTTAATATAGCCGCACAAAAAGAAGCCGCATGTGTTCAGATCCGGAGAAAGTGGCGACCAATCGAGGCCCTTGTCAGTGCCTCTAGGTACGCCAGAGCCACAGTGCGGTCCCCAGGCTGCTCCTCCATGACATCAATCACTTTCCTGCTTCGATGGGTTCGAGCTCCGACTTGCGTGAAGCACTTTTTGCCGAAATCAGTCACTTTCGATAATGGGGTTGAAATCATCTTCCAGAACCTTCACGTACCGTCCGGTAGTCACCGTTTCATCAAGGAATATCATACCGATTATTCCGTCACTGGACATTGCACACCACACATTCATCCGTCCAAGGTGAAGAGACATTTCGATTGCGAAATGCGGATTCTCAGTCGCCGCAAACGCGCTCATCCAAATGAACGTGGGCTTCGTCGCTAAACCAAACCATATGTGCGCATACTAATTCCCATAACACCCCGCGGTCAGCCGTGCAGCTTGGACATCCTAACACAAACTATTTAGAAGTTATGACGGTTTTATTTCATGTAGTTCAATAATTGCCACCCTGCATATAAATAAATGCATTCGTTCATTTGCTTGTTTGTTTGTAATTCTCCCAAATCTCCATTTTACCGAGCGAGGTGGCGCAGTGGCTAGCACACTGGACTCGCATTCGGGAGTACGACGGTCCAAAACCCGCGTCCGGCCATCCTGATTTAGGTTTTTTCGTGATTTCCTTAAATCGCTTCGGGCAAATGCCGAGGTGGGTCCTATGAAAGGGTACGGCCGATTTCCTTCCCCAGCATTCCCTAATCTGATTGGACCGATGGCATCGCTGTTTGGTCTCTTCGGCCAAATCACCGAACCAATCAGTCTACATTTCTTCACGGTAAATGATAACAGCCAAACAGTTTGCACGATAAAGATTTATTGAAATTCTTCACCACGGTTTCGGTTTATCTAAACATACCTTCATCAGAAGCAAAAATACACTAACATCACATCCTGCAGTGAAGGCGCATAAAACAATCGAGCCAAAGGCGTCGTCAGTAGTCAAAATTCATCTGTACAGCATAATTATGAGGAGATGGCCGATGCGAACACGGCATGAGATGGTGATATTTATTTCGAAACATATTAGTTACGTTTTTTTTTTTTTTTGGTCATCAGTCTACTGACTGGTTTGATGCGGCCGCCACGAATTCCTTTCCTGTGCTAACCCCTTCATCTCAGAGTAGCACTTGCAACCTACGTCCTCAATTATGTGCTTGACGTATTCCAATCTCTGTCTTCCTCTACAGTTTTTGCCCTCTACAGCTCCCTCTAGTACCATGGAAGTCATTCCCTCATGTCTTAGCAGATGTCCTATCATCCCGTCCCTTCTCCTTATCAGTGTTTTCCACATATTCCTTTCCTCTCCGATTCTGCGTAGAACCTCCTCATTCCTTACCTTATCAGTCCACCTAATTTTCAACATTCGTCTATAGCACCACATCTCAAATGCTTCGATTCTCTTCTGTTCCGGTTTTCTCACAGTCCATGTTTCACTATCATACAATGCTGTACTCCAGACGTAAATCCTCAGAAATTTCTTCCTCAAATTAAGGCCGGTGTTTGATATTAGTAGACTTCTCTTGGCCATAAATGCCTTTTTTGCCATAGCGAGTCTGCTTTTGATGTCCGCCTTGCTCCGTCCGTCATTGATTGTTTTACTGCCTAGGTAGCAGAATTCCTTAACTTCATTGACTTCGTGACCATCAATCCTGATGTTAAGTTTGTCGCTGTTCTCATTTCTACTACTTCTCATTACCTTCGTCTTTCTCCGATTTACTCTCAAACCATACTGTGTACTCATTAGACTGTTCATTCCGTTCAGCAGATCATTTAATTCTTCTTCACTTTCACTCAGGATAGCAATGTCATCAGCGAATCGTATCATTGATATCCTTTCACTTTGTATTTTAATTCCACTCCTGAACCTTTCTTTTATTTCCATCATTGCTTCCTCGAAGTACAGATTGAAGAGTAGGGGCGAAAGGCCACAACCTTGTCTTACCCCCTTCTTAATACGAGCACTTCGTTCTTGATCGTCCACTCTTATTATTCCCTCTTGGTTGTAAGAATTGTCTCTCTCGTCCCTTTACTTTTCCTAAAGCCAAACTGATCGTCACCTAGCGCATTCTCAATTTTCTTTTCCATTCTTCTGTATATTATTCTAGAAGCAGCTTCGATGCATGAGCTGTTCGTGATAAAAAACTTTTGATTTTTAAAGGGTTGGGATGGGGGGGGGGGGGGAGGGTTGAAAGAAGAAACGGAAAATTTAAGCTTGACCCCACTGGCGAAAATCCTTGTTCCGGCCCTGGGACCATATCCACCCTTGCATACAGTTTGTTTTTCCTCGGCACTATGGCATCTACCAGCAGGACAACGCAACGTATCACACAGCTTGCAGTGTACGAGCGTGTTTCGAAGAGCATCAGGATGAGTTCACCGTACTCTCCTGGTCTCCAAGCTTCCTGGATTTAAAATCCAATCGAGACTCTGTTGAACCACCTCGCTCGGGCTGTCCGTGCCATGGATCCTCAGCCGACAATCCTAGCGCAACCGGCCACGGCAATGGCTCCGCAACCCTGGCAGTACTTTCCAGTATCTCACTGACTCCCTTTCTGCACGTCTCGATGGTCTGCGCGGTAAAAGGTGGTTATTCAGGCTTTTGGCAGGCGGTCACATTAAAATGAATCGAAAGCGTACGTAGGTCCTTTGGGGTGTCTAAATATTCGCGCACTTTCTTGTTGGTTTAAACATCGTATCGACACCTCGTTTTCTGAGTACTTCGCTGATGCGATCTGTGATGGATTTTAAAAATGGAAGGAAAACTTTCACTTTAGTCCCTCGTTTTTCACTAAAAACTCTATAGACTCTTTAGGATGTAGCGTCCTATTTATCACCTTGTCAGAGTGACTGTTTCTTCTGAATGTCGTTCTTCAATGATAGAGCTCTTCCTCTAAGTACCGCGGTTCACAAATTCTTGTAGCCCGTTCTACTAATGCTTTGATCACTTCTCTTTTCTGCTTGGAAAAGTGATTCTAATTTTTGTGTAGGTATTTATCCTTGTGAGTGGGCATCGTGTTTTCTAATTGCCTGTACATCCGAAAATGAAATTTTACCGCTTTTCTCTCCTTCCATAACGAACTTTATATTGGATTTGATTCTGTTCAGTAATTCAGAAATTCAGACAGTTCTTTTTCTGCTTGAGTCCATATAACGAAAGTATAATCTACATACCGAAGCGAACATGAGAGTTCCTCTTCGTCGCCTGAAGGACTGCTTCTTCAAACTTTTCCGTATAAAAATTCTCTACAACTGCGCTCAGTATATTGAAATTAGACAAATTGTGTCATTATTGCTAAATAAAATAAACATCGCCAAATCTTTCCTCTATACAAGCCCCATAGCATACGTCGGCGCGACTCTGCTATCTTAAACAGCGATCTGTTGACGTCACGAGACGACCGTTGCTTGGTCACGTATAAACAGTTCGGGTTGCTGAGCTTGTTTTGAGTCTGTAACGCTCTTTGAGTCGCTGAAGCCTCAGATAAAGTCTCCAGCAATGGAAGTCGAAACGTTAAGCAGAGAACTATGCCTTGGTCCACGACCTGGCAATATCGCAAATGCCGGTCGTGGAAGCCTACACCGTGATTGATTATCTCTTCACTCTTTACGTCTGCTATGGTCGCCACATTTTTGGTTGTATGGTGAAAAACGTCTGCATGGTGCACTTTGACGGCATAATGTTGCCGGCCAATGAGATTGGCAAAGCGGTTGTCATTCGAATTCACAAGGGCCATGTGGACGAGGAGAAACACACTTCTTTTTCCTGGTTTCTGACGCTGGACATTCGTGCTTGCCCGTGCCGCGTGGTCAGCAACTGCGGGAGCTGTCTTGCTCCATGTGTCAAATTCAGACGTAGCCTCTTGTGCATTGCTAAGATGGGCTTTTCTAAGTTACAGTACGAGGGTTGATGGCGAGCGTTTTGCCAGCTAGCGTTGCACTTGGGTAATTCTGTATTACCATCTATTATCTTTGCAGATGTGTCTTCAGTGTATGTAGATTACATCTCTTTATTTTGGTCGAGGATTTGTGTATGGTACAAGTATCGGTCTTTCACAAAGTCCTCCATGGATGGAGGTCGTGTTTCAGGCTACTTCTCCACTCACTTAATAATATTGCAGTGAAGAAGTAATAGCATCCAATCAGTAGCGAAATGGAAGATTTATTTAAATCACTTGACCATGTTTCAACGTTTAGAAAAACGTTTTCTTCAGAAGGAGATTAGTGACAACCTAAACAGATCAACAGTGATAAATATGTATATAAATTTCACATACATAATATTAAAAACATGCCCAACATAGTGGACGTCATTGAGTAATGCCTCACCAATGTACAGCTCAGGCCGTCCGCTGTGGCCAAGCGGTTCTAGGCGCTTCAGTCCGCAACCACGCGGCTCCTACGGTCACAGGTTCGAAACCTGCCCCGGGCATGGATGTCTGTGTTATCCTTATGTCAGTTAGGTTTATGTAGTTCTAAGTCTAGGGGACTGATGACCTCAGATGTTAAGTGCTTAGAGCCATTTAAACCTTACGTAACTCTTGAGCTAAGGAAATCTCCCTGCGAGAGAAGGCACTAGTAATATGCATGAGGAGTTTTATTGAATAAACGTTATTATGCTAAACATGTTTAAAACATCAAAATTAAATATATAATATTAAAAACTCTATCATATTTAGTTACGTACGTATGTAAAATTAACGAAATTGCAGTAAACAGTAAGTTACCATCAAGAAAAGATTATTGTAGTAAAAACAGATTATGTAATGAGTGAGATAGTGTAATACTGTACAACACAATAAGACCGTCTTCTGAACAAGCAGCGTTTATAGTAGAAAGCGGTTTAAATAAACACTCCTTTTTTTTCAATTTATTGGCTGCTTATTATTTCCTTACGAAGATTTCAACGTACGGTTGCTGTTGCAGCCATGTACAAAATGTTAAAATATTGCAGTTCTTTGAGAATACATGCGGTTCTTTTTTTTTCTTTCAGAATACGCTATATTGCATTACCAGTAGATTCGGTGGAGCACGATTTCATCGCTTATTTGTGAATTTTCTTGGTTATTTCTTGAATACATAATGTGAATTATTTCACGTCTACCTTTTATCATTTTCCCTTGCGTACATATTTATAAAATTTCTAACATTTATGTTCAATTTGTATGAACTTATTTATCCTTCACATACATTTGGAGCTGATGCTACCACAAGTCTCTGAAAATAATCTGTCTTCTGCGGAATCAATATGAAAAACTGCTTTAAGCAGGTAGAATATCTTTCTTCTTTGCACGCAACTGTCAGCCAGCAACTTTCAGCCAGTATAAGGTAAGTTTGAGCTGCAAGGAATTTCGAGACAAGTGCTGCAGTCCGAAGTATATCGACAGTTCTTTTGTGATTCATGCTTCTTACTGAAAGATGCAGGTAGTACAAGGTGCAGTCTACTACTGCACTGGACGCACTCACACTTATAGGTTCTGTTAGAATGATTGAATAATTTTGGTAATAACTTTGTTTCACTTTAACATTTGTTAAAGGCTCCTTTTATATATTCTATTGCGCTATGAAAGCAAACTTGCTACTAATATTTCCCTTACAGAAATCTGACCGCGTTGCTATATATTCATAGGTCACTATTTATATTGTAAAAAAGGGGAATATACACTCCTGGAAATTGAAATAAGAACACCGTGAATTCATTGTCCCAGGAAGGGGAAACTTTATTGACACATTCCTGGGGTCAGATACATCACATGATCACACTGACAGAACCACAGGCACATAGACACAGGCAACAGAGCATGCACAATGTCGGCACTAGTACAGTGTATATCCACCTTTCGCAGCAATGCAGGCTGCTCTTCTCCCATGGAGACGATCGTAGAGATGCTGGATGTAGTCCTGTGGAACGGCTTGCCATGCCATTTCCACCTGGCGCCTCAGTTGGACCAGCGTTCGTGCTGGACGTGCAGACCGCGTGAGACGACGCTTCATCCAGTCCCAAACATGCTCAATGGAGGACAGATCCGGAGATCTTGCTGGCCAGGGTAGTTGACTTACACCTTCTAGAGCACGTTGGGTGGCACGGGATACATGCGGACGTGCATTGTCCTGTTGGAACAGCAAGTTCCCTTGCCGGTCTAGGAATGGTAGAACGATGGGTTCGATGACGGTTTGGATGTACCGTGCACTATTCAGTGTCCCCTCGACGATCACCAGTGGTGTACGGCCAGTGTAGGAGATCGCTCTCCACACCATGATGCCGGGTGTTGGCCCTGTGTGCCTCGGTCGTTTGCAGTCCCGATTGTGGCGCTCACATGCACGGCGCCAAACACGCATACGACCATCATTGGCACCAAGGCAGAAGCGACTCTCATCGCTGAAGACGACACGTCTCCATTCGTCCCTCCATTCACGCCTGTCGCGACACCACTGGAGGCGGGCTGCACGATGTTGGGGCGTGAGCGGAAGACGGCCTAACGGTGTGCGGGACCGTAGCCCAGCTTCATGGAGACGGTTGCGAATGGTCCTCGCCGATACCCCAGGAGCAACAGTGTCCCTAATTTGCTGGGAAGTGGCGGTGCGGTCCCCTACGGCACTGCGTAGGATCCTACGGTCTTGGCGTGCATCCGTGCGTCGCTGCGGTCCGGTCCCAGGTCGACGGGCACGTGCACCTTCCGCCGACCACTGGCGACAACATCGATGTACTGTGGAGACCTCACGCCCCACGTGTTGAGCAATTCGGCGGTACGTCCACCCGGCCTCCCGCATGCCCACTATACGCCCTCGCTCAGAGTCCGTCAACTGCACATACGGTTCACGTCGACGCTGTCGCGGCATGCTACCAATGTTAAAGACTGCGATGGAGCTCCGTATGCCACGGCAAACTGGCTGACACTGACGGCGGCGGTGCACAAATGCTGCGCAGCTAGCGCCATTCGACGGCCAACACCGCGGTTCCTGGTGTGTCCGCTGTGCCGTGCGTGTGATCATTGCTTGTACAGCCCTCTCGCAGTGTCCGGAGCAAGTATGGTGGGTCTGACACACCGGTGTCAATGTGTTCTTTTTTCCATTTCCAGGAGTGTATTCAGAGCAGTTTTAGGGGGCGATTGTGGTATCTAGGAACACTTTTCAAACTTTCGCCTATAGCCAACGCTGTAAGTTTATTTTCTTATTCCATTTCGAAATGACTGCGTTCTATTTATATATGCTGCAGTCTTTTTTTACATGTAAAATTTCTCCGGAAAACTAAAACTTTCCCAAATGTGAAAAACTGATCCGAGATACAACATAGTCATGTACCTAGGAACACATATTCTATTCGAATTTATAAGGCGCTGAAATCGAGAAAACCTTGTCAATTTTTGTTATATAATGTATTTATTGCATTATTACTCTGCTGCACACCAATGATCAATAGGTGAGATCAAATTAAGATGACGTATTATCGAAAACCAGTTACCAGTTAAAAACATTTTATAATAGAAGCTACTGGAAACTACGAGTAATACACATTTCCATTTTCTAAACAGGGAAAATTGATAAGACGTTAAAGACACTTCATCTGAAACTACTACGTTTTCCATTGTACAAGACGTTCTTTCATTTCAAAGTACAAGAGGCTGTACGACCGACGAAGTACGGCTTAACTGTCCACACGTTATGCGCATGCGATGGCTATTCATCTATTAAGGTCCGATCGGTCGCGAAATGGAAACCACAGTGAAAACGTGTTTATTTGCAACAGTTAGCTACACCTTCCAACTACTTGTCTGCATAGTCGCCACTGAGACTTAGACATTTGTCGTAGTGTTGTTTCCATTACCCTCGTCATCGAAGGAAGCCGCCTGTACTTTTGGCCAATTCTCTAAGCTGGTCTGCAGTTCGTTGTCTGTACCAGAATGTTGTCTTCATAGCCAGCGATTCATGTGAGCGGAGATGACACTCAGGGGGAGCCAAGTCCGGTCTGTGTGGTGGGTGACCAAACACTTCCCATCGAAAAAGTTGCAGGGGCGTCTTCATTGCCCCTGGTTTGTGCGGCCAAGAATAGTCACGACGAAGGAAACGCGTGGCAGTTTTATGTTACGTGGGCTGCAGGAAATAAGGTGAAATCTCTCACAGGTACTCATACTAGACGAGAGACGTTATTTTCTAGGCATGCTTACCTACTCAGTGTTTGCTCAGAACGGAAATGAGGCACGTGACGTAATCGATGCGCGTACAACACACTGCCAAACACATTTGTGCAAAGCCTCATCGGATTTTCGCAGTGGTTTCCATTTCACGACCGACTGGACCTTAATAAACGAATATTTTAAAAATATACAGAATTTTACTCGCCATAAAACTCTCTAACTGAAGAATTAACGATATCTACCGAGTAGAAGTCGTACTACAGCGTGTTTCAGAAAGACGGTAATATTAAGAAACATTGGACGTACCGGCAAGGAAGTGCGTGTTGTTTGAATGAGTGTGGCCTAGAGTTCCAGAAAATCGCCGTTGGATGTCAGTCAATACGTCTTCTCAATTTGCAGTCGGTCAGAAGTAAGATGGCGTCCGCTCAAAAGAAGCCGTTTTGTGTGCTGCAGTTTGAAGCCAGTGAGTAATTTCAGTCCAGCGTGATTTTCGTCGGCGTTTTGGCATTGATCTTTCTGCGACCATCATGACATTATTGAGCACGAAAGAGAGTCACCTTAAGTGAATATTTTTTGTGTCATTTTTCGTGAAAAAGTGAACGGTCCCTTCCTTTTTTTAGGAAAACACAGTGACTGGACTGAGATATCTTCAGATGCTACAGAATTGGCTTTTTCCACAACTTCAGAAGGACTTCGATTTCATTTTCCAACAGGCTGGAGATCCACCACACTAACACACCACCGTATGTCAGTTTCCCAATGACACTCTGCCTCAGAGCTGCATCGGGCGCACGTAACCCCGTGACACTGCACTGCATCCTTAGTTTCCAAGATCGCCAGACATGATCCTCCGTTTTTTTTTATTTTTTATTTTATTTTATTTATTTATTTATTTTTTTTTTGTGAGGATATGTGAAGGAAAGTGTGTTCGTCTCCCCTTTACCTTCGTCTCTCCTTTATCTCGTCACAGAGAAGATTTGAAAACCAGAATAATAGAGGCCACAACTTCTGTAAAAGCAGATACATTGTGTGTATTTTGCAATCAGTCCCACGTTTGTAGTATGTTTCATAAATAAATTCGGAGATCTGAAATCAAAGTCATTCTTTTTTAAACACCGTGTATTTACAAAAGCCGCAGAAAACACAACCTCATGTCTCACAACAGTGGAAACAGACGAAAATGCCGAATACTGGTTGTGGTAGTTTCTAGTAAGCAGTCCCTTATGTGAGTCTATAGTCAGTCACTGGCCTGATGTTCCGACCAAAACACATCAGGCGTTTATAAGTGCAGTTTACTCCAGGTACAACACTCTCCCCTACACAATATTACTGTACTTAGATTAGTTGCAAACAGATATTAGGCGAGCTGCTGGGACCGTGTTGGTCTCTCACTACCCTTAAACAATCTGTCCACTTACCTGGATAGGCTTCAGGTTGTCTGCCCATTCACTCTGCGTTGGTAGATACTGGTTTAACCGACAAAAGCAGCGATGAGTCCAATTCGGCTAAATACCTACCGCGCAAAGGCCACATAGCTCCAGTCCATGGGTGGTAGATGAAAGATAGTTAAACTATTGAGTGTAAAATCTTGAAACTATTGAGTGTTCGGGATTCTTGCACTACTCGTTTGAAAAAATGTCTAAAATTTTCTTTAAGTTGGTTGACAGTCCTTGAAACACAGAAAATGGCTATCAAGTCAGTATTTAATATCTCGACATCCATTATGCAATGTTACTCACTGTCTCTGTTACAAGTTCACGCCCGAATGCAGCCAGAAGATATTTAGGCCAACCCGATATTTTGAACGTCCTATACAGTCACTGAGGACCTGTGAGTTAACACACTCAGCCGTCCAGTAGGCTTCTTGCAAAAAAGTGCTAGCCGTAATGTCTTGTAATCTGCTCGAAACACGTCACGCGGAGCTTGTGTACGACATGGAATTTTCACACGCGAATTTCTCTTAAAATAACTCACTCACAAAGCTCAGACTGTCATATAATACTCAATACTTTAATTGCTTTTCAACGATAGGAGAACCGAACAAATGAGCGAATTTCTTCATTTTGGCACAAATCTTATCAGCGCGCTTTAACATAGATTTTACCAAAAGACGGCTCCCGAGCGACTATATCGACTCACAGATCTGAGGCACAAGCTCTACTAAAATTCCGGTCGGAGTGGCCGAGCGGTTCTAGGCGCTACAGCCTGGAATCGCGCGACCGCTGCGGATGCAGGTTCGAATCCTGCCTCGGGCATGGATGTGTGTGACGTCCTTACGTTAGTTAGGTTTAAGTAGTTCTAAGTTGTAGGTGACTGATGACCTCAGAAGGTAAGTCCCATAGTGCTCAGAGCCATTTGAACCATTTTTTTTTCTACTAAAATTCGCCGGAAAATGTTGAATTCCTATTGGCTAGTATTTAAGCATCCAATCAGATCACCTCAAGCACTCCTTTACTCGCGTTATTTCTAGTGTCAGCCAATTAGATTACCAAAAGTAACTTAGAGTAGAAGTATCATAACTACGATACTAAATAAAATTTAATGAAAAAAAGATTCATTTGCACAAAATAAATTCCTAATAAATTTTATACTCAACGCCCCTTCTGGCTGCCTTTTACCAAATCAAGCTCACTCGGACATTCGTCACAAATTCTCCTATTACACAACAACTTTCTCACGCATACATTTACAAATTTTTAATACAAATATCCCATTCAATGTCTGTCCCTCCAAACCACACATAAACAAAAGAAGATGAAATAATAACTTTCCAAAGTACCTTTAATTAGGTCGGATGTCTGTGATAATGAAACTAAAGAAAATTCCAGAAAATTAAATTATATGAACCTAACTTTTTGGTTGTAGTTGCAGTTGCTATAGTAAACGGATACAGTACAGTACCTAACTCGGATTCACAATGCCAGCACGGTTATTATGTGTTTTAGCAAAAATTTATATCTTCGAAAGTATTGACGTTAGTGATTTGAAACTTTCTTCCAATGCATATGTGGCATAGAGCAAACCAGCGCTTAACAGTACTGGTTAAAAACAGTCGTGGTTGCAGTTTTAGTTTTTTATTTTTCAACGACGCGTTTCGCCTTATTTAGGCATCTTCAGGTTATCTTTTCCAGAACGCGTCGTTGAAAAATAAAATAATAAAACTGCAAAAAAGACTGTTTTTAACCAATACTATTTGAAATTCTAACAGTATGGTAGCGTCATTCATAGAATTTGATATACTAAGTATGAAAAAGATTCACAGATAGTATGTATAACGTGTTGCATCCACCATTAGTCAAGCACGCCGCTCGCCCGCCAAGTAGCCGGCGTCACCTGCGCAAGCGTGAGAAGCAAAGTGTGTCCTTCTCCAGGCTCCACGGTAAGCTGCTCTGTCAATGCAAATGACAAATCGTAATAATTTGCTACGTTACAGAGCTTTCACTCTCTGAACTGACTCCTGCTGATAAATTTGAAATACTCCTGCAGTGAACTGCTCATTCTTGTCAAGATCTGAAAGATGATACGAAGGTGTTGGAAGGAATTTGTAGTTCACTGCTGAGACAACAGCAATATTTCATGGATGACACGCGGAACATCTCCTCTAATAAGGACAATAGTACACTACATTCTACGTTGTGTCGAACTGAAGTAGTATTTAATTTCTTGTTAAGGTAGACCACGTTTGAAATTAGAGCCCAGTTGGATGGTGATTTAAATGAAAAGTTTACATTTCAAATATACAGGGTGAGCACGAAGTCTTGTCCTGATTATAACCATTTATTACAGAATAACCGTTTGACATTGTAAGTAGGCTGTTTATGTTTTCTTATTGGCAATGTTACGTAGCGCTCTGTATGAAAATCACTGGCTGTGCTGTGTGCAGTCTGTGGCTAGTTTGCATTGTTGTCTACCATTGTAGTGTTGGGCAGCTGGATGTGAACAGCGCGTAGCGTTGCGCAGTTGGAGGTGAGCCGCCAGCAGTGGTGGATGTGGGGAAAGAAATGGCGGAGTTTTGAAATTTGTAAGACTGGATGTCATGAACTGCTATATATATTATGACTTTTGATGATATTAAGGTAAATACACTGTTTGTTCTCTATTAAAATCTTTCATTTGCTAACTATCCCTATCAGTAGTTAGTGCCTTCCGTAGTTTTAATCTTTTATTTAGTTGGCAGTAGTGGCGCCCGCTGTATTGCAGTAGTTCGAGTAACCAAGATTTTTGTGAGGTAAGCGATTTGTGAAACGTATAGGTTAATGATAGTCAGGGCCATTTTTTGCAGGGATTTTTGAAAGTAAGATTGCGTTGCGCTAAAAAATATTGTGTGTCAGTTTAAGCACAGTCATGTATAATTCTTCTAAGAGGACGTTTGAACATAATAATTTACATTTGATGCCGTTACATAGGTTAGTGTTAGTAGTTTCTCTTAAGACCACTTACGTTAGTAAACCTCTACGTGTGCTCCCTTGGTAGCTCGGAGAATGTCGAGGCGGTATTCCAGTTCCCGCCAGGTGTTTCGTAACATGTGTTCTGTCACAGTACCCACAGCAGCTTATATCACAGCCTTCAGTTCGTCGACGTCAGCAAATGGTGTGACGAAGATTCTGTTCTTGATATAGCCCCATAAAAAGAAAAGTGAAGGGGCGTAATGTCTGGAGAGGCGAGTAATGTCTGGATCGGTGGATTGGAAGGAACGGTCCTACACCCTGGCCAACCCGCTCTCCAGACATCACGCCCCTTGACTTTTTTTTCTGGGGCTATATCAAGGACATACTCTTCGTCACACCAGTTGCTGACGTCGACGAACTGAAGACTAGGATACAAGTTGCTGTGGGTACTGTGACAGAACCTATGTTACGGAATACCTGGCGGGAACTGGAATACCATCTCGACATTCTCCGAGCTACCAAGGGAACACACGTTGAGGTTTACTAACGTAAGTGGTCTTAAAAAAACTAGTAACACTGACCTATGTAACGGCATCAAATGTAAATTATTACGTCAAACAGTTATTCTGTTATATATTTTTACAATCAGGGCAAGACTTTGTGCTCACCCTGTATTTCTACTGTAGAAGCCCAGGGTGCGGAAAGGGTGGGTAAAGATGCAGGATAGCAGCCGGCGAAGGGCTGACACGGGATAGCAGACTGGTGGAGGGCCAGACGGACTCGGCTTTTGAAATTATACGCTGAACACCTCTTGATAGCAGGCCATACGCCCAAACAGTTAGAAGACACGGTTATCCTACACAGACAAGTCAAAGGACGGAGACTAGATCTGTGGGAAGAGTTATTTATTTTTAAACATCTAGAGCTCAAAGACGGTAATATACTGAACGATCAGTTGAACCTTGCCTGTAGACAATTCTTCGAAGGTTTTAAACCCGTACTGTTTAATAAATAACATTAATGTTGATAACCTCAGTGGTCTATTTCCTCAGGAAGCTATAATGCACTTTCAAATCTTTAAGCTCACTACCTTTTATGTAATGTGGTATTCTCACGATGTATGGCTGCCACTACATCGGCCCTCATGTAATTTTCTCTTATTCTAAAACCTTGGCTCCCTGAGAATGTATATTAACTGGATTGTTGACCAGGTTTCGTTATTTATGTCTTAAGAGCCATCACTGATTATTCTTAAAGTTTTGATTTATATACGATCTATGTGCTTCACTAATATGATAATATAACTTTTATATTCTGGCTGTATATGCCACTGCATGTAACTTATGGCGTAAGCGCCACCTGCCTTTTTGATATATGTATCTACGTTAATGTTTCTAAGGCTCCCACAATGTCATAACGGGAGTGTTAAATGCTTTCCTTTTATTTATTGTCACTCTATCTAAGGACGCAATTAATATGGATATTTTACATGTTGCTTCAGTACGCCAATCGGCACACAGTTCGCGAACTGAGCGCCACCTGCCCTGGCTGCAGTGCTACTACGCTGGCCGATTTTACTCAGTCGCTTAGGCGCTCTCCAACTTCCATGTACTTATTTTTATTTGTATGACAAACCCTATTCTCAGGGCTATATTTTATTTGGACTAATGGAGCTATGCAGATGTGTGTAAAAACGATAATGACATATCACTCCATGTTAATGTAATACTGTAAGTACCAGGAATCCTTCTCATATTTTGTAATACAAGATTCTCCTAATATATATTAAATATTTTTTACTTATGTTTCATACCTTTTAATATAAATTACGATGTTCATTGTCCTCAGGCCGCCTTCTGAAGAAGATAGATTTAAATCTATCGAAACCTAGGTAAAGATTACTTTATCCTTTGCAACTGGTCGGCTGTTTTTAATCCTATAACACTTTATTTTATTCGTAAAGTTGGTATCGACCACGCCGCCACTCCACATGGGGACACCCAGGTGACCGGCGAAATGCCAGCCAGTCTCCAACAACCTGGCTGCAACACGCACGCACAACTTTGCTGACGCCCATGCTCAGTCACTACGTTTACAGGCGGCACATATTCCTAAAGACGAAAACCGAATTTCGGAAACCATTTTTCGCTGTCGTGTTTACAAGTTAAGGTCTGAAGCAGATTTCAACGGTTCAAACCCGTCTCCGGCCATCCTGATTAAGTTTTTCCGCGATTTCCCTAAATCGTTTCAGGTAAATGCAGGGATGGCTTCTTTGAGCGGGCACGGCCGTCTTCCTTCCCATATCCTTCCCTATTCCGGGCTTTTGCTCCGACTCTAATGACCTCGTTGTCGACGGGACATTCAACGCTAATAGCCCGCATCTCGTGGTCGTGCGGTAGCGTTCTCGCTTCACACGCCCGGGTTCCCGGGTTCGATTCCCGGCGGGGTCAGAGATTTTCTCTGCCTCGTGATGGCTGGGTGTTGTGTGCTGTCCTTAGGTTAGTTAGGTTTAAGTAGTTCTAAGTTCTAGGGGACTTATGACCATAGCAGTTGAGTCCCATAGTGCTCAGAGCCAGCCATTCAACGCTAATATCCTCCTGCTCCTGAACCGGAGTTGCTAGCCCAGTTAACCACGGTGCCTGGAGAATAGCTGCTATAGTTTATGATTTACTCAGCAGAATCGCTATTTCTCTTCAAAAAGACGAGGTGTGTATAATATTTCTACTATCATTCATTGTACAAAAAGCCACTCCGTCCATATAAGCCGAAATTTTTTTAAAGACAAGACAGCCCGACCGCGTTTCAAAATCGGTCGCGTTCACTTGGGAACGAAAATCGCTTGCGGAACTGGAAAACCGGCAACCACAAGCGGATTTCCAGAGTCTATTTTTAAGTGTTTGCACGACCGCGCAGAAGCGGTATTGGGAAATCGGTTTACGAAATCCGATTTTAGGAGCCCCATGTAAACGGGGGGAGTGTGTACACGTCGCCCTGCTGCGTGAGGCGCGCCACAAACACCTTCCGGCGGCAGCGCAGGAAGAGGGACGAGCATCTTGCTACAGCAGCCAGCTCTGCGACGAGTGAGTGCGTCCCAGTGACCACTGGTGTGCAGTCGAGTACACACCGTAATGGCAGAAGGTGGCTGCCGTGAGCAGGAAATTTGTAGTAAGTTCCTATGAGACCAAACTGCTGAGGTCATCGGTCCCTAGGCTTACACGCTACTTACTCTAAGTTAAACTAACGCTAAGGACAACACACACACACCCATGCCCGATGGACATCTGGAACTTCCGGCGGGGGGGAGCAGTGCGAACCGTGGCAAGGCGCCTCAAAAAATGGTTCAAATGGCTCTGAGCACTGTGGGACTTAACATCTGAGGTCATCAGTCCCCTAGAACTTAGAACTACTTAAACCTAACTAACCTAAGGACATCACACACATCCATTCCCGAGGCAGGATTCGAACGTGCCACCGTAGCGGTGGCAGGGGTAAAATACAGGGAGCAAAAGGCTATTTACAATTTGTACAGAAACCAGATGGCGGTTATAAGAGTCGAGGGGCATGAAAGGGAAGCAGTGATGGGAAGGGAGTAAGACAGGGTTGTAGCCTCTCCCCGATGTTATTCAATCTGTAAAGGAAACAAACGAAAAATTCAGGGTAGGTATTAAAATCCATGGAGAAGAAATAAAAACTTTTACGTTCGCCGATGACATTGTAATTCTGTCAGAGACAGCAAAGGACTTGGATGAGCAGTTGAACGGAATGGATGGTGTCTTGAAAGGAGGATATAAGATGAACATCAACAAAAGCCAAACGAGGATAATGGAATGTAGTCGAATTAAGTCGAGTGATGCTGAGGAATTAGATTAGGAAATGAGACACTTAAAGTAGTAAAGGAGTTTTGCTATTTGGGGAGCAAAATAACTGATGATGGTCGAAGTAGAGAGGATATAAAATGTAGGCTGGCAATGGCAAGAAAAGCGTTTCTGAAGAAGAGAAATTTGTTAACATCGAGTAAAGATTTAAGTGTCAGGAAGTCATTTCTGAAAGTATTTGTATGGAGTGTAGCCATGTATGGAATTGAAACATGGACGATAAATAGTTTAGACAAGAAGAGAATAGAAGCTTTCGAAATAATATGCTACAGAAGAATGCTGAAGATTAGATGGGAAGATCACGTAACGAATGAGGAGGTATTGAAAAGAATAGGGGAGAAGAGGAGTTTGTGGCACAACTTGACAAGAAGAAGGGACCGGTTGATAGGGCATGTTCTGAGGCATCAAAGGATCACAAATTTAGCATTGGAGGGCAGCGTGGAGGGTAAAAATCGTAGAGGGAGACCAAAAGATGAATACACTAAGCAGATTCAGAAGGATGTAGGCTGCAGCACGTATTGGGAGATGAAGAAGCTTGCACAGGATAGAGTAGCATGGAGAGCTGCATCAAACCAGTCTCAGGACTGAAGACCACTACTACTACTACTACTACTACTACTACCACTACTACCGCCGTAGTGGTCGCGCGGTTCCAGGCTGAAGCGCCTAGAACCGCTCGGCCACAACGGCCGGCGCAAGGCGCCTCATATCGAGAGTCCCGTGCGCAGGGTACGAACCACTGCTCCTGGGCACGAATGCGGCTCTCTGATGGGGCCTGGGACGGCCTGCTGCGCTGTGGCTGGAAGGTGCACTTAACGCAGGAAGGTGGTACTGCGACAGAGCCTCGAACTCGTGACTGCTGCTGGCGGCTCCATGTGGTCTCCTCATCTGGCGTAGGCGCCGCTACCTGCTGAGTTGCGAATGAAACTGCTGTCAAAATGGCAGCTCTTTATACAAGTTGGCAGAGCACCCGTTAGACCAAATCACCGCTTCTAGCCACTTTCTCAGGAACACCAATCGTACTGGTGAAGAAGCCCCGTGCCTGTATTGTGTATAACCGCTGTACTGGCAGTTTCTACCGAGCGAGCCTTGCTCATCTTGCAGTAATACAACAGTTCCGTTGCTACAAACGAAATGGAAGCATCCTGCACTCGCCTTCTACCGGCGACTGCTGTAATACTGCACCGCATATTCCCACACATTTGTGGCAGTACATTAGAGTACTATTTCCTACTGATGTCAGTGGCGGTTCGTAAGCACCACCATATTAGCCGGAATGTTTTTCCTACTATTAACATAAATTTTCACTCTTGTCAGTTTTTATTATTAATTTTGATACACCCAGTAAATCCCATGAAACCTGAACTGGTCACGCGGTCATATCATTAACGCATTCTGGTGACCTTGTCATCGTTCCAACCTTTGTATTTGCACAGCGAGTGTATCAATGTGTGTAAACTTAGCTTACCACTTAGCGCGCAAATGAACAAAACATCTGAACTGTCTTCTCAAGCCCATGGTGTCAAACAGACATTCCAAATAAATATGAACCTGGCCCTGTAAGGCAGCTAATGTTAGGTGTAGATCGTAACACAAATCGTTAGAAATGCTGCTGTCACGTAAATAGAATGCATGAATTAATAAAAGTGAAAGTTTGGGATCTGTTCTAGAAATACAAAACAGCTATTCCCCCTTCCTTTTTTTCTACATATAAGTTATCAACTGTGCTTTCAGCAGTCAAGTGATACACAAGGATCATGTTCAGTTACTTTTGACACTCAATAACAAAATATTTAACTCTTGGATCTTTGTCATGTTCAAAACGTCGAGCAAGATGTTAAATGCTCTGGTCCATAATTGATTTTAACTTTTCCCACTATTGCCTCGTTTGCAATACGCTGCACCGGTGTCTATACTTCTCTTGCTACTTTCAGGTCTTCACAGAAACATAGTCTGTCACTCATTACTCGTCATTCGGACTTGTTTGACCGTACTAGAGGCGTCTGCGTCAGCTTGCCACTGTGTCACATGATGGTGTATCCTCAACTTATACTTCCAGCAACTCAGCAAAGACCAGTGGCTGCCAAACTTATGAAGTTTTTGATCTATGGTGTCATTGTTATATCATGCTGTGAGTTGCCAGAAGAAACTAGAACAGAAATTAGAACTTCAAAGAAAAATCGTGGATCGATGGATGAGATTTTTTCCCATAGTTCCAGCTTTTGTTGAGGATGAAGGAATATCTGAAATCGATCCACCAATATCCTTATACTTACCTTGAAACTGCAAATTAAGGGTATTTAACTTTCGTGTCCTATAGACATAGCCGGCCGGGTTGGCCGACCGGTTCTAGGCGCTACAGTCTGGAACCGTGCGACCGCGGCGGTCGCAGTTTCGAATCTTGCCTCGAGCATGGATGTGCCTGATGTCCTTAGGTTAGTTAGGTTTAAGTAGTTCTAAGTTCTAGGGGACCCCGATGACCTCAGAAGTTAAGTCCCATAGTGCTCAGAGCCATTTGAACCTATAGACATAACAATACGGTACAGAGCTGCACTTTGCTAGAGGGACGTGATAAGGTCACCGAAATTACAGGAACCAACAATATGAACAAAACACAAATGAAACAGTGGCGGTTTCAAACACGGGAGCGTGGGACGCATCCGACAAGGGTCGCCGAGCACACTCTTTCTTTCCTGACGTACGCGAAAGATTACAACTGAAACATGTCACCCCAGCCGGGGGATGGTCCATTTCCTGACAGGCCACGGGCCGCATCCGATACATTTAAACCGTATGGGACTAACTAACGATGAAGTATGCGTATGTGGAGAAACTGGGACACCAGAACATGTCACACTGCTATGCAACACACTTGCACAAGTGAGACCTATGCAGAACGACAGTGAAATCACCAGAACAATACTTAATCCCGATGATTGGAACACAATAAATAGCGTAGCTGATATTGCATCGAACACACTGCATGAAGAATACAAGCGCCAAAACACATATGGAAGGAGGCGCAGACAAGCACAAACAACATAACAAATCACATGCGAGGACACAAGCACGACCACAGATTCCGAAACAGAGGAAGGAACCACTCTGTAAGTGAACATGGCTCGGTAGGGATCAACGCGTAAGGGACCCAAACCAACAACGCATACTACAACGCAGTCACAAACAACACAACAGGCAGTAACAATCGTAAAGCAAATAGACACCTACATCACATACTAAGACTCTAGTAATAACGTAACGTCGCTTGGGAGGAGAAGGCTCGAAGAACTTTTATTCCGAGGCTCATACTCCCCAACGACATACTTCATAGTGTTTAAAGTATACTGCACACAAGCAGCAATGTATTGTTCGTGTTATTATGTGTAGACAGAAGTATATTCTCTTCTCTATTTAAAGCTACAATGAATTAATTTTCTACATCAAGTGTATTTTGTATATAAAATACGTAAAAAAACTAAAAATGTAATGTATAAGTTATTTAAGGAGTAAAGCATTCAAGTAGAAATGAACTACATTCTTTTTCTACTAACAAATTTACAAGTATAAGTGTATGTCTCATGTAAAGCTAAAATTCATGTATTCCATGTATCAAATGCTCAGTCAGTATTTAATCTGTATAATACCAGGTGTATGTATCTAAGGTATCACATAGAATGTACCGCAACTACCAACAATAGGACAAACAAACAGCTGCTGAATATCGTGTAGTGTACTGACTTGAAACACTCCCAGTAAAATGCCAATATACACAAACACAGTAAACATACATAAGCACAAACCACTCCAGATGAGAACAGCTCGAGTTTCTACCGAGACCTTCTCACCTAAAATAGGTAGAAATAGGCCATTACCGACCAACATGCTACATAGGCTGTATTACACATCCAGATACATTATATCACTTCCCTCTACATAATGAAAATTATTTGCACCACACTCATTTATTACATTTTTCTTTGACATTTGCATGTATAAATTATATTCCCGTCAACTAGGAAGAAACAAATTGTATACAACCATTTTAACAACTGTTAAGCGCTCAATTCGCTGTAATCTTAGAGAATTTTTTATATTAGCTTCTTTATATTATTTAAAAAAGCGTTAACAACTGTATACCAATAACATTGTAATACTGAGAAGTATTTGCTATTGGATTCAGAAGCATCCAACCCACCTTACATTTCAAGGTGGTGTGTTACTCTGTACTGTTTGTAACCTCCCCCGTCACTTTTCGACCTTAATGACAGTGAAAAATTAAACCGCGTGTACCTAATGGAAATTTGGGAAAAGCAATCGTCACCGAAGTTAATCTGTCGGTAAAGAGGGAGGAAAGGGTTACATCTAAATGAAAGGACAAAAGCAAATGAAATTGGTGGAAATTAATTTTGAAAAGGGGTAAAGTTAATAAAGAAAGTAAATATGCGGCCGTTACGTTAACAATTAACTAGCGGTAATTAGATATTTGAGATTTGGGGGAAATTACGGTCGCCAGTCCTAAGGACAATTACTATAGTAACTGAAAAAGAAAGGTAATTACACATATAATTAGCGCTAGAAGCGTGGCAACTGAAGGTTGACATGTGTAGTGTGAAAACTGAAAGTTTGTCAGAAGTAATAAATTTCGCTACACTCTGACTTAATTTAGCAAAAGAATTAACAAAACCGGAAAATCGAAATTTAATTTAGTGACTGAAGTTAATAGTGAGCTTTCTTTCTGAAGCACATCGAAATTCAGTAAAATACGGTTAGTCTTGGACTACCTCAACAATCATTTCAAAAGCTACTTGAATCTACGCAATTTAGAAATAAGAGATTTAACTTTGAACTTGAATTAAATGATTCTGAACAATTAACGATAGTAAAATTTAGTACGTACCAAGCTGAGCTGCAGTCACAGGTAAGCTAAAATATGGTAACAAAACTAGCACTCTTAATTTGTGCTTGTGTAATCTAAGTATTGTAGCCAGCTGTGAATACTTAAAGTGAACTTTGAAATTAAAGCAGTGAAATGGAATTATGCTGGCGTTTGAATTTCAACGACACTCGGGTTCATTTCGGAAAAGGAAGGGACCCTGCTTGGCAATGCAATTGGGTCAATGAGCAACAAAGGTTCATGCTACGTTGCTGTAATTTTGTGATTTGAACAGTTTGAAAAGCTGAGGTCTGCCATACAGTTCTGAAACTTTACGTGCTTCCAGTCTTCCTTGTTGGTTGATTGAAGGTTTGAAGCCGTCGATCGAGGAGGTGGCGACAGTCACTCATTGTCGGCCGTCGCTGTTGCAGAAGCTGGATGTTGGCGCGCCTTCTTCTCAACACGGTCACCAGACGAAACGGGCTCTTGATGTGCGCCAGCTAATGCTTCCCGTCCGCGACACCATGTCAGAAACTATTATCGCAAGTCGAGCGCAATTACATGCTGCCAAACCCCGAAAGCGCGGCAACTCGCGGGAGCTACACACAACACACCTGTTCCACTCGCTACTCCAGCCAGACTCCCTCTGCTCTGCCCGCGCTCCACGCGGCAGAGTTAACACCACCAAAGATCCTACACACTTTGATTCTTCACACGACCTATCGATGTAATCGTTCGATAGCAGTTTTCCCTAGGGAAGACCCAGCGTAAAATATAAATAATATTCACAAAACATACCAATTATACATCGACATAAATGCATATATACACTCCTGGAAATGGAAAAAAGAACACATTGACACCGGTGTGTCAGACCCACCATACTTGCTCCGGACACTGCGAGAGGGCTGTACAAGCAATGATCACACGCACGGCACAGCGGACACACCAGGAACCGCGGTGTTGGCCGTCGAATGGCGCTAGCTGCGCAGCATTTGTGCACCGCCGCCGTCAGTGTCAGCCAGTTTGCCGTGGCATACGGAGCTCCATCGCAGTCTTTAACACTGGTAGCATGCCGCGACAGCGTGGACGTGAACCGTATGTGCAGTTGACGGACTTTGAGCGAGGGCGTATAGTGGGCATGCGGAAGACCGGGTGGACGTACCTCCGAATTGCTCAACACGTAGGGCGTGAGGTCTCCACAGAACATCGATGTTGTCGCCAGTGGTCGGCGGAAGGTGCACGTGCCCGTCGACCTGGGACCGGACCGCAGCGACGCACGGATGCACGCCAAGACCGTAGGATCCTACGCAGTGCCGTAGGGGACCGCACCGCCACTTCCCAGCAAATTAGGGACACTGTTGCTCCTGGGGTATCGGCGAGGACCATTCGCAACCGTCTCCATGAAGCTGGGCTACGGTCCCGCACACCGTTAGGCCGTCTTCCGCTCACGCCCCAATATCGTGCAGCCCGCCTCCAGTGGTGTCGCGACAGGCGTGAATGGAGGGACGAATGGAGACGTGTCGTCTTCAGCGATGAGAGTCGCTTCTGCCTTGGTGCCAATGATGGTCGTATGCGTGTTTGGCGCCGTGCAGGTGAGCGCCACAATCAGGACTGCATACGACCAAGGCACACAGGGCCAACACCCGGCATCATGGTGTGGGGAACGATCTCCTACACTGGCCGTACACCACTGGTGATCGTCGAGGGGACACTGAATAGTGCACGGTACATCCAAACCGTCATCGAACCCATAGTTCTACCATTCCTAGACCGGCAAGGGAACTTGCTGTTCCAACAGGACAATGCACGTCCGCATGTATCCCGTGCCACCCAACGTGCTCTAGAAGGTGTAAGTCAACTACCCTGGCCAGCAAGATCTCCGGATCTGTCCCCCATTGAGCATGTTTGGGACTGGATGAAGCGTCGTCTCACGCGGTCTGCACGTCCAGCACGAACGCTGGTCCAACTGAGGCGCCAGGTGGAAATGGCATGGCAAGCCGTTCCACAGGACTACATCCAGCATCTCTACGATCGTCTCCATGGGAGAATAGCAGCCTGCATTGCTGCGAAAGGTGGATATACACTGTACTAGTGCCGACATTGTGCATGCTCTGTTGCCTGTGTCTATGTGCCTGTGGTTCTGTCAGTGTGATCATGTGATGTATCTGACCCCAGGAATGTGTCAATAAAGTTTCCCCTTCCTGGGACAATGAATTCACGGTGTTCTTATGTCAATTTCCAGGAGTGTATATACAAATAGTAAAACAATTACAATATACAAAGACACAGAAATGTTATATCTTCAGGTAACAAAATTAAGGAAAAGAAATTTATAGTACAATAGATGGTAATAGGAGGATATGCATTTCTGGCGTTACATGTTAATGAAATAAATAAGTAAATTTCCGGTGATGCCTGCGAGAAAATCAAAATCTTGCAGCCAAATCGTATCTTTTAATTCGCGGATGGATTCACGTCATTCTTCCAGAGATTCTACTGAGGTAAGAAGAAACTCATTAAAACAATATAAAACTCTACCAAGCCAACGAACTTCCTCATGAAGCAGTGGATCACCATATTGGTAATCTAGTTCCGTCATTGTTCCAAACAGACTTCTCTAAATAGCACGTTCTCTAACTTAGTTCTCTACTTTTATGACTGTTTTCATTAACTTGTTCATTCTTAGAAACCTGCCACATGGTTACGGCTGTTGTACAGTATACACAACGGTAAGACATTAATTTCGGAAAGCGGTTGCCTTTATGACAAAAGACTATGAATCCCCTTTGTCTACCCTCACAGGAGCTCTATGAGTTGCTAGTGCCACCAACTTCTTTACAGGAGTATTTTCAGTATTGATAAAGTCTTTAAATGCTAAAATTACGCCATGTCGTCTAGTGCGCCTTGTTAGTGATTTAATCCGTACCAGCTTCTCTCATATTTCAAAATTACGAAAAGTCATTCTTGCAAAATCCGTTAATTGATCTTTGTTAATTACATCAGTCGATTCGTCAAATTGTAGGGAAAAATAAAAGCAGCCATCAAAGTCAGTCTTAAGCTGTGGAGTAACGTCAGAAATCAAACTCAACCCTCCTAATTACTGTATTTGCTGAAATCTGTAGAGATTTCTTAGCAGACATTCTCACAGTTTTGCTTTTGAAACTACCGAATAATGATTCTGCAGATTCTAAAAATGCAGTTTTGACTGATGCCCTGCCTTCATACGGTTCTTAGTCGGTGCAGTAATTTTTCAAATCGAAGTGAGGTTTCAGTTGCTCTTTTACAGTTTTCTAACGGTTTTTTTAAAAAAAGTTGATTGTCGATCATTAAGTTTGGGTTTCAGCTGCTTTGTTTTCTTCTTTTCTTAGCGCAGAATCCCGTGGAAAGCAATTTTCAATCCCGTATGGTGTGCCGTTCGACATTACCTTTCTTCGCACCTGATACATGTGCATAGCACAATAAACATACACATTTGTAGTATACCTAGATAAAGAAGTAATGAATTTACATTCCGAAAAACATTGATAAATTTTTTGCTTTCACATGCTATCATCAGAACAAACCCAGATTGGTATCAATGCGTAAATCAAACCATAAGCGAAGACTACTTTTTTTTTTCAACCTGCAATCGGTCACGAAATGAAAATCACAGTCAAATATTTTATTTGCAACGTTCAACTATACCTTCCACCTACTTCTCTACATAGTCGCCACTTGGACTCAGACTTTTGTTGTAGTGTGGTGCCAAATTTCCATACCCTCGTCATACAAGTCTATGATTCCACCATTTGTTTATGCTGGTCTGCAGCCCGCCATGCGTGCCTAAATGCGCTCCTCATAGTCATATGAGGGAGCCACGTCCGAGTTGTATGGTGGGCGACCAAACACTTGCCATCGAAAACGTTGCAGGTCCGTCTTAGTTTCAGTTGTTGCATGTGAGCGAGGATTGTGAAGAAGGAAACGCATGCCTGTTGTGTTATATGGGCTTAATGGAATCAGGCTCTTCCCTCGGCCGAACTTATTACTAGGTGGGAGGCGCTATTTTCTGCACAATTTTACGTGCTCACTGTGCGCTCAGAACTGAAAGGGCGGGTAAAAGTGATAACGCACAACATATACACCATATGATCAAAAGTATCCGGACACCTGGCTGAAAATGACTTACGCGTTCGTGGCGCCCTCCATCGGTAATGTTGGAATTCAGTATGGTGTTGGCACACCCTTAGCCTTAACTACAGCTTCCACTCTCGCAGACATACGTTCAGTCAGGCGCTGGAAGGTTTCTTGGGGAATAGCAGCCCATTCTTCACGAAGTGCTGCACTGAGGAGAGTTATCGATGTCGGTCGGTGAGGCCTGGCACGAAGTCGGCGTTCCAAAACATCCGAAAGGTATTCTATAGGATTCAGGTCAGGACTCTGTGCAGGCCAGTCCATTACAGGTATGCTATTGCCGAGTAACCACTCCGCCACAGGCCGTGCATTATGAACGGGTGTTCGACCGTGCTGAAAGATGCAATCGCCATCCCCGAATTACTCTTCAACAGTGGGAAGCAACAAGGTGCTTAAAATATCAGTGTAGGCGTGAGCTGTGATAGTGCCACGCAACAAGGGGTACAAGCCCGCTCCATGAAAAACACGACCACACCATAACACCACCGCCTCCAAATATTATTGTTGACACTACACACCCTGGCACATTAGGTTCGCCGGGCTTTCACCATACCCACACCCTGCCATCGGGTCGCAACATAGTGTACCGCGATTCGTTACTCCACGCAACGTCTTTCCACTGTTCAATTGTCCAATGTTTACGCTCCTTACACCAAGCGAGGCGTCGTTTGGCGATTACCGGCGTGATGTGTGGCTTATGAGCAGCCGCTCGACCATGAAGTACAAGTTCTTTCACCTCCCGCCTAACTGTCACCGTACTTGCAGTGGATCCTGATGCAGTTTGAAATTCCTGTGTGATGCTCTGGATAGATGTCTGCGTTGCGACCCTCTTAAACAGTCGGCGGTTTCTGTCGGTCAACAGACGAGGTCGGCCTGTACGCTTTTGTGCTGTACATGTCCCTTCATCTTTCCACTTCATTATCTCATCGGAAACAGTGGATCTAGGGATGTTTAGGAGAGTGCAAATCTCGCGTACAGACGTATGATACAAGTGACACCCAATCACCTGGCTGCGTTCGAAGTCCATGAATTCCGCGGAGCGCCTCATCCTGCTCTCTCACGGTGTATAATGACCACTGAGGTCGCTGATATGGAGGACCTGGCAGTAAGTGGCAGCACAATGCACCTAATATGAAAAACGTGTGTTCTTTGGGGTGACCTGATTCTTTTGATCACATAGTGTATGCGCAAAGATTCGCCGGATTTTCACTGTGGTTTTCATTTCTTCACCAATCAGAGGAGGAAAACAAATAACCCTCGTACACACGAAAAACATAAGTGCACAAATCACGCACGTATGCAGTCAATTATGAGGCTAACACAATAGCATTCTTTGACTAGCAATGGCAATTGCGTGGAAGAAACTAGCAGTTGTTGTCAATATATTAAGGAATTGAAACGTTAGTCACCAGTGGGCATTGATTTATATCACTGGCGCAAGTTGAAAATTTGTGCCAGCCGTAGACACATTAGTCACTACGATCACGTGGGCTACCCTAGCATGCCTCCCGTCAGACCTGATTTCGGACATGTCTCCTGTGAGTGGTCAGCGCGTCTGATTGTCACGCACCAGGCCCGGGATTCGATTCCCAGTCGGGTCGGAGATCTTCTCCGCTCAGTGTCTGTGTGTTGTGTTGTCCTCATCATCATTGACACACAAGTCACCCAATGTGACGTCAGTTGAGAAGACATGCAGCCCGGCTGCCGAACTTCTCCAGGTGGGGGAACTCTTAGCCACCAAAACCATCATCATCATCATCATCATCATCATCATCATCATCAGACATATGGGGAAGAACAGACATCACATACATATAATTAAGGTGATGATGGCCTATGATCATTTCAATGCAGACGCACACCAAGCTCGAACTCTTACTGGAATCGGCGATATTCTCCGAGTGGTGATGCCAATGAGACTGGGCAATGCATACAGTAGTGTGTGGTACAAGTTGAGAATCTGGGTCCAACAGGACGCGTGCTATGGTACCCCGAGCGGTTGTGAGACCACTGTGTCTTGATCGTGTACTGCATGTGCCTAGTAACCAGAAGACCTGGGTTCGAATCCATTTCCAGCACAAATTTTCAGTCTGCGCCATTCATAAAAATCAATGGCCACTGGCAGATAATATCTTTAATTCCTTTGTGTCTAAATTTAAATAGGCCATGCGTCAAACAGTGCGTCTTCCACCATAGAGTGCGCTGTAACCTAGAACTATGAGACGCGTCCACCCAATAGTTCACAGAATGACATTCACACGCCGAGCACACGGTTTAAGAGACTGCACGCCGACAATGGCCAGCCTCATCAGTTCCAGTTATGACAGTAATCGCCCAGCAGTTAATGCCGCGTTTCAACAGTTCCAGTCGTCTGACAATATGCTGAGTAGCAAACATTATTCCAAATGATAATGAAAGTGTTTATCTATTGAGAGACTGAACTTGAAGTCTCTGACCTTGGAACAGACAGCTGCAAATCAGCTGCTCTGTTAGGTTAGATTAGGTTCATCAGTATCAAAGCTTCTCACAAATCAAAACCACAGTATCTATTTTGTGACATGTACTCTTTCAATAAGTAATTTTTACAGTACTTACATGTTGCCTCCAGTGATTTTGTTTAGGAGATATTGCTCTGTGGAGAGCATGTAGCTAGCGTACCAGCAGCCTCTTCTGGTTAGCTGCAGATATCAGTGGCTGCTGCCTTTATGTCACCTTAGGTGTACGTAACAGAAATAGAATTTCCTGTATAATTCAGTGCTTATTGTGAACATTTTGCGAATAAATCCGTCTATGTTGCTTAATGTATTTCTTTTTTCGCCGTTTTAGCTACTGCCGTCATCAGATGGAAACTTAAAACTGGACTTCCCGATCAGCCATGCATTTCTGATACCGGCACAGAAACTTGTGTTGCAAGTTTTAAGTTTTGGCCTGATGATGACAATCGCCGAAACGGCCTAATAAATAATACAAAATCATTAAGCTATCAGTATGTTCAGCATGTGCCTCATCTTCGATGCAGGGGATCAGTAAATCTTGTTATCTATAGGCTATTATCATACTTCAGCAACTCTACATCTACATCTACATCTACATTTATACTCCGCAAGCCACCCAACGGTGTGTGGCGGAGGGCACTTAACGTGCCACTGTCATTACCTCCCTTTTCTGTTCCAGTCGCGTATGGTTCGCGGGAACAACGACTGTCTGAAAGCCTCCGTGCGCGCTCGAATCTCTCTAATTTTACATTCGTGATCTCCTCGGGAGGTATAAGTAGGGGGAAGCAATATATTCGATACCTCATCCAGAAACGCCCCCTCTCGAAACCTGGACAGCAAGATACACCGCGATGCAGAGCGCCTCTCTTGCAGAGTCTGCCACTTTAGTTTGCTAGACATCTCCGTAACGCTATCACGCTTACCAAATAACCCCGTGACGAAACGCGCCGCTCTTCTTTGGATCTTCTCTATCTCCTCCGTCAACCCGATCTGGTACGGATCCCACACTGTTGAGCAATACTCGAGTATAGGTCGAACGAGTGTTTTGTAAGCCACCTCCTTTGTTGATGGACTACATTTTCTAAGGACTGTCCCAATGAATTTCAACCTGGTACCCACCTTACCAACAATTAATTTTATATGATCATTCCACTTCAAATCGTTCCGCACGCATACTCCCAGATATTTTACAGAAGTAACTGCTACCAGTGTTTGTTCCGGTATCATATAATCATACAATAAAGGATCCTTCTTTCTATGTATTCGCAATACATTACATTTGTCTATGTTTAGGGTCAGTTGCCACTCCCTGCACCAAGTGCCTATCCGCTGCAGATCTTCCTGCATTTCGCTACCATTTTCTAATGCTGCAACTTCTCTGTATACTACAGCATCATCCACAAAAAGCCGCATGGATTTTCCGGCACTAACTACTAGGTCATTTATATATATATTGTGAAAAGCAATGGTCCCATAACACTCCCCTGTGGCACGCCAGAGGTTATTTTAACGTCTGTAGACGTCTCTCCATTGAAAACAACATCCTGTGTTCTGTTTCCTAAAAACTCTTCAATCCAGCCACACAGCTGGTCTGATATTCCGTAGGCTCTTACTTTGTTTATCAGGCGACAGTGCGGAACTGTATCGAACGCCTTCCGGAAGTCAAGGAAAATAGCATCTACCTGGGAGCCTGTATCTAATATTTTCTGGGTCTCATGAACAAATAAAGCGAGTTGGGTCTCACACGATCGCTGTTTCCGGAATCCATGTTGATTCCTACAGAGTAGATTCTGGGTTTCCAAAAACGACATGATACTCAAGCAAAAAACATGTTCTAAAATTCTACAACAGATCGGCGTCAGAGATATAGGTCTATAGTTTTGCGCATCTGCTCGACGACCCTTCTTGAAGACTGGGACTACCTGTGCTCTTTTCCAATCATTTGGAACCTTCCGTTCCTCTAGAGACTTGCGGTACACGGCTGTCAGAAGGGGGGCAAGTTCTTTCGCGTACTCTGTGTAGAAACGAATTGGTATCCCGTCAGGTCCAGTGGACTTTCCTCTGTTAAGTGATTCCAGTTGCTTTTCTATTCCTTGGACACTTATTTCGATGTCAGCCATTTTTTCGTTTGTGCGAGGATTTAGAGAAGGAACTGCAGTGCGGTCTTCCTCTGTGAAACAGCTTTGGAAAAAGGTGTTTAGTATTTCAGCTTTACGCGTGTCATCCTCTATTTCAATGCCATCATCATCCCGGAGTGTCTGGATATGCTGTTTCGAGCCACTTACTGATTTAACGTAAGACCAGAACTTCCTAGGATTTTCTGTCAAGTCGGTACATAGAATTTTACTTCCGAATTCACTGAACGCTTCACGCATAGCCCTCCGTACGCTAACTTTGACATCGTTTAGGTTCTGTTTGTCTGAGAGGCTTTGGCTGCGTTTAAACTTGGAGTGAAGCTCTCTTTGCTTTCACAGTAGCTTCCTAACTTTGTTGTTGAACCACAGTGGGTTTTTCCCGTCCCTCACAGTTTTACTCGGCACGTACCTGTCTAAAACGCATTTTACAATTGCCTTAAACTTTTTCCATAAACACTCAACATTGTCAGTGTCGGAACAGAAATTTTCGTTTTGATCTGTTAGGTAGTCTGAAATCTGCCTTCTATTACTCTTGCTAAACAGATAAACCTTCCTCCCTTTTTTTATATTCCTATTAACTTCCATATTCAGGGATGCTGCAACGGCCTTATGATCACCGATTCCCTGTTCTGCACTTACAGAGTCGAAAAGTTCGGGTCTGTTTGTTATCAGTAGGTCCAAGATGTTATCTCCACGAGTCGGTTCTCTGTTTAATTGCTCGAGGTAATTTTCGGATAGTGTACTCAGTATAATGTCACTCGATGCTCTGTCCCTACCACCCGTCCTAAACATCTGAGTGTCCCAGTCTATATCTGGTAAATTGAAGTCTCCACCTAAGACTGTAATATACTGAGAAAATTTATGTGCAATGTATTCCAAATTTTCTCTCAGTTGTTCTGCAACTAATGCTGCTGAGTCGGGAGGTCGGTAAAAGGAGCCAATTATTAACCTAGCTCGGTTGTTGAGTGTAACCTCCACCCATAATATTTGACAGGAACAATTAGGTATTGCAAGTCGCGTTATAAGTTCGTGAGTGTAAGACACATGCACTATTAGTGCTACAGAGCTATCAACGTTTTGCTGGTACTAGTAAGAGCAGAATCTCGACAACGAACAGTTATTTTCATTTCGCGGCCGACCGGCGGTTGAAAAAAAATACATACGTACGGAAAACACAATGTGCAAAAGCCTCACACATTTACACTGAATCGCCAGAGAAATAGGTACAGGCATGCGTATTCAAATGCAGTGATATGTAAACAGGCAGAATGCCGCGCTGCGATCGGCAACGCCAGTATATGACAACAAGTGTCTGGTGCAGTTCTTAGATCGGTTACTGGTGCTGCAATGGTAGTTTATCAAGATTTAAGTGAGTTTGAACGTGGTGTTACAGTCGGTCCACGAGCGATGGCTCAAATGGTTCAAATGGCTCTGAGCACTATGGGACTTAACATCTGTGGTCATCAGTCCCCTAGAACTTAGAACTAATTAAACCTAACTAACCTAAGGACATCACACACATCCATGCCCGAGGCAGGAATCGAACCTGCGACAGTAGCGGTCACGCGGTTCCAGTCTGAAGCGCCTAGAACCGCACGGCCACGCCGGCCGGCGCGATTTGGTTAGAATAATGTTTATTCAGAAGGAAAACTAATAACGAAAGTGGTTGTTTTTAGAGTAACTGTTACACTCGAGCGCATATCCATTTGACACAGTTCGATCATCCACAATCTCATCGGGAATTACAATACTCCACCTCCTTAACTACACGAAACGTTATATAGCTCACACCACGCGCGCGGCTCTTCACCGCTCAGAGATTAAGTCCAGCGATACGACACAACGCGAAATTTTCTGTTTCACTTCCCAGCTACCTAAAGACCGTCTGTGCGCTTTTGTGTCTCAATCCGAACTATACCCTAAGGTGCCTCCAGCCGAACTGTCCGCTTTCGCGTCTGCACCAGCACTGTTTTCCCGCGCGCCGAACACCTTCGCTCAACTGACTAGCGCAGTTCCCTTTCCTGAAGCCGTCCATCTGATTGGCTACAGCTTATTCTACATTATTTTACATTTTAACATATTCAAACAATCAAAGCTTGACCACTTTCACGTTCTAAATAAAGTAACAATAATATCCATTACGTAATGAAGGTTAAATTCTTTTACATAAAACAAATACAGTTTCCTACTTAACTTTGAATGTCACAGCCACTAGCCTTGCACCAATGTGCCTTCCGATATATAAATAAAGAACAAAACTAACTATTATGCGCTAAACTTTACAACAAATATTCTATTAATTACCTTTGAATACATTGTGGGAGTCAACAGAGAATGTGTTACAAATACACTCCTGGAAATGGAAAAAAGAACACATTAACACCGGTGTGTCAGACCCACCATACTTGCTCCGGACACTGCAAGAGGGCTGTACAAGCAATGATCACACGCACGGCACAGCGGACACACCAGGAACCGCGGTGTTGGCCGTCGAATGGCGCTAGCTGCCCAGCATTTGTGCACCGCTGCCGTCAGTGTCAGCCAGTTTGCCGTGCCATACGGAGCTCCATCGCAGTCTTTAACACTGGTAGCATGCCGCGACAGCGTGGACGTGAACCGTATGTGCAGTTGACGGACTTTAAGCGAGGGCGTATAGTGGGCATGCGGGAGGCCGGGTGGACGTGCCGCCGAATTGCTCAACACGTGGGGCGTGACGACTCCACAGTACATCGATGTTGTCGCCAGTGGTCGGCGGAAGGTGCACGTGCCCGTCGACCTGGGACCGGACCGCAGCGACGCACGGATGCACGCTAAGACCGTAGGATCCTACGCAGTGCCGTAGGGGACCGCACCGCCACTTCCCAGCAAATTAGGGACACTGTTGCTCCTGGGGTATTGGCGAGGACCATTCGCAACCGTCTCCATGAAGCTGGGCTACGGTCCCGCACACCGTTAGGCCGTCTTCCGCTCACGCCCCAACATCGTGCAGCCCGCCTCCAGTGGTGTCGCGACAGGCGTCATTGGAGGTACGAATGGAGACGTGTCGACTTCAGCGATGAGAGTCGCTTCTGCCTTGGTGCCAATGATGGTCGTATGCGTGTTTGGCGCCGTGCAGGTGAGCGCCACGATCAGGACTGCATACGACCGAGGCACACAGGGCCAACACCCGGCATCATGGTGTGGGGAGCGATCTCCTACACTGGCCGTACACCACTGGTGATCATCGAGGGGACACTGAATAGTGCACGGTACATCCAAACCGTCATCGAACCCATTGTTCTACCATTCCTAGACCGGCAATGGAACTTGCTGTTCCAACAGGACAATGCAAGTCCGCATGTATCCCGTGCCACCCAACGTGCTCTAGAAGGTGTAAGTCAACTACCCTGGCCAGCAAGATCTCCAGATCTGTCCCCCATTGAGCATGTTTGGGACTGGATGAAGCGCCATCTCATGCGGTATGCACGTCCAGCACGAACGCTGGTCCAACTGAGGCGCCAGGTGGAAATGGCATGGCAAGCCGTTCCACAGGACTACATCCAGCATCTCTACGATCGTCTCCATGGGAGAACAGCAGCCTGCATTGCTGCGAAAGGTGGATATACACTGTACTAGTGCCGACATTGTGCATGCTCTGTTGCCTGTGTCTACGTGCCTGTGGTTCTGTCAGTGTGATCATGTGATGTATCTGACCCCAGGAATGTGTCAATAAAGTTTCCCCTTCCTGGGACAATGAATTCACGGTGTTCTTATTTCAATTTCCAGGAGTGTATTTACTATCAAAATCAGTTTTGATCACAATTTATTTATTACGGTGACCGATTTCGACCACTACTGTGGTCATCTTCAGACCAATGAGTAATATTCTATTGCCTAATGAATCAATAACGTGTCAGGCTGTCATCGTTCAATATGTTTTGTGTGAAGGAAATGATGATCTGATGCTGAACTCAAAATACTGATAATTTAAATTTGCTATATCTTTTAAACAAATAAAGTTACGGAGTTGATATGTACAACATTCGTCATTTCAATGATCCGCTTCTATATGAAATGTCGATCGTTAAGATCCACCAAAGCGTTCAGATTTTAGCATTCATTTCTCTGTGACAAAACTTGTTAATTTCACTTCAACAGTAAATCCTAAACTACTATATTATAGATATGATGAATATTCAAGTTTTATTGGTATCACCATGAAAATTTATGGAGGATGGCCGATTAAAATTACTGTGGCTTGATTCTTTACATTACTACAGAATTAAATACTTTTCATAAAAGTTTCCATTTATGGCGATCTTAGGTCCGCCATATTTAACACTGCTACGTTTCCTTGGCCGCAAAAGGCTTCTACTGGGTTTCCCTATGACGTAGGTTCTCATCTGTCCCACTCTCACACTACAGCGCATAGCCCTCAATAGACAATAGACGCCTGAGAGTTTCCCAATCTCGTGGTGAATCTCAATAGACGCCTGTGAGTTTCCCCATCTCGTGGTGAATCTGCGCTCTTTGTGTCACGCGGTCCTAGACGAAAGGGTTCGTTTCACAATTCCTGTAGGCTGACTCTTTCGGCCATATACTTAAATTAAAGCGCAATGCTCGTTAAGTCACTAGTTTCTCTGGCTCTTCAGTGTACAATCAACTATGAGACTGACACCACAGTAGTCTGTCAATGGCAGCTGGGCCAAGAAAACAATCACTTGTTGTTGTGAGCACGGTCTGAGCTTATTGGAGCAATAAAAGTTAGCCAACCTGAGCGTTACCGCTATCTACCGAAAATGTCCTTGCGAGCTAGTAGCTGCTGGGATGGTGCGATCGACGCTTTGGCCACCAGTAGCGTTGACTATCGCGGCGTTGTTGTTCTTCGAATTCAGAAAACAATTTAGCACACGTACTCCAGTTTTATCAACGAGCTGCACCGTCCGGTTTTGGCTCGTCAATGGATGTGTTGTCGGGCGGAGATTTCAGTGTGTAATATTATTGCGCACTTGTACAGTCGTGGACAAAACGAGCGAGACCCCTCGCCTTTTCGTTATGCTGATCCGCACAGCGTTAAAGTCTGCTACACAGCATAACAGGCAAGGCGACGAAGTGCTACCTACATAGTACGCCCAGGCGTGAAATTGAAAAACTATCCGAACTTTGTCAGACGGTTTTCAATCATGTCTAAGACTATATTAATGCTGATTAGCGAGTTAAACACAACACGTACTTATAAGATATAAATAAAAGGAGAAAAGCTAATTATTATTTACTGTACTAATAAAAACAATTTTCGGCTTATCGTGACTGTTTCAGTAAGACAGAGTACCCCAGATCATTACGAATTATATGCGCATTCGCCGCGAAACGGTCTGTGTCAACGTTCAGACCAGTCATACTGGATTACTGTGGCGTAAATTTTCTTTACGTAAACAGCCGTATCTTTAGATTGCGTTCACATAGAAGCTCACTTTTTTACACCACCAAGGGACCGTATACCGCAGGAAGTGTGATACATTTCCGCCTATTACGTCTACCCGTACTCGACGTAAACGGGTTTTAACGGTTGGGTAGACAGATAGACGGTCAAGAAAGTGAGACTAGCAGGGTTCCATTTTTACCGATTTGGGTGAGTAAATCCTAACAACGGAAATAACTACGACAGTTACTGAAGATGAGGGCTGCATAAATAATTCCCCCTGCTCTTTATTGGAAATGTTCTAGTTGCAGGCGATACATCAGCATATTAATCATAGCTACGTTTTCGATCCAAATCACGTTTACATGAAAGCAAATAAAATCCATTTGCCCATACACATGGTAATTCAGATCCTAGTATTAATGCCACCGCGTTTTAGAAGTGCGAGCATTCCCATAGCTTAAGAAACACTTCGGCTATTGAACGTTTCCTGGCTGTGGCGAGTCTAATGGAGAATTCGAAACATTTTATAATACGTTTTGCTAGTATGTTGCCGTTTATTTCCTGGGGTGGTGCAGAATTATCCTACTAAATTTACTCGCTAATAACAGTATTTGGTATTTCGATATACATCGCGAATGATTGTCACATAAACGGTGACATAAAGGTAGAAAATTCATGTTTTTGAGTCCAGAAAGCTCTGTACAACAGAAACTGTAGATCATTTTGCCATTTTCATTGCGAAATTGCCGGATTATTCGTGTCTGGGGTAATAATAGAGGGCTGTTTGCCTGGGTTGTGTGCTAGCGTAGTGAAAGGTGTTTGCTACTGGAAGGGAGGTCTGGTTTGTTTTCGGTTCTAATCTCGATGGAGATGGATAGACTATCAATAAAGCAATTTTAAGAAATTCTCGCGCCTCGAATACGTTTTTTTGCTACCTTTATTCTGTACCGGCGCCCTGTGGATGTCAATACGAAACTCTTGTGGAAATTCATATTTGTTACTGCCTACTTTTTCCGCTTCTGTCAGTAACTGAATTGACATAAGTGTGACACTGAATGATTTTTAACTGAATTTCGTTTTGAATCTTCACGCATTGCTAAATCTGCACACTTTCATGGTAGTTCAGCAACGATAATCCAGTATTACTGGTCTGAACTTTGACACAGACCGTTTCGCGGCCGAATGCGCATAATATTTTGCTAATTCGTAACGATCTGGGGTACTCTGTCTTACTAAAACAGTTATCTTATCTCGATAAGCTGAAATTCATTTTTATTAGTACAGTTCATACTAATTAGCGTTTCTCCTTTCATTTATTTCTTATAATTACGCGTTGTGTTTAACACACTAATCAGCATTAAAATAGTCTTAGACATGACTGAAAACAGTCTGACAAAGTTCGGATAGTTTTTCAATTTCACACTTGTGCATAGTATGTTGGTAGCACTTGGTCGTCTTGCCTGTTATGCTGTGTAGCAGACTTTAAAGCCGTGCGGATCAGCGTAACGAAAAGGCGAGGGGTCTGCCTCGTTTTGTCCACGACTGTACACGAAAAGAAAGAAATTAATGAAGTAACTTTGTTTTTTCGAGGTGATAATTAAAGCCTTAGAGGTATTCCTCGCATGTGTGCAGAGTTGCATCTTCATTTGACGAACCCTTTTAGGCTCTTAACTTATTTTTTGCCAATGAGTGTGGTTAGAAGGCTGGAGTCTCTGGAACGAATAGGAGTGCGTGTTCGCCGACATGTGGCCACCTAGTGCACTTTTACCAGGATGCCGGGAGTCTAAACAGAACCGGCTGCTGATCACTGGTCTCGTTCCACGCAGTTCGCGTTCGCCGGAGTCGCCGCGGAGCCTCGCGGGTGAATAAGCAAAGGAACGCCGGGGCCTACTCGAGCGTGTTCGGGTCGCTCGGAGCCCATTCCAGGGCGGGGGACCTCGCCAGCGCCTCGCCGCGCACTATCATAGAATATGCGATGTCCGCGGAGGCGCGGCCGGGGCATCGCACTGCGGCGGCATGTTTTATGCACGCCACGCCACGCCACGCCACAGCATAGCACAGCCGGCAGCCGCCCTCTCGTAGGCCTGCCTACAACTGCCGGCTGGCGCCAGCTTCCCACACACGAGAGCGCGCCTCTGTCACGGTGCTGGCGCCATTCACCTAGCTCTGCTCTCCCCCGCCAGAAGCCCTTGTCTTGTTGTACTCGGATTCACGGTACTCACTCATACACACTCTCTCTCTCCCTCTCCCATCTCTCTCTCTCTCTCTCTCTCTCTCTCTCTCTCTCTCTCTCTCCCACTCTCTCTCTCTTCTCTGAGCAAGTACACTTCTGCCCATTAATGTTACAACACACTGAATACGGCACGCAATAAATGTCAAATTGGCGCGGAGTGTAGTACTTTGCTGGATATGTAAATACAGTAGAACCTCCCTAATCCGTCCCCTACGGGACCAGGGGCATGGTCGGAACGCAAAAAACTGTCGGACTATCAGACGAAAACCATAACATCACAATACGGTGCGGCACAACTTTAATTTTCAACTGGAGATACTGTCTGAAACATTGTTACATATTAAAACCGTAACGAAATGAAAAAAAAACGTTCACACACTAAAAAATTTTACACGAAAATGTGTCATGTACAGTAGTGCCTGTGGAAGGAGAGTGTCCTACTTTGGCATGTCAATTTTCAAGATGTTTCGGCCACAAATGTGAAGTTGTGGATTTGATAAATGTACCAAACCTCTGTAGTATCGATATAACCATATTCTTTGTAAAATTGATCCAGACACCACAGGTGTTGGTTAGAGAGGTTATTTCTTTAGAAGAGAGTAGCAGGCAGAATGAGTTGGACATTCTGGCAACATACTTGGTTTGAGAAGGATGGAAGCTGGCCTAACGTGCAGTGGAGGCAGCATTATTTAAAAATGTTTTCTAATAATATGTTCTGGAGAGAAAAAATTGCGGAAATGAGATTATATGAATGTAAGAATGTCGAAAGAGGAATTTTAAGGTAATTTAGTATTTGTAGCTGTGAAATTTCTTATTGTTGGAACATTGCGTGTGCCTGAAGTTTAGTGTAGAAATTTTATAATGCAACTTGTAGTTTTGTCTTATAATTGAAATGTTTTGCTAACTTGTCGAAATGTGTGAACTTTATGAAAATGTGTATTGTTGTTATAGTTTAATGAAGCATAGCTACACTTGGACACTTGGAACCTTTCTTCTCATTTATCTGTCGCATCAGTTCAGTTCCTCATTTTTTCATTCTTTGCCTTTATCAATATACTCAGCAGAGGATCAAGTAGGTAAAAGGACGAGGGCTAGAAGAAATCCTTGGGTAACAGAAGAAATATTGAATTTAATTGATGAAAGGAGAATATATAAAAATGCAGTAAATGAAGCAGGCAAAAAGGAATACAAACGTGTCAAAAATGATATCGACAGGAAGTGCAAAATGGCTAAGCAGGGATGGCTAGAGGACAAATGTAAGGATGTAGAGGCTTATCTCACTAGGGGTAAGATAGATACTGCCTACAGGAAAATTAAAGAGACCTTTGGAGATAAGAGAACCACTTGTATGAATATCAAGAGCTCAGATGGAAACCCAGTTCTAAGCAAAGAAGGGAAAGCAGAAAGGTGGAAGGAGTATATAGAGGGTCTATACAAGGGCGATGTACTTGAGGACAATACTATGGAAATGGAAGAGGATGTAGATGAAGATGAAATGGGAGATACGATACTGCGTGAAGAGTTTGACAGAGCACTGAAAGACCTGAGTCGAAACAAGGCCCCGGGAGTAGACAACATTCCATGGGAACTACTGACGGCCTTGGGAGAGCCAGTCCTGACAAAACTCTACCATCTGGTGAGCAAGATGTATGAAACAGGCCAAATACCCTCAGACTCCAAGAAGAATATAATAATTCCAATCCCAAAGAAAGCAGGTGTTGACAGATGTGAAAATTACCGAACAATCAGTTTAATAAGCCACAGCTGCAAAATACTAACACGAATTCTTTACAGACGAATGGAAAAACTGGTAGAAGCCGACCTCGGGGAAGATCAGTTTGGATTCAGTAGAAACACTGGAACACGTGAGGCAATACTAACCTTACGACTTATCTTAGAAGAAAGATTAAGGAAAGGCAAACCTACGTTTCTAGCATTTGTAGACTTAGAGAAAGCGTTTGACAATGTTGACTGGAATACTCTCTTTCAAATTCTAAAGGTGGCAGGGGTAAAATACAGGGAGCGAAAGGCTATTTACAATTTGTACAGAAGCCAGATGGCAGTTATAAGAGTCGAGGGACATGAAAGGGAAGCAGTGGTTGGGAAGGGAGTGAGACAGGGTTGTAACCTCTCCCCGATGTTATTCAATCTGTATATTGAGCAAGCAGTAAAGGAAACAAAAGAAAAATTCGGAGTAGGTATTAAAATCCATGGAGACGAAATAAAAACTTTGGGGTTCGCCGATGACATTGTAATTCTGTCGGAGAAAGCAAAGGAATTGGAAGAGCAGTTGAACGGAATGGATGGTGTCTTGAAAGGAGGATATAAGATGAACATCAACAAAAGCCAAACGAGGATAATGGAATGTAGTCGAATTAAGTCGGGTGATGCTGAGGGAATTAGATTAGGAAATGAGACACTTAAAGTAGTAAAGGAGTTTTGCTATTTGGGGAGCAAAATAACTGATGATGGTCGAAGTAGAGAGGATATAAAATGTAGACTGGCAATGGCAAGGAAAGCGTTTCTGAAGAAGAGAAATTTGTTAACATCGAGTATAGATTTAAGTGTCAGGAAGTCATTTATGAAAGTATTTGTATGGAATGTAGCCATGTATGGAAGTGAAACATGGACGATAAATAGTTTGGACAAGAAGAGAATAGAAGCTTTCGAAATGTGGTGCTACAGAAGAATGCTGAAGATTAGATGGGTAGATCACATAACTAATGAGGAAGTATTGAATAGGATTGGGGAGAAGAGAAGTTTGTGGCACAACTTGACCAGAAGAAGGGATCGGTTGGTAGGACATGTTCTGAGGCATCAAGGGATCACCAATTTAGTATTGGAGGGCAGCGTGGAGGGTAAAAATCGCAGAGGGAGACCAAGAGATGAATACACTAAGCAGATTCAGAAGGATGTAGGTTGCAGTAGGTACTGGGAGATGAAGAGGCTTGCACAGGATAGAGTAGCACGGAGAGCTGCATCAAACCAGTCTCAGGACTGAAGACCACAACAACAACAATCAATATACTTGTATACTCGCATTGAACATCGCGAGTTGTGTGCTGTAGAAGCATGTGGCGAAAATTGGTAAGATACCGTCTTGCATTGCATATAGCAAGTATGCCAAATGAAATTTGGTTCCGGACAGTCAGATCAATATTCCTAATAGTAGCAGGCTGCAGAATGGAGCAGGTAGGAAAACAAATTTGATCATCATTAAAATTCACGTCCGCTGTAAGGTACAGTGATTGTCGGAATGTATCTGTGAAAATGTCAAACCATTCCAGAGGATTAATCTCCTCCTCTCGAACAGACCACGAAGGCCCAACGGTTCCGACCGGCCGCCGTGCCATCCTCAGCCCACAGGCGTCACTGGATGCGGATATGGAGGAGCATGTGGTCAGCACACCGCTCTCCCGGCCGTATGTCAGTTTCCGTGACCGAAGCCGCTACTTCTCAGTCAAGTAGCTCCTCAGTTTGCCTCACAGGGGCTGAGGGCACCCCGCTTGCCAACAGCGCTAGGCAGACCGGATGGTCACCCATCCAGGTGCTACCCCAGGCCGACAGCGCTTAACGTCAGTGATCTGAGGGGAACCAGTGTTACCACTGCGCGAAGGCCGTTGTCCCCAGAGGATTAATACTAGTTGAATATTTCAGAAAAGTGCTGTCTTGTGAGTTTTCAAGCAGTTTTATCAGAAAGTCAAATGCATCAAATTTTATGTTCATTTGCTGTTTACATCTACAGTTCTGATACTGTCATTTTTAAAAATAGTTCAAATGTGTGTGAATTCTTATGGGAATTAACTGCTAAGGTCATCAGTCCATAAGCTTACACACCAATTAAGCTAAATTATCCTAAGGACAAACACACATACCCATGCCCGCGGGAGGACTCGAACCTCCGCTGGGACCAGCCGCACAGTCCACGGCTGCAGCGCCTCAGACCGCTCGGCTAATCCCGCGTGGCTGTCATTTTTAGAAAGACTAAGATAAAGATTAGCAGTATTCAAGGACAACATTTTAATCTGTATCATTTTGTTTTACAGTCAGATGGCTTATGTAAATTTTATTGAAAAGGAATAGCTTTCGCGCAGGCAAATTGTTTGATTTACCGGCTGGTCTGGATTTTGCATCGTTTAGCGTGAGCTTCGCATGCTTCCGGTCAAAATTTAATTTTAACACAGTTCTATTGTCCTGGACGGAGGTTTAAGTATTTCCATATGAAAATAATTCAACGAATTTCTCACTTACCAACCAGATACTTACTAACACGAGTTTAGAAGAAATATTTAACATTAAACTTTCAGCTGTACTCTAAAATACATCTGTATCGTACGGTTACTGGGAGCGAAAATTTAGCATTTGTACACGCTTTATTACAATACTGCATTGACACGCAGCTGATATGCACTTAAGTGTCTAAAACAAGAGAAATCACACGGTAAAAAATGTTCTGTTCTTAAGCAGGATGGAAAAAAGTCTGAAACGTTCTTTTGCTTAGCAGAGGACAACCTTGATTTTGCCGCGATGTTCCGGCATTTCCTAAACCACAAAACGTTTGTTAGAATGGACGTAGAGTTTTGTTCGATCTATTGAAGAGCTATATCGAACGCATTTTTGGCATCTACAGCGTGAGGGAAAAAAAGTGGCCAGGAGAACAGAGTTCCACGGTACAAATAAACACAGCAGAGGAAAGGAAACACAATACTAATTTGACTGTAGCAGGTGTTGGAACTGACCACCATTCATCTCTTGACACTTTTGAGCCTTGGTGAGCAAGTTAATGAAGGCAGGTAGAAACTGGACTGCTGTATCCAGAATGAGATTTTCACTCTGCAGCCGAGTGTGCGCTGATATGAAAGTTTCTGGCAGATTAAAACTGTGTGCCCGACCGAGACTCGAACTCAGGACCTTTGCCTTTCGCGGGCAAGTGCTCTACCATCTGAGCTACCGAAGCACAACTCACGCCCGGTACACACAGCTTTACTTCTGCCAGTATCTCGTCTCCTGCGTACCTTGCAGAACTAGCACTCCTGAAAGAAAGGATACTGCGGAGACATGGCGTAACCACAGCCTGGGGGATGTTTCCAGAATGTGATTTTCACTCTGCAGTAATTGCTGTAATCTCATCCCAAATGTTCTGCTGGAGTTGTTGAAGGCTATGAGTGTTGTTGCGATACGCCCTAGACTTGAGGGCTTCTCACACAAATTAATCGAATACTGACAGATCAGGTGACCTGACTAACCTCTCTGCTAACAACTCTGTCAGGTGTCAAGATTGTGTAAGTGTGCTCGAAGGTTCGGTCGACCGTATGGGCAGTTGCTCCATACTGTTGGGAAGTAACTGTAGGTCTTTTCCTCCTCCATTATGGCTGCCACAGTTGGTCTGGGCCTCTTTTATTTGCTCCACCTGTGTATGTCATACGAGAGCCATAGATTCATTGTCTTTGTTGTCGTGATCATCTTTCTCGTTCTCATCGGCTGCTCGAGTTACAGCGTCAATGAGTTGCACGTCAGTGAATTCTGCTACCGTTGTGCAGCTAACGTCAGCTGTACTGACCCACCCACTCACGTCAGTGGGCCCAGCGACCGGTTGCAAAGACAGCGTCTCATGTTTTGGTTGAGTTGGTGCCATAATTTAGTTTACACTCTTTAATACGTAAGATTAACACTGTAACTAATTTACAAAACAAATGTGTGCACAATAACACTTATTGAACGTGTTAGAAACAAGTAATTTCGTCCCAAAACTGATCTGAGTGTCGTACCTAACGACGGTTAACAACCTACTGATTCATATCGCAGACCATGAGTCATGGACAAGTCCAGATCTGACAGTAGCAGCTGCCCATTTACGTAATCACTGGGAACACGATGTCGGACCAGCGGGCAGTCGGATCATTCGAGGTTGGATTAGCGAGCTTGTACTGTAATTGGCATTTCAAAGCAACCACACAAAATAGATGTAACGCCATCATAGGGTGATTCAGTAGAAAAGGTGCTTTGAGGAGTTTGGTAAGTGTCGTAAAAAAGCAAGAAAAGATGTTTCTTTCGTCAATAGCTCGTCTTACTTCTCGATATTGTCTTCTTTGACGGATCTACACCTGTTCCAGGAATCCTCCAGCTTTTTCATCCCACTGGAAAAATAATGCGTTGATGCATAAGTTCGTAGAGTTTTCCCATAAGCTTCATAAAGACACAGATAACAGAGACTTTTTGGTCATCAATAATATAGGTCTCCTTCACTACCTACAACACTCCGCCAGCGCATGGTTAACTTTTTTCAATTCCGCAACTGTAGAATTTGTGTGATTATGAGGCGAAGAAGTCGAGCTCTTTTCGGAGCACATTTTCATTCGGAGAGGAAGTTCTTTGCGTTTGTTCGATAGATAATCTGGGGACACAGGATCAGGTGAAATGGTGGGTGCGGAATGCCTCCTCAACAAAACTACTGTGTGGAGTTCTTTGTGAGGTTAGCAGAATGCAGGCGGGCGATATCTTGGAGTAGTATCATTTAACGCAGCCTTCCTGGTCTTTGCTCTTGGATTGCGTCTACAAAACGTCTTGGTTGTTGACAATTAATGTCAGCAATGATGCTCACCCCTCGGGGAAGCAATTCGTAGTAAACTACACCGTCGGTGTTTCACCAGATGCATAAGATTATCTTTTGTTTGCGCGCAGGTCTTTGAACGGGGAGTCGCTGCTTTGTTTGGGCTCAGCCATTCCTTTCTTTTCCTTGCGTTAGCACAAAGACACCAATTCTTGCCACCAGTTACGATACAGGACGAACAGTCAGAAATGTATATATGGCCACCTGCTGATTTTTTGCGATTTTGGCTTAAAGCATGCGGTACTCATACGCTCGGTTTCTGAACCTTCCCTCGCACGCGAATGTCGGACGATGGTGGAATGTTCACACTTCATCACATTTGCCAGTTCTCGAGTGCTCTGACGCGGATCATTGGGGATTAGAGCGCTTAAACGATCTTCATCCAACCCTGTATGTCTTCCTGGATGTGAGAGTCACTACAAAAAAAATGTCAAAACGATCCTCCTTGAAACGAGAAAACAATTTTCTTGTGCTCCGGTATTGTCCCAACCACTGGGCAAATATTTCTGGCTGCCTCTGCTGCTGTCACCCCTCTGTTGAACTCAAACAGAAGAATATGCAACAATAGTTTCGATTTCCCCACTTGGCACGCCATTCTCTAGCATCTACATCTTCACGAATTATCTCCAAACGACAAAATGACAACAAGTAAACTCAAACAACAATAGTAAACGTCAAATAAAAAAATAGAAATCAACAAGTAAACAGACATCAACCGGAGTACAAACGTGCAAAACAAAAACTATATGAATTTATGCACCAAGCGAATGGGTTCTGTGTGGCCGAGCGGTTCTAGGGGCTTCAGTCCGGAACCCCGTGACCGCTACGGTCGCAGGTTCGAATTCTGCATCGGGCATGGATGTGTGTGATGTCCTTAGTATATTGCGGAAGCAAAGCTGTAAGAACGGGACGTTACTTGTGCTTGGGTAGCTAAGTTGGCAGAGCGCTCTGCAAGGGAATGTGCGCTGGTATGAAACTTCCTGGCAGATTAAAACTGTGTACCGGACCGAGACTCGAACTCGGGATCTTTGCCTTTCGCGGGCAAGTGCTCTACCAACTGAACTACCCAAGCACGACTCACGCCCCGTTCTCACAGCTTTACTTCTTACAATACCTCGTCTCCTACCTTCCAAACTTTACAGAAGCTCTCCTGCGAACCCTGCAGAACTAGTACTCCTAGAAGAAAGTATACTGCGGAAGTAAAGCTGTAAGAACGGGACGTTACTTGTGCTTGGGTAGCTCAGTTGGCAGAGCACTTGCCCGCGGAAGACAAACGTCCCGAGTTCGAGTCACTGTCCGGCACACAGTTTTAATCTGCCAGGAAGTTTCATATCAGCGCAAACTCCACTGCAGAGTCAAAATCTCATTCTGGAAACATTCCCCAGGCTGTGGCTCAGCCATGTCTCCGCAATATCCTTTCTCTCAGGAGTGCTAATTCTGCAGGGTTCGCAGGCGAGCTTCTGTAAAGTTTGGAAGGTAGGAGACGAGGTACTGGCAGAAGTAAACCTGTGAGGACGAAGCGTAAGTCGTGCTTGCGTAGCTCAGTTGGTAGAGCAGTTGCCGCGAAAGGCAAACGTCCCGAGTTCGAGTCTCGGTCCGGCACACAATTTTAATCTGCCACAAAGTTTCGCCCTTAGGTTAGTTAGGATTAAGTAGTTCTACGTTCTAGGAGACTGATGACCTCAGATGTTAAGTCCCATAGTGCTCAGTTCCCTTTGAACCATTTTAACCATAATATGTTCTGTCAATCTCTCCAAAATACTCGTTGGCTGCAACTATTATTTCCTCATCTGATAAAAATTTCTTTCCAGCAAGACAAATGTTCGAGTAAGGTAACAGGACAGTCACTTGGGGCTACGTCTGGTGAGTAGGGTGGATGAGGAACCAATTTAAATCCCAGTTCATGCACTTTCGCCATTGTTATCGCTTATGTGTGGGTCCAGTTACGGTTCTGCCTTTTCCCGAGTAATCTATGAGGATTATTCCTTGCGAACTCCAAAAAATGACAAAATGGTCTTTGCCTTCTTCGGTGCACTTTCACCGGATCTTATCCACTTCTTTAATTGTCGTTTTGACTCTGGTGTGTAATAATGGATCCATATTTCAACGGTCACAAATAGCCGACTGCGGATTGCGATTAAACATCCCCTGAAATTGTGTTGCAGTGTGCCAGATCATTTGAATAATCGAGCTTACCAACAATAAAGGTGCAAAGAAAAATTTTCCATTCTTTCATGGAAATTTACCTGACTTATTAAACAACCCTCCCCGCATGAACCATGGACCGTGCCGTTCGTGGGGAGGCTTGCGTGCCACGGTGATACAGATAGCCGTACCGTAGGTACAACCACAACGGAGGGGTATCTCTTGAGAGGCCAGACAAACGTGTGGTTCCTGAAGAGGGGCAGCAGCCTTTTCAGTAGTTGCAGGGGCAACAGTCTGGATGACTGCCCCTGGAAATGTACATTTAAAACCTAGTTTCTAAATCTCTGTGTTACCATTATATAATCTATCTGAAACCTTCCAGTATCTCTTGGCTTCTTCCATGTATACAACCTTCTGTTATGATACTTGAACCAAGTGTTAGCTATGATTAAATTATGCTCTGTGCAAAATTCTACCAGGCGGCTTCCTCTTTCATTTCTTAGCCCCAATCCATATTCACCTACTACATTTCCTTCTCTCCCTTTTCCTACTCTCTAATTCCAGTCATCCATGACTATTAAATTTTCGTCTCCCCTCACTATCTGAATAACTTCTTTTGTCTCATCATACATTTCATCAATTTCTTCGTCATCTGCGGAGCTAGTTGGCATATAAACTTGTACTACTGTAGCAGGCGTGGGCTCCGTGTCTATCTTGGCCACAATAATGCGTTCACTATGCTGTTTGTAGTATCTTACCCGCACTCCTATTTTTTTATTCATTATTAAACCTACTCCTGGATTACCCATATTTGATTTTGTATTTATAACCCTGAATTCGCCTGACCAGATGTCTTGTTCCTCCTGCCACCGAACTTCACTAATTCCCACTATATCTAACTTTAACCTATCCATTTCCCTTTCTAAATTTTCTAATCTACCTGCTCGATTAAGGGATCTGACATTCTTCTCTTGAGTAGTCCCCGCCCGGAGATCCGAATGGGGGACTATTTTACCTCCGGAATATTTTACCCAAAACGACGCCATCATCATTTATCCATACAGTAAAGCTGCATGCCCTCGGGAAAAATTACGGCCGTAGTTTCCTCTTGCTTTCAGCCGTTCGCAGTACCAGCACAGCAAGGCCGTTTTGGTTAGTGTTACAAGGCCAGATCAGTCAGTCATCCAGACAGCTGCCCCTGCAACTACTGAAAAGGCTGCTGCCCCTCTTCAGGAACCACATGTTTGTCCGGCCTCTCAACCGATGCGCCTCCGTTGTGGTTGCACCTACGGTACGGCTATCTGTGTCGCTGAGGCACTCAAGCCTCCCCACCAACGGCAACGTCAGTGGTTCATGGGGGAGGATATTTATAAATAGAAACCAGGAATTTAACATAAAATTTATCATCCTTTTGAGAACATCATTATTTTTATATTTTAGATGTGTTTTAAATTTGTAATTCCATTTTAAGTCATTGATATTTAAAATAATTGCGATTGGTTATAATGTTTTGAAAGATAGCAAAAACATTCTTTTTACGTGAACAATTAATCGTATGTAAGTTTCTCTATATATAGAAAATTGATATGTGTTTACAGTATCTTTGAAAAACTACGCGCGTTGTTGTACCACTGGTCACTTTACTATGAAGTGTTGAACTTTTATTGAGTTGTGGCGCTTCTTAGCTTATTTTTTTAACTCCTCCTGGTCAGTTTATACACGCTGAATCATGGCAATTTGTGCTGCCTGAAAGAAATGTAACTTTTAATGTTTGTTAAAAATTAAACTCAGGACAGAGTTACCTGTAATACCTATATTATTTTGTCGTATGCACTTTAAATTAAAATCCGACTTCCTCTCACAAGAGGATAAACCATACAACTAGACGTAGAGCCAACAAACGATTTCGTCATTCTAAAACGACTACTGCAAGCTAAGTACAAACTATTAATTTTGTTTTTCTATCTGCAACTGCTCAATTTAATCTGCATATATTACGTGCACAAATGCAAAGATAAGTTTTGTAAAGTTTGTAAACTTTTAACACTACAAAATTGGAATCAACAGAGCAAGGAGGCAGGTTAGAAAGGGAAAACTACCGTTTGTCGTCATAACCATGACAAAGATTGATTTCTTTTCGAAACTTTTACAGAAAAACTATCTCAATGTGGTCCTCAAGTTCAATGGGAGAAGATACAATGCCTTATGTAAAAAAAAAAAAAAAAAAAAAATGAAGTTAAAAAAACATGGCGCCATACAATGTAATACAAGTATGCCAACGAACAAGAAGTTACGTATGTTGAAGCTAATTTTGCAAAACGTAGGTCGAAAGTTTTTTCGACTTTAGATTTATTGTATCCTGATGTACGCTCTATTTTCAATCCAAAAAAAACTATTTAATTCCCGCCTACCATTCCTATTACAGCAAAGTGCATACGTCTCTAAACTATTGTGATGATCTCATTACGCTTTTCCATTATCAATGTTTAACTTCCGATAGCATATGTTTGTAGAAGAGTCAACCAATATATTGATTGCACCAACGTCCACCTCCCGAGAAGATCATTAAGCCGAGGTAAAAATTGCTGTTTTGAAGAGCCCGCCGCAGCGCGTAGAGTGAAGCAGTCGCCCTCCGTTTCTGGCGGTGGCGCCGCTGTGGCAGTCGCAGCTTTGGTGTCTCCCTCTGGTGGGAAAGGTTGCCTGTTCACGTGCATTTAAGGGGCACTATGAGCTCGCCAGGGGTCAGTCTCTCGTCCCCAGCTTGCTAGTCTGTCTCTCGTCCGCATTTGTGAGGCAGTTAGTGTCTGTCTGTCGTTCGGAGTGCTAGTATGTCTGTCGTTCGGATCAACCTTTAAAGCCGGCAAAATGAGAGTCTTTTCACTCCGCCAGTAAGAGAACTCAGCGAGTGGTCGCCGGTCGGGGCTTAGTTCCTGCATCTGAGTCTGCGGGTTAGGCCGCCAGTCTGCTCGAGTTTGCTCACGCAATGGCCATTGGCGGTTGTATCGATCGGTTGGTCGGTCGCGCACTGAGACACAAGTTGACTTGTCCGTCTTGAGCGTCGGCGCATGTGAGGTCGCCACGTGAGTCCAGTGGGCCGCGGCGTATAGCGAGGGGTAGTGACTTCGCGGCCGACACGAGAGCAACAGGAGTAAACCCACGAAATCGGTCTGGTCGGTGCGAGCTGCGACGCCGTGAGACGGGAAATCGGTGCGCCTTCCTGCGTCCGTTGAAGCGGCTGGCAGCGGACGGTTCGGGAGAGCGATTTGGGGGTGCTGCGCCAGGTCTTCTCGAGAAATCGCAGTTTATTAGAAGTTAAGTGATTGGTGATATGTTGTTTGATTTACTTTTGTTAAATTCTACTTGTTTTCTTGGTGAGGTCGCCAGCCGTTTTGCTTTGGGGTCGTCCCACCATTCTTCTCCGTTTGCCCACCCGCTGCAAAGTGGTTGTTTATTAATTGTGTGGTCCGTTTTTCCCTTGTGGAGTAGGCGCGGGTTAGAGCAATCTGCGGTTCGGGTTGTTCAGTAATCTCCCTATCACCCTACCGTACGTTAGTAGCTGCCTCTGTCATGTTTGTCGGATTTCGTGTGTTAACGAATTTATTAATTGGAGTGTAACAGCCTAATACCTGAAATATGTTTTGATCTTTGGAAACTTTGATATTATTGCCTATGATCTTGAGAGGCGGTATCTGTGTACTGCAGAGCATCTTAACTATTGTTTGGCCAACCTTGTAGAATTTTATACAATATTGCATTTCATGGGCTTTCATTAAGATGATCATTTTAGTATATAAAATTGGCACCCTTTCACCGTAAGACTTTTCTTAGAAGTTAAAATCAAGTTGCACCTTCGGTGGCAAGGTTAATATTTTAATTGTTATTGTTTTGTAACATTTCCATCCCTCCTACGTGGGGGGGGGGGGGTGCATAGTTTGTGTAACTTGTTAAAACTCTTAGTTTAAAGTTATCTGGTGTGTTGCAGATTTGCACCAGTGTAGTCTTTCAGAGGCTGTTGTGAGCGGTCGTAACTACGGCCGTGTCAAAAGGGAGCGGCAAGGTTCTCTGCCCGAAAGCTCATACAGTCAAAACTTGTTTCTTTCTGCTTATGAATAAATTGTAACTTTGATATTTAGACGGTATTTTCAGATTATAATTTTAAATCTGTTTCTTTTAAAAAATGCTTTTAAGCACTATTAAAGTGAATAAAATTCGCATTTGTTAAAAGGAATTTCAATATGATTTCATCAGTTACTCCCTGGCAACTACTTGCATGCTTACATAGTGTGATTAAATGTGTTAATGTTCTTGATGAATCGCTAGTAAATAAAATTAATTCTTAAGAATAAATGGTTCAGATGGCTCTGAGCACTATGGGACTCAACTTCTGAGGTCATCAGTCCCCTAGAACTTAGAACTAGTTAAACCCAACTAACCTAAGGACATCACACACATCTTAAGAATATTCTTTGAAAATAAATCACGGTTCAATCATGAAGGTAAAATTAGAGAAATTCGAGCTCACACAGAGGCTTACCAACAACCGTTTTCCCGCCCACCATTTGCGAGTGGACGAGGGAAGGGGGTGATGTGATACCTGCACACAAAGTACCCTTCGCCACACACCAATAGGAGACTTGGGAGAGAAGATGTAGCGGCAGATATAAGCTATTTAAGCAATCGTCGCCTCAAGTAGCACCTCTCTTTTGTGGAAACGAAGACGCATGGTTTTTTTTTTCTTTCTTTTCTCTGTCGTTCCTCGGAAGCCTCTGCGCCAAGTGTTAAGTTATATTCCTCGTACAGTCCAAACAGTTTTTCTATTTGCACGTTTCTCGGGAAAGAGAATTTTGCAAGCCACCTCGTATAAAGAAATCGCTTCTCCTTTCCAAGGCCACTCAGATACGGTGTGGCATTCTTTATTCCCGCTCAGATGGAAAAAAACTCCGGAAGCCCATACATGCGCATATCTGCACTGGGCCGCTTCTTTTCGGACGACGGGACGGCGCTACCATTCCCATTCCCATTCCGCATTGTCGACAGCAAACCAAACAGCTCTTCGAGCTCCGCCAGAAAAACACGCGGCTCAACGGCGTGGCAAAGATAAGGCGGCCGCTGTTGCAACGTGCTCTGCACACCGCTGCCTTCATTTGTCTGCATCCCGTTCCGCCCCAGCAAGGAAGCCGGGAATAGCATTTCTTTTTGCCCTCGCCCATGTCTCGTGGTCGCCCGCAGTACAGATACTCGTCTGGAATGTTCCACTGGGACTGCAACTGTACCGAGACTAAACTTCTCGTAGTGTCTGGTCATACGCGTGACATAACACATATCGACAGACGCTGAACGATTCACAGAGCAGAGTTTCAGTTTCTTGGGCATTCTTTCGGTTTTACGTATTTTGCTTCAAAGATATGCACCAACATTTATTAAGAATGAGACTGACGTACCAAAGATGTTAAACACAGAGCGGTGTGTGTATCTGGACAGCTACGCTCATGATATTTAATCTTCCTGCTTCACACGATTATTTGTAAGTGCATAACCGGTCAAAAGCTTTCGATCACCCATGAAAAAAGTTATTTACTTTATTTCACTATACAAACACATCGTAGAGACTAGACAGACCAACAAAATAAATATTTCCTCTTTCTGTCTTTAAGTAGGCTGCTATAAAATATCCTTTACATTTTAGCCACATCGAAGTATCAACCCTTTGCCCTCAGAATAGCATAAACTCTTGCCATTCTGAAGAAGTTTTTGTAGATATTTCAGTCCAACACGTCTGTAAATTATTCCATGGATCTTCAACATTTGATGACAGTTTTCTGACCTCCCTCTCATGTTCATCCTGAAAGAGTTCGTTAAGATTTAAGTCAGGTGACTGACTTGGCCAAATAACATAGCTGAGTCTCCACATTTCTCTCTTCTATTGGCATTGCTCTACACACTTTAGATGTTTGGGATCGTTGTTCTGCTGCAGAACAAACCCTCAACTAATAAGTCTCTTGCCACATGGAACTGCAGTGTTGATCAGTGCCCTTTGATACCTTTCCTTTTTTATTGTTCCATTAATTCTCACTAGCCGGCTGGAGTGGCCGTGCGGTTCTAGGCCCTACAGTCTGGAACCGAGCGGCCGCTACGGTCGTAGGTTCGAATCCTGCCTCGGGCATGGATGTGTGTGATGTCCTTAGGTTAGTTAGGTTTAATTAGTTCTAAGTTCTAGGCGACTGATGACCTCAGAAGTTAAGTCGCATAGTGCTCAGAGCCATTTGAAACATTTGAACCAATTCTCACTAGATCACCGACCTTATCACCAGCAAAACATCTCCACACCATGACCGACCTACCATCATGCCTTACGTTTGGCAACACACACTGCTCATCATACGTTCTCCACGAAACCGACGAACAAACATTCGACGATGGCTTCCAAATACTTCAAACACATATTCGTCCTTGAATAACTCCTTGGACCATTGCTACACACCCCAGCGTAAACACTGAAGTAAAAAAGTCATGGGATAACTCCCAAACCGTGTCGAGCCTCCTTTTGCTTGGCCTAGTGCAGCATGGACTCAACAAGTTGTTGGAAGTCGCCTGCAGAAATGTTTAGCAATACTGCTTCCGAAACTGTTGCCAGCGAAGGATTTTGTGCACGAACTGACCTCTCAATTGTGCCCCATAAATATTCGACGGGACTCATGTCGGGCGATCTAGTTGGCCAAATCATTCGCTCGAACTGGCCGGAATGTTCTCCCAACCAATTGCGAACAACTGTGGGCCGGTGGCACGACGTCGTTGTTTGAAAACATGAAGTCCGTGAATGGTTGCAAATGGTCTCCCAAGATCCGAAAATAACCAATTCCAGTCAACGATCTTTCCGTTGGAGCAGAGGACCCAGTCCAGTCATGTAAACACAGGCCCCATTGTGCAGCCGCCACCAGCTTGCACAGTACACTGTTGACAATTTGGGTCCATGGCTTCGTGGGGTCTGCGCCACACTCGAACCCTACCGTCAGCTCTTACCAACTTAAACCAGAACTCATCTGATCATGTCACGGTCTCCCAGTCGTCTACAGTCGAACCGACATGGTCACGAGTCCAGAAGAGACGCCACAGGCGATGTAGTGCTGTTAGCAAAGGCACTCGAGTCAGTCGTTGCTGTCATAGCCTATTATCGCCAAAATTTCGCTGCACCGTCCTAACGGATGCGTCCGTCGTACGTCCCATATTGATTTCTGCTGTTATTTCACCCAGTGTTGCTTGTCTGCTAGCACTGACAATTCTGCACAAACGCCGCTGTTCTCGGTCGTTGAATAACGGCTATCGGCCACTGTGTTGTCCGTGGTGAGAGATAATGCCCGAGGTGTGGTATTTTCGGCGTACTCCTGACACTCTGGATCTAGGATTAGTGAATTCTCTAGCGATTTACGAAGTGGAATGTCCTATGCGTCTAGCTCTACCATTCCGCGTTCAAAGTCCCTTAATTCCCGATTCCCGTCGTGCAGCTATAATCACATCGCAAACCGTTTCACGTGAATCACTTGAATACAAATAATAACAGATCCGCCATTGCCCTGCTATTTTATGCCTTGTGGTTTTGGCCGGCCGGGGTGGCCGAGCGGTTCTAGGCGCTACAGTGTGGAACCGCGCGACCGCTCCGATCGCAGGTTCGAATCCTGCCTGGGGCATTGATGTGTGTGATGTCCTTAGGCTAGTTAGGTTTAAGTAGTTCTAAGTTCTAGGGGACTCAGAAGTTAAGTCCCATAGTGCTCAGAGCCATTTGAACCTTGTGGTTTTGGAAATTTGTGGTAAGGTCCTATGGGACCAAACTGCTGAGGTCATCGGTCCCTAGGCTTACAACATAACTTACGCTGAGGACAACATACTCACACACTCATGCTCGAGACGACTGGAACGTACGACGGGGGGAGCCGCACGAACCGTGGCAAGGCGCCCGAGACCGCGCGGCTACCCCGCGCGGCAATGCCTTATGTACGCTGTACTACCTGCATCTATATGTGTGCGTAAGCTATTCCATGACTTTTGTCGCCTCAGTCTTTGTTGTTGTGTCCATTGCTATCCGATCACCTTATTTACTTTTCGAAATAAAGGTTTTTTGACCGATATGCGGCCCCCTTTAAAGCTTGTTCGCTCAAACGACGTTGCAGTGTTGACACAGAGATCGGAGCACCTCGCATATTATTTACTTCCTCGCGACTCTGAGGTGCAGTACGAGTCCTCTGACGTTTATGGTTCAAATGGCTCTGAGCGCTATGGGACTTAACTTCTGTGGTTATCAGTCCCCTAGAACTTAGAACTACTTAAACCTAACTAACCTAAAGTCATCACACACATCCATGCCCGAGGCAGGATTCGAACCTGCGACCGTAGCAGTCCCGCCTCTGACGTTTACTCGATACACTCTATACACATATGAACCCGGATCTTCCAGATCGCGAAGCACTTGCATTGGCACCAGTTTGCTTGAATCGCTGCAAGGTATACCGTATACGCCACTACAGACTGGGCTACGCCAACTTTTTTTAGAACAGCCTTCCTGATGCAGAGTTACATTTACAGCACGTTTTTCAATTCCACTCTCCCACTTCAGTTAATTTAGGGGGTAATATGGGAAGGACCTGATCAGGTATACAAACACACTGGTAGACAAGCACAATGCAGGGTGAGGCAGCTAAGTCATAACACCCCTTGCATCTCCCCAACTGTAATAGATACAAAGATGTCGTTTGGACCGTGAATTGTAGGGCCAGGGGCTACTTGAATACGTCACATTTCGTGTTTGTGCTATTTTTTATTACAGAGATATAAGGCCATCTTTGGTTTTTTAAAATGGAACCCTATGTTAAAGTTTAGCGTAACGCGATGGGCTTACAAAGACGGTTACAAATACAGGTATATCATGATATTTGGACGAATAGTTTTTGAGACACGTATAAGTTGCCGTATCGTATTCGTCCTTCGAAGCGGCGTTGTCCAGTGCGACCTTTCCTGTTGACCACTGAGGAACTTAACAGGGAAGGCGTTGTTTTCCTGCTTCTCGATAACGCCGCAAGGTGACGCACAAGGTAGCTGGTTCAAAATGGTTCAAATGGCTCTGAGCACTATGCGACTTAACTTCTGAGGTCATCAGTCACCTAGAACTTAGAACTAATTAAACCTAACCAACCTAAGGACATCACATACATCCATGCCCGAGGCAGGATTCGAACCTGCGACCGTAGCGGTCGCTCGGCTCTAGGCTGTAGCGCCTAGAACCGCACGGCCACTCCGGGCGGCAAGGTAGCTGGAGAGAAAGGTATAAATGTGCTGCTGCGGTAATGAGAGGTCGCTTTTCCGTCACAGTTTCTTGGAGCAAACATGTACACCAACGAAGAAAAGTTAGATATGCTTCTAGTGTTTGGTGAAAGCAGAAGAAATGCTGTTAGAGCAATAAAGCGGTATGGAGAACTGTATCCTGATCGTGAGCGCCCTACGCGCCAGCTTCTTGCACGTATTTGCAAGGAACTACTTGAATCGGGATCATGGAACGCCATACAGAGGACAATGCTGAAAACTGCAACTGGAGAGGTACATGAAGAGGGCGTTCTAGCGTTGGCGCATAACTACCCTACTGTTTCGTCGCGACATATCGCCTCGGAATATGGTATAAGTCAGAGAAGTGTTCTACGCATATTGCACCGGCATAGATTTCGCCCGTTTCACGTCTCATTACATCAAGCAGTCTCTGGTGTAGATTTCGTACGGCACCAGGAATTTTGCCGGTTTGCTCTGTAGCGCCTACAAGATGATCCAACGTTTTTTTCAACGGTTGCTTTTTACTGATGACGCGACTTTCACCAACCACTCTAATGTGAATTTGCATAATATGCATTACTGATCAATAGAGAACACTCACTGGCTTCGACAGGTACAGCATCAGCAACCGTGGAGTGTTGACGTGTGGTGCGGCATCGTCGGAAATGTCATTGTGGGGCCGTACGTCACAGTTCCTGCGAAACGTTCTGCCCATTGTGCTGGAAGAGGTACCACTGACTACGCGCTAGTGAATGTGCTTCCAACGTGACGGCTGCCCTGCTCACTCTTCCCGTGTGGCTACAGAGCTGATAAATGAAAATTTCCCAGATTGTTGCATAGGACGACGTGCTGAAGTGAAGTGGCCAGCCCGGTCTCCTGTTTTGACCCTTCGTGATTTTTTACTGTGGGGTGCAATCAAACATGAAGTGTATGCTCAAATACCAACCACACCAGACGATATGAACCAACGTATCATCGAAGCGTGCGCTGATATCTCACGTGACATCCTCGCAGCCGTCCACAAATCATTCGAACGGCGACTACAAATGTGCATTGCATCAGAGTGGAAGCATTTTGAGCACATGCTTTAGTAAAGTTTTGTATCATCTACTGTACGTATTTTACATCTTTGTGTCAATTTGCTTCGCATTCAAATAAAAAACAAATACGTACGAAATAATTGTGACGAAGAAGGACCTCTTCATTTATATTTGTATTTCTGTTACTTAAAATGTATTAACATCTTGTAGTATTTTAATACTGAATGTTGTCTACTATTTTGGTATCACAGTTGTCAAATAACTGAATAATATTTGCGCGACATCATCAGTTAATTTTTGCGCAAAATATCGAAGTATGTATTACTATTGTCGGGTAAATGGGTGTGTTTGTGTAAGGACGGACTTGCGACGGACTGAACACAACAGGTAAGGTCGCATTGGACAATGCCGCTTCGAAGGACGAACGCGATATGAGAACAGATCTGTCTCTCAAAAACTATTCTGCTAAATACTATGATATACACATATTTGAAATGGTCTTTTTAAGCCCATCACGTTACGTTAAACTTTAACATAGGGTTCCATTAAAAAAAACAAAGATGGCCTCATATCTCTGTAATAAAAAATAGCACAAACACGAAATGTTATGTATTCCAGTAGCCCCAGTCCCTGCAACTCATTGGCCAAACGGCTTCTTTGTATCTATTACGATTGGGGAGATACAAGGGGTGTTATGACTTAGCTGCCTCACCCTGCATATAGAAAAGTAATGTGAACCGATTGCGGTGTATTCGAATGGAACCGTCTTAGGGAACAGAAAGTCAAATACGCAACAGAGGCACTTACCCTTTGTACATTGCCGGAAAAAATGGTACATCCTTTTAGAGCTTTACAACTCACAAGATTTGTTGTTTCAGCAGTGCATATGGAGTGTGTGAAATGATTACATTTACAGATCAGCTGCACAAGTGGTTGTGAGGTACCAGTTATCGACTCATGCTAAAACATGCACATTAGCACGTGGTGTAGACTTCACGGGCGGCAATGCGGGCGTTTTAAGTGATATCCAGTCGACCATACAGATGGCGAATACTGTCCTGGTATACGTTATTCCACGCCTGCTACACGTCTTGCAGAGCACATGGAGTTACACGGGCAGTGCGTGGGCGAGCACTATCCTGTTGGAACAACACATGATCTCCCCGTTGCAAGAACGCCAAAAGAACGGGTGTAACAACATTCTGCATGTACCGAGCTCTGGTTGGCATGCCCTCCAGAAACACTAAAGGTGAATGAGACTTGTAGCATCTCGCACCGCAGACTACACAGCCTGGAGTGGCCAGTGTGTCTTGGACGAATGCACTCTGCGAGACATCGCTCACTAGTTCTACGTGTTACGCGCAAACGACCATCACTTACGTGCAGGCAGAACCAGCTTTCCTTGCTGAAGACCACGAGCGCGTTATTCGATCTTCGAAGTAATCCTCTAACGGGACCAGTCGAGCAGAAGACGGACTGGAGGTGTGCGTGTATAGTCTCACTCCTAATAACCGGTTCGCAACAGTTCGTGTTGACACGTCTGAGCTCACAAACCCTGTTACCTGTGCAATGGTAGCTGTACGATCTGTCACCGATGCCCTTACAGCTCGACGATCCAGGCGGGCGCCTGTGCTGTATGGACGTCTGGAATCTCGTCTACGGGTGTGAGAACGCTCGCGTGACCATTAATACTGTGGTGTCACCGCCAGACACCACACTTGCTAGGTGGTAGCCTTTAAATCGGCCGCGGTCCGTTAGTATACGTCGGACCCGCGTGTCGCCACTATCAGTGATTGCAGACCGAGCGCCGCCACACGGCAGGTCTAGTCTAGAGAGACTCCCTAGCACTCGTCCCAGTTGTACAGCCGACTTTGCTAGCGATGGTTCACTGTCTACACACGCTCTCATTTGCAGAGACGACCGATGACGTGGTCGAATCGTTTCCAATTGATTTTCGTCGTGTAGCTACAGACACCAATGGCCCTTGTCAAAGTCACGGATCGGGGACCTGTTGGTTCGCCGATTTTCTGCTCACAAGGAGAGACTTTTTGTTCGACGTGGTGTTTTGCTGTTGCGTTCTGATAATGATCAGTCCAGGGTCGTGGTACCACGTTCGTTACAGTCCTCTGTCTTAAAGGTTCTCCACCAAGGACATTGGAGTATAGTGAGAACGAAACAACTTGCTCGTCAGCACTGTACTTGGTTCGGAATCGATGCCGCGATTACGAATATGTGCTCTTCTTGCGTGGTGTGTGCCGAACAACAAGCAGCACCACCGCGGAAATTCTTTGCATGGCCAAAAGCCACTTTCCGTTGGCAACGATTACACATCGATTTTGCTGGTCCATTATGGAATGCTCGATGGTTGGTTGTGATAGATTCATTCAGTAATTTTCCTTTTGTTGCCAGGATGTCTTCCACGACGTCATCTGCCACCATCCAAGCGTTATCTGCTATCTTTTGCATTGAAGGTCCTCCACAGACAATTGTTTCCGACAATGGTTCACAATTCATGTCCGCAGAATTTCAGTCATTCTGCAAGGCCAATGGTATTCAACATCTGACATCCGCGCCGTTTTCGCCTCAGTCAAACGGTGCCGCTGAACGACTGGTCAGGACTTTCAAGTCACAGAAGTTGAAGTTGAAAGAGTCGCATTCTCGGGAGGAAGCGTTATTGCTGTTTTTGTCCTCGTATCGCTCTCAGCCCCGAGATGGTCGCTTGCCGGCTGAGTTGCTCAACGGTCGCCATCATCGAACCTTGATGTCTTTGCTACATCCGCCGCATCAGGTTCCTGTGCAGCGGCAGACACCTGCTTTTGCCCCAGGCGACGTTTTCTACTATCGCAACTGTCGAGGTTCCCGGCGTTGGCTCGCAGGGCGCATTCTTCGCTGCCTCGGATGCGCTATGTATCTGGTTTTGGGGGCCTCTGGTGAGGTGCGCCGGCATCTCAATCAGCTGCGCCTCTGTCGTCGCACGGGTTCTGCCGCTCCCTGACTGCTTTCAGCGACAGTGTCGTCCGGTCAGCGCCCTGGGGACCCAACTACTGGCTCGCCTCATCCCCAGGTGTTACTGACGCTGCCTTCCATTTTGCACCATGGCGACGCGCCGCCACCGCCGCCTGTTCTCCCGCCGGCGACGCCCGCAGTGGACGCTTCGCTGCAGCCGGCGGGCGCCTCCCTGGGTCACGCGCCGCCGATCGCTCCCCGTGACCAGTTGTCCTCCGACATGGAACTCTTGCTCGCTCCGGACCATATGTCGTCTTCGCCCGTCGGGTGCCCCTGCCCGATGGAGGTCGGCCCTTCGGCCCCTCCTGTCTCTCTACGGGCGCATACACCGCATGTTGGCGTGCACCCTGGAGTAGGTTTTCAGGCGTTCCCTAGCTCCCCGCGGTCCGAATGGCAGGGTGCGGGTGGCACAGCCTCGCCTGTTGTTAGGCTCCCCACCGCGTCGCATACGTCAACATGGGGTCCTCCCCACGGCGGGCGGAGGCCTTATACCACACCCGTCCGCCGGTTTGCGGGGGAGGAATGTGGCGTTACCGCCAGACACCACACTTGCTAGGTGGTAGCCTTTAAAGCGGCCGCGGTCCGCTAGTATACGTCGGACCCGCGTGTCGCCACTATCAGTGATTGCAGACCGAGCGCCGCCACACGGCAGGTCTAGAGAGACTCCCTAGCACTCGCCCCAGTTGTACAGCCGACTTTGCTAGCGATGGTTCACTGTCTACATACGCTCTCATTTGCAGAGGCGACAGTTTAGCATAGCCTTCCTCTACGTCATTTGCTACGACCTAGCAAGGCGCCATATTCAGTTACTGTAAGTACTATCTTCAAGAATGTATTCTGAACAGATAATATTGTGACTCATGTACCGTCAAGAGCGACGTTCATCATTAATGGATTAAAGTTAAGTATCAAACTAATTACGTCCGCTTTCTGAGTTCTCATTCCTTGTCATGTTCCAGACCTCACGTCAGTATAGTTCTTCCCTCCTCACGCCAGCCTGCGTGAGCTAAAACGCGTGCATTTCGGCCTCCTCTCGTAACACGGTGTTGGCTCTTCTGCTAACACAAAAAATACTCGCGTCGTTGCACAACTGACGCAGCCTGTGCGGCAGTTCTTCGAATGGACCATCCCGCCACTCGGAAGGCCACAATTTGGCGCCTTTGAAACTCGCTCAGTTGGCTGTAGAAAGCACGAGTGACGTTGTTGCCAGCTTCCTTTACACTTTTGCACCATACTGAGCCTTCTGGCTGTGAGCCCTCTCCATTAAATGGTAGAAATGGTTGGCGTTCTGGCAGCTCTGTCACTACATTATCTGTTTATAGACGACATAGAAACCATTATCAGTACATCCACTACCCCACCAGTTGACATATGCCGTCATCGGATCAAACTCGACATCGTCTTTCCAGGTGTACTTATTTTTTCCCCGCAGTGTATGTTTGAACTAGTTTTATTATCGGCATGGGGATATGACAGAATATTCAATATGAACTCCCTGTTCTAAGTACAAGTCCATAGTTCTGATAGGTTATCGAAAAACTTCCGACCAATAGTGTACCTACAGAGTTTCAGATGACGACTGCACAGCCCAATGAATAGGACACCTCTCCTAGTTTTTAACACTCACTGCTGTTGCATTTTAAGGGCACTGTTTGTGACGTGGCAAACTTCAATAGGGATGAAAGAACACATGGTCTCATTCACTGAATTCCCGGGAAGGCACAATGACAGCAGCTTGTCTGTATGTGCGAACTAATTCGATGCGACAATACGGAGTAGATGACTTGGCTTCGTGCCCTATCACGTCTTCCTCAGGAGTGGGCTCTACAACTACGCCGCGGCGAATTTTACAAGCAAAAACTTCGATAGATGATTTATCCACTGATATGTTTTGTCTCCGTACCCTAGAGGTTCTTATAAATAACTCTGTACTTAAAATATTGCGAATTACCTCTACAAAGGAACTGAGAGAGTGGAATCAAGCAACAACTTCAAATGAACAACTTATTATTGTGATTATCTGAGAGGCAGGCAACATGTTTCGAAAATGTGGGACAGAGGAGCAATGGCGGGAGGGGGCGGGGTATTCTGGTAGTATCGAGTACTTTTAATATTTTTGAAGACGAACGGGGACTTGCAGGGGCCATGAAAAGTTCCAGTACGGACCCTGTTAGTCCTGCATAATACCAGCTTTTAAATCATTTTATTGAAAGAGAGACACCTGAGATAGAGGCGGGAGACTACCGACCCCTTTGCCCCTGGGTATGGGCGCCCTTGACAGAGGTAGAGGATACAGTTCCTCCTTTCACCTGTGGAAGGAAGAAAGAACAGGGTTGAACTTCCTGTCGACAATATGACCATTATACGCTGCTGGCTGTGAAAGCACCACGTGACAAACTGGTATGAAGCGAACTGTATGCTTGGAAACGCAAATGATTATTATTTCACTGCAAGTGCACAAAGTAGGTGGAATCGAAGATTATGCACCGAGTGTCAGTTTTAAAATCGCAAGTGAATGATGACTGTGAGAAGATCGTGGTTATGCCTCGTATAAGGAGAAGAATTGTCTATCAACAAGTGTCATCTAGCTGTGATACACTGTCCAGTCACCTGTCAAAATTCTGAACAACCAGCTTTCAGAGCGCGGACCGCTGCGAGACATACGGGAAGAGAGTCCATGAGGTTCTAGAAGGTAATGATAGGAATTTGGACCCATGCCGTCTCCAATAGAATGGCCACATGCGCAAGGTTTCTCAGTTGGGGAATCATGACGCTAACATCTCGATCGAGGTGGTCCCACATATTCTCGATTTGGTTTAACTCCGAGGAGTTTGGTGGGCAGGGGAATATGGTAAACTCATCCTGCTGTTCGAAACACGCACATACCCCACGAGCTGTGTGATACGTTTCCTTGCCGTACTGCTAGAACTACTGCGTCGAGAGAAAACAAACTGCTTATAGAGATACGTTTGTTTGTATGACCATCTTCCGCAGCAGCTGTTAACATCTGTTCTTATAGGTTATCTGTCTTGAGCTGACTGCCATGTAATCAAAAAGAATTACACCAGACGCGTTTCGCATTTATTTACAAAGCATCTTCTGTGGCATTCTGCAAATTGGATACATACGTTTGTACATTTATTTTTTTGATTCTTTCAGGTTAAAAACAGCGTTTTCTTTATGAAATTCGTCTTTAAGCTACTTACGGTGTTTCTTTACACAGTCTGCACCTTCCCGTCTTGCTAGCAGTGGTTGGTGTCGACAGGCTTCATTTTGCATGTGCAGCTTTTGGCATTTTGCGTTATTTCCTGCGCTGCACTATTTATAATGGACTTTCTTAACTGTTTTTCATCCATCACTGCAACAGTGTTTATGCCTATTCGTTTGTTTTCGTTCACGTTGTGGGTGTTGCCAATCTATGAAAAGATTTCGTGTGTGTGTGTGTGTGTGTGTGTGTGTGTGTGTGTGTGTGTGTGTAAGAGAGAGAGAGAGAGAAAGAGAGTTAGTGAAATTGTCTTGTATGTAGATATAGACGTGAGAGAGGTGGTTGGTTTTTTTTTCTCAAGAGGGGAGGGGGAGAGAACGACGGGGATGGCCTGGACAGTGATTATGGGATAGATCTGGGAGAGAATGGTAGTGGTAAATGGAGCCTGTGGTTATATTTGTACTTTTAATGTTATATTAAATGGTCAATCAGTTTAAAGATGTGTGATTTGCCAAGTTGATCTGATCCTTTATGAGTTGTTTCTTTTCTGTTATGGTTTCAGATGTGGTAATTTTCCTGTTAGGTGAGGAGGTGTTTTTTGTTGTTATTTATCCTTGTGATTTCCATGTCTGTGTCTCTGGTTGTAGTTTTATGTTGGTGTTGCTGTAAGTGTTCTGCAAGAGTTGAATGATTTGTTCTATACTTCCATGCTCTTACATGTTCTTTGTATCTGGTGTCAAATGATTGTTGCGTGATATTTGCTTTCAGTCCGATGGAGCATAAAACGCGACTCATCTGAAAGGGCCGCCTAGAAGTCAAGTTGCGGTATTGACGTGCGAATTCCAGCTTTCGTCGCCGATGAGCAGTAGTCAGGATGGGTGCATGAACCAGAACCAGGCACGTTTTGCAAAGACCCATACGCAGCAACGGTCACTGGACAGTCGATGCGGAGACACTGTTGGTAGCCCCTTGTTTCATTTGGGCAGTCAGCTGCTCAACAGTTGCACCTCTATTCACCCGTACACGTATCCACAGCCGTCATTAACTTCTATCATCTATGACCTGTGGTGCACCACAGTTGTCTCCGCACCAGCTTTTGTTAGCGCCATTTTGCCATGCATGCTATACGTATACCACTGCAGCTTGCGAATAGCTTACAAACCTAGCTGTTTCGGAAATGCTTCCACCCTTGGCCGGAAATCAAGTAATAATGACTCCTCGGACGTCAGATAAATCGCTCCATTTTCACATTACAACAGTGACTGCACAGTTTCCTGCGTTCCCTCAACATGCCTTCTGTACCATCCACTGCTAGTGCTGCCATCTGTGAATGCTTATTGCGTCTTGAGGTCGAGCATGGGTCGTGGTGGCATTAATATGGCAAGACCGTATACGTATATAACTGGAACAAGCCCTGATTGGCTGGAGTGGTGGCCAATGGTACCACAACCGCCGACACTTTCACTTTGCAGCTATCACTGCTGTGTCTAGCAGCTGTAGTCTTGCCCCATGCTTTCCGGTGGGCTTTCTAATCCGCCAGGCTGGGATGCCATACCTCTTGAATCTGAAATTCGTAATGGCTGGAAGTGCTCAGAATGGTATTTTGGGAGATGCACTGCTGTGCACTTACGCCCGCCAGCTGGTATGAGGAACAGGGAACGTCTTGCGTTATACAAGGCACAGTGATGTGGGCAATGCTGACCATGACTACAGTGGCAGCGTGGATATCCCTATCTCCGTGACTATTAGTATTCCTGGTGGTCGTCTTGGACACAGATTGTATCTGTGCACTTATGAGGATGGTAAAGGAGGGTATTCTGGTTCTGGGTGTACCACTGGTGGGTGGCAGTGGTGCGAGTACTAGGTATTTGATCAAGTTGATTTGTATGGTGGTGCTCAGACTCCTTTATGTGCGTCGACTGAGGTGTCCAAGTGTCTTTTGCTGCATAGGGGTATACTCATTCTGCAATCCATAGTAGTTAGCACTGTAATTGCTGGGCCCAGGGTTCCTGAGGCTGTAGGGCCGGGAGACACAGGTGGATTTGTTGTTGCGTCACATGGAGGAAGTCCTCTGGGCTACATGCTGTCTTGCATGTTCTCAGAAAAGGTGTAAGCAATGCTGTTGTGGTGGAGATTCGCACAGCTTTCAATATTAGATGCTTAAAAATTTCCATCGTACGTTTTACTTCACCAATGCAGGATGGGTTTAATGGCACACAAGTAGAGTGCTTAACAATAGTTGATAAACAGGAACGTTTGAAAACAGTTGCTGTGAGTTTGGGTCCATTGTCAGAAACCATAGTTCAGGGATACAGTTCTATAGCTAGTGTGTTTATAGTAGCTTCTGTTGTTGTGGATGATATGATTATCACATGAGTATTTGGAGTAGGCATTAACAGTTAGTAGCAGAAGACAGGTCTGTTCTGAAGTCCGAGTGGATGGAGTCCGAATATTGGCTGGGGTGGGCCAGTGGACGAACGATTGGGGTGTTGCTGCGTAATTTAGGATTAAAGCTGGGCCGCTCTGTGCTATGACTTTCATTTCCTGTTTAAGCCTGGTCAGTAAGCGTGTAGTCTTCCTTGGGCTTTCATCCACAAAATTTCACATGCCCCAAAGTAAAGTAGTTCTAGAAACTGTGGTCTTAATGTGACCTGGGTGATGACGCATTGTGTATTTGTCTCGGCGCTTATTATGAGGACATCGTTAATGAGTGCTATATCATGGCATATGCTGGGCAAGAGCTATAAATGTGTTATACAACTGTGAAGCACTTAGTGAATGATTTGTCGTAGAGTCGGGTTCCGGCGCATATCTATGGCGATTCAATGTGCCATTGTAAGAAATCCTGTCCACATTCTGCGCTTATGTGAAGACATGCGATTTCCTGCTGGTCAAAAGCCGGATCCAGTTCCGCGGGAAGGGGAGATACGGCGTCAGCGTTGGCGTGTTGTGCTGTTGACTTCTACTTATAAGAGCTTAGGAAATGTACACAACATTGCAGACGTTGCGCCGTTCAATCACGAAAATTACAGAGCGGCCTGAAGTGCCATCAGTACTTAATGGTCTGCATTTGAAGTGAACTTTGTCCTGAACTTCTTAAATGCGAATATAGTTACTATACCCTCTGTCGCTATCTGAGCATAATTCCTTTGGCCGGGCGTCGTCTTTCTTTATGCATAGGTGATCGGTGTTAGTCGCTAGACGCTTATATGGCCAGCATTGCCCACTTGGTATGTGTCCAGTTAAACACTATTAACGCTGAACCTCTTGCTGTGGTTCTATGATTACCTGACTTGTCGGACTGGCCTCATGTGATGCGCAGATGCATTCGTCTTCGGGCTGCTGTGGAGAAAATTACTCTCGTAGCAGATCTGGTCAACGGCTCGGATGCATTTCGGTGTTGTCAGTGGTCCAGTTCCAGGATGAGCCGATTGCAGGATTGACGCGCCTCCTAGCAGAAAATACCGGCAGTCTGCCGAAATCTGTCTCGCAGTAGCAGGATGCTTCTATGTTCGAGCAGCAGACGACTTGAATATAGCCTGGGAAGTCGCAGAGCGAGCTCACGGGCCCACTTCTGCACCCTCTGCGGCCCTACGATGAGAGTGTCGTCGACTTTTCCCCACACCATGGCCGCATGCTATAACACTGGTCTGGCCAGTGACGTGGAGGCAGCGGTGACCAAGGATTAAGCGGAGGATACGAGGTGCGGAGGCACCACAGTGCTCTGTTTCTGACGTTACCTACATGTGGCGCCCATGTGAGTCTTCGACCGGGGACCATCCCGAGGTATTTCACTGTCCATGGAATGCTGACAGGCGACAGATCTGGCGGCAGTAATCTTCCAGGTGAAGATTACTGCCCGGCTCTTCGCAGCTTTGAATTTCGAGCGCAACATCGTCAACCACGAGCTCCCGATCTGGAAGAGGCGTCTCTGGAGGAAGCTGCGTGTGAGGAGCGCAGTGCCGCTGGCCTGTAGTGACAGGTTTACTTGCATCACCCGCAGTGCGTCGGCAGAGCACCGGGAGTGCCAGAAGGGACCGAGCACCGACGCCCTACGGCACTCCTGCAAGTATCTGCAGCAGAGCGGGTGACCCGTCGTCTATACTCACGTGGAAGGTCCTCTCAGCAAGGTAGGTCCGAAGAAGGACCACATGGGACGTGACAACTCCGTGAACAAAGAGTCTGTACACGAGGCAATCGTGCCATCTACATCTACATTTATACTCGGCAAGACACCCAACGGTGTGTGGTGGAGGGCACTTTACTTGCCACTGTCATTACCTCCCTCCCCTGTTCCAGTCGCGTATGGTTCGCGAGTAGAACGACTGCCGGAAAGCCTCAGTGCGCGCTCGAATCTCTCTAATTTTACATTCGTGATCTCCTCGGGAGGTACAAGTAGGGGGAAGCAATATATTCGATACCTCATCCATAAACGCACCCTCTCGAAACCTGGACAGCAAGCTACACCGCGATGCAGAGCGCCTCTCTTGCAGAGTCTGCCACTTGAGTTTGCTAGACATCTCCGTAACGCTATCACGCTTACCAAATAACCCTGTGACGAAACGCGCCGCTCTTCTTTGGATCTTCTCTATCTCTTCTGTCAACCCGACCTGGTACGGAACTCACACTGATGAGCAACACACAAGTACAGGTCGAACGAGTGCCTTGTAAGCCATCTCCTTTGTTGCTGGACTACATTTTCTAAGGACTCTCCCCATGAATTTCAACCTGGCACCCGCCTTACCAACAATTAATTTTATATGATCATTCCACTTCAGATAGTTCCGCACGCATACTCCCAGATATTTTACAGAAGTAACTGCTATCAGTGTTTGTTCCGCTATCATATAATCATACAATAAAGGATCCTTCTTTCTATGTATTCGCAATACATTACATTTGTCTATGTTAAGGGTCAGTTGCCACTCCCTGCACCAAGTGCCTATCCGCTGCAGATCTTCCTGCATTTCGCTACAATTTTCTAATGCTGCAACTTCTCTGTATACTACAGCATCATCCGCGAAAGGCCGCATGGAGCTTCCGAAACTATCTACTAGGTCATTTATATATATTGCGAAAAGCAACGGGGCCAAAACACTCCCGTGTGGCACGCCAGAGGTTACTTTAACGTCTGTAGACGTCTCTCCATTGAGAACAACATGCTGTGTTCTGTTTGCTAAAAACTCTTCAATCCAGCCACACAGCTGGTCTTATATTCCGTAGGCTCTTTGTTTATCAGGCGACAGTACGGAACTGTATCGAACGCCTTCCGGAAGCCAAGAAAAATAGCATCTACCTGGGAGCCTGTATCTAATGTTTTCTGGGTCTCATGAACAAGTAAAGCGAGTTGGGTCTCACACGATCGCTGTTTCCGGAATCCATCCTGATTCCTACAGAGTAGATTCTGGGTTTCCAGAAATGACATGATACGCGAGCAAAAAACATGTTCTAAAATTCTACAACAGATCGACGTCAGAGATATTGGTCTATAGTTTTGCGCATCTGCTCGACGCCCCTTCTTGAAGACTGGCACTACCTGTGCTCTTTTCCAATCATTTGGAACCCTGCGTTCCTCTAGAGACTTGCGGTACACGCCTGTTAGAAAAGGGGCAAGTTCTTTCGCGTACTATGTGTAGAATCGAATTGGTATCCCGTCAGGTCCAGTGGACTTTCTTCTGTTGAGTGATTTCAGTTCTTTTTCTCACAAGGAGTCAGAAGCATTAGACACGTCGAGAAGCACCACCCCAAGGTAACCTGTTGTTTCCAGCGCCCTCAGCGCCGGTTCCACCAGCCGCATCAGGTGGTGAGAGTTGGAGCGGCCGCTACGAAATCCAGATTGTTTGTCTGCTAATGAGTCATTCAGCAGTGATATCATTCCCCAGTGCCAACGTCACACCGATGCTGGAATTGCGCCCAGAGCGAGCACTCGCGCTGGCGACGATGGTGTGAGGCGGAGATCCGAGTGCAGCCCTTGCGTGAAGGCGCCCTAAAAAACACGCTGGCGTCCGAAGGTACTGAATGTCTTTTTTTCATGCCTAGTTTATTGGGTGTATGATATTGGCCATTTGTGGAAGAACAAATAGTAATTCGCTTTCCTCAAAAAGCTTGGAGCTCTTGTAATTTTCGGGGAGAGTATAAGGAATCGATAGTAGCCACTTTGCGATCATCTTTGATTAGCACGTGCAAAAAAGTGGTCGACATGCTCCTGGATAAATTGCCACTTGTCTAACGGCACATAGTATGGCAAACAGCTTGGCAGGTTTTCACAGGTGTTTCTGGCACATACCTCCCGTAACTGTTAAGTCATTTAAATACACTCCTGGAAATGGAAAAAAGAACACATTGACACCGGTGTGTCAGACCCACCATACTTGCTCCGGACACTGCGAGAGGGCTGTACAAGCAATGATCACACGCACGGCACAGCGGACACACCAGGAACCGCGGTGTTGGCCGTCGAATGGCGCTAGCTGCGCAGCATTTGTGCACCGCCGCCGTCAGTGTCAGCCAGTTTGCCGTGGCATACGGAGCTCCATCGCAGTCTTTAACACTGGTAGCATGCCGCGACAGCGTGGACGTGAACCGTATGTGCAGTTGACGGACTTTGAGCGAGGGCGTATAGTGGGCATGCGGGAGGCCGGGTGGACGTACCGCCGAATTGCTCAACACGTGGGGCGTGAGGTCTCCACAGTACATCGATGTTGTCGCCAGTGGTCGGCGGAAGGTGCACGTGCCCGTCGACCTGGGACCGGACCGCAGCGACGCACGGATGCACGCCAAGACCGTAGGATCCTACGCAGTGCCGTAGGGGACTGCACCGCCACTTCCCAGCAAATTAGGGACACTGTTGCTCCTGGGGTATCGGCGAGGACCATTCGCAACCGTCTCCATGAAGCTGGGCTACGGTCCCGCACACCGTTAGGCCGTCTTCCGCTCACGCCCCAACATCGTGCAGCCCGCCTCCAGTGGTGTCGCGACAGGCGTGAATGGAGGGACGAATGGAGACGTGTCGTCTTCAGCGATGAGAGTCGCTTCTGCCTTGGTGTCAATGATGGTCGTATGCGTGTTTGGCGCCGTGCAGGTGAGCGCCACAATCAGGACTGCATACGACCGAGGCACACAGGGCCAACACCCGGCATCATGGTGTGGGGAGCGATCTCCTACACTGGCCGTACACCACTGGTGATCGTCGAGGGGACACTGAATAGTGCACGGTACATCCAAACCGTCATCGAACCCATCGTTCTACCATTCCTAGACCGGCAATGGAACTTGCTGTTCCAACAGGACAATCCACGTCCGCATGTATCCCGTGCCACCCAACGTGCTCTAGAAGGTGTAAGTCAACTACGCTGGCCAGCAAGATCTCCGGATCTGTCCCCCATTGAGCATGTTTGGGACTGGATGAGGCGTCGTCTCACGCGGTCTGCAGGTCCAGCACGAACGCTGGTCCAACTGAGGCGCCAGGTGGAAATGGCATGGCAAGCCGTTCCACAGGACTACATCCAGCATCTCTACGATCGTCTCCATGGGAGAATAGCAGCCTGCATTGCTGCGAAAGGTGGATATACACTGTACTAGTGCCGACATTGTGCATGCTCTGTTGCCTGTGCCTATGTGCCTGTGGTTCTGTCAGTGTGATCATGTGATGTATCTGACCCCAGGAATGTGTCAATAAAGTTTCCCCTTCCTGGGACAATGAATTCACGGTGTTCTTATTTCAATTTCCAGGAGTGTATTTAGTACAAGTAGATCAACAGAGTAGAAGAGATGCCAAAAGGCAAGCGCAAGTATTTGTACCAGCCGAACAGAATGTTCATAACACTTTTTTTCCATTCTCCCTTCCAAGGAAGTGAGCGGGTTCTCTGAGCTCCAGTCTATTATGGAATCGTGCTTCTTTACAGTCAAATATCCCAAAAGGCTGGAGGAAAGACAGTGGGAATTTCAACTAGGACTATTTAGAACGGGACTGCCATCTCCAGCATTCCCCTGATAAGCAGCTAAATGCCAAAAAATCTCGACTGCAACCGTGTATTTGGAACAATTTTGATTTATTTCTGGGACATTGTTGTTTTTTATCCGAGGAAAAAATTGAACGTTTGCGTGTGTGTGTCTGTGTGTGTCAACATAGGTTTAGAAAACATCGTTCGTGTGAAGCACAACTAGCTCTTTATTCACATGAAGTGTTGAGTGCTACTGACAAGGCATTTCAGATCGATTCCGTACTTCTGGATTTCCAAATGGCTTTTGACACTGTACCACACAAGTGGTTCGTAGTGAAATTACGTGCTTATGGAATATCGTCTCAGTTATGTGACTGGATTTGTGATTTCCTGTCAGAGAGGCCACAGTTCATAGTAATTGATGGAAAGTCATCGAGTAAAACAGAAATGATCAGAAGTGATTTCTGGCGTTTCCCAAGGTAGTGTTAGGCCCTTTGCTTTCCTTATCTATATAAACGATTTGGGAGACAATCTGAGCATCTGTCTTACGTTGTTTGCAGATGACGCTGTCGTTTATCGACTAAGAAAGTCATCAGAAGATCAAAACAAAATGCAAAACGATTTAGAAAAGATATCTGAATGGTGCAAAAAGTGGTAGTTGACCCTAAATAACGAAAAGTGTGAGGTCATCCACATGAGTGCTGAAAGGAACTCGTTAAACTTCAGTTACACGATAAATCAGTCTAATGTAAAAGCCGTAAATTCAACTAAATACCTAGGTATTACAATTACGAACAACTTAAATTGGAAAGAACACATAGAAAATGTTGTGGGGAACGCTAACCGAAGAATGCGTTTTATTGGCAGCACACTTAGAAAATGTAACAGACCTGCTAAGGAGACTGCCTACACTATGCTTGTCCATCCTCTTTTAGAATACTGCTGCGCGGTGTGGGATCCTTACCAGGTAGGACTGACGGAGTACATCGAAAAAGTTCAAAGAAAGGCAGCACGTTTTGTATTATCCCTAAATATGGGAGAGAGTGTCATAGAAATGATACAGGATTTGGGCTGGACATCATTAAAAGAAAGGAGTTTTCCGTTGCGACGGAATCTTCTCATGAAATTCCAATCACCTTCTCTTCCGAATGCGAAAATATTTTGTTGACACCGACCTACATAGGCAGGAACGATCACCACGATAAAATAAGGGAAATCAGGGCTCGTAGGGAGAGATATAGGTGTTCATTCTTTCCGCGCGCTATGCGAGACTGGAATAATAGACAATTGTGAAGGTGGTTCGATGAACCCTCTGCCAGCCACTTAACTGTGATTTGCCGACTATCCATGTAGATTTAGATGTAGATCAGTGTGTGTGTTTTACCATACAGACAGTTTCCTTTTAATACTTTTCATTCTCCACATAGAGCTGGTTGTCCAGTAAGTACCCAGTGGAGAGTCAGGGACGTCCCAGCTAAACACCAGGTGAGCTCTTCCTGGGACAGAGACAGTCCCGGCTGGGAATATTAAGAGGGGGCATACAGTTCCAGCATTTGCCTTACAACCAAGAGAAACCTTCGTCGTAACCGGGGGGATGGGAATATTAAATATGTAATTTTTTTACTTTAAGAAATAATGCAAATCAGCCACATTTTAAGTATTTTCATTTATACCAACAAGAGTCTTCAGTTGGCGTAATACCCTGTTCGGAGTACTTCAGCGTGGGCTATGTACATCGCAGGACTCTGAAACATCGTAGGTATGTTCATTAATCGGTGAGCTCGCTGGGTATGTTCAAATAAATAATAGCTCCACTTTCTGACACCAGATGAAAATATGGCATTGTAAGCAGTCAGAACGTGTTGTGGGTGCGGGAAAAGGTGGTTCTAGCACATTTATTAGGATATGGTCACAAGTTACAACGTGTGTTCAAAGTGGTTTCCCGACTCGGTAACACGCTGCATCCATAACACAGTCGAAAGTTCCTGACAGCATATACTGTGTAAGCTAAGCGATAGGTTGTCATACGCTGTCCTTCAGATCAGGAGAGGTCCAGGTACATCCGTGATAGACACAGTATTTCACATAACCTCCACAACTAGAAGTCACGTGGATTTAGGTCGGGTATCTGGAACGTCACACATCTTGAAATTGTCTAGAGATGATGAAGGTTTCTCGAAGCAAATCTTTCACTCCGGTTCTAGGCGCTGCAGTCCGGAACCGCTCTGCTGCTACGGTCACAAGTTCGAATCCTGCCTCGGGCATGGATGCGTGTGATGTCCTTAGGTTAGTGAGGTTTAAGTAGTTCTAAGGTCTAGGGGACTGATGACCTCAGGTGTTAAGTCCCATAGTGCTTTGAATTTTTTTCACCTGTCATCGCATCCTGTGCTCGAAAGTCTGTAACTGCCTACTGCACACCCTCGCCCAACAGCAACTGTGGGTCATTCGAGGCCTTTTTTAAGGGACTGAAGACTTGATAATCGCGTGGGGAGAGATCAGGAAGTTAGGACGTGTGCTCCGGTGTCTCCCACGCTAGTTCGCGTAGCTTCTGTGTTACGACATTTGCGACATGGGGGCGTGCGTTATCATGAAGCACCACCGAATTTGACGGACCATTCCAGAACGGTGGATTTCGACAGACATGCTACCCCTTACACATTCTTCATTCTCTGATGGAGGACTACCGGTGTTTCTCCTTGGACAGCCAAGAAAAGAATAAGAGTACATGGGGTTTATTCGGACGCATTTGGTAATAACGTTGCCATAGTTTACGTTCCCGCATTTCCCGCAGGCACGCCAGTAAGACACGAATGCCACACTAGCCCCTAACTACATGTCGGTGCTTACACACCTCATCCGAGTCGCGCTACGTTCTATATACGCTGCAGCAAGCCCTCGCACGGGAACTTTTCGATCATCCCTTATATTCTACCCACAATTAATAAATTAGATATATTATACAGACATTTATAATGAATAATGACAGACCATACATGATCCAGACTTCATTATGCACATCTGATTGGCTCACATTGTATATGACAACAGAAATACAGGGTGGTCCATTGATAATGACCGAGTCCAATTATCTCACGAAATATGCATCAAACGAAAAAACTACGAAGAACGAAACTCGTATAGCTTGAAGGGGGAAACCAGATGGCGCTATGGTTGGCCCGCTAGATGGCACTGCCATAGGTCAAACGGATATCATCTGCGATTTTTTAAAAAAATAGGAAACCCCATTTTCTATCACATATTCGTGTAATGCGTAAAGAAATATGATTGTTTTAGTTGGACCACTTTTATCGCTTTGTGATAGATGGCGCTGTAATAGTCACAAGCGTATAAGTACGTGGTATCACGTAACATTCTGCCAGTGCAGACGGAATTTGCTTCGTGATACATTACCCGTTTTAAAATGGACCGTTTACCAATTGCGGAAAAGGTCGATATCGTGTTGATGTATGGCTATTGTGATCAAAATGCCCAACGGGCGTGTGCTATGTATGCTGCTCCGTATCCTGGACGACATCATCCAAGTGTCCGGACCGTTCGCCGGGTAGTTACGTTATTTAAGGAAACAGGAAGTGTTCAGGCACATGTGAAACGTCAACGACGACCTGAAACAAATGATGATGCCCAAGTAGGTGTTTTAGCTGCTGTCGCGGCTAATCCGCACATCAGTAGCAAACAAATTGCGCGAGAATCGGGAATCTCAAAAACGTCGTTGTTGAGAATGCTACATAAGCATCAATTGCACCCGTATCATATTTCTATGCACCAGGAATTGTATGGCGACGACTTTGAACGTCGTGTACAGTTCTACCACTGGGCACAAGAGAAATTACGGAACGATGACAGAGTTTCTTGCACGCGTTCTATTTAGCAACGAAGCGTCATTCACCAACAGCGGTAACGTAAACCGGCATAAAATGCACTATTGGGCAACGGAAAAAGTGGAACATCAGCGACCTTGGCGCGTTAATGTATGGTGCGGCATTATGGGAGGAAGGATAACTGGCCCCCATTTTATCGATGGCAATCTAAATGGTGCAATGTATGCTGAATTCCTACGTGATGTTCTACCGATGTTACTTCAAGATGTTTCACTGCATGACAGAATGGCGATGTATTTCCAACATGATGGATGTCCGGCACATAGCTCGCGTGCGGTTGAAGCAGTATTGAATAGCATATTTCATGACAGGTGGATTGGTCGTCGAAGCACCATACCATGGCCCGCACGTTCACCGGATCCGACGTCCCCTTATTTCTTTCTGTGGAGAAAGTTGAAGGATATTTGCTATCGTGATCCACCGACAACGCCTGACAACATGCGTCAGCGCATTGTCAATGCATGTGCGATCATTACGGATGGCGAACTACTCGCTATTGAGAGGAATGTCGTTACACGTATTGCCAAGTTCAAAAATGGCTCTGAGCACTATGGGACTTAACATCTATGGTCATCAGTCCCCTAGAACTTAGAACTACTTAAACCTAACTAACCTAAGGACAGCACACAACACCCAGCCATCACGAGGCAGAGAAAATCCCTGACGCCGCCGGGAATTGAACCCGGGAACCCGGGCGTGGGAAGCGAGAACGCTACCGCACGACCACGAGATGCGGGCTATTGTCAAGTGCAATGAGGTTGACGGACATCATTTTGAGCATTTATTGCATTCATGTGGTATTTTCAGGTAATCATGCTGTAACAGCATGCATTATCAGAAATGATAAGTTCACAAAGGTACATGTATCACATTGGAACAACCGAAATAAAATGTTCAAACGTACCTATGTTCTGTATTTTAATTTAAAAATCCTACCTGTTACCATCTGTTCCTCTAAAATTGTGAGCCATATGTTTGTGACTATCACAAAGCGCAAAAAGTGGTCCAACTAAAACATTCATATCTCTTTACGTACTACACGAATATGTAATAAAAATGGGGGTTCCTATTTAAAAAAAAACGTAGTTGATATCCGTTTGACCTATGGGACCACCATCTAGCGGACCAACCATAGCGCCATCTGGTTTCCCCCTTCAAGGTAGACAAGTTTCGTTCTTTGTAGTTTTTTCGTTTGACGCTTATTTCGTGAGATATTTGGCCCGGTCACGATTAATGGACCACCCTGTATATGGTTTTTTTTTCATTTGTTAATAGCATTAACCATGGACCTTGCCGTTGGTGGAGAGGCTTGCGTGCCTCAGCGATACAGATGGCCGTACCGTAGGTGCAACCACAACGGAGGGGTATCTGTTGAGAGGCCAGACAAACATGTGGTTCCTGAAGATGGGCAGCAGCCTTTTCAGTAGTTGCAGGGGCAACAGTCTGGATGATTGACTGATCTGGCCTTGTAACATTAACCAAAACGGCCTTGATGTGCTGGTACTGCGAACGGCTGAAAGCAAGGGGAAACTACAGCCGTAATTTTTCCCGAGGACATGCAGTTTTACTGTATGATTAAATGATGATGGCGTCCTCTTGGGTAAAATATTCCGGAGGTAAAATAGTCCCCCATTCGGATCTCCGGGCGGGGACTACTCAAAAGGACGTCGTTATCAGGAGAAAGAAAACTGGCGTGGAATGTCAGATCCCTTAATCGGGCAGGTAGGTTAGAAAATTTAAAAAGGGAAATGGATAGGTTAATGTTAGATATAGTGGGAATTAGTGACGTTCGGTGGCAGGAGGAACAAGACTTTTGGTCAGGTGATTACAGGGCTATAAATACAAAATCAAATAGGTGTAATGCAGGAGTAGGTTTAATAATGAATAAAAAAAATAGGAGCGCGGGTTAGCTACTACAAACAGCATAGTGAACGCATTATTGTGCCCGGGTTCCCGGGTTCGATTCCCGGCGGGGTCAGGGATTTTCTCTGCCTCGTGATGGCTGGGTGTTGTGTACTGTCCTTAGGTTAGTTAGGTTTAAGTAGTTCTAAGTTCTAGGGGACTGATGACCATAGATGTTAAGTCCCATAGTGCTCAGAGCCATTTGAACCATCGCATTATTGTGGCGAAGATAGACACAAAGCCCATGCCTACTACAGTAGTACAAGTTTATATGCCAACTAGCTCTGCAGATGATGAAGAAATAGATGAAATGTATGACGAGATAAAAGAAATTATTCAGGTAGTGAAGGGAGACGAAAATTTAATAGTCATGGGTGACTGGAATTCGTCAGTAGGAAAAGGCAGAGAAGGAAACATAGTAGGTGAACATGGATTGGGGGGAAGAAATGAAACAGGAAGCCGCCTTGTAGAATTTTGCACTGAGCATAACTTAATCATAGCTAACACTTGGTTCAAGAATCATAAAAGAAGGTTGTATACCTGGAAGAATCCTGGAGATACTAAAAGGTATCAGACAGATTATATAATGGTAAGACAGAGATTTAGGAAAGTTTTAAATTGTAAGACATTTCCAGAGGCAGATGTGGATTCTGACCACAATCTATTGGTTATGAACTGCAGATTGAAACTGAAGAAACTGCAAAAAGGTGGGAATTTAAGGAGATGGGACCTGGATAAACTGAAACAACCAGAGGTTTTAGAGAGTTTCAGGGAGAGCATAAGGGAACAATTGACAGGAATGGGGGAAGGAAATACAGTAGAAGAAGAATGGGTAGCTCTGAGGGATGAAGTAGTGAAGGCAGCAGACGATCAAAAAGACAAGGGCTAATAGAAATCCTTGGGTAACAGAAGAAATATTGAATTTAATTGATGAAAGGAGAAAATACAAAAATGCAGTAAATGAAGCAGGCAAAAAGGAATACAAACGTCTCAAAAATGAGATCGACAGGAAGTGCAAAATGGCTAAGCAGGGATGGCTAGAGGACAAATGTAAGGATGTAGAGGCTTGTCTCACTAGGGGTAAGATAGATACTGCCTACAGGAAAATTAAAGAGACCTTTGGAGAGAAGAGAACCACTTATACGAATATCAAGAGCTCTGATGGAAACCCAGTTCTAAGCAAAGAAGGGAAGGCAGAAAGGTGGAAGGAGTATATAGAGGGTTTATACAAGGGCAATGTACTTGAGGACAATATTATGGAAATGGAAGAGGATGTAGATGAAGACGAAATGGGAGGTATGATACTGCGTGAAGAGTTTGACAGAGCACTGAAAGACCTAAGTCGAAACAAGGCCCCGGGAGTAGACAACATTCCATTAGAAAAACTGATGGCCTTGGGAGAACCAGTCATGACAAAACTCTACCATCTGGTGAGCAAGATGTATGAGACAGGCGAAATACCCTCAGACTTCAAGAAGAATATAATAATTCCAATCCCAAAGAAAGCAGGTGTTGACAGATGTGAAAATTACCGAACTATCAGTTTAATAAGTCACAGCTGCACAATACTAACACGAATTCTTTACAGACGAATGGAAAAACTGGTAGAAGCGGACCTCGGGGAAGATCAGTTTGGATTCCGTAGAAATACTGGAACACGTGAGACAATACTGACCTTACGACTTATCTTAGAAGAAAGATTAAGAAAAGGCAAACCTACGTTTCTAGAATTTGTAGACTTAGAGAAAGCTTTTGACAATGTTGACTGGAATACTCTCTTTCAAATTCTGAAGGTGGCAGGGGTAAAATACAGGGAGCGAAAGGCTATTTACAATTTGTACATAAACCAGATGGCAGTTATAAGAGTTGAGGGGCATGAAAGGGAAGCAGTGGTTGGGAAAGGAGTGAGACAGGGTTGTAGCCTCTCCCCGATGTTATTCAATCTGTATATTGAGCAAGCAGTAAAGGCAACAAAAGAAAAAGTCGGAGTAGGTATTAAAATTCATGCTGAAGAAATAAAAACTTTGAGCTTTGCCCATGACATTGTAATTCTGTCAGAGACAGCAAAGGACTTGGAAGAGCAGTTGAACGGAATGGACAGTGTCTTGAAAGGAGGATAGAAGATGAACATCATCAAAAGCAAAACGAGGATAATGGAATGTAGTCAAATTAAATCGGGTGATCCTGAGGGAATTAGATTAGGAAATGAGACACTTAAAGTAGTGAAGGAGTTTTGCTATTTATGGAGTAAAATAACTGATGATGGTCGAAGTAGAAAGGATATAAAATGTAGACTGGCAATGGCAAGGAAATCGCTTCTGAAGAAGAGAAATTTGTTAACATCGAGTATAGATTTAAGTGTCAGGAAGTCGTTTCTGAAAGTATTTGTATGGAGTGTAGCCATGTATGGAAGTGAAACATGGACGATAACTAGTTTGGACAAGAAGAGAATAGAAGCTTTCGATATGTGGTGCTACAGAAGAATGCTGAAGAAAAGGTGGGTAGATCACGTAACTAATGAGGAGGTATTGAATAGGATTGGGGAGAAGAGAAGTTTGTGGCACAACTTGACTAGAAGAAGGGATCGGTTGGTAGGACATGTTTTGAGGCGTCAAGGGATCACAAATTTAGCATTGGAGGGCAGCGTGGGGGGTAAAAATCGTAGAGGGAGACCAACAGATGAATACACTAAGCAGATTCAGAAGGATGTAGGTTGCAGTAAGTACTGGGAGATGAAGAAGCTTGCACAGGATAGAGTAGCATGGAGAGCTGCGTCAAACCAGTCTCAGGACTGAAGACCACAACAACAACAACAATAGCATTATGTTTTTTTTATAACTGTACTTGGTGTGTCTTTGCGTAAGTAAATTATGGAAGTTTCTCAGGAAAATTTGCTGTGTAACCCTCTTTCGTTATTTATAACGTCATTTGGGGATGCTATAGATTTTGAATTTTCTGTCGATGGACAGAGAAATGTGCTACCATCCAAAGGCACATTCTTACGAATAGTAGCCATCTGTGCAACGTTTCAAGCTATCCATCATTACAGAGCAGACAAGCCTCCGAACCCCAAGTTTGTGAAGAGTCGTGGACGTCCAACTATTTAGCGTCCAGTGACTGTTTCACTGTACTTGTACTTCTTTCCGTAGATCCTCACCAGCATTGCCGTTGTCGAGATACTCGTTCACAGGCTCTGCATAATAATAATGTACCCTTTGTCAAAGTCAATTATCTCAGTGGATTTCCCCATTTGCACCCCATATCTCCGCTTACTATAGACTTCCTCGTTATTGATGGTAATGCGTCAAGCCACCCTGGTGGATAAATTTTTTGCGAATAAAAACCAGCTAACACATAGAGTGGTCATCGAGGCCTGCAGATTTTCTGGATAACAAGCCTCTGATGAACTGGGGGTGGGGGGTGGGGGGGGGAGAGGGGGGGGGGGGACGAACTGCAGCCTGTCAACAAGTTTCTAGACCAACACAACAGATCTTGTTTAGGTTTGGTATTAACTGCCAATAGAGCTTTTGTAATATGTCATGCGGACACTTTCTCGTTGCTGTCGAAAATCAGAGTAATTAGGTTTGTCGTAGTCCCTATTAATTGCTTTGCTTTGGAAGAGTTTCACCACTTTTGTTAGTTTCTTATGATGTGCTTCTTCGGTTTCAGGCCCTTCTCAAAGACGTTTTACAGACATTGATCTATGTTTGAACATTAATCTTATTCTGTACACAATTTTGATGACTGATGAAAACCAATGTGCCGAGCGCACACCGTCCTCGGGAATTTGAAATACCGCCACCAGACGTACATCGTGTGACACGCCATGACGGCTGTGCCTCCGCAGCTGCGGACGGAGACTCTGCCCAGGTAGTCAATTCCTCGAATGCAGCCGAATAGAGAGGAAGGGGTCGTGAGCCATTATCATTGCCACGTTTGCGGAGAAGTGTACTTTCACGTTTAATTACCGACGTGAGGCGTGGCATATACACTGATCTGCCAAAACATTATGACCAACAGCTTGATAGCTTGTTTGTCCATCTTCGGGACGAAACACATCACTGACTCTGCTTTTCAGGGATCCCCCTGTTGGTAGGTTTGTAGAAATATGTGGCATTAGATGTGTACGCTTAGATCACGTAATTCGCGTAAGTAACGGGCCTCTAATTTGCATACGCGGTGATGGCGCCCGATAGCGACACAAATGTGTTCCACAGCATTTACATCAGGCGAACTTGGTCACCGAATCATCAACGTGAGTTCGCTATAATGCTCCTGAAGCGACTGTACCACGGTTCCGTCTCCGAGGAACGAAAAATTATGCTGCTGAAAGATGAAATCGCCGTCGGGGAAGATATCAATCATGAAGGGTTGCAGGTGGTTCGTAGCTGTCAGCGTGTTTTCCATTACCGCCAAAGATCCCATGCAAGCGCAGGAGAATATCTCCCATAGCATAATACTGCTCCCACCAGCCTAGTCCTTTGGCACACTGCACGTATCAAGCCGCCGTTCATGTCAATGACGGTGTTTGTTGAGATGAACATCGCCCTAGTGTAACAAAAATGTGATTCACCCGAAGAGCCGACATGTTTACATTGATCGACGGTCGAATCCAGATGGTCCCGTGCCCACTGCAATCATGACTGACGATGTTGTTGTGTCAACACGTGAACACATAGGTTGGTCTGGTGCAGAGCTCCATGTTCAACAATGTACGATGATACGTGTGCTCTGACACACTTGTGTGTGCACCAGCATTGTGCTCCTTCGGCAGAGATGCCACAGATCACCATCTATCCTACTTTACAGAGCAGAATCCCATGATCTGTGAAGAGTCGTGGACGTCCAACTATTTAGCGCCTAGTGGTAGTTCACAGTGATCCTTACTTTCGTAGATGCCCACGACAGTAGCACGTGAACATTCGACCAGCTTTTCCGTTTTCGAGATACTCGTTCACAGGCTCTGTTCAAAATTTTCAAATGTGTGTGAAATCTTATGGGACCTAACTGCTAAGGTCATCAGTCCCTAAGCTTACACACTACTTAACCTAAACTATCCCAAGGACAAACACACACACACCCATGCCCGAGGGAGGACTCGAACCTCCGCCGGGACCAGCCGCACAGTCCGTGACTGCAGCGCACAAGACCGCTCGGCTAACACAGGCTCTGCATAACAATTTTTGTATCCCTCCTGGATAGGCGGTGCGTGGGTCTGCTCCCGTCAACTGCTTCTGTAGTATAGGCCGAGAGTGAAGGAAGCGAGTAGGAGCAGAAGAGGTAAGGCATACATAACTTTAGCTAGGGTGAGCACCTAGGTGTCAAGCCGTAGTCAATGTCTAATCCTGTGAAGTTACAGGGTGTTTCAAAAATGACCGGTATATTTGAAACGGCAATAAAAACTAAACGAGCAGCGATAGAAATACACCGTTTGTTGCAATATGCTTGGGACAACAGTACATTTTCAGGCAGACAAACTTTCGAAATTACAGTAGTTACAATTTTCAACAACAGATGGCGCTGCGGTCTGGGAAACTCTATAGTACGATATTTTCCACATATCCACCATGCGTAGCAATAATATGGCGCAGTCTCTGAATGAAATTACCCGAAATCTTTGACAACGTGTCTGGCGGAATGGCTTCACATGCAGATGAGATGTACTGCTTCAGCTGTTCAATTGTTTCTGGATTCTGGCGGTACACCTGGTCTTTCAAGTGTCCCCACAGAAAGAAGTCATAGGGGTTCATGTCTGACGAATAGGGAGGCCAATCCACGCCGCCTCCTGTATGTTTCGGATAGCCCAAAGCAATCACACGATCATCGAAATATTTATTCAGGAAATTAATGACGTCGGCCGTGCGATGTGGCCGGGCACCATCTTGCATAAACCACGAGGTGTTCGCAGTGTCGTCTAAGGCAGTTTGTACCGCCACAAATTCACGAAGAATGTCCAGATAGCGTGATGCAGTAATCCTTTCGGATCTGAAAAATGGGCAAATGATTCCTTTGGAAGAAATGGCGGCCCAGACCAGTACTTTTTGAGGATGCAGGGACGATGGGACTGCAACATGGGGCTTTTCGGTTCCCCATATGCGCCAGTTCTGTTTATTGACGAAGCCGTCCAGGTAAAAATAAGCTTCGTCAGTAAACCAAATGCTGCCCACATGCATATCGTCGTCATCAATCCTGTGCACTATATCGTTAGCGAATGTCTCTCGTGCAGCAATGATAGCGGCGCTGAGGAGTTGCCGCGTTTGAATTTTGTATGGATAGAGGTGTAAACTCTGGCGCATGAGACGATACGTGGACGTTGGCGTCATTTGGACCGCAGCTGCAACACGGCGAACGGAAACCCGAGGCCGCTGTTGGATCACCTGCTGCACTAGCTGCGCGTTGCCCTCTGTGGTTGCCGTACGCGGTCGCCCTACCTTTCCAGCACGTTCATCCGTCACGTTCCCAGTCCGTTGAAATTTTTCAAACAGATCCTTTATTGTATCGCTTTTCGGTCCTTTGGTTACATTAAACCTCCGTTGAAAACTTCGTCTTGTTGCAAAAACACTGTGTTCTAGGCAGTGGAATTCCAACACCAGAAAAATCCTCTGTTCTAAGGAATAAACCATGTTGTCTACAGCACACTTGCACGTGAACAGAACACGCTTACAGCAGAAAGACGACGTACAGAATGGCGCACCCACAGACTGCGTTGTCTTCTATATCTTTCACATCACTTGCAGCGCCATCTGTTGTTGAAAATTGTAACTACTGTAATTTCGAAAGTTTGTCCGCCTGAAAATGTACTGTTGTCCCAAGCATGTTGCAACAAACGGTGTATTTCTATCGCTGCTCGTTTAGTTTTTATTGCCGTTTCAAATATACCGGTCTTTTTGAAACACCCTGTATGATGACTGTTCTGTATAATCTCAAAACTAACAAATACTCGTCGCTGTCCAAACTTAAACTGAACGTAACTAATACAAAGTGTCAATAGCAAGCTAGCCCACTCGATAGTAGAAGCGATATTTCCAGGCCGTCCACTCTTGATGAAATGGGGGAAATCAAGACGGCACCCGCTGAGCTCCACATCATCGGCCGGGGGCGCTGTGGTCGGCGTCGCTAGTCTTCTCTCGTAGTGCCAACTTACGAGAGCGTGCGCTTACGTTGTGGCATCGTAACTGTCAACGCCACAATAACAATCTGCTCTTTCTCAAAGTCACTTATCTCACTGGATTTCCGCATTTGCAGCCCATATGTCCGCTTACATACTTTCGTTACCGCATCACGTGCGCGCAACGCTGCCAGGGGGAATCCACCATCGCATTGGGCAGTGGTCATAACGTTTCGACTTATCGGTGTATGTATATTGGGTTGATTAGATTCCTGACGTCACTGTGAGTACAAACGCGCATTGACACACATACTAGAACGCAGAGTCAAGGCGAAGTGTATTTGCGTACCGAACGTTTCGTGAGACATATGCACGAGAAAAAGTGGGTCACCTTGTTTAGAGGCTGTATCGCCGTTAGGGACTGGGTATCTAACCTCAATGCGAAGGCGGTCACTGTGTGTAAGTGCGTTTTCCAGAGCATAGTGACAGCACCTCTAGGGAAATCGAGTTTTTCTTGATGGTTTTATTTCCACACTTACGTGATTTTCGTGTTGCGAACACGCATATTTATTGCAACATGCAAACCGCCTGGTAACTGATTTGCCGGTTACCGTGAACTTTCTGCTGTTGATTAAGCCGTTGAATTACGGGCATTGGCATTAGACGGTGATCGTAGTCCTTTGTTGCAGTGGCTGTGGGTGCTATACAGGCTCTTAGTTGATGAAGAGGTATTCTGCACACCATACTGGGAGAACGTCATGACTCAGTTCGTTGGTTGTTATTTGAAAAACTAACAATGCAGTGAGTGTACAAATACCAACGTTGGCCGAACAGTTGTTCAGTCAAGTCTGCCTGCATCTGCTGTCTGGGCGATCCCCTTTGTGGAAGCTGCATCTGAGTGAGAAATTTGCTTCGATGCTGTCTAATGTATGTTGCTTTATTGGTCCCATTTTCTTTTACGCGATTTCGTCTATGCGTAGAATTCTTAACAGAGTGTGAGCAATGAGCGTTCCATATCGGGACCACTCGCTTCGCGGCGAATGTTGCTGACCCGTTGTCGGGTAAGCAAAGGCTGTCTTCCCGCCAGGGGACAGGGAGGCGGTGCCAAGCAACAATATGTGGACGTACGCAATATACTTACGGAGTCTCATCTTGTCAGTGCAACAGTGTACAGTTCGGGTCCACTGTTGCCACGGACGTGTTGACGTCCACGTGGGCTGAACAAACATCGCGCGAAGTCGGCTGCCTGGCTTGGAATGTGTGTTGTTGACGGCGAGACGCCGGTTGGAATACAATCTGTCACCCGTTCTGTCATTTTGAGGAAGAAACTTGGCTTGGGAATCCGTCCCAACTCAGGACTGTGGATATTATGGTGAGCGCCCATTTCCAACTACAGACAGAATTTTTGAATTTTGTAAACAAATGTTGTAGCCCTGGACATTCCGGTAATCCTTCAACTTTGCAAGTGGTTTTCCTGCTGCTGGCCTGATATACTGTGCGACTTGTGTGTTTCTGTACGAGGCTATGTACAACCGTTTTGAGCACGTTTCGCGACTCGTTGTAAACGTGGACTTATCATTAAACTCAATATTGGCAATTCCGGCATTCTACTGTCACACTGCTGAATGACGTGGCTTGTTGATGTTGGTATACGCTACGCGTTTCTATACTGTCTATGAAGCTGCATGTTCGAGTAATTGCTCTAAAACTTTCTTGGCTTTCGTATTTCTTATGCCCACCAAAACTACCCAACTCGTTGGTGCGTATATTTTCTTGATTTATTAGTACTTGGATCAATCCAGTTTGTATGCTGCAGGAGAGCTGATGGTCAGTTCATAATCATTATTGTATTGAATTCAAGAGGGAGCCCTACAGCGGTCTTTGAAGTATTGTCCTGTGCGCCTCCGAGCGGACTAAGTTCACAGCTAATTAAAAAAAAGATAATCCTATATACACCACTGGACAGAGATATCTTGTGTCTTTCTAAAACAGCCGGCCAGCTAATTTCATGTGTGTACTGTTCTACTGCATTTTAGCGTGCTCGCCTCTTGTGGTACCATCACGCTGCATGTTTGTTTCTCTCTATTGCCCCCAGTGGGCTTACATTTGATTATCGTATTGGGAGATGATCTTCTACTATAATCTCTATCAGTGCTCACAGTTTATTTTACAACTTTCGTAAGAATCTGAATGACAGGTATTAAGATTAATATATTAGTGGCCTTTGATGTCAGATCCTTTTGGTAAAGCCATTTGTGAAAATCTCTGATAGCAACATCGAGAGGTCGAGAGGTGGCTGATGGAATATTACAGCATTGGCTGACAGCAGAGTATTTTAGATTATGAAATCTTTATATCTCCACCTAAGTAGAGTACTCTGTGCAAGTTTAACATTTTGATAGGTCTTACTTGTGACAAACACTTGATTGGCCATGGGCCAGGAATTTCTGTTCAAAAAATATTTGTAGCCTCTGCACTGGCAATGGCGTATTTGGATTAACGTTAAAGACATGCGTTTCATAGGAAATGCTCTGCAACAACCTGACTGGGCCTAGGCCATTAATTTAGTTGCTTGAGATTATTATTATTATTATTCTTTACTTTCTCAGACGTTAAGTCTGGTTAGAAATGGAAAGTGACGCGGACCTTGATCAAGCGTCACTTCCTTTTAACTGTATGGTATGTGTTATATTGCATTTAGGAACTTTCGGGTAATTGAACATGTATCAAAAATTACTGATTTCTGTAGTTGTATATATAAGTTTGGATGTAGCTCTATTGCATTGATGTACTGGTGGATATTGTGTGGTATGACTCCTGTAGTTGATAGTATAATTGGTATAATGTCAACTTTATCCTGATGCCACATATCCTTGACTTCCTCAGCCAGTTGGATGTATTTTTCAATTTTTTCTCCTGTTTTCTTCTGTATATTTGTTGTATTGGGTATGGATATTTCGATTAGTTGTGTTACTTTCTTCTTTTTATTGGTGAGTATGATGTCAGGTTTGTTATGTGGTGTTGTTTTATCTGTTATAATGGTTCTGTTCCAGTATAATTTGTATTCATCATTCTCCAGTACATTTTGTGGTGCATACTTGTATGTGGGAACGCCTTGTTTTATAAGTTTATGTTGTAAGGCAAGCTGTTGATGTATTATTTTTGCTACATTGTCATGTCTTCTGGGGTATTCTGTATTTGCTAGTATTGTACATCCGCTTATGATGTGATCTACTGTTTCTATTTGTTGTTTGCAAAGTCTGCATTTATCTGTTGTGGTATTGGGATCTTTAATAATATGCTTGCTGTAATATCTGGTGTTTATTGTTTGATCCTGTATTGCAATCATGAATCCTTCCATCTCACTATATATATTGCCTTTTCTTAGCCATGTGTTGGATGCGTCTTGATCGATGTGTGGCTGTGTTAAATGATACGGGTGCTTGCCATGTAGTGTTTTCTTTTTCCAATTTATTTTCTTCGTGTCTGTTGATGTTATGTGATCTAAGGGGTTGTAGAAGTGGTTATGAAATTGCAATGGTGTAGCCGATGTATTTATATGAGTGATTGCTTTGTGTATTTTGCTAGTTTCTGCTCGTTCTAGAAAGAATTTTCTTAAATTGTCTACCTGTCCATAATGCAGGTTTTTTATGTCGATAAATCCCCTTCCTCCTTCCTTTCTGCTTAATGTGAATCTTTCTGTTGCTGAATGTATGTGATGTATTCTATATTTGTGGCATTGTGATCGTGTAAGTGTATTGAGCGCTTCTAGGTCTGTGTTACTCCATTTCACTACTCCAAGTGAGTAGGTCAATATTGGTATAGCATAAGTATTTATAGCTTTTGTCTGGTTTCTTGCTGTCAATTCTGTTTTCAGTATTTTTGTTAGTCTTTGTCTATATTTTTCTTTTAGTTCTTCTTTAATATTTGTATTATCTATTCCTATTTTTGTCTGTATCCTAGATATTTATAGACATCTGTTTTTTCCATCGCTTCTATGCAGTCGCTGTGGTTATCCAGTATGTAATCTTCTTGTTTAGTGTGTTTTCCCTTGACTATGCTATTTTTCTTACATTTGTCTGTTCCAAAAGCCATATTTATATCATTGCTGAATACTTCTGTTATCTTTAGTAATTGGTTGAGTTGTTGATTTGTTGCTGCCAGTAGTTTTAGATCATCCATGTATAGCAAATGTGTGATTTTGTGTGGGTATGTTCCAGTAATATTGTATCCATAATTTGTATTATTTAGCATGTTGGATAGTGGGTTCAGGGCAAGGCAGAACCAGAAAGGACTTAATGAGTCTCCTTGGTATATTCCACGCTTAATCTGTATTGGCTGTGATGTGATATTATTTGAATTTGTTTGGATGTTAAGTGTGGTTTTCCAATTTTTCATTACTATGTTTAGGAACTGTATCAATTTAGGATCTACTTTGTATATTTCCAATATTTGTAGTAACCATGAGTGGGGTACACTATCAAAAGCTTTTTGGTAATCAATGTATGCATAGTGTAGTGACCTTTGCTTAGTTTTAGCTTGATATGTCACCTCTGTATCTATTATCAGTTGCTCTTCACATCCTCATGCTCCTTTGCAACAGCCTTTTTGTTCTTCATTTATAATTTTGTTCTGTGTTGTATGTGTCATTAATTTCTGTGTAATGACTGAAGTTAATATTTTGTATATTGTTGGTAGGCATGTTATGGGGCGATATTTAGCTGGGTTTGCTGTGTCTGCTTGATCTTTAGGTTTCAGATAAGTTATTCCATGTGTAAGTGTATCAGGGAATGTGTATGGGTCTGCAATGTAACTGTTAAATAATTTAGTTAGATGTGAATGTGTTGAGGTGAACTTCTTTAGCCAGAAATTTGCTATTTTATCTTTTCCAGGGGCTTTCCAATTGTGAGTAGAATTAATTGCTTGGGTGACTTCATGTTGCAAAATTATCACTTCAGGCATTTGTGGTATCATCTTGTATGTGTCTGTTTCTGCTTGTATCCACCGTGCATGCCTGTTATGTTGTATCGGGTTTGACCATATGTTGCTCCAGAAGTGCTCCATGTCTGTTATGTTTGGTGGATTGTCTATTTTAATGTTTTTATTATCTATTGTCTGGTAAAATTTCTTTTGGTTTGTGTTGAATGTTTGGTTTTGTTTCCTTCTATTTTCACTTTTTTTGTATCTTCTAAGTCGTTTGGACAATGCTTGTAATTTCTGTTTCTTTTCATCTAATTGCTCTGTCGCTTCTTGTTGTGAGATTTTACCTAACCTTTTTCGTTTTTTTTCTGACATTTCATTTCTTATAAATTGTGTTAGCTGTCCGATGTCCTTTCTCAGTTTTTCTATTCTGATCTGTAGCCTGTGTTGCCATGCTGGTTTTCTTGGTTTCTTCTGTGTGTTGGTTGGTTCTGATCTCTGCCTAGTGTATATATTTAGTGTAGTGAGTGCTCCTATAAAAACCAGTAGTTGTAACTCTTCCATAGTTGTGTTTTCATTTATTTTGTTGTGTATGATTGTGTTGATAGTTTTTATTGTTGTTTCGACTTGTGGGTTATTTGGCGGTCTTTGCAAGAATGGTCTAATGTCTGTATTTGTGTCTTTGTATTCTATATATGTCAGCTGAAATTTTTCTTCTATATCTAACATGTGTGTCACTTCGTGTTCTATTTGTGCTTGTTCTGGTGGCTGTCTTAAGATTTCGTTTTCCTCTGATTGTTTAATTGATGCGTGTTGGTCTTTGTTTGTTTGCTCTGGGATGTTTGAGTCCATTACTGTATTTTCTTCTTCTACTTCTGATTGCACATTATTTTGTTCCAGTATTTGTTGTGCTTGTTGTTTGATGTTTTCTAATTCTGACTGGGGTATCCTGTTGTTTTTGATTATTACATGGATCTGATCAGCTAGTCGTTGTTCTGTTAAAAATTTTAATTCTGGGTATCTGATAATAAATGTTGTGTATACTTGTGATCTGTATCCAGTTGTGTTGGTTCCTAGGTTTGTTGCTTGGTAATAACAGAACATGAGGTGTCGATTAACTTCATCTGACCATCTCATCCTCTGTCTTTGTTTTCCTTCTAGGGTGGTTGCAGGAAGCATATCCTGCAAAACACCTCTATTTGGATTTAAATCATTTTCCAGTTGGCTAGCAGTGTCATTACCATTGTGGGCGGGCATAGGGTTCAAGCGTCGTCCCCGACCACGACGGCGCTTGTCCGAGGCTTCTTTAGTTCTGTCCCGAACCAACTAATCACACTAAATGGGGGGTTAGCCCTATTAGTGGTTTGTTCTTTTCGTCGCCTTTTACGACTGGCAGAACATACCGGAGGCCTATTCTTTTCCCGGGCCTCCACGGGGTTTATTATTATTATTATTACTATTACTATTATTATTATTGCTTGACCTGAATATCGACCTCACAAAATGCTAATGTTGTCTTGACTCCCTTCATATTTTATTTTAGGTCCTGCTGTACTTGTACAATTGTTCGTGCTTTCAGAATTGTGAATTCTGAAATCGTGTTTTGTTTCTCCACTAGACAGTGCCACAAGTTCCTCCAAAATATCGTTACACAACACACACACAAATGGTATACTAACAAATGTTAATCCACCTGGTTTAAACCTTTGAAACGCGGCGTGGAGATAAATAAATAGTGACTGGTAACAGTAAACTTGTAGTTTCATTTAAAGTCAATAACAGTCTCGGTAAAGCCTAACTGCCGGCCGGAGTGGCCGAACGGTTCTAGGCGCTTCAGTCTGGAACCGCGGGACCGCCACGGTCGCAGGTTCGAATCCTGCCTCGGGCATGGATATGTGTGATGTCCTTACGTTAGTTAGGTTTAAGTAGTTCTAAGTTCTAGAGGACTGACGACCTCAGATGTTAAGTCCCATAGTTCTCAGAGCCATTTGAACCATATGAAAGTCTACCCTAAAATGTTCTCATTTAAAGTTAATCTGCCCAGTCAGGCAATTAAGCCTATTTTCGAGTACAAAAACAGTGCAAAAGCGCTCAATGACAGTTATATTGTTGAAGGCAGTCATTTTTGGTGTTTTAGGAAAATGTGCTTGTTTTAAAGGATATTGGAAAATTTTAACTGTCGAAAACTCTGTACGCTTTCTGGTTTTATGGTGTCACTGAATATTTAAAATATTATCACCTGCCAAATCTGCAATGTTGCCGTAAGTAGTGTGTCTGTCAGAAGAGCCCGCACTGTTTATATAGTTCTCTGTTTCAGAGTAAACCGTTCGCCGTGTCTGGTTGCAAGTCAGTCACAGCCACTCTGCAGTTCCGCCGTCGCTGGCCCCTGCGACCAGGATTCAGGCGTCCCGAAGACACAGGCGGATTTATTTTCTGTTACAGATTCAAATAAAAGAAGCACTCTGTTTAACCGACTGCCAGTCAATAAACCCAGCCCTACGTTCCCTAACCACATTACACGGTATACCACTTCAGTTGCTTTATCAGACGTTTGTGTTACGACTGGTTTCGTTCTAGGAACCTCTTCAGGTTGCCGAGTTGTGCGAGAGCCATGATATGAATGGTCTGGTTGTCGTATGTAAAGTTAAAAACTAAATCGAGAAACAGCCATCACAAACATTCTGCAGACCTCCTGGTGTATTCATGGCAAGCAGACACGGCATGCTGTTTATAGTTTACTGTACTCGGCAACCAGAAGAAGTTCTAAGAAGGAAATCGGTCGTAACACAGTGAATGTGTAAAAGCACAACTGAGATTGTTTTCAATGATCATTAAAATTAGTGTCATTTCAGCCGTGGTGCCCAATACGATAAAAATTATTTTAAGTTATGTAACTACACTAAATCGCCAAAGAAATTGGTATAGGCATGCCTATTCATATACAGAGATATGTAAATATGCAGTATACGCCGCTGCAGACGGCAACACCTATATAAGACAGCAAGTATCAGGCGCAGTTGTTAGATCAATTATTCCTGCTACAATGGCAGATCGGTTACTGCTGCTACAATGGCAGGTTAGCAAGTTTTAAGTGAGTTTGAACGTGGTGTTATAGTAGGCGCACGTTCGATGGAACACAGCATCTCTGAGGTAGCGATGAAGTGGAGATTTTCCCATAGACCATTTCACGAGTGTACCGTAAATATCAGGAATCCGGTAAAACATCAAATCTGGGACATCGCTGCGATCGGAAAAATATCCTGCAAGAACGGGACCAACGACGAATGAAGAGAATCGTTCAACGCGACGGAAGTGCAACCCTTTCGCAAATTGCTGCAGACTGTAATGCTGGGCCGTCAGCAAGTGTCAGTTTGGCGAACCATGCAATGAAACATCATCGATATGGGCTTTCGGAGCCGAAGGCCCACCCGTGTACTCTCGATGGCTGCCCAACACAAAGCTTTACACCTTGCCCGCGCCCGTCAACACCGACATTGGACTGTTGATGACTGGAAACATGTTGCCTGGTCGGACGAGTCTCGTTTCAAATTGTATCGAGCGGATGGACGAGTACGAGTATGGAGACGGCCTCATGAATTCATGGACCCTGCACGCCAACAGGGGACTGTCCAAGCTGGTGGAGGCTCTGTAATGGTGTGGAGCGCGTGCAGTTGGACTGGTATGGAACCCCTGATACATCTAGATACGACTCTGACAGATGACACTTACGTAAGCATCCTGTCTCATCAAGTGCATTCATTCATGTCAGTTGTGCATACCGACGGACTTGGGCAATTCCAGCAGGACAGTGTGACATCCTATACGTCCAGAATTGGTACAGAGCGGCTCCAGGAACACACTTCTGTGTTTAAACACTTCCGCTGGCCACTAAACTCCCCAGATATGAACATTATTGAACATAGGGTGTAGAAAAATTTCCGCTACCAGTCACAATGAAAGGTTATTTATTTGTCACACGACCCGTTTCGGGCCTGCGCCCATCCTCAGGTGTTTATACATTCATGTACATGTTTATATTGCTGGAGATCACTGTATAAATAGAAAAAAATTATTTTCTGGTGACTAAACAGATACAAGTGAGACAATTGTAAGTGGCAAGGCAGCATTTGTCGAAAATATACCTGTACTTACATAAAGATGAAGCATCATTATTATAGTTACGCTGTGGTGATAGTTTCCCCACTTAGTTGCACACTTATTATCATTTTCACGCCCATATTTCAGTTTTATAAAGTTTAACTGCATATTTCACTATTACGATATGGAGCTAAACATTATAAAGCTGAAATATGGACGTGAAAATGATAATAAGTGTGCAACTAAGTGGAGAAACTGTCACCAAAGCGTAACTTTAGTAATGATGCTTCATCTTTATGTAAGTACAGGTATATTTTCGACAAATGCTGCCTTGCCGCTTACAATTGTCCCACTTATATCTGTTTAGTCACTAGTAAATAATTTTTTTCTATTTATACAGTGATCTCCAGCAATATAAACATGTACATGAATGTATAAACATCTGAGGATGGGCGCAAGACTGAAACCGGTCTTGTGACAAATAAATAACCTTTTATTGTCACTAGTAGCGGAAATTGTTCTACACCCTATAAAGGAACAGTCACGGAGTTCAATAGCATCCACTATGGATATATTGGATGCCTTTCAACGTGCTGTTCAGAAGAGATCACCACCCCCTCGTACTCTTACGGATTCATGGTGTCAATTCCCTCCAGCTCTACTTCAGACATTAGTCGAGTCCACGCCACGTCGTGTTGCGGCACTTCTGCGTGCTCACGGGGACCCTACACGATATTAGGCAGGTGGACCAGTTTCTTTGGTTCTTCAGTGACATAATGCTCAGGAAGTTAGCTTTTATTTCTTGATTATGTTTCATTTTAAGACTAGCACAGATTCTGGAACGTAGATTTCTAGATAATAAGGAGTATTTTGAATATCTAAGTTCTGTTAGCGCTTTTTATCCGTTAGCTCATAAGAAGTATGCGTGGAGCCTAGCAAACGCAAGCGTGTGCCTAGTGTTGGGGCCAGCACTGTGTCGTGTCGTATCGTTCTTTGGAGGTAAACAAATTAAGATATTCGTGTACTCAAGGAAAATAAAAATAAAAAAAACACGCTCAGCACAATCGTTCGATAAGTGCATTATCTTCGTCTCCCGAGAAGGAACATGAAATAGGATGATACACACGATTGTAGGTGTGTTACAGCTCAAATTCTTCCAAAATGCAACATTTTTGTCCCTGGGTACAAATTTCCGTTGCTCACGGTACATATAGAGAACCTATGGCAGGATTTGCGATTTAACTGGTACTTTGTCGTCAAGCAGAGTGAAGTACGTTATCCCAAAGAATAAATCGTCATATAAAGCTGTGACCTGGAGTACGTGACAGAGAAGCGTGATAAGGCCAATATTGTTGATACTACTTATCAACTACTTTAGAGATAAGACAAGGCACTGGCGTAGACTTGTCAGAGATGATTCGAGTCTTAAGGGAACTGTGATGAGGACTACTTGTCCGAATATTAAAGAATGTGCTAGAGTTCCAGCGACGTCGAAGTATTGCGTAACGGGTCGGAGTAATGCAAATAAATGACATTTTACCCATTACTCTAAACTGCGTTTAGTTGCACTCTGAAATGTCAATAGCAGCAAATAGAGTATCCACAGCTGTTACTTTCCCCTTTCTAAACTGAGTAGCGATTCAGGACGCGGTAGCTGAATTGTAAATACGTTACCAAGGCGCTACTACATACATAGGCAGTAGCATGAATGAATCAGCTGAAGTTTAGATTGACTCATGAAATTACGAATGATTCAAATCTTAACTCAGTTTATATATCAGTAAACATCTACCCACTCTGCTCAGAAATGTTTCTGCTACGTTAATTGCTTGTCCTACAGTTACAAAACTGTGGACTGCCTAAAAATTTGGTTAAATGGAACAGTGAAATATTTAAAGTTTTACCTATGGAAGGAAGAGCAATGAAATCTGCGAATGCTTCTATATCTTTCTTTTGCTTCTGTATCGATCCTTAATGTGTGTGTGTGTGTGATCGAATTCTATTCTGCTCAACTCTATCATGCTTAAAACTAAGTTGGAACTATACAAACGATTATTTGATTCATAAGACACATGGTAATTCTGATGTAGGGCTTGGATGACGCCTAGGTATGACATTCCAGACCAATACATTAAAAGTTTCCTCATCTGAGTTGGGACAGTTTTGACAAAGTTATTCGCTGAGTTGTTGCGGTGGGAGCAACAGCTTCAGATGCATCTTCAGTTCTGATAGTTAATATGGTGATAACATTGACGATGACCAAACTGAAGGGGAGCAATATGTTTTTTAGTTTGTTCCGCGAGGTAATACAAAAATATTCGTTTTTCGATCCCCAGTATCATGTCAATCGAAGGAGTGGACTTCCAGCCAGGAATAACACAACAGAAGACGAGGACAAGCATATCCACGGGTGTCGTGGACTGAAGGATCCACTGTTGCGGAATCGACTACATGCCAATAATTAAAACGAAGGTAGATCTAACCGCGTCGCACTTTGTCGTGAGTCATGTCTCCCACCAAAAAAAAGGCACTATTTTCCTATCAAATACACATGTTTATGAAAACAACCACCACTAAGCGCCACGACACACACGGATGAGACTACTGCACCACTATTAGCAGCTACGTCCGCCAGAAAGCACTCATTATTAACCCATCTTCCTGGCAGATTAATGTGGTGTGCCGGTACGAGATCCGAACTCGCAACTTTTGCCTATCACAGGCAAGAGCCCACCCTATTGAGCTAGCCAATGTAACGCCCCAAGGACAGAAAACCCCAATTAACAAACTGTAGAAACTTAAAGTAGGGAAGTGAGTCATCTTGACAATGATGACAACTATTGATGATAAAATGTATGCTGGTAATGTTTTGACTAACGCCTATACCATTAAAATACTGAGAATAGCATACAAAAAGGGGAGATAAAAGGAAAGGATTATCAGAGATTCTTTATCAAACATCTATAGAATAAATTCAAAATCCTATGAACGAAGATTAAATCCAAAAAAGTAATTCAGTCAAAGAGAACATTTACCATGGAAGAGAGTTGCAGCCGCATCGAAAAGGAAATTCAATGCGACTACAATGCAACTCGGATATGGAAATGTTCAATTAGTTAGTTGCTCTTGAGTCGCTCTAGAGTACTTTTGCGATAGTTGTCTGGACGAAAACGCTATTAGATCGTTTCAGTTTTGGAAGTTTGATAATTCGTGAGGTAGAGACTTAAGTATTGCTCAGTCTATCGACTGATGAAAGTTAATCTTTACCGTTCTCAACGTGACGGTATAGTAAGACGAGTGTTAGACTTCAATTGAATGATATTGGTTTATCGGACTTAGCCTTCGCCGACCCGGGTGGGCGAGCGGTTCTAGGCGCTACAGTCTGGAACCGCGCGACCGCTACGGTCGCAGGTTCGAGTACAGCCTCGGGCATGGATGTGTGTGATGTCCTTAGGTTAGCTAGGTTTAAGTAGTTCTAAGTTCTAGGGGACTGATAACCTCAGATGTTAAGTCCCATAGTGCTCAGAGCCATTTGAACCATCTGAACTTAGCCTTCGTACTGATTAACAGTTACACACCTTGAGAGCAATGGATCAACGACAGAAAAACAATTCGTAGTCGAGAGTAGGACACAATAAAACGAAGACACGAAAAAAGACAAGTACGCCGATTAGTCAAAAGTTGTCGTCAGCGTCACGATTACTGAACTGAAGTTAATCTTGAATTATATATATATATATATATATATATATATATATATATATATATATATATATATATATATATATATATAGGTGTGCGTGTGTTGTAGGGACAAACAATTAATTACAGAAACAACAATAAAATCTGAGTCAAAAGATAAATCTTACGTGTCGCCTAACCCATTAAACTGACAATACAATGTGTATTAATGCAAGTTGATTGACTCTTTAAACATTTTAAGTGACTAAGTGAATACATGAATAATGGAAAGTGAAGAGTGATTAGTTTAAACCAGTATTACGGGGTATTAAAAAAAAAACATTTACTGCAACATAAGTTATCTCTGGAGTTACGTCGGACAGTTGTTAATAACTTGACGTAGCAATGGCATAGCAACGGAATAGCAGACAGCAAAATTTCATCCTCGCTATGTATGATGTGAAAAATGACCGTAATGGTGAAATCAAGAATCAAGATTTTATTTCATGACGGAACTAACCGGGCATAAAAATAAAAATAAACGATTGCAGTTTACCAGTTCACACAAGCTGAGAAGACTGTTGCGGACAGATAACAGAATATTTCTAAACCACGCGAGGAGTTGTGTTCTTACGAGAGTTACAGGTGGTGTTCGACGTCGTACCGACGGGGACGAACACCGTTACGAGTCGCGACTCCTCCCGGCGAGTGAAGAAGGAGGGAAGGGAGGGGCGTCACAACAAGCACGACTCGCGACCCTCTTTCACAGCTTTACTTCCGACGGTACCTCAGCTCCCATTTACCAAACTGAAGTTGTGAGGAGAGAGTGAGAGTCGGGCTTCGATAGCTCAGCCGGCTGAGCGCTTGCTAACGATAGGGAAGGATCCCGAGTTCGAGTCCCGGTCCGGTACACAGTTTTAATCCGCAGGAAACTTCGTATCAGTACACACTTCCTTGCAGAGCGAAAATTTTATTCCAGTCAATAATTAGTGAATCAATACCAACAATCTACCCGTAGCGGATCTCAAACCCATGACTCCGGATCCGAGACTCCAGGGTGAAAGTCTGTCCTACCCAGGCGATTTTAAAAGCCCAGTAGAGGGCATAGAACTCGACGATAGGCGTTAGACGTAACTGCTAAATCTTCGGCGCTACAACCGCATCTGCACTTTGCAGCACCGCCCTCGTGGTGCCGGTCCGCAGCTCGTGGTCTCGCGGTCGCGTTCTCGCTTCCCGAGCACCGGGTCCCGGGTTCGATTCCCGGCGGGGTTAGGGATTTCCGCCTGCCTCGAGATGACTGGGTGTTTGTCTTGTCCTCATCATTTCATCATCATTCGTGAAAGTGGCGAGACTGGGCTCAGCAAAGGTTGGGAATTTGTACGGACGCTGATAACAGCGCAGTTGAGCGCCCCACAAACCAAACATCATCGTCATCATCATCTCATGGTGCCGCAGGGCCACGCCCACCTTGCCGACTAATTAACACTCCTCACTGCTGCACCATAAAGTTAGCGACGCAACGGCTCTGTATATTCGCTTCACTTACGTATTGTTCTCACTACACAACTTTGGTTTGGTCTCAAATTTTTGTTACGTCTTACGTTTTACATCTTAGATCACTCGTGTGGACTTGTTAACGCGCCAGGCGATCTCCGTTGTCAGTCCGTCGGATTGTCATCCGTATGTTAACTCACGGCGAAACATTTTTAACGGCACCATGGCGGTCGATTCAGCCTCAGCGGGTCTTTCTGGTCGTTCCCGACTTTCTGACGAATCTCGGTCGCCGTAGAAAGGTGCCAGGCCGATCAAACTCATTACAGTTGTTGGCCTTCCGTATTTTTCGGGTGTTCAGTACTGACAGTAAACATAACAAGTCAGATGTGATCAATTCTTGTTCAGTTCAAGCGGCGTGATCAATTGGGAAACTTAAATGATATCCACTGCCATTACCGTTAACAGTGACGTGTTCCGAGTCAGGGAGTATCGCTGGCTTTCTTGCAGAGACCAAAACAAATGAAGGTGCTAGGCATCCATGGTTGATCACTTATTTCCAACCTGCTCAGTGGACACTTCAATCACGTCTGTCACTGCATTCTAACTCTAGTCTTGTATATGAAAATGTAATCAAATAAGATCAGTTTGGATTCCGTAGAAATATTGGAACACGTGAGGCAATACTGACCATACGACTTATCTTAGAAGAAAGATTAAGGAAAGGCAAACCTACGTTTCTAGCATTTGTAGACTTAGAGAAAGCTTTTGACAATGTTGACTGGAATACTCTCTTTCAAATTCTAAAGGTGGCAGGGGTAAAATACAGGGGGCGAAAAGCTATTTACAATTTGTACAGAAACCAGATGGCGGTTATAAGACTCGAGGGGCATGAAAGGGAAGCAGTGGTTGGGAAGGGAGTGAGACAGGGTTGTCGCCTCTCCACCATGTTATTCAATCTGTATATTGAGCAAGCAGTAAAGGAAACAAAAGAAAAATTCGGAGTAGGTATTAAAATCCATGAAGAAGAAATAAAAACGTTGAGGTTCGCCGATGACATCGTAATTCTGTCAGACACAGCAAAGGACTTGGAAGAGCAGTTGAACAAAATGGATAGCATCTTGAAAGGAGTATAAAGATGAACATCAACAAACGCAAAACGAGGATAATGGAATGTAGTCGAATTAAGTCGGGTGATGCTGAGGGAATTAGATTAGGAAATGAGACACTTGCAGTAGTAAAGGAGTTTTCCTATTTCGGGAGCAAAATAACTGATGATGGTCGAAGTAGAGAAGATATAAAACGTAGATAGGCAATGGCAAGGAAAGCGTTTCTGAAGAAGAGAAATTTGTTAACATCGAGTATAGATTCAAGTGTCAGGAAGTCCTTTTTGAAAATATTTGTATGGAGTGTAGCCATGTATGGAAGTGAAACATGGACGATAAATAGTTTGGACAAGAAGAGAATAGAAGCTTTCGAAATGTGGTGCACAGAAGAATGCTGAGGATTAGATGGGTAGATCACATAACTAATGACGAGGTATTGAATAGAATTGGGGAGAAGAGGTTGGTAGGACATGTCCTGAGGCATCAAGGGATCACCAATTTAGCATTGGAGGGCAGCGTGGAGGGTAAAAATCGTAGAGGGAGACCAAGAGATGAATACACTAAGCAGATTCAGAAGGATGTAGGTTGCAGTAAGTACTGGGAGATGAAGAAGCTTGCACAGGATAGGGTAGCATGGAGAGCTGCATCAAACCTGTCTCAGGACTAAACACCACAACAACAACAACAATCATATAAGTAAAAGTCTTCTACGTTGCAGGACTGTGCCATGTTCCTATTCAGTTCCTTCATGCACAATCGACTTTTAGACCCCTCTGCTTGAATCTTTTTGGAGGTCTTCTGGTGTTTCCAGTTAGATGAACACTGTCAAAAACCAGTAATGAGATCCCTTATAAAAGGGCGTTTTCCGGCGCTTATTCTGAAGAAGTGAGGCTATAGGGTGGTAATCTTTCAGTTACTATTAGTGGGCCACCCTCTCTGGACAGGAAGTGAACCAGGCAGAACAAGAGAGAGGCAATGTTTATCTCGATATTACTGTGCTGCAGAGGTGGCTTCCTTGTTGTTTGTGTTCCTCAATCACCGTAACTGCATGTCTTCTGTTATGGCGTAAAGTCAAGCACCGGCACGCCAGTCGGGAACGAGAGAGCATCTACATCTACATCTACATCTACGTGATTACTTTGCTATTCACAATAAAGTGCTTGGTAGAGGGTTCAATGAACCACCTCCATGCTGTCTCTCTACCGTTCCACTCTCGAAGGGCCCACGGGAAAAACGAGCATTAAATTTCTCCCTGCGAGGCCTGATTTCTCTTATTTTATCGTGATGATCATTTCTCCCTATGTAGGTGGGTGCTAACAGAATGTTTTCGCAATCGGACGAGAAAACAAGTGACTGCAATTTCATGAGAATATCCCTTCGCAACGAAAAACGCCTTTGTTTTAATGATTGCCACTCCAATTCAGGTATCATATCTGTGACACTATCTCCCCTATTTCGCGATAATACAAAACGAGCTGTCCTTCTTTGTACCTTTTCGATGTCATCCGTCAGTCCCACCTGATACGGATCCCACACCGCACACCAGCACTCCAGAATAGGGCGCACAAGCGTAGTGTAAGCAGACTCTTTGGTAGACCTGTTGCACCTTCCAAGTGTTCTGCCAATGAATCGCAGTCTTTGGTTTGCTCTACCCACAATATTGTTTATGTGGTCGTTACAATTTATGTTATTTGTAATTGTAGTCCCTAAGTATTTAGTTGAGTTTACAGCCCTCAGATTTGTGTGACTTATCGCGTAATCGAAATTTGGCTGATTTATTTTAGTACTCATGTGAATAACTTCGTACTTTTCTTTATTCAGGGTCAATTGCCACTTTTCGCGCCATACAGATATCTTACCTAATAATTTTGCAAGTCGTTTTGATCATCTGATGACTTTGCAAGACGGTAAGTGACAGTATCATCTGCAAACAATCTAAGAGGGCTACTCAGATTGTCTCCTATGTCGTTAATATAGATCAGGAACAGTAGAGAGCCTATAATACTTCCTTGGGGAACGCCGAATATTACTTCTGTCTTACTCCATGAATTTCCGTCTATCACTACGAACTGTAACCTTTATGACAGGAAATCACGAATCCAGTCGCGCAACTGAGGCGATACTCCGTAGGCACGCAGTTTGGTTAGAAGACGCTTGTGAGGAACGGTGTCGAAAGCCTTCTGGATATCTAAAAATATGTAATCAATTTGACATACCCTTGTCGATAGCACTTATTACTTCATGAGTATAAAGAGCTAGTTGTGTTTCACAAGACCGATATTTTCTAAATCCGTGCTGACTATATGTCAATAAATCGTTTTCTTCGAGGTACTTGATAATGTTCGAATACAGTATATATTCTAAAACCTTGTGCAAATCGACGTTAATGATATAGGCCTCTAATTCAGCGGATTACTCCTACTTCCCTTTTTGGGTATTGGTGTGACTTCAGCAATTTTCCATTCTTTAGGTACGTATCTTTCTGTGAGCGAGTGGTTGTATATAATTGCTAAATATGGAGATATTTTATCAGCATTGTCTGAGAGGTTCAAATGGCTATGAGCACTATGGGACTTAACATGTGAGGTCATCAGTCCCTTAGAACTTAGAACTACTTAAACCTAACTAACCTAAGGACATCACACACATCCATGCCCGAGGCAGGATTCGAACCTGCGACCGTAGCGGTCTCGCGGTTCCAGACTGAAGCGCCTAGAACCGCTCGGCCACTCTGGCCGGCCTCTCTGAGAGGAACCTGACTGATATACAATCTGGACCGGAGGTCTTGCCTTTATTAAGTGATTTAAGCTCCTTTGTTACACCGAGGATATCTACTTGTATGTTTCTCATCTTGGCAGTTGTTCCTGATTGGAAGTCAGGAATATTTACTTCGTCTTCTTTGGTGAAGGAGTATCGGGTAACTGTGTTTAATAACTCTGCTTTAGTGGCACTGTCATCAGTGACTTCACCGTTGTTATCGCGCAGTGAAGGTATTGATTGTGTCTTGCCACTGGTGTGCTTTATGTATGACCAGAATCTCTTTGGGTTTTCTGCCAGATTTCGGGACAGAATTTCGTTGTGGAAATTATTAAAAGCATCTCGCATTGAAGTACGCGCCATATTTCGAACTTCTGTAAAACTTTGCCAACCTTGGGGATTTTGCGTTCTTTTAAATTTGGCATGCTTTTTTCGTTGCTTCTGCAACAACGATCTGACCCGTTTTGGGATCAGTACCACCACTTATTAATTTATGTGGTATATATCCCTCAATTGCTGTTGATACTATCTCTTTGAAAACATTCCACAACTTTTCTACACTTACATGATCAGATCGGAATGAGTGAAGACTGTCTCTTAAAAAGGCGTTAAGAGCATTTTTATCAGCTTTTTTAAATGGATATACTTTGCGTTTCTTTTTGATGGTTGTAGGTGTTACGGTATTCAGCCTAGCGGCAACTGCCTTGTGGTCGCCAATCCCTGTATTCGTCACAACACTCCCTGTTTCTCCAGGATTATTTGTTGCTAAAAGGTCAAAAGGTCAAGTATGCTTTCGGAACCATTTACGCTTCGAGTGGGCTCATGAACTAATTGTTCAAAATAATTTTCTGAGAAAGCATTTACCACAATTTCGGATGATGTTTTATGCCTGCCACCGGCTTTAAACGTATAATTTTTCCAGCATATCGAGGGTAGATTGAAGTCACCACCGACTATAATTGTATGAGCGGGGTACTTACTTGAAATGAGACTTTGGAAGAGGTCAGCCCATTTCCCGCTGACCGCCCCTCTCCAGGACGACAACGCGACAGCAGCGGCCTATATGCGAAGAGGACATAAGCGCCGCGCCCGACAGGCCGTGGCAAGATCTACAGTAGCATCAAGACTACTATTTCGCTTCTACTATGTAGCACATGTCTACACTGAAGAAACTTGCTTATTTCGTCTGTCACCCTTGCGACGCATCTGTGTAAATACAACGTTAAGTATTGTAATCATTTCCTTTTGTAATAAAATTCATTAATATGATTTGTTTGAATGTTGTCTAGCGATCCGAGAAAGCAGGTTTCCTAGACACCACATATTTGGACGAATAGGCAGGATTCAACACTTTCCTCCTTGAAACTTCCAGGCAGATTAAAACTGAGTGTCCGACCGAGACTCGAACTCGGGACCTTTGCCTTGGTAGAGCACTTGCCCGCGAAAGGCAAAGGTCCCGAGTTCGAGTCTCGGTCCGACACACAGTTTTAATCTGGCAGGAAGTTTCATATCAGCGCACACTCCGCTGCAGAGTGAAAATCCCGTTCTGGAAACTTTGCTCCTTGATGGTGACAATCCATGACACTGGAAGCCTGTAGCCTTGTCTACTGAAGTTACATTCGTAGCTATTTGTTGCCCATAATATGAAGTTATGTTCATTCCTGGATATCCCAACCGCTTCTAGGACTTTTCTTCTATAAATGTACCTTTCCTTGGACAGCCTACATACGAGTACGTTGTGGAAATCGGTGTCTTGGCCGCAGTTCTCGCTATCACAGATATCACTCTTTCTTTTAACGGCGTGTGGCGTTCGTATTGTACAATACCTGCTACGACTATTCTTCCCATTTCGCTTGCAGCATCGTGGGTTTCCGCCATCAAGGAAGTAAATACGTAACTACAGTGCGCGAGAAATACAAACGACTTGGAAGCCACCTCTGTGATACATCAATAACATTTTGATAAGCGTTTGCTCTCCCTTGTTCTGCCAGTTTCGCTTTCTACCTAAAGACTATGAACCACCATTAGTAGCCGGAAGGATTTAGCCCCGTCACCCCAATGCGACAAATCTCCCGTTTATAAGAGAACGAGACACGTGTCCCTGACAGTGTTCAGCTAACCGGAAATACCAGAAGAACCTGAAGAAGAGCATAGCAGAGAGATGGAAACGTCGATTGTGTCAGAAGAAATAAAAGTGGAACATGACTCAGTCTGTTGTATCTTCAATGTCAGGCTGCACGCATACATAAAATGTCTTGAGTATGTTGCTAACGTCTGAAATATAAATTCTGATGGAACAGAAATAGGTGTCGTCTTCGAAACATAATGAGATTTTTAATTTTTAATTATTCATTGATATCAGTGTTGTCCCCCTTCAAAAGAGTCCCCATTAATACACTGCTTCACAATTACTAAGGAACAGAGACACGGTTAGACAGGAATAGTCGCAGGTAACGATGGAGGACATCTACATCTACATGACTACTCTGCCATTCACATTTAAGTGCTTGGCAGAGGATTCATCGAATCACAATCATACTATCCCTCTACCATTCCACTCCCGAACAGCGCGCGGGAAAAACGAACACCTAAACCTTTCTGTTCGAGTTCTGATTTCTCTTATTTTATTTTGATGATCATTCCTACCTATGTAGGTTGGGCTCAACAAAATATTTTCGCATTCGGAAGAGAAAGTTGGTGACTGAAATTTCGTAAATAGATCTCGCCGCGACGAAAAACGTCTTTGCTTTAATTACTTCCATCCCAACTCGCGTATCATATCTGCCACACTCTCTCCCCTATTGCGTGATAATACAAAACGAGCTGCCCTTTTTTGCACCCTTTCGATGTCCTCCGTCAATCCCACCTGGTAAGGATTCCACACAGCGCAGCAATATTCTAACAGAGGACGAACGAGTGTAGTGTAAGCTGTCTCTTTAATGGGCTTGTGGCATCTTCTAAGTGTCCTGCCAATGAAACGCAACCTTTGGCTCGCCTTCCCCACAATATTATCTATGTGGTCTTTCCAACTGAAGTTGTTCGTAATTTTAATACCCAGGTACTTAGTTGAATTGACAGCCTTGAGAATTGTACTATTTATCGAGTAATCGAATTCCAACGGATTTCTTTTGGAACTCATGTGGATCACCTCACACTTTTCGTTATTTAGTGTCAACTGCCACCTGCCACACCATACAGCAATCTTTTCTAAATCGCTTTGCAACTGATACTGGTCTTCGGATGACCTTACTAGACGGTAAATTACAGCATCATCTGCGAACAACCTAAGAGAACTGCTCAGATTGTCACCCAGGTCATTTATATAGATCAGGAACAGCAGAGGCCCAGGACGCTTCCCTGTGGAACACCTGATATCACTTCAGTTTTACTCGATGATTTGCCGTCTATTACTACGAACTGCGACCTTCCTGATAGGAAATCACGAATCCAGTCGCACAACTGAGACGATACCCCATAGGCCCGCAGCTTGATTAGAAGTCGCCTGTGAGGAACTGTGTCAAAAGCTTTCCGGAAATCCAGGAACACAGAATCAACCTGAGATCCCCTGTCGATAGCGGCCATTACTTCGTGCCAATAAAGAGCTAGCTGCGTTGCACAAGAACGTTGTTTTCTGCAACCATGCTGATTACGTAATAATAGATCGTTCCCTTCGAGGTGATTCACAATGTTTTAATACAATATATGCTCCAAACTCCTACTGCAAACCGACGTCAATGATATAGGTCTGTAGTTCGATGGATTACTCCTACTACCCTTCTTAAACACTGGTGCGATCTGCGCAATTTTCCAATCTGTAGGCACAGATCTATCGGTGAGCGAGCGGTTGTATATGATTGCTATGTAGGGAGCTATTGTATCAGCGTAATCTGAAAGGTCATACGTAATAGAGGTGGAATGATATATTTATAACGAAAAATGGTACAGATTTCAGCACATGGGAAACCAGAATAACAGACATAAATAACGTTCATATTTGACACAGGTCTGACTCCGATCATAAAGATCGATATGGGACACTTAGTAAGGACTATGTCGCCAGGCTCTAATACACATTTTGTACCTGTTTTTCATACTGGATACCAAACTGCTGAAGAGTCATTGGGGGATATAGTCCCACTCTTCTCTTAAGATGGTTTTCAGTTCTTCCACGTTTCGGGGATTGGGTATTCGTTGAGAAACACGCCCGTTAAGAGCATCCCAGGAATGCCCTATAGGATTTAGATCCCGGGTGGACGCAGGCCATTCCATAAGTTCACTACCTTCACTTTTCAGTGTGTCCGACACCTCAGCAGTTCTCGGCGGGAGGGAATTGTTATCCATAAACATAAAGCCCTAAACAGAAGGACATGATTGAGAATAATCTCCCTGCAATACAACTGTGCTGTAATGGTATCCCGCACAAAGCTATGCATCGGTGTTCGCCCGTTGTGCATAATGCCTGCCCACACCGTAGCACCGAGGTCACACCGATGATGTTAATGAACTTTCTACGATGTGTAATGTGTTTCTCCCTTTCTCCACACTAATTAATGGCCAGAATCATTTACCACAGTAAAATGGAATTCGTCGGAGAACAACATCACTCTGGAGCACTGTTGCTGACCCAAATGAACGTGCTACCTACACCCACGAAGTCCTCATCTACGATGGTGCGCTTGAAGTGAGACGCATTTAACAGTGTTCCGAGCCTTTAAACCAGCCTGATTTAATCGGCGCGAAATGGTTCTGGCAGAGACACGTGTACCGATAGCATTTGCGAGGCCTGCCAGCGATCTGCCAAGGAATGAGACGTCTGTTCCTTTTCGCCACTAGCGCCACGCGGCGATCTGCTTGCGATATGGTGGTCGGTCCGCGATCACCGCCATGCTTTCGCATAGCATTTCCACGCTCAGCAGCCTTTTCTAATTGCAAGATAACACTTTTGGACACTTCCATCACTACAGCCACAGTAGTGACGCTTTGGCTCTGGGTCTTACAACTGCTCTTCACGATCGTAAGCACTCTGATCATGTCTCGCAGACGTGTTGCTGCAGGTAACGGAATGTTGCAATAATCAGTTTCTCAACAACCCTCGTCAATCACTGAACTGCAGTAAATATCGAGTGCATACAGAGCGTTTGTGCGCAGGCTTCACTGCAATTAACACGTCTCGTCCTCTACATTTCCTTTCCGTAGCAAGTTCAAAAATAGTTCAAATGGCTCTGAGCACTATGGGACTTAACATCTGTGGTCATCAGTCGCCTAGAACTTAGAACTACTTAAACCTAACGAACCTAAGGACATCACGCACATCCATGCCCGAGGCAGGATTCGAAACTGCGACCGCAGCGGTCGCGCGGCTCCAGACTGTAGCGCCTAGAACCGCTCGGCCATCCGGCCGACTCCGTAGCAAGTGTCTGTTGTTTCTTAGCAGTTAGTAGTTTCTTAGAAATTGTCAAGCAGTGTGTTATTCATTTATTCCAACGCTTTTTCAAATCCTCGAAACGCTTCCGGTATTAGTATTATACTTCTTCATTGCTGCAAACTAAATGACTTGTCTTCGGTCCAGGCTAAGTCAATACTTTGAAATGGGACGCACTGAAGGACCTATCCACATACTAAGACAAAGTTTTTGCTTACCTGATTGCCTTGATGCTGACTTCGTTGCGTTTTCTAGAGACATTATAATGTCCGCAGCCTGGGCTACTAACTACAACATTAACTGGTGTAAAGATTGTGAATATGTGGCAAAACTCAAGTTACGAATGAAGTTAAGCATCTGAACTTGTATTCTGAATTTGTATTCTAAACACAATTCGAACCAATAACTCGAACGATGCGCCTGCTTTCTGCAGCCTGGCAAAATGACTTGACCGCTGTTCAACACAACTTCTCACCAAGTCTGTACGCAATGAAATAGTACAGAGTTACTAACCAAATCAAAGAGTTTACACCTTGGTCAGAGATAATTACCGGTGCATATTTAACGAAACTTAACAGAATGAGCTTTTCACTCTACAGCGGAGTGTACGCTGATATGAAGCTTCCTGGCAGATTAAAACTGTGTTCCGGACCGAGACTCAAACTCGGGACCTTTGGCTTTCGCGGGCACTTTCCCGCGAAAGGCAAAGATAATTAATTTTAGTTCCCATAGTTTTTATATGAACTTTTCTTTTTTGTAAACGAAGAGACCGATACCCACTGATATTTTAGGATTGCATACATGTTATGAGCTTGATTAAATTACAAACTCGAGCTTTGAGATATCTTTTTGGAAACAGAAAAAGTCACATGGGGCCATGCCTGACAAATACGGAGGCTGAGACAACATTATAGTATTGTCTTTGGCCAAAACTTCATGAACAAGCAACGAAGTGTGAGCAGGTGCATCACCGTGATGTAGAAGCCATGAACTTTTTCGTATTGTGTCAGGCAAATGGCATTAAACCTGTAAGAAATACTTTAAAACTGTCACAGTGGAATCGGGTGGCCGTTAAAAGCATCCAACAATTAACTTGGTTTCACCTAAACCTGTTATACAAGACCAAATAACTTCACTGTCACACTCAACTTCGACATCGCTAGAGACAAGCAACTTGAAATCGACACTGTTTTTGTTCGGAATACAACAGTTTCTGTTTTTTATACCGCATATCAATAACCCCAAAAACGTCGAGGCACCAGCCATGTCAACTCCATCCAGCGACCGTCCATAAACTCGTCCTCCACTTTTCCACGATTTCACTGCTCGATGATGTGCCCTACCGTCTAGGGCGGGCGTCATCTTCAACGTCTTCACATCCATTCGGAAACCTTTTTTCATTCACAGCAGACTCAGCAAAAGGAATACGTAACGTAACTAAAACTTTGCTGCTGTCGATTCTGCTCTTGTAGGAAAATATAATTCTAATTTTCTGATCCATCTTTATACAAAATAAATTATCGCCGATACTACACAAATACTTGCAGACGTTTTGACATTAGACAACAGACATGATATCTGATGCGGTTAACACTGTGCAGATACAATTTAGACATTTTTAACAACAAAACAGCGACAAATCGGGCAAAAAGGACTAATGCAACACGCAAATTACAAAACTTCCGTTACTTTTTTTACTCTCGTACGTTGCACGAGCTGAGTAACTGATTAAAAGTATTCTGATACGCTGGTTAGTTCGGTGATCTGGGTCGTATGAAAAGGAACCTATTAAGTAATGGTTATCATTCAGTTTCCAGATCTCTCAAAATCCTTCAAAAGTGTGATTTTCTCTGGTAAGAAATTAGCTACGTTCGAGCAAAAATACATATCAAACGCTGCCCGGCTAAGCTTTCGCATTTCGCACTTCAGAATGTTACTCTTACGGAAAAAATGCAGGGAAAAACAGCACGCGTGTACTGTGGTTTTATATCATGCGACAGTTACCGTTTTTAATCCGTTCCCTCAGGTTTTAAAGGTAATAAAACAGTTACACCCTTCTGCCCTTTTCATATATATATTTTTTTACTGCCTTAGTCCTCACTCTCTAACAGCGTAGCCCTTCTTTTCTTATTTTTACACTACGAAACAATTCAATGCGTTGTGTTTGCGTAATGTTTCATCTTTATAAATGATGGTCTATTGGTGTACGCCCGTTTCTATAGAAAAATCTTGTACATTCTTGCTAGTCCCATTAAATGTATGTTTTTTATAAGAAACAGGTCACAATTACATTCTTTACTTGTGGAATTTAAAAGAAAAAATATTCCAGGATTTATATCGTGTAACTGTCTTCAGAAGTTGATTGTTATCAGTGTTTTAAATGTATTGCGGTGTTTGTGTTTCTTTTAACGAAGATCACCGTCGAAAGGAGAAGAGGAAACCCGGTGTGGCTTCACAGACTAATTTAAGTGATATGAATTGATTTCTCTTACAGTCTCGCAGATTGTTCACTGTGTAATGGAACTGCATCACAATTTAGTCGTAAAGCCAAGCGAGATCTTCGTCTACCAGCTAGAGCTTGTTACGTTTCGGCAATATTAGATGCTTTTCAGCTAAACTTCTACTAATTATTTTGCTGGGTACCACTCTTACATCATCATAATACGAAACAAATTTCTTTTGTTAAGGGACTCCTTTTATCGCAGCGAATTTAATTTTGTTATTGTCAACTTCCTGCGTTGTAAGCACGAATCTGGAAACTATTTCAGAGCTCGTGGCTTCTTGCTATGCACATCTCCAACAGCCAGTGGTATGTTAAGTAGCATTTATATGTCTGCAGTTTTGTGCAGATAGTTGCGACTTTGTTCATTAATCGTTCCTTAACAGTTTCTGAATATCGTCTTATAACCAGTCACCATTATCTGCCTTGTTATTTTTCCTCTGTTCTTTTCTTCTGTTTCTTATTTTGAAGTACCTACTCTGAGAAATGTTGAGAAAATAGATTATAATGGTCAGTTGCGACTTAGTTTTCTGCTGACACATGCGTAACCATAAATTCCTGATTTTGGTTAAAATTTTCCATTTATTTCTGCGAAATGAAGAAGCAAAGGCGACGAGTTGTTTAGATAGTAGTACCAGCTTGGAATAGACAAGGATGGGAAAGGAAAATCGGCGTGACCTTTCCAAAAGAACCATCGCTTCAAACAATTAATGACACTGTTCAGCCCATCTGTCTTACATTAATAGTTTCAAATGCCTAATTCATTTCTTCTACACGTTTACCTCATTAACTCTTCTTCACATGTACAAACGTTGCTCATAATAACCGTCAAACCTCTGCGCCCTAGACTCTAGGTGATATTAAAGTGGAGTAGTTTATGGTGTAACGACCATAACTAACAATTTAGTTGAATGGAAGCCATAATCGTCTGTGCAGGTCATTTACAGTGGACAGATCCACACAAAATATGCATCACTCCCCACACAGAAGTAAGTAATAACGTACAGTACTCAAAACAGAGTCTGTGCAGAATATCGTGCCCCCTAGGTGCACAATCGGCAGGTCATGCATGGGGAGAGCGGCAGTGGTGGGTGTTACGGGCAGGCGCTGTAAGGGAAATGCTGAGCGCTGGAGGGGAAGTGCACTAAGAGATATGTAACTTCTGCTCTGGTTAGTATCTAAAAAGAATTCCACCGAAAATGCTAAGATTTATTTTCGCCTGGCTTGTTAACCATTTGTACCAAGTACCATTCAATGAAGCTTCGTGAGTGGCTACTTTTGAGTAGAACCTAAACATTTCTCTGGTTGTAATGTTAAAAATTGCTTCTTTTGCCAAAACACATGAGAGTTTACACAGTCTCACCTCGCTAACATGTTGTGAGACACAGTTGAGAGAGAAAATTCTGAAACAGTGGTGTATTAAGTTTATTAAGTGAGGAACTGTGCAAAACAACGGTCAGTAGCTTATGAAAAAGCACATCCTCGGTACAAAAAAACGTAAAATGTCTTCACTGACGTTATTCCAAAACCCACAGCATTTCTCGTTTCACCAGCTATCGATGGCCCTTAAAAATCATACTCTTTCACCGAAAAAGTTTATAGTTAGTGGAATAAAACAGTACAAAATGAAGTTTTCTTTGTGTGCTATTATCTGCCAAAATTTCATTCCGATATTTAAAACCAGTTACTAAATATGAGGAATGTCGAGGATATTTCAGTCTGGCTTTATCGCTGGTGTGCCGCGATCGCAAATGAGTGTCCTACATAAGATCAATTTTCTCTCCCCAAGACTAAAGAAAAATTCAATATGTTAGCTAAATTTCATACAAAGTGTGCTGTCTTTTAAACCGTATTCTCAATGCATAAATTTAGCAGTGTCCAACATAAATATCTAAATACGTCTACAGTTCTAAATTGTCATTCAATTACTGCATTACCCGGCTAGAATATGACATGAGCATGGATGTGAACTAAATTGAAACACATAACCGTTTTCATATGCTGTCTATAAAGAAGTGCATCTGTTTAAAATTATTCAGTTAGTTTCGCTGACTACTTTCACACAAACTTAGTTCACTCTTGAATATCACTTCACATTTATAACACGGAGACACACAACACTGAAATCGGCGAATTTTACTGAAAAGGTTTCTGAGCTTTAGCTGAGAAAGGTTTATGCTCCGACACCAGCAAAGAATGGTAGAAGTTTAAATATTTTCTCAAAGCATAGATTTTTATATACAATCAAGTTACCTTTACGTGGACTCCTTTTACAATGGCAAATATATATGTCTGAATTATTCGGCAATTTAAACTCACCGCGTAAGGTTGAAACACGTATGTAACATAGCAGCGATGGCGAGGCATTGCAGCGTCTCTGACCAGAGAGTATGCGCTTGACCGCGCGAATGTTACGAGCAGTACTCTGTCAGTAGTCGTTGCAGTCTGTAGCTCTGTCTAGTTGAGTGCAGTACGCTAGTAGTCGTCATGCAGAGCGGTCGATCAGTGGTAGCAGTCCAGTGGGATTGCGTGATGTGGTCTGGCGACAACACTGGTCAAGATGCTGAATGAGGTATACTGTTAATTAAGATAATCATCGGATAATGTAAAGTTTAATTATTGCAACTAATTTTCAACAAGTGCCCCCAATAATAACTTTGATTTCAAATGCAATTTTACATAAAATTTTCATTTAATTGAAGTAACTATTTCGTTCCACTTCCCTTAAACAAAAGTTTCAGTTTTCAATTAGATTACAAAAAAAAAAAAAAAAAAAGGAATATTATTATTTTCAATGCAGTTCCTCCAAGCGGTGCGCAACAACAAGAGCAGAAATTTGACTAGGTGTTGCAATGAGGTAAGAATTTAATTTTGATTTTTTCACACAGGGCCAAAGACCGATATTTCGGTTTAATTGAATTTTCTTATCACTGAATTGACTTTCATTATTTTTGTGGGAGCTTACACCAGAGTCAGATTGCGATTTTCACATTTTTGTTGTCATTAAATTTAATTGCAGGGAGGTTACGTTTGGCTCCTATTCATTTATTATTTCTGTCTTTAAAATTTCAGTGGAGAGGTTACACTTAGCGCAATGTCCATTAGCATTCATAAATAATATTGTCTTGTAAATATTTTGTGGGGAGGTTACACTTGGCGACACCTAGTCCAGGATCGAATTTCGTTGAGAGTCTTTTGAGCAACAGTCAGATATCTGCTCTTATTTGCTTAGATATAATTAGGATTTGGCGCTACGCTTTTATTAACTTGTGACTTTCTTTCTACAGGTCAACGGCAACTCGTTGCTCTGTTGTATTTGTGTGTTGCTTTTGCATTGTGCTTATTTATTTTGTGAAAAATTGTGACTATTGTAAAAATGTCGCGAAAGACTGTGAATAGTGTATCGCGAGGTATTTTGAATGAAATTACCGACTTAAACAGCGTGACCGATAGTAATTGTGACACGCAGTGTAATGATGACAATCCTGCGTTCACTAACAGTCAGTGCATTCCAACCACTAGTGATGACTTTTACCCTGATAATGAACAAACGAACTCAATTGTCTCGTTTGTTAATTTGACGACAATTGATGACGCAGAACGCTCTATTGTAATGAGCGCTGCCCGGCTTAACACACCCGATTTGGAAAACTCAAGTAACGAACAGACAAATTTGTCTAATGAAAATGAACAGATCACACAAAGTAGGACGGATTTATTTAATTCCGAAACAATGACTGATAGTGTACATTTGACTGGCAAACCTTTTTCTAAAATACAGAATGACCAAATGGTCACACAGAGCATGACAATTGCATGTACTCCATCACAGAGCACTGAGAATGCAACTGCTACTTTTGATTTGAATCAATTTATGGCAATAATGCTACAATTTAAGAACGACCTTACTGTAAATTGCAAACAACTTAGTGTAGATGTCAAACAACTAGATAAAAAACAAGACAATAATAATGCGGATCTCAAACAACAACTTAATGAACAGGTCAAACAACTTAGGGAAGATAACAAACACTTAAATGAGAAACTTGACAATAATGACGAAAATCTCAAACAACTTAGTGAACAGGTCAGACAACAGAATGAAAAATTAGACGACAATTCCAGACAGCTTAGTGAACAAATTAGAGCCGTTGCCGCGCAGTGCCATGACACTAAGGAACAGTTGCGCGTGGAAATTGAGGCTTGTTCACAAAAAAATAGCGAAGAAATTAAGTCTGTTGCGCAAGAATTAAGGGAAATGCAGACAGCCGCAACAGACACACTCAGAGACGAAATTAGCGGAGTCGCTAAACAATGCTCTGAAAAAGCTACACAATTACGGGACGAGTTTAAAGCAATGACGGTAGAACTTTCGCGCACAGTGGACGCAAAGATAGACGTGAAATTCGAACAGCAGAACACTCAGATTAACGAGCGCTTTAATCAGCACATACAAAACAGTGATACGCGTTTCCGCAAATTTATTCAAGATCAAAACAAAGTAAAACGACAAGTCATGGAAACAATCACTGCACAAAGACAAGAGGACAAACGTAAAATGTTCGCGAAAGCGAAGACGTATGTAGACAATAATATTACTACAGTGTCCGACAAGATTAATACCATAGAACAGTTGAACGCGGAATTACGGGATGAAATTTCTGATCTTAAATCAAAAACAGATACACACACAGTAAATATTCAAACAGTGACAGACAGATTCGAACAATTAGAACTAACACAGGATTGCGATGTCATCAAAGCTGATGTTAAAAAACTGAGCGAAACTACACGTAAGTTGCAAAAACAGATTAATGCGTCCGATTCTAAAACCGATGATCAGGCAAAAATACTGACTGAAAAATATGACGAATTAGCCAGTCGTATTGATGCTATCGAAAGTAGTAATGATAATAAATCAGACGATACTGCACCGATTTCATTTAACCAAACACCTGAATTTCAAAATTTACAGCAGACAATTAATGAGATCGATTCGTCTAATAACACGTTGCGTAGAAAATTGTCGAGTTTACAACAAGAAGTAACAGAGATGAAAAACATTTCAGTTAATAATAACATACAACAGACGCCACTTTATGAACATTTGTCAGACTCACGCAGCGCGTATAATTTGGGTAATCTACAGAGAGTACGGGACTTAGATTCCGATCAACCACAGTTCAATAGATTCTCTTACGATCCTGAACCTGTTCCATCACACAGAGATGATAATTTCGATTACAAACATTTTCTGTCAGTGAGAAAGTTTAAAGTTTTTAAAAACGATAGAACGCAGATTCACCCACTGGATTGGATTCAACAATTTAGCTTTGCTCTTCCACCGACATGGCCCGTTACGCATAAACTTGAATTTATTTGCAGCTTTTTGGAAGGCGAACCGGCAACTCGTATGAGACCGATCGCGAGACAGTGCTACTCGGTAGAGGAATTTCAGAATGCTTTTCTATCAGCGTACTGGTCGAAGACGACACAGCGCGGAATCAAAGATCAGTTAATTAGTTTGCCGAATTACGAGAACTCAAATTTTCCCAGTGTGACGCAATTTTTTGAGCACATGGTACAACAAAACCAATACCTGAGTGAACCGTACAGTGAATCCGCACTTATACAATTATGCATTTCCAAATTACCACGGTCATTACGAGTGTCACTTCTAACGGGTCAGCAAAAGGAAAACATTTCAGCATTCAGAGATCTTTTACAGCTCTTGGAAGTACAACAATCTGATTATTCTTTTGTAAACAAAAATTTTTCTTATAATAACCAAGGTCAACAAAAGTACAGCAATTATGATCAGACACGTAATTTCAATAGAAAAAGTAACAGACGTTTTAGGAACGACAACTATCAGGACTTAAATCACAGACAGAATTCTGTTTATCAATATCGTCAAAATCATCAGCAACAGGAACCACATTTTGGTAATAATAGAAGTTTTCCACCGCAACAGCATGAAAGTCAGACGGTTGGAATGCGTAACCAACAATGTAATGCACAAGGTCAACCAGGCTTTAATGTTCCGCCGCGTGCACGTATGGTCCCAGATCCAACAAATAGTAATGCACGGCAGCAAGGAAACAACCACGTACAGAGAAGACAGTATTTCAATTCCTATCGCAATGCACCGTATAGGAATGACTTTCACGACAGACGTAAAAATAATGAGCATAATTACCAACATACGTTTAATAACAGTCGGTCTTACCAGCGACAAAGTAATCAACAAGAACATATTCTCATGAATGAACCCGACAGTAGGTATCATCCAGAGCGTAACACGTCTGGAAGAAGTAATAGGACAGTTCAAATAGTAGAAATGCCACAGCATCCTGCTGATAATAATAACACGTCAGATAGAATCTGACTAGATACTGTACAGGACGCATCTTCCAATAATACAAGCACTACCTTTGACACGCAAAATGTTGTTCGTGAAAATGTAATTACTTTTGACGACATACGAGACACTCTTTTACAGGAAAGACAAGTTATTCAGAAAACCATTTCACATCCTGTTATTGAAATTAAAATTGGTTCTTCGAAATTCTCAGCAGTAATCGATTCCGGCTCACCTATATCAGTAATAAATGAGGAGACTTTTAATGAGTGCAACAAAGAGAATACCTATCCGACATTACCTTTAGGCAAAACAAAAGTGAAAGGAGCAGTATCGAGTAAAGGTGTAGACGTTAAATTACAGACGCATTTATCATTTTGTATTGGAGGTCATACTTTCCACTCAAATTTTTGGATTGTTCCTTTATTGACAACAGACGTAATTTTAGGTACGAATTTTCTGGTACAACACGACGCAGTTATCGATTTTCAAAATTCTTATTTAATGTTAAAGGATGAAAATGTGCAATTGGCTTTAGAATTTCAGCACTCTTTATCTGCGGAAGAACAAACAATCAACCGCACAGAGGTCATTTCCGCAACACGTAACATAGACTGTAATCCCACATTGTTCACGGATACGTACGTACACAACTATAACACTCTAGACGAAGCTGACTACGACGTAATGCAATTGATTTCTGATAAAGTTAAAGAAAGCAGTGCAAATACAGACGACGAACGCACGCACTTACACAAAATTCTTTTACAGCAAGCTCCAGTTTTCGACAACATTCCTGGTACTATGTCCGGATTTATGTATGAATTTCAAGTCAAACAGCACGATACATTTAAAGCTAAGCATTATCCTATTCCATATATCCACAGAGAACAAGTTAAAAAAGAATTGCAGGATATGCTTGATCAAGGAATTATAGAACCAGCAGTTAGTCCGTACATAAACCCGCTACATATTGTTAAGAAAAAAGATGGCTCACTTCGCCTTGTACTTGATTCACGTCACATTAATGACATTATTATTAATGAAACAGATCGACCACAGACACTAGAGGAACTTTTACAGAAATTTCATGGTACTGCTATTTATTCTACACTAGATTTGAAATCGGGATTTTGGCAAATTCAACTTCATCCGAATTGCAGAAAATACACAGCATTTCTTTGTTTTGGCGACTGTTATCAATTTTGCAAATTACCGTTCGGCTTGACTATTTCTTCTGCAGCTTTTATTCGCGGTTTGAACACAATACTTCCGACAGAACTTAAAGACAGAATTACGACGTACGTAGACGATATTCTTATTGCAGAAGCTAACTGGTCTGAACACAATGCGATTTTAGAACAACTGTTGCAAACTTTTCATGCACAAGGACTCACAGTTAACCTCAGTAAATCGCACTTTGGCAAAACTTCTATAAAATTTCTTGGACACGTAATTTCAGCAGAAGGCATTGCACCTGATCCGGAAAAACTTCAGGCTCTACGTGACATTACTGTTCCTACGACGAAGAAACAACTACGCAGTTTTTTGGGCTTAATTAAATTTTTTCGCAAATTTATTCATCACTCTGCTTTAGACACACCCAGATTATGCCAATTAACAGGTAAAAACACTATTTGGTCTTGGGATAAGCAAGCACATTCTGAATTCATGAACCTGAAACATGCTCTGTTGAATGCACCACTTTTATCGCACCCAGATCTTACCAGAAATTTTTCCATTGCCACTGACAGTTCGAACACCGCTTTAGGCGTACATATTTTCCAGGAAATTGAAGAAGATGGTTCAATAGTAATTAAAAACATCGCATTTGCAAGCCGCATTTTGTCACCTGCTGAACGAAATTATTCCGTTACAGAACTGGAAACATTATGTGTTGTATGGGCTTTCACGAGATTTAGGCATTTTCTTTATGGCAGACATACCACAGTTTACACAGACCACAGAGCGATACAATTTTTGCTTTCAGCTAAATTTACTCACGACAGGTTAAGTAGATGGAAACTTTATTTACAAGAATTTAATTTTACGATTGTCCACATTCCCGGCACACAAAATGTTATAGCAGACGCACTATCGCGTTCTCTGAGCAACAATCAGCAAGACATAGCAACCAACTTCTGCAAAGCAAATTTCAGTGTCATGTACATTCAGCAAGTTGCATTTGAAAATTTTATTTCATCGTCATTACAGGAGATAGCACAAGAGCAAAATAAAGACAACGTGTGGAAAGAAATTAAACACCTTTGGCAAGATAGGAATAATGTTACGATTAGAAACCATTACACTGTACGCAATGACATTCTGTTTCGCCGCTCTCATCCTGACAGCAACAATTGGTTATTATGCATTCCTGACGAACTGGCCAACAAATTAATCTGGTACACTCATTTAAGTTACGCACATTACGGAGCACGAAAATGTTTTCTTATACTGAGACAGAACTGTTATTTTACTAACATGGAGAAACGTATACGACGAGTTTTAGCGTCTTGTAAAATTTGCCAGAAAGCTAAATCAGACACCACTTCACATATTCCTCCTTTATATCCCATTATACCTGTTAAATTAAGACACATGGCTGCAGTAGACATTTTTGGTCCGATTCCGAGAACTAACAGAGGTTTTTGCTACATCTTTGTCGCTGTTGAGGTCACTTCAAAATTTGTTACTTTCACTCCATTACGCAAAGCTACTGCTAAAACTGTTTCGAAAGCATTTGTAAAACATTTTCTATTTCATGTAGGGCATGTGATGAAAGTAATTTCTGACAATGGATCTCAATTTCGTAGTAGCGTATGGACACGCATGTTACGAGCCAGAAACATTTCTCCGATCTATATATCCAAGTACCATGCTTCTTCGAACCCCTGTGAAAGATTAATGAAAGAAATTGGTAAGCTGTGCCGAATATACTGCCACAAAAGACATATTGATTGGGATACACACATACTCTCATTCCAAGATGTAATTAATTCTATTCCAAATGAATCCACTATGCTATCTCCGTCTGTTATATTGAAAAACGTTGAACCACCAAACAAAATTAAAGAATTAGTAAACTTCCCCAAATGTCGTCGACTAAGACACCACGAAATAATTGACATTGCGCTGAACAACATCAAACGTGCCGCAGAGCGCCGGAGAAGACAGCAAAAACAGGTTTGTAGACGCCGAGACTTTCACGTTGGACAGAAAATATTAGTACGTACACACTATTTATCCAGCAAATTAAAAGGTAAGTGCAGTAAATTTGAACTTCTATACGCCGGTCCATATCGGATTCGCAGCATCCCTCACCCCAATGTTGTACACGTCGAAACTTTGAGAACTAGAAAATCAAAAGGCAATCATCATATCTCAAACATTAAACCGTTTATTGAGTGAAGACACTTTATGATTCAACACACTATGATGCCATTTACTAATGCAATTATATTCACCTGACTAATTACTGATGATTATCGTATTTTTCTTGGCAAGTGCCCGGCAAGGTAAGGTTAGCAGGTCGCTTTTCTTGTCGTTACACATCAGACCGTGCACATTTTCCACCTTTTTTTGTGTATGATTGTACTCCAGTTTTATTTGTATGTATTGTGAAATAGTTAAGATATAACACACACCAGTGGACTTTGACATTTTTTGCTTTATGACATCTCAAGATCGTGACTGTTTTACATTTTTTGCTGCTGCATTGTGATATTCTCTGTACATTTTGGCTTTGAACACTGTCAATGTCTTTGACATATTACGTTTTCTGTCATGTTAGGCTGTATGCTTAAGTATGTTACCATAAACCAGTTATTATTTAGTGGGTATATGATTTAAATGCAAGACGTTAATCTTTGTTCATCAATTTCAGAAAGAAATGATGTGTGTAAGAAATAAATTCAACAGAAACGGGAATTTCACCTACGGAATAAACGAAAGAAGATGCAATAACTTTATGGGGAAGAGTAAATGGATCAGGATTAACAAGCATTAACAAGAATATACTATACTCATCACAGAATAGCAGTCTTAACTAATTTTTTCTTTCAGAATACAAGGTGATTGATACAGGCTGTCAGACTGAACTACACATCTTAGTTTTAGTGATGAAATATGCTAGAGATAAGGAATAATTGTATAATGAGTAATGAAGTGATTTTTTTTGCAGATGATAATGAATGCTGATGAATAATGATGAAGGATATGGTATTATGAATAATGAAGTTTTTCTTTACAGGTGATGATAATAATGAAGTTATGATGATATGGATAATGAAGTTTTCTTTACAGATGAGGATAATGTTGAAGTTATATTTAGGCTATCTAGTTATTTAAGTATTTGTTGCAGTTTGTTTTGACAGCAGGTGTTATATTGCATAGTAGGATGACGGAAAGTTTTGGAAAGGACAGCTATGGAACACATTTTTATACACATTTCACTACCTGTTAATTCGAAGTTCACTACTTTTCAGCATAGTGTGCGTTTCTTCTTTCAGCTCAATAATCCATTTTGTATTTTTTTTCAGGAGAAGCTTTTCATGATACTTACTAAACCTGTTACTTATTGTACCTGTTCTAGTACTTGCATTTTTATTTTTTACCCATTTGTGTTTATCATTTATAAATGTGATCACATATACTGCCTTGTTACATAATCTTGCTACAGCTGACTCATGACGAATGACGTTACCTATCCTCATTTGCAGCAATAGGTCAAAAGCAAATAGTGTTATGCCTCACCAATTAATTATCGATCCCAACGCAATGCATTGCTAACAAAAAAAAAAATGTATTACCAGTCCCACATAATGTCACTAGTTTATGATAATTCTGAATAATACTGATCAACTTTGAATAGTATGTCACTTCAGTAATGACTTCTTAATGATACAAAAAAAATATATGTATAAAATAATGCTTTGTAACTGGCTAATAACTGCCACTGTTTATTGTAATGAGACTACTTATAATGCCCATGATTATTAATGCTATGATTGTAATTAGCTGATTTTTAATAATGACTTCTTAATGATCTGAATAATAGTGAATGAGGAACAATGTTTTATACTTTTCGATACTTGATGGCCACTGAGTGCCAATAATTAATGTCACTCAATGAATTATGTTATTAATTATGCCATTAATTAGCTCTTGTTTTCAATGTTGATACTTTGTAACTGGAAAAGAATATGATTCTTACTATATTGAAATGACAAATGATTAACTATGCTTTATAATTGGAAATGAATGCGATTGTTTCATAATGCTTTGTAATTAGGAAAAAGCTATTGAGTATTACTATATTGAAATGACAAATGATCAATTAACTATGCTATACTTTGTAACTGGAAAAGAATGCGACTGTTTAATAATGCTTTGTAATTAGGAGAAGGCTAATGATTCTTACTAGATTGGAATGACACATAATTAATTAACTATGCTATACTTTGTAACTGGAAAAGAATGTGATTGTTTCATAATGCTTTGTAATTAGGAAAAAGCTAATGATTCTTACTATATTGAAATGACAAATGATTAATTAACGATGCCATACTTTGTAACTGGAAAGGAATGTGACTGTTTAATAATGCTTTGTAATTAGGAAAAGGCTAATGATTAATACTATTGAAATGACAAATGATTAATTAACTGTAATTAGAATAAGGCTAATGATTCTTAATTATGCTTTGTAACTGGAAAAGAATGCGACTGTTTAATAATGCTTTGTAATTAGGAGAAGGCTAATGATTCTTACTATATTGGAATGACAAATGATTAATTAACTATGCTATACTTTGCAACTGGAAAAGAATGCGATTATTTAATAATGTTTTGTAACTAGGAAAAGAAGGTTACTGATTCTATGTAAATCAATTCATTAACATTTTTCTGTAATACTACATACTTGGTACAGAAATGTTCAATAACTGGGCTATGAATGCCACAAACTACTAATGAAGACTGTAATTGTGAATATTATGTGACTTAATGTCCTTCACCTCATGAGCTAACTACCCTGAATTACTGCAATGTCCATTTGTCCTGTTTATCCCAGTGATCATGGAGCACTATATTTGGTTTTGCACTAATTCTATGTTGGTGTGCCTTGTAAGAGAGTGGTGTTGACACGACATGCTGTCCACCACCATGAGCGATGAAGACGTTATTATGGTCCCACTGTTTGGTGTACCTAGTGTACTGCCAAAATGAGAACATGGAACATTACTACGACAGTTCAGTGTCTTGGCTACATTGATAAATTCTGAGGGGAAAAGAACTTCAAGTTGTGTCACTTGGTGTTGTACTTCTGTGGAAAGATATGGACTTTCAGAACAGCCGTGTGCAATCTAAAGTGCTACAACCATGATGCAATCCTTCCCTTTCCTATCCTAATTCTTGTCACATAGTGAAAATCATTTTTTGCTAACGTCATTTATGTTCATGGCTATACATTTTTTTCGATTCGCTGAACTCCAGTGCGAGTACATTTATGTCACTTGTCGATATGATTTTTTTGCCATTATGTTTATTTATTGCGAAAATGCTAAAGACATTTTTTCGATTTGTTCTGAAGTACAGTATATGTACACTCTTGTCTTTTATATTGTATATACATTTTTTATTTTGATGATATGTTCTGAACTACAGTGCATGTGCACTTATGTTAGGTGTTAATATGTTTTCTACTGAACTTCAGTGCCTGTGCACTTTTCTCATTTTTCAACATGATTTGTACTCTTTCTGTATATTCAATACTTCAGTGCGTATGCACTTATGTCATTTCTTACTCATTGTATGTTCTGAACTCCAGTGCATGTGCACTCATGTCACTTGTCATGATTTTTTTTTTTTTTTGCCAGTCTGTTTATTTGTTCTGAAAATGCTAATGAATTTTTTCAGTGCGTGTGCACTTTGTTATCTGTCAAATAATTTGTATATACATTTTTCTGATTTGCTACTATGTTTTGTACTCACATTTTGTCTTTGTCTTATATATTTAGTACTCGGTGCGTGTGCACAACATTTAATTCATGTACTACATCTAAATATTCTGTAAATTGTAGAGGTTTGTTAATTAAAGAAAAATTTTACCGCGCTTGTCAAGTCCAAATGACTCACCATCGCTGCCAAATTTTTGCCCCCCCAGTGGAGGGTTATGAAACACGTATGTAACATAGCAGCGATGGCGAGGCATTGCAGCGTCTCTGACCAGAGAGTATGCGCTTGACCGCGCGAATGTTACGAGCAGTACTCTGTCAGTAGTCGTTGCAGTCTGTAGCTCTGTCTAGTTGAGTGCAGTACGCTAGTAGTCGTCATGCAGAGCGGTCGATCAGTGGTAGCAGTCCAGTGGGATTGCGTGATGTGGTCTGGCGACAACACTGGTCAAGATGCTGAATGAAGTATACTGTTAATTAAGATAATCATCGGATAATGTAAAGTTTAATTATTGCAAATAATTTTCAACAAGTGCCCCCAATAATAACTTTGATTTCAAAAGCAATTTTACATAAAATTTTCATTTAATTGAAGTAACTATTTCGTTCCACTTCCCTTAAACAAAAGTTTCAGTTTTCAATTAGATTACAAAAAAAAAAAAAAAAGGAATATTATTATTTTCAATGCAGTTCCTCCAAGCGGTGCGCAACAACAAGAGCAGAAATTTGACTAGGTGTTGCAATGAGGTAAGAATTTAATTTTGATTTTTTCACACAGGGCCAAAGACCGATATTTCGGTTTAATTGAATTTTCTTATCACTGAATTGACTTTCATTATTTTTGTGGGAGCTTACACCAGAGTCAGATTGCGATTTTCACATTTTTGTTGTCATTAAATTTAATTGCAGGGAGGTTACGTTTGGCTCCTATTCATTTATTATTTCTGTCTTTAAAATTTCAGTGGAAAGGTTACACTTAGAGCAATGTCCATTAGCATTCATAAATAATATTGTCTTGTAAATATTTTGTGGGGAGGTTACAAGGTTTTAATGAAATGGCGGCAGATAAATGAAGATCGGTGTATCACAGAATCGATCTGTTCCGATTGCATGAAAATAACTGACTCAATTCGATTTGAAAGAAAACATTAATCATCATTAAATAATTGTTCTCAGCACTTTCAATCTGAAATAAAACTATAAATATTGCCTATAAAATCATATAAATATATTACTGCTAAAGGCGGTGCTGCAGCTCGTTCGCAACGAGGCAAAGATGGAATGCAGAGGATCAAGATTAGTTATATTCTTATAGAAAATATGAGATGAACTTGAATAACATTATTCTCTATTTTTCTCCAATAATTTACGATAGGTGCTTTACCAGATAACCTGGTCAAAGAAGCAGAATTTTATAGTTATAATTACTTCCTCTGCTTTATTGAAACATGTTTCCCAGATAATAAAATACTTAGTACCATTCAGATTTTTATTTCATTTCGAAAGTTTCGGCCATATGCTCAAGCGTCCTTTACTTATCTAGCTGTTTAAATATCTTCACCTTCTAGTATTGAATATATGCGTATTTTACGGCGACAGCGAACGTCTTCATCAGACTCGCACGGGACTATAGTTACTGGAAAGAAGCAAAATCAAATGCTGATATATAGAATAAAATATCAGGAGTACTCTACATAGGCGGAGTATCGTAAGTGCTTATTCGTTGGTTACAGTCAACTATCTGCGAGTTCGCTTTGGCCTTGAAGAACATTACTACCTCTCAGAGCGCGGAAGCAACAACTTGGCAGCCACGATTTGAAGATCTGACCACTGACTTCCGAAGCCCTAATCTGCAGCAAGCAAAATTCATTCCTGAAACGAAGCTAAATTTCACTTCGACATTTAGTTACATCTTTAACAAACTGGTCAGTCAACCAACTGAAAAAAAAACTTATTTTTGGATTTATGAACCTCAGTTTCGAGTTCCAATAACGATCCAGTATGCACGAAACACCAACATTGTCATCGAATGTATGGACGTAAATCATACAATGAGAAATCAGAGCTGAGAAAACAAAGCCGTGCAGTGAAGGAGCATTTGCGTTATTTGCTAGTCTCTGTCAAAAATTAGTAATGAAACTTAACACTGAACAGGTGGCTTTCCGAAATTGCCTTGTGTAGTGACTTCCGTCTGCATTCATAAAATACTGCGTCTAGTGATATAAACAGCCATTCAGGTTACAATAACCTGGGTGAAAATAGGCATAAAAAGAAGTTCAAAAGTAGTAACTTGCCGTCTTATCAGCCTCCTGCATCAGGTGTCGGGGGGAGCGGATTCTCTCAAAGAGGCCTGTCTAATTTGGCAAGTACACTGAAGAGCCAAATACATTGTTTCACCTGTCTTATATCGTATAGGGCCCCCGCGAGCACGCATAAGTGCCGCAACACGATGTGGCATGGACTCGACTAATGTCTGAAGTAGTGCTGGAGGGAGCTGACACCATGAATCCTGCAGGGCTGTCCATAAATCCTTGAGAGTACGAGGGCTTGGAGATCTCTTATGAACAGCACGCTGCAAGGCATCCCAAATATGCTCAATAATGTTCATGTCTGGTGAGTTTGGTGGTCAGCGGAAGTCTTTAAACTGAGAGGAGTGTACCTGGAGCCACATTGTAGCATTTCTGGGCGTGTGGGGTGTTCCATTGTCATGCTGGAATTGCCCAAGTACGTCGGAATGCACAATGGACATGAATGGATGCACGTCATCAGACAGGGTGTCAGAGACGTACCTAGACGTATCAGGGATCCCATATCACTGCAACTGCAAACGCCACACACCATCACAGAGCCTCCACCAGCTTGAACAGTCACCTGCTGACATGCAGGATCCACAGATTCGTGAGGTTGTCTCCATACCCGTACACGTCCATCCGCTCGATGCGATTTGAAACTAGTCTCGTCTGACCTGACAACGTGATTCCAGTCATCAACAGTCCAGTGTCGCTGTTGACGGGCCCAGGCGAGGTGTAAAGCTTTGTGTCGGGTAGTCATCAATGGTAGATGAGTGGGCCTTCGGCTCGGAAAGCCGATGTCGATGATGCTTCGTTGAATGGTTCGCACACTGACACTTGTTTATGGCCCAGCATTGGAATCCGTAGCAATCTGCGAAGGGGTTGCACTTCTGTTACACTTAATTATTCCCTTCAGACGTCGTTGGTCCCGTTATTGCAGGATTGTTTTCCGTCCGCAGAGATGTCGGAGATTCGACGTTTTACCGAATTCCTGAAATTAACGGTACACTCGCTACCTCGGAGATGCTGTATACCATCGCTAGTGCGCCGACTATAACACCACATATAAACTGAGTTAAATCTCGATAACCGGGCGTTGTAGCAGCAGTAACCGATCTAACAACTGCGCCAGACTCATATTATCTTATATAGGCGTTGCCGAATACGCATGCCTATACAGTTTCTTTGCCGCTTCAGTGTAAAATTCCCAAGAATGTTATAGTAAAAGATTGAAAATCAATTTACATTAATCAGTGGGAGGGACACATGTTTAGTCTGTCTAGGACAAAGATTTGTGCGGTACAGAAATTACTGAACATCTTTTTCCGAGATACAATCCTATGAGTGTGTCGTATCTTACAAGTGTTATAAACGTAGATTGGAACTTAAATAGTGGCAACACTGCTGTGGAGACAGTATGCAATGGAATCTACTATTGTCGCTGATAGCACACGTTGTTGACATACCTATCTTACCTCCGAGAAAAATGGACTCGCCCGTCCCATGTCACCGGCGTGCGCACAATCGCGGCGAAACAGTCACTTATGAGCGAGCGGTCTAACGCAACGGTGTTACTATGTTTTCGAAACAGGAACAATGGAGTTGGATCAAGATTGAATGTGCCAGAGGTCGCACATCAAGATAGTGTCATCAAACTATGCGAACGAAGCGGCGACACTTTCTGCGCAACCCACCCATCATTTGGCACGACAATGCGCAGCGCTAGCTGTGGTTGCTCTGTTCGGTCGATCGGACTGGGAAGTACTGTTCCATCCACCATACTCCCCGGACGTAAGTCCTTGTGACTCTGATTTGATTCCGAAGATGAAGGAAGCACTTCGTGGCATTCGCTTCAGAACTGTTCCAAAGATTCGACAGGCAGTAGACCGCTCCATTCGCCCCATCAACAGAACAGGCTCTGCTAACGGTATACTACGTCTTCCACATCGCTGGCAACGGGTTCTACACAACACTGGTGACTACTCTGAAGGACAGTAACAGGTGGAAACATGTAACTCTTTTGTATCGGTTGAGAATAAATAGTTGCCACTATTTAACTTCCAATCCCAAAGAAAGCAGGTGTTGACGGATGTGAAAATTACCGGACAATCAGTTTAATAAGCCACAGCTGCAAAATACTAACACGAATTTTTTGCAGATGAATGGAAAAACTAGTAGAAGCCGACCTCGGGGAAGATCAGTTTGGATTCCGTAGAAATACAGGAACACGTGAGGCAATACTGACATTACGGCTTATCTTAGAAGAAAGATTAAGGAAAGGCTAACCTAGGTTTCTAGCATTTGTAAACTTAGAGAAAGCGTTTGACAATGTTGACTGGAATACTCTCTTTCAAATTCTAAAGGTGGCAGGGGTAAAATACAGGGAGCGAAAGCTATTTACAATTTGTACAGAAACCAGATGGCAGCTATAAGAGTCGAGGGACACGAAAGGGAAGCAGTGGTTGGGAAGGGAGTAAGACAGGGTTGTAGCCTCTCCCCGATGTTATTCAATCTGTATATTGAGCAAGTAGTAAAGGAAACAAAAGAAAAATTCGGAGTAGGTATTAAAATCCATGGAGAAGAAATAAAAACTTTGAGGTTCGCCGATGACATTGTAATTCTGTCAGAGACAGCAAAGGACTTGGAAGAGCAGATGAACGGAATGGATAGCTTCTTGAAAGGAGGATATAAGATGAACATCAACAAAAGCAAAACGAGGATAATGGAATGTGGTCGAATTAAGTCGGGTGATGCTGAGGGAATTAGATTACGAAATGAGACACTTAAAGTAGTAGATGAGTTTTGCTATTTGGGGAGCAAAGTAACTGATGATGGTCGAAGTAGAGAGGATATAAAATGTAGACTGGCAATGGCAAGGAAAGCCTTTCTGAAGAAGAGAAATTTGTTAACATCGAGTATAGATTTAAGTGTCAGGAAGTCATTTCTGAAAGTATTTGTAAGGAGTGTAGCCATGTATGGAAGTGAAACATGGACGATAAATAGTTTGGACAAGAAGAGAACAGAAGCTTTCGAAATGTGGTGCTACAGAAGAATGCTGAAGATTAGATGGGTAGATCACATAACTAATGAGGAAGTATTGAATAGGATTGGGGAGAAGAGAAGTTTGTGGCACAGCTTGACCAGAAGAAGGGATCGTTTGGTAGGACATGTTCTGAGGCATCAAGGGATTACAAATTTAGCTTTGGAGGGCAGCGTGGAGGGTAAAAATCGTAGAGAGAGACCAAGAGATGAATACACTAAGCTGATTCAGAAGGATGTAGGTTGCAGCAGGTACTGGGAGATGAAGAAGCTTACACAGGATAGAGTAGCATGGAGAGCTGCATCAAACCAGTCTCAAGACTGAAGACCACAAGAACAACAACCCTCGTAATATTAGAAAGACATTCTTATGTTTGAACCAAAGTTGTTACTTATTTTCTTGGGTGAGTAGTTTCCAGCCTAATATTAGAAAGACATTTTTATGTTTGAACCAAAGTTGTTACTTATTTTCTTGGGTGAGTAGTTTCCAGCCTAATATTAGAAAGACATTCTTATGTTTGAACCAAAGTTGTTACTTATTTTCTTGGGTGAGTAGTTTCCAGCCTAACCCATTTTCACAAGCCACATGTTGTTGTTGTTGTGCTGCTGAGTCGGAAGACTAGGTTGACTCAGCTCACGACACTAGGTTGCCCAGTGCGAGTCTCTTGTGACGTATGACATAGTGTGTATAATTTGTGTGTCCTCGGAGTCTTTCACCCGTGGTATGCTTCAATGAAATCTCGGTTTACAAGCCACGTCACTTCGAGGAAAACTTACGAGATTTCGATAGCTGTCTCCGCCTTCGTCACCATGAGTTAAAATCATTGACTGATGGAGCTGGCACAGTGTTCTGCGTATACAGGGAGAGGACCGCAGTGACAAGCAGGTTGGGCAGCTGTTAGAATGTACTGTTTATGAATTACAGCATTTAACATCAATAGTTAAGACATTAAAAGTACTGTGATCGAGCTGATGGTCATTTCAGCGCGTATAAAATCGAATAGAATACATATGATTAAGCCTACATAACAACAATACACAGAACTTTTAAAACGACATATATAGAACACACAAACGACGTAAATAGGAGAAAATGAACACGCTACGGAAAGTTCTTGGTATGACCGCATTTAATATCAATAGTTAAGACGTTAAAAGTACTGTGATCGAGCTGATGGTCATTTCAGTGTGTATAAAATGGAATGGAATAAATATGATACAGACTACATAACACCAATACGCAGAACTTTTAAAACTAGATATATAGAACATACAAATGTCATAAATAGGAGAAAATGAACATGCTACGGAAAGTTCTGAGAAAAATCTACCTTTTTTTGGGAAAAAGATTTTTTTGGGGATGCTTTTTTTAGTCATCAATCTTTTGACCGCTTTGATGCGGATCGCCACGAATTCTTCTCCCGTACTAACTCCTTCATCTCAGAGTAGCACTTGCAACCTACGTCCTCAAATATTTGCTGGATGTATTCCAACCTCCGTCTTCCTCCACAGTTTTTGCCCTCTACAGCTTTCTCTAGTACCATGGAAGTCATCCCCTGATCTCTTAACAGATGTCTTATCATCCTATCATCCTTACCCTATTAGTCCACCTAATTTTCAACATTAGGCTGCAGCATCACATCTCAAATGCTTCGATTCTCTTCTGTTCCAGTTTTCCCACAGTCCATGTTCCACTCCCATACAATTCTACGTTTCAAACGTACATTCTCAGAAATTTATTCCTCAAATTAAGATTGGTTGGTTGGTTTGGAGAAGGAGACCAGACAGCGTGGTCATCGGTCTCATCGGATTAGGAAAGGATGGGGAAGGAAGTCAGCCGTGCCCTTTCAGAGGAACCATCCCGGCATTTGCCTGGAGTGATTTAGGGAAATCACGGAAAACCTAAATCAGGATGGCCGGACGCGGGATTGAACCGTCGTCCTCAAATTAAGACCTATGTTTGTATCTAGTAGAATTCTCTTGGTCAGCAATGCCCTTTTTGCCAGTGCTAGTCCGCTTTTGATGTCCTCCGTGCTCCGTCCTTCATGGTTTATTTTGCTGTCTAGGCTAGGTAGCAGAATTCCTTAACTTAATCCGTGACCATCAATCCTGACGTTAAGTTTCTCGCTGTTCTCATTTCTGCTATTTCTCATTACTTTCGTCTTTCTTCGATTTACTCCCAATCCATGTTCTGTATTCATTAGACTGTTCATTCGTTTCATCAGATCATGTAATTTTTCATCATTTTCACTCAGGATAGCAATGTCATTTCCATGATTGCTTCTTCGATGTACAGATTGAGCAGTAGGGGTGAAAGACTAAATCCCTGTCTTATACCCTCTTTAATCCGAGCTCTTCGTTCTTGGTCGTACACTCTCATTTTTCCGTCTTACCTCTTGGCTCTTACACATATTGGATATTAACCGTCTCTTCGTATAACATACCCCTATTTTTCGTAGAATTTAGAACATCTTCCACCATTTTACATTGTCGAACGCTTTTTCCAGGTCGACAAATCTTATGATCGTGTCTTGGATTGTCTTCAGTGTTGCTTCCATTATCAAGCGCAACGTCAGAATTGCTTCTTTGACACCTTAACCTTCCCTAAAGCCAAACTGATTGTCATTTAACTGCTTAGTAAGTGAATATTCAAATAATAAACAGAAGGAATAATAAATATTAATTTCGAATGTAGAGAAAAAAGGTAAATAAGGCTTTCATCAAGTACCTTACTGTCTTTAAACATCTTGTTCACTGAAGTTTAAAGAAAGTCAAATTTAATAATAAACAAATACGAAATGCTGTCGTACAGAAAAAGACAGGTTTCAGCTTTGGTGAAAGCGTACGTGCGGAGCAAATGATTTATTCCTGGAACCGGCGTCTAACGTAATACGTTGAAGTATATTTTCATATGGAGTAGGTCAATACGCAGGGGCACACTGTCAGTACTGAAGAATAGCAAATAAATCATTAATATTTAAAGGAAAATATGAAATATGTATTTACATTAGTCACTTTTCTTGTAGAAAGGGAATAAGGCAGAGTGACACAGAGCTGTAGCTTGGAGAAATGCACCAGTCGTACCTAAAGCATACATCTAAGACACGGAAGCAACTATTCTTATTAACCGTACTTGGTCTCAATCATTATTGGGCGCTGCAATGGAGAAGTTTGCTTAGATGAATGTCATTAATAATGTAATGAAAATAACGTATTTAATCTAGACAGAGCTGCTTCTTCTCGGGGAGTACATATGTAATGGTTCAACTATGTCGCCCGAACAAGCAAATTTTTCATTTCCTCCTGCAAAATGGCGATGTTGGAAAAATATTTGCTAGGTGATGAAATTAAAGCTGCAAGTGGAAGATAATCTTCGTGTTAATGTTTTCTAAAAATTCTTCTCGTGAGCAACCGGCCACTATATATGAATCCAACCCTCCAGGGAACGGAATGCCTGACCGTAAGAAGCGTGAGCGGTGACAGCAATTCGAAAATCGGCGAACTAGCGAAGGGCGTCTGGGGGCTATGGCAGACTAATGTAGAAATTTAAAATATTGTAACATGTCAGTCACAGTTTTTTATTCCTATGAGACTGGCGTAACGCTTTTGGTTACATCAGGCCAGGAAATTGATTGCATTTGAAATCATTTCGAAGTCAATTAGCGAAATGATCGCTAGGGGTTATGAGACGCGTTCCGTGTCTATTTGGTTTTCAGCACATATTTCACAATGTTGTTCCGCATATACTGTTCTAATTTTACAGTCTGAGAGCACGTGTGTGTGTTTGAGATAACCTCAGTGTGAATGTGTTACGCGTTAACTTTAATTTAAAGCAGGAGATGTGTTATAGGGCAGCGACCAATTTCTCTGAGACTAACCTCTTTACTCCTTCACTTTTGAACATTTACGATGGTAGTAAATGTGGAGTCGAAGGCAGATGACTATTTAGGACCGCCAAAAAGGCATTTAAATAATTACCCATTGTCCCTTTTTAATAGACGTTTCATCCCGGCCAGAACTATACAGTATTAGCATAAAGACAGGATTTCTACGGAAGTAACCGTACAGTGTATGAAGCATACACGTACCAAGTTTATTATGAAACTAGTAGATACATATAAGACATAAACATTATGACAGAATCGCATAGTTTCTTTTATAACACGAGTAACAAAGTAACGTGTTTGCATTTTCTGGATGGAAACTGGTATAAAGATGTCTTCTTTTGTTATCGTATTTTGAGCACTTTGTCCAATCTCCGTTCTTCCTAATTACCTCAAAAATTCTCTTCGGCATTATTTTGTTAGGGCTTACTGTTCTTGCAGTAATATTGTGACCCACTCTTCTCGTATCGCTCTTTTCAGTTCACATACTGCCTCAAATCGCCTTCCATTGCCATAAACACGCCTTGCAAGTATTTCCCTGAGGTTTCCCACGGGGTTGATGTGCGGGATACGTGCAGGCCAGGGTAAGATATATCTTTATCCTCAAACCACTTTTTGGTTGTAGCAGAAACGTGCATAGATGTATTGTCTTGTTGAAACATTAGACTTTCGTCCCCCCTAGGTCCTCATACATTCTAATCAATTCTGTCTCTATTACCTCAAAGTCAAATGGTTCAAATGGCTCTTAGCACTATGGGACTTAACTTCTGAGATCATCAGTCCCCTAGAACACATCCACGCCCGAGGCAGGATTGTTGTGCCGCCGGTCGCAGGTTCGAATCCTGCCTCGGGCATGGATGTGTGTGATGTCCTTAGGTTAGTTAGGTTTAATTAGTTCTAAGTTCTAGGCGACTGATGACCTCAGAAGTTAAGTCGCATAGTGCTCAGAACCATTTGAACCTGTTCTCTTCGCTTAATACTACTGTCTTCTTAAGTTTACAGTACTCGTAACACAGTTATGTAAGAGCTTTAAATTTTGTACCGTATTACATTTTAATATCTATTTTCATTTACTAACTTCACTCCACGCTTGATCAGTTTGAGATGAATCAGAAAGATGGTGTAAAGAAACTGTATTTCATGCATGATGTAGCTCTTATTCTGAAGAATCTGAGGAACCATTTAACAGTTTCCGATCACATTATTCTTCCCAATCGAGTCACTGAATAAAATAATTTGTCACTTCCAGCTGCCTCTATTGAGCCTGTTATAAACCGTAATAATTCTGACAAAGACAAAAACTGTACTTTGCTTGGGGCGCAGGAGGAAATTTAGTAAGACTAAAGTATTAAGATAAAATTGAAATTGCTCCTGCTTAACCATTTTTTAATCATAGTATTTCAGCAACGGTTAAGTATACTATAGAATAACAAACACTTCAGCGCCCTGCTGCGTCAACTGCATTTTTTACAGACATTTAAATTGATGACACAGAGAAACAAAAAACATGCAGTGTGTAAAGCTGTCAAAGGCAAACACGATGATTCTCTACAGTTCCCACGAGTGCGGGGACTGCAGAGGATATAAACGATTTGAGAGACAATCTGAGTAGCCGTCTTCGGTTGTTTGCAATGATGCTATCTTTTATTGACTAGTAAAGTCATCAGAAGATCAAAACAAATTGCAAAACGATTTAGAAAAGATATCTGTATGGTGCAAAAATTGGGAATTGGTCCTAAATAAAGAAAAGAGTGAGGTCATCCACAAGAGTGCTAAAAGTCCGCTAAACATCTATAACACTATAAAACAGTCAAATCTGAAGGCTACAACTTCAACTAAATGCCTAGGAATTACAATTACGAACAACTTAAATTGGAAGGAACACAGAAAATGTTGTGGGGAAGGCTAACCAAAGACTGCATTTAATTGGCAGGTCACTTAGAAACGGATCTGCTAAGAAGACTGCCTACACTATGCTTGTTCGTATTCTTTTAGAATGCTGCTGGGCGGTGTGGGATCCTTACCAGATAAGATTAACGGAGTCCATCGATAAAGTTCAAAGAAGGGCAGCACGTTTTGTATTATCGCGGAATAGGGGAGAGAGCGTCACTGAAATGATACAGAATCTGGGGTGGACTACATTAAAACAAAGGTGTTTTTAAGTGCGGCGTAACCTTCTCCTGACTTCTCAGTCACCAACTTTCTCCTCCGAATGCGAAAATATTTTGTTGACGCCGACCTACATAGGGAGAAACAATCATCGTAATAAAATAAGGGAAATCAGAGCTCACGCGGAAAGATATAGGTGTCCGTTCCTTCCGCGCGCTGTATGGGTTTGGAATAATAGAGAATTCCTGTGAAGATGGTTCGTTGAACCATCTGCCAAGCACTTAAATGTGATTTGCAGAGTATCCATGTAGTTGGAGATGTGGTGTTATTACGCTGTCTCAAAATTTGAAAACTGAGAAAAGAGATACCCGGAAAACAGTAGTAGTTCTGCCAAGAACCACAGCAATTAACAATTAGAACGATCTTTCGACTGAAAATGTTTCCACTGTGTGTTATTGCGTATACCTTCACAAGCTGCCCTGGAAAACGTTCACACCATGGTCCAGGCAATAAACCCAGTTCCGGATTCCCTCAGTTTTAAAACAATTCTACGAGTTACTGCTGTGTCACAGTACTTCTTACCAGACACACGCAATTCAATTTTCACGCTTCCGGAACACAAATATCTGGACTGTTTTTGAAAATTGAAGACCTCATAAAGGCATCAAATTTCTGAAGAGTTCCACTATCAGCCCTTATAAAATTCCTTTCCATAGTTGCTTAAAAGTTTCGTCGCTAAATATCTAAACTATTCGCAGAAAAATTACGGAAAAACACTAGTAACTTTGGCTAACACTCCTATAACACACGTATAGCTTCGTCTTACACCTAGCCTGTGACGTCACTAGAGCTTCAGCGAATAACAGAGGATTTTCAATGAAATGACCAAATCTTAAAGCTTAATGAGTTTCAAAATTTCGTTACCTAAAATTAAATATTTTGTCAGAAAATTGACCAAAAATGCTATTTGTAATATTACAGTCATTCAGAATAACAACAATCCTAACCGTATTTTTAACATAGGTGAGCCGTGACTGGCTCACGCTATGCGCGGTTATCGCCATTATGCTGTTATCCTCTCCTTCCACGGGTGGCAGCAGCGGTGTGTCTCGATATTCGCACCTTGTACTATCTTGGACGTGGCGTCTATAGTTTCCGGCTGGGTGGTGTGCGGCCAGTCGGTCGGTTGGGGTGGAGCAGCGAGGACGTAGTTTGGCCGGGGCTGCTGGCGGTCTCTACGCGGTGTCGGAGTGTGTGGTGCTGTTGCCATTGCTGCGAGGTCCGTGGTTCACCGACCGTGGACACGAAAGTTGAGGGTTGTGGGCGCCAATACCTTCTACGTTGTTCCGTTGAGCTCCCTGTTGTGCCCTGGTTGGGGAAGTGTAAGTTATCTTGTCGGTGGGTCCATTGACTGCCAGTTGCTTGGGTTGTCATCGGATAGTGAATGGTTGGTCCAACTGCCTGTCTCACCTAAGCGAGCGTTAGTGTTTGAATTCCAGGCCTACCCTCGAACTTCTGAACGCTCTTGGGTGTACTGCCTTTTTTTATTTGTTCTTGTTGTTTGTTCTTGTATGGCTTCCAGCTGTTTTTTTTTTCAATTAAGGTTGTTTTGCCCTTAAGGCGTAAGATTCTTTAGGCCTTCAGCCTAATTTAAAGAACTGTTTCAGGTAAGACATTTGGCATTTTAAAGGTTTTAATGTTGTTCAGTTTTAGGTGTTGGGGCTTCAGCCGATTTTGAGTATGAGTTGTTTTGCTCTTAAGGCCTTCAGCCTAAATTAAAGTAGTGTTTAATGTAAGGCCTTTGGTATTTAAAAAAAAATTAATGTTATGGAGTTTTAAGTGTTAGGCCTTCAGCCGATTTGAATTTAACTTGTTTGCTCTTGAAGTGTCTGATTCTTTGGGGCTTCAGCCTAACTAAAGAACTGTTTTAAGATAAGGCTTTGCCTTTTAAATTTCTGTTTTGGTTGAGTTTTGCCTGATTAAGAACTGTTTTACGTAAGGCCTAGCTTTTTTAAAAAAAGTTAATGATGTTTAACCTTAAGTGTTGGGCTTTCAGCTGATTTTGAATTCAAATTGTTTGCTCTGGAAATCTCAGATTCTTTGGGTCTTCAGCTTAAATAAAGAACTGTTGTAAGATCAGGCTTGCCTTTTAAATTTCTGATTATGCTTGCGTTTTAAGTTATTGGCCTTCAGCTGTTTTTAAATTAAGGTGGCTTTTAGCCAGTAATTAAGTCCCAAAGATTAAGGCTGCGTATTTAAATACAAAAAATTTTTTTGGCCCTTGTATGCTTCATCAAATAATAAAGTTGTACGTTCGAGTGTAACAGACAGCCCCTTATTTTGGCCCCTGTCCTGTCCTGCGGGCTAAGCAGGGCGTCTCAATAGGAAAATGGCCTATAATTCTTCCCCATTACAGACAGTCGTTAGAAATTGCTACTTTGCACGAAGAGGTAACTATTAGATTATAAAGTACTAGACGTACTGTTTGGTATATACAATTTCCTTACTGTCATTTGATTTAAAGCTCTGGTAACTATTGGACTGGTGCGTAAGTTCGTAGCGTTTTCCTTTAGCACACGGGAGACCTTAGTCATCAATATTACATTCTCTCTTACTACTTACAACAGTTGAAAAGTCCCCTTTTGAAAAATTATACAAGACTGTGCTTAAACTGACACACAATATTTTTAGCGCAACGCAATCTGACTTTCAAAAATCCCTACAAAAAAATGGCCCTGACTAACATTAACTTGTGCGTTTCACAAATCGCTTACCTCACAAAAATCTTGGTTACTCGAACTACTGCAATACAGCGAGCGCCACTACTGCCAGCTAAATAAAAGATTCAAACTACGGAAGGCACTAACTACTGATAGGCATAGTTAGCAAATGAAAGATTTTGATAGAGAACAAATGATGTATTTACCTTAATAGTCATAATATATATAGCAGTTCATGACATCCAGTCTTACAAATTTGAAAACTCCGCCATCTCTCTCCCCACATCCACCACTGCTGGCGGCTCACCTCCAACTGCCCAGCGCTACGCGCTGTTAACATCCAACTGCCCAACACTACAATGTCAGACAACAATGCAAAGTGGCCACAGACTGCACACAGCACAGCCAGTGGTTTTCATACAGAGCGCTACGTAACGTTGCCAATAAGAAAACATAAACAGCCTACTTACACAGTCTGCCAACGCTGAGGTAGCTTTTCGATTCCACGACTGTAGAAATTACATGGTTTTGAAGCGTAGAACTCATCGAGCCCTGTCCGGGGTGTATTTTCATTCGGAAAGGAAATTCCTTGAAGGTTGTATGACAGAGAGCAGTAGAAGTGAAAATCTGAGGCCGCAGGCGAATAAGATGGGTGCGGAATGACTCCCAACCCAACTCCTGTATAGCGTTTTTTGTCAGTCTAGCGGAATGAGGGCAGGCGTTAACGCGGAGTAGCATCATTTCACGCAGTCCTCTTCGTCGTTGCACAAAGCCAAGCCACAACCAGCACTACGATGTCATCTCCCCCCCCCCCCCCTCCAGGAGAAGCGCCCCAGAGGCGCTAAGACGTCGCCACCAGCACAGAGGGTCAACCCTCCATCATGTGCGTCTGCGTCTTCGTCGTTGTTCTTGGACTGCGCCTGCAAGACGTCTCAGTCGTTGACAATAAATATCAGCAGTAATGGTTACACCTCGGGGAGGAAATTCGTTGCACACTACATTCTCGCTGATCCACCGGTTGCATAAACATTATCTTTTGGGGATGCGCACACGTCTTTGTACGGGGAGTTGCTGCTTTGTTTTGGCTCAACCATTTCTTTCTTTTCGTTACGTTAGCATAAAGACACCATTTCTTGTCACCAGTATCGATACATCATAGGAATGGTCCATTTTGTTCACGAGTCAATTGATGACGGGCAAGCAGAGGAGCGCGGGTCATATGGCTACCCGCAGATTTTTGTGATTTCGGGTTAGAATATGTGTTACACATAAACCCGATTCCTGAAGCGTCCCGATGGCATGCAACAGTCGCACAATGGTGGAGTGATCACAGTTCATCACAGTTGCCACTTCTCGACTACACTGGCGTGGATCATTGTGGATTAATGCGTTTAAGCGGTCTTCATCAGACCCCGAAGATCTTCCTGAACTAAAGTCAAAACGAGCCTCCTTAAAACGAGAAAACCATTGTCTTGCCTTGCTCTGTCCCGTGGCATTATCAACACACGGCCCAAATGTTTCTGGCTGCCTCCGCTGCTGTCACCCTTCTATTCAACTCAAACAGAAGAATATGTAGAAATGTTCCGTTTTCTCCACTTTGCATTCCCTTTTCTAGCGTCCACAGCTCCACATGCTATCACCAAATGACAATATGTAAACTCAAATAGCAATAGTGAACTACAAATAGAAGATGATCCATAATGACCAGAACACCAACATACAAAACAAAAACGCTACGAACTTACGCACCAACCTAATGTTTTAGTGATATGTAGCATCAAACTGAATAGTTTTGTCACGGACGTAGTGTTTTAAAGTAGCGGCTGCAGGTTGCATACAGGATGTTCCTGTGTTTCACTTGTACAATAGTAAGTTTTTCAGAGACCAATGTATAGGTAACGCTTCGAATATGAAAGCATGTCCAGAGACGAACAATTTGAATGTGTCAGGATCAAACTTAAACCACTGTGCGCATGAGAGGACAGACATACGAAAGCTGTTCGGAAAGTAAGTTCGATCGGTCGCGAAATGGAAACCACAGTGAAAATCCGATGAAGTTTTGCATAGGTATGTTTGACAGTGTATCTAGTACGCCCATCGATCGCCTCACGTGGCTCTTTTCAGTTCTGATGGCAAGGAAATAGCGTCTCTCGCCAAGTATGAATGCCTGGTGAGAGATTTCGCCTGATGTCACGCAGGTCACGTAACGCATGCGGTTCCTTCTCCATGCCAATCCTGGGTTCGCGCTCTGCAGGGGTAATGAAGATGCCTCTGCAGCGTTTTGGATGGGAAGTGTCTGATTATCCACAATACAGCCCACAACTGGCTGCCCCTGTGTTTCATCTCCGCTCACATGAACCGCTGGCTTTAAAGACGATATAGGGTTATTCTAAATTATGGACCCATATTCATAACTTCGTATTTATTCAGATTGTTGTTGTTGTTGTGGTCTTCATTCCTGAGACTGGTTTGATGCAGCTCTCCATGCTACTCTATCCTGTGCAAGCTTCTTCATCTCCCAGTACCTACTGCAGCCTACATCCTGAATCTGCTTAGTGTATTCATTTCTTGATCTCCCTCTACGATTTTTACCCTCCACGCTGCCCTCCAGTACTAAATTGGTGATCCCTCGATGTCTCAGAACATGTCCTACCAACCGATCCCTTCTTCTAGTCAAGTTGTGCCACAAACGCCTCTTCTCCCCAATTCTATTCAATACCTCCTCATTAGTTACGTGATCTACCCATCTAATCTTCAGCATTCTTCTGTAGCACCACATTTCGAAAGCTTCTATTCTCTTCTTGTCCAAACTATTTATCGTCCATGTTTCACTTCCATACATAGCTACACTCCATACAAATACTTTCAGAAAAGGCTTCCTGACACTTAAATCAATACTCGATATTAACAAATTTCTCTTCTTCAGACACGCATTCCTTGCCATTGCCAGTCTACATTTTATATCCTCTCTACTTCGACCATCATCAGTTATTTTGCTCCCCAAATAGCAAAACTCCTTTACCACTTTAAGTGTCTCATTTCCTAATCTAATTCCCTCAGCATCACCCGACTTAATTCAATTACATTCCATTATCCTCGTTTTGCTTTTGTTGATGTATTCAGGTACAAATCCAAAATGAACAAGCTTTACACCAATGAAAAGAGGAAGTTTCGGTTGGTAGAGGCGGGACGTAAACAGCTTCCTTCACATGACCCCATAATAAACAGTCGCAGGGTGTGAGATCAGGAGATCTCGGTGGCCAGAAGTGCAGAACCAGGTCGTCAAGTCCCCTGTGACTTAACCAGCGCTGTGGAACGGAGTCATTCAAAAAGCCTCGTACATCACGGTGCCGATAGGGCGGAGCTCTCTCGTGTTGGAAAATGAAGTCCTGGGAATCTTCCAAAACTTGAGAGAACAGCCATTGTTCCAACATGTCCAGGTACATGATTCCTGTAACAGTTCTTTCCGCAAAGGAAAATGGTTCATAAACCTTTGTGGGGGATACGGCACAGAACACGTTGATCTTCGGTGAGTCTCTTTCGTGTTGCAATGGTGAATGTGGGTTTTTCAAACCCCATATGCGAACATTGTGTGTGTTCACTTTTCCACTAAGGTGGAACGTCGCTTCATCGCTAAAATCTACACGCTGTACAAATACGTTATCCTCCATCTTCGCTAGCACATGACTAACAAAATGCGAGACCTTGCATTTGTCCTTGCGGTTGAGGGCCTTCAAAAGTTGTAATCGGTAGAGCTTGTACAGCAAACGCGTCTCAGAACTTTCCATACGGTTGGTTGGGGTATTCCAAGTTCTGGACTGGCTCTATTGGTAGACTTACAAGGACTGCGCACAAAACTTTCTTGAATCCATCGGACACCATTCTCAGACACACACCGTCGGATTGTGCTTTTTCCTTTGCGGACACTCCCAGTCTGTTTAAATTGCTTAAACTAACGGCTAATGCTTTTGCGAGTTGGTGATTGTTTACCGGATTTGGCAAGAAATGTCCGCTGCACTGCAATTTGCGAACTCAAGAACGCAGAAAACATAGTGTTCCACAATCGCCATCTCACTCATAACCAACAGTGAAACGGACGTAGTGCCGATGGAACTCTACCGGCCGCTACTGAAACCATCACCGCCCGCCAGCCAAAAGCTTCCTCTCTTCATTGGTATAAAGCTTGTTCATTTTGGATTTGTACTTGAATAGATACGAATTTCTGAAAATGGGTCTATCATTTAGAATAACCCTGTATTTGGGCAAAGTCAACGAGCTGTAGACAAGCGTAGAGCATTGGCTTAAAGCACAGGCGGCTGCCTCCTGTGATGATGGTGCTGAAAAGATGACACAACGATACGAGAAATGTCTACGTCCGGGTGGCAATGTAGAGAAGTAGCTGGAAGGTGTAGCTAACTGCTGCAAATAAAACATTCTGGATTTTTACACTGGCTTCCATTTCGCGATCGATCGTAACTTACTTTCCTAATATCTCTCGTATTGGTTCGGGCGCACTCCCGAATCCTCCCGCGGTCACAAAAATGGTATCGAATCCTCCCAAGCCTGGAAGGGTCTGAAAAACAATGGGACCGAATCCTCCCGTTTGAAGCAGGTAGCAGTTCTAAACGCTATAAATACTGCAAGCAGGCAAAAGAAAGCATATGAAGTTACAGAAGATGTAAATAAATTTTCCTTGTGTTGTGAGTATGTTTAAAAGTTTTATCTTATTTAGATACTTATTTTTAGAAAAAACAGCCACTTCTCTCAAGTAGTTCTCCAGTTGGCATCATGGGGCTGGGTGTATCCCTCTTCACGGGTTTCCATTGGGTGTACAACACGATCGAACTCTAGTTCGCGTAGCCGGTAATTTGAGCCGCAGCCTTTATACAGGGCCTTTCAAATTCATGTTACACACTTCCAGGGGTTGTACGAGGTGCATTCAAGTTCTAAGGCCTCCGATTTTTTTTCTAATTAACTACTCACCCGAAATCGATGAAACTGGCGTTACTTCTCGACATAATCGCCCTGCAGACGTACACATTTTTCACAACGCTGGCGCCATGATTCCATGGCAGAGGCGAAGGCTTCTTTAGGAGTCTGTTTTGACCACTGGAAAATCGCTGAGGCAATAGCAGTACGGCTGGTGAATGTGCGGCCACGGAGAGTGTCTTTCATTGTTGGAAAAAGCCAAAAGTCACTAGGAGCCAGGTCAGGTGAGTAGGGAGCATGAGGAATCACTTCAAAGTTGTTATCACGAAGAAACTGTTGCGTAACGTTAGCTCGATGTGCGGGTGCGTTGTCTTGGTGAAACAGCACACGCGCAGCCCTTCCCGGACGTTTTTGTTGCAGTGGAGGAAGGAATTTGTTCTTCAAAACATTTTTGTAGGATGCACCTGTTACCGTAGTGCCCTTTGGAACGCAATGGGTAAGGATTACGCCCTCGCTGTCCCAGAACATGGACACCATCATTTTTTCAGCACTGGCGGCTACCCGAAATTTTTTTGGTGACGGTGAATCTGTGTGCTTCCATTGAGCTGACTGGCGCTTTGTTTCTGGATTGAAAAATGGCATCCACGTCTCATCCATTGTCACAACCAACGAAAAGAAAGTCCCATTCGTGCTGTCGTTGCGCGTCAATATTGCTTGGCAACGTGCCACACGGGCAGCCGTGTGGTCGTCCGTCAGCATTCGTGGCACCCACCTGGATGACACTTTTCGCATTTTCAGGTCGTCATGCAGGATTGTGTGCACAGAACCCACAGAAATGCCAACTCTGGAGGCGATCTGTTCAACAGTCATTCGGCGATCCCCCAAAACAATTCTCTCCACTTTCTCGATCATGTCGTCAGACCGGCTTGTGCAAGCCCGAGGTTGTTTCGGTTTGTTGTCACACGATGTTCTGCCTTCATTAAACTGTCGCACCCACGAATGCACTTTCGACACATCCATAACTCCATCACCACATGTCTCCTTCAACTGTCGATGAATTTAAATTGGTTTCACACCACGTAAATTCAGAAAACGAATGATTGCACGCTGTTCAAGTAAGGGAAACGTCGCCATTTTAAGTATTTAAAACAGTTCTCATTCTCGTCGCTGGCGGTAAAATTCCATCTGTCGTACGGTGCTGCCATCTCTGGGACGTATTGACAATGAATGCGGCCTCATTTTAAAACAATGCGCATGTTTCTATCTCTTTCCAGTCAGGAGAAAAAAAATCGGAGGCCTTAGAACTTGAATGCACCTCGTAGAGGGGACTTGGTAGATCAAGTTTTACACAGGAACCCATGTCCAAATATGTCACCCAACGATGGTACAGAGAGTCAAAGTTATAGGCGCTGGCGCCTGTAAATGTATTCATATAGAGGGTGATTCCGTGATGAAGTCATAAACTTTCTAGAATGATGGAGGAGGATAAATGTAGCAATTTTAGGTGAGAGTCCTTGTACCGCACACGAACGAGTTGAAAGTTACAAGCGAAAGCCGTTCCAATACATGTGACAGCGGAATATATGTACTGGTACTGTTGCAGCTAAGATTGTTATCAACTTTCAGAGATGATATTGCTGACCAAAACAACGAAAAAATGTCAAGTAATCAGCGGCTCTAAAATGCATATGTTAAAAGCTAGAATTAAGCGCCAAACAAACTGGTGTAGCCATGCGTATCTAAATACAGAGATATGTAAACAGGCAGAATACGGCGCTGCGGTCGGCAACGCCTATATAATACAAGTATCTGGGGCAGTTGTTGGATCGGTTACTGCTGCAAAATGGCAGGTTATCAAGATTTAAGTGAGTTCGAACGTGGTGTTATAGTCGGCGGACGAGCGATGGGACACAGCATCTCCGAGGCACCGATGAAGTGGTGATTTCCCCTCACGCCATTTCAAGGGTGTAACGTGAATATCAGGAATCCGGTCAAACATCAAATCTCCGAGATCGCTGTGGCCGAAAAAAGAGCCTGCAAGAACGGGACCAACGACGACTGAAGAGAATCGTTCACCGTGACAGAAGTGCAACCCTTCCGCAAATTGCTGCAGATTTCAGTGCTGGGCCATCAACAAGTGTCAGCGTGCGAACCATTCAACGAAACATTATCGATATGGGCTTTAGGAGCCGAAGGCCCACTCGTGTAACCTTGATGACTACAGGACACGAAGCTTTACGCCTCGTCTGGGCCCGTCAACATCGACATTGGGCTGTTGATGACTGGGAATATTTTGCCTGGTCAGACGAGCCTCGTTTCAAATTCTATCGAGCGGATGGACATGTACAGGAATGGAGACATGCTCTTGAATCCATGGACCCTGCACGTCGCCGGGGAACTGTTCAAGCTGGTGGAGGCTCTCTGTAATGGTGTGGGGCGTGTGCAGTTGGAGTGATATGGGGCCCCTGATACGTCTAGATACTACTCTGACAGGTGACACGTACGTAAGCATCCTGTCTGATCACCTGCATCCATTCACGTCATTCACGTTCATTGTGCATTCCTACAGGCTTGGGCAATTCCAGCAGGGCAGTGCGACACCTCACATATCCATAATTTGCTACAGAGTGCGTCCAGGAACACTCTTCTGAGTTTAAGCACTTCCGCTGGGCACCAAATTCCCGACACATGAACATTATTGAGCATATCTGGGATGCCTTGCAGCGTGCTGTTCGGAAGAGATCTCCACCCCCTCGTAGTCTTAAGAATTTATGGACAGCCCTGTAGGGTTCATGGTGTTATTTCTCTCCAGCACTACTTCAGACAAATAGTCGAGTCCATGCCACGTCGTGTTGTGTGCTCGCGGCGCCGCTACTCGATATTAGCTGGTGTACCAGGTTCTTTGGCACTTTAGTGTATGAGGAGTTGTTTAATAGAGGAGATGTGTTGCGAAGATGAACAAGTGCTAATAGCTGCACAAATACGCATTTTGGAGCCCATGTTTACAGGACACCTTTTCCTTGTTTGTTTTGGTCCATACTACCACCTCTGAAACTTGCCCGGCCGGCCATTGTGACCGATCGGTTCTAGGCGCTTCTGTCCGGAACCGCGCTGCTGCTACAGTCGCAGGTTCGAATCCTGCCTCGGGCATGGATGTGTGTGATGTCCTTAGGTTAGCTAGATTTAAGTAGTTCTAAGTCTAGAGGACTGATGGCCTCAGATGTTAAGTCCCTTAGTGTCAGAGCCATCTGAACTATTTTGAAACTTGTCTACCCTACAGTCTTAGCGACCACAGTAGCTGTACTTGTATTCCATTGTTACAGGTATCACAACGGTTTTCGCTTATAAGTTTCGACTGGTTCGTTTCCGATAGAGCGACATTTATCCCAAATTGATAAATTTATCCTTCTCCATCGTCCTAGAAAGTTTGTCACATCATCACGGAATCACTCTGTATGTAACACACATTTACAGGAGCCGGCGCCTATAACTATGGCGCTCTGCAGCATCGTTGGATATTTCCGGATATGGGTTCGTATGTAAAACTTGATCTACTGAGAGCCCTCTACAACCTCTAGAACTATATAACATGAATTGTGAAATACTTTGCATTACAGATATGTTACGGGCGTTGGCTTCGTCCTCCCACCAGTAATACGCAGCAGAAAGACAGGCCTCCGCTAAGATAAAACGTATTTTTTCTTCGCACTACTATTTACAATGTAGAGTCAATTATACCTGCTGTAAATGTGACACTGTGCCAACTTACAGTGTTCGCCGCTCAGGGACTTGGTGCATGGTTCTCCTCATCTTCGTATCGTCAAACTGAACCTCACTTTGCCGGCCGTGGTGGCCGAGCGGCTCTAGGCGCTACAGTCTGGAACCGCACGACCGCTACGGTCGCAGGCTCCAATCTTGCCTCGGGCATGGATATGTGTGATGTCCTTACGTTAGTTAGGTTTAAGTAGTTCTAAGTTCTAGGGGACTGATGACCTCAGAAGTTAAGTCCCATAGTGCTCAGAGCCATTTGAACCATTTGAACGTCACTTTTTTTGTTATGAAAACATGTGACAGCAGAATGTGTAAAGTGCCCCTTATTTACAGATAAGAGCGAATTTTTACTTTATTTCCAGTTTTCCTATTTCACATATGTAAAATGAATTTATCAGCACTGCAATAAGTACGAAATAACGAGAGCGGCAGATTCCCACAATGGTTAGCAGGTGCGGTTGGCCATCTGGCGCTTTCAAGGCCAGTGGGATGAGGTACCGACGCAGAAATCGCTCTGTGATGTCATCAGAGAGAAACGTAGGGAAAGTACATTTATTCTGGCGCGAATTAAGTAATCGTCAATAACAAACATTTGCTAATAAAAGTTGGTTTTACCACTCGTACATTACGAGGAGTTTACGGGCCATAAATACTATCTTTTAGTAATTTTGTAGTGCCAGGAAACGTTGACATTAATAACCAAATTAATAACTTTGGCATAATCTAAAATGTACGATTTTATACGAACTACTCGAATACCGATTGTACGCTCAAGTTACAGACTGTGCACCATAGTCAGTAGTCGTCGATAGGGCGCCTTTCGATCTAGTCGTGCGGTAGACCACGCTCTCTTTCTGCTAGCTTATAATCACTGTGAACAAGTTTATTTTACGGTGTTTCTTAAAGAAACGCACTATAATGGCATGCCGTGTAAAAAATTATTTGCACAAAAACTGCTTCCGGCTTCATTATGTAAAACATAGAAGTAGTATTGCACTTTCAGAATCCAACGGCAAGAGGACACAAAACTGTGAGAGCGTAACAGGCAGGAAGAATTCCTACGCGGCGACTCACTAAGTCAGTTCAAGGACGGATTGGCTTAACGGTCGCAAAGTCGGATGGGAAAGCGAGGCCAGTTATGCTGTACGCCTCTTGTACCACTATCTACGGACTCGCCGGTTAAACTGAGAGATTTCTCGAGGTTTAGTACGAGTGGGGCATTCTTACAAACTGTCGAACCGATTGTCACATCTCATTCATAAAGATACTCATAGGAAAAAAAGCACACAAATTGCCGAATTTTCCGGTGGATTTTCCAAAAATTTCATTTGTATAAAAACCTTGTCCTGACAACCATGAATACAAAAAAAGGTCAATCGAAAGTGATGCTCTTTCATACAAGCGGCAACTGATTTTTATTTATATACAAGGTTGTCCATTGATCGTGACCGGACCAAATATTTCACGAAATAAGCGTCAAACGAAAAATCTACAAAGAACGAAACTTGTCTAGCTTGAAGGGGGAAACCAGATGGCGCTATGGTTGGCCCATTAGATGGCGCTGCCGTAGGTCAAACGGTATCAACTGCGGTTTTTTTAAATAGGAAGCCCCATTTTTATTACATATTCGTGTAGTACGTAAAGAAATATGAATGTTTTAGTTGGACCACTTTTTTCGCTTTGTATGGATGGCGCTGTAATATTCACAAACGTATGGCTCACAATTTTTTGACGAACAGTTGGTAACAGGTAGGTTTTTTTAAATTAAAATACAGAACGTAGGTACGTTTGAACATTTTATTCCGGTTGTCCCAATGTGTCGTCGTCGTGGCTCTCAGTCGTTACCTGCAATAACCCAAAACTATTCCTTACCTTTCTTACTGTTACTGGATCGCCATCTGACTGCTACATCGAACTGCGACATGAATATACTTACACTGTTTTACTATACTCTGTCAGATGCTGGTGGGCTGTTATAATAAGTGGCTGTATTTATTACCAAAGCTGACGTTATTCTTTAATAACAAATTGACGTTATTCTTTAATAGCAAAGCTGACGTTGTTCTTTAATTAATTTGACTGAAGTTACGTAATTCATAGTTAAACTTTTTCTTGACAACAATAAAGTTTTGGGAAGTTTTACGTTGATGGTTTTTGAGATGAATTATAATCAGTAATGCAATATTGCTGGCAAAAATTAATTATATTCTGAATGAATTGATTTTACAAACGTTCAAATGGGACTTAACTTTTACAATAATCTTACAAATAGCAATACGCAAACATACCTTCAGTAGTCTTGAGTTTCTCAAAAAAATTAATTCAATAATATTAGTTCCTCTTATGATAATAGTTAGCTGATGTCTCTCTACATCAGTTTATGATCTCTTGTAAATCATAGCTGGTGGCTGGCAGGCACACGGCTCCTCTCAACCTCTCGCTTCAGACCTACTACCGACTCGCTTCACATCTCGCTTACTACCGACTTCCTACGGACGCTAAACTGCGGTCTCTCCTGGCAACAATGCTTTCTGGTGCAGACAATCCCTGCTACCATTACAAAATGTATCAATGCGCGGTCTTCCCCGCTCTTTTCTTAAAATGTATCCATAGACGAGCTCTCCCGCCCTTTTTAAAATTATATCAATGTGCGGTCTCTCTTGCCAACAATACTTTGGTGCAGACATTCCCTGCTACCACAATTATTTCCACAATGACAAATATTAATTATTCCTATTTAATCTTATTAATAAAATATAAACATCTTCCATAAATTGTGCTTTGACAATAGACAATAGAAATATACACGTCTTGCAACGTGTAACAACATCCCTCTCAACAGCGAGTAGTTCGCCTTCCGTAATGCTCGCACATGCATTGACAATGCACTGACGCATGTTGTCAGGCGTTGTCGGTGGATCACTATAGCAAATATCCTTCAACTTTCCCCACAGAAAGAAATCCGGGGACGTCAGATCCGGTGAACGTGCGGGCCATGGTATGGTGCTTCGACGACCAATCCACCTGTCATGAAGTATGCTATTCAGTACCGCTTGAACCGCACGCGAGCCATGTGCCGGACATCCATCATGTTAGAAGTACAGCGCCATTCTGTCATGCAGTGAAACATCTTGTAGTAACATCGGTAGAACATTACGTAGGAAGTCAGCATACATTGCACCATTTAGATTGCCATCGATAAAACGGGGGCCAACTATCCTTCCTCCCATAATGCCGCACCATACACGAACCCGCCAAGGTCGCTGATGTTCCACTTGTCGCAGCCATCGTGTATTTTCCGTTGCCCAATAGTGCATATTATGCCGATTTACGTTACCGATGTTGGTGAATGACGCTTCGTCGCTAAATAGAACGTGTGCAAAAAAATCTGCCATCGTCCCGTAATTTCTCTAGTGCCCAGTGGCAGAACTGTACACGACGTTCAAAGTCGTCGCCATGCAATTCCTTGTGCATAGAAATATGGTACGGGTGCAATCGATGTCGCTGTAGCATTCTCAACACCGACGTTTTTGAGATTCCCGAATCTCGCGCAATTTGTCTGCTACTGATGTGCGGATTAGCCGCGACAGCAGCTAAAACACCTACTTGGGCATCATCATTTGTTGCATGTCGTGGTTGATGTTTCACATGTGGCTGAACACTTCCTGTTTCCTTAAATAACGTAACTATCCGACGACGGTCCGGACACTTGGATGATGTCGTCCAGGATACAGAGCAACGTACATAGCACACGTCCGTTGGGCATTTTGATCACAATAGCCATACATTAACACGATATCGACCTTTTCCGCAAATGGTAAACGGTTCATTTTAACACGGGTAATGTATCACGAAGCAAATACCGTCCGCACTGGCGGAATGTAACGTGATACTACGTACTTATACGTTTGTATAGCGAAAAAAGTGATCCAACTAAAACATTCATATTTCTTTACGTTCTTCACGAATATGTAATAAAAAATGGGGGTTCCTATTTTTTAAAAAAGCAGATGATATCCGTTTGGCCTATGGCAGCGCCATCTAGCGGGCCAACCACAGTGCCATCTGGTTTCCCCCTTCAAGTTAGGCGAGTTTAGTTCTTTGCAGTTTTCTCGTTTTTATGCTTACTTCGTGAGATATTTGGCCCGTTCACTATCAGTGGACCACCCTGTAGATTTATTTATTCTGATTTTTGGCCAGAAGGCCATACAGCAAGTGGAAAGGATTGTAGTTAGGAAAGACCGACCGGCTAAAAGAAAAACCGGTAATTCGGTTCTGAATAACAAATATTCTTCGGTATTTGTGTAGTCTCGGTCATAACAGGTATTTTACTTTTTACTAATACCTTGAAAGGGTACAGCACCGCCCGACATTGAAAATAGGTACAACATTCTTCGTTATTCTTGTCAGAACAACATATTTTTTGTAGTAATAACCCAATTTCACTTAATACACCGAAACCGGATACCAGTGTAGGAAAGAATGACAATTTATTTATTTAATTGATCACATGTGCACTCCCACAAAATAAATCCCTGCATCCAATTTGGTGAGATCTGTGAAATGAATGAATGTATGGTCGTCTGCTAACCACAGATAGTGAATGTGCAATATATGATCATCTTTGAGACGGTCCTTTGGTCACCTTTGGTGGAACCAAAGAGATGAAATTTACCTGAGCTTTGAGCGCCTGAAATGTGGCTGACCAATACGGTAACATGGTCTTCCCCCACCTCGACGGAGGTGCGAGATGACCCGAAGAACAGCCATGTTTCAGTGCTCTGCCGCTGGATCTAGTGTTGGTAAGACCTGTCCTAAGTGTGCTCCGTAAAGACAAAAGAGTGGAGACATGGTATGCATGTGAAATACTTAAGAGTAGTTTGGAATAATAATTTCTCTATTTCAGGAACTTTTGTGGGGAGAATTAAATGTCAGGCAGGTAATATTAAGGGGATCGTAGTAATCTTCGGAAGTGACCAACGGTCACAATGAAACCACGTGTAGTAATAAGTTGAAATACTTCCGAGTGCATAAGTTAAGCTGAATTACTAGCGTGTGTACTATAAGTTGGAAATATTTAAGAAATGGCGTGTGCAGGACTTGAAATTAGAGACGAGTACATCCACGTGGTGAGTACTGTGTGAGTCTCAATTTGTGTATGAGACAAAGGATAAAGAGAAGTACTCATCCATGGTATCAGTTGAGGACTCGCGTGTGTGATGAATATGTTCTTAATATTACTTTGCGTGTTATGTTTCCGTGTGACGCTTGATTCAAACTATAATATCTGAGAGAGAAGCAAGGTGAGTCAGCCGTCTATCCAGCAACGCCACTTGGCTTGCATTGCACAGGAAGACGTGCATATATCCTCCAGAGTTCATCGTAGGAAAGAAAAGTTTCGAAGTGGGGCAGTGTCGTGTGAAACTGGGATAAATACTAATTGAAGTGGGAAAGCTGAAAGTGATGTGATTATAACATTGTGACTATTCTTTGTATTGTATGTTGCCAGTGCGATGTATTTCATGAAATTTAAGTATGTGTGGTTGGCATGGGGGAGTAACAAGATAGTTTCAGAGGCAGTGGGTTATGCATGTTCCTTTTTGTACCACTCAGTCTGGAGGAAATTTTCGTGATGATGGGTGTGAGAGTCGAAGTGTGAGATATAGCAAAAGATCCACCATCCCATCCAGAAAGTGCACTGTAGCCTTAAATAATTACGAGACCATAAGATAGAGAATCACCAATGTAAAGCCATGCCCACTGGGCGGAATTTCTCATGTGTTATTGTTGGAGGTTATAGAATATAGAATTTATCGGAATAAAAAAGATAGTGAAAAGAGAAAGATTGGTGGCCTTTTCCTTCGAATAGTATGTTGTCATGATATGCAGAATTTATAATGTGTGCGCCATTCATATTCAGTGCGATGGCCACATGTTGATCAAAGCCGTTAAATAAGAAACAAAATATGGTATTGCCAGTGTGTAGTGAACAGAGTTGTGTAAATTACTAATAGTCCGATGTGAGTTTCCGTTGCGTAATATTCAAACAGGAGAATAACTTGTAACTTAATTGTGAGTACTAGAGTTCATGTTACTCGATAAATAAGAATGAGTCCACTCGCTTGGCAGACCACTCATCTTGCTGGCCTGACTGCTTGATGCCACAGTATGGGCAAGGCATGTGGGTGCCCCTCAAACTGGATAAAAAACCGAAATATCATTAACATCAGTGCTAAAATTTTTAGTTTGCAAGTAAACTTTTTTAAAAACAACGAGTAATTTTTATTCGTAAGATTTGCATTGCTTTGAAATATTGAGTTATAATACAATAGAAAATGAGAAAATCCATCACTGCTGTTCTAGTAACGACACCGACGGAAACGAGCAACAAATACATAGCATTAGAATTGGTAGAGTGTTGCTTAGACAATTGATGTACCTGTTAACGACGTGGCGTGGCCTTCTAGATGGTGTGCAAGACTTATCCCAACTGGTCTATAGGGTTGTATTGCGCTGTCGTCGTTGGACATCGGTTGTGTCACAGAATGGCACCATCGCTAGTCTGGAAGCATTTTACGAAGTACGGTATCAATGAAGTAGAATGTTCCATTTGCTTTAAAAGAAGCCACAACAAACTGTCGACATCATATGAGGAGGAAACTGAAAACATACTTCATTCATAATTTGTGACAAAAATGGAAAGTAGGTGAACTGTTGTCTGGTCTACGTAATGTACCTTTATTTGCTTACAGACGTTGTAAACGGACAAATTAAAGGCAAAAACGGAATTCTTCGACCTCAGTTTTCACCTTTTAGCACTGACTAAGCGTTACGCCCAAAGAGTAGTAAGGTCCTCGGTTACAAAAATCATTCTTGAGCGTAGTTTCAAATATTATAATCAGTGAAAAAATATCGGTGAGATTTTGTAGTATTCGAACACAAACCACTTTTCGAGAGTAGCACAAAACGACGGACAGACTAAGTTATCGTATATTTAGGTGTTCGATTTAATATCGTGATTCTACGTATCTTGAAACTAAGGTAGTCTTAGGATATTCAGTCTACTTTCGATGTCTAAGTTTATTACAGGAGTTAATAGCAATAAACTAAAAAAATCGGTTATTTCAGGAAACGATTGAAACGTCCCCTTAGAAAAATTATACATGACTGTTTTTAAACTGACACACAATATTTTTAGCGCAACGGAATCTGACTTTCAATAATCCCTACAAAAGAATGGCCCTGACTAACATTAACCTATACCTTTCACAAATCACTTACCTCACAAAAATCTTCGTTACTCGAACTACTGCAATACTTCGAGCGCCACTACAGCCAGCTAAATAAAAGATTCAAACTACTGAAGGCACTAACTACTGATAGGCATAGTTAGCAAATGAAAGATTTTGATAGAGAACAAACAATGTATTTACCTTAAAGGTGTTCAAAAGTCATAATATATATCAGTTCATGACATCCAGTCGTACAAATTTACCGTCTCTGATGGACACACGTCCAGATCATCCGCTCTCAAAACTCCGCCATCTCTCTCCCCACATCCACCACTGCTGGCGGCTCACCTCCAACTGCGCAACGCTACGCGCTGTTAACATCCAGCTGCCCAACACTACAATGGCAGACAACAATGCAGGGCTGTATGGGTTTGAAAGATACTGATTCTTATGTAACATGTCTTCGAAATATTTGACAAGACTGGAAAATTCAGATTGTTCGAAATGTTTCATCATTATGATGCTATGCTTTACTCGGTCTTGTGTAGCTTGAGACCAATATACTGAGAGGAAGGCATGATAAAATTCTCCTTCACGGTGAAAATCGTGAATGACCGATCGCATTCTTACAGCTGGTTCATTCTCTAAGTAGCCACACATAAATTCTAACCTGTGCTCCAATGACCAGTTGGGAGGAAAACAATGAGAGAATTGATGAAGCCACGCTTGTAGATGAATGTCATTGCCATAATACTTAAATGATTTGAATTTACGTGTAGTAATCAACAGCTTATACTCAAAATCATCATGTCGGCGATTCGCATTTCGGTCATCGTTACTTCTTTTCGGTGGTTCCATCTCAAAATTCGGTGTACCTTGCCAATTTCTTTCATAATTTCCGAAGTGTCCTGTGTTATTATTTTATGGCTGTTCCGTATTTCTTTGTCCCTCTTCCCGTATTGGAGCGCGAGTGTCCTCTGAAATATGTAATTCTTGTATTACCCCTTGTCAACTGATCTTGTACTTCCCGGATTTCTCTTTTGTACTGTGTATTGATTTGATTCTGATTTTGTTTGAATTTCCTAATTTGTTCGCACTCTGAGAACTGGACGAAGGTGGAAGAGGGGGAATGGTGGAAAGACAGAACACGGTGGAGAGGCTTGTGTTCCCGACAGACCCAGCCAGTGGCTGGAAACTGTCCAAGATGATGATGATGTTCGCACTCTTCTGTGTCATTAAAGACTACCGGTTTTGTGTCATTCAGATTATCATCTACCTTCATAGATAAATTATTTAGCTGATCCGAAAGTTCAACTTTTTTCTCTGATAATGAACTAATTTCCTCCATGTGTCTTTCTGAACCAATTTTCAGACTATCTACTGTGTCCTTTAAGTTTTCCTGAGTTTTTGCAAGTTGCGTAACCGAATTGGTAGATGCAACTGAGTCAATTTTAGCTTGCAAGGTCTCATGATTTTCTTGAACAATAGTTTGCAGTTCTTTTATGGCTGCTTCGTGATTCTGTAATGCACTTTCATGCCGCGAAAAAATAGGCTGAAAATGCTCACAAATTTGTGTTTTTACGTATTACAGTCTTTTTGACATTTCGATTCAATGTTATGTAACTCAGTAGTTAAATCTTCACGTATTTGTTCAAGTGTGGTGTCTAACTTCCGAAGATTTTGTTCCATTATGTCTAACTTTTGAAGCTTTTGCTGTGTTTGTCTCTGATTTTGTTCCACTGTGTCTAACTTTTGAAGCTTTTGCTGTGTTTATCTCTGATTTTGTTCCATTGTGTGTAACTGTTGCTGTGTTTGTCTCTGATTTTGTTTCATTTGTTGCATTAATTGCAATAATAATGTATTAGTGTCTGGAATCTGTTCTTCTATGCTTTTCGACAGTGCATTTGCACCGGCAACATTCACATTTTGACAAGCGGAAAATGTGTCTTGAGTTATTTGAGAAAATGGTGAGGACGCAAAACCTGAATCTACAGTATTTGCAAGATTGTGTCCTGTCATTTCGGATTCCTGAGGCGAGTTGTTGCCGACCGATCGATCGATAATACTTCCCTGTTCACTAATTGTTACGCTGCCTACACCATTATTTGCAGCCCGCTCCATTTCCCTATGCACAATTACCAAATTACTACTTTAAACATTAGTTAATTCATTACTCGGCGGCGCTAACACACTGCTTTTGTCTTCACTGTCATTTCTCAGTTTACTTTGGAGCCTAGTATTACGTTTTTCACACACCATTATTGTCGCAATATTTCACACGACAACACAGAAAAGCACAATTTGAAGAGCAAAATAAGAAAACACATTAACATAGCATTGAAAATAATATCTCGTTAATTGCAAGTGCAGGTGCGAAATACTTGGTGCAAATCTACATGCATGCCACAACTGTTTTACTGTACAAGAATGAAAAACTACAACTACAAAGGAGATTCTCTCTACAATTACATGCTAGCGATAAAGAAAGGCTGCACTAATTACACAAACTACAAGAAAAAATCAGATGATTCCAGTGAGGTATCCTGACAGGGTGGCCATATGAAACGTCCCCTTAGAACAATTATACATGACTGTGTTTAAACTGACACACAATATTTTTAGCGCAACGGAATCTGACTTTCAATAATCCCTACAAAAGAATGGCCCTGACTAACATTAACCTATACCTTTCACAAATCACTTACCTCACAAAAATCTTCGTTACTCGAACTACTGCAATACAGCGAGCGCCACTACTGCCAGCTAAATAAAAGATTCAAACTACTGAAGGCACTAACTACTGATAGGCATAGTTAGCAAATGAAAGATTTTGACAGAGAACAAACAATGTATTTACCTTAAAGGTGTTCAAAAGTCATAATGTATATCAGTTCATGACATCTAGTTGTACAAATTTACCGTCTCTGATGGACACACGTCCAGATCATCCGCTCTCAAAACTCCGCCATCTCTCTGCCCACATCCACCACTGCTGGCGGCTCACCTCCAACTGTGCAACGCTACACGCTGTTAACATCCAGCTGCCCAACACTACAATGGCAGTCAACAATGCAAACTAGCCACAGACTGCACACAGCACAGCCAGTGATTTTCATACAGAGCGCTACGTGGCGTTACCAATAAGAAAACCTAAACAGCCTACTTACACGATATATCTGAAAACCAATTGTTTCAGTGATAATGTCTTTGCGGACGGGTCGTGTCCTCCAGGTCCGACTGCCTCGAGACTTCACTGTCTCCGGCGCTGAACTGTATGCGATCTTTCGGGCACTGGAGCAAATGAGATGCGCTTTGAGGCGCTAAATTCCTTGTCTGTTTGGATTGTCTGAGTGCCCTTCACCCTCTACAACGCCTATACCCAACAGATAAAGTAGACCAGAATATCCAGTACGAACTGCTACAGCTACAACGGCTGGGGAAGGAGGTGTCTTTCTGTTGGATACCAGGACACATGGGTATTGCGGGAACTAGAGGGTACGTGTGGCAGCCAAGGAAACGTGTAGCGATCCTTAGTTATTTCAGTGTGCTATCCTGATGCATGCTACCACCTCGCTGTGGAGGTACACAGTCAAGCGCTGATGGGTAGACCAGTGGCTGGAAGTGACAGATAATAAGCTGCATCTAGTGAAGCCCACTATGCGGCTGTGGCGTACCTCCTTTCAGCCACGAAGATGGAATGAGGCCCTGCTTAATCATCTCCGCATAGGCCACACTCCTTTGACGCATGGCTTCTTGCTCCGAAGAGAGGAAAAATGGTTCAGATGGCTCTGAGCACTATGGGACACAAGATCTGAGGTCATCAGTCTCCTAGACTTAGAACTACGTAAACCTAACTAACCTAAGGACAACACACACATCCATGCCGGAAGAAGGATTCGAACCTGCGACCGTAGCAACCGCGTGGTTCCGGACTGAACCGCCTAGAACCCGCTCGGCCACAGCGGCCGGTGACGGGAGGAGCCTCCAGTGTATGGTACTTGTGGTGTACAGATCACCGTGCGCCACATTTTACAAGATTGTGGTTTATTTTTCCGACAAGAGGACAGCGTCAGAATCGTCAGCGGGTCTGCCCTCTATTTCAAGTGACATTTAAACGAAAGTGATTAGAGTTTTAAGATTTTGTGATGCGTCCAACCTGCTTCCAAAACTTTTAATGTGTTGACATGGTGACAGCCTCACCCATGTTTTTTTGTAAATGGACAGCCAGTTCCATTTGCCTGCAGTTTTGTTTTAGCTCTTCTGCGATTTACTTCTGTTTGAATAACATGTGTAGCACCTTCCGTCTTTCTCTGTTGTATTAAGGACTGTGACATATGTAAGTAGGCTGTTTAAGTTTTCTTATTGGTAACGCCACGTAGCACTCTGTATGAAAATCACTAGCTGTGCTGTGTGCAGTCTGTGGCTAGTTTGCATTGTTGTCTGCCATTGTAGTGTTGGGCAGCTGGACGTTAACAGCGCGTAGCGTTGCGCAGTTGGAGGTGAGCCGCCAGCAGTGGTGGATGTGGGGGGAGAGATGGCGGAGTTTTGAGAGCGGATGATTTGGACGTGTGTCCATCAGAGACGGTAAATTTGTAAGACTAGATGTCATGAACTGATATATATATGTTATGACTTTTGAACACTATTAAGGTAAATACATTGTTTGTTTTCTATCAAAATCTTTCTTTTGCTAACTATGCCTATCAATAGTTAGTGCCTTCAATAGTTTGAATCTTTTATTTAGCTGGCAGTATTGGCGCTCGCTGTATTGCAGTAGTTCGAGTAACGAAGATTTTTGTGAGGTAAGTGATTTCTCCCTTAGGTCCCCGGATATCTTATCCTTCCACCTCATCTTCGGTCTTCCTCTCCTTCTCGCTCCTTCAATCTTTATATCTTCAACTCTGTTTCCGATATACTCTTCCCCTTTTCTCTGTAAGTGTCCGTACCACCTTAGTCTGCTCTCTTGTATCTTTTTCTCCATGGGTCCCACTTTCACAGCTCCTCTAACAAATTCATTTCTAATTCTGTCGCCGGCCAGGGTAGCCGAGCGGTTCTAGGCGCTATATTCTGGAGCGGCGCGACCGCTACGGCTGCAGGTTCAAATCCTGCCTCGGGCATGGAGGTTCAATCCCGTCTCCGGCCATCCTGATTTAGGTTTTCCGTGATTTCCCTAAATCCTTTCAGGCAAATGCCGGGATGGTTCCTTTGAAAGGGCACGGCCGATTTCCTTCCCCGTCCTTCCCTAACCCGAGCTTTCGCTCCGTCTCTAATGACCTCGTCGAAGGGACGTTAAACACTAATCTCCTCCTCCTCCTCGGGCATGGATGTGTGTGATGTCCTTAGGTTAGTTAGGCTTAAGTTTTTCTAAGTTCTAGGGGAGTGATGACCTGAGAAGTTAAGTCCCATAGTGCTCAGAGCCATCTAATCCTGTCCTTCCTCGTTACCCCACACATCCACCTCAGCATCCTCATTTTCGCCTCTTCCGTCTTCCTTTCCTGGCCTACTGTGATTGGCCATGTCTCTGCCCTGTGTATCATAGGAGGCCTTACCACCGACTTGTACAATTTCCCTTTCAACCCAATGCTCACCTTCTTGTCACACAACACTCCACTCATTTTCCTCCTGTTATGCCAACCGCAATTTATTCGGTGTTGTATCTCCCTTTCCAGTCCTCTGTCCCTCTGTATGTACTGTCCCTCTGTATTTACGATCCCAGGTATTTAAATTTGCAGACCGATTTCAGTTCATCATCCTGGATCTTGCAAGACCTCATCTACACATCCTTCAGTGTTAAATATTCTGTAACACTTCTGACACTAAATGTAACACTTCTGACACTAAATGTAACCGTGGTTTCTCTTTTGATGCATTACTGCAGAGGGCATTTGATTCTAAAGCATAATGTCAGGGTGGAAAACACTAAATAAATTACTTTTTCTCTCTTAACAACATGTGGGCGGGGTGGGTTCTTCCTTGGCTCAGGTATGAGGTAGAATGAAACAGCATTTTTACATATAACTTTTATTGAAAGTTTTGCACAACTGTTTCCTTACTGTGTCGTTTGCGAAGCCTTCTGCTGCGGCAGCGGCGGCGTCTGATTACGCCTGGCGGTGTGTGTCTCGTGTCGCCGTCTCGCCCAGTTGACTGGAGACGCGCATCGTGCTGTGGCCCGTTTAATTATTGAGAACGAAGTCGTGAATCGGATGGTGATAGCTTGGATGTGGGGTCCCAGTGTTTCTCTTCTCTAAGCGGCAGCGTGTGTCAGTGTTGTGCGTCGGCCAGCGGAGCGGCGCAGCGGGGGAAGGCCACTGTCCCGGACTCGAACAAGGGACTCCCGCTTGCCAGTCTTCGGCTGTCAGATCTTCATCCCAGCTCACAGGTGACTGCAGATGTGAGGCCGTGTCCTTCCCGTCCTCACGAGTCACCCGGGAACGTATAAACAGACTTCAAATACCTTTTAACTTCTGTCTTCTGGCGCCGAGGCTGCTGCTTGCTATTCCATTACAGTGGCGGACTTGGTGCGTCTATGTATGATGTAGTCTCTTCTTGCATGACGGTCTTCAGCACCGAAACTGAACTGAAAACTACTACTACTCTTCTTGTCGGGCCCACTGCGTCTCGCGTATTTATTCACTTCAGTTCACTGGAAGTGAACGACTTCACGGTCATTGTCTCTTCTGTCACATTGAAAAGCTTCTCGAAGAATCTTTTTAACGTCGATCATTGGCTCTTGGAATGTAGGCGAGGACCTTTGATCACATGTGACAACTGAGAAACACGTGAGCCGGTCGGGCGATGCTATGATGGCTGAATCGACAGCGTCCGCTTATGTGGGGAGGGCGATGGCTTCTCCTAAACTTGCTGACTTGCAAGCGGTCATTGCCTCTGCTGTTCTGCCCGCTGTTTGACATTGTGTAGCTCTTCTAAACTAAACTAAGTTTTTCATTTATTTTCTAATTTATTTACCTATCTTAAGTACCACTCAACAATTCTGACTTTGTCCTGCTAATTTTCATCCCTCTTTCTTCTAGTGCCTTCCTCCAATCCTGCAGCTTTTCCTCAAGTCTGTCGATGCTCTGCTCACAAAGAACCACATCATCCGCAAACATCATATCCCACGTTTTGCCATTCGTGCACCCAGGTTCGTCGTTGAGTACACCGTCGCAGACGCTCCTGTCTGTGATCCAGTTAGGATGCGTGGGAAAACGCACACACACACACACAAACACACACACACCTTCAGCGAAATCCGCCATCCCTAGTAACGATTAAACGTCTCAAGTCTTGCCTTTCACTGAATATCAGATTCGCCATCCATAGAATGCGCAGTGTAGGACCTCCTACGCGTGCAGGTGAGAGAGGGAGCGCGTATCGGGGTCGGGGATCGTCGGTGAATCCTCTGCCGCTGGAACGGTGACCGCTTTGCGCGCAGCCGGCTGTCGCTGCGATAAACTCCCTGCCAAGGCCACCACAGGCGCGCGTAAGCCGGCGGGAATAGAGCTGACGCGAGAGCTGCCCTGTGGCTCTGCGGCCTGCCAGTCTGGCCTACCTCCGCCTATCGCCACGGCAAGTGGCGGCGCGCCGGCGGAAAATAGACCCGTGAGAGGGGGCGAGCCGCATGTGCGCCGCTGCTGACGCATTCGCCGGCGCTCGCTGCCCGCGTGCAGAATGGCCGTCATTACGAAGACTTGGCAGTCATTACGGCGCCGGAAGGGACCAATCAGCGGCCGCGGATGCTCCAGCCTCCGCAGCCGTCGCGACTTTTGCCGCGTTCTCCTGCAGAAATGCGCTTCGCTGCGGCAGTTCCGGACCGTAATTCTGCTCCGTAAATACACGTGTTACCCGTTTCCTTTGAAGGACATCACTCATTCACTGTTCTCTCTGCTAGAGGCGCCTCTTTACGAACCACTCAGCATTTTAAGAAACATTTCCGTCCTTTTTTTTAATATAGCCTCCAATGATATAATTTATGTACAGTAAGAGTAACAGTAAGCAGCCCGCGCATCTGGGTTGTTTCATATTTCATGTTATACACAACTGGTCATTAAGATTGCTACACCACGAAGATGACATGCTACAGACGCGAAATTTAACCGACAGGAAGAAGATGCTGTGATACGCAAATGATTAGCTTTTCAGAGCATTCACACAAGGTTGGCGCCGGTGGCGACACCTACAACGTACTGACATGAGGGAAGTTTCCTACCGATTTCTCATTCACAAACAACAGCTGACCGGCGTTGCCTGGTGAAACGTTGTTGTGATGCCTCGTGTAAGGAGGAGAAATGCGTACCATCACGTTTCCGACTTTGATAAAGGTCGGATTGTAGCCTATCGCGATTGCGGTTTATCGTATCGCGACATTGCTGCTCGCGTTGGTCGAGATCCAATTACTGTTAGCAGAATGTGAAACTGGTGGTTTCAGGAGGGTAATACGGAACGCCGTGCTGGATCCCAACGGCCTCATGTCACTAACAGCCGAGATGACAGGCATCTTATCAGAATGGCTGTAACGGATCGTGCAGCCACGTCTCGATCCCCGAGTTAACAGATGGGTACGTTAGCAAGACAACAAACTGCTGCACGAACAGTTCGACGACGTTTGCAGCAGCATGGACCATCAGCTCGGAGACCATGGCTGCGGTTACCCTTGACTCTGCATCACAGACAGGAGCGCCTGCGATGGTGTACTCAACGACGAACCTGGGCACACGAATGCCAAAACGTCATTTTTTCGGATGAATCCAGGTTCTGTTTACAGCATCATGATGGTCGCAACCGTGTTTGGCGAGATCGCGGTGAACGCACATTGGAAGCGTGTATTCGTCATCGCCACACTGGCGTATCACCCGGCGTGATGGTATGGGGTGCCATTTGTTACACGTCTCGTTCACCTCTTGTTCGCACTGACGGCACTTTGAACAGTGGACGTTACATTTCAGATGTGTTACGACTCGTGGCTCTACTCTTCATTCGACCCCTGCGAAACCCTAAATTTCAGCAGGATAATGCACGACCGCATGTTACAGGTCCTGTAAGGGCCTTTCTGAATGCAGAAAATGTTCGACTGCTGCCCTGGCCAGCACATTCTTCAGATCTCTCACCAACTGGAAACGTCTGGTCAATGGCGGCCGAGCAAGTGGCTCGTCACAATACGACAGTCACTACTCTTGATGAACTGTGGTATCGTGTTGAAGCTGCATGGGCAGCTGTACCTGTACACGCCATTCAAGCTCTGTTTGACTCAATGCCCAGGCGTATCAAGGCCGTTATTCTTATCTCCCCTACTGGATGCTGTGGTTGAATATGCGTGATAATTTTGAAACGACCCCTTAGAAACATTATGAATGACAGTGCTGACAAAACTCATACGTTATTTGATACAGAAACAGCTGAGTAAAACTCAACGTACTCAGACATTTCTCTCTTTACTTATTCCGATCATCACTAAACTGACACACAATATTTTTAGCGCAACGCAGTCTGACTTTCAATAATTCCTACAAAAGAATGGCCGTGACTAACAATAACCTATACCTTTCATGAATCACTTATCTCACTAAAATCTTCGTTACTCGAACTACTGCAATACAGCGGACGCCAATACTGCCAGCTAAATCAAAGATTCTAACTACTGAAGGCACAAACTACTAGTAGGCACAGTAATCAAATGAAAGATTTTGATAGAAAACAAACAATGTATTTACCTTAATAGTATTCAAAAGTCGTTATCAATTCATGACATCCATCTTTCCAGATTTCCTTCTGCTGGCGGACACACGTCCAGATCGTCCGCTCAAAACTCTGGTATCTCTCTCTCTCCACATCCACTGGCGGCTCACCTCCAACTGCGCAACACTACGCGCTGTTCACATCCAGCTGCCCAACACTACAATAGCAAATATTCCAACAATGCAAACCAGCCGCAGACTGCACACAGCACAGCCAGTGATTTTCATACAGAGCACTACATGGCGTTAGCAACATAAAAATCTAAACAGCCTACTTGCAATTTTTCGTGTGAGTATGACCCCGATTTTTAATTATTGATAAAACACTAATGTACGCAACGTATAACAAGACACACACACCAAACCAACGCACTCAGTAACGGGAGTGAAAAATGCTAGCAGTTTTTCAGGCCTACTCCCGTATTCCTACTGGATTGTCGAAAGGGGGAATGCTGATTGATGTGGCATTATTTACTAAGCTGATAAAGAGGTTCTTAGTCTTACAGTTACGGATTTGAGCTTTGGGAGACGAGAGATAATTGTCTGAAAATTCCAAGTCTGCTTTCTTTTTTGTTTTAGGTAACCGAAATTTTATACAAATTTAGATGTTCTAACTGAACAAAATATGGAACCACTGGTCCACATTATTATCGGTGCTAACAAGTATTGAAATAGCTAACTGGTCTCGTATTATCAGCCGACCAATGGTCGCACTATAGGGAGGCTGAAGGGAATTCATTATCACACACCAGGGCACAACGTTTCCATGCGTCGCCGAGCCGAAGCACACCGCAAAGCACTAACGCGAAATTCCGCCACTACATGAATTAATGCACAAGCGCGACCGTACAGAGCTGGAAAGTTACCCACACAGCTGCTTGAACGAATCATTTTCCAGTACGTTCGTGAGACGAGCCAAAGAGGGAATGTTGGTTCACGAACTGTATCTACTGTGACGTACTGCATTTCACATCTTACCACCTTCCAGACGGAACGTCGTCCTCTCCTCAGCAAGTCCCGGCTACCTTCTCTCTCCGCCACACTAGCGACAGACCACCCCCGCCGTTGTTCAAACTGCCACGTTCCTATTGGCTGAAGGCCAACCTCCCCCCTTAACACTCCTCAAAACCGATCTTTTCGAAGGGCCGCAAGCAATCCTTGTGTTTAGCTTCCCTAGCCTACCGCTTCTACTGACAATCTCTTAAACAGCCCTTCACCTTTCTAAGCGCAACACATTCACACACCATGTCCTCATACATACTGGAAAAGTAGAGAGAGAAGGAGGAAGTGTGACACATTGAAAAACTAATCGAAAAAAAAAGCTTAGTTGCCTTCTACATGTCAATTAGCTGGGTTTTTAATGAAGCGTATTCGCAGTACCACTTCAAGGTTAATGTAAGCGCAAGATAAGCCATTTCAGATGTGAAATACTGGTACATTAATAACCCGTGTAGCCGCCAAAATGTTGAATGCAAGCATGCAAACGTACGTTCATTGTGTTCTACATATGCCGGATGTCAGTTTGTGGGATAAAGTTCCATGTCACATGCACTTGGTCGGTCAACAAACAGTTGACTACAGACCGATTCTACTATCGTCAACGTACTTTTCACCTAAGTACCACGAAGGAAGGATGGGAGATAGTTAGGACTCGTACGAAATCATATAGATTGTCTTTTTTCCCAAGAAATGTATTCTCAGTTCCGAATATGGTCAGACTCCTTCCTGCTGCACAATGTGCAGGTGACAACGGAAATCCGTACCGTGCCTGGACTCGAACCCGGATTTCCCGTTTTACGCGAGCGCTCCCCCTAACCGCCTCGGCCATCGGAGCATGCCTGCAGGACCGACCCAAACTCCCACATCTCACCGCGTGCCCACGTCCTGCACTCGTACAGTGGCTGTGATTGCGACACAGCGAGAGACTTACGATTATGGTCGCCGCCTTGTCTTGGCGTCAAAAGCTACATTGCATTGCTTGAGTTTTTACGGTGCACTCTGCAGTGTCCTTCAGACATGCATGCATTGTACAGTACATCGTAAACAACAGAGGCACTGCAATACCGCGTCAATTTTCCCTAGTTCTTTTTGCGAGTGAAACAGGAAAGGAAGTGACTACTTCCAGTACAAGGTACCATCCACTGTGGACCACACGATGGCTTGCTGAGTACTGTACGTATGTAGGTGTAAATGTTGATGTATAGATGGTTAATACCGTATTTATGATCATAATTTATTGTTTACGAACTGCGGATTAAAACTGAAGAAACTGCAAAAAGATAGGAAATTAAAGACATGGAGCTAGATGAATTAAAAGAAACAAAGGTTTTTGAGAGTTTCAGAGGAAGCATTAATCAACGTTTGATTGAAACTGGGGTAAGAAATGAGACAATTAAAGCAGCAGGTAATCGAATGGGCTGAAGGATAAGGCCCCGTGGAAATCCTTGGATAACTCACGAGATATTGAATCTATATGACGAAAGGAAAAAAATATAAAAATGCAAGAATGAAGCATGTTAACGGGAATAGAAACGTCTAAAAAATGATACTGACAGAAAGTCCAAAATGAAGAAGCAGGAATCGCTAAAAGAAAAATGCAAGGCTTGAAAACCATGCGTGACTGTAGGAAAGACAGGTGCAGCGTATAGGAAAATTACAGCGATCCTTATAGAAGAGAGAAGCACATGTTTGAAAAAAACCTTTTGCTCATTACCGATATACAACTTAGTGACCGTGATGGATAAAGATTTTCAGAAATAACTGCAACTAGTCGTATTTTGTCATAGTTCAGTAAACTACACAAATTTGTCCACAGGGTACAACTCTCACTGTCTCCAAAGAGAATGACTTAAGTTATTAAACATTAATTGTACTCACACCCTTTGGTCTGTTTACATTCCTTAAAGGATGTGAGTTGCTACCTGTAGCAAAGTTTGCTTCGTGCTGTGTAATCAGCATCACTGAAAAATATAAATTATGTTTTCCAAAGTGATTTTTGCACCATGATTAAACCCATGGATGCTGATAAACGTATGTAGTCCATTCAAGTCGATCTTATAACGTAAATAATTCCCGATACCCAGCTACGTTCAGCGCTAACTTGTTTCGTTATAGGGAGCTGCTGTGGAGGCTCCTGGAATAGGAGGAAGAGGGAGAGGTTCTTAGTGAATGACTCAGGCCTTAAGAGATAGGAATGAAGTAAAGAAGACTGCTTATCAGAAATGGTTAAGCTCTAAATGGCAGGAAGACACAGTTCACTGCTACACAATGGAGGAGTAAAAAGGTTTGTTACCCAGGCTAAAGAGGAGTCGTAGGAGAAGAAATGTGTCGAAATAGAAAATGTAGGTTGGATACAACAGGGCATCAGAAGATTAGAGATTTATACATCGAGTGAGAATCCCTACTAAAATTAGAGGAAGAGGTAGAATGATTGCCGTTTCTGAATGGAAATATTTTAACCTTCTTACAGAGGATAGGGAAGAATTTCGAAAACAGCACATTGAACTTGAGAGTTATCCTGTGCAAGAGCTCATAACATACTTAGGGGTTAATTTTACTCATCGTAGCTGGTAATCTGTCGCAGCAGATGTCCTGTTAACAGTTAACTGTAGGTTTTTACTATAATGTAAAAACAATATCTAATCAAGTATAGTATTTCATTTAACATTTATTACAGTTTGAAAATAAAGGCATCCTGACAAATAAGTTGCAACATACTTACAATAATGAATTAATTATGTACAACCGGCTATATGCTCTCCTATGCCAATATGACTACCCATATTATACATATATATATATATATATATATATATATATATATATATATATATATAATTTTCTAAACAATCCCGGACAATCCTCGGCATTGTTTAGAATCATTTTTCGATTAATTAACAATTAAAACTCTCACCGTAAAACAAATGTCACATTTTAAAGATTATCTAGACTCTTATATATTACATACAGTACATGAGTGAATTCTGATCTTTACAGAAGATGAAGCAAGTATAAACGCTTAGGTATCAAATGTTAGCAATACACTTATATTTACTAATTACAGGAGATTCATATCATGTAAAATGTTCCTATCAATTAGCAGACTTCTACACATTAGTGTAATTAACATTCCGTAATCATTTCCTTCGTAACTTTTACATAAGTACATATTTTCATACACCTCTATGTCAGAAATTACTGTTCATGGCTAAAATTTACGTGTTTCAATTAATTTTAATTAGACTGTTACCTTTCAAGCTGGTTGACAACGCAGTTTATCAGACCCTATATAAATCAAACATTGTAATTCTGTCAGAGACAGCAAAGGACTTGGAAGAGCAGTTGAATGGAATGGACAGTGTCTTGAAAGGAGGATATAAGATGAACATCAACAAAAGCAAAACAAGGATAATGGAATGTAGTCTAATTAAGTCGGGTGATGCTGAGGGAATTAGATTAGGAAATGAGGCACTTAAAGTAGTAAAGGAGTTTCGCTATTTGGGGAGCAAAATAACTGATGATGGTCGAAGTAGAGAGGATATAATGTAGGTTGGCAATGGCAAGGAAAGCGTTTCTGAAGAAGAGAAATTTGTTAACATCCAGTATTGATTTAAGTGTCAGGAAGTCATTTCTGAAAGTATTCGTATGGAGTGTAGCCATGTATGGAAGTGAAACATGGACGATAAATAGTTTGGACGAGAAGGGAATAGAAGCTTTCGAAATGTGGTGCTACAGAAGAATGCTGAAGATTAGATGGGTAGATCACATAACTAATGAGGAGGTATTGAATAGGATTGGGGAGAAGAGAAGTTTGTGGCACAACTTGACCAGAAGAAGGGATCGGTTGGTAGGACATGTTCTGAGGCATCAAGGGATTACAAATTTAGCTTTGGAGGGCAGCGTGGAGGGTAAAAATCGTAGAGGGAGACCAAGAGATGAATACACCAAGCAGATTCAGAAGGATGTAGGTTGCAGTAGGTACTGGGAGATGAAAAAGCTTGCACAGGATAGAGTAGCATGGAGAGCTGCATCAAAGCAGTCTCAGGACTGAAGACCACAACAACAACAACATATAAATCAAAAAATGGAAAGGCGCCCGGTCCTGGAGGTATAGTAACAGAGTTATTGAAGTACGGAGGGCCTAAAGTAGCACTGGTACTAGTAACTATTGTTAATAAAGTGAATCGAAGAGATGAAGTACCCCCAAGAATGGAAGTTCTTATATATAATGCCATATACGTATGATAAATGGGGCGGGAAAGATCGGAATAATTACAGGGGAATAAGTGTACTGTCTTCGGTGAGTAGGTTACTCAGCAGTGCAGTAAAGAACGGATTGGCAACATCCGGGTGTTACTGCTGTGAAAAGCGGTGATGATAACAATTTTTGTGTACGCCTGATGTGTCAGAAATGATTGCAAAAAATTAGAATCTCCGTTTGGTGTTTGTCAGTTTATAAAAGGTCTATGATTCCGTGTCAAGATAGTTACTGTGCACTGCACTGGAAAATGTTGGAATAGATGGTGCCTTAATAGAGTTGGTGAAATGAGTATACAACCAATGCGAGGGAGTTGTGAAGGTTGGTGGTAAGATATCTGAAAGTTTTAACACAACGAACTTATTAAGACAAGGATGTTCCACGTCGCCACATTTTTTAAAGTTGTATTTAGAAGTTGTTCTTGGTGACTGGAATAGACAGAGCAGAAGTTTGAGTCTGGCTGTACACCGTCAGTATTTACATTCATTACGGTTTGCGGACGATCAAGTACATATGGCTCTGGATAATGATGATATCATGTATCAAATGAGAAACTTAATCGACGTTTATAAACAACGAGGGCTAACCATTAATAGAGTACTCGTTGTTGGAAGCGTGCTAGTTGACGATTTGGATTTTGAGTTTGGTCGCGTAAGAAATGTGGAATTGTTCAAGTACCTAGGTTCGCCCCCCACCCCCCCATGAACCATGGATCTTGCCGTTGGTGGGGAGGCTTGCGTGCCTCAGCGATACAGATGGCCGTATCGTAGGTGCAACCACAATGGAGGGGTATCTGTTGAGAGGCCAGACAAACATGTGGTTCCTGAAGAGGGGCAGCAGCCTTTTCAGTAGTTGCAGGGGCAACAGTCTGGATGAATGACTGATCTGGCCTTGTAACATTAATCAAAACGGCCTTGCTGTGCTGGTACTGCGAACGGCTGAAAGCAAGGGGAAACTACAGCCGTAATTTTTCCCGAGGACATGCAGCTTTACTGTATGATTAAATGATGATGGCGTCCTCTTGGGTAAAATATTCCGGAGGTAAAATAGTCCCCCATTCGGATCTCCGGGCGGGGACTACTCAAGAGGACGTCGTTATCAGGAGAAAGAAAACTGGCATTCTACGGATCGGAGCATGGAATGTCAGATCCCTTAATCGGGCAGGTAGGTTAGAAAATTTAAAAAGGGAAATGGATAGGTTAAAGTTAGATATAGTGGGAATTAGTCAAGTTCTGGGGCAGGAAGAACAAGACTTTTGGTCAGCTGAATACAGGATTATAAATACAAAATCAAACAGGGGTAATGCAGGAGTAGGTTTAATAATGAATAAAAAAATAGGAGTGCGGGTAGGCTACTACAAACAGCATAGTGAACACATTATTGTGGCCAAGATAGGCACGAAGCCCATGCCTACTACAGTAGTACAAGCTTATATGCCAACTAGCTCTGCAGATGATGAAGAAATTGATGAAATGTTTGATGAGATAAAAGAAATTATTCAGGTAGTGAAGGGAGACGAAAATTTAATAGTCATGGGTGACTGCAATTCGACAGTAGGAAAAGGGAGAGAAGGAAACATAGTAGGTGAATATGGATTGGGGGTAAGAAATGAAAGAGGAAGCCGTCTGGTAGAATTTTGCACAGAGCATAAATTAATCATAGCTAACACTTGGTTCAAGAATCATGAAAGAAGGTTGTATACATGGAAGAACCCTGGAGATACTAAAAGGTATCAGATAGATTATATAATGGTAAGACAGAGATTTAGGAACCAGGTTTTAAATTGTAAGACATTTCCAGGGGCAGATGTGGACTCTGGCCACAATCTATTGGTTATGAACTGTAGATTATAACTGAAGAAACTGCAAAAAGGTGGGAAATTAAGGAGATGGGACCATGATAAACTGACTAAACCAGAGGTTGTAGAGAGTTTGAGTGAGAGCATAGGGGAACAATTGACAGGAATGGGGGAAAGAAATACAGTAGAAGAAGAATGGGTAGCTCTGAGGGATGAAGTAGTGACAGCAGCAGAGGATCAAGTAAGTAAAAAGACGAGGGCTAGTAGAAATCCTTGGGTAACAGAAGAAATATTGAATTTAATTGATGAAAGGAGAAAATATAAAAATGCAGTAAATGAAGCAGGCAAAAAGGAATACAAACGTCTCAAAAATGAGATCGACAGGAAGTGCAAAATGGCTAAGCAGGGATGGCTAGAGGACAAATGTAAGGATGTAGAGTCTTGTCTCACTAGGGGTAAGATAGATTGAGAGGCACCCACATGCCTTGCTCATACTGTGGCATCAAGCAGTCAGGCCTGCAAGATGAGTGGTCTGCCAAGCGAGTGGATTCATTCTTATTTATCGAGTAACATGAACTCTAGTACTCACACTTAAGTTACCAGTTATCCTCCTATATGATTAATACGCAACGGAAACACGCATCTGACTACCAGTAATTTACAGAACTCTGACTGTACACTACGCACTGGCAATACCACATTTTCTTTTTGTCTTTTATTTAACGGCTTTTGTCAACACGTGGCCACCGCACTGAATATGAATTCGAAGGAAAAGTCCGCCAATCTTTTTCTTTTCACAATCGTATTTATTCCGATAAATTCTCTAACCTAAACACACAAATTCTACAACCTAAAACAATAACACGTGAGAAATTCCGCCCAGTGGGCCTGGCTTTACAATGGTGAATCTCTATATTATGGTCTCGTAATTATTTTTTAACGCTACAGTGCACTTTCTGGATAGGATGGTGGATCTTTTATTATACCTCACACTTCGACTCTCACAATCATCATCACGAAACTTTCCTCCAGATCGAGCGATACAGAAGGAACAAGCATAACCCACTAATCTTTTGAAACTACCTAGCTACTCTCCCATGCAAACCACACATACCCAAATTACATGGCATACATCACACTACAACATGAAATACTACACTAAATAGTCACAACACTATCACTTTCCGCTTTCCCACTTCAATTAATATTTATCCCAGTTTTACACGACACTGCCCCACTTCGTAATTCTACTTTCCTACTATGAACTCTGGAGATATTTGCACGTCTTCCTGTGCAATGCAAGCCAAGTGGCGTTGCTGGATAGACGGCCGACTCACCTTGCTTCTCTCTCAGAGTTTGAATCTAGCGTCACACGGAATCATATTACACAATTTAACATTAAGAACATATTCATCACACGCGCGAGTCCTCAACTGATACCATGGACGAGTACTTCTCTTTATCCTTTGTCTCATACACAGATTGAGACTCACACAGTACTCACCACGTGGAAGTACTCGTCTCTAATTTCAAGTCCTGCACACGCCATTTCTTAAATATTTCAACTTATGGTACACACGCTATTTCTTAAATATTTCAACTTATTGTACACACGCTAGTAATTCAGCTTAACTTAAGCACACGGAAGTATTTCAACTTATTGCTACACGTGGTTTCATTGTGACCGTTGGTCACTTCCGAAGATCACTACAATCCCTTTAATATTACCTGCCTGACATTTAATTCTCCCCACAAAAGTTCCTGAAATAGAGAAATTAATATTTCAAACTACTCTTAACTATTCCACATGCATACCATGTCTCCACTCTTTCGTCATTACGGAGCACAACTAAAACAGGTCTTAACAGCACAAGATCCAGCGGCAGAGTGCCGAAACATGGCCGTTCTTGAGGTTCTCTCCCATCTCTGTCGAGGTGGGGGATGCACCTTGCTATCGTATTGGTCAGCCACATTTCAGGCGCTCAAAGCTCTGGTAAATTTCATCTCTTTGGTCCCACCAAAGGTGGCCAAAGGATCGACTCAAAGATGATCATATATCCACATTCACTATCTGCGGTTAGCAGACGACCATACATTCATTCATTTCACAGATCTCACCAAACTGGATGTAGGGATTTAATTTGTGGGAGTGCACATGTGATCAATTAAATAAATAAATTGTCATTCTTTCCCACACTGGTATCCGGCTTCGGTGTATTAATTGAAATTGAGTTATTTTACAAAAAAAAAATGTGTTGTTCTGACAAAAATAATGAAGTATGTTGTACCTATTTTCAATGTCGGGCGGTACTGTATCCTTTCAAGATACTGCCTACAGGAAGATTAAAAAGACCTTTGGAGAAAAGAGAACCACTTGTATGAATATCAAGAGCTCAGATGGAAACCCAGTTCTAAGCAAAGAAGGGAAAGCAGAAAGGTGGAAGGAGTATATAGAGGGTCTATACAAGGGCGATGTGCTTGAGGACAATTTTATGGAAATGGAAGAGGATGTAGATGAAGATGAAACGGGAGATACAATACTGCGTGAAGAGTTTGACAGAGCACTGAAAGACCTGAGTCGAAACAAGGCCCCGGGAGTAGACAACATTCCATTAGAACTACTGACGGCCTTGGGAGAGCTAGTCCTGACAAAACTCTACCATCTGGTGAGCAAGACAGGCGAAATACCCTCAGACTTCAAGAATAATATAATAATTCCAATCTCAAAGAAAGCAGGTGTTGACATATGTGAAAATTACCGAACTATCAGTTTAATAAGTCACAGCTGCAAAATACTAAGCGAATTCTTTACAGACGAATGGAAAAATTGGTAGAAGCCGACCTCAGGGAAGATCAGTTTGGATTCCGTAGAAATGTTGGAACACGTGAGGCAATACTGACCTTACGCCTTATCTTAGAAGAAAGATTAAGGAAAGGCAAACCTACGTTTCTAGCATTTGTAGACTTAGAGAAAACTTTTGACAATGTTGACTGGAATACTTTCTTTCAAATTCTGAAGGTGACAGGGATAAAATACAGGGAGCGAAACGCTAATTACAATTTCTACAGAAACGAGATGGCAGTTATAAGAGTCGAGGGGCATGAAAGGAAAGCAGTCGTGGGGAAGGGAGTGAGACAGGGCTGTAGCCTCTCCCTGATGTTATTCAATCTGTATATTGAGCATGCAATAAAGGAAACAAAAGAAAAATTCAGAGTAGGTATTAAAATCCATGGAGAAGAAATAAAAACTTAGAGGTTCGCCGATGACATTGTAATTCTGTCAGAGACAGCAAAGGACTTGGAAGAGCAGTTGAACGGAATGGACAGTGTCTTGAAAGGAGGATATAAGATGAACGTCAACAAAAGAAAAACGAGGATAATGGAATGTAGTCGAATTAAGACAGGTGATGCTGAGGGAATTAGATTACGAAATGAGACACTTAAAGTAGTAAAGGAGTTTTGCTATTTGGGGAGCAAAATAACTGATGATGGTCGAAGTAGAGAGGATATAAAATGTAGACTGGCAATGGCAAGGAAAGCGTTTCTGAAGAAGAGGAATTTGTTAACATCCAGTATTGATTTAAGTGTCAGAAAGTCGTTTCTGAAAGTATTTGTATGGAGTGTAACCATGTATGGAAGTGAAACATGGACAATAAATAGTTTGGACAAGAATAGAATAGAAGCTTTCGAAATGTGGTGCTACAGAAGAATGCTGAAGATTAGATGGGTAGATCACGTAACTAATGAGGAGGTATTGAATAGAATTGGGGAGAAGAGGAGTCTGTGGCACAATTTGAAAAGAAGGGGGGACCGGTTGATGGGGCATGTTCTGAGGCATCAAGGGATCACAAATTTAGTATTGGAGGGAAGCGTGGAGGGTAAAAATCGTAGAGGGAGACCAAGAGATGAATACATTAAGCAGATTCAGAAGGATGTCGGTTGCAGTAAGTACTGGGAGATGAAGAAGCTTGCACAGGATAGAATAGCATGGAGAGCTGCATTAAACCAGTCTCAGGACTGAAGACCACAACAACAACAGGTTCACTAATCGATAAAACTGGCCAGTGGGAACTGGACCTATTCCAGAGGATAAGGTATCTTTTAAAGTCGGCTCATATACAGACGAACAAAGATAGTAGTACCACATCCTGTGGTTGAAAGCGCTCTGACGTCTGGTTCAGAGTGTTGGACATTGAACCAGAAACGAAAGGAGAAGACGGAAGCTGTCGAATTGGACGGGTTACGGCGGAGAATGATAACTACCCAATGGATTGACTGAGGAATGACTACGTAAGAATAGAAGACGGATGCTGTGGAACCAGTCACACGTAGGACTCATGCGCGAGCACTGAGATGGTATGGATCTATCCGACGGGTGGAGGAACGACGATGGTCCAGTGTTTGCTCAACAGGCTTCCGCCAGGGAGAATGAGCTAGGAAGGTAGAGGGCAAAGTGGAGGGCAACTATAGCCAAAGCCATGGAAAGGAGAAGTCTATAGCAAGAAGATTGACAAAGTAAAAGCTGTGGCATCTGAGAACAGGCAACTGTTGACAACTAAAAAGTCTCTAAAGTACGGAAGTAAGAAAGTGACAATGGAACAACTCAGTGGTTGCCGGAACTCAGCAAAGCAAAATACGTACGAACTGGACGTGTCATTTAATTAGCGGAAAAAGTAACAATTTCGAAGAAAGGGAGGTAATTTCTTTGTGGTGAAAAAGATTTTATCTAGAAGAGAGAGTTCTAGTACAGAGAAGGGGGACGAAGTTTAAGTATACGGAGATGAACGGAACTCAGAAATTTCCATAAAGCTATCATTGCAGCATTTTTGCAGTAGAACAATGCATTTTAAGAAGAAAATCTTGTTCTCAGGCAATCAACTGAGAAGAGGAAAAGTAACAGGCGAAGTCTGCAAGAAAGTAGACGCAAGGGGTCAGATTTCAAGATCTTAAAATTCAACAAACAAAAGGATCAAGATACTGAAATTACGAGAAAAGACCAGTTTTCATCACAAAACGCGAGTGTATGTGAATTCAGTGAAACAGTTATTGACTTTATTTTTATTGATGAGAGACAGTGAACTACTGTAGTAATACTGACTGTGTTGTGAAAAGCAACGGTATGAGTATCTATCTACACTCCTGGAAATTGAAATAAGAACACCGTGAATTCATTGTCCCAGGAAGGGGAAACTTTATTGACACATTCCTGGGGTCAGATACATCACATGATCACACTGACAGACCCACAGGCACATAGACACAGGCAACAGAGCATGCACAATGTCGGCACTAGTACAGTGTATATCCACCTTTCGCAGCAATGCAGGCTGCTATTCTCCCATGGAGACGATCGTAGAGATGCTGGATGTAGCCGTGTGGAACGGCTTGCCATGCCATTTCCACCTGGCGCTTCAGTTGGACCAGCGTTCGTGCTGGACGTGCAGACCGCGTGAGACGACGCTTCATCCAGTCCCAAACATGCTCAATGGGGGACAGATCCGGAGATCTTGCTGGCCAGGGCAGTTGACTTACACCTTCTAGAGCACGTTGGGTGGCACGGGATACATGCGGACGTGCATTGTCCTGTTGGAACAGCAAGTTCCCTTGCCGGTCTAGGAATGGTAGAACGATGGGTTCGATGACGGTTTGGATGTACCGTGCACTATTCAGTGTCCCGTCGACGATCACCAGTGGTGTACGGCCAGTGTAGGAGATCGCTCCCCACACCATGATGCCGGGTGTTGGCCCTGTGTGCCTCGGTCGTATGCAGTCCTGATTGTGGCGCTCACCTGCACGGCGCCAAACACGCATACGACCATCATTGGCACCAAGGCAGAAGCGACTCTCATCGCTGAAGACGACACGTCTCCATTCGTCCCTCCATTCACGCCTGTCGCGACACCACTGGAGGCGGGCTGCACGATGTTGGGGCGTGAGCGGAAGACGGCCTAACGGTGTGCGGGACCGTAGCCCAGCTTCATGGAGACGGTTGCGAATGGTCCTCGCCGATACCCCAGGAGCAACAGTGTCCCTAATTTGCTGGGAAGTGGCGGTGCGGTCCCGTACGGCACTGCGTAGGATCCTACGGTCTTGACGTGCATCCGTGCGTCGCTGCGGTCCGGTCCCAGGTCGACGGGCACGTGCACCTTCCGCCGACCACTGGCGACAACATCGATGTACTGTGGAGACCTCACGCCCCACGTGTTGAGCAATTCGGCGGTACGTCCACCCGGCCTCCCGCATGCCCACTATACACCCTCGCTCAAAGTCCGTCAACTGCACATACGGTTCACGTCCACGCTGTCGCGGCATGCTACCAGTGTTAAAGACTGCGATGGAGCTCCGTATGCCACGGCAAACTGGCTGACACTGACGGCGGCGGTGCACAAATGCTGCGCAGCTAGCGCCATTCGACGGCCAACACCGCGGTTCCTGGTGTGTCCGCCGTGCCGTGCGTGTGATCATTGCTTGTACAGCCCTCTCGCAGTGTCCGGAGCAAGTATGGTGGGTCTGACACACCGGTGTCAATGTGTTCTTTTTTCCATTTCCAGGAGTGTACATAGTTTGAAGTTCGAACTGGAATGGATTATCTGTTGTAGGATTAGCTATTGTGATGATCAAATTGGAAATGAAGTATTAATAAAGTGTCACCATGCTATTGAAATACATCATTACGTGGACGTCCACGTTGTGCATAAAAACAGTGCACATGTTTCAGCCCTTCGACATCCCGCTCCCATGTCCTGGTGATTACCAGATAATATTGGCGGAAGACGTCAAAAAACTTTGTAGAGGAGAGAGTTTTAATCACTAAAACAAAGGTGAGATCTTCTCACGCAGTTTCAATCACCAACCTCCTCTTTCGAATGTGAAAATAATTTGTTGACGCTCACCAACGTAGGCAGAAAAGATGGCTGTAATAAAACAAACCAGAGCTTACACGGAAAGATTTTAGTATTTGTTTTAACGGCACGTTGTTCAAGAATGGAAAAGTTGAGAAATAGTCTGAAGGTGGTTCAATGAGTCCTTTGCCACACATTTACGTGTATACTGCAGATGTAAATTTTGTTGTTACAAGTTCCATCAGAGAACTCTACACAGCCAGATTGTCCCCCAGAGCGGCAGCGGGAATTTTTATAAACCAAATTATTCATTGACGAGGTAGCTGCCGCCAACACATCGTCTCCACACTTCACGGAAATCATCTGACATGCTAAGGCTCTAGCTATCGCTGCAGAAGATCCCAGGTCAGTACAAGGAGGGTCAGCCATCTCTGGCAACTGACATTGTTTTCTACGTATCAGCGTATATCGATCTCGCAACAGAGTTTTATGTGTGAACTGGACATTTTCAAACCAAAGGCAGACAAAATGTAAAACACCTCGAAGATTACAGACAGTTATTCTAAAGAACAGTGGTTAGGTAAATATATTTTAAATCTAGTTTAAAAGGATTTCTTCTCGACAACTACTCCTTTTCTATGGAGGAATTTGTACTCGAAAACTGGTAGACAGTAAAACGAGTAGGTGCAGTTGCATGAGTAGGACGAAAAATAATAATTTTCTCACTAATATTAACACTTATCCTGTATACAAAGCTTGCAAATAGACTCGTTCCATCATTTCGATAAAAGAAATGTTCACATGATCAGTGGAACATGTAGCTAATTAGCTACCTAACTAATTTTTCACTCAAACATTGGCTTCTCTCGCAGTTAAGTTTTATTGTTACACTATTAAATATTGACGGTGAGAATATTGGTTGTTGTGAAATGCTAAATAAATCCATATCAATGGTGTCCTCGATATAGCTTTGAAATTACGTGTGTTTGTAATATTTCCTATCAATCTATACATTCATCGAATTAGATCCTCATATGATTACACGACCTCAGACCCAAAATAGAAATGCCATAGTACACAGTATATGTTACCGTTTCTTATTGATCTTCAGTTTTACACAAAAGGGGGATCAGCTGCGTACGTCAGTAACTTTACTCAAGAAAATCCACATAAATAGACACACACCCATATAATCAACAGACAGTCCATGTCGCAAGCCTCTTCTCGATTAACATATTACGTACAGATGGTTCGGTAAATGTCAGTAATTCTTGTTTATTTGTATAGTCATGGTCATGCACACTAATTCAAAGAATTTCGATCGAAACCAGAGAAATAGCGTATCGAAGTAGTTCCATAGACGTCAAGTTGATTTCATATTTGTACTAGTTTTATGCAAGTGTGCATGTGTGTCTTACGTCATTTGTCGTAGGTGAAGGCAAGCGTAAGGCTAGTAGTATGTAGGTTCAAGAGAAACGGTAGTCTCGTGTTCAGTTATTTGGTGAATTGACAGTAAATAAGTCATTCAAATACATTTCACTGATATTCGAGCATACGAAAGCAGTTTACTGGGTTAATTTAGGCAGTCACTCAGTATCAATAAAGGACAATGGTACACATATTCACATTCTAAAACATACCTAAGTGAGTGGAAGACCTTCCGCTTTCTGTCCCGCCACACTCAGCTTCCTGTGATTTGCAGGTTATATCTGTGCACTCGCGAATAGTGTCGGATTTGTAGTTGACAGGAGCTACGGTAAACCTGTGAGTGGTGGACTTCCGCTGACAGGTATGCTTTCTGCAGCCGATCATAGCAGCAAGCATATCCATGTGTGTTAGTACTCAAGCGAGTAACTGAATCAGTGTCTTGTGTTAAACACAGCTGCCGGCCGGTGTGGCCGAGCGGTTCTAGGCGCTTCAGTCCGGAACCGCGCGACTACTACGGTCGCAGGTTCGAATCCTGCCTCGGGCATGGATGTGTGTGATGTCATTTGGTTAGTTAGGTTTTAGTAGTTCTAGGGGACTGATGACCTCAGATGTTAAGTCCCATAGTGCCCAGAGTCATTTGAACCATTTAAACACAGCTTGCTATTTTCTAGGTTTACTTACCATTTTTAATTTAGACGTTATTTTGAAGACAACGACTCTGGGTATTTGTCCGGGCAATTACACACTGAAGCGCCAAACAAAGCATGCGTATTCAGATACAGAGATATGTAAACAGGCAGAATGCGGCGCTGCAGTCGGCAACGCCTATATGAGACAACAAGTGTGTGGCGCAGTTGTCGGACCGGTTACTGCTGCTACAATGGCAGATTATCAAGATTCAAGTGAGTTTGAACGTGGTGTTATAGCTGGCGCACGAGCGATGGGACGCAGCACCTCCGAGATAGCGATCAAGTGGGGATTTTACCGTACGGCCATTTGACGAGTGCACCGTGTATATCAGGAATATGGTAAAACATCGTATCTCCGATATCGCTGTGGCGGAAAACAGACCCTGCAAGAACGGGACCAGAGACGACTGAAGAGAATCGTTCATCGTGTCAGAAGTGCAATCCTTCCGCAAATTGCTGCACGTTTCATTGCCGAGTCATCAGCAAGTGTCATCCTGCGAACCATTCAACGAAACTTCATCGATATGGGCTTTCAGAGCAGAAGGCCCAGTCTTGTCCCCTTGATGACTGCACTACACAAAGCTTTACGGCTCGTCTTGGCCCGTCAAAACCGACATTGGACTGTTGCTGACTGGAAATATTTTACCGGGAACTTCCTGGCAGATTAAATCTGTGTGCCCGACCGAGACTCGAACTCGGGACCTTTGCCTTTCGCGGGCAAGTGCTCTACCATCTGAGCTACCCAAGCACGACTCACGCCCGGTCTCACAGCTTTACTTCTGCCAGTATCTCGTCTCCTACCTTCCAAACGTGCTTCGGTAGCTCAGATGATAGAGCACTTGCCCGCGAAAGGCAAGAGTCCCGAGTTCGGGTCTCGGTCGGGCACACAGTTTAAACCTGCCAGGAAGTTTCATATCAGCGCACACTCCTCTGCAGAGTGAAAATCTCATTCTGAATATTTTACCTGATTGGACGAGTCTCGTTTCAATTGTATCGAGCGGATGTACATGTACGGGAATGGAAACAACCTCGTGAATTCACGGCCCTTCACGCCAGCAGGGGACTGTTGAAGCTGGTGGAGGCTGAAGCGGGGCTTTGAGTTTCGCCGCCCTACACTCGTTCCCCCATATACAAATTATACCGTCTCAGCTGTATGAGCGCTCGACGGCAGAGAAAATATTTATAAGAAAATGTTGTTGTTGTTGTTGTGGTCTTCAGTCCTGAGACTGGTTTCATGCAGCTCTCCATGCTACTCTATCCTGCGCAAACTTCTTCATCTCCCAGTACCTACTGCAACCTACATCCTTCTGAATCTGCTTAGTGTATTGATCTCTTGGTCTCCCTCTACGATTTTTACCCTCCACGCTGCCCTCCAATGCTAAATTTGTGATCCCTTGATGCCTCAGAACATGCCCCATCAACCGGTCCCTCCGTCTTTTCAAAGCATGTCCTACCAACCGATCCCTTCTTCTAGTCAAGTTGTGCCACAAACTTCTCTTCTTCCCAATCCTATTCAATACCTCCTCATTAGTTACGTGATCTACCCACCTCATCTTCAGCATTCTTCTGTAGCACCACATTTCGAAAGCTTCTATTCTCTTCTTGTCCAAACTGGTTATCGTCCATGTTTCACTTCCATACATGGCTACACTCCATACAAATACTTTCAGAAACGACTACCTGACACTTAAATCTATACTCGATGTTAACAAAATTCTCTTCTTCAGAAACGATTTCCTTGCCATTGCCAGTCTACATTTTATATCCTCTCTACTTCGACCATCATCAGTTATTTTACTCCCTAAATAGCAAAACTCCTTTACTACTTTAAGTGTCTCATTTCCTAATCTAATCCCCTCAGCATCACCCGATTTAATTTGACTACATTCCATTATCCTCGTTTTACTTTTTTTGATGTTCATCTTATATCCTCCTTTCAAGACACTGTCCATTCCGTTCAACTGCTCTTCCAAGTCATTTTCTGTCTCTGACAGAATTACAATGTCATCGGCGAACCTCAAAGTTTTCACTTCTTCTCCATGAATTTTAATACCTACTCCGAATTTTTCTTTTGTTTCCTTTACTGCTTGCTCAATATACACATTGAATAACATCGGGGAGAGGCTACAACCCTGTCTCACTCCTTTCCCAACCACTGCTTCCCTTTCATGGCCCTCGACTCTTATAACTGCCATCTGGTTTTTGTACAAATTGTAAATAGCCTTTCGCTCCTTGTATTTTACCCCTGCCACCTTCAGAATTTGAAAGAGAGTATTCCAGTTAACGTTGTCAAAAGCTTTCTCTAAGTCTACAAATGCTAGAAACGTAGGTTTGCCTTTCCTTAATCTTTCTTCTAAGATAAGTCGTAAGTTTAGTATTGCCTCACGTGTTCCAACATTTCTACGGAATCCAAACTTATCTTCCCCGAGGTCCGCTTCTACCAGTTTTTCCATTCGTCTGTAAAGAATTCGCGTTAGTATTTTGCAGCTGTGACTTATTAAACTGATAGTTCGGTAATTTTCACATCTGTCAACACCTGCTTTCTTTGGGATTGGAATTATTATATTCTTCTTAAAGTCTGTGGGTATTTCGCCTGTCTCATACATCTTGCTCACCAGATGGTAGAGTTTTGTCATGACTGGCTCTCCCAAGGCAATCAGTAGTTCTAATGGAATGTTGTCTACTCCCGGGGCCTTGTTTCGACTCAGGTCTTTCAGTGCTCTGTCAAACTCTTCACGCAGTATCTTATCTCCCATTTCACCTTCATCTACATCCTCTTCCATTTCCATAATACTGTCCTCAAGTACATCGCCCTTGTATAAACCCTCAATATACTCCTTCCACCTTTCTGCTTTCCCTTCTTTGCTTAGAACTGGGTTTCCATCTGAGCTCTTGATATTCATACAAGTCGTTCTCTTATCTCCAAAGGTCTCTTTAATTTTCCTGTAGGCGGTATCTATCTTACCCCTAGTGAGACAAGACTCTACATCCTTACATTTGTCCTCTAGCCATCCCTGCTTAGCCATTTTGCACTTCCTGTCGATCTCATTTTTGAGACGTTTGTATTACTTTTTGCCTGCTTCATTTACTGCATTTTTATATTTCCCCTTTCATCAACTAAATTCAATATTTCTTCTGTTACCCAAGGGTTTCTATTAGCCCTCGTCTTTTTACCTACTTGATCCTCTGCTACCTTCACTACTTCATCCCTCAGAGCTACCCATTCTTCTTCTACTGTATTTCTTTCCCCCATTCCTGTCAATTGTTCCCTTATGATCTCCCTGAAACTCTCTACAACCTCTGGTTCTTTCAGTTTATCCAGGTCCCATCTCCTTAAATTCCCACCTTTTTGCAGTTTCTTCAGTTTCAATCTGCAGTTCATAACCAATAGATTGTGGTCAGAATCCACATCTGCCCCTGGAAATGTCTTACAATTTAAAACCTGGTTCCTAAATCTCTGTCTTACCATTACGTAATCTATCTGATACCTTTTAGTATCTCCAGGATTCTTCCAGGTATACAACCATCTTTTATGATTCTTGAACCAAGTGTTAGCTATGATTAAATTATGCTCTGTGCAAAATTCTACAAGGCGGCTTCCTCTTTCATTTCTTCCCCCCAATCCATATTCACCTACTATGTTTCCTTCTCTCCCTTTTCCTACTGACGTATTCCAGTCACCCATGACTATTAAATTTTCGTCTCCCTTCACTACCTGAATAATTTCTTTTATCTCGTCATACATTTCATCAATTTCTTCATCATCTGCAGAGCTAGTTGGCATATAAACTTGTACTACTGTAGTAGGCATGGGCTTTGTGTCTATCTTGGCCACAATAATGCGTTCACTATGCTGTTTGTAGTAGTCTACCCGCACTCCTATTTTTTTATTCATTATTAAACCTACTCCTGCATTACCCCTATTTGATTTTGTATTTATAACCCTGTAATCACCTGACCAAAAGTCTTGCTCCTCCTGCCACCGAACTTCACTAATTCCCACTATATCTAACTTTAACCTATCCATTTCCCTTTTTAAATTTTCTAACCTACCTGCCCGATTAAGGGATCTGACATTCCATGCTCCGATCCGTAGAATGCCAGTTTTCTTTCTCCTGATAACGACGTCCTCTTGAGTAGTCCCCGCCCGGAGATCCGAATGGGGGACTATTTTACCTCCGGAATATTTTACCCAAGAGGACGCCATCATCATTTAATCATACAGTAAAGCTGCATGTCCTCGAGAAAAATACGGCTGTAGTGTCCCTTGCTTTCAGCCGTTCGCAGTACCAGCACAGCAAGGCCGTTTTGATTAATGTTACAAGGCCAGATCAGTCATTCATCCAGACTGTTGCCCCTGCAACTACTGAAAAGGCTGCTGCCCCTCTTCAGGAACCACATGTTTGTCTGGCCTCTCAACAGATACCCCTCCGTTGTGGTTGCACCTACGGTACGGCCATCTGTATCGCTGAGGCACGCAAGCCTCCCCACCAACGGCAATGTCCATGGTTCATGGGGGAAGATAAGAAAATGAAGGTACAAAAATTGTAACTGTTTTTGTTTTTGTACCCGCTCTTGTCTCTTGAGAGCGGAAGCTTAACTTCACTTATTCGCTAGTCTTGGTATGATTCAGACGTAAAAACTTATTCGTTAGTCTTGGTCTGATTAAGACGTAAAAACTTATTGATGTGCAGACATATTGTAGTGTGGAATCTTGTATGAAATTTGGAGGATGGAAGCAGCCGTAAAATACATTGCATTCAATATCAAGATTGTTTTAATTCGTAGACATTAGTAATTCCTGGACGATGAAATTTACTGCAAGATTTTGGAGTAGCTATGACTTTTTCATGCAGAAATGAAGCAGGAGATTGTTGGAGAACAAGACGTGAACGCAGCACGAGAGAAGATATATTAACTTGGTAATTAATGAACTCTTATCTGCGCCATTTCCCCCTGTTAATCACATTTTGTTATTCTCTGTTCTCTTACAAATATTTTTGTAGTGGAAATTGGTTTGACTTTTGCTCAGAAACGCCACAGGGACCACCCCCAACAATAGCTTTTCCGAATCACGAAGTCCGATAGCTTTTCTGTAATACGAAGTCCGATTTGCATTTCGTTCTTTCCCTTTTTCACGGTCATTAACGATTTTAAAACCCCCTTTTCACTCACCATTTCTTCCCACATTTCAACCTTTTATTTTCTTTTCTTCTCTTTTTTCTTTTTTATTAACTACTACAAGGCTCTGTAATGGGGTGGGCCGAGTGCAGGTGGAGTGTTATGGGATCCCTAAAAAAAAAAAAGTCGTGTGATTAGGGCTTCCCGTCGGATAGACCATTCGCCACTCCGGCGACTTGCGCGTCGATGGGGATGAAATGATGATGATTAGGACAACACAACACTCAGTTCCTAAGCAGAGAAAATTTCCGACCCAGCTGGGAATCTAACCCGGGCCCTTAGGATTGACATTCTGTCGCGTTGACCACTCAGCTACCTGGGGCGGACGTAGGATCCCTGATACGAGTAGATACGACTGTGACAGGTGACACGTACGTATGCATCTTGTCTAATCTCCTGCATCCATTCATATCCATGGCGTATTCCGACTGACGTGGGCGATTCCAGCAGGCCAATGTGACACACCTCACGTCCAGAATTGCTACAGAGGACTCCAGGAACACTCTTCTGAGTTTAAACATTTCCACAGGCCACAAACCTCCCGACGCATGAGCATTATTGAGAGTATCTGGGATTCCTTGCAACATGCTGTTCAGAAGAGATCTCCACCCCTCGTACTCTCACTGATTTATGGACAGCCCTGCAGGATTCATGGTGTCAATTCCCTCCAGCACCGCTTCAGACATCAGTCGAGTCCATCCCACGTCGCATTGCGGCATTTCTATGTGCTCGCGGCTGCCCTACATGATATTAGGCAGGCGTACCTTTTTCTTTGGCTCTTCAGTTGTTGTTGTTGTGGTATTCAGTCCTGAGACTGGTTTGATGCAGCTCTCCATGCTACTCTATCCTGCGCAAGCTTCTTCATCTCCCAGTACCTACTGCAACCTACATCCTTCTGAATCTGCTTAGTGTATTGATCTCTTGGTCTCCCTCTACGATTTTTACCCTCCACGCTGCCCTCCAATACTAAATTTGTGATCCCTTGATGTCTCAAAGCATGTCCTACCAACCGATCCCTTCTTCTAGTCAAGTTGTGCCACAAACTTCTCTTCTTCCCAATCCTATTCAATACCTCCTCATTAGTTACGTGATCTACCCACCTTATCTTCAGCATTCTTCTGTAGCACCACATATCGAAAGCTTCTATTCTCTTCTTGTCCAAACTAGTTATCGTCCATGTTTCACTTCCATACATGGCTACACTCCATACAAATACTTTCAGAAACGACTTCCTGACACTTAAATCTATACTCGATGTTAACAAATTTCTCTTCTTCAGAAATGATTTCCTTGCCATTGCCAGTCTACATTTTATATCTTCTCTACTTCGACCATCATCAGTTATTTTACTCGCTAAATAGCAAAACTCCTTTACTACTTTAAGTGTCTCATTTCCTAATCTAATTCCCTCAGCATCACCCGATTTAATATGACTACATTCCATTATCCTCGTTTTACTTTTGTTGATGTTCATCTTATATCCTCCTTTCAAAACACTGTCCATTCCGTTCAACTGCTCTTCCAAGTCCTTTCCTGTCTCTGACAGAATTACAATGTCATCGGCGAACCTCAAAGTTTTTACTTCTTCTCCATGAATTTTAATACCTACTCCGAATTTTTCTTTTGTTTCCTTTACTGCTTGCTCAATATACAGATTGAATAACATTGGGGAGAGGCTACAACCCTGTCTCACTCCTTTCCCAACCACTGCTTCCCTTTCATTCCCCTCGACTCTTATAACTGCCATCTGGTTTCTGTACAAATTGTAAATAGCCTCTCGCTCCCTGTATTTTACCCCTGCCACCTTCAGAATTTGAAAGAGAGTATTCCAGTTAACATTGTCAAAAGCTTTCTCTAAGTCTACAAATGCTAGAAACGTAAGTTTGCCTTTTCTTAATCTTTCTTCTAAGATAAGTCGTAAGGTTAGTATTGGTGTTCCAACATTTCTACGGAATCCAAACTGATCTTCCCCGAGTTCCGCTTCTACCAGTTTTTCCATTCTTCAGTATAAAACGCTAAACCAACTAAACGACTGACTTTTAGACCGGTTTTGCAGATTTCCTCTTCAGTTAATCGCCCCGAAGGACATCTCTGCAAAGGCGGTCGAAAAGTCGGTCGTTTAGTTGTTTGAACATTGTACGAGGAGAGTACAATAATTAATCAACAAAAAATTTTCTCGGCCAATTTTGGTTGACAATATGCGTAATATGTTGTGGGACATCGTGGAATATGCCCGCTACAGCCCATGTAGTTTCAAAATGTTCAAATGTGTGTGAAATCGTAAGGGACTTAACTGCTAAGGTCATCAGTCCCTAAGCTTACACACTACTTAACCTAAATTATCCTAAGGACAGACACACACACCCATGCCCGAGGGAGGACTCGAACCTCCGCCGGGACGAGCCGCACAGTCCATGACTGCAGCGCCTGAGACCGCTCGGCCCCAAGCAGTTTCATGAATTTACGATAGGTGGCGACAGTGTACGTAGCCTACAAAATGGTGTCTGCAACGGAGGTGTGATCCAAGCAGTTTCTTTGCGGACTGTCTGCGGAGATCTGACATCAAACAAAAGCACGGTGAGTCGGTCGAGGCGTCTGTCATCATGGCAACAAGGTCGAACAAACCTCTCCGACATTTCGAGTGCCGGCTGGGCCGCACATAGTTGAGACTACTGCAATATGGAAACGTGCAAACATATTCGAGGTGATCGATGGATCACACTCAACAGCTCGCTGCTCATCTGGACATCTCTGCTGGTAATGCTGACGCAGTCGTCCACCAGTTGCGTTACTCAAAGGTGTGTGGCCGCTGGATTCCCCGCCGCCTGATAGAAGATAGTCCAATTTGCCATGGCGATTTTCAGAAAGTTTTGACCGTTTATGTGAATGAAGTTGCGAATTTGATAAAAGTACTCAATCTCTGTATTATCCATATAATCATATTCGCTGTAAGACTATGTTTGAGACTTAAGATGTTCGTCAGAGAGAAGAGAGTAGCAACAGTTTTGGGCAGTCTGGCAATGTACTATCTTTGGAAGGGATGGAAGCTGGCTTTCCGCGTAGAGGAGGCAGCATTATTTAAGAAGGATTTTGTAATAGTGTGTTTTGAGGAAATGAGATTACACTAATCGAAGTATGACGATAGCCAACTTTTAAGGTAATCTATTTTTTATGTGTATTTGTAACTATGTAACTTTGAAACGTCCCCTTTGAACAATTTATATATGGCTGTGCTTAACCTGACACACAATATTTTGTTATCGCAACGCAATCTGACTTTCAAAATTCCCTGCAAAAGAATGGCCCTGACTAACATTAAACTATACCTTTCACAAATCACTTACCTCACAAAAATCTTCGCTGCTCAAGCTACGGCAATACAGCGAGCGCCGCTACTGCCAGCTAAATAAAAGATTCAAACTATGGAAGGCACTAACTACTGATAGGGATAGTTAGCAAATGAAAGATATTAATAGAGAACAAACAATGTATTTACCTTGATATCATCATATATAAATATAGCAGTTCATGACAAATTACAAATCTCCGCCATCTCTCTCCCCACATCCACCACTGCTGGCGGCTCACCTCCAACTGCGCAACGCTACGCGCTGTTCACATCCAGCTGCCGCTGCCCAACACTACAATGGCAGACAACAATGCAAACTAGCCACAGACTGCACACAGCACAGCCAGTGATTTTCATACAGAGGTGGCGTTACCAATAAAAAAACCTAAACAGCCTACTTACAACTTCTTATTGTTAGAAAATTGCGCATGGTTGAAGCTGCTGTAAAAATTTTGTAATGTAACATATGGTTTTTTGTCTTATAGCTGAAACAAGTGTCGAGGAAGGTAATTGTACGTAGGAAAGTTATAAAGAAATATTTTGCTACCTTGTCTAGGTGTGAGAACTTTATGGAAAGGTGGATTGGTGTCATCTGTTAATGAAGCATAGTTAAACTTGGAGTCTTTGTTCTCATTTATCAGTCGTTAAGATTAGTTCCTCATTTTCCATTTTTAGTTCCATGACTGCACACTCGCACTGCACATCGCGTGCTGCGTACGTAGAAGCATTTTATGAAATTTTGTAAGCTACCGTATCCCATCGCACGTTGCAAGTATGGCAAATGAGATTTTTGACAGTCTCATCACTATCCGAATAGTGACTGGCTGCATAGCAGAAGAGCGTTCCGTGCACACAGGTAGGTCAATAACTTTAATTACCATCAAAGTTCATGTCCACTATAAGGTACAGTGATTGTCAGAGTGTATTTGGGAAAGTAATATCAAATCAGATCAGAGGCTTAGTACCAGTAGATCTCGGATCTCATGAATTTTCAAGCAGGTTTATCAGAAAGTCAGCTACGTTAATTTTTTTAATGTTCATTTGCTCTGTAATTAAAACCGTTCTCGTACAGTGATTGTTTTTACAAGTCTAAGATAGTGATTAATAATATTCAGGGCCAACAGTCTAATCTGGGTCATTTGTTTTGGGGTCAGACAGAATATGTAAATTTCAAAGAAAACTGATTGCTTTCTCGCAGACAAATTGTTTGATTTGCCGTCTAGTCTGTATTTCGCATCGTGTAGCGCGACTTCCACATATTTCCATTCAAAATTAAATTTTCAAATAGTTCTCTTGCCCTGCACCGAAGTTTACATATTTCGATATCGGAATAAGTTTTACACAATTCTCAGATACCAGTCTGACAGAAACACAGGTACTAAAACATTTTATAAAAAACTTTCAAATTGAAGAAACGCCTTCAGCGTGTTCGCCACCACAAACATGCAAACGAATTTCTCTTTCTCCACGATAACGCAAGGCCTCACACAGGATACGAGCTCGCAGAACTTCACTGGACTGCTTGCTCTTCCTCATCCACCTTATAACCCGGATCTCGCACACGCTGACTTCCATCTGTTTGGCGCAATGAAGGATGCTCTCCGCGGGAAACAGTACGTGGACGATGGGGGAGGTTACTGGTGCAGCAGAGTGGTACCACGCAGGCGTACAGACCCTCACAGTAAGGTAGCATAAAGCAGTCGCACTGAACGACGATCATGCTAAAAAAATAGGGTTCTGTAGCGGAAACATTGGGAAATGATATCGGAATCCAAATAAAAACAACCTGCTTGAAGAAATACGTATTGCATTTCTTATTGAAAGAACCTTATACAGGGTGAGTCACCTAACGTTACCGCTGGATATATTTCGTAAACCACATCAAATACTGACGAATCGATTCCACAGACCGAACGTGAGGAGAGGGGCTAGTGTAATTGGTTAATACAAACCATAAAAAAATTCACGGAAGTATGTTTTTTAACACAAACCTACGTTTTTTTAAATGGAACCCCGTTAGTTTTGTTAGCACATCTGAACATATAAACAAATACGTAATCAGTGCCGTTTGTTGCATTGTAAAATGTTAATTACATCCGGAGATATTGTAGCCTAAAGTTGACGCTTGAGTACCACTCCTCCGCTGTTCGATCGTGTGTATCGGAGAGCACCGAATTACGTAGGGATTCGAAGTGAACTGTGATGGACCTTAGGTACAGAAGAGACTGGAACAACACATTACGTCCACATGCTAACACCTTTTTATTGGTCTTTTTCACTGACGCACATGTACATTACCATGAGGGGTGAGGTACGCGTACACACGTGGTTTCCGTTTTCAATTACGGAGTGGAATAGAGTATGTCCCGACATGTCAGGCCAATAGATGTTCAATGTGGTGGCCATCATTTGCTGCACACAATTGCAATCTCTGGCGTAATGAATGTCGTACACGCCGCAGTAAATCTGGTGTAATGTCGCCGCAGGCTGCCACAATACGTTGTTTCATATCCTCTGGGGTTGTAGGCACATCACGGTACACATTCTCCTTTAACGTACCCCACAGAAAGAAGTCCAGAGGTGTAAGATCAGGAGAACGGGCTGGCCAATTTATGCGTCCTCCACATCCTATGAAACGCCCGTCGAACGTGTACCTCACCCCTCATGGTAATGTACATGTGCGTCAGTGAAAAAGACCAATAAAAAGGTGTTAGCATGTGGACGTAATGTGGTGTTCCAGACTCTTCTGTACCTAAGGTCCATCACCGTTCCCTTTGGATCCCTACGTAATTCGGTGCTCTCCGATACACATGTTCGAACAGCGGAGGAGTGGTACTCAAGCGTCAACTTTAGGTTACAATATCTCCGGATTTAATTAACATTTTACAATACAACAAACGGCACTGATTACGTATTTGTTTATATGTTCAGATGCGCTAACAAAACTAACGGAGTTCCATTTAAAAAAACGTAGGTTTGTGTTAAAAAACATACTTCCGTTCATTTTTATGGTTTGTATTAACCAATTACACTAGCCCTTCTCCTCACGTTCAGTCTGTGGTATCGATTCGTCAGTATTTGATGTGGTTTACGAAATATATCCAGCGGTAATGTTAGGTGACTCACCCTGTATAATAGCACGGCCTAATACCCAACGTTACTATTCATAGTGTCCATGGTAGCCTAGGTTTTCATGATGTTTTATGGTACTTAATTTTCCAAAAGTTAAGTAAGAAACAATTCACCTCCGTAGCCAAGCAGGTAGAATGTCTGGCTCTCGTGTGGAGGAGTCGGATTTAATTCCGGTGCTGCCATGGATTTGGCAACTATTTTAGTGGTCAGCCAGAAAGCGACGGAGAACATACTGACCTTAGTTTCCAGTCTGCACGGCCACATTTTGGCCCAACCCACTCAAAGAAATGTTTCCATTCTCTTTCTGCTTAGGGGTATCAGGACTATGATTATAAATGAAGGTATAAAGTTCTAGTTCAAGTTGAGTAAAGTATCTCACGCACATCACTTAAAAAATCACTATGTTCAATTGACAGTAAATCTCTCTATTCTAAACAGCACAACTAGCAATTCCGAGGCGACTTCTACGATACGTTCCTACCAAATAGTCTTTCGGCCTGAATAATAATACTCAAATAAATATTTGAAATAAATGCTCGCCACCAAAAGTCGGAATATCGGATTTGTAATTATCACGGACGACACGCTAATAGCGAAGCAGGACAGTGTACAGACCTCACGAGCTCACTATCACTTATTACATAAAATACGCTTTTTGTCACAGCCGTCTCTGACGTCATCCGAAGCAGAGCGCAATCTGACGTTTAACATTATCTAACAGTGGCTGAGTGCGAAGTGAACTTTTTTCCTGCCTTTTTTTTCCTTTTTTTTTTTTTTTAAATGTGCGATGGCTGGGGTTCTAGCTCCTTAGGAGCTTGGTCCCCCGTGTGTGCAGGATAGGTTTTTCTTAATTGGGGGCTCCATTTATTTATTAACAAAAACAAATAATTGGGTCTCCTTTTTCAGCGCTTTGGGACTCACTGTGGGCACTTTCGCCCTTTAGTGGTCCTGATTTAATGGTGGTTGATGGGGTTTGAGTATTGTTTCTTGTATTCTTCTTGTTTGTGTTCTTTCTTCACTCTTCTCGGTTCCTCAGTTGGTGCTTACTATTGTTGGTTCCTAATGATTGATAGAGGTACCTTGACTTTGTGCCAGGCGGTTGGTTCCACCGTGGCGATGTCTTCAAGCCTGTTGTTCGTAGGTCTGAGTCTCTCTATCTTAGTCACCAGTTTCCTGGTGGCTTCTTCGGTTTGTTCAGCTATTCCTGGCATCTCGAGCTCCATGTGGATTGCCTCTGTGCTGGTCCATGGAGGTGCGTGTAGGGTGAGCTTTAGGCACCTGTTCTGGAGTGTCTGCAGTTTCTTAATGTTCGTCTTACACGTGATGCCCCATGCGGAGCACCCGTACAGGATGGCAGGCTGTATTATTGCCTTGTAAATCCGCATCTTGGTCCGGGTTGTCATTTCTTTGCTTGTCAGAAGTGGGTAGATAGCGTGGATTGCCCTTGTTTTTCCTGCCTCTCGGGCTGTATTTATATTGTGCCGCAGCGGACGGCCGAGGGAACAGCTGTTATCATCTGCCTTATGCACACAGCAGCAGCCTCTGAACGGCCACTTTCTCCGACACATAATCTTTAACAGCAAAGTTACGAATTAATATAGAATCTTCTTAATTCTTACCTGCATTCTGGTGAGTTGTTTGAAATCACAGAAAAAGTTTCAGCTCGCTTGAATAAAAACTTTGCCTTCTAGAATTTCTGTAGTAGAACTAACGGTAGATTGTTACCTCTGAACTATAACTTTAATAGAACTTGTATTGGCTGTTATTAATACTAAAATTCTAAAATTTGTTATAGATCTATTATTTAGTAGGTTTTATCATGTGCTATAACCAACATTTTCTATCATTTAAATTACAGGTACTTATCTATTACAAAAGGCTATAGTTTAGTTAAAAATTTGGTTTTCTTTAAATTACTCAGAAACTATAAGGTGTAGCTTAACGTGGTCTCTTAGTTATTATTTTTAGGTTGAACTGAAAACTAAAATTAATTTTTACGTTTCTAAGTCTAATATTTAGCGCCTTCAATTTTTCTTAAAAATGTGGATTTTGGCTGTAATTTTAATTCTTTTGCTTTGAACTTGCACCATTTATTTATGACTTCCATAGGCACTTCCTGACCAAAATCTGGCCTTGTAGCTTTATTATTTAGCGCCACTTATTTTCTCTTAAAACTTTATTTTTATGAAAACTATTGATTTAATTACTTTAGGACTTGATATTTAAAACGTTATTACAATAAAATTTATGTTGACAAAGTTTGAATATAAAATTTTAACTGTAAATTTTATTCTTAATTATGGTGGAATACTTGCGCGCTACGTGCAGACGCTTTAAGGTGACGTGGCGCTACTAGCAGTGAACTGGGGTAAGTTCCGGCACGCTCTCACAAACGATACAGCGCTTGTTTCGCTTCAGTGCCAACTGAGGAGCTTTTTGAATGAGAAGAAGCAGCTCCATGGCGTAAGAAGTCGACAACTGACGCGAGGACGTTGTGCTGACCCCTCCACGCAGCATCTGCGTGACGCTATATACCATACCAGAGGAAGACACGGGAGCCAGTCGACATCGCGTGGTCTTCATGGCCTGATCGTGGAGTTTAATGTAAGAAACTTGTAAATTGGTATAGGTAAAAATGTAAATACTTTTAAGAAAGTACTCTTTTTGAGGGTGGGGGGGAGGGAGTTGTCATGACTCCCATAATCCGCTCCCCCCCCCCTCCCCCCCTAGAATCTGCGTCTGGCCGTGCAGCGAGGGAACTTCGTTGACGACGATGACGACGATAAATTGGCCAGTCGCCAGAGAGGACTCTGCAGGCGTGCATAGCGTGTCTCTGATTGGCGCTTGCTGAACCAGATGATTGCTTTGAGGGACTTTCCCCGCCGCCGAGGGGATCCCCGTCAGTTCTTATATAAACAGCCTCCCACGGGCGAGATGAGGAGCGACTCGTGGTTTGCACTACCACGCGACAAATCGTTATCTTACCATACGGTACGTTTTTTTCAATTCGGCGACGTTACTTACTCGTTGTACGACACCTTATACGGAAACACTTTTACGCACATCGCATCTTCTGTGCTACTAAGCACAACTTTTTCAAACACTGCACTCATATCTGAGAGTAGCTATGAGGGTGGATTTTTCTCTGCTGTGCATGAAACGGCAGGGCTCTGGCAGCAGACCACCGCCCGCTCAGAGAACTAATGCACTTGTTGCACGGAAAGGCAGAGGTAAGCTAGCCGCTTGAGTTTAATCGGTACACAATGAACTGTTCTCAGACATGATTACACTGCTAGCAACATCCTTTGCTTGCTTTCGTCTCTGAAGAGTGCCACAAGACACGCATGCTATTTTTTCTAGCGCCGTTGCATGTTTTCCTTATATTAGTTGCCGAGCAAAGTGGACAGGGGAGAAATTGTTGGAACTTTTAGATCAACACAGGCGCCACCTAACAGTACCTAAGAAAATTTCTCCATATTTTTTGTTATAAAATATCGAAATTCGATAACTGTCAATACATAACTCACCACAGATACGTTTTAGAGCTATTTTTAAATTTAGGTTCATAAAAATCACTACTCTCTGTGTTCGCGACTTTCTCATTCCTTGTAGATTCAAATTCTCCACCAGTGACTATTCTAACAATACCACCACTTGCAAAGTAGGTTAGAAATCGGATTAATAATGTTGCTCTCGCAGCATATGTCCGCTTTATCGGGCAACAACAAAGTTATTGACTGTGGATGGTACCGTCAGAATGGAAATAATGAAGTCACTGTAAAAAAGTCATAAATTTTGGCACTTATCTTCAATGGAGTGTCACGTAGATTTCGTCGAAGTTGTTATGGCTCATCTTGTTGATTCTAGGGTGATTCCACTTTGACTGCTAGAAGATCCAGATCTGTATTTTAGCAATATTTGAAGACCTAACAAATGCGTTTTTCAAGAAATTCTTAATGATCAAACAATCCCAGAGCAGAACGATGGTATGCTAGAAATAATTTTTGACTTGGTGTTCACGATCCACATCTTTATTAAACTTCTTGTAAATTCACATATACTTCTTCTTAATTGTCACATCATCAAGAAAACAGTTTTGTATAAATCTTCATATATTTAATTTCCACTTTAACCAAACACAAGACTTGACTGTTCTTTTACAAAGCGAAATAACAACTTAACTTCTGCAAAGTGAAACAGATTGCTCTGTGCGCATTCGCGCCAAAACTGTTACAAGTAAGTCAAAGATTATGACAGTCTCACAGAAATGAATACACACAAGAACCATATCACTGTAATATATCGATACATCGGAGTACCTATACATCAATAAAACCAAGTGTGAATATTGTCACAAAAATATGTCTGTTACTTCGCAGAAAAGTAGTACGACCTTACTGGTATCGAGAACTGGGGTTGGAGTGCCGTAATGGTCACGTAAATAAAGAACCATTACTCTAGGAAGCGTCGTAGTTCATCGAGCTCGAGAGAGCCATCGTCAATAACTTGATAGGTCACTTCTGACGACGCAAAATCTGGATCTGAAAATTTGTTCGCGGTTCTGTAAATACCTGATGTTCCCGCTAGGTCTCTGGAGAAAAAACCCTACTATGGAAGACGTGATTATATTCTAAGTATGTTTGAGAGGAAGCTAATTTGAAAAAGCCACTACCCGACGAAAAAAAAAAGCTACAGAAACGAAAAATTACTTTCATGTCTCTATGGTGAATAAAATGTTGGTTGGCCAAAGTTTGCTAATCGATAGCGAGTATGGATCGATTAGCTTTGAGATTCGATTGCGAGAAGCACTGAACGGCGGGCGGCACTGGCAGCTGGATACAATAACAACAAATGACGTGCGTGCCGAGGTGTTACCTGCAACCGTGGATAGGGGGCCGTTCGTTGCGTGAGAAGCCTGCTCTGGTCACTGTGTTTGGAACTACTTGAGAAATTATTTATCCACTCGTTCCTACAGGGAAGTGAAGGGAATGTAGCGTGGACTTTAATGGTATGTGGACCATTAATGAAAATTTTTAAAGTGAAAGCGAACGTGTATCCCGAACTAGTACTGCTGGGTCGATTTGAAGGTGTCACGAAGGTGTATTCCCGAGCACAATAATTCTGAGGATGTTACTTCGCCGTTATTGTTACGCTCGAGCGGTGTTTGCCGGCCTATCAGGTCCTCTAGCGGATGATATTGTCACGTTGCCTTGGGTCGGCATTGGAAAAATTCACTTGAAAATAGCTCTGACGTATCCACGTTTCACGGCAAGATTTTGTGATTACCTGCTTTTTGTCACTGGGTTTCGGGTAGTTACGCTCATGTGCTGTATATATATCTGAGTCTTGCGGACCGAGCGAGGTGCGCAGTGGTTAGCACACTGGACTCGCATTCGGGAGGACGATGGTTCAATCCCGCGTACGGCCATCCTGATTTAGGTTTTCCGTAATTTCCCTAAATCGCTCCAGGCAAATTCCGGGATGGTTCCTTGAAATGGCACGGCCAACTTCCTTCCCTAATCCGATAAGACCGATGACCTCGCTGTCTGGTCTCCTCCCTCAAACAACCCAACCCAACCCTTGGCTGCGTTCACACTGCCGGCCGGGCCGAGCCGAGCCTGGCCGGGCCGCCGCCCGCTTTGGTATCAAACACATGGTTTTGAATTGCGGTGTTCACACTGGCGGCCGGGCCGCGCCGACACGGCGTGAGCCTCCCGGAGCCGAGCCGGCGACATCCCGAGTGTTTAATATTGCCGGCGCGAGCCGACCGCAGGCGCGAGCCTGTGGAGCAGCACTACAGCTTCTGCAGTACACGCATCACACGTCTCCCTTCTGCCTTCATCACAAGTGTGACTGCACACGTCTTTTATTTTAAGATGTTACCTCACATTTCACAATCAGAGAGGAAAAATTACGTTTATTATAATGATACATGCGAAATTACTTTTATTTCATTTATTTAATCTACCGTATTTACATGCATTTACAACAATAGCTTGCCAGCGATCGCGGCATTGCCGCCACTGAATAGTTCGCATTTACTTGTAAACGGAGACAGATATGAGTGTCACTGAGGGACGGAAATGTGTCCCTACCAGATGATAATGCAATGTTAAGTCATGCTGTGGCAGTTCCTTATCAGTGGAAATAGAACCACTGAGTCAAAGGGCACTATCTCAAAACTCTTCGCCTATCAATCTGTCTGTCTTACAAGGTAATGAAAAGAATTCTGTGAGGTCATCAGTGGCTCCACATGATGAACCATCACCACTGCCAAGAAGAAAAAAGAAGAAAAGAGTTGGAAAATTCTGAAGGAGTATTTCTACGATTCTTCGTTGAAGGCACAGCAAGACATTACCCTAAATGACGAAGCTAATTACTTCCTAATGATTCTCAGGAGTCCCATAAACTCTCTTCCCCTTAGAGGTAAGCGTTTGTGAAATTTAAAATACAAAAGCATGACTACAATTAATTGGAGGTAGTGAATGCTGTACAAAGTTCTACTGCAAACCAAAAAGTGTGTACTAATGAATCATACCTTATCGTTATACACAATTTTTCTTCTGCTGTTATACCTCTGCGAAAATTTGTGTTCTGTTTAGAAATTTTGTCTTCAATGTTCTGCACCACATACTGAAATGTATTATGATTCATTCTGTAATCTGAATAAAATTTTTCACGATAGTTTTTAAGTTCTTCATACAAAGAAAAAAAACTCTCCTAAATGTCTGTCGCTATTTATGGGATGAATCCATAACCTCCTAGTTCTTCTGTACTTCAAAACTCGACGAGTTACTGCAGAGTCAAAACATGACCAATAAAAGAGTGAAGACATTGTTCTACACGAAAGCACAGACTAGCTAAAGGCGAGCAACTGTTGACTGCAGCTGCGTTTTCTACTGGCTTGCTTGTCAGCTGTCGAAGGGTGGGGATCTTTTTGAATTTGTTTGGCCTCCGGCCAGCCATTTAGCCAAAGACAGTGCAGCGCAGCCCGCCAAGGAAGAAAAAAAAACAATGAAACGCACATCTGTGCCGGTCTACAGTAGTTTCATTAACTCTCCATTATTTTTTCTGTCAAAGTAGACAACGAGACTACAGAATTGCGCTTCAGTTATCTTTTAGTTCGAAATACGAAATGTACGTCATACTAATTATAGGATGTTGACGACAAATAATTGTTTGTCTTTTGTGATGCAACGTGTGGCCAATTATAAAAGCATAGCAGATGATTGTCCAGTAGCCGAGGGAAAAATTCTTATACATTTGGATTTATCTAGACAATGAGACCATTAAAATAATACGAGGGATCGACACTAGGTCTGCGCTGATCACTAGTAATTAGTTTTTTTTTCTGTCCTGCATTATATGACTACACTAAACCAAGCTGTAACCGCGCGAACTCTGTGGCTTGCGGACGCGGCACTGACGCCACTGAATAGCTCGCATTACTTGAGACCAGAGACAGGTATCAGTATCATTACCATTTCAAAAGCTTTTTGGTACTTTTAGCTACATTTCATTCCCTACAATGTATGGTCTAAAACAGATCAACACTAAGCTACCCGCTACATAACTTTTTCACTACAAGAATTGTAAATCAAGTGCACAACGTTGACAAATAGCATCATTTCACAATGACTGTTAAGAAATATGGAAAGATAAATGATTCAATACGAACCTAAGATGTTGCACTACCACGTGTACAAAAATCAGATTCTTTCGCCGCATACTTTCTTCAAAATCGGTTGGGAAGCGTTACGAAACTAAGAAATCACGCGAAACGAAAAGTAGACTTTTTCTTTTTCCACGACGTAAGTAACGCATTTAAGGAAAAAATAAGTTCATAAAACGATGTGGCGAAGTCTTATATACCGCTAAGAATTTTTAAAACATGAAAATCGGAGAAGTGGATTTTCCCCCCATTTCGCCGTCCCGGCTCGGCGCGGCGCGCAATGTGAATGCACTACTCGTCGGTCTGAGCTGGCTAGGCACGAGCCGAGAACCCTTTTAAGTCTCGCGGTCCTCTTAAGCTCCGCTAAGTAATGCGAGGGAGCAGTCGTACAACGTGTGTATGTTGCAAATCAAAGTTATAATAGAAGATTGCCGCAGTGAAAAGGCATTTCTCCAGGGCAGTTATATTGGTGACTTGTTGCACAAGTTTGGTTGACGGAACTGTTCAAACAAACTGTATGGCGGTCGAAACCCTGGTACTCCTGCAGAGGGGATCTTACGTCAAGTCAGCAGGCGTGCGGTGTACGTGTCTGTTGCACACGAGCGCTCCAGCTTTCGATCTGGACTTTTGGGACAGGAAACGCGGCAGAACCGCTGGTTCCTATGAAGAGTGAAACAGAAGGGCTATCGGCAGCTTGGCGATGGGCTTCAAGGAAAGGCTGGAAACGTATTCGGCTGGAGACACTGCTCTAGCCTTCGCCACTTACCGAGTTTAGGGGAACAAAATTTTCGAAAATATTTTTTCTCACTGTTTGATCAGTTAGACTATGTTGATCACGAAGATGTTATTTTCATCCCCGATAAAAACATTTTAATATATCAAGAGAAAAAACTTTAATTAAATTTTTTTCTCATTTTTTCACCGGACCACGAATATTATTTGCAAACATCATTGTAGCTAAATCGTAGCACACGAAGCTCTCGGATAAAATCGCCTCGTTCAGTTTACACTAAAGTCAAATAACAGTGTAGTTAAGTGTTAGTTCGGTGTTTGTTCTGTTCGTTTGTTCTACTAAAGGATAATGACTAGAATTTTCCCTGGTTTGACCGAATTTCGTATGGCAAATTTGTTCGACGTTTGCCGTGATAGTGGTTCAGCTATTGAATGGGCTTTCGATCATGGCTTGCTGAAACGTGAGAGATTCTGTGAAGCTTGACCGAAAGCAGATAGTCAGTTCATATGCTACTGACTGGTCCCCTGTGTAAATATGTATGGCAGTTAATGTTTCAGATGGCGCCCTGCCTCAATTCTCACTGCTCCCCAAACCTAATTATCAGAGTTCACACTTCAATAAAACTTCATTTCATAGTATTGAAAACATATAGTCTTTAACCATGTAAGAAACGACACCAAACCAAACATAGCATAATAAATTTTCGTACGTCAATTACTTAACGTAATTTATGGTCGCCGGGACGTTGCTGCTCGTAGAATGCCAGGCACTAATCGAGTTTAGGGGGACACCCATGAAATCTTTGATTTTTTACCGATTATCGTCAATTTCACTATGCTGATCACGAATATGACATTTTTCACCAGTTTTGAAACAGTAAAACAACATATTGTCATTTAATCAAATGTAACAATACAACGACATAAAAATGTGATTGAAACAATAAAACAACATATTGTCATGTAATCGAAATATAACAATGCGTAAAGATCATTCAAGTTAAATTGCAGCAAGCTAAATCGCAGCATTCGGATAAACGCGCCTGATGTGATCAATCAAATTGTGAAATGTGTTTGATACGAAGCGTTGCCGCCATAGAAACTCGGCAAAATAGTTGGACAGCTTATTGCGATGAATGCCAAACATGCGCTTGTTTTTCTGTATTGCTTTCTGCCATACGCTTTCAACGTGATTAGTAGTTGCGTGAGTGCGAATAAGATGTTCTTAGAACGCAAGCAATCTGACGACGGTCGTATTTGGCGCTGCTCTGTAAGAAGCATTTGCAGGAAGAAGATTTCAATTCGCAAAGATTTTTTTACTGGTAGTCATCTGTCTATCGAATGCATTGTCAAAATGGCTTACTTCTGGAGCTTCGAACTCGATAAACAGGAATTTTTGATGCGTGAACTGCAAATCTCGGCTAATACGGCTGCGGATTGGAAACAGTTCTGCAGAGACATTTGCCACAAGTATTTCGTGCAAGAGCCAATTGTTTTAGGTGGTCGAGGGCGTACAGTTGAGATAGACGAAAGCTGTTTTGTACGTAGAAAATACAATCGAGGTCACAAGGTTAAGGAACAGTGGGTATTCGGCGGATATGACACTAAGAAAGCTTCCTCGTTCCTGTAGTTCGAAGAGATGCTGGAACTTTGCTGCCGATTCTACAACAATATGTGCGGCCTGGGACCACTATTGTTTCCGATTTTTGGGGAGCGTATAACAGTCCAGAATCTAGGTTATCAGCATTTGACTCTTAATCATTCCATGTATTTCGTTGATCCAATCACTCACGCAACTACTAATCATATTGAAAGCGTATGGCAGAAAGCAATACAGAAAAACAAGCGCATGTTTGGTACTCATTGCAATATGCTGTCCAACTATTTGGCCGAGTTTCTATGGTGGCAACGCTTTCGATCAAGCCCATTTCACAATTTGATTGATCACATCAGGCGCGTTTATCCGAATGCTGCGATTTAGCTTGCTGCAATTTAACTTGAATGATCTTTACGCATTGTTATATTTCGATTACATGACAATATGTTGTATTATTGTTTCAATTACATTGTTATGTTGTTGTATTGTTACATTTTGATTAAATGACAATATGTTGTTTTAATGTTTCAAAACAGATGAAAAATATGTCATATTCGTGATCAGCATAGTGAAATTGACGATAATCGGTAAAAAATCAAAGATTTCATGGGTGTCCCCCTAAACTCGATTAGTGCCTGGCATTCTACGAGCAGCAACGTCCCGGCGACCGTAAATTACGTTAAGTAATTGACGTACGAAAATTTATTATGCTATGTTTGGTTTGGTGTCGTTTCTTACATGGTTAAAGAATATATGTTTTTAGTACTATGAAATTAAGTTTTATTGAAGTGCGAACACTGATAATTAGGTTTGGGGAGCAGTGAGAATTGAGGCAGGGGGCCATCTGAAACATTATCTGCCATACATATTTACATAGGGGACCAGTTAATAGCATATGAACTGACTATCTGCGCGTCAAATATATTCTCTAAAGATACTTACGCATGGTGAAATGGAGAGGACGATGTTGTTCCTTTTCTGTTTATAGCGATTATTGACGTAATCTGGTGTAATAATTTCATATTTTTTTCTTTGATGCAGTAAGTGTCCAGAGAAGTGATTGTTATCCAGAGCCTTGAACTCTATAAAGTGGTTGTTACTATGGAAACACGTTCAATCCTTAATGCTCGATTGTAAATAAATTTTGTTATGTTCCTGCATCTATGTTGTGGTTTTGAAGAGCTTAATAAATGTCACTATGAACTCATTTCCCTGGTTTGAATTGTAGAGTACCTTAAATTCACATCGCAGTAATGAGGTATCAAAGATAAATGAACACCAACAATAAATGCTTGAATGATCTAAAAGGAGTTACGCAAGTCATTCTATAGATTTGATTTTACTAAGAGATTTTGTGTCTATGAAAAACATAATTTGTTTTTATTTGATCCGTATAACAAATACGAAGTGGACTCGATTATTTTCCATATTTATTTACGTAATGGAAAAATGAAAAATTTTCTGTACATCAAATTAATAGTGATTATTATATTTCAAAAACACATCCAGTCTCTGTAAAAACAATTTACTATGCTACAAAATCGCGATGTAAATAAACCTTGTAACGTGCCATTCTCGACATTCGAAATTTTAATTTTACCGCTATATCAAACAAGTTTTGTTACCACTTTTATTCTCAGATTTTTCTCCATATATAAAAAAGACAAACTTTTACTTTTGTTCGTACTGCTTGTAAAACCGGATGTTATCGTCATCTTCCCTTTGAACTAATAGCTTCTAGCACATTCTGGAAAAACGTGATTTGTCGTATAGAACTGAATGTGCGCCATATCTGTTAGCTTGCTATCAGGCAACTGTCAGTCTTCAGACTGTGATCTGCAAGAACTTTTACTGCGCATTGATATGTCTTTTGTTTCCGAAAAGTGGTGCGCAGCTCACTCTTGTGTGTAAAAACATGTATAAAGTACTTTGCTATTGTGACCAGATAAAAAAATCAATGTATACATGCGCTGTCTAAAACAGGCATGGGCAACCTTTGGTGACCCTGCAGGCGTGATTCACGTAATTAATGATCGCCTAGACCTAGTCACGCGAAGCCACAGCAGCGCCTCTAGCAGATCACGTCGAAACTATAGCGTCAGAGACGTTAACGGGCTAAAGCACCGAAATGAATGGCACCCCCCATCCCGACACGCCTCAAAATATGCGTTTTGGAGGCTTCATTCATTTTATGTTCAACCCATCTTCAAACGTATATATTTATTTCTGCATTGTGAACATTGTTCCTTTTCTTATGACGTTTTACAACAGCTTTCTTAAAAAATTCCTTTTCGAAATTTGGCAACGGCCTTACTAAAGACAGCATGTAAGTAAATGTAAACAGCTGAGTATGTAAGGTGTCAGGCAAATCCAACACCTTTCATGAAAACCCTGACATGATAAGCAAATCCAGTAGTATGTCACATAGCTCCGAATAAATCGTGGCATTAAATTAACCAAAGTAATACGAGTAACGAGTGAGCAAATGGAATACCACAGACTAACACAAGAATGCCTAATTACATGTCATACCTTCCCACCGTGAGACAGACGCAGCTCCGAGGGGAAAAACGAGAACAGAAGCCGAGAGCAGAACCGTGTTAAGCTGGAAGGCCCTACGGTAAGGGACGGACGGACACCCACGTCGCCAGCTAACCGCTAGGACCACACCACCCGCAAGTTTTAGCGTGAGACTTTTTCACGTCTCTGTTACGTTAGGACCACCCCCCAGCCCATGTTAAAAGCTAGAGCCCTCCAGAAGAACAGTATAGATCTTACGATAACACAGAAAGGGCCACACCACCTGCAAGTTTTTAGCGTGAGACTTTTTGACGTCTCTGTTACATCAGGACCACCCCCCAGCCCATGTTAAAAGATAGAGCCCTCCAGAGGAACAGTATAGATCTTACGATAACGCTCAAAGCACCACACCAGCTGCAAGTTTTAGTGTGAGAATTTTTCGGGTCTCTGTTACGTTACAAACTTTAAAAACATTGCCCCACCGCGAAAAGTATAACGTTTCTCATTGGATAGACAGAATTTTTGTAGGCAGAGCTTAAGGTTAACATTGAGACCCTGATTGGTCAGATGAAAACACAGCCAGATAGTTTTTTTTAAACCAACTTCGGTAAATTGTGGTAAGGAGAAGTTAGGAAAGAGTTGCCTCCGAACGGCGAGGTGAGCGGAGCTGTGCTGTCCGCCGCCCCCTGACGAACACCGACAAGGTAATGAACGCACGTGATGCCGCATAACAGCACATAAAGCTTCACTCAGAACTGCGGAAGTCTCATCTGTTACACCCCCTCTATACTAGTGTCGGTCGTCAATTAAAGCTCATGGTGTTCACATTTGCCACTTGAAGTAAAAATCTGAAACGCGATGATTTTTCTGTTATATAGTTATGGAGAAGCCACATCAGCCACTGTAATTTACGACAAGTTAGATAAGTAATTGAAGATAATTGAGGGTCACTGTAGACCATTTTGATAGTTTTCTCTCTTTAGTGAAACTTAATTTAACCCTAGATTATAGATGTGATATGGCATAGGTCATCCTTTGATCCATTGTAGATCTTGGAAACCCATTCAGGGAATATTCGTTCACATTTTTGTTGAACGCAGTTGGTTTTTACCATCCTGTATTAAAACATTTCCTTTTATAAATAGTGCAATTTATAAACAATGTTTTGTGAGTAGAATAAAATTTCCAATGGTAAACTTAACTGCTTTTCGACGTTATTTTACCAGCTAACTAAAATAGGAAAGCCTTGAACCCCTTCCACTAAATTTAGTTAGTATTAAGATTCTTTTGCAGGGAGTGCAGTGGAGCTGACACTGAAATCAATAAGTATTTGGTTATATCATCGCTAGTCTCACTGAACTCTTCTGAATTCTACATGTCATGTGTGGTATGGCGTCTCCTTACCAGCAACAGGTCCTAGGGTCAAACTAGTCAATTCCCTAAAAACCACACTCAGAGCGTCGTTGCGCGAAAGTGGTAGGGAGACGCGATATAGAACAAACAGACACCACGCAGAATGTTAAAAATATGAAATGCCAGGCATATTGAAATGTCATAATGGAAAAGGCCACTTATAAAAGCAACTGTTTACAGCAGAATCATCATCAATTGCCTTCAGTTTTAAAGATTACATTGTTCTAATACATCCACAAGGTACAAACATTGTTTATTGATGTTAATATGCGAAAGAATAGAAAAACAAAATACACCAATCAACAAGCAATTAGGAGTAACTTCGCGATTTTTGACGACAGGCAGGTGCCTCTAATCCAGCAGTGGCGAAATGGCATTGCGCAATCAAGCAGTATGCAAAATTTTCACTGGTCTACATCATGAGCTGTAAACCCGAGGCGAGCCGAGCGTCGCCGGTAATGTTCGGAAACGAGTAATGGACGCTTTGCTCAGTCGAGTAGAAGATAAAAATGCCAGTGCCTGCGTAGCCTCCCACCAATTTACCAAACAAAATTTCGAGTGAAGGCTCGTGGGGAATTCCTCAGTCCGTGCTTTGGACTGACTGACCAATTGCAACATGTGCTTATCTCTGGTCCCGTCACACCACGAACAAGTTTTAAAAGCTAAAATCCACAGGATGTTCCCTCACATCTACAAAAATAACCAAGATAGCTACAATAATTCTACGATCCCACACGCAATCACAGAGATAATTGTCATTAGGTTATGGGTGAAGCATAGCATAGGTTGTTGGTACAAAATAAAAGGAAATGAAGTCTGTAAAGGTGGTTCTCCACACAGTCCTTTTCCCAGGCAATGTTATATGATTAGCAAATAGTAGGAAAGCAGTCTTCTGGACTAAGTCGAGCTAAGTTAATCATTACACTAATACTTTCCCTGAAAGGTGGCTGAGATAGACATCATTCACAGAAAATATGCAGTGCTTCACCTTGTCGCATTTTATTTTTATGTATTTCATTTAAACACTAAAAAGTCAATGGTTATATTTTAATACCATTAATAATTGCAAAAAATTTAAATGTTTATCAGTTTGATGTGTTTTAAAACCACTCCACTCAAGAGGAGAATTTTTGTGCTACTGACAGCCTGCTCTTCTCCTAAATAGAGAGGGGAAAAAAGGATCTGTTTGGGAAAGAGCAACGCTGTCAGGATACATTGCACTGAAAAGTATGGAGAATGGGGAGACTTTTGCAAAACAGTCATCCAGTTGTAGACTACAAACATATCATAAAATGCCTCAGCTTCTTCTTAACTGCAGAAAATTGCTGAATTTTCTATAAATTATGACACAGTTTCTTCCAGAGAAAAACACTAGCGAAGGAGGAGAATTTCGGTAACGTATTTGCCTTATTTAGAGGTTGAGTCAAGATTGGAATTATGGTCGGATCTGTATATATTTTGCTGATTTGTTTGTGCATGTTACGAGCACCATTGTTACAAATTCCATTGAGCAAATGAATAACACAATTTTGTTTTGTAGCGAGGCATCTCTCGGCTGACTGAGGATAGGCTGACTCAGTCGCAATAAAACACTAAACGTCACGTTTCTCGTGCACGTTTCCATTCGCGTTGACATTCACCGTTCATTCAATACAGCCACGATTAGCGGAGGAGAAGCCGTCATGTTTCTAGGAGCGAGGATAGATGGAAAGTTCTCACGGAAGACACACATACAACGCCTGAATACAACTTGCATTAAGGTTAACGTATTGTCCACGTCAGCATCAGAAAACCAATGAAACTTGTTTACTTCTCATTCTTTGATCCCTTGATACCATATAGGACGATTTTTTGGCACAACTCAAGTCCTGCTCGAAGGATGTTTTTTTTCCTCCAAAAGCGACAAATGAAGGACGCAAGTGGTGTTAATTCAAAAAGCTCAAGAGATATATGCCTGAAAATCAAAAAGACTTGTTTAAAAGAAATGCATAGGGAGGATTGTTCTTCATGTCGTAAGCTTTCTGTTAGCCACTGTTCAAAAATGTGCGGATCACTCTGCAACATACACACCTGGAAATTGAAATAAGAACACCGTGAATTCATTGTCCCAGGAAGGGGAAACTTTATTGACACATTCCTGGGGTCAGATACATCACATGATCACACTGACAGAACCACAGGCACATAGACACAGGCAACAGAGCATGCACAATGTCGGCACTAGTACAGTGTATATCCACCTTTCGCAGCAATGCAGGCTGCTATTCTCCCATGGAGACGATCGTAGAGATGCTGGATGTAGTCCTGTGGAACCGCTTGCCATGCCATTTACACCTGGCGCCTCAGTTGGACCAGCGTTCGTGCTGGACGTGCAGACCGCGTGAGACGACGCTTCATCCAGTCCCAAACATGCTCAATGGGGGACAGATCCAGAGATCTTGCTGGCCAGGGTAGTTGACTTACACCTTCTAGAGCACGTTGGGTGGCACGGGATACATGCGGACGTCCATTGTCCTGTTGGAACAGCAAGTTCCATTGCCGGTCTAGGAATGGTAGAACGATGGGTTCGACGACGGTTTGGATGTACCGTGCACTATTCAGTGTCCCCTCGACGATCACCAGTGGTGTACGGCCAGTGTAGGAGATCGCTCCCCACACCATGATGCCGGGTGTTGGCCCTGTGTGCCTCGGTCGTATGCAGTCCTGATTGTGGCGCTCACCTGCACGGCGCCAAACACGCATACGACCATCATTGGCACCAAGGCAGAATCGACTCTCATCGCTGAAGACGACACGTCTCCATTCGTCCCTCCATTCACGCCTGTCGCGACACCACTGGAGGCGGGCTGCACGATGTTGGGGTGTGAGCGGAAGACGGCCTAACGGTGTGCGGGACCGTAGTCCAGCTTCATGGAGACGGTTGCGAATGGTCCTCGCCGATACCCCAGGAGCAACAGTGTCCCTAATTTGCTGGGAAGTGGCGGTGCGGTCCCCTACGGCACTGCGTAGGATCCTATGGTCTTGGCGTGCATCCTTGCATCGCTGCGGTCCGGTCCCAGGTCGACGGGCACGTGCACCTTCCGCCGACCACTGGCGACAACATCGATGTACTGTGGAGACCTCACGCCCCACGTGTTCAGCAATTAGGGGGTACGTCCACCCGGCCTCCCGCATGCCCACTATACGCCCTCGCTCAAAGTCCGTCAACTGCACATACGGTTCACGTCCACGCTGTCGCGGCATGCTACCAGTGTTAAAGACTGCGATGGAGCTCCGTATGCCACGGCAAACTGGCTGACACTGACGGCGGCGGTGCACAAATGCTGCGCAGCTAGCGCCATTCGACGGCCAACACCGCGGTTCCTGGTGTGTCCGCTGTGCCGTGTGTGTGATCATTGCTTGTACAGCCCTCTCGCAGTGTCCGGAGCAAGTATGGTGGGTCTGACACACCGGTGTCAATGTGTTCTTTTTTCCATTTCCAGGAGTGTATAATTCCAATAGGCTTCCACAAGAGTTGAATACTCTTTGTGCCAAACGCAGGTTTTCAAATTCAATATTTCGTAGAAATCTTCTTCTGTTACGTGCATTATGGAACGTCCCCTTTGAACAATTATACAAGACTGTGCTTAAACTGACACACAATATTTTTTTTAGCGCAACGCAATCTGACTTCCAATAATCCCTACAAAAGAATTGCCCTGAATAACATTAACCTATACGTTTCACAAATCACTTACCTCACAAAAATCTTCGCTACTCGGACTACTGCAATACAGCGAGCTCCACTACTGCCAGCTAAATAAAAGATTCTAACTACTGAAGGCACTAACTACTGATAGGCATAGTTAGCAAATGAAAGATTTTGATAGAGAACAAATGACGTATTTACCTTAATAGTCATAACATATATAGCAGTTCATGACATCCAGTCTTACAAATTTCAAAACTACGCCATCTCTCTCCCCACATCCACCACTGCTGGCGGCTCACCTCCAACTGCACAACGCTACGCGCTGTTAATATCCAGCTGCCCAACACTACAATGGCAGATATTCCAACAACAATGCAAACCAGCCACAGACTGCACACAGCACATACAGAGCGCTACGTGGCGTTACCAATATAAAAACTTAAACAGCCTACTTACATATTCCGTTGGTGCCTTCCGTAGTTTGAATCTTTTATTTAGCTGGCAGTAGTGGTGCTCGATGTATTGCAGTAGTGCGAGTAAGGAATATTTTTGTGAGGTAAGTGATTTGTGAAACGTATAGGTTAATGTTAGTCAGGGCAATTCTTTTGTAGGGATTATTGAAAGTCAGATGGCATTGCGCTAAAAAAAAATATTGTGTGTCAGTTTAGGCACAGTCTTGTATAACTGTTCAAAGGGGATGTTCCATATGGCGACCCTGCCAGGATTCGAACCTGGAATCTTCTGATCTGCGGTCTATTTCGTAGAAATCTTCTTCTGTTACGTGCATTAATACTTCAGACACTGTTAACTGTGCTATAGAAATATAACTCACTGAAATGAAACAAATAGTAGGTAATGTTTTTTATGTGGGGATACCTTATAGGTAGGTGCTTGAATGGGTCATTATTGCATGTATAACTCACTAAATTACTCTGGGAGAAAAAGGAGCTGGTCAAGTAAAGAGGATACACGCTTGTGTGTCAGAATAACTCCATCCTATCTGTGTTGTGGGTGGTGGGGGGGTGTAAGTTACTAGTGGACTGTGAACCACGGCGCATTTTGACATTTTTCTCCCATACTAACCGTCACAAGGGGTGAAAGAAGTAATAAGTGACTGAAGAAGAAAACCTACAAACGGCGGAGTATTGAATTGGAAACCTTTGGATTTGCATAAATCCGTAAATCGTAACACTTGCCTAGTTACAACAGGAGGCCTGAGATACAGCCAATCGATTCGGTTCATATTAGCCAAGTCGCTTGTGTACAGCCTAATATGAATTAAAGTTTCCAAGATATTCTGGCTCATTTACTCCTCCTTCCTTCCCCCTCCCGTTAGTGAGAAAACCATCCCTAAATTTCGTGACGTGCAGTCGACTCAAATTTGACACGATCGATGGTTAATCAGAATAATTAAGCATTTTCCGTCATCATTCGTGGTGTTCTCAAACACACATTTTTTCTATTAATCGAGGAAAGAGACTTTTCTGATGTTCGGTTATGTACCCATAAGGCAAATGTTCAACGAAAGCGCCGATGGCATAGCGACTAAAGCATCTATCTGAGGAGCAGGAATCTGTTTCCGATTCTCAAATGCATTCTCCAGAGTTTTATTCATTTTTATTTCTTCCGTATCGAAATTTGTTGGAATGGGAGAGTTAATAAGGTAAGTAAATAAGTAAGAGCTAGTAATAAGGTTGGCAAATAAATTTCTCAAACAACTTGGGTTAGTAAGGAATTAAATTTTTAGTCCCGGTCATCTCACAATGGCTCTTCGACTCACACTATTACATATCCACAATGCCTTTCGAACAATTAGATAGAGAGTAGTTGTCATATAAACATTCGAAGCAAATGTACTCGCGGCACCAAGAACATCTATTGAATGCTGTCTTGGCGCAACTATATTTTTCCCGTTAGATTCGTTGGAAAACAGACTTGGCTTACATTCTAAAATATTTCTTTTTCTAGAGTTAGTTTTGGTGCATACGACGCATTCGGTAACGGCCGATGTTATTGTATGTTTGGTACGCATCAAAATTAATTCTCAAAAAAGAAAGTTGATCATGATTCATGCTATGAATCGTTATTTTATCCGCGCGGTTATACAAGTCGCGGTGGATTTCCAGAAGCGCACTGAAGTTTTGAAGCCGTGAAATAAAGGCTTTCATTTGGCGATAGAAATAAACATCACACGCGCAAGTGGGGTGTCTTCCGTCATCTATAAATATGGAGTCATAAGTGAGGGTATTGGTTTCTCCATCCCTGGAATCCAATATGAGAGACAACTTACTGCCAGCAACGTATGGTTTTTAAGATATTCTCAAGATACGTTTTACAAACTGAATTTGTTAGTTTACCGGATTTGTAGCAAGCGCTGTAAATATTTGTTGACTAGTCGATTAAACAATACACTTCTTCTGCAACCCGAGGACCAAACTTGTCAGCTCCTTGTAAGTAGAGGAATACTTTAGGCAACAATTTTCTGCGCTGAAATACCGCGCAATGTATTAATGCGCTCTTTTATGTACACTAACAACTGCGACAAGGGTTCGTTTTTCTACCTTACGCGATAAAGGGCGCCGAAAGTTCGATACTCGCATCCTGTTTAGTCGGTGTTCATCACGTAAGCCCGATTATAATCAGCAGTAAGGGAGGGAGTCTGTTCATGCTAAAAGATGCTGCCAATTTCTGTGTGTCTTCGATATTTTCTACCTCCTTGTGTGACACGTATCTTGTGAAGTGCTATTGGTGAATTTTATGCCCCGAATTAAAACCCTTGCCCAAGATAATGATGTTGTTGTTGTTGTGGTCTTCAGTCCAGAGACTGGTTGGTGCAGCTCTCCATGCTACTCTCTACTGTGCAAGCTTCTTCATCTCCCAGTACCTGCTGCAGCCTACATCCTTCTGAATCTGTTTAGTGTATTCATCTCGTTGTCTCCCTCTACGATTTTTACCCTCCACGCTGCCCTCCAATACTAAATTGGTGATCCCTTGATGCCTCAGAATATGTCCTACCAAGGGATCCCTTCTTCTAGTCAAATTGTGCCACAAATTTCTCTTCTCCCCAATTCTATTCAATACCTCCTCATTACTTATGTGATCTACCCATCTAATCTTCAGCATTCTTCTGCAGCACCACATTTCGAAAGCTTCTATTCTCTTTTCGTCTAAACTATTTATCGTCTACTTTTCTTTTCCACACATGGCTACACTCGATACAAATACTTTCAGAAACGACTTTCTGATACTTAAATCTATACTCGATGTTAACAAATTTCTCTTCTGCAGAAACGCTTTTCTTTCCATTGCCAGTCTATATTTTATATCCTCTCTACTTCGACCATCATGAGTTCTATTGTTCTCCAAATAGCAAAACTCATCTACTACTTTAAGTGTCTCATTTCCTAATCAAATACCCTAAGCATCACTCGAGTTAATTCGACTACATTTTATTATCCTCGTTTTGCTTTCGTTGATGTTCATCTTATATCCTCCTTTCAAGACGCTGTCCATTCCATTCAACTGCTCTTCTAGGTCCTTTGCTGTCTCTGACAGAATTACAATGTCATCGGTGAACCTCAAAGTTTTTATTTCTTCTCCATGGATTTTAATACCTACTCTGAATTTTTCTTTTGTTTCCTTTACTGCTTGCTCAATATACAGATTGAATAACATCGGGGAGAGTCTACAACCCTGTCTCACTCCCTTCCCAACCACTGCTTCACTTTCCTGCCTCTCGACTCTTATAACTGCCATCTGTTTTCTGTACAAATTGTAAATATCCTTTCGCTCCTAGTATTTTACCCCTGCCACCTTCAGAATTTGAAAGAGAGTATTCCAGTCAACATTGTCAAAAGCTTTCTCTAAGTCTACAAACGCCAGGAACGTCGGTTTGCCATTCCTTAATCTTTTTTCTAAGATAAGTCGTAGGGTCAGTATTGCCTCACGTGTTCCAACATTTCTACAGAATCCAAACTGATATTGCCCGAGGTCGGCTTTTACCAGTTTTTCCATTCGTCTGTAAAGAATTCGTGTTAGTATTTTGCAACCGTGACTTATTAAACTGATAGTTCGGTAATTTTCACATGTGTCAACACCTGCTTTCTTTGGGATTGGAATCATATTCTTCTTGAAGTCTGAGGGTATTACGCCTGTCTCATACATCTTGCTCACCAGATGGTAGAGTTTTGTCAGGGCTGACTCTATCAAGAGCTCAGATGAGAACTCAGTTCTAAGCAAAGAAGGGAAAGTAGGAAGGTGGAACGAGAACATAGAGGGTCTGTACAAGGGCGACGTTCTTGAGGACAATATTATGGAAATGGAAGAGGAGGCAGATGAAGATGAAATGGGAGATACGCTACTGCGTGAAGAGTTTGACAGAGCACTGAAAGACCTAAGTCGAAACAAGGCCTCGGGAGTAGACAACATTCCATTAGTGCTGATAATGATGTAGCAAACGTAAATTCCGTATTGGTCGTATACCGAAGCGCTGCAGCTGCAGCCCACTGCTTGTGCATTCTCTTTGTGATGTTGTCGCTACGACGAGCGAGATTTGATAAATCGATAGAATGATTGTGACGATTAAGTAACGCAGGGGTTTGTCAAAAATATGAAAACACCGCGAAATGCAGGCCTGAACATAAATGCAGGTGGTAGCCAAGCCTGCAGATTGCGCTATTGGATTTGACCACGTATGGCACCTGTACCAAGTCCCAAATGCGTTGCAAGTGTGAGTAGTGGTCAGAACAGTGTTCTGCGTATGTGTGTGCGCTATGTTGGAGCTAAGAAACTTCGAACACTGAAAAATTGTTGGTGTTTGTGTAGAGAGTTCTTCCGTAACCATGGCAGTCGAAGTGTTTGGTGTTTCATGGCGCACCGTATTGAAATGAAATGAAATGTCGTGTGGCTAGGGCCTTCAGTCGGGTAGACCGTTCGCCTGGTGCAGGTCTTTCGAATTGACGCCACTTCGGCGACCTGCGCGTCGATGGAGATGAAATGATGATGATTAGGACAACACAACACCCAGTCCCTGAGCGGAGAAAATCTCCGACCCAGCCGGAAATCGAACCCGGGCCCTTAGGATTGACAGTCTGTTACGCTGACCACTCAGCTACCGGGGGCGGACACCGTATCGAAGATACATACCGTATACAACGAAAGCGAAAAAAAAAAAAAAAACCAGCTAAGACAGAACTCGGATGAAAATGTATGTTGAGTGATCGTGACAGATGGTCGATCGAACGGGATTGCGAGAAAAATAGCTGCCTGTTATTATATAGGCTGTTATAATGTGTTTCCGAGCTTGGGGTAACAGTGGGAATTGAGAGTTGATTTAAAATGTCATAGTCAAGTGCATCATGTGCGAGGGCTATCTTCAGATAGTGTTACTTGCTATGAAATGGTATAACAGACAGCTACACAGAGTTACATTTTCAGATTGATTCCATTTTGTGTTGTACGACTTTCGCTTACTTTTGCTATGTTTGTATGTTTATCTCGTCTTCACTTCCTGTGTGTGCTATAGCATCGCCGACCTCTGTGGCCGAGGGGTTCTAGGACATCACACGCATGCATGCCCGAGGCAGGATTCGAACCTGCGACCGGCTTTTGGGGTGGCGTTGTGTGGGGCCGCCGTGCGCCGTTGGTGGTCGTGGAAGGTGCCGTAACGGCTTCACGACACGTCAGTGCCATCCTCCGAACGATAGTGCAACCGTATCGGCAGCACATTACTGAGGCATTCTTCTTCATGGGCGACAATTCGCGCCCCCATCGTGCACATCTCGTGAATAATTTCCTTCAGGATAACGACATCGCTCAACTAGAGTGGCCAGCATGTTCTCCAGACATGAACCCTATCGAACATGCCTGGGATAGAGTGAAAAGGACTGTTTATGGACGACGTGAACCACCAAACACTCTGAGAGATCTACGCCGAATGGCCGTTGAGGAGTGGGACAATCTGGACCAACAGTGCCTTGTTGAAGTTGTGTATGGTATGCCACGGCGAATGCAAGCATTATTCAATGCATTAGAGCTAACGGTGTATACAGCAGTCTGGACAACCACCTCTGAAGGTCTCGCTGTACGGTTGTACAACATGCAATTTGTGGTTTTCATGAGCAATAAAAAGGGCGGAAATGATGTTTACGTTGATCTCTATTCCAGTTTTCTGTACACGTTTCGGAACTCTCGAGAACCAGGTGACGCAAAACTTTTTTGATGTGTGTATAAAGATTACTACACATCAACATTTAAGCACTGTTCTCGAGCATAAAATAAATAACAACAGTTATAGATGGGTATCAAGCTCTTTTATGCGGTTCAACAGAGTCCAAATTTCCTGAGGCTAGTCGAATCCAGGGGAGCTTCAGGCATTATGGGGAAGAGTTTTGTTGCCAGCAGCGTTTCCATTCATCGCTACGGTTGAATGATTGCAGGCTGTGATGAGAGTGGGATGTCTTGACCTTAGTCTTTCTCGCTCCGCAGGGAATACATCGTCCACTACTGGAAGGTCAGTGTTATGAGGAATCAAAAATGGTTCAAATGGCTCTGAGCACTATGGGACTTAACATCTGTGGTAATCAGTCCCCTAGAACTTAGAACTACTTAAACCTAACTAACCTAAGGACATCACACACATCCATGCCCGAGGCAGGATTCGAACCTGCGACCGTAGCAGTCGTGCGGTTCCGGACTGAGCGCCTTAACCGCGAGACCACCGCGGCCGGCTATGAGGAATCCGTCTGATATCAGGAGGTGGAATGTGGCTCCAGTTAGGTAGAGAGTATGTTGGAATGGATCATATTGATCCACTATCAATGCGCATGGCCTCGTTAAGTTGTACGTCAATCTTTTTTACGTGTGGACTATTAAGTTAGACAGGCGCACAGTGTTCTGCTGCTGAGAATACCAAACCGAGTGCTGATACCCGGGGAGTGTCTGCTGACGAATCCCTATGACAGCCGCAGAGTTTATGGAGAATGCTGTTTCTGGTTCTGAGTTTAGCAGATGTTCGTGTCAAGTGCTCCTTAAAGGAATGTGTCCTATCTAACGTGATCTCAAGGTATTTTGGGTGCACGTGTTATAATTTTTAGGCTTACAACACATAAATGCTCATAAACTTTGTACTATATTTTACAGAAATAAATTTGACCCTCTGTAGATTCGCAAATGATAGGTGTCGAAACATATCTGAGAGAGCAAAAGAAATAAATAGTAATTTGAATAATGTGGAGTTCAAAAAAACCCAAAACTGTAAATCATAAACACGGAGAAACCTCAAGAGCAGCTTTCAATCTAGCAAGATGAAACATAGGGAACCTGTATTTATCAATTCTGAGACGACTGGAATCTGTTCTGAAAGTCAACACTACACCTGTACCGTATTAGGCATGCTATTGTGTTGTGTGGTGTGGTGTTTGCATATTTTTGTTCATTCCCTGTAGGTATATGAACATATTCCTACCATCTATCATCATTACATACTATATCTGAACCAAAGAAGACTCAAGATTAAAAATAAACACATTTAACAACAACTGACTGAAAAGAGTTCCATACTACCAAATTCGGTCATCTCCTTCTGAAATGGAGTGATTTGCAAAATGCTATCACACAGATAATTACACTTTGACATGCACTGGGCTTTGATATTTTTTTACCTGGGACATTTCGTCCAAGAAATGAAGTTACCACTAGTTCCTATCTCCCTGTTCTAACAAGATTTTAGGGGAGTTTTCTCTTGGTTGTAAGGCAAATGTCGGAACTGGTAGCCCCTCTCAAATACTCCTAATTGGGAGGCTCTCTGACTGCTAGCAACTCGCCTGGTATTTAGTAGAAACGTAGCTGGCTGCACAATAGTAAGTCATTGCTCGAATATTAATTTACCTATTTTAATTGTTGTTGAAGTCAGAGAGTATAGATCATATTACATTAGCGAAAACAGTAACCAGTCAGATTTTTGTGTATTTTTATTTATTACGGTACGCATTTCGGGATTTCACCCGTCTTCAATTGACGTAATATATTTGTAAATTTTCAATTACCACTTCATTAAAAACATCGGCTGCAAATTGAATGCTGCAGGTACCCTGTGAAAAATAACAGTTGTCGCAGTCTATTACACATTACGAAATGTATGTTTGCAACATACAATGAAGCGCAAAAGTAACTGGTATAGGCATGCGTATTGAAATACAGAGATATGTAAACAGGCAGAATACGGCGCTGCGGTCGGTAACGCCTACATCAGACAACAATTGTCTGTCATAGTTGTTAGATCGGTTACTGCTGCTTCAGTGGGAGGTTATCAAGATTTAAGTGAGTTTGGACATTGTGTTATAGTAGGCACACGAGCGATGGGACACAGCATCTACACGGTAACGATGAAGTGGGGATTTTCCCGTACGACCATTTCACGAGTGTATCGTGAATATCAGAAATCGGGTAAAACATCAAATCTCCCACATCGCTGCTGCCGAAAACGATCCTGCAAGGACGGGACCAACTACAACTGAAGAGAATCGTTCAACGTGACAGAAGTGCAACCCATCCACAAATTATCGTAGATTTCAATGCTGGGCCATCAATAAGTGTCAGCGTGTGAACCATTCAACGAAACACTATCGATAAGGCCTTCGGAGCCGAAGGTCCACTCGTGTACCCTTGATGACTGCACGACACAAAACCTTACGTTTCGCCTGGGCCCGTCAACACCGACATTGGACTGTTGATAACAGGAAACATGTTGCCTGGTTGGACGAGTGTCGATTCAAATTGTATTTGCCTTACAACCAAGAGAAAACTCCCCTAAAATCTTGTTAGAACAGGGAGATAGGAACTAGTGGTAACTTCATTTCTTGGACGAAATGTCCCAGGTAAAAAAATATCAAAGCCCAGTGCATGTCAAAGTGTAATTATCTGTGTGATAGCATTTTGCAAATCACTCCATTTCAGAAGGAGATGACCGAATTTGGTAGTATGGATCTCTTGAATCCATAGACCGTGCATGTCAGTAGGGGACTGTTCAAGCTGGTGGAGGCTTTCTAATGGTGTAGGGCGTGTGCAGCTGGAGAGATGTGAGACCCCTGATACGTCTAGATACGACTTTGACAGGTGAGACGTACGTAAGCATCCTGTCTGTCATGTCCATTGTGCATTCCGACAGACTGGGTAATTCCAGCAGGACAATGCGACACCCCACACGTCCAGAACTGGAACAGAGTGGCTCCAGGAACACTCTTCTGAGTGTAATCATTTCTGCTGGCCACCGAACTCCACGGACATGAACATATTGACCATATCTGGGATGCCTTGCAACGTGCTGTTCAGAAGAGGTCTCCACCCCCTCGTACTCATATGGATTTATGAACAGCCCTGCAGGACTCATGGTTTCAGTTCCCTCCAGCACTACTTTAGACCTGTGTGCTCGCGGTGGCCCTACACGATATTAAGCGAGTGTACAAATTTTTTTGGGTCTTCAGTGTATTACTCCATAACAGGGTAACAGACTTCGTGCTAGACAGTCTGCATTGTTGGCAAATTTATCCAAGATGGCAGCTCCCCTTGTGTTGTCCCCCGACCTCCTCTCCCTGGGCTGTAGGTATGGCGATGTCACAGTTAAACTGATGTGCAAATTAATTAAATTGATGTGTGGATTAAATTAATTATGCAAATTAATCGAATTAATTAAACACAAATGGCGGGACATTAAAATGGCTGGAATTTCAAAAAATGGCGAGATATTAAAAAATTACAGGGATTTCAAATTTTGGTGCCATAGTTCACAACACCACCACCAGAGGGCACTATCGAACTCCTGCTATCTTCCCCCCCCCCCCCCCCCACTTTCTCACTTGTGAACTGGCGGGAATGATATTCGTTCTATACTGTCTGGCTGAAGAGGAAGTTATAGTCTTTATTTATTTGTTTATTTTGGTGAGAAATGGGTCCTTGCTGGGAAACGGTTATATTGTGCTGGAGAGGAAGGCAGAGTATTTAATTAATTTAGTTATTGATAGCTCAGTTGGGATACCTCCTGTAATGTAACTCAGAGATGTGTGTGTTCACATCGATGTTCAGGGACTGACAACTTGTTTGCACTACATCCACCAAAGGCCGCTGTTGGCCTCTCACACCCCCATCCCCCATTTTTCTGGTCACGTGTGTATATGTTCACCTCGAAGCTTGAACACTATCTTCTCCACTTCATGCTACAGACACCAGAAGGTGCTCTAAATTGTCCCCACTTCGCCATCCTCCCACCCCCTTTTTTCCGATCGCGTGTGTGTATGTTCACTTGACATTTGAAGACTGACTGCCCTAGTTCACAATACAGCCACCAAAGCGTTTCAAAATGTTCTAATGTGTGTGAAATCTTATGGGACTTAACTGCTAAGGTCATCAGTCCCTAAGCTTACACACTACTTAACCTAAATTATCCTAAGGACAAACACACACACCCATGCCCGAGGGAGGACTAGAACCTCCGCCAGGACCAGCCGCACAGTCCATGACTGCAGCGCCTTAGACCGCTCGGCTAATCCCTCGCAGCTCAAAGCATTTCAAACCGTCCTACAACCACCCCCACACTCCACCGCCGCCGCCCTTGATTTTTGCCTATCGTGTTTGGGACGTAGTCAGCAATACAATTCGAAACTGTTCTACAGCCGTCCCACTGAGGAAAAAAGCTCAGCTGTTGATGCAGGTATTAATTACTACATGTCCTACTTACGTAATTACGTAGTTATAGATTGATGGGAAACGCTCTATGTGTACGTGCCTGAGATTGAACTACAACATTTTCGCTCTCAGTTCATTCATTTGCAGTACTATATCACACCCCTTGCACTCACACATCATTCAGAGCACTTGGTATGGGAGGGTGGGAAAACGAACTGTCGCATAAGAACAGGAAGAGTTGCCTCCAGCCAATCTATATAAAAATACCTGCTGAAAAAAAGCACTCCCTCTTCACGCCACGAGTGCCCTATCGGGACCATCCGACCGCCGCGTCATCCTCGGTGGAGGATGCGGATAGGAGGGGCGTGGGGTCAGCACACCGCTCTCCCGGTCGTAAGATGGTATTCTTGACCGAAGGCGCTACTATTCGGTCGAGTAGCTCCTCAATTGGCATCACGAGGCTGAGTGCACCCCGAAAAATGGCAACAGCGCATGGCGGCCTGGATGGTCACCCGTCCAATTGCCGGCCACGCCCGACAGCGCTTAACTTCGGTGATCTCACGAGAACCGGTGTATCCACTGCGGCAAGGCAGTTGCCAATACCTGCAGGTGGGATATATTCATAATTTAACACATACCAGCACAATCGTACATCGTTCAGATCACTTGCTATGAAAGAAAGGCTAGCAATGGACTGGAAACAGTCCCACTGCAACCCTCGCTTGGAAGGAAGCTCAGCCAGATAAAAGTTAGCAGTCAAAGTTTCAGCAGCAGAAGCACCAGAGATTTGCTCTGGATTTTCTGCATGCCACTGAGAACAGAACCGCTAACAGACCAAACAGAAAACAGTAATTGAAAGAATCATCAATTAAAAGAATCATACAAAACAACATCACACCATTCGTAACAAAACAGCCTTGATGCTACACTCACACACACACACACACACACACACAAACAAACAAACAAATCCCGCAGGTGGTTCGAGTCCTCCCTCGGGCATGGGTGTGTGTGTTTTTCTTAGCATAGGTTAGTTTAAGTTAGGTTACGTAGTGTGTAAGTCTATGGACCGATGACCTTAACAGTTTGGTCCCTAATGAATATACACACGTTTGAACATTTGTACACATACACACACACACACACACACACACACACACACACACAGAGAGAGAGATCGTGATAAATGCTTCATAGCTCTCGGAAAAAAACATCGAAATTAAAGCGAAAAACCACCACCCGCCCTCGCGCGCTCGTAAACAACGCAACATACATCGGAAATTAACGAAGAAACATTTTAATAACGTCACACAGGTATTGAAAAACATTCCCTCGTCACCATAACGATGTGTCCTCCCAGACGTGTGTTAGCAAACTAAGCACGCGAGCAGCATCTGGCGTTGCTGCGAGGAGGTGGGGGGGGGGGGGGCTGGCAGCGTGTTTTTATGTTCTGGCGAAGCTCAATTATATCGGTGGTTTCCTTTGAATGCTAAGCGAATACCGTAAACCTTTATGATGTCGCTCTTCGGAACCGCCCACCCTTACGGTGGCGGTGGTTTCAAACGTCCCTAGAAAGAATAATGGTGAACTCAGCCAAACAACGTTGCTTCAAAGGCATCCTTGCGGCTGCAGTGGAAAAATACCAGGGCTCTGGCTTGCCGACAAAGGGGCAGTTCAGACAGCAACCATTTCACTCTAACAGCAGCGTCGGATTCCTGAAAACAAAAAATAAACAGAACACTTACAAACAACGATGTTTCCGTTCATCAAAGGCATCCTTGCAGCTATATTGGAAAAATATCAGGACTCTGGCTTGCCGTCAAAGGGACAGTGAAGATAAACTGTTTCATCCTAACAGCAGCGACGTCTGTAGAGAACTTCCTGGAAAATAATGGTGAACATCTGCTCTCACCGACAAAGAACGATGCTTCCATGAGACGCTCCATTCCTCAAAGACATCGAAGAACCGGAGGAAAATTGTAAAGGCCAGCTGAAGTAGACAACAGACTGTCCTGGAAAAACTTTCAGAATTTCATGCATTTTCTCATGTTAGCCGGGATATTATACCATTTGCGCGACTGTTCTTGACAGCAACCACACAACAGTATGCTACCGATCGCCTGCATAGTAAAATCCCGAAGATGGAGAGTGGAAATTATGCCAGAGAGACGAATTCTTAGAAAGGTCATTACGAGGGGCGTTTGAAAAGTCCGTGCAAAAATACGTGTTTGGGGTAAACCTTTTTTATTTTTCGACATAGTCTCCTTTTAGACTTATACACTTCGTCCAACGCTGTTCTAATTTGTTGATCCCTTCCGAATAATAGGAATTGTCCAAGTCTGCAAAATAGCTATTAGTTGCTGCAATCACCTCCTCGTTTGAATAAAATCTTTGTCCCGCCAGCCGTTTCTTCAAATTGGGGAACAATTGTTAGGTGTGTGCTGGTGCATTGTCGAGATGGAAAAGGATTTTTTTGCTGTCCAATCGCGGCGTGTTTCTTGCAGCTCGGTTTTCGGACGGTCCAATAACGATTAATAATATGCACCTGTAATAGTTTCACACTTTTCCAGATGGTCGATGAGGATTATTCCTTGCGAATCCCAAAAGACAGTCGCCATAACCTTTCCGGCCGAAGGAACGGTCTTCGCCTTTCTTGGTGCAGATTTTCCCTTGGTAACCCATTGTTTAGATTGTTCTTTGGTCTCGGGAGTATAGTAATGTATCCATGTTTCATCCACAGTGACGAAACGACGCTTAAAGTCCTGCGGATTCTTCCTGAACGGCTGCAAACCATCCTTGCAACACTTCACACGATTTCGTTTTTGCTCAAGCGTGAGCAATCGCGGAACCCATCTTGCGGATAGCTTTCTCATGTCCAAATGTTTATGCAAAATATTGTTGTATACCCGTTCATCCGATATGCCCATAGCACTAGCAATCTCACGCACCTTAACTTTTCTGTCATCCATCACCATATCATGGATGTTATCAATGATTTCTGGAGTCGTAACATCCGCTGGGTGTCCATAACGTTCAGCATCACTTGTGCCCATATGGCCACTCTGGAAATTTTGAAACCACTTACAAACTGTTCTAATCGAAGGTGCAGAGCCACCGTAATGTTTCTCAAGCTTCTCTTTCGTCCCCAGACGCGTTTTGCCTTTCATAAAGTAATGTTTAATCATCACACGAAATTCATTTTCGTCCATCTTTTGACAATCACTCGACTTCCTTGATTCACGCGAATGCCAAACACAAAGAAATAGACCAATATGGCTGAAATTTGGTGTGCGTTCTTTCCAGAGATGCTACTAACTAAACATGACCTCGATACGCTCCGGTGATGCCATCTCTCGGACTTTGCACGGACTTTTCAAACACCCTCGTGTGGGAGATGTGTTGCTAACCATTGAGTGAATAGAAACTTATCTCGTCTGCGAAGATTTTTATGTGAAAACTCGAAAATAGAGGTAACTGGTACAGCTCGTATTTTTTTAACGAATACCGGTGTCAATAGTATAAAAGATTACAGATCAGTTTTATACTTTACAAAGTCGTCTAAGGTTTAAATACTCGTAATCGTATGTGTTCCTCGTATCTAGAGAACCAGCAACTCTCTGTTCCACATGTGTTTCACCATCTTGATGCAATCAACACATCACAATCGTTATTCTCTCAACCAAATAAACAGATAATGTGTAGGATGGTTTCTGGTACACTGGGACGCTACAAATAGAGAGAGAGAAAGAGAGAGAGAGAGACAAACTCGTAACGACATGTCTCGAATAGGTAAGGAAATTGGTACTCGAAAGCAAGGTAACCCTCGTTCCGTACCTGAAAGAGCAAACTATCGATTCTACACAGAGTACGCGAAAGAACTTGCCCCCCTTCTAACAGCCGTGTACCGCAAGTCTCTAGAGGAACGGAAGGTTCCAAATGATTGGAAAAGAGCACAGGTAGTCCCAGTCTTCAAGAAGGGTCGTCGAGCAGATGCGCAAAACTATAGACCTAAATCTCTGACGTCGATCTGTCGTAGAATTTTAGAACATGTTTTTTGCTCGAGTATCATGTCGTTTTTGGAAACCCAGAATCTACTATGTAGGAATCAAAATGGATTCCGGAAACAGCGATCGTGTGAGACCCAACTCGCTTTTTTTGTTCATGAGACCCAGAAAATATTAGATACAGGCTCCCAGGTAGATGCTATTTTTCTTGACTTCCGGAAGGCGTTCGATACAATTCCGCACTGTCGCCTGATAAACAAAGTAAGAGCCTACGGAATATCAGACCAGCTGTGTGACTGGATTGAAGAGTTTTTTGCAAACAGAACACAGCATGTTGTTATCAATGGAGAGACGTCTACAGACGTTAAAGTAACCTCTGGCGTGCCACAGGGGAGTGTTATGGGACCATTGCTTTTCACAATATATATAAATGACCTAGTAGATAGTGTCGGAAGTCCCATGCGGCTTTTCGCGGATGATGCTGTAGTATACAGAGAAGTTGCAGCATTAGAAAATTGTAGCGAAATGCAGGAAGATCTGCAGCAGATAGGCACTTGGTGCAGGGAGTGGCAACTGACCCTTAACATAGACAAATGTAATGTGTTGCGAATACATAGAAAGAAAGATCCTTTGTTGTATGATTATATGATAGCGGAACAAACATTGGTAGCAGTTACTTCTGTAAAATATCTGGGAGTATGCGTGCGGAACGATTTGAAGTGGAATGATCATATAAAATTAATTGTTGGTAAGGCGGGTACCAGGTTGAGATTCATTGGGAGAGTCCTTAGAAAATGTAGTCCATCAACAAAGGAGGTGGCTTAAAAAACACTCGTTCGACCTATACTTGAGTATTGCTCATCAGTGTGGGATCCGTACCAGATCGGGTTGACGGGGGAGATAGAGAAGATCCAAAGAAGAGCGGCGCGCTTCGTCACAGGGTTATTTGGTAACCGTGATAGCGTTACGGAGATGTTTAACGAACTCAAGTGGCAGACTCTGCAAGAGAGGCGCTCTGCATCGCGGTGTAGATTGCTCGCCAGGTTTCGAGAGGGAGCGTTTCTGGATGAGGTATCGAATATATTGCTTCCCCCTACTTATACCTCCCGAGGAGATCAAGAATGTAAAATTAGAGAGATTAGAGCGCGTACGGAGGCTTTCAGACAGTCGTTCTTCCCGCGAACCATACGCGACTGGAGCAGGAACGGGAGGTAATGACAGTGGCACGCAAAAGTGCCCTCCGCCACACACCGTTGGGTGGCTTGCGGAGTATAAATGTAGATGTAGATGTAGATGTAGATGTAAATACTTCTTCATGACGACTGTGGCTCTGGAAATACCAATTACCTACGTAAATCTATATCCTCCTTATGACTGGACATAATTTACCACGTAAAATCTTTCGTACCCTTACGACTCGGTATGTGTTGAAATCGCGTTTTTCAACCTAAAAATTGAGGAATATATATTTCCTTTACGACCGGACATAGTCTGTTCAGTTCTCTTCCATATCATTTTCTTTGCACATGTCGGAACACTGACCACCGTAACATTACTCTCCAACACACACGGATTCCTGACAAGTAGCGTGATCATCATTTATAGGTGCAGTCCGCAGCTCGTAGGCGTGCGGTACCGATCTCGCTTCCCGCGCCCGGGTTCCCGGGTTCGATTCCCGGCGGGGTCAGGGATTTTCTCTGCCTCGTGATGACTGGGTGTTGTGTTCTGTCCTTAGGTTAGTTAGGTTTAACTAGTTCTAAGTTCTAGTGGGCTGATGACCATAGATGTTAAGTCCCATAGTGCTCAGAGCCATTTATAGGTGCAAAGCGTACGAGAGATTATGACATCTCCACGCTCACACAGCTGGTTGTCGTTTCGTACGGCCTACAACAGCTTCCCAGCAGCAAAACCTTCCCACCACATCGTCGTCCTCACATATTTGTCGAGGAATAGTTAGAATTATGTTACGTACGTTCTTGCAAGATAGTAAAAAAATGGTTCAAATGGCTCTGAGCACTATGGGAGTTAACTTCTGAGGTCATCAGTCTCCTAGAACTTAGAACTACTTAAACCTAACTAACCTAAGGACATCACACACACCCACACTCGAGGCAGGATTCGAACCTGCGACCGTAGCGGTCGCGCGGTTCCAGACTGTAGCGCCTAGAACCGCTCGGCCACCCCGACTTGCACAAGATAGTCGGCGTATGCCAGAGCAGGAAGAACTGGCACGCGAAATGCAGAAAGAGTAATTTTGAAGTGTCTAGCTAACTTGTACGAAAACATCATCTCTGCCCACCAAACGTCTCACCGCCACGAGACGTCTCAGTTCTGTCACTTCCACGAAATGTTTCAACGTATAGGTCTACCAGGAAATCACAACCGAGAACAGGTTACAGGTATTCTGCTCTTTGGAAGTCGTAAGAAAATGGATCTGTCTCTAGATTTCACAATGAGTGCTGCGTCATCACGCTTTGATGTGGTGGATAGTGGTTATTGATATATTACCACACATTCTCTCCTTGCGGTACCGTTCAAAGAATGGTGGATATGTTGGAGATCAGTACTGACCTGTACTATGCTGTTTGAAACCATCGGTGCATCCGGTTGTCAGAGCCACCACAACAAATAGAGGAATGGAATGGAGTGATTTTCATATACTCAAACGAACACGTAACTACTCTCCTTCGTTCACATTTTTATCGTATTTTCCCCAATTTTAGATATTTTCCGTCAATTTTCGTAATTTTACCAGGTATTTCCGTAATTTTAACCCGTTTTTCCCAATTACTTGATTTAAAAGCCAGTGCTGTCGATGACTTCTCATGTCAACAAAACGTCTCATCACTCTCTCTCTCCTCGGATCTAGTTAATACACATCGCATAAGACGACGAGGAGACTGTGTGCGTGACATCGGTTGGCGGAAACCAGCTCTGGGCTGTTGCGACCAGCACTGTGTCTCATGAGGAGCGCGCGTAGAGATCACAACCAAGTGAACGGGGCACCAAACTTTTAACATTAGTGTAAGCTAGATACGGTGACATGAGACACCCCTCCTCAATTCCTACTTGCCCACAAGCGCTCTGAAATATACATCCGTATTTAGTACATTGAACTTTTCACGGACGCTCGACACCCTACTGATCTTTGCCTGTCGTCATCTGCGCGTCCTCTTTTGAACCTAGAGCGCAGTAACCTTTGTTTCCTCTGTCTCGTTATTAAACCACGGTGTGTCTTTTCTGTCCTTAATCCATTTACCAGGCACATACTTGTCCAGGGCTGGATTTACAATCTGTTGGAACTTTGCGCATAGTTCCTCTGTGTCCATCATTCTGGAACTAAATGACTGCAGCACCTTACTTCGACATCTCAATTAGAACATTGGCTCCTGATGTTTGTGACAGGAAATCGAGTGTAGTTAACAATGGGATAACGTAAATAATAATCAGCAAACACTCGCTAGCTTACACAGCCTTAATGCATCTAGAATCCAGATTACACCTTATCCCTATGCACAGGGTTGACTTCCTAACTGATCTACTATGTCGTTCAGAATGAGTTCACCTGTAATACATCTTCATTAAATCACCGAACGTGTAGGAGCTTCTCAATAGCGTTAAATGAATCCTCAAACGCCAAAGAGGACGAGTCAAATCAAGGTATCGGATGTGTATAAAGATAACCGGCAGTGTATGTCTAGGGGGCTAATAAAATAGCCGGCGTAAGGACTTCTGACGCTCTAACTAACCGAACAACTCTGCAAGGAGAGGGACTGTTAGTTTATAGCCGAAATAAAAACAACGTGGGTAACTGCTTGGGCCAGGAGACTGTTGACGAGAGACATAGCCGTGCATAGTCGTTTGGTGAGGGTAGGCTTTCAGGTCGAATATATTCCTATTGGACGAGCTGCCCTTCAATTACCCGACTAACTGTGGGTGTGTCTAGTCTGCTGGAATACGTGCTGGATGATCAACTTACAGGGTGACAATTATTGAACTATACGAAAAAATGTAAATTAATCACAAACTAGGGCATGTACAAATTTTATTCAACATTTAAACGTCACTACAGATATTCGAATTTAGGTTATGACATGTTCGATATGCCTGCCGCCATTGGCGAAAACGTGGCGGAGACGAATAACGAAATTCTGAATGACCCGCGGAAGTGTCGGACCATCGATGCTGTCGATGACCTCCTGAATGGCTCTTTACAGCTCAGCAATGGTTTGGGTTTGCTGCTGTGCGCCTTGTCTTTAATAAAGCGCCATGAAAACGAGCCACATGTGTTCAGATCATGAGAGTATGGCGGCCAATCGAGGCCCGTGTCAGTGGCCTCTAGGTACCCCAGAGCCAGAATCCGGTCCCCAAAGTGCTCCTCCAGGACATCATTTTCCTGCTTCGATGAGGTGGAGCTCCGTCTTGTTGAAACACATCTTGTCGATGTCAGGGTCACTTTGGATAATGGTGATGAAATCAGCTTCCAAAACGTTCTCATAGCGTTCGCTAGTCACAGTGTCAACAAGGAATATCACAACGATTATTCACATCACACAGACACCCGTTGAGGGTGAAAAGACTTCTCTATTGAAACGCGGATTCTCAGTCTCCTAAATGGGAGATGTGGTGTCACCGCCAGACACCACACTTGCTAGGTGGTAGCCTTTAAATCGGCCGCGGTCCGTTAGTATACGTCGGACCCGCGTGTCGCCACTATCAGTGGTTGCAGACCGAGCGCCGCCACACGGCAGGTCTAGAGAGACTTCCTAGCACTCGCCCCAGTTGTACAATCGACTTTGCTAGCGATTTGCTGACAAAATACGCTCTCATTTTCCGAGACGATAGTTAGCATAACCTTCAGCTACGTCATTTGCTACGACCTAGCAAGGCGCCAGTACCAGTTACTATTTTTACTGTAATCATGTACCGTCAAGAGCAACGCTCATCATTAATGGATTAAAGTTAAGTATTCCACCAGCTACGTCCGTTTTTCTAAAGTCTAATTTCCTTGTCCTGTTCCAGACCTCATGCCAGCCAGCGTGAGCTAAAACGCGTGCCTTTCGGCTTCCTCTAATAATACGGTGTTGGCTCTCCTGCCAACCCACAACAGGAGAATTTGGGTTATTGACGAACCCATCCAAATGAAAGTGGGCTTCGTCGCTAAACCAAACCATACATGCCCATACTAATTCGTCATTCCCCGCGACCAACCGTGCAGTTTCGACGTCCTAACGCAAACTGTTTAGAAGTTACGACGATTTTATTTCATATAGTTCAACAATTGTGACCTTGTATTTGTTATAGCTTTATAATAGGACTGGCATCCCAAGCAATTTAAAAAAATGATGTTCTTCCCCCTGCCGGTTCAATGACATTATTACGGCAAGGAGGTTTAGAAACAGGGTTTGCAGAATGGATTCTTATACAGAAAAGCGCGTGAGCAGGTTGCTAACACATAGAACGAGAATCTGCAGTTAGCGGTTGCTGCAATCCTTCTTACTTAGCGTGAGAGCTACTTGTAATTAAGGAGCACTCCACAACCATTTAACTGACTCGATCAGAATGCGTCTAATTTACAGAGGCAGTGAGAATAGTGTTCAAACAGCGGAAATTGTATAACTTACCAGCGATGTAGTGTGCTTACTTATGTACTTCTGCATGTGGGAATCTAAATGCAGCGTTTCTGCGGTGAATTGCTTTTAGTAGGTAATTTCGCTGGGTTTGATAATATGTACCGCGTGATCAAAAAGTCAGTATAAATTTGAAAACTGAATGAATCACGGAATAATGTAGATAGAGAGGTACAAATTGACACACATTCTTGGAATGACATGGGGTTTTATTAGAACCAAAAAAATACAAAAGTTCAAAAAATGTCCGACAGATGGCGCTTCATCTGATCAGAATAGCAATAATTGGCATAACAAAGTAAAACAAAGCAAATATGATGTTCTTTACAGGAAATGATGAATATGTCCACCATCATTCCTCAACAATAGCTGTAGTCGAGGAATAATGTTGTGAACAGCACTGTAAAGCATGTCCGGAGTTATGGTGAGGCATTGGCGTCGGATGTTGTCTTTCAGCATCCCTACAGATGTCGGTCGATCACGATACACTTGCGACTTTAGGTAACCCCAAAGCCAATAATCGCACGGACTGAGGTCTTGGGACCTGGTCTAGCGTTAAAAGGTTTTTCGGCTTTTCTCATTTAACCAAATATAACATTGATGATGATAATCTATGGCAATGTTTGCCGACAAGATAAAGAATGCAACCTTTAACACTAAATTGCGTACTCACGGCAGTTCTCCTTGGCCGTTTTTTGGTACGACTTGGAAAGAGAGAAAAATTAATGAATGATCGACGATGCGTCGGTTCTCGATTGTGTTTAGGAGACGTACAGATTGATTGCGCGAAAATAGTTTCTCAAATGACCTCTTAACCCGGATTGCTTTCACGCAATCAGACCCTTGAATGAAATTACCTAAGGGACCTATTTGAATAATAATAATAAGGAAAATTGGAAATGAATGCAAAACAGTGAAATTTTGTAAAAAAGGTTGTCAGATCGGAAATTGAACACATTAATGGTCTCCCAAATACAATCGAGACACCGCGATAAAGAGCGAACCTCTAACAAAGTTCATTTAAACATAAACATTATTTGTGGTTAATTTAAAGAAAAGAATAAGCATAGATTTTCTGTACTGTGAAGCATCAATATATTCTCAGAGAACAAAGGCGTTAAACTATAAACATTAACAAATTTACAATGAATACAAAACTTACATTTTTATGTTTATCTCATACATGGAGCAGTCCAACAATCGCTGCTTTTGTATGTGTGATATTTTCTAAAAATTAAATGTCCTGGCGTGCGCGTAAGTATTTTTTATCGTCACGAGGATTACAAAAGCGGTTTTTTTTGTGATAACGTGGTTTTTCACACTAAATGAAATATAACTTGTAAGGGTGCTACACAACACGTCTTAACAAGTCGGCGACCAAACATCAAAGGTAATGAAGTACATGTTAACATATCGGCGACCAGAAGTGCAACCAACTATAAAGATTCTAGAATTTTCCTAACAAATGATAAATTGATCTTTCTTCTGTTTCGCAGCTTCTTGCTATCAAGCGCTGCGGCAATGATTTTAAATATCTGCGCCCAGCGAGTCATAGTGTTTAAAAGTACCTTTTAAACGCTGGCCGCGCGTCTTGGTATAGGCGCACGTTATAAACAGATTTCGTTTCTTTACTCTCGCGTTGTCATGCTTAGTATCATTACAAACTACAGCTCGATGGCTGTCCTTTTCTCATATGCAAAATGTCTGAAATTCAATAATATCACATTGCTTCCCGGGTGAGGAGCGATGACTCCGTCAGGATCATCGCGCCTCACGCGTAGTCGTGATATTATTCCTTTCGTGAAACAAGTTAGTATTACTTGCAAAAATTCTTTACAATCGATTTTACACACTACATCGGGCAAAGTGGTTAACATACAGAGTATCAGGTAACTATTCGCACGACTGAAATTGATAGTAATTTGTCCATAGGGTTACTACATGACAATTGAACTGTGCTCTTTCTAATGTATTGTACAAGGATAACAAATGTTCATTTCTCGGTAAAAGATCATGAAATTAAGATAAAGATACACATACATAGATACATTATACATGGCATAATAAATATTAAAAAATAACAAAGAAATAAATTACTTGACTTCGCAGGAAGTCTGGATGCTGTGTGCACTCGTGGAAAAAAATGTGTTACAAAAAATTTACATTCTTGTTTTACAATGACATATTAAAGGAATATTTTTGTCGTTGTTTCGTCGAAGATTTCTTGCAGTAAATACGTAGCACTTAACTTATTTGTGGCTTTCATGACCTGCAAAAAAAATGTTTCACTACACTTGGGTAGGTATGAGTTGCACTAGGAGTGGTAGAACTTCGGGTACAAATGATAGCACTGCACTTGAGTGGGGAAATTGATTACACTTTCACAGTAGAGGAAAAGTAGGGCATCACTTTCTCTGTGGAAGTTGGAGTAGTTGTCGGGGTGTGATGTTGCGTTGGAAATACGTCGTGGGTCAGGAACTGGAAGATTGGTTCTGCAACATGTTGAGCCGTATGGTGGCGGTCTCTATTTCACTTGACGCATGTCCGTGCTTCCATTTATGTTTTCGTACATGAAAAATACAGAAAAAAAATCTGTATTAGAATGTGCTTACTTACTAATAACTTAGTCTAAAAGAAAATTGGATTAGGTAAGGATAGCAATTGTTCATGTACATAAGGTCTCTTTCTCTTAGGAATGCTTAGTTCTCATATTTATCTATTTTTCTGGTTTTATTTGATTCGACACGTTTTCGTCATTACTCGGCCTGGTCAGTAAATTCGGTAACAATTGTCAAAATCGAGCTTAAGACTCTTCCGATTAGTGTCTTTATAATTTCACAAGGTACATGAGTGCTTAATTCATTGCTTTATCATATTTTATTTTGAATGCATTTCAAACACATTTGGCATCCGCGCTCGTTGTGCAAAGAAAAATTGATTGTTGAGCGCTCAGCGTACACAGTGCTACGTCCGTTGGTCACAATCACGTGATAATAACTTGACAGCTCCACAACGCTAGCAGCAGTATTCTGCGAGAAGCAGAGCGTTTGGTGTCTGCAAGCCGTGGTGTGAGTTTTTACACAATTTTCGATCGACTCTGGATTACGGAAGCAGCCAGATGCGGCGACTCCCGCAGCTGTTTCGAAGCATGTGTCCGTGGAAAGGCGTACAGTATCGTTTGTGGTAACTACAATACTTATTCACTTTCACTCTTCGGCTTTCTACATCGTGGTTTCGTGGTACAGGTACTTGTAACATTACTTCACACGCGGTATTTCACACGTGTCCTTGGAGTTATCACCTTTTCAGTTCACACGTTATTATTAATTCGTGTTCACATTTATTTGGTCGTCATGTTAAGGTTGACACGCACCACTTTTATACGTGTCCATTAATTACTTGTCTATAGTCGGTTCACACGCAGCAGCATATACGTGTCCATTTATTACTGACTGCATTATTACTACAAAGTACAGTTAACATTTAGTATACATATCATGTCTAAAAATTATTTACAAAGAAATATTTAGTCTCTGTGACTACAAGGCCTGACGAAAAGCGTGTCTCTTGTTCGTAATTTATGCTTCCAAGGCACTTTAGGTTTACGCTTTGTTCGAAATCTTGTTATTCTTTTCTTTTTACAATAGTTACTCTTTTCGCAAGTTTTGCTCTTTTATTTTCTCTCTATTACGTCGTTAGTTTGAAGACATAGTCAATGTGGCTTCGTTTACGTGATGAACAGTTCGTGTTCAAACACCGTTAGGGAAATTGGGAAGCTTGATGTTCCCTGTCGTGCAATTGCACATAACAAATCTTAACTGAACTCGCAATTTGCGGAGAATAAGCATAGCCCGTCGACAACCAATGTGTCACGACTATCCATTCGTATAGCCTGTATGTATCAATCATGCAACCAGCCCGTAAAATTCACTTCTCTACTGGATAAGGTAGGATGGTAAGGATACTGGTTAGAGGAAAACACAAAAGACTTTTATGGAGTGAAGAGATTTGAAGACACAGTGTTAATGACGTATGATATGATGAGCTTAACATAAATTATCATCACCTTAGTTTTTCATGACAAATAGTATAATTAAATCGATACAGTAGTTTCAGTGTCGTCTGATCCAGCTCTCTAAACAATTTTCTATGCATATCTAAAATTACTTAAACCATGCATTAGCAGTGAACTATGTCCGTTAACTGTCTTCTGTTCCATGTATCGTAAAATTGGTTTTCTAAAAAAAAAAAAATCGTCGTATCTCGAGGACCTGAAATAGATATTTCTAGTACTAAATTAGTTTATTTATAAATGATCTTCGTAAGTGTTTCAGCTGCACTGTGCCGTAAAATTGTTATGAGCGTATACGGTTTTCTCCGTATTATAATAAAATAATTGAGTTGCGCACTTCTTTCCTGCTACCTGGATCGTTATTGACTTACTTGATTCTTATATGCTAAGCTGCTGCTTTTTGCCTGCTGCGTTTCATAGGTGGTCTCATAAAATTTGTTGTCACACACTCCTTATGGATAACGTAACATTTACCTCATTAGAGTAAGCGACCTTAATAAATTTTTTTTTATACCTACGAGCAATCATTCTGGTCTGAATGATCATTTTAATATACACTCCTGGAAATTGAAATAAGAACACCGTGAATTCATTGTCCCAGGAAGGGGAAACTTTATTGACACATTCCTGGGGTCAGATACATCACATGATCACACTGACAGAACCACAGGCACATAGACACAGGCAACAGAGCATGCACAATGTCGGCACTAGTACAGTGTATATCCACCTTTCGCAGCAATGCAGGCTGCTATTCTCCCATGGAGACGATCGTAGAGATGCTGGATGTAGTCCTGTGGAACGGCTTGCCATGCCATTTCCACCTGGCGCCTCAGTTGGACCAGCGTTCGTGCTGGACGTGCAGACCGCGTGAGACGACGCTTCATCCAGTCCCAAACATGCTCAATGGGGGACAGATCCGGAGATCTTGCTGGCCAGGGTAGTTGACTTACACCTTCTAGAGCACGTTGGGTGGCACGGGATACATGCGGACGTGCATTGTCCTGTTGGAACAGCAAGTTCCCTTGCCGGTCTAGGAATGGTAGAACGATGGGTTCGATGACGGTTTGGATGTACCGTGCACTATTCAGTGTCCCCTCGACGATCACCAGTGGTGTACGGCCAGTGTAGGAGATCGCTCCCCACACCATGATGCCGGGTGTTGGCCCTGTGTGCCTCAGTCGTAAGCAGTCCTGATTGTGGCGCTCACCTGCACGGCGCTAAACACGCATACGACCATCATTGGCACCAAGGCAGAAGTGACTCTCATCGCTGAAGACGACACGTCTCCATTCGTCCCTCCATTCACGCCTGTCGCGACACCACTGGAGGCGGGCTGCACGATGTTGGGGCGTAAGCGGAAGACGGCCTAACGGTGTGCGGGACCGTAGCCCAGCTTCATGGAGACGGTTGCGAATGGTCCTCGCCGATACCCCAGGAGCAACAGTGTCCCTAATTTGCTGGGAAGTGGCGGTGCGGTCCCCTACGGCACTGCGTAGGATCCTACGGTCTTGGCGTGCATCCGTGCTTCGCTGCGGTCCGGTTCCAGGTCGACGGGCACATGCACCTTCCGCCGACCACTGGCGACAACATCGATGTACTGTGGAGACCTCACGCCCCACGTGTTGAGCAATTCGGCGGTACGTCCACCCGGCCTCCCGCATGCCCACTATACGCCCTCGCTCAAAGTCCGTCAACTGCACATACGGTTCACGTCCACGCTGTCGCGGCATGCTACCAGCGTTAAAGACTGCGATGGAGCTCCGTATGCCACGGCAAACTGGCTGACACTGACGGCGGCGGTGCACAAATGCTGCGCAGCTAGCGCCATTCGACGGCCAACACCGCGGTTCCTGGTGTGTCCGCTGTGCCGTGCGTGTGATCATTGCTTGTACAGCCCTCTCGCAGTGTCCGGAGCAAGTATGGTGGGTCTGACACACCGGTGTCAATGTGTTCTTTTTTCCATTTCCAGGAGTGTATTTCATTCAAGAGGAGAGAGCTTTGCTATAGGCCTACTTCAAACTAGTGGTAGCAGGTGGCACTTCGCACGTCCCTACTATAATATTTGTCAGCTCTTTCGGCTGTGGCCGTTCATGGCTCAATTAACTTACATCTAAGGCAAATCTTGCTCTCCTACAATAAATGTGTTTTACTTCAGGTGCTCACATAAATTACTTATCTTGTTGTGGCAGGTCGACAGGATGTTAATCCTGTGCATTACTCTTACATACGTTGGTACTTCACAAATAGTATGACAACTTATAGTGTGTGTATATTTTATTTTAGCAGCTTAACTTAACAGATATTTTCAATGGTTGACTCTGTATTTTTTCAAGTCTGCGTGATGAACAATCCTTTTATTCGTCCAGATACAGGGTCAGCTAATAGATAGCAATCGATGTGCGGCTTTCTTAATATAATATATGGTCCTTCATACAAGTGCTGCCACTTGCGATTCTTATGATGAATCAAAGATGGTTTGAAGTGGGTCTTTATTAGCACTCTTTCATTTATACGATACGATAAGACTTTGCTAATGTGTTTGTCATGCGCCTTTTTTCTAAGGTTGGCATGAGTGGTTAAAGATATGAGAGCTTATTGGTTCCGCAGCTTCCCCGTGGAGGCATAAAGAATTTGCTAACGGTTTTCCGACTGGGGTGGAGCTGAAATGTCAGTTATTTTTACTTGACTAGTATTTTGCGACCTACCAGGTCGAAAATTTGCGTTCGTATCCCATACGACTTGTGCATCTCTTGATTGCGTGTTATTTGACATCGCGTTTGGTGCTTGGTTCGCCTGTGTGTAGAAAATGGTCGGATTTCCCTGGCTATTATGACCGGCGGTGTCAGGAAAAGCATGCGACGAATTGTCTTGACTATTGTTCCTGAACTGTTGGTTGGGTTGGTGAGAAAATGTCGCATTTTTCGGCTGTGCAAAATTCATTTGGTGAGAGGGAGTGAAGTGACTCGGCTGACTGTACTATTGTGGTCTGTTACAATTGTTCCATTTCTTTCCCTTGTGACGATTTCCATTATTCGTCTTGTTGTTCTGGTACTGGTAATTACCGTTGTGATTTATCGGTGAATTACCGTATTGTTGCTGTGTGTTTTGATAAATCGGATTGTATCTATTCTGGTGTGGAAATTTGTTATATTGTTTTCCATTACAGCGGTTGAAGCTGTTATGATTGCCGTAAGGCTGAGAGTTTGGTTGTCCCGTGTTATGTTGGTACGACATTCCATTGACGCAATTTGTTATGTGCTGCTGCGGAGCGGGCGGTCCATTATTATAATTATTCCGCGCGCTCGCACGCACATCCTCGTAGATCATATCCAAATTGTCAAGAACAGAAAGAAAGGCTTCTAGGTCTTCTTCACTCACATTAACTAGTTTTTCTCTTATTGACACAGGAAGTTTTAACTTTAAGATCATGATTACATCTTTGGTTGAAATGGGCGTGTCCCAATACTGAATTTTACGTAGATATTTTTCAAAATAACGTCTCAAACCTCCTCCTTTGGTGTTGAAAGGTTCGGCGTTGTAAACCTTCTTTCGGAGTCTTTGTTGTATACCTGAACTCCAGAATTTATTCAAAAAATGCTTTTCAAAATCTGCATAGGTGTGACATTTGTCTATTATTTCTGTACCCCAAATTGATCCTTCACCATGTACATAGCCTAAGATGAACTGTATCCGCTGCCTGTCGTTCCATGATTCCGGAAAAGCACTTGTGAATGATTTTAGAAATACTATGGGATGTATATTTCGTTTTTCAGGTATAAAAGGCTGAAAAACTCTTGTGTTTTAGCACACTCTCGTCTCGCATTAGCTCAACGAGAGTTAGTTGATCGGCATGACTACGTGACGTAGAAGTTTCGCCACGCGTATTATTTACTGTTGGTGAGAATTGTACCTGACACTCGGGATACTGACGATTATCGTGTTCTGGCGGTAGCGAATACTCACTTTTATTGTCACCTTGCAATTCCGTAACTTGTCGTTTCAGTTGATCTATATCATTACTTATCTGACGTTTCCATTCCGGATGATCGTGGCTAAATGCTCGTCTGATTTCACCTAATTCCCTGGTTAAAGTTTCACTAGGAGTACCGGGAGCGGTTAAGATTTCTGCTATAGCAGATTTAACCGTACCCTTTAGTTCAGCGTATACCTTGCTGATAATGTACTGTTCTTTGCATTGCATCCACTCTTCAAATTCCCTATTAAGTGTATTGCTTATACCGGTGTTGACATCTGCGATATTTTTGTCAATATTGACATCGGATATTTGTTGAGCAAGGTCTTCAACTCGCTCGTCAACGTGGTTGACACCTTCTGTCAGTTGGCTTACTCTCTTTGAAACATCACTGTAATGTTTCAAAGAGTCACTCGCAGTTGATTTACACACATCTATTTGGGCCTGCATATCTATGAACTTGCTACCAATATTGGTCTCGGCGGATTCCACCATCGAAAGAACACTATCAATTTTTGCGTGTACACTTGCGTTTAGCTCGCTTGCGTAAGCAGTGGTAATGGCTATAATTTTTTCCTCCATGGTGTCATTCGAATTTTTGATTTGTGCTTGGATGTCCTCTATCCTTGATTCTAAACTGTTGAACCTGCTGTCACTTTGATTTGCTAACTGACTGATTTGCGTTCCAAGATTGTCACTTTGGTTTGTAAGCTGTGCCATGTTTGCTTCAAAACTGGTTTTCATATCAGCAAACAATTTTAGTATATCTGACAGCGAGCATTCACGTGACTGCGATGCGGTCTGTGGCGCCGACAGCTCACGTGTCGCTTCGTCGTCCGTTGTTTCCTCACTACGAGATTCAGGTTTGTTTACACCCGCGCGCGGTCTAAGTTGCCTTGGTTGCTCATCAGCCATTGTAAATTTAAAGTAGTTACACTGCACGAGCTAGAAAAGATAATTTTTTTTTATTCATGATTTTCACTTGTCAGGTGCGCCAAGGATTTTGCGCCCTGATTTCTCAGATATTGCTTGCGCGTTATAAACAATTGAAACTCTGACACACGAAAATGCCAATATGGCAACTGGAGTGATAAAATAAATGAGAAACACTTATAGAGCACTGAAACTGGCACAGATAGCGGCCATTGTGATTCACTAAAATGCACAACAATGGAAATCCTTGCTAACTATTTCTAACTATTGTAAGCGAAATGATGTGATAGAGGCCGATCTAATAGCAAAAGGAAACAGAAATTTGGAAATTAAATTGCTTGAGGAAAAGGAAAAAAGCGTAGAGAGTGAATGTCACGAGCCGACTGAATGCTCGGTACGCAAAGCTTCTAACGTAATGAAAATTCGTACTCACATTAGTTGTCTTGCGCGCTGCTATTTATTGCTGTTGTGGATTCTTACTGCGATTTTCTGCATATGCGTCCTTTTTTTTTTATCACTGGTTTTGGCTTCCAATTTTCTCCAGATGGTAGCATGAAAATAAAAAGAACAAATTAGTTTTTTAGTCGGGTCCCTGTTCGGGCGCCACATCTAGCGTTAAAAGGATTTTTGGCTTTTCTCATTTAACCAAATATAACATTGATGATGATAATTTATGGCAATGTTTGCCGACAAGATAAAGAATGCAACCTTTAACACTAGATTGCGTACTCACGGCAGTTCTCCTTGGCCGTTTTTTTGTACGACTTGGAAAGAGAGAAAAATTAATGAATGATCGCCGATGCGTCGGTTCTCGATTGAGTTCAGGAGACGTACAGATTGATTGCGCGAAAATAGTTTCTCAAATGATCTCTTAACCCGGATTGCTTTCACGCAATCAGACTCTTGAATGAAATTACCTAAGGGACCTATTTGAATAATAATAATAAGGAAAATTGGAAATGAATGCAAAACAGTGAAATTTTGTAAAAAAGGTTGTCAGATTGGAAATGGAACACATTAATTGTCTCCCAAATACAATCGAGACACCGCGATAAAGAGCGAACCTCTAACAAAGTTCATTTAAACATAAACATTATTTGTGGTTAATTCAAGGAAAAGAATAAGCATAGATTTTCTGTACAGTGAAGCATCAATATATTCTCAAAGAACAAAGGCGTTAAACTATAAACATTAACAAATTTACAATGAATACAAAACTTACATTTTTATGTTTATCTCATACATGGAGCAGTCCAACAATCGCTGCTTTTGTATGTGTGATATTTTCTAAAAATTAAATGTCCTGGCGTGCGCGTAAGTATTTTTTATCGTCACGAGGATTACAAAAGCGGTTTTTTTTTTGTGATAACGTGGTTTTTCACACTAAATGAAATATAACATGTAACGGTGCTACACAACACGTCTTAACAAGTCGGCGACCAAACATCAAAGGTAATGAAGTACATGTTAACATATCGGCGACCAGAAGTACAACCAACTATAAAGATTCTAGAATTTTCCTAACAAATGATAAATTGTTCTTTCTTCTCTTTCGCAGCTTCTTGCTATCAAGGGCTGCGGCAATGATTTTAAATATCTGCGCCCAGCGAGTCATAGTGTTTAAAAGTACCTTTTAAACGCTGGCCGCGCGTCTTGGTATAGGCGCACGTTATAAACAGATTTCGTTTCTTTACTCTCGCGTTGTCATGCTTAGTATCATTACAAACTACAGCTCGATGGCTGTCCCTTTCTCATATGCAAAATGTCTGAAATTCAATAATATCACACTGGGAGGCCAAGCGTGACGAAAGAGGCGGCTGAGCACACGATCATCACCAAACGGCGCGCGCAAGAGATCTTTCACGCGTCTAGCAATATGGGGAGGAGCGCCATCCTGCATAAACCTTGTACGTTCCAGCAGGTGTTTATCCGCCAGGCTGGGGATGATGCGATTCTGTAACATATCGGCGTACCTCTTACCCGTCACGGTAGCAGTTACAAAACCAGAATCACGCATTTCCTCGAAGAAAAAACGCCCTTAAACGTAGATGTGGTAAATCCAACCCATACCGTGACTTTCTCGTCGCGCAATGGAGTTTCCACGACAGTTGTAGGATTTTCGGTAGCCTACCAAATTCTGCGGTTGTGGGCGTTGACAGACCCTCGGAACGTGAAATGAGCTTCGTCGGTCCACAACACATTACTCAACCAATCGTCATCTTCCGCCATCTTTTGAAACGCCCACACCGCAAATGCCCTCCGCTTCACTAAATCGCCAGGTAACAGTTCATGATGCCGATTAATTTTGTACGGATAGCATCTGAGGGTACACTTAAGTGCCAACCAAACAGTAGTGTATGGAATGCCGGTACGACGTGCGACTGCAAGAGCGCTGACTTCCCCGTGCATAGACGAACCCGCTACAGTCTACATTTCTTCCTGAACTGTCTCAGCAGCATTACGGCTTGTGCTCGGTCGGCCACTACGGGGTCTTTCGTCTAAACAACCCGTGGCTTCGAACTTCGAAATCATTCTCGCCACAGCTGCATTTGTCAACCGACCTTTACCCGTTCGAATCCCCTTCCTGTGGCGATAGGATCGTAACGCTGAACTAGCACATTCCCCATTCTGATAATACAGCTTCACTAAAAGCGCCTTTTCTGGTAACGTCAACATTCTGCGACTGCTGGCTCATCTGATTCTCTCTCTCATTACAGCTCCTTTTATACACGATTGTCATGCGCAGTCACTGACGTTTTGCTGTCCAGCGCCATCTGTTGGACATTTTGTGAACTTTTTTTTTTTTTTTTTGTTCTAATAAAACCCCATGTAATTCCAAGCATGTGTGCCAATATTTACCTCTCTATCTACATTATTCCGGGGTTTATTAAGTTTTCAAATTTATACTGACTTTTTGATCACCCGGTATATAAGCGGAGGAGTTTGAGTCGCTTACAACTCGCAGACGCAGCTTGTGTTTGTGTGTGTGTGCGCGCGCACAGTGGGAAACAATCCATACTTAACGGTATGCGCGCACGATGCCCCCCCCCCCCCCTCTCTCTCGCTCTCTCTCTCTCTCTCACACACACACACACACACACAGCACCTCGCCTACTGCAGACCACCGGATAAGCGTCGATACTACAAGAGAAAATATTGCGACGAACGTTCAAAGCAGATGGCTGACAGAAAGCATTTCATTTGTAGTATCCAGGTATAGAGCGGTCGCTCCCCCTCTGTGTACGAGTAGTTGGGATTGAGAAATACAGAACAAACAGCTCACCGCTTCTGGGAAACGTAAATAAGTGGACCTTTTTTTTTACATAATAGTGAAAAAAAGAAAAGAAAATATCCTGCTTCTGTCAGTACAAAACAATAACATTCTACGTTCCTCTTTTAGGCGCGTACCTCCCTAATCCCGTCATACCTCGCGTTGGTGTCGGGTACGTCTTCACGTGTGTTTGTGGATCCTCTCCACTGTCCTGGTCCGTTCTTGTTCTGATACTTATAGACAATAATTACATTCTCCTACCCGGGACACCCCAACTGGGTGGGGGATCAAGCAAGGCACTCCCTAAAAAATTTGCATAATATGTTCGATATCTCGGATGTCTCATAAGCTGTGAGTGATGTTCCTGTAGTAAGGCCCAAAAGTCAAGCACATTCTTACTGCCGTCTCGGAAAAGATAACGCACAGTCAAACATCGAATCCAAGTCACTGCGTTTGTCTTCGTTGCAATTTGACAGGGGTTCTGATCGTATTAATATTAATAGAGGCTGTTCGATATGCCTGCCGCTGTTCCTCAGTGCGTAAAGCGCACATGAACGCTTATGTTAATTTGTGCGCTGCTGCCCGGTGACATCCTGTCCGTGCGTCAGTCTGCATCTTCTGCGCGGTTAGCATCCGGTGGACGCAGCACTCGCCATGGCGGGTGCGTCGTCGGTGTGGGGGTCAGTATCGGATTCGTCGGCCTAGTTCCTGTGCTGGAGGTCCAGCTCCCGTCGTGTCTCTCCGGCCGGGCTGACCGAAGGCTGTGGCGTTGCCGCGGTGGGTGGAGGGACTCCTTCCGTCGGCTTTCCGTCCGGTGTGTCTGTATTTAACCCCTGTGTGGCATGATTCGCGTCGTACTGCTGTGTGGGAGGTAGAACCTCCCGTTGCGCATCCGGATGCACTGTATCGACGTTACACCCAAGTTCGTCTGCCGTGGACTGCAGTAAGCAGGTATCCGACGGCGCTAGCCGTCGTTTCTTGTGGCGCTTCGGCGATCGTTGTTTGCGCGTATGCGCCTCCGTATCCGAGTGCGGAAGTGACTCCCGGTGCTCAGGGACGAAAGCAGCTGTCGGCACAACAGCAGGATCAATTTCCATTTCTCCTACCGATCCTTTCCGCTCGGTTAAATGCGTCGTCGGCGCCGGAGCGGCAGAGGTGTGCGTCGTTTCGTCACTGGAGGCGGTCTCTGCCGCAGTCGGTTGCCGTAAACTGTCAGGATTCTGTAGCTGGTCATTCTTCGGGATGGGATCCGTTCGAAACGCGTCCGCATACGTTAGTGGCAGCGGCGTCAACGTGGACGGAGGTACGGGTTCGCCGTTTGGAACTTGCACTATCCTCCGCTGCATACATTCGGAACGGACGTGGCCCTCTTTCCCGCAGCCTGAGCATGTTTTGGGTTGTCCATCGTATATGACTATAGCTCTGCATCCGCCGATGAACAAGTACGAGGGTACATGTTGTGTCAGTTCTATTCTGATTTGACGCACCCCATTGAGAACGGGGTAAGTCGTGAAGTTGGACCATTTTTCCTCAACGTGGGTAAGCACTCTTCCATATGGGCGTAAGGCTTCAACGACCAAGTCAGACGGAACCTCGAAGGGAAGTTCGAAAATACGTATGTTTCGTAAGCCCAGTCCTGCATGATCAATAGTTACTTCTCCAACATGTCCATCAGAGTGACGAAATTTGAGTCCATGTTTAGTATCTCGGATGATTCTGTCACATACTGCATCGTTAATCAGCTTGACGTAAACGACACTGCTCACTATGGAGAGGTGGATTCCGATAAGTTCGTTGTAGTCAAGTTTAACTTCGTCTCGTAGGAACCTTTCTATTTCGTAGGCTTTCGGTCTCGCATATTCATTCGAAAAACTAATCTTGAGAATCGACTTTCGGTATGCATGTGCCATTCTATATCGAGTCGTCTAAACGCACGAGTACGCCGAAGAGGTGAACAACTGCGCGAGCGCGAACTTCTCCGGCAGGGACGTAAACAGACGTCCGTGCCGTAGCACCGCCGAAGGCAGACTACGCTAGTCGACTGACAAGGAGACCGCTGCCTCGCTCGAATAATGCAGCCTTTGTGTGGCGTCAGGTGACGGTAGAGACAACCACCTGCAAGCCTCCAGAGCTGGCCAGACTAAACAGTCGTCGTTTTGTTGGCCGCACGGAGACCGATGGAGGGCGAAGCTGGCCCCGGCGGCGGCCCGCTACAAAGACAGGGAATTGTATCCATTACTCCCTGCGTCTACTGGTAGCCTGATATGAGAACAGCAATATCTCCCTCTCTGTAACAGTCTGTGTTTGGGTTGTAATAGAGTATTTACGGTGACAGCAAATTCACGGAACCAACTTACCTGCATTGTAATCAGAGAGAGAATTTAGCTGCATATTTATCCTCTGAAAAGTATTCGAAACGTGTAGCTAAATGTATAGCAACCATCAGAACCCACTTCGAAAGACTTGTCCGTCATTCAGCTTGAAGACGTTGGGTGACTCTCCAGGTCACCATCCTTAGTCTGAATAAGTTTGCTCTTCCTATCTCATTAGGAGTGCAGCGCCTTGTTGCTGTAATGAAGAGTTCTAGTCGAAGTTGGTAAACCGCACTTTAACACTTTTCAGCACCTTTTAGATATCCATCAAAACACACACACAAATGCACTGATCATTAGCCATGCAACTGACTGCCGTTTGAGGAGCACTCCTTACCATATCTGATAGGAATGCCGGATATGCAGCTTACAGGGGGTTGTGCTGCTCCGGTTTGGAGCTAATTTTCGCGAAATGGTAGTTAGAGCACCGGAATGGGAACGCAGCGCACGTTTCGTTCGGTGTCCATATCGTGGTGTAGGTATCAGACATGTGCATATTTCCAGTGCCTGATGCTAGAGCCTTCACGTTGCTAAAATGTCTGCGTCCCTACCTACAAGCTTAGAGGTAATGACCAAAGGCGGTGTGGCACGGTGATGCATGCTTTGCAAAGTGGTCGTGGGGTTGGTAGGAAATTCTTGTGATAAATCATTCCATTCCTCCACCAACTCTATTGACAACCGATGGTGCTGTGTATACTACCTACGCTTGACGAGATTTAAGACGCACCGAATATCCTAACAAGAGTTCCTCTACAAAAACGACAATGTTCCTGGATACATAACGCGTTTCCATACTCGTCATGACTACTCTGCTCTCATCTGAGAACCACACGCGATCCCAGACCTTGTGCTCTCGACCTCTTCACAAACCGGTTTAGGTGCCAGTAGAACACTATGTACAGGTGATCAGAAGCCCCCCCCCCCTCACCTCAGAAACATGAGATTATCGCTCACAATACGTGATTTATCACAAATAAAAACAAGAATTACTGCCAAGTTTTATTTTTATCAGGACTATAGAAGACAAGCAGCTAGTCGGTTCACTGACGTTGCTAGGCGGGGTCGACTATCCCCTCTCGAAGCCAACAAAGGCAGCTTCTGACGTAATAAACATCGCACAGGTGGTCACACTACTCAGTTTGAATACAAACCCAGTCTCGGTCAACATTTCGAAAGTGCTGCAACAGCATGAAGTTGGGAGGTTTTTCCGTGATTCTGGAGAAAAGTTCTTCAGCACTGACGAGGAAATGTTATTTTGTAACCTGTGTAAAGTTAGTCAGTGTAGGAAACCGCTTCAATGTACAATATAGCTATAATACCGCCAAACATACCAGCTGCGTGAAGCGTCGGAAATTATAGCAGACTAACGATCCTATTTGAGCAGTCAGGTCCATCTTCTATTGTGGGATCATTCTTCAAGAACTTGTGTGAGATGATGATGTCCTGCAACACCCTACCGCAGAAGCTGAAGAATCCACACTTCAATCAGTTCTTGGGCAAGTACACAACTTAAACCTAACTAACCTAAGGACATCACACACATCCATGCCCGCGGCAGGATTCGAACCTGGGACCGGAGCGGTCGCGCGGTTCCAGACTGAAGCGCCAAGAACTGCTCGGCCAAACCGGCCGGCAGAAGTGCGAGAACTCTGACCTTGTAAGATGAGTTGCTGTATGTTCATGAAGTTTTTTTTATTGAATTCAAAAGAGGAAATACTTCGTATTTGTACATATAACACAGTTAACTCTGAAATCACAAAAACGGAAACTTAATCCTCATGTAGAAAATGCTATGAAGTTTATTTTTTGTGCGACGTTGGTGACAAAGACAGAAAATGGGCTCACTGCATATGTTGTCTGACATGTGTTACGCTCCAGACAGGCTGATTAAAAGGGCCACGCCACATGTCGTTTGATGTCTCTGTGATTTGCAGAGAACCAACGGTTCAAACAACAGGATTACCTCTGTGTGACCAAAATAACTGGAATCACCTCTATAAAGCAAATAAATCATTGGGGGATGTGGCAACAAAACGACTATTCACGTTGGTGTGTAGAATATATGAGTCTGGCGATATACCATCTGACTTTCGGAAAAGCATCATCCACACAATTCCGAAGACGGCAAGAGCTGACAAGTGCGAGAATTATCGCACAATCAGCTTAACAGCTCATGCATCGAAGCTGCTTACAAGAATAATATACAGAAGAATGGAAAAGAAAATTGAGAATGCGCTAGGTGACGATCAGTTTGGCTTTAGGGAAAGTAAAGGAACGAGAAAGGCAATTCTGACGTTACGGCTAGTAATGGAAGCAAGGCTAAAGAAAAATCAAGACACTTTCATAGGATTTGTCGACCTGGAAAAAGCGTTCGACAATATAAAATGGTGCAAGTTGTTCGAGATTCTGAAAAAAGTAGGGGTAAGCTATAGGGAGAGACGGGTCATATACAATATGTACAACAACCAAGAGGGAATAATAAGAGTGGACGATCAAGAACGAAGTGCTCGTATTAAGAAGGGTGTAAGACAAGGCTGTAGCCTTTCGCCCCTACTCTTCAATCTGTACATCGAGGAAGCAATGATGGAAATAAAAGAAAGGTTCAGGAGTGGAATTAAAATACAAGGTGAAAGGATATCAATGATACGATTCGCTGATGACATTGCTATCCTGAGTGAAAGTGAAGAAGAATTAAATGATCTGCTGAACGGAATGAACAGTCTAATCGGAGAAAGACGAAGGTAATGAGAAGTAGTAGAAATGAGAACAGCGAGAAACTTAACATCAGAATTGATGGTCACGAAGTCAATGAAGTTGAGGAATTCTGCTACCTAGGCAGTAAAATAACCAATGATGGACGGAGCAAGGAGGACATCAAAAGCAGACTCGCTATGGCAAAAAAGGCATTTCTGGCCAAGAGAAGTCTACTAATATCAAATATCGGCCTTAATTTGAGGAAGAAATTTCTGAGGATGTACGTCTGGAGTACAGCATTGTATGGTAGTGAAACATGGACTGTGGGAAAACCGGAACAGAAGAGAATCGAAGCATTTGAGATGTGGTGCTATAGACGAATGTTGACAATTAGGTGGACTGATAAGGTAAGGAATGAGGAGGTTCTACGCAGAATCGGAGAGGAAAGGAATATGTGGAAAACACTGATAAGGAGAAGAGACAGGATGATAGGACATCTGCTAAGACATGAGGGAATGACTTCCATGGTACTAGAGGGAGCTGTAGAGGGCAAAAACTGTAGAGGAAGACAGAGATTGGAATACGTGAAGCAAATAATTGAGGACGTAGGTTGCAAGTGCTACTCTGAGATGAAGAGGTTAGCACAGGAAAGGAATTCGTGGCGGGCCGCATCAATGCAGTCAGTAGACTGATGACCAAAAGAGAGAAAGCAAATAAGGTTGTGCAATATCCTAATTTACCATCTGCTTTAACAAGTGAGTGTCACAGTACTGCAATGTTGTCCGACTACTGCTGGACCGTTCATTCAGAAAGCCAGTCATACCCTCTGCTGTCACCAGTTAACATTTCCAGAGAGTAAGTTACGTATTTCGCTTTTCCCGTGTCTTCTTAGCAACATATTTCTTAAATTTAATTCGTGTTTTTCTCTTTAATATGTTTACTCTCGCATTTTTACCTATAAGTGTAAATTGAGGGAATGTGTAGTGCAGTTATCACTTCTCCTGAACAGCCATCTACACATCTCGTTAAGACATCAGCATTCATTGGTCACTCATCAGGAGGGTAGTAAGTCACATACCTAGGTTTCCGTCTGCTTTACTTCTTCAGTCTTGATAGCATGGGTAGGATGTGTGCATGCTGTGTGCGGATGAAGGAGGAGCTGGTCGCAGTTCGCTAACAGCCGAACGCGCTTTTGGTTGCGGTCAGTCGTTTTCAGGCTGCTGCCTCGGGGCATAGCGGTGGCAGAGAATCTGACACCTTGCATGGGACACCTCAGGCATCGTTTCTTCCGCCCTGTGGCTCTGCTGCCGAGACGTCTCCTAGTGTACCCGACGCTGTGGATCTGCCCTCACAGCTAGGTGATCACGTGGTCGCGTCGTTCGAGGCGGAGGACCAATGTGGAGGCTGGCCGTCTGGCTTCTTCTATTCGACCTCTGAATGAACAGGTGGGCGATCGTTCAGCAGCGTTTGAGCAGGCACACGTGGGCAGAGGCTTGTTAGTTACTGGAAGCTCGAACGTGAGGCGCGTTATGGAGCCTCTTAGGAAGAAAGCGTTCAGGGATGGAAATAAAGCCAACGTGCACTCATCTGAGATGTGGAGGCGGCCTTGCCTGTGGCTATCGAGCATGCAGGAAGCAGTCCTCTGCAAGTTGAGGCTCACATCGGCACCAATTACGCCTGTTTCATGGATTCCTAGGCCATCCTCAGTTCATAGAGGCAGTTGGGGGAGGTGGTGAAAATTGCTAGCGTCGCGCTTTGAATACAAGCAATTTGCAGCATTTTTCCGAGATTTAATCGGAGTCCTTTGGTTTGTGCCAAGTGGAGGGTCTCAGCCTAAGGCTTCGTCGGCTCTGTGGGAGTCTTGGCTGCAAATTTCTGGACTTGCGTTATCGGGCAGGGATTTGTAGGACTCAGAAGTGCAACTACTCGGGGAGCAGAGTACTTGTGGAGTTTACACTGGAGTTTTTTAGGCTAGGCAGTAGTATGAGGTACTCTGCTGAACACTCGCCAGTCGATAAGCAACAGCTATATCAGACCGCATTAACGGTGAAGACACTTAGGCAGTCAAGATTTTATCGGTAAAATGTCAAAGTACACCCTACAAACTTCCTGAACTTCCTAGCATCCAGGAAAGTTCTCCTGCTCATACTACTCTTCAGCTAATTGCTGGTTGTAACTCGAAGCAGAAAGCTCTGAAATATTTAATGACGTATGGAACGTATATCAAAAAGACAGATTAGATCCTACAGGAAGGTGAGTATTCATTGCAATTCAGAATGGTTCAAATGGCTCTAAGCACTATGGGACTTAACAACTGAGGTCATCAGTCCCCTAGACTTAGAACTACTTAAACCTAACTAACGTAAGGACATCACACAGATCCATGACCGAAGCAGGATTCGAACCTGCGACCGTAGCAGCAGCGCGGTTCCGGACTGAAGCGCCCAGAATCGCTCGGCCACAGCGGCCAGCCTCATTGCAATTGACAGAAGTATTTTCTGTGACAGTAAAGTTATCTGGTCGCGTATGACGGGGCTAGCGGTAACCAAGTTAATTGTTCGACAGTTCCAGAGTCATTCAAAGAAAGTCTACTGTCACTAGAGCGTAAATACACACATCATGCAGTACTAGTTACAGGCGACTTTAGACTGGAATGTATTTGGATTCATTGCGGAACTTGTAGGCAGACTGGCTTGCGAAGTACTTTTGAACACGTTTTCCGAAAACTAGCAACTAGTTCATCAGCCCACATGCAATGTAAATGTCTTAGAAGTTGTAGTGGCAAGCAGACTGGACCTTATGGACGGCGTCAGTATAGAGACTGGGATTAGTATGCACATCATGCGTCTCACTTAGACAGTGCACTGATATAATTTAGTTCCAGTAAGATGGACAGTTGGGGATAAAGATCAAACAGTAAATCGTGTTCTGGAGACCTATGTGCCTAGTAAGTGGGTTGAGGACGGAAAAGACCCACCACAGTTTAACACAGTGGTCTCCAAACATTTTAGCTTAGGGGCCAGATGGGCTCCTCCACTAATTCCCAAAGGCCAAGACCTATAGTGTCTCTAAGTTCTCTTGAGGTCTGGTACCCTAGTACCGGCCGGTACTCCTAGGTAGAATTCAGAAGTTTTCGTGACGCTTACCACTGGTGCCAGTTTCTACGAGCTGACACTGGGTTGCACTGTAGTCGCCAATACCCAGTGAACTGCTTATTGTTTGACTTTACCGCGCGCCATCAATATTATACATTGAAGCGCCAAAGAATCTGGTATAGGCATGCGTATTCAAATACAGAGATATGTAAACAGGCAGAATATGGCGCTGCAGTCGGCAACGTGTGTATAAGACAACAAGTGTTTGGCGCAATTGTTAGATCGGTTACTGCTGCTACAATGGCAGGTAATCAAGTTTTAAGTCAGTTTGAATGTGGTGTTCTAGGTGGCGCACGAACGATGGGACACAATATCACCGAGGTAGCGATGAAGTGAGGATTTTCCCGTACACCATTTTCACGAGTGTGCCGTGAATATCAGGAATCCGGTAAAACATCAAATCTCCCATATCGCTGCGACCGGAAAAAGATCCTGCAAGAACGGGACCAACGACGACTGAAGAGAATCGTTCAACGTGACGGAAGTGGAACCCTTTCGCAAACTGCTGCAGATTTCAATGGCGGGCCGTGAACAAGTGTCAGCGTGCGAACCATTCAACGAAACATTATCGATATGGGCTTTAGGAGCCGAAGGCCCACTCGTGTTCCCTTGATGATTGCACGACACAAAGCTTTACGCCTCGTCTGGACCCCTCAACAACGACATTGGGCTGTTGATGACTGGAAACATTTTGCCTGGTCGGATGAGTCTCGTTTCATATTGTATCGAGCGCTTGTACGTGTATGGGTGAGGAGACAACCTGATGAATCCATGGACCCTGCATTTAAGCAGGGCACTTTCCAAGCTGGTGGAGGCTCTGTAATGGTGTGGGGTGTGTACAGTTGGAGTGATATGGAATCCCTGATACGTCTAGATACGACTCTGAGAGGTGACACGTCTGTAACCATCCTGTATGGTCACCTGCATCCATTCATGTCCCCTGTGCGTTCCGACAGACTTGGGAAATTCCAGCACGACAATGCCACTCCCACACGTCCAGAATTGCAGCAGAGTGGCTCCAGAAACTCTGTTGTGAATGCTGATACTACCGTAGTTCGACGCATGTGAGCAGCCCATAGTGGTTTGCCTTTTATATATTCTGTTTTATAAATTTTGCGACTAAAGCTTTATCGTTTGATTTTTAGTTTAATACGTGACATGTATGTACTGTTTCTTTTTTTTACTGCTAGGTAGTGCCTACAGTTAAAATATTTTTCCTTCCCTGTAATTTTGTAATTATCTTACAGGCCAATTTGACAGTTTTATTTCTGATGAAGGCACTCATAGCAGTGCCGAGACCTTGTCAAAAGACTGCTTTTTTGCGAACAAGGGCTGCTGTTGCTGTTAACTTTACTCTTCTGAGTTTAAACACTTCCACTGTCCACCTAACTCCCCAGACATGAACATAATTGAGCATATCTGGGATGCCTTGCAACGGGCTGTTCAGAAGAGATCTCCACCCCCTCGTACTCTTACGAATTTATGGACAGCCCTGCAGGATTCTTGGCGTCCGTTGCTACTGCAGACATTAGTCGAGTCCCTGCCACGTCGTGTTGCGGCACTTGAGCGTGCTCGCGGAGGCCCTACATGGTACGAGGGCAGTTCAATAAGTAATGCAACACATTTTTTTTCTGAAACAGGGGTTGTTTTATTCAGCATTGAAATACACCAGGTTATTCCCCAATCTTTTAACTACACAACACTATTTTTCAACGTAATCTCCATTCAATGCTACGGCCTTACGCCACCTTGAAATGAGGGCCTGTATGCCTGCACGGTACCATTCGACTGGTCGATGTCGGAGCCAACGTCGTACTGCATCAATAACTTCTTCATCATCCGCGTAGTGCCTCCCACGGATTGCGTCCTTCATTGGGCCAAACATATGGAAATCCGACGATGCGAGATCGGGGCTGTAGGGTGCATGAGGAAGAACAGTCCACTGAAGTTTTGTGAGCTCCTCTCGGGTGTGAAGACTTGTGTGAGGTCTTGCGTTGTCATGAAGAAGGAGAAGTTCGTTCAGATTTTTGTGCCTACGAGCACGCTGAAGTCGTTTCTTCAATTTCTGAAGAGTAGCACAATACACTTCAGAGTTGATCGTTTGACCATGGGGAAGGACATCGAACAGAATAACCCCTTCAGCGTCCCAGAAGACTGTAACCATGACTTTACCGGCTGAGGGTATGGCTTTAAACTTTTTCTTGGTAGGGGAGTGGGTGTGGCGCCACTCCATTGATTGCCGTTTTGTTTCAGGTTCGAAGTGATGAACCCATGTTTCATCGCCTGTAACAATCTTTGACAAGAAATTGTCACCCTCAGCCACATGACGAGCAAGCAATTCCGCACAGATTGTTCTCCTTTGCTCTTTATGGTGTTCGGTTAGACAACGAGGAACCCAGCGGGAACAAACCTTTGAATATCCCAACTGGTGAACAATTGTGACAGCACTACCAACAGAGATGTCAAGTTGAGCACTGAGTTGTTTGATGGTGATCCGTCGATCATCTCGAACGAGCGTGTTCGCACGCTCCGCCATTGCAGGAGTCACAGCTGTGCACGGCCGGCCCGCACGCGGGAGATCAGACAGTCTTGCTTGACCTTGCGGCGATGATGACACACGCTTTGCCCAACGACTCACCGTGCTTTTGTCCACTGCCAGATCACCGTAGACATTCTGCAAGCGCCTATGAATATCTGAGATGCCCTGGTTTTCCGCCAAAAGAAACTCGATCACTGCCCGTTGTTTGCAACGCACATCCGTTACAGACGCCATTTTAACAGCTCCGTACAGCGCTGCCACCTGTCGGAAGTCAATGAAACTATACGAGACGAAGCGGGAATGTTTGAAAATATTCCACAAGAAATTTCCGGTTTTTTCAACCAAAATTGGCCGAGAAAAAAATGTGTTGCATTACTTATTGAACTGCCCTCGTATTAGGCGGGTGTGCCAGTTTCTTTGGCTCTTCAGTGCAGCAAGTGGTCAGAACATAGCGCTAGGCGCATGCAGTATCAGCACTGCGGAGTATCTTCCCTCTGCAACATTCCTCGCCGTGCGGCGGTAGTAGGGGATAACTCTTCGTTCTATGCAGTCACTACTGGCATGGCTCAAGAAAAGGTGGACAGGCTATATTTCATCATACCAAGTACTGCGCTTTGAATTGCGTGCAAAATTTCGTTTCACGCCTAGATGATGATTGAGATATGTAATACACCGCAATTTCTGTTGGCACTTGCAGACAAGTGTCCTGGTCATTTCAGTGCCGCGGTGATAGCTGATCCGCAGTCTACGGTTTACGTATTGTTACTGCTTCCGACAACGCTAAATGTATAATAATGACGTCTTCCTGAGAATACAGGTGTAAGTGCAGTGTTACAATATCATCTTGTGGCTAGTTGAAACATGTTCGGCAAAAGTGTCTTAAAGATGAATCCAGAACCCATGTTCTTAATATTATTGATTGGGATCATTTTGACTTGCTAATACATTTATTTTTTGTTGATTTGTACAAATATGGAAAAGAAATTTTAAATAGCGAGTGTAGAAATTCTAAAGAACAATGGGGACATCAATATTTCATGACTGAGTCAAGTAATAAAGCAGTGTGTATAACCTGCAATGAGACAATATCAGTTTCGATAGAAAACAATATAAAAGCCATTATAAGACCTAACATTCTCAAAGTTATACCAAATTTACTGGAGGCCAACAGTCAGAAATATATTCGCCTTTGAAACGCGGTTTGAAATATCATACATCATTGTTTAAAAAAGTAAATGCTGAGCCAGTAGTTTTTTCGTGGCTCACTCGACAGCCGAACTTGGAAAAGTATTTACTGACGGCCAATTAATAGGGGATTGCGTGATTCCAGCAGTTGAAGAAATGTGTCCAGAAGAAGCTAATTTATTTAAAAACATAAGTTTGTCAGCTAACACTCGAAGAGTAAATGATTTTACTGAAAATATATTAACTCATTTGTATGAGAAAACTCGACACTTTTTGTGATTCTCTTTGGCTCTGGATGAGTCAACATATGTTTCAGTTACGGCACAGGTGTTAAGTTTTATCCGAGGGATAAACAAAAATTATGAAGTGTGTGAAGAGTTTCTTGACGTTCATAGCATTCACAGCAAGGCCACGGGAAAAGTTAATCGTAGAAAATGTTCAGAAAAACAATCTTCAGTGGAAAAACTTAACGTGTATCACAACTGTCGGTGACAAATCCATGTGTGGAAAAAGTAACGGTTTTGTTTCTCTCGTGTCAAAGGCGGATCAAAACCATTAATCATTCATTGTATTGAAACTTCCTGGCAAATTAAAACTGTGTACCCGACCGAGACTCGAACTCGGGACCTTTGCCTTTCGCGGGCAAGTGCTCTACCATTTTTTTTTAATGAACCGCTGCAGAGGATGGAGTGGGGTTGTCGATGTTGTTCTTTTTATTTATTTATTTCTTTAATTTTTATAACATTTTTTTTTTGTATTATAGATTTATTTTGTTTCATTACAAAGAAAGATCCTACAACTGCCGTAGCCGAGCGTCCGAGTCGTCTTCTCGTCTGTTGGGAGGGGTTCCCCCCTATTCCGTCCGTAGAGGATCAATATGCTCCAGGATTCGTCTTCATTTTCAGCGTCTCATACCCGGAACGCCCCAGTGAGCAGGAGGATCCGCAAATAATGAACCTAAATAATTTGCGAAACGAGTTCTGTACTTCGGGTGGCGGCTGAAAGCTGCATGTGTCGTCATCAATAGGGACCAAAAGTCGAGTGTGCCTTTGGGAGCATCGCAAAATATGTAGTGAACGGCCATGCCTTTTAGCCAGTTAACGGCGTTCGTTCTGGTTGGTGGAAAGTATACGACGTCGGGGCGCAATACATCATCAGGGGAGAGAGACTCCGGCAATCGCCGCAAGAGGAATGCCAGCATGCGCTGCGTCAGTAGCCAGCACTCGCTGGTCGCGGCACACGTCAGACGGTGTGCATCCGAGTCAGCGACTGAGCATGTCGGACACAAGGGGTCGTCCGTCAGATGTATGGAATGTAACCTCTGACGAGTAGCGAACTTCCCATTCACAACTACGTACCACAATGAACGCACCGTCGTAGGTAGAAAAGGCGTGTGTACCGCTCGCCACACCGTGTTCCAGGCAACTTCAGGGTGTCTGTGGGTGACCGTATTTACAGGTTGCCGCTGCTGATAGAGGCGATAATAGTCTCTTGTGCTGGGCTTCCGTGTCGTCGGAAGGTCTGAACGTAAGTAGCTGAAGTCAATAAAGAAGTCTCTGATGTGGGTGAGTGCCGCTGAAATGTGTCCTACAGAAACCGGGGGATGCAGAGAGTGTGGTGCCACTTCCGCTATCAGGGTGCCCGTCAGAGTGGCGTGGGCAGAGGTCCACGTGCGACGCATAGTGTTGAGATAAAGCGATCGCGCACGGTTATATACGTGAATTAAACCGATACCGCCCGCCCGCTGCGGCAGTGTCAGGGTGGCGTATCGGACTTTAAAAACCAGACCGGTGCTTACGAAATGTCCATATGCTGCTTGAAATCTGTCGGCCATCGTAGCTGTCAAGGGAAGAATATGCGCAAAATAGTTCAGTTTTGAGACAAGATAGGTGTTGACATAACGTGTTCTGAGGAGCATATCCAAGCGACGCAGTTTGTTGTCCTGCAGCAGAGCACGTGTCTGGTGTAGGAGCCGGCGGTACGTAGCCGCCGCCGTGCGGCGCACATTGCTATAGAATTGCACTCCTAAACACTTGAGTACGGGCACCTTGTCAAAGGGCACCGCCGTTGTGTGGGAAATCCCCCCTCCGACATCCGTGTATTTTGTCTTCTTCACGTTGATGACGCTCCCAGCGACCGCCCCGTACTGGCGTAGCCACTGTAGCGCCATATGCATTTCATCCTCTGATCTGGCCAGGAACACCACATCATCGGCGAATGCACCACAACAAAAGGTCACGTCCCGCAAGGAGATACCAGTTAATCGCTGCCGTAGACCATGTAAAGCTGGTTCAAGTGCTGCAGCAAATAATATGCCCGACAGGGGGCACCCTTGTCGCACTGACCGTCCAACAACAATGTGACCAGACTGATAACCGTTGACCATCATGCGGGAGCGCGCTCCGTGGACCAGTCGAAGGACCACCTGTGCAGACTCCGGAGAGAGGCCCATGCGATGCAAAACTGCGCGTAAGAAGCCGTGATCGACGCGGTCGAATGCGTGGTCAAAATCTACGGCGACAAGGGCGCCTCGTAATTTGCAGGCCGCCGTCAAAGCAATTACGTCGCGGTATGCTCCTAACGCCGTATGAATGTTGCTGACACCACCTAAACATGTATGATCGGTGTGGATGTCTTTCCCGATAGCGGTGTGGAGACGTGCGCGGAGGATACGAGCGAAGATCTTGTAGTCGTTGTTGAGGAGTGTGAGTGGGCGAAAATCCTGCCACCTACAACCACCATTCGGTTTCGGAACTGGGATCAAGATGCCTTCTGTGAATTCTGTGGGGACAGTGAAATCAGGGCGGATCAGGTCTTGAAACATTTGTAGCCACTTGTCACCCATAAGGTGGTAAAAAGTGCGGTAGAATTCCAGGGGTAAACCGTCCGGTCCAGGCGACTTGTTCGGTGCTCCACGTGCCAAGGCCGATGTCAGCTCGTCGGGTGTAATGGGCAACAGCAGACTATCATCGGGTGCCACGTCCCGAGGGGCGGGAAAATCGTGCAACAGCCCGTCATAATCACGTACATTCCGCGGATCTTCCATGTACAAGGTCCCATAGTGTCTGGCGAACGTGTGCGCGATGTCCGCTTGTGTCACTGCGCGCCCGCCGTCCTCCGTGCTTACCGCCGTAATGAGCTGACGTTTGCGGTGGCGCCTCTCGCGCACAATGTGATACACTGACGCTGTTTCGTTGGGGATACAGTCTTGCACTCGCGCACGGATGCGGACACCGTCTAGCTGCTCTGTCCTGATGCGAAGTAGACGAGCTTTGATGCGTTGTACGGACATCTGACGATCGGGAGACGGCGGTTGCGTCGCCAGCTCACGTAACGCTGTATAGTAAAATTCCGATGTTGCCCTTTGCCAGTTCGATCTGTCACGCCCGTAGGCCATCAAGGTCTTTCGGAGGGCAGGTTTGACACATCCCAGCCACCACAGCAACGTGGAAGCGTACGTAGGCAGGCGCCTGATACATCGACGCCACGTGTCAGTGTCTGCTCGCCGACACGCTTCCTCGCGAAGGAGGGAGACGTTCAGCGTCCACGGGCCCCTGCTGCGTCTTGTGAGTTGTCGGGGCAAGGTGACAGTGCAGATGTACGCGAGATGGTCCGTGAAGGCCGTCGGCCAGAGTTCTGCATCACGGGTTGCTGTGCGGAGGGCACGCGAGACGTATATCCGGTCCAGACGACTGGCAGAATGGCTGGTAAAGTGCGTATATCCACTCTGGGTCCCATGATGCAAGAGCCATGTGTCGTGGAGCGCGAGGTCACGTATCAATGCTTGTAGAGCGGGGCATGGGACGTAATGCGGTATCTGGTCCTCGGGCCGCAGAACACTGTTAAAATCGCCGCCCACTATGTAATGGTCCATATTTCCTTGCAAAAGTGGGGCCAACTCCTCCGAATAGAAGACATGCCTGTCACCACGGTGCGAATTACCGGAGGGAGCGTAGACGTTAATGAGGCGCACTGCGCCAAGTGTGAGTGCGATGCCTCGCCCGTTCGGCAAGTACGTCGCGTCCGTCGCGTCTATGCCATCTCGGAGAAGGATGGCCGTTCCTCCTGCGTCATCACCTACGGGTAGGCTGTACGTGGTGTAGCCATATAGGTCTAAACACAGCTCGGGACGGACCTCCTGGAGAAGGGCAATGTCCAAGTCTGCCGCTCTGATCATGTCGTGTAACATGCGGGTCTTGACAGTGGAGTGGACACCATTTACGTTGACTGTTCCCACACGGTATGACTGAGACATATCAAGAGGCGGAGGCAGTGTGCCGGTGCAATCCCACAGTGATTTCACACACCACACACCACACAGCCATCCACCTGCATGCTGTGCATTACTGTGCCGTAGGAGTCCCTGACTGGCAGAGCCCTCCGGGCTCATTGTCATCCATGGGCTCTGGTGGAGATATCGATGTTTGCTGTGCATCATCTGCCTCCATATCGTCTGCCCAATCACCAAGAGACGATTGTGATGTCATTGGGGGCTGGACGCTTTCACAGGAGCCCACATTTTGGGAGTCGACGCAGTGCGCCTCGTTTTCTGGGCCACCAGATTTAGGAGTGTGTTCCTTGTGTTCAGGCACCTTCTGGTGAATGATGCCACTGGAGTCCGTTGCAATTGTGGGCGAATCAACGAAGTCGATGTCTTCCGCCGGCTTCACATTCCTGTCCTGTTCGTCAGCTGACAATCGCCTCTTCTTGTGTCGCTTGGGTGATTTTTGCTTTCGGGTCCGAGATTCGACATCCACTGGAGGGCGGGGCTCGACACAGTCTCGGTCGCTAGGAACCCCTGCGTCTGATCCCGACAGTGACGGTGGCTGGGTGCCCACGACGCTGCGGTGGGCGGAGGCTGTAGGAACCTCCGCACCGTTAGTCGTCGACGGCGCTGACTCTCCAACGGAGCTGGCAGCGGCTTGAGGAGGTAGCAGGTTTTGATCATCCATCACATCATGTCGTGCCGCCTCCACATATGTTAGCGGGAGAGAGGTCATATTGGATCGTTGGGGAAGTTCATTGCGGGGCACCTGAACGAGGCGGCGCTGCAGACACTCAGTTCTAACATGGCCCTCCTGGCCGCAGCCCGAGCAGGTCCTCGGTTGTCCATCATATATAACAATCGCGCGGCAGCCACCAACGAAAACATACGATGGAACGTGCTTCTTAAGTTCTATGCGCACTTGTCGTACCCCGTTAAGGACAGGGTACGTTTCGAATGTGTTCCATTTCTCCTCTGTGTGGCTCAGAACTGTGCCGAATGGCCGCAGCGCATCAACGACTAGGTTGGCAGGGACTTCGAACGGTAGTTCAAAGATGCGCACGGTACGCACCCCCAGACCAGAATGGTCAACTCCTACCACGCTCACGTTACCGTCTGCGTGACAGAAGCGAAAGCCGTTTGCAGATCTTTGGAGTAATCTGTCGCAGGCCGCTTCGTCAATCAGTTTGAGGTACACTGTGCTGGTTACAATAGACAGATGAATTCCTATCAGTTCTTGTGGTTCGATGTGCATGATGTCTCGTAGAAACCGTTCAATTTCATGGGCCTTCGGTCTCGTGTACGATGCGTTGAACGTCAGTTTGATTGTAGTTTTCCGATATGAGAACGCCATGTCGGTTCGGTACAGGTACTATACGGCAAGACAACGACGCGACCGCGCGCTAGCGGGTAAACAACAACACCTGCGGAGCACTGCCCGGCGCGCCGAGCCCGTCCGCACGGTAACACGGCTGAAAGCCGACTGTTTGTACGGCTCCACACCGGAGCGGACAGGCACTCGGGCGAAAGTCATTCAAAACCGGCGCCAGGCGCCAGGTGCCGCATACGACCGTAAGATTATGAGACTTATGCGCTGCCTACTGCGCTACCGAGGCACGGGTGCCATCTGAGCTACCGAAGCACGACTCACGCACGGTACTCACAGCTTTACTTCTGCCAGTATCTCGTCTCCTACCTTCCAAACTTTACAGAAGCTCTTCGAGTCTCGGTCGGGCACACAGTTTTAATCTGCCAGGAAGTTTCATATCAGCGTACACTCCGCTGCAGAGTGAAAATCTCATTCTGGATTCATTGTATTGTTTGTCGACAGTCTTTGCGCGCAAAAATGCTTAGATATGTCAAAAGATATCACATGCTTACAGTCAACGTCAATTTTCCGAGTTTATTAAAGAGAGTGAAAAAAATGACTTATCATATTGTACAGCAGTACGTTGGCTTATGTTTTAGCTATGGAAAAGCTCTGACGCGGTTTTTTGAGCTCCGAACAATAATCGAATTTTTTTTAGTGAAAGGAATCGTTCTCTGGCTGAGTTATGGAAATTATCATTTCATACAGATTCAACTAAATCTATGAACAACCTTGATTTAAAATTACAGGGATGGAACCAGCTACTGGCTGAGTTGTGCACTCCTATTAAATCCTTTCGACAATTTTTCTTTTTTCAAGTCGCAACTGAATAAAAATGTTTCACACATTTTAATACATGCCAAACATTCAGCCAGCAATCAGAGACTCCATTCCCAGTAGACTTCGTAATTAAAACACTGAGTGCTTTACAAATAAATTTTGAATCTCGTTTTTCAGATTTTGATGCAACTTAAAACGATATTAAGATTTTTCAGAATCTCTTTAAAGACGATATAGAAACTTTTGCCCCAGGACTTTCAATGTGAGTGGTTGATACGCAATGTAGGGATTTTTATAAAGATAAATAATTAAATCCATCATAGCTGCAGCTTTATAAGCCTTCAACTCACTCATTTTGATCAGTTGCACACGTTCGCTCGTTGCGTTCTTTCCGCTGTGAAACAATCTCCACAACGAAATAAACAAAAAAATTTACATATCTGAACTGATGAGCGTTTCCAGTCAGTGCCAATTTCCACTAGCGAAGGTAATCCACAATGGAACACACTCGTAAACGGGATGTTAATCTACATAAATAGCGTTAATCATAATTTCAATGCTTAATTTCATTATGCGACTTGCTTGTGTATGTCACTTAGGTACGAGAAATTTTCAGGAAATATCATATGACTGATTGCAATTAAAATGTTCAATTACATTACATATTTAATTCAATGTGTATCTTAATTGGCCAGAAAATAAAAACAGCTGATTATTTTACGCATTTCGTATAATTTATTTGCACTGTAAATTTTACACTGAACAGTGTAACTTCGCTTAACGAGAATGTTTCGTTCCTGAATCTTACACGTAATTAACACTCGTTAAGTTACACCCGTTTTCTTTGGAGGAATCTATGTAGAATAGGTCAATAAGTTCAATTTCGAAAAAATAGGCACTCAAACAGATTTATAATACAGTATTGTAGTTTTCTTTTACTTCTGGTACAATACCTCCTATTTTAGAAGAAAGTTGTCTAAAGATATTTGTTTATGCCTGCGCTTCAAAATTTGTCGAAAAAAATACATAGCGTTATTGTTCTATAATTTCGTTGCGTCCTCAGGTACTGCCTTACGTGCATCTTAAACTAATTCGTGTTATAATTTAACGACTACAAATCGGAAATGGAATTCATAAACAGATACTGCAATTGATTTGGTTACCATGCGCCGGCGAAGGAAAGATCTAGTACCATCCTTGCAGAGAATTTACAATATCGTCACAGGAGGCCGAGCGGTGGTGCGGTCTATAATTCCGGCGCGAGGCGCATTACTATTTGCACTACTCAGCCATGATATAACTGTACCCTACTTGCCTGCTACTATGCGGACACTGTAGGAGTTTTTTAGGTGGGAAGTGTTTTGAACTTTGGTTGCGTAAGATACCTGTAAAGGTCGGGCCTGAACAACCACCGCCAACACCAGCAAACAGTTGCGCTTTAAGGTACGTTGTCCAAGACGCGACGCACACTAGCGACTGCGACGGGTCGCTACGTGACGTCAGAAGTTGCCTGCTGGCGCATGCGAAGTTCGAGTTTGGGATGCGACGCGCGACTGTTGCGGCAGCTGCCGCAGCACTACACCAGTGAGCAGTGTTGCGACGGAAGTCGCACGACACAAAGACGTACGGCTGCCAGAAAGATATCGAGCCAGTCAAGGAAAACTGAAATGAGCCACTCACAGGATGTGATGCTCTGTGAGCTGGTCTCGCAACATCCTTGCCTTTACGATTTGAAGAACCCTAAATATAGAGACACTGTGTTCAGAGACAGAATTTGGGAAGAAATTGGTGCACAGTTGAAACTGGCAGGTGAGTGAAATATATAATATTTTCCCATTAATGCAAATTTTTCAGGCCTGTTATGAAAATCAGTATAATCCATGCAGATGTAGAATTAGAATGATGAAAATGAACTTGAAGGTCAATTTTCGCATTACTCTTTTTTGTGACGATAAAAATTGAAAACGGCAAGTACATTATAAAATGAACAATCTAAAGTACAACGAGAAAGTTACATTTTAGAATACCTTCACTTTGAAAGTAAACGGTAAATTGGTGTCTTGATGATACCTTCTAGTTGTGAAAAACCACCACCAGATTGTTGTACAGCTTTCTGTAATCAATAGATGTTCGTTTTTGAGGAAGGCGTTTCTCAACAGATTGCGCAAACAGTATGCTGCAATAAGTAATTTGTCACATTCACTTCAATTCATTGGTAGAAGATGGTGCTCAAAAAACTTGTGCCAAAAGTGCACTACTGTTTTACAAGGCCCTTCTGGTCTGACTCAGTTCACAATTGAAATTCGTCTTTTGTAAATCCTGGAGTCATCTTTTGAGTGCAGCTTGGCAAGATTAAATGTTCATGTCATCCATAACGATGTATGCTGTCAGAATATAAGAATATGGAAGTTCATTTGGATGGGAATAAAGATTCAGTCAGCTATGAAAGTTGCCTTAGCTTGTTCCAAAAGTTTCTGCATAGGAGAAACTGACAAGTATAATTTGGGGAAATTTTGTGAACAAGCACGGACATTATTTCTTCCACATTTCTGCCAATGTATACTGTAGACGTTCAGAATCAAAATTCTAGAAATGTTTAAGGTGTAACCCTATCTTGTTGTCAAGAACTTGAAACAATGCAATGACGCTAGCGTGCGCTTATTGTTATTAAACTAATCTTTCATTGGAATTTTAGGTGAAATGTGCAAAAACAGATGGAGGAATATTCGGGACTCGTATCAGAGAAATAAACGAGAAAGAAAGCTTGTAACAGGTTCAGATGCCTCAGCAAAACCAAGAAAATGGGTTCTGCTTGATCACTTGGCTTTAAGAAACCTACATTTCGTGGCATTTTAAATGAAATTGTCAAGAGGATATGGAGAAATATTAGTAACTCATACCGGAGAAATATGACATAAAATGGTTTCATTAGGTCCAAATGTGTCAGCGAAACAAAACAAATGCATTCTCTATCGTGTGATGACCACACGATTCTCGTTGCGCGTCGACAGAACTGGCGGCTAGTCACGACGCTCCCGGAGATATATGAGCCCAAATCTCGGAAACGGAGATCGATATCTTTCTGATCTCAACTTCAAAAATAATTTCGATATGTTAGCTTCTTTTCATCGGCAACGATGTGTGACCTAACGTGAACCATACGTAAAGTAGCCAGCGATCACATTTTTCACTGTACACAATTCAAATTTTATGCAGTAGGTTACTTGTAAATTAAGTACCGGAATAACTGTGACGAATATCCGAAAAATAGACACCTCATTATCAAGCTGTGATGTGAAACTGTAAGATACGCAAACATCAATTTTTTGTGCCTTTTACTTTCCTCACAATTAATAGAGAAGTAATATACAGCGAAAAAAACACGCAAAACCGGAAGAGATACTTTTCAATTTTTTAAAGTAAAAGGAGAATCTGTATCGAAAAACTAACTCTGGGAGCCGATGTAACTTTGTTGCATTAACGTACAGTGTTTTTTACAGCAAGAAAATCGGAATTCTTATTTTTCTTATGTATTTGAATCCGCCGCCGCCGACCGGAGCTTGGGAAACGGCGACGACTCCAGTCGTGTTGCGGCCGTGTCGCCGTCTGCCAGGGTGGGAAAAGAGGAGGGGGCAGCGTCGCAGTCGCAGCCAACTGTCGCGTCTTGCACAACGTAACTTTAGCCACCAGCGAATGCTTTGTGTACTCCAGTTCGCTTTGCGTTGTGGCTTGCTAGTTTCTTTTGCTAATTTTGAAATGGGTGAAGAGACTAATCCTGGCGCATGAAGGTATTCGAATGAGACTCTCAACACAGGAAAACGAATCAGCGATCTCTAAGACCGTTATGTCAGCTCTGCTTTTGTGAAGTACCGAACGCGGATGTAGGATGGCAGCCCTTGGAGAGGCAGGCGGGACTTACTCCCCTGCACCGCTCCCCACCACTCACACAGTCCAAGTTCTCGTTTGTTTACAGTCGCGGCCGACTGTCACGATACACTGTCCGCTATCGGAGACACGCAGTGACGTTACGGTAAACAGCCAAAGTGCTGACTAAGGAAAGTGGACAACATTGTCAATGCTTTCAGGCCAGTATTGCATATACTGTCAACCCTGAATAGGCGCTGATTCACGACAAGCCGTCTGACAGCCTCACTTCCAGGTGCGATAATAATGTGGCCAACTACTACAGTTTAGAGGAAAAAGCGTCACCTAGTGTCCATTTATGGCGGACAAAAAGACCGATCTAGGCTAGAAAGTGGTTTCTGAAATGGTTGTTAAAGACTGAAAAAATGACACTAAACAGGCTCTTTATGCGAAACATAGTTCATTAAGAGAACCAGTTTATTACATTTTTTTTCTATTCGTTGTGCGAATCACTCGTTATGGGAAGTGCTTGATAAGCAAAGTTCGATTGTTCGAGTGTATTTCGAAAAGTTAAGATACACCGTACGCGAGAGGAACAGAAGAGTTTTGGCGAGAAAGTTGGCAACACTAGTGTTACCCTTGAACCGTTAGCTTTCTCCTCGCGGTCGTGCGGCAGTTGAACATTGCTTCTGGTTGGAGTAGGTCGTGTTTAAAATGGCTGCGCCGATTCAGAATCCCGCCAAATGCGAAGTGCGCTCCGTCATACGTTTTCTTCATCGACCAGCGGATATTCACAAAGAAATTGTTTCTGTTGATGGGAACATTATAAATCGACAAAATGTAACGAAATGGCGTCGTCATTTCTCTGAAGGTAGGACCGATGTTCATGACGAACAAAGAACAGGTCGGCCATCTGTGATCTCTGATGCCCTTCTTCGGAGAACGGAGGAAGCAACTCGTGCGAATAGACGTCTCACATTGAAAGAATTACATCAGATCATACCGGACGTGTCAATGACAACTCTTTACGACATTGTGACTGTCAAGTTAGGGTACGGGAAATTGTGTGCGCGCTGGGTTCCAAAACTGTTAACGGAAGAACACAAAAAGAAAAGGATGGACTTTACACTCGACTTCCTCAGACGCTATGCTGAAGCAGGTGATGAGTTCCTTGATCACATTGTGACAGGCGACGAGATGTGGGTTTATCACCATACACCTGAATCCAAGCAACAACCAATGCAATGGCGCCATTCGAATTCACCAAAAGCCAAGAAATGCAAAACGTCGATTTCACCGAAGAAAATCATGGCATCTTCCCTCCTGGAACAACAATTAATGCTGCTGCATATTGCCAGACTTGGAAACGTCTTCGAAGGGCAATTCAAAACAAACACAGGGGAATGCTGACAAGTGGAGTCCACTTGCTTAATGACAATGCTCGGCCTCACACAGCGATCGTAACCAAAGCACTACTCAAACAATTCAAATGGGACATATTGGACCATCCGCCATACAGCCCAGACCTTGCACCCACCGACATCCATGTCTTCCGAGATCAAAGATGAAGTTGAAATGTGGTTCCGACAACAGGCAGCAACCTTCTATGACTGTGGGATACAAAACCTTGAGCACCGACTTAACAAATGTTTGGATAACGGGGGTGATTATGTCGTAAAATAACAAATAATCCAGTTAATAAGATGTAACTGACGTTTTTTAAATAAATGTTCTATTTAAGGACTGTGAGCCATTGTATCTTTACTTTTCGAAATGCCCTCGTAATAAAAAAAATTACGGCGGGCCACAGACCACGCACCCCTGACCCGTTGCCATGGGCCAGATTAATGCTGATGGCCGGTCAGTGTTGACCAGTGCACTGTATTTTGGAGACCCCTGGTAACAACGAAAGTCGGAAATTGCCGAGGAAGCAAAGGCTGTTGTACTCAGGGTTCAAAACAGAACGCGCAAATGACGACAAGCAAAGATTAGCAGAGATTCGTGCGTCTATGAAAAGACCTATGCGCGAAGCGTACAACAACGTCATACCTTAGCAAAAGATCTGGCCGGGAACCTGAGAGAATTCTAGTTTTATGTAAAATCGCTGAGCGATTCGAAGGCTTCCATCCAGTCACTCGTGAACCACTATGGTGTTGCAGCTGAAGATAGCAAAACGAAAGCTGAAGTTCTAAATTTCACGTTTAAAAAATCTTTAACGCAGGTTAATCGTACAAACATACCGTGGTTTGACCATCGAACAGACTCCCGCACGGAGAGCATTGTAAGAAGTATCCCTGGGAAAAGGCTGAAAACAAATTAGTTGCCGAATCCGGATGGAATCCCAATTCGGTTTTACAAGGAGTACTCTACGGCCATTGGTCCCATACTTCGCTTGCAGTTATCGCGAATCTCTCGCCCAGGGCAAAGTCCCAAATCACTGGAAAAAACGCAGGTGATTGCTGTATATAAGAAGGGTAAAAGAACGGAACCACTAAGTTAAATACCAATATCTTTAGCATCGGTTTGCTGCAGAATTCTTGAACATATTGCAAGTTCGAATATAATAAATTTCCTTGAAACCGAGAAATTATATCCACGAATCAGCATCGCTTTAGAAAGTACCGCTCGTGCGAAACTCAGCTTGTTCTTTTCTCACATATTGCGAACTGTTGATGAAGGGCAACAGGCAGATTCTATATTTCTAGATTTCCGGAAACGTTTGACACAGCGCCCCACTGTAGACTGTTAACGAAGTTAGGAGCTGACGGAATAGGTTCCCAGATATGTCAGTGGCTCCAAGGCTTCTTGAGTAGTAGAACCCAGTATGTTGTCCTCGGCGGCGAGTATTCATCAGAGACAAGGGTATTGTCAGGAGTGCCACAGGTAAGTGTGACAGGAATGCTTTTATTTGCTATGGACATAAATGGTCTGATGGAAAGGGTAGGCAGTAATCCGCGGCCGTTTGCTGATGATGCCATAGTGTGCGGGAAAGTTGAGCGAGTATAGAGGCATTTAAAATGTCTTCGACAATTTTTGCAGTTGGTGCGATGAATGGTAGCTAGCTCCAAATGTGGAAAAATATAAGTTAATGCGGATGATAAGGAAAAGCAATCGCATAACTTTCGGAAACAGTATTAGTAGTGTAATGCTTGACACAGTCACGTCGTTCAAATATCTGGGCGTAAGTTGCAAAGCGATATGAAATGGAAGGAGCATGTACGGACTGTGAGAGGGAAGGCGCATGGTCAACATCGGTTTATTGGAAGAATTTTACGAAAATGTGATTCATTTGTCAAGGAGATCGTACTTAGATGCTAGTGCGAGATACTCTCGAGTACTGCTCTAGTGTCTGTGATCCGATCAGGTCGGATTAAAGGTAGACATCGAAGCAGTTCAGAGGCGGGCTGCTGCATTTGTTACCGGTAGCTTGGTACAACGTGCAAGTATTACGGAGATCCGTCGAGAACTCAAATAGGAATTCCCGGAGGGAAGGCGATGTACCTTTCGAAGAACACTATTGAGAAAATTTAGGGAACAGGCATTTGAAGATAAATGCAGCCACCAACATACATATCGATAAAATTTATGTAATCCATGTGTCAAATGCTCAAACAGTATTTAATCTCCATAATATCAGTTGCATGTATCAAAGGCATCACATATATCACAACTACCAACTGTAGGACAAACAAACAGCTGCTGACTATCGTGTACTGTCCTGACTTGCAACACTCCCGGTAATATATCAATACACACAAACACAATAAACAAACAAAGGCACAAACCATTTCAGATGAGAATACCTCGGGATTCTACCGAGACCTTCTCACCTGAAATAGGTAGAAATAGGCTGTTATCAACCAACAAGCTATTTAGACTATATTACACATTCAAATAAAGTACCATATATCACTTCCCTCTACAACTGCAAATTATATTCACCACACTCATTGTATTACATTTTTAATTTTTTTTAAATATTTGCATTATATAAATTCTATTCTCATGAACTAGACAGAAACATATTAAAACTACCTCTTTAAAATTTTTTTTATTAAACACAACCTATAGAATTTTCCTAACAAAGACAACTCAAACTTAATCTATTCATTTATTACCCACAATATACAAGCCCAATACAATCTGACTACTATACATTGACAACGTGATTTCCAACAATTTACACAAAAGAATGGCCCTGATTTCCAAGATATCCTAACAATAATAGAAATACAAAAAATATCAAATTAAAGAAATATGAAACTACCTCCAACTCTGTTAATCGCATAAACTCATTTCAGTCACGAATCCCTGCAGTGCAAACCCCATTCTTTCTCATATGTCACTTACCTCAAATTTTCATAACACAAACTACAGCAAGTAGCAACTATAGCCAGCTAAATAAAAAGATTCCAGCTACTATAGGCTCTAATTACTGGGAGGCATATGTTTAGTGAAAGAAAGATTTTTTTGAAGAGCAACAATGCATTCAGAAAATTTTACCTTATTCTTGTGATATCCTGTTCCAAAAATTATACGGTTGTCAATAATTCCTCTGCCCAAACATTATCAACCAAACATCCATCCTCCTACATTTCCTTGCTTATTTTCTTACAAACACATCATTTCATCTCACTTTACAATGCATGTCCAACCAACACAGAGTCTTCACTAAGAATATCTTGTCCATACACTTCTCTATTCACTCGCTAACTGCTAGTCCGTCCAACTACAGAATCTCTTGCCAAGAGCGCAGAGCTCTGTCAGCGATATTAACGAAGTGTATATCATTACCACCATACAAACACGCTACTTGCATAACCCCCTGCTCCGCTCAAAAAATTTTACAAAGTGTTGTGGTCGGTGGACAAATATTAATAACATCAAATAGAGCAGATGCACACAAAGGTTAAGTAATATGCTGTTGGTCAATAAAGTAAAAATTCTCCTCACAGCTCCTAAAGACAGTCCTCATAATTCATCATAAGAGAAGTCTACGCCAGTTTTACGCACAAAGGCTGAGCAGTATATGAAAATGCACATGTAAGCAGTGCATAACCATGCAGTCTTGAAGAAGTAGTGTTGTCCTCCCCATGGAAACACAGTGCTGACTCTTAACATGAAGTTTTGAAATAGTATTGTAAGATTGGTAATGGGCCACAACAGACCAAACCCATAGCAGCATCAGTCGATGTCTTGAAGAATATTAGTAGTATTGGTGGATCACCACAGAGCACACCCACTATAGTCTTAGTAGAGATTATCATAGTAGTGGCCCACCAAAGGTGCAAGCCTACTGTAGTCCTTGTAGAGATGGCCAGCAGCCATCCATTGTGACTGTGCAAGTGCACAGTCACAATTGAAGGGCCTTGAGGATATTATAGCAAGTGCATGAGCCACCATTGTGTAGTCAGTATTGACACATATTACAAGTCCCTGAGCCATCACTTGTGCTCTCACTAATTTTTTTAATGTCTTTACAACCAGCAGTGCTGTTAAACACTCTCTTGTTGAATTGTCAACACACGTGAAAGGACTAACACAGTCATATCATATCTGAGATTTGATACATATAGTATGACCAACAGACAAATGTGTGCTGTAAAAAAGACTCCTACTATTTACCTAACTTGGAGAACTGGTGTCTATACAATTACAATTTTACAGCATAAGAATACAATTACAAATGTAAAGAAAACATCATTATAATAAAGAACATGATAACACAAATAACATTTGTAGTAATATAGGCTTTACAAAAAGAATGGAAATAAGTGTATACATGAATATTACAGGTTTTATGACATAAGCAAATAAATAAAAACTGAGAATATCAGTAGAACATTAACTTGACACATCAATATTAAAAGAAAGCATAACAGAATAAGTAATGCCTGAACATCTTCATAAAGTAAAGAACATGGTACAAAAACAGAGATTAGGTTTGAGGATAACAGTATTCCTCATCATAGTGAATGCAACTTAGTATTAGAAGAAAAAAATCTACCAAATTTATCTTATCAGGTAAACACAAAGAGATAGGAAGAACACAGAGACACAAGGGTGCACGTAAAAATATTGGAATAACACAAAACGAAAGGACAGGATCTGTTTTAAAGTGTAAATGTGTCAAAGTTTAGGTGTAAGTGTAACATTTGATACTGAAGTATTTGTAATGTGCATTTAATACATCTGTTTCCTTTTCTCTTTTAATAATATCCTTCATTCACATACCTCCACTATTTTTCAACCAAAACTACTTCATTTCCAACCAAAACTTCATTTAATTCTCGCAGACCTCTCTTACTTCAACATTTGTTTCCACAAAAAGTGCTACCTAAGCATGCTATCTGTATTTATACTTTCAGCTAGGGCTTATACTTCCATACTTTTCTTCCCTCATTATTATTTTCCCAGAAAATCATACCTAAACCTATTGTCACTATACCCTCCTTACATCCGTTCATTTTCTCTTTCTTATAGCTTTTCAATGCATTTATTCCCAGCTTATCACAACCCATTTTCTTATATAGCGTACCACCTCTTAAGCTAACGTAAATGTCCTGAACTCAGATACACAAACTAAAGAACAAGGCAATGCAGCAGCACAAAATAATTAACACAAACAACGATGACGAAAATGAAGATTGGCAAAGCAAGCAGCAACATATATAAATTAGCAAAGCAAATACAACATTACAACTAATATAAGGCAGTATGCAGTAAACAAGAAAAATAAATCAGTGGTAAAACTGGCTTAGTAAAGCAATACAAAGTAAAATTCAGTAGGAAACTGCCTGACAAAAGCATCAGCAAATGCAGTAACTTATACCTAAACATGACAAAGCACAAGCAGATAAAATATTACAGTGAAAGCAGCAACGCAGATAAGGGAAATATATGTGTAAGCTTGCAGTAGCATGTATGCATCTGTGACCATCAAAACTATGCAAAGTGCCAGCACGAGGAACAAGATCTATACTATCTCCATGTGAAATGCAATGGTTCTATGTCACATCTTTACTCTAAAGTGGTGCACCACAGCAACTTATTCCATCAAAAAAAATTACCAACTTCTTGAAAAGAAGGTTATGTATACAGTTCCTGTTACTAGTCGCTTCTCCTTCTTGTTGTTCCTTTCCAAGTGCTTTTTTTTTAAGAATGTGGGTCATAAAATTATTATTTAATGGATTTGTTGACAGGAAGTGTCCATGTTAGCATATGTATTAAATTTTATTTTATAAAACCAATGCAGCAGCGAAGCCAGAAACCAGATATAAAATTAAATAAGCAAATATGTAGAAAGCAAAGCATAAAAACATCATTCAGTAGCCATGAGGCATTTCATAAGTCAGTACAAATTCTCTCAACTCTCGTAGAGAGACACTTATCATAATCAGGTGTGGAAACGAAAGAATTTTTCTCATCAGTTCATAAGTATTTCAGTAAGTAGCACAAAGTTCAAACTCGAATGTGTAATCATATATTTACAAGTAGTAGTGTATGTCTACATCTACATCTACATCTATACTCCGCGAGCCACCTTACGGTGTGTGGCGGAGGGTACTTATTGTCCCACTATCTGATCCCCCCTTCCCTGTTCCATTCACGAATTGTGCGTGGGAAGAACGACTGCTTGTAAGTCTCCGTATTTGCTCTAATTTCTCGGATCTTTTCGTTGTGATCATTACGCGAGATATATGTGGGCGGTAGTAATATGTTGCCCATCTCTTCCCGGAATGTGCTCTCTCGTAATTTCGATAATAAACCTCTCCGTATTGCGTAACGCCTTTCTTGAAGTGTCCGCCACTGGAGCTTGTTCAGCATCTCCGTAACGCTCTCGCGCTGACTAAATGTCCCCATGACGAATCGCGCTGCTTTTCGCTGGATCATGTCTATCTCTTCTATTAATCCAACCTGGTAAGGGTCCCATACTGATGAGCAATACTCAAGAATCGGACGAACAAGCGTTTTGTAAGCTACTTCTTTCGTCGATGAGTCACATTTTCTTAGAATTCTTCCTATGAATCTCAACCTGGCGCCTGCTTTTCCCACTATTTGTTTTATGTGATCATTCCACTTGAGATCGCTCCGGATAGTAACTCCTAAGTATTTTACGGTCGTTACCGCTTCCAATGATTTACCACCTATGGCATAATCGTACTGGAATGGATTTCTGCCCCTATGTATGCGCATTATATTACATTTATCTACGTTTAGGGAAAGCTGCCAGCTGTCGCACCATGCATTAATCCTCTGCAGGTCCTCCTGGAGTACGTACGAGTCTTCTGATGTTGCTACTTTCTTGTAGACAACCGTGTCATCTGCAAATAGCCTCACGGAGCTACCGATGTTGTCAACTAAGCCATTTATGTATATTGTAAACAATAAAGGTCCTATCACGCTTCCCTGCGGTACTCCCGAAATTACCTCTACATCTGCAGATTTTGAACCGTTAAGAATGACATGTTGTGTTCTTTCTTCTAGGAAATCCTGAATCCAATCACAAACCTGGTCAGATATTCCGTAAGCTCGTATTTTTTTCACTAAACGTAAGTGCGGAACCGTATCAAATGCCTTCCTGAAGTCCAGGAATACGGCATCAATCTGCTGGCCAGTGTCTACGGCACTGTGAATTTCTTGGGCAAATAGGGCGAGCTGAGTTTCCCATGATCTCTGTTTGCGGAATCCATGTTGGTTATGATGAAGGAGATTTGTATTATCTAAGAACGTCATAATACGAGAACACAAAACATGTTCCATTATTCTACAACAGATTGACGTAAGCGAAATAGGCCTATAATTATTCGCATCTGATTTATGACCCTTCTTGAAAATGGGAACGACCTGCGCTTTCTTCCAGTCGCTAGGTACTTTACGTTCTTCCAGCGATCTACGATAAATTGCTGATAGAAAGGGGGCAAGTTCTTTAGCATAATCACTGTAGAATCTTAAGGGTATCTCGTCTGGTCCGGATGCTTTTCCGCTACTAAGTGATAGCAGTTGTTTTTCAATTCCGATATCGTTTATTTCAATATTTTCCATTTTGGCGTCCGTGCGACGGCTGAAGTCAGGGACCGTGTTACGATTTTCCGCAGTGAAACAGTTTCGGAACACTGAATTCAGTATTTCTGCCTTTCTTCGGTCGTCCTCTGTTTCGGTGCCATCGTGGTCAACGAGTGACTGAATAGGGGATTTAGATCTGCTTACCGATTTTACATATGACCAAAACTTTTTAGGGTTCTTGTTTAGATTGTTTGCCAATGTTTTATGTTCGAATTCGTTGAATGCTTCTCTCATTGCTCTCTTTACGCTCTTTTTCGCTTCGTTCAGCTTTTCCTTATCAGCTATGATTCGACTACTCTTAAACCTATGATGAAGCTTTCTTTGTTTCCGTAGTACCTTTCGTACATGATTGTTATACCACGGTGGATCTTTCCCCTCGCTTTGGACCTTAGTCGGTACGAACTTATCTAAGGCGTACTGGACGATGTTTCTGAATTTTTTCCATTTTTGTTCCACATCCTCTTCCTCAGAAATGAACGTTTGATGGGGGTCACTCAGATATTCTGCGATTTGTGCCCTATCACTCTTGTTAAGCAAATATATTTTCCTTCCTTTCTTGGCATTTCTTATTACACTTGTAGTCATTGATGCAACCACTAACTTATGATCACTGATACCCTCTTCTACATTCACGGAGTCGAAAAGTTCCGGTCTATTTGTTGCTATGAGGTCTAAAACGTTAGCTTCACGAGTTGGTTCTCTAACTATCTGCTCGAAGTAATTCTCGGACAAGGCAGTCAGGATAATATCACAAGAGTCTCTGTCCCTGGCTCCAGTTCTGATTGTGTGACTATCCCATTCTATACCTGGTAGATTGAAGTCTCCCCCTATTACAATAGTATGATCACGAAACTTCTTCACGACGTTCTGCAGGTTCTCTCTGAGGCGCTCAACTACTACGGTTGCTGATGCAGGTGGTCTATAGAAGCATCCGACTATCATATCTGACCCACCTTTGATACTTAACTTAACCCAGATTATTTCACATTCGCATTCGCTAATAACTTCACTGGATATTATTGAATTCTTTACTGCTATAAATACTCCTCCACCATTGGCGTTTATCCTATCCTTGCGGTATATATTCCATTCTGTGTCTAGGATTTCGTTACTGTTCACTTCCGGTTTTAACCAACTTTCCGTTCCTAATACTATATGCGCACTATTTCCTTCAATAAGAGATACTAATTCAGGAACCTTGCCCTGGATACTCCTGCAGTTTACCAATATTACGTTGACTTTTCCTGTTTTTGGTCTCTGAGGACGGACGTTCTTTATCAACGATGATAATGTCCTCTCTGGTAAGCCGTCAGGTATTTTATCGTTTCGCCCAAGGGGGGGTCCCTCTAACCTAAAAAACCCCCGTGTGCACGCCACACGTACTCTGCTACCCTAGTAGCTGCTTCCGGTGTGTAGTGCACGCCTGACCTGTCTAGGGGGGCCCTACAGTTCTCCACCCAATAACGGAGGTCGATGAATTTGCAACCATTATAGTCGCAGAGTCGTCTGAGCCTCTGGTTTAGACCCTCCACACGGCTCTAAACCAGAGGACCGCGATGTCGTGTTTGTGATGTGTTCTGCAAAGAAATGTCAATAGTCAGGTCAGTGGCCTGTCTTTTCTACAGCTATGCGAGCGCTTGCGGGAGTGAAGCGAGCTTCAAAATGGCTGAAACGGAACCAGTTAAACTGAAAGGCAAGACATCAGTGGGTATATTTCAAGGCGGCTAGCATACAGACCAGCACAGCAGAGCATTACGTCAAGATCATATACAGTATACTCTTTACCAAAATATTTATGACAACAGTTTCAGCTGCAATGACAGTTACATACAAATAAAAAAATTTCACAGGTTGAAAAATTACCGGAGAAATGTCTAGAAATGAAATCTCATCAATAACAGTGTCCAAACATTTCTGTCGGCATTCTGGTACTCAGATTTACATATATACTCACTTTTCATAACTCTTAGAGTACAATTCTTGGTTTCCAAAATTCTTTTCCAGAAACCAGAGTCCTTAACCCCTACTCATTCATTGTTCATTACCTTACTACACGTATACATATCCGTCAATACTTCTTCAATATTATTATCGTTGGCCCTGCAGGCAAGCGACTAGCGCGAGTTTTGGTGTTCTCGTAAAGATAAGTCATTTTAGATTATAATAACATTCAGTTTAGTACTGATTACGTGGTAAATAGGTATATTAGTGTGCTTTTTAAGTGTACCATTAAAGGTTTCATTTATCTTTACATAATATTACAGAAAACGCGAAAAGATCGTAGAGTCGATATATAGTTGTATTTTCTGTTTACGTTTTGCAGCAGCAGATCGATAGAATTTCGTTTAATTGTTCTTTGTTCTCTCCAACAATTTGACTGCAGCATACCTCTTCATTATTTATCTCACATTTCCGGAAAGTATCGTAAAGTTTAAGTTGTTGTTTCAGAAACTTTGCACTGTTGTTTTTATTTACATACAGTTACGTATAGGCCAAATTTGTGGAATCAAATTTTTGTGTTTATCTGTAATTTAACTGACTTACTCTTTATAAACTATTATGTTTATCATGAGTGAAAAGCGCTTGACTTGCCATAGAATTATAGGGTTGGGGCTTGGGTGTGATTGGTGCTGTAGTTTTTCCATGTGGTTGACTGTAGTGGTGTGGGAGTAGGGGAAGTAAATGAGACTCATCAGTGATTTTGTAGAATGTGTAGTAGAGATAGGAAGATACTAGAACAGGACGGGAAAATTGCAACCCTTCATTCTGAGTTAGATAAGACCAGCGGAGTTCTTGACAGGTTAAGGAGGGAGAAGGGTAAAGAGAGGTGGGGAGTGGCAACAGGCAACAGGAGGAACAGGCCTAGAACTTTGTCTGACAGCTTCGTGGTGGATGTGGAAAATAGAGCTGACATGTTGCTTCAGTTAGAAGCTGGTGAGCCGCAAACAGTTGCAGGTGTAGACAGGGCACAACAAAATTTCAGCAGGAATTGAAAAGTAAGAATGCAGAGAAATCAATAAAGAGAAAGAAAATGTTGTTGTTAGGTAGTTCCCATGGAAGAGGTGTTGGCCAACTTTTGCAGGATGAACTAGGATCAGAATACCAGGTCACCAATTTTTTAAACCTAGTGCTGGTCTGGAGCAGGTGACACAGGCTTTAGGATCACTTTGCAAATATTTCGCTAAGGAAAACACCGTGGTTATAGTGGGTGGGACAGGTAATAGTACTGATAGAGATGCTAGGCACAGTATAGAGTGTCACCTAGCAAAGATTGCATCAGCATCGAAGCATACTAGTGTTGAGTTTGCATCTGTTCTTGGGCACCATGACTGACCTCATTTGGACTCTTCTGTCAGGAGAGTTGGAACAGCTGCTTATGTAGGGTGCAGGATCACACATTGGTGTGGTTCCTGTTGATTGTCTCAATAGGGAGTATACTAGACATGACCTTCACCTCAACAGGAAAGGGAAGGGTAAACTGACTGTGTAAAAACAGGAATGTTAAAAGGGGGGAGGCACTGTCATAAGTGATAAAATACCAGTCAATATAGGGTTCAGAGAAGACCTTTTTTAGGGTTGGGAGGACAGAAAGAAACCAAGCTTTAAGAGAGGTTAGGATTGAGACAAACCTTCAGTTTGAAAAAGAAACCAAAAAACATAATTCTAGCTTATTACATCAGCGTAAACAGCTGTTGGTTAAGAACTTTCAACAATCAGCAGAAATTTCAACTCTACCCCATTTTAACTCAGTCATTGTGAAATGTGAGCTATCTTAATTGCACCAAAATATTCGAGGACTGAGAAATAAAATTAATGAATTAATTATCTGCATAGAAACATTAGAGTCCTCAAACACAGCTGACATAATCTGCCTCTCTGAACATTATGTGACCACTGGTACAGAACTTTTGAGTTTTAATAGGATTTAGGTTAGCATCTCACTTTTGTAGAGCAGAAATGGAGAAAGGAGGAGTTGCCACATTCACCAGGAATTGTCATAAATTGAAGAACATAGACATTCATAAATTTTGCCTAGAATGGAAGCATGTGGAACAGAAGTAGAATTTCATAAAAAATCCTTCGTAATATTAAAGCTATATCGAGCACCTGCAGGTAACTTTAATCTGTTCATAAACCACCATGAAGTTGTACTGGCCCATTTAACAATTCAAAACGAATAAACAGGGGTTGCTGGTGATTTCAATGTAGATTTCCTTAAAGACTCTGCCAATAACATCTACATCTACATCATACTCCGCAAGCCACCTAATGGTGTGTGGCAGAGGGTACTTTCGGTAGCACTATTTGATCCCTCCAATCCTGTTCCAATCGCTAATAGTGGGTGGGAAGAATGATTGTCGGTAAGCCACTGTATGGGCTCTAATTTCTCGAATTTTCTCCTCGTGGTCAATACGCGAGATGTATGTGGGGAAAGTAATATGTTGTCCGACTCCTCCTGGAAAGTGCTGTCCCGAAATCTCACGGTGATGCACAACGCCTCTCTTGTAACGTCTGCCAGTGGAGTTTGTTTAGCATCTCCGTAACGCTCTCTCGCCAGCTAAACGATCCCCTGCCGAAACGAGCCGCTCTTCGTTGGATCTTCCCTGTCTCCTCTATCAGTCCTACCTGACAGGGAGCCCAGATAGATGAACAGTACTCAAGACTCGGGCGAACAAGCGCCTTATAAGCCACTTCTTTCGTGGATGAGTTAAATTTCCTTAAGATTCTTCCGATGAATCTGAGTCATGTCTGCTTTTCCCGCTATCTGTTTTCTATGGTCGTTCCACTTACGGTCGAACTGCATAGTTACGCCTAGATATTTTACGGCAAACGCTGTCTCCAGCTGTTTGCCATTAATAGTGCAGCTGTACAGCAGTGGATTTCTTTTCCTATGTATGCGCAATATGTTACATTTATTTACGTCCAGGCTCAACTGCCAGAGTCTGCATCATTCATCAATTCTCTGCAGGTCGTTCTGCTAATTCTTACTATCTTCTGGCGTTGTTACTTTGGTATAAATAACTGCATCATCTGAGAAGGAGCTTTCGAAATGTGGTGCTACAGAAGAATGCTGAAGATTAGATGGGTGGATCACATAACTAATGAGGAGGTATTAAATAGAATTGGGGAGAAGAGGAGTTTGTGGCACAACTTGACTAGAAGAAGGGATCGGTTGGTAGGACATGTTCTGAGACATCAAGGGATCACCAATTTAGTACTGGAGGGCAGCGTGGAGGGTAAAAATCATAGAGGGAGACCAAGAGATGAGTGCACTAAGCAGATTCAGAAGGATGTAGGTTGCAGTAGGTACTGGGAGCTGAAGCAGCTTGCACAGGATAGAGTAGCATGGAGAGCTGCATCAAATCAGTCTCAGGACTGCAAACCACCACAACAACAACAACAATCTGAGAATAGCCGTAAAGAGCATCCGACGGTTTCTACTAAATCATTTATATATATTGTGAGCAGCAACGGCCCTATCACACTTCCCTGTGGTACTCCGGATACTACTTTTACATCTGCCGATTTGGTTCCGTTAAGAGTGACGTGTTGAGTTCTATCTGCAAGAAAGTTTTGAATCCAGTCGCAGGTCTGCTCCGATACTCCGTAAGCGCGTATTTTTTTCGTTAAACGGCAATGCTGGCCGGTGTCAAATGCCTCACTGAGATCAAGGAACACGGCATCAGCCTGAGCGCCGTTGTCCACTTCGCTGTGGATCTCATGGAGGAACAGAGCGAGCTGAGTTTCGAAGGATCTCTGTTTGCGGAATCCATGTTGATTTTTATAGAGGAGATTTTCATTTTCTAAGAACGTCATAATTCTTGACCATAAAACATGTTCCATAATTCTACAACAGATTGACGTCAACAATATATGTCTATAATTGTGTGGATCTGTCTCACGGCCTTTCTTAGGAACGGGAATGACCTGCTCTTTTTTCCAGTCGTTAGGTACCTTTCGTTGCTCAAGCGATCCACGATAAATTACTGCTAGAAGGGGGCCAAGTTCTTTCGAGGTGTCTCATCTGCTCCTGAAGCTTCCACTACTAAGCGATTGTAGCTGCTTTTAAATCCCGCGATCGGTTATCTCAATATCTGCCATTTCGACGTTCGCACACCGACTGAAAGGAGGGACAGTGTTACGATCTTGCGCGTTGAAACAACTTCGGGAGATCGAATTCAGTATTTCGGACTTCTGTCTGTTATCTTCCGTTTCGGTGCCAGTGTGGTCGCTGAGAGAATGAATAGATGATTTTGACACACTTACTGATTTTGCTTACTAGCAAAATCTCTTAGGGTTTTTACTCAGGTCGGTTGACAACGACTTACTTTCGAAATCATTGAACACTTCTCTCATTGCTCTCCTTACGCTCATTTTCGCTTCGTTCGGATTTTGTTTGTCAGCTTGGTTTTTACTTCTCTTGAATCTGAGATGAAGTGCTCTTTGTTTACGTAGCACTTTTACAACACGGCTATTAAGGGGCTCCGGAAAGGCTCAAAATCATGAAAAATTCAATTTTTACTTTTTTGCGTTTTCTGAATCTGCAGTCTATTACCTTTTAATAGATATATAATTTATTCAACTCCGAAGACTACAACTATTTTTAAATTTTTTTTGAAATGTGTTCTACATGGGCGTGACCCACTGTGGCGCTGTTAAACTGCTGTCAAATAGTGTTATTATTAACGCCCGTGTTCATCAGGTACATTTTAGTGATGTGAGATAAAGTATGTGTTGTGGCTAACCTGTGATGGTTCAATATATATCGCTCGTGTGATTGTCGATTGTTTCATGTTTATTTACTCTGCCGTTATCTCGAAAATATCCGTAATTAATTCTGTTTCTTGAGTCTCCGTTTTGGTGAAGTATAATAATGAGTAAAATTAAAGTCATTAGAAATCCTCTGAAGGCTTTTAAGAAAAGGAGAAATGTTGGAAAGCCAAAGGTATGTGTTATTACTGTAAACAATAAAGACGATAACCAAGTGAGTGAACCTAACCTCTCAAGTACACCTGCCCATAGCAGTCAAAGTGGGAAAGAAAATACTTCACAGAAGAAGCTTGGTTCAATGAGTGAAAACTATGAATGTTTTATGGGCGAATCGGATGTGAATGAAATATTTGATATGTCGGTTCTCAAAGGAATTTTTTCAAACTGTGTAACATGTATTCATTGTAGTGAAATTGGTCTGGAACTCCCCATAATAAAGCACGTAGGACTTGCTAGTGAAATACAACTGAAATGTGATAAGTGTTCATACATGACCACCTTTTGGAAAAGTGTTGCAGTAACTGCAACTGAAGAAAATGGTAGCACAATCTACGAACACAACAACGAGCGATGCTTGCTTTAGACTAGGAACGCCTTCGGGCTGCAGACAGGGCTGTAAAGAGTCTAGAAATACAAGCAAGAGTAAACAGGAGGAGGAACAAGAGGAAGCTGGAGGAGGAGTTTGCAGAGGATGAAGATAATTCATCCTATGGACCTGGAATGCACTAAAAAGTTAATCCAATCTTTGTCGCTCGATTCCCAAAACTATTATTTTCTCATACTAATTACATGTTTTCTAAGGATCTTCCAAACGTATTTGTTTCAAACTTTCAGTAAATGTTACACAGTACCTTCTGCATAATTTAACACAGCCTTTTTCCAAAACACTGTATATTTTTGAATATATAAATAAAAAATTGCAAAAAAATGTTGTGAATTTTCATTACAATTGAAAAAAAAATCATCTTTAATAACTGAACTAAAATTTTGTAAAATCCCTGTGTTAAGTTGTAGCCCATATTCCAATAAATAATCTGTAAAAAGTTCGACTTCCTACCTCAAATACTTTGTGAGGAAAGATGTAATTTATAAGCGTTATTTTAACATTGCAAGTATAGGGCGTTCCAGAGCCCCTTAAACCATGGTGGATCTTTCCCTAAAACCTTACTCGGAACATGATTGTCTAGGGCATATTGAACGATGAATTTGAATTTTTTCCATTTTTCCTCCATATCTTCGTCTCATCACCGAATATTTGATGCTCACTGCTGAGATATTCTGAAATTTGTATCTTGTCACCCTTGCTGAGCAAATATGTCTTCCTACCTTTCTTAACATTTATTGTACGACCCGTCGTCATAGATGCTGTCACAGACTCATGATCACTGATACCTTCCTCTATGTTCAGGTCTGTTTGTTTCCAGGAGGTCTAAGACGCTACCCTCACGAGTTGGTTCTCTATCTGCTCAAGGTAATTTTCGGATGAGACATCCAGAACAATGCCACATGATTCCCTCTCTCTAGCACCAGTTTTGATGGCATAGCGCTCCCAATCTATACCTGGCAAGTAGATGTCACCCACTATTACAGCGGCATGATCAGGAAAATTACTAACGATATTCTGCAAGCTCTGTCTGAAGCGCTATACAACTTCACATCCTGACCCAGGTGGTCTATAAAAGCATCCGATCACCATTTTTGACCGTTCTTTGATACTCAATTTCACTCAGATTAATACACATTCGGAGTCCGTGATTACCTCTCTAGATTTTATCAAATTTTTTACTGCAATAAGCACGCCGCCACCATTGGCGACTAACCTATCCTTACGATAAACATTCCAGTCTAAACTTAGGCTTTTGTTGTCATTGACGTCTGGCTTCAACCAGCTTTTTGTTCCCAATGCTATCTGTGCATTATAACGTTCAATAAGCGATACTAATTCTGGGACCTTTCCTTGGATGCTCCTGCACTTAATTCCCACTGTAAAGTTCCCAGCTAGGGTAGCCAATTGCTCACAAACAGCCATTGATAATATCTTTACAGAAAAGTCCAATGAACAAAATTTTATCACAAAATCAGTAGTCAAGGGCCTCTCAGACCATGACATGCAGTTCCTTCTGTTAAATGTTAATACTGAACAGGATATAAAATTTGTTAAAGCTGAACTCAAGAAGGTAATCAATAAGCAAAAAATTGATCATTTTAGGACACTCCTCAGAGACATTCACAGGAGTGATGCTTACAGTGCTCATGGAATGAATGAAAAATATAACACTTTTGCTAACGAGGTACTTACCTTATTTGAACACTGTTTTCCTCCAAAACTAACCAAGGTCAGAGCAAAGCCTACAAAGAAGCTACGGAGTACTCAAGGAATAGAGGTATCTTGTAAAACAAAAAGAAAACTATCAGTCAGTCCGAAACAGTTCTGATGTTGATGCTATGGCACATTACAAGAAATACTGCGAAATATTAAAGACTATAATACAGACATTAAAGCAAATATATTACAAGGAAAAGATAGTCATATCAGATAACAAAATAAAGACAATATGGAATATAGTGAAGGAGGAGACCAGTAGAACCAGACATGAAGAGGGGCTAATAGTGTGTATAGTGTTGTAGAACTTTTTAACAAACATTTTATAACTGTTACTGAAAAGATGGGGTTGTCAAGTTCTGTAGATTCTGACATGGGATACCTTGGACCAGACATTTCAAGTAACTTCCATAATATGAATTTAACCCTCATTACCGCAGCAAAAGCAATGTCCATCATAAAATCTTTCAAATCAAAAACATGTAGTGGGTATGATGAAATATCAACAAAGTTAATTAAAGAATGTGATTTTGAGTTAGGTAAAATATTAAGCTATCTGTGTAACCAGTCGTTTATCAGTGGAATATCTCCTGAATGGTTGACATATGCTGAAGTTAAGCCACTGTTTCAGAAGGAAGATAAAGAAATAGCGTCAAATTTCCGTCCAAGTTCACTTTTGCCAGCATTCTCAAAACTTTTAGGAATGGTAATGTACAATTGCCTTTATAACCATATTATCACAAATAACATACTGTCAAAGTCGCAGTTCGGATTTCTAAAGGCTAGTGATACTGAGGTAGCTATCTACACTTGCAGTGAAAATTTACTTAATTCATTAGACAAAAAATTGCAGGCAACTGGCATATTTTGTGACCTGTCAAAGGCATTTGAGTCTGTAAATCACAATATCCTTTTAAGTAAATTAGAATATTATGGTGTTGTGGGAAATGCTGCAAAAAGGTTCAAATCTTATATCTATGACAGGAAACAAAGGGAGTTATTAAGAAAGAGACATGTATTAAGCTATCAGGCATCATCCAACTAGGAACTAATTACATGTAGGGTCCCACAAGGTTCTATCTTAGGGCCCTTACTTTTTCTTGTCTATATCAAAGATCTTTCATCAGTAAAAATACCAGATGCCAAGTTTGTTTTGTTTGCTGATGATACATACATTGCAATAAATAGCAAATTAAGTGTAGTCTTAGAAAGATCGGCTAATAAAATATTTGTGGACATTAATCAGTGATTCCTTGCCAATTCTTTGTCACTAAACTTTGAAAAAACACACTACATGCAGTTTAGAACTTGTAACGGGTGTCCCACGAGTATATGCCCAACATATGATGACAAGCAGATAGAAGAAGTGGACAGTGTTAAATTCTTGGTATTACAGCTTGATAATAAATTCAACATGGAGGAGCACACCACAGAACTGCTGAAGCATCCAAGCAAATCTCTATTTGCAATGCGAATTCTATCAGACACAGGGGAAATAAAAATGAAGATTCTGGGATACTATGCTTACTTTCACTTCATAATGTCATATGGGATTATTTTTTGGGGTAATTCATCAAGCCAAGCTAAAGTTTTCTGGGCACAAAAACGTGCAATAAGAGTTATATGTGGTGTGAACTCAAGAACATCCTGCAGAAGCCTGTTTAGGGAACTAGGGATACTATCTACTGCTTTCCAATATATGTATTCCTTAATGAAATTTATCGTTAAAAATCCATCACTTTTTCAAACCAACAACTCAGTTCATGGAATCAGTACTAGAAATAAGAATAATATTCACAAGGATTTAAAGTCACTTAGTCTTGTACAAAAAGGTGCGCATTATACAGGAACACACATTTTCAATTACTTGCCAACATCCATACAAACTCAACAACCAATGAAATTCAGTTTGAGAGAAGCCTAAAGGATTTATTGGTGGCCATCTCCTTCTACTCCAGTGATGAATTTCTCAGTAGAACCAACTGATTTTGTGTGTGTGTGTGTGTGTGTGTGTGTGTGTGTGTGTGTGTAAAGCACAATCTAACTTCTGCACCATTTCAGTGCAGTAATGCGTTCATTGTAAATAAGTATTGTAGTAGTTCTATTTTGTAGTTATTACCTTATAAATAAAAAAAAATTTAATTTTAAATTCAGTGCAATAATGCGAGTGTTGTAAAATGATCCTTTAATATAGTGTTCATTAAAAAAAAAAAAAAAAGACGATCATTCCACTTGGGACCTGTGGAATGTACATTAGCTTATTTGTTTTGCTTGTAAATATTTGTCATGTATTACTGTTTTTCTGGCATATCCTACATCCTGGAGGACCTCCTCACTATGGATCAATAGCAATGAAAGTTAATCTAATCTAATACTTCATCATAATAAACACATAGCATAATCAAATTCCTCACATAGCATCACTGTATTCTACATCTACATCCATAATCCGCAAGCCACCTGACGATGTGTGGCGGAGGGTACATTGAGTACCTCTGTCGGTTCTCCCTTCTATTCCATTCTCGTAATGGGCGCGGAATGAAAGATTGTCAGTATGCCTCTGTGTGGGTTCTAATCTCTCTGATTTTATTCCTCGTGGTCCCTTCGCGAGATATACATAGGAGGGAGCAATATACTGCTTGACTCCTCGGTGAAGGTATGTTCTCGAAAATTCAACAAAAGCCCTTACCGAGCTACTGAGCGTCTCTCTTCCAGAGTCTTCCACTGGAGTTTATCTATCACCTCCGTAACGCTTTCGCGATTACTAAATGATCCTGTAACGAAGCGTGCTGCTCTCCGTTGGATCTTCTCTATCTCTTCTATCAACCCTATCCAGTACGGACCATACACCGGTGAGCAGTATTCAAGTAGTGGGCAAACAAGTGTACTGTAACCTATTTCCTTTGTTTCCGGACTGCATTTCCTTAGGATTCTTCCAATGAATCTCAATCTGGCATCTGCTTTACCGACGATTAATTTTATATGGTCATTTCATTTTAAATCACTCCTAATGCCTACTCCCAGATAATTTATGGAATTAACTGCTTCCAGTTGCTGACCTGCTATATTGTAGCTAAATGATTAAGGATCCTTCATTCTATGTATTCGCAGCACATTACACTTGTCTACATTGAGATTCAATTGCCATTCCCTGCAACATGAGTAAAAAAAATGTTCAAATTTGTGTGAAATCATATGGGACTTACTGCTAAGGTCATCAGTCCCTAAGCTTGCACACTACTTAACCTAAATTATCCTAAGGACAAACACACACACCCTGCCCGAGGGAGGACTCGAACCTGCGCCATGACCAGCCTCAACAGTCCATGACTGCAGCGCCTCGACCGCTCGGCTAATCCCGCGCGGCACCATGAGTCAATTCGTTGGAGATCCTCCTGCATTTCAGTACAGTTTTCCACTGTCACAACCTCTCGATATACTATAGCATCATCCGCAAAAAGCCTCAGAGAACTTCCGATGTTATCCACAAGGTCATTTGCATATATTGCGAGTAGCAACGGTCCTACGATACTCCCCTGCGGCACACCTGAAATCACTCTTACTTCGGAAGATTTCTCTCCATTGAGAACGAGATGCTGCGTTCTGTTATCTAGGAACTCCTCAATCCAATCACACAGTTGGTCTGATAGTCCATATGCTCTTACTTGGTTCATTAAATGACTGTAAGGAACTGTCTCAAACGCCTTGCGGAAGTTAAGAAACATGGCATCTACCTGGGAACCCGAGTCTATGGCCCTCTAAGTCTCGTGGACGAATAGCTCGAGCTGGGTTTCACACGATCGTCTTTTTCGAAACCCATGCTGATTCCTACAGAGTAGATTTCTAGTCTCCAGAAAAGTCATTATACTCGAACATAATACGTGTTCCAAAATTCTACTACTGATCGACGTTAGAGATATAGGTCTATTGTTCTGCACATCTGTTCGACGTCCCGTCTTGAAAACGGGGATGACCTGTGCCCTTTTCCAATCTTTTGGAATGCTACGCTCTTCTAGATACCTACGGTACACCGCTGCAAGAATGGGGCAACTTCCTTCGCGTACTCTGTGTAAAATCCAACTGGTATCCCAACAGGTCCAGCGGCCTTTCCTCTTTTGAGCGATTTTAATTGTTTTTCTATCCCTCTGTCATCTGTTTCGGTATCTACCATTTTGTCATCTGTGCGACAATCTAGAAAGGAACTACAGTGCAGTCTTCCTCTGTGAAACAGCTTTGGAAAAAGGCATTTAGTATTTCGGCCTTTAGTCTGTCATCCTCTCTTTCAGTATCATTTTGGTCAGAGAGTGTCTGGGCATTTTGTTTTGATCCACCTACCGCTTTGACATAAGACCAAAATTTCTTACGATATTCTGCCAAGTCAGTACATAGAACTTATCTATCGAATACATTGAACGCCTCTCGCATAGCCCTCCTCACACTACATTTCGCTTCGTGTAATTTTTATTTGTCTGCAAGGTTTTGGTTATGTTTATGTTTGCTGTGAAGTTCCCTTTGCTTCTATAGTAGTTTTCTATCTCGGGTGTTGTACCGCGGTGGCTCTTTTCCATCTCTTACTATCTTGCTTGGCACATACTCATCTAATGCATATTGTACGATGGTTTTGAACTTTGTCCACTGATCCTCAACACTATCTATAGTTGAGATAAAACTTTTGTGTTGAGCCTTCAAGTACTCTGAAATCTGCTTTTTGTCACTTTTCCTAAACAGAAAAATCTTTTAAATCTGCTTTTTGTCACTTTTCCTAAACAGAAAAATCTTCCTAGCTTTTTTAGTATTTCTATTTGCGGCTGAAATCATCGATGCTGTAACCGCTGTATGATCGCTGATACCCTGTTCTGCGTTAACTGTTTCAAATAGTTCGAGTCTGTTTGTCACCAGAAGGTCTAATATGTTATCGCCAAGAGTCGGTTCTCTGTTTAACTGCTCAAGGTAGTTTTCTGATAATGCACTTAAAAAAGTTTCACTGGATTCTTTGTCCCTGCCACCAGTTATAAACGTTTGAGTCTCAGGGTCCATATCTGGAAAATTAAAATCTCCGACCAGAACTACAACATGGTCGGGAAATCTACTCGATACATTTTCCAAATTATCCTTCAGATGTTCTGCCACAACAGCTGCTGAGCCAGGGGGCCTACAGAGACATCCAATTACCATGTCTGACCCTGCTTTACTGTGACCTTCACCCGAATTATTTCACATTTCGGATCTCCGTCAATTTCCTTCGATACTATTGCACTTTTTATCGCTATAAACACGCCTCCCCCTTCACTGTTCAACCTGTCTCAGCGGTATACATTCCAATCATAACCGTATCTCTACATCATAATTCACGTCGTCGTCGTAATAATACACTACTGGTCATTAAAATTGCTACACCACGAAGATGACTTGCTACAGACGCGAAATTTAACCGACAGGAAGAAGATGCTGTGATACGCAAATAATTAGCTTTTGAGAGCATTCACACAAGCTTGGCGCCGGTGGCGACACCTACAACGTGCTGATATGAGGAAAGTTTCCAACCGATTTCTCATACACAAACAACAGTTGACCGACGATGCCTGGTGAAACGTTGTTGTGATGCCTCGTGTGAGGAGGAGAAATACGTACCATCACGTTTCCGATATTGATAAAAGTCGGATTGTAGCCTATCGCGATTGCGGTTTATAGTATCGTGACATTGCTGCTCCCGTTGTTCGAGATCCAATGACTGTTAGCAGAATATGGAATCGGTGGGTTCAGGAGGGTAATCCCAACGGCCTCGTATCACTAGCAGTCGAGATGACAGGCATCTTACCCGCACGGCTGTAACGGATCGTGCAGCCACGTCTCGATCCCTGAGTTAACAGATGGGGACGTTTACAACACAACAACCATCTGCACGAACAGTTCGACGACGTTTGCAGCAGCATGGACTACCAGCTCGGAGACCATGGCTGCGGTTACCCCTGACGCTGCATCACAGACAGGAGCGCCTGCGATGGTGCACTGGACGACGAACCTGGGTGCCCGAATGGCAAAACGTCATTTTGTCGGATGAATGCAGGTTCTGTTTACAGCATCATGATGCTCGCATCCATGTTTGGCGACATCGCGGTGAACGCACATTGGAAGCGTGTATTCGTCTTCGCCACACTGGCGTATCACCCGGCGTGATGATATGGGCTGCCATTGGTTACACGTCTCGGTCACCTCTTGTTCGCATTGACAGGACTTTGAACAGTGGACGTTGCATTTCAGATGTGATCCGATCCGTGGCTATACCCTTCACTCGATCCCTACGAAACCCTAAATTTCTGCAGGATAATGCATGACCGCATGTTGAAAGTGCTGTATGGGCCTTTCTGGATACAGAAAATGTTCGACTGTTGCCCTGGCCAGCACGTTCTCCAGATCTCTCACCAACTGAAAACGTCTGGCGAATGGTGGCCGAGCAACTGGCTAGCCACAAGACGCCAGTCACTACTCTTGATGAACTGTGGTATCGTGTTGAAGCTGCATGGGCAGCTGTACCTGTACACGCCATCCAAGCTCGGTTTGACTCATTGCCCAGGCTTATGAAGGCCGTTATTACGGCCAGAGGTGATTGTCCTCGGTACTGATTTCTCAGGATCTATGCACCCAAATTGCGTGAAAATGTAATCACATGTCAGTTCTAGCATAATATATTTGTCCAATGAATACCCGTTTATCGTGTGCATTTCTTCTCGGTGTAGCAATTTTAATGGCCAGTAGTGTAACATCATAACACATCACTCAGACCTCAAAATCGTCGTAGCTTCCTTTCAATAATCTCAAAAGCTGTGAAAAGAATGCTCTGTACTCGTTTCAATAGTGTCATCTACCTCAAACGTACTTCAAAAAATCATGATCCTATACAATATATAGCACTCAAAGCAATCGCAAGATCGCAGTGGTTCCGAAAATATATGTGAACAGTTCCCAGAATGCATACAAAGTACAATTTCACACATGCAAAGTAATCCACCTGTGTAATTACGTAGACACATGTCAGTGATGTAGTAAAAATGTTCATTTATCTCTGTTAAATGACCAGATTGCTGTGTAATTCTGTGTTAGAGAAATATGGTACCGATGCGTAAAACTGTATAGGCAAGTTCCATATTAGCTAGGTACACGAATGGTACACAAAGTAGGCGTACCCCCTTGGGGGATAATGTAATTATACCTCAGGTCTTATAGACTAAAACTGCGGACTGAAATGTATCACCGAAAAACTTCTCTGTATCATTGTAGTTAAAAAATACTTCTAATAATGTTTCATTTACAAAAAGTAATCACTTAAATGGGTGTCACATAACGCTAAACTGTACTTCTTGCTGTATGAAAATTTCTGTCATTGCTTAACTATAAAAATGTGCCAAGTGTTGTGGTTATCGTCGTTACTAAGCAAAGTTCTCCAGAAATCAATGTACTTACCTTGTCATACACAAAAGTAATGTGCTATGACTATATATATCGTAGTTAATACAGTCACTGCCGTCCTTGAAAATACTGTACTGTAACATATGTTGTGTTACTAAAATAACTGTCTCATTGTAGCCATGCCAGAAAAGTTATTCCTAAAACGTGTTTTACTTTACAGAAGAGCTTAGAAAAACTAAGCAGACATAAAACAGATACAGCGTAAAAGCAATAACGAAAATTGTGTGTCTCATTAGTAGCTTCGTAATATAATCGTGTAGCTGTGAAACAAACTAAATACTGTGAATTCTCAGAAACTACTTTAATTAAAAATGTCTTTTCAAGTAAACCTAAATCTTGCTGTAAAACCTCATTAGCAGTATATGTTCCATGAATGTGAGCATTATGGTCGTGACGTAATATTGAAACTGACAAGCAAAAATGTACATAAATGGTTTTACATGACAAATATGGCGTAATCTTTTAATTTTCTTAGTACGCAGAGTTTCAGCTTCAACGCAATTAGCATGTGCTATACGCCGGATCCTGTAAGGTCCATTGAAAACCAGAAAAAAAATTGTGACCCAAATGTTTCTTCTTATGTGACAATGAATCGGCTTTAACAAGAACTTTTTGACCGATGTGCAGTTTCTTTGCATTTGTCTTACCGTTTAGTATTCTCCTTTTGTCTGGAGCAGAATTTATATTTTTCACAGCCAAATCAATTATGTCTTTACGTCGAAGTTTACGTGTACTGGGAAAATGTACAACGACTCTGATTCTGTTCGGTGGTTCCTCATTTCTCAGTACAAGTAGTAGTAGAATGATATTCTGCCTTACCGCAGGTCTTGTCATGGGTTTAGCCTCTTCCACTTTTGTCTGCCCATAGCCAGTCTTTTCATTTCTCAATATTTGTCTCCTTTGATATTGTCCAGCATTTGATATCTTCTTATCCTCTTCCCCATTTTCCCTCCACCATTCCTTCTATTCCTTCCTTCAATAAACAGTCCCTCCCCAAACAATGTCCAATCCAGCTCCGTTTTCTCTTTCTGATGACTTTCAGCATGTTTCTATCTTCTCCAACTCTGCTTAATACTTCTTCATTCCGTACTCGGTCTTCCCATTTCACTTTTTCCATTCTTCTACATATTCACATCTCTAGTGCCTCCAATCTTCTTTCATCCTCCTTCTTAAATGTCTAGGTCACCGCACCATACAGAGCAACGCTCCAGATGTAACATTTGCCAAGTCTTTTACTCAGATCTTTGTTTAGTGGTCCGCAAAGTAATTTCTGCTTCCTCTTGAATTCTTCTTTTGCCATTGCAATTCTTTTCCTAATTTCTGTTGAGCAATACATATCGTCCATTATTATACTTCCCAAGTAACTGAAGTTATTCACATGCTCTATTTCCTCTCCCCCCTATTTTCATACGGCATTCTCTCCCCTTTACACCAGTTACCATGCTTTTCGTTTTCTTGTTGTTAGTCTTCATTCCATATTCTTCTAATTTTGTGTTTAGATCATCTAACAGTTGTTCCAACTCTCTTGCACTCTCTGCCACCATAACCATGCCGTCTGCAAATCCTATACGCTCCACTCTCTGACCTCCTATACAGACTCCTCTCCTTCCATCAAAACTTTCGTTAATAATTTCATCCAGATAGATATTGAACAGTGTTGTTGATAAACAACAACCTTGTCTTACACCTCTTCCCAGTTCAGTTTCTTCACTCATCACATCTCCTATTCTTATTCGTGCTCTCTGGTTCAAATATAAATTTCTAATTAGCCATCTATCCCTCCAGTCAACTCTTTGTTTCCTTAGGATTTCCATCAGTTTGTCCGTCTGTCCCATCTGATACAGTCAAAAGCCTCAGTGAACACAACATACACCTTCCTTTTCTTCTCCATGTACCTCTCTCCTATCACTCTCAGTAGCCCAATGGCATTTCTAATTCCTACTCCTCGCCTAAAACCAAATTGTTCGTCTCCTACTAAGCAATTCAGCTATCAATATAACCTTCTGCTGAGCGTCCTCAGCAAGGCTTCGGCTGGATGCGATATCCGGCTCACTGTTCTATCTTCCTCACACTTTTTGCCGTTTTTTTTCTGTTGGTATTAAGATCTTTCTGTAAAGTCCTTTGCCCATTTTCCTGTCATGTATATTTGATTATATAATTCAATCAACTCCCTTTTCCCTTCTTTCTCCAATGACTTTAACAGTTCCGCAGGAATCTCATCAGTTGTCATTGCCTTTCCATTTTCATCTCCTTCATAGATGCTTCAATCTCACTAGTTAGTGTTGCATTTCCTTTGTCATCATCTCAACTTTATATTCTTCTTCTATCCCAAGCTCTTCTTCACTTGGTCGGCTGTCTGCAACGTTTAGCCATTTTATATATTCTTCCCATCTTCTCATTATTTCTTGAGGTTCACTCACCATTTTGCCATCTGTTGCCTCTACTTCCTTTAGTCCATTGTTGTTTCTCTTTTCCCTGAATGTCAAATCCATTGCTTATTTTTACATCAAAACATATTTTCCTTCTTTCTCTAATTTCTCTACCTTGTCACAATTTTCTGTCAGCCATTTCTCCTTTGCTTTTTTTGTGTCCCTTCTTAGTTCATTATTTAACCTCCTGTAGTTGTGCTTCCCTTCTTCTGTGTTTACAGTTTTCATTTCTTGCGGTCATCCATCTTGGTTATCATATCTGGTGTTACCCATTCTTTCTTTACTTTTTTCCTCTCCTTGACTCCAAGCGTTTCCTAAGCTGCGTTTTTGATCCCATTTTTAAAACGATTATCTTCCTTCTGTGAATTCCATTTCCTGTCCTTGCATCATGATTTCGCAATATGCATTCTCTAATTTTTCACAGTTGCCTTTGTCTTTTAGTTTCTCAAAGTTAATGTGCACCCTTTCCTGTCCTTTTCAATTTAACTAGAAACTCAGCTGCTACTAATATATGATCTGAATAAATATCTGCCCCTTGATAGCTTTTGACAGTCTTTAGGCATTTCGGTATCTTTGTTGTATCATTATGTAATCAATTTGATATCTTTTGTTGTCAAATCGAGATATCCAAGTATACCGTCTGTGGGGCGGCTGTTAGAGGATTTACTGTTGAATAAATGTTTGAATGTAGAAATACTGCATTCCTTGCCGTTTTAACCATATGTGGGGCGGCTGGTTGGAATTAATTGTTATATAAGTGTTCCTATTATTTATGCCGTTGTTTTGCCGTTCTCAACATTGGCTCTCTAACTACAATATTGGCAACCAGAAAGTGATTAGCAAAACGTGAAGCGTGTAATTAGATTTTCCTAGTGCCCACTTCATCTGAGAAACACACTTATAGCTGCAGCTTATAGCTCTGAGGAATTAAGAGATTGTCTGGGATTCATAATCAAAAACGATTTTCTAAAAATAATTCAGTATATTCTGAAAGTCACAGATAAAAAAAAAAAGAATCCACACAATCTAACTAACAGAGCAGTTCAGAGTCTAATGCGCTGATGCAACTATAACTGTCCAAATTAAATGTTTAAGTGAATGCTCGCCATAATTTGATGATAATGTTCATCAAACGCCACGCTAAATAATGGTAGAATGTCTGTCCCGCGACGGCACGTGAAAATACGACATACGCAAACTGAAGATAGATAATTAAAGTCAACCCAGAATTAACACTTCACTCGAAAATGATTTCATGGTTACGCGTATCCCGAGTAACTTAATACGGCATCCGGGGCTGTTTATAGCAATGATACCGACGCGACGCGACTCCCGACACAAATGGTGTGCTATTCAGTGTCTGGAGAGAACTGGGGCCTTGCCTGCTCGCGCAGCGTTCTTATATATAAAGCCGCGGTGCGGACGGCTAAAGGCCTGGCCAGACAGAATGCGGCCTGCCGCACCGGCCGCCGCCGGGTTGTCACAGATTACAGATTCGCCGCAAGCCGGAGCGGCTGCTTGCCTCTGTTGGCGCACTCAGCTGCTCTGCTGTCACACTAGAAGCAGCGGCGCGAGGCGGTTTTTGTCTTTCAGCTCGTGGTGCATGCACACAGAAAGACTTGTAGTGGAGGTGAGAGAATACAACTTTTTGTATGATACACGCGATCCTGATTTGGAGGTAGAATACATTTGTCCTCGATATACTCTTGATAGAAAGCTGAATAGTGTTGTCACTGTGACGTCCATAACTTCCAATATCAACTACTGTAAACTCGGTAGTATGGATCAACGATTGCCAGGAGAACTAGCGAAAAGAACTGTTTGTAACAGAAGAACTGGGAGCCACTATCCTTCGGGTATTTTAACCTGATAGCCTTTCCGTCTATGCTTCCAAGGCAGTTCGGAAACCTCCAGTTCTATAAATCCTTCTTCAGGTTTCTTCCACATCTCTGTTGTAGTAGTAAGATACTTGGGCTGTAGAACAGTCCATATTGCCTGGCACACTTGTTTCACAATACCTGAGACTGTTGAACATCCTAACCGAAAAGAAAAAGCTATGGTCTGGTGACTGTCGCCTGTAGTCAAGTATCTGGAAAAGATTAAAATCAATGCCGATAGAACGAATAGATAAGTTAACGACCAAATATATGTTTGTTTAAATTCAATGACAATGTTATGAATACAATCAAGTAAAGCAATCTATTAAGTAGAAAGTTCTCTCTAGCGGGACATACGGAACTAGATGTTACTATCGTTTGCTGTATTCGTAAACACTGCAGATAAATTTATCACTCCACTCGTAACTACGTTGTGGGATAGCACTTTCTTCCGCCAAATCTTTCATATGATACAGCAAAACTAAAATGGAATAAATTATACGACTTCTGTTTGAAGCACAAATAGTCCACAAATGGTAAAACTTACCTCAAACAAATGGCTAGTCTGTGCCTTGTATCAATCGGCTTTCTCCAGTTCGTTGTGCACTTCTCGGTGCTACCTTTTTATCAGGCGATGCAGTTCCTTGTGAAATCTTATGGGACTTAACTGCTAAGGTCATCAGTGCCTAAGCTTACACACTACTTAACCTAAATTATCCTAAGGACAAACACACTCACCTATGCCAGAGGGAGGACTCGAACCTCCACCGGGACCAGCCGCACAGTCCATGACTTCAGAGCCTTACACCGGAGACATTCTCGCGACATACGAAAATATTTGAAGAACCTATCTTCGTCAGACTCTAGATGGTATTCTCTTAAGCTTTCTCTCTTGCTATTAATGTCGTGCGCCCAACATCTCCTCTTCTTGGTGCTATTTCGTATCGGTTGTGCGAGCTACTCATTTCTGTACTTTAAGCTTAATAATGTGGTTCGGCCCTTTCCACAGTGTAACAGCTGACACATCAAGAGTCCCTGCGGCCGGCCGGCCGGCCGTTGCCTGTGTGGCGTCCCTGGCCACTGACAGTCGTGTGAAGTTAGCACCCCTTTTTCGAGAAATATACATTTTTTTCAGAGTTCTTGATAGATATGGCATAGTTCTAGAGTTCTTTGTACAAAATTTCAATAGTTCTGCAGAATTTAGCGAAGAAAACAACAAAATTCGAAAAAATTTTCGTATCGAAAACGTTCTTTGGCAATTTCCGCAAAATGTAAATAAGTACAAGAGTTCTGAGCACAGTTCTGAATAGAGCTCCAAGAGTTCTTTCGAAAATCCAAGTAACATTTTTTTGTGCAGCTAATAGTTTACGAGATAATTGCATTTTAATGAGAAAATCTTTTCACTTACTGTGAAGTTGGCACCCCTTTTTTCAGAAATATATATTTTTTTCAGAGTTCTTGATAGATATGGCATAGTTCTAGAGTTGTTTGTACAAAATTTCAATAGTTCTGCAGAATTTAGCGAAGAAAACAACAAAATTCGAAAAAATTTTCGTATCTAAAACGTTCTTTGGCAATTTCCGCAAAATGTAAATAAGTACAAGAGTTCTGAGCACAGTTCTGAATAGAGCTCCAAGAGTTCTATCGAAAATCCAAGTAACATTTTTTTGTGCAGCTAATAGTTTACGAGATAATTGCATTTTAATGAGAAAATCTTTTCACTTACTGTGAAGTTGGCACCCTTATTTTTAGAAAGATATATTTTTTCAGAGTTCTTGATAGATATGGCATAGTTCTAGAGTTCTTTGTACAAAATTTCAATAGTTCTGCAGAATTTAGCGAAGAAAACAACAAAATTCGAAAAAATTTTCGTATCGAAAACATTTTTTGTCAATTTTCGTAAAAATTAAACTTGTACAACAGTTCTGAGGACAGTTCTGAACAGAACCCCAAGAGCTCTATCGAAAATCCCAACAACATTTTTCTATGGCGATAATGGTTTGAGATAAATTGATTTAATATGGGACACACTTTCTTTACGGAAAATATAAATATATTCGTACAACAGTTCTGATGACAGTTCTGGACACCACGTGAAGAGTTCTATCGAAAATCCTAGTGAAATTTTTTTGTGCAGGTAATAGTTTAAGAGGTAATTGCAACTTAATTAAGAATTCCATAAGAGCTCCTACTGTGAAGCTGGCACCCTTTTTTTCACAAATGTATACTTTTTTCAGATTTCTTGATAAATATGCCATAGTTCTAGAGTTCTTTGTACAAAATTTCAATAGTTCTGCAGAATTTAGCGACGAAAACAATATTCGAAAAAATTTTCGTATCGAAAATATTCTTCGTCAATTTTCGCAAATTGTTAATAAGTACAACAGTTCTGAGCACAGTACTGAACAGAACTCCAAGAGTACTATCGAAAACCCAAGTAACATTTTTTTGACCAGCTAATAGTTTACGAGATAATTGCAATTTAAGGAGAAAATCTTTTGACTTACTGTGAAGTTGGCACCCTTTTTTTCAGAAATGTATACTTTTTTCAGAGTTCTTGATAGATATGCCATAGTTCTAGAGTTCTTTGTACAAAATTTCAATAGTTCTACAGAATTTAGCGACGAAAACAATATTCGAAAAAATTTTCGTATTGAAAACATTCTTCGTCAATTTTCGCAAATTGTAAATAAGTACAACAGTTCTGAGCACAGTTCTGAACAGAACTCCAAGAGTTCTATCGAAAAGCCAAGTAACATTTTTTTGTGCAGCTAATAGTTTACGAGATAATTGCATTTTAATGAGAAAATCTTTTCACTTACTGTGAAGCTGGCACCCTTTTTTTTAGAAATATATATTTTTTTCAGAGTTCTTGATTGATATCGCATAGTTCTAGAGTTCTTTGTACAAAATTTCAATAGTTCTGCAGAATTTAGCGAAGAAAACAACAAAATTCGAAAAAATTTTCGTATCAAAACAATTTTTGTCAATTTTCGTAAAAATTAAACTTGTACAACAGTTCTGAGGACAGTTCTGAACAGAACCCCAAGAGCTCTATCGAAAATCCCAACAACATTTTTCTATGGCGATAATGGTTTGAGATAAATTGATTTAATATGGGACACACTTTCTTTACGGAAAATATAAATATACTCGTACAACAGTTCTGATGACAGTTCTGGACACCACGTGTAGAGTTCTATCGAAAATCCTAGTGAAATTTTTTTGTGCAGGTAATAGTTTAAGAGGTAATTGCAACTTAATTAAGATTTCCATAAGAGCTCCTACTGTGAAGCTGGCACCCTTTTTTTCAGAAATATATATTTTTTTCAGAGTTCTTGATAGATATGGCATAGTTCTAGAGTTCTTTGTACAAAATTTCAATAGTTCTGCAGAATTTAGCGAAGAAAACAACAAAATTCGAAAAAATTTTCGTATCGAAAACGTTCTTTGGCAATTTCCGCAAAATGTAAATAAGTACAAGAGTTCTGAGCACAGTTCTGAATAGAGCTCCAAGAGTTCTTTCGAAAATCCAAGTAACATTTTTTTGTGCAGCTAATAGTTTACGAGATAATTGCAATTTAAGGAGAAAATCTTTTCACTTACTGTGAAGTTGGCACCCTTTTTTTCAGAAATGTATATTATTTTCAGAGTTCTTGATAGATATGGCATATTTCTAGAGTTCTTTGTACAAAATTTCAATAGTTCTGCAGAATTTAACGAAGAAAACAACAATACTCGAAAAAAATTTCGTATAGCAAACATTCGTTATTAATTTTCGCAAAAAGTAAATTCGGACAACAGTTCTGAGGGCAGTTGTGAACAGAACCCCAATAGTTCTATAGAATATCATAATTACACTTTTTTGTGCAACTAACACATTACGATATAATTGCAATTTAATTAGGGAACCTCTTCACTTACTGTGAGGTTGGAATCCTTTTCTACAGAAATATATATATATTTTCAGAGTTCTTGATAGAAATGTCATAGTTCCAGAGTTATTTGTACAAAATTTGAATAGTCCTGCATAATTTAGCGAAAAGAACAACAATATTCGAAAAATTTTTCGTATCGAATACATTCTTTGTCAATTTTCGCAAAAAGGTAAATTCGTACAACAGTTTTGAACAGAACACCAAGAGCTCTATCGAAAATCCTAATAACATCTTTTTGTGGCGATGATAGTTTATACGGTAACTGCTTTGATGTTAGACCCACTTTCTCCACAGAAAAAGTAAATTCGTTCAACAGTTTTGATGAACAGTTCTGGTTAACACGTCGAGACTTCTATCTATAATCATAATAACATTTTTTGTGGTTGTAATAGTTTGTATGGTAATTGATTAATTGTGGGGCACTCTTACTCAAAAAAAAAAAAAAAATTGTGTCTGTTAGTATGCTCTGATGCCAGCTCTGGATAGCATTGTAAGAGTTCTATCTAAAAAACTAGTAACATATTCTGTGCAGGTAATTGTTTATGTAGTAACTGCCATTATTAAGGAATGCTTATGAGCATTTCCCGTGAAGTTTGAACCCCTTTTACGATAAATATAAATTTTTTTCACAGTTCTTGATATATATGCAATAGTTCTAGATTTCCCTGGTCAAAACACGAATAGTTCTATAGAATTTCGGGAAGAAAACAATAACACGGCAAAATTTTGGTATGGTAAAAAATTATTTGTCAGTTTGGAAAAAATAAATTTGTATAACAGTTCTGTTGGCAGTTCTGGATAGCACCGGAAGAGTTGCATTGAAAATGATAAGAACATTTTTGTGGTGATAATAGTTTATACAATAATTGTTTTAATCTGATACTCACTTTATCTAATATAGCAAAATTCGTAGAATAGTTCTGATGACAGTTCTGAATATCACCCACAGAGTTCTACCAAAAACTATAATAACATTATTTGTGACGATGACATTATATGAGATAATTAATGTGGGACTCACTTTTGTCATGTAAAAGTAATAAATTCGTACAAAAGATCTGACGGCATTTCTTAATACGACCCTAAGAGTTCTACCGACAACTGTAATAACATTTTTTGTGGGGATAACAGTTAATGAGATAATAGCATTTTCGAGAGACCCACTTAGTCTACATTATAATAAATTGGCACAACCCTTTTGCTGCCAGTTCTGGATAGCACCGAAAGAGTTCTTTTAAAAACCCTCATAACATTTTTATGGTGCCAGTAGATTATGAAATAGATAGTGTGTTCACTCTGCAGTGGGTGTGCGCCGATGTGAAACTTACTGGCAGATAAAAACTGTGTGCCGGACCGGGTCTCTAACCCCAGGCTGTCACCAAAGAATATCGTCACAATATCCTTTCGTCCAGGAGTGCTTCTTCTGCAATTTTCGTAGGACAACTTCTACGAAATTGGGAACGCAGGAGATGAAGTACTGCTGGAAGTACAGCTATGAGTACGATCGTAAATTCTCACTTTTATTTTGGAAAACCGAAAATCGAAAACCGGATGTATATTCTACTAAATACAAAAAGTCTAAATGTTCAGCACTATACAAATGCCAGTACACCTTCTTAAGACTGACTGTAGTAACTGTAGGTGGAAGCGTGGGATGTGCACGCTTAGATGATTCAAGGAGAGAAGGCTCGTCAGTGCAAAACAAACAGATGGCTGAGAGAGCAGATACATTCACACGCGCCACTAACCAGATGGTGTCACACCTGTCGAGAATCGCACCAGAGGTACAATGAGCTGTGGTGGAGTGCTGTTGGCGTGGTTACCATGCAACTTACTTGATGGGCATCAATACACCGTTATATTAATGTACAATACTTGAGAAACAATGTCATTCACACACTCCGAGTTCCTTATCACTCAGTACTAGACTAAATTACCGGCCTGGTGATAAGCAGCCTATGTACCTCACCGACTACACATCTTCATGTTATAAGAAAAAAAAGAGAAAAATACCAAAGGACACAAAATATGAATCCGGATAAACCGGAAATCCGGATTATTGAGGACCAAATAAACGAGGTTCTTATTTACAAATTTCGAACTTCTTATTAACTTTAATACTGTATCCCATCAACATTATAACACCTCTATCAGTCATGTATTGAATTAGGATTTAAACATACTACTTAGTTAGTTTGTACGATATATTCAGTAAATATACTTACATTTATATACATTGTAAAGACTTTTAACTCTCGCTGTAGTGTAACTCATCAAACTTCCACACTTCCTTTCTAACTAGAACAAATGCTTGCAACAATATTAACGACATCAATTTCAAATTTATTCGTTACACACAGCACATGTTTTTATGTATCCTAGCGGCTGGTGATGTTGCAATATAACTTTCATCCATGAGGGTCCTGGGTATATTTTTAGCTGTTAGTGGGTCCTGGATGTCATGAGAGTTCAAAACAATTACTGTTTTACGCGATAAAATTCATCTGGTTCTTCCTGATTCTAAAAATATACACTTCATGTGTGCCTTTCATTGTTGTATGTATGATTCAGTATCGACGCTAATGCTCTCTTGATGAGATATGAGCCGATTGCTCGTTTTTATCCACTGTGCCCTTTCGTATTTCATTTCAGCGATTAGTTTATTTGTTTATCAACGTAGTAAGTAGTACAAAGCTAATCCAGAATGTAAACTGCACTTAAATTCTGTTTGAACTGTTTAATAGTCAGTGTCCGCTGTCTGAACGTCAAATATCAGATTAATACACTGCGCCTCGTTGCGTTATTTTATAGGAATTTTATTATTTTAAGTGGGAAGTACTAGATAATGTTGAAGAAATTCGAAGCATATTGTTCGAAGAGCATAATATTATTCGAAATTTACCTGTACCAATAGGTGCAGCCAAAGCAGCATTTGTGATGCTGTAATTACCTCATAGATAACGATATTTGTCTATTGTAGTTTTGTATTCCAATCAGAATTTTGAGAGCATCAAAGCCTCATTTCAGCGTGAGAGAGGGGTAAAATCAATAGATGATATTGAATTGAAAGCCTTCATCAGTCTCTTGTTTTTAATTGTTGTTAACAAAAGTAACAGATAAAGCCTGGAAGATCTGTGTGGAACTGATGGTGATGGCATTGAAAAATTTCACCTCGCAAACGAACATAAAACGTTTCAAATTTATTCTGGAGAGACTTAGATTTTACAGTCGCGCTATTCGTGATGAAAGGAGACAATTAGACAAGCTAACAGCTATTCGGGAAATATTTACTGTGTTTGTACGCAACTACCACAAATCTTACACCCTTGGAGAAAATGTTACAGTAGGCAAGAAGCTGGAAGGATTCTGTGGAAGGTACAGTTTTCGCCAATATGTATCAATCAAAACAAACGAGTATGGATTCTTAAGTGTGGATTCTTAAGTATTTTACCTGTACAATTTGGAAATATACGCTGTGTTGCAACCAGAAGGATTTACCAACTGAGCAATAAACAATTTGATGTTGTTCTGTGACTGTGTAAACCTATATATCAGTCAGGTCGAAATGTGAAAGCGGACAACTGGTTTACTAGTACTGGAATGATAATAGAGCTATGAAGGGAGAGTTTTTCTTTTGTTGGCATGATGAAGAAAAACAAGTGTGGAGATTTCTCTAGAGTTTGCTATCAGTAAAAGAAGGGCTGCCCACATTTCCTTTTTTGACTTCCACAAGACTGAACTCTAGTTTCCTCCGTACCTAAAAGGGGAAGTGAGTGATCCAGGCATCACGTTTGCATGAAGATAATTCGATAGATGCTGACATTGTAGATAAACGGAAGCCATCCACCGTAAATTTTAAAATAGCGTTAAGTGTGGTATTTTCACAGCGGATAAGCCGAATGCTTTGTACAACGCTGCAAGAAATGTGCGCCGCTGGTCAATGGTTGAATTTTTGTGATGATCAGTACAGTTGGAATCTATGCACAAGTGATTTATTGTGGCAACAGGAAGAATTGTATCAAAAGGAAAGGGTTCCTGAATCAGCTTTGTTATACAATGTTGTTTTCTTCGCTAAATTCTGCATAACTATTGAAATTTTGTACAAAGAACTCTAGAACTATGACTTATCTATCAAGAACTCTGAAAAAAATATATATTTCTGAAAAAAAGGGTGCCAGCTTCACAGTAGGAGCTCTTATGGGGTTCTTAATTAAGTTGCGATTACCTCGTAAACTATTACCTGCACTAAAAAATTCTACTAGGAATTTCGATAGAACTCTTCACGTGGTGTCCAGAACCGTCATCAGAACTGTTGTACGAATATATTTATATTTTCTGTAGAGAAAGTGTGTCCCATATTAAATCAATTTATCACAAACTATTATCGCCATAGAAAAATGTTATTAGGATTTTCGATAGAGCTCTTGGGGTTCTGTTCAGAATTGTCCTCAGAACTGTTGTACCAGTTTAATTTTTGCGAAAATTGACAAAAAATTATTTCGATAGAAAAATTTTTTCGAGTATTGTTGTTTTCTTCCCTAAATTCTGCAGAACTATTGAAATTTTGTACAAAGAACTCTAGAACTATGGCATACCTGTCAAGAATTGTGAAAGAAATATACATTTCTGAAGAAAAGGGTGCCAACTTCACAGTAAATGAAAAGATTTTCTCCTTAAATTGCAATTATTTCGTAAACTATTAACTGCACAAAAAAAATGTTAATTGGGTTTTCGATAGAACTCTTGGAGTTATGTTCAGAACTGTGCTCAGAACTGTTGTACTTATTTACAATTTGCGAAAATAGACGAAGAATGTTTTCGATACGAAAATTTTTTCGGATATTGTTTACGTCGCTAAATTTTGCAGAACTATTGAAATTTTGTACAAAGAACTCTAGAACTATGGCATATCTATCAAGAAATCTGAAAAAAGTATACATTTCTGAAAAAAAGGGTGCCAACTTCACAGTAAGTGAAAAGATTTTCTCCTTAAAATGCAATTATCTCGTAAACTATTAGCTGCACAAAAAAATGTTAATAGGGTTTTCGATAGAACTCTTGGAGTTCTGTTCAGAACTGTGCTCAGAACTGTTGTACTTATTTACAATTTGCGAAAATTGACGAAGAATGTCTTCGATACGTAATTTTTTTGAAATATTGTTTTCGTCGCTAAATTTTGCAGAACTATTGAAATTTTGTACAAAGAACTCTAGAACTATGGCATATCTATCAAGAAATCTGAAAAAAGTATACATTTCTGAAAAAAAGGGTGCCAACTTCACAGTAAGTGAAAAGATTTTCTCCTTAAAATGCAATTATCTCGTAAACTATTAGCTGCACAAAAAAATGTTAATAGGGTTTTCGATAGAACCCTTGGAGTTCTGTTCAGAACTGTGCTCAGAACTGTTGTACTTATTTACAATTTGCGAAAATTGACGAAGAATGTCTTCGATACGAAATTTTTTTCGAATATTGTTTTCGTCGCTAAATTTTGCAGAACTATTGAAATTTTGTACAAAGAACTCTAGAACTATGGCATATCTATCAAGAAATCTGAAAAAAGTATACATTTGTGAAAAAAAGGGTGCCAACTTCACAGTAAGTGAAAAGATTTTCTCATTAAAATGCAATTATCTCGTAAACTATTAGCTGCACAAAAAAATGTTACTTGGATTTTCGAAAGAACTCTTGGAGCTCTGTTCAGAACTGTGTTCTGAACACTTGTACTTATTTACATTTTGCGGAAATTGCCAAAGAACGTTTTCGATACGAAAATTTTTTCGAGTATTGTTGTTTTCGTCGCTAAATTCTGCAGAACTATTGAAATTTTGTACAAAGAACTCTAGAACTATGCCATATCTATCAAGAACTCTGAAAAAAATATATCTTTCTGAAAAAAAGGGTGCCAACTTCACAGTAAGTGAAAAGATTTTCTCATTAAAATGCAATTATCTCGTAAACTATTAGCAGCACAAAAAAACGTTACTTGGATTTTCGAAAGAACTCTTGGAGCTCTGTTCAGAACTGTGTTCTGAACTCTTGTACTTATTTACATTTTGCGAAAATTGCCAAAGAACGTTTTCGATACGAAAATTTTTTCGAATATTGTTGTTTTCTTCGCTAAATTCTGCAGAACTATTGAAATTTTGTAGAAAGAACTCTAGAACTATTCCATATCTATCAAAAACTCTGAAAAAAATGTGTATTTCTCGAAAAAGGGGTGCTAACTTCACACGACTGCCACTGACTGGCCCGGCCTGCCGCTGCGCCGTTCGTCGCAGCGGCAGGCCGGATTCTGTCTGGCCAGGCCTTAAGGGAACGCCTGATCAAATCGGCTCTCCCGACTAGCCGCTGGGCTAGTAATGCACCACATTAAGTTATTGAATAAATCATAGCTTCTTTTGCTGATGGCGGATGAAGCTCTCAATTTAAATGTGCATTCAGCACACAGGTAAGTAATCATAATAAAAGTTTGACGTGGCTAAGTTAAATATTTTGGGCGAGAGAATTAATTTAATTACACTGGACGCAGTAGACGAGCTCTGAACTTGCCCTTTGGAGATACGCTATCGCTATAGTTTTATAGTTATTCAAATGAAACTTCTCACATCTTTATGGTTATAACGGATCTCCATTCTACTTAAATATAAACATCCTAGCCTTATTTATTAGCCTACTTAATCTATCTTGCTTCCTTAATTTTTAAGACAAAAACCAGAAAATTATGAATTTCAACTAAAATTTTAATTTGTGAGATCCAAAGTACTGTTTCTATTAAATTATTATGGAAAAGGAATCTAAATATAAATTTTTAAGTGTCTAGCTCTTTTCTGTTGCGCCAATGATTTTTACAGAAAAACGTCCAAGTTTCGAAAATGGTTAAAGTTATCGAACTGATATTCAACACATATTAATTTAGTATTACTCCTGACATGCTAGAACCGTTTCAGGTTATTCACTTGATTTTTAAAGTATTGCGCAACATTTATGACGTCAGAGCTAGTTACAGCGGACTGGCTGGCACACAATGGAAAGACTGATGTGAATTTACTACGGCGTGAGTAGGCTGCTTCCCTACATCACCCTCTACTTAAATTTTTTGTTTTTGAATGTTAATGAACGAAAAAAAATTTAATTACAAAAATGGGAACCTAGAGTACAGCTTAACTTCCTATGAAAATTAAAATTGAAATGTAAACATGTAGAAATATTAAAAGAAAACTGATTACCTACTTTAATTATTTAAATTGCGGGCATGTTCACTGCCTCTCAAGCAATATTATCCCTCAAAATTTAAGCAAAATCAATGAAACACTTTGGCATACATATTGCCTTAGACAAACGATCACATAAAAATAAGTAAAATTATGAAAATCTTAAATTCATTAAATACATTTTTACATACACAAATTCAAAGAAAATTACACAGTTATTGAAGATACGTAAACAGATGATTATATCTTAGCTGTCTTTTCTAAACCTGAAAGAAAATTTCACAAATTATTTTTACACACGTGGTTGTAGCCGCTTTGGCTGGCGTTCTACAGTTTCATGCACAAGGGTAGAGGAGGGGAAGCTGCTATGGTATGCGTCCTTCACGTTCACTTTAAATTACATGGGGAAAGGGGAGGGGTCACTGTGAGTTGTGTCCAAGTCACTCCACGCTTTCACGCAGCTACCAGGCTGCCATTATCTGGTTTGTCCTGTAGAACAAACAAAAAGAGTGCCTCAGACTCTGTTCACTTATTATCTAAGGGTGGGTCACAATGAAATGGGGGTACATACATTTTATCCTTCAATATTTTTCTGGAACAAAGTTAACAGAACTTTTTCAATTTTACTCTCGTGGTTACTTAATTGTCATAAAACCGGTAAACAAATGGCTCAAAACGTCGTTAGTCATGTACTAGAGAAAATTTATGCTCAAGGCATACAATCATGAATCCTATTTAATCTCAATTTATCATTTCTGGGCCGGAACACTGAACCAATGCTCGGTACATTCCTGATACATTTGCATTTTATTCATTTAGTTGACTCATCTTTAATTGCCTTATTCTTAGAGATAGTATGAGTATATTTGATTAGCAGTTGTTTTCTCAGCTTCTTTGTACATGTGAGTAACTTTTGGTAATAGTACAGTTCTCAGTGTTCAAAACACACTACGTTTGGTTGACTACAAAATCCACTTATTGGTCCTCTGCTGCTGTGTCAGTTCCACATTTGCAATTATGTACTTACTTCATCGAAGTGTATTTATGCTGAGCTATAAATAATGTTTCACGTCTATCATTATGTTACTTAATTATGTTGCTAGTGTATGTACTTAAGTAATACTCACTCCATTAACATTTAAAGCACAGGATAGCACATTTATTTCGTATCTATAGTGTATTGCAGCTGATCAGTTTGCTCACGTGGCAATCCATTTCCACTCGATCGGACGCTGAAACCACAGGTAGTCTCCCTCGACCTACCACTAAAGTGCATTAAGTAATTATGGCCAAGCGTAATGCTAAATTCCTTAAACCTATAGGACACCATGAGCTGCTCTGTCTCATCTAACAATAAGGGTACCTATGGTCGCATTCACGCCTCCAACTCATAACCTCAATACGTGTAGGTGTATCCTGTCACACACTACACTAAAATAATGGCCAGCTCCAACCTTATAAATACTTAGGGACGTGTCCTTCACGTCTCAACCACGAACACTGTTCAATTCTATTACACTGCCATTCCTTGCTACACAAGTTGAGTTTATTCTTACAACTTATCTGCATATTTTTCATAACACTAAGCAATCTCTTAATTAGTTAGCTCTAATGCGTACACTAGGTTTCACTGCCACTTCCGATCCGGCTTGTACACTAATTTGTACATCTTTTTAAAATATTATTGTGGGACCATTTCCAATAAAACAACAACTTTGTACTTGTGAGACCTGAGTTTCTCCTGGCGTATACAACTTTCAAATAACTTCCGGGAATTCAGCCAGGTAACACTTTCAGCGACCGCCGATATTTCGGCGGGAGAACACCCCGCCATTTTCAAGGCAAACTGCAACGGACAGGCGGCGTACATGCAAATTTAATACCTCGGTTCTCGGACCCAAGCAGGAAAGATAACACACACACACTGAACACTAGTGCCACCAAAGATGGCCAAAGTCAGAGCTATCGATAGTGAGACTATGAATTCGCAGGTGAGGTAGCATTGAGTCTGTCCCTCTGTTTCTTGACAAGGGAGAGAGCCGGATTCCAAACAGAGTTTAAACAGAAACCTCCATCCCTGTTAACAAGGTTGCTCGCTAATTTAATCTCAACTGCCTCCCTAATAACACTGTTCCAATAGCTAGACGTGCATGCCAATATCTCGGTGGTATTATATAACATGGGGTGACCAGTATCCAAGCAATGTTCGGCAATAGCAGATCTATTTGGCTGCTGTAATCGTGTGTGCCGTTTATGCTCAGTACATCTGTCCTCCACGGTCCTGATAGTTTGACCAATACGTATATGCCATGCTGACGCCGAGACTTTGCCAGCTGAGCTGTCCCATCTTGAAGTTACATTTCGTCAAAATGGTTATAGTGATAGACAGATTGAACTTGCGTTGCGCTATCGACCAACTGTACATCGGGTGATTGATGATAATTCTGAGTCAACACCTAAGTCTACTGCCTTTTTGCCTTACGTAGGAAACACGTCCAATAAGATCGGTCGTATTTTACGGAAATACGATGTGAAATATGTTTTCCGACCTCCATCTAAAATTAGAGCACTTTTGAGTTCCGTTAAGGATGATCTTGGACTGCGTAAGGCGGGTGTATATCGTGTCCCTTGTAGCTGCGGCATGGCATATATTGGTCAAACTATCAGGACCGTGGAGGACAGATGTACTGAGCATAAACGGCACACACGATTACAGCAGCCAAATAGATCTGCTATTGCCGAACATTGCTTGGATACTGGTCACCCCATGTTATATAATAACACCGAGATATTGGTATGCACGTCCAGCTATTGGGACAGTGTCATTAGGGAGGCAGTTGAGATTAAATTAGCGAGCAACCTTGTTAACAGGGATGGAGGTTTCTGTTTAAACTCTGTTTGGAATCCGGCTCTCTCCCTTGTCAAGAAACAGAGGGACAGACTCAATGCTACCTCACCTGCGAATTCATAGTCTCACTATCGATAGCTCTGACTTTGGCCATCTTTGGTGGCACTAGTGTTCAGTGTGTGTGTGTTATCTTTCCTGCTTGGGTCCGAGAACCGAGGTATTAAATTTGCATGTACGCCGCCTGTCCGTTGCAGTTTGCCTTGAAAATGGCGGGGTGTTCTCCCGCCGAAATATCGGCGGTCGCTGAAAGTGTTACCTGGCTGAATTCCCGGAAGTTATTTGAAACTTTGTAATTATAATATTACCAGGGTTCTTACTTGTTACTCAAATACATTTGTATCTTAATTACGTCATACTTCTCTGTTGTTTATGTCACAGTTAGGTTTGTCACAGTAGGTTTTTTTTTTCACTAATCGGTGGATAGAATGGTTACAGAACTCATGGCTTGATAACCATAACGGAAAATTTTTGTATTACAAAGAAGGAGTCGAAACTTTTTGTAGATAGGAAAGATGAAGAATGAGTGAGACCTGAAATGGAAAGAAGATCTCACACAGCTGGGACTGCACAGCTGCCACACTGTGTAGAGGTTACAGAACAACCTCCTCCCTACAGAATTCATTAGTTTACTATTGGCTTGATAACCATAACGGAAAAATTAATGTGTTGGAAAGAAGAAGCCGAAATTTTGGTGGATAGTAAAGATGAAGAGTACGTGAGACCTGAAACGGGAAGAAGATCTCACATAGCTGGGACTGCACAGCTGACACACTGTGTAGAGGTTACAGAACAACCTCCTCCCTACAGCATTCATTAGCTTAATGCTGGCTTGACAGTCATAACGGAAGATTTTAGTATTTGAGAGTAAGAGTCGAAATTTTGGTGGATAGGAAAGATGAAGAGTAAGTGAGACCTGAAATGGAAAGAAGATCTCACACAGCTGGGACTGTACAGCTGCCACACTGTGTAGAGGTTACAGAACAACCTCCTCCCTACAGCATTCATTAGCTTAATGCTGGCTTGACAGTCATAACGGAAGATTTTAATATTTGAGAGTAAGAGTCGAAATTTTGGTGGATAGGAAAGATGAAGAGTAAGTGAGACCTGAAATGGAAAGAAGATCTCACACAGCTGGGACTGCACAGCTGCCACACTGTGTAGAGGTTACAGAACAACCTCCTCCCTACAGAATTCATTAGTTTATTATTGGCTTGATAACCATAACGGAAAAATTAATGTGTTGGAAAGAAGAAGCCGAAATTTTGGTGGATAGTAAAGATGAAGAGTAAGTGAGACCTGAAATGGGAAGAAGATCTCACATAGCTGGCACTGCACAGCTGACACACTGTGTAGACGTTACAGAACAACCTCCTCCCTACAGCATTCATTAGCTTAATGCTGGCTTGACAGTCATAACGGAAGATTTTAGTATTTGAGAGTAAGAGTCGAAATTTTGGTGGATAGGAAAGATGAAGAATGAGTGAGACCTGAAATGGAAAGAAGATCTCACACAGCTGGGACGGTACAGCTGCCACACTGTGTAGAGGTTGCAGAACAACCTCCTCCCTACAGCATTCATTCATAACCTTTGACCACGCCAGGTCGATTTGAAAATACCTTATGATGCCTTTTTAAAACCTGTCTCAGTTCTTCCTTTTGATTAGCTGAAATTTTAACGATTTCCTGCAATTTAGCTTCTATTTTGTCCAAAATAATTGCTTCATCTTCTTCTGTGTTTAGCTTACTTGTACTAAGATTAACACCTTCGTCCCAGTATCTCCTATTTTTCAGAACTCGTATAGGCAGCTCCCAAGTTTCATCATTAGTTACTACACGTTTATCACTAATCACTAAAGGTATTGTAATTACTCCGGTTATTGGCAAGACCATTTTTAACTGGCTTCTTTCAAAGTCAACAACACTCTGATATTTTGACAAGAAATCTATGCCAATTAAAACCTCAATACTGAGATTGTTTACAATTAAACATGGATGATCAATTAAATTACCATTAATGTTAAAGAGCAGCAAAGCTTCTTGCTTTACCGTTTTTGACACCTTGCCAGTAGCACCAATTATTCTTAGTCCTGATACCCTCATTACTGTAAGCTTGTCTTTACCAGGTGATGCATCAAAGAAGGACTGAGATATCGCACTCACCTCACTTCCACTGTCTAAGAGACAACGTACATTGATACCCAACATATTCACTATTATTATAGGGTGGCTTATTCTAGGTTGTACGGGTGGTTCCTCAAATTCATCCAATAGTTCCTTTTGGATTTGTCTCCAACTAAAGTGATCGACATCTGTCTTCATTACATTTAGGTCCAAGTGTGTAAGGGTTTCCTGAATTACATTTTCAGCTGTCTTTTCCAGTCGGTCTATTAATTTCAAATCGAAACAACGCACGACTTCATTACACTTAGTTTGCTGAACATGACCCAAATTACTGTAGTCTGAGCGATTCTGCACCCCCAGACCGGGCATAATACTAGTTACAGCTAAACCACTTTTACTAGTATCGTCGGGTTCCTTCTCAAGTGACAACTGGTCACAGCTACTGTGTTCATCGACCCCCAACAGGTTACCCTCTACATTCTCACTTACCTCGTGTCCTAAATCTATTAGTACAGTATCAACATCCTGCACAGGCACTTTAGATAAGAGCACATCATCCTCATCGTAAATATAAGCATGAATTTCTTCTGCTTCTTCACCTGACAATTCAGTATTTTGTAGCTCTTCCCTACCGTTACACTGCTGCGCCTTCTCTTTCTCTTCCCACTTAGAAAGCGTCTCTGACACGGTATCTATCAAATACTGTGAGTGATCTAATATTTCTGCTGTATTCTTAGATGCTACCGACCGTTCATCCACATGTTCAGTCTGAGTATTCTGATCTGTCTCACCAATTCTCGTAACTACTGGCTTAGGAAAAGTAGCCGCCTGGTGAGCGCCAGTGTCCTCATAGATGGGAACTAGTTTTCCTGCCTCGGCCTACTACTGTTTCCTTTATTTCCATTACAGTTAACTGGCACAGCATTGCTTTCCGCAATGTTGTTTACCTGCATAATTTTGTTTGGAACAATATTACTATCATTTGGATGCCATTGTTGGTTCTGATAATTATTTCTCCAATTCCTACCTCTCTTAGAATGGCGAACTCCCACTGTTCTGATGTTTATATTGCCATTCTGCTCGTTCTTAAAATTACTACTATTGTTATTAGCATTTCTGTTATTACGTGCTTGCTCCTCATTGGCAGCAACACGTTCTACACGTTCCAAATACTCAATGAAACGATCCAGATTGTCTCTAGGGGTAGATATAATTCTAGTTTGCCAATACCATGGCAGTTTGGCTTCAAGACCTAGTATTATTATTTCAGGTTTTAGCTTTTCGGCCAAATGTGACAAACGTGAAATCCATGACCTAGCAAACTCTTTAATAGATTCCTTGCCTGCATTGAAGCGTTTTCCACTCCAAAATTCTCTCAACACTTCATTTTGCTTATTACTAGACCAATACTCATTAATGAAAGCTGTTTTAAACTCCGCTAATGTTTTACACTTCAACATAACATCAGCTGACCAACGCATGGCGTCACCTGCTAAATGGCTTCTAATAAATGAGATTTTCTCTCGTTCAGACCAAGTTGGTGGAATCACATCTTCAAAATCGTTCCAGAAATCTAGCGGGTGGATATTTTTATCTGGATCGAACCGCAAGAACTGCCGACACCCGATAAAAGCGGCGTTTGCAGCTACAACTTGTTGTATACCACCATTACCAGAAGTTACTGAAGCTACTTTATTCTCAATGTTAGCAATGTTAGTACTAATATTTTCTACTCTCATTTCAACATTATCTACTCTTTGCACAATATGAGTAGTATCAGTTTTGATTGCGTCTACTTCTGCTTGACATATGTTTACTTTTATATTAACATCTTTAAACCTATCGGAGCACAATTCAGATTCCGCCTCGATCTTTTCTGTTAACTTGTGCTCCAGCTTCGCATCTTCCATTTGGAAGTCTTTGCGAACCTCAGCAACTTCGGATTTTACTGTTTTATACATTTCAGAAAGTTGTTGAGCAACCTTTTTCTTAATATCCTCATGATAGTAATCAATTTTATAATTCAAACTGTCCAGATCCTCTTTCAACTTATTGCAACCAGCCTTGAAAGTATCGTCCATTACCTCCAATCATTTATTAAAATTAGTTTGGCTGGCCACAATCTCATACTTTAATTCAGCATTATTGGATTCTAATTTACTGTCCATTGCCTCAAACCGTTTATTAAAATTTGTTTGGCTGGCCACAATTTCAGACTTTAATTCAGCTGTCATTCTAGCATTACTGGCTGACATTTTTGCATTACTGGCAGCTATTGCTTGTAATATAACATTTAAATCAATAGCCCCAGTGTCTTTGGGTTGCTCACTAGCTGGCTTTTTATCACACTCAGGTGACAAAAAATTAGCTCCAACACCAGAATCATCAAAACTAAATGAAACTTCTGTTTGATCAGTCATATCTAACTTCTCCTGTTTAAACTCTACCACCTCTGATGACTGTTTCGTTTTTAATTCATCAGATAAACTATCATTCAATAAATTAACAATTTCTGCTTTCTGCTTTACTACAGGGGTCTCTATTATTGAATCATTGCCACTTTTTACACTACTGTCAGGAGACAATACTTCATATTTCACGTTAATATTACTATTTTCATGCATATTTACACTTGAACCGTTGTCTGGATTTACATTTCCTTCAACAGACATAGGTTCTAATATAAGTTTAACCTCGGTTTCTTCTGGCAGTTCCATTTCCGACAGTCTTTTAGTGCAGGTTAGTAAAATTTTTAACAGCTTTTTACTCAACTTAGTTCCTTCTGCACGACGTATGGCGTTGCCGGCGCGGTGTACCGGGATTACTGATGCGACGCAGCACGCTGAACTGCAGACGGCACTCCGACGGCTGTTGTATGTTTGCGTTGCCCGCAACTGCAGGCGCGGCTCTGGCTGCTCCGGCGGATGACTGCGGTGCGGCGAAACTGGCTTCTCGCGATGCCGGCAGCGCCGCTAGACTCGGTGCCAGCTCCGTCAATCCAGATGCGTTGTTAATCCAATTGCGTCGTCCACATGGACACGTAACACTATCACTGTTTTATTACTCAGTTGCGTGTCGCATTTCACTCCCGAATCCGAATATTTAAAAATCACTTTCACCTTTACTCAGTTTGTTTCCCGGCCGATGCACCGAATGTGGGGCGGTGGGTGGAAAATTACTGTTGTTATATAAAATGTTTGGTTTAATGTAGAAATTATGCAATCCTTGCCGTTTTAACCATATGTGGGGCGGCTGGTTGGAATTTATTGTTTTTAAGTGTTCCTATTATTTATGCTGTTGTTTTGCCGTTCTCAACACTGGCTCTCTAACTACAATATTGGCAACCAGAAAGTGATTAGCAAAACGTGAAGCGTGTAATTAGATTTTCCTAGTGCCCACTTCATCTGAGAAACACACTTATAGCTGCAGCTTATAGCTCTGAGGAATTAAGAGATTGTCTGGGATTCATAATCAAAAACGATTTTCTAAAAATAATTCAGTATATTCTGAAAGTCACAGATAAAAAAAAAAGAATCCACACAATCTAACTAACAGAGCAGTTCAGAGTCTAATGCGCTGATGCAACTATAACTGTCCAAATTAAATGTTTAAGTGAATGCTCGCCATAATTTGATGATAATGTTCATCAAACGCCACGCTAAATAATGGTAGAATGTCTGTCCCGCGACGGCACGTGAAAATACGACATACGCAAACTGAAGATAGATAATTAAAGTCATCCCAGAATTAACACTTCGCTCGAAAATAATTTCATGGTTACGCGTATCCCGAGTAACTTAATACGGCATCCGAGGCTGTTTATAGCAATGATACCGACGCGACGCGACTCCCGATGCGGATGGCGTGCTATTCAGCGTCTGGAGAGAACTGGGGCCTTTCTTCCTCGCGCAGCGTTCTTATATATAAAGCCGCGGTGCGGACGGCTAAGGGAACGCCTGATCAAATCGGCTCTCCCGACTAGCCGCTGGGCTAGTAATGCACCACATTAAGTTACTGAATAAATCATAGCTTCTTTTGCTGATGGCGGATGAAGCTCTCGATTTAAATGTGCATTCAGCACACAGGTAAGTAATCATAATAACAGTTTGACGTGGCTAAATTAAATATTTTGGGCGAGAGAATTAATTTAATTACACTGGACGCAGTAGACGAGCTCTGAACTTGCCCTTTGGAGATACGCTATCGCTATAGTTTTATAGTTATTCAAATGAAACTTCTCACATCTTTATGGTTATAACGGATCTCCATTCTACTTAAATATAAACATCCTAGCCTTATTTATTAGCCTACTTAATCTATCTTGCTTCCTTAATTTTTAAGACAAAAACCAGAAAATTATGAATTTCAACTAAAATTTTAATTTGTGAGATCCAAAGTACTGTTTCTATTAAATTATTATGGAAAAGGAATCTAAATATAAATTTTTAAGTGTCTAGCTCTTTTCTGTTGCGCCAATGATTTTTACAGAAAAACGTCCAAGTTTCGAAAATGGTTAAAGTTATCGAACTGATATTCAACACATATTAATTTAGTATTACTCCTGACATGCTAGAACCGTTTCAGGTTATTCACTTGATTTTTAAAGTATTGCGCAACATTTATGACGTCAGAGCTAGTTACAGTGGACTGGCTGGCACACAATGGAAAGACTGATGTGAATTTACTACAGCGTGAGTAGGCTGCTTCCCTACTCGTCGTCTTTTGTGGTTATCAAATAGAGTATTTCCAACTACCATGAAATTTTCATTGTAGTATTCCTACAATCTTTGCCCTCTCTCTTTTCTTTCTCCCAGTCCAAATTTTCAGAAAGCTTTTCGTTCTTGTCCTTCACCAACTACCGCATTCCAATCATCTATTATACTATTATAACAATACATGCATTTCTTTTTTCTCTCTCTCTGCTAAGTTTTCTATCTTCTCATAACATTCTTCTACCTCTTCATCTGAATGATTACTTGTTGGCATATAGACCTAGATGACAACTAAGTCTTTCTTTTTCCCTTTCAGTCTCATCATCATTATTCTTCAATTAACATATTCAACCTTGATAACCTTATCCTTCAGTCTTTTATCTATCAAAATTCCAATCCCATCCATTCCATCTTTATCTTCTCCTGAATGGTACAATCGGAAGTCGGCACTTTCTAGTTCTCCACAACCACCCTATCTCACCTCACGCATTCCGAGTACATCCAATTTGTTTCTTGGCATTTTCTAATTTCCCATCCTGGAAAAGGATTAAAACATTCCAAGCCCAAACCACAATAAGTCTTCCTTCTTCTCCTTCCTTCCTTTTCTATTTGTCCTAATCTCTGGAGTCCTCGTTGTATTCCCCTCCCAGAGATCCAATTGAGGGGAAGCTTTACCTCCGGAATATTGTGCAAAGAGGTCCATCCCATGAACGTCTATGGAAGTAATTTCAGTGGTGGTTTCCGTTGCCCTACACTGTCCTTCACATCCTGTCGGCTCGCTGACACAGTTTCCCGCTGGGGTTGGTTAACCAACCTTCCACTGGGTTGCTCAGATTAGCAGGGGCATCACGTGTAGATGGGATTGTAGAGAATTGAGGTGAGAGAGGCTAAGTGAACTCTCTTGTTGAGTTCTTATATTCGCTTCTCACCCCCATTTTTAGCCAGAGTCGCAAGGTTGCAGCAGCGACTCCCACAGGTCATCCCAGTACAAGTATAGGTGGTAAAGCAGTGGAGTCATGAGGCATTTAATTCAGTACATTCTGAAATAAGCGTAAGTATCTGTCCCAATACTGATGCTTCCTGTTACAATAAAGTCTGCAAAGCTTATTGACTTCTTTCATAACGCGTTCAGACGAGTTACAATGTGGACTGTACAATGAAATAAAAACAGGTTTGACTTCACGAATCCGAAGCGTGAGTGACCAAGTAGCAGATCAGAATTGTGATCCGTTATCTGAAACGATCTTGTGAACGTGTCCAACTTCATGTAAGAAATTTTCAGCAAAGGCGTTCGATACACAACGTCCAGTGGCTTTACGTAACGCTGTGAAAGAAACAAATTTTGAAGTAAGTTCAACAGGAACGAAAACGTACGAAAATCCATTCAATGTTTTAACAAGGAGTACCAGAAAATTAACTGCAGCTAATTCTTTTAATCTAGTAGGAATAATAAGAAACAATGGAGCACGATGTGAGATGGTAGACGGTTTAGCTTTTTGACAAAGTTTGCAAATAGACAGAACTCTCCTAATTCTCTTTTCCATGTTGTTAAAATAACAAGTCGTCCGAAGTTCAAATGGTTCAAATGGCTCTGAGCACTATGGGACTTAACTTCTGTGGTCATCAGTCCCCTAGAACTTAGAACTACTTAAACCTAACTAACCTAAGGACATCACACAACACCCAGTCATTACGAGGTAGAGAAAATCCCTGACCCCGCCGGGACTCGAACCCGGGAACCCGGGCGTGGGAAGCGAGAACGCTACCGCACGACCACGAGCTGTGGACGAAGTGAATGTACCTGATGACAAAATCGTCAGGAATACAAAGTACCCATAGCTTGTCGTCAACAGTGCAACGTTTGAAGACTATGTCATTTTTGATAATAATGACGAATTTGTGTGTGCGTCTTTTCATGGCATTTACTTTTCATATCTTGCAGGAGTAGGTTTAATAATGAATAAAAAAATAGGAGTGCGGGTTAGCTACTACAAACAGTGTAGTGAACGCCTTATTGTGGCCAAGATAGAAAAAAAATGGGCAAATGGCTCTGAGCACTATGGGACTCAACTTCTGAGGTCATTAGTCCCCAAGAACTTAGAACTAGTTAAACCTAACTAACCTAAGGACGTCACACACATCCATGCCCGAGGCAGGATTCGAACCTGCGACCGTAGCGGTCTCGCGGTTCCAGACTGCAGCGCCAGAACCGCACGGCCACTTCGGCCGGCGCCAAGATAGACACAAAGCCCATGCCTACTACAGTAGTACTAGTTTATATGCCAACTAGCTCTGCAGATGATGAAGAAATAGATGAAATGTATGACGAGATAAAATAAATTATTCAGGTAGTGAAGGGAGACGAAAATTTAATAGTCATGGGTGACTGGAATTCGTCAGTAGGAAAAGGGAGAGAAGAAAACATAGTAGGTGAATATGGATTGGGGAGAAGAAATGAAAGAGGAAGCCGCCTTGTAGAATTTTGCACAGAGCATAACTTAATCATAGCTAACACTTGGTTCAAGAATCATAAAAGAAGGTTGTATACCTGGAAGATTCCTGGAGATACTAAAAGGTATCAGATAGATTATATAATGGTAAGGCAGAGATTTAGGAACCAGGTTTTAAATTGTAAGACATTTCCTGGGGCAGATGTGGATTCTGACCACAATCTATTGGTTATGAACTGCAGATTGAAACTGAAGAAACTGCAAAAAGGTGGGAATTTAAGGAGATGGAACCTGGATAAACTGAAAGAACCAGAGGTTGTAGAGAGTTTCAGGGAGAGCATAAGGGAACAATTGACAGGAATGGGGGAAAGAAATACAGTACAAGAAGAATGGGTAGCTCTGAGGGATGAAGTAGTGAAGGCAGCAGACGATCAAGTAGGTAAAAAGACGAGGGCTAATAGAAATCCTTGGGTAACAGAAGAAATATTGAATTTAATTGATGAAAGGAGAAAATATGAAAATGCAGTAAATGAAGTAGGCAAAAAGGAATACAAACGTCTCAAAAATGATATCGACAGGAAGCGCAAAATGGCTAAGCAGGGATGGCTAGAGGACAAATGTAAGGATGTAGAGGCTTGTCTCACTAGGGGTAAGATAGATACTGCCTACAGGAAAATTAAAGAGACCTTTGGAGAGAAGAGAACCACTTTTATAAATATCAAGAGCTCAGATGGCAACCCAGTTCTAAGCAAAGAAGGGAAGGCAGAAAGGTGGAAGGAGTATATAGAGGGTTTATACAAGGGCGATGTACTTGAGGACAATATTATGGAAATGGAAGAGGATGTAGATGAAGACGAAATGGGAGATAAGATACTGCGTGAAGAGTTTGACAGAGCACTGAAAGACCTGAGTCGAAACAAGGCCCCGGGAGTTGACAACATTCCATTAGAACTACTGATGGCCTCGGGAGAGCCAGTCATGACAAAACTCTACCATCTGGTGAGCACGATGTATGAGACAGGCGAAATACCCTCAGACTTCAAGAAGAATATACACTCCTGGAAATTGAAATAAGAACACCGTGAATTCATTGTCCCAGGAAGGGGAAACTTTATTGACACATTCCTGGGGTCAGATACATCACATGATCACACTGACAGAACCACAGGCACATAGACACAGGCAACAGAGCATGCACAATGTCGGCACTAGTACAGTGTATATCCACCTTTCGCAGCAATGCAGGCTGCTATTCTCCCATGGAGACGATCGTAGAGATGCTGGATGTAGTCCTGTGGAACGGCTTGCCATGCCATTTCCACCTGGCGCCTCAGTTGGACCAGCGTTCGTGCTGGACGTGCAGACCGCGTGAGACGACGCTTCATCCAGTCCCAAACATGCTCAATGGGGGACAGATCCGGAGATCTTGCTGGCCAGGGTAGTTGACTTACACCTTCTAGAGCACGTTGGGTGGCACGGGATACATGCGGACGTGCATTGTCCTGTTGGAACAGCAAGTTCCCTTGCCGGTCTAGGAATGGTAGAACGATGGGTTCGATGACGGTTTGGATGTACCGTGCACTATTCAGTGTCCCCTCGACGATCACCAGTGGTGTACGGCCAGTGTAGGAGATCGCTCCCCACACCATGATGCCGGGTGTTGGCCCTGTGTGCCTCGGTCGTATGCAGTCCTGATTGTGGCGCTCACCTGCACGGCGCCAAACACGCATACGACCATCATTGGCACCAAGGCACAAGCGACTCTCATCGCTGAAGACGACTCGTCTCCATTCGTCCCTCCATTCACGCCTGTCGCGACACCACTGGAGGCGGGCTGCACGATGTTGGGGCGTGAGCGGAAGACGGCCTAACGGTGTGCGGGACCGTAGCCCAGCTTCATGGAGACGGTTGCGAATGGTCCTCGCCGATACCCCAGGAGCAACAGTGTCCCTAATTTGCTGGGAAGTGGCGGTGCGGTCCCCTACGGCACTGCGTAGGATCCTACGGTCTTGGCGTGCATCCGTGCGTCGCTGCGGTCCGGTCCCAGGTCGACGGGCACGTGCACCTTCCGCCGACCACTGGCGACAACATCGATGTACTGTGGAGACCTCACGCCCCACGTGTTGAGCAATTCGGCGCTACGTCCACCCGGCCTCCCGCATGCCCACTATACGCCTCGCTCAAAGTCCGTCAACTGCACATACGGTTCACGTCCACGCTGTCGCGGCATGCTACCAGTGTTAAAGACTGCGATGGAGCTCCGTATGCCACGGCAAACTGGCTGACACTGACGGCGGCGGTGCACAAATGCTGCGCAGCTAGCGCCATTCGACGGCCAACACCGCGGTTCCTGGTGTGTCCGCTGTGCCGTGCGTGTGATCATTGCTTGTACAGCCCTCTCGCAGTGTCCGGAGCAAGTATGGTGGGTCTGACACACCGGTGTCAATGTGTTCTTTTTTCCATTTCCAGGAGTGTAATAATTCCAATCCCAAAGAAAGCAGGTGTTGACACATGTGAAAATTACCGAACTATCAGTTTAATAAGTCACAGCTGCAAAATACTAACGCGAATTCTTTACAGACGAATGGAAAAACTGGTAGAAGCCGACCTCGGGGAAGATCAGTTTGGATTCCGTAGAAATGTTGGAACACGTGAGGCAATACTAACCTTACGACTTATCTTAGAAGAAAGATTAAGGAAAGGTAAAACAACGTTTTTAGCATTTGTAGACTTAGAGAAAGCTTTTGACAATGTTAACTGGAATACTCTCTTTCAAATTCTGAAGGTGGCAGGGGTAAAATACAGGGAGCGAAAGGCTATTTACAATTTGTACAGAAACCAGATGGCAGTTATAAGAGTCGAGGGGCATGAAAGGGAAGCAGTGGTTGGGAAAGGAGTGAGACAGGGTTGTAGCCTCTCCCCGATGTTATTCAATCTGTATATTGAGCAAGCAGTAAAGGAAACAAAAGAAAAATTCGGAGAAGAAGTAAAAACTTTGAGGTTCGCCGATGATATTGTGATTCTGTCAGAGACAGCAAAGGACGTGGAAGAGCAGTTGAACGGAATGGACAGTGTCTTGAAAGGAGGGTATAAGATGAACATCAACAAAAGCAAAACGAGGATAATGGAATGTAGTCAAATTAAATCGGGTGATGCTGAGGGAATTAGATTAGGAAATGAGACACTTAAAGTAGTAAAGGAGTTTTGGTATTTAGGGAGTAAAATAACTGATGATGGTCGAAGTAGAGAGGATATAAAATGTAGACTGGCAATGGCAAGGAAAGCGTTTCTGAAGAAGAGAAATTTGTTAACATCGAGTATAGATTTAAATGTCAGGAAGTCGTTTCTGAAAGTATTTGTATGGAGTGTAGCCATGTATGGAAGTGAAACATGGACGATAAATAGTTTGGACAAGAAGAGAATAGAAGCTTTCGAAATGTGGTGCTACAGAAGAATGCTGAAGATTAGATGAGTAGATCACATAACTAATGAGGAAGTATTGAATAGGATTGGGGAGAAGAGAAGTTTGTGGCACAACTTGACCAGAAGAAGGGATCGGTTGGTAGGACATGTTCTGAGGCATCAAGGGATTACAAATTTAGCTTTGGAGGGCAGCGTGGAGGGTAAAAATCGTAGAGGGAGACCAAGAGATGAATACACTAAGCTGATTCAGAAGGGTGTAGGTTGCAGTAGGTACTGGGAGATGAAGAAGCTTGCACAGGATAGAGTAGCATGGAGAGCTGCATCAAACCAGTCTCAGGACTGAAGACCACAACAACAACATCTTTCCAAATCAGGTCCTTGTCTTGCTCATAAGCAATGGCCTTTAAAGATGCAGTGACGAAGTTTTCAAAAGCTACATTTAGAATGTAAAGAATACTCAAATTTTTCTCAAGGTTAGCTTCTGTGTTGCTTTTTTCAAGGCCGGCCGGTGAATGTCACAGTGCGTCCGCATCCATGTTTTCCGTTCCAGGAATGTAGACTATTGTGAAGCGGAATTCTTGCAAAAATAATGCCCAACGTTTCAGCTTGTCATGATTTATTTTTGATGACATAAGAAATTGCAGAGCTCGATGATCACTATATACTTTTACATGTTTGCCAGAAAGAAAAACGAAATTTGTCAAATGCCCTCGTCAAACATAGATTGTATTTCCGTTCTAACACGGTCCCTATGATGTGCCGTATGGTCTGACGCAAAACTTTATATGCTCACGAATACGAAATTTGTACTGAAATCCTTTAATTTTTCCTGTTTCGTGAGTAAAAACTGTGTCTTCATGCCGTGAAAAAATTGGCTGAAAATGCTCAGAAATTTGTGTTTTTACGTCTTCAGAAATATTTTCATATTTCGATTAGATTTTGGTATCTCAGTGGTTAAATCTTCGCGTGTTTCTTCAAGTGTTTGTTTAGTTTCGTCAATTGTGTCTACCTTTTGAAGTTGTTGCTGTGTTTGTTTCTGATTTAGTTCCACTATGTCTAACGTTTGAAGCTTTTTGTCTGTTGGTTCAAATTTTTGACTAAATATCAATAACAATGCATTAGTGACTGAAATATGTTCCTTTGTGTTTTTCGTCAGTGCATTTGCATCGGCAATATTCGTATTTTAAAAGCAAAGAGTGTGTTTTGACTTAATTGAGAAAAGTGTATTGATGCAAAACCTGAATCTACGTATTTGCAAGACTTTGTTCTGTTATTTCGCGTTCCTGAGGCGAACTGTTAACGGCCGATCCCTGTTCACTGATTGTTTCAATTTCTACCGCTTTGTTTACTGTCTGGTCCATGTCCCTATGCACTACTATCAAATTATTGTCTTGAACAATTGTCAATCCGTTACTAGATGGTGCTAACAAGGTACGCTCGTCGTCACTGTCATTTCTCAATTTGCTTTGCAGCTTAGTGTTACACTTTTCACTCGCCATGATTATTACACTGTTATACACAATAACACAAAAAAAAACAATTTGAAAAGCAAAAATTAAAAACAAACGCTAAAATAGCACTGAAAAAGTAACTATGTAATTAGTTGCAAAAGCGACTGCCAGATACTTACCGCAAATACACATGCATGTCACGACTACTTTGCTCGTGACAATACAGTACAAAAATAAGAAACTACAACTACAAAGGATATTCCATACATATAATTACACGCTAGCAGTAAACAATAACTAATTTCTAATCATGCACTAATTATTCAAACTATAAGGAAATCAGAAGATTACAGTGAAGTATCCACGGCTAAGGGTCGACAGGTGAAACAACCTCTTTAATTTTTTTTAAATTAAAGATTGACCTACAAAATTTTCCCTGAGAAAGACAACTCAAACTGAACCTATTCATTTATTACCCACAATATATAAGCCCAACGCAATCTGACTGCCATATATTGACAATATGACTTCCGATAATCAACACGAAGAACGGCCGCCAACCAAGAAATCCTATCAATAATACAAATAAGAAAAATATGAAATAAAGGAATATGAAACTACCTCGAACTCTGTGAATTGCCTAAACCCATTTCAGTCAAGAATCCCTATAGTGCAAACCCCATTCTTTTTCGTAAGTCACTTAGGTCACAGAAAATCTTCATAACACGAACTACAGCAATTACGGAAAGTAGCAACTACAGCCAGCTAAATAAAAAGATTCTAACTGCTATAGACTCTAACTACTAGGAGGCATATGGTTAGCGAAAGAAAGATTTTGTTGATGAGCTACAATGTATTTAGAAAATTTAACCTTATTCATGTGACATCCAGTTCCAAAAATTATATAGTTGTCAATAATTCCTCTGCCCAAACATTATCAACTAAACATCCATCATCACAATTTTCCTTGCGTATTTTCTTACAAATACATCATTTCATCTCACTTTACCATGCATGTCCTACCAACACAGAGGCTCCGCTAAGAATATCACGTCCATACACTTCCCTATCCACTCTCTAACTACCAATCCGTCCAACCACAGAATCTCTTGCAGAGGGCGCAGAGCTTTGGGAACGATATTAACACAGTCTCTAGCGCTGCCAACTTTCAAACAGGCTATTTACAATATGATACAGAAGCACTTTAACAATTGTTAAGCACTCAATTGGCTGTACCAATAGAGAAATTTTTATACGTTATGTCCTTCATATTATTTAAAAAATAATGAGAAGTTTTAGATTTAAAACCATCCGATCCACCTTACATTTCAAGGCGGTTGGTTACTCTGTTCTATTAATGAAATAAATAAGTAATACAATTCGCTAAGGACCAAGAAGATAAGAAAAATTAGGACTCATAAAGAGGCATATACACAGTCGTTTTCCCTCGCTCTGTAGGCGAGTGGAACAGGAAAGAAAATGAGTGGTAGTGGTTGAAGGTTCCCTCCGCCAAGCATAGTATGAGGGCTTGCGGTGTGTGCATGTAGATGCAGACGTTACGAAGGGATGTACTGAGGCAAAGTGTCGCAGGAAATCAGGAAGAAAATATTTTTTTGGTATGTTTATTCATGCTTATGTTGCACATTTCTTTCATTAATTTGTATACTGACACAAATTTTTTGTTCTCCTTTCGTCAGTGACATATAGGTTGACGTTAAAGTTTGCATAAACCAGTATCACTTGGAAACTGAGGGCGACACAAAAATTCTGAGAATTTCACTCTGCAGCGGAGTGTGCGCTGTGAAACTTCCTGGAAGATTAAAACTGTGTGCTGGACCGAGACTCGAATTCGGGACGTTTGCCTTTCGCGGGCAAGTGCTTTGCCATCTGAGCTACCCAAGCACGACTCACGCCCCGTCCTCACAGCTTCACGTCTGCCAGTACCTCGACTCCTACCTTCCAAACTTTACAGAAGCTCTCCTGAGAACCTGGTCCCGAGTTCGAGTCTTGGTCCGGCACTCGGTTTTAATCTGCCGGGAAGTTTCACAAAAATTCTGAGATTGGATCTACATTCAGGGACGAATTATCTTCCGGAAACGACGTGTTTTGGTTTTGTGGCGGATTAGGTATTATAAATGCAAAATGGCTCTGAGCACTATGCGACTTAACTTCTGAGGTCATCAGTCGCCTAGAACTTAGAACTAACTAAACCTAACTAACCTAAGGACATCACACACATCCATGCCCGAGGCAGGATTCGAACCTGCGACCGTAGCGGTCACGCGGTTCCAGACTGAAGCGCCTAGAACCGTACGGCGACAACGGCCGGCTTATAAATGCAGCAAACAGGAGAAAAGACAAGCAGAATAAAAGGTAAGTGCAACTAACGAGTAATATATTGTAACTACACAATTTGCGAAGTGTAGTAGATAAACGAACTTGTTATTTTACACAAGGCAACTACGGTATCCGAACTGCAGTTCGTTAAATTTCTCTAACAGGTTGCTCTACACGGAGAATGAAAAATAGTAAAATAAAAAAATTTCATTTCATTATATAGTGTTTGCACATCTCGCCTTCATTCCGCTTGCCAGACACCCCTCTCGTGAAATCCGTGGAATGCGACCGACGTGGCGTAACGTGTCGCAGAAGGCAAAGTACTGGGGGTATTTTTTATTTCTCGTTCGATCTTCCAGATACATTTTACAAAGAACAGATAAGATTAATATGAATCACAATAAACGTTTGGAACTTACAATGTGGAAACAAATTATATCAGTTATTACATTACATTTATGTCAGGGAAACTACATTATTACATTAAATGGAACAAAAATCACATAAATTGAAGACAATTAATTACACAGTAACATTAAGATTGTGGAGCCATTTCCTGGCATTGTCCGTTAACTTGTGGAGCGACATCAGAGAGCCGACTCTGAAACCATGAATGTTACAAACCAGAAAATGGTCCATTGTTTGTACCTCGCCACAGTCACAACACGAATCGTCTGTAAAGCCCCATTTGGTTGTTTGCTATCTGCATCGTCCAACTCCCGTGCGGAACCTGTTTGGAGCCGACCAGTGTTTCCTGTCGAGATTGAAGCCTTCAACCCCTTTGGTTGGGTCGTGGATTAGGTGATGGTTTTCCACGACGCCTCTTCTCAGACCCTGCCATGCATTCTTCCATTCAGCATCGAGACCCTCTGTGGCCAATGTTCTGCTCGAGACCATAGGTTTCCTGTACTTGAGTCTCGTGGTTCCTCCCATGTCGGCATGTATGGGTAGCCTTGGGTTGGCTTCAATATTTTTCTACTATGTCCTGGGTTGCTTTCTCTCTATGTATGGACGCAGGAACGATGTTTGCCAGCACCGGAAGCCACTCAACGGGAGTTGGCCTGAGAGTGCCGGTGACGGTGGCATTTAGCTGTACATCCACTTTTTTGGCGTGCGGGCTTCTGCTCCAGACTGGGGCACGGTATTCTGCAGCGCTATACACCAGTGCCAGTGCAGCAGTTCGTAGGGTGGCAGCATCACAGCCCCAAGTGGTGCCTGCCAGTCTGTTGAGCAGGTTATTTCTCGTCGCACGAAGTAATGGCCGCTATCAACAGGGGATCTCAAGTTGATTCCGTATTTCTAGATTTCCGGAAAGCTTTTGACACCGTTCCTCACAAGCGACTTCTAATCAAGCTGCGGGCCTATAGGGTATAGTCTCAGTTGTGCGACTGGATTCGTGGTTTCCTGTCAGGAAGGTCGCAGTTCGTAGTAATAGACGGCAAATCATCGAGTAAAACTGAAGTGATATTAGGTGTTCCCCAGCGAAGCGTCCTGGGACCTCTGCTGTTCCTGATCTGTATAAATGACCTGGGTGACAAGCTGAGCAGTTCTCTTAGGTTGTTCGCAGATGATGCTGTAATTTACCGTCTAGTAAGGTCATCCGAAGACCAGTATCAGTTGCAAAGCGATTTAGAAAAGATTGCTGTATGGTGTGGCAGGTGGCAGTTGACGCTAAATAACGAAAAGTGTGAGGTGATCGACATGAGTTCCAAAAGAAATCCGTTGGAATTCGATTACTCGACAAATAGTACAATTCTCAAGGCTGTCAATTCAACTAAGTACCTGGGTGCTAAAATTACGAACAACTTCAGTTGGAAAGACCACACAGAAAATATTGTGGGGTAGGCGGGCCAAAGGTTGCGTTTCATTGGCAGGACACTTAGAAGATGCAACAAGTCCACTAAAGAGACAGCTTACACTACACTCGTTCGTCCTCTGTTAGATATTGCTGCGCGGTGTGGGATCCTTACTAGGTGGGATTGACGGAGGACATCGGAAGGGTGCAAAAAGGGGCAGCTCGTTTTGTATTATGACGTAATAGGGGAGAGAGTGTGGCAGATATGATACGCGAGTTGGGATGGAAGTCATTAAAGCAAAGACGTTTTTCGTCGCGGCGAGATCTATTTACGAAATTTCAGTCACCAACTTTCTCTTCCGAACGCGAAAATATTTTGTTGAGCCCAGCCTACATAGGTAGGAATGATCATCAAAATAAAATAAGAGAAATCAGAGCTCGAACAGAAAGGTTTAGGTGTTCGTTTTTCCCGCGCGCTGTTCGGCGGTAGACTGGTAGAGAGATAGTATGATTGTGGTTCGATGAACCCTCTGCCAAGCACTTAAATGTGAATTGCAGAGTAATCATGTAAATGTAGATGTAGACAAGGCAACTACGGTATCGGAACTGCAATTCCTTAAATTTCTCGAACAGCTTGCTCTACACGGAGAATGAAAAATAGTAAAATAAAAAATGTTCAAATGGCTCTGAGCACTGTGGGACTCAACTGCTATGGTCATAAGTCCCCTAGAACTTAGAACTACTTAAACCTAACTAACCTAAGGACAGCACACACATCCATGCCCGAGGCAGGATTCGAACCTGCGACCACAGCAGTCGCACGGTTCCGGACTGCGCGCCTAGAACCGCGAGACCACCGCGGCCGGCAGTAAAATAAAAAAAATCCATTTCATTATATACTGTTTGCACGTCTCGCCTTCATTCTCACCTCTCGTGAGATCCGTGGAATGCGACCGACGTCGTGTAACGTGTCGCAGAAGGCAAAGTACTGGGGGTAGGGAGGGAGGTAGTAACTAGTAGGAGAGTGCGGTAGTAGGTTGCGGAAGTGGCGCAGAAGACGCGGAGTGTGGCCGTCACGGTCTCCACTTCCGTCAGTGGGCGGGCGAACAGCCCCGTGAGTAGGTCGGGCAAAGTGTCCGTGCCGCACCACTCCACGGGAAGCCGGCGTCGTTGAGCGCGGCGACACGTCCGCTGCGGCACGCGGCCACCGCCAAAGGCAGCGGCGCCCGCAGATAAGGCGAGGTCGGGCCGAGCCGTCCAGCGCGCGGCTGGGCCGTGCCCGGCGTACCGAGCACAGGCCGACGGCGAGCGCACTGCCACTCGGACCTGCCTCGTTACGGCGTTTCGTGTTCATACAGCCTCTACTCTACCGCCATTGTTGTTGGGTCTTCAGTCCACAGACTCGTTCGATGCAGCTCTCCGTGCTACTCTATCCTCTGCAAGATACTTCATCTCCGAGTAACCACTGCAACTTACATCCCTCTGGATCTGCTTACTGTATTCATCACCTGGCCTTCAAATGGTCCAAATGGCTCTGAGCACTGTGGGACTTAACATACTAGAACTACTTAAACCTAACTAACCTAAGGACATCACACACATCCATGCCCGAGGCAGGAGTCGAACCGTCCGCAGCTCGTGGTCTCGCGGTAGCGTTCTCGCTCACCGAGCACGGGCTCCCGGGTTCGATTCCCGGCGGGGTCAGGGATTTTCACCTACCTCGAAATGACTGGGTGTTTGTGTTGTCCTCACCATTTCATTATCATTCCTGAAAGTGGCGAGTTTGGACTGAGAAAAGGTTGGCAATTTGTACGGACGCTGATAACCGCGAAGTTGAGCGCCCCACAAACCAAACATCATCATCATCATCATCATCATCAGGATTCGAACCTGCGAACGTAGCGGTCGCGCGGTTCCATACTGAAACGCCTAAACCGCTCGGCCACAGCGGCCGGCACCTGGCCTTCCTCCACGATATTTACTCTCCACACTTCGTCCAATACTCACAATACTCAACTGGCTGGCCGTCGCTTGATGCCCCAGAATGTGTCCTACAAACCGATCCCTTCTTCTACTCAAGTTGTGCCACAAATTTCTATTATTCTCAGTTCTATCCAGTACCTCCTCATTAGCTACTTGAACTACCAATCCAATCATCAGCATTCTTCTGTAGCACCACATTTCAAAAGCGTCTATTCTCTGCTTGTCGAAACTATTTATCGTCCATGTTTCACTTTCATACATGGCTACACTCCATACAAATACTTTCAGAAACGACTTCCTGACACTTAAATCTATACTCGATCATATCAAATTTGTCTTCTTCAGAAACGCTTTCCTTGCCATAGACAGTCTAGATTTTATATCCTCTACTTCGACCATCATCTGTTATTTTCCTCCCCAAATAGCGCAACTCACCTACTACTTTAAGTGTCTTACTTACTAATCTGATTCCCTCAGCATCACCTGATGTAATTGGACTGCATTCCATTATCCTACACTACTGGCCATTAAAATTGCTGCACCGCGAAGATGACGTGCTACAGACGCGAAATTTAACCGACAGGAAGAAGATGCTGTGATATGCAAATGATTAGCTTTTCAGAGCATTCACACAAGGTTGGCGCCGGTGGCGACACCTACAACGTACTGACATGAGGGAAGTTTCCAACCGATTTCTCATATACAAACAGCAGTTGACCGGCGTTGCCTGGTGTAACGTTGTTGTGATGCCTCGTGTAAGGAGGAGAAATGCGTACCATCACGTTTCCGACTTTGATAAAGGACGGATTGTAGCCTATCGCGATTGCGGTTTATCGTATCGCGACATTGCTGCTCGCGTTCGTCGAGATCCAATGACTGTTAGCAGAATGTGGAATCGGTGGGTTCAGGAGGGTAATACGGAACGCCGTGCTGCATCCCAACGGCCTCGTATCACTAGCAGTCGATATGACAGGCATCTTATCCGTATGGCTGTAACGGATCGTGCAGCCACGTCTCGATCCCTGAGTCACCAGATGGGGACGTTTGCAATACAACAACCATCTGCTCGAACACTTCGACGACGTTTGCAGCAGCATGGACTATCAGCTCGGAGACCATGGCTGCGGTTACCTTTGACGCTGCGCCTGCGATAGTTTACTCAACGACGAACCTGGGTGCACGAATGGCAAAACGTCATTTTTTCAGATGAATCCACGTTCTATTTACAGCATCATGATGGTCGCATCCGTGTTTGGCGACATCGCGGTGAACGCACATTGGAAGCGTGTATTCGTCATCGCCATACTGGCGTATCACCGGGCGTGATGGTATGGGGTGCCATTGGTTACACATTTCTGCAGGATAATGGACGACCACATGTTGCAGGTCCTGTACGGGCCTTTCTGGACACAGAAAATGTTCGACTGCTGCCCTGGCCAGTACATTCTCCAGATCTCTCACCAATTGAAAACGTCTGCTCAATGGTGGCCGAGCAACTGGCTCGTCATAATACGCCAGTCACTACTCTTGATGAATTGTGGTATCGTGTTGAAGCTGCATGGGCAGCAGTACCTGTACACGCCATCCAAGCTCTGTTTGACTCAATGCCCAGGCATGTCAAGGCCGTTATTACGGCCAGAGGTGGTTGTTCTGGGTGCTGATTTCTCAGGATCTATGCACCCAAATTCCGTGAAAATGTAATCATATGTCAGTTCTAGTGTAATATATTTATCATCTGCATTTCTTCTTAGTGTAGCAATTTTAATGGCCAGTAGTGTAATTATCTTCCATATTTCACTCCCATACATTGATACATTCCATACAAATACATTCAGAAAAGACTTCCTGACACTTAAGTCTATACGCGATGGTAACAAATTTGTCTTCTTCAGAAACGCTTTCCTTGCCATAGACAGTCTAGATTTTATATCCTCTTTACTTTGACCATCATCTGTTATTTTGCTCCCCAGATAGCAAAACTCATCTACTATTTTAAGTGTCTCATTTCCTAATCTGATTCCCTCAGCATCACCTGATTTCATTGGACTACATTCCGTTATCCTCGATTGCTTCTGTTGATGTTCACGTTATATCCTCCTTTCAAGTCATTGTCCATTTCCTGTTCGTCCTATGATTTTGCTTCCTGATACCACCCTGTCTCAAACAAAGCTGAAACACTATTGCAGACATTGAATGCTGTTGTTGTTGTCAGTGGGGATAGGCCTCCCGATACAACCTTACTGTTGCCATTTGCCTTTCCGTAAGTAAACACCGTGTGCGGCAAGCTCTCAATTCGAGTACGAAACCACTGCATGCACCTCTGTATCACATCCACTACAACATGAGTCAGGAAGAGAAGTGAATCGACACGACATTACCAATTGCTATGGCAGGAGATGACGGTAGGGCATGACGTATGCGGAATAGTATCACCCTCGAGGAGGAAACCATACACCTGTAACTGTGGATGCGTGGTACAGCGCGTATTAGACCGCATTCCCGGTAACTATGTACGATTGAATTACTCTCTAGCATGGAAACCATGCATTCCCGACGTAAGTTCATTAGAACTTTTTTGTTCCGTATCCTCCCATTGATCAGTCCCTAGAGTTTGTACACAGTGGAAAAAGTCGCCCTGTATACGTAAAAATTTTTCGAAAAGTGCTGTAGATTTATTTTTATCTTTAATATATATTCACAGATTGTCTTACAATTTCATTGACATTGTGTAGCTTTCGAGACGTTATCCACTCTGTAACAACAGTAGGAGAAAACATGACATGACGATGAAATGCAGTTACTAAATGTATATTAATTATTAAAATAAAATACAGAAATTAATGATATGCTGCAGAACTCGCTGTTAGCCAATAAATGCAAGCCGCTGTGACCCAGTGAACACAGAAATAGCGTGCCTCTTTTTGTCGCAGGAAGATAGGTGACATTGCTCTGTGTTCAGTTTCCGTTTGACGCAGCACTTGGTATTTCCTCATGATGGAGGTGGAATAAACAAGTACACACTCGTTGCGTTTGTATTCGATAAAATTTGTAAGTTTGAAGTGTGGACTACACTATGAAACTTACTCCAGATACGACCTCTCCTCCAACGGGGACATTTCCAATGTGTACTTTGAATCAATTAATTTTCGTGTTACAGTCTCAAAAAACACTGTCTCGTTAAGGGCCATCTGATCACGACAATCAGTCAGTTCGCCTTGTCAGTGCTACTAAACAGCACCAAGGTGGTATACCCATCTTCCGTAGTAACAGTAAGTCACGACTAGCCTCACACTCGTGCATGCTTCAGTAAGAGCGAACGAGTGGAGCAGTATGAAGCGACCGCAGCTCCACAGGTCTCAGACTCTGTAACTACGCGGAACACAGCGGGAACGAAGGCAACATGATGGTATTCATTTAACAGTGGCGCCTTGATTTTCGAAGTATGCAGCTCGCAACATTAGACTCGGTTTCTGACCTATAATGAACATACAGGTCCTTTAAGAGAATAGGTGCTCGTTAAAACTATGACGTTACCTGAGAAACAAATAGGCGGAGTTAGGGATTTATTCACCCCCACCCTGAAATACCTTGGCCTCACCCTTGACCGACACCTCACCTGGACCCCCCATCTCCTGACCATCCAGCAGAAAGCCCATTCCCGCCTCCGCCTGCTGAAACTCCTGTCCGGCTGGACATGGGGATTGCATCCTTCTACCATCCTCCACACCTACAAATCCCTCATCCGTCCTATCCTCTGTTATGCCAGCATTGCCTGGATCTCTGCCCTCCAAATTCTTGAACGCCATGCGCTCCGCCTTGCCTTCCGTATCCGCCTTCCTTCCCCCACACGGCTCCTGTATGAACTGATCCCCTTCCCCCACCTCCTCCTGTTCCTCCAACATCTCCGCATCCTTTACGTTGTTCACAGGGTTGATCCCCCCCACCCTCTGGTTTCCTCCTTCCTCTCCGCCCCCCTCCCGTTGCCGCGCCTCTATCGCTGTATCCCTCCCTCTCTCCACCTCCACACCCTCCATCTCCTTCATCAGGGCAATTTCCAATGCCACCCCCTCCCGGATGACGAACTTCGCCGTGACATCTACCCTTCCTTCCAACTATAACCTGGCCTTGTTCCCCCCCCCCCTCCCCAGGGCCCCCTTCTCCTCTTTCCTCCTTCTTCCAGAGCGGATTTTCCTCCGTCGCCCCCCTCCCCTGAGACCCTGCCCCCCATACTTGCCTCTCTCCTTCCCACATCCCTCCCTACCTGGCCCTCTTCCGAGCGCCCCCCGCTCCCCTCCCCCATCTCTTCCCCTCCCTCCCTTCTTCAGGTCTCCCTCACCTCCTTGAACCTGGCAGATCCTTTGTATTGATCATCATCAGTGTGCCACATCAGTGTTGTGTTTAGTGCTGTTTCTCGTGTGCGTCAAGAGGTGTGATTTTAATTGTGTACTGCCTTGAGGTTCGCCGTCAGTGTTACGTTATGTGCTATGTCATCCGTCAACACCTTTATGCTCCAGTCATACTGTGCCTTGTGTTCTTTTAATTGTCGCAGTGTGTGGCTTTTTGTGTGTGCTACTTTTAAACAGTTTTTTATCTCCATTTTACAGTCACTCCGTTTTTTGTCTATTGCCTTCCATGATGTTCCCCCTTTTTTATATCTATGTTCACCTTATTCTCTCCTTTGCTGTTTTTAAATGTCTTCTATTGTTTTGTTCTCTGTCTTTCGGCTGAAGAGCAGCGCATATGCTGCTGCCAGCCCGCCCCGATGAGGAATTGAAATACAATAAAGAAAAAAAAAAAAAAAACGGATTTATTCAGCGGCTGTAGGGTCGGTCGTTTAATAGCCTGAACAGTTCCGTTGACGGGGCATGGGAGATGCCGTGGATCACAAGAAGTCTAACTCGCGATTTCGTTCATATTCAACGCACTTCCAACGACGATCAGCTCGCGAGACTTTACACTAACAAGGGGAGTTAGCGACTTTGGGATCACGAATTTACTCCTAACTTTGTACACCTTTAGTAGGCCATTAAAACAACATAATGGGCAAGTAGTAAGGTGCAGTGCTTTGGCAGTTCCGAGAAAATCGCCGGCTGCAGTGGCCGAGTGGTTCTAGGCGCTTCAGTCTGGAACTGCGCTGCTGCTACGGTCACAGGTTCGAATCCTGCCTCGGACATGGATGTGTGTGCTATCCTTGGGTTGGTTAGGTTTAAGTAGTTCTAAGTCTAGGGGACTGATGACCTCAGATGTTAAGTCCCATAGTGCGTAGAACCCCTTTTTGGAACCGAGAAAATCGCAAGAAAAGTTTTAGGCGTCTGTTATGTCACTGATACACCTGTTCAAAGGTACTGAGCCTAAAAAGCCATTGTCGCCAAGTGATTGCTGACACGATAGCTCAGCGTGTTCGGTCAGAGGGTTAGCTGCCTTCTGTGATTTAAAAAAAAAAGGGCTAAGTGAACGATTCAATGATGAACTTGAATGCATGTCATGGGATATCCGCCCCCCGAACAAACGCGACGAGCCATAACGAATAAAATCAGATTTAGACAAAATAAGTGGTTAGTGTTAGTGTGTTTCCAAAGGTCGTGGAGGAAGCGACGGTTCGAATCCAGCTAACACTTACTTTTTAATCCTTATTTTTTCTTCACTGGTCACATTATTCAATTTACATGACATTTGAGAGGTAATATAATGAAAACAAAAATGACATGCATTTTCATGAAGTTGTAGTGATTTGAGATGTTACTTGACTATTTACTATTTGTAATTAAATTTTTGGGTGTTGTATTCTCCTTGGCTCATTTAATTCGTCTCATTGTCTGTGTAGAGCAGTGTAGAGCTGTACCATGGGAAACAAGGAGAGGATGTTGGTTGGTGGCAGGTATTCTCGTTCTATAACACAAACTGCACGCAATTAATAACTGGGTTCCTTATTTATGAACAAAGAGCTACTTAAGTTTCCATGTGCTGTGGTACAAGCTCTCTTCTGTATAACCCACGTAGCCTCAATGCAGTTGAAGTAGAAGTTCGCTGTGTTCACTATAAGGTTGCTACGTGCTGCCTGTCTCTGTGCTAGAGGCTAAGTCTGCAGCTCAGCCTCGATGACACACTGGAACTGCGCGGTGTACCGACTCGAACAAATTGGCATAACAGGCTCGAACTAACTGGCTAATCTGGCCGGAGGCGATCCTAAATACTGGCGGCCCAGAGGGCGTTGGTGGCGCGTTTCCAGCAAGTCTTGTCGTTGGCCTCTATCGATACTCTAGTAACCTCTATGCCACATGGTGTGCTGGCGCCAGCGTACGCCACCAGCACATCAGGGACGATGGACAGGCTTGGAAAGCCCAAGTCAAACCTCGTCAAATGATGATGCGAATGACATTATTCAAATCAGTAACATAGTAAGTTACCCATGTTAAAATGGACCGTTCAGCAATTTCGGAAAATGTCGATATCGTGTTGATGTATAGCTATTGTGATCGAACTGCCCAACGGACGTGTGCTATGTATACTGCTCGGTATCCTGGACATCATCCAAGTGTCCGGACCGTTCGCCGGATAGTTACGTTATTTAAGGAAACAGGAAGTGTTCAGCCACATGTGAAACGTCAACCACGACCTGCAACAAATGATGATGCCCAAGTAGGTGTTTCAGCTGCTGTCGCGGCTAATCCGCACATCAGCAGCAGACAAATTGCGGGAGAATCGCGAATCTCAAAAACGTCGGTGTTGAGAATGCTACATCAACATCGATTGCACCCGTTCCATATTTCTATGCACCCGGAATAGCATGGCGACGACTTTAAACGTCGTGTATAGTTCTGCCACTGGGCATAAGAGAAATTACGGGACTTCGACAGATTGTTTGCACGCGTTCTATTTAGCGACGAAGCGTCATTCACCAACAGCGGTAACGTAAACCGGCATAATATGCACTACTGGGCAAAGGAAAATCCACGATGGCCGCGACAGGTGGAACATCAGCGACCATGAGGGGTTAATGTATGGTGCAGCATTATCGGAGGAAGGATAAGTGGCCGCCCATTAAATGGTGCAATGTATGCTGATATCCTACGTAATGTTTTACCGATGTTACTACAAGATGGTTCACTGCATGACAGAATGTCGATGTACTTCCAACATGATGGATGTCCGGCACATAGCTCGCGTGCGGCTGAAGCGGTATTGAATAGCATATTTCATGACAGGTGGATTGGTCGTCGAAGCACCCTACCATGGCTCGCACGTTCACCGGATCTGACGTCCGCGGATTTCTTTCTGTGGGGAAAGTTGAAGGGTATTTGCTATCGTGATCCACCGACAACGCCTGACAACATGCGTCAGCGCATTGTCAATGCGTGTGCGAACATTACGGAAGGCGAACTACTCGCTGTTGAGAGGAATGTCGTTACACGTATTGCCAAATGCATTGAGGTTGACGGACATCATTTTGAGCATTTATTGCATTAATGTGGCGTTTACAGGTAATCACACTGTAACAGCATGCGTTCTCAGAAATGATAAGTTCACAAAGGTTCATGTATCACATTGGAACATCCGAAATAAAATGTTCAAACGTACCTATGTTCTGTATTTTGATTTACAAAACCTACCAACTGATCGTCTATAATTGTAAGCCACGTGTTTGTGACTATTACAGCGCCATCAGTCACGAACCGAAAAAAGTGGTCCAACTAAAACATTCCTATTTCTTTACGTACTACAGGAATATGTAATAAAAAATGGGGGTTCCTATTTTAAAAAAAGCAGTTGATATCTGTTTGACCTATGGCAGCGCCATCTAGCGGGCCAACCATAGCGCTATCTGGTTTCCCCCTTCAAGCTAGACGAGTTTCGTTCTTTGTGGTTTTTTCGTTTGATGCTTATTTCCTGAGATATTTGGCCTGGTCATGATCAATGGACCACACTGTATAATTACTCGTCGGATGTGTTCTTGACATCACACGTCGCAGGGTAGTATTTGTCATACAGGTGTGGAAAGCATAAATTGAAACTTCATCCAAATACACCTTTTTTTCATTACATTACCTCTCAGATTCCAAGTAAATTAAATAATATGACCAGTGATGAAAAAATATATTAATAATTAAGTTCCAGCGGAAGTCGAACTGTAGCGTAATAAAACATGCTCGTCTTACGAAGCGCAGATGCTTATCACTTGACCGCCTACGCACATATAGATAGGCCACATAGCAGACACGTAAAACTTCTCTTACGATTTTCTCGCAATTGTCAGAGCAGTGCACCTTACGTTGTTTTAGTGGCTTACTAGAGGTGTACAGACTTTAAAGTAAATCTCTGATCCGAACATCGTGGCCTCCCCTTGTAAGTTGGTCACCACTGTGCTTGATAACGGAGGCTAGACTTACGTTTACGTTCAAGTGATATGTCGATCTACAAAATCGTTTTACATCGTAAAATAGCGCTAGATGTTTGAGATTCTCAGAGAAATAGGCATCAACAATAGCGGTAGGTGGGGAATGTACGCTGTGTATAAGGCGCGATCAAAAAGTTTCCTTTCGAAGACCATACAGTCCAGAATCGGTATACCAATCAGGCAAAAATCGCCGTGAGCACTGAGGCATCATCCGACCGACGCACCAGGCTGAAGGTACCCGTTTGAGGGAACACCGTGTTCTGCCGCGAGAGGAAGTCCGTAACTCCCTGCTGCACATCCTTGTCAGACAAGAATAGTCGACGCTTTAAGGCCTTTTTTTAAGGCACCAAAGGAGTGATAATCGCTTGGGGAGAGATCAGAAGTACAGGGCGGATTCTCAGGTGTCTCCCTCTTCAGATGGTGTAACTTCTGTGTCATGGCATTCGCGATGTAGGGACGTGCGTTATCATGAAGCAGCAGCAGCAGCCAGCACGGAACTTGGCGCACAATTCCACAAGAGTGGTTCCCGACAGACATGCTGCTCCATATACATTCTTCAGTCTCCGATATATGTTTACCGATGTTTGTCAATCGGCAGCCAAGAATATAATCATTGCCTGTGGTCCTGTTTGGACTCATTTGGTAATACCGCCGCCACAGTTCACGTTTCTGCATTTACCGCATGCATGTACACTACTGCTCATTAAAATTGCTACACCAAGAAGAAATGCAGATGACAAACGGGTATTCATTGGACAAATACAGTATACTAGAACTGACATGTGATTACATTTTCACGCAATTTGGGTGCATAGATCCTGAGAAATCAATACCCATAACAACCACCTCTGGCTGTAATAACAGCCTTGATACGCCTAGGCATTGAGTCAAACAGAGCCGGCCGATGTGGCCGTGCGGTTCTAGGCGCTTAAGTCTGGAACCCCGTGACCGCCACGGTCGCAGGTTCGAATCCAGCATCGGGCATGGTTGTGTGTGATGTCCTTCGGTTAGTTTGGTTTAAGTAGTTCTACGTTCTAGGCGACTGATGACCACAGATGTTAAGTCCTATAGTGCTCAGAGCCATTTGAGTCAAACAGAGCTTGGATGGCGTGTACAGGTACAGCTGCCAATGCAGCTTCAACACGATACCACAGTTCATCAACAGTAGTGACTGGTGTATTGTGACGAGTCAGCTGCTCGGCCACCATTGACCAGACTTTTTCAATTGGAGAGATATCTGGAGAATGTGCTGGCCAGGGCAGGAGTCGAACATTTTCTGTATCCAGGAAGGCCCGTACAGGACCTTCAACATGCGGTCGTGCATTATCCCGCTGAAATGCAGGGTTTCGCAGGGATCGAATGAAGGGTAGAGCCACGGATCGTAGCACATCTGAAATGTAACGTCCACTGTTCAAAGTGCCGTCAATGGGAACAAGAGGTGACCGAGATGTGTAACCAATGGCACCCCATACCATCACGCCGGGTGATACGCCAGTATGGCGATGACGAGTACACACTTCCAATGTGCATTCACCGCGATGTCGCCAAACACGGATGCGACCATCATGATGCTGTAAACAGAACCTGGATTCATCCAAAAACATGACGTTTTGCCATTCGTGCACCCAGGTTCGTCGTTGAGTACACCATCGCAGGTGCTCCTGTCTGTGATGCAACGTCACGGTCTCCGAGCTGATGGTTGCTGTCTTGCAAACGTTCCCATCTGTTGATCAGGGATCGAAACGTGGCTGCACTATCCGTTACAGCCATACAGATAAGATCCCTGCATCTTGACTGTTAGTGATACTAGGCCGCTGGGGTCCAACACCCCGTTCCGTATTACCCTCCTGAACCCACCGATTCCATGTTCTGCTAACAGTCATTGGATCTCGACCAACGCGAGCAGCAATGTCGCGATACGATAAACCGCAATCGCGATAGGCTACAATCCGACCTCTATCAAAGTCGGAAACGTGATGGTACGCATTTCTGCTCCTTACACGAGGCATCACAACAACGTTACACCAGTCAACGCCGGTCAACTGCTGTTTGTGTATGAGAAATCGGTAGGAAACTTCCCTCATGTCGGTAAGCTAATCATTTGCATATCACAGCATCTTGTTCCTGTCGGTTAAATTTCGCGTCTGTAGCACGTCATCTACGTGGTGTAGCAATTTTAATGGCCAGAAGTGTATGAAAGACACGAATGCCATACTAATCCCTTACCTAATGTCGTTGCTTAATATTCGCATCGGTGTCGTGCTATATTGTAACACGCTGCAGGAATGTCCTCAAACGGAAACTTTTTAGTCGCCCCATGTACAACAACCAAGACGAAAGAACAAGAATGGGAGACCAAGAAATACACTCAGATTCAATGTCCATGAAAGAGAAAAGCTTCTGTTCACCAATGAGCACGGATTTAGGGAGTAGCACTCATGCGGAAATTAGCTTGCCCTTTTATTCACATGATCCTTGCGAACCATGGATGAAAGGTAAGAGCTGCCTCTATATTCCTAGATTTCCGAAAATCCTTTGAAACAATGCCCACCTGCAGACTGTTAACAAACGCCCGAGCATACGGAATAAGCTCTCAGATATGTGAGTGTCTGGAAGATCTTTTAAGTAATAGAACCCAATACGTTGTCCTGGCTCTTGTTCGCTATATATATTTAAAAAAAAAAAAAACCTTCGGCATAGCGTGAGAGCCAGTAGGCGGCAGTTAGCTGAAAAAGCTATAGTGTGCAGGCAAGTGTCGTCTTCAAGTGAGTGTACGATAATAGAAGACACTTAAACAGAATTTCTAACTGGTGTGATGAATGGTAGCTTGCTCTAAATGAAGAAAAATATAAATTAGTGCGAATATGTAGGAAAAACAATCCTGTAACGCTCGAAAACAGTATTAGTGATTTGCTGCTTGGCACAATCACGTCGATTAAACATCTAGGCGTAACGTTGCAAAGCGATCTGAAATGGAACGAGCATAGAATGGGAATCGAAGTCAGGTCATTTAACCGTGCGCCAACACTCGGACCTCGCGCGCGCTGGCCCGCGATCAGCGGCCATGCTTCTGCCGCGACGCACATGCAGAGACCGTGGCTTGTTTTTCCAGCAGGGGTCACTGGATGTCATCGTCCTCTATGATTCGTCTACGATGACACTGTAGTCCCATTCCCTGCCGCCTGCACTTTTCTAACGAGCCAGCGCCTGTACCTGGCGAGCCACTGCACCAACACGTCAGCAAGGACCTGAAGATGACGAGCAGCTGTCTCGTTGAAATATTATGCAGCTTTCACAACATTGTCGGACGCTAAGCTCGTGAACCTCCGAAGCAGTGTCAATGACGTTCGCCAGCCTTCTTTTGACCCATGAGAGATAGTACAATTGAAGGCATTGATACGGTAACCAGGTATGTACACTTTTGACTGAATATTGTGATTTTAATAACACTACGTAGAATGAGATTTCCATTCTGCAGAGGAGTGTGCGCTGATATGAAACTTCCTGGCAGATTGAAACTGTGTGCCGGGCCGAGACTCAAACTCGGGACCTTTGCCTTTTGCGGGCAAGTGCTCTACCATCTGAGCTACCCAAGCACGACTCAACGCCCCGTCCTCACAGCTTTACTTCTGCCAGTACCTCGTCTCCTACTTTCCAAACTTCACAGAAGCTCTCCTGCGAACCTAGCAGAACTAGCACTCCTGGAGGAAAGGATATTGCGGAAGTAAAGCTGTAAGGACGGGATGGGACTTGTGCTTGTGTAGCTCAGATGGTAGAGCACTTGCCCGCGAAAGGCAAAGGTCCCGAGTTCGTGTCTCGGCCCGGCACACAGTTTTAATCTGCCAGGAAGTTCCATATCAGCGCACACTCCGCTGCAGAGTGAAAATCTCATTCTGGAAACATCCCCCAGGCTGTGGCTAAGCCCTGTCTCCGCAATATCTTTCTTCCAGGAGTGCTAGTTCTGCTAGGTTCGCAGGAGAGCTTCTGTGAAGTTTGGAAAGTAGGAGACGAGGTACTGGCGGAAGTAAAGCTGTGAGGACGGGACGTGAGTCGTGCTTGGGTACCTCAGATGGTAGAGCACTTGCGCACGAAAGGCAAAGGTCACGAGCTCGAGTCTCGGTCCAGCACACAGTTTTAATCTGCCATGAAGTTTCATACCACTACGTAGTTTTCAGATTGCTGGATCGTATGGTGCAAGATTGAGACCTGTCCATGGAACCAGTTCGGAATAAAGTAGAGAATGGACTTGACGACGTCGATTATTTGGGGCAAGAACCAGACGTCCGGAATTTTTCTCATTGCGCCAAACACTAGTCACATTTTTTCATGTGAAAGGAGCAGAGAGTAATGGAGGAATTTCTGCAGAGACATCCCTGTGTACAGAAAGTCATGATTAAGCCAGAAAGACGCTTATTTACTTTGTTTTATTTTATTGAATTAATGTAAGGTAGCGCCTGATAAACAGTTTCCAGCTCCGGGAGCAGTTACTCTACCTGCACGATGAGACTTGTGACAGCAAAGGACCAGGTGAAGTGATAATTCGTCGAACGACTTCATTAGTAACATCTCCGGCAAAAAAGTAGAACATTTGCATATATTTACTGACATCAACAGTGTACAAAAGAAAAATGTGATTACGATGCAGTATCTGCTAACACAAGTTTTCAAAGGAACTTTCCTGTCCCATGTCACAGCTTTTCACCTTGTGGCTATACCTTCACACTATTCAGAAGGGAAGAAGGAATCGTGAGCAGTTATACTCATCAAGTGACTGAAGAAATTAGTCAAAAATACAAAAGCAGTTCATTGTGGTTGGTATTACATAAGCTCTACTTCTCGTCGCACCTAAGAAAACCGATTCGATCTTACATTAGGAGTGCTAATAATGAGAAGCTTACTATCTCGAACGGAAGCATGTAGATCGCTGCAGTAAATCATTATCACAGATAATCTACCATGATTTCGTCATTGAAAAGGCATCATCTACATTGGCGTTTCCTGAGGAAAAACCTTGTAAAGTGCCTCTGTGAGAAATATGAAGATGTTACGAAGCTTTCCAAGAAGTATGTATATTCTAGCTCCAGACGTGTTATTTTGTAATAATCTTATTCGTGACAGAACTGTTCATCTGAAAGAGAAGCACAATGAACTTATTACTGTCTGCAGCTATGCATTTTATTAGGGTACCCATATTCAGTAATTTGTAAAGTTCTAATGGTTGCTTACTCATTTGACATCATATTCATAAGACGAAGTGTTTTGGTGCAAGAGAGAGAGTACTTTGTTTAGCTATGTAATAACTTATTACTGTTTTCCGCTGACCTAAATAAAACTTTGGATAAGACAAGAGTGATTAAAAAATTTTCCATTTTGTTGGCAGTTTTTTGTGTCTCACTCGAACTTAGGTAAACGTGGTTTATCCAGTTATTACACCGAACCTTGATCTGACACTACTCGAATAGCAATAATAAACGCCCTGTAGCAGTCCAACAGCATTGAGAAAGATTACGATGCCTGACAACTGCACTGAAAAGCATCCAGCGCTACGAGTGAGATCCACTGACAGTCTTCACGAAGACAAAACAGACTGCCGCGCGGACTAGCCGCGAGGTTAGAGACGCCATGCCACGGATTGCGCGGCCCCTCCCGCCGGAGGTTCGAGTCCTCCCTCGGGCATGGGTGTGTGTGTTGTTCTTAGTATAAGTTAGTTTAAGGAGTGTGTAAGTCCAGGGACCGATGACCTCTTGAGTTTGGTCCCTTAGGAACTCACGCGCACACACACCCAAAACAGACTACTTGTTGAAAGCTACGCAGGTGAAAACTGGCATAAAAAAACCTTGAAGTTCCTTAACAACAAACGTCGGCAGTTAAGTTGTTTTCGTAGTATACAATGGCGTGGTCCAATGCCCAAAATTATTTTATCCAAAAGAAACGAAATGTTTAGCTTAAATTACTCTTCGCCAAGCTCGTCTGGTCCATAAAACACCGACCTCCAATTAGCTAATGGCTCCGACATCTAATACTAGGTGTCTGTCTACAAATCACATGATTTCTCACGAAGCCGCAGTATTTGCCTACACAAACCGGAAAAACTGATGAGAGTTCTAAGATTGTGCCCGCTTTTACAACCATTAGTTAATAGTACGGAAGAAGATGGGTTGTCGGCGCCTTTCCGTGTGAAAATAGGTTTATGTAATTTTAGCATAGTGGTAATTATGCGAGATACTGTGTATGTTGGAGAAAGTAATGCGTTTGATGTGTGTTGGTACGTTGACTCTTGGAGTGATGTGAGTAAGGCTCTCCGCGATGCACAACGTCTTTCCTATGACACACGCCCCAATCACATTACTTTGGCCGCCTGTGAAAAGCCTGAACGACCCACCTTTTTGCAGCGTGGACCGCTGCCAGACGTACAGGAAGAGCGTCAGTGAGGTTCTGGAATGTACCAAAGGAGATGTGGAGCCACGCCGACTCCAGTATCGTGTCCAGCGGCGCCAGGTTCCTCGGTTGAGGATCCGTGGCGCGAGCAGCCCGGTCGAGATGGTCCCACCGATTCTCGACTTGGTTTAAATCCGGGGTGCTCGGTGGCCAAGCGAGTACGGTAAACTCAAACTGGTGCTCTTCGAACCACGCACCACGCACACTGAGAGCTGTGTGATACGTTGCATTGTCCTGCTGGTAGATTCCATCGTGCCGAGGAAAAAAAGAAAACTATACATAGGAGTTGACGTGGTCCCCAAGGGTAGATGGATACTAGTGTTGATCAATTGTGCCTTCCAGATCGACGACAGCAGCCAGGGAATGCCACGAAGACACTCCCCAGATCCTCCTCCGACCTGTACCCTTCCGACGATTGTTGCCACACCGCTGCACGCCGCAGACGCCAACGGAGCATAAAACGTTCAGCAAACTTTTGCGTCCTTGGCCCGAAAGGCTATGATTATACCTTTTCGGACGTTAGATAAAGCGCTCCTTTTTCGCATTATGGCAACGACTGCAGTGTTGTCCGCGTCCTCCCGACACGATTTATACGCCCTCCATTGCCAGTGCTCCCACCTGTCACCTGTGAGTGATTATTGTACGCTGGCGTCGAACATAGACGGTGGACGGGGTAGGACATCAAACGTGCAGTCTTGGAGCAGAAGAGACACCACAGGACATTTTAATTTCCACTGACTATACTTTTACGAATAAATTCATAAAACTTTATCTGCATGACCAGGAAGTATTCAGGATTCACAATCATAACAGTGGAAGTTCAAAAAAAATAACAAAATAATGTTTTTTTACATGTGAAAGTTCATCATTTCTTCACTTCTATTGGCTGCGTTTGTTGCTATAGGTACACGTTTCTTCATAAGTAAGAGAGATTCTTCGATTAATTTTGCACAGAATACAAACCATACTTACAGGTGTATGAAACTCTAGAAATTATGTAATTTATGAAATAATGAATGTGCTGTTACAATTTAAACTTCATGTTTAGAAAAAACGTAAATTTTATAGTTAATTTTCTCAATTTTTACCACGGTTTTTAATAGATTTGGAAAATTCTAGAGTTTCATACTCCTGTAAGTATGGTTTGTATGCTGTGCAAAATTCATCGAAGAATCTCCCTTACGTATGAAGAAAACTGTACCTATATCAACAAATGCAGCCAATGGTAAGTGAAAAAAAGGTGAAATATAAATGTAAAAAACTAAATTATTTTCTTATATTTTTGAACTTCCACCACTATAAGTGTAAATCCTGAATCCTTTGTGGTCATTCCGACAAAGTTTTATGAATTTATTTTTAAAAGTATAGTCAGTGGAAATTGAAACTTCCTGTGGTTTTTCTCCTGCTCCAAGTCGTCCCGTTTGACGTCCTACCCCCCTTAATGTGACTGAACCGTGTATCTCCCAATGCTGTTTGACGATTTCTGTGACCCTCTCACGTTGACAACACAGTCCTGTGAAGAATCATACACGTCTTGTCTATCTCTTCCGCTAATCCGACGTGCTAAGGGTCCCAGGTCGGCGAATAGTTTTCTAGACCTGCTCGTAGAGGGAGTTTAAAAGCTACCTCTTTCGAACTTGAATGTCCCTTTCTTACGGCTCTTCCAGTAAATCTGGCGTCTGCCTTCTTCACGACTACATTTATGTCGCCGCTTCACTACGATACTGACTGCAGAAACCACTTCAATTCCATCTGAAAAAGGAAGATGACTCAAATATCTCTGTAATTAATACATTTATGACAAGAGATTACAAGTCGTTCAAGAAGGATTTTCCTGCAGTTCATCTGGGTGAAAACAGAATTACGAATTATAGGATGTTTTGAATGGTTCCAAAAATGTACTGAGGCAAACAGCGCAGCCAAGTCACCCCGTATCGTCAGTGCTACAGCTCCATTATTTGATCAAGATAGTGGGAGACACAAAGTGTATCAGGCAAGGAGCTGCCCCATCGTCAAAACCTAATTCCAGGAGGTCCATTTTTTGTATATTTTACAACATTGTTTGATAAAACTTTGTAATTCACCAACATGTTGTCAGGTAATACAATTTAGGCTCTCTATTAACTTCCAGCAGTTTTCTCTAATCTCATTTATGCGCTTCCTGGTTAACCACATATCACTGCTAAGACGATTTAGCGTAACATTTACAGGCTTTCCCATGTCAGACCCACATTCAGCCCGGACCACTATGTAGCTTTCCGAGATTTAATGCTGCTAGTCACGTAATTCCTGGTGAGGGCGTTAAATGTTTGTGAGCCTTCACTGCCTATGATTTCTCAACTTCTGCTTCTGCGTAACACCATTTCTAGAAAACCTCAAGTAGTTATAACAGTTAATGTGTCATGAAAAAGGCATAATTATTTTGCTTTACCACCCTTGCAGTAAACAATGGCGACAGTAAAATCTCCGTGAAAGATGTAACGATACAATCCTGGCGACTACCTATTAAAAATAGGAAGGCACCTGGACTCTGACAACTGGATTTACTGTGCTGAGTGAGCAAGCGGTACAGCTTTGCAGATCACAGATGCCACACACTCTCGAAGGTTGATCACCTAGAAGGTTAGAACAAGGGTGCATATAAACTTCCGCGACCAGTAAGGACATTTAAAGCTCCTTTCGCGGGTGGCTAGCGAAGATCGTGGGTCAAATACCATCTTAGCAAATCAGGAAACAGACGTAATAAAGAGTGGTGCACCAACAACTGAAATTGAGTTTTCGAAGTCAGAAATAGACAGGTAGGCAAAATTTAAGGATGAAAGGAACTTTCGCATGATGAGACACTTCCAGGTACTAGCTCAATGAAACTTGGACCATACTGTAGCGGCACGACCGTTGAGGATAGGAAAAGTCAGTTTTGTGCGATATTCGGAGCACGAGTTTCAGCCACGTGCGGGCCACATTGCAGTAAGTTACGCATACCAGCAGTTGCGAAGGCAAATAGAGGCCACAGGGGTGTAATACTGCCGGAGAGGGTGCACACAGCAGTTTCGATGGCGCAAGTCACAGGCAGAAGAGGGCCACTGGCCATCCGAAGTGTCATGCATACGTGACGCGAAACGGCGCACTTGGCAAAACAGAGGTGCACAGCCGAGTATAAATAGGTGCCGTTTTCTAATGAGATTCATTCAAGTGTGGAGGCTCTCCTGGACAGCGGGGTGTATCACACCACCAGGCTACATGCAGCAACAGATGGGGCGCCAGCGTCCCAGTCCACAGAGGGTCGTTGGTTCGACCCTCTGAGGCCGACGCATTGTCTGCAGCCAGCCAGCAACAGGCCACTCTTCGGCTCGCTACTGCGGGCAGTCGTCTCAGCTCCCGAGACACACCGGAGACTTCCGAGGCGAGGGCCGCAGATTCGGACGCTGGATCGTGGGCTGTCGTTGCCACCGCGTTCTCAGCTATGCCAGCGAGGAAGAAGCAGCAGTGCGGCTGGTCTGTGGCTCCTGGCAGAGCAGCGCGGAATCAACAGCGATGGTGGCTGCTGACATCATCAGAACTCTGCAGGCCGGCCGAGGCCAGTATGACCCAGCATTGCGTTGCAGTGGCCACTGGGGTGCTTCCTCAGCATTGTGGGGCCCTGTGATGCAGACCGAGGTGAACGGAGTCCTGTAATGGAAACAAATAAATTACTTGGAAAGTTCTTGCCGCATTTTAATATGGCACCTCCTGGCACCCAACCCACAACAGTACATAGAAAGAACTGTAGCAGCATAATAGGGAAGGTACTTGTGAGAAAAACGCAATGAGATGAACAGAAATGATGCTTTTACTCAAAGATAATAATTACAGTACTCTGAACTCACAGCAATTTAAAATGGTTCTCTGGACGTTCCAAAAGGTGGAACATGGCCCATAATAGGATGTGCGATCATCAAAAACGGCAGTGCATGCTCTGCAATGACCTCCAATATTGGCCATTTGTCTAGTAGCGCAGTTGACAACTGCTGGATGTGTGTAGACATGCTGTGTCTCCCCAACGCGTCCCACACATGCTCGATCGGATTTCAGTCAGGGGAACCGGCAGGCCAGTCCAGTCAGTGAATATCCTCCCCTTCCAAGAGCTCCTCCACCGGCACTGTTCAATATGATCGCTCAATGTCATCCACAAAACTAAAATTAGGACCGAATTCCTGTGGCGAAGAAGTAATGTGTTGTCTGGTGAGTGTACTGTTTTCAAAGATTTGGAGGTCAGTACACCTACACAACATTATGCCTCCCCTTACCACAACACCAAAACGATCATGTTCGACAGTGTTTCTGAGTGCTTCACATGTTCCCACCTCTCTCCCTATGAGGATACATCCAGAATCACTATTTACACTGATTCTGCTCTCATCTGAGAAGTGCAAGCGACGTGACTCCTCAACAATGGCCATCCAGCAGTTGTCAGCCGCGCTACTGGAGGAATGGAACGGTCTGTCACGAGACCTCCTTCCCAGCCTTGTTGCTACTGTAACCGTCGCAATACGGTGCCGTCTGTGTGCGGGTGTCAAAGGAACGCAACATACTGGTAGTCAGACAAAGAGACCACTCCCACACAGCAGCCATTGTACAGCGCGAGTTTGCGTGCCTTGCAGTGCGTAGGCCTATCTGCTCGTTGATCGACACACACTGACTTTCTTTCCACGACTGGGAGACCTCTGGCAAAATGCTCCTGCACTTTCATTCATTTCTACCTAGCAGCTGATGCATTGTGTTACCTTATTTAACACAGACTCATGTTTTGCAGAGCAGTGTATAATCTATAGGTTGAAACAAGATTTGGTGACTTAGGAAAGCGGGAATTCAGTATAAGGAGATACTACACTGAAGAGCCAAAGAAACTGGTACGCCTGCCTAATATCGTATAGGGCCACGCGAGCATGCAGTAGCGCCCAAACATGACCAGGCATGGAGTCGACTAATGGCTGAAGCAGAGCTGAAGGGAACTGACACCATCAATCCTGCAGAGCTGTACATAAATTCTGAAGAGTACGAGAGGATGGAGATCTCTTATGAACAGAACGTTGCAAGGCAGCCTAAATATGCTCATTAATGTTCATGTCACGGGAGTTTGGTGGCCAGCGGAAGTGATTAAACTCAGAAGAGTGTTCCTGGAGCCAATCTGTAGCAATTTTGGACGTGTGGCGTGTCGCACTGGTCTGCTGGAATTGCCGAAGTCCGTCGGAACGTACAATGGACATGAATCAATGCAGGCGATCAGACAGGATGCTTACTTACGCGTGACCTGTCAGAGTCGTATCTAGACGTATCAGGGGTCCCATATCACTCCAGCTGCGCACGACCGACGTGGTTACAGGTCCTCCACCAGCTTGAAGAGTCCCGTGCTGACATGCGAGGCCCATGGAATCATGAGACTGTCTCCATACCCGCACACGCTCGATACAATTTGAAACTAGATTCGTCCGACCAGGCAACATGCTTCCAGTCATCAACAGGCCAATGCCGGTGTTGACGGCCCCAGGCGAGTCGCAAAGCTTTGTGTCGTGCGGTCATCAAGGGTACGCGATTGGGCATTCGGCTCCAAAAGCCCATACGGATGATGTTCGCACGCTTGACACTTTTTGATGGACCATTATTGAAATCTAGAGCAATTTGCGGAAGGATTGCACTTCTGTAACGTTGAACCATTGTCTTCAGTCGCCGTTGGTCCTGTTCTTGCAGGATCTTTTTCAAGCCACAGCGATGTGAGAGATTTGATGTTTTACCGCATTCCTGATATTCACGGTACACTCTTGAAATGGTCGTACTGGAAAATCCCTACTTCATCGCTGCCTGGAAAATGTTGTGTCCCATCGCTCGTGCGCTGACTGTAACACCACGTTCAAACTCACTTAAATCGTGATAACCTGCCACTGTAGCAGCAGTAACCGGTCTAACAACTTCGCCAGACTCTAGTTGTCTTATATAGGCGTTCCCGACCGCAGCGCCGTATTCTACCTGCTTATACATCTCTGTGTTTTAATACGCATGCCTATACCAGTTTCTACGGCGCTTCAGTTTAAGAGGTAGCAGAAAAGTGGTGCGCGTAAAGAGATGTCTGCCCTGTGATTAACTGGTGTTTCTTAAGAAGTCCTTACCTCAGCGGAACGACGTAGCAGCCCATGATTCACTCTCACTTCTAGCGGAAACTTGGTGGCACACACTTATCTGTAGGCTTCGTAGAACTCACTTGTAGCAGAGACTTGATGGGTAGCAGATAAAGCTAACAGGCGAAATAGTACGCCGTCTTAGCAATCTGTGACGGCGTTGAATTCGTTTCTGTCTGTAAATCTTAAACCACATTTAGACATCCCCACATTTTGAGGTGTTTTTGCATGTTGTTCAACATGGTTCAAATGGCTCTGAGCACTGTGGGACTTAACATCTGAGGTCATCAGTCCCCTAGAACTTAGAACTGCTTAAACCTAACTAACCTAAGGACATCACACACATCCATGCCCGAGGCAAGATTCGAACCTGCGGCGGTAGCGGTCTCGCGGTTCCAGACTGTAGCGCCTAGAACCGCTCGGCCACCCCGGCCGGCTTGCATGTTGTTACCAACTATGTATTAAACGAGCTGAAGTTCGTAACACAGTGACAATGCTCAGCTAAAAACGTTAAGTAATGTTTATTTAACAAACTCAAATGACACAATCACAATATTGTTTACGAATATTAATATATTTCTCGCGTTTTCAGTCCGCTTCCTCTTTTTGCGTATCGACCATGTAAGTAGGCTGTTTAGGTTTTTATGTTGGTAATGCCACGTAGCGCTGTGTATGAAAATCACTGACTGTGCTGTGTGTAGTCTGTGGCTGGTTGGCATTGTTGGAATATTCGCTATTGTAGTGTTGGGCAGTTGGATGTGAACAGCGCATAGCGTTGCGCAGTTGGAGGAAGTGGAGAGAGAGATGCCACAGTTTTGAGAGGTTGCCATAAGCGGTCGATCTGGACATGAGTCCGCCAGAAAAAGGAAATTTGTAAAGATGGAGGTCATGAATTGATAGCTCTGACTTTTGAACATTATTAAGGTAAATACATTGTTTGTTCTCTATCAAAGTCTTTCATTTGCTATGCAGTGCCTTCAGTAGTTAGAATCTTTTATTTAGCTGGCAGTATTGGTGCTCGCTGTATTGCAGTAGTTCGAGTAACGAAGATTTTTGTGATGTAAGAGATTCACGAAAGGTGTAGATTATTGTTAGTCAGGGCCTTTCTTTTGTAGGGATTATTGAAAGTCAGATTGCGTTGCGCTAAAAATATTGTGTGGCAGTCTAGTGATGATCAGAATAAGTAAAGAGAGAAATGTCTGAATACGTTCAGTTTTGCTCAGCTGTTTGAAAATCAAATAAAGTAGAAATTACCAGCACAGTCATTCATAATTTCAGACTTATCTAATCAGAGCCACGACAGAGTATACTTATGAGAAAGTTTCACCAAAGTACGGTATACACTACACATTTTTTATTTTAAAAATAATTCAGATGTGTGTCTAATGAGAATGAGGTTATTATGAGAATACCGGTTTGGTCACAAGATGCCGCATTCAAATCACAACTTCGCAAGCACGTTAACCGCCGTATCTGGCACACAGATAGAGCGAGTAATCTGCTCTTCCGCCCAAGTGGTGTCGTCTTTGCAGAAAAGCAGATAAACGCAAACTCCACATCCCGCATCTCACCAACTGACTTGAATCAATATACTGAGTGTTTTTAAGCATTGGTAACGAACGTCAAAGATACTCCTTGTGAACGTTGTTAGTATGGTGCTTCTAATGTTGGAAGATGTTTATAGTCATCGGTGGGGTGTTCTTTGTACCCTGAGGTAATGAAAACATATTTTTAAAACTGTTTATTTGCACACACACACACTCCCTATCCTAGACGCTCGAAGAATATCAAAGTCCGGTCCATGTGAGATCACTCATTGTAGGGGCCTTGTGGTATTGTTGTAGAATCGATACCACAGAGTGGACCGTCATCGTCGACGATTCCCAAGTTGGGAGCACAAGTGCAGCGGCCGTTGTAATGTCTCTTTCTGCTATAAGTTGTATGAGGGTTCTATTAAGTTCGTGAAGTTAAATTTCGTAAAGCAATCTTTCATAAAACTTCGTAAGAAACAATTACAAATAAGCAATATTATATTTGCAGGTTGTCAAATTAAACTTTAAATTCTGATTGAAAACGAGCGCCAGGCTCCCTACAAATATCAGATGCGTCAGCGTAATAAAATTTATGCAAGGAGGCACCTGACCTATAATAAATTGTATCACTGAAAACAGTCACTTTATGATAAAATAAAAAGTATAAATGTGCCGCGTAATGGCGGCCAACTTTCTCAGTCAAAGATGATCGCAGCTAGCTCCGCAGCAGCTGCAAAAAATGCTACATAAACTCTTGCGTTATAACAAATGTGGCGTGGGTTCCTTAAATGATTACTCTGCACTCCAGATTTGCTTATTATATTTTCGTAACTCTTTTACGCATCAATTATGTTCTAGTAATTAAACGAGAGCAAGACAAAAGCTATCACAATACAGCCGTACCTTCTGCACTCAAACAATAGCTAAGGCACAAGAAAACATCAGAAGACGACTAAGTTCATTGTCTTCCAGTCCTTTTATAGTATAACAAAGATTATAGTGTTCAGTTTTTTAGTTCACACGTATGATCTTATATCACGGAGAATAATGTCTTTTTTCTATTATCAGAATCGATAAATTGTCTTTAAAATTACTTCGTCACTTTGTCCGTATCACAATTAGGCATTAAAGCTCACACAACATTACGCATGTATAGTTCTTTTGTCGTTATTTTTATTGTTCGTGTCAAATATATGGAAAGGGACACTATACTGTCTACCACCAGCGGTCGCTGCTGCACCGAGCGCCGTCCAACCCCGGGAGGCGCCAGATCCACGCCCCCTGTGTGACAGCGCACCAAGGGGAGAGATTCGACCACATGTACAGGGCGTTCATTTTAACCGAAGACATCGAAATATCTCGAAAAATTCACATCGGGTCAAAAAAAGTTGTAACTCCAATTTGTTTGTCTCGGAAGGGGGTATCCAGTTGTATCACACTCAATCCCCCCACGCCACCCCGTGCCTGCGTGGCAACTTTTGAAATCTTCAATGAGAACCCTTTTTTTTAATTGCAGATTACAATTCTATGAGAAAATCTACGTAAGTCTTGTCTGAGGTATTTTCTTCGTTTCGTCACAAATGGAAATAGGTACACAATCGCAATTTACGACATGCTACTCCATGGCCCTTGAATATCCAATGGCACGCAGGTCCACACTTTGACGTTGCGAGGATAGGAAAGGTCAGTCTTTCATAACTTCTTACTGAAAACCCCATTCGCAATGTCATATTATACCGACATATCTTACAGGGACTATTCGAAACGCATCCTAATAGGCAGTGCGCTCCGACCGGAGTTCCCGTTGTAAGTCGGCTGTTTGGGTTTTTAATGTTGGTAACGTCACGTAGCGCTCTGTATGAAAATCACTGGCTGTGCTGTGTGCAGTTTGTGGCTGGTTTGCATTGTTGGAATATTTGCTATTGTAGTGTTGGGCAGCAAGATGTCAACAGCGCGTAGCATTGCGCAGTTGGAGGTGAGCCGCCAGCAGTGGTGGATGTGGGGAGAGAGATGGCGGAGTTTTGAGAGCAGATGATCTGGATGTGTGTCCATCAGAGACAGTAAATTTGTAAGACTGGATGTCATGAATTGATATATATATATATATATATATATATATATACAGGGTGTTTAAAAAATGACCGGTATATTTGAGACGGCAATAAAAACTAAACGAGCAGCGATAGAAATACACCGTTTGTTGCAATATGCTTGGGACAACAGTACATTTTCAGGCGGACAAACTTTCGAAATTACAGTAGTTACAATTTTCAACAACAGATGGCGCTGCGGTCTGGGAAACTCTATAGTACGATATTTTCCACATATCCACCATGCGTAGCAATAATATGGCGTAGTCTCTGAATGAAATTACCCGAAACCTTTGACAACGTATCTGGCGGAATGGCTTCACATGCAGATGAGATGTACTGCTTCAGCTGTTCAATTGTTTCTGGATTCTGGCGGTACACCTGGTCTTTCAAGTGTCCCCACAGAACGAAGTCACAGGGGTTCATGTCTGGCGAATAGGGAGGCCAATCCACGCCGCCTCCTGTATGTTTCGGATAGCCCAAAGCAATCACACGATCATCGAAATATTCATTCAGGAAATTAAAGACGTCGGCCGTGCGATGTGGCCGGGCACCATCTTGCATAAACCACGAGGTGTTCGCAGTGTCGTCTAAGGCAGTTTGTACCGCCACAAATTCACGAAGAATGTCCAGATAGCGTGATGCAGTAATCGTTTCGGATCTGAAAAACGGGCCAATGATTCCTTTGGAAGAAATGGCGGCCCAGACCAGTACTTTTTGAGGATGCAGGGACGATGGGACTGCAACATGGGGCTTTATATATATATATATATATATATATATATATATATATATATATATATATATATATATAATGATTTTTAACACTATTAAGGTAAATACGTTGTTTGTTCTCTATCAAAATTTACTCATTTGCTAACTATGCCTATCAGTAGTTAGTGCCTTCAGTACTTAGAATCTTTTATTCGGCTGGCAGTATTGGCGCACGCTGTATTGCAGTAGTTTGAGTAACGAAGATTTTTGTGAGGTAAGTGATTCATGAAAGGTATAGGTTAATGTTAGTCAGGGCCATTCTTTTGTAGGGATTTTTGAAAGTCAGATTGCGTTGCGCTAAAAATATTGTGTGGCAGTTTAGTTAATTTTTCTAAGGGGACGTTTCACCGTATAGTGCAGAAGTGAAACAAACAGCGGCTCAAACACTACAATGCTTGCGCAGTGTTTATTGCCTGCACACGTACGTTTCATTTGGACAACAGACGTGCATGTTTACGATGAATGTTGCTACTACAGAAGAAACATATGAAGTGATCCTGATTTACGCAGAATGTAGGGGAAATGAAGCTACTGTTGCCTTCGACGACGAGCGTTTTCCAGAGGAAGCTCACTCTCGTTCGTTCTTTTAAAAGGTTGTGAACGCCTTTATGTCTGATGTCAACGTACAGACCGGAAAAAGGAAATGAAGCAAACGTGTTAGGGGAGAAACTAATGAAATAACTGTGCTAGTGACAGTGCAGCACAAGCCACGGCTAGGTGTCCGGCAATTACCCCGCCATTGCGGTATGTCCGTAGGTAGTATTGTCACAGTACTGCATCGTTAGAAGTATCGTCCATACCACCTATCACTTCATCAAGAAAGTCATGCCACCGATTTCCATAACCAGGCTGTGTTTGCTGAATGGGTACGTCAACAAATGCAAACGACCCCCATGTTCTTTGCTGAGCCGGCCGTTGTGACCGAGCGGTTAGAGGCGCTTCAGTCTGGAACCGCGCGACCGCTACGGTCGCAGATTCGAATCCTGCCTCGGGCATGGATGTGTGTGATGTCCGTAGGTTAGTTAGGTTTAAGTAGCTCTAAGTTTTGGAGGACTGATGACCTCAGATGTTAAGTCCCATAGTGCTCATAACCATTTTTTCTTTGCTGAGGTACTATTTTCCGATGAATCTACATTTACAAATCATGGCAGCGTTTACCGATATAACATGCATTACTGGAGTGTAGACAATCCCCGCTGGTTACGGCAAGTTGACCATCAACGTACTTTATACTTATATGGATAGCCGGCCGAAGTGGCCGTGCGGTTAAAGGCGCTGCAGTCTGGAACCGCAAGACCGCTACGGTCGCAGGTTCGAATCCTGCCTCGGGCATGGATGTTTGTGATGTCCTTAGGTTAGTTATGTTTAAGTAGTTCTAAGTTCTAGGGGACTAATGACCTCAGCAGTTGAGTCCCATAGTGCTCAGAGCCATTTGAACCTTATATGGATATGGTGTCAGTTCTTTCGGACATGTCCGAAAGAACAGACACCACTGATGACCTGCAGCCAACGAAATCAGAATTATATACCTTCAGCAGCTAACGGGCGTTGATATATATCAATGGGGACAGGTGAAAATGTGTGCCCTGACCGGGACGCGAACCCGGGATCTCCTGCTTACATGGCAGACGCTCTATCCATCTGAGCCACCGAGGGTACAGAGGATAGTGCGACTGCAGGTACTTGTCTCTGGCACGCCCCCCTTTTTCTTCTGTTTGGATGCACACATATTACCCGAACTCTAATGGGACTTGGTAAGAATGTCTTCCACGAGTAATGAGGGTGTTGGGTAGGGACACTACGAATGTAGTGTGTGGACATACAAGGTGAGAATGTGGGTCTCGCGGGAGGCGTGCGCGAGATAGTCCCTGCAGTCGCACTATGCTCTGTGCCCTAGGTGGCTCAGATGGATAGAGTGTCTGTCATGTAAGCAGGAGTTCCCAGGTTCGCGTCCCTGTCGGGGCACACATTTTCACGTCTCCCCGTTTAGATATATATCAGCGCCCGTCAGCTGCTGAAGGTATTGATATATAATTCTAATCACGTCCTTGGTCGGTTAATGTGTTGTGAGGCATCATGTGGAAAAACTCATTGGTCCGGATTTTATCGACCGCACGTTGAATGGACGCAAATGTCGAACGTTTTTGGAACAGGAACTACCGGTACTAGTGTAAGATTTTGTACTGGACGTTCGACAATGTACGTGGTTACAGCATGACGGTTGCCAGCGCATTAGCAATTAAAGCACGGGAGGTATTAGACCGTGTTGTTACTGATCGGTGGATCGGCACAGGTGCCCCTATTGCCGGCCGCGGTGGTCTAGCGGTTCTAGGCGCGCAGTCCGGACCCGCACGACTGCTACGGTCGCAGGTTCGCATCCTGCCTCGGGCATGAATGTGTGTGATGTCCTTAGGTTAGTTAGGTTTAAGTAGTTCTAAGTTCTAGAGGACTGATGACCTCAGATGTTAAGTCCCATAGTGCTCAGAGCCATTTGAACCATTTTTTTTGCCCCTATTAATTGGCCTGCTAGATCGCGTGATTTGACGTCCCGGATTTGTTTCTGCGGGGATATTTAGAAGATAAGGTGCACAAGCAAGCTAACAGGCCGTGAAGCATCAGGAACGCCCGTGCTGACATTCTTTTCAAGTCAATAAACTTTACCAACAGCCGTACACTTTAAGATATTTCATTTTATTTCCATAGCAACCAATTTCGGCAATTCATTTTGCCATCTTCAGGCCCCGTACGCTTTTTTCGAATCAGCGAGCTTATCGTATAGCTGAATATCGTGAATCTCAATCATTGTGCAATTGATTCAGACGAAAGCTTGGCATCAATGTACCAGCCGATGTCAAAAAATGGCTCTGAGCACTATGGGACTTAACTACTGTGGTCATCAGTCCCCTAGAACTTAGAACTACTTAAACATAACTAACCTAAGGACATCACACACATCCATGCCCGAGGCAGGATTCGAACCTGCGCCTGTAGCAGTCGCGCGGTTCCGGACTGCGCGCCTAGAACCGCTAGACCACCGCGGCCGGCACCAGCCGATGTCCCCTGGCCATAATGGAGCAATAGAGATGTGGTGACATTCGTCGCAGATGTGAGTCCGTCCTGTGTACGGTCATTTGAATAGCGGATCACAAAGTATACTGGAGTTGGCGGCACTACGTTTGAACACGTATTCTAATTGGAAGAACAGGGTAGTGTTCGACTGGAGGATTTCAAAGAGAGTCTCAAACTGGATCCACCGCTAACTTCTCCATGACTAGATGAACGAGAGCCCATCATTCTGTGACGTTTCGTTCGTGATTCTGGTCTGGCAGTCTCACTGATGGTGCTTTTACTACCATCACCGCCTACATTTCGCTCTGCTGTGGTCTCCCGTTCACTTTCGTCACCTGACTGAGACATGGCGTCATACTCTGCAAGTTCTGCGTTCGACATTTCTGCCCGGTCTGCAGCCGCATTTACCTGAGAGTCTTGTGTAATATCTGCCTGGTCACAGCTGATAATCTGACGTGGATCCATGGTTAACAAAATACAATTACTTCCACTGCTCTGTATCAAACGTGCCTTGCTTCTTGTAAGCAAGCACTCTAATTCTGACCCAAACGAATTTAAACACTACACATTCCTGTGCCACACAAACTCTACTCTAAATTACGCTCATGTGAGCTACTGATTCCTAGTTCCTGACAACGAATTCAAATAACAGCATGCTTGTCTACGCTAACAAACGAAAATCTCAATCTATCCTAACAAATCAGCACAACGCCGTTCGCCGTCAGAAACAATCAAGTGACACAGAAGTCACAACAACAACGTGAAAACACACACATACAATAATTAAGTATTAGTACTGTGTCTAGACACCAGCACCGCGAATCTATTCTACCTATTGTACCACATTAAACATGGGAAACAGAAACTTCACTATGCAATACTATCCACTATCTGACGGTCACAGAAGGTGACATCACTTCAGAATTCTGCGCAAGGAACGTCAAATTGAATGACTAGGCTAGCCAACGCGATCTGATGATCACAGAACGTGCCATCAATCCGAGATCCTGGCATGGACCCCACAATGAAAGGTAGCTCTGGTGGGACGTTGTAATTGATTGAGAATGTTGGCAAAATTTAGAGTACTAACAACATTTTTTTTTCAAACCAGACATAAATTATGCTAAACGAGTCATAGATTGAATTCCCTAAACAACTAACAGGGGCTTTAAAACTTCCCTGAGTGGATCCTGGCTGGAAAAGACAGTTTAACTAGATGATCAGTGAGTCAAGTACCCGAAAATGTGGATAACGCAAGCTGAATTGATCTGACGCTGAGCAGACTTTGATTGATCAAATCTACTGAAGTTTCTCAGCATAGGTGCAGCTGAGAGCAAGTGGCGATTGAGATCTGTAAGCCCTGACAATGCGAGAGCGACAGTACGTCACCCTGTTTACTTGTGCAGCCACGTGAGCTGCGGCTGGCGAGATGTGTGCGGCGGAGGGGGTGAGGCGTGAGGCGGCGCCTGTGAATCGATCGCGGCCACGAAAGAAATGCGAAAATCTCACCGTCTCGCGATCGGGCAGACGGATCGCAATTTACTCTCTACCAGAGCTCTGAAACCGAGGTAGATTTCAGTATCTGACACACTCGTTCGCTGGTCGTACCAAGGACAAACTTGGCTCACTTATATGACAGAGCGCCCAAGGATACCAAACGTCCAGACTGGTAAACAAAAAAATGAATAAGTGTGCCGTTGGAAAATGAGTAGTCCGAGATGTCTGGAGTCACACTGCCGGTACAGTAAGAACTTCACCACAGACTTCCTAGTTTAAGGGGCTCCGGAACGCCCTATACTTGCAATGTTAAAATAACGCTTATAAATTACATCTTTCCTCACAAAGTATTTGAGGTAGGGAGTTGAACTTTTTACAGATTATTTATTGGAATATGGGCTAAAACTTAACACAGGGATTTTACAAAATTTTAGTTCAGTTATTAAAGATGATTTTTTTTCAATTGTAATGAAAATTCGCAAATTTTTTTGCAATTTTTTATTTATATATTCAAAAATATACAGTTTTTTGGAAAAAGGCTGTGTTAAATTATGCAGAAGGTACTGTGTAACATTTACTGAAAGTTTGAAACAAATATGTTTGGAAGATCCTTAGAAAACATGTAATTAGTATGAGAAAATAAAAGTTTTGGGAATCGAGCGACAAAGATTGGATTAACTTTTTAGTGCATTCCAGGTCCATAGGATGGATTATCTTCATCCTCTGCAAACTCCTCCTCCAGCTTCCTCTTGTTCCTCCTCCTGTTTACTCTTGCTTGTATTTCTAGACTCTTTACAGCCCTGTCTGCAGCCCGAAGGCGTTCCTTGTCTAAAGCAAGCATCGCCCGTTGTTGTGTTCGTAGATTTTGCTACCATCTTCTTCAGTTGCAGTTACTGCAACACTGTTCCAAAAGGTGGTCATGTATGAACACTTATCACATTTCAGTTGTATTTCACTAGCAAGTCCTACGTGCTTTATTATGGAGAGTTCCAGACCAACTTCACTACAATGAATACATCTTACGCAGTTTGAAAAAATTCCCTTGAAAACCTACATATCAAATATTTTATTCACATCCGATTCGCCCATAAAACGTTCATAGTTTTCACTCATTGAACCAAGCTTCTTCTGTGAAGTATTTTCTTTCCCACTTTGACTGCTATGGGCAGGTGTACTTAAGAGGTTAGGTTCACTCACTTGGTTATCGTCTTTATTGTTTACAGTAATATCACATACCTTTGGCCTTCCAACATTTCTCCTTTTCTTAAAAGCCTTCAGAGGATTTCTAATAACTTTACTTTTACTCATTATTATACTTCAACAAAACAGAGACTCAAGAAACAGAATTAATTACGAATATTTTCGAGATAACGACAGAGTAAATAAACATGAAACGATCGACAATCACACCAGCGATATATATTGAACCATCACAGGTTAGCCACAACACATACTTTATCTCACATCACTAAAATGTACCTGATGAACACGGACGTTAATAATAACACCATTTGACAGCAGTTTAACAGCGCCACAGTGGGTCACGCAAATGTAGAACACATTTCAAAAAAAAATTTAAAAATAGTTGTAGTCTTCGGAATTGAATAAATTATATATCTATCAAATGGTAATAGTCTGCAGATTCAGAAAACGCAAAAAAGTAAAAATTGAAATTTTCATGATTTTGAGCCTTTCCGGAGCCCCTTAAATTAATTACTAGCAAGTGAAGTCGGTCTCAGGACAGGTACCAAGCCTCAACCACACACGCCAGAGCTGCAACTAGAAGTGCTTACCACGCAAAAGTCCTGCACTCGAGTGCTTCGCTCCTCTTCAGCAAAAAAGAATCCGTTTTCCTACGCAAAATGCACGAACGACACTGCCTTCACCCCGTCTTGAGCCAGTCACAAGGCTCTAGAGGCGCTACATCTCCCCTCCCACACGACAGCACAAACTCATGTCGATCCAGGGCAAGGGTTAAGAAATCTGTGTCTCTGGTAAAAAAGAAACCGCCAGTTAACAGATTTAAGTTTTCACAGAGCGGGAAGAGATGATTTTTGCCAAAGTCGTGTCTCTTCCCAAGGCAACAAGTGAACAGATAGAATCTCAAACATATTTGTCTAAATCAGGTGTGCCTTGGAGCCTGTTAGTCCTAGCTATGAGGCGTAATAAAGATTCTATCTCTACACGTTTCTCAGATGCCGGAGTTTTCTTACACAACAGAGGCAGCCGAGGGAAGTGGTTCACTGTCCTACTTGCACTATCAGCAAGCACAAAAACATGTAAAATTTTACTATGTGTGGCTCTGCACACAATTCCCGGTTTATAACTCCACTGGGTAGATGTGTCCCTTTAGACCGTCGCCTCTGCCCAGGCTTCTGCTGGCACCACAGCAGGTATCGCGGCATTGTTCTGCTGGAACCCTGTCTCAATGAGGGGCTGCTCTGTCTGCCCTGTACAGATGTGGGGTGTTTGGCAAGATTTACTAAGGGATGGGCTCACCGCCAATTGCGTCCAACTCCCAGCAAGCCATTTCTATGAGCTAAGAATCATACAAATACCTGATGCTTTTAGCGCCCTACCAGGCTCCATCAACGTCTGCTCAGGTGTTAACTTTCTAGAGTCTCGCTCAAGGTGTGTCACGTTGTAATGAAATCATTAATAATTTTCTGTATGTGAAAAATAGCTGAGAGAGTAAGTTGTCTCTTTCAAGTGGATTTCTTTCCCTGTATATGCGTAATATGTTACCTTTTTTTAATGTTCAGGGTCAACTACCAGGGTCTGCACCATTCATCAGTTCTCTGCAAATCTATAGTGTCTCCTAGCGTTACTATTTATTTATGGAGAACCGCGTCAATGCGATTAGTCTTCAGGAGATTCCGACGGTTTCTACTAGATCATTTATACACACTGTAAACAGCAACGGTCCTACCACACTTCCTTGGGGTCTCCAAATTTTACATCTGTCGATTTTGTTCCCTTAAAAGCGATGCGTTGAGTTCTATTTCCAAGGAAGTCTATAATTCAATCGCAAATCTTGTCCGACACTCGGTCAGCTCGTATTTTATTTCACTAAACGGCGCTGTGGGACGCTGTCAGACGCCTGCCTGAAGTCAAGGAACAGGACATCAACCTGAGCACCACTGTTTACAGCGTTAAGAATCTCACACACGAACAGAGCTAGCTGAGTTTCGAAAGATCTCTGTTTACAGAAAAATGGCTCTGAGCCCTATGGGACTTAACTGCTGAGGTCATAAGTCCCCTAGAACTTAGAACTACTTCAACCTAACTATCCTAAGGACATCACACACATCCATGCCCGAGGCAGGATTCGAACCTGCGACCATAGCGGTCGCGCGGTTCCAGGCTGTAGCGCCTAGAACCGCTTGGCCACTCTGGCTGGCTCTGTTTCTGGAATCCATGTCGATTTTTATGGGGGAGATTTTCATTCTCCAAATGCGTCTTAATACGCGACCACGTAACATGTTCCATAATTCTAGAACAAATTGACGTGAACGATATAGGCTTTAATTATATACAACTATCCTATGACCTTTATCGGAAATGGGAATGACCTGCACTTTTTCCAGTCGCTAGGTACCCTTCGTTTCTTCAGCGATCTACACCAAACTGCTGCTGGAAGGGGAGCAAGTTCTTTCACATAATGTTTGTAGAATTTGTAGGTATCTCCTGTGGTCCTGATGCCCTTGCACTACCAAGCGATTGTGGTTGCTTTTCTGTTCCGCGGTCACTTACTTCAGTATCTACAACTTCGACTTTCGTAGGATAATTGAAAGGAGCGACCGTGTTATGACCTTCCGCGGTGAAACAATTTCGGAAGACTAAGCTCAGTATTGTGTTATCTTCCGTTTCGGTGCCAGTGTGGTCACTGTTTTCGAACCGCTTACTGATTTTGCTTGGGACCAAAATCTCTTAGTAGTTTTACACAGATCGGCTGACAACAGTTTACTTTCAGAGTCATTGTACGCTTCTCTCATTACTCGCCTTATGCTCATGGTTTTCTTTGACCGGGTCCGCTACTTTTCGGTCGAGTAGCTCCTCAAATGGCATCACGAGGCTAAGTGCACCCTGAAAAATGGCAACAGTGCATGGCCCCCCGGATGGTCACCCATCCAAGTGCCGGCCACGCCCGGCAGCGCTTAACGTCGGTGATCTGGCGGGAACCGGTGTATCCACTGCAGCAAGGCCGTCGCCTTCCCTTCAGACGGTGCACGGATCATTCTTGCCTAAGGCGAATTGAAAGATATTTTTGAATGTTTTTCCAGAAAATGGTTCAAATGGCTCTGAGCACTATGGGACTTAACATCTGAGGTCAACAGTCCTCTACAACTTAGAACTACTTAAACCTAACTAACCTAAGGACATCACACACATCCATGCCCGATGCAGGATTCGAACCTGCGACCTTAGCGGTCGCGCGGTTCCAGACTGTAGCGCCTAGAACCGCTCGGCCACACCAGCCGACGAACATTTTTCCATTTGCGCTCCACAGCTTCGTTCTGTCATGCAAAACTATTTTTCTATCTTTCTTAACACTCTTTGTAATACCCATAGTCGTAGTTGCTATCACAGCTTTGTAATCATTGGTACCTTCCACTATGTTAACTTATTATGTAAGTTCGATGTCTAAGTTAGCTTCTCGAGCTGGTTCTCTAATTATCTGCTGGAAGTAATTTTCGGACAAGACATTCAGAATAATGTCACACGAATCCCTGTCTCCGGCATCAGTTTTGATAGCGTGACTCTCTTAATCTGTAGCTGAAAAGTTGAAGTCCTACCTGCCCCCTCCCCATTACAACTCTATAATCAGGAAAATTGTGAACGATATTGTGCAGGTTCTCTCTCAAGCTTTGACCGAAGAGGGTACCATAATCAAAGATACCGAAGTCAGTACGCCTGTGCAACATTATGGTTCCAAACACCATAACAACTGGGCCACCGAAACAATATTTTTCGGCCGAGAGAGGTGGCACAGTGGTTGCAGTACGCTGGCCTCGCATTGGGGAGGACGACGGTTCAAACCCGCGTCTAGCCATCCAGATTTAGGTTTTCCTTGATTTCTCTAAATCATTCACGGAAAATGCCGGGATTGTTCCTTTGAAAGGGCACGGCCGTTTTCCATCCCCATCCTTGACCATTCCGAACTTGTGCTTCGTCTCTAATGACCTCTGTGTCGAAGGGACGTTAGACCCTAGCACCTTCCCTTCCTCAGTATTTTTAGACTACGTTCCTGGATGCATTACTTATTCCCACGTCTCGCCATATGAGGATGTAGGGACCGATGACCTCTGCAGTTTGGTCCCTTAAGAACTCACACACATTTATGAGGATGCGTCCAGGGTTGCGCGACCGCATCGAACACCACAAGTGGAAGAGCTCTTCGAGTAATGGACTGGTCTGCTCGTAATCCGACTTAAAACCCATCGAGAAAGCGTGGGATGCATTGGGGAGACATTGCAGCACATCAGCATGCGCCGAGGACCATCCGTCCGTCGTCAACCGCTTTGATGGAAGAACGGAGTTGCCTACCACGAGAGCGTGGCACGTTGCAGAGAATGGTTTGCCGACCGTGGAGATCACACGACCTACTAACACCAACTACACCAGTCTGTAGCGTCCCCGCAAAAATCAGGAATCGCGATGACTTCAATGTACATTACTGGCCATTAAAATTGCTACACCAAGAAGAAATGCAGATGATAAACGGTTATTCATTGGACAAATATATTATACTAGAACTGACATGTGATTACATTTTCACGCAATTTGGGTGCATAGATCCTGAGAAATCAGTACGCGGAACAACCACCTCTGGCCGCAATGACGGCCTTGATACGCCTGGGCATTGAGTCAAACAGAGCTTGGATGGCGTGTACAGGTCCAACTGCCCATGCAGCTTCAACACGATAACACAGTTCATCAAGAGTAGTGACTGGCGTATTGGGACGAGCCAATTAGTCGACCACCATTGACCAGACGTTTTCAGTTGGTGAGAGATCTGGAGAATGTCGAACATTTTCTGTACCTAGAAAGGCCCGTACAGGATCTGCAAAATGCGGTCGTGCATTATCCTGCTGAAATGTAGGGTTTCGCAGGGATCGAATGAAGTGTAGAGCCACGGGTCGTAACACATCTGAAATGTAACGTCCACTGTTCAAAGTGCTGTCAATGCGAACAAGAGGTGACCGAGACGTGTAACCAGTGTCACCCCATACCATCACGCCGGGTGATACGCCAGTATGGCGATGATGAACACACGCTTCCAATGTGCATTCACCGCGATGTCGCCAAACACGGATGCGACCATCATGATGCTGAAAACAGAACCTGGATTCATCCGAAAAAATGACGGTTTGCCATTCGTGCACCCAGGTTCGTCGTTGAGTACACCATAGCAGGCGCTCCTGTCTGTGGCGCAGCGTCAAGAGTAACCGCAGCCACGGTCTCCGAGCTGATAGTCCATGCTGCTGCAAACGCCGTCGAACTGTTCGTGTAGATGGTTGTTGTCTTGCAAACGCCCCCATCTGTTGACTCAGGGATCGAGACGTGGCTGCACGATCCGTCACAGGCATGCGGATAAGATGCCTGTCATCTCGTCTGCTAGTGATACGAGGCCGTTGGTATCCATCACGGCGTTCCGTATTACCCTCCTGAACCCACCGATTCCATATTCTGCTGATAGTCATTGGATCTCGACCAACGCGAGCAGCAATGTCGCGATACGATAAACCGCAAACGCGATAGGTTACAATCCGACATTTATCAAAGTCGGAAACGTGATGGTACGCATTTCTCCTCCTTACACGAGGCATCACAAAAACGTTTCACCAGGCAATGTCGGTCTATGCCGTTTGTGTATGAGAAATCGGTTGGAAACTTTCCTCATGCCAGCACGTTGTAGGTGTCGCTACCCGGCGCCAATCTTGTGTGAATGCTCTGAAAAGCTAATCATTTGCATATCACAGCATCTTCTTCCTGTCGGTTAAATTTCAAGTGTGTAGCACGTCATCTTCGTGATGTAGCAATTTTAATGGCCAGTAGTGTAATTATTGTCTTTGAATAAAAGTGTCATCCCTCTTCGTCTCATTGCATATCTCTTTCAGTTACTTTCTATTCTACTGTATAGAAGTTCGTTACGCATGGTCCAAGTTTCATCGAGCTATGTTTCTTGGCCGTGACACATCACGCGAAAGCTACTTCTGTGCTTAAGTTTCTCACACCAGTGTATTTACAGAAAGTGTGACTCTGTCACCGCAATAAACATTGCGTCAAGATGAAATGTTATTGTTTTCTTTGCACGTAAATAACACGCGACCCGACATGACTCAGACAAACCATGATACGATGTCTGCCCTAGCGGAGATCTGCTGCGGCTGATTCAGCTAGGGCTGTAGGCACTTCTAAATATAGCTACCGCTTGCGCGTGGTAAACTTTTAGAAATAACTCCAGCAGTCTCAAGGCTAGCGCTACGACACGTTTCGCTTAGAGGCAGGTTATGAAGAACTGTTGGTCAGTGACAAAGAACGCGTACGTGTCATGGAAACTGGAGAATCGTGCTTGGTATCTACAGAATGTGCACGAATCGCTAGTTCTTTAGCAGACGAGAGAATGGACGTCGGAGGCCTGACAGCCTGGAAAAGCAGAGTAGGCAATAATCAGTGATGCAATTCTGCACCCACATGTGGTCCACAACACATCGGACTGTAATTGCATAAGGGTACTTGTCATATAACTAACTTTTTTCTCCGGACTGAGTTTTTCACTGTGCAGTGAAGTGTGCGCTGACGTGAAACTTCCTGCAGATTAAAACTGTATGACGGATCCAGACTCGAACTGGGGACCTTAGCCTTTCGCGGGGAAGTGTTGTACCGCTTGAGGTACCCAAGCACGACTCACGACTCATTCAGCAAACATCCCCCAGGCGGTTTCTAAGCCATGTCTCCTCGTAATATCCTTTCTTCCAGGAGAGCTAGTTCTGCAAGTTTCGCAGAAGAGCGTCTATTAAGTTTGGAAGGTAGGGGACGAGCTACTGGCAGAATTGAAGAACGGGTCATGAGTCGTTCTTGGTTGCTCAGTCGGTAGAGCACTTGCCTGCGAAAGGCAAAGGTCCCGAGTTCGAGTCTCGGTCCGGTACACAGTTTATCTTTTTCCTCTTCCTCCTTCCATTCGTGAATGGTAACCGGGAAGTAAGATTGTTGGTAAACTTCCATATGAGCTGTAGCTTCTTGATTATATCCTTTTGACGGATGGTTACAGGAACTTCGGATATTCGCTATGGAATGAGAATTAAAACACTTGCAGCCGTCTCTTTGGCATTCAAGCAACGAGTTTCGATATTCCATTACACCATCTTCAGCCCCTTTGACCAACGTAATTTGGGATAAATCCAGTCTCATGTACAGTCATAACAGGAGACAGTATTAAATAACCGGTGCCCGCTGACCTTTGATTTACAAGACACTCTCTCTTCGTTCATCAATCGACAAGTCGTCGATCAAAGGGCCCGAAGATGGCGTAGTAGAGCACCGAAACTGGTTGCATAAATAAATTAAACGCAAAAGAGACAGATGCTAGTGTTTCAATTTTGAAATATTTTGATTTTGTTGTCGTGGCCATTTCATGAGAGGCATGTGGGAAGAAGTAATTTGTTACCAAACTCCATTTGCAACGTACGTTCTTGGAATTTCAACAGTGAACCCATCCACGACATATAACGCCTCCCCTGCAGCGTCTGTCACTGGTGTTAGTTGTTCATCTCTGCGACGCTCTGGCACTTTCTACGGTCGGCAACGCCTATATAAGACAGCAAGTGTCTGGCACACTTGTTAGATGGATTACTGCTGCTACAATTGCATGTCGTCAAGATTTAAGTGAGTCTGAACGTGGTGTTATAGTCCGCGCACGAGCGATGGGACACAGCGTCTCCGAGGTAGCGATGAAGTGGGGATTTTCCCCTACGACCATTTCACGAGTTTACCGTGAATATCAGGAATCCGCTAAAACATCAAATCTCCGATATCGCTGGAACCGGAAAAAGATTCTACAAGAACGACACCAACGACGACTGAAGAGAATCATTCAACGTGACAGAAGTGCAACCCTTGCGCATATTTCTGGAGATTCCAACGCTGGGCCATCAACAAGTGTCAGCGTGCGAACCATTCAACGAAACATCGTCGATATGGGCTTTCGGAGGCGAAGGCCCACTCGTGTACCCTTAATGACTGCACAACACAAAGCTTCACGCCTCGTCTGGTCCTGTCAACACCGACACTGGACTGTTGATGACTGGAAACACGTTGCCTGGTCGGACGAGTCTCGTTTCAAATTGTATCGAGCTGATGGACGTGTACGGGTATGGACACAACATCATGAATCCATGGGTCCTGCATGTCAGCAGGGGACTGTTAAAGCTGGTCCAGGCTCTGTAATAGTGTGGGGCGTGCGCAGCTGGAGTGATACGAGACCCCTGATACGTCTAGACACGACTCTGACACGTGACACGTAAGTAAGCATTTTGTCTGGTCACCTGCATCCATTCATGTAGATTGTGCATTTCGACGGACTTGGGCGATTACAGCAGGACAATGCGACACCCCACACATCCAGAATTATTACAGAGGACTCTTCTGAGTTTAAACACTTCCGGTTGCCACCGAACTCCTCAGACATTAACATTATTCAGCATATCTGTGATGCCTTGTAACATGCAGAGATCTCCACCCCTTCGTACTCCTACGGATTTATGGACAGCCCTGCAGGATTCATGGTGTCAATTCCCTCCAGCACTACGTCAGACATTAGTCGAGTCGCCGGCCGGTGTGGCCGTGCGGTTAAAGGCGCTTCAGTCTGGAACCGCGTGACCGCTACGGTCGCAGGTTCGAATCCTGCCTCGGGCATGGATGTGTGTGATGTCCTTAGGTTAGTTAGGTTTAAGTAGTTCTAAGTTCTAGGGGACTGATGACCTCAGATGTTAAGTCCCATAGTGCTCAGAGTCATTTGAACCATTTGCCAACCTCTCGACTTTGCACCAATACCGCGGATCAAATTCCAAACCTCTAGGTAATGTCTCGTGGACTGAGAGCATGTGACACTGTTCACGCTGATCCGTGCGGCAGATCGGAACGTTAAAGTACTCCAGACATGATTTGCGTCGTGGCTGGTGCACGCTTAGAAACGAGCTGGTATATCACACGGAACGTGCTGCTCGTTGTGATTCGCGATTTCTCCCGTGCCCGTTGTCGGTAGTATCTGCTGCAGGGCAGGTCACATTTTGTTTACGAGAATGGACGTGCACAAAATTTTTACGATAGGTCAAATAAAATGCACATATCCTCCCTTGTCCATAGGGGCCGGGGTATTGTTCTGCCTGTAGTGTCCATAAATAAGAACTCCAGTACCCATTAGCATGATACAAGACAATAAGGAAAGTACGCTCCCCGGCTTTTAAAATTTGCATTACTAATAGTTAGAAACAAATTTACAATAGTCTTCTACATGACATAAAAATGATTTCATCAGTCTCACTTTTTATTAAAGCCGTAAGGTCATTCTTAGTAGATAACTACTTTTCTTCAGCGGCAGAACTGTTAGAATACGTCAAACGCAAGACTTGAAACTGTGTGTGTGTGTGTGTGTGTGTGTGTGTGTAGTAAAAGCACGTTTGTTATTTATACGTTCCACTACATCGATACGAAAGTCCCCAGAATCTTATAGGAAATGTGAAGATGAATAAAAAATATAAAAATATTAAACTGGTGTTACATAAGTGTATGTATTTGAGCCTTCTACGAAGTCCTAAAACCTTTAAAACCTCCAATGTGTCACTAACTGATAGTCAGTTATAACAAAAAGTAGTAACGGTTGTGGTATCGATGATACAGTCATTAAAGGGGAGTTGCTAAACACAGTTTTCCAAAATTCCCTCGCCAAAGAAGACGGAGTAAATGTTCCAGAATACGAATCAAGAACAACTGCCCACATGAGTAAGTTAGAAGTAGATATTTTCAGTGTAGCAAAGCAGCTTAAATCACTTAATAAAGGCAAGGCCTTCGATCCAGATTGTGTACCAGTCAGATTTCTTTCAGAGGATGCTGATACAGTAGCTCCATACTTAGCAATCATAATCAATTGCAAAGTTGCACAGGTCAGATAAACAACAAAGGAAATAGGAGCAACCCTCTGTGCTACAGACCCGTATCACTGACGTCGATTTGCAGTAGATTTCGAAACACATACTGTGTTCAACACTACGAATTATCTCGAAGGAAACTACATCTACATCTACATCTACATTGACACTCCGCAAGCCACCCAACGGTGTGCGGCGGAGGGCACCTTACGTGCCACTGTCATTACCTCCCTTTCCTGTTCCAGTCGCGTATGGTTCGCGGGAAGAACGACTGTCTGAAAGCCTCCGTGCGCGCTCTAATCTCTCTAATTTTACATTCGTGATCTCCTCGGGAAGTATAAGTAGGGGGAAGCAATATATTCGATACCTCATCCAGAAACGCATCCTCTCGAAACCTGGCGGGCAAGCTACACCGCGATGCAGAGCGCCTCTCTTGCAGAGTCTGCCACTTGAGTTTATTAAACATCTCCGTAACGCTATCACGGTTACCAAATAACCCAGTGACGAAACGCGCCGCTCTTCTTTGGATCTTCTCTATCTCCTCCGTCAACCCGACCTGGTACGGATCCCACACTGATGAGCAATACTCAAGTATAGGTCGAACGAGTGTTTTGTAAGCCACCTCCTTTGTTGATGGACTACATTTTCTAAGCACTCTCCCAATGAATCTCAACCTGGTACCCGCCTTACCAACAATTAGTTTTATATGATCATTCCACTTCAAATCGTTCCGTACGCATACTCCCAGATATTTTACAGAAGTAACTGCTACCAGTGTTTGTTCCGCTATCATATAATCATACAATAAAGGATCCTTCTTTCTATGTATTCGCAATACATTACATTTGTCTATGTTAAGGGTCAGTTGCCACTCCCTGCACCAAGTGCCTATCCGCTGCAGATCTTCCTGTATTTCGCTACAATTTTCTAATGCAGCAACTTCTCTGTATACTACAGCATCATCCGCGAAAAGCCGCATGGAACTTCCGACACTATCTACTAAGTCATTTATATATATTGTGAAAAGCAATGGTCCCATAACACTCCCCTGTGGCACGCCAGAGGTTACTTTAACGTCTGTAGACGTCTCTCCATTGATAACAACATGCTGTGTTCTGTTTGCCAAAAACTCCTCAATCCAGCCACACAGCTGGTCTGATATTCCGTAGGCTCTTACTTTGCTTATCAGGCGACAGTGCGGAACTGTATCGAACGCCTTCCGGAAGTCAAGAAAAATAGCATCTACCTGGGAGCCTGTATCTAATATTTTCTGGGTCTCATGAACAAATAAGGCAAGTTGGGTCTCACATGATCGCTGTTTCCGGAATCCATGTTGATTCCTACATAGTAGATTCTGGGTTTCCAGAAATGACATGATACGCGAGCAAAAAACATGTTCTAAAATTCTACAACAGATCGACGTCAGAGATATAGGTCTATAGTTTTGCGCATCTGCTCGACGACCCTTCTTGAAGACTGGGACTATCTGTGCTCTTTTCCAATCATTTGGAACCCTCCGTTCCTCTAGAGACTTGCGGTACACGGCTGTTAGAAGGGGGGCAAGTATCTGTAGATACATAGCACGATTTCAGAAAATATCGTTCTTGAGGAACACAACTAGCTCTATATTCAGGAAAGAAATGGGTGCTATCGACAGGGGACCTCAAATTAATTCCATATTTCTAGACTTCCAGTAGGCTGTAGACACCATTTCTCACACTCTACATCTAATCAAATTGCGTGCCCATGGAGTATCGTCTCTGTTGTGCGACTGTACTGTTGTCTGAACGGTGATAGTTCATAGTAGCTGAAGAGAAGTGTTATAAGCCCTCTGCAAACCCTAATCTATATAAAAGATGAAGGAGACAATCCTCGCAGCCTCCGTCGATTGCTGATGACTCTGCCGTTTACCGTCTCGTGAAGTCATCAGGTGATCAAAATTAATTGAGAAATGATGTAAACAAGATAACTGCTAGGTATGAAAAGTAGCAATCGACTCTGCATAATTAAATAATAAAGGAATCCGCTAAATTTCGGTTACACGATAAATCACATAAATATAAGGGCTGTCAATTCAGCTAAATACTTAGGGATTACTACGAATAACTTAAATCCGCACCTCCTCATAAAAGATTTTATGGGGAAAGCGAACCAAAGATTCCGTTTTATCGGCAGAACACTTAGAAGATGCAACATGTGTATGCACGGTATGGGATTCGCAGCCAGGTAGACACCGAAAAATTTCAGAGAGCAGCTCGTTACGTATTATCGCGAAACAGGGGCTAGTGTGCCACGGATAAGCGAGTTTGGGGGAGGAGGGGGGAGAGGGAGAGAAGGTGGAGGCATTCTTAGAGCAAAGGCGTTTTTCGTTGCGGCATGATATTTTCGCGAAATTTCAATAATGAGCATTCTCCTCGGTACGCGAAAACATTTTGTTAGCTCCCACCTACATAGGGAGAAATGATCACCGTAATAAAATAAGAGGGAAGTAGCTCTATCGGTTCAATGAACCCTCTGCCAGGCACTTAAGTGTGATTTACAGAGGGGTCATGTGGATGTAGATATAGAGGACTGACGCGTTTTCGAGAGGTTGAAAGGTGGCTACACTGAGCCACAGCGCCAGAGATTGCGCCAAAGAGTATTATTCGGCCGCCTCCACTGGCAGTTCTTATCGAGAAGTCGTGGTGGAGAGTGCTTGTCGAGATGTGGCAGTAGTCAGTGCTTGTGGAGTGGTAGTAGTGAGTGCTTGTTGAGATGTTGTAGTAGGGAGTGCTTGTTCCATGTTTTATGCAGTTGTTTGATGGGCTAGACAGCAGATGTTGTTCGAATGGAGATATTGTAATGATCAGAGTGCTTTTCGTCAATATATATGAAGGTAAAAAAAATTCCCTTTTTTTATTATTTCAATGTCTTAAATAATGCGTCATTACAGGTTCAGTCAACAAAGCATCTGGCTTGTGTTCTTGTATTAGAATGTAATTCTGGTTTTCTTGCGCAATTATAGTATTTCTATTTTTTTTAATTACTTCAGTATAAATGGTATTTAAAATTTCTTGTCTTATTGAAGAAGAACCGTGCCAGATGTGTACGTTGAATCACACTTCCACACACAAAACAGTTACACTTGTGCTTTGGTTTCGTACGTTTTATAGTTGCTGGGGACTTAATTAATTAATGGTGTTAACGAAAATTTTCTTTCATTCTTTGTTGTTATTCTATGCAGTCAGATTGCGTACTAAAACTAGTCAGGGCCAACCGTTAACGAGACAGCGTAACCGATCATACAGCTACGAAAAATTAAAAAATATTTGCATACATTATGTTTAATTAAGCCCCCATGCACGTGGCGACCGCTGCTTCGGATTGTCCCTTGGAATTCTTCTGATTGTAAATATAGTAGACAGTAGTATTGTTGTAGTAATTTGTAGTTTAGTAATTGTAGTCTATATTGCATGTGTAGATTTGGTAATTGTCATTCTTCTAATGGTATTTTTTGCAGAATTTAATTTTTGTTGTCTTGTCTACGGGTTTGACAATTTTGTGCAGTTAGGAAGATTTCAATTGTTCGTTAATTGTGTTTGAGGGAAACATTTCGTGTGAATGGTATTGTTGGAGATAATGAGTCATTGTGTGTAATTTTCGTACAGTGACGAGTTTTGTACATTTTGTAAATGATTACGCGATCGATGAAAAAGGCAAAAAGATGAATAGTGAGAATGACGAAATTGTTAACATGGCGAACTCGCCAACACAGGAGAACAGTATGATGAATGATGAAGTTGAAAACATTTTAATAAGTCGGGAAGACAGTCCGGAACCATTTCAAAATTTTTCTCAATCAGAAAATTCACAGAATACGAGATTAACGACAGAAGATATGGAGCAGTTGATGAGTGCTATATTAAATTTGGGAGCACGAATGGAAACACGGTTAGACTCACAAATAGAAACAATTAAAACTGGTATCGGAACAATGGAAACACGGTTAGACTCACTGGGATCACAAATAGGAACAATTAAAACAGAGATGGGAACTTTGGCAACACGGTTAGAAACTGATATGGGAACAATGGAAACACGGTTAGGATCTGAATAAAAAACAGTGGCAACACGTTTAGAAACAGAGATGGGAACAATGGAAACACGGTTAGACTCACGAATAGGGACATGTTTCAAAAATATGAAAGATGAATTAAAGAAAGAAATCAGAGAAGAAGTACAACCGATTTTGAATTCTCACAATGATAGATTAATTGCAGTAGAGATTAGACAAAAGGAACAGGATAGAGAACAGGAAGAAAGAGATCGCATGATAGTACAAAAATTTTCAGAGTTAAATTTACAACGTGCACACGATAAGGAAGAAATATTTGAGAGAATCGAGGAATCCGTACCAAATGACAGATTAAATAACCTAACACAACAATATGAACAGTTAACTACCAAATGTGTCAATACTGAAACCCGAGTCGCGACACTTACGGAAGACGTAAATAAACAGAAAGAACAATTAGGTGACTTATCGGAAAGAGTTGAGGAGATTTCAGATAAATTGACAAGTCTTAGTTTAAATGGGGACAGATATTCAGATGATACAGCACCATTGCCATTTGCAGAAACCGAAGAGTACCAGAATATAAATAAGCAAGTTGAAAATCAGGGAAAATTTAATGAACGCGTCAAAAGGGAATTTGAGGCATTACGAAAGCAAGTCAAACAAATTGAAGGCGAAATCGTAGGAAAAGACAGCAGAAGTAATTTAGAATCACAGATAGCAGAGGGCTTTGAAGAAAATAATTTATTTCATTTACGAGATGCAACAAGAGAGCGCCAGGCGCGCGAACTTGACAATAATCGACATTCGGACTGGGACAGACGCAGTAGGTCTTTGTCGCCACGAGGAGAAAACTTTGACTATAAACACTTCTTAACTGTTTGGAAATTTAAGATCTTTCGCAATTCTAAGAACGACATACATCCATGTTCATGGTTAGAGCAATTTATGTACGCACTTCCACCAAACTGGCCAATAAGTCACAAGCTGGAAATTATGTGTGGTTATTAATGTCCTCAGGGGATTCACTACACTAAGTGAATATGTGCCGTAGCGTGCATAGGGCCCCGAGCTGTAGTGGTGCTATTTCCCTTTTAGTTTTCTGCACCGCTGCCTACTCTTTTACTATTCTTTGCATCTGTCAAAAACAACTCTTCTACTATCAGTCTATCTAGAGAATCGTTAAAGAATAACCGGATATGACTATTTTACCCAAAAGTGATTTCGGAAATTACCGTTTGGACTTACTGTACCTTCAGCAGCATTCATTCGTAGTTTAAACGAAATTTTACCTGTTTATCTTCGTGACAATATTGCCTCATATGTTGATGACATTCTTATTGCTAAACGTTCTTGGAGTGAACACAACAAAATTTTGGATTCATTATTACGTATCTTTGCAAGAGTTGGCATTACTGTGAACTTGGAAAAATCTGAATTTGGTCGTTCTCAGGGGAAATTTCTCGGTCACATTATTTCTACAGAAGGTATTCTTCCTGATCCAGAGAAATTAGACGCTATTCGTAATTATGCTGTTCCTACCACAATACGTGATGTTCGTAGTTTCCTTGGTGTCTGTAATTTTCTTAGACGCTTTGTTAGATTGGACAATTTGGCCACACCTCGTTTATGTGAACTATCTGGAAAGAATTCTAATTGGTGTTGGGATGAGGAAGCTCAGTCAGAATTTGTCCAACTTCGTGATGCTTTAGTTGCTGCTCCACTTCTTTCACATCCGGATTTATCTAAAGATTTTTGTTTGGCGACGGACTCTTCATACAAAGGCCTAGGGGCACACTTATTTCAAGAGATAGAAGAAAACGGCGTTGTAGTACAGAAGACTATTGCATTTGGAAGTCGTGTTCTCTCTAAATCAGAAAAGAATTATTCGATTACGGAACTTGAAGCCTTGGCTGTTGTATGGGCTTTCACAAAATTTCGCACATTTTTATTTGGCAGACATACTAAGATTTACACCGATCATCGAGCTCTGGAATTTCTTATGTCAACAAAATTAACACATGGAAGATTGTCACGATGGGCGTTGTATCTACAGGAATTTGATTTTAGTATTGTTTACATACAGGGTTCTTCAAATATTATTGCTGATGCTTTATCACGTGCACCTATGGGTTTGAAACAAAGTGCTGAGGTGGACTGCAAAGAAAACAATTATTGTTTGATGTATATTCAAGGTGTTGCGTTTGAGAATTTTATTTCGTCTTCGCTCCAGGACATCGATAAGGAGCAAAATAAGGATCCAATCTGGAAGAACATTAAGAAGAAGTGGAGGAGAAAGGAAAGCATAGCGATTAGACAGTATTATTTAGTTCGCAATGATATTCTTTTTTAACGAAAATCGGTCGACAACTCTGTTTGGTTAGTTTGTATTCCTGATGAGTGGGTCAATAAACTGATTTGGAATACGCATTTCAGTTATGCAAACTTTGGTCCCAGAAAATGCTTTCATAAATTACGAGAAAATTGCTACTTCAGTAATATGGAAAAAAGTATTCGATCTGTTCTTGCCAAATGCAAATTATGTCAAAAGGCTAAGCCGCCAACTATTTCTCACAGAGCACCGTTGTTTCCTATCATTCCAGTGAAATTGAAGGACATGGCTGCAGTCGATTTGTTCGGTCCAGTGGTTCGTTCTACTAATGGTTTTGCGTACATTTTAGTAGCAGTGGAATTGACATCAAAATATGTGTGTTTCACACCTTTACGCAAAGCAACAGCTCGTTCAGTATCTAATGCTTTCATCAAACATTTTCTTAAAGAAGTGGGTCATGTTGATAAGGTTATATCAGATAATGTATCACAGTTTCGATCTAAAATTTGGCTTCGTACTCTACGGCGTCGTAAGATTAAACCAATTTTCATTTCACATTTTCACTCTCAATCTAATGCTTCAGAGAGATGGATGAAGGAAATCAATAAATTGTGTCAGCTTTATTGTCATCAGAATCACAGAATGTGGGATCAGTATCTTCATATTTTTCACAATATTCTGAATGAACTCCCTAATGATTCAACTTCTTTACCGCCTAAAGTGATATTAAAAAACAAAGCACCGACAAATCGCATTTCTGAAATCGTTCCTTTTCCGCCTTCACGGAAACTGCGGCATTCTGAAGTTGTCAACCTGGCTCTGCAAAATATTGCATCTGCGGCTGCTAGAAGAGAGAAATCAGCTAAACATCCTGGTTATTTAAAAATTTTGTCAGTTGGTCAGAAGGTGTTAATTAAGTCTCATCGTTTGTCTCACAAAGGAAAAGGCTTGTGTTGGAAATTTTTTCTGCTTTATAACGGTCCATATAGAGTTCGCAGAATTATTCATGATAATACTGTTGAAGTAGAAACTCTTAAATCTCGACGCTCCAAGGGAATACATCATAAATCGAACGTTAAAATTTTTGTGGAATTATATTCTATAGAGAAACTAACAGCTACATGTAAACATGCAGAGAATACAAGGATACCGCGCTGTGTTTTGGCGGCGGCACATACTCAAAGCAACAGTCAAGTCTGCGCGCCGCACATGGCAGTCGTTGACCGCAAACAATCACTTCCCACGTCACGCGCCTACAGCTGATCGAGCGCTCAGTGCGACTGCACTGACAGCCGTAAACAAATACACAGTTTGATTTCTCCGATTAAATTCAGTATAAAGCTATAGTGACTTGGTAAATTATGTTATTAACGTTCAGTATTTTTCAGGATACGGTTGTATAAAATATTTAAGAACTTCAGGTAAATTCTGTGTGTGTCCGACGTTAAGAGGACTTGCTATCGAGAAATTTTCAGGAAGAATGTCATTTCGAAGAAGAAAGTAATAAACTAAAAAGGTAACTATTAATTGAGTTTATTTTTCAGATAACATATTTCCACTTAGGTACGTACTTTAGACGTAATTTGCTGCTCGCGATTACGTGATTCATACTTTGTGCTAATTTCATGTTCTATGAATTTACTTGTGAAGCGACGTGCTTGCGTACGTTAACTGATTTTTACAATGATTGATTAATGAACAGGGTTGTTATTTGTATATATTATGCATCGCTTGGCTGCACTGCTTTTTCACTGATGTCATATTTTTCTATTATGTGCCTGCTGCGCTTATTTATTTAAATTATAATTGTCACCTGATTAATTGTGCTCATGTGGCTATGTATGTAGGTTATACTTCGTGCTTTATCTGCTTGCGCCTTCATGTTTACTTATTAAGATTACATATGAACATTTATTTGCTTATGCAGATATGATGATAATGACCTGTTTATTATGTAAGATATATATTTGCTGCTTTGCGTATGGATTGCATATTTACATATTTCTGTTTTGTTGTCATAACTACTCTTTAAGTTGGTATATAGAAATGCTGATATACGGTGTACGAACATAGAGTTTAGGTCACACTATGTTATTAATTATAGATTGTTCGCTTGGCAGAGCCTCGTTGTAGGGATTGTGCTGTATCCACTTGTTGACATTCTGTTCTCTACTGGTATATTTACTCACTGTTGCATGTTTTGCTTACGCTCAGTGCCTTATATTTTTAAGATAAGAAAATGAACTGCTATAATTCGACGAACGACATTAGTACAAGAAACTTCATAGAAGTCACATGAGCTGGAGGTTTTATGGAAGCTGTATAAATTTATGCTAATAAGAAGGAAGCTAACGACATGACATACCAACACTAGGGTTAGACCATTGACAGTTATTACACTGCATTCTTCGTGAGCAATTGAAATAGGAAGTGACACTTGACACAAAAAATACTCCACATGTTTGCTTCTGCCATGATTCTTGAAGTGGTGTACACACTGTAAAATATTGTGATCATTCACACTCCGTAATCGTACTTAATTACTGAGAGTTATTCGAACTAAAGTCTGTTAGAGGTCATGTATGCATTTCTTTTATTTAATGATGGACAAGGTAACCAAAATGTATTTTATAATTCATAATGAGTAGAAGATATGGGTCAGATGGATTACACACAGGTTGTGCGTCTACGGATTGTATGGGATGATGAAGTTTGCATTAGGATTTTATCTGTACTTGTTCGAGGAGACTGACTAGAGGAAAGAGTTGTTATGGAAGTGAAATGATATTGGTGATAAGGTTTATATGTATCGATGTATTGAAGAGGTATTATTGAGGTATTGAGAGTGTGTGAAGTTGATGATTATTGGAGTTTTAGTGGACAAGAGGTAAGGTATATGATATTGATGATAAGGTTTATATGTATCGACATAAGAGGTATTATTGAAGTATTGAGATTGTGTGATGCTGATGATTATTGGAGTTTTGGTGGATAAGAGGTAAAGTAAGTGAGGAGCATATTTTTTTTGTTGGTTTATATGGAACAAGGCGGATGAAGATGGCAGACTAGAACACTCAATTAGAAGGAAGATTGTCTACACACATACTTTGTTAAATCACTAAGCAGTATATACTTTTTTTTGGAGAGAGGAAGTATTTGCATATCTTGGCACACTGACAGTTGTTCAGCAACCGTACATTTTGCTTGGCAAACATGGCTCTTGACATGATGACTACGACGTTGACTATTATTGACTGTTATACATTGCTGTCACTACTACTTGATACACAAGTTGAACATAAAATTTTGGACAGAATTGCATTTACACAGTTAACACTATTCAATTACACAGTAATAATTAATGTGGATGAAAGATGAGTGAGTGTGTTTTGTGTGTTTTCCTTTCCTAATCCCAAATAATTGGTACCGACCTATCTCCTAAATATTGTCTTACTTGTTTGTTGTGGCTTGCACTGACACCCATAAATATTATAGGTGTACTGATATTTGTGTATTTGTAATAGCTAATATGACAATTATCTGATATCATTTGTGTGTTTCTTATAATTTGTATGTTTAGTGTAAGAGCATTGATAATAATTTTGTAAAAGAGCATTGATAATAATTTTGTAAAAGCAATTGTGTGTGAATTCAAACTGTTGTTCGTGCTTGCACCTGTTCAACATTGATGTGTGACACTCAGAAATGTTTAATTTCTGCTGATGAACTGTGTGATTAGTGATAGTGAATATTATGGACTGTTACTTGCACCTTTTCTACATGATTGGTGCCACTTGGAAATGTTTAATTTCTGCTGATAAACTCTGACGAGCAGTGTGATTAGTGATAGTGAATATTATGGACTGCTGTCTGCACCTGTTCAACATTACTGGGTACCACAGATGGGACTGCTTCTACTGAAATGAAGTCACTTGTTCGTGCTTGCACCTATTCAACATTGCTGGGTGCCACTTGGAAATGTTTAATTTCTGCTGATGAACTGTGTGATTAGTGATAGTGAATATTATGGACTGCTGTCTGCACCTGTTCAACATTACTGGGTGCCACAGATGGAACTGCTTCTACTGAAATGAAGTCGCTTATTGGTGTCTGTATCTACTTAACATTACTGGGTGCCACTGATGGACTGATTCTACTGAGATAATGTCACTTGTTGGTGTCTGCACCTGCTTAACATTACTGGGTGCCACTGATGAAACTACTTCTACTGAAATGTCACTTGTTGGTGTCTGCACCTGTTCAATAATGCTGGGTGTCACTGATGGACTGCTTCTACTGAAATAATGTCACTTGTTGCTGTCTGCACCTGCTCAACGTTAGTGGGTGCCACTAATGGACTGCTTCTACTGACATAATGTCACTTATTGGTGTCTGCACCTACTCAACATTGCTGGGTGCCACTAATGGAACTGTTTCTGCTGAATGATGTCACTTGTTGGTGTCTGCACCTGTTCAACATTACTGGGTGCCCCAGATGGAACTGCTTCTACTGAAATGTCACTTGTTGGTGTCTGCACCTGTTCAACAATGCTGGGTGCCACTGATGGACTGCTTCTACTGAAAAGATGTCACCTGTTGGTGTCTGCACTTGCTCAACATTGCTGGGTGCTACTAATGGAACTGCTTCTGCTGAATAATGTCACTTGTTGGTGTCTGCACCTGTTCAACATTGCTGGGTGCCACTGATGGACTGCTTCTACTGACATAATGTCACTTGTTGGTGTCTGTACCTGTTCAACATTACTGGATGCCACTGATGGAACTGCTTCTACTAAAATGATGTCACTTGTTGGTATTTGCACCTGTTGACCATTGCTGGGTGCTACTGCCGGAACTATCAACTACTTGTTTTTTTTCAATCATTGAAAGCATTTTATGTGAACATTTGTGCAAACTGATTTTTTGTGTGTTGTGTAAACTATTACGTAAAGTCACATGTATGAAAGAATTTGTATTGCTTACTGTATTTTATATATTAGGTTTTTGAAAGGTCAGTGCAAAGCCAAAATTTTATCTAATTATGTGATATTTACGTATTAATATTATCTTTTATTTTTGTCTGTATTTTTGTGGACGAATTTGGTGGTATTTTCACCACCAATGCTGGCAAAAATACCATTAAATTCTGGCCCGTGGAGGAAGGGCATATGAAAGGTGGCTACACTGAGCCACAGCGCCAGAGATTGCGCCAAAGAGTATTATTCGGCCGCCTCCACTGGCAGTTCTTATCGAGAAGTCGTGGTGGAGAGTGCTTGTCGAAATGTGGTAGTAGTCATAGCTTGTGGAGTGGTAGTAGTGAGTGCTTGTTGAGATGTTGTAGTAGGGAGTGCTTGTTCCATGTTTTATGCAGTTGTTTGATGGGCTAGACAGCAGATGTTCGAATGGAGATATTGTAATGATCAGAGTGCTTTTCGTCAATATATATGAAGGTAAAAAAAATTCCCTTTTTTTTATTATTTCAATGTCTTAAATAATGCGTCATTACAGGTTCAGTCAACAAAGCATCTGGCTTGTGTTCTTGTATTAGAGTGTAATTCTGGTTTTCTTGCGCAATTATAGTATTTCTATTTTACTTCAGTATAAATGGTATTTAAAATTTCTTGTCTTATTGAAGAAGAACCGTGCCAGATGTGTACGTTGAATCACACTTCCACACACAAAACAGTTACACTTGTGCTTTGGTTTCGTACGTTTTATAGTTGCTGGGGACTTAGTTAATTAATGGTGTTAACGAAAATTTTCTTTCATTCTTTGTTGTTATTCTATGCAGTCAGATTGCGTACTAAAACTAGTCAGGGCCAACCGTTAACGAGACAGCGTAACCGAACATACAGCTACGAAAAATTAAAAAATATTTGCATTCATTATATTTAATTAAGCCCCCATGCAAGGTTCTCGATGTGCTGGTTGTTTGAGACAGCATATGTTCATAGTATGTGCACGTAAGTTACAATATAAAACCCTCCAAATATGGTCTTCAGCTGCAAACGATTTAATCCAGTTCTAGAACAAAGGAATACCATGTTGTGACGTCCTTAAATTGTACCCGTTCCACGTTGACGAACGTGTTATAATCCCGTGTGAGGACGGCTTCAAGCCAGACGGACCCTTTGCTGCTATTTCACGGGAACAGGTAGGGTGTGCGTTGGCACCGGATTTTACCGTCTCCCTCTTCCCACCATCGTGCAGCTCAAACGAGAAAAACACTATGCGAGTCTTCGTCTTAAACTATACTTCGAGTCGTTCCTGACAACACTACCACATGACACTTTCTTTTCCTTTCCATGTGGTAGTTCATCTGTTTGCTCAAAAATAAAAAATAAAAAACTAAACCTGCATTTGCATCTGAATTTTCTTAAAACACTGTTAATTGCAAATAGTTTGAGACAATGAAACAACTTTAAAATCCAAGTGCTGAATATCAAGGCAAGCAGACACCCTGGTTTTCGTGCTAAATAAGGGAAACTGCGTAAAAGAAGAGAATTGGATCAATCTATTTCTCACCATAAACAGTAGTTAAAACTCACTGAAGACGACGTGGAGCAAAGGGGTTCATAACGAGGAACGTTTCAAGGGAATTATAAGCTGCAGCATACATCTGGGAACCAATGGGAACCTCCAGAAAACCGTTAACTTGGAGTTCTTGCGATTTGGTTCTAGAATAACATCATTCCAGACAAAAATACGAAAACCGTGTGTGTATATGTTTGTGTATGCGTGTGCGTACGTGCTTCTGTGTCGCTAGGAAGCGTAAGATGTCTGAGGAAATTTTGCAAGGTTTTCGCTTTGAAAAATTATCCTTTAGCGTCTGCGACCGAAAATTCTCTAAGACAGAACTGAAGGCTCAGCGGTAATTCTGATATCCACTATTTTTGTCTGCGAACGCGGAAAAACACGCAGCGTAGCGCCGGCGAAAGACGCCACAGGGTCGGTAAGCACCGGTAGGAGCAAACACGGAAATGCAAGCGCGCGACGGTGCGAAGAAAGAACCACTCGTAAGAAACAGAACGTGGACCAAGATAAACAAGGAATCCGGTCTAGGGCTACCACACGACTGGCCTCGGATTCAGCGAAGTTTCTGCAGGAAATCTATGCCTATAAAGGCGGTGCCAAATATATGCCATATGCATGCAGCTTACGGTGCAGTCGTGGATCACGTCGACTCTCGACCGCAAAACATCCCCTGTCCGAAATCCAGGAGTCTGGCTGAGATAGCGAATCCTCCTTTACTGCTTTTACCTCTTCAGGGATAATCTTTGTGCTAAGCTTATTCCTTCAGCCATCCTCGACTTCCTTACTTCAGTTCACAATGCTCAGCAGTCAACAGTTGACCAGAAGAGAACCCGCTATTCAATACATGTTCCTCCACTTGTTGCTGTATCGGTTAGTAGAGACATGAAATCCTCAGAAAAATATGTAATTGTTGTGTAGGAAGGGACAGGTAATATGCGCAAGAACCAAGCAGAAGAAGTAACAAAATAAATAATCAGATGTGTGTGTGTGTGTGTGTGTGTGTGTGTGTGTGTGTGTGCGTGCGTGTGTGTGTACTCCTCGTCGTCTCCTAAACCAGTGGAGCTATTTTAAGCAAATTTTCTATACATACTACTTATTGTGGGGAAAGAAATATTGTGGGATAAGAACCACCTAGTTCCCATAGGGGGTACAGAGTGAAAACGGTTTTTAATTTTTGGCATCTAGGCTGCCCTGCACCACTGGTGTGTTGTACTGCTAGTATTGGAATGCGTCCCTGGCGGTTTACATGCGAATGAGCAGAGAGAGGGGAGGGAAGAGACGGATAGTGAGAGTCGGCCGATGACATGCTCAAAGAAAGGGGGAAGGAATAGATCCACAGATGTATGAGAGTAAGAGATGGACAGAGAAGAGGGGGAGGATGAGATGAACAGAGAGAGGTGGCAAGAGGAGGTGTTCAGATAGAGGGCCAAAGATGGACAGAGAGAGGGTGTAGGAGGAGGTGGAGAGAGAGAGAGAGAGAGAGAGAGAGAGAGAGAGAGAGAGAGAGCGGGGGAGGGGGGTGGGGAGAAATTTCTGTAATAAGCGTTCCATGCATGAACACAGGCAAAGACCCGGGTGTAAGGGTGGTACTCTACAACGAAAACGAGGCAAAATTATAAGACCTGTTAAATAGGAATGAACAGTCAGCTGAGCAGAAAATGTGACTCGAATGTCAGTAAAAGAAAGACGTATAGAAAAGCAGCAGAAATGATATTATAGGCAATCTCAAAATCAAAACGAGTAATTACGAAGTACATGCGGACAACGCAAAGAGGGTAACACAGGCAACAGCAGAATTCCTCGCTAAAATAGTCTGTTAGTATCATACAATGGTCTTAATTCGAGACAGAAATTTCTCAGAATGTATGTCTGTGTACTTGACAAAATCGAAAAAAAAACTGATGCATTTGAGATGTGGCTTATCAGGATACTGAAACTTTAGGTCTGATAAGTTAAGAGGTGATGTCCTCTGCAGAAACAATTGCCAAGTTGATGGTTCCTTGATACCTTAGGAAGTGTGGTATCAATTGACACCTTTTCTTAGTCTAGCTGTGTCTCCCGTTTCGGTTCAGTATCTTCTAAATAGTTCTTTGATCTATCAGTCTAATCTTCAGCATTCTTCTGCAACACGTCATTTCAAAAGGTTCTTTTCTGCTTTTGTCTGAACTGTTTATCGTCCGTGTTTCGCTTCTATAGAAGTCCACACTCCAGACTTAATAACTCACAAATTTATATTTCATGTGTGCAAATTTCTGTTTCTTAGAAACTCTTTTCTTGCTGTTGTCACTCTGTATTTTATATCCTCTCTAATTGGGATATCATCGTTTCTTTCTCCCTAAATAACAAAACTCATGTACTGCTTTTAGTCTCTTATTACCTGTAGATAGGAATACAAGTGTAAGTAGTAAACAAAGATGAAGAGTTAGTCGCAGGACTAGAAGCAGCGGCCGCAGCAGACCGGTCACAAGAGTGTTGACTCCCAACGAGAGACACTAAATTATTCCCCATTGAATATCATTGCTCAGTGGGAACCTAATTTGGGGGAAAACCCGAGCGCAATGCACACCGGAGTGAGCTGCTGTGAAGCTCTGGCGGATGCGCGACTGTGCTTTGGCGCTGTTACGGGAGCCACCTCCGTGTTAACTATAGTTCAATTCTTTTATCTTGGCGGCTCGCGCATGCCCGCCCAGACGCTGGAGATTGCTGCGTTGCCAGTTGCACACGACGCACGCGCCAATAGAAGCAGCGTCATACTATAGCATAGTTCGCAAGCTTACGTGTAGGGGGGAGCGCGCAGTTCATGAAATAAAGCCACCACAGCCGCATTAACCCTTTCGCTGCTACAGAGACGTGCTCCCTGCATTCCGCGCTGTGGGCGATTTTGTCACTGCACTGCTCGCCTGTGCAGACACATTGTGTGCTTTGACACTCTTTATCATTCGATTCCACAAAAACTATTTGGCTCAAAAATTAGATTTTTACCTATCTTCTTGACTGATACCTTCCCCCCATAAATGACTTAATTTTGTTTCGATGTTCAACGCAGTTATTATGCAGCATTAAATATAGTAAACCTTTGCACGAAATTTTGAAGAGTTTGCAGAGGTAAAAGTCCATAGAGTATACTTTCCGTATGGTCGATTTTAGTTGCCATACGGAAAGTATACGCTATGGACTTTTACCTCTGCAAACTCTTCAAAATTTTGTGCAATGGTTTACTACATTTAATGCTGCACATCAAAACAAAATTAAGTCATTTATGGGGGGAAGGTATCAGGCAAGAAGACGTGTAAAAATCAAATTTTTTGGCCAAATAGTTTTTGTGAAATCGAATGATAAGTGTGTCAAAGCAGTGGGAACACCATGTGTCTGCACAGGCGAGAAGTGCAGGGTGACAAAATCGCGCACAGCGCGGAATGCGGGGAGCACGTGTCTGCAGCAGCGAAAAAGTTAATAAAGAGACAAAGCACTAGAAATTTCATTCAAACGAATAAAATTCGTGAAGTAAGGCACTCAATATTGTTTCTAAATAAAGAAAATATTAAGCACTGCACAAGGTTTGAACTCATAACCTTTCACTTCGCAGCCCAACACCTTAACCGTTCCACTACCTCATCTCTTTGAACAGTGTAACTCAATACGGACTCTAACACCTTACGCAACTACTTATAAACACTGTTGGTATGACTATGAATTACTCATACTTCGTCGATGTACAATAGGAAATAAACAATTACCACTGTTCTTTATTGCGAAAAAGCAGTTCGTGAGATTGAAACAAACACCTTTCCTTGCTATCGCCTGAATTAGGAGTCTTATTGCTTGTTTGGTTTAATTAATTAATAGAATATGAAGCAATTGGTATAAAGAATGCTTTTTCCAAACTTTCTGTTAAAGAAAGTCTGCTATCAAGACATTGCTTTTGTTCTATTACTTTATTTATGACTGAACGTTTCTAAAACTGAAGACACTCGGCCGTGCTCTGCACTGCTGTCGAGATCTGGCAACGTCGTTCTCTGTTCATTGGCTGACTGTGTTTTGTGACGTCAGATGCACAGAACGAACCTAAACTCGGCCGCCAAGATATATGACGCGCACTTTAATGAAGCATTGTACACAGGCGTGGCGTGGCCTATCGTTGTTTGCGCCGCGTCCGGTTGATGTCACGAGTGGGGCTCGAAGCGTCATGTGGTGTAGTCTTCCAAGTGGGGTACTGTTATTCTGATACGCGGGTCAAATGGGGCGCTGTACGATGTGAAGGAAAATGAAAAAGCACTCCGTCTTCAGGCCACAAGTGGCCTACCGGGACCATCCGACCGCCGCGTCATCCTCATTGGAGGATGCGGATAGAAGGGGCGTGGGGATCAGCACACCACTCTCCTGGTCGTTATGACGGTATTTTTGACCGAAGCCGCTACTATTCGGTCGAGTAGCTCCTCAATTGGCATCACGAAGCTGAGTGCACCTCGAAACATGGCAACAGCGCATGGCAGCCTGGATGGTCACCCATCCAAGTGCCGACCACGCGCGACAGCGCTTAACTACGGTGATCTCACGGGAACCGGTATATCCACTGTGGCAAGGCCGTTGCCGAAGGAAAATGAAACTGAAATCAATGATCGCTGTTAACTGAGTATAAAGATCGTAAGTTTCAGGCCTAGCTAAATACATATAACAATTTTATGTGATAAAATCTATTCTTTAAGAACTTCCGGCGAGTTGGAATAGCTGTGGGTTAGCAACTTCTGTTAATCAATACAACGAGAAACCTGTCCAAAGTTACAAATTCGTCTTTTTTTGTTCAGTCGACGACTAGTTTCGGTCCGGGGCCCATTTTCAAATCATCGTGACATAGTCAAAAATGGTATTTTAGAAAATGCAAAAACCATGTCAAAAATGTGCAAACGAACGGTTACCGCGTATATAGCTAACTGTATGCGCTGTATACGATTTTTGACTTTTCCCGTTGTACTGAAAATCTACTCTTGTCAGACGTAGATTGTTTCAGTCCTAGCGGCAACTGAAACACCTAGTAGATCGTCTTGGAACAGCGTCACAAATAGAAATTAATGAATCACAACCGATGGTTCTTCTTCTTATGTGCGTTTAGTCAATACGACATCTATCCTGAAAGGAACTGTGAGATAGTTTTAAGAACTCTGAGCAAATACAGAGGGGTCCAAGAAAATGTATCCACTGTTTAAAAGTCCATAACTTGCAAACTAATTGACGGAGTTGTCTCATTTTTGGTGAAAGTGTAGCTTAAAGTCCAACTTAAAGATATCAGTGTAGGTGTTCGAAATGGTCACCATTAACATCCACACACAAACGATGCCGCCGAACTGCAGCACAACAATTCACTCGCTCACCACAGAAGTCTGAGACAGTGTGCCCGTGAAACTGGAGTGAGTCCTCAAGTGTTCGGCGAATTTTGAAGACAGCAAAGTGGAAGTGCTACATCCCACGACTGCTACACGCAATGAACGAGGACGACCCAGATCGTAGAATGGAGTACTGCGAGTCGTTTACTAACATGGTGCGCAACGATGAAGAGTTTGCGGAGACGATTGTGTGGTCTGATGAGGCACAGTTCAATCTAATTGGTACAGTAAATCGCCACAATTGCATCTACTGGGCCTCTGAAAAGCCGAACGTCCATGTAGACAAAGTCGTGAATTTCCTAGGAGCGAATTTTTGGTATGGGTTATCTTACCGGTGCTTGATTAGGCCATTCTTCTTTGACAGCACAGTTACCGGTGAGGTGTACCTTCAGAATTTCAGACATCCATTTTACCTGGCATCCGAGACTTGTATGGAGACGGAAGAGTTTACTTTCAACAAGATGGTGTCCTAGCCCACTACCAAAATCGTGTTAGGGCGTATCTCGACGAAACTCTACCAGGAAGATGGATACGCCGTAGAGGTGCTGTGGAGTATCCACCACGTTCCCCAGACCTAACTCCACTGCACTTTTACCTGTGGGGAACACTAAAGGATGTCGTTTACAGACAAAAGCCACGCACATTGGACGAACTTCGAGAACCCATCGTACATTCATGGGCAAATATCCAGCTGAAAACAGTGCAGTCAGTAGTTCGTGCTGCAGTTCGGCGGCATCGTTTGTGTGTGGATGTTAATGGTGACCATTTCGAACACCTACAGTTACATCTTTAAGTTCCACTATAAGCTACACTTTCACCAAAAATGAGACAACTCCGTCAATTAGTTTGTAAGTTATAGACTTTAAAACAGTGGGTACATTTGTTTGGACCCCTTTTTTATATCTTTTAATATATCGTGGAGTTGTCTGTTGTGGTTGTAATTCACTGGTTCTTTAGTTGGAATCCTCAAATTGGTTCGCTGGTAACCCCGAAAATATAGCAAGAAGCCTTCTTTCACGGTTTTCCGAGGAACCACACATGAACTAATGGTGTCTCCGTAAGTCCCATCAAGCCCACCATTGCCCACTAATTGCAAAAAGAGCTAATCCATTTGCTCCATCTGCCTAAGCACGGGAAGTGTGTAATATTCATACTTTGAGAATGTAGTGTATGGTAGTGACCTTAAGGCGATCCTTCTGTTGGGTATGAAAATGGTCTTCAGCCCAAGGGCTAGCCAAAACACTTCACCATACCTCACCAATAGAACAAACGGCCGCTGTGGCCGAGCCGTTCTAGGTCCGGAACCGCGCTGCTGCTACGGTGGCAGGTTCGAATCCTGCCTCGGGCATGGAAGTGTGTGATGTCTTTACGTTAGTTAGGTTTAAGTAGTTCTAAGACCTGGGGACTGATGACCTCATATGTTAAGTCCCATAGTGCTTAAAGCCATTAGAGCCATTTGAACCAATAGAACCCGAGGCATGACCAGCGGAAAATGCCGTTTTATTGCGCGGCGTTTTGGAACGTTTTAGGTAGAGCACGCTGTCACATGCATACCGATTTCAAAACACAATAAAATTTTAAAATTAAAATAAAATTTTAAAATCTTTATGTTTTACACCACGGTACATCACTGCCTTGGTCTGCGGAGGATTACTTACACTACTGGCCATTAAAATTGCTACACCAAGAAGAAATGCAGATGATAAACGGGTATTCATTGGACAAATATACTATATAGAACTGACATGTGATTACATTTTAACGCAATTTGGGTGCATAGATCCTGAGAAATCAGTACCAAGAACAAATACCTCTGGCCGTCATAACTGCCTTTATACGCCTGGGCATTGAGTCTAACAGAGCTTGGATGGTGTGTGCAGGTACAACTGCCCATGCAGCTTTAACACGATACCACAGTTCATCAACAGTAGTGACTGGCGTATTGTGACGAGCCAGTTGCTCGGCCACCATTGACCAGACGTTTTCAATTAGTGAGAGATCTGGAGAATGTGCTGGCCAGGGCAGCAGTCGAACATTTTCTGTATCCAGAAAGGCCCGTACAGGACCTGCAACATGCGGTCGTGCATTATCCTGCTGAAATGTAGGGTTTCGGAGGGATCGAATGAAGAGTAGAGCCACGGGTCGTAACACATCTGAAATGTAACGTTCACTGTTCGAAGTGCCGTCATTACGAACAAGAGGTGACCGAGACGTGTAACCAATGGCACCCCATACAATCACGCCATCACGCGAGTATGGTGATGAAGAACACTCGCTTCCAATGTGCGTTCACCGCGATGTCGCCAAACACGAATGCGACCAACACGATGCTGTAAACACAACCAGGATTCATCCGAAAAAAATGACGTTTTGCCATTCGTGCACCCAGGTTCGTCGTTGAGTACACCATCGCAGGCGCTCCTGTCTGTGATGCTGTGTCAAGGGTAACCGCAGCCATGGTCTCCGAGCATATAGCCCATGCAGCTGCAAACGTCGTCGAACTGTTCGTGCAGTTGGTTGTTGTCTTGCAAACGTCTGACTCAGGGATCGAGACGTGGCTGCACGATCGTTACTGCCTGTCATCTCGACTGCTAGTGATACGAGGCGGTTGGGATCTAGCACGGCGTTCCGTATTACCCTCCTGAACCCACCGATTCCATATTCTGCTAACAGTCATTGGATTTCGACCAACGCGAGCAGCAATGTCGCGATACGATAAACCGCAGTCGCGATAGGGTACCATCCGACCTTTATCAATGTCGGAAACGTGATGGTAGGCATTTCTCCTCCTTACACGAGGCATCACAACAGCGTTTCACCAGGCAACGCCGGCCAACTGCTGTTTGTGTATGAGAAGTCGGTCGGAAAGTTTCCTCGTGTCAGCACGTGGTAGGTGTCGCCACCGGCGCCATCCTTGTGTGAATGCTCTGAAAAACTAATCATTTGCATACCACAGTATCTTCTTCCTGTCGGTTAAATTTCGCGTCTGTAGCACGTCATCTTCGTGGTGTAGCAATTTTAATGGCCAGTAGCGTATATTTACAGTATTCGCAGCATGTAGCCCCCTGGCAGCGCCACTTTAGTGTGCTTTGGCCGCCTCCTGTCCGTGCCACGCCCCCCTTCATCCACCGCCAGGCCTCCGCGTAGAGCCGTCGCTGCACGCACGGCGCGGCGCCAAAGGTTACGGACAGGCGTCGGTCGCGGCTTTCGCCCACTGTGCAAACGGTCGGCTTGCGCGGCCGCGCCGGCAGAACACACAGCAGTGCCCAAGTGCCAGGAGGATCGCTTTCTCTGGACTGCCGGCCGCGTGTTTGTATACGTACGGCGTATGCAGGCAGGGAGCCCGCGCCGCAAAGGTGTGTGTGCCGCGGCCCTGTACGGCAAAGGCCGGCGGGGACTGGAGGGACGCGAGTGCGCTGAACGGACAGCTGCAGCGGTAGGAGGTCACATGCGTGTGGGCGGCGCGCGCGGCCCAGATAAGCCGCAGCAGTGGCCTATCTGTGACACCAGCCACGTGCTGTCCCTCCGTACTCCACTGGCCGACGATGCCGCGCTTAGCAGTTTGAAACAACCTACATCTACATCTACATTCACACTCCGCAAGCCACCCAACGGTGTGTGGTGGAGGGCACTTTACGTGCCACTGTCATTACCTCTCTTTCCTGTTCCAGTCGCGTACGGTTCGCGGGAAGAACGACTGCCGGAAAGCCTCCGTGCGCGCTCGAATCTCTCTAATTTTACATTCGTGATCTCCTCTGGAGGTATAAGTAGGGGGAAGCAATATATTCGATACCTCATCCAGAAACGCACCCTCTCAAAACCTGGCGAGCAAGCTACACCGCGATGCAGAGCGCCTCTCTTGCAGAGTCTGCCACTTGAGTTTGCTAAACATTGTAAGACGGCAAGAACTATGCCCCTTACATGAAGTCATTAAAGATCACCTAACTCACGTTAAGCGAACAGTAGGGCTGAAAAAAATGACTGACAAGGCACAATGCATCTTGTAGAGGGTATAGTATGGATGTATTGGATTAACTAATGTCGGGTGATAGTAATTCGCACGACATGAAAACTTTGTGGAAACGCGTCGATTTACTGGAGGCTAGTTTACCCCAGGAAAGAACTCAGAATTGACCGTGGCCGCCGGGGGAGCGGCTAAGGAAAGCAACAATAGGCAGCTTAGGGCGGCTCAAGCTCTGAGAAAGCGGTAACGTGGCGCAGCCTCCAACTGCCTTAAGATGAGTGACAGTGAGTGGGTGGTTGACCCCGACTCCATGCTGGGGTACCGGGAAACAGACGGAGAACTTGTACACCTGTTGATAAATGTCTGTCGCCCCATTTTCTGTGAAACAAGCTACGGTGGAGCGGTCAACAGAGGTCAAAATATGTGTGTTCGTGACTATAGGAACTTCACGCTGAATTCACGGTCCGCAGAGTCTGAAGCAAATCAGATGAAGAGTGACAGAATAAAATATGCCGACCTCTGATGGGAACGTAGGACCAAGGAATTTGAAGTACTCTCCTGGGAGTCAGAATTCCGGAAAACTTGGTGATGTGCAAACGCTAACCTTGATGGGTGGCCTGGGAGGAGCTAAATAACAGAAGTTGAGAGGAAGGGAAATTTTGTGGGAATTTGTTCACTCCCAGAGCAGGCATTGGTCGGCGCTGGAAAGCGACGCATAATTAACGTGACTTGCACTGCAATTGGCGTAAGTGATTTTGCTGGAGGGGAAACCGAGGGAAAGAGCGAACTGTGAGAAGTCTCTGTAGTGGTCTTCCGTTCCCAGCTTGCCTAGAGTGCGGACGTGGCGTTCTTGACTCAGCTTGCCTGAGAAAGAGTGAGCATCTCTGCAGTTTAGGACTTAGCAAAGGGAACAATTGAGCTTGGAGGTAGGAAGTTTTGGTTCAGCACTACGAGGTCGGCTGACATCCACACAACGATGCCACTCTGCCACGCTGTATTCGGTGATATTTCGCCCGCTCCGGCTTGAGTTAGGCCACTGATTAATTTGTTGGATCACGCCGGTAAAGTTTCCACGACAGTTTCGAGGGCCGTGTATTGTAGAATTCTTCTCGCACTTCGCATTACGCCTGGGTCAGTCGATAGGAATTACTTTTGAGTATCGCGCTTTACTCCACGCAAACGCAATTTATTACCACTGCCTGATAGGAGAGTCTTGTAATGTCATGATTGAAGGTCTTGAGTTAAAATAAATTTGTGCTAATCGACTGCATCTGTTTTCAGTCAAGTAGTTGAAATCCCAAGTCACTTTCTTAATTAATTTCATGTTCAACATTTGCATCTGGTGTTCAATAGTTGAATATAACATCAATGTGCACCCCTTTTTAATTAAAAGTGATCAATTCTGAATAAATTAATGTCAACACTGCCACCGCAGTTCAATCAGGAGTCACAGGGCCATATTACTTTTTTGCGTTATCCGATATTGCGGCAGTTTTGCACACTCTGTTGATCTGTTAGTCAATTAGTTTGGGTGAACACACGCCAAAACCAGCTAAGTGACAGGTGGGGTGCTACAACATCTCCGTAACGCTATCACGCTTACAAAATAACCCTGTGACGAAACGCGCCGCTCTCCTTTGGATCTTCTCTATCTCCTCCGTCAACCCAACTTGGTACGGTTCCCACACTGATGAGCAATACTCAAGCATAGGTCGAACGAGTGTTTTGTAAGCCACCTCCTTCGTTGATGGACTACAATTTCTAAGGACTCTCCCACCCGCCTTACCAACAATTAATTTTATATGATCATTCCACTTCAAATCGTTCTGTACGCATACTCCCAGATATTTTACAGAAGTAACTGCTACCAGTGTTTGTTGTGCTATCATATAATCGTACAATAAAGGATCCTTCTTTCTATATATTCGCAATACATTACATTTGTCTATGTTAAGGGTCAGTTGCCACTCCCTGCACCAAGTGCCTATCCGCTGCAGATCTTCCTGCATTTCGCTGCAATTTTCTATTGCTGCAGCTTCTCTGTGTACTACAGCATCATCCGCGAAAAGCCGCATGGAACTTCCGACACTATCTACTAGGTCATTTATATATATTATGAAAAGCAATGGTCCCATAATACTACCCTGTGGCATGCCAGAGGTTACTTTAACGTCTGTAGACGTCTCTCCATTGACAACAACATGCTGTGTTCTGTTTGCTAAAAACTCTTCAATCCAGCCACACAGCTGGTCTGATATTCTGTAGGCTCTTAGTTTGTTTATCAGGCGAAAATGTGGAACTGTATCGAACGTCTTCCGGAAGTCAAGGAAAATGACATCTACCGGGGAGCCCGTATGTAATATTTTCTGGGTCTCATGAACAAATAAAGCGAGTCGGTTCTCACACGATCGCTGTTTCTGGAATCCATGTTGATTCCTACAGAGTAGATTCTGGGTTTACAGAAATGACATGATACGCGAGCAAAAAACATGTTATAAAATTCTACAACAGATCGATGTCAGAGATATAGGCCTATAGTTTTGCGCATCTGCTCGACGACCCTACTTGAAGACTGGGACTACCTGTGCTCTTTTCCAATCATTTGGAACCTTCCGCTCCTCTAGAGACTTGCGGTACACGGCAAGGGGAGCAAGTTCTTTCCCGTGCTCTGTGTAGAATCGAATTGGTATCCCGTCAGGTCCAGTCGATCTTTGTACTCGTATTTGTGGTCGATCATTTATCCGCTGAGCCATACAGTAATAAATCATAGGTAAAAAAGATTAAATCATCCCTGTCTCTACATCAGGCTGTGAAACTTCCCACTTGTCCTACTAGAGTGAGCGAAGATGATAACAGACAGGGGACGACTTCAGAATAGAGGTAAGCCTGACTATAGCAACAGAAAAAGCAAAAGGGAAATGTAGAAGGGCGCCACACGGATCCGAAAAGAGAGAAGTAAATGTTTCTTCAAACAGGTTACTGTTCTGCCACAAAAGGATTTCAGAGTCTTGAGCAGCATGTCGTCCATTTTTGTTCCGCTTTCGCGAAAAGCACCACACTCGGCTTTGCTCGTTCTGTGTACGCCTCGCGGTGTAGCAGCTCTGAAAGGAACTCTCAAGACATCCAGCGCCGTCCTTAAAGCGCTTTTATGGCGCAGCGATAACGCGAACAAAGGTATGTGTAGCACATTAACTTCGGCAATAAAGAGGCCACACCGGCCGCCGCCGCGCTGCCCTTAACGACCGACCGAAAGATGAACTTTTGCAGGTGCAGCCACCGCACGTAGCTTATTCTTTTCATTTCCGCTTTTAGAGCACATTTTGAGTGCGGAGCATCCCAGCAACTGCAGTTTCATTACGTATAAAAGATTATTACATATAAAAGATGTAACCCGAGGTATCTGTAAATTCCATGTACAGTCCTAAAACGCTCAAATGACCCGGACCGAATTTCATACAGTTCTCCGCAACGTGCCCCCCTGCCGGCGGCAGTTCTTGGGGTAGGGCGTTCCATTTCTCCACCAATGCGGATGACATCTGTTGGATGGTCGTTGGTGCATGTGTACGTTTTGCAGTTGTAATTTTTCCTCCTATCTACGTAATTATGTAGTTCTCAATTCGTTCGAGCAATCAGTCATTCATAATATGAAACACAGTCATAGCTCAGTCACTCAAAATGATTCAGAAATTTTACTTGTTAGAATGAAATCAGGCGATGATTCTTCTTGTCTGCAGGCTCGTGATTTGCGGCAGTCTGCTAATCTGTACAAATAAAATGCCTCGTATGTTTGGGAGCGTTATATAATGTCGGGAAACCTCAGATCAAGCGGATATTTGGCTTCGATGAAGTTTAACCTTCCGAAGAAGTAATGGAGCTCTTGGATTATTAAATGCAGGTTCGTATCCAGTCTTTCGGAAGTTCCCTTCTGATGAACAACTACGCAATATATCGATGAATACCATTAATTCTCAAATGTCAAATACACACCTTTTGTATGAAGGAGCAATACTCGTATATTTGTATATTTCCCTTTTAATCGCACAATTTCGTCTCAGTTACCTTTTGTCATAAATCTCAGTATTCAGATTACAATTCTTCAAACCAAGCTCAGGCTAATCGGCACGAAGACAATCTCGGAAGCTTTTTTTTTCCTAACGACCACCAGAGAGAGTACTACAAAGAATAATTATGCGCTCATTGCATAGCTATTGTATGAAACTATTTTGCGCATGGATTCTGCGAGTATGAAGATGGAGATATTACACAGTACAATTCCCCAGTGCATTCCACACGTGCTCAGTCAACACCATCTGGTATCCAGAAGGCTTTGGCTAAACGGGACTTAAGTCGGGAGAACGTTCAGGTCTGTCTATTCGCCGAATATCCTCTCGTTTAAAGAGCTCCTACATCTGCGCTGCTCCATATCGTCGCACATTGTCACCCGTAAAAAAAATTTAAAAAAAAAAACTGGACAGTTGCAAGCAGGACTCGCACTCCGAGATTCGTACAAGCTTATTTATGTATACAGGGTGGTCCAAATATCTCACGAAATGAGCATCAAACGAAAAACTACAAAGAACGGAACTCATCTAGCTTGAAGGGGGAAACCGGATGGCACTATGGTTGGTCCACTAGATGGCACTGCCATAGGTCAAACGGATGTCAACTGCGTATTTTAAATAGGAACCCCCACTTTTTATTACATATTCGTGTAGTACGTAAAGAAATATGAATGTTTTAGTTGCACCACTTTTTTTGCTTTGTGATAGATGGCGCTGTAATAGTCACAAACGTATAAGTACGTGGCATCACGTAACATTCCGCCAGTGCGGACGGTATTTGCTTCGTGATACATTACCCGTGTTAAAATGGACCGTGTTTGCCAATGACACCGCCTTCCTTGCCCTTGCCCCCACCCTGCAGCATTCCCAACACCTTCTCCAATCCCATCTTGACCGGTTCACCGCTTGGTGCAACCAGTGGTTGCTTAAGTTCCATCCCTCCAAAACCCAGCCGATCATTGTAGGCAAAACCACCCCTTCCTTCTGCCTCCTCGATTTCTATCTAACCATCTATGGCCTCCTTTCACCCTCACCCCCCCCCTCTTAAGTACCTTGGCGTCACCCTCGACTATCGCCTCTCATGGACCCCCCATCTCCAGACAATCCAAGCCAAGGCACGCTCCCGACTCCGTCTCCTCGAGCTCCTTTCCAGCCGTACGTGGGGTCTGGATCCCTCCACCATACTCAACACCTATAAATCCCTCATGCACCCTATCCTCTGTTACGCCCATCCTGCCTGGTTCTCGGCCCCCCCTACCTTTTACAACTCCCTTCAGATCCTTGAACGCCATGCTCTCTGCCTCGCCTATCGCATCCGTCTCCCCTCCCCCATGCGGATCCCGTACGACCTCATTCCATTCCCCCACCTCCTCCTTTTTATCGTAAAGATATGGATCCTCTACAACACCCGTAAACTCGATCCTCATCACCCGCTTGTCTCACCCATCCTCTCCCACCCCACCCGCTGCCGCACCTGTATTCCCATGTCCCACCTGCTCTCCATCTCTCCACCCTCCTTACCCTCCCCCAGAGTGGCTTCCGCCAGCACCCTCTCTCTGATGATGCACTCCTCCCCTCCATCTACCCCTTCCACCAACTTCGATCCTCCCCTCCCACTTCCTGTGTTTTTTTCCTTCAGGCACCCTCCCTCCCTTCTCTCTCTTTTTCCCTCCATCCCCCCTTCCTCCACCCCTCTTCCCCCGGGCTTCCCCAACCCCCATCCTCCCTTCCTTCCTCCCCCCTCTCTCCCCTGCCCTTGGCATCTCTGTTCCTCCCTCTCCCTCTCCCGCCCCCCTCCTCCTCTCTTGGCAGGTCCCCGGACTCGTACACGCTCAGTGGACATTCGCGCGCCGGAGATCATCGCCATCAGTGTCTCGTGGGTGTGCCTTCGTCTTTGTGTTTAGTGTTCTTTCGCCGTCACGCCCCACCGTTCACATGTGCCGTCGCAGTCGTCAGTATTCGTGCGCTGTGTCAACAGGTTTTAGTGTTTTTTCTTGTCCAGCGTGAACGGCTTCGTGTATATTGTTTTCTGTGTCTACAGTCTTTTGCCCACCATTTTTATTGTATCATCTGTACCTCCCTTATGTCTTATATTGTACCACTCGCGGCTGAAGAGCAGCGTACTATGCTGCTGACAGCCCACCTTTGTACAAGGTGTTTAAAATAACAATAAAGAAAAAAATGGACTGTATACCAATTGCTGAAAAGGTCGATATGGGTGTTGATGTATGGCTATTGTGATCAAAATGCCCAACGGGCGCGTGCTATGTATGCTGCTCGGTATCCTGGACGACATCATACAAGTGTCCAGACCGTTCGCCAGATAGTTACGTTATTTAAGGAAAGAGGAAGTGTTCAGCCACATGTGGAACGTCAACCACGAACTGCAACAAATGATGATGCCCAAGTAGGTGTTTTAGCTGCTGTCGCAGCTAATCCGCACATCAGTAGCAGACAAATTGCGCGTGAATCGGGAATCTCAAAAACGCCGGTGTTGAGAATGCTACATCAACATCGATTGCACCCTTACCATATTTCTATGCCCCAGGAATTGCATGGCGACGACTTCGAACGTCGTGTACAGTTCTGCCACTCGGCACAAGAGAAATTACGGGACGATGACAGATTTTTTGCACGCGTTCTATTTAGCGACGAAGCGTCATTCACCAACAGCGGAACGTAAACCGGCATAATATGCACTATTGGGCAACGGAAAATCCACGATGGCTGCGACAAGTGGATCATCAGCGACCTTGGCGGGTTAATGTATGGTGCGGCGTTATGGGAGGAAAGATAATTGGCCCCCATTTTATCGATGGCAATCTAAAGGGTGCAATGTATGCTGATATGCTACGTAATGTTCTACCGATGTTACTACAAGATGTTTCACTGCATGACAGAATGGCGATGTACTTCCAACATGATGGATATCCGGCGCATAGCTCGCATATTTCATGACAGGTGGATTGGATGTCGAAGCACCATACCATGGCCCGCACGTTCACCGGATCTGACGTCCCCGGATTTCTTTCTGAGAGGAAAGCTGAAGGATATTTGCCATCGTGATCCACCGACAGCGCCTGACAACATGCGTCAGCGCATTGTCAATGCATGTGCGAACATTACGGAAGATGAAATACTCGCTGTTGAGAGGAATGTCGTTACACGTATTGCCAAATGCATTGAGGTTGACGGACATCATTTTGAGCATTTATTGCATTAATGTGGTATTTACAGGTAATCACGCTATAACAGCATGCGTTCTCAGAAATGATAAGTTCACAAATGTACATGTATCACATTGGAACAACCGAAATAAAATGTTCAAACGTACCCACGTTCTGTATTTTAATTTATAAAACCTACCTGTTACCAACTGTTCGTCTAAAATTGTGGGCCATATATTTGTGACTATTACAGCTCCATCTATCACAAAGCAAAAAAAGTGGTGCAACTAAACATTCATATTTCTTTACATACTACATGAATATGTACTAAAAATAGGTGTTCCTACTTTTAAAAAAACGCAGTTGATATCCGTTTGACCTATGGCAGCGCTATCTAGCGGGCCAACCATAGCGCCATATGGTTTCCCCCCTTCAAGCTAGACAAGTTTCGTTGCTTGTTGTTTTTTCGTTTGACGCTTATTTCGTGAGATATTTGGCCCAGTCACGATCAATGGACCACCGTGTATACACAACGGCAGGTTATCAACATTTAAGTTTAGTTTGAACGTTGTGTTACAGACGGCAAACGAGCGATGGGACGCAGCATCTCCGAGGTAGCGATGAAGTGGGGATTTTCCCGTACGACCATTTCACGAGTGTACCGTGAATATCAGGAATCCAGTAAAACATCATATCTCCCACATCGCTGAAGGTTGAAAAAGATCCTGCAAGAACAGGACCAACGACGACTGAAGACAATGGTCCAACGTTACAGAAGTGCAATCCTTCCGCAATTTGCTGTAGATTTCAATGCTGGTCCATCAACAAGTGTCAGCGTGCGAACCGTTCAATAAAACATCGATATTGGCTTTCGGAGCCCAAGCCACGCTCGTGTACCGTTGGTGGCTGCACGTCACAAAGCTTTACGCCTCGCCTGGTCCCTTCAACACCGACACTGGGTTGTTGATGAATGGAAACATGTTGCCTGGTCGGAAGAGTCTCGTTTCAAATTGGGTCGAGAGGATGGACGTGTACTGATATGAAGACAACTTTATGAATCCATGGACCCTGCATGTCAGCAGGAGACTGTTCAAGCTAGTGGAGGTTTTGTAATGGCGTGCGGCGTGTGTGGTTGGAGTGATATGGGATCCCTGGTACGTCTAGATGGAACTCTGACAGGTGATACGTACGTATCCGTCCTGTCTGGTCGCCTGTATCTATTCACGTAGATCAGGGCTTAACAACTGGCCGGTTTTGAGCGCGAGTACTCGCGTCTGCTCAGGCACGTGCTCACGAGCAGGTGCAAGGTCGAGGAGTAGGGAGGGAGGGGAGGGAGGGGAAATGCGCGCGCACGTTTGAATAGGGCCGCAGCGTGCCTATTGAATTCGCGCCGACTGTGTAACGTTAAAAGTACTACGATCAGCTCCAACAGTCACTTCGCTGGTTAAGAATCATGTCAAATCGCCGTTGTGTAACCCCAACCATGCTTTCGCAGTTCAACCCCAATTGGGAGGGATTGTATCTGTTTACAGAAAAAGATGGTGTTGCAAAATGTTTAGTATGTCACAAAACGCTGAATTCTTTTAGGAAATTTAATTTGCTGCGACATTATATGTCGTACCACGCGAAAGACAACGGACGTGGAAAATGTGATTGACCAGATCGTGCACAGGAAGTTATTAAACTTAAAAAGAAGCTATCCGAAGAAGATCTGGACGACGAAGAAAAATCAACTGAGGCAGCTCTCAGAGTGAGTTACAAAATTGCTTTGTTTTTAGCAAAATCCCTGCGCCCCTTCACTGATGCCGATTTAATAAAAGATGTTTGGTAGTTGCAGCGGAACATTTGTGTCCATCTCAAGTTGAACAGTTTCGGATTGTGCCATTATCTGACATGACCATTATGCGTCGCATACAGGACATGGCAGACGACGTCCAGAGCCAGCTTGCAAATATCTATAAAGATTTTATGGCGTATTCTCTAGCTCTGGACGAAAGTGTTGATATCACTGGAACAGCGCAGCTTTCCATATTTATTAGAAGTGTTAATAGAGATCTTCAGGTGAGGAAGGAGCTCCTCGATGTAGTAGCGATGAAGAACACTACAACCGGAGGTGATATTTTAAGTAGTGTTGAAGAAAGTGTTGAAAATATAGGACTGTCGTGGAATCCTTTAGTTTCAGTGTTTACAGACGGTGCACCAGCGATGACAGGGAAAAAATCAGGTTTCGTTGCGCTGTTGAAGGAGAAAACGCAAAAACTGACCGTGCCGAATGAAATAAAGGGCGTTCATTGTGTGATCCACCAGGAAAACTTATGTGCAAAGAGTATCATTCTAAAAAATGTGATGAGTGTTGTTGTTCGTACAACCAATTATATAAGGAAGCATGGGCTACAACACAGACAATTTAAAAGCTTTCTTGAGGATGTAGAAAGCCAGTATGGTAGCCTGCCTTATTACAGCGAGGTCCGCTGGCTTAGTCTGGCGAATTATTAAATCGAATTTTTGCCTATTAGATGAGATAAATATGTTCGTGGAAAATAACATGTGTGTTCCTGAATTGAAAGAGCCTTCATGGAAATGTGATCTCGCGTTCTTAGCAAATTTAACTAGCCATCTGAATGCTTTGAACATTTCACTACAAGGTAAAGATCTGCTAATTACTCATTTCATAGATCGAATATGAGCTTTTAAAATGAAATTGACACTTTGGGTGAGTCAGCTGGAAACAGGAAATCTAGCTCATTTGTCTAAATTATCATCCATGCAAGATGTTCACAAAGACTGTGAACGGTATTCACATAGTTTAGTTGCCCTTAAGGAAGAATTTGATCAACGCTTTCAAGATCTGACAGCACTAGACAGTGATTCTGATCTCTTCTCCTCTCCATATTCAGCGAATGTTGAAGAGATTCGTCCTGAGCTGCAACTAGAAATTATTGACCTGCAGTGTGACAGCGAATACAAATTTCAGAACAAGAAAAACATTTTGGAATTTTACAGACACTTCCGTCAGGATACATTTCCTCATTTGCACAAACTGGCGGCTACAATAATATCAATGTTCGGTTCCATGTATGTTTGTGAATAACTGTTCTCTGCAATGAAATGTAACAAGACGCGCCTGAGAAACGCATTGTCTGATCGAAATTTAAACTGCACGCTGCGGCTACAATGCACAAGAACAATTACTCCGAACGTAGACGCAATTGTAAAGGGCAAAAAGTACAAGATAACAGAGAATCCCACACTTCAGTGACACCTTTTATTGTGTAACAGTTCACAAATTAATACGAATGTAGAGGCATGCACTAAACTAATAAAATTATGTGGCATGTGTACATTCTCCTTTATTTGTTTCATTTGTCACAGTAATAATTCGTGAGTGATATCCCTGCAGGTGGCCGCGGATTTACATTGACTGGCGGCAGCTGTTGTGTGCCCCACGTGACTCTCCCCACTCTCCGCTCTGGTCCGGTAGTGGGTAGTGGGGGTAGCGTGCTCGCGCTGCTCCATGCTCGTGCCTTGCTGCTCACAGCTTGCTCCGCGAGCACGTATGTTGTGAAGCCCTGACGTAGATTGTGTGTTTCGCCAGACTGAGCATATCTGGGATGCCTTGCAAAGTGCTGTTCAGAGGAGATCTCCACCTCCCTCGTACTCTTACGGATTTACGGACAACTCTGGAGGATTCATGGAGTCAGTTCCCTCCAGAATTACCTCAGACATTATTCGAGTCCAAGCCACGTCGTGTTGTGGCACTTCTGCGTGTTCACGGGGGCTCTACACGATATTCGCAGGTATACCAGTTTCTTTGGCTCTTCAGTGTATATTAACATGCTATGCAAATTGATGGTTGCCTCTCACAGTTACTAGGAACATTTGACGGAATCCTCTTGTGAAGAAAGCGGTGCAGCCGGCCATATTGTTGTAAAGCAAATGCCAAGTTGTTCTATGGAATGCTTCAACGGATATGTTGTGGGTTATTGGAACCTCATCTGAAGCAGTGGATGTGTAAAGCTTCATCAGTTGCTGCTATTACTTTGTTTTGAACATAACAGATGCTGTACGCATCATAGGTACAGATTTTCAGGGAAAGTTTGTACGTAGAATGAACAGCTCGTAAAGCACTTGCGATGGTAGCATTGATGTGGCGCAGAAGTCAGGTGCCTTAAGCGCATCACCACCAGATGGTGTAAGCACCGTTTCCACAAAGTCAGAGGACCTCAGTTCGTCGCATCTCAGCCAACTAGGGCGAAATATTTATAAATTATATACACAAACCTTCCTCGTCAATCGCTCTACCTATTACTCAAAACCAGATCAAAATTCCTAAAGCAGTTCCTGTGACTTTTGACGGATTATGAATGCAATGCTAGATTGTAATGGCAACAAAATAATTTTTATATAATATAGTTAAAATTAACATTTTGCGGATTTTTTCTCCTTTGCTTGTATTGTAAAACCTTACGTCTTGTCTGCAGCTCGTCGTCGTGCGGTAGCGTTCTCGCTTCCCGCGCCCGGGTTCCCAGGTTCGATTCCCTGCGGGGTCGGGGATTTTCTCTGCCTCGTGATGACTGGATGTTGTGTGATGTCCTTAGGTTAGTTGGGTTTAAGTAGTTCTAAGTTCTAGGGACTGATGACCATAGCTGTTAAGTCCCATAGTGCTCAGAGCCATTTGAACTTTACTTCTTGCCAACCAAATTTGATGCTTCTGAGTCAACGGGAACAGAGACGCCGATGAGGGCGGGGGGGGGGGGGGGGGGGGCGAGGCGAGGTTCTTATGCAGAGCGTGTGGGAAATAAATTATCTCTGTACGTCTGTTCTTTGTTCAGTTGTGATTTTTTCAAGACTGAAATTTTCACCGAACTCATTGTGCTGGGCGATCGTAAAAGCACATTCCATCAGTGTTACTAGCAATGCTTTAGTTTGTTTAAAAACTGAAAATAATAAGAAATAAATCGACGCAACAAAAAGATTTTATAGCTTGTCCAACATTTTTCGGCACACTGTCCCCTAATACCGTTTGGCATTTGTTGACAGAATTCGTTACCGAGTGGGGTAGCGTGGTGGTTACCACACTGGCCTCAGATTCGGGAGAACGATGGTTCAAAACCACGTCTGGCCATCCTGGTTTGGGTTTCTCGTAATTTCCCTAAATCGCTTCAGGCAAATGCCAGAATTGTTCCTTTGAAAGGGTTCAGCCGACTACCTTTCCCATCCTTCCTCAATCCGATGGGACAGATGACCTCACTGTTAAGTCCCCTCCCCTAAAGAAACCAACCAGAATTCCTTAAGTTCTGGTGACACTTGCCACTGTGCCTGTCACTGCTGTCAATTTATACAATCTGACAATTGCGATGGTGAATAAGTTTGTAGAGTTTTTGTTTTGCATGTTGGTAGTCCAGTTGCTGTGTGTTCATTTATCAGTTGTTATTTTTTATTTGCAGTACAATGTCAATTATTTCAGTTTTCATATTGTCATTATGTCATTTGGAGACTGCGAGTGAAGCTGTAGACGATAGATAATGGAGTGCCATTGAACAAATCGGAACATTTCCTACATATTCTTTTGTTTGAATTCAATAGAGGAGTGAGAGCAGGGAAGGCAGCCAGAAACATTTTCGCCTTGTGTGAGGATAATGCTATTGGACAGTGCACGGCAACAAAATGGTTTTCTCGTTTTAACAAGGATCGTCTTGACATTACTGACCCTCCACGTTCAGGAAGATCTTCGGGGTTTGATGAAGAACATTTAAAAGTATTAATCCACAGTGACCCAAGTCTGTGTGGCTGAGAACTGGCAAATGTGATGAACTGTGATCATTCCACCATCGTGCAACATTTGCCTGCAAAAGGGGAGGTTAAAAAATAGGGTACATGGTATACTCTAACCAATCACGAATATCAGGTACAAGGAATAGGAAGCCAATAAAAGCAGCTGCTCCCCGTACAAGACCTGTGCACATCCACAAAAGATAATGTTCTGCGTCTGGTGGAACAGCGACGGTGTGGTGAACTGCCACTGTACACTTCCCCGAGGCGTAACCATTGTAAGGTGGCAGAATAAATGGTTAGATTTGCGCCTTATGTGAGACCTTTATACATCGTAACGAGAAGGTGAAGATACCTAACGTAATTCGGCGGTTATGAGAACATTTTCGTATCAGTATGGAATGCAAAAAGGGATACCAGCAAATTGATAGTAATTAGCACACCTTTCCTATATAATGCATGTCTTTGAGCGGAAGGTGGAACAGTCAACGCGAGTCGCTTTTAGTTTTGAAAAGCAAGCTGCACAACGGAGTAGTGAAGGTGCGCTCTGGGGGTTACGACGGAAACCACTTAAAGGGGTGGCAGGAAGAAGGTCAGCGACCCTGGACCAGGTGATTCAGGCTGGAGGACGCGTGTAGTGGCACATCTGAACAAGGGACAGAGAAAAAGCTTTAGAAAGCTGCGTATTGGAATTCCAACGGGATACAAACAAAAGCCAGTGACACATTTCGTCCAGCAGGTGCGACACACGGAAAGGTCAATGTACTTTAGGCGTCTATAATGGGCACAAAACGTCCGATTGGTGGAAACGTTCTAGGAAGGAGAAAAATAGTGAAGTTTCGACGCAGTTTGATAGAAGGGACATTGCAATTGGTAGAGAGAGTTTCTCCAAAATAAGAGGAACGCTCCTATTGGTTGAAAAAAGCCGTGACGTGAAAAGGAACCCAAGTGGAGGGAGGCAGTTCTGCCACGAGTAGGACAAGAGGGAAATTTTCTGGGGGACTCTTCTCTAAACTGGCGTCAAGTGCAGAACAGAGTGCTCAACGCTCTGTACGACACAGAGAAGAAATTTGTGTGGACACTGCATTCGCAGTGGCTGCACTTTAGCTAGAAATTAGCTGTAGCAACGTTTAGCTGCAACTGTGGAGAAACGAACCAGCCAAATTATTTAATTGTTCTTGCGAGAACTGAGAGGGCACTATAATATGCACGCTGCTCCAACCATGCGTGTGTATATTGCCACATAATAAGACTAGGGCTGAGTACATGTTTTCTCGAATATCGAGAAACATAGGGAAAGTTTGTGCTGGAAAGTTCAGCAAAGGCCAGATTAGTTTTGTAGGAATTTCAGTGAGAGAGAGCGGCCTTGCAGCTTGCAGCATGTCGCAGCTTAAGATGGTTCAAATGGCTCTGAGCACTATGGGACTCAACATCTTAGGTCATAAGTCCTCTAGAACCTAGAACAACTTAAACCTAACTAACCTAAGGACATCACACACACCCATGCCCGAGGCAGGAGTCGAACCTGCGACCGTAGTAGTCCCACGGTTCCGGACTGCAGCGCCAGAACCGCTAGACCACCGCGGCCGGCGCAGCTTAAGATAAATACCATGTGCAGAGGTGTAAACTTTGTTGGTTCACTATCTTGCGTCCACTGTAAACTCGAGTGGCCTTGGGTAATCTTGCGCTCAAATTTGCCACTTAACTAACCATCTACCATAGACATGATTGTCATCCAAAATAGTACCGAACTTTGAATCGGAATCGGGCGATTTTCGTAGTACTGACCAACATCATAACGTATGTGTAGGAGCAATTCTGTAAAGAATTTTCATAATATTGTGTTTAGGATTAATGTTCTTTCAGAGAGTTAATATATAACATTGTTGTGTATAAAATTATTTCACTTTTTGATGTTGGCAAGATGCATGATCCATTGCACTGTTTTTATGTTGTTGAGTTGAAAACTATGTAAAGGTGTGTAATTTTGTGAGAAAAATTGCGACATTAAACTTGTAATTTCACCTTAGTACACAGTTGTTCTCAATTCTAGAATAAGCAAAACCGCACCTTGCACCATCACTGCTGACATTGTCAAAAACTGAGACGTCTTGCAGACGCAATTCAAGAACAAAGGCCAGGAAGACTGCATCAAGTGATCTACTCCATCATAACGCCCACCCGCATTCTGCTACATGGACAAAAAACGTTACACAGGAGTTGGTTGCTAAGCCATTCATTGTCCACCTTAATTTTCTGTTCCTGCGCCCTCAGATTTTCACCTTGCCCTCTCTCTATCGAATAACCTCCAAGGAACTACCCTTCCAGGTGAAAATGTGCTCCGAACGTGACTTGATGAGTTCTTCGCCTAAAAACCACGTGATTTCTGCAGTTGTGGCACCAAAAAGTTATCCAAGCATTGACAGACTGTTGTAAGCAGTGGAGGAAAATATACTGGATGGTTATGATTAAACTTCCCCTATTTAACACGTTATAACACGGAAACTAAATACCGTACGAGTACCAAACTTGGTAGGATTAATGTCCAGAGTAAGGGGCTCATGATTTCCATGCGTCACAGCGCCACTGTCCAGTTCCAACTATGGCCACCAGGTGCCTTGATCAATCATCGTGATGCATACTCTCACACATCTGGCCAGTCGCACTGCAATTCTTGATGTGTCAACAAGAGATTGGACAAAAGGAGCGGGGCATTATTGGTGAAGCTCTATTATCAAAACAACAGTAATACTGCAGCTGGACTTCGAGAATATCGACAGCTGAAAAGATTACCGCCTGGTGTGCGGAGCATGACGAAGACTTTCGAATCAACTGCAGAATTGGGCGTCGCTCTGAGAAGAGGCTAATGACCGGTAGCATCACAGGTTGTTGATGAAATCGCTGTTGCTATGGCAGACAACGCTGTGCATAATTCCCAGTCGTCAGGCAGTGCGTGTGCTGTGTCACAACAATCGAACATCCCTCGGCCCACTGTGTGGAAGGCGCTTTGAACCATACTCAAATGGTATCTGTACAAGATCCATTTCGTACAGCAGCTTGCACCAAAGGAAGCAAAACCACGTGTTGACTTCGCTCTCCCCTTTCTCACAAGGATCGAAGTTGACGAGGGCTGACCCTAGACCATCCTATGGACAGACAAATCTCATTGTTCTCTGACAGGTGAGATGAACACACAGAACTGCTGAGTGTTTGTATCTTCACCTACAGTCACTGTGCATGAAGCTCCTCTGTATGGTGAACGTGTCACCATATGGTGTGGCTTCACAGCTACATTCATAATTGTCCCATTCTTTTTCAGACAGGCTGACACTCAAGGACCAAATTAGTGTGATATGCTTCACCAACATGTCATACCCGCCCTACAGGAGACAGACTCACTGGACTCAACAGTTTTCATGCAAGATGGGGCCCCACTGCACATCGCTTGTGAAGCTCACCTGCTTCTCTGAAACACATTTGCAAACGATCGAATCATTAGCCGATCGTTTCCAAGTGTTTGGCTGGTACGAGCACCTGACCTCACTCCCTCTGATTTCTGGCTGTGGGGCTACCTGAAAGACAGGGTTTACCAGGGGACCATTCACACATGTGCTGATCTGAAGCGCAGCATATCAAGAGAGGTAGCCAGTATACCTGTGGACATGCTTCGTTCTGTTGTGCAGAATGCAATCCTGCGCTTTCAGACTCTACTGGACTCCGATGGGAACCATATTGACCCCCTTTTGTAGCAGTAATGCTACCAGCATGCAATGGTATGATGTACCATAGCAACACATTAAAAGTGTTTCAAATAAATTGATTCTGCATTAATCATCTTGAGGTAAAGCTCTTCTGTCTGTGCTTGCTTTAACAATACACATGTCTTTGGGTGGCGTCTGCCTTTACCAAAACACAATTTCGTTTTTTGTCCCTGGCCTGTTTCACTGCAGTCGCAGCATCATCAGTGGGTTTTTTATTTTATGGCTGTTAAACATAAGAAATGTTCTTTACTGTTTATCCAGATGTAAATATTAATTTTTAAATCGTAATTACACTTTTTTGGCGAGCATATAGAATTATGTAATCATACCTTCTTACCACATGGTGTGGTTTTCCTGCTGTATTACCTTTTTATGGTGTCTGTTTTTCTTTAGTTCGTCATCTGCAACCATATACAACTTAATGTAGACAAAATGTTTACGCTAAAATTCCGGTTTCTAAACTGTTATAGCTATGCCTGAAATTGATTAATTTTATATGGAAGGTTGTGTGTGTGTGTGTGTGTGTGTGTGTGTGTGTGTGTGTGTGTCTATTTACATTGCGTTTCACTTACGTTTTCTTTTTTTCTCATCTCCTTCACTGTCAAGTTCTGTGTATTGAATTGTCACTGTCACTGTTTACCAACTGTGAAAACAAGATTTCTGACAGTGGAACAGTTGAAGATGTCATTGGCGGTTGTTTTGAATCTCTCAGAGGTAGCTGTATATGTGTGTTTGTGTGTGTGTGTGTGTGTGTGTTTGTGAAAAAGAGAGAGAGACAGAAGGTTTCAGAATTTATCATTATTATATATATACACTCCTGGAAATTGAAATAAGAACACCGTGAATTCATTGTCCCAGGAAGGGGAAACTTCATTGACACATTCCTGGGGTCAGATACATCACATGATCACACTAACAGAACCACAGGCACATAGACACAGGCAACAGAGCATGCACAATGTCGGCACTAGTACAGTGTATATCCACCTTTCCTAGCAATGCAGGCTGCTATTCTCCCATGGAGACGATCGTAGAGATGCTGGATGTAGTCCTGTGGAACGGCTTGCCATGCCATTTCCACCTGGCGCCTCAGTTGGACCAGCGTTCGTGCTGGACGTGCAGACCGCGTGAGACGACGCTTCATCCAGTCCCAAACATGCTCAATGAGGGACAGATCAGGAGATCTTGCTGGCCAGGGTAGTTGACTTACACCTTCTAGAGCACGTTGGGTGGCACGGGATACATGCGGACGTGCATTGTCCTGTTGGAACAGCAAGTTCCCTTGCCGGTCTAGGAATGGTAGAACGATGGGTTCGATGACGGTTTGGATGTACCGTGCACTATTCAGTGTCCCCTCGACGATCACCAGTGGTGTACGGCCAGTGTAGGAGATCGCTCCCCACACCATGATGCTGGGTGTTGGCCCTGTGTGCCTCGGTCGTATGCAGTCCTGATTGTGGCGCTCCCCCTGCACGGCGCCAAACACGCATACGACCATCATTGGCACCAAGGCAGAAGCGACTCTCATCGCTGAAGACGACACGTCTCCATTCGTCCCTCCATTCACGCCTGTCGCGACACCACTGGAGGCGGGCTGCACGATGTTGGGGCGTGAGCGGAAGACGGCCTAACGGTGTGCGGGACCGTAGCCCAGCTTCATGGAGACGGTTGCGAATGGTCCTCGCCGATACCCCAGGAGCAACAGTGTCCCTAATTTGCTGGGAAGTGGCGGTGCGGTCCCCTACGGCACTGCGTAGGATCCTACGGTCTTGGCGTGCATCCGTGCGTCGCTGCGGTCCGGTCCCAGGTCGACGGGCACGTGCACCTTCCGCCGACCACTGGCGACAACATCGATGTACTGTGGAGACCTCACGCCCCACGTGTTGAGCAATTCGGCGGTACGTCCACCCGGCCTCCCGCATGCCCACTATACGCCCTCGCTCAAAGTCCGTCAACTGCACATACGGTTCACGTCCACGCTGTCGCGGCATGCTACCAGTGTTAAAGACTGCGATGGAGCTCCGTATGCCACGGCAAACTGGCTGACACTGACGGCGGCGGTGCACAAATGCTGCGCAGCTAGCGCCATTCGACGGCCAACACCGCGGTTCCTGGTGTGTCCGCTGTGCCGTGCGTGTGATCATTGCTTGTACAGCCCTCTCGCAGTGTCCGGAGCAAGTATGGTGGGTCTGACACACCGGTGTCAATGTGTTCTTTTTTCCATTTCCAGGTATATATATATATATATATATATATATATATATATATAGTTTTATGAGTATGTATGTATGTGTCTGTGTGTGTGGGGGGGGGGGGGGGGGGGCGGGTGGTTCTTTAGATTGGTGTTATCTAATAATTCTTTGAGGGCAGAGAACAGAGTTCCATTGCAGAGAGCTGTGTATTCATTTATCACTTGCTTTCCTTCAAATATGGCTTTTTGTATTTGATAATTTTCTTCAATTATTAGTTTTTGTGGGGGCTGTTGCTGCATTTGAGAATTTTCAAATCAGTATTGATGTCTGTTGGCTTACGTTTCTTGTTCATAAGGTGTTCTGCAAATGTGGAATGACAGCAGTTACTTTTTAATGCTCTTCTGTTATCTGTGTATCTGGTATTAAAGTTTCTGCTTGTCTATCCTGTATACATTGATTTGCAGTCCTGACACGTTAGTTGGTAAATACCAGATGAGTTGTGCTTATGCTGGTTTTACTTAGTTTGCTCTGTGTTGAATTGTCTGTCATGTAGCGTACATTTTTATTATTTTGAGCTTTTCCTCGTTACAGAGGCTTATCTCCAACATAATAATTTACTTTGAAATTACAATACAAACAATAAACGTTCTTAAACTATATTCTCAAAATATTCCTCCAGGTATTTCGATCTTGTGTGTCTTCTTCCTCTGCGCCCATTCTCCTCAATGTGTGCTGTACATTTTGGAGCCAGGTAGTCATAGATCGTCCTCTTCTTCTTCTCCCCTCGGGTTCCCGCTCCAGTAGCAATTTTGGTATTCTGGTTTGCTCCATTCGTCGTACATGCCCATACCATTGTAATTTCTTCCTATCCATTACGTCATATTTCCATTCTCCTTATTATTTCGGTGTTCCTTATCTTTTCTTTCCTGGAGATTCTTGCCGATCTTCTCCAAAAGTCCATCTCTAGAGCTTGTAATTTTTTAATGTACTTCATGTTAATTGTCCAGGTCTCCGTTCCATACGGAACAACACTCTCTAATATGGATTTGTATATTAATTTTTTAGTTCTGCTCATTACATTCCTGCTCCATAAGACTGTGTTAAGCATCCCAATGACCCTCCATCCGCTACTAATTCTTTTATTGATTTCTGACTCTGATTTTCCCTCGATTTCTAAAATGGATCCAAAATAACAGAAAGTGTTTATCTTTTTGATTTTCTTTGGTTGATAAATACCAGATGAGTTGTGCTTGTGTTGGTTTTACTTAGTTTGCTCTGTGTTGAATTGTCTGTCCTGTAGCATACATAACGCCCTATAGAACGCCCCATCCCCCACCCACACATGGACACAGACACACACATACGCACACATATAATAAATCCTCAAACCTACACCTCTCTCTCTCTCGCTCTCTCTCTCTCTCTCTCTCTCTCTCTCCCTCCTTTTTACACACACACACACACACACACACACACACACATCTGTGAAAGATTCAAAACAACCACCAGTGAATGACATCTTCAACTGTTTCACCATCCGCCATCTTGTTTTAACAGTTGGTGAACAGTGACAGTGACAACTTAATACACAGAACTTGACAGTGAAGAAGATGAGGAAAAAGAAAAAGGTAAGTGAAACATAATATAAATACACAAACACACCCACACATACACACACGCACACACAACCTTTCAAATAAAATTAATTAATTTCAGCCATAGCCAAAAAAGTTTAGAAATCGTAATTTTAGTGTAAATATTTTGTCATCATTAAGTTGTATATGGTTGAAGATGAAAAAATGTAAAGAAAACCAGACACTGTTGAAAGGTAATACAGCAGGAAAGCCACACCAAGCAGCAAGAAGGTGCATTACATAATTATATATGCTCTTCATAAATCTGTAATTACGATTTAAAAACTAATATTTACATTTATATAAACAGTAAAGAACATTTCTTATGTTTAACATAAAATAAAAAAAACTACTGATGATGATGCAACTGCAGTGAAACATGTCTGGAACAAAAAACAAAATTGTGTTTTGCTAACGGCGGTACCCACTCACAAACATATAAAAATATCAGTCTGCATTATTTCTCTTCCCCATGTACTTGACATTAATGCTAGCAAGTTTAGTCCTTGTTAGGTAATTAGGTTCCATGTTATAACGTGTTAATTGGGGAAAATTTAAATACACTGAAGGGCCAAAGAAACTGGTACTATTGCCTAATATCGTGTAGGGTCCCAGCGAGCACGCATAAGTCCCGCAATACGACGTGGCAAGGATTCGATTAATGTATAATATCTGAAGTAGTACTGGAGGGAATTGACACCCCGAATTCTGCAGGACTGTCCAAATCCGTAAGAGTACGAAGGAGTGGAGATGTCTTCTGAACAGCACGTTGCAAGGCATCCCGGATATGCTCAATAATGTTCAAGTGTGGGGAGTTTGGTGGCCAGTGGAAGTATTTAATCTCAGAGTAGTGGTCCTGGAGTCACTCTGTAGCAATTCTGGACGTATGGGGTGTCATATTGTCCTGCTGTAATTGCCCAAGTCCGTCGATATGCTCAATCTACGTGAAAGGATGCAGGTGATCAGACAGGATGCTTACATACGTGTCACCTGTCATAGTGGTATGAAGACGTATCAGGGGTTCCATATCACTCCAACTGCACATGCCCCACACCATTACAGAGCCTCCGCCAGCTTGAAAAAAATTGTTCAAATGGCTCTACGCACTATGGGACTTAACATCTGAGGTCATCAGTCCCCTAGATTTATAACTACTTAAAACTAACTAAGCTAAGGACATCACACACATCCATGCCCGAGGCAGGATTCGAACCTGCGACCGTAGCAGCAGCGCGGTTCCGGACTGAAGCGCCTGGAACCGCTCGGTCACAGCGGCCGGCCACCAGCTTGAACAGTCCTCTGCTGATATGCACGGTCCGTGGATTCATGAGGTTGTCTCCACACCCGTACACGTCCATCCGCTCGATACAATTTGAAATGACACACGTCCGACCAGGCAACATGTTTCTACTCATCAAAAGTCCAATGTCGGTGTTGACGGGACCAGTCGAGGTGTAAAACTTTGTGTCGCGCAGACATCAAGGGTACACGAGTGGGGCTTCGGCTCCGAAAGCCCATATCGATGAATGTTCATTGAACAGTCTGCACGCTGACATTGCTGATGGCGCAGCATTGAAATCTGCAGTAATTTGCGGAAGGATTGCGCTTCTATCATGTTGAACTATTCTCTTTATTCGTCGTTGGCTCCGTTCTTGCAGCATCTTTCTCAGCCCGCAATGATGTCTGAGATTTGATGTTATACAAGATTGCTGATATTCATCGTACACTCGTGAAATGGTCATACGGGAAAATCTTCATGTCATCGCCACCTCGGAGATACTGTGTCCAGTCTCTCGTTCGCCGACTACAACACCACGTTCAAACTCAGTTAAATCTTTATAACATGCCATTGTAGCAGCAGTAACCGATCCAACAACTGCGCGAGACTCTTGTCTCATATAGGCGCTGCCGACCGCAGCGCCGTATTCTGCCTGTTTACATATCTCTGTATTTTAATACGTATGTCTACATCAGTTCCTTTAGGTCTTCAGTGTATAGCCACCCGTTATTATTGATGACTGAAGTACCTGTTATGTGTTATGTTTATTAAGCTTATGGGAAAACGCTACGAACTTATGCACCAACATAATACACTCCTGGAAATGGAAAAAAGAACACATTGACACCGGTGTGTCAGACCCACCATACTTGCTCCGGACACTGCGAGAGGGCTGTACAAGCAATGATCACACGCACGGCACAGCGGACACACCAGGAACCGCGGTGTTGGCCGTCGAATGGCGCTAGCTGCGCAGCATTTGTGCACCGCCGCCGTCAGTGTCAGCCAGTTTGCCGTGGCATACGGAGCTCCATCGCAGTCTTTAACACTGGTAGCATGCCGCGACAGCGTGGACGTGAACCGTATGTGCAGTTGACGGACTTTGAGCGAGGGCGTATAGTGGGCATGCGGGAGGCCGGGTGGACGTACCGCCGAATTGCTCAACACGTGGGGCGTGAGGTCTCCACAGTACATCGATGTTGTCGCCAGTGGTTGGCGGAAGGTGCACGTGCCCGTCGACCTGGGACCGGACCGCAGCGACGCACGGACGCACGCCAAGACCGTAGGATCCTACGCAGTGCCGTAGGGGACCGCACCGCCACTTCCCAGCAAATTAGGGACACTGTTGCTCCTGGGGTATCGGCGAGGACCATTCGCAACCGTCTCCATGAAGCTGGGCTACGGTCCCGCACACCGTTAGGCCGTCGTCCGCTCACGCCCCAACATCGTGCAGCCCGCCTCCAGTGGTGTCGCGACAGGCGTGAATGGAGGGACGAATGGAGACGTGTCGTCTTCAGCGATGAGAGTCGCTTCTGCCTTGGTGCCAATGATGGTCGTATGCGTGTTTGACGCCGTGCAGGTGAGCGCCACAATCAGGACTGCATACGACCGAGGCACACAGGGCCAACACCCAGCATCATGGTGTGGGGAGCGATCTCCTACACTGGCCGTACACCACTGGTGATCGTCGAGGGGACACTGAATAGTGCACGGTACATCCAAACCGTCATCGAACCCATCGTTCTACCATTCCTAGACCGGCAAGGGAACTTGCTGTTCCAACAGGACAATGCACGTCCGCATGTATCCCGTGCCACCCAACGTGCTCTAGAAGGTGTAAGTCAACTACCCTGGCCAGCAAGATCTCCGGATCTGTCCCCCATTGAGCATGTTTGGGACTGGATGAAGCGTCGTCTCACGCGGTCTGCACGTCCAGCACGAACGCTGGTCCAACTGAGGTGCCAGGTGGAAATGGCATGGCAAGCCGTTCCACAGGACTACATCCAGCATCTCTACGATCGTCTCCATGGAAGAATAGCAGCCTGCATTGCTGCGAAAGGTGGATATACACTGTACTAGTGCCGACATTGTGCATGCTCTGTTGCCTGTGTCTATGTGCCTGTGGTTCTGTCAGTGTGATCATGTGATGTATCTGACCCCAGGAATGTGTCAATAAAGTTTCCCCTTCCTGGGACAATGAATTCACGGTGTTCTTATTTCAATTTCCAGGAGTGTATTATGCAATACTCTGCTTATTGTTTGTCCTTGAACTGTGGCCTTTATTTAATTTCATATCAGGTTCAATGTACAAAGGAGTATCACATGAGAACATGAATTTCACTTTAATGTCCTCTCACGACATCTTTTTACATCCGCGCGTCATTTCCTTTACATCAGGTAATCAGAAAGTAACACGAGCTACATATATTCTCAGCATTGCCGGAAATGTTCCCCGCACAATATTCCTCGCCCCGTGGCCACCATAATGCTTACCCCTCGTTCCCCGCACTAGCCTCTGAGTCACGAAATCAACTATCGAAATCAATTTTACAACATATATTGAAAATCGGTTGCGGCATTGATTGAACACCACTATTGCCGAATTAAATAATAAATCCTCCCCACATGCAACGTTTGGCAGATTTGGCAGCGACAAATAATCGTAAGCTTTCTGCGGATTAGATATATTGAACGACTTTCTAAAATCCTCTTGATGACAAGAACAGCGTTTGTTTCATTGGTAATAGGACAACAGGAACTGAGACAGGAATTGTGACTTTGCTAATTTCGTAAAAGCGTTGGTAACAGTTCTGAGGAGCCGCTGTTTTCGCGCTTGGCTCTGTTGCCAGCGTGCTGATGTTTCCCATGCGGTGTGTATCAGTTTTAGGTTCTGTGTCTACTGTCATTTATTCAGTAAACATTAAAAGTGACGACAGTATGCTAGTACTTGTTTGTGTGAAGGCTTCGTTGGGACAGCGTGCATCCCACGTTCCAGAATTTACTGCTGAAAGAAAGACTTTCTACATGACCTGTTAAAAAGAATTATAAATGTTGCTATCTTTTTAGCCTCACGAAATTTGCCTTGTGGGGGAAGTAGGTACTACAGGTATCTGTGAATCTGTCATGCAATTCTATTTATATAGTTTTTAATTTGAGGTAGGTACAAAATTTTAAAAAAGTAATTTAGTAATTACTACTTTCACTGTTCAGAAGCGAACAGAAAAATGTAAACGCGATGTAAAAATTGTGAAAAATCTAGAGAAAATAAAACAACCAACAGGTTGCTTCTTTTTGTCAAAGTATTCAGTGTGGAATGTAAATAAGCCTTCAATGTCAGCAGAAGCAGAAATTTGTTCTGGGCAAACACCTAAACCAGCTGCATCTGATGTAGGCATTTTGCCGCCTTGACAAAGGAGAAGTCAGTGCATGAAAGTCTGAGTGAGATTGATATAGTGACTGCGACTGGAATCCAAGTGATCCCTGGGCAGTGGCCATACTCGTTTATAACACTGGTATAGACAGAACTGTTAGAAAGGGTGTTTTAAATACTTACCTTCGCACAGTTGAAAAGTTTGTAGACAAAGTAGAAAAGTTACCAACCCTCATTTGTATTCCAAATGCTCCAACAACAAATTTTAAATAAAAAGACATTGGTTAGCGTGGAGTGACAACCAAGAACAACTCTTGTTTTAGTCATGCTCGTTATTTCCCAATGATCCAAAAATCCTGTTACGTCTAGGTTAACTAAACTAGATAAAGGATTTGACTACACGGAAACAACTTGGAAAGAGCAATACTCTATTCTTTGTGATCCGGAGAATAGTTTGTTGCATAAAAGTAATTATTTAGCATGGAGATGTCATAGACAAAGCGCAGGAGGTAGCAGCGTGTATTTCACCTTCCAGAAATTACAGCTAAAAGAAAGACTTTCTACGTGACCTGTTAAAAAGAATTTTGAATGTTGCTGTCTTTTTAGCCTCACGAAATTTGCCTTCTACGGGAAGTAGTCACCAGCTAGGTCAGCCAGATGGTAACTCTTGGAGTTAATTGATTTATTGGCTTAATATGGCCCATTTTTGAAAGAATATGCAATTTGAGTTAAACTCTGTCAAGAAAAACATGAGAAGCTAGCGAAGTATTTATCTTGCAGACCAAGGAATGAACTTTTATCCTTGTGTGGCGATAATATATTAGAGACAATCTCAGAAAAAAGGCAGGAAGCTCTGTTTTTTTATTTGTTTATTTGTTTTCATTGCTACTCCAGATAAGTCTAAGACCGAACGGAATAATCTGATTTTAAGGTGTGTTCTTTCTTTTTTTTTTTAACAAAGTGGAAAACCAAAACCAATGGGAACTTTATGAGAAGTTTCTGAAATATTTTATTTGCATAAAAAGACAGGTGATGCAGTTAGTAATGTAATCATAGATGTATTTAGCAAGAATCAGATTGATTTACAGCTCTGTTTTGGTCAATGCTCTGATATTAATCCTACATGTGTTGTGACGTCGGTGCCATTTTTTACGTCATATACAAAAGAAATTACATATATATTTTATATATTTTTATTTTTAACTTATCAGCATGAATTTTTCATTTGTTAGAGCATGAATCTTTCTCTCAGGGATATTATCTTTTTTTTATCGCTTTTAGTTACGTGCATAAGTAAATATGAAACGGGTTCTTGAAGGGCCGCTGTTATTCATGTACCAACTTTAGATTTTGAACGTGGTGACTAAAATATAGTTGCCGTTAACTGAATTGAAAGTATTTTGTTAATTTCTGTTTATTGATTGCAAAGCAAGGCTCGAGGGAATTTCGATTGTTGCCGTGGAGCGGCCAAGATAAAACTTACTGAACTCATCCATAAGTTCAGTAATAATTTAAACAAAATGAGCTTTAACTTAAATTAATTGTCTGTTGCAATTTAGAAAGGTTCTTATAACGAAATCTCTCGTATTTACATTTACTGTTAACACTTTGAAAAATAAATTAATACTTCGGCGCGTAATGGCCGACCAGAGGCTGCATCGGAAGATGAGCTTCTCGCAGCGCAAATTACTGAAAAAATGCTTATTAAAAATAATTAGCCACTGCGAGCATTTGAGGTGACAAGTATTACAAGGAAATTCATTTTTATAACAATAATTGGTTAATTATTGAATAATACAGAATAACTTACATAAAATATGTGTAGCCGCTCAATGGCTGCCTTCCATATCGCGAAACAAAACAGTGTGTGTACCATAAAATACGTCCTTCCTCCTCGGCCGTACAATCGCGTCTCTTTCGATCCTTTTTTATTTTAATAGACATTAAATAAAGATGTTGCTTTTAAATTATCGCTGCATATCAGTCGTTTCAAGAACATTAACTATATCTTTTACACTAATTATATTCATTAAATACTTTAACTGCGGTTTACAACCGATAAAAATGTCAATATTTATGTGACGTACCGTTAAGGTGTGTGCAAATACAAAGTGCACAAGCAAAAATTAGAGACATTTATCCGCTGCAGATACACTGTCCTTGTGCAGCTCAAACTCTGAGTTTAGTAGAAGAAACAACGAAGTAGCAGCTACAATCTTCAGGTGTCTGAACCAGCTGTACAGTTTCTTCAGGGGACTGAGAGGGTTATTAAAATACACTGGCGATCGATCTCTTCATGGCCTGTCTCAAACAACACGGAGCGCAAGAATTGAGGCAGTGAAGTATACAGCAGAAAAATTGCGAGAAGTAACAGAAGTTTTAGCAACATAAAAATCAATGCAAGCAGTAAAGGAAACAAAAGAAAAATTTGGAGTAGGAATTAAAATCCACGGAGAAGATATAAAAACTTTGAGGTTCGCCAATGACATTGTAATTCTGTCAGGGACAGGAAAGGACTTGAAAGAGCAGTTGAACGGAATAGACTTTTTATATCACCATTCAAATTACAGTCACACTTCACGAAATAGCGTCTTCCACTCTTTGTTAATGCAGTCTCTTGTGTTGATTTCTGAATAAATCCTCTGACATCAGTCTTGCTGCTTACAGTGTTCTCATTTACGTTTCCTTTTCTTCGTACTCAAATCAAGTCGTATTTTCTTATCGAAACTTCGTTCTTAACTGCAATAATGCTACTATTATAGGTTTTCTGGAAACTTCCTCCTTCAGCACATGCCTGTGTATCAAAACTGCTTCCTCCGCTTCGGTGTAACCCTCGCACCCACGTACAATTTTCTGACTGTTCTACAACAAACTTCCACAAAATTACCACTCTCTTTTACCCATTAATGACCTGTCTACGCCATACATCTTAACGTTGCCGAGTCCCAGAATCGACTAACATCTTTTACTTGTTACTTCACTAAGAACTTATCACATTTAAACCTTCTCCAACCTGGCCAACGTGTAGGTAGTTTGCACACAAATTATATATAACTCAACTTACATGAAGTGTTACAACAAGTTAGGTGCACTAAATTTCATTTACAATTCTACAAAAAGAAAAGGGATCAAGTATGTAGAAACATTTACAATTGTCATTACGTTTGTGGTCAAACGCTGAATAATTTTACGGTGCACCAGTGGCGGATAGATATAGAGGACGCTCCCCCCCCCCCCCCCCCCCCCCCCTTTGCGGGGGATAGAACAACGGGGCTGCCAGAGCCCATATTCTCCTTCGAGCTCCCTCTAACTCTAATTGCGACTTATTTATCACTCTGTTTACTCTGAGTGACATTATGAGCATGACATATTCAGTCAGCAAAATCTTACAAGACCCTAGCTTGGACGTCGCGATGGCAAAAGCAAAATTAGATTCGACGCTCAAAGTGTACGACGGCATGAGAGGTAATGCTGATAGCCACTTTGCTCTTATTGTTGAAGAGGCGAAGGCAGTTACGGAAGAGTTAGGCGTGGAGATGAGTGTTCCTCGTCTCACTGGCAGAGAAAGACACAGGGAAAACTGCGATCATAATGATGATGCTACGACATATAGGAAATGAACTGTTTTTATTCCAATACTGGACTATGGTTCAAATGGCTCAAATGGCTCTGAGCACGATGGGACTTAACAACTATGGTCATCAGTCCCCTAGAACTTAGAACTACTTAAACCTAACCAACCCTAGGACATCACACAACACCCAGTCATCACGAGGCAGAGAAAATCCCTGACCCCGCCGGGAATCGAACCCGGGAACCCGGGCGTGGGAAGCGAGAACGCTACCGCACGACCACGAGCTACGGACACTGGACTATGTTACGACTGACATGAGAGAACGATCTGCTGAAGAAAATATCTGTCATTTAAAATTCAACATACTTTTGCCCTCACAACTAACGAAACATGACGGTAATGATCTGGAACATAAACTGAATCAGTGCTTAACTGAACTACCATTCTTTGAAGAAGAATGACTCTTTGTGATTAAAAAGAGACTAATGGGAGAGATTCTTCAATACAAGCAAACGAGCTTAACGCCCTTAATGATCGTGATTCTGTTATGCAAGCGTTGTCTGTTTGTCCCACATCTGACTGTCCTGGCCTACCTTGCACACGCTGTACAAAACATTCGCTTGTCTACATGCACCTATTGCTACAGTAGAAAGAAGTTTTTCAATATTGCGGCGTACAGAGTCATGGCTGAGGTCGACAATGAAGGAGGATCGACTTAATGGCTTAGCTCTGTTGAACGCTCACCCAGACATTGATTGTCCTATTGCCGATCTAATTAACCAGTCTGTCAGGAAGAATAGGCGCATAGAATTCATCATTTAAGGAAGAGAACCACTATTGTAACTTTTTATATCATAAGATGGCACTGTCTTGTATATGTGTAAAATCAGTTTAAATAATTCTTAAACTTTGCACATAACTTAATTATTTTTTATTTCGGTAAAAGTAAAGGTAGCTCAAGATATCTTTAGCGCCCCCTCCTTGAGGGTTTTCTGTATCCGCCGCTGCATTGCACTGAGATATCAAAATAAATACCCAAGGCGAAACGCGTAGTTGAAAAATAAAAAAAAAAATTGCAACCAAGACTGTTTTTAACCAATACTGTTAAGCACTGGTTTTCTGTATTCCACATATGGATTGGAAGAATTTCTTAAATCAATAATTCAGTCTCATACTATACATCACACCATATATACCAACTGACTGATCACTAAGAACAAAAATTTACTGCAAACAAGGAAACAGCTAGGACTATAGAAAATAATGGAATTTAGTAGATTGGATTGGACTGTTTGTGGGAAGAGACCATACAGTGAGGTCATCGGTCTCATCGGTTTGGGAAGGACGGGGAACGAAGTAGGTGCCCTTTCAAAGGAACCATCCCGGCATTTGCCTGGAGCGATTTAAATTAAGTAAATTTGCCGAAGTTTTAGCAATATTCATGAACTCACTCGTGTAAAAAAGACGAAAATCACTTTTTCAGTTAATTAATTTTTTTGGACAAGAATATTCCATTTCGTATGTGCAATAAATTTACGTAGACCCTATAACATTATGAGAATAAATCGTTTCTGTCTATTCAACGATACGCTGTAATAATTCTAGATTAGTTTTCTGGATTATGAGCAGTGCATAGTAGATAACGTAGAATGCCAAACTAAAGATGTCAAGGGAGGGAAAATATCACCTGCTGATAGTGAAACAGAAGTCAAGGTAAACGCTTCTGTTGTTCAGCAACGTGTCACTCAATATGCACGTCAGCAGAACAGTTGATTGAGTTTTTAAATTCTTGAAGATGTGTGTTGCTAATAGTAATCCAGTGTACCACTAATAGCGGCAGTTCCTTGGAACTGCTTCCCTCACATCGGCTAAACTAGTACATCAAATAAGACCTTTTCAGTACGAAAATCTGAAACATAATGAAAGATTGTCGTGAGAATAATGAGAAACAAGCGTTCATGTGGAGCCATTTGTAAAACGATAACTAGACTTCTTGTTCGTTATCGTCGCTATCGCATCTCAGATTAATATAACTTATATTTTAGGATTGTAGATTGGAACTTCGTTCTGCAGAGCAGTGAAACTAATTCGAGTTGCAAGCCCTCTCCCCACTTCTAGCTCCAAGACCAGACCATGAGTACATTCTAGTTTCAAAAGCTTTAAATTCTTTCGTTTATATCTTCCGCATTGTTATTTTGAGCAGCCCTTCGCTTCTTTAAAAGTCTATAGTCCAAATTAAACCTTCAGAAACGTATAATGTCCAGCTGCTACGTAAATCATTACCTTGCTTTTCTCTCTGTTTATGTGCTTATTGTAACCAAATTGTAGTAGTATATTTTCCATTTTATTGAGCATTTGGTCGCTCTTCACTTTTGCTGACTACTCTCAGATCATAAGCATATTGTATCACGCCGATATTCTCTGTGTGATAAATCAGTTCGACGTCGATGTAGTCTATTACTTCCCTCCTTGCAGCAGAACACCACAAATTAAACATCAGGAAGGCAATGAAACCACTTTGCCTTTCGTCTTGGTTGCTTCTGAACGTTCGTATTTCCTCAGCGATGACTACATCAGCCTGTATCGGATAAAGATAATGGATTATTTTAAAAACCTGTATATAATTCTCACCACACTGTCTAGAAACAAACTACTCCATTCCGCGTTAAACAGAACGTTGTACCAATCTACGAACTGAATGAACGCAAAATATTATTTTCTACATCTACATCTACATTTATACTCCGCAAGCCACCCAACGGCGTGTGGCGGAGGGCACTTTACGTGCCACTGTCATTACCTCCCTTTCCTGTTCCAGTCGCGTATGGTTCGCGGGAAGAACGACTGTCTGAAAGCCTCCGTGCGCGCTCTAATCTCTCTAATTTTACATTCGTGATCTCCTCGGAAGGTATAAGTAGGGGGAAGCAATATATTCGATACCTCATCCAGAAACGCACCCTCTCGAAACCTAGCGAGCAAGCTACACCGCGATGCAGAGCGCCTCTCTTGCAGAGTCTGCCACTTGAGTTTGTTAAATATCTCCGTAACGTAAGAATTATAATTTCTAAGCTATCAGTATTTGTGCAAATACAAAACCCCTATCGAAATTACCGGCCTGCTTACACAATATAACTTGCCGTGTCGTAGATCGTCTCACACTCTATAGTGAAACATTGTAGTACATCAATTTCAGTTCTGTTATGCCTTGGTAACAACACACTTCACTTGCACTTTTGATTTCTAACAATGAGAGTTTGCTGATATGTTACCGATGCCTAATCTTTATCGTGTCGTCCAATTATAAATTGGCAATATATTTTGGATAAATGGCAGTATCGGCTGTAAACATCGAAATCCTTTATTTTTACACATCGATTTCCATCACTGTCTTACCACCTTCAATGAAAATTATTCGAGCCTTGTAGGCCCATATCGTGATAGCAAAATATTTTCAATGAGTTGATGATTACTTCCAACAGATATCTTCACTTTTACAGCATACAATAATTTTTAAATTTACAGAAGATCGTACTTTGTACACTTATCATTTAACATTAGCAGCTGCCGATCCAACGTACAGTGTGCTTGTAGCTCACACAGCCAACCAGCTAAGTTCAGTATTGCAAAAACAAGCATTCACGACCCATGCTGCATTTTATCCTAAATTTATTGACAATAATACGGCCGGGTGCGCACGGTTCCCAGTGGAATTAGAGATCGCAAAAGTTATATATTGAGTTATTAGCGCAAAAATGAACGACAGATGTCTACTTTACCTTATCTCTATTTAGTAATAGACCACAGAAGAATTTGTCAAAAAAATGAAACGTTTTCTTTCCAATTTTGAATTATTAGCCAATCAACACTATTTAAATCTGATGGTTTGACAGGCTGTTTACTGAAGTATTGATCTTCGATATTATAGGAATTATTGAGACATCGCCCAAAAAGAAAGTAGATAATGTTTATTATAATTGATTGCAGTAAGACCAAACCCGAACACGGAAAGAAAGTTAATAATCAGTACTTCCAATAGTGGGTACATACAATTTCTGAAATGGATAATTTACTTTCATGTAACTGCGAGAAACAACACGGAGTTTTCTGAAACTAATTAGTCTTCATTCACAATTGAAACACTGGAAACTAATAGCAGTTAACTTGAGATGAAGAGTGGGACGGTTGTAATTAGTAAGTCAGAGTCATGGTTTTACATCTTACATCACATTCAACTCCACATTTTTTTGTAAATCATATGCTAAATGTGTCAAATGTCAGAACAGCTGGTCTTAGTTTGACACTGAAACTATCTTTTGAAAGAAATATTCAACAGATCGCACAACTTTCTAGATATAATTTACAACAATATGATGACAATAATTTTTCACGTTATCATATGTAAATGGATCCAAAAATCGATACATACGGATGTCTCCATAGGAGAGAAGAAACAAACTAAAACTATAGTTATGCAGCAAGCGATTCGGTAACGGAAAATGAAATTCCGTTCCTCGCTTCTTTCGTCAGTTTGCTAGTACTTGGCGATCGTGTAAGCTGAAGTCATACACGACAAATCCATCTACCGGTCTGTGATCCAGAGTTTGCAACTCGAAAACAATGGAAATTTCGATTATCACGTACCTCGTAACGTCTTCTTCAGCCTTAAGAATGCGAAATAGACTTCCTAGAAAGCGCACTTCGAGATCGACTCTTTCTTCGGAAGGTTTTTTCAATGAGACTGATGCTACGCAACGGCTCCGTTAGTCTTCTGCCCGAACTCATTGTTGACAATGACGTCACAGATAGACGTGTCTGTTTTTTTCTCTATCGTGACGCAATCTGTACGTAATGAAACGAAAAGACCGATCGTGATGAAGAGGTGATCTGAGAGCGAGACACGCGGGCGCGATCTGTTGGGAGGAATTGCCAGTGATTCGGCTTGTCTCGTTAGAGCCGCATATTCGGAGTCCTCTCACAGTTCACTTCATCCACATCCCCGATTTAAATCTTTTTGGTTTTGTGGAATAATGATTTAGCCTAACCATTCCTGTTCTTATTTCACGTTTGTATTTTGTTTATTTCCGTTTCTGAGATGCAGCATGTCTACGAAGGTATGCTCACTACGTGTCTATTGAACGAAAAAGAAATCTAGTCAAACAAATTCCGACAGAGAGATACAGTTCTCTGTTGAAGAGAAATTTCAGAAAAATGCTCGCCAGCTGTGTATCTATATCTACGTCTAAGCTCAGGAATCCACAGCTAATTGCATGGCGGAGGGTAGCTACAACGGTGACAGTTTTAGAGATTTTTTCCTCGCTTTTTTCACGTATGGAGTGTAGAAGAAATGAGTGCTAGAACGCCTGTGTGCGTGCTGTAACTAGACTAACCTCGTTTCCGCGCTCTCTATGGAGGTAATACGTCGCGGGTTACGGTACATTGCTTAATTCATAACTTAAATTTGATGCTAGTAACTTCACGCGATGGTCTGCGTCTATCTTTAAAAAAAAACTGTAATAATTAAGAAAAATTATGTCAGTTCTATTCAGTCAACATCTCCGTGACAATCTCCCGTGGGTCAAAATAACCTGTGACCAACAGTGCTTCCCTTCTTTGCATGAGTGCAAAATATGAGTTATTCCTATTCGGTAAGGGCCCCACACTGTTGAGCAGTATTTTAGGATGGGTTCCAAGTGTGTTTTTTATGCAATCTCCTTCTTAGACTAAATGCAATGAAACGACCATATGAAGATAGTAATGTTTGTTGTGAGCTTACGCAACCATTTCAACAGTGAGAACTACAATTTCAAACAAGTACTTATTTCAGAGTTTTTTTTTTAGGCAAAGACATTCGGGACTACCGGCATATAAAAAAATCACACCTTCTTCACGACTGGTGTTATAATTTTTGAAAATTATTTCTTCTGTTTTCACCTAATTTATCGTATTCTTTTCATTTCAGTAGAATATCAGCACGAATATCTGTTCGTGGTAGATGTAGTACATGAAGCTGGTGTGGACAGAAAGAGACGAAACATTACATAAGCAGTGACAGTGAGTAGGGCTACAAATCGCTGTTCCATAGAGAGTCTCTGTCCCTTGGAGACTTACAAGGGGCGTTCAGTAAATAGTGCAACACATTTTTTTGCTGAAGATAAGTTGGTTTTATCCAGTACTCCAATACACCATATTATTCCCCGCTCTTCTGACTACAGCACCCTGTTTTTCAACATAATCTTCATTCAGTGTGACGACCATACGTCACCTTAATGAGATGGAAAGTATGCCCGTATGGTACCACTTTGCTGATCGTCGGCTTAGCTAACGTCTTGCTACATCATAACCCCTCCATCATCCACGTGCTCCTACCCGCGGAGTGCGTCCTTTATTCGGCCAAACAGATGGATGTCGGAAGGTGCGATCCGGTCCGTAAGATGGATGAGGAAGAACAGTACAATGAAGTTTTGTTAGTTTCTCTCGGGTGCGCATACTTGTGTGAGGCCTTACGTTGTCATCTAAAAGGAGAAATTCGTTTGCATTTTTATGGTGATGGAAACGCTGAAGTCTTCTCTTTAATTATCTAAGCGTAGCACAGTACACTCCAGAGCTGATCAATGCACCATAAAGGAGGATTTCAATTGGTTCAAATGGCTCTAAGTACTATGGGACTTAACATCTGAGGTCATCAGTCCCCTAGAACTTAGAACTATTTAAATCTAACTAACCTAAGGACATCACACACATCCATGCCCGAGGCAGGATTCGAGCCTGCGACCGTAGCAGCAGCGTGGTTCCGGACTGAAGCGCCTAGAACCGCTCGGCTACAACGACCGGCGAGGATGTCAAAACGGTAAATTACAGTCACCACCAACTACAATTGTATGAGTCGGGTACGTGTTCGAAATTAAACTCAAGTATTCTTTGAGCCTTTCAACAATTGTACCATCTGATTTGGGAGGTCGGTGAAAGGACCCAATTATTACCTTATTCCGGTTGCCAAGAATGACCTCGACCCATACTAACTCACAGGAATTATCTACTTCAATTTCGCTACAAGATAAATTTCTTCTAACAACAACAAATACGCCATCACCAACCGTATTTAGCCTATCCTTTTTGAAGAGCGTTAGGTCCTTCGTAAAAATTTCGGATGAACCTAAGTCCGGGTGTAGCAAGCTTTTAGTGCCTATAACCTTTTGAACGTCAGCTCTTTCTATTAGCCCTTGGAGCTCTGCTACTTTACCAACACAGCTACGACAATTTACAACTGTTATACCGATGGACCATGCATCCCCGTTCTTCCTGTGTGTAACCTGCACGTTTTGAGACTGAAGCCCTTCCTGCCTTCCCCGAGATCTTCTAAACTAAAAGATTGCCCAGTAAATGCCACACCGCCTCTGCTACCCGTGTAGCAGCCTCCTGCGTCTATTGGATTCCCATTCAGCGGAATCTGAAACCCAACCACTCTATGGGACAAGCCGAACCGAGTAATCTGCAGCCTACACGATCGTAGAACGGTCTGAGCCTCTGATTCAGGTCCTCCACTCAGCTCCGTATCAGAGGTCTGCAATCGGTCCTGTCGACTAAGCTGCAAATGTTGAGCTCTGCTTTCATCTCGCAAGCAAGACTGGCGGCCTTTATCATTTCTGTTAGCCGCTCGAAACCAGAGAGAATCTCTTCTGATCCGAAGTGGCACACATTATTGGTACCGACGTGAGCCACCACCTGCAGTTGGGTGCACTCTGTGCTCTTCATGGCATTCGGAAGAACCCCTTCCACATCTGGATCGACTCTATCCAGTATGCACATGGGGTGCACATTGCCTTTCTCCCCCCCCCCGCCCCCCCCCCCTTGGCAACCATGTCCTTATGTAGCCCCATAACTTGCCTAACACTGGAGCTCTGAACTACCAATAATTCCACCTCTGTTATTGCAGGCTGAGAGGTTTCCTCCGAAACAGGACAAACGACTGCATTTGGCTGAGGGACACTGTCAACGAGCAGTAGCTGGGCTGGCGACCAGTGCAGACTGATCAACGGACTCAGACGTGCTGGATGTCAGTTGGATCCCCACAGCCGGCCCACAGCAGTCATGCCCATCCACTGCAGCTTCAAGCTGTGTAACCGAAGCCATCACAGCCTGGAGCTGAGAGCAAAGTGTCACCAACTCGGCTCGCATCCGCACACAGCAGTCATAGTTCCCATTTATACAAAATACTGTGGAAAACTACACTACATAGACAAAGGACAACAGAAATGTGTTATTGAAATGTGCTGTAAACACAGAGGAAAAATCAAGAACTGTGTCTAATAAATTACATTAATACGCAGATATTAAAAAACTGAACTACCAAAGCAGTCAGGCGAGACTAAATAATTCACTCCTGATTAGGAACTTGTAACATGTCACAAAATAGGTTTATTTTGTGACTCAAACAAAAACACGAGAATTGTGTCTATTAAATATTAAGCTAATACGCAAAATCTCAAGAAACTAAACTACCAAAGCACACAATTGAAACTACACAATTCTCTCCTGTTTATGAACTCGTAAAATGTCAAAAATCGATTACTTCCCTGTTGCTGCTTGCGTCTCTGCTGGCTGCTGCTTGCTGACTAGCCTCCCAACTGCATTAGCTGGGTCCTGCGTGGCACAGTCACGTCGTTTGAATATCTGGGCGTAATGTTACGAAGCGATATGATGTGGAACGATCATTTAAGGATGGTGGTAGAGCAGGCGAATGGTTGACTTCGATTTATTGAGAGAGTTTTACGAAAGTGTGTTTCATCTGTAAAGGAGACCTCATATAGGACGCTAGAGTTATCCATTCTTGTATATTGCTCGAGTGTTTGAGTTCTGCACCAGGTAGGATTAAAGGAAGACATCGAAGCAAATCCTGGACATGCTGCTAGATTTTGCATTGATAGGTTCGAAATATGCACAAGCATTATGGAGTTTTTTCGGGAACTCAAATAGTAATGCCTGGGTGAAAGGTGACGTTCTTTTCGAAAAACGCTATTGAGAAAATTTAGGGAACCGACATTTGAATCTGACTGCAGAGCGATTCTACTGCCACCAACATAGGTTTCACGTAAGGACCACGAAGATACTATACTATAAATTACGGCCAATACGGAAGCACATAGATAATTGTATTTTCATGGCTCTATTTGCTATGTAAGAGGAAAGGAAATGGCTAGTAATGGTACAGGGTACACTCCGCCACGCACCACACGATGGCTTGCGGAGTATTATTGTAGATGTAGATGTACACCGATGAGGCAAAACATTGTGACCACCTGTTTAATAGTGTGTTGTTCCGCTTTTCAAAAACAGTGTAACAGAGATTAAAACAGTGTGCCGGACCGAGATTCGAACTCGGGACCTTTGAGTTTCGCGGAGAAGTGCTCTACCGTTTTAATCTGGCAGGAAGTTTCATATCAGCGCACACTCCGCTACAGAGTGAACATTTCATTCTGGAAACATCCCCCAAACTGATATCCTTTTTCAAGGAGTGCTATTTCTGCAAGGTTCGCAGAAGAGCTTCTGTGAAGTTTGGAAGGTAGGGGACGAGATACTGGTGTAAGTAAAGTAGTGAGGACGTGTCGTGAGTCGCGCTTGGTTAGCTCAGCCGCAAAAGGCAAAGGTCCCGAAATCGAGTCTCGGACCGGCACATAGTTTTAATCCGCCAGGAAGCTCCATATCAGCGCACTCTCCGCTGCAGAGTGAAAATTTCATTCTGACTACGACAGAGATTGTTTCTGGCATAGGTTCTACTAGTCCTTGACAGGACTCCAGAAGTGTGTGCCTCAAAAACTCTCCATCTACATCTACATCTATATGATTACTCTGTTATTCACAATAAAGTGCCTGGCAGAGGGTTCAGTGAACCACCTTCAAGCTGTCTCTCTACTGTTCCACTCTCGAACGGAGCGCGGGAAAAACGAACACTTAAATTTTTCTGTGCGAGCCCTGATCTCTCTTATTTTACCGTGATGATCATTTTTCCCTATGTAGATGGGTGTCACCAGAATGTTTTCGCAATCGGAGGAGAAAATTAGTGATTGAAATTTCATGAGAAGATCCCGTCGCAACGAAAAACGCCTTTATTTTAATGATTGCCACTCCAATTCACCTATCGCGCCTGTGGCACTATCTCCCCTATTTTGCGATAATACTAAACGAGCCGCCCTTCTTCGTACTTTTTCGATGTCATCCGTCAGTCCCACCTGATGCGGATTCCACACCACACAGCAATACTCCAGATTAGGGCGGACAATCGCGGTGTAAGCAGTCTCTTTAGTAGACCTGTTGCACCTTCTAAGTGTTCTGCCAATGAATCGCAGCCTTCGGTTTGTTCCACCCACAACATTATCTATGTGATCGTTAATTTACGTTATTTGTAATTGTAATCCCTAAGTATTTAGTTGAATTTACAACCTTCAGATTTGTGTGACCTATCGCGTAATCGAAATTTAGTGGATTCCTTTCAGTACACATGTGAATAAATTTACACTTTTCTTTATTAAGATCAAGCAATTCCCGCAAATTACAGGATGGTGGTTTACGGGGACGCAGCTGGCGTTTGAAATGTGTTCCAATGGGTGCGGATCAGGTACATTTGCTGGCCAAGTCATCAGCGTGAGTTCACTACAACGCCCCTCAATCCAATGTAGTGCGCTTCCGACCTTGCAACACGGACAGTTATGCCGCTGGATGAAGTCATCACCATTGGGGGAGACTTCAAACATTAAGTAATTCAGGTGGTGTGCAATCATGTTCACATAGGTCGCTGTTGTCATGACACCTTCGATTACCACCACAGATCCCATGGAAGCCCAACTCAATGTACCCCATTGCATAATTATGCCCTCACCGGCCTGCATCTGTGGCGCGGTACGTGTTTCGTGCACAATTCGCCGGGATGACGGTGTGCAAGGACCTAACCATCGAGCTGGTGTAACAAGAAATGTAACTGATGAATTCTTCTCAGGTTATTAACCGAGTGGTGGCGTCGTCTTGTAGCGAGAAGACGACTCCACCACTCGGCTGATAACCCGAGAAGAATTCACCATTGGAATACGTCGAGAAAGACTGCAATCGCAAGAAATGTAATTCATTCGACTGGCGACACGTTTCTATTAATCCACGGTGAAAACTCAGTGTTGCTGTACCCACTTCAGTCATAACTGCCGATATCGTAGGGCCAACACATGAACACGCAGGGGTCGTGTGATGTGGAGCCCCATCTTCCACTGTGGCCTTTGAACGGTGTGCTCCTTGTGACTGCACCAGCATCGTACTCTGTTGTCAGAACTGCCACAGATCGCTGCCTGTCCTGGTTACACAGCAGGGGATCCTCCGACCCTTACATTTTGTGGTGAGGCGTGGTCGCCCAATTCCATGCGTCCTGCGCATTATTTCACAATCCTTCAACCATTTCCCATAGGTTCTCACGACAGTAATACGCCAACAGGCGACCAACTTCGCCGTTTCAGAGATTCTCGTTTCCAGTCACAGCACCACAACAATGTCCTCTCTGTCAGAACCGCTTATATCCGTGGAATTCCGCATTTGCGTACGGTATCTTCGCTATAATGACTGCCCATTCGTCTCTTCGGCTTACATTCTTTGCTTACTGCGTCACGTGCTTGCAACACCACCAGGAGGCATTAAACCTCGCGGTGGGCAGTGGTCATAACGTTTTGGCTCATCAGTGTTGAGTTCTTACATGTTTCTGGGTCATTACGTCATTATGTCACTGCTTACTGAAAAGTGATCGGATAATATATCCAAGCTTCTGTAAACTATTCTGCCTTTTATTCTTACTTCTGCCTTTTGATTTGCAAGAATATAGTCTGTTATTGAGTTATTGAAGCCACGCCTCGATCTGCCCATGTAAGTTTGTGGATGTAACGACGTTTAAAAAAGATGTTTATTTCTCGTAATTCATTGTGTGTGGCAAATTCTACTAGCTTCTTTCAATCAATAATGGGCAAATAACTGAGGAACTGAAAACCATAGCGGCTCAAAGCACAGACACAAGTTTTTGAGAAAAATAGACGTTCCTGAAACTCAAAGGTGTAGACAATCCGCCAGTCTCATAGGTCTGAATTGTTTCTCAACGAAGTTTCAACCTCCTACATGTCTTTTTTTTTTTTTGGTTCATCAGTCTTCCAACTGGTTTAATACGGCCCGCCACGAATTCTTCTCCTGTACCAAACTTTCCATTTCAGAGTAGCACTTGTAACCTACGTCCTCGTTATTTGCTGGATGTATTCCAATCTCTGTCTTATTCTACAGGTTTTGCCCTCCACAGCTCCCTCTAGTACCATGGAAGTCGTTCCCTCATGTCTCAACAGATGTCCTATCATCCTGACCCTTCTCCTTGTCAGAGTTTCCCACGTGTTCCTTTTCTCTCCGATTCTGCGCAGAACCTCCTGATTCCTTATCTTATCAGTTCACCTAATTTTCAACATCTCAAATGCTTCGATTCTCTTCTGTTCCGGTTTTCCCACAGTCCATGTTTCGCTACCATACAATGCTGTACTCCAGACGTACTTTTTCAGAAATATCTTCCTCAAATTAAGCCCTATGTTTGGTACTAATAGACTTCTCTTGGCCAGGAATTCCCTTTTGCTGCTTTTTATGTCCTCCTTGCTCAGTCTGTCATTGGTAATTTTGCTGCCTAGGCAGCTGAATTCCTTAACTTAATCTACCACGTGAACATCAATTCTGATGTTAAGTTTCTCTCTGTACTCATTTCTCCTACCCCTAATTACTTTCGTCTTTTTTCGATTTACTCTCAGTCCATATTCTGTAATCATTATATTGTTCGTTCCATTCAGCGGATCATGTAATTCTTCTTCACTTTCATTCAGGATAGCAATATCACCAGCGAATCGTATCACTGATATCCTTTCACCATGAATTTTAATTACACTCCTGAATCTTTCTTTTATTTCCATCATTGCTTCTTCGGTGTACAGATTGAACAGTAGGAGCAAAAGACTACATCCCTCTCTCACACCCTTTTTAATCCTAGCACTTCATTCTTGGCCGTCCACTCTTATTATTCTGTCTTGGCTCTTGTACATTATCTTACCCGTCTCTCCCTATAAATAGAGGTAATATTTTTCTCAGGATTTCGAACATCTTGCACCTTTTTACATTATCGAACGCTTTTTCCAGGTCGACAAATCCTATGAACGTGTCTTGATTTTTCTTTAGTCTTGCTTCCATTATCAACTGGAACGTCAGAATTGCCTCTTCGGTGCCTTTATCTTTTCTAAAACCAAACTGATCGTCATCTAGCACATCCTCAATTTTCTTTTTCACTCTTCCGTATATTTTTCTTGTCAGCAACTTGGATGCATGTGCTGTTAAGTTGATTGTGCGATAATTCTCGCACTTGGCAGCTCTTGTAGGCTTCGGAATTGTGTGGATGATATTTTTCCGAAAGTCAGATGGTATGTCCCCACACTCATGCATTCTACACAACAATGTGAATAGTCGTTTTATTGCCACTTCCCCCAATGATTTTAGAAATTCTGATGGAATATTATCTGTACCTCTGCCTTATTTGACCTCAAGTCGTCCAAAGCTTTTTAAAATTCTGATTCTAATACTGGGTCCCCCATCTCTTCTAAATCGACTCCTGTTTCCTCTTCTATCACATCATACAAATCTTCCCCCTCACAGAGGCTTTCAATGTATTCTTTCCACTTATCCACTCTCTCCTCTGCATTTAGCAGTGGAATTCCCGTTGCACCCTTAATGTTACTACCCTTGCTTTTAGTGCCACCGAAGATTCTTTTGACTTTCCTCTATGCTGAATCAGTCCTTCCGACAACCATATCTTTTTCGATTACTTCAGATTTTTCATGGAGCCATTTCGTCTTAGCTTCCCTGCGCTTCCTATTTATTTAATTCCTCAGCGACTTGTATTTCTCTATTCTTGAATTTCTCTGAGTATTTTTGTACTGCCTTCTCTCATCGATCAACTGAAGTATTTCTTCTGTAGCCCATGGTTTCTTCGCAGTTACCTTCTTTGTACCTATGTTTTTCCTTCCAACTTCTGTGATTGTACTTTTTAGAGATGTCCATTCATCTTCAACTGTACCTAGAGTCTTAGAGCACTTCAAGTGTATCTCGTCATCCTTCAGTACTTACGTACCCCACTTCTTTGTTTATTGATTCTTCTTGACTAATCTCTTAAGATTCAGCCTGCAGTTTGGTTGGTTGATTTGGGGTAGGGGAACAAACAGCGAGGTCATAGGTCCCATCGGATTAGGGCAGGATGCGGAAGGAAGTCGGCCTTTCCCTTTCTAAGGAACCATCACGGCATATGCCTGAAGCGATTTAGAGAAACCACGGAAGGATGGCCGGACACGGGTTTTGAATCTTCGTCCTTCCCAATGCGAGTCCAGTGTGCTAACCGCTGCGCCACCTCGTTTGGTAAACTTAAGCCTACTCTCCATCACTACTACGTTATGATCTTGCGATTATGTTTGTTATTAACGTTATTTCACAAAATTTATATGCATAAGCTAGTGACTTTAGTGTCTTCTGACAGTTCTCAAGTTGGTAATTAATGTGAAACTAGAACCAGAACAAAAAGAACGGGTGGTGAATGCACTAAACTTACACAAATGTGACCCATTCTTTTATGATCCTCGTTATCATCGTTTTCATTAAGCAAGTTCTCTGATTTGAGGTTCAGATAAAACTGCCGATATATACCCGATTACGAAGTATTACTGCTACGTAAATGATGTAGACACTAAATTACGAGTATATTGGTAACCGTAGACAATAATTCAGCAACGCAGAGTAACAAAATTATCCTTTGTGTTTTGAGACTATGTGGAAATATCGAGGAAATTAGTAAGACAGCTCCTCCTGAGACAGCTATACAATTTGGGCCAACAGTTAAAGATAAAACTGGTTCAGCATAAAATAAACAGATATCAGGAGCATGCATACACGCTGAATCTGAAAATCGTTGACTGTGTGCCTAGCGCTCTTACGGTTCTCAGCTCTCTGTTATTCTATTTCGTTTGCAACAGTTGTTAAAATAAAGCAGACAGTACATGTTCACGATAAATTAGTCACTTCACTTGTTTAATTTGTAATTAGTTAGTTTACGAACCTGTGCTGGCCCACTGAAATGTTCACTAGTAGCTTTTCATAGGGTTCGCCCATTCTGAATAATTTCTGTCAGTGTTTTGCAAGCCAGGTAACTCACCCACAGTACATACCAGTACGAGTCCCACATCCTCGAACACCTACATGCTCGCTATAAAGTTAGAGTTCTAAATGAAACGTCCCAAATAAAACTACAGCGCAACGACATTGGTGTCATGCACATATATTGACACAATATTATTGCGCCATAAATATTTAGCGTCTGAGGGCCCCTTAAGGGTGGTAATGCGCAATACACACTGTTCCTGCCGAGACTTCATGATTTTCGGACGTGTAAACAACTGACACAACAACGCCACATTTAGATGAATACGTCAGGAAAGACAGACGAAAGAAATCATCTTTTGAAGTACACTTCAGGGAGTAGTTTGACAGCGTATTTCTTTCTTATTTAGCGATTAGCTTTAGAAACTTCCATAGAAGCGTTAAAGCACAAGGTAATGCTACTGCAACTGCTCATTTTTTCGTTTGAGAAGTTTGAATTATTTATTAAGAACTGTATAACTACACTATGTACCTATTCTTTACAGTAATGTATCTTACTCTTTTGAGGTCTATATGTCCCTTCCAGCTTAGTGGAAAATGAAATGTGACAAGTACATGAACAGTATTTCTTTTTGTCTACATGAGACGTAACGAAGTTCACCAGTTTGTTGAAAGCAAGTATAGTAATCACACCTGACCAACAAGAATTAACTGATGAAATTGTTAATACTGTCTTTCAGAAAATTACTTAGTGGTTGCTTGTAAACGGACTCTCACTGAATTTTGATAAGACAAGTACATGCAGTTCCGTACAGTGAATGGTATAACGCCATTAATAAATATAGACCTTGATCAGAAGCATATAGCTAAGGTAGAATATTCCAAATTTTTAGGTGTGTCCACTGATGAGAGGTTAAATTGGAAGGAACACATTGATGATCTGCTGAAACGTTTGAGTTCAGCTACTTATGCAATAAGGGTCATTGCAAATTTTGGTGATAAAGATCTTAGTAAATTAGCTTACTACGCCTATTTTCACTCGTTGCTTTCATATGGCATCATATTTTGGGGTAATTCATCACTGAGGAATAAAGTATTTATTGCACAAAAGCGTGTAATCAGAATAATAGCTGGAGTCCACCCAAGATCATCCTACAGACATTTATTTAAGGATCTAGGGATATTCACAGTAGCTTCTCAGTATATATACTCTCTTATGAAATTTGTTATTAACAACCAAACCCAATTCAAAAGTAATAGCAGTGTGCATAACTACAATACTAGGAGAAAGGATGATCTTCACTATTCAAGATTAAATCTAACTTTGGCACAGAAAGGGGTGAATTATACTGCCACTAAAGTCTTTGGTCACTCACCAAAAAGTATCAAAAGTCTGACAGATAACCAACAAGTATTAAAGAAGAAATTAAAAGAATTTCTGAATGACAACTCCTTCTACTCCCCAGAGGAATTTTTAGATATAAATTAAGAAAAAAAATAATAAAAATAAAAAAATATAAAAAATTAAAAAATTAAAAAACACAAAAAATAAAAAAGTTGTTATATTAACTTAAGTATATTGTTAAATTAACTTAATTATGTCATGTATTGGAAAATTTGACTCGTTCCAAACCATACGAAATGTCGTATTCATGATCCATGGAACTAGTATAATCTAATCTAATCTTTCTCGTTCATCCTTAAAAAAATTCCGATAGTCGTGCGGCTCAGCTGCAAGTTGTCTTACTTACGAGGAGAACATGGCAACTGCCATCACCCTATTTCCCAGAAACTTCGTTCACTGAAAAACAGGGCTCAAAATAATCGAACACGTGGCTCGGTTTATCAGTAGATACCTTTTTTTGGGAGGGGGGGTGGGGGGAGAGGAGACCAAACAGGTAGGTCATCAGTCTCATCGGATTAGGGAAGGATGCGGAAGGAAGTCGGCCGTGCCCTTTTCAAAGGAACCATCCCAGCATTTGCCTGAAGAGATTTAGGGAAATCACGGAAAACCTGAATAAGGATGGCCGGACGCGGGATTGAACCGTCGTCCTCCCGAATGCGAGTCCAGTGTGCTAACCATTGCGCCACCTCACTCGGTCCCGTAGATACTCCAGCTTTTCTGAGAAAACGAGGTCAAAGTACCATCGTCATTTATATGTCTTTTACATTAGAGAACCAAAGAAACTGGTACATCTGACTCATACCGTGTAGTGCCCCCGTGAGCACGCGGAAGTGCTGCAAACCGACATGGCATGGTGGACTCGACTAATGTCTGGTGTCTGAAGTAATGCTGGAGGGGACTGTCACCATGAATCTTACAGGAGTTTCCATAAATCCATAAGAATTCGATAGGCTCGAGATCTCTTCTGAACAAAACGTTGCAAGGCATGCCAGATATGCTCAGCAATGTTCATGTCTGGGGAGCTTGGCCAGCGGAAGTCTTTAAACTCAGAAGAGTGTTCCTGGAGCCACTCTGTAGCAATTCTGAACGTGGGGGTATCGCATTGTCCTGCTGAAATTGCCCAAGTCCGTCGGAATGCACAATGGACATGAATGGATGCAGATGATCAGACAGGATACTTACCTGCATGTCACCTGTCACAGTCGTATCTAGACGTTTCAGGGGTCCCATATCACTCCAACTGCACACTTCTGCCACGTTGAACGATTCTCTTCAGCTGTCGTTGGTCCGGTTCTTGCATGATATTTTTTTCGGGCACAGCGATGTCTGAGATTTGATGTTTTACCGGCTTCCTCACATTCATGGTACACTCGTCAAATGGTAACACGCGAAAACCCCCACTTCATCAACATCTCAGAGATGCTGTGTCCCATCGCTCGTGCACCAACTATAACACCACGTTCAAACTCAGTTAACTCTTGCTATCGTGCCATTGTATCAGCGCTAACCAATCTAACAACTGCGCCTTATATAAGCGTTGCCGACCGCACCGCCACATTCTGCCTGTTTACGTATCTCTATTTGAAAACGCATGACTATAGCAATTGATTTGGCACTTTGAAGTGTAGTACACAGTAAGGTCAACCGAAGCGGTGGCACGATGGGTAATATCGCGGCTTCACAACTTTGCGCCATCATTTTCGAAAGTCAATTAATTTTTTTTCCGTTTATCTACCTATTCCCGTAGGAAATTACTACATGGATGTTTCTTATAAAGTTAGGGGTAGAATGGCGCTACATTAATTGTAAAATCATACCTGGGTTTCACAGCAAGTGTCACACATTTACTATGTAATATAATTGTGTACAGTATTTTCACAGGTTACAATCTTCTTAAATTCTCGTATTCTTATATTTAATTCTTACATCAATTCTTATATTAATTCTTAGATTTTATTCTTATGTTTATGTTTACATTTGATGCATTCCGTTGGATGATACCGATCGTAGAAACCTAGAAAACGTAGAAATTCCGAACACCGTGAGCATCGTGCAAAGGCATTTTTGTCACAGTGATATTTCTTCGTAGGAATCTCACTCGGGAAAGATACATCGTTAAAATTGCTGAAGATTTCACGAGTTGGCAATAACTCCTGGACAAATCACGCATAACGGATCATTTTTCCGAAAAATGACGCTTGTAATTGATTATGAAGCCACATACACCAACGAAATTTCATCGAAAACAATCTCAAATAATTTTATTATTTTTTTTTAATTCATTCACCAGACAGACAATTAGTAGACGAATAATGGCAATGTTGTTTCAACATACATTGGAAAGATTGGTGTTGTAATCTTCTACGGACATGGGTAGACATATGAAAAACAAAAATAAAAGCAATGATCAAGTTTCTAACACAGGGCGCAAAAGTGTGAACTCGCGAATCTACCCACTGTGCCACAGCTTCAGTTAAACTTCTCTCGTGCTAAAAAAAAAAAAAATACCTAAACTACTTCGAAAGCTTTGACCGTCATTTTCTCAGGAACGGTGGAGTATCTACGGATAAGCCGAGACACGTGTTCGCTTATTCTGACCCCTCTTTCACTGAGCGGAGTGTCTACCAAATAGTGTTTGACGCTTGCCGTGTTCTCCCTATTAGTATGTAAGTAAGGCTCAGCAACTGAAATCGCAGCACAAGCGAGTTCCACATCACCGAGCGACGATGTGTTCGCTGGAAGGTAGAGTTCTAACTGACGCGTCCCGGGCATAAACATTGAGCTCAATACATCTGCATGACTACTGAGCCCATCCACAATTAAGTGTTTGGCAGATGGTTCTTCGAACCACCTTCAGACTATTTCTCTACCGTTCCACTCTCGAACAAAGCGTGGAAAATAATGAGTACTTAACCCTTAACTACATTCGCGGGGTAATTTATTACCCCACGCTTCACTGCATTGTTTACAATTATGTACCTATTGCAACGTTGCCACTCCACTACTATGTAATCTTAGTACAGGCTGCGCTTTCGCCTGGTAATCAGCGACCGTTATTTCCTTAGCTACGTACCAGTTGGGGTAGACATCTACCCCACGAAGTTATAAATGTTGCTTTTCTTATTTGTCATCACAAATTGTTTTTAGTTGTTTTAGACATAATGAAGCAACATTTGAACGATTATCAGATTTTGGAGTTAATGATAACTAGTGAAGACTTTTCAAGATGCAGCCGAGTTTAGTGACAATGAAACAGAAATATCTGATCATCAAACTGAAAGTGAAATAGAGGATGATGAAGAGGCAGAAGAAAAGGTTCGCGAAGAAAACCAAGATATATTGAGACAATTTGACTATTAGTATAGAAAACAACTGTTAAAATAAGAATAGCAAGATGGTGCATCGAGCTTTTATAAAACAACTCGGCATGGCATCGATCAAAAGAAATAACAAAGAGGAGAAAATCAATTCCAGAAACTTTTCTAAGGGCTTTGAGATTGCAATGGACAAACTTCCTGGTAAAAATTTTGAAAATGATGACGTGCTACAGGCGTGAAATTTAACCGACAAGAAGAAAGTGCTGTGATATGGAAATGATTGGCTTTTCAGAGCATTCACATAAGGTTGGCGCCGGTGGCGATACCTACAACGTGCTGACATGACGAAAGTTTCCAACCGATTTCTCACACACAAACAGCAGTTGACCGGCGTTGCCTGGTGAAACGTTGTTGTGATGCCTCGTGTAAGGAGCAGAAATGCGTACCATCACGTTTCCGACTTTGATAAAGGTCGGATTGTAGCCTATCGCGATTGCGGTTTATCGTATCGCGACATTGCTGCGCGCGTTGGTCGAGATCCAATGACTGTTAGCAGAACATGGAATCGGTGGGTTCAGGAGGGTAATACGGAACGCCGTGCTGGATACCAACGGCCTCGTATCACTAGCAGTCGAGATGACAGGCATCTTATCCGCATGGCTGTAACGGATCGCGCAGCCACGTCTCCATCCCTGAGTCAACAGATGTTGACGTTTGCAAGACAACAACCATCTGCACGAACAGTTCGACGACGTTTGCAGCAGCATGGACTATCAGCTCGGAGACCATGGCTGCGGTTACCCTTGACGCTGCATCACAGACAGGAGCGCCTGCGATGGTGTACTCAACGACGACCCTGGGTGCACGAATGGCAAAACGTCATTTTTCGGATGAATCCAGGTTCTGTTTACAGCATCATGATGGTCGCATCCGTGTTTGGCGACATCGCGGTGAACACACATTGGAAGCGTGTATTCGTCATCGCCATACTGGCCTAACACCCGGCGTGATGGTATGGGGTGCCAGTGGTTACACGTCTCGGTCACCTCTTGTTCGTATTGACGGCACTTTGACCAGTGGACGTTACATTTCAGATGTGTTACAACCCGTGGCTCTACCCTTCATTCGATCCCTGCGAAACCCTACATTTCAGCAGGATAATGCACGACCGCATATTGCAGGTCCTGTAGGGGCCTTTCTGGATACAGAAAATGTTCGACTGCTGCCCTGGCCAGCACGTTCTCCAGATCTCTCACCAACCGAAAACGTCTGGTCAATGGTGGCCGAGCAACTGGCTCGTCACAATACGCCAGTCACTACTCTTGATGAACTGTGGTATCGTGTTGAGGCTGCATGGGCAGCTGTACCTGTACACGCCATCCAAGCTCTGTTTGACTCAATGCCCAGGCGTATGAAGGCCGTTATTACGGCCAGAGGTGGTCGTTCTGGGTACTGATTTCTCAGGATCTATGCACCCAAATTGCGTGAAAATGTAACCATATGTCAGTTCTAGTATCATATATTTGTCCAATGAGTACCCGTTTATCATGTGCATTTCTTCTTGGTGTAGCAATTTTAATGGCCGGTAGTGTAATTCCAAAACTTTGGGAAATTTTTATCGCTGATAACACCTACAATTTGCATCGTTTGTCACTTTACCGCTGTTTGTGCAGTAAAATTATCGCATGAGGCAATACGTTATACTGTAAATTATTACCTCTTTCCTACTAACTGCATTCGCGACGCACATTATAGACAGTAAGCACATATACCACTGAATGTAACTGAAAATTACATCGTTGTACGACACATAGTTCAGGAGATATGACGTCATAAACAATGAGATGCGTGAAAAACTGACGCATCATACGTAACGTTTAAATCTAATACTGCTTTGCTACCAACTCCATTCGCAACACAATGTGGTGGCAGTACCAACATATGCCACTGAATGTAACTAAAAAAAATATATCATTGTACGACACGTAGTTCAGTAGTAATGACGTCATGAACATTAACCACGTGGTCAGACGTTACGTGGTACGGGCGTGGAGGCACAGCTATAAATAAATACCCGGCCAAGGGCCGGTTTCTTCGCTGATTTATGAATAAAATATGAAGCAGGAGCTCTGTCCTGCGGGGACGAAACGAAGAACGTTGTCCTTCGCCTTGAGCTCTGGCTTCGGCTTTAGACAAACTGTATGAATAAAGAGAAACTCTGACTTCATTCTGGAAGCAATAGCTTCTAAAATGTGAATGGTAACCTAGTAGACTCACGTTTGTAGAATGTAGATATGGCTCAACTAACAGCCTGTGAACGCCATGAAAGACGCTACAGACCGCATCGACGGTAGTCTGATACGCATTATATAAAATTCTATATCGTTGTGACGAAGTAAATGTTAACTGGCCTGCGAATCATTTTCTGTCAGAGACAGGGGAAAGAGTAAGTGGAGTGCTGAGAACAGAGGATGAAGGTTTTCCTTCGGTATGTAGCTGACCTGGAAAATCGACATAGCAGAAGACATGGGAATTCGTCAAACTACAGTGACTAAAATGGTCAGCAGTGTTTCCAAAAAGATAATGGAAAAGATGACTTGTGGATCAAATTTCGGTCGTTACCACAAGATGCGATTGCGGCAGAAAACGGAGGGCTGGAAAAATATAAATTTCCGCGTCGTTTTGGTGCGCTAATTCCGGAACCCACGCAGTATAGCGACAAATATATTAATAGAAACGGTTAGGTTAATATAAATGTACAGGAAAGGAATACGTCACTAGCGTTGAGGCCAACGATGTGAATTACATGAAACACACGTGTTTGAAATGCAAATAGAAAATGAAAAATTTGTATTTTTACTTTGCATTTGGAATACTATTTTTTCAAAAAATGTTTTCTATTTTATTTGATATACTTAAAATATCGATTTTTCTATTTATAAAATGCAAAATGCTTCACTTGATGTAGTTTTTTTTCATACTTTGCAGTTTTCATTCATCTAATAGGCCATTTGTTTGGACAAAAACATCTTTATAGATCTTTATAAAACATCTTTATAGATGCCGTAGTAAGCGAATATGACTACAACCCGAATTATTAGAAGAGCCAGTGCATATTATATGTTTATCATTATTGTTTGTTTAATGTAAAACGCCTAGTGCTCTCAAAAGGAATGAACAAAGAAGGGAATGAGGCCACATACAGAACATTTAATAGCTTCAAGAGATACGCGTAAGACCAGATCACAAAGAAATTCATACAAAAACCTTTATGATGCAACCATATCAAAATGTCAAGCGCTTTGGAATCTGTGATCAAAATCTCTGAAAGCTTATGATACCTATTTAGAATGAACTGGAAAATCCTCTACTCAACCATGCCCAACGCGATGGAATAATACTATAATTATACACACTATAATTCTATTCAGAATCTAATCACACTCAAGAATACTCTAAATGAAACTTTAAGGAAACTCGGATTAGCAGCTTTTAAAGAAATTCAAATGCAATTTCTTAATGAATGCAAAAGCTGTTCAAAAGCTATTGCTGGCGGAATCAGAAGTTTAGAAGGGTACAAAGATACCTACTATGGATGTCTTCTGCCAGAACTAATGAGAGTGCAAAGAATGCTAAGCAGCTTCCAAATGTATAAACCGATGCACTATGGCATACTGATAGAAGTTATTGAAGATTCTATAAATTAGAGGAACCAAAAGCAAAGGTTGGCATATTAACATCGATATCTTATCCTTTTTTTCAAATTGAAATGGGCACTGAAGAGGGTAGCAGAGAACACATTAAAGAAATGTTTATTTCAGAAGTGTGAAAAAGGAAATAATAATAAGAAGAAGAAGATGAGAACAGCTTGCAACATTCTTATAAAGAAAATGAATCTTACTATATATTTGTGACCCTGATTCTTCTGTAGCCAGTGACAGTGCTAACGCTATAATTGGCCTGGAAATATTACAATATTTAAAAGATAATGGCAATAGTTTAGATTCCCTATTTCCTTAAATATAATATTTTCTTTACCAAGTTCACTCCTGCTGAAGAAGTATATCCTTTGGTGGAATAATAATGAGGACAACAAGCACAACATGAAAGATGAGGTATTTGAAAAATTATGCCGACTGGAGTGGCCGAGCGGTTCTAGGCGCTACAGTCTGTAAACGTGCGACCGCTATGGTCGCTGGTTCGAATCCTGCCTCGGGCATGGATGTGTGTGATGTCCTTAGGTTAGTAAGATTTAAGTAGTTCTAAGTTCTAGGGGACAGATGACCTCAGAAGTTAAGCCCCATAGTGCTCAGAGATTTTGAACAATTTTTTTGAAAAATTATTGGTGTTAAAATCAGTGAAATAAATGGCATCTAAAATGTTTACTAACTACAGGTATTTTATTTGAATAATGGCATTCTGAAAATACGTATTTTGTATCTAAATACCTTTATTTTAAACCATTTTGTATTTACAGTTTAAATAGAAAAAATAACATGTATTCCCTTTTTGAACTTAAATGCATTTAATAAATTATTTTGCACATCTGTGGTTGAAGCTAGCTGGTCTGTGTCAGTACATGACTATATAATATGGAATATCTCTAGCTTCTGGGAAGTGCTAAGTGAATTTAAGAACACTGTTCTTTTGCTGATGAAGGTTATGATCTGCAGCTCTTGTTAATCACCTAATCACCCTCTACCGTAATCCAACAGAGAAGAATCACAAATGATTCACCAAGCTTTTTCGAAACGACAGGGCCATGAGAGAGAGAGTTTTTTTGGTCAGCTGAAGAGGTGGTTCCACATTTTGCAATATGTCTCTAGAGTTTCCTTATCAAATGTTCCAACAATTATAGCTTCCAGCTTTCTAATGTATAATGTCAATGGGGTGTATATACCGCACAGAATTCAGTGAGCAGAATAAAAGAGTTGTAGTTAACTATAACATTTGGGATGCATTCAAAAAGTATTGATATAATCAATCAACCTTAAACAGAGTAAGAAGCGAAATATTGCAGTCAGTTTCGACCTGAGAGGCGCTAATGGAGAGGAGACTGTAACTGAGAGGGAAATTCATAGGAGAGGACACGAAAAATAATACACAATGCAAGATTCTGAATCGTTTTATTTACGAAAACATGTAATACTGATGAATGCATACAACAAGCTATTGGTAACACTCTCCATTTTCATTTTGCTCCTCATGTACATTGTTGTCGTTGTTCATCTTTGTATTAAGGAAGTTCAGTATCATAGCTTCTTTTTCCATTTGCATCCTTGTCTGTTTCAATTGTTGCAGTAGCACCAGCCTGAGTAATTATGTGGTAATGAGCAGCTGGCAAACATTTTGCTTTTTTCAAGGTTGGCGGCCTGTCATGTGAACTTCCTCTTGATGAGCAGGATGATGAGACAGCACAAGGCGTAACATCTTTTCCTAGAAAGATATTTGTATGCCAAAGATGTAAACAGCGATAGAATTTAATGCGTGTTTACATGCTATAAAGAAGTATTTTACAAGGAGAGTAACTCAGCACAAACTTTCCTCCGTAAAGGGTTACGAAAAGTTGGCGGACTAAGTTGGCTCTAGCCATGGCACTTCTGAATACTGAGTAATAAACATGGCCCCTACATATCGGATTAAGCTCATATAATTACCATAATCAGGAACCGAACTGGAATTTCTTCAAACAAATAAAGCATAAAAAGCGCAATACAGTCTATAAATACACTGCTGGCCACCGTAAATGCAACACCCTGAAGGAAGCATCCGAATCAAGTGAAATTTACACCATGGGTTTGCAGCGATGAGATATGCAACGGTTTAGAATTTCAGCGCAGACGCACATCACGCGCGCCTGTGGCGCCACCTCATAGCGCCATTTAAGGCTTGGCGATTTCGACGAGTGTACGTTCGGCACGTGTGTTTACCTTGTGGTTGTTTCACAAGACGATCAGTTATGCCTCGTAGACAACAGTGAACATCGTTTGATCAAGTATCCGAGTTCGACAGAGGAAGGATAGTGGCTTACCGAGATTGTGGATTATCATACAGAGAAATCGCTAGTCGTGTTGGACGAAACCAAACAACTGTAATGCGGATATGTGACCGTTGGATGCAGGAGGGTACGACGGACCGACGTGGTCGATCGCATTCACCTCGGTGCACCACTGCACGTGCTGATAGGCAAATTGTGCGCATGGCAGTGACGGATCGCTCAGTGACATCCCGAACCATAGCACAGCACGTTGCGTCTGTAACGCATCATCCACTGTCTGCGCGTACCATTCGACGCCGTTTCCAGCAGAGTGGTCTGTCCGCAAGACGTCCATTGCTTCGTCTACCATTGACGCAGAACTACAGACGTCTCCGTCGCCAATGGTGTGATGACAGACGGATGTGGACGGCAGAATGGAATGACGTTGTCTTTACTGACGAGGCACGCTTCTGTCTGCAGCACCACGATGGTCGGATTCGAGTGTGGAGACACCGTGGAGAGAGGATGCTGGACAGCTGCATTATGCACCGCCACACTGGTCTTGCAGCGGGTATTATGGTATGGGGCGGTATTGGATATTACTCTCGCACGCCTCTAGTACGCATTGCCGGTACTTTAAATAGCCGGCGCTACATATCCGAGGTGCTGGAGCCAGTTGTCCTTCCTTACCTTCAGGGCTCGGCCACAGCCATATTTCAACGGGATAATGCGCGACCACACGTGGCACGCATTGTCCAAAGTTTCTTCGTCAATAACCAGATTGAAGTGCTTCCCTGGCCGGCTCGCTCTTCGGATCTTTCGCCGATAGAAAACATGTGGTCCATGGTTGCTCAACGAGTGACCCAGATTACATCCCCAGCTGCCACACCAGATGATCTTTGGCAACGTGTGGAAGCTGCTTCGGCTGCTGTACCCCAGGAACACATCCAACGTCTGACTCAATGCCGAGACGTGTGGCAGCTGTGATCTCCAACAATGGCGGCTACTCTGGCTACTGATTCTGGCAGGAACCACATGTCACAGACGTCTGTAAACGTAATCATTTGATACTTGGTCAACATGTTATCTACAAAATAAATTTTGTTGTGCTACCTCTTGTCTTTCTTGGTGTTGCATTTACGGTGGCCAGCAGTGTATAAGCAGTTGTTGCGGCTCCTAAACTCCTCATACAGCAATATTTGTGAAATAAAACACAGGTATGCAATAAACAATAAAACGCTCGCTAACATTTAATGCTGGAGACTGCTGCTGCTACTACCACTGCTACTACTGCTAATAATAATAATAATAATAATAGTAACAGTGATAATAATAGTGGCTATGACAGAGTAATATGGAGAGAATATTTCCTTTTTCCCGCGAAAAACAAATTTTCACTATTATATTAATTATTTATACAGGGTGTAATAAAAATGTATGGCACAAATTGCAAGGCACGTTCCCCACACGCAGACAAAGAAATTATGTTAAGTTAATATGGGCCTGGAAATGCGTTGTTTCCACGTTACAGATCATGTTCTCCAACTCACTAATCAAGGGAAACACACGAGAAGAGAACTTTACAATCATGGGGAACGTATACTCTTGGTGACGTCTGGTTAGGTTGTGTACCGCCAGTCATCAACAAAGATTCTCTGTCATTGTTGTTGGTGACTATTTCGTGGGGTCTCACTTTCTTCCACCCAAGCTCAACGGACAAAGTTTGTATAATTTCGCAGAGAATGTTCTACCTGATCTGTTAGCAGATGTGCCTTTAGCTGTGCGACGAACAATGTACTTCATGCACAATGGAGCACCTCCTCATTTTAGTGTTGATGTCCATCAGCTTCTAAGTAACAGATTCGGTGACAGATGAATAGGCAGAGAAGGACCAGTTGCCTGGCCTCCATACTCTCCAGGCATGAACTCACTGGATTTTTATATGCGGGGACATTTAAAATCTCTTGTGTACGGAATCCCAGTACAAGATTTTCACAGTCTTCGTGCCTTATTATGGAAGGCAGAGAAATCATACGCAAAACGCCAGGGATACATCAGAGCATTCGAGGTTCATTACGGCGCTGGGTTGATACAGGTATCAGTGCCAGCCTACACTCACGTTTTTGCAAGTATTAAGTGGGGCGCCTCCATGCCCACACTTGCATGGTGACCATTCAGAAAGATCTACTGTCACCTCTACATTTGTTAGTATCTGAAAAGAATTCCCCCGGAAATGCAGCAATTTATTTTCGCCTGGCTTGTTAACCATTTGCAACTATCAGAGAAGCATCACGACTGGCGAATTTAGAGAAAAACTTTACACATTTCTCTGGTTGCCATTTTAAAATTTGCTTCTTTTGCAAAACACAGCGGAGTGTACACAGTCTCACCCCATTAACATGTTGTGCGGATACAATGACAAGACAATTCTGAAACGGTGGTTTATTAAGTTAGGAACTGAGGAAACGTAAGATGAGTAGTCGCCCGCACAGTTAGACATGAGGTCTACGCACGTCTTTCCGGACTGGGAAGGAGCGCCTGGTCCCCGGCACGAATCCGCCCGGCGGACTTGTGTCGAGGTCCGGTGAGCCGGCCAGTCTGTGGACGGTTTTTAGGCCGTTTTCCATCTGCCTCGCCGAATGCGGGCTGGTTCCCCTTATTCCGCCTCAGCTACACTATGTCGGCGATTGATGCTCAAACAAATTCTCCACGTACGCGTACACCACCATTACTCTACCACGCAAACATAGGGGTTACACTAGTCTGGCGTGAGCACTGAAAGAGTGGTTTGGTGTGGGGCGGCGGAGGGGTGAAGTGGACTGCGGTAGTCGTCGTGGGGTTGTGGACCACTGCGGCTGCGGCGGGGACGGAGCCTCTCCGTCGTTTCTAGACCTCATTTAGCATACAATACAATACATTACAAGTTGAAAAGTTTGTGAAAAAGCACATCCTCTCTGTTACACACGTGCAATGTCTTCACTTACGTTTCTCCAAAACCCATAGCATTTCTCGTCTCACCAGCTATCGATGGTCCTTAAAAATTACATTCTTTCATCGAAATAGTTTATAGTTAGTGCAATAACACGATAGATTGTCAAGTTTTACATAATAGCGGTATAGCAGAATACTCTCTTCTTTGCATGCTATCATTCGTCAAAATCTCATTTCAATATCTGTACCCGCTTAAGAAATATGAGGAATGTTGTGAATATGTTAGCTAAATTTCATACTCAACAACATACTATGCAACACGCACCAAAAGCAAAATCATAACGACCTCTATTTTTCATTGCAAACTTTTCCGAATTTCGCGCATCATCTTACTTCCTCGTAAATATCAGAATAACTATGACCATTCACGAAATGATGGGCACCTCATCACGAACCTGACATAAAAGGCTATAAGTAAAGCAAAAATGAAACTTTTTTTACCGAATAGCTTCTGTAAAATAGTTTGAGAAAGATTGCAGGTCGTGCGCCTCGATTCTATCATCTGGTCGAAAGGCGGAAAACATTTGTCGGCCTCCCCTGCCAAACAAACGAATGAACTCACCCAGCGCTTTGGGTGGAAACTGGTCACTGGGCATCGGCTACCGTATCCTGCGTGGACCACACTCGAAGCTCTCAGGACATACCAGCACATGTCAGAGGTGTTGGTAGCTTCGTGCGGAATCTGCACCTACCGGCATTGGCGGTCGAAAACAGTAAACCTGAACAGTAATAACTTTCGCACTGGTATGATGCGAATTCACGGCACCCTGCCTTAAGGGGTTAAAAGATCTGTAGCTGGTAATTCAACGTGTCCCCTCTTCAGATATGCATTGCTGCTTTGGCTTTGGCTAGCTTGTCTATCATTTCACTGCCAGAAATACGACAGCATCCTTTTACATTGCACATGGGCCGGCCGAAGTGGCCGTGCGGTTAAAGGCGCTGCAGTCTGGAACCGCAAGACCGCTACGGTCGCAGGTTCGAATCCTGCCTCGGGCATGGATGTTTGTGATGTCCTTAGGTTAGTTAGGTTTAACTAGTTCTAAGTTCTAGGGGACTAATGACCTCAGCTGTTGAGTCCCATAGTGCTCAGAGCCATTTGAACCATTTTTTTGAACACTGCACATGGTAATTTCCTGATTCCTCGTTGTAATCTGCAATATCATCAGATTCATAATGACATATGGTGTTGGATCGTTCGCTGTGCAGATAGTACAGAGGTGTCGTGTGCATAGCATCGCGCAGTGGACGGGGACAGCACTTTCGTATCTTTTGCATTCTGTTGGTGTTTTGTTTAGGTAACAATAAGTTAGACGCGTCAACAAGTTTTTTTTTTTTTTATAAGTACTCGTGCCCTTTCATCATGGCAGACGAAAGAGACGATACGATTATTTACGATGAACGCGCGGAGCAAAACTTGGGAGGTTGCCACTACAGCGCGTACGCCTCATCATGTCTGGTTGATAGACTTTCCGGTCACATGAAGCAATACCAGCTAATAGGCCTACGTATTTCCGAAACGAATAAACGAAAACGAATAAACTCACATGTATGTTCCCAAAACAAAAAAGAACAACAAACTCAATGTGCAAGTCTTGTGGAGTTGCCTTACATCTTGGAGACTGTTTTGCTGCATATCATATGAAAGAGAAATACTAAGTACCAAAGACAATGCAAATAAACAAACAAATGAAACAAGCAAACTTTGTACTTATTTACGTATCTATATCTTAGAAATTTCATGAAAGTAAGGGAACAGGGTTGAGAACTTCCGAGAACTGACGATGTGATTAATAAAACGTAACAATTTATAATCTCCCGGTAATGTCTAGAACGGCCGGCAACAAGTCAAGTAATCCGAATTAGGGCTGTCTGGCCCAAGTGAATAAATTTGTACGAGACGTGCGGACTGGAAAGTGTTAATAGTTCTGACATTGAGCTGGAATCAGAAAGGATAACGAACTCATAGCCCTGTGCTTCTCAGCGTATTGAAGGGCTCTGGCATAGACAAAAATTCGTCTGTCGTTAGGCAGCTTGAATTTCATTCGAATATCACAGCTGCTAACCCAGCATGTACTTTCACATCCATCTTCATTCTTCGAAGCCCATTATAAATCAACCTGTTTTGTTTGTAGACGTACTCCACACAACGCAAGTAGATGAATAACCACAACCAAAATCTAGGTTAAATACAACTTGTGGTTCCTGTATACTGCTACGGTGATCTACTTCAAAGTAGAGTAATCTTTGTGCAGAAACGCATCTTCCGAGAAATGGACTGTACAGCATAGCCTCCGGTATTAAAATAGTATAAATAAATTATCGATACTCAACAATGGAAGCGTGATCTGCGCTCTCAGAATAGCAATTTGTATTATGATCTTTGTCCTTTTGTAGAAGAAGAACGAGTGCATTTTTTAGTTTCATTGCCTTATCGATTCTGATGTTGTAGCTAACGGACGCTTATTGTTCACGGTCTGTAACTGATACAATTATCTGTAGTAATAACACCATTTTGTTCAATATATATGAAATTAAATCTGGTAAAATGTGTTTTTGTCAGTATCGAGTACCTATCCTGCATATGATTCAGTTACGCAATAATTAAATGTTGCCGCCGGCCGGAGTGGCCGAGCGGTTCTAGGCGTTACAGTCTGGAACGGCGCGACCGCTACGGTCGCAGGTCCGAATGCTGCCTCGGGCATGGGTGTGTGTGATGTCCTTAGGTTAGTTAGGTTTAAGTAGTTCTAAGTTCTAGGGGACTGATGACCTCAGAAGTTAAGTCCCATAGTGCTCAGAGCCATTTGAACCATTTTTTTAAATGATGCCCTGGCCATTTTGTGTAGGCTCATTATTGTAGCGACGCCATTGATGACAAAAACCATATACGTTTTTTAAGGGTCACTTAATGCTAAAAGTATTAAAAAGAATAATCTCAATAAACCGAAAACGGCGTCTTGTAATTTTTTCCAATGCATATTAGGCCAGAGGTACAGTTTTTTTTTATTAATAGTAATATATATAAATGTGTACGCTGTGATTGCAAATAGGCAGCTATCCTGGAGCATTAAGCCCCACAGAAAAAAATAATTAAGCATTGTGTTTAATGGATTATCGCGTAATATTAAAGAAAGATTTTTAATTCATCGTAAGACGGATGTCTTCACGTTGGGATACATATGATATTCCTAGCGATAGCGGCCTGAGAAAGACTAGCCGTGGCTTTTAACAAACATTTCATACAATAGGAATAACGGCATAGTTATAGTTGTATGAAACAGTATTCAATTTAAATTCATTTTAAAAATTACACGATAACTGGTATCCATTTATGTGGCAACAAGAGGAAGTAGACGTGTGGTGAGCCACAGACAAACAGAAGCTGAACGATGTCAAAGTTAGCGTAAGGAGGGCTATGCGTGAAGCGTTCAGTGAATTCGAAAGTAAAATTCTATGTACCGACTTGACAGAAAATCCTAGGAAGTTCTGGTCTTACGTTAAATCAGTAAGTGGCTCGAAACAGCATATCCAGACACTACGGGATGATGATGGCATTGAAACAGAGGATGACACGCGTAAATCTGAAATACTAAACACCTTTTTCCAAAGCTGTTTCACAGAGGAAGACCGCACTGCAGTTCCTTCTCTAAATCCTCGCACAAACGAAAAAATGGCTGACATCGAAATAAGTGTCCAAGGAATAGAAAAGCAACTGGAATCACTCAATAGAGGAAAGTCCACTGGACCTGATGGGATACCAATTCGATTCTACACAGAGTACGCGAAAGAACTTGCCCCCCTTCTAACAGCCGTGTACCGCAAGTCTCTAGAGGAACGGAGGGTTCCAAATGATTGGAAAAGAGCACAGGTAGTCCCAGTCTTCAAGAAGGGTCGTCGAGCAAATGCGCAAAACTATAGACCTATATCTCTGACGTCGATCTGTTGTAGAATTTTGGAACATGTTTTTTGCTCGAGTATCATGTCGTTTTTGGAAACCCAGAATCTACTATGTAGGAATCAACATGGATACAGGAAACAGCGATCGTGTGAGACCCAACTCGCTTTATTTGTTCATGAGACCCAGAAAATATTAGATACAGGCTCCCAGGTAGATGCTATTTTTCTTGACTTCCGGAAGGCGTTCGATACAGTTCCGCACTGTCGCCTGATAAACAAAGTAAGAGCCTACGGAATATCAGACCAGCTGTGTGGCTGGATTGAAGAGTTTTTAGCAAACAAAACACAGCATGTTGTTATCAATGGAGAGACGTCTACAGACGTTAAAGTAACCTCTGGCGTGCCACAGGGGAGTGTTATGGGACCATTGCTTTTCACAATATATATAAATGACCCAGTGTCGGGAGTTCCATGCGGCTTTTCGCAGATGATGCTGTAGTATACAGAGAACTTGCAGCATTAGAAAATTGTAGCGAAATGCAGGAAGATCTGCAGCGGATAGGCACTTGGTGCAGGGAGTGGCAACTGACCCTTAACATAGACAAATGTAATGTATTGCGAATACATAGAAAGAAGGATCCTTTATTGTATGATTATATGATAGCGGAACAAACACTGGTAGCAGTTACTTCCGTAAAATATCTGGGAGTATGCGTGAGGAACGATTTGAAGTGGAATGATCATGTAAAATTAATTATTGGTAAGGCGGGTACCAGGTTGAGATTCATTGGGAGAGTGCTTAGAAAATGTAGTCCATCAACAAAGGAGGTGGCTTACAAAACACTCGTTCGACCTATACTTGAGTATTGCTCATCAGTGTGGGATCCGTACCAGATCGGTCTGACGGAGGAGATAGAGAAGATCCAAAGAAGAGCGGCGCGTTTCGTCACAGGGTTATTTGGTAACCGTGATAGCGTTACTGAGATGTTTAATAAACTCAAGTGGCAGACTCTGCAAGAGAGGCGCTCTGCATCGCGGTGTAGCTTGCTCGCCAGGTTTGGAGAGGGTGCGTTTCTGGATGAGGTATCGAATATATTGCTTCCCCCTACCTATACCTCCCGAGGAGATCACGAATGTAAAATTAGAGAGATTAGAGCGCGCACGGAGGCTTTCAGACAGTCGTTCTTCCCGCGAACCATACGCGACTGGAACAGGAAAGGGAGGTAATGACAGTGGCACGTAAAGTGCCCTCCGCCACACACCGTTGGGTGGCTTGCGGAGTATCAATGTAGATGTAGATGTAGATATCAGGACGTGTAGCTGAAACGCGTTAAGGTATAAAAATTTCGTAATACCTGGTCTTGAGCGAAATGCGACCGTTTTAGTAAAAATGTTGCACTTAGGTATTCGCGACGCAGATTCCAGGTAGGAGCATTCGCTTCGATTAAAAGAGTGTTAGTCAGCGTGATCTGCTAACGCATTGGCGTTCGGCCTGTCATACTCATCAAACCAAGGGGTTGTTGGACCAAGGGTTTCGCTCGTGTGGAATCGCAACTGGCTCTGATAACTTACCGAGGTTGCTCCCATTTTGCTATTGTTATGAAATAGCGTTTTAACAACAGTATCACCAGCCGATATTATGTGGGAAGAAGAGGATTTTTCAGCTGTTGAATGTTCAGCATTATTTTACTGCAAGAAGCTGATTACCAGGGAAAGGAGTACAAGAAGAAACGCTGGTGGATGACCTCTCTTTTAAAACTTAGGAGGCAGTGTGGCGAGAGAAAATTAATGTCTGACCTTAAAGATGGTTTGAAATATGGGCCGTTTCTTATTTTTTACGAATGAAAGCAACAGGTTTCGAGTTATGACTGAATTATGTAGACCCTTTAATTTTCAAAGATGACACATCTGTTAGAAGAGCTGTACCTGCAGAAAAAAGTTCTCCATAAAGATTCCATTTTATTTTTCACATCGTGTACATTATTTGCTAACAGCTCACTTATTTCCCTACAAGCGCCTAATCTTTTCAGTTTGATTTTAGAATCGCAGTTCCTAGGGTCCCATAAACATTCGAGTTCACGGTAAAGATTATCAGATTTAATGCTGTCTTCACATTCCACTCAATACTCCAATATTGTTAGACACAATAAATACACACCCGTTCAGTAGACACAGCAAATCGCTACTGAATCAACCAACTTTCGACCCAGCGTTCACACTAGTAGGCCCGCCGAACCGCAACCGAGGCAAACAGTTCGGTGGCTGCGATTTGCCGGCCGTACACGAGCAAATTTCGGCCAAAGAAGCGGCTGGTTGTTGTTCGTTCGTTGGGTGTTCACTTTTATGTCCGGGGCTGGCCCAAAACAAAGACAAGCTTAATCCATGTATGTACGTACTACAGTGAGATATAATCTTAGTCCAATGGCCGCATTCCCTCATCGGCTGACACTCATAATAATGTAACTAGTAGTTACTAGTAAATCCCTGATTCTGTAAAGGATCAGACTTCCATGTACAAAACAGCTTTAGACGTCTCATTACTTCACAAAAGAGTTAATGTGTCAGATATCTGACGTCAAGCGTGCAAGTGAGAAAGAGTTTAGAGAAGGTTTGAAATTATACTTAAAAAGTTTATTGCACTTAGCTAAACAAAACACCGGAAGAATATTGCGTAGGTAATTTACGCTCTATTTCAAGTAAAAGCAGGTTTTCACGAGTCTCAATGTTTATGACGTCCTATGTCCTGAACAACCTGTCGTAAATGGTATTTTGGAGGTACATTCAGTGAAACATTTATATACTGCCTGCAAAGTAAGTTGCGGCAAAGGTTATGGTAAAAAAGTAATAAATGGAAACGTTGTCTTACGCTGAAGTTTTACTGCGTGTCATTTTACGTAAAAGCTAGCGTTTCACGCATCTACATGTCTCTGATGTCATCTCTTCTGAACTATGTGTAAGGACATACGATGATATATATGGATACTGTCTGCAAACTGTGTTGCGAATAGAGTGGATAGTGAAGAAGTAATAAATTATAATATCATGTCTGATGCTGAGTTTTTACTGTACAAACAGCGAAAATCAACTTTTTTCGTTTAGTCACTTCGTGTAGGAAGCGTCAGTTAGTATCGTAAATGTTTGAAATTATGTGAAAAATTCGCTGGAAGTCGTTAATGCTCTTATTCTCAAATTGCGGACGAATGAGGTTCGGGTATTTGCGCGTTATCAGCTACACTGACTGAAGACTAACACTGTAATACTTGTCTTTATTATTCTAACCTCTAACATAAGATCATACATCTTAATAATAAGATTAAGACAGAATTTCAAATTTTAAATTCGAACAAAAATCACGCAAAGTATTGATAGTACAATATTTGTTACCCCTGGAAGCCGTTAGATATGCAACCTGCAACTAATACCAGGCTTCCAGTTCCGGAATCGTCGTTTACAACGGGAGGGTAGATATGTGGTTCACCGATACTGGTCAAGTTGCGCAAGGACATTCTATATTGAAAATAGGAAGACAGGTTTTTCCGTTTTTTGCTAGACACTCCCTAGTTTTCGAAAAATCAAGGTCAAACTTCATGACGGAAAATCGTACTTTAAATCACCTCAGAACTCTGCAAGACTTAGAGAAAGCATTTCGCAATGTTGACTGGAATACTCTGAATTTCTGAAGGTAGCACAGGTAAAATACAGGGAGCGAAAGGCCATTTACAACTTGTACAAAAACAAGACGGCAGTTATAAGAGTCGAGGGGCATGAAAGGGAAGCAGTGGTTGGGAAGGGAGTGAAACTGGGTTGCAGCCTATCCCCCATAGTATTCAATCCCTACATTGAGCAAGCAGTAAACGAAACGAAAGAAAAATTCGGAGCACGAATTTAAGTTCAGGGAGAAGACATAAAAGACATTGTAATCCTTTCAGAGAGAGCAAGGGACTTGGAAGAGCGGTTAAGCGGAATGGACCGTGTCTTGAAAGGAGGATACAAGATGAACCTCAACAAAACAAGACTAGGATAATGGAATGTAGTCGAATTAAATCAGATGATGCTGAGGGAATTAGATTAAGAAATTAGATACTTTAAGTAGTAGATGCGTTTTGCTATTTGGGCAGCAGAATAACTGATGATGGCCGAATTAGAGAGGATATAAAATGTAGACTGGCAATGGTAAGGAAAGTATTTCTGAAGAAGAGAAATTTGTTAACGTCGAACATTGATTTAAGTGTTAGGAAATCTTTCCTGACGGCATTTCTGTGGAGTGTAGCTATGTATGGAAGTGAAACGTGGTCGATAAACAGTTTAGACAAGAAAAGAATTGAAGCTTTTGAAATGTGCTACAACAGAAGAATGCTGAAGATCAAATGGGTGGATCACGTAAATAATGAGGAGGGACAGAACTGATGAGAAAAGAAAATTGTGGCACAACCCGAGTAGAAGAAGGGATCGGTTGATACGACACATTCTGAGACGTCAAGGGATCACAAGTTTGGTGTTGGAGGTAACTGTGGAAGGGGGAGGGTAAAAATCGTAGATGGAAACCAAGAGATGAGTACGGTTAGTAGATTCAGAAGGATGTATGTTGCAGTAGTTACTCGGAGATGAAGAGGCCTGCACGGGGTAGCGTAGCAGCGTAGCATGGAGAGCTGCATCAGACCAGTCTTCCGACTGAGGACCACAGCAACAACACCGGAAGACCGTCCGAAAACAGATATTTTTATATTAATATAATATTGGGTCCAAAGTTAATAATGTTCGAGTGACTAATGTTTTTGTGTTTTCATGCTGCAGTTTAGGGTACCCATCATTCAGTCTGTCTGGCAGAGCGATGTCGGCGGTCGAGCGATCAAGCCATTAGACTACCAAGCCGCTGGTCCGTTTTCGATTCTTGGTCGTGGCTTTTTTTTAAATTCGATATTTTTTTCGGTGTATCTGACAATATCCTGATAATGGAAATAACTTTCTTTCCTTTTTATTTGAAGTGAAACATCAGGAGACATGATTAATAATAAAATAACTGTATATAATGTATTGGTAGTTATTTTCGTCGTGGAACGTGACGCATTAGATACGACTTTCGTAGATGATAATGCTCAACAGACCTGCACCATGAAAGTGGTACCACCAAAATTTGCCTCTCTTTGTCAAACGCGCAACGTTTACTTTTTCTGCCGCACTGGTTAGCCGCGTGGTCTAAGAGGCGCCTTGCCACCCCCCCCCCTCCAACCCCCCCCCCCCCCCGCCCCTCCGTCGGAGGGTCGGGTCCTCCCTCGGGCATGGGTGTGTGTGTTGTTGTCTTTAGCCCTGTTAGTTCAAGTTAGATTAAGTAGAGTGTAAGCCTGGGGACCGATGACCTCAGCAGTTTGGTCCCATAGGAACTTACCACAACTTTCCATTTTTTTTTCTTTTTTTTTTTTCTAACAAAATTTCATCGGACGACTTCAAAACTAAGCCACATCGCAGCAGAGCGGAGAATCGGAGGGCAGGACGGATGCGATCGCAATTTATGCGTTCGTCCACAGCCAGTTGTCCATTGGTGGCTTTCAAGATATGGTCTTGTACACTTGCTGCGCACCTAGAATAATATCTTGCAAATGAGCTTTTAGCATCGTGACTCAGACATGTATTCCACGAACAACGTAGCGGGAAACATGTTAATGCGGCGAATTTCCTTCGTGTGTTGCGCACGATGCGAGAAATATTTATGTTTTATCCACTTCTGTGACAAGTTTCAAGCCACTGACTGCGGAAACGCTAAAAAATAGAAGATTAGTTACGATTACGCAATAATACACTTTAGGTTTACTTGTGTACTATGAATCACGATAAAATAAGTGCCAATACATTATAATAAGGACCAATTTGATTTACTCAAAAAAGGCAAAGAAAACTGTTTAGATTATCAGAATGTTGTCAGATATGAGGATAAAATATCAAACGAAAGAAAGTCACAACCAAGAATCGTACACGCACCAGCGGTTTGATAACCTAATGCCTTGATCAATTATTTTTTACTTTTTTATGTTTTTGTGTTGATAGTAGCAAGCCTACCGCTTATGCAGTATGTTTGTAGCAGACTGAAGAACATATGAATTGGGCCGGCTGTCATTATAAGTGCACTGCCATCATACACTGAAGAGCCAAAGAAACAGGTACACCTGCCGAATATCGTGTAGGGCCTCCGCGAGCACGCACAAGTGCCGCAACACGACGTGGCATGGACTCGACTAATGTCTGAAGTAGTGCTGGAGGGAACTGACACCATGAACCCTGCAGGGCTGTCCACCAATCCGTAAGAGTACAAAGGGGTGGAGATTTCTTCTCAACAGCACGTTGCAAGGCATCCCAGATATGTTCAACAATGTTTATGTCTGGTGAGTTTGGTGACCAGAAGTGTGTTTCTGGAGCCACTCTGTAGAAGTTCTGGACGTGTGGGGTGTCGCATTGTCCTGCTGCCGGCCGGTGTGGCCGTGCAGTTCTAGGCTCTTCAGTCTGGAACCGCGTGACCGCTACGGTCGCAGGTTCGAATCCTGCCTCGGGCATGGATGTGTGTGATGTCCTTAGGTTAGTTAGGTTTAAGTAGTTCTAAGTTCTAGGGGACTGATGACCACAGATGTTAAGTCCCATAGTGCTCAGAGCCATTTTGAGCCATTGTCCTGCTGGAATTGCCCAAGTCCGTCGGAAATCACAATGGACAAGAATGGATTCAAGTGATCAGACAGGATGCTTACGTACGTGTCACCCGTCAGAGTCGTATTTAGACGTTTCAGAGGTCCCAAATCACTCCAACTGCACACGCCCCACACCATTACAGAGCCTCTCCAGCTTGAACAGTCCTCTTCTGACATGCAGGGTCCATTGATTCATGAGGTTGTCTCCATACCCATACACGCCCTTCCGCTCGATACAATATGAAACGAGACTCGTCCGACCAGGTAACATGTTTCCAGTCATCAACAGTCCAACGTCGCTGTTGACGGGTCCAGGCGAGGCGTAAAGCTTTGTATCGTGCAGTCATCAAAGGCTCACGAGTGGGCCTTCGGCTCCGAAAGCCCATATAGATGATGTTTCGTTGAATGATTCGCACGCTGACACTTGTTGATGGCCATCATTGAAATCTGCAGCAATTTGCGGAAGGGTTGTACTTCTGTCACGTTGAACGATTCTCCTCAGTCGTGGTTGCTCCCTTTCGTGCAGGATCTTTCTCTGGCCGCAGCGATGTCGGAGATTTGATGTTTTACCAGATTCCTAACATTCACGGTACACTCGTAAAAGCCGGCCGGAGTGACCGTGCGGTTCTAGGCACTACAGTCTGGAGCCGAGCGACCGCTACGGTCGCAGGTTCGAATCCTGCCTCGGGCATGGATATGTGTGATGTCCTTAGGTTAGTTAGGTTTAATTAGTTCTAAGTTCTAGGCGACTGATGACCTCAGAAGTTAAGTCGCATAGTGCTCAGAGCCATTTGAACCTTTTGAACACTCGTGAAATAGTCGTACGGGGAAGTCCCCACTTCATGGCTACCTCGGAGATGCTGTGTCACAACGCTCGTGCACTGGCTATAGCACCACATTCAAAACTCACTTAAATCTTGGTAACCTGCCATTGTAGCAGCAGGAACCGGCCTAACAAATGCGCCAGACGTTTGTTGTCTTATACAGCCGTTGCCGACCGCAGCGCCGTATTCTGCCTCTTTACGTATCTCTGTACGCCCGCAGCTCGTGGTCTAGGGGTTAGTGTTGCTGCCTCTGGATCACGGAGTCCCAGGTTCGATTCCCGTCCTGTTTGAGGATTTTCTCTGCCTGGGGACTGGGTGTTCGAGTTGTCCTCATCATTTCATCATCATTTGTGACAGTTGCGAGATTGGATTGAGTTAAAAACTGCACTGTGTAAAAATTGGGACTACGTACGGGCGATGATGACCGCCCAGTTGAGCGCTGCACAAACCAAACATCATCATCGTATCTCTCTATTTGAAATATGCATGCCTATACCAGTTTCTTTGGCGCTTCAGTATATAAAAGTACGCTTTTCGCAAAATTTTTAAAGCCCAAAGGCACATACTATCCACCGATTCTTACTGAAAGGAACAGAAGTGAGAGAGTTGTTTATTTTGTTGGCAATTGTCTTGGCGAACCACAGTTATGCTCTTTGTTTCGTGCGTTGCATCAATGATACAGTCAAGGGTCATTATGAGAAATCATTCACGAAGCCGATGATGTTTATGATCAGAGAGCACAAGTGTTAAACAAATAACAAGAACATAATAGTCGAGCCCGCATCTCGTGGTCGTGCGGTAGCGTTCTCGCTTCCCACGCCCGGGATCCCGGGTTCGATTCCCGGCGGGGTCAGGGATTTTCTCTGCCTCGTGATGGCTGGGTGTTGTGTGCTGTCCTTAGGTTAGTTAGGTTTAAGTAGTTCTAAGTTCTAGGGGACTGATGACCATAGATGTTAAGTCCCATAGTGCTCAGAGCCATTTGAACCATAATAGTCGAGGAACGGAGTCACCCATCAGATTAACACAACAGGCACTACTCTAACAAAATTTATATTTGTGGAGCTCCACAGCCTCTAGTTAATTAACAAACGTAAATATGGTCCGTAGTAGGTTGTAATGTGATTTTTTATTTTATCGTGCGATTAGCTAATTTCGACTACTTGTCATTGTCAAGTGCCTGTAAAACCAACGTCGAAAAGCACTACATTGTTTGCATACATCGCCTGGTATAAATAACACTGCACACACCTCACATTAAGATAAAACATTACTGCACAAATTTTTTAAAATCACAATCGAATGCTACCTAGAAGGCGAAATTCCTCGAAAAAAGACCTCAAGAGCACTGAACGCATAGTATAAACAACACTAAATGATGCTAGTAGAATATTATCATATCATTACTAATAACTCTCAGGAGCTCTGTTCCTGCTGTACCATACCGCTTACTAAACAGCTTATTTAATGTATTTTTTATGTGAATTGAATGTGGAGGGCACTGATGCTCAAATCGTTACAGGCACTGAAAGCTGACTAAAGTCGGAGATAAACTCAGCCAAAATTTTTGCGAAGACTCTAACGGTGTTCCGAAAGGATAGGCGGTTTGTTGCTGTTAGAAGTAGTTTATCTTGTCGCGAAATTGAAGTAGATAGTTCCCGTGAGTTAGTATGGGCAGAGGTCATTGTTGGCAACCGGAATAAAATAATAATTGGATCCTTTTACCGACCTCCCAATCCGGATGAAACAGTTGCTGAAAGGTTCAAAGAAAACTTGATTTCAAACACGTACCCTACTCATACGATTATAGTTGGTGGTGACTTTAATTTACCCTCGATATGTTGGCGAAAATACATATTTAATTCCGGAGGTACGTATAAAACATCATCCGAAATTGTGCTAAACACTTTCTCTGAAACTTATTTCGAGCAGTTAGTTCATGAGCCCACGCGAGTAGTAAACGGTTGTGAAAACACAATTGACCTGTCAGCAACAAATAATCCTGAGTTAATAACGAGCATCGAAACGGATACAGGGATTAGTGAACAAAGGGTGTTCGTAGCGAGACTGAATATTATAACCGTCAAATCCCCCATAAATAAACGAAAAATAAACCTTCTCAAAAAAAGCAGACAAAAACTCACTTGCCGCCTTCCTGAGAGACAATCTCCACTCCTCCCAAATTAATAATATAAGTGCAGACCTGATGTGGATTGAATTCAAAGAAATAGTATCGGCAGCAATTGAGCGATTTATACCAAACAAATTAACAAACGACGGAGCTAATCCTCCTTGGTACACAAAACGGGTCAGAACACTGTTGCAGAAGCAACGAATCAAACATTCCAAATTGAAACAGTCGCAAAATCCCCAGGATTGGCGATCTTTAACAAAAGCTCGAAATTTAGCGCGGAATTCAATGCGAGACGCTTATAATAGTTTCCACAACAAAACTTTGTCTCGAAACCTGCCAGAAAATCCAGAGATTCTGGTCGTATGTGAAGTATATTAGCGGCGAGAAACAATCGATGCCTTCTCTGCGCTATAGCAATGGAGATACTATCCAAGACAACGCTGCCAAAGCAGAGTTACCAAACACAGCCTTCCGAAATGCCGTCACAAAAGAAGATGAAGTAAATATTCCAGAATTCAAATCAAGAACAGCTGTCAACATTAGTAACGTAGAAATAAATATCCTCGGTGTAGTGAAGCAACTTAAATCTCCTAATAAAAGCAAGTCCTCTGGTCCAAACTGCTTACCAACTAGATTCCTTTCAGATTATGCTGATGCATTAGCTCCATACTTAACAATCATATACAACCGTTCGCTCGACGAAAGATCCGTACCCAAAGACTGGAAAGTTGCACAGGTCAGACCAATATTCAAGAAAGGTAGTAGGAGTAATCCACTAAATTACAGGCCCATATCATTAACGTCGATATGTAGCAGGATTTTGGAACATATATTGTGTTCGAACATTATGAATTACCTCGAAGAAAACTGTCTGTTGACAAACAGTCAATATGGACTTAGAAAAAATCGTTCTTGAGAAACACAACTAGCTCTTTTTTCGCATGAAGTGTTGAGTGCTATTGACAAGAGATTTCAGATTGATTCCGTATGTCTGGATTTCCGGAAGGTTTTTGGCACTGTAGTACACAAGCGGCTTGTAGCGAAATTGCGTGCTTATGGAATATCGTCTCAGTTATGTGACTCGCCTAGCGGGTTAGCCGCGTGGTTTAAGGCATCTCGTCACGGTCCGCGCGGCAGCCCCCGTTGGAGGTTCGAGTCCTCCCTCGGGCATGGGTTTGTGTGTTGTCTTTAGCGTAAGTTAGTTTAAGTTAGATTAAGTAGTACGTAAGCTTAGGGACCGATGACCTCAGCAGTTAGGTCCCATAAGACCTTACCACAAATTTCAATTTTTATTGTGACTTGATTTGTGATTTCCTGTCAGAGAGCTCACAGTTCGTAGTAATTGACGGAAAGTCATCGGGTAAAACAGAAGTGATTTCTGTCGTTCCCCAAGGTAGTGTTATAGGCCCTTTGCTGTTCCTTATCTATATAAACGATTTGGGAGACAATCTGAGCAACCGTCTTAGGTTGTTTGCAGATGACGCTGTCGTTTATCGACTAATAAAGTCATCAGAAGATCAAAACAAATTGCAAAATGATTTAGAAAAGATATCCGAATGGTGCGAAAATTGACAGTTGAGACTACATAACGAAAAGTGCTAAAAAAATCCGCTAAACTTCGGTTACACACAAATCAGTCAAATCTAAAGGCCGTTAATTCAACTAAATACATTACGAACAATTTAAATTGGAAGGAACACGTAGCAAATTTTGTGGGGAATGCTAAGCAAAGACTGCATTTTATTGACAGGACATTTAGAAAATGTAAAAGATCTACTAAGGAGACTGCCTACACTATGCTTGTCCGTCCTCTTTTAGAATACTGCTCTGCAGTATGGGATCCTTACCATATAGGATTGACGGAGTACATAGAAAAAGTTCAAAGAAAGGCAACACGTTCTCTATTATCGCGAAATATGGGGGAGAGTTTCACTGAAATGATACAGGATTTTGGCTGGACATCATTAAAGCAAAGGCGTTTTCCGTTGCGACGGAATCTTCTCACGAAATTCCAATCACCAACATTCTCCTCCGAATGCGAAAATATTTTGTTGACACCAACCTACATGGCGAGAAACGATCTCCAAGATAAAATAAGGGAAATCAGAGCTCTTACGGAAAGATATAGGTGTTCGTTCCTTCCGCGCGCTATACGAGATTGGAATAATAGAGAATTGTAAAGGTGGCAAGAAGCCCCTTCTGCTAGGCACTTGAATGTTATTTGCAGAGTAGCCCTGTAGATGTAGATGTACTCGTAGATATAGAAAAAGGAAAGGAATGATATCAGCTACATCATGATGAGCTGACGTCGCTCTGATAGATGCACTGAGCATGAAAAAAAAAACGTTAATAATGCGAACATTATTAACTTTGCGCCCCATATCATATCAATAAAAATGTTTGATTTTAGACGTTCTTTCGATGTATAGCACTGAAAATACGATTTTCCACTATCAATTTTAACTTCGGTTTTTTTTTCAGAAACTAGGGGTATCTGTTCGGAGGCCAGACAAACATGTGGATCCTGAAGAGGGGCAGCAGCCTTTTCAGTAGTTGCGGGGGAAACAGTCTGGATTACTGACTGATCGGGTCTTGTAACATTAACCAAAACAGCCTTCCTGTGCTGCTACTGCGAACGGCTGAAAGCTAGGGGAAACTACAGCCGTAATATTTCCCGGGGGCATGTAGCTTTAGTGTATGGTTAAATGATGATGGCGTCCTCTTGTGTAAAATATTCCTATTCCGAAGGTAAAATAGTCCCCCATTCGGATCTCCGGGCGGGGACTACCAAGGAAGACGTCGTTATCAGGAGAAACAAAACTGGCGTTCTACGGATCGTGGAATGTCAGATCACTTAATCGGGTAGGTAGGTTAGAAAATTTAGAAAGCGAAATGGATAGGTTAATGTTCGATAGAGTGGGAATTAGTGAACTTCGGTGGCAGGAGGAACAAGGCTTCTGGTCAGGTGAATATAGGGTTATAAATACAAAATCAAATAGGGGCAATGCAGGAGTAGGTTTAATAATGAGTAAAAAAAATAAAAGCACGGATAAGATACTATGAACAGCATAGTGAACGCATTATTGTAGCCAAGACAGACACGAAGCCCACGCCTACCACAGTAGTAAAAGTGCATTATGCCAAATAGCTCCGCAGATGATGAAGAGATTGAAGCTTAACTTAATCATAGCTAACATTTGGTTTAAGAATCATGAAAGAAGATTGTATACGACGTCCTCGATGCAGGAAATTTTCCCACTTCAACTTATTTATACAGTCTAACAAACTGCGCCGCACGGTTTGGGGCGTCATGACACGTACTGCGCGGCACCTCCCGTCAGAGGTTCGAGTCCTTCCTCGGGCATTGGTGTGTGTGTGTTGTTCTTACCATAAGTTAGTTTAAGCAGCGTGTAATTCTAGGGACCGATGACCTCAGCAGTTTGGTCCCTTAGGAATTCACACACTTTTTTAAGATTGTATACGTGGAAGACGCCTGGAGATACTGACTGATTTCAGATAGATTATATAATGGTAAGACAGAGATTTAGCAACCAGCTTTTAATTTGTAAGACAATTCCAGAGACAGATGTGAATTCTGACCATAATTTACTGGTTATGAACTGTAGATTAAAACTGAAGAATGTGCAAAAAGGTAGGAATCTAAGGAGATGGGATCTGGATAAACTGAAGGAACCAGAGGTTGTAGAGAGTTTCAGAGAGAGCATTAGGGAACAAAAATATAAAAATGCAGTAAATGAAGCAGGCGAAAAGGAATACGAACATCTAAAAACTGAGATCGACAGGAAGTGCAAAATGGCTAAGCAGGAATCCTAGAGGACAAATGTAAAGATGTAGAAGAATATACCACTAGGGGTAAGATAGCCGGCCGGTGTGGCCGAGCGGCTCTAGGCGCTTCCGTTTGGAACCGAGCGACCGCTACGTTCGCAGGTTCGAATCTTGCCTCGGGCATGGATGTGTGTGATGTCCTTAGGTTAGTTAGTTTTAAGTAGTTCTAAGTTCTGGGGGACTGATAACCTTAGCAGCTAAGTCCCATAGTACTCAGAGCCATTTGAACCATTTAGGGATAGGATATATACTGCCTACAGGAAAATTAAAGAGACCTTTAGTGAAAAGAGAACCACCTGTATGAAAATCAAGAGCTCAGATGGAAAACCAGTCCTTAGCAAAGAAGGGAAACCAGAAACGCGGAAGTAGTATATAGAGGGTCTATACAAGGGCGATGTACTTGAGGACAATATTATGGATATGGAAGAGGATTTAGATGAAGATGAAATGGGAGATATGATACTGCGTGAAGAATTTGATAGCGCACTGAAAGACCTGAGTCGAAACAAGGCCCCAGGAGTAGACAACATTCCATTAGAACTACTGATAGACTTGGGAGAGCAAGCCACGAGAAAACTATCATCTGGTGAGCAAGATGTATGAGACAGGCGAAATACCCTCAGACTTCAAGAAGAATATAATAATTCCGAAGCCAAAGAAAACAGTTGTTGACAGGTGCGAAAATTACCGAACTATCCGTTTAATAAGTCACAGCTGCAAAATACTAACACGAATTCTTTACAGGCGAATGGAAAAACTGGAAGAACAGTTTGAATTCCGTAGAAATGTAGGAACATGCGAGGCAATACTGACCCTACGACTTATCTTAGAAGAAAGATTAAGGAAAGGCAAACCTACGTTTCTAGCATTTGTAAACTTAGAGAAAGCTTTTGACAATGTAGGCTGGAATACCCTCCTTCAAATTTTGAAGGTGGCAGGGGTAATATACAGGCAGCGAAAGTCTATTCACGATTTGTGTAGAAGCTATAAGAGTAGAGGGGCATGAAAGGAAAGCACTGGTTGGGAAGGGAGTGAGACAGGGATGTAGCCTATCCACAATCTTATTCAGTCTGTATCTTGGAGCAAGCAGTAAAGGTGCAAAAGAAAAATTTAGAGTAGGAATTAAAATCCAGGAAGAAGAATCAAAAATTTTGACGTTTCCCGATGTCAAAGGATCTAGAAGAGCCGTTGAACGGAATGGACAGTGTCCTCAATGGAAGATATAAGATGAACATCAACCAAAGCAAAACGAGGATAATGAAATGTAGTCTAATTAAATCTGGTGATGCTGAGGGAATTAGATTATGAAATGAGAGACTTTAAGTGGTAGATGAGTTTTGCTATCTGGGGGGCAAAATAACTGATGACGGTCGAAGTAGAAAGGATAACAAATGTAGACTGGTTATGGGAAGGAAAGCGTTTCTTAAGAAGAGAAATTTGTTAGCATCGAGTATAGAATTAAGTGACGAAGTTTTTTCTGAAAGTATTTGTCTGGAGTGTAACTATGTATGGGAATGAAACATGAACTATAAATAGTTTAGACAAGAAGAGAATAGAAGCTTTAGAAATGTGGTGCTACAGAAGATTGCTGAAGATAACATGGGTAGTTCATGTAACTAATGAGGAGGTACTGAATGGAATTTGGAAGAAGAGAAATCTGTGGCACAACTTGACTAGAAGAAGGGACCGGTTGGTTGGTTGGACACATTCTGAGGCATCAAGGGATCACCAATTTAGTATTGGAGGGAAGCATGGAGCTTAAAAATCGTAGAGGGAGAGGCAGGAGGTGAATACACTAAGAAGATTCAGAAGCATGTAGGTTGCAGTAAGTACTGGGAGATGAAGAAACTTGCACAGGATAGCATAGCATGGAGAGCTGCATCAAACCAGTCTCTGGGCTGCAGACCTGAACAACAACAACAATAGATAATGTCTAGCAAAATTCCGAAACAAGCATCTCTTTGTTTTCAGTGCAGAACGTCCTTCCGAAACTCCATCAAACCATGTCATGCCCTTTCCTTGTTAGCAATGTACACTAGTGGCCATTAAAATTGCTACACGAGGAAGATATGCAGATGATATACGGGTATTCATTGGACAAATATATTATACTAGAACTGACATGTTATTACATTTTCACGCAATTTGGGTGCATAGATCCTGAGAAATCAGTACCCAGAACGACCACCTCTGGCCGTAATAACGGCCTTCATACGCCTGGGCATTGAGTCAAACAGAGCTTGGATGGCGTGTACAGGTACAGCTGCCCATGCAGCCTCAACACGATACCACAGTTCGTCAAGAGTAGTGACTGGCGTATTGTGACGAGCCAGTTGCTCGGCTACCATTGACCAGACGTTGTCACTTGGTGAGAGATCTGGAGAATGTGCTGGCGAGGGCTGCAATCGAACATTTTCTGTATCCAGAAAGGCCCATACAGGACCTGCGACATGCGGTCGTGCATTATCCTGCTGAAATGTAGGGTTTCGCTGGGATCGAATGAAGCGTAGAGGCACGGGTCGTAATACATCTGAAATGTAACGTCCACTGTTCAAAGTGCCGTCAATGCGAACAAGAGGTGACCGAGACGTGTAACGAATGGGAGCCCATACTATCACGCCGGGTTATAGGCCAGTATGGCGATGACGAATACACGCTTCCAATGTGCGTTCACCGCGATATCGCCAAACACGGATGCGACCATCAGGATGCTGTAAACAGAACGTGGATTCATCCGAAAAAATGACGTTTTGCCATTCGTGCATCCAGGTTCGTCGTTGAGTACACCATCGCAGGCGCTCCTGTTTGTGATGCAAGGGTGACCGCAGCCATGGTCTCCGAGCTGATAGTCCATGCTGCTGCAAACGTCGTCGAACTTTTCGTGCAGATGGTTGTTGTCTTGCAAACGTCCCCATCTGTTGACTCAGGGATCGAGACGTGGCTGCACGATCCGTTACAGCCATGCGGATAAGATGCCTGTCATCTCGACTGATAGCAATACGAAGCCGTTGGTATCCAGCACGGCGTTCCGTATTACCCTCCTGAACCCAGCGATTCCATATTCTGCTAACAGTCATTGGATCTCGACGAACGCTAGCAGCAATGTCGCGATACGATAAACCGCAATCGCGAAAGGCTACAATCCGACCTTTAGCAAAGTCGGAAACGTGATGGTACGCATTTCATCACAACAACGTTTCGCCAGGCAACTGCAGTTTGTGTATGAGAAATCTGTTGTAAACTTTCCTCATGTCAGCACGTTGTAGGTGTCACCACCGGCGCCAACCTTGTGTGAATGCTCTGAAAAACTAATCATTGGCATATCACAGCATCTTCTTCCTGTCGGTTAAATTTCGCGCCTGTAGCACGTCATCTTCGTGGTGTAGCATTTTTAATGGCCAGCAGTGTAGTAATGTAGATACTGGACCGACCATACATAGCCTTGTGTTTCCTGCTGTGTCTGTCGCCTTTCGCTGTCTTCCTTATTCGTCAGCTGTAGCTGCCGTGCACGGTGACATCATCGCAGGTGAGGAGGTTTTTCCCCGACCATTTATTACACAGCGCGGAACGTCCCGCCCCGGTGTAGGAAGCGCGGTCAGGCCGGGCCGCTGTGGAGGCGCCGGCGCGCGCTCGCGGCTGGGGCGCGCGGCGAACGGCGAGGCTGTCGTTGTCTGGAGTGACGCATGCGGCGGGAACTCGCGTTAGCATCCGGCGCGCGGCGCCGGGTTGCGCGCGATTGATCGCCGACAATGAATCTCTCGCCCGGCGACGAGCGCGACCCGTATTTCAGCCTCGCAGGCGGCACGGCGCGGGCCGCGGGCCGTGGCTGGCTGCCGGGCCATTCGGCGCCAGCTGCGCGACGCCTCGGCCGCCACTTTGTCCTGCGAAACAGCCAGAGACGACACCGGAGCAGTTCGCTGCGGTACCAGCAGGAGCTCGAAATACATATTTAACAATGCTAAGGGGAGACAGTGGCAGAAATAATGAAAAATTTACAAATTATTTTTATTTGCTTATTTGATAGTAAATATAATGAGATTATTATCCCAAATTTTTTCCTTGAAATTCGAACTACAAATGGCATAAAAAAATTACAACCGTAAGCAGTGTGGGATCCGTACCAGATAGGGTTGATAGAAGATATAGAGAAGATCCAACGGAGAGCAGCGCGCTTCGTTACAAGATTATTTAGTAATCGGGAAAGCGTTACGGAGATGATAGATAAACTCCAGTGGAAGACTCTGCAGGAGAGACGCTCAGTAGCTCGGTTCGGGCTTTTGTCAAAGTTTCGAGAACATACCTTCACCGAAGAGTCAAGCAGTATATTGCTCCCTCCTACGTATATCTCGCGAAGAGACCATGAGGATAAAATCAGAGAGATTAGAGCCCACACAGAGGCATACCGACAATCCTTCTTTCCACGAACAATACGAGACTGGAATAGAAGGGAGAACCGATAGAGGTACTCAAGGTACCCTCCGCCACACACCGTCAGGTGGCTTGCGGAGTATGGATGTAGATGTAGATGTAGATGCAGATGTAATGCGCCAAGCTTGCTTTTCAATGTACCAAATGGAGGAAAAATTTTATTGCAGAATTTGGCCTGTGAACCTACAAAATATAGTTTTAGAAGGCTGCGATTTTTTGTATACATAACAGCAGTGTTGTAAAGAAGGCTGTGGAGCCATTTTCTGGTTCAATCAGTGTGGTATAGAAGGCTGTGGAGTGTTGTAAACATTGTTTTGTGCTGATCAGTGGAATTCGAGTGATGCTTGATTTATTGTGCCGTTCTTTGTGCAAGGTTGAATCTGTTGATCCCTTTTTACAATTCCTAGGCCTGGTAAAGTATTTAAAAATATAGTAAGTCCCATATTTCCAATGTAAAGCGAAAAACTGACATTGAGGTTAGGGTCGGGCCTGCAGATGCAAACATTAGCTTGTCTCCAAGTGCATCTAAAATAAAACTTGGGATAGGGATTGTGTCAGGAGAAACAAATCATGACAGAAATACAGGTTTCAGAATTGTGGATCTGGAAATGGTGGCAGAAGCACTTAGAAAAGCCTGCAAATGCTCTGTTTGTGGAGGAAATGTGGATTTGGTTGATGATGGAAAGAGAGAAGGTTTGGTTTGCACATTGCACATTTTGTGTCAAAACTGTGATGCTGACAGATCATTCAAGACATCAAAGGTCAGTAATAGAATCTATGAAGCCAATATGAGATTTGATTATTGACTAGATGGTGGAAGCCTTTTATGTGGTATTATGAACATGCCTGGTCCTCCCCTAAAATTTCCTGCAAAGAATACTGCTCTCCTCAAGTATGTGAAGAGAGCATGAAAATGGCAGTCCTGGAGGCAATTCAAGAAAATTGTGAAGCAACTAATAGCCACGATATAGCAGTTTTCTATGACAGTTCCTGGATGAAGAGGGGGCATACTTCACTGCATGGAGTTTCAACAATCATTAGTACCAACACTGGAAAAGTATTAGACTTAGAGGTGATGTCTAAATATTGTTCTTCATGTTCCTTGCACAAGAAATATATTGATGCAGGTAAAGAAACAGAATGGCAAGAAGCCCATAAAGCTGTTTGTAGCAGAAATTATGCAAGCTCCAGTGGTGGGATGGAAGCTGCAGGTATGAAATTCATTTTCCATAGACTTTTGCAAAAGTATGGAGTAAGATACGTACAGTGTTTAGGAGATGGAGACTCTAGTGCTTTCAAGAATGTAGTTGAAAGTCAGTCCTATGGAAAAGATTGCACTGTTGAGAAACTGGAGTGCTTAGGCCATATTCAGAAGAGGATGGGTGGACAACTCCAAAGACTTTTTGTAGAAAATAAAGGCAAGCTACTAGAGGATGGGAAGCCACTGGTAGGTAAAAACAGACAAACAAAGAAGAGAACTGACAGCCTACAAGTCTATTACGGTGCTGCAATTAAAAGTAACCTCACAAGCTTCGACAGTATGAGGAAAGCAGTATGGGCTATTTGGTTTTATTACTTGTCGAGAGACACTACACCTCAACATGGCCTCTTTTCTAATGAATGGTGCAAATTTTTGAAAAGTAAGGAAAGTGGGGAAGCCTATACCCATAAAAATAACCTTCCTTATGAGGTTTCAGTGGCCATTAAACCAACATTTAGAGCACTGGCTTCACCAGAACTGCTAGAAAAATGTCTGCATGGGGAAACACAGAACCCAAATGAAAGTTTCAGTGCTCTTATTTGGAAAAGATGTCCAAAGACTGTGTTTGTTTCCAATTTGGTGGAGACGATTTCTGCTTTGGAAGCTGCAGCAGTGTTTAATGGGCTTTACACCTGGAGTCTTCACTGAGCAGATACTGCAGATCATCGATAAGCAAAGAATCGCGAAGGTGGAGACTTCAGTTCAGAACATACAAAAAATTACTAGGCAAAGGAGCAGAGAAGCTAAAAGAGCTGTAGAGGATGATGAGGATGAAATGGAATATTGATTTGAGCAGTTTTTTATTTTTTAAATTCATCCAAACTTTAAAATGATTTTCCTTCAACTTAAGGTTTTCTGCTTTCAGGAACACATATATCAGAAACTACTGGAAGGATTGCAATGAAATTTGGCACACTTATTCTTTTACTTTGAAACAATATTTAAGTGGAACAAAATTTTAATCGAGATATTATACACAGTTTTGTGGTTGATAATATATTGAAAAGTTTGCTTGTAAAAAATGTTTGAATCCAAAATATCACAGAAAATAATAGCATTAATTTACCAAAAAGTTACTGCACTTAATTGTACACCTACTAGTGTAGATTACTCAACCATTAAAAAAATTTGGCAAATTTGCCTCGAAATTATGAAAAAGTGTACCTTAAAATAATAATGCAATAAAAAATTCAAAATTATCTCACTGCATTAGGTTGTTATTAAAAATTCTGATTTTTTAAAAAAAATCATAGTAGATCTCTATACATAAGTGCGCAAAATTTCAATGAGATTGAACAAAAAATGGCAAAGATATGGATTTACAAAAATATCAGTGCAAGCCTGCCACCGTCTCCCCTTAAAGCCGTCCCCTCGCGACAACTCACCTGGATGAAGATCTGGTGACGTTACAGCGTGGAATTCGGGGCCAACGACATATACGAGCCCTGACGTCACACTAGTCGGCTTGTCCAGCACACTTCGTGAACGCTCGGCTCCCTGCAAGGACCACAGGAAATCAATATTTAATTGAAAAGGTACCCACTGAAGGTCTTAATTTTTTCGTGTGCTATCGAGAACTTGCATGCGTTTAAATACGCTGTCAAGAATTATTGAATTCGTCTGAAATAGTTAGTCGCTCCGACCGGAGGTGGGTGCTGGCATTCGTAAGACCCGCAGCGTCAGTGGCGTACGCGCCGCAGCCTGTCTTTCTCGTGTGCCTCCGTGGAATTCCACTTTCCGCTACAATGCGAGGTGAAATAAAGAATCTGGCAAGTCGGACTTTCTACCTCGTGGAGAGGAACGCGGGCAATCAGATTTGACATTCTTGTACGTCACATGCAGGACGTATCAACCGCCACATTATATGCCGTTAAACGTAGGCTGACCAGATTTCAAGGGAAAAAAACGGGACACTTGTGTTTACTGAATGTAGCTCCATCTTTTGGCGGAGTGTGGGACTACGGCTGTTCAGTGTTCAATAAAAACAATACCAATCGCCTTTATATAGGTTTATTTCTAGGCAGCCAGTTTCGACGTCGTAGTAGGAATTTACAGCGACACGGAACAGGTTGTGAGGTCATCTTTGGCCTCGGGTTTGAATGTATGGTGTGACAGTTTCTGACTGTTGTCCAAAGAGCACGTATGGCAGTAATAGCTATTACGAGACCAGTTAAAGGCGCTGCTATATTTGTAACTCGAAGGTTACTAGATTGGAGCAGTTTCGGCCTGAATATGACGTAGTGTAACGTCGAAATTGGTTGCCTAGAAATAAACCTATATAACGGCAATTGGTATTGTTTTTATTGAACTTGTGTTTACGGCTAACGTCATTACTACACCTGCGCTTACCTTTCTTGTCAGTTACCGCGATTTTCTGAAATCGATAAATAGGCCTATGACGAGGAGGCAGCTGGAAACCCGTGGCAAGAATCCATCTTCATTTTGTGAATTGAAAAGGGAAATGTAGGTACAGTACACGTAAATAAAATCCTTTTCTTCAGAAATAAGAAAGACCGATATACTTTTTTATTGTAATACCTTGGATATATTTTGTGGAACGTTCAGTCACTTACTAGGTACTTAGGTTCAATTTGTAAGTTCTAAAAACTTTGTATAACTAATCAGTAATCAGATATAAATTACACATTTCATACTAAAATTTAAGATATCGTTTGACTGCATATTGTCACATTTCATTAATATTTGTTCCATAGATCATGAATACATTTCATAATGATGTGGAACGTGTCAGCTTAACGTAAGTTTTCTTTACACAGTATAATTGAGTAGAAGGAACTGTCATTGAGAAATTCTTTTTATTTGTTTTTAAATGCTGGTTGACTACCTACCAAACTTTTAGTGCTATTTGACTAATGACCAAAGTTTTTTGTGCCAACATAATTTGCCCCTTTCTGTGCCAAAGTCAGATTTAACCCAGAACAAACAAAGATCATCCTTTCTTCTAGCGTTGTAGCTATGCACTTTACTATTATTTTTGAATTGGGTTATTAATAACATATTTCATAAGTGAATATATCTATTGCGAAGGTACTATAATATCCCAAATTCCTTAAATAAATGTCTGTAAGATAGTCGTGGGTGGGCTCCAGTTATTATTCTGATTACGTGCTTTTGTGCAATGAATACTTTTTCTTTTAATGAGGAATTACCCCAAAATATGATGTCATACGAAAACAGTGAATTGGCAGAGAACCACTTAATACTTTTCTTTAAGACATTATTTACAACTTCCTCATGTGATTCTTCTATTTAGGTGCAATTACTGTACTTGTATCATCAGGTAAAAGAACTAGCTTTGAATCTTCATGAATACAGAGTGGCAAGTCATTAATATCTGTATATAAACGACATAGTAGACAAATGGGAAGTTCCATGACACTTTTCGCGGATGATGCTGTTGTATACAGGGAAGTCGCAACGCTAGAAAATCGTTAACGAAATGTGGGAAGTCCTGCTGAGGGTCGACACTTGGTACAGGGAGCTGCAGTTGACTCTCAACATCACCAAGTGTAGCTTATTATGTACACAGGGACAGAAAGACTCGTTACTGTATGATTATACGATTGTAGAACAATCACTGGTAGCAGTTACTTTCATTAAGTATTTATGCATATACGTAAGGGCCGATTTAAAATGGAACGACCATGTAAAGCTAATCGCAGGAAAGGCATATGCCAGACTGAGAAGCACAGGAAGAAGCCTCAGGAAATTTAGTCTATCTATAGGCAGTTTTAAAAAAACTCGTTTGACCAATACTTGAATATCGCTCGTCAGTATGGGATCCGTACCAGATAGGATAGATAGAGGAAATAGAGAAGATCCAAAGAAGAGCAGCGCATTTCGTTCCAAGTTCATTTAGGAAGCGGGAAAGCGTCACGGAGGTGACCAGTGGGAGACTGCAAAAGGTGTGTTCTGTGTCACAGTGGGGCTTATTGTTAAAGTTACGACAGTGTACGTTCCTACAAGAGTCAACAAATACAGGGTGTTTCCGTAAGACCGTCAAAAAATATAACAGTACATGGAGAATCCTCCACTGGACAAGTTGAGGAAGGGAACCTGGGTCCGGAGAAGCCAGCTTAAGGAGATCTGGAAGTAAACTTGTCAACCGCTTCGTCTAACTTTGCTGTTTCCCAGCTTATTTACAACTAACATGCGTACAAGTTTACACGTACTATGCTGTTTATTTACATGTACATTTTTAATCTCCTGCAAGGAAACAAGGAGGACGGCCATGATTACTAGGAAGCCGTGATGCACGTTTTGTTTGCTTTACTTGTCCTTGAGGCGGCTCTGTTGAATCGTATTTACATTGTCTCATGACAGAACGTGCTATGAATCAATGACAGACCCATTCATTACTCAGTGCTATTTGGAGACATACAGTACAATATCATGGAGTAGTTGTTGTTGTTACTGTGGTTTCAGTCCTGAGACTGGTTTGATGCAGCTCTCCATGCTACTCTATCCTGTGTAAGCTTCTTCATCTCCCAGTACTTACTGCAATCTACATCCTTTTGAATCTGCTTGGTGTATTCATCTCTTGGTCTCACTCTACGATTTTTACCCTCCACGCTGCCCTCCAATGCTAAATTTGTGATGCCTTGATGCCTTAGAACAAGTCCTACCAACCGGTTCCTTCTTCTTGTCAAGCTGTGCCACAAATTCTTCTTCTCCCCAATTCTATTCAATACCTCCTCATTAGTTATGTGATCTACCCCTCTAATCTTCAGCATTCTTCTGTAGCACCACATTTCGAAAGCTTCTATTCTCTTCTTGTCCAAACTATTTATCGTCCATGTTTCACTTCCATACATGGCTACAATCCATACAAACACATTCAGAAAAGACTTCCTCACACTTAAATTTATACTCGATGTTAACAAATTTCTCTTCTTCAGAAACGCTTTCCTTGCTATTACCAGTCTACATCTTATATCCTCTCTACTTCGACCATCATCAGTTATTTTGCTCCCCAAATAGCTAAACTCCTTTACTACTTTAAGTGTCTCATTTCCTAATCTAATACCCTCAGCATCACCCGACTTAATTCGACTACATTCCATTATCCTCGTTTTGCTTTTGTTGATGTTCGTCTTGTTGTTGTTGTTGTGGTCTTAAGTCCTGAGACTGGTTTGATGCAACTCTCCATGCTACTCTATCCTGTGCAAGCTTCTTCATTTCCCAGTACCTACTGCAGCCTACATCCTTCTGAATCTGTTTAGTGTATTCATCTCTTGGTCTCCCTCTATGATTTTTACCCTCCACGCTGCTCTCCAATACTAAATTGGTGATCCTTGATGTTCGTCTTATATCCTCCTTTCAAGACACTGTCCATTCCGTTCAACTGCTCTTCCAAGTCCTCTGCTGTCTCTGACAGAATTACAATGTCATTGGTGAACCTCAAAGTTTTTATTTCTTCTCCATGGATTTTAATACCTACTCCGAATTTTTCTTTTGTTTCCTTTACTGCTTGCTCAATATACAAACTGAATAACATCGGGGAGAGGCTACAACCCTGTCTCACTCCCTTCCCAACCGCAGCTTCCCTTTCACGCCCCTCGACTCTTATAACTGCCATCTGGTTGCTGTACAAATTGTTAATAGCCTTTCGCTCCCTATATTTCACCCCTGCCACCTTTAGAATTTGAAAGAGAGTGTTCCACTCAACATTGTCAAAAGTTTTCTCTAAGTCTACAAATGCTAGAAATGTAGGTTTGCCTTTCCTTAATCCATTTTCTAAGATACGTCGTAGCGTCAGTATTGCCTCACGTGTTCCAACATTTCTACGGAATCCAAACTGATCTTCCCCGAGGTCGGCTTCTTCCAGTTTTTCCATTCGTCTGTAAAGAATTCGTGTTAGCATTTTTTAGCTGTGGCTTATTAAACTGATAGTTCGGTAATTTTCACATCTGTCAACACTTGCTTTCTTTGGGATTGTAATTATTATATTCTTCTTGAAGTCTGAGGGTAGTTCGCCTGTCTCATACATTTTGCTCGCCAGATGGTAGAGTTTTGTCTGGGCTGATTCTCCCAAGTCTATCAGTAGTTCCAATGGAATGTTGTCTACTCCTGGGGGCCTTGTTTCGACTCAGGTCTTTCAGTGCTCTGACAAACTCTTCACGCAGTATTGTATCTCCCATTTCATCTTCATCTACATCCTCTTCCATTTCCATAATATTGTCCTCAGGTACTTATACTCCTTCCACCTTCCTGCTTTCCCTTCTTTGCTTATTACTGGGTTTCCATCTGAGCTCTTGATATTCATACAAGTGGCTCTCTTTTCTCCAAAGGTCTCTTTCATTTTCCTGTAGGCAGTATCTATCTTGCACCTAGTGAGATAAGCATCTACATCCTTACATTTGTCCTCTAGCCATTCCTGCTTAGCCATTTTGCACTTCCTGTCGATCTCATTTTTGAGACGTTTGTACTCCTTTTTGCCTGCTTCATTTACTACATTTTTATATTTTCTCCTTTCATCAATTAAATTCAATATTTCTTCTGTTACCCAAGGATTTCTTCTAGCCCACGTCTTTTTACCTACTTGGTCCTCTGCTGCCTTCACTACTCCATCCCTCAGAGCTACCCATTCTTCTTCTACTGTATTTCTTTCCCCCATTCCTGTCATTTGTTCCCTTACGCTCTCCCTGAAACTCTGTACAACCTCTGGTTTAGTCAGTGTATCCAGGTCCCATCTCCTTAAATTCCCACCTTTTTGCAGTTTCTTCAGTTTTAATCTACAGTTCATAACCAGTAGATTGTGGTCAGAGTCCACATCTGCCCCTGGAAATGTCTCACAATTTAAAACCTGGTTCCTAAATCTCTGTCTTACCATTATATAATCTATCTGATACCTTCTAGTATCTCCAGGGTTCTTCTATGTATACAACATTCTTTTATCATTCTTGAACCAAGTGTTAGCTATGATTAAGCTATGCTTTGTGCAAAATTCTACTAGACGGCTTCCTCTTTCATTTCTTACCCCCAATCTATATTCACCTACTATGTTTCCTTCTGTCCCTTTTCCTACTCTCGAATTCCAGTCACCCATGACTATTAAATTTTCGTCTCCGTTCACTACCTGAATAATTTCTTTTATCTCATCATACATTTCATCAATTTCTTCATCATCTGCAGAGCTAGTTGGCATATAAACTTGTACTACTGTAGTAGGCATGGGCTTCGTGTCTATCTTGGCCGCAATAATGCGTTCACTATGCTGTTTGTAGTAGCTTACCCGCACTCCTATATTTTTATTCATTATTAAACCTACTCCTGCATTACCCCGTATTTGATTTTGTATTTATAACCCTGTATTCACCTGACCAAAAGTCTTGTTCCTCCTGCCACCGAACTTCACTAACTCTCACTATATCTAACTTTAACCTATCCATTTCCGTTTTTAAATTTTCTAACCTACCTGCCCGATTAAGGGATCTGACATTCCACGCTCCGATCCGTAGAACTCCAGTTTTCTTTCTCCTGATAACGACGTCCTCTTGAGTAGTCCCCGCCCGGAGATCCGAATGGGGCACTATTTTACCTCCGGAATATTTTACCCAAGAGGACGCCATCATCATTTAACCATACAGTAAAGCTGCATGGAGTAGTTCCGATACGGTTGTGCAGACCTCACTGACATGCACCTAGTGTATGGGAATGCTCTCGCTGCTGACAAGCTGTACAGGGACCAGTTTTCCTAACAGGATCATCTGTCACGACGAGTCTTTATTTTTCTCGATCGAAGAATGCGGGAGACTGGTTCACTGTAGAGAAGAAACGAGGGACCTGGCAACGTGAGAACCACTCGCACACCTGATTTTGTACAGGAGGTGGTGGAGCGTGTTGCAGCGGACCCCACTACAAGTACACGGTGTACTCACGACAAATGGTCGCTGCACATCTAGCGTGTGGCGAGTACTTCACGAACAGCAATTACACCCATGTCATCCACAACGAGTTCATGCAATGCTTGTGGCTGACTTTGCACCAAGGGTCACATTGCTTCAGTGATTGCACCAACAACGGATTCATCGACCAGGCTTCCTTTGCATCGTGCCGTTCACTGATGAGGCCTTATTTAATGGTGATGGTATTTCGAACAGCAGCAGTAGCCCCGTGTAGGACGAGGAAAACCTCGCGCTGTAGTAGAGTCACACCATCAAGTACGTTTTGCTGTGAATATCTGGGCCGGAATTGTAGACGACAATCTCGTTGGGCCATATCTTATACCTGACCGTCTGTATGACCATCTGTACTTGAGATTCGTGCAAAGAGTTCTACCTGAGTTGTTGGAGAACGTACCCTTTTCTGTTCGTGAGAGGATGCAGATACAACATGACGGTGCACCGCCTCACTTCAGTGTGGATGTCCGCAACCATCTCAATGCTGGATTTCCTGGTCGCTCGGTTGTAAGGGCAGGTCCTATTCCAAGTCCTGAAAGGTCACCTGACCTCAGTCCCCTCGATTATTTCCTACGGGGATATCTAAAGTCACATTTGTATGATACCCCAGTGGATACGGAGACGGAATTAGTTGCCAGAATTGCAACTGCCTGTGATGTGATTCGAAACAGACCAGGGATATTTGTCAGGGTGCGTCAGAATCTTGTTCGCCGATGTCATGCTTGCATTGAGGCTGATGCCCGTCCGTTTCAGCACATTTTGTAAGATACAGTGCAAATGGAACGTTCATTGTGTCAGTGATGCTATTTGCAGTTGTCTGTAACTAATGTAAATAAAAAAGTAGACAGTAATGTGATTTATTGTTATTATCTCCTTAAGCTAGTTTCTCCGACCCCATGTTTCCCACCTCAAATTGTCCAGTGCAGCATCCTCTATATCCTGTTAAATTTTTGCATACTTTTCCTGGAACACCCGTATGTTGCCTCCTTTTACTTATATCTCGAAGAAGGACCGTGAAGTTAAAGTTAGAGTGACTCGATCCCACACGGAGGCTTGTCGGCAATCGTTCTTCCCGCGAACAACTCGCAGCCCGAACAGGAAAGGAGGCTACGGCGGTGCGCGAAGTACCCTCCACCACATCAGTGGCGGGTACAGAGAAACCTCAAGGAGGGGGCGCTAAAGATATTTTGAGCTACCTTTACTTTTACCGTAATAAAAAATAATCAAGTCACAAGCAATGTTTAAGAAACTTTTCTTTAAAGTGATTATACACATATACAAGACAATGTCATCTTATGATATAACAAAGTTATAGTTGTGGCTCTCTTACGTATGGGAAACTATTGTTACGTTATTAGTAAAAATATTGTTACAAGTCTGTGCGGCTGGTCTCGGCGGAGGTTCGAGTCCTCCCTCGGGCATGGGTGTGTGTGTTTGTCCTTAGGATAGTTTAGGTTAAGTAGTGTGTAAGCTTAGGGACTGATGACCTTAGCAGTTAAGTCTTCACACATATTTGAACAATTTTTGTCACAAGTCTCGTAACAATATTTTTAATGAGAAATTACTATGAGTAACTATTATTAATACTTCACAATCAATTGATCACTCTCACTCTTGACTAATCTACACACTTGTACTTGCTACAATTGGGACTGTTTACTTACTCATTCCTCAGTCTTAATATTTCTGCTTCTGCTTGTAAACTAGTTTCCTATTCTTTTATAGAGGTGTAGCTCCTCCACACCCATACCGGCATGATGGCCAACTCAATAGGTGTACTGCCATCTCTGCATAGGGGTTAGTTTTCACTAAAGTGAGGTGTCGCAGGGTGTAGGTATTGCGATGTTTGCGTACGTCTGGTTAAGGTTAACCATTAACACGCGCTCAACTGGGAACAGATTGGGCCGAAGTCGAACGAAGGGTAACGGTTTGAAGGGCAGAGGGGAAGGAAAGTGCCAAGGCAAAAAAAACCTCTGCGATAGTTAGGTCGGGTGGTAAGATCAGTAGTGGATGACTTGCTGCCTGCGATAGGTCGTGCAAGGGTAGGCTTTGTTAGTAGTGGGTATCATGCATGTCGATACCTTCCTATTCGGCGAATAGCCCGGATTTTATAGCGCTACGTATCGAAGGTTCTCTGTACAAGAAAACAGTAGAATATTCGCGACTTCCTGGAACAAATGGCAGACAGAATAACGTATCGAGATCACTAGAATGACCGCGACTTTTCTCGTAGGTATGTGTTAGCTATCTATGTGCCAGACAGAAACGTATAAAACACGATGACGTGGACGCGCGTGCTGTATAGGAAAGTATAACTACTCGATAACTCGCTACAGTCGAGTTGACTGATGAAAGAAACGAACGAATAGCGTGCGGGCTGACTGGCGGAGCGGGTAATAATGCGGGCGGTCCAGCAGGGTGGGGGGGGGGGGGGGGGGGGGGTGGAGGGGGGGGGGGGGAAGCGCACCCGGCGCACGCACCATATGTATCCACCACTGCATCACATACCGCGAGATGGCTTGCGGAGTATAGATGTAGATGCAGGGATGAATATAGTAAACAGATTCAAATGCATTCAGCTTGCAATAGTTACGTAGAGATGAAAAGGTTTGCGTAGGACAGACTAGTCTGTAAAGCTGCAGGAGACTAGTCTTCGAAATGAACGCCACACAAGACCAACAACAATGTTCCTGTACTAGTCGACCGCAATGTTCTTGCAGCTGTGAGTGACGGCGCTTCGGTCGGCTTATAGTGGGCCAGTGCGTAATCAAGTTTGTGGAAGGAAGGGAAGACGGTACAGCTAGTTATCCAATGAAAACTGTACTAACCTTGGTGAACAGATTTATCAAGTGGATGATCCATCACACAAGGGGTAGACGCCGAGTTTTTCATCTGCTGTGTCTGTTTCAGTGGAATCCGTTCAGACTTCACCCGTCGTGTCACTTTGTGTACTGCTGCCGTCGCCATGTGCCGCATATTCGCCTTCACTCTCCAGACCAAATTGATTCTGTCACTAAACCGTCTCTGCTTCAATATCCAGTTTCAATTCCTTTTACACGTTCGTAAGCTTTCAATCAATCACAATGGGTAATCTCAGAGAAATACTCTTTGGTTATTTGTCTTAGGGCAGTTAAATTCATGGAAGAAGCATTTCTTCAAGCAAATTTTTATTTGGTTTTATTCCATATTAGCTCCACAATGGTATGTTGGGCGCCGCAGAACGATAAATTCCTTATACCTTAAAACTGCATCTGGTTTGAAAACAGACTTTGCGGTATTATAACACACAAATTGTAAAATCTCATTTCTTATTAAGCTCGATTCAAAACTGATTTTTTTCTCAATGACCCATTCAGTTATGTGCTTTTTGCGAATTGCTGTGCATCATCACGAACAACGTTACCACCAGCTGGGATGTGAGCATTCAGTTTCTCTTCTAACCATTTGTGATAATTATCTGCATATATTTCATCGTGATAATCTTGGGATTTAGATTACGGTTCATAAATAAATTCCTCTCTCTGTATGAAACCCATTGCACCTTCAACCTGGACAAAAATAGCCCTTTGGCCTCTACTCAGAAGTTTTTATTTCTGCCAGCATTGTTTCTGCATGATATAATCCGTATGCACCCACCTTTTGTTCGTGACTCTTCTTCTTCTTTTGCTAATGCCTTTGTCCAGCATCGTGCGCAGGGTCAGCATGGTTAAGTACGGATTTGGCATGGTTAGTTTTAAGGGGTGGCCGTATACCCCCCAGGACAGAATTAGTATACCCCAGATGTCTGCATCTAGTGTAAGCCATGAAATAGTGCGAACGTTTTCAAATGTCTGCGAGCCGTGCAACTGAGTCGGGACGTGGGGACCAGCCCAGTATTCACCAAGGGGGATGTGGAAAATCACCTAAAAACCACATCCAGGCTGGCCAGAACACCGGCCCTCGTCGTTAATCGGCCAGGCGGATCCGATCCGGGGGCCAGCGAGCCTACACGAGTCCAGGAAGCAGTGCATTCCCGCTCTCGGCTAACCTGGCAGGTCACGTTTTGTTCGTGAATACTACTGGTTTAATTAGGCACTTTTCATTATCTCTGATTGCTCTCTGGTATTCAGCACTCTTTGCAACAACGTCGGAACGTTCTGTTAGACTAGTTACCTTATTTTTACATTTTTTGATACGAAATCCGATATCTTTCAAAATTTTCTGAAATGATTTCCTTTCTCTCTCTCCTCCCTCCCCCCCTCCTCCCCTCCCGACAATTCATCTCAGTTCTTAAAAATATAAGCAGCTTTTTCAACGTTGGGATTTCCATCTGCTCATAAAACTCCAAAGATTATCTTAGAGTAACTGCTTTATCGAAGTCATCCAGACAAACTTCTTCCCTGGAACGCTAGTGTTTTCTATAAGTTTTGACATTTTCTCCAGTTCCCTCCGCTTTCTCAAAGCCTTTCAAAATATACAGGGTGTTACAAAAAGGTACGGCCAAACTTTCAGGAAACATTCCTCAAACACAAAGAAAGAAAATATGTTATGTGGACATGTGTCCGGAAACGCTTACTTTCCATGTTAGAGCTCATTTTCTTACTTCTCTTTAAATCACATTAATCATGGAACGGAAACACACAGCAACAAAACGTACCAGCGTGACTTCAAACACTTTGTTACAGGAAATGTTCAAAATGTCCTCCGTTAGCGAGGATACATGCATCCACCCTCCGTCGCATGGAATCCCTGATGCGCTGATGCAGCCCTGGAGAATGGCGTATTGTATGACAGCCGTCCACAATACGAGCACGAAGAGTCTCTACATTTGGTACCGGGGTTGCGTAGACAAGAGCTTTCAATTGCTCCCACAAATGAAAGTCAAGAGGGTTGAGGTCAGGACAGCGTGGAGGCCATGGAATTGGTCCGCCTCTACCAATCCATCGGTCACCGAATCTGTTGTTGAAAAGCATACGAACACTTCGACTGAAATGTCCAGGAGCTCCATCGTGCATGAACCACATGTTGTGTCGTACTTGTAAAGGCACATGTTCCAGCAGCACAGGTAGAGTATCCCGTATGAAATCATGATAACGTGCTCCATTGAGCGTAGGTGGAAGAACATGGGGCCCAATCAAGGCATCACCAACAATGCCTGCCCAAACGTTCACAGAAAATCTGTGTTGATGACGTGATTGTACAATTGCGTGCGGCTTCTCGTCAGCCCACACATGCTGATTGTGAAAATTTACAATTTGATCACGTTGGAATGAAGCCTCATCCGTAAAGAGAACATTTGCACTGAAATGAGGATTGACACATTGTTGGATGAACTATTCGCAGAAGTGTACCCGTGGAGGCCAATCAGCTGCTGATAGTGCCTGCACACGCTGCTCATGGTACGGAAACAACTGGTTCTCCCGTAGCACTCTCCATACAGTGACGTGGTCAACGTTACCTTGTACAGCAGCAACTTCTCTGACGCTGACATTAGTGTTATCGTCAACTGCTCGAAGAATTGCCTCGTTCATTGCAAAAAAAAATGGTTCAAATGGCTCTGAGCACTATGGGACTCAACTGCTGAGGTCATTAGTCCCCTAGAACTTAGAACTAGTTAAACCTAAGGACATCACAAACAACCATGCCCGAGGCAGGATTCGAACCTGCGACCGTAGCGGTCTTGCGGTTCTAGACTGCAGCGCCTTTAACCGCACGGCCACTTCGGCCGGCATCCATTGCAGGTGTCCTCGTCGTTCTAGGTTTTCCCCAGTCGCGAGTCATAGGCTGGAATGTTCCGTGCTCCCTAATAAGACGCCGATCAATTGCTTCGAACGTCTTCCTGTCGGGACACCTTCGTTCTGGAAATCTGTATCGATACAAACGTACCGCGCCACGGCTATTGTCCCGTACTGATCCATACATCAAATGGGCATCTGCCAACCCCGCATTTGTAAACATTGCACTGACTGCAAAACCACGTTCGTGATGAACACTAACCTGTTGATGTTACGTACTGATGTTCTTGATGCTAGTACTGTAGAGCAATGAGTCGCATGTCAACACAAGCTTCGAAGTCAACATTACCTTCCTTCAATTGGGCCAACTGGTGGTGAATCGAGGAAGTATAGTACATACTGACGAAACTAAAATGAGCTCTAACATGGAAATTAAGCGTTTCCGGACACATGTCCACATAACATATTTTCTTTATTTGTGTGTGAGGAATGTTTCCTGAAAATTTTGGCCGCACCTTTTTGTTACACCCTGTATATTACTGTTATTTCTGACTCCCCTATCACTCTTGCCGCCCGTAAGGTTCCTTTCTGTAATGCTAACGTCAGCTGATTTTGTTTTTTTAGGGTGGCGTGACCCAGTCGGTAAAAACGGAACCCTTAGAGGATCGCTTTATTGTCTGTCCGAGTGTTAAGAACCCTTTTTTCTCAGGAACGAGTATACGTACCACGTTCAAATTTATGTCACAGGTCGGGTTGCCGTATCTAACTGGGACCTCGTCGGAACACTCTGAGAAACGAGTGTAGAAATGAAGTAAAATTTTTTTTTTAATATGATTACTTTTTATTTAGTACACAATTACATGGAGCTTGTTGCAGCAGAAGTAGTGGGTACACCAAATTTTTCGGAAGATTTCACCTTTTACAGCAAGTCTTTTTTCCCTTTTACGTATTTGTGAGACTCCACGCAAGTTAGCTTGTAGTTAAACTGGCACTATAAGATTGATTATACAGTCTCTGGCAGCAGTAGATTTCTTTCATCAGTCCACTGGGCCAATATAAGCGAAAACTGTCTTTCCATAGTGGCGTAATGTGCGGGAATAAGAAACAAATACCTGTATAATTTTAGCAGTTGGCATTTGCATTCAATATTATCGGTGTCAAGAAAGCAAACCCACCTTTCTTCCATGGAGTGTTTAGACTTCTATTCTTCGGAGTCACACTTAGTTACTAAAAAGCTCTTCAGATAGATAAATTGCTGAAAAAAATTGTCGCCTGAAATCTTTACACCCCTTTTACTCGGGTTCATAATAGTGTTTTCAGTCGTCACCCAATCTGGGGTTTGAGATAGCGTCAACCAATGAAATACTTGATATTTATTAACATGAATAGCCCATTTCTCTAAGTAATCAAATGGTATGGTATAGAAATTCATTGACTCTTCCTCAATTTTCGAAGTTAAATTAATTATTTCTTGGTTAGAGTTCTCACTCTTCAATTCGTTCAAATTCATCTTGGTTTCCGTTCCAGTAAAATTCGCAGTCTTCCTTTGATGCAGATATCTTTGACTGTCGATTAATATATTTCTTATTTCAATTATCGAGACTTTATTCTTCTCCATGCCAAGCTCGTAACAGTATTTCGTAAAATCGGGACAAAAGTGGGTCTTGTCGGGATGTCGGGACAAGAAGACCCACACCGCTGACGGTCCCGATATAAAGCCTCCAGTTCCTGGATGATGATGATGAGGTCCCATACTCCGAGGAGCGTAGGGGGTGATGCGGGAGACCCGCACCGCCGACTAGGCAAGGTCGTAGCGGAGGTGGTTTGCCATTGCCCTCCCGGGGATGAATGGTGATGATGAAGACAAAACAACAAACACCCATTCATGTCGAGGCAGGGAAAATCCCTGATCCCACCGGGAATCGAACCCGGAACCCCATGCGTGCGAAGCGAGAACGCTACCGCAAGACCACGAGCTGCAGTCATAGCTCCGTGGCAGTATGAAAATTTTAAGCTACTGAGTCAATACAGTCAAAAGATACGGCTATTTTGATAAACGAAAATTCACTCATCAAAATCTATAATGTCCTTCTCGTTGACCTAGAATCATGAAATTTGACAAGATGCGAGGTTTCACTGCACAATTAAAGGGGAAAAAATCCGAAAATTGTTAATTTGTAAATATATAGCACGAAAAAATATTTTTGGCATTTCTTATCCGTCTCCCTGTTGGTCTGTCCGTCTTTTAAGACCCTTTCTCTCTGAAACAGTTTAGTGCACCTAGTTCAAAAGATGTCATATACTAAGGTCTATGGTCTCTTGGCAGTGTAAAAATTTTAAGCTTCCAAGTCAACACAATAAAAAAAGGACATTTACGTCACGTATTTTGCTACTCGAAAACTCACTCATCGAAACTTGTAAGATACTTACCCTGACCTAGAATGATAAAATTTGGAAAAAAAGCTAGGTTTCACAGTACAAGTAAGGGAGAAATCCGAAATCATTAATTTGTAATTATATTACCCGGAAAAAACGTTTCTTTTGTCATTTGTTACCCGACTAAAAACGCGAAATTAAGACATTCTGGGAATTCTTGGAATTCTGGGGCCGATATCATGCTAGTATCAATGCCGATAACAGACAAAAACGTCCGCTCCTCTTAGCTCAGTGATGTTGTCACGGTAGCTCAGCGTGTTCGGTCAGAGAGTTAGCTGCCCTCTGTAATAAAAAAACTGAGTTGATCGATCAACAACGAACTTAAACGGGTGTCTTACGACATCCGCTCCGAGCAGATGCAACGAACAAGACGAGATTTTTGGTGCCGGCACGATAGCTCAGCGTGTTCGGTCGGAGCGTTAGCTTGCCTTTATAATAAAAAGACTGAGCGAACGGATCATCGAACAAACAACTGAATGGGTGTCGTCGGACGTCCGCCCTGAAAAAATTCAATGAACAATATAGACAGACAACATCCACTGTCTGCAAGAAATTGTGTACACTACCATTTGTAGGTCAGGTATCACAGACTGTAGCCAAAGCACTGAAATCCTGCAAGTATAGCGTTTCCTACTATGTCAGGAACACTATAGCCCAGTGTGTTTTTAATAGCAAAGACAAGATCCAGTTATTAGCCAACAGTGGGATATACAAAATCACCTGTTCTGACTGTGACAAATTTTACATTGGTCAGTCAGGCAGAAACATATCAACTAGGCTGGCTGAACATGAACGCAGCTGCATTTGCTGAGCATGTACTGAGTGAGGGTCACAACTACCAGCCAGTGCCCCACGTACTTCACTTAGCAAACAAAGGCCATAAACTCAACCTGCTGGAAGCCTTGGGAATTAACAAACATCTTGCTCACAGTCCAGATCTCATCATAAATGACCAGACACAACTCAACACTTCCCCTCTCCTAAACTTCATATAGTCATCTTTGTTGTTCATTACTCCCCACACTCTCTTTTCCTACATATTCCCATTTTCCTGCATTTATTAAGTTGTTTTATTTGTTGCAGTTGTCTTTGTATTCCACATAGGCTGTAGTTTCAATAGTTAAGGGTTTCCTTTTAACTTGTACTTGTATTACTGTCCATGTTTAACTCCCCTTGTAGTTGTCCATCAAATACTGTTCATATTTTACTTTGCTCATTTATTTAATGAAAACTGGTACACAGCCACTGCTTTGATTATAATGTTAATGTTAAAATGCAGTACCACCACACTCTCAAACTGTAGGTTCCCTCAAACACCTCCATTTTCCTGCATTTGTTAATTTCTGTTTATCTTATTGATATTGCTTAACTTCCTTATGTATTCTGTATTTACATTGACAACTGTCTCTTCTTTTTTAATTGGTTGTGTATCACTCTCCATGTTTCATACCTCTTGATGCAGCCTTGTCTAGTACTAATTTTATCTTATTTTATTAGTTTTGTTTATTAATAGAAACTGTTATGTAGGCATGCTATTCCTATTTTGTGCTAAAGGTTTTCCTGTCAACTCCATTGTTATTTATGTACTGTTCAGTTTTTACTACTTCATTGCAAAGATGTTACTTACTGTATGTTTCTACTTCACTCTAGATGTGTTACTTCTCTTCCAATGTTGTCTGCTAACATGTAACTTCTTTGGTGATAATACTCAGTAAATGTATGAAGATGGCCTTGTAAGCCGAAAACCGGTTAGCAATAAAAGTAATATTGTAGAACAAAAGCAAACTGGTGCTTTTCACTTATTAATATAGAACAAAATGTTTCGCCGGCACGGTAGCTCAGCGTGTTCGGTCAGAGGGTTAGCTGCCCTCTGTAATAAAAAAAAAAAAAAAACTGAGTTAAGCGATCAACAACGAACTTAAACGGATGTCTTACGAGGCCCGCCCCGAGCAGATGCAACGAACAAAATGAGATTAAAAAAAAAAGTGGTCAGAGCGACAGAATGTCAGTCCTAAGGACCCGGATTCCATTCCCGAGTGGGTCGGAGATTTTTCTCCGCTCAGGGACTGGGTGTTGTGTTGTCCCAAGATCATCATTTCATCCCGATCGACGCGCAACTCGCCGCAGTGCCGTCAAGTCGAAAGACTGGCACCCAGCGAACGGTCTACCCGACGGGAGGCCATAGTCATACGACATTTACATTTATTTGCAGACAAAAATTGTAAATATCCTCCACTCTCGGAATGTGTAAAATTTGTTTACTGCACTGCATTTGTTTACTATAACATTACCGTGTGTTTCCAATAACGGCCACGGGAGGCCAAGTGCAGTGATTCTGTGGTCGGGTGGTAGGTGTGACCGAGGCAAGGGCAGGCGTGCGGCGGCCGGCTGACGGAAAGATCTTGTTTACGGCGCCAGTGGAAGCGACAGGGGCAGTGGGCAATTGTGGGCCGTGTCCCACATACTGCGCGTGCTGCAACAGTGCTGCCTGCCTTGGCACGGGACGCGGCTACATCCACTCGGTGCCGGGAGCAGCTGGTCTCCGCACACGAGAAATACGAGCCTCGCGACGAACTGGTGTGACGTCACTCCAGTCGCCTTGCCCACCACAAATTTTGAACGCTCGGTTCCGTGCAGGAACCACGGGAACTCAGTACGTCAATGAAAAGGCACTCGCTAAAGGTCTCGACTTTACATGTAGTAACTCCACGAAAACGCTTCGATCGCTAAAACCTTTATATATGACGTGTTTCGAATATTCATCATCAGATAACTGCGGCAAATCTTACACAAAAAAACAAATTATAGAAGCTTTTAGGTAAATATCACAAGGCAAATGTAAAATCAGGAACGGAAGTACTTACTGAGTAAAAATACACTCATGTTCGGCAAAACAGAACACCCTTAGGGACTAGAGAAAGGACGTTCATATTCACAGGACACGTACAGTAGTATACTCTACAGCACGGCTTCCCACCCTTTTCAGCTGGCGGACCCCTTCTTCAGCCGAAAGTCCATGGCGGACCCCTAGTCAGTCAGGAGCACAGTAACTTCAAATTTCAGAGCGAAACCCATGGGAACTGAAAGCTTCTTAATGCAGGTGCCATGTTCCCAGTGACCCCCCCCCCTCCCCTCCCCCCCCCCCCCCTCCCCCCCGAAGCATCAATAGTTTTTGGTTTAGAGATGAATGAAAACAACTTGAAATTAACGATCCAATTTGAATTCCCACTGTATCCTGACACTTACTAGTTGATTTACTCCCTTTGTTCAACACACTATAGCCTGATTAAAATTACTTGGTAATTGAAATTTCACACGATGGAGCTTTCTTCCTCCAAGAGCAATCAACGTCACGTCCAAACTGTTCGCTGTTGACAAGCTGTCGCTTACGGTCTGTTCACTTCCACTACTTGGCTACTGTTGTGCAAGGAGCATGCATATTTCGTAACAGTCGTCTCTCTCTCTCTCTCTCTCTCTCTCTCTCTGTGTGTGTGTGTGTGTGTGTGTGTGTGTGTGTGTGTGTGTGTGTGTGTGTGTGTGTGGTTTTTCCTGAAATCCGAAGAAAAATGTTCAAATGTATGTAAAGTCTTCCTTTGGTCGTCCTCCCTCCTCATTCATTTCAACTGGAAACTTCCCTTGTTGTGAAGGCGATGGAGAAACTGCACCCTTCTTCAATGATCCTGACTTCAGCCACCGATCCATGTTAGAAGTAATAAACTGGTCAAAAATCGACTTATGGAACAGGTAGTGCACTGACAAGGCAAGCATTTAATGATGCCTGGGGTCGCATACGTGCCAGCGAGCGCTGTGATTGGTCGACAAAGCTCGCTCCGCGCATCTAGCGCCATGAGCCAGCGCGCAAACGACCCCCGTATTGTTGCTAAACAGTCGATCAGAGAAGCCGCATTCTCCGGCTCTAAACTGTGTATACGTTCTCACTTAGGAACCGCGAAGGCTGCTTGGGGATACGACCTGAAGTAAAAATACACATATTTTTCGCACGAAAAAAACAATAGTGATGAATTTGATTTTCACAATTTTATTCAATAATTTTACTTATTATTTTACACGATTTGGTGAAAGGTGGCCGCGGACCCCCTAGAAAGAGCCGGTGGACCCCTAAGGGGTCCGCGGACCACACGTTGGGAAGCCCTGCTCTTCAGAAATGATTAGCATTTCAGTCGCCTCACTTCTGCATGTGGTTCAAATAGCTCTCAGCACTATGGGACTTAACATCTGTGGTCATCAGTCGCCTAGAACTTAGAACTACTTAAAGCTAACTAACCTAAGGAAATCACACACATCCATGCCCGAGGCAGGATTCGAACCTGCGGCCGTAGCGCTCACGCGGTTCCAGACTGAAGCGCCTAGAACCGCAAGGCCACAACGGCCGGCTTCTGCATGTGGCCCTGATAACTTTTTCCACGCGCATAAGGTGCGAATGACGTCCTGTGATATAGCCGTCCATACCGCATTCACCTGATTCCAAAGTTCACCTTCGGTGATTGACATTGGGACACATAACTGCACCCGCCGTTTTGCCGTACCCACACATTTTCGATTGACAACAAGCCTGGTGATCTGGCGGGTTAGGAGGGTAAAAGGCTGGCAACCTTTGACACTAAGAAGGCACGTGATCGCGCAGCAACATTTGTCGTGGGTTGTCTTGTTGAAAAATGGCGTCTGGGGTGCTGTGCAGAAACAGTATGGTTACAGGTCACACTGTAACACGCCCGGTAGTACAAATGGCAGGGAAGGGTCCCTTTAAACTGGTTGTCGTTTCTGCTTTGGACCGTACGCCCTATTCACACCACGTACCTGGTAATCCCGCAGCGGTCGTACTGTTCTGCTACACACTGCTGCTGGCTTGCCTGAAATTATCTACAGAAATATGCAAGCGAGTCAGGGGAGCCACTCAACGTCAGAACACAACACTGTTTTACGTCTGGTATGAACAAACTATATTCTGAGACGATAAAAGGAAGTAGCAGGTCGCACTGTTTACATTCTAAACTATAAGTGTTTATCCCAATTAGTGGATGATTACCAGTCCACAATATCACTCAGACGAGCGTACGCATAACCGACACGACGCGGATGATTGTTGATGATGCGGAAGCCGAATGATCGCACGATAGTTCTTACGCTCGTCACGCATACACAGATATTTGGTACCAGTTCTCCTTGACACTAGTAATATATTTCAACACTAATCACAAAGTTAAATTTACAGTTCACAGTTCTCAGTTGTACGAGCATGCGCGTAAACGTCGCGGCGCGGTTGATTGTTGATGATGCGGAACGCGATGATCGAACGCACGTTCACACGCTCGCTACAAGACACTGGCACTTAAATGCTCTCTTTTGTGGTAGATAGTATTACTGATTCACATTAGTTCAGTCTTGGAGACCGAACACGGCGCGGATGATTGATGAAAGGTGCGACGCGCAACGCGAGGATACACAAATACGTTACCAGCAGCACTGCTCATTTTTAAATTACTTCTTGACCCACTTTCCTCCGAATCATTTGCTTATTTTATCACTTTACTGTAATAAAATGGTTCAAATGGCTCTGAGCACTATGGGACTCAACTGCTGTGGTCATAAGTCCCCTAGAACTTAGAACTACTTAAACCTAACTAACCTAAGGACAGCACACAACACCCAGCCATCACGAGGCAGAGAAAATCCCTGACCCCGCCGTGAATCGAACCCGGGAACCCGGGCGTGGGAAGCGAGAACGCTACCGCACGACCACGAGATGCGGGCTACTGTAATAGCACTTGTAGCAACACTTCAACTTCCATACTAACAATGCCTCTCACATGCAGAACTACACACTACACAACATAAGGCTGCGTTCACACTGCCGGCCGGGCCGGGCCGGGCTGACGCGTACTGTCTCGGCCGCCGAGTAGTGCATTCACATTGCGCGCCGCGCCGAGCCGGGACGGCGAAATGGGGGAAAATCCACTTCTCCGATTTTCATGTTTTAAAAATTCTTAGCGGTATATGAACTTATTTTTTCCTTAAAAGCGTTACTTACGTCTAGAAAAAAGAAAAAGTAAACTTTTCGTTTCGCGTGATTTCTTAGTTTCGTAACGCTTCCCAACCGTTTTTGAAGAAAGTATGCGGCGAAAGAATCTGATTTTTGTACACGTGGTAGTGCAACATCTTAGCTTCGTATTGAATCATTTATCTTTCCATATTTCTTAACAGTCATTGTGAAAAAGTACCAAAAAGCTTTTGAAATGATAATGATACTGATATCTGTCTCTGGTCTCAAGTAATGCGAGCTATTCAGTGGCGTCAGTGCCGCGTCCGCAAGCCACGGAGTTCGCGCGGTTACAGCTTGGTTTAGTGTAGTCATATAATGCAGCACAGAAAAAAACTAATTACTAGTGATCAGCGCAGACCTAGTGCCGGCCCCTCTTATTATTTTAATGGTCTCATTCTCTAGATAAATCCAAATGTATAAGAATTTTTCCCTCAGCTACTGGACAATCATCTGCTATGCTTTTATAATTGGCCACACGTTGCATCACAAAAGACAAACAATTATTTGTCATCAACATCCTACAATTAGTATGATGTACATTTCGTATTTCGAACTAAAAGATAACTGAAGCGCAATTCTGTAGTCTCGTTGTCTACTTTGTCAGAAAAAATAATGGAGAGTTAATGAAACTACTATAGATCGGCACAGATGTGCGTTTCATTGTTCTTCATTTTTTTTTCTTCCTTGGCGGGCTGCGCTGCACTGTCAAGGTAATCCTCACTCTTTGGCTAAATGGCTGGCGGGAGGCCAAATAAATAAATTTAAAAAGATCTCCACCCTTCGACAGCTGACAAGCAAGTCAGTAGAAAACGCAGCTGCAGTCAGCAGTTGCTCGCTTTTAGCTAGTCTGTGCTGTCATGTAGAACAATGTCTTCACTCTTTTATTGGTATTGTTTTGACTCTGCAGTAACTCGTCGAGTTTTGAAGTACAGAAGAACTAGGAGGTTATGGATTCATCCCATAAATAGCGACAGACATTTAGGAGAGTTTTTTTCTTTATATGAAGAACTTAAAAACTATCCTGAAAAATTTTATTCAAATTACAGAATGAATCATAATACATTTCAGTATGTGCTGCAGAACATTCAAGACAAAATTTCTAAACAGAACACAAATTTTCGCAGAAGTATGACAGCAGAAGAAAAATTGTGTATAACGATAAGGTAAGATTCGTTAGTACACACTTTTTGGTTTGCAGTAGAACTTTGTACAGCATTCACTACCTCCAATTAATTGTAGTCATGCTTTTGTATTTTAAATTTCACAAACGGTTACCTCTGAGGGAAAGAGTGTTTATGGGACTCCTGAGAATCATTAGGAAGTAATTAGCTTCGTCATTTTGGGTAATGTCTTGCTGTGCCTTCAACGAAGAATCGCAGAAATACTCCTTCAGAATTTTCCAACTTTTTTCTTCTTTTTTCTTCATGATGCAGCGCTTGGCAGTGATAATGGTTCATCATGTGGAGCCACTGATGACCTCACAGAATTCTTTTCATTACCTTGTAAGATAGACAGATTGATAGGCGAAGAGTTTTGAGATAATGTCCTCTGACTCAGTGGTTCTATTTCCACTGATAAGGAACTGCCACAGCATGACTTTACAATGCATTATCATCTGGTAGGCACACATTTCCGTCCCTCAGTGACACTCATATCTGTCTCCGTTTACAAGTAAATGCGAACTATTCAGTGGCGGCAATGCCGCGATCGCTGGCAAGCTATTGTTGTAAATGCATGTAAATACGGTAGATTAAATAAATGAAATAAAAGTAATTTCGCATGTATCATTATAATAAACGTAGTTTTTCCTCACTGATTGTGCAATGTGAGGTAACATCTTAAAATAAAAGACGTGTGCAGTCACACTTGTGAAGAAAGCAGAAGGGAGACGTGTGATGCGTGTAGTGCAGAAGCTGTAGTGCTGCTCCACAGGCTCGCGCCTGCTGTCGGCTCGCGCCGGCAATATTAAACACTCGGGATGTCGCCGGCTCGGCTCCGGGAGGCTCACGCCGTGTCGGCGCGGCCCGGCCGCCAGTGTGAACACCGCAATTCAAAACCATGTGTTTGATATGAAAGCGGGCGGCGGCCCGGCCAGGCTCGGCTCGGCCCGGCCGGCAGTGTGAACGCAGCCTTAACAGTTCCATGTCCCGCGCTCGACTCGACAGACGCAGCTGCCCGCAAAGATGCTCCGTAACTAAGCCAGCGATATGACAATACGCTTACAACGCGATGTCAATCACGTAGGTCACACTGGCCACAGTGCCCTGGACACGCAACAGCTGTGGTTTGTAGTTGTACCCAGTAGCACCCCACACCATAAGGCCTTGAATTGGCGCTGTATGTCTTGTGCGAATGGAGTCACTGTGACGTCGCTTCCCCCGTCTGCGGCGAACCAAACGCCGCAATTATTTTTCAAACAAACAGAACCTGCATTCTTCCGAAAACATTATCTGATGCCATATCTGTCCCCAGTGACGTCGTTACATTCACCATTGCCGTCTAGCATATTTCTGCACATTTGTCAAACGTAGGTGGAGAAGTGGACGACGCGCACGTAATCCGTGCCGTAATAAACGACGACGGACTGTTACCCTGATAGTGTACGATGTGTTCCACTGTTGCGCCAGAGCCGAGATGGACGCAGATCTGTCCTGCAATGCCATTCGGATGAGGTGTCGATCTCCTCGGGGAATGAGGCCTTCCGTGAACCATTCTGCACACACCCTTCGCATTGCCGAAGAACTTCGCCCCACACGAGCAGTAATTTCCCGGATGGATGCATCACTTTCTCTCATGCCAGCAATGCGCCCTCCTTCAAACTCATTGATTTGACGGTACTATCGTGCATACGTCTACGAGGAATCCCGCACGTCTGCTCAAGTCAGGCTGCTCCATTACCTTCGGTTTACAGCAGCAAGGAGACTCGCAGGCACATTTACCGTTAGGTGTTGTTGTGCCGCTGTATCGACGTTGACCACTAAGCCGCGGGCCGACATGGTTCAAATGCTAATCATTTATGCAAACCCCGCTAATGTACATGTCCTTTGAATAGGAACATCCTATCTCTAGTCGTCCAAGATGTCCCATTTTTTTCTGAACACGAGTGTCGTTACAATACGGTTAGCGAAGCTCATGAAAGTGAGCAATACAAGAAAAACGTAGAATCTCATGTGCAGTCGCCGTTAGGCGTAATCGTATCTGCAAAAGATGTTATTCTGAGACGTCCCATGCCAGACTGGAAGCAGCAGACTCAATGGTCGTATTATTTCAACTTGGCGCCAGATGGCGTTTATCTTAAACATCGAAACAAATCAGGGCATAACTTTTGTAATATACAAAACAACGTAAATATTCCTTACGATGTTACTTTTTTTTTTTTACAGTAAGTGTCATATCGTCAGTAAAAAATAAAAGATAGAATACGTTATGAATCAAAACCTATGGTGGGGCATATAAAAAGATCGTACAGCACACTAGGCACAACCTCCAAATATTCCATCGGGAGGGAGAGAAAGAAAGACCAATGCAAAGACCATCATTATAAAGGATGACATTATAATTTTTAATTGCTATTTTCCAAGCAAAACAAGCAAACGAACTTCAATCTATTGAGGCCACAAAGGAGCCATGTCGAAAAACAAATCACTATCACAAACTAGAAAATTTTCAACCGTGTCACGGTGGACCGGGGATAGATAGGAGCGAGAGACTGTGGGGAAAGAGGGCAATAAGGGCAGGGTAGGGGGTAGATGAGGGTAGTTGGGGCAGATGTTGAACTAGTAGGGTGGGAGGAACAGGGGGAGGTGAGTAGGAAAATGGGCAAGAGATGGGGGAGGGGGGGGGGAAGAGAATTGAGAAACTGGAAGTAAGAGGGAGGGGATGTTATCCCAATTATGCTACAAATGCTTCAAATGGCTCTGAGCACTATGGGACTTAACTACTGAGGTCACCAGTCCCCTAGAACTTAGAACTACTTAAACCTAACTAACCTAAGGACATCACACACATCCATGTCCGAGGCAGGATTAGAACCTGCGACCGTAGCGGTCGCGCGGTTGCAGACTGTAGCGCCTAGAACCGAACGGCCACTCCGACCGGCTAATGATGGTACATTTTTCAGTAAATTCAATATAACAAACAAAATGTTATTTAAAGCTACATTGTAACAGAAATGACCATGGTTTTTTTCAGTATATCATTCTCTTTGAAGCTGAAACGTCTTGAAATCTCATGAATATGTTTACAAGCACAACAGTGGTTGGTTGGTTGGTTTTGGGGAAGGAGACCAGACAGCGTGGTCATCGGTCTCATCGGATTAGGGAAGGATGGGGAAGGAAGTCGGCCGTGCCCTTTCAGAGGAACCATCCCGGCATTTGCCTGGAGCGATTTAGGGAAATCACGGAAAACGTAAATCAGGATGGCCGGACGCGGGATTGAACCGTCGTCCTCCCGAATGCGAGTCCAGTGTCTAACCACTACGCCACCCCGCTCGGTGCACAAGAGTGTCATTTGAACAAATTACTGGGAGGGTATGGGGGAAGGCTGGAACACGAGGAAAGAGCGGTACGCAAATGCGTAACATTATTCAAATACAAATTGCAACTACATGAGATTATTCAAATACGTATTATTTGAAGAGGAAACATTGTGTGCAAACCTGCACACAAAAGAAAGGAAAAGAAATGTATACCTATTTTAGTTTCGAATAGAATTAAAATGAAATACAAATCGAACCCTATCAAGGGGTCATATCTAAAAGATAAAACACCACAAATAATAAATGTACATTGGAAATTCGAGGTAAAGTCTTATGGGACCAAAGTGCTTAGGTTATCGGTCCCTATGCCTACGCATTATTTAATCTAACTTAAACTAACTTACTCTATGGACAATACACACACTCATGCACGAGGGAGGACTCGAACCTCGGACGGGGCAGCCGCACGGGCCGTTCAAGGCGCCTAAGACCACGCGGCTACCTCGCGCGGCAAATAATAAATTTTCGAAGCGTGTTACGGTGGACTTGGGATAGATAGATAAAGGGGGTTGGTTGGTTGACTTGGGGGGAGGAGACAAAATAGCGAGGTTATCAGGCCCATCGGATTAGGGGAGATGGGGAAGGAAGGCAGCCGTGCCCTTTCAAAGGAACCATCCCGGCATTTGCCTGGAGCGATGTAGGGAAATAACGGGAAACCTAAGTCAGGATGGTGGGAAGCGAGTTTGAATCGTTGTCCTTCCGAATGCGAGTCCAGTGTGCTAACCACTGCGTCACCTCACTCGGTGATAAGGAAGGGGGGGGGGGGAGGAAGCACCAAAGGCAGGGAAGGCGGGGGAGGGGACTCAACTTTGTCGTGTTTTATTGAGAGCTTGCGTGCATATAAACACTGAGTTAAGAATTATTAAACTCCTCTGAAATAGTTACTCGCTTCCCGCCTGAGACAGCTGCTGACACTCGTAAGGCGTGCAGTGTCACTCCACGGTCTGTCTGCCTCGTGGGCCTCGCTTATTGTGAAGTGGCGTCACAATGACGCGCCTGAAGTCTATGCGAAAGCGGAAGTCGACAGCAATCGACAAATGAAGATGTTTTGAGGCGCCATATTAAGTATCTCGCATTTGAAATGATAATTAAATGGACACCCTAGCTGCAAACAGGCGTTTATGTACTTCATTGGGGACATGTTGAAAATGTGTGCCCCGACCGGGACTTGAACCCGGGATCTCCTGCTTACATGGCAGACGCTCCATCCATCTGAGCCACCGGCCCATCGGATTAGGGGAGATGGGGAAGGAAGGCAGCTGTGCCCTTTCAAAGGAACCATCCCGGCATTTGCCTGGAGCGATGTAGGGAAATAACGGGAAACCTAAGTCAGGATGGTGGGAAGCGAGTTTGAATCGTTGTCCTTCCGAATGCGAGTCCAGTGTGCTAACCACTGCGTTACCTCACTCGGTGATAAAGAAGGGGGGGGGAGGAAGCACCAAAGGCAGGGAAGGCGGGGGAGGGGTCTCAACTTTGTCGTGTTTTATTGAGAGCTTGCGTGCATAGAAACACTGAGTTAAGAATTATTAAACTCCTCTGAAATAGTTACTCAATTCCCGCCTGAGACAGCTGCTGACACTCGTAAGGCGTGCAGTGTCACTCCACGGTCTGTCTGCCTCGTGGGCCTCGCTTATTGTGAAGTGGCGTCACAATGACGCGCCTGAAGTCTATGCGAAAGCGGAAGTCGACAGCAATCGACAAATGAAGATGTTTTGAGGCGCCATATTAAGTATCTCGCATTTGAAATGATAATTAAATGGACACCCTAGCTGCAAACAGGCGTTTATGTACTTCATTGGGGACATGTTGAAAATGTGTGCCCCGACCGGGACTTGAACCCGGGATCTCCTGCTTACATGGCAGACGCTCCATCCATCTGAGCCACCGGCCCATCGGATTAGGGGAGATGGGGAAGGAAGGCAGCTGTGCCCTTTCAAAGGAACCATCCCGGCATTTGCCTGGAGCGATGTAGGGAAATAACGGGAAACCTAAGTCAGGATGGTGGGAAGCGAGTTTGAATCGTTGTCCTTCCGAATGCGAGTCCAGTGTGCTAACCACTGCGTCACCTCACTCGGTGATAAAGAAGGGAGGGGGGGGGGGAGGAAGCACCAAAGGCAGGGAAGGCGGGGGAGGGGTCTCAACTTTGTCGTGTTTTATTGAGAGCTTGCGTGCATAGAAACACTGAGTTAAGAATTATTAAACTCCTCTGAAATACACTCCTGGAAATGGAAAAAAGAACACATTGACACCGGTGTGTCAGACCTACCATACTTGCTCCGGACACTGCGAGAGGGCTGTACAAGCAATGATCACACGCACGGCACAGCGGACACACCAGGAACCGCGGTGTTGGCCGTCGAATGGCGCTAGCTGCGCAGCATTTGTGCACAGCCGCCGTCAGTGTCAGCCAGTTTGCCGTGGATTACGGAGCTCCATCGCAGTCTTTAACACTGATAGCATGCCGCGACAGCGTGGACGTGAACCGTATGTGCAGTTGACGGACTTTGAGCGAGGGCGTATAGTGGGCATGCGGGAGGCCGGGTGGACGTACCGCCGAATTGCTCAACACGTGGGGCGTGAGGTCTCCACAGTACATCGATGTTGTCGCCAGTGGTCGGCGGAAGGTGCACGTACCCGTCGACCTGGGACCGGACCGCAGCGACGCACGGATGCACGCCAAGACCGTAGGATCCTACGCAGTGCCATAGGGGACAGCACCGCCACTTCACAGCAAATTAGGGACACTGTTGCTCCTGGGGTATCGGCGAGGACCATTCGCAACCGTCTCCATGAAGCTGGGCTACGGTCCCGCACACCGTTAGGCCGTCTTCCGCTCACGCCCCAACATCGTGCAGCCCGCCTCCAGTGGTGTCGCGACAGGCGTGAATGGAGGGACGAATGGAGACGTGTCGTCTTCAGCGATGAGAGTCGCTTCTGCCTTGGTGCCAATGATGGTCGTATGCGTGTTTGGCGCCGTGCAGGTGAGCGCCACAATCAGGACTGCATACGACCGAGGCACACAGGGCCAACACCCGGCATCATGGTGTGGGGAGCGATCTCCTACACTGGCCGTACACCACTGGTGATCGTCGAGGGGACACTGAATAGTGCACGGTACATCCAAACCGTCATCGAACCCATCGTTCTACCATTCCTAGACCGGCAAGGGAACTTGCTGTTCCAACAGGACAATGAACGTCCGCATGTATCCCGTGCCACCCAACGTGCTCTAGAAGGTGTAAGTCGACTACCCTGGCCAGCAAGATCTCCGGATCTGTCCCCCATTGAGCATGTTTGTGACTGGATGAAGCGTCGTCTCACGCGGTCTGCACGTCCAGCACGAACGCTGGTCCAACTGAGGCGCGAAGTGGAAATGGCATGGCAAGCCGTTCCACAGGACTACATCCAGCATCTCTACGATCGTCTCCATGGGAGAATAGCAGCCTGCATTGCTGCGAAAGGTGGATATACACTGTACTAGTGCCGACATTGTGCATGCTCTGTTGCCTGTGTCTATGTGTCTGTGGTTCTGTCAGTGTGATCATGTGATGTATCTGACCCCAGGAATGTGTCAATAAAGTTTCCCCTTCCTGGGACAATGAATTCACGGTGTTCTTATTTCAATTTCCAGGAGTGTAGTTACTCTCTTCCCGCCTGAGACAGCTGCTGACACTCGTAAGGCGTGCAGTGTCACTCCACGGTCTGTCTGCCTCGTGGGCCTCGCTTATTGTGAAGTGGCGTCACAATGACGCGCCTGAAGTCTATGCGAAAGCGGAAGTCGACAGCAATCGACAAATGAAGATGTTTTGAGGCGCCTTATTAAGTGTCTCGTATTTGAAATGATAATTAAATGGACACCCTAGCTGCAAACAGGCGTTTATGTACTTCATTGGGGACATGTTGAAAATGTGTGCCCCGACCGGGACTCGAACCCGGGATCTCCTGCTTACATGGCAGACGCTCCACCCATCTGAGCCACCGGCCCATCGGATTAGGGGAGATGGGGAAGGAAGGCAGCCGTGCCCTTTCAAAGGAACCATCCCGGCATTTGCCTGGAGCGATGTAGGGAAATAACGGGAAACCTAAGTCAGGATGGTGGGAAGCGAGTTTGAATCGTTGTCCTTCCGAATGCGAGTCCAGTGTGCTAACCACTGCGTCACCTCACTCGGTGATAAAGAAGGGAGGGGGGGAGGAGGATGCACCAAAGGCAGGGAAGGCGGGGGAGGGGTCTCAACTTTGTCGTGTTTTATTGAGAGCTTGCGTGCGTATAAACACTGAGTTAAGAATTATTAAACTCCTCTGAAATAGTTACTCAATTCCCGCCTGAGACAGCTGCTGACACTCGTAAGGCGTGCAGTGTCACTCCACGGTCTGTCTGCCTCGTGGGCCTCGCTTATTGTGAAGTGGCGTCACAATGACGCGCCTGAAGTCTATGCGAAAGCGGAAGTCGACAGCAATCGACAAATGAAGATGTTTTGAGGCGCCATATTAAGTGTCTCGCATTTGAAATGATAATTAAATGGACACCCTAGCTGCAAACAGGCGTTTATGTACTTCATTGGGGACATGTTGAAAATGTGTGCCCCGACCGTGACTCGAACCCGGGATCTCCTGCTTACATGGCAGACGCTCCATCCATCTGAACCACCGAGAGCACAGAGGACAGTGCGTCTGCAGGGACTTATCCCTTGCACGCTCCCCGTGGGATCCACATTCCCAACATGTCCACACCACTACATTCGTAGTGCGCCTAATAGATGTTTGCCCATCATACTCATTACTCGTGGCAGATTAATCTACCAAGTCCCGTACGAGTTCGGGCATAGCGTGTGCGTTCGCACAAGAAGGTCAATGGCCGAGAAGCCATATTTTAACTATGTATGACGGTAGTATGACGAATGTAGTGGTGTGGACATGTTGGGAATGTGGATCCCACGGGGAGCGTGCAAAGGATAAGTCCCTGCAGACGCGCTATCCTCTGTGCTCTCGGTGGCTCAGATGGATAGAGCGTCTGCCATGTAAGCAGGAGATCCCGGGTTCGAGTCCCGGTCGGTGCACACATTTTCAACATGTCCCCAATGAAGTACATAAACGCCTGGTTGCAGCTAGGGTTTCCATTTAATTATCATTTCATTTCTAGCAAAGCTGCATGGTCATCCACTGTAACTGTTCTTTCGGGAACAGATAATACCGTCATATATATCTCGTATTTAATTATTTTCGTATTTTAACTTGCGTGTTATGACAGTATGCCACTTCGAAGCAACGGCGCACTGTAGATTTATCACAAACACGTCATTCTCGGTGGGATATGTTATGATTAATTTCATTAGATTCTAAGGTGAAAGACACAGTTGTTGAATGTTGCATGTGTTCACTGTGTTGTAGTCTACATCTACATCTATATCTAAGTACAAATCCCTCAAATTCATGGCGGAAGGTACCTTGTACTACTACTAGTGATTTCCTTTCCTGCTCCAGTCGCCAACAGACCGAGGGAAAAACGACTGTTTATATGTCTCCGTGCTAACCTAATTTCTCTTATGTTGCCTTAGTGGTCCTTACGTGAACATTAGCTTCAGTGGAATCATTCGCAGTTAGCTTCGACCTACTGTTCTCTAAATTTTCTAAGTAATATTTCCAAAAAAAATGTCTTCTTCCCTCGAAGTACTCGGTATGAGTTTACAAAGCATCTCTATAATACTCGGGTGTATCTGTCCTACCAGTAACAAATCTTTCGGTTCGTCTCAGCAGTGCTTCGATGTCTTCCTTTAATCTGACCTGTTGGAGATCCCAAACACCCGAGTAGTACTCAAGGATGGGACACACTAATATTCTATATGCGATCTCCTTTATAAATGAGCCACCCATTCCCAACATTCTCCCAACAAACCAAAGTCGACCATTCACTTTTCTTACTACAGCCCTCATATGCCCGTTCCGTTTCAGATCGCTCTTCAGTGTTACACCTAGTCATTTAATCGACGTGAGTGTGTGAAGGATCACGCTACCAATGCTCTATTCGAACATTATGGAGCTTGAAATTTCCTGGCAGATTAAAACTGTGTGCCGGACCGAGATTCGAACCCGGGACCTTTGTCTTTCGCGGGCTGGTGCTCTACCAACTGAGCTACCCAAGCACGACTTACGCCTCGTCCTCACAGCTTTACTTCTGCCAGTACCTCGTCTCCTGCCTTCCAAACTTCTCATTCTGGAAACATGCTGTGGCTAAGCCATGTCTCCGCAATATCCTTTCTTTCAGGACTGCTAGTTCTGCTAGGTTCGCAGGAGAGCTTCTGTAAAGTTTGGAAGGTAGGAGACGAAGTACTGGCAGAAGTAAAGCTGTGAGGACTGGGCGTGAGTGGTGCTTGGGCAGCTCAGTTAGTAGAGCACTTGCCCGCGAAAGGCAAAGGTCCCGAGTTCGAGTTTCGGTCCGCCACACAGTTTTAATCCGCCAGGAAGTTTCATATCAGCGCACACTCCGCGGCAGGGTGAAAATCTCATTCTGAATTATGGATCTTTTTTCTTTTCCTATTGATCTGCATTAACTTACATACTCTAAATTCAGAGCAAGCTGCCATTCTTCGCGGAAAATAGAAATGGTGTCTAAGTCATTCTACACTCCTGGAAATGGAAAAAAGAACACATTGACACCGGTGTGTCAGACCCACCATACTTGCTCCGGACACTGCGAGAGGGCTGTACAAGCAATGATCACACGCACGGCACAGCGGACACACCAGGAACCGCGGTGTTGGCCGTCGAATGGCGCTAGCTGCGCAGCATTTGTGCACCGCCGCCGTCAGTGTCAGCCAGTTTGCCGTGGCATACGGAGCTCCATCGCAGTCTTTAACCCTGGTAGCATGCCGCGACAGCGTGGACGTGAACCGTATGTGCAGTTGACGGACTTTGAGCGAGGGCGTATAGTGGGCATGCGGGAGGCCGGGTGGACGTACCGCCGAATTGCTCAACACGTGGGGCGTGAGGTCTCCACAGTACATCGATGTTGTCGCCAGTGGTCGGCGGAAGGTGCACGTGCCCGTCGACCTGGGACCGGACCGCAGCGACGCACGGATGCACGCCAAGACCGTAGGATCCTACGCAGTGCCATAGGGGACAGCACCGCCACTTCACAGCAAATTAGGGACACTGTTGCTCCTGGGGTATCGGCGAGGACCATTCGCAACCGTCTCCATGAAGCTGGGCTACGGTCCCGCACACCGTTAGGCCGTCTTCCGCTCACGCCCCAACATCGTGCAGCCCGCCTCCAGTGGTGTCGCGACAGGCGTGAATGGAGGGACGAATGGAGACGTGTCGTCTTCAGCGATGAGAGTCGCTTCTGCCTTGGTGCCAATGATGGTCGTATGCGTGTTTGGCGCCGTGCAGGTGAGCGCCACAATCAGGACTGCATACGACCGAGGCACACAGGGCCAACACCCGGCATCATGGTGTGGGGAGCGATCTCCTACACTGGCCGTACACCACTGGTGATCGTCGAGGGGACACTGAATAGTGCACGGTACATCCAAACCGTCATCGAACCCATCGTTCTACCATTCCTAGACCGGCAAGGGAACTTGCTGTTTCAACAGGACAATGAACGTCCGCATGTATCCCGTGCCACCCAACGTGCTCTAGAAGGTGTAAGTCAACTACCCTGGCCAGCAAGATCTCCGGATCTGTCCCCCATTGAGCATGTTTGTGACTGGATGAAGCGTCGTCTCACGCGGTCTGCACGTCCAGCACGAACGCTGGTCCAACTGAGGCGCGAAGTGGAAATGGCATGGCAAGCCGTTCCACAGGACTACATCCAGCATCTCTACGATCGTCTCCATGGGAGAATAGCAGCCTGCATTGCTGCGAAAGGTGGATATACACTGTACTAGTGCCGACATTGTGCATGCTCTGTTGCCTGTGTCTATGTGTCTGTGGTTCTGTCAGTGTGATCATGTGATGTATCTGACCCCAGGAATGTGTCAATAAAGTTTCCCCTTCCTGGGACAATGAATTCACGGTGTTCTTACTTCAATTTCCACGAGTGTACATCTTTCTACCGTCACTCAACCCCAATACTTTCCGGTATGGAACAGTGTCATCACAGATTGCTGCTTACCTGTGTGTCAGATCGTTTTTATTTATAGAAGACGAGAGTGGTTCTATCATACTTCCCTGGGGCACTCCTGACTATATCCTTGTCCCTGATGAACACTTGCCGTCGGGGATAATGTACTCAATTCTTTTACTTAAGAAGTGTTCGAGCCACTCACATATCTGGGAACTTAAGCCATGTGCTCGGACCTCCATTACCAGTCTGCAGCGGGGCGCCTTGCCAAACGCTTTCCGGAAATCTAGGAATACAAAATTTGGTTGTTTCCATTTTCATTCATGGTTCGCATGATATCACGTGAGACAAGGGCAAGCTCAGGTTCATACGAGCGATGTTTTCCAAATCTACATCTACATCCATACTCCGCAAGCCACCTGACGGTGTGTGGCGAAGTGTACCCTGAGTACCTCTATCGGTTCTCCCTTCTATTCCAGTCTCGTACTGTTCGCGGAAAGAAGGATTGTCGGTATGCTTCTGTGTGGGCTCTAATCTCTCTGATTTTATCCTCATGATCTCTTCGCGAGATATACGTAGGAGGGAGCAACATACTGCTTGACTCCTCGGTGAAGGTATGTTCTCGAAACTTTAACAAAAGCCCGTACCGAGCTACTGAGCGTCTCTCTTGCAGAGTCTTCCACTGGCGTCTATCCATCATCTCCGTAACGCTTTCGCGATTACTAAATGATCCTGTAACGAAGCGCGCTGCTCTCTGTTGGATCTTCTCTATCTCTTCTATCAACCCTATCTGGTACGGATCCCACACTGCTGAGCAGTATTCAAGCAGTGGGCGAACAAGCGTACTGTAACCTACTTCCTTTGTTTTCGGATTGCATTTCCTTAGAATTCTTCCAATGAATCTCAGTCTGGCATCTGCTTTACCGACGATCAACTTTATATGATCATTCCATTTTAAATCACTCCTAATGCGTACTCCCAGATAATTAATGGAATTAACTGCTTCCATTTGCTGACGTGCTATTTTGTAGCTAAATGATAAGGGATCTATCTTTCTATGTATTCGCAGCACATTACACTTGTCTACATTGAGATTCAATTGTCATTCCCTGCACCATGCGTCAATTCGCTGCAGATCCTCCTACATTTCAGTAAAATTTTCCATTTTACAGCCTCTCGATACACCACAGCATCATCTGCAAAAAGCCTCAGTGAACTTCCGATGTCATCCACCAGGTCATTTATGTATATTGTGAATAGCAATGGTCCTACGACACTCCCTTGCGGCACACCTGAAATCACTCTTACTTCGGAAGACTTCTCTCCATTGAGAATGACATGCTGCGTTCTGTTATCTAGAAACTCCTCAATCCAATCACACAATTGGTCTGATAGTCCATATGCTCTGACTGTGGGGAACTGTATCGAACGCCTTGCGGAAGTCAAGAAACACGGCATCTACCTGGGAACCCGTGTCTATGGCCCTCTGAGTGTCGTGGACGAATAGCGCGAGCTGGGTTTCACACGACCGTCTTTTTCGAAACCCATGCTGATTCCTACAGAGTAGATTTCTGGTCTCCAGAAGAGTCATTATACTCGAACATAATACGTGTTCCAAAATTCTACAACTGATCGACGTTAGAGATATAGGTCTATAGTTATGCACATCGGTTCGACGTCCCTTCTTGAAAACGGGGATGACCTGTGCCCTTTTCCAATCCTTTGAACGCTACGCTCTTCTAGAGACCTACGGTACACCGCTGCAAGAAGGGGGGCAAGTTCCTTCGCGTACTCTGTGTAAAATCGAACTGGTATCCCATCATGTCCAGCGGCCTTTCCTCTTTTGAGCGATTTTAATTGTTTCTCTATCCCTCTGTCGTCTATTTCGATATCTACCATTTTGTCATCCGTGCGACAATCTAGAGAAGGAACTACAGTGCAGTCTTCCTTTGTGAAACAGCTTTGGAAAAAGACATTTAGTATTTCGGCCTTTAGTCTGTCATCCTCTGTTTCAGTACCATTTTGGTCACAGAGTGTCTGGACATTTTGTTTTGATCCACCTACCGCTTTGACATAAGACCAAAATTTCTTAGGATTTTCTGCCAAGTCAGTACATAGAACTTTACTTTCGAATTCATTGAACGCCTCTCGCATAGCCCTCCTCACACTACATTTCGCTTCGCTTAATTTTTGTTTGTCTGCAAGGCTTTGGCTATGTTTATGTTTGCTGTGAAGTTCCCTTTGCTTCCGCAGCAGCTTTCTAACTCGGTTGTTGTACCACGGTGCCTCTTTTCCATCTCTTACGATCTTGCTTGGCACATACTCATCTAACGCATATTGTACGATGGTTTTGAACTTTGTCCACTGATCCTCAACACTATCTGTACTTGAGACAAAACTTTTGTGTTGAGCCGTCAGGTACTCTGTAATCTGCTTTTTGTCACTTTTTCTAAACAGAAAAATCTTCCTACCTTTTTTAATATTTCTATTTACGGCTAAAATCATCGATGCCGTAACCGCTTTATGATCGCTGATCGCTGATCCGTGCTTGATTTGTGGGCAGAAGCTCTTCCGTCTCAAGAAATGTTATTATATTCGGTCTCAGAATATGTTTAAGTGTTCTGCAGCAAAGCGACGTTAACGATGTTGGTCTGTAATTTTGCGGGTCCGTTCTTTTACCCTTCTTACATTTAGGAGTCACCAGCGCTTTTTTTCCAATCGCTTGGGGCTTTGCACTGCGTAGGAGATTCGCGATAAATGAAACCTAAGTAAGGCATCAATGCCGTAGGGCACTCTTTCGAAAACCGAACTGCGATTCCATCCGGCCCTGGTGACTTATTCGTTTTCAGCTGTTTTAGCCGCTCATCTGCATCAGGGATGCCTATTACTCTGGCCTCCATACAAGAGTCTGTGCGATAGTCAAACGATGTCATGTCTGTACGATACTCCTGCGAGTCTAATTTTTTTAAAAGTGAAATTTAAAACTTCAGATCTTCTTTTGCTCTCCTCTATTGACACACCAGACTGGTCGACGAGGTGATGCAGGAAAGGCAGAAAGTAAGCTTGTCATCTGTGCGACAGTCTAGAGAAGGAACTATTCAGAAGGAAATATTCAGATATTTGTTTTAGATTTTCATGTTTTTAAAAGGTTCTGAGACTTCCTCATTAATGTAAACGAAGTGTATTCTGCAATATTCCAAGTTATTTGAATGTAAGAGCGCACTGCCTCTGGAGTGAGTTTGACCGTGTCGCTTCAGATTGGCAAAAAACTTCTTACTTAATTCATATGGCAGATATTCGAAATTCCTTTCCATCATAGATTTATGCTTATCTAAGGAGTATATTTCTGTCAATCCCTGAAATATTCGGCTTTCATTTTGCTAGATATTACGTAAAATAATTTGGATTCGCCGAGTTTTGCCTCTGTTCCCAGGAATCTACAGAGTTATGCTTCCGTAGAGATCGATGTGCATATATTATCATTACATAAAAATAAAAAGACACCTTAATACTGTTACAAAAGATTTAATGACTAAAACTGAAAGTGATTACAAAGCATGCGACATTAAACAGTAGTTTGAAAGTAGTTGATACAAAGTATGTGACATTAACACAGTAGTTTGAAAGTAGTTAATACGTCACAAGCTTTCAAGTCCTGTCCCGTCCCCTCTAAATTACACTGGCAACTCATTGTCCTCTGGATGAATTTAAAAGTCTGAATCTTCACCTGCATTGTTCCCATCTGTCTGACAATGGATTACATTCTGGTAGAAAGTAAGATTTTAGTTTTCTTCCCAAGTGTGCCCGAAATGCTTTTTGAGCAGGAAATCAATATCCCTCACCTTAGGTTCCATAAAGGCTCTTCCAATTCTGATAACGTGTGGCTCCATGGACGAGCAGACTTTGCCTCGTCTGCATACCCCTCTTCCTTCAGCAGTGTCCATTTATAAGCCACTTCGACCCGTACTAGCGCGTTTCTTTGTTTACCTCTGGTGATCACAACCCGTTTTACAGGGGCAGATCTGAAGGGCCATTGACGAGGTGGCTCAGTGACATCAGCAACTGCATTCTTCCAACACAGCTTCCCAATAAACTCCTTAACCGCACCTCGTTTTCCTTGATGAATATTCGACATTCGGTCTCCACCTCGTCTTACAATTGGAGCTTCTCATGTTAGTAAGTACCGTCAACAGACTCGCTGTTGATATGCCAAGAACAATAGCAAACATCTTTTGACTCAAGCGCTATTGCTGAGTTTAGTTTACCGCTTTCAGATAGGGCAAATAGTATCTGATCGAAGTATTTATGTTTTTCTTGGAATCTGCCTCCTCGGAGATTCGACTGATGTGTGTATAATTATAAACTTGTCCTCTTTAATTTTGTCTGTCACTTTATAAAAGGCGTGATGTGATCTCCTTATATCCTCCATTGATACTCTTGCATACTGGTATACTGATGAAGCTGCATGTTTGCAATGGGGACGAATTGGAAACCCACTTGCGGAATATCTACCAAAGAACAGTAGTAATAAGGAGAATGCTAGGATAATGCACTAAAAACATCATATACTGTACTACGTTGTCCTAAACAAATGATTATAAAATCAATGATGCACTGTTCATTCAAGGAAATCGTTCCTGACTGCAGCCATATAAAATGACCATAATTTATATTGACATAAACCTAAAACATCACAGTGTAACTTACTGTTTACACAAATGTTGGTAATGAAGTCCTTATTAGTTCCATGCAGTGAAATAGCACAAAATACTAGGGTTGAGGACTAAATCTTACCTCAGGCGTTTTCCTTTGTTGCCCTTCCAGTCAGAAGGATTGGCTGATTTTTTACGGCCTTTTCCTTTTGGAGCTGATTGTACATGTCTCCCATCAGTAACATCCACGACTATGGAGGAAATGATAAAGCACTCTTCGTATTTTATCCAGCAACAATATCACAAACGCTCTCCGTACACTCACAAGCAAGCGAAGCCAAGAAAAACGCGCCAATATGGCTAGGTAACAGTTGACGTGCTACTGTTTTCTGTTTCACATTAGTTTGCAGTACGGACAACTTGACAGATTGTCACCCATAGGCTCAAAAGTAAAGTTTATGACGTAATAAGCTGGGAAGGCTGTATTATTCGGCCAAAGTACATAGTGTGTACAAAGCGAGTTTTGCATCTTCAAACTTTTCTAATAATGGCGCATGCTAAATACACACCAAGTTCTGCTTCTTTATCATACAATGAATCCACTCAATTTTGCTTTGCAACCAGAAGTGGAAAGACAGAGTTTTGCATCTGTCGACGGTTTTCGAGCTACATTTTAGGGCAAAAAAACTGTTTTGTTCGTGTTTTAAGAGCGTAATCGATAGATGGCAGCATCCGCAGCTCGTGGTCGTGCGGTAGCGTTCTCGCTTCCCACGCCCGGGTTCCTGGGTTCAATTCCCGGCGGGGTTAGGGATTTTCTCTGCCTCGTGATGACTGGGTGTTGTGTGATGTCCTTAGGTTAGCTAGGTTTAAGTAGTTCTAAGATCTAGAGGACTGATGACCATAGATTTTAAGTCCCATAGTTCTCAGAGCCATTTGAACCTTTTTTTTATAGATGGCAGCACAGTGAGCAAAACGGTGGCACCATCTCATTTTCGAGAAAAAGTGGATTTACAGCACTTTGCGTCTGGGTGCCTCATTTGGCTGTTTATTTCTTAATTTGCCGCGATTTCTGATGGTCCACTCACTCACTTTACTTCGGTGAAATTCCACGCGCCTACGAAACTCGATAGCAGTCGACATAGGTTGTGGACAAGTACTCGTCGTTGTGACGTCACTTCCCAGTAAGCCTCGTTGCCAGAGAGCACCACCTCCGTCCGGCACTCTTTTTTTTTTTTTTTTATACACCGTGCCAGAAATGGACGCAGCGGAACTCCCCAACATGTCGAGGAGATGCCCACAACATGCGCTTCGGCTGGGGTGGAAATGTAGCACAAGCCACATTAATTTTTCACTGCAGGCTGAATATAGCAGCCCGCCCGTCCTCTCCCATGCGCCGACCCACTATTGGGATCGCGGAAAAACTATCGATTCTTCTCCGTATTGAGTACTTTCATCTCGATACCGACTCTTTTTTTACTTGATTCTATTCAGCCGATTCTTTTGAGCGACCCCTAAACTGTCAACAATGCTTTGTATGTCCATCCTTTTGACAGAAGGTCTGTGGGACTACGGCCGTTTCCTACTGTGAGAAAGTAAAACGCATACAGCCGTCCTGATGATTTTATTTATTTTGTTGCAATCAGTTTCGGCGCTCCAATGTGCCATCTTCACGCCTGTATGCATAAAACAGTAACGATAACATTATCAACTTATCAATCAAGCAACATAAAAACAGATTAAAAGCGGAATGAGAAACAAGGACAATGTTCTACAAGTGAAGCTGCAGCAAACATTTGACAGAACGAAGAGATACATCCATTGTCACTATCTAAAATATACCATACCGAATTTGCACTCAATACATTGTAAAATCCTATTATTGTTTAAAACTTTCTTTAAGTAACTATTCATGATTTTTATTGGCCAGTCGGACATATATTATCTGCACAGCCCTGAAATAACCTACTAAGAGACAAAATAAACTGTAGAAGGTTATAAATGTATAAAGGAGACAAAACAACATAAACAAGTAAAGAGAAGGAACATGACCTATGTGTCGTGTCAAAGTCTGCACGTAATACGATAACAAGATGTGCTGAAGACATGTAAACATCTGAGACCACGTAGATCGACAAATCGATAGTCAAACCGAAACCAGCGGTATTTCGACCGCCATCTTGTCCACTGCACTACAGAACTGTTTGTGATCGTGTTTCCAAGTTAGTGCTATCTTAGTGACAATTTGTGAACAGCGACCAAGAGAGCCACGGAAATGGAAACACTTCAACGCATCACAACGAGACTGCCACGCCAGAAGAACAAAGAGAGTGACCGTTACAAAACATTCTAGTGCAAACATCAGTCCAGCTTCCAAAGTGACATCGCCTCTTACTAACTTTTCTCTTATTCCGCAGGATGACCACAGCATTTACGAAAAGACTATGTAACATCAGCATGACCTTACTGTAAAGTTGTTTTTGTAATGCCATTTAGCCTGAAGATGAGGTATAACCCTCGAAACATGTTGCTAAAAAATGAAGTTTGACAAAGTTTGTGACTGGTAGCGGCAATTTAAAAAAAAATACCTTTACCAATGAAATTTATTGAGCTCCTCTCGAGTGAGCAGACTTGTGAGGGGCCATGCGTTGTCACGGAGAAGTTCGATTCCAGTTTTATGGCAACAAATATGCTGAGGTCACTTATTCAGTTTCCTGAACGTAGCACAATACACTTCCGAGGAACTCGTTGCACCACGAGGAAGGATATCAAACCGAATAACCCATTCAGACTCCCAGATGGCTGTCGCCATGGCTTTAGTGACTGAGAGTGCGTCTTTGAACTTTCTCTTCGGAAGAGAGATGGTGTGGTGCCACTCCATGGACTGCCGCTTTGTTTCCGGTTCAGAGTGATGAATCCTTGTTTCGTCGCCTGTGGCGGCATTCGACAGAAAACTGCCGCAGTTAGCCTCGTAACGCGCAAGCAATTCCGCATAAACGGCCCTTCGCTGCTCTTTCTGCTCTTCTGGTAGGCGGCGAGAACCCTAGCGTCGCACACCTTTGCGTTCCCCAACTAGCGGACGAGTGTGTCAGCACCACGAAAGAGACGTCTAGCTGTGCAGCGAGGTGTTTTGATTGTGATCACCCCCAGTGGGAGTGTCCGCATGTCCTAACAGTGCAGGAGGCAGCTGTGTACGGCCGTCAGGCACATGGCAGATCGGACAGATTTGATGATAAGGTTTGGTTTGTGGGGCGGTCAACTATGCGGCTATCAGCGCCCGTACAAATTCCCAAAATTTGCTCCGTTCAATCTCGCCACTTTCAGGAATGATGATGAAAATGACGAGGACAACACAAACACCCAGTCTTCTCGAGGCAGGTGAAAATCCCTGACCCCGCCGGGAATCGAACCCGGGACCCCGTGCTCGGGAAGCGAGAATGCGATCGCGAGACCACGAGCTGAGGACTCGCACAGGTTTGCGCGACCTGGTTGCGATGATGACAGACGCCTCTCTCAACGACTCAACGTGCTTTTGTTCACTGCCAAGTTTCCGTAGACGTTCTGCAAGTGCTTATAAATATCTTTGATACTCTGGCTTTCCTCCAAAAGAAAGTCATTGACAGCATTCTGCTTGGAACGCACCTCCATTAAAAAATGCTGTTTTAAACGCTACGTGGAACACCACCGCCTATCGGAACTTCATGAAATTATAGAGGCTAAAGCAGGAATATCCCACGATGTCCCACAACAAATTCCGAATTTTTTCAACCGAAACTTACCGAAAAAGAAAATATGTTGCATTATTTATTAACGCCCTCGAATAAAGCTTGAAATATGACGTACAAGATAAGGAAAGGTGTAAACAAGTATTTAATAATGATGCTGTGATTATATCAACTGGAGCGGATTTCTTGCCCTCGCAGAAAGTTAAAAAGATCAAAAGTACCGCATGTTGGTCCCAGCTGCTCGTCAGCTCCATCTTCGTTTTTCGTTGCACATTCCTTTACGGATACATTTCCCTCCTTTCCGGATACATTTCCCTACATTTCGAGAACAGCTGACCGTACTGCTCCGTTTTCCTTTGATGGCTACTATACTCCTCTTATTTTGCACACCATAAGGCTGACAAATCACTATAGGGTTCAGATTTCCTGTCATTATTAAGTGAATGTGCATTCCGTAGGTCTCGAAGCTGTTTAAACAGCTCGGTTTACACCACACGAAAAGTGACGCAAAATAAACTGTTTCTCATACTGGGTTGAGCTGACAATATATACAGCATTAGCCAGAAACTATACGTGCAACCAGTTTGCGCAATAGTAATGTAATTTCAGTAGCTCCATCAATATATCATACAATATATTGCACACCCGTCAATCTTATCTCTAAGTGGTCAATAATATTTTACGATGTTGCTCACAGTCGGGGACCCACTTTACTCAATAATCCTCCTACTCCTATTTCAATTTAATTTCAGTAATATTGCATGCCGTTGTGGCCGAGCGGTTCTAGACGCTTCACTCTGGATCCGCGCTGCTGCTACGGTTGCAGGTTCGAATCCTGCCTCGGGCATGGATGTGTGTGATGTCCTTAGGTTAGTTAGGTTTAAGTAGTTCTAAGTCTAGGGGACTGATGACCTCTGATCTTATGTCTCATAGTGCTCAGAGCCATTTGAACCATTTTTCAGTAATATTAAAAAGAAAACACTTCGTAATGATCTGCAAAATTATATATATTCGGTAACGAATCGGCTTTTGGGTTATTAGGTGATCTTTAGGTGACAACTGAATGTCGCAAAAACAGATAAAATGATATGCTACTTACACAGGTGTGATTTACGCAAAATATGCAAAAATGATGACATGTAGGTTTTTTACGTAGGAAAGTACTGCATTATTTGTCACACAGAAATTATAACATTAACTAAAAAAAACAAAGGTTTTTGTTTGGAAATATATTTAACAACTGATGAAAAATAATTTTGAATTTACAATTTCGATCAATTATTTGTAACTAAAAAATTCAGAACGTGAGAGAAAGGAAACAGTTTGATCATTTAATTCCATTTAATGTCATTCTGTGTCCTGTCTTTGTTCATTGCCAGTATTTCCAGCGGTGGCATATTTCTACTTTTCTGTACAGAATGTAATATTTCACATTCTACATCATTTGAGTAGTTTTCTGTTCTTAGATGAGCGGCGGAAGTTGGACCTTTTTTTCTTAACCTCCTGCTTCACTCGTGTGCAGATAACCTATCTCGCACACCTCTGTCTGACTGACGAATATACAGGATGTTTGTTTTAACTTATACGCGTCAGGAAGTGTTTCCTTCTTTTATAGTATAATTATCTTCTGCCAGACACTCACAGAAAATTCAGTTAATTTTAACATGAGTAAATAACTGGTATGATCTTAGTGTTAATGCCCTGAAAGCACAAAATTTTGACCTATGAATGACTTGGATTAATGATATTTTCGGAAGTAATAAAAACTTTGATAGCGCAACTAGGAATTAAAGAGCATCTTGAACAAACGTTTAGGTAATACATGATTACGACCAATACACCTAAAGTTGTTAACGAAACCTGAAACTATACTTCACATCTCTTACAGCGTGTGTGAAATGGAGATATTGTGGTTATTTATTCTGACGATTTTCATATTTTGTTCTAAGTTGGTAGGATGAGCTGATAGTACTTTAAGTGCTCTGCAATCAGCATAAATAACCACAGCAAATGCTTTATACCAATTCAGGGAAACTACCATATCCAGAAAGCCATTACAGAGAACAAGTAGGTGATAAAAGACCAGACATATATCAACATAAACCTCTGCTAAACTTAATAAAGAAAATGATAAGTTAAAAGAGAAAAAAATCCACTTACACACTTAATCATTTCCAAACCGGTACAAATTCACACAAACGGAGCGCGCGGAGACGGACCACAGATGTCACAAACATTCATTCAATAGTTGGCAATAGCATTCATCAGCTGGAAACAACACCCAAAATATAACATCAAGTAAATGAGTGTTCATTTCCTAGCGCTGTGCAAATGAAATTTCGTTTGGCAGTATGCAGAAGGACAGCTGCAAAACCAGAAAAAGAACACACGTACAGTTGCATCTACGAAATTTGTAAGTATACATTAAAACTATTATTATGTCAAGGAAAGCATAAAATTAGCAAAACTCTATATAACCTCAATATATAATGTCCAGTATGTAAAATGAAATATTATAAACACAAATATGTATACATTTCAGGCCATAGAAGATGTCTTGCAATCAACAATAAAGGCTACACATATACGGCGCGTAAAATTTGTTTTATTCCGCTGTAATTAGAAGGATTCATAGTAATAATCATCAGCATAATTAACGTATACAGAGGACAACAAGAATGGTCACAGATTTGTTTGACCCGCGCGAGAGAGTCACAGAGATGTTGAAAGAACTAAACGGGTGAACGTTTGACACTTGAAGATACGAGTAGGCGTCAACTAGTCCGAGGAAGCCTGCTTACAACGTTTCATGAACTGGCTTCAAATGATGACTCTAAGAATATACTATAACGTCCTGCATATCGCTCCCGTAGGGATTGGAAGGACAAGATTGGATTAATTACAGCGCGCCCAGAGGCATTTAAATGGTCACTCTTCCCTTGCTTCATACGTGAACTGAGCGGGAAAAAGCTGTAATAACTGGTACAATGGGACGTACCCTCTAACACGCCTTTTCTCTCGTGACCCATACTCTATTCCAATAAAAAAAGGTTGTATTATAATTTTTTCATAATGCAGGGCCACAGTCATAATGTATTTCTTTAAACTTAGTACCGCCATTAGACTGTTGTTTACTTACAGTGTTACATTTACACTTACACAATCATGATTTCGGCTTCAAAGTGCCATTATCAAGTGTTTTCTGAAAGAAGGTTAGACAATAATATGAAATACATAACAAGTGATACAACCGTATAACGATCCATATTTGTAATGCTTACTTACAAGTGCTATAAACTGTCTAAGTTGGTATAATGTCGTATTAAAATACACTATTAGACACATTGTCTAAGAATCGATATTTCTGGCAGAGCCTACTGCTTTGTTTCATTACTGAGTACACCATCTTGACTGAATGACAGTTGGCTAAGTGTCAAATTGTCTTGGTCAAAGAAATTCCTGTTACAAGCAGGCCGCCACTTTTTTTAGTCTTTGGACTCAGTGTCGAGTAGGATAGGAAAGCTTAGGAACAATTTATTTTCTTTGGTGGCTGTCACATCTTTGCAGTACCTATTTATCTTAGTATACTTATTCTACTCACTCATTAAGTAATTCCACTGTATTGTATTAATTCTGAACTGAGGCAAAATTACACAAGTTAGAGTTGGCCATGTGTTAATTCCACGTACAAAGTTGTATAGTTACCTACTAAAATGTACTTTAAACAACATCAATCACTAGCTGGACTTTTATATTTATGGATGCAGCGAATATTATCGAGAAGTTTCTTACTGTTTATGTTTATGAGCAGGCAATTTCATTGTATACTAAGATAAACAGGTACTGCAAAGATGTAACAACCACGAAAGAAAATAATAAATTGTTCCTAACCTTTCCTATGCTACCGGACACCTGCTTGTAACAGCAATTTATTTGACCAAAACAATTTGACACTTAGCCAACCGGCATTCAGTCAAGATGATGTACTCAGTAATGAAACAAAGCAGTAGGCTCTGCCAGAAATATCGATTCTTTGACAATGTGTCTAATAGTGTATTTTAATACGACATTATACCATCTTAGGCAGTTTATAACACTTGTAAGTTGTTGTTGTGGTCTTCAGTCCTGAGACTGGTTTGATGCAGCTCTCCATGCTACTCTATCCTGTGCAAGCTTTTTCATCTCCCAGTACCTACTGCAACCTACATCCTTCTGAATCTGCTTAGTGTATTCATCTCTTGGTCTCCCTCTACGATTTTTACCCTCCACGCTGCCCTCCAATACTAAATTGGTGATCCCTTGATGCCTCAGAACATGTCCTACCAACCGATCCCTTCTTCTGGTCAAGTTGTGCCACAAACTTCTCTCCTCCCCAATCCTATTCAATACCTCCTCATTAGTTATGTGATCTACCCATCTAATCTTCAGCATTCTTCTGTAGCACCACATTTCGAAAGCTTCTATTCTCTTCTTGTCCAGACTATTTATCGTCCATGTTTCACTTCCATACATGGCTACACTCCATACGAATACTTTCAGAAATGACTTCCTGACACTTAAATCAATACTGGATGTTAACAGATTTCTCTTCTTCAGAAACGCTTTCCTTGCCATTGCCAGCCTACATTTTAAATCCTCTCTACTTCGACCATCATCAGTTATTTTGCTCCCCAAATAGCAAAACTCCTTTACTACTTTAAGTGCCTCATTTCCTAATCTAATTCCCTCAGCATCACCCGACTTAATTAGACTACATTCCATTATCCTTGTTTTGCTTTTGTTGATGTTCATCTTATATCCTCCTTTCAAGACACTGTCCATTCCATTCAACTGCTCTTCCAAGTCCTTTGCTGTCTCTGACAGAATTACAATGTCATCGGCGAACCTCAAAGTTTTTATTTCTTCTCCATGAATTTTAATACCTACCCCGAATTTTTCTTTTGTTTCCTTTACTGCTTGCTCAATATACAGATTGAACAACATCGGGGAGAGGCTACAACCCTGTCTTACTCCCTTCCCAACCACTGCTTCCCTTTCATGTCCCTCGACTCTTATAACTGCCATCTGCTTTCTGTACAAATTGTAAATAGCCTTTCGCTCCCTGTATTTTACCCCTGCCACCTTTAGAATTTGAAAGAGAGTATTCCAGTCAACATTGTCAAAAGCTTTCTCTAAGTCTACAAATGCTAGAAACGTAGGTTTGCCTTTCCTTAATCTTTCTTCTAAGATAAGTCGTAAGGTCAGTATTGCCTCACGTGTTCCAGTGTTTCTACGGAATCCAAACTGATCTTCCCCGAGGTTGGCTTCTACTAGTTTTTCCATTCGTCTGTAACGAATTCGTGTTAGTATTTTGCAGCTGTGACTTATTAAGCTGATAGTTCGGTAATTTTCACATCTGTCAACACCTGCTTTCTTTGGGATTGGAATTATTATATTCTTCTTGAAGTCTGAGGGTATTTCACCTGTTTCATACATCTTGCTCACCAGATGGTAGAGTTTTGTCAGGACTGGCTCTCCCACGGCCGTCAGTAGTTCCAATGGAATATTGTCTACTCTGGGGGCCTTGTTTCGACTCAGGTCTTTCAGTGCTCTGTCAAACTCTTCACGCAGTATCGTATCTCCCATTTCATCTTCATCTACATCCTCTTCCATTTCCATAATATTGTCCTCAAGTACATCGCCCTTGTATAGACCCTCTATATACTCCTTCCACCTTTCTGCTTTCCCTTCTTTGCTTAGAACTGGGTTTCCATCTGAGCTCTTGATATTCATACAAGTCGTTCTCTTATCTCCAAAGGTCTCTTTAATTTTCCTGTAGGCGGTATCTATCTTACCCCTAGTGAGATAGGCCTCTACATCCTTACATTTGTCCTCTAGCCATCCCTGCTTAGCCATTTTGCACTTCCTGTCGATCTCATTTTTGAGACGTTTGTATTCCTTTTTGCCTGTTTCACTTACTGCATTTTTATATTTTCTCCTTTCATCAAATAAATTCAATATCTCTTCTGTTACCCAAGGATTTCTACTAGCCCTCGTCTTTTTACCTACTTGATCCTCTGCTGCCTTCACTACTTCATCCCTCAAAGCTACCCATTCTTCTTCTACTGTATTTATTTCCCCCATTCCTGTCAATTGCTCCCTTATGCTCTCCCTGAATCTCTGTACAACCTCTGGTTCTTTTAGTTTATCCAGGTCCCATCTCCTTAAATTCCCACCTTTTTGCAGCTTCTTCAGTTTTAATCTACAGGTCATAACCAATAGATTGTGGTCAGAGTCCACATCTGCCCCTGGAAATGTCTTACTTGTAAGTAAGCATTAAAAATATGGATCGTTATACGGTTATATCACTTGTTACGTATTTCATGTTATTGTCTAACCTGCTTTCAGTAAACACTTGATAATGGCACTTTGAAGCCGAAATTATGATTGTGTAAGTGTAAATATAACACTGTAAATAAACACCTGTCTAATGGCGGTACTGACTTTAAAGAAAAAAAAAAAGCTGTGGTTTTAAAAATTGATAAATGCCATGGCAGTCTAAAGCGCGATCAGAAATTTTCGAAATTGAATTTAAAAAATGATGGCGTTAACGAGGTTAAAATGTACGTCAGGTAGGCCGCCTCCCCTTTAATCCCTTCAAAGGACTACCAGCTGTGTATCAGTGGCTTAAAAGTGAAAGTGATGGAGGATAATCCCGTTTAAATTTACAGGTGTACCCTCGTTTTGAGACAGAATGCTTCCACTTAAAACGTGACATTGAAATTCATCAGTAGCACAACAGCTGTTACGTGGTTTCATCGCAGTAGGAAGTCATGCTTCAGATGACTATGACATATACTAGATGGCAAGAAGCAGATTTAGTCCCTTGTGCTCGGAATGCATAACTAAATGCAGTCTGACGTCGATAATGACAGGAGGTTTAAATAGATAGTATTCACAAGTTTGCTCTTGTTCTACAATATTACTTTTATTGTTAACCGATTTTCGGCTTACAAGGCCATCTTCAGACCGGTTAACAATAAAAATAATATTGTAGAACAAAAGCAAACTTGTCCTTTTCATTTATTATAATGTTGTTGTACCAAGAACCGACGGAAGATTCTGTTACTAAGATAGTATTCATTTTAATATCTCCAAAATTGCAACAAGTATCAAGTAAACAAATAATTATAAACGATGGTAACTCATACAGTAGTGAACACTGTCCTACACTGTCCTCTGATTGTCTCCTAATCTCCCCAATCCCGTTGTCCCGCTCCTTGCGCGAGATAAACAAACCGAGCTATAAAACTGTAGCACAGTCTACCTCGAACACCAGTAATCTAGATTTACTCACTAGGATTCTGCGAAAACAACATCCCCGTTCTTCCATCGACAAGCATTTTACTTTTTCTGAACATCTCTATTACACTTTCGTGCGTAATATACAGATCTTTTACAATCCTAGTTTCACGTCTTTAAATCCCTGCCAAAGTTACCAACGATCATTCTGATATCTTGCGAATAATGCCGTTTAGATGGCTTAATGTACAGAGCGAGCACAAAGTTTTGCCCTGATTATAAAAATTTAGAGCAGAATAACCGTTTGACATAATAAGTTACATTTGATGCCGTTACATAGGTTAGTGTTACTAGCTGATGTGACCAACAGATGGCGCTAGTGCTCCACAACACCGACGCAGTCTGTTAGGTCACGTTAGTTCAAATGGCTCTTAGCACTATGGGACTCAACATCTGTGGTCATCAGTCCCCTAGAACTTAGAACTACTTAAACCTAACTAACCTAAGGACATCACACACATCCATGCCCGAGGCAGGATTCGAACCTGCGACCGTAGCGGTCACGCGGTTCCAGACTGACGCGCCTAGAACCTCACGGCCACGCCGGCCGGCCGGTCACGTCAGTTTCTGGCGAAATGGCGTCGAAGCAGGAGAAAGCGCAATGTGTGCTTTGGTTTCACGAAACGAAATCGCCCATCAGTGTTCAGCATAAATTTCGGGCTCCTTATGGATGCAGCCCTCCTGACGTTAAATCAATAAAGCGATGGTATGCAAAGCTTAACGGAACACGCAGCGTTGAAGATCGTCCTGGAAGTGGCAGGCCGCGTGTGAGTGATGCAACTGTTGATCGTGTTCGAAAGTCGTTTCAACGGAGTCCGTCTAAATCAACTCGTCAAGCATCACGTGAACTTCAAATACCGCAAGCAAGTGTGGTGAAGATTCTTCATGAAAGTCTTAGATTACATTCTTACAAAGTGCGAATCGTACAGACCTTGCAACCGAATGATTTGCTGACACGTGCTGAATTTGCAACTGAGATTCTCAACAAGATTGATGGCGCTAACGATTACTTAAATCGCATATGCTTTACCGATAAATACACCTTTCATGTCAGTGGAATGGTAAATAGGCATAATATCCGTTTATGGGGTTCAGAGTCTCCACTTGCTACTGTTCAGTTACAGCGAAAAAGTGAGTGTTTGGTGCGGCCTCATGCATAACAAGGTTTTTGGACCGTTTTTCTTCGAGGAAAAATCCATTACCGCTGACATTTACTTAGACGTTTTGCAATAGTTCATTGCCCCACAGATAGAAGAATAACAATCGTGGATACGTTTCCAGCAAGATGGAGTACCACCCCCTTCCCCCTTCCCACTGGGCTTTGACAGTGCGTGATTTCGTGGATGAAACATTTCCGGGTCGGTGGATTGGAAGGAACAGTCCAACACCCCGGCCAACCCGCTCTCCAGGCATTACGCGTCTTGACTTTTTTTTTCTAGGGGCTATATCAAAGACAGAGTCTTCGTCAGACCAGTTCCTGACGTCTACGAATTGAAGGCTGGGATACAAGCTGCTGTGGGTACTGTGACAGAACACATGTTACGAAACACCTGACGGGAACTGGAATATCGCCTCGACATTCTCCGAGCTACCAAGGGAGCACACGTTGAGATTTAGTAACGAAAGTGGTCTTAAAAAAACTAGTAACACTAACCTATGTAACGGCATCAAATGTAAATTATTATGTCAAACGGTTATTCTGTAAAAAATTGTTATATTCAGAGCAAGACTTTGTGCTCACCCTGTATCTTTTAATGTATTATTTTAGTGGCATATTTGGACTGTTGCCAGCATCAGACCCGTAACTTATCAGTTGTGAAACGAACTTCAGTGTCAGTTGAGGGCACTATAAAAATAGTGATCTACACGAAATTAGTCAGAAAAGAGGTCTTAGATTATCCTATAGGGACCTTAGATTGGATCTGTTTTTCAGATGCTGTCTTCATGCTGTCATAATCACAAATAATTAGCTACTATATGGCTTTCCTCGAGTACTAGAGTGTGGCTCTTCGACAACACTTACAGCTGCCGGTTCCATTTCAGTTTCAACATCTCTCCTTACAGCATTATGTATGACAAAAATTCGACACTTCTACTGACTGTACTACATGCTCTCGTCAGGTCAAGTTCTTTCATTTTGTCTGCTAACTCTTATCATTGGCACTATCCGGAAGGCAAGATTTAGAATTGTCGAATCGATTTTCCTCTTCTGTCCGTTGCGTACATATTTCACAGCCTCCGCGTAAATCCTTCCAAAAGCGCTTCCTTGCTAGAAGGCTTACACCAGCGTCGCACTAGGTGTAATTTACGTGACGCAATTTAAACTGAATAACGACCGCACCGCATCACCCACTCGTTCGAGGGCGTTCCTTCCCACGAATTGTCGCATGCCTGACAAAATGCAGTTGGGGGTATTATTCACTTTTACGAGGTTGTCGGGGAAGATAAAAGGGAAGAACTTTGCTTCAACACCCCACCGTTGCGAAAGCCGGGCGAGAACAACTCAGTGTTAAGTATGAGAAGCTTAAAGATTTGAGAAAGTACACCGTATCTGAGTTCGGTTCATGCTATTCACTGTGGTGGATGTTATTGCATCTCTGAACTGAAATCGATCAGTGTGGCGGAGTTATTCGAGATATTCCGAGGCAGCACAGCATCGATTCATTTATGCATGACAGTCATAGTGGTCCTACACTACTGCTACTAACCATTAAAATTGCTACACCACGAATATGACGTGCTACAGACGCGAAATTTAACCGACAGGAAGAAGATGCTGTGATGTGCAAATGATTAGGTTTTCAGAGCATTCACACAAGGTGCTGACATGAGGAAAGTTTCCAACCGATTTCTCATACACAAACAGCAGTTGATCTGCGTTGCCTGGTGAAACGTTGTTGTGATGCCTCTTGTAAGGAGGAGAAATGCATACAATCACGTTTCCGACTTCGATAAAGGTCGGATTGTAGCCTATCGCGATTGCGGTTTATCGTATCGCGACATTGCTGCTTGCGTTGGTCGAGATCCAATGACTGTTACCAGCATGTGGAATCGGTGGGTTCAGGAAGGTAATGCGGAACGCAGTGCTGGATCCCAACGGCCTCGTGTCACTAGCAGTCGAGGTGAAAGGCATTTTACCCGCATGGCTGTAATGGATCGTGCAGCCACGTCTCGATCTCTGAGTCAACAGATGGGGACGTTTGCAGGACAACAACCATCTGCACGAACAGTTCGACGACGTTTGCAGCAGCATGGACTATCAGCTCGGAGACCACGGCTGCGGTTACCCTTGACGCTGCATCACAGACAGGAACGCCTGCGATGGTGTACTCAACGACAAACCTGGGTGCACGAATGGCAAAACATCATTTTTTCGGATGAATCCAGGTTCTGTTTACAGCATCATGATGGTCGCATACGTGTTTGGTGACATCGCGGTGAACGTACATTGGAAGCGTGCATTCGTCATTGTCATACTGGCATATCACCCGGCGTGATGGTACGGGGTGTCATTGGTTACACGTCTCGGTCACCTCCTGTTCGCATTGACGGCACTCTGAACAGTGGACGTTACATTTCAGATGTGTTACGACTCGTGGCTCTACCCTTCATTCGATCCCTGCGAAACCCTACATTTCAGCAGGATAATGCACGACCGCATATTGCAGGTCCTGTAGGGGCCTTTCTGGATACAGAAAATGATCGACTGCTGCCCTGGCCAGCACTTTCTCCAGATCTCTCACCAATTGAAAACGTCTAGTCAAAGGTGGCCGAGCAACTGGCTCGTCACAATACGCCAGTCACTACTCTTGATGAACTGTGGTATCGTGTTGAAGCTGCATGGGCAGCTGTACCTGTACACGCCATCCAAGCTCTGTTTGACTCAATGCCCAGGCGTATCAAGGCCAGAGGTAGTTGTTCTGGGTACCTATTTCTCAGGATCTATGCACCCAAACTGCATGAAAATGTAATCACATGTCAGTTTTAGTATAATAATTTGTCAAATGAATACCCGTTTATCATCTGTATTTCTTCTTGGTGTAGCAATTTTAATCGCCAGTAATGTATAACTGTGTCGTGGAGTCACCTCGTGGACAGAAACTACGAGAGTGGATGTAAGACACTCAGCAACCAGGGCAAAAAGCTCAAGTTTATATTGTCTCTCAGTGAAACACAAAGGAAAGGTTTAACCACAGTCCTGGCACACAAACACAGTCGAGAAGCGCTTGATTGTTTTTGTTATTCGCTGTACTTTATTAGAGTTCAGTTATTTATTCCCAATGTTGACAATCGTCAATCTTCTGCAACAGCCTCCGCTGTGTTGCGTGTTGGATTCTAGCTGACGTCCGTCGAGTCAGCTCAGCGTTTGGACGCCCAGCGACCCTGGTGCCGCGGAACCTGCCGGAGAACGAAGCAGCAACTGCCAATCGCGAAGTCGTTCTCGCGCCGGCTCCGGAGTGTATTCGGTCCCACTCCGAACTCTTCGATGACCCATCTGCGATGCACCCGTTGCCGTATTCTTGTGGTCGGTTGATCTGCACCCTGCCCCGCGTGGATTTCAGCACCCGAAGACGCCTGAGTGTTGAACAAGAACGTTGACCCCAAATGCGCCGGTTGCTGGCTTCCACTTTGAGGTCTGGTATTGGCAGCACTCTGCGATGTGCTGCTGTGGGAAGACAGTCAGTTTCTCCATCATCAGATGGTAGGCGGCGACCATATGAAGTCATCCGGTAATATATCTTCGGCTAGTTCATAAAGTGTGCTGGTCCATCTAGTACATAGACTACAGTATCGTAATCATGGAATCGAGCGCTGTTATTGTGAATGCCATCGATTCGAATGTTCAACTCATGGTGAGAGCTGGAGTGTGAGGCTATGACACGACGCTCGGTTCGTAATGACTGAATGTGTCCTCCTGCTACACTCACTTAACAGGCTGTTAACAGCTGTGTCGGTGCCTTACTATGTGCTCTAATGAAATAGACACAATTTCTTGGTTCACAAGCTGCGACATTGTGGCGAAAAAACTGTGACCCGTATATGCAATAAGTTTCTTTTAATTTACGTCTATGGTCACAAACTTTTTGTTAACAGAGTACCGGTTTCGGTCTTTAATGACCATGTAAGTAGGCTGTTTAGGTTTTTATATTGGTAACGCCATGTAGCGCTCTGTATGAAAATCACTGGCTGTGCTGTGTGCAGTCTGTGGCTGGTTGGCATTGTTGTAATACTCGCCATTGTAGTGTTGGGCTGTCGGCTGTTAACAGTGCGTAGCGTTGCGCAGTTGCAGGTGAGCCGCCAGCAGTGGTGGATGTGGGGACAGAAATGGCGGAATTTTGAGAGGGGATGATCTGGACGTGTGTCTATCAGAAACAGTGCATTTGTAAGAATGGATGTCATGAACTGCTATATATATATTATGACTTTTGAACACTTTTAAGGTAAATACATTGTTTGTTCTCTATCAAAATCTTTCATTTGCTAACTATGCCTATCAGTAGTTAGTGCCTTCAGTAGTTTGAATCTTTTATTTAGCTAGCAGTATTGGCACTCGCTGTTTTGCAGTAGTTTGAGTAACGAAGATTTTTGTGAGGTAAGTGATTTGTGAAACATATAGGTTAATTTAGTCAGGGTCATTCTCTTGTAGGGAATATTGAAAGTAGATTGCGTTGCGCTAAAAAATATTGTGTGTCAGTTTAAGCACAGTCATGTATAATTTTTCTAAGGGGATGTTTCATATGGCGACCCTGCCAGGATACGAACCTGGAATCTTCTACATTTGCAAGAATGGATGTCATGAACTACTATATATATTATGACTTTTGAACACTTTTAAGGTAAATACATTGTTTGTTCTCTATCAAAATCTTTCATTTGCTAACTATGCCTATCAGTAGTTAGTGCCTTCAGTAGTTTGAATCTTTTATTTAGCTAGCAGTATTGGCGCTCGCTGTTTTGCAGTAGTTTGAGTAATGAGGATTTTTGTGAGGTAAGTGATTTGTGAAACATATAGGTTAATTTAGTCAGGGCCATTCTCTTGTAGGGATTATTGAAAGTCAGATTGCGTTGCGCTAAAAAATATTGTGTGTCGGTTTAAGCACAGTCATGTATAATCTTTCTAAGGGGACGTTTCAACAGATTACTGGTTTCGGTCTTTAATGACCATCGTCAGATCTGTTTCATAAAAACAAAGTCATTACATTAGGACTACATCTATGGTCACAAACTTTTTGTTAACAGATTACCAGTTTCGGTCTTTAATGACCATCATCAGATCTGTTTCATAAAAACAAAGTCATTACATTAGGACTTTGTTTTTATGAAACAGATCTGGTGTTGGTCATTAAAGACCGAAACCGGTAATCTGCTAACAAAAAGTTTGTGACCATAGACGTACATTAAAGGAAACTTATTACAATTTCTTGAAACATGCCTTACGAGCTAACGAATATGCTACTCTCGCTTTGTTTGGCTTTCCGTCCTCTTTTCTGCTGAATGCTTATTTCTTACTCGGCAAAATGTGTCGTCTCCCTGACCCACTTGTGATATATTGAAAAGCCCAAGAAACTGGTACATCTTCCTAATATCGTGTAGGGCCCCCGCGAACACGCGCAAGTGCCGCAACGCGACGTGGCATCGACTTGGCTAATGTCTGAAGTAGTGCTGGAGGGAACTGACACCATGAATCCTGCAGGGCTGTCCATAACTCGTAAGAGTACGAGCGGCTGGAGATCTCTTCTGAACAGCACGTTGCAAGGCATCTCAGGTATGCTCAATAATATTCATGTCTGGGGAGTTTGTTGGCCAGCGGAAGTGTTTCAACTCAGAAGAGTGTTCCAGGAGCCACTCTGTAGCAATTCTGGAAGATTGTGGTGTCGCATTGTCCTGCTGGAATTGCCCAAGTCGGTCTGAATGCATAATGGACATGAATGAATGCAGGTGATCGGACAGGAGTCGTATCTATACATATCAGTGGCCCCACACCATTACAGAGCCTTCGCCAGCTTGAACTGTACCCTGCTGACATGCAGGGTCCATGGATTCATGAGGTTATCTCCATACCGTACAGGTCCATCTGCTCGATATATTTTCAAACGACACTCGTCCGACCAGTCATCTACAGTGCTATGTGAGCGATGACGGGCCCAGGCGAGGCGTAAATCTTTGTGTCGTGCAGTCATCAAGGGTTTAGGAGTGGGCCTTTGGCAATGACAGCCTACATCGATGATGCTGAATGATTCGCACACTGACACTTGTTCGTGGCCCAGCATTGAAATCAGCAGCAATTTGCGGAAGGGTTGCATATCTGTCACGTTGAACGATTCTCTTCAGTCGTTGTTGGTCCTGTTCTTGCAGGATCTGTCTCTTACCGCAGCGATGTCGGAGATCTGATGTTTTACCGGATTCCTGATATTCACGGTACACTCGTGAAATGGTCGTACGAGAAAATCCCCACTTCATCGCTTCCTCAGAGATGCTGTGTCCCATCGATCGTACGCCGGCTATAACACCACATTCAAACTCACTTAAATCTTGATAACCTGCCATTGTAGCAGCAGTAACCGATCTAACAAATGCGCCAGTCATTGTTGTCTTACATAGGCGTTGCCGACCGCAGCGCCGTATTCAGCCCGTTTGCATATCTCTGTATTTGAATACGCATGCTATACCAGTTTCTTTGGCGTTTCAGTGGAGAAGTAGATACTGTGAGGCTATGACACAAAGTTCAGTTCGTAATGGCTGAATGTGACCTCCTTGTTCTGCTGCACTCACACTGTTAACTGCTGTGTCGATGCCTCGCTATGTGCTCTTATGAAGTAGATGCAGCTTCTTTAAACATGCCTTCATAAGCTAAAGAATATGCTAGTCTCACTTCCTATGGTTTCCCGTCCTCTTTTCTGCCGAATGCTTATTCCTTATTCGGCAGACAGTGCCGTCGACCTGAGCTACTTGTGATACAAGATGGCTCGTTTCCTGCTTCCGCCTCTGTGTCTGGCATAATTTAAATTTGCCTGAAGCTATGTGGGGGAGTTTTAATAAAATTTTTTCTGGTTTCTACCCTTTACTATTCTGATCCATAGTACGTAAGTTCCAAACGAGATTACCCAAAATAAACCGTTACATGTGTCGCCTAGGTTAATGATATCAACACCAACTTTAAGTTGCTCAATATGTGTCTCTATGTATTACCAAAACCATGCACCCACAAACTGTTATCCAGCTTAAACTCATAGGTTAGCCTTTGACTGAACAGAACGTAATCTGAATTGACCTGCACCTGTCTGAATACAACTTGTCTTTCCTGCACCTGTCTGAATACAACTTGTCTTTAAATTAAATGCGCAACTGAAATAAAACAATAATCTGGCCATAATCAGAATTTCCACTTCCTTCGCGTCTTGACAACATTGTTACAGATTTCTGGAAAGCACAACAGCAAACAGTACGCAGGTAGCGGCTAAGCAAGATTTCTATTTTTTTAAGAAAATTTCCAAAGAATATTCACATTGTTGCATACCACGTTATGCAATGTGGTAATGCGTAACGATAAACATTCTTTAAACAGTGGAATAGGGGGATTATATATTCCTATGAAATGATATTCAAAGATAACGATTTTACAGTGAAGTGCGTATTCAAAAAGACAGAGTAAAACTTCGCGTATACCAGTTAAAACATTGGTCTGAACAATACTATGCTTAACAGAGTGAACAGTGATTTAAAAAGGGTATAATATTAAAGAGAATTTCTATAAAAACCAAACCGCTTCTTTTCGCCTATCAATATATACATCATATTCATCCTGGAATTCGCTAGTAGGAAAAGGAAGAGAAGGAAGCGTAGTAGGTGAATATGGATTGGGAGTAAGAAATGAAAGAGGAGGCCGCCTGGTAGAATTTTGCACAGAGCATAACTTAATCATAGCTAACACTTGGTTCAAGAATCATAAAAGAAGGTTGTATACATGGAAGAAGCCTGGAGATACTGGAAGGTCTCAGATGGATTATATAATGGTAAGACAGAGATTCAGGAACCTGGTATTAAATTGTAAGACATTTCCAGGGGCAGATGTGGACTCTGACCACAATCCGTTGGTATGAACTGCAGATTAAAACTTAAAAAACTGCAAAAAGGCGGCAATTCGAGGAGATGGGACCTAGATAAACTAAAAGAACCAGAAGTTGTAGAGAGCTTCAGGGAGAGCATTAAGGAACGATTGACAAGAATGGGGGAAAGAAATACAGTAGAAGAAGAATGGGTAGCTTTGGGAGATGAAATACTGAAGGTAGCAGAGGATCAAGTAGGTAAAAAGACGAGGGCCAGCAGAAATTCTTGGGTAACACAAGAGATATTGAATTTAATTGATGAAAGGAGAAAATATAAAAATGCAGTAAATGAAGCAAGCAAAAAGGAATACAAACGTCTCAAAAATGAGATCGACAGGAGGTGCAAAATGACTAAGCAGGGATGGCTAGAGGCCAAATATAAGGATGTAGAGGCTTATCTCACTAGGGGTAAGATAGATACTGCCTACAGGAAAATTAAAGAGACCTTTGGAGAAAAGAGAACCACTTTTATGAATATCAAGAGCTCAGATGGAAACCCAGTTCTAAGCAAAGAAGGGAAAGCAGAAGGTGGAAGGAGCATATAGAGGGTCTATACAAGGGCGAGGTACTCTAGGACAATGTTATGGAAATGGAAGAGGATGTAGATGAAGATGAAATGGGAGATATGATACTGCGTGAAGAGTCTGACAGAGCACTGAAAGACCTGAGTCGAAACAAGGCCCCAGGAGTAGACAACATTCCATTAGATCTACTGACGGCCTTGGGAGAGCCAGTCCTGACAAAACTCTACCATCTGGTGAGCAAGATATATGAGACAGGCGAAATACCCTCAGACTTCAAGAAGAATATAATAATTCCAATCCCAAAGAAATCACGTGTTGACAGATGTGAAAATTACCGAACTATCAGCTTAATAAGTCACGGCTGCAAAATACTAACGCGAATTCTTTACAGACGAATGGAAAAACTGGTAGAAGCCGATCTCGGGGAAGATCAGTTTCGATTCCGTAGAAATATTGGAACACGTGAGGCAATACTGACCCTATGACTTATGTTAGAAGACGGATTAAGAAAATGCAAACCTACGTTTCTAGCATTTGTAGACTTTAGAGAAAGCTTTTGACAATGTTGACTGGAATACTCTCTTTCAAATTCTGAAGGTGGCAGGGGTAAAATACAGGGAGCGAAAGGCTATTTACAATTTGTACAGAAACAAGATGGCAGTTATAAGAGTCGAGGGACATGAAAGGGAAGCAGTGGTTGGGAAGGGAGTGAGACAGGGTTGTAGCCTATCCCCGATGTTATTCAATCTGTATATTGAGCAAGCAATTAAGGAAACAAAAGAAAAATTCGGAGTAGGTATTAAAATCCATAGAGAAGAAATAAAAACTTTAAGGTTCGCCGATGACATTGTAATTCTGTCAGAGACAGCAAAGGACTTGGATGAGCAAAAAAAAATGGCTCTGAGCACTATGGGACTTAAACCTAACTAACCTAAGGACAGCACACAACACCCAGCCATCACGAGGCAGAGAAAATCCCTGACCCCACCGGGAATCGAACCCGGGAACCCGAGCGTGGGATGGGAGAACGCTACCGCACGACCACGAGATGCGGGCTTTGGAAGAGCAGCTGAAGGGAATGGGCAGTGTCTTGAAGGAGGATATATGTTATGTTATGTTAACTGGGGACCTAGAAACGACGGAGAGGCTTCGTCCCCGCCGCATCCGCAGTGGTCCGCAACCCCACGACGACTACCGCAGTCCACTTCACCCCTCCGCCGCCCCACACCGAACCCAGGGTTATTGTGTGGTTCGGCCACCGGTGCACCCCCAGGAAACGTCTCATACCAGGCGAGTGTAACCGCTATTTTTGCGTGGTTGAGTAATGGTGGTGTGGAGAACTTGTTTGTGCAGCAATCGACGACATAGTATAGCTGAGGCGGAACAAGGGGAACCAGCCCGCATTTGCCGGGGCAGATGGAAAACCGCCTAAAACCATCCACAGACTGCCGGCTCACCGGACCTCGACACAAATCCATCCGGCGGATTCGTGCCGGGGACCGGCGCTCCTTCCCGCCCGGAAAATCGTGCGTTAGACCGCACGGCCAACCGGGCGGGCAAGGAGAATATAAGATGAACATCAACAAAAGCAAAACAAGGATAATCGAATGTAGTCGAGTTAACTCGGGTGATGCTGAGGGAATTAGATTAGGAAATGAGACACTTAAAGTAGTAAATGAGTTTTGCTATTTGGGGAGCAAAATAACTGATGATGGTCAAAGTAGAGAGGATATAGGATGTAGACTGTCAATGGCAGAAGAAGAGAAATTTGTTACCATCGAGTATAGACTTAAGTGTCAGGAAGTCGTTTCTGAAAGCATTTGTATGGAGTGTAGTCATGTATGGAAGTGAAACATGGACGATAAATAGTTTGGACAAGAAGAGAATAGAAGCTTTCGAAATGTGGTGCTACAGAAGAATGCTGAAGATAAGATGGGTAGATCACATAACTTATGAGGAGGTATTGAATAGAATTGGGGAGAAGAGGAGTTTGTGGCACAATTTGACTAGAAGATGGGATCGGTTGGTAGGACATGTTCTGAGGCATCAAGGGATCACCAATTTAATATTGGAGGGCAGCGTGGAGGGTAAAACTCGTAGAGGGAGACCAAGAGATGAATACACTAAGCAGATTCAGAAGGATGTAGGGTGCAGTAGGTACTGGGAGATGAAGCAGCTTGCACAGGATAGAGTAGCACGGAGAGCTGCATCAAACCAGTCTCAGGACTGAAGACCACAACAACAACAACAATTCATCCTTGCTGTCCTTCACAATAAATCTTTCTTCGTCTACCAGATATCATCACAAATCAACACAGCACTGAATACGTCCGACGGCTACCACACTTCAACTATGAATTTATCAGACTGTGCAGAGGCAAAGACTGTGCCACAACAAGACCAAAGTTTGTTGAGCAGTAACATTACTTGCTCCCTCTCTTACGTGCACATTAATAACTTACAGAAATCAAAATGACATGCTCACCTTACACAACTAATGAACCACTCACTGAGACGTTGGAACTTCCAGTGCATCTCCATTGATGTCTCATGGCTGTACACTATTATACAATACTCGCTCTCACGGTGGACATTTGCGTCTATAGTTTGGCATTAGGCTGTGATCCAAGGTATATTACTGTGCCTAGCCTTTAGTCTCCTAACGCTGCAGATCTAGTCAGAGACTATGAGGACTCAGACAGCATTTTCAAACTTAAGCAAGCTCAGCAAACCGAATTGTTTACATGCATCCACGCAACGGTAGGTTCTTGACGTGACCATACCACTGCCCAAGCCTGACGGGAAAGTCTGGAGCGGCACAGAAGTCAAAGTACGTGACACTTCAGGACTTATGACTGCCAGCAGCCTTCTCTGGCAGAAAGACAATAACCACTTCAGACGATTTTAATAATTCTTAAATTCGCTTTTAAATGCTTGCAAGTTCTCGGTAGCAAACGACAAAGTTAAATGCTTTGGTGGGTATCATTTCATTGACATATTGACTTCCCATAGGCCTTGCACAGAGCTGAGCGCTCGCCAAGTATGGCGGACAAGGCGACTAGTGTTACGTTACAAGTTCGTTGCGGGGCCCTTATCTCTCAGGGACCCTGACCACTGCCTAAGATCGTGGTCGTACCCTGACGTGTGTTATGGAGTTTGTAATGGGGAACAGTTAGCGCCGTTTGCTTTATTTAGCACTAAGGCCCACAATATGTCTAATGTAAATCCTTCTTTTCTGTGAAAGTTGTTTTTGAGCTTTTGAGTATCTATGGCCTCTCTTTACATCCTGACATGGTAATCATTGGATCTTAACAAAATCATAGTACTGGGGAAACGAGTTTGGTAGCTCCCTGGCCCCAGTAATGGCTGAATGGCTACTAGTGAAACACTACTACTCCAATATTTTAGGGACAGTGGAGAACGGTGAGGAAATTATTGAAGAAAATTATATGGGTAGATACTGGACAAACAAAATGTCACGTCCTCTCGTACTATTTTAACTAGATGTTCAGAACCTTCAAGGTTAGATGATAACTCTTTGTGGACACCTGACAGGGACGGAAACAGACAACGGACATCGTAGTTCGTCGGCTGTTGAACTTGCGATACAGGGTACCTCCCAGAACCAAAATGTATCTGTCTGCTGTCGACGCCAAAGTCTTGAAACTACTATATATAAGCAAACTGACGCCAAAAATGTAATAAATTCAAATTAATAATACATGACCCCATGTTGAGCGCCAAAATGTAATGAATTCAAATTAATAATAACATAGGTCTGCGTTGGGCGCCAAAATGTAGTAAATTCAAATGAATAAAGCAGGAAAAAATTTACTTATTACAATCACTCACGAATCTTCAATACAAAAAAATCAAAGGTTCGACTTGACTGGGCATTGACACTACTCGTTAAAGGTGCGGTCTCAAAGGCTTGCTGCAGCGACAACAGACCCCGCGGTGAAGTGGGCTGTCTGCTCGATCAGGTACGGAGCGGTACGAGAGAATTTAGTGCCGGCCTAGGTGACCGAGCGGTTCTAGGTGCTACAGTCGGGAACAGCGCGACCGCTACGGTCGCAGGTTCGAATCCTGTCTGGGGCATGGATGTGTGTGATGTCCTTAGGTTAGTTTGGTTTAAGTAGTTCTAAGTTATAGGGGACTGATGACCTCAGAAGTTAAGTCCCATAGTGCTCAGAGACATTTGAACCATTTTAGAGAATTTAGTACGCAGTCGCCGCTGTTTCCCAAGGCGCGCCCGCAACACTCGCGGCAACGGGATGAAGAGAAGCGCGGCCGAATCGAATCTGACTTTGAACTACATTATTGCAAGAAGAAAGTGACACAGTAATATCACTGCGGCTCTTCAACTTGATGAAGAAGAAGAATATTAACAGTACTTTTGCGGCAGATGGCAGCGAAGGTCGTTATAACATTTGGATTAACAGGAACCTTATAAAAGGCGACGACAAATTTTACGTTAATTTTTGCATATTTTGCACATTACAGAAGAAAAGGGCAACCTATTCAAGAAATCCAACCTTTCAGACGAAAAACTGGCAGTAACGCTTATTTTCTTCTGTAATACACAAATTTTTGTTTAAAATTATTAAAATAATTTTTCTCTTTGTCACAGTTCTAACTCTCTCGTTCTGACAACTCGTAACGTTATAGCACATCATAGAACGCTAAGTAAGAACGAATGTTTCCAGATGGCAATTGAACACCTTCCTGCCACATCCTGTCAGATTTCTCCTTGAAGGTCAAAACAGTGAAACTTTGGAAAATAGTTTTTTATTAACACTCTTCCATATTATTTAGGTAATAGCTTCTGCATAGTACTTAATCTTTGTGATAAAACCCCTTATTTACTCCCTCACCATCGACATGTTCACAGCAACGAAGAGAGTACTTAAAATAAACTGTATCGATTAAAATGGCAAGCTGCTTTTAAGAAACTTACAAAATATAGTAAAATATTAAACGACACTTTAATTTTGTTTTAAAAGGAAATACATTATGCCCCAAGACCACCATTATCAAATAATATCAATCTGTTCTGACACTTTTAAACTTCTGGTTTTTGAGTTTTATAGCCATCACTTAATTCCTAAATTCCCTATGCTTTACTGACTCAACAAAAGTTGTTGGGTGGGGTGTTCTCACAGCCATGTCCATGCCCAGTAGAAATAAATTTATATATTCCTTCGTAGGCGCGTGTAGGTGCTTTATTTTAAATTCTGCGGATGCTTTCTCCCTTTCAGTCTGCCTTTTCTCTTCTTTTTTTTTCGAAGGGAAGGTACATCTCTCCTCAGCATTTTCTTCCTCTTACGTAAACTTGTTCAACTGGGACCAAGACCTTTCTTTATCTGCACGGAAGTTGTATGTCCATCCAAAACAGTTAATGGAGCTTGTTTGTACCTCTCTCATATCAGGCTCTCCCAGGTTAAGTGATATGGTCTCTGGAATCAATGTTTGAAACAAAACGGTCGGTCTTTACTCCTTACTGAACGAGTCGAATAATGGAGACAGATCTGCAACAAAATATTTTCTGTTTCAGTTCGTCAAATGTATCAATATAGTGCTTGCTCAATGTTTAGGGACACACCTAAATTTCGTTGAATCCACATGTGTTATCTAAGTAACAATATTTCAGACAGAGTTTTACATGATGTTATTAGAGGTCTGAATTACGAGTTAAAATTTCACTCGTCTAGTGCTAATGCCTTAGGACGTTTAACATTTTTCCGTTTCGTAAACAGAGCTGAAAAAAATCTTGTTTTACCGACTAAAACGTTTTCCTTCCCTAAAACTGCTAGTCCTTCTGCTGTTAAACTTAAATGCCGTTTCATTACACTATATCAGTCACAAGAATAATAACACATCATGGGGAAAAAGTTCCTACTGATTTGGTTACCTCTCAATCAAGATTATTTTAAATTACGCTGTAGGAAAAACTGCAACCAACCACAAACTTTCTTGGCATCATTTTCCTATATCATTAATAGTTTCGGACCTGAGCCCATCGTCGGGTAAAGGAGGGCTTTTCAGGTTGACACAAATGTAAAAGAAGTCAACGCTACCATGTGACGATGGGCTCAGGACCGAAACTGATAATGGTATAATGATAGCATTGCATAAAAACTTGTGACTGGTTGCAGTGTTTCCTACAGTGTAATTTACGAACACAGCTGCCGTGTTCTCCAACAAAAATTGATAAAATAATAAGCTTATTTCTCCTCGTGAATACGGTAGCGAAATTGGTCATTTTCGCTCCACGACAACTATCGATTGCCAACTCTTATACGAATGTTGACAACGCATTTATTTTCTCCGTGTCCTGTTTGTAATGGATCAGCAGTCAAAATAAGTCTAACTATTGCCAATCCGGAGTTATCGGTGATTGTGTCACCGAGTTTATAGGGGAAAAATTTTGTTTGAGAGGCGACGAAAAGAGCATTTAGTATCCGTATCATTTCTATGCTGTAATAAAACAACAGGAAAAATTTCATAGGTGTAAGACTAATGGTCATCGCGAAAGGTAACATTTTAGTCAAAAAAACAGCACATTTTTAGTGTCAGCATTTGTATGATTTATATTCTGTAATAAAACAGCAGTAAAACTTTAATAGCTGCAGGAGTAGCAGTTTTCGAGAAAGGGAACATTTTAGTCAGAAAAACAGTATCTTTTAGCTCTGTTCCATAAAAACACGGGAGAAGTGCCGGATATCAGTAACTTCCTGCCACGATATTTCGGCGCAGAGTCTTCTGGCCATCTTCAGGTGAATGCCACTGTGGTAGTACTGATGGCCAGAAGACTCTGCGCCGAAATATCGTGGCAGGAAGTTACTGATATCCGGCACTTCTCCCGTGTTTTTATGGAACAACCAGTACGCCGGGAAAGCTTTAAACATCACATCTTTTAGCTCTGTTTATTAAACGGTAATACATTCCATCATTAGAGCTGCAGCCGTGAAATTTTACTGAAAACCTGCAATTAAGACGTCCAATAACATCATATACAACACCGACTGAAGTACTGTTACTTTAGCGATACGTACGAATTCAACGACATTTTGGCCTGTCAGCAAATTTCCTGCAAGCGCTTTAACAGCCCAAATTTAATTTTCCCGAAACTACTGCCAGAGAAAAGCAGTATGCTTCAAATCAAGAAATTTACTTATTCCGTATTGAACTGTACCCAGGGAAGTCTAGTGATGATGCAGAACCCATTTCTTTGATTTCACTGAGACATTTGATCCTGTTCCAAGTGTTCTTTCTCTTCTATTTCTACGAGATGTTTCCCCATATGTTCTTGAAAGTATCATTTAAATGCCATGAAATATAGTTATTAAAAATAAAGGCTCACTAGCTTCATTAGCTTTTTTCCAGGATTTTAGGGGCAAGAGAATCTTTCCCATCTCTAGTATTTTCCTTCCGAATATCTACAGAACACGTCAGCAGAATTGTGGAAGGAATACGTATTTGTCTACAACTTTTCTCCTATTTATTTCCAATTCTTTGAACAGAAAAACTTTTGGTACAAGCAAAGCAATTTTCGACCAAATGCCAGTTTTCCAACTGTGACGGTGTTGGAACAGAGCTCCCTTGTATTTACGACGCTTTAAATCTGAAGACACTGACGGTAAGATACTAACTCAAAGAGTATTACTTTTTATTTGTTTATTTACACGTCAAGTTCCGTAGGACCAAATTGAGGAGCAAATTTCCAAGGTCATGGAACGTGTCAGTACATGAAATTACAACATAAAAGTAATAACAGATAAAAATAAAATGTTTATGAACCGGAAAAAAGTCAATCCGTAAGTTTAAATAAACGCAATCAACAATACAACAATAATCAGCTTAATTTTCCAAGAAACTCCTTGACAGAATAGAAGGAAGAAATTCTTCAGTTTCGATTTGAAAGCGAGCGGATTACCGCAACCTTTCTGTACAAGAGCTACGGAAGTCCGATCCAAATGCAGGTTTGATTTCTGCTGAGTATTAACTGAGTGAAAGCCGCTTATTCTTGGGCATAAGCTAATATTGTTAACAAGAAATGACAGTAAGGAATATATATATTGAGAGGCCAATGTCAAAATTCCAAGACCCGTGAACAGGGGACGACAAGAGGTTCGTGAACTTACACCACTTATTGCCTGAACCGCCCGTTTCTGAGCAAAAAATATCCATTTAGAATGGGAAGAGTTATCCCAAAATTTAATACCATACGACATAAGCGAATGAAAATTAGCACAGTAAACTAATTTTCGTGTCGAACGATCACTCACTTCAGATACCGTTTGAATAGTAAAAATGGCAGCGTTAAGTCTTTGAACAAGATCCTGAATGTGGGATTTTCATGACAGTTTACTACCTATCTGAACAACTAGAAATTTGAACTGTTCAGTTTCACTAATCATATTCCCATTCTGTGAAATTAAAACGTCAGGTTTTGTTGAATTGTGTGTTAGAAACTGTAAAAACTGAGTCTTACTGTGATTGAGCCTTAGTTTATTTTCTACAAGCCATGAACTTAGGTCATGAACTGCACTATTTGAAACCGAGCCAATGTTGCACACAGCATCCCTTACTACCAAGCTAGTGTCATCAGCAAACAGAAATATTTTAGTTACCCATAATATATCATTTTTACAAATAAGGAACAGGAGTGGCCCTAACACTGATCCCTGGGGCACCCCCCACTTGACTGCACCCTACTCAGACCCCACATCACAGCCATTCTCAACATTGTGAATAATGACCTTTTGCTGTTGCTAAAGTAAGTGGTGAATCAATTGTGAGCTGCTCCCAGTATTTTGTAATGGTCCAACTTGTTGAACAATATTTTGTGATCAACACAATCAAATGCCTTAGTTAAATCAATAAATATACCTAGCTTTCGAAACCTTTTGTGTAACCCGTCCAGTACCTCACAGAGAAAAGAGAATATAGCATTTTCAGTTATTCAACGACTTGTGAAACCAACCTGTACATCTGATAGTAAATCGTGTGTTATAAAATGATCAATTATTCTTACGTACACAGCCTTTTCGATAACTTTAGCAAACACTGATGGCATACAAATAGGTCTAAAATTGTCTACATTATTCCTTTCTCCCTTTTTATAAAGTGGCTTTACTACTGAGTACTTTAATCGTTTAGGAAACTGACCCTTCCTAAAGGAAAAATTACAAATATGGTTAAATACTGGGCTAATATGTGCAACACAGTACTTTAATATTCTGCTAGGCACTCCATCATATCCATAGAGTCCTTAGTCTTCAGTGATTTAATTATTGACTCAATCTCTCAGAGGAGTATTTCAGACATCAATCTCGAAAAGGCATTTCCCAAGAAAGTTATAGGATCCTCTGTAGAAAATAATTTTTTACTTAATTCACCAGAAATGTTCAGAAAATGATTGTTAAATACTGTACATAAATCTGATTTATCACTAACAGAAATATTTTTACTACAAACTGAGTTTATACCGCCAATCTTGTGCTGCTGACCAGACATTTCCTTCACAACTGACCATATAGTTTTAATTTTGTCCTGTGAAGTAGCTATTCTATTTGCATACCACATACTCTTTGCCTTCCTCACAACATTTTGAAGCACCTTACAATACTATTTGTAATGGGCTACTGTAGCTTGATTGTGACTACCTCTAGCATTCTGAAATAATTCCCACTTTGTTCTATATGATATCCTTATCCCACTAGTCAGCCATCCAGGCTGTCTATTACTGCTAGTATCCCATTTAAAACGTTCTAATGGAAAGCAACTCTCAAAGAGCATGAGAAATGTGTTAAGGAAAGAATTATATTTATCATCTATGTTATTGGCACTATAAACATCCTGCCACTTTTGTTAAAAAACTCTCAGTTGCTGTTCGATTAACTTTCCTATATAGTTTGTAATTATATGTGACATTTGTTTGAGTACAAAAGCCTTTTAGTGTTAAAATTTGTACATAATAATTTGAAAAGCCATTCACCCTTTTAGAAACAGATTGCCTATCTAGTAATGAAGAATGCAAAAAAAAATTTGTCTATGGTTGTGGTACTGTTCCCCTGCACCCTAGTTGGAAAAAAACACAGTCTGCATGAGATCATATTGTCGCAGAAGACGCTGCGTAGCACCGTGGTGGAGTGGATGTGATACTCAACTGTTGCCTGGAGGATCGTGAGTTCAGAACTCACCTGGACTGTACAACTTTAATTTCTATATTCGGTTCGAGTACATTGAAGTATCCACAAATGTCAAGAATCATCGTACTGGAATGTTCTGTAGCTGTATATATACTGTATGTGTTCTGGCCGGAGGCAGTTCGCTCCGCGCTCTTGTATGTGCCAGTGCTGCATAAACCTTCGTTAAGTGAAGTTAGTGCTCGTCATTCATCTAATTACACCTTCTTCTACGTGACAATATGAATTTTGGAGATCTAACAACATCCTTTTTCCTGTACCATCATATACAAAATTTATACTGAAGTCATCACATATAACTAATTTCTGATACTTCCTACAAAGTGAATCAAGAACCCTCTCTAGCTTGAGCAGAAATGCTCTGAAGTCAGAGTTAGGGGACCTATAAACAATAACAATTAGAAGTTTAGTTTTATTAAATTCGACTGCCCCTGCACAACATTCAAATATCTGTTCCCAGCAGTGCCGTGATACGCCTATGGACTCGAATGGAATACTGTTATTTACGTACATAGCCACTCCCTCACCCTGCAAGGAACTCCTTGAAAATCACCTAGATAATCTGCATCCTGGTAAAGGAAGCCTCTGGATTGTCAAATTATTTCTGTGAGTGTCTCACTGCAGTTTTCATTGTGTGGACACCATGCGGCAACAATGGGCAGAGCGCCTGGGTCGCGCGGCTTCCGCTGCACCGCTGGTCTCTGGTGTAGCCGCGCGCCGCAGCCCAAACTCGAACTGCGCATCCGCGAGCAGGCAGCCCCTTTGGACACAGAGGTTCCTGTCGCTGCCGCAAGCCGCTGTCGCTCCTTGGACAACGCACCTGAAATGGTCATGTAGGGGAAGGGTTTATCTCACAGCACAACAGAGTCGGTGACACTTGTAGCCACGTTGCATCGTTCTCTTGACACTTCTCTCGTGGTCTCGTGTTGCCACTGGTTGACAGCTGGCAGTTTTTATTTATCTTCACGTACGGTGGCTTCGGGACGACACTCAGGCAGCGTAACTCATCTGTCATTCTGCCTAACCGCTCTCCAGGTAAAGCAACCACTCAGCAGCTGACACAGCGTTATTGTCCTCGGTGAAAGAGTTATTCGTTGGCTTGGATGCTTTAAGATTCGAGCATCGGATTGCAAAAAAGACCATCCAACATGGAATGGAAAATTAGGATGACACTGTAACGTTCCCTGGCAAACTCACACTATTAATAAACTAAAATTTAATTGTACCATATACGCCGCTATGAAGCAATTTGTATATACTGTAATTATTTAACAAAAAATTATTATTTAATTTTGTGTAAAGGACATTCGTTATTATTGTAATATTTTCTGTAGTAATATTCTCGATGTATTTAGGATGTTAATATTTCTATACTCATAATGTAATTGCGAAATGTGTCAATATCTGCGATAACAAAAATGTAAAATTCAGCCACAGAGGAAAATAATGTTGTAAGATTACGAAGAGATGTTAATGGTCAGCAGTAGTATAAAAGCACCACGTAGTGTGTATTCTTTGTCGTCTCCCTGTAGAGCTGAAAGTGAGAGGAACCTGTGACGTAGCATTTTATGAATGGGTAGACTTCTTTTGTCTGTATCTAGATTTAGCCGCCATTAGAGGAGAAATTACGAACTAATGTAAGTTGAATTATTGTTGTGGTCTAAATACATCATAATTTATCAAAAGTGTGTATTACTAATGTAAATTAGCTTGCCCATGTCATCTATAATATTTCTTTAAAGAGTTTTCAGCATTTTTAGCGGTGTTGCTGGGCTGTGCCGCGACCGAACGATTTGCAGCGGCGGCACATTTAAAAAATTGTTCCGCCAAGAAAAATTAACCAAACCCGTAAATCGGGAGCAGATAAAAATTAGCAGTGAATTAAGAAAATGTTTTTCTTTTACAGCGATCCAGAGACTGACGGAATTTATTACTAGTTTCACATTTGTGCATTCATAGGCGGATAGTTAACGTTGAAATTTAACAATTTGTTGGTTCTTCCAAATAACTTAAATATATAATGAAGTGTGTTTTATCAATGATAATTAAACGTTCAGGTCGGCTTGGCAATATTTAACCATTTTCTGCTAATAGAGACAGTCTTGTGTTCCATAGCTAACGCCGGGAAAGAATTCAGTAAATATTTTAAAAAAAAACCACTGCATTTAGAAAATGCGTGCCAAGGCAGAATTATATAAAGGATTTAATTCTCAACTAAATATTCTTAATCAGTTAATATGAATTCACGTAATTTTAAATGTACTTAATTCTGTGTAAATGAATTTTTATTACCACACGTAAATAAGAGGTTCTACAACAAAGTTCGTACGTACAGAAGGAAAGAAAGGCTAATTAACTAAAAACAAATTTAAAGAAAAGGGCAACTGTTGATTATATGATTATGATGATTATTTTCTTTTTCTTCTTAATGAAATTTCATTAAAACACAGAGCAACAGCAAACTTTTGAATGAATTCAGAGATCAGACTCAGAGTCTGAAAACCGAGTTGGGAAATAGACCGACATGCCCTAGAAGGTAAAGTCAGAACACTCCATGCAAAACAGTATTCCAGTCATTTAGTACGACTCCTGAGAATGTCCTGAAAGGATCTCCAGTGCGACTAGCTGCGTGGAGTGGCCGCGAGGTTTGAGGCGCCATGTCACTGGTTGGTCGGCCCCTCCCGCCGGAGGTTCGAGTCCTCCGTCTGGCATGGCTGTGTGTGTTGCTCTTAGCATAAGGTAGTTTCAGTAGTGTGTAAGTCTAGGGACCGATGACCTCAGCAGTTTGGTCCCTTAGGTATTCACAAACATTTGAACATTTTCCAATGCGACTCTCGAATCACCTCACAAGGAAACATCTCTAACAAGACCTCATATTCTGAGGAGAAAAAAGTACGCTTGCAGGAAATTAGCCCTATCAATCGGTTCCGAGTGAAAATCTGGGTCATAATTCTCGTAATACTCAGTTATGACCTTCTGAATGTACGGCTTTTTTTCTTCGTGCGCACCTGTTGTTTGAGACTCGATCCGCCACACTGCAGCCTGATGGAGCACGAAGTTCTGTACGGCGGAACGTTCGCGAGATGTTGAAAGCGAGGGGAGAGGAGAGAGGAAGGGATCGCTCTTACCCAACGTATTTTGAATCTTGTTCGAGAACACAAGTCATTCTACGTGAAAAATAAGTAAGTGATATGAGTATGTAATGAAACGTCCCCTTTGAACAATTATACAAGACTGTGCTTTAACTGACACACAATATTTCGTTAGCGCAACGCAATCTGACTTTCAATAATCCCTACAAAAGAATGGCCCTGACTAACATTAAACTATACCTTTCACAAATCACTTACCTCACAAAAATCTTCGCTACTCAAGCTACTGCAATACAGCGAGCGCCACTACTGCCAGCTAAATAAAAGATTCAAACTATGGAAGGCACTAACTACTGATAGGCATAGTTAGCAAATGAAAGATTTTAATAGAGAACAAACAATGTATTTACCTTCATAGTCATAATATATATATATATATATATATAGCATTTCATGACAAATTTCAAAACTCCGCCATCTCTCTCCCCACATCCACCACTGCTGGCGGCTCACCTCCAACTGCGCAACGCTACGCGCTGTTCACATCCAGCTGCCGCTGCCCAACACTACAATGGCAGACAACAATGCAAACTAGCCACAGACTGCACACAGCACAGCCAGTGATTCTCACACAGAGCGCTATGTAACGTTGCCAATAAGAAAACATAAACAGCCTACTAACAGCCTACTTACAGTAATACCAAAGCCTCAAGCGCACATACACAGATCACCCAGAACATTATGAACACCTACCCAATAGCCGGTATGTCCAACGTTGTCACGGATAACAGTGGCGATGCGTCGTGGCGTGGAAGCAATGAGGCCTTGCTAGGTCGCTGGTGGTAACTGGCACCACATGTGCACACACAAGTCACCCAATCCCCGTAAATGCCGGCGAAGGGGGCGACGAGGTCTGACGCCACGTTCAGTGGCACCCCAGATGTGTTTATCGGGTTCAGATCTGGCGAGCTTCGGGGCCATCACATCAGTTGGAAATCTCCACTGTGTTTCTCGAACTACTCCATCCCACCCATGGCCTTGTGACATGGAGCATTATCTTTGCAAAAACAGACATAATGTCTGCAGGGATACCGCGATCACTTTTTTTATGCAATGTTACTTATAATCCGTCTTGACTGCAAAATATTTATTCACATGACCGGTTTCGGTTCCTCTAGAACCGTATTCAGATCTGCAAATTTCGGTTACAGGAGTAACCTGTCCACACTCAGCTACCTTCACATGCTGCTGAGTGTGGACGGGTCACTCCCGTAACCTAAATTTGCAGATCTGAATACGGTTCTAGAGGAACCGAAACCGGTCATGTGAATAAATATTTTGCAGTCAGGACGGATTATTAACAGCGCATTATCTTGTTGAAAAACGCCACTGCCGTCGGCAAACCTGATCGTCATGAAAGGGTATACGTGGTCTGCTACCAGTGTACGATACTCTTTTGCCGTCACGGTGCGTTGCAGAAGCTCCACTGGGCCCGTTGAGGCCAACATGAATGTGTTGTTGTTGGCTTTGGGGGGAGGAGACCAGACAGCGAAGTCGGCGGTCTCATAGGATTAGGAAAGAATGGGGAAGGAAGTCGACCGTGCACTTTCGAAAGAACCATCCCGGCATTTGCCTGGAACGATTTAGGAAAATCGCGGAAAACCTAAATCAGGATGGCCGGACACGGGATTGTACCGTCGTCCTCCCGAATGCGAGTCCAGTGTGCTAGCCGCTGCGCCACCTCGCTCGGTACGTGAATGTCACAGAGCATAATGGAACTGCCGCCAGCTTGTTTCCGTCCCGCAGTTCTGGTGCCAAGGAGCTGTTCTCCTGGAAGCCGACGGATTCGCGTCCTCCCATCGGCATGATGAGGAAGGTATCGGGATGCATCAGACCAAACAGCGGTCTGCTACTGCACCAACGTTTGTGCCGATGCTCACCTGCCCATCAGTCTTAGCTGCCGATGTCGCGGTGTTAACATTGGCGTATGCATGGGTCGTCGGCTGCAGAGGCCTATCGTGGGGAGTAGCACCGCGCGACCGCTGCGGTCGCAGCTTCGAATCCTGCCTCGGGCATAGATGTGTGAGACGTCCTTAGGTTAGTTAGGTTTAAGTAGTTCTAAGTTCTAGGGGACTGATGACCTCAGATATTAAGTCCCATAGTGCTCAGAGCCATTTGAACCATTTGACTAGTATTAGCACGAAATCTGCCTGCATAAAATAAAAATAAAGAATGACAAGGAATTTCCATTAACACAATTGATTAATTAAGCCCCCTGCAACTATAAAAGCTACGAAACAACAAAGCACAAGTGTAACTGTTCTGTTGTGTGTGGTAGTGTGACTCAACGTACATGTATCTGGCTTGGTTCTTTCTCAATACGACAAAATATTTTAAACACCGTTTACAGTGAACTAATTGAAAAACCAGAAATACTATAACTGCACATAGAAACCAGAATTACAACTCTAATAAATGAACACGAGCCAGATGCTTTGTTGACTGTACCTGTGAGCAAGAGGGATTGTTATTAAAGAAAACTGTAATACCTTTTTACCTCATTATATATTGACGAAATATTCCATTACACCAGCATCGTAAATCAAAAGCCCATCTCCTTTCTCAAATATATTCTGACAATTGCATCTTCTTCCATCTATACATTACACCAACCGAACAGTACAGCATTTCAGTCAACACTCAGATCGTCTACTCTCTCGCCCAACAGAACAACGACTGCTCTCGACATCCTCTGAACTACTACTGCGCCAGTGGAGGCGGCAGAATGATTTTCTTTGGCGCAATCTCTGGCGCTGTGACTCAGTGTAGCCACCTTTCAACCTCACAAAGCTCTCCGCCCACTGAGCTCTCCGGTCTGCCACTGCTCGACACTTTTGTTCATCTTCACCCCACCTCTGTCGTTCAGGGCGCAGATTTTCATATCGTATCGTCTTTTCCACTCGCGTCCTCAATTTGTAATGTCACCCAATGAGCAAGAGCTACAAGGTAACCACGCATACCAGTCTTTATAACAGAAAGCCAAACTTTCGTATATTGCTCCAAAACGTCCCTGTGCGTCGGGTGGTGTACATTACGGGCTTGTTCGACCGTTTCTTGAGTACTGTTCATCAATCTGGTATCCTTGTCAGGTAGCACTGACAGAAGAGATAGAGAAGATCCAACGAAGAGCGGCGAGTTTCGTCACAGGACCGTTTGGTCGGCACGGGAGCGTTAGAGAGACGCTCAACAAACTCAAGTGGTAGATGCTACGAGGGAGGCGTTATGCATCACTGACATGTTTGCTGTTGAAGTTTCGAGAGAGTACTTTCCGGGAAAAGTCGGACAACATACACTCACGGATTCTACACAATTCGATTCTACACAAAGTACGCGAAAGAACTTGCCCGCCTTCTAACAGCCGTGTACCGCAAGTCTCTAGAGGAACGGAAGGTTCCAAATGATTGGAAAAGAGCACAGGTAGTCCCAGTTTTCAAGAAGGGTAATCGAGCAGATGCGCAAAACTATAGGCCTATATCTCTGACAGCGATCTGTTGCAGAATCTTAGAACATGTTTTTTGCTCGCGTATCATGTCATTTCTGGAAACCCAGACTCTACTCTGTAGGAATCAACATGGATTCCGGAAACAGCGATCGTGTGAGACCCAACTCGCTTTATTTGTTCATGAGACCCAGAAAATAAAATGTTCGATATAGGCTCCCAGGCAGATGCCATTATCCTCGACTTCCGGAAGGCGTTCGATACAGTTCCGCACTGTCGCCTGATAAACAAAGTAAGAGTCTACGGAATATCACACCAGCAGTGTGGCTGAGTGAAGAGTTTTTAGCAAACAGAACACAGCATGTTGTTCTCAATGGAGAGACGTCTACAGACGTTAAAGTAACCTCTGGCGTGCCAACAGGGGAGTGTTACGGGACCACTGTTTTTCACAATATTTATAAATGACCTAGTAGATAGTGTCGGAAGTTCCATGCGGCTTTTCGTCGATTATGCTGTAGCACACAGAGAAGTTGCAGCATTAGAAAATTGCAGCGAAATGCAGAAAGATCTGCAGCGGATAGGCACTTGGTGCAGGGAGTGGCAAATGACCCTTAACGTAGACAAATGTAAGGTATTGCGAATATGTTGAGAGCTGGACCCTTTATTGTACGATTATATGATAGCGGAACAAACACTGGTAGCAGTTAGTTGTGTAAATTATCTGGGAGTATGCGTATGGAACGATTTGAAGTGGAATGATCATATAAAATTAATTGTTGGTAAGGCGGGTGCCAGGTTGAGATTCATTGGGAGAGTCCTTAGAAAATGTAATCCATCAACAAAGGAGGTGGCTTACAAAACACTCGTTCGACCTATACTTGAGTATTGCTCATCAGTGTGGGACCCGTACCAGGTCGGGTTGACAGAGGAGATAGAGAAGATCCAAAGAAGAGCGGCGCGTTTCGTCACAGGGTTATTTGGTATGCGTGATGGCGTTACGGAGATGTTTAGCAAAATCAAGTGGCAGACTCTGCAAGAGAGCCGCTCTGCATCGCGGTGTAGCTTGCTCGCCAGGTTTCGAGAGGGTGCGTTTCTGGATGAGGTATCGAATATATTGCTTCCCCCTACTTATACCTCCCGAGGAGATCACGAATGTAAAATTAGAAGAGATTCGAGCGCGCACGGAGGCTTTCCGGCAGTCGTTCTTCCCGTGAACCATACGCGACTGGAACAGGAAAGGGAGGTAATGACAGTGGCACGTAAAGTGCCCTCCGCCACACACCGTTGGGTGGCTTGCGGAGTATAAATGTAGATGTAAAAAAAAAAGTCTCAACACCGAGAAGCAGATGTGCGACATAAACGAAAGTTGGTATACGCGTTTCTACATCTGAAAGATTATGTCTGTTCACATTTCACGCCAGTTGCTTAAGAGGGCCGCTAATAGCGCCACTATGAAGATGCAAATCAGGTTTGCTTCACGCTGTAACCGTTGTGATCGTTAGTTACCTTTGAGACTGAACTGGTGAGTTGACGTTTGTCAAGAATGCCTGTAAGACGACAAGTACGCCATTATGTTTGAACGATGTTGTGTAATAGGGCTACGAGAAGCTGGATGTTCCTTCTACGATACTGCTGAAAGACGTGCCAGGAATGTAGCCGCTGTAAATGATTGCTAGCAACGGTGACCACGAGAATGTACGGTCGCAAGAAGATCGGGCTCTGGACGACCACGTGGTACAGTCGAGAGGGAAGACCGCCGTATTCTGCATATGACTCTGCCACATCGTACTGAATCTGCAGCAGCAATTTGAGCAGCAGTTGGCAACGAACTGTTACAGATCGGATACTTGGACAGCTCTGAGCCAGGCGCCGTCTACGGTGCATTCCACTAACCCCGAACCACCGTCAATTGCGACTTCAATGGTGTCAAGCGAGAGCTCACTGGACGGTAGGGTCGAGGTCTGTTGTGTTTTCTGATGAGGGCTGGTTCTGCCCCGGTGCCAGTGATGGCCGTGTGTTGGTTAGGAGGCCAGGTAACTTTCCTGCGTGCTAGAGCTGCGCCTAGAGTTATGGTCTGGGATTCGATTTCGTATGACAGCAAGAGCATTCTTGTGGTTATCCCACGCACCCACACTACAGATTTGTGTCATTCGACCTGTTGTGCTGCCATTCATGATCAGCATTCCCGGGGAATGTTTTCCAACAGGATAACGCTTGTCCACATAACGCAGTTGTAACCCAACACGCTCTGCAGAGTGTCGACATGTTGCGTTGGCCTGCTCGATCACCAGACCGTGTCGAAATGAGCACGTATGAGACATCATCGAATCACAACTACGGCGTCATCCACAAACTGCATTAACCGTCCCTGCGTTGACCGCCCGAGTGCAGTAGGCGTGGAATTCCGTCCCACAAACTGACATCCAACACCTGTACAACACAATGCACGAACCTTTACGTGCTTGAATTCAACATTCTGGCGCTTACACCTGGCGCTGTACACTGTACTAGCATCTCACATCTGCACTGGCCTATCTCGCGCTTACATTAACCCGTGATCTTGCAATGTTACTCACTTAAATATGTTACCCAGACAATATATTCTCGCAATTTCATTATTCTACATTAATTGTTTTTTAGGTGTTGCGCTTTTTCCCGTCTTACTTCCCTCATACATCTCGTGAAATGACCACGACGAGAAAATTCGAGAATTTAGAGCTTGTAGAGAGGAATATCGACAATCGTTCTTGCCACGCGCCATTCGCGAGTGGAAGGAGGAACGGGAGAGCATTTAGTGCTACCAGAAGTACCCTCTGCCACGCACCGCAAGGTGGCTGGCGGAGTACTGATGTAGATACGAGAACTCCAGCGACGTTCTCACCCCGCCTCATTTTATGTCACCTGCCACTGTTTCTTCGTGTGCCTGAGTCACTGAGATGGCTGCAACTCAACAACACAGCCGTTTGTCCATTACCGGAAGGGCTTTGAGCTCTCACTCAGATGCCTCGGGAACTTAGAAGTTAGCGGCGTTCTTCAACTGCCAGTCCCTGAATGGTACACCCCTCTCAGGCCGAAGTACTTCATTTAAACCGTACCAGTCCATCTTCTGAGACTCGCGGTCCCCTGTCGTCAATTAACTGGAACCCTTTTGTACAGAGCGTCAGCTTGCACAGCATTACACCGCAAACTTCCTTGTTGCAGAGTATAAGGTCGTGGGGTGAGGGTTTAGCTGCGTCATGAGACGTTATAGTACTATGGGAAACTGTTTTCATACAATTCTACCAGTCACATTAGCTTCATGGCAAGGGTCACTGCTGGGATACGTCCCAGAATGAGAAAATAAGTCTGCAAAAGCATACTTTTATTGAGATCCTCTTTAACCAATCAGTTTAACACAACACAAATAATAACTTGTGTACAGCGGCAGATGCTCTTAGACTAAAAGCACGATGTGCTGAACACGCTAAATGTGACGTCTATTGATGCAGCTAATGGTTTTATAAAAGCACCGGCCAACATGACCGGTAGTCAGCCGTGGTTGTCAAAAATGGCTAAGCCAGAGCCTATACATTTGTAGTTCCCAGAAGGAAAGTAATGAAATCTGAGAGGTCAACTGAAGAAGAATCTGAAACCGGTAATGATTTGTTTTAAATAATATTCTTAAGACATACTTGTGGGTGGGTGCTGTTTTAAATTATAAGCCTTACAATCCAATTATCTTATTTACAGACCGCGAAATGACTTCCTTAGGGGTACTGCTGTTAGGAGTGTTACACATTTTTGCCCATTGTTCAAGATTGATATTATTTAATTAGAAATGGCCAACAGCATCATTTAGTACTGACAAATTATACAATTTCAGAAAAAAACGGATGATTTATTTAAGAGAATGGGCTTCACAAATTGAGCAAGTCAGTAACGAGCTGGTCCACATTTGCCTCTTATACTACCAGTTATTGAACTTGACATTCATTGCCAGAATCCTCTTGAGCGACATAGGGCGAAATTCTGTCCACTTCACGCGAATTGTCGCATGGTGCAGGGAATGACTATTGAATCTCAATGTAGACAACTGTAATGTGCTGCGAATACATAGGAAGAAAGATCCTTTATCATTTAGCTGCAGTATAGCAGGTCAGCAGCTGGAAGCAGTTAATTCCATAAATTATCTGGGAGTAGGCATTAGGAGTGATTTAAAATGGAATGACCAAATAAAGTTGATCGTCGGTAAAGCAGATGCCAGACTGAGATTCACTGGAACAATCCTAAGGAAATGCAGTTCGGAAACAAAGGAGGTAGGTTACAGTACACTTGTTCGCCCACTGCTTGAATACTGCTCACCGGTGTGGGGTCCGTACCAGATAGGGTTGATAGAAGAGATAGAGAGGATCCAACGGAGAGCAGCGTGCTTCGTTACAGGATCATTTAGTAATCGCGAAAGTGTTACGGAGATGACAGATAAACTGCAGTGGAAGACTCTGCAAGAAAGACGCTCAGTAGCTCGGTACGGGCTTTTGTTGAAGTTTCAAGAACATAAAAATGGTTCAAATGGCTCTGAGCACTATGGGACTCAACTTCTAAGGTCATCAGTCCCCTACACTCAGAACTACTTAAACCTAACTAACCTAAGGACATCACACACATCCATGCTCGAGGCAGGATTCGAACCTGCAACCGTAGCAGTCGCGCGGTTCCAGACTGTAGCGCCTAGAACCGCTCGGCCATCTCTGCCGGCTTTCGAGAACATACCTTCACCGAGGAGTCAAGCAGTATATTGCTCCCTCCTACGTATATCTCGAGAAGAGACCATGAGCATAGAATCAGAGAGATTAGAGCCCACACAGAGGCATACCGACAATCTTTCTTTCCGCGAACAATACGAGACTGGAATAGAAGGGAGAACAGATAGAGGTACTCAAAGTACCGTCCGCCACACACCGTCAGGTGGCTTGCGGAGTATGGATGTAGATGTAGATGTAGATCGTCAAAACCCCAATCTGATTAAAGGACCCTGTTCCCATTAATTGGGAAAGAGGCACGGCAACCTTGCTGGTCAAGGGAGAGATTGGCAAGTACGAAGACAAACAGGGGAAATTCTCGCCGTGTGCAAGCGGACATTATGTTCCTGAAATGTAAGCCCAGGATGGCTCGCCATAAAGGAGAAAAACACGGGGAGTAGAATATCGTCGACGTACATCTGTGCTGTTAGGGTGCCACGGATGACAACCAAAGGGGTGTTGCTATGAAAATTATGGCACCCCTGACCATCCCTCCTGTTTCTCGTACCTTATGGCGGACGACGGCCAAGTTGGTATCCCACCTCTGTCTGGCACGTCTCTAGACACTTTTTCGGCCTGTGATCTGATTGCCCGGAGTAGAGTTGTCTTCACTGGTGAGTCCCGCTTCGCACTGAGCCCCAGTGACAAGCGCAGGCGTGTCTGCAGACGCCCCTGACTGTACTGGGATACCGACCGCACTCTAGGCCGTCACACGGCCCGATAACTAGGAGTGGTGCTGGTCTTTTCATAGCAGGACCCCTTTGTTCGTCATCAGGGACACCCTTACAGCACAATGGTACGTCTACATCTACTTCTACAACCATACTCCGCAAGCCACCTGACGGTGTATGGCGGAGGGTACCTTGAGTTCCTCTATCGGTTCTCCCTTCTAGTCCAGTCTCGTATTGTTCGAGGAAAGAAAGATTGTCGGTGTGACCAACTGCGACATAATCGCGTGTACAAACAGTGATCCAATACTGTAAAATGCTTTTTTATTCCAGTCTCTAACCACAAATGAATTCTTTAGACGATGACCGGATTCAGTCTGTAATGACCATCTTCAGATCTAAAATATATAAATATATACATCTAGTAATCAGTGTGTCTTTTAACACAAAACAGCAATATGTACCACAATATACTGTCATACACCATGGAAATGTACAGATAAAATATGGTATAACGTACCTTTCTTACACCATGTCCTAAAGTGATACGGCCATAATAGCATTGCCAGCCGGAGTGGCCATGTGGTTATAGGCGCTTCAGTCTGGAGCCGAGCGACCACTACGGTCGCAGGTTCGAATCCTGCCTCGGGCATGGATGTGTGTGATGTCCTTAGGTTAGTTAGGTTTAATTGGTTCTAAGTTCTAGGCGACTGATGACCTTAGAATTTAAGTCGCATAGTGCTCAGAGCCATTTGAACCATAAAGGCATCGTCAAAACATATGAATATAATCAGCATAGCATCGTCACATAGATTTAAAATATGGTGTAGAATAGGCCACATCGTACACATAGTGATTATTGCCAACTAGCTACTGAGGTACCTGTTTGCCTGCACCCTCACTAGATGTCGCTAGTCTGGGCTTGCTTATATGTAGTCATCATTTACGCAAAAACATAATCTGATAAAAGAACATTAGATAAAATACATGTAGCAGACTTATTAAAATTAATGACTATCATAGTCTGCTACGTGCATTGCATCTAATGTTCTTTTATCAGATTATGTTTTTGCGTAAATGATGAATACATATAAGCAAGCCCACACTAGCGACATCTAGGGAGGGTGTAGGCAAACAGGTTTCTGGATGCTACTGTACCTCAGTAGCTAGTTGGCAATAATCACTATGTGTACGATGTGGCCTATTCTACACCATATTTTAAATCTATGTGACGATGCTATGCTGATTATATTCATATGTTTTGACGATGCCATTATGGTTCAAATGGCTCTGAGCACTATGCGACTTAAATTCTAAGGTCATCAGTCGCCTAGAACTTAGAACCAATTAAACCTAACTAACCTAAGGACATCACACACATCCATGCCCGAGGCAGGATTCGAACCTGCGACCGTAGTGGTCGCTCGGCTCCAGACTGAAGCGCCTAGAACCACACGGCCACTCCGGCCGGCAATGCCATTATGGCCGTATAACTTTAGGACATGGTGTAAGAAAGGTACGTTATCCCATATTTTATCTGTACATTTCCCTGGTGTATGACAGTATATTGTGATACATATTGCTATTTTGTGTTAAAAGACACACTGATCACTAGATGTATATATTTATATATTTTAGATCTGAAGATGGTCATTACAGACTGAAACCGGTCATCGTCTAAGGAATTCATTTGTGATCAGAGGCTGGAATAAAAAAGCATTGTCGGTATGCCTCTGTGTGGGCTCTTAATCTCTCTGATTTTATCCTCATGGTCTCTTCGCGAGATGTACGTAGGAGGGAGCAATACACTACTTCACTCCTCGGTGAAGGTATGTTCTCGAAACTTCAACAAAAGCCCGTACCGAGCTACTGAGCGTCTCTCTTGCAGAGTCTTCCACTGGAGTTTATCTATCATCCCCGTAGCGCTTTCGCGATTACTAAATGATCCTGTAACGAAGCGCGCTGCTCTCCGTTGGATCCTCTCTATCTCTTCTATCAACCCTATCTGGTACGGATCCCACACCGGTGAGCAGTATTCAAGCAGTGGGCAAACAAGTGTACTGTAACCTACTTCCTTTATTTTCGGACTGCATTTCCTTAGGATTCTTCCAATGGATCTCAATCTGGCATCTGCTTTACCGACGATCAACTTTACATGATCATTCCATTTTAAATCGCTCCTAATGCCTACTCCCAGATAATTTGTGGAATTAACTGCTTCCAGTTGCTGACCTGCTATATTGTAGCTAAATGGTAAGGGATCTTCCTTTCTCTGTATTTGCAGCACATTACACTTGTCTACATTGAGATTCAATTGCCATTCCCCTGCACCATGCGTCAATTCGTTCAAGATTCTCCTGCATTTCAGTACAATTCTCCATTGTTACAACCTCTCGATATACTACAGAATCATCCGCAAAAAGCCTCCGTGGACTTACGATGTTATCCACAAGGTCATTTATATATATTGTGAATAGCAACGGTCCTACGACACTCCCCTGCGTCACACCTGAAATCACTCTTACATCGGAAGACTTCTGTCCATTGAGAATGACATGCTACGTTCTGTTATCTACGAACCCTTCAATCCAGTCACACAGTTGGTCTGATGGTCCATATGCTCTTACTTTGTTCATTAAACGGCTGTGGGGAACTGTATCAAACGCGTTGCGGAAGTCAAGAAACACGGCATCTACCTGTGAACCCTTGTCTATGGCCCTCTGAGTCTCGTGGACGAATAGCGCGAGCTGGGTTTCACACGACCGTCTTTTTCGAAACCCATGCTGATTCCTACAGAGTAGATTTCTAGTCTCCAGAAAAGTCATTGTACTCGAACATAACACGTGATCCAAAATTGTACAACTGATCGACGTTAGAGACATAGGTCTATAGTTCTGCACTTCTATTCGACGTCCCTTCTTGAAAACTGGGATGACCTGTGCCCTTTTCCAATCCTTTGGAACGCTACGCTGTTCTAGGTACCTACGGTACACCGCTGCAAGAAGGGAGGCAAGTTCCTTCGCGTACTCTGTGTAAAATCGGACTGGTATCCCATCCGGTGCAGCGGCCTTTCCTCTTTTAAGCGTTTTTAATTGTTTTTCTATCCCTGGCGGGATCTACCATTTTGTCATCTGTGCAACAATCTAGAGAAGGAACTTCAATGTAGTCTTCCTCTGTGAAACAGCTTTGGAAAAAGACGTTTAGTATTTCGGCCTTTAGTCTGTCATCCACTGTATCAGTACCCTTTTGGTCACAGAGTGTCTGGACATTTTGTTTTGATCCACCTACCGCTTTGACATAAGACCAAAATTTCTTAGGACATTTTACACCTCGTTTTTTTGCCCTTCATGGCATGCCATCCTGGGTTTATATTTCAGCGAGGTAATAGCACCCGGCACACGAGTTTTTACTGCTTGTCGTCGCGCTTGCCAAACCCTACCTTGGCCGGCAAAGTTGCCAGATCTCTGCCCAACTGCAATTTTAGAGCAGTTTGGGCATGGCCCTCAAATCAGCTCGGGATCTTGACGATCTAATGTGTCAACTGAACAGATGTTAGCTCGATATCCCTAAGGAAGACATCCCTCAACTTCGTCAATCAATGCCTAGCTGATTAACTGCTTGCATAGGGGCCGACGGTGCAGTGACACCTGATTGATTTGCCCAATTTGTGAAGCTCTTTATCTTGAATAAATCATCATTTTGTTCTGAAATTATAATCATTTGTTTGTATATATCCATTACATCTACCGATTTTCCGTTCCATTCGGAGAATTCCTTCTTAGTCCTTCTAATTTTTTCTCGAGTATAATTAACCTGCACAGTAGGTACTTGTACTTCATGTCCTCATCTCATCTTTCTTTTGTTGTTCTTGCCCTTTTCCTAACTTTATCCGTTCGGATTTTAATTGTGTGACAGCCGTAAAGCGAATTATGGCTTAGCCATTTCCGCGCCTTTCACGGCCGTGCACGGCGAAAAATCTCTTCGCGCAGTAACACTCTAGTCCAGCTCTTAAGTTCTGACAACTGCAGAATTACTTCGTCACCCATTCTTCTACGAGCTCGCCTGTCGGCTTCTATGACTGACAGACACGATCGGTTTTCTCTCCGACGCTCTGGCCATCGTGTGTGGACTTTGCACGTCCTGTCGGAGCAGAGCTGTATGCACATTCGCGTCTGACATGCTCCATTCTGTCTGTCGAAACATTTTCTGGCCACTTGTTAACTTCCTGAAGCATCCTTTATATACGTATTTTGCTTACTAGGTGCCACTGTTCTACTGAATCAAAACTGTCGAAATAATTTGCAAAATGGATGAAATTCTCTTCAGCCTGCTCTGGAGGCAACAAGCGTTTGGCGGACGGATTCTGATGCGGTCAGAGCTTAAGTAGCTTCGTAATAATCCAAGGCAAAGACAATCGATCCCGGAGGGTGCTTCCCGTGCCTCCCTTCAAACGATGGCAATTTCTCCCGCAGAAGGCCGCTGGTCAGGTTCTGGTGGCATCTTCAACTGCAAAACTATCTTTCACACCTTACACTACCTTTACCATGCAGCACTGGTAGTATATGACGGGACCGGATTATAGTTGCACTTTTGTGGATCATTTTACAGTGCAAGGACTTTCACATAAAATGCTTACCCTCTGTATCAGCTAAACAGATGTTCTAGAACCAAATATCACTATTGGCAGCGTGAAACGTTCATTAAAATGTGCACATGTCCTATTCTAGCTTCAGCATCTCCTTACCTCCTGACTAAGACATGACTATGAGATGAGTTAGAGATCTTTCGGACCAGGGTATCGTTCTTCGTCGGCCTATTTCACGCCGTGTTTTAGATTTATGTGACGATGCTGTGCTGAGTATAGTGATATGTTTTGACGATGCCATTACAGCCTTATCACATTAGGACATGGTGTAGAACAAATCTGAAGATGGTCATTACTGACTGAAACCGGTCATCATCAAAGGAATTTATATTGTGATCAAAGACTGGAATAAAAAACATTTGACAAGACTGGATCACTGTTCATATACACGACTATGTCGCAGCTGGTGAAACGGGATGTCTTATTTCTATTTGTATATTAACGTATAATACAGGCAGATTACAGCAAGTAGTTTAATCATGATTAGCATTAACATGAATGCCCAGGAATCAATAATACAGAGTTATTGTATTTGCAATGAGGCACAGCTGTTTGTATGACTAGGACCTTTATATTTAAATTCAAAATTTCTAAATTAACTACAAACCTTCAAATGAACTGTTGACTTATTTCTGTTGTTACATTGACATGATCTGGGATATTAGCAAGAGTAGTTTCTGTTTATTTTAGCTAAAGGTATATTTGTAAAAGTTATAGTGTTTGTAATGGACTAAAGCTGTTTGTATGATGGTACACACTATATTTAAAGACCAAGAATAAATGTTCAAGTGAACTGTTGACTTATTTTTGTTCTTACATTAAAGTGATCTGGAATATTGATAAAGGCAGCTTCTGTTTGTTCCAGCTATAAGAACTATGTATAAAAGTACTGATTTATGTTAACAGTAGAGGATTTTACCATTTGGAAATATAGTACAGGTTTTATTCTATGGTAGGATATTACATTGACACCAGTGTAGTTAGGATGTAAGGAGAGGGATTGGGGGGGGGGGGGGAGGAGGGAGTCGTTAGGTTGGCGGTGTAAGGTTGGTTGAGTGGTTACTTGTTTTGAACTAGTAGATCTTCACAGTTCTGAAGGAAAAATTTGTTTCTCAGTTCAATTTGGTCATTGAGTAGGTAGTCAGGTGCTGTATTTATGTAGATAAATATTTCTGTTTCTTCAAGAAGGTCAAGTATCGTGCCTTTGTTGGCAAAATGAAGTATTTGGAGATTTTGTTCTATGATGTTTGTAGAATGATGTGTTGGGCAAGATGTGGGGCAAAGCTGGATTTATTCAGGTTGTTAAGACAGAGTGCATGTACGTGTTCTTTAAATCTTGTTGTGAAGCTTCTGCCAGTTTGTCCAATGTAAAAGCTTGGACATGAGTTGCAAATGAGCTTGTATACAGTATATTTGTTACTGTTGTATAGTGGTTTTGGAGCTGTGTATGATTTTATTTTGTATTTTGTTGTTGGTGAAGAAGCTATTTTTATGTTGTATGTCTTGAAGAGGTTAGTAATTTGGTGAGAAATCTTCCCTAGGAAAGGCAGGTTTGTAAATGTGGTCTTCTTTTTTGTGGGTAATTGTTCAGCAGTTGGTTGATTTAATTTTGCTGTATGGATTAGTTTATGTATTATTGCAGGGTTGTACCCATTGCTGGAGGCGATTGATTTAATAATTTCTGTTTCTTTTTGTCTTTCACTTGTGTCCATTGGAATTTTAAGCATTGAATAAAACATAATTATTCAAAAAAGTGACTGGTAGCAGTTTTATATAACTTATTTACATTCAAGTAAAGTCATGGTTCTAAAATACCTGTAATGGATAATCATAATCGGTTTTATGTAAGTCTTTCTGTTTCTGTTACACACGTGAATTCCTGAGGAGCATAGAAACTGGTTTTACAAGTTGCATGAACACATGAAGAAGCAAAGAGCGAAATTATACCTTTATTGTAAATTTAAGGCTTCTCAGTTTTGATATAAATAAATTCGAATTCGGTTGGTAGATACATAATCTCCGTTTTTTCAGCTATCGATCTCACTGTTAATAGAAGTGTTCGAAATGGAGATTGGAAAAAGCGACACCGAACTGCGTGAGTGGTAAAAAGAGTACTACTGAAACGTCTTTCCTTGCAAGACTCTAATTTCTCTGGTCATTTCTCTCCTATTAAAGATGATGTCAATGAACTCATTTACCTTCCATTCTAACTCAGTGAGTTTCTGTCAATCTCTTCTAACTGTAAATACATTATCTCTTAGTTTCCCGACAGTTATCAGCCTCGCAGTTAATGGAAGTGCTGACGATGAGGAAGAAATTGTACCTTCTTCTCCTGCTCCCTTTGTCCATCTGCTCCTCATCCATCTCTCTATTCACCTGCTCCTCCCCTGTCTCTCCATCTATCTCTTCCTCCCTCCTTTCTCTGTAAATCTGCTCGTCGCCGCTCCCTCTCCTCCTACCATCTCTCCCCATCAATGTCTTCCTCCACCTCTTTCTGTTTACATCCCTCTCTTCCCTTTCTCTATCTGTCCCCTCTTTCTGTCCATACCCTTCTCTCCCGTTTCTTTATCAGTTTCCTCCTCTCCCTATCAGTGTCCATGTTCTCCTTTCCCTTCTCTGTATACCCCTCCACCCTCTTCCATCATCACCCCATAATTATCCCCACTCCAAGAGGAAGTTGGTGGTTCTTACCCCCATAATATTTCTTTCCAGATAGTAATGTGTCTACCAAATTTAGTTTAAATCGATCCAGGAGTTTAGGAGACGCTTTTCACCTGTGGCTTTGCCCGGGTACGCCCATGTCACATATATTTCACCTATATTTAACATATTTCCTGTGTGTATGACGCCATATCTCCCGAAGTATGACTCGTCCAGTGATATACACTGAAGTGCCAAAGAAACTGGTATAGACATGCGTATACAGAGATACGTAAACAAGCAGAATACGGCGGTGCGGTCGGCAACGCCTATATAAGTCATTAAGTGTCTGACGCAATTGTTAACTCAGTTACTGCCGCTACGATGGCAGGTTATCAAGATTTGATTGAGTCTGAACGTGGTGTTATGGTCGGAGCGAGCGATGGCACACGATGGCACACAGCATCTCCGAGGCAGCGATGAAATGGGGATTTTCCCGTAGGACCACGTCACGAGTGTAACGTGAATGTCAGGTTCAAATGGCTCCGAGAACTATGGGACTTAACAGATGAGGTCATCAGTCCCCTAAAACTTAGAACAAATTAAACCTAACTAACCTAAGGACATCACACACATCCATGCCCGAGGCACGATTCGAACCTGCGACCGTAGCGGTCGCGCGGTTCCAGACTGTAGCGCCTAGAACCGCACGGCCACCTAGGCAGGCTGAATTTCAGGAATCCGGTAAAGCATCAAATCTCCGACGTCGCTGCGGCCGGAGAAAGATCCTGCAAGAACGGGACCAACAACGCCTGAAGAGAATCGTTCAGCGTGACAGAACCTTCCGCAAATTGATGCAGATTTCAATGCTGGGACATCAACAAACGTCAGCGTGTGAACCATTCAACAATACATCATAGATATGGGCTTTCGGAGCCGATGGCCCCCCGTGTACCCTTGGTGACTGCACGACACAAAGCTTTATGCCCCTCCTGGGTCCGTCAACACCGACATTGGACTGTTGATGATTGGTTGGACAAGTCTCGTTTCAAATTGTATCGAGCGGATCGACGTGTACGGGTATGGTGACAACCTCATGAGCCCATGGACCCTGCATGTCAGCAGGGGACTATTCAAGCTGTTGGTGGCTACGCAATGGTGTGGGGCATGTGCAGTTGGAGTGATACAGGACCCTTGATACTCTAGATACGACGCTGACAGGTGACAGGTACGTAAGTATCCTGTCTGATCACCCCTGCATCCATTCATATCCATTGTCCATTCAAACAGAGTTTGTCAATTTCAGCAGGACAATGTGACACCCCACAGGTCCACATCAGTGATGAGTGGTCTTGGAATTTTAGCTCACACTTATGAAACTCCCTTCTTGTTGTTCTGGTGCTTCGCGAGTGCGACATTCGGTTCTGCAGTGATTTGCAGCTGTCGTCTTCTTATTTCTCGCCACAGTCTCCTTCAATGACCGTCTGTCATGATCACTGACACACACTTTCGTCCGCGTTGTGACTTTACGGCTAATGTTCCTCTGTATTACCTGTCTTTGGTATAAATCTGATACGGTGCCTCCGCACAAACTCTTCCACAACCTGGTTTGCGGAAGCATTTTCCCTACGTTCAAATTCACTGAGCTCCGACATAATGCACTGACAACTGCAGAGAAAACTGTTCAGAGCACGACTGACACAACCTATTGAAGACATTGCACAGATGCCGTTCGTGGTCAAATACAGAAGCACAACCAAACATCTGCATTTATTTGAACATGGACTTTTCGCGGTTTTTGCATATTTTTATCCAGCTCCTGTACCTACGGTAACAAGGTATATGTGAGTCCAAGAAAATTGCAACATGACACATTTCACCCCATATAGCATGAATTTCTTTGATGAGGTCTGTTACTGTCGCCATTTATTACCCATGGTAAGTAACTGAATAGTCCACGACGAAATGAACTGAGTCTGGCTTACATTAAATCATAATATTAATTCAACAACAAATCTGATGTTGTAGTAAGACTTAAAATACAATCACAGTTGCCATAAGGAGAAGGCATGGTAAGACTGGCGGGGGGGGGGGGGGGGGGGGGGGATCAGGAATACACCGTTTTAATTCATTTGCTGAATGGGTAACCACCAATTCTCTGCGATATGACGAGTTTTTTGTGCCACCTATAAAATTTAATTTTTGTGGAATGAAATAGCTCGAAACTGACCATCTAATCTATAACAAAAATCGCAATTTTAAGAGTCATGCTACCACCACCCTCCTCCATTACCACTGAAAAGATTTCAGCAGACACACATGTTTACAACACTGGTGTTGCTGTTAGTGTCTTAGTAAAATGTCTGGAGGGTTAGTGATTTTTACTCCCGATGACAATGGCAGAGATAGCCGTCCAAAGCTTGAGTATTGTATTCAAACTGAAGCGGTTTGAAAACCAAGAAGATTTTTCTCAATCTTAACAACAGCTACTATCTCCACTGATAATAAAAACTGTCTGTTCATACACTAAACATTTTCAGTATCATCTTTCAGTACCATCTTGTGTCTTCATTAATATACGTCTTGGTCTGTGTAGATGTCCTTATTGTGAGTGTTATGGTGGTGAATTTTATCTCTCTTGCTGCAAGTTATGGTTCAGTTTCGCATGTGACGCAGAGGAACAGTGGAAACACATTGGCTGAAAACACTCAAGAAGTCATTTTTTAAAAAAAAAAAAAAAATAAAGATGGGTTTGCAGTAAAACTAAACTCGGGCATCGGAAGACCGACCGACAGCCGTGTCATCCTTAGACTATAGGCATCGGTGGATGTGGATATGGAGGGGCATGTAGTCAGCACAGCACACTCCCGGCAGTTGCCACTTCTCAGTCAAGTAGCTCTTCAGTTGCCTCACAAGGGCTGAGTGCACCCCGATTGCCAACAGTGCTAGGCAGGCCCCGACCGTCACCCATCCAAGTGCTAGCCCAGCCCGACAGTGCTCAACTTCGGTGATCTGAAGGGGTCCGGAGTTACCACTGTGGCAAGGCCGCTGGCTCGTTTACAATGGGCCGTTGAAAAGATCTAATTATCCTCACTGCCTTTTTGTGTAGCAATAACATGTTCGTGCAACTGCAAAGTGCCCCAATGTCTGTAGCTCATAGCTGACATTCCAGTAATATAATACGTAAGTACTTCCCCCCATGAACCATGGGGCTAATGACCTCAGCAGTTGAGTCCCATAGTGCTCAGAGCCCATGAACCATGGACCTTGCCGTTGGTGGGGAGGCTTGCGTGCCTCAGCGATACAGATAGCCGTACCGTAGGTGCAACCACAACGGAGAGGTATCTGTTGAGAGGCCAGACAAACGTGTGGTTCCTGAAGAGGGGCAGCAGCCTTTTCAGTAGTTTCAAGGGCAACAGTCTCGATGATTGACTGATCTGGCCTTGTAACAATAACCAAAACGGCCTTGCTGTCCTGGTACTGCGAACGGCTGAAAGCAAGGGGAAACTACAGCCGTATTTTTTCCCGAGGGCATGCAGCTTTACTGTATGGTTAAATGATGATGGCGTCCTCTTGGGTAAAATATTCCGGAGGTAAAATAGTCCCCCATTCGGATCTCCGAATCTACTCAAGAGGATGTCGTTATCAGGAGAAAGAAAACTGGCGTTCTACGGATTGGAGCGTGGAATGTCAGATCCCTTAATCGGGCAGGTAGGTTAGAAAATTTAAAAAGGGAAATGGAGAGGTTAAAGTTAGATATAGTGGGAATTAGTGAAGTTCGGTGGCAGGAGGAACAAGACTACTGGTCAGGTGACTACAGGGTTATAAACACCAAATCAAATAGGGGTAATGCAGGAGTAGGTATAATAATGAATAGGAAAATAGGAATGTGGGTAAGCTACTACAAACAGCATAGTGAACGCATTATTGTGGCCAAGATAGATACGAAGCCCACACCTACTACAGTAGTACAAGTTTATATGCCAACTAGCTCTGCAGATGACGAAGAAATTGAAGAAATGTATGATGAAATAAAAGAATTTATTCAGATTGTGAAGGGAGACGAAAATTTAATAGTCACGGGTGACTGGAATTCGAGTGTAGGAAAAGGGAGAGAAGGAAACGTAGTAGGTGAATATGGATTGGGGCTAAGAAATGAAAGAGGAAGCCGCCTGGTAGAATTTTGCACAGAGCACAACATAATCATAGCTAACATTTGGTTTAAGAATCATGAAAGAAGGTTGTATACATGGAAAAACCCTGGAGATACTAAAAGGTATCAGATAGATTATGTAATGGTAAGACAGAGATTTAGGAACCAGGTTTTAAATTGTAAGACATTTCCAGGGGCAGATGTGGACTCTGACCACAATCTATTGGTTATGACCTGTAGATTAAAACTGAACAAACTGCAAAAAAGTGGGAATTTAAGGAGATGGGACCTGGATAAACTGAAAGAACCAGAGGTTGTACAGAGTTTCAGGGAGAGCATAAGGGAACAATTGACAGCAATGGGGGAAAGAAATACAGTAGAAGAAGAATGGGTAACTTTGAGGGATAAAGTAGCGAAGGCAGCAGAGGATCAAGTAGGTAAAAAGATGAGGGCTGGTAGAAATCCTTGGGTAACAGAAGAAATATTGAATTTAATTGATGAAAGGAGAAAATATAAAAATGCAGTAAATGAAGCAGGCAAAAAGGAATACAAACGTCTCAAAAATGAGATCGACAGGAAGTGCAAAATGGCTAAGCAGGGATGGCTAGAGGACAAATGTAAGGATGTAGAGGCCTATCTGACTAGGGGTAAGATAGATACTGCCTACAGGAAAATTAAAGAGACCTTAGGAGATAAGAGAAAGACTTGTATGAATATCAAGAGCTCTGATGGAAACCCAGTTCTAAGCAAAGAAGGGAAAGCAGAAAGTTGGATGGAGTATATAGAGGGTCTATGCAAGGGCGATGTACTTGAGGACAATATTATGGAAATGGAAGAGGATGTAGATGAAGATGAAATGGGAGATATGATACTGCGTGAAGAGTTTGACAGAGCACTGAAAGACCTGAGTCGAAACAAGGCCCCCGGAGTAGACAACATTCCATTGGAACTACTGACGGCCTTGGGAGAGCCAGTCCTGACAAAACGCTACCATCTGGTGAGCAAGATGTATGAAACATGCGAAATACCCTCAGACTTCAAGAAGAATATAACAATTCCAATCCCAAAGAAAGCAGGTGTTGACAGATGTGAAAATTACCGAACTATCAGTTTAATAAGTCACAGCTGCAAAATACTAACACGAATTCTTTACAGACGAATGGAAAAACTGGTAGAAGCCGACCTCAGCGGAGATCAGTTTGGATTCCGTAGAAATGTTGGAACATGTGAGGCAATACTGACCCTACAACTTATCATAGAAGCTAGATTAAGGAAGGGCAAATCTACGTTTCTAGCATTTGCAGACTTAGAGAAAGCTTTTGACAATGTTGACTGGAATACTCACTTTCAAATTCTGAAGGTGGCAGGGGTAAAATACAGGGAGCGAAAGGCTATTTACAATTTGTACAGAAACCAGATGGTAGTTATAAGAGTCGAGGGACACAAAAGGGAAGCAGTGGTTGCAAAGGGAGTGAGACAGGGTTGTAGCCTCTCCCCGATGTTATTCAATCTGTATATTGAGCAAGCAGTGAAAGAAACGAAAGAAAAATTCAGAGTAGGTATTAAAATCCATGGAGAAGAAATAAAAACTTTGAGGTTTGCCGATGATATCGTAATTCTGTCAGAGACAGCAAAGGACTTGGAAGAGCAGTTGAATGGAATGGATAGTGTCTTGAAAGGAGGATATAAGATGAACATCAACAAAAGCAAAATGAGGATAATGGAATGTAGTCGAATTAATTCGGGTGATGCTGAGGGAATTAGATTAGGAAATGAGACACTTAAAGTAGTAAAGGAGTTTTGCTATTTGGGGAGCAAAATAACTGATGATGGTCGAAGTAGGGAGGATATAAAATGTACACTGGCAATGGCAAGGAAAGCGTTTCTGAAGAAGAGAAATTTGTTAACATCGAGTATAGATTTAAGTGTCAGGAAGTCATTTCTGAAAGTATTTGTATGGAGTGTAGCCATGTATGGAAGTGAAACATGGACGATAAATAGTTTGGACAAGAAAGGAATAGAAGCTTTCGAAATGTGGTGCTACAGAAGAATGCTGAAGATTAGATGGGTAGATCACATAACTAATGAGGAAGTATTGAATAGGATTGGGGAGAAGAGAAGTTTGTGGCACAACTTGACCAGAAGAAGGGATCGGTTGGTAGGCCATGTTCTGAGGCATCAAGGGATCACCAATTTAGCATTGGAGGGCAGCGTAGAGGGTAAAAATCGTAGAGGGAGACCAAGAGATGAATACACTAAGCAGATTCAGAAGGATGTAGGTTGCAGTAGGCACTGGGAGATGAAAAAGCTTGCACAGGATAGAGTAGCATGGAGAGCTGCATCAAACCAGTCTCAGGACTGAAGACCACAACAACAACATGGCTCTAAGCACTATGGGACTTAACATCTGAGGTCATCAGTCCCCTAAACTACTTAAAACTAACTAACCTAAGGACGTCACACACATCCATGCCCGAGGCAGGATTCAACCTGCGACCGCAGCGGTCCCGCGGATCCAGACTGTAGCTCCTAGAACCGCTCGGCCACCGCGGTCGGCCGTAAGTACTGTACTCTTCAGTTATTAGCGAGCAAGTTGGCGCAGTGGGAAGGCACTGGGCTCCTATTTTAGGGATGACTAAAACTAAACTAAACTCCGCCCGAACAGGCCATGATGGTCCTACGGTACCGACCGGCCGCCGTGTCATCCTCAACCCACAGGCGTCACTGGATGGGGATATGGAGGGGCATCTGGTCAGCGCACCGCTCTCCCGGCCGTTTTGTCAGTTTACTCAATCAAGTAGCTCCTCAGTTTGCCTCACAAGGGCTGAGTGCACCACGCTTGCCAACAGCACTCGGCAGACCGGATGGTCACCCATCCAAGTGCTAGCCCAGCCCGACAGCGATTAACTTCGGTGATCTGACGGGAACCGGTGTTACCACTGTGGCAAGGTTGTTGGCTGTATTTTACGGATGACAGCAGGCCAAATATCCACGTTTAGATTTTCCCCAAGCCGCTTAAGGCATTTTCTGTATGACTCTACTGAATGAGCATGGCTGGTTTATCTGCGCTTGTACTCCGGCTCAAATGGCTTCGTCGTCGACGGGGAGGTGAAGCCTAACGTTCGTCCTTTCCTACTGTTATAAAAGATTTTAGTTTTCTGAGGAGACTGAGAAATCATGAAAGCTTGACGAACACATGAGTGGTGTGCACTTCCCAAGTTAATTTCCTGACGATGACGAAGACCATAAGTTTACAGTTCCTGAGTCATCCAGAGCTCCAGTGTCACAGAGTATACATGTCGCCTTCTCTGCTTTATGTTTTCGTTTATTGTCGTCTTATTCGTACCAAACCAACCTCCAAACCGAGGTTAGTCGACTTGGAGGTATGCCGGTTAGAATCTTGGAATTGGAAAATTTTCGCTGTCAGTATTTGGCCAAAAAGGAGAGGAGAGGTAGTGACTTTAAAGGGTCCCACACGTGCTATCTAAATTTTTGATTCGGACAACGTTCCCAGCGCAGGACGCTGTCCCAGAAACAAATTAAAACAGTTCCAATACCCCATTTCCGACCAATGATTTTTGGGAGTTTCCCTTGGCTGTCAGGTTCGTATCGGATCTAGTAAGCCCTTCCCATTTATTCCAAATTGCGACCCCTCTCTGCCTTACCATCAGCTCTTTTGGTAATTGGCTGAATAGAACTACTATTCTTTAATGAACTGAGTCTCAAACAGTCCGCTCCACTCCTTAGAGTAGTGAAGAAAAAGATACAAGAGAAAAAAATGTACACACACTCGCCAAGTCATCCACACAACACAGAAATACAATTGACACTAACAAGTTGGAGCAAGGCAACAGCAAATCACTTCCACTAGGGCTTACCTAGAGCGGATGCATGATTCCAGCGTCTGCACCCCTGAGCTCGTTTCCTGTGTACGCAACATTTATTAATTTACTATTCACGTTAAGCGACTTCTTCAGCAAATCACCTAGGATATGTGCTGGTTATACATCTACATCGAACACCGTAAGCCATGGGGGGGGTGTACTTCTGGTACCACTACTTGATCCCCCGTGCCCTGTTACACTCGCGGATGGCGCGTGGGAAGAATTATTGTCGCCAAGCCTCAGTATTAGCTCTGATTTCTTGTACTTTCTAGTTGTGGTCATTTTGCGAGATGTATGTGGGAGGAGGTGTATGTTATCTGACTCTACCCAGAAAGTATTCTCTCGAAATTTCAATATTAAACCCCACCGCGATGCACAACGCCTCTCTTGTAATGTCTGCCCCTGGCGTTTGTCAAGCATCTCTGTAGCGCTCTCGCGCCGACTAAACTATCTCGTGACGAAACGCACCACTCTCCTATTTGTCCTACCTGGTAAGGATCTCGTATCGATGAACATTACTCAAGAATCAATTGAGCAAGCGCCTTATAAGCTACTCCTTCGCGGAGGAGCTACATTTCCTTAAGATTCTACCTATGAACCTATTTTTCCAACTATATGCTTTTTGTGGTCATTCCACTTAAGGACGCTCTGGAGAGTTACTCCTAGATATTTTACGGAAGACACTGTTTCTTTTCCTACACATCCCCAATATGTTACATTTCTTCACGTTCAGGGTCAACTGTCAGAGCACGCACCATTCATCAGCCCTCTGCCGGTCATTCTGCATTTTGAGATTATCTTCTGGCGTTCCTAATTTGTTACAGACAACAGCAATATCTGCGAACAGACTGAAAGAGCTTCCGACGCTTTCCATTAGATGATTTACATACTTAGTAAACAGCAAAGGTCCTATTGGAGTGCTCAGTAAATTAACGTAAATCTGTCGATTTTTTCCGTTAAGGCCGTGTTGTTGAATTCTGTCTGTAAGGATGTCTTGAATCCATTCGCAAATTTGGTCCGATACTTGGCAAACTCGTATTTGTTCACTAATCGACGGTGCGGGGCAATGACTTTCTGAAAGTCAAGGAACACGGCATCAACCTGAGGGTCGTCGTCTACAGCGCTATTGATCTCATGGAGGAACAGAGTGAGCTGAGTTTCGCGTATCTCTGTTTGCAGATCTACCTGAATGTCACTCTTTCCACTAGAGAACAATGTTATATCATCTGCAATGTACGGGATGTGTCCAGTTTAGCTTAAGGCATAAAAAAAATAGGCGCTAGAATAGATCATGGAGGCACATCCTGTGACAACTCAAGTTTGTATGAGACTGTGGAGGTACAGGGAAGTGGTAGTGTTCGGTTGAGCTGTTAGAGAGCATAAAAATTTAACATTTTATTTAATACCATTTTCAGTTTACAGCAAACCTCAAATCACCCTCCAGAATGACAAATAAAAACAAATATTTAGTGACATAGCGAGGCTTACTCAGTCAAAGAAGAATGCAAAAGTGATTACAAGAATGATTAAAATCTAAGATGATATGATGAGGTCCCATACTCCAAGGAGCGTAGGGAGACGATGCGGGATACCCGCACCGCCGACTAGGCAAAGTCCTTGCGGAGGTGGTTTGCCGCCATTGCCTTCCTCCGACCTTAATAGGGATGAATGATGTTGATAAAGACGACACAACACCCACTCATATCGACCCCTCCGGGAATCGAACCCGGGACCCCGTGCGCGGGAAGCGAGAACGCTGCCGCAATACCACGAGCTGCTATGATCATATAATAAGCCCCGAAAGATGAAAGGGATAGTAACCACAATATTAAAAATGAGACGATTAATTTATTCCGGGCAAGGCCTAGGAATAAAAACAATTCAGAGAGACTGTACAAGATTCATAAGAAGCTCAAAGCAAACGGAACCAGAAGGCTAAATAAAAATCACACTCTAAAAGAGACACAAAATACGCAAATAAGTTACTCTTGTTGATCGTGCCCATAGGCCATTCCAAATTACAGAATGACAAGAAGCAGAAGTGTCAGTAAGACTAATTTACCCCCAAACGACTTTATTACACAGATTACATCGATGATTTCATCCGTAAATAGAAATATTAAAAAAAGGTAGGAAGATTTTTGTGTTTAGCAAAAGTGGCAAAAAGCAGATTTCAGAGTACTTGACGGCTCAACACCAAAGTTTTGTCTCAATTACAGATAGTGTTGAGAATCAATGGACAAAGTTCAAATCCATCGTACAATGTGCATTAGATGAGTATGTGCCAAGCAAGATCGTAAGAGATGGAAAAGAGCCACCGTGGTACAACAACAAAATTAGGAAACTACTGCGAAAGCAAAGAGAGCTTCACTGCAAGTTTAAAAGCAGCCAAAACCTCTCAGACAAACAGAAGCTAAACGATGTCAAAGTTAGCGTAAGGAGGGCTATGCGTGAAACGTTCAGTGAATTCGAAAGTAAAATTCTATGTACCGACTTGACAGAAAATCCTAGGAAGTTCTGGTCTTACGTTAAATCAGTAAGTGGCTCGAAACAGCATATCCAGACACTCTGGGATGATGATGTCATTGAAACAGAGGATGACACGCGTAAAGCGGAAATACTAAACACCTTTTTCCAAAGCTGTTTCACAGAGGAAGACCGGACTGCAGTTCCTTCTGTAAATCCTCGCACAAACGAAAAAATGGCTGACATCGAAATAAGTGTCCAAGGAATAGAAAAGTAACTGGAATCACCCAACAGAGGAAAGTCCACTGGACCTGATTGGATACCAATTCGATTCTACACAGAGTACGCGAAAGAACTTGTCCCCCTTCTAACAGCCGTGTACCGCAAGTCTCTAGAGGAACGGAAAGTTCCAAATGATTGGAGAAGAGCACAGGTAGTCCCAGTCTTCAAGAAGGGTCGTCGAGAAGATGCGCAAAACTATAGACCAATATCTCTGGCATCGATCTGTTGTAGAATTTTAGAACATATTTTTTGCTAGCGTATCATGTCGTTTCTGGAAACCCAGAATCTACTCTGTAGGAATCAACATGGATTCCGGAAACAGCGATCGTGTGAGACCCAACTCGCTTTATTTGTTTATGAAACCCAGAAAATATTAGATACAGGCTCCCAGGTAGATGCAAGTTTCCTTGACTTCTGGAAGGCGTTCGATACAGTTCCGAACTGTCGCCTGATAAACAAAGTAAGAACCTACGGAATATCAGACCAGCTGTGTGGCTGGATTGAAGAGTTTTTAGCATACTGAACACAGCATGTTGTTCTCAATGGAGAGACGTCTACAGACGTTAAAGTAACCTCTGGCATGCCACAGGGGAGTGTTATGGGACCATTGCTTTTCACAATATATATAAATGACCTAGTAGATAGTGTCGGAAGTTCCATGCCGCCTTTCGCGAATGATGCTGTAGTATACAGAGAAGTTGCAGCATTAGAAAATTGCAGCGAAATGCAGAAAGATCTGCAGCGGATAGGCACGTGGTGCAGGGAATGGCAACTGACCTCTTAACACAGACAAATGTAATGTATGGCGAATACATAGAAAGAAGGAACCTTTATTGTATGATTATATGATAGTGGAACAAACATTGGTAGCAGTTACTTCTGTAAAATATCTGGAAGTATGAGTGTGGAACAATTTGAAGTGGAATGATCATATAAAATTAATTGTTGGTAAGGCGGGTGCCAGGTTGAGATTCATTGGGAGAGTCCTTAGAAAATGTAATCCATCAACAAAGGAGGTGGCTTACAAAACACTCGTTCGACCTATACTTGAGTATTGCTCATCAGTGTGGGATCCATACCAGGGCAGGTTGACGGAGCAGATAGAGAAGATCGAAAGAAGAGCAGCGCGTTTCGTCACAGAGTTATTCGGTAAGCGTGATAGCGTTACGGAGATGTTTAGCAAACTCAAGTGGCAGACTCTGCAAGAGAGGCGCTGTGTTTCGTGGTGTAGCTTGCTGTCCAGGTTTCGAGAGGGTGCGTTTCTGGATGAGGTATCGAATATATTGCTTTCCCCTACTTATACCTCCCGAGGAGCTCACGAATGTAAAATTAGAGAGATTCGAGCGCGCACGGAGGCTTTCCGGCAGCCGTTCTTCCCGCGAACCATATGCGACTGGAACAGGAACGAGAGGTAATGACAGTGGCATGTAAAGTGCCCTCCGCCACACACCATTGGGTGGCTTGTGGAGTATAAATGTAGATGTAGATGTAGATTTCCGGATTGGTCGCCTTAAACGAAACATCATTCTCCTGTTTTAGAAGAGCAATGCTGATTGGCAGACAATATTCCTGACGCCTTGAGCTGAAGGAGTAATGGAAGAGACCGAAAGATATACCCCTTCACGTCTGGCGTGGAGAGGGGCCGTTCCATTGTCGCTCTTGGAGCGTGTGCGCTCGTACATGTTCTCAAAGAGCGAGGAACAAGTCTCTCCTCAGTACTTCACTGGGAGAGCACCTCTGTCAAGAGTGAATCGGAGTGCGACTCTATATTGAGTCCTTGTGATTAAGCGTTGTTCACTGTATTGGCCGACACACTTATTGTGCGGTCTGAACGGACAGAGTTATAGATAAATGCCTGCGAGCGAATTTTTGAGTGGCATCGCGGTGGACTGGTTATCTGACCGGTGTACCACGCCAATAGTTAGACTAGGGGCGAATAGGAGTCCTTGACTTCATAAAGGCGTAGGGAGAGTTTGAGTGGCGAAGGTCAATCCAGATAGAACAAGAGTTATTTTATTTGGCAGCAGCGAGCGACGCAGGCAGCAGTGATCGCAGCTTACGGTATTGTGTGCTACAGCTATTGCGAGCCCATATTTCCTCCACAACAGTACACTTCACTGCATTTCACATGCGACAGCCTCGACCGTACCTAGGAACATTCTAACGGATAATTACTCAAGTTGAGTAGGCGCGGCTCTCAGCCATTCTGCTAAGTCAATAACAATCTTAAACTTTGTATAGAAATTTCATTAGCGAATCCTATCCTTAAGAGGTAATTTCACATTCCGAAAAGAACCCGGAAATAACTTGTTCAGTTCATAACTAAAAGTGCCATTGTGATTTCTCAGAATTTTTGCAAAAAAATAATAATTTTCGTTAGTTTCATGTTTTTCGTACACTAACTAGCACTACTCCAGTACCCAAGTATCCCACTAGTTACGTAAGAAAATTTGTGAATTTTTGTGTCTCTTCCTTACAGCGGACGACTCCAGAAGATATTTATTGCTGAAAGTTTTTCAGGCATTTCTCTTTAGAACGTTAGGAGCGTCTGTCTGACTTCTGTAGTAGTGTGGGGGTGGAAATTGCATCTTGCAGGAGCCACATGGTAAAGGGTACATCTCAGATTAATCCGTTGCGCAGAATGACAGAATAGCACCCAGACGTTCACCACAGAACCTAGTACAGTGCAATATCGGTAGTGAAGTGGGTACACTTAAAAGCACGCCGGAGCCAAGGGAGTGCTGTACATAAAACACACACCTAAATAGCTCAAAACACTGTCCCAGTTGGTGCTCTCCAGCAACATCAAGGAACAGACTGTTATACACAGAAACATCACCGAACGTCGCGTACTCCTAGCCTTCGGACAGCACACTCGTGTTATCGGCCGCCGTTCTGCCGGCGGTTGCACTGGTGCCTCTGTAAGTCCGTCCTGTTCGGTTGCTGTCTTCCAGTCACAGCGGGCCTTCCTCGGAGAAGGGTACTGGCGCTGCACTGCTGCTATCGGAGAGAGAAATGCGTCAGCCTTGGCGCCACCGTGTAACTTCGCGACATTGTACGAGGTGCGTTCAATAAGTAATGCAACATATTTTTTTTCTGAAAACAAGTTGGTTGGCTTTGTTCAGGATTCCAGTACACCGTATTACACTGGGGTGACAAATGTCGTGGGATACCTCCTAAAATCGTGTCGGGCCTCCTTTTGCACGGCGTTGTGCGACAACCCGACGTGGCGTGGACTCAACAAGACGTTGGAAGGCACTGCGAAAATACTGAGTCATGTCGCCTCAGTAGCCGTCCATAAGCGTGAAGTGTTGCAGATGTAGGATGTTGTGCACGAGCTGACCTCTCGATTGTGCTCCATAAATGTTCGGTGGGATCACGTCAGGAAATCTAGTTCCATCGTCGGTTGGGAACAAATAGTCTCCAAGTAGCCAAAAACAACAATTTCGAGTCAATGGTCTGTTCAGTTGGACCAGAGGATGCAGTCCATTCTATGTAAACACAGTGTCACCATTATGGAGCCACCACCAGCTTGCACAGTGTCTTGTCGACAACCTGGTCCATGACGTCGTGGGGTCTGCTCCACACTCGACCCGTACCATCAGCTCTTACCAAATGAAATCGGGACGCATCTGACCAGGCGGCCGTTTTCCAGTCGTCTATAGTCCACCCTATGTGATCACGGGCCCATGAGAGCCGCTGCAGGCAATGTAGTGCTGTTAGCAAAGGCCCTCGCGTCGATCGTCTACTGCCATAGCCCATTAAGGCCAGATTTCGCGGTACTGTCCCAACGGATGCGTTCGTCATACGTCCCACATCGATTTCTGTGGTTATTTCACGCTGTGTTGCTTGTCTGGTAGCACTGACAACTATCCGCAAACGTCGTCGCCCATGTGTTATGCAATGTGTTGTCCGTGGTAAGAGGATTTGGTATTATCGGCACACTCTTGACACTATGGATTTCGGAATATTGAATTCCCTAACGATTTCCGGAACGGAATGCCCCGTGTGTCTAGCTCCAAGTACTATTCCGTGTTCAGAGTCTGTTAGTTCCCATCGTGCACCCACAATCACGTAGTAAACCTTTCCAGATGAATCACCTGAGTACTACACTGCCCCTTTATACGTTGTATACGTAATACTTCCGTCATCCGTATACGTTCAATAATGTACCCCAAGGCTTTTGCCACCTCAGTATATTCCCCGCTCTTTTGGCTACAAAATCGACTTTTCGACATAATATCCGTTGAATGTGATGTCCTTACGCCACCTCACTACGACGGCCTGTATACCCGCATGTTATCACCCTATTGGTCGACGTTGGAGCCAACGTCTTGCTGTATATAGGGCCAAACAGGTGGAAGTCGAAAGGTGCGATATCGGGGCTGTAGGCGAGGAACATACATTTTTGAATATCCCAACTGATGGATGAGTGTGTCAGCAGTACAAGCAGAGACGCCCAGTTGTGCAGCGAGGTGTCTGCTTGTGATCCGTTGACCACCTCGAATGAGAGTGTCCGCACGTTCCAACACTGCTGGAGTCACGGCTGTGGCTGTGCACAGCCGGCCGGCATGCAGGAGATGGGACAGGTTTGCGCGACCTCGTTGCCATGATGACTGACACCTCGCCCAACGGCTCACCGCGCTTTTGTACACTGTCGTGTCTCTGTAGACATTCTGCAAGCGCCTATGCGATGTCCTGGTTTGCTGCCAAAAGAAACTCAGTGACAGCTCTCTGCTTCGGATGCACCTCCGTCACGGACACCATTTTGAAGGCTACGTATAGTGCCAGCACCTAATGGAACTTCATCAAGCGGTGGGGATTGAAGAAGGGATACGAGGTGTGACTATAAAGTAATGAGACTGATGTGAAAAAACTGTTGCTTACCGTTTTAGTGAGGTTTAGTGTTGTCTCCTTCGAAGAAGTTCACTTCTGATTGCACACACTTTTCCCAGCGCTTCTGCCATTGAAGGTAACATTCTTGGAATTCATCTTCTGTAATATCCTCCAAGACCCTCGTCACAGTTTTTTGTACATATTGTGTTGTTTGAAAACGGTGCCCCTTGACCGCCGTTTTGACTCTTGAAAATAGAAAAAAGTCGCACAGAGCGATATCTGGTGAATAAGGTGGCTGTGGTAGTACTGAAATTTGTTTTGAGGTTAAACATTGCTGTACTGACAGAGCTGTATGGGATGGCGCATTATCGTGATGCAGAATCCAATTATCAGCAATGTTGGCACGTACATGAAGAACTCTTCCTAAAATTTCTTTGTAGTAATATTGGTTAACTGTTTGTCCCGGAGCCACCCACTCTTTATGAACAATTCCCTTGGAATCAAAGAAGCGCACAAGCATGCATTTCACTTTTGACTTTGACATGCGAGCTTTTTTTGGTCTGGGTGATCCCTTTGAGCACCATTGCGAACTTTGGCGTTTTGTCTCTGGATCGTACTGAAAAAAACGACTTTCATCACCAGTGATAACACGGCTCAACAGTTCTGGATTGATTTCCATTTTCTCTACCAGATCGGCTGCCACATTTTTCCGTCTTTCTCACTGTTGTGGTTTGACATTTTTGGGGACCATTTTTGCACAAATCTTTCTCATACCAAGATCTTCAGTTATTATTAGACGAACCGTCTCTCGATTGACGTTCAGTTCTTCTGCAATCATTTTTACGGATAATCTTCGATCAGATCGTGTGAGTTCACGCACCCTGGCCAAGTTGACATCTGTCCGTGAGGTTGATGGTCGTCCACTGCGGTCTTCATCTTCAACATTCGTTCTGCCTTCACTAAACATTTTATGTCAACAAAAAACTTGAGCTCTTGACATAACCTGCTCTCCTTCTGAAGCTTACCGTAAGTTGTCGTCGCGTTTTCGCCCAATTTAACGCAAAAATAAATGGCATACCATTGCGCAATATTATGCCGTGAAGAGAGACACAAACACGTGTTAACTTATTACAGCACAACTCACGACTGAGCCGGCCGGGATGGCCGAGCGGTTCTAGGCGCTACAGTCTGGGACCGCGCGACTGCTTCCGTCGCAGGTTCGAATCCTGCCTCGGGCATGGATGTGTGTGATGTCCTTAGGTTAGTTAGGTTTAAATAGTTCTAAGTTCTAGGGGACTGATGACCTCAGCTGTTGAGTCCCACAGTGCTCAGAGCCATTTGAACTCACGACTGAGCAGTTGCATCGATGTGCCACTTGGACTAGAAGCAGCTTATAGACCAGGGTCAAAGATATTGTGCCTACGCAAGCCTGCAGGGTTGCCACATCTTGCAAAGAAAATCAGTCTCATTACTTTATTGTCGCACCTCGTATTCCACTATGTTCTGCAACAAGTTCCGTATTTTTTTATCTGAAATTGGCAGAGAAAAAATGTGTTGCATTACTTTGTGACTGGAAGACAGCAACCGAACAGGACGGACTTACAGAGGCACCAGTGAAACCGTCGGCAGAACGGCGGCCGGCAACACGAGTGTGCTGTCCGAAGGCTAGGGGTACGCGACGTTCGGTGATGTTTCTGTGTATAACAGTCTGTTCCTTGATGTTGTTGGAGAGCACGAACTGAGACAGTCTTTTGAGCTATTTAGGTGTGTGTTTTATATACAACACTCCCTTGGCTCCGGTGTGCTGTTAAGTGTACCCACTGCACTGCCGATATTGTACTGTACTGGGTGTGTTCAATAAGTAATGCGACACTTTGTTTTCCTCGGTCAATTTCAGTTGAAAAAAATGTGTAATTTGTTATAGAACATTGTGGAATATTTGCGCTTCAGCCTCTATAGTTTCATGAAGGAGGCGGCGCTGTACACAGCCTTCAAAATGGTGGCTGTAACGGAGGTACTTTCCAACCAGGGAGATGTCCTTGAGTTTCTTTTGGCGGGAAACCAGAGCGTCGCAGATATTCGTAGATGCTTGCAGAATGTCTACGGAGACCTGGCATGGTGGATCGCCGGGTGAGGCGCCTGTCATCATCCCAACAAGGTCGCGCAAACTTGTCCGATCTCACGCGTACCAGCTGGCCGCATGCAGCTGTTACTCCTGCAGCATTATTATGTGTGGCGTCCGCCCCGGTAGCTGAGTGGTCAGCGTGACAGTCAATCCTAAGGGCCCGGGTTCGATTCCCGGCTGGGTCGGAGATTTTCTCCGCTCAGGGACTGGGTGTTGTGTTGTCCTAATCATCATCATTTCATCCCCATCGACGCGCAGGTCGCCGAAGTGGCGTCAAATCGAAAGACCTGCACCAGGCGAACGGTCTACCCGACGGGAGGCCCTAGCCACACGACATTTCCATTATGTGTGACCACTCTCATTCGATGAAATGATAATTAAATCAAGACCCTAACCTGTCGACAGGCGTTGATATACATCAACAGGGACCGTTGAAAATTTGTGCCCCTACCGGGACTCGAACCCGGGATCTCCTGCTTACATGACAGACGCTCTATCCATCTGAGCCACCGAGAGCACAGAGGATAGTGCGACTGCAACAATTTATCCCTTGCACGCTCCCCGTGAAACCCATATTCCCAACTTAATATCCACACACTACATTCGTAGTGCCCCTGCCCACCACACTCATTACACGCAGCAGATAATCTTAGCGAGTCCCGTAAGAGTTCGGGCAATGCGTGTGCAACCAGCTCAGAAGAAGAAGATCAATGGCCGGTTAGCCGTAACTATATGAGGATGGTGTCTGTTCTTTCGGCTCAGATGGATAGAGCGTCTGCCATGTAAGCACGAGATCCCGGGTTCGAGTCCCGATCGGGGCAAACATTTTCAACTGTCCCTGTTGACAGTTGTCGACAGCTTAGGGTCTTGATTTAATTATCATTTCATTCTAAGAGAGCTGCTGCATGGGGGCTTAACTAAATAAAATGCAAATATTTTTAGTAGCTGTAAGTCCGATTACGCTGTTTCGTAAACGGTTGGCCCTGACTAGTTTTTGTCCGCAATCTGACTGCATGGAACAACAACAAAGAATGAAATGAAAATTTTCGTTAATACAATTAATTAATTAAGTCCCCAGCAACTATAAAACCTACGAAGCCAACAAAGCACAAGTGTAGCTGTTCTGTGTGTGGAAGTGTGATTCAACGTACACATCTGGCACGGTTCTTCTTCACTAAGACAAGAAATTTTAAATATCATTTATACTGAAGTAATTAAAAAAAATAGAAATACTGTAATTGCGTAAGGAAACCCAGAATTACACTCTAATACAAGAACACACGCCAGATGCTTTGTTGACTGAACCTGTAATGACGCATTATTTAAGACATTGAGATAATAAAAAGAAAAGGAAAAGTTTTTTTCTTTTACCTTCATATATTGACGAAAAGCACTCTAATCATTACAATATATCTCCACACCGACTCGCTAGTACCACATCTCAACAAGAACTGACTACTATGACCTCTCGACAAGCACTCTTCACTACCACATCTCAACAAGCACTTTTCACTAGCACATCTCAACAAGCACTGACTACTACGAGTTCTCCCCAAGCACTGCCAGTGGAGGCGGCTGAATAATACTCTTTGGCGCAATCTCTGGCGCTGTGGCTCAGTGTAGCCACCTTTCACTGCATGGTCACCGATGGTATCTGTTCTTTCGCACATGTCCTAAAAAACAGATACCATCTTCATCCCGTGGTGATAGATGGGTTACAGTCAAACACCTCGCTGCATAACTGAACGTCTCTGTTGGTAGAGCTGACACACTCGCCCACCGGTTGGTTTACTCAAAGGTGTTTGACCACTGGGTTCCGCGCCGCCTAACAGAACACCATATACAGCAACTGACGACCATCTGTGCAGAATTGCTTGCACCTTACGAAGTGGTCGACACAATTCTTTGTCGAACATCGTCACAGACGATGGAACATTGGATCGTCACTTCTAGCCGGAAACAAAACGTCAATCCGTGGAGTGACGCCACACATTTCTCGTCCGAAGAAAAAGTTCAATGCCGCCCTCAGCCGGTAAAATAACGAGACGAACTTCTGGCATCTGATAAGATTATTCTGTTTGATGTCCTCCCTCATGGTGCAAAGATCAACTCGGAACTGTACAGTAGTATCCTCAGTAAATCGAAGAAATAACTTCAGCGTTTTCGCCGTCACAAAAATGCAAACGAACTCGTCCTTCTGCATGACAACACAAGGTTCCACAGAAGTCTGTGCACCCGAAAGGAGCTCACCAAACATCACTGGGCTGTTCTTCCTGCTCCACCCTACAGCCCAGATGTCGCACCTATCTACTTCAACCTGTTTGGTCCAATGAATGATGCACTCGGCGGAAAATAGTGCGTAGAAGCTGGGGAGATTATTGATGCAGAAAAACGCTGGCTCCGGCGTTGACTAGTGGAGTGCTAAAATGAAATGAGCACGTGGCATTGTTGGCCGGAAGGCCCCATCCGTGGAAGTTCGGCCGCCTTGTGCGAGCCTATTTCAGTCGACGCCACACTGGGCGAATTGCGCGCAGGGGATGAGGATGAAATGATGACGAAGACAACACAACACCCCGTCCAAGAGCGGAGAAGTCTCGAACCCGGTCGAGAATCGAACCTGGGCCTGCTGCGTGGGAGGCAAGCTCGTAACCAATCAGCTAAGCAGGCGGACAGCGGAGTGGTACTATGCGGACATATAGGTCCCCCAGTAAGGTGGCGTAAGGCCGTCTTATTGAACAGAGATAATGTTGAAAAATAGCGTTCTGTAGTCAGAGGAGTGGGGAGTAATATGCTGTATAGGAATCCTAAATAAAACCAGCCTGCTTAAAAAAAAAAAGTACCGCATTGCTTATTGAACGCCCCTCGCATTTGCAAGAAAGAAATTTTGGAAATTTGTGGTAAGATCTTATGGAACCAAACTGCTGAAGTCTTCGGTCTCTAAGCTTACACACTACTTAAACTAACGTATGCTAAGGAAAACATACACACCCATGTCCGAGGGAAGACTCGAGCCTCCGACGGAGGGAGCCGTGTGGGCCATGACAAGGCGCCTGAGACCTCGCGGCTACACCGCACGGCTGCAACAAAAAACACACGTTAGCACTGGGTGGCGTACATGGGCCGTAACTCCGTGTGGGGTTGACCATTAAAGCACTACACAGCCGTAACTGACTTGTCTGTGTGTGAACGCGGGCTAAAATTATTTCGAACTGTTCATACAGCAGTATTTAGGGAAACAAATTGCATTTATGGGTGGTGATGCGTGTGCACCTACATCTACATCTATATCCATACACCGCAAGCCACCCGACGGTGCGTGGCAGAGGGTACCTTGAGTACCTCTATCGGTTCTCCCTTCTGTTCCAGTTTCGTATTGTTCGTGGAAAGAAAGATTGTCGGCACATCTCTGCGTGGACTCTAATCTCTCTGATTTTATCCTCATAGCCTCTTCGCGAGACATACGTAGGAGGGAGCAATATCCTTCCTGCGTCGTCAGAGAAAGTATGTTCTCGAAACTTCAACAAAAGCCCGTACCAAGCTACTGAGCGTCTCTCCTGCAGAGTCTTCCACTGGAGTTTAACTATCATCTCCGTAACGCTTTCGCGATTACTAAATGATCTTGTAATGAAGCGCGCTGCTCTCCATTGGATATTCTCTATCTCTTCTATCAACCCTATCTGGTACGGATCCCACACTGGTGAGCAGTATTCAAGCAGTGCGCGAACAAGTGTACTTTAACCTACTTCCTTTGTTTTCGGACTGCATTTCCTTAAGATTCTTCCAATGAATCTCAGTCTGGCATCTACTTTACCGACGATCAACTTTATATGCTCATTACATTTTAAATCACTCCTAATGCCTACTCCCAGATAATTTATGCTATTAACTGCTTCCAGTTGCTGACCTGTTATATTGTAGCTAAATGATAAGGGATCTTCCTTTCTATGAATTTGCAGCACATTACACTTGTCTATATTGAGATTCAATTGCCATTCCCCTGCAACATGCGTCAATTCGTTGCAGATCCTCCTGCATTTCAGTACAATCCTCCATTGCTACAACCTCTCGATATACCACAGTATCATCCGCAAAAAACCTCAGTGAACTTCCGATGTCATCCACAAGGTCATTTATGTATATTGTGAATAGCAACGGTCCTACGTGTTCCAAAATTCTACAACCGATCGACGTTAGAGATATAGGTCTATAGTTCCGCACATCTGTTCGACGTCCCTTCTTGAAAACGGGGATGACCTGTGCCCTTTTCCAATCCTTTGGAACGCTACGCTCTTCTAGAGACCTACGGTACACCGCTGCAAGAAGGGGGCAAGTTCCTTCGCGTACTCTGTGTAGAATCGAACTGGTATCCCATCAGGTCCAGCGGCCTTTCCTTTCTTGAGCGATTTTAATTGTTTCTCTATCCCTTTGTCGTCTGTTTCTATATCTACCATTTTGTCATCCGTGCGACAATCTAGAGAAGGAATTACAGTGCAGTCTTCCTTTGTGAAACAGCTTTGAAAAAAGACATTTAGTATTTCGGTCTTTAGTCTGTCATCCTCTGTTTCAGTACCATTTTGGTCGCAGAGTGTCTGGACATTTTGTTTTGATCCAATTACCGCTTTGACATAAGACCAAAATTTCTTAGGATTTTCTGCCAAGAGAGTACATAGAACTCTACTTTCGAATTCATTGAACACCTCTCGCATAGCCCCCCTCACACTACATTTCGCTTCGCGTAATTTTTGTTTGTCAGCAAGGCTTTGGTTATATTTATGTTTGCTGTGAAGTTCCCTTTGCTTCCGCAGGAATTTCCTAACTCGGTTGTTGTACCACGGTGGCTCTTTTCCATCTCTTACGATCTTGCTTGGCACATACTCATCTAATGCACATTGTACGATGGATTTGAACTTTGTCCACTGATTCTCAACACTATCTGTACTTGAGACAAAACTTTGGTGTTGAGCCGTCAAGTGCTCTGAAATCTGCTTTTTGCCACTTTTGCTAAACATAAAAATCTTCCTACCTTTTTTAATATTTCTATTTACGGATGAAATCATCGATGTAATCTGTGTAATAAAGTCGTTTGGGGGTAAATTAGTCTTACTGACACTTCTGTTTCTTGTCATTCTGTAATTTGGAATGGCCTATGGGCACGATCAACAAGACTAACTTACATGCGTATTTTGTGTCTCTTGTAAAGTGTGATTTTTATTTAGCCTTCTGGTTCCGTTTGCTTTGAGCTTCTTATGAATCTTGTACAGTCTCTCTGAATTGTTTTTATTCCTAGGCCTTGCCCGGGATAAATTAATCGTCTCATTTTTAGTATTGTGGTTACTATGCCTTTCACCTTTTGGGGCTTATTATATCATCTTAGCAGCTCGTGGTATTGCGGCAGCGTTCTCGCTTCCCGCGCACGGGGTCCCGGGTTCGATTCCCGGAGGGGTCGATATGAGTGGGTGTTGTGTCGTCTTCATCATCACCATTCATCCCCATTACGGGCGGAGGAAGGCAACGGCAAACCACCTCCATTAGGACCTTGCCTAGTCGGCGGTGCGGGTCTCCCGCATCGTTCCTCTACGCTCCTCAGAGTATGGGAATGGCTCTGAGCACTATGGGACTAAACATCTATGGTCATCAGTCCCCTAGAACTTAGAACTACTTAAACCTAACTAACCTAAGGACATCACACAACACCCAGCCATCACGAGGCAGAGAAAATCCCTGACCCCGCCGGGAATCGAACCCGGGAACCCGGGCGTGGGAACTCAGAGTATGGGTCCTCATCACATCATCTTAGATGTTAATCATTCTTGTAATCACTTTTGCATTCTGCTTTGACTGAGTAAGCCTCGCTATGTCACTAAATATTTGTTTTTATTTGTCATTCTGGAGGGTGATTTGAGGTTTGCTGTAAACTGAAAATGGTGTTAAATAAATGTTAAATTTTTATGCTCTCTAACAGCTCAACCGAACACTACCACTTCCCTGTACCTCCACAGTCTCATACAAAGTTGAGTTGTCACAGGATGTGCCTCCATGATCTATTCTAGCGCCTGTTTTTTTATGCCTTAAGCTAAACTGGACACATCCCGTACATTGCAGATGATATAACATTGTTCTCTAGTGGAAAGAGTGACATTCAGGAAGATCTGCAAACAGAGATATGCGAAACTCAGCTCACTCTGTTCCTCCATGAGATCAATAGCGCTGTAGACGACGACCCTCAGGTTGATGCCGTGTTCGTTGACTTTCAGAAAGTCATTGCCCCGCACTGTCGATTAGTGAACAAATAAGAGCTTGCCAAGTATCGGACTAAATCTGCCAATGGATTCAAGGCATCCTTACAGATAGAATTAAACAACCCGCCCTTAACGGAAAAATCGACAGATTTACGTTAATTTCCTGAGCACTCCAATAGGACCTTTGCTGTTTACTAAGTATGTAAATCATCTAATGGAAAGCGTCGGAAGCTCTTTCAGTCTGTTCGCAGATATTGCTGTCGTCTGTAACACATTAGGAACGCCAGAAGATAATCTCAAAATGCAGAATGACCGGCAGAGGGCTGATGAATGGTGCGTGCTCTGACAGTTGACCCTGAACGTGAATAAATGTAACATATTGCGCATATGTGGGAAAAGAAATCCACTACTGTACAACTACACTATTAATGACAAACTGCTAGAAACAGTGTCTACCGTAAAATATCTAGGAGTAACTCTCCAGAGCGACCTTAAGTGGAATGACCACAAAAAGCATATAGTTGGAAAAATAGGTTCATAGGTAGAATCTTAAGGAAATGTAGCTCCTCCACGAAGGAAGTGGCTTATAAGGCTCTGGTTCAATTGATTCTTGAGTACTGATCATCGATACGGGATCCTTACCAGGTAGGACCAATAGGAGAGCGGCGTGATTCTTTACGAGATTGTTTAGTCGGCGCAAGAGCGCTACAGATCTGCTTGGCAAACGCCAGGCGCAGACATTACAAGAGAGGCGTTGTGCATCGCGGTGGGGTTTAATATTGAAGTTTCGGGAGAACACTTTCCGGGTAGAGTCAGACAACATACACCTCCTCCCACATACATCTCGCGAAATGACCACAACTTGAAAGTACAAGAAATCAGAGCTAATACTGAGGCTTGGCGACAATAATTCTTCCCACGCGCCACCCGCGTGTGTAACAGGGTACGGGGGATCAAGTACTGGTACCAGAAGTACGCCCCCCCCCCCCCCCCCATACGCCGTTAGGTGGCTTACGGTGTTCGATGTAGATGTATAACAAGCACATATCCTAGGTGATTTTCTGAAGAAGTCACTTAACGTGAATAGTAAATTAATAAATGTCGCCAACACAGGAAACGAGCTCAGGGGAGCAGACGCTGGAATCATGCATCCGCTCTAGGTAAGTCCTAGTGGAAGTGATTTGCTGTTGCCTTGCTCCAACCTGTTAGTGTCAATTGTATTTCTGTGTCGTGCGGGTGACTTGGTGACAGTGTGTACTTTTTTTTCTCTTCTATCTTTTTAGTCTCTACTCTAATTGGTTATGAACTGTAGATTAAAACTGAAGAAACTGCAAAAAGGTGGGAATTTAAAGAGATGGGACCTGGATAAACTGACTAAACCAGAGGTTGTACAGAGTTTCAGGGAGAGCATAAGGGAACAATTGACAGCAATGGGGGAAAGAAATACAGTAGAAGAAGAATGGGTAGCTTTGAGGGATAAAGTAGTGAAGGCAGCAGAGGACAAAGTAGGTAAAAAGACAAGGGCTACTAGAAATCCTTGGGTAACAGAAGAAATATTGAACTTAATTGATGAAAGGAGAAAATACAAAAATGCAGTAAAAGAAGCAGGCAAAAAGAAATACAAACGTCTCAAAAATGAGATCGACAGGAAGTGCAAAATGGCTAAGCAGGGATGGCTAGAGGACAAATGTAAGGATGTAGAGGCTTATCTCACCAGGAGTAAGATAGATACTGCCTATAGGAAAATTAAAGAGACCTTTGGGGAAAAGAGAACTACTTGCATGAATAACAAGAGCTCAGATGGAAACCCAGTTCTAAGCAAAGAAGGGAAAGCAGAAAGGTGGAAGGAGTATATAGAGGGTCTATACAAGGGCGATGTCCTTGAGGACAATATTATGGAAATGGAAGAGGATGTAAAGAAAGATGAAATGAGAGATACGATACTGCGTGAAGAGTCTGACAGAACACTGAAGACCTGGATCGAAACAAGGCCCCGGGGGTGGACAACATTCCATTAGCACTACTGACGGCCTTGGGAGAGCCAGTCATTACAAAACACTACCATCTGGTGAGCAACATGTATGAGACAGGCGAAATACCCTCAGACTTCAAGAAGAATATAATGATTCCAATCCCAAAGAAAGCAGGTGTTGACAGATGCGAAAATTACCGAACTATCAGTTTAATAAGTCACGGCTGCAAAATACTAACGCGAATTATTTACAGACGAATGGAAAAACTAGTAGAAACCGACCTCGGGGAAGATCAGTTTGGATTCCGTAGAAATATTGGAACACGTGAGGCAATATTGACCCTACGACTTATCTTAGAAGCTAGATTAAGGAAAGGCAAACCTACATTTCTAGCATTTGTAGACTTAGAGAAAGCTTTTGACAATGTTGACTGGAATACTCTCTTTCAAATTCCGAACGTGGCAGGGGTAAAATACAGGGAGCGAAAGGCTGTATACAATTTGTACAGAAACCAGATGGCAGTTATAAGAGTCGAGGGGCATGAAAGGGAAGCAGTGGTTGAAAAGGGAGTGAGACAGGGTTGTAGCCTCTCTGCGATGTTATTCAATCTGTATAATGAGCAAGCAGTAAAGGAAACAAAAGAAAAATTCGCAGTAGGTATTAGAATCCATGGAGAAGAAATAAAAACTTTGAGATTCACCGATGACATTGTAATTCTGTCAGAGACAGCACAGGACTTGGAAGAGCAGTTGAACGGAATGGACAGTGTCTTGAAAGGAGGGTATAAGATGAACATCAACAAAAGCAAAACGAGGATAATGGAATGTAGTCGAATTAAGTCGGGTGATGCTGAGGGAATTAGATTAGGAAATGAGACACTTAAAGTAGTAAAGGAGTTTTACTATTTGGGGAGCAAAATAACTGATCATGGTCGAAGTAGAGATATAAAATGTAGACTCGCAATGGCAAGGAAAGCGTTTCTGAAGAAGAGAAATATGTTAACTTCGAGTATTGATTTAAGTGTCAGGAAGTCGTTTCTGAAAGTATTTGTATGGAGTGTAGCCATGTATGGAAGTGAAACATGGACGATAAATAGTTTGGACATGAAGAGAATAGAATCTTTCGAAATGTGGTGCTACAGAAGAATGCTGAAGATTAGATGGGTAGATCACATAACTAATGAGGAGGTATTGAATAGGATTGGGGAGAAGAGAAGTTTGTTGCACAACTTGACTAGAAGAAGGGATCGGATGTTAGGACATGTTCTAAGGCATCAAGGGATCACCAATTTAGTATTGGAGGGCAGTGTGGAGCGTAAAAATCGTAGAGGGAGACCAAGAGATGAATACACTAAGCAGATTCAGAAGGATGTCGGTTGCAGTAGGTACTGGGAGATGAAGAAGCTTGCACAGGATAGAGTAACATGGAGAGGTGCATCAAACGAGTTTCAGGACTGAATACCACAACAACAACAACAACAAAGGAGTGGAGCGGACTGTTTGAGAGTCAGTTCATTAAAGAACAATAGGTCTATTCAGCCAATTACCAAAAGAGCTGATGGTAAGGCAGAGAAGGTTCGCAATTTGGAATAAATGGGAAGGGCTTACTAGTTCCGATACGAACCTGACAGCCAAGGGAAACTCCCAAAAATCATTGGTCGGAAATGGGGTATTGGAACTGTTTTAATTTGTTTCTGGGACAGCGTCCTGCGCTGGGAACGTTGTCCGAATCAAAAATTTAGATATCACGTGTGGGACCCTTTAAAGTCACTACCTCTCCTCTCCTTTTTGGCCAAATACTGGCAGCGAAAATTTTCAATTCCAAGATTCGAACCGGCATACCTCCAAGTCGACTAACCTCGGTTTGGAGGTCGGTTTGGTACGAATAAGACGACAATAAACGAAAACATAAAGCAGAGAAGGCGACATGTAAACTCTGTGACACTGGAGCTCTGGATGACTCAGGAACTGTAAACTTATGGTCTTCGTCATCGTCAGGAAATCAATTTGGGAAGTGCACACCACTCATGTGTTCGTCAAGCTTTCATGATTTCTCAGTCTCCTCAGAAAACTAAAATCTTTTATAACAGTAGGAAAGGACGAACGTTAGGTTTCACCTCCCCGTCGACGACGAAGCTATTTGAGCCGGAGTACAAGCGCAGATAAACCAGCCATGCTCATTCAGTAGAGTCATACAGAAAATGCCTTAAGCGGCTTAGGGAAAATCTAAACGTGGATATTTGGCCTGCTGTCATCTGTAAAATACAACGAACGGCCTTGCCACAGTGGTAACACCGGCTCCCGTCAGATAACCGAAGTTAATAGCTGTGGGGCTGGGCTAGCGCTGGGATGGGTGACCATCCGATCTGCCGAGCGCTGTTGGCAAGCGTGGTGCACTCAGCCCTTGTGAGGCAAACTGAGGAGCTACCTGATTGAGAAGTAACGGCTCCGGTCTCGTAAACTGACATACGGCGGGAGCGCGGTGTGCTGACCACAGGCCCCTCCATATCCGCATCCAGTGACGTCTGTGGACTGAGGATGACACGGCGGCCGGCCGGTGCCGTCGGACCATCATGGCCTGTTCGGGCGGAGTTTAGTTTAGTTTTAGTCATCCCTAAAATAGGAGCCCAGTGCCATCCCACTGCGCCAACTTGCTCGCTAATAACTGAAGAGTACAGTACTCCTTACATTATTACGTATTATATTACTGGAATGTCAACTATGAGCTACAGACATTGGGGCACTTTGCAGTTGCACGAACGTGATGTTGCTACACAAAAAGGCAGTGAGGATAATTAGATCTTTTTAACGGCCCATCGTAAACGAGCCAACGCCTTGCCACAGTGGTAACTCCGGACTCCTTCAGATCACCGAAGTTGAGCACTGTCGGGCTGGGCTAGCACTTGGATGGGTGACGGTCCGGGCCTGCCTAGCACTGTTGGCAATCGGGGTGCACTCAGCCCTTGTGAGGCAACTGAAGAGCTACTTGACTGAGAAGTGGCAACTGCCGGGAGTGTGCTGTGCTGACTACGTGCCCCTCCATACCCACATCCACTGATGCCTGTAGGTTATGGATGACACGGCGGTCGGTCGGTATTCCGAGGCGTGTTCAGCCAGAGTTTAGTTTTATTGCAAACCCATCTTTATTAAAAAGAAAAAAGAAAAAGATACGTATCTTGAGTGTTTTCAGCCAATGTGTTTCCACTGTTCCTCTGCGTCACATGCGAAACTGAACCATAATTTGCAGCAAGAGAGATAAAATTCACCACCATAACACTCAAAATAAGGACACTCTACACAGACCAAAACATCTATTAATGAAGACATAAGATGATACTGAAAATGTTTAGTGTATGAACAGACAATATTTTAGTATCATTGGAGATAGCAACTATTGTTAAGATTGAGAAAAATCTTCTCGGTTTTCAAACCGCATCAGTTTGAATACAATACTCAAGCTTTGGACGGCTATCTCTGCCATCGTCATCAGGAGTAAAAATCACTTACCCTCCAGACATTTTGCTAAGATACTAACAGCAACACCGAGCGAGGTGGCGCAGTGGTTATCCCACTGGACTCGCATTCGGAAGGACGACGGTTCAATACCGCGTCCGGCCATCCTGCTTTAGGTTTTCCGTGATTTCCCTAAATCGCTCCAGGCAAATGCCGGGATGGTTCCTTTGAAAGGGCACGGCCGACATCCTTCCCTAATCCCATGTGACCGATAACCTCGCTGTTTGGTCTCTTCCCCCAACCAACCACTAACAGCAACACCAGTGTTGTACACGTATGTTTGCAGAAATCTTTCCAGTGGCAATGCAAGAGGGTGGTGGTAGCCTGCCTCTTAAATTGCCATTTTTGTTATAGATTAGATGATCAGTTTCGAGCTCTTTCATTCCACAAAAATTAAATTTTATAGGTGACACAAAAAACTCATCATATCGCAGAGAATTGGTGGTTACCCATTCAGTAAATGAATTAAAACGCTGTATTCCAGATTCCTCCCCCCCCCCCCCCCCTCCTCCCCGCCATTCTTACCATGCCTTCTCCTTATGGCACCTGTGATTGTATTTTAAGTCTTTCTACAACATCAGGTTTATTGTTGAATTAATATTATGATTTAACGTAAGCCAGACTCAATTCATTTCGTCGTGGACTATTCAGTTACTTACCAATGATAATAAATGGCGACAGTAAGAGACCTCATCAAAGAAATTCATGATATCTGGGTTGTCCTGTTGCAATTTTCTTGGACTCACATATTCCTTGTTACCGTAGGTACAGGAGCTGGACAAAAATATGGAAAAACCGCGAAAAGTCCATGTTGAAATAAATGCAGATGTTTGGTTGTGCTGTTGTATTTGACCACGAACGGCATCTGTGCAATGTCTTCAATAGGTTGTGTCAGTCGTGCTCTGAACAGTTTTCTCTGCAGTTGTCAGTGCGTTATGTAGGAGCTCAGTGAATCTGAACGTAGGTAAATTCTTGATGCCCGTACGGTGGGTGCACCCGCAAACCAGGCTGCGGAACAGTTTGTACGGAGCCACCGCATCAGATTTATACCAGAGACAGGTAATGCACGGAAACATTAGACGATAAGTCACAACGCGGACAAAAGTGTGTGTCAGTAATAATGACAGACGGTCATTGAAGGAGACTGAGACGAAAAATAAGAGGACGACAGCTGCAAATCACTGCAGAACTGAATGTCGTATTCGCGAAGCACCAGAACAACAAGAAGGGAGTTCCATAAGCAGGGAATTTCAGTGTGAGCTGAAATTCCAAGACCACTCATCACTGATATAAACACTCGTAATTGGAAAACGTGGTGCCGAGGCTATTAAATCTGGACTATGGAACTGTGGAAGAGTGTCATTTGATCGGATCAGTCTCGCTTCACACTTTTCCAACTTTTGACCTAGTTTACGTCCCAAGAGTGAAACATGGCTGGGATTCGGTGATCATTTAGGCAGCCATACCGTGGTATTCCACGAGCATCATGGTTACTTCGCAAGGTCGCATTACTGCTAAGGATTGTGTGACGTTTCGGCTGATTAGGTCCATCCCATAGTACAAGGTTTTTTCCTCAATGGCGATATTGTGTTCCAAGACGATAGCTCGCAACGTCCAGGACTGGTTCTGTGAGCAAGAGGACGAATTGTCGCCTCTTCCGTGACCATCACAATCACCAGATCTCAATATTATTCAGCCTTACTAATCTTCGCTACACATTTCCCTCATCGTTGTTTGAACTTGCCACTATTTTGCAGAAAGAGTAGTATAAGATTCCCTTGTAATGCATACAGTAACTGTATTTACCCATTATGTGATGACTGGAAGCTGTCTTGAATGCCAACGGTTTTCCTACACCGTATTAGGCATGGCAATGTTTACGTTTGTGGCGTTTCCATCTTTTTCTCAACGCCCTGTACGACGTGATAAAATCCTGTTCTTATTAAAATAATGCATCTCGCAGATGCACTTACAGTTACCGGTACAATTTTAGTACTGCCGAATCATTACTATTCCAGAGTAATTTTTATACACGGAAAAACATACGAGTAGGTGCCTCTACTCTATGTACGGTATTTCAAATATTCAGTTGTGCTGCGGAGTTAGCTCATCATTGTACAATAAAAATTGCTGAAACAAAACACAATGTTCATTTTATTAATCTAACGGCATAACGTACCATTAAAAGTGTTATTTACATATAAAACTATTTAGAAAAACTAAAGAACCGCCGGCCAGGGTGGCCGAGCGGTTCTAGGCGCTACAGTCTGGAACTGCGCGACCGCTACGGTCGCAGGTACGAATCCTGCCTCGGGCATGGATGTGTGTGATGTCCTTAAGTTTATTTAGGTTTAAGTAGTTCTACGTGACAGATGACCTCAGAAGTTAAGTCCCATACTGCTCAGAGCCAACTAAAGAACCATTGCTTCTTACAGAATAGTAAATCACCTTGTGCTTAGAGTCATACTTCGCCTGAAGTGAATCATTTGTATAAAGAAAGAAATATTCCTTCGAGCTGGATGGTGAAAATCATAATTCTATTGTACACCTGCTATTGCTTATCTGTCTTTCATTCGGTAAGACTAACAGGCAATAACGAACCGTGCGCCTTAAAAGCTAGGAAATGTTCTGTTAGAAGTTACTGGTCCTTAGAGTAATTGTTACAGCTATGCTAACTATTACAAGTAATAAAAATAACCGTTTTCCAAGTGCAGTAGCCGCACAAGGCACCGTAGTATTGTAGTACTTTCTCCCGTCTGTCGTAAGCGTCTTATCAAGTTCCCGAATTCGCCACTGACAGCGCTGACTGCAAGCCACAGATTGCCGTCAGTGTTATTTTATTTTTCGTCGGCAGGAGTTGGTAATTTATCCGAAAACTTAAGGCTGGGTCACGGTGCGTTTGTGAGGTGGTCATTGGCTGCAGTGTTAATGCGTAAATATTTGCGTTGCGAATTTTGTTCTGTTGTTTTCTACTTGGTTGTAAGTGCAAGTTTTTACGCGAATGGTATGCAAACTGTTCAGCCATAGTGCTCTGTCGTCGACATGTGAGAAGGAAAACAAACGTAAATTTTAAATCACAGGTAAGGGGTGTATGTGTGATGGAAGTTGTGCTGAACAACATTGTTGACACCATACGAAGATAGTGTATTGGTCACGTTCCGTGCATGTACAAATGTATCGTGGCTTATGAAATGAATAATAGTTTATGAGGTAATCATTATTCATAAAGCTCACTAGCCTTGACCGTTCAGAGACTTAAGTCTCCGGATACTGTTAATGCTGTCACGTATCTACATTTCAATTGTTTTTTCCCGTCATGTATATCAGCAGAAGGCAGCATATTATTTATGACAGATTCATGCACATACTAGTATTACGTGGTATGAGCAGTATGGAAAGTAAAATCAGATTTCGGTGTTACTCCGTAAGTTTATTGCACCCCCCTGTGTCAGAAATTTCCGTGTTCTGGGAACAAGTACAGGACAGTAACTTTAGGATTCTGCCGCACCCTCTATATGACGTGACATCAGGATTGCTGATATATTTACACGGAGTGTAGCCCGAATGCATGTTGGTTGTCATTGCAAACGCCAGAATGTGGCTAAAATAAGTATAGCAGTAATATTGTTGGTGTTATTGAGTTTAGGGATCAACGTTTTGGTTTAGTTTATGAAGAAATAAAACAGTCGCTTCTATTTTTTTCTGTATTCAGAATGTAACATCGAAATGGCATCGGCAATAGAACAACAACAAGATGATGATGATACGTGTTCTGAGGCGAGCAGCGCAGTACACAATGGTTCAGTGATTTCCACAGTTCCTGATCGTCATGGATTTCTTGGAGGTTCACAGTACACACCTGATCCGTAAGTGTTTCAGATTCCCCGTTGCTAATAATTATTTGTGACTATGCATTATTTAGAAGTAATTTGTACATATATTCAGTCGGTGAACTTTATTTGTTGTCATCTAAGTTATTTACTGTTGTTCATAATCAGGCATCGAACAGCCCGTGTTCAGAACCCAAATAGGAAGGGGAGGGAGGACACTTACACCTATCTTTTGAAGATATTGTAATTTAGTCAGTTATTTTATAATTTGAAAAAATACCTTTATTATTTATGATGAATTCTTCTACCAGGTTCCATAAATGTTTTAAATTTTTCCATTAAAATTAGGCCAAAAATTTAAGTTTTATCAATAGATGTCACTTGCCACGATCAACGGCGCATGCAGCGTTTTCTGCTCATCAATGGCTCTTTAATGTGTTGTGTGTAAAAGTCGACAACAATTAATCTAATTCGCGTTTTGAATTTTTTGTGCTGCTCGTAAAAAAAAAAAGTGCTCCCAGCTGGATAGTACACATTATTGACAATGTCTTGAAATTGCAAGGAATGTGCTAAAAGATGTTTTTCAGGTTCTGGACTTACACATCAGTACTTCTTAAACAAAACCATGTCATTAATATAAGAGAACAACACTTGAAGAATTTTACCTTTTTGAAACTTTAGAGTTGGCATAAAGTATGCCCCCCCCCCCTTTATTAATGTGCATTATGGAAAATGTTTTGGTATTGCTAGGGTTAATGATTCTCTCTTTAAGTACAGATATATGACGAAATTTGCTGATGCTGTTTATTAGCCTAAAATATAGAATAGTATTTCATCATTACTCTTTTATGTTTATAGACAACATACACATTTACAATATGATATTGTATGAGTCCTAGACGTTACAATGGGTACAAGTTTCCTGATGATATCATGAATATTTTTTACAATCGTGAATAATGAACTGTTTACTAATTTTTTCAGCCTATTATTTTAACAGTTTTAGTACTAAAGTCTGTTGATAAGTGAGTAGGTACCCCTGAGAGTTACTGTTTGGCTACACACACACACCCCCAAGAGAAGAATTACGCTATTTATTATCACTAAAATAGGTCATATTTACAAAATATTTAAATTTTACAAGATGAATACATACATAGCATCTGAAAGGTCAACAACATGCAGCACTTTATGCCATAAAAAAATTCATCTTCGCTGTAATAGTTTGTTGTTAGTTAGTTTAGTTACTTATTGCAAAGCTTTATCCCAGTTTGCAGCTGTCCATCTTGCTTTACTTTTTACGTCTTTTGATTTGAGCGTGTAACTACAGCTTTTTGTCTGGTGGGTGATGTGGTTTCTGCTGTCATTTTCCTCACAAATATTGCCATCTCCAAAATGCGTGAGGAAGGCCATACAAGAAGTTTTTGTATTTTTAAACATTGGGTGATGCGAGTTTGTGAACATTGTTAACTTTTTGTTTTATAAACCAACTTTGGCCTGCAATAGTTCACATGTTCATCCCATTTTTAGATTATCATGTATCCTCAGACTGTGGAATTTAATGGTGTCCACAGTTTCAACTTGCTTTTTTAAAGCCGTGTAAATGAATTGAAACTGTGGCTTTTTTCTGCATCTATTATGAGAGTAATTTTGGACAAATTCTGTATATGCGATTCACATACTTCCATTTCACCATGTACCTTATTTGCAGTCTTCCTTCTTATTAGTAGGTTCATCATCATCTTCAAATTTAAGAAGTAAGTGATGTGGACTGGATGACTATAGACCACATAAATCATGAACAGGATTAAACATGTAACATGTTTCCTTCTTGTACATTGACTTACACTTTCTGTTGCTGTTTTGAAGATAGTGCAGTACCCATTTTTGCGTTGTTTCTGTATACTTAAAGTTCCAATTTTGTAGTCATTAACTCCTCATTAACACCTTTGTAAGATCTAATAATACAGACATTATGTGTTCTTTATATATCTGTGAAGTCAGGGCATCATTGGTAAAATGAAAGATACCACTTTTTGTAGATTTAACATTTCTGAAATTCATACTGCGAGATAAAAAATATTTTTTTTCTGTAAGTGTAAAAGTTTCTTACATAATATTTTAGAGAAACCAAAGAACAACAGGAATGCTCTATAACTTTTCAGGTCTTTCTTATCTTCTTTCTTTTACAGGACCCTCATTTCCCCACCACAAATTTTTCAGGAAATATTCTGAAGAAGAGGATTGCAGATGCAATCAGGACATTTGGCTTTCGCAGCTTCACTCTTCTGTGCAATAAAAATCAGCAATGTTATCAGTGATAAATGAAAACTTTGTACTTCTGTTCACACTGTTTCCTTCTTATTCTCCAAAATATTGAACCTACCGATACCATCCATATGCTTTGACCCATGCTAACATCAAAATGGTTATGTAAACCACCTGTAGGAAACCAGTATGCATACAATAACTACATCTGTATCTCTACTCTGCAAACCACTGTGGCAGAACGTGCGTCTCATTTTGACAGCTCCATTTCCGTTCCATTCACATATTGAGCACAAGAATAATTATTGTTTAAATCCCTTTGTTTATGGTGTAATTGATCTACTCTTGTCGATCACAGTCCGTCTGCAAGAGATTGTAGTATATTCCTGGAATCGTCATTTGAAGCCTATTCGTGAAACTTTGTAAGTGAGCTTTTTCAGGGTAGTTTACGTCTATGTTCAAAAGTCAGCCAGTTCAGTTTCTTCAGCATCTCTGTGACCCACTCCTATTGGTCAAACCAACCTTTGACCATTCGTGCTGCCCTCCACTGTATACATTCAGGTATCTCCTGTTAGTCCTATTTGGTGTGCATCCCATATACTAGAGCAATATTCCAGAATGGGTTGCACAAATGATTTCTAAGCAATCTCCTTTGTAAACCTATTGAATTTTTTGCAATATTCTACAAGTAAACCAAAGTCCACCACCTTCTTTACTCAAGACTGTTATTGTCCAATTTCATATCCCTTCAAAGTTTTGCATCCAAGTACACTGTGAGACCAAAAGTATCTGGACACCTGGCTGAAAATCACTTACAAATTCCTGGCGCTCTCCACGGTAACGCTGGAATTCAGTATAGTATTGGCCCACCCTTAGACTTGATAACAGCCTCCTCTCTTGCAGGCATCACTCAGGTGCTGGAAGGTTTCTAAGCCCATTCTTCAACGAGTGCTGCACTGAGGAGAGGTATTGATGTCAGCCAGTGAGGCCTGGTATGAAGTCAGCATTCCAAACCACCCCCAAGGTGTTCTGTAGGATTCAGGTCAGGACTCGGTGCAGGCCAGTCCATTACAGTGATGTTGTTGTCGTGTAACCACTCCGCCACAGACCGTGCATTATGAACAAGTGCTTGATCATGTTAAAAGATGCAATTGCCATCCCCGAATTGCTCTTCAACAGTGGGAAGCAAGAAGGTGCATAAAACATCAGTGTAGGCCTGTGCTGTGATATTGGCATGCAAAACGTCACAGGGTGCAAGCTTCCTCCATGAAAAACATGACCACACCATAACACCACCACCTTCGAATTTTACTGTTGGCACTACACATCCTGGCAGATGATATTCACCATACCCACACCCTGCCATCGGATCACCACATTGTGTACAGTGATTTGTCACTCCACACAACATTTTTCCACTGTTAAATCATCCAATGTTTATGCTCCTTACATCAAGCGAGTCGTCGTTTGGCATTTACCGGCATGATGTGTGACTTACGAGCAGCCGCTCGACCATGAAATCAAAGTTTTCTCACCTCCCACCTGACTGTCATAGTACTTGTAGTGGATCCTGATGCAGTTTGCAAATTCTGTGTGATGGTCTGGATAGATGTCTGCCTATTACACATTACAACCCTCTGTCAGTCAACAGAAGAGGTCGGCCTGTACACTTCTGTGCTGTAGTATCCCTTCACATTTCCATTTTACTACCACATCAGAAACAGTGGACCTAGGGGAGTTTAGGAGTGTGGAAATCTCGCGTATAGGCATATGACGCAAGTGACACCCAATCACCTGACTATGTTCGAAGTCCGTGAGTTCCGCGGAACATCCCATTCTGCTCTCTCACAATGTCTAATGACTACCGATGTTGCTGATATGGAGTACCTGTCTGTAGCTGGTAGCACAGTGCACCTAATATGAAAAACTTATGTTTTTGGATGTGTCCGGATACTTTTGATCACAAAGTGTACCTCATTGTGCTAGAACTCAGATTCAACAACAAATCGATATTGGGTGGTAGTTTTGTGGATCACTTTTACGAACCTTCTTGTAAACTGGTGTGCTTTCTTCCAACTACTGGGCATCCCCCTACCCCTACCCCTCGCCTTCCCCCCCGTCACCACTGCCACTAATACTGATTTCGCATTTCACTCATCTTTTCAGTGGTTTGAGAATTGAATTGGGGTTTCCCTTAAAAAGGAAGATTTTAATTAATGGAGTTAAGCATTTCTGCATTTTGGCTTTGCTACTTTGGTACTACTAACAGCCTTTACATACAACAGAATTTGTGAAAAATCATTTGATAGTATTCTGCTACGGTAGTAATTGAAGGTGCCACACTTCGCTTCCTTGACAGCCAAATGTATTTCATCTCTCTATCTATAGTCTTATACTTCGTTTTACATATGTTATACTGGAGTCAGTTTCTTAGCAATGACCATGGAGGGTCTCTTCCATTATAAACTGTTCTACTGGGTACATACCTGTCCAGTGCATTGCCAACTATTCTTTTAAACTGGAGCCATACTACTTCTACATACTCCTGCTGTGTGCTGAAAGTTTCAAGTTCCTCTTTGGTATATGACACTACTACTTTTTTTTATCTAATTTACTGGACATATATACCTTCCTGCTTCTTTTAGTTCTGTTTTGTACTGTGGTAATCTTTGTTCCATAACCTCATGATCGTCACTGGTACCAGTTTAGATACGGACATCCTTAAAGAGGTCATGTCTGTTTATTGCCAGTAGATCCACTATATTTCCATCCTGAGTGGGGTTCCAAACTATCTGTTCTAGGTACTTTCCAGATAAGGCACTTAGTAATATCTCAAAGTACATCTTAGTTTGCCCACCATTTACAAAACTGTAATTTTTTCCAGTTGATTGTTTGATGTTTAAAGTCTCCACTGCTGATTACAGTAAGATTGGGGAACTTTTAGGTACAAGCGAACTTTTCTCTAAAGTTTTTGGTTAGCCTACATCAAGAGATGAGTTGGTGATAAAAAGATCAAATTATCATTTTATGCCCATCCCTGATACTGAGTCTTGCCCAAACAATCTCACATGTGGCTTCAATTTATATCTCAATGGATTTGAGTTTCTTGTGTAGTGCAACAAGTACACAACCTTTGTTTCTCATTTGCCTATCCTTTTGACATACAATTAAATTTTCCCCAAAAATCTCATTGCTGTGTAATTGCGGTTTCAACCAGCTTCCTGTATCTAGTATTGTGAGCTTCACTGCTTTTCAGGAGCACTTACTTTGGCCTAGGTTGGAGTAGCATGGAGAGCTGCATCAAACCAGTCTTCAGACTGAAAGCCACAACAACAACGAATACTGCATCCCATATGAGCATCTTCTTGAAGTTTCAAAACTTTATAAATGATTTCCCCCATTTGCAGCTTTTTGGCTAATTTGCCTGTGGTTATTTGAAAGTTGGCAATTCACTAAGGGGTCTAAAAGATCTCTGCATGCATTATATGCGTAGTATGACAAAATTAATCCAGAAAATTGACTTGCTCAAATAATGTTCCCCCCCCCCCCCCCCCCCCCTTCCCCAAAAACAAAAAAAGTAAAATAAATTCGAAGATTGTACAGAGCAACAATTTTTGCGACACTTATTTGAAAAGAGGAAAGTTTGCTGGATCAAAAAGAGCTCACTTACGCATCCAGAGGTTAATGCTTGTGAAAAACCGGCTTTATGCGTAATAAGTACTTAGCTTAGGAATTATTTTCATCACATGATCTTTGCAGCAGCCTACATTGGAAATTTCCGCTGTGATGTAATCCAAATAGCTGCACTTACATTAAAGTCGCCTCATAAAATGTTGGAATGGATTCTAGTACTACGACATTTACATCTGAATAGGAACATTGAAGACACCTTTTGGTGCATACATGAGCATTGTCTTTACTTCAGTAGAACCATAATCTCGTTAGATGTAAGTAAATGCATATCAGACAACTTTACACTTAAGACAAACACTTAGGGCATTTTAGATTAAAAAATATCTACTCACCAAGTGGCAGCAGGGGAACACACACACACACACACACACACGCACACAAAAGGATTTAACTTTCACAAGCTTTCGCTTGGTGAGTAGATTTTTTAATCTGTCCATGTACATTATGTTATCAGTAGTTGATTATTTTCTTTGCTATAAGTTAGGGCATTTTATAACTTTCGCTTGATTAACCATATAAGCTGCCATTTTATAAACCAAACATTTCTTTGTTGAGTTGCTTTCAAAATCTACAGCATATGTTGTCATTTGGACCGGGTACTGTGGCGATGCATATAGAACACACACGCAGTGTTTTATTGATTACATTTTCCGGTTCCAAAACTATCTCTGTTACTGTTGTGACTTGGCGAGACAGCCAAGCCACTATGAGGTAGCCGAAAGGCACGCGTTTAAGCCCACGCTGGCTGCCGTGAGGTCTGGAACAGTTAAAGGAGTTGAGTCTAGTAAAAAAAAGTACGTAGCTTCTGGAATACTTAACTTTAATCCATAATTGGTGAACATCGGTCTGACGGTACATGCATCACAAGATAAATAGCAAATGATAGTGGCGCCTTGCTAGGTCGTAGCAAATGACGTAGCTGAAGGCTATGCTAACTATCTTCTCGGCAAATGAGAGTGTAATTTGTCAGTAAACCATCGCTAGCAAAGTCGGCTGTCCAACTGGGGCGAGTGCTAGGAAGTCTCTCTAGACCTGCCGTGTGGCGGCGCTCGGTCTGCAATCACTGACAGTGGCGACACGCGGGTCCGACGTATACTAACGGACCGCAGCCGATTTAAAGGCTACCACCTAGCAAGTGTGGTGTCTGGCGGTGACACCACAGTTACCTTGTTGCAAAAGTTTAGCTAAAGCCCACATTTGGCTTATATATGATGTCAAGGAACATTCACATACATATCTCAGTTTATACTGGAATATAACAACTGTTCTACAGGGACAAGTGCAAAATTGAGAAAGTCTGTTGCTGATGAATGATCATTGAAACCTGGGGACTGTATGACACTGAAATGACGTTCAAGTGTAGCCTGATTAAATTTTTTTGTCAGCGTATTTCTGAAACATTTTCTGTACCTGATCAGATCTACTTTCAAAAGTTACTCATAGAGACTGGAGACGTCTTTTGGGAGCAGAGTTGTTACATTTATCGGCAAGAAAGTTTCTAGATTTACTTAAGGTTTTGTGAGCCTTTGAGTTGTTACACAAGGCTCCATTAGGGAAATAAGTTATATAACGTCCAAGATGTTCATATCACTTGTGAATTCCTCTACTGCTTTACTACCTTCAAATCCTATACCTTTTATTTCTCTAAAGAATTTTATGCTCTTCACAACTGAGTGACTGAACAGAGCTCATCTAATGTTTGTTCATTGATATGATGCCTGACCCAAATGAGTGGAAGTTAACTTGTGAGAAATTTTCAGTCCTGCATATCTGGGGAATTATCATATGGATAAAAATTATAGTTAAACTTCTCATCATGAAAAATTACATCAGTTTTACCACAAAAATATCTGAAAATACCCATTTCTGCTGTTTTTATGTTTGGGTTTGGTATAGTCCAAGTAATTTTATATTTTATGCCACTAATTCCTATAAATATTCAATTTTTTGTGTAATTGACTGTCAGCTGCAATAATTTTTGTTCTTGCTTGCTCTAGCTGGATAATCACCTGAGTTAGTATCTATAAGATGGCAGCACCAGGGTTGTGTTAGAACCCACATCCACAGCTACTGGTTGAATCCATTTATGGAGCAGAGGAGCAAATGTTAACATTAGAGCATGATTTTAAAGTTTATCCTTACAATTACCTTTAATACATTCCCATAGATGAATAAAACCATATATCCTCAGTCAAGCATTATTGAACTACAATAATTTTTCTTGAAGCTTCATCTTTTTCAAAAATCAACTCGCACATGAATTTGTTTTCATATTGTTCTTCCTGAAAATAATTCAAGTTGTTTCCACAGCATGTGTATTAATTGTGTGTGCATTTGAGACTCTGTACTAAATTTCAGAGGTGTGTACCCCAAGAAAGTGGCAACAATTCATGCTTCGAATAATGCCTAACTTTTGGGCAACTTAATTTTTAGGAGTACACTGTTCAGAAGAAATTTGTCATACTTGATTCACTTGTTATTTTTCAGTTAACATTTACTTAAAATTAGGTCAGCCGGGGTTTTATGTTTCTTATTGTATTTCAAATGGTGCTGTGGCATGTTGCATTTTTCATATGTGAGCTACTTTCGCAGTAGATCGATTTTAGTGTAGCTTCTCAGTTTATTTTGTAATTGCACAACTTTTAATTCCTTATACTTTAGTATACTTTCTGATCAGACTATCACTGCATCTGGTACCGATTCATTGCTGCTCATTTCGAGCAGAATAAACACTGGCAGACATCACAGTGTCTTCTAATGTACAATGCCCTCTGCCGTAACTTGTCTTTAGTAAATATTTTACTGGTTATTGTATTTATATAATCGTTGGAGTATATAGTTTGGTAAAATGAGGAATATCTCTTGCTTTGAAAGACCATCATCCTCTAGTGCTGGAGGGACCAGCTTTTCTGAACTACCCCAGATGCAACACATTCTTCACTCCTGTAATCCTTCTTGTCTCACTCTCTGCTAACCGTCTGCAACCACACTTCAACTAGTGCGCGCACGTGTGTGTGTGTGTGTGTGTGTGTGTGTGTGTGTGTGTGTGTGCGTGTGCGTGTGCGTGCGTGCGTGCAAAATTTTCATTCTTTTTTTGTGTGTATACCTGTCCCTTTTTCCCCCCAAGGTAAGTCTTTCCACTCCCGGGATTGGAATGACTCCTTACCCTCCCCCTTAAAACCCACATCCTTTCGTCTTTCCCTTTCCTTCCCTCTTTCCTGATGAAGCAACCGTGGGTTGCAAAAGCTCGAAATTTGTGTGTGTGTTTGTGTTTGTTATTGTCTCTATCAACGTACCAACGCTTTAGTTTGGCAAGTTATAGAATCTTTGCTTTTAGATATATATATGGAGTAAATGAATGAGGCAGATGTAACAAAAAAGACTACCACATATTATTAAGCTGTTGAACTAAGTCCGTCATCCATCGTGGATGAAACCAAACTTGCACACAAGCACAAATCTGACACTCGTGATTACTGTTGTATCTGGACCAGCTGGATCAGGATCAACTGCCCAGATTTTTTTTTCCAACACCTTCTGTATGTTGTGACCAGCAATTTATACTTTCCATATTGTTGTATATGTAAATAATGTTGTAAGTTTGAAGGTTTCGTGTTATCCAACTTTGTAATACAGCACTATACTGTATGTGATGTTGCACATAGATTAATCAGTGTAAAATGTAAAAGTACTTCATAGTGGAAGCCATTATCATTCCCAGTCAGTCATCAACTGATTGAGCATGGACATTTTATTATAGTCTCCTAGTTGTATTATTATCAACAACATCTAGGAAATGTGGTTTGTCCTTGCAACTGAGTAAAAGGCTGTTTGTTTCTGTGCAATAATCATTTTGCTGCTTCTTATTTATGAAGCCTTCTCAGGGGCGTGGATTGAAAGTAAATGAATTTCTACCCTGTGTAAGATGGAAAATAGTTTGTAATTGAAAACAGAGTAACTGTAAGAAAACTGCTTAGTTACTTGACAACTTTGAAATCCATGACAATACAAATTATCTTTCAGTTACCACATGAATTTTCTTACAGTGTACCATAAAATATATTTGCTAAGCTCTGCCAACTTAATAAATAATTACAGTCATTTCAAATAGTGCTCATTTTTTACACTTCTTAGGATGTAGAGAGTCTTAAAAAAAGGGAGTGGTTTTCAAAATGCTCAGTCTTAAAAACTCCTTTTCATGGATGCTATTTTACCAAAATTGCTAACAAGGTTCTTCTGTCACTTTTTCTAAATGACAGGGTTGTTGCCAGTCAATTTTTACCAATATACATCTGGCATCAGATAATGTATTGGCCTTGCAGTGTCACTAGAATGCACCCTCATCTGCTTCCTCATGTTTTCATCTACATCTGCATCTACATGGAAAATCACATTTAAGTGCTTGGCAGAGGGTTCATTGAACTACCTTCACAATTCTCTATTATTCCAATCTCGTATAGCATGTGGAAAGAACGAACACCTATATCTTTCCGTACAAGTTCTGAATTCCCTTATTTTATTGTGGTGATCGTTTCTCCCTATGTAGGTCGGTGTCAATAAAATATTTTCGCATTCAGAGGAGAAAGTTGGTGATCGGAATTTCTTGAGAAGCTTCCGTTGCAAGGAAAAAGCCTTTATTTTAAAGATGTCCAGCCCAAATCCTGTATCATTTCAGTGACACTCTCTCCCATATTTTGCGATAATACAAAACATACTGCCCTTCTTTGAACTTTCCTGATGTACTCCGTCAGTCCTATCTGGTAAGTATCCCACACCGTGCAGCAGTATTCTAAAAGAGGATGGACAAGCATAGTGTAGGCAGTCTCCTTAATATGTCTGTTACATTTTCTAAGTGTCCTGCCAATAAAACGCAGTCTTTGGTTAGCCTTCCCCCCAACATTTTCTGTGTTCCTTCCAATTCAAGTTGTTCGTAATGTATTTAGTTGAATTTACGGCCTTTAGATTTCACTGATTTATCATGTAACTGAAGTTTACCAAATTCCTTTTAGCACTCGTGTGAATGGCCTCGCACTTTTTGTTGTTTAGGGTCAACTGCTAATTTTCAGACCACTCATATATCTTTTCTAAATCGTTTTGCAATTTGTTTTGATCTTCTGATGACTTTATTACTTGGTAAACGAGCGTTGTCTGCAAACAACATAAGATGGCTGCTCAGATTGTCTCCCAAATCGGTTATATAGATAAGGAACAACAAAGGGCCTCTAACACTACCTTTGGGAACACAAGAAATCACTTCTGTTTTACTCAATGACTTCCCGTCAATTATTACAGACTGTGACCTCCCTGACAGGAAAACACAAATCAAGTCACATAACTGAGACAATATTCCATAAGCACGCAATATCACTACAAGCTGTGTGTGCGGTACAATGTCAAAAGCCTTCCAGAAATACGGAATCGATCTGAAATCCCGTGTCAATAGCGCTCAACACTTCATGTGAATAAAGGGCTAGTTGTGTTTCGTATATAAAAGCGAAAGAAAATAAGTTCACAAGACCAAAAATTACTCACTCCTAGAAAAATCATTACAAACATCATTTAATACCCTGTAATTCCGCTCTTGTACTTAATAATCAACTGGAATCAGGTAGGAGGTGAGCCCCCAAGGCCGTGCAGGTGCATCACATCCAGGTTACGCCACTCACTGGGGATATGATCATGTAATTCTAACATGTCTCACTGATTTTTCTATAGGTTGGTTTTGGTGAATTAATCAGGCCACTCGAAATGTAATAGGGTGGGCGAGTGTTCAGATGGCCTCACATTCTTCCATCCCAGTGAACTTTACTTTAGTCATCTTTATGTGCGAGTGTGAGCAATGGCCTCGTGCGGGGTGGCAGACTCCAAATGTTCGTTGCAAGCAGTTCCCACTGCAATGTGCAGTTCCCATTGCAGTGTCCTCGTTTGGGGTGGACCTTCTTTCACTGTCAGGTTTGGAAGTGATTTTGATTCACAAGGCGTGAAATGCATCTCCGGTTCCTCTGTACCAGGATCTTTTTCCAACCAAAATTCTGATGTCATGTTTTGTGGCCTCGTGCATTACGATACGTTGAATAGTCTGGTGCAAAACACCTACCAATCCAGAAACTTCACACACCATATGGCCAAGGGCGTGGTCAAATATGATTACCCCTTTTTGCAGTTCTATCATGTTTACCCACATTTATGTATAATTTCTAGTGAAACATTAATCTGTGATTGCTGCTGCCTTACACTCACACGGAGGAAGCCCACGCCCAGTTGAGCACATGACTCGCTCGCTGTACCACCTGTAAAGGGTTAACGATTCATCTGTGTGTGCCCACTGGTGTATCAAATCTTTTGCCAATGAGTTTATAATGTCAGTATATGCTCCTGGTAGCTCATCCCTCTACTATTAAGGTTCTTAACTCACCTCCAGTAATAAGGCTCACAAACAGCCGACAGTCTGTATTTACCTGACTATAAGATATTTTCCCCCCAAATTTTACATTCCATTTTTACATAGGGCAATAGCTTAATACAGAAGTTGTCTTACACTTACAGATGAATCTGTGATACATTAGGTCCTGCACATGTTTAGTTTGAAGAATTCGTAATGGTGTGAGGAGGAACAGTGTTACCAGGTTGGCTGAGTTCTAGGATGTATGTGAGGAGAGGAATAGTAAGCGAGCAACAGATTTCATCCTGTTGCCACCCATGTGACAGTATACAGCACACCTTGGCTGTTTATGAGCATCTGCCATGCTCACCACTCTTCGGTGAGTCTGTGTTGGCTTCCATGGGGCCTCAACCTTTGCAGCACTTTTTCCCTTCCTTGCAGCATGTCTATCCTCCTGCTATTCTTTTTTCCCCCCTTCCTTGGGGAACATGTCTGGTATATTCTTGGGAATATGTTCTCAAGTTTTAGTAGCCTGATACCAGAACAGCCCCTCCTCTGGTTTTTCTTTCTTTCTTTCTTCATTCTCCATTTACTATCCTTCCTCCACTTTGGCACTTGATGTTCCTTTCTGTTTCTTCTTTCTCCCTGTGCACTCCTGAAGACTGGCCCACGTATCCTATACGTAACAGGTGGCTAGAAAACAAATAATTCCCAACTGTGGGTTGACCGGTAGGGTTCGCACATAGCCCCTGGTACAGGTCAGGCCCAGCGAGGGGTAATTGCATGAGTTGTTACCTCCACAAATCACCAATTGGTCCCTCTGTCAGGAGTTTGGAAGGTGTGACGTGAGGTGTAAACAACCACCCAAGGTAGGTGAGCCTCCGTCTGAGGGGGACCCCCCCATTTGGAAGGAACGCGCCATCGGAGACACCCGCAATCAAGGGAAATTTTTTTGCAATGAGCCAATAACCATCTCAGTGTACATCTACTGCATGTAAATGGAATGAGGCTAAAGATTCCAAGACCCTCCTATCTGCACCTCGGTTCCTCGTGGTGTCATGTACTGAAGGAGGTCAGTCCTTTGCTACAGTTAATCTGTATATTATTCAGAAATACGTTGATGCAATTGCCGGCCCTGTGAAATCCTGCCCTTGTTTACATAATGGCACTTTATTTTTGGAGACCAATTGTGATTCTCAAGCCCAACAACTGCTTGCAGCTTCACTCCTCCATAGCTATCTGTTCGTGTTGAGGCCCATCGAGCACTGAATTCTTTGAATTGTGTATGTACACTAGGCTTCTTGATGATATGAGCGAGAGAGAAATTCAAACTTACCTCTCCAATGAGGGCGTCAATGCAGTCTATCAGATAATGAAAGGGGTTTATGCAGCTTTAGTGCCTGCACAACTCTTGTTATCATGTTTGATAGAGCAGTGCTGCCATCAAAGATCCAAGCAGGGTATGAAGTCATTACGGTCTGACTGTACATTCCAAACTCAAAGTGCTGCTACCAGTGTCAATTTTAGGACCACACTCAAATGTCGTGTCGAAATGTGGCCAAATGTGTTACTAGTGGTAGGGATGCTCATGGAGGATGATCACTCACCTCCTTCTACCTGCTGTATCAATTGCAATGGTGACTATGCAGCTTCCTCTTGAGAATATCTCGTACACCTCGATGAATGGGCCATCCAGGAGATCCAGCTGAAATAAAAAGTGCCTTACCCTTCACTCACAAGTTGTTGGCTAAACGGAAGCCTAGTGTTTTACCATCTGGCACTTACACTACTGTTCTTGCAACACCTCACTCCACAAAGAACATGGACACGCAGACTTGCCATCTCAAATTCAGCACCACAGTTGTAAAATCGCCCAATGTCAAGGTAGCATCTCAGTCTCCTCCTCCTCCAGCTGTGCAACAAGCCACCAAATCCAGTGGCAAAATCGCCTGCTGAACAACTGTCAGACTGGGAAGAACAGAAGGAATATTCCCACAAAGACTTTTCACGTCTGTCCAGCCAACAAACATATGACTCTTCATTTGCCACCTGCAAAGGCTCCAAGAGATCAAAGGCAAACAATCATCTCCTTCGCCGACTCTGAGAGAGATCCTTGTCAACAGTGTTGTCGTGGTACCCTCACCAGATCAGCCTCAGTTTCACCAGTACACACCATCAACCGTTTCTCTGCCCTGGAATCTGCAGGCTGACTCAGTGAGAATGCTGATGCCTCTTGTAGATCTCATGGAACAGTACCGTCCCCTCCAGCCTCTGCGCCCCATAGCAATGAGTCGTTGAAGGATGGCACTCGACAGTCACCCTCGCCCCCTCTCCTGCGGACAGCATTCCATCTCGGGGGGCGGGGGGGGGGGGGGGGGGGGGCGCTCATACTGCTCATCCAGGATGACATTCATAGCCAAACCATCTTGTTGAACAACCAGCTGCAAGTTATTGCAGTTCCCATTGTCCTTCCTCGCTTCACCTTCATATCGTCTCCATCATTCAGTGTCACCAGGGCAGACTTCCTCTTGGCTTATTGAGCAACTCACTCACCTTTTTGCTGCTCTGTGACTTTAATGAACACCATTCCCTTGTGGGTTCATTCAGAACCTGTCAGAGAGGTGCTGTCTTGGCTGCCCTTCTCAATCAACTCAACCTCATTTGCCTTAACACTGGAACACCTACGTTCTTTTCAGACTCCGTGCACACCTATTCCCAATTGGACATCTCACTCTGCACTGCCCAGCTTGCCCATTGTCTCGAGTGGTCCATTATCTGTGACACATACTCGAGCAACAATTTCCCGTGTGCTGCCCATTTGCTGACTCCTACCCCAACTACGTGTAAACCCAGTTGGCAGCTCTCTAAGATCGACTGGAGGCTTTACTGTTCCCTGGCAACCTTCAATGAACAACCAAGTAGAATACCTTACAAATATTATCCTTACTGCCATAGACTGTTCCATTCCTCACACTTCATCTTTATTACATCATGTCTCAGTCCCTTAGTGAACTGAGGCGTGCTGCATTGCAATTTGCATACGGAGACATGCTCTTTGCAGTTTTAACAGTCATCCTACAATGGCGAACTGCATTCATTATAAACAGTTGCATGCGCAGTCTCGTCTCATTCTTTGGTGTAGCAAAAAAGCTGTCAGGATTTCATTTACTAGTTCTTTTCAGCATTTCCACTCCCTCCTCCATTGTGGGTCTGCAGCCACTTTTTTCTTTATTTTCAGAAAGGTTACGACACCTACTGGAGGACTAGTATCCTCCATGCTCTCTACACTTGGTGCTTCTCTGTGGCTGTCTGCCCCTTTTTTTGTGGGAATTTTTGAAAGATAGGTTTTCAAGGTACATGTGGGTTTTGCCTTGGCGGACACCTTTATCCAGGAAGATGGGGTGCCTCAGGGCTCCATCCTAAGTGTTAACCTGGTTATGGCCTGTCTTCCACCAGGTATCTCCGGCTCCCTTTTCGATGATAATTTTGCAGTCTATTGCAGTCTCCAAGAACCTGTCTCCTTGAACGGCATCTTCAGCGATGTCTCGATTGTCTTTATTCCTGGAGCATCAACAGTGACTTGCACTTTCCCAATGACAAAACCGTCTGCATGAATTTCTGGTGGTGCAGTGAGTTTCTTCCACCGTCTGTTGCTCTTCCGTTCGCTGAAACTGCAAAATTGGTGGGGCTCATGCTTGATAGGGAACTTTCTTGGTCCTCCATGTGTCTTACCTGGCCACACACTGTACCTGGTCTCTCAGTGCCCTGTGTGTGCTAAGCGGTACTTCCAATGGAACAGATCAAACCACCATCGTCCATTTGTACCTATCCCTTATCCGTTTGAAATTAGACTACGGGTATTTTGCTTACACATCTGCACGTCCATGTGTCTTACACCATCTAAATACAATCCACCATCATGGAACCCGTTTGGCCACTGGTGCCTTTTACTCTAGCCCAGTTGAGAGTATGCAGAAGCTACCGAACTATCACTGTCATACCGATGTGATGCTCTCCTCAGCAGATATGCCATGCCCGGCCACCCATCCTTTGCCTCCTCCATTGCTGGCTCCTTTGACCACCAGGATGGGGCACATCCCTCTTCTCGGAGTTCTCTTTTGGCTATTGCTCCGGCAGCTTAACTTCGCACTACCTGCCATCTTTGTGACTGTGTTGTACGCAGTCCATCCCTTAGGGCAAAGGTCGAAGAAAGCTTCCAATTGTTCACTCTTGATGGAGCCACTGTGATGTTTATGTGGTTCCCTGGTCACGTCTGTCTGATGGGAAACGAGGCTGCTGACGCTGCTCCCAAAACTGCAGTCCTCCTTATCTTGACCCACTAGTTCTTCCATTCCTTCCGATGATCTTGTTGCTGACTGTCAGCAGGTGGTGTTGCTTTGTCATGATCACTGGTCTTCCCTCCATGGGAACAAGCTCCAAGGAATTAAACCTCTCCCAGTGGCTTGGTCAACCTCCTCTCTGCCCTCTTGCCATGAGGAGACCATTTTAGCTAGGTTACGCATTGAGCACTGTCGTATTAGCCATTGCCATTTGTTAAGTGGTGATCCTCCACCACATTGTGCTCATTTTCAGCCTTTGACAGATTGCCATCTCCTGACTGAATGCCCGTTTTTTGACTACTTATTTTCTAATGTCTATCTGCTGTCTTGAGTTATCAGCCATTTTAGTGTACACTGCACAGGCTGTTGACCACGTTTTACTTTTTATCTGTCATAGCAGTACGGCGAAGGACATTTAATCTTTAGATCTGGATCTCCGTTGTCTCTACCTCATATTTTGTGGCCCTTTCTCCAAGAGGAAGCCTTTGCTCTTAGCTCTCTGTCCTTCCATCAATTGGAATTAATATGTAGTTGCTTCTAACTCCTTTTTTCGCCGTAGTGGTACAAGGTTTTGACATGGGTGCATATGGCCTAAAACAAAACAAACAAATACCATGCTTAAATTGCAGTTCACCTGAATCTACTTGCAGTTGGAACTGAACTGAGTTTAAATTTGGGTAGTTACTCAACAATAACAGCCTATATGTTTCTACAAATTATTACTGAAAAAGAAAATGTTTTTGCTAAACACTTGAAATGCAGCACAAAAAATGAAACTTAGGCTTTGACAACAGCAGTAAAGCTGCCACTGCTCTGTAGTACGTTGAGTTTATAATAGTGTTACTCCGAAGTGGCACAGTTTCTGTCAATTCAGCTGTAAGGAGCTATGTGTTGTCATAGAGTTTGCTTATATTGTCAGTACTGTAAAAGGCACTACGAACATGTCAATTTAGTGCCCGGTCAACCAAGCAAACAACTAGTTTGGTGGCAGCCTACACATATCCCAACAAAATGCACTAAACAATTGCAGTGCTGCCCTGTTACTATCACTGGTTGCAAATGTTTATAGTGAGTTCATTGGGGACATGTTCTACAAGCTGCTGCTACTGCTCTTACGAAAAGAAAAGCTAGAAACAGAAACTGGGATTTGCCTTGGCTATTTTAGATGTAACGAGGCCAAGAAAAGCCGAGCGAAAGCTGTGGACAAGAAAGTGGCTTATGCAAAGAAAGAAATTCAGCCAGGCTTTGTTACTTAAGGTGCTGGGAGTCATTGATTTTCATAAATATGTAAGAATGGATGAAATGTGCTTTTCAGAGCTGCTGAATGTCATGAAACCATTCTTAACAAAAAAGAATACAATCGTGAGAGATGCAATAAGTTGTGAAGAGAGACTGTTAGCTACATTTGGTGTCTAACCACTGAAGAAATTATGAGGATTTCAAATTCAGTGCTGTTGTTCCTCCATACTTGTTATCAAAAATGATTCCTGAAACCTGCAGTGTGGTTTACAGGTGCCCGAGGGAATATATCAAGGTAATACAAAACAGATAAAAAATAAAACAAATAATATTCAAGTAAACTTGATTAGCACACATTTGTACCATAAATCATCGTCATTTTGAACTGTTTCCAGCGACATGCTGGTTCTGTTTGGAACATATTTTCCCACCGTCCTGTGTTCACTCTGGTCTGTCCTTGCCTCTTTCTTCCACACTTTTTGGCCATCTGTCCCTCAGCCTTCCTCTTGGTCATTTCCTTCACGTTTCCATTTCTTGTATCTTCTCGTGACTCCTCTTGTTTTCCGTTCTTTTTAAGTACCCATACCGTCTCGTCTTTGGTGTTCTTATCATGCTCTGCAAAGGTTTCTCTTTCACTATTTCCCTTGCTCTTTCATTTCTCAACCTCTCTTCTTGTTACTCCTGTCCTACTTCCAAGGAACTTCATTTCACATGCTTGTAATTTGGTTATACCTCTTTCCTTGATTACATATGTTTCAAATGCATAGGTTAGTATAGGGATGTGGTAAAGTCTGTATATTACTTTTTTTTTTAATGTGGGATAGCTTTGTTCCAATCAGGCTCCTAACACTTTGTATGATGTTTTTGCCTGTCTGCCACATTCACTGATCTCTGTCACACTTCTCAAAATATTTGATGCTTTCCATCTTCTTCAATTGTTCACCTTCAATCCTTATTCCATTAGTTGACTTAGCTTTCTTTCTAGTTGTGACTAGGATCTCACATTTGTTAACATTATATTTCATTCCATACCGTCACTGTTTGTTCCCAAGCATCCACCTGTTCCTGAATCTCCTCCTCTCCGTCTCCTTAAATCATCAAGTCATCTGCCAACGCCATTGCTGTAATCTTGTCTTTGTAGTTTTTTCTGACATCTTAACCATTATCTATTTCAGGACCACAGTGAAGAGGAGAGGTGACAGTTCACTGCTCTGTTTCACACTGCTTGTTCGCTGGAACCAATCCATCCTTTCGTTTCCCACTTTCACACAACTCTGCAATCCTTTCTGTTCCCTTTCTCGAACTCGGGGACAGTTAGCGCCCTCTTCCAATCTTCTGGAGTCTCATTCTACACCACCCTTGTCACACAGTACACTGTTTCCCAACCTCCCCTGCTGCCTTCACCACTTTGACAGCTACTTCATCCATACCTGCTGCCTTTTCTACTTTCATCTTGTCCAGTGCCATTTCCATTTCTTTCTATGTCAGGTCCTTTTCTCTCCAAGAGATTACTTCTTACTCCTATAGTCTACCGGATGTAGAAGTATGAAACAGAATTTCTGTATATATGGTGTCAGCCATCAGTGTAGGGCGTTGGAGATCGCATCTGCAACGCCACCTGCTTCCTCTAATGGCTGATGACAAGTGTCAACACACACAGTAACCCGAGTTCCATACATTGATATCTGTTTCGTACCTGTAAGCATGTAGTGTGTTGTGTCCATGAGCTACGATTTGTGGACAGCATTGGTTTTCTGTTATTGTTTGGTTATTATTAGAAGAAAAATGCTGCAGAGTCACAATGAAAGCTTGTCGAAGCTTTCGGTGAACATGCTCTTGGGAAAACACAATGTTTTAGGTGGTTCAAAAAATTTAAAAAGTGGTGATTTTGACATGAGAAACAACAAACACGGGAAACCAACGAAAAAGTTCGAAGACAACAAATTGCAGGCCTTATTGGATGAAGATGACACTCAAACTCAACAGAAACTCTCTGAACAATTGATTGTGGCACAGAAAGCTGTTTCTCTTCAGTTGAAAGCTATGGGAAAGGTGCAGAAAGTGGGAAAATGGGTCCCGCATGAACTGAATGAAAGACAGCAAGCTAATCGAAAGACCACTTGTGAAATGCTACTCGCCAGATACAAAAGAAAGTTGTTTCTTTATCAAATAGTGACAGGTAATGAGAAAGGGATATATTTTGAGAATCCTAAGCATTGTAAATCATGGGTGGATCCAGGCAAACCATTGACATCCACTGCAAGACCAGATCGCTTTAGAAAGAAGACAGTGCTCTGAGTTTAATGGGATCTGAAGGGTGTCATCTATTATGAGCTGCTAAAACCTGGTGAAACTGTTAACACTGGTCACTACCAACAGCAAATGATCAATTTAAATCAAGAATTATGTTAAAAATGACGGGAACATGGGAAAAAGCAACCCAAAGTAATACTGCTCTATGATAACACCCCATCACACACAGCAAAACAGGTCAAGGAAACGATCGAGGAATGCAGGTGGGAAATACTAGGGCATGCGGTTTATTCCTCAGACTTGGCTCTGTCTATGTATCATCTGTTTGCATCACTGGGGCGCGTTCTTGAAGGACATTACTCTAATTCATGTGAAAATGTACAAAAATGGCTTGCTGACTGGGTCGCTTGAAAAAGAACAACTGTTTTTTTGGTGTGGCATTCATAGCCTGCCGGAGAGGTGAGAGAAATGTATGAGCAGCAATGGAGATTATTTTGAATAAAATGTTGTTTATCAGTTTCAAACAACAGACATGTAATTATTGCAACCAAATTCCGGTTTCATACTTCCCCATCTTCAAGCCTTTTCAGATTTAGCACATGCTCAAAGTACTTCCGCACTATATCCAGTGTCTCTTTATTATTAACCTCATTCCCATTTCTGTCCATCATTGTTGCATCCTCTCTCAAGCCTCTCTTACTTTTGACCATTCCATTATACTTTCCTACTTCCTCTGCTTCCTTCCTCCACCATCTTTGGCCATTCTTCCATTGACTTCCTTCTCTCACGTGCCACTGTTTTATTTGCCTCTTTCTTCTTTTTCTTATACTCTTCTCTTGCTAATTCAGTCTTTTGTCAGAACAACAGTCTGACAGCCTTGTTCTTCCTTCCCACTACCTCTGTGACTCTCTCTATCCACCATTGTGTCTCCTTCCACTATTTGCTGCCACTTGTCCTTCCATATACAGCTACTGCAGTTTCTACCATAGCACTTAAAGTGTCCCCATTCTCTTCCTAGCCGGCCGCGGTGGTCTCGCGGTTCTAGGCGCGCAGTCCGGAACCGTGCGACTGCTACGGTCGCAGGTTCGAATCCTGCCTCGGGCATGGATGTGTGTGATGTCCTTAGGTTAGTTAGGTTTAAGTAGTTCTAAGTTCTAGGGGACTGATGACCACAGCAGTTGAGTCCCATAGTGCTCAGAGCCATTTGAACCATTCTCTTCCTGTTTCTATTTCGTCCTTCGGTAACCTTTCCCCTATAATCCCCAGGTATTCTTACTTGACGTCCTTTTTCCTTCAGTTTCCGTACTAAGTGTTTCATCTCTTGGTTCTCTGTCTTCTTCTGTTCCTTCATAATTCTCATGCTCATCACCAGTAGCCAGTGGTCACTGTCCAGTGCCTCAGATTGTAGTACCTTCATATCCGTTACAGTCCTCTTCATTTCCCAGTCGTAGAACATGTAATCCCCCCAAAGATTTCTGTGCTAGTTTCGTGCTGTACCACTTTACTTTATGGCAATCTTTTTTTCCTAAACCACTTAATGGGCATACACTTGAACCACCTCCATACTTCCTTTTGATATTATTCTGATCTTCATTATCCTGTTGCTTATCATCTGTACCTCTTCTTTTAGACCATCCCTCACTATGACTCACACTTCCTTTTGTCTTCCTTCTTCATTTCCATGCCAATAAAATTTTTGTAGCATAACTAGTCATGATAAATGAAGAAACAGAAGATCCCTGTCTAGAAACACTATCAGATCTGTATTTGCCTTGCTATCTGCTGTAGTAGCCGTATTCAACAATGTATATTTTCGTGTGAACATTATTCATCAGCTGGGAAGTTGGCACATGTACAAGAACTGTAATTGTAGCAAGTGATAAAGGATGCAAATAACAGCCTCTATTGAGGAACTTGTATCCAAGAGTTCACAGTGAGCTCATACAGACGATACGACACTAATTTTAAGTTAAGAGTGACATGTGTAGCAGAAACAACAAGCAGCTGTGGAACATGAAGAAAATTTAGTGTCGCAGAAGCAAATGGTCATAGGTGGTGTCAGATGAGGAATAAATTAAAGAACACCATTTCTACTTGCCAGACATTCAGTGGTCTTGAAGGTTTCATTAATTGGAGCAGCAGGTTGTTTAGTACATGTGAGAGAAACACAATGAGGCTTCCTGATTACGCGAAGTTATTCGAAATAAGGCGCTAAAGGTAGGAGGAATTTTCCAACTGCATGCTTTGTGGAATTCAAAGAAAGTATTGGCTGGTGCATAAAGATCATGAAGAAGACAGGGCTTACTTTACGAGAGAGAACATCGCTAGCCCAGTGACTTACGTCATTTGACTAAAACCTACTTGCTTATCAATGTTGTGTGATCATTCGAATAACAGGGTGTGACTATTTGCTAGGCCACATGATCAGATGCCTGTTTATTTTGACATGCCCTTCAAAATTTATTGTCAACATGAAGAACATTAAAAGCATTCCTATAAATTCTGACAATAAGGAGATCAATATAACAGTAATTCTGGGGGCACTAACAGATGGAAAACCATACCAAAAGAAAATCTGCCTGCAGGTGTTATCTTCAGAGGCAGAGAAGTGGGATGGATGGCAAATGACCCAATACTAGACTGCCTAAAAGTTATTTGTAACAGAAAACAAGACATTTTGCTTAACAGAAGGAAAATGTTTGTGATGGATTCTCTCTGGGGACATCTCACCAGGTACATAAGAATTTGATCAAAGAACGGCACAGATACCTAGTGGCATGGTCTCACAGCTGCAAGTAATAGATTATGTTGTGAATACACATTTTAAGCCTCACCTGCAACAGCTTTACAGTGACTGGCTTCTTCAAGGAGACCAGCCCCTCACACCAGGGGGTAAGTCAAAGAAACTCTCAGTATCTATGCTGGACCAATAGATCTTTACTGCCTAGCACACAATCCCGACTCAATTTATAATGTAAAGATTCAAAAAGTGTTGCATATCCAGTGCTATGGATGACTCAAAAGATGACATAATATGGGAGGAGTGGCAGGAAGGAAGAAATGACAGTAGGCTTACAAATGAAGATGATACAAGTGGTGATAGTTAAAAAGTAGTAGTAACACAGACTACTCACTTAAAAAGTGAGCAGAAAAGTAATTGAAGATGAAAAGTAGTGTAAACTATTTCTTTTTGTTAGTTGAATTCTCCTTGTATTACCAAGATGTAGAAAATCAATAATGGCATAAGTTTAGAATAGGTATAATTTTATTTTTTTTAGACCAATGTTTTATGTCTATAAAACAGTTTCTAATTTTGATTAGTAAGACTGTGTTAAAAATAAATATTTCTCAAAGATGTTTTAAAAAAAAAGGGGAGCCTGTCATCTCAGATTCAGGACTGTCTGTTAGGCAGGTAAATTGGTACAAAATCAGTTACTAGCCACTAAAAAAAGTCATGCAAATAAGGTGAAATGAAGAGAGTGATATGAATTTAGCAAATTCTGACTTCGCAGTACATGATAAAAATTTCAAAAAACTTGCAAGTAGAACGAATCAGTGATTTAACCAAGTGGTCCAAGAAAAAAAATAATTGGTTGCTTGACCATCTCAGAAAAATTTTATATTTGCTGGGCAAATTCCCCAGTGTTTAGTAGTCACAAAAATATTTTTTAAAAAAGTTTATTGTTTATTATTTTAAAATGGTGGCCACATTTGTTCCAGGCCGCATGCATTTTTTCGTATTTGCAAGCATCTACATTTATACAATTATTCAGTAGTGGATTGCCCTAAGGCTTTCAGATAAAATGCATTTATTTCAACACACTCTGGGCTACAAATTAACATCATTATCACTTAGCTGAATGTATTCTGTAATATATTTTTAATAGTTCAAAGTTATCAGCCACAAATTAAAAAGACTCAATTTTTGAACAGTAGTTTTCCAAAGAAAGATTAATTTCTCAGCTTTAATATTTTTTCTGCTATTACACTGTATAGTATAGTTACTTTTTATAGAGTATCGATGGTGATACTTACACTTAAAAAATACATTTTTCTTTGTCTGCAATATCTTTGTTGGGGACCAGATAAAAATCTGAAAATTTCACAGTTAATAGACCTTTATGATATCAAACTTCAGTATAAATTTCAACTTTGCGATTCAATTGGAAGTTATGGAAAAAAAAATCACAAACACGAGTCAAAAATACATTTTTTAACATCTGTGATATGTAGACTTATGGAATCAGATGTATCAGTTGCAGTATATAATTTAATCATATCTATGATTACTTACTTTTTTATTGAAAATAAGCCTACTAATTACATTATATTGTTCTCTTGTTATTTTTTTTATTACATTGCTCATTGATCATTTGAGATATTTGTTCATTCAGTTTGGGTGTTAGATTATAAGTTCGCCCAGCCACAGTTGTAAATTACATGGGGGACAGCTTCCTTAGTACATTTTTAAGTAGCATCTAAACTTGATCCTTCTCAATTTTTTTAAAAGATGTCCTTGGTCCTGGATGGTGATAAAATACAACATGTACATCTTGGTTTTGACAGTCAATATTATCAACTTCTCCAATCCACCACTGTTCATCGTAAACACAAGCCACTGTGTCTTTATTTTCAAGAACTAATTGTACAAGTTTTTCACACTGATGTTCACTATCAGGCAAACTTGATGTGATCTTACACGTCAGTTGTTTGAATGGGATACAAAAAAAAGGAAAGGTTGAGTGCCTTTAATCTTCTGACAAGTGTTGCACCTTTCCTTCAAGACACCGTCGCAGTCTTCCTGTATTTCCTCAAATTGTACAAAAACATAGGTAATTCCTTTGATATGTTTTTTACAGAATTCAAACATTTCTTGAGGTGTTATGATATGATTGTCATCGGTCCACTGCAGACTTTCTTTCGTGACAGCTCGCTTTGTTGTACCCCCGACACCATCAGAAGCATTCTTCCCATGGTATGAAGTGAAAAAGTGCCATTCTACATCAAACCCAAAATCTTCTTTATGAAATGAGATGTTAATAAATTTCTTTTTGTTCTTATATCTAAAAACAAAGATGTTGTAACTTACCTAACAAAAATGTTGGTATGTTGACAGAGACACAAACAAACACAAACACACACACAAAATTCAAGCTTTCGCAACCCACGGTTGCTTCATCAGGAAAGAGGAAAGGAGAGGGAAAGATGAAAGGATGTGAGTTTTAAGGGAGAGGGTAAGGAGTCATTCCAATCCCGGGAGCGGAAAGACTTACCTTAGGGGGAAAAAAGGACAGGTATACACTCGCGCGCGCGCGCACACACACACACACACACACACACACACACACACACACACACACACACACATATCCATCTGCACGTATACAGACGCAAGCAGACATATGTAAAAGCAAAGAGTTTGGGCAGAGATGTCAGTCGAGGCGGAAGTACAGAGGCAAAGATGTTGTTGAATGACAGGTGAGGTATGAGCGGCGACAACTTGAAATTAGCGGAGGTTGGAGCCTGGTGGGTAACAGGAAGAGAGGATATATTGAAGGGCAAGTTCCCATCTCCGGAGTTCTGATAGGTTGGTGTTAGTGGGAAGTATCCAGATAACCCGGACGGTGTAACACCGTGCCAAGATGTGCTGGCCATGCACCAAGGCATGTTTAGCGACAGGGTGATCCTCATTACCAACAAACACTGTCTGCCTGTGTCCATTCATGCGAATGGACAGTTTGTTGTTGGTCATTCCCACATAGAAAGCTTCACAGTGTAGGCAGGTCACATGGGTGCTTTTACACGTGGCTCTGCCTTTGATCGTGTGCACCTTCCGGGTTACAGGACTGGAGTAGGTGGTGGTGGGAGGGTGCGATTGGACAGGTTTTACACTGGGGGCAGTTACAAGGGTAGGAGCCAGAGGGTAGGGAAGGTGGTTTGGGGATTTCATAGGGATGAACTAACAGGTTACGAAGGTTAGGTGGACGGCGGAAAGACACTCTTGGTGGAGTGGGGAGGATTTCATGAAGGATGGATCTCATTTCAGGGCAGGATTTGACGAAGTTGCATCGCTGCTGGAGAGCCACATTCAGAGTTCGATCCAGTCCCGGAAAGTATCCTGTCACGAGTGGGGCATTTTTGGGGTTCTTCTGTGGGAGGTTCTGGGTTTGAGGGGATGAGGAAGTGGCTCTGGTTATTTGCTTCTGTACCAGGTCGGGAGGGTAGTTGTGGGATGCGAAAGCTGTTTTCAGGTTGTTGGTGTGATGGTTCAGGGATTCAGGACTGGAGCAGATTCGTTTGCCACGAAGACCTAGGCCGTAGGGAAGGGACCGTTTGATATGGAATGGGTGGCAGCTGTCATAATGGAGGTACTGTTGCTTGTTGGTGGGTTTGATGTGGATGGATGTGTGAAGCTGGTCATTGGACAGATGGAGGTCAATGTCAAGGAAAGTGGCATGGGATTAGGAGTAGGAGCAGGACCAGGTGAATCAGATGGAACCAAAGGAGTTGAGGTTGGAGAGGAAATTCTGGAGTTCTTCTTCACTGTGAGTCCAGACCATGAAGATGTCATCAATAAATCTGTACCAAACTTTGGGTTGGCAGGCCTGGGTAACCAAGAAGGCTTCCTCTAAGCGACCCATGAATAGGTTGGCGTACGAGGGGGCCATCCTGGTACCCATGGTTGTTCCCTTTAGTTGTTGGTATGTCTGGCCTTCAAAAGTGAAGAAGTTGTGGGTCAGGATGAAGCTGGCTAAGGTAATGAGGAAAGAGGTTTTAGGTAGGGTGGCAGGTGATCGGCGTGAAAGGAAGTGCTGCATCGCAGCGAGGCCCTGGACGTGCGGAATATTTGTTTATAAGGAAGTGGCATCAATGATTACAAGGATGGTTTCCGGGGGTAACAGATTGGGTAAGGATTCCAGGCGTTCGAGATAGTGGTTGGTGTCTTTGATGAAGGATGGGAGACGGCATGTTATGGGTTGAAGGTGTTGATCTACATAGGCAGAGATACGTTCTGTGGGGGCTTGGTAACCAGCTACAATGGGGCGGCCAGGATGATTGGGTTTGTGAATTTTAGGAAGTAGGTAAAAGGTAGGGGTACGGGGTGTCGGTGGGGCCAGGAGGTTGATGGAGTTGACTTGCTGCCCCATCCAAAAAGTAAATCAGGTTTTTTTTAATGGAAAGGTGCTGCTGTTTAATGTAGTTCGTTAATTTTAGTTGAAAAATGTGCGCTGCTGTAGTGTTGTGTTCAAGGTAGCCTCTTATGACACAAAAGCTGTGGCTCATTAGTTTATCTTCATCTTTATAATAGAATAGAAATGGATGAACTGTGGCCTGTTTGTTTACCCAGTGGTGTCCTTGTACTTGATCTTGAACAACAAAGGAATAATTTTCCGAAAAGTCAGCAAGAACTATGCATTCATCAGCTGCCAAGGTTTGCTATTTTCTTTCAAAAATTTACTTTGAGCTTTTGCAATAAAATTTTTAAGGTTAGCCAGCAACACTTCAAAAAACTTTTCTCGTGATTTTATGACTGTCACCATTTCAGTTCTGTCTTGTGTCACCCATTGTTTATATTTATATTGTCAGGCATCAAATCATCATCTTTGGATTCTTCAAACATGTCAAGTAAGGCTTGTTTGCCGGAACAATTTTCACATTTTCCCTTGATCATACAATTGTAACTGTCAATATTGCATACTATAACTTCCAAAAGGTCTTTATTGTCAACTCTAAGATTGACTCCATCTATCATCAAATTTACATTCTGATGGTACAAACACAAATATTGTGGGTGCCAGATGCCCTGCAACAATACACCATCTTGGTCTCAACTCGCAAAACTTTGATCTTCCAATTTTAATGTCAGGGTTTTCTTTTTTAAATTCAGTGAATAGTTCATTTAAATTACACAATATTAACCTTTTTTGTCTTTGAATCTTAGAACCATTTTCTTTCACAGAAACACAGTCTTTTTTGCCAGACATCAAATGGCTGTTATTGTCATCATCATAATACATAATAACTTTATTAATTGAGTTTTCACCTACCAAATTATGTGCACTTTTCTTCTGTAATGCTGGTAAAATTCCCTGTTTTTTTACTAATTGCCTTGTTAACTTGACAAGACATTCTGACACATTAAATTCGTCACTAACTTTTGCTCGACTCCAAGAATTTGACAGTAAACTGATAATCTTAATTTTATCCCCTTTGTTTGAAGTACTGCATTTAGTTTTTTAGTTTTTCTATCAAATCATCATATTTGGCTGGTGAAGTTTTAGAACTTCCATCTGTTTTAGTACAAATTGTATTTTGAAATGAAACTTCCAAATTCTTTTTGACTGTAGCTACCACGTTCTCAATTTTTATATTCAGGGCACTTGGTCTTTTATCTCGACTTAGTTTTCTAATTTTACTAGCAGGTGATACACCCAGGATTTCACAAGCTGTATCTACTTTTTTAATGGTTGCTGAGAAGTCACAAAATTCTGTATCTGAGGTTTCACCATCCTTTCTCTTGTGAATTACAAATATCTTAGAATAACATGTTGGATACAATGATTTTCCTGGTATGAGATTGACAAAAGGGCTTTTATTTTTAGAATAATGATAAAATTTCTCGCAGACCTTTTGTAGTAGGTTTCTTATGTTTCTCAAAAGGATCCATACATTTCATGGTACTTGCATGTTGATTTGATCTCTGGGCCGACTTGTTAGTAAAACAACACTTTTTCTTCTTCACTGTAATCTTCTATTAATGTAATGTCTTTAGGATACACTCCATACACACTTTTATGACATGCTTCATTAATAACACCAACAGAACACTGAGACACCATTTTTCAACTGCACACTTCAAGAACTTCTAGCTAAATACTGTAAGTGTGAGTAGACAATTGTTGGTGTAAGGGGGAAGACAACAATCAGACTTGTATAGGCTTGCAGATGCAATTGTTAGTCTGCTGAAACAATTACCATAGCATTGTTTCGACAAATAAGCATTGGCTAATGTAATGTGGTGTGTTATATTATGGGTCAGGCCATGATATTGTATGCCACAAGTACTGAAATTCAAAAACCTTTTAATCACCATAAAACTTCTGCTATTTGTGCTATGTAGTTTCATATGCTATTGTCATTTTCGTTTTTAAAAAATTATTAGTGTGTTTTTTTTTTTTTCACACATTTCGAAAATATAAAATATTTTCTGTTACAGAAGGACATATCATTTTTATTATTTGTATCACACACATTGATGATCCTGTGACAAAATCTATGTGGGCACTTAAGTTAGCCTAACAGGAATACATTGGTATTAAAAGAAGGAATTTGGTATGTTTATCAAAGACATAACATTTCCCCCAAAGTTGTAAATGTTCTTCCGTAACAAATTGTTGACATAATTTCAATATAAAGTATAATGAACAGTTAATATAAAATTTTCTTTTCCGTAACATCCTAATATAAGAGTATTAAGATGTCTTCAGTACCATAAAGCCACATGAAACATGACTATTTAATAAATATTTATTTTGTAAAACTTGTTACAGAAGAAGGATATTTTTTGTTACGGAAGGACATTTGTTATAAATGTCTATTTGAGTTTCCCTCTAAAAATGAAACCAGCCACTCACAGCATGTCTTTACCTCGCTAGCCAATGAATCAATTCTGTCAGATGTTTTCCCTCCAGTTTTCTGTTCTTTCTCTCTCTCTCTCTCTCTCCATTGTTGTATAGGTTTCAAGTGGCTGTTCATGTTGGAAGTGTAAATTTGCTGGTTATAAAGGTTATAAACAATTTGAAAGTAAGTATTAGTTTAATATAAACAAAGTTTGTTTACTTATGCATAAGTCTGAAACTTTTTTTTTTTTTTTTTTTTTTTCAAATAAGCCTGATTACTTCAAAAGCCTGAGTGAAGAATGTAGGCTATAACCCCATGTGCTACATAAGCAAGTATATCAAATATTTACATGCTGAGGCATCTTGTTAATATTGTTGGTATTTATCTGACAACTTCCAAATATTTTTAATAATTATTAACAGTGAACGAATATCGTAGCCTACTCTGCAAAGACTAGGTAACAGTGTTATGTCAGGGTGTATGCGACCCGGGACATCCGGGAAAATCCCGGGAATATTTTCGTCCGGGAATTTTTTAGAATTCCGGGAATTTTTCATACCCTATAAAAAGTAACTATACTGTACAGTGTAATAGCAGAAAAAATATTAAAGCTGAGAAATTAATCTTTCTTTGGAAAACTACTGTTCAAAAATTGAGTTTTCTTAATTTGTAGCTGATAGCTTTGAACTATTAAAAATATATTAAAGAATACATTCAGCTAAGTGATAATGATGTTAATTTGTAGCCCAGAGTGTGTTGAACTAAATGCATTTTATCTGAAAGGCTTAGGACAATCCAGTACTGAGTAATTGTAAAAAGTGTAGATGCTTGCAAATATGAAAAAATGCGTATGGCCTGGAACAAATATGGCCGCCATTTCAAAATAATAAACAATAAATTTTTAAAAATATTTTTGTCATTACTAAATATAAAATTTTTCTGAAATGGTCAAGTAGCCGGTGCTTGAACCACTTGGTATGGATTGACCCTTAGGGAACCTACTCTCCAAAATGTTTTCTTAAGTAACAATAAGAGAACAATGAAAAAACTGTAATTTAGTAGCATATGTGAAAACATAGCACATTCATTATATACATACATACACCAAAAATGTATTATAGGCCACTGAGGACGCTTAATAAATAAAAGTAAGCGAAATGTGTGTGGCATAAAATCAAATGGCTTTCTGTTTAGATGTATAGACAGATCATACCTTCAAGGTGATGGTGTTGATAACAATTAGCTTTAGTTTTTCTGTGTATTTCATAAGGGGAAACTTCGTAAAAAAATAACCACAAAAACAGTTTATTCATTGTACGAGGGCAGTTCAATAAGTAATGCAACACATTTTTTTTTCTCGGCCAATTTTGGTTGAAAAAAACGGAAATTTCTTGTGGAATATTTTCAAACATTCCCGCTTCGTCTCGTATAGTTTCATTGACTTCCGACAGGTGGCAGCGCTGTACGGAGCTGTTAAAATGGCGTCTGTAACGGATGTACGTTGCAAACAACGGGCAGTGATCGAGTTTCTTTTGGCGGAAAACCAGGGCATCTCAGATATTCATAGGCGCTTGCAGAATGTCTACGGTGATCTGGCAGTGGACAAAAGCACGGTGAGTCGTTGGGCAAAGCGTGTGTCATCATCGCCGCAAGGTCAAGCAAGGCTGTCTGATCTGCCGCGTGCGGGCCGGCCGTGCACAGCTGTGACTCCTGCAATGGCGGAGCGTGCGAACACGCTCGTTCGAGATGATCGACGGATCACCATCAAACAACTCTGTGCTCAACTTGACATCTCTGTTGGTAGTGCTGTCACAATTGTTCACCAGTTGGGATATTCAAAGGTTTGTTCCCGCTGGGTTCCTCGTTGTCTAACCGAACACCATAAAGAGCAAAGGAGAATCATCTGTGCGGAATTGCTTGCTCGTCATGAGGCTGAGGGTGACAATTTCTTGTCAAAGATTGTTACAGGCGATGAAACATGGGTTCATCACTTCGAACCTGAAACAAAACGGCAATCAATGGAGTGGCGCCACACCCACTCCCCTACCAAGAAAAAGTTTAAAATCATACCCTCAGCCGGTAAAGTCATGGTTACAGTCTTCTGGGACGCTGAAGGGGTTATTCTGTTCGATGTCCTTCCCCATGGTCAAACGATCAACTCTGAAGTGTATTGTGCTACTCTTCAGAAATTGAAGAAACGACTTCAGCGTGTTCGTAGGCACAAAAATCTGAAAGAACTTCTCCTTCTTCACGACAACGCAAGACCTCACACAAGTCTTCGCACCCGAGAGGAGCTCACAAAACTTCAGTGGACTGTTCTTCCTCATGCACCCTACAGCCCCGATCTCGCACCGTCGGATTTCCATATGTTTGGCCCAATGAAGGATGCAATCCGTGGGAGGCACTATGCGGATGATGAAGAAGTTATTGATGCAGTACGACGTTGGCTCCGACATCGACCAGTGGAATGGTACCGTGCAGGCATACAGGCCCTCATTTCAAGGTGGTGTAAGGCCGTAGCATTGAATGGAGATTACGTTGAAAAATAGTGTTGTGTAGCTAAAAGATTGGGGAATAACCTGGTGTATTTCAATGCTGAATAAAACAACCCCTGTTTCAGAAAAAAAATGTGTTGCATTACTTATTGAACTGCCCTCGTAGTTGCCTGGTTATGTTGTTTTTAGAATTTTAAACGTGTTATCGTATTTGTGTGGAAATTTTAAGTTCTACCACAGAATCCAACTCTTCTTTTAAAAACCATCTTTCAATTTCAGGAAATTGACTGTTCCTCCAAGTGTCATACTTCGCCGTGAAAGAAAATGGCTGCGCATGCTCAACAATTGGGAGAAAATGATGAACAAACACTATAGGAAGGTCTGTACTATTAATGCTTTTTTCAGTTTGTGCCAGCTTCTTATACTGCTTCACAATTTGCAAATGTATTAATAACTTTATAACCTATCATCTCATTTAAGATAGTTTCTCAACATCAAAGCATGCATCTGTACTCTATAAGTCACCATACAACCCCACTCCCACTCAACACACACAACTATCATCATTATATTCTATTTGAAAATTACGTCATAGTGAGAATGGTTGTTGATGTGCCTCCTTACAAGTCCACCTTAGGTCGTTCCACCATAACAGTCATTGTGCAAATTGTATACGGCAGAGAGAGACTATTTCTTGACTCTTGGAACAGTCATTTTTAGAAATTTAAAGTTAAGCCTTTATGTAGTGCACTCCCTCCTTCCTGTAGTATCTTATGCTAGCTACATAAACATGCCAAATTGCACAGTTCTTCTTTCATCCAAATATATACATGTCAAAGATTTAGAAACAGTACTGAAGTATTGATAAGGCAGTTTTGTAATTGAATCTCATTGGGGCGAATTTCATTTCCTTTGGAATTTCCCAATGAATATTCGGTATTTACCTTGCCAGCAACAAATCTTACATGTACTTCCACTTCCACTGTGTACCACTAGATGTTTCGCAGTCGTGACCAGTTCCGGTGATTCATCAGCAATGATTTAACCATTTCAGCAACTGAAAAATGCTTGCAACCTCTTTGCAGTTACATGCCAGTGAACTTCTGATCTGTCCAAATCCGTGCATTGCAAGCTTCGAAAGATGTTCTGAGAGAAAATAAGTCAAATTAAATCTGATAAGTTTTTTTTATTCACTGACATTAATGGACATTGTGTATAAAAGAAACTAAAATAATTTTCTGTTTTCAGTTTTTCGTAATGTACATAAAGAGTTTAATACAACTGGCTAATCATAAAACTGTATTGTTTTCTTTTAATATGAGCAATTTTTATTGTATAAATTGGATCTGAAAAATAAAATATGTAATGAAGGTTATTTGGTATTTAATTGAAACGAAGGTTAGGGGTTGTCTCTTTCATAAATGACATCTCAGCTGAAGAGCGAAGCAGCTGTAGCATCTTTTAGAAAATATCCCAGCAATTGCTTATAACTGTTTGAGGAAACAATGTAAACCTTAAATTTTGGATGGGTGCATGATTTGAATACTGTTACTTCCAAATAAAATGTCCCAATTCCCACTGACACTTCAAATAAATAACTTAAAATATACGATGATAGATTGATCGGCAATTTTGGTTTTGACAGGCATAATTACAAAGAATGGTATATTCTACAGGGACTGCAAAAGAACTATTCATATTCCTTGTATGTATATTTTGCTTCAAACCTTCTTTCTCACCCATTTCCCTACACTTCTGTATGCACATTGGTCAACACAGTGTTTATGAAAAAACAGTGATCATGAATTGAATAGTTCTGAAAGTTACCAAACTTCTTGTAAGGGTAGTTGTTTGTAAATGGTGTGTTTTGTCGAAATATTATGAGATACAAAATGTGAATGTGGTTTTCTACAGCTACTATAATTGAATGCCCTAGTGGAAATAATGGCCTTACCTCTTTCGAGTACTTTTTTCTGGAATACATAATTACAAGTGATTTTTAAAATATACTTTATAACAACACTTATTTATGAAATTAAGAGTGAATTAGTTCTCAACATGCATGTTACAGAGCATGGAAGCTGGTAATATCGTTTTTATCAGTTTATCCTCCATTCAGAGGCTGTTGCACGCAGCGACCGTTATTTTGATTTGGAAATAATAGATTTCAGCTATCAGTCGTCCTTTGGAATATTTATTGGCAGATCTAGATTTTGGCTAGCAACTAGCCATTCTCAATGCACTATCCTTTCTGGTCAATGCCTGTAATGCCTGTTGGTCTGGCTTTGTACATCACGACTGATAGCTGAAATCTATTATTTACAAATACAATATCATTTTTATTTGCCTTAGTAATCTCTCATTATTAACATTTCTTTTTAAATGTTAATATCATTCGTGGAAATCAATGATATATGTTAAAAATAAATATGTAGTATATACATTCAGTAGATGTCTATAGCATAAAGCATTGGTAGCATTGTTACTCATACGTGGAGAAATGATTGCCAACTACTGCATTTTCAGGTGAGAGAGCGCTGTCGCAAAGGTATCCCTCCATCAGTCCGACCACGTGCCTGGCTCTATCTTTGTGGTGGCAAACTAGTTCAAGATCAGTGTCGAGAGCAATATGCAGCCCTCATTAAACAAGAAGGAGATCCTAAGTGGGTTGATGATATACGCAAAGACCTTCATCGGCAGTTTCCATACCATGAGATGTTTGTTGACCAGAATGGACTTGGGTCAGTATATCTATGTCTTTTGTGTTATATTATATAGAACACTGTAACATCTTTGATACATACAAGCACAGTTTATAGGTGTTACACTTGCTGAATATGTCTATTTACCATGAGCAGTCCTATTTAGGTAAATAGTTCTCTAATTTGTGTAAATCGATGCCTCTAAATAAACTACATTTCGTTTCAGTAAAGAGAAAACTTCATTCTGAGTTTTTCACATCATATTTCACATTCATTGTTGTTATACTATAAGACATTGTGGCTAAGTCCTGTATTATCATGGGGGGGGGGGGGGGGGGGGGCAGTTTTTGTGTAAATCGTGAACATTGCCTCTGTGTGTCATGCTCTATTTGGGAAAACACTGTGAATTACACTGTGCTGCTACTTTCTTTCCAGATGCTGAAAATTATGTAGCTCTTTGGAGTGTTTTGAATTATGATGCTTTGTGTTTTGTTACTTGTGGCTTTTACCAGCTTCATCTCTGTGTTACCAACTATTTGTTCATACATTTAACAGCTTGAGGTGGCAGACATTTATCTCAGCAATTTGTTTGGAATATGAAGTTGTTTTCTGTATGTCACAAAGTTCAAAACTTGCTGTTGTAAGACACTGAAGTATAAGAACTGTTTGTACCATTTTTCTTTTCTAGTGAGAGTATTGCTTACAAGCAGCTTGTGAAATTAGAAAGTCTTTAGTAATAGAGACCATGGCTAAAGGTTCTCATTTAACTTACCATGTCAGGTTTTCTCATATCTGCTATTAGGAAGGAGAGTCTGTGTATGACATAAAATTCATCTTGCAGTTCATGTTTATATGATAGTTCTTCCACCATTCTTACTGCTCAAGAATCATCTGACAAAGCATCTAAGAATCTGCACTCAGTCTGAAAATTATTACTATAATCCGTTCACCATAAGAATAACCCCGATGTAAATAAACACAAACGCGATGATGGGTCGAAGCCTTAGCACACGTAAACCAGTGTTGTTACACTGTTGGAAGTAGGTCATAATTATGTATTAGATATCTTATTACTAGGTTACGTTAAATGAAACTTTAAGATATTCAAATTTATTAACAGCCATCAACATTTTTCTTAATCACGCTTTAGCTACATAGTTTTTATTTCAAAATTCGTGTACAGTCGCAGCCTGTGCAGCGTTGTGCTCTGATTGTCATGCTGTTAATGCACAGAATAAAAATGCTGAAGCTGCTTTCTGTTCTGTAGTAAAACACACACGTGGAAAATGGTTAAAAAGTGCCGAGAAATAGGCTGCTCTTAATGTTTTTCATAAATTTACGGAGATAATCGGCTTTTAACTTCTACCAGAGTTGTATCTGATGCAGTTGATTGCATTAAACATGTAGCCCAGTTGGTAGCGTAATGTGATGTAACCAAATGTGATTATTTGTCCATTGGTTCAAATCTCCCCAGTACCATATTTTTATCATTCAATTTGAAGTTCCTACATCTCATTATAAGACTCATAATCATTTTTATGAATAATGCACATCTTGTTTCTAATTACATACTGAATGCAAAATTCCTCTTTCCATTTCAAATACAAATTCTTAATTATCAATGGTTTATGAAAGACAGTTCATAAAAGTTGTTTAAATTAAGAAAATGTAACAATTTAATTTTTTAAGGCAAAAATCAAAAACCATATTGTCTCTATTTGGACTATGTCCATCGTTTTATACCACAGAGGTAAATAAGTAACGAAGAAACATGAAAAACAATCATTTTCACGGCATCAAGCACATCACACACATACTGCATTTTTACATTTGCTGCTGTACCATTACAATATGAACCCAACAGAACTGATCTGGAGCCAAGTGGCAGGATTGGCCCGAGAAGTAACAAGACTGTTAAGCTGCTAGACGTACTGGAACTAACACACACAGCATTTTAACACTTCACTACCAAGCACTGGCAGGATATAGAACAGCTCACGATAAAAGAAGAAGAGAAAAGGCTGCACCTGTTGGCTTTGTGGATTCTGTTGTTGATAGGCTCGTTATCAACGTAGCAGGTGACACTTCCAGAACTGAAATGTATTTGTCGCATTCGGATAAGGGAGGAGCTAAGAGATTAACAGATGACTGACTGTAAGTAATACCTTCAGTGGCTTCAATATTTGATTGTATGGTGAAATCCTTCAATACTCTTACGTTACACACTGCTTATGCAGAAAAATTACCCTGTAGTTAAGTCAGAAATTTTCATCCGTCTTGTTTTTCATTACAATAGTACGTTAGCTAAAAACAATAACATGTTGCGGTTTTCGTCTAGTTGTCTAAGGAGCGTGCTGTGGGAGATTTGCAGTGTATTATTTCATTCTGCTTAAAAATTAAATGACATTCGAAGCTTGTCTCTTTTATCATGTGAACTGCAGCTGACCACGTCACTGCAGGCTAGCTTTACCAGCTGACCAACCAGTGCTGTCCAAGTTAAATGTGCTGGTAAAGCTGTTGTCCCGTATTATCGCTAGGTCGATGTGCACGTAACGCACAGCACAAAACATACCCTTATTACTGTACTTGACAGTACTCGAAACAGCTTGGCTGCAGTCCCGCGTGAACCGGAAATCCAATGAGGTTCCAGCAAACGCGGAAAAGCACACAGTGCAATATTTACATCAGGTTTCTTCTTATGATGAATGGATTATAATAAGCAGGGCTGTTTCCAGTCAACTGTATGTATGTGTATTATGACAGGAGCTTTTTTCTGGATTACATTAATGCAGGATTCTCTCGTGAATGAATATTCCTCTTTTAATGTTTCACAAACTCTAATCTCATGCAGGTCACATGTTTTAAATACAGAACACAGATTCGAAAATGCATAATCAATCATATTTTATTCCATCAAGCCACAACACAAATTTTGCATTGTCGAAACTTTGCATCACAGTGGCATTGTCTGTCTTCTCAAGAAATCAAGTCGGCAAAACCTGGGTTTAATTTGGTCTCCATTCAAGGGTTCTCACTCTAATATTCAATAGAAATCTGTTCTGCTTGTCAATTGCTCCATCTAAAATACAAAGGATCATCAGCTATTACTCATCTGACTTGTGCCATTTTGTCCTCCATGACCTGGTAGAATTTCTGTTGGACTCTATACCACATTTGCAGCTAAGTTAGAGACTGTCTTTAACCATTATATACCATAGATCTCTTGAACACAAAAAGCATGCCCAGTGTTTGGAAGAAAGCACAGGTCACAACGATCTGAAAGAAGGGCAGCAGAAGTGACCCAAAAAATTGCCATCTATTATCTTTGATATCAATTTACAATAGAATTTTATAATATTTTCTGTGCTCAACTGCAATAAGGTATCTCGAACAGAAAGACCTCTGTGCCAACTAGCATTGATTCCAAAAACTGTGAAACCCAACTTGCGCTTTTGTCACATGTCATCCTGAAAGCCATGTATCAAGGCAACGAGATGGATTATGTCTTGACTTTCAAAAAGCATTTAACTCAGTACCACACGTATGCTTATTATCATAAGTAGGGTCATATTGAGTATCAAATTAAGTGTGTGACTGGATTGTGAATTACTTGTTAGGGAGGACATAGCACATTATCGGGGATAGAGGGTCATTGGCAGATGTAGATGTAACTTTGGTGGGATCCTTGTTGTCCATGTTGCATATTAATGACCTTGCAGACAATATTAATAGTAACCTCAGTCCTTCTGAAGGTGAGACAAGGTATCCAGCATCCTGTAGAACCTGGGCATTTTATTGCCTTCTGCTTGGCTCGATACAACACTGTGCTCACCATTCGTCAGCTTGGTGCTGTGTGAGTGCCTGCCTCTGGCGTTTCAGTATCCCTCACTCCGTTCCCTCACTCTGCCCAATGCAGTGCCCAGCCGCCCAACAGGGATGCGGGCAGACAAGCTGAGTTGTGCATAGGTTTGTTGTTGTTGACATGGAACAGCCTGTCACTGAAGCCAGGGCACACTTCCCTGGTTTCTTGTTGTACCCAGTGGTGACCACTGAGGCCTTCCATTGGCGGTGCAAAAAAAACATAGTTTAGTAGCATCGAACGTCAATAATTCATCAGACAAAATGTATAGGGAAACAGAAATAAACACTTACTACAACAGCATATATCTCATGCACAGTGAGAGTTTGATATATTCCTGAAGAACATGATAGCAAACATTTGTGTGTGTGTGTGTGTGTGTGTGTGTGTGTGTGAGAGAGAGAGAGAGGGGGGGGGGGGTGCTTTAGCTATCTTTTTTTCCGTATCTGCATGAGAGATAAAATGTAATGACTCAGAAAATCTCTCTCGCACACACACATGCTTGCGTGCGCACACACTCATACAAACAGCACAATTCTTCACTGCTCACAGGGTTTGTGTGGTCACTTTTACGACGAACAGCACAATTCTTCACTGCTCACAGGGCACGTGCGGTCACTTTTACATGGCAGACGTAAGTAGGGGGTGTTTTGATGTGTGGTTGCTTAAGATTTGGTGTAAATCAGGCGTGAACTGCCATGTTAATGACACTGCCAGTCTCAGCTAACAATTGCACTCTATCAGTTACCGAATGATTTATGTGCTCTGCTTTGTGTTGAGTTGTGCTTGCTGGTTGTTTCCTTTTCTTATTTTGAAATGAGTGCAGAGAGCAATCCAGGGTTCGAATATGACTCTCACAACACCAGAAGGAATCAGTGATGTATGTCCATTTTACATCGGTTCTGCCTTTCCAGGAGCAGAGAATGTGGATGCAGGCTGCCAGCCCTGTGAAAGGGAGGCATGGCTTGTCCTCCCACATCGCTCTTCTCCCCTCGACAGCTAGAACTTCTCGTTTGTTTTACATTCATGGCCGACTGCCAGAAAAGTGTCTGCTACAACATGAGTGCCAGTACCGGAAATAATAGAGCATGTATAAATCATTCGAACTTGTAATCTGGATTTTGCGAAGCAAATTTAATCAAATTACTGACATTTAATACTAAAGGCACTGTACTCATCTAAAGCAGCGGATTGTGATGACCTCAACCCACAGGAAAAATAATTATCAAAATCTGAACTGTGAAGTCCAAGATTCTAGTTGGAAAACCACACTCTTTGTTATACTTCTCAATTGGTCACGATCCCACTTTGTTTATGAACTGAAAACTCTAATAGTCACAAGAAACTGCTCTGAAATTAACCTGAACCGACAAAATTGTGTATATATTCTCTGAAACTTCAAAGACATCTAAGACAATATCTGAAAGGAATTAGAAAAAGTGCCAAAATTTCGTGAATCACACACAATACTGTTAATAATCACATGAACACTGGGGGGGTTTCACCATACATATACCCACTTTAGAGTATAATCAGTGTCTCTTAATACTACGACTCGTAGCAATACAATATCAAAAACTTTTTATTACTGGGTAAACAGTCCCTACGTGATTTGACAGCTGACATTTATAATTCCCACTCACGTCAGGAAAAGCACCAATACGAGAATAGCAGCTTTTACGTTATTGGTTAGAACGCAAGCAATTATGGCGGTCTCCGTAATTTTCGCGTGAAGCCATATTTCGCGACAAAATACTCTTATTAGTCACTATCATATAACTAGTCTCATAACAATACATAAAACTACATAAAATAACTACAATAATTTTGACATGCAAGGAGAATTAGTCCTAATGAGAGGAAGAAGTTTATGTTTACTGGTGTTTCAACAATGACTACCAGGCAACTTTTAATTCACTGATTGTAATTTTATTTTTGTTAGCAGAAAGCAAACATAAACTAAACAAAGAATTTATTTTAATAGAGTCTGTAATTCTTTTACTTTTAATAGAGAAATAAAGTTTCTAGGTCAGGGGATAGTGTTCGGCGAAATCTCTTTAACTTTTTGTTGCATACACAGCGTTGCATTGAGAAGCACGATGTCGGCGGGTTACAACGACGAGAGCAGGATACAGACAGTTCCGCTGGTTAATCTTCTCTGGCGAAATGCAAATAAAGTTCTGGCACAGCTGTATGATTAACCCCGTGGTGATTAACAAACCACAAGACGCCAGTATACGAACGTTGTTGACATGTCCTCTCTTTCAAAGTACATGACGTAGACATCGCTCGTTTTTACACTTTATGCACTGTCCGCGTTGCTATCGTACGTAATTACAAAGTTCGTCACATTCATATAGTCATAGCCACAAATACACAGTTCATAGAATTGTTGTTGTGTGGTAAACGAAATCACACCTTAAACAATGTCCACTCTGTTCTCGCATTTCAAACTTCGATGACGTCACTGAAAGTCATTTATATTGCACAGTTAATTAAAGTCTTCACTTTCACGGCTTGATAGAATGTGATATACAACAGTTCCACCACCCAAAACCAATACCAGCAAAGTTCATTTGAATAAAAGCACGGTTCGTGTCGGCCACAACAAAGTAATGTTAGCGGCACTTTCACAGTCCGGTTTATTTGCTCTTAAAGTTTGCTGGCGATGGCATTACATACCACAGTGGTAAAGAGAATTAACAATCTGATAGTTCAGTATCATTGTCCATACAATTACATATGCTTTTCATGAACCACAGTACTATTTTTCCCGCGCACGCTTCAGACACACCATCCACCATCCCTTCTACTACACAACCACCTTTCGACTTGATATCACTATCGCTGTCCCCTGTCTATAGATGTTATATCATTATTGTAAATTACATAAATCTTTATAAATTGTTATTGTGTGCATTTTTCACCATTAATAATATTCCAAAAGAGAACTTTACAAACTTTACCACAGGTACAAAGCAAGAAACATATTTATCCATTGGGAAACGAAATAATCACAATTACATCTTTACATTTAAAAACCACAGTAGAATGTTACATAATCGCAATTAAAAATGCCCATATGAACAAAAGAAAAAGAATAGAAATCTAAAGAAAATCACGAAAAAAATTGTATGTGCGTAATTAGCAATGACTCACAGGATCCAAGGGTTAGAATAGGCCCGAGGTATTCCTGCCTGTCGTAAGAGGCAACTAAAAGGAGTGTCTCACGTTTTGGCCTTTATGTGATGGTCCCCTGTAGAGTTTGACCTACATTTTCTAAATTTTCCCGAAGAGCGAGCCAATTGGGGAAGTGCACCTAACACGGTGCATCGTGGTCATCATGTATTGAGATATTTAGTCCACTTTCTCGTCGTGGCATTGCAGTCCTGCTCATTCTCCATCTCTTGGGTGAGGGACACCTTCCTGGGTGTGTTTACCTCCACCCTCTGTGCAATGTCATTTTCTGCGCCGACGATCACCATGGAATTCTTCGCACCTCATATCCAGCAGGGTAGCCAATCTGTTGTGGTGGGGCTGCCATGTACCGTGTTGGTTGTAGCCCCCTGCTTACACAGTGATCGCTCTGCTTATGCCTTCACTGTTAACTTCCACGTATGCCAAGGAGTAGATGCCTGTCTCCCTGGGGCATCGGGACTCTCGGCAATGGCCATTCTGCCAGGTGGCCCTTGCTGAGGCTGGAAGCGCTCCTTTGGTGAGGTCCCCTGGTCAGAATGGGTGGCATCAGGATGGATGACACGCCATGAAGCGTAGTGTGTCATCTCTTGCTGGTGGTCCTACACCAGCAGTCTCTAAGCGGTCAAAGTCTAACTTCAGTGTTAAGAAATATGACCCCAAATTGTTTCCCTCCCTGGCCACACCATGGGAGGAACGCCAGGCTAAGGATGGCAGTGAAGCTTATTCGCCCCGGTACCTCGTTTGTACGAAAGTTGACGGGGAATCTTTCATGCCAATGAACCTTCAGATTTTTGTAGAGCATTTAGAGGGCAAGTTTGGGGAGGTGGAGGGCTTGTCCAAAATGCGATCAGGATGTCTTGATAAAAACAGCATCCTCTGCCCAGTCAAGGGCATTACTCACTTGTGACAAGTTGGGGGATGTATCTGTTACCATTTACGCCCTATAAGAGCTTAAATAGGGTCCAGGGTATTATATCCCACAGGGACCTTCTTTTGCAGTCTGACGACGAGCTGCACGCCAATTTAGAGTGGCGAGGTGTTCATTTCATGCGGCGCACCCATCAGGGTCCGAGGGATAATCTGGTTGCCACCGGTGCCTTCGTCTTGGCCTTTGAGGGTACTCGAGAAGGTCCGGGTGATGGTCTACTGCTGTGATGTCAAGCCATATATCCCTCCCCCGTTGCGGTGCTTTAAGTGCTGGAATTTCGGCCATATGTCTTCCCGCTGTACTTCCACCATCACATAGCGAGATACTCCATGTGCCCCGCCTCCCATCTATGTCATCTGCGGAGAGCATCATTCACCTTGCTCACCAGACTGCAGGATCTTACAGAAAGAGAGGAAAATCATGGAATACAAGACCTTGGACCAACTGACCTACACTGAGGGAAAGCAAAAATATGAGAGGCTACATCCTGTGCATACGACATCCACTTACGCTGCAGATATGACAGCGATTCTAACATCTTCTGCCCCACCGCGCGCAGTTGGCTCTGAGCTGTCAGACTCCACCTGCCCCCTTGATGGTGGGGGCACTTCCCTCTCTGTTGCTCCTGCACCACCTACTCCAGGGCAACCCCCCCCCCCCCCCCCCCCCCCTCCAACCATCGGGACATCAGTCCCCACTTCTGTCGGAGAAGCAAAAATCTTCTTCAGCTCCTCTCGTTAGGAAGGGTTCCCTTGGAGCACGCCCTTCCAAACGTTCCTACCAGTGGCAAAGCTGACACCCGCCCGTGGCCGAAGCAACCACAGGTAGCTGGTGGAAGGGCTTCACGTTCCTCCTCCGTCCCTGAGACTGACTCAGTGAAGCCCTTCCAGCCAGTACAGCCAAAGGTGCAGCAAGAGAAACCAAAAAGAATAAAAACCCCAAAAACCCAGACTTTGCAGTGACACGCATACCACTGCTACCTACAAGCTCTGTGTCTGTGGATGAAGTGGAGATTCTTGCGTCCGCTGAGGACCTAGATCTCTCAGGGCCCTCAGACACAAATGGATTTCAATCACACAGGTACTCATCCGCTGGCAGCAGGTGACCCTGAGGAGTAGACTGCCTCAATGAGTGTTTCGTGCCTTCCCAATCTCGCGAGCACGTCATCCTCCAGTGGAATTGCGGCAGTTTTTTCCACCACCTGGCTGAGCTACAGCAACTCTTAAGCTTTACACCTTCTTTCTGCACTGGTTCCCTGCAATGTGGACCCCTGCCCTCCATGGCTATAGGGGATATTACAAGAACCATAGTGAATATAATAGTGTCAGGTGGAGTTTGCGTCTCTTTTCTGAACTCTGTATGTAGTGAACCTGTGCCCATTCAAACTCCTCTTGAAGCTGTGGCTGTCAGGATAAGGATGACGCAGGAAATAACTGTCTGCAACGTATATCTTCCTCCAGATGGTGCAGTACCCCTGAATGCAGTGGCTGCAGTGATTGATCAACTCCCTACACCTTTCCTACTTTTGGGAGATTTTAACGCCCATAACCCCTTGTGGGGTGGCACCGTGCTTCCTGGCCGAGGTAGAGATGTCGAATCTTTACTGTCTCAGTTCGACCTCTGCATCTTAAATACTGGGGCCCCCACACATTTCAGCGTGGCTCACGGCACTTACTCGGCCATTGCTTTATCCCACTGCAGCCCAGGATTTCTCCCATCTTTCAGAGGAGAGCACATGATAACCTGAGTGGTAGTGACCACTTCCCCATCTTCCTGTCACTCCCCTGGCGTCGTGCCCATGGACGCCTACCTAGATGGGCTTTCAACAAGGCAGACTGGGAAGCCTTCACTCTGATGTCACCGTTGAATCTCTCCCACATGGTGCCATCGATGTTGTGGTTGAGCAGGTCACTACAACGATCGTTTCTGTGGCAGAAAACGCGATCCCTTGTTCTTTAGGCTGCCCACGGTGAAAGTCAGTACCTTGGTGGTCACTGGATGTCACTGAGGCAATTGAGGAGCTTCAGCGACATAAGCGGCACCCTTCCCTAGAGCACCTAATAGCCTTTAAATGGCTCCATGCCCACATTCACCAGCTTATAAAAAGATGGAAACAGGAGTGTTGGGAGAGATAAGTCTCAACCACTGGGTGCCATACGTTACCTTCCCAAGTCTGGACGAAGATCAGACGTGCTTTTGGGTACCAGAACTCAACAGGTGTCGCTGGCATTGACATCAATGGCGTGTTATCTACAGATGCAAATGCGATTGCTGAGCACTATGCTCGAACCTCTGCGTCGGAGAATTAACCTTCAGCCTTTCACACCCTTAAATGGCAGATTGAAAGGAAAGTCCTCTCGTTCACCACACACCACAGTGAATCCTATAATGCCCCATTTACAGAGTGGGAGCTCCTCAGTGCCCTTGCACATTGCCCCGACACAGCTCCTGGGCCGGTTCGGATCCGTAGTCAGATGATTAAACATCTCTCGTCTGACTACAAGTGACATCTCATCCTCTTCAACCGGATCATGTGCGATGGCATCTTTCCATCGCAATGGCAGGAGAGCATCATCATTCCAGTGCTAAAACCCAGTAAAAATCCACTTGATGTGGATAGCTATCGGCCCATCAGCCTCACCAACGTTATCTGTAAGCTTCTGGAACGTACTGGAGTTGCTGAGCAGCACGTACAGGGAGCCATCCACAAGGTGCAGCCATGGGCTCTAGCCCACAGCTTCCAGTTTTCGGCCGTGAAGTCGTGTGTTATGCACTTCTGTCAGTGTCGTGCCATTCATGGAACCAGAACTTTACCTTAATGACAATCCACTGACTGGATTGGTTTTTGATGGGATTGACTTGGCTTCTTCACCTTCATAAGCTTAAGCAGAAGTGTTGACAGCACCTCAATGCCCTCAGCTGCCTGAGCAACACCAACTGGGGTGCAGATGGCTCTACACTGCTGCAGCTCTAGACAGCCCTTGTTCAATCCTACCTTGACTAAGGGAGTGTGGTGTATGGTTCAGCGGGGGCCTCAGCGTTGTGTTTACTTGACCCAGTGCACCACTGTGGCGTTTGACTAGTGACGGGAGCTTTTAGGATGTGTCCAGTGACCAGCTTCCTGTTAGAGGCTGGAGTCCCTCCATTGAAGGTTAGGTATGCACAACTGCTCGCCAGTTACATTGCACACATTCGTAGTTCTGCGCATCCAAATTACTGTCTCCTCTTCCCAACCACGATGGTTCATCTCCCGCATCGACGGCCCAGGTCAGGGCAGAACTGGAGTCCTTACCTTTACCACCTATACGTGATGTCCATGCAAGTACACCTCCATGGTGTACACCTAGGCCGTGTCTTTACCTGGACCCTTCACATGGCCCTAATGACTCAGTCAACCCCGCACTTCTCCGCTACCACTTCCACTCAATTCTTGACATTTACCGAGGTCAGAAAGTGGTTTACACTGATGACTCGATGGTTGATGGTCGTTTCAACTTTGCGTATGTCCATGGAGGACGTATTGAACAGCATTTCTTGCCCAGTGGCTGAAGTATTTTCACTGCAGAGCTGGTGGCTATATCTCACGCTCTTGAGCACATCCGTTCATGCCCTGCGGAGTCATTTCTTTTGTGTACTGACTCCTTGAGCAGCATACAAGCTATCGACCAGTGCTACCCTCGTCGTCCTTTGGTAGTGACCATCCAGGAGTCCATTTATGCCCTGGAACGGTCCAGTCATTTGGTGGTGTTTGTTTGGACCCCAGGTCACGTCGGAATCCCAGGCAACCAGTCTGCCGACAAGGTGGGCAAACAGGCAATACGGAAATCGCTTATGGAGATTGGCATTCGAATAGCTGACCTGCGTTCGTTTTTACGCCGCAAGATTTTTCATCTTTGGGAGACGGAATGGCATAGTCTCGATATGCACAACAAACTGTGTGCCATTAAGGAGACTGTGAATGTATGGAAGTCCTCCATGTGGGCCTCTCGCAGGGACATTTTAATTCTGTTGAGCCTTGAAAAGCATCTCTCAGCTTCTAATGTCGAGATAGGTGTCGTTATTAGCAGTTTCAGAACATTTTAACAGTCTCGTCAAATGTGTCACAAAGTTCATCCTCTAGAATGAGTGAAAGAAATGGAACTATGCCAGAAACTGCTCTCAACTCAAGCTAACATAGAAGACTTGAAGCTCACCCCTCTAATTTCTTTTTTCCAGAAATGTATATGTGTATGTAATTTGAAGGAATTCGTGTGGAAAATTTGTGATGTATTTGTCAAACTGATTTACATCAAATAAGTTGGCTGCAGTGAAGTGTCCAGTGAACTGAAAATGTAATATTGTTTCAGAATGGATGGCAACGCACACTTCCAAAGCATCTCTCTTTTTTATGCCCATCAAAAGTCCGTGGATTCTTGGCAGGCATCATTTCATCATTTTTGAAACTAATATCATTAAGGATTGAGTCAGTGTCATCTCTCTTGTTTTGCATTACCACTTCAAAGTTTTGGGTGTCTTGTTCTGCTTTGGTCAGTTCGGTTATCTTCTTCTGGAACTGATTAAAAAGTACGTCTGCATGAGGAATTATCTTATAGAAAAATGATAGTCAGAAAATGAATTCGTTATCCTGCAGTCTTTGTTTGTATGAACCAACTTTTTCAATATTAGAAGATAGTTTTATGCTCTCAGTTGTTTCAGTGTCTTCCATAACAGCAGTAGTATCTTCCCTGTTTTCAAAAACATCTTTTACCACTACTGAGTGGTAATTCCATCTCGTGACACACAGGACAAGCTTTTTTGAATAATGCTATGCACACTTTTGATGTTTGTGGCGAGTAAAAAAAAGAACAAAGAAGTACCTGAAAGATGTGCAAAAAATATACAGGCTTTGCAATTAACAGAGGCTGCCATAGATATAATAAAGTTGAACTGATGTGCATAACAATGGATGTATTTGTCTTTAATTAGTTTCTGGGCGAGATTCGACTTGCCACTCCTAATGTTTGCACCGTCGTAGCTGTCAGCTATTAGTTTTGCTGAGTCATCGCCAATTAATGGTTCAATTTCTTTCACAGTATTCTCAGCTATAGTATGAACATTCTGACTTCCTGGCTTAACAAAGTTCCAAAATCTTTCAACAGGTTTCCCCTCAACACTATAACGCAAAACAATAACCAGTTGAAATTTGCAAGTCACATCTGTATTTTCATCCGCGATGATTGCAACATAATCGGCACGTTTTATCTCTTTACGAACTTCATCATGGTACACTTCCAACATGCATTGCAGTAGTTCATTCTGAAGAGCGTTAGAAATGCCTTTGAACACTGATGCTTGACTAAGATGAACGTGAAGATCTTTATCCTGTTCCGCACTGAAGTGAATTAGCTCACAGAAAATACCCTTATTTTGGGAGGCATCAGATTCATTGTGGACCCTGAGAGCCAGTTCCAAAGCACCACAGAATTGAATACATTTTACAGTTAAATTCAATATATCTTTTGCTGTCAGTTGTCTGTCTATATTGCGAATCTAATTTCTGCTGAATGTTGGTTTTGGCTAGAAATGAAAGAAAAGCACATTATTCATGTGTCACTTTGACATTTCATGTACTTTTATTTTAGACCATATATGCCCAATATCAGTTATTTCAGTCTTACCCCAATGAACATCTCCCCCCAAATAACATACAAGGAAAACAGTTTTTCTTTCTTCACAGCCACGAATCCATTTGCTTTTTGGTAAATTTCCAGATTGAACTTATGGCATCGATTTTTTGTTTGCTGCTGCAGATTCAGATTCGGGAGTGGACTATCTAGTGTTTTTATCTGAATTTTTTTCGCTGAGAGTCCTGTCGCTAACAAGGGAACCTCCCCATCGCTTCCCCCTCAGATTTAGTTATAAGTTGGCTCAATGGATAGGCCGTGAAAAACTGAACACAGATCAATCGAAAAAAAAGGAAGAAGTTGTGTGGAACTATGAAAAAAATAAGCAAAATAGACAAACTGAGTAGTCCATGTGCAAGATAGGCAACATCAAGGACAGTGTGAGCTCAGGAGCGCCGTGGTCCCGTGGTTAGTGTGAGCAGCTGCGGCGTGGGAGGTCCTTGGTTCAAGTCTTCCCTCGAGTGAAGAGTTCAATTTTTTATTTTCAGACAATTATTATCTGTTCGTCCGTCTGTCCGATACGAGGTAACTGCGCCGTAGTATTGGGACGCTACACCTAAACAATTAGCACACCCACAAGAAAACCTAATTCAGGCAAGGTAGAAGAATCTTTTTACCCATTCGCCAAGTGTACAAGTTAGGTGGGTCGACAACATATTCCTGTCATGTGACGCACATGCAGTCACCAGTGTCATATAGAATATATCAGACGTGTTTTCCTGTGGAGGAATTGGTTGACCTATGACCTTGCGATCAAATGTTTTCGGTTCCCATTGGAGAGGCATGTCCTTTCGTCTACTAATCGCACGGTTTTGCGGTGCAGTCGCAAAACACAGACACTAAACTTATTACAGTGAACAGAGACGTCAATGAACGAACGGACAGATCATAACTTTGCGAAAATAAGAAAAGTAAACTTTTCACTCGAGTAAAGACTTGAACCAAAGACCTCTCATTCCGCAGCTGCTCACGCTAACCACGGGACCACGGCGCTCTTGAGCTCACATTATCCTTGATGTTGCCTATCTTGCACATGGACTACTCAGTTTGTATATTTTGCTTATTTTTTTCATAGTTCCACACAACTTCTTCCTGTTTTCTCAATTGATCTGTGTTCAGTTTTTCAAGGCCTATCGACTGTGCCAACTTATAACTAAGTCTGAGGGGGTGCGATGGGGAGGTTCCCTTGTAAGTGACATTTTTAATAACTTGTTTACTTTGTTCACATTTGCTATTTTCACAGTCAACTGAATTTTCCCTTACAGATAACACTGTGCACACAGCTATATAGGGTCAATTACATGATCTCACAATAAGAACAACATATTCGGACAGAACTGTATTACATGAACGCAAAGAGTATAAACAGAAATACTACACCGTTGTTTGAAAAACAGATGCTCAACAGGTGGTGAATACGTTAGATTTTTTGTTCTGTTCCTATAGCCCTGCTGTTGTGAAATATGCCAATATTGAAATAATGCCTCTTAGTTTCAGAATCTAAGGGCATAATTATTTCACATTGTATATAACTATTTATAATGATAATTAATTTCATTATTTCAGTGTTTGATTTAATTAAGCATTAATTTACATTTAGGAATGCTTTAGCATTAGCTTGCAGAAAGATTATGGAACTAGTTTGCACCCCGATGTATTCTAACGTGATCACTAAATGGCAGATCATGCTTCTATAGTTCTACACTGTAATGCTCTCTGGCAGAAGGAACATAAAGCTCTGAGCCAGAACAGCTGTGGCTCCATTCACCGCCATAAGAAGCGTATAGAAACAGACCGCCGATCCTTTCGCACAGTGCTTATTAGAGCAGGTGGTACCAGTGTGCAGTTGACTCAAAGCTTCAGAAAACCACTGTGAGAGCGCGCGCAGCGAAACGTACCTTTTCAAATCAGAATATACATACTCTGGAACAATGTTCTGCGCGCAATTCGTATAGATTTCTCTTTCTTTCTTTTTCATACAAGTGGGGCCACATCACAGTGACACTACCTCAGAAGCCGCCCCTGTTTGTATCACTGTGTGTTTACCATGCAATGTGACCAGCAAGGATCTGTGAAGGCTATTTGGCATGGTTTACATTTACGCTTGCACAGATGTAAGTATTGCTTTGTGTACTAGCATGATGTGGTGGGAAAGATATGTCTTTTTAGGGGAGTTCACAGCTTATTTAAATGCGTTTATTTTGAACCAGGTGTAGGTGGTACCGAGTGATAACAGCTCTCTGTTGTCAGGATGGTGTTGTGGAACCTGTAGGGTATCTTTCAGTGCTAATAAAACACGGTTAGCGAGTTAATATTTATTCATTCAGATATACAGTTTTGTGTCTTCTTGTCAGCCTCATCTGATGCCTCGTGTCAATGACGCAGATGAATTCTGTTGACTCCTGTTGTAGGCTCAGGTGCTAAGCCTCCCGCTCCAACAATCTGGCCGAAGTCTTGTGGTCTGAAATCCGCTGTCTGCAGGTGAAGCCATAGCAAGAGATTATGTCCTCACACTGTCGTTACTGTCCTCACTCCCGCTCCAGAAAATGATGATGATTCACGGTAAATGATTGGTATGTATCACACTGTCGAAAACCGTGTAGTTGGCTGATCCAGACCCCAACAGACAGGTAGGCCAAGACACCCAGAAGTGCCTTTAGCAAGGATCAGGAAACAGGCACTAGACAGCCATCTTATCCAGCAGTGATGACGAAATTAGTGCGGCAAGCACTGCAAGATGTACTGGCGTTGGAAGACCCTTACTTGCATGCTATCATCTTGGAAACAGCAAGCATTGTGTTCATGAGAGGTGCTGGAACATCTAATACGTGGGTGTCACTACACCGTAATAATCATTAAATCTAGGGCTTCGGTACAAAAGCCATCAATCTTGATGACCAATTGAATTCAGAGCTGGAGAACTGCAGTATTTATGAAGACAGGTGGGAGATAATGACATGAGACTCTTGTCTGTTATGACTGAATGTGATCTGCTTCTTTACTAATGGTGAGGAGTCCTTATTCTCTTGTGTTTGTTTGATGATTTGTTACAGGCCATTAACAGCACTGGAACTGTCAACTCTGTGAAGTGTGTTATTGCATCTAAAGTATAGTTTATTGCTCCATGTAACAAGAGCTAATAAATCTCTCGACTCTTCGTCAGTAAAAAAGACACACACACACCATTCATACACACAAGCAAACACACCTCATGCACACATGACTGCCAACTAAAAAACTGAAATAACTGATGTAAAATTATGCTGGCGTGGCATTGGACATCACTTAGCTTATACAAACTTTGCATGGTTAAGTTTCCTGACACCAAGTTCGTGCTCTAACACAACACATCTGAACTGATAAACAGGTCACGATTCGTACCATATCTCCTGCCGCTGCCAAGTTCTACTCAGCTTGGCGGCTGATGGGAGTAATGAGGATTGTTTGTTCGAATAAAGGTATCATGACCAATCACAGTCATTTCCAAACTGTCTGCTGCGCATGAGCAGCTTTGTGGATGTTCTGATCATCATGACATCTTTGTCGAACCTTATTTAGCATGTTTTGTCGTTTGGCCACTTGTAGCATTAGCTGACACCTTTGCCCAGTTTTTGATTTAAACTCGGTGCTCGTAATGTTTTTTTTTTTTTTGTACTTAGGAAGACATGTTTCAAGATTTTATTCTTCTTGTCAAGCGCAATATTTATGTAAGTATTTTATGTGACATTTCACAAACTAACAATTTGAGTGAGATATTGTGTGTGAGTGGTTTTCTGTGTAATTGGGGGACACAGTACCAGATAACTTCAAAAAGACAACTACATTGCAAGAGACACAGAACAACACATATGCCAGTACTGCACAGAATACTTAAGTAAATATTTTCACTAGGCAGTGAGAATGAATTCTCGAAATAGGTCTTGCTAAGCATGAAAAAATAAGTAACTGTTGCAGTGTTTCATTATTCAAATAATGAATGAGAGCTACATGCTTTCCAAAAACATTGATTATGATGTATGGAATTAAGTCAAACATTTCTATTTCCCAGACAGTTACTAGTTCTAGTTATATCAGTGGTTTTTATTGTATAATAAACCTTTACATGTAACTTTTACCACTTAAAATGTTTTTTCCTCATTTTACATTTTCCAACATTTATTGGTCAAATAATAGGGAAGTGCAGTGTCTGCAAAAGAGATTGGTTGCAAAATATTTGTGTGACCCACCTTAAAATATTGCTCAGGTGAGTGGAACCTATTCTAAGCAAGACTAACAGGTGATATGGAATGTATACAAAGTATGGCAGCACAAAGTTTATTTGACCAATAGGAGATCTTCATGTTGATACTGAAAGAACTTAACTGGCAAACACTTGAAGGCAGATGCAAGCTATCTGTGAGAGCTTACTAAGTAAGTTTCAAGAACCAATTTTAAGTGATGAATCTACGAATATACTACAATTCTCTATGTATCACTCCTGTAGAGAACACAAAGACCATCCTAATTACAGTGTGCACAGATGCATTTAAGCAATCATTCTTCCCACATTCCATACATGAATGGAATGGGAAAAAGACCTAATAACTTGTACGATGGGAAGTACCCTCTACCATACAATTCACAGTGGTTTTCAGAGTATTGCTGTAGGTAAGTGTACCTTTCGTGAAATACTCTCATTGGGAACAGATTTGCCAGTCTACTTCTTCAGATATGATTTCATAATGTTGTTGTCTAGTTTGGGAAAGGGGAATACTAAGTGCCAATATTGCTGCAATGGTGTCGCCATAAAAAAATTTATTTCTACTTTTTTAACTTACAGATACCAATGCCTCAGTAATACACAATTGTCGTTGTACTGTTACCATGTTGTAGTTCCTTATTCTTGGCATGGCTGGCACTTTATATATTTTTGTTGGTGCTTTTTATCAACTGGATTGAGACGTTAGAAATGCTCCACCTTACAGTAGATTTGTCGTCCTGAATACTATCACTGATACAGTCCTCTAGTGCTCATAATCTATTTTGGCATCTTGGATGCAGACAAAAAAAAATAAATAAATAAGCAGAAGGACACCATAAGTCATACAAACTGAACTCAATACTGTTTGAGATGTACTGAACCTCATGGAGTGGGCACGAGACTGCAACCACATGTTTAATCAGCATAGCAACCATTGCCATACTGAAGTATTTCAGTAATCTAACTTGCATGTCTGCCCTACTTTTTGAAAATCAAAATACTGGACAAACTTTTGAATGCATGTCTTCTGTGAGAAACTCTTTCAGGCCAAAATTCAAATATTGAGACTTGGTCTCAAAAATAGGGTAAACAAAATACATTATGAAAGGATTACAGGCGGAGAAGAAGAAAAATATGCTAGAAAATGTGTTTATGCCGCAAAGAGGTTCAACTGAATCACAGTTGGGAGCATTTATTTCGTGTTTTCTTTGCAGTATAAGTCATATAAAACCATTTGTATAGCAAAAAATGTAAAAACATGTAAAAGCCCTGGATCATTGCACAGTATCGATCAGTTGATCCATCAGGTCTATTTTTAATATGAAGTGCCCATCGATTATTGATAACACCTCTTTTTTTGTACAGGTATTTTCTTCAGAGGACTTCATTTCTTAGCTTTTATCGCATTAAACCGTTTATTGGAATTACTACTTTCCGTAGCTTTGTTGAAGTTTGGTGGTTCAAGCTTCGTTTTTGTCAGGCAAACTAATGTGTTTGCTTCTTGAGACTCCTGAAGGTGTTATCCCAATTATAGTTACTAAATTTCACTTGGGGACGTATTTTATGAACTGGTCGACGATTTGGCAACTTATTCCAATATTCTTGGTCACTAGTCACAAGCTGATCAACAGTAGATCCACTTTGTTCTCCAGTTTCTTCAGGTATGGAATAAAATTCCAATTATATCAAATTTCCAGTTGCACATAGCTTTTCTGGTTGAAAATCAACATTGCACAATTTTGTCACCCAATGTTTCGATGGAATCCACATTTTGTAACGATTGTTGTCAGTCACGTAGCCAATGAAATGGGCAGGCATAGCTTTGTCATCAAACTTTGAATGAAATTCTTTTGCAAATAAACATAGCATTTGGATCCAAAAATTTGTAGATAGCTGAAACACTTGAACATTTTGCCAGACCACAATTCGAAAGGTGTATTACCTTCAGCATGTGACTTCCCAGTACAATTGAGTAGAAGAGCAACTGTGTCACTTGCACGAGTCCAAAATGATCTAGGTAATGTGCTAGATGTTAACATTGAGTGAGCTAATTCAGCTATATTTTTATTTGCTTGTTCAGCAGCATCATTTTGCTCACACCCAAACCTCCAGATGTCAGCCAATCAGATTAGTACCAAGCATTGTGTGTTGATAAAGTATCTACCAAAACACCGATTTAGTTCATGCTGTGTGCTGTTGTCAGGCAGAAGGTGGGCAAACAGTAATTAAAAGTAACACCAGAACTATGGAGTATAGGCAAAACGTATAAAGATCTCTGGCAGGTGAGTTGGTAGGGTGTCAGATTGTCATTCTAAAGATCCTGAGTTGAAAACTCGCTGATTGTAGTGTTTTTTTCCCAGTCTGTTTTTGCTTCGTTGGTTGAAAGTAACAAACCTAAGAGTACACTTATATAGGTAGGTGTGGTGTTATCTATACAAATGTGTGCTATAGGTTTGCTACTTTCAACTAACAAAGTGAAAGCAGACTGCCAAAAGAACATTGCTATAAACTCAGAAACGTCCTTTTACATGGCAGAAAAATGTTCTCCCATATAACAATTTCACACGTAATCTGTTACTTTTTAATTATCATTTATGCATCTTCTAGTGGACAACAGTACACAGCACAAACTAAGCTGTTGTTTTGGTTGATACTCGATTGATGCACAACATTTGGTACTGATCTGAGTGTCTTGACATCTGGACACGTAAAATAAAACTTAAAACCATGCTCTTGTAGCACTGCAGCTACCATGTTACAATTACTCTCTCCTCCACCATCAGACCAAAGTACTTATACCTTATGACCAACAGCATCACACTCCTTCAAAAATGTTTTCAAATTGTCAGCTGCTTTAGATTTATTTTGCATGAAATATATCCAAATGAAGCAATCATCTCTCAAAATAAGATAGTAACGAAAACCATTTATAGAGTTAGCAGACATTGGTCTATTAACGTCTGCATTGATCAGCTCACTGAAAGTTTGTGGACAATCTCTGGTGTGGCGAAGTGGTTTGCGGTGGGATTCCCAAGAACACATCCATCACAAAATGATGTAGTATCAGAACACTTAAATGATATACCAGACTAAGAGAGCAAATTTTGTACATGACGTTTATCTTGATGACAGTCTCTCATGCCAGCATTGCAGTTGTTCTTCTGAAGTTCATAAATTAATCATTACTTGTGAATCTGGAGGACAGACTCACATGTTTGTAATAAAGGCTGGACACATAACTCTTCCTGTTATGACTGTTTCACTATGTTGTTATCGTAATTCACATTATATCCACGTTGTGCAGCTTGATGCACAGAGAAAAGTTGGTGTCTGATATTGGGTACATACCAGTCACTTTCAAGCAAAGCAGTTGTCCCTCATTTGTTGAGGAATGTTTGAGTATGAATACTGCTAGCCCTATGTGCAAAAATAATTTCTTTGCCAGCTGTCTGTTACACATTGCGGAATCTGAAACTTTTCAAATGTATTGAAATGGTGTTCATTTGGTGAAATGTTCGAAATCCAAGCATCTGCACTATCACAATTAACATGAAGCAACAAGCTAGTACCTGTTTGGTTTGCTGCTCATTTTAAACAGGAAATCAAATTGTTATTGTTGTTAGCTGTCGTTTTTACTTCTGTGGCCATGTGCTTTCGACAGTTCGCGACAATATGTTCAGCTTTCTTGCAATACAGACATGTACAACTTTCTTTCTTTCTTTGAATGTCATAACTCAACTGAAGCATCATGCCTGCCATTCCACAAATCTTTCAGTCTCACGAATATCCTAGTAAATAAAAAAATAGTCTAGTGAATGAATACTATAATTATCACAATCTGAAACGTTCAAACCTGGTCCCATAATTTGTTGTGGTCAACTTAGGCTATAATTCATACAGTAAAAACACGAAAACAAAAGGAAACTCTTAGGAGCAAAGAATGCCACACAACACAAAACTAAGCACTGCCGTAGGAAAGGACAGGAGCCGCCACTGCAAAAAAAGAAAAAAAAATTCTTTCAAGAAAATTATTTAAAAGTATATTTCATAGATTTTTTAACAGGGTCAGGCCTGAAACTTTTTTGTGGCTACTTAAGTCACCATTTGCCTTCCAAACAAACTATCATATGGCCACCCTTGCATCTAGATGTATACCATACTTTTTGTGTGTGTTTCTTGTTTAGGCAGGAAAGTAATGAGGGCATAGTCATTAACATTTTCAATTTCTTTCATTGTGTTATATAATTTTTGAGTGCTGTAGCAAATATTTCCTTTGTATTTTACAGGCAGCAAGAACTTTTTCAAGTACTGAAGGCATACTCAATCATGAACAAAACTGTTGGCTACTGCCAGGCACAGGCTCCGATTGCAGCTTTCCTGCTAATGCACATGCCAGCTGAACAAGCATTTTGGTGCCTAGTCTCCATTTGCGACAAGTACCTTGTGGGCTACTACAGTCAAGGAATGGTATGTATAGTGCTACTGAGACTTCTGGCATAGAAAAGAGTTAACAAAAACTAAAAGCATGTTGGAAATAAAGATTGGGGGACTTAGATTCACACACTGTGAATAGGTTAGCAGATTATAGTAATGCGCCTATGAAACCACCTGGAGAAAATTATTGTTTCATTAGATTTTTGAAAAAAGGGAGAGGGTTATTTTGGAGTCAGTCCCAAAGAAGAACATGAGAGGCACTGATAAGAGATGGAAAAGCAAGGTGTTGAAGATAATGAAGTAAGTTTGGAAAGATCTTCTGTTAATCAGTAATTGAAGTGAAAAAGGATAATCTGTATCGTCACAAAACAAGCTCTTGTGTTACGCAACATCGACAATTAAATATGAAAAAGCACATGTATTTACTGTAAAAATAACAACTTTATAAGTTGTGGATGTGTCTCAGTAGAACTTTTGACCATGCCTGTCAATTAAAATTACTTTCATTGATTTGTAGAAAGTTTCATTTACATTTATACTCCGCAAACCACCCAACAGTGTGTTTCACAATGGAAAAGTGGACTGTAGGTAAAGAGGGAGAAATTTTGAAGAATATGTTGACATAGAATCTTTGTAGAATGGAAATTGGAAGAACCAGATAGGAAATGACTTTGATAGTCCTGTAAACACAGCATGGCAGATAATCCATAACGTTGACCAACTACAGAGTTTAGTGTTACATTCATTTCTTTAGGCAATAGCGTGGGATTTGCCAGCGGGGAGGGGGAGTGTGGAATGGAAAATAAAGTGGATTAGAATAAATTTAGTACTAGCTAAGATCACAATTTTCCTCTAGCACACCAGTGATTTGGGTTTTGTGAAAGGAAATTCTGCATTAATGTCAAATCATAATAAAAATTTCCATGCTAGTGTCAAAGATATTATCTTTACATAATTCAAATTTCACTTGAAGCTGTACACTATAGAAATGAGTAGATGTGCCTTTTAGGTGATTTTGTGTCCAAGAGATGCTATAGCTACAACTATTAAATGTTTTCATAGTGGAAAAACCTTTGTGGATCATTAATCTCATTTATGGTTAAATTTTCACTGCTAAATTTTGGCAGTACCTTTTCTATCTGTACCATGACACAATTTTTAGTTTTGTAGTAGGCAGGTCCTTCAGTCCACTTATACTGTGTTGTATTGTGATCACTTTATTTGTTCTGCTTATGCTTTTGGAACTATAAGGACCATCCACAAAAGAGACGTAAAGGTAGTAAGGTTGTGGAACAGAGCAAGTTTTGTGATGCCATGAGATAGATTTTCACATTACAAATCATTCACGAATGTGAACAGTGCTTGAAGTCTTGTTGGATTTTAGCAATGTGCTTTAAAACAGAAATCAGTACAGTGTGAAATGCCTTTCAGCTTTATGGGCTGAACTGAGCAGATACTATATTGTGATCCAACTGACATGCAGTATTTGGTGCTTTTTAGAATTTGTAAACAATGAAAATGTAGTGTTTCAAGGCACTGGACATTATAGAGACATCAAAACCACATTGTGTTAGATTCAGTTTGTTATGAGGGTGACAGATGGTATAGGATGTAAAGATAAACATCTCCAAATGCTTTACTCAACCAATGGTCATGTGTATCTCCACTGCTCACAGAACAGTGAAAGCTTGGTTTTTTGTAAGCTTGGAAGACATGGACATGAAACTTTGATGGCACCTCTGTTATGTACATGTATAGTACATGATGTCTCAGATTTACTGACCATGATTGATTAATGTTGTGCTTCTGAGTGTTCTGTCAAATAGTAGTTTCCATTGTATGCACTAACTGACAGGGCTTGTTTCACGATCGAGAAGGTTGACATGATAAAATGTATCAAATGAACAATTTTGTATGACTGACGTAACACTGCCTTTGAAAATGGTGTAAAGTCAAAGTTGTTGGAAAAATAAGTGTGCTCAACACATAAGAAAAGTTATCAAAAGTACATCCACATGGCTGCATCGTCTCTCAGCATTTTCATGCATATTGCAGTTGTTGTAAAGATACTGTGCATAAAAAGGAAACAACTCATCAGAACACATTAATGTGTAGCATGTTTGGTAGAGAGTTGTTTTCTTGATTTGGGGATCTAAGTTTGATTCCCAGTCACACACAAAATTTTGAACTCCTCGTGATTGTTTTAAGTTCTCTGTGTGTTCAAATAAATTATCTGTAGTAGTTTATCTAGAAGGAAATTGAAAATGTTTGTAGTTCTGTTTTCCAATTTGTTAAGTACCTTTGAACCCATAGACACCTCAACAATATTCTTAGTTTTTCTTCATGCATTTTTGAAAGTCACTAATGAAGTTAAATCATCCATTTCTATGTGTACAGTTTTTGGAAGTAAAATGTGTGTGTATGGTGTACAGTGCACCACTGGAGCATGTTATGGCTGCAGATCACAGGGGTGGACATGTCACTTGTGACCATTTCTGAGCACTCACCATCCATGTTGGGAATTGTGTCCATGTTTCTGTTTCATTCTGTGTGAGGACAGCTTTAAAATTTAAGGTGATTTTCTCATGTTCATGTGTTAATAAAAGAATGTATTAATGTGGTTTCTGGTATTTTCATAGCGGAATTTTTTTTTTATTTATATTTTTTTTTTATTTATATTTTTTTTTTTTTTTTTTTTTTTTTTTTTTTTTTTTTTTTTTTTTTTGAGACCTTCCAGATTTATGATTTTGTATTAATGCACACTTTTAGAGATTGATCTAGTTGTTAAACGATGAGCACATAGATTAATTTTATTTTCGTAATTCTTTGACGTGGCACTTCCATATCTTTACATCTTATTCTTGCCGTAACTTGGTTTAATAATGAAGTATGCTTACAAGCGCTTTGAATAACATGTTGATACTTTCTTGAAATGTCTGTTTAGTGACATGAAGCATGATTAGTGACATGAAGGAGATACATTTTTTATGTAGTCCAACAAACAGGTCTATAAAGTTATGAACTGGCAATATTGAGAAGGTAGACTACAACTTACCGCCTAGGTAAAGTGATTTGTGGTGGGTAAGAATGTAAAAATTTGTGATAACTGCATCTGTAGGCCTGTAAATTTTATTATTCCTTGCAAACAACAAATATGTATATACACTTCTTGGATGAGGAGTTGAGGAAACCAGGAGAGTTTGAAGAGAGAAGTACTGCTGTCCAGGGAATAAGTATACAGTGGAAGTAACAACAGAGGGAAAGAAACCTAAAAACAAACCAAAGTTGAATAAGTTATGTGAAATTAAATAAATAATGAAGCAAGAGCAGAGCATTTGCAAAGTCAGAAACCAAGCAGAGGGAACATTTTAGGACATGGATAGATGAGTCTAGGGCAGTATAGTGGACAGGAGGTATAGTTGGGACGGTGGAATTTGCTTAGATGATTGTTGGAACCAAGGGATACACAGGATGAGAGTTCGGAAGAGCTAATATATGGGGAGTGCCCAGGTGCTATTAGCCATAAAGTAAGAGTTGAGAGTGGCTCTCTGGTGTGGTCTGATACATCCAGGCAACATTTTTTGACTGGCAATTAATTGGAATGGACAACAGGATCATTGTGCATGGTGATTTCAATAGGTCCTTTTCATTTGCTAGAGTAATAAATAATTGTTATGAGACAAATTTAAGAAGTAGTGGGTAGATGGCATGGGCTGGACTTGTAAGTTGTTCAAATGTACATGATCAATGGACCATTGGGTTGGAAGCAAAAAGGGTATAAGCATGAACCAGTAATATTGTACGGTATGGTGGAGGAGAGGCAGATTAACAATTTTAAGGATGCAAGAAATATATTAGGCAGAATATTCTTATCCTTTCAGAGTGTGACAAAATGTATACGAAGACCAAGGACACAGATGAATAGCGCGACTGCAGGGACTTATCCTTTGCACGCTTCGCATGAGACCCACATTCTCAACTGTCCACAATCTACATATGTAATGTTCCTAATAGACCTTTGCCCATCTACTCATTATTCGCGCACACTAAGGTGACGATTTCCGTAAGAGTTCGAGCAACCTGTGCACATTCTCGCAGACGAAGGTCAATGGCCAGAAAGCGCACAGGTTGCCCAAACTCTTACGAGAATCGTCATCTTAGTGTGCACGAGTAATGGGTAGATGGGCAAACACCTATTAGGAACATTACATATGTAGATTGTGGACAGTTGGGAATGTGGGTCTCACGGGAAGTGTACAAGTGATAAGTCCCTGCAGTCGCGCTGTTCATCTGTGTCCTCGGTGGCTCAGATGGGTAGTGTGGTTTGTGGGATTAAAGGGACCAGACTGCTACGGTCATCGGTCCAGATGGGTAGTGTGTCTGCCATGTAAGCAGGAGATCCTGCGTTCGAGTCCTGGTCAGGGCACACATTTTCAGCTCTCCCCATCGAGGTATATCAACAACACCTGTCGGCAGCTGAGGGTTTCAGTTAATTATCATGTGACCAAATGTAATTCAATTTCTGCAGGATGGTACATTTAAGTTGTTGAAGTCAAAGGTGGTATTACATTTTGGCTCTTACCGTCTGAGGCAGTGCAGTGTTTTAGACTCCGAACTCGTATTCAGGAGCAGCAGGGTTCAAATCCCAATCCAATATTTTCAGTGAATACCCTAAATTTATAATTTTAAAAAGAACACAGCTTGTTTTTTTCCAATTCTCTTGAAATTCATCTTTTGCTTTATATGTGATAACCATGTTGTCGACAGGACAGTAGACCTTAATTTTTCGTCCTTTAATTTTGACTACTGCAGTAAATGTGAGAATTAGTAGATATAACAAGTTTGTTGGAGATAGAGAGGATCCATTCTGTGTGTATAACCTTTTCAAACTCATTATAGTGGGATAGTGACTTTGTGTACAGTGTATGAAAGTATCCAGACAATAAGGAAGAAATTTTCATTGATGGGGAGTTTGCAATTGTTGAGGTGGAGAGACTGCCAAAAATATGTCGGGACCACGTCAGAACTTGAGAATTTTGGGTCAGTGGCTATATCTATTTTGATACCATCCTTTGGTTTTCATTTTTAATGTTACACTAGAAAGCATCAGGAAATATGCTTATCAGAATAGAACTACACATGACATTGTTCAACAAAGTCTTGTGTTTTATTACATAGACCACTTATTGTGAGAAAAACCATTTGGTAGCAGTGGTGGAGTCAGAAAGCTTAATACTGACTACTGTAGGATTACAATATGTATTACAGGATTATAGTATATACATTACAGGTATTAAAGCAAAGAATTAAAAGCTGTATGATTATGAATGATAACCCGTTGCTTTTTCCAGGAAACATTGCAGCTAGATGGTGACATTTTGTTTGGACTACTTAAAAAAGTTTCTCCAAGTGTTTATAAACACATAGTAAGTATGGTATAGCAGTTTTTAGTCATAGCAATGGTGTAGTCTGATAATACATGTTATTTACTTATTTTCAATTTTTTTTACAGAAAAAGCAAAAAATTGAACCTATTTTATACATGACTGAATGGTTTCTTTGTGTGTTTACAAGAACACTTCCATGGGACACAATCCTTAGGGTGTGGGATATGTTCTTGTGTGAAGGTAAGCAAACAAAATGCTGCACCACTTAGAAAATAATTATTAATTTGTTTCCATAATGTCACCTTAAAACATGCTATATGCCTTTATTTAGTTCATTATAGCATCCCTAATTTTAACTTACACTTTGCTTGAAAATAATAGGATAGGCTACAGAAATTTCGAGCAATATTTGTTATAGATCTCTATGGAATAACAGTAGTGATATACAAAGTTCCTTGTCTTCCAGCAGGCACCTCCCCTACTAGCAGGTAGGGAATTCTCGCCCAATATGGTGGGTACCAGGGAAATAGAATACAGAGGGTGGACCAAAAGAAGCAACTGCTGTTTTCTATTATTATGTCGGTTTATGCGAGCCTAAAGGAAGAAAGCCTTGAGAGTAAATTAAATGGTCCTCCAGGTTTGGGATTGTGTAGCAGGCCAGCTTCTCGGCACCTAAAAAAATGAAATGCTTAAAAACCCAATAAAATGCGTTGGAAAAGCTGGAACTTTGGATGACAGTCTAATGATGGAAAAATGAGATTTGGATGCTGGCATATGTGAGGTATTTTTGTTAAACTGAATGAGTTAACCACAGAACGTAGTACACTCAAAATTGATGTTACTATATTTTCTTAAACAAAGTTGAAAGATAAAGGAGAGAAAGAGCTTGGTAAATACACTCCTGGAAATGGAAAAAAGAACACATTGACACCGGTGTGTCAGACCCACCATACTTGCTCCGGACACTGCGAGAGGGCTGTACAAGCAATGATCACACGCACGGCACAGCGGACACACCAGGAACCGCGGTGTTGGCCGTCGAATGGCGCTAGCTGCGCAGCATTTGTGCACCGCCGCCGTCAGTGTCAGCCAGTTTGCCGTGGCATACGGAGCTCCATCGCAGTCTTTAACACTGGTAGCATGCCGCGACAGCGTGGATGTGAACCGTATGTGCAGTTGACGGACTTTGAGCGAGGGCGTATAGTGGGCACGCGGGAGGCCGGGTGGACGTACCGCCGAATTGCTCAACACGTGGGGCGTGAGGTCTTCACAGTACATCGATGTTGTCGCCAGTGGTTGGCGGAAGGTGTACGTGCCCGTCGACCTGGGACCGGACCGCAGCGACGCACGGATGCACGCCAAGACCGTAGGATCCTACGCAGTGCCGTAGAGGACCGCACCGCCACTTCCCAGCAAATTAGGGACACTGTTGCTCCTGGGGTATCGGCGAGGACCATTCGCAACCGTCTCCATGAAGCTGGGCTACGGTCCCGCACACCGTTAGGCCGTCTTCCGCTCACGCCCCAACATCGTGCAGCCCGCCTCCAGTGGTGTCGCGACAGGCGTGAATGGAGGGACGAATGGAGACGTGTCGTCTTCAGCGATGAGAGTCGCTTCTGCCTTGGTGCCAATGATGGTCGTATGCGTGTTTGGCGCCGTGCAAGTGAGCGCCACAATCAGGACTGCATACGACCGAGGCACACAGGGCCAACACCCGGCATCATGGTGTGGGGAGCGATCTCCTACACTGGCCGTACACCACTGGTGATCGTCGAGGGGACACTGAATAGTGCACGGTACATCCAAACCGTCATCGAACCCATCGTTCTACCATTCCTAGACCGGCAAGGGAACTTGCTGTTCCAACAGGACAATGCACGTCCGCATGTATCCCGTGCCACCCAACGTGCTCTAGAAGGTGTAAGTCAACTACCCTGGCCAGCAAGATCTCCGGATCTGTCCCCCATTGAGCATGTTTGGGACTGGATGAAGCGTCGTCTCACGCAGTCTGCACGTCCAGCACGAACGCTGGTCCAACTGAGGCGCCAGGTGGAAATGGCATGGCAAGCCGTTCCACAGGACTACATCCAGCATCTCTACGATCGTCTCCATGGGAGAATAGCAGCCTGCATTGCTGCGAAAGGTGGATATACACTGTACTAGTGCCGACATTGTGCATACTCTGTTGCCTGTGTCTATGTGCCTGTGGTTCTGTCAGTGTGATCATGTGATGTATCTGACCCCAGGAATGAGTCAATAAAGTTTCCCCTTCCTGGGACAATGAATTCACGGTGTTCTTATTTCAATTTCCAGGAGTGTATATATACATTCGGAATGGTATAACCAAAGCAGGAGTTTCTATTATGATAGAGAAAATTATAGAAGAAAAGAATCGGAAATCGGTAATTTATTAGCAATGTGTTGATATAGTTCAAATGACACTATTTGCTGGGAAAGTTGGGATTATTGCAGTATGTGCACCCAAGAGTGATATAAATGACCAGAAGAATGGGACAACTCTCAGAGAGACACAGAGAAACTAAAAATCCCAGGAAGCAAAGAGCTGATTATTATGGAGAATGCAAGAGTAAGAATGAGGAATCGTGTAGGATAGTGGGAAAATGCGAATAACAGTATATAATGACAATAGAGAACGACTGATCAAAAAATTTTCTACACAGTTTTTTTTAATACAAGTATTCGGTAGCAGAATACCGGACAGTGTGAATCTATAATGGATTATATATCCATTTGAGGAAGAAGTACTTGTGAGGTAGCTGAAATGAGACTTTATGGAGAATACTAGTGAAGATGAATCTTCCTCAGTAACTGTTTACTGAGAGAGAAGTGTTTCTGGCTTTGGAAAACAGCAACAAGATTTGTACCTTTCTTAAAAGTCCTTAAAAGCTCTTAATTTTTGTACTAAGTAGAAGTGCTTATTTTGTCTTTTTTTTTTGTTGCAGTCCTGAAAGGTCATTATTTTCATCTTGGCAATTGTATTCATACTTAAAAAAAGTAACTTGTGAAGTTAAAAAAGCGAAAAAAGGATGGATGCATGTGTCGAAGGCCAAAGCAGTTATGATGGTCACTCAGCTGCATGACGTGTAGGCCGAGAGGGGCGGGCTGCCCCTCCCCCCGCCCGCCACCCCCCACCACAGGCATGTAGAACAGAGTGGGGGTATGATTACATGCGGTACTGGCAACTGACACTGCTTTCTGTATGTGAACTCATTACTGCAGTGCTTGTGCAGGAAAATACTATACATAGGCCGCAGTGGTACTATACATTGGCTGAAATGGCAAGGGGCACGGAAATCTTAACTAAATAGTACACCTGTGACAAGAAAATATATGTGGCAAAGTATCAATCTGCAATTTAGCGGCCATTCCTACATGTCACACACATTTGGTTTCTATTTAAAATTGTGATTAAAATGTCTGGAAAGTGTGCATTTAGCCAACTGTGGCAGCGACAGGACAATTATAAACAATGATATAGGGATGATGGGAGAAGTTCAATTAAAAGCCCATATGAAAAGTAAATGTTATTTCACATCATATACAACTTGATTAGAATGATTTGAATCGTTAATGAGTTGGTAATCCGTTTCATCTGTAACTACTTGCATAATAATGCTATTTAGTATCTGCGAAAGTGAGTGTTAAAATATATGGGAAAGGTGAGGTATAAATGAAGCAAACATTAACAATAAAACAAATGGTAAAAGATTAGTGTGCAATCACGATCACTCGAAACTGTGAAAATTTATCGGAAAGATGAGGTACTTTACAATCAAAAGAATAAAAATAAAAGTAATGAAGGTTGAGGTAAATTATTTGTGCACTGCACTTACCGTATTTACTCGAATCTAAGCCGCACTTTTTTTCCGGTTTTTGTAATCCAAAAAACCGCCTGCGGCTTAGAATCGAGTGCAAAGTAAGCGGAAGTTCTGAAAAATGTTGGTAGGTGCTGCCACAACAAAGTTCTGCCGTCGAATATATGTAGCACTACACAGGCATGCTTTGCAGGCACAAAGATAAATACTGGCTCCAAAACCTCTGCATCAGTAAATAAATTTAAAAAAAAAAGGGTGGAATACGAGCTTTTTTTCTCCGCCCCGAGTTTCGATCGTTGCATTTTCATACATTATCCAACGAAGTAAATACAAATTCCATATTGTTCATCTTCGAATGTAGCACCATTTCAATGTACTACGAAAATCCGACTGGCAAGACTGTTTGGGATGTTTGTCAATATGGCCCACTCTACGTTCTGAATTTTTTCCTACCTGTGAGAAGAGATGGTTGCTAATAGGAACTTTTATGTATTGTGAATCACATGCAGTATTCTCTTCACCATAAGAATAATACAAATATAAACATTTTGCCAGGTATTGTTTCGTGTTTGCTGCTATCTTATTTAAATCCTGTCTGCCTAATAAACTACGAAACTACAGTGAGACAACAGCAAACACAGAAGAATATACATATCATGTCATGTTTATATTCGTATTATTCTTATGCCTAATAGTGGTACAATCCAAAATGAAGCACGGCAATTGACTAGATTTTTAAATCTAATATACTCTAATTTCTGTGCAGAATGTTACGTACTACAGAGGCATCTGCAAAGATTTTCAAACGGAGAAAAATTTTCACTAAACTCTCGTTCAGAACATCTTCTATCATACGCAGTCTATTATTTGGTTCTTGTTGATCATTATCAAAGAAAGCAGCAGTGTAAGTAACAACAAATAGCAGTCTGTTGCCATTGTTTCGCTAATGAGACGATTCCTCTCTTTTGTTTTTTTTTATTTTAAGCAGCGGTAGCGTGCACAAAAGCAAGCCATGCCACGAGCGGCGACAGGTCGTAAACACGCATTGTCAGAATGCGACAAACAATGCATTACACAGTACAGTAATGCATTTTCAGCTGAGAGTGACATAAACACCTATAACAAAGAGAACGGCACTTATCAGATCAAAGAAAAATAAGCAATCAATTCAAACCAGGCGAAGCACGTGAAAAAGGAAGGGTACCCGTATAAATACGGACGGAGCGCCTGAAGCATAGCAATGGCTACCTGGTAAAGCTTAACTGCTAAGCTTACGACTCGAACCAAACTACTGTAGCTGTATCGTCATTCATTCGACCTAAATTGTGACTCATATTACAATGGATCAACTTTGTTTCGATTTGGAGGTGCGGCCTAAAACTGTGTATGTGCGGATGGGTATGAGTGTGTGTGCGAGTGTATACCTGTCCTGTTTCCCCCCTAAGGTAAGTCTTTCTGCTGTTTGTTTGTGTGTCTATCGACGTGCCAGTGCTTTCGTTTGCTTTTTATATATATATATATATATATATATATATATATATATATATATATATATATATGGGGGGGGGGGGGGGATGACCTCACAAAATTAGTAAACCATTGTCTCCTCAGTTTTCATATACTGAAGAAAGAGGATATGAAGTAAATGGATTCCTCAGATAAGCTTGGCACTTATGAAGTGAAACCATCTTTCACTCTGTGAATTAAGTAAAATAGGTTTAGGCTCTATTGGAGACAATATTTTGTTTAGCATTGTTAAGGAGGAAAACATTACCAGGGAAGATGTCCTAACCTTAAAATGCAAAGCACAGTCATTTATTATGAAAATGGTTAAAAGTATTTTTGAAAAATCTCCATTGCATATTATTCCTTTGTACGTAATTAAGTGTGTCTGGATCCAAAAGTTATTCTTGAAAATGAAGATGGTTGCATGATCAACATGAAATTAATGCTGCAAGTCTGGTTGGAAGTGGCCACGTTTTGATGGGAAATTGTGATTCCCTCTTATTGGAGTTTGGAGATTTTGCATAGCAAATTCCATATCAAGAATGTAGAGACTTTGATGTTAAAATTTCAAGGTTACTTCCTGTACAAGAATTATGTATTCAAGAAGTTCAAAAAAAAAAAAAAAAAATGGAAGGTTTGGAAGAAGATTTTAATCTGTTCACATGGTCAGGCAGCAGTAGAGAGTAGATTCTCAATCAACAAGGCTCTAGAAGTAGAAAATTTGGAAGAAAGATCCTATGTTGCTATGCGGCAAGTTAAAGACCACCTTAAATTTCATGGGAGAGTGCAAAATGTACAACTTACTAAGGATATGTTGGCATCTGCATCTCCTGCAAGAAACACAATACATGGCTTATCGTGAGGAACAAAAACGAGTGCAGAAGACCGAGACACTACTGGAAAGAAAGTAAAATTGTAAGAGGAATTGGAAGGTTCACAGCAGAAAAGAATGCACCTCAGTTCTGACATTCCTTCATTGCACAAACCTGCTGATGAACTTTCAGAGGTTGCAGAAAAGGCAAGAATCATTTCGTGCTGCTTACAATAATGCAATAAGGAAAAAGACTTACGAAAAGAAAGAAGAGGTTCAAACATTAGACAGCCAAATTAAGGAAAAAATTGACAAACTTAAAACATGTTATGTTTTACTGTTTATAAGTTTTTCTTATTGACAATTCTCAATTTCGTTAAAATTCACACGTTGGAATTACTTTTAAGCTTTATTGTTGGATGAAAACTGCAGAGAGGGCTATAAAATGTGATGTACTTACTTTAACCACTTCAATAAGAAAAAACATTATCAAAGATCAAGCAAACATGTAATGAAGTAAATTGTTGTAACTTGTTAGAGAATTTGCCTTATATCTATTAAGCTGATACTGCTGAATTTTAATATAGTGATACTATATTGAAGTTATCATCTATTTGTGCATGTTAATTTTATTCTTGACATTGCTACAGCATTGAGTGCAACTATTGTCAGTAAAGAAGAGGTACTTAAAAGTCCTCGATTTTTATTTTGTAAATTCAGTACTAACCCTGTGTAAGTAAAAACTAGTGCTGTAAAAATGAACCACACTGAGAAGAATGAAAGTAAACATTATAATATCGACCATACAAAATGAAAGTATAAGAACATTGCTTGCTACCAGAATGAGAATGATTCATCCAGCATCATTTTGAAGAAAGAACAGAAGAAATGTATGAACAGATAAATACCATTGTTTAAAATAGCAGCAGAGGTATTGGGTGTACAGGAAAACAACCACAAGCAGAATGGTGGTCAGAAGACAGAGAGATAGCAAAACAGAAAAGGAACACACATTTTCAGTGTTTGCATTATAAATTGGAAGAAACTGAATCTATCTATAAGGAAAACAAGAATGAAATTGGAAAAAATAAAGATAGCAAAGAATGAAAGATGGGAAAGAACATGTACCAATGTCAATAATAAGCTGGGATTTGAGAGAGTGAAAGAAGTGTGGCCAGTATTAAAAGGAGCTTGACGACAGATAAAATCCAAAGCAAATCTACAGATTATAACACAAAAATAATGGGAAGAATATTTCAAAAAATTACTAGAGGAGGATAGAGAATAATAGATCTGCCTGGATAGTGGTCTGTTAGCATGCCACTTCCTGGAATCGGGGAGGTGCATCAGCCCTAGATTATATCCTGCACGGCGTGTTAACAATGAGGGCCAGTGTGGCAGCCAACCTGGATCTGATTTTTATGTGGTTTCCTACTCGGATTATGTGAATACCAGGCTGGTATCCATGTCCTGCCCCAGTCAAATGATTCACACACACAAATTCATGTGGGATCACACTGCATGCAGATAGAGAGCTTGCACAAAATCCACCCAAGGGAAGGACGGGGTGTGACAGGAAGGGCATCTGGCGGCCATCCGCTGCCACTAACATTACCAAATCCAGATTAACATGCTGATCCTGTGAAGATACATGGTAAAGCCAGCAGTGAGAAGAAGAAGAAAGAAGGATAGAGAAGACTGTATGGAGGAAGGAATAATAGGGATAAGTGAACACAAAGGCGATGAGTTCCAAATTTCTGAAAGTGAGTGCTTTATGTATTAAGAACAGGAAAGATGGGCAAATCACCTGGACCAGGTGATACCAATCTGGGACTTTGAAAATATAGTGGCAACAAAGTTTAGCATCACAGCTACTCAAACAAACATTAATGGAGACTTAATATCAAAGGAAAGAAGAAAAGTTATACTGCTACAATATTTAAGAAAGGAGATTGCAACATTTGATTGAACTATAAAGAAATTTTTGCTACACACTCATTAGTGAGAATTTTAAGAACAATAATACAGGGGGAGAGGGAGGGAGGAAACTAATTTTAGGACCCAAGAAGAACGATGTGGTTTGATAGGAGATCGTCTATAAACCATATTTTCATATTACGACAGATTTTGGGAAAGTATAGAGAAAAAGTAAGAAGTATTGGACTAGTTTTAGAAAGCATTAAATATGGCAGACATAGAGGCTCCCTTAATTAAAAATACTGTAAGACATGTATTAAGGGAATACAATGATCAGTCAGAACATTATGGCCACCTGCCTAATAGCTAGTATCTCCACCTTTGGCACAGATAACAGAGGTGATGCATCGTGGCATGTAAGCAGTGAGGTCCTGCTGGGTTTAGGTTGCTGGAAGGAGTTGGCATCACATCTCTTCACATAAGTCACCTAATTCTCGTAAATGCCTGGGAGGATTTGAGCTGTAACACCACCATCAATCGCACCCCTGATGTGTTTGATCAGGTTCAGATCTGGTGAGATGGGGGCCAGCACATCAATTGGAACTTGCTGCTGTGTTCCTCGAGCCACTCCATCACACTTCTGACCTTGTGACATGGCGCATCATCTTGTTGAAAAATGCCACTGCAACCAGTCTACAATTGTCCTGGTGCCTTGCATGAGCTCCATTGGACCCTTGTATGCCCATGTGAATGTTCCCCAGAGCACAATGGAGCTGCCACCAGCTTGTCTCTGACCCACAGTGCATGTGTAAAGGAGCTTTTCCCCTGGAAAATGACGTATTCGCACCCTCTCATTGGCATGCTGAAGAAGGTCTCGGGATTGAGCAGCCCATGCAATGCTCTGCCACTACCCCCAGAGCAAGTGCCGATGGTCACGTGCCCATTTCGGTCGTAGTTGCCAATGTCATGGTGTTAACATTGGTACATGCATGACGTGTCAGCTGCAGTGGCCCCTCATCAGGAGTGTTTGGTGCATGTGTGTTCAGACACACTTGTACTCTGCCCAGCTTTAAAAACTGATGTTAGTTCCATCACAGTTTGCCGCCCGTCCTGTTTTACCAGTCTGCCCAGCCTACGATGTCTGACATCTGTAATGAGGGGTGGCTGCCCAACCCCATGATGTCTGGACATGGTTTCACCTTGGTTTGGCCATGTATTGAAGACTCTAACCACAGCATTCCTCGAACACCCAACAAGCAGTGCAGTTTCAGAAATGCTCATACTGAGCTGCGGCCCCTTACAATCTGCCCTCAGTCAAACTTGGGTGGATCGTGTGCCTTCCCCATTCTACATACAGACAGCACTCTCACTGATACTGCACAACCGTGAGCGTGTCTTGCTAGCAGTCATTCCTTGTTTGGTGTCACGGCTATCAGCTGAACAGGTTTGTATTGATAGTAGGTCAGTGATCATAATGTTCTGGCTTATCAGTGTATATGCCTAATAAGAAGTGGTAATATACTTTCATAGTAATTTAGAACATGCTAGGACTTCTTACAAGCTCATGTCACCAGTGCTATTAAATGTCAGTCAATGGATCTTCTCATTTTGCTGTCAGTCAGAAGCAAGATGGCATTCACTCAACAGAAGACTTTTTGTGTGCTGCAAATACGCAAAGAGTGAGTTAATGATTTCAGTAGAGCATTCTTTTTGTTGGCGTTTTGGTATTGATCAACTGCACTGAAAAACATTCGTCATTGGTATCGCCAATTTGAAGAGACAGGGTGCTTGTGCAAAGTTGAGAGTCCAGGTTGACCTCAGACTTCTGATGACACAGTGGAAAGAATTTGGCAAACTTTTGAATGGAGTACATGAAAGTCTACTTGCCACACAAGCAGAGATTTGACATAGCCTTACATAACTATCTGGCGAGTGTTACGACATCGGTTGGACTGTAAACAATACAGACTACAATTAGTGCAAGCTCTTTGAGTTGGTGATAAAAGGTAATAGATTGACTTCAGCAGTGCTTCACTAGAGAATGTGGAAGATGATACATTTTTACCACACTTAATTTTCAGTGATGAAGCAACATTTCCTGCTAGTGGTAAAGTAAACTGACGAAACATGCACATACAGAAACTTTAGAACCCTCACAACATTATTGACCATGAAAAAGACTCACCTAAACTGAACTGTATCCAGATGCTGCAAAATTTGCTTTTTCCATAACTTAAGGACTTTTATGACTTTAGTTTCCAACAGAATGGAGCTCCACTTCACTGGGACAACAACATACATCAGTTTCTCAAGTGACACTCTGCCTCAACACTGGATAGGGTGCATAGGACTCCAAGATACTGCCCTGCATTCTTGACCTCCAGTATCGCGAGACATCGTCCCATGCAATTTTTTTTCTTGTGGGGTTGTGTGAAGGGAAGTGTGTTCATCTCACCTTTACCTCGTAACAGCAGAAGTGAAGAACAGAATAACAGCTGCCATAACTTCTGTAATAGCTGATATATTGTGTAAACTTTATGACCAATGTAGCTATTGGCTAGATGTTGTTCGTGCTGCTGCTGCTGGTGGTGGTGGTTGACACACAGCGCATTTGTAGTAATATAGCAAAAACTTCGATTTTATGAGTATTTTGCAATTTACCCTATATGTGAGGTGTGTTTTTATCATTAAATACAGAATTTTGAAATCGGGTTGTTGATTATGAAATACACTGTATATTATAGAGTACATTCCTGCTTGGAACAGAGACGTGGACACCTATTATCAGCCACACAAAAACAAGCTGAAAGTATGAAAATTGATTTCTGGAGAAAATCCTCAGTGATCTCAAGGAAAGACTTTGCAGGGAACACTGAAATGATGATGGAAGTGGAAAAAGGAATATGTGATGTTACGGATCAAAGTAAATTGCAGTTGTACAGACATTCCGAAGAATGGAGAAAACAAGAATACCTACCAAAACTGATACTGGGGCAGGAAACTGAACAAAGAAAAAGGAAATGACCAGTGACTACCCAGCTTCAAAATGTAAAGATGACAATGAGAAAATATGGCACAGAATAAAACCCACAAGACCGAAGTACAAGGAGGAGCATCTTGAAGAGATATTATTGCGTAATACTAATTTTAATAAGTTTTAAGGATATTATTGTGATGGAAAGGAACCTCTGTTCTGTGGAAAGTCTGAATAAATGAAAAATAAAAAATGGAAGTGGGAGTGAAAAGGGAAGTAGCTGTAAATGTGTAAATATTTCTTTTAAGTGGCTGTTGTGGTCTTGCTCAAGAATTCTCACAGTTTGTACTTGAATTAATCTCTCTCTCTCTCTCTCTCTCTCTCTCTCTCTCTCTCTCTCTCTCTGTCTCTGTCTGTCTGTCTGTCTGTCTGTGTGTGTGTGTGTGTGTGTGTGTGTGTGTGTGTTTGTTTGTTTGTTTGTTTGACAAAGGCCTTGTTGGCCAAAAGCTTATTTTGTGACAGTCTTTTTGTTGTACCTATCTGTGACTCAGCATCTCCGCTATATGGTGAGTAGCATCTATCCTTTTCATAATATTGTTACATTCCATTCTGGGATTTTCCATTGTTTCATTGTGATCTTTGCTGTGACGAATGTGGTACCTTTTAAAACATTTGTGGTAAAAACCATATATGTCTCAAAATGAAAAGGCATCAGTAGCTGTGTTGTGTACCAGATGAGATATCTGTTTTTGCTGCAGGATTATGTATCATCTGTACCACACTGGAGCATATCAAATTTACTCGTAATGTGGAATCTTGCATCTGCTATAGTGTCATTCAGTCAATCCAACACATGTTCCCAGCAGATAAAAAGCCAAGAGTATCCAGTACATAACTCACTGGGAAAGCAAATGTCATTCTGCTAGGTTGTGTCACAATTCCGGGAAATTTAGCATATTCAAGGGACTCATGGGCTCATGCTCAAATGTGCTTGTAGTGTAAGGATTTTAGTACACTGGTCTCAGTGTTTGTATTTAGATGAGAACAGAGTTTGCTTTACCATTCCATTTTCTTCTGTACTGGCAGATAGACGTACTTTTAAGGTATGTCCAATTTGCTTTTGAAATTATGAGAGACAATATTTTATGTATTGTCAGGGTGGATGATGTAGCAGACTGTACTATTCAACTTATATATTCACTTTCTGCCCATCATTTTAATGGTTATTAAATCACTGACCTTGTAAACGGTTTCATTATTCTGAATGGTAGTATGATTTTGTGGGTGAATGTGAGTGAAAATGGGAGAGTGATTGGTATTTTAACAGTTTATATTTTATTTTGGCTCACTTTAACAACATTTGCCTTAGACTATTTCATCAGAATGTTCAGTTACTTTTTGTGAAAGCTTATGAACAACATAAACCAGTAAAATCTGCAAACAAGCATATAAAAAATTACCTATAGAATATATATCAATCTAAGTAAAATTAACATAATTTAAATAAACTTTTTGTATAAAATCTTGCTATTTTGAATGTACAAGGTTATTACTGTAAATAAATGAAGTGATTTCACTGATTTGATGTACCTATATTATTTGACATTTTGTCACAGGGCTTTGCACACACATAGAACAACTCAAAATGCCCCCCCTCCCCACACTCAAGCACTACACGCACACCCCTACTCATTTGGTGCAACCTATCCCTATTTCTTTTTATTCTGTTGGTGGATTTTAATTTGCCACGTAACTAATTGGTATGTCTTTTTACTGATCTGTGCTCAGATGTTAGTGATCTCTCTGTTGTGTACACCAACAATTAAATCTCTAATGTATTCAGACTTGATTGATACATTTCTTCTACTCTTGGTAACTCCCCCCCCCCCCCCCCCCCCCCACACACACACACACACAAATAAATATATGGATGACACCTTGAAGTTTCAGATATTGTGACAGATACCAGTGTCGTTCTTGCACAATATTTCGACAACATGACTTGTTATCATTTGGAGTCAACCCTTATGCTTCCTTCAGGTATGTGGATGATGTCTTTGTGATGTGGCATCATGGTAGGGATTAGCTCAATGAGTTTTTGGAACATCTTATCTCAAGCCACCCAAATATGAATTTCACCGTGGAGCCAGAAATGAATGGTCAGTTGCCATTTCTGTATATATTTGTCGAAAGGAGAGCAGGTTGGTGGTTTGATCACTGCGTGTATTTCAAACCTACTTGTCCTGATTTACAACTGCAAGCCAGCCACTGTCACCACCCGATGCAGAGGAATGGACTGCTGAAGACATTGATCCACAGGGCACACACCTTTTCAGACCCAGATAGATTGGCAGTAGAAATAGATCATCTCAGATCAGTGATTTGCAAGAATGGATACTTGGCCAGATTCAGAAGGCCCTTCAACCAGCCACTCAGCCACATGATGTAGAAGAAGAAGAAGAAGAAGCGACAAAGACTGTGGCATACAAGCCATATGTGGGATCCATTTGTGCCAAAATCAGAAGGATTCTCAAGAACCATAACATCAAATGTGCATTCTGTCCACCTACTAAAGTGAGAGAACTACTGAGGGTGGAAAATGCGCAAGATGACCTGGGACAATGAAAACCAGGAATTTACAATATACCTTGCCATTGTGGCATGTTGTACATTGGCCAAACAATTAGGACAGTAGACATGAAGTGCGAAGAACATCACACATGCACTCGACTAAGACAACTAAATCAGACATTACCAAGTATTGTCTGGAACTCAGTCAGTCCATGATCTGTGGTGAAATGAGGATTCTGGCACAGACCCCTAGATACTGAGACAATGTTTATAAGAGAGTCTGTAGAGATGAAGTTGACAGAAAAACTCATGAATCATGACACCTGGTGTAAAGTTCAGTAGAGCCTGGGATTATGCACTGGAATTGCCGAAAATGTAGTGGGGGTCAGCAGCAAAACCCCACAAAAAGAACTACTGAGGGTGTGGATATGGGGAATGAACCTCAGATAGAGCACCAGACCGAAGAGGAAACATTTAAGAACACTGCTGGTGGAAGAAGGCGGCATAACATGTCGAACTGACCTTGGAAGAGGAAAATTGTAGGTACAAATACTGGACCTTTACCACTTGAGGAACGTTCTTGGGTAGCACCTGATGAAGATAATGGGTCATGTCAAAAATATTGTGCAAGAACAAAGCCGATATCTGCGAGAATATCTGAAACAAAGGTCTCAACAGATCGCCAGGAAAGTCTGTACATGTAAAAGTGGATAGGTATTCAAAGGCATTAAAGATTTTATTTTCAGTTCGCTTTGTTCATTCTTTTCATATATTTTAAACTACTGATTATTGTGTAGTAAGGAGAATTTTTATGGTTTCAGGGGTTAGGTGATCTTCAAGACTGCACTTGTACTTTTGAAATTCAGTCTTGGAAGACCAGGTGTTATAAAAAGTTGTCCAACTATGTACGAAACCTTGGAAGTACTACGCAATCCACCAATTGAAGTCGTGGAAGAAGAATTTATGATCAGCCAGGTAGGTCTGAAACCCATTTAAGGTCCAGAAATACTATAAGAATGTATTGTACTAATTCCACACATAAGATTTGTAAATAGACAAGGTGTTTCACTTTAAAACCTACATTATGCAAAGAGGCAAAAAAATGTGAAGAATGTGTTTTTTGTTAATTGCAGATACTGCGCTTGAATCTTTCTGAAGAAGATTTTGATTATGAGCACAGGCGACAGTTGGCAAGAAGGCGTGCAAGTCAAGAGAATGGTCACAAAAGCAAGAGATAACAAGAAACTGCAGTACCAGAAAAGGCAAACTCTTTTTAAAGTTTTTCATGTAAAATGTGCAATGCTGCATGAAATATAAATGCTGCATTCATTCTCAAGGGTGAACCACATTTTTCACGTATTCTAGTGCAGTCCTTATTTTTTGATAATGATATACTCAGGTATTGCTTCACAGTTTTTTGGTCCTTTTAGAAGTATGATCCTAAAAGCAAAAAAAGTGTGAAGTTGAATAATGAATCTCTCCTCTTTGCTCTAAACCATTGTTTCTCATTAAAATCACATGCTCCAAACTAAGGTTCTGTGTAAATTATATAAAAAGTAGTTTTGTAGTGTGGTACTGTTAAATGTGTTATGGAGTATAAAGCACAAAACACTCATTATTAGAGTTTGCAGCTATGTACTTTTGTAAAATTGCAAGATCCAGGAAAATGTGCATTGTGCACAAAGGTTTAGAAACTGTTGACTTGTGAATTGTTAAACATTACTGTATTTAAAATTATGTGAGAGTGAGTTGTCTATTAATGTTTTCCTTGAAACAAGACAGAATTATAGGGTCATATCAGTCACAGATTAGAGGAAGACAGATAACGCAAATTAAATTTTAAAATACTTCTCACGTACCGTGGTTTGTTCATAACTATTCAGGTACTTCCATAAGTTCAATATGGTACGCACAGCATAACACAAAAAAGATCTTTCTGAGTACCTGCTCTAAATTTCGCTGTTTTTTAAATAAATACAATCAACCAATCAAGTTTGGTTGCTTTTCTTCTGAATTAAATTTTAAGTTATGTTTAAAATGTTACTGTGTTCCTAAGAAGATAGTTGTGCTACATGTACAGTGAAGGTTGAAGAGCAGAGCTCAAACAAAAATTGCTGTGCACCTGCTTAGAACTATGTGTAAACAATCAAAAAACTTATTAATTCTGTACTACTTACTCTATTCTGTGCCTTAATGAAGAAAGGACTGTACAATGCAGGTTTTATAAAATGTTTTTAAATCCATTTATACATAGTTAGAGGTTTTGGAGTGTTCACAGCATTAAGCAATGGTGGAAAATTTTGAGAAGGTCCAATGTGCAGCTGACTGATACAACTTATACCAGGACATCAAAGTTAGTTTTTTATTAATTAAAATTCTTCAGAACAGGAAGATCAGAAAAAAGATGGACAAGAGTCTTCATTCTGTCTTTAATCATTTCTTTAGTTAAGCCAAAGTGTTACTTGCCATTACTTTTGTGAAAGGAATAGGAATAAGTTTGGTGGTTTTTTTTTTTTTTTTTTTTTTTTTTTTTTTTTTTTTTTTTTTTTTTTTTTTTTTTGCGAAGTTGGATGTTGAAATGTCTTTGCGTAAACAAGAGCTTCAATAAACATCAGAAGTGTATGAAGACATGATTTATTTAAAAAAAAAAAACATTTTAAGCAGTGCTTTAAGATATACAGCTGAGGTTATATTCCTAAGTTAAATATATTTGCTGTAATTTTTACAATATAATCACTTTTCTTTACCAAGTACTGATGTTCTAATGAACAGATTTCGGATTTCAGTAGGAAACAAGTTTTGAACACTTCCAAATCCTCAGAAGTATTATAGAATTGTATTATTGAATGTGTATCGGATGCAGAGTGATGTTTATGCAGCATTATTTCTATTTTTGATACTCAAAAGTTTAGAGGTGTGTCTTCCCTTGACATAAATGACCTTTGTTACATATCGTTCCCCACGAAAAACAAATTTATGAAAGTAGCTGCTGTTATGTGTGTAGAATATACTGGTGCTTTTTTTATGTGACACACAATTAGCCAAAGCAAGTGTACCTATTGAATTTTATTTTCATTTTGTTAAAATCATTTACTTTCCAGATAAGTATGTATCTTTATTCAAAATACTTGTATTAGTTAATTTATTTATTACAGAAAATATTATATTCTTGCACTTGTTGTTTTGTGTGCACAGAAATATAATTGTGTACATAGATAGCACAGTATAATGTGTTCTGTGTATATATTGCAATGATCAATGTTTTGTAGTTTAAATTTTCATAGTATACATTCTTGTATTTGCATTTATCTACAGTATTACTTTGCTGTAGGCAACAGACATTTGAATATTATTTGATTTGACTGTTCTTTTTTTAAATAGCATATACTACGAAGAAATATTGTCCAAATGCTGAAGTCATTTATTTGTTGCTGCATAAGTTGATTTTATGAATTAACATTTTATTGCTGTTTGGACATTCCAACTTTTATTGAGACAGCCATTTCATTTGCTATTATGTTATCTGTCAAGTTACTGTTTGTTGAAAGTATTACTTCTTTTTATAAGAATAAAGAAAGGCTGTTAGATTGAAGTCAGTTATTTGTTTAATGTAATACTTCCCTTTTCATAAGTAAAATAAAACAAAAAAGAATGTTTTGTTAGTAATACTCTTTAGTCATATTAAATATTTAATCGAACTAAAGTAGCATGTTGTATTTAGAAAAAAGGCAGTTGGAAAAAGGGACAGATTATTGCCATAGATTTTTAACTCTGATTATAATCTACTACAAAAATCATGAAACAAACATTTTGCTTAGACATTATGATGTATTTGAAGATTAAAAAATGTCTCTAGCGGTCACCATGGATTTGAAAACCAGTGGATCTGTGAAACTAGACATGCTCTCATTTGTTCATAGGCTTCTGCTACGTGGCTCAATTTCCAAAAAATTCTTCCGAGTTGTAGAACATGTCCTGTTATAAAAAGATAAACTGTTTCATATACTATTACAAACACTGATGTAGGTCATTTGCAGTAATGATAGACGTTGGTCCATCATTTTAGAAGATGACACTGTCCACAATCCAGAAAAAATTGTGTGTAAAAACATCAGGCTGCTCTGTTTACATATGGGGTCCAAGCAGCAGTATATATACACAGTGGTAACCAAGGTGTTGCTTATTTCTTGAACTCCTCGAAGGTCCCACGTAGTTGCGTAATGGACAAAATACGAGATTAAGGAGCCTTCAAATGTGAAAGACCTTTTTATATGCACTAAAGGAGTGTCTTATGACTGGGAATTAATGTCAGAAGCCACATTGTGCTGACTGCAGATGATGTTGTTGTATTCAGTTCAGGAAACTTACAATACCACAAAAGTATAGAAAAAATGCAGGAAGATATACAGTGGTATCAGCAGTTTGCGCAGGGACTGGCAGTTGAACCCTTAACACAAACAAATGGGATGCACAGTTTGGGGTGGTAGGATACATTGTTTGATAACCATTAGCAATCAGTCACAGGAAATAGTCACAACCATATACCTAGAACAGTTTCAGATGGAACTGCCAAATGAAACTACCTGTACGAATGGAAGATGCCAGGCCAAGATTCATTGGAAAAATTGCAAGAAAATTTACTTTAGCCGTAAGAGCAGTCGCAGCTTAGAAATCCCTCATGCAGCCAGTTGGTGAGTTGCTCGATGGTCTGAGGCTGTAACTGCACAGTATTAATAAATGTGATTTAAAGAAGAGCTCTTTGCACACTCATTGGATTTGTTCAATCATTGGAAGAGTGTCATGGAGAAAATCTGCAAAATCCTGGGAGGAGGGGGGGGGGGGGGCGGCAGACACCACAAGAAGGGCAGTTGCACTGATGATAGTTTATCAGTAAAATTTATAGAATGCATGTGCTTAGAAGATCAGGACAGTTATTGTCCTCAAGTTCCATTCACAAAAGTAACAGGAATAGTGGCAGATGATGTACCCTGTGCTGCACATTGCAGGAAGGTGGCTGGCAGAGTATAGAATGTAGGCATAGATGAAGTTTCACAGTTACATGCATTTTCGTCTTACAGTTGGGACAAAATGCAAATGCATCACCAGGAACAAAACCGGTTCAGTAAGAAACTGTTCAGGGACAGACTGGTACTGAGGAGCAAGACATACTCCCCTAAACAGCTTAGGATCACTGTTCTCACCAAGAACTTGATAGAGATAAAATCAAAACTTAGGTACTGGGAATGTTTCAAGATATACTTGCTACAGCTGTCTCTCAAGATAATTTTGGGATCATTTAGTGCAGCATAAAACCTTTTCTCCCTCACGTCATAGTCCAAAATAGTTAATTGATATTTCTCTCCTATTTAGAAATAACAGTGTGAAAAGAAGGGACTTGAAATCCCAGAGGGAACTATTCCCTGCCAAAATGAAATAACAGTAAAGAATTTTATCACACTCCGAACAAACAAACACACCACATAAAAAATGTCGCTGCTCACTTATTACACCCCAATAAGGATCTGCACACAAGTAAGAGCAAGGAGTTAATGTTGTTTTGAAGTATTTTGAACCATTTTCGTGAATTGTTTTTCCAGAGAACTTCTTTTTTCCTCTTCAAAAACTGAACATTTGTGAGCTATAAGCATCACACCTACTTTGATCTATCACCACAGTGTATAAACTGCAAAACTCCATTAAAGAATTCCACAGATTTCAGATTTATGCAAAAGGAGCAGTTAGTGTAAATAATTCAATGAATGTTGGTATGTGTCACATAACAACAGTATTAAAACATTACAAGAGTAATAGTCTTTTCATATATCGTCACATTGTAACCACAATCAAGACTAAATCCGAAAACAGGGTCATCAATGAAATACAACACTTATCCTGAAAGCACATCTATTATATGCATCCATGTACAAGCACAACAGAGCTGCCTCATGGACGCAATGTGCAGCTATTTATACAAACAAAACATATTTCAGAACTTGCAAACATAGGTAATTTTGAGAACCTTCTTGAAAGATATAGGCTAAATAACAAATACCTGCTGGTGACTATATTTGAAATGGTCACCCACAACACACCAGCCAGTGACACTAAGTGCTACTTCACAATGCATATAGCACAGCACAGCATTGCTCAGTCACCTGAAGAAACGGTGACTGGTTGTTTCTGAAGTTCTCATTGCAGCTGATTACAACCACCTACTTCTAGATCCTCTCACTGATTGTCTGTATGGTGTTTGGATCTTGTTGTTGCATCCTCTTTGCTAGGATGAGCATCGAAGATAGCCAACTGTCACAGCTTCGCAGTCATCGAGTGAACCTTCAGCTTCATTGAATGAGAAGCCCTAATCGTCAGTCTGTGCCTCAGGACTCTCAGGGCTTCACCCGAGGACATGGATGACATCTCTGCACTTTTGTCGCCTGGTTGAAGGTCATAATCCTCGACTTAGTATGTAATGTCGGACAAGCAACAAAAGGTGTCATATGGCCCAAAGGTAGTGTTTTACTAACTTTCCCAATAATCCCACTTTTTGCATAGGTGTAAAAATCCACACCAAGTTCCCAAGCTGTGTCTTACTGGCTGGTTCTTGGCATCATTGTGCTTGGTCCTTGGGCATCCAGGGACCAAATGTGAGCCAGCTGTCTTGCTTCTTTGGTCCAGATGATATGAAATCACCTCCTGTAATAGTCTTGACTGGAAATCATTTCCATTGTCAAAGGTCACTTAGGGTGCTCCAAGCTTCGAAATGATTTCTTCTACAAAGAACCTTAAAACTTCCAGAGCTCCAGCAGTTACATCTTTGGTGACAGTGCAGCAAGTGAGGTATTCAGTGCAAACTATTACCCATGGTATTCAGTGCAAACTATTATCCATTGATTCCTCTTTGTCGTTTTTGGGAACCTTCCAAAGCATTTGATTCCAATATGGTAGAATAGTGCTGCCACAAGCGGTATTAGTATCAGATGGCACAGAGCTAATTGCGGCACTTGCTTCCCCAGCAATCCTTGCAAAGGCTCACAGATATAAGCTCTACTTTGAAAATAAAGATTCAATTGCCAAAACTGTGAAAAACAGGGATTTGGTGCAATGCCCCCTTTAATGGGAAAGACAGCATCTGTTAGATTTAGGAAGTGCCATTGAATTAAATCACTGGGCTGAACATTAGATATAGCATTGGCACATGTGGTAGTAAGTACATAGTTACAGTGCAGCCTCACAGGGCGAGCATAATTCATTCCAGAAACTCGTGGTGCAAAATACTCTATAAACGAAACAATTTATCCCGCATAAATTAATGTAAAATACGGTAATGCGTCCTATGCAGAAAAAGTACTAAACGGATTATCTTATTCATGCCAATTATTCAAAGAGAATTATACATACAGTATTAAGTACTTTATATCTAAAAACAAAGATGATGTGACTTACCAAACGAAAGCGCTGGCAGGTTGATAGACACACAAACAAACACACACACACACACAAAAATTCTAGCTTTTGCAACCAACGGCTGCTTCATCAGGAAAGAGGGAAAGACGAAAGGATGTAAGGTAAGTCTTTCCACTCCCGGTATTGGAATGACTCCTTACCCTCTCCCTTAAAACCCACATCCTTTCGTCTTTCCCTCTCCTTCCCTCTTTCCTGATGAAGCAGCCGTTGGTTGCGAAAGCTAGAATTTGTGTGTATGTTTGTGTTTGTTTGTGTGTCTATCAGCCTGCCAGCGTTTTCGTTTGGTAAGTCACATCTTCTTTGTTTTTAGATATATTTTTCCCACGTGGAATGTTTCCTTCTATTATATTCGTATTATGTACTTTATTATTCACAATACATAAATAATTCTTTTTTACTAGGAAGCTATCTATAGTCATTTGTTTCTGTCGACACTTCAACACTTGGCGAAAATGCGACATAGCAATATCATCAAATAAATTTGTAAATGCGTTGTACTGCTTTATTGGAATGATGATTTTCAATGTACGATGCAACTGATGCCCACGCTTTCAGCATTTCTCTATTGCACAAGAAGATTGCTGCTGTGCTGTTACTGCCGCCTCCTCTGAAGAACTCCTCTCCACAACTTTCTGTTCTGAAACACACTGCAACTCCATAAGCTCTTTGGTGGTCGTTTCATTGCTACGATCTTCTACAAGTCCATCAGTACTTTTGTTATCCACTTCTAGTCCCATTGCTTGGCCAAAGATGCAATCTTGTTGACTACAGGCTCCAAAGGGTACTGACTCAAATGCCTGAGAGTCATATTCGACAACACACTTCACCCAAAGCCGCTTCCAAGCAGAAGTGAGAATTCTCTTGGTAACCCCTTCCCAAGTCTTTTTGCAACCATTTTGATGCAGGCAACAATGTTGAAGTGATGTTTCCAAAACTCTCTGGGATTTAGATTGGTAGCTTCAGTTAAAACACCAAGCAGTGCTTGAAGAGTGCTTTAGTGTAGAGCTTCTTAAAGTTAGAAATAATCTGCTGGAGTAACTGATTGGTGTTGGGAGGCAGAAATTGGATCTTGACAAATTGAAATTCTTCAAGGAGGCGGTCTTGTGGGCCTGGAGTACTGGCAGGAGCGTTGTCCATAACGAGTGACAGATTCATCTCAAACAAATATTTCTTCACTGAAGGACCAAACACTTCATTCATCCAATAAAAAAAAAAAAAAGTGTCACCCAAGCCTTTGTTGTTTTACCTCCATATCACATTTAAGATGGTCTCCTGGACTTTACACTTCTTGAAATCTTGTGGAGTTTCTGAATGGTAACCAAGCAGTGATTTAATTTTCAAATCTCTGCTTGCATCGGCAGAGAATAGCAGTGTGAGATGGTCTTTCATTGGCTTGCGACAGGGCAATGCATTCTCCTCTGCTGTTATAAGTGTATGCTTTGGCATCTTTTTCCAGAATAGACCTGTCTTGTCACAACTTGCCGATGAAGTTCTCTGCTGCCTTTCTGTCGGAGCTGGCTTATTCGATCCCAGTTATTCTCATAAACTTCTTGAACCACCCACAACTTCCCTTAAACATTTCAGCCAATGGTGATCCTGGCGTCGTCTTAAGGAGGTCGGCGAAAATCATTCTCACCCTCTCACAAATGACATTCTCATTAATAGTGTCACCTTGCAATTGCTTTTCATTTATACATATAAGGAGCAATCTTTTGACATCATCCAAAATACGCAACTGTTGTTTAGATACTCTTGTCACTCCCTTTGAAGTATCTGTCTTCTTAAACTTGTCTTTGTTCTTGAGGATAGTGCAAATAGTTGATCTAGAACAATTATATGTGCATGCTAATTCAGCAACACTCACACCACATTCGCGTTTTTCAATGATTTTTACGTTTCATTTCTTAGGTCATTTTCTTTCTCTTATCACTGTCTTGTTGGAGCTTTATCTTTGGGGACATGGTTATTAAAACTTGCACACAAAAAAAACAATGTGTGAACACAAGTCTAGAAAAATATGTGATCAAAATCTGCATTAAGATGGTAACAGAAAGAGCAGTAAATCCAGACTGTAGTACGTACTAAAGTCATTGCTCATACGTTGCTTTCGACAATGAAAGGTGTCCATATTGTTGAACGTCCCCCCCCCCCCCCCTCACACACATACACACACACACACACACACACACACACACACACACACACACACACACACACACACACGAATGGCTGATGTGTCACACTAAATCGTTGTCATTCGTTATGCGAAACATTGCTCTTCAAGCGAGTCATTTCTTTTACAGTTTCTTTTGCTCATTATGTGAATTGTACGTTATGTGAGATGGTCGTTAAGCGAGGTTCCAGTATATATTGAATCGAGTGTAAAGTTGCTTTGCCAAACCAAGTGTTTAGTTGTTGGTAAACAACAGCTTTTCTGTAAACAGTTTCAGATAATTAATACAAAAGAAGTGTTTTTCTTACCATGATGTTCAAGTAAGATGTTGATTGTAACAGATTGCTTATTACTTTGGTAATAAAATATTAAATATCATGACTTAGTGTTCAAGTCTGGAATCTTAGCTATGCTCAGGACTATATAATTAACTATTTGCGCCCCCTTCCTCATTTGGGCATAGTGGGCAGGAAACCTGGCAAAACTGTGACAGGATTGTTAGACATTAACACTTTACAAGTGACATATGTTATTTTTCACTGAAAAAGCATAACATGATTTGCAGATAGTAAGATTGTTAAGTACAGTTCTTTAAAAGATAATCAAACAATGAAAAATACAGGATGGAATGTGACAGTATTATGAGAAGGAAACTTGCTACTCACCATATAGCAGAGATGCTGAGTTGCAGATAGGCACAACAAAAAGACTCTCACAGTGGGGGTGACGGACATTGAAGTGCTGCAGGTTAGACGGAAGGCTGGGGAGGGGGGGGGGGGGGGGGGTGGAAAAGGAAAAGGAGAGAAATAAAAAGACTGGCTGCATTGCTGGGATAGAGGGCTGTGTAGCGCTGGAATGGGAACAGGGAAGGGGCTGGATAGGTGAGGACAGTGACTAACAAAGGTTGAGGCCAGGACGGTTACTGGAATGTAGGATGTATTGCAGAGAAAGTTCCCACCTGCGCAATTCAGAAGGTGGGAAGGATCCATATGGCACAGGCTGTGAAGCAGTCATTGAAATGAAGGATATCATGTTTGGCAGCATGTTCAGCAACAGGGTGGTCCACTTGTTTCTTGGCTACAGTTTGTCGGTGGCCATTCATGTGGACAGACAGCTTGTTGATTGTCATGCCTACATAGAATGCAGCACAATGGTTGCAGCTTAGCCTGTAGACCACATGACTGGTTTCACAGATAGCCCTGCCTTTGATGGGATAGGTGGTGGTGGGAGGATGTGTGGCACAGGTCTTGCATCTAGGTCTATTACAGGGGTATTAGCTATGAGGTAAGGGATTGGGAGCAAGTGTTGTGTAGGTTCGGTGGACAGCAGAATACCACTGTGGGAAGGATAGTGTGCAGGACATTTCTCATGTCAGGGCACGACAAGAGGTAATGGATCCTTCCCACCAACATGAGCTTTTCTGATTTTCGCAGGTGGGAACTTTTCCTGCAATACATCCTACATTCCTGTAACCCTCCTGGCCTCAACCTTTGTTAGTCACTGTCCTCACCCATCCAGCCCTTTCCCTGTTCCCATTCCAGCACTATACAGCCGTTATTCCACCACCACACCCAGTCTTCTTATTTCTCTCCTTTTCCACCACTTCCCCCACCTCTCCCCTGCCCACCGTATAACCTGCAGCACTTCACTGTCCATCAACCCCACCATACTACCCCTCCCCCTCCCTGCCCCAGCCTCCTCCTTACCCCCACCCAGTCGCCACTCCCACCAAGCACTGATGCTGCTGCTTACAGTGTGGTTTCAGTTGACTGAGACTGCAGTCGCGTGTGTGTGTGTGTGTGTGTGTGTGTGAGAGAGAGAGAGAGAGAGAGAGAGAGAGAGAGAGAGAGGGGGGGGGGGGGGGGGGAAATATTGCTGACGAAGGCCTTAATGGCCAAACGCTATAATTGTGTGTCTTTTTGGTGTGCCTATCTGCAACTCAGCATCTCCGCTATGTGGTGAGTAGTAACTTTCTTTCTCATAATATTCTTTAAAAGATAGTTTTTCATTATGTAGGATTTACCAAAATTGTCAGTTTTCTGCTCTTGTAGTTCAAGTTCCTGTAATTAAGTCTTTGTTTAGGGTAATAGCTTTATGTACTTTTAAACAAGGCAAATATTCCTCATTTCAGTTCTCACTGACAGTGTAAGTTCAATAGTGTATGATCAACAAGGCAGAAACAGTAGTATAATGATTGTAGTTTTCCTCCTTTTTTCTCACAGTAAAGTGTTAAAATTCAAAGATGGTGGATTGTAGAAATTGTTGGATGTTCCTGTAGGCGATGACCAATTGAGATGGCTCCAAGGGCAAGGTGTGGGCGATGATGTCAGTTGGGATTACACCACTTTATTGTTCAAGGTCCTAACAGAAAGGTGGTTGACTGGAACAGTAGGCGAGAAATGTCCATATAGTTCTGGATGCATTTAAAGGTAGCATCAGAGTGACTGTCATCACCAGCTTACACGAAACAGTCGTGCAACAGAATAATAAGTACATAGCATATGACCTACATAGTTTGTTCTGAAAGAATATTCATTACTAGTATAAAATAACATTTTTATACAAATAGAAATCACAAAGGATAAATTAAATACATCAAATGGATCCTTGTTTAGTGTAGGGGGTCTTTTATATATTTCATCTACTAAGCATTGCTCAGCGTCATGTACAGGGTGGTTTAGTACATCGTGATTTAAACCACCAAAGTTTGTGATGAGCAAGTTCATAGAGTCGGAATCACTTTTGTTATTAATGTCCATAACATGCACTATGTAAGTGTCTCTGGCAGGCAGTTTTATTTGAGTGTAAATATACGGTTCAAGAGGGTTAGTCACACCATTGCATCACAGTGCTTATGGCACATCAAACATCTAAGTTCCTTAGCACATGTGAAAGTGTACGAAAAATCATTCCATCTCACATGAGGAAAACTTCATCATCTTGCCACTGTTCCAAGAATGGATAGCAGACTACTGAATTTATCTAAGGTAAGTGCAGGATACGTCAGAAAGCAGTAACTGCTATTTACACACACATATCAGTAAGTGTTTAAGTAACATAGGCAGTGCAGTGCCTAGCAATCAGTTCATTCGACATGTATACAACTAGTGAGTGAAAAATTTGCTCCATCTAGATGGTAAAAGTCTACATTTTTCTCTTTCTAATAAATGACCTAGTACTAATCACATAGTATTCTTTCAGTCCACATGCATACTTTGCCTACATGTGACTCTACATATCTAAAAGATTCTGCAAACATCTCTGGTTAAGACAGTTGCTAGATCGCAATTGATAATTTAAGCACAAACAGTCATTCATGTAAATATTTTTAAGAGCTTGGTGCTCATATAATTCCTTAACTTTATTGGTTTTAGGATAGGCAAGGAGGTATCTTCCTTCTTGGGGAATCCTGAGTATTTTGAAAGGACCTGTGTACAATAGTTGTCACTTACAATTACTTTTGTGAAGAAGTAAAGATTTTGGGAAACATCCTGCCTGATATCATTGCATTTGCTGTAATTTCTTGTCGTAATGGGCTTTTCTCATATGTGCTTGTTCAATGAGTGTGTCTAAGCTTTGTCTTACCTTTGTGACCACCATTCTCTTGGTCCATGGGCTGGAATATGTATTCTAACAGTATATTTCATGGGGGTGAATTTTCAATTGATGTTGGTACACGTTAATAACACCAGGTTTTTCTCATATACATCTACTTACTTTAAAAGCAATTTCTTTAATTCTGCCTGTTGCAAGGAGTCAATAGTTGTGGATGCTGTAACCTTACCTTTTCTTCATTTTCAATGCTCGCAGCTGGATTACCGTGTGAAGGCGTACTACCGGTGCACACTATGCTTGTCTTAAGGAACTTGACCTTCAAGCCTTGGCAGTATTTACCATGCTCTATCATTGTTTTTGCCAGGTCAGTTACAATACTTTGTATTCTGCCATCAGTGTTTAGAAAGCATTTTCCTGAGATGTTGACCACTGTGCCCTTCTCCCTTAGGAAATCAATGCCAAAAATGTATTCACTGACTAACCTGCTTACTATTGGGAACATGCATTTTATAACTCCATTTCCTATTTCAACTTCCACCTGTATTTACATTTTGACATCTCATGACTTAACACCAATAGCTCCAATAAACTTACAATTCTGTGGAGGAAATGTGGATACTTTTGTGACCTCACAAATCTTGCAGAATAAACTGCACAACTCAACATTCACTATAGCACACATGTCCAGAACAATTGTAGTCGGCACAGTTTTTATGATAGCATGTACAGTAATTTGAACAATCTCTTCACTATGGTGACAGCATGTGCAATGGTCAGTTGTAAATTCTTCCCTAATGTCATTGTATGGTAATAGATTTACAGAGTTAGTTACATTGTCCCCGGGCCACCCCATGGCTTACAGTTTCTTGTTACATTTAATTTGTTAACCTTTGATTATGGGGCATGGCTCTTCCTCCATCTCAATAATATTTATGATGGGATTCTGTGATTGGCAATTTCCTTCGATCATATGGTTTTCAACGTGACCTTCGTGCAATTGTGTTTTGTTTACATTCCAGTGATTGTTTTTCTCATGTCCTTGGCACTGTCCTACTCCAACACAATGGTAACCAGTTTGGTCTGTTACCATCACTCCTTATCTTAATAAGCCTAGGTGGGCCACATTTAGCATGTATAGCATTCCGTAATGGAGTGTTGCCAGTTACGCCACAGGATTGACGTGATAGTCTTTTGATCTGCAACAACTGTAAAATTCTATGTGCACCAGAAAGAAGTGAGATGCATCCTGTTGTTATTTTTACTGGTTGTGAACACCTGAACTTGTTCATTTTCAAACACATATTCATGTAACAAAATTGACTGTAAATAAAGTACTGCCCCCACTCCACAGGATAAGTGCATAGATGACAAACCTGCATGATTTGTTTTTTTTTTACTGGTTATTTCCCCAGGTGGTGCATAACTAATATATTCATTGGTGATTTTAACAACAAAGGATGGTGTGTCGTGTATTATTTGCATTATACTTGATAGCTTGTGTTGTACATTGCTGCATTGTAACATAAGACTACCTTGCCACTCCAGTAAATATTTTCATAGGGCAGTTTTAATTTGGCTCAGGTCTGTGTTAATTACTTCTCCCAAAGCACTGTCCAGTGATAACACATCAGTAACTGTCTGCTGAACAACACACAGTAGATCTTAATCTAATCATTCATTTATATTTGTTTCCTTAGTTGAAGTCCTCCTGGAAAAATCTATAGAAAAACTTTCTCTTCGTGCAGCAAACTGAATACTTGTCTTTGTCTCTTGCTAAGCAGTAAAATCCTGTCCTTTTATAACTAGTTTAAGAACAATTCTTTTATTTGTGCTTGTTTGTCAGTTGACTGTTTTATAAAGTCAGGAATGCTTTGATACGCAGTTTTCAATGCGGTGGTTTCAGTAGTTAATGCACCAGGTTGAAACATGAAATTTGATTTAATGGATGTTAAGTTTGTTAGCTCAGAGGACATCTCATCTTCTTTGAATGACATCTCATTATGTTTAGTGGACATTTCATATTTCATCTTGAGTGGATGAGATTTCATTAGGCATTTCATCATATCTGGATGACACTTCATTATGTGTAATAGATATTTCTGTTGGCAGTTCATATTTTATTTGTTGTGAACTTGTCCTCATCATATCTGCTAAACTGTGATACAAGGCAGTATTTCGATCTTGTATGGGGTTGATAGTTTCATTAATTTCCTCGCTCTGAGCAACTGATTCCGTTTCACAAGGTGAGGTTTTATCATTTTCAGTGACCGCTTCAGCGAATTCGCTATTGCCGGAATTCAGTTGTATTTCACCTCATATTTCAGTTTCCATATTTGTGGCTCTTCCTATTTTTACCGTAATATGTAAAGTGGCTCGAATTACATGTGTAAAATCGTGTATTTCAATTTAATATCAGCAAGCAAATAATAGTACTGCTGAGCAAGAATGTTCTGGAAAGATGACATTCATTGGCTAAAACAACAAAGAAGTGCTGTGCCACGCAAAGTCAGTCATCTTGTGAAAACTTGTTTACCAACAACTAAACACTTGTTTGGCAAAGCAACTTTGTACTCAGTTAAATGTAACTATGTACTTACTACCACTATATGCCAATTCTACATCTGACATTCAGCTCAAGTACTGCAATTGAATGGCACTTCCAAAAATTGTAAGAGATTACCATTGTAGGGAGCATTGTAATGGTTCCCTATGTTTTTTAATGTCACTGATTGAATCATTACATTTAAAGTAGAATTTATGTTATCTGTTCTAGATTTTCATTCATCTAAATGTACATCTACATGGCTACTCTGAAAATCACACTGAAGTGCCTGGCAGAGCGTTCATCGAACCACCTTCACACTAATTCTCTATTATTCCACTCTCAAACAGCGCACAGCAAGCTCTGATTTCCCTTATTTTATTACGAAGATCGTTTCTCCGTAAGTAGGTCAGCATCAACAAAATATTTTCGCATTCTGAGAAGAAAGTTGGTGATTGGAATTTCGTGAGAAGATCCCACGAGATACGGCTTTGTTTGTAATGATGTCCACCCCAAATCTTGTATCATGTTTGTGACACTCTCCCCTATTTCTTGATAATACAAAATCTGCTGTCCTTCTTTGGACTTTCTTAATGTACTCCATTAAGTCTATACGGTAAGGATCCCACACTGCACAGCAGTACTCCAAAAGAGAACAGACAAGCATAGTGTAGGTGGTCTCTCTAGCAGATCAGCCGCATCTTCTAAGTGTTCTGCCAACAAAACAGTCTTTCGTTCACCTTCCCCACATTTTCTGTGTGTTCTCTCCAATACAAGTTGTTAGTAATTGTGATTCCTTGGTATTTATTTGAATTTATCGCCTTTAGATTTAATTGATTTATCATATAACTGAAGTTTAATGGATTCCTTTCAACACTCACGTGGATGACCTTGCACTTTTCATTATTTAGGGTCAGTTGTCAATTTTTGCACCATACATATCCTATCTAAATCTTTTTGTAATTGATTTTGATCTTCTGATGACTTTACTAGACAAACAACAGCATCATCTGTAAACAACCTAAAACAGCTACTCAGATCATCTCATAAATCATTTATTTAGATAAGGAACAGCAGAGGATCTATAACACTACCTTGGGGAATGCCAGAAAACACATCTGTTTCACTTGATGATTTTCCATAAAATGCTACGAGCTGCAACCCCTCACAGAAGAAATCACAAATCCAGTTGCATAACTAAGACGACATTCCATAAGCAAGCACTCTGATGCCAGCTGCTTGTGAGGTACGGTATCAAAAGCCTTCTGGTAAGCAAGAAATACAGAATCAATTTGAAATCCCCTGTTGACAGCACCAACATTTTGTGTAACGAGCTAGTTGTTTCACAAGAACGATGTTTTCTAAATCCATGTATCAATAGGCCATTCTCTTCGAGGTAAATCATAATGTTTGGACACAATATATATTCCAAAATCCTGTTGCAAATTGACGTTAGTGATATGGGCCTATAATTTAGTGGACTACTCTTATTGTCTTTCCTGAATAATAGTGTAACCTGTGCAACTTTCCAGTTTTCGGGTATGGATCTTTCATCAAGCGAGCAATTGTATATGATTGTTAAGTATGGAGGTATTGCATCAGCATACTCTCAAAGGAACCTAATTGGTATACAGTCTGGACCGGAAGACTTGCTTTTATTAAGTGATTTAAGTTGCTTCACTACTCTGAGGATATCTATTGTGTTCTCTCATAAGTTTGTTTGTTTCGCTTACCTGTTCCATCTATAATGCATACAAACACTGAACCCACTGTGGCCCCCAGGTTAAGACAGTTGCCTAACTGCCCTTTGATGTAGAGGTCTACAACCTGATGTGCCATTGCATACTTCAGTGTGTGTTTGTGCCTGGCACTGGATGAACAGCATGAATGTGTGTTTACAAGCTATGGAAAGCAAGAAAGAACATTTACAACATCTTATGCTGTTTTACTATCACAAGGGGAAAACCACCTCACAATTCTGGAAGAAGATTTGCACTGTATATAGGGACAATGCAGCAGCAGCTCAATCATGTCAAATGTGGAATGAAATTTTCAATCTACAGCGGAATGTGCGCTAATATGAAACTTCCTGGCAGATTAAAACTGTATGCCGGACCGAGAGACTCAAACTCGGGACCTTTACCTTTCCCAGGCAAGTGATCTACCAGCTGAGCTACCCAAGCACGACTCACGCCCCGTCCTCACAGCTTTAATTCCACCAGTACCTCGTCTCCTACCTTCCAAACTCCACAGAAGCTCTCCTGCAAACCTTGCAGAACTAGCTCTCCTGGAAGAAAGGATATTACGCAGACGTGGCTTAGCCACATCCTGGGGGTTGTTTCTAGAGTGAAATTTTCACTCTACAGTGGAGTGTGTGCTGATATGAAACTTCCTGACAGATTAGAATTGTGTGCCGGACCGAGACTCGAACTCGGGACCTTTGCCTTTTGCGGGCAAGTGCCCCAACAACTGAGCTTTAATTCCGCCAGTACTTCGTCTCATACCTTCCAAACTTCACAGAAGCTCTCCTGCGAACCTTGCAGAACTAGCACTCCTGGAAGAAAGGATTTTGTGGAGACATGGCTTAGCCACAGCCTGGGGGTTGTTTCTAGAATGAAATGTTCACTCTACAGTGGAGTGTGTGTTGATATGACGTTACCCAAGCACGACTCACACCCCATCCTCACAGCTCAGTCGGTAGAGCACTTGCCCGCGAAAGGCAGAGGTCCCGAGCTTGAGTTTCGGTCTGGCACACAGTTTTAATCTGCCAGGAAGTTTCATATCAATGCACACTCTGCTGTAGAGTGAAAATTTCATTCTAGAAACAACCCCCAGGCTGTGGCTAAGCCGTGTCTCAGTAATATCCTTTCTTCCAGGAGAGCTAGTTCTGCAAGGTTTGCAGGAGAGCTTCTGTGGAGTTTGGAAGGTAAGAGACGAGGTACTGGCGGAATTAAAGCTGTGAGGACGGGGTGTGAGTCGTGCTCGGGTAACTCAGTCGGTAGAGTACTTGCCCGTGAAAGACAAATGTCCCGAGTTCAAGTCTCGGTCCAGCACACAGTTTTAATTGGCCAGGAAGTTTCATGTCAAAAGTGGTTTAGTCAATTTCAAGCTGGGAATTTTGCCTTAACACATAAACCTTGATCTGCACAGCTAACAGTTACAGATGTAGACGGCTTAATGACATGATAGCCAACAAGCCACGAATGACAGTGCTGGTATTGGCATTGGTGCTCAGTGTCAGTCGTGCTACTGTAGCCTGGAACATGAAGAAGCTGTGTTATGTAAATATTCCTGATGTATAGATTCCACATTAACTGAATGAAGCAAACTGATTCAGCAAATGTCCATCTGTGACCCCTTACCGAGACACAATCCGAATGCTCCTTTTCTGGAATGGATGATAACTGGAGAGCTGAGAAGTGGATCATGTATAACAATGCATGGAAGAGTATATTGTGCCAGAAGGCAGGGCAGCCACCACTATTGGTTCCTAAAACTGGGCTGCATCTGAGATAGGGTTCTGCTAAGCATCTGGTGGGACTGCAAATGTGTCCTGTATTAAGATCTTCTTCTGGCTGAGACTATCACTCCCAATACCGTTTACAGTTGGACCATCTCAAGGCAGCCATTGATGAGTAATGAGTGGATCTGGGACACAACATTGTCTTTCACTACAACACTGCCAGACCACATACATCTATGGTGTCCTGTCAAAAGCTGTGTTCTTTTGAGTGGGATGTGTTACCTCAGACCCCGTATTCACCAGACTTTGCCCCTTCTGACTTTCATCTATTCCGTTCCCTGCATAATTTCCTGAATGGCTAATGCCTTACCTCCTGGGAGAACTGCAGACTGAACCTCGAAGAGTTCATCAACATGAAAAACCCCACAATTTGGAAGAATGGCATTTATAAGTTTCCAGGGAAAATGGCAATAGATTGTTGACAATAATGGTGTATACTGCACGGCCTTATTTATTTATATTGTGCATGATCTTGTGTGTGAAGTGTGTAAGCAGGCAGGCTCGCAACCACTCTGTTGTGTCTGTGCTGCAGGGAGGTGCATTTCCAGGCATTCTTTGTGATACCACTGAAATACAGGGAGCGAAAGGCTATTTACAATTTGTACAGAAACCAGATGGCAGTTATAAGAGTCGAGGGGCATGAAAGGGAAGCAGCGGTTGGGAAGGGAGTGAGACAGGGTTGTAGCCTGTCCCCGATGTTATTCAATCTGTATATTGAGCAAGCCCTAAAGCAAACAAAAGAAAAATCAGAGTAGGTATTAAAGTCCATGGAGAAGAAATAAAAACTTTGAGGTTCACCGAAGACATTGTAATTCTGTCAGAGACAGCAACGGACTTGGAAGAGCAGTTGGACGGAATGGACAGTGTCTTGAAAGGAGGATATAAGATGAACATCAAAAAAAGCAAAACGAGGATAATGGAATGTAGTCGAATTAAGTCAGGTGATGCTGAGGGAATTAGATTAGAAAATGAGACACTTAAAGTAGTAAAGGAGTTTTGCTATTTGGGGACCAAAATAACTGACGATGGTCGAAGTAGAGAGGATATAAAATGTAGACTGGCAATGGCAAGGAAAGCGTTTCTGAAGAAGAGAAATTTGTTAACATCGAGTATAGATTTAAGTGTCAGGAAGTCGTTTCTGAAAGTATTTGTATGGAGTGTAGCCATGTATGGAAATGAAACATGGACGATAAATAGTTTGGACAAGAAGAGAATCGAAGCTTTTGAAATGTGGTGCTACAGAAGAATGCTGAAGATAAGATGGGTAGATCACATAACTAACGAGGAGGTATTGAATAGAATTGGAGAGAAGAGGAGTTTATGGCACAACTTGACAAGAAGAAGGGACCGGTTGGTAGGACATGTTCTGAGGCATCAAGGGATCACAAATTTAGCATTGGAGGGCAGCGTGGAGGGTAAAAATCGTAGAGGGAGACCAAGAGATGAATACACTAAGTAGATTCAGAAGGATGTAGGCTGCAGTAGGTACTGGGAGATGAAGAAGCTTACACTGGATAGGGTAGCATGGAGAGCTGCATCAAACCAGTCTCAGGACTGAAGACAACAACAACAACCACCACTGTAACAAAAAGCAAAATAACTTATGAGAAAACTCAGTACTTCTAAGTTACTCATGTTGACAGGTGTTCTTGTTTTGAATTCTGGAATATTTACTTCGTCGTCTTTGGTGTAGGAATTTCAGAAGGCTGTGTTTAGTAACCCTGCCTTAGCAGCACTGTCATCGATAGTATTTCCATTGCTATCACACAGAGAAGGCATTGATTGTGTCTTGCCACTAGCATACTTTACATACAGGCAGAATTTCTTTGGATTTTCTACTAGGTTTCGAGACAAAGTTTCAGTGTGGAAATTATAATAAGCATCTCGCATTCAAGTCCGCACTAAATTTTGAGCTTCTGTAAAAGATCACCAGTCCTGGGGATTTTGTATTTATTTAAATTTGGCATGCTTTTTTCATTTTTTTCTCCAACAGTGTTCTGACCTGTTTCGTGTTCCATGGTGTATCAGCTCTGTTGTTTGTTAATTTATTTGGTACAAATCTCTCAATTGCTATCAATAGTATTTCTTTGAAATGAAGCCACATCTGGTCTGCACTTACATTGTTAATTTGGAAGGAGTGGAGATCATCTCTTAGGAAGGCGTCAAGCGAATTTTTATTTGCTTTTTGAATAGATATATCTTTCGTTTATTTTTGGTGTATTTTGGGGGGGGGGGGGGGGGGGTGTTGTTTGGGGAAGGAGACCAGACAACGAGGTCATCGGTCTCATCGGATTAGGGAAGGACGGGGAAGGAAGCCGGCCGTGCCCTTTGAAAGGAACCATCCCAGCATTTGCCTGGAGCAATTTGGGGAAATCACAGAAAACCTAAATCAGGATGGCCGGACGCGGGATTGAACCGTCGTCCTCCCGAATGCGAGTCCAGTGTCTAACCACTGCGCCACCTCGCTCGGTGTATTTGGGAGTTACAGTATTCAGTTTCGCTACAATAACTCTATATTCACTAATCCCTGTATCCATTTTGATGTTCGTTATTAGCTCAGGATTATTTGTCGCTAAGAGGTCAAATGTGTTTTCACAGCCACTTACTATTCGAGTGGGCTCATGATCTAATTGCTCAAAATAATTTTTAGGGAATGCATTTAGGACAATTTCGGATGATGTTTTATACGTACCTCCAAACTGAAATATGTATTTTTGCCAGCATATTTAGGGTAAATTGAAGTCACCATCGACTAAAATTGCATGTGTCACCGTCCGCGGTGGTCTAGCGGTTCTAGGCGCTCAGTCTGGAACCACGCGACTGCTACGGTCGCAGGTTCAAATCCTGCCTCGGGCATGGATGTGTGTGATGTCCTTAGGTTAGTTAGGTTTAAGTAGTTCTAAGTTCTAGGGGACTGATGACCACAGATGTTAAGTCCCATAGTGCTCAGAGCCATTTTTGCATGTGTCAGGTACATGTTTGAAATCAGATTCAAGTTTTCTTTGCACCTTCCAGCAATTGTATCATCTGCGCTGGGAGATCGGTAAAAGGATCCAATCATTATTTCATTCCTGTTGCCATGAATGACTTCTCCCCACACTAGCTCACAGGAACTATCTACTTCAATTTCACTACAAGATAAACTGTTACTAACAGCAACAAATGCACCATCACTAACTGTTTTTAGCCTATCCTTTCTTAACATCGTTAGATACTTTGTAAAAATTTTGGCTGAACTTATCTCCAGCTTTAGCCAACTTTCTGTGCCTATAATGATATGAGCATCAGTGCTTTTTATTGCTGCTTGGAGCTCTGATTCTTTCTCAACACAGCTACAACAATTTACAACTGTTACACTGATGGTTCCTAGATCCACATTCTTCCTGTGTTCAACCTGCACACTGTGAGACTGAAGCCTTTTTTCGTGTTTATACAGTTATCTTGCAATAAAGTCTTGGGAAGACAGTATTGTCTGAGTTTATTCAGGATGTTACCTCAGTGTATGATAAGTGAATAGACTATTAATGAGTTCTTGACTGTATCATTCTTAGAATTAAAATGCTTAGAATGAGTGAATTTAAATTCAAAAGGTGCATAAATAACATTCAAAGATGTTCTTTCGGGAACAGATACTACCGTCATATATAGTTAAAATATGGCTTCCCGGCCATTGACCTTCTTGTGCGAATGCACACGCTATGCCCGAACTCGTACGGGACTTGGTAGATTAATCTGCCACGAGTAGTGAGTATGATGGGCAAACATCTATTAGGCACACTATGAATGCAGTGGTGTGGACATGTTGGGAATGTGGATCTCACAGGGAACGTGCAAGGAATAAGTCCCTGCAGATGCGCTATCCTCTGTGCCCGCGGTGGCTCAGATGGATAGAGCGTCTGCCATGTAAGCAGGAGATCCCGGGTTCGAGTCCCGGTCGGGGCACACATTTTCAACATGTCCCCAATGAAGTACATCAACACCTGTTTGCAGCTAGGGTGTCCATTTAATTATCATTTCATTCAAAGATGTATTCTGTTTTGAGGGAAAAGAGTATTGTGATTGACACTTTCATGTATTGTGACCAATCCTGTAACTTAAATTAATTTTTTTAACAAAATGTACAATCCTTCAGAAATTTTTGTGGTAAATGTATTAGGTGTATCTGCTGTAGCAAGCATGAAGGCTGCCATTCAGAAATCGTCTTTAGGAAAATGGCAGGAGCGTGTACAAATGCACAGCACTTCACAGTTGAAAGTACGCATTTATTTTAACGTATATACAGATTTCTCCCTTTACAATACATCATAACAAGAAGACAACAGTGAGTACTCCAGAGTTTGCAAGGTAGTCCACATCACTAATGCTCCTCTTGGTCTTTGGTCCCCATTAACTTCCGATGAGTTCAACATGATTTACGGCAAGGTCGGGTTGACGGAAGAGATAGAGAAGATCGAAAGAAGAGCGGCGCGTTTCGTCACAGGGTTATTTGGTAAGCGTGATAGCGTTACGGAGATGTTTAGCAAACTCAAGTGGCAGACTCTGCAAGAGAGGCGCTCTGCATCGCGGTGTAACTTGCTCGCCAGGTTTCGAGAGGGTGCGTTTCTGGATGAGGTATCGAATATATTGCTTCCCCCTACTTATACCTCCCGAGGAGATCACGAATGTAAAATTAGAGAGATTAGAGCGCGCACGGAGGCTTTCAGACAGTCGTTCTTCCCGCGAACCATACGCGACTGGAACAGGAAAGGAAGGTAATGACAGTGGCACGTAAAGTGCCCTCCGCCACACACCGTTGGATGGCTTGCGGAGTATCAATGTAGATGTAGATGTAGATGTAGATTGTCAGTGAAAATCTTCATACAATGGGACAGAAAACAGTCTTGACCAATCTTACTGAAAAGCTGTTCATCCACTTCATTTCCGCTACACATTCATTCAACTCTGATTCGACAGTGCTTGTGCTTAGAGCCACTGTTCAGTGTTTCTGATGCTCCAACTTATAACTGCACTCCCAAAACCTGTCAAATATCCACTAAAGGATATATGATGATTTGGATCAGCTTCCCAGTCTGCACTGAATGCATTTCAATTTTCTTACCTATCTTGCGGTAACCATTTGCATCATTATTGTTCTAACAAATAACATAGTATGTGTTTGATGACACTGCTTCTCACTTGGATTGCTGTCGTACCAGCATTAAATAAGTTGTTGGATGGGCTAAATACGGCCTTGTACCCGTAGCCAAGTACAGAAGACTTCCAATTATGGTTCTGTGTTTTGATACCCCCTGTCCACTGAGCTTGTTGGCATCTCTTCACACAACATTATATCATCCACATACACAATTGCTATGAGTTTATGCTGTAGCTCATAGTAAAGAGATTGAAGAAATGTATGATGGGATAAAAGAAATTATTCAGATAGTGAAGAGAGATGAAAATTTAATAGTCATGGGAGGCTGGAATTCGATAGTAGGGAAAGGAAGAGAAGAAAACGTAGTAGGTGAATATGGAATGGGGATAAGGAATGAAAGAGGAAGACGCCTGCTAGAATTTTGCACAGAGCAAAACTTAATCATAGCTAACACTTGGTTTAAGAATCATGAAAGAAGGTTGTATACATGGAAGATGCCTGGAGACACTGGAAGGTTTCAGATAGATTATATAATTGTTAGACAGATATTTAGGAACCAGGTTTTAAATTGTAAGACATTTCCAGGGGCTGATGTGGACTCTAACCACGATCTATTGGTTATGAACTGTAGATTAAAACTGAAGAAACTGCAAAAAGGCAGGAATTTAAGGAGATGGGACCCGGATAAACCGAAAGAACCAGAAGTTGAAGAGAGTTTCAGAGAAAGCATTAGTAAACAAATGACAAGAACAGGGGAAAGAAATACAGCAGAAGAAGAATAAGTAGCTTTGAGAGATGAAATAGTGAAGGCAGTGGAGGATCAAGTAGGCAAAAAGACTAGGGCTAGTAGAAATCCTTGTGTAACAGAAGAGGTATTGAATTTAATTGATGAAAGGAGAAAATATAAAAATGCAGTAAATGAAGCCAGCAAAAACAAACACAAATGCCTCAAAAATGAGATTGACAGGAAGTTCAAAATGGCTAAGCAGGGATGGCTAGAGGACAAATGTAAGGATGTACAGGCATATATCACTAGGGTAAGAGGAAAATTAAAGAGACCTTTGGAGAAAAGAGAACCGCTTGTATGAATATCAAGAGCTCAGATGGAAAACCAGTTCTAAGCAAAGAAGGGAAGGCAGAAACACTGAAGGAGTGTATAGTGGGTCTATACACAGGTGATTTACTTGAGAGCAATATTATGGAAATGAAAGAGGACATAGATGAAGATGAAATGGGAGATATGATACTGCTGAAGAGTTTGACAGAGCACTGAAAGACCTAAGTTGAAACAAGGCCCCAGGAGTAGACAACATCCCATTAGAACTATTCATAGCCTTGGGAGATCCAGCCATGACAAAACTCTTTCATCTGGTGGGCAAAATGTATGAGACAGGCGAAATACCCTCAGACTTCAAGAAGAATATAATAATTCCAATCCCACAGAAAGCAGGTGTTGACAGGTATGAAAATTACTGAACTATCAGTTTAATAAGGTACGGCTGCAAAATACTAACACGAATTCTTTACAGATGAATGGAAAAACTGGTAGAAGTCGACCTCGGGGAAGATAAGTTTGGATCTGTAGAAATGTTGAACACATGATGCAATACTGAGCCTATGACTTATCTTAGAAGATAGATCAAGGAAAGGCGAACCTACATTTCTAGCATTTGTAGACTTGGAGAAAGCTTTTGACAATATTGACTGGAATACTCTCTTTCAAATAATGAAGGTGGCAGGGGTCAAATACAGGGAGCGAAGGCTATTAACAATTTGTAAAGAAACCAGATGGCAGTGATAAGAGTCAAGGGGCATGAAAGGGAAGCAGTGATTGGGAAAGGAGTGAGACAGGTTTGTAGCCTATCCCCAACATTATACACTCTATATATTGAGCAATCAGTAAAGGAAACAAAAGGAAAAAAATGCATTGGGAATTAAAATCCATGGAGAATAAATAAAAACTTTGAGGTTTGCCGATGACATTGTAATTCTGTCAGAGACAGCAAAGGACCTGGAAGAGCAGCTGAACAGAATGGACAGTGTCTTGAAAGGAGGATATAAGATGAACATCAGCAAAAGCAAAATGAAGATAATGGAATGTAGTCGAATTAAATCAGGTGAGGCTGAGGGAATTAGGTTAGGAACTGAGACACTTAAAATAGTACATGGGTTTTGCTCTTTGGGTAGCAAAATAATTGATGATGGTCAAAGTAGAGAGGATATAAAATGTAGACTGGCTATGGTAAGTAAAGCGTTTCTGAAGAAGAAAAATTTGTTAACATCGAGTATAGATTTAAGTGTCAGGAAGTCTTTTCTGAAAGTATTTGTATGGAGTGTAGCCATGTATGGAAGCGAAACATGGACGATAAATAGTTTAGACAAGAAGAGAATAAAAGCTTTTGAAATGTGGTGCTACAGAAGAATGCTGAGGACTATATGGGTAGATCACGTAACTAATGACAAGGTACTGTATAGAATTGGGGAGAAGAGGAATTTGTGGCACAACTTGACTAGAAGAAGGGATTGGTTGGTACAACATGTTCTCACACAAACAAAGGATCACTAATTTAGTATTGGAGGGCAATGTGGAGGGTAAAAATCATAGTGGGAGACCAAAAGACGAATACACTAAGCAGATTCAGAAGGATGTAGGTTGCAGTAAGTACTTGGAAATGAAGAAGCTTGGACAGGATAGAGTAGCATGGAGAGCTGTTTCAAACCAGTCTCTGGAATGAAGACCATAACAACAACAACAACAACAACAACAAACACATGGGTCAGCTACTGATGACAGGATCCCTCGTTTGCGAAGGAATTCATCAAGTGTTTCATTCCATCTTCTGCCTGACTGGTGCAGCCCATAGATGTACTTTCCAGTCTGCTTATCCAGTCACCTTTGTTCAGTTCCTCTTGATCTGGTATGCCATTGAATTTTCTTTGTAGTTTCTCAAGTGGCATCTGTGAAACCAATGGGTAATTCCACATAGTCTGGATTTTTTATGTCAGCCATTGTGGGGCGGCGGGTGAAATAATTGTTATTAAAAAATGTAATGTAGAAAAGATGCATTTCCCGGCCGATTAGCAACATATGTGGGGCGGCGGGTGGAATTATTGTTATTAAAATGTTCCTATTATTTATTTAATGCTGTTGTTTGCCATTCTCAACACTGGCTCTCTAACTACAATATTGGCAACCAGAAAGTGATTAGCAAAACGTGAAGCCTGTAATTAGAATTCCTAGTGCCACTTCATCTGAGAAATACATTTATAGCTACAGCTTATAGCTCTGAGGAATTAGGAGATTGTCTGGGATTCATAATCAAAAACGATTCTCTCTAAAATGTTCACTATATTCTGAAAATCACAGACCAAAAAGGAATCCACACAATCAAACTACCAGAGCAGTTCAGAGTCTAATGCGCTGATGCAACTATAACTGTTCAAATTAAATGTTTAAATGAATGATCTCCATAATTTGATGATAATGTTCATCAGCCACCTGAAATCTCCAGACAGTGCTAATAAATACACTGTTTTCCATCAGAGCATTCAAGGCTTATTAAGTAAACTAGATAAGCTATCCATAACATTCTAGACAAGGTCTTTATTAATAATCTGATGTAATCTATTTTACTGAACACTATGAAACTTGGTTCTGGCACTCCCTGAATAACTATAACCCAGCAGCTCTTTATTCTCTTTATTGTAGACATACTTTAGATAAAGGTGGAGTGGCGATTTATGTTGAGAACAAAATAGCTTATAGATATTTAGACTTGAGTGAGTACTGTATTGATCAACATTGTGAGGTCTGTGGAGGTGCAATCTGTAATGACTTTCTGAAATTACTGACTTCTGATTTTACAGGGCTTCTAGAGGCAAAATTTGTATTTTCCTAAAACAGTTGGGATCTCTGTTAACTCATTTTTTTGCAAAAACAAAAGATATTATAATTTTATGCGATTTTAATGTTGACTTCCTTACTGATAATATGGGAAGAAATGACTTACCACATTTAATGAACTCTTTTAATTTAACAGCACTGGTGAATTTTCCCACTAGAGTCACACCTAACTGCATGAGTCGAATTGACAATATCTTAGACAGAAGCAGAAATCTAAACATAACTGTAAAACATATGAGTATATTAAATGGTTAATGGGTCTCAGACCATGATGGTCAGCTACTTTCAGTTGAAGGTGTTAGCCCTCTTAGTAAGAGCAATTCCTGCAGTAAAACCTTCAGAGTAATTGACACACAATCTATCAATACCTTCTGTAATTCCCTACAAGAAGTTGACTGCGACCAGTTTGAGCTCTTTGACAATATTAATGACAAGTACAACGCTTTTCTAAATGAATTTATCTGCCTATTCACAGTGGCCTTTCGTAAAAGGGCTGCCAAATTCAGACGTGAAACCCATTCTAATAAAAACTGGTTAACATTGGGCATCAAAACTTCCTGCAGAAGGAAAAGGAATCCGTGTGTCTCACTCAAATCCAGTTACAGCCTAGAAAAGGAAAAAATTCTCTAATAATAAAATTAAAACCACATGGGACATAATAAAAAATGAAACAGGTAAAATCCCTGCTGGAGAAAACATCATAGAAATTAAAACAAATGATATCATTCATAAAATTGCTGAAATAATTACTGACATTCTTAACGACCACTTTTTGGAACCAGCAGCCCAAACTGGAAAAAACATGTTCTCTTAATGAAGCCATGTTATCCCTTCAAAATGCTATTTTTAAAAAAAAGGAGATCAAAATGTCTCCTGTCACAGTACATGAAATTGAGAATATAATTAGAGAGATGAAAAGCAAGAATTCTGTTGGTACTGATATCTCTTCAAGATTACTGAAGGAATGCTATCAGCCAATGAGCAAAATGCTGTGCCATATATTCAATGAATCCATCCAGCAAGGGACTGTTCCTGGGGGATTAAAGTATGCTAATGTCAAACCTCTCTTTAAAAAAGATAATAAAACTGACATTACCAACTATTGGCCTACATCCCTTTTAACAACTTTATCTAAAATGGATGAAAAATTGGTTCACAAAAGACTTATTGACCACCTCATTCATTATAAGGTGTTAAACAGTAGCCAGTTTGGATTTCAACAGGGTGTTTTAACAGCTATTTTCTCCTTGTGTCTTTTAATAAAAAATTATCTCCTGTTGATATCTTCTGTGACCCTTGTAAGGGCTTTGATACTGTTAACCATGAAATCCTCTTAGCAAAGGCTGAATATTATGGTATAAGTGGATCAGCTGGCTCATGGATTAAATCCTACCTCACTGGAAGAAAGCAGAAGGTCATGTTGAATGAATCTGAGGGGCTCTCTGTGTAACCTAGCTGGGGCTCTACTGGCTGTGGTGTTCCTCAGGGCTCAGTACTTGGCCCCCTTCTCTTCCTCATCTTTACAATGACCTTCCCTTGTATACTAGCTTTAAAACTCATTTTACTCTTTTTTCTTATGACACTTCCATCCTCATCAACAAAACTCCCAACAACAATCTTGAGGAATCAGCCAATATTGTCTTTAATGAAGTACTTAATTGGTTTGAAAATAATGGGTTATCACTAAATGTTAACAAGACCCAGTTTGCTCATTTCCAAGTAACTTAAAAAGTGGAGGCTCAAATAAGTATTAAATGTAATGGTAGTGAGTTACTACAAGTTGAGTCCTCCAAGTTCCTGGGTGTACCCATTGACAGCAATCTAAAATGGTCTGAACATATTTTACAACTTCTCGAAAAACTCAGCTCAGCAACATTCACTATTCATTTTATTTCCACTGTCTGTCACCGAGACACTAAAAAACTGCTTATTTTAGTTACTTCCATGTGCTGTTGTTGTATGGCATAGTTATCTGCGGCAATCAGCCACGTTCCAGAAAAATATTCATTGCCCAAAAGATAGTTATTAGGATAATGACTGGAGTCCAGCCTAAACATTCATGTAGAAACCTTTTTAAAAAATTAGGGATCCTGACAACTGCATGTCAATATATCTACTCCCTGTTATGTTTGTTTGATAAAAATGAGCAACTATACAAAACCAATGATCCATACCATACTCACAATATGAGGAGGAAAATGGACCTCCATCATGAATTAAAAAATTGTAGTATTGTACAAAAAGGCGACCATTACATGAGCTGCAATATGTTCAATGCTCTCCCCCCATCACTGAAATCACTTGTCCACGAGCTTCCCAAATTTAAACAACAGTTCAAATGTTATCTAATAGATAATTCATTTTATTCAGTTGAAGAATATTCCAAATGTGCTAACTCTAATTGATTTTTCTTTTAATTAAATCTAATGTACTTTTATGCATTACGATAGTTGGAATCATTGTTAACATTTCTATGCCTTTTATGTAGCTATTAGGATCTACTTTTATTTTAACATCTTTAAGTGTAATTTTGTCTATGTCTACTAATGTGTATTTTGTCTCATATCTATACTGCCTCTTGTAAGAGGGTTCTTTGTGTGTTCCTTTTGTATAATTTGTAATAATCTGACACGTCCTACATCCATGTGAATGTCTCACTGTGTTGGATTTATGGGATCTAAATAAATAAATAACATATTTGTTTGATTTTGCAGGAAAGATTTTTAATCAAATACAGCATCCCTGGCAATCACTATATATTTAATGATTTTTGAATATCCAACCATTACATGAAGTTGCCCTTCAGGTTCAAATTTTCCACATCTGTTTTCCATGACATCCAAATAATCGCAGACAGACAATCAGTGTGTGTGTGTTATCCATGCCATCATTTGTAGGGACTTTATCATTTGCTGTTGTCAGACATCTATTTCGCAGGTAATTTACCATTGCTCTTGCTTCGTCCTTGAAGTTTTGTGATGTTCCCCCTCCAACAGCATACATCGTGCACTATTTCAAGGGTTTGGTTGAACTGTTCTGCAACACTATTTTACTGAGATGTGTCAGAGACAGTCAATTGCCTCTGAATTCCTTCTTACAGCAGATGATGCTTGAAGTCTTTTCTCATACATTGACCTCCATTGTCCATACATAGCGTTCTTATTCTTTTCTGCTGAAAATTTTCTGCATACACTATCTAATTTTTGAATGACTGGAACACTTCACTCTTGACTTCTAGTAAAAAGCAAATACTACTAGTTTATTTTGAATAATCGTCAATGAAAGTAACAACATTTCGCTCCACCAAGTGATTGTGACCAGAGAGACTCATTACTTCAATGTGTATCAAACATAAGGTTCATTTGTTCTGTTTTCAGTCTGTTTGGGGCAATGAGTTTGAATTTCATAGAGTGGCTATACATTCTCCATATCTGAAGAAAACTGAATTCTCATTTGCCATTTTATCTGTAATCAAGGGTGTTTGCTGCATCACAATCTCTTGAAATTGACTAACCTCAAACAGTTCATGCTAGCTTTATTTTTTTCTCAAAATAACATTAACCAGCAGTGATTTTTGTGTACAGTAGCAGCAACAGGGAAAGTTTTAGTAGAAATGTGAATAAACTTATCACTGTAGGTAAAATTGAAGGTGACTTAAAATATTTTCATCCACCACAATAACTTCTTATTGCACCCAAATTGAATGTAAATTAATCCAATTTTAGCAGGTACCACCAGAAGATTTTGGAGTAAATTCAAAATGCATTGTGGTTAGCTAGTAGAAATGGTGACTGGCGCTGAAATTCTGTACCTTCATTTGTATGAAAATATGTACAAGCAGTGTAAATATTAAATTACATACTTACTATGTGCTACTCATGACTCATTAAGAGTTTTATTGACCAAATTGTTAAAAGTTCACTTTCTGGGCCCTGGCTGAGCAATTTTTTTCTTTCTTTCTTTTAATTATGTTGTGGAAAATAAAAGAGAGTTGGGACTGCTGGACAAAATGTGGCTCTGACCTCATGTGTCTTCAAAGTGATGTGGACAGATGTAGTTCATTTTAGTCGGAAACCATTTGTCCCATTTCATATTTTTAACCCGTCTCTTCAGTAGCTCCTGTCATTTTGATTCATGCAATTGGCACGTTTAATTCATATTTCATTAAACAAATTGCAACAAAAAATTAAATGATTCACCAAATAAAGCAATTCACTTTCCATACAGACAAACAATAGGCTGGCTTCTCTCAGTGTTCTGGCCACCATAAATATGGCAGCCGAGTTAACGTTAGTTGCCACAAGGAGTGCTGTAACTTGAATGTTACCCGCTCTATTAAATTTAAACTCATTGATTTGGGAAAGGCTTGGCTTTCATCTTGCCCCCCATCGCAAACAGTACAAACAGATTTGTTCGGTCATCTGATGCTTTGAGAGTTATTCCACTACATTTGACATGTTTCTTAGCTTTATGAATGTGTACATGGCTTAGCCCTTGGTGCCATAAATCCATTTCCCGACTAGTGATAAGATTTGACACACAGCCACATCCATGCATTGAAATTCTTGAGTTTTCTTCCCTAAAGTAGTATGCATTGCCTTTCTTTGGACCTTTTATAATTATTTTCTTGCTTTGTTTTATGATTCTGGCTTCAGCTTTTATTAAAGATAACATCTCTCTTTCATCAGTCATCTGAGACACTAATATAAAACTACGCATGATGCCTGGAATGTACAACATATTGTACAAGCTGACTGTTTGTCTTACACATTATTCTGATACAATGCCAAACCAGTACTTTACAAATGTCAACCACCAATTACTTTTACTGACTCCTCACACTCAGTGAAAGTGACAAATTTTTCATGTAAGTCATTTAATCTGTTGTTTGACTCTCCAAAATCCACACATTATTTCTTTCATTTTCTCAGAAAATGGTGGATAATACACAAGTGTCCAACATGGCTGCACTTAATTCATTGCTAGGATGACATTTTGTATCATTGTGTTTCACTGTCTGTAACACACTTTTGCTAGCAGTTGGCATCACAGTATTTGAAGAAGTTTTACCTGCTGTCTTCCTGTGGTTTGCTCGGTCATTGTTTGAAACCTGATCATCAAGTTGTAGGCAATATTTTCCAGTATGTCTGTAGTCTTGATAATGAATTTACTCTGAAAACTAGCAAGTTTTCTTTCTTTTTGAGTCTGTCTTTTTGTCAACTCAACACTTCTGCTTTTATTTACCTCCCACCAGAAATTTCCTGCAACAATTACACAAACTCGATGTGTGCTATATGTTGATGGAATGGGTGACTGATGAGGTAATAAATGTTTTAATGGGTAATCTCAGAGGCACCACCTACACTCCAATTGTGTCAGGCTTACTTAAGCACTCAGTATTCTGCCCGAGTTACTTTATGTTTTCTTATCTTCTCATGGAACTCACAGATTTAAATTTAAAAAAAAAAAGTCCCAGCAATTTGGTCACACGTCCAGGGAAAACCAACAGCCACCATCGTAAGAGGACTCAAATATGTAGTCCTTGGATTGATGCATTATCAACAATAAAAGGAAATAGTAATAATAACATAACTCATATTGTATTCCAGAATGTGTTTTTTACAATGAAGAGTATGGAAGGTATTTTCAAAAAGCATTTTTCATTCCATATCCAATTGAAATAGCAACATCACATCAGGCAGCAAACTCACTGAGAATACTCTGTAAGAGTATCCAATACAATATGAAAAACACAATCCATCTCTGCTATATGGTGAGTCGCAATTATCCTTTTCATAATATTGTTACAATATATTTAAGGATATTAAGAATTAATTATTACATACTGTAACATAATGTCAGTTGGTGTTGAACAGGAATGGGATAGTGACAGAGTTATGCATGTATGAAACATACTTAAATAAATGTATGGGGAGCATAAGGAGCAGACATTTTCATATCCACCAGTTAATCGAGCTAACCAAAAAATGTATCAACACCTTCAACTAATAAATGTATGGAGAGCATAAGGAGCAGACATTTTCATATCCACCAGTTAATCAAGCTAGCCAAAAAATGTATCAACACCTTCAACTAGCATAATTTGTACAATGAAAAGTTTATCCATAAAAATACATCATCTAGCATACTGTGATATACCATGTACTTATTATTGCTGATCTTGTATGTGTGTTTTTTTAGTCATATTTATAGTTCCCCTTAATTCATAGGCTGTCACAGTGTTGCGGCAGGGCTCCTCCATGAAACTAAATGCCCAGGCACCTTATAGTTTTGGTTATTCTACTAATAGAACATCTCCATGTTTAATGAACACATATTATTATTGAGTTCCTGGAAATTCTAAGATGAAAATAAATAATAAAAAATGAGTAAAGATAACCACAGTCCTATGATAGGTGGTACACAGGACTTCTGACAACACTAAATCTGACAAGACCTCCCACAGTAAGATGGCGGTGATGAAAGGTACACGAAAATTGAGTTCCACAAAAAACGCAAAAAAGAATGAGTCTTTATGTACTCAGTGCAAAAAAAGTATCATGGTTTGACCTGTAAAATGTTACAGCTGCGAAGTTAAAGTGAAAAACGCAAACGAAATCATTACTACAAGATCAAAATCTAGTGAAAAAACCGTGGCAAATATAAATTCAATTTACATCCATATGTAAATCAGTGAACTTAAAAGGACTGTTGTCTCACTGGAGAAACAGCTGCAACACTGGAAGAAATATTGGCTACTGGAGATATAATCAAAGAAAGAGCGACTGTGGAAACCAGCACAAAACTTGTAAATAATAAAGTAAGTGCATCAAATAGTTATAATGACAAACATGATTCTACAAACAATGTCACTCAGAAACATATGAGTCCAGATAATAATTACAAACAACAACAGCCGTGCACTGTAAATTTTTTGTGCTTGTCATATTGTTAACAATAAAATATGATTAAAAAATCAGTCGACTGGCCACAAGTGTGCAAAAAAAAAAAAAAAAAAAAAAAAAAAAAAAAAAAAAAAAAAAAAAAAAAAACAAGTCTTGATTTTTACCAATAATCATGGGTGTCAGATAGCAGAAAAAATAGCAGATACACAAACTAACACAAATGTCCAAGCCTTTGTCAAACCAGGAGCAGGCATTGCAGAAGTGACAAAAACAGTGGTAAAATCGTGTGAAAACCTTAACCCAAAAGACTGTATCGTATTTTGTGCAGCTGCACATGATGTTTCCAGAGATAAAGGTAGTGAACTCACCACTGTTCTTCAAATTAGGCAACACCAATGTAGCTATTGTAAATCAACCACACAGATACGACCTACCTCCTTGGTCATGTGTAAATAAATTAATAGGAAGAGTAAACAAAGAGAGAGATTATGTATGCAAAAAATTTCTGTGTGTGAACTTCATAAATGTAAGCATGCTGGACAGGTTCATGCATACCAACCACGGCCTTCATTTAACCACAGTGGGAAACAATTTTTGGTTGAAGAAATCTGTCATTTAGCAAATTTGACTCACAAGAGGCATAATATGGGTCATAAAGAAAGATATGATGTCTTATAAAAAGGGCTAAAGACATTTTTTAGGGAAGTAGACTGTATCACAAAAAAATGTGATGCAGAATTAAATTGCAAATACACACTGATGAGTGTACACCAGAATGTACAGTAATTAACAAACAAAGTTGATGAAATAAATATACTCCTCAATAGTGAATGGAAAGATGTGTCAGTTTCATGTTTTGTTAGCTTTGGTTACAAAACGAGTATTTTCAATATATGGGAAACAGGAATACGGATCACTGTATACCAACAAACTGTTCCCATAATTGTCTATACACACATATATTTCAGCACAATGAAAGATACATGTGTACACTGTACAAGGTACAAAGGCTGACTGGAACATTAACATGGTGGCTCATCAGAGCAGTTAGAGTTCATGCTTTACGTGGTCAATGTGACCTATCGACACCACACAGCTCCTTTGATGTAGCATACGTCTGTAATAAATTGAGAGACCAGGTCAAAGTGGCGGAAATGCCGAGGGGATGGGTTCTCGGGAGGGTTAAAGAAGGCATCCGCCAATGATTTGTGGTCAGAAAGGATGAAGAAAGAACGACCCTCAATGTCAGAGCGAAAGTGTTTGACAGCTTCATAGACCTCCAGAAGTTCTCTATCAAAAGTGGAATATTTCTTCTGTTCTGTAGACAGTTTTTTAGAGAAGAAATGAAGGGGTGAAACCATGTCGCCTTTGCGATGCTTTAATACTGCCCCAACTGTGATGTCGTTGGTGTCTGTAGTGATAAACAACTCAGCAGACAGATTGGGGTGGGCAAGCATGATGGCATGAGCTAACGCTGTCTTTAGAGCTCTGAAGGCCTCTAGCATAGGTTCAGTCCAACAGACTGGCTTAAGGCCTGAGGTCTATTTGCCAGACAGCGAGTCCATCAGCAGGGCCTGCACTGCGGCAGCAGAAGGTAGATGTCAGCAGTAGTAATTTATAGTACCCAAGAAACATCAGAGTTCTTTGTATGTAGCTGGGGGAGGCACTGACGTGGTAGCCTGCACACGGGATTTGAGAGGCTGCATTCCGTCTGTGGAGGCGGTGTAGCCCAAAAATTTCACAGGAGACTGGCACAACTGGAATTTATCTTTGTTGACCTCAACACCATTTGAGTTCAAGGTCTGGAGGACCTAGCATAAATGGTCTTCATGGTCCTCAGTCGACTTGCTGAAAATGAAGATGTCATCCAGGTATGCGAAACAGAACTCGAACTGTCATAAGATTGAGTCAATGAAACGTTGCCACATTTTTACCGCATTGTTTAAACCGAATGGCATGAAGTTGTATTGTAACAAACCAATCAGCATGATGATAGCAGTCTTTGGAATGTCTTCCAGCACTACAGGAATCTGATGATAGGCATGTTTACAGTCAATCACACTGAAGATTGTGGCGCGCGATAACATATGGGTGAAATCGTTTACGTTCGGCACTGGGTAAATGTCCATGACAGTACGAGCATTTAAGCATCTGTAACCACCACACATTCGAAAAGAACCATTGTGTTTGGTGACGAGGTGAATTGGTGAAGACCAGTTGCTGTCTGATGGCTCTAGAATGCCTGCCTCCATAAATTCGTTAATTTGCTGCCGGGCCGTGCGCAACTTAATGGGGTTGAGGCATCTAACCTTGTGCCTAATAGGAGGGCTGGCAGGGATAATTATCTTGTGTGTCATTCCGTCACTGACGGAAGAGACTGAGAACTGCACAGAAGGCTGAGTAACATCCCGTCATGATGTTTTGGGACGAATGGGACGCGATGAGCTGTAGCCATTAGTGCAAGTGGGAAAAGGCAGCACGAAAGTCACTTGCCTATTATGTGAGTGTGGCGTGTGCTTATTTGGAGAGTTCAACTGCGCATGCAGCACGGAGCGGATCAGGGTGTGCAGTGACCTTCTGTTGTTAGCTTGGCCTTGAGTAACTGGTGTGGGCGAGAGAAGCATTGGCATCGCGCGGGAAACGGCGATGGCCGACGAATCACGTGGTTGGCGCATGAGAGAGGGGGAATGTTTACCAACACGCGGCGTGGCTGCCTGCGCTGTGGGCGCGTTTGCATCACATGTGCGACTGTCATTAGAAGCGCTGTTTGAAATACATGGCACTATACGTAGCGGATGTGTGGCGGGTGCAGAGATCACTGAACACAAATCGTCACACACAATGAATGTTTTTGAACTAACCTGATGAGTGTCCATACTGGTATCTGCTGATAAAGGTCAATCAGGTGACGTATTAGCCGCAGTGAGCTCATTGAAAGTGTGAGCAATGCATTGTTTCAACTCGTCATTTTTCTGACAAGTTGTGCCGCAGCGTCGTACTCTGACAGTAGTTAGTGACGCAGGTCACAATTTTGTCCGCAAGGGTGGAGCACTCGCAAACCAAATCACATGTCGCAGTGGAACTGGAATGACGAGCATAAGTGCCTGAGCACTTATCTGGATGTCAGAAGGGTGATGTAGCACTGAACCTTGGACTATGTTCTGGGAGAGTTTGTAATGGGGCAAGAAATCCATACCGAGAATTGGTTCATCAATCTCGGCGATGTAAAAAGTCCACGGGAAACGTAGAGTAGGAGATAGATGCACCATAACTTTAGCAGAGGCGACAGTTTGTAATGTTGATTCGTTGACAGGACACAGAAGCGACTTCGTCGGTGGAAAAATGGGAGGAGCCAACGATGTAGGTATGATGGATACGTCAGTGCCTGTGTCGACTGGGGAAACAAGCCATGAGGAAATGTCACGTATAAATGAGTGCTTGGCCAACAGGACGAGTGGACAGAGTGCAATGTTTGAGGATGCCTGTGAAGTTCCCCGCAGGACTCGGCGTTTTTTAGATCCTGTGGTTGGCGTTTGGGTGCTGTCAGGGTAACCTGCACTTCTTGGCCTCATCACCGAAAATTTTGCGGTACCAACAGTACGGATGAGCCGGATGTGGCGGTGGCGGTGATTTTGACAGCAGAGGGGGTTTGTCCTCGTTGATCTGTTCCAGAATGTAAACAGGGACATATGGTGCGTGTACAATTGTTGAGTGCTCGGAAAGAGGAGAGAGCGGACAAGTACTGCCTGATGGTGTAGATGGGGTGGAGGTGGAAGAAGCCCTGCCTCTGCTTGCAGACGGCCGGTAAACAGGTGGCATAGTGCCAACCAGCGGTGAGAGGTGTGCTGGTTGTTTTTGTCGCAATAGTGCATACAGCTGATCTGCGATGTGAAGGCGAGAGCCAATAGACTCAAAGGAGTGCAGTAGTAGGTGTATCTGCAGGTCAGTGTGTAACTTGGCAGACCGTACTGCCCACAGGGTAACGTCCGGCATTGTGTGTTCACTCACAAGTAGCCGAAGGCGGCGCCAGAATTGTGACGGAGTGCGGACCCCCAGATGTTCCTTGTACACTATCTGGATTATTAACTCCTGTGGCTAGCAGGCGAGTCAGTCCAATATTGTCTTCTTTGTGAACTTGTATTTTGGCGGCAGCGGTGGCGAAAGGAGGAGGTCACAATTTAAATCTGAGTGGTCATGGTGGTGTGTGATGAGACATAGAAATTTAGAGTTGTCGTCAGTCACCTGATGTAACTCGAAACGGGGTTGTCCTCGTATAAAGGAGGTAGCTTCAGCAGGCAGCCGAGGGGCGGGGAGGGGGGGGGGGGGAAGGGGGGGGGTGACAAGTGTGGCTTCCGCGTATCTTGGAAGCCCTGGTGTCCTGTGGTAGGATAGGCTGTCCTGTAACCCGGCACTACTGGCGTGGGTGTATTACTAGCAAACACGTGCCAAACAATGGCCTGTTGCAATGTCCCTGATGAGTCACGGAAGCACAACGCGGCAGACACAGTCAGTACCGTGGGAACAAACAGGTGAGTAGTGCGTGAGGTAGGCCCGTAAACTGGATCAGAGGTTAAAGGCACAGTACTTAAATTGTCCACAGCAGAAATGACGCGGAAGGCTAGCATGGCAGGCGCAGACGGTACTGCAGAAGGAACGAGTGGCTGTATGGTCGGAATTGGCTCCCGCCCCCCCCCCCCCTCCCCCACCGTGAGTGAGGGGGGGGGGGGTGTAGGGGGGGATGGTTTGGTACTTGGTGTGGCAACAGCGCGAGTTTTCTGTGCACATCGGAGACACACCCCATGTGGAAGGACCATAAATCACTGGTGAAACCTGCTTGCAGTCACATTGTCGTGGTACAACCTTCCTGGATGGCGAAGTGCCATTGGGTGTGCTCAAACCCACGTGGTCGACAAACTGGGTGACAGATTTGGTGGTTGAGCCTGGCGAACTTGATGTATAAAAATGTCCATTATTAAATTGTGAGGAAGGTAAAACTGGCATAGCTTGATAGCAGCTGACCGCATGTGTGTTTTGCATGAATGGCTGCACTGCACACGGCACTACCGTAACCGACATTGCGGCAGGTAGAGGATCAAAGCACATGTGCGAATTTGGGTCCCTTTGAACGCTACACGAGTGATCAATCATTACACAATTCTGGAAATCGTCCACTTCACCTTTCACATGTTGGCATGCACAGTCCAGTGACACGAAATCTGAGTCCATTGTTGGAGGTAACAGTGTAGCACTCAGCCATTGTAGAGCTGCAGAGTTTGAGGTTAACTCTGTTGGAGATCGCGAATCACTGTCCGTTAGCAGTGAAAGAACCATTGGCAGGGGATTGGAGTAGCCTGGTAGAAGTAGCTGAGCCTCCAAATCCTCATATAAAATGTTGGGTGAGGCAGCCATGGCGCAGAACGTAAAGCCTGTTGATTGACACAGCCAGCGCAGAAGTCGCGGAAGATGTAGAAACTTCGGAGTCACCAATATGAGAAACGGGAATACGTATCATTGTATATGCAATAAACTGTTAACATAAATGTCTATACATACATATATTTCAGCACAAAGAAAGATACACGTGTACACTGTACAAGGTACAAAGGCTGACTGGAACATTAACATGGCAGCTCATCAGAGTAGTTAGAGTTCAAAGATCTTGTTTTACATGGTTGATGTGACCTATCGACGCCACAAATACTTAAAAATAATGCATTTTAAACTTGCAAACTGCTTTTGTAGAATGGAATCAAAACATGGGGAAGCTTCTATACATGTGAAGGAAAATGTAGATTGTAAGAGTATAGGCTCTGTTTGCAAACTTGGTTGTGAAAGAGACTTTGAAATCTCAGCTGTTGAGTTAATATCTGAAAAAACTATTATTTGATATGTGTATAGATCTCCTGTTAGCAACATCAGAGTTTTTTTCTCCCCCCCCCCCCAAAAAAAAAAAAAAAAAAAAAAAAAAATACTGGACCTTGCTTCAGGCAAGACGACTGGGAAAACAGTGGTACTATGTGGAGATTTTAATATTGACTTTCTGAGCCATAGTCCTCACAGGGAAAGGTTCTTAAATATTATAAAATCCTACAATCTTTGTCTAACTGTTAGCTCTCTAACACATGTAACAAAAACTAGTGTCACTCTCCTTGATCAGGTATGTGTAAACATGGGCAAGTGTACATCAGAAAACTTTGATACCGGCTATAGTGGCCATCTTTCACAATTACTAACCATACCTGTACATCACATTTCGACAAGTGTACAAAATCTTACCCATAAAAGGATTTATAGCAGGAAAAATATTGAATACTTCCAGTATCTAATCAGCGAACAATCTTGGAGAGAAGTATATGATACCTCTATTACCAACGAAAAGATGGAAATTTTTTTGAACATTTTCAAGCATAACTTTTCCACAAAGGAAAGTGATTTCCAAAAGAACAGATAGATTCAAAAACTGGATTACATCAGGAATTAGAGTATCCTGTAAAAGGAAGCGGGAACTTTTTCTGCAGTCAAAAACTGACAACAGTCCAGAATTTCTTAGTTATTTGAAAAAATACAAGACAGTTTTGAAACTTGTCATAAAAGAGGCAAAAATTAAGGAAAATGACCAATATATTGTGAAGTCATCCAATAAAACTAAGTCCATGTGGAAATCTGTGCAGGATCTTATGGGGAAGAAGACAACTCACAAAAATATTGTGATATCACACAATGGCAAGAATGTCACTGACCCTAGGGTAGTTGCAAACAGTTTCAGTTCCTATTATGCATCTGTTGCTGGAAAATTTGTGAAGGAAAACTTTGGTAATCCACCTAATATAACATGGAAAGAACTTTCATCTATTGAAATTAATAATATATCCATTTTCCTCAGTCCAATAGGCCCAACAGAGCTCCTAAATACCATTAATTCACTGAAGAGTAATTATTCAACTGATATTGATGATAGTCCAGATTATACTATAAAAATAACAGCAAGATAAATACTTTTGCCTTTATTGGACATATGCAATTCATCCTTATCATGTGGTGTCTTCCCACAGCAACTGAAAATGGCAAAAGTAATACCCCTATATAAAAAATGGTGATCATCAATGTATGGGTAACTATTGGCCTGTGTCTCTACTGTTCCTTCCAAAACTAACTACATTCTTTGACAATAATAATATTATTTCTGGATGTCAACATGGCTTCAGACTACAGTGATCAATTGAAACAGCCACTTTCAATCTGATAAACCATGTCTTAAATTCAGTGGACAACTACATAATATCTCACGTTTATTCTTGGACCTAACAAAAGCTTTTCATGAGATTGATCATTCTGTGCTCCTGAGGAAGCTTGAACAGTATCATGTAAGAGGTGTGCTAAATCAATGGATTAAATCATATTTGGAATATCACTCTCAGGTAACTGAAATTAAGTACATGGAAGGAAATGAACTCCAGGTACACCTTTCAGAACCATGTGGACCGAGTCATGGTGTTCCACAGGGCTCCACTTTAGGCCCCTTTCTTTTTTTTGGTGTACATTAATGATTTCCCATCACACTTTAAGGATTCTGAACCAGTACTGTTTGCAGATGACACCAGTCTATTGATTGAAGGGAATAAAGAAGAAAATCTTACTGCATCTGCAAAAGATATTACAAAAGGAGTGTCTGAATGGTTTCGAGAAACAGGCTAATAGTTAATCCCTAAAAAATGGTACTCATGAATTTCCACACCAATCAAAATAAAAATGCGACAAAACACATATAAATAATCAAAACATTAGTGCTGTCAATGAAGCTAAATTTCTTGGGATTCATATCCAGGAAAATCTTAAACGGATCAGTCATATCACATCCCTAAATTCAAAACTAGCAAAAATGAGCTATGTAGTAAGAATTCTTTGCAACAGTACTAGTGCAGAAACAGGTGGGGCTGTATACTTTGCTCATGTACATTCAGTACTGAAGTTTGGTATCATTTTCTGGGGAAATGTACACCAGGCAATAACAATTTTCAGGAAACAAAAGGCAATTATAAGAATAATGAAACAAGTGAGCAGGAGAAAACCATGCAAAAACCTTTCTTTAAAGATCTAAAAATCCTAAACCTTCCCTGCATTTATATACTGGAAGTAGTCATGCATGTCAAAAAAAGTATACTGAGAAAACCTTTTTTCTCAAAACAAAAGTGTCCGTGATTACAGTACCAGGTCAGACAGTGACATACATGTTAATCATTGTAACAACACATTATGCCAGCCAAAAAGGTGTATATCATGCAGGAATAAAACTATACAACAGATTACCAAGACATATAAAATCTCTTCCTGAAGTACAGAGCTTTAAAAGTCCACGACAGCCTACCTTCTGAAAAAGAGCTACTATTCAATCTCACAGTATCTTATGCAAGAAAAAATGTAATTTGTATCTTTAATTGTAGAAATAAGTTATAAATATAAAGTATTTTTAAAAAATTGTAATTATTAACTATATAGATCCAATTTGTTATAAAAATTTAAATAATGTATGTTTGACATTTGAAAAACCAATAAATAAAAAGGTTTTCTGTCCAATATCCTGTGTACGATATATGTACTGAAAAAGGAGATTTATATGGACAAATAAACAAATATGCATGCCTGACATCTCACAACATTTTACCACAGGAGAGCATAGATTAGATTAATACTTGTTCCATAGATCATGAATACGACACTTTGTAATGATGTGGAACGTGTCAGGTTAATAAAAGATGTCTGTACAAGATATTACATTACACAAAATATTGCATGACACTAATGTTGAAGTAGTTTTTTTTTGTCCCCCCTTAATTTATATCTAAAAATTCAGCCAATGAGTAGAACGAGTTGTCATCTAGAAATTCTTTTAATTTATTTTTAAATGTTAGTTGGCTATCTGTCAGGCTTTTGATGCTGTTTGGTAGGTGACCAAAGACTTTTGTGGCAGCATAATTTACCCCTTTCTGTGCCAAAGTCAGATTTAACCCTGCATAGTGAAGATCATCCTTTCTCCTGGTGTTATAGCTATGCACACTGCTATTACTTTTGAACTGGGCTGGATTATTAACAACAAATTTCATAAGTGAATATATATACTGTGAGGTTACTGTGAGGATCCCTAGATCCTTAAATAGATGTCTGCAGAATGATCGTGGGTGGGCTCCAGCAATTATTCTGATTACATGTTTTTGAGCAATGAATACTTTTCTACTCAACGATGAATTACCCCAGAATATGATGCCATACGAAAGCAATGAATGAAAGTAGGCATAATAAGCTAATTTACTGAGATTCTTATCACCAAAATTTGCAATAACCCTAATAGCATACGTAGCTGAACTCAGACGTTTCAGCAGACCATCAATGTGTTGCTTCCAGTTTAACCTCTCATCAATGGACACACCTAAAAATTTTGAAAATTCTACCTTAGCTTACAGACTTCTGTTCAAAGTCTATATTTATTACTGGAGTTGTGCCATTTACTGTACGGAACTGTATATACTGTGTTTTATCAAAATTTAAAGAGAGTTCGTTTGCTCTTCATCAATGTGGAATGGTAAGTCATTAATGTATATCACGAACAGTAAAGGACCTAAGACCGAACCCTGTCGGACCCCGTACTTGATAGCTCCCCAGTTTGAGGAATCAGCTGATGTTTTAACATTACATGAACCACTTATTTCAACTTTCTGCATTCTTCCAGTTAAGTATGAATTAAACCATTCGTGCACTGCCCCCCTCAAACCATAATGATTTAGCTTATCTAAAAGAATTCCATGATTTACACAATCAAAGGCCTTTGAGAGATCACAAAAAATACCAATGGGTGATGTCCAGTTATTCAGAGCATTTAATATTTGATCAGTGAAAGCGTATATAGCATTTTCTGTTGAAAAGCCTTTCTGAAAACCAAACTGACATTTTGTTAGTGCTTTATTTTTACGAATGTGGGAGGCTACTCTTGAATACATTAATTTCTCAAAAATTTTTGATAGAGCTGTCAGAAGAGAGATTGGGCGGTAGTTGTTGACATCCGACGTATCCCCCTTTTTATGCAATGGTTTTACAATGGCATATTTCAGTCTATCAGGGAAAACACCCTGCTCCAAAGAGCTATTACATATGTGGCTGAGAATCCTACTTATCTGTGGGGGACTGCCATTAGCGGCCCTCACACAGATGCTCCTAACCGCGTGAATTAGGATGTGCCATGCAGTTCTGCATGCAAGAGCGCCCTTGTGATTGCACGTAAATTCAAGACGCAGGTGCGCGGTCAAGCCAGCGGTTAGACGCACCCCGCTCTTGCCAGCCAAATTCAAACTTACACGCCTGGCGTGTGGCGTTCTCACGTGTGCTGCTTGTGCTTCCCTTAGTTGCCTACAGTGACGTGAATTATTGTGCGCTCTCCCACTGGTTGTTGTCAGTAACCAACAGTACTCGACGTGATCATGGCAGAGTCCCGTTGCTGGACGAAGGACTTTTTGACGAAATTTATAAACATCTACAAAGAGCAACAGTGCTTGTGGAAAGTGAGATCAAAAGGCTACATAAATAAGAATTTAAAGAATGAAGCTTATGATAAATTTGTTGTGTTTTGTAAACCAGTTTTTCCTGAAGTGAACGGCGACTTTGTTGCAAGAAAAATACAAAGCTTGCGGGGCTCATTTAGAAAGGAGCTGAAGAAAGTTTGTGACAGTAAGCGTAGTGGCAGTTCTCTCGATGACATTTATGTACCAACTTTGAGGTACTACGACTTGCTTTTATTTACTGTAGATCAAGAGCTGCCAAGTGCAAGTTGTTCAAACATGGATATTTCTGTGGGTGTGCAGAGCGGTATCTCTGACTGTGAAGATGACAATGGAATTGACAATGAAGGCAGTGATGAGGTCAATGAGGTTATGATTGATGGTGGAAGTCAACACAATGAACGACAACTTGAAAAAGTGAGTTAACGGTTGTGTATTTATATTGTTAAGAGTACAGTTACTTGAGTGTATTTTATAGCAATAGAACTTCCAGAAAAATGCTAGAACAATATTATATCTTTTACTATACAGTTCCCATGTAATGAAACAAATTACGCTCTTCCAGCACGTAACGTGTCTTCCTGCCAGGGCACACTTCCTTCTGATACAAAATATTTCTTATATGCTTCTCGATTGTCTTTTGCTCGTATAGATGGATTCTTGACACTGCAGACTGTAAACCCTTTCGCCAGTCACCCTCGTGTAATGTACAGTCTACCAAATCTTCCATGTCCAATGATGTAACTGTAATATATCCTTTACTTCGTCTACGTAAAAAATTGTGTAATGCACATATGGCCAAAATAATGTACTTTATCTTTCCGATCTTCATGTTGATTGGTGTGTGGAGGATTCTAAATCGTAATGTTATTATACCAAAAGCATTTTCTACAACATTGCGAGCACGTGATAATCTGTAGTTAAAAATTCTTCTGTCGTGATCTAATTCTCTTTGAGAATAAGGTTTTAAGAATTTCTCTTTCAATGAAAAAGCTTCATCACTCAAAAACACAAAATTTAAATTCTTTATAGTTTCATCATTATTTGACAAATTTATATGTTCGTTCAGCAGTGCGTGAAATAATTCTGTGTATTCAAGAATTCCTCCATCAGACATTCTTCCATTTTTTCCCACATCAACAAATACGAATTCATAATGTGCATTTACCAAAGCGAGTAAAATGACACTGTAGAAGTTCTTGTAGTTGAAGTAATGGGCTCCAGAGTGAGGTGGTGGCACAATGCGTATATGTTTTCCATCTATTGCTCCTCCGCAGTTTATAAATTGCTACTTTTCTTCAAATCCTTTCGCTATGTCTATCCATTCTTCTTTTTCTGTAGGAAACTGTGCCGTGCGGGATTAGCCGAGCAGTCTCAGGCACTGCAGTCATGGACTGTGCTGCTGGTCCCGGCGGAGGTTCGAGTCCTCCCTCGGCCATGGGTGTGTATTTGTCCTTAGGATAATTTAGGTTAAATAGTGTGTAAGCTTAGGGACTGATAACCCTAACAGTTAAGTCCCATAAGATTTTACACACATTTTTTTAGGAAACTGAAGCAAAACCAAAAACAGTAATTTACTATTTCTCCTCTTACAGGGAGAACAAGAACAAACACAACCTACATGTATGTCTTTGCCAGAAATTCCAAAAAAAAAAAAAGGAAACAGAAGTGCAATATAGCATTGGCCACATATGAGATGATGCAAACGTGCACCAGTGCTTTGCAGCAGATAAGAAGAGATGATCTGAAGGAACATGAAGCTACAGGTATCAACGTGGCGAATAAATTAGAATGGATGGAGCCTGTAACAACAACAACGCTGTACTATTATACAAATAATATTTTTTTCTGATTTTTCGATAAATTAGTGTAATCGATGTTCTGATTTCATTTTTTTTTTGTTTCATGACATTATGTTAAAGAAACTGTAAACAATTTTCGATGTGAATATTAATGTTTATGTCAAATTTCAAGCATATTATTACAGAATTGAAATGCAAGAAACATTGAAACTATTGTAAGATGTTAAAATTGTAATTGTGCGTCTGGTCCATACATAGGCAATGTATTAGGATATGTAGAATGCAAAACCTCGGGTGAATACCCTGTCTGTAGGCGAGCGGTAAAAGGTGGATGGCAGGCGAGTGCTGGAAAATGCACACAGGCACTGCACGGCATAACGGGCTCAGCAGTACTAGTCAGAGTTGGGCATCGGTCTGAGCAACACGTTCTGGATCGAGGAGGCTCTCCTGGAAGACGTAGTTTCATTGAGCCTTGGATATGCTGTTCAGACGCCTATACAGCATGGCAAAATTCCATAGGCACTAAATGGGAAAGTATTGCGACACTATGAAGAAGTGAAGTGCCGATACATCAAGAGCCATTGCTGTGGTTGTATGTGTGCTCTGTGCTTCGCCATCTCGCCGCCCGCCAACCGCCACATCGATATAAACAGGTTGAAACTTTTAGTACTGTATTTTGGACCAGTGTTACTTTTGTTCCATACTGTTCAATAACAACTTAAATTTTACCAGAACTGGCCTATCATTTAATTATCCTCACAACTAACCTAGACAGGGTCCTTTCCAAATGTTGTGCAATCCGAGTGTCCCAAAATGAAGAATTAAAGTTTATGTTAATAATAATTACCGGTAGACCTAGCTATGTTAGAATGATGTTTGAAGAACTTTTTTTGTTAATGAACCAATAGACGAATAACAAGGTCTGACAAAGTTGGAAGATAATTTTGATATTGATTTAGTAATGAAGCTTAATTATTTCGAGACAGATATAATGGTATTTAAATGAGCAGGAAATAAGACAAAAAGAGTAGTAAATCATATATTGGAAATCTTGAGGGCATAATGATTTCAGTAATTAATTGTTTTAATACAGTGATCATAACAGTTTCAGGGTCCCCCCTCCCTTTTTTCTTCATTTGAATTCTGAAGTGTTCTAAACTGATTTGACCAGCAAAGTCAAAGCCAAAATAGAAACCAAAATTTATCAGTGTTTTACCTTTATCAAAATTGACATTGTGTGTGTGTTTCAAAAATGCTATTTCTAGGGTAACCTATGCCCAATTTTAATCAGATCAATAGACAGTACGAAGTTTTGTAGTAAATATTATAGTGTAATGTTATGTATTTATGGTTTATCCATATTAGTACAGAAAGTGAAATTATCAGTTCAGTAGATTTTCTGGTTCTAAAATTTACCATATTATGCAGTGTTATTACGTATGGTTTCGCATGAACGTACATTAACTTGTACAGGGCAGAAACTCAGTTAGTGCCTAATTAGGCTGGCGACCATATTATTAACAAATTGGTAGCATCTTCTGTGTTGTTTCTTGTACGTCCTGACGTGTAGTTGCATTTCGGACTTGCTCGACGTATCATTGTTATTACAGGGTGGGTGTAAGTCTGATTTGCCTCCATTCAGGTACACGCGGTCAATTTCTATACAAAAATCCTTTCTCATAAGGTGAAGCCCGTCAACTTACCATAGTACAGGCTTTAAGGAGTATCGTGTGCCCACAAGCGCAGCGTTTACAAGACCATACAAGCAATATATGCTGAATCATTAATTAATGTAGTGTTAACATGAGGTTTGCTGAAAACTTCGACCCAACACACTGATTTGTGTGATAATGACATCTTTAAAGTCAGGCTGTTGTCAGCACCATCCCAAGCTTCTACACCTATTTCTGCTTCATCTCCTTCTACATCAGCAGTGTCTCAAACTTCTGTTATAGATCAAGGCACTGTTTCCATTAACACTTATTATGATCAATATGGTCATTATATGATCAGTATGTTTTTGTAAGTTTCGTACCATGTAATAATAAGCTACAGCTACTTCTGAAATAATAATTACTAACACATCGTCAATATTTTTAATTGCTTAGCTTCATGACCTCTGGCCGAAGTGTTTCATAAATTGCTTTGCATGTCTCTGGAATTATATTTGACAATGACGGTGCAGAAATTCCTGTGGCAAATTTTAAATCTTCAAGGGAGTGACCCGTTGCTAAAAATCAGAGAGTAGCTGTTCCTCTACAGAAATGCTTTTTCTCATCACAGTGTCCCTCCGGCTGTTTTTCTGCTTGATGTTGTCCAGCAATGCATCAAATTTTTCACTGTCCATTCTTAAATAGTTTCAAAAGTCATCTGGATAATTGTCTCGTAGTTCTTTAATCAAGGAAGTATGGTTGTGACAGTACTTGTATTCCTTAACCCAAGTACCAGTTTTTTAAAAACTTTTTAATTTTTTTTATTTTATTTTTTTTTTTTTTAATTTATGGTCATGCTCATAGCTGCAATACCTACTGCTGTAGTAGCGAGAGCAATACTTCTTCGTTCCTCTTTTGCACAAAACATGGCTGCAACTAGAGCACTTGCTGCGCACGCGCCACGCAAGATTTTAGAACTGACAAAACTCCACGCGCCATGCTTGCACACGGGTTTCACAGTTTACATGCAGATGCCTGCACGGGGCACTCCTGACTGCTGACTTGTGTGTGCGCAAGAGCATGTCTCTAAACTTCCCTCCATGCACCTGAGCGCCACAGTTCAGCACGCGTTCAGGCGCACGCGCAGATCCGCCCCGCTCAGTCGCGCGGTTAGGAGCATCCGTGTGAAGGCCGCTATTGTTATAATGGCTTACAGTAAACTGTCCTTGTTTTTCAAGCAGAATGAGAAAAAGTAGGTGTGTAAGATACTTGTCTTGAAGTACAGGCAGATAAGGACATTGTAGTGAAGAACATGGTTGCAGCTCCTGAGAATATGCTACTGAGAGAGAAGTAGCTCATAATCAAGACACTTCTCTGAGGTTTTACATATGTGGAAAGGAAGTAGTCTAATTTGTGCTAAATATGCAGGGCTCATGGATCTGTCTCTAAAAATACATAACCATATCAGCAAGAACATTATCACCATTCATCCTGCCAGCACCCAATGCTTTAATTGTCACAAATAGACACATGTCATAAAATATTGCCACAATCAGCTGACGTGTTAAATGTACTGTCAAACATGATACCATGTAAAACTGGTCAAATCTAAATAGTAAAGCATCAAATCTCTCTCTCTCTCTCTCTCTCTCTCTCTCTCTCTCTCTCTCACACACACACACACACACACACACACACTATTGTTTCTCCCAGTAGCAAATAAGGGCCACTCTCCTTCAAAAAATAAAAGATTTTCATTATAGCTGAAGTAAAATTATAGACATGGAAAGGGTCTTGATCAATTTTCTCCACCTGTCATCCCCACCAATAGCAATATGACACTGTCAGTGGCATTTGAAGGTATGCATTCAATAGAAATTCATGTTAATATTCATAGATTATACGTAAATTAAACGAGTAATGAACTGAAGCTTGATATAAATTCATATTTTTCCACATAAAAATATCAACATTTTTGTTCTTTCAGATCTATTATATACATACCTATACACAAGAGTCTCTCACAGAGTTTAGAGACCACTCCAGTATTATGAAAGACTTGTCTACAAAGATCAACTGGCAGAGTCATAGGTGGGGAAAGCTGGGTGCATCTTGTCTCCTCACAAAATCACATGTACATAATGTCTTGGTGTTAGCTGATGCCTCTGAACCAGTGTGAATTTCAGTTAGGGTAATTGTCATTTTTAAGAGTTAATGGATATCATGACAGAAAAATCATTGATGTCAACATTGTGCATTCTGTCATGGTATGTTAGTACTTTGTATGGGCCAACACATGGTTGCTGGTGCAGTATTCAAATGGTAATGTGTCAGATTAAAACCTCTTCACAGGCATGCAAGTTGTAGGAATGAATAGTCACTGGATAGTATGTTTTTTCGAAACAGCTGGGTGGGACTTGTGGATCTGAAAGTGGAGATGTTTGTGCAAAGTGTGATGCTTCAGTTATATTGTTTGGTATGTTGGTGAAGAATTCTCATGGCAGCCAAAGTGTTTGTCCATATACTAATTCAGAACATCTTTGAAAGCTCCTCAGAGATCTCATAGAATTATAGAGAGGATGACATTTCAAATCTCTGCGACAAGGTGTCTGAGCAAAGCCTTTGTCAGTGGCACCATTTGATGAGACATTTATGAGAAGGAAGGTATGTACAAGCCTGATCCATGTTCGTGGCAAGCAATCTTGAGAGTGCTTTTAAAAGGTTTGATCTGAAGTGTTTGCCCTGATCAGTAGGATGCGAAAAGTATGCCAAATCGGACAATCCACTCACAAGAAAATGTCTTGGCGACAGTTGTTGCTGTTAAGGTACGTTTACACCGGGATACATGTATCGCGACATGTATGAGCGACATGTCAATTTGACATGTCGCGATACATCACCTCACACAAAAATTCACGGAACTTGTATGCGGACCCTCCAGCTCATACATGTCGCGTATACATTTTGTATATCGCTTTTTGGCCATATACGCGACATGTATGAGCGACATTTGAAGAACTCGCGCATGCGCAGTACTATCATTTCCTGTCGTCTTGTCGCCTGCCGCTTATTTTGACGATTAGCGCATGCGTAGTACCAGGCTCTTTGGCGGCTGTTTGAGTTTTGGAGGTGCCGACTATCGTTTCGACGTTAATGTATCTGCATAGAACATCAAAAAGTGCCGTATGCAACATTATTCTTCGTGTTTGCGAGGCCATTGTGCAAGTTTTATTCCAAGACGTGAAGGTAAAAGTTTTATGTATATCACGGTATGTAATACATTCTACAATTTTTTCATGCATCTGGCACATATATCAATTTTTTGCTATTATTCCGACGGCCTCGCGTGATAATGTTGACAACGGATGCCGACAATCGTGTGTGAGACATTGGCATTAGCAATCGCGCGACAATGCAAATGTTTTGTAATGAAATCTTCGTTTCAAGAGGAATCCCCAGTGGCCAAAAAACGGAGTGTTACTGCCAACTGATCCTCTGGTGGAATCGCTTCCCGAAAGTTTGTGTTGGTTTTGGACACAAGAGGAGCCACAAGTGATAACAAACCGCGGAAATCCTCCATACTCATCCTAACATAATTTCTAAAATATGCGCCATCCTTTAGCGTTAATTCGCGAGAAACTCACTCTGCCACCATCTACGCTTCCTCCGCCTTTTGTTCCTATCATCTTCCAAAAGAGCAAGTGTACCAGCACATAAAAATATGAAATCTTCCAAATCGTCGTCGAAAGCTATCGCACAGTGATACATATCAATCAGTGTAAACGCACGCTCATACATGTATGAGGTTGATACATGTCAACTCATACAAGTCGCGATACATGTCGCAAAGTCGCATATACATGTATCTCATACATGTGCCGATACAAATGGCAGTGTAAACGCACCTTTACATGTTTTTATCCGATACAATTTAAGCTAATGAGAGAAATGGGCTGTTGCTGTCAGGGAGTGTTGGAATCCTTCTGACAGTGGTAGGTGGGGGGGGGGGGGGGGGCAATGATGTCGATATGGACATTCTCAAATCACTGACTCAGTGGAATGAAAGTATCTACCAGAGCTATATTTTGTTGCACTGATAGACAAATGTCTTGCATTCTTTCACAAATTTGCCAAACAAGTGTCCTTTTCACTAGTCACGTAGTACCTCTGATTCATGGATGAGAGATGTTGAGGAGAGATGTAACTGCTTGCTCCCAGAAATTTGCTGTACCAAATGGTCATGCTCATGACATCGATATGTCACACTGTAGTGCTACGTTCGAGCGTGGTATTTGACTACATCAGAGCGTGATGGTGCTTTGAGGGACATCAGTTTGCTGTCTCCTTCTTGAGTGTTGGTAAGTGCTATGAATTCTAGTTCCTTCACAATACGCCAATGTGAGACACTGTGTCTACTGGCTCATTTTGCATTCAACATGTTGAATACCTGTAGTGAAATGTGCACTTCATTCACGCCTCATCTGTCTTCTGACAGAAGGTGAAAATGATTGGCTTATGATCTGTGACACGGGTGAAACATCTACTTTCAAACATGTGTGTGAACTTTTTCACTGAGGACATAGGCCACATACAGCCCATGGTCATACATGGATGAAATTGCTTGCAATGGTGATATATTTTTTATAAAACCAAATGTTGTACTCGCTGTTGTAATATAAGTCCTATGGCAGTTGATGGTGTGTCTACAATAACAGTTACAGACCATAAGATGGCTTGCGTGGTATAGATGGAGATGTAACAATAAACTGCAAATACCATCTATGTATAATTCATTTGTTCAAAGTTCAGAGACAATATGCTTAATCAAAGAATATAAACATCACATAGAATATAACTAACAATTTACTATCCACAGGTTCATTTGGGCTACTCATCCTGGGTAATGCAGTTTTTACAAATATCTGTGTAGCCATTACACAGTAATGAAAAATCAAGGACAAATTCCTAAATAGCAGCGGCCTTTCCAACCATGTGAACAGTTATTACAATACCTTCATTCATGATATTGTAGTGAAGACATCTGTTAACAACACCAAAGCAGAGTATGAATGTAATTTACAAATTAGGTGTGGGAATGGGTTGGAAGCTGCGGAATGGAATCATCGTAGGGTTGTTGGAGGAACAAGTAGGCATCATATGGCCATAAGACTTGGAACAATGGCCACAATGCTGGTTTGAACAACATATAACTACTTGACCAAATACCCAAAAAAGTTTAACTGCAGTTGATTGGATTAAGTCCTGAAAGAGAAAGGGGACTAAGAAATTTCATGAAATGCCTGAAAAATTTCAAGTAATATCCATTCAAGAGAAAACAAGGAGTGTCAATGGAAGAGTTCTGCACTGAGCTATCAGTCTTCATCTGATTCCGAACAAATTACATTTGGCATCTCACAAGGCCTTGTCTTAGGCCCATTGTCTTCTGTTATTTACATTAATGACATTTCATGAACAATTGGTTCACAGTCAGTTCGTTATCATGAGACAGGGGGGAAAAATCTGGGCATGGTTTCAAGCCAGTATATGCATAAAGTTTAACAACACACAGGTAGTAACTGGTTGACAATCTTAAATTCTTGGGATTAAGATTATACTCAGTTGCAAAAGCTTATCATAGAACTCTATGAAATGCCAATATGAATGTTGTCAATCATAAGTGACATAAAGCAGTAGAAAGTTCAGGGTGGGATAACAACAATATGGAAAGGACCACATAAAGGAGGTGCTAAGGTGCAGATGGCACAATGAAAAAGACTGCTGAAATGATTAACATTTTGGACACAGTCCTACTTCTAAAATAGAAAAAACATACATTACACAAGAAAAACTGACACGAACAGCGCTGCTAGGTGCAGGGACAGGCAACTATACTGAGGATGGAAGGTGGAGGTAGGAAAGGAGGAGGGGAGAGGAGAGAAGCAATGACGGGGAAAAGACTAGTAGGTGCGTTAGTGAGGTAGAAGGTATGTGTAGCGTTTGAGTAAGAGCTGGGAAGGGGATGGGTAGGTGGAGTAGAGAGACTAGTGAAAGGTGACGCTCGGTGGGGTTAAGAGACTGAAGGATATGTTGTAGGAAGAGTTCACACCTACTAAGTTCAGAAAATCTGGTGTTGACAGGAAGAAACCAGATGGCGCAGGCTGTGATGCAGTCATTAAAGTGAAGCACATTGCGATGGGTAGCATGTTCAGTAACCGGGTGTTCCAACTGTCTCTTGATCACATTTTGGTGGTGGCCTTTCATGCGGACAGACAGCTTGTTAGTAGTTACACCTGTGTAAAAAAGTGGCACAGTGGTTGCAGTAGATCACATTGCTGCTTTCACATGTAGCCCTGCCTTTTGTGGTGTGGGAGATGCCTGTGACAGAACTGAAGTTGTTGGGGAAGCAATCGGTCTTGCATCTAGGTCTGTTGCAGGATATAAGCCATGAGGCACAGTATTTATAGCAGGGTTGGAGTAGGGATGGGCAACGATAATGCTCGGATTTTTTTTTTTCGGGGGGGGGGGGGGGGGGGGGTGAACTACCACTATGGGATAGATGGGAAGGATAGTGGGGAGGATGGAGGATATTTATGATTTCAGGGCACAATGTGGTATAGCCGAAAGACTGACAGAGAATGTGATTCAGTTGGTCCAGTCCTGGGCAGTATTGCATCACAAGAACGATGCTCCTTTGTGACCAGACAGTGGTTTGGGGAGGAGGTAGGTGACTAGAGAGACAAGGTTTGGGAGATCTGTTTCTGGACAAGGTTGGTAGGGTAATTTCAGTCCATGATTGCCTCTGTGAGACACTTAACATATTTGGAGAGGGATTGCCTTTCACTACAGAAGCAACAGCCACAAGTAGCTGGATTTTATGGAAGGGTCTTCTTGATGTGGATTGAGTGGCAGCTGTCAAACTGGAGGTATTGTTGGTGGTTGATAGGTTTCATGCGGATGGAGGTCCTGATGAAGCCATCCTTGAAGTGGAGATCAACATCGAGAAAGGTGGCCTGTTTGGTTGAGGAGGACACGGTGAAATGGATGGGGGAGGTGCTGAGGTTTTAGAGGAATGTGGGTAGGTCCACATAAAAAAGATTTCATCAATTAATTTGAACCAAGTATGAGGTTTGGGATTCAGGGTGGTTAGGAAGGATTCCTCTAAATGGCCTATGAAATGGTTGGCATAGGACGGTACCATGCAGGTATCTATTGCTGTACGACAGATGTAGTGTCCTGCAGTCAGCAGGAAAGAACTAATGATAAAGTTTGAACACACTTTATTTTAACTAAAATGCCTTCTTGGCGTGCACTAATTTCCAAATGCAAGAACAACAAGAAGCACAACAATTCTTGTGGTGGCAAAAGACAGATACGAGTACAAGACAATGAAAACAAAATAATAACAAAAATATTACTCTACACAATTACAAAGACATGACTTTCTACTGAAGGTTACGACGAGTGTCTACCGGGCTAGAGCTGGCATAGGTACTGGCCAGAGATTCTAGCTGTAGGTACACACTGCCGGTCTGACTCTGCTGACATGCTTATAATGCTGACTGCTACATGTAGTCACATTAGTTCCAATAGGAGGATCTCTGTCACATGGCTTTTCATGAAGTAGTGCCATGTTTATGCAGAAAGTCTGTTGATGTTTACATCCACTGGCAATGTTTTGAGCCGAGCTCTTGAAGGGAGGTCAGCAGCCCATCTTAGTTGTCCATTGTGTGGGCCCTCCACAAATGTCCATAGGAGGAGGAGGGTCCTGGTTGACGTCCATAAGTTTGTGGCCGGCAGGGGCTGGACACAGTGATGCAGTAGGGACAGCTGGTGGTGACGGCAGGCGCCCAGCGTGCCCTTGGATGAGAGAAGATCCGCACCTAGACCTCCTGCCCGACGTGGAAGGAATGTACCGGAGTGCAGGCAGGAGGGTGAGAAGTCTCGGGAAATAGGACAGACAAGGGAGAGCGGAATGGTCGACTGTGAAATACCTCTGCTGGAATTTTACCGGCATGGGGGATGGCATGGTATGTAGCCAGCAGGTTATGGCTCAGCAGCTTATTGAGCTGGGTCTTGAACGTCTGCACAAAATGTTCTGCCCGGCCGTTTGACGCAGGGTGAAACAGGGTGGTGTGGATGAGGAAAATCCCATTGGCTGTGCAGAATTGCTTAAACTCGGTTGAAGTCAGTTGCGGACCATTATCTGTAACGATCATTTTAGGGAGTCCCTCAACAGCAAAGAGGTGTCAGAGAATTTTGACAGTTTCAGCAGAAGTGGTGTTCACAATGCGTGATATGTAAGGGTATCCTGATCCAGAGTCGATCAGTATGAGTGACTGCGAACCATGAAATGGCCCTATGAAATCCAAGTGGAGGCGTTCCCACAGAGCAGCTGCATCTGGCCATGAAAAATACTGGCACAGGGGTGCTGCCTGACGTGTTTGGCACATGGTGTAGGCCGACACGAGGGAGGCAGTGTCTTTATCCAAACTGCACCAATAAATGTGTCGGCGGGACAGCTGTTTGGTGAGGACGATTTCCCAATGGCTCGCATGGAGGTGGTCAAGGGCATGGCGGCTCAGTGCATGCAGTACGACACCTTGGGGAACATCTGAAGCACTAAGAAACTGGATGACGCCACTGCAGAAAACAGACTGTGCCGATGATCCTAAAAATGCTGGACCCCTGCATCGCAGATGCTGCAATGGCTGGTTGGCCAACCCACAGAAATTTGGCAGCAGAATGCTTGCAGTGTCTGATCCAGAGCAGTGGCCTGCCGGAACCCATCGTCATCCAACAGAAGCGCATCCAGAGCTGCGACGATGTCCGGTTCCATGTGGAAACATACCAAGGGGAGGTGTCAAACTAATGATCCAATCTGGCACACAACCGGGAAAGAAAATCAGCGTTTGCATGCTGTTCAGAGGTGCAATAGATAATATCAAAGTCAAATGTTGCCAGGAAGAGCGCCCAACGCTAGAGGCAGCATGCTGTCCAGGTGGGCACTGCGGCACCCAAGTGAAACAAAGAGACCAAAGGTTTGTAGTTGGGCTGCAGAGTGAAATGATGATCATACACAAAATCGTAGAATTTCGTCAGGGTGAAAACCAGTGCCAAGCTTCCTTTTCAATTTGACTATATTTGGTTTGAGCGTTTGGTCAATTTTTTGATATGACAGCCACTGGCCTCTCAACGCCATTGACCACTTGCGAGAGGACCAACCCAGGCCAGAGTCCGATGCATTGGCGGGGATGATGAGGGGCAGGGAAAGGTCACAAGTGGCCAGACAAAGAGGGCGGGAGAGAGCCGACTTGAGTCTCGTGAAAGCCTGCTCACATGCCACGTCCCAAACCCAATGCACACCCTTGTGCGACAACCCGGTCAGGGCGACGAAATCTCTGTGGCATGGGATATAAAACGCCAATAATAGTTGATTTTACTGAGGATTGATTGCAGTTGCTTCACGTTGGTGGGAGGAGGCAGGTTCTGAATCACCTTGACGTACTCCTTAGAGGCGTGGAGGCCGCGGGCATCAATCTTGAACCCGAGATAACTGATCTCGCGCTCAAAAAAGACATACTTTTCTTTCCAGCATACAGGTTAGTCTCAGGAAGACCCTGAAACAGCCTATCCAGCTTGTCCACGAGGTGCACCATGGATGACCCACCAATGATGACATCAACCAGATAATTTGCTGCACCAGGCCCCTGCCTTTTGAGGTGTTCAAAATAACTTTGTGAAATGGCTGGGGCGCTTGCAATGCCAAACAGGAGGTGGTTTTACTGGAAAAGGTCTCATGGGGTATTGATGACTAGGATCTGCTGAGATTCCTCGTTCAACAGCAGCTACAAATACGCATCGCGCAAATCAATTGTGGCGGAGACAGTGGAGCCCGTAAGACGTGTCAGTATGACATCCACAGACGGGACAGGATGTTCATCGATGATGGACTGAGAATTTACCGTTACCTTAAAATTGTCCCAGATGCGTAAAGCACCATGCAGCTTCTTGATTAACACAATAGGTGCCTTTGTCGTGTAAGTGGCGAAGTTCCACCTGGAGCCTGTCTCAGAGAGCAGAGGGGATCGGATTGGCTTTAAAAACATGAGGGACAGCGGAGGGAAGAAGCTGAACATGCACGGTGAAACCCTTCACTCCTGGTGTGGAGGATGAGAACAACGTTTCCTGCTGAGCAACGGGGCAAGGAGGGTATCAAAGGAGGGGATCAAAACCCCCTGTACTTCGTCCTGCACTGATAAACCCAGATAACCAAAAATGTCCACACCCACAAGGTTAGTAGCACCGGGATAGCTCACCACCAAAAACTGAGTGTTGAAGGAATGACCACTGTAGGAGATTTGTGCTGAAAATATGCCGTAGACTGATATGTGGCGATTACTGGAACTACGCAAGGCGCGAATGTATGGAGACAAAGCTGGCGAGCCCAAGCGTTGGTCTGTGGCACCATCCACAATAGAAATGGAAGACGCCGTGTCAATTTGGAAGAGCACAGGAATATACGCAACCTCCAATGTAAGGAAGAAACAGGCTACCAACTGGGGAATGATGGAGATAGTCATTCATGAATGGAATTCAAGGCGTCCAGGTCCTGTGGTGATGATTTGTGATGAGCCGCTGCATCCGCAGGAAGCCTGACACACAATGGCGATATGGCCTGTTTGGCTGCAAGCCGTGCACCTTGCTCGCCGGTGGGGGCACTCCAACCGTTGGTGAGTCCGGAAACAGTCTGGATGTGATGGAGAACAGGCAAAAGACTTTCTGTCATGGGATGTACCAATGGACCAACATGACTCCCACTCAGTGCTAGGCAACTGGTGAGCCACAAAAACAGCCAGATCAAGATGCGGCAGTTGTAGCTGGTGGGACTGTTCAAACACACAAATGACTGGCAGACAGGTGTCGAGGGATGGGACCTGTAAATTCAAAATATCAGCCCAAAGACTCTCGTCTGGTGCGTGAAACACCATCATACCATGAATCAATGAAGAGGCATAAGACTGCTTGCAGGCAACGTTGGCACACTGGAATTTGCAATCACGGGAGAGACCATAGAATGTTGTTATCCATTCCTGATATGTCTGACCTGGGGACTTTCAACAAAAAAAGAAAGTCTGACGGGTGGAGGTGATGTTTATTTGTGTGTCAAAGTACTCAAAAGGGCAGACCTTAATATGGGCAAATAAGAGATCTCAAGGTCACTGCTCAGGGTTCAATTGTCAAATTAAATGATACACCTGTGGATCGACTGTTGCTTAAAAAATAAAATAAAAATAAAGCACGACTTCGATTTTCATCGTGGATCCCCTTTGCCAGTAAATGTTGTTCCAACTGTTCGACATAATTTGACCATGCTTTGACAGACCTATCGAAAGCCGGAAATGTCAGTGGAGCCATGTGCAAAGTGTTCAGTTTTCATGCAATGGAATCAACTCTACGAGCTACAGCGTGTGTTCCATAAGTAATGCGACCAAATTCATAAAAATCATTTATTGAATATATTCGTACAAATAATCAAAAAAATTCAAAATAGCACCCTCTTGCGTCGATATGCTTGTGGAGGCAGTGTTTTCATGCCTGGAAGGCATCCTGGAATGCCTTTTCTGGAATGTCCTTTAGAGCTGATGTAACATGCGCCTGGATGCTTTCAATCGTGTCCCGATGTTTATCTTTCATGACTCCTTTTAACCCAGGAAACAAAAAAAAAGTCAGTGGGAGCCAGATCAGGACTGTAGGGAGACTGGGAAACCAATGTGGTCTTGGTCCTAGCCAGGAAGTCGTTGACAATGAAGGCACTGTGACTCGGCGCATTGTCGTGGTGAACTTTCCACGTGTCCTTGATGTCGTTTCGGCAGCGCGAGACCCTCCTTTTCAGTCTTTTGAGCACGTCCAAGTAGAAAGCTGAGTTCGCTGTAGTCCCGGTAGGTATGAATATGTGATGGACAATGCCTCTGATGTCAAAGAAGAAAATGAGAATGGTTTTGATCCTGGACTTGCTCATGCGTGCCTTCTTGGGACGGGGCGACAATGGGGTGTGCCACTCTGAACTCTGCCTTTTTGTCTCAGGGCCGTACTCAAAAATCCACGACTCATCACCAGTGATAACTGAGTTTAAAAAATGAGGATCATTTACACACATTTCCAACATTTATTGGCACCAAAGCACTCGCATGTGCTTGTGTTCGTCAGTCAACATTTTTGGGACGAGTTTGGCACACACCTTTCTCATGTTCAAATCTTCGGTCACAATGTGGAAAATGGTGGTTTTTGACTTGTTCAGAGTTTATGCTATAAATTGAAGGCTCAGCCATCTGTCAGAGTTCAAACAATTGTGCACACGTGTCACATTTTCGTCGACTTGTGCGGTTGATGGCCATCCACTGTTAGGTTCGTCAGTGATCTCCTCTCGGCCCTCCATGAACAACTTGTGCCATCGGAAAACTTGTGATTTAGGTAAGCAATCATTCCCAAAGGCATGCTGAAGTAATGGAAACGTTTTGGTGGTGGACTTGCCAAGTTTAATGCAAAATTTGATAGTGCACCGTTGCTCTACAGAATGATCCATTGTATTACATAAACTCAAAATGGGGTTGACGGAAATGCACGTCCTGACTCTCTGGTAGCTTGCAACCGAATGAGACAAAGAGCGTTCTGAAGCTAACACCCCCCTCCAATTAGCCCAGCTGGTTACAACATGCTGTGGTGTACCGTTGCATCAGAAGAAAAACTGGTCGCATTACTTATGGAACACACTGTACGTCTTGCAATGCTGGGAAGTGAGGGCGAAGTTCTGACTGTGTGAGCACTGCTTGAATCTGCTGTGATGTTTCCATCAAGGACTGAAGAAATTCCTCTAAGGAATCCATTTCGTCCAAAAATGAAAGTTTTATCCTCGCTGCCAGTAACTGTAATGTCCAGCGGTCGGCAGGAAAGAACTTACGATCAAGTTTGAATGCAGTTTATTTTAACTAAAACACCTTCTTGGCATGCACTAATATCCAAATGCAAGAACACTAATAAGCACAACAATTCTTGTGGTGGCAAAAGCCAGATAAGAGTACAAGACAATGAAAAGAAAATAACAACAAAAATACTACGCTGCACAATCACAGACACAACTTTCTGCTGAATGTTACGGCGAGTGTCTACAAGGCATAGGTTTTGGCTGGAGCTGTCCTAGCTGTGGGTACACACTGCTCACATGGCTTTTCACGAAGTAGTGTCATGTTTATGCAGAAAATCTGTTGATGTTTACATCCACTGGCGATGTTTTGATCTGAGCTCTTGAAGGGAAGTCGGCAGCCCACCTTGCTTGTCTGTTGTGCAGGCCCTCTAACTGATAAGGGCCACTACAACAGATTTGTTTGTAGGTGATGCCTGCAATGGAGTAGTAGTTTCGGGTGAGGATACAGTTTGTCATGGTGAGCAGGAATGAGGTTGCAGGTTTGGAGTCTGCCAGACTTTAGGAGAGGTAGTGTTCAATAGCAGGTAGACCATGGGGGCTTTGGGGATGTAAGTGTAGATTACTCTTACTCCCTCACCTTTATCTGTTTTTCTGTACCATTCAGTGAAACTTTGTTGAACCTTGCACCTTACCCCCAACCCCGCCCGCGCCCCCTTTTCCCTCTTTCTCTCATTTCGTGTCCCAGCACACAATTGCCGAGCTCACTTAATCCAGTCATAGCTGATGCTCCCCTCTCTTCGGGCGCATCCACCCAGTGACCTGAGTCAACGATTAACGTCTTTTATTTATTCTTCTCTTTGATCTCATTGTGTTTTCACGTTAATTTTAGTTCATTTTCATCTTTCACTGTATGCTCTAATCCCTCCAGCTTCATCTTCTTTCCCTATCTTCATCTGTTTTGTCCTTTTTCTGATTTTTCCACACATATTTTTATACCTTTGTACCCTCCACTGTGGATCCTTGCTCCTTCCAGCTGCGCCAATACAGTAAACTTTCCTTATCCCTAGCCAAACCAGGCACAACTGCTGCTCCTGTGTTGTCATCTAGCTCATGGAATCTCCCCCCCCCCCCCCTCCCCCCCAAATGCTCCAACCATCAAATTACCTATGTCTGGCTGCAACCCAACCTTCCAGAATGATCTGTATCTGTTCAAATTTCCCTCAGTCCATAGCCCTCACCAACATGGTATTGCAATACCGTGTAAGTCAGTCCCAAACATCCTTGTAATACTCGAAAAACTCTACAGTCCGTTCATGTCCTACTCCTGCCTTGGACTACCACTATCCACCATCTCTACAAGAACTGAACAAAACTCCTCTGCATCAATTTACAGCTGATAAATCCTGCCTCACATGCCTAACACATTTACCACACCCTCAGAAACTCCCTCCCACTGCCATACAGAATTCACTACTTAAATAAACCCAAAACGCAGTCATGAATGTGTCTTCCAAAAGACGCAGTTTCACAGAAGTGTCAGCCATTTCCACATGCCTTACCTTTTGCTCCACTCACAGATTCAATAATGCTGGGCCTGTTAAAGAGCTTATCTCCTTCTCCAGGTCCATACAGTGGACGCAGTTTTTTACCACCAATCCTACCACTCAGACTCAATCCAAAGCCACTACTAAACCCTGCCAGACTCAGTGCACTCCTCCATCCAACCATGATCAACTCCCATACTTCCAACTCACACCCTGTTAAATTTCAAGAATTTCCTAAACTTGAAACTTGCCTCATCAACATTCCCTAGAGTCTTCAACGTGGTTTCCATCTGCAGAAAGAACCACTAACCGCCATCTGAAAACTGATTCCAAAGTTACAGTACTACCTGGCGACAAAGGCTCCAACACTGTGGTTATTGATAGTGACTGGGCCAGATATCTCACGAAATAAGCATCAAACAAAATAACTACAAAGAACGAAACTCGTCTAGCTTGAAGGGGAAACCAGATGGCGCTATGGTTGGCCCGCTAGATGGCGCTGCCTCAGGTCAAACGGATATCAACTGCATTATTTAAATAGTAACCACCATTTTTTATTACTTATTCGTGTATTATGTAAAGAAATATGAATGTTTTAGTTGGACCACTTTTTTCGCTTTGTGATAGATGGCGCTATAATAGTCACAAAAGTATAAGTACGTGGTATCACATAACATTCCGCCAGTGCGGACGGTATTTGCTTCGCGATACATTACCCAGTTTAAAATGGACCATTTAACAATTGCGGAAAAGGTCAATATTGTGTTGATGTATGGCTATTGTGATCAAAATGCCCAATGGGCGTGTGCTATGTATGCTGCTCGGTATCCTGGATGGCATCATCCAAGTGTCTGGGCCATTCGCCGGATAGTTACATTATTTAAGGAAACAGGAAGTGTTCAGCCACATCTGAAATGTTAACCATGACCTGCAACAAATGATGATGCTCAAGTACGTGTTTTAGCTGCTGTCGCAGCTAATGCGCACATCAGTAGCAGACAAATTGCGCGAGAATCGGGAATCTCCAAAACGTCGGTGTCGAGAATGCTACATCAACATTGATTGCACTCACACCATATTTCTATGCACCAGGAATTGCATGGTGACGACTTTGAAAGTTGTGTAAAGTTCTGTCACTCGGCACAAGAGAAATTATGGGATGATGACAGATTTTTGGTATGCGTTCTATTTAGCGACGAAGCGTTATTCACCAACAGCAGTAGTGTAACGGAAAATCCACAATGGCTGCGACAAGTGGAACATCAGCAACCTTGGTGGGTTAATGTATGGTGCGGCATTATGGGAGGAGGGATAATTGGCCCCCATTTTATCGATGGCAATCTAAATGGTGCAATGTATGCTGATTTCTTACGAAATGTTCTACCGATGTCACTACAAGATGTTTCACTGCATGACAGAATGGTGATGTACTTCCAACATGATGGATGTCTGGCACATAGCTCATGTGCAGTTGAAGCGGTTTTGAATGGCATATTTCATGACAGGTGGATTGGTCATCGAAGCACCATACGATGGCCCGCACGTTCACCGGATCTGACATCCCCGGATTTCTTTCTGTGGGGAAAGTTAATGGATATTTGCTATCGTGATCCACTGACAACGACTGACAACATGCATCAGTGCATTGTCAATGCATGTGCGAACATTACGGAAGGCGAACTACTCGCTGTTGAGAAGAATGTCGTTACACGTATTGCCAAATGCGTTGAGGTTGACAGACATCATTTTGAGCATTTATTGCATTAATGTGGTATTTACAGGTAATCACGCTATAACAGCATGCGTTCTCAGAAATGATAACTTCACAAAGGTACATGTATCGCATTGGAACAACCGAAATAAAATGTTCAAACGTAGCTACATTCTGTATTTTAATTTAAAAAAAACCTACCTGTTACCAACTGTTTGTCTAAAATTGTGAGCCTTATGTTTGTGACTATTACAGCGCCATCTATCACAAAGCGAAAAAAGTGGTCCAACTAAAACATTCATATTTCTTTAAGTACTACACAAATATGTAAGAAAAAATGGGAGTTCCTATTTTGAAAAATGCAGTTGATATCCGTTTGACCTATGGCAGCGCCATCTAGCGTACCAACCATAGCGCCATCTGGTTTCCCCCTTCAAGCTGGACAAGTTTTATTCTTTGTAGTTTTTTCGTTTGACGCTCATTTCGTGAGATATTTGGCCCGGTCACGATCAATGGACCACCCTGTATACCACACTGATTACCTAGCTGTGGGACTCTGCTGGCTGTCAAACATTTCCACTTACAAATTGTGTCACAGTGACACCATTCCAGAAATCCAGCAGTATTTTCAGTCCCTCCCCAAACCCCTAAGTCTATCATATAATCTCTCTGTCAAGTCTATCCTTTACCACCTGGCACAGTGCTCATCATCATTGATGCCACCTCCATCCACACTAACATCCCCAGTGTCCATGACCTTACCTTTATTGAAAAACTACCTTTTCCAATGCGTGACTGATTCCTCCCCATTCCTGCACACCATGACCAACTATAACATCACTCACACTTACTTCTCCTTTGCAGGCATCACCTACAAACAAATGTGTGGTACAGCAGTGGGCTTCTGTATGGCACCATCCTATGCCACCCTACCCACAGACCAACTAGAGGAATCCTTCCTAACCACCCAGAACCACAAACTCCACACTTGCTTCAAATTCATTGATGATATCTGTATGATCTGGAATTTCTCCTCAAATTGCTTTACCTGATCCTTGTCAACTCAACAAGTCCCCTTCCACAATGTTGACCTCAACCTCAAGGATGGAAACATCAGAACCTCTATCCACACCAAACCTACTAACCACCAACAACACCTCCACTTCAACAGCTGCCACTCAATTCATATCAAGAAGTCATTTCCATACAGCCCACCCACTTGAAGTCATTGCTTCTAAGTTGATGGGCAACCCCTCTCCAAATGTGCTATGGGTGTCATGGAGGCCTTCACAGACCCCTCCAACCCTTTCCAGAAACAGCTCACCCAAGCCTTCTCTTTCCAGTTACCTTCACCTACCACCTCCCCATACCGACTATCTGATCAAAAAGGAGCGCTGTTCTTGTGGCTCAGTACCATCCAGGACTGAAGCAACTGAAACACATTCTCCATCAGTGTTTCAACTACCTCTTGCTGTTTTCTGAAATGAGAAATATCCTTCCCACTGTCCTTCCCCACAGTGGTATTCTGTCACCTACCAAATCCATGTAATATCCTTGTCTATCCCTACTCCACCCCTGCTGCAATTCCCTTTCCTCATGGCTCATATCCCTGTAATAGACCAGATGCAAGACCTGCCCCATACATCCTCCCTCAACCACCTACCCCAATCCTGTCACAGGCATCTCCACCCCATCAAAGGCAGGGCTATATGTGGAAGCAGACACGAGATCTGAAAATTAAGCTGCAAACACTGTGCCACTTTCTACATGGGTGTGACAGCTAACAAGCTGTATATCCGCATGAATGGCCACTGCCAAACGGTGACCAAGAGACAGCTGGACCACCCAGCTGCTGAAAATTCTGTCCTACACAATGTACTTCACTTCAATGAGTGCTTTACAGCCTACATCACCTGGTTTCTTCATCCCAACACCAGCTTTTCTTAAATGCACAGGTAGACATTCTGCCTCTTTTGTTCTTGTAATCCTCTGGGAACTCAACCTTTGCTAGTCCCTATCTTCCACCTACCGATCTCAATATAGTCCACACAGGAAACGGTGGCTGATGCACAGTGACCAGTTTTCCTCTAAAACGCTGGGCAAGTTTATTTGTTTGTTCAGAAGGGGAGGCTTACAAGTGTTTTCCACCTCTTGGTCAGTCAGCAGTGACAGAATCGAGGCGCACTCCCTACAATCTTTCTCAAATGATTTTACAGAACCTATCTGGTAAAAAAATTCTCTTTTGCTTTACTTATTGCTTTAGATGTTAGGTTCTTGACGATGAGCCCATCATTTTGTTAGTGGTCATACTTACTATGATATTTATGTGGAAGTAAGACACTGCACAAAATTCAGAAAAGTTTGCAATTAAAAATAGAGGTTGCTATGATTTTGCGTTTGGTGCATATTACGTAATATGTTATTGCATATGAAATTTAGCTAACATACTGAATATTTCTTCAAACTTGGGTAGAGGTATCTGTCATCAATCTCGAGTAAATTGATCAGATGTAAAACACTCATTTGTAATCATGCTACACCAGCGACAAAGCCAGAGTGAAATATCCACAACGTTCCTCAGATTTCATAAATGGTCTCACATATCGAAATGAGATTATGGCAAATGATAGCACACAAAGAGGAGAGTATTTTACCATGGTATTATTATGTAAAACTTCATTATAATAAATGAAAAGCACCAGTTTGCTTTTGTTCTACAATAAAAGTAATATTTTAGAACAAAAGGAAACTGGTGCTTTTCTTTTATTATAATGTTGTTCTACCAAGAACCGACGGAAGATTCTGTTAATATGATAAAACTTCATTATCTACCATGTTATTCCACTAATTACAGAGTTTTTCAATGAAAGAATGTAATATTTAACGGCCATCAACAGCTGATGCAATGAGAAATACTATGGGTTTTGGAGCAATTTAAGTGAAAACATTACATATGTTTTTTTTTTATTTTTATTTATTTATTTATTTATTTTATTTTTTTTTAATAGGACGTACTTTTTCATAAGATACTGACCTTACTTTTCCTCACTTAATAACCCATGGTTTCACAAGTCTCTCACAACTGTGTCTGCACATGTTAGGAGATGAGACTGTGTAAACTCCACTTGTATTGACAAAAGAAGCAAATTTTAAAATGGCAACCAAAGAAATGTGTCCCTGAAAGATACAAATAGTTAACAAGGCAGGCAAAAATAAAGCATTACATTTTCAGCAGCATTCTTTCTAGATACTAATGAAAGCAGAGGTGACAGTAGATATTTTTGAATGGTCGCCATGTAAGTGTGGGTGTGGAGGTGCCCATTTAATATTTACAAAAAATGTGAGCACAGGGTTCAGTTTAGAAAGGCATTTCCCTTGCCAAGGCTGTCCATAACCCCCACCACTACAGCTCTCCCCACACATATGGCTGTCTGTGCATCTACTGGCCATGGCATTCTGCATGGACTACAGCTGCTTCCACTCCAGCACTAGACACATTTTCTATCCTACCAATGCAGTTTTTTCTCCTTTGCTGCTTCTCTTCTCTCTAGCTACTGCCCCCCCCCCTTTTCTCCTGCACCCATCCCCTACCACCACCTCACGACACTGCACCAGACAACCCTCCATCATACCCCTGCACATTCCGACAAGCAGCAGAGCCTCTTCCTCCACCCTTACCCTGCTATCCGCCCCCCTCTCTGCCCCAGGCCAGACACAGTTGTGTCAGCACCACTGCACAGAGACATTGGCCATGTTTGTGTGAGTTGTTCTTGTGTAATGTGGGTGTTTTTTTCTACTTTGGAAGTAGGACTGTGCCTTAAAGCTTAATTATTTTAGCAGTCTATTTCAATGTGCCTGTCTGCGACTCAATGCCTCCTTTATGTCATGAGTAGCAGTCTAATCCTTTCCTTATTGTCATAAGTATCATAAATGTAGAAAAGCTGGCATATGTCACTTATTTTATTACTATAATTGCACATGATATCCTCAGCAGCATCATCATGGCAAGTTGAAAAAGAGAGTGAGAGATATGGTGATATATATGTGCATATTATAAACCCCTTCCCTCAAAAATGTGTCTCTCCTTCATACCTCCTCTGTGTTACCACAGATGACATGTTACTGATGTCATTTGCACTAAGACTGCAGTACACATGAGGTGCCTATTTGCTTCCATCACCCTGAGTGGAATGCGAGTTCTAATAAATGTACACCAACCTGCGGTCTTTTACAGTTGCTGTCCCTTGCACAGAAAACAGCATGTAGATTGTGAATCCGTTATCCTGAGGGTAGGCGGAACTGTTATTTTAGAAATAATTAAATTTCCAATCAGTTTGTTTATATGGGATGCCATTTGCTTTTTATTAGCAGAACACAAGAAACTGCACAATTACATTCCACTTTAAAGTCACAAATATTTTCTATTCTTCAACAAATTAATGAACTGCATATGTCTGCAATGACAATCACACTATTCTCAGCCACACGCCCATAAAACCATACTTGCTAATAAAGTCTTAATCTGACACCTACCATGGTATACAACATGTCTGTCCTCAGAGGCTTCTGAACCAGGTCTGATCTTACAGCTGAACCACCTCGCCCGCCAACCAAGTTAGGTGCGATCCAAAGTACATCATCTGCCTTTTCATTTAGCAGTTGTTTATTATACTGCTGGTTATTAATACTTGTGAAATAATGAAATGATGGCATGCTGTTAAGAGATGCTTTAATTTGAAATTCAAGTAAATACACTGTTTAGTTTTTCTAATATTAATAATAGAAGATTAACTTATTGGCACACAACTTCCTCATGCAGCAGCCAATTGTGGAGAAGGACCACAATTTAGGTAGTCTTCCTCATGATACCTGTGCCAAACAAAACCACCTGTCATCGGTACTTCACACCACATTATGTCATCTTGCCACTGCTGCGTTCTCCACTGCTCTAAAAAGAGCTTCTTGTAGTCAAATATGATGACTGTAAAGCCAGATATATTACGCATCCATCTTCTGACATATAGCTTGATCTCCTATGCCAAACTCTTCATGTTAGAGTAGCATTTGCACCTAACATGCCTGATTATTTGTTAAACATATTCCAACTTCTATCTTCTCCTACTAGTGTTGTCCTCTTTGGCCCCCTCTTGTACCATGAAAGTATTTCTCTAGCGTCTTTACACATGTTTTATCAATCTGCCCCTTCTTCGAGTCAGTGTTTTCCTCAAACTCCTTTCTGCACCAATTCTGTGATGGATCTCCTTGTTTCTTATCATGTCTACCATTGAATTCTCAGCACCGCTATGTAAAACTATGCCTCAAATTATTCATTTCTCTTTGTCCCAGTTTGCCAAACACGAATTACTTCAATACATTGCAGTGATCCTGCTGTACATTCTTTGACATAAAACCTGTGCGTTGTCCAGAGACTGCAGAGTCTAATTCTGCAGCAGTCACATCATGAGGCAAATAACATGGCTATCTGCACAAACTGGCTACACTGTATGCCACAGCAGTTCCTGTAGGAAGTCTTGTCTTCTGTTTGAGCTGTTCCGCTACATCTACACCCATGGTCCAGCGGCAAAGAGCGTGACGTCTCATCGCAATATCTAGCGGTTGAAATCACTCATTGCCTAAATTTTAATAGCTCCTATTGCCTGGGTTCTGGAAACCTGAGTGTAATGATAGCACAGCTAAAATGTATTTCTGACACATCACTAATAACAGATCTGTCCCATAACATTTCTTTGAAAAATTTCTCAGCAGACTGTCGCCTTTAAACAGGCTCATGTGCCACAGCTCTCTTGGAACCATTTTCTGGTAACCAGCAGTGACTGCGGCACTGTACTCCCTCACCCTTTGCTGAAAGTGCCAGCTACCACTCGTTGCTCTGGGCGGTATAAAATGCTTTACTATTGTTGAGTGATGCTCCACAAAAAGTCTACGATATGCATTTCACACTCAACAGCAATGGAGGCAGATGACCCATTTTAATACAATGAGTATTGTATTTCACTAATATGCAAGGCATGAGTATTACTCCAAATTAATTTTATAGTTTGTAATCCAATTAGAATACCAGTCTATGTTGTTTAATGTTATTATTATTAATAATACTTTATATTTCATTGCTTTTCCCTTTTAGAAGCAATCCTTCATTCAATTTTTTCATCAGTAATTCATATGTTTTCATCAAACCACAGTGAGTAATAGTGGTGTAATGTGTTTTACTATTGTTGTTTGATTTCTTATGGTAAACGAATGTGATAAACTGTGTGAATACCTTGCAGTGCATAAAGCTGATCAAAAGTGATATTCAAGGTATTCAATTAGATGTAAACCAAGAAAATTGGCCATTTTTTGAATCTACCCAGAGTGGAAGAAAGTTGCTAACACAAGTGTCAGCAAAAGGGGTGTCCAATAGCTGTTACACAGATTTTTCACAGAGGAACTGTATTCACTTGATAACTCTTCTCTTGACATATGGATCCTACATGACAAACAGAACTCTTAATTCATGTTGTTGATGGCCAAGTCAAAGCTCTTCTGAGACATCTCTATAGAGAAAAAGTTTAGTTTTCACAAAGCAGGTATCTATGACCATTAATACAGCTTTCTGAATTGAGGACGTGAGAAGGCTTAATGTGTAAAGGTGTTTAAATGCGAACATTTTAGGTTAGGCTTTACTGTGACTGTTATTGACGTTAAATGAAACAACAAGTTTACTGTTAACAGTCACGGTTTTATTTATTCACTGGAGGTACTCTAGTTTACTTATGTTATGTTTACCATTAGATATCAGTTTAATTTTTTGTCAGAAGAAATCCAAAACCATGTTCTGAAATAGTGTCTTGTTTCTCCACTAGGCAGTGCCACAAGTTCCTCCAAAAAATCGTAACACAACACAACACAACACAACACAACGCACACACACACACACACACACACACACACACACACACACAAATGTCACACTAAGTAATGTAAATCCACCCGATGATGGAGGTTTAAACCTTTGAAATGCGTCATGGAAATAAATAAAACAGTGACTGGTAACAGTAAACTTGTTGTATCATTTAGTTTAAAGGTGTCCTTCAGTTTTTGTTAAAGAATATCTTCAAGCAATTTGCTGCTCTATTAAATAAAGCAGAAAATTAGAGCTTAGAGTGCATTGGGCTGCATGACAACAAGAACTGACAACTTATACTGCCTGTGCATCACAAGAAATTGGGAAGCTACTGAGCTAACAACACACTGCTGGGAGCGATAGCTCATTGCAATAATTGTCAGTGAGTCTGATAATGCAATGGTAAAGATAAGGACAATTGTCACTTATGTGACGAACAGCATTCCTGGAGCCCACAAATTAAATTTTCTGTCTCAGCATCTCATCTTACATGAGTATTATGTAGCATAAATCATTGAAGTGGAAAGGGAACACAAAGTGAATTTAGTGGAACAATTCAGGACCCCTTGCAGAAGTAAATGCACTATCACAGGGTTGCCAAATACTTGCAACAATGTTGCCAATTAATAGCTGTGCTAGGAGCAGCTATGTAGCAAAACGCATATTGCCTTTTCTTATAAGAGCCCTCAGACGAGAGATGTGAGTATGTTTGGTTTTTATGAAGCATTATCTCCTGATACTTTCTAATGTCACCTTTCAGGTCATCTATATTAAAGGCATTCTATTAGATTTAATTAGATTTTTCATTTTTGAAGTTTACCAACATGGAAGGGGGCTGTTAATGCCAGTGTTATATAACTTCAGTGCAAAGTCAACAAAGCTAGTGGTATTAGTTTTCACTTATGCAGCATATAGCATGAGTAAATTTTCCACATGATTAAATTTCCCACAGAATACCAATGAAGAAAATGCTTACTTTTACAGTTTATATACCAAAACCTTATTTCAATGGAATAAAAAATAACTGGAAATCAACCATGCACCATATGTCATGAAACAGGGAGGTGACAAACACTTTGCATCTCGAAACTGACTGCATTACATGCATTGCTGTGCCACATACAAATAGAATTTCATGATAATACAGAAGTATGGTGTGGATGGAAGCAAGGACAAACACAGTTAATTTTTTATTCAATGCCACGCAGTAATCAATTCATTTGAGGATTCAGAAGAGAAGAGCATGAACATTTTGTTCATTAACACCAAAACTAAACAGTAAAAGTGGGCAATGCAATTCTACACCTTCGTATGTTTTTCACCTTGAGATCTATACATGTAATAAATACTGTAGGAACCTGCCAGATGCAGACTCCTATGTGAGTGTACAATAGTCTTGAGGGGTGCAGTGGTGGAGTACTGGGACACTAACAAGACATTGTACAATTAACAGTCATTTATTTCTGAGAGTTCTCAGTGTGGCCTGATGGTGGCAATGCTCAGCCCACACTGCATGGACCCCATGAGACAGTACATCAGTTCACAATGAGGAATTTGCTGGTGCAAGCCCCTGTTGTCTAAGGTCAGTGCTGCAGCCTTGTCATAGGAGGATACAGTGGCCAGCACTTCGCTGCAACTTGGTGTTGCTGCAGACTTCTGTCGGAGCCTCAGCACTCTCGTTGAGTGAAGCTGCGCTCAGGCTTGGCCCCAGAAATCCGCATGCCCCTGTTGTTGGTTATCAAGATGGCAGGTAGGTAGTAACCCAACAGCAAAACAAAGGACAGTCTGAGAGGCAGTCCCAGTATGCAGCTGGTAAGGTGGCACTTGTACTGCCCAGGATTGGTCACGCAGGTGCCCTGCTTCCTAGATGAACAGCTTGTAGATGGGCAGATCAGTTCTTCATTCATTCACAGATTGGCCTGGTCCTCATCTTCAGGTAGTCACAAGTGTGGCCAGAAAGAATACAGCTTGCAGAGTTAAAGTCTCTCCATAGCTGGAAGGCTGCAGACTCAGAGCCTGGACCCCAAGCTGACTGTGGCTGGTGACACTTCTTCGTGTTCATCTAGTCATCTTGCAACTAATAGAGCTACCCTTCCATCAGTATATGTGACGCAAATGGAGCAGCCAGACTCCGAGAGCAAGTAGATGGAGGGTGAGGGTTGTATAACAGCTGATGACGTGTTTACCATGTACTGATGTCCAAATACGCTCCTGGCTAACCAACTATTTAACTTCAGGGTTTCACAGCATTCCTTTATGCAAAGCTTGTTCTTGTGTCATTCCTATGTGAAGTTACTACATATAGCCCCATTACAGAAGAGCATTGTATCTGCTCAACACTGTCATATAAATCAGATGTTCCTGCCATTCTCTCTCACACAATCTGAGGCAATGAGCTCACTGAATCTTTGTAATTTGGGTCCTCAAAGTGTTAACACCCCATCACAGCATATTGAACGGGCATACTCCATGTATCATCATCCCAGACGATTACAACAAAATTTTATTCCTACACTTAATTACTATTCTGCCACGCGACATTCCATTGTTCTTTATAAAATTCATCCCAGACATTTGCACTTTGATATCTAGTACACATATATTAACTCACCTTTCATGTCATATGCCAATTTTTAAATTAAAGCTAATTTCGCAAATCCGAATCCCCTAACTATTACAGTAATCAATTCTTTACTCGTATTTTTAGTTCTAGGATTCAAAGTAAATTATTCCTTAGTATTTCCTGTTATACCAGTAAATCAAGCAACAGGTATCTGATGAATAGGTAATTCTGGGTGTTGTACAGTTCTTCACTGTAATAAATTTGTGTTATACAAATGGCGACCAAAATCACTACAGTACCACTAGCCGAAATGCTTATGTTCATAACCTAGTTATGTTGCTTCTTGTGATACTGTTGGATGTGTTGCAACATCTATTCTGCAGAAATCCACCCTTTTTAAGATGTTATTAGTTGATCTGATGAGCAGAGGATATCAGGGTCTAAGGATTGTTTAGATATGTTAGGTTTTGGATTGGCAGTACCTCTAGCAGCTTCTCTGGCCAAAACAGCAATGTATGGGTCAACTCAATCAACATTGTGCCGGTAATTGTGGCTAGTACATGAAACATTGTCCTGGCTATGTTACAAAGCATACTGTTTATTAGGATTTTCAGAAGTCCTGCATCAACTCTTCAGTGAGTTCACATGTTACAATAAATGCACCCAAGCTTAATCATAAAAAAAAGAGAATTTCAAGAGCAACCTCTCCATCTTGTACAGACTGTAACAGCCAGTTTCAATATGGACACAGAGCTACAGTATCTGCACTGATAAGTAAATACACTACCAACACTTTTTGAGGTTTCAGCTTAAGTCTGCAAACAATTTTATGACTGACACTGCTTACACACTAGGCTGAAGTGCTACACGGCAGACAAATTACCTTGAACTTTTTTCCAAGACCACTTGTAACTTGTCTGGTTTGTCTAAAACTCACACTCCACATGCCGAAGTCCAGAGTACAGAGATTATGCAGCAATCAGAGCGTATGTCAACAGTGCCGTTCCCCGCACAACACTAGCTACAGCTCTGTGTCATACATGAAACACACTGCACTTGTAACAGTGTGACAAGTTGTGCCTTTGTGTATATCTTGATGATGATGATGATGATGATGATGATGATGATGACGACGACCATTTCACTAAGCTGTTTACAGTAGTTCACTCACATTCATTGTTCATTAGCACAGATACTTGTGTATTATCTTTATTTGATTTGCTTTGATAACCATTTACTCATTTAATGATATTATAAAAACGATAGTTGCTACTCACCACATAGTGGAGATGCTGAGTTGCAAATAGGCACAACAAACAGACTGTCAGAAAATAAACTTTTGGCCAACAAAGCCTCTGTAAAAAATTGACAAAACACACACACACACACAAATGCAGCTCACACACACATGACCACAGTCTCTGGAAGTTGTCATCCCCCCCCCCCCCGCCCCCCCAAGGCTTTGTTCGCCAAAAGCTTATTTCATTACAGTCTTTTTGTTGCGCCTATCTGCGGCTCAGCATCTCCTCTATATGGTGAGTAGCATATCCTTTTCATAATATTGTTTCATTTACTTATTTATAATAGAGGGAAACATTCCACGTAGGAAAAATATATCTAAAAACAAAGATGATGTGACTTACCACTTTGACCTATGGAACACATGTGGTAAATGCAATTCAGACTTTGAAAATCTTTATGGATGCATCTTAGATATTGTGTAAAGGGAGCCGTGGCAAGAAAGGTGAGAGGAAAAAAGATCATGAACTGCCAACAACAGACAAGTTTGTGATGTTGAGATTTTAAATGTTGCAGTCAGCTTGTCTGAGAGGAGAAAACAGAATGAGTATTAAAGTTAACATTGGAATGAATTTCGCATTATTAGGGCCAAAAACCTGATTCTTGGTTGCTAGACTACTGTAATTTCATTTTTTTTAACCTCCTATGATCAGAAGGTTAATCAGAGACAGAACCAAACCACTGTTTAAAATTTTATAACAATGTATCAGTGACAAGTACAAAGTAACTGTTTCAAATGAGAAATCTTGTATCTTTACTTTCTGAAGAAAGGCTCAAAGAATACGCATTGGCACAGTTGTAAGGCATATGCTGTTTAATACATGGGATTGTAATACATCACAGTAGTTAAACTTACTTGAGATATGTTTGATAATACTTTTAGAATAAACTATTTGACAATGTTGTAAATATATATGGTAAATATCACTGACAAAAATAATTGCAGATTGTGCTCACTGTAGTGTTCATAGGCAAAATTGTAATAAAAAGATATATATTATTCAAATATAGTCAGTAATTTAAGAAATCAGAATATATCACAGAAATATTCATGTATTACACAGTAACACACATTATGATTACAATTTTAATGTGTGTGTCCATTTCAGAAGATTGTGTACTTAAGGAATACTGTTATTATTGAAAATTTACATACACGCATGCATGCATGCGCGCGCGTGCGCACACACACACACACACACACACACACACACACACACACACACACACACACACACACAGAGAGAGAGAGAGAGAGAGAGAGAGAGAGAGAGAGAGAGAGAGAGAGTTTTGAGGAAAACAATATCTCTGCAATAATGAATAATAAGAAATTTGTTTACTTTATAAATGTATAGCATTTGTTTGTGCCAGAATTATGTCATATTTTAGAGAGATTCAACATTAAACAGAAAAAATAATATATACTAACCTTTTAAAGGTGGAAGCTTTAACTATGAATAGCATAACACAAAAGAACTTTGCTAATGACATCAGTCATAGAGTTATTATCTACACATCTTCATATTAAAATCACATTCTTGGGTATGCAATAGCTGTGTAAATTACACAATGAGTTCAGACAATGTTTATTTCTTCCACTTTCTGAACATTTCTACTCTGCTTTTGTAAAAACTATAGATTACTTATTTCTTTTTAAACAGTGCATTTGGAGCTGCAGTATGAGGTGATAATGTTTAAATTTAAACATTACAATTATTTATTAATTTAGATGAAGGAAAAAATCACCTGTTGTTAAAGTTACACAATTTTAAGTTCATGATTGCAGAATAATTTTGTCTTTAGTTAAGCAACGTTAAATTAAGATTTTTAAGGAGCTATTACCATGAGGCTAGCTGGTAAAGAGCATTAGAAACTTATTAGCAGTCATTAAAGTTGTATGTACCCTAAAATTTCAGAATATGCAAAATGGTTCTCCTTAGAATTAACATTCCATTAACGGTTAGGCCCATTTCTTTCAACACACAAGCAATCAATCTACAGAATGTGAAATTAGAGAATCACAATAATCCATCTGACAATTCCATTTGTTAATCTTGGTGCACTTCATTTTATGCTTATTCCATAATATGGAACACACGTGAACCACAGAGCAAAACTTTTTTAAATCCATTTTTATGATGGTAGGCGCCACTGTAATGCTCTGAGTAATGTCTGTGCTCCTACCTTTAGGTAAGCTTAAAACAGATTTCAGTTTGCACAATGTTTCTCACTTATCCGTAGCAAAACATAACAAGTTTTCATGAATATGTAAAAATCTTTAACAGTCACAGTTCCTATTGTGGGAACCACTCAACAAGCTGTTGATATGTATTCATAAACACCTATGATACTGGAAAGAAATTTCAACTAGTCCAGAAATTTGAGGCTAGCATTTTATCTCCAAATTCACTGTGATTGTGTGTTGCTTCTATGACTATAAATTCGAATATTCAAATATCATATTCAGCCAGATTTAATAAATATCTCAGACGAAGTGTAGTGTATCCACAGGCATGTCAGGATAAGACACATTTATGCATACATTCACACCACCACTAATCCAATTTGTATAAGTGTCGATATATAAACTGTCATTAGTATCCCCTGTATGTCTGGTAAACTTAGGAACCTTGACAACTTTTGTCAGCAATTAAATGGGGTGCCTCATAGTTAGACGAGGAACAAAAATGTATTAACTTTCCTTAACTGAAATATTCTTCTCCGTCCATGGAACTTTTCTTATACACACAAAAACAGACACAAGTGTGTACACTAAATGATTCATAGTTCCAAGTAAAATAAACATACAGCCATAAATCCTCATGTGTGAACCACATGAATGTTTTGTACACCAAGCAACAAACATTAAATCCAATTTAATTTCTACTAAGTGATTAGTCACATTTTCATCTTGAACTGATAAAAAGTATAATAAGTCATGTAGCAACCTAGTTTCTGGTCTGGGTCCTGCAGTGTATACAGATAGTATATACTGCAGAAATTCTTACATCTATGCACAATCTGATTTTCTTCTGTACTTCAGGAAATATACTAAGATAAGTCAATAGAAACAATTACAACTTAACATCTAATACGTAAGTCTCAAACAAATTCCTCCTGTGTTTCCAAGATAAACTGATGTAATTAAACAAATCTGAAAGAATTTAGTTTCTGAAAATTTTCAGAAGTGCAAGCATAACAGTGCAACAACAGTTTTTGAATTTTTTTCCCCTAGTACAAAGTGATCAGATGGTCCCTCCCCCTCCCCAATATATTAAACAGAAATTGGGGTACAAACAATTTTCATTTTTTGTTAAGGTGGCCACTGACATCTAAATAAGACAATGTTAGATGCCATCTTCATTGTTTACTTAGGCTATGTGCAGTTCAACTGGACCCAACAATACAGAGAATTTTGAAAGATGATGTGAAGTTTCTTTTATTTACATTTTCTAAATTTGTACCCTTTCATTACATCATCTTCAGTATTTATAATAACTTCTCTCTATCCAATAGACCAATGAACAGTCAATGAAAATCTATATCTCAGGATAAGAAGCAAGAAATTTTCACCACAATTTAATAACAAATTGAGAAATAGTAATTTTCAAGTCTAATGAACAAAATCCTGACTATTAACTTAATTTTCATCAGGGAAAGCTCATACAGCACTTCTCTTGAGATTACTTATGTCTGACTTATCTAAAGTATCATAAAAATCTTTATATATGTTCAGCAAGTAGCCATACTTAAAAATTAAGTTGTGACGTGTATGTGAAATGACTTCTTCCACATTGCACAAATGATGCATGGAACATGAAACTAACTAACCAGAAAAATTGGGAGATCAACTGAAAATAAAATCTGACATGTAAAAAAAAAAAAAAAAAAAAAAAAAAAAGAGGGTGCAGAAAAGAAAAATATAATCTAGAAGAAACAATGAATCTGGCAGATAAAAGCACAAGAGTGGCGTAAAAAATAAGGCAACGAGATGCAATGTAAAAATACCCCATTAAATTACTATATTACTGGAGATAGAAAGCTATGAAAAACTGAATAATCCATATCTGCACCAGAACTCCTGAAGTCTGTGAAATACTTAGCATTTTATGTAATTATTATGAGTTATTAAACTTACAGTGACAGTTTAAGATGATTATGAGATCCAAATTGGATAGGAGGATCTAAAGATATGTGAAGAGATGTTTGTCATGGACTAAAAGTGTTGTGTCAAGTGAGCGATGTGAAGTGATTACTGTGAAGTTCCACATCACACTTGTATAAAAAGGCAGATTTTCCCTGCGCCTTTTCTGCACTGATGTACCCAAAAACATTTTGTGTTGGTTTTTCCATTTTTTTTTTTTTTACATTAAAAACTAAACCAACAACTCTATATAGGGTCTGCTCATCACAACTTACATGTTTTCTATGCATCAAAAAAGATTAACCAGACTTGATCATGTTGCCATGAAGAGTTTTCAAACACTTGAAAAAATAAAGGACAACAGAAAAGATTATGAAGAATATAGAAAATTGAGAGAGGGGAGAATAAAATGGACATAGAGAAAGGAATGAGACAAAAGGGGGGGGGGGCAGGCAGCAAGAAGGGGATGCTGAAGCAGCAATGGCAGCATATAAGAATTCAGACACTGGACAGTTGGCAGAAAATGCGGGTAACTGAGGGAAAGTTCGGAAGAAGAACTTGTCCGAAAGTTTAGCACTTTGCCATCCGCACGTCTTATACAAATCTATTCACTTGGCGCCGATAGCGGTGATTCCGATTACTTGGCTTGTCACCGGCCGTTCTTGACATTGATCCCATCGTTAGTTCTCATAAGTTCTCAATCATGTTCCCCTACTTTCATGAAATTTCGAAGATATACATACTTAAATAAATACAAAATTTGTTTGTTTCATATATTTGTTTATTTGCACTGTCTTTGGTACTTTGTATTTCTCTTTCATATGATATGCAGAAAAACAGTCTCCAAGATGTAACACAACCCCACAAGCCTTGCACATTAAGTTTGTTGTTCTTTTTTTTGTTTTTGAATGTACATGGCAATTTCTTCATTTTAGTTTACTTGTTTCGGAAATAAGTATTAGCTGGTGTTGCTTTACGTGACCGGAAAGTCTGTCAACCGGATCATGATGAGACATATGTGATGTAGTGGCAACCTCCAAGTTTTGCTCAGAAGCAGGTACATGGTCTTTTATCCACGAATCAGACACTTTCAATAAGTACTGAAATATTGACGTGTACAGAATGCATTAAATAATTTACAATTAAAGACCATTTTTATAGTTTTTCTGTATAAAAGGTAATAACTCAAATATTGGTCTACCTGATTCACTCCTTTCATGTATTTGTTGTAGTCTAGAACACTTTCAGGTTTTTTTAATGTGTAATTGGTTTTTCTGCATTTTCTTTGAGTGTCAGTCAAAGTGCCATTATGTATTGCATACATCATTTATACCATTTTAGTTTTCAAAGCTCTCCATACCTGTGTGAGTACTTCACCTTTTTGTTGATGACAAGCTTCAAACACATTGACGTTTGCATGCTGTAATTTTTTCAGAAATTCTCTATGTTGACGTACGTTCCACGAAATCGAATTTCATTTTCAGATAACTTCTCTGCAAGTTCTACACTATTATAATAATTATCCATGTAGGCCATGTGGGATTAGACGAGCGGTCTAAGGCGCTGCAGTCATGGACTGTGCGGCTGGTCCCAGCGGAGATTCGAGTCCTCCCTCGGGCATGTGTGTGTGTTTGTCCTTAGGATAATTTAGGTCAAGTAGAGTGTAAGCTTGGGGACTGATGACCTTAGCAATTAAGTCCCATCAGATTTCACTTTTTAATCCATGTAAAGGCGTTGCCACTTTCCATAAGAAGGCTGTCCAGCACCGGAATATATCTTGAATGTGGAAATGTATCTCTTACTCGAATTGCACAGCATCTGAATGAGTTTGCCATATTTCATAGTTTTCAACAGATTGTAAACTTTAGAATTTAATTGCCCACGCCATGGTATCATTCCTTCATCAATTGGGATGTTTTGACACGTAGATTAATTTAATTTAAACTTTTTGGAAAAATCATCAATTACCCCAAAAGGACAGCAAGCCCAAACCATTTTCTAAGTCTGGGTCCCATAACATCGACAAATTGGCATTTTTTAAAATCCAGTTTCCTTCATTGCAATTTTGACTGTAGTACTTGTTGGTTTTGTTGCTGATATATTCAGATAGATTGTTCCCAAAATATAATTCTACGATATTCTTGACACTCGGTGTATCTTTGGGAATTATGTTATTGGTCCTCAGTCTGAATCAGTTGGCAACTGTAGCATTCGCAGAATTCTTCTTGGACATAATTCACTATCTTCCAACGATTCCACTTCACTTTCATTTTTTTTTACATCCAATGTCTTCTTCCCAATTGGACAAGTCGTCTGGAAGGTCAGACAAGATGTCCGCGCATTCATTGTGTAAATAATTGTATCGTCTCTTTCGTCTGTCATGATGAAAGGGCACAAGTACTTATAAAAACAAAAAAAACTTGTTGACATGTGGAACTTATTGTTACCTAAACAAAACACCAACAGAATGCCAAAGATACTAAAGTGCTGCCACCGACCACTGAGTGATACTATGCACTGTTGACCACTGTTTCGAGCACAACACCGCTGTGGTGTCGCCAGACGGCAAAGTGTTAACATCTTGGTAGCCTTCCTCATTGTGCCTGTCAGCAAATCAATGCCTCTTCTATGTGGTGACTATCAATCAATACTTTCCATATTATTCTTATTCAATGGCGGAAAAAAAATCACACATGAAGCTGTGAAACACTTTTGTCCATAAATTAGAACCAAGTACAGCAGACAACTAAAGAGGAAGTTCTACGGCATTAAACATTGTGCTACAGTGTGATTTTCATGTTCATATGACTAGAAATATTATGTTTTAGCACCTCATCTCTCACTTGTGGTTGCACTTCTTTCCAGTATTTGCTTTTATAACACAAACACTACCAACTGCAAAGCACAGTGTAAAGAATTTCTGATGCACCCAACAGCCAGAATCTATTTCGAACTATTTACACACATTTTCTACAGTCCCTGACTTCATTATCTGAATTTGCTGATTGTGGTAAGCTTTGGCAACTGTGATAAACACCATGACCAGGCTGAATGGTGTGGTATGGTACCATTCAGAATGCCACTCTATTTCATTAGTTCTGTTCTGTAAATAGGAGAACACCCTGACATCCATGATAGGGATCTAGATTCCTCCAGTGAAAGGGCACTTAAACTAAGAAATGGAGCGAAACATTCTACTTCATTTGTTGCCAATATTGCAGAAACAACTTGGAGCTAAGAAGCTGGAGCTACAGTAAATATGTGTGGACACAATATCTGTACAGCCTACAATGTGTAACATCATTGTTGATGTTTCAAATAGACTTTCAAAATGCTATGGCAAGATTTAATGATGAAAATGGAAAAATTACATGGGATTTCCTAAAGAATATTATATACAAAATAGTAGTCACATTTTTGCATACACTCCAGTCTTCATATTTAATTGGCCACTAAATAAACAACCTAAAAAAAATCAGTCTTACTGAAAACAGCTGTCTCTTACTGTAACATGTAGTTCACAAATGCAAGGGAAGGAATAATAATACAGCATTCACAAGCTTTACTTAAATGATAAACATGATCCAGTGCTTCGATGTTCTGGAGGTGATGTGCCTCTATTTCATACTGGCAGTTAGTACATAATTAATTTGGGATTGGTTGGATGTCTGCATTTTACATTTTATTGGGTCCTGTGAGCTTGTAGTATAGCATAAAACACATTATGCCAAAACCAAGACTGTAATCTGGACTTCATTCTTCTAGCCATTTATCTTTAATAACAAACAGAAAATAACAGAAGCTGAGTTACAAAATACCTTTTTAAAATGTAATGTCGCTTGGAAATGTTAATTTAATATGCTTAGTGATTTCCAGCCAAATGAAACAGGGAAAGTAGATTTAAAATAAAAAGAAAGCTTAATACTTGCTCTTCAACACAATGCCAGCATTAAGTGAGGAACTGCAACAGTGGAACATAAAATGCACTTGTAAGAACATCTGTTGTTATATATATGACTGCCATAGCTCATTTACTTTTCGAAGTTTTCCCTGAATGCTAAGATGGTTTTGTGAGTGAGATCCCAGTCACTGGGGAAATCTGAGGGAGATGAAGCAGTAATTATAAGACTCAGCTCTGCCTGCAAGGACTTAAAATATTTCCTACATACTGTTTCTTTTACAGAATAAAATGTAACAAATAGATGTGTCAGCTGCCACTTTGTTACCAATGTAATTTTTCCATGTGTACTGTTCTATTCCTCTAACAATGTTTGTTCTCATTACTTCGCATGCTTCAATTCACATTACCATTGATTGCTTTACATCTCCTTTCTTTTCATCGTCATTCAAATGGATCACACCATAATCAGCCATTTATTGTCCCTTTTTGGCCCTATGGACCACACCATAATTACTCGTGTAATGTCTGTTTCTGTTATGTCAAAGGTATTTAACACAACCATACTTTCTCTTCAGATCATGAATGAATGAAGGAAGGAATATTTGAGTTTTTCATGTCCCATCAATGTTGAGGTCATTAAAGGAGAATCACAAGCTTGGATTGGAGAAATGATGATGATGTTTGGTTTGTAGAGCGCTCAACTGCACGGCCATCAGTGCCCATACAAAGTCCCAATTTTTACTCAGTCCAATTTGTACACAGTACAATCTAGCTATTGACATGAATGATGTTGATGAAATGATGAGGATAACACAAACAACCAGTCCCTGGGCAGAGAAAACCCCCAAGCTGACTGGGAATCGAACCCGGGACCCCGTGATCCAGAGGCAGCAACACTAGCCACTAGACCATGAGCTGCAGATGGATTGGAGAAAAACTAGCTTTGTCATTTTCAAAAGAAACATCCAAACATTTGCCTTACGTAATTAAGAAAAACCACAGAGAACCTGCACGTGGATGTTTCAACAGGGATTTGAACTGCAGTCCTCCAGAGCATGAGGTCACTGGAGATGGAAAGCAAGCTCAGACTGGACAAAAAGAGAAAAGGAAATGAGTTATGTCCTTTATAATATTCCTACGCACGTGGATGTTTCAACAGGGATTTGAACTGCAGTCCTCCAGAGCATGAGGTCACTGGAGATGGAAAGCAAGCTCAGACTGGGCCAAAAGAGAAAAGGAAATGAGTTATGTCCTTTATAATATTCCTACCTCAGATTACATCTACAAGGCAACTGGTGATTATTTTTCCTATGACCATTTTTATTGTAACAATATGTTAGCAACTGACAATGTCTGAATGATCATACCAACTCCATTGTCCTTTTGCTTCATTTTTAGCCACGATAGATGTGACATATTGTTTCAAGAAAATGAGATTCTACAAGTATTTCTGGTGGATTAAATCTAAAAGATTTTGAAGAAAGACTTCCAGTGTGAGATTAATGTATGTTAAAAATACATGATTATCTGGACCCATTATGTCACTGCTCATGGTTCAGCTTGTTCTTATAATTTAAATGTTATTAAGGAGGATATTATGTGACTGGAAGATTGTTGGAAGGAAACATTTCTGACAAAAATCATTAGTTCTTAAAACATTGATCACTTGCAAGTCATGATCAACTACACCATCCTTCAATTGTTTCTTTGCAGGAAGCTATATTATGTGCAAGCAGCTTATTTATTTTGAACTGATCAGTATTTAGGCTTTTAATAGCTGTATTTCTTCACGATACCAGACAGTGGGCTGCTTGCTGACGCCATGAATAAAATATAACGCAATACTAACTATGAAACAACACCATGTTTCATTTGCTTCAGATGTGAAAAACTGAAAGTGTGGTTAATCCATGTGAGATTACTGTGTGTGCAACTGCAGGAGCTTGTATTCATCCCACAAATGTTATCCATTATTGGCAGGACCCTGTGCCAAATGGCAAGTCCTCTGTCGATGCATGGGAACGCTCATCTCCATCAGGACACAGTGCAATTGTTTCCTGCTCTTCTGCCCACCGTTGCCGTTCTCCAGAGGCAAACAAGCCATAAAAAAGAGCACCAAGGAGATACACAGCAGCTGCTATGTGGAATACTGACTGCCATTCTTGTTGTGTCTGGAATACAATGAGAACACATTTTAATATAATCTGCTATTGCATTACAAAAACACAACAGAACTTTCTTGTTCAGTTGACAGTACTTAACAGGAACTCCACCGCCACCACAGTACTCTTACAGCAGGGTTACTAATTCAAAATCAAATGATGGCATTACAGGAGCACATCTAATAATGAATGAGAAAACAGATATACAGGTGCGCTACTATGAACGGCATAGTGAATGCCTTATTGTAGCCAAGACAGATATGAAGCCAACACTCACCACTGTAATATAAGTTTGTATTCCTACTAGATCCACAGATTATGAAGAGATTGAAATAATGTGTGATCAGAAATAAGAAATTATTCAGATAGTTAAGGGACATAAAAATTTGATTGTAATGGGGGGACTGGAATCAATGGTATGAAAAGGATGAGACAGAAAAACATGTTGTGCCTCGAGTAAGTATAGACATGGAATTAGGAATTGTTGAAAATTTTGCACAGCTGTGGTCAGAAGGTACAAGTTAAAGGGCCGATGGACACATTGGGTAGTGGGTTCTGCCAATGTTGATGTTAAGTATACAGCTCTGCGAGGCAGGCTTACGACACCACTCGCAGGGGAGGAAGCATGACTGGTGGGCACTATAAACAAATGTGGAGATGGGTGTGCAGTCATCAGGCACAACACAGGGCACTGATGTGCTCTGAAAAACTTGTGTGTTGCAATTACAGCCAAAGTGGGCTATCAAAAGCTGATATTATAATTATCAAGTAACACTCTACTTTTCCCCTCCAGAGGACCTATGTCAGAGGTATTTGAAAAGGATTATAAATGATTTAGTCCAGAGGCTCAAGGTAAGCTGTCAAGTTGCCATTCTGTCATTACTGGAACCGGAGAGAATGACAACTGTTTCAGTTGCAAGCCAACCAAGACGACAGTCTGATGACAAATTTCGGTGGCCAGCAGGCCCACTGAGCAGGTGGATGACCAGCCTCTGCTCTCTGGGTGATGTCATCTCAGGAACAGAAAGCTGTGTCTGTGAGGGCAGAGCTGGGGCGTGATCTAGCGGCCTCCTGGGTCAATGGCTCTCGTCACTCACAGACCGAGTTGCCCTGGGTGAGCGACTGGAGCTGCTGCGGCTCTACGATAACGATGGCTGGTGGTGGTTTCCCTTCAGCACTCTACATGGAGACCACGAGTAGTGCCTGATGGAGTAGCCAGCCAAACTCTGGTGGGCTGGCATGGGGCTTCCGGCTCAGCTGATGTACGGCCATGGAGAGGTCAGGGGCCATTACATCATGGGGATGGAGCTGCTGGGTGCCAGAGCACATGATGCCAGTGTGGTGTTTGCACTGACTCATGTATACAAACCAACCTCCTGCCACAAGGATCAGCAGAGGCACTGCATATTCTTTGACAGAATAAAGTCAATGCCAAACATGCCTGTGTATCTCTGCATACCCCGGCATGATTCAACCCTCTCACCCAAACCACATCTCTCAGTCATCTTGGCACATTACAATCCTTGAGGTTGGTAGGTCATAAAAATTTGGTGTCAAAAAGCATCCATCACGACGGTATGAGGAGAGAGTTGATTTTGGAGAGTCATGAGTGAGGCTGTGGCACTTTATGTGCATTCGGTGGAATCAGCTCAGCGCAATGTAGTGTGGTGAGTAAAGTTTTAATTGATGTTATTTTTGGTGTTTGTTCTAGGTATCAAGAGTTTGTGTAAGTTAGGTTAAGCGATGTTTCAAATTATTGTGAAGCCACAGCAACCCATGGACATATCTTTGTTTAGAGGTAATGATAGACATGATAATTTAGTGCCAGTGAGGTGACCATTTTGTAGTTTGTCTGGGCATAATTTGCCATGTACCAGAGCTGTAGCAGCTACTTGTTCTGTGTAGGCGAAATGGTCATTGACTAGTAGCTGTACTGAGTGTAGATCGGTGATGATTTGCTGAAAGCATTAATTTGTGGTTTGATTTGTGTGTCTGGGGTGATTGAATGAGAGTTTGTGGTTTTTTAATAGATGGATTAAGCTAGTAGTAGAGTAGGCAAAATGGTGGAAATGTGCTGCAACTACTGCCGTAGAAGCAATTCCTGCTTTAGCTCAGCTAATGTGTGTATTGAGAGAGGAATTGAACCTGACAGGCAGAGAAATTTCAAACTTTATCATGAGTCAGAAGCTGGGTCAGAGAGTCAAGTTCAGCCGCAATTGGAATCAGATGAAAATAAGTCTTGATTGAGAATTCCTTCTCTTCCATATGACCCAGCAGTGGTCGTACTACTTAATCCCCTCTTGGGCAAGACAATGGAGGACGTGACAATTTTTATTAAGTATGTTAGGGACATTGTGGAAGGGCATAGGAGGCCATACAAAATAACCCTCCATGTTGCTAGTATGCATTTGACAGGGAATGCCAAAGCATATGTTGTAGATTCTGAGACCTTGAGTAAAGCACAAACGTTTCAGGAGTGAGCCACAGGACTTGCCAGTGGTACCAAAAGCAAAATAGTGCACGGTTTTTTTAGGAGAAACTTAGTACTTCATCAATGCAGAACAACAAGTATGTGGAGGCATTCTCAGATACAATCTGTAAAGTGAATGCAAAGAAACATGCAGACGCAGTATGCAGAAGCTAATAGGGTGTTGTTGCAAGATGCAGAAAAGAGAGCAGTGGACATTTTTCTGCTGGTATACCCGCAGAGGTGTCAGAGTATGAATGGAAACTCTGGAGGACTTAGTGTCAGCTCTTCGGATCACAACACATATAGAGGAGATGGATATTACAAAAGAGCAAAGAGTGGACTACCGGGTGCACGCTTCTGAAATTTGGTATTATATATGTAGTGGGGAGGGGCATATAGGGAAGCAATGTAGACAACTAGAGTCCTACGAATGATGCAGAGTGGGCCACTGGTCATCGGACTGTAGAAGTAAGAAAGCTGCGAAGCACTGGCAAGGGAAGCAGCTGCTAAATGTGAACATGAGTGATTCAACCACTGGAAGGCAGTCCTGACAGAACATAACACTGTACACATTAGTGCACAGATGGAATGCTGCTTAGTGGGCTTGGCCAGTAGCAGGAAACAAAGATTTTTGGTAGTCACAGGGCACATGTATCCTTTATTAGTATGGACCTTGTGGCAAAGAGGAGATGGAGGCCATCACAGTAAAGGTTACGTGAGGTTGGTGATAATAGTGAGGAATCAGTGGGTGTGGCAGCTCTGGAGTTTTCAGGTGGGAGAACTAAGTTCAGCAAATGCATGGAAGTATTGCCATGTGTAGGCGAAGGTTATTCAGTGATTTTCAGGCTATAGTTTCTCGGAAAACATCATACTAAGTTGATCATTGACAACCAACAGTAGAACTCGGAGGAAATTTAATCCAGTTGGGGGAAGCAATTGGAACTTTGGCAGAGGGAAGTGACTCAGTCAAAAGGTGCATAATAGCCACTCTGGAAGTCTTGCAAGCAAACCATTAACATGGAAGTGTTACGAGGAAAAGTGAGTCACTTAAAGGGCAGTGATCGAAGGGCTATGGAAAACTTGTTGCTGAGGTTTAGTGATTTATCTTGTACCAACAGTGGGTTACTAGCAACCCCAGTGACACATCATCATATACTGACATTGGATAGCACACAATTTTATCGGAAGCTATATCATATAATAAGGCATCAGTAACCATTAGTTGAAGAATTTATTGAATAAATAAATAAATAAATAAATATTTACCTCTAAATGTAGTTGTGTGTGTAAAACCAAAAATTTCAGTAATATTAATATTAACACTATTCATGTGTGTATTTTTATCTTTTAATCTGACTTGTTCCACATCATATCGATAAAATAATCAGGAAAATGATCTACGGAACATGACATAACTAAAACTAAACTAAACTAAGTGATAGCATGTAGAGAGTGAATATAGAGGTCATGCCAAAGAAAATAGTGTATGGAACAAGAAAATAGAGATTTCGCTATGGCTACAGATATCTAAATGCGCAAACTTTTTGGATGCTTAACCAATTCCAAACATCACAGAAACTTTTGGATAGTCTAGAGCAGTGTATGTTGTTTACAACTAAGGATGACAGGTGCAGGTACCATCAATTGGATGTAGTGCCTGAGGGTAGGCCAAAAATAGCATTTACAGTACTGGATGGCCATTTCCATTACAAGCATGTGCTGCTTGAACTAAAGAACTGACTGTCAAGTTTTCTGCAGTTGTTAGATGGGGTATTCACAGGATTAAAACCAAAACCTTGTCTGGTGTATCTGGATGACATAACTGTCTATTCAAAGGTTTTACCGGAGGATGTGAGACATTTGGAGGATGTCTGTAACAGCCTACAGTTGGCACTTTTTACATTAAGTAAGTACAACTGCCATTATGCGCAAACTCAGGTAAACTACATGGGGCATGTGATAAGTAAATGTGGCAGACAGACTGATCCTCATCTTACCGATGCAGTTCAAAATTTTCTGACATCACAAACAACTAAGCAGGTACAGTCATCAATTGGCCTTTGTAAAAATTATAGATAGTTCATAAGGGACTTCCCAAAAATAGTTGAATTCCTGAAAAAGCTAGTGAAAACAAATACATTTTTAACTTAGTATCACGGACTTTACCAGTTGTGGAAATGTTCTCACCAGACAATATGAAGATTTAAAAAAATCTATTCACCAAGTAGCAGCAGGAGAACACTCATATAAAAAAGGTATTATACATGCAAGCTTTCAGAGCTCTTTGCTTCTCATCCCGTCCAGTAAGTTTCCCCTGACACAGGGTTATGAATGAGTTTTCTTAACTCCACTCCTTTTCCTTCACTCCTCTTTCTTCACCTTCAACACTTCTGCCAGAAGAAGGGGCCACTGACTCCAAAAGCTTGTGTACATAATACCTTTTTTATGTGTGTGTTCTCCTGCTACCACTTGGTGGGCAAATGTTAAACACGTCAGTTGTGTAAAGCCATTTAAAGGAATGGTAGATGGGATACTGCAGTTACCAGCAAAGATACAAGGGGTGAAAAAAGGGAACTGAAATTTTTCAGCATTGTGAGGTGCATGATGTGCCATATAGGCTAAGGGTGCGTAAGTACGAGGGCAGTTCAATAAGTAATGCAACACATTTTTTTTCTGAAACAGGGGTTGTTTTATTCAGCATTGAAATACACCAGGTTATTCCCCAATCTTTTAGCTACACAACACTATTTTTCAACGTAATCTCCATTCAATGCTACGGCCTTAGGCCACCTTGAAATGAGGGACTGTATGCCTGCATGGTACCATTCCACTGGTCGATATCGGAGCCAACGTCGTACTGCATCAATAACTTCTTCATCATCCGCGTAGTGCCTCCCACGGATTGCGTCCTTCATTGGGCCAAACATATGGAAATCCGGCGGTGCGAGATCGGGGCTGTAGGGTGCATGAGGAAGAACAGTCCACTGAAGTTTTGTGAGCTCCTCTCGGGTGCGAAGACTTGTGTGAGGTCTTGCGTTGTCATGAAGAAGGAGAAGTTCGTTCAGATTTTTGTGCCTACGAACACGCTGAAGTCGTTTCTTCAATTTCTGAAGAGTAGCACAATACACTTCAGAGTTGATCGTTTGACCATGGGGAAGGACATCGAACAGAATAACCCCTTCAGCGTCCCAGAAGATGTAACCATGACTTTACCGGCTGAGAGTATGGCTTTAAACTTTTTCTTGGTAGGGGAGTGGGTGTGGCGCCACTCCATTGATTGCCGTTTTGTTTCAGGTTCGAAGTGATGAACCCATGTTTCATCGCCTGTAACAATCTTTGACAAGAAATTGTCACCCTCAGCCACATGACGAGCAAGCAATTTCGCACAGATGGTTCTCCTTTGCTCTTTATGGTGTTCAGTTAGACAACGAGGGACCCAGCGGGAACAAACCTTTGAATATCCCAACTGGTGAACAATTGTGACAGCACTACCAACAGAGATGTCAAGTTGAGCACTGAGTTGTTTGATGGTGATCCGTCGATCATCTCGAACGAGTGTGTTCGCACGCTCCACCATTGCAGGAGTCACAGCTGTGCACGGCTGGCCCGCACGCGGGAGATCAGACAGTCTTGCTTGACCTTACGGCGATGATGACACACGCTTTGCCCAACGACTCACCGTGCTTTTGTCCACTGCCAGATCACTGTAGACATTCTGCAAGCGCCTATGAATATCTGAGATGCCCTGGTTTTCCGCCAAAAGAAACTCGATCACTGCCCGTTGTTTGCAACGCACATCCGTTACAGACGCCATTTTAACAGCTCCGTACAGCGCTGCCACCTGTCGGAAGTCAATGAAACTATACGAGACGAAGCGGGAATGTTTGAAAATATTCCACAAGAAATTTCCGGTTTTTTCAACCAAAATTGGCCGAGAAAAAAAATGTGTTGCATTACTTATTGAACTGCCCTCGTAAGTCGTATGATTGTAATATTTGTTGTTGTTGTTTTTGTTTTACCACATTAGTGTATCAGAGAGTGCGTATTTTTATTGCCAAAGATTTTTTTTACAGTGTGTTCTCAGAAGAGGGAGGGTTGTGATCTGTCTGAGTGGGCAGGTATGGACTGTTACACAGATATGTTAAGTGAGTTTGTTTCTGGGGGAAGAAAGTGGAACAAGTTGTAGGAAGGAGCTTCTGCCACTTGGACTTACTTTCAGAGAATGGGAACACACTGATTGTAATCAGTATTCATGCCAGAAACTGTAGGGTTATTTTGCTACAAAGGAGGAAGATCCGTAGGGTTGACAAAACTCAAGCTTCAAACAAGCGGAAAGATTATTAATGGCAAGACTTGTGAGGTACTTGGGATGGACTTTCATTTTCTCGCTATGCTCACACGTTCAACTGCTGTAACACTTGTCACAGAATATGTTGTATTGGCTGGAAGGATCTCTGAGGGTATTACCCATTCAAAATTTTACCTATTTAAACAACACATTCAATCCAGAACTTATGCAGTCCTTCGACAAACTGATAGAGTCCAATCAGGGGAGAATTTCAACAAAATAAATGTTGCACCATATACATGATTTGCAGGAGCAATAACAGCATGAGTGTGTTGGCTACCAGTTGGGGCACGTTTCTAGCACACATTTATGTACTGTATTTCTGGGTAAAATGCAAGAAGGCTCAGGCTGTAGATTTGCCAATTGCCAGCAGAATGGCTGAATGGCATTGGTCAGTGAAGTGACTAGTTTTAAGTAGTTAATTAGTATATTAGAGGTACATAATAACAGTACATGGTAGTTAGTGAAAAGGGTGGTGAGCAATAAAAGTGTGGTAAGAAGTTCCATGTGGGAACATTACATAGTGAATTGGGGGGGGGGGGGGGGCTTGTCCTCAATATATTCATTATTAGCATTAAAGTGCCAGAATGAGATTTTCATTCTACAGTGGAGTGTGCACTGATATGAAACTTTCCTGGCAGATTAAAACTGTGTGCCGGACCGAGACTCAAACTTAGGACCTTTGCCTTTCGCGGGCAAGTTCTGCAAGGTTCGCAGGAGAGCTTCTGTAAAGTCTGGAAGGTAGGAAATGAGGTAATGGCAGAAGTAAAGCTGTGAGGACAGGGCGTGCGTCGTGCTTGGGTAGCTCAGGTGGTAGGGCACTTGCCCACGAAAGGCAAGGGTCTCGAGTTCGAGTCTCGGTCCGGCACACAGTTTTAATCTGCCAGGAAAGTTTCAGGCATTAAAGTAGTTTAGTGGGAGCTCAATATTAAAGATTCGGGATGAATCTTCACAGAATGGAGGAGGTATGCTGTGTCATGATTAAGTATAAGCATGGATTTAGAAATTCTTGAAAATTTTGCGCAACTATGGCCTGAAGGCACTAGTTATGGGGCCGGAAGACCCATCGGGTAGTGAATGCTGGCAATGCTGATATTAAGCAAACAGTTCTGCAAGGCAGGTTTACAGCACGACTTGCAGGTGAGGAAGCACAGCCTGACAGGCACTGTAAGCAAGTCTGGAGATGGATGTAAAGGTACTAGGTGCTGCACAGGACACTGTCATGCTACAAAAACAAGCTGTGTGTTGCAGTTACAGCCGAAGCTGACATTATAATTATAAGGGAACGCTCCACTTTTCCCCTCCAGAGGAACATCACAAGTGTACAAAAAGGAGTATAAATAAGTGAGTCCAGAGGGTCAAGGTAAGCAGTCATATCATCATTCTGTCAGCATCTGCAGCCTGAGAGAATGACAATTGTTTAAGTTGCAGACTGACCATGACGCCCATCTGCTGACAAATTCTGGCGGCCAGCTGGCCCCCTGAATCAACTACCAAGTTCCACTATACAACACACAGCAGCCGTGGTGGAAGCAAAACTTAGCACTGCAGAGGTATGGGCAGTGGTCAGCCTCCGCTCTCTGGGTGATGTCTGACTGACTGCAAGCTGGTGTCTGAAAGGGCAGAGCCTGGGTGTGATCTTGTGGCCTACAAGGTCCGCGGCTGTCCTCAATCACAGGTTGAGCCACCCCAGGCGGCCGACTGGAGCTGCTGAGACTCTGCTACTACAAAGGCTGCTGGCTGCTTCCCTTCAGTGATCAACATGGAGACCAAGAATAGAGCTTGATAGAATAGCTAGCTATGCTCTAGAGGGTCGGCGTGGGGCTTCCGGCTCAGCCAATGCATGCTACTGGCCACGTGGCCATGGAGAGGACAGAAGCATTCATGTGGCAGAGGCAGGGAGGTTGGGTAATGGAGCAGTAGACACTGGTGCTGGTGATTATGCTGACACACACATACACACACTGCACCACCTTCACCTGGATCAGCAGTGGTAATGTGCATTCTTTGACAGAATCAAGTCAATGCCAAAATCGTCTGTGTACCCCAACATCATGCACCCCTCTCTCCCAAACCATCTCTCCCATTCACCTGGCGCATTAGATCCCTGAGGTTGGGGTCATAACAAATAATTGGAGAACATGGCCTCGTGAAATTAAAGAAAGAGGTAGCCACCTAGTGGAATGTTGCACAGAGCACAATTTAAACACTGCCAACACTAAGTTTAAGAATTGTATATATTGAAGAGATCTAAAGAGCTGGAAGATTGATTACATAATGATATAACATGGGTTTTGTAAACAGATTTTAAACTGTGAAACATTTCCAGGGGCAGATGTGGACTCTGGTCATGATTTATTGATTATGAATTGCAGATTAAAAATGAAAAAAGTTGGAATTTAAAGAGATGGGACCTGAATAAATTGAAAAAACCAGAGGTTGCTGAGAGTTTCAAAGGAAACATTAGGCAACAACTGACTCAAATGGGGAAAGGAATACATTAGATGATGAATGGGCAGCTTTGCAAGATGAAATGAAGAAGACAGTATAGGATCAAAAAGGCAAAAAGACAATGCCTCGAAGAAATTCTTGAATAACACAAGAAATTGAACTTAACTTATGAAATGAGAAAATATAAAAATTTAGCAACTGAAGCATGCAAAAAGCTGTGTAGGCATCTGAAAATGAGATTAACAGAAAGTGCAAAATATCAAAGCCGTAAAAGCATGCATTACTACGAGGAAGACAGCTGCTCCATACAGGAACATTAAAGAAACCTTCGGAGAAAAGGGAATAACCACCATGAATATTAAAGACTCAGATGGCAAGCCAGTATTTAAGCCCAGAAGGGAAGGCCAAAGGGTGGAAGGAATATATAGATGGCCTATATAATGGGCACAAACTTGAAGACAACATTATGCCAATGAAGATGTAGTGAATGTGAATGATATGGGAGATAAGATACCGCGAGAAGAATTTGACAGAACACTGAAATACGAGGGCATTTCAAAAAGTAAAGATACGTTGGCTCGCAGTTCTTAAATAGAACATTTATTTAGAAAATGTCAGTTACATCTTATTAACTGGATTACTTGTTATTTTTCGACATAATCATCCCCGTTACCAAAAAATTTGTTAAGTCGGTGCACAAGCTTTTGTATCCCACAGTCATAGAAGGTTGCTGCCTGTTGCTGGAACCACATTTCAACTTCATCTTTGATCTCTTCATCGTCGCGGAATGATTTTCCACCAAGATGTGGCGGATGGTCCAATATCTCCCATTTTAATTGTTTGAGTAGTGCTTTGGTTACGAGCACTGTGTGAGGTCGAGCATTGTCATGAAGCAAGCGGACTCCACTTGCCAGCATTCCCCTGCGTTTGTTTTGAATTGCCCTTTGAAGACGTTTCAAAGTCTGGCAATATGCAGCAGTGTTAATTGTCATTCCAGGAGGCATAAATTCCAACTTGTCTGTCCCAAAAAACAGAAGCCATAATTTTCTTCGGTGAAATCAAAGTTTTGCATTTCTTGGCTTTTGGTGAATTCGAATGGCGCCATTGCATTGATTGTTGCTTGGATTAAGGTGTATGGAGATAAACCCACGTCTCGTCACCTGTCACAATGTGATAAAGGAACTCATCATCTGCTGCAGGATAGCGTGTGAGGAAGTCGAGTGCAAAGCCCATCCTCTTCTTTTTGTGTTCTTCCGTTAACAGTTTTGGAACCCAGCGCGCACACAATTTCCTGTACCCTAACTTGACAGTCACAACGTCATAAAGAGTTGTCATTGACACGTCTGGTGTGATCTGAAGCAATTCTTTCAATGTGAGACGTCTATTCGCACGAATTGCTTCCTCCATTCTCCGAAGAAGGGCATCGGAGATCACAGATGGCCGACCTGTTCTTTGTTCGTCATGAACATCGGTCCTACCTTCAGAGAAATGGCGACACCATTTCATTACATTTTGTCGATCCATAATGCTCCCATAAACAGACACAATTTCTTTGTGAATATCTGCTGGTCGCTGACCTTTTGCATGAAGAAAATGTATGACGGAGCGCACTTTGCATTTAGCAGGATCTGAATCGGCACAGCCATTTTAAACACGACCTACTCCAACCAGAAGCAACGTTCAACTGCCGAACGGCTGCAAGGAGAAAGCTAGCGGTTCAAGGTTAACACCAGTGTTGCCAACTTGCTCGCCAAAACTCTTCTGTTCCTCTGGCGTATGGTGTATCTTGACTTTCCAAAATACCCTCGTATTTAAGCTGGGGCCCCTGGAGTAGGCAAAATTCCCTCAGAACTGCTTATCTCATTGGGACAGCCGGCCATGATAAAACTACTCCATCAGCTTCATCTGATATCGAGAACATTTTTGAAATGTTTGTGAGAAAGAAGTGGCAGTTGAAATATTAGCAATTCTGCAAGGTAAGTCAATGGACTGTGTGGTGTCGACTGTGGGGACAATGTTCATGAGGAACACAATGAGGCTGGATGTGGGTAACAGCCCAGTGACCACTTAGTTCGATGTGGGGAAACCACCTATAAACCACATACTGGCTGGCCAGCACATAGCCATTCATCATTAATCCACCAGCTGGATTTGATCCGATCCCGGGATGCTTTCCCAAATCCCAAAAACGGCACACTAACACATGTGGCTATTTGGGCAAGTAAAAGCCTCTGTGTACCATAATTAATCTGATCTTGTTTTTGTGGTTCTATGGGAGAGATATGTAGGAGAGTGTAAACATATTCATAGATCACTCATTTAATACCAGTTCTTGTATCTTTTTAAATGGGCTTTGGTTAAATACACTATGTGATCAAAAGTATCCAGACATGCCCAAAAACACTTTTTCATATTAGGTGCATTGTGCTGCCATCTACTGCCAGGTACTCCATATCAGCAACCTCAGTAGTCATTAGACATTCTGAGAGAGCAGAATGGGGCACTCCGCGGAACTCACGGACTTCGAACATGGTCAGGTGATTGGGTGACACTTGTCTCATACGTCTGTATGCGAGATTTCCAAATTCCTAAACATCCCTAGGTCCACTTTTTCTGAGGTGATAGTGAAGTGGAAACCTGAAGGGACACATACAGCCCAAAAGTGTACAGGTCGATCTCGTCTGCTGACTGATGGACACCATCGACAGTTGAAGAGGGTTGTAATGCATAATAGGCAGACATCTTTTCAGACCCTCACACAGGAATTCCAAACTGCACCAGGATCCATTGCAAATACTATGACAGTTAGGCGGGAGGTGAGAAAACTTGGATTTCATGGTCGAGCAGCTGCTCATAAGCCATGCCTCGCTTGGTATAAGGAGCGTAAATGTTGGACGATTGAACAGTGGAAAAACATTGTGTAGAGTGACGAATCATGGTACACAAAGTGGCGATCCGGTGGCAGGCTGTGAGTATGGCAAATGCTCAGTAAACATCATATGTCAGTGTGTGTAGTGCCAACAGTAAAATTAGGAGGCGGTGGTGTCATGGTGTGGCTGTGTTTTTGATGGAGGGGGCTTTGAGCCCTCGTTGTTCTGCATGACACTATCACAGCACAGGCCTACATTGATGTTTTAAGCACCTTCTTGCTTCCCACTGTTGGGGATGGTGACTGCATCTTTCAACATGAGTGAGCACCTGTTCATAATGCACAGCCTGTGGCAGAGTGGTTACATGACGATAACCTGCCTGTAATGGACTGGCCTGCACAGAGTTATGCCCTGAATCTTACAGAACACCTTTGGAATGTTTTGGAATGCTGACTTTGTGCCAGGCCTCACCGACCAACATCAATACCTCGCCTCAGTGCAGCACTCCATGAAAAATAGGCTGCAGTTCCCCAAGAAACCTACCAGCGCCTGATTGAACGGACACCTGCGAGAGCAGAAGCTGTCATGAAGGCTAAGAGTAGGCCAACACTATATTGAATTCCAGCATTACCGATGGAGGGTGCCACGAACTTTCAATTCATTTTCAGCCAGGTGTCCTGATACTTTTGATCACATAGTGTAGCTGACATCTATCTTGCAGCATCTGCCAGTTCAGGTTCTTCAGCATTACCCTAATGTTCTACTGCAAGTTAATCAAATGTGACCATTTGTGCTGCCTTTCTTTATGCACATTTGTTATATCTTGTTAGTATTATTTGGTACTTACCCTGCACACTTTAGCAATATTTTAGGCTGGGTCATACAAGTGTTTTGTAAGTAATCTCCTTTGTAGACTGAAGCACTTATCCTATGCTTTAACTATGACTGAGCCTACAAAATCATTCCATTTATATCACCACAAATTGAGGTATTTGTATGAGATGACTGATTGCAGTTGTGACTGGTAGTGTACTCAGAAGATACTATATTTTGTTTAGTACATAATTTTACATTTCTAAACACTTAAAGCAAGTCATCAATATCTACACCACTGTGAAATCTTGTCAAGAGGTGACTGAGTATTTGTGGAGCTCCTTTCTTATAGTACTTCAGGGTAAATGAATGGACTATCTACAATATGTCTGACAAGGAACCCCTTGAGTGTGAGGTCACAGAAGGTCAATGACGTTTATGGATAAAATTCCCTAGATATCGTCTACAGGGGCAACTACAGCCGTAATTTTTCCCGAGGGCATGCAGCTTTACTGTATGATTAAATGATGATGGCGTCCTCTTGGGTAAAATATTCTGGAGGTAAAATAGTCCCCCATTCGGATCTCCGGGTGGGGACTACTCAAGAGGACGTCGTTATCAGGAGAAAGAAAACTGGCATTCTACGGATCAGAGCATGGAATGCCAGATCCCTTAATCGGGCAGATAGGATAGAAATTTTAAAAAGGGAAATGGATAGCTTAAAGTTAGATATAGTGGGAATTAGTGAAGTTCGGTGGCAGGAGGGACAAGACTTTTGGTCAGGCAAATACAGGGTTATAAATACAAAGTCAAATAGGGGTAATGCAGGAGTAGGTTTAATAATGAATAACAAAATAGGAATGCGGGTAAGCTACTACAAACAGCATAATGAACGCATTATTGTGGCCAAGATAGACACGAAGCCCACGCCTACTACAGTAGTACAAGTTTATATGCCAACTAGCTCTGCAGATGATGAAGAAATTGAAGAAATGTATGATGAAATAAAAGAAATTATTCAGATAGTGAAGGCAGACGAAAATTTAATAGTCATGGGTGACTGGAATTCGGTAGTAGGAAAAGGGAGAGAAGGAAACATAGTAGGTGGATATGGATTGGGGCTAAGAAATGAAAGAGGAAGCCGCCTGGTAGAATTTTGCACAGAGCACAACTTAATCATAGCTAACACTTGGTTCAAGAATCATAAAAGAAGGCTGCATACATGGAAGAAGCCTGGAGATACTGACAGATTTCAGATAGATTATATAATGGTAAGACAGAGATTTAGGAACCAGGTTTTAAATTGTAAGACATTTCCAGGGGCAGATGTGGACTCTGACCACAATCTGTTGGTTGTGAACTGCAGATTAAAACTGAGGAAACTACAATAAGGTGGGAATTTAAGGAAATGGGACCTGGATAAACTGAAAGAACCAGAGGTTGTACAGAGTTTCAGGGAGAGCATAAGGGAACAAATGGCAGGAATGGGGGAAAGAAATACAGTAGAAGAAGAATGGGTAGCTTTGAGGGATGAAGTAGTGAAGGCAGCAGAGGATCAAGTAGGTAAAAAGACGAGGGCTAGTAGAAATCCTTGGGTAATAGAAGAAATATTGAATTTAATTGATGAAAGGAGAAAATATAAAAATGTAGTAAATGAAGCAGGCAAAAAGGAATACAAACGTCTCAAAAATGAGATCGACAGGAAGTGCAAAATGGCTAAGCAGGGATGGCTAGAGGATAAATGTAAGGATGTAGAGGCAGAAAGGTGGAAGGAGTATATAGAGGGTCTAAACAAGGGCGATGTACTTGAGGGCAATATTATGGAAATGGAAGAGGATGTAGACGAAGACGAAATGGGAGATAAGATACTGCGTGAAGAGTTTGACAGAGCACTGAAAGACCTGAGTCGAAACAAGGCCCCGGGAGTAGACAACATTCCATCAGAACTACTGACGGCCTTGGGAGAGCCAGTCCTGACAAAACTCTACCATCTGGTGAGCAAGATGTATGAGACAGGCGAAATACCCTCAGACTTCAAGAAGAATATAATAATTCCAATCCCAAAGAAAGCAGATGTTGACAGATGTGAAAATTACCGAACTATCAGTTTAATAAGTCACGGCTGCAAAATACTAACGTGAATACTTTAAAGACGAAAGGAAAAACTAGTAGAAGCCATCCTCGAGGAAGATCAGATTGGATTCCGTAGAAATATTGGAATACGTGAGGCAATACTGACCCTACGGCTTATCTTAGAAGCTAGATTAAGGAAAGGCAAACCTACGTTTCTAGCATTTGTAAACTTAGAGAAAGCTTTTGACAATGTTGACTGGAATACTCTTTTTCAAATTCTGAAGGTGGCAGGGATAAAATACAGGGAGCGAAAGGCTATTTACAATTTGTATAGAAACCAAATGGCAGTTATAAGAGTTGAGGGGCATGAAAGGGAAGCAGTGGTTGGGAAGGGAGTGAGACAGGGTTGTAGCCTCTCCCCGATGTTATTCAATCTGTATATTGAGCAAGCAGTGAAGGAAACAAAAGAAAAATTCGGAGTAGGCATTAAAATCCATGGAGAAGAAATAAAAACTTTGAGGTTCGCCGGTGACATTGTAATTCTGTCAGAGACAGCAAAGGACTTGGAAGAGTAGTTGAACGGAACGGATAGTGTCTTGAAGGGAGGATATAAGATGAACATCAACAAAAGCAAAACTAGGATAACGGAAAGTAGTCGAATGAAGTCGGGTGATGTTGAGGGTATTAGATTAGGAAATGAGAAACTTAAAGTAGTAAAGGAGTTTTGTTATTTGGGGAGCAAAATAACTGATGATGGTCGAAGTAGAGAGGATATAAAATGTAGACTGGCAATGGGAAGGAAAGCGTTTCTGAAGAAGAGAAATTTGTTAACCTTGAGTATAGATTTAAGTGTCAGGAAGTCGTTTCTGAAAGTATTTGTATGGAGTGTAGCCACGTATGGAAGTGAAACATGGACGATAAATAGTTTAGACAAGAAGAGAATAGAAGCTTTCGAAATGTGGTGCTACAGAAGAATGCTGAAGATTAGATGGGTAGATCATATAAATAATGAGGAGGTGTTGAATAGGATTGGGGAGAAGAGAAGTTTGTGGCACAACTTGACTAGAAGAAGGGATAGGTTGGTAGGGCATGTTCTGAGGCATCAAGGGATCACCAATTCAGTATTTGAGGGCAGCGTGGAGGGTAAAAATCGTAGAGGGAGACCAAAAGATGAATACACCAAGCAGATTCAGAAGGATGTAGGTTCCAGTAGGTACTGGGAGATGAAGAAGCTTGCGCAGGAAAGAGTAGCATGGAGAGCTGCATCAAACCAGTCTCTGGACTGAAGACCACAACAACAACAATGGCAACAGGGGGCATGACTGGATGTATCCAAAGGTGAGCACAACATGAGGCCACGGAGCATAGTTTAACTGCTTAGTCGACAAGTAACTCACAGCAGTAGTAGTGGTGTGTTGATACAAAACAGAGCAATGGCAACGATAAACACTGCAAATGTTGAATTATTTCTACAACAGCTGCCAAAGTTGACATTTCATTAGAAGGGAACCCACAGCATTTTGCAGAGTGAGAAAGAAGTGGCAGGTGAAATATTAGCGCTTGTGCAAGATGTGTCAGTGGAATGTGTGGTGTCAACTGTGCAGACAATGTACATGAGGAGTATGATGATGATACATGCTTAAAGTGATACTGAAACAAGTGTAGAGTCATGTAGTTCATCATCATTGTCAGACCAGGGAGCCACAAATCCCGTCTCCAGTGAAATGTAGAGAAGGACAATCGTTATCCCATGAGTGGGTACTACATATAATTATGTACACAGAACATAATACACAGCACAGCAAAGAAAGAGATTTCAAATAAGTCTGCAGCAACATTCCGGTATAGTGCATAAGAAAAACTATGGATATTCAAGGAAGGACAAAGTTACTTGTTACAAAAACTGGTGTTCGCGCATTTCAAGGATGCTCGATACAATTCACAGCCGGTGCACGATCACAGGTGGTGCACGATAGTGACCTATTATGCTAATCACATCAAACTGAACACAACATAGATTACAGGAATTTCAAGGGAAGCAGTGGATGATTGCATAACTTCAAACAAGAAATTTGTTTTCAACTCTGACCAGGTCCCACCTGGAGAGGAACTGCATATGAAAGGAACCCTGGAAATTAGAGGTATCAAGAGAGTTGTATCTATCAAGATCAACTAATGTCAATGACTTAACATATCCATGGATGAAAAATTGGCTGGAAAGTTATTTATTGTGTTACTAAAAGTTGGAGGTGCTCTGTCCTCTACGATTCTTTTGGTGTGCATGATCTTGCAAGTGCAGCGGGGGATATTTACGTTATGCAAGAGTGGAAAAATGGACTTAAGAGAACTGCAACTATGGTGTGAGCACTGTTTTTGACCAATAACTGGTCAAATAACTTGCTTTTGCCTGATTCCTGGTTGTGTGCAAATGTCGTGTTCCATTGGAGCAAATTATCCCTCTTGAAAAGTGTGTGACATTGCAGTTCATACCACCTGGCACCACTGGAAAAATTCAGCCTTTTGACGTTTGTTTCTTCTGTACCTATAAAAGATATTATCACACTGTCTGCACCTATGCCTTAAAGGATAGCCAGTTTTTCAGTAAGATCCATGACAGACTGTTTTGCACTTGGTTGCATGTCATTACATTCCATCTGTTCTCATTACCCCTTTACACCAATATGTTTCTACATGCATTCGTTAAGAGTGGATACGTAGCTGAACATCCTGCACCATTTGCAACTCCCAAGGAGTCTGCATTTGATCTTGATGCTGCAAACCTTTGTGATAACTGTGGCGCACCATTTTTCTTTTGGGGTTCATGGTGCAAGTTAGTGGTTTGTTTTGAATATATCTTGAATGTCAACAATGTCCATTTTGTGAAGTGTGATACAAGCAACCCTCAGAAAGTTGATCTCTGCACCTCCCAGACACTCATTTTCTGTTGCCCTCCTGATGCACATGACTTTCAAATGAGCCTTTCTATGGACCCTTGCACTCAATGGGTTCATGTGAGCTTGCTATTATCTGGCATGTCATTTATATATTACTTTTGTTAATAAATGTCCATATGTTACTGAGTCAAACACTTTTCAGAAGTCAAGAAACACTGCAGCCACCTGATCCATGGCTTTCAGGATGTCAGTTTTTTTCTAAACTAATTAAAAATGCTGTGGCAAAAATAATTTAAAAATCTCACATGAACTGATGTTTAAAAAATTGGTTTGCTTTCCAGAAAAGAAAAATCACTATATATGCCAGCAGTGAATTTTCAGAAAAGATAAGCTCATCGTTAAATCAGAGGAAAAATGTCACAGCAATATTCTATAATCTGTATTTTCAAATTCAGTTAATTACTCATTACTTTTTTTTACAAAATACAGAGTTACAGAACCAGGAGTGTTACAGAGTTTAACCCCCATCCAAGAAGTAGTAAACAAAGAGTAACTGTGTATCAAGTGAATGCCACTACTATTCTGACTGCAAAACAATTTCCCAAGGAGTCCTGCAAGGCTCAAAGCTGGGCCCTTACATGTTTTTATAATATGTAAATGATTTACCACTAAGCACTAATAAGCATTCGGTTTTATTTGCAAATGACCTCACTTTTGAAATAGAAAATAATGATTCATAAAAAAAAATTCCAAACAGCAGGCAAAGCACTTTACATCCCTGGTTTCATAAAAAAATAACTAAAACCGAATTTCCTAAAGATGCACATGATGTACCTCAAAATTAAATTTTCAGAAATGAGAGGTAACTAGAAACATTGAGGAAATTATGGCAGAAACCCAGGTGAAATTTTTAGGTCTACATCTCAACAAAAAATCTAAATTTGAAGCCTGCCCATTAAAACAAAGCTCTACATGAGGACATGGACATACAATTTCAACCCCTCTAACCCCAGGAAAAGTATTTTTTAAAAAGTGGGTGATGTGCTTTACATTTTATTAGTAGTCATAAAAAGTTAAAGCCACAAAAAGTAGAAATTTCAGTAAAAACCTGAAATTCTGCTAATTAGAATCACTGTTATTGCAGTTTAAGGTGGCATCCTCAATAACTGGCATAGATAAGATCTTAAAGTTGAGAGCTCTTTGGAGACAAATTTAAAATCATTAAACAAAAATTATGAATAAACGGATTTTTTTTAATGTTCCCAGTTAATAATGTTGTTATAGCCACTAATAGTTGAGAAAATGAGAATGCATGGAGATGGGTCACCAATACTAGGAATTAATTCCTATAATAAAGCACATTTTCTTCACTCCTAAACAACATATTTTGTCATTTCTTGAAATAAATTGCATACTTTTACCTTTTTCACCAATTTTTAAACATTCAACTTAATTTTATTCTCAGGGAGGATCCAACACTGATATTTTTAGTACAAAACATTTTCTTGAAAATATCTGTAATACAGAAAGCAAAAATTACTCCCTCAGTGGCAGCAGACGTAAATACGAAAAATTACATAAAACTGTAAAAACATCCAGAAGAAAAGGAAGGGTTGGAGGAATTCATTTCTTTTTCTCTCATCATGTCTAATATATCTAACCTTGATCAATACCATCTACCTATTTTTCTGGTATTTGTCATAGCCAAGCATCATTTCATGTCATGTTAGATTCTGATAATTGCAACAATGCTGCAATCTGCAGAAAACTTGTAATGAAAGAAATGAATTCTCTGCAAAGAATTATGATTAGTATCATGTTTTTCACCTATCCTTGAGTAGTACAGGTTCCTTTTTCTCCAAACTGGTTCTCTGTTCTGCATATTTTTACCACTTTTCATAGTTCTACGAGTTTTCTATCTTTCACCACTTTGTGAGTATATTTTCTCTTTTTCTATTGTGAATATTTTTACCTCACTGATAACATTCATGAAAATATTTAATTTATATTCTGTCTGTGAACAAGTAGCACTTCATGGCTTCCATGTTCCTGATATTTTTCCTTATATAAGCACCATATCACTCTACCTTTATCAAATTATGTCATTTGAAACAATGCTGCAATCTGCAGAAAACACTTTTCAATGAAAGAAAACAAAGCTCTTGAGTCAGCAACGATTACTATAATGCTCAACTGACAACAAATACCTTGTGCTGAACCAGGGTTCCCGTGAGGAGTGGGCTGATCATCCCAGGCAAAGTGGCAACAGTATTGCTCATTCCCATCAAAATGCTTGCAAACTGTGGTGCCAAGTCAAGGTGATTCACACTGAAAAGTAAAGGAACAAAAACTGTATTAATAGACCAGTTCCTTTCTATTTCAAACAGAATGGTACTGCACAGAGAAAGAAATTCTCTGACCTATCATTCCTTCCACAAAAACTAAATGATGTATATTAATGGCTCAGTAATAACATTTTGGTTTGTATCCATCCTGATTACATTTTCAGTGTTCATGTATTTTAAATAATGTTTTGGCGTGCATTACTGTTTTACAGTGTAGATATTTAATATTCAGCCTTTTTTTGTATTAGTGTTGTTGTATTACGAAGGAATATGCTGTGTAAGCTTCTTACCACATCATGATTTATCCAAGTTGCAGCATTTAGATGCTACTTGCTTCCCAACATCAGAGATGAAGTGACCTACAAAAAGTGTTACATGGATTGCAGTGAGTCACATGGTATGTCCAACTTGTCAAATCAATGATAACTGGGCATCAACCTTTGGGTTAGTATTATCATCCACCAAGTAGTTTGATTATTATTCTTTCATAAAGCCTAAATAGATGGACAAAAACACAATTTCCTTCTGCAATTATCTTTTGTGACATATGGTGAATCACTGACAGCATGGCAGAACACATGGTTGATGCATGAAGAAGCTCCTACCCACCTACATATAACTTTAGCCAGCATCTCAATAGCATTGTCCTCAACCATCTGACTGGACAAGCAGGTCCTACAACAAACTCCAGCCACAGAACCTTATCTTTTACATTAACTCAGAGGGCCACCACATGTCATGTATTTATTTACCTAGTTCCTGGTAGCAACATATTTAACAACTTGTCTTTAGCCCAAGCTGCAACGTCTAAATAGATACGTTAACACATATGAACCACCAGTAAGACTTAAACACCATCATAAAAACTGAAAACTTTCAATCTGACAAAAAAATCTAATTAATCTGATTCACAGACACACTGAAAAAGTCAAGATCACAGCTCAATGTACTTTCTTCAGAGCACCCCCTCCCAAGTGCACACACACCTAACTTTTTTGTGTTCTCCTGCCACTACTTGGTGAGTACATTTCTTAACTATCCAATTTAGGGTAGGTGGATAGTTAAAAAATATACTTACCAAGCAGCAGCAAGAGTTCACACAAATAAAGGTATTAAAGTCTGCAAGCTATCAGAGCCAGTGGCTCCTCCTCCTGACAGAAGGACTGAAGGGGAAGGAAGAGGGGTGAAGGAAAAGGACTGGTGAGGTTTATGAAAATGGGTAGAGTTTGTAAAAGTTGCCCAGAACATCTCAGGGAAGACTCACCAGATGGGATGAGAAGAAAGACTGAGTGTCGGGGACTGCATTGGATGAGATTTGAAAACCTGAGAGCTTGTAGATTGAAGACACGGTAATTTGCAAGACACAGAGATTACTGCCAAAACACTATATATGAGAAAGAGTGGAAAGCTCCATACACGGGGGGCAGGGGAGGGACAGAAAAAAATAGATAAGCCAGAAAATGAAAGATACAGAAAACTAAAAGGGAGCGAAGAAAAGAACAGTTACTGTGAAAAAGTGCCGAGACTGAAGAAATTAATGTAAATTACAGGCAGATGCGTGGCGAGAACTTAGGGCATGTTGTAACACTATTCCCACCTGCTGAGTTCTGAGAAACTGGTGTCTGGGGGAAGAATCCAGATGGCACATGTGGTGAAACATACACCAAGGTCACAACTGTCATGTTGTAGAGTATGCTTTGCAATAGGATATTGTATGTTGCCCGTATATGCCCCCTGACTATGGCCATTCATCCCAACTGATAACTTGGTGGTAGTCATGCTGATGTAAAAGCCCAAACAGTGTTTACCTAACTGGTATGCGTGTTGTCATTTAACAGGTGGCTCTCCCTTTGGCAGTATATGTTTTGCCAGTTACAGGGCTGGTATAGGCAATGGTAGGAGGGTGCACAGGGCAGGTCTTACAGAGGGGACAATGCTGGGGGTAGGAGCCATAGGGCATGCGATCTGGCAAGGATATTGCAGAGCTCGGGAGGGCAACGAAAAGCTGTTCTAGGTGTGGTGGGCAAAAAGAGATGGACCTCATTTCAGAGCATAATTCTAGGAAGTTGTAGCCTTATCATAGTAGCTGATTAATATATTCAAGACCAGGATAAGACTGAATGACAAGTGGTGTACTCTTAAGTTGTTTTTTGGAAGGATCAGTAGTAACAGGATTAGATGTGATGGCTCAAGAAGTCTGTTTTTGAACTAAGCCAGTGGGGTAATTACGTATTTGTGTCCTGCTGCCACTTGGTGAGCAGATTTTTTTTTTATCTATCCAATTACATTATATTCTAAAAAAACTGATGATTTGTGCTGATGTTACAAGATTATTATTATTATTATTATTATTATTATTATTTCCAAACCTGAAATTACCTCCTGAAGTTAGCCAAACAGTTCAAATTAACTCTGTACAATTATATGCATTGCTGTGTAAATGGTTAATTATCTCTGTGACACAATTAAGAAGTATAAAAGCATAGAAAAATTCAAAATGTGGAATCTCACACTTAATAAATAAGGAAATGAAAGTAGAATTTATAGAAACCTACTGTGACAGTTGGAAATTTGTGCCAGACTGGGACCTGAACCTGGATTTCCTGCTTATCACAAGTCACCTTTACCATTAAACTATCTGTTCACACCATCTGAGTATGACTCAAACTTTCACTGTCACTAGTGGGATGTACATCCCCTACGGCAAAGTAAGCCATGGACCTCCACCAACTCCATTTCCTCAGTGGTGTCTTTCCACATATCTCCATGGGAGAACTTGTAGTAGAGTGCATGCCACTTAACTTGGCGGGTAAGGCCCGGATGCGCAGAAGCAAGGATACATCACATGACATGCCAACCAATAGCAGTCAGTCAGCCATAGTGCATGGACAAGTTTATTTCATACTGTGCAGAGTGAGTTTATGATTGGTTTTACTCTGTTGTATTCTTTTGAAGGTTATTTTGAGGCAGTCTCATCAATATGAGTGGCAAAAGCATTAAACAAGCAGGCACAAGAATTAGTGTTTTGTGTGTGTCAGTTCTCAACACAGAAATCTAGAAGCAGCATCCACGTCTCTTCACAAGGCACCTCCTGGTGTTGCCAAGTGCCACGAACTTTGTGTATATCAGTTCTTTAGACAGGAGTCAGAAGTGGCATTCACGTCTGTTCACAGAGCATCTCTCGGTGTTGCCAAGTAACAAGAACTAACAGCTGAGACGTGGAATGCTGGGGTAAAGACTGTTCAATGGATCGCGAATGAAGCCAACACATCTGCTGAACAGATCACTTAATTTTAAATCACCTGGTAAAAGCCAAAATCAAACAAAATTCATAAGTGAACTCACGAATGTATTACGTCATAAAATATTTGACATGTATAGTAAAGGCAAATATCCTGTCGCAGATAAACTGTGTACATACATGAAAGAAGCCAACAGTTTCAATGGCAGCAAATCTACCAAGCTCAGAATATTGAGGGAAATGGGATTTAAATACAGGAAAACCAATGACAGAAGAAAACTGCTCTTGGAGAAAAGGGACAGTGTAACAGCAAGAACTGTGTGCTCAAGATTCATGCACAAGATAAAACAAGCTGGAAAGTCACGTATTTCTAGCTGGATGAGATGTATGTGAATCATAACCATTCAAGGTCAATGTACTGGAAGAAAAAATGATGATGTGGGAGGCCTGCATGTTCTTGTGGGTGAAGGGAGACACCCTATTGTGCTTCACACTGGTTCGGCAAACTTACTACAGACTTAATACCAGAAACTATATTAATATTTAAAGCATAGAAGTCAAACCATTCTGATGACTACAACTTTGAAATGACTTATGCTGTCTTCAAGCAGTGGTCTGTACAACAGCTACTTCTGTACCGGCTGGAGAATTCTGTTATTGTCATGGACAATGTAAGTATGCACTCTGTGCACGTAAATAAGGCTTCCACATCAAATACCAGAAAAGATGAAATTATTTCATGGTTGTCATGTAATGCAATTCCCCACACTGTGTCACAAACCAGGGCAGAGTTACTCAAGCTCGTAAATCCATACCACCCTTAAATACCGCACTTACGAGACAGATGAACTTGCAAGACAGCATCATCACTGAGTAATCAGTTTACCAATATCACTGCCATGACAATCCTATTAAGCTGGTATGGTCGCGAGTTAAGGCCCATATTGCAGAAAGAAATAGCATCTTCTGGACAGCTGACATTGAAAGATGCACACATGAAGCAGTGAACAACATAACTATCACTGCATAGACAAACTGCATCAGACATTCAGAAACACTGCAGGAAGATTTTAAAAAGTAAATCGACAGAGTTGGTGATGGAGGCTTTCACCATTAATCTTCACAATTCCGATTCATCTGAATCAGACAGTGAGGGTGAAGATAATGTTTTGGGCTAAATGTGCCAGTAGCACTTACTACCGCATTTAAATATGTTGTACAACTTAAGCCTATATTACACAACGTGAGACTAAGTTTGCTTGGCTGGTAATGGACTGATAAAAGATTTTTTATTCCTTCGCAGTTTCTTTGTGGACTTTGTTTAAAGCTTGCCTTTGGTCTTCCAACAACTCAACAGTTTTGCTGTGAACTCTATTTGAAGTATGACTCCTAGCCATAAAAGCCTGTAAAATTTATTTTGTATTAATGATAGTAAGACTGTTGTCTTCACTTTTGAAACAGTAATTCTTCATTCATTCCACATAATATGTCACTTATGTCAGTAAATAAATACTCTAATATCTTCTTCGAAAATTTATGTTGGAAAGATTATCAAAATCTGTCCTTGCTTTCCCCGAGATTAGTCCCAACAAGCAGTGAATGGAAACTGGTTGTATATTACGTATAGCAATAACTACATGCAATAGAAACGATATAAATAACAATTATAAATTATTTGATACAAGCGAGATGTCTAGAAACAGAAAAAAAATATTTGATACAAGTGAAGTGTCTAGAAATAGAAAATGCAATTGCTTTTTTAATATAAGAATTTTTAATTAATATAAGAATTTTTAATGTATGAAGAACCATTTTCATATTTTCTGAATTATGTTTCTTTCAGATGCCTGCTGAAGAGATCCTGTGCATGTAGATTGCTAAGACATTTTTCTTGAGTCACTTAAAAAATGACAGGCATAAATTTCATATATGCAAATATTTACTCTGCAACTCCAAATAAATAACTGTAACTGCATTTTGCAAACCATCAAAAGGTGAATGTATTCTTCAGATTCAAAAGGGTGATATAAATACTTATAAATGTGCTGCAATTTTTCCTGTTAACTACATGTATTGCAAAAAATTTTATGAGTATTACAAAAATTGTGTGAAGATGGTCAAAAGACACTGCTGGTCCAGGATGTGTCGGTAAAGGTACATTTTTTGCCATATTTTTCTTCTTTATAAACTTTATTTTGCAACACATCAAAATATGAACATATTTTCAGGGTTCAAACGGGAAACGCAAGTAAATATGCAATGGTTCTTCCCAATTATTCATCACAGTTTTTTCTTGCATTGATTGATGGAAACAACAAACAATGCAAATCTGTCTGTTATTGTGGTCACTGTTCATCCTAATACCATACGCTGTTATTTTTCTATGTTACACATTTTATACAGCCCCATATTTTCAAGGCACACAGTTTGATGATGTGGTGTTCTTCACAAAGGTGTGAACCATTGTGCTTGTCACATTTCTTGTATGCATATGTAGCTTTAATGGTTGGCAGTCAGTAGCCGACTGCCGAATGGAGTGCAGCTAACGCACAGTCTGGCTACATTGCCACAGATGGCTCCCCCAACACAACTAACTGCTGGCTGTGCAAAATCTCCCGCTACCTACCAAGATAAGTGGCATGCACTGCAGTAGTGTTCAGAAATCACAGGAAGAAATATCAGTGATAAAGTTTGGAATTTAATGGTTAAGATGAATGCTCTCAATAAGCATGAAATTTGGGTTTGAGCTCCAGTTTGGCACAAAGTTTCAGTTGCCACTATAGGTTTGTTACAATGCAGATTCAGCTTATCTGAATGACTTGCACTGACATCACTTCATGTCATTGCATCTTCGCTCATTTAATCTCCATTGATACTGTAATTTCATTTCAATGGATTTAATTCACCTCAAAAGAATTAATGATGTCAACCATTACTGACTAATCTCTGTCCTCTCATCCATATGATATAGCTTTTAAACATTGAAGACGCCATGACAGAGAATAGTGGTAAAAATGTGAAAACAGTTCTGCAGGTACTTGATAGACATAGCTAAGATGTGGTCACTGACAAACACAGACACACTCATGCAAACACTTAATATCTAAAGCTCTGTAATAAAATTGCATTTCACCCATTCATCAATAAACTCACTAGCAGATGCAACAAGTGCCATCAAGAAAAAATAAGACTAGCACAAGTATTTTGAGACAGTAACTAAATTTTAGCTAGTCTAGTATGTTATTAAGGACACAAGAGTTCATGATCAGTTTTAACATGATTAAATAAGTTAACTAAAATGAATTACAGAGGACCACAAATACATTATGAGTTCTACAGTGTGAAACAATAGCATTCTATAACAGCAATACTACAGAAAAGGAGCTTTCAGGTATAAATTTTCCTCAGCACAACTATTGTGTTTTTAATACATGATGATCCACACTAAATCATGTAAAGCACACTAGGATTCATTTGTTTTGATTTCAAACATTTTTTCTTTTTCTTAGGAGTTACTGCTGCGGACTCTGATATATCTAGCACACATCAACAGACTCTATAATATGAGAGCTGTTCAAAAAGTATCTGGTTTTTATTTATACAATCAATCTTTGTTAAGACACAATTATTTGACACTCGTCACTTTAAAAGTAGTCCCCTTCAGCTTCTACACATCCGTCTCAACGTTGTTGCCACTGCCGTTCTGGTGCACAGCTGCTTCGTTGAATTCTGCGTAATGTCTTACCTGTTCTGAAATTTAGACCCTTTCAGAGTATTTTTCAGCTTAGGGAAAAGCCAGAAGTCATTCAATGCTACATCAGGCCAATAGGGAGGTTGACAAACCACTGCTGTGTTGTGTTTGGCCACAAAACTCTGAATTAATTTAGAACAATGAGCGGGTGTATATTATCACAGTGAAGGTATCAACTACTCAGTGCCCACAAGTCTGGCTGTATGCATCTCACTTTCCATGGAGCAATGCAGAACCTCTTGGTGGTACTCCTTATTGACATTAGAATCTTCTGAGACATATTCGTGATGAACCACATCACTACATCATCACTGGAGTAAAAAAGGACAGAGCATGACGTTTACATTGCTGTGGATCTGCCTCATGTTTTTGGCCCTCAGGAATGAAGGATGCTTCCATTGCAATGATTGGAATTTTGTTTCTGGACCATACCCATAAACTCAGGCCTCATCACCAGTGAACATTGTGGTACGGAAGTTCACAGTAGCCAATGCATCTTGTGTGATCTCCAAATGAAGCTGCTTCTGCACAGTTGTAAGCAACTTTGGCACAAGCTTCACCAAGATCCTCCTGACAACCAAATGTTCTCTTAAAATGGAATGCTTGGACCCAATATTAATTTTAACCTGTGTGCAAGTTCTCTGATGGTGATTTGTCTATCCCTTCATCAGCAGGGTCCTAATATGATCAATAACAACATTATTTCCGGATGTTGGGGCCTACCTGAATGTGTTTCACGCTTCACTGATAAGTGGCCATCTCTGAGGAGGTAGTACCAATCCTTTATCTGTATGCTACCCACTGCTTCATCCCCAAACACTTGTTAAATCTTGTGAATTGTTTCAACTCAAGAATTGACAAGTTTAAAATAAAATTTGATGCACTAACACTGTTCCACTTTTTCTTTAATTTTGCCCATAATACAAAATCTGACAACGACCACTTACAGGTGCTCACTTGTCAGCCAGCAACTGGTTGTTTCCACAGTCACAGGGGAGGGGGAAATAGGTATCATGCATGCACACTACATATGCCTACAGACAGAGTGTGTGTGCACCCTGATACAGTTGTTGATTTCAACAATAAATAGTAAAGTAAGATACTTTTTGTACAATCCTCATATGAAAAACAATATAAAATGTATTTCAATGAACCATTCTCATTAAGTAGTATAAAAATTTGCTGTTTGAAATACCAGCTGTTCACAAGATTTCTAATTCACAAAGAAAGGATTGGGACTGGCCACAAACAGCCTTTTATGTTATAGGAACTATCTATTCCATTTCATTATTTTGTTATCTATTTCATTATTTTGTTAATATAATAGAAGGAAACATTCCACGTGGGAAAAATTATATATAAAAACAAAGATGAGGTGACTTACCGAACGAAAGCGCTGGCAGGTCGATAGACACACAAACAAACACAAACATACACACAAAATTCAAGCTTTCGCAACAAACTGTTGCCTCATCAGGAAAGAGGGAAGGAGAGGGGAAGACGAAAGGAAGTGGGTTTTAAGGGAGAGGGTAAGGAGTCATTCCAATCCCGGGAGCGGAAAGACTTACCTTTGGGGGAAAAAAGGACAGGTATACACTCGCACATATCCATCCACACATACAGACACAAGCAGACATATTTTGTTATCTATTTCATTTTATTATCCAGTTAAATAAAAATGCTAACTGATGAATAATTTCAGAGCAAACTGAAGCAATAGCTTTTCATGAAATGGCCCTCCAGTTGTGGTCAATGATCATAAATGCTCGTATGTTATACAAACCAATAGTAACAGTGCACTGCAAAACAATACAATTCATTTTGTGAAGGTATGATATACTAGGTTTACCATAATAGCAGCTGCCAATGACTTCTTTGTGAAATAGTGTACAAACTTATCTGAAATGTAAGCTTTTGAATTTTCCCACCTAATTAGGCTCAATTCTCAGCCATGGCTTACCTCAACAAGACGTACTCTACTGCTTCAATGCACTACATCTTGCAATTTATCGTACACAGCCCACACATTTGAAGAAAAGGAAGGAAGGCAGATTAGAGTTTAATGTCTGGTCAACACCAGGTTCATTAGAGATGGAGCAGAAGCTCAGATTAGGGAAGGATGGAGAAGAAAATCAGCAGTGCCCTTTTTCAAAGGAACCATCCCAGCATTGGAGTGTTTAAGGAAAGATACATCTGACTGTCCGGATGGGGATTCAAACCGTCATCCTCCCAAATGTGTGTCCAGTGTGCTAACCACTGTGCCACCTCGTTTGGTCCCACACTTCCATGCAGTACTGCATTTGCCTTAATGGTGTGTTACAAATTATTTCAAACATTCTGAGATCATATTGTAAATCTTGACAATACTGAAAAATCCACTGCCCCAGTTCTTTAACTACATCAATGGAAATTGGGTTCCTGAAGGTCAAACTATCAATCAACATTACTACCTTGAAGTTCTTGCTCAACTTCATGAGAAAATAAGAAAAAAAGACCTGAATTGTGCAAGAACAAGTCATGGGTTCTGCATCAATAAAACATACAGGCTCGTCCATACTGTCTCTTAACCTTCCGATAGGTGAGTGTATGTGTCAGATTTGTTACCTTTTCTTGGAAAGTGGGAGGGATGGAAATCTCCTCTTTATTCTAGCCTCCTCTTCTGACCCCACCCTACTTCAGTCTTGGCCACTGCCCGCTACTGTAAACAGCAAGCTAGTACCAGACGTTTCATATCTGAGGAATACGCGCGACCCTCAGTGTAAGTTTTGAACTTTTCATTTTCCATTATTTATTGTTGAATGTTTAATGCTTATTAGTAATTTAAAGTAGTGTTAATGGTGAATTTACATGTCTCGAATCGACAATGAAATTAAATTAAATTGTATGTGTCAGATACGCGTGACCTTCAATGCTTGCATCACGTTATTTATTTAGTTTCACTTCATATTTATTTCTTAGGTACTATGAGGGACACAGATGCATAATTTAAACAATCCTTTGGATGCTGAAGTTGTGATAAATGCAATTCTGTGTAATACCAACGATGAGGATGATCAGGGCAACAGGGCAACACTGATGAAGATGAGCACATATCGGAAAGAGATGCAGATTCTGATATGGAACTGAGTGCTCAGTCCAGCTAAAAAGACGACAAAGATGAGAAATTGACATTTCAAGCTTTTTTTCTAATAAATAAATAAATAATAATATTTAAAAAAATCGAGGTTTGGTCACGGCAAAAGAGCCAAGGAACAGGCAAAGATGAGGTACACAAAATATTATACTTCATATGGCTGGAGTAATTGAACCTGTGAAAAGCGTGGCTAATATTCTAGATTTATGGAAATGCCTCATCTCTGACACAAAGATTCAACATATTGTAGAAAATACAAACAAATTTATTCTTACAATACAAGATAACTATTCTTCTTCAAGGGACACTCAACAGACAGACACATTGGAAACAGTGCTGCTTTATCTCGCTGGGGTGTACCACACGAACTGTCTGAATCTCGACGACTTATGGTGGATGGATGACTTCCTAACCGCCATGACTGAAGTTTTTAACGCAATTTAACGAAGAAAAACTGACCCCCTGACTCCAACGAGAATTATTTTTGAAGAATTCATTGTGAACAGTCAAAAATGCATTTCACTTGGTGAAAATGACACAGTTGATGAAAAACTCAAGGCTTTTCGAGGTAGATGAGGTTTCATTACAATACATGCCAAAAAGGCCAAGCAAATATGGCATAAAAATGTATGCTTTGGTCGACTATCAGCTATATTATACATGTAATACGGATATAAACACTGGAACCCAACGAAAGTGCATAAGTAATAAACCATCTGAAATTGTGAAAAGGTTAGCAGCAACCATTTTCTACGTATAGTGGGAGAAATATCACGGCTGACAATTGGTTTACAGATTACAATTTGGTAAAGGAATAGGCACCAAAAAAATTTTCATACATTCACATGTTACATAAAAATAAGCCTCAGATTCCTCCAGAATTCACAGCGACCAGAAAGCGAGAGCCCCACTCAAGTCTGTTTTCAGAAAGAGGCAACACTTGTTTCATATGTGCCAAAAAGTACAAGAATGTTTTGTTGATATCCAGCCTTCACAATGATGGAAAAATTGATGAAGCAACAGGTAATCTCAAGAAACCACAAATTATAACTTTTTACAATCACACAAAAGGAGCTGTTGATACTGTTGAAAAACTCTGTGGGCCTTTCAATGTTGTGAGAAACACAAATCGAAGGCCTCTGGTGGTGTTTTTTTCGATGATAAACGTTGCTGCCATAAATTCATTTACAGTCTGGAAAGGAAACACCAGTAATAATTTCAAGAGAAGAAAATATATCAGATATCTTTCGAACAAACTTGTGCAGGAACATATAAAAAGGAGAAGTACTAAAGTAACTGTAGACCTCCATACAAACGTTTGTGTCGCACACAAAAGCTGAACAGCAACAGCAACAAGGAAGAGGAGAAGATCAACCTCAGGAGCCTCTGAAGAAAAGACGTAGGCCACGTTAAGTTAGAAAGAAAACAAGAATCACCAGTTTCAAATATGAAATATGTGGACAGTTTACTTGTTTACAGCATTCAAGAAATGTTTGCAATGATTATATTTCAGCTTCTAAATAAACACCCGTTTCAAATGTGATTATATATATTTAAAAACAAAGATGATGTGACTTACCATACGAAAGCGCTGGCAGGTCGATAGAAACACAAACAGACACATACATACACACAAAATTCAAGCTTTCGCAACAAACTGTTGCCTCATCAGGAAAGAGGGAAGGAGAGGGAAAGACGAAAGGATGTGGGTTTTAAGGGAGACGGTAAGGAGTCATTCCAATCCCAGGAGTGGAAAGACTCACCTTAGGGGGGAAAAAGGACGGGTATACACTCGCGCGCACACACACACACACACACACACACACACACACACACACACACACACACACACACACACACATCCATCCACACATATACAGATACAAGCAGACGTCTATCGACCTGCCAGTGCTTTCTTTTTGTAAGTCACATCATCTTTGTTTTTAGATATATACAGACGGTATGTTTTGTTTACATAATTCAAGAAATGTTTGCGTTGATTGTATTTCAGCTTCTAAATAACTTCAGTATATTGAGAAACCAAAATTTCAGGCATAATCAGGTACAAATTTGACATTCATACAAGGAAAGTAAGTATCAGTACCTAGAGAAACTGCAAGAAGAAAATGTGGGTTTTGAAACATAACTTTATTTTTAAATAAATTTTTTACCTTGCTTTTGTTTCTATATCTCATGAATAATACCTAATATTACTTTTACAATAAAAATTTAATGTTTAAAAAGACAAAGTTCATTAACAATAAGTGGTACCTGCGAGACACGCACAACCACCCTCGTCCGAATAGAAGGTGCGCCTATCAGAAGGTTAAGAGGTTTCTGGCGAAGTGCAGCATCCCAATGTTAGACGACTCACCTTATTCATCTGACCTAGCACCAGGTGACTTATCTACATTAAAAGTAACTAGATTTCAGTCCACTGAAGCAATGAAAGAAAAAGCAGCACATGTTATCAGGAAGCTCATGGAGGAAGACTTCCAGCACTGTTTCCATCAATGGAACATTCTCATGGAGTGTTGTAGGTGTAGTGGAGAGGAGTATATTGGGGGTGGCAATAAGTAAATAGGTATGTTTTTTAATTAAAATGTTGTACAGCAATTGACTTCTTGTTTTATGGCCACACCTCATATACTTTCACCTGTGTCAAATTTCACTATTATATATGATACACCTTCTATATCCATAGAGCCTATGACCACATGTCTGATGAGTGAAAAAAATATGCCTTTCAAATTACCTAAATCCAGCCCAAGCAAATCCTCCAAATCCTACAGCACCAGTGAGGCAGGCAACAACAGTAGCAGGAGTTGTGGCATGTGCAGCAGCCACCAGGAAAAGCGTTTGGCACGAGAACGCACCGCAGTTGAGCAGCTTGCGTACTTGTGTGGTTGTCAGCTGACCACCTGCTCGCAGCCAATCGGCGAGGCAGCCCCCACCTTGCACGACAGTGCCCATGACCAAGTATGGTAGTGATCCCAGGAGACCAGCAGACTGTAGATCAAAACCCAGCTGCTCTACAACAAATTGTTTGCAGAGAAACTCTACAGTGAGCTGACACTAACATGTAAATCTACATGCAAACAGTGAAATGTATCAACTATCACTCAACAGTATAGCTACCAAATAAAAGTACAGGTAATATTAATGAGAAATTTCAATAACTACACCTCCTGCATTTAATACAGCATAGGCTAGTAATTATATTCATTTAATAAATTAAAAATGATCACTTTGACATAAAATAATAAGTTCATTATGTAGGACTTCATTGCAACATTGGATCAACAAGACAAAAATCCTTCGTTTTTCACTGCCACCTAATGAACAAAATAACAGCTACAGAATATCAGACTGGCTGTGTGATTGGATTGAAGAGTTTCTATTTAAATTTATCACTCATTAAATGTAATTTTACAGGCCTGTATGTTCCTTTTCGGCTACTTATGAAGTTTTTACAATTACAATTTTTTTATTTTACATTATTTCTTATTACATTATGATTCACGATAAATTCAAGTTATAAGGGAATTTTTCAATAAGCCATTGCTTGACTCTCTTTTTAAAAGTATCCCCTGTCAATATTGGTAACAAGCAATTAAAACTTTGACATACGGGCTTTTCGCTGTTAATCTTCTGGTAACCATATGAAAGTTTGTTGATCTTAGTGTCTTCTTTCACTAACATTACAGTTTATAGTATGCACATGGCTTGAACTCTGAGAATATTGTGTCTAACGAGTACGGGTTTGCAAGAAGTTCCTGGTTTTACTTTTACTATGATCTTCAAGGCTCGCTTCTGCAGTATGAAAATAATTTTCATATTATATCTAAAAAGAAAGATGATGAGACTTACCAAACAAAAGCGCTGGCAGGTCGATAGACACACAAACAAACACAAACATACACACAAAATTCAAGCTTTCGCAACAAACGGTTGCTTCGTCAGGAAAGAGGGAAGGAGAGGGAAAGACGAAAGGATGTGGGTTTTAAGTGAGAGGGTAAGGAGTCATTCCAATCCCAGGAGAGGAAAGACTTACCTTAGCGCACGCGCACGCGCACGCGCACGCGCACGCGCACGCGCACGCGCACGCGCACGCGCACGCGCACGCGCACGCGCACGCGCACGCGCACGCGCACCCGCACGCGCACGCGCACACGCACACGCACACGCACACGCACACACATCCATCTGCTCCCGGGATTGGAATGACTCCTTACCCTCTCCCTTAAAACCCACATCCTTTCGTCTTTCCCTCTCCTTCCCTCTTTCCTGACGAAGCAAGCGTTGGTTGTGAAAGCTTGAATTTTGTGTGTATGTTTGTGTTTGTTTGTGTGTCTATCGACCTGCCAGCGCTTTTGCTGGTAAGTCTCATCATCTTTGTTTTTAGATATATTTTTCCCACGTGGAATGTTTCCCTCTATTATATTCATATCATTAATTTTCATATTAGTTTGGCATGTCCCAGTCCACAGCACTATTCCATAAGACAAGAGAGGGTACACTAACATAATACACAGTCCTTAGGGTTTCAGAATTAAGATATTGTGACAATCTTCTTAATACATATAGACCATAAAAAAACCACATACATAATCACCTAGCTGCTTCCATGAAAGTCTGTCATCTATGCATAAATCCAAGAATTTACAATCTGCACAGGTTTTTGGTAGAATTGTATCAGTCACAGTATTTTGTCTGTTTGGACCACTTGGTTTTTTCTGTGTTTACTTTTAGGTCCTCTCTTTCAAAGTAAGCTCTAGCTTTTTCAGTAAAGTTATGTATTTCATCAATTCGGCTGGGCTCATTGTCTGCACAGCAGACACTTGATGTACTATCTGCATACATAGTGATCAATTGCTTATTGTCAAGAGAACTTGGGGAATCATTTAAATAGCATATGAATAGGACTTGATCTAAAATGGAGCCCTGAGGAACACCAAAATGTATATTTATTATACTTGACCTTCTCCTCTCCAGTATTTCTCCATTAGAGTATATAATCTCCGTACACTGCTGTCTACCCTTTAAATACATTTCTAGCAATTGCATGAGTTTTCCAGTGACACCACTCTTTGCAATTTTTAATAAGAGCACGTCATGATGCACCCTATTAAAAGCCCTTGAGGGATACCGGACTACTCCCACTGCTGCTTGGTATTTTTCATTTATTTTTTCAAGTACATGATGGACGAATTGTACTGCTGCTGACATGGTACTTTGACCTCTTCTGAAACAAAGCTGGAAATCACCTAATATGTCAGCATTGTTGCAATGTTCCAGGATTTTTTAATGTTATTTTCTCTATCAGTTTGCTGAAAGCTGATATTAGGAAACGTTTTATTTCCCCCTTTTGTGTATTGGTTTAACTACAGCCAGTTTCAAATTGTCAGGGAACATATCGTCTTTGAGAACACAGTTTATTAGATTAACTAGTGGTTTCATTAGATCATGTTTGCGCTCTTCAATAGATATGGAGAAATTTCATCTAATCCTGCTGATCTTTCATTTCTGAGGCTATTAATAAGCTGCATAATATCATATGTTCTTACTGCAGGTAGTGCACTGCAGTGCTGTTTGTTACTGGACTCAAATGTATGCTGTACATCCCGTTTCATAGAGCCATCATTTTTGACAGTATCTATGAAGTAATTATTAAAAATATTGCTGACTATAAGGGGACCAGAGGTATCATTATTATTCACAGTTAATTATACAATATTAATTTTAGTTTCTGTTACATTGTTTCCGATTTTATTAACAACTGACCAGCAAGTCTTTGAAACATTATTTGAATCCCGTATCTGTTGGTCGATTCTTTCTGCTTTTAATCTCCTGACTTCTTTGCAGTACTTACATTTGTACTGCTTGTAGAGTTCTTTATGTAACTCTGTGTAAGCTATACATGTTTTCCATTTTTCCTTTCACATCTTTTGTTTTAAAAATCAGATGGCACAGGTATTGATTTTAAAGGTTGATTTTTCTGGATACTCATTTTTTTTTAATGGCATGGCTCTATTTCCTAGCAAACAGAACACAGTATGTCTTTCGTAGTGGAAAGAAATCTCCAGATGTAAGAGAGACTTTGGGTGTAACCCAAGAGAGTTACAGGATCATCACTATTCACAATGTACAGAAATGACCTATTAGGTAACACAGGAAGCTACATGAGGCTTTTCATAGATGATGATGGTGTATGCAGAGAAGTCGCACCACTAGAAAATTATAGTGAAATGCATGAAGATTCGCAGACAGTTCACACTTGGTGCAGGGATTATTAGCAGTTGACACTCAATGTAAATAAATATAACACATTACACACAAATAGGCAGGAACAGCCATTATTGTGTGACTACACAATTGCAGGACAATCACTGAAAGCAGTCCCATTCCTCAAGTATCTAAGAGTATGCATATGAAGCAATTTAAAGTGAAATGATCACATACGACTAGTCACAGGTAACACGTAACAGACAGACTGATTGATTCAAGAAATTATCAAGAAATGCAGTCCACCAACAAAAGAAGTAGCTTACAAAACACTCATTTGACCCATACGTGAATATATGATTGACATTATCAAAATAGTGGGTAATCTAGATCTATGCAGAAACAGAAGTAAAACTTCAGACTGGTTTCAGCAAACAAAGCTGCCATCATCAGATCTTCTGCATACATTTCACTGAATCTTGACCAAATGCATATTATATCATATCGTATCATAGAATCATATTTAATGAACATGAAAACAACAGTATATCAGCAAGTCTAGCATAAAATAACTATTACAGAAAACAAGTACACATTGCACTGATTATACAACCTCATATTTGTACATCAGCAGAATGAAGACTCTTCATTCTGCTGACGTACATCAGTTTCATAGTGACGGAAGAGATGGGAATTTCACCTACAACATTCTTAACTCTGGACAATAAGAACTATTTTTATTATGTACAACCAGCTGCTTTTAACCTCCAGCATTTGGATATCAATATAAAATTAGTTACAGTTAACACAGCTATGACAATATAAAGTTATTTACAAAAACACATGAAAATATAACAAATATAATTATAATAAAGTTATATGTGGATATACTTTCGAAAATATATACAGACATGTTGACACTGTCATTTCTAACATACTGCCAGTTGGCTTTCTAAAGTGGAAGCACCATATATTACCAACAAGAAGTTTCCCACCTCCGTACACTGCTTCCATCTCACTTCCAGTAATGATTTCTTCAAATACAATAATTATTTTTCCCCCTCCCTGTCCTCCTCAAAACCTCGCATGTGGTCACTATATAATTCAAAACAAACGTACCTTTCATGAAGGTTGGAAGTTCTGTAAGTAGTGTGTAGAAACCCCAGTTTTCACTGAAATGGGCAATCATTATTGCCCATACTGGTAATGATGTCAGGAAACGCTTCCATGGTACCACCATGTCCTGAAATAATTTGTAACTAATTCTCAACTGTCTTTGATGTCAAAAAAAAAAATCTCTCTCTCTCTCTCTCTCTCTCTCTCTCTCTCTCTCTCTCTCTCTTTCTCTCTCATTAGTTTATGAGGTTTCCACCTAATTTTCATAACAGGATTCAGAGTGTGCACTGCAAAATATGAAGTCACACATGGGCAAGATAGGCATAAGAGCACAAAAATTAATTAATTATGTGCCTGAATGGTAGAAATGAGAGAGAGAGAGAGAGAGAGAGAGAGAGAGAGAGAGAGAGAGAGAGAGAGAGAGAGAGGGGGGGGGGGGGGGGGAGGGAGGGAACACAGCAGGTATTTCATGTAAATAAATTAAGAGGAGATATGATTTTATTTCTAACCATAATGTTAACAGACTGACTGCAAAGCCACAATGGTCATCCACTGCACTGGTTCCAAATGGCAAATGTTCAATCACTCTACGACAAATTGCCTGAATAGCCTAAACCTGCAAGTTTGCTAGATTATGAAATTACAGGAATTAGCAAATTTTCTGCAATGATGTAACACCCTGCTCTAGATAGATTTCCTGTGTGAAGTTCCTGAAATTTTTTTCCCACTTAGCACATACACATTGAAACTGATAGAATGTAGACATTTAAAGATGGCAAAAACCATTTGTACTGAATGGGTGATGATCAGGTACCTAAAGAAGTGACCATCCAGTGGGCAAAATGAATGTAGGAAGACTACACAGAAGTTGAACTTTAGAGTGACATTGATAAAGGTAGCCTACTAAAATCTATAGTGTAAAAGAAATGAGGGAACTTTACATAAACTAGACATACTGCATGGGGCATAACTTACAATCAATTTTATATTATGAATATTTTTAAACTTGTATTTGTGATTTGTCTACAAACATGAAAATCTAAGTCTCCTCTTCTCAGATTTTCAGTGCAGTTTACATAATTAACTAATATGTACTGACAGGAGGAGAGAGAGAATTATAAACTAACTACTAACAAAACTATAAAATAATTTACAAAGTGCATCATTGTGCACAGATCTTTAAAATTACAAGAAAATTAAGAAAAATTCATCAGTGCATGACCACTTACTAAAAGAGCCCCTTCCATTCTGAATTATTTTACACTGATTCCAGGAGATACTTTATTTCACAATTTAAACCTCTTTTTCTTCCTATTTGGCCTTCCAGACACCTGTACCAAGTTTCATGCTCCCTCTTTTTCTTCCTATTTGGCCTTCCAGACACTTGTACCAAGTTTCATGCTCCTTTGGTACATCCTACATCAAACCCTGTGTGTACAAAACCTCCTATAAGACTGTAATTAAGTCAGTTTACTATAAAACATTCACTCTACCAATGGCTACTCTTCCAGCCACAGCAGCATTCCACCACTGCATTATTCAATCTGCTGCAGCCTTACTTCACCAGCCATAGTAACCTTCCAGTACTGCATCATTCCAACAATAATTGCACCACTATCACTGTACAGCAGCATGGCTATACATTTGGCTGTGGTTCTATTTAACATTACACAATAGGATTATTACATTATAGGTGTAGCTTACTTGGAACCAACTCTTTGGGGTATTCATTCACATGTAAGCATTAGTGTTATACACTGTGATGATGAAAACAAAGAAAGATATAAGTGCTTAGCCACCAATGTGTGATGGTGAATGGATTTCCCACTAACCTTTTGTGAGCTGTTACATGTTGCCATTACATGTAAAAAATAATGAACAGTGTTTTCTGTTCTCCTTTACTTTATTTGAAAAATATTTCTTATCGATAATAAAGTTTACTTACCACAATGTGAAAACAAGCCTAGAAACTTAATAACGCAACAAAGGTATGAGCTCATACAGGTCAGAATAATATATATTGCAGACATGAAGCAATGTGTTCCAACACCAGCAGTGAACCCACGACAAACAGAAACTGAATGTTTATCAGTTACACTCGTGCAGCGTAACACCAAAAGATGTCAGGTATAGACAGCGCTGGTAAGAAGTATTCCCAAAAGCTTTGGGATACCCCTTAGCTGGTGGTTGGTTGGTTTAAAGGAGGAGGAGGGGATTTGGGGGGGGGGGGGGGGGGGGGGGCAACTGCGAGATCATTGGTCCCTTGTTCCCGGTAAAATAATTACACAAGGGAAAGAAGAAAAGAAAGGAGACGTACAGCACAATAACAGGAGAACGGAAGAACCAGAAGAATTACAGAAGGACAACCAACACTACTATGGACAAAACAGGAAAGGTAAACCAGAGAGAGAAGCAAGAAACAGGTAGAAGAGATAAAAACAAGAGAGCAGATGGCCGTGGCTGGCCGACCACAAGAGTGAAAAGGAAAAGCCAGTCACTCTGCAACACATTAAAACATCCAGCCTAAAAGCATTAGAGTGGAGAACACAAAGGGACAAAGGCCATGCCCAAAAACTTACACAGAATGATAAAACCCACCATCACGTATAAAATGTAAAACTAAATTAGCCGATGATGCGTTGTCAGCTGAAATTAATGGCAACGAGTCTGGTAACTGAAGAGTCTGTTGCAGGGCAGACAAAGACGGACAGCTGTACAAGATAGGGGCCACTGTCAGCCGAGCACCACACCAACACAGAGGTGGGTCTTCACGGTGCAGGAGGTAGCCATTTGTCACCCAAGGGTGGCCAATGCGGAGCCAACAGAGAACCACCGAGTCCTTGCGAGAAGCCTGTATGGAGGTCTTCCACACATTCTTAGTCTCCTTAATGGCAGGCAGTTTATTGTGCATACTGTTATGCCATTCCATCTCCCAAAACCGTAAAACCTTGCAGCATAGTACTGAACGTAGGTCAGTTGCCGAAAAGCCAATCTCCATTAGCGGTTTCCACGTAGCCTCTTGGCAGCTTCGTTGCCTGGGATTCCGATGTGACCTGAGGTCCAGACAAACACCACTGAACAATTGGACAGTTCCAGGGTGTAGATGGACTCCTGGATGTTCACTACCAAAGGATGACAAGGGTAGCACTGGTTGATAGCTTGTAAGCGGCTGAAGGAGTCAGTGCACAGAAGAAATGACTCCCCAGGGCATGAAAGGATGTGCTCAAGAGCACGAGATATAGTTACCAGCACAGCAGTGAAAACACTGCAGCCATTGGGCAAGGAATGCTGTTCAATATGTCCTCCATGGACTACACAAAGCCGACACGATCATCAGCCATCGAGCTGTCGCTATAAACCACTTTAAGGCTTCGGTACACGCGAAGAATCAAGAGAAAGTGGCAGCGGAGAGCCATGGGGTTAACTGAGTCCTTAGGGTCATGTGAAAGGTCCACGGAAAGCCGCGGCCTAGGTGTACACCATGGAGGTGTACATGAATGGACCTCAAGTATAGGTGGTATGGACAAGGACCCCAGTTCAGATAGACAGGATTGGACACAAACTGCAATTGGAAGCCCTGACCTGGGCCGCCGATGCGGGAGATGAACTGCTTTGGGTGGGAAAAGGAGACAGTAATTCGGACGCACAGGAGAACTACGAACATGAGCAACGTAAGTGGCCAGCAATTGTGCACACCTAACCTTCAATGGAGGGACTCCAGCCTCCACCAGGATGCTGGTCACTGGACTCATCCTAAAGGCTCCTGTCGTTAGCCGAACGCCCCAGTGTTGCATTGGGCTGAGTAAACGCAATGCTGAGGGTGCTGCCAAACCATAAACCAGACTCCCATAGTCAAGGCAGGATTGAACAAGGGCGCTGTAGAGCTGCAGCTGTGTAGGGTGATCTGCACCCCAGTTGGTGTTGCTCAGGCAGCAGAGGGCATTGGCATGCTGCCAGCACTTACGCATAAGCTGACGAAGGTGAGGAAGACAAGTTAATCAGACATCAAAAACCAGTCCCAAGAACCGACATGTCTCCACTACAGTGAGTGGATCGTCATTAAGGTAAAGTTCTGGTTCCGGATGAACGATATGACACTGACAGAAGTGGATAACACACAACTTTGCGGCCGAAAACTGGAAACCATTGGCTAGAGTCCATGACTGCACCTTGTGGATGGCTCCCTGTACAAAATTCTGAAGTTTTCTGCATACAGAGAAGGTGAGCCCTACAGCTGCCGCTAGACCATTAATGGCCACTAAAAATAGAGATACACTCAATACAGAGCCCTGCGGGACCCCATTCTTCTGGATATGGGGGGGGAACTACGGGAGGCACCAACTTGGACACGGAAAGTATGAAGTGACAGGAAATACTGGATAAAATTCGAGAGAGAGCTTCGGAGACCCCACTCATATAATGTGGCAAGGACATGATGTCGCCAGGTCATGTCATATGCTTTTCATAAATCAAAAGTGACGGCAACCAAATGTTGGCATCTGGAGAAGGCTGTTCAGATGGCAGACTCTACGGACACAAGATTATCAGTGGCAGAGCGACCATTGCGGAAGCCGCCCTGACACGGAGCCAGTAGGCCATGTGACTCTAGGACCCAAACCAACTGCCGACACAACATATGTTCCAGCAGCTTACAAAGAATGTTGGTGATGCTAATGAGCCAACAGCTATCCACATCAAGCAGGTTTTTACAGAGTGTGAGCACCGGAATGATGGAGCTCTCCCGCCAATGCAATGGAAAGACACCATCGCACCAGATCCGGTTGAAGATGATGAGGAGATGTCACTTGTAGTCAGATGAGAGATGTTTAATCATTTGACTGTGGATCCAATCTGGCCCAGGAGCAGTGTCAAGGCAATGTGAAAGGGCAATGAGGAGCTCCCACTCTGTAAACGGGGTGTTATAGGATTCACTTTGGTGTGTAGTGAACAAGAGGACTTCCTTCCATCTTCTGTTTGAGAGTGCAAAAGGCTGGGGGGGGGTTATATTCTCCAACACAGAGGCTCGAGCATAGTGCTCGGCAAAGGGCTCGGCAAAGGGCTCGGCAAAGGGCTCGGCAATCGCGACTGCGTTGGTGGAGAGCATGCCATTTATGTTAACACCAGGAACACCAGTCGGGGGTCTGGTACCTAAAAACACATTTGATCCTTGCCCAGACTTGGGAAGGTCACGTATGACACCCAATGGCTGAGACGTAACTCTCCCGACACTCCTGCTTCCGTCATTTGATAAGTTGGCGAATGTGGGCACGGAGCCATTTAAGGGCTATGAGGTGCTCCAGCAAAGGGTGCCACTTATGCTGCTGTAGAGCTCGCCGACACTCCTTAATTGCTTCAACAACGTCTGGCGACCACCAAGGGACTGCCTTTCGCCGGGGGCACCCTAAAGAGCGAGGCATCACGTTTCCTGCCACAGAAAGGATTGTTGTTGTCACCTGCTCAACCATCACATCGATGTTACCATGTGGGGGAGATTCAACGGTGACAGCAGACGTGAAAGTTTCCCAGTCTGCCTTGTTTAAAGCCCATCTGGGCAGGCGTCTGTGAGTCTGATGCCAGGGCAGTGACAGGAAGATGGGGTCGTCATGTGCTCTCCAGTGGACAGATGGGAGAAGTCCTGGGCTGCACATTGATAAATCAATGGCCGAGTAACTACCATAAGCCGCACTGAAATATGTGGTGGCCCCAGTATTTAAGAGGCAGAGGTCGGACTGAGACAGTAAGGTTTTGACATCTCTGCCTCGGCCAGTAAGCACGGTGCCACCACACAAGGGGTTATGGGCATTAAAATACCCCAAAAGTAAGAAAGGTTTAGGGAGTTGATCAATCAGTGCAGCTAATACATTCAGAGGTACTGCACCAAATGGAGGAAGATATACATTGCAGGCAGTTATTTCCTGTGTGGTCCTTATTCTGACAGTAAAAGCCTCATGAGGGGTTTCACTACAGTCTGAGTTTAGGACACAAACGCAAACTCCACCTGATACTTTATTATAGTTGCTATGGTTCCTGTAATACCCCTTATAGCTGCGGAGGGCAGGGGTCTGCATTTTTGGGAACCAGGTTTCCTGGAGGGCAATGCAGTAAGCAGGTGTAAAGCTTAACAATTGCCTTGGCTCAGCCAGGCAGTGGAAAAAACCGCCACAATTCCACTGGAGGATGATATCATCATGAGACTGGGAAGGTATTGAACATTCAAAGAGGCAGTTTACACCTCAGGGTCATCTGCTGTCACCGAATTATTGCCTGAGCAGTCTATATCCATTGTGTCTGAGGGTCCCGTGAGGTCTAGGTCCTTAGTGGATGCCAGAATCTCTACCTCATGCGCAGACACAGAGCTTGTAGGTAGTGGTGGTGGTGTGGGTGCCACCGCAATTCCCTTGGACTTGGGGATCTTCTTTTTGGATTTCTCTCGCTGCTCCTTGGGTTTCCATGCCTGGGAGGATTTCACTGATTCAGTCTCCAGGACTGAAAATGAGTGTGAAACCCTACGACCAGCTCCTTTTGGGCTCTTCAGCCACTGCTAGGTCTCATCTTTCCCACTAGCAGAAACCTGGGAAGGGAGTGTCCCAAGGGACCCCTTCCTAGTGAGAAGAGCCAAAGAAGACTTACACTTCTCCAGTACAGAAGTGGGGACTGATACTCCTGATGGTTGGGGAGGGGGTGGGGGTGGGGGTGGGGGTGGGGGTGGGGGGTGAGGGGGGGGGAGGGAGAGGGGTGTTGCTCCCGAAGTAGGTGGTGCAGGAGCAACAGGGAGGGAAGTGCCCACCACCATCAATGAGCAAGTGTAGTTTTCCGGCTCTGAGAGTTGACTGGGGTTGGTGGAACTGATGGGGGTAGAACTGTTCTAGCAGCGGTGTAAGTATTCAAATTTCCTCTTAGCCTCAGTGTAGGTCAGTCGATCCAGGGTCTTGTACTCCATGACTTTCCTTTCTTTCTGGAGAATCCTGCAGTCAGGCGAGCAAGGCGAATGGTGCTCTCCGCAACTGACACAGATGGAAGCGGGGCACATGGAGTATTGGGATGTGATGGCCGTCTGCAATCTCGACATGTGATGCTGGAAGTACAGTGGGAAGGCATATGGCTGAACTTCCAACATTTAAAGCACCACATTGGGGGAGTGATATAGGACTTTACATCACATCAGTAGACCGTCACCTTGACCTTCTCGGGTAATGTATCACCCTCAAAGGCCAAGATCAAGGCACCGGTGGCAACCTTATTATCCCTCTGACCAAGGTGGACACGCCAAATGAAATGTACACCTCCCCACTCTAAATTGGCGTGTAGCTCATCGTCAGACTGCAAAAGCAGGTCCATGTGAAATATGATACCCTGGACCATATTTAAGCTCTTATGGGGCGTGATGGTTACACAAACATCCCCCAGCTTGTCACAAGCAAGTAACGCCCATGATTTGGCATAGGATGTTTTTTTGATCAAGACTGACCCAGATCTCATTTTGGACAAGCCCCCCACCATCCCAAACTTGTCCTCTAAAGATTCTTAGTCAGCTCTCTAACATACAAGGTACCGGGGCGAATAAGAGCTGCTGCCACCCTCAGCCTGACTCTGTGAACGCTTAAAGACTGCTGGTGTTTGACTGCCCTGATGCCACCCACTCCAACCAAAGGCCCTCTCTGTGGGCGCCACCCAGCACAGCAAAGGCCATCTGACAGGATTGCCATTGCCGAGAGTCCCAATGCCCCAGTGACATGGGCATCTACTCCTCGGCATACGCGGGGAGTTAATGGCACAGGCATCAGCAGAGTGATTCCTGTGTGGTCGGGGGACTACAACCAGCAGGGTATATGGTGGCCCCACCACAATGGACTGCCTACCATGCTGGATATCTGGTGCAAACAAGTCCATTATCATCATCAGCAAAGAAAACGATACTGCACAGTTGATGGAAAAATACGCACCTAGGAGGGTGACCTCGCCCAACAGTTGGAGAATGAGCTGAAGTGCAGTTCCATTGTGACAAAGGATGCGATAGGTCTCAGCGCTCAGCGCATGACGGACATGATGCACCATGTAAGGCGCCCTTCTCCAATTCGCTCGCTCTTCGGGAAAATTTTGAAAAATGGAAGTCGAACCCTACAGAGGACCACATAAAGGCTGAAACGTGTGAAACTCCTTTTAGTCGCCTGTTGCGACAGGCAGGAATATCCTGGGCCTACTTTAGCACCCGGACGCGAAGGGGAAAGCTAGTGGTAAGTATGATTCCCAAGAACCATTAAAACACCATTGTTTGGTGGGATAAATACTTCCTGCAATCCTGAAAGCTATATTTTACAACAAACAGAAACTACAGCTGGGGCAGCAGATTGCCACTAGATGCCAGGAGTGTACAGAAGTGGTAACACATCACAGCCAATGAATTTGCTAACAAGTAAAATGCTGACTACCAAAGAAAAATGTGAAAAGAAGAGAATAAATAAACAATAAAAAAAGACAGCATCAATTCTTTTAGCAGTTTAGTTAAGACATAGTAAAAGATTAGGAACAAAAATATGGTGGTGTTTCCAAGACTCGGAGTGGTAAGCCAAAAAGGTTTTAGATTTTTAAAAGAAAAAAAATTAGGCAGACAGAAATATGTGTGGAGATATACTGAATAAAGAAGTAAACTGGTTACAGTACGATATCTGTTGAGAACAAATAATAGAAAGAGATTTGTAACATTTATCAAACAGAGTTGCCAAATGCAATGGGTCTCAAATCCCAAAGGACAAACAACTGGTGGCTCCCAGTGCAAGCATATTTTTATCAATGCTTAAGAAGATAAGATTTTGGCTAATCTCAGGTAAGATGGAGCCAACACTTTCATTCATTTTTCAATGGGTTTGTACTCACCTTTGTGTGGAGGAAAAAGAACAACAACTTGAAAAACCACAGTGCATCATTTCTTTCTAGGGTTCATCAAAAAGCCATCATTTCAATTTTTGCTATACGCCAATTTTTATGGGTTCTGATGACTGTTTCATTAACTGGGCTTGTGTCAGTTACAGTGTGGCTCTGTAGTGAAGTGACAAATGCAGAAATTTGTGACACCATTTCTGGTTACTACTGGAACTTTTTTCCGGTACTGCTTTGTGTAAATGAAGAATATTGAGTTCAACCATGATTCAATAAACTGACTGGGATAGTTATTTCTCTCACGAGTGCAAGGTACGGATATACCACTCCTAACAAGACCATGGTACATAAAGTATTGCAGTTTTCAAACAAATACCCAAAATGCTAATTTCATTACTTTTTAATGTCTTCAGTACAACTGGTATGTGTAATGGATTAACATACTGTATCACTAATATTTAGTCGAAGGCTCATATATGAAACTAATGTGAAGACTGAAAAATTATATACAGTTTACTGGCAGTAGTGATGGGTGATTATAATTAGCCAGCTTCATGTTCGGTGGAGCATCTGCATGATAAATCATGTGAAACAAGACAATTCACACACCCACACCACACCCACACCCACACCCACACCCACACCTTTTACACATAACGATAACAGAAATTCTTCTATGGAATATTTTTTTAATTTTATTTACACGTCTACTTCCGTAGGACCATATTGAGGAGCAAATCTCCAAAGTCATAAAGTATTAAAAGATGAAAATAAAATGTTTATGAACCCGAGAAAGAGTCAATCCATAAGTTTAAGTAAATGCAAACAACAATACGACAAGAATCAGCTTAATTTTTCAAGGAACTCAACGGAATAGAAGGAGTGACCCATGAGGAAACTCTTCAGTTTCGATTTGAAAGCACGTGGATTACTGCTAAGATTTTTTAATTCGAGCTGTAGCTTATTGAAAATTGATGCAGCAGTATACTGGACACATTTCTGCACAAGAGTTAAGGAAGTCCGATCCAAATGCAGGCTTGATTTTTGCTGAGTATAACTGAGTGAAAGCTGCTTATTCATGGAAGCAAACTATTACAGTTAACAAGAAATGACACTAAAGAATATATATATTTGGAGGCCGATGTCAAAATACCCAGACTCATGAACAAGGGTTGACAAAGGGTTCGTGAACTTACACCACTTATTGCCTGAGCCGCCTGTTTCTGAGCCAAAAATATCCTTTTAGAATGGGAAGAGTAACCCCAAAATACACTCCTGGAAATAGAAATAAGAACACCGTGAATTCATTGTCCCAGGAAGGGGAAACTTTATTGACACATTCCTGGGGTCAGATACATCACATGATCACACTGACAGAACCACAGGCACATAGACACAGGCAACAGAGCATGCACAATGCCGGCACTAGTACAGTGTATATCCACCTTTCGCAGCAATGCAGGCTGCTATTCTCCCATGGAGACGATTGTAGAGATGCTGGATGTAGTCCTGTGGAACGGCTTGCCATGCCATTTCCACCTGGCGCCTCAGTTGGACCAGCGTTCGTGCTGGACGTGCAGACCGCGTGAGACGACGCTTCATCCAGTCCCAAACATGCTCAATGGGGGACAGATCCGGAGATCTTGCTGGCCAGGGTAATTGACTTACACCTTCTAGAGCACGTTGGGTGGCACGGGATACATGCGGACGTGCATTGTCCTGTTGGAACAGCAAGTTCCCTTGCCGGTCTAGGAATGGTAGAACGATTGGTTCGATGACGGTTTGGATGTACCGTGCACTATTCAGTGTCCCCTCGACGATCACCAGTGGTGTACGGCCAGTGTAGGAGATCGCTCCCCACACCATGATGCTGGGTGTTGGCCCTGTGTGCCTCGGTTGTATGCAATCCTGATTGTGGCGCTCACCTGCACGGCGCCAAACACGCATACGACCATCATTGGCACCAAGGCAGAAGCGACTCTCATCGCTGAAGACGACACGTCTCCATTCATCCCTCCATTCACGCCTGTCGCGACACCACTGGAGGCGGGCTGCACGATGTTGGGGCGTGAGCGGAAGACGGCCTAACGGTGTGCGGGACCATAGCCCAGCTTCATGGAGACGGTTGCGAATGGTCCTCGCCGATACCCCAGGAGCAACAGTGTCCCTAACTTGCTGGGAAGTGGTGGTGCGGTCCCCTACGGCACTGCGTAGGATCCTACGGTCTTGGCGTGCATCCGTGCGTCGCTGCGGTCCGGTCCCAGGTCGACGGGCACGTGCACCTTCCGCCGACCACTGGCGACAACATCTACATCTACATCTACACTGATACTCCGCAAGCCACCCAACGGTGTGTGGCGGAGGGCACTTTACGTGCCACTGTCATTACCTCCCTTTCCTGTTCCAGTCGCGTATGGTTCGCGGGAAGAACGACTGTCTGAAAGCCTCCGTGCGCGCTCTAATCTCTCTAATTTTACATTCGTGATCTCCTCGGGAAGTATAAGTAGGGGGAAGCAATATATTCGATACCTCATCCAGAAACGCACCCCCTCGAAACCTGGCGAGCAAGCTACACCGCGATGCAGAGCGCCTCTCTTGCAGAGTCTGCCACTTGAGTTTATTAAACATCTCAGTAACGCTATCACGGTTACCAAATAACCCAGTGACGAAACGCGCCGCTCTTCTTTGGATCTTCTCTATCTCCTCCGTCAACCCGACCTGGTACGGATCCCACTCTGATGAGCAATACTCAAGTATAGGTCGAACGAGTGTTTTGTAAGCCACCTCCTTTGTTGATGGACTACATTTTCTAAGCACTCTCCCAATGAATCTCAACCTGGTACCCGCCTTACCAACAATTAATTTTATATGATCATTCCACTTCAAATCGTTCCTCACGCATACTCCCAGATATTTTACGGAAGTAACTGCTACCAGTGTTTGTTCCGCTATCATATAATCATACAATAAAGGATCCTTCTTTCTATGTATTCGCAATACATTACATTTGTCTGTGTTAAGGGTCAGTTGCCACTCCCTGCACCAAGTGCCTATCCGCTGCAGATCTTCCTGCATTTCGCTACAATTTTCTAATGCTGCAACTTCTCTGTATACTACAGCATCATCTGCGAAAAGCCGCATGGAACTCCCGACACTGGGTCATTTATATATATTGTGAAAAGCAATGGTCCCATAACACTCCCCTGTGGCACGCCAGAGGTTACTTTAACGTCTGTAGACGTCTCTCCATTGATAACAACATGCTGTGTTCTGTTTGCTAAAAACTCTTCAATCCAGCCACACAGCTGGTCTGATATTCCGTAGGCTCTTACTTTGTTTATCAGGCGACAGTGCGGAACTGTATCGAACGCCTTCCGGAAGTCAAGAAAAATAGCATCTACCTGGGAGCCTGTATCTAATATTTTCTGGGTCTCATGAACAAATAAGGCGAGTTGGGTCTCACACGATCGCTGTTTCCGGAATCCATGTTGATTCCCACATAGTAGATTCTGGGTTTCCAGAAATGACATGATACGCGAGCAAAAAACATGTTCTAAAATTCTACAAGAGATCGACGTAAGAGATATAGGTCTATAGTTTTGCGCATCTGCTCGACGACCCTTCTTGAAGACTGGGACTATCTGTGCTCTTTTCCAATCATTTGGAACCCTCCGTTCCTCTAGAGACTTGCGGTACACGGCTGTTAGAAGGGGGGCAAGTTCTTTCGCGTACTCTGTGTAGAATCGAATTGGTATCCCGTCAGGTCCAGTGGACTTTCCTCTATTGAGTGATTCCAGTTGCTTTTCTATTCCTTGGACACTTATTTCGATGTCAGCCATTTTTTCGTTTGTGCGAGGATTTAGAGAAGGAACTGCAGTGCGGTCTTCCTCTGTGAAACAGCTTTGGAAAAAGGTGTTTAGTATTTCAGCTTTACGCGTGTCATCCTCTGTTTCAATGCCATCATCATCCCGTAGTGTCTGGATATGCTGTTTCGAGCCACTTACTGATTTAACGTAAGACCAGAACTTCCTAGGATTTTCTGTCAAGTCGGTACATAGAATTTTACTTTCGAATTCAATGAACGCTTCACGCATAGCCCTCCTTACGCTAACTTTGACATCGTTTAGCTTCAGTTTGTCTGAGAGGTTTTGGCTGCGTTTAAACTTGGAGTGGAGCTCTCTTTGCTTTCGCAGTAGTTTCCTAACTTTGTTGTTGTACCACGGTGGGTTTTTCCCGTCCCTCACAGTTTTAACCGGCACGTACCTGTCTAAAACGCATTTTACGATTGCCTTGAACTTTTTCCATAAACACTCAACATTGTCAGTGTCGGAACAGAAATTTTCGTTTTGATCTGTTAGGTAGTCTGAAATCTGCCTTCTATTACTCTTGCTAAACAGATAAACCTTCCTCCCTTTTTTTATATTCCTATTAACTTCCATATTCAGGGATGCTGCAACGGCCTTATGATCACTGATTCCCTGTTCTGTACATACAGATTCGAAAAGTTCGGGTCTGTTTGTTATCAGTAGGTCCAAGATGTTATCTCCACGAGTCGGTTCTCTGTTTAATTGCTCGAGGTAATTTTCGGATAGTGCACTCAGTATAATGTCACTCGATGCTCTGTCCCTACCACCCGTCCTAAACATCTGAGTGTGCCAGTCTATATCTGGTAAATTGAAATCTCCACCTAAGACTATAACATGCTGAGAAAATTTATGTGAAATGTATTCCAAATTTTCTCTCAGTTGTTCTGCCACTAATGCTGCTGAGTCGGGAGGTCGGTAAAAGGAGCCAATTATTAACCTAGTTCGGTTGTTTAGTGTAACCTCCACCCATAATAATTCACAGGAACTATCCACTTCTACTTCACTACAGGATAAACTACTACTAACAGCGATGAACACTCCACCACCGGTTGCATGCAATCTATCCTTTCTAAACACCGTGTGTACCTTTGTAAAAATTTCGGCAGAATTTATCTCTGGCTTAAGCCAGCTTTCTGTACCTATAACGATTTCAGCTTCGGTGCTTTCTATCAGCGCTTGAAGTTCCGGTACTTTACCAACGCAGCTTCGACAGTTGACAATTACAATACCGATTGCTGCTTGGTCCCCGCATGTCCTGACTTTGCCCCGCACCCGTTGAGGCTGTTGCCCTGTGGAGACCTCACGCCCCACGTGTTGAGCAATTCGACAGGACAGTACGTCCACCCGGCCTCCCGCATGCCCACTATACGCCCTCGCTCAAAGTCCGTCAACTGCACATACGGTTCACGTCCATGCTGTCGCGGCATGCTACCAGTGTTAAAGACTGCGATGGAGCTCCGTATGCCACGGCAAACTGGCTGACACTGACGGCGGCGGTGCACAAATGCTGCGCAGCTAGCGCCATTCGACGGCCGACACCGCGGTTCCTGGTGTGTCCGCTGTGCCGTGCGTGTGATCATTGCTTGTACAGCCCTCTCGCAGTGTCCGGAGCAAGTATGGTGGGTCTGACACACCGGTGTCAATGTGTTCTTTTTTCCATTTCCAGGAGTGTATAATACCATACCACATGAGCAAACTAAAATAAGCTAAGTAGACTAATTTTTGTGTCAAACGATCACTCACTTCAGATACCATTCAAATAGTAAAAATGGCAGCATTAAGTCTTTGAGCAAGATCCTGAATGGGACTTTCCATGACAGTTTACTATCTATCTGAACACCTAGAAATTTGAACTGTTCAGTTTCACTAACCATATGCCCATTCTGTGAAACTGAAACGTCAGGTTTTGTTGAATTGTGTGTTAGAAACAGTAAAAACTGAGTCTTACTGTGATTTAGCATTAGTTTATTTTCTACCAGCCATGAACTTCAGTCATGAACTGCACTATTTGAAAGACAGCCAATGTTGCACACAACATCCCTTACTACCAAGCTACTGTCATCAACAAACAGAAATATTTTAGAGTTACCCGTAATACTAGAGGGCATATCATTTATAAAAATAAGGAACAGGAGTGACCCCAACACTGTTCCCTGGGGCACCCCACACTTGACTGTACCCCACTCAGACCTCACATCACAGCCATTCTCAACAACATTGTGAATAATGACCTTTTGCTGTCTGTTGCTAAAGTAAGAGGTGAACCAATTGTGAGCTATGCCCTGTATTCTTCCATAATGGTCCAACTTTTGGAGCAATATTTTGTGATTAACACAATAAAGGCCCTTAGTTAAACCAAAAAATATGCCTAGCGTTCAAAAGTTTTACTTTAACCCATCCAGTACCTCACAGAGAAAAGAGAACATAGCATTTTCAGTTGTTAAACTGACTTCTAAAGCCAAACTGTACATTTGATAGCAAATCGCGTATTATAAAATGATCAATTATCCTTACATACGCAGCCTTTTCAATAACTTTGGCAAACACTGATGGCATAGAAATAGGTCTAAAATTGTCTACATTATCCTTTTCTCCCTTTTTATAAAGTGGCTTCATTACTGAGTACTTTAATCATTCAGGAAACTGAGCATTCCTAAAGGAAAAATTACAAATATGGTCAAATACAGGGCTAACATTTGCAGCACAGTACTTTAATATTCTGCTAGGCACTCCATCATAACCATGAGAATCCTTAGTCTTCAGGGATTTAATTATTGACTCAATCTCCCTCTTGTCTGCATCACAGAGGAGTATTTCAGACATCAATCTCGGAAAGGCATTTCCCAAGAAAGTTATATGATTCCCTGTAGAAACTAAATTTTTATTTAATTCACCAGTAATGCTCAGAAAATTGTTGTTAAATACTGTACAGATATCTGATGTATTAGTAACAGATATATTTTTACTATGAACTGACTTAACATCATCGACCTCGTGCTGCTGACCAGACAGTTCCTTCACAAATGACCATATGGTTTTAATTTTATCGCGTGAATTAGCTATTCTATTTGCATACAACATACTCTTTGCCTTCCTAATAACATTTTTAAGCACCTTAAAATTTTGTTTGCAATGGGCTACTGTAGACTCTCAAAGAACATGAGAAATGTGTTAAGGAAAGCATTATATTTATCATCTATGTTATCAGCACTATAATCATTCTGCCACGCTTGTTCCTTGACGAGGTTTAAGAAACTCTCTATTACTCTTGGATTAACTTTCCTACATATTTTGTAATTATATGTGACATCTGTTTGAGTACAAAAACCTTTTAGTGTTAAAATTTGTACATAATGGTCTGAAAAGCCATTCACCCTTTTACTAACAGAATGCCCATCTAGTAATGAAGAATGAATAAAAATATTGTCTATGGCTGTGCTACTGTTCCCCTGCACCCTAGTTGGAAAAAACACAGTCTGTATCATATCATATGAATTTAGGAGATCCAGTAAATCCTTTTTCTTGCACCATCCTGTACAAAATTTATATTGAAGTCACCACATACAACTAATTTCTGGTACTTCCTACAAAGTGAATCAAGAACCCTCTCTAGCTTGAGCAGAAATGCTCTGAAGTCAGAGTTAGGGGACCTATAAACAAAAACAATTAGAAGTTTAGTTGCATTAAATTCAACTGCCCCTGCACAAGATTGAAATATCTGTTCAGTGCCATACCGTGACACATCTATGGACTCAAACAGAATACTGTTTTTTATGTACTAGAAGGAGTTGTCTAGGGGAAGCTTCTTCAGTTTGTTTTCAAATTTTACTTTGCTGTCTGTCAGACTTTTTATATCACTGGATAACTGATGAAAGATTTTTGTTGCAGCATCGCTCACCAATTTTTGTACTAAAGGTAAAATGAACGTCATTTTTTTCTGGTATTTTAGTTATATACATCCTTGGTCCTTTTGAAATGGATTGCATTTTTACAAACTTCATAATGGAATCCATAGATATTATAAAAATGTATGTATGTATGTGTGTTCCACATCTACTCCAAAACCATTAGACCAATTTCATGTGAACTCGATACACACATCCCTTACTGTCAGTCAACAATCGCTGTGGGGGTAAGAACCACTTACCTATCATAGTTCAGAAGACATGAAGTCATAAACAATAAGACGCACGAAAAACTGCCGCATCATGTATGACATTTAAATGTATAACTAACTCTGTTCACAACATAATTTGCTGACAACATCCACATAGTCTGCTGAATCTACCTACACAAATATATCATTGCATGACACATAGTTCAAGAGATAAGATGTCATAAGAACTGAGATACATGAAAAAAAAACTGCTGCATCATGCATAAAGTTTTAATCCATTTATTCGTTATGACTAAGACACTCTTAAAATTGAGTCAATTTGAGGAAATCCCTGACACCAGACTGCTCTTTTGACAGCTTTCTCCCTGCAAAGCGCAGATGGCTGTAGGCAAAACCGACAGCCATTTACAAAGCTGTGAAATGGCATTACATGAAGCAGTTGTGCTGTGCTTTCTTAATTTGGATACTGTACTCATACATTTTTAAATTATGCATATTTATTTGTAGGACTGTTTCATAATTTCATAAGCATTTTCACAAATACACAGAAATGAAATTTTTTCAAAATTTCACTACAAACGCAGTTCATTTTCTAATAGAAAACACACACACACACACACGCACACACACACACACACACACACGCACAGAGAAAAATGCTCCTACCACAGCACAAAAAACAAGAATTAGGGATGGAAAAGAATGGAACTAGTTTTTTTGAGTTATCTGGCAGCTTCCAAGAGATTTAAATCAAAACATTTTGACATATTCATGCTTTTTTACTTTTTTGTATTAGTACCAATGTCATGTAATATGCACATAAAAAAATGTTTTGCATCACCTCGGTTCCGAGAGTTCTGGAACCTGTAAAGAAAATTGGAGTAGAGACCAACGTAAACATCATTTCCACCCTTCTTATTGCTCATGAAAACCACACATTTCATGTTGTACCACCATACAGCGAGACCTTCAGAGGTGGTGGTCCAGATTGCTTTACACAACGGTACCTCTAATACCCAGTAGCACATCCTCTTGCACTGATGCATGCCTGTATTTGTCATGGCATACTATCCACAAGGTCATCAAGGCACTGTTGGTTCAGATTGTCCCTCTCCTCAATGGCAATTCAGTGTAGATCTCTCAGAGTGGTTGGTGGGTCACGTTCTCCATAAACAGCCCTTTTCAATCTATCCCAGGCATGTTTGATAGGGTTCATATCTGGAGAACATGCTGACAACTCTAGTCGAGTGATATCGCTATCCTGAAGGAAGTCATCCACAAGATGTGCATGATGGAGGCGAGAATTGTCATCCATGAAGACAGATGCCTCGCTGATATGTTGCCCATATGGTTGCACTATCGTTCAGAGGATGGCACTGACGTATTGTACAGCCGTTATGGCTCCATGGCCAGAAAGACTTCATTTTAACTAGATAGTGGTCTGATCCACACTGGGCTCCTCTATAAGATCTGATGTCTACTGCTTTGAAACTACTTGTTTGCCTAATGATAATATAATCTATTATAGAACGAAGTTCTTTGGTGTTCTGTTGCCAAGTATATTTATGAATGTCCTTATGTTTGAAAAATGTGTTGGTAATTTTTAGATCAAATTGTTCACAAATTGAATCAATCGTTCCCCATTGTCATTATATTCGTCCTCTCCATGTTTTCCTACTATTCTACAAGATTCTCTAATTCCTACCCTTCCATTCAGATCTCCCATGATAATCAGTTCCTTTCTTCTTGGGATTTTTTCAATAGTCTCCCTGAGGGTGTCCCAAAATGTATCTTTCTCCTTATCTTTTGTGTCGTTCGTGGATGCATATACGCCAATAATCACAACTTCCCTAGCAAATAATGTCATTTCAACAGTTATAATACTTGATTGATGAATGTCCAATTTGTGATTCTTTCTTTCCATGATTTCTTTATCATAATGGAGACTCCTGCTTTGGCTCTTACTGCTTTTGATACTCCACTCCAGATATGTACATAATTATCCAGTTCTTCTTCTCCTTGGCCTTTCTTCTTTGTTTCAGAGAGTACGACAACATCCATGTTGAACATGTCACGTTCTGCAGGTAGTAAATTTATTTTAGTGGAAATACCTTGCACATTCCAATATCCAAACATAATTTTCCGTTTCGCATCGCCAGTTCGTCGTCCAAAGTTCCATTTTTCCGAGGCATATTATTAGGTTTTTTAGCATTTTTATGTTTTTATGTGAGTGAGGAGCTGCCCCACTGCACAACCCCCAACCCGGAGGACCAGGTAATTTTTACTCGAGGTTTTCTTCCTTTAGCCTTTGATAAGCCAATATCATACTACAAGGCAGCAGTTTCTAGTTTTGGTCCACCCCGGGTATTTTATTTCCCCGGTACCCACCATATCTGGTGAGCATTCCCCTATCCGCCACCTGGGGAGGCGCCCGATGGGAGACGAGAAAAACTTTTGTTTTATTTTTTAATTTCTTTTCATATTTTTATTTTTTGTTATTTTTATTGTTTTGTAATTTTGTTTCATATTTTTTAATTTTGTTTATTTTGTTAATTTTTTGTTTTATCATTACACACATTTTAGCCATACACGTAAGAACTTAATATGCAAGCATTAGAAAAACAAGCATAAATACTTAATAAAGTGTCACAAAACACGAAATAACAGCAAATATAAATACAATACTGAATGAAACATTAAATACTGTGCAAAGTTCATGATAATAATGTATATAAACAGTTATATTATGTACATGAACTTACAATATGATCATATTACACAGATGAAATTACTTAAAAGCTTACTGCATAACAAGCTGAACGATTCATGCAACAAATAATAGGCTATTGAAAAGCATACATCTTATTATTATCTCTGAACCTAAAATTCTTGGCAATATTTATTTAAAGCATGCAATAATAAAAACTGAAAATTAAGAAACCACTGCTACAAAAACTCTTGAATAACTTGGTCACAAACTGTTACAACAATCAGTTCGAATCAAGTACAAGTATGATTGACTGAAATAAGCAAAGCAATTTCGAAATAAAGAATGTCTGACAAAATAACATCAACTTTCCAATACTGAACAAAAATTGACGGACTTAAGCTTGTTTTGTCCTAAAATAAATATTCTACAAGATAGCATAGTAGAAAAAGCAGTAAGACATTTTCTGCTGATTAGAAAAAAGTGTCCTATTTTCCAAAAATTATTTTTATAGCAAATTTAGAGTTACAGTAGTTTAATTTTTTCTGTGGTCATCGACAGAGCTTTAAAGGCTTGATGAAACAGTATACAATTTTGTACAAGGTTAGGCATAACTCTAGTTTGCTACATGCACTGGTTTGGATGGCTAAAGATTTTTGATTATTTTAAGCCACTGGTGAATAAGCTCTTTAACATACAAAATAATGAAACAATAGTCATCTCTAATATACTGTTTTTTTTAATTATATCCAAATGCAGCACTTAAAATGCAACACATTTCTACAGAAAACAGTTTCTTGCACAAACATGTGGTTTTTCACATGGAAAAACCTGGATGATGAAAGAGTTTTGCAAATACTTCTTATAATTACCACAATATTTTTTATCATCATCTGTATCACTTTAAACCATCTCATCTCAGCAAGTGTGATTCATGTAAAACCAGATTTTATGTTGAAATGATTTGCGCAGGTCTGAAGCATCCAACTGGTGTGGATACAAACACTCACGAAAAATGTGTTTTATGCATATAAAATCCAAATAAAGCTAGATTTTTGAAAGCGAGTTTCCAATTTTATCATAAGAATGCATTTATATGATTCACTTTATACCCTTTCCCAACCTTCAATTCACCCAAGAACGAATTTTACATGCTACATTTGGCTCAACTTTAAACCCAATTCTTGACAATGAATAAATTTTATTGGATAAAAAATTTTTAGTTTTGACATTATCCATTTTCTCCGTGCAAAGTTTGAACGAATCACACAAGCATAAAGTACACAACTGGGGAACTTCAAAAACATTCCAGAAAAACATGTTTTCACACGTGAAATCCAAGGAACAAGGTCTGACACACCGGTGGACCAAATTGAATTATCTGTTCCCGCTCCAGTCTGGAATTATTTAAGGGTGACTGTTTATGCCTGTAAAATCTGAATGAGAGAGAGAGTTTCCGCACATAAAATCTGAACAGTGCACATACAAATGGTGCCATTAGCTGAGCATTAATTTCAGGTTCATTACAAGTTTTAATAAAAGGAATTTATCAATTTCCGGTTTGTCATTCTTTGCTTACTATGCTATTACATGGCTGTAGTAAGACAGATGTTCCTACCTCAAACAGGAACCGAACACCAAAACCACCCCCCAAACTGCAATTCTGTGCAAGGCCTTTTCATAATTGTTTGCTACAGCGCTTCTGCACTGTGTGTGTGTGTGTGTGTGTGTGTGTGTGTGTGTGTGTGTGTGTGTGTGTGTGTGCGCGCGCGCGCGCGCGCGCATAATTTGTTTTTCTATTTCTTTTATTTTCTTTTTTTCAAAGCAGTAGTCAAAATGCGTAACTCCTTAAGGTGATTGTGGGTGAGCACCGTATGTTATTCTTGCAGCACATTTTTGAAGACTTACTTTCTTAATGATGAGTTATGCCTCAACATTATTCCCTATCCCCCTTCCTGAATTTGGCCAATTGTGGCCCGCAAAGAACTTAAGACTTCTTGGCTTTTCTTGTCTTCTCCTCCGAGAACCTCTTCATTCTTTCTTTTTCTCTTCTCCTCAGAAATGACCCATTTGGGCCTCCTGTTTGGTGGTCTCTTGGGATTATTTTATTCTGTTAACTCTGCTTCTGATCTCTCTCGTACTGTGGGCCATGTGTGCCATAATTCCAACTTCTGCTGCAGGCATCTTCACCTCACCCATTTCAATTTGATCTTTAACCACATGATGCAGCTGAAGATCCTTTTGTTCAATCTGCATTCATCCATCCTTAGTAGGTATCTGTAGAACTTCAACCTCCATTTCTTCATTCTACCTGTGATATTTTCAGTGTACTTTTAGAGTTCTTCATTTTTCCTCTTCTTTCAAGTCCCATAGTAGTCTTCCGTGGTCTGAGTATTTTCCTCAGAATGTTCCTTTTTTCTTTTTGAGCTCCTGAAGCTCCCAGTTTTATTTAAAATAAGACACACCGAAGTGAACAATCCTTCAAATTACTGACTTGTTACTCCCCAATGTTTACAGCAATTCTACGTGCAAAAGTGGCTGAACTAAGTCACTTTAGGAGTTCCAAATTTGTTTTCCCTGTTTAAATTTTCATCAATATGGACATCTAAAAATTCTGAAGGTTCCACTGTAGTTATTTCTCAGCACTTGTTACACCTATGATTGGTGCAGTACCTCTAGATGTGCAGAACTGAATAGGTGGTGGTTGATGTTGTTGCTGCTGTTTGGCAGTGAGGCCATTCAAAGAAAATCAGTAATTGATGCTTTTAAAAACATTTACCCTATTTTCTGTTGCCGTATGTATGCTTGGATTGATTACAATTCCATGCCATCCAAAAGAAGAACTAATTGTGCTTGTTGTATATTAGATGGAAAGGTCTTTTATATAAATACTTAGAAACAATAGTGGGCAACAGATTGAGCCTTGGTCAATCCCATAAATGATTTCTGTCAGGTCTGAAGAAGAAGAAGAAGAAGAAGAAGAAGAAGAATTTGACAAATTAAATTCCATTTTCAAAACCACAGTTCATCATTTCTTTCTGAGCCTATCAAAAAAAGATTTTCTATTTTTTGCAATACGACAAATTTTATGTTGAAAGTACAAAGTTAATGTTACTCAATGAACTTCAGCCAGTGATGTTACATGAAAGTAAGATATACCAAGATGAAAACACAAATAACTGAGCACCATTATGTTAATGTTGTTGTCGTGGTCTTCAGTCCAAAAACTGGTGTGATGCAGCTCTCCATGCCACTCTATCCTGTGCAAGCCTCTTCATCTCAAAATGACTACTGCAACCTATATCCTTTTCAATCTGTTTACTGTATTCATCTGTTGGTCTCTACAATTTTTATGTCCCACACTTCAATCCAATATTAAATTCATAATCCCTTGATGTCTCAGAATGTGTCCCGTCAACTGATCCCTTCTTCTATTCTCTTCTTGTCTAAACTGTTTATCATCCATGTTGCACTTTCATATATGGCTACACTCCAGACAAACACCTTTCAAAAATACTTCTCACACTTAAATCTAAATTCGATGTTAACAAATTTCTCTTCTCCAGAAACACTTTGACTGCCATTGCCAGTCTACATTTTATATCCTTTCTACTATGGCCATTATCAGTTACTTTGCTGTCAAAATAGCAAAACTCATCTACTACTTTAAGTACCTCTTTTCCTAATCTAATTCCCTCAGCATCATCTGACTTAATTCAGCTATGTTTCATTATACTTTTCTTTCTTTTGTTAATGTTCATCTTATATTCTGCTTTCAAGACACTGTCCATTTTGTTCAACTGCTCTTCTAAGTCCTTTCCTTTCTCTAACAGAATTACAATGTCATCAGCAAACTTCATTATTTCTTCTACCCGAACTTTAATTCCTGCTCCAAATTCTTTGGTTTCCTTTACTGCTTGTTCAATGTAGAGCTTGAATAACAGTAGGGATAAGCTACAATCCTGCTTCACTCTCTTATCAACCACTGCTTCTCTTTCACGCCCCTCAACTCTTGTAACTGTCATCTGGTTTCTACACAAATTGAAAATAGCGTTTTGTTCTCTGTATTTTACCCCTGCCACCTTATAATTTCAAAGAGTATATTCCAGTCAACATTGTCAAAAGCTTTTTCTAAGATTACAAATGCTACAAACATAGATTTGCCTTTCCTTATCCCATCCTCTAAAGTAAGTCACAAAATCAGTATAGCTTCACGTGTTCCTATATTTCTCCCAAATACAAACTGATCTTCCCCAAGGATGGCTTCTACTAATTTGTCCATTCTTCTGTATAGAATTCCTGTTAGTGTTTTGCAACAATTACTTATTTAATTTATTTTCACACATGTCAGCACCTGCTTCCTTTGGAATCACAATTATTACATTCTTCTTGAAGTCAGAGTATTTTGCCCATCTCATACCTCTTGCACACCAGATGAAATAATTTTGTCACGCCTTGCTCTCTGAAGGCTATCAGCAGTTCCAACAGAATGTAGTCTACCCCGAGGCCTTGTTTCAACTTAGGTCTTCTCGCAGAATCATATCTCCCAATCTCATTCTCATCTATGTGCTCTTCCCTTTCTATAATATAGCTTTCAATTTTATCTCCTTTCCAGAATGAGATTTTCACTCTGCAGCGGAATGTGCGCTGATATGAAACTTCTTGGCAGATTAAAACTGTGTGCCCGACCGAGCACACAGTTTTTATCTGCCAGGAAGTTTATCTCCTTTGTACAGACACACTGCAACCTTCTTCCACCTTCCCCTTCTTTAGTTAGGACTTGTTTTCCATCTGAGCTCTTTATATTCATACAGCTGCTTCCTGTTTTCTCCAAAAGCTCTTTATTTTTTCTGTTGGCACTCTGTCTGTCTTTACCCTAGTGAAATATACTTCTAAAGCCTTAGATTTGTCCTCCAGCCATCCCTGCTTAGCCATTTTTCACTTCCTGTGAATCTTGTTGTTTAGATGTTTGTATTCATTTTCACCTGCTTCATTTGCTACCTGTTTAAATTTCCTCCTGTCATCAGTTAAATTTAATATCTCCAGTGTTATCCAAGGACTTCTACTAGGCCTTGTCTTTTTACCTTTTTGATCCTCTGCTGCTTTGACTATTTCATCTCTTTAGGCTACCCATTCATCATCTACTGTATTCGTTTCCCCTGTTCTAGTCAACTGTTGCCCAACACTACCTCTGAACCTCTCGACAACCTCTGGGTCTTTCAACTTATCCAGGTCCAATCTCCTTAATTTCATACCTTTTTGTAATTTCTCCAGCTTTTATCTACAGTTCATAACCAATACATTGTGATCAGTCTACATCTGCCTCTGAAAATATCTTACAATTTAAATCTGGTTCTGAAATCTCTGTCTTCTCCCAGTGTCTCCAGATCTGTTCCACATATACAACCTTCTTTCATGATTCATACACCAAGTGTCTGTGATGATGAAATTATGCTCCATTCAAAATTCCACCAGGCGGCTGCTCCTTTCATTGCCCCCCCCCCCCCCCCCCCAAGGTCTATAATCACCTATCCTTCTCTTCCTTTTCCTACTATCAAATTCCAGCTCCCATCACAATTATATTTTCATCTACCTTCACTATCTGAATAATTTATTTGATCTTTTCATACATTTCTTCAGTCTCTTAATCATCTGTAGATCTAGTTGGCACATAAATTGTGATGGATGTGGGCTTCATGTCTCCCTTGGCTACAATATTGTGTCCACTATGCTGTTCATAGTAGCTTACCCGCATTCCTATTTTCTTATTCATTATTAACCCTGCTCCTGCATCAGCCCTATTTGATTTTGTATTTATAACCCTGTATTCATCTGAGCAGAAGTCTTGTTTCTACTGCCACCAAACTTCACTACTTCCCACTATATCCAACTTCAACCTATCCATCGCCCTTTTTAAATTTTCTAACCTACCTGCACAATCAAGGGCTCTAGCATTATAAGATATGTAGAATGCCAGTTTTGTTTCGCCTCATGATGATATCTTGAGTAGCCCCATCCGTAGATTTGAACAGGGGACTATTTTAGGTTTGGAATATTTTACTCAAGAGGAAGCCATCTTCATTTAACCTTACAGCACAGCTTCATGCCCTCGGGGAAAAATTACAGCTGTAGTTTCCCCTTGCTTTCAGCAGTTCGCTGAAGCACACAAGCCACCCCAGCAATGGCAAAGTTCATGTTCATGGTGGGGAGGGGGGCGGGTATGTTAATATACAGAGATAAAAAACACAAATTTTAAATTTTAATTTTTGTGTGATATATTTTAACTTACTTCCAATCTTACTCCTGCAATGAAATTGTGTGTATCCTTACCACTTCAGTGAAACATCTAAACTCTCAAATAATTAGTAACCTCCACCAGTTAGTAAACAAATGGTACTTTACCACCTTTATGTGGTTGGCCTGAGGGCCAACAGAAGACCGAATGTAATCAAGTTCTTCATCAGTAATCCTTCTGTCCTGCTGTGGTGTCTCAGTTACAAAGGCACCCCATGCAATGCACCAACATAGACCCACCAAACCTACAATACAGAAGGCAAATCTTATACCAAACCATAGCAGTATAGTATAGTAATCTATGATGATGATATTATTATTATTATTATTATTATTATTATTATTATTATGAGAAAGTGTTCAAGTTACATCATTTCTGAGCTAAAACTCAATTTCCCAAAGCCATTCAGCATCTTTTTTGTCAGGAACTGAATGTCAGGACCAATGAGTGCCTCTTAAATAGTAATGGCCTGGCTTACCACTGGTGGAGTGATGGCACTTGGGGTATGATTTGTATGTACAAATGTGGGAAATGAACAGTGAAACATGTGGAGGCCTCGCTGCCCCCCCCCCTCCCTCCATTTAATTATGTGACAGAAGAAGGTAGATTGCCCGCTGCAGAATAAATTCATTTTGAATTACATTTCTAATTTTGATGCTCTCTGAATCCTCCATTTCCACCACCCAATTCCATGCTCCACTATGATTCTAGTATCCACACTGGTCCTGGTAGACAGTCAGCTCCAGGCATACAAAATGGTGAATCATTTCAAGAGCTCAAGTTTTAACTCAGATGTGGTGCAGTTTTAACACCAAGAGATTAGTATATATGGATTCCACAGTGAAAAACTCCAAAGACAAATAACATAAAAAGAAAGTATACATTAAAATACCTAAAACACATTATTCACCAATATAAATATGTCTTAGACGCAAAGAAGATTTTAATAGAAACTGGAAACACAGACTACTCCAACCAACAACCACAACCATTACAATAGATTCACATCCAAGAAATAAAAAACATTAGAAATACAACTGCAATAGAAATGCCACTTAAAACAGAAGTAAAAGTTGCCGATAAATAGGTAAGCAAATGCAGCTATGACAACATTCTTCAGCTCAAGGAAACTAATGAAACAGCTGCAAAAAAATCTTAAATCGAAACCCGTGCAAGTTGTACGTCGGTAGAGATGCACCAGCACATGTGTGATGCAGCACATCTGCGTATGCCTCCCCCCCCCTTCCCCACCTCCCCTAACAAACATACACCAACTACATTTTCGTAATGTAGGGTATGCAACATCTTTGATATACTAGAAGTATTTTTACCACAATATCATCTGATTTCAACACAGTCATACACTTTACACTGGGAAAAAGGAGGCCCTACCCGGTATTTGGTAGGTGGTCCTAATTTAGTGACCATTCTGTATATACTACATGTTCCCATCCTACTCAGTTCTGTACTGGGCATCTTCAGACATGACATTCTTTGTAGAAATCATTTCTAAAATGATAACAGTATTAGAACTGACAAAAGTTCAGAATTTTGTACTTCTTGGTTGAATTCCAGTACACAACACATGGGTATCAAGAATTTGCATGGATTGAAGTTAGAAAAAAAATAGTCTATCTATGCTTATTTTTAACAACAGCATGAATACACAATGCTGGACAATGTCATTAGAGGACTACTGTGGTAGGTTACATAGTTATTGATATGTATCTAACTAATGATGAAGTGGTAAAGACATTGTGGGATAAGCATGGATAAAGTTTGTCAATACAAATGGCTTTTATTAAGAGGAACTATATATGAGAGAGACAATAAGATACCAAAACTGAAGACTGCCATTCAATTTAAAACTGAAAGTAGTGTAATGATCGATTATCTCGTGGAGGAGTGGAATTGGCAGCTGGAGGAGTAAATGTAGAAGGCACAATCTTCACCTTTTCTGCACACTTCCCTCATTCAGGTTCTTGCAGTACACATAAGTCATCGTAAGTCAGAAGCCTTCGGGCTGACACTTGTCGAGCCGAACCAGGCAAGCTGCGCCATCAGGCAATGCTGTTTGGCACATGTATGCTCAAATGTATTATAAGGCTCTCATTTGGAAATGGTATGATAGCTGAAACTAGCAACTGGTGGACTACAATAACGATTTTATAATCAGAAGTAGGCAATGACTTATTTCAAACAATTTTTATGATTGCAAAACCATATGTCAAGAATATGTATAGAAATACTGTAGTAAAACAGTAGTCTCTACATTTTAATGTATTCTCATCTGTTTTGGAAAGCATTTTAGAGCCAGATATGTTATTACTGCTCATCTGTTAACATATTAAGCTATTTCAGTTTTGATTCCATCAACAGTTAAAAATTACTTACCTTTGCAAGTTCGTTAACCTTGGTACAAAGCAGAGAACATGGGTCTTCTGTTCCCCACAAATAACATTGACAAACATGCCAGCACAGGCAGTTTATACCCAGGGGTTGCTATGATTCATATTGATAAACTTTTGAGAGAAGAGAGGAAAGGAAAGATGACAAGAAATGGAGCAGTGAGAGAGGGAACACAGTTCACAGCTCTGGGGAGGAGAAGGAACAAGAAACATAACATTTAGCGCATTTTACTGCTGTTTAATTGTCCTGTTCTGAAGACTCATTATCTGAGAGTCATTCAAGCAAAGACAATGCTTTCAATGAACTTTTCTCAGATGTCTTCCTTCAGAAAGTAATCTTCTTGCAAATTTTCAGTGTGGTGTATGCATTTAATGCAGTCTTCCACTGTGACATCAACATTTGCTCCTACAAATAAATTGTGCACATCTTTCATTCTGAATGTGTAATTTTTGAATGTGATCTTCTCTTTCACTACAGCTCATACATTTTCTGTTGATTTGTATTGGCAGTGATATGAGGGGCAGCCTCATAGCATCATGGCCCATTTCTGCTGCTAAGCTGTTAAGTTTACATTGATTATAAAGGTGCTTGGGGTGCCTGACTTCCACCTACATCTCCACTTTTCTTCTGTGGACTGATGTCAAAACATTTGCCTATTCTAGCTCCTATACAATTTCTTCTTTTTTTTTTACTTGAATTAGGAATTTTCTTCTTTTTTCTTTAATGATAACTGGCATTATCCATTACGATCACACAACCCTCTTCTAAACCATGAAATAAATCTAAAAACCAGTGTTTCAGTACATCACCACTCCTTTCTTAAAGATAATCATTGGATTTGAAAAATGGAAATATGAACTTTGCATCTTTGATAAAGCCGTTTTCAGATGATCCTGCAAGACAAGCATTAAGTCTCTTTCCTTTGATAGTATTTTCAATCCACCACTGCCTTTTAAATCCTGCCACGTGTGTCGTCTGGCATGATTTTGATTAAGGCAAGTCTCATTCACATACTTAATAGAGCAATAATGATTTTCTTTCCCAATTAGGTGCATTTTTCTCATCAAAGCATCCCTAGCTGCTACAATATCAGATCTCTCCATCAGAACTGTATCACTGCATTTTCTGTACCTAAATTCCAAAGATTTGAGTATTCTTCCACTGAAATGATGGCCTCCTGTAAGAGCCATCTTGTCATTTAAAACATCTGCTACCTTTTGCCTTATAGGATACTCACCATGGACATAAAATTCCAATACAAAGTGATCAATATCTTTCTAGAAATTGTCCAAATCAGTGACAGTTCTTCTTCCACTAATATCTTTCCTCAGGGATTGAAACTTCATTTCCTGATCACAGATCTCGGTTGCCCATGTTTCTGCAAATATTCTCTGTACAGTTTTTAGTGAAACACCAAACACCTTTGCTGCTGCTTTGTACACATAAGTGAATGCTGGATAGTGGGTATCAAAAAAAATTGCAAAGCTATGCCTGCAGCAGCATAAATGGTACTCAGGATTGGTACATAAATCCTGTTAACAACAGGTATTCATTTGCTAGCCGTTGCTTCTTATGATGCTACCTGGATGGCACCTGTGGTGGGAATGACACTGTGACTACAGGGTGAACTTAGAGCAATGGACCAAGCTGCGCAAGGCCAAATAATTCTCATTGGCAATTAGTAAAGGAAGGAAGAGGTGGGATGGGATGGGAGAACTTACCTGCCCTTCTGAACTGTCACTTCACTGCTCACTAGTATAGTATTATTTTGTCATCACTCTTGACTGGTCTGATGTGGCCTGCAACAGTTTCCTCTCCTGTGCTAACCTCATCTCATAGCGTATACCCCTAAGGTCTTCATTAATTGTAATATTCATTCTGATCTTTTTCTTCCCTTACAATTTTTGCCCACTACGGCTCTCTCTGGTACCCTGGAAGTTAGTTCCTGAAGTCTCAATATATGTCATGTATTGTCTGGTCTTGCTGTGTAGTATACATCAATTTTTCTGAGGATTTAAAAGATCTTGCACCATTTTAAGTTGTTCAGCATTTTTTCTAGGTCAATAAATCCCATGACTAAACCTTGGTTTTTCTTGAGTCTTGCTTCCTTATCAACCACAATGCCAGAGCTGTCAAACAGCTTCCTTTGCCTTTCATAAACCTAAACTGATCATCATCTTGTAGATCCTCAATTTCCTTTTCCATTGTTCTATTTGTTATTCTGGACAGCAACTTGCATGCATGAACCATCTATCTGACTGTATGGTACTTCTCACTTTAGTTTGCCTTTCTATCTTTGGGATTGTGTGGATGACATTCTTCATAAAGCCTGGTGGTTTATATCCATAGATTCACTATACTAACTGGGATACTTATTTTGTTGCCTCTTCCACTAATGATTTTAGAAATACTGAAGGAATCTTATTTATGCATTCTGCTTTGTTTGATCACAAACCTCCCATTACTCTTACAAAATCTGGCTAATACTGGACCCCTGTGTTCTCCATATACACGCATATTACATCTACAATCACATTAGAGGAGAACTTTGTATTCTTTCCACCTACATATAGCGTCTCACCTATTTGTTTAGCAGTGGAATTCCAAAACTTTTCTGTATGCTGAATTTTCCCTTCCATTTATAATTTCCCAACCAATTCATTTTCATTTTTCTTGGAGCAATAGTGTTTCAGCTTCCTTATCCTTCCTATTGATTTCACTTCTGAGTAACTTCTATTGCTCTATTCCTTCCTTTTCATGACCATTCTCGGATTTCTTTCTTTTGTTGGGCAGTTCCAGCATTTCCTCTGGTGCACACAATTTCTTGCAGTTACTTCTTATACCTCTATTTTTCTACCAATCTTCTGTGATTATCCTTTTCAGGGATGTCTTCCTCAACTGAGTTACCTGATGTGGTATTCAGTATTTTAGTGTCAACAGCCCCAGAGAACTTTGAACAAGTATCATTAACCCTCAATATTTAAGTATCACATTTCCATATACACTGATTCTTTCTGAGGATTCTCTTAACTCTACTTGTCGTCACTACTAAATTATGATCAGACTTTACATTTGCTTCTCTCTACATCTTAAAATCAAATATCTGATTCCAGATCTCTAGCTCATGATGTAATTCAGCTTTTATCTTCCTATCTTCCGGCCTTTTCCAAATATGAGAGTTATCCCAAAAGCAATGTCTCAACTTTTTAAATATAAAGAATGTTTGTTTACATTAAATTGTACATAGTTTTGAAGCTTTAACATTTTTCTATTTTGATACATAATCACCACTTCAATGATGCATTTTTGTATGCCCATGTCACACCAGTCCACAGTCATGTTATTGAAGAATATTGGACTTCATCTTTCACCTTGTTGTTGTCACTGAAGTGCCTTCCAACCAAGAATTCTTTCAATTTGGGAAAAAGTGGTAGTCACTGGGCACTAGGTCCAGAACATAGAGTGGATGGCTGATGACTTCCCATCCAAACTGTTGCTCAAGATCCCCAGTTTGATGGGCAATGTGGGGCTAAGTACTGTCATGAAAAAGGTATATGCGCTTGCTCAGAATTCCTCTTCTTCGGTTCTGAATCACCAGTTTTAATTCTTTTAATGTCTGACAATACCTGTCAGCATTTGTTGTTGTCCCAAGAACAACAAAGTCAACCAACAATATCCCCTTTCAATCCCAAAACAAAGTTGCCACGACTTTACCAGCAGTCTGTGTTCTTTTGAATTTTCACATCTTGGGCGAATCGGAATGCTGCCACTCAGGTTATTGTTGTTTGGTCTCTGGTGTAAAGCAGAAAGCCCAGGTTTCATCACCTGTGACTATCGAATGCAAAATTTTCTTCTTTCCATCTGCATAGCATTTAAGAAATTGGCGGAAAGCTTTAATGCGTTCCTGTTTGTGGCCTTCTATCAGCGTTCTTGGGACCCATGTTACGCACACCTTCTGAAATTTCAACACTCAGTCGAAGTCCGGTGAATGGTGCTTTGAGAAACACCAGGAGCAGCACTGTAGAGCTCATTGAGAATGATCCACCAATCCGGAAGTACAATTTGTTCAACCTTCATGATTGTCTCTTCGGCAATTGGCGTTTTACTTCTTTACTTGTCATGAGTTTTAGTACGACCTACTGCAAACTCTCTACACCACTTGTGGACATTTTTGACATCCATACATGGCTCTCCATACACTTCTGTCAATTATGAATGAATATAAATTGGATTAATGCATTCTGCACTCAAAAACCAAATAATGCACGAACTTCACATCTGGCAGTAGTGGCTAATAGGAGCTCCATTACAACTGGCTGCCAAGCCAAGACTGAAGGCTCCAGTGGATGTGCAGTGCTTCCTGTAGAGAGTGGATGGAACAAAGAGAAAAACAATGTGGTCAACAGCCATCCAAACAATTTCCCTGCTGCCCCAGCACATTGGAGACCCTACTTTTTGGATTACGCTTGATATCTCCTCCTCTTGTGATTTTTAAAAATTCTCTACATTATTTCTAGCTGAAATATGTTTTAGAACTCAAGAGTCATTCTGCTGTCGTATACCTACAACTGAGCCTGTAAGCTCCCATAACGACAGTCCATCCTTCTCCCACCATTGTATTCCAATCTTCCATGATTATTACACTTTTCATCTCCCTTTACATACTGACTTTCTTGTGATCAATGTAAAAATACAACAATCATTATAATAATAATAATCATCATCATCATCATTATGAATAAGAAACTCACCAAAAACGTAGAAGATCGATGGCCATCCCACATGATCGGCAAGGACTCCAGCTGCTGGCATTGCAATGACAGTCCCAAAATAGCTTCCAGAGAAGGCTATAGTTGCCAGGCGACTACGTTCCAGTGGGGGAGCCCAACGTGCCCATACTGCATGTATTGATGGATAAGTCACACCCTTAGGAACAGAAACCAATTTACACTATACTCTAAGGATATGACAGCCACTTTACTGTTCCAGAACCACAAACACATCTGCATTCAGCACAGAACCAAGAACATGGACAAATGATACAACTATCACAACACTGATTTAAATAATCACTAATTTCAGTTATTCAGGAATAATTCTTTAAACAATATGTATACTTCAGAAGCACACAACTTAAAACACCCAAGCATTGCACAGGATTAGATTCCTACACATTGCAACATAATACAGCAGATAATCTTCTATGTTCCTTTCCATGGTTGCTGACAATGGTGAGCAATCGCATTATTGTAAAGACAAAAGTTTAAGGTGTTCAGTTCTAAAAACAATCAGATCATTAATTTGGAAGCACTCAGGTATGGATCCAGGATACAGTTCCGCGCGGGAGAGGGAGGTGGGTGGGCAGGGGACATAGGTTGTTACTGTCTCCCAATGGCAAATAAAACTTGCAGTCAGACCCAGTTTTGGTGTGGTACAGATGCCTAAGATTTTAATCATAACAACAATAAAATATATAAAATGTAATAATACAATAATCAGTGCTGAGTACACCATTTTAGCACAATATCAAAGAAATTGCATTCAGAGAAAGACATGATTTGAAAAACATCTGTTAAAAATTTGAGAGGTACATCTACCATGCAATTAACTTAAGAACTGTGGTGGTGGTGGTGGTGGTGGTGACAATAACAACAATTTAATTTGGCTTGAGAGCTGTAACGGTTACATGCTCAAACAATTCTGATATTATTGAAATAGACAAAATACAAAATTGAAGTGCGTCATCTGCATGATTAGTATTTCACTTAGTACTGTTATTTCATTTGGATAGGGGTGGGGTAAGCTGTGGGGTTGGGGGTGGGGCTATCCTGTTTTTGTTAGTCATTTCTGCCTACACTGGGACAAGTTACTGTTATATATACACAATTTTTTTTTCCCTCGTACCAGAGAGTCTTCGCCTTTCTGTTTTGCCTAACCCAACTTTCTGTCATTTGCCAGTTCTGCCAACCATCTCATGAGTCATATTGCCCTTATTGTTGGCCAACCTGTGAATTGGGGTGCCTTTGCCTGGCAAGAATGTTGTCTGCTGCCAGTCGGGTCACAAACCCATCTGCATGGGCTAGCCCTCAGGTAACAAAACCTGTATTTTTCTAAAGTTCATATCCATGTTCAAGACCCTCAGTTTGCATGCTACTACATTCTCAGAGTTAGCTCAGAGAATTTTAAACTGATACACGTCATGATGAGGGCATTACAGATTGAGCACAAAGCCTATGTTGGGGAAAGATGTGAAAGAAAATTGGCTATGTCCTTTCAAAGGGCCCCAACCCGGTATTTGGGATGTTTTAGTGAGCAGCACCATCCTTATTTTCCACCTGAGCAAGGTTAGGTAGACAAAAAAAGCATATGATTTAATTATGTATTTCTGCGTGTGATGTGTGTACTAAAAATGTTGTTGTTTTTTCCTGTATTATGAAAAGGATAGTTGCTATTCGCCATACAGCAGAGATGCTCAGTCGCAGATAGGCACAATGAAAGGACTGTCAAACAAGTAAGCTTTCAGTCAAAAATGGCATCAGAATTACACACACACACACACACACACACACACACACACACACAGTCTATGGCTGCCGAGGATAGACTGCAAGCATCAGCACATTATGGGAAAATCAGTCTGGTTGGGTATGGGTGGGGGGTGGTGAATGGTAAAGTGCTGCTTGTGGAAGCATACAAGGATGAGGTGAGGAGAGGGTAGGACAGCTAGGTACAGTCAGGAGGTTAGACAGATGACAGGGAGGAGAGAAGTATGATGTTGGTGTGTGCGTTGGAGGAATAGAGGTCAGTGTAGCACTGGAATGGGAACAGGGAAAGGGATTGGTGGGTAAAGGACAATGACTAACGAAGGTTGAGGCCAGGAAGGTTACAGGAACATAGAACATATTGCAGGAAGAGTTCCCATCTGTGCAATTCAGAAAAGTGTTGGTGGGAAGGACCCAGGTGGCACAGGCTGTGAAGCAGTCATTTAAATGAAGAACTTCGTGGTGGTTAGCATGCTTAGTAACTGGGTGGTCCATCTGTTTCTTGGCCACAGTTTGCTGGTGGCCTTTTATGCAGACAAGTAGCTTGTTGGTTGTCATGGCCACATAGAATGCAGCACAGTGGTTGCAGCTTAGTTTGTAGATCACATGACTGGTTTCACAGGTAGCCCTGCCTTTGAAGGGACAGACGATGCTTGTGACCTGACTGGAGTGGCTGGTGGCAGCAGGATGTATGGGACAGGGCTTGCATCTTACAAGGATATGAGCCATGAGGCAAGGAGTTGGGAGCAGGGTTTGTGTAGGGATGGACGAGAATATAGTGTAGATTCTGTGGGCAGTAAAATACCTCCCCTCTCCCCTGTCCACTGTAAAATCTCCCGACTGTACCTAGTTGCACTACCCTCTCCCCACCTCGTCCCTGTATGCTCCCACAAGCAGCACTTTACCATCCCCCTCTCCCTACCCTGCTATCCCTCTACCTCCCTGCCCCAGTCTCCTCCTTACCCCCACCATCCATATTGCTTCTCCCATCATGTGCTGCTGCCCACAGCCTGGCCTTAGCAGCCAGAGACTGTGATCAAGTGTGTATATGTGGTTGTGTGTGTGTGTGTGTGTGTGTGTGTGTGTGTGTGTGTAATTCTGATGAAGGCCTTTTTGGCCAAAAGCTTACTTGTTTCACAGTACTTTTGCTGTTCCTATCTGTAACTCAGCATCTCTGCTATACAGTGAGTAGCAACTATCCTTTTCATAATATTGTCATTAATCAATCCTGGATTTTCCATTGTTGCATTTTGCCTAACAGCTTTTCTTCCATCCAGTAACCTAGTGCTGTTTTCCTTTGTTACTATTTTCCAACACATTACTATGCTCAGTGTTCATTCTTGTTTCTGTTCTTTCCTGTGTTTTTCTTGTTATCTTCAAACTGCACCACACACTCTACTTACAAGCCACACCGTTTCAACTGCCACAGACATGCACAACAGATAGCTACAAGACCATATTAATCGTTCATGCAGCATCTCTGATTGTTCGTGCAGCATCTTGTGTCCCACATTACTCCCGCCATTATCATTAATCCTATACCTTTAAATTGATCACTCCACCCACGTGTCTCTCCATACCTTCCTGTGCCACATGAACTTGTACCTCAACCTAATCTGTTCTCATCTACCTTCCCCCTTCTTCACACTTATCCACCCAGAGACCTACAACCCACATGACAATTTTTTTTATTTGATATCCTTGTGTTTTCACATCAATTTCAGTTGGTTTTCACCTTTCCCTATTAGCCTACTCTGTCATATTTCATCTTGTTTTCCCATATTTCATCTATTTTGTCCTTTTTGTGATTCTTCCCATGTGTTTTGGTGTATTATTGCGAATTTTTTCGCAAGTATTTCAATATTATTTATGTCTAAAAACAAAGATGATGTGACTTACAAAACGAAAGCGCTGGCACATCGATAGACACACAAACAAACACAAATATACACACAAAATTCTTCGTCAGGAAAGAGGGAAGGAGAGGGAAAGACGAAAGGATGTGGGTTTTAAAGGAGAGGGTAAGGAGTCATTCCAATCCCGGGAGCGGAAAGACTTACCTCAGGGGGAAAAAAGGACGGGTATACACTCGCACACACACACACATATCCATCCACACATATACAGACACCATATGTGTGGATGGATATGTGTGTGTGGGAGTGTATACCCGTCCTTTGACGTGGAAATTGTAAAGACAGTGTGATATAGAAAAATGTGAGTGAATAAAAATTAATGTAAAAATGAAGAATTCAGCTCAGGCAATCCTTCATAAGTTATTATGTCAATTGGAACTCACAATGTCAAAAATTTCAGCTTCAAGAATCACCCCTAGATGTGAGGAACTGGACCCAACCATGAGAAAAGAAGATAAGTAAAATGTTTATTGTAAATCTTATTCCTCTCAAAGCTTATTAACAGAGTTAACCATAAAGACAGAGACAATCAACAAATTATGTGAGTGAGAGGTAGATTACATACAACCTTCAGCCTATTACCGGCAATTTACCTTCCTATATAAAAGATATGAAATGTTTCCTCCACCAACTCTTCACAGTTCGTGTTCCATTATCACATGGTGCTCTGCTTGTCACTATTGATGCCACCTCCCTTTATGCTAACATACTGAATACCCACGGTCTTACCGCTATTGAACACTGCCCTTCTCCAATGGATTCCAAAAACACAACCTCCTCCCTAGTCATGACCAACTATACCCTCACCCACAATTTCTTCTCCTTTGAAGGCATCACCTACAAACAACTCTGGGGTACAGCTACAGGCATCCAAATGGCACCATCCTACATGCCAACTTATTCATGGGCCAATTAGAGGAATCTTTTCTAACCACAAAGAGTCCCAAATCCCTCACCTGGTTCAGATTCATTAATGATATGTTCATTATCTGGATCGAGGTTCACGACACCCTACCCACAATCTTCCAGAACCTGAACACCATCTCGCCTACGTCCTCCACCTGGTCCTACTCAACCCAATTAACCTAACAAGCTACCCTCCTCGATATTGACCTCCACCTCAAAGATGGCTATCAGTACCTCTGGTCATATCAAACCTACCAACCACCAGCAATACTTCCACTCTGACAGGTGCCCCTCATTCCATACCAAGAAATCTATTCCAACAACCTAGCCACCCATGACTGTCTCATCTGTAGTGATGAGCAGTCCCACTCGAAATAAACCAAAGGTCTCACAAAGTAATTACCCTCCCAACCTCATACAGAAACAGATCTCCCTTGCCTTACCTCTACAGTCACCACTCACCTCCGAAAGCCCTGTCACCCAGCTACAGAGAAGCATTCCCATCACGACTCAGTAGCACCCAGGACTGGAGCAACAGCATCGCATTCTCTGCCAGAATTTTGACTACCTCTCATCATGCCCTGAAAAGAGAAATATTCTACACACTGTCCTTCCTGCCCCTCCCACAGTGATATTCCACTGCCCACTGAATCTACACGATATCCTTGTCCATCCCTGTGCAACCCCTGCTCCCAACACCTTGCCTCACAGGTCATAGTCCCTGTAATAGACCTAGATGCAAGACCTGTCTCATACATCCTCGCACCATCAGCTAGTCCAGTGCGGTCACGAACATCACCTACCCCATCAAAGGCAGGGCTACTTGTGAAACCAGTCATATGATCTACAAAGTAAGCTGCAACCACTGTGCTGCGTTCTGTGTGGGCGTGACAACTGACAACCTGGCTGTACGCATGAATGGCCACCTATGAACTGTGGTCAAGAAACAGCTGGACCATCCAATTGCTGGGCAGCCTGCCCAACATTATCTTCATTTCAATGTCTACCTTCTAGCCTGTCCCATCAGGATCCTTCCCACCAACACCAGCTTTCCTGAACTGCACAGGTGGGATATCTCCCTGAAATATATCGTATGTTCTGTAACACCACTGACCTAACATTCATTAGTCATTGTCCTCTACCCATCTATCCCTTCCCTATTCCCATTCCACCTACTTTGTAATTCATTCCTTTTCCGCTGACCCCCCCCCCCCCCCCCGCCCCCTCCCAGTTCGCGGTACGCTTTTGCACCCAGATGCCCTCCCCAATCCCCACGTTGTCCCTGTATGCTGCCACAAGCACCACTTTACCGTCCCCCACCCTTACAAAGCCTTTTTGGCTGAGTGCTTCCTTGTTTGACAGTCTATTTGTTGTGTCTATCTGCGACTCAGCATCTCTGCTATAGGGTGAGTAGCAACTATCCTTTTGATAATATTGTGATTATTCCATGCTGGATTTTCCATTGTTTGTTTCATGTTGCATGTGGGAGATCCTGGCAGGTGGCCCTACAGTGTTTAACCTATGCAGCTGTGTGAATTACTAATCAGAAAACATCACCAGTCTGCAACACCAAGAATATCAGATCATCATTGTCAGCATCTTCTCCATGTATTATTATAACACTGATGTTGGAAATGAATTTCTGCAACTGTATCAGTTCACAATCATGGAAATGATAGATTGCTGCTCAGTGTAAGGATGACAGTGAGTTGTCGACAGGTGCAAAGTAAAGACTGTTACACATTAAGCTTTCGCCAGAGATAGTGGTCAAGTGCGTTGAGGTGTGCTTACTCGTGTGACTGTGTTTGTGCTTCGTTTCTGAAGAAGGCTTTGGCCAAAAGCTTAATGTACAACAGTCTTTTTGTTGTGCCTGTCTGAAACTCAGTGTGTCATATTTATGGTGAATAGCATTCCTTTCCACAACTGTTGATATTCCAAACTGGAATTTCCATTACTTGTAACAGTTCCCAAAAAGTAATGAGCTTGTAATGACCACTGTACATTATTCCAACATCTTGTAAATAAAATTAATGTTATTTTAAATGTGTGATTACTATGTCTCTTGAGTAGTGTAGATTCTGCACAAATGAGCAAGACAGAAATTATTTCAATTTTATTTACTACAGATTAACACTGAAAAGCCTATGAGTGATGCATATGAAGGAAAGGACTTTGATTTTAACATTTGGTGATCATTGAACCCTACTTTGAAGTCATTAGTTGCTTATGCCCGGCAACGAAAGTGTGAGTGAAGTGAATGTGGAGTGCATACAAGACAGTCATAAGGAGTCCAAAGAAATCGGTGCATCGTGCATCCCATGACCTTGAAATGACTCTGTTCATCTTTCAGAAGGATGGGGATCCAACCCATTTTCATTGTGAGGTTCGTGGGTACCTGAATATGGAGCTGCCCCACCGATAGATCGGCCATGCTACAGAAGAGGACAGTTGTTTCATGAAATGATCTCCTTGATCACCAGATCGCACTCCGTGTGACTTTTTCTGTGGGGATACATTAAAGATCTGGCGTATGTACCACCTCTACCACATGATGTAGCAGAGCTCCAGGAGAGAATACGAGAAGCAACTGCCACTGGCGACAATGACATGCTGGGACAAGTATGGCAAGAACTATATTACCATACTGACGTCTGCCGGGTCACTCGATCACTCATGGTTCACATAACTAGTATTTGTAAAAAAACTTTCAGAGTTTCTCTTCAAAATGCAATATGTATGACATCTGTACAATGTTTAGTTCTTTTACAATAAATAATTAAAGTGATCCCGGACTTTATGTACACCCTGTAATGTTTTATCCTATCCTGAATATACCAGCCTGATTCTGTGGATTGTTGAAGACAGTAAGGAATTCAGTTATCCATATCATATTAAGTGAGAGAGTATTCAGTTGGTGTTGTACAGCATCGCAGCTAGTATCGGGATGGGATACTCTGTTGTGGTGACCAATGTGTACAGGATGTCACTAGGAGAGAAGGGGACAGGAAAATATTGAGTGAGTGGTCGTCATGGGCAGACCAAGTTCTCCAGAAACACTGTGGAGACTGAGAAGTCCCTTGTTTCTACAGCACTCTTAAATTTGTTCAGGTGCTATTTAACTGTCCACATACGGAGTCAAGAAGGCAGTATGTTGGTGCAGACACCAGACAACTTCGTGTTATTGCACGCAGCCTTCAGAAGCATTGAAGGATAGCAGGCATCTACGAGATAACACCTACAGTGTTCAGCAGCCGAAAGATATCAGCTGTTGGCAGTCAAAGTAGCAGTAGCAGTGGTGGCTAGTTGGAGGCAGCAGTGTAGCAGTCATTGGCACGAGCTCACCAGCAGTAGTAATAATATACAATGGTCAGTCATTTTCAAAATGGCAATGGCTTGTCTATAATTACACTTACTACTGAATGGCAAAGAGTGTTTGTTGCAAAAATTTTATTTTTGTATCAATAATTAGTGTCACTGCTGCAAAATAGTAACGCGAATTCTTTACAGACGAACGGAAAAACTGGTAGAAGCCGATCTCAGGGATGATCAGTTTGGATTCCATAGAAATATTGGAACACGTGAGACAATACTGACCGTACGACTTATCTTAGAAGAAAGATTAAGGAAAGGCAAACCCACGTTTCTAGCATTTGTAGACTTAGAGAAATCTTTTGACAATGTTGACTGGAATACTCTTTTTCAAATTCTAAAGGTGGCAGGGGTAAAATACAGGGAGCGAAAGGCTATTTACAATTTGTACAGAAACCAGATGGCTGTTATAAGAGTCGAGGGACATGAAAGGGAAGCAGCGGTTGGGAAGGGAGTGAGACAGGGTTGTAGCCTCTCCCCGATGCTATTCAATCTGTATATTGAGCAAGCAGTAAAGCAAACAAAAGAAAAATTCGGAGTAGGTATTAAAATCCATGGAGAAGAAATAAAAACTTTGAGGTTCGCCGATGACATTGTAATTCTGTCAGAGACAGCAAAGGACTTGGAAGAGCAGTTGAACAGAATGGACAGTGTCTTGAAAGGAGGATATAAGATGAACATCAACAAAAGCAAAACAAGGATAATGGAATGTAGTCTAATTAAGTCGGGTGATGCTGAGGGAATTAGATTAGGAAATGAGATACTTAAAGTAGTAAAGGAGTTTTGATATTTGGGGAGCAAAATAACTGATGATGGTCAAAGTAGAGAGGATATAAAATGTAGACTGGCAATGGCAAGGAAAGCATTTCCGAAGAAGAGAAATTTGTTAACATTGAGTATAGATTTACGTGTCAGGAAGTCGTTTCTGAGAGCATTTATATGGAGTGTAGCCATGTATGGAAGTGAAACATGGACGATAAACAGTTTGGACAAGAAGAGAATACAAGCTTTTGAAATGTGATGCTACAGAAGAATGCTGAAGATTAGATGGGTAGATCACATAACTAATGAGGAGGTATTGAACAGAATTGGGGAGAAGAGGAGTTTGTGGCACAACTTGACAAGAAGAAGGGACCAGTTGGTAGGACATGTTATGAGGCAGCAAGGGATCACAAATTTAGCATTGGAGGGCAGTGTGGAGGGTAAAAATCGTAGAGGGAGACCAAGAGATGAATACACTAAGCAGATTCAGAAGGATGTAGGTTGCAGTAAGTACTGGGAGATGATGAAGCTTGCACAGGATAGAGTAGCATGGAGAGCTGCATCAAACCAGTCTCAGTACTGAAGACGACAACAACAAACAACAATTAGTGTAGACACTTGAGAATGATATTTATCCCATTTGTGGTTCAGTACATTAACTAAGAATGGAATCTGATATAGTTCAACTGTTCAAAGAATTGGGAGAGCAGTTAGAGGAAAATACAGGGTGTATATGCAGACAAGGGGGGGAAAAAAAAATCACCGATTTTCCGATTAAAAATACACTTTCTCCCGGGTGAAAACATAGTTTTTCCCTGTTAACTGACAGTATATTTTCTCTCAGAACTGTATAATTTATCAATCCTTTGAATGTTTAAGGTTTTGTACACGGGCATAGCATTTCCTGGCACTTTAGAAAATGAAACTCAGAGAAAAAGACACTTTTGGAAAGATCTTTGATGTACAGCAACATGTATGCAGCTTATTTTCGTATTAAAAGGTATAAATTCGAATTCCACCAAACACCGCATGTTACTTTTCGAAGCATCCAAATCAAGATTACGATAGGCTTTTGTAAGCCAGTCACAGGTCATGTCACGTGATCTTGCCAGCTGATGACAGCAGGTATTCAGAGCTCAGGACATGTGATGTAGTCAGGAAATAGCAACATCACTGTTAAGTAGCGCAAACACACAAACAGGGAAAGTTAATGGTTTAAATTGATATACATAGAGTTGCCACAAGAAAAGTAAAGCTTTCACATATAATATTGGTCTCTAAGGTTAACAAGCTGCAAGAGAAGCTAAGCACTCACATATAACGTTGGACTTTTATGCGTGTATTACACTTTAAAAATAAGATATATCACACAAATGTGCCAGTAAAATTTCAATAATGACATAAATGTCTGATCTTCTGGGCTCGAAATTCATCTAAGTGGCTCGTCATCAAAGAGTTGATTTTTAAATCAGAGTCAAACACACTCTGATTTAAGAAATTCATCGTACATTCTCACTCATAGTTCAACTTGCGTAAAATGAAATTTACTTTTAAAGTAATGCTTTTCAAACCATCATTCGCAATATTTATCCGCGACCTGTTAGAAATAGGTTCGTTTCAGCAGTTGCCAGAGTGCGCCCCATAACAGGCGCCACCGCACTTGCGCAGCTACAATGACATAGGAGGCTTGTATGTTCGTACGTGTTAAACATTAAAAGGTCTTACATTATGTCATAAAAGAAACAAGACATCGGAGGATACTCCAAGAGCATCAGAATTTCGTGACCCACAATGAAATGTGCACATTTAAAGTGCGTATTTAAAGTGTACATTCGTATGTCCAGATTCCCAGTGCAGTAGGCATCGATCAGATATTAAGCTTTTCAATGTGGTTTTTGGGATGTAAATTTTCTTGGAGTACCAGTACTATGTTATCTCATTTTTGGTTCTTTATTATGGCATAATGCCATACATGCTATAAGATGAAAACGTGCACTTGAAATGCAGCAAAAAGTTGAAACTAGCCAATAATGTGGAATTAAACACTTCATTTCAAATATATTGACTGCCTCAGCGGAAAAGATTAATAAAAGAAAATTTCTTTCAAAACAACAAAAATAACTTTACTGTTCTGCAGAGGAATTAATGCTTGACTGTCAGAAAGATGGAAATAAAATCTGAAACTAATAACATATTTTAGCCTTTCATAATTATGTGAACGTATTTTAATTAATTTGATAGCTCTCGGCCATAGGAAACCATTTTGTTTTCATGTGACTTGAGAGCTGTAAACGAAGAGAAAACAGCGAAACCACTAAATGTAAACACAAGTCACATGGAGACTACCCACTTCCCCACTATAACTCAGACTGTTCAGTGCATCAGCCCCGGATCTACGATATTTCCAAACCGGGGCAATACTAGATAGTGCCCCCCCCCCTTCCGCCCCCTTATCGAGCATTTGAGATAGGATGACACCAAAAAAAAAAGGGGGGGGGGCGTTCATTTTGTAGCACACATCTTTCTGAAAAGTCTCATGCATGAAACATATGTGTTTGAGGAAATGTAAGACATGTTATTTGGTCTTAAGTGGGGCAAAGTGCAGCGCCACGCCTGTTCACACAGCATTCTTCTATCGCATGTCACTGTATTTCGCTCTATGGAATTGAAATGTGTATTTTTTTAATGGATGCCATAATACTATAATCAGGACAGTGAAAATTAAAATGTCCTGTGGTGCCTCTCCTGCTTCCAGTTGGCCGATTTGACACCCTGACCTTTTTTACCCAAAATTGGTATGGTTTCTCGATCTGATTATGTCTATTTTGTCACTGTCTGCTGTATAAAACAAAATAGGCCTTTCTAATACTGCAACTATTGTAACAAACACCAAATAAAAGAACCTGCTTTGGCACAAATGGTCATTTTTCTAACACGACAGAATATAATTCACGAAGTACCAATATCAAATGCCTATTAGGCCTACTACAAGCGAAAAGCTTGGCGTTAGGAAATAGTTTCACACTTCCTTCATGTTGTTGTTGTTGTGGTCTTCAGTCCTGAGACTGGTTTGACACAGCTCTCCATGCTATTCTATCCTGTGCAAGCTTCTTCATCTCCCAGTACTTACTGCAACCTACATCCTTCTGAATCTGCTTAGTGTATTCATCTCTTGGTCTCCCTCTACAATTTTTACCCTCCACGCTGCCCTCCAATGTTAAATTTGTGATCCCTTGCTGCCTCAGAACATGTCCTACCAATCTGTCCCTTCTTGTCAAGTTGTGCCACAAACTCCTCTTCTCCCCAATTCTATTCAATACCTCCTCATTAGTTATATGATCTACCCATCTAATCTTCAGCAGTCTTCTGTAGCATCACATTTCGAAAGCTTCTATTCTCTTCTTGTCCAAACTATTTATCGTCCATGTTTCACTTCCGTACATGGCTACACTCCATACAAATACTTTCAGAAACGACTTCCTGACACATAAATCTGTACTCGATGTTAACAAATTTCTCTTCTTCAGAAACGCTTTCCTTGCCATTGCCAGTCTACATTTTATATCTTCTCTACTTGGACCATCATCAGTTATTTTGCTCCTCAAATAGCAAAACTCCTTCACTACTTTAAGTGTCTCATTTCCTAATCTAATTCCCTCAGCATCACCCGACTTAATTCGACTACATTCCATTATCCTTGTTTTGCTTTTGTTGATGTTCATCATATATACTCCTTTCAAGACACTGTCCATACCGTTCAACTGCTCTTCCAAGTCCTTTGCTGTCTCTGACAGAATTACAATGTCATCGGCGAACCTCAAAGTTTTTATTTCTTCTCCATGGATTTTAATACCTACTCCGAATTTTTCTTTTGTTTGCTTTACTGCTTGCTCAATATACAGATTGAATAACATCTGGGAGAGGCTAGAACCCTGTCTCACTCCCTTCCCAACCACTGCTTCCCTTTCATGCCCCTCAACTACTATAACAGCCATCTGGTTTCTGTAGAAATTGTAAATAGCCTTTCGCTTCCTATATTTTACCCCAGCCACCTTTAGAATTTGAAGGAGAGTATTCCAGTCAAAATTGTCAAAAACTTTCTCTAAGTCTAAAATGCTAGAAACATAGGTTTGCCTTTCCTTAATCTTTCTTCTAAGATAAGTCGTAAGGTCAGTATTGCCTCACATGTTCCAATATTTCTACGGAATTCAAACTGATCTTCGCCGAGGTTGGCTTCTGCCATTTTTTCCATTCGTCTGTAAAGAATTCGCGTTAGTATTTTGCAGCTGTGATTTATTAAACTGATAGTTCGGTAATTTTCACATCTGTCAACACCTGCTTTCTTTGGGATTGGAATTATTATATTCTTCTTGAAGTCTGGGGGTATTTCGCCTGTCTCATACATCTTGCTCACCAGATGGTAGAGTTTTGTCAGGACTGGCTCTCCCAAGGCCGTCAGTAGTTCCAATGGAATGTTGTCTACTCCCGGGGCCTTGTTTCAACTCAGGTCTTTTATTGTTCTGTCAAACTCTTCATGCAGTATCTTATCTCCCATTAAATCTTCATCTACTTCCTCTTCCATTTCCATAATATTGCCATCAAGTACATCGCCCTTGTATAGCCCCTCTATATACTCCTTTCACCTTTCTGCTTTCCCTTCTTTGCGTAGAACTGGGTTTCCATCTGAGCTCTTGATATTCATACAAGTGGTTCTCTTCTTTCCAAAGGTCTCTTTAATCTTCCTGTAGGCAGTATCTATCTTACCCCTCATGAGATAAGTCTCTATATCCTTACATTTGTCCTCTAGCGATCCCTGCTTAGCCATTTTGCACTTCCTGTCCATCTCATTTTTGAGACGTTTTGTATTCCTGTTTGCCTGCTTCATTTACTGCATTTTTATATTTTCTCCTTTCATCAATTAAATTCGATATTTCTTCTGTTAGCCAAGGATTTCTACTAGCCCTCATCTTTTTACCTACTTGATCCTCAGCTGCCTTCACTACTTCATCCCTCAGAGCTACTCGTTGTTCTTCTACTGCATTTCTTCCCCCCATTCTTGTCAATTGTTCCCTTATACTCTCCCTGAAGCTCTGTACAACCTCTGGTTCTTTCAGTTTATCTGGGTCCCAGCTCCTTAAATTCCCACCTTTTTGCAGTTACTTCAGTTTTAATCTACAGTTCATAACCAATAGATTGTGGTCAGAGTCCACATCTGCCCCTGGAAATGTCTTACAATTTAAAACCTGGTTCCTAAATCTCTGTCTAACCATTATATAATCTACCTGATACCTTCTAGTATCTCCAGGATTCTTCCATGTATACAACCTTCTTTCGTGATTCTTGAGCCAAGTGTTAGCTATGATTAAGTTATGCACAGTACAAAATTCTACCAGACGGCTTCCTCTTTCATTTCTTAGCCCCATCCATATTCACCTACTATGTTTCCTTCTCTCTCTTTTCCTACTCTCGAATTCCAGTCACCCATGAGTATTAAATTTTCGTCTCCCTTCACTACCCGAATAATTTCTTTTATCTCATCATACATTTCATCAATTTCTTCATCATCTGCAGAGATAGTTGGCATATAAACTTGTACTACTGTAGTAGGCGTGGGCTTCGTGTCTATCTTGGCCACAATAATGCGTTCACTGTGCTGTTTGTAGTAGCTTACCCGCACTCCTGTTTTTTTATTCATCCATACGCTACAGTTTCTCAAGCATGAGGTTGAAAAGCAGTAGTATGAAATTTTTATACAAATTTGGAATCATCATAGTCACTCTTAATTTGTGTGATGTTCCCGTTTCTTCTCCTTCCTCGTTATAGCAAACAGTCTTGTCATCGCTATTCCTGCCAATGTCAAAGCTTATATGCCGGTTAACTTCACTAACTCTACTAGAATCATCGGTTTAGTTATCCCGCGATTATTCTCCAGTTAGGCATTGTTACATGTGCATTCAACACATTTTCCACGCCACTTCAGAATAGAACTTAAAGGGGCTTCTAGCCGGGAACCATACGACTGGCCCTTACTAGTCAGCGATTTGACTGAAAATTTTCTGTCAAAATTTCATTTTTCTTGGATACACTGAGAAGATAATACATAAACTTTCTTACCTATTATCCTTGTTAGTCGTTTATTTCCGCTCTGGTAGAGTGAATGTATGGATTTTGCTAGTAATTACAACAACGCTCATCATTAGCAAACCCAATCAACCACATAATGAGACAGGGCTTGGCATTCATCCGTTTGGCTTTACTCCACTCAGCTCGTATAGCCCCTTTTGTCTGCAGGAAAGTTTGTTTCTAGATGCGACGAGGATGTCATTCAACTTCATGTCTGGAGGACATGCTGACCACTCTAGTCGAGTGATGTTATCCTGAAGGAAGTCCAAGATGTGCACAATGAGGAGGAGGAGGGGGGGAGGGGGAAGACGAATGGAAGGAGAAGAAACGAGAACATCACACAAATTAATACGCTGCTGATATGGTTGCACTACTGGTCAGAGAATGGCATTCGCTTATTGTACAGCCATTACAGCACCTTTCATGACCACCAGCAGTGTACGTCAGCCCACATAATGCCACCCCAAAACAGCAGGAAATCGCCTCCAAACATGTATCCGATGATTGTCTGGTTGAAGGCATATGCAACACTCACTAGTGAAGAGAATGTGATGCCAATCCTGAGTGGTCCATTCGGCACATTGTTGGGCTCATCTGTACCGTGCTGCATGGTGTCGTGGTTGCAAAGATGGACCTCACCCATCGGGAGTGAAGTTGCACATCATGCAGCCTATTGCGCACAGTTTGAGTCGTAACACAACATCCTGTGGCTTCACAAAAAGCGTTATTCAACATGGTGGAATTGCTGTCAGGGATCCTCCGAGCCATAATCCATAGGTAGCAGTCACCCATTGCAGTAGTAGCCCTTGGGCAACTTGAGCGAGGCAAGTTATAGACAGTTCCTGTCTCTCTGTATCTCCTCCACATCCAAACATCACTACTTTGGTTCACTCTGTGGCACCTGGACACTTCCCTTGTTGAGAGCCCTTGCTGGCAGAAAGTTACAATGCAGACGCGATCAAACCGTAGTATTGACCATCTAGGCATGGTTGAACTACAGACAACATGAGCCGTGTACCTCCTTCCTGGTGGAATGACTGGAACTGATCAGCTGTCGGATCCTCTCTAACAGGCGCTGCTCATGCATGGTTGTTTACATCTTTGGGTGTGTTTAGTGGGATCTCTGAACAGTCAAAGGGACTGTATCTGTGATACAATATCCACAGTCAACATCTATCTTCAGGAGTTCTGGAAACTGGGATGATTCAAAACTTTTTTTAAAAAATATATATATAATGTGTGTATTACAAAAATTGATGTCTACAGAACACAGGTAACTCCAGTTGAATCAGCAAGTGGGGTGGTGCAGTGGATATGATACTGGACTCTTATTTTGGAGGAGCTGAGTTAAAATCTCCCTCTATTCATTCTGATGTAAATATGTATAGTTTACTTAAATCACATAAGATAAATGCTGGAATGGTTCTTCTACAAAATCTATACCATAATTGCTGCAATATCCTTTATCCACTTAACATTTACTCTTTGTCTAACAAATTTTCTTATTTCCAGCAGAATGAGTCTCATTCAAGTACTGCAAGTCGCAGTACTGTAGGGCAGGTATAGCACTGAAATGAACTAGGCTATGAATATTGTTGAATCCTGCAGAAGGATATTCCTGCTCTGTCAGTGTGCAATGGGTCCTAATTTTTGAGACTTACTTTCAAATTGTATAACAGCAACATTAATGTGTGAGTTGCTGAATGAGTATGCTTTAGGTCAAAAAATAAAGTAACAAGAGTGCTTAATCTTGCATCAATATTTTTAATCATGAATGCTTACCTCAAACAAACCTTCAATAACTCTCCCAAGAACAAGTAGGTACACACTTCCACGTGCAAGTGCAGGAGTTAAGAGAGTGATGAATGAAGTAGCAGCAAGTCCAAGCCCAAAAAGTCTTTTACCACCGATGCGTGTTGCTAGCCATCCTCCTGGTAGCTGGGTCACTATATACCCATAGAAGAAAGATCCAAGTACAAGACCTTGCATTTCACTGTCCCAGGGGAACTCTTGGCCCTATAGGAGGAAAAATATAACATCAGATGCTTCTGCCCCATACATTTCATTTCATACTATTACCATGTGATAAACACCATCCTTATGTTTCATACATTTACGTCAAGAACACAAATATTCAATTGTGTGGGTCACTTCATTCTGTTGTTATTAAAAACCTAATGGAACAGCAATAAAATGCTGACAAACTAAAGTCCACAACAGCAACATGCGTCACAGGGCAGTATTAATTTATATGTAATACAGTATTAATTTATATGTAATACATTAATTTATACATAATTACATATTAATTTATACATGATGTCCCTCATGTCCATGCTATAAAAAAAGAGAAAGTTCTTTCCTCAAATAAACAAAAAAATAATTATAGGCTTACATTATCAAAATCTATGAGTGCAATCTATTGTGAAACACATAGCCATAGTTCTTTAAAGTCAATGACAGGTTCACCACTCTACTGTATTTGCAAGAAGGTGAGCAATACTATTCATTCAAATAGTGTTTTTTTATTATTTATAAGAACCAGCTGTAGAGTTGCCAGCACCATTTGATGAAATATGCTTAAATTACTCCGACTGACTGATCTCACTTTTAGTAACACAAACATCAAAACATTCAAATGTTACATATCATTGGCTGCCTAGTCCAGCACTAACACCTGAAGATATTAACTGAACAGCAGCTGGTTTGTTTGACAACATTTGTAATCAAATGTAAGAGAGCTCAACCAAAGGAACCATGTACAGTGCACTCCAGTAACTCTCTCTACAAGGAGCTCTATAGTTGGAACACAGTTTTGGGGTCAATAATGCAGGTGTGCATTTTTGTAAATACGCTCCTGGAAATTGAAATAAGAACACCGTGAATTCATTGTCCCAGGAAGGGGAAACTTTATTGACACATTCCTGCGGTCAGATACATCACATGATCACACTGACAGAACCACAGGCACATAGACACAGGCAACAGAGCATGCACAATGTCGGCACTAGTACAGTGTATATCCACCTTTCGCAGCAATGCAGGCTGCTATTCTCCCATGCAGACGATCGTAGAGATGCTGGATGTAGTCCTGTGGAACGGCTTGCCATGCCATTTCCACCTGGCGCCTCAGTTGGACCAGCGTTCGTGCTGGACGTGCAGACCGCGTGAGACGACGCTTCATCCAGTCCCAAACATGCTCAATGGGGGACAGATCCGGAGATCTTGCTGGCCAGGGTAGTTGACTTACACCGTCTAGAGCACGTTGGGTGGCACGGGTTACATGCGGACATGCATTGTCCTGTTGGAACAGCAAGTTCCCTTACCGGTCTAGGAATGGTAGAACGATGGGTTCGATGACGGTTTCGATGTACCGTGCACTATTCAGTGTCCCCTCGACGATCACCAGTGGTGTACGGCCAGTGTAGGAGATCGCTCCCCACACCATGATGCCGGGTGTTGGCCCTGTGTGCCTCGGTCGTATGCAGTCCTGATTGTGGCGCTCACCTGCACGGCGCCAAACATGCATACGACCATCATTGGCACCAAGGCAGAAGCGACTCTCATCGCTGAAGACGACACGTCTCCATTCGTCCCTCCATTCACGCCTGTCGCGACACCACTGGAGGCGGGCTGCACGATGTTGGGGCGTGAGCGGAAGACGGCCTAACGGTGTGCGGGACCGTAGCCCAGCTTCATGGAGACGGTTGCGAATGGTCCTCGCCGATACCCCAGGAGCAACAGTGTCCCTAATTTGCTGGGAAGTGGCGGTGCGGTCCCCTACGGCACTGCGTAGGATCCTACGGTCTTGGCGTGCATCCGTGCGTCGCTGCGGTCCGGTCCCAGGTCGACGGGCACGTGCACCTTCCGCCGACCACTGGCGACAACATCGATGTACTGTGGAGACCTCACGCCCCACGTGTTGAGCAATTCGGCGGTACGTCCACCCGGCCTCCCGCATGCCCACTATACGCCCTCGCTCAAAGTCCGTCAACTGCACATACGGTTCACGTCCACGCTGTCGCGGCATGCTACCAGTGTTAAAGACTGCGATGGAGCTCCGTATGCCACGGCAAACTGGCCGACACTGACGGCGGCAGTGCACAAATGCTGCGCAGCTAGCACCATTTGACGGCCAACACCGCGGTTCCTGGTGTGTCCGCTGTGCCGTGCGTGTGATCATTGCTTGTACAGCCCTCTCGCAGTGTCCGGAGCAAGTATGGTGGGTCTGACACACCGGTGTCAATGTGTTCTTTTTTCCATGTCCAGGAGTGTATATTATTTTCCTATGTTACAATGTTTTGTACATTTGTATTCTCCTGGTTTGGGGTTGTTACTTCACGTTTGTTAGTGCACTATTGTGTCTCACCTACACTTCCGTTTATAATTTCGCATTCTTTCATTTCTAACAATTGACTGTCTCCTGCAGTACTTCTGGCTACAACACAATATGTTTCAAATCTAATATGAAACAGTACTTGTGTTCACTAAATTCTATTGCTGTAGTGCAGATGGCTGTTGCCATGACGAAGAGGCAGGACAATAACAACTCCCTGCCACGGTACAAAACTTGAAAACTGTATTGGTTTAGACAAGAAAATTATATGGCCTTATATGGCCAAGATCTACTGATCATAATACCTCCCGAGCTCAACATTTCACTAACTCACTTTTTCAGATGGCCTGAAGAGAGAGCAGGGTCCTAAAGTAAGTTTTCCAGACAGACTGAATGGAATGCAAGGAGTATAACAGCAGGTTCACAGTCCTTGAGTCACCAGCAGCATCCATAATGTGTGCAATGGCACTGTACAGTGATGCAAAAGAACAGTGCAGAACTATTTTTTATGTGGACACTAGCCTTATATTGGGTAGGATGCAGTTTGCTCCATCCAGCCATCCTGATTTAGGTTTTCTGCAGTTTTTCTAAACAATTTCAGGCGAACACTGGGGTTGTTCTTTCAGAAAGAACGTGAGCAACCATCTGTCGTATCTTCATAAAAACATCATTGCATATTTTATGTATCAGTATAAATGAGACCTTTTTTTTTTTTTTTTGCTTCACTACATTATGATGACAAACCCGTATTATGAGATGATCCATGGAAAAAAAAAGAAAGATCTATGTATTGCCAAAGGAGATATTTGTGCAAATATTAGATTGACTAGGGGATGTACAAATAATATATGCATACTATGAAGGTGTTGCTTTCTACTATTTCTATGTTAATTGGGGAAACAAGCAACAGAAAGGCTGAATGGGTAATGTAATTTAGGTTTGACTGTGCAAAGCAAATCATGCTTTTGGAGAAATGGGCAAGTAGTTCACTTAATATTAAACTGACAAGAAGCAAAGAGCCATGTTAGATAGTTCACACAGCTCTCATAAAAAATATTCTTCTCACTGGGGACAAATTACTACTGGTGTTTCACAGGGTTCAATTCTGGAACCACTTTAGTTCATGTTTATACAGAAATGATGCCATTTTACACTTACAAAGTAACAATAGTGCTCTTTGCTGATGCCAGAAGCATCATAATAAAGCCCAACAAAGTTTTAATAATAGGAGGAGCAATAAAGGAGATTACAAAAGTATTATAGATTGGTTCCCAGTAAATGATTTATAATTCACATCAGAAAAAAAATACAGTCCATTTCGTTCTGTATAAGACAAGACATATCATCATCTATAATTGGGAACAGGAAGTATGTAAATCAGACTGTTCAACACTTCTAGGTGTTATATTGATCAGAACTTGAATTGAAAATCACACATTAACGATCTTCTCGAAAGCTTGAGTTCAGCAGCGTTTTCTCTGTGTGTAATTGCTGATTTTGGTGATTAAGCATTGGAATATTCAACTGATTTACATACTTCCATTCATTGCAGTCATATAGAATAGCTTTTTGGAGCAATTCCACATTGTCACAAAGTGTAATATCTGCTGTTCTCAAACATCATGTAGACATCTGTTTAAAAAATTAGGCACACTAACAGCAGACACACAATATAGTTACTCTCTTATGAAGCTGAGAAGAATCAGGCACTATTTGCAGATACATTGATTGGGGGAGGGGGGACCAAAAAAAACTGAACACTAAGACGGGTTGCGCAACAGAAACAAAAGTTGGTAGGCATGTTCCTACATTTGAAAGATTATGTCTACCCCAATTTTGCACCATTTGCATAAGAGTAGCACTAGTAGCATCACTATGAGGATGCAAATCAGATTTTCTTTAAATACTTTTTTTTTTTTTGGGTAGGGTTTAAGGGCGCTCAACTGCTGAGGTCATTAGCGCCCAGTCACTGGTGTTAGAGCACATGGAATCAGCTAAAACTCAAGGGGATGGGGGGACATCAGAAGGACCTGACAAAGATGCAGATAAAATAAGTAAAAAGGTTAAATGTCTTTGGACAAGCCAGTTAAAGTTATAAAACGCAGAATATGAGCAGCTGCTCGAGCGTCATCAGCTAAAACATCCGGTAAAGTAGATGGCAGGGACAGGATAACACGAAATTGACTAAAACGGGGACACGACAATAAAACATGGCACACTGTTAATGCCTGACCACAAGGGCACTGCGGGGCTGGGTCACCGGAGAGCAGGTAGCGGTGGCTAAACCGGCAATGCCCAATCCGCAACCTCGTCAGAAGGACCTCCTCGCGCCGAGATGGTTGGGAGGATGTTGTCCAAGCAGTTGGGAGCGGTTTTACTGCCCGGAGCTTGTTTCCTTGGAGGGATGACCAAGCATCCCACCACAACGACACAAGCCTCTTACATACATCCCCACGAACGTCAGATGACGGGACACAATGGGAGGCTGGCCGAGGCAGGAGGACTGCAGCCTTGGCTGCAGCATCCGCAGCCTCATTCCCAGGCACTCCTACATGTCCGGGAACCCACAGAAAGCTGACAGAACCACCATTATCAGCGAAAGAATGGAGGGACTGCTGTATCCGTTGAATCAAGGGATGGACCGGATTGGGAGCTCCAAGGCTCTGAAGAGCACTGAGTGAGTCAGAGCAGAGTACATACGATGAATGGCGGTGGCGGCGGGCATACTGAACGGCCTGATGGAGAGCAAAAAGCTCGGCCGTAAAGCTGGAACATTGGTCGAGGAGCCGGTATTTAAAGGTGGCGGCCCCGACGACAAAGGCACAGCCGACACCGTCGTCAGTTTTGGAGCCATCGGTGTAAATAAAGGTGTGACCGGCAAGTCGAGTACGAAGTTCGACAAACCGTGAGCAATACACTGCAGCCGGAGTACCCTCCTTCGGGAGTGAGCTGAGGTCGAGATAAATAGGAACCGGAGCCTGGAGCCAAGGTGGTGTCGGGCTCTCACCCTCTCTGAAGGTGGTAGGGAGGGCAAAATCCAATTGTCGAAGCAGGCGACGGAAGCGGACTCCGGGGGGCAGCAGGGCAGACACATACAACCCGTACTGACGGTCGAGAGAATCGGCGAAGAAGGACTGGTAAGAGGGGTGGTCGGGCATAGACAACAGCCGGCAGGCATACCGACACAGCAGTACGTCGCGCCGGTAGGTCAATGGTAACTCGGCAGCTTCAGCATAAAGACTCTCGACAGGACTAGTGTAGAAGGCTCCGGTCGCAAGACATATCCCCCGATGGTGGATGGAGTTGAGCCGGCGTAAGAGGGATGGCCGAGCGGACGAGTAGACGAAGCTCCGATAATCCAGCTTCGATCGGACTATGGACCGATACAAGCGAAGCAGGACAGTGCGATCCGCTCCCCAAGATGAACCGCTAAGAACACTGAGGACATTAACGGAACGTGTACAACGGGCTGCCAAATAAGAGACATGTGGAGACCAACACAGTTTCCTGTCCAACGTGAGCCCTAGAAACTTAGTTGTGTCCACGAATGGGAGAACAACGGGACCGAGATGTAAGGATGGCGGAAGGAACGCTTTATATCGCCAAAAGTTGATACAAACCGTCTTCTCTTCAGAGGACCGGAAGCCATTTGCCACGCTCCAAGAGTAGAGGCTGTCTAGACAACGCTGAAGGCAGCGCTCCAGGAGGCATGTTCTCTGGGCACTGCAGTAGATCGCGAAGTCATCGACAAAGAGAGAGCCTGAGACATTAGGTGGAATGCAATCCATAATTGGATTGATCGCGATGGCAAAAAGGGCTACACTCAAGACGGAGCCCTGAGGCACTCCGTTCTCCTGGAGGAAGACGTCGGACAATACGGAACCCACACGTACCCTAAACTTTCGTTCCGTTAAAAAAGAATCAATAAAAAGGGGCAGGCGGCCGCGTAGGCCCCACCTGTGCATAGTGCGGAGGATACCTCCTCTCCAACAGGTATCATAAGCCTTCTCCAAGTCGAAGAACATGGCTACCGTTTGGCGCCTTCGCAAAAAGTTGTTCATGATGAATGTCGACAAGGTCACAAGGTGGTCAACAGCGGAGCGGCGGCGACGAAAGTCGCATTGGACATTAGTAAGTAGTCGTCGAGATTCAAGAATCCAGACTAACCGAGCATTAACCACGCGCTCCATCACCTTACAGACACAGCTTGTAAGAGAAATGGGGCGGTAACTAGAAGGAAGGTGTCTATCCTTCCCGGGTTTGGGTATAGGAACAACAACGGCGTCATGCCAACGCATGGGGACTTGACCTTCGGTCCAGACGCGATTGTAGGTACGAAGAAGGAAGCTTTTGCCCGCCAGAGAAAGGTGTGCCAGCATCTGAACGTGAAAGGCATCTGGCCCCGGAGCAGAGGACCGGGACAGTGCAAGCGCACGTTCGAGTTCCCGCATAGTAAAGGGGGCATTATAAGTTTCCAGATTCAGCGAGTGGAAGGAAGGTTGTCGAGCCTCTTCTGCCTCTTTCCTGGGAAGGAAGGCAGGATGGTAATGGGCGGAGCTTGAAACCTCCGCGAAAAAGCGGCCAAAGGCGTTGGAGACAGCCACAGGATCAACAAGGACCTCATTACCTTAGGTCAGGACAGGTGCTGAGGAGTGGGCCTTAATGCCCGACAGCCGGCGCAGGCTACCCCAAACGACGGAAGAGGGAGTAAAACTGTTAAAGGAGCTGGTGAAAGAGGCCCAACAAGCTTTTTTGCTGTCTTTGATGACTCTACGGCTTTGCGCTCGGAGTCGTTTGTATTCAATAGAATGCGCCAACGTAGGATGGCAGCGAAAGGTGCGTAAAGCACGTCGTCGAGCACGGATAGCGTCCCTACAAGCCTCGTTCCACCAGGGGACGGAAACGCGATGTGAAGAAGAAGTAGTACGAGGAATGGAACGTTCGGCAGCATTGATGATAACAGCCGTGAGGTATTCGACCTGACTGTCACAACTGGGAAAATCGTGGTCCGGAAAGGTCGCCAGGGAGGAGTAAAGTCCCCAGTCAGCTTTCAGTATGTTCCAGCTCGAAGGACGTGGGGATGGGGTGTGGTGCAGGAGACGAACGACACAGGGGAAGTGGTCGCTCGAATAGGTGTCAGAAAGGACATACCACTCGAACCGACGGGCAAGAGTGGTAGAACAGATCGAGAGATCCAAGTGGGAGTAGGTATGAGTAGAGTCCGAGAGGAAAGTCGGGGCGCCGGTATTGAGGCAGACAAGATGGAGATGGTTGAAGACATCCGCCAAGAGTGAGCCTCTTGGACAGGATGCAGGAGAGCCCCAAAGGGGATGATGGGCATTGAAGTCGCCAAACAATAAGAACGGCGGGGGAAGCTGAACGATCAGGTGCATCATGTCAGCCCGACTAACAGCAGATGACGGTGGAGTGTAGATGGTACAAACTGAAAAAGTAAAAGCAGAAAGAGTAATGCGGACAGCTATTGCTTGGAGTGGGGTGGTCAATGGGATGGGATGGTAATAAACATCGTCCCGAACGAGCAACATGACCCCACCATGAGCTGGGATACCGTCCACAGGGGTGAGGTCATACCGCTCCGAGGTATAGTGGGTAAAGGCAATACGGTCAGTCGGGCGCAACTTGGTTTCCTGGAGACCAAGGACGAGCGGACAGTGCAGGTGGAGGAGCAGTTGTAATTCCTCCCGATTAGATCGAATACCTCTTATGTTCCAATGAAACAACGCCATCGCTAGTCAAAAGGTTGGGGGAACGAGACGGGGGAAGAGCTGGTCACCTCGACGGCCGCGGAGGGCCAGGTTGCGAGGGAACAACGCTACAACCGACGGGAGGCGGATTCGGTTCCATCGACTCGTCGACAGCCGCGGCCACTGTCCCTGGTTGTGTAGGAGGGGCCGCATCATTTGCCGACGAAAGGCCGGCAGAGCGCCTGGCAGCAGAGCGTCCCGGCGAAACTGAGGACGGCCGGGAGCAGCGACTCACGGATGGAGCATCAGACGAAACGCGCCGGGGTGGAGAGGGGGATAGAGACTTCTTCTTAGAGGCCTTCTTGGAAGGCCGAGGAGGCACAGGGATGGTGGGCTGGACCCGAAGAAGGTCCTCACGCGCAGGGTCCGTTTTGGAACGCCGGACCTCTGAAGCTGGGGTCCGGAACGTTGCCCCAATGGACGCCTGAGAAGAGGATCGCTTCTCAGGTGGCGTGGGGGGAGGAGGAGGAGGAGGAGGAAGGGTGGCCCCTGGGGCAGAGGGGGTGGGGGCCACGGGGGAGGAGGATTTGGAAGGGAGGGATTTGGGAGGCGGAGGCAGAGCCCCCTGATGGGCGGAGGAGGCGGAGGGGGGACAGGATAGGGGTGAGGATACCGCGGAAGGAGTGGACACAACTGAGGCGAACGAAGTGGTCAATGACACGGGATGAAGGCGGTCGTACTTCTTCCGGGCCTCAGAATAAGAGAGCCGATGCAAAGTTTTGATTTCTTGTATCTTCTTCTCCTTCTGATATGCGGGGCAGTCTGAGGATCTAGGCGAGTGGACGCCAGGACAATTAACGCACCGAGGTGGTGGGGTGCATGTATGTTCCTCACAAAGAGGACGTCCACAATCGCCACAAAGGGGCTCAGCCTCACACCGTGATGACATGTGCCCAAAGCGCAAACACCGAAAACAGCGCACAGGAGGCGGGACGTAAGGTCGCACGTCACACCGGTAGCACATCACCTTTACCATCTCCGGGAGAACGTCCCCCTCGAAGGTGAGGATAAAGGCCCCGGTGTCGATGCGACGGTCTTTGGGGCCGCGCTGGACTCGCCGGACGAAATGCACGCCTCGGCGCTCCAGGTTGGCCCTGAGCTCCTCATCAGATTGTAGCAGGAGGTCACGATGAAAAATAACCCCCTGCGTCCTATTTAGTGCCAGATGCGGGACAATGGACACTGGGATGTCCCCTAGGAAGTCGCACGCCTGGAGCGCCGCCGACTGTGTGGCGGAGGTGGTCTTGATAAGGATGGACCCCGAACGCATCTTGCTGAGAGCCTCGATTTCCCTGAAGACGTCCTCAATGTGTTGAACAAAGAACATGGGCTTGGAGGTGGCGAACGTCCCCCCATCGGTTCGAGAACAGACCAAATAGCGGGGGAAGTACTTCGCCCCAAGCCGGCGGGCCTGTCCCTCCTCCCATGGAGTGGCCAAGGGGGAAAGGGCAGGAGAACCAGAACTAGAAACGGTACCTTTTCTTTTGAAAGACTCGGCCGCAGAGCGACCTGATACATGTTGACGTTTCATCTGCGAAACGTCCGCCCCGATACCACCCACTCCGACCAGGGGCTCTCCCCACGGGCGCCACCCAGCCGCAGCAAGGGCCACCTGGCACGATGACCATTGCCGGGAGTCCTGATGCCCCAAGGAGATGGGCATCTACTCCTTGGCCGACGTGGGGAGGGTGCAGCTCAGGTATCGGCAGTACGATCCCTGTGTTGTCAGGGGGCTACAACCTAGAGGGTACATGACGACCCCACCACAACGGGCTGGCTACCGTGCTGGATTTCTGGTGCCATGGAAAGTCCATCATGATCGCTGGTGCAGATAGAGATGCACTACGGGCGTAACTTGGACAACCCATCACGCGTTGAGGCCCAATTTGAGGAATAGTGGGTATGGTTACAACGCCAGTGCAATGCTGAGTGCCAAGGTCTTAGTGCACTTAGGACCAGTGGTACACCATGTAAGGTGTCCTTCCCCAAAAGGCTCGTACTTCTGTTGAATTTTGAAAAATGGAGGTCAAACCCCAAGGGGGACCATCACATGGAAGGCCGAAACGGTTGAAACTCCTTTTAGTCGCCTCGTACGACAGGCAGGAATACCTCGGGCCTATTCTTACCCCGGACCCGCAGGGGGGTCTTTAAATACTTGCTGGAACAGTCATTAGATTGGACATAGTGAGTTGATGTTAGTCGAGAATGCCTTTAAGGTGATAAAGACACCATTATCAGCAAGTCGCTAAGTTTGAACATGGTCATTTAATAGGGCTACAAGCAGCTGGATCCTCCTCCTGCAATACTGCAGAAGGACTTGGCAGGAATGTAGCCACTGTACATGATTGCTGGCAGTAGTGGCCATGAGACTATACAGTAACAAGATGAATAGACTACAGATGCCCACGAGGCATTAATGAGAGGAAAGACCATTATGTTCAGTGTATCACTCTGGCACATCATACTGTATCTGCAGCAGCAATTTTAGCAGCAGTTGGCACCACAGTGACACAACAAACTGTTACAAATTGGTTACTTCAAGGACAGCTCCGAGCCGGACGCTCTGTAGTGTGCATTCCACAGATCCCAAACCACTGCTATTTGCAATTCCAGTGGTGTCAAGTGAGAGATAATTGGAGGGTAGGGTGGAGGTCTGCTGTGTCTTCTGGTGAAAGCTGGTTTTATCTCAGAGCCAGTGATGGCCATGTGTTGATTAGATGGAGGTCAGTTGATAGCCTGCACCCAACCTACCTTTGTGCAAGACACACTGGACCTCCATCTGGAGTTATGGTCTGCAGCACAATTTCGTATGACGGAAGGAGCACTCTTGTGGTTATCTCATGCACCCTGACTGCAGAACCATACATCAACCTGTTGATTTGACCTGTTGTGCTGCCATTCACGAACAGCATTCCAAAGAGTGTTTTCCAACAGGACAACACAAGTCCACATACTGCTGTTGTAACCTGACATGCTCTACAGAGTATCAACAGGTTGCCTCGGCCTGCTCCATCACCTGATACACCTCTGATCAAGCACATATGAGACATCATTGGAGGACAACTCCCGCATCATCCACAAACAGTATTAACTGTCCCTGTATTATCAACCAAGCGCAACATGCATGAAACTCCATCCCACAAACTGACATTCAGCACCTGCATGCATGTTTGCAGGCTTTCATTCAACTTTCTGGCAGTTACACTAGTTATTTATGTACCAGCATTTCACATTTGCAAACAATAATCATTTTTTGGTGTTGCAATTTTTTTCCATCAGTCTAATAGGAGCATTCATAAATGTAGCACTAGGAACAAAAATGGTGATCACCATCCACAACACAACCTTACTTTTGCACAGAAAGAAGCAAAGTATATAGGCATTAAAATGTTGGCAGATAATTTTAAAAACAAGTTGAAATCATTTCTATTTCACAACTCCATCTGTTCATAGATTAATTTCTGAACAGATATTACACATGGATTACAGTAGGCATCAAAATGTATCACAAAAGGAAAAGCTATATCTGGTAAGGAACTTCAAATAATCCAGTAAAGTGAAATTCTACAAAAAATACAGTAAAATTCTAAACAAGTAAATTGAGAAAAATGATCATTTCCTCTCATCCTCACAGCAGGTGGGTGCACCTCTTCCCGGGGTCTGAACATCTGAGTAATCTTGTCAGCCTTTCTAACATTCCCCAACCTCCCTCTCTCTTCTCCCTGAGGAATGAATTAATACTCCTGAAAGCTAAGAATAGCTTTTACACTTTCAAACATGTCTATTGGCATTACCAGAGATTTGCCACCTGATAGTGTAAGTACTGGTAGCCATTCTGACTCTGTTGTAATTTGAAAGTTATGAGATATAAATTCTTGTTGATATGAATTTAAAATTAATAATTCAGCTAAAAAAACAGAAGTACGTAGAATGTAACAAGGGCTGAGACTGGTGAAGCTTGCACCAGGGTCTCCAATATTGTCTTTAATCTCAATAATAATCAAATTAATCACAAATGAGAGATTACAAATATCTTTAAGTAATGCTTCCTAAGTGTTACTTAACAGATCATCAGCTAAGACAGGTATCCTAATGCTACAGCTTCCTTGTGAAGAGAGTGCTGCTAGAGAATGCAGGAGAAGCAATATGCTATTAACAAAATAAATATTCATAAGGATTGGAAAATACAGGGAAATTCAACATGAATAGAAGAATTACAAATGGTTATAGTGTATAATAATACATAAATAACATTTATCATTGTAATATATGTCCACTATTTCTATAACGTTTTTAAATGATGCCATATTCACTTTTACCTGTTATTGTTTTTATTTCACAATTATAAACTCCGTAATTGTACCGTTTTCGAGCATCAAATCTTTGCCTGAAAATAGTACAAATGCTGAAATTGCAATGATAAAATAAAGGTAGTAATAGCTAAAAGAGAGTATGACCTTTCGAAAAACATTGATTAGCATTACAGATGAAATAAAAGATAATTTAAAAACATATGTCTGCTTGTGTCTGTATAAGTGTGGATGGATATGTGTGTGTGTGCACGCGCGAGTGTATACCCGTCCTTTTTCCCCCCTAAGGTAAGTCTTTCCGCTCCTGGGCTTGGAATGACTCCTTACCCTCTCCCTTAAAACCCACTTCCTTTCGTCTTTCCCTCTCCTTCCCCCTTTCCTGATGAGGCAACAGTTTGTTGCGAAAGCTTGAATTTTGTGTGTATGTATGTGTCTGTTTGTGTTTCTATTGACCTGCCAGTGCTTTCGTATGGTAAGTCACATCATCTTTGTTTTTAAATATATTTTTCCCGCGTGGAATGTTTCCCTCTATTAAAAAGATAAATTAAAGTTTTTTAACATATTTATTGTAGTCGGTGAATCAATGTGGCAGCAATGAAAGCAAAGAGGTTCCAGTACAGTGATGTATATTGTATTTCTGACATCTCTGATTGTTAACTCTTAGTTTTCATTTTTCTGAATGAAAGTTGTAGATGAAACGTGTGTTTCTCAGCTAAGTCATGAATGCTAATTACTAATAAAGCAATTTTGCATTCTTCGAGTGTTTTACAATTGCATTAAATGCAGCAGATATATAATATCTACAGTGGTGACACTGGTTTTACAAATAAAGTACCAAATTTATGGAAATTAAATGCATATGTGTAAATCCAGTTGACAATGAAAGATGAGAATTTACAGTTATGAGACGGTAGGAAGGAGGAAACAGCGAAATACAAGTCACCACAGTTGAAGTTTCATCCACGATGGTTCTTATAAGTGGCAGATCAGACACAGTTTTGGTCTCGCAAGTTGTCCTCCATTTACCATCATTTCGGCCATAGAACCTAACGACTTTGTTTGCACAACTGGAAACAAATTTTTTCTATAGTGATGTAACAAATGATAAGACAAAGCTCACATATTTGGTCAATCAACTTCATCAAAATTTTGCATCTACAGTAAAGGTATCACTCTCATGCAATCAACCCGCAATTGAGATGAACACTGAAGTCACTGTTGATACAACTGGTTTATAGGTCAGAGGAATAACAAGTTCCTCAATTATTATATCATGATGTGACTGGGGTCAAAACCCCTTCACAATCTCTCTGACATTTAAGAAACAGTGCAACTGAAACATCAGCACTGGGTTTATTTATTAATGTGAACAAAATTGGAATTAGAATGTGTATGCCTTATATGACTGTTTTATGCCTTATATCTAAAATGATGTAACCATGGTACAGAATAACTTCTCTAAGCAAATCTGCAGTCTGAATCAGTAAAAGTTAGGTTCATAACGTAGCAGTAAAAGTTAGGTTTCTTAACGTAACACTGACAAACCAAATATATATCTATATCTACATCTACATCTACATCCATACTCCGCAAGCCACCTGACAGTGTGTGGCGGAGGGTACTTTGAGTACCTCTATCGGTTCTCCCTTCTATTCCAGTCTCTTATTGTTCAAGGACAGAAAGATTGTCGGTATTCCTCTGTGTGCGCTCTAATCTCTCTGATTTTATCCTCATGGTCTCTTTGTGAGATATACGTAGGAGGGAGCAATATACTGCTCGACTCTTCAGTGAAGGTATGTTCTCGAAACTTCAACAAACCTGCAGAGTCTTCCACTGGAGTTTATCTATCAACTCTGTAATGCTTTTGCGATTACTAAATGATCCTGTAATGAAGCACACTGCTCTCTGTTGGACCTTTTCTATCTCTTCTATCAACCCTACCTGGTACGGATCCCACACTGGTGAGAAATATTCAAGCAGTGGGCGAACAAGTGTACTGTAACCTACTTCCTTTGTTTTCAGACTGCATTTCCTTAGGATTCTGCCAATGAATCTCAGTCTGGCATCTGCTTTACCGACGATTAGCTTTATATGATCATTCCATTTTAAATCACTCCTAATGCCTACTCCCAGATAATTTATGAAATTAACTGCTTCCAGTTGCTGACCTGCTATATTGTAGCTAAATGATAAAGGATCTTTCTTTGTATTCACAGCACATTACACTTGTCTACACATAGATTCAATTGCCATTCCCTGCACCATGCATCAATTCGTTGCAGATCCTCCTGCATTTCAGTACAATTTTCCATTGTTAAAACCTCTCAATATACCACAGCATCATCCGCAAAAAGCCTCAGTGAACTTCCGATGTTATCCACAAGGTCATTTATATATATTGTGAATAGCAACGGTCCTATGACACACCCCTGCGGCACACCTGAAATCACTCTTACTTCGGAAGACTTCTCTCCATTGAGAATGACATGATGTGTTCTGTTATCTAGGAACTCTTCAATCCAAACACACAACTGGTCTGATAGTCCATATGCTCTTTCTTTGTTCATTAAACGACTGTGGGGAACTATATCGAACGCATTGCGGAAGTCAAGAAACATGGCATCTGCCTGGGAATCCGTGTCTATGGCCCTCTGAGTCTTGTGGACGAATAGTGCGAGCTGGGTGTCACACGGTCGTCTTTTTCAAAACCCATTCTGATTCCTACAGAGTAGATTTCTAGTCTCCAGAAAAGTCATTATACTTGAACATAATATGTGTTCCAAAATTCTACAACTGATTGACATTAGAGATATAGGTCTATAGTTCTGCACATCTGTTCGACGCTCCTTCTTGAAAACGGGGATTACCTGCACCCTTTTCCAATCCTTTGGAATGCTATGCTCCTCTAGAGACCTATGGTACACCGTTGCAAGAAGGGGGGCCAAGTTCCAAGTTCCTTCAGATACTCTGTGTAAAATCGAACTGGTATCTCAAATTTTATTTGAACAGCCAGTACAAAACTGTATCAGTCCGAGGGTAGCTGACACAGTGTGTCATTTCTTGCAAATTAAGGAATAGATGTCACAGTATGCTAGTCATTGATAATTTCATTTGAATAGGCAGTACAAGCCTGTATCTGTGTTGAGAGTAACTGCCACAGTGTGTTAACATACATAAATATTTTTGAACATTTCTTGCAAGTTAAATAATGGATGTCACAGTGTGTTAGTGGCCGAAAATATCATTTGAATAGCCAGTATAAAACTGTCTGTTCTGAGACACTGTCCCACACTGTGTTAGCAGACGTCAATGCTTTTAAACATCTGTTTAAAGTTAAAGTGTGAATGTCACTGTATGTTAATGGTGGGATATTTCATTGGAACAGCTAGCACAAACTGTTTCTATTTGGCAACAGTAGTCACCGGGTGTTAGCACCCTTAAATGCATTTGAATGTGTGTCTCTAGTTAGAGAATGTGTGCTGCTATCTCTTAGCAGTGGTTAACTCATATGATAAGCACTGTATAAAACAGTTACTACTTTAGTAGTAACTGCCACAGCTATAGCATTCTTGTCAAAGTACGTCATACACCATTAACGGTCCGACAGTTTGCACGGGTGTATAAATCAGTTCATTCTCTGAATGTAACTGTTCCAGCGAACTGTAGCCTTTAAGATTGTTGGAAGTTCAATATCTTCTTTTTAAGAATACTGTTGGCTAGAGCCTGTAAATTGCATCTTGATGAAAGTCTTAATATTTTCATATTTTAAAGTGTTTAATATTCTGCATATGTTGTTTAACAAAGATTAATTGCTGCTGTGGGGTAGTCCCCATAATTCTCAGCTAGTCTTTAAGAAAAAATAAATAATAATAACATTGGTGGGCTAGTGTCCCTAAGTTTATTTATTGTTCAGTATACATTAATTTTAACAAAGTAATTGCTGCTGTGGGGTCGCCCCGTAAATTTCACATTGGGGAAAGATTTTAAAATACCTATTGCTCAGTGACAAATTGTTTGTAACTTCATTTGTTAATAAATTGTTGTTCTAAAAGTTCAGTGGCTTTCACTCCAGGACCATGCATTCTGGCTTACCAACTCTAAGTACTTCCTTCTTTTCACTATGTGTGCAAAGCTGGTACGCTGTTCATCAATAACTTGGATTTCTTCTTAATTTGGTGTAAGTCAGCAATATTTTGAGGTAATGCACACATTACTGATCAGCCCATCTGGAGATGATAGGTGACATTGGCTTTTATAGGTTAACAAGTCATTCAGTGAGTTCAGCCTGCGCTGTGATACATGAGCTGTTGTCACCCCAAAAGTCCGTTGTGCCGGCCCAGTAAAGCAGAACCCAGCAAGCCAGTCCAGGCTGAGAGGGACCAGGTGACCTGGGCTGGGCTGAGACCACTCATGCCAAGTGAGCCAGCACATGGTGGGGGGGGGGGGGGGGTCTAGTACAGGCTGTGCATGCCTCTGGCCTTAACACATATCGTATTATCCTGTTCCTCAATCTAGTCAGTGGTTTTCACATATTCCTTTCCTTGTTGAATTTGCAGGAAACCTCCTCAGTTCTTTTCTTCTCAAACACTTTATTTTCAGCCTCCTCCTGTAACCCCTCATCTCAAATCTTCAATGTACTTCTTTTCCCGTTTTCCCACAATCCATGATTGACTTCCATACACCCATGTTGCACTGCAGACACATGTTTTTAGAAATTTCTTTCCAAAACTACAACCTATGTTTGATGATAACAATCTTCATTTAGTGTGAAATGCCTCTTTTTTTGTGCTAGTGTATTACTTATATCCTTCTCACTAAACCCTTTATGAATAGTTTTAATCCCTATACAGCATATGTCATTTTCTTCCTCTATGATGTGGTCACCAATTTTTGTGTTAAGTTTATCACTAATCTCATTTCTACTGTTCCTTAATACTTTTGTCTCTTTGGTTTACTCTCAATTTACATTATGTGCTCATTGGTGGGTTCATGCCATTCAGCATGTTCTGTAAATGTTCCTCACCACTCCAGTAATTGAAAATTTGTCATTAAAAACATATATGACTTCCTTCCAATGGTTCTTAACAAGTTTACAATCATTTCCCTTTGAGCCAATCTAATAAAGACCACTTTCCTTCAGAACTCCTACAGTCATAAAGATTTAGATAAATTTGCAATGACTTTTTAATCAAAGGTTACAAAGAATACATAGTCTTAAGTTCCTGATTCTGCACAGGTTACAAACTAATCTGGGAACATCACACCTTTCACACTCTGAGGTGATTGGATTCAGCTGCCTTTGCTTTAAGAATACATTCTTGCTCTGGTGACCAGGACACAAAGGCAGTTTCTATTGCTTATGGGCCCTTTGCTCTGTGGTATTGAATTAATCTTTGCTAGAACTAATTTGTTTTCAAATAAAGCTTCATTTCTGAGAAGAGAGTGATTAGAATCACTTTTAGACCAAGTCCAAGAACCTCTGACAGCAAGCTGTGTAGGCAGTGGAGAATAATTTGCCATTGTTTCACAATATATATTTTCCTTTTTGCAAATAGCAGGGGCAGTGGGCAGGAGGAGAAGCAAAGTGGCAGTGGTGCAGTGGTAAGACACAGGAATCATATCTGAAAGGATGATGGTGGTCATTTCCCTAAATCACCTAAGATGCATGCTGGGTTGGTCCCATTGAAAAGGCATGGCTGATTTTCTTCCCCGTCCTTCCCAAACCCAAGCATGCGTTCCGTCTATAATGACACTGATCACAGATGGTACATTAAACAGTATTATTTCTTCCTTCTGTTATTAAAAAAAACTGCTGCCGATTGAAAGACAGTATTATTATGCTACACACAGAGTGATGACCAAGTTTTTACAGAACATAACTACTTTGGAAACCAGGATTCCATTTTTCAAATGAAATGACACTTTCTGTTGAACTATCATTTCTACTATGTTGATGAATTTTCAAATGCAAGCTTACTAAATACACAGCTGGCCACCAATCTGGTAATGCCCCAAAAGGGCGAAGTGCATTGTTGATATTAAATAACTTCACAACCAAGACTTTTTTATTTTGAAATAATTTGACGCCAATTGTTGCAGCACCTTGGCACAATGGAAAGGATAATGCTTCAGAAGAATACATTATTAAATTCCTATGTTATTTTGGGATGTATGTGGTGAGAAGTTTAGTACACACAACTGCCACCTCTGGCAGCAACAATGGCTTTATCATGGCCAGGCAACTCAAACTAAGCTTTGGTGATAGGTATAGGCCCATCATTCAAATTTATGCAAGAATTCATCAATCTTGGTGGCTGGTGGGTGGTGGAGATTTCAATGGAAAAGCGATCTGGGGAGCTTGTTACCTAGGGCAATAAACACTCTCCTGTATTGAAATGGGTTGGGACAGTATGGATATATGCAATCTTGCATTATATTGTTGGAAGATAACATCACAGAATTTTGAAGATGGTTGGTTGGTCGACTGGGGAAGGGGACCAAACAGCAAGCTCATCTGTTCTGTGATTAAGACTGAAGAAACCAAGAAAGGAACTAGAACAGCAAAGTCTAGTCAAGAGGAAGGAGAAGGTGAAATGCGCAGACAAAGAGGTAAAAGGAATGTCAGGACAGTAGGAATTGTAAAGAGCACGAGAGGGGTGCCCTAGAGATACTATGCATGTTGGGGGACCAGCACTGCCAATGAGCCTTCCCGATCCCTACACCTTACCATGATCATGACAGCAGGTAAAACATCTGCGGAAGAAGACACAAGAAACAGAGAGAGAATATGGCATGAAAGACTAGACAAAACATAGGAAAAAGGTGAGAAAAACATGGCCAGTGTGGAGGCAAGGCCAAGATATCTATAACCAATGCCAGTGCTAACTTATGGACTCCAGTTCCACAGGGAAGTTCAGTTACTTAAACTTAGGTCAAACCACCTTCATAAAGAAAACTAAGGACCGATGTAACCATGCAAAGGTCACCTGCAAATATCAGGGCAAGGAAAGTGGGAGGGTGCATTTTGTGCAAAGGACCAAATGGTGAGGGCAGTCCAGCAAAATATGGATCATGATAATGAGGCTGTGCAGCTACAAAGAGGGGCGACTCATTGCACAGTACAAACCCATGGGTCAGCCTAATATGGCCGATGCAAAGATGGCAGAGGATGGTAGATTTCCAATGGGAAAGGTGAAAGGATAAATGCCAAATGGTGGGAGTCTCCTTGATTGCAAGAAATTTATTGGACAGGAGTAGTCGGCTCACAAATGAGCAAAAAGGGGTTTGACATAAAGCCGCAAATCCATCCCTGGAGGGGTCACAGAGAACAGGGGGTAGGATGGCTGCCCCCTCCTCCATCTCCATCCCCCCCCCCCCCCCTCCCGCCAGGTGGTCGGTGGGATACCCACATGGCCGGGAACACAAAGGAAACCAACTGAACATGCAGCACTGCCAACATTAGTGAGAAGATCGTGGATGGCGGAAACCAAGGGGTGGCAGGGGAAAACATCAAATGATAGCCTGAAGGCCACTCATTGATTCTATACATAACAAAACTCAGGTAAGGGAGGACTATTTAAAAAAGCAGATGATCTGATAGACAGCCATCAGGTCCACGGTAAACACCCACATATGACAGCTAGGAGAAGGTGTTCCATACCAACAGAAGACGTTACGACATATCCCACAGGATCAATGGATTTAAAGCCATTGGTATAGAAAACAACAGGAGGGAAGCAAGGCAGAGCTCACTGGTAAACTGACCTGAGGGCGGGCAGCAGGTGGGCGATCTCCCAAAGCCACAAAAAGAATAGAATAGGAAGGATGACCAGGTGAAGAGCAGGTAGTAATGGAACAGGAAACAAGAAGCTGGGATCGCTGAACCGAAAGCGGAGGGGATCCCAGTGCCAACCAGATGACTATCAACAGGGCTAGTGAGAAAGGCACCAGAAACTGAATGGGTACCACAATGGTGGTCTAGGTCCAGGAGGAGTTGCTGATCCATAAACTTCACAAACTTAGTCCAGGCAAGACAGAACTAATGCCCAATAAAGGTGGAGAGTTGAATGATCTGCGCCACAGGAGGTGTGGGCAAGGAAGCAAAGGACACCGAGTTTACAAAAACGGCCGACCTTCAGAAGGAATGTGTGGGGCAACCAAGTAAGCTTGTTGTCAAAAAGAAGACCCATGAAACCACAGTTAGGCATTGGGCATTCAGGTAGAGCTCTGAGTCAGTATGGACAGTAGTAAAGTAACAGAAAATGTGCAAGAGTGTTCATACAGAAGTGCACCAAAAGGCACCCTGGAGCTGTTGCTCCACAGACCCCAAGCCCATTACAAGTGATGAGAAAAAACATGACACTTGACATGGACCCCTGTGGAATGTCATTCTCCTGTGTCTGCGGAGAGCTGACAACCCAAACTCTGAATGACTGATGGGACAGGAACTGTTGAATAAAAACCAGGAGGTGGTCTCAAAAACCCCATCTATGGGACATAAACAGGATGTGGTGGTGCCAAGCAATGGTTTCAACATGGCAGATTCTAGTACCTTTACCTCAGTGTTCCATGTATAGGCTCACTATGACAGGTAATAATGGACTACCCATCATAATACCATCGGTTTGTTCAAAAAAATTTTTCTGGTGTATGTGACCCAAGTTGATGTCAAAATATACCAACAAAGTTCTGTGAAACTATCATCAAACTTTTTTGCATTAGTTCTGAGGAATGATGAAGATGAACTCTTATACTGATGGAGACCTCAAAACTGACCATAATACCATATCCCAGAACCGCAACTGACTGAGGCAATGCACAAACTCAGCAAAGTTGTGAACGTGATGTTCACTCTTCCCCACATATGGGCTGGGAATGCACATTAGTGATTCTGTCAGCTTTGTATGTAGGTGCACCAATATTACTACCTATGGGTCTTAAAGGAATTTCATCCTTGGGTACCTTAGGAAGGCCTTACAGTCAAGGTGGCATTGTTGTTTGTGTTTTTAGAGCCTTAATGATGTTACATGACAAGCCTGACTCACTGAGAAGAGTCATCACTTCCTTCTCAATTTTATTCATGGCACCTACATCTATATTGCGGATAAAATGAAAACAATAAGTCAACAAAACACCCAGAAGAACACCATTAAGCAATAACTCTGAGAAAACCTAAAATCACACAGCACAACCAATCAGTAAGGGCAAAAAAGTAATCCTATGTAAAAAAAGGAGGCTGAATTCTGCCTGAGAATGGTTAATGTTGGTCCATAGTAGACAGCCAAATCCGAGAGCAGATCCCCATACAATGCATACCGCAGATACAACTTTGATAATATGGCAGGTGTTAGGTAGTCCAACTACAACAAAAGACTATACTACCTTCTGTCCAACTTTAATTTCAGATTGTAGATTTTTATTCTTTTTCATTCTGCTGAATGCCTTAGATCAAAGGTCATAGGTGACACTCATAATTAATTTCTGATTAACCTTGTTACCTCCAAACTGTCCTCTCATTTATCAGGTGCTGGAAAGACACTCTAAAAACTACTATTTTAACTACATCACATTCTTCTACTGATAGGTAAAAAATAAAACTGCATGTAAAGATCATTAAAAAATAAAGTAGTGCAAATTTTGCAAATACTCACATATGTTATTGTTCCATTCTGATCCACAGATGTTCTGTTGGAAGACATGGCCACTATGGCTACACTCATGTTGACTCTTAGAGCATAAACATTGCAGAAACCAAGGAAAGCCATCAGTGCAACAAAGTACCTACGAGGCAGTCCATATGTCCAGCGCCACCTATTAACAACATTTAAAAAAATTCTAGTTTCACATAATATGGTGAAAGCATCACAAGTAAATATAAAAGACACAATACTTTGCATACAAACAAAGAGTCAGTTAGGCAAAGCCATATACGACAGTAATTATTGAAATATGATAGTAATATATTAAGACAAAGTCAATTTTGGAATGAGCCTTTTGTTGCCCACAGTGGTTTTAGATATTCACAGCTATTTAGATAGAGAGCCATGAGGAAAAAAAGAGAAAAAAACCAACACTGCAACAATCCGCACTTCATGTAGAATGAACAATTTATTTTCCTAGAAATATTTGTAGGAAGCAAATTTATTTCATAAAAAATGTAACGACTTTTAGTGTTTTACTCTTTTTAATCCTGTTCTGATGAACATGCATATCATAGAAATAATTGCAAAGGAAGAATCAATAGCATCTGAAATGAAGAGAAAATATGAATCATAATACAAAACAATGAATGAATGTTAAAAATATATGAAGAATTAATAGCAATTACGATGATAGGGATGAAAGAGACGAAAGTATGTGGCAATGAATGTACTGAAAAGAAAATGAGACAAAGACTTACAACATGCACAGTGCAGGAATGGGTCACAGGCTCACTTGATATAAAAAGAGCTGCAGCTTGAAGTCAACAGCTCTAACGCAGACCTGCCCCAAAATATATATTAAAATATGTTTCTCAATAATGGATTACAGAACTTAAAGTATCAAGAAACATTTTGAATATTTCACACATAGGTTCAGATAATGGCAGTCAACATTGTTTGAATTGTTGATATCAAATGAAGTTTCTGCCTCAGTATACCGGTCACCTCAGTGCAACAGAGATTTGTGGGTGCAGTTCCTACGGAGTACGTCCTCTAGAGTCCTCTCAAAGGCTCAGTGCATGCTGTCTGACACTATCCTACAAACCTCAATATGATTTTTACATTCCACTAGATACAAAGAAAAGCAATGAACATAGTGGCTGAATCTTCACCATCAAATCCCTTTCTCTGTATACCTCTGCTATGCTTTGACATATCATTAATCAGCATTTAATATAAATGGTTTGATAGTGCTGAAGATAGTTTTTTTGTTTCTGGTATTGGCAGTTCTATCCACTGTACCTTTGTAAATATCTAGAGTGCAACAGAATAAGGTAACATACGTGGCACCACCTAGCCAGAGTTTCACAAATGATTAGAGGAAAGAAGTGCTTGAAACATGTCCCATTACCATTAGTAGCAGAAATTTCCTTGCTTCCTGACAGCCTTTGTGGGATAAAGTGCATTAATAACAAGTTCAAGTAATAACAGTAGCACACCATGAGCTTTAAACAGCGCAATATAAATTCAGTGTGGAATCTATTAGGCAAAAATCTAAAACAAGAGCTTAGGGTGAAAGTGAAGAGCTTGGTGGAACCACACCCAAACTAATCATTGTGATTGTGATTTTTATTGGTTCCATAAATTACCTTTTGTACGGATGTGTACTTGTAACATAGGAAAGGTCATTAGGCTTACAATCTAGATAATATGAAATATAGAAGTATATAAAATAGCTTACACATTAAAATACATAGGAGCTTTCACAGTATATGTATAATATTACATCATACACAATGACTTATGCTGCAGTATATTCATATTATTACATGGTACAAAATAACTTATGATACATACAAAAAAATAATAATTCTGTGAGATATAATTAGCTTATATTATACATCAGTGGTTCCTAATTATAGTTAATTTCCTTAACACTGATTTCTGATGCTAGGTCTTTTTATGATGTGTGCGATTTATCAATCACAGGATGAACTTTTGATCACTGTTTGCTAATGCAGTCAGCTACACTATAAAATTCTCCTTGTATTAGAAACTTTTTTAGAGTTGTGGGGAACGTTTTCTCAGTTTTGAGGTCTTGTAATTCCCTTGGCATTGCTTGTATTAACTTGATGCCAGAGTATTTGGGTCCTTTCTCAAAAATCTTAAGTCTATGTGTAATGCACAGCAGTTGTTTTCCATTCCTTGTGTTGTGTGTATGAACAGTCTGATTCGTCTCCAGTTTTGTGTGATCACATAATGCAATGCATCAATCAAGAACAAAAACGGTGTAAATCCTGGCAAGGTTATATACTGAATTTCAATGGATCAATGTACGTGTATGGTAACGTGTTTAGTCACCGATGTTGCATTTCTCAGCATCATGCACAGCAAACTGTGCTAAACATGACGCATTTAGGAGATATCTGTAATGCAGTGAATCATTTAAACTGCATATTTTCATAATCAGCAAGTATGAAAACAAACAAATACAGCATGTTAGCTTTACCAACACTTAAATAAACATGGGGCCCCTCTCAGTGTGCTTCTGTCAGCCAATCACAGCACAGGACCTATAATGTTACAGAACGTCACATTTCATCGTGCAAACTCATAAATGCCACTGATTGAACGCACATAAAAAATTTAATTTCTCTAGTTTAGAACTGAAAACCTAAAGAAAACATTAAGCATGCAGTGAACCTAACATACCACATTACAGATCTCTCCAAAACACATCATTTTTAATATGGATAGTTGTAATAAAGTGTCAGGGAAATGAGATGTCTGTGTCTAAATATGCTACCTATGGATCATATCTTAAAGTCAGCATTCAGTATTATTTAATAGTTGATTATGGAAATGAAAGGAGGTTTAGTCTATAATCCTATTTGAGAACCCTGGCACTACAGTCTGGATTGACAAACGTCACAGCATTCCTCAGTTTTGAAACCACTCAGCATTTCAATTTGAGATATTAAGCATATGTAATGGTAGCGGCCTTTGTGTTCTACATAAAAATTAGCTCTAGAACTCTAAACTCACGTGGCCTCAGTCCGCTGGTCATGTTGCTCTTGTATAAAAGAGCGTATTGCTGTCCGTTCTGTTGGACTTTCATTTGATGGTCCTGCAGCTGACTCCATATCAGAGGGGCACATGTTGGCAAGATTTTATAATCTGAAATCAAAGATTATATACTGTTTAGTGAAGAAATGAGAAAAGATTTACAGCTTTCTTGACTTATGTAAATGATCTACTGGAAAGAAAGGGCTTTCATAAACTGCACTACTTGTTAACACAATGGAGCATAAAACATATTGTTCTGAACATTAACTAAATAGTTGACATCTTCAAGGAAATAATTTAAAATATTTAACAGACACTTTTTAATAACCACATGTAAAACATGTTGCGGTAGTTACTTAGGTGAAGCGATAAGCATGTTAAAAACAGCTTTCCAACACCATTAATCAGGTAAGCATAGCCCAATAACCATTAAAGAAATAAATAGAGTTGCAGATGCTTACAGTATCTTCAGCAAGCTACTGAAAGCCTGCTTACTAGTTACTAGCTCATATATGCAACACTTTTCTGCACAAAGGGGTGTTACCATAGAGAATGAAATATGTGATAATCAAGCCTTTTTACATTATTGGAAATGAAACAATGTAATCAATAATTGATATGATATAATCAATAAACAATAATTTATTATTTTCATGGAAACAAATCTAATATCACAAACAATTGCTTTACTTCTGTCTTAAGTACATTTTAAAAGATTCTTGAAAATAAATAATAGAAGATTCTAAAACAACTTGCAATATCAAACACAATTAGTAAAATACAAATTGGTTTTCCGAAAAGAATATCTGGACATGAACTATTCCCCCAGTCACAAACGATGTCTTGGAATAACTGGACAGTGAGAAGTTGCTGACTGGTATCTTCTCTGATCTTGCCAAGTCATTTGATAGAGTAGATCATAAAATAGTCACAGAGAAGGCCCATCTTCTATTGAATAACAGAAACAGTAGGCAATTTCTTAAAAAGTGAGTTGGCAATTAATAGAGATTGCTGGGTGTCTCATATTAGGACTTTATAATGGTGGTGGTAGTAGGAACAGCATTCATTTGCAAATCACTTTTGCAGCTATAATGGACACATTGTGGTATTATAATTTAAGAACAAAAAAACAATTCAAATATGGTGTGTTAAAAAAGTATTCCGTATTTTGAGAGTGGTAGCATGATACAAAACAAGAAAAGTGTCCAGTAAATACGACCTTTAAAGTTCATACCTTAAGAACTAAGATCACTGTTTATCTTCCCTACCATGAAACAATTTCTTCTACACAAGCTCTTTGCCTGGAGTATTTTGAGAGCTGGTGACATGCATAAAACCAAGGAAAAAACGTACAGTAAACATGGGCTCTAAACTGCATACCTCAAGAGCTATGAGCACTTGTTCAGTAAAAGAGACATGTTCGAAGAGCTTGAGATGAATGAGTGCTCACACTCTTAAGGTATGAATTTTAGAGCCCACACTATCACCTCTCAAAAGACAGAATACTTCTTTGGACATCCTGTGCACAGACATTTACATATATGCATCTACTATGTAGGAAAAGATGGATTGCTACTTACTGTAAAGAAGACACATCAATTTGCAGACACGCACAATTTAAAGACACTCACATATAACTTTCGGCCATAGCCTTCGTCGGTAAGAAAGATAGAGAGATACACACAAGCACCATTTTCTCTCTCTCTCTCTCTCTCTCTCTCTCTTTCTCTCTCTCTCTCTCTCACACACACACACACACACACACACACACACACACACACATTTATGTCTACACCAGCATTTGACTGTGTACTTTGATAATGGAGTGTTAAGTCTGAAATGTCCTCTGTTACTTCTACCAATTATTCCCTTTTCTTATGACATAGTAATAGTGCCTTTCATGTGTCAGTATCCATCTTGCAAGTGCCTGCTGCAGCAGTTTTTAAACACATGGAGATGTTATTTAGGAGGAGAAGGTGGTTTGAACCCTAAAAAACTACTTTCCCTACGCATATAAGTTGCAATTGTCTCCGCATGAGGAATGATACACCACAGAGACCCTCAGGGATATACTCTCACACTCTTTTAGTTTCCTACATGTATATGCTAATGACAAACATTCATCAGCAGGGCTACGGAAAATAAGAATACAACTATACAATGTTTGCTGATGAAACAAACTCTGAAGTCAATAATGGGTGTACTAGTAACTTCGAATCTAATGCCAATGACACACAATGATCAGCCAGAACATTATGACCACCTACCTAATACTCAGTATGTCCACTGGCATGGATAACAGTGGTGACATGTTGTGGAATTGAAGCAATGAGACGCATGTAGGCCACTGGAGGTAGTTGGCACACGCACATGTACACACAAGTGCACATGTGCATGTGCACTTGCACATCCCCCCCCCCCCCCACACACACACACACACACACACCACACCTAAACCCAGAGCAGAAAGCTTATGGACGCTTAACAGCAAGGTTATCAGCATTTAAATTCCAGGGAGGGTAAGCCATAAGCTGTGACAGCACGTTCAATCACATCCCAAATACGTTCGATCGGGCTCAGATCTGGCAAGTTGGGGGGCTAGCACATCAATTGGAACTTGCCACTGTTCCTCCATCCGTTCCATGAAACTCCTGACCTTGTGATATGGCACATTATCTTGTTGAAAAATCCCACTGCCACAAGGAAACATGACCATCATAAAGGGATGTACATGGACTGCAACCAGTGTACAATACTCCTTAGCCATCATCGATGTTGCACGAGCTCCACTAGACCCATGAATGCCCACATAAATGTTCCCCAGAGAATAATGGAGCTGATGCCAGCCTTTCTCCGACCCCAAGTACAGGTGTTAAGGATCTGTTCCTCGGGGAGATGACACATTCGCGCCCTCCCATCAGCATGACGACGAAGTATCAGGACTCATCAGACCATGAAACATTCTACCATTATGCCAATGCTCAGCAATGATGATCATATGCCCATTTCAGTCACTGTTGCCAATGTCATGGTGTTAACATTGGCACATGCACGGGTCATTGCCTGTGGAGGCCCATCATTATGAGCGTTCGGTGCACTGTGTGTTCCGAGACACTTTTACTCTGCCAGCACTGAAGACTGATGTTAGTTCCACCACAGTTTGCCACCTGTCCTGTTTTGCAAGTCTGCCACCCTAAAATGTCAGACATCTGTAATGAGAGTGGCCACCCAATCCCATGACATCTGAATGTGGTTTCACCTCATGATGAAGACACTCACCACAGCACTCCTTGAACACTCGACAAGTCGTGCTGTTTATGAAATGCTTGTGCTGAGCCTCAGGGCCTTCAGAATGTGCCCTCGGCTAAACTCATATAGAACCTGTGCCTTCCCCATCCTACAATGGACAGCATGCTCACTAATACTACATGCAGAGAGTGTGTGTGTGTGTGTGTGTGTGTGTGTGTGTGTGTGTGTGTGTGTGTGTGTGTGTCTAGTAGTCATTCCTCCCCAGGTGATGCTGCTATCACCTGGATTGGTTTATATCAATAGCAGGTCAGTGTTCATAATGTGCTGGCTGATCAGTGTACACAGATGAGATTCCTGTCCCTGTTGTGAAGACATGCATAGATAGCATACAAGCCACATTAACAAGCATTGTAAAATGAATCTTTTACTTTAGGTGTTTTCCCAGAATACCTAAAGCATGCATAAGTGGTGGCCTAGCTAAAGACAGTTAATGCCAAAAGCATTGAAAATTACAGGCCAGATTCACTGCTATTTTCATTTTCAAAAATAACTGAAGCAATCATGAAACAGAGACTTGAGTCACTTTAGTGAGTACGATTACTTTAATGAAGCACAGTTTGGTATTACCAGCGGAAGATGTACAATATCGGCCATTGCAGAGTTCACAGTAGTGGTACCTGAAGCTCTCGACAGGAACGATAGTGTTACAGGAATTTCCTTAGACTTGTCAAAGGTGTCTGATATTGTTGACCATAAAATACTATTTAGCTATTGATCAAACTATTAGGCAGAAGAGGAATGAGCAAATGACTGGTTTTAGTCTAACTTGAAAAATAGAGTGTAAAAGGTGGAGCTTATTCACATGTAGGCCGACGATAAATTTTTAGTAAAACAATTTTCAGACATCAAATACATGTCATAGGTGTTTCTCAGGGTAATGTATTGGGTCCAGTTCTGTTCTTATATAATGGAAAGTTCAGGGTGGAATGTAACAATATTATGCCACACCCCCCAATTCAATCATGAAGGACTTGTTAAAGACCTTCTCTCAGTCCCTACAGTGGAAACACTTTTTTGCCACCAACCCTTCCAATCAGACTCAATCAAAGACTAGTGTTGAACCTTGCCTGACTCAGTTCACTACTCCATCCAACCGTGATCCACCCCCACTACCCCTAAATCACCCCCCGTTAAATTTCCACAATTGCTTAACCTTGAACCTTGCCTTACCATAATTCCCCAAATCCCTCAACATACAAACCAATCTTATATCTGCAGAAAGAACTGTAGTGCACCATCTAAAAACTGTTCCTGAGCTTATAATCTTACCTGTGGACAAAGGCTCCACCAATGTTGTTTTGAACTGCAAGCATTACCTGGCAGGAGGAATCCTCCAGCTGCCAGATACTTTCACCTACAAACCTTGTCACAGTGACCCCATTCCAGAAATCCAGCAGGATTTCCAGTCTCTCCTCAAATCCTTAGTCCCAGCCCAGAATCTCTCACTGGAGTCCACCTCTCTGATCACCCCTACCACTCCCTGCACTCTTACCTTCCACATGCTTACTGAAATCCATAAGTCCAACCACCCAGGATGCCCCATTGTAGACGGTCACTGTGCCCCCCCCCCCCCCCCAAGAGAATCTCTGCTCTCATAGACCAACACCTTCAGCCTGTTACCCAGAACCTACCCTCATATAAAAGACACCAAGTATTTCCTCCACCAACTCTCCACAGTTCCTGTTCTTTTACCACATGGTCCACCTCCCTTTATACTAACATTCCTAATGCCCATGGCCTTACTGCTACTGCACACTATCTTTCCCAATGCCCAACGGATTCAAAACCAGCAACCTCCTTTCTTGTCACCACGATCAGCTATATCCTAACCCACAATTACTTCTCCTTTGGAGGCATTACCTACAAAAAAAAATCAGGGGTATGGCTATGTGCACATGCATAGCACCATCCTATGCCAACCTATTCATGGGCCATCTAGGAGTCCTTCCTAAACACCCAAAATCCTAAACCCCCTCACCTGGTTCAGATTCACTGATGACATCTTTGCGATCTGGTTTGAGGATGAGGACACCCTATCCACATTCCTCCAGAACCTCAACAGCTTCTCCCTGATTTGCTTCACCTGGTCCTAGTCAATCCAACAAGTTACCCTCCTAGATGTTGACCTCCACCTAGAAAATGGCTACATTAGTACCCCTGTCCATATCAGACCTCCGCTTCAATAGCTGTCACCCATTCCTTAGCAAGAAGTCCCTTCCATACAGTCCAGCCACCCGTGGTTGTCTCGTCTCATCTGCACTGGCGAGAGGTCCCTCTCGAAATATACTGAGTGTCTCACTGAGGCCTTCACAGACTGTTATCCTCCCAACCTTGTACAAAAACAAATCTCCTGTGCCTTATCTTTCCAGTCTCCCACCACCTCCCAAAGTCGCACCATCTGGCCACAGAGGAGCATTCCCCCCTGCAACTCAGTAGCACTCAGGATTGGAGAAACTGAATTACATTTTCCACCAGGATTTCGACTACCTCTCTTCAAGTCTTGAAATGAGAAATGTCCTGCCCACTATCCTTCCAACCCCTCCCACAGTGCTATTCTGCTGTCCACTGAACTTACACAATATACTCGTTCATCCCTACACAATCCTTGCTCCTAACCGTTACCTCATGGCTCATATCCCAGCAACAGACTTATATACAAGACCTGTCCCATAATTCCTCCCACCACCACCACCACCACCACCACCACCACCACCACCTACTCCATCACAGGCAGGGCTACCTGTGAAACCAGTCATGTGATCTACAAGCAAAGCTGCAACCACTGTGTTGCATTCTATGTAGACATGACAACCAACAAGCTGTCTGTCCACATGAATGGCCGTCGACAAACTTTGGTCAAGAAACAACTGGACCACCCTGCTGCTGAGCATGCCGCCCAACCCAACATCCTTCATTTCAATGACCGCTTCACAGCATGTGCCATGTGGATCCTTCCCACCAACACCAGCTTTTCCAAATTGCACAGGTGGGGACTCTCCCTGTAATACAGCCTAATTCCCGTAACCCTCCCGGCCACAACATTCATTAGTCATTGTCCTCAACCATCCAGCCCCCTCCCTGTTCCTGTTCCAGCTCTACACAACCCTCTCTCCCATCAATGCACCCGGTCTCTTTACTTCTCCCCTTTTCCACTACTTCACCCACCCTCCGTCTAACCTCCCTACTGCACCTAGCTGCCCTACACTCTCTCCACCTCGTCCCTGCACGCCCTCCAGCAGCACTTCACTGTCCCCCATCCCTACCCTGCTATCCTTCCCCCCCTCTGTCCCAGCCTCCTCCTCTCGTGTGTGTGTGTGTGTGTGTGTGTGTGTGTGTGTGTGTGTGTGTGTGTGTATGTGTGTGTATTTCCGATGAAGACCTTGTTGGTCGAATATTTTGTGACAGTCTTTTTGCTGTGCCTATCTGTGATTCAACATCTGTTCTTATATATGTATATAAATGACTGCCCAGACAGTGTAAGATATGAAGAAAAAGTTTTCTTTGCTGATGACAGCAACAGCATAGTCACTGATGACACATTAGAACTCCTACTAGAGAAAGCAAATGAAACCATCAAGGATGTTTACATCTGGGCAGTAGGTAATAAATTAACATTGAACATAAGGAAAACTAACAGCATGCATTTCAGCATGAAGGGAGGAAGCAACTATGTCACTTTAAGCACAGATGATAAAGCTACAGATTGTGGAGCAAACAAAAACTTTTTAAGTGTGAATATTGATTGTCAGCTAACATGGAGGGAACATACAAAGATACGGGCAAAAAGAATGTCATCAGCATGATATGCTCTTACAGTGTTAGCATAAGTTTGTAACTGCAAAAGTCTTGTGGTGACATAGTATACCTACATACACTCAATTTTTAGGTATGGGATTCTTTTCTGGTAATTGAAGGGACAAAAGATGGACACGGATTTTAAACTGCAGAAAAGAGCCAAAGAATATTTTAACCTATTGACTGACATTGTATAACCTATTGTTGACATTGTATATCCTATATCATTGTAAGATGTTTCTTGGATGAATAAAGATAAATAAATTTATTAAATTCCATACTTTAACAAGAATCCAGAGGCAACTGGTATTATCCTTTACAACCAGCCAATAAAACAAATGTATTCCTGCAGATCTTTTAGATGTTCAAGCAGGCGTTAAGTAAGTTGGAACAATCATATTCTCCCAACAATAATCATCAGCAACATCTGTCAAGAGAATCATATCCTGTCTTAGAGACACCACTCTCTCAAAATTAATCAGTTTTCAATTCTTAATGTATTATAGTACAGGGTGTACATAAAGTCCAGGAACACTTTCAATTATTTATTGCATAAGAACCAAACATTGTACGGATATCATATACGTATGTCATTTTGAAGAGAAACCCTGAAAGTTTTTTTTTCATATATACTTCCACAATGTAGTTTGGTAATTTGCTGATAGTCAGCGCTAGTTGCAAACATGGCGAGTTCAGGTGCAGAGCGAGCTTTCTATGTGTTGGAGTTCGACGAAAACAAGTTTGCTACAGCTGTTCAACGGATGTTTACTACCAAGTATGGTAAGAAGCCACCAACAAAGAAGGCCATTTACCACTGGCACAACAAATTTGTTATGATGGGTTGCTAGTGCCTGGCAAAGCAAAGCGGACGTCCCAGTGTAAGTGAACTGAATTTGGAGCACGTACAAGAGAAATTCATAAGGAGTCCATAGAAATCAGTGCATCATGCATCCCATGAACTCGAAATGGCTCCAATGACAGTGTGGAAAGTCCTGCAGCTAGTGCAGAACACGGAGCTGCTGCATCGATGGATTGGCCATGCTACATAAGGGGACAGCTGTTTCATGAAATGGCCTCCCTGATCACCAGATCTCACTCCATGTGACTTTTGTCTGTGGAGACACATTAAAGATCCGGTGTACGTACCACCTCTACCACATGATGTTGCAGAGCTCTGGGAGAGAATACGGGAAGTGACTGCCACAACCAACGATGCCATGCTGGTACGAGTATGGCAAGAAGTCGATTACCGAATTGACGTCTGCCAGGTCACTCATGGTTCGCATATCGAATGCTTGTAAAAAAAACCTTTCAGAGTTCCTCCATAAAGTGCAATATGTATGGCATCTGTACAATGTTTAGTTCTTGTGCATTAAATATGTGAAAGTGTTCCCAGGCATTTTGGACTCCATGTACTATCTTTTGAGGAAACATTCCAATTTCAAAGGAAATCCTGAGTTATCTACCCAGCAATATTAAATGCATAAGAGATACTAAACCTTTATTTAAACAGAAAGAGCAGTCAGTCTTCTGTAGTGCTCTTCCAAGAGTGTCATGTAAAGGGCTTTTCAGATGGACTGAAATTATGACAAATTTCACAATGTATGTATTCCACTATTTGTACTGGAAACAAATTCATTCACAATTAGAGAAATAGTGAACCAGTACATCATAGTCATAACACTACAGGAAAGTATGATCTCCACAGTGACCTATAGAATCAGTTATTAACACAAAGGGGCGTGGGAGGGGAGTGTGGTAGTCCTCAAATCTTCAATTCTCTACCAAACAACGTTAAATGCAAGAGAAAGACTAACACATTAAGTGTAAGAACCACATGCCTGATGTGCCTCTGTACTCTTTAGAAGAATTCCTCACCAGGTGTGAATAAAACCAAAAACTCATCTTCATATTCAGTGCTGTTAAACACAATTAAACATATGTAATAATTATTAGTGTTATACCATACAAGAATCATGAAAGAAGGTTGTATACATGGAAGAACCCTGGAGATACTAAAAGGTATCAGATAGATTATATAATGGTAAGACAGAGATTTAGGAACCAGGTTTTAAATTGTAAGACATTTCCAGGGGCAGATGTGGACTCTGACCACAATCTATTGGTTATGACCTGTAGATTAAAACTGAAGAAACTGCAAAAAGGTGGGAACTTAAGGAGATGGGACCTGGATAAACTGAAAGAACCAGAGGTTGTACAGAGTTTCAGGGAGAGCATAAGGGAACAATTGACAGGAATGGGGGAAAGAAATACAGTAGAAGAAGAATGGGTAGCTTTGAGGGATGAAGTAGCGAAGGCAGCAGAGGATCAAGTAGGTAAAGACGAGGGCTAATAGAAATCCTTGGGTAACAGAAGAAATATTGAATTTAATTGATGAAAGGAGAAAATATAAAAATGCAGTAAATGAAGCAGGCAAAAAGGAATACAAACATCTCAAAAATGAGATCGACAGGACATGCAAAATGACTAAGCAGGGATGGCTAGAGGACAAATGTAAGGATGTAGAGGCCTATCTCACTAGGGGTAAGATAGATACTGCCTACAGGAAAATTAAAGAGACCTTTGGAGAAAAGAGAACCACTTGTATGAATATCAAGATCTCAGATGGAAACCCAGTTCTAAGCAAAGAAGGGAAAGCAGAAAGGTGGAAGGAGTATATAGAGGGGCTATACAAGGGCGATGTACTTGAGGACAATATTATGGAAATGGAAGAGGATGTAGATGAAGATGAAATGGGAGATACGAAACTGCGTGAAGAGTTTGACAGAGCACTGAAAGACCCGAGTCGAAACAAGGCCCCCGGAGTAGACAACATTCCATTGGAACTACTGACAGCCCTGGGAGAGCCAGTCCTCACAAAACTCTACCATCTGGTGAGCAAGATGTATGAAACAGGCGAAATACCATCAGACTTCAAGAAGAATATAATAATTCCAATCCCAAAGAAAGCAGGTGTTGACAGATGTGAAAATTACCGAACTATTAGTTTAATAAGTCACAGCTGTAAAATACTAACACGAATTCTTTACAGACGAATGGAAAAACTAGTAGAAGCCGACCTCGGGGAAGATCAGATTGGATTCCGTAGAAACACTGGAACACGTGAGGCAATACTGACCTTACGACTTATCTTAGAAGAAAGATTAAGGAAAGGCAAACCTACATTTCTAGCATTTGTAGACTTAGAGAAAGCTTTTGACAATGTTGACTGGAATACTCTCTTTCAAATTCTAAAGGTGGCAGGGGTAAAATACAGGGAGCGAAAGGCTATTTACAATTTGTACAGAAACCAGATGGCAGTTATGAGAGTCGAGTGACATGAAAGGGAAGCAGTGGTTGGGAAGGGAGTAAGACAGGGTTGTAGCCTCTCCCCGATGTTGTTCAATCTGTATATTGAGCAAGCAGTAAAGGAAACAAAATAAAAATTCGGAGTAGGTATTAAAATTCATGGAGAAGAAATAAAAACTTTCAGGCTCACCGATGACATTGTAATTCTGTCAGAGACAGCAAAGGACTTGGAAGAGCAGTTGAATGGAATGGACAGTGTCTTGAAAGGAGGATATAAGATGAACATCAACAAAAGCAAAACAAGGATAATGGAATGTAGTCTAATTAAGTCGGGTGATGCTGAGGGAATTAGATTAGGAAATGAGACACTTAAAGTAGTAAAGGAGTTTTGCTATTTGGGGAGCAAAATAACTGATGATGGTCGAAGTAGAGAGGATATAAAATGTAGACTGGCAATGGCAAGGAAAGCGTTTCTGAAGAAGAGAAATTTGTTAACATCGAGTATAGATTTAAGTGTCAGGAAGTCATTTCTGAAAGTATTTGTATGGAGTGTAGCCATGTATGGAAGTGAAACATTGACGGTAAATAGTTTGGAGAAGAAGAGAATAGAAGCTTTCGAAATGTGGTGCTACAGAAGAATGCTGAAGATTAGATGGGTAGATCACATAACTAATGAGAAAGTATTGAATAGGATTGGGGAGAAGAGAAGTTTGTGGCACAACTTGACCAGAAGAAGGGATCGGTTGGTAGGACATGTTCTGAGGCATCAAGGGATCACCAATTTAGTATTGGAGGGCAGCGTGGAGGGTAAAAATCGTAGAGGGAGACCAAGAGATGAGTACACTAAGCAGATTCAGAAGGATGTAGGTTGCAGTAGGTACTGGGAGATGAAAAAGCTTGCACGGGATAGAGTAGCATGGAGAGCTGCATCAAACCAGTCTCAGGACTGAAGACCACAACAACGACAACCATACAAAATTGTTATTACTTATATCTTTTACCTGACACACTGTAAATCAGAAATACAACATTTGCTACTAATTATTATGATGTGGTGTGTGATGTCACATGTATGCAAAAAAGAAAAGGACAGCAGGATACGGACAATGCTTCCCTTCCATCCCATATATATGTTTTGGAATGTAGCTTCTTGTGGCACACAGTCAACAATACACTGAAGGATGGCTTTTGGTTGCAAGTTAGTGAAACCAATAAATGTGAATATGAAATGGTGGTTGTGGAGATAACTAATCTGTATTGTAGCCTGAGGTCTAGGTTATACTCAATGGTGATGGCTTGCTTGTGAGTAGGTGAAGCAGTGATTAAGGCTTCAGTGAATCCATGGGGCATGCTTTACATGTTACAGTTTGAGGGCCATTATGTAGTCACACTCTAATAAGCAGTGGTACGCATAAATGTGTGTAACAGGCACAGAGGCAAGTCAACTTGCTGAATAGCCTAACTTTCCTTTTCCAAAGCACCGACTTAGTGCTAGTAAAAATATTTATTCATTGAAGCATATTTAGATTGCAGCTAATGTCCATTGCTAATAACACAAGTCAGAAATGCTAATTTGTTGCTGTAAAGTGCATGCTGTTTTAAGTAGCTGCCTCATCAAATTTTTTTTACACCTCTAGAATTTTTCCCTTACCACCAGATTCATGATATGCAATATCAAAAAAACAAGAAATGATTATATATGTGCTGTTTGCAGAATAAACATGCAAATGGTTTTCAGTTGCATAATATAATGTAAGGAATGCAGGCTAATAAAAAAAAATTACTATGTAGGGACTGTTACATCATTATTTGAAAATAGCTATCTACATGAGATAATCAGGTAGGACATTAAACAACCATGCAAAAAACTATGGGTCACTAGAGGGATTAAACTTTCTTGTGTTAGGAAAAAGGAAATGCATCTGTTAGCAAGATCAAGCAGAGAGCATGCAGTAATGCAGTAATCGCACACTACAAAAACTACTCAAAATTACTAAAGGAGGTTATTAAAAAAGGAACACACACAAGTCAGAAACACAGTTAATAATCATTTCTTACATATAGTACAAAATACAGGTATACAGAGTTCAAAAGAAAAATCACAGCAGTATACTGAAAAACTAACTCTCATAAAATTAAATCATACGAATGTATCGCCAACTTCTCCTTCTGAAATTAAGGAAATTATGGATTCTCTCACACGTAAAGCTCATCTGGTTTTGATGGTGTTTCCAATAGAGTACTAAAGATTTGTTCCGATATAATGAATATGTAATGCATCACTAACTCAAGGCATTTTTCCAGAGCAGCTGAAATATGCCATTATTAATTCTCCCTTTAAGAAAGGGGATGAGAGTGATGTCAATAACTACTGACCGGTTTCACTTCTAACATCATTTTCCAAGATCTCTGACAAGGTTATGTATTCTAAAAATTGTATGTCACCTTAGCAACAACTATATCCTCAGCAAATCACAGTCTGGGTTTCAGGAGAGTTGCTCCAATTCCATTTAGATGCTCGCTCACCAAATTTTATACACATTAAATAATAAAATAGCACCAGTTGGTAATTTCTGTGACCTACCTAAGACATATGACTGTATGAATCACAGTATTATCCAAGATAAATTTAAGTTTGATGGGACTGATGCTATAGGCAACCAATGGATAATGTCATATCTAGCCAAAAGAAGGCAGAAAGTTGTTATTAGTAATTCGATCAATATAGCCCAGAGACGTAATTCTGGCTGGGGAGAAATCACTTATGGGATTCTCCCACAAAGCTCAATCTGAGGCCCACTATTGTTCCTCATTTATGTAAATGACCCGTCTAATATACAACAACCAGAATTAGTCCTTGTTGCAGATGATGCTAATACTATAATCAATCCAAGCATACATACAGAAACAGAACAAATGGTAAACAATGATCTTAGAAGCATCATTACCTGGATTTCTGCAAATTGTCTCAGCCTCAGTTTTAAAAAGACATAAGGTATTCAGTAATGTGCAATTAGGGGCACTACACAAATGATACTTTTAACACAGGGGCACAAAATAATATAGGATGGAAACTTCAAAATCTTAGGTGTCCATATTGGTGATAATTGAATCTGGAAGAAAGTACATTTTGGAACTCTTAGTTCAGCCACATTTGCACTTAGACTCATTGTAAATCTTGGGGAAAGACAAATTGGTAAACTGGGATAGTTTGCATATTTTCATTCAGTAATGTCGTATGGAATAATGTTCTGTGGTAACTCATCTTTAGCTCCCCAATGATCATTCTATAGACATTTGTTTAAGGAGTTCGGAATGCTGATTACTGCTTCACAGTAGGCCTACATTTATTCACTCATGAAATTAGGTGCAAATAATCCATTACAGTTCAAAAGGAACAATGGTGTATATAATTACAACACCAGAAGCAAAAAGACATTCATTACTCCATTACTCCATGTTAAGATCGCCAATAGCATCAAAATGGATGCACAATGCAGCAACAAAAATTTTTAATCTTTTATCTTGTGATATAGAATGTCTGACTGACAGAAAACTAAAATTTTAAAACAAACTGAAAAAGTTGCTCCTTGTCAACCCCTATCCTTAGAAGGATTTCTATTATTGTACTGTGTAAAATGTGGTGGATAGAAATGACTAACTCATATCTCTATATTTTTTTAAAAAAATTAAATGGTCTGCATATAGCCGTACCATTTATAAATTAATTCTCAATGTGAATATAAAATGAATCACATCATTACAATTTGCTGCACAAAATTATCCCACAGAACATGAAACTAATAGGCAGTTAAATGTGAGGTTTCTGCCAATGATCGTAATAGAATATGGGTATATTTTACTTCATGTAACTATAACAGCTTATTTCATACATTTAGTTGCCTTGCTAGTAGTTTCACTGGGTGCTTGGGGAGCTTCTGAGTAACAACCGACAAAACAACAGAAAAATGGTTACTTTGGGGTTTTTCATAATATGAAAGAGTATGGAAATGCAACAATATGCTGCGGCAATTATAAAACAAAACATGACGGTACATGGTCAGAGCCACAATATCCACGAACCCATACTGGAAATGTTCTTTTGTGTGTTGTTCATACGTTCTCGTGAAGTCTTTATCTACAAACGATAGCGTCTGTCGCTAAGTTAACACAGCAGTGCAAGCAGTTCATACCTCTAGCAAATACTTTCGGAAATCCTTGCCGTGACATTCGATTTTACCACATTCCATTCAACAATTAACTTGCAGTGCATTTATTACCAGTTTTAGTAACAAGTACCTAACCATATGGTAACATATCGAACACCTGTTGTTGCACCTTGCAACAGATCCCTCGCCTACCGGTTTGCACGTTTGACAGAAGGACTGGATCCCAAGCTGTCAATAAATACGACACTGTTGCCAACCCTCAACCTAATATTACTAATCCACGTATGTGAAAAATTCGTCATGTTGAATTGTTTTTGAAAATCAGTCGTTGTAAATGGAGGGACCTGAACCAAGTTGTTCTTAGTGAATAATTAACAGGACAAGAGCAATCACGTATATCATTTCTATGCATCGACAATTGCGATGTATCTAAAACGGCGATCGATCACAGTGCAATAGGATTGGTAGCGGCAAATTTAACTTATATGACAGCAACGACGCGCCCACGGTTTTTGCATAATCTAAAACAGTCATTGATCGACAGCTACGTCTATTTCACACAATAATTTCCCAAAGAATAACTGTAATAAGTATGCATGCGTGCGCGCGCGCATGTGTGTGTGTGTGTGAAAGCCGCTAGAACCACCATGGAACATTCACACGTGTTCACATACTTGCAAGTTTGTACTTTTATTTTTTTAAAAAATTAAAATAAGATCAGTGTAGGGCCAGCGGTACTGTCACGTCAAAATCACAATTAAATCAAAATCCGAAGGCAGGGTCGTCAGTGAAGTACAACATTTAGAAATGAAAGCCACGTTAATTACGGACACCATCACACAGCCAGAACAAAGGCGAACTTCCGGGCGGGGAGTACAGCTATTTATAGAAATATTGAATATTCTGGAATGCTGGAATTTATAAAAACTTCTTATATCCTAGAATACAGAAACATAAAATATTTCAAGTACATGTCAGGAACGATAAAAACAAATAAAAAAATTTCTGGCAGTCGGTTTAGAATAGACGACCCACAGCACACCTACAAATAAATGCTAACCCCTTACGGTACAGTGAGCACGCCATAGCTCACGTCATTGCTTCCTCTTCTAGAGAAACAGTGAAATTTCGGTGAGGTTTCAGAAATTCTCATCAGATCCATTATAGCACATTGGCTCCAGATCTTGTCAATGGTCCTCTGTATGGCAGGTGGCCACACTGGTGGATCCTCTCGTTCTGGTCGTGCTGTTACCTCCTCTTCATTACGATGAGCACTGAAGGTAGCCCCTCCCATTGAAGCTTCTTGGACTACAGTAGGGCTTCATATGGAGGATGTGGACAATGTCTTTGAACTTTTATGTTTTTGATCTTTTTCCTCTCTCTGAAATGTTTCTGCTTATGCAGGTATTCCACAGAGCCTCTTCCAAGCTGCTCTTTTCTCCCACAGTCCAGAGCCTCTTCCAAGCTCCTCTTTTCTCCCATAGTCTATCATTCAGCATCTCCTTCTACTGCAGTCCTCTTCCATCCACATCATCCCTCACCTAGTGTCTCCATCTTGTTCCTTGTCTTCAAACTGGCCTTTGTTCTGATTTTGTCCGTCCTAGGGTTCTTCATGGAAGTTTTTCTGGTCCCATCCTTTTAACGTGGCCAAACCATTTAGCTTATTTATCTTGATAGTTCCTTTTAGGGATTTGATCTGCTGGGAATTTCACATTGTTTCTTCTCTTATACAGTCCCTGCTTGTCTTGCAAATAAATAAAATAGCCTAGCATATGCAATGAGAATATTGTACAATGCTACACCAGTACATGCATAAGAAAAGTAGTATATCATAGCTACTTTGAGTCAGTAATAAGGTATGGAATGTGTTTTGGGGTACCTCAAATCATATGTGTCGAATACCAAAACTTCAGAAAACCACCATTAGGAATATGCACAATGTAGGGCGATGAAAATCATACCGCCCACTCCTAAAAAATCTGAGTATACTAAGTGTTCCCTCACTATACATATATGAGCTGATTATCTTTGTGAACAGTAACCCTGATTTATTTGTAGCAAATTGTTTTCAACATGATTACAACACCAGAAAACAAAATAATTTTATGCTGCCCACCCACTGTTTAAAACTTTATGCTCAAACTCCACATTATATTGGTATGAAAATTTATAACAAAGTGAAAGGAAGAGAATTGCTCAGCATAAATTTAGAAACACTGAAAAAATCCTTATATGAGAAACTAGTGCAAAAATGTTACCATTTAGTAGAAGAATTCATAAATGACAACCTGAAAATTTAAGCAGGAGAGAGCTAGTACTTAGGACTGTTAATCTTAAAAGTTTGTTACTTAATTAAGTAATTATTCAGTACTGTATATTATATTATTGGTATTATAATGAAAATTTTAAACTAGTTTTTGTGTTTTGACGAGACAATGGCTTGAAATTGTATGTTATGAGGCAATAAACTTCTACTTCTTACCCAGAATACACTGCAAAAAGCACATTTCTGTTGCTTGTATTCTGCTCGGATCTTTCTTTGTCCAAATCCAACATTCTGATCCATAGATCAGTGGCAGCTCATCATAGGAGGCAGGGGAGGCAGGGCCTCCTCATTCCTCTGTGTTAGAAGTAGTGGTAGTGGTAGCAATAATTGTTTTTTACAGTACACCTTCATGGACTGTTGTCAGTGAGAGCAGAAGAGATTAGTTAACATTATTTCTTCTAAACTGCCAACACTAGAGCACAACTTAAAGAGCGAAAGCTTAATCCTAACATAATGTAGCCAGAGGCGTGAAGCAAATGGCAAGGAGGCCAGAGCCACTCCAGGCTGCCTGCAAATGCTCAGTTGCAGCGGTAATCTGACATCACTACAAGGAACAGAAAATGGGTATGGGCTGTCCTAAGCTGTGTTAACGTGAGCTTCGGTGGCACGGGAGGCCAGAAGCTGTGGCTGTGTCACTCTAGGTTTCTCTCATGTTAGTTGTCCCACACACAGTGAATATGGATAATTAAATGGCCTGTAATTGAGGTCTATGAAATTGTCCCCCCCTCTGCCCCATATCTCTATTTTGTCACTGTTTTGCACATGGTTTAAATTAAGTTATGCAGCAGAGCTGTTGTTGCATAATACCAGTAAGGATTTTCTTCCCATGTTTCATGGCATTCCTGTTTCCTTCCACTGGTCTTCGAAATATACAGCAATTCTCAACAGTATTGTTGATAAATGCATTCCTTCCAATAGTGAAATGAGATGCTACTGTAACACAAGAATAATATCTGCCAGTTACAAAAACTGTCTGGGGGTAATTTTGGTTTTAAATGAAATAATTGACAGTGCAGACTCTAAGACTCTAGTGCAACAACTACAAGAGAAGTCTGTAGTTTCAAAAATTGCCTCCTAGACTTTGACTTTGTTTTCCTTCTCTCTGTTTTTCAAAGTATATTTTTGAAGACTAAAGTGCTTGTCTCAGAACACATAGCTTATATGAAAAGCTTAAGAAATGAAGATTAATTTAATTTAATTTTTAAACTCTACAAAATGCTCAACTAATTTGCAACCTGAAACTACCATGAATAGAACTGAAATGAGGGTTGAATGAATTGTCAACCCTTTGATGTCAAAGTACAAACAAGCACACTTTGAGGTATTGTACAATATTGTAACGCAGCTGGAAACAAGATTTTCACATTGTGATAAACTCCTCTTCCTTAAATTAGGCAATGCTAATCAGTTTGCTGGCTATTCCCAGCACTTCCCTGTGGATGATTCAGATTCATCATAGTGCATACTCCAATCACTCACAGTAATGTGTACAACTGCAGACTGTATTTTCTCTCCAGCACAAAGAAAATTTCTGTCTGTCAGTTTGGGAGATGTTATCAAAAGAACGATTGAGAATGAAACACAGCAAATTCTTCCAAGAGCTTTTAAAATATTTTGTCTAATTGCTACCATTCCTCCACAGGTTTTTCAGTTGAAAGGAGTTTTTCTTGTCTTAAATGTGTGCAATCGTATTTGAGGAACAGTATATCCCAGGATCACTCATCAGCTCTTGCTTGTACTTCAGTTGAAAAATGAGTATTGTGAATACTTGAAAGCTGAGACAAATGGCATGATGATGTCATCAAAAGATTCAGGAAGAAGAACTAATGAGTTAACTTGCTTTACAATTACAACACTCAGGACCCATAGGTCAGCCAGCTTTCTTGCTTCTTTGGTCCTGATGATAAGGTGTTTCACATAGTCATCTTGAGTACCATTTGGCTGGAATGGAAACAGTGTATCCATTGTTGTATACAATGTCTTTTCAGCCTTGCAACAATGGAGCATAAAGAATGTAGTGAAACCTGTAGTGTCTTGCTTTGCTATGTTGTATGCAAATGTCGTTGTGGACAGCACTGTATCCCAGTGTCTATCAAGAGAATATCTGCCAGTGTCTTATTAAAGCACTCTATGAGGCCATTTGTCTGTGGTTGGTATGCATTTGTCATTATGACAACATGATTAGAAAACTTTTCCATGCTCAGAGATTATGACATGGGATGCTCTGTGCTTGAAAATAATGTCTTCTCTAAGGTATCTTGCAATTTCTGGAGCTTTGGAAGATGGTACAGCTTTTGTGACAGAATAGTGGGTAAGGTAATCAGTGCACACTATTATCCATCAATTCCCATTTGTCGGCTTCGGGAATCTCACCCCAGAGTTCAGTTCCCCAGAGTAGTAAAGTTAAGTTCCACATTCTGGCCCTAGACGGGCCAACTGGGTCTGACTGACCACCATGTCATTTTCTGCCAATGGTGTCACTAGATGAGCAGAATGTGATCAGCAAACGGCTCATGATATTGTTGGTAGGTTTTTTGATCTTGGAACTGCTAATAATCAATCGAGTTGCTCTTAGTTGCCCTCAGGAGGCTGAGCACTCCTTGTACCATTGCTCCCACCAAGGGAAAAATCCCTGGCAGTCCCAGGAATTGAATTTGGGTACCCCACATAGCAGTCAGTCTTACTAACCACTCAGCTACACGGGCAAACATTGGTATCACATGTCCTGGAGCTAATTGTTACTCATGCTTCCATTGTTGGCATTCCTTATAGTGGCTCACACAATGTTTAACAATTCAGTAGAGGCCTGGACAGTGACGCCTGTGGCTAGTTCTGTCTAGAGTCTTCACAAAACCCAGGTGACCAGGTGTTGGAACACTGTAGAAAAACTCCAGGATGGATGGCTGTAGATGAGCTGGGATGACAAACAACCATTTCTGCCCTATTGGATCATATTTACTCTTATACAATGTTCTATTTATTAACTGGAATCCTCCTTTGGTCAGTACCTCCTTCTTCAAGGCTCCTATGGCTTTCTGTTCAACAGAAATGCCATTTAATGCAACTGAAGTGGCCCAGGGGTGTAGGACCACTTCTTTGCAGGCCTGGGCCATGGCAGTGTGGTAAGGCCATGGGAACAGGCCATTGGCAGTTAATAACACATCACCAAAAGGAAAAGCATTTTATTAGCACTCATTTGACTACAATGGTAGTGTCTCAGTGAAGGTAGCAGCCACACACCCTACGAGTATGTGGTGAAAGCAGCTTATAGTGGCAGCCAACTGGCAACTATGCCATCATGCTATCATCCAGCATTGCTGACTCCAGTAGTTTACACACCGTTTGTGACCTCAGCAGTGGGATTCAGCACATGTGGTCAGTGTCAGCAGAGCTGGAGACTGCTGAGTTACTTGCAGTGGATACGAACCCCCAGTGCTGGAACTCCCAACAGCATCACAATGGGTAATGGTGCATGGCATCTAGGTGCCCACACCAGCTGTAGTGTATGGGTCTCATTTCACTGCCATACAGGACAGAAGTCTGGCAGCTGCTGGAGTGGGCCAGAAGGCAGCACATTGATCAAGTCCAAAGAGGAGGACTGGGCACTAGCAGGTGGTGTGAGTACAAACTAGTAGAGGTTACACACTTTCGGATGATGCTTGGTCATCCGGCATGGCCCTCTTCCTCTCTATAGATGCTGCAGGACTGCTGATCACTGTGATCAAATTAATCATTATTTATACCTGTTCGCGGCCCACTTGTTGTGCCAACATGTTGTTTCCAGCTGCACTCGTGGCCTGGAAGTGTGAAAACAGCTTGCCTTGCCCTGCTACAGCTTCATTTTCCCAATGTGCAGTGCTTGGCCTGATCCAACTTATGCTGTGTGAACAACCCCAATGCTGCAATTGGCATGCCAGTACATTATACGAGAGTTCAGTTAATTTGTGGATTACCTCATTGCTGGTCTTCATTTCTGGGAAGTCTGCAAACCCTGACTAGTTGATAATTCTTCTTATGTTTGTAGAAGAACTGAACTTTGACCATAATCAGGACTCATAACTCTGATTTATAGGAAGGCTTTTATTATTCCTTTAATTACAAAACATGATTAGCAACTAGATTTAGTTCATTTTTAACAAACTCTAACCTTCCAAAGAAAAAACAAGAGTATCAATACATCAGTATTTACATTATTGTTATAATCTTCTGGTCATTGGTATTCCTTGACCCTGTTGTTCATGCAGAAGACTCTTTGCTGCCTCCAATTACTTTGCACATCATGATGCCGAGTGTAGCTTTAATGTAATTAGGATGACATGGAGCTCATGTGGAATACTTCAAACAAAAATAATAAAACATATGAAACAAGAGTTGCTCCTTAGTAAATCCTCTTACGTAATAATTAAACTGTTAAGTTCTGGACAATTTTTCAGGACAAACGAATGTGCAGATCTTCTGTTTGTAACTTGTTCATTTACATTCAAAACTGGTACAAGATTTCACCCTCAATGAATAAATTTTGGCTATAAAAGTCTGCAAAATCTCATACTATTGCAGTTAGCACCCATGGGCTGTCTTCCACTGCTGTGGCTGAACTGCTAGTTTCTGAGGTAATGCCCAAAAAATTGTGGCAAAATTACATTTTCTCCACCGTTTGGAAGATCTGGCCCCTGGAGACTCTACCTCAGGCTGGTATGCGACAGAACTCAACATACATGGACACAATGTGCAATATTTTACAAGTTTTCTCTTAAGTATTAGGTGGCTCAAACCACAAGATTCAGAAGCTATCCATTTACTCTACAGGTTTAGCTCTTCAGCTCCACTCTCACATACTCCACAATCGTCCCAAGTTTAGCTTTATAACTAACTTCATGGAAGTCTTCATAACACAACTTGCAAATATTATTATCTCTTACTCTTGGTCATGCCACAAGGCCATCTCTATTTGTCATTTAATCTTAGCCACAGGCCCCCATGCACAATTGTGCTTTGCGTAATCTTAAATATTGGGCAATACATTTCTTAACATTACTCTTTCTAAAATTTTCATGCACACAATAATATTCAAGCTCCCCACTTCCTTTTGCTGTTATTCATTCATGATTGCTTATCCAGTCCACTGGGATCTCTACTGCCAGAGTTTACTTGGTCAGGCAGCTCTGAATCTCAGGTTGATAAAGGTTGCACAAAACAGAGTCACAGCTATTAGAACACCAGGTACTTTAACAGTCAATGGATGACATTATTTTTCTCAGTACTGCTGCACATGTTGTGGCATCTGCTCTGCCAAAATATGCTCTTCTTGTGCTCTTTGAGCTGGTTCAGAGAAAGGACCAGATTGGGTTTCAAGGTGTCTTTGATATAGGTCAAACTCTGTGCTGGGAACACTTCCACTGGTTTTTGTGGTAAGTACAACTGAGGCTAGGTTATGTTTAATTTGGTAAACCTTGAATTAGCAGCTAACAGATGGGCTGTAGGTGACATTATCTCACAAATTGTCCAGTTAATTAACAACCCACTATGGGGCAACTCCATTCTCTTTGCACCTATGAGCCTACCCTGTTCATAGCAATTCACTGCTGCCGTTATGATGTCATACATGGAGTAGATTTGGTGTAGCCCTGTTTGCTGAAAGTAGGTTGGGGCTCCACAGGACATGGACAATCCTGACCACCTGTTTTGCCTAATTACAACTGAACTTTCTGTGTGCCCATGCCAGTCTTTATCACTAAGGGCAGGCAGATTGTAACCCTCTACCTTTGATAGTGCTGGAGTTCCTGCACTGCCACTACCATATGTTTATCCCCATCTTCCAATATTATAATGATTTTTCTTGTCCTGAGCTGTACAAATTTTCCCATTTTTCCCACCACAGTGGATAAGCATGGATGGTAAAACATTTGAATTGTGAGTGTCTATTTGCAGCCAGGAAAGAAACCAGTACGTATACTCTTGCTTGGTACATCCTAACTTCTTCAGTCAGTACGAGATAGTACAGGTGTAAATTCTGCTTGTACAATGAGTTCCAACTCTGGTGGCAACTTCCTCTGCACCTTTTGCAATGCACTTAGGTAATGCTCTGAAGCTAACAAGCCTGAACTAAGCCATCCATGTACAGAATTGTGAATGGCTTCCTCTAAATTTGTCATAACCACTTGCACATCCCAGATGCTGTCAGCCAATGATCACAAAAGTCTTGCAATTATTATCCTCATATCCATCAAGTCTTTATAATTCCTACATCCCAATTCATGATGTCAACTGATTCCTTTGCATATTCCATCAACTCGGTCATCAGTTTCTGAAGTGTGCCTGTATTGTTGAGCACCTCCTGTTCCAAACTTGTGAACTGCACGGAATGCCACTCCACTTTTGCTCTGTTACCTCTTGCCATTTCCTTTTCCTTTTCTGTGGTATGATTTACCTCCCTGATGTTACTTTTCATCTGCAGTTCTGAACACTGTTTTCAATAATCATCTCCCAGTGTCGAAACAACCTTGCTTGTGTTGCTGCGAGTGGATGGCACCAGGTCTTTCACTTGCTGCATCTTTTCTGATAGGCACTCATAAGACTTGTGCAATCTGTCATACTCCCTAATACTTCTTTAAATATACCTTTCTTCACTGCAATGTAATCCTGCAAACACAGCCTCAAATCTCTTTACTTTGTTTCTCATCTCCCATGCACTGAAAACTAGTTTCAACATCCATTGATGACTAGTGAGAACCACATTATCTTGCCTGATAAAAAGCACTCTGCTGTCCACTTGCTGGTCTCACAGTGTCCCCACTCTGCCCTGGATGAAAAGGTCAAGCACTGCCATGACTAGAATCCCTTTCATTCGTACCCTTGGTGCACAGCAAACTCAGAACACAGAGCCACAATTGCTACCTTCCCCCCCCCCCCCCCCCCCTCCTCCGCCCCCTACCCATTTGGAAAGGTTTACTGTCTCCTGATATACTCCTTACTCATACATTGAACACACACCCTAACATTATAATAACTGCTACATGCCAAAAATATATTTCAGAGGTCCTCTTCATTAAACCCTGCCATTTCCGACAGCCACACTATCCTCCTGTTTATGCTACCTGTCTCCATGATTACATCATTACTCCAAGTATCCATGTCACTGTTCATTTCCTTGTCCTTCACTTAGATGATGTTGATTGCATAGGTTGCATAACAATTTCATGCTCATCCTCTTCTTCACATCTTTTGCCCTTGCACTTTGCCACAGATGTTGATCGGAGTGGTAATGAAACTGGAGTTCCTTGAAATGGTCATAGGTATTGAGTACTATTGTCATTCTAGCGGCAACTGGAGGTTAATGTTTGCTAGTCATGATGTCTCTATTACATGTTATGGCCCCTAGTACCATTCAAATTCCCCCCTCCCTCCGAGGGTATAAGGACTTGACAACATTACCCATTGCCCTACTCTGTATCAGGATAACTGGCTGGGCACTCTCCCACGGCCTCTTGCCATTTGAGTGGCTTGGTATTTGCTTTCTGCATGTTCCCACATCTCCCTTAGTGTCTTGGCAAAACTGCAAACCAGTTCTTCATCCTCACCAATCTTTGACCTGGTCCTTTCGAAGCATGGGGCCATATTCTTCCCATACACTACATCATAAGTAAATAGCCAAGCACCAGTGTGAATCTTTGAATTGTACACCGCCAAAAAAATGACAGGTAACAAGTCTGAAATGAAATTTGTACCTTGATCTGTGATTACCATCTCAGGTACACCAAAGCAATTGCATCACCACAGCTGCTTGCTGACTTGACATGGTGATCATTTCCACGTATTATGAAAAGTGGCCAAATAATTATTAAAATGAAATGTTTTCCCACTGGAGAGTCTGGTTAAATGAGCTAAGACAGTCATCCCTCTCATTTCAAAGGTTTTTGTTGCTTCCAGTAACCTTTGTAATGGTATTCACTTATGGCTCATGCCCATTTGCTGTGCACACTGCCCACAATTTTGTACATATTGGTCCACTTGGCACTTATTTTCTGGTGCTACAGAATGGTACACAGTACTAGCACCTCTTTTCTTACAGTTTGAAAGGTGTGCAATTTATTTAGAGCAAAACGTATTATAAATATCCCACTAGATGGCATTGTCTTCACAATTGAAATTTTCAGTTTTATTCCTTATAAGTAGACATCACACTTTTCTGTGTCAGATGATGGTATCGGAAACTGGAAATTGCGCAGTTCACTTGCTACATCAGTATTTTTCATACTGTGGCATTTTCACCCTTATAAGCAGGTATTTGGGGCTGTCCACTTTTAGCTTAAACCAATGTAATCATTTTTCAAAATGAGTAAAATAAGTACTTTCTTTATGCCAATAAGTAAAAAATGAAGGCTGAAGAAATATAAAAACAACTTTTCCAAGAGAAATATGTGGCTGTGTGGGGCACAAAACAGACTAAAAAATAACATCAAAGGAAACAATAAAACACTGGACAAAGAGTTCTTCAATACTGTCTCTTATAATAAAGATGTGGTAGGAAATATTTTTCAGTCACTTCTAAAGTTGTGAAGAAAAACCAATCATTAAACAACTTTGAAAATGAAATAAATTTAGAATCAGAATTTTATTATCTCATGACATGCATACATAAATCATTGATTTAAAGTGCAGGAGATCATCAAAATAGATAATGTACCAGAGATACACACAACTGCTAAACAAAGAACAAAAACAGCCTTAATTCACAAAAATCATTACAAATTTGTTTATTGCTCATAAAGAAATCTTTAGCATCATTTAAAAATTCCATGAGTTAATAATAACATTTTTGCACTTAGTTCCATACTGTGAAAGTTTTTAATTTTTAATTTTTTTATGAGTTTTAATAGCCATGTAGTAAGAAGTCTGGGAGTAGAGTTTTAGTCTATGACATGGAGACATGAAATTATCTTTGCATCTTATGTTGTATACACTTTGAAAATGTTTTTCTATAAATAATTCTGGATAGGTACGGCTAAAGACGAACAGTTCATAAATGTAAATACACGGAATATTTAAACTTTTTATGTCCCTGAATAAAGATCAGCATGACTCTCTAGGCTTAATATTACACATATTTCTAACAATAGTTTTTTGAAGTAATAAGATTCTATTTACACTACTAGCATTCCCCCAAAACATTATTCCATATCTTACAATGGCTTCAAAACAATTGTGGCAAATGACTTTCCCAGTGTCAATGTCACTTGCAAAGGACAATATTGTGACTGCAAATGTTAGATTGTTTGGTTTGTTTGCCAAGTAGCTTATATGTGTAGATCAAGACAATTTCTTTTTCTGAAAATGTCTCCATGTATTTGACAGATTCTGCTCCCCTAAGTTCCTGACTTTATGGATAATTTGAAAGTCAGTTGATTATGACTGTTTAGTTTTAAAACATGTGAGGAAGGATTTTTTAATGTTTAGTTTCAATATATTTACATCGAACCAATGTTCTAAATGATTTAGGATGTCAGTGACTCTTTGGGGAATATACAGGAACTTAATCGTGTAAGGAAGGGCATATTCTAATGAAACAATGAAAAATTCAGGATGGAATGTAACAATATTATGAAAATGAAAGTTGCTACTCACTACATAGTGGAGATGCTGAGTTGCAGATGGGCACAAAAAAAGACTGTCACTGATAAAGCTACACACACACACACACACACACACACAAAATGCAACTCACCCACACGACTGCAGTCTCAGGCAACTGTAGCCACACTGCGAGCAGCAGCACCAGTGCATGGTGGGAATGGTGACTGGTTGGGGGTAGGGAGGAGGCTGGGGCAGGGAGGAGGACAGATAGTATGGTAGGGGTGGTGGGTAGTGAAGTGTTGCAGGTTAGACGGAGGGCAGTGGAGAGGTGGGGAACATTCCCATAACGCTCCTGGCCTCAACCTTCGCTAGTCATTGTCCTCACTCATTCAGCCCCTTCCCTATTCCCATTCCAGCACTACACTGTCCTCATTCCATCATTGCACCCAGTCTTTTTACTTCTCTCCTTTTCTGCTACTCCCACCCCCGCCCCCCCTCCCCACTTCAGCCTCCTCCTAACCCCAACCCAGTCCCAACTCCCATCATGCACTGGTGTTGCTGCTTGCAGTGTGGCTACAGTTGTCTGAGATTGCAGTATTGTGTGTGAGCTGCATTTGCACGTGTGTGTGTGTGTGTGTGTGTGAGAGAGAGAGAGAGAGAGAGAGAGAGAGAGAGAGAGAGAGATCTATTTTTGACAAATGCCTTACTGTCCGAAAGATATATTTGTGACAGTCCCCAAAAGGATATATTCTTCGTTCTACAAATGCATGCATTAACATTGTGAGCCAGATCACAAACTGAATGAGTAAAACACTAATACACAATACAGTAAAGTACCAGAAAAAAGTGTCATTACTTATTGATGATGTGATAACTATGGGTTAACAGATCACATTCATTGTTACTATTTGTGTGGATCTTCCTGAAGTTTCACATCCAGTGAGTCTTTTGCTTGATTTAATACAGTAATCAGGTGTAACTGCAAATGGAATTCTAAATTCTTTAGTCATCTTGAGAATTTGGGACTCTCTTAAGATTAGTTAAAGGAGTCTTAATTATCTGTAGTTTGTGATGGTGTAACTGTGCTATATGGTGTGTGTGATGTTAATGCAAAGGAAGTTTACTTGTGTTATTTTCTGGCATTGTGCCAACTGTCACCTTGAATTGCCTGCTAGTGACATGGTGAACAGCCTGGCTGGTGTGAATTGCTTCAAGAGTTTTATGGACAAACTTTATGTAATTTATTATGCTTCACTTAAGCATGCTAGGGAACTACAGGATTATGCAGTGACTCTAGACCTTCAACTTCTTAAAATTGACAGAATTTTAAGGACTTACTGAGTTGCAACTAGCTTTTGCACCATTTCTGCAGTGTGACAAAATTTGATAGTACTCATCCATCACTTTCAGGAGGCAAGAGACATAAAAGATGCAAAACAGATCACTGTCTTTATGAGAGTCATTTGAGAAAAACAGTGCCATGCAAGTTTGTTCTTGATTGGGCCTTACGCTTTTTAAGAATTTAGCAAACTAGGTCTAGGTATACAAGAGTGAAATATTGACATATACAAAGTGTACATGAGGATAATATATACAGTCCAAATTTTTGAACACAGAATTGGAAACCTTAGTCCATACTACAGTATCTATTTCCAATGTAAAGAGACCTTGAAGTTCAAAAGGACTGAACACCACAAAAATGAAAGATTCAGTCCTGCAATTAGTTCATCTGATTTTTGTAAAAGTCCAGAGGAAGTTGTTAGAAAGTGTCTGCTAGAAAGTGCCAAGAATTTAGATTCCAGGTATCGACCAGAAAATCCTGAGAAGTATCTGACATTTGGTGAAGCTGAAATTAGGAAGTTAGCATGCAAATTTCATTTAAATGAAGGAGAAGCAATTTGTGATTTCTATGAATATCTTCAAGAAAATAAATTCCCAAATATACTAGTTCCACTGAAACACAGTTTGGACACAATTGCAAATGTTCCAGGCATTTCTCTCAAATGAGTTTTATAGTTGTTTCATCTAAGCCACCTATGATTGAACATACAACTTTTGCATTGCTGTTCACAGGATGGTAGGATCAGCCCTTACTCAGTTCAAACTTAACAAAAATGTAGAGTCATCACTGCTCCAAAGTCAGCATTCAGCAGTTGTTAGCATGAGCAAGAAACAGTCTATAAGTGATGAGTGTATGTTGGAGGATATGTTAAAATTGTGGAAGTTGCTATAATAACATCATCTTTAGGAGTACTGCCACCGTTTTGTTAAAAAAAAAAATAGCTCAGGGTCCACATCTTCCTTTCTCATCTTCCACCATCATCATTTCGCTACTTTCCAGTTTGTTGTCCTCTGACCTCCACGCCCAGATAGCACATGGTCATGTGTTCCTCTCAGTACTTCTTCCCTGAGCTTAGCTGGCACCACCATATGTGGCCCTAAACTAGTTGTCTTACATAACCAGACACTGGATACATTGTACTGCAGCTGCATTGTGTACAGCTTGCATTCAGCATCAGCAGTTTATGCTGCTTGCAGCTTAGCAAAGCTGTATCAGTATCTGCAGTACAGTTACTTTTCTGCTCAAACCATCTGCATTTCCAAGCTTCTTACTCAGCTTATGCACAATTATTTACTCAAATTCACTCAACCCCAATGCCCATCTTGTGAACCTGCTGGAAAGGTCCTTCATCTCCAACAGCCACTTCAAGAGCTTATAATGGAACTAATCAATGATGCTATTTTCGTTATGTTTTGTAACTGACAACACACATTGAGAATTTTACCACCCAGAAGACAAACATTTTTCTCATATTAAATACTTTTGAAATGGACAAATAGTAATGTATTATTTCATTTACATTCAGATATAAAAATTTATGGTGACACAATGGAGCAAACAAGTATTATTGATTTAATCACTTTTCAAAAGTCTTAATTATTTTTCATATTTCCTAATTAATTGCCAATATTGCTATTTTTGTAATTTATTCTGGAAATATTCAAAAAGAAATAATTATATAAATGGAAATCCCTCTTGACATAGAAGAATCAATACTTTGTAAGATCTCTGTTCTTTGTATAGCTGTATCTTTGTTCTATTTCTCATCCTGCTCAATAAGTATCTCCTGACCCGGAGTTCTCGGTGACTTTTCCGAACTGTACCCATTTCCTAAACCTCTCCAGTCCTTTTCCGTCACCCCTCTTCCTCCCCCTTCAACTCTTCTGCCAGAAGAAGGAGCCACTGGCTCTAACAGCTTATGTAAGTTAAACCTCTTTGTGTGTGTGTTCTCCTGCCAATGCTTAGTAAGTAGATTTTTTATCTATCCATTTATGTTATATAGTCCAAATAATAATCCACTTGTGACTGTATCAACATGGGATGGAGAATTGGGGTTAGTTTTGGATTCTAAACATCTGAATAAATTTTTGTACAGTTAATGTGAATTCAAATAGGTGCAACATCTTATTATTTACTTAATATATGAAATCAGTATATCTGGATCCATTTTGCATCCACAAAGGAAAATATCATTCCCTGAGACTCCTGTGCCAACAAAAGAAGAAACTATACAATCATTGAGAAAGAAGATAAGTTAAACTCATCATAAACGCCATTAATACTGTAAATAATGTAAGAACCCACCTTTCCTAGCTTTCAGAGTAGCTGAAGCTGGAGATAATTGATTCCAACATTATAATGGTGCCCACAATATTTGTAAAATCCTTATTATTATTATTTTAAAGATTGTTTAATAGTATGAGGGCAGGAACTTAGAATTGTGGTCTGCAACTGGGATACTGAAACTGGTTCGCAGCCGTAATATTGCATACCGTTATATAATATATATGTTATAGGAATCAAGGAAAATACAATAAGCTATTTATGAGTGTATCAAAATGAAAAAGATGATTGAAGTTAGACATTTGAATAAATTTTTGTACAGGTAAAGATATCATCACAAGAAAATTTATGAATTATTATATAAATTCAAAAACATTCCAATTATGCAATCCTCAGATTTAAAGTCAAGTTTCCATTGACTTCAGAATTGAAAAAGTATACTGCTTTTCTTTACAGTGGAAAAAGTTACTAATATTGTGTGGTACCTTACAGTCTGAACTCGCCTGTGGCAGAATTCAGTAGAGCACTAGATGATTTACTTGAGCAAGAACTTGTCTCTTAATTAACGGTTTATGTAAATGATGGTTTGGTTACTGGACAAAACTGGAATAAACACACTGAATGCTTCAGACCGGTATCTGAAAATCTTAGATGAGGTAGCATGAAACTACATCTACATTTACATACATAGCCCACAATCCACCATATGGTGTGTGGCGGAGGGTACCTCGTACCACAACTAGCATCTTCTCTCCCTGTTCCACTCCCAAACAGAACGAGGGAAAAATGACTGCCCATATGCCTCTGTACGAGCCCTAATCTCTCTTACCTTATCTTTGTTGTCTTTCCGTGAAATATAAGTTGGCGGCAGTAAAACTGTACTGCAGTCAGTCTCAAATGCTGGTTCTCTAAATTTCCTCAGTAGCGATTCACAAAAAGAACACCTCCTTTCCTCCATAGACTCCCACCCGAGTTCCTGAAACATTTCCGTAACACTCGTGTGATCATCAAACCTACCAGTAACAAATCTAGCAGCCCGCCTCTGAATTGCTTCTACGTCCTCCCTCAATCTGACCTGATAGGGATCTCAAACGCTCGAGCAGTACTCAAGAATAGGTCGTATTAGTGTTTTATAAGCAGTCTTCTTTACAGATGAACCACATCTTCCCAAAATTCTACCAATGAACCGAAGACAACTGTCCGCCTTCCCCACAACTGCCATTACATGCCTGTCCCACTTCATATCGCTCTGCAATGCTACGCCCAAATATTAAATCGATGTGACTGTGTCAAGCGATACACTACTAATGGAGTATTCAAACATTATGGGATTCTTTTTCCTATTCATCTGCATTAATTTACATTTATCTATATTTAGAGTTAGCTGCCATTCTTTACACCAATCACAAATCCTGTCCAAGTCATCTTGTATCCTCCTACAGTCACTCAATGACGACACCTTCCCATACACCACAACATCATCAGCAAACAGCCGCACATTGCTATCCACCCATCCAAAAGATCATTTATGTACATAGAAAACAACAGCGGACCTACCACACTTCCCTGGGTCACTCCAGATGATACCATCACCTCCGATGAACACTCACCATCGAGGAAAATGTACTAGGTTCTATTACTTAAGAAGTCTTCGAGCCACTCACATATTTGGGAACCAATCCAATATGCTCGTACCTTAGTTAGGAGTCTGCAGTGGGGTGCCGAGTCAAACACTTTCCGGAAGTCAAGGAATATGGCATCCGTCTGATACCCTTCATCCATGGTTTGCAAGATATCCTGTGAAAAAAGGACGAGTTGCGTTTTGCAGGAGTGATGCTTTCTAAAGCCGTGCTGATGCATGGACAGCAACTTCTCTGTCTCAAGGAAATTCATTATATTTGAACTGATAATATGTTTGAGAATCCTGCAACAAACCAATGTTACGGATAATGGTCTGTAATTTTGAGGATCCGTCCTTCTACCCTTATTACATACAGGCGTCACCTGCGCTTTTATCCAGTCACTTGGGACTTTACGTTGGGCAAGAGATTCGCGATAAATGCAAGCTAAGTAAGGAGTCAATGTAGTAGAGTACTCTCTGTAAAACCGAATTGGAATGCCATCAGGACCTGGCAATTTATTTATTTTCAACCAATTCAGCTGCTTCACAACCCCAGGGATGTCTATCACTATGTCCTCCATACGGGACTCTGTACGAGAACCATATGGCGGTATGTTTGTATGATCCTCCTGCGTGAAAGATTTCTCAAAAGCTAAATTTAAAATTTCAGCTTTCGTTTTGCTGTCTTCCGTTGCCAGGCCAAACTGATCAGTAAGTGACTGGATGGAAGCCTTCGACCCGCTTACCGATTTTATGTAAGACCAGAATTTCCTTGGGTTTTCAGCAAGATCTTTTGCTAAGGTATGACGGTGGTGGTGGTTGTATGCTTCGTGCATTGCTCTTTTTACAGCAGCATGAATCCCTACTAACTTTTGCCTGTTCCATTCTCCTGATCTTTCTTGTGCCGCGAGTGCAACTGTCTTTGCTTCCTGAGCATTCTCCGAATTGCACTGTTAAACCACAGTGGGTCTTTTCCGTCCATAACCCACTTTTTCGGCACATGCTTCTCCAATGCATGATTTACAATGTGTTTAAAATTTGCCCATAATTCTTCCACATCCATCGTACCGGAAGTAAATGTAGTCAATTCATTTACCAAGTGGGATGCTAACAACCGCTTATCTGCTCTTTCTAGTAAGAATACTCTCCTAGCCTTCTTGACTGACTTTTTAACTTTCATAACCATAGTCGTAATGACATCATCATGATCACTAATCCCTATCTCAACACTGACACCGTCGATGTGGTCTGGTCTGTTCATGGCTACCAGATTTAAAATATTTCCATTACGCGTTGGCTGTCGATTTAGCTGCTCGAGACAGTTTTTGGATAATGTGTTCAAAAGTAATTCACATGACGGCTTGTCTGTACCATCTATAAAGAATCCATAGACATCCCAGTCTATACTAGGTAGGTTGAAGTCACCTCTGACTAATATAGCATGATCTGGGACTTCTGTGATACAGAGTGTAGACTCCCTTTGAATGATTCTACAACTGTCGCGGTGGAACCTGGTGGCTGGTAATAATACCCAACAATTAACTTTATTCCTCCTAGCCCTGTTAAACATGTCCAGATAACTTCACAATCACACTCTACTTCAGTCTCAGTAGACACAATATTTTTGTCAACTGCAATGAAGACACCACCTCCTACGGTGTCTAATCTGTCTTTCCGATACACGTTCCAACCCTCACTAAATATTTCAGAACTTCCAATCTCAGGGTTCAGCCAGGTCTCAGTCCCGAGAATAATTTGCACGCCACACGCTTCCTGGAGGGCAGTAAATTCAGGAACTTTATTCCGAACACTCTGAAAATTTACTGCTAATATCTTGATAGCTGAAGTGTCTTTACACTGAGCACGTCCTTCCGAACACTCTGAAAATTTACTGCTAATATCTTGATAGCTGAAGCGTCTTTACACTGAGCGCATCCCGATTTCCCTGCCTGCATGTCGACTGGTGAGTGTTCATCAGGACACCTCGCACTACTGCCTAGCCTAAAAAACCCCCTTGTGCATTTCCTGAATCTAAATAAAATTTTTAGGCCATATTTTTACTAAAAATTGTATTTTGGCAGATCAGAAAAAATTATAGCTATTTCAGATTTTCAGCTCCACACAGCAGAAAACATTTGAAATCTTTTTACAGTCATGCGTAAATAAGTTGCTTAAAAGAAACACGATTTGGATATGGACTAAAGAATGTCAAGAGGCTTTTAAGAATATAAAGAAAAGTAAACAACCACAACTTTTTAACAGACCTGATTTCAGTTTATTTTTGGTCCATGCACTGACAGTAGTAATTTCAACTGGGTGCACAATTATTTCTGGTACAGGAACTTGACTGAGAAATTATACATTGTACAATTGCTTTTGCAAGTAGGACACTTTTAAGCATGAAAAAAATCTTACATGGTTGCAGAAGAAGAATTATTAGCACTTCACTGAGCATTCACAAAATTCAGAACACAGTGTATTTTCTTGGATATAAGGTGAAATTATATTCAGATCAAAAAGCGTTAAGCTATCATCAAGACTTCAGACTTTACTTTAGTATATTCACTAGATAGGTGTGCAATGTACCTACAACAATTTGACCATGAAATCAAATACATTAAATGCTCTGACAACATTGCTGCAGATGATTTGTAAAAGATATCATTAAGAGGAATCAATGAAATTTTTGACCAAGATGAGGAGAAAGAATTTAAAATGAGTTATATGAAAGGTACACATGATGAAAAGTTACTAGGGATGTATGCAACAAAGCTGGGAGAAGCTAGAAACATGAGCCCAACTGGAAATCAGCAAAAAGTGTGAGAAATTAGACAAGTATTCCCAAATATTCAAGGTAACATTTTTTAGAAGATTAGATGATGATTCTGACAGTTGAAAATTATGTAGACCAGAGGAAGATGCAGAGAGATTACTTAAATATATACATGAAAACTATGGTCATTGTGATATTCAGAAATGAATACAAAAATTACTGGAACATGGTTATAATATGACTAAAAAGGTATGAAAAGAATTGTCAACTTGTGATAAGTGTCAGCCAATCAAGGTAAATAATAGGACAAGTGAAATGTAAAACATAAGTCCCGAGAAACATATGAATTTAGCCTCTTTGGGTTTCAATGGAGTTTTGCCAAAAAGTAAATATGGACATTGTTATATTTTTTGTCATGGTAGATGTTTTCCCTAAATTTAATAAGTTGTATCCAGCCACGAAAGCTGCAAGCCAAAACATTATTTCCAAATTTGAAAAAGACTATTTCAATCTCATTGGAAAACCAACATTTATATTACCAGACAAAGACTCATAGTTTTCGTCTAAGTGTTGGCAGTCATTTGTAGAAAGATCTGGAATCAAACATATTTTAATTTCTGTGTACAATCTATCACCAAATCCTGCAGCAAGAGGTACATGCATGAAATTGGTCATTTGTGATGCACATATTGTACTAATATGCATCCACTTGGTATGAACATGTAAGTGATTTTGAAGACATTATGAACAGCTTACAACATCATTCTAATGTATTTTCAGATTCTGAAATTATTTGTCACAAAAAACCTGCACGCACTATTTCTGAATTTGTAGACCTTCCAACATGTAGAATTATTCTATGATGTTTCAGGATTGCAGCTGGATCCTGTTGACTTCTTCCCACAATATTTCAGCTGGTAACCATACAGTCATCTTCAGGTGAGTGTCTGGACACTGAGATTATTTCTTATTTAAAATATGTGACAAGTCAAAACTTAACTGTCAAGTTGAAGAAGTTTTTTAATACCTACATTGGTCCATTCAAAATTCTAGAAACTCCACATCCTAATGCATATCGATTGATGTATCTGTAATGTAGGAAATGTCTTGGGCTTAGAAACAGAACTTCTTTGAAATCATACAAGCTGAAGGATACTGATGATTCATAAGAGTTGAACTTAAGTGAAAAATATTCTTCAGTGGAAAAAAAAGAGCTGAATGTTATGAATTTAATAAATGTTGAAAAACACATTCATTTATTGTTTAACATGTGTGTGTATTACATGATTTTAATTATTTTGTCTCCAGTATGTGAATTTTATTTAAAAATGTACATGGAATCATCAGAGGAACATACTCTCTTAGTATGTTATGTGCTTGGCATGCAAAGGGCCTTGAGCTGTTGTAGCACTGTTTACTTCTTCATTTTGTGTGTTACATCTTATTCCTCTATCTATAAATCTATCAATGTTATCTCTTTTTATTATGCTATCTCTCTTCTATTTGAAAAAAAAAAATGACATGAATGTAATTTCTCTCATGTGAATTACTGTTTGTTTATTAGTCTTTATGAATAATTCAAATATGCTTTCAGTATGACATATTTTGAATCAGTCCAGAATGTGATTAGAAAATGATTTGCTGATCTTTTATCATTGGTATATTTACATCAAGTCCCATGTTCATATCACTTTTATGTGTGTAAGCACATTTATATGTTCATTTTTATATCTTCCATGGATCCAGAATTGAGCTACGGACAAATTCCTACGATAAAGTTTCTTAAGCAACTGTAGGGACATAACTGCTATTGCCCATTCTGTGAATTCACAATGAGATTTTATATTGGTAGGCGGTTACCATCAGATGCTACTCATTTACATTTTTTTAGCCATACCCTCCCATATGTTTACCCTCTTACCTTATAACTGTTACTGCTCTTTCTTTATTCTTCCATTGATGAGGTTAGTTTCAGCAGAACTTCTCCAACAACCAGTTTTCCATCTTTCTTCCCATCCTCATATTTTCAAACATCACACTGCCCTTGTAGCAGTGTCTGAACTATACATTTCTCTTGTGTTTTTGCTGTTCGGTATGATATTTCTTTTGTAGGTAATCAGTTGTAGAATTGTAAAGTTACTCAGATTTGAATGGGCTTTTCTTTGCAAGCAAGGCTAATATTTCATGAATAATATAAAACACATTGTGTAACAAAATGAACACACATACGTATTGCCAATGGCAACCCATCAATTTTTCTATGATTTATTATAATCAGTGCCATCTGTAAGATGGTACTAACTACTTGAGAACAAGTAATGCGGTTAAAAGCTTCTTTTAAGAACTGACAATTTTAAATTTTCATTTTATAATTTGTCTATAAAAACTTGAAAAAAGTTACAATGTCAAACTATAATAATACATCTGTGTGCAGGGTGCTTCCAGAAAGTAAGTGCCTATGACCAGTAAAGAAAACAAAAACATCACTAACAAGGAAATGGTCCAATCCACCATAGTGAAACCTACCCTGAATTCCTTTTTCCACAGCATGAACACACTGATACAGATGCTCTATCAAAAATTTAGCTGTTAAGGTCAATGCAGGTTTTTTTAAAGAATAAAAGAAAGAACAAACTATGCCAAACATGTCTCAAATTATTAATTTTTTGAGTAAGTTTCAGTTCATATTGACAGATAAACTGTTGCAGTTGTATTTGTTACACAAGTTACTAGCAGAGGAAAGAAAATCAAGGCAGTGTATGATGTTACATTACAGATGACTTCCATCAAACAGGAATTTAATTTGTTGACATTAAGTATTTTATAACAATTCCTACAGCACAGTTCTTATGTTAATTTTTGAATAATGTATATTTTACTAACAATGAAACATTTCCTTGTAATTGGCACAAAAATGTGAAGTGTGTATCGGATGATGAAAACAAACACATTTCTTACACCAGGCACACATGACAAAATATTAGCACATTCAGGCACTTCACAGAAATTACTAGTTTTATTTATACGGAACTGGCACTGAATAAGAAATGGTCATGGCCTATATTGTGCGTACTGCGCTGTGTACCAGGCATACTTGGTCAGATTCGTAAAATGTGGTGATGCAAATTGACATTCAGAAATGACTGAAGTTTAAAAATGCTGTTCTGTTGATGAACCTGAAATGACAAAGAGCAACTGGAAATTACATTTTCTGACAATTTTCAGAGAAATGCTTGACACTATTGCAAAACTTTTTTATTGAGAGGCCGAGACGCCCTATTAGTTCTGGGTGGAATCCGAATTATATTAACAGTCCTTTTATGGTTCTCCTGAAGATATTGGTGTTGTTAGTTCAGGCCAAGGGGGCCAACAAAAGCATTGAATTATTTTCTGCAAGTGGTAGGAAGATGTTTTGGATGTAACATTGAAAATTATTCTCTCCCATTTTCGAGATTGTACTGTGTAGATAATATTTTTGTAAGTAAACAGTATTTTTTTGTCCTAATTTGCCTTTATGTTCCTGAAAACAGACAAAAAGCTGCAGGAACAGTAATCCACTAATTTCTGTCATTACTGTGTACAAATGAGTCGTAGCATTCAGTGACTGCACAAGCGACTCTTTTTCTCCTTCAAAGTGATAAAGTGACAAAAGTGTGGTTTGCACACACTACTTACAAGGAAAAATGACTGACTGGCTTTACACACAGTATCTTACAAGAAAACAAGAAATTTTGTTTTCATGTCAGCTACAAATTTCTCTATAGTATTACCTATTAACAACATTTACTTGAGGTAAACTTCATGATTTTGCAACTTTATTTTCATATAATTTCCTGAATCTGTTTGTACAGGTCAAAAAAGCCTGGAAATAGGTAATGTTCATCTAACTTGTAACTCTGAGTGCCCGATCTTGTAGACCTCCCTCAGTAATAGTGCACTGAGTCCCACAAGCATACTAAATTCTTCAAACAGTTTTTCTTACACAATTATACGAGTTTCATTTTGGCGCATATTTCATATTTCTTGCAAATCTTTCTTTCATTTATACAATTCATGTTCAGATTTTACAAAATGAAACCACCTTTGCACACTGCTTAAGTTAAGCATTTTCTTCCCCTTCATTTAACCAAGAAGTTTACAGCCTTTTCTTTGTCACTGGAAGCGATTACTGCACAAGTTCACTTCGGGCTTGGAAGGTAGGCTATTTTTGTTCTGGACTTTAATTAACACAACTATCATCTTTTGAACTACAATTTATGGAATCATTTGAATTATTTACTGTTCCTTTTAATATTTAAATTTCCACCACTTCTAGCGAAATGTCGACATAATTTGAATGAACGTCCAGGAAATTAACTAAATAAACAGGGTGGCTACTCAAACTAGCAAAAAGATTCACTGAGAATTCCAGGTGTGAGGAGGAAGTTGGAAGGCAGTATCAAGGAGCTCCAGATGAATAATGGTGTGGGCGAGGAGGGGAGAGGATGGCATACCAAAACAGTGACTTTTCTTGCCTATCAGCTAAGCTATACAGTTTTTAAACATCGAGCCACCCGAAGTGGCCGTGCGGTTAAAGGCGCTGCAGTCTGGAACCGCAAGACCGCTAAGGTCGCAGGTTCAAATCCTGCCTCGGGCATGGATGTTTGTGATGTCCTTAGGTTAGTTAGGTTTAACTAGTTCTAAGTTGTAGGGGACTAATGACCTCAGCAGTTGAGTCCCATAGTGCTCAGAGCCATTAAACATCGATAACTTGTATGGGATAGTATTCATACAATTAACACAATTTGAAATATTAATTATTTTAAAATTTGTGATTTATAAAACTCAATGAAATTCAATTTCAATGCTAGGTTAAAAACACAATTCCCTGAAATTTTATGAAATTCCTGAAATTCCCTGAGAATGCCAAGGTTTTCCAGGAAAATCATCATCTTGAATAAATAACACATGTGTAGGTCTTGAGGAGAAATAGGTGATGTCGACTGCACACCATGTTCTTCATATTTCAACTTTGAAAAGTTGAAAACATTAATTGGATTACATATTACTGTGAAACTCTGGACCTGCACAAAGACAGACACTGTTAGCAACTACTGCTAACTATTATGAATATTAAATGAGCTGCAGATTTGAGTGAATGGCACCTGTGAACAACTGTGTCTGAGAAACTAATAATGGAACCTGAAATTCGCTCTACAAATTATGATCGCATTGTGATGTGTCATCTGTTCGCCAACGTGCCTTCAACCAAGGCTATGTGCCCACTATATAGAGCATGCATCATCAAAATTTCAGGCCAGGTTTCAACACGTCAGTTTGGACTATTCCATTTTAAGTAAAAAATATTTATTGGAGTATTTACATAGTTTCACTGACTACTTCTCAATATAGTCGCCACCACTGTTGAGGCATTTATCATAACAGTGCACCATCAATTGTATGCCCATGTCACAGGTGTCTGCTGCCACCGTCTGGAACTACAAAGTCACTTTGGTCTGCATCTCAATGTCATTGTGGGGATGTTTTCCTGCTTGAAAATGATTTATGAGTTGCAACAGACAAAAGTCAATTGGAGTGAGTTTGGGGCTGCATGATGCGTGGTTTTATGATGTAGTGATAAGATGATTATGTTGGTGAAGATGAGTGACACGGTGACAAAGCTAGATATAAGCACAATAACTTGTGCTGATGAACGAGTCCATAATTCTGTAAATTTTAGATAAGTGAACATGAGTACTACTTATAAGGTGTAAATGCAGGACACCTCCTGGAATCTCAACCCTCTATACCTACGAGATGGCTTAACATAGCTGCCGAATGGGCTTGTGAGCGACATGGACTGTCAGTGTTTTGCCTAGAGATTCAGTTACATAAAAATAGACCACAAATGTGAATGGTGTGGACAAGTGGCTGTGGGTGATCAAATGTAAATAGTCCATTGAGAGAGAATGCAACAACGTAGGTGGGGAGGGGGGGGGGCGGGAGGGGGGAGGGGGAGAGAGAGGGGGGGGGAGGGAAGGGGGGGGGGGACTGTAGACACAAATCATGTTCTTTTGGTTGTTCAAAGGTTCAGCAAAAACCTGGAATTTGGAGAACCAAATTCTTCCAAGGCATGAAGATTTGTTGTGCATCGATTTCAGGCAAACCACAGCTAACAGAGGTAGTGACTGTTGGCCAGCCAGCTGCATAATATTGCAGTTGGCCACTGCATAATGCTGGAATGGAGTTCTGCAATACTGCAATCTACTGTAGCAGTTGGCTAGATTGCTACATGCTTAGCATAAAGCAGTGTTCCACAGCCAGCTACATGACAGGAACCAAGCTCCTGTCACAACATACTTGGCTAAGTGAAGTAAATATTTCCCCAGTACAATCAATAGCTTCATTCTGCAGGCGCTGGGCATTCATCTGGTGCAGTGACTGCACCAATCATGTCAGATGAGTAGCCAAGCTTCTAGAGCTTCATTGAGTGGCACAATCAACTAGGTGAAGCTCCTGGTTTATGAGAAGCCATCTAACACTGATAGTTCTTGGCCTTGAACTGTTATAGTTGAGTCAAGACCTCTCAGTGGGTGCCATCACCCGACTATCAAGCCAGACTTCCCGAGTCCTGGGTTTGATTTGTAGTGTTTGCTTGCCCCTGACAGCTGCCTCAGGGTGCGGTTAGAGACACCAGTCCAGCTGCGCTGTGGAGTAGATACTTGGCTTGCAATAGTCAAGCCACTGTTATGCAGTCTCAGTATTCCACTGCCTCAGTGAACTCTGTAGCTGCAGCTAGCCACAGCTAGCACCTGGGCTGCAGCTGTCAACCTACTGTATGAGAAACCTTAAATGATGAAGAATGTTTTATTAAACCAGTACTCTTGACTCTACACTCACTGTTATGGGGACCCAAGTGGCCATCCTGCAACACGGGTGTCAGTGCAGCAATCGGTACAAACACGACACTATGATGACTATTTGACACTCGAAGGCACAGCTATCACACTGCCTGACAGTTACTAAAGAACAGAGGCACTGTTGGACATGAATAATCACAGTCAATGATGGACAACATAAAACACAGTGCACAGTAATAGAGGTGGAGTGGCATATTAACAGCGAAACATAGTTCACATTTCACCACATTGTAAAGCAGGATAACAAACATAAATAAAGTTCATGTTTGACAAATGTCAGACACCCAACATACAGGTCAATATTGGACTCAAAGTAAGTAATATACCCTCCCCTGACGCTAATGCACCTGATATTTATGCTGGCTATCAAACTGTTGAGGAGACCTTAAGGGATATTGTTCCACTCCTCTCCCAAGGTGGTTTTCAGTTCTTGCACGCTTTGGGGAGGGGTATACACTGAGATTGACGTTCATAAACAGAATGTCAAGACCTACTGCAACCATAAACAGATGGATACAATCCACAATAATCTCTTAGAATACTGCTACTGTGAAACGGTACCTTGCGCAGAGATACGCGGTAATATGCTGCCGTTCTGCATAATGCCTTGAACATTCTGTGATATATAAGATGTTCCCTCTCTTTCTCTGCACAAACTTGTGACCAGCATCACTTGCACAATGAAGTTGGATTCACCAGAGAACATCACTCTGGACCACTGTTGCTGACCTCATTGATCTCTTCCTCAATGATGGTGTGGTTGAAATGGAATGCATTTAACAGGCTTCCAAGCATACAAACAAATGTTTACGGAAGATACACGTGTACCAGTAGCAGTTGCAAGGTCTGCCGCTACGTGCCTAGGAGTGAGATGTCTGTTTCTTTTTGCCACAAGGGCTAGATATCGATTCTCTTGCAGTGTGGTGGACCATCGATGACTGCCAGCATGCCTCAGCATGGCATTTCCACCTTCAGTAGCCTTTCTTAATCCTAAGATGACACTTTTTGTTGCACCCATTATTGACGTGACACTGACTGGCTTTGAGCTTTCCAACTGTTCGTCCATGAATGCAAGTACTCAAATGATGTCTTGCAGACACATTGCCATACCATATGGGACATCATACTTATCGGTTCTAAAAATCCTTTGTGAAACATTACACTGCGTGAAGTGTTGTCCAATGCATACGAAGTGTTCATGGACAGGATTCGCTGCTAACAACTTATCCTGCACTCTACATTTCCTTTTACTATCATTGCAGGGTGTTCTGCAGCAATTTTCAGTTGTTCCGCAGCAACTGCCAGTTGTTTTTTAGTGTCAGTTGCTCCTTAGCAAGTGTCAAGCACTATACAGTATATACTGAAACTTCCAAGATGAATGTGGTTAAAATTGTTGAAAAATAAAAGTCGGTAGCATTACTTTGGACAAAAATCTAAATCACTTGCTGGCACTCTTCCATTCATGCACCATTTAACCTTCTAGTATACAATATTCAATATTCCTAATATCATTGTCATTAACTTAAACATTAATATAATAGTTTATGTACATAAAGAGGAAAAATTAAAATAAGTCAGGAAACTGTGACTGCATCATCAATTACATAATGAACGGTTCACGAATAGACTAAAATCTTCTACTTAATACTTCCAAGTTTGCCTAAATCTAATAGCTACCTGGAGCAGACAACACAGAACCTAAAATAAGTAGCACATGGGTCTCACTGGCACCTCACCTGGGAAACCATTTGCTGATCTATTGGTAGTATAAAACACGTTCGCATAAAATATAGCATACTGAAGCTTGCATGCTGACAGAACCAAACCCTTATGTATTCTCTCAAGTAAAAGAAATCTGTGGGTCATGGGGGAGTGCTCTATCTGGAGACGCATAAGCTCATCTGTGGCTCATAGGAGTAGTGGTTAAAACAAGTCCACTGGCTTAACCACATGCAGCTTGTTGCCCAGCATTGGTAAATCATTCATTGTCATAACAGCAAGGTGATAACATTTAAGAGGATGGTACATTTTGCAAGTGCAACCTGTGCGGGTATTCCTACTTGCTTTTTCAGTTGCCTCACTTACCTGCAACCTGCAGAAGGACACCTCCATATACATGCTCTGAGGATGAAAAACAGAATCCTGAAGGGTCTTCACTTGCTTGTCTGCTAAGTCTAACAAAGTGAGGAATGTTATAGCTTGAGGGTGGCTGATATCCTCTATTCCCCTTAAGACCACCAATAACTGTGCATCGTAAACAGTATTATCACCTGGTAAACAAATCTTGAGGACACAGCTGGAAAGATGATGTAGCAGGTGATCAAGTCGCGTTGTTTAGACCCTCATGCATATACATAAACATAATTGCTGTGCTCACCTACAATGTGGGGAAAAAACAGTTTTTCAAACAGAACCTAAGATACAGTTCTTCCTGTCATGTCAAGTTCAATGTTAACTCAAACCAATGAACACAGGGTTGTACAGCAGTACTAAAATTAACATTTGGCATACCCAAGTTAAAATGGACTTGTATTTTTTGTATTAAATTATTGTATGCTTAAATCCAAACCCTTTACAAATCATTTCCATGTGTTTATTAGATCTGAGCACCATCTGTAACTACTGGGAAAATTCGAGGCACACTGCACATTTCAATAGTGTCACTTATGGTGCACTCACGGAGGGTCAAGAAAGCCATCTATGCACAATAAGGATAATAATGGTTGAAAGTGAACGTATGTTCTTCACTTGAAGAATGGAAACATTTATTTATAAGTGCTTAAAGTTCTGTAGCTGGAATATCCAGTAATTGCCAAATACAGCAGGAATAATAACTATGTGTCATTACAGAACAGTAGATCACAGAAATCAACATTTCAACAAATAAAGGTTTTGGTGTGTCCATAAAAGACTGTATTAGTCTGGTGAAATCTGTTGATTTCAAGTTAAATAAGTTCTGTGTGTACAGTAACAGGCGATACATACATCAGGCTTAACAATGATGTGGATCTTCTCCTGTCTTTGACTTCTGCTACCAAGTTAATTGTATACAACAACAAAATGTCATTTTTTCCATCATGAAAGACTCATCCATGACAAATTGGGATCGGAGCCTTGATGTTGCCAGCCCTACCACCTTTTATTTTCTTGGAATTTCACTACATCATCATTTATACTAACATATTGATGACAGTAACAGATCACTAATTAGCTTGCACTTCACCAGATTCAAGAACATCAAAGATAATTTATCAGTAAACTCTTCCGGGCTAAGTTGCCGTGGTCGATCTGTAGAACTTCTTCTCCCTGACGTTTTGTTCTCAACTACGGAGAACATCTTCCGAGGTGAGTCGACGACTGGCTGCTAGGAGCTGGGGCCGCCGCTTATATAGAGATCGTAGGGGGCGCCACCACACGTCACATGGCGTCGATGTGCAGCTGTCTCTGGCTATCGTCTGTTCTCTCGATTGCAGGCAATCGATTGTCACGTGATTGATGCAACGTCGACCGCCATATCTTATCCAATTTTAATCCTTCTTCTTTACGATTAAAATTGTATTGATGTTTGTGGATTTCAATTGCCTCTCTATACATACGTGTATAATAGTGCGACGTCCTCGCTAGCACGCTTGTTTCACCAAATTTTATGTCGTGATCTCCATCCTTAAAAACATGTTCCGCTACTGCCGATTTGTCGATATGTCCCAAGCGACAGTTTCTTTTGTGCTCCGTCAACCGCGTATTGATGCTTCTTTTGGTAGTTCCTATGTAAACCCTGCCGCAACTACACGGAATTTTATATACCCCTGGGGTGGCTAGGGGGTGACGAGCATCTTTTGTTGATCTTAGGCATTCACTAATTTTCTTAGTAGGTCTAAAAATGGTCTCTACCTGAAACTTGGCTAGTACTTTTCCAATGCGATCCATGATATTATGGATGAACGGAAGAAATACTTTTCCAGCTGATGGTTGTTGCTGTCTCCTATTTTTAGGGATTTTTCTATTTGGGTGAAGTGCTCGATTAATCTCGTTTTTTGTATAACCATTTTTCGCAAAGGCCATTCGTAAATGATTTAGTTCTTCTTGTAAGTAGCCTGGTTCACAAATATTATTGGCCCTATCCACTAGTGTTTTTATGACCCCCCTCTTTTGCCTAGGGTGGTGGTTTGAGTTCTTATGGAGGTAGCGATCGGTATGTGTACCTTTCCTGTAGACCTTATGGCCTAAGGTCCCATCCGCCCGTTTGATAACTGATACATCCAAGAAGTTAAGTTGTCCATTCTTCTCCTTCTCCATAGTAAATTTAATCTTTGGGTTGATGCTATTTAAGTGTACCAGAAAATCATTCAAGTCTTCTTCCTCATGATTCCATATTACAAAGGTATCATCCACATACCGATACCACTTCGAGGGGCTTTTTTTTTGCAATGCATTGCAGTCGGCCAAAAAAAAAAAAGCCCCTCGAAATGGTATCGGTATGTGGATGATACCTTTGTAATATGGAATCATGAGGAAGAAGACTTGAATGATTTTCTGGTACACTTAAATAGCATCAACCCAAAGATTAAATTTACTATGGAGAAGGAGAAGAATGGACAACTTAACTTCTTGGATGTATCAGTTATCAAACGGGCGGATGGGACCTTAGGCCATAAGGTCTACAGGAAAGGTACACATACCGATCGCTACCTCCATAAGAACTCAAACCACCACCCTAGGCAAAAAAGGGGGGTCATAAAAACACTAGTGGATAGGGCCAATAATATTTGTGAACCAGGCTACTTACAAGAAGAACTAAATCATTTACGAATGGCCTTTGCGAAAAATGGTTATACAAAAAACGAGATTAATCGAGCACTTCACCCAAATAGAAAAATGCCTAAAAATAGGAGACAGCAACAACCATCAGCTGGAAAAGTATTTCTTCCGTTCATCCATAATATCACGGATCGCATTGGAAAAGTACTAGCCAAGTTTCAGGTAGAGACCATTTTTAGACCTACTAAGAAAATTAGTGAATGCCTAAGATCAACAAAAGATGCTCGTCACCCCCTAGCCACCCCAGGGGTACATAAAATTCCGTGTAGTTGCGGCAGGGTTTACATAGGAACTACCAAAAGAAGCATCAATACGCGGTTGACGGAGCACAAAAGAAACTGTCGCTTGGGACATATCGACAAATCGGCAGTAGCGGAACATGTTTTTAAGGATGGAGATCACGACATAAAATTTGGTGAAACAAGCGTGCTAGCGAGGACGTCGCACTATTATACACGTATGTATAGAGAGGCAATTGAAATCCACAAACATCAATACAATTTTAATCGTAAAGAAGAAGGATTAAAATTGGATAAGATATGGCGGTCGACGTTGCATCAATCACGTGACAATCGATTGCCTGCAATTGAGAGAACAGACGATAGCCAGAGACAGCTGCACATCGACGCCATGTGACGTGTGGTGGCGCCCCCTACGATCTCTATATAAGCGGCGGCCCCAGCTCCTAGCAGCCAGTCGTCGACTCACCTCGGAAGATGTTCTCCGTAGTTGAGAACGAAACGTCAGGGAGAAGAAGTTCTACAGATCGACCACGGCAACTTAGCCCGGAAGAGTTTACTGATAAAGACGCCGGCCGTGAAAGCCTACATGGAATGATCAAAGATAATTACTAATCACTAGTTAAATACCAGCTGATATTTGAAATAAATACCGGAGTAAGTATACACTGAGGAGTCCTACATTAAAACTCTCAAGCTATATAAATTATTTTTGCAGAAGATACTTTTTTATTAATTTGTTCCTCTTAAAAATGTATTTGCAATTAGTGAGCACTTTCTCTGATGCAACATCCCTAAGCTAGTCTTTCAAAAGAAAGTCTTGTACATTTTTTTAGTACTACCCTCTGCCTGAAGATTAGGCAATAAAGAATTATTGGTATGTGTATCTTGTCGACCACTGTTCATGAGTCTGGGTATTTTGACATGGGCCTCTCATTATATATATATATTCCTTGCTGTCATTTCTTGTTAACAATATTGGTTTATTCTCAAGAATAAGCAGCTTTCACTCGGTTAATACTCGGCAGAAATCAAACCTGCATTTGGATTGGACTTCCTTAACTCTTGTGCAAAAAGATGTGCAGTATACTGCTGCATCCATTTTCAATAAGCTACCACTCAAATTCAAAAATCTTAGCAGTAATCAATGCGCTTTCAAATCGAAACTGAAGGGTTTCCTCATCGGTCACTCCTTCTATTCTGTCGAGGAGTTCCTAGAAAAATTAAGTTGATTCTTATTGTATTGTTGATTGCATTTAGTTAAACTTATGGACTGACTTTTTTATGGTTCATGAACATTTATTTTTATCTGTTATTACTTTTATGTTGTAATTTCATGTACTGACATGTTCCAAGACCTTGGAGATTTGCTCCTCAATTTGGTCCTACAGAATTTGATGTGTAAATAAAATAAATAAATAAACCCTCTGGTAAACATGACTTGTTCAGAACACAATATTGCTGCTGGTCAACAACTTTGGCAGTACTGGATCCAAACTGAAATGGAAACAGTTTGTGTGACATCAGCCTACCAGAGCCTCTGAAAATGCAGCAATGGTAAGAGCATCCATTCAATAACCTCCATGCTGCTGAGCTTGGGCTTTTGGACCCAAGTAAAAAGTGCAATCGAAAAGCTCTCCGAGTAGTGGTTACAGACTCGCCCTTTGAGGTTAGCTCAAATCAAGGGTATACATTCATTGCCCCTGCACTATTGACCAACTGAAACACACAATTTGACAGGAATTGGATGCCATTCCATATGACATGATGAGCCTAGTGATGGACATCTTGTATAGCATCCCTTGAATTAAAGGGCGCAAAAGCCTGCCCCCCCCCCCCCCCCCCCTCACTCTCTCACTCTCTCTCTCTCTCTCTCTCTTTTGCATTTTTTTCACTAATCTGTATGTCACCTTCATTGCCATCAGGCACAAAATACTCAAATAATTCCAATTTCTGTGAATTTTTTCACTTTTAAAATAATGAACTGAAGAAATGCAATGAAATGTGAAGTTAATGAATTACACTAAATTAAAACATAGGAACAATGTCATACAGTATCTATGAAACAGCCTTTATTACATAGCAAAAATTGACAAGACATTTCAGTAAAAGTGACTCTAAAAATATTTTAAGTTTCTTTTGATGCACATACAACATTTTCATACTAAGGTGACAATACATTTGAAACTGGAGTTTATCATCACATAACTTATGATAAAACGGCATACCGGGAACGTGAATGTAGATACAAAACTGGCAAAAAGTATATGGAGAGTACCATGCTCTGAAGTTCAACACACAATGCAGAAAATACAACATGCACATTTTAGTGTAAATCAACAGTTCTGGAAACATCAATTAACATTGAATTATGACCCTGTTAATACTTGCAATACACAAAGGAACTACACTGGACAATTAGTATGTATGACAATAATAAAATGAAATGGCACATTAATTAGGTAATACTACAGCAATAGCTCACAGCCTTTAAAATAACTGATCGAAGGGAAATGTCATGATGATGAATAGCAAAGGGCATGCAATGTAAAATTTAAATTACATTATACTAAATGAAATGCCACTATATAAATGTTCATATACAATAAAATACAAAATCTAAGACTTTTTAACATCAGAGCCACTTAAATTTATTTATTTTCTCATCTTTCTCAGTTCAATTAAGCTGCAAAACACTGACATTAGTGCATACAATAATTTCACTTAACTGAGCAAATGAGGATATGAGCAAATGAACATGGAAAACAAAAATAATAATAATTATGTGAACTTGAAACTGGAAATATAAATGATCATTCAGTAGCCCTTTGTTTGTTTATAACACAATTATTGTAGAAAATATATCTGCTGTCATAATCATAGCAACATACTTTACTAAAATTACTTTCCATCAATGTTCTTTACCATTAAGATTTCTTTACATACAACAAAGTCACTTCTATGTATGACTGTTAGTAATATATGAACCCCAGAAGGGGTGATAATTCCAAGCAGGAATTCCTCACTGTGTGTGTCACTACCACTGCTTTCTAAAAGTGAAGACTAATGTTTGCATGATATTGTTTAGTTCTATATTTCCTTTCTCACACACCAATCTGTATGACAAGTATTGTAAATCACATCTTAGGAAGGCAGCTAGACTATATTTATGAGCCAACATGAAGTAATATCTCAGCTTACTGCTAATGGACTAGAAAAATGTTCCCTGCACAGATTTCTTATATTGTACATAATATAAATCATAAAAAGAAAATGTTCAACAATACAACTATGCTATGCATTTGGAAATGTTTACATTCTTGGACGGGATGACAATACAGACTACCTCAGTTTTTAACAAAACCTGATCATCATTTCTGATAAGTTTATAACCATACTGTGACTTCAGCATGACCCTGCAACAAAGAAAGACAGTGAAGAATTTATTTCGCACAAAGGTGAGAATGAAAAGAACATGGGAAATTTTTTCTGATGAAACACTGAGAGAGCACCAGTTCATACTTACCAGTATTTTTACCATCACAAAAACATATTTAGGCAAAAATGAACTTTTGTGTAACACACCATCCAGATGGAAGTACACAACAAAGCTATTACACACCTGCCCAGAAGACAAAGCAGAACAAAAAAGAAGAGCTGAAGAGAGATTAAAGAAGCAATAATTACTTACTACCTCTGATTTCACAGAATGCACTATGCAACACTCCTAGTTTTTAACAAAATGTGTAATAATAGCAGATATGGAGAAAAGGAGAGGGGAGGGAGGTGAAAACACACACACACACACACACACACACACACACACACACAGAGAGAGAGAGAGAGATAGAGAGAGAGAGAGAGAGAGAGAGAGAGAGAGAGAGAGAGAGTGAGAGTGAGAGAGGAAACCTTTGTAGTCTGAAAAAGGGAGGTAATGTTGGAAACCGAGAACTAAGTTATAGTGTTTACACTATCTCTCCAGTGACAAGTGGGCACAGTCATGCACTCCATGGTCTAAAGGAAACATGCACAAATGGCTTTTAGAAGCTGCTGAGTGATCATCCAGCTGTGTGCCAGGGCTTTTCTCTTTTTACCGAAAAGAAGACTCCCAAATTATGAAGGTTACCCTATTAGGACTACCAGGGGGGCACCAACTTGTTGCCTCTGATAAAAAAATTAAATATAATGTTTGTCTTACTTTCTTGCTGTTATTCTACATATCCTAAGCAACTGAAATGATTGACATGCTCCATGTGATTACTGTGGCATCATATGTATTACTACTGCACTATCAAATAACAATATTGGTTCATATGGAATGACATCATATCACTTTCCTGAACAAATTTAATAAATATTATCTTCTTTATATAAAAAGGCTCTGTATATCAGACAATGTGATAATGACAAGGTGCAAATGCCTGACGATCCTTTAACTGTAAACAGGCCTGTCAAACTGAGCATCACATATGTTGACTTCATTAAACTGTTCTGGTCTTATAATTGATATGTCCAATATTTACTACATGTCAGGTTATTTCACTTACTACAATGGAAAAAAAACTTTACATTTTGTTAAGAACAGCCTGACATCAACCAATAAAGGCACTCTACCCCTTTACCTCTTCCTCATGCACATCATCTACTGCATCATCCTACATATAATTGAATACTCAAATTGCTGATGTCGTGCACTTTCAGTAAGCTCTTGTTTCCCAATAACATTCCAACAAATCCAAAAATGAATAGCGTTTGGCAAGCTCTATGTTATAATGCACAGTGAATCAACATTAGCATTCACTAGACACTAATCTTTGATGTGAGACCATAACTAAGTAACACTACCATTTGCAAGATAACAGTATCAAGAACCTACTACTAAAAAATTGGCATAATCTGTATCACTTCAAGCTGGGGCGTTACCTTCATAGTCTTGGATGTTATTGAATTTAGCATCTGTTAAAATTCAGGAATATGTAAGAAACATGTACTTTTTTGATTTCTCAACAAAACATAAATAAATAAATAAATAAATCCTGCCCTGAGATACCGGCCTCCAAAGATGACACTGTGAACACTATTTCGAAGACATGAATTTCAGAATTTTTTTTAAAATGATGTATCTCTGTAACAGTTCAAGATATCTAGTTACAGTTCTTTTATTTGAAAGATAATTGCTTTATGATTACAACGGTATCCTCCATTTGGACATATCTGTCAAAGTTATTTTACTGTTGCCTTTTGAATTTTTTTAATAATTTACAGAATTTTTTTTTTTTTTCAAAAATGCCAATCCAGAAAAGTAAGATTTTTTTCTATTGATTAGTACCATGTAGTACTATGTTCTCTGTGAACGAGAGCTTTCATTTTTAAGTTGGACAGGTTTTATTTTTAAAAATAATTTTTTAAATTTTTTAAAGGGTAATGTATGTTTTCACAGAAGTTGTTTGCAACAAATTTCTTTGTTGCAGATATTTCTTACACTTTGCTGTAGTTTCTTTGTCATGGTTGTTCATTGCAAGTTTATGTACTGTAGTTGTTCAGTACTAATTTGTTTAGTGAAGAGGCTTCTAAGACATCTGAGACCATGCAGTGGGTTCTGTGTTTTCATGAGGAATTTACCAGTTAACACAGTTGCAGTGTATGTTGTGAAAAGGACCGTTTGAAAGGTCTTCTGATTGGGGCCACAGGTGAGTGAAGTGTGCTGACTATTTCTATATCCATAAAAGAGTGATATATAAGACAAACAAACAAAATTGGAAATAAGTGTTCTCATTTGAAGCCTCTGTTTTAAGATGAAGATGTTTCCACTGACGACTTTTTGTGTTCTAAATGTTTTGACAGAATAATGACTTTTTGTGTTCTAAACATTTTGACAGAACAACAACAATGATAGTATCTGAACAAGGTAAAGCCTCCCATGGTGCAAACTTTGTATCAATAGAGGAAGAATTAAATACCCTGAATTAGTCAACTACGAGGTAGGTGTTAGTACTGTTAAGAAACTGTGGTCAGAGAAGTCGAGCCATAAGCTCTATGCATCAAGAAAGTGCAGAGAAATTACTAAAGCTATGGATGAATACACTACAGCAAAACTGACCACACTCTTCAATGTAGAAATTCCATATTCAGAAGAAAATGAACCAAAGCACTCTTGCACCTCTTGCCAGGATTTTTTCACAAATATCGATTCAGCTGTTGAATATTGTGCATCCTACAGCGAAAAGGTGCAAGTTTTAACTATTATTCCAGAGACATTTTCAAAGCTACACAATTTTGAACCACGTCCCGTCAGTATAAAAGTACATGGTAGACAAATCAAGAAATGTGAGGTCTGTAAAAGGAGTCTTTGGAAGACCAGAGCCCTATTACGGTCATCCTGTAGAAGCAGCTCAAGTTCAAATGGTGCAGACATTTTATCTAGAAGATAAATGGGACTGTTCCTGCCAGTGTGCCAACAAAAAGACACTATAACTGTAACAGATGAAGGTCAAAAAGTTGTGAAAGAGAAGAAGTTCATGACTCGCAGTATTAAAGAGACTTTTGCTATTTATAAGAGCAACTATACAACTTCACATATTGGAAGATCAAAATTTTATGCACTACGACCTAAGTGGGTAGTTACGCACGCACCTAGAGATGTCTGTTTATGTGCGTACTGCGTGAATTTTGAACTTTGTGTGGTAACATTGAAGAACTTACTGGAACACATGACATAAGACAGCTAGGTTGGGTGTGTGAAGTCATTAGCAGTCTGTGACGTAAAGTGAGAGACTTGTTTGTTTCAAGAATGTGGTGACTGCCCTGGAAAGGGAGGACGGTCTTTACAGACACTAGGCCTGGAAGATGTAGCAGATATCTTTGCAGAAATTACATATGCGACATGGGAGGAAAATAAACAAATTAAGAAAATTGTTGCCTTTGACAGTTTCATTGATGAACTTGGAAAATGGCCAGTGAAAGCAGTAACACACCAGCATCTTACAAAATTGCAACAACAACACATTGCAGAAATGATTCAAATGACTCTAAGCACTATGGGACTTAACATCTGAGGTCATCAGTCCCATAGACTTAGAACTTATTAAACCTAACTAACCTACGGACATCACACACATCCATGCCTGAGACAGGATTCGAACCTGCGACCGTAGCAGCAGCGTGGTTCCGGACTGAAGCGCCTAGAACCGCTCGGTCACAGCGGGCAGCACATTGTACAAGTGAAAGGGTTTATACAGGCTGAAGAACTATGTTTAGTGCTTCACTGTGATTTTGCTGAGAACCTGTCTGTAATTCCCCCACAAGAAGTACAAGTGTATCATTGGAGTGATGATCAGGTTTCAGTTTTTACAGGATTGACATATTTTCAAAACAAGACCACAAGTGTTTGCAGTTATAAGTGATGACACAGGACATGACTGAGACATGCTTTGCTAGCAACGCACAAAATTCTTCAACTGCAAACAGGAGCAGAGAAGATTAACATTATTTCTGATGGTGTTCCTAGTCATTTTTAAAAATCGTTACCAGCTGTTTGAATTGAGTAAGTTGCTTGTGCCAACTGACTGGGTATACAGTGTTACTGGTCACAGGAAGGGACTTTGTGGTGGTGCAGGAGGCCTACTGATGCACCATGGTACAAAATATAATCTTTCCAGGCCAAATATGGCTGTGAATCAGAATGCTGAGGATTTTATGAGAGTCGTGAAATCTTACACATCCACAGACCTCATTCTTTTGTTCAAAGACGAAATCGAAGAATTCTGTGAGCAGTAAAACGAAGAATCGTCCAAACTACTCCTGTGAAAGGAATTCAGAAGACACATTTTTGGGCCCAAATTGATCGTGAATTCATATTGCACGCACTTTAAAGAACACGAAAAATGAAATTTAATTTGTTCGGCCAACACCTCAGAAACAGCAGGATAATATTCAGATTCACAACCTGAGAAGGGGAATGTTGGTGACATGTGTGTATGATTGTGAATGGTGGATTGCAGATATTATATACACCAGTTATGAGTTAAACGAAACTGTAGTGAAAGTAATGCTACCACATGGACCAGCTGCTGGATATAGGTTTCTAGCTGAAGGACAGAAACAACGCCATCAGGGCTCACTTCCTGTTCACAATGGTTGGTTGGTTTGTGGGATTAAAGTAACCAGACTGCGATGATCATCAGTCCCTTGTTCACAATGTTTTGAAGATTGTTAAGTGCTCCAGTTCCTACTGGTTCAACAGTAAGGCGTCACTCTATATTAAAGGAAGACACTGAAACAGTGGAACACCTTTTTACTTCATTGACTGGATAATTTAGGTACAAAACAAAGTGCACAGAAGTTGTTTAAATTGAAATCTTTAAGTCTTTTGACCTTTCACATACATTTTAGAACTGTTTAAAATGCTTGAAAAATGAGTCTCTTGCTCATCTCTCAAAACTAAAATTATGTTAAGGTTAAGTTTTGATTTTTATGAGCCTGTTATGTGATAATATGGTAATAAAATAGGTTTTACGTATGGCAAAAATTTCAATTGTTTATAAAACCTGTTCAACCTAAAAGTGGAAACTCTCCCTTTCAGAGAATGTAGAACTATATGGTACTAATCAACAGAAAAAACATCAAAATTTTATGGACTGGCATTTTTGAAAAAAAAAAATAAATAAATAAATAAATAAAAAAATAAAAAAATCCATAAATTATAAAAAAAGTTCAGAATGCTATTGTAAAAGAACTTCAACAGATAAGGCCAAATGGAGAATTTTTTTGTAATCATAAAGCAATTATATTACAAATAAAAAAACCAACAAAATATCTACAACTGTTCCAGAAATACAGCACTTGAAATTTTTTTCCAAAATTCACTTCTTCACATTGGTATGCGCAGTGGTCATCTTTGGAGGGCTGTATCTCGGAGCAGAAATTTTTTTGGAGAACACAGAAAAATACTTGTTCCTTACTTAGTCCTTCATTTTAACATACGGTAAATTCAATAACATCCGAGACCATGAAGATAAGACTTTTTCCTAGCCTGCCTAAAATGATATGGACTATGCCACCAATGACTTATGATGTCAACACAACTGCAAAAAATTAAATGTCTCACCTGACGATGGCATAATTTCTCGTAGTTCTCTGGTTGAAGCTTCAATCATAGCAGTCACACGCTCACGTTGCCTATCCAATGGTGACACAGGGCCACTGGTTTTTCCATCTTTATGGCGATGATTGCTATCAATTTCACTGGTAACCTGTATCACATTTTTCAAAAAAGTTAAACAACAATACTTTGCATAATCTTCCATATTCACAATATTCAAATGCTATTATTACAGCAATGCTTTATAAAAGGAGAGTAACTTTGAAGTTCATTAGTGATGCAAGTCAATAATCATTAACTGGAATCTCAAATTTAAAAAATTGTGTTCCTTAAATTTGCACATATTTTCATTACAATACTAGTACATAAGACAGTACAATCAAATAGCCAGGACAGTAGTTTTTCAGTGCCTAAAGAGAGTACGGGCTGGGAGAGAAGACAACAAACAAAATACACAAATATTTTACAGTGAAAGGAAAATGAAATTAATTCAGAATCCCAGCACAAGACAACCATTATATTCAAGAAAAAGTGAGAAAAGACAGTTCAACATCAAAAGGTGGTGTACTGAGAACATGCTGTATTAGACTGTTATCACTGACTAGAGAGGAATAACAGCTCACATAGAACAAACACTGTTTACAATACTAATTATGATGAAGACAACAAAGAGACATAGAAGGATTTTGGTGTTACAAAAAAATATAAATAGCCATGTGAAAGACAGCTAAAATAGTAGGGTATAATTGTTGGTATTAATTGCAATATTGACAAAGAATGTTTCCTCAATTCCATTTTACTACTTCTCTTTTTTTCAACTTCCTTGATTCAGTGGAATGTTGTGTATGTTTTATGCATAAGAAATGCTGTTGTACATTTAAAAGATGTGTGCACTACAAAAGGCAAGAACAGATAATGCTTTTAATGTATTATGTGCACGCAAAGACACACAAGTTATTATCTTATTGTAATTAAGATCTAATATCACTGGGGCGTTACCTTGAACAAATCTTCAAGGCCCATTTCACGAACAACTTTTTCACTTCGGGGCTGTAGGGCAGCAGGATCAAGTGATAACAATTCTTGTACAGCTGCTTTGAATGTTACAAGGCAATAGCTGTTGAATAAAACCAATGTGTAAAGAAATTAACAAGCCAAGACTAAAACAATAGAAGCACCAAGCACTCAAAACTAGTACATACAACGGTAGACCTTCAATAATACCTGACAAAATACTTATAAATCAGCAAATTTATCACTTGCCATCTAACAAAATGATCTGTATTACTGCTGTTTACAGAGCTAGAAAACCCTTGTTTCTGAAATGAGGAGCTAGGAGTTTTAAGGAAGTAAAAAATTCTGGGGCTCAAAATACTCAATAGTACAAAGGCACAAGGAGTAATATTTCTTTGTTTAAAAGATTTAATGTAGTACCTGCTTGACACTCCAATTTCTTCTGCAGAACAAGTGTTTAATTGTAATAAACAAAACATTTTTTGGAATCCTTCATGTGCATATAAAATTAAAGGGAAAAGTCAATATTAAAATGCCATCAATGGAAATTCCTGTTAATTGTTTCCTTCTTTCACATAACCTGTAATTTATTACTGGACCATTTGTACTGATATACTTCTGTGACTGAACGTGTTTTAATCTAAGGCAATAAAGGAAAAATAATAGTGAACACACCTCTCCTGCTCACACTTAACTGCTTGTTTGTGATATTTTGGCAAAAACAAAAACCATTAGGTTGTCTCAGCCACCATACTGACTGGACATGGCCTTCTGCAATTTCTTTCTATTCCTGAAGCTGAAGGAACCATAAAAGGACATCATTTTGCCACCATTAATGAGAGAAAAACAGAATCACTGAAGGTGCTGAACACAGTAATGAAACGAGTTCCAGGTGTGCTTCCAAGATTTTTCCAATCACTTGCACTAGTGTATTATATCTGAAGGGGACCAGGAATTTGAAGGGGACAAAGTTGATGCTAATGAATAAATAAAGATTCTTTAAGAAAAACAGAAATTCCCATTAATTTTTTATCACATCTCATATGGTGCTGTTCACAATTATTTTGGGTCATGAATGAAGAAAGTGTTCTTGCCTTATCTTCAACTGCATATATTCAAAACAGAAATAACTTCAGGCGAGCTTCTGGGAAGATTATTGGAAACTTTGCTATTCATGTTGTATATTAATGACCTAGCAGGCAATATTAACCTCAGACTTTTTGCAGATCATGATGCTATCCATAATGAAGTAGTACATGTCGAAAGCTGCACAAATATTCAAGCTGATCTTGATAAGATTTAAAAGTGATCCAAAGTTTGTCAAATTGCTTTAAATTTTCAGAAGTCTAAAACTGTGCACTTTACATAATGAAAAAAATGTAATATCCTTTGATTAAAACGTCAATGAGAAACAGTTGGAATAAGTGAATGCATACAAATATAAGTGAGTAACAGTTTGTATGAATATGAACTGGTTATAGATAAAGCCATTGGTACACTCACTTCATTGGCAGAGTAACGGGAAAATGTAGTCAGCACATAAAGGACACTGTTTACAGAACACTTCAGTGTCTGATCTTAGATGTTGGCTCATGTGTGTGGGACCAGTACCAAACAGGACTAGCAGGGGTTATAGAATATTTCAAAGAAGGGCAGCATGAATATTCACAAATTTCTCTGGGTTATGGGAGAGCATCATAGAAATTCTGAAAAACATGATTTGTCTCATACTTGAAGACAGGCGTCAATTATCCCATGAAAGTCAAGCAATGGCAGATCCACGATGGAACGTAACAATATTATGAAAATGAAAGTTGCTACTCACCTTATAGCGGAGATGCTGAGTCGCAGGGTGGTGTGGTTTCAGTTGCCTGAGACTGTGGTTGTGTGTGTGTGTGTGTGTGTGTGTGTGTGTGTGTGTGTGTGTGTGTGTGTGTGTCTGTTGTTGAAGAAGGCCTTAATGGCATAAAGCTTTATTTATTTGTGACAGTCTTTTTGTTGTTCCTATCTGTGACTCAGCATCTCCGTCATATGGTGAGTAGCAACAGCGTTGGACGACGATTTAAGTGTGAAGTAGATACCCAAACTTCGACTTGTTAATGTCCCTGGGGGAAATATGACTCTGCCCAGGTCCCATGAATCTGAGATTAACTTTTCTTGTGCACTGGCAGATCAGTAGTTCTCTTTAAAATTTTTTTGAAAGTCTACCCACTGCAAATCAGTCACCACTTCACTAGTTAACACAACATTAGGTGAAGTTACCCTTTTGTCTACTTTATCCTGGATAAGCTTGAATTCTTTCCACAGGTCATTTATACCTTTCCTGGCATCATTAAGTTCAGAAGGTAAAATAGGAGATACGTTTCTGGATGTTAATCTCTCGGTAACTTTTCGATCTGTAATTTCTTCAACCTGTTCCTTCAAACCACTTATATTTATGATATCAGAGTTTGCTAATTTATCTTTGAAGTTCCTTTCCACATTATCTACTTGTGTATTAACATCTGTAATTTGCGAATGAATTATTGTCATTAAATTATCCTGTTTATCGACACTCTCTTTCAAAGTACTCCACCCTTGCTTTACAGCATTAAATTTAACATTACACACATTTTCAAAGGATCCTAACTTTTCATTAAGCTCTGATTCTACTCTATTATATTTGTCTTCAATATTCAATTCTAACCTTTTTGTCAAACCCTGAAAATTATCATTCTGTTTCTGACTAAAGTCAGTAAACATTTGATTTACATGAATGGTCAAGGAACTCGTCAAATCATTCTTTAAATCTAATTTTAAATTCTCTACCTTACTATTTAAGGCATTAAATTCAGTCTTTAAAGCATTAATGCCTTTGCATAGATTACTAAATTCTTTACTTTGTGAGTCAACTTTGGTATTTAACAAACTTATATTTGCCGCTTGACTACTTAAGGTTTTACTCTGGTTATTTAATTGAGAATGTACTGAGTCTAGGTTTTCACTTAGAGTTACATTTTGAGTTTTGACTAAATTTACTAACTCAGACCAGTCAGGCACTTCCTTACTAACTTTCATAGCCATAGCTGGTTCTTGAGTTTCCTCGACTTGTCGTATGTTATCCATATTCTTGCAAGCTTTTGATCTTTTAAGCATGTTGTTGTTTTGGTCTTCAGTCCAGAGACTGGTTTGATGCAGCTCTCCATGCTACTCTATCCTGTGCAAGCTTCTTCATCTCCCAGTACCTACTGCAACCTGCATCCTTCTGAATCTGTTTAGTGTATTCATCTCTTGGTCTCCCTCTATGATTTTTACCATGCGTGCTGCCCTCCAATATTAAATTGATCCCTTTATGCCTCAGAATACGTCCTACCAACCATCCCTTCTTCTAGTCAAATTGTGCCACAGATTTTCTTCTCTCCAATTCTATTCAATACCTCCTCATTAGTTATGTGATCTATCCATCTAATCTTCAGCATCCTTCTGTAGCACCACATTTCGAAAGCTTCTATTCTCTTTTTGTCTAAACTATTTATCATCCACGTTTCACTTCCATACATGGCTACACTCCATACAAATGCTTTCAGAAACGACTTCCTGACACTTAAATCTATACTCGATGTTAACAAATTTCTCTTCTTCAGAAATGCTTTCCTTGCCATTGTCAGTCTACATTTTATATCCTCTCTACTTCGACCATCATCAGTTATTTTGCTCCCCAAATAGCAAAACTCATTTACTTCTTTAAGCGTCTCATTTCCTAATCTAATTCCCCCAGCATCGCCCGATTTAATTCGATTACCGTATTTACTCGAATCTAAGCCGCACCTGAAAAATGAGACTCGAAATCAAGGAAAAAAAAAAATTCCCGAATCTAAGCCGCACCTGAAATTTGAGACTCGAAATTCAAGGGGAGAGAAAAGTTTTAGGCCGCACCTCCAAATCGAAAGAAAGTTGGTCCATTGTAATATGAGACACAATTTAGGTCGGATGAATGACGATACAGCTACAGTAGTTTGGTTCGAGTTGTAAGCTTAGCAGTTAAGCTTTACCAGGTAGCCATTGCTATGCGTCAGGCGCCTCGTCCGTATTTATACGGGTACCCTTCCTTTTTCACGTGCTTCGATTGGTTTGAATCGATTGCTTATTCTGCTTTGATCTGATAAGTGCCGTTCTCTTTGTTATACGTGTTTACGTCACTCTAAGCTGAAAATGCATTACTGTACTGTGTCATGCATTGTTTGTCGCATTCTGATAATGTGTGTTTACGACCTGTCACCGCTCGCGGCATGGCTTGCTTTTGTGCACGCTACCGCTGCTTACAATAAAAAAAAGAGAGGAATTGTCTCATTAGCGAAACAATGGCAAGAGACAGGTATTTGTTGTTACTTACACTGCTGTTTTCTTTGATAATGATCAACATGAACCAAATAATAGACTGCGAATGATAGATATTCTGAACGAGAATTTACCTAAAATTTTTCTCCGTTTGAAAATCTTTGCACACGCCTCTTTTGTACATTACATTCTGCACAGAAATTAGAGTCAGCTTAGATTTAAAAATCTCGTCAATTGCCGTGCTTCATTTCTGACTATCACCATTAGACATAATAATAATACGAATATAAACATGACATGATATGTATATTCTTCCGCGTTTTGCTGTTGTCTCACACTAGTTTTGTAGTTTATTAGGCAGACAGGATTTAAATGAGATAGCAGCAAACACGAAAGAATACATGGCAACATGTTTATATTCATATTATTCTTATGGTGAAGAGAATACTGCATGTGATTCACGATTCTTAAAAGTTCCTATTAGTAACCATCTCTTTTCACAGGTAGGAAAAAATTCAGAACGTAGCGTTGGCCATATAGATAAACATCCCAAACAGTCTTGCCAGTCGGATTTTCGTAGTACATTGAAATGCTGCTATATTCGAAGATGAACAACACGAAATTTGTATTTACTTTGTTGGATAATGTATGAAAATGCAGTGGTAGAAACTCGGGGCGGAGAAAAAAGCTCGTCTTCGACCTTTTTTTTTAATTTATTTACTGACGCAGAGGTTTTGGCGCCAGTATTTATCTTTGTGCCTGGAAAGCATGTCTGTGTAGCGCTACATATATTCGACTGCAAAAGTTAGTTGTGGCAGCACCTACCAACATTTTTCAGAACTTCCGCTTACTTTGCACTCGATTCTAAGCCGCAGGCAGTTTATGGATCACAAAAACCGGAAAAAAAGTGCGGCTTAGATTAGAGTAAATACGGTACATTCCATTATCCTCATTTTGCTTTTGTTGATGTTCATCTTATATCCTCCTTTCAAGACACTGTCCATTCCGTTCAGTTGCTCTTCCAGGTCCTTTGCTGTCTCTGACAGAATTACAATGTCATCAGTGAACCTCAAAGTTTTTATTTCTTTTCCATGGATTTTAATTCCTAATCTGAATTTTTATTTTGTTTCCTTTACTGCTTGCATTTAACTAATTTTAAGTATGGTAACTACACTAATAAAGTTCACTGGACAGTTTGTACTACTTTGCACTAAAACAATAAAGTGTGAGTGTGTGTGTCTGTCACCTATTTTCGCTGAAGGCGTTGTTGGCCAAAAGCTTATTTGTTTGCCTATCTGCGACTCAGTATCTTCTACATATGGTGAGTAGCAACTTTCCTTTTCATAATATTGTCACACTGCACTGACACTCTCAAAGTTAGTGGAAGATGAAGTTCTACAGAATTGGTAAAAAAAAAAAAAAAGCTAATGTTTCTGTACACGGGACAGAAGAATTTTTCCCCATAGGAGACTCCTTACTTTAAAATATAGTTGTGCCAAATTTAAAAGTTGATGTGCATTCAGGCATTAGGCTGGATCAACTAAACAACTATTTAAAAAACATTGCTACTACCCAAAACGATGTTAAAGTAAAATCACATTTCAAGGGCGTATTCATGCATGTTGGTACACACTCTGTTCAACACATCAGTGAAGCCGAAATCATTACTGAATCTCAAAACTTGATTTGTACTGCCAAATCTTTGTGTATCAACTCAAGACTGGTAGTAAGTGGTATTTTGCAGTGGAGATCGGTAAGTGACTCTTACATAAATAAGATAAACAATGGAATTAGAGATCAGTGTGATAAGCTCGGCGTGGTATTTATAAACTGAAACAAATTTATAAGTAACAAATGTCTGGGTATAGATGGTGTACATCTAAATAGGCTAGGCTCAGTGACTCTGAATAAAATGTTTTTGGGTGTTTGCAAAATCATCAATAATCAGGGAAACTGATAAAGTGTGGAAGGGATGTTAATGCAAAAGAATAATCTTAAAATTTAAAAAAATATAGATATATTCTAACAAATGATTTACTTAAAAGCATTCAAAACAGCGATAAACATTTTCTAATGCATTGGAATACAAACAGTATAGCCTCAGATTTTTGTAACCCAAGTTATTCTAAAATCAATGGACTTCAAGTTTTACTTTCAGAATGTTCAAATATAAAAATTGTACGTTTAAATGAACATTGGCTGACAACAGATAGTATATGGATTCCAAACAAAATTCAATATTTTACAATTGCCAGTAGTTTTTGTAGAGGTAACAGATCTCGTGGGGGCTGCTGCATCCTCTAAATGACTCAATAAATTTTAAAGAGGGAACTGAGTTCAATTGTTTGAAAGAGGAAGCTAATTTTGGAAGTTTTGCTGTGGGGCTAATTGATTTAAATACTATTATTGTATCTCTGTATAAAATTCCTGGAAGTGCTCTAACAAAATTCTTTTTATCCAAATTTCAATGTTTATTAGAAAGACTCCAGAAAGAAAAAAAAACTATAATTGCAGCAGGTTTTAATACAAATGTATTAAATAATGACACTGTACATTTTTGTGACTTAATTCAGAAACATGCTTCTAATTTAAATTTCATTGAATGTACTAGAAGAGATAGCCACTCTGAAACATATATTGACAATATTCTGACAAATCATCAGTTTTGAGGATGGAAGTAAATTCTGTTTAGATTTAGGCATATTGGATCATTCAGCACTGCTCATACAGCTTCCAAAAATATGGAAAGCAAAATATGTGAAAACATGTTTTAAAAGGAACTCTAGCAAAGAGAAAGTAAATATATTTTCTAACAAACTAAGAACTATAAACTGGCCTCTAGGTAACAGTGTGTCAAGTGAAAAAAAAAATTAAAAACATTCCTAAACTGTTTCCGAGATGTTTTCAATGAAACTTTTCCTCATCATGCCTGGTGACAAAGAGTGGCTGATAAAATAAGTTGGAATACGCCATGAATAAAAGTTTCTGGTGCCAGGAAAAGACAGCTTCACAAGGAGTTAAAACATAACAAAAATGCTGACTTTGTGGGGTATTTAAAGAGAGATAAGAATACATTCAAATAAGTTGTACAGGCAGCAAAAAAATTGGGTGACAATATGCATACCAGTAAATATGTGTGATGACAAATCTGAATTGGGAGTAAAGAACAAGTGCCAAGAAACTGTCCAAATTAAAATTAAAAATGATATAATTATAGATCCCTTCCAAATGTCAAACTGTTTCAATGATGTTTCATAAATGTAGCAAAATCAGAAGCAGATATCACAGCTCACCGGGACAAGGTAGATGTCAACTTTGTAAATATAAAACAAAAATGCAAGCCTTAATACATTCAAAAGAATTAGCCCAAAAGATGTAGAAGATATTATAGCGTCTTTAAAAAACAAGAAATCAGCTGGGTGAGATGAAATTCCTAACACTGTAGTCAACGCCGTTTATAACATCATTTCTCATCCATTGGCTAAAATTATTAATCAGTCATCTGAAGAAGGATATTTCCCGGATGTGTTAAAATATGCAGAAATAAGACCATTGTTCAAGAAAGGCTCACCAGATGACATGGGAAATTACCACCCTATTTCCCTGCTGCCAGTTTTTGGTAAGGTGATAGAAAGAAACAAATTCATGATACTGTGGAAAATATAATGGGAAACCTAGAATTAGGGTTTCAGCAAAATGGATTAAAACTCAATGTCACAAAAACACAATTAGTGAAGTTCAGTGCTAAAACATTATCAGCATCTCCCATAAAAATAGTGCATGACAATCAGGAAATGACTGAAGCATGTTTTGTAAAATTTCTAGGTCTAAATCTTGACAAAAATTTTAACTGGAAGGCACATGTAGACTTCTTAGCAAACAAACTAAACAGTCTAGCTTATGCAATCAATATCTTATCTGGTTCCACCCTTATGGAGACCAGAAAGGTAATCTACCACAGCTACTTTGAAACTATAATTCGATACAAAATAATTTTCTGGGGAAACTCTATGAACAGCCTGAGGTTGGTTACGCTTCAAAAGAGAATAAAAAAAAACCATGTGTTTAGTCCAAAAAAGAACACTGTGTCACCCATTATTCAAAAAATTAAAAATACTAACCATTCCTTCCCCAAACATCTACAAAATTTTTATTTTCATATATAAAAATCAAACCTCACCTGACAATTTTTATTTCAACCACAATTACAGTACTCATCACAGACAGAGTTTCAAACTTCCCTCCCATTATTTAAAACTTTACACTCAAACACCACTGTACACAGGATTACAAATTTACAATAAATTAAATAACACAAATCTGTTAAATAGGGAGTTTGACCCACTAAAAAGATTGTTATTTAATACACTAGTGGAAAAATGTTATTATTCAACTGAATAATTCATGCAGGACAGTTTGGTGATTTGAGAGGAAAAAAAAACAATAAAGAAACAATAAAGATTATGTATTGTATAATAAATTGTTAATATATTGTATAAACTGTATTGCAAGCTGCAAAATGACCATAAGTGTTATAAATGTTCTTGTTAAGTTGTTTATGTCTACAAAATCAGAGACACCTGCTTAAATATTTAATATTTTTGATGTGTCTCCAGTACAAAAATCTTTGATTTGTAACTGTACATTAGGAGATGAATAAACTACATTCTATAATCCGTTGAAGTTTTGGCATGATATCCATAAATTATATTTATTCTTCTAATATTTTAGCTGTACTGTATACCTTTCTGATATGTTCAGGCTAAGCTGACAGACTAATGCTGCAGCACTCACTCTGTCCTTTTAAAACTGCAAACGCACCACTGTGCATGCGGCCAGAGACACCCAAATGCCAGAGATGATGATCAGTGGCAAAGAAAGTAGTGTAAATAGGACTTGTTGCTACACAATCGATCCATGCTGGGATATCATTGTAGCATTATGAGCTGCATTGTGGTAACTTCTTTGCAAGTCTGTTACAGAAAACGCCAGATTCCATCATTTGTCAAAGTTGAAAATGCTTTCTCTATTAATTACATTCTTTGACAAAAAAATTTAAAGTGCTTCTTTTACTACTGAGTCCCAAAATATGAAGTCAATGCTAAAATTACATTTTCATAACGCACAGAGTGACCAGTGTTGGTCAAAGAAATAGATTTTACATAGAGAGGCTGTGACATGTTGTTCAGCACTCCCTGTGGTACCACACTGTACTATTACCTGCCATGCTTTTGGAAGTCATTACGTATGAGTGACAAAAATGAGGATGTATTGTCGCATGCGGCTGGCGTTTGGAAATCAGTCCCATGGCGTCAATTGCTTGCTGTGTGGTGTGATCTTTGTCTTGACCACCAAACTTGTGAAAGTGTTGTTAAGGATTCAATGGCAGCTAAATATTTGTGACAAACAAGACCGTAATTATGATTGCTGCTCATATTACTAGCAGAAATTCAAGCTGTGCTCTCAGATTCCTTCCCAATCACACTTTTGGAAATTGCTACATATTCGGAAATAAGCAGCCAAGCATTTGTGACCTGCAAGAATATAAATGTTATTGCTGCTCATTTCACTCACAGCAATTAGATTAGATTCCTGCCGAACTGTACCCATCGATATTGCAAAATATTCTGGGAAAAAAAGGTCAAATATTTGTGACAAGAAAGACTATAAATGTCATTGCTCACCGTTTCACTTGCAACAGTACTGTCTTTTCTTTTTTAATCTCAACGATGTTACAAAATCAAAGAAACTCATTCCTGATAGGGCATGCTCCTGTGTGCAGATAACAACGAATGTTACAGAATATAATTATGTTACATGAATAAGATGATCCCAGTGTGTTACAAATGCGAAGATGAGAAAAAAAAGGACAGAGAGAGAAAATGACCAGGAAACAAACGTACTTCCTTCGACTCCTCTATTGCATGTCTGTAACAGCAGCTTCAGCTTCACAGCGTTCAGTTACAGATCCAAAAATTATTATTGTTCCTCTTAGAATCTGCCAAGGACTTTACAGCTGATGTATCGTTGACAGACACTCAATTATAAGAAACTGTACCTAGGGTGATGTGATTGTGATAAATTTTCAATGCACTGTTGCCCTGAAATGGGGTACTGCCATAACATGCAAGTTATCATATGGAAACAATGAAATACAATGAATTCTCTAAAAATGAACACGCATTGGTTGTCAGATGATCAATTTCCAATTTCAGATGAACACCAGTCGAAAGCAGTTATGGCCTCTTCATTTTAGTCACTTGCCTTTCTATGGTTGTTTTAAAAGCGAGATAGTAGATGTGCAAACTAGTAAGATATGTAATTGCTGAACTTCTTTTTGAAATTATGCCTAAAATTTGTACAGTGTATAACTACATGCACAAGAGTGTGCAATGTTTAAAAATATTATCTGTTGGTGGTTTTCGTCATTTGCGTTATACATTAGCAAAGGAAGAATTTTCCCATATTTAACTTCCCATGAATATGTGAATATAATATTTTAGGTTATGTTTCATAATTTCCTTACACACTGTCAGGTACCATGCCTCTGTTCTGACTTAGAAAAACATGGCGGAGACTTGTTCAATTTGTGTCACTCTGATTGCGGTGTTGCGTCTTTAACGTATTCTGTCTCTTTGGTGCTGATGCACTGATCTGGTACAGCTGATGTAGGGGGCTGTACAATCCAGGTGTACCTATGGTGTCCCAAGCATCTTTTGTGGAGTGTATGAGTCATTCGTCTGATATATGAAAGGCTACAGTCATAGGAGATCTTGTAAACCGTAGGCTTGCAGTGGATCAAGTCATCTTTGACAGAATCTAAAACTGCTTCTGTCTTCACTTTGCACTTGGTGAGGAGCCATCCTGTTTTTGACACAAAGCTTCCCACAAATAGTAGAAAAGCCATGAGTTTAAATCTCTCTTTGTCTCCTTCCTCAATCCTTATGTTTGCCTTAGGTTTTGTTTGTAGTGCCTTGCATGTCTGTTGTGGAGAATATCCATTTTCTTAAAAAACTCCCTTTAAGTGAAGAAATTCATCCTGTAGACTGTTCTTGTCAGCAATTATACATGCTCTTTGAAGCAAAATTCAGAAAACAATCGTCATTCGGAAAGCATGGCAGCTACTTGCACGTAACTATAAGTCTGTATGACTTTGCGTCTAATAAATTGCTGTCCCAAGGTGCCATCAGATTTGCAATGATGGTTCTACATCGCATATATAAGAACTATGACAATTCCATATCGCATATATACATATAAGTGTATATCTAAAAACACAAGATGATGTGACTTACCGAACAAAAGTGCTGGCAGGTCGATAGACACACAAACAAACACAAACATACACATGAAATTCAAGCTTTCGCAACAAACTGTTGCCTCATTAGGAAAGAGGGAAGGAGAGGGAAAGTCGAAAGGATGTGGGTTTTAAGGGAGAGGGTAAGGAGTCATTCCAATCCTGGGAGCGGAAAGACTTACCTTAGGGGGGAAAAAGGACAGGTATACACTCGCACACACGCACATATCCATCCGCACATACACAGACACAAGCAGACATTTGTAAAGGCCTTTGAATATGTCTGCTTCTGTGTGTGTGTGTGTGTGTGTGTGTGTGTGTGTGTGTGTGTGTGCGCGCGTATACCCGTCCTTTTTTCCCCCTAAGGTGAGTCTTTCCGCTCCCGGGATTGGAATGACTCCTTACCCTCTCCCTTAAAACCCACATCCTTTTGTCTTTCCCTCTGCTTCCCTCTTTCCTGACGAAGCAACCGTTGGTTGCGAAAGCTTGACTTTTGTGTGTTTGTTTGTGTGTCTATCGACCTGCCAGCACTTTCTTTTGGTAAGTCCCATAATCTTTGTTTTAAAACCCACATCCTTTCATCTTTCCCTCTCCTTCCCTCTTTCCTGATGAAGCAACTGTTTGTTGCGAAAGCTTGAATTTTGTGTGTATGTTTGTGTTTGTTTGTTTGTTTGTGTGTCTGTTGACCTGCCAGCGCTTTTGTTTGGTAAGTCTCATCATCTTTGTTTTTAGATATATTTTTCCCACGTGGAATGTTTCCCTCTAATATATATATATCTAAAAAAAAAATTATGTGACTTACCAAACGAAAGCGCTGGCACGTCGATAGACACACAAACAAACACAAACACACACACAAAATTCAAGCTTTTGCAACAAACTGTTGCCTCATCAGGGAAGAGGGAAGGAGAGGGAAAGACGAAAGGATGTGGGTTTTAAGGGAGAGGGTAAGGAGTCATTCCAATCCCGTGAGCGGAAAGACTTACCTTAGGGGGAAAAAGGGGGGGATGAGGCAACAGTTTGTTGCGAAAGCTTGAATTTTGTGTGTATGTTTGTGTGTCTATCGACGTGCCAGCGCTTCCGTCTGGTAAGTCACATCATCTTTGTAAGGACAGTATCGTGACAGAAGTCACACATTTTATAGGGATTATTCTGGTAAGTTTGAATTCTATACACAACGAGCATTGTTATATGCGACGTAAGTTTACAAGTGTCAAAAGGAACACTTTCATGTTGCCCAGAGTTCTTCCAAATTACATAAAATATTAGAAGTAACAGATACTTATGAAAGGTAGTATTAAAGATGAAAATAGAAAATAGATTACTCAAGTGTCACAAACACCTGTAGTTTACGACTGAAAATAAAAATAAAGTCTCACGTTTCCTAAATACTAGCCAGCCTTACTGGGTCACTAATGAATACTCAGGTCTTGATATCAAAGAATCGCTCAATATATACTGTTAAAATGTGAATTGTTATTAGGTGTGATATTAATGTACATGATGATTATGTATAAAATATCGCATGTTCGATCAGAGGAGGGGGATGTGTAGTGTTTCAAGAATTTCTGCATAAATTATAGAACCACTTGGCCTTCAACCTCGAACACACAATATTTTAAATATAAGTGTGAGAGAGCCTATCAACTGCACAACGCCTGTCTGTGTGTGCAGGTCCGAAGTGTGTAGTAAGAAGACGTAGACGGGAGGGAGATAACAGATAAAAATTTATATGCTAATAAATCAATATTATACAATAATCTCAATTGCAATACCTGTTAACATCATTTGGAGACAAAGTCCACTGGAAATTCTCCATGTAGAAAAGGTTTGAGGCCATATGTAATGGTTTAGCTTGAATGATGACTGACATCAGCAATGGTAGCGTATCATCAGATGTTAATGCAGGAAGCTGGCCTTCTTCTGCAAATATAACAAGGAAGTAACAATCACTACTTCAGTAGTATTACTAATTTTGTTATTGAATCATATTTCAGTAGTATTACTAATTTTGTTATTGAATCATATTTCACCACAATATTTACATGAAGTCCTGTATCAGAAACAAACACAGGTGTTGAGAAACACCGCTGCTCATTTTTAATTGTAAGTGTTGAGTGGCGAAGAAACATTTAGAACACTGAAAAATTGTCTGTTGCATAGCTGGCTACAAATCATCTTAAGACAAAAATGGCTCAAACATGAAATGTTACTGATGTGATCTATTGTTTACATTCTAGAGGGAAAGAAACAAAAAACACACAAATCTAACCAAAAGGACTATATTGTGGCCAGTGACTATGGCCCCACTGCAAGGATCCTCACTCCAGTGAGATAAGTATTTAATCTGATTACTTGTGGTCTAAGGCCACACTTTTCCTTCATCATTTCTTGACTGTTTTAATCACACAACCATATCTACTTGTTTATTAAGGTTGACCTCCACTTCCTGTACATCACGGTCCATCTCATGTTCATGGCCTTGCTGCCAGTACACACTATGTCTTCCACAGCCTTGCCAATTCCAAACTCTTTAGTCTTCTACATCCACATCTATACTCTGAAAATGACAATGAGATGCACGGCAGAGGGTATATCCCATTGTATCCGCTATTAGGGTATCTTCCTGTTCCATTCATATATTAGGCACGGGAAGAATGACTGACTGAATGCCTCTGTGTGTGCAGTAATTACTCTAATCTTATTTTCATGATTCCCATGTGAGCAATAAATAGGGGGTTGTAGTATATACCTAGAGTAATCATTAAAGCCAGTTCTTGAGACTTTGTTAATAGACTTTCTCGGGATAGTTTATGTCTGTCTTCAAGAGTATGCCAGTTCAGTTTCTTCAGTGACACAGAGATACTCTCCCATGGATTAAATAAACCTGTGACCATTCATGCTGCCCTTCTCAGTATACATTCATTATCCCATGTTAGTCCTATCTGGTTAGGGTCTCACACATTTGAGCAACACTCTAGGATGGGTGTCACAAGTGATTTGGAAGCAATTTCTTTTGTAGGCTGATAGCACTTCTCCAGTATTCTACCAATAGACTGAAGTCTACCACCTGCTTTACCCATGACTGAGCCTGTGTGATCATTCCATTGCATATCCCTACAAACTGTTACACCCAGCTATTTGTACGAGTTGGCAGATTCCAACAGTGACTCATTGATTTTATATATAAAAACTGATTTTATTATTCATATTGTCTGCATTAATATACAGCATGAACACCAAGGGTCCCAACATGCTTCCCTGGGGCATATTCAACGTTACTTCTACAGCTGACGATCATGCTGTGTCCTCCCTATGAAGAAGTTCTCAATCCAGTCACAAATCTCACTCCCATATGATTGTACTTTCAACAATAAGCTCAGGTGCAGTACTGAGTCAAATACTTTCTGCATCTACCTGGTTGCCTTGATCCAAAGCTTTCAGTATGTCATGCGAGAAAAGAGTGAGTTGGATTTCACATGATTGATGTTTTTGATGTCCATGCTGGTTGACATTGAAGAGGTCATTCTGTTCAAGATACCTTATTATGTGTGATTCTTGTAAGGCCAGTTGTATGTTTACATGTTATTTTCCTTTGAAAACTGTACCTACAAAAAATCTATATCTTCTCATGAGTGCTCACATATCATATGCTGACCACATTCTAAGACATCTAGAAGAATACTGTTTACATCATGTTGCACTGTCACTATCAAAGAAAGAATGGAAGGTGAAACAAGTACAGTACAGAATTTTTTAAGGGAATTACGGACAATATGGTTACCTCCTCCTCCAACAATTTAACATTGTGCAAAGACCCAGCTCTAATAACAACTGATGTACTGATATACACTCCTGGAAATGGAAAAAAGAACACATTGACACCGGTGTGTCAGACCCACCATACTTGCTCCGGACACTGCGAGAGGGCTGTACAGGCAATGATCACACGCACGGCACAGCGGACACACCAGGAACCGCGGTGTTGGCCGTCGAATGGCGCTAGCTGCACAGCATTTGTGCACCGCCGCCGTCAGTGTCAGCCACTTTGCCGTGGCATACGGAGCTCCATCGCAGTCTTTAACACTGGTAGCATGCCGCGACAGCATGGACGTGAACCGTATGTGCAGTTGACGGACTTTGAGCGAGGGCATATAGTGGGCATGCGGGAGGCCGGGTGGACGTACCGCCGAATTGCTCAACACGTGGGGCGTGAGGTCTCCACAGTACATCGATGTTGTCGCCAGTGGTCGGCGGAAGGTGCACGTGCCCGTCGACCTGGGACCAGACCGCAGCCACGCACGGATGCACGCCAAGACTGTAGGATCCTACGCAGTGCCGTAGGGGACCGCACCGCCACTTCCCAGCAAATTAGGGACACTGTTGCTCCTGGGGTATCGGCGAGGACCATTCGCAACCGTCTCCATGAAGCTGGGCTACGGTCCCGCACACCGTTAGGCCGTCTTCCGCTCACGCCCCAACATCGTGCAGCCCGCCTCCAGTGGTGTCGCGACAGGCGTGAATGGAGGGACGAATGGAGACGTGTCGTCTTCAGCGATGAGAGTCGCTTCTGCCTTGGTGCCAATGATGGTCGTATGCGTGTTTGGCGCCGTGCAGGTGAGCGCCACAATCAGGACTGCATACGACCGAGGCACACAGGGCCAACACCCGGCATCATGGTGTGGGGAGCGATCTCCTACACTGGCCGTACACCACTGGTGATCGTCGAGGGGTCACTGAATAGTGCACGGTACATCCAAACCGTCATCGAACCCATCGTTCTACCATTCCTAGACCGGCAAGGGAACTTGCTGTTCCAACAGGACAATGCACGTCCGCATGTATCCCGTGCCACCCAACGTGCTCTAGAAGGTGTAAGTCAACTACCCTGGCCAGCAAGATCTCCGGATCTGTCCCCCATTGAGCATGTTTGGGACTGGATGAAGCGTCGTCTCACGCGGTCTGCACGTCCAGCACGAACGCTGGTCCAACTGAGGCGCCAGGTGGAAATGGCATGGCAAGCCGTTCCACAGGACTACATCCAGCATCTCTACGATCGTCTCCATGGGAGAATAGCAGCCTGCATTGCTGCGAAAGGTGGATATACACTGTACTAGTGCCGACATTGTGCATGCTCTGTTGCCAGTGTCTATGTGCCTGTGGTTCTGTCAGTGTTATCATGTGATGTATCTGACCCCAGGAATGTGTCAATAAAGTTTCCCCTTCCTGGGACAATGAATTCACGGTGTTCTTATTTCAATTTCCAGGAGTGTACATCCCACAAGTCCTTTGCCTTCTTCATAACATAAAACAGGAGATATCCTTCCCATCAGGATGACAAGCACACATTACATGTCACACTCCTCCACACACTACACATACCCTGTACCAATGTTGACCGACAACAGAATAGCGATCTGTCTTTTACTTCCAACCTGACTAAAAGGCAAATCACATCTCCTGCTATAACTTCTACAATTTCTCACTGCTCCTTAATATGAGAAATCTCCCTCCTGAAATGTGCTCTGCACTAGCCATCCTCAAAGTGGGGGAGGGGGGTGACTCCCCATGGAAGGAACATGGAGTAGCAGAGGGGGCACTCCAGCTCTCATTGAAATATTTATATTTGGTTCAAAATGATTCAAATGGCTCTGAGCACTATGGGACTTAACATCTATGATCATCAGTCCCCTAGAACTTAGAACTACTTAAACCTAACGAACCGAAGGACAGCACACAACACCCAGCCATCACGAGGCAGAGAAAATCCCTGACCCCGCCGGGAATCGAACCCGGGAACCCGGGCGTGGGAAGCGAGAACGCTACCGCACGACCACGAGATGCGGGCATTTATATTTGATCTCATATGTAAAATACAGGGAGCGAAAGGCTATTTACAATTTTTACAGAAACCAGATGGCAGTTATAAGAGTCGAGGGACATGAAAGGGAAGCAGCAGTTGGGAAGGGAGTGAGACAGGGTTGTAGCCTCTCCCCGATGTTATTCAATCTGTATATTGAGCAAGCACTAAAGGAAACAAAAGAAAAATTCGGAGTAGGTATTAAAATCCATGGAGAAGAAATAAAAACTTTGAGGTTCGCCGATGACATTGTAATTCTGTCAGAGACAGCAAAGGACTTGGAAGAGTAGTTGAACGGAATGGACAGTGTCTTGAAGGTAGGATATAAGATGAACATCAACAAAAGCAAAACGAGGATGATGGAATTTAGTCGAATTAAGTTGGGTGATGCTGAGGTAATTAGATTAGGAAATGAGACACTTAAAGTAGTAAAGGAGTTTTGCTATTTGGGGAGCAAAATAACTGATGATGGTCGAAGTAGGATATAAAATGTAGACTGGCAATGGCAAGAAAAGCATTTGTGAAGAAGAGAAATTTGTTAACATCGAGTATTGATTTAAGTGTCAGGAAGTCGTTTCTGAAAGTATTTGTATGGAGTGTAGCCATGTATGGAAGTAAACATGGACGATAAATAGTTTGGACAAGAAGAGAATAGAAGCTTTCGAAATGTGGTGCTACAGAAGAATGCTGAAGATAAGATGGGTAGATCACATAACTAATGAGGTGGTATTGAATAGAATTGGGGAGAAGAGGAGTTTGTGGCACAACGTGACAAGAAGAAGGGATCGGTTGGTAGGACATGTTCTGAGGCATCAAGGGATCACAAATTTAGCATTGGAGGGCAGTGTGGAGGGTAAAAATCATAGAGGGAGACCAAGAGATGAATACACTAAGCAGATTCAGAAGGACATAGGTTGCAGTAGGTACTGGGAGATGAAGCTTGCACAGGATAGAGTAGCATGGAGAGCTGCATCAAACCAGTCTCAGGACTGAAGACCACAACAAAAACGACAACAACAACAAAAACTTTAGCTGAACAAATACAGATGGTGCCAGGTTCTCATTCCCATGAACATTGTTAATTTGCTGTCTCATTCCACAGAAACTGACAAGTAGATTCTGTCAGCAGGAATGCTGAGAAAAATTGTGAGTAATATTTCTTCAGACAGCCCCTGTCACAGATCACCCACAGGGTTAGCTGTTTACCAAACATTCAACAACCACAAATGACAATAAACTGCTTACCAATGTGACCCCAACATCCTTGCAAATGCAACTACAAGAATATACTTAATTACAGCCATTTTCACTTTGTTCTTGATTTCATCCAGGCTTCCTGAGTCAGTTCAAAGGTAGTGAGTTAGCTACAAGTTGAATTCTACAGTGTGTTAAGATTGGAATTTAATCAAAATACATTCTCCTTTTGCACCTTCCTCTCTTCCTATAAGCATGATAAATTCTAAAAGCAATATAAAAGTGTATAAATGTCAAGGTGTTTATTTCACATTAGGTTTTACCAACACCCTTTTGAATAATAAGGAAGATCCACAATGTGTTCTTTGTTTGACCATTTAGCCAATGATAGCCTGAAGCATATAAAACTAAAGAGACATCTGCAGATGAAACATCCAGACCTTGTAAGTAAATCCATCAATTTTTTAAAGTGTAATGACAACCAACTAAAAGGAAAAGTGAGATTCCACAAAAAACGGGTATCAATTTCCTAAGAATGTCCTAAGAGCAACCACACATTATCAGGGAGAAATTACTTCTTCCTGCAGCTGTCAAAATGTGCGAAATCACGCATGGAGAAAGGTTTGGCAAGAGTCTGATGTTGAAGATGATGCTGTGGTTTGATGTATTGATGCAATAGCCATTGACCTGAAAAATCAATTGTCACAATGTCCAAAATTGTTACAATGTCCTCATGATAGCCCAAAATTTGCCCTGACTTGTTGACAGTACTGGTATTGGAAATCTTTCCCAGGTTCTTGTTTTTATATGCTACCTGTTATGAAAATGAAATGCATGAGGCTTTTCTATTTTGTAAAGCTCTGGAACAGAGGACTACAGCTGAAGATCTTTTCTTTCTTGCAAATTTCTTTTTTGCTGACGTCACTCTGTCCTGGACAAATTGTGTAGGTGTATGTATCGATGGGATGGCAGCATTTACTGGAACTAAAAAGGTGTTCGTGGTAAGAGCTTGTACTTCTGTCAAATACATACACTGCATGATATGCAGAAAGGCTTTCGTTTCTAAAGTAGTGCAACCGGAAGTGAATAAAGTGGCAAACAATGTAGTCAGTGTCATAAATTTTGTGAAAGCACAAGCTTTAAATAGTAAGCTATTTTCCATTCTCTGCTACTCATGATTCACTTCCATTGCACACAGAAGTACATCAGTGGTCTTGTGAGTTAGCTGTGAGTTCTTTGGTGCATTGTGGAGCTGAAGGATGAACTTCATCTTTTCCTATCAAATAGCAGTCCTACACTCAAAAGCTGTTTCTGAATGAAAAATGGCTTGTAATATTGTGCTACTTGGCTGATGTTTTTGAGAAACTGAATGATCTTAATATATTACTTCACGGTCAAATCAGCAATATCATTTTTCTAAGCAAGTAAGTGCTTGTGTTTATGAGAGAACTAGGACTTTGAAAAACTCAGATGGAAAAGGATAACTGTGAGAGATGTTTTCTTGTCTGAATGATTTCTTGATGGCTGCAGATAAAATTAATAGAATCGGCGTAGTATATCTTGACAACTTCAGTCAATCATTTGTGAATAAATTTCCAGAACCTTCATCCGAGTATGACTGGATCCACAATCCATTTGATATGATCATAATAGATCACTTGTCAACAGTAGAATAGGAAGAGCTAATAGAATCTTCAAGTGATAAAACATTTCAAAATGAATTTAAATCAAAGTTTTTTTGAAAATTTTTGTGTGCTGAATTGGAAAGAATATCCACATTTAGCAAGAAAGGCAGAGGACTTGTTATTTCCCTTTGCATCAACTTACTTATGTGAATCAACATTTTCCGCAATAGCATTAATCAAGACAAAATATCGGTCCCAACTGCAGCTGGAAGGGGATCGGTGAGTTGCTGTTTCAAAGATCCAACCAAGATTGGACCTGCTTACTTTAGAAATTCATGCACACACATCACACTAAATGTGCAAATGTTAGAAAATTTCCAAGTTTTGAACTGTGTCCACTTTTACTCTTGTTTATTTCCTTCCTGCATGATCAGTTTGAGTATAAGTTTTTAAACTGGCATTTAAATGTTGACTATTGTTCTACCATCATTTGTATGCCATAATATTAAAACATTCTAAATGAACTAAAACCAATACAGATGGAAACAAACTTTAACCAATTTTTGTATCAATTTGTAAAAAGAATATGTAGTGATATACACATACAGGGTGTGCATAAAGTCTGGGAACACTCTCAATTATTTGTTGCATAAGAACCAAACATTGTAAGATATACACGTCACTTTGAAGAGAAACCCCGAAAGTTTTTTTTCCCATGTATACTGCCACAGCATAGTTTGGTAATTTGCCGATAATTAGCGCTAGTCATAAACATGGCCGTACTACGGAAGGGGACAGCTGTTTCATGAAATGGCCTCCCCAATCACCAGATCTCACTCCGTGTGACTTTTTCTGTGGGGACACATTAAAGATCTGGTGTATGTACCACCTCTACCACGTGATGTAGCAGAGCTCCGGGAGAGAATATGGGAAGCGACTGCCACAGTCGACGAAGACATGCTGGGACAAGTATGGCAAGAATTCAGTTACCATATTGATGTCTGCCGGGTCACTCATAGTTCGCATATTGAAAGTTTGTAAATAACACTTTCAGAGTTTCTCTTCAAAATGCAATTGTATGACATCTGTACAATGTTTAGTTCTTGTGCAATAAATAACTGAAAGTGTTCCCAGACTTGATGTACACCCTGTATTTACTTAGTTCTAATAACTGCACACACGCACAGCCATGGTTATTTATGAACTAGTTGTAATTGTTAACTTTCACCACATTTGAATAATACAAATGCATGATAATTTAATAAAATGTTTAACTCTGATGTGCTCAAAGGACACTCCCTTATTATAATTATAATAATCATTATTATTGTGAGTGATAGTGGCATTGAATTTGAATAAGACCCTGGTCCATCCTTAAGTTGCTGTTGAATTATGAAATATGGACCTTACCCCAATAAACAAATTACGCAAAGATCCATCACATGTTCACATCAACTACTTGCTGCTCTAATCCTCTTGCAATCATTTCTTATTCCATTACAGAATAAAGCCACATTGCAAGTCTCGTCATTAAGGGTGGACAGCTACTTATGTGAGCAAGATACCTTCCACCAATTGATTTATACAAGTGGAAATCTTATTCATATAGTTGTAAAGCATTTGGCACAACATAATGTGGATAATATCAGAGCTGCTTCTGTCTGTACACTATCTGCTTGCTGTCCCCCACATCTCTCCTCCCACTGCCACACCATCCAAGCTGTAACATATGTTAACCTCTCTGAACTTTTGAATAGGTGTGAACTGCGACTCCAGTCAATGTGAGGGTCAACAAACAACTGGCACATACTTCTCCCTACCTCTCACCCTACTAAAGCTCTTATGGCCCAATTTCCCTTTTACCTCCTCCAGGTTACAGAGACCTCATTCTTCCTTCCTAAATATTTACTGTAACATTATTTAATAATTATTTCTTTTTATTCAGTATTTTCTAAAGTTTATTCTTACTTCCTTATAGCCCTTTTCAGTCACTGATTACTGTTTGCAACAGTCTCCCACTTCTCTGTCCTCAGTACTCTGCCTTTATTGAGGATCATCCTCTCTGATTATCCAATGCATCACTTTTGATGCTTATTACTTAGAAAACTTCTTATGGTCCTTTAAGCAACTTCACACAATTTAAAAGATGGCTGGTCATCTGTACCCACATGAATGAAATAATTCTATAATTACAATTAAGTTCACTGGTCAAAATAATGCTACAAAGTAGTGAAATTTTTATTGAATGAAAACAACAGAGCATTTTCAGTGGATTAATAACAAACATTTGTGTATAAAAGGATATCAGCAAATTTAGAAGATATCAAACCCTGGAACGCAAGCAAGAATTTTTTTTTTTGAATTTTCAGCCCTGTTCCCAGATTTGCAGAAACAAATTGTTAAAAGAATCAACTTTTCAACAAAAATGTGTTTGCATACATAAATTCTAACATATTTTGCCAGCAGAATGAAATTTTTACTCTGCAGTAGTGTGTGTGTTGGTCCTGGCTGTTTAAAACTGTGTGCCAGGCCGAGACTCAAACTCAGGACTTTTGCCTTCCCTGGGCAAGTGCTCTGCCAACTGAGCTATCCGAGGATGAATCACATGTTACCCTCACAGCCTGAAGTTTGGAAGGTAGGAGATGAGGTACTGGCAGAAGTAAAGCTTTGTGGGAAGGACATGAGTTGTGCTTGGGTAGTTCAGTTGGTAGAGTACTTGCCCGCAACATTCAGAGGTTGTGAGTTTGAGTCTCAGTCCAGCACACAGTTCTAATCTGCCAGGAAGTTTTATATTTTGCCTGCTCTGAACTAAGCTTTATGGCCTGATGAATAACTTTCAATATGGTAATACTAATGTTTTAATGAGACCCCACAGGATAAATGGCTATCATAGCTGGATTTTAAAACTTATTTTATTTTACACCACTACCAGTTTTAAAGCTGTACCTATTTGCAAGTAGCAGGCAACTTTCAATGTACAAAATATTTATACATGATCTAGTCACTTTAATGCAGCCACTGCCTATGTTCAACTCCATCGTGCGGTAACCACTCACAGATAGCAGGTGGCGACACTGGCATCAAGGGTGTGGAAACACAGCAGTCACTGCCGTAAAGTGGAAACAGAGCAATTTATCTTATGTCCAAAAGGGCACAATCATAGGCTTTCAGGCCAGCGGTGGAAGCATTTATGAAATGGCTAAGTTTGTAAACTGTTTGCATGCTGCTGTGGTTAAAGTATACCGCCCATGGCAAAATGGTGCTATCCAAAAACTGGTGTCGAAGCAACTGTTGTGCACCACAGTCTTTGGATAACGAGTGAACAACAGCCGCGGAGAGACATACAAGCAAACAGATGCAACTGTTGAGCAACTGACCATCCACATGAACCAAGGAGCTGTCAACATGTCTCCTCAATAACTGCTCAACAAATGATGTTGCTTAAGGGCCTCTACAGCAGGCACATGGGTCATGCACCCATGCTGACTGCTGTTCACTGATGACAAAGGCTGTCCACGGAGTGGCCTGTCAGATGAATCCCGTTTTATGCTCCATAAGACAGACAGCTATTGCAAGTATGTCTGAAAGAAAACATCCAGCAATAATCATTGGAGGGGTCCATAACAGAGGAGGGAGCGATATGGTCCGGGAAATATTTTTATGGCATTTCCTGTGTGATCTTGTCATTGTAGAAGGCACAATGGATCAACAAAAGTATGCATTATCCTTAGGGACTATGTCCATTCCTACATCTAGTTTCCTTTTCCTTGGCATGATGGCATTTACCAGTAGGACAATGCAATGTGTCATACAACTCACAATGTACATCCGTGGTTCGAAGACCACCTGGTTGAGTTCACCGGAATTCCCTGGCCTCCAAACTCCTCAAATTTATATCCAATCATGAATTTTTGGGACCACCTCAATCGAGCTGTTTGCGCCGTGGATCCTCAACTGAGAGACTTAGTACAGCTGGCCATGGCACTGAAGTCAGCACGGCTCCACATCCTTGTTGGTACTGTCCAGAACCTTACTAACTCTGCAAATACTGCAAAGAATGGTTATTCAGATTTCTGACAGATGGTCACATTAAGTCATTGGACAATGTACAACAATTGCAACAGCAAAGGGCTCAGAAGAAAGAATAGTGAGAAGGTATACTTGCTGAGTTATACGCATAAAGTGCCGTTACTGCATATATTTTTTGGAATACTTCACAGGTTTGCAGACGGTATTGCTTGAAGTATTACACTTCACAAGACAACATTTCTTTTGAATACACTGCATGCTGTGGGAACATCACAAAAAAGTTTGGACTCGAGTTCAGTTTTTTTGTTACTGCGCACGGAATGGTTATTGGTTTGCAGTTTTGGAACAGTCTTAAGAGGGAGCCTAAAACACACTTGGATCCACCTGTAACTGCATTGGATTTCACACATTGTTTACTTGGAAAATGCTGTAGCAGCTAATGAGGTCTTCTGAGTTGTGTATTCTTACTTTTATTGCATGTCACGTTCTCCACTGTCAGAGAACAGAGAAGCATACAGCAATTAAGTTTTTTCTTTTACAAAACTGCATCAGAAGCACTTAAAATGATGAAGATGGCATACAGCAGATAATGGTTGTTGTAGAAAACTATGTACAAATTTTACAAGCAATTTTTCAGGCTCAGCTGTCATCAGGTGATGACGCACCGAGTGAATAGTCATCTAATAGTGCCACGAAAAAATAAGCACAAAGTGCACTATGTATTTCCTCTGGGTCTTATATCTGACTTGTTGAATGACTGTAGAGGAGTTGTTCATTGGTAATACTGCTATTCACATCATTTTACATAACTTTCTGCAGAAACAAAAAATATGTGCAGAAAATGTATCATGTTTCTTCATATAGGAACCAGGAGAATACTGAATGAATGCATGAGCAGAATTCATCAATACTACAGAGGTTCGTCTCAGTTTCCATTGTCAATAATGATGAAATGTAGTGCCCCAAGTTCAACTAATCCACAAAACACCAAAGCAGCAGCAAATCATACCAAACTGATATTCTTCACATTCTTCATCTACCATGTATGATTTACATAAAATTCACACCTGAAAATCAGAATACCATGACATTCTACAATGATGTGAAGGATTGTCATCACTAAAAAGTGACATGCATGCAATCTAATTTTTAATAAAAGTAAAAGTGGTTTCTACATCACTGATCATTTGCTAGTTTTTGATCAAATAACAAGTGACAACTCTCCCCTGCACACGCCATAACAGAAAATTTGGCAGTGGTAGACTACCTTCTGTTCCAAAAACTAAAACATCTGCTGAAAGGTACCTCTCCACTGCAGACTTAAAACATACAATGAAAGAGGATTCCTCAAATACATTTCAAAGGCTCCTTAGAAGGAGGCAGAACTGTGTTTACAGAAGGCCTTATGATCTAGAAGACTGAGGATATTTAGATACTTTTATTCAACCATTCTGGGAACTTTCTACACACCCAAACTACACTGCAGTATATGATTGCATAAATACGCTTTTAGAACTGTTAGATAGAAAAAACCCATAACAGGCATATTTCTGGATCTGTCAAAGGCTTTTGACACTGTTCACCACAAAATATTACTGGAAAAATTAGAACACTACGGTATCAGAGGAATTGAAAACAACTGGATTGCTACATTCCTAACCAATCGGATGCAGAGAGTCAGCATGAAATATACTAATAGACAAAGCAACTCAATAACTGAAATACTATCAAGTAATAAAACTGTAAAGCAAGGTGTTCCACAGGGCTCAGTATTGGGACCCCTACGTTTCCTCCTGTATATTAATGACTTGAGCCTGAATGTTGATGCACACAAAACAATAATATTTGCTGATGACACAACTGTACTCCTCAAAGGGGAGAATACAGAGGCTGTGCAAAAAGCTGTGAACTTGGCTACTGATCAACTCAGCAACTGGGCAAAAATCAACAGATTAACTATCAACCCCAAAAAGACAGCTTCCATGAACTTCCACACAACACAAAATGCAAATTCCTCTCAGCCATTTGTCACTATAAATAACCAGTCAATAGATACCGACACTGTTATCAAATTCCTAGGTCTGTGGGTTCAAGATAACCCGAAATGGAATACACATACAGGAAAGGTAAATGCCAGGATTCGTACTGGCTGTTATGCATTGAGTGCACTGAAAACGTGCTAGCCTGAAAACATTAACCAGTGCATACTACAATTACATACAAGCCCACCTAAAATATGGTGTAATATTTTGGGGAAGTTCTCCAACTGCTCTGAGCACATTCAGAATCCAGAAGAGAGCAATGAGGATTATTACTGGGAGCAAACCCACAGAGACTCCTGCAAACCCATCTTCAGAAAGTTGGAAATCCTTACACTGCCTTGCCTCTACATTCTTGAGACTAAAATTTTTCAGAAAACACATAGTGCCAACTGACTCCCGAGTCGCAAAAATAATGAAATACATGAACACGACACCAGGAAAAACGCAAACCTGCATGTTACACGTACAAACACTCAACTGTATAAAAAGGGAGTTTTCCACATGGGCCTCCAACTGTTCAACAATCTTCCCACTAGTATTAAGTCCATCGATGACAACATAAAATCTAGCACAGCCGTGAAGTCATATTTGTTGTGTCACTGTTTTTACTCTGAAAATGAATACTTAGAACAGTAATCTTGCTGTTTGTGTTAAATTGAAAACATTGAGCAATATAATACATTAGGATACTATAGGCCTACGTTAATATATGTTAACAATGTTAAATGATATTTTCCGCATCTGCAACACACTGTGTACCATCAGATCACATGGAATAAATAAATAAATAAACACAAATATTGTCTCTTTGGAATAATGTATCAAAGAGTGGAAGGTGGTGACCCTCTTCTGGTTTTGTTTTAATTTAAACATTCGAGTGTAGTAAATTAAGATCTTAACAGGATTGTACGTGTTCTTTCATGTCTCTTCAATGCATCTCCAGAAGAAGCTTGGCTTCACTTTTGTAGTCACGACTGGCAACATCAAACTCTTCAAAGTAATAATTGTTGGAGCAAAAATGGACAATTATTTGAAAGACATCTTGTTTACGCCAGTGACTCAAACTTTTTATTTCCACTATTGCGAATTCGCCCTTAGGCCATTATCAAGTGCAGCTGAAATACAAAATGTTTATAACATATTTTACAAAAATTGTTGTGTATATTAACAATCGGCCAATTACACACTTTGAAAAATGCAGCTATGTAACCATGTTTACCTAAATGTTTTGGCTTTAAGCCATGTCAACTTTATACAGGCTGACACATTTATATGTCATTATCATTTACTGTTATATACATTTGTAATGCTGCTAAGTAGTGTGAGCACACATGTCCATATACTGTAAAACAGCACAGTCTGTACATACAATATGTTCGTTCCACCATCACTAGTAACTTTTGCACTAAAGCACAGCAGCAAACGACTGTTTACAGATTACTGATAGCCATTTTGGGGCGTAAACGGATTACAGATATTATTCTAGTTCTGAGTACAGCGCCATTGCAATCCAACGACTGAACTAGCAAGCATGGAGTTATGCACTCCTTTTACAATTATGGTACATACTATAATTTCTTACATAACTACTCTAAATGTTAGAAAGGTGTAGGAACAGGACATAACTTATTTCATTATAGGTCTTTTAAAAACATTGTAGTTAAAATACGTGAAGGTTTTACACCATTTTATGTAACTGTAGGTATTATTTTGTAAATAGTATAATTTTGTACGTTGCCTACTCTAAATGTTAAACTAGGATAGGTTGTTTATTTCATCATAGGTTTTTAATACAACACAATTATACTAATATACTAAATTAGAACTTAATACAATATCTGAGTAGTGAAAGTGCATATTTTTGAAATGTCTGATGACGTTTCTGGAATTCATATTTTTAGCAGCAAGACTAAACAATCTCAGCCCATCTTTACACACAGATGTTTGTGGAGCATAAAGCAGGATACATGTAACTGAAATGAACTTTATACCAGAGATCAGGTACGTGACAATGCACAAATTATCAGGATATAAGAACTGTACATGACTTCCAGGTTTGAGGATTCAGTAAAGTGTAAAAAGCCTTTATGTGGTATAGTCAAAACTTGTATGTGTCTGGAGATGGAATCTGTTGTTGGTGTAGCCTTCAGTCCAGAGACTGGTTTGATGCAGCTCTCCATGCTACTCTATCCTGTGCAAGCTTCTTCATCTCCCAGTACCTGCTGCAACCTACATCCTTCTGAATCTCTATAGTGTATTCATCTCTTGGTCTCCCTCTGCGATTTTTACCCTCCACACTGCCCTACAATACTAAATTGGTGATCCCTTTATGCCTCAGAATATGTCCTACCAAGCGATCCCTTCTTCTAGTCAAGTTGTGTCACAAATTTCTCTTCTCCCCAATTCTGTTCAATACCTCCTCATTAGTTATATGATCTACCCATCTAATCTTCAGCATCCTTCTGTAGCTTCTATTCTCTTCTTGTCTAAACTATTTATCATCCACGTTTCACTTCCATACATGGCTACACTTCATACAAATACTTTCAGAAAAAGCTTCCTGACATTTCAATCTATACTTGATGTTAACAAATTTCTCTTCTTCAGAAACACTTTCCTTGCCATCGCCAGTCTACATTTTATATCCTCTCTACTTTGACCATTATCAGTTATCTTGCTCCCCAAATAGCAAAACTCACTTACTACTTTAAGCGTCTCATTTCCTAATCTAATTCCCTCAGCATCACCCAATTTAATTCGACTACATTTCATTATCCTCATTTTGCTTTTGTTGATGTTCATCTTACATCCTCCTTTCAAGACACTGTCCATCCTGTTCAGCTGCTCTTCCATGTCCTTTGTGGTCTCTGACAGAATTACAATGTCATCAGTGAACCTCAAAGTTTTTATTTCTTCTCCATGGATTTTAATTCCTACTCCGAATTTTTCTTTTGTTTGCTTTACTGCTTGCTCAATATACAGATTGAATAACATCGGGGAGAGGCTACAACCCTGTCTCACTCCCTTCCCAACCACTGCTTCCCTTTCATGCCCCTTGACTCTTATAACTGCCATCTCGTTTCTGTACAAAGTGTAATTAGCCTTTCGCTCCCTGTACTTTACCCCTAAGTCTACAAATGCTAGAAACATAGGTTTGCCTTTCCTTAATCTAGCTTCTAAGATAAGTCGTAGGGTCAGTATTGCCTCACGTGTTCCAACATTTCTACAGAATCCAAACCGATCTTCCCCGAGGTCGGCTTCTACCAGTTTTCCATTCGTCTGTAAAAAATTCTTGTTAGTATTTTGCAGCCGCGGCTTATTAAACTGATAATTCAGTAATTTTCACACCTGTCAATACCTACTTTCTTTGGGATTGGAATTATTATATTCTTCTTGAAGTCTGAGGGTATTTCACCTGTCTCATACATCTTGCTCACCAGATGGTAGAGTTTTGTCAGGGCTGGTTCTCACAAGGCTATCAGAAGTTCTAATGGGATGTTGTCTACTCCGCGGGCCTTGTTTCAACTTAGGTCTTTCAGTGCTCTGTCAAACTCTTCACACAATATCATACCTCCCATTTTGTCTTCATCTACATCCTCTTCCATTTCCATAATATTGTCCTCAAGAACATCGCCCTTGTATAGACCCTCTATATACTCCTTCCACCTTTCTGCTTTCCCTTCTTTGCTTAGAACTGGGTTTCCATCTGAGCTCTTGATATTCATGCAAGTGGTTTTCTTTTCTCCAAAGGTCTCTCTAATTTTCCTGTAGGTAGTATCTATCTTACCCCTAGTGATATACGCCTCTACATCCTTACATTTGTCTTCTAGCCATCCCTGCTTAGCCATTTTACACTTCCTGCCGATCTCTTTAAAGCTGTCGATCTCTTTATAGTCAGTACTGCCATTAGACTGGGTTTTTTTGAGTGTTACATTTACCGTACACAATCATGATTTCGGCTTTAAAATGCTATTACCAAGTGTTTTAATTTTATACAGTGCCTAAGATGGCATACTGTCATATTTAAAATACACTATTGGACACAATGTTGCCAGTCAATTACTTTTTCACTTTTGATAAAAAGAAGTTGTATAGAGCCAGGAATTCAGGCTTTCACAGACGAGCTCCTTTATAATTTAAAAATGCAGTACTTCTTACAATTTTTGCAGTGGAAGCTTGAATTTTTTTTTAGTTAAAGAGAAAAGTTTATATTATTATAGTCATGTTTCTTGTAGTGAATATCCGTCATCTATATCTCAGAAAAAATTGTAAATAATTTCAAAAACATAATCCATGCATGGACATTATAATTTTTTTAAGGTATTGCTCCCTCATAGATACCTTTGAAAAACTTACAATATTTGTATAAATATTCCATTATGTCACACAAAAAGAGTAAATTTGTATAAATAATGGGAAGTATCAAAACAACATTATTGTAAAATAAATACTGAAGTTGCTAATGACTACCATGTCACCACTAAATTGCTGAAGCTGGCTACACTGCATTTCCCTAGGAACAAATCATATCTGAGAACACTATTTTATCGCCGCCACTACATGTATTGCATCATCCAGTTTCTTTGTTTTTAATCATGTGTTCACTGAGCATGCAGTTCTGAGTACTTGTACTAAGTTGTACCCAGTGTCAATTAGTGGTTAAAAATTCAATTGTTGCAGTTTTTAACGATTCATTCCAAAACAAAAGTAAGTCCCCTAATGTTACAATAATAATGTGAAATACTTTTGTACTGAAACAATGGGATAGAATGATTTTTCATTATTTAATTACTTTTTAGGTTACACCAATCATCTTTTAATTATTTATGACAAATATTGATTTTATGACTGAAGCAGTATGGAAAGTACAAGTAGGCAGTGATTTTTTTGGACAGTATCTGCAAGACTGCAAGATATATGTGATAATGCCCTGACTTGTGTGAATGAACTGACCAGTGAAGAACAAGAACTTTTATTACAGCGAAGCAACAGTCATTCATACTGTGATTTAAGTGTTTCATTTCTGTGTGTGTTAAACACAAAGACAAGTGCCTGCGCAGATTCTCTCTATACAGGATGTTACAAAAAGGTATGGCCAAACTTTCAGAAAACATTCCTCACACACAAATAAAGAAAAGATGGTATGTGGACATGTGTCTGGAAACGCTTAATTTCCATGTTAGAGCTCATTTTAGTTTCGTCAGTATGTACTGTACTTCCTCGATTCACCACCAGTTGGCCCAATTGAAGGAAGGTAATGTTGACTTCGGTGCTTGTGTTGACATGCAACTCACTGCTCTACAGTTCTGGCATCAAGCACATCAGTACGTAGCATCAACAGGTTAGTGTTCATCACGAACGTGGTTTTGCAGTCAGTGCAATGTTTACAAATGCGGAGTTGGCAGATGCCCATTTGATGTATGGATTAGCACGGGGCAAAAGCCATGGTGCGGTATGTTTGTATCGAGACAGATTTCCAGAACGAAGGAGTCCCAACAGGAAGACGTTCGAAGCAATTGATCGGCGTCGTAGGGAGCACGGAACATTCCAGCCTATGACTCGTGACTGGGGAAGACCTAGAATGACGAGGACACCTGCAATGGATGAGGCAATTCTTCGTGCAGTTGACGATAACCCTAATGTCAGCATCAGAGAAGTTGCTGCTGTACAAGGTAACGTTGACCACGTCACCGTATGGAGAGTGCTATAGGAGAACCAGTTGTTTCCGTACAAGGTACAGTGTGTGCAGGCACTATCAGCAGCTGACTGGCCTCCACGGGTACACTTCTGTTAGGTTAGGTTAGTGGTGTTTAACGTCCCGTCGACAACGAGGTCACTAAAGACGGAGCACAAGCTCGGGTTAGGGAAGGATGGGGAAGGAAATCGGCCATGCCCTTTCAAAGGAACCATCCCGGCATGTGCCTGAAACGATTTAGGGAAATCACGGAAAACCTAAATCAGGATGGCCGGAGACGGGATTGAACCGTCGTCCTCCCGAATGCGAGTCGTCGTAACTGCCGTCTGCTTCACATCTGCTGTGTAGCGAGCTACCTTAATTTAAGTATTAACTGTATTTTTCTTACTTGTCACTTCTTCTTCCGTGTGTATTTGCTTTTAGGAAACTTTAATTGTCGGGTGCTATTAATAGTGTTCCATAGATTTCGTGTTTGTTTTGAATACAGTCAGAGAGAGTCCCTTTAGTCAGCCATAGTGCCAGTAATGTCAGTGTTGTCGTAACTGCCGTCTGCTTCATGTCTGCTGTGCAGCGAGCTACCTTAATTTAAGTATTAACTGTATTTTTCTTACTTGTCACTTCTTCTTCCGTGTGTATTTGCTTTTAGGAAGCTTTAATTGTCGGGTGCTATTAATAGTGTTCCATAGATTTCGTGTTTGTTTTGAATACAGTCAGAGAGAGTCCCTTTAGTCAGCCATAGTGCCAGTAGTGCTAGTGTTTGTTTTCAATACAGTCCAGAGACAGGTAGTGGTATTTTCATTGTTTTCTACAAGAAGTGCCTAGCAACCACAGTTTAGTTAATAAACAGCCGCCTTTAGTGAATTAGCAGTCTAGTTAAAGGTTGATTAACTCTCTTCAGTAAATTGATTCCTTAGGATGGATAGGATGTGTGACTGCTGTGTACGGACGCAGGAGGAGCTGGCCACTGTTCGCGAACAGCTGAGCGTGTTGATGGCCGCGGTCAGCCGTCTTCAGGCTGCTGCCTCGGAGTGTAGCGGCAGTGGGGAGTCTGGTGCGTCGCAAGGTACACCCCAGGTGTTACATGCTTCACCCACTGTCCCTGCTGTCGAGACATCTTCGCGTGTACTGGGCGCGGTTGGGCCACCCTCTCCCCAAGGGGAGTGGCGGGTTCAACGGCGTTCGCGGCGCACGAGGCGGAGGGTCAATGTGGAGGCTGGCCGTGTGGCATCGCCCGCTCTGCCTGTGAGTGGACATGTGGCTGCTCCTTCAGCAAGGTCCGAGCAGGCACACGGGGGGAGGGGTTTATTAGTTATTGGGAGCTCCAACATTAGGCGGGTGATGGAGCCCCTTAGGGAAATAGCGGGAAGGTCGGGGAAGAAGGCCAGTGTTCACTCTGTCTGCTTGCCAGGGGGTCTCATCCGAGATGTGGAGGAGGCTCTGCCGGCGGTGATAGAGAGCACTGGGTGCACCCGACTGCAAATTGTTGCTCATGTCGGCACCAATGACTCCTGCCGTCTGGGTTCAGGGGTCATCCTCAGTTCGTACAGGCGGTTGGCGGAATTGGTGAAGGCGGAAAGCCTCGCTCGCGGGGTGAAATCAGAGCTAACTATTTGTAGTATCGTTCCCAGAACCGATCGCGGTCTTCTGGTTTGAAGCCGAGTGGAAGGCTTAAACCAGAGGCTCAGACGATTCTGCGGAGATCTGGGGTGCAAATTTCTCGACCTCCGCTATCGGGTGGAGAAATGTAGGGTCCCCCGGAATAGGTCAGGCGTGCACTACACGCCGGAAGCGGCTACAAGGGTAGCGGAGTACGTGTGGAGTGCACATGGGGGTTTTACGTTAGAGAATCCCCTCCCTAGGCCCGACAAGACGCCTCCTGAGACGCAGCAAGGTAGGAGTAGGCAAAATGCAACAGGGAATAACAATATTAATGTGCTAATAATAAACTGCAGGAGCGTCTACAGAAAGGTCCCAGAACTGCTCTCACAACGCCCATATAGTACTAGGGACAGAAAGTTGGCTGAAACCAGATGTAAATAGTAATGAAATCCTAAACTCAGATTGGAATGTATACTGCAGAGACAGGCTGGACAGTGAACGGGGAGGCATGTTTATAGCGATAAGAAGTGCAATAGTATCGAAGGAAATTGACGGAGATCCGAAATGTGAAATGATTTGGGTGAAGGTCACGGTTAAAGCAGGCTCAGACATGGTAATTGGATGTCTCTATAGGACCCCTGGCTCAGCAGCTGTTGTGGCTGAGCACCTGAAGGATAATTTGGAAAATATTTCGAGTAGATTTCCCCACCATGTTATAGTTCTGGGTGGAGATTTTAATTTGCCGGATATAGACTGGGAGACTCAGACTTTCATAACGGGTGGCAGGGACAAAGAATCCAGTGAAATTTTTTTAAGTGCTTTATCTGAAAACTACCTTGAGCAGTTAAACAGAGAACCGACTCGTGGCGATAACATATTAGACCTTCTGGTGACAAACAGACCCGAACTATTTGAAAAAGTTAACACAGAACAGGGAATCAGCGATCATAAAGCGGTTACGGCATCGATGATTTCAGCCGTAAATAGGAATATTAAAAAGGGTAGGAAGATTTTTCTGTTTAGAAAAAGTGACAAAAAGCAGATTTCAGAGTACCTGTTGGTTCAACACAAAAGTTTTGTCTCAAGTACAGATAGTGTTGAGGATCAGTGGACAAAGTTCAAAACCGTCGTACATAATGCATTAGGTGAGTATGTGCCAAGCAAGATCGTAAGAGATGGAAAAGAGCCACCGTGGTACAACAACCGAATTAGAAAACTGCTGCGGAAGCAAAGGGAACTTCACAGCAAACATAAACATAGCCAAAGCCTTGCAGACAAACAAAAATTACGCGAAGCGAAATGTAGTGTGAGGAGGGCTATGCGAGAGGCGTTCAATGAATTCGAAAGTAAAGTCCTATGTACTGACTTGGCAGAAAATCCTAAGAAATTTTGGTCTTATGTCAAAGCGGTAGGTGGATCAAAACAAAATGTCCAGACACTCTGTGACCAAAATAATGGTACTGAAACAGAGGATGACAGACTAAAGGCCGAAATACTAAATGTCTTTTTCCAAAGTTGTTTCACAGAGGAAGATTGCACTGTAGTTCCTACTCTAGATTGTCGCACAGATGACAAAATGGTAGATATCAAAATAGACGACAGAGGGATAGAGAAACAATTAAAATCGCTCAAAAGAGGAAAGGCCTCTGGACCTGATGGGATACCAGTTCAATTTTACACAGAGTATGCGAAGGAACTTGCCCCCCTTCTTGCAGCGGTGTACCGTAGGTCTCTAGAAGAGCGTAGTGTTCCAAAGGATTGGAAAAGGGCACAGGTCATCCCCGTTTTCAAGAAGGGACGTCGAGCAGATGTGCAAAACTATAGACCTATATCTCTAACGTCGATCAGTTGTAGAATTTTGGAACACGTATTGTGTTCGAGTATAATGACTTTTCTGGAGACTAGAAATCTACTCTGTAGGAATCAGCATGGGTTTCGAAAAAGACAACCGTGTGAAACCCAGCTTGCGCTATTCGTCCACGAGACTCAGAGGGCCATAGATACGGGTTCACAGGTAGATGCCGTGTTTCTTGACTTCCGCAAGGTGTTCGATACAGTTCCCCACAGTTGTTTAATGAACAAAGTAAGAGCATATGGACTATCAGACCAATTGTGTGATTGGATTGAGGAGTTCCTAGATAACAGGACGCAGCATGTCATTCTCAATGGAGAGAAGTCTTCCGAAGTAAGAGTGATTTCAGGTGTGCCGCAGAGGTGTGTCATAGGACCGTTGCTATTCACAATATACATAAATGACCTTGTAGATGACATCGGACGTTCACTGAGGCTTTTTGCGGATGATGCTGTGGTGTATCGAGAGGTTGTAACAATGGAAAATTGTACTGAAATGCAGGAGGATCTGCAGCGAATTGACGCATGGTGCAGGGAATGGCAATTGAATCTCAATGTAGACAAGTGTAATGTGCTGCGAATACACAGAAAGATAGATCCTTTATCATTTAGCTACAAAATAGCAGGTCAGCAACTGGAAGCAGTTAATACCATAAATTATCTGGGAGTACGCATTAGGAGTGATTTAAAATGGGATGATCTTATAATGTTGATCGCCGGTAAAGCAGATGCCAGACTGAGATTCATTGGAAGAATCCTAAGGAAATGCAATCCGAAAACAAAGGAAGTAGGTTACAGTACGCTTGTTCGCCCACTGCTTGAATACTGCTCAGCAGTGTGGAAGCCGTACCAGATAGGGTTGATAGAAGATATAGAGAAGATCCAACGGAGAGCAGCGCGCTTCGTTACAGGATCATTTAGTAATTGCGAAAGCGTTACGGAGATGATAGATAAACTCCAGTGGAAGACTCTGCAGGAGAGGCGCTCAGTAGCTCGGTACGGGCTTTTGTCAAAGTTTCAAGAACATACCTTCACCGAAGAGTCAAGCAGTATATTGCTCCCTCCTACGTATATCTCGCGAAGAGACCATGAGGATAAAATCAGAGAGATTAGAGCCCACACAGAGGCATACCGACAATCCTTCTTTCCACGAACAATACGAGAATGGAATAGAAGGGAGAACCGATAGAGGTACTCAAGGTACCCTCCGCCACACACCGTCAGGTGGCTTGGAGAGTATGGATGTAGATGTAGATGTAGAAGTGTGCTAGCCACTGCGCCACCTCGCTCGGTACACTTCTGTGAATGGTTCATCCAACAATGTGTCAATCCCCATTTCAGTGCAAATGTTCTCTTTATGGATAAGGCTTCATTCCAACGTGATAAAATTGTAAATTTTCACAATCAACATGTGTGGGCTGATGAGAATCCGCAAGCAATTGTGCAATCAAGTCATCAACACAGATTTTCTGTGAACGTTTGGGCAGGCATTGTTGGTGATGTCTTGATTGGGCCCCATGTTCTTCCACCTACGCTCAATGGAGCACGTTATCATGACTTCATACAGGATACTCTACCTGTGCTGCTAGAACATGTGCCTTTACAAGTACGACACAACATGTGGTACATGCACGATGGAGCTCCTGCACATTTCAGTCGAAGTGTTCGTACTCTTCTCAACAACAGATTCGGTGACCGATGGATTGGTAGAGGCGGACCAATTCCATGGCCTCCACGCTCTCCTGACCTCAACCCTCTTGACTTTCATTTATGGGGGCATTTGAAAGCTCTTGTCTACGCAACCCCGGTACCAAATGTAGAGACTCTTTGTGCTCGTATTGTGGACAGCTGTGATACAATACGCCATTCTCCAGGGCTGCATCAGCGCATCAGGGATTCCATGCGACGGAGGGTGGATGCAAGTATCCTCGCTAACGGAGGACATTTTGAACATTTCCTGTAACAAAGTGTTTGAAGTCATGCTGGTATGTTCTGTTGCTGTGTGTTTCCATTCCATGATTAATGTGATTTGAAGAGAAGTAATAAAATGAGCTCTAACATGGAAAGTAAGAAATTCCGGACACCTGTCCACATTACATATTTTATTTCTTTGTGTGTGAGGAATGTTTCCTGAAAGTTTGGCTGTACCTTTTTGTAACACCCTGAATAAGAAAATTTGCTGTGATACCTTCAAGTGCCACAAACGATCTGTTTCATCTAGGCTGCATGAAAATAGTATAAAAAAGGCAAAGACCTTTAAAATGAGAGGCTTTAGCATTATTTCTGGAGAGAAAAAGTGCCCAACCTGTATCAAACATAATAATGAAAAACAAGCAAGTGACGACTCATCACCAGACTATGTAAATGACAGTAATGTGAAGGTGCAGACTCCTGCAAAATCTGTGCTCAATACTACTTAACTAGCTTAGGGGTATCTCCTGCAAAGCTGCATTCAGTTTCTCGGCATAATCGGTATGCAGCAGACAAACAAAAATTGGAATCAGCAAGCTGGGGCTCTGAAAACTAAAATTTCACATCCATATCAAGTTGAGCTGGCTGCTGATGCAAGTACTAACCCTGACAATGATTTAACAGAACTGGAAGAAAAAAGGCAAAACATCATGATGAACTCGTGGACAAAATCAAACAGACAATTGAATAATCATGAAGAAATTCAGTTACTTACTCTTGTGCCACCAACTTGGTCTTGACAGAAAGTCAGTTCCAAATTTCAGGTTTCTGAATATTTGGTACAACAAGCAAGAGCTCTTCTAATGGAGAAGGGTATTTTATCGATGGCTGAGCAGAAAAGAAGAAAGACATTGCCACATGATACAGTGAAAAAAGTAGAGTTTTTATTTGGATGACGAAAACACAGGAATAATGCCTGGGAAAAAAGACAAAGTGAGCACCAGCAAAAATATCTTTGAACAAAAGTGTCTTGTTTTAAGTAATTTAACTGAACTGTATTCTCTCTATAAAGAAAAAGGTATCCTGTAGACACAGAAGGATTCCAAAATTTGCTTCTCTTCGACCAAAACTGTGTATACTTGCATGATCATCAGGAACACATACCGTATTTGTGTGCATTTACCACCAAAATGTTAAATTGCTTCTAAATTCCACTTCTATTAAAGAAACATACCAAGATCTAACCAAAATCATAACATGTGACATAAATAATGGAGCCTGTATCAACTGTGTGAAAAATGCCCCACCAGTTCAGTGCTTCAAACCCTCTTAGAAAATGAAATAGGAGACTATGAACCTGATGAGATGAATCAGTACAATGGGTATCAAATGATAGAATGACTTTAAGTGTTCAAATCACTTCTCTATCAGAATTCTGTGACACACTAATTAAGAAAATTGAAAAACGTACTCCCCACTCTTTTATTTCTCAACCACAATCTGATTATCTGAAAATGAAGAAGGAAACACTTGATGAAGGATCAGTGTTAATTTTAATGGCTTTAAGTGAAAATCTCAATTTTGTTGTTCAAGATGAAGTACAGGTGTACCATTGGAACAATGGCAGCTGCACTCTTCACACTGTCCATATATATTACAAAAAGGACAAACAGTTGCATGCAAAAAGTATTTGTATTGTTTCTGATGATCTAGAACATGATGTTGCTTTGGTGTACCAGACTCAGAAGATTGTATTGAATTTTTTTAAGTGTGAATTTCCAGAAATTCATATAATGTTGAATATTTCACTGATGGGTGTGCTGCACAGTATAAAAATTGTAAGAATTTCAGAAATATTTGCTACCATGAACAAGACTTCAACATAATGTGCGACTGGTCTTTTTTAGCTACCAGCCATGGCAAATCTCCCTGTGATGGTATTGGTGGTACTGTTAAAAGACTTGTCACAAAAACAAGTTTGCAAAGAATTTATAAAGATCAAATACTTACAGCTTCACGGGTATTTGAATTCTGTTGTGAGAACCTGCAAGGCATTTCAGTTCTCTTCGTTTCAGAAGATGAAATGGTACAAGTCAGAGATTATCTTTCTCAGTGCTTCCCATGTGCAAAAACAATTCCTGGAAAATGACCTATGCATCACATTGTACCAATATCACCAACCAAGATTGGAGCGAAAAGGCTGAACTGTGATACGGATTTTAGTATCGTGCACGATTTCTCAGATGCACTTCCACTACTAATGCCAGAATGCACTATGCAGCCCAACTGCTATGTTGCAGTGCATATGACTCTTCTTGGTATTTGGGAATTGTTGAGAAGGTGAATTGTGAAGAAGGAGATGTTACAGTAAGGTTCATGCATCCTCATGGACCATCCCCGTCCTTCCATACGCCTGATGGTGATGATTGTGATGTTCCTTTCTCTCATATCACCACAGCAACAGGATGTAGTTATTCTCTCAGAATAGAGTCTTCAAAGTTGGTGGAAGAAATGTGGTTCTCATACAAAAAAGTATTACCTAAGCATCAAAGTGTCTCATCACATGTGTAGTTCCGAATCAACTTGAACGCAAATTGCAGCACCAGCATTTTGTGCAGTGTTGACATTATTGGCTTTTGACAAAATGCTTAAATATTATAAACAAAATGCTATGTATTTTTACATCGAGTTACTTTTGGTTGTGGCAGAAGTAATAAAGTGTTCATATGTCATGTAATGTACAAATTGCCCTATATTTTATAATGTGTATTTTTGTTTCATCTATGGCAATTTTTTGCTCTATTTGGATATTGTTATGCATATTTAAGTTGTTAATGTCTCTTGCATAGTAATTGTACTTATCTCCAGTATATATAATTTTTTCCCCAGTGCCATTCATTTCTCAAAACTGATTTTTTGTGTGATGAAACTTTAATATTTGTAGACCACTTTTTAATTTTTTCCGTATTTTTCTGATTTTACAATAAAATTAAATAAAATTAATTTACAAAAAAATAATTGGACAATTTTTCAGAAACTACTTGTCTGAAAGGATATTCAGGGAAAAAACTGTCAGCATACCATTTTTTGTTTAAAAACTGCAGCCAATTTTCAGATTTTTACAGTTTGCTTTGAAGTAACGAATTGCACCAAACTTTCAGCAATTGCTACTAACAGAATGTATATAAAGCAATAAAATTGGCAAAAGTTCATAATATTAGATACAATAGAAGTACACAAAATCTCAGTTCACATCTAGATAATGGGTGTCATGGCCTGGATGACTTGACATGGAATGACCCCAACACTTTGGATGAATATGTGCTATTTGTTACTGCCAGGCACGCAAGGTAGTGCCCATCCATATTGTGGTCACATGGCATGTTCAGTCACCCATCCATTGGTTTCCCCACAAGCATCAGCATTGAAGCACTTTGCCCTCACAAGAACTGAAATTTTTTGATACGGACAGCACCATTTGACACGCTTGTGGCTGCAGCGGTGCCTCACACAGGAGCAAGCTGTGGCCGGAGTATATAGCCTGAGTATTTCTGATCTGTTCATAGCGTACTTTAAATGGGTGGGGAATCCAAATCACTGTCAGATACAAAAACTATTGTACGATTTCCTTACAAATGTGAGGGAGGATTGCACTGCATTATTTTCTATTCTTTCCAGGCTATGCTCCCCCAACAGAGTATGGTTCTCATTTAGCCAGTTCCTTACTTTTATCATTTCAAATCGAATGTTGTGGATCATGGGCCACATTCAGACATCTAATATTGTAGATGAATGCCCACAAAAGCTATTAAAATACCACGCTCGAGTCTTGGTGTAGCACTCCTACTCAATTTAGTAGAGAGATTGATACTAGCGAGCACAGTACGTGAAAGTAAGAATTGAAATTTAATATCATTATAGTCAAACATCTATCTAAAATTTCAAGTATAAAAAGGTCAAAATGAAATATAATGAAATCACCTGTTCAAATGGTTCAAATGGCTCTGAGCACTATGGGACTTAACATCTGAGGTTGTCAGTCCCCTAGAACTTAGAACTACTTAAAACTAACTAACCTAAGGACATCACACACATCCGTGCCCTAGGTAGGATTCGAACCTGCGACAGTAGCAGTCGTGCGGTTCCAGACTGAAAAACCACCTATTCAAATCCACTGTTAGACAGCAGTAAAAAGGAAACCTATTGCGTGTACACCCACCTGCAACTTCACTGTGAGCATCAACAATGGCACCTTTCAGTTCAGCCATCATTAGCTCCATAGTGGCTCTAAGACAGCCCAACTTATTAGCAGGACATTCATGTGCATCTAGAGATGCTAATTCTACCACCTGCAACACAATAAAAAAAGGAGCCCAAAATTTATTTTCATAAGTTAACATACTACAAGAAATTTTTATGTATCAATTCTTAATACACAAATTCCAATTTGGTACCTGAAGGGCATTTTATTAACAGAAGTTCTACTTCACTTTTAGAAGACACCATCATCAAAATTTTCCATACTTATGTTCTTCAGCTGTACACATCCCAATTGTTTCTGCATGTTCTCTAATGACATCTATCTAGTTTTCATTGGGTCATCCCTTCACTCTATTTTATTTATTTATTTATTTTTTTAAACTTTCTTGGTCCATTTACCATGCCTTTATTTGACTGTATATCCTGCCCATCTACATTTCACTACCATTATGGTCATAAATACATCTTCTGCTCTAATCTGCTCCCTGATCCGTTTGTTTTCCATCTCCCTTACCAGTTCCTAACATCGATCTCACTATTTCTTGCTGAGCAATTGTTTGTGCTACAAGTCCATATCTCGCTACCACAAGTTAAAACAGATAACATTTGCAGACTGTTAACTTTCCATTAAGACACTTCAGAATAATGGTTCCACAAACTCTAATTTTCTAAGTGCACTCTATGCCATTTTTACCCTTCTAGTAAACCAATTTCATGTCCTACACAATAACTAATCAACTAGTCCTTTTACTTATAATTTTGTACATTTTTCCCTCTTTGTTAATTATGCATTACAGATTTACCAGCCAATTTACAAATTTTTAATATTAAGTTCTTGCTCTGAGGGCTAACGATACACCACCATTAACACTACAAACACGGTTCAGACAGTTTCAGATAAAAAGTATGTCCTATTAGTTTTTACAGTCTAAAATGGATACAGTCAGACTAGTTAGGTTGAAATATGTTTCAAATTTGTTTCACTGTTAGTCAACTTGGCAAAATGACCATATGCACAGTTTCACCTGCCTACCTGAGCTGTAAGTTATTGAAAAATAATTTTGAATTATGACAATCTTCACATGATTCCTGCACTTGAAAGTGTCTGGTGAATGGCCCTCAATTATTGCACTGCACAAAAATGTGTGCTTGTCACTGCTTCCATTGATTTATGAGAAGAACTCTGATTTCACAACTAAAAGTGATTGAAAATAACTTAATATTAACATAGAAATACTATTTACATTTTGTCCATTATTTTGTGTTTCCAAACAGGTGTACCAGAAAATAAATACAAGATTTCCAACACATCAACATTAATTTTATTTCTTGTAAATATTGCAAAATGCTGAAATATTGATACGATTCTCCAAATGCATATCATTTGTGTACAATAAACATAAATTAAGGAGGACATCTGACATCAGTGAGTCACAGTAAGTGAATATATGTGTGTGTGTGTGTGTGTGTGTGTGTGTGTGTGTGTGTGTGTGTGTGTGTTAGGGGTGCCCAACGGCGGGATCATCAGTACCCTTACACTTATTAAAACAAACGAATGTGGAGAGGAACTAAAATTGTTGTACACGCATGCACTCGAAATGACCACAGAGTCACTCTATCTCACATGCAGTACAACCAGTTAGGCAGGATGATAGCTGGTCGAGAAATTAAAACAAAACACAGACGAGCTAAAAGAAAAGCACAGGGAAATGTGACTGGTTGACCACTTACAAAAAACTTGGATGAGCCAGCCACCCTGTTGACACATTAAAAACATCCTCCCTAAAATCTTGTTAAAAATGTTGGACAATTCACAAAACTTTAAAACTTGGACCACTTTTGTTTCATCATTACATAAAATAGATTGCAGATCCGCAGGTGAATCTGCCGTAGTCTGCTGATCGGCAAATAAAATGCAGTCCAATAAAATGTGGCGCACCGTGATCTGCACGCCACAAGCACCACAGATTGGAGGGTCCTCTCACCAGAGTAAGATTCTGTACATCATAGGGCTGTGGCCTATGCGAAGAAGAGTAAGAAGGACCTCGTCCCATCAACGTGGCTGGAATGAAGTACTCCACGGCCGAATTGTGGGATTTACAACAAGGAATTTGTTGTCTGTCACTTACAGCCACTCGTCTTCCTATTGACACTGGACTTCATACCTCAACGATGAGGTGAGAGCATGCAGAGGGATAGCACACCAAAATACCTGAGGGTGACGACACGCCACCATGGCTGCTCCATCCACCCTTTCATTCCCCACAATTCCCACCTACCCTGATACCCAGCAGAAAGACACTTCCTTCCCCAGTCGTTGTAGTTAGAGAAGAGTATCTTGGATATCCCGGGTTACTTTATCTGCTGGGTACAAATGTTGTCGTCGTAGTTGGAGGAGGGTATCTTGGATATTCTGGGGTACTTTGCCTGTTGGGTAGTGCAAATGTTGAACAGAGTGAAGGGCACTTAGATAATCTGCGCAGATGAGAAATCTAACACTGGGAGAACGCCTCATCTGCTCCAGTGCCCGTAAGATCGCTTATAAATCTGCGTCAAAGGTTGTAAATTCTGGAGGCCATCTAAAAATGTCAGAAAATATCATACTAAATATCGGAAGCAGGCGTGCGCTCTCTCCTGTACCACACCTAATCTAAAATCACCCTGAGCCTCTCCGGTAACCAGGATGCAGACACTTAAAACCCTGGATTTGGGGTTGTTCTGGCTCCACACCAAGTGCCTCAAGCACACACGTTGCACACTGATCTCAAATGGCATCGTGGCTCTTCAAAGGCGCTCCAGAGATGGACGAGCAACAGTATGGTCTGTGGATGAAGTTGGAGCTGTGAGGAACTTAACACGCCTGACTCATCATAAGGAGGTGGCACCAGATGGTAAGTGCCAGTTCACCCACCTCAGCACAGAGGCTGGGTACGGGACTGGTCCGATAAGCACCCATGGCCGCCAAATCACCTCATGGTGGACAGCGGCAATGATCCGTGAATAAGAGGGCCTTGCTTACCCATACACCATGCACCCGTAGTCATGCCACAAACACATGAAAGCTCAATAAAAATCGAGGACACACACCCTGTTTGCTCCTCAAGACCTGTGGCTAACACACTTGCTGATGTTCAGTGCCTTCTGGGTTCTGGCTTTTAGGTCTCACAGGTGTGGCAACCACTACAATCTGGAGTAAAAAATGAGGCTCAAAAACTGTACTGTGTCTCTAAAATGTAGGATGGTGTTCCCCATATTCAAGGCAGGCAAATTAAAAAGATGACGAGAATGATTAAAATGACCACATACAAACTTATCCACAAAAGCCCCATTGATGCAGTTGTGTGAGAATACAGTGTCTCCAAGTAGCATCGTTTGCCTTACTTGTATCAAAGAAAATGCCAATACAGTGATGCTTACGGAGGAAAGCCTGCTGAACAGCCGCCTCTAGGACGGTCAGGTTGTCAACAGTGGACTGAAATCTTCAGAATCCACACTGAGAGCAGCTAAGGAGTTGCCTGGTCTCTAACAACCAGACCAGATGACGGTTATCCATCCGCTTCATGGTCTTCCCTTGGTATGGTGCGATACTTTTTTTATTGTTGTATATTTAGCTTCTCCCCACCCTAAACCCCAATTTTCCGCAGTTGTCCCATTAGTTTAATTTTATTTTGCATTTGTTGGTGTGTCTCTGTAGTGATGTCATCATTTTGTATACACTGGAAGCAACCGTTTCTGCCACATTGGTGTCGCCATGAGTCAAAGCAAAAGGTGTGGAATCTGACACTTCTGTAATGCCAGGGAATAAACATGGCATAACTAAACTGGTGATTCTGGCCAGGCTAGTGAAGTCAACCACAGAATAAGTTTTGACAATGGCAGGAATAGTTACAGAATGACGAGACTGATTGTTAAAACAAGGAAAGAGAAGAAGCAGGGGCACCACACAAATTATATGGAAGAATATGACGATTCCAAACTTATATAAAAATTTCATACTACTCCTTTTCGATCTCATGCTTTTGAAATTGGGGCACAGGAATGAAATGTAAAACTTTTCCCTAACAGAAAACTAACTTTTTGATTGTAGTAGGCCTAATAGGCATTTGATATTGGTACTTCATGAATCATATTCCGTGGTGCTATCTATGTAAAAAAGAGTTAGATTAAAATGATGGTTTGTGCCAAAACATCTTGTTTATTGGGCATGTTTTACAAATGCTGCAATATTAGAAATGCCTTTTTCATTTCATCATGCAGACAGTGACAAAATAGACATCATCAAATCAAAAAACCACACCAGTCTTGGGTACTATTCGTATTAACAGCTTTTTCAGTATTAGACAATGACATTTTGATTTTTCATGTAGTGAAATGTTTGACAAACTTTGATGAGGTAATAGATTCTTTCACAGAAGTGGAAGCATGCCATGTAAAGCTGTAGCAAGATTAGAGAGCAAAAAATGCTGGAACCTAAGGATTGAAGAAATATGTACTGTCTTGCTAGTCTCTTGTCTTTACTGGCTTTTTGTTTCCTACATTTAATTTTACATCACACAAAAGAGAAGTTGTTACACACTAGGCAGTAAAGAGTGTAAATTTTGTGAAGATTTCTTATTCTCCTGGTTACAAATAATCCCACCCAGCATTAAATGTAAGTTCTTTTTAAGGTGGGTAGTATGTCAGACTGGTCAGGTGGGAGCAGGAGGGGCACCACAGGACATTTTTTAAATTTCCACTGTCCTGAGTGTAGGTTTGATGGCTTCGATTACAAAATATACACGACTGAATTCCACAGTGTGAAATACAGTGATATGTGATACAAGAATGCTGTGTGAAGAGAGGTGGCACTGCACTTTGGCACATTTAAGACCAAATAACATATCCTACATTTTCTCAAACATATATATTTTATGTATCAAACTCTTCAGAAAGATGTGCACTACAAAATGAACATATTTTTGATTTTTTTTTTAATTTGTGACATCCTATCTCAAATGATCGAGGGAGGTGGCAGCACTATCAAGTTTTTGTCCCGGTTCGGAAATATCATAGATCCACAGCTGTTTTATTGTATCTAGTATCTCCTATGCTGGCCAATCAACAGGGTCTGTACTGTGTCTCTTATATCTAACACAAAATTATGCAACAGAATTGCTGACTAGTATATTTACCTTCATGAGAAATGTCAGTTTGCCAATGGACACCCTAGTTTTCAGAACTACTATTTCCTTCCTAGGGCAGGTAGGGAAAAGGGGGGGGGGGGGGGGGGGGGCGAGCACAAGGGAAGGTTAAATGGAAGGGCAGGTCACGCAGATCCCAAAAGGAGAAGGACCTACCAGCTGTGAGGAATACTGGGGACAATGTTTATTAACAGTACTGACATTTCTTCTGAATGTATACAATTTTTACCTCCTACACTTCCATCCATTTCCAAATTGATGATTCTCTGGTGTCTTAATATGTTTCATATAACTGATCCCTTCTTTTAGTCATGTGATATCACACACTTCTTTTATTCCCAATTCGATTCAGTACCTTGTCATTAGTTACCTGATATACTCATCTAATCTTTGGACTACTTCTGTATTACTACTTTTCAAAAGCTCCTATTCTCTTTCCATCTTAACTGCTTATTGTCAATACTAACCCACGTACAAGGCTACACTTCAGACAAATAGCTTAAGAGACGATTTCCTACTACTTAAATTTCATTAGATGTTACACATTCCTGTTTTTCAAAAATTATTTTCTTGCTATAATCAGTCTGCATTTTGTAAACCCTTCTGCTTCAGCCACCATCAGTTATTTCACTGCCAAAAATAGCAAAACTCAACAACTTTCAGTGTCTCATTTCTTAGTTCAATTCCCTCAGCAAATCAATTTAATTTGGCTGCAATTCCCTTACCCTCATTTAATTTTCATTGGTGTTCACTTACAGCTTCCATGGTCTGTCTACCAATTTCATTCAACTGCTCTTTGAGTACCAAAGCTTGTAAATATACACACACCGCAGTCTGCTATACATGTCAAAAGATGCTTTGTACTACTGCTGCGTCATTCCCTTTCCTGTCCCACTTGCAAATAGTGCAAAGAAAAAATTATTGCCTGCATACTTCTGAGCTTTAATATCCAATTTTTTTCCTTACTGTCCTTACATGAGATGTATGTTGGAGGCAGCAAAATCATTCTGAGTCTGTTGCAATTGCTGGTTCTCTAAACTTTCTCAATAGCTTTTGCAAAAATATCATCATCTCCTCTCAAACAATTCCATCTACAGTGAAGCAGTATTTCCATAAAGCTCACATCATGATCAAACCAATCAGCAAGAAGTCTGGCAGCAGGCCACTGAATTGTTCCAAAGCCTTACTATAATCTGACAGAGTGAAGATCTCAACACTTCAGTACAACTCAGTATGAAAGGATCTCAGAAACATACTGTATGTGGTCTCTTTTATAGGTGAACAACCCTTCCCAGAAGTATTCCAATAAACCACTGTCAGCCATTTGCCTTCCCTACGAAGGACTATATTTGTTTGATCCATTTTATGTCATTTTGCCATGTTACACCTAGATATGTAATTTATGAGAGTGAGTCAAGCTGCATACCATTAACATTATATTCATACGCCACAAGAATGTCTGTTGAACTCACCCACATTAATTTACATCCATCCACACTTACAGCAAGCAGCCAACATCATGCAACAGAAATTCTTTCCAAGCCATTCTAAAACCCCTACAGGCACTTTAATGATGCTTTCCCATAAACAACAGTATCATCAGAAAATATTTCCCTGGGACACTCCTTAACTTTCTCTGTAATTATAAGTATCCACCTGGGAGAATGTACTGGGTTCTAACAATAAAAAAAAGATCTTGACCAGTCACATACTCTGAACCTGTTCTGTATCCTTGGCCTTTGTTAACATACTACAGTTTGCTGCAGTGTGAAGGCTATCCAGAAATTTAAGAATATAGAATGTGCTGGTTGGTGTGCCTACATGGATCACAAAACACTGTGTATGAAAAAAGGTGAGCTGTGTTCTGCATGAGTAGTGCTTTGTAAATCCAACACTGATTTAAGGATGACAGAATTTCTGTTTCCAGGAAAATTATTATACTTGAGCTCAGAATATGCTAAAAGGGCCTGTATCACACCAACATTTAGGTGCACCAATTCTTTTGTCCTGCTTATGTCTGGTAGTAGCCTGTGCAATCTTATAGTCCATTGGGACTGTTCATTCTACAATACATTCACTGTACTATAATTGTGAGCTGAGAAAGAGGCCAATGCCACAATCCTCTGTGCAAGCGAGCTGCAATTACATCTGGGCCTAGACATTCATTTTCAGCTGGTTTGGCTGCTTTTCAACACATGGTTAAACTATGCAAAAGATGTTAATCTTTATACAACCAGAATTTCAGATGGTAGCAATCTTTCTTGTCTGTATAATACCCTTTAAAAAATCCTGTGTATACAATACAGATTCACAATATTCCTTCATGACACTCACCTGTCTTTCCGTTTGTAATGATAAACAATACAGTGGAAAGAAAAGACAAATAAGAAATGGTAACTGTTTTATTTATATTATCTAGGAACAATAATGACTGCAATCACTGAGTTATTAAAAGTTATGTATTTTAATTATTTTTTAATAAAAGAAGTTTCTTCAAATATACAGAGTAATAGCAAATGATTCACTGCGTTTTGATGTCTTATAGTTTCAGATATATAACACATGCACCTGTTTGCACTAATAATCAATGGAAACAGTATATTTTGAAGTTGTGTTTACATCACTGTGGTTTCATTGTGATATTCTAGGTTGGGAGGGAGACAGCAGTCTAGAAAATGGTAACACATAAACATGAAGAATTCTGTGTGCTGCAGTATGAGAAGATAATCCATCACTTCCAAGCAGCATGCTTTCTGAAGACAGTACAGTGTACCGCCTTCAATACACCAATGTATTCTGTGGTGGTATCAACAGTTCATGGAGACAGAGTGCCCCTGTAAAAGGAAAAACGCTGGATGACCAAGTGCTGCAATTTAAGTTGTGGAGAGTGTTCAATAGGAGTTTCTTTGTAAACCAGAGAAATCCACACGTCATGTAAGTCACAAACTGGGCATTTCTCAGCCCGCCTGTGGAAGATTCTGCATGAACAATTACATCAGAAACTGTATCACATACAGCTGTTGCAACTTTTACAGACAAATGATGGCACCAACAGATGCAAATTTTGTGAATTGGAGATAACAAATTTCTCCCAACGCATGTTCAGTGATAAGGCGACATTTTCAATAACTTGCCAGCAGCCATAAAAAGCTTAACAACCAATGAAATTCAGTTTAAGAGAAGCCTAAAGGATTTATTGGTGGCCAACTCCTTCTACTCCACTGATGAATTTCTTAGTAAAACCAACTGATTTGTATATAAGTACAAAATAACTTCTGCACAATTTCAGTGCAGTAATGTGTTCATTGAAAATTTGTGTGTGTGTGTGTGTGTGTGTAAGTATAATCTAACTTCTGCACCATTTCAGTGCAGTAATGTGTTCGTTGTAAATAAGTATTACAGTAGTTGTATTACATGTTTATTACCTTATAAATAAATAAAAACTTTTTATTTTAAATTCAGTGCATTAGTATTTGTAAAATGACTCTTAGTGTTCATTAAAAAATGACGATCATTCCACTTGGGACCTGTGGAATGGTACATTGGCTTATTTGTTTTAGTTGTAAATATTTGTCATGTATTGTTGTTTTTCTGACATGTTCCACATCCTGGAGGACCTCCTCACTACGGATCAATTGGAATGAAAGTAAATCTAATCTAATCCACATAAACAGTCAAGTGAATCTTCATAGCATTAGCATAAAAGTCACAGAAAATTGTGATGTACAGAGGAGACTGAAACAAAGTCTTCAAAGGTGACTGCCTTCTGTGTTGTTTCAAGTAGCGAAGAGTACGGGCCCTAATTTTTTTCTCGAAAAACTTTGATGTGTACCATGTACCTAACATACTGAACGACGGGTTGTTTCCGACAGTGATAGCTGATATTAAAAAATTCAGACTCCAATAAGATGGAGCTCTGCTTCAATGGCATACAGTACTGTGTCATCTGAAAGAGGAACTTCCACACCAGTAGATTACACGCTGCATTCGTGAAGATTTGGCATTCTTCAGATGGCCCCAAGGTTACTTGACCTTACAGTTAGTGATTTTTTTTTCTTTAGGGGTATGTGAAGGACAATGTTAACACACCACTTTTGCCACCAACATTGACTGAACTGCATGACTACATCACTGCTGCAGTGGTGAAGACTGACGGGCGTGTTCAAACGAGTTTGGGCGGAACTTGAGGTAATGCACAGATGTTTGCCATGTGACTCAAGGAGAGTATATAAAACATTTATAATGATGTGTATGAAACCTGAAAATTTGCTTTCCCATACAGTGTATCAATTACTTTTTTTACAAAATTCTTTGTGAAGTATATTCATTCAAAACCTGATGAATCATTTGTAATCATCCTGTATACGACAACTTACTGCAGCTGGCAAAGGAACAGCTAAATCAACTGGAGCTCCCAGCTGATCAGGTGTCACACCATGGTTAGACAGCTTTTGCAAATGCGTGTAAATTTCAGCATCTTCTTCCTTGTATAGTGCACACAGAGCTGGGAAAACCAAACTATGCAGCTGGTTCACCATGTAGCTGTTGACAACAACAATTCCTTTAAATTTCAACACATACCAGACATAAAAAGTACATAAAACACTGACATTGCTTAGAAACAGATTATAGGTAAGCTTACGAAAGACTTGTTCAAAGAATGCAATTATATTATAGCCTTCGTACATTAATCTGTTATGTGGAAAAATTTAAAAATGGCACTAATTTTGTTGCTGTCAGATGGAGCAGAGTAGTCTAAATTGCTAATAAAACTCTGACAAATTAAAACTTTATGCTGTAGTGAGGCCGGCTGGTGTGGCTGTGCGGTTCTAGGCGCTTCAGTTTGGAACCGCGTGACCGCTACGGTCGCAGGTTCAAATCCTGCCTCGGGCATGGATATGTGTGATGTCCTTAGGTTAGTTAGGTTTAAGTAGTTCTAAGTTCTAGGGGACTGATGACCACAGATGTTAAGTCCCATAGTGCTCAGAGCCATTTGAACCATTTTTTTGCTGTAGTGAACAACGAAGGCACAGTTCACTTTGATTTGTGAGGACCTCTTTCCTATTCTCCAAACTCTACAGAGGTTATCCCCATGTTCTTTATTGCACTATAGTGGTGCACACATAAGAAGAAAGGCGGTGGGACAATACACAGTGGTAATTTGCAGTACCATTTGACGCTACAGCCAACAGTGTCATTCTGGTGTGTATGTCTGTAGTGTGCATTACAGGGTTTGTGTGTTTAGAACATTTAGCATTGATTTTCATGTTAGTATTGGTATGATGAATATACTTAGCCACTGTAGTATTCATTATGGGTATCATTAAGGGAAAACAAGTATTACATTAAAAAGCAAAAGTTACAGTTTTCTGTGCTTATTAATTTTACTACTGAGGGTCAGGGGCATAGACAGTACCCCAAAATGGCACTCATCCCAGCATTGCCAATTACCAGTGTAAGCAACAGCTCGATGATGCAAGACATGGGGAAGACGTAGAGAAAACACTAGCGATGTCACATGGTATTCTACAGCTCTCTCTGTGCAGAATGCATCATGCACTCACTTTGTTGCTTGTATATCACTATACCATCCTCAGCCGTGTGTGTGTGTGTGTGTGTGTGTGTGTGTGTGTGTGTGTGTGTGTGTGTGTGTGTGTTTTACTAATAATGATTTTACACAGTATTATCATTATTTCACAATAAACACCAGTTTTTAATGCAAACAGTCCGAAATTGTTTTTCCTATTATTATATTTTCTTGACACAATCTTACAAAATTCCCTTACTACATGTGAATTCTATTTAGGTTACTGCTCAGGCAGAAGAAAATTTTATTTAATAAGTTGTATTCTAGACAGAAGAAGTAGATTGCAACATAGCCTTCAAAAAAATGGTAACACACATTGCACCACCTGAGTAAGAGGCACAGCTCAACTTTATTTCATACTACTATAAACAAGATGCAGTAATACGTAAAATAAGGGAAAGGCAACCACTGACCTATAGAAGACTGATGTGTGACACATAGAAACACATGACAGAAAATTGTATTCACATTAGTTTTAACGCTCTTGCTCTCTTTCTTCCAGAAGCACACACATTCAAACACACGACAGCACAGACACAAAGATGAACACTACCACAGCTGCAACAAGACTGATTATTAATTAATCAAAAATTAATAATCAGTCTGACTGCAGATGCAGTAGTGTTCGTTTGGGTGTCTGTGTGGCCACCAGTGTGAATATGTGAACTTTAGCTACAAAAAGAGGAAGAGCTCAAAAGCCAATGTGAACACTGTTTTCTGTTGTGTGTTTCTATGGGCCACACCTTTGCCTTATTTTATGCACTGTTCCACCCAGGAAATTCCATTATCGTTATACAAGATGCAGTAACTTATCCTACAAGTTACAATGCATTAGAAGACACTGAACATGCTTCTATTATGCTCCATTCATTCTGCTCATTTGTTTGTCACAATTTCAGTGCGCAATTGGAATTAATGACACAAATGCCAACTACTTTCCTCATAATCTCATATCCACTGCATTACTTTGTTTCAAATGCGTAAGTAGTTCTCCCACTGCTCACCAAAGTTGAAACCAGTGTCTGGCCACTCAAATGTATAAAGGCAAAGATTTAAAAAAAAGAGTTTAGGTATTGCATTTGTGACTGTGTGCTTTCAGGTGAGTGGCAAAAATGTTTACTCTATTTTTCTACATGTTCTGATTACTAACACAGTCATCCCTGTCAGGTTCTTTGAGCTTCATTGTTATGCATACTTGCCGCCTGGACTCCAACAAGACTGAAGTGGTGTTGGTGTTGGAAGCTATTTATAGCAGAGTTCGGCTCCTCAACTCACTACACCCTTTGATGCTCATTTGTTTTTCAGAGCCTGCTGTTGGATGAAACCCACATTCTCTCAGTGTTTTCGAGCTCTGAGGGATGAGATGTCTGGTGGGATCTTAGTAAACTGAATGCTAATTCTCAAGTCTTGCTTAAACAGAAACTCTGTACCAGTTTATTAGCTTTTCTGACTTCTTTATTTTGATAAGAGTCTCTAAGTACATTGTCACAGAATCTTGGTGTTCAAATCATGATGCTAGTCTTGTCTTACCTCATCTCACTTCATTTCATGTCATGTTCATACTCGAAGTAGTACTTGGTGACAGCAGATTTGCTTGTCGACTGTCGACAATAGTCTGCCCCACATAAGACTTCCACATGGAATGTTACACATACCCAGCTTTCTGGAAACTAGTTTGTCTTCAACATTAAAAATAAGATAAAAAAAAAAAAAAATCTCTGTTGATGGCAGCAAAGTGAGGTAGGTAACTGATTCTTGGCCTTTCCTTTTTGTTTGTGAGCCTGAACCTCTTCCTCAGGTGTTATTGATTTTAGCCGAAAATGATGTGTTGTCAAAATATTATGCAGAAAAATGGAAACAACAACTTGGCTGTACCTACCAAAGCACACCATTAATAAAACACACTGAGGAAACCTACAGGGTAATTAATATAAATGTCATGACTTAGTATGAGCTAAAAAAACTTTAAATCAATATGTTATTAATGAAAATGTATGCAAATGGTAAACAAAATTGGTTTTGTATGTTTTGTCTTATTTCCATCTGAGAACAGCGGTGTTTGACATACTCATTATAGGAAGTTCACACGACAGAACACTAGTTTTTTCATCATTCTTGTGTCCTTCCTGCAACTGAGTACCAAAAGCTGTGCGTTCCTTAAAAACACGTTTATTCTGTTTGGGCACAATACAACAATCAAAGCAGCTGCTAACATAACCACTTCAAATAGGTTTTGCATAACTTTCACATCCGGAAACGTATGTGGGTTCCGATTTAAGGAAATTGGGCGATGAAAGACCAAACACTATAGACTAAAAACATTACTTTACTGTGAAAACAATAATAATAACTAGGCAGTCTGTGAAAAAGTGAACATGCCTGAAATAAAAATTCACTGCTGGGTGCCATTCAATACCATGTTGTTCCATGCCGTGCACTGCAACATGATCAGCTTTAGCCTTTGCATGGTATACACAAGGTTGTTGAGACACTGCTGCTGAAGCCTGTTCCTCTGATTTCATGCAACATGTGAGGAGGGTTCCTACAATGGCCCACTACAAGTTGCAACTGGCTGGAAGCGTGTTTGATTCAACCTGTTTCAGCAGATACTGCTAGTCATTCCATTTGACCTGCTGCTGCCTCATGGAAGTCAGTGTGCTTGTGCACAATTTTGTTTAAAGATGAACCTATCGCCAAACTGTTGATCACAGGGTTGGCAACAGCTTGGAGAATCCTGTCCACATACTGCAAATCCTCCAAATTACTATCTTTAGTGATAAGAGGCTCTCAATATCTGCACAATATCTGACCAAAAGATGACTAGTTCACATCCATCATAAATGTCTGGGGCTGCATGCTTGACATATGTAGTAGAAAAATCCAACACTCATTGGTGAAGCAGCCTAATCTGATTGACCCAGGTTCCATTTCATTTCTTCCCTTGCCCACCTACTTTGCACACCACATAGTGAAGGGGAAGGGAAAATTGTGTTAATCAGTGGATGGTTGTATACTGTTTAGGTCAATGCTTTCTATCTCATTTGTGATGGGGCTATGGTTTATACAGAGCTACATCCAGTGCTCTCTACGGCTGTAATAAAATTCTGTATGAAAATTTCTCTTCATAAAGGAAGTTCAGGAAAGTGGTGGGTTTGAATAAAGCACCAATATTCCACTGTTACTTACAGCTGTTGAAAATCTGTACATTCAGCTGCATCCAGAAGATAAAACAGGAGCAAAATGAATGAAGCCATAGTGATCACAGCCATCATGTGACATGTGCAATTTTAGTGCACGAGTGCAAGTGTCAATTTTTGTGCATGCTCCAAGTAGCTCTGCACGTTTTGCTAGGAGTGCTGTGTTTTATTCTCCAACGCACAGAGCTTTCATTCCTTGTTCTACTACTTTTTGTATGTTGGCAAGTGCACCTGATCTGCTATTGAATTCCTAATCTTGTGAGCCCAGTATTTAGCGTTCTCCCTTGTGAGATCTGTATTTAGCATTCTACAATCACATAAAGTTCCGTGTGTTGAAGATATTTTGGTGTACATGTTATTCATGTAGCAGGCATAGTAGAGTCTAAGTCCTGATTTTCATACACAGTGGCCAAACTGGTGACCCAGATGTGATCGACTACCTGCATGTATGTAACACAAGTAAACAACACAATGGATGAAAGTCCGGAGACTGTGAACTCAACCACGTCCAGAATAGCCGCGAGGCTAACTCCATTCTGGCCGCACAACCTGGTCTTGTGGTTCTTCCAGGTAGAGGCAATTTTTTTCTTTTCTGGTATGACTGCAGATGCTTCTAAATTCACATTAGTGGTGAGCCACTAGGAACAGCAAAATGCAGCAGAAGCTCAGGACATCATTGTCGCGTCACATGGAGGGAATGCATACAACCGCTTGAAGTTGGGATTGATCCACCGTCTTTTCGCATCTCAAGAGGAGCACATTACACAAGTACTGACCCATAAGGATATCGGCAACCGAAGATTGTTACAGAACCTGTGGCATCTCAGAAGCAAAATCGAAGCAGGTACCATACATGATCAGCTGTTGTGTATGATCTGGAGCAGTCACTTGCCTCCCTCTATCAAGGCATTTATTGTGACACAGTCAAGAGATGTTGCTCGACACTCTGCCAAAACTGATATAAAGTACTGGATGCTATTGTCACTTGCACCCATTATGGTATCAACTGCGCAATGCGGGAGTACAGCCACCATGGTAGTGTGTGCCGAGTATGAGGTATTAGTGGTGAAAGACAATCAGCTGACGCAGCAGATTAGCCAGCTGGTAGTGTGTTGCACCATCTGAGCAGATCACAGCCTGCAAAGGGAGAGAAGGTGCTCTCGCAGCAGGGCTGCATACTGAAAGGTACCTAAAATGTAGACTTTCACGGCCGGAAATATCATGTCCATTACAATTATCCGGGCTGTTATGCCATGGTCGGTTGATGAATTTTGTCTCAATTCCCAACGTTTCATCTCCGACTGCGGAAGACATCTTCAAGGGGGTCCGTAGGTCAATGGAAGGTCCAACACACCCACTGGCTCACTACTGAAGATGTCTCCCGCAGTCGGAGACGAAACGTTGGGAATTGAGACAAAATACATCAACTGACCACGGCATAACAGCCCGAATAATTATAATGGACATGAAGGGTACCTACACAACACTGACCCTCACATCAAGACAAATGAGGGGCTGCTGATCTCCTGCCAACCTCTAAGACTAGCATCGCACTGGAGAAGATAGCAAACGCAAGTTCAATAACATGATCAAAGATGGCACTACGCATCTGTCTGATAGCCCCTGGTCTTCACCCCTGCACCTCATTTTATGAATTGTAGTTCTTGGTAGCCTTGCGTGAACTACAAAGCTTTCAACGCCTGCATGATTCCTGACAGGTACCAGGTAACTCTGCTACATGACTACAACTATGCGTTGAGTAGTGCTTGTGTATACAGTGTACTAGATTGCAACAAGGCCTAAATACAGATACTGGTGACAGCCATTATTGCATCATTTGGCTTATTTGAGAGCAAGTTCAAGACTTTCGGCATTGGAATGTGGTGCAGATGTGGCAGAGGTTCGTCAACTCAGTGCTGCGTGGTCTGCCATTTTGCTTTGCATACCTGGACAATGCCTTAGTCTTCTCCCCACCACCAGAAGAACTCCATTAGCATCTTGTACAAGTTTTCCAAGTGTGTCTTCATACAATCACAAAAAGACTTTCTAGGCCACTGCATTACTCCCACAAGCTCGCTACCATTGCCGGACAAGACTGTGGCTATCTGGCAGCTGTCCTGGCTGGCCACATACAAAGAATTAATGCACTATTTTGGCATGCTGAACTTTTATCGACAGTAGCTGCCTCATGCAGGTGAAGTTCAAGAGCTGTTGACAGCCCACTAGTGGGCCCGCAGATTAAAGGCAACTTAGCAATTACCTTAACAGACAATATGATCGCGGCATTTGAGAAATCTAAAAAAGTGATACTGGACGCAGCATTGTTGGCACATCCTTAACCAAATGCATTGTTGGCTGTACTAGTAGACACAAGTCAGACATCTATAGGTGGTCTACTTCAATGTGCCGACAAGACCTGGTAGCCACTAACATTGCCTTACTGAAGTAATGGAGTGCATATGGCAGGAAATTACTGGTGACATACGAAGCTGTGAAGTACTTCCACTCTCATGTCGAAGCTCACAGCTTCACAATATTTACTGATCACAAGTGCTGCCATTCGCTATCTTCCAAAATAACCTTAACTGCTCCCGATTCCACACAATCAGCTGCTGTATGTAGCCCCGTTCACCATTGACGTCCAAGCACATCTTAGGTATGGACAACATTGTGGCAGAATGCCTCTCTCGCATCAAAAGAATTTCTACAGTAGATTATATGGCACTTGCAGAATCACAGAAGTCTGATCAAGAGCTCCAATACCTATTATAAGACACGTGATCATCATTACAATTACAACTCTTAGGCATTCCTGGCAACAGCAAACTACTGTATTGTGATGTGTCCGCATTGAAGAAACATACATACCTACCTCCGAACTTCCATCAGCAAGTGTTCAAATCCCTGCACAACCTGTGCCACCCAGGTACAAGGTCTACACTCTACAGAGAGTGGACGAAGTGCTGTCTGCAGTGCCAACACAGCAAGGTTAGCAGGTGCATTCAAGCACCAGTAGGTAATTTCCCCAATGTCACAGTGCACTTTACACATGTGCATTCTGATGTCGTCAAACCACTATCGCCCTCAGTCAGTCAGCATTACCTGCTCACCATTGTCGACAGATTCACTCACTGCCCTGAAGCAATTCTGATAGACAATATCTCAGCTGAAACCTTGGCGCAAGCCTTCATAGCGCACTGGATATTGCGATTTGAGTGCCCTCTCCATATCACAATGAATAGAAGCAGACAATTTGAGTCGAGTTGTTCACAAAACTGACAGCACTTTGTGGCATGAGCCATCATCAGATGACCAGCTACTATCCGGCCAACAAAGAAATAGTGGAATGATGGCACTCCACCCTAAAAGTGACCCTGGTGTGCCATGGGACCAGGTGGACTGAGGCTCTGCCAATCGCCTTCCTCAGGCTTCACAACACAGACCACACCTGGGCGGTTCCCCGGCAGAGCTAGTATATGGGTAAAATTTCGTAGAAGGCGCCCCACAGCAAGAGATCAATCCATCTACACTCATTGTGCTTATCAGAAGTACGTAGAGAAGATATGCCTCCCACAGCCATCCAGACATCATACTGGTCCAGTGTTCACGCACAAAGACCTCAGCTTGGGCTCACACGTGATACTACATGGTGACGGCATCAGATCAGCTCTCCAACCGCCTTACACTGGTCCACACCAGGTTGTTAGTAAGGGAGACCACACATTCTCTTCAATGGAAAACATACCACTGTCACTGTAGACAGAATGAAGTCAACCTACGTGTTCCATGAGCTATCACCACCCCCTCCATCGCCTGTGCCCCGTAAGTGTTCCAGAAAACTTCACTGCCTTTGCCAGCAGCTTCTGTGCCACATCGCACCACAAGATATGGATGTCATGCGCACTTCCCGGTGTGCTTTCTAAATGTGCAGAGCTTCTATTCTTTGTTTTGTTACTTTTTGTATGTTGGTTATTTATGTTTTTTACCTTTAGTCTTGTGTGAGTTCCTCTGTACACCATACCTAGTAAAGCAAGCAAGCAATAATCTCACTAAGTGCAACTGATCTGTTCTCGCATTCCCAGTTTTTAGCATTCATCCTCCTGAGCTCTGAATTTAACATTCTATGAACAAATAAAGTTCTGTTGTTGTGTTGAAGATATTCTGGTGTATGTGTTATTCCTGTAGCAGGTGTACTAGAGCCTCAAGGCCTGACACTCACACACAGAGGCCAAAAAGTTTATTTAATGGACTAGCATGTGTCAAACACTTTGATAATACAGAAGCACAGCTGACATCCTGAAAAATATATTTGTCATCTGAAAGTTTACTTTTGCATAAGAACTATGTATGAGTTATCATTGGTAGTTCAGGCATAATGCTGACGCCACTATATTGCTGTTGCATGTACAACACTTTTACATCAATACACGTGCCCTGAAAACAACAGTGAAATGCATGGCACAGCATATTTCAAATTTTGGGACAGTTGGTGTATCTTCAAGCATATGCCAGTACAGCTGGGTCAGTCGCGGAGTGCCAGACCACACACAAGCATGATGTGTGGACTGAGGCTTGGCCTGCTTTGGTTTTGCTCAGTCCTTCTCGTACTCAACACACTAACATTTCATTAGGTACTGCAGTGCAGGGTTTTTCTGTCAGCACAACATTTTTTCAGTTTGGTAGAATTGTGGTTTCAGTACTGTTTACCCTTCGCTATTTGTTCGTGGTATGAAGGACATTAACAGGTCCAGCGGCTGTTTGCACAAAACAAGGCAGTCTAGCGATCTATCATCACAAGCTTTTACGAATGTGAATGACAGAAGGGAAGGATGAGAATTCTCAACATCTTTTATGCAGTAGCATGATAGAGGGGTACTGCAAATTTACTATGAAACAACATTACAACGGCATGCAGAAAGAATTTAAAGATTCAGTTGACAATGAAGGAGCAAAAAATACAACAATCAACTCTTTACATACTAAACTTTCAGGCATGAAGCACTTGAAGAAACTGGTGGCACAAATAGTAAATTTTCTGTTGTTGGATGCTTTATTCCTATGCCAACTGCAACAGTTTTCGATGGAATTGAACAAAGAGAATGGAGACTTCATATATTACTACAAAGACATTGCTAAAGTCAAGGGGCTTGCTTGGAATGTGTTTTTAATTTAAAACCTGCTATTGTTGAAATTATGAATGAAAAAGGAGAGCAAGAACAGAAATTAGAACATGCAGAATGAGTTACATGCCTTGCATTTTAAGAGGACTTCACTGCACAATGTCCACAGAAAGACAAAGCAAAATGAGAAACAATTTCTTTGTGATTTGGTGGGGATGAATTGGAAAAGAAAATTGCATTGTAGAAGGGGCAAATTCCGACAAAAAAAAAAAGGCCGTCCAGTTCCCCAAGCTCACTGGTGTTAAAGAAAATGCAAGCTCTGAAGAATTCATTGGGAGTCTTGAAAAAATTACAAGGATAATTTCGTAAACATTTTGAGAATGCTGACAATTTTACATCTGTTTTTGTGACCATTTACCATTTCAGTTGAAAGTGGCATTGTGTTGTACAGATGGTAATGACTGATCTGCAATGAAATTCCCATTTAAAAGACAAAATCTTTTACATTAAAATTGTCCAAGAGGTCTATGTTTTTTTCCTTGGAATGAGTTCCCACACCTCCATAATCATGTTGCAAATGGAGTAAAATGTTCAATCAAAATATGTGTACAAAGACCGTTTTTCGAGTATGAAATTAAATAAGCCACGATTACATTCAAACCTGAGTGCAAACCTGACAATGTCTGCATCTTTCCATATACTGACAGTTTGTTGCAGATAAAAATTATATATTGTTTTTCAGAGCATCAAAAATAATTAAATAATACACACACACACACTCACACTAACTGCTCATACCGGACTCGAGAGTCCATTACCGCAGCAACGTATTTTCACCATCTGTCCCTGTCTTGGGCTATTTCCTTCCATTCACCTTCAATACCTAGGCTCCTCAAATCAGTCTTCACATTGTCCTCCCATCTACGCCTCGGTCTCCCTACAGGACGTTTTCCCTCTAAGTGCCCTACCAGTACTCTGCGCGCTGCCCTGCCCTCATCCATTCGAGCTACGTGACCCGCCCATCGCAGCCTACGTGATTTAATAATACTGATTATGTCAGGGCTTGAGTTCGTGAACCTCTTCGTTATGCAGTTTTCTCCGCTCTCCGCTAATGTCATCCCTTTTTGCTCCGAAAATTTTCCTAAAAATTTTGTTTTCAAATACTCGAAATGGCTTTTCATTTTGCACAGTGAGAGACCAAGTCTCACACCCATACAGCATAACTGGTAGAATAATAGCTTTGTATATTCTAATCTTTAAATTCCAAGACAATATCTGTGATGAAAGTAATCTATTCACTGAGAAGTAGCATGTATTTCCCACCTGTAATCTCTTCTTCAGTTTGGACTCAACCTCATTTCTCGAAGTGATGTCCATGCCTAGATACTTAAATGTGTTCACTTTTTCAAACTGCATGCCTCCAACTCTTTAACATTTCCTGATCTACTGCTGTTGGCATTCTAGTAGTAACCAGGTATTTAGTTTTGTCCTCACTTATCCTTAGACCTACATCTTCACTAGCCTTGATTAACACATTCGCAATTGCTGTTACAGATTTTTTCCTATCGCTAACAATGTTTAGATCATCTGCATACCCTAAATATCTGAATATTTCCATTTAACACCCTCTGAATTATCTGCTGCCATTCGTACAGTATATTCTAGGACTAAATTAAAAACTAGCGGAGACAGGGCATCTCCCTGCTAAGTCCGTTCTTTATTACAAATTCTTCTGACTCCAATTTCCCCATGCATACTCTACCTTTTGTGTTTTTCAAATTCGCTTCTATAAGTCTAACACACTTCTTTGGTATTGCAAGTTCCAAAAGAATTCTGTACAATTTTGATTGCAATACTGAATCATATGCTTTTGTAAAATCTATGAAAAGATTATGAACTGGTTTATTGTATTCCCATTTCTTTTCCAAAATTTGACACAGGGTGAATATTTGGTCTATAGTTCATCTGTTCCTCCGAAAGCCAGCTTGGTAATCCCCCACAATTTCACCTGCATATGGTGTAAGCCTGCTTAGCAGAATATTCGAGAAAATTTTGGAACGTACTGGTAATAGCAATATCCCTCTATAATTGCCACAATCCATTTTGTCGCCCTTCTTAAAAATTGGGATCAGAATCAACTCCTGCCACTCTTCAGGTATCATCTCTGAGTTCCATACTTTAGTTATCACTTTGTGAATTACTACCACCAATTTCTGTCCCCCATTTTTAACTAATTCTGCAGTTATGCAATCTGATCCTGGTGCTTTATGTTTTTTCAATTTGTTGATTGCATCTCTTACTTCCTTTAACGTTGGCTCAGGTATCTGGGGTCCTGCTGTATGTATTTCGTACACCTGCTCATTTCCTGCTTCCTTGTGTACATTTAATAGATGCTCAAAATACGCCCTCCATTTACTTAATATAGCACTAGGGTCTGTCGGTATTTCCCCGGCATCCCCTCGAAGTGCATTTGCCCTGGCCTTGAACCCCTTCCTATACCCATTTATGTCTAGGTAAAGTTCCCTAATGTTTTTTGTTTTACTGTTTGTTTCCATTTTTTTAATTTGGTTGTTCAAATAATCCCTCTTCTTTGCCCGTAGCCTATGACCAACTTCCCTTCTCATGTTCCAAGAACTCTTCTCGTTTTCTGTCTCCCAGTCTATCCCAATCTAATCGCATTTTTCTCCTTTCCTCTAGAAATTTCTTGCATTCCTCATCAAACCACAGTTTCCTCCTGTTCTTCTTAATTGTACCTATTGTGACCTTCGCTGCCTCTTTGATATTATTCCTCACAGTGATCCACTGTTTATTTACATCCTCATCTTGATCTTTGTGTGTCCTGAGAGCATCAAATCTATTTGAAATTTCTATCATGTACCTTCTTCTAAAGTTTTCATCCTTTAGCTTGTCAGTGTTGAACCTAACAAGTTCTGCATTGTGACACCTTGATGTTGCTGTAGATAGCCGTTGGTGAACTTTGGCAACTACAAGAAAATGATCAGAATCGCAGTCTGCTCCCCTGAAAGTCCTAACATTTTCTATACTAGTGTGCCATCTCCGATCTACAAGAACATGATCAATTTGGTTTCAGGTGTGTACATCCGGAGAGACCCAAGTTGCTTTATGAATGTCCTTCCTTTTGAAATATGTGCTCTCAACAATCATGTCTTTTGAAACAGCAAAATTAACCACCCTTGTGCCATTATCATTCGACATGTTATGCAAACTTTCTTTCCCAATTGTAGGTCGGAATGCTTCCTCCTTCCCTATCTTCGCATTCAAATCACCTATGATTAATTTTGTATCGTACGAGGAGAACTTATCCCACAGTTGATCTAGTTCTTCACAAAAGCCATCTTTAACAACCTCTTCAGTGTCCTGAGTTGGCGCGTGTACATTAATTACTACTAGTCTATTCCACCTGCTGGACAACACTTTAACTGATAGTCAGTCACTAATGAACCTTATATCTCTGATTGCGTGAAGCACTTTTCTCTGTACTGCGAAACATGTTCTGAAACTGTGAGCTTCCGCACCTCCATAGAAAAATGTTTAGTTACCCCTCTTTATGCTACCCTCCCCCTGCCACCGAGTTTCTTTAATAGCTGTAATGTCTACATCGTATCTATCCAATTCCTCTAATAATGTCTGGAATGTTCCTGGACAGTTCAAACTTTTAACGTTCCATGTTTCCAACCTGAAAGTTCCCTTCGGCCTGAATCTCTTCGAAGTAGGTTCCGCCCGGAGATCCGAATGGGAATCTTGTTTACCTCCAGAATATTTTACTTCAAAGGGACCCATGCTCATTAATGTTGCTGATTCTTGATGAATAGATTTGATAGTAAGAGAAGAAGAAACAGGGATGGTTCATCACGCCATCGCCTGCTCCCCACCGGCTGTCCACGACTGCTTATTTTTTGTATTCGCAGCTACCCTTCATATCTGAAGGCCTTATCCCCTATCCGCAACCTGGGGACGCGCTGTGTCGTGGTGGTAGGGGCCCACAAGACCTGCGATCATCACAGAATTAAATAATACTGACAGGTTTTTTTCATTTTTTTGTGTTCTATGTTGTTGAGAAATATGAAACCAAGCCATACGCAGAGCGACTGCAATACCTCCTAAATATGGCATATTCAGAATTTCCCCCTCTTCACGCTCTTACTCAAGACAGCGTGGTGGTGTGCATCCAGGCAATAGAGCTACGGGACATGAGCCACTCCTCAAGACCCGAATTCTTGGCCAGCCCTGCAATACAGGCTTTTCAGCATTTCTGTGGGCCAAGGAAACCTGTCATCATTTGTGCTGCCATTTTTTGTTTATGCTGCTCACAGTCAGTGGGCAAAATGAACAAGAGAAACTTTTGGTACTTGCTAAAAATGTTACAGTTAAGCACATAGTACTTTTTGGTAATAACCTGTATTAATAATGTGTCACCCAACAGCAAAAATAGAACTTAATAACTATCAAAAAGTTTAGCTTTGAATTACCCTCACAGAAAGACTTACATTTCTAGTGCAGCTGATAGCTGCACCTGAAAACGTGCATCCCTCTGGCACTCTAAGGGATGTGTTTTGAGCAAGCTAACCCAATGCACATTTAGCAGGTTGCGAATCTTCCCTTGTAAGCCCACAATGTCATCAGCTGGAGGTGGAGATGCAGCAAGATTCTGGAGATCTGTGTCTAAAGAGAGAAGTAAATTTCCATGCAGGCTGAATGCTCGAGACAGGAACTGGGTTGCACTGAAACACAACAAAGTACCTTTGAGCTACTTAAAGATATACTCATTACATGTCAAAATAATGCCTAAAACATACATCTTAACTGAATCCCAAAATCTCCTAATACTTACAGCAGATTAAAGGCAATTTTTTGGAACATACTACTACTACTACTACTACTACTACTACTACTACTAATACCACCACCACCAACACATTTCTTTTAAAAGTTGTTTGGCTATGATAGAAAGCAGCTGACACTCTCTGATAGATTCCTTTGAATAAAGGAAAGGTAGTTGAGAAGGAATCTAAAGGTCTGCATTTAACATGACAAACTGTAGAAACATGACAGACTGTAGAAAGAAGATAAATGCTACATGAGGATCGAAAATTAATATTTTTCACTTGAATTTTACACATTTTTTTTAAGGGTGCACTCAGAAAATCTTTCTGTTTTGTTTAAAAGAAATAGCTATCACAAATTGTCAATTCAAAAATTCAGAATTCTATAAGGACATAGCCTCTAAAATCAGCATGCACAAACCATGGTAGTGATATTAAATGTCCATCACAATTTAAATCTAGTGCTAGAGTACACACAATGACGTAAATGGAGATTTGTACAACAGGTCCAAAAGAACTCTTAAGAGGATAGTTAAATTAATTAGAAATCACAAGAAAAACCAACAAGAAATTTCAACATCTGAAACCAAAAACTCTACAGAGATAAAAAAATAAGAATCATGTAAATGTCATACAGACTTGACGACAGAGGTATCCCAATGTAAGAAAAGATAGAGTGCTACTTACCACAAAGAAGACATGTTACATTGCAGACAGGTACAATTAATTGTGCCTGTCTGCAACTTAACATGTCTTCTTTGTGGTAAGTAGCAATCTATCTTTTCTCACAACGTTGATATTCCTACATGAAGTTTCCATTGTTTGTAGTCTTATGCTGGTTTATGATGATGATGATGATGATGATGATGAAGGGCGAGGGTAAAGCCTGGTCCTGTTACACATCCAACACCTCTCGAATAGCATCAAGGAGTTGCAGAAGTTAGTGTCTCCAAGTGATGAATGGATCACCAACAACAGTGTCACATGCCTTCATTTCATGACACTGTGGAGAGGTTTTGAATTTAATTCAGGGCATTAGCACACTGATTGGTATAAGGAACTTCATGTCATTACCTTTCCTTCCATTACTGGCCAAATTATGGCAGCAAAAATTTCATTCACTACTTGGTTTCAAACTGGCTTACCCTCTAGTTAAGTGCCACTGCACAGGCGTAAATTAGCAACAATGGTTAAGGAGGCAGGTAGCTCTATCAAAGAACATCATTATAAAGATTTAGACACTTGTGAAACTTGACTATGGATTCAAATTGTCTGTTCAGATACTTATTAACCAAACTTGCAGTGAAGTAGGTGGTATCACAACAATGGCTGAGATTTTGAACCCCAACTACCAACATTCTTTCCTGATCACACTTACATTACAACCTGGGTAGGATGGACACACATAAAAGTACACAAAGTTATCCCAGATTTTGGAACTATTCTTTCCTCCCTTGGTGAGGCAAGAGGGTCTGGTTGAGGAGATTCAAAAAGGAAGAGCAGGTGTCTCAGATCACAGGTCAGGAGGATCTCACCGTTTGTGAGACTGAGGAGAAACAGAGATCAACAGAGAGGTGTCGGAGAGAGTAGGAGTCTCTCTCTTCCCCAAGGAAGGAGCTGATAGTTCTGTAAGCTTGGATGATTTTGTATACTTTTGTGTGTACAAAATTTATTGAAACTGCTAAAAGTTTTACTGAAGGTAAGTCATTGGCCAAGAATTCCATCTCACAATTTCATAATTTTGTTGGGTGAATTTTCCTGTTGATAGGATTACAGTTTCCCTCTTTAAACATAAAAAAATGTACAAACAAACTGATATAGGATGCTTGTAGCCTATCAAACTAGGAAGCAGTCTCAAAATGGCATACAGAAGCCATCTAAGGTACAGTGCAGGTTTGCCGCATAAAATTTTGATTGAAATCATTCCCAAATATTAAAAATTCCTTGTTCTTGCATTTATAAAATTTACAATTAACATTTGTGTACATTTCATCTCATCTCAAAATATTGAGAATTTGAAGAGCATAAAATTTTTTTAAAAAATATTGTTATCTTCATCTAGCCTTCTTCCTACAAAACGAACATGCCTGTACGAGTCAGTTAAGAGTAAACTTTAAATGTAATTAGGTTTTGTGTAACTTTTATAGTCTTCTTTCTTTCACTGGCCTCACAGGAAAATTTAAATTAATAATTATAATGAAATAACTGACTAAGATGATGGCATAAGAGAGTTAGAGGGTATTGCAAATCTTGCAGGGCACACATATGCTGTAGCTGACGATGGTATTACACTATCAAATTTCTTTGACAACAAACCTTTGATCAAATATTTATCATGTTCCTCTGACAAACGATCTTTGACTTGGTGCAAAGAGGGGTATTACACTGTCATCAAATATTACGCCACAGTCCCTTCTTCAGAATGGCTGGCATGTAGTAACAGAAGAACCGCACCATATCAACTGAAAAATTGCTATTCTTAATTCTGTTTAGCATTGTAGTTCCCATTCACTAAATGAGGCAATGATTTTTCAAATGAGAATATTAAATGTAGTTAAACTATTATCCCCCCTCCCCGTTAATATTATGTAATCATAAAATCTGAGTGCAATGTAATGCATACAGATCACAGTAGCTGAGTCATAATTATATGATCGAAAATCCTTTAGTATGAGAAATGAATTGTGACCTGATGTGTTCAAGTTCAAAAGGAACTGATTACGAGTATAGCCACACACTTTCTCAATACGCCAATTGTAGCCCGTTTTGCGAATTCCTTTACAGACTTCAGACTCATTTAGTACATTTGAAACTAGGCATGAGTTTTATTCTTGGACATTAGTTGCAATTTATTCTCATAAAAGATATTTTGGCCTTATCCTTGCTTCTATGTCTTGCATGTACCTAACAAGTATCTTTTTCCCAGCTGCAACATTTAGGCCTATTGCATGTCTGCCTGTGATGCTTTCTTCTCTATGAGCATATCTTAACCTACAGCTAGCCCATGTTCCATTACATTTAGCACAATATTCAAACCCTATTCACTTTCAGCTATCACTGCTGCATCATCAGTGGATCATATTGAATTGATTTTCTGTCATCGACAAACAACAACAGATGATTAATTTTCTTTTCACTGAACAAGTAAACATCAGTGGTGACAATTAACTCGGCCTTGCATCTTTTCTAGTTTTGAGCTCTTATAAAAATCTGTCATACTGAAGCAACAATATTTTTACATTCCATCATGGATTTTCCATTGTTTTATTTTTGTTGTACTGAAGTAGTTTTTAGGAACAATAATAAAATTTTTGCTTTACATTTGAATTCTTGGATATTTCTCACTCTCTATTACGTTTTCTGGATGGCTAAATGTTACACTTGGACAATGGATTCTAGGAGACCAGGGACAAATTCTGCTAAGAAAAATGCAAGAAAAAAATAGTAGCAGAGACCGCACAGGGATTTCTATACAAAGAAACACCTGCTAACTTTCAAAGATATAAAACTTGAGACCAAAAAGAAATCAATGAAAATTTATGTTTGAAGTGTAGGCTTATACAGGTCTGATAACTGGTGTTACAGGACACTGCTGAAGACCACATGGACTGATTTAGAAATTATATCTGTGATGAGAAAATAAGGAAAATACCAGTAAAGGCCACAATGAGTCAGAGAGGTTGGGCACAAGATGTTGCTGATAACTGTGTAGTGAAAAGGGTGTTGAAAGGAAATAATTGCAGGGGCAGTCCTAGATACAAATGTGTACGGCAGACTGGAGATGATGCAGGATTCAGCACATAGGCCGAATTAAAGAGAATAGCTCATGTGTTACACGAATGGAGAAATGGAGAAAAGGATGACAACCAAAACAACAACTGCAAACTGGTATGTACTAGTGCATGTGAAATGCACAATTTTCAAATCATTTGATTTCTTATACAGGAGAAACTACAAGTACAAAATCAAACTTTATTAAAGGAAACAACACACAGTACTTTTTGCATACGTTACTGAAATATTATTTAATCTACCACTAAATGTACTACTTCACTATTCAAACTGTACGACTGGCCTTTATGACATTTAAAAGAGGAGGACTAGTTTTCCACTAACATACCACAGAGAATGTGTTTCATAGAAACATGTTCCATGTAGAATTGACAGGGGGGAGGGGGTGGGTGGTCTACATCCGACCACTGAGAACACTTCCTAAATCCACATGTTTGTCATGACAATTAGGTACTAGTCACAACAGCTGGTTTCTAGCCGACTGACAAGATCTCCCCTTTGATGTCGCAGGGTGGCACAGAACATATTGTGTGTCACTGATTATTTATAACTCATTGTTTCCAACAGCAAAAATTGGAAAAAAAGGTATTGTGTCCAACTTTTTTCAATTTAGCCCTTCTAAGCTGTACTGAAATATAAACTAAATGTATTTCTGTAATAATAATTCGATTATTCAAAAAAATTTCAGTGCTATTGAAACTTGTCACAAATTTAAATAGCATTCCAGTACAGATTCGACCAGGCATCCAACAAGCCAGAATAGCTGCATTGGTTACAGCACGATTTTGTTGTGCTGTGAAAACTGTTGTTATCTTGCTGTGGTTTCTAGACTTCCATTGTCAGTGTTCTCTGTACTGCTGCAGGTGGTGGACATGTCTTCTAAATATCCAGATTTTTTGAAGGCAACTTAAGATATACAATCAAACATATCAACAATTAGAAATGCTGAAAAAAGTATGGAATTCCACAAACTACCTTGGGAAACAGTATAATGAGAATACACTTGGGAAAATAAGGAAAAGAAACTGTCTTTAATGTCAAGGAACAAAAATCACTGCAGAACACCTGATTAATTGATTACTGTTTCAGACTGGGGATATCCATTCAAAATTTGACATTCAGGTATTAGCAAGCCATCCTTACAAAATCAGATGGAATAAAAAAGTGCTCAAAAACAATTTCCCGGGAGAAGAGTGAGTGGATTATTCCATTCATCAAAATGCCATGCTGCCAATCAGAATTTCATGAAAAATCCCTGCTACGAAATCAAAGGCACTGCAGTTTTAAATAGTTACTGATACAACAGATTTTGATGTTGTTTTATGAAGGAATTTTAATTTTTTATATTCAAAATTATTATTATCATTTTTATTATTATTATAACGTATTATTTGTGTTTTAGATTGATATCAACACAGTTAATAACTATTTTGCAAGCCTTGAAAAGACTCTACAAGGCATGAACACTTCTAATGGCCTAAATTACAGAGAAACCAATCTAGCTGATGAACTTGTTGGAACAGTGTGTTTTGGAACCAAGTATCCAGAGAGGATAATGAACTCTTCTAAATCAGCAATCAGTATGTTGTTTTCTGGTACAGCCAATGTCTTACTTCTGTCTGTGTATTTCATTTATAAATTTGAACACATGTAGATATACGGAGGGCCTCCAGGAACCAACTATAATAGGTCGTACGTAGTCTGGATGGTTCGATGAAGTCGCAATTCTCCAGGGCATAGGGGGGGGGGGGGGGGGGCGGGAAATTGGAGCCATGAAAAGTGTTACCAGTACCATTACTAAAGGCATACCATCTCAGCCAAATGAAAAAATCTCACACCAGCTGAGAAACAATGAAAATGGAAAAGTTATAAAAGCCAACATGAAAAGATGTCCCAGGATTTCAGTGACAGTAATGAAGGCAGACAGTGGAAACTAAAGATTCATCAGCTGAATGGGCTGAAGAGGAAGATATCAGCAGTGACAATTTCAGTGACCTGAAACCAGGGGACTGGCTTTTAGTATATATAAACAAAGATGCTAAAAACAAAGATGATGTGACTTACCAAACGAAAGCGCTGGCAGGTCGATAGACACACAAACAAACACAAACATACACACAAAATTCAAGCTTTCGCAACAAACTGTTGCCTCATCAGGAAAAAGAGGGAAGGAGAGGGAAAGACGAAAGGATGTGGGTTTTAAGGGAGAGGGTAAGAAGTCATTCCAATCCCAGAAGCGGAAACACCCACATCCTTTCGTCTTTCCCTCTCCTTCCCTCTTTCCTGATGAGGCAACAGATTGTTGCGAAAGCTTGAATTTTGTGTGTATGTTTGTGTTTGTTTGTGTGTCTATCGACCTGCCAGCGCTTTCGTTTGGTAAGTCACATCATCTTTGTTTTTAGATATATTTTTCCCACGTGGAATGTTTCCCTCTATTACATTAAACAAAGATGCTGTAACTTACCAAACGAAAGCATTGGTTTGTTGATAGGAGACAATAAAAAAACACACACACACACATATTTCAAGCTTTCGCAACCCAAGGCTGCTTCATCAGCAAAGAGGGAAGGAGAGGGAAAGACGAAAGGGTGTGGGTTTTAAGGGAGAGGGTAAGGAGTCATTCCAATCCCGGGTGCAGAAAGACTTACCTTGGGGGGGAAAAAGGGGCAGGTATACACTCGCGCACACACACACATATCCATCCACACATATACAGACACAATCAGACATATGTAAAGGCAAAGAGTTTGATCAGAGATGTCAGTCGAGGCGGAAGTACAGAGGCAAAGATGTTATTGAATGACAGGTGAGGTACGAGCGGCGGCAACTTGAAATTAGCGGAGGTTGAGGCCTGGTGGGTAACGGGAAGAGAGGATACACTGAAGGGCAAGTTCCCATATCCTCTCTTCCCGTTACTTACTAAACTCCTTGCCTTTACAAATGTCTGCTTGTGTCTGTATATGTGCGGATGGATATGTGTGTGTGTGCGCGAGTGTATACCTGTCCTTTTTTCCCCCTAAGGTAAGTCTTTCCGCTCCCGGGATTGGAATGACTCCTTACCCTCTCCCTTGTGTGTGTGTGTGTGTGTGTGTGTGTGTGTGTGTGTGTGTGTGTCTATCAACATGACAATGCTTTCATTTGGTAAGTTACATCATCTTTGTTTTTATATAATAGAGGGAAACATTCCACGTGGGAAAAATTATATATAAAAACAAAGATGAGGTGACTTACCGAACGAAAGCGCTGGCAGGTCGATAGACACACAAACAAACACAAACATACACACAAAATTCAAGCTTTCGCAACAAACTGTTGCCTCATCAGGAAAGAGGGAAGGAGAGGGAAAGACGAAAGGATGTGGGTTTTAAGGAAGAGGGTAAGGAGTTATTCCAATCCCGGGAGCGGAAAGACTTACCTTAGGGGGAAAAAAGGACGGGTATACACTCGCGCGCGCGCACACACACACACACACACACACACACACACACACACACACACACACACACACACACACACACACACACATATATCCATCCACACATATACAGACACAAGCAGACATATTTAAAGACAAAGAGTTTGGGCAGAGATGTCAGTCGAGGCGGAAGTGCAGAGGCAAAGATTATGTTGAATGACAGGTGAGGTATGAGTGGCGGCAACTTGAAATTAGCGGAGATCTTTGTTTTTATGTATACTGTGGATTGCATTGAGGAACCGGTTTCTGGAGAAGGGCTTAAGTTCACTTCATTAGAAACTGTGGCAGATTACAGTTCGAATATCCTGAGAGAGAATCTGTGTCTTATCGACTACGATCACACAGAAAGAAAACTAAGTGCTCCTGTTTCTAGGGAGAAAAACGGAGTTTTAAAATTTGCTGTAAATTTCCAAGACTAGGATATTAATTAGGAATTTACAGAGAAGTAAATCATATTTTCAGGGCTATTGTATTAATTAGTTCATTAATAATTGTGATAATATTGTGCACAGGTTGACGTAATTTTATGTTTGGGAATTGATTAAATATTTCCTATTACATTTATGAGTACGAACTTGAATAATTTACACACTAAACAAAATACATTGTTAAGTTCACATTTTCCAGTCCTAAAACTCCTTTTAAAAAATTACAAAATAAACAATGTTGACTGGAATACTCTCATCCAAATTCTAAAGATGGCATGGGTAAAATACAGGGAGCGAAAGGCTATTTACAATTTGTACAGTAACCAGATGGCAGTTATAAGAGTCGAGGGGCATGAAAGGGAAGCAGTGGTTGGGAAGGGATTGAGACAGGGTTGTCTCAATCTGCATATTGAGCAAGCAGTAAAGGAAACAAAAGAAAAATTCGGAGTAGGTATTAAAATCCATGGAAAAGAAATAAAAACTTTGAGGTTCGCCGATGACATTGTAATTCTGTCAGAGACAGCAAAGGACTTGGAAGAGCAGTTGAACGGAATGGACAGTGTCTTGAAAGGAGGATATATGATGAACATCAACAAAAGCAAAACGAGGATAATGGAATCTAGTCGAATTAAGTAGGGTGATGCTGAGGGAATTAGATTAGGAAATGAGACACTTAAAGTAGTAAAGGAGTTTTGCTATTTGGGGAGCAAAATAACTGATGATGGTCGAAGTAGAGAAGATATAAAATGTAGACTGGCAATGGCAAGGAAAGCGTTTCTGAAGAAGAGAAATTTGTTAACATCGAGTACAGATTTATGTGTCAGGAAGTCGTTTCTGAAAGTATTTGTATGGAGTGTAGCCATGTACGGAAGTGAAACATGGACGATAAATAGTTCGGACAGGAGGAGAATAGAAGCTTTCGAAATGTGGTGCTGCAGAAGAATGCTGAAGATCAGATGGGTAGATCACATAACTAATCAGGAGGTATTGAATAGAATTGGGGAGAAGAGGAGTTTGTGGCACAACTTGACGAGAAGAAGGGACCGGTTGGTAGGACATGTTCTGAGGCATCAAGGGATCACAAATTTAGCATTGGAGGACAGCGTGGAGGGTAAAAATCGTAGAGGGAGACCAAGAGATGAATACACTAAGCAGATTCAGAAGGATGTACGTTGCAGTAGGTACTGGGAGATGAAGAAACTTGCACCTATACTTGAGTATTGCTCATCAGTGTGGGATCCGTACTAGATCAGTTTGACGGAGGAGATAGAGAAGATCCAAAGAAGAGCGGCGCGTTTCGTCACAGGGTTATTTGGTAACCGTGATAGCGTTATGGAGATGTTTAATAAACTCAAGTGGCAGACTCTGCAAGAGAGGCGCTCTGCATCGCGGTGTAGCTTGCTCGCCAGGTTTCGAGAGGGTGCGTTTCTGGATGAGGTATCGAATATATTGCTTCCCCCTACTTATACCTCCCGAGGAGATCACGAATGTAAAATTAGAGAGATTAGAGCGCGCACGGAGGCTTTCAGACAGTCGTTCTTCCCGCGAACCATACGCGACTGGAACAGGAAAGGGAGGTAATGACAGTGGCACGTAAAGTGCCCTCCGCCACACACCGTTGGGTGGCTTGCGGAGTATAAATGTATATGTAGATGTAGATGTAGCTGCATCAAACCAGTCTCAGGACTGAAGACCACAACAACAACAACATCCCATCATAATAAAATGCCACTGTATAGGGTATCCAGCACACAAAAAATTATTTCAACTGCCTTGCACAAGTGTTCCAAGTAATATGAAATAACTCACTATGATATACCTTACTCTAATGAGTGTTAAATGTGTGCAAAGTGAGGGAAGACTGTGATTCATTAAAGGTGTTATGAGAAGAAGAAGCTACTCTATAAACAGAGCAGATCAAGATTTATCCTATTCTAGAGTAATGTGTCTGGTGTCTGTAAGAGATCAGACTGATTACAGAAACTTAAGAAGCTCAAAGAAGAGTTTTGTGATTAGAACAAACTCCAGTCATACAATCTTGAAATTTTAAAACCTGCTTTTTCCCCACAAGTATAGCTCACAGATACTTCTGCCAAAATTAGACAGACTAGGGCATATATGGAAGTACACAGGCAGTTGTCTTTTTTCATACTGTCCCACGCATGAAGAACCAAATAATTCCAGCACCAGGGGCAATAAGCCAGATACTACATGTGTCATAGTACAAATGAGGGTGTACAACGTTTACTGCTCATCACTTAGCCAACTGAGATGTTTATTAATTAGGCATATGGAATGGACAAACATGCAAGTCTTGTGTGCACCAAAAATTTACAATTATATACACACTGTGTGTTGGAAGCTGTAATTATTGTGCTTTATTTTCAATGCCGACCTTCTTTACTCTTTTGATTGTTTGCTTCAGTCATTTACAACTTGCACAGATCACAGTTTATTTTGGGTGTGCATCAACTGTTGTTAGAACAAAAAGTCATGATAGTTTTAGCAGTACTTAGTTGCAGGGCACGATAGCATATATAGAGATAGTTTTAGCAGTACTTGGTTGCAGAGCATGATAGCATATATAGAGTCGTCGCTACACTGGACTTAAGGACATGTGAAGTACCAGTACCACACTATATCAAAGGAACTAGTAGTTCAATAGCTCTTCAACACTGATGAACTTCACTTGCAACTGCAGTGAATCAGAATAAAAGTGGAAACTGGCCGCTGTCTTTGTGAAGAAAACATCCTAACATTCAGCTGATGTGATCTAGGGCAAACGCTGAAAACCTAAAACAGGACTGCTGTATTAGGATACAAGCCTCATTCCTCTTCAATAAATGTCTACTAACTTAACCACTGTACCATCTTGCTTACTGCTGTCTTGTATCAGTTTGATAATTACAAAATATTATAAGCACAATCCTCATTGGAACTGGCATCTGGATTCTTCTCCTCCTCTGATCCTAGTATCTTACAATTCTTGAATCGTTACTCCCATTCTCAGTTTTCCTCCCTTTCAATCTGAATATGTGTGTCCTGACAAAGAATGAAATGATAAAAACCAAGTCAAAGTCAACTTCACAAATTCTTAGTGACTGTCTCTTGGTTCTGACAGCGAGTTGATGTCTCTCATACTAATATTCATATTCAATCCATGATTTTAGATTGCCTCTCTCTTTTGTCTCATAATAAACGACTGTTTGTTTGTGTATGTGCAGGGGGAGTATTTAGGAGGGTAGCACACTGGCATCTGATTAAATTGCAATAGTTGGAGAATGACACCCATTAGTCTCAGTATCATTACGTTTCAACAGATCAGTTTTCATGTTATGTTAATTATGTGTACCTGCACTCCACTTATTACACAAAAACCTTGAGAGACTTAACATTTTATTATTCTTTCACAGCTCTGTCTTTAAAGCATATAAAATATTATAATCATGAAGAGATGACAAATTTAGTACTATTTTTGCAATCAAGATGTCTTTGTAGACATACGTACTCATTCAAACAGGTGATTTTCATTTCAAGATGTGGCATATCATCTCCAGGAGGCTTTGATTTAAACTCAGGGCTGAGAGGTTTGTCAGTGATTAGTATTTTGTATTGCTGGTATTCCTGTAAAGTTAGTTTCAGTTATAAGTGGAGTATAATGTTTAATTTGTTAATTGATACTGACAGTAAGTTTTAGAATTAATCTACTTTTCAAGAGATACTCAACTTTATCTATAAGAAAGTAAATAAACATATGCTTAAACTTAAAAGCTAGATGGGGGATTGTTTCACATTATTTCTTAGGGCTAAGAGTCACATATGGAATAATACGATGCAAAAATAGTAAAAGAGGGGAACATAATATAATTAAGTCAGATAAAATGTATTCTTACCTTCAGAGTGGACAAGTTTAACAGGGGCATACGGCTGGCTCAAATGGCTCTGAGCACTATGGGACTTAACATCTATGGTCATCAGTCCCCTAGAACTTAGAACTACTTAAACCTAACTAACCTAAGGACATCACTCACATCCATGCCCGAGGCAGGATTTGAACCTGCGACCGTAGCAGTCGCGCGGCTCCGGAATGAGCGCCTAGAACCGCTAGACCACCGCGGCCGGCTAGGCATACGGCTTGACAGCTTTATATTTTCCTTAACCTTTTGATCGACATGATGTCAAATGTTCTCAACACTATACTTTATTGAGAAATGACAAGAGAATGACAAAAACAAAGCACCTACACAAAGTGATGTGACTTGCAATATCAACTACATCTTCAAATAAATGCCCAAACAAACAAAAATTACTTGCATATGTGAAATAAAAGTGTGAAGAGATGCTCCTACATCTGAACTGTGCTATCGACAGAGGAAGCAACAGCAGCCCACTGGTACTGAATTGATCAACAGGGCTTACAGACAGAGCTTTAGCTTTAGATGGCACTCAAAAGACCACTCAAGTTGTGTTAATGTCAAAACTGGAAACATATAACTTCATTGGCCAAATAAAAATACCTTGGCGGCAAAATGTCAGATGATATTTCTATGACTGAAGGTTTCAGTGACAGTGTTCAAACTCCTGAGAGCTTCTATAGATTAGACGAAATATTTTTACTCCTGGAAATTAAACACAGAGCTAATAATCTGTGACAAGTTTTATCCAGAGTTTGGAGGGACCAGAGAGAAGTCAGTGGCAATCTGAAGTTTTGAGTTGGTCCTCACAGCATCCCCATTTGGATTGAATGACAGCACTGCTGGCAAAAGATGGACACCAGAATTCACGTACCATTTCGACACATTGTTTTAGGTCGTCATACACCAAAATTCCATAGTAGTCACAGATTGTATAATGATACAAGAGCAACCTTATACTAAAAGAAAGACATATGCCAAATATATTATGCACCCATCTGAAACCTGGACAACAAGGAATATAATTCTGTTTATAATGACACGACTATATGGAGCAAAACATGTAAAAAAGAGAGAGAGTGAAATTATAATAAGGATATTTAGCTAATATCAATAGGCTACTAAATAATACTAAATTTTACGACCAACTACATAGCCAAAAGAAAACAATGGGGCATAGATAGTCAACAGATAAAAGAACTACTGTTAGGTGTTAAGACAACTATGGGGATGGAGACTTGTATTCCAAAAAAAGTGTTATATCTAGCTTGAAACAGACACATAAAAATTCCAAGGGCAATGAAGATAAAGAGCCACTTTGAGCTGTGTTGTTGTCTACAATACAGAGACCAATTTGATGCAGCTCTGAATGCTAGTCTATCCTATGCAGGCCTCATCATCTCTACGTAACTACCACAACCTTCACCCATTTCAACCAGCGTACTGTGTGCAAGCTGTGGCCTCCTCCTCACTTACTTCCATTATCAAATTGATAATTCCTTGATGCCTCAAGATGTGTCCAGTAAACTGATTTCTTCATTTATCAAGTTGTGCCATAAACTACTTTTCTCTCCCCCAATTCAATTCAGTACCTCCATATTTGTTATTTGATCTATTCATTTGATCTTCAACACTGTCCTATACCATTATTTTTCAAAAGCTTCTATCTTCTTCCTGTCTGAACTGCCTATTGTCCAGTTTCACTTCCATACAAGGCTACACTACAAACAAATATCTTCTGAACAGACCTTCTAACATTTAAATTTATGTTAGATGTTAAGAAAATGCCTCTTTCTTTTTTAGAATGCATTTCTTGCTATTGTCAATCAGCAATTTGTATCTTCCCTACTTTGCCCATCATCAGTTACTTTGCTGCTCAAAACTCATCTGAATCTAATTCCCAAAGCATCACGTGATTTAATTCAACTACATTCCATTACCCATGCTTTACTTTTGTTGATATATTATAAGCTCATTTCAAGACACTATCCATTCAGTCCAACTACTCTTCCAAGGTCTTCGGAACCTCTGACACAATTACAATATCACTGGCAAACCACAAAGTTTTAATTTCTTCTCTTAGAATACTAATTATCTTTCTAAACTACGCCTTGGTTTCCCTCACAGCTTGCTCAATATACAAACTGAATAACATTGGGGATGGGCTGCAACCTTGTCTCACTTCCTTCTCAACTATGTCTTCTGTTTCGTGTTCTCCAGCTCTTATACCTATAATTTGGTTTATGTACAAGTTGTAGATAACCTTCCACTTCTTGTATTTTATTCCTACTACTCTCAAAATTTGAGAGTGCACATTGCCAAAACTTTCTCTAAATCTACAAATGCTATAAATGTAGGTTGGCCTTTCCTCAGTCTACCTTCTAAGTTAAATCAAAGGGTCACTGTCATTCGCAGGTTCTTACATCTCCCCAGAACCAAACTGGTCTTCCCTGAGGTCAGCTTCTATCAGTTTTTTCCATTTTTATATAAATAACTGATGTTTGTATTTTGCATCCCTGCCTTATTAAATTGATGGTTCGGTAGTATTACATCTATCATACCTACCTTCTTGGAGTGGAATTACTACAATCTTTCTGAAGTGTGAGGGCATTTCCTGTATCATACATCCTGCACAACCTGGTGGAATAATTTTGTCTTGGCTGGTTCTTCCAAGGACCTCAATAATTCTGAGATCACATACTCTACTCCAGGGGCCTTATTTTTATGTCTTTCAGTGCCACCAAATTTTTCTGAAAGTGTCATATCTCCCATTACACCTTCATCTACTCTTTCTACAGAATTGTCCTCAACTTTGTTCCACACATATTGACCCTCTACGTATTTCTTCCACCAATCAGTTTCTCCTTGTTTGCTTAGTACTAGCTTGGCTTCTGATACACTTATCAACCAGATAGAACAATATAGGGTAACGAACAATGAAATGAATATTGCAAATGCCTGAAATAAATCTCAGTTGCCATGACTGACTACACAAAATAAAGACAGGATCCTGCAGGCCACAGCTGATCCACTTTTATGTCCATTATTTTATCAAAATTCAGCATATAACTTACAAACTAATTGTTGTTGTTGTGGTCTTCAGTCCTGAGACTGGTTTGATGCAGCTCTCCATGCTACCCTATCCTGTGCAAGCTTCTTCATCTCCCAGTAGTTACTGCAACCTACATCCTTCTGAATCTGCTTAGTGTATCCATCTCTTGGTCTCCCTCTACGATTTTTACCCTCCACACTGCCCTTTAATGCTAAATTTGTGATCCCTTGATGCCTCAGAACATGTCCTACCAACTGGTCCCTTCTTTTTGTCAAGTTGCGCCAGAAACTCCTCTTCTCCCCAATTCTATTCAGTACCGCCTCATTAGTTATGTGATCTACCCATCTAATCTTCAGCATTCTTCTGTAGCAACACATTTCGAAAGCTTCTATTCTCTTCTTGTCCAAACTATTTACTGTCCATGTTTCACTTCCATACATGGCTACACTCCATACAAATACTTTCAGAAACGACTTCCTGACACTTAAATCTATACTCGATGTTAACAAATTCCTCTTCTTCAGAAACGCTTTCCTTGCCATTGCAGTCTACATTTTATATCTTCTCTATTTCGACCATCATCAGTTATTTTGCCCCCCAAATAGCAAAACCCCTTTACTACTTTAAGTGTTTCATTTCCTAATCTAATTCCCTCAGCATCACCCAACTTAATTCAACTACATTCCATTATCCTCGTTTTGCTTTTGTTGATGTTCATCATATATCCTCCTTTCAAGACACTGTCCATTCCGTTCAACTGCTTTTCCAAGTCCTTTGCTGTCTCTGACAGAATTACAATGTCATCGGCGAACCTCAAAGTTTTTATTTCTTTTCCATGGATTTTAATACCTACTCCGAATTTTTCTTTTGTTTCCTTTACTGCTTGCTCAATATACAGATTGAGACAACCCTGTCTCACTCCCTTCCCAACCACTGCTTCCCTTTCATGTCCCTCGACTCTTTATAACTGCCATCTGGTTTCTGTATAAATTGTAAATAGCCTTTCGCTCCCTGTATTTTACCCCTGCTACCTTTAGAATTTCTCTAAGTCTACAAATGCTAGAAACGTAGGTTTGCCTTTCCTTAATCTTTCTTCTAAGATAAGTCGTAAGGTCAGTATTGCCTCACGTGTTCCAACATTTCTACGGAATTCAAACTGATCTTCCCCGAGGTCGGCTTCTACCAGTTTTTCCATTCGTCTGTAAAGAATTCGTGTTATTACTTTGCAGCTGTGACTTATTAAACTGATACTTTGGTAATTTTCACATCTGTCAACACCTGCTTTCTTTGGGATTGGAATTATTATATTCTTCTTGAAGTCTGAGGGTATTTCACCTGTCTTATATATCTTGCTCACCAGATGGTAGAGTTTTGTCAGGACTGGCTCTCCCAGGGCTGTCAGTAGTTCTAATGGAATGTTGTCTACTCCCGGTGCCTTGTTTCGACTCAGGTCTTTCAGTGCTCTGTCAAACTCTTCACGCAGTATCGTATCTCCCATTTCATCTTCATCTACATCCTCTTCCATTTCCACAATATTGTCCTCAAGTACATCGCCCTTGTATAGACCCTCTATATACTCCTTCCACCTTTCTGCTTTCCCTTCTTTGCTTAGAACTGGGTTTCCATCTGAGCTCTTGATATTCATACAAGTGGTTCTCTTTTCTCCAAAGGTCTCTTTAATTTTCCTGTAGGCAGTATCTATCTTACCCCTAGTGAGATAAGCCTCTACATCCTTACATTTGTCCTCTAGCCATCCCTGCTTAGCCATTTTGCACTTACTGTCGATCTCATTTTTGAGACGTTTGTATTCCTTTTTGCCTGCTTCATTTACTGCATTTTTATATTTTCTCCTTTCATCAATTAAATTCAATATTTCTTCTGTTACCCAAGGATTTCTACTAGCCCTCGTCTTTTTACCTACTTGATCCTCTGCTGCCTTCACTACTTCCTCCCTCAGAGCTACCCATTCCTCTTCTACTGTACTTCTTTCCCTCATTCCTGTCAATTGTTCCCTTATGCTCTCCCTGAAACTCTGTACAGCCTCTGGTTCTTTCAGTTTATCCAGGTCCCATCTCCTTAAATTCCCACCTTTTTGCAGTTTCTTAAGTTTTAATCTACAGTTCATAACCAATAGGTTGTTAAACACATAAAATTAAGTATTCTTAGCATAAAGCAGATAACAAGAGGTTGTAGAGGCCATCTTGAAGAAAGAATTGAGGTAAGGAACCAATGTCCAGAAATGTCGTCCATCTAAGCTGCTCAGCATTGAGCTTACAGAGGCCGAGGCTTGTCACCAGAGGGCCTCTCTGGTGTCAAACACAAGTTTGTATGCTATCAGAATACAACTAAAACTTTTCACAATCCTCCTGACAGCATTCAGGAAGCTCAACACTGTCAAATGTGTCTTTGATTGTCACAAAGCACGACAGAGACCACAAAGCACAGCAATGGCACACTTGAAAGGCAAACATAAACATAAAAACAGTGCAGTCATTTGTAGTTTGGTTCCTATAGTCACGCTGCTTCATGAACTTCACTTAGTATGAGCAGAACAATGTGTGTGTCATTTATTTTGAAGCAAGAGGAAATGGGAACACATTATGCATCTATGGGCAAAGCTATCCAAACAGATGTCCCTACACCACTTTACTTTTGTCCTCAATGTCTGGATGAAACAGTTTCTGTCAAAGCTTGTCATAACAAAGGATGTTATGTGCAAAGCACAAACATGCCAAGATTTAAAGAGGACATGTCAAAGAGATTCACCACACACACGTTCAGTAGCACATGTGCTGTGGCAAACAAACTGTAAAACAAGCACAAAGTGATCCCAAGAGTGGTGTAAGAGGAAGGAAGGTATTCATTTCCTTTTCATTTGTGATTCTTGATGTCCCTCCACATGTGGAGTTTGAGCAGTGTTAGGCAACACAACCATATTTTGCAGTGTGGGTTTTGTTCATGGACAAGGTGTCTGTCAACCGTGATGATATGATTGGTGTTCATAACTGTCACGTTTGTATGGAAGAAACACTAACCACAACTACTAATGAGGTAATAAAGATAACTTCTGCATGCAGGCTAACAAAATGGTGCATCCACTCACTCCATTCTACTTGCCAAAATCCAAATTGGATTGGAAGACAATGGATTACACAAGGTGACCCAGAACTCATCCAGCAGAAATTTTGGGATAGCGGAAGTGTCCAATTCCACCTACCAACGACATCACCAATATGGCGGAAACGACCATTCACAAAAACTCCCATACCGCTCCTATGACATCATCATGTAAACATGACAACAGACACGAAAATAGATCGAAAAACCACCAAACAGACATTCCTCCAAAAATATAATGAAACTAACGGGACAAGCGGGGGAAATTGGTGGTTTTATGGTGGGGACAAACTAAATATAAACACACGCCACTACACAAAACGACAAAAAACACTAAAATAACAAGACCCCACAATCTTCCCACACAAAATCCACTGGAATCGATCACTTCCCTTGACCTACATATATAAATCTCAAAAATTTCACTACCACCACACTTAATCCTACCACAAAAAAAAAAACACACCTAGAAAATCAAAATTGGAATCGAACACACTACATAGGTCAACAGCAACTACCGATACCACACCAAATCTCAAAACTTTCACCACCACCTTACATCTTCACATGTAGCCATCCCTGGTCTGAGACACCGGAACTTTAATAAGCTTCATTTCTTCACAGCACACTGAACACTTGATGACTTCAGCCAAAAAGCCGAATAGCTGATGAAATTTTATTAGGGACAACGCACTGTCCCCCATCATCGCTGACAACTGAAAACTGTTGACCTTGTCAGTCATATCCATACCTACCAAAGACATAAACAAAGCAATTTACCAAAATTCACACACAATGAACAGAAAAAACTACAATAATCTCGACATAACAAAACCAAAATCGTTAACTCACTGAAAAATATTCCGCTGAAAGCACAGTCACCACCGATACCACACACGTGCAATGCTACCACAAAAATGAACCCCATACACCATATAACACGCTGCCCATAAACACACCACCAAAGGGAATCACCGACCGCAACAATACACCACCTATAAACACGCCACAAATGCAAACTAAACCAAAAACATCACATAACACACAACACATAAACACACCACCAGAGAGCACCACCGATCACATCAAAACGATTCCTACAAACACGCCACTCTCACAAACTAAACTCCGCACTATCGTGACGTCACACACCACAACAGCCTTACATCACAGGCCAAAGCTGACAGGTGGGATCGGACACTTCTGTTGACCCAAAATTTTTCTTGTGCGTTATCTGAAGAATATTGCGTAGTAAACTCCAGTGATGTCAGCCTAGGACTTAGCTGCAAAGATGCAGGCTGAGGGAGAAGATATTTACACTTTGCCCAGTATCTTTGAGCATGTGAGTTGGTAAATAGCATGGTGATGTCAGTCATGGTGCAATACTGGAAGGATGCATTTTGAGCAACATCTGTAATTGAATAAATAGTAATGTTCACTCTATGAAACTAGTTGTTTTGTATTTTTTATCACAGCATATACTTTTATGTTAGCTCATTATTGTTTTAGTCTATATTTTCAATCCCATGGAGAAGATGGTGACATCTGCTGTGTAGTGCCCACAATTTAAACACTTTAATGGACATTCTGGAAATCCTGCACATGGTTAAACTTTGAAGAGCTTTAGAAGGCAACTGAGAAACAAATTTCAAAGAGTAGACCATGCTTGTAACACTAACTCAAATATGCTAAGCAGCGTCAAAATTAGAGGGGTCACTGGGAGTAGCAAATATAGACCCTTTCAAAGACGTTCTACTAGCAGTGGGTATTCAAACTCATTATCTGCCTTATTCCTTTCAGTGCATAAGTGTTATTAATGGGTGATTGTCACGTCATACCACCTGAACCTTCTGCAGGCCACACCAGGGGTTAGAAATTGTTGCCATTATCTACAAGCAAGAAAAGAATGGAAATATATCCACTTGAGCAGACCTGTCTTTAATTTGTCCTGCCTCAATCTGCTAATGGCACATAGACAGTTGATGTGGTATACAATGTAAGGATACAATGTAATCATTGAGTAACCAAAAAGCATACGAACACAGTTCTGTCATACTTCACCTTATTATAACCTGTCTCTACAGATAACACTTTGATTACGTATTCCTCAGGAAGTTTCATTGGAGAAGCTATGAGAGTCAGCAGGCTTCCCTTAAGCTCATAGCAATATTTTTTTACTCCACTGCCACTAATAAAGTTACTGAAAAAAAAAAGAAATATTAGGTTTTAATTAACATTGCAAGAATTTGTTGTAATGATGACTTTCAATAAAACATAGTTATCTGCAATTATATTGGAAGCAAAAAATGGAATATGTATTATAATAAGGTGAAACAACAGGAGTTCCACAAATTTATCACAGAAACAAAGACATAAAACTACATTTCAAATATCTGCAGATCAGGCCTGAAATTACATTTAACTGTCAGATATTATTAACGGTGGATTAAAATAGTGCATTTACAAGTGAGAATTCAGTGTCTGCTATTATTATACTGAGCAACGGAAAATTCAGGATGGAATGTAAGAATATTAAGAAAAGGAAAGTTGCTACTCACCCTATAGAGGAGATGCTGAGTCGCATATAGGTTTTGCCTATCTGTGACTCAGCATCTCCACCAACGGTGGGTAGCAACTATCCTTTTTGTAACACTATTATTATACTAGGAAGTCATGGATGAAATACAAATAATGGAACTAGTAAAAGTAACTGTTCACCATACAGTTGAATCACTTGGTAGCCAGTGGGCGTATAAACACAACTAAAATATTGTCCAAGTCTCTAATAGCATTTCATTCCTGCAGATAGTGTATTTGTAGAATTAACATCCCTGAGCAAAAATATTCTGATAAACTGGAGGACTAGTGATTAATTATTTTTGTTACTTTACATTTTTTTTCAATATCTAGTGACTTTCAATTCCCTGCCTGATGTTTACTGGCAACTTATTACAGTTTTGCACTAGAGTACAAAACTATAACATTCAAGGGTGAGACTCCCTAGGCTGCTGAAGAGGCTCCTGCAAGATGTCTGGTTACCAAGTTTACACAAATTGTAACTCAGCACTTTTGTAGAATTAATACCTGCACCTTCCAGATCATCCCAACAAACGAGTGAAAGTATGTTAGTATCCCTACCTGCAGATCAGTGCAATGAAAGAAACTAACAAGTACTTAGATGACAGAATTGAGTTTCTTGGTTAATTTATCCCTTTTCTGGTGTCATTTCGGTGCATTATCCTCCTGGAGGGTGGAGCTTCACATACACTCATGCTCATAAATTAAGGATAATTGCAAAATGTAGTCCCACACAATGTGGCACTACACAAAACTGGCGTTAATAGCAAAGGCACATAGGGAACACACACAACACAGATCTGTAAGTCCACGATATTGGTGATAAGTTGAGAAAACCGTTCCGAAACACACTGCTACAAAACACCACTGTTTCCTGCGCATGTACCCCAATATCAATATGGGATATGATCACCATGCACACGTACACAGGCCACACAATGGGTTGGCACACTCAAGATCAGGTGGTCGTGTGGCTGCTGGGGTATAGCATCCCATTCTTGTACCAGTGCCTGTCGGAACTCCTAAAGTGTCATAGGGGTTTGAAGACGTGCAGCGATACGTCGACCAAGAGCATCCCAGACTTGCTTGATGGGGTTTAGGTCTGGAGAATAGGCAGGCCACTCCATTCGCCTGATATCTTCTGTTTCAAGGTGGTACTCCACGATGGCAGCTCGGTGGGGCCGTGCGTTATCATCCATCAGGAGGAAGGTGGGACCCACTGCACCCCTGAAATGGTGGACATACTGGTGCAAAATGATGTCCCGACACACTTGAGGTGTTACAGTTCCTCTGTCAAAGACATGCAGGGATGTACGTGCATCAATCATAATCCCACCCCACACCATCTAACCACAACCTCCATACAGGTCCCTTTCAAGGACCTTAAGGGGTTGGCATCTGTTTCCTGGTTCATGCCAGATGAAAGCCCGTTGAGAATCACTGTTCAGACTATACCTGGACTCCAGAATGACATTCTCACTCTGCAGCGGAGTGTGCGCTGATATGAAACTTCCTGGCAGACTAAAACTGTGTGCCCGACCGAGACTCTAACTCGGGACCTTTGCCTTTCGCGGGCAAGTGCTCTACCAACTGTGGTTCGCAGAAGAGCTTCTGTAAAGTTTGGAAGGTAGGAGACGAGATACTGGCAGAAGTAAAGCTGTGAGTACCGGGCGTGAGTCGTGCTTCGGTAGCTCAGTTGGTAGAGCACTTGCCCGCGAAAGGCAAAGGTCCCGAGTTCGAGTCTCAGTCGGGCACACAGTTTTAATCTGCCAGGAAGTTTTATAGCTGGACTCGTCCGTAAACATAACCTGGGACTGCTGTTCCTAGGACCATGTACTGTGTTCTTGACACCAGGCTTTACAGGCTCTCCTGTGACCAAGGGTCAGTGGAATGCACCTTGCAGGTCTCCAGGCAAATAAACCATGTCTGTTCAGTCGTCTGTAGACTGTGTGTCTGGAGACAACTGTTCCATTAGCTGCGGTAAGGTCCCGAGCAAGGCTACCTGCAGTACTCCGTGGCTGTCTGCGGTCTTCTTGTGGTGTTGTACACTGTGGACGTCCCGTACTGTAGCACCTGGATACGTTTCCTGTCTGCTGGAATCGTTGCCATAATCTTGAGATCACACTCTGTGGCACGACCTGCTGTAATTCACCAGCCTCCAGTCGCCATAGTATTCTGCCCCTCATAATGTCATCAATATGTGTTCTTTGAGCCATTTTCAACACACAGTCACCATTAGCACGTCTGAAAACATCTGCACACTTACTCGCTGCACCGTTCTCTGACATGCACTAACAAACCTATGTGTATGTGGACTGCTGCCAGTGCCACCGTGCGACGACCGCAGGTCATATGCACCGCGTGGTCATACCCCGAGGTGATTTAAACCCGCAAACCAACCACCAGACTGTTGCTTCACCTTGTATCAGCATTATCCTTAATTTATGAGCACGAGTGTATTTAGCCTAATACAGTTCATGCCAATTGATCTCTACTTCTGGTAACTGTAAGTAATTTTTATTTGTTTCCGATTGTACAATGTGAGCTTTTTAAGATTAATTACGCTACTGTCTGTGAATAGGATGAGAGCTTGTCCTCCAATGTCCCACATAGCACACTTCTGCAGATCAAGAACAGGAATGGGCCCTTCACTCTGAATTTAGCCTTACTTCTGTGATATCATTAGCAAATGTTACAGGCTCCACCAATGCAAAGGAAAGGTCTTTAAAGCCATACTGTTTTCGTTTTCCTAAAATAATTTCATGATCTACACAATTAAAGGGCTTCACAAGATCACAGAAAATTCCAACATGGTAATTCTTGTTGTTCATTTTTACCACAGCTGAGTTCATGAGGCATTGCTTTCTCAGTAGAGAATCATTTACAGAAGGCAAACTGAGCTCTGCTAACAGGTTATTTTCAGAGAAGTGGTTCAACATTCTGTTGTAGTTTACCTCCTCAGATTTTTTTTAAAAAAACACAGAAAGAAGGGAGACAGATCTATAATCAGAGGTCACTTGCTTATCTCCAGTTTTATAAATGACTGATCCTATCATATTATTTACACCTTTGGGTAACACACCTTGAGTCATCAATTGGTAGCAAATGTAACTCAAGGGTGGCGTTACCAAGTCACTGCAAGATTTTAGTACTTTAATTGGTACAAGTTACTGACTTTAATGACCTAATAATTTAAAAAATTGATGCCTGGTGTTGAAGTATGTAATGCCTCTGAAAATAAGTCTAATATCTGATTTTGGTGATACTTTTTTTTGTCCTTGTAATTTTAACTACTGTCAGAAAAAAAGAATAAAATCACTGAATTTAGTTACATATACAGAGTTGACATATTTCAAAAAAGTACTAAAATTCTGTTCTTCACATACATACAACGTATAACGTCATATAAGCATCACCATATGCTGTCGTGGTGTGTGATGTCACTATGTTGTGTATTGTTGTATTTGATGGCACCCCTCTGGTGGCAGATGCTGATGTCTTGAGTTTGTTCGTGTGTGTGTGTGTGTGTGTGAAAGAGATACAGACAGATTTTTTTGGTTGGTAAGTAATTTTTGTTTTGGTTTTATTCTATAGTAATCGTGATGTACATATGTTTTATATGTATGGTATTTTGGTTATTCTGTTTTATATTTATGGAATTTTGGGGTTTTAACTGATCTACTGAATATGTGGGTTTTTGAGTTGTTGGTGTTTTGGTTTCAGTGGTGGTTTGTGAGTCATGCAGGTGTGTGAAGTTTGTGATTGTGGTTGTTTGGTAGCTGTTTGCCAGTAGATAACGAGAGCTGCATTTGAGCTGTACAGGTTGCAGGAAACGCCTGATTTCACTTTTCGGAATTGCAGATGTTGGTATTGTGGGCTCCATTTGAGCTATATAGGTCGGGTAAAGTGTACGATTCCTGTTGCTTTTGCGGCAGTCGCGTTATGTCTTAAGTTAAGATTTTTTTGTTGTAACATTTGTTTTGGGATGGTGCAATGCTTTGAACTGTTATATATTTTGCATGTCCCTGCCCTAAACCCCCTGTTTGTCATGATTATCACATTAGTTTCATTTTATTGATGGAGGAAGACTTTTTGTATTGTTTTTATTGTTGTTTGTGTTTGTTGGGACGAGTATGTAGTGACAACATCGTCACCATTTTCTATATGATGGAAGCAGGTGTTTCAGCCATATTGATGATGTCATAGGTCAAAGTGGATGGGTGGAATTAGACACTTCCCAAACGCCAACAAGTCTCACTGACTGCATCCTTCTTGAAGATACTGGAAAGAATTAGGCACGCAAGAACCATGACATAAACCTCTCAAACTAAGACACTTCAATTTCAATATCAAAAGGGTTCTTTCACAGAACATACTATGTATTTCTAATCACAAACCACATTAAACAAAATTTAAATGAGAAAATATCATCAACTAATATTTTCTGTGCCCTATTACAAGCATTTAGCCAAATGGTATTTTCTGTGACTTTTCAAAAGCATTTGATTGTATAGTTCACATGTTTTACAAGAGCAGCTACAATACTATGGTATTAAAAAAATGCAATTAACTCTCTTTTTTATTTATTTATTTATTAACTCTTTTTTTATTTTTTTAATATATATAACTAAAAGGATGCAACGTGTTGCATTAAGAAACTTAGGGAGTGAATACAATGAAACAGTATCTTCAAAATGGGGAACAATCACTACATATGTAGTACAGGGATCGTGTTGGGTCTGTTTTCGTTCTTGTTATACGAATGATCCTCCATTCCATATTCAAAATGCAGAAATTTTTCTCTTAACTGATTGTTAGCCCCACCTTTTAACTGGAATCTACCATATTCCCATGAACAAAAAAACTGGCCCAGTAGCTGAAAGAAAGCAGATGTCACACTCATCTGGCCCAAGGCGCTGGAGGTTATGTGTGCATGAGGCGTGCTTGTGTACGAATGGTGTGTCTCTCTCTACTGATGAAGGCTGTGGTCAAAAGCTTTATGTAAGTGTGTTTTAATTGTGTCTGTCTGCAACATAACATATCTTCTTTACAGTAAGTAGCAATTTGTCTTTTCCTACATTGTTGATGTTCCATCTACAAGAAGGGTGGTGGAAGTGTCAATAAAACTATTGTCTGGTATCCTTGAGATATATTTATTGTTGGATCCTATGACATATTCTGAGCTAAAATGTAACCATGTATCTCAAATATAATGATCTCCTCCATGACAACTGGCATGGATACTGGGAACCTCAATCTTATAAAAGCTTACTCAGTTTTTTCACAAGGCATTGAGAGAGATACAGTATTCCTAGACTTCTGAAAAGCATCCAACTCAGTAAATCAACACTTGCTTTTGAAAGTATTGCTTGTACAGGGTATCAAGTAAAACTTGTAACCAAACTGAGGATTTTTTGGTAAGGAGGATAAAACATGTTATCTTGGGTGGAGAGTCATTGGCAGACATAGAACTAACTTCAGGTGTACCTCTGGGAAGTGCGTTGGGGCGAAGAGGAATATTCAGATAAGACAGCACTCAAAACATAGGTTGCCAGAATGCAGTATCACTACCAATAGAATGATCTATAATAGATACATACTGATACATTAAGCAAAACAGTGCTGGTAACTCACAAAAAGGATGTGTTCTCTAATATGTATAAATGTTACTGAAATTATTTATATCCTGAGTACAATGGAAATTGTCTACAGATGGATTAATGAATACATAAGCAGACATACTACTGCTGAAAACCCATTACTACTGAACAAAAATTACCGTGACAAAGTTAAAAGAATAAAAACTAAAATTGTACTCTTTCTAAAAGGCCTACACAGTAATATTACTAACAGTCAGCAAAATGTAAGTCACGCCTCTTTTCTTTCACTCAGTGCCTCAGATGTGAGACAATTTCAAAAAGCAGTCGTCATGTGTGTAACTTATCGCAACAGACTGGTTTTGGCACTTACCTAGCTGTGCGAGAAACTGGTTGAAGAATGTGCATATCTGCAACAGAGATGTGAGTTTTATGAAAATCGAAAAAAAAAGTCTTGTTACCATAATCGGGCTGCTAAAACGCTGCTTACCGACAAATTCATCTGTGATTTCAACTCCCCTTAGGGCAGCAGAGCAGGGAATACATATCATACAACATTTGCTAATTGCTGGCTCATACTTCTTCCTATACTTCGTCTAATAACAGAAGAAATTGTGATACAGTAGTCAACAGTCAGTAAAAAAACTGAAAAATACGAACTGCATTGTTTATGAAGCCAAAAACGATTATACACTACGTAGAACAGACCTGAAGAAGATGGTAAAAAACATTATATTCTATCTCATCTGGCGACATTTTCTGGTTCATAAATCCATTTCGATGAAAATCATGACGACTTCAAACTCCGCTTATCACTGCAGCATCACTCACTACATACTCTTTCTTTCCGTTACCCTGTCAACAACTTCTTACCACCTTGAAACAGCTGCTGTATGGAGATGTCACTGCAGCCAACAAAATATCATTGAGTCACGTGAGCTTTGAGATTGTGTATTATTTGCGCATTGCGATGGTGTAGCATAAGCAGCTAAAACGTCACGCTTGTGAGTCACAGTTTTCATTTTATGCGAGTGACAGGTGTGGATGGTTGACGAGACGAAGGAAACTTATATTTGTTTTATGTATATGTGTTAATTGCTACATAATAATTAAGAAAAATGTTTTCGAGTGGTCCCAATTACACAAAACTGAAAACACACCTACGATTAGCTATCAACAGATTAAAACTGTTGGAAAAGAAGAAAACTGAATTAGCGCAAAAAGCAAGAAAAGAAATAGCCGATTACCTAGCTACAGGGAAAATAGAACGTGCCAAAATAAGAGTAGAACACATAATTCGCGAAGATTACATGGTAGAGGCAATGGAGGTTGTAGAAATGTATTGTGATTTACTTTTGGCGAGATATGGCTTAATACAGCAGATGAAGTAAGTAAAACAATATTTAGCACTTGAATGTACTCTGTATCATAAAATTTAAGGTTCTATACAGCATTAGTTTTAACTCACTACTGGAAGGACGTGTGACGTAGCAGAAATGTTATAGAGTTTATGACCTTAAGTATTTTAGCTCACTCATTTCCGCTTTCGCGCTAAATACTATCTCTCATCCTGTCAACAGACTTTTATTTTCAATTGCATTTATATCTAGTAGATTTTTGCCGTAACATTTATGAAACGTCAGCACTGTTTTGCACAGGAAATCTCATCTTCCGTTGCTTGCCCAAGACATTTATTACTGTTAACTCATGAAACAGCACATACATCAACATTTGCTCAAACTGGCCTGCATCAGATGGGATCCTCAAGATGAACACCAACCAACAGTCCAAATTTTCCTTAACATAAGCTGGATGAGATAAAAACAGGAATAATAACACTTTGCTGTCCACATGAATTCACACTCATCTTCATATTTTACCATTTCACTTTTGCACCATGTACTCACTAATCTACCATATCTTACACTCTGACAGCCCTACTTCCCAGTTTAAGGCAGATATTGTCTTTGTGCTTTTGTTTTGTTGTAATTGTAATTAGGTTGCCTTATATCTGCTGACACACACATTGTTTTCACTGAAATAGTCACAAGCCTCCCTCACACTCTGAGGCACCTGTTTACAGTTTGTCAACTGAATCATGTTTTACCATGGGTGAACTGTCATACACACTGTCACTCACTGTTTATGCCATTTCTTTTACACAGGTCCACATAATAGAAACAAGAGGTCACAGAACTGATTCCTGAGGTAAATCAAACTTTACTAGCTGGAAATTAGAGCATACATGTACAACATTGCCCTTTTATACTTTACTTCCTTGCTGTTTCTCTTTGTTACTGATTTATGTTAACAACAGGACATTTTCTGGGAAGAAGACATTTTTAATGCACTATAACATGAAAAATATACTATGCTAACTTCCACTTAACAAACGTTTGTTATGTCGATGTTCTTAGATGATGTTGGGAAAAGAAATCTTCCTGTCTTGATACACATCGATTCTCCATACAGTATCATTGTACAGAACGTCTTGTATATAAGAAGCCTGAGAAAAATGGAACATTGTCATTTTTGCTTTATTATAATTCCAGTCCTTGATCACAATGTTTATTTGTAATCAAATTATTATTTTAGGTTGGTAACGACTATCTTCAGACCTAGAAAATACAGAGCATTAAAAAAAAAAATGTTGACTACTTTGAGAGGTGGTAGTACTCATTGAAGCAAGACAATAAGTCCAATAAATATGGGTCCAGGAATGCATACTTTTTGCGATAAACAAAAATGCACCTCTTTGCCCTCTCACAAAAAGGAATGATGTGTCGTTTGAAGAATACCTTGTTGTTGTTATACCTGCTGGCATGCATTGAAGACGAGAGCCTTTAGTGTTGGCACATCGTTGATTTGCGCGACATAGACTAATTCCTTCAAGTGTCCCCATAACCAAAAGTCAAGGGATTGAGGTCTGGGGAACGAGCAGTGCAAGGTTTACCCCCACCATCCAAAAGACCCATAACTCTAGAAAATTCTGCATCAGATGTTTGTGCATGTTATGACGAAAGTGCGCAGGTGTGCCATCATACATGAACCACACTTGTATTCGTTGCAGCAATGCCACAGCCCCCAGCAAGGTAGGCAATATATTAATGAGAAGGTCAAGATAATGTACCCATTAAACCTTTGTGATAGCATGCATGGCCCTATTAATAGATCGCCTGCCCATACATTGATTGCGAATCGGTGTTGTTGTCCTCTTTCCTGGATTCCTTGTGGATTTACATCTTTCCATACATGTTGGTTATTTTAATTCATAACACCATCTCTTGTTAACCCTGCCCCATAAGTTATTAAAATCTCGGATGTGAACAGTAGATCTGTGGCACACTTTTGCAACAGCCATTGACAGAACTGCAGTCTGCCATGATGATTCTGTGGCTGATGGTCCAGAACACAATGTAGATGATGTGGGATAACAATGTTTCATTAAGTACTCCCCAGATAAGAGAGTGAGATGCTCCTTCTGGTGCTGCTGCTGCTGCTGCTGCTGATGATGATGATGATCTTCGCACACTGGTCTCAGGGGTTTCTTCCACTGAACGTAGTACATGCTCCTCCATGCCAGGCATCCGGACTGTATGGGACCATGCACTGACAGTCTTCCAAGGTGCAAGGGCGCCTGCATCCCTCAGACAGTGGGAAAGTCTGCCAAACGGCTTATCAGAGGCTACTCTGCACTGTGGATATTTTTCAGCATAGAGGGCACAGGCTCGGAGGCTATGTCCATTTGCTAAATCGTTGCAGAATATCATATCTGTCACTTCACTTGCCAAGTACTAAGCTTCCGTTGCTAACGAGGAGTGGAAGAGAGAAAATGTAAACATACTACATCATTTGTATGTACAAACAGCACGATAACAGTAAATCCACATTTGAAAGAAGGTAAAACACCATGAGATGTACCCAGGGTTGACAGTCTGCACAATAAGGCACACAAACACAATGAAAACTAATGTAGCCTACAACACAACTTGAACCACACAACTCACTGCAGACCACCTAATGATAGGTAGAGTGCTGTGAGTAAGACATCATATTACCCTGCCGACACATTTGATGAAGTGCCAGAGCAATGATTGTTCTAATACCCATAACCAAGGATTGCGCAGCTCTTCCTATAAACAGGTGTTTATCTCAGAAAGTACGTGTTTCTGGACCCTTGTTTACTGGACTTATTGTTCGTGTTTTGATGAGTATTACTATCTCTGAAAGTATTCAACACTTTTCTTTGAACACCCTGTGGCATAACCACTGCTACTGCCACCCTCATCTGTAGGAGTCTCAACTTTTTCTGTAATGCTTGCCTTCTCATCGGTCATTATTTCAATAAGGTGGACATTAGTGGAAGACTCGTGCTCTTAGATACTGGTGTGAGTGGCAGAAGTTGTGGCAACACTGAGGTCAGAATTGGCTGGAGAAAGGCACATACCTGTTGAACAGTCAGTTTTCTGCCTCTGAACCACTAGATACAGCTATGGCAAGCTTTCCAGGTAGGACACCTGTCCATAACTTTTCTGACTTGATTGTTGAACTTTCGTTGGGACTTTCTGTAGTAGTTTCTAAGGATCTAATGGTCTTATACCACATGTTCTAAAGCCAGAGGTAATATTACTTGGCATATTTCCAACTTTCTCCACTGCTTCCTTCCATTTTCTTGGAAAATGAACAATTGGCAGGCAGTCCTTGCACAGTTTTCTCCAGTTCATTAAAACAGCCCTGGGTCTGAATACAGCAACATTCAGGAGCGGAGTAAGATGCGTAGAATTCGGAGGCAGTGTTATAAAAACAATCTCGTAATCTTTATACAGCCTTATCACTTCCTGAGAGAAATGGCTGAGAAAATTGTCTCCCATAACAGCTTTTCTTCTATCAAACCTTCTTAACTATGGTGAACATTTGTTCACAAACCATTCTTCAAATAATGGCTTGTCAAATCTACCAGATTTGCTTACTGCATGGTCTGAACCCTCAGCATCACGAAGTTGGGTGGAGACTTGTGTCCCCCACTCTTATTGACAGCAAAAAGTGGGAGAATTTCTCCATTTTCGAATACAATAAACATTACACTGGTTGCCAGTTTGATCGGATTACATTACATTAGATTAGATTCCATTTTCATTCCATGGACCCAAAAATGAGACTATTCTCATGAGTGTGGTACATGTCAGTAAGTATAACATGAAACATCTGAATATATAATACTCACTATCCTGATCATTTGTCAGGAGATCGTCAAAATAGGTGAATACATTACAATAAACTGGAACTGATAATATTTACAGAATTAATACACTGGCAGAATGAAACATAGTTATGCATTTTTAATAAATTTATTAAACACAAAATACCTAATCTTGACTGTTGTGACCACGTGCTATCAAAATTGAAATCTAACAAACATTTTTATTTAAGATGGTCTAACAGTTCTTGTTAAGATATTCATCTATAGAGTAGAAGTAGTTGCCTATGAAAAATTCTTTCAAACTCTGCTTAAACTGTGCTCTATCTGAAATCAAGTTTTTAATGGTTACTGGCAATTTATTGAAAATGTGTGTTCCTGAATATTTGACCCCTTTTTAGACCAAGGTAAGTGATTTTAGGTCTTGATGTAGATTGTTCTTATTCCTAGTATTGATAGTGTGTGTTGAGGTATTAGTTGGAAATAGAGATATGTTACTTGCAACAAATTTCATTGAGGAATAAATATATTGAGAAGCAATGGTTAGAATACAAAGTTCCCTGAACAGGTTTCTACAAGATGTTCTTCAATTTACCCCACAAATGGTTCTTAGTACAAGCTTTTGCATGCTAAAAACTTTTGCTCAGTTTGATGAGTGACCCCAGAACATGATCCCGTATGACATAATAGAATGAAAATAAGCAAAGTATGCAAGTTTTTTATATTTATATCTCCTGCACCTGACATCATTCTCATTGCAAATACAGACTCATTTAGACACTTCAGCAATCCTGTGGTGTGCTCTTCCCAACGTAATTTATTATTGAGGTGTAATTCCAGAAATTTAACAATGTCAACCTCTTCTATCTGCACGTCGTCATATGTTATATACAACAATGGACGGAAATCTCTTGCAGGTTCTGAACTGCATATAGTGGGTCTTTTCAAAGCTTAATAACAGTGAATTAGAGTTAAGCCATTTATTAATGTCAGTGAAAGTTTGATTAGCAGCCATTTCTAAATCTGGACCTGACTTTCTACTTATTGCAATGTTTGTGTCATCTGCAAACAAAACAAACTTAGCATTTGGCATTGTAACATGCGAGAGGTCATTACTGTACACAAGAAAAAGCAAACAACCCAAAATGGAACCTTTAGGAACGCTACATGTAATTAATTTCCACTCAGATGAAGACTGGCTGCTTACAGCACTGATATTTTGCAACGACACTCTTTGTTTCTTGTTAGTCGTCCTGTTGTAATCTCATTCTGGATGTTGACATGCTCTTGTTTCATTGACCCTGGAAGACCCAAGATCATCTCAGAAATTTGTCTCATTGTTATTTAGTGATCTCTCTGAACAAATGTCTTTCAAATTAGCTACAACATTTTTAAAGTACACAATGAGGCATTTTTTATCAATAGCAGCCCTTGAGTCTTCACATTTTTGGATAAACAGAATCTGAGATTAGGATTTTGATACTTGAACTTGTTCAAATGACGTACATACAAATCAAGAAAAGTTTTTATCTTATCCCTAGAATCACCACTTTCAATGGGAAATAACGCATTGCACAGATAAAACTCCCTTCTACAATTAATTTTTCATATTCCTCATTTAAAACTTGGTGGCCTCCATGTTTCCTGTCTGCTGCCAGTAGCTGAGTGGTCAGCGTGACAGAATGTCAATCCTAAGGGCCCAGGTTCGATTCCCTGCTGTGTCAGAGATTTTCTCCGCTCAGTGACTGGGTGTCGTATTGTCCTAATCATCATCGTTTCATCCTCATCAACGCGCAAGTCACTGAAGTGGCGTCAAATTGAAATACTTGCACCCAGCAAACGGTCTACCTGACGGGAGGCCCTAGTCACATGACATTCACATTTATTCCATGTTTCCTATTAAATTTTTCATTTACCCTATTTCCCAGTGTTGGTTTTGGAACACTGTTTTCCTCACCATTTTTCTTCAGCTTTTGCCACTTCTCCTATACTCTGCAATAGCCTTTTTCATTGCATCTTCATCATATTTAAAGAATCCAGTGCTCCCAGTAACCTTTTTATACATTCTGACTGTGTCCTGTTTCACACCTGAAAACAGTAATTAGTTAAACAAATTAGTCTCATGAATACATTAACAGCAAACATATCACAAAAATTTGAGTTCAACACAACCTCAGTGTCAGGTATGAGATTGTTGGTTACTTTCAGAATTGTGTTAACGTTCTTCAAAGCTGTGGAGGAGGTTTGTGAAGGTATCACACAGTTTTCCTTCTCCTATTTGAAAAAAAAAATAAAAATAAAAAAAAAATTTAAAAAAAAATCTGTGAATTACTTAGCAACAAAATTGACTTAAAATGCAATGTATCTGCCTTATTAAACCATGCTGGGGAAACTAAGTGCAGAGATTAACTTCAGAATGAATCAGCAGATGTCAGCAGCAGCAGAATAGCAAAGGTAATACAATGTCCCACATGTCCTGCTTTACCCCACTCTCAGGCAATGAGATAAGTGAAACTACTCCATGGACAGTCAAAAATAGTTCAAAAGTGTTTATTGAAGCAATAGCAATGCAAATAAAGTTGCAGGGAGGAAAGTGTTTCATGTTATTTCTGTAACAGTCACCCAGTACACAAATACACGTAAACAGTTAAAGAGGAACTATAAATGCTTCCAGAAAACCTGTAAATCCACCCCCTTATATAATTATTATGGGGGCTCTAATAATAATAATCATCATCATCTCGGCCTTTTCCCATGTCATGTGGGGGTCGTCGTTGCTTTGCTGGCTCCTTCTCTTCCATAAATGCCTATCCAGTGCTTCTTCATTGAGCCATGCTTTCTTCTGTAGGTCTCCTGCTACCTCGTCTTTCCATCTCAGTTTCGGTCAGTTGGGGGGCTCTAATATTGATACATTAAAAGGTAGTTGTCTCACAAGAAGTTTGTGTGATGTGGTCACTACATACAATCTCATGTTAGATACATATAGCCTGACAAGGTGTTTTCAGACCTGACAAACATTGATAGATTATTTAATTAATAACAGTCCTCAGTGCAGACAAACAGTGCAAGTAATAAATGCTGTAATCTCAGGTCATTATTGGCAAGTGATTGAAATATCAGAACTCATTGTTTGCCGTGAAAATAATAATAATAATAATAATAATAATAATAATAATAATAATAATACTGTTATAATTTAGGCACCTGAAGCTGGAAAATTTGAGTAGACTACAGATGTTACTAAAGGGAGAAGACTGGAGGGAAATTCACTAATTAAATAACATAGAGGGGAGATGGGAGTATTTTTGCTCAACATTAGGCTACTACATATATATTGTTTGCTTCAGAAACTAAATATTGGGAATACTAAGTAATGGATCACATCAGGCATTACAACATTAAGGAACGGTCTAGAAACAGCATCTGAAAATTGCATGATAAACAAAATTAGTCAGGACACCAAGGACAAGGAGAGAGACTGCTGTAGTATAAGAGGTACTGAAACCAGTTTATACAAAAATTAAATTTCAGCTTCCATCAACATTTCTAGCCTATACAATATGTGATATGACACACTGCAGTGAATGTTGTGTGATGTGATCATTATTTGTGCAGCACATGTGTTGCCACAGGAACAATACGATAAGCACCAAGACATAACAGGCTGCAATAGACTCATGAGTGGCACATCGCTGGCAGCCTCGTCATGGACAACTTTCAAATATCTCACATATTTACTCGAGACTGGAAATAGGTGTGGCTCTCTTTCCAGTATTAAAAACGATTTTGATATGTTACCTAAATTTGGTACACAGCGTTGTCTAGCTCAATTGCACCAAATGTAAACTGGGCAGTGATTATTTTTACTGCAACATTTTCAAAATATGTGCTGTGTTTTATTTAATTTCAAAACATCACAATAATAGTGGGAAATAGAAAAAAGAAAACCAGTTTATTATGAAGCTGTGATATCAGACCATAACCTTCCTCAAAATTGAAGGAGAAAGACTGCATAGCGGAGAACACATGAGAGATCTCGAGACAGCGGTTTTTAATGTTTTACATGAAAAGTGATAGTTTTGCTGAGAAACTAACTACAGAGGAGGATAGCATTGCTTCATCTACATAAAACAGGTTTTTTAGGTACATCGGATGACTTGGAACTTTCCTTTCCATGTATTGTACTATGCAGTAGTATGGAGCAACCAGCACTCTTATGTTGTGCATGGCTATAAAAAAGAGAATCATATTGATATTGTATCACTCTTGTCCCACTGCGAACCAGTTCAGTCACTCCACATATGTTTCTATGTGCTACACTAATGTGGATTGCTTCTGCATTGTATCACGAGTCGCATCACATATTGTATCGCCTCAGTGAGAACTACACTTAATTTTGTACTTCCCTACATCAATGAGAATAGGAAAGCTTCTGATAGGAAAGATGGCAGTAATATAATTTTGGAGAAAGACAGGAAAGAATGTAGATATCCAAATGATATTAGCACATTTTTAATCAACATTAGTTTGAAGGAGTGGAAAAACTCATAAAACATTCTAATAGATCCCAAAAAGCAAGAAATTTGAGTGCTTCCTATTCCACGTAATGTATTTTTCTGCTGTCAGCAAATGAATCTAAGCTTGCGAAACTAATACATACTCTGAAAATCAAAAACAGGGAAGGACTTGCTGGAATACCTGCTTCTGTAGTAAAGTACTGTGCTTATTGTCTCTTAAGAACTCTGACAGATTTGATAAGCTAAACCAGGGAGAATGAGATATTTCTTAAATGTTTGGAAAAAAGTGAAATTGGTTCCATTTATAAGGTGGTGATAAAAAAATCTTACAAACTATAGGTCAATTACCATCACATCTGTCTCATCTAAAATTATGGAAACTGTCTTGAAATATAGACTATTACATTTTGTAGAGAAGAATGACATACTCACAGAAGCACAGCATAGTTTTAGAAAATGTTTGGCGCATGAACAAAATAAATGTAATGACATTCATCTACATCCATCCTCCGCATATTTAGGAGGAGAGACAGACATTGAACACAGTTAAATATGTAACAAAAAATAAATGAAAAGCCTTAATAAATTACGTAAATGGGCAGCCTGTTGCCACATTTTCCTCTGCTGGGAGAAGGTACAATAATTGTAAAACTGACTCTTTCCATATCACAAGGCTGAATCACAACTACGATTCAAGGAATGTGCAAATAACTAACTAACTAGTCACTGTGAAGTGTGTAGCAGAGGGTAACGTTCCCATTGGTCCATATACTTCATTAGGGTTTCTTCCTGTTACATTCATGTACACAGTGTGGCTAGAATGACTGCTTAAATGCCTATTTACTTATTGTAATTAGCCTGCTTGTTTTCACTGTCCACAGAGAATACATAAGCAAGCATATCATATTCCTATATTTCCCAGTTATTACTCACGGGATACTTATCATTCACCATCAAGTGTGTGTGTGCGTGTGTGTGTGTGTGTGTGTGTGTGTGTGTGTGTGTTCAGGTGTTTCCAGTATTTCTGTGATGATATCCTATGACTCTTCAGCTTCAGCCACTAAATCACTAGTGCTGACACCACTCACCTCGGTGTCACACACTTCCACCATTACTGACTTGTCATCAGAATTAGCCACAAAAATCTTCTGCTCAGCATACATTAAAATACCAATACCAAAGTAATCACTATCAACACTTACATCTTCCACAGAACGTTCAGAGTTACAAAATTTTACTAAAACACATTCTTCACATTCATAAGGAGCCATAGTATGTTTCTTACCACTATACATACATTTAATTATAACATCTTGAAATTTATTTTCAAAATTAGTTACTTTAACAGGACAGTCATATACAGTCTCATCATCACACTCCTCTTAATCTGAATTTGTTATTGCTTGGTCATGAAAATTATTTACTTCCTCCACCTGATAGGCACCACATGAAGATATTAACACTTTTCCTGTTTCTGGTTAAAATGGTTTCTGTTCTTACTGTTGTTATAAATATTGTGTTTCCCTCTGTCACCATTCTGCCTATTTTGCTGGCTGTGTTGAGATGATCTCCCATTATAATTGTTGTTTCTGTTGTAATATGAGTTATTAACCTTGTCGTCTTCCTCAAAAGTTTTGTCAAGTTTATCAATGTGTTGAAAAAAAATCTCTAATGAATCATCAGGACCACAAACAAAGCGCCAATGAGCTCTCATTGGTAGACATCTTTTCAAGGTGTCAATAAGAATAAGGTCATCAAAGCGTTATTCCAGGTGAGTGGGCTTACATAACTGTAAGGGCCATTAGAATCTTGTTTGGGTTCAAGCCTAGAGACTCTTGTAAACCCCTGTTTAAGAAATCTGGTATTCCTCCATTACCATGTGTATACATTATGGAAACCCTTTTGTTCTTTAAATTAAATGTAATAGGCAAGGACCGGAGACTGCAAAACAACTGTGATATACATGAGCACTTTACCAGACAAAACAGAAACTTACATATAACTCAAATCAGCACAGCACTGTGCCAAAAAGGTACTTTTCACATGGGAGTTAAGCTTTATAACAAACTTCCTGAAAACAAAAAAAGCTATCACCGAGGTCAATACATTTGGAAAATCTCTAAAGTAATATTTACAGCATCACTGCGTTTACTCCATTGAAGAATATTTAAATTTATGAAATGTGTTATATAAATACTTACGTGTAAAGTGTATTATTGTAACCTTAAATATGTAGGCCTTGAAATGACTTTCAGCCTGTATATTTATAACTTGACTTGTCCAATGTCTTATGCATAAGCTGCTATGTAGACAACAGGACCAATAAATAATACAATACAATACAATACCTACTACCATTTGAAAATGCTGTTCTGATGCCCGCCTGTTTACTTTCATATCCGAATTTATTCAAGACCATCTGTTTGAATTCATTAAATGTTATGTTTGGCCTTACGTTTTGATTAGCCTATGTCAGTGTTTCACCATCAAGGAAACATTTGGCCAGTTTAATTTTCACAGAATCAGGCAAGTTTGAAGGAAAACTACCTTTACATTGCCGTAGGTAGTCCAATCCAAGTGTATTTTAAAATACCCAGTAGAGTATTTAAGAGAGAGATTGTTACAAAATGGTCAAAATTTCCGTCAATTTGCGAATATGACATATTTGTTGGATGTGAGGTCTGCCAGTTATGCAAAACACATTTTTTCTCAGTACCCAAACATGTTTCGGCACTACTGTGCCATCATCAGTGGGTTTTCGCTTTTATTTATTCTGCAATGTGAACATTTTTGTTAAATGATTATAAAATTATATGAGCCATGGGGCAAACGTGGTGGCAACGGATGCATTCTAAGATGCTGTGCAAGGATTTCATGACATGATCCAACTGAAATGTTACATTTTACTGCAATCTGTCAACAGTCCGTTTTCAATTTCCATGTACAATTTTGTTGACATTAGTCACATGAGTGTCATCAGAAGAAATCAAAGGGCATCCTGTATGAGGGTCATCTTTAACTTCCATGCAGCCATTTTTAAACTGTGTGAACCAATCGCAAAACTGAGTGTGTCTTAAGCACTCATTGCTGTAGGCTTCCTGCATCATTTATTGTGTCTGTGTAAAGGTTTTTTCAAGTTCTACACAAAATTTAATGTAGATGCCTTGCTCCTCTAACTCTGTCATTTCGAAATTTGCAAACTGTGTGCCATAACGCTCTACTCAATACAACACTGAAAATAACTAACAGATATACAACAATGAAACTTGCGGCAGTTACACATTAAACACAGATAGATGTGTGGGGATGCCAACCGCAACTCACTCCAACGCACCATTAGCTCAAAATTATGAATGTTCCAGAGTTTTTTTTGAACACATCTCATACACCTTGCTTTCTGCTCTTATTCTGTCAGTAATCTCTGTTTTGCTTATTATCCTGTCTTTCAACGATAAGCATTCATTCTGTGCAGTACCTAACAATCCGCAATCCATCTTTTCTACTTGTCCCATCCTGCAAGTGTCCTTTGACCCAGTGGTTTAGCCGACTTTTTTGTAACTCACATCTCTCCCCGTTTCTTAAACCTTGCCAGTCGTTTTCCTTCCTCTTCAACACTTCTGCCAGAATAAGGAGCCACTTACTCTGAAAGCTTGCATGTTTCCTTAACTTTTTGTGCGTTTACTCGTGCCGTCACTTCGTCATTTGCTGAGTAGATTTTTTTATCTAATTGTGTTATATTTTCAAGGATTGATTATTTTTGTTGATAGGTTTCTGTGCTGTGAATGTAACTTTCAGTTTTTTTTTGTTTTATATTTATTTTAGTGCTTGTTTCTACTGTTTGACTTGCAGAAATAAGTTATTAAACAATTTAACTGTCATTATCATTCCATACACGTCAACATATTGTATTTGTCATTAACATTTTCTGTTTGTTTTACACAAAGAAATTGTGCACGCACACACACACACACACACACACACACACACACACACACACACACACAGACTTTTACTAATGGCCATCATTTTGATTCTTATAGGACACTAGATGAAGGCCTTTCAGAAGCAATATCAAGCTTGTTGTGGGTTGCTCCAAGAATGCAAACTGATATCAGCGAACTGAAAGTCATTTCTGAACAGTTAAGTGCAAAATATGGAAGACAATATGCTGATGTAAGTTTCACATTATCATATTTATACTCAAGAAAGTGGATAGTCAAATATTTGTGATGTAAACAACCTTTTTTATGTAATCAGGCTTGCCGAGAAGAAGCAGTTAGCACAATTTCAGAAAAGCTGAAACACAAGATGAGTGTTCAGTCACCACCGAAGCTCCTTGTTGAGAAGTATTTAATTGAAATAGCAAAGAATTATGACATTGAATACCAACCAGATCCACAGGTGAGTATAGCCTTTGTAAAAAATAAAATAAAAAAAAATAAAAGATCGTGAAGTAAGTCCTCTGCAGACCAGTATTTTGAGTAATTAGAGAAATTTGCTGCTTTCTTGACAGGTCATGGAGGAAGATTTAAGACCAGTTGGTGTTGATGCACTGCTTATTGATATTGATCCAGATAAAAATAATTTAGGGGGTCCATCTGTACCACCACAACCTGCAGGATTTGTTGGATTTCCTCAGCCTCCATTGCCTCCACCATCTAACATGAAGCCTTTCAGTTATCCGGTATGTTTTGTGATAGAATAATACAGTAAATTAACCGTAATATCTTGTATTCAGTAATAAATATTTAACTCTGATACAATTTTTCATGTAATTTGCATACAAAATGGTTAATTTATTAGCTGCTGGAAAGTAATTTTATACTATGTATCAATAACGAATAATCACGTAAGTGTTTATATTTTCAACTTACATAGATTATAATTAAAATATAAAGAAAAATACCATTAGAAGACCATTTCTCACTCAGTTATCAATTATGTCAGGGGTCCGTTGTCGTTATACAGCTGCCTGCCTAACACACTGTCTGAGGAAAAAAGTGAAGCATCCAGAAGGCATGGAAGAAACAAACTAAAACCGTACAGATTGAGAGGGTATGTTTGGTTATTACAGTGATTAGAAAATAGTCAATCTACAAAGAACTTGACAGTACAAGCCCACTTTACAGCCCCTTTAGCCTGGACGCATGCATGGATTTCGTTGAGGAAGGTGTAATAAGGCCTTTTTATCCTCTCCTGGAGCAGACTGGTCTACAACTGTTGTTGACTGGTCCTTGATATTCTGGATACTGGCACTGGAACAAAGTTGACGTCAGAGATGGTCCCACACGTTCTATTGGAGACAGACGTTGAATAGGCATGTGGAAATGGAAATGGATTAATAATTGGGAAAACTGATTGGAAAGAATAGTTGAGAAAATTTTGAAGGTAATTTGTGAATCTGTGCACAATCTTGGGTGAACTTGAACTGATATCAATATCAACAGACCTTGAATTTCATTACATTCAAGGTCAATAAACATAATTTGTACTGCTGCTTCCAGTCATGTGCAGTACCAAACAATCACCGCAACCATTGAAATTGTCAATCTGCCTATTAAGTTCTTAAACACCCGAAGCACATCATTTTTAGTACAAGTAAACCAAGTTCAATATGTGTCTATCAAGTCTGAGTCATTACCTTCACATTAATTCCAATGTGTTTAGTCTGGAATGTGACAATATCAATGCAGGAATGCTCCTCCAGATACAGTGTTAATTATTCTTGTCTGCGCTGAACCTCTTGATGCAGAATCTCAGTGGTGAGTCTATATAACAGTGCAAGTAAATATTCCTTTTCTAATAACCTTTTACAATACTTTTAATGAACAGGTAAAGTGCACATTTTTAACAATGCTCGTATCGCGGATCAAAGCATACGTCTGTACGGTACCACTTCCTGAAACAAAGGGTGAAGATACAGGAATTACTAAATTGAAGAGCATATTTCTTACTTTGTTTCATACTGATATTTAACGATGTATCAAAATATTATCCTTGCCGCAAAACAACTCATTAACTTACTTTTGGCGGTGTTTTTGATGTATAGCTCATTCAGTTTACATATAGCTAATATATAAAAAAAGGAAAGACAAATAATACGATTCAGTACAACGTGAAGATCTTGCTGGCCAGGGAAGTACCTCAACATCACGCAGAAAATTCATAGATCCCCATGTCATATCTGGACGAGTGTTCTGTAGAGAAATGGCACCATGGTACTATTGCATGAAATGGGATATGTGAGAACACAGGAAGTCCATGACATACTGTTGTGGCATCACAGTTACTCAGCCACTGCTGTCTGTGACTTGAAGTCATTCCTGATGGCTCCCCACATCATGAAGCTAGGAGCAATGTCTCCCCAGGCCACTGCCATATTCACTGACGATGGTCATCTGAGATAGTGCAGAAATGTGATTCATTGTTGAACACAATGAGATGCCATTCACCAGCACTCCTTGCTTCCCAGTCATTGAACCACTCCATCTGCAGCTGTTTGTGTTGTGGTTTTAATGACAGCCTACACGTGTGACCGTATTCGCTAGTCCATCTGCTGATAATCTCCAGCCAAGGCTGTGGAATGACAGAATGGTTCAGTGAGGCCATTACTTGTTCTAGGGTGACAGGCATAGCTGTGAAGGGGTTGCATCCTTGTGGTCAGACGTGGTCAACCAGAGCCTTGATGGCAAGTGTGCCTTCCTCCACATTCCTTTGCAGTTCAATGTCAGGCTACTGATTTGACCAAGTGCCCAATGGTGAGTCACAGTATGGCCCCCTCCAGACTCTTGTCAAGTGCCGATAACACTGTCTTATACAAATACACAGCATCTCTGTGTCATTCACAATGATTACTAAATGTGTGACACTGTTCATGTCCCTTGTATACTGTACAAGATCTGGTAATAGCATTAAATGCATACAATGCTAATGCGCTCAGCCGGCTGTTTACATATCCACCAATTGTGTATGCGCATGTGAAGTTACTCTGACACCAGACCGTGTCCTTTGTGTTCTTTACTGTTTCACTTTTTTTTTGACGGGCAGTGTGTCAGCTGACTATACTCTACTTCATCAACAAATAATGATTATCTGCACACATTAACAACTTATTACAGTGGATTTTGTTTTGCATTACCTTGTTTACAGGAATATTCAGTTCTTGAGTCTAGAAAATCTGATTAATAATAAATGTGGCTATTAATTTTCTTTTGAATATGCAAAGATGTATAATTTCGTACTTTGCCTGCCAGCAGCTTGTTAAGATATTTGTACCACATAAAGAACTCCATAATGATTCTTAAACATTGATTCAGAGTCTGTGTAACGCTTAATCTCTTTGATTGTGGCTGTTTCAATTACAATTTATTCAAACTGATGAACTGCAAATAACACTTAAGGAACAAATATAACAAAGTGGGTGGAACAATTTCAAGATCTTGAAGAAAACTCTGTAAGGTATGTATTTGTCTATTTGTAACAAAATTCTTGTCAAACATTGGAAAATCCTGGTTGGAGTTCATAAGTGTTGAAATTATTATTGATCATTTACCTGAAGAAATTCTTTGTTTTAGTTGCATTGTGTAGAAGTTAATTCTGTAAGGCACCAGAGGAGTGAAAGTTTGCAAAATAAATTAGCATCTTGTCCACAACAAAATTAGAGATACTAATAAATGCAAAACACATGAAACTGAGCTTCAGAGTAAATATTTCCTGTATTGACTCTATTATAGTATGTTGTCAAGCTGAAAATAGGAATTTTCGCACAGTCCTCTACATGAATATAAAAGAGTCTTTGCTCGATTGACATGTAACATGAGATAACGTGAGATTGAATTCTCTAACCTGCATTAGTTATTTGTGACAAGTTAAAAAGTTAAACCTATGTGCTGGGCTGACTTGTGAACTTGGATCACATCCTTTCACATGCACTGAGCTGCCAACTACACCATGAAGTAAAACCTATGGGACCAATCCAAAATACAGATTTGTCGCGGTTTCATCTCTCTTTTTGTTCAAACCAGTTTTAACTGCCATGTAAGAGGGTCACTCCAAAAGAAATGCACACTATTTTTGTAAAAATACAGTTTTCATTCTGCATATGTGAAAGTTTTACAGTGTATAGATACATCCTTCCCGCTTGTTTTCAAACTTAGTTCAACCTGTTCCCATGAGTGGTGCCGTCACAGCATGTCTTCAAGATGGCTGCTATACTTGACGTTCGTCAGAAGCAACGTGCTGTCATAGAATTCCTGTGCTGTGAAAACGAGACAGTGGGAAACATCCACAAGAGGTTGAAAAAGGTGTATGGAGATGCTGCTGTCGATCGCAGTACAGTTAGTCGGTGGGCAAGCAGGTTACATGATGAAAGCGGGCACGGCAATATTGAGGATTGTCCTCGCAGCGGCAGGCCTCGTGCTGCACACACTCCAGACAATGTGCAGAGAGTTAACGAATTGGTGACTGCTGACAGACGCATCACAGTGAACGAATTGTCACGCTACGTTGGGATAGGGGAAGGAAGTGTTTGCAGAATACTGAAAGTGTTGGCGTGAAAAAAGGTTTGTGCCATGTGGGCTCCCAGGATGTTGACGGGCTCACAAAGAAACAAGAAAAAAGGTATGCAGCGAACTTTTGGAACAGTACGAGAATGGTGGAGATGAATTTCTTGGAAGAATTGTGACAGGTGATGAAACATGGCTCCATCATTTTTCACCAGAGACGAAGAGGCAATCAGTGGAGTAGCATCATGCAAATTCACCCAAGAAAAAAAAAATTCAAAACCACACCTTCTGCTGGAAAAGTTATGGCTACGGTGTTTTTCGATTCTGAAGGACTCTTGCTTGTGGACATCATGCCAAGAGGAACCACCATAAATTCTGATGCATATGTGACAACACTGAAGAAACTTCAAGCTCGACTGAGTCGTGTTCGACCACATCGGCGAAAGCGGGATGTTTTGCTGTTGCACAACAATGTATGGCCACATGTCAGTCAAAAAACCATGGAAGCGATCACAAAACTCGGATGGACAACACTGAAACACCCATTTTACAGTCCTGACCTGGCTCCATGTGACTATCTTCTTTTTGGAAAACTGGAAGACTCTCTTTGTGGAACAATGTTTGAAGATGATGACTCCTGTGTGCACACGGCCAAACAGTGGCTCCAACAGGTTGGTCCAGAATTTTACCGTGCAGGTATACAGGCGCTGGTTCCAAGATGGTGTAAGGCAGATGAGAGGGATGGAAATTATGTGGAGAAATGAAAATATTGTTCCTAAAGGATGTATCTACACACAGTAAAACTTTCAAACATGTAGGATAAAAGATGGATTTTTTTAAAAAATAGTGTGCATTACTTTTGGAGTGATCCTTGTATAATAATTGTGTATATAATGTGCATACAGTGAAATAATTAATTTTCAGCAGATAAACTGTGTGTATTAGATTCAATTTACAGAATACTAAAGAAGGCTGCAAGAAATATTTCCTGACTACATGGCAATATTTACTTTAAGCCCTTAATAATAAAAGGAAGAAAAAGATAGTAACAACTTGTATCTTTTAACACCAGTATTGTAAGCAAAATCAGCAGCACATCAAAGTTTGCTGTAAGAAGAAAAAGAATATAACTTAAGAGTAAAAGTCTCGGAAGCCGTCAGTGACGTGTTGTTGACTATATTTCAACCAATTACCTTTATTAAAATGTTAAAAAAAATGCTTGGATTTAATAATGTCAGTCCACTTAACATTGCTCATTGAACTGCCAGAAAAAAGTAGTAAAATCTCAAACAAGAATAATTTTGGAAAAATTCACCTCAATTAAGAAAATTTGTTCATTTTTAGTAATAAATTGGACAGTGACATGTTGTTGACTGTATTTCAACCAATTACCTTTATTAAAATGTTAAAAAAATTGCTTGGATTTAGGAATGTCAATCTACTTAACATTGCTCATTGAACTGCCAGAAACAAGAAGTAAAATTTCAAACAAGAATAATTTTGGAGAAATTCACCTCAATTAAGAAAATTTGTTCATTTTTAGTAATAAGTTGGACAAATTCTTAGGTAGCTTTCTAGATATGTTTAATGAAACCTTTCTGCCTAAAATCACATGAAAAAAGGATAAAAAGTTTGATTAAATGGATCACTCAAGGCATGAGAGTTTCTAGCACCAGGTAAAGCCAGTTATACAATGAATTCAAATGTATTAATAAAAAGGATTCCATTTAGTATGTCTTATGTTACAAAAATGCATTTAAAGATGCTACATAGAGTGGCAAGTATTAGATTAATTTTAAGACATAAAAAAGATGGATAGTATTGTGGACTGTTGTGAAATCAAAATTAGGCATTAGTTTCATAGATTAAACTTGAACTGAAATTATTGTAAACCCAGCTGAAATATCAGAATGCTTTGGTGAATTATTTGTAAATGTAGTTAAGGCTGATGCTGATGTAGCATGTTAAAGTAATGTAATGTAATTAAAGTAAATCAATTTGGACTTGACCAAGTCTCTCAGACGAAGGAAGTTCAAATTAGATATGTTGAAAATGCTATATTATCACTAAACACAAACTTTTAGTAGGTATGGAATGCTTCCAAAAGTACTTAAATCTCTATGTAACTTAGTAGAACTCTTCTTAACTCCAATAACCAACAAATCATCAAACAATTTAAGTTTGCAGAAGTAAAACCTTTATTTGTGAAGGACAGAAAGAAAGATGTATGTTCTATGTCTGCTTCTTTAACAATATGAATTTTATCATCCACAGATTATTTACATGAAAAATCAGAACTCTTCACCAATACAGTACTCTGAAGTTTGTTGACTAACACTCACATTAGTACAGCATAACACTGGCTGTAGGTTTGACTGAAAAGCACTTCATTGTGAACCATGTTCACTTTCCATGCACCCATATTCTGTCAGTTCATCATTGAAAACACAGTTGTCAGTTTAACGGTAAGCAAAGAAAGTATCACATTAGGTAGGAAGCAAATCAATGTGCTAGCCAAACATCGACTATTGGTAACAACAATGTCCACACTGCACCTAGTGACCACACCAGATGTACGCTTGGTTATATTGATTGATCTGTCAATAAGTCTGGCAGGATTAAAAGTATGTGGGGAACATCATCTCCATTAATGACACTTTCACTCTTCAGCGGAGTGTGCGCTGATGTGAAACTTCCTGGCAGTTTAAAACTGTGTGTCAGACCGTGACTTGAACTCGAGACCTTTGCCTTTCGTGGGCAATTGCTCTACCAACTGAGCTACCCAAGCACGACTCATGACCTGTCCTCACAGATTCAATTCTGCCAGTACCTCGTCTCCTACCTTCCAAACTTCACAGAAGCTCCTCTGTGAACCTTGCAGAGCTAGCACTCCTGGAAGAAAGGATACTGCAGAGACGAGGCTTAGCCACAGCCTGGGGGATGTTTTCAGAATGAAATTTTCATTCTGCAGTGGAGAGTGCACTGTTATGAAACGTCCTGGTAGATTAAAACTCTGTGCCAGACTGAGACTCAAACTCAGGACCTTTGCCTTTCACGGGCAAGGCTATATCTGGTATAGCACTTGCATGCAAAAGGTAAAGGTCCTGAGTTCGAGTCTTGGTCCAGCACATAGTTTTAATCTGCCAGGAAGTGTCATACTTCTGTCCTGATTGAAGGTAGTGGAACAGAAAGTATTCCTGACAACTCAATTCTTTAGTACCTTAAATAATGTAAAAACTTGGTTTTAGTTCAGTGGGATGAAACTGAAAAAAATGTGTGTATAATGGGCAGTGAAATTGTGTTGTAGGAAGCTCAAATTGTATATATTGGACACTGAAGCTTCAGAAAAGAATTGCTTGGTATGTTTTAAATGTTAACTGTTTTGGGTAAGTTTAACTGTGACTTAAAAATACCAACTGAAAATACAAGTTACTGAAATCAGCTCACAGTTACTGTTCTTTCCACTTTATTTCGGAGGATTAGGCTATATTTCGATAATCGAATAGCTTTAATTTAGTTACTAATTTGTGTCTACAGCGTCTTGTGTGCATTGCAATAATTTCTGGCCACAGTAGGGAAAAAAACATATTTTAGTACAAGTCTTGAAGTCATTTTGCTGCTGTTCGCTGTCAAACTAGTACATAATGTGAGTCTGAGAAACAATATTGATTTATTGTTGAACCAAGGAAAATACTGCAGCAAAAGACATTACAGTTTTTTTTTTCCACAATGCCTGGAACTAATATTTTTCCCTTTACTGATCTGATACCAACAATAGAAAAAGAAAACTTTTTCAGTACTTCTAGTTCCTTCTTAAATTTTCTGACAAGACTGTCCACTTTTCATTCAGTTCACTGTAATTTATTCCCGTATACATAATTTAGATGCTACAGGACTCAGCTAAACATAGGAAATAGAAACATCTAGACATTTTTAATTTATTCAAAAAATTGTCGTCATCGTCGTCGTCATCTTCAATCCAAAGCTGGTTTGATGTAGTTCTCCACACTAGTCTATTTTGTGCAAGCCTTTTCATCTCTGCATAAATGCTGCAGCCTACATCAGTTTAAACCTGTTTACTGTATTCATCCCTTGGTCTCCCTCTGTAATTTTTAGCCATTATGCTTTCTTCCATTATAGAAATAATAATCCCTTGATGCCTCAGGATGTGCCCTATCACCCACACCTTCAAGTTATGCTCAAAAAAATTCCCCAATTCAATTCAGTATCTTCTCTTACATTATTCAATCTACCCACCTAAACATTAGCATTCTTTTATAGCACCACATTTAAAAAAGCTTCAGTTCTCTTTATGTCTGAATTTCTTATTGTCCCCATTTCACTTCCATACAAGGCTACACTTCAGACAAATACTTTCACAAAAGAATTCCCAACACTTAAATTGATAACAGATATTAACACATTTCTCTTTTTCAGAAAAGCTTTTCTTGCTACTGCTAGTCTGTATTTTATGATCCCTCTGTTGTGGCCACCATGAATTACACACATCAAAAAAGTTTTGCTTCACCTCGGTTCCAAGAGTTCCGGAAGCTGTACAAAAAATTGGAATAGAGATCAACATAAACATCATTTCCACCCTTTTTATTGCTCATGAAAACCACACATTGTACGTTGTACCACCATACAACGAGACCTTCAGCGGTGGTGGTCCAGATTGCTGTACACACCAGTACCTCTAATACCCAGTAGCATGTTCTCTTGCATTGATGCATGCCTGTATTCGGTGTGGCATACTATCCACAGGTTCATCAAGGCACTGTCGGTCCAGATTGTCCCACTCCTCAACAGTGATTCAGCGTAGATCCCTCAGAGTGGCTGGTGAGTCACGTTGTCCATAAACAGCCCTTTTCAATCTATCCCAGGCATGTTCGATAGGGTTCATGTCTGAAGAACATGCTGGCCACCCTAGTCGAGCGATGTCATTATCCTGAAGGAAGTCATTGACAAGACATGCGTGATGGGGGCACGAATTGTCATTCATGAAGACGAATGCTTCGCCAATATGCTGCCGATATGGTTGCACTATCAGTCAGAGGATGGCATTCATGTGTCGTACAGCCATTATGGTGCTGTCCATGACCACCAGCGGTGTACGTCGGCCCCACATAATGCCACCCAAAAACAGCAGGGAACCTCCACCTTGCTTTACTCGTTGGACAGTGTGTCTAAGGCATTCAGCCTGACTGGGTTGCCTCTAAATACGTCTCTGACGATTGTCTGGTTGAAGGCATATGCAACACTCATCGGTGAAGAGAACGTGAAGGCAGTCCTGAGCGGTCCATTCGGCATGTTGTTGGGCCGATCTGTACCGTGCTGTATAGTGTTGTGGTTGCAAAGCTGAACCTCACTATGGACGTCAGGAGTGAAGTTGCGCATGTTTGGCGATTGCGGACTTGGTGGGTTGGAGAAGGCGAGTATGCCGTTGGTGTTCCACAATGCGTTCCTGCACAGTTCGTGTTGTTTGCCCTATATATGATTTGCCGCATTCACACGGAATTTTGTAAACACCTGATTTATGCAGGCCCAGGTCATCTTTAACGGATCCCATCAGTGATGAAATTTTGAAAGGAGGGCGAAAGATGACTCTCACTTGGAGCTCAAACTTTTGGAGCTCAATTATCAATGAATCTGTGGAAATAAGTTTGTCTGACAACGAGACTCTCATCAATCGAGATAGCAGTTATCAGCTAAACTCTGCTTGGAATCCTGTTATAGAGAAACTTCGTAGTCAACGTAGTTATCTGCATAAAGATGAAAATCGGCCTGATATCGATACGCCAATCTTTCACCGTGGAGGGTGCGAGGTGCAGCGCATGGAGCTGTTATGAACGTGCACGCTGAGCAGCACATGCGCAATGTCACCTCAGTATGGCTTTAAATAGCAGAGCTCATCGCATACTCGCCAGTACTACTACAGTGGCACTCACCTGAAGATGGACAGAAGACTCTGCGCTGAAGTATCGTGGCAGGACGTTACTGATATCCGGCAGTTCTCCCGTGTTTTTATGGAACATCGCTTTGGTTTACTCCGAGACACCTGGACACTTCCCTTGTTGAGAGCCCCTCCTGGCACAAAATAACAATGCGGACATGATTGAACCGCGGTATTGAGCGTCTAGGCATGGTTGAACTACAGACAACATGAGCTGTGTACCTCCTTCCTGGTGGAATGACTGGAACTGATCGGCTGTCGACCCCCTCCGTCTAATAGGCATTGCTCATGCATGGTTGTTTACTTCTTTGGGAGGGTTTAGTGACATATCTGAACAGTCAAAGAGATTGTGTCTGTGATACAATATCCACAGTCAACATCTATGTTCAGGAGTGATGGAAAACTTTTTTTGATGTGTGTATTTTGTTGCCCAAATAGCAAAACTCATATTTACTACTTTTAGTGTCTCATTTCCTAATCTAATTCTCCTAGCATCACCTGATTTAATTCAACTACATTCTTTTACCCTTTTTTATGCAGTCTCTTTTCAAGACATTATCAGTTCCTTCGTAAAGTTTTTGTCTTCCTGAACTCTTAACTGCCTTTTCAAATTTCTCATTTGTTTCCTTGAGAGCTTGCTCAGTGTACAAATTGAATAACATTGGGGATTGGGTACAACCTACAACCCTTTCTCACTTCCTTCTTAACCCCTTTCGTGCCATTTGACGTTTGTAACTACTATGATTTCTGTGCTGGTAAGCTAAGTGAAAAAAAAGTAGTGTTTCCAGGAGATTCATGCTTCTGAATAATGCGACACATTATTCTAGTGATCACAGTCAGTTGTTGATTGACATGATGGACAGACATGTAATGTGGTGATTTTGGAGTGCATGTGAGTAGCAAATGCTACATAAAGGAGGTTTTAGTTCCAATGTACTGCCTGCTTTTTAGGTATGTTTTCACATCATAACTCCTCACCACATGTGATGAGGAACGTTCAAGCCTTTTCAAAGAATGACAAAGGTCAGTGCTTCTCTTCTTTACACAGTCACCTGATATGTTACACATACAAGACATCTGAGATGTGAATGTTCAGTAACTTGTCCTCCAGAGTCCTCAAGTAACCACTGTTGATGCTTTGTGGTATCTCATAGAAATGGTATCAAAGATGATTTCCTGGGAATATATTCAGGCCACAGTGTTTAGAGACTGTGATTGTAGTGTGTGGGAACTTAACATCATATGTAATACTGTAAGTTTGCAGTTGTATACAGTTTTGTAATCACTATCATTTGTGTGTTGTCCGGTACGTAATTAATACTCCCAACTTCAGTCCAGTCACAGAACTCCTTGTAAACTTTTGCGTTGTAATTTTCCCAAGATGTTAGTGTAGGTTGCATCGTGCATGGATAATACTCTTTGGTATGTACAAGAATACACTGTAGCTATCAGTTCCGTACATTTTCTTGACGTAATGGTATTTTCAGTATAAATGAATATTGTATACCTTAACAATGGAGATGTTATTTGTGCAGAACATTCCTCCTTCTGGTGGAACATCTAGTGGACCAAGTGGTGGTAGTGCAGGAGGATTCGTAAGTCCACCACCTCCAGTACCAAACAGCACACCATATGGAGCTCCTTTCTCATACAATATTCCACCTTCTGCTTCTTCCGCTTCATTTGATGCCAAGACATTAAATACAGCTACCAACAGCATAAAGGTATGTAGTTTTTCATTAAGGCAACACAGCTATTCTTTTAATCAATAAACATAGGAATATACTTTCTATGTTGTTTTGAAAAAATAAATTGTTTTTAATGTATTTCTTTTTTCCTTTTATTTCACTGTCCTATCTTACTATAGTCACAGACTTAAGATTGAACTGCATGTTCAATCTTTAATTTATATTTATGTATCTTCTTGCAGGATGATACTGACTTACCTCCACCATATAGCTTCAGCTTCCCACCTGATTTACCAGACCAGAACAAACAGGTAAATGTTTATTAAGCTAAATCAAATGGTTGATGCTTTAAAAATGATAGATTTCAGGTGTGTGTGTGTGTGTGTGTGTGTGTGTGTGTGTGTGTGTGTAAAAGATACCAGAAAGGAACTGAAACACAAAAGCTTGTTTAATTTTGTAACCCTTTAAGTGTACCTCTGAGTCACCCACTGGTGACAGGGTTGCCTGTCCTTAGTTTCCATTTTCTTTTTGGAAACTATCAAGCTACTTTTATTCCCAGGACATTGAAAGCATATTACAAATTTAATTGTAACCACACAGTATTTCAGAGTGCCATGTGAGCACTTTTATTTGCTAACTTTATAGTGCAGACCAGTGGAAGCAAGTCTCACCCTGCTCATAGATTTCCATAGGAAGAGGAATAGTGCAGTGGCTATAAACTCTGCCTTCCTCGTGTACTGCTATCAATGTTATTTGGAATAGTGACATGGAAATCAAGAAAGAATGCTTCAGTGTTTCTTATAACTGATGATAAATTCATTTACAAAGTAATAGATATGCACAGTAAAGTGCGGGCCTTTAAAACTGCAACACTATGGAGGTGGCATGCAGCAACCAACCAATTGATATGAAGCATACTACATACTTAGATATGAAAGTGATTATCATTTTGCAACCAACCAATTGGTATGAAGCATACTACATCCTTATGTAGGCAAATGATTAACATTTCAGTGCAACTGTTCAAAGTAAGTGGAAGTACCACTATCTGCATTCTGTACGAGGGTTTGAAAAGTCCATGCAATAATAAAAACTACTTACGTGTTTGGGGGAAACCTTTTTTAATTTTTTGTCATAGTCTCCTTTTAGACTTATACACTTTGTCCAACGCTGTTCTAATTTGTTGATCCCTTCCAAATAATAGGAACTGCCCAAGTCTGCAAAATAGCTATTAGTAGCTGCGATCACCTCCTCGTTTGGATAATGTCTTTGTCCCGCCAGCCACTTCTTCATATTGGGGAACAAATAGTAGTCCAAGGGAGCCAAGTCTGGAGAATAGGGGGGGATGTGAAACGAGTTGGAATCCTATTTCCATTAATTTTGTGACCACAACTGCTGAGGTGTATGCTGGTGCATTGTCATGATGGAAAAGTACTTTTTTGCGGTCGAATCGCCGCTGTTTTTCTTGCAGCTTGGTTTTCAAATTGTCCAATAACGATGAATAATATGCACCTGTAATAGTTTTACCCTTTTCCTGATAGTGGATGAGGATTATCCCTTGTGAATCCCAAAAGACAGTTGCCAAAACCTTTCCAGCTGAAAGAATGGTCTTCGCCTTGTTTGGTGCAGATTCTCCCTTGGTAACCCATTGTTTAGATTGTTGTTTGGTCTCCGGAGTATATTAATGTATCCATGTTTCATCCACAGTGACGAAACGATGCTTAAAGTCCTGCGGATTCTTCCTGAACAGCTGCAAACAGTCCTTGCAACACTTCACACGATTCCGTTTCTGGTCAAGCGTGAACAATCGCGGAACACATCTTGCGGATAGCTTTCTCATGTCCAAATGTTTATGCAAAATATTATGTACCCATTCATTCGAGATGCCCACAGCCTCACATATCTTAACTCTTCTGTCATCCTTTACCATATCATGGATTTTATCAATGATTCTGGAGTCATAACCTCCACAGGGCATCCAGAACATTCAACATCACTTGTGCCCATATGGCCACTCTGAAAATTTTGAAACCACTTATAAACTGTTCTAATCGAAGGTGCGGATTCACAATAGTGTTTATCAAGCTTCTCTTTAGTCTCTTGAGGCATTTTGCCTTTCATAAAGTAATGTTTAATCACCACATGAAATTCTTTTTTGTCTATTTTTTGACAGTCACTCGACTTCCTTGATTCATATGAATGCCAAACACAAAGAAATAGACCATGTCGCTGAAACTTGGTGTGCATTCTTTCCAAAGGTGCTACTAACTAAACATGACCTCGATACACGCCGGTGGTGCCATCTCTCGGACTTTTCAAATGATCCTCGTATATAAGAAAAGATCGCACATTGGGTTTCATGTTCAGAAAATACTCTTCAGTCAGAAAACAATGAAGTGCGTATTCCAGAACCAAAATTTTATCTACAGTGAACATACAACCCTGAAGATTCACCACCAACTAATTCAGTTTTGGCTGTTTGTGAAAAGATAGAAGGTGAAACAGCTACCAGCATGTGTCTCTATTTGACAGCAGCGGGATCATGGCCTATTGAGACTGTTGTTTACTATTCTGGTTTATCACTCGCATTTGTTTGGATCTCATGACTGTCCTGCAGGTGTGATGGATGTCCACATCGAAACTGGTGTCAGTGTCCATGACATGGTTGTGGCAACAGTAATTACCAAAGTACAAAGGACAACTAAAACAAGGCAGAAAGATATATATGTACAGTAAAATAGAAAAAAATTGTTGTCATATCTCAATAAGGAACTTGAAACTTCCAGCACAGGGCAGGAGCATGTAGAACAATTGTGGCTCAAGTTTAATAGAATAATTGACCATCCACTGGATAGATAGGTATCCAGTAGAACAGTTCATAATGGGATGGACCATGTGTAGTATACAGTTACTTTAAAGAAACTCGTAAAGAAACAGAGATTACTGCGTAATAGGTATAAAACAAAGTATAGGGCTAGAGACAGAGAGATGCTGAATGAAACGCGTTTGGCTGTCAAGAGGGCAATGCATAAAGCTTTCAGTAACTATTGTAGCAGAATATTGTCAAATGATCTTTCACAAAACCAAAAGAAATTCTGGTTGTATGCAAAGGCTTTTTGTGGCAACAAAGTTAGTCCTCAGTCCCTAGCGAATGAGATAGGAACTGAAATTGAGGCTAGCAAATTAAAAGCTGAAGTGCATAACACCAATTTTAAATGTTTCTTTAAAAAGAAAAACTCAGGAGAACTTCCCCAATTTAATCCTCTTACCACTGAAAGGATTATTGAAACAAATATTAGTGTCAGTGGTGTTGAGAAACTGCTGAAATTGTTAAAGCTGAACAAAGCTGTAGGGTCTGATGCAATCCCTATCAGATTTTATACTGAATTTGCAGCTGAGTTAGCCCCTCTTATAACTATAATCTGTCATAGATACCTTGAACAAAAAAATCATGCCCAGTTCTAGGAACAAAGCACAGGTCATACAAGTCAAGAAGGAGGGTAGTGGAAGTGACCACAAAACTACTGTCCAATATCTTTGATATCAATTTGTTGTAGAATCTTAGAACATCATCTGAGCTTAAACATAATGAGGTATCTCAAACAGCATGACCTACTCTGTGCCAACGAGCATGGATTCTGAAAACATTGATCATCTGAAACCCAACTCTCACTTTTCTCACATGACATACTGAAAGCTTCATATAGGGACGGTCAGGTAGAGACAGTATTTCTTGATTTCCATAAAGCGTTTGAGTCAGTATAACACCTACACTTACTGTCAAAAGTACAACCATGTGGCATATCACGGGTGAAATTTATGACTTGAGGACTTTTTGCTATGTAGGGGCCCTTGTTGTTCATGTTGTATATTAATGACCTTGCAGACAATATTAATAGTAACCTCAGACTTTTTGCAGATGATGCTGTTATCTGTAATGAACAATTGTCTGAAAGAAGCTGCATAAATATTCAGTCAGATCTTTATAAGATTTCAGAGTGGTGCAAAGATTGGCAACTTGCTTAAATGTTCAAAAATGCAAAATGGTGCTCTTCACAAAGTGAAAGAACATAGTATCATATGACTACAGTATGAATGAATCACTCTTGAAATTGACCAATTCATACAAATACCTGAGTGTAACACTTTGTAGGGATATGAAGTAAAATGATCACATAGGATCAATCATAGGTAAAGCAGGTGGTAGACTTCAGTGTATGGGTAAAATACTGGGAAAATGCAATCAGCCTACAAAGGAGATTGCTTACAGATCACTTGTTCAACCAGTTCTAGAAACTTGCTCAAGTGTATGGGACTTGTACCAAGTAGGACTAAAGGGGACATTGAACATCTACAGAGAAGGACAGCATGAATGGTCTCAGGTTTGTTTGATCTGTAGGAAAGTGTCACAGAGTTACTGTAGAAACTGATCTGGTAGACTCTTGAAGATAGACATAAGTTATCCCAAGAAAGTCTTCTAACAAGTTTCAAGAACCAGCTTTGAATGATGACTATTGGAATATACTACAACCCCTTGTGTACTGCTCACATAGGGATTGTGAGAATGAGATTAGAATAATTACAGCTCACACACAGTGGCATTCAGTCATTCTCCATATGTGAGTGAAATGGGAAGAAACCTTAATAACTGGTACAATGGGACATACCCTCTGCTAAGAGCTTCACAGTGGTTTGCAGAGTGCAGATGTAGATATGGAATTGATAGATTCAGGAGTACCATACTAAGGACCATGCAGGATCTCCATGCCTCACGTGACTAACACCAAAGAGGACAGATATGTTGTTTGCTTGGCCACAGTGCATCCTACAGCCATTGAGTCAGAAAGTGGGTTGTCTGCAGCCAAGTATACATACATACACACACAGTAAGGCAACTTGTGGCGCACCACTAACAGTCAACATGGTAACCATTGTTGCAGCAGCAGTGAGAAGTATGCCAACAGCAATGGGTCTAAAAACAACATTGGAGACAGGAGTGGCACCACATTCTCTTTCCAGATGAGTCCATTTCTGCTTATAGCATCACAATGGATATATTCATGTATGAAGAACCAAGGAGAATGAATGTTGCCATACTGCATTCATCACCACCATAAGGGCACAGCAACTACTCTGATGAACTGGGGTGCCACTGTAAACTCAACATGATCTCCTCAAATTCATGTAGCTGGTAATTTAGACAGATGATGTAGTTCTGATGCTGTGTCCTATCTTCAAGGTCTCCGTGGTGTATTGCCCTTGTCAGAACATTCTCCAGATTTCTCGCCCATTCAAAATATCTGCCCATGGTTTGCTTAGAGACTGGTACACCACCACTAGCCACCCACTATGACTTATTAACTCTGGCAGAGAGTTGATGCAGCTTGGAATGACGTACACGTATTCGAGACCAGTTCAACTCATTGTTCAGCCAGGTTAAAGCCACTGTTGTCACCAGAGATGGCTGCTCTGTGTACTAAACATCATATCCTATACTCACCTAAAAATTTAATCATGTAACTATACAGTAACTAAATTTCATTATTTTCTGTCCTTCCTTTTATTGCAATTTTAATGGCCAGCAGTATAGGATAGATATGTATAGCAACTTTTTCTAAAACAGTGAAGTCTTAAATTGAACATCCGAAGGTTGTCCTGTGTCTACACGTGCACTGAAGTGTTTATTAACTGCATAACTTCGCAGCAACACTATTATGCTGCTTGCAGAAAATCTATAGCTTCTACCTAATAGAGTGTAGGAAGCTGAAGTGTCAAAGAAAACTGTCCAGACTATTAGTACATTTCATCTTTCCAAATTGAAGTACAGAGTTTTGCAATATAGTAGTGTTGGGGAAAAATGTTAATCAAAGGAAAAGTACAGTTTCACATTTCATGTGTTTTTTTTTTCTGTAAAGAATTGGTAAGATCCAGGAACTTCAGTGGAATCTGTTGAACAAGACTTCATTCCTCTTTGCTGCCTTTCATACCCTCTCATAAAACAGCTGTATTAAGGAGGCAATTGGCTGGTTTCTCTGCAGTACGAGGTCTGTTCAAAAAATTCCAGAAAACCCATAATTACGCGCCAGTGGTATGTTTGGGATTCCAATCCCATTTCGCAATGGCGTTGGAATCCCTGCATGTGCATTGTTTAATGTGTAACTGCCGGAAGTTTCATTGTTGGACTTCTGTTAGTTATTTACAGTGCTGTATTGAGTAGAACATTGTGTCACACAGTCTGCGAATTTTGAGATGGCAAAGTTGGAGGAGCAAGGCATCTGCATTAAATTTTGTGTAAAACTCAAGAAAACTTATACGTAAACACAAATAGACACAACAAATTATGCAGGAAGCCTACAGTGATGAGTGCTTCAGCCATACTTGGTCTTGCGATTCGTTCACACGGCTTAAAAATGGCTAGATGGAAGTTAAAGACAACCCTCATACAGGATGCACTTTGACATATACTGATGACGCTCATATGAAGAATGTCAACAAAATTGTGCATGCCAGTTGAAAACTGACTGTTGAGAGATTGCAGTAGAATTTAACATTTCAATTGGATCGTGTCATCAAATCCTGGCACAGCATCTTGGAACGCATCACATTGCCACCAAGTTTGTCCCACTACTCATGAGTCAAGATCAGAAAGACCTTCACCTTGCAATATGTGAAGAGCTTTTGGATCTCGCAAATGAGAATGAGATGTTCCTTAAGAAAATCATAACTTGTAATAAGATGTTGGTCTGTGGGAATGATGTTGAGACCAAGGTTCAGTCTTCACAATGGGTCAGGAAAGGTTCTCAAAGACCAATAACAGCTCGTCAGCTCATATCATATGTCAAAGCCATGTTGATAGTTTTGTTTGACTTTGAAGGAATAGTTCATCAAGAGTCATGCCACAGGGACAAACTGTTAATCGATGGTACTGTTGGGGTGTGTTGCAATACCTGTGAAAAAATGTGAGAAGGAAATGGCCTGAAATGTGGCGATACAGTTCAGGGCTCTTGCATCACGATATCATACTCGCACATTCATCCCTGCTGCTGTGTGACTATTGCACAAAAAACGAAATCACTGTGCTGCCTCTTCCTTCATATTCTCCGGAACTGACTCCTGTGGACTTTTTTCTTATGTCCATAGTTGAAAATCCTGTTGAAATGATGAAGATTTCAGAGACAGATGAGGTAAAAGAAAATTCACAGACAGCACTTTGCACGATCCAGCAAGAGGATTATCAAGACTGTTGCCAGAAGTGGAAATGCCATTGTGAAAGAGAATATTTCAAAGGAGATCATGCATGATAAGTAAAAGGGGAGTGTAGAAAAATGTGGACAAAGTTCTGGGATTTTTTTAACAGACCTCATACAATTTCATGAATCCTTTTGCAGTAATTGAAAAACAGAGACAGATAAACTGTCTATTCTTGCTAATATTTAAGGAAAGAAAAATTTCTCCTTCAGTGGAAAAGGGAAAATGATAAACAAAGGTGGTGTACAATAAAAAATGAGTTAGTGTGTGTTGTCAAAGATGAGAGCACTTGTCTCAGATGGGCAGAGCTATCAAAATAACGGTTTAGACCTTTAGTTCTTTTTCACTATTCCAATCACAGTTCCTGAAAATTCCATCAACCTTTAATTCTTCATTTGTGTGGCCATACTGTCCGTAGTTGCTTTATAATTCTTGACGGTATTTTTGTTCTGTCGTTGCAACTACAAAAATTCGTGTCCCCCCCGCCCCCCCCCCCCCCTCCCTACCAGACACGTTTCGCTTTATTGAGGTAAAGCATCATCAATGGTCCGTAATTAAGTTATTTATATTTTGATTTGGTTTTAGATCAAAAAACAGTTTGTTAAGAATAAGTTGATTTGTACTTAGTGATTTTTGGTTGATTTCTCGCTTACATCAGGAAATGCCATCTGCTAGCACGTCGTTGTGTTTCTGTGTTAGATACTGATAATTTTGGTCTAATTTTTAGTTTTTCTGCAACATTATGCATTTCTTATGTTTTTTCACAACACACTTTTATGCACACCACTGTACTCTTTTTGTTTTTGTACTTCTAAGTATGTGTTGTGGTCTGTGTTTTGTAGTGGTGCCAACATAACCTTCCCACTACTTTGGCTTTGGCCTTCAACTTTTAGGTTATTGTATGCATGTAATTGTATTTCATTATGTTTCGGTGTATTTATGTACTGTGTAAGAGTAGGGAAGGAGAGGTGCAGAGGTTGTGAGAAGATATACGTTGAAATGACTAGCAGGACATTTGACACAGGATGTAAAGAACACATCAGAGCATTTAAATATGGTACAAATCATTCAATATTTGTGGATCATCTAAAGCATAAACACCAGAGACCAAGCAGTATTGAAAACGATATGAATATCATAAAAATCAGTACAGACAAAGACCACCTCCCTTTCAAAGAAAATTTCCACATACAAAAAGCATTAACACAAAATAAACAGGTGCTCAATGACCAAATAAATATTGGAAACCAGACCCTATACAAAATATCTGATGAAATTACATGAAAAAGAAGAGAGCCTTTTCCATCCTTCATCCCCTCCCATTCTCCCACAATCTGCCCCCCCCCCCCCCTCCACTCATAATTTAATTCCACTTCTCACTCCTCACCATCTCGTCTAACTCACATTGCTAAACACTTATGTCCATTCATCATGGTTTCTCCCTCTCCTACAAAAAAAAGTTCCCTTCATCACTATCCATTCCCTACTCTTACACAGTACATAAATACACAGAAATATAATTAAATAGAATTTCACACATACAATAACCTAATGTAAAAAAAAGTTGTAGGGCAAAGACAAATAGTGGAAAGGTTATGTTGGCACCACTATAAAACACAAACCACAATATGTACTGAGCAGTACAAAAACAAACAGAACACAGTAATGTGCCTGAAAGTGTGTTATGAAAAACATAAGAAACGCATAGTGTTGCAGAAAAACTAAAATTTAGACCAAAATTATCAGTGTCTAACACAGAAACACAACAATGTGCTAGCAGACGGCATTTCCTTATGTAAGTGAGAAAACAACTGATAATCACCATAAGTACAAATCAACTTATTCTTAATGAACTGTTTTTCAATCTAAAGTCAAATCAAAATGTAAATAACTTAGTTACAGACCACTGATGATGCTTTGTCTCAATAAAGCAAAATGCATCTAGTGAAAAAAATCACCCATTTTTGTAGTTGCAACAACGGAACAAAAATACCTTCAAGAACCCATCAACTTTGTATTTTGTTCCTCTACATCTGAAAGTCTGTGATTCAGCAAACATCTGGAAGTCTGTGATTCTGGAATGCTTGCTTCATTTGACCCATATTCATTTCCCGTTACTATCGAATGTAGATGCATTTTCTAAGCTCTTGAGAAAATTCAATGTCAGTCATAAGATCTATGCCAGTTTTTATTCTACCCTTCGTTTTTTAATCACTGTGTGGAATCATTTCATTTTACAGAGCAATGAAAAGCCGAAACCAGCTCCACGGTCAAAAATGTCTCCGGGGGAAGACACCTATCCAGAACTGCCTGAACTCCCTGCTGTGCCAACGGACAGTTTTCCGCCTGCGCCGTCAGCACCAGGTCCTTCAGATGACATTGATTTTGATGATTTAACACGGCGCTTTGAAGATCTGAAGAAGAAGAAGTAATTGTATAACTCGAGCATTAACTCTGTTTCCAGGTACTGTTTGCCTCATAATGAAACAGTGTGTCAGATCTTTGTGCTTACAGAGTAATAAAACCTCTTAAAATCAAAAGGCCTTTTTGTATTATAAAAGTGGTTAAACACAAAGTACTTTCATTTATTTTGTGTTTTGTTGTTATTGACAGAACCATAAGAATTGCATAGTAATAGTACAGTTGAGATGTGACTGGAAAAAGATTGAAAATAGAAGCAAGAAAGAAAGAAAATAATATTTGTACACTGCTATAAAACTGAATTTAAAATATCTTCTTTTATGGCTTGTTTGTTCTTCCCCATGACCTTTCTTTGGGGTTTATGATGACTGATCGCTAAAACAAAATACTTGTACAAAATATATTTTTCTGCTGTTAATTTTCTTTATGCTAGCAACACTGTGAATCTGCATTTGAAATGTAACAGTGCTAATCAACAAAGTTGTATCATCTGGAGACATTTTCTGAGTGCTGTACTGTGCTTGTAAATAAAATTTTAAATATTTTTAACAAGAGTTATCCTATTATAATGTGTTTTGTATTTTTGTTCCAGAACTGAATGAGTTGTTATATGTGAATTGCTACTCAAATATGTAACAAATGAAAGCACATTCTGTGCATTATTATTAGCTACTGCTGTTATGACTCAGTGTACACATACATTTACGTACATATGTGCGAGGGGGGGGGAGGGGGGAGAGAGTGAGAGAGAGAGAGCTTGTTTTTTGATTTCTCAAAATCCACAATCCGCTCACACCCAGTGCTGTTCTTCGTACGTACATTCTCAGAAATCTCTTTCTAAAATTAAATTGAGACTTGTTTTGGCAATGAATTATATCTTTGCATCTGCTTCGTAGCCCTTCCTTGCTTGTTCCATTGTGTATTATTTTTCCAGGATGAGATTTTCACTCTGCAGTGGAGTGTACACTCAAATGAAACTTCCTGCCAGACTGAGACTTGAACTCAGGACTTTTGCCTTTCGCAGACAAGTACTCTACCAACTGAGTTACCCAATTGAAAAGTATTATTCTGACACAGCATCTTTTGTTTCACTAAACTAAATAAATTCATCATGACAGCATTCCACATTGTTACTTCTGATAACTTCCACAGCAACCTAGGCATTTATGTTACATCTGCAAGGCAAATATTTTATGAGAAATGTTTATCTTCTGCCCCAAGAAAATGGATCCTATAACTTTTTAACAAAGAATTGGTGTGTTTCATCTTGTGGTACCATGCCATTGACTTACTGCTATTCTCAGCAATATGGAACACTTTCCAAGTACTTCTGCCAGTTGCATTTCAGCAAAAAAATTGTATCCATATTCTTTTAAACACCCAAGAAATGTCTGTACTATAGTTCCTCTGTTCTTTTCTTTTAGAGGCTTTTTTGGTGCACGGGTTCATGGTTTCAAATTACCCATTACATATATAACTGTTTAATGAAAAATAGTTCTTGGTGTTTCTTGATGCCTGTTAGATCAGATCTTAAAGACTGTTGATTATTTTTTCAGTGTCTATGGATACCTTTTGACTTCTCCTTTGACCATGAATATTCCCTTTCCCCCCTCTTGAAGTTTGGAACCCTGTTTCACTAACTCATAAGTTTCTCTACAAACAGAAATAAGCAGGTTTTGAATGTCTGCAAGTGCTTGTCCATTTTCATGTATAACACTTCCAAACTTCATACTTGTTGCCATTTGTAATCAATGTTACTATTTGGAATCATTTTTAAGCACAAATGTAGTCTGAAGAATTGTGGCAGATCACTTACACGACAAGAGGGAGCATGCCTTCCATTTTTATTAGATTTGTATCTTTATATCTAACCATGTTGTATATACCTCATCTTCACTTATCACAGAAAGTACGATATGAGAGAGGGTGGGAGTGGAGGGGGGGGGGGGGGGGACTTAGAGATGCTTTAGGCAAATAAATATCATCTGCAGGCCGTATTTCAGTTTCATATATTGGCAGAAAAAAAAAATTACATAATGGAAAGCTTCACTCAATTTGTTAAATCATAGAGTACTGTTCTGTTCTGTTCATTTCCGCACTCTAAGTCTAGGTGTCTCCATACCTTGACAGTTATTTATTTCTGAGATATCCATATAGCAGGATCTTCTAGATGGACAAAGTGAGTTGTTGTAGCAGTTTATATGCTGGGCTCATACTTGGGAAAAAGCAGGATTCAAACTTCCCCCAAACATCCTGATTAGGTTTTCTGTAGTTCCTTTAAATCACTTAAAGCAAATGCTGACATTTTTCCTTCGAAAAATACACAAATCATTCCCTATGTGATCCTTATCAGTCCGAGCTTGTGCTCTATATGTAATGATCTTGTTGTAAATGGTAACCTTCATTTTCAATTTTGCTCTATATTTCATCCATTTCAAACTGAATTGATTGGACATTGATCAGACAGAACATTATGACCACCTACCTAACAGCTGATATGTTTGTCTTTGGCACGAATAACAGCGGCAGCATGTCGTAGCATGGAAGCAATGAGGCCTTGGTAGACTGCTGGAGGGAGTCGGCACCACATTTGCACACAGAAGTCACCTAATTCCCATAAATTCTGGGGAGGAGGGCAATGAGCTCTGATGACATGTTCAGTCACACCCCAGATGTGTTTGATAGGGATCAGATCTGGTGAGTTGTGGGGAGGCGGTGCAGCATATCAATTGGAACTCATCGTTGTGTTCCTCAAACCAGTCCATCACACTCCTGGCCTTGTGACATGGTGCAGTATCTTGTTGAAAAATGCCACTGCCATTTGGAAACATGATTGTCATGAAGGGAGTACATTGTCTACAACCCATATATGATACCCCTTGGCTGTCTTGGCACTTTGCATAAGCTTCACAGGATCCACAGATGCCCACGTGAATGCTCCCTAGAGCATAATGGAGCCACCACCACCTTGTCTCCATCCCACAGTACAGGTGTCAAGGAACTGTTCCCCTGTAAGACAACTGATTTGCGCCCTCCCATCGGTACGATGATGAAAGTATCCAGATTCATCAGACCGTAGTGTGCTCCGTCACTGCACCAACATTCAGTGGCGATGGTCACGTGCCCATTTCTGTTGTAATTGCTAATGTTGTTGTGCTAACATGGGCACATTCATGAATTGTCGGCTGTGGAGGCCCATCATTAGCAGTGTTCGATGCACTGTGTGTTCAGACACACTTGTAGTCTCCCCTAGCATTAAAGTCTGATATCTGTTCTGCCACAGCTCTCCGCCTGACCAGTTTTATCAGTCTACCCAGCTTATGATGCCTGACATCTGTGATGGGGGGTGGTTGCCCAACCCTACAATGTCTGAATGTGATTTCACCTTGGTGTTGTCAAGTGTTGAAGACACTTACCGCAGCACTTCTTGAACACCTGGCATGTCATGCTGTTTCCAAAATGCCTGCGCCAATCCACCGGACCATCACAATCTGCCCTCAGTCAGACTCAGATAGATCGTACGTCTTCCCCATTCCACATATTAACAGCATGCTCATTGATACTACATGCTCTGTACCTATGTCTGACTAGCAGTCGTTCCTCACCAGATGATGCTGCTATTGCCTTGACGGGTTTATTTCGAAAGTAGCTCAGTGGTTACAATGTTCTGGCTGATCAATGTATTTTGACCATTACATCTGTGACTTTTTAAGTCAGGCATTACATGGTGACTATGGATATGAAAATAATTATAATGGATAGATCATTATACGATTCTGATCTGTGCAAAATATGCAACCGAAAGGGTTAGTGCAGCAGTTAGCACATTAGACTCATATTCGGGAGGATGATGGCTCAAACCCCCATCTGGCCATTCAGATTTAGGTTTTCCATGATTTCCCTAAATGGTTTAAGGCAGTTGCCTGGATGGTCCTTCGAAAGGGCATGACTGCGTTCCTTCTCAATCCTTCCCTGATATGAGTTTGTGTTCCAAGTGTAATGACCACATTGTCAGTAGGACATTAGGCACTAATCTCCTCCTCCAAAATGTGCTGAGTAGCTTCATTCTGACCTCAAGCATATTGTGAAACTCCATGAACCACATTCAGATCTTAACAAATTCGTGCTTTGTAGTATGTGATAGTACTCATGTTTGCAGTGGTCACACCGTGGTCTTTTTATTGTATATGTGTTCTGGCCCTGTTACCTGCCCACAAAGAATAAAATAAGGTAGAAAAAAAGTGCTCTGTTTTTATTGCAGGATTGTTGAAGATATGCTAAATGTGTGACACTGTTACCCAAACCAGCTTTACTGGAGCACAGCTATAAATTTGTGGTCAAAGCCTTTAATTTTTCCAGGTGAACTCAATTCTCTTATTCTTTTTCTTGGATTCTCTCACCTCTATTAAAATATCTCTCTTTTATATTCCATTTTCTTTCCAACAGATAATATATACAAGGGCTATTCAGAAAGTAGGGAACGTTTCCGTCTGACGCCGCTAGGCGCGCGCCAGTCGCTTATATTTTGGTATGTGTGTGCTCGGCAGCTCTGTCGGCATCCATCCGTCACAACAGGAACATCTCTGCGCATCTGGTTTTTACAGTATTTGAATTTGAAATGTGCCCTGCAATCGAAAATCCTGCCAGTTGTGAGGTGCGGTCTGTGATACTGTTTTTGTTGGCATAAAACCTAAAACCCATAGAAATTATCTTTAACTGTGAGAAGTGCATGGAAACAACGTAATGAGTGACTGTTCCGTGTGGAAATGGTGCATTCAGTTTAAAAATGGCCGAACCAACATTCGTGATGAAGAAAACAGCCCGAGCATTGTGCCTGACGATCTTGTCGCTAAAGTTGATGAAACGATTCATGAAAATTTTTGCTTCACAATAATGGAGCTTTCACTTTATTTTCCACAAGTTTCACGGACTTTGTTGTTTGAAATTGTCACTCAAAATCAGGCTACCATGAATTTTGTGCACGATGGGTGCCCGAAATGCTTACAGAGCACCGTAAAGAACAGCAAATGGGACCAACATAGACATTTCTGGAGGTCTACCACAAACATGCTGATTCATTACTGGATCGAATCGTAACCGGTGACGAGACTTGGGTGCAACACGTCAATTGCGAGACAAAATTACAGTCCATGGAGTGGGAGCACACGAGATCCCCCCCAAAACCAAGAAAATGATTGCAAACCTTGTCAGCAATTAAGTTGATGGTGACAGTGTTTTGGGATAGGCAAGGTGCATTTCTTATCAATTTTCTCGAACATGGACCAACCATAAACTTTGTTTTTGCATGACAATGCCCAACCTCACATGGCAAACTGCACTAAAGAACTCCTTAATTCATTCAAATGGGAAATTTTCCCTCATCTGCCCTACAGCCTCGATCTTACTCCAAGCAACTTCCACTTGTTTCACGAGATAAAGAACTGTCTTGCAACACAGCACTTTATGACAGGGAACTCCAGGCGGGCATGACTCACTGGCTCAAGTCTCGGGTGGCAGAATTTTACATCGAAGGTTTTTCAAACCTTGTCCACTGCTGTGATAAGTGCCTCAGTGTGTTTAGTGACTGTGGACTAGTAGTATGTCAGTCGCTCTTTCAGATGTATATAATAAAATGTATTTCTTGTACTAAGTTTTTTTTTTAAAAAAAAAAATGCAAACATGTTCCCTACTTTCTGAATAGCCGTTGTATTTTCAGAATTAGTTTTTCCTGGTGGAATGTGTGCCGTTTTGAAATTCACTACCAGTTTAAAATTGTTTGCTGTACCAGAACTTAAACCTAGAATCGCACCTTTCACAGGGAATTTTCTTACTGACTGATTTGTCTAGGCACGAGTCATTTACTACCCTCACAGTTTGTTTTTCTAATACCTCTCTCCTGCTTCCCAAAATTCTCAGAATGTCTCCTGCATATCATGCTGGACTAGAAGTCCTGGTAGAAAGTATACCATGGAGAAATGGCTTAGCCATAGCATGGGGGATGAAGCTTTCGTTCTGCAACAGAGTGTGTGCGCTTGTGCACCATTTTGAAATTTCATTAGAACTGTATACCAGACCAGAACTCTTACCCATACCCTTGACTTTTCTCAGTAATGCCTATACTGACGGGGCTGTCCAGACAGAGTTCACAGTGCACCCCCTCAGTGCTTGGAAATTGGGAAAGAACAACTGGCTGTATTGAATCTGTGAGGACGGGTTAGTGTCAGTCCGAGCATTGCCTGTGAGAGGCAAAATTCTGTGTGTGAGAAATAGTGTAGCACACATTTTTAATCTCCGGGTAAGTTTTCGATTAGATCGATAAAAAAAAGGGGCAACGTGAGAAAACTGGTATAAAAGTGAAGGAGATGTGTAAACTTTTGGAGCCAGTAGCTCCTCCTCCTGGCAGAAGGGTTGAAGGGGAAGGAAGAGAGATGAAGGAAAAGGACTGATGGGCTTTAGAAAATGGAGGGAGTTACAGAAAAGCCACCCAGAACTCCTGGTCAGGGGGGACTTACCAGATGATACGAGAGCTTTTAGATGTCTCTTCTCCCACTGTCATATGTTGTGTGGATTTTTTTACTTATGCAGTTGTATTATAGCTTAAAAAATTGATGATTTTCATGGATGAAGTTCAATGTGTGGCTGATGGAGATATGTAGAAGTGGAAAAAACTATCCACCCTTTCGGAACTGTTAGTTCCTTCTTCAGAGAACAAAGAGGGAAGGGAGGAAAGAACTGTTGTTGTGGTCTTCAGTCCAAAGACAGGTTTAATGTAGCTCTCTATGCTAATTATTCTGTGCATGCATCTTCATCTCTGCTAACTATTGCAACATACTAATCCACTTGAATCTGCTTACTGTAGCCAAGCCTTGATCCCTGTGTAAAATCTTCCCCTCCCCCCAACTCTCTCTCTCTCTCTCTCTCTCTCTTTCTCTCTCTCTCTCTCTCTCTCTCTCTCTCTCTCTCTCCCCCCCTCCCTCCCCCCCCCTGTCCCCCCTTTCAGCATTTGTTACCAAATTGATGATTCCTTGATGCCTTAGGATGTGTTCTGTCAACTGGTCCCCCCTCTCAGCCAGATTGTGCCATAATTTTTGTTTCTCCCCAATTTGATTCAGGACCTCCTCATTAACTTTCTGATCTACCCAGCTCCTATTCATCATTCTGCTATAACACCACATTACAAAAGCTTCTATTCTCGTCTCATCTGTACTGTCTTTTATCCATGGTTCACTTCAAAACAAGGCTACTCAGCAGACAATACCTTCAGAAAGGCCTTTCCAACAATTAAAATTCATCTGCAGATTTAAAAATTTATCTTTTTCAGAAATGATTTTCCCACTATGCTGTTGTATATTTAGAGAATTTGCAGTACTATAAAATTGTAGTGAAACACAGGAATATTTGCAGATAATTGACATTTGTTGCAAGTATTGGCAGTTGACCCTCAAATAAACAAACATATTGCACAAAGTTAGGCATAAAGACTCATTATTGTATGATTGTGCAATTGTCAATCAATCACTGGAGACAATCACATCTATTAAAACCTTGTTCAACCATTACTTGAGAACTGCCCATCAACATAGGGCACTTACTGGGTAGGATTGAGAGATAAGAAGAGTAGCATGTTTTGTCACAGGTCCTTTAGTAAGCATGAAAACATCATGGGGTCGTTCGCCCAACTCCAGTGGCAGACACTAAAAGAGCAGCATTGTGCATCATGATATAGTTTATGATAATATTCTAAGAGTGTATGTTAACAGATGATTCATCCAATATATGCCTTATTCCTAAGTATATTTTGTGAAAAGAGTTTCAAGTTCATTTGGTTGTATACCAACAGTCATTCTTCCCATGCACCATTTGCAGTTAGAACAGTAAAGTTGGGAAAGAACAGTAGTACATAAAGTATCCTTTGCCACACACCATAATGTGTTTTGCCTAGTATAGATATAGATGTATATGTAGAGATATGAATATAATAGAGGGAAACATTCCACGTGGGAAAAATATATCTAAAAACAAAGATGATGAGGCTTACCAAACAAAAGCGCTGGCAGGTTGATAGACACACAAACATACACACACAATTCAAGCTTTGACAACAAATGGTTGCTTCATCAGGAAAGAGGGAAGGAGAGGGAAAGGCGAAAGGATGTGGGTTTTAAGGGAGAGGGTAAGGAGTCATTCCAATCCCGGGAGCGGAAAGACTTACCTTAGGGGGAAAAAAGGACAGGTATACACTCGCGCGCACACACACACACACACACACACACACACACACACACACACACACACGTGTGTATACCCGTCCTTTTTTCCCCCTAAGGTAAGTCTTTCCGCTCCCGGGATTGGAATGACTCCTTACCCTCTCCCTTAAAACCCACATCCTTTCGTCTTTCCCTCTCCTTCCCTCTTTCCTGATGAAGTAACCATTTGTTGCGAAAGCTTGAATTTTGTGTGTATGTTTGTGTTTGTTTCTGTGTCTATCGACCTGCCAGCGCTTTTGTTTGGTAAGTCTCATCATCTTTGTTTTTAGATGTAGATGTAGATTAAAATTGCCAGTCTATATATTGTATTCTCTCTAATTTGCCTGTCATCAGTTATTTTGCTTATCAAATAACAAGCCTTGTCTATTAGCATTTCCTTATTAATTCCCTCAGCATTGCTAGATTTAATAGAGCTACATTCCATTAGCATTGTTTTACTTTTATTGATGCTCATCTTATAAATTCTTTTCAAGACACTCTCCATTTCTGTAAACCGTTCTTTGAAGTCCTTGGCCTTCTCTGATAAAATTACAGTATCATCAGGAAATCTTAAAATTTTAATTTCTTCTCCTTGAACTTTAATTCCCTGTCCACATTTCTCCTTGTGTTCCTTCACACCTTGCTTGGTGTATGTGTTGAATAACATCGGGGATAGTTTACAAACCTGTCTCACTCCCTTCTCAACTAGTGCTTCCTTTTCATGTCCTTCGATTCCTACAACAGCAGTCTGGTGTCCGTACAACTTTTAGATTGCCTTTTGATCCCTATATTTTCTCTCTTCTACCTTTATAATTTCAAATTGTGTATTCTACTCAACATTGTTAAAAGCTTTCACTGAATTTAGAGACATTATAAATGCAAGTTTGCCTTTTCTTCTAAGTCAAGTCATAGCATCAGCATCGCCTAGCAGGTTGCTACGGCTCTCTGGATCCCAAACTGATTTTTCCTGAGGTCAGTTTCTACCAGTTTTCCATTCGTTTGTAAGTCATGTTAATATTTTGCAACCATGACTTTTATTAAACCAGTGGTTCAGTAGTATTTGCACTAGATATTGGAAACAGCTCTGTATACTTGCTTTAAAGTTGCTAGCAGGTCCTATGATGTCATCTCTGAACTCACTAAGTACATGAGCTTGGAGATTCGAATCACAGGTCATTTCAGTTTGTTGCCAGGTACTAATGGATTGTACCAGTATAGAGAGGAAAGCGAGCTGACGAGTTTGCAAGTATAACCAAAGATTCATGGGATTATATATCTGTGTGCGTGGGGATGGGTGGGGGGTGGGGGGCAGCAGCAGTGTCCATATGTGTGCGCATGTGTGCTTGCGTATAGATATATACATAGATATTGATAAATACATACGTATATATTCATTATATAAAACTTTTTTGAAGACTGCTGTAAATTTATTTTATTATTTTATCTTTATTCAGAGAATGTCTTAACAATTACATTGAAATACACACACTTCCAACATATCTGGGTCTGTGACAAGAGTACAAGGAAACAGTACATGAGGATGAAGTGTATTCTCTAAATAGTGATTAGTTATTAAAATAAATTTACAACAGTGTTAAAAAAAAAGTTACAGAAATTGATGATCCGTTACACAACTCACTATTAGCCCATAAACTCATAGTTCTGCGACAAAAAGAATAGGTAAATAGTGCATTTTTTGGTGTCAAAGGGACACCAGCGATACTGATCAATTCCCAATTTTTGTTTGGTGGAGCAAAAATTTTTTCTCACAGTGGAGATGGAATGGACAAGAATACAACTATTTTGTTTGCATTGGATGAAAGTTGTGTGTTTTTCAACTAAAGATAGGACTATAGCATTGACCTTTTTCCAGTTATCAGTCTTCTCTAATGGAGCACAGTGCAATTTTATACATTGCATAACTTAATTTTTGTCTTACGCTCTCTCAAAAAACATAGTTTCGTTAAAGGCCATTTGATCCCAACAATCAGTAATTTCATCCCGTGAGTGCTGCTGTACAACTGCATGATCATTCATTCAACGTACATACTAAGTTACAACTGGTGTCAATCCATTAAGAGAGAATGAGTCAGTGAGTAGGAAGAAACTGCAGCACCATCATTTTCAGACTTGTCATACTTGCAGACCTACAGCAGCGAGGAATGAAGCTGGTATGTACATGTGCAACAGTGGAACCTTGATTTTGAGCGCATGCAACGCTCAATGTCAAACTCATACTTGCTCCATTTCTCATCTCTAATTTACAACTGTCAGCATCTTTCTTCATTGGAATTAGAATTATTACAGTCTGAGGATATTTTGTCTGTCTCATTTATCAAACATACCATGAAAAGCAGTACCACTGTGGTAACAATTATTAAAACTTTAAATTAAAAGGAGTACTCCTGTGTTAATATTTCTAAGGCAGAAAATGTACTAATTTAAATTTGACAGCAGTATTTTGCACTAAAACCTTCAGCAGAACTTGAAGATAGAAATCATTTTTCTAGTGCCAACAAGTACCTCTGATGATTCTGCTGCCTCTGTGATACTTGTAACTTCCTGTTGCATGCCTGATGTTCAGTAGCATACGTTTTTGTGTCTGTAATGTTGTTTGACATTTCAGGACTCCATGGTTGCAGATTTTCATAGATAAAATTAAAGTCACGAAAAGGTAAAAATAATATCCTTGAAGTGAACAGCATTCTGAGTACCTATTGACATTAACAACTGGATTATACGCATTTTGTATTTGGAAAATGTTGTAACCACAACTGTTCTGGTCGCCGAGAATAAATCTTGGTGGGACCAAACAGGAGTGGCCTGTGAACAAACAAACCAATGGGAAAGATGGACACAAACGACGACGGACGACCGATTAAGACCTTACAAACAACAGCATGCAAGAAGCAACGGAGTCACAAGCGACAACCTAACAAATCCACAATGTCCACTCGTATACAGAATGAATGTAAAGTAAACACAGTCTGTAAACAAGATGTCGATAGACTCGTGTGAATATCAGACTGCATCACTGAGTGAGAGGCAGGCACCTAAATACAGGGCAGGGTTTTCACTATTGGCTGCTGGGATCACGTGCTCCACCGTGACGCCCTCATGTTATATGCAGGCCAGGAACGCGCGCAGCCACGGCTGCAGAGACCTCTAGTGGTAATCGAGGTCCATGCCATCTGGTGCGGATTCGAAACCCGCAGTGCTCGGTACCAGATCCCTCCCTCCTGAAACTTGGGCATAGGGGCGGAAATGCCCCAGACGGTGCCGAGGTGGTCAGCAGATGGGAAAAGACCTGGGCTCATCAACTGCCATTGTCGGGGAGGAAGGGACATCCGAGGTGTCCATGACTGCTGACCCAGAGGACAAGGTGGCATAGGGAGCTGCCGATCCACCTGGTGGCGGGGAGGGCCGGTGCCAGGCCCACGGGGAGGCAGCAACCAGGGGCAGTGACGGCGACTCGAGGATCACATCTGTACCCGAAGGAGGTAGCGGAGGAGGAGGAGGAGGCGGCGGCGGGAGTCCTGCGGGGGCACGCGGGCAGAGCTGGTTATGATTGTGGCGCTCCAACCCTTTCAATGTCTGCACTGACGTCACACGCTGCCCATGGGCTGTGAGGACTGTGGCGGGCATCCAACCCCCCTTGCACCCGTACATGCGGGCCCACACAGCCGCACCGGGGGCATAACGCTGGACAGGTGGGAGTGGGGATGGGAGGGGGATGGCATCAGCAAATGGAGCAGGGTCTGCAGCTGTCACCCACGCAGGATCTCCACCGGTCTACACCCATCAATTGGCGTGGTGCAGTAGGTGCTCAAAACCAGGGTGAGGGCCAACGTGGTTGGAGATGTTTCAACTGCTTTCGTCAGCTGTTGTTTAAATGTGCCGACAAGCCTCTCCGCCACGCCATTGGAGGAAGCGTGGAAAGGCGGGGTACGGATATGTGTGATACCGTTGGCCTGACAGAAGTCATGGAAGCAGGATGCCATGGATTGGGGGCCATTATCGGAGGCCAATGTGTGAGGCAGGCCTCCTATGGCGAGAATCTGTCCCAGGGCTGTGAGTGTGGCCTCTGTGGTGGTGGACGCCATGCAGACAACATATGGGTATTTGGAGTAGGCATCAATGATAAGTAACCACATGGGCCCCAAAAATGGGCCTGCAAAATTGAGATGGATGCAATCCCATGGCCAGCGAGGCCCAGGCCAGGGTGCAAACAACTGATGGGGGCTTGCCTGTTGACGTGCACACACAGTGCACCCGCGGACCAGGCAGTCAACATCGCCATCGATGCCGGGCCAATACACATGCCGGCGAGCCAAAACTTTCATACAGGACGTACCCCAGTGCCCGTGGTGTAACAAACTGAGCACTTGATGCTGCAAATCTGGAGGGATGACCACCCAATGGGTATCGGACTCCGTGGCCAACAGAAGGACATTATTGACCATGGAGAGCCTGTGGGACAGATGGTGCCAGGGACTGAAATCAGTCGGCATCCGACGAGTAATATAGGAGGGCCACCCGTGAACTACGTAGCAGAGAACCTGCCGCAAGATAGGGCCTCGGCATGTAGCTGTGGCAATGTGAGCAACCATAAGAGGCAGACCATCCAATGCATCCTGGTGGGCAGAATCAATGTAGAAGCAGAGGTTCCTCCTGTTGGTCAAACGCAGGACCGGAGCCTGCCAGGAGACGTACAAAGTGTCTGTGTTAGCATGGCAGGCAGTGGACTTATACCGTATGGTGTAAGTGTAATTTCGTAAAAATAACGCCCAGCACTGGAGACATTGAGCCGTTCGCTCTGGAAGGTGAGAGTGGGGTCCAAAAAGCGTAACTAATGGTTTATGGTCCATCAGGAGGGTGAACTTTCCCCCAAAGAGATACATGTGGAATTTTTGGACGGCGAACACAATCGCCAGGGCCTCCTTTACAATCTGGGAGTAGTTCATTGTGCGGGGTTAATGTCTTAGATGCATAACTGATGGGCTGTTGAGAGCCATCGGCATTCCGATGTGCGAGGACGGCTCCAATGCCGTATGCCTATGCATCAGCTGCCACAACCATGGGGCTATCCGGAGAGAAGGGAGTAAGGCAAGGGGTGAACTTCGGCATTGCCTTTAAATGAAGAAAAGCCTGGTCACAGGCAGGAGTCCAATCAAAAGGCACCCCTTTGCGATGCAAGTGATTGAGGGGTTGAGCAACGGAGGCAGCCTGGGGTAAGAACTTTAAGTAATAAGTAACCTTGCCCAAAAACACCTGGAATTCAGGTAAGTCCTCGGGACGAGGAAGGGCCTCAATGGCCGCGACATTACGATCCGAAGGGCGAGTGCCATCTTTGCTTAGCCAGTGGCCTAAGTAGTCCACTTCCGCTTGAAAAAAACACCACTTGCCCAGCCGACTGAGTAAACCTGCAGATCGCAGAGCATGAAATAAGGTGCTGAGGTTTTGCAAATGTTCCTGGCGGGAACGCCCGGTGACCAAGATGTCATCCAGATAATTCACGCATGTGGGGACAGGCTGTGTAAACCGCTCCAGGAACCGATGGGAAATGGCCAGCACCGAAGAGACACCAAATGGAAGGCCCTTGTACTTGTACAATCTGAAAGGTCCATTGATAACCAAGATGTTCTGGGAATCAGCATCCAAGGGTAACTGGTGGTGTGCCTCAGCCAGGTCGATCGTTGAAAAGTACTCTCCCCCGGCATGGTTGGTGAGAAGGTCTTCCTGTCAGGGACAGGGGTAAATGTCTACGAGAGACTGAGCATTGACAGTAGTGCCGAAGTCTCCACACAGCCCATTGGACCCATTGGGTTTCCGTATGACCACCAGTGGTGTCGCCCTGGCACTGTATGTCACAGACTCCAGAACGACAGCGGTCTGGAGCCGATCAAGTTCCTGCTCGACTGCCAGCCGTAAGGCCACTGGAAGGGTCAGGCCCAGTAAAAGCGAGGCTGCGTATCTGACCAAAGTGTGATGTGTGCCTGAAATTTGGAAGCACATCCGAGATCCGTTGCAAACGAAGACACAAAAATGGAGCACAGATTGTCCAAGTCCTGAAAAGGAGTATCAGTGGAAATGATCTTAACTTCATCGGAAATTGAAAAGCGAAACAGTTCAAACACATCCAGGTCAAAAATATTCGAGGCCGACGGAAACTTCGACAACAAAGAGGGTAAGGAGCCGGGGAACGTGCTCGTACGTCGTCTGGATGACGAACTGTCCACGAAGGGGAATGGAACCGTCGCCACAGGCGACCGAATGCCGAGAGGGAGGTGACAACTCAGGAGAGCCCAGTCGGGTATATGTTGCCATATTTATCGGGGAGACGGTGGCCCTAGTGTCGACCAGAAAACTGACATCCCCAGTGAAAAGGCAGAGCGTGAGGAAAAGCTTCTGCACAGACGGGTCATCCTGTGGGATGACCGACTGCAGAGCTTGGGTGGTATCTTGAGGCCCAGGAGGGGTAGGACTGAAGCGAGTCGAGTGACTATGACAAACCGATCAGACGTGGCCCTCCTTGTTACATGGCATGCACGTTTTCCAACGGTGGCGACAATTAGCTCGAGAATGTGCGGGGAAGCAGTGCGGGCATGGTGGAAGCGGGCTGTGTGGCCAGCGATGAGGGGCGACCAGAGGTGCCGGTGCCACAGCTGTGTCGGACAGACAGAGAGGGGAGTCCCTACGGTGCTGGCCTCTGTCAGCTGGGCCAGGTCGACATTGCGAGGGCGGAACCTGCTGAGACACATCGATCACTGCCACTTGCGGCCATGCCGTAAGACCCTCCTTAGCCGCTTGAGCAATTTCAAAGGGGTGGGCAATGTGGAGAATCTCTTCCAAGGAGGGGTTATTGAGTTTCAGTGCTGTAGTGTAGACCTCGGGATTGGGAGCCAGCTGAACCACCACATCCCGGATCAGGGAGTCTGCATATGGAGCCTTACACTGCTGATTGTGCAATCGCATAGACGGCTGAGACCCTGCAAGTCCGTGACCCAGGAACGGTACAATTGACCAGGCTGTTTACGGTACTGGTGGAACTCCAGCCGAGAGGCAACCACGTGGTAGCGTTGTGAATAGTAGTTTGTCAGCAAAAGGCGTATCTCCTGCAAAGAGAGAGCCACAGTATCGGACAATGGTGTCAATGTGCGGAGAAGAAAGAACGTGTCTGGGGAGGAACAAGACAAAAACGACGACCACTGCAAGGAGTCTTCTGTGACTTGCAAAGTCGTGAAATGTTGTTTCAGCCAATGTAAGTATGTTTCCCAGTCTTCTTTAGCGTCATTAAATGGGGGGAATGACGGCGGATGTGAGAAAGCGTCGGACACCCGAGGACTCTGAAGCTGTTGTTGCAGTGCGTCCCTCTTATCAACTTTGTCCGGTAGCAATGGAAGAGACTGTTGTAAGGTGTCTAACTGGAGCTGCTGCTGATGCTGCTGCATGAGCTGCTGCTGTTGCTCCAGAAGATGGACCAACGTGAAGTTGGTCCATCTTCTGGAGCAACAGCAGCAGCTCATGCAGCAGCAGCAGCTCCAGTTAGACACCTTACAACAGTCGCTGCCATTGCTACCGGACAAAGTTGATAAGAGGGACGCACTCCAACAACAGCTTCAGAGTCCTTGGGTGTCCGACGCTTTCCCACATCCGCCGTCATTCCCCCCATTTAATGACGCTAAAGAAGACTGGGAAACAACTACCACTGTTTACCTCATCACCAAAATGTTGTAACCACAACTGGAACGGTCATGGGTTGCTGAGGCCGAAGCACGGCGCTACCAAACGGGAGTGGCCCGCGAACAAACAAACCGACAGAAGGGACGGACACAAACAATGGTGGACGACCGAGCAAGACCTTACGAACAACAACACGCAAGAAGCAACGAGGTCACAAGGGACAACTTAACAAACCCACAACATCCACTCATACACAGAAACAAAGTAAAGTAAACACACTGTCTGTAGGTGAGATGTTGATAGACTCATGCAAATATCAGACTGCATCACTGAGTGATAGGGTACATCGCTATTGGCTGCTGGGACCACATGCTCAATCGTGGTGCCCTCATGTTATACGCAGGCCAGGAACTCGCACAGCCACGGCTTACATTGCGACGGTTGCAGAGACATCTAGTGGTAATTGAGGTCCGTGCTGTCTAGCGTGGATTCGAAACCCGCGGCACTCGGTACCCGGGATGCGGATGGAAGCCTGAGAAAATTTCATCAGGCTTGTAACTGGTTCACAGCCAGCTGCTTCAACCTAAATCTTGCAAAAACTCATGTTATGCAGTACCAAACAAATATCACTTACAGGTACAAGAAATGGAGATCAGTGGACATATTACGAGGCGGTTACTGAAAAAAATGGAATAACATGCCGTGGGTGGAGCTTGTGCAGTATGCATTTCTGCCACTAGGTGTGTGTAGTGCAACTCATTGTCAGTTCAGTGCCACCTGTGTTGTCAGCCTAACTTATTCTGTTCATCTGCAATGATTGTTTCTGCTAGCACAGTTTTGTTCTTGTTTTGTTTTTTATTATGGAAAGTTTAAGTGAACAATCCACAGCTGTGAAATTTTGTTTTCTGCTTGGCAAAAATGCCGCTGATGCTGTTTTAATGTTGAAAACAGCTTACAAAATGATGCTATGGGAAATACTCAAGTGTATGAGTGGTTTGCTCGATTTAAAAATGGTGTTGATTGATGACAAACTTCGTTCTGGACATCCATCAACTGCCCGAATCATTCAGTTTGTTCTTCCATGTCGGACTGTCAATCAATCAATTTATACCTGAATGCACAGAGTTTCCATCATCTTGCTCAGAAGAGAGCCATTTTAAACACATTGGTATATAGAGCAAAAACAGTTTCTGACGAGGACCACTTAAGGTCTGAGATTAACCATTTGAAGTACATGTTCCGAAAGAATGGCTATGGTCTATGCGATATAAAGGCAGCGTTCTCCAAAATAAGGAATCGTGAAAATGCTGCTCACTCACAGGATGAAGCACGGATTGTGGTTCTTCCTTTTTGTGGCATGATTTCCAGCAAAATAGGAAGAGTCCTGTGTAGACAAGGTATAAGACCGATTTTTCGTCATCCTAAGAAAATTAAGGAGATGATGCGCCCTGTTAAGGACAATCTTGGCCTCAGGGTCCCTGGAGTTTATAATATACCCTGTGAGTGTTGAAGCAATTATGTAGGTCAGACGATTCGTACCGTTTCTGACCACTGCGCAGAACACCAATGCCATATTAAAAATAGAGAACTGGAGAAATCGGCATTTGCTGAGCACAGCCTCACGAACAAACATAAAATATTGTTCGATGAAAATAAAATTCTGTCCCATGCCTAACGTACTGGGATTATGTTATTAAGGAGGCTGTTGAAATAAGGATGAGCCAAAAGAACTTTAACCGCGATACCGGATACCATCTGAGCCGTGCATGGAAACGAGTGCTTGATGCAGAGAAGCAGCAGAGACGTTCCTTCCGAGGTTTACATTCCAACAGAAGCGGTGGCGCCACCAGCGCACACAGTGACACCATCTGCGACAGCAGTACGTAATCGCTGACCGATCATAAGCCAACCAATCAGAAGCCGTCCACGGGCTATAAAGAAGCTACAACAGCAGCAGTGAAGAGAGTCAGCTCCTGACGATGATGATGGAGGTAATCGTCGAAAGCTCAAGATTTTATCCAGAACTGACGCGGCAAGAATACCGAGAATGTTTTACATACCTATGCATCCTCTTACCACCACCTATACTATTCCTGTTACTGGCAAAACATATACTATCAAAGGAACAGCCACTTGTGAAACAACACAGCTTTTAAGTAACCACTGTTTGGCCTTAACAACATCAGCATCACTATGACCAAGTTATCCGTTAGAATGAATGGGCATAGGCAGAGGCGACACACAATATCCTGTTGCAGAGCATGCATCATAACATGACGGTTGTGACCTCGTTGCCTGTTTCACCACATAGCCATCTGGATCCCCCCCCCAGACACCATTTTCTCAGAACTTCGTTGGTGGGAACTGATGATATAACATGTCCTTGGTTCTCACCAAGCACCTGGCCTTAATTTACATTAATTTCTTTGGTCTCAACATTTCTTCACAGTAACTATTCCTTTCGTCACTCTCTGTCATTTTCAGATCTATCTATTTTTCGCCGCCACTCCTCCCACTTCTGTCACATACAATTCACTTAGCTTTTCTTTCTTACTAACTCATACACAATGTTTTGGCAGTAATCTCCTTCTTGTGTATTAGCCTGTCTTCCACTTTTAAGCTCTCAGGTTTTCAAATCTCATCTGGTGCAATACCCAGCAATCAGACTTTCCTTCTCATCCTGTCCGGTAAGTCTACCCCGGCTCAGAGTTTTGACCAACTTTTCCAAACTCTACCCCTTTTCCTTAACCTCATCAGTCCTTTACCATCGCCCCTCTTTCTTCCACTTCAACCATTCTGCCATAATACAGAATCACTGGTTCCAAAATCTTGGAAATTTTAATATCTTTTGTATGTGTGTTCTCCAGCCGCCACTTGGTGCGTAGGTATTTCATCTATCCAATAATATTATGTTTTCAAAACTGGTATTGAGTATGAACTATGTATTGTTGCCACTAGTTTATAAAAGTCTTGGTGAGTTTACTGATCTGTTTTGGTATCAGTATGAACCTTAATGAATAATAGCTGATCATCATCATCAACAACAAAGAACAGTTACAACACATACATATAAATGTGAAACTGTACGTTGATGGAGTTGCATGAAGTTATTTAAAGTACACTGGGAGCACCTAAAAATCACCAACTAGATGTTAGATGAAGAAGGAAACTTACATCGGATATAGTACAGGTCAATAAACTTAAAAGTCTTCTACAAAGGCCTCTCTTTCAGCCACATACTGAAATTAATTCTTGCTTGATTCTTTCTTTCCTTTGGTTTGTGCAACAGAAAAACTTCTTTGCCTCCTATATAAGAGAGCAGAATCAGCACAAACCCAATAATTAATTCCAGTTCACTCATTTTGTACTTACAGTCATCTGTGACTGTCCCCAACTCCACCCACTCATATCATGATAACCTAACTAATACACCTAACTTCCAGTTCCATATCAATTTACACCTCTAGATCTTTTCTCAGTGAGAATGACCTCACAATTACAGAAATAACTGCTATACATTGTCCCAGAAGAGAGCCTTACCTGATCATTCTCCCAATACTACACCTCTCCTGAAACTGTCTCCCTTTCCAATCTCAGCAGTGTCCAGACTACCACTTTATATATGCTTAGCAAGACCCATAAACCAATTACCAGAACATTCCATTACAGCTATTTACTGTGTAGCTTCTGAAAGAGTCTCTGATCTTGTGGACCAAAACCTCCAACCTATTGCTCCCAGCCAACACTTTTAAATCAAAGACGTGATACACTTCCTGCATCAACTCTCCTCAGTTCTTGTTCCTTAATACCTCTTGTGCACCAACATCCTCAGTATACAGGTCTTGTTGAACATCATTTGACATCCTCCTTCCTGGCAATTGTTACAAACTATTTTCGTACCAATAATTATGTCTTGTTTAAAGATATCACAAAAAAGATACATTGTACTACTGTGCTACTATCCTGTGCCCACTTGTTCATTTAGAGAAATCCTTTCTTGTTATTGGCTATCTCGAACCTTTGACATGGTTCAATTTCATTAATGACATGACAGAAAGCCCTCTTCCCTCCATTTTTTTCAGAATCTCAGTACCTATAGTCCCATTTGTTTCACCTGATCCTTCCTGGCAAAGTAGGCCACTATTTTAGATGTTGACTTATGTCTGGTGGACCTTTAACAGGCATTTTCTTAACCCAATATTATTTTGCAAACCAAATTAGTGTGTTAGTATATAGCTCATTCAAATTAGCAAAATCCAGCACAGCAGTTTTTCAAACCATTATGTACTTTCCAAAACACTAAAATGTTCATACACCATTCTTTATAAGGCCAACCCCATTCATTCAGAAATGTTGAGTCCATGTACTGCTCTTAAAATGCTAATATCCCCCCCCGCCCCCCAACACACACAGTGAGAGAGAGAGAGACAGACAGACAAGTAAAACATCTGTGACCGACAAGTAATCATATAACATCATGCAGCAAGCTTGCCTGGTAAAGTCTGTGGTTAGTTAGCACCATGACCACACCTCTGTGAGAGTCAGTGGCAGATTAGCACACAAATAACATCTATCTGAGACGTTGGGGGGCCACAACTATTTTGTATTATGTTAGACTCAGTTCTGAGTCTACTTCCAGTCAGTACATATGTAACACCATGTAGAAAAGTCTGTAGTCATCCCTCATACTCTCTTCATGACTCAATTAAGATGCTATCTTTCATGCACTTCTCTTTTCAGTTTATTTGTGAATTACTGCCGCTTTAGACATTTAAACTGTCTACACATTGGATACCTATTATTAGTGTTGTTACATCAAGGAATATAACAGTGTCATAAAGTAAAAGCCACACTTGTAGCAGTATAAGGTTAGAGCTGTGTAGTTGTATACGTCATCCCGGTGAAGAGGATGATGGAAGAACTTACGTGTAAAAGATATTTTTTATGAAAACTGGAACTGGTCATCAGGCATTTAATAGAGACAATAAATGTGGAAAAATGAAGATTAATTAGAAAGTGTGTAGTTTACATTATTGGAGCAATTCCTGAAAATTTCATCAAATAGACACTGAGTGCAGTAAGGATTTTGCTGGTAGGTACTCCTCATCAGATGCCTTTCCTTTTAAGGAGCAGGCCCGCCTTGGTGAATTAGGGATTTAAGCAATGGAAAATCTGGAGGAAGCTGCTATTTTAAAAATCACACCAGCCCATAGGAGATTAGGAGTGGAGCAGCTAGACATCATACATCGAAGCCAGTCAGTGCAGAGCCCCAGCAGTAAACAATGCTGCAGACAGATGCATGAATTCGGAGAAGAGTAGCAAGCCACAACAGTGAATGAGACAATGGCAACAACTAAAGTTGGAGGAAAGTGAGGTAAAGCATTCCTTTCAGTTAAATATTGCTCACTGTTTTGTCAATATGAATGAAGGGGAAAAATAGTGTGTAGGCAAAGTTGAAGATCATCCTTGTGTATCTGGTGTCAGATATTAAGGCAACAAAAATAGTTTAAGATAGAAATGAATAAAAAGTAGCAAAATTAAAAAGGAATTTAAGAATGAAAGTAGTACCTTAAAATCAGATTTGGACTAGAAGATAGCCAGTAAAAGATTGCCTAGAAAATAAATTTAAAAAACAGCAAAGGGGTCTAGATCAAAATTAGAATATTTTCACACTGGTAGGTTGTTAACTGAAAATGTAATTGAAAAACAATGTAATAATGAGATGGAAATTGAGGTTGTTAATTTCTGTCAGACTGAATTAACGGAAGTAGTGAGAACCTGTTCTGATAATGTTAGTAATGAAATTATTGTTCTTGAGGCAAAGTACCTAAAACACTGGTGATGTTCAATATCTATGGGTAACTGAAAAAATTGTTAATACAAATATTGTATTAATGAATTTGAAACAGAACTTGTACAAGTAATAAATGACATGTTTGACAACGTTAATGGGTTTGCTACCAGGAATGTAAGAATTTCAAACCTATTAACAAGCTTAATGTTGATAAGGCTGTGACAGAAGGTATGCAATGAAAGATAGAAAAGTTTGAAAAGGTGAAAAATCTTAAAGTCAACAAAAATATCAGTAAATGCCCAGTATTAGAAGTAGAAAGATTTTTTGAAGTTGACATTGATGTGAAAAAGTTGCAAGAACTAATTTTCACTGTACATGTGTACAAAGTAGCATCAAGTGTAACTGTAATGTTCAATGGAGTATTATTTGAAAAATGTATTTTCAAAGATTTTTGTTCTTTACTGCATGAGATTGATGAATGTATGGAATAATGAAAGTAATATTTCACACAGTGTTTGCAAAACTAGATGATAGAACAGGAATGAGAATAATTGTGAAATCATGAATAGATTGGGAGTTCACTGCACTTTAGAGATACTCTACAAAGTGAGTAATGTCTTTGCCAGCTTAAGGAATTCATACTCCCTTTCTCGATTCACTCCCTGCTGCACCTATCCTATCCGTGGTTTGGAAGAGAAAAAGGTAATGAGCTGCTACTGTATTCAATTGAAGTGTATGTAAATATGTGCTACACCAATAGTTGAAATTTTGATGTGAGTCAATAATTAGACTTTAGTACATTAAGGCCTACTGATAGACTATAAGAGGATGGAAGCATACGTCTAAATGCTATTTCAGCTAAAATTTTATGAAAAATATTTTTTCTACATTTAAATTTAAAAAGAGTAATTTTTGTATGTATAATTGCAGATTTTTTTTCAGCTTAATGATGTACAAAGTTAAGAATGCATAAGCTATTATTATAGCAGCAGTAAAAATGAACTCAAAGTAATTTTTTTTTAATTGCAGTAAAAATAAATTCAAAAGCATCTGTTTAAATCGCAGTAAAAATAAAAGCAGTTTGCCAGTTTCATAAAAATATGATGTAGTGCAATTACAGTAAATGAAATTGAAGTAAATCATAATGTTGTCTAAGGTTAGTTTCATGTTCAGTGGATCATTTTGCACAAAAAATCATATTGATGTGAAATGAGTCATTTCCCATTCACCACATTGCAAATTAATTTGTGAGTATGCCTACATGCTAAACATTTATAGGTTATTTTTAACAAAGTAGGAAAGGATAGATTGCTACTTACCATAAAGAAGACACACAAAGTTTCAGACCGGCACGATTCAAAGATATCACATATAGCTTTCAGCCACAGCCTTTCTCAGTAAAGACACACACACAAAACATTCACTCTTAAACAGAAGCAAGCACATCTCATGCACACAAGATCACCATCTCCAGCATCTCACGCCAGAATGGAACATCACATGGGATGCAAGCAGCAAACTGGGCCGGGGGGTGCAGAAGGGGAAGAGATAGTAGTTTACAGGTGGGGAGAGAGATGAACACTGTCTAGTGGAATGTTCAGGGACTAAACTGCATACAGGTGCAGCCTCAGGAGGTTGTGGGGCAGTCGAGGTGGGGAAAAAGGAAAAAACACAGAGAGAAGCAGGGAAAGATGGGCAGATGTGTTGGCAGAGAGCTGAAAATAAATAGGGTGGAAGATGAGAATGGGGAGGAGATAATAAAAGAGAGGTGGTGGAAACTGTTGGGCGGAGGGCATGGGAACAGTATGTTACTGCAGGTTGAGGCGGGGATAATTACAAGAGCGACGAATGTGTTGTAAGGATAACGCCCATCTGCACAGTTCAGGAAAAGCTGGTGGTGGAAGGAAGGAACCAGACGTCTCGGATAGTGAAGCAGCAATTGAAATCAAGTGTGTTATGTTTAGCTGCATGCTGTGCCATAGGGTGGCCTACTTTGCTCTTGACCACAGTTTAGCAGTGATTGTTCATTCTGGTGGACAGCTGGTTAGTAGTCATACTAATATAAAAAGCTATGCAATGATTGCAGCAGAGCTGGTAAATGACATGGCTGCTTTCACAAGTGACCTGGCCCCTGGAAAGGAAGTGATGGGTGGGTAGATTGAGCAGGTTTTGCACCTGGGTCTTCACCAGGGACATGATCCTTGTGGCAAGGGGTTGGATTGGCAGTGGCATAGGGAGGGACTAGGATGTTGTGGAGGTTGGGTGGGTGATGGAACATCACTTTAGGAGGGGTGGGAAATATCTCAGGTAGGATGTACCTCATTTCAGGGCATGATGATAGGTGTTTCAGTTGTTCCAGTCCGGGATGGTATTCGGTGATGAAGGGGATGCTCCTTTGTGGATGGTTCTTGAGGGTGGTGGGGAGATTGAGGTTGTGAGGGAAAATGGCACATGATATCTGTTTTGCAGACTAGGTGTGCGAGATAGTGCCTGACTGTGAAGGCCTCGGTGAGACCCTCAGTGTACTGAGCAAGGGAGTTTTTGTCACTGCAGATACACCATCCCTGGGTAGCCAGACTGTATGGGAGGGATTTTTGGTGTGAAAGAAATTACATCTGTCTAAATACAGGTGGTTGGTGGGTTTAATGTGGAAAGTGGTGCAGATGGAGCCATCAGAAAGGAGGAGGTCAACTTGTAGGAAAGTGGCACACTGGGTTGAGGAGCACCACGTGAAGCAGATGGGAGAGAAGGTGTGGAGGCTGTGAAGAGATGAAGATAGAGTGTCTTGGTCCTGGGTCCAGAGCATGAAGATATCATCAAGGAACCTGAACCAGACTAGGGGTTTGGTGTTTTGGGAGGTTAGGAAGATTTCCTGTGGTTGGCCCATAAAAAGGTTGGCATAGAAGTGTGCCATGCAGGTTCCCATGGCTGTGCCATGGATTTTTTATATACCTTCCCTTCAAATGAGAAGTAGTTGTGGATTAGAATAGAGGTAATAAGGTGTATGAGGAATGAAGTAGTGGGTTTGTTGTGTGAGGGAAGTTTGGAGTCTGAAGGACGTTGGGATAGGTAGTGTTCAATAGTAATAAGACCATGGGTGTGAGGGATGTAGGCATCTAGGAAGGTGGAGTCAACTGTGACAATTAGGAAGCCAGGAGGTAAAGGGATTGGGATGGTGGAGTGTCGGTGAAAGAAGTGGTTGGTGCCTTTGACATAGAGGCTAGATTACAGGCAATTGGATGGAGGTATTGGGTAATGAGTGCTGAAATTCTTTCAGTGGGGCACAATAACCAGCCACAATGGGCATTGTTGGGTTTTTGAATTTCAAGGAACATGTAGAAGGTTGGTGTGGGGGGTGCCAAAACTGGAGCTTGTGTTCGACTGCTGGGATTGGATCACTCTGGCAAACTTTATAGGTGAAGGAGGCAGACAATTGGCAGAGGCCTTCTGCCAGGTAGTCACTGTGATTCATAACAGTGGTGGAACCTTTGTCTGCATATAGGATGATTCGGCCACATTGTGTATGGCTGTTCTTTCATTTATTGAAAGGTTGGTTTTCTGGAGAAGGATGGTGAGACTAAGCTGGAGATAAGGAATTCCTGAAGGTGACCACTGATGGAATTGGGGTGGTTTTGGTTGAAGGGATTGGTGCCAAAGAAAGGCTTCCGTTGTAGGAATTGGGAGAAGCGCAGCTCTTTGACAAGCCCAGCATGGTTAAATTTAGGTGTAGGGCTAAAGGTGAGGCCTTGGGATTGGACTGAAACTTCTGTGGAGCGTTTTGGTGGAAAGATTAACAACAGTGCTACTGGAATGTTTTGACTCTTGGTTGAAAAGGTCAGCTAGGCAGTGTTTAGCTGCTATGAGGGGTGGATTAGGAGGAACACTATGGGTACAATAGGGGTTGGATAGTGGTGCCCTGAAGTGGCAGTAGGTTCTCAGCAGGTTGGATGATTTAAGTAGGTGGTGTTTGGAATACTACTCCTGGTGCTGGAGAGCAAGGGATTCAATTACAGAGATGTGTTGTATGGAGTAGGGATTGCAGAGTAGTAAAATCTTGCAGAGGGAGCAACGACAGTTCTGGGGCGCGTGTGGCATGGAGATGTGTTTTTGCAGTACCAGGTTTGTGAGGGCCAATGGACCCTTGCTCTATCTTTCTGCACCATTTGAGAAAAGTATCCCTTTCCCTGGCCAAAACCTAGTCCCACATCCTGTTTCACAAATGCTACCTAAACCACAGGATCTTCCCATATGGCCTAACTGTAAATATTCCTTTCTCTGGGTCCCATCCCTCCTTTCGCAATGACTTACAACTTTTCATATTCTGACAATCTGTGGTCCTCACAGACCTGGTACTGCAGAAACACATCTCCATGTGTAGCAGTTCACCTGGTTTGTTTAACTTCTTTATGTTGTTCTCGGTGCCGATGTACTGCGTTGCTACACTGGCTGAAAAATGGAGTTTGTAATTTGGACACTGACTACAATAAATAATGTAGCCAACAGATGCTCAGTTGCATTTCACTGTCTTTTACTTTCACTTTTCACAACCCCCATACACACATTCAATATGGCTAGTGCACTATCGTTTAAACTTCCCCTAAGCCTCATTAACAGTTAGCAGGCAAACCTCCACATACTGCTACAATAGTTTCCGGTTGAACACGTACGAGCAGTAAAACCTAACCACAATGTTCACAGTTCTTGAAGAATAATCAGGTACACTGTCATTGCTTTAACACATGGCCTATTTGTTTAACACTTACTCCACAGTTAGTAGTTGAAGCATTGTTGTCGTTCTAACCAACACAAGTTCAACGTCTGAAAGGCGGCCGTGGACTGACTGTCTCGTGACCAAAAATCGGGCGCTTATATATCATCACAATAATAGGTGCTGAAACTAAACATTGTTTGAAGTTTAATTTACAGAAATTACAATGAAAACTTAACTCATTAAATTAACTGAATACATCGAAAAATTGGTTCTTTTTAACAGTTTCTTTTACTACAAGAGTTAGTCCGAATTATTTGTTTAAATCATGAAATTAACAAATATAAGTATGCAAACAATACTTTTGACAAAACTGTTAATTACTTTGGAATTAATTTAGGGCTCGCTTTGCAAACATGTTTTCCAATATAGCCAAATAGATACTTTAAGATTACTAATATTTCGTCATCAAACCATTTATAATTAGTGCAGAATTTATATTTGTTTGTATGTCAACAATAGAATTTAAGTTACGAAACAAGTACTCATTTCACCCTATAATGAAAGATACTAACTAGGAATAGTCAAAATGAATTAGAAAATCAACTGCATACCTAAAACTAAGCACAAAATTAGATCTGGTGTTATGATCTTTAAAATTGAGAGTCAACCTTTCTCTATTATGAAAATGCAGATTATATTCGTGTATGTTATTGTAATTAGCCCAAAAAATGAAAAAAAAATGAATTTAAGGAGGCAAATGGCAAAACAAGAGGGGAATTAAAATATCCCAGCTTGCTTCATCACACAAGCCACAGGCATCCCGTAACCACCTCTTCTCCCTTCGTAGAATAGCACTACTCTGTAATCCCTACTCCATGCATCCCATATGTGGAATTGTACCCCATGCTCTCCAGCACCTGGAGGAGCATTCCAGACACCATCTCCATAAATTATCGAACCTTCTGACATCCTTCTACCATTTCTGGGCATCACCATCCAACCCCTATCATACCCACAGGTTTCCTCCTCGTCTGCCCCTAGTAGCAGCTAAACCCTGCCTAGCTGGCTTTTCAACTTGCCACACCCCCAAAGCTCCCTATCAAACCTCCACAAAATCCAGAGTCAAAACATTCCCATAACACTGTTGTTAAACTTTCCACCAAAACCCTCAGCTCCACAGAAGTTTCAGTCCTATCCAAAGGCCTCACCTGTAGCCCTACACTCAAATTTAACCATGCTGGACTTGTCAAAGAGCTGCTTTCCTTCTCCTGATCCCTGCAATGGAAGCACTTCTTTGCCACCAATCCCTCCAACCAAAACCACCCTAATTCCAACACTGAACCCTGCCTCTTCCAGTTTGTAGCACAAGGAAGTTTGCCAGAGTGATCCCATCCCAGAACCTCTAGATCATGGGGTGCTGGGTTCAATTCCCAGCTGGGTTGGGGACTTTCTCTGTCTGGGAACTGGGTGTTTGTGTTATCATCATCATCATCATCATCATCATCACCACCACCACCACCACCACCACCACCATCACCATCACCATCACCATCATTTCTGACAGTGGCTAGACTGGATTTTGAAAACATTGGACTGTGTAAAAAGTGGGACTTTGTATGAATACTGATGACCATGCAGTTGAGTTCCCCACACCCCCACAAACAAAACATCATCATCATCATCTGTTTCTGGAATTCCAATCCCTGATTAAAACCTTAGGCCCTTCCCAGAACATCTCCCCTGAATCCATTTCCCTCCTCACCCCTATGACACCCACACATCCACCTTCTACATGCTCCCCAAAATCTACAAACCCAATAATCCTGGACATCCCTTCGTGGCTGGTTATTATGTCCACACTGAAAGAATTTCGTCACTCATTGACCAACATCTCCAACTCATTGCCCGTAATCTAGCCTCCCACATCAAAGACACCAAGCACTTCCTTCAGTGACTCTCCACCCTCCCCACTACTTTACCTCATGCATCCTCCCCAACATCCTTCAGATTCCAAACCCAATCCTCAAACACCTTACTAACTTTATGCTAACCCATAACTACTTCGTATTTGAAGGGAAGGTATATAAACAAATCCATGGCACAGCCATGGGTACGTGCTCAGCAGACTCCTATGCCACCTTTTTATGGGTCATCTAGAGGCGACCTTCTTAACCTTCCAAAACACAAAACATCTAATGTGGTTCAGGTTCATTGATGATATCTTCATGATCTAGACTCAGAGTCAAGACACGCTATCTTTGTTCCTTTACAACCTCAACACCTTCTCTCCCATCCGCTTCACGTGGTGCTCCTCAACCCAGTGTGCCACCTTCCTACATGTTGACCTCCTCCTTTCTGATGGCTCCATCTGCACCACTTTCCACATTAAGTCCACCATCCATCAACAGGACCTGTATTTTGTCAGCTGTCATCCCTTTCACACCAAAAAATTCCTCCCATACAGTCTGGCTACCCAGGGGTGCCATATCTGCAGTGACAAAAACTCCCTTGCTCAGTATGCTGAGGGTCTGACCAAGGTCTTCACAGACAGGCACTACCCAGCAAACCTAGTCTGTAAACAGACATCATGTGCCAGTTTTCTTCAGAATCCCAGTCCTCCCACCATCTTCAAAACTCAGCCAAAAAGGAGCATCCCCTTCATGACCCAATACCACCCCAGATTGGAACAACTGAAACACCTGTCATCCTGCCCCAAAATGAGGCACATCCTAACTGAGATATTTTCCACCTCTCCTAATGTGGTGTTCCGTCACCCCCCAACCTCCACGACATCCTAGTTCCTCCCTTTTCCATAGCCAATCCAACCCCTTGCCACAAGGATCATGTCCGTGTGGAAGACCCAGGTGCAAAACCTGCTCAATCTACCCACCCATCACTTCCTTTTCCAGTTCTACCACAGGTTTGTCCTACCCCATCAGGGGCCAGGTCACTTGTGAAAGCAGCCATGTCATTTACCAGCTCTGCTACAATCATTGCATACTTTTTCATATTTGATGACTACCAACCAGCTGTCCATCAGGATGAATGGCCACTGCCAAACTGTGGTCAAGAGCAAAGTAGACCACCCTATGGCATAGCACGCAGCTGAACATAACACACTTGATTTAAATTGCTGCTTCACTACCCGAGCCATCTGGTTCCTTCCCTCCACCTTCAGCTTTTCTGAACTGTGCAGATGGACATTATCCTTACAAGACATTCACCACTCCTGTAATTATCCCTGCCTCAACCTGAAGTAACATACTGTTCCTACACCCTCTGCCCAACAGTTTGCACCACCTCTGTCCTATCATCTCTTCCCCATCCTCATCTTCCAACCCGTTTATTTGCAGCCCTCTGCCAACACATCTACCTGTCTTTCCCATTCCTCTCCTTTTTTGTTCCTTTTTTCCTCCCCTTACCTGCCCCACAACCTCCTGATGCTGCACCTGTGAGCAGTCAAGACCCTGCACCCTCCACAAGACAGCTGTTGGCTCTCTCCCCACCTGCACAGTACTATGATTGCCTTCCCCTTCCCCACCCCATCCAGTTTGCTGCTAGCATGCAACTTGATGTTGCATTCTGGCCTGTGGTGCCGGAGCTGGTGATCTTGTGTGTATGAGGTGTGCTTGCTTCTGTGTGTGTGTGTGTGTGTGTGTGTGTGTGTGTGTGTGTCTTTGCTGATGAAGGCTGTGGCTTAAAGCTGTATGTGATGTCTTTTAATCATGCCTGTCTGCAACTTGATGTGTTTTCTTTATGGTAAGTAGTAAGTATGGTAAGTCTTTCCCTATGTTGTTGATATACCTACCTGGTGCTTTAAGTTTTTTTAATATGCAGATATGAGTTAGTAATTTCTTTCCACCACCTTTTACACTTCACAATAGCAGAAATTTTTGTACATAATATAACGATTTGTCAAAGAGGAAAGTTTTCAGTTTGTTTTCAAAGCTTACTTTGCTGCCTGTTCCACACATTTATGTCACTTGGTAAGTTATCAAAAATTTTAATTGCCGCATTCTGCACATCTTTTTATGCTTCAGATAACTACAATGTGGAGTAATGAATGCCATTTTTCCTTCTGGTATTGTAATAATGCAGATGCTTTTGAACTGAAATTGATTATTTACAACAAACTTCATGAGGGAATAAATATACTGTGAAGTAGTAGTCAGAATGCCCAACTCCTTAAACAGATGCCTACCAGGTGATCACGCATGAGCACCACGTATTATTCTTGTAGCATATTTTTGAATAATGAAGACTTTCTTTCTTAAAGATGAGTTTTCCTCAGAACATCATTCCATATCACATTATTGAAAGGAAATTTGTAAAATACAGAGATGAAAAAAAAAATGAGAATACATTTATCTAGGTAACACAATTAAGTGATTAACCTTCCAAGATCATGGGTTAATAAGCATGGATAAGCTTTTGTTCTACAATATTACTTTTATTGTTAACCGGTTTTAGGCTTACAAGACCATCTTCAGATATTTACTGAGTATTATCGCCAAAGAAGTTACAATGTTTACAAACAAGATTGGAAGAGAAGTAACACATCTAGACTGAAGTAGAAACATACAGTAACATCTTTGACAGTGTAGTGGTAATGCAGTGAAAAAGTAAAAATTGAACAGCACATAAATAACAATGGAGTAGACAGGAAAACCTTTAACACAAAATAGGAATAGCATGCCTACATAACAGTTTCCATTAATAAACAAAACTAATAAAATAAAATTAAATTAAATTAGTACTAGACGAGGCTACATCAGGCGGTATGAAACATGGAGAGTGATACACAAACCAATTAAAAGAAGAGACAGTTTTGCAAAAGTAATGGTGGTTTTTTTTTTTTTAAAAAGTTGCTGCAGATGAAATTCAATCTCCCAATGAAAAGTCCAACATTTTTATAAATGCTTTGGAAATGACTTTAATTTTAACAAGGACTGGTATGAAACTGTAATTTTAAAAATAATGTTGGAGTAAAAGTCAAACTTGGTAGAGGTGCAGAGTGTACTGTCATAACCAGAACAGTAGCGGATGAAGTGAGTGTCAGATTTAATATCAGATTCAGTGGCTACAAAGCTACTTACCTATAATACAAGTAAGGCAGATGTTCTGGGAGAAGCCAAACTCTTCTGTAAGACTGGAAATAGATTAGCAAATGTGAACTTTTTAATGGTGGAGTCTGATTTTCAGCTGACCTTAGGATGAGAAATACTTACAAAACTGAATCATATAAAAAGATAAAAGTAAATTTGCCAGGAATGTATATTCCAAATGAGAAATTTTTTCAGGCTTGGAATGCATTAAGGACTTTATGTATGCCATATATCTCAAAGAAGATGCTTATTTGAAGATTCATTAACCAAGGAGGGTCCCACATAAATGTAAAAACCAAATACAAGATGAACTTGAGAAAATGGTTGAAATGAGAGTAATCAAGCCTGTAGAAGAAGCTACGCCAGCTGTTTCACCTATGATAGTCACACAAATAAAAAGTAAACTTTGCACTTGCTTGACTCCAAGTGAAATTAATAAAAATATTCTTCAGTGTCACTATCCAATTAAGACACTGGAAGAAATTAGTAGAATGCTGAGAGAAGCAAAATATTTCACATGTTTAGACTGTGCAAAAGGATTTTTGTGAGTTATTTATCTAAATAAATACCAAATGTTTCTTAACCAACAGACCCATTGTGGCAGATGCTAAGATGTTTGGCCCAACAGTAAGCACTGACCAAAATAAACGAATGTCTCACAAAACCCCCATTGCCTCGTTATGATGATGTAAGGGAAGATGTGAAATTTTCAGTTGATGCCAGCTACAGAGCTACGGGAACTGTCCTATTGGAAGGTGAACAACCAGTTTGTTGCATATGCTACTGACAAGATACACTATGTGATCAAAAGTGTATGGACTCCTGGCTGAAAATGACTTACAAGTTCGTGGTACCCTCCATCGGTAATGCTAAAATTTAATATGGTTTTGGTCCACCCGTAGCCTTGATGACAACTTCCACTCTCACAGGCATACGTTCAGTCAGGTGCCAGAAGGCTTCTTGGGGAATGGCAGCCCATTCTTCATGGAGTGCTGTACTGAGGAGAGGTATTGATGTCAGTCTTTGAGACCTGGCACCGAGTCGGCATTCCAAAAGGTGTTCCTATAGGATCCAGGTCAAGACTCTATGCAGGCCAGTCCATTACAGGGATGTTCTTGTCATGCAACCACTCCACCATAGACCGTGCATTATGAACAGGTGCTTGATCGTGTTGAAAGATGCAATTGCCACTCCCAAATTGCTCTTCAACAATAGGAAGCAAGAAGGTACTTAAAACATCAATATAGGCCTGTGCTGTGATAGTGCCATGCAAAACAACAAGGGGTGCAAGCACCCTCTGTGGATAACACGAGCACATCATAACACCACCGCCTCCGAATTCTACTGTTGGCAGTACACACACTGGCAGATGATGTTCACCGGGCATTCGCCATACCCACGTCCTACCATCGGATGGCCACATTGTCTACCGTGATTCTTCAATCCACACAGTGCTTTTCCACTGTTCAATCGTCCAGTGTTTACACTCCCTGCACCAAGCGAGATGTTGTTTGGCATTTACCGGCGCGATGTGTGGCTTATGAGCAGCCACTTGACTATGAAATCCAAGTTTTCTCACCTCCTGCCTAACTGTCATAGTACTTGCAGTGGATCCTGATACAGTTTGCAATTCCTGTGTGATGGTCTGGGCAGATGTCTGCCTATTACACATTACGACCCTCTTCAACTGCCAGTGATCTCTGTCAGTAAACAGACTAGGTCAGCCTGTACACTTTTGTGCTTTATGTGTCCCTTCACGTTTCCACTTCACTATCACATCAGAAACAGTGGACCTAGGGATGTTTAGGAGTGTGGAAATATTGTGTACAGACATATGACACAAGTGACACCCAATCACCTGGCCACGTTCGAAGTCCATGAGTTCTGCGGAGTGCCCCATTCTGCTCTCTCACAATGTCTAGTGACTATTGAGGTCGCTGATATGGAGTACCTGGCATTAGGTGGCAGCACAATGCACCTAATATGAAAAACATATGTTTTGTGGGTGTCTGTATACTTTTGATCACATAGTGTATATTTGAGAGTGTCTCACCAGAATTGAACTCATGTTTTGACAGTGCAAGACAAGTAAATTCTTAGTATTTGTGTGTGAGTGACATAATGAACTGTAAGTGGACATTTTGTATTTGTGTTCATATCATATACAATGAAAATCGATGCAAACAGTATGTTAGAGGTTTTACACTAGACTGAATTAGCGTCTTCATCATCTGAAGTACATGAAGAGGAGAGAGACATGCAAACGCTATCTTTAGTTTGATAAAAAGACTTGAAGATGCTACCCTTCTGAGGGCATTACTGATATCAGACCAAATTTATGAGCCTTTTACTGATAGTGTAGCTAATGACTATGTTCCTTTCGATTATGTCAAGAAAGTAATTGAAACACAAAATATAGACTGGTCATTGAAAATAATTATCCATCACTTCAGAAGGTCAAGGTCAGAACCTATCTATCATATTATGAACAACAAGAAACAAAATGTGCGGAACTTGAGGTCATATTAGAGTATATTTTCAAGAGGCAAGGGCTAATTTCATGGCTGTGCATGATGTTGATATAGAAAGAGGTACCCAAAAGTAACCATAATTATTTTTTGAAAGCTATATACTTTAGAACTGTTTACAAAACAAACTTTTCCCATTCAAAAAACTCTCTATTACAACTAATACATTTCTCCCAACAGTGCTTCCACTGTTCGAAACATTTATTGCAGTCATCTTTAGAAATGGCTGACAGCTCCTCCCCATTTTTTCCTTGACTTCTTAAATGTTGTCAGATCAGTTTCCTTTCATGCCCTTTTTGTGCATGGGAATAAAAAAAAAAAAATCACACAGAACCAGGTCTGGCAAATAAGGTACTTGGGACAACGGAACCATGGCATATTTAGCCAGAAACTGTCTAACAGAGATGGCTGCATGTGCAGGTGCATTATCATGGTGGAAGAACCAGTCTCCTGCCTTCCACAAATCAGGTCTTTTTTGACGAACACCATTATACAACTTCTTAAAAGAGTCTGTGAGCACAAGCTCTCAAATTTTTCAGTATTTTCATCAATGTGGGCAGTTGATGGACGTCCAGAACGATGTTTGTCATCAACTGACATGTCATTTTTAAATCAAGCAAACCACCTGTACTCTTGAGTTTTTCCTGTACCATTTTTACCAAGTAGGAAACAAAATTTCACAGCTTCATGTAGTTCACTTAAACTTACCATCATAACAAAAGAAACAAGAACAGAACACCAGTAGCAGAAACAATCACTGTAAGTGAACAGAACAAGCCAGGACACCAACACAGGTGGCACTGAACCGGCAATGAGTTGCACTATACACACGTAGTGGCAGAAGTGCATACTACACAAGCTCCACCAACGGCACTGTTATTCCGTGTTTTTTTGTGCCCCCTCATAAGGTAGTGGACATACACAGAAGCTAGAGTGCTTGGACTCATGAATTTGAATGTTAGATCTACTTGGGTGTAGAAATTGAAGGGAATTCACAAGATTGTGGGTTGAAAAGTTATGCAGTTTGTAATACACAAGTATGCTTAAGTGCCAGAAGAGACAGAGAATTCTGTGATTGCGTTTGGTATTGAATTCATGAGCACTGTTATTCCTAATTTTTCAGCGGCTGGAATTCTAAATAACAGCCAATCTGGATTTAATTATGAAATTCACAGAGACTGCACACTATTTAGCAGGGGGAACAAGACACATTTGTCAGGGTGCAATCAGATTCTGTAATACCACATTTGTGTTCAATTTAGGCAATTATTTTCATGGAAGATAGACTTCTTTCTTCACTATTCATTGTTTTCCATGAACCTAATGGTATGTTAGGTCCCCTTGTGCAAAAGAAACTGAACCAACCTCAGAACACAGACATAACAGCCTCAGAGTCAGACAAAGTGGATAAGTGTATTCTTGAACAATGATGGAACAACTCTCTCTCTCTCTCTCTCTCTTTCTTTCTCTCTTTCTCAATATTGAAACTCGATGTTGTCTGGCTCTGGATTCATTTTCACTCCGTTTATAATTCCAAAAAAATACTTACAAGTAACAACCATTCTGCCTGGCTTAACATCTCTTATTCAACATTCAAATGTATGCTTTCTTGCCAGTGAAAAAAAATTGCTAAACATTTTTTTACGAGTAACTCCATAGTCATAATACTATCATCAACCCTCATGCAATTATCCATAATCAGTTTAATGTCCCCATATTCAACAACATAGTCAAGCATGGCTAGAAGAAAGCTTCCTTTCCAGTTGAATGTGATGCTTGTGATGATCCTGACAATGTTATCTGGAATATGGAGGATTTAAGTTTCTCTACACCCAACTGCACAACTGCATCATTTATCTAATGTGCATACTGTCATTTACATTTTTATTAAACAGATGTCTACATCAAGACATATAAACATGGGTAATAATAAGACTGTAAAGCTAAATGGAATAAATAAATAAATAAATAATCTTTATATTATACCTGTGTTTCCTGTCCTATTCATTATTACACCACTCTCTATAAGGTTCACCAACCTGTATAATTACCACTACGGGCAGTTCAAATTGGTGCAGCAAGTTTTATTGATTACACCTGTCATTTCCATCGTAATTAATTTCATTTCAATATTTGAGGTACTTCCCAAATGTACCTTGTACAGCATTGTCGTCAGCACAACAGTTATATCCACAAATAGAAAAAGAACCCATAGCATTTAAATTTGTACTCAGAAACTTCCATGAATATATTTATGGCAAGAAGTTGATAACTGAAACTATCACAAACCATTGGAGACAGTTTCTAAAAAATCTTTGGAAGGTGCACCTACAAGACTAAAATGCATAATTTTTTTTAAATTTTGCCATATTCTCCTAAAGTAATTTACATTAAAAACTCAAATATACCCAGTACCGGATATTCTAAGTATAGACTGCTAGAAACAAAATGATAAAGCAGAAACAGAAGAACTAGACGCACTGATGGCTTTACATGTCAACACAAAGTTCTTGATTCAACTGAAAGAAGCTGCATTTAAGGATAAAGAATTACAGTTACTTCTGCCATGTGTAATGTAAGGATTTCGAGATACAATTAAGGAAACACCATGAGAATTGTCACATTTTTAGACCTTTAAGAAAATGATAAGCTATGCTGAAGGAATTTTCTTCAAAGGGCGAAAGGTAATTATACAAGCGTGGTTAATTGTCAGGACACTGAAACCAATCCATGAAGTGCACCTTGGTATAGCAAGTTGTTGCAAGAGAGTTAGAGAATGTGTGGAAAACTGTGCCACAAGGTTTCAAGAATTACATATCAAGATATAGCATATGCCATCAGCATTCAAGAAATGAGGTGTATTGTGGTGTCCCATAACATTTCTGTGGGAAAGGCCATGGCACACCATTAGGCTCTTCAAAGTATGGAGGCTAGCCATGTGAATGAAATAAAATAATTACATATAGCTTAGATGGACTTCGTAAAAATAGTACACTGATGAGAGGTACCTCTATGTACAGAGTCAAATGCGAGAAGGTGCTACCTGTGTGTGCCGCCTGAGTGGTGAGCAGGCGTCTACAGTTGCTGATGGAGTGCACAATTCCATGCTGCTGCTGCCAGGTGAAGGTGCTTTGGAGGGGCCATCACAGAATATGCAAGCAGACCACTCCAAGAATGTCAGTAGTAGTAGACACATGAAAGTGACTGGTTAATTTTGGGAGACGGTTGAGATTAAAAATTATTGTTATATGGCTGCAAATTGTAATTGTGTAAGTTTGTGGTAGAAAATACAATGTTTAAAGCAAAGTTACTTTCAAAAATAATTTTAATAGCTAAAAATAGCAGAAACCCCACTCTCTTTCAGTGAAGCACTTGCATTTTGCAAAAGAAGTTACTGAGCATGGCGAGGTGTCAAGTTGAAACTGACTAGCAGGTCCAGCTCATAACTATTATTAAAGGCAATTGTCAATCCAGTGTTAACATATCCTACAGTCAACCAGCTAAAGAGAAGGCGGTGTTACACCTGGTGTCAAGTATGGTGAAGCACAGTAGCACCAAGGAACATGATAAATGCCGCGTATGATGACTGTGACAGGACAGAGTGTGATAAGTGAATGAGAGCAGAAGAAAGGCATTTTGAATAGTTTTAAGTGGGAGATTTGAAGAGATAATACATTACCAAGGGCAACCACTGACGTAAGTTATGAAATAACAAGAGGCTAGTGAGCCAAAAATAGTGGTTTCTGCTTCCCAAATGGGGAAAGTCACTCACAGAAGTGAAAGTTAAGGTGTTTTGACAGGTAAAATTATGAAGAAGAGTGGTAGCTGCTAATATTGGATGTCTGTACTCTGTGCCTTTGTGCTGGAAGACAGCATGCACAATTACAAGGGACACAGGTGGCTGACAACTCTGTGCTGATGTTGGTGCTGTCCACATCAAACTAGTCATGGGTGCAGTGAACTGTTGTGGGCTGACATGAGAACCTACACATCGTGCTGCTGCCTGCCACTGTGCCATTCAACCCACCAATGCTGTGATACGGTTTCCTCTCACCACTCCAAGTGAGCAATTTTCATAGTGACGTTTGTTTGGGATGACATACCTTAGTGGAGTGCAGTATTGTTTAAGAGAGTATTTTGTGAAAGATGTCACAGAAGCATTCAACTCATTATTCGATTGGTGCCAGTTTATTTAGCTTATGGCATATAACACATCATATAGAAAAGACATAAAAATCATAAGACACAGAAATAAAGAGTAGTCACAGTGTGTAACATATAGTTGTAGATATAAAAGTGTTTAAAAAAAGTGTATATAACAAACAAAAGTTCACAAACAAACATCCAGATTTGTGACATAGTCTATTGCACTTTCAGTCGCGGTCAGAAACTCATTGGGGTCTCCTGCAAAACGTCTCAGAGGGCAATCTTCCACGATGTGGCGAATCGTCTGCCGGTCCGCACCGCAGTCACATCTCGGGGTGGTGATTTTACCCCACCTATGGAGGCTGTCTGCACATCTGCCATTATTTGTCCGAATTCGATTCAGGGTCATCCAAGTTTTCCTTGGCAAATTGAATCCTGGTGGTTGGACATTGATGCATGGCATATTCTGCAGGTTTTGGGGCACAAATTCTCTCCACTGCATTTTCCAGAGGTTGCCATAATCCGGGTTGAGAGGATGCGTATTTTTTGCCTTTTTTAAAGAGGGGTGTCTTGAGCGCAATCTGTTCGTCTCCAGGGCAGGAACATACTTATGGATTGGCAGTTTCTCGTTGTTCAGCACTTTTCCATACTCGCGTATGAGAGCGTTCTCTCTGCGCAGGTCCGGTGCGGGAATGTTGCTCAGTATAGGTAGCCAGTGTAAAGGCGTTGGCTTTATTGTTCCTGATATCATCCTCATTGTGTAGTTTAGTTGAGCATCGATCAAGCCTGTGTGTTTACTGTTTAGGCATACCGGTGCGGCATATTCTGCTGTTGTGTAGACAAGTCCCAGACCCGAAGATCTCAGTACAGCCGCGGAAGAGCCCCACGTGGTCCCACATAGCTTCTGTATGATATTATTTCGAGTTTTAAGTTTTGTGGATGTATTACGTAGGTGTTCCTTGAATGTTAGGGTTTTGTCGAAGGTGACGCCTAGATATCTGGGGTAATTATTATGGTTCAGCTGCCTGTTTTCGAAATGAACGTTGAGCTTTCTTTTTGCTTGGGCATTGTCGAGGTGAAAGCATGTCACCTCCGTTTTTGTCGCGTTTGGCCGTAATCTCCACCTTCGGAAGTAATCTCCCAGCTTTGTTAAATCCGCAGTTAATGTGTTTTCCGTTGCCTCCATTGATCTGCCTCTTGCAGCTATTGCCCAGTCGTCGGCATATCCGAATTTTTGAGAAGTGGTTTCAGGTAAGTCAGATATGTAAAGGTTAAACGTCAATGGCGCCAGAACGGAGCCTTGTGGTAAACCATTGTTGAGCTTCATTTGGTCGCTTTTTAAGTTGTCCATTATGACTCTGAAACTTCTATCTGTGAGCATGTTATCAATGAGGTTGGCCAGCTTATTACATGGTATGACCCGCAGCAACATAAATATCAGGCCTTGTCGCCAAACGGTATCATAAGCGGCTGATGGGTCAATAAAGGCTACTGATGTTTTGAGTTTTTTCTGAAAGCTCGCCTCTATATGAGTTGCTAGGGAGAGGATCTGGTCGGTGCAACTGCAGTTGGGTCGAAAACCTGCCTGTTCAGTCGGTACCACTTCAAGAATTTTTCCGCTTATTCTGTTGTAGATGATACGTTCCAACAGCTTATAGACACAGTTCAGCAGAGCGATAGGGCGGTAGTTTTGGGGCATGTCATTAGGTTTGCCTGGCTTTAGTATCGCTATAATCTTTGCTCGTTTAAGCTGGTGTGGGATATTACCCAATTCTAAAATATCTGTTAAGAAGTTTGCGAGCCATGTTCTAGTATATTTTCCACAGTGAAGTAGGAACTCCGGGTGGATGCCATCGAAGCCGGGAGCCTTGCCACTTTTGATTTTTGGCAAGGCTGCTGCAACTTCTTCCGCTGTGATAGGCTGGGAAAATTCGGAGGTAGGCAATGCCCTTTGTTTTAAGGATCTTAATTCACGTTTGACGGTCGTGGTGTGTGTTCTGTCCCTTGGTGCTCTTTAGGTTCTAACTATGTGTGTGGCCACATTGTTAGGGGTTATCGGGTAGGTGTCTTTTATTTTACATTTACTGCCTCCCAGGTTACGGAGTAGGGTCCATGCTTGCCTACTGGATTTAGTGAAATCTAGATTCTCCACGGTGTCCATCCATTTTTCCCGTCGAGCTGCGTCTACGCTGTGCAACAGTTCGTCCGCGATTTCTTGATTGTTGGTTTCGGTAAATTCCTGGTACAGGTCTTCGCATCTGTCATTCCAGCCAGGGATGTGCTCTTTCCGGTAGCCTCTGGGTACATTCCTCTTAGCCGTGGCGATGACTGCTCCCACAAATCTGTCATAGTTGTCCCTAGTCGGGGGTATCCAATCTAGACACTTGTCAAGGTTTTCTGCAAAGGTGGCCCAGTCTGCCTTCTGGAAATTCCATCGTGGGCAAGGAAAGGATTTTATGATTGGGATGTTAATTCCGACTTTTAAGGTAACAGGGCGATGCTGGCTATGTGGGAAATCAGACAGGACTTTACGGGTTGCGGCTAGCGGTTGGTTGTTTTTGTTTTTAGTGACAAAACATAAATCAGGGTTATAATCTCGTCTCCATGCTGCTGATCGAAATGTTCCGCGGTCCTTGGCGTCGAAAATCAGGTGGGTGTTAGTCTCCTCACTCCAGCTCATCAGGGATTCACCGTTCTGGTCGTTTCGTGCGTACTTCCAGTTCTCATGGTGACTATTAAAGTCTCCTATGTAGATAGCAGGGTGGGGATATTCTTAGAGTACTTCTGGAGGCCATGGACAGCCGGGAGGCTTATAGATGTTAACTATAATGGTCTCGCCAATTTTGACAGCAACTTCATGTATGTTGTTGTCTGTAGATATCTTACACAGGGAAGCATTTTCTATCTTATTTCGCATGTAGGTTGGGTTGCCACGCCATAATTGTGGTGATAGGTGGCTCCCAGTATCTCGAATCCAGGGATTTTTCCTCTAGAGGCCAGCTGATCTATGTTTTCCGCATGAGTCTCTTGTATCGCGACTACGTCGATTTTGTTCTGAGTGAGAACTCTCTGGAGAAATTCACATTTGCTCCTACTTATGCCTTCAATGTTTAGGTGGCAGACTCGGAGGCACGGTCCGAGTGCTCTAGTCAATTCTTCATCGTTCATTTGGTCGGTATCACTCATGATGTGCTTACCAAGAGATCCAGCACAGGATTATCTGGATTATCTGGTTGCCTTTAGTGCTAGTTCATTTAGCGTTACCCAGGGTGCACGTGTAGTATTCTACTACGGACGCGAACTAGCCTTACACCCCATTGGTGCCAGTGTATGCCTATGAGTATGAGGAAAATGGCATCAGAAATTCCTGAGTGGTTGTGTGTCTTTCAAGAAGAGGCTAGGAGGAGACGACAAAGAGGCTAGGAAGAGATAAGGAAGAGGCTAGAAAGAGGCATGAAAATCTGCTAAACATTTCCAAAGAAAATGAAAAGAAATAACAATAACGTAAAAAACAGAGCTAAATGAGAGAATTCAAAGTTTACGTAAAAGTACCGATGAAAGTTTTAGGCTACATAACGAAGAGATAACTAAAGTCGTCAAAGAGCAAGGTGAGTGGAGTAAAGATCTGGAAAGGAAACTTGCCATTTTTTTTCCAAAGAAATACATAGAGAGAGTTCATCTCAGTGTGACTTAGTGCAGGGAAGTAGATGAATATGTGAAGGAGCTTCATGGAATTGTGTAGGAGGTCAGAGAATTTGCAAAACGTGAATATAAAGATGTAAAGCAATGAATCTCAGAAGTGTGTTCATGTATTGAAGTATTGGGATGTCATAATGCATCCAGTGATACTGTTGAGCCAAATGAATCTACACTTAGTTTGGAAGAAAAGACACAGGCTTTAGCAGACCAGAAGTTTCAATAAAAGACTGATAATTCAAGTAGTATTAACTTGTGTGGGGATGATACTACTAGGCAAAGGGAGAAATGTAAAAACTGTGGACAAAATTGCTAAAACCCAACAGGCACTAAAATCGGGGGAACAAGGGAATAATATCCAAAATATAAATCTATTAGAAGAGTTGCAATTAGGGAGCATTTCCCTAATGGGGATGTACACCCAACATATTTCTGGGAGTACTTTCAAGATCCTTGTCACAAAAGTGGGAAGTTGCTAAAAGCATAGCCTTCATGCTAAGTTATCTTGTACATGATGGGTTGGAATGGGTAACAGCCCATTCTGAGGAGTTTGTACCCTGGGTTGATTTTCAGGATAAGTTTAAGAAAAAATACTGGTCTCATGGAATTCAGGAGAAGTTAACACTAGGGCTGTTAGATCCCTAAGACTTTAACAGTTCCTGGGGTGAGTTCAAAAAATATATTGAATGGCACCTAGCATGATCAAAGTATTTAGATTGGTAGAGGAGATTCATCTCACTAAGGTTTTGGTAAGGAGATTACCTTATTATGTACAAAAGGAGATTTTGGAGAGGGGATGTTCCACTGCGGATGATTTGTTGACATTTGTAGAAAGTCTAGATGCAATGAACAAAGAGCATGGTGATTTTAGTCATGGAGAATCAAATAGAAATCAAAATGGTGATACAAACAGAGCATGTACTAATAAAAATAGATTTCAAAAGGAAAGGGAGACAAATTTTTGTTGGATAGCCAGAAATAATGCAAAAAAGGGACAACATACAAAGCAGCTATTGAAAAACCCACCATGCATATGCTGGTTCCAAATTCTGTAAAAAATAAAAATCTATAAAACAGTGCAATGATTCCATCGCAACCAATGATAGTGACGGAAAACGGACAATGTCCTGGAACCGGGGCCATGATCTAGGATGTGTTGATGTAAGGCAAGACTCATACACCAAAAACTAGTTTCTTTCATGCAAACTATATCAGTGAAAGAATGGATTTTAGAAGAAAAACAATTAGAATATACTGAGAATAACTTAACCAATAGTATCAGGAAAAATAAACCATCAGAAGATAGATGTGAATATTGATTCAGGAAGCGGCATATTATTATTATTATTATTATTATTATTATCATTATTAGTACTACTACTACTACTACTACTACTACTACTACTACTATCAGTATTATTATTAATGTTAAGACCGAAGATGGTGTCCCCTAGACTTCCAGTGACAAGAGCATACATTGTTGATATTTTGTGTTCTAAAACAATATGAATAACACAAGAAGTAAGATACCATTAATGCAGGGGAATTTTAAGTGTATGCAAACAGCTCTAGAAGTTCCCAGTATCAGTTCACAATTACTGCTCAACATTGACTGGCTTATTGCAAATAAAGTAACTTTAGATTTTTTTAGCCAAAGAAATGGCATGTCATTACAACAATCAGTGCTATGTGATACTATTTCAGAATAGGGTAGTAATAAGAAATGGAAAATATGAGATAAGGTTAGTGGCTACTTGAAGTACATTGAGTTCTGAGGAATCTAGTGATCAGTAAGAATTGTTATACTCACAAAGCTAAAAGCATTTGAATCAGCTTTGTTAGCTGAACAACAAAAAGAGGACTTATACTTGTAACAGTATGGACAGGTGTTTTCAGATAAACCAGGGGTACTTTGACATTACATATGTGTTTTTAAGATAAAGGATGATACACCATTTTTTTTTTTTTTACTTTACCCCCTACCACTGAGTATTATTGAACATAGTCTTAGTATATATAATATTCCCCTGACAGTGGTACTTAAGGCTACTGGTGGAGTCAAGTTAGTCCTGGACATGCATACAGTGACTAAACATATAGAAATGGAATAGACCAGTCTGTGTCATGCAGAGTGACCACGCGGTTAGAGGCGCCATGTCACGGATTGTGCGGCCCCTCCCGCCAGAGGTTCGAGTCCTCCCTCAGGCATGGGTGTGTGTGTTGTTGTTTGCATCAGTTAGTTTAAGTAGTGTGTGAGTCTAGGGACCAATGACCTCAGCAATTTGGTCCCTTAGGGATTCACACACATTTGAAAATTTTGAACCAACCTGTATTGATGAATTACTGTCAAAATTTGAACAAGCACAATATTTTAGCTCTGTAGATTTGAGCTTGGGGTATTGGCAGGTCAAAATTTATGAAAATTCAAAAAAACGTACAGCCTCTATTCTTGAAGGTAAGTCTTATCAATTTAAAGTGTTATCATTCGGTTTGAATATTTCAGTGTCTGTAGGCCTGTTCATTAGAGCTTTTGGTGCTAGGCAAGGTTCTACTAAAAGAGTTAATTATTTATGTAGATGATTCACTAATATCAAAAACTTAGAAAGAATATTACATTCTGTTAACAAGAACTTTGGAAAGATTTTCCATTAATGGTATTTTAATTAAGGACTCTAAATCACATTTTGGCAGAGGAGAGTTAAAGTTCCGTGGAATCTGGTAGGCATAAATGGAATAAAACCCAATATAGAATAAACACAGGTTATCAGAGATTGTATAAAACCAAGGAATGTAAAATAATTAAGATTGTTTCTAGGCTTAGCAGGACTGTATAAGTTATTCATACAGGGGCAGACTGTGAACAGTCAAAGACTATTAATACTTCTCAAACAAAAGTCAAAATGGACTTAAAGTGGTGAGCAATCGGAAACATTCAATACTTTTAAATTTAGTACTCATGTATTGGAATGTGGAATTGCTTGTGATTAGTTCTGGGGGGGGGGGGGGGGGGGGGGGAGGACCTAACATTAGGAGATCACAATACCTTAACATTCACCAGCTGAGCACTGAGCAATCATGAGTTAAACTATCCTACAACAAAAAAAAGAGTTATTTGCCATAGTGTGGAGTATAAATAAATTTAAGACTCTGATTTGGGGTGTCTAAAATTATAATTTATACCAACCATCAAATGTTGTGCTTCATAATGGAAAGTCATCTATTCCATAGGAGTCTCATAAGGTGGGTCCTTTTCCTATAAGAGTATCACATAGATATAAATCAATGCAGGGAAAGTTCCCAGCTGCGCAATCCAGAAAAGCTGGTGTTGGTGGGAAGGATCCATATGGCACAGGCTGTGAAGCAGTCATTGAGATGAGGGATATCATGTTTGGCAGCGTGTTCAGCTACCGGGTGGTCCACTTGTTTTTTGGCCACCGTTTGTCAGTGGCCATTCATGTGGACAGACAGGTTGTTAGTTGTCATGCCTACATAGAATGCAGCTTAGCTTGTAGATCACATGACTGGTTTCATAGGTAGCCCTGCCTTTGATGTGATAGGTAATGTTCGTGACCGGACTGGAGTAGGTTGCGGTAGGAGGATGTATGGGACAGGTCTTGCATCTAGGTCTATTACAGGGGTATGAGCCATGAAGTAAGGGATTGGGGGTTATGTAAGGATGGACGAATATATTGTGTAGGTTGGGTGGACGGCGGAATACCATGGTGGGAGGGGTGGGAAGGATAGTGGGTAGGACATTTCTCATTTCAGGGCACGACAAGAGGTAATCGAAACTCTGGTGGAGAATGTAATGCAGAGGGTGAGGGGTTTAGGATTCTGGGTTTTTAGGAAGGATTCCTCTATATGGCCCATGAATAGGTTAGCATAGGATGGTGCCATGCAGGTGCCCATAGCAAAGGCACGTCAAAGGCAGGGCTGCCTGTGAAACCAGTAACGTGATCTGCAAGTTAAGCTGCAACCACTGTGCTGCATTCTATGTAGGCTTGACAACCAACAAGCTGTCTGCCCGCATGAACGGCCACCAACAAACTGTGGCCAAAAAACAAGTGGACCACCCTGTAGCTGAACAAGCTGCCAAGCATGATACCCCTCATCTCAATGACTGCTTCACAGCCTGTGATTTATGGATCCTTTCCACCAACACCAGCTTTTCTGAATTGTGCAGGTGGGAACTTTCCCTGCAGTACAGCCTATGCTCCCGTGACCCTCCTGGCCTCAACCTACGTTAGTCACTGTCCTCACCCATCCAGCCCCCTCCCTGTTCCCATTCCAGCACTACACAGCTGTCATTTCACCGCCACACCCAGTCTTTTAATTTCTTTTATTTTTATTTTTATTTCTCTCCTTTCCGCTACTTACCCCCTCCCCCCTCCGCACCTTCTCTCCTGCCCTCCATCTAAACTGCAACACTTCACTAACCACCACTCCCACCATACTATCCCTCTCCCTCCCCACCCCAGCCTCCTCCTTACCCCCACCCAGTCGCCACTCCCATCATGCACTGGTGCTGTTGTTCGCAGTGTAGTTTCAGCTCCCTGAGACTGCAGATGTGTGTGCTACTTGCACTTGTCTGTGTGTGTGTGTGTGTGTGTGTGTGTGTGTGTGTGTGTGTGTGTGTACTGCTGACAAATGCCTTAATGGCCAAAAGCGATGTTTGTGTGAATCTTTTTATTGTGCCTATCGCGGCTCAGCATCTCCACTATATGGCGAGTAGCAGCTTTCCTTTTCTTGTATTGTTAAATTCCATCCTGGATTTTCCATTGTTTGAGGTATAAATTATGGTACATAAAAGGTTCATGGGATGGGGGTTCTGACATATTGTGATGCCTACCTATGGGTATGAATGACACATGTGAACTGTTGGTCCTGAAGTAACAATCAATATAAATCTTTTAGTCTTAAGTTATACCAATAATGAAGGATGGAACTTGGTGGTGAGAATAAGGCAGTATATAACTGAGGACCCATAAGTGGTTAACCATGAACAACATGGGGTTATTAATGATAATGCAGATGAATGGATAATACATGATGATGATGATGATGATGATGATGTTTTGGAGAATGAAAACTATGAGACTTTCGTGGAGAGTACATATACCAATGACTCTGGAGACAGATCTGTAAAGTTTATCCACAAGGGATATGGACACTTTGGATTATGTAAGTGCATCAGGCACATGGGCAAATTCTATTACATCAAGGATTTAAGTAGAAAAGTAGTACCAGTTTTAGGATCCTGTGAAATATTCCAGAAAATAAAAGGTGATAACCAAGCTGTAAGTTATAAATTGTGCCCTACAATACGAAAAGGATTACATGACCTTACTGCAGCTGACTATTTTGGTTAACTCCCAATGAGTAGAGGAGGAGTAATATAAATTTTTCTGCTGGTTGAGTGCTGGTCAAAATATGTAACATTGTATACTGTAAAACCCACAAATATAGAAACACTTATCATCAAGCAGTGGCAGAACACACACGTAAAAGAAGGTTTTAATTAGGCAAGCTTTCAGAGCCAGTGGCTCCTTCACGAGGTAGAAAGGTTGAAGGTGAAGGAAGAGGGTTGGAGGAAAGGGACTGAAGAAGTCTAGGAAAAGGGGTAGACTTCAGAAAAGTCATCCAGAACTGCAAGTCAGGGGAGATCTACCAGACAGAATGAGAAGGAAAATCTTTCCTTCTCAGATAGAATGAGAAGGAAAGACTTTTCTTCTCATCCCATCTGCACAGCAGTTTTAGGTGAGTTTTCTGAAATCCATTCCTTTTCCTAGTCCCTTTCAGTCCTTTTCCTTCACCCTTGTCCCTTCCCCTTCAACCCTTCTGCCTGAAGAAGGAGTCACTGACTCCGAAAGCTTTCCTAATTATAATAGATTTTTTTTTCTACCCAGTTACTTTATATTGTCAAAAATTGATTGTTTTCAATGTTATAAATACAGAAACAGTGATTTGCTGTTTGAGTAGAAGTCATGAACAAACCGTTTGTAGGAAAACCATTGCTAAAAATGTTTAAGTGGCCTAAATTGGAAGCAGCTATTGGATGAAATACTGTTATGCACAGGCAACAGTCTATGTTCACATGCAGATAATGTGTGCAGCAACATAACTATCATGCACATGTTCCAGAATTTAAGACTGGTGAATTGGTATAGATTTGCAGTCACCAGTTAAGTCCAGATATCAAAAAGGCAACAAGCAAATTTTTCCCTTAATGTAACAGACCATAACAATTAAAAACCTGAAGAAAAAAAAGCTTATGTCTGACAATGTTGAAGACAGCTCTGCAGTGTTAAAAATCACAAAAACAAACACAAAATCTCAAAAGAACAATTATTCAGCCATGCAAAAACAAATAGATCATGGATTCAAATTAAAATATTTGGAGACAGCCATTCACACAATGTTTCAAACTTTGTACCAAACTCTGATGATAAGGAGAACGTGAGTGTGTCAGCTGTTGTTAAGCCTGCAGCAAAATTCGGAAATGTAACCCCCCCCCATGAACCATGGACCTTGTTGTTGGTGGGGAAGCTTGCGTGCCTCAACGATACAGATAGCCGTACCGTAGGTGCAACCACAGCGGAGGGGTATCTGTAGAGAGGCCAGACAAACGTGTGGTTCCTGAAGAGGGGCAGCAGCCTTTTCAGCAGTTGCAGGGGCAGCAGTCTGGATGACTGACTGATCTGGCCTTGTAACACTAACCAAAATGGCCTTGCTGTTCTGGTACTGCGAACGGCTGAAAGCAAGGGGAAACTACAGCCGTAATTTTTCCCGAGTGCATGCAGCTTTACTGTATGATTAAATGATGATGGCGTCCTCTTGGGTAAAATATCCCGGAGGTAAAAGAGTCCCCCATTCGGATCTCCGGGCGGGGACTACTCAGGAGGACGTCGTTATCAGGAGAAAGAAAACTGGTGTTCTACGGATCGGAGCGTGGAATGTCAGATCCCTTAATCGGGCAGGTAGGTTAGAAAATCTAAAAAGGGAAATGGATAGGTTAAAGTTAGATATAGTGGGAATTAGTGAAGTTCGGTGGCAGGAGGAACAAGACTTTTGGTCAGGTGAATACAGGGTTATAAATACAAAATCAAATAGGGGTAATGCAGGAGTAAGTTTAATAATGAATAAAAAAATAGGAGTACGGGTAAGCTACTACAAACAGCATAGTGAACGCATTATTGTGGTCAAGATAGACATGAAGCCCATGCCTGCTAAAGTAGTACAAGTTTATATGCCAACTAGCTCTGCAGACGATGAAGAAATTGATGAAATGTACGATGAGATAAAAGAAATTATTCAGGTAGTGAAGGGAGACGAAAATTTAATAGTCATGGGTGACTGGAATTCAAGAGTAGGAAAAGGGAGAGAAGGAAACATAGTAGGTGAATATGGATTGGGGAAGAGAAATGAAAGAGGAAGCCGCCTGGTAGAATTTTGTGCAGAGCATAACTTAATCATAGCTAACACTTGGTTCAAGAATCATGAAAGAAGGTTGTATACATGGAAGAGCCCTGGAGATGCTAAAAGGTATCATATAGATTATATAACGGTAAGACAGAGATTTCGGAACCAGGTTTTGAATTGTAAGACATTTCCAGGGGCAGATGTGGACTCTGACCACAATCTATTAGTTATGAACTGTAGATTAAAACTGAAGAAACTGCAAAAAGGTGGGAATCTAAGGAGATGGGACCTGGATAAACTGACAGAACCAGAGGTTGTACAGAGTTTCAGGCAGAGCATAAGGGAACAATTGACAGGAATGGGGGAAAGAAATACAGTAGAAGAGGAATGGGTAGCTTTGAGGGATGAAATAGTGAAGGCAGCGGAGGATCATATAGGTAAAAAGACGAGGGCTGGTAGGAACCCTTGGGTAACAGAAGGAATATTGAATTTAATTGATGAAAGGAGAAAATATAAAAATGCAGTAAATGAAGCAGGCAAAAAGGTATACAAATGTCTCAAAAATGATATCGACAGGAATTGCAAAATGGCTAAGCAGGCACGGCTAGAGAACAAATGTAAGGATGTAGAGGCTTATCTCACTAGGAGTAAGATAGATACTGCCTACAGGAAAATTAAAGATACCTTTGGAGAAAGGAGAACCACTTGCATGAATATCAAGAGCTTTGACGGAAATCCAGTTCTAAGCAAAGAAGGGAAAGCAGAAAGGTGGAAGGAGTACATAGAGGGTCTATACAAGGGCGATGTAATTGAGGACAATATTATGGAATTGGAAGAGGATGTAGATGAAGATGAAATAGGAGATATGATACTGAGTGAACAGTTTGACAGAGCACTGAAAGACCTGAGCTGAAACAAGGCCCCCGGAGTAGACAACATTCCATTAGAACTACTGATGGCCTTGGGAGAGCCAGTCCTGACAAAACTCTACCATCTGGTGAGCAAGATGTATGAGACGGGCGAAATACCCTCTGACTTCAAGAAGAATATAATAATTCCAATCCCAAAGAAAGCAGGTGTTGACAGATGTGTAAATTACCGAACTATCAGTTTAATAAGTCACAGCTGCAAAATACTAACGCGAATTCTTTACAGACGAATGGAAAAACTGAAAGAAGCCAACCTCGGGGAAGATCAATCTAGATTCCGTAGAAATGTTGGAACACGTGAGGCAATACTGACCCTAAGACTTATCTTAGAAGAAAGATTAAGGAAAGACAAACCTACGTTTCTAGCATTTGTAGACTTTGAGAAAGCTTTTGACAAAGTTGATTGGAATACTCTCTTTCAAATTCTGAAGGTGGCGGGGGGTAAAATACAGGGAGCGAAGGGCTATTTACAATTTGTACAGAAACCAGATGGCAGTTATAAGAGTCGAGGGGCATGAAAGGGAAGCAGAGGTTGGGAAGGGAGTGAGACAGGGTTCTAGCCTCTCCCCAATGTTGTTCAATCTGCATATTGAGCAAGCAGTAAAAGAAACAAAAGAAAAATTTGGAGTAGGTATTAAAATCCATGGAGAAGAAATAAAAACTTTAAGGTTTGCTGATGACATTGTAATTTTGTCACAGACAGCAAAGGACTTGGAAGAGCAGTTGAACGGAATGGACAGTGTCTTGAGAGGAGGATATAAGATGAACATCAACAAAAGCAAAACGAGGATAATGGAATGTAGTCGAACTAAGTCGGGTGATGCTGAGGGAATTAGATTGGGAAATGAGACACTTAAAGTAGTAAAGGAGTTTTGCTATTTTGGGAGTAAAATAACTGATGATGGTCGAAGTAGAGAGGATATCAAATGTAGACTGGCAATGGCAAGGAAAGCGTTTCTGTTGTTGTTGTTGTTGTGGTCTTTAGTCCTGAGACTGGTTTGATGCAGCTCTCAGTAAAGCTGCATGTTTCTGAAGAAGAAAAATTTGTTATCATCGAGTATAGATTTAAATGTCAGGAAGTCGTTTCTGAAAGTATTTGTATGGAATGTAGCCATGTATGGGAGTGAAACGTGGACGATAAATAGTTTAGACAAGAAGAGAATAGAAGCTTTCGAAATGTGGTGCTGCAGAAGAATGCTGAAGATTAGATGGGTAGATCACATAACTAATGAGGAGGTATTGAATAGAATTGGGGAGAAGAGGAGCTTGTGGCACAACTTGACTAGAAGAAGGGATCGGTTGGTAGGACATGTTCTGAGACATCGAGGGATCACCAACTTAGTATGGGAGGGCAGCGTGGAGGGTAAAAATCGTAGAGGGAGACCAAGAGATGAATACACTAAGCAGATTCAGAAGGATGTAGGTTGCAGTAGGTACTGGGAGATGAAGAAGCTTGCACAGGATAGAGTAGCATGGAGAGCTGCATCAAACCGGTCTCAGGACTGAAGACCACAACAACAACAACAACCAGCAATATACAAAAAGAATGTGCTGTTCCACTAAAAGTGACTGTGTTGTTCTCATAGTGGGATCAAATGATGTTTACTGCAACGAGGTCAGTGCATTTATAAGAAATCTGCTCGTTATCTTGCAGTTGCTATCGACTACAAATGTGATAGTAGCGAATTTACCTCTGAGATTTGATCTGGTGGACTGGTCTCATGTAAATAGTGAAATTCAATGAACAAATCATAAATTACAACATTTCTGCTCCAAGTTTAAAAATGTAAGACTTCTTGATGTCAACAGCTACGAAAACACTAGTTTCACAACGCATGGTCAACATTTAAATCCATCTGATAAAAACAGACTTGCATCAGACATAAACAAAGCTGTTGATGTAATAATTCATGAAAACAAATGGGCTATCACCCTAAATCCCAACACGCAGGGAAACTAGTGGAAAGGGCCAACTCCAACCGGATTTGGCCCAATATGAACAATCCAGAACAGCAGGAAATTCAAAGTGACAAACTAAAAGTACCATTAAGGCTCATGCACTTAAATGTACAATATGAATTAATAGAGGGAAACATTCCACATGGGAAAAATATATCTAAAAACAAAGATGATGTGACTTACCAAACGAAAGCGCTGGCACGTCGATAGACACACAAACAAACACAAACATACACACAAAATTCAAGCTTTCGCAACAAACTGTTGCCTCATCAGGAAAGAGGGAAGGAGAGGGAAAGACGAAAGGAAGTGGGTTTTAAGGGAGAGGGTAAGGATTCATTCCAATCCCGGGAGCGGAAAAACTTACCTTAGGGGGAAAAAAGGACGAGTATACACTCGCACACACACACATATCCATCCACACATATACAGACACAAGCAGACATGTGTCTGTATACACATATGCATGACTTAGCACAGCCAGAATTGTTACACAAATGTCTACACAGAAAGACGCAGAATCCTAATGAGAGCGTAAACAATTTGATTTGGAAAGTGATTCTTAAACGGATGTTTGTAAGCATAAAAACTTTGCACTTTGGCATTTATGATGCAATAGCAACCTACAACCGAGGGAACAGTGTGAAGTGTGAAGTTCTGAAGGCATTAGACTTTACAGCTGGGATGAACACTGTACGAGCACTAAGAAATATTGACAGAGAAAGGATAAGAGGAGCAGATAGAAGAGAAAGGCATATGAAGTATGATGGAACAACAGGCCAGAAAAAAAGACAGAAGAGGAAGCTTTTGGAGGATGAAGAAGAAGACCCTGATAATCCATCCTATAGTGCAGAAATGTATTGAGAAACTTTGATAGCCATTTCCCATAAATTAGAATTTTTCGAATATAAGGAACATTTTCTCAAAATCCACTCAAGCTAGAGAGATGAAATTTTTATACAGCACTCCTAGTGGTCAAACTTACATTGTAACACAGCCATTTGTCAATATGTTCAGTAGTTTCATTTCAGTTTAATTATAAAGCAATTATTTGTAAAAAAAATTTGGGTCATTAATAAAAAAAAAAAATAATTGGAAGGAAACTAGAAAAGATACTCCAAAATCCATCTGTCATAACTGCAATACTAAACCACTCTATATGTAAAAACAAATTCAAATTTTTCTATTTGGTAGCTTATTCATAAATGTTCCTCAAACTTAGTGATTTTAACACGGGCAGCATAGGCACCTCCGGCTCCCCTTAAACTGTTCTTTATATATGTCATCTATCCTTGCAGCTTTCTCATTTTTCGTCTTTATTAGACTGTCATCAACATTTTTTAAAGAAAATGGGGCAATGTTGGCTTGGTTCCTGCTTTTGTGCAGTATGATCAGCCCCAATTGAACAGCTCTGTCAGAAGTGTCAATATGGCTGCTTCGGGCGGCTACTTTGTCAGGCGAGGGTTTGGTTCCTGTTGATGGTATTGGTAGATGAGATTTCACACAACATGGCCTGCATCTCAATATTAAAGGGAAGGGTAAACTGGCTGTGATGATAGCAAAATCTGTAAAGGGGAGGGGGCTTTGAAACTCAAGGGAGTACTTTTTTAGGCTAAGATCAGTGTCCAGTCATTGATTGCAATTAAGCTTAACGAGAACTTCAGACAGGCAGGTACTAGAGAAGTTAAAAAATCACAAGATTCTCATAACAGTACAGTCAAAAATAATGTTAGTATGTCACAAGGTTCACCTAAAAGCTCAGTGAAAAATAATGTTAGTATATTGCATCAGAATATCAGGGGATTAAAATACAAAATAGATGGGCTTCTTGTTTGTTTAGAAGATTTAGAAACTGAGGGTAGAATAGACATACTATGCTTGTCTGAACATCACATAGTCACAGGTATGGAAATGGTAAATGTAGGTGGATATAAGCTTTCAGCATATGTAAGTAGAGACACTAGAGAGGAGGAGTTGCCATATATGTTAAAATATGTCATAGTGTGAAAAATTTGGAAACTAAGAAATTTTGCGTAGAGCAACATCTAAAGCGTGTGCACATGAGCTTAAACTAAATAATGGCTCTTTTACAATTGTAGCTGTGTATAGGTCCCATTCGGAAATTTTCAACTATTTTGAGAAACTTGGGTTCTTTGTTGTGCTATCTGTTAGACAGAGGAAAGCAAATTATTGAATGTGACAATTTCAGTGTAGATTTTCTGAAAGATTCTGATAGGAAACTTGACCTTGAAGTATTACTTTGTTCTTTCAATTTGACATCAGTTATTGATTTTCCTACACAGGTGGTACAGGAAAGCAGCACACTGATAGATAATGTTTTTATAGACCAAGATAAATTTAATCAAATAAAAACTTTTCCTGTTAAGAATGGTCTGTCTGATCATGATGCACAGCTAGTTACAGTATATGATATAGCTCCATACAGTAATGCAAAGCAGTCCTCCAAAATAGTGCATTCAATTAATGATTTAACAATTCAAAATTTTAGGGAAAGCTTACAGCAGTTAGACTGGGATGAGGTGTACAGCGAACATGAGGCAAATTTAACCATTTCATGATACCTTTGTGAGTATATTTGAAAACAGTTTCCCTAATAAAACAGTGAAATATAATTGTAAGAAACCATGTAAAAAGCCATGGCTTACTAAAGGGATAAAAATAACTTGTAAACAGAAAAGGAAAATGGATCTTATAGTTAGGAGGAGTAATGACCCCGAAACAGTGAAACATTATAAAAACTACTACACTGTATTAAGAAAAGTTATTAAAAGTCCAGAAGTATGTGCATTTTGTCTGGGATTAGCACATTTGATAATAAAATTAAAACAATTTGGAATATTGTTAAAAGGGGAACAAGATAACCGTGAGCACAGGATGACTTCATTTCTATCAAACACAATGAAAAGTTTGTTAACAAGAGGTCAGAAGTAGAAAACATTTTTAATAACCACTTTTTAAGTGCTGTAGAGAAAATAGGATCCAGCTATTTTTTAGAAAATGCAAGGCATTGTATGGAAGAGGCAGTACTTATGCAGTTTGATAAAACTGAAATTCAACCCTCCCCTCCTATTGAAGTTAGGAAAATAATAAATTCACTCAAAAGTAAAAGCTCACATGGAATTGATGGCATTTTCAACAGAGCATTAAAAGCTTGTTCTCAAGAAATAAGTAGGATTCTCAGCCACATACACTACTGGTCATTGAAATTGCTACACCATATAGATGACGTATTACAGAGGCAAAATTTAACCAACAGGAAGAAGATGCTGTGATATGCAAATTATTAGCTTTTCAGAGCATTCACACAAGGTTGGTGCCAGTGGCGACACCTACAACATGCTGACATGAGGAAAGTTTCCAACTAATTTCTCAATCACAAACAGCAGTTGACCGGCGTTGCCTGGTGAAACGTTATTATGATGCCTCATGTAAGGAGGGGAAATGCGTACCATCATGTTTTCGACTTTGATAAAGGTTGGATTGTAGCCTATAGTGATTGCAGTTTATCATATTGCGACATTGCTGCTCGCGTTGCTCGAGATCCAATGACTGTTAGCAGAACACAGAATCGGTGGGTTCAGAAGGATAATACGGAATGCCGTGCTGGATCCCAACGGCCTCGTATCACTAGCAGTCAAGATAGCAGGCATCTTATCCACATGGCTGTAATGGATCATGCAGCCACGTTTTGATCCCTGAGTCAATAGATGGGGACATTTGCAAGACACCAACCATCTGCACGAACAGTTCGACGACGTTTGCAACAACATGGACTATCAGCTCAGAGACCATGTCTGCGGTTACCCTTGACCTGCATCACAGACAGGAGCACCTGCGATGGTGTACTCAACGATGAACCTGGGTGCACAAATGGCAAAACGTCATTTTTTCAGATGAATCCAGGTTCTGTTTACAGCACCATAATGGTCGCATCTGCATTTGGCGACATCGTGGTGAACATTGGAAGCATGTATTCATCTTCACTATACTGGTGTATCACCCAGCGTGATGGTATGGGGTGCCATTGGTTACACGTCTCAGTCACCTCATGTTCACATTGACGGCACTTTGAACAGTGGATGTTACATTTCAGATGTGTTACGACCCATGGCTTTACTGTTCATTCAATCCCTGTGAAACCCTACATTTCAGCAGGATAATGCACGAATGCATGTTGCAGGTCCTGTACAGGCCTTTCTGGGTACAGAAAATGTTCGACTGCTGCCCTGGCCAGCACATTCTCCAGATCTCTCACCAATTGAAAACGTCTGGTCAATGGTGGCCGAGCAACTGGCTCGTCACAATACGCCAGTCACTACTCTTGATGAACTGTGGTATCATGTTGAAGCTGCATGGGCAGCTGTACCTGTACACGCCATCCAAGCTCTGCTTGACTGAATGCCCAGATATATCAAGGCCGTTATTATGGCCAGAGGTGTTCTGGGTACTGATATCTCAGGATCTATGCACCCAAGTTGTGTGAAAATGTAATCACTTGTCAATTCTAGTATAATATATTTGTCCAATGAATACCCATTTATCATCTGCATTTCTTCTTGGTGTAGCAATTTTAATGGCCAGTACCGTATGTAGTACCTCATTGAAACAGGGCATTTTTCCAGACAGACTGAAATACGCTATTGTTAAACCATTGCATAAAAAGGGGGATAGGTCTGATGCTAACAACTACTGCCCAATCTCACTTCTGGCAGCTTCATCCAAAATTCTTGAAAAAGTAATGTATTGAAGAGTAGCATCACATACTTGTAAAAATGAAGTACTAACAAAATGTCAATTTGGTTTTTAGAAAGGCTTTTCAACAAAAAATGCTATATATGCTTTCACTGATCAAATATTGAATGCATTGTATAGCTGAACATTACCCATTGGGATATTTTGTGACCTCTCAAAGGCTTTTGATTGTGTGAATCATGAAATTCTTCTAGATAAGCTTACATATTGTGGTATGGGTGGGACAGTGCACAAATGGTTTAATTCATACTTAACTGGAAGATTGCAGAAGGTTGAAACCAATAGTACAGTCTGCAAAAATCAGCAGAGTCCTCTAACAAGGGAGGTATCAAGAATGGTATCCCACAGGGTTCATTCTTGGGTCCCTTATTGTTGTTAATATATATTTAACAACTTGCCACTCTAATTTCATGAAGATGCAAAGCTATTTCTTTTTGCTGATGATACGAGTTTAGTAATCACACCCAACAAACAAGAATCAGCTGAGGAAATTGTAAATAATGTCTTTCAGAATATTATTAAGTGGTTCTCTGCAAATGGACTCTCACTAAATTTTGAGAAAACACAGTTTATACAATTCTGTACAGAAAATGGTGTAACACAATCGATAAATATAGACTATGAACAGAAGTCTGTTGCTAAAGCAGAATACTCAAAATTTCTGGGTGTGTGCTTTGATGAGAAATTGAATTGGAAGTAATGCATCAATGATCTGCTGAAACGGTTAGGTTCAGCTACTTATGCTATTAGGGTTATTGCAAATTTTGGTGGTAAACATATCAGTAAATTAGCCTACTATGCCTATTTTCATTCACTGCTTTCCTATGGCATCATATTTTGGGGCAATTCGTCATTAACAGAGAAAGTATTCATTGCACAAAAGTGTGTAATCAGAATAATAGCTGGAGCCCACGCCAGATTATCTTGCAGACATTTATTTAAGGAACTTGGATATTCACAGCAACTTCACAATACATATATTCTCTTGTGAAATATGTCATTAATAATCCATCCCAATCCAAAAATAACAGCAAAGTGCATAGCTACAACACTATAAGAAAGGATGATCTTCACTGTTGTTGTTGTTGTTGTTGTTGTTGTAGTCCTCAGTCCTGAGACTGGTTTGATGCAGCTCTCCATGCTACTCTATCCTGTGCAAGCCTCTTCATCTCCCAGTACCTACTGCAGCCTACATCCTTCTAAATCTACTTAGTGTATTCATCTCTTGGTCTCCCTCTACGATTTTTACCCTCCACTCTGCCCTCCAATACTAAATTTGTGATCCCTTGATGCCTCAGAAGATGTCCTACCAACTGATCCCGCTTTCTAGTCAAGTTGTGCCACAAACTTCTCTTCTCCCCAATTCTATTCAGTACCTCCTCATTAGTTATGTGAGCTACCCATTTAATCTTCAGCATTCCTCTGTAGCACAACATTTCGAAAGCTTCTATTCTCTTCTTGTCTAAACTATTTATCATCCATGTTTCACTTCCATACATGCCACACTCCATACAAATACTTTCAGAAATGACTTTCTGACACTTAAATCTATTCTCGATGTTAACAAATTTCTCTTCTTCAGAAACACTTTCCTTGCCATTGCCAGTCTACATTTTATATCCTCTCTACTTCGACCATCAGCAGTTATTTTGCTCCCCAAATAGCAAAACTCCTTTTCTACTTTAAGAGTCTCATTTCCTAATCTAATTCCCTCATCATCACACGAGTTAATTCAACTACATTCCATTATCCTCGTTTTGCTTTTGTTGATGATCATCTTATATCCTCCTTTCAAGACACTGTCCATTCCATTCAACTGCTCTTCCAAGTCCTTTGCTGTCTCTGACAGAATTACAATGTCACCAGCGAACCTCAAAGTTTTTATTTCTTCTCCATGGATTTTAATACCTACTCTGATTTTTTTCTTTTGTTTCCTTTACTGCTTGCTCAATATACAGCTTGAATAACATCGGGGAGAGGCTACAACCATGTCTCACTCCCTCCCAACCACTGCTTCCCTTTCATGTCCCTCAACTCTTATAATTGCCTTCTGGTTTCTGAACAAATTGTAAATAGCACTTCGCTCCCTGTATTTTACCCCTACCACCTTCAGAATTTGAAAGACAGTATTCCAGTCAATATTGTCAAAAGCTTTCTCTAAGTCTACAATTGCTAGAAGCGTAGGTTTGCCTTTTCTTAATCTAGCTTCTAAGATAAGCCGTAGGGTCATTATTGCCTCACATGTTCCTACATTTCTATGGAATCCAAACTGATCTACCCCGAGGTCAGCTTCTACCAGTTTTTCTATTCGTCTGTAAAGAATACGCGTTAGTATTTTGCAGCTGTGACTTATTAACTGATAGTTCGGTAATTTTCACATCTGTCAACACCTGCTTTCTTTGGAATTGGAATTATTATATTCTTCTTGAAGTCTGAGGGTATTTCGCCTGTCTCATACATTTTGCTCACCAGATGGTACAGCTTTGTCAGGACTGGCTCTCACAAGGCTGTCAGTAGTTCCAATGGAATGTTGTCTACTCCCGGGGCCTTGTTTCGACTTAGGTCTTTCAGTGCTCTGTCAAACTCGTCACGCAGTATCATATCTCCCATTTCATCTTCATCTACATCCTCTTCCATTTCCATAATATTGTCCCTTGTATAGACCCTCTATATACTCCTTCCACCTTTCTGCTTTCCCCTCTTTGCTTAGAACTTTGTTTCCATCTGAGCTCTTGATATTCATACAAGTTGTTCTCTTTTCTCCAAAGGTCTCTTTAATTTTCCTGTAGGCAGTATCTATCTTACCCTTAGTGAGATAAGCCTCTACATCCTTACATTTGTCCTCTAGCCATCCCTGCTTAGCCATTTTGCACTTCCTGTCGATCTCATTTTTGAGACGTTTGTATTCCTTTTTGCCTGCTTCATTTTCTGCATTTTTATATTTTCCCCTTTCATAAATTAAATTCAATATTTCTTCTCTTACCCAAGGATTTCTACTAGCCCTCGACTTTCTACCTACTTGATCCTCTGCTGCCTTCACTACTTCATCCATCAGAGCTACCCATTCTTCTTCTAATGTATGTCTTTCCCCCATTCCTGTCAATTGTTCCCTTATGCTCTCCCTGAAACTCTGTACAACCTCTGGTTCTGTCAGTTTATCCAGGTCCCATCTCCTTAGATTCCCACCTTTTTGCAGTTTCTTCAGTTTTAATCTACAGTTCATAAGCAACAGATTGTGGTCAGAGTCCACATCTGCCCCTGGAAATGTCTTACAATTTAAAACCTGGTTCCTACATCTCTGTCTTACCATTTTATAATCTACCTGAAACCTGTCAGTATCTCCAGGCTTTTTCCATGTATACAACCTTCTTTTATAATTCTTGAACCAAGTGTTAGCTATGATTAAGTGCAAAATTCTACCATGCGGCTTCCTCTTTCATTTCTTACCCCCAATCATTATTCACCTACTACGTTTCCTTCTCTTCCTTTTCCTACTATCGAATTCCAGTCACCCATGACTATTAAATTTTCGTCTCCCTTCACTATCTGAAGAATTTCTTTTGTCTCATCATACATTTCTTCAATTTCTTCATCATCTGCAGAGCTAGTTGGCACATTAACTTGTACTACTGTTGTAGGCATGGGCGTCATGTCTACTTGGCCACAATAAGGCGTTCACTATGCTGCTTGTAGTAACTTACCCGCACTCCTATTTTTTTATTCATTATTACACCTACTCCTGCATTACCCCTATTTGACTTTGTATTTATAACCCTGTATTCGCCTGACCAAAAGTCTTGTTCCACCTGCCACCGAACTTCACTAATTCCCACTATGTATAACTTTAACCTATCCATTTCCCTTTTTAAATTTTCTAACCTACTTGCTCGATTAAGGGATCTGACATTCCATGCTCCGATCTGTAGAACGCCAGTTTTCTGTCTCCTGATAACGACGTTCTCCTGAGTAGTCCCCGCCCGGAGATCCGAATGGGGGGCTATTTTACCTCCGGGATATTTTACCCAAGAGGACGCCATCATCATTTATCCATACAGTAAAGCTGCATGCCCTCGGGAAAATTTACGGCCGTAGTTTCCCCTTGCTTTCAGCCGTTCACAGTACCACAACAGCAAGGCCGTATTGGTTATGTTACAAGGCCAGATCAGTCAATCATCCAGACTGTTGCCCCTGCAACTACTGAAAAGGCTGCTGCCCCTCTTCAGGAACCACACATTTGTCTGGCCTCTCAACAGATACCCTTCCATTGTGGTTGCACCTATGGTACAGCTATCTGTATTGCTGACGCACGCAAGCCTCCCCACCAACGGCAAGGTGTATGGTTCTTCACTATTCTGTATTAAATCTCACTTTGGCACAGAAAGGGATGAATTATGCTGCCACAAAAATCTTTGGTCATTTGCCAAACGGTATTAAAATTCTGACAGATAGCCAAGCAACATTTAAAAGAAAATTAAAAGAATTTCTAAATGACAACTCCTTCTACTCAATAGATTAATTCTTAGGTATGAAGTAGCAACTGGAAAAAATTAATTAATTATTTTGTGTAAAGAAAACGTATGTTAAAGTGACATGTTCCACACCATTACAAAATGTCATATTAATGATCTATGGAACAAAGATTAATGTATGTATGTATGTATGTAAGCATGGAATAAATCTGTTTCAGTTTGAAGTGTTCTTGTTATCTTTGGTCTTGGCAACTTTTCTTTGGTCTTTCAATTTAAAAAAAGTTGATGACAGATTTTGTTTGTGGTTATTTCACTCTTAATTGCAGCAGGTTTCCTTTCCCTAATTAATTTCTTGATCAAGTTCCACGCAAGATTGGTACTAAGTGTCATATCCATTTTCTCAAGTACCTCAATCCATTTCTTTGGTCTCACCTTACTCATGGCTTGCATTAAAGTTTTTCTGTATCATTAGTGAAAGGGTTCTCATACAGCTCACAGTACTTCTGAATTGCTGACATAACATAATTTGTGATTAAAGGTAAGTATGTTTGTCTACATTTCATGGGTGTGTGTGTTTAGCAAGATACAGTTCTCAGTATGTCCACAAAAGTAATACTTTTTTCTGTGTGTGTGTGTGTGTGTGTGTGTGTGTGTGTGTGTGTGTGTGTGTGTGTGTGTGTGTGTGTAAGTGGGGGGAGATGATGTATCTATGTGTCAACATCTTATGCATAGCCTATCATATTAGTTTTTTCAGGGTAGAATTGTCTTCTGTAGGGGATGTATGTTATTTTCAGAGCAGTAAAAATGTGGAGACCATTGGTATGGCATTGGCTGCAAACTGTGTACAGCAGTATCAAGTCTCAGGACTGATGAAACTCAGATCAGTGTTGTGCCTCTTCTTCTGTAATCTGTTGTTAAAAGAGTATGGTAACTAAGCATCATGAACCAGCATTAAGCTATTTCCTTCTGTCCATTCTTCAACATTAACTTCCATCAATGTCATAGTTTAATAGCCTCAGTATGTGCTTGTCCTGATTTTTGTTTATTGGTGTTGCTATTGTGTACTTTAGTCTTTCAGGAAATATGCCTTGACTCATTAACTAATTACGAAGGTAATTCAATGATGGCCCTATCAAGTCAGCAAAAGATTTTAATACTTTGTCTGAAATACCATCAGAGCCAGAAGAGGAAATACTTTTTGGTGACCTAATGATTTTTGTGGTCTCTCTAATAGATGAGCTGGTCCTAGAGTACACATAGTCTGTCTAAGTAAGTTTATTGGACCTGCTTTTGAGGACCATTTTTGTCCAATTTTTTTCAGCTGATGTTAAGGATGAATTCATTGAATTTAGTAGCCACTTACTTGAATTTAATATCATCCGATTCACTGCTACTGCCATACGGGAGTTAAATACTAAGTTTATTCATTTAATCTAGTGGTTGTCAAACTGCGGCCTGCAGTTCTTAGCCTTAGTTTATAATAATACTAGCTGCCCCTGGCCATGCGTTGCTGTGACTCGTTCTGGTTAAATGGCTATAATTCTAATCTCCCCCTCCTCCCTCCCCTCCCCCCCCCCCCTGTCTCTGTCCATCTCCTGCTCACCCCTTCCCCCCCAAACTTTGTCCATCTGCCTCCCTTCCCTCTCTCTCTGTCCATCACCTCGTCCCATCTCTCTCTGTTCATCTCCTCCTCTCCCCTCTCTCTCCCCCTCACTCTGTCCACCTTCTCCTCCCCCCCCCCTCTCTCCCTCTCACTCTATCCATCACCTCCTCCTTTCTCTGACTATCTTCTCATTCCCCCTCCCTCTCCATCTACTAATTTCTGCTTTCTATGTCCATTTTCTCCCACCCCTCTGTTCATCTCTTCTTTCGCCCTCTCTTTCATCTTGAGTCTTGTTCATTGTTACTGAAAATTCAGATTCTGTAGTTGTATTCTAATGATAAGTAGATAAGCCACAAATATAACTTTTCTGTTTGATAACAACATTTCTCTATTTTGTTTTTATGTATCACATATTTATTTATATATTTTAAAAATAGGTACATAGAAACATCCATATGTTTGAATCAATATTGTGTCAAAATTTTGAAGCAGTCAGTGAAGAATATTGAAAGATTTAGGTTTTGAACAAACGAACATTTACATTTTTATTTATAAAGATGCAGCCAAATCCAGAGACATCAACTAGCATTAAGATACAGATAGCAGTACCGTAGGTGCAACCACAATAGATGGCTATCTGTTGAGAGGCCAGACAAGCGTATGGTTCCTGAAGAGGGGCAGCAGCCTTTTCAGTAGTTGCAGGGGCAACAGTCTGGATGATTGACTGATCTGGCCTTGTAACACTAACCAAAACGGCCTTGCTGCGCTGGTACTGTGAACGGCTGAAAGCAAGGGGAAACTACAGCCGTAATTTTATCCCGAGGGCATGCAGCTTTACTGTATGGATAAATGATGATGGCGTCCTCTCCTCTTGGGTAAAATAGTCCCCCATTTGGATCTCCGGGCGGGGGCTACTCAGGAGGACGTCGTTATCAGGAGAAAGAAAACTGGCATTCTACAGATCGGAGCGTGGAATGTCAGATCCCTTAATCGGGCAAGTAGGTTAGAAAATTAAAAAGGGAAATGGATAGGTTAAAGTTGGATATAGTGGGAATTAGTGAAGTTCGGTGGCAGGAGGAACAAGACTTTTGGTCAGGTAAATACAGGGTTATAAATACAAAATTAAATAGGGGTAATGCAGGAGTTGGTTTAATAACGAATAAAGCAATAGGAATGCGGATAAGCTACTACAAACAGCACAGCGAACGCATTGTTGTGACCAAGATAGACATGAAGCCCACGCCTACGACAGTAGTACAAGTCTATAAGCCTACTAGCACTGCAGATGACGAAGAAATTGAAGAAATTTATGATGAGATAAAAGAAATTCTTCAGATAGTGAAGGGAGACGAAAATTTTATAGTCATGGGTGACTGGAATTCAATAGTAGGAAAAGGAAGAGAAGGAAACGTAGTAGGTGAATATGGATTGGGGTTAAGAAATGAAAGAGGAAGTCGCCTGGTGGAATTTTGCACAGAGCACAACTTAACCAAAGCTAACACTTGGTTCAAGAATCATAAAAGAGGTTGTATACATGGAAGAAGCCTGGAGATACTGACAGGTTACAGATAGATTATATAATGGTAAGAAAGAGATTTAGGAACCAGGTTTTAAACTGTAAGACATTTCCAGGGGCAGATGTGGACTTTGTCCACAATCTATTGGTTATGAACTGTAGATTAAAACTGAAGAAACTACAAAAAGGTGGGAATCTAAGAAGATGGGACCTGGATAAACTGACTAAACCAGAGGTTGTACAGAGTTTCAGGGAGAGCATAAGGGAACAATTGACAGTAATGGAGGAAAGAAATACAGTAGAAGAGGAATGGGTAGTTTTGAGGGATGAAATAGTGAAGGCAGCAGAGGATCAAGTAGGTAGAAAGTCGAGGGCTAGTAGAAATCTTTGGGTAACAGAAGAAATATTGAATTTAATTTATGAAAGGGGAAAATATAAAAATGCAGAAAATGAAGCAGGCAAAAAGGAATACAAACGTCTCAAAAATGAGATCGACAGGAAGTGCAAAATGGCTAAGCAAGGATGGCTAGAGGACAAATGTAAGGATGTAGAGGCTTATCTCACTAGGGGTAAGATAGATACTGCCTACAGGAAAATTAAAGAGACCTTTGGAGAAAAGAGAACCACTTGTATGAATATCAAGAGCTCAGATGGAAACCCAGTTCTAAGCAAAGAAGGGAAAGCAGAAAGGTGGAAGGAGTATATAGAGGGTCTATACAAAGGCGATGTAATTGAGGACAATATTATGGAAATGGAAGAGGATGTAGATGAAGACAAAATGGGAGATATCATACTGTGTGAAGAGTTTGATAGAGCACTGAAAGACCTGAGTCGAAACAAGGCCCCGGGAGTAGACAACATTCCACTAGAACTACTGACAGCCTTGGGAGAGCCAGTCCTGACAAAACTGTACCATCTGGTGAGCAAAATGTATGAGACAGGCGAAATACCCTCAGACTTCAAGAAGAATATAATAATTCCAATCCCAAAGAAAGCAGGTGTTGACAGATTTGAAAATTACCGAACTATCAGTTAAATAAGTCACGACTGCAAAATACTAACGCGTATTCTTTACAGACGAATACAAAAACTGGTAGAAGCCGACCTCGGGGAAGATCAGTTTGGATTCCGTAGAAATGTTGGAACACGTGAGGCAATACTGACCATATGACTTATCTTAGAAGAAAGATTAAGGAAAGACAAACCTACGTTTCTAGCATTTGTAGATTTAGAGAAAGCTTTTGACAATGTTGATTGGAATACTCTGTTTCAAATTCTGAAGGTGACAGGGGTAAAATACAGGGAGCGAAAGGCTATTTATAATTTGTACAGAAAGCAGATGGCAGTCATGAGTCAAGGGATATGAAAGGGAAGCAGCGGTTGGGAAGGGAGTGAGACAGGGTTGTAGCCTATCCCTGATGTTATTGATTCTGTATATTGAGCAAGCAATAAAGGAAACAAAAGAAAAGTTTGGAGTAGGTATTAAAATCCATGGAGAAGAAATAAAAACTTTAAGGTTTGCTGATGACATTGTAATTCTGTCACAGACAGCAAAGGACTTGGAAGAGCAGTTGAACAGAATGGACAGTGTCTTGAGAGGAGGATATAAGATGAACATCAACAAAAGCAAAACGAGGATAATGGAATGTAGTCGAAGTAAGTCGGGTGATGCTGAGGGAATTAGATTAGGAAATGAGACACTTAAAGTAGTAAAGGAGGTTTGCTATTTGGGGAGCAAAATAACTGATGATGGTCGATGTAGAGAGGATATAAAATGTAGACTGGCAATGGCAAGGAAAGCGTTTCTGAAGAAGAGAAATTTGTTAACATCAAGTATAGATTTAAGTGTCAGGAAGTCATTTCTGAAAGTATTTGTATGGAGTGTAGCCATGTATGGAAGTGAAACATGGACGGTAAATAGTTTGGACAAGAAGAGAATAGAAGCTTTCAAAATGTGGTGCTACAGAAGAATGCTGAAGATTAGATGGGTAGCTCACATAACTAATGAGGAGGTACTGAATAGGATTGGGGAGAAGAGAAATTTGTGGCACAACTTGACTAGAAGAAGGGATCAGTTGGTAGGACATCTTCTGAGGCATCAAGGGATCACAAATTTAGCATTGGAGGGCAGAGTGGAGGGTAAAAATCGTAGAGGGAGACCAAGAGATGAATACACTAAGCAGATTCAGAAGAATGTGGGCTGCTGTACGTACTGGGAGATGAAGAACCTTGCACAGGATAAAGTAGCATGGAGAGTTGCATCAAACCAGTCTCAGGACTGAAGACCACAACAACAACAACAGGTGAATTTGGCTGTGAGCTAAGTAAAGTTGGCTGCTTACCTCAGGGGCAGAGGGGTAAGTAGTGCACACTCTGTAGCATTGGAGGATGTGAAATGGTGTCCTTTATTGTTTGTCTTCCAGTATGGACAACTCATGGTGAGTATGACTTGTACCAATCAGCTGCTATGATACAAATTTTGATACAGAAGTAACATGGACTCATGAACTAGCATTACAGAGATACTCATCTTCAAATGTGCTACATGTTTGTACCAAGGAATACGAAATTAAATTAAGGCTATTGTATTACAACATAATAAGTGGAAGACAAGTGATATTCAAAAAAAGTAGTAAACATTTGTGCTTCTGTCTCATATTGCATAATGCATTTAAATATATGTTCAATTACTGATTCAGTCAGTTAATCATGCACCCACACAGACAAAACACCACCACTTCATTAGGTCTATTGGGGACCTATGATACACTAACTTATATAGGTTACCAATTAATAACATCAATAGGTAGGGAGATTCAGCTGTCCCTACTGATGCCATTCTATGCAACCTGTAATGTTATATCTGGTGACGTGCAAGATTTTCATATTTTCTCTCTTGCTATGCACAGATGTTAATCCTACAGAAAAATTAATGTAGTTAAATTTTGTACTTGGTACCTTTTTGCTGGAGGCCACAGTTATTGAGTTATTCAAGACCTTCATACGCACCTCCACCCCCACACTCTTCCACACCAGTCAGGATTTCTAATATGTCGTTCATGGCACAGTCTCCCACCACTGTACAAAAATTTCTAACTACACGAATTACTCCTGATATTCCACCTTTTTTGGTCTCTATTGATTGGGCTATTGCACCACCATATTTCATTAACATTATTAATATAAATGCAACTATGAGGGTAATGGAAGAAAAACAACTGTTGTAAATGTTACACTAAAACTAATTATATCTAAATACAAAGATGATATGAATTACCAAACGAAAGCGCTGGCAGGTCGATACACACACAAACAAACACAAACACACACACAAAATTCAAGCTTTCCCAACAAATGGTTGCTTCATCAGGAGAGAGGGAAGGAGAGGGAAATACGAAAGGATGTGGGTTTTAAGGGAGAGAGTAAGGAGTCATTCCAATCCCGGGAGCAGAAAGACTTACCTTATGGGGAAAAAAGGACAGGTATACATTCGCACACACACACATGTCCATCTGCACATACACAGACACAAGCAGACATTTGTAAAGGCAGACTCTTTGCAGACTCCGCTGTGCCGTGCGTGTGATCATTGCTTGTACAGCCCTCTTGCAGTGTCCGGAGCAAGTATGGTGGGTCTGACACACCGGTGTCAATGTGTTCTTTTTTCCATTTCCAGGAGTGTATGTTGTATATGGCCTCCACTGGTTATACAGCACACATCCCATTGTAAGTCAGTTTCTTCCCAAATTCACTGTAGCATTGCAGGTCTAACTTGCTCAGTGGCAGCATAAATCCTTGCTCTATGTTCAGATAGACAAGCTGTCACAGGGGTACAAATATGATATCCTTGATGAATCCCCATAAAAAAATTTCAAGTAGTGTCAAGCTTGGGGAACATGGGGGCCATGCAATTGGCACATCATGGACAATCCACTGACCTGAAAAGCGGTCACTGAGAAAATCGCACAAGTCAGCCAGGTAGTGGGTTGGTGCACCATCTTGCATGAAGTAAACATTTTGTTCTTGGTCATCTTCATCGATCTGTGCTATCAAAAATTGTTGTAACATATCCAGGTACACTATCCCGTTGATGGTTCTCTCATGGAAAAATAAGGGGCTGTACACTTTGTTCTTGCTCAATGCACAAAAAGCGTTCAGTTCAGGGCTGTCATGAACATGTTGCAATGTTTGATGTGGATTTTCATTGCCCGAAATCCTACAGTTGTGTTTGTTAACTTTGCCACTTAAGTAACAAGTCGACTCGTCAGAAAAGATGATTTTGTCCAAGAAATGTTCATCCTCATGTAATCGATTTAACATATCTGCACAGAAGTTCCTGTGAGCAATTTTATCAGCGTCTTTTATTGCTTGTATGATAGTCCGTCCGTACGGTTGCAAACGCAGTTTCTCAAAAAACAGCAAACAGTCGTATGTGAGATTTTCAGTTCGCAAGATGCATGCTGGGTTGATTTCGTAGGGCTGTTGACAGAACGTTGTCTCATAAACTCAACATCTTCAGATGTGCTTGGATGATTTGATGATTTCCCATGTCTTACCGAATACCCTGTTTCTACAAAACATTTATGCCACTCATAAATTGTGGGGCTATTAGGAGGATCTTTAGCATACTTAGTACGGAAATTATGCTGAAGTGTTGTCACTGACTTCGATTCTTGAAACCAAAACACACTTCTAAAATGCTTAGGTCTAGTGAAGGTAGCCATCCTTAATGCAACTGAAGCAAGTGCTCCGTACAGTGCGATTTGACACTAGCGAACTATGCAAGACAAAACTTGATATAATTCCCTACAAATTGACACTGCAATCACCCTGTAGGTACTATGAAATAATTTATATGTATTTTCAAAGTTGTAAAGTCCTTTTTGAAACACCCTGTATTGGCTCTTAAGCAAAAAAGTTTGACAACCACTGATTTGAAGCCTAATAAGGCTTCAAACTGTCATCGTCTTGTTCTTCAAATTTTGTATTTTTCATGCGCAGTACATGGTTTTTGTCTTCTTGATAACATGCTGAAGGATTTTGCAGCACTGCTTGTAGTACATTTTACAGTCTTGACTAGAGATAGTCCTTTGCATTAAACAAAGCTCTCTCTTCTTAGCAAGATATTTTGGTACCGGAGGGTAATTACCTTTAGCTACGCTTTCATTGTAAATGTCCGTGACCCACTTTAAAGGTTCATCATGATGTAATCGTATTTCATGAAATAGTTTGTCATTTACTCCCATCTTTTGTAAACATCTTGACATTTTTCATCCTGTAAATTCTCTCTGAACAGTGCAAGTGAGTCAGCATTTGCAGCTCTGTGAAATTTTACTCTTTCTGTTTTAGCTAAACTTGATTGATGGGGATGCTTTATTGCCACCATTTGGCCATCATGTCTATTTCATTAAAGACAGAAACTACCTGGTTTTCCATCCAACTGTATCATTTATTTGTAAGAGTTGCACTTCATTCCACTGAACATGCATTGTGATAGCATTTTTCTGAGCCTATCTGTTGAGTGTCTTCACACAACTGTTCTGTTAAATAAGTTATTTATAAATTTGAAATGCCAAATTAAGTTAGTTAGTCTTGTCTGTAATATGTCATTCAAAGTTATATTTGTTTATTTCTTTCATTACTTGCCCATTCCCTTTTATCCAGGATATTTCTTTGGTTTTGCTCTATATCTATGTTTCCATTGCTGCCAATTTTCTCCTTCTTCTTTGTAAAGACTGCACCCTTCACAACCATAGTTTAAAACTTTTCAAATAAATACTTTTCTTTTGTATAACCAGTATGGTGTTCATTTCTTCATAAACTACTGTTATTTGTGAAGGTTTATTTGATCATTGTGATACTTTTTTACTATTCATCAGATTTCTATTTTTGTCAGTTGTATTGTACTATAGAAGTACTGGTACCAGCATTCATTTACTGACTATAGAGTTTCTTTGTATCTTACTGCTTGCTTTCACTTGGCAGTCCAATTATTTATCACCACTGTTTTGTTTTTTGTACGTACTTACCCTTAATTTATGGCAGCCCAGTCCCTCAGTCAAAATTCCAAGTATATAATTCTTTTATATATTTTGAGGTTATAAATTGCCTGTTAAATGAATGCAATGTAGGTCCTACCTATTTACTATTCATTTTTTCCCTATTGTGTGTTGTTTTTGTGGATTCTTTTATACTTTCTACAAAATAAAACAAAATAAAATAATTATGGAGACAGGGGAAAACCTTCTCATATATATCTTCTTATTCTAACCTGCTTTTTAATCCCACAAATATTTTTGTTGCACAATTTGAGGAACAACCTATTATCTCTCCAGTCTATTTAAATTTTGCTGTTTTCAGAATAGTAACATCCAGTCCCCTCTTTTAAAAGCCTGTTTCATGTGAATGAAAGTTGCACGAGTTTGCCTGTTTACCTCAGTTCATATTTCTAAAACAATTCATACACACTCTATAGCTTTTCTTATTGGTCATCTTGTAATTTTTGGTTAATATTTAAAAATCATTCTCTAAAAATTTTCAACAGAATCTTTGCAACAATAGTAATTGTTTTAGTACACCAAATAATGAAATTGCCAATGAATGATCAAATTATAGAACACTGATCTTTCTATTCTAGAATTCAAATATTCTACTAAGTAGGTAATAAGCATCAATATAAAAACAATGGTGAATTTAAGGTTTATAAATTGCGAGTTTTGAGACAATCTTGAAAAGTAGTACAGCAATCAAAAACAACCATTTCCTATTTGGCTTGTCTGTGGTATTAATTCTTATTTGTGGATTCTGAAGTATCTATAACAAGATTGAGATGAAAGACGGATCCTAAATATCTTTGGATAGGAATGAATACACAATAAATACAGTAATTAGATAATTACTATTTAGAGTTGTATATTTTACCCCATTATGTTGTGAGAGAAATAAACAGGTATGTCAGATATGCATACAGAAATACCTATTACAGTACTTAGCTGAAATGTTTCTCTTAAATGTCACCAACACAGAAACAATAAAGATTTCTTTTCCTGCTCATGAAAGATAAATAATACTTTGCGTTGTTCTCTAATTAATTATGAATGGTGTAGTAATAAGGAATGACATATGAACAATGGTTTCAAACATCCCACTTCATTATATGCTTATGTATTTAGGAAAGCAATTTTAAAATGAAATTGATTTTTTTTACAAACAAAGAAACTGGAAAAACATATTTTTACTTATATTCTGTATTTTCTCTTTGGACAGCATTTGTTGAATGCTAACATAAATAAAATCTGCAACAAAACATATTCACATGCAGGATATCACATATAAAAGACCTTAATTGTAGAAGTAGACTATTATTCTAAAAAGACACAAACATTCCTCCTGGAATTGTGTGCCTGATCAGATGCTACATGATGAAAACATAAATTATTGTTGCAAAAAATTTTATGTTTTATCATGTAAACTTATTTTGGCAACTTAGAATTCACGGCTTACTTGATATGAGAATTACTAAGATACAGGGGATTTTATTACAATTTTGATTACCTCACAATGAAATGTTAGTGTTTCGGCAATGATAATAGGAATTACAGCATCTTACTGGCATGGACCATAGTTCTCAACAAAACAAGAAGAGTAATGAATGTTCTGGTATTAATTTAAATGCATCTATAATCTACCAGGTAACTATTTATTATTATTTACACCTGACAGTCAGTACCGCACACAGATGTCTCATACTTTAGAAGAGCAATGCCCATATCTCTCACAAAATATATGTGTACAAAAAGTAACATCTGATGTCTTGTGAAACCACACAACATATTAAAACTTTAAATGATGAATAATTACACACAAATGCACAAGATACAAATCTGTCATATGAGAAAAATCTGTGTACGAGAAAAAGTATTCAAGAGATTGCAGTTTGTCATATTTATGTGTGTGTAATGTTTTAAGTAAGTACATAAATAAGGAAAAGAGAAGGAGAATAAGAAGAAGAAAATAGAAACAATCAGATAAGCAAGATAAAGTGTAGAACTTACATATTAATTTTATCCATTTACAAGCATTCAGTGAACTAGTGTTATTGATTACACACAATTAATATCCAACATTTGCACTTTAGGTAAAAGTGCTGTAGGAACATATATAATGTGACAACAGCACCATTCCTTTCTTTATGTAACAGTTTCTTTTTGCACCATACAATGATACCTGACACTGGAACAGAATCTCTAGCATCCTTCTCCATCTTTCTTTGTCATACTGCATAAAACAATCAACATGAATGACATCATACACTGAACAATAATTTCTTGAGTAAGAATAGTGTGTACTTTACAGAATGATCTAGAAAGGTGTCTTGTAAATATGAATTTCGGATCAAACTATAGATACAAATGTATGTTGTGCAAATAATCACTGAAACTAAAAAAAATGTTGGCATATTTTATGCAAAAACCTCTCTCATATTGACATATGACTGATAACTGCTTTACACACACACTGAACAATGTTATACATGTTTATCTGGAACTTAATGGCTAGTTAACGAGCATGTGCTTTGCAGAATGGACGCCCTCCTTTGGCATAGAAGCTCTCTCCCTCCAAGTTCTTCTTACAGTTCTGTAAAACAGTGAAAATGAACAAAAATAGATAATGGAAAAGATAATTTAATTTCGACTGTACTGATAAGCATAAAGTAAAGCAAATAGCTGCATATTTTCTGATTCAGCAAAAACTAAGTGAGTTGGCACAGTGGTAAAGCACTTCTCTCATATTTGGATGGACAGTGCGTGACGAAGCAAGTTCGAATATTTTTTCTTCCCCTCTTGTTTTGCCATCTGCCTACTTAAATTCGTTTTTTCACTTTCAACTAATTACCATTAACATACATGAATATAATCTACATTTTCATAAAAGAGAAATGTTGACCCTTAGTTTTAAAGAATATCACACCGGACCTAATTTCGTGCTTAGTTTTATGTATGTAATTGATTTTCTAATTTATTCTGACTATTCCTAGTTAGTATCTTTTGTTATCGGGTGAAATCAGTAATTGTTTCATAATGTAAATCCTATTGTTGATATATAAACAAACATAAGTTCTGTAATAATTGTAAACATTTGGAGGACAAAATGCTAGAAATCTTAAAGGATCTATTTGGCTCTATTCGAAATCATGTTAACAAAGCCAGCCCTTAATTAATTCCAAAGTAATTAACAGTTGTGTCAAAAGTATTGATTGTGTAACAATATTTGTTAATTTCATGATTTAAACAAATAATTCGGCGTAACTCTTGCAGTAGAAGAAACTGTTAACCAATTTTTTGGTGTATTCAGTTAATTTAATGAGTTAAGTTTTAATTGGAATTTCTGTAAATTTAACTTTGAACAGTGTGTATTTTCAGTACCAATTATTGTGATGACATATAAAGGCCTGATTTTTGGTCACAGTCAGTCAGTCCACGGCCAAGTTTCAGACAAGAAACCTGTGTTGGTTACAACAATGCTTCAAATTAACTGTGGAATAGGTGTTACATCAATAGGCCATGTGTTAAAGCAATGACAGTGACTGTTCAATTTATTTGAAGGACTGTGAACTATGTCGTTATGTTTTTACTGCTGATAGATGTTCAACAGAAAACTATTGTAGCAGTAAGTGGAGATTCACCTGCAAACTATTAATGAGGCTTATGGAAAGTTTACACAACAGTACACTGGCCATACATATATAACTGTGTATTACTGGGGGGTTGTGCAAAGTGAAAGTAAACTACGGTAAAATGCAAATGTGTACCTGTGAGCTACATCATTTACAGTAGTTGCACATCCAACCCCTACTTTTTCAGCCAGTACGTTGACACCAAAGACAACAAACGAAGAATTAAAAAGCAGGTGCAACTGCTACAAATGATTTAAGTCCTCATCTGACCATCAAAATTTGGGAATTCTTTGATTTTCCTATACTGTTTAAGCCAGTCCTGGCAAGGTGAGCATCACAAGCCATCCTCTCAAATGAGTGCTGCCCCCCCCCCCTCCCCCTCCCAACTCGAACAGTACCATCACAGCACCACTGCATCCTGCAACTCGCTTATTTGTCTGCAGTTGGGTATAGCTCATGTTGTCATTTTGGTTATTACTGTGCCTATTTTCTGTTATGGTTCTTGAGAATGTATAAAAGAATACTGAAAACTGTGTATTCAGTGCGGAATGGGGGAGTAAATATTTTTTGTACACAATCCCAATGAAAATCCCAATGTTTAATATATGAAAAACGCTCAAGTCAAAACAAATACAGTAATCTTGCCCGCTATTTCTCTTTGTTCCATGAAGCATCACATGGGCTTTACTCTTGTGACAAAAATTGCATTTTAATGAATACGTTAAAAAAAGAAATACATTAGTTGCCTGGAGCTTCAAAGATTAACAAAAGTTAAACGGCAACTTATGTAGTATGCTTACAGCTAGCAAAAGATCAAAAATGCTTCAATGATGGTGTACTTGTGGTAAAATGTGCAACAGAAATGACAAAAGCATTTGGTTAAATGATGCCAAGGAATGTTTTAAAAAAGCTGCTTTGCATGCAACACTGTAAAAAGTGTAATCCTTTATATGGATCACAACATAAAAAAGAAACCAAATAATTTAATTGCAAACTGCCCATGTTATTAATTTTGTATGGACGAGAGTAGGCTACCGATTTGACAGCATTTCAAATGGTTCAAATGGCTCTGAGCGCTATGGGACTTAACATCTGTGGTCATCAGTCCCCTAGAGCTTAGAACTACTTAAACCTAACTAACCTAAGGACATCACACACATCCATGCCCGAGGCAGGATTCAAACCTGCGACCGTAGCAGTCGCGCGGTTCCGGACTTAGCGCCTCGAACCGCTAGACCACCGCGGCCGGCGACAGCATTTCACTTAACTTTTCTGTACACAAAGAGTTACATTAGTTTTGTTATTTGAATCAACAGGTCTGCATATTTTTAATGCCATTAAAAAGTGCTCTAACTGAACTGGTGGTTTTAAAAAATGCACTATAATTTGTAGTGATGGTGCACCACTTATTGTTGGGAGCAAAAATGGCTTTGTTGGTCAGTTAAGGAAAAACTGAATAAATTGTTTAACTTTTCACCGTATTAGTCATCAGTAAGCACTATGTGGGTAAGTGTCAGAATTCTGTCCAGTATGAAAGATGTAATACAAATTACATATATAATAATTTGAATAAATTAATCACTAGCTCATCACAGCTTTAAACAGTTTTTGGAAGAAGTTGATTCAGAATATGGAGAAATACTTCTTCAATCTGAAATTAATTTGCTGACTGCAGAAAATTATTAAGACTGTTTCGTTTTCTTCCCCCCCCCCCCCCCCCCCCCTCCCTCCCCTCCCTCCCCCTCTACTCTACTTGGAGAAGAACTTTCGGTCATTTTCCGAACTGCTATGAATTGGATTGTACACTCACATTCAAGCAGATATTTGAAATTAATTTTATTCTTTTTGGGTAGGTGGCCAAAAACTTTTATGGCTAAATATCTCATTAATTTCTGTGCAACAGTATGGCCGAGTGACAGATGGTGTAAATTATTTTTCCTTTTAGTATTATATGAAGTGTGATCAAAAAGTGGCAGGAATATTTTTTAATTTTGCAGGCTTCATAATCCTATTTTCAAAACTTTCTGGTACACATTTTCCTGATGTAGTTTTGCATTTTCAGCTTTCTTGAATATTTAGTTTATTGTTGTCAGTCGAAAATGTATACATGTTTTCAAGCACTTGGTGAAATTTTCCTGTTGAAAAAGATGGATCAAATAATTTCCACTAAATTTTGCTTCAAAAATGGAATAAAGTGCAACACCACATTCAAAATGTTGACTGTGGCATTTGGTGACTCTGCTATGAGTAAAATAAGAGTTTACGAGTGGTATAAATGTTTCAAAGAGGGTCAAGAAAATGTTGAAGATGACAACTGCCCTCAGCACCCAAGCACATCAATTACTGATGACAATATGGAAGAAGTAAAGAAAATGGTTCTGGAAAATTGCCAGATCACCATCAGGGAGCTTTCTGAGTTTGCTCTAGGTATGATGTCGGAACCAAGGCCCAGCCGTCCCATTGTAAATTGCCTGAAGAGCCAAGATGAAAAAAAATTTGGCAAGTTTGATCACCTGTGAAGGTTCTTCTCACTGTTTTCTCTGATTACAGTGGGATATTGTTTCACAAGTTCCTGTCTTATTGTTGTATGGTTGATAAGGTTTACTACCTGGAAGTTATGTGCCATTTTCATCACGCAATCTGAAGAAAATGACCAAAATTGTGGCATAACCATTTGTGGAAATTGCATCACGTTAATGCTCCCGCTCACACTTCAATGCTTGTTTGTGAAATTTTGGCAAAAAACAAAACCATTTTGTTTCCCCAACCACCGTATTCACTGGACGTCGCCCTCTGTGACTTATTTCTATTCCTGAGGCAGAAGAGCACCATGAAATGATATCGTTTCGCCAGCATTGATGATTAAAAACAGGATCACTGAAGGAGCTGAACCCCATAACAATAAGTGAGTTCCAGAAGTGCATTGGAAAAAGTGCTGGCACAGGTGTATTGTATCTGAGGGGGATTACTTTGAAGGGGAGAAAGTTGATATTGATGAATAAATAAAAATACTTGAAGAAAAACAAAAATTCCCATTGCTTTTTGATCGCACTTTGTTTATATTACTGTTACTTTTGTTGTCAAACTGTGGAATTGGATCTTCGAGCTTGGAGTGTGGATCAGTGGAACTGTGTCACCCGGTTGGATGAATCTCATTTCTTGTTACACCAGATTGATAGTCACACCCAGATATGTCATAATGCAGGTGAATGACTGCTCAAAGCGTATACCGTACCATGCTATGAACACAGGCTGGTGGGGTCAGTATCATGCTATGGGGGGCATTCTCCCATGAGCTACAATAATAACTGGAGGCACCTTGATAACCGTGGTGCAAGTGAACATTATTGCTTACCGCCTGCTCCTTATCTATATCTGACTCTACATCCACACTCTGCAAACCACTGTGAAGTACATGGCAGAGAGTACTTCCTATGTACCAGTTATTATAGCTTCTTTCTGCTTTATTCATGTATGGGGTGTGAGAAGGATGTGCATGCTGTAATTAGCCAGACACTGCCATCCAAATGGGAGTACTACATAGGTAATTGTAGAGTATTCCTAGATTCATCATTTAAAGTTGGTTCTTGAAACTTTCTAAGTATGCTTTCTTGGGATAGTTTGTGTCTGTCTTGAAGCATCTGCTAGTTCTGTTTCTTCAGCATTTCCATGACACTACCCCATGGATCAAGCAAACTACGAACACCCATGTGACTCTTCTCTGTATATGTTCAACATCTCATGTTAGTCCTATTTGGCACGGAACCTACACACATGAGCAACGGTGTATGTATAGTCAAAATGAAGAAATTTCTATCAGGAGTGTGCTTCTGAATAATTTGTTCTACATAGTTCTCATAGAGGCATTTAGCGATATTTTGCAGTTCTGCCCACAGCAATGTTATTCCATTTTATTACCCCCTCGTACTATTACTGAAAACAGATTTCAGCATTTTTGCTTTTGTTTTGCTACTCTCAATTTAAGTTCCTGTCTCCTCCTTAAGTGAATGGACACTAACTTTGGTACCAGTAAAAGCTTATAGACATGACCTGCATTTCTTTGGGCTTTGTGAGATGTCCTATGATAATATTCTGCTACAGTAGTCATTGAAGGGTTCATGCATTATCCTCTTGATGGTTAAACATGTTTCATTCAGCATCTCCCCATCTGTAGTTCTGCACTGTGTTGTATACTTATTATGCAGTAATCTGTACTTCTAGAAATTTCTTCATTTTGACTATACATCATGGAGTGTCCCTCCCATCATGAACTGCTCTAATTAGGTACATAGCTATCAAGTGTATGGCCAACTATTCCTCTAGTTGTTCTATATTGTTTCTCTCCAGTACTAAATGTTTTGAGTTTCTTATTGATATATGGCACTACTGCCTCTTTATCTACTTTGCTGAACATGTAAATCCTTCTACTTGTTTAGTTCTCCTTTGTACTTTGGTAGCTGTTGTTGCTACAACTGCCTCATGACACTGATACCAGTTTTTACATGGATGTCCTCAAAGAGGTAAGGTCTGTTTGTTGCTGTTGGATCTAATATATTTCTATCAGGAGTGTGCTTCTGAATAATTTGTTCTACATAGTTCTCATAGGGGCATTTAGCGATATTTTGCAGAATGTTTTGTCACTACCACCACTCACAAAACTGCAATTTTACCAATTGGTTGTTGGATAATTAGTCTCCTCCCATGAGGACAGCATGATTGGGAAACTTAACGTACTAGTGAACTTAGGTTTCCTCTAAAGATTTTTGTTACATCTGGAGATGGTTCCAATGGTAACTAGAATGATCTGATTATAAGTTTGGGTTCATCTTTCATACTGCCTCTTTCTCAAACTCACATGCAGTTTCAGTTTCTATAACTTTAGATGTGAGTTTCTTGTGTACTGCCACAAATACAATACATTCTATTACCATTAGCCTTTACACATACACTTTTATTTCCCTCAAGAATCTCATGGCCATCTATTATGAATTTTAACCAGCTTTCTGTGCCTAGTGTTATGTGAGCTCCACTGCCCTGTGGGAGCAATTCAAACTCTGGTACTTTGTTTCAAATGTTCTGGCAGCTAGTAACAAGGATTTTAATACTCTTGTCTGTGGAGGGCTTTTCTTTGGAGCTTATACTGACACTTCTGGGTCTCTTATAGCTATTGTTATACACTCCTGGAAATTGAAATAAGAACACCGTGAATTCATTGTCCCAGGAAGGGGAAACTTTATTGACACATTCCTGGGGTCAGATACATCACATGATCACACTGACAGAACCACAGGCTCATAGACACAGGCAACAGAGCATGCACAATGTCGGCACTAGTACAGTGTATATCCACCTTTCGCAGCAATGCAGGCTGCTGTTCTCCCATGGAGACGATCGTAGAGATGCTGGATGTAGTCCTGTGGAACGGCGTGCCATGCCATTTCCACCTGGCGCCTCAGTTGGACCAGCGTTCGTGCTGGACGTGCAGACCGCGTGAGACGACGCTTCATCCAGTCCCAAACATGCTCAATGGGGGACAGATCCGGAGATCTTGCTGGCCAGGGTAGTTGACTTACACCTTCTAGAGCACGTTGGGTGGCACGGGATACATGCGGACGTGCATTGTCCTGTTGGAACAGCAAGTTCCCTTGCCGGTCTAGGAATGGTAGAACGATGGGTTCGATGATGGTTTGGATGTACCGTGCACTATTCAGTGTCCCCTCGACGATCACCAGTGGAGTACGGCCAGTGTAGGAGATCGCTCCCCACACCATGATGCCGGATGTTGGCCCTGTGTGCCTCGGTCGTATGCAGTCCTGATTGTGGCGCTCACCTGCACGGCGCCAAAGACGCATACGACCATCATTGGCACCAAGGCAGAAGCGACTCTCATCGCTGAAGACGACACGTCTCCATTCGTCCCTCCATTCACGCCTGTCGCGACACCACTGGAGGCGGGCTGCACGATGTTGGGACGTGAGCGGAAGACGGCCTAACGGTGTGCGGGACCGTAGCCCAGCTTCATGGAGACGGTTGCGAATGGTCCTCGCCGATACCCCAGGAGCAACAGTGTCCCTAATTTGCTGGGAAGTGGCGGTGCGGTCCCCTACGGCACTGCGTAGGATCCTACGGTCTTGGCGTGCATCCGTGCGTCGCTGCGGTCCGGTCCCAGGTCGACGGGCACGTGCACCTTCCGCCGACCACCGGCGACAACATCGATGTGCTGTGGAGACCTCACGCCCCACGTGTTGAGCAATTCGGCGGTACGTCCACCCGGCCTCCCGCATGCCCACTATACGCCCTCGCTCAAAGTCCGTCAACTGCACATACGGTTCACGTCCACGCTGTCGCGGCATGCTCCAGTGTTAAAGACTGCGATGGAGCTCCGTATGCCACGGCAAACTGGCTGACACTGACGGCGGCGGTGCACAAATCCTGCGCAGCTAGCGCCATTCGACGGCCAACACCGCGGTTCCTGGTGTGTCCGCTGTGCCGTGCGTGTGATCATTGCTTGTACAGCCCTCTCGCAGTGTCCGGAGCAAGTATGGTGGGTCTGACACACCGGTGTCAATGTGTTCTTTTTTCCATTTCCAGGTGTGTATATACAGGATGAAGAGTCACCTAATATAAATAAGGCCTTGTGTTGCGCCTCCACACTCAGTTAGCTACCTGGCTAGCAGACTGATGCACACCGGCCTATTAGGGGTTGGATATAAATTTTTCAACCCTATGGTGTAAGTCACTTGACACAGAATCTTTGAAATCTCTGGTTCTATCTTTATATTCAACTAAAATTGAGGGGGTACTGATAATTTCTATGGACCATTCTGCAACTTTTGAGCTTTGTTGAAATTCAATGAGCAATAATGGTCTTCTAAACCCTCTCTTCCAGTCACTGGAATGATCCAAGTATGACCTTAGAGCCAGATGACATGCATCAATTGTTTCAATCTGCACTACAATTTTCAACTGGTTGGATCCTGTTCCCTCAGAGGCTGTCAGAACAGTCTCTTCAACATTATGAATGAGGCCCCACGCATACAAACTGAGAGCACCTGGTGCCATTTTGCTAAGGAGTATCATTATTTCCCATACGTTTGAAATTCTGATGGTTAATAGATATTAATAGACGTGTGCTTCCTCTTGACACAGGAAGCAGCATGTTTTCCAAAAGGAGAAGTGAGTCTCACTGCTCAGTTTTGGTTTCAGTCGAACTTGTTTGTTTGGGGTTGAATAAAGCACTCCAAGTTCTCCCTGGTCCCTGCCTCTCCTGTACATGGCACATAGCCCTACCACTGACACACCATTCATAGTCAAGTGGGTGCACAGTGATAGATCCCACACTTCCTTAGAGGAGACAGGATCCACATGAGAGAATAGTACTTCAAGTACCTTTGGTATCTCTGATACAAAACTCTCAGCAATCGTGCCAACACATACATTTGCTGCAACTTCCATTTCTTTGACAACAGCTAAGAAAATTTCCAACTGCTTATGGATGTCAACTAACTCACTCAGTGTTCCAAAACAGCATCCACAGTGGGGCTGCATTGTGGCTGGTGCAATGTTTTACAGAGCAGTAAACAAATAAAACTACTGTTGAGCATCAGCTCCATGCCCACAAGCCACTAGCCCATGATTTATGGGAATTGCACAGCCTATGCATAGACATCAGGTGCCACATACTCTGGAAACCTGCCAAAGATATGTGAAATATGTGTGACACTGAATCACTGCTGCATTGCACACTAAATATGGACCAACATGCTATTAAGCAGATGGTCAATGACTTTCACCTCATACCTGTCTGTACTAGTCTCCAACCATGCAAATGACACCGCTGCTGTTTGAAAATCATCATCAGATGATCACCTGAAGATGGCTTGCTAAGAAGCTGAAGTTGGTAATGATACTGTTTGTGTGATCTGAGGCTGGAATATACAATTATAAATTTGTCATATTTGCACATCCTGGTATTTATTTGTTCCACTATAGGTTTATTTAATTCACATTTTTTTTAGTTATTGGGTATTTTCTTTTCTTTGGTGTTGTTTTTTAGCATAACACTCCTGCAGTAGATGAAGCATGCTGCTGATTCTGACCATGCATCTGTTAACGAAATGTTTGAATCTGTTCCCACTCAGCTGATGGCCATGGTTTTGATTTGTTTAAACTTTTGGAAGATATTGTTCCAAAAGTCAAGTTTCTTTTGCATTTATTCATCTGCAAATACAGTGGCATTTGTTTCATGATATGTTTTTTTAATAGATTTTGCTATTTGATCCATAATTATGATGAAAAGAAGTGGGCACGGAGCAGTTCTGTGCTTTTTCTGTTTCTGTTTCAAACCATTCTGATATGCCACTTCTGCTACGTCTTTACACTTCCCTTGCTGCTTCCATATTTCCTGAGGATATATAAATATTTTTTGTGCCATTGAAAGAAGAGATCTGTGGACATTATTTTACAACAGGTGAATGAATTTGTGGGTAGCTTACGATAAACAGTTCTGCCAGTGACCTAAAGACCTCTGTGACAATGATTTTTGTCTTGACTCATAGTGGGATTCATTTCACAATATTTACAGAGATTGTCTTCAAGGTAATATATTTTCAATTAAACTTCTAGTGAGCAGGATCATTTTAATTCTACAGCCTCAAATATAATCCAGAACAGAACACAACAAAAACCTGGAGATGTAATTTACGGTACTGGTCTTTTGGTACATACAGAACCAACAAAACATTTATTACAGTAACATAGTAAACACTTAAGCTTTATTGTTAAATTAAAAATATTTTGACAGTATATGTGAAATATGTTTGCAATCTAAAAGTTTAAGAACATTAATCCTTTGACTGCTGTGGATGAGTTAACTCTTCATGCTCTGCTGTTCCCAGGTTCTAAAGATGTGTTTAGACACAGCTACTATATTTTTCTTAAGGACTATTGAAATGTTTATGCATTCTGTTTCACGATGCACTCACTGCTGTAGGTGAATTACTTCTGTATCTCAGTGAACAAAAAAGTTTCGAATATTTATCATATAATATATGTGCCTCTTTGCATGCTATAATTTGCAAAAAAACGTTGTTCCAGTATCTTGAACAGTTTATGAAACATGATGATTGTTACGATAATATGGGGATGGAATTGGGTGCATTATGCATGACCATCTGCCGGATATATATGATGACTGTTATCATAATATCGGCACAGAACTGGGTGCACCGTGCATGATCATTTGCAGATAGAAAAATCAATGTCTCAAGAAAAAAATGAGATATCATTCTGCTCTCAATTTTAAATGAAATTTTGATATCTTATCTACATTTCATACACAGCAGCATATGAACTAAAATCAACCATAAGCAAAGTCTACACAAAGCATTTTTATCTCTGCAAACTCTTTAAGATTTCATGCAATGTTTACTTAATTTGATGCAGTGTAGTAAGCATGATGCATAACAAAAGAAATTGAATTCTTTATCACGTGAAGATATCAGACAGTAAGACATGCAAAGATCATATTTTTTCACCAAATGTTTTTCTTGGAATTGGATGATAAGTCTCATAGCAGCCGGCTGGTCTATACAAACAAACTGGAAACACTACGCATGACTGTCCACTGGATATAAAAACCAATATTTCAAGAATGAAGTGAGATATTGTCTTGCTTTCAATTTTAAATAAAATTTTGATAGCAGCATTAAGCAAGCAGTACAGTGACAGCAAAGCTGCACTCTGCATGGAAGGCACACAGCACATCTGTAGCAGTCAAAAGGTTAAAACTTCATGTGGATGATTCTGTTAACTAAACTAAAATTGTTTCATATTAAATGATAAATGCTATTGGAAACATTGATATTATGTTTTTACTTCTGTATTATTCAACTTAAACAAATGAAAATTTTTGTGTACATACAGTGCAGTTAAAGCACTGGCTGTGGTAATTGTTGTTCAATGCCTCGACCCAGCGGTCTCCAGCTTCAATGGGGAATCCACAAGCAAAACATTTTGTTGTGAACAGTTCATTCCAATCTGGAAAAAAAATGCATGCTCATTTATTCTCGATAGACAAGAAATAACTGGATTTGTTATGGATTGTTTATATATTTTTTGCTTCCTTTCATAACTTTCTGCAAACAATTACAAACAATACATATAAAGAAATTGGAGAAGTTGATTACTGATACATACAAATATTATTTGTACAAATCGAAGTATCCTACTGCTTGGAAAGAAATATCTTAATATTATAAAAACAGTTATTGATAAGAAACTCCTTCAAGGCCATTTGAAAACAGCTTTCCCACTTGAATATATGAGGGTTGTCACTATCATTTTTATATTCAATGGGAGCTTATTGTAGATTCAATTCAATTCAATTCATTACCATCCATTTTATCATGTGCATGAAACAGGAATTGTCATATGGAAACAGAGAGAGAGAATGATTTATATTTTTAACAGTTATGAGAAATAACATTTTCTTACTTAAAAAGATTCACACAATCAGCTTTCGGCCATTAAGGCCTTTGTCAGCAAGTGCAACTTGCACACACATCTGCATTCTCAGAGAGCTGAAACTACACTGCGAGCAGCAGCACCAGTGCATGATGGGAGTGGCAATTGGGTGGGGGTAGTATGGTGGGAGTGGCGGAGAGTGAAGTGTTGCAGTTTAGACAGAGGGTAGGAGAGAAGGTGCGGAGGGGTGAGGGGGTAAGTAGTGGAAAGGAGAGAAATAAAAATAAAAATAAAAGAAATTAAAAGACTGGGCGTGGCGGTGAAATGACGGCTGTGTAATGCTACAGGCTGTGAAGCAGTCATTGAGATGAGGGGTATCATTTTTGGCAGCGTGTTCAGCTACAGGGTGGTCCACTTGTTTTTTGGCCACAGTTTGTTGGTGGCCGTTTATGCGGACAGACAGCTTGTTGGTTGTCATACCTACATAGAATGCAGCACAATGGTTGCAGCTTAGCTTGTAGATCACATGACTGGTTTCACAGGTAGCCGTGCCTTTGATGTGATAGGTAATGTTAATGGCCGGACTGGAGTAGGTGGTGGTAGGAGGAAGTATGGGACAGGTCTTGCATATAGGTCTACTACAGTCATATGAGCCATGAGGTAAGGGATTGGGAGCAGGGGTTGTGTAAGGATGGACGAGTATATTGTGTAGGTTCGGTGGATGGCAGAATACCACAGTAGGAGGGGTGGGAAGGATAGTGGGTAGGCCATTTCTCATTTCAGGGGATGACGAGAGGTAATCGAAACCCTGGTGGAGAATGTAATTCAGTTGCTCCAGTCCTGAATGGTACTGAGTTATGAGGGAAATGCTCCTCTGTGGCTGAACTGTGGGACTTTGAGAGGTGGTGGGAGACTGGAAAGATAAGGCACAGGAGATCTGTTTTTGTACAAGGATGGGAGGATAATTACAGTCAGTGAAGGCTTCAGAGAGACCCTCGGTATATTTAGAGAGGGACTGCTCATCACTGCAGATGCGACGACCACCGGCGGCTAGGCTGTACGGAAGGGACTTCTTGGTATGAAATGGGTGGCAGCTGTCAAAGTGGAGGTATTGCTGATGGTGAGTAGGTTTGATATGGACAGAGGTACTGATGTAGCCATCTCTGACGTGAAGGTGGCTTGTTGGGTTGAATTGGAACAGGTGAAACAAATGGGGGAGAAGTTGTTGAGGTTCTAGAGAAATGTGAATAAGGTGTCCTCAACTTCAATCCAAATAACAAAGATGTCATCATGAATCTGAACCAGGTGAGTAGGTTAACATAGGATGGTGCTATGCTGGTGCCCATAGCCCTACTGCGGATTTGTTTGTAGGTAATGCCTTCGAAGGAAAAGTAATTGCGGGTGAGGATATAGTTGGTCATGGAGACTAGGAAGGAGGTTGTTGGTTTGGAATCCATAGGGTGTCTGGAAAGGTAGTGTTTGATAGCAGTAAGGCCATGGGCATTAGGAATGTTAGTGTACAGGGCAGTGGCATCAATAGTGACAAGCAGGGCACTGTGTGGTAAAGGGAGAGGAACTGTGGAGAGTCGGTCAAGGGAATGGTTGGTATCTTTTATATAGGAGGATAGGTTCTGGGTAATAGGTTGAAGGTGTTGGTCAACGAGAGCAGAGATTCTCTCATGGGGCACAGTAACCAGCCACAATGGGGTGTCCTGGGTGGGTTTATGGACTTTAGGAAGCATGTAGAAGGTGGGAGTGCGGGGAGTGGTAGGTTATAAGTAGAGAGATGGACTCTGGAGAGAGGTTCTGGGATGGGCCTAAGGATTTGAGTAGTGACTGGAGATCCTGCTGGATTGCTGGAATGGAATCACTGTGGCATGGTTTGTGGATGGAAGTATCTGACAGCTGACAGAGTCCTTCTGCCACGTAATCCTTGTGGTTCAAAACTACGGTGGTGGAATATTTGTCTGCAGGTGGGATTATAAGATCGGGATCAGTTTTTAGATGGTGGACTGCAGTTCTTTCTGCTGATGTAAGGTTAGTATGCAGTTTGAGGGATTTGGGGAATGATGGTGAGGCAAGGTTCCAGGATAAGAAATTCTGGAAAGTTAACAGGGGGTGGTTTAGAGGCAGTGGGGGTGGATCACGGTTGGATGGAGGAGTGAACTGAGTTAGGCAAGGTTCAATGTTGGTCTTTGGTTGAGTCTGATTGGTCGGGTTGGTGGCGAAAAAGTGTTTCCACTGTAGGGACTGGGAGAAGGAGAGAAGGTCGTTAACTAGTCCTGCATGGTTGAATTTGGGAGTGGGGCAAAAGTTGAGGCCTTTGGAAAGGTCTGATATTTCTGTGGGACTAAGGCTTCTGGAGGAAAGGTTCATGACTGTGTTGCGGGTCTGTCTGGGTTTTGAGTTCTGTGTGATGGTGGGAGGGAGTTTCGGAGGGTGGGGTAAGTGTAGTAGGTCTGCGAGACAAGGTTTGTCAGCTATGAGGGGGCGTGGGGGAGGTTTGGAGGTTGTTGTAGAAGTGGTGGACAGTGGTACTTCGAGGTGGGAGTAGGAAGTGAGCAGGATGGAGAGCTTTTTGAGGTGGCGTTGTGCATGTTGCTCAAGTTCCTGCAGGGCAAGAGTTTCAATGTGTGTCATGGGTTCCAGGCATTTGGGATTACATAGCAGGAGAATTTTGTGGATAGAGAGAAGGTACTGCAAGGAGGATTGGGCTTGGTTGATATGGTTTTGTGGACTATGTTGGTGAGGGCTAAGGATGGGCAGAATCTCAACAGGTGGAGGTCATTGTAGAAGGAGGGGTGGCAACCAGAGATGGGTAATTTGATGGTAACGCCATTAGGGGGGATTTCATGAGCCAAGCAACAATGCAGGAACAGTATGTGGGACTGGGATCTGGCTAGGGATAAGGAAACTTTTCTGTATTGACGCAGATGGAAGGAGCAACAATCCATGGTAGTGCAAAAATGCGAAAAAATACGTAAGAAAGTAGAGTTACGTCCAAAAAATTACGCAAAAATACACCCAAATACATGTGAAAAGTATGAAATGGATGCACAGGGGAAAAAAGAGATGAAATCTGAGGAAGATGATGATAGTGGAAGGAAAAAAATTCCCTAAAATTGGCGAGAAGTCACAAAGGTCAAAGTAGAGAATAACTCATCTTTTTACTGTGCCTATCATGGCTCAGCATCTCCGCTATATGGTGAGTAGCAACTTTCCTTCTCTTGTATTGTTACATTCCACCCTGGACTTTCCATTTCCATTGTATGATTTTCTTACTTACACTTAACAAATTTTGTCTTCTTTTTACATGCAGGATGAAAAAAAGAAGAAGAAAACTATTTTTTCTGTACTGCGAGTTAGTGAGTCTTTGTGAAGGTTTTGCTTCTGCCTTGTGTCATGAATGGGAATATTACAGTTACTCTGGGAAAAATGTTGATTATAACTAACATTAAGTGAGTACAAGTACTGACTCGTGAGTGTCAATATCCCAAGGGTCTTGAATAGGTACCTACATACCTACAAGATGTCCATCCTGTAACACAATAGTTCAACCTCACAGCACATTTTTGTGGTTTAAAAACTTTTTTTCATTTTTGGGCATTTCCCCAGAATATTATATCACAAGAGAGCAGATAGTGGAAATATGCAAAATATGACAATGTTATTATCTCCATGTCAACAAAGGATAAAATAGCTGTTATTGCAAAGCATGCTGAGCTTAATTTCTCAGCAGGTAATCATTAGGTTGATTCCATCTTAATTTATAATTCATTTGTATCCCCAGAAATCTTAAATGTGAACTTTCATTTATTTTCTGATCATTACCATCTATTTCAAGAGCTTGTTGTTTGTTATTTGCTGACTGAGAAGTTTCATGGTAGATTATTTTCTATGAACGATTTCATGGTAGATTATTTTCTATGAACGATTTCTGTACTTGTGATGTTATTGTTTCAGATGTAATCTGCATTGAAGATTTCACACACTTGATCATGATACCTGTGTCATCAGCAAATATTACTGTGCTTGTTCAAAACACGTACGGAAATTCCATTGGGTGACATTGTCAACAACTGCCGATATTTTGACAGAAGCACACCCTGCCATTTTCAAGGCATAACTGCAATAAGTAAGCACTGTGCAAAAGAATTTAAAACCTTTGTTTTCAGAGAATCTGGAAAGATAACACTCACCAACACTGCAAATGCTAGCACCATCACAAACCAAAGATGAGCAATGTCAGAAGGTACTGAAAGTGAAACTAATAAACAACGGGTTAGGTACCATTAACCCTGTCCCTCCGTTTTATGCCAAGGGAGAGTGCAGGATCACATGCATTACTTAAATAAAAACCACCACCTCCATTTATAAGGTTACTTGCTAATTTAATTTCAACAGCTTCCTTAACAACACCATCTCTTTAGCTGGAAGCCTGTGCCAGAATTTCTGTGTTGTTATACTCCATATGATGACTGATGCCACGACAATGTTGTAAAAAGGCAGATTTGCTTGGCTGTTGTAAGTGTGTGTAATGCTTATGCTCAGTACAACTGTCTTCCACAGTCCTCGAAGTCTGGCCAATGTACGACATGCCACAACTGCAAGTAATATGGTAGACATTTGTTTTACACAAACCAAAATCAGCCTTAATGGAAACTTAAAGAACCCTCCCAATCTTAGATGGTGGTCGAAAAACACACTTCACATTGTATTTCCATAAAATATGACCAATCCTGTTCAAAATACTCCCTGCATAAGACAGAAAGGCCTTAGACTTTAGTACCACCTCAATATCATTATCGCTCCCCCAGCACACAATTGGTCGACAGAGCAACGCGCACTGATATGTCTTCCACTATAACTGTTCTGATGAAAGGTGACTTTGACATGGGCTAACTCAGCTGACAAACTCCTTGGGTCAGAGATGACTACAGCACTGTGAACGAAGTTCGAAGAACCCCTTCACATTGAGCTGGATAGTGACGCACATCATCCTGCAGATACAAGTTAGTGTTAGTAGGCTTCCCTTATATGGCATGTCCCAAGGTACCATAAACCTTCCTCCTGACCAACACATCAAGAAAGTGATGACAACCATTAGGCATCATGGCAGTGAGAGTTTGAACAACCTTTTTAGAACACTTGAATTCAATACACCTGAATATTTGTTTCATGATGGAAGTAGAAAAGGGTGACTGTCTTGCCTTCCTTGATCTGTTGATCAGAAGGAAGGTTTATGGTACATTGGGACATGCCATATAAGGGAAGCCTACTCACACTAACTTGTACCTGCAGTATGATGTGTGTCACTATCCGGCTCAATGTGAAGGGGTTCTTTGTACCTTGGTTCACAAGGTTCTTGTCATCTCTGACCCAAGGAGTTTGTCAGCTGAGTTAGGTTTGTCAGCTGAGTTAGCCCATCTCAAAGTTACTTTTCATCAGAACAGTTAAATGAAAGACAGATCAATGTGTGTTGCTTTATCGACTAACAGTGCGCTAGGGGAGTGATGAATACTGAGGTGGTATCAAAATCTAAGGCCTTTCTGTCTTACGCAGGGAGCATTTTGAATAGGAGTGGTTGTATTTTGTGGATGAAGTGTCTTTTCTGTCCACCATTTAAGATCAGGGTCCTTTTAGTTTCCGTGTAGAATGACCTTTGTTTGCATAAGCTGGTTGTCTACAATATTCCTTGCAGTTGCGGCATGTCATATATTGCACTGTGAAAGACAGGCACACTGAGCATAAGCATCACATACACTTAACAACAGTGAAGCAAATCCACCATTGCAGAACACTATCTTGGCACTAGTTATCCTATGGAATATAACAACACAGAGATTCTGGCATGCACTTCCAGCTACTGGGATAATGTTATTAAGGAATCTGTTGCAATTAAATTAACAAGTAACCTTATAAATAGAGATGGTGGCTTTATTTAAATTATGCATGGAGTCCTGCTTTCTTCCTTGTCAAAAAAACAGAGAGGCAGAGTTAATGTTACCTCACCCATTGATTATTAATTTTACTTTCAATAACTTCTGGTTGGTCATCTTTGGTTTGTGATGGTGCTAGTGTTTACAGTGTGTGAGAGTGTTATCTTTCTAGAGTTCTCTGGAAACTGAGGTTTTAAATTATCTTATACAGTGCTTATTTTCTACCATTATGACTTGAAAATGGCACGGTGTGCTCCTGTTGAAATATCGGCACTTGACGACGTCACTCAACTGCATTCCCATAAATTTTTTGAACATTGTGTACACTGGGAGAAACTCAGGTCTTGCATTACTATGTTTTCCTTGTTATTTATTAATGCTGGTAGGTCACTAATGCTCACTAAGAAGATCAGTGGTACAAGGATTGAGCCTTTGGGAACATAATACTTCATAGTACCCTACTATGATTTTACTGTTTACACACATCAAAATATTAACTGCTTTGAGTTTCTGTTTAAAGTGTAGCACCTAACAAAGAAATTTGAGAATACAGATTCTATTGTAAATAATAAACTGTAAATGTGGTAACTGTAGTTACCAGATAATACTAGCAAAAACACACACTACTAAAATGAGCTAAGAATGCAAGCTTACTGTTACTTCCATTACACAGGCAGCTGTATGTAGTGATTTCCTATGATTAGATAGATATAAAAATCAGAAAACTCTTTCTCAATATTATTTCAATCTCATAAAATTGCTCCATATGGCCATAATTGTGTGTAACGGAGGTGAAAATAAACCTGAATTCTCAGTGCACTTGTATAGAGCACGCTGTGTCACCAAGTATGAATTTGTCTATGTAGCTTGTTTACACTGCTCACTGTAACTTGCAGGTCATTTAAAGCTTAGACCATGTACATATGTCACTTCACAACCAGAAGGATAGTAAGAGAAGTCAGATGCTGAATTGGCTTATGTAAGATATGTCCACCCAATGCCTCTTTCCTCACGAACAATCACAGATGAATGGGAATGAAAGATAACGCACAAAAATTTGTGCAAAGAACATTTGTATGCATGGGCCTTGTCATATCCACACATTGCCTGATTGTGCAAACAGTCTGCCATGAGTCCCCTTCTTTGCTTGGGAGCTCATGCTGCATTTATTGTGGTGAAGCAGTGGCAGAAAAAGAAAATGCAAAAGTGACTGCAGTTAAAGAAGTATCTAAGTAACAGACGTATGAGAATATGAAGTGACAATAATATCTTGTTTGCAAATTTCAGAAGGAGGTCACAGTGAGATTTTAGATGTTGTGCTTGGGAAACAGATGTGACACAGCTGGCAATAACATTACACTAGCTAGTAACTAGTGACTTATACCAGTTTGTTATTTCACATTTCCAGACAAAGGATTTCAGTGATTGCTCCTGAAACAGAGAAATATTTAAGGGAGATTCTTGGTCACTATGTGAAGGTTAATTAACTTTCAGGGCATCATTTGTATTTTATTTTATAAAAAAGTTGTTTACACAACTTTAATAATGAAAGTGCAGTAGCCACCAGAAAGATTGCGGGAGGCGCACATCGGCACGGCACATCACGGACAGCAGTTGCTGCAAGTACCCTTACCCAGAGGGTAAGCGAGAATTCGGCCGCGACCTCTGCCGGCGAAACTACAACAATCCAGGCAGCATGGGCCGTGCCCAGTCAGTTCACATCGGGCATGCCTATCAGACGGTTCCCAGTCTACACTATGTGAAGTGCGACGGAAACGTGAATTGTGTTACTACAGAAAGATTATCACAGATTAGCAGCCTTGAACTCGACAAGTTTGGGAATGTTACAGATACCAAAATCCATTAGAACAGTCGTTATGTTTTCCAATTTTATATTTTTTGCATCATCAGTGTCCTACATTTCTGTTTCTAGTAGTTTGTTGAGGAGCTACACACACACCATTATTTCTTTTGTTCAGATGTCAGGCTCCTCAGTTGTTGTGCCATTAAGTTGCCGTAGCATGAATATTAATAAAGTTTTCATAAACAGCATAAATTTCTGGCTTAGTCTTCTCTGTTTTCCTCTCATGAAACTTATGCTACCTTATTCTTTACAGTAACATGACCAAAGGCTTTGTATTTAATACTTGATGCTCGGGGCAGCAAATCTCACATTTTTATTCAAATATTCTTAAAAGTGGCATACCATATGACTTTTCTATGTCTTTAATCATCTACACATTCAAGCATACTTCCTTCGGAGTCAGCAGATGTTACTGCATGTGAATCCCTCCACAGAATAACCACAGTGCACTACACAGTGAAACACACATGGACCCCAGCTGCCTGTTTTCTGCTAAAAAGTGCAAAAATTCCCACCAAAGGTGGGAAGCAATGCGCTTTATGCACTGTATCCATTTCCAGAAAGTTACACATGCTGAAAAAATGATACTGGGGTCCTCTCACTGATCATTGCAGGATTTGTCTAACACCTGATAACCATTGTAGAAGATTGTGGAAGCAGCCAGGCACCTATGCCAGCAGGGAGGTGTGTTAGCCATCTTCCACCCTTGCAGCCATTTTGGCAATGGGTCCATCTAGCTAGAAAATTATGAGCACACTGCACTTCTTAGTGAGTTTGATGAATTTCATTGTTTATGCTTGGGACAGGTGAAACCTGCAGTTCATTATCACAAGATACTCTTCACATACTGGATGATCTCAGGTGGACTCCCACTGAAAGAGTAGGACAGCATTGACAAGCAATGTTTTGAACATCTTGTGGGCAATGTGCTAAGGGCAGAGTGCATATGCAGACCAGGAAAAAAAATTCCCGGATTTTTCCCAGATTTCCCAGTTAAAAATACATTTTCTCTGGGGTGAAATTTCACTTTTTCCATGTTAAGTGACAGTATACTTCTCCTCGGAACTGTAAAACTTGTCAATCCTTTGAATGGTTATGGTTTTATACACTGGCACTTAAGAAAATGAAACTCAGGGAAAAAAACACATTTTGGAAAGATGTTTGATGTGCAGCAACATGCACACAGCATATTTTTGTATTACGAAAGTATTTCACCAAACACCACATGTTACTTTCCGTAGCATTGAAATCGAGATTGTGATGTGCTTTTTTAGCCAGTCATGCCTCATGTCACGTGATCTCACCAGCTGATGACAGTGGATATTCAGAGCATAGGACACGTGATATAGCCAGCCAATAGCAACATCACTGTTAAGTAGCATGAACACAAGAAAAGCTTTCACATATAATAGTGGTCTCTAAGATTAATAAGCTGCAAGAGAAGCTAAGCTTTCACATATAATGTTGGTCTTTTTTGCACATGTTACACTTTAAGATACATCACACAGATGTGCCAGTAAAATTTTTCTTCTAAATGGTCACCCTCAAAGAGTTGATATTTAAATGAGAATCAAACCCTCTGTGGTTTAAGAAATTCATGGTACATTCTCGCACATAGTTCATCTTGCATAAAAGGAAATTTACTTTGGAAGTAACACATTTAAAAACATCCATTTGCAATATTTTCCCGCGACCTGTTAGAAATAGGTTCATTTCAGCAGTTGCCAGAGAGCGCCAGATAACAGGCTTCATCGCACTTGCGCAGCTATGATGACGCAGGAAGCCCATATGTTCATACGTGTAAAACATTAAAAGATGTTACATTATGTCCTAAAAGACACAAGACAGAGAATACTCCAAGAGCGTCGAAATTTTGCAAACCATACTAAAACGCATAATTTGGCTTAATGTGCACATACGTATGTCCAGATTTGGATGTAAATTTTCTTGGAATACCTGTACTGTATTATCTCATGTTTGGTTCTTTATTATGGCAATACGCCATACATGCTAGATGATGAAAACATGCACTTGAAATTTAGCAGACAGTTAAAACAAGCCAGTAGTGTGGAATTAAACACTTCGTTTCAGATAAATTGACTGACTGAAAAAGAATAATAAAAGCCAAATTTTTTTAGCAAACTGACAAAAATAGCTTCATTGTTCTGCAAGGTGATTAAAGCTTGACTGTCAGAAAGGTGGAAATAAAATATAATCTGAAACTAATAACATATTTTAGCCTTCCATAATTATTTGAATGTATTTTAATTCACCTGATAGCTCCCAGCCACTGAAATCTGTTTTGTTTTCATTCGACACGAGAGCAATAAACGAAGATGAAACAGCAAAATCACTAAACACAAACACGGGTCATGTGGAGACTACCCACCTCCCCACTACAACTCAGACTGCTCTGTGCATCAGCCCCAGATCTACGATATTTCCAAACCGGGGCAATACTAGATAGTGACGCCTCCCCCCCCCCCCCCCCCCCCTCCTCCCTCAAGCATTTGAGGTAGGGGGAAAAAAAAGACTTTTCAAAAATATTTTCATTTTGCAGCGTATATCTTTTTGAAGAGTCTGATACAGAAAACATATGTGTTCGAGGAAATGTAAGACATGTTATTTGGTCTTAAGTGTGCCAAAGTGCAGTGCCACACCTCTTCACACAGCATTCTTCTATCACACGTCACTGTATTCCACTCTGTGGAATTCAAAGTGTAATATTTTGTAATGGATGCCATCAAACTATATTCAGGACAACGGCAATTAAAATGTCCTGTAGTGCCTCTCCTGCTCCCAGTCGGTTAGTTTGGCACCCTGCCCTCTACATCTACATCTACATCTATACTCCGCGAGCCACCTTACAGTGTGTGGCGGAGGGTACTTATTGTACCACTATCTGATCCCCCCTTCCCTGTTCCATTCACGAATTGTGTGTGGGAAGAACGACTGCTTGTAAGTCTCCGTATTTGCTCTAATTTCTCGGATCTTTTCGTTGTGATCATTACGCGAGATATATGTGGGCGGTAGTAATATGTTGCCCATCTCTTCCCGGAATGTGCTCTCTCGTAATTTCGATAATAAACCTCTCCGTATTGCGTAACGCCTTTCTTGAAGTGTCCGCCACTGGAGCTTGTTCAGCATCTCCGTAACGCTCTCGCGCTGACTAAATGTCCCCATGACGAATCGCGCTGCTTTTCGCTGGATCATGTCTATCTCTTCTATTAATCCAACCTGGTAAGGGTCCCATACTGATGAGCAATACTCAAGAATCGGACAAACAAGCATTTTGTAAGCTACTTCTTTCGTCGATGAGTCACATTTTCTTAGAATTCTTCCTATGAATCTCAACCTGGCGCCTGCTTTTCCCACTATTTGTTTTATGTGATCATTCCACTTCAGATCGCTCCGGATAGTAACTCCTAAGTATTTTACGGTCGTTACCGCTTCCAATGATTTACCACCTATGGCATAATCGTACTGGAATGGATTTCTGCCCCTATGTATGCGCATTATATTACATTTATCTACGTTTAGGGAAAGCTGCCAGCTGTCGCACCATGCATTAATCCTCTGCAGGTCTTCCTGGAGTACGTACGAGTCTTCTGATGTTGCTACTTTCTTGTAGACAACCGTGTCATCTGCAAATAGCCTCACGGAGCTACCGATGTTGTCAACTAAGTCATTTATGTATATTGTAAACAATAAAGGTCCTATCACGCTTCCTTGCGGTACTCCCGAAATTACCTCTACATCTGCAGATTTTGAACCGTTAAGAATGACATGTTGTGTTCTTTCTTCTAGGAAATCCTGAATCCAATCACAAACCTGGTCCGATATTCCGTAAGCTCGTATTTTTTTCACTAAACATAAGTGCAGAACCGTATCAAATGCCTTCCTGAAGTCCAGGAATACGGCATCAATCTGCTCGCCAGTGTCTACGGCACTGTGAATTTCTTGGGCAAATAGGGCGAGCTGAGTTTCACATGATCTCTGTTTGCGGAATCCATGTTGGTTATGATGAAGGAGATTTGTATTATCTAAGAACATCATAATACGAGAACACAAAACATGTTCCATTATTCTACAACAGATTGACGTAAGCGAAATAGGCCTATAATTATTCGCATCTGATTTATGACCCTTCTTGAAAATGGGAACGACCTGCGCTTTCTTCCAGTCGCTAGGTACTTTACGTTCTTCCAGCGATCTACGATAAATTGCTGATAGAAAGGGGGCAAGTTCTTTAGCATAATCACTGTAGAATCTTAAGGGTATCTCGTCTGGTCCGGATGCTTTTCCGCTACTAAGTGATAGCAGTTGTTTTTCAATTCCGATATCGTTTATTTCAATATTTTCCATTTTGGCGTCCGTGCGACGGCTGAAGTCAGGGACCGTGTTACGATTTTCCGCAGTGAAACAGTTTCGGAACACTGAATTCAGTATTTCTGCCTTTCTTCGGTCGTCCTCTGTTTTGGTGCCATCGTGGTCAACGAGTGACTGAATAGGGGATTTAGATCCGCTTACCGATTTTACATATGACCAAAACTTTTTAGGGTTCTTGTTTAGATTGTTTGCCAATGTTTTATGTTCGAATTCGTTGAATGCTTCTCTCATTGCTCTCTTTACGCTCTTTTTCGCTTCGTTCAGCTTTTCCTTATCAGCTATGATTCGACTACTCTTAAACCTATGATGAAGCTTTCTTTGTTTCCGTAGTACCTTTCTAATAATAAAAAAAGGAGAGAGAAAAAAAACCAAGCAGAACAGTACACATTTCTTCAATCCTTAAGTCCTAACAGTTCTTTCTCTCTAATCTTGCTACAGATTTACATGGCGTGCCTTCCTTTCTGGGTAAGAATCTATTACCTCATCAAAGTTCATTAAATGTTTTGCTACACACACACACACACACACACACACACACACACACACACACACACACACACACACACAAAAGTCACTGTCTAATACTGAAAAAGCTGTAAATATCAATGGTACCCAAGAATGGTGTGGTTTCTCGATCTGATTATGTGTATTTTCTCACTGTCCGTCAGATAAAATGAAGTAGACCTGCCTAATATTGCAGCAATTGTAACACACACCAAAGAAACGAGGCTGTTTTGGCACAAATGGTCATTTTTATAACATGACAGAATATAATTCACAAAGTACCAATGTCAAATGCCTATTCGGCCTACTTCAAGCAAAAAGCTTTATGTTATGAAACAGTTTCACATTTCATTCATACACTCCAGCTTCTGAAGCATGAGATAGAAAAGTAGTAGTACGAAATTTTTATATATATTTGGAATCATCATATTCTTCCATAATTTGTGTGGTGTCCCCATTTCTTCTCCTTCCTTGTTCTAAAAAACAATCTTTTCATCACTAATTCTGTAACTGTTCCTGCCAGTGTCAAAACTTATTCTCCAGTTAACTTCACTAACCCTGCCACAATCACGGGTTTAGTTACCCCACGTTCATCCTCTGTTTAGGCATTATTACGTGTTCGTACAATGCATTTTCTGCACTACTCCCAGTATAGAACTTAAGCAGCTGCTACCTGGGGACTGTACAACTTGCCCTTACTAGTGTAGCAGTCTGGCCAAACATTTTCTGTCAAAATTTTATTTTCTTGCATACACCGAGAAGATAATACATTATCTTCCTAATCTTTTATTCCGGTTAGTCATTTATTTCCACTCTGGTAGTCTGAATCTATGGATTTCACTAGTAATTATAACAATGCTGATCATTCGCAAACCCAGTTGACCACATAAACAGTGCCTGGCATTCACCCGTTCGGCTTTATTACGCTCAGTTTGTATAGCCCCGTCCCCTTCTGTCTGCAGGAAAGTTTATTTCTAGATGTTATGGGGATTCCCCTGGCAGAATCATCATGTATGCTATGCACATACTCAAAAATCAACTTATGATTCATTCAGAAATCAACTTAGAATGTGTTCAAAAATGTTCAAAAGCCAACAGAGATGCATTTCAAAATCATATGAATAATTGATAGACCGATGTGCAGTGGATTCTAGGCAATTTGTGAAACAAGGTTTTTTTTCCTCAAGAATTTGAATTTGGCACCCCCCCCCCCCCCTTCGAAACTGCCACCCAAGGCAGATACCCTGGTTTCCTCTGCACCCCCTAGATATGGGCCTGTTGCGCATGTGTGAATCTGGCAGCTTTGGCGTGCCAGCAAAATTTTTCCGGGTAGCATCCAGCTGCTGGCTTCTTGCTGCTATTGCTTATACAGCTAACTACCACACTTCTGTAGCCTGAAGTGGGAGAAGGTATCTCGCTCGCAACTGCTCAAACGAATCTAATTTAAACAGTTGTGACATCATGTTCATCAGAGGCAGTTTGTTGTTATGAAGCATTTCATAGTCTTCCTAAAGCCTTTGACACATTTTGCTGTTGGCAGACACTTGTATGAACACTGTGTTTTGCTATTGTACATAGCGCATTTTTTTGCAACTTAAGTTTTATTCCCCCCCCCCCCCCCCCCCCCCCCCCCCTCTCCCTCCCTCTCCCTCCTTCATTCATGTTTTATTACTGCAGTATTATTCTACAGTAATATCCTTTGTTAGAGTATTGATTCTTTCCAGTTAAAATTACAAAAATTTAACTGAAAATTAAAACAATGAAAAATTCCCAGTTTTCTCCCAGATGAAAAAATTCCCAGGTTTTTTCCCAGATCTCCTGGTTGTCCCATGTCACATAGAACCCTCCCTGTTTACATTTCCCCTGTTGCTTCATAACCTGGGTTGTGAGTAACTGAATCCACTTTCCCTTCTTCCCATTTTTTCCCCTCTCTCCTCCCTGACGAAGGAACAAAGTCCCGAAAGCTAAGACACATAAATTTTCTGTTCTGTTTTGTGTATCTATCAGCTGTACTAAGCTGAGGTAAGTACTGGCCAGCCCCTCTATCTCTTTGTTAGTATTTGTTTCACAAAAGTTAAAAATGGATCATTGTGCTTTTGGCAAACTGAATGCATCTGATGTGTCTATAAAGGAAAGTGCACAATCAGTACATATTATCAGTTTTGATTTATGACAGTGAGAAATGGTCGTATAATGTAAAAACTGTTCAAAAACTAAGAGATGATCAGGGAGCATTGCAGGGGACGCATGTTATGAGTTATTAGGTTATACAGGAAAGCAAAAAAGTAGGTCGGGGAAAAGACTGACTGAAAGATATAATTGTGATTGTAATGAACTGAATGAAGATAAGTGCAACCTGTGACCAAGAAATGGTTGTTAGGTGGAGCAAGTAAATTCTTTACAGGATTCCAACAGATAAGAAAAGGACCAAGACAATGACCTGATGGAAGGTGAGTGGATTATGTCATGTAGGAGCAACATTACTGGGCAATGCTGAAGATTGAAGGGCATAGAAAAGTGTAAATAAGTCCTTTATCCAGCAGTGGATGTCAAATGGCCTCCACTGCTGCTGTTGATGCCAGTGATGTAGCTTTTAATCTTTATCACCTAAATGTTTTATGTGTCTGAATGGAATTGTTTTCACTTAAGAGTTTATGTTACAAAGAACCAGATACCGTAGAAGATGATTTTTGCTTTTTAATGAATCAGTACCTCCATAGCATTGACCTTTCCTAATAATAATTATGATCAGAGAAAATAATGCTCTAAACAATACTGGCTGAAGAGGAAAAGTTGTGTAAACATATTTGAAGATATAAAGGTTCTAGCATCAAAACAGCATGAAAATGATTTGTGCTCAGTTCCAGAAGTCTTCCATTATATGACTTTACAAATTAATCACCCATAAATTAAATTATTCTATTGTATTTAACTTTCCAACTGGAAGGAGGAGGTCGCATGCCTTTGTCCCATGGCTCAAGGTGAGTCTCAAACTTGGGCTGTTGACACAGCTCAGCCACTCCCTACTTTCCATGGGCTGCTGCTTGTTTGATCTACTGAGTGCCACAGAATTTCTGAAAGTAGCCTTATGACAAACAACTTAAAGAGTTATGGGAATGCTTCTTATGATAACTGTATGCATATCTCCTGGAGCTGATTTAGACAGTGTTTCAGAATTGTTTAATGCATTATTTACATGACCACACATTTCTTTGTCATCTGTCTCATTAAATGAGTGTTAGAGACTCACATGTAGTGACATAAACCTCTGCTTAACTATGACACAAAAAAAGATTGAAGGTAATAACCAATAAACAATGAACCAATGACAGAAATAACAGAAATATAAATCTCTGTAAGAATTTTGTAACTGACTGAACTCGTTCCCCAAAAAAAGTAAACCTGTTCACAAAAAGTGAGAGTTGTCACAGAACAATTGTCTTGAGCATTCCCCCCAAATCAATAAAAGTATTCAAAAACTGTTTGGGTGAATTTGACAAAAGCCTTGCAGTGAGAATTTTGTTTAGCAAGCAGAACAACTATATGAAGTGCACAGGCACTATTAAAAACTACTCAACTCTTGACAGATCATCATTTACTTTATATGTGACCTTTTAACAGTATTCAATAATTATTTTCAAAAAAATATAAAATATTACTCCTTCTATGATCACTGCAGTTTTTAAGAAAGAACTTGATACTGTACTTGTCCATTGTGCTCTACTGTCGCTAATGATATGGACAATAAGCAGTGATTTACTTCATGTACAACTACTCAAAATGAATTTCAGAAAACTGAGATAAGAAAATGAAGCTGCTCAGTGGACACAAACATAGAAATGAAAAAAGAGCATTAATAAAGAATCCAAATGTCTAACTATCTGATACTGACCTGCTTCACAGTATGGAAGTCCATCTTCAAGGAAGAAGGGGCTGTTACCAAACAACTTGCCACAGTAAGCACACAAGAAGCACTCTGGATGGAAATGCTTTCCAATGGCATTCAAGCAGTCCTATGGAAAACAAATTGTATTTTCTTCATTAGTTTTACACATATTTGTTAGCCCAGATTTGCTTTCAGTTTTAGTCCTCTGTATTCCAACAAAAATTGTATATTATGTGCAGCTCTAACTTTGGAGCCAACGACATTTACAAAGTATCTGGCAGTACTGATGAGAATGCATTATAGTACCAATTGATTTGTTGGGAATATAGTCTCCATATTGCTGTTAATTCATTGGTGTATACTTTCCCCAAAGAATGTGTTAAAATGAGAGCAATAATAATAATACAGCCATCTTGGCATTTGCCTCAACAGATTTATGAAAAATATGGAACGCTTAAATAAGAATGGGCTGGCAGGGACTTTGCCTCCATACTTCATATGTAAATGTTCACTTGTCATGGGTGAATGACCTCACACAGGATACATCAGGAAACATATGAGGTTCAGAGAAGCTTCTTAAGTAGCTCTCTGTATTTTACTTGTAATCCACTTCTCTTCTGGTACAACATTAAGACTGACTTATCTTTCTCTCAATACTTTAGAAGTAGAGAAGGCCACTCAATGAAAAGCAGAAGCATTGAGTCATCAACAGGTACACACAAAAATTTTGGAAGCTTTGAGAACAGATCCTTTCTTAAGCCAGAATACACACACACACACACACACACACACACACACACACACACACACACACGTACCACACTGGCACATGCATGCATGCACACAAGCAGGTGTGCCCCTACATAGTGCTGGTTAGTTGCACAATGCCAGAATTGCAGTTCGGCAGGTGGCAGACAGAAAGAGAGATTGACAAGTGTATGGTAGTGACTCAGAGGGGGGCAGCTGGTTTGCTGGCTAGCAATGGAGCAGGGAGAGCTGCAGGCATGTGGGCTAGGCATGTGAAACACAGGTATTGATGCTGGTGGGGAGCGGTGCATGATGAAGGTGGCACTGGGACATGAATTGGGAGGGGGTGATAGGACAAAGAAAGGGGAAACTGCTGGGTGAAGAGTGTAAGGACATTGAGCTAATGAAGTCTGAGGTCAGGAGGATTGCTGGAGGGGAGGATGTGTTGCAAGGATAATTCCCACCCACACAGTAAAGAAGGGCTGGTGGTGGAGGGAAGGGCCCAGATGGCACAAGTTATGAAGCAGATGTTGAAATCTAGCATGTTGTGCTCAGCTGCATTTTGTGCCATTGAGTGGTCAATATTGTGCTTGGCACAGTTTGGTGGTGGTCATTTATTCTAGTGGACAGCTGCTAGTTTGTCGCACCAACATAAAAAGCTGTGCAACAATTGCAGTGGAGTTGGTATGAGCTCTGCACAGCTCTTTATGTCAATATGACAACCCACCAGTGCTCCACCAGAATGAATGGTCATTGCCAAACCATGGCCAAGAATAAAGTTGACCACCTAGTGGCACAAAACACAGCTAACCACCACATGCTTGATTTCAATGGCTAATTCACAGACTGTGCCATCTGGATCCTTCCCTCCAACACCAGCTTTTCTGAATTATACAGAGGGGAGTTATCCTTGTAGCACATCCTTCACTCCCATAAACCTCCTGGCCTCAGTCTTCATTAAACCAATATCCCCATCCAACATCCAACAGTTTCCCCTTTCCCTTTCCTATCACCCACTCTCAATTCATGTCCTCATGTCATCTTCCTCATTGGTTGCTTCTCACCTGCTCCAACAACCGTGCATCATATGCATGGCTCCCTCCCCCATTGCTAGACAGCAAACCAGCCCCCTCCCTCTGAGCCATTAAACAAACACTCCAACCCTTCTTCCTGCCTCCCACTCTATCTATCTATCTATCTACTCTACCCCATACAACCTCCACTCCACCCTCGTCCACATGATGAACTGCAATCCTGGCATTGCGCATGCAGCATGCGCTATATAGGGATACAAGTGTGCAAGCACGTGTTTGTGTTTGTGTGTGTGTGTGTGTGTGTGTGTGTGTGTGTGTGTGTGTGTGTGTGTGTGTGTGTGTACTCTAGCATGACAGAGGATTTATTCTGAAAGGTAGCAAGTTTTCCTCATTTTTTGTGTCCACCTGTTAATGGTTCAACACTTCTGCTTTTTGTTGCATGGTCTCCTGGACTCCTAAAGTATTTAATTATACCAGAACTTTCCAGCTATATATGTATTTCTCTCAGTCACTCATATATATTTCCTTTACCTCTTTTTCTTGATACAGTAACTAATTATAAAGTCCAAACTGTTTGGGACTCATGCCCAATTTCCTATTCACTTATGTGTAAGCTCAACTCCAGTTTGTCCGCAGGTCGTGGTCTTGTGGTCTTGCGGTCGTGTTCTCGCTTCCCGAGCATGGGGTCCCGGGTTCAATTCCCGGTTCAGTCAAGGATTTTCACCTGCCTCGAGATGACTGGATGTTTGTGTTGTCCTCACCATTTCATTATCATTCATGTAAGTGGCGAGACTGGATTGAGCAAAGGTTGGGAATTTGAACGGGCACTGATAACCGCACAGTTGAGTGCCCCGCAAACCAAACATCATCATCAACTCCAGTTTTTCATGTCTTGACAACTTTAAACAGTAATCCAGTGATCTTTTTCTTTCACACGCTATTAACATTAATGTGCAGTGTAGTTAAACAACTCAAACATTTTAACATCTTCTTTCCTCATATTTACAAGACAATATCTCCATTGAGTATGCCCTGCCTTGTATCTACATAGAGCTTATGAAAAAGTTTCCGCAAGAGTGGAGAATCTACTCTGTACTTTAACAATGAATGCAGAACCTGCAATGATGTTAGTTTAATATTGTGTGTGATTAATTTAAAATCATGTTTCTATTGGGATTCAGATTTTTCCACAAATATTTATAAAGATGATGTGATCCAATTTAATATAGTTTTGCATATCCTGTGAAAATTCAGAGTAATTATAAAGTCCACAAAACATTTTTAAAAATTGGTATAAGTTAATGATTAAAAACAATGTAACAAATCATACAATGTGTGAAAGACAAACTCTTAATTTTTTTTCTAATGTGGTGCTGGCAGGTTAGTTTGGAAAACCACTGACAGAGGCAGTACCAAGCACAACTGCTGAAAATGGTGGCAAACCAGACAGAGAAAGCATTGTGTGTTACAGACTCTGCCCTCTGGAAATTAGTAGAGAGTGTGCAATGAGTTTTCTATGGCATGTTCCAAAAGACACCACTAGTTTACAATACCACAGCGAAGTGGTGTATAAAATTCAAGGAGGTTCATTATGTGTACAATGCAAAACGTTTGAGCAGCCAAGCATGTCAAAACAAGGATTGTACTATTTGGGAGACAAGAAGATGAAATTTACCAGTCAGGCTAATGCAGAACTGAACATCTGTCAGCCAATAGTAATCAAAATCTTTCATAACCGATTAAGAGTGAAGTTGTACAAATTGAAGCTCCTGAAATACATAAGATGTGGCAAGAAACTGCAGTTCTGGGCTGATATGCAGAGACATCTTGAAAATTATGACTTTGAAAGCAAATTAAGCTTTAGTGAGAAAGCCACTTTTCATGTTTTGGGAAAGGTCAACTGGCATAATGCACATATATGGGGGACAGAAAATCCACATGCACGGTCAAACACATCCCAGATTCTGAGAAGTTAATGTGTTATTTGTCTTGTCCAACAAGACAGTCTATGGACCCATCTTCTTTTCTGAGAGAGGTGTCCATAATATTACCTACCTTGACATGCATCAACTGTGGTTCATACCACAACTTGAAACTGATAGCAGGGATTTCACATTTCAACAAATTGGTGCTCCTCCACATTTCCACAGTGGCGTATAAAATTACTGAGTGGGATGTTGCCATGTCATTGGATAGGTCATGTTACAGCTGTTGCCAGACATGACGCCTTGTGATTTTTTATTGTGGTGTTACATCAAGGATAGCATTTATGTTCTGTTTCTACCACATAACCTCAAAGACTTGTGATGATGCATAGCAGCAGCTGTTCTTACAATCACTCTCGATAAGCTGGGTGGGGTATGGGCAGAATTGGACTACTGATTAGACATGTGCTGTGTGGACAAACAGAACATTTATAAGTATTGAAAAAATATCTTTGGGAGATTGTCTCTAACATACTGTATCATTTGTTAAATTGTTCTTGGCTATTTATCTATGCCAATTTTTTGAAATGTTGCATTAACTTTGTAATTACCCCATATATGAAAAATAACTTATCAATATTTCTGTTAACATAAAGCATAGATAACACAAGATTAAGCAGATTAAGAAAATATCATTAAAGTAGGATAAAAGTACTAACAGACTGAGTCTTTGTGTTGGGCTGTGAGGTGTGCTCAAATGAGCTGGCTGATCAAGAACTACTCATCTAAGACAAAGAATCAGATTATTTCTATATCTTGCATTATTAGCTGCAACATGCAGAAGATGTGATTCTTTGTTGCTGCACACTATAGCACTTTTGACTGAGATAAACTTATGCTGCAGTGCAGTGTTTTTCTTCGGCAGGCCAGTGTAGAAGTGCATACAGAATCAACTGAGTGAAAAATCTGTGTAATACACATGTTTATTTATAAATAAAAGCCATCTTAGGTATTTTCCCTTGTGTGAGACAACATGCACAAGATCGTGTGTCAATTTAAATTTCTATATTCACATATTTTATTGTTTGCATAGCTTTTCCTGTGTTATCTGAGTGTATCAATACCCATTTGTATTGTGATATATTGTGAAAACTTGAACATTCGCAAGTGCTGCGATGAACTGGTATTGTTATTGTCAATTGTAGGTTTAAAGTAAATTATGCACTTTTAAAATTTTTAAGGACAGTAGACCTATCCTCATTCAAAACAATCTGTCTCCAATTTCATTTTTTGAATTACATCAGAAATAGATTAGTTTCAGAATTTTTGGATACTTACAAAACTATGTTTTCGTAAGTTAGTGATACAAGTGTTTTGGAGATTTGAATTTAATTCATAGCAAATCAGCGTTTATGGTACACAGTTCAGGCAAAGTATTCATCACCCCTGAATATCATTGTATATCAATGCAAATAAACATCTATTTCTGAGAATTTTTGGACGCAACCATTGTTCTTTGCATAATCTACGAGCAATTGGGGTTTGTAATATAGTTACTGTAGCAGATTTCCTAACTACATCTAGTTTTCCCTTAAAGAGGAGTAGCCTTAAATGTTATCTGCATTTTATTGTAAATTAACTCAGTTTTCTCAGTTTGCTAACAACTATAATTAACATCAAAAGGTTTTAGGAAACTAGTAATTTCTACCACAGGTTTTTGTGTTGCCTTAATAGAACTCTCGTTTTGTGTATCTACTTCAGTTCTTATAGGGAATTAGCAACATTTTAGCTCAATAGGTCAAAAGATAATCAGCAGGTTTAATTTAAAGTCCTTTGTTCACTGTCTCGTAATACGTTGCAGCACCCAAAATGCAGCTCCACTGTGAATGCAGTTCTCAAACAAGGGATGAGTTGGTTGAGATTCATAAGCATCTGGAAATTGCCCTGACTACTGTCAAATGATTGATGGCTGCTGCAAATCAGAGTCGTGTACCTGTAACACCTGTACCAGAGCTACCTCAAGTACTATCCTCTCCTGTGGATCCTGCCTCCTCTGCAGAAAGTACGGTATCTGTCATTACCCGTCCAATTGACTGAAAGCAGTGTGTCAAAGGTGAATCTAGGTATCCTGTACAGGGTGGTCGGGAACCAGGGAGGACTCAGGGTGTTGTACCGATCCCCCAGACCAACAAATTAGATGTACTGTCTTTCACTGAAACTGAGCCAGTGGGACTCACTTCACCTGTTTTGGAGAAACCTGTTTTGTCCAGTATCAGGAGGAGGTAAAACCAAAAGGGTAGGGGTCAGCAGTTAAAACACACAGTGAATGATTGTGCCCCTTAGGGAAATGGCAGCAAGGGCCAGGTAAGGCTACAGGTGTACTCCGTGTGTATGGCTATTCCAGCAGCCATTGAGGGAACAGGGTCTGACCAACTGCAGATTGTGGCACACGTTGGAACAAATGATGCCTGTTGTCTGGGCTCCGAAGTCATTCTTGGATCGTTCAAGAAACTGGCAGAGAAGGTTGAGGAGACCAGCCTAGCACATGGATTTTCAATGGAGCTCACAGTTTGCGGCTTTGTCCTGAGAACTGATTGTGGCCCTTTGTTTCTGAGTCGAGTGGAAGGACCGAACCAGAGACTTTGAAAGTTTTGTGACAAGCTAGGCTACAACTTCTGGAGTTGTGCCTTAGGGTTCAAAACTGTAGGGTCCCCCTAAATCGGTCAGGTGTGCACTACACATCAGAGGCTGCTACTCAAGTAGCTGACTGTGTTTGGAGTGCACACAAGAGGTTTTTAGATTAGACGAGTCCATCCAATCCATATAATGATGGCTGTATGAATTCCAGAAGTATTACTGTAAGATCAAAAGAAATGCCTCCCACACATGAGAGTATTAAAATCCTAATGGTAAACTGCCAAAGCATTTGTAACAAAGTGTCAGAGTTTGAAGCACTCATGAAACGCAGTGAAGCTCACATAATACTAGGTACAGAAAGCTGGTTGAAACCTGAAATTGATAGCAGTAGATTTTTGGGGAAAATTTAAGTGTATATTGAAAGGACAAGTGAATGGGAAATGGTAGTGGTGTATTTGTTGCAGTAGACAAAAAAATCAAATCCACTGATATAGAAATTGAAGCTGCATGTGAGATTGTTTGAGCAAGACTAAGTATCAGAGGTGGGCATAAAATGATAATTGGATTCTTCTATCACTCACGAGACCCATCTCCTAATGTAACCAAAAACTTCAGAGAAAACCTCAGTTCACTTGGATGTTAAGTTCCCCAATCATGCTGTGGAGACTTTAATCATCTAACAATTAATTGGGAAAATCACAATGTTGTTAGTGGTGGGCATGACAAGACATCCTGTGAAACTTTACTAAATGCCTTCTCTGAAAACTACCTAGAACAGTTAGTTAGGAACCCCACTCATGATGGGAATATATTGGATCTAATGGCAACAATAGACCTGACTTCTTCGAGAATGTCCATATTGAAACTGGTATCAGCAACCATGATGCAGTTGTGGCAACAGTGATTACCAAAGCACAAATGACAACTAAAACAAGCAGAAAGATATATAAGTTTAGTAAACTAGACAAAAAAATCAGGAATGTCTTATCTCAGTGAGGAACTTCAAACTTTCAGCACAGGTCATGAGCACTAGAGGAACTCTGGCTCAAGTTTAAAAGAACAGTTGACCATGCACTGGGATAGATATGTACCAAGTAGGACAGTTCATAATGAAAGGGAACCTCCATGGTAAGAGAGCAACAAGTGATGCCTCCAATGACTACCATAGAAAAATATTGTCAAATGACATTTCACAAAATCCAAAGAAATACTGGTTGAATGTAAAGGCTGTTAGTGGCACCAAAGTTAGTGTCCAGTCCCTAGCGAATGAGACAGGAACTGAAATTAAGGGTAGCAAAGCAAACACTGAAATGCTGAACTCCAGTCTCAAATATTCCTTTACAAAGGAAAAGCCACAAGAATTGTCCCAATTTAATCCTCATATCACTGAAAAGATGAATGAAATAAATATTAGTGCCAGTGGTGTTGAGAAACTGCTGAAATCATTAAAACTGAACAAAGATCCAGACCCCAATGGGATCCCTGTCAGATTCTATACTGAATTTGCGGCTGAGTTAGCCCCTCTTCTCACTATAATCTATCTTAGATCCGACAACCAAAAAACCATTCCCATTTCTTGGAAAAAGGCACAGGTCACACCTGTCAACAAGAAGAGTAGTAGAAGTGGTCCATAAAACTACCATCCAATATATTTGACATCAATTTGTTGTAGAATCTTATAACATATTCTGAGCTCTAACATAATGAGGTATCTTGAGCAGAATGACTTTCTCAGTGCCGACCAGCATGGTTTGCAAAAACATCGATCATGTGAAACCCAACTCGTACTTTTTTCACATGATATACTGAAAGCTTTGGTTCAAGGCAACCAGGTAGATGCTATGTTTCTTGATTTCCGAAAAGCATTTGACTCAGTACCGCAGCTACACTTATTATCTAAAGTATTATCATATTGGGTATCATGTGAAATTTGTGACTGGATTGAGGACTTTTGGTAAGGAGGACACAGCACATTATCTTGGATGAAGAGTCATCGTCAAATGTAGAAGTAACTTCGGGTGTGTCCCAGGGAAGTGTGTTGGGATCCTTGCTGCTCATGTTATATATTAAAGACTCTGCAGACAGTATTAATAGTAAAATAAGGATTTTTACAGGTGATGCAATTATCTGTAATGAAGTACTATCTGAGAGAAGCTACATAAATATTCAGCCAGAGCTCGATATTATTTCAACATGGTGCAGAGATTGGCAACTTGCTCTAAATGATCACAAATGTAAAATTGTGCACTTCACAAAACGAAAAAATGTAGTATCCTCTGGCTATAATATTTATGAGTCACTGATGGGATCGGCCAACTCATATAAATACCTGGGAGTAACACCTTCGTAGGGATATGAAATGGAATGATCACATAGGTTCAGTCATGGGTAAAGCAGGTGAAGGACCCAGTCTATTGGTAGACTACTCGGGAAGTGCAATCAGTCTACTAAATAGGTTGCTTACAAATCACTCATCAACTCATCTAGAATATTGCTGTGTGTGGGACCTTTATCAGATAGGACTAACAGGGGATACTGAACTGATATAGAGAAGTGCAGCACAAATGGTCACAGGTTTGTTTAATCCATGGAAGAGTGTCACAGAGATACTGAAGCAACTGAAATGGCAGACTCTTGAAGACAGACGTAAACTGTCCTCAGAAAGTTTATTAACAAATTTTCAAGAACCGGCTTTAAATGATTACTCTAGGGATATACCACAACCCTCTATGTATCACTCACACAGGGATCGTGAGGACAAGATTAGAATAATTACTGCACACAGAGAGGCATTCAAACAATCATTCTTTCCACGTTCCGTGAATGAATGGAACAGGAAGAAGTCCTAATAACTAGTACAATGGGACGTATGCTCTGCCATACATGCGATGGTGGTTTGCAGAGTATAGATGTAGATACCCAACACAAAATTTTAATCTGTCAGAAAGCTTCAGTTTTAAACTAGCTTGCAGCAGCAGCAGCATAGTAAGTTCCATACTTACTCCCTTTATTTTGGTATTGCACTTATCACATGTTGGTGCAATATATTTCTCAAAACAGAATTCACAGTACAGCTCTCCCTTTTCCTCTACAAATCCAATGTCTTGCAGTGGTCGGCGGCACTGTCCGTTGACACAGATGAAGTGTTCAGGACACCATATCTTGCCCAAAGCTGTGATGAATGGTCCTCTGATGAAGAAATGAACTAATATAAGTTGACAATGTATGAAATGTGCTACAAATTATAATACACTTATAACAAAGAAAACTGCAGAACTGATGTAATTTTAAAAAAAGGCACATGAAACACACAAACAAATAATGATGTAAATGTAATTTAAAATAATGAAAACAGGTGGCTACTATGAACTCAGTACCCATGCAGTTAACACAAGTTGCAGTAACAGCCTATAAACACTATGCGCTTGAAATAGCAAGGTGTCAGACACGTTTCTGATTTATAATGAGTCAAGCTTCATTAAGTGTCCATGGATCTGGGATACTGACAGCAGGACAATAACACTGATATGATAGTTACTAATCAAAACTATCTGGTATCTTTTTACTTTAAAATGAAAGACAATCACTCACTGGAAAACAGAAATGCTGAATTGTCATAGGCTCACACAAAGGAAGGAAAACTTGGTAACTTTAGGAGTTATCCTTTGATGAGCTGGAGTACACACACACACAGGTACTCTCTCTCTTTCCCTCTCTCTCTGTCATAGATATGCCTATGCCTATGCACCATTTAGGGGCATAAGTGTATCTACTAGCGTATATGTGAGTATGTGTGCTAGTCAGCATCATGTATGTGCACGCATGAGAGTGTGTGTGTGTGTGTGTGTGTGTGTGTGTGTGTGTGTGTGTGTGTGTGTGTGTGTACTCTAGCTCATCAAAGGATAACTTTGGAAGCTAGCACATTTTCCTTCTTTTGTGTGTGCCTATCGACATCTCAACACTTCTGCTTTTTGTTGAGTGATCTCCTTTAATGCTAAAGTATTTACATTCTACAAGAACTTTCCAAACACATTTACCTGATTTCTTTAAAAGAAATATTTATTTCCTGACACAATAATGTCTATATTCCTAACTTATCTAGACTCAAACATATCAGCCATCTTCAGATCAATATGCAGCATTGCTGTTCTAGATCTTTGTCTCAATGAGAAACACACTGCTGTTCAGTGAAGATGACCATTTAGTATCTTTGCAATTGGTCATGTCAAAATAAAATGTGATTTAACCAGAAAATTAATGATTTTTTAAAAATAACATACTATACATGGGTGTCTCTGAAGAATTATAATGTAGTTTCAATCTGATATGTATTCAGTGTAGACAAACTTAATAAAAGAACTTGTTATTTTGAAAGAAATAGTATTAATCTGAAATGAAGAATAAGTCATTTCAGGTGAAATGTTGTCAGGAGTAGTCAGATTGGAGTACCACACTAGCAGTGCACTGAAATCTGGGGTGAATTCAATACTGCCATCTTTTCCGAGAAAGGCAACTGGGTTGCATATAATACCCACTCTCAATTCACACAGCTATACCTACATATACATTCGGAATGACATTTCAAAACTCATGGCACAATATGGTATTTATTTCACTCCACGTTGTAAAGTATTCCCCACATGCACAGCTTTTTGACACCTCATTAGCTGTTATGTATGATAATGCTGATTGTAGATCAAAACAGCAGTGGTTAAGTATTCATATTCCTCAATGCAATAGCTGACCACTGTATTCTACCAGCAGAAATCAGTCAAATTATACAGAGCTTGTTATTCTTATTAGAATGATTAAATGTCCATGATTCAATCAGGCACTCTGTTGTGCACAATTGGCAGATTACCAGCTTTCTTGTTCATTTCTAGTGTACTGATTCCACATAAAAATCAATTATTAGTTGTTCCTAGTAAAGGTGGCAATGCTACTGATATGCTAACAAAAAATTACCTCATGCAATTTGCTCATTTGATCTTGTACAAAGTCTATAAATTTTCCTGCACAAGGCACTTTGACATAATCAAGGCATGCCATCACCTGTTAAGTAATTCTCTCAGTGATCAATGCCTAAGCTCAATCCTCACTAGCTCTCTGCTACTACACCACACAGACCATTGAGTCTGCATTTCATTTCAGAACTGAAACATATGTATTTATTGTGAATCTTTTCACATCCTATCCTAGTTCACACTTCCACAATTTTCAGTCTGGTTTAATAGCTCCTTTGTGGTATAATAATCTTTACAAACACAAAATTAACTACATTTATGCAACTGTATTTAAAAATTTTCAATTGCATTTTAATTATAAGAATTAAGGTAACTCTAAAGAATCATTTTTGTGTGAAACCTGTTAGTAACTGAAAACGTCTCCTCAACACATTATAGGCACTGTACAGGATGTGACCAGCAGCATGGTTGCCTATGAGATGACAGCATTAGTTGTCAGGCCTCCTGTCTTTGCAGAACTTGCTTTGTTATGTCCTTACAACCCTGCCAGCTCTATTATGTTCATTTGTTGAAAATATAATCTTTGTTGGCACAGGTATTATAGGCTCAAAAAATTATGTATTGGAGCAATCAGATTTCACAGTCCTCTCAAACAAGCATCTCCCGTGCACGGGGTTGAATAATCTGTATTCATATCCAGTACGTCTTAAACTGTACATTGTATGTTCATTCACTGCCAAATTGAACGTAAAACAAAGTATGTTGAGATTTCTTCCTAGCATTTGTTGTTGACAGAAGTTTTCATCTGTGAATGCTTTTTCTTTCAGTCCATGAACAAACTGTATAAAGAGTACTTCATTTTGGTCGAAAAATAGAGAGATAACCACTTTCTATATCTGTATTCTCTCAAGATGTGTTTGTTCAGTTTTACATGTGCATGCTCATGTCTTGTGAATACACTTTGAATTACATTAGTGAATCATTCAAAAAATTATCTATAATTACCTGCAATATATACATCTTCTTCAGATAAGAAAACTTTACATGTTAGATAAGAAAAAAATTAATCATTATACTGATTGGGTTGTATTTAAACTACAGGAAACTGTAAATAACAAAGACTTAAATTACCATAAATAAAATTACGTGAAATGAGCTTTCTGAACACTTCAAATTGTAAGAGTAGTAGCAACAAAAAACGAACAGGATTTTGAGTTTTCAAGTATGAAGAAAATTCTAACACAGTAAATACATTTAGATCAGTAATATAGCTGAATTTGTGATTGGAATGACACAATCTTCACAGATACAGCACAGCAGATTATCAGGAGTAGAGAGTCATTCATAGATAAAAAAAGGAACTTTTTGAGTGACTCAGAGTGTTTTGGTAAGCTCATTATTTCAACAAGTGGTAGAAAACTCTGAGGATGACGAGCGGGGGATGATAACAACACCCATTCCCACAGAAAGAGCTTGTGTTGAGAGAAAGACAGAAAAATGCTTATCAAAGAGTGTAGTGTGTTCTGAGGGCTGAATTCAGTATCACCAATATGAAACAGCCTAACTAAGGTCCAGGTAGCAAGCACATATCAAATGTCTGTCTGCATGAGGTACCTAAAGAAGATGAGTAGATTGATCATAAAAATATTGTGCACAAAAATGAAATAATCAAATCAGATAGAAACCTAATAGGATAAAGTCACTTCTTACAACAGTTTTCTAATGTGTACATTCAGATCAATTTCACATCTCAGATGTGTTGTCGACTAACCAGCTTTCTCAAGGATAATGACTGAAACATTTCAGCCTACAGTACTCTATGGAATTATCTAATGCCTACTTTAGACCTCTTGGAAGTCATTTTGAAACTGTGAAGTGTGTTAATGAAATTTCTAAGGATCTAAATCGAGATTTTCTGGATGCAGGTATGTCAGCTGCAGAATGAGAAAGCACCACTTAAATTGTTAAAAGGATACACAAATTCTTTCCAAAATTATTATGGGTTTCAAACTAAAACTGTGCCATAATAGTCTTCACTGTGCTTTGTCACATGCTCGAAATACACAAAATCACAATACTGATTTCCTTATGTATACTGCTTACTAATTGTGTAACACAATACAAGAATAATTTATTCTAACTGTCTTAGGATATATGTGCCAAATTATATGAATTTCAACTAAAACTGCCACCAGTCCCATTGATGTTCCAAGGCAAATTTACCTTTTTATCAGTTTACCGCATGATTCACATATATATTCTTCTTTCTCAACTGTATCCTTGGGCAACTGCATTATTGCTTCTGCCAGAAAAATTATGTATTAATACATATGTTAGGAAACAACACACAAATTTCAGTTATAACTAGTCACATTTTATTAGTTGTTAATATTTATTAGTAACACAACAGTACAAGGAAATGAATAGTCCAAAAATTGAAAATAATTCAATGAATAAAGAAAACAAACCACTAAGTCTTATAATCCTGAATTTGGTAATGGTTTCAATGGTTAAGGATCTACTAATACACTAGCAGATGGAAAACAGGGGAAATGTGTTAGTTAAATTAGTGAAATGAAGGATACTCCATGATAAAAGCAAAAGCAGCAAACACATATAACAAGCCCAGGAGGTATAGAAAGCAGAAACAATTTGGAAGCATGCAAAACCAGGAAGCAAGCAATTACATAAAATTATTTATGTTCAGGGGATATAAAATGCCAACATAAAACAGAAATAACCCAATGATCTGAGTTAAAAATATCCAAAATGCAGACCTGATTGTTTTGATCTTATGTATGGGGACAGTGTGTACTGCAAACAGAACTGTGTGTAGAACTGCAGGCAGTGTCATACAATAAACAAATCACAATGAGAAATGTAAACAACTGTGTCTTGTTTTTTATCAAAATGTTTTCATGGATTTCAGGACACTTTTATATGTCAGTAGCTGAGTGGTCATTGCACCTGGCTACTATGTGGGTGACTCTGGTTCATTACCCCATACTGCCGGGGGTGCATTCAGCCTCCTGAGGTCAGCTGAGGTGCTACTCAACTGGTTAGTAGAGGTTCCAGGGACAAGAAACTCGACAATGACTATGAGAGCAGTGTGCTGGCCACATGCTCCTCCATCCTGCATCTAATGATGCCACTGGCAGAAGATGACATGGTAGTTGGTTCGGCCTGATTGGCCTATCTAGGGACAGAATGCAGAACTTCACGTTTTTCTTAACTTTACATTCATCACAAACATGGTCTATTTTGGTATAATACTCATCTGCCACAACACTAATAGGATACTCACAAAAACCTGAACAAAGCTGAGGTAACTGAGAAACACAGACAATAAACAGCTTAATAACAGCTAAGAATAAACAGGATCCAAAGGTATATAATGACTTGCAGCTCACTATAAGACAGTGGTTTCCTCATTCTTCATCCCCCCCCCCCCCTCAAGTTCTAATGATAGTTTCTATTAAAATGGATATGACAAACAGACTGAGTGATAACTGTGGGGGGTTGAAATGGTGGCCAAGTCTGTCATAGAATGATCAGTCATCATCTCTAGCATTCACTGCATCTTGTCTGTTTCACAGGTGCCAGAATCGGTGATGCAGAAAGCCAGTTTAATGCAATCACTGGAAATCGTAGTTGGGATTCGATTGGCATCGATCTTAAATATTTTGTCTTTTCAACTAAGAACTGTTTACCGTGCATCACACAGAGGCAGCAGGGGCTTTTGCATAGCATCATCATGTCTGATGAAGACCTGGTCACATGTCGAAAGCAGAAGTGAAATGATGATGAGTATGATGCTCTCAGTGTAACTGGCCAAACTTGATGAATGTGTGAAGATATTATTGAAAGAAGTATGATGTCTAAATAAGGTTATTTGCCATACACTGAGGTGACAGAAGTCATGGGATACTACCTAATATTGTGTCTGACCTCCTTTTGCCAGTGCAGTGCAGCAACTTGACTTCATTAGAAAGCCAAGTGTTTTGTTTGTTTGTGTGTGTGTGTGTGTGTGTGTGTGTGTGTGTGTGTGTGTGAGGGGTTGGGGGGGGGGGGGGGGGGGGGGGGTGATCTCCTTCATGAGGCTAGACAGATGTATTTGCACAAACAAACTTTTAAAGTATTCCTTTCTGAACATTTTTTTCTGCTTCTCAACAGCTTGTTGAGTCAAGTCAAATTGCTACCTCTACAACCATCCATAATTGCAAAAGTGCTGCTGGTGTAGGATTTTGTGCACAAACTGACCTCTTGATTATGTCCCACATACGTTGAATGGGATTCATGTCAGGTGATCATTTGCTCGAATTGTCAAGAGATGTTCTTCAAACCAAACAGTTGTGTCATCCATAAAAATTCCATCATTTGGGAACATGAAGTTCATGAATGGCTGCAGATAGTCACCAAGCAGCTGAACAAATCCACTTTCAATCAATAATCAGTTCAGTTGGACCAGATGATCCAGTCCATTCCATATAAACACAGCCCACACCATTATGCTGCAGCAGTGTTGAGCTGTTAGCAAAGGCACTCGCGTCAGTCTTCTGCTGCATCCCACAATGATTTCTGTGGTTATTTCATGCATTGTTACTTGTCTGTTAGCATTGACAACTGTACCAAACACCATCACTCTCAGTCATTAAATGGAGGCCATCAGCCACTGTGTTGTCTGTGGTGAGAGGTAATGCCTGAAATCTGATATTCTCAGCATACACTGTTGACACTGTGAGGCTCGGAATATTGAATGTCCTAATGATACCTGAAATGGAATGTCCCAAGTGTCTAGCTGTAAATACCATACCATGTTCAAAGTCTGTCAATTCACGTCAGAATCCTTTTCACATGAATCACCTGAGTACAAATGACAGCTCTGCCAATGACAGCTCAGCCAGTGCACTGCCCTTTTACATGCCGTGTACGTGATACTACCGCCATCTGTATATGTGCATATTGCCATCCCCTGACTTTTGTCACCTCAGTGTATTACTGAAGAATGCACAGGGTAACTTGGCTGGTTGGCCATTGAACAGTTCTGCTACTGTAGCATCAAGATCTTCCTTGATGGTAGTCAGAGGCCCAGTAGTTCAATCGAGAGAATTTCTGTCCAACACTGATTTGTGACACCTTACAGACACTTTTAATTGGCAGCATAAATGCTCAAAAAAACTGTTTGCTGCTGGGTGAAAAGCTGTAGTCTAGATGTACTTCATACACAGTCAAACAGTGATTGATCTGAATAATGGTATGGTGAGGCACTCTGAAACGAGCATTCCATCCGTGAAGAAGGAGGGTGCCAGTTTCAGTTGCAGTGTCAACCTTCAGAAAAACTTCATGTCAGAGAGGGAAGCAGATGATGGCTGTTACACAGATATGTCCTTCAGATGGTAGTAAAAGTCCAACTCAATGAGAACACTGACAATGTAAATATACCTGGTTTAGTCAGCATTTAGGGCACCTACATGAACTGGCTTTCAAATTGCGTAAACCACAGAACAGCATTTTCTTGTCAGAAGGGTGGAGGTTTGTCTCCTACAGAGTTCACCAGTGCATTTGTAGGCATGTTGCCAATCATCAGCGGTTGGCTGAGATGTGTGTTCACTGAAGTTGTATAATGGCTGCATGATGGAATTTGACAGTCAGCGATAAGTCGTGTGACATGATTGTTTCATATTAATGCGTGATGCATCAAGTCACAGGAATTGTACTGAGATCATCAAAATGTTGCATTTTAGTATAAATACTTTATTTGACACATTAATAGAGCACTCACAAGAACATGAACTATACTAAGTTAACCTTACGGAACACAGACTATCAGTAACACAATAACATGATCTCATAATAGGACAGCCGCTTGATTACCCTTCAAACTGTAACTCGTGTTCATCATGTCATTACTTCAGTCACATGCAGCTTACATCTTACAGTTTGCTACTGTCATCAATGTTAACTAAGTGCACCATGCCATTAGGTTATTTTTTCACTCAAAAAATGGGAGCTATTCAGTTGGTTGTTCACATTTGTATTTTTGGCAATACCTGATTTGCGAATTACAGCTGCCGCAAAGTGGGATGCGACCACCAGGCTGGTTGAGGATGCCACGACCACGACGGGGAGTCGTGGAGCCAGCCACAGTTCCTGATGCCTTTCCACCACCAACACCACCACCAACACCTGCAGGCGGCGCTGCTGTACAGCTTGGCTTCTTTGGATCTTGGAGTGGTGGAGCGGAGATGGGTGGGATATTTGTGATTAATGCACTGGGAGGCTGAAAATGGGGCTCTGGTGACAGAGGACTATTTGGAACGGGAACATTCTGGGGTGGACACATGGTGGCCTGATCACCTGGGAGGGGAATATGAGGGAAAGGCAAACTTGTCTGAGTCTGAAATCCAGCCTGCTGGAATGGAGTAGCCACCTTAATGTGAGGGCTGAAGGAAACTTGTTTCCGGTTTTGGATCAGCTGTTTTTCATTAAATGTTTTTTTATCCTGGTTTTGTGGCAATTTGGGAATATTTTTTTGAGCTAACTGAGGTAATTTTTTATCTGTTTGTAATAACTGTGATGTTTTAATATGGGTAGTGTGCTGAGAAATTTGCTTTTCTGTTGTCATCTGTTGTGTGGTTGTTGCTGTAATTGTTTCAGTCTCTGCATGACTCCTGTGCATTCCTCGGGGCTCAACTTCACCACCAAATCTATATGCGTGTTTGAATGATTCTGGATCAATCGCAGGTGCTGGGCTTGGACTCCTCGAGCCAGGGACCCTAAAGTGAGGAGCAGGGGAAAGTGCACGTTGCACTTCATACCGTTCTAAATCTCGCTGGTAATATGGTAATGTTGAAGCCCCACGAAGCCCTGATGATGCTCTCACTGGTTGTTTTTTTGCTTTTTCTTGAGAAGTTTGTTTAGATGGGTGCTGTGTCAAAGATGTATGCTTTATTTGCTTATTTCTTTCGAAGTGTGATGACTGTGCTGCTGTTGTATGAACTGCTTGCTGAATATTTTGCTGGGGAACTTGCTTGTGCTCTGGTGCCTGTTGTACAGTTAATGCTGAAACAGTTTCTAAATCCTTAGCACTCTTGTGTATTCCTCTGGGCTCGAGTGGTGCACCAAATCTGTAAGCATGTCTGACTGCTTCAGGATCAGTGACAGGTGCTGGACTTGGGCTCCTTGATCCAGGGACCCTGTAGTGTGGAGCAGGGGAAAGGGCTCGTTGTATTTGAAACCGTTCTAGATCCTGTTGGTACTGTGGTACTACTGAAGCAGGGCAAAGCCCTGTTCTGGCTGAAAATCTTTTTTCTTTTTCTTGGGACGTTTGTGTATGTTGCTGTTGAGTTGGAGCAGTATATTCAATTTTTTTCTGGGTTTCTTGCTGTTGCCTCTTCACCTGAGCCTTAGGGTGCTGAGGTTTCACCATCTTGCTATTGCTCTGTTCGACATTCAGAAGCATGTTAGCTAGTCCTGGTAATGCACTGCTTGATATGTTTCCCGTTGTCTCAACTGACAATTGTGAATATGGTTTTTCTGGGGCTATTGTGAGTGCCTCAAGCATAGAAATTCTCTTTTTTGAATGTGGTAGTGACTTCAATTGCGGATCTATGGGTGAACTACGTGGGGGTGGTGGAGGTGACCTAGGACGTTCTGCTAACTGTTCTTGACAAGCTGAAGCACTAGCTGTAGTAGCCCATTTTGACATCTGGCCAGCATCAGAAGCAAAATAATCTTTCATTTCTTGCAATTCTTGGCAACTGATTCTTTCTTGACTGTCTACTTGATTTGTAATATTATTTAAAGTTTGTTCTTTACCCTTAACATGATCTTGGTGCCCTTCACCACTGTTCTGCATTTCACATTTTATAGTATAGTTATCTGATTCAGTATATTCAGATATCTGTTTAGATTTGTGTGTGCTCTGAGTTGTTTCTCTGGGAGGAATAATCCCAGACAAATTCTGGACCCCTTGCTGTGATAGTTCAGTGCTTTTCTGCTGAGACTCATGCTTTATGTTTGTCTCGGTGGCACCAGTCTTCACAGTTTCAGTGACTATCCCACCACTGGTTGCCTTTAAGATTTCTATTTCCTTTCTTTCATGTGAAAATTCCTCTGAAACCTTTACTGTCCTAATGGTCTTTGTAAGTGCAGCTGAAGACTCTTCTGATCGTTGCTCAGTTGCCTCTAATACCAGTTGTGGAGACTCTGTGCTGCCTATGTTATTAACCTCGGAAATACTTTCTTTTTGTTGGGTATGTTTTGTGCTGTCAGAATGCTCTATCCTTTGCTGTTCTTGACTCACTTCCTGTGAAATATTCTGACTGGAATCAGAACTATATTCAAATGTTGATTCTTTATTTTGTGGAGCACTCTCCAACGTATCTGATGGAGCACTCTCCACTTTATCTTGTGGGGCACTCTCCATCTTCTCTTGTGGAGCACTATATTTTTCATCTTTCTGCTCTGATACAGTGTCACATTCAACTTGTGACTCATGTTGTTCATACACAGGCAACTGGGTTTCCTGCTCAATGGAATCTACAGAAACTGCATTCCATTGAGTTTGCAAAAAGTCACTATAAGATTGAGGGAAAGCTGTGGTTGTTTCAGACTGTTGCTCACTTTCAACAGCTATGTCCTCAGGACAGGTGACATTCATGGCAGGAGCTTGTGAAGTTGTTTCGTATTGTTCATAAGAAGGTGACTGAGTTTCCTGATTAAGGGCATCTTCAGAGGAAACTGCATTCCACTGTGTTTGCAAAAACTCACTGTAAGGTTGTGGGAAAGCTCCAGAATGCTGTTCACTTGCAACAGCTGAAGTACCCTCAGGATAGGTGACATTCACAGCAGGAGTTTGTGCAATTGTTTCTGGTATGTTGTTCTGGGACAATTGTGGTAATGTGCTCTTGCTATCTGGTTTATCAGGTCTAGGAGTGTTTTGCAAATGTGGAGGAGGTATGTACAATGGAGTAGCCGTAGGGATTGATGAGGTATACTGATCCCCTTGTTTAGGGGGCCAAGAAAATTTACTATTGTCTATGGCATTTGCATGTCGTAAAAATGGTTAGTGACACACACAGCATGCATAAAAACACATAAAGTTACAAACCAATACCACACAAAGGTGAGATAAAAATTGTCACAGAGTGTTATCAGAAGAGATTTGTTGTGATGATTAGTAACAGTTAAGAAGGGAAAGAAAAAAAAATAAAATAATGAATCAGAAAAAAAGGATTTGCTGCACAAAAAAGATATGTTACATATAAACTCAGGACAAGCACTATAAAAATAAAGTAAATCAGACTTATTAGGTGAAAGAAACGGTTATTTAAGCAGGTTCAGATAATTATTTGCAAATCATGAATTTCCAAGAAGAATACCTGTTTGTATCAGTCAAAAAACACTGTCTGACTAAACAGTTTAAAAAAATGATGTGTAATGAAAAAATATTTGTTCATACTTATCTTGTAAGAGCAATGCGTTATTTTCTTTATCATCAATAATTAATGGAAGCCACAATAGTAAATTAAGTTCTTGTAATTATTACAGTTTTCTCATGAAAAGAGAAAACAGAAAAAAATTTGCAAAGCAATGCTGCATGTAAAAAAAAATATTGTCCTGGAATTAATACATAATTATGTAATTTTAAAGAATCTTATCATTTAGCAAAAGCACATGTTACATGATAATCATTATGCAATTGCCAGATAATGCCAACTGCTATCAGCTGCTTCCAAATGATTAGCATAATTAATGAAGCAGGTATTAATACTGAATATAAGCTATTAACTTTTGAGAGCTGCTTTAGGGAAAGATGGAAAAGTATTGACCTAAGTCAATTATTTAGCTTTGAGATACAGGAAATGGTCTAGGTGTAGGATTGAAAGGCTTATAAGCTGCAAAAGAAGAAGACCTCTGTCAACAGAGCAACTGTAGTTTGATTTTATCAGATTATTTTACGTGGAAAATAAATCATGCTTCACAGAGTGACATGAACAAGTTGTACGTCTGTGGTTCTATAGTAATTTGTGAACATCCCCTGAGTTACATTTGTCAATTCTGGACAACAGCATTATCCCACTTTATTTAATAGATATGAAAATTTAAATGTTTTCCATAGTCCACAACAAGTAAACTTTTCCAATTATTACTGCAACTTATAGTTATAATTTTTCCATCCTATATTACATGAGTAGAATACAGATACAGACTTTCAATAGGCAAAACACTTCAGGGCTGCAAAAAAGCACTCCCTGCCTTGAGATATTTATATGAGCTTCATCTCTTTTAAAACTAGAGTTTATTATATGTCTGTGTCATGGTTTTCATTTGTTGAACAATAATACCAGTGTTTTTTGAAGTTCTCCCAACAGATCATGTAGTGCATCATTTTTCAGGAGTGCATCCATGGTATTATTAACTCTTGTACTGATATTTTGGCTGACAACCTTTTAGCCATTCTCCAGATGAATCACTTGCAAGATTTTTAAAGTGCATTACACGGCAGACATATGCTCATTTCCTCCACAGTGTAAAGAGCTTTAAAAATCTTACAAGTGATTCACCTTAAGAATGACTGAAAGGTTGTCAGCCAAAATATTGGAACAGGAGTAACTGTTGATAATATCATGGACACAATCCCAAGAAATGAGGGAATAATTACAGTTTTTCCATTTTTAAAATTTATGCAGGTACTTAAGATCAAAATGTTCTGAATTTCATCAAATTCAATGGTTTGACCTTTTTCTGCACAAGAGGATATTTTCTCAGTTTTGGGAATGACATTGTAAATTAAACTTTAGCAAAACTAAATGACAACGATATAAGAATATTTTAAAAATCTGCAGGGGTTTAAGCAGCTCTCAGAAGTTAAAGATTATCTGAAATGAATAAAAAAGAAACTACATGCTCAAGAATGTAGATATTTAAGCATATTAATTTTTATTAATCCAGGAACTCAAAAATTCAATTTTTGTGAAATTACACATCATCCAAGCAATGGTTTTCTATTACCTTTAATGTTGCTAATGGGCCTCAGTGTTGAGTAACCTGGTAGTCAAAAATTTATTTGTTATGTATCTTTTGAAATAATTTTAGCCTTGTATAAGATAATCAAAAATATTGATATGATATCATTTAAATTAAATAGGTGTTGGTTGAGAGCTCTGAGTATGGGATGCATGGAATATGGTTTGAACAGTGCAGTGGATGGGTCAAACAATGGATAAAATGAACTGGCAAAGGTATTGGCTGCAGTTTGGACTTACCAGGTGCAGGTCGAGCAGTGGTTGATGAAGAAACACTGCCAAACGGCTTTGGACCTGCCAGAGAGCTTGGGGCCTATATCAAAACAAAATGTTAAACATTATTAAAGAAGTCATTTAGACCATGCATCCCCTTAGTTAGATAATGTGATCAAGACTAAAAGAAATAGAAGGCTACTGTGTGTATAATGTAACTTGACATTTTTTGCATGTGATGCTGGGAGGATTCTGCCTATTTCTCCACTCCCAGCATCCCTCACATGAAATGCCAAGTTACACTGCATGCACTTAAAGCCTATTTTGTTTCTTGAAACTCATATTATAGTATAACAGGTCATACTTAGTACATACTGAAATGTGAGTAATATAAGAATCATTTGTAATAACCTATCTGTGCATTTAGGAAAGTAATGATGCATATATGTATTAAACTAGCCTTTTCCCCAATGTCATTCGCTTTTTTAATTCCTGGATGTCATATAAGGACACTGTAAAATGTAAGTTTCAACATAAGACTGTCATACAACTGTATTCCCTCCTCTTTTGTGGATTAATTACTTTGAATATGTACTTGAAATTTCAACTGCAGCATATTTTCAACACCTCTGACATATGTTATGTTTGCCAAATATTGTTACTGTATTATGCATAAAAAACTTTTTTCACAGACTAGGACCTGATCACAAACACTTCTGCCTGGAAACATACATCATGTTTCATAATACAAGATAACTTATTTAGCAAGTGTATGGTAGTGATCAAGGAGCACTGGGTAAGATTCAATGCATTCGCTTAAATTCTACAATTATGGCCACACTTTCTGCCACATAATGATTACTGATCCCTTTTTTAAGTAAAATGGAACATATTTTAAATATATTTTCACCACATTTAGCAGCTTAAATGGGACAGAGACATCTTTGGTGTAATCAGCTCCAGAACTGAGACACTTCTCACACCACAGGCTCAGCTTTTTTATTCTTGTGTCATAGAAGTCTGCTGCCTGGGAATGGAATCAATGTATGACAGGTATTTTCAGCTCTTCATCACTGCAACAATGCTGACTGGATGACAGAAATTTGTTGAGGTGCAAGAAAGGAGAGAAACTGCTTGGAGCAAAATCAGAAGCCATGATTCTCCATAAAGTGCTGTTACCCCAGCTCCACAAGGCCATTACTAATGAGGGACAGACACCCATGGCCCTGTTCAATATGAACACCTCGACAATCTTCAGAAAACTGCCTATACCAGTGATCGCCATTTGTTTGCTCATGACATTTTTACACTTGACTCAGCTGTCAATGAATTTTGATCTGCACAATGTTTCATGCATTAAGAAACTTTATCACAGACTGAACCTTGCAGTTGGTGGGAGAGAGAATAAGGGCTACCACTGTCAGCCATTGGTGCATCACTATCAATAACAATTGGGTCTTGTCCTGCTATAATATGACTATTACATCGTAGCTCTGTTGTGTATGAGCTATATTTCCAGTACATTTACTGTAAAAATAACCATAGGTAACTTAATTTATGGATGAGTCTCATACAATATTGTTCAATACCCATAGTGGCTGTACAAGTTCATTAGAAAGCAAGCTGTTTGTGAGTGTGGGAGGGATGGTGATCTTCATGATGCTGGACAAATGTATTAGCACAAATAAACTTTTAAAGTATCCCTCTCTATACGTTTCTTTCTTACTGTAGACCATACTACTTCTAAAAACATGGAAATCAAAAAGCTTGCAGCAGAAAATGTTTGTTTCACAGTGTTGAAGATGAAGAAATGCTCCTAGTATGATAGTATGCACTTTGAAGACAACCTGTACTGGACATTTTTCCTTGTTTCAGTCCATACTACAACCTCTCAAAATATCTGATACTTTTTTTAAACACCTTGTATACAACATGAACCCCACTCAGTGTCATAGCAATACTATACCTATAAAGCCTTTCATGTTTAGTGTACAGAAAATTTGCAAATATTTACCTAAACAAAAGTAAATTTTGAAATTTTATATGCAACTAGTTGATTCACACCTGTAAATTACAACAGGTTTCATGATATATCATTAAGATGAGCAACACACTGTCTATCACTAACAAAGAAGTTTAATTTCCTATAGCTTTTGTTACAAAAAAAACAACATTAAAAGCAAATAAGGTTAGACATGAAATGCTGATTAAAAAAGAGAGAATGTAAGTCAGTGACCAGAAAGTTTTGCACAGAAAAAATAAGAATAATCTTTCTGTTTGGATGAGTTGATAAGCATAAAAAGGAACTGTGGTATACAAAAAGGTTAATCTCATCAACAGATGAACTACTGCTTAGCTTATGAGAGAACGCTGGAAAAGCAAAGATCATTCTCATAGTGCAATACTGTCCATGTATAAACTGCAGTCTCAGCTAAAATCATGATAATGTACCTTTCTCCTGGCTAAACATAAGCAATAAGCTTCCATCTGTGATGTATCTCCTTGAAACTAATCTCTTATTATGGAACTAACCCTCTCCATAATGGCTCTCAGAAAGTTATTAAGCATTAATCACAATGTCGTCAAACCCTATAGCTGTTATGTCATTTCATCAACATATTTGAAAAGACCAAAGAGGTCAATCAAAGTAAATAAATCTGTATTCAGTTATCTGCAGTTTGTTTCCTACTTAGACATAATTCACAAAGTAATATTGTTCTTCTGAGGCTAAGTAATACTGCATATGGAAATCCACTTTCTGTATGGTCCTTGCTGTAAATTATCATGACACAATAATATCTCTCCACATTTAATGTGTCTAGCTATTCAAGTACCTCTTCCACAAAACATCATCTGTCACCACCACCTCCATTAACAAAAATGTGCACCTGAAAATGACTTAGTTTCTATTTTACCTGCCAACTGTTCATCATTCTAGATTGGGATGATATTGACTAAATCACGAGTAAAAAACATGTCAAAATGTATGACTATTAAGTGTTTGTAAAGAAATGATAAACAGGATCTCACTGCATAGTACCTATAGTACAGCAACAACACAGTACACTCAGTATTTAATTCCCAGGAATAGAGCTGGAACCATTTACTGGAAAAACATACTCCTTCTATATCTCATTGAAGGTGTTTTTTAGAGCAATGAATTCCTGGAAGTAATAGGTGGAGGTTAAGTATTAAATATACGATCTGCATTGTGTATCTATCTACAAGCTTAATAGGTGTGAGAACTCAGTAACAAATACATGGTTCTAATCTCTCATTATACTTTCCTGGTTTCATTTTTTTTTATTTTTAGTTTGTGTAAGCAGATAATGAGCTGTAGTTTCTGGATGTCACAGTCTACCACAATGCAGGCTCTTACTACATTTTCATTCCTCATCTCTTGATAGAAATTGAATGATGTTGGTTTTCCTTCTAGCTTCTCAGTTCAATCGGACCTTTTCTAAATATCCTCTTTCCCTCTGTGTTGCAGAGGCTACAAACTTAAATCCAGGTATTTATTTATATCTCACAATCAGTGCAATTGCAGTTTCATCTTTTTGGTTATGATTTTATTTTAGCCATTTCCAGTACACTCCATAAGCTAATCACCTTAATATCAAAAGTAATTATGAAAGTAAGTTGAAGAAATTATGATATGAAACTATAAAGCAAAGCAGAAAGACAGAGTGAGAAAGAGAAAGAGAGAGAGAGAGAGAGAGAGAGAGAGAGAGAGAGAGAGAAAGAAAGAAAGGAAGAAACAGCAGCATAAATGCTTTTTACAAAACTTACTGTTATCCACTTGTAGCAGGTTTTCTGATTCTAGCATATGTGCCTACTGTACAGTGTTTTTCAATGTACAAGATGCAAAACACTAATGAAATTTCCTGTAGCACTTTTTACCAATACTATACTATAATAAACTGCATTAATTACTGCCTTAGTTTCATGAATTTTGAAGATGTCTGTTTATTCACTTTTCATCATTACTACTTTGAAAAAAAGGAAGATTAAACTTCCATTGTTGCATTAATATAAATAATCATGTCCTGCTTCAGTAAAGTTGTGTTATTTGGCTATATACCATATAGTTACACAGTCCAAGTCAAAAGCTCACCACTGAACCATAATATAATGAGTTTTTGACCCAGTATACAGAAATACATGGAATATAAAATACAATAATGCTGGAAACAACTGGACATGACTGCTTTTATACCACACATTATACTAAGGCTCATCCACACTAATAGCCATTTTACACCCACTGCTAGATAAATGCCTTCTCTAGATTTTTCTATTAATTATGGTCTTCAGCTGCATGCATCCACATTGTTCCAACATTGTTTGTAATGCCATTGAACACCTTTCACTAAGTCACTGTCTGTCTCACATCTCTTCAAATCCAGTGAAGAATGTCCCTGGTCTATCTGCTACCCATGCGCCTCAAAACACATCACACCCACTTCTATTATTTTTTCATTGCAGTTATAATTATGTCTTCCACTCCAGTTTGTCCCCTGGTCCATTTGTTTGTTATATTAATGATTACAGTTACAATAAACAAAGATTAGAAAAGGCAACCACTCACTTATAAAGTTGATTATTATGTGGTGCATGGACACACATATCAGCTCAAACCTTACAAGCTTTTCAGTTACAGATCATTCTCTAGTGTGATATCATACTTCCAAAGTAATGGCTCAAAAGCCAGTACCTAATATCTGTATGTAGGATTTCTTACAGATTTAAGAATTCAGTGATGGAAAATGTCATTATGCAGCCATGTTTTCACACATATCAGGTATCTTATTTGGAAACCTACCAACACATTACACATCATAGTGTGTTGTCACAAATATGATATACAGAACATGCAAATAACTGCATCTATAATTTACTTAGTAAACACAGCATGAGCTCGTATAGCTTGTTATTTTTTATTTGTGGATGACTGGTTTTGATCCACTACAGAGATCATAAACCGATCTACATTCCTTGATAATAGTAGGAATCCCTGGCATTGAGCAGGCCCATCAGTGCTGGTTTTGAGAACGCTGCTCAAATGCCAGCATGGACAGGCCTGCCCCATGCAAGTGATTTCTATTATCAACAAGGAATGTAGATCTGATGATGATCTTTGTAACAGATCATAACCAGTCATTCACAAATAAAATGTAACAAGCTATATGCAACCATGACTGTGCTCACTAAATAAATTATCATATTATTAGAACACTTTTTCAAAAAATTTTAATTATGTCTACATCTAACTGGCCTTTGAGTTTTTCGTGTGTTTATGTGCCATGCATCGCTCAGTTATGGAGGAATTATTGCCTTTCCTTATCGTTGTTTATTGTTTCCATCGCGAGATTTTGATTACTGTTAAAGTCATAACATCTAAACAGTCAACAAGAATCAATATAAAATTAAAATTCTTATTCTGTACAAAATTAACAATTGCATACTTCTTTATGTTATAAATCTTATGTGTGTTGGGGAATTATGTGTGCTGGGGAATTACAGGACCTAAGGAAGTGTGTAGTAAAACTGAGATTCCAAAATTTTAATATAATGAGGGGTAGTGTACCTGCGCAGGAGACGGAGGAGTGACGTGCGAAGTACCATGTCTTGGAGCCTGCAAATAATAAGATCCTGGTGTTGCAGTGTAATCTGCAATTGACTGTAGAATTATATACAGAAGAAGCAGCATTTAAAGTTACAACCAGTACCATTAAGCTTTTAATCACAGGAAAATGTAAAGGCACCAGTGACCAATAGCTCATCAAACAGTAACTCAATTTGCAGTCTAATTCTCATTTGGTGAAATATAGAAAGTGATGACCCTAAAATATTCATTACTGTTTTAGTAATAGGAGAAATTACTTCTCTCTCTAAAGATAAGACAGGGCTGTTAGAGGCACTCAGACTTCTTTATAAGTACAGGATGTGCACCCAAACTGCCACGCAGCTGAGAAAGAATTACAGTACAAAAAAGTAAAGGAACCCCTCAGTGTTTGATGTGTCCACTGGTTGTGCAAACTGGTTTTCTACATAATCTCTTCCATATTCTCATAGTTGTGACAGAAAGTCAACAATCTTTATCATTCTTCTCTTATGTTACATTAAGAGGAGCACATAAATCAGATACGAGTAATCAAAAATTGCAGCTAATTTTCTGGGCATTTTTATTACTGCATTCTCAGTATATGTACGTGTCTCCAAGTGAATACAGTCATTTATTACTCTGAACTTGGAGACATATGGATGTAAGGAGGAGAATGGGGGAACAGAGAGAGAGAGAGAGAGAGAGAGAGAGAGAGAGAGAGAGAGAGAGAGAGAGAGCGAGAGAGCGAGAGCCTTATTCTCATTTAAAGTTGCCTACTCTCAAAACGAAACTGGATTAATGATATGAAAGAAAAATCACAATTATTTATAATATAACTGGGACGCCTGGCAAAAAATCCAAAGTGTTGGTTTATGTATGGAAAATAAATAACAACAATTATCCATGATCTCTTCACAGCATCATAACTAGTAAAAACCACTGGTGCCAATAAACAATTTTCCTGGATTAATGTGAAAGAGCAAGAAAAGCTGCCATTCCCAACACCAGCTTGCAGAGGAAGCATGGAATAAGATTCAGTGATCCCTAGAAACTGGGATACCTTCATACTATCTGTAGGACGTTGGATTCCTTTGTCATCAGTGGCATCGATACTGAGAGCTGGAAATGCCTCTGTCACATTCTTCAGGTTATTCTCCAAAACTTTTTTATCGTCAGCTACACTATGCTGATCCACTTGCTGCAAAAATTTTAGCATCACAGCATAAAACACTACTCAATCAAAGCTTAAATGAAAGAAGCATGGAGTCAGCTACTATTATTTTAAAAAAATTAACAATGCAAATGTACAAAAGTATGAATTCTATGAGTTAGTACAGTTTCAAACAGTTACAAACACACAGCACTACAAAAAAAGAACAAAAGATAAGTAAATAATCCAAACAGCAACACAAATTATGTTTGAAGGAATTAATTATAAAACACATACACACACACTATACCCTGGATTACAACTACAATTCCTGCAAAAACCAGATTTGGGTGAACTATTAGAGGACAAAGACATGTTAAACATCTATTTGTCGTATCTTAGTTGTAGCAAAGAACAAGTCATTTTAGACTCCTTTAAGCAATGAACTGGTTACTGTGTAGTAAGCTGTTGCACGTAAAATAACAAGAAAGTTTACTGTGCTATTAAGGAAGTAAAGAAACAGCAAATTAATACACAGCTCTCTCCTATTTCAGATCAAACACATGGACTGTTATGGGTACCTGATTCAGTGAAATGAGTGACCATATAGAAATAAATACATCTTCACAATGGCCACCAAATTTTTACATGATTCCTAGCAAAAACTATACCATGTTTCCTCAAAGCTGGCTCAATAAGGGGCAGACAATTTTTTCAGCTTTTTATATGAAATATCTACTAGCAAAATGTTTTTTTACTGAGCCCAGATGAGGTACACTGCATCATAGTATAAAATGAAAGTACACATTTCTTCATTCTCTCCGTCTAATATTTAAGCTATTCACTTACTACTACAGCAGCTTCTTAGCATATGTGGGTGTTGAATAGCTACAAAAAGATAACATGAAATACTAAATATTATATACATAAATCTCTGTCCTCTTTGCAATGTAATAATACTCAGCATCATAAGTTTGTGCTGCACAGAATAAATAAAATATACAAAGTTTAAAAAAATGTGCTATGTTTGAATTCATCATGAAAATGATTTTCAGCTAGTTCCAGTGACACTAAGAATATTTTATATTTGAGTTTTAAGTGTGAAAGAAATCCTGTAGCAAATCATCCCTTTGTGAATTATTTAAGAGATACTGATTTCATTCAGAATTAGACATCTTAAAATTTTACATAAGTTTTCAATACGAATTTGTAAGTCAGCTAAATACAGTGTGGTTTCTTGTGTGTAAAAGTTTTTAAACTGGTACAAGTTTTTTTAATTTTAAAAGCAAACTAAAATATTGTAAAATAGCAAAATTCAATCATTCAAATATAACAAAAGATTTAAAACAGGGTATCTATTGCAGCATCTGTGACTATAAATATGTGCTAGGCTAGGCTATAATTGAGTAGGTGTTTGAGAGTGCGAATTTAAATGCAAATTCAGATTCTCTTAAACATATTACAGAGCATACACAAAAGAAAACAGTACAGCCACTGTGGCACAGTATTATATCAAAACATGGGCAATTATAACAAAGACTGTAAGGTGACAAAGAAAATTGCAGAAAATGATGGCATACAACTACTTAAACTTGGAAGGAAGATCTTTCTTGAAAGTTTGACATAAATAAGCTCAGTTAATATTAAACAAGGTTTCCTAGTTCACAACAGAGAGTGGAAGAATGTACAGATTTACCTCATATCAATTGCCTGCTGTAGAAGTTGGAGCTTTAGCAAGAAAGATTACAAATAGAATGTATGATTTTGTTCATAGCTGTAGTTCAGCAGCTGCAGAATATTTCAACAAAGATAAAAAGAAAGAAGATTAATAGAATGATAAGATTACACTGGTGTGAGGTAAAAATTATTTTTATGATACTTTCAACTAATATGAATAATTATTTGGTCTTCTAGTGCAAGATGCTAGGTAGGAAACTTGTTCTGACTGATCTGCCAGTAGCTTCACAAAGAAAGGATAACTAACCAGCAGTTTTCACCACGACCTGTTGAGTAGCTCTTCAGTTGTTTCCACAACACTGAGACAACAATGAAAACTAGTGTCACCCATTGCAAATCAACAAAAGAAAAACAGTTTGTCAGTGGAAAATTACTAATATATATGTAAAAATAACAGAAAGATAATTGTACAAAATAAAATGATATAGAATTGTATACAATAAAACGATATACCTAGAGTGCCAGTACAAAAATAACAGCAACCAGCACACAGGAAACAAAGCTAAATTTGAATCTTGTGAAAATCTCAATGGCTACAAGAATTCAGAAGTACCAATAAACTGATAGAACTGAGAAGTTGAGTTAAAATGTGTTCGTCTTCCATGAGACACATGTGAATAGGGAAAAATGCTTTATATAACAAGGAAATATAACGCATTGTGAGAGATTTCAAACCACACCACAGACTTATATTGCTGCAAGATAAATAAATAAAACAGAAATACAAATTCTAATAACTACTTTTAGATGCCACTGATTCTTTGCAGTTTACCACAAATTCAAAACAGCTTCGACGTGATCATTTCACCATCAGTTCAAGACAGAGAATTTGTCAACTTTTAAAAATGAAAATTCACTGTGCAGTACTATTCATACTATCAAAACAACTTCAAACTTATTCAAATGTTTACTATTTTCATCTTCTAACACTGATTATTTGAGCATTTAATGCATGTTTTGCTGACAATTTTTGTACAAAGTTGTCCCTGATCTTCCTGCACCAGCAACTGAGCTGTACTCACATGGAAAGGCATTGGCCCAAGGGTACCAGGCTGTGGGGAGCTCGGGCTCAGTGGAGCAGCAGATGGTACTGGCCGGCTAACAGGTGGGGCAACAGGAGCTGGGGCAGACAACGGAGATGGCCTGACAGCAGCCGAGGCCAATGCTGAAGATATGGTGCTGCTCGGAATTCGACTGCCCCTGAAATGTCACAAGTATGATAACTTTAGGACATGTTTCGTGATAGGCACCATGTCTCAGGAACATAAGTTGGCTTGCACACTATGATTTAGATGTAGATGAATGGTGAAATCTTTTACTACAGTAAATAGACAAACATGATCTGAATCACAAATTTTTATTATTGACTACTGGTTTCAATCTATGCTGCAGATCATCTACGAGTCTGAGCTGAAATACAAATGTACAATGTATTGTAAGGTTGTTTATTACATTTATTTTTTATCTTTTATTGTATAACACATTGTACATGTTGAAATGTATTACATTACTGTGTCTATTAATTATTAATTTTTATTAATTATTTTACATTATTTTATGGTACAGGAATCTCTTTTACACTGTCTTCATGCATTCATCTGTGACATATGCACATGGCAGGTGACTATAAAATTTTTCCCTTCCACATCCTTGTATTTTATGTTATTTTTACATCAATGTGCATGAACTGCACTTCAAAGCATAAGGTATGTGTGGGTTCATAATATTTTGTTGTCATTTTTACAACCTTGAGCTTAGTGTTTGCAATATCACACTTTTTATAACTTTTTATTGTTATTGACTTTTCTCTGTTTCAACAGAGACTTGAAGATGATCTGCATTGCAGAATTAAACCAGCAGTCATTAGAATAAAGTGGAAATCCTGACGGTGTTTGTTATTTAGGACAAATAAATTATACTTGGAAATATAACTGAGAATAAAAACAAGTCTCTTTGTTTGAAAGATAAACCATTTAAACAAGCAAAAGGATCTCTTAGTTGTAAGCATCTTGAATGCAAGTTAATGATGGCTGCTCCTCAGGAAATAGTATCACAGGAAAGTTGATAACTAAATATCTAACAGAAGTCTTTCTGGGGACCTAATGATTCTTATACATACATGGTAATGTACACACTTGCTAATGGCATTTTTGGTTAATAACAAGAATGAATTTAGAATGAACTCAGTGATTCACAAACAAATTCTAGAAGTATAAATCATTTCCCATAGGCTGTGCATCCCTTTCAGAGTCAAGTTGTATGTTCTATGACATTCCATATTTCAGGATGATAAAAACAAAAAGTGAAGAGCCTACAATCCTTCCTCAAAGAAAGACAGCCTGTGAATTTTCTTGCCTTGTTACTCATCCCATGTGTCTGGAATATACTTGGTCATCATGTTCATTATCATCTTTTAGGTACCATGATTGATGTTTTGTGGGCTTGCATGCAAATCACAAGCAGTGGGGTTTCCCCATTAACATATCCAATCTCTCTTTGATACCATACTACAATCATTGCAGCATGTAGGGGTTTCAGAATATATTAATTTCAGTATATCCTAAATTATATACAGATCTGTAATCCTATTGATCTGTGTATTTGCTTGTCATAATTTTTACAAATGTTTGTGTAGTTATTTCTTAATTTTTTTTGAATTTTATAAAATTTTCTCATCACAATATAGGCTGGGAACAAGGGAAAGAAAGGGTATACACTCTGATTACACATACAGTGAGGGGAAAGTAAAGTCCTAAGATACAGATTAGCTTAACAAAATATTGGTATACTGTCTTCAGTTTTACTGTGACCTTGCCATGAAATTGACAGTTGCAAATCCCTCCTGGAAATCATGTCAACATTCTGGTTTTCTTTTTTTGGTACAGGAGTTGCTTATCTGTCTTTGTTATCTACAAGACATTATGTGAGAAAGTGTTTCAGTGGGGAGGAAAGGGTTCATTTCACACATCCAGTACAGGGAATGATATATGGCAGTTGGTTTCTTGTTGCTCGGCTTTTGACTTGGTACTTGGTTTAGAAGATGAGCTGTAACTAGAGCTTAATGAAGCCCTGTGATACTTATTGCACCTGTGGCATTTCTATGCCAATAATGATAATTTAGTTCTACTAGGGTGTATAATTCAGTCATTCATCCATGTGTGTGTCTTTTGCAGTTGGATATATTCATCAGCCCATGACTGTAAGAATTCTTCATCATACAAAATCACCATATTTTCTGCCATTTATGTAGAAAGATTCTCAGGATCAAACTTCTGAGAACCATGCTGCAACATGTCATTATGAAAGAGCTGACCATCAGATCTTGAGCTTGGAATGATGGTTTAATACACTACTGCAGTTTGAAGCACATGTTAATCTGTGCACTACTGAGCAGTGCCTTAGTTTTGTAAAGTGAATACCACAGATTTCTCAAAGTCAACACAAAGCCACCACTCTTCTCATGAGAGACTGGAATATTTGGTCTGTGGCAAGTACCCCCTCAGTTTAAAGACTCACTTCTGCTTTAGCAGATTCACTGAAACATCATACTGATAAAGAGAAGTTTTGTTAACTGTAAAAGTGCTATTCACATAGCAAGACGTACCACTTCTTGAAAATATTTTGCGCTGTTAAATACTATCTTCTCATCTGTCAAAGAATGTGGTGCTCTCAAAACAAATACCATCACCTCTACAGCGTAGTGAAAGCGCTGACACACTGTTCACTGTTTCTTAAGTTATGTGGGAATGCAGAAGCTACATATGACATTTCATACAGAAGTATTGAATCACCTTATAACAAGCACTTGCGGAAGATGGTCAAAGTACTCACGGTGGAATGGTAACAGGTTCCAGGTTGGGTGCTGGTGGGTTCTGACGTGCGACCAGTTTGGCATGAATATCACAGTACAGTTTGTTGTTGATGTTGTAGTAGCCAACGTTCTTCAGTGATGTGCCACATGTTGCACATTTGAAACATTCTGCATGCAAATTCTTGTCCTTTATGCGCACAAAGACACCTCTAAATAGGAGATACAAACAAAAATAAATCCATCAGATGAAACTTGTCACAACAAGAAATTCTTGACACTTTCATCACTTCTTTATTTAGTAGCATGTATCTTTAATTGATATTATTCAGCCAGCCTGAGGAAAGTTGTCAAGAAAAAATTAAAAACAATGTGGATGTTTTTACAGGAAGCCTACCACTACTAAAACAAATATACATTATAAATTGTGAGCAGAGATGGAATCTAAATAATAAATTACTGCTGCCTCAGCTTCTAAATTCTATTGATCATTATAGGAGAAAGAAAGGAGTAATACTAAACTATGACTTTCATACAATAAGTATCCAACCCCTGTATCCATACATCTATTATCGTTTGGAGCCAGTTTAGTCACTTCAGTGTAGGTTGTGCATTATTTTAAATTCTAATTTTACTTCTAGGTCAATTCCATGTATTAACAAGGCATTCCTATATAAAGGAAAATTTCTAACAAAAAATTTTAACACACAGTTTTTGCCGCGTTAGTTGGTGATTACATAAATATTGCTTTGTCGGGAATATGTTTTTCTTTTGTTATGATCTAAAACATTCATTCTTAATAAAATGTGGCATAACAAAAGAAAGAAATGTTGCTAATCAAAAAACAAAATCAGTTATTATGCAATTTGAAATTGGACTTCTCCTAACGTATCAAATCTTCATAATATTTGCAGCTATCTGCAATCTTGCTAATATTAAAAACAAAAAAACTGTTTTCTACCCACTACAGAGTCAACACAAAAGGGCATTACAATCAAATGCAACTTTCTTTGAAGGAATTACACTTTTGGAGTTTTAAAAATTAATTCTTGGTAGCATTCTCTCCTTCTTGACTTTAAATATTGTAATTAATTTATGAGTGAGTTACTGGAGCTCTCCCATGACATGAAAAATATTTTGCTTTCAAAGAAAGTTGCTGTACAATAAAATAAAGTGCATTTAATTTCACAGATGGGTGATAAAAACTTCTAGACATGCACAAAAGTATGTTACCTGTCTCATAACCCTTGCAAAAACAATTTTTAGGGAACTGCAATGACTTCAGTCATTATTAGTGACATTGTCATTACTGGTATTCTAATTGTGGACTAAATATTCATTTTGACAGTTTGTAACTTAAGATTGCTATACACACATATATAAGAAGAATACATTTTCTTTTCAAATTGCAGTGTTATTATTCCCGGGAAGTAATAGATAAAAGTAGTCCCACTCATTGAAAGTAAAAATGGAGGTAATAATACTACATATATTGAAAACAAAACCTCACTTTTAAACTTAACTTTTATGACCTTGAATCAAACATTTTCCTTCAAAATGCATGGCAGAGAATTGAATGTAGACTGGGTGAAGTATGTGGAAGTGGTAAGATGACTAGTCAGGCATTGTCACCTTCCTCAGCATTTATCCCTGGGTACTTGATAACCCACGGATCACCCTTGGTATGAAAAACAATCCTGAAACCCTGCAGTATTGTAAGTGGTACGTGCAGTATTGTGAGACTCTGAGAGTGGCTGGACCCAAACACAGGGCATTTAAATTGCAAAGCATTTGTCTCATAAGCATAATTTGCTGAAGCACTTACTTTCTCATTCTCATTTGTTTCTGTGCGTTATCTCCAACAGACAGAATCTTTCAGAAAGCAATGTGCATACACTAAGAGGTAATAATATGGAATTTTTATGAAAGGAAAATCATTTCATAAATGTATGTTCTCCTCTCAACATTTTCAGAGGTACAGGATTCAATTCAGACAAACAGTTCAGACCCTGGTGGTGACAGCTATTAATAATATCTACATCTATGTAGATATTTTGCAAACTAGTGTGAAGTGCTTGGCACTGCTTAGTATGGTATGATATGTTAGTGTTTCTTTTCTCTGACTGCATGTGAAGCACAAGAAGAACGACTACTTTAATGCTTCCACAGGTGTTGTAATTAGCCTAATTTTGTCTTCATAATCTCTATGGGGGTGATGCATGGGCTGATGAATATCTTTAGATTCTTCACTTGGTACTAATTCTTGAAATTTTATGAACAGCATTTGCAGAAAAATTATTTGTGTCAATCCTTCAGGAGTCTGCCAATTTAGATTTTTCAGCATTTCCATGATGCTTGCCCGTGAGTCAAATAAACCTGTGACAATATGTGTTGTCTTCTTTCTATACATTCAGTATCTCCTATTCTATTTGGTGTGGGTACCAAACAGGTGAGCAATATTCTAAAATAGGATGTAGAAGTGATTTTTAAGAAATCTCATTTGTAGACTGACTGTATTGTTCCAACATTCTACCAATGAAATGAAGTCTGCCACATGTTGTACCTACAACTGAGCCTACATGATCATTCTGTTTCAAATACACATAAATTGTTATACCCCAGTATTTGACAGAACCTAAGTATGGATCACAGATATTATAGTTGTAGGATGCTATGCTTTGTTTTGATAAGACCAAGAGTTTACTCTTCCGTGCATTTAAAGCAATTTGCCAATCATAACACCACTTTCAAATATTATCAAGACCTGACTGAATATTTGTGCAGTTTTTTTCAGATAGTACTTCATTATAGATAACTGTGAAAAGCCCGAGGTTACTGTTAATACTGTGTTCCAGGTAGTTAGAATAGAACATGAACAACAAGGGTTCCAACATACTTCCCACTGGCATGTTTGAAGTTACTTCTACTGCTGTTGATGGTTCTGTCAATAACACTTCAACCCAGTCATAACTTTTGTTTAGTACCCTATATAACTGTACTGTTGCTAAAAAACACTGGTGCATAAAGGGTCAAATGCCTTTTGGTAATCAAGAAATACTACTTCTACCTGATTTCCTTAGTTCATGGCTTTCAGGATGTCATGTGAAAGGGTAAATTGGGTCAGGCATTACCAATTTTTTCAGAATCTGTGGTGCTTGGCAAGGAGGAGGTCATTTTGTACAAGATACCTGATTATGTCTGAGCTCAGAAAATGTTCTAGGATTCTACAACAGATGGAGGTCAATGTGACTGGTCAGTACTTTTATAGATCACTTCTTTTACCCTTCTTGTAAACACATGTGACTTGTCCTTTTTTTCCACTCATTTGGCATAGTCTTTTGTCCAATGGATCTACAGCACATTTTGGTAAAAGCAGGAGCTAAGTCAGCTCCAAATTCTGCATGAACCAGATAGTGATATCCTTGGGCCATGGAGCCTTGTTTAACTTTAGCAATTGTAACTGTTTCTCAATGCCATTAACACTAATATTTCTATCACTCAGCTTTTCAGTGGTGTAACATTCAGTGGTGTAACATTCTGATGACAGGGGGAGCAGATTTGATAGAATACAGCTTCTGATCATCAGTGCGTGCATCATTGTCCTTTTGCTAAATTCTGAAACTCTTCATAGCACTCAGTGAAATGAGGGCATGAAGGGCTGTCATTGCTGATCCATCTGTCAAAAGGTACAGGAGGTTTGTCAGCTGCTTTGATGCTATCCAAGATGAGGAGACAGGCATGAAATAGAAGAGAGCAAGAGATAGTAAAAGCCACCTCTGGTACCGCATGCTGCAGAGTTTGAATCCCCACCAGACATCATGGGCGTCGAAGACCACTAGAGATCTCTGCACCATCGGACCGTAAGCTGTGGGGGCGCACACGTCCTGGCCTGCATTTAGTGTGAGGGTGCCACAGTGGAACACGTGGTTCCAGCGGCCAATAGCAGCGCCCCCAATAGAGTATTTAAGCGCCTGACTCTCACTCAGCCAGCGAGTCTAATCATTGCGTGAGTCAGGACACATTGCCTCGACAACAGAAAGCATGTTTGTTGTTCTTTGCTTTCATTACTAGTGGATGTCTTGGATTCGTTTGGTTGTCTCTGTCACTCCGTTGCTTCTTGCGTGTTGTCCTTGTAAGGTCTCTCTCCATCGTCCATTGTTGTTTCATGTCCGTCCTTTCCGTTCATTTGTTTGTTCGCAGGCCACTCTCCATTTGGTCCCACCACGCTTTCTCAGCCACCCTGTGACCGTTCCGGCCGTGGTCACAACAAGTTACAACACCCCTGTGTTATATTTTCAATCTTCAGCACTGTTTCTCAGTTACTGTACCACACAGTATTAGTGATAACAAAATCACTGCTCCAATTAGTGTAGATAACTGTTTGACAAAGCATGACATCTGTCACTACTACACAACCATTTCCAGAGTACTTTGAAGAGTTCTCTTTGGCAACAAGGTCTAGTAAGTACTTGCAACACAAGGAAGCTGTTGTACATATTTCTTTATTAATTGCTAAAGCTGTCAGTGGTTCAAAATAGTGTTCTGTATACAGCTGAAAAACCCTTAGACAATTTTCTGGTAGCATTAAATGTTTGAGAGGTAGCAAAGCAAATTTTAAATCTAAATTGAAATCACCTTTTCTGGTGATCTTCTTGCATCCCACAGACAAAACTGTAATTACAATCTAGTAGAATCAGCAGTACAGAGGAGAAAGATGTTCACTTTTGTTGTGAAGTTTTGTTATGTTTCATGAGTAACTTGAGAAATGTCAAGACTAACAGCTTCACTTTTATTACATTTAAGCTAAAGTGATATGTAATAAGCCCATAACTGGCCATAGGGCAACCATACATACAGACAAATCATGTATATTTATTTCAGAAACTGGTTCATTTAATCTGATTTCAGTAAAAAAATGTGCAGATGATGTAATTCATTTTGAATCAAGCTGTACAGAGAAATCTGGAATACACTGAACAAGTAATGATCTGTTAATACACTATCATGTCCATTACCTCAATTTCTAACTACTTCAGACAGCTGTCCAAATGTATGGATGTTTCAAAGAGCTGTGCCTCAGAATCATTAAGAACAGAGCAGTTCTTCAGATGATATTCTCTCTTCAGAATTGTACTTTTGCAAAAGATACCAGTTGGTGTCTCCATGCAAAAAAAAATTGCAATAAACAATAAACAATTCTTTAAATGCCCTTTACATCACCTCTATCTCTTCCTCTTTTATACTTGTTACTGACTCACAAATGGCGTCTCAAGTTACTGAAGCATACCTGTGTGGTGGTGCTCAGCTCTGAAGTAAGCTGGTTTGATTCCTGATGATCGAAGAAATTTTCACTGCTGTTATTTGGTTGGGAAGGGGAGGAGAGTTGGTGGTATAAAGTTCCAGATTACTAGACTTTGCATCAATATAAAGTATTACATCTCAAACTTCTCTGCAGTGTCTCATGAAGCAAAAGTACGTGACACTATTGATGGTGACCTATCCATTAAAATGGGGACCATAATGCCTATGGTCCCATTTGCCATATTCAAGAGGAGTAGCCTATGTGCTGGCGTCAGATTCCACCCTCTCCCTCCTCTATTATCTTACACCACAAACATGACACCATACACATAATCATTACAGTCACCTAGACTCAGCAGATACATGTAACAAACAACTCTCAACTTCACAAAGGAGAGGTACCACTGTGCAAGAAGGAAAGAACAACTGTGGTGGCTGAATCTACCCCTCAGTGTCTCCCAACCAACCACACCATACAATAATCAATCACTGATGCACAATCCTTTGTGTATACCTTTCTTATGTTAAGCCACGTAGCAGGAATTCTTGGCTCCAAGAACATCATCTGATATTTATATCAGAAAACTTAACATGAATTGTTACTCTATTTAATCTTGTTGTCTAATTTTTTTAAATGCAGTTTTGCAGTTTATGGATTACAAGACAGGCAACATAATGTAAATTACATTTGTCAGTTTTAAAATGAACCAATACATTTCAAGGCTACATGGGACATTTCTACACTACTACAAACACAGAAATAAAAATTAAAACATGAATGGAATTGCACAAAGACAATAAAGTAGCTGCAGAGACAGACACAGCACTCCAGATGACAAAGGTTGTATAGCAAATAATGTTGTTATCACCTATGAATTCCCATGGCCGGCTGCAATCATGTATAATACAGCATTGCTAATGTGTCATTACCATCAAGATAGTGTTCTGTTAGTGTGAGAAAAAAGGGGCACAAACAGAACATTGGTGACTGACATGCACAATTTCATTTTATTGACCTGGAAAATTAATGATGAATAGTTTGTTTCCACACCTACACTCTAGAATGAGTATATTTCAGTTTCGTAGTATATTTCACTTTGCACATGGAGAAACACAGATTTTGTTTCAATCAAAGATATGAGAAACATTATTTCTCACCACAGATATCATTAAAAGAAACTAACTTGGTATATGTTTTAAGTGTTCTAGCTATGACAAAAAATGTGTTAGCCAACTGACTTGAAGTGAAGTCCAGTAACATAAAGTATAGTAAGCAAATTTGCAAGTTTAACCCTCCATCTGTGTTCATTTTAATAGTTTTGTTTGCTATTAACACAGTGTTGTATGATATTACATAGGTAACAGACAAGAAGATGTCAAGGTAACAAGCAATCATGCAATTTCACATTCTCTTCAGCTACATGTATGACATTCTCAGTTGGTGGATAGCATTTTTGAACCATTTCCACCCAACCACAAAGAGAAAAAGGAATGTAAACAGTTAGTGAATTCTACAGGAGCGAGCCTCATATTACAGTTGGGCAGTCACTTACACAATTGGCCTCCCACAGTCACCACAGGTGGGAACACCTTCAGACGCACCAGCAGTAGCGGTGGGGGCCATGGCGCTGGTGGCACCAAATGGGGCACTCGAGACAGAGCCTGGGGGTGGCAGCTGCTGGGCCAGGGGTGTGAGCGGGCGGGGAGATGTAGCCCTACCTCCCACTGCATGGCTGGCACGCGAGAAATACGAAGGCCCTGACGGAACCACTGGGGGCGCATGTGTGGTAAGTTAGTTGTTTAATGGCGTCGGTATACCACTTATACTGGAACGCTGCTAGTCTCTGCTCCTTATATTTATATACAAGTGACCCAAATGCCATATAATTTCACACATAAATGTTTGAGTGTGATGGAAAATGTAATAAATATGAACTGCTGCACTGATTCTGTTTCACTGAAAAATTTTGAGATCAACTTGGAAACAATTTAAATGGTGCTACTATTGACAGACTGTGAACAGGCCAACACTTACAGTCACTTGTCCCTAAGTAGGATGTTTTACTTAATACAGCTTTTGTGCACCAGGTGCTTCAAAGCACTACTGATTTCTGGATATAAGACCTTATTAGTAGGCATTATGAAAAAAGTAAAAGGGACACATGCTCACTTAAAATGGCATGTCAATGAACTTTACCACCTTAGCTTTTTGTTACTAATTCTGTACATAAGGTGCATTAATTATGTTAAGTGGTTTCCTTAATAAAAAGAAATACTTTCAGTGGGTTTTACATTATCTTGCATTTCTCTCTACCCATTTTTAACAATCTGTACTAAATAATCCATCCTTTTTAGTAACCTACATTTTTTTTCTTGTCACTCCTACAATTGTTAGACAATACAGCCACAGATGGCTTATCGTATTACCAACCTCTTCTCTCTCTGGCACCATCTTTCAAATAACTTCAATTCATTTTTATACAGTTTTTTCACTGCACATATTTTGTTTCCACACAGTGTCATGCTTCACACATATTATTATAGAAAATTTGTCCTTACATGTGGACTTTTGAGTTCTTTTGTCTAACAAGGCTTCCTTCAATGCGTCCCATTCTGTTTGTTTTGTCCTCCTTGCTTTATTCATCTTCAGCAAGCACTCTTTATAGATACCAGAATTCTTACAGATCTTCTGTCACATATTCCCCAATTTTAACACCTAACTGATTTCTATTTTGATTCCATTAAATTATTTTTTTACTTAATGTTGTTAATCGACAACCCAAACTTCGTGCTAAGTATACTGTTCACTACATTTAATAATCATCTTCATCTATGTCATAACAGTAGTGTTGTTTGTAATCAAGGTATTACTGCTTGTTCTCCATAGAACTTCTGCCGCTGTTATGATCTTTCCTTTCACTGCCTCATCAATGTGTATGTTAAAAGATGAGTAGCAATTAAAAAAAAAAAAAAAATTATCTTGCACAACTTTAACTTGGGCTCATTTTCCCTTGCTTTGCGTTTTTATTAATTCCACTTATATTTCTCAAGTAGTAGATAAATAAATTGTTAATTGTCTACTTAAACTGCTGAAAATAACTAAGACAAAATCTAAAAAACCTAAGTGCAGAGTCACAGTGAATACAGTTCCTCATTAGAATTCTGGAAAAAGTCCACTCGGCAGATTGGTTTTAATCAACTTATAAAGCATTTATCTTTTATTTCTCACACTTGAAATTTTGTGAGGAAAAAAGAATTTTAGAAGCAAAATGGCATGTGAGGCACTTACAGGTGCTGAAAGAAAGATGATAAGTTACAATATGAGGAAACATACTTACACAATAAGCCGTTCACACTCGGCACAGATATTCTGACCTGGGGGCAGGGCGTCGTGGGGAGTGGAGGGTGCAGGCTTGGTCTCAGGGGCAGAAACATGTCGTAAGCCAGACACAGGGGGCACACCAGTTGCAGATTGCGCTGACACATCTGTGGTAGTCGTGGTACAATCAGGAAATACAATATACAAAGACATACATTTAAGGTCTTAAAACTGACAGTACACTGCAGATAGTTTTGTTTCAGAAGACATGTTAAACAGCATACAATATGCTGCAACTGTAGATACTATTTTTATAAGGACAGTCAACAGTGAACTCAGATACCAGTAAAAATTTCAGAGGTGTACATTAGAGTGCAGTATAACTGGAGATTAATAGCAGAAGAACTACATATGATGGGCTCATAGTACGTCTTATTTTGTTCTCACTGTGTTTTACAGTTAAAGTAAAAATTAGCACCAAAAATTGAAGAAAAAAGTATTCTCATTAATTTCTTGAGGTTGATGGTATTGTATATGGGCCATAGGGCCATCACTTGATAAAGTAGTCCACTATTTTATTTGAAAAGTATTTTATCTTTTTTCTCACAATAACTGGTGTCATTGCACCTGCCTTTCCAGGCAGATAAAAAGCTTTTTAAGCAAAAACTCAAAAATAAAACTGACATCATCTGCTTGGGGATTTCAGAGTTGATCAAAAATGGCAAAAATAATTACCAAGTAGCAGGAAAAAATATTGAAGACATCAAAAATCAAAACCCAATGGATCAAAAAAATTGCCTTTTGTTTACTGTCAACCATGAAAAATTTAAATGTTTGTATACACACAACAGGAGCAGGTTTCTTATAATCAGGAGCACTTCCAGGATCAGCTGTGCAGAGCAGTTGACATTTAACTTCAGATACAATATTTAAAAAATCTGCTGCATTTGTAATTACTGCTTCACAATAAATACACTAGTTAAATTTTTTTAAAGTAAACAAATACTGGTGAAATTCATTTTGTTTGGCATTCTACTCAACCAAATTATCACAATGTAATATGAATTTCAAACAAAGCAAATAACAAAATATAATTGATCAGATAAAAAATTTATTCACCAAGTGGCAGCAGGAGGAAACATGTAAAAGTTAAGGCAATGTGGAAGCTTTTTGAGCCAGTTGCTCCTTCTTCTGGCAGAGGGACTGAACAGGAAGGAGAGCGATGAAGGAAAGGGACTGGTGAGATTTAGGAAATGGGAAGAGTCACGAAAAAGTTTTCCAGAACCATAGGTCAGAGAAGACTAACTGTATGGGTGAGAGTTTTTCTTTTTCATCCTGTCCGGCAAGTCTTCCCTGACCTGGTATTGTGGGCAACTTTTCCATAATTCTCCCCATTTCCTAAACCTTGTCAGTCCTTTTCCTTTATCCTTATTCCTTCTCCTTCAACCTTTTTGCCAGGAGAAGGAGACAGTGGTTCTGAAAGCTTGAAAATTTCCACAGTTTTTATATGTGTTTTTTCCTGCCATCCCTTGGTGAGTAGATTTTTCATCTATTCAAGTTTGTCATATTTTCAAAAATTGATTACTTTTGTTAATGCATTAAAGAATGTAATAAGTTTTTACATTTGAAAAAATATTATCCCACAACTGTGTAACATACAGGGTGGTCCATTGATCGTGACCGGGCCAAATATCTCACAAAATAAGCATCAAACAAAAAAACTACAAAGAACAAAACTCGTCTAGCTTGAAGGGGGAAACCAGAAGGTGATATGGTTGGCCCGCTAGATGGCGCTGCCATAGGTCAAACGGATATCAACAGCATTTTTTAAAAATAGGAACACCCACTTTTATTACATATTTGTGTAGTACCTAAAGAAATATGAATGTTTTAACTGGACCACTTTTTTCGCTTTGTGATAGATGGCGCTGTAATAGTCACAAACATATGGCTCACAATTTTAGATGAACTGTTGGTAACAGGTAGGTTTTTTAAATTAAAATACAGAATGTAGGTACGTTTGAACATTTTATTTCGGTTGTTCCAATGTGATACATGTACCTTTGTGAACTTATCATTCCTGAGAATGCATGCTGTTACAGCGTGATTACCTGTAAATACCACATGATGACCATCAACCTCAATGCATTTGGCAATACGTGTAATGACATTTCTCTCAACAGTGAGTAGTTCGCCTTCCGTTGTGTTCGCACATGCATTGACAATGTGCTGACGCATGTTGTCAGGCGTTGTCAGTGGATCATGATAGCAAATATCCTTCAACTTGCCCCACAGAAAGAAATCTGGGGACATCAGATCCGGTGAACATGCGGGCCATGGTATGGTGCTTCGATGATCAATCCACCTGTCATGAAATATGCTATTCAATACCGCTTCAGCCGCACATGAGCTATGTGCCGGACATCCATCATGTTGGAAGTACATCGCCATTCTGTTATGCAGTGAAACATCTTGTAGTAACATCGGTAGAACATTACGTAGGAAATAAGCATACATTGCATCATTTAGATTGCCATTGATAAAATGGGGGCCAATTATCCTTCCTCCCATAATGCTGCACCATACATAAACCCGCCAACGTCACTGATGTTCCACTTGTTGCAGCCATCATAGATTTTCCGTTGTCCAATAGTGCATATTATGCTGGTTTACGTTACCACTGTTGGTGAATGACGCTTCGTCACTAAATAGAATGCATGCAAAAAATCTGTCATCATCCCGTAATTTCTCTTGTGCCCAGTGGCAGAACTGTACACAACATTACAACATTCAAAGTCATCACCAAAACATTCATATTTCTTTACATACTGCATAAATATGTAATAAAAAATGGGGGTTCCTAATTTTTAAAAAATGCAGTTGATATTCGTTTGACCTATGGCAGCCCCATCTAGCGAGTCAACCATAACGCCATCTGGTTTCCCCCTGCAAGCTAGACAAGTTTTGTTCTTTGTAGTTTTTTTGTTTGACGCTTATTTCGTGAGATATTTGGCCCGGTCACGATCAATGGACCACCCTGTATACAGGGAGAGTCAGGAGGAAAGGTAAGTGTTTTGACACTTTACAGCATCAGTGATTCTGAATAAAAAAGTTGATGTGGACATATGCTCTATTCTGAACGGTTTCCGAGATAGAACACTTTTAATGTACATTTCTATTTATTTTCTGTATTATTAATTGTCATTGTTTATGATGTACCACAGTAGTATAGAGGAAGCTGAGACAAACATTTTGATACAGGACACTAGTCGGAAAACTACCTGAAACTGGCCTACAAAAAGTACTTAAGTTACAGCACACGCTTGTCGCGCGAGGCTTCCAATATTCTCGCAATCTCTTTGTGCAAACTGTTAGTCCTAGACAAAAAATAAATAGGACCTTTTTTGTTGCAAATTTAATTTATTTTAATAGTGTACTGAGACACATTATTCGTTGGAGTGTGCAGTTTTCAAGTTATTAAAGAAAAACATATAAAAGTGATATTAAACATGTTCTGTCTCTGAAACCATTCGCAATAGGGCATATGTCCATAAAAAGCTTTTTGTTCAGAATCACTAATACTATCATATCTCGAAGCACGTACCTTTCCTTCTGACTCACCCTGTATATTGTGATGCTTCCAAGGTCAATAAACTCTTTCTTGGTATAAGTGACTTTAAGAAAGTTAATTTGCATCTTATGGTTACACAAAAAGAACAAGAAAAAGCTTGAAAAATAAAAATTTACTCTTCTATAGCTAAACAGAAATAAATACTTTATTTTTCAGGTTAACAAACTCGTAATTGACTACTGAGTCCAAGAATTAAAAAAAAAAAACATAAATAAAGATACATAACCCATGACTTCAAATGCATGAAAGAAGGCAGAAACTCTTTTATGAAAAAGAGAGAGCAAGAATCACCTGTCCCTCTCTTTCTATTACAAGCTAAATGGAACGGTAACATGACTGAGTTACCAGCATACAACAACTGAAGTAAGACAGAAGTTGTACTATGATGGTATTTCTGTTTAGTTTGTTACTCTGTTCTAACAATGAGATGTCTGCCTTTAAAAAAGATCCTTGCATGTGTGACAACCTATCTGATTTGTGTAGGCATTTTTACATGTCAATGAAAAATAAGTGTGACTATCCACACCATACCTGGTTCTGGCTCCCTTGGTTCCTTGTCAATTTCCTGGACCATTTTAAATACCTCACTTTTTTCTGCATTATAGTTCTTCTCATTCTTCTTGAAATTGACTCTATTGAAAGTTAAAAATGGATAAGTTAATTACAAAGCATTCTAATTAAATAATACAACTTGTTATAAAATGCTGTCAAATGTAGGAATATTTGGATAAAGAAGGAATCAGTACTAAATTTAAATTTGATATCTTTATAGCTTACCCAAGGACTCCACCTGCAAGAACCTCAGCCTGAGCTGAGAGTGTCTCAGCTATGGTTTCTTCACTATACATTCCAACTGGTGAATTATACTGCTTGTTGACTATAGATTTCACAGTATCTGTACCCAGCGCACCATTGATCTGTGTACATGAGAAACATATCCATTATGTTATTGTATAAAAATTGAACACATACCAACAGCAAACACAAAAATACCTACTACAGGAGAAACTATTTGTAATTCACTTACTGGTGAGATTCTGAATGGTAATTACAATGAAGAGAATAAAATGTATGGAAATTTATGCATATAATTTGTAAACAGTCTTCAAAATGTGATAATAAGATGGACATAATATGGCAGTGCAAAATTGCAAGTGGGGTAAATGAGAGGTATACGATCAAATGGAGCATCAGTGGAACTGAAAGGAATACACTGCAAATTAAAGGGCAGAATAGAGTAAAATAGAATAAAACATGCTTCATATTAGTAGATAAACATGTGAGAAAGCAGAAAAGAAATGATGCTCAGGTCACACAGTTGAAATATTATGTACTCAGCTAAAAATATTTTACACCTTTCCTTCTGTTGGAAGATTTCTTCATTCCAACTACACAAGAACATACATTCTAGTACTACTACAAATGAACTGCTGTCAGAATCTGGGTATACTGGTTAATTCCCATTCACCTGAGGAGCAAAAGGCCTTGCAGAAACATTGTGTGCACTGCCAATGCGTGTGGCGGGAGCTGCGGGGCGGGCAGCAAGTGATGTCTTGGTGACGGGCCCAGGGTGAGCTCCTACGGGAGGTGTTGGTCCCACTGGTGTCACTGTGGGTTTCCAGGTGCTGCCGCCCCTGCAACATTAATCACTGCATATTAATAATCAACATAAGCAACACAAACATAAGCATAAAAAGTAACTACTTCAGAAAGGTATGAAATTTTTTGCCAATTACCTGGAAAGGTAGTGAAACATTAATGCAAATTCCCACAGTTTGATATTTTTCATATTATTTTTTAATTTTATGTTGTAATGCATTCTCATAGCTCACTTAATTAAGGCTCCATGATATAATTCCTTTGTCAGGTTATTCAGAAACATAACTGCTCAGGGATTCAAAATAATGGTCACACCATATTTTCTTTGGCTTTTGCCAGAGAAAGTGCATTAAAACTTGGACTAGAAGACATGTTTGGTAATCAGGAATTTTGAGGCTGAAATTCATTAGCTTGTGACTGCCAGTCAGATTTTCATTTTAAAGAGAAAATTTTCAGCAAATGACAAAGAAAAAGCAATTGTAGCATTAAAAAGCAAAAACTATTGTGGGTCACTCTGGAATACCCACTAAAGTTGTTAAAATAGAGCACAACATAACTGCACACCCAAGAGCTTCAGTATTAGCCAATGGTTTGAAGAAGGCTGCTTCCCATAGGTACTGAAGTATACCAGAGTTAGACCATTCTCCAATAAGAGGTCATGGTAAATTGTTGTCCTATGTCAAATTTACCAGTCACATTAAAAATATTTGAGAAAGTTGCTGTTGCCCAATTGCAAAATTTTATTGAAAAATATGCCATCGTCCCAATTACTCAGTTCAATTTCAACAAGGGAGAAGCAACATAGATGCAGTAAACAATTTTGTTGAGAAAATACACACGATTATCCAAAGCAATAAGGTTGCAGGAACTTTCTGTGCTCACACCAAGGCTTCTGTAAACCATGTCTTGCTTGTTTAGGGACTTGACATGTAGGGCATTATCGGTAGTGCCCTACAGTGGATTAAATCCTACTCGAGGAACAGAAAACAAAGAGTAATTATTACTATAAAAGGGGAAAATTATTATTCTGCCTGGAAAATACTGTTTCAGGATGTCCCACAAGCTTCATAATAGACCCTGCCTGTTTCTTTTTCTATGTCAGGACTATGATTTGGGGTTTTATTGGGGTGATTGTAGCTGCAAAGCCAGTAAAGTATCAGATGAGGCTCTCCTATGGAGTTGTAGATTATTGTGTCATGACAAGTGAATTGTGGAACAGTGAAGAAAGATTTGTGCCCTTCAGGCAGAATTAGAAATAAGATGTTTTAAATTAGATGGCTGAATGGAGAAAGAGACTATGAGAGCCAGGGAAATTTATTGTTTGATAACGAGCAATAAGAAAAAAGGAGGAAACCTGGAAAATCACATTTCAAATTCCAGTTAGCAATCAGTTTGACTTGTTACCTTAAATAGGAGAAGATCCTGAACCAGTGTTCGAGCAAGGTGTTGAGCAGTAGGCTCACAGTAATAACTTTAAGGCTGGGCCAGTAGAAAATTCAAGTAAAAGAAAAGAGTCCTTTGCTAGGTAGAGTCACACGAGGGGTGTAGGCCAAATGCTACAGGAAAAGCTAGGTGTAGAATAACAGGTCACAAGCATCATGAAACCTTGTGCCAAGCTTCCCCTGGTGACAGAAAACATAGGGGCCTTGTGCAGAGGTTTTGATGAAGAGGATCGGGTAGTTAAGGAAAGACAAGCAGGAAACAACCTTGTCTAGAGCATAGTGTTAAAAGTGGCCCACAAGAAATAGGAGCAGCAATAGCACACACTCATGTGGGGGTTTGTGGGGATTTTGCAGTACCATGACCAGCCCTCAGTTAACACAACTGTCAGTCATGAAGACAAAGAGCTGAGTGTATTTCATTTGACTGAAACAAAGTCTCATATCTGTGCTGTACCTGTTGCTGCAACTGGAAAATGGGGATACATAGACTGTGGCCTAAGCCTGAATAGGAGGGGGAAGGACAAATTAGCTGAGCATCTTGCAGAAAGTTTAAAGGGGGAGGGGGTGGGGGCATAAGCACACAAGGTAAAATCACTGGCATTATTGAAATCAGAGGGGTACATTTTTTAGGTTAGAGCCATATCATGGACAGAAAGTCCTGAAAGAAAACAGAACAGAACAGGACTATCATACATGCAACAGTTTAAAATAAGGTATAATTAATTTGTTTCATCAGAATATTAGGGGGCTCAAAAGTAAAGTAGATGAGCTTCTTGTATGTCTAGGAGATCTGGAAAATTCTAAATTTATATATATTCTGGGCCTCTCTGAAAACAATGTAACCACATGGATAGAGGAGTTAAACAAAATGCTTTAGAGGCCAGCATCATTTTCACGTAGAGTGAACATGGAAAAGGTGGACACAAAGTCAAAAATGTTGATACAACCAGTTTTTGTTTGGATCAGAACATAAAGCATGTACTTGTGAGTTGTTACTGCAGAATGCTTCGTTTGTAATTGTAGCCACAAACGTATCCACAGTAGGAGGCAAGGCTGCCCATGCCCCTATCTCTCTGGGGTAGGAAATAATGTAGTGTAGTCAGGTGTTATTCTGTCAGGGAAATTGTTTGAAAGTCAGTATTACACAGGTTTTTAACTGGGTCAAAATGGAACTTTTTTATGGCTACTTACAAGTCACCATTCATCTCGCAAAATATTAAAAATACTCTATACCCACAGTTCTTGCTCCCACTCCCACAGAATATTGTATGGATGCCCAAGAATTGTAACGCTACAGATTCTGTCTAGAAAATTTTCAGCTATTTATGAGAAATATAAATGCTTTATGAAGCTACCTGTCAGATAAGAGGTAACAGTTAGTAGTTTGTGGAGATTTCAATGTAGATTGCTTAAAAGACTCTGACAGGAAAAATGAACTGGAACCGTAATTTGTCTGTTGCAATCTGATTTCAACAATAAATTTCCCAAGTCATGTGCAGCCAGACAGCAGGACCCTGACTGGTAACATTTTTTAGACAGTTGTTCAGGCTCAAATAAATTCATGTGCACTCAAGTGTTAAAGGACTATCTGTTCATGATGCACAATTGATGAAAATAAATGATGTAGCACCTTACAGCTCTGACACATGTTCATATAAAATAATGAAGCTTATTAATGAGAAAATGGTGCAACATTTTAAGAATAAGTTAAAATAGGTATATACAGAAAGAGATGCTAACGTGAAATTCACTATATTCCACATTAATTTTTGTCAATATTTAAAAGTAGCTTTCCTTAAATATCCAGATCCTTAAAAGTTATTGAGAAAGTCTATTAAGAAAACAAGTGAGTCATTGATAACAAAAGAGATTAAAATTTTATGTAATAGGAAAAGAGAAACTAATATAGAGGTCAGAATAAGTTGAAATCAGACATTACTTGCATTCTGCAAAAAATACTACAACATTTTAAGGAAAGTCATTAAGTTATCCAGGAATATGCAAGTCTTGACAGAAACTGATAATGCAAATAATAAGATTAAAACTATATGGGATACTGTGAAATGGGAGACAGGATAACCATAACAATTTGGCTATAGGAAAGAATCCCTAAACAATGTCAGCATGCTGTAATCCATCCAGTTCACACGAAAGGGAATAAAACAGATATAAATAACTACAAAGGGACTTTTTTGCTGCCAGTTACTTACAAAGTTCTTTCAAAAATTATACTTAAAAAGCTTGAAATACAAACAGACCATTTAATTGGTGAATATCAGGCAGATTTTAGGGAATATAGATCCAAAGACTCAATCTCAAGACAGTCTTACAAAACCACTTGGACAGACAAATGGTTGTCACCTTTATATTCTACAAAAATCCATGTGGTTCAGTAGATAGATGTACACTACTAGAAGAGTTTAAAATGGGTAGAAAGACAATATTGTTGATTAAACGAACATTAACTTATACCAGTTCAAAAGTTAAATTACGATGCAAAATGTCTGAACCTTTTGATATAAAAACAAGGGTCTGGTAGGGACTGCCTCCCTTAGCATTCAGTCTTGTACTAGAGAAGTAATTAGACACAGGAAAAAGAAGTAGAAGGAATAACCACTGGCAAACTAAATGAAATTAAAATTCATTTATGATGTGTTGCTTATGCACATAATCCAGCAATCTTTAGAAACAACAGATAAAAGCTCCATGAAATATCAGCTAGAAATTGACTGAAAATTTCTTACAAAAAAAAATAAATAAATAAAAAAAATAAAAACAATACATTGAAGGTTCTCCTTGATACCTAGATGGACAACCTATGTTTGCACAGTTTGGCAATATATTTCAATAATTCAAATTTAAATACCTAGGAGAAAACAGCCATCCCTCTAGATAAAATTGTGAAGCAAACAAAGTTAGAATCATTATATTACAAAAAGCTTCCAGTATTACATGGATACAATTAAAAGTCAATATATTGTAATGCATAGTTAAAATATTACATCACAGTAGTCAAATCTGAAGTGTTGTATGTATCAGAGACTGTAAGCATTGGAGGCAGATCATTAATCCTCAGCTGGTAACATCCATCTCTTAGGCGGGTATAAAAGCTTTCAATGTACGAGATTGTATTGTATTGTATTGTTCACATACATGCATTGTTACTTGGATCTGATATTTCAGCTTTGCTTCATTCATGTGTTGAACTTGCTACTGTGTTGATGTCATTGTTTCATTTCCATGATAGTATTGTTTTACTCGTGCACAAATGTCAGTCACATTGTCTCACAGGCAGATATTACCGTAGAGGTAAGATTTTTACTCCATCTGACAGACGGATATTACACTAAGCGAGTAAGTTTCTTTTTGTTATACTCCTTACTTTTCAAATATCTCATTACTTGTAGATGGCTACTAGTGGAGGGATACCTTGTGTGTCACAAAGAAGCAAAATAATGGTGCAGATGGCTTTAGAGCAGTTTGAAGAAAGTGATGATGATTATCATTCAGACGATTCTTATGTTCCTGAGGAAGATCACGAATCAGATTCAGACCGTGACAGTGATTCTGAAATAGATGTGGATGATATTCTCTGCACATCCGAGAATGAACGAGGTGGTGTTGACTCTCTTCAGAATAGGAAAAATGATGGCACTGAAATTGACACAATTTATCATGACAAGATGAACTGTTTCAGATGGAGTTCCAGAGTGCCCAATGGCAGTGCTAAGTCACCAAACAAAAATGTAATAAAAATTAGATTGTCATCATGGTTAGATCCTGCCAAGTTAGGTAACGATCCAGACCCAGAAGAAATATGGCGTTTATTTTTCAACTCTGAGATATTGGATGAGATAGTTGCACATACCAACTCAAAACTACAAGTGATAAGGAATAAATTACAAAATCCTTCATCTTCCAGTTATAAAGATACAGACAAAACTGAAATTGAGGCAGTGATTGGTTTGCTGGTCCTATGTTCCATTTTCAAGTCTGGACGTGAGAACTTGGCACCACTTTTTGCAAATGACTGTACTGGATGTCCCATTTTTCATGGAACCGTGTCTCTAAAACGATGTGAAGTTTTACTGGTGGCTCTCAGATTTTATAATGCATCTACTCGCAAACAGAGGAAGAGAAATGATCCTGCAGCAGCTGTGTCCAATATTTTCAACATCTTTATTTCTAATTGTCAGAAGGTAATTCAATTGGGGGTCATGCATGTGTTGATGAGAGTCTAATCCCATTTAGAGGAAGATGCCGATTCAAAATATTTATGCCCAAGAAACCTGCTAAATATGGCATTAAAGTCATGTGCCTAACAGATGCACATTCTTCATATTTGTATAATGCTTATATTTATGTGGGGAAATATAGTGATGGAGCAACACTATCTGATGAAGAGAAAAAGTTCCAAAAGCCAACACAGTCTGTGATTCGTCTTTCCAAATGTATATATGGGACAAACTGGAATATCACAGCAGACAATTGGTTTTCCTCCACTGAATTGAGTAAGAAGCTGCTGAAAAACAGGTTGACATATGTTGGAACTCTAAAATCCAACAAAAGAGAAGTTCCAAAGGAGTTTCGCCCCAACCCAAAGAAAGAAGTGGGCTCCAGTATTTATAGTTTTACTACAGATCTTACACTATTGTCTTTTGTTCCAAAAAAGTCTAAGGCAGTTTTAACGCTGTCTTCAATGCACCACACTGCGTATACCGATGAAAGTAGCAACAAACCACAAAACATCAGTTTCTATAATGCCACAAAATCTGGTGTAGATGCTCTAGACACAAAGTGCAGCAACTACTCAGCTAAACGGAGAACGAGGAGATGGCCACTGGCAGTATTTTACTTCCTAATATCTGTGAGCTGCACAAATGCCTATGTTATGTATCTTCATAAAGGTATGATGTCAAGATTTGAGTTCATGAAGGGAGTAGGAATGAACTTAACCAGGCGTCATATGCAGAGAAGGCTCCAGATTCCAAACTTACCAGATGACCTCAGACAAATTATTTCAGGTATTTTGGGCGAAAAGCAAATATATGGGAATCCAACAAAAAGAAAATTAAGTGACAAGCTAGAAAAGAGAAAAAACTGTGTTTTTTTCCCTACACATTGAACAGAATGATGGCATACAAGTGTGTGAAATGTGATAAACCCAATTGCTCACAGTGCTCCAAGAAAATATGTAAAATGTGTGTAGAAAGTTTGTAATTTTTTCTGTTTATTTGCATGTATATCAAGATATTTGAGAAATCACATGTCAAGTTTAGAAACTAATTCATTTGAAACAGTAATGTTAAATTTTGTGAATTTTGCTAAGGATTAATATACTTTATAACCTATGTCATGTAAAAACTAGTACTTAATTCTATAATTTTTTCATATTGTTTTGCAAAATGTAATTGAAAGAGAATAAAAATATTAGTATTAATTTTTCATGAAGCTTTTAAATTGTTATTTATTTTCAATATTCTCTACAGTGGAAATTCTTTGAAAAATTTGGTCATCGCGTAAACGCCAATTTTTCACATGTTACCACCTAAGGGTTAACTAAAGACATAGAAAAAGAAGTAGGAAAAATGCTAAGGAAAATATTTGGTCTGATTTGTGTTTGCAAGTATTTTTCAATATCACTTTATAAATGTAGCAGCAAAAATTGGATTAAATGAATCAACTGAAAAAGTAAGAAAATATATTAAAAATCGATCAAAAAAAACTTTAAGCACCAACATCTTTCACTGAAATTAATAGAATTATAAAAATTATAAAAAGCAAAAGCCCATGCAGCACTGATGGAATTTCGAACAGAATTTTGAAAATTTGTTCTAACTTAATGTGTGATGTCCTCAGAAATATATATAATGCATCAATGGCACAGGGAATTTTACCAGACAGATTAAAATATACAATTGTTAAACCTCTTCATAAGAAAGGAATCAAGAATGACTGAATAATGAGGCACACAACAATGGATGTGTATGCACCACTGCTAGAATTGCACACTGTTTGGACCTTCAACAAATGTGGAGTGGCTGATGCTGTTTGTTGCTTTCTTTGATGAGAAACAGTTGATTGGAAGTTACTAATTTTACCTTTCTTGTTCCATTTGCAAAAGGTACATGAGAAGAAAGATTGTAGTAGCCTACTATATACATCTGAATGTCTCTAATTTTACCCTCATAATCATTGCACTAGTTGTAAGTTGGAGGTGGTAATATGTTCCATATGTTTTACTGGAATGTGGCTTGCAGAATTATAGTTTGCAGATACATACATTAAAATGGTAGAAGATAAGATATAATAATATGAAACAGTATGCACGTATAGGTAATAATGAAAGCTGGAGAACTGGCAGTAGCTAAAAGAGGTTGAGATAGCCATTTCCCATCATAGATGGATATCCAAAGAATCCAACCAGTTGATTGCTGCAGGTGTTTATTAGTAATCTCTCAATAGTTCACAATTCCTTTCTTGTAAGGCTCTCCCATCAGAGTCTGTTCAATATTTCTGGAATATTCTTACACTGAATAAACAACAGGAAGGACACCAACTACCACTAACATTGCCAATTCCAGATAAAAATGTCAATGACTGCTGTGTACAAGGACAAGAAAATAGTTGGGATATCGAGCTTCATTGAATGATAGTAGCATAAAGTCTAACATTTTCACATCTGGAACATTCAGAGAAGGATGGGCTATTTGGGAGATAGCTGGTTGTGTACAACTACAAAAAGCAGAACATTAGGTTTGAGTGTTAATCAGATATACAGTTTCAATTTATCATCAAAGAATGATGTTAACACATAATTTCCTACTGTAGTTAAAATTAAGTTCCGTTGTGAATGTTGTTACCTTGATTACTTTATTATTTGATGGATGGAAAATTTCACTAGGCGCCCTGTATGTGTACTGTGGTTAAAGCGGCACATTTTGTTTTTGATAACTCCTGTGATTACCATTTTCTGTTATAAGTGCACCCTTCAACTGACTGAAAGATGTGTGTTAGAGCGAATCTTTTTTGCTTTATAATATATTAAGATTTCTCTCCATGCCAGTTGTGAAAATAGAGAGGAGATAACAGCTGCTTATATATCTTCATGCATGTTATTATTAACTTCACAATCACCAAGAGAGCTTTCTGTGACAGCTTGTAGGAAAATTCAGTATTAATTTTTAAAAACTGATTTTTTAAAATTTTAGAGTGAGTTTTTAATGAGATGGTACATTTTTTATTTGAGAACTGCTTTTTAGCTTTTTCAGCATTTCTGTGACACTACCCTTCAGCTGAAATGACTGTGTGAACAGTTGCACTGACTGTTTCTCATGTAATCACTCTCTGTCCCCTGTTGGCTGAACCTGATGCAGATCCAATGTGAGGACCGTTCCAGTACAGGCTGCACAAATACTTCATTACCAATATTTTTCTTAGATAAACTGCATTTTCAAATATTTTACCAGTGGACCATGGTTTGCTATTTGCTTTATAGTCAAGACTCAAGCTTTGTGAGAGTTCTACACATTTTTGCTGCTACATGACTACATGGTGGGATTGGTGCGAGTTAATCCTGTGGGCAAAAACCAATGCCCTTTCTTTTAATAATAATTTGGCTATATTTGCACCAAGTTTAGGTTAAAAAAAGTCTCCAGTTATTGAAAAAAACACATAGATCTTAACTATCTGTTAGAAAAAGAAAGAAAACACACAGATATCAAGTAATAAAATATATTCAACAGATATATAATGAGGTTTGTTAACGGATGGAAAAGTTCCTAAAGAACATTATCCAGAATAGAGAGACATGCACAAAAGTGATGTCTGCTGTGTCTCACAGAAGTATGACAGAAGCTTTACTGTTCACATCATACAATAATTACTCAGTGGATAGTAATAATTCCCATTTTATGCTTTTAGCAGATTCAGCAATCATTAATAATGAAGTGTTATATGAAATAAAACTGTAGTAATATCCAGTAAGACACTGACAAAATTTTAGCCTGGTACCAAGTACGGCCCCTTGACAACACAGTTACAAGCCACAACTACACTTGGTCATGTCGTGTAAATAGCAGGGAGTAACTAATTGTTAAGATGTGCAATGGAATATTTACATAGCCTCTATTGCAGCTAAATGGAGGAAAGATCTCTATTCATTGGTACACTGCAGCTTACCCAAAAAGAGGTCGCTTATCAAACACTTCTACGGTCAATACTGGGGTGCTGCTCGAGTGTGTGAATTCTTATTCAATCAGATTAACAGGGGACATTAATGAGCATATCCCAAAAAGAAAGATACGAATAATAACAGAACAATTTGCCTCGTGGGAAAGGGTAATGAAAATTTTAAAAAGTCTCAACTGACATATATTCAGAAAAATGACTGCAAATATCTGGTGAAAAGTTACTCATCAAACCACAGAATTTATTTTCAAGGTGGAAAAATCTACAAAAATTCCTCGTCTTCCACACCATCTTTCCCACAAAAAACATGATGGTCAAATTAGACAGAGGCATATAAGCAGTTATTCATCTCTTACTTGTCTCAACCAATGCACTTTACCATGGTAGGTAGATATATCTGTTGAAACCTAAATCGTGTCAATACAGAATTGAGTACTTTTTCTACATAGTGTCAAAGCAATCCATGTTTTTGATAATTTGTAAGATTTGCACGAGCTGGTACAAACCTCTGCACGGCGAGCTCAAAGGAGTTGCCAGCGCGAACAATAGCGTCCTGCGCCTCCTTGTGGCGTAGATTGAACAGCTCGACGTCATTGACGCGGATGAGAGCGTCACCAGCCTGTAGACCCGCCTTCTCAGCCAAGCTGCCGCCATTCACCTGCAAACGGGGGACCAAAGTTTTCACCCAAGAAATGTTTACAAATGTAATTAAGACTGGAGTGTGCATGCTTCCCTCCCCCCCCCCCCCCCCAAAAAAAAAAAAAACACACACCACCAATATCTTGGTTGGGTGACAAAGTGATCTATTGTGTAGCCAAAGGCTGGAAAGCAATGATCTGGCTGTGTTGGTGATGCCAATGAATGTGAGTATGAAATATAGGTTGTGATAAGAAACTGACCTGTATGTTCACACTGTATTTAATGCTGTTTTGTGATAAAAACAAAAACTGCAAGATAAATTCAGAAAACCTGTATTAGATAACTGTCAATTCTCTAATGGACCATAATATGTACATATAACATACATAAACTATGGAAGGTGTGTGCAGGGGTGGGGGGGGGGGGGGGGGGGGGGGAATCAGTTCAAGCCCCTTACCCAAATTTCAAACAGAACTAGGCTGTTTTCTCTACTCCAGAATAGCAGTATTTTATTAGATATGTTCAGTATGAGTAATATAATAATTCTTTAAGTATGACGAGAAATTACACTGTTAAAGTTAATCAAAAATTTGAAGATATATGGGTACAAAAACCACCACAAACATTTATGTTATTAAATAGGAAATAATTATCATGGCAGGTGTATTTATTACAGTCACATACAACAAGTGTGGTTAAAACTGAATCAAAAAGTTGTAGGGTACGTTCTGTAATTCCCATCATGAAGTCTCAATAAATAATTTTATTTATTGTGCACCATTAGTTCTCATTAATCTCAAACACTTCTCTGCAAAGAAGAATAACACCAACTGTTTCATTTTCCATGAATACTAAATTAATACCTACTCTCTAATACTGCAGCTCAGTGTTGCACTTGGTACACTGGCTGTTTAAGAGTAAGATCCCAGAATGGAATGGAAGGAATGAAAATGTAGAACTTAACTTTTAGACAATGAGACCATTTGAGGCAGAGCACAAGCTCAGACTGAGGAAGAATGAGGCACATGTAGTTAAACTGAATAACAAAACATAGCCAAAGATTATGGAAATGTTACCAGATGGTGGAAGGTCCATGGGCTGCAGGAAGAGAAAAAGAGACAAGAGTAAAATAAGATTTACAAATGTAAGTGTGGGGCAGATAGAGGGGGACTGCAGAAAACAGAATGGAGTGGAAAGCCATCAGTTATTATCTGTGGTCCCCTGGCCCTGATAACATTGAGCAAGAAAACATATTTTTTTGATAAATCATTTTATTCATTTTTTCAACATCCCCAAGATGTCATTACTCCCTATACATCTCCAGATCATTCTCTGCAAAGAAGAAGAATACTAACTGTTCAATTTTTCATTTGTGGTGAACACTGCGGCACAGCATGGCTCACATTCATGCTCTCACTGTCAAGTTTTATGCTGCTAAAACATGATATTATCATCATCATCTCCTAGCCAAAATTCTGGATTGTGTACCTTATGACGTATGTTGAAATGATGTATACTAGCATACGCATTTTGCTTGTGATTTATCCAAGTTGCTAATTGATACCCAAATGCAGAAATATTTCTGAAATGCCAAAGTTTGTGAATTGTTCATAGGTATTGGAAATGACAGTGTACACAAAGATGTGTGAAACCCAAACTACTAATAGTTGACTTAAATTTTAGCTCTGGGCTTCTAAGGTTAGAATGAGGGAGAGGGGTGGCAGGTACCAGGAGGTCAAACGAGCGCATCAAGTTTGCCAAAAAAACAATGCTGCAGCATATTGCCTTTATTATCAAATATAGCATCTCATTTATACTTTTGTATTTGAAAATCCTAACGTTTCAGTTTATATAAAATACTAACCTTTTGCACGTGAGTTCAGCTGCATACGCATATGGCAGGTACAAGGCATATTCAGAAAGTAAATATACTATGACCATAATGTGCTGTGCTTTTCTTCTGTTTTGAGGATTGACAAAACTGGATGTCACAGGGGAATTCTCTGACCAGAGAACATTGCAGTATGTAAACTCACATTGTAGTATCCACTTGTGTGAAAGACGTCAGTAAGAAATTCTGCCAAGTGTGAGTGACATGCTGTGATCCACATCTGACTCACCTACTGCTGCACATGAAAATGGTTTACACTGAAGGTGTTATAAACAGGACAAGGGTGTATGGCTGTTATAGGGATTTTAGTGGAGGCAGAACAAATGTTCATGAGAAACAGAGGAGTGGAATATCTTCCATTCGGACTGATGAGTTGGAGCAAATGGTCAAGGACACTGTTCATGAAGACCACCAATTGACAGTGGATAAAATTTCTGTGATGTTTCCACAACTCTCCAGTATTCACCTGTACAAGACATCCACAGAAATGCTAAAATACTGGAAACTGCGCAAGATGGTTTCCAAAATAGCAGACAGATCGGCACAAGAAAAATCAGGTCAGTCACATCTGCGAGTTTCTTGAGTGACTTGAAATGGAAGGTACGGATTTTCTGAGCTCTATTGTGGCTGCAGATGAAACATGGGTGCCTCATTATACACCTGAGACAAAAAGAGTCATTTTGCGACCAAAAATTCGTCATTCTGGCCAAATTTATGCTCCAGCAGGGACCATCAATGCACAGCAATATTGTGAGACCCTAAAAGAACTGAAAAGGAGCATGTAAAACAAAAGGAGTGGAATGCTGACAGAAGGAGTGGGCTTGTTGCTTTACAATATCCATCCTCACACAGCCTTAGCCACCAATGCACTCATGGACTCATTCTGTTGGGATTTTCTGAACCACCCTCTGTATTGCCCTGACTTTCTGCCTTCAGATTATGATCTTTTCACCTATCCGCAGGCACATAGGAGTAGAATTAAATTTTCAACCAACGAGTAGGTGCAGCAAGGGGTTACAAAGTGGAGGAAAGAGCTGGCAGGAGAGCTCTCCGAGGGCGTCATAAAGAAACTTGTGTCACGGCTCACAACGTGCATTGAACGGGGTGGCGATTATGTGGAGAAATAGTCAACAAGTGTATCAATATGTGATTATGATTCAAGTGTATCAATAATATCCTGTACTTTTTTCCAAATACATTTTTTTCTAAGAAAATATAAAATTTAGTACACTTATTTTCTGAACATGTCTTGTATACTACTTTCTTCCTCTCTCTCTCTCTCTCTCTCTCTCTCTCTCTCTCTCTATCTTCTCCTCCTCCCCCTCTCTTACCACCTCCACCTCCCACACTCTTTGTCCATCCCCTTCTCCCCCTACCTCTATCTGTCTCCTCCTACCCCACTCTTTGTTCATCTCCTCCTCCTGCTCACTCTGTCCATCTCCTCCTGCCCTCGCAGTCTATCTCTTACTGCCTCCCCTGTATGTTTCAATATCATCCTCCCCATCTCATTGTCCATCTCATGTCTTACTCATCTCCCTGTCCATCCCCTCCTTCCCCCTTTATTCATCCATTTATTCTTATCCCCTCTCTCTGTTCCTCTTCCCTCGTGATCTGTCCACCTCATCCTTCCCCTCTGTCTGTTTCTGCCTCATCCTCCCACCACTATCTGTCCACCTCTTCTCCCACCACAACCTGTGTATCCATCCCCTCCTCTCCCTTTCTCTGTCTATTTCATCTTCCCTCTTCTCACTACCCATCTGCTTCTCCCCCTCTCTCCCCTCAGCTGTGCCCATCCACACGTATACATCCAGGAACATATTCTGGTACCACCCACACACCAGAAATTGTGAAGGGCAGGGTTTAGCAACCCTCCTCACCCCACCTCACCCCTAAGGCAGCTAGGTGGTCCTTCCCACACTTCTCCCTAGACAAGAAGTAGTATGTGAACCAAATTTGATTGAAATCAATCCACTGGTTTAGAAGGAGATGTGGGAAGACTGCCACACATACAAATATTTTTACTCACATACAAGGGTTGACTTGAAAAGTAATGCCTCCACCTTCGTAACTCTTCAGCAGTTGGGAGCATTGGTATATGGCAGGTACTGGCTTGTTCCGTAGCCTCTTCTCTACAGCTCCAACTGGCAGAAATCCTTAGCAGCAAACGGTTATGTTGTTACAGTGTAAAGTATGGAACCCTGCACAGATGGTCGGTGAATGCAGTTTAAGCAACGTGCAGTCATTGAATTCTTGACAGCAGAAGGTATCATCCCAAAGGAGATCATCAGAGAATGAAAGCAGTTCATGGTGATTGTGTTCATGTGAATACTGTGTGTCGTTGGGTGAGTAAGTTTAAAAATATTGAGGCAGGAATATCTGACCTGCATGAGAAACAAAGAGTTGGACATCCTGTGACAGCAACCACCGAGTTTCACAAGCAAAATGTTGACAGATTGATCCAGGACAATCGTCGTATCACTCAAGAGAGAAACAGCAAGCACAGTTGGCATTTCACAAGAACGTATGGGTCACATTGTTGCTTTGCTTGGCTATCGGAAGACCTGTGCAAGCTGGGTTCCCCGGATGCTGACTCCTGAAATGAAAGGGCACAGACTTGAAATTTGCCAGGAACTCCTCTCGCATTACAATAATGAAGGTGATGCCTTTCTCCATTCAATTGTGACAGGAGACGAAACGTGGGTGCACCATTACGACCCGGAGACGAAACGTCAGTCTATGGAATATCGACACGAAGACTCATCCTAGAAAAAGAAATAAAAGACGCAGCCTTCAGCTGTAAAAATCGTGGCCACAGTGTTCTGGGACGCAGATGGTGTTATCCATGTCGATTTCCTTGATCGTAGAACAACAATAAATTCAGAGCGTTACATCACAACGCTGCGAACTCTGAAATGACAGGTAACAAAGGTCCGAAAGGAAAAGGGAAATGTTTCCCTGCAGCATGACAATGCCAAACCACACACTTCACGTGCCACCACAGCAGAACTTCAGAGACTGAATCTCACCACCGTACGGCATCCTCCATACAGTCCAGATTTATCACCGTCTGACTTCCATCTGCTCCCAATAATGAAAGACGATCTGTGGAGACATCATTATGCATCTGATGAAGATGTTGAGAGATCTGTGAGACTGTGGTTGCAGAAACAGTGCGTCGACTTCTTCCGCGACGGCTTCAGAAAACTTGTTCGTCGTTGGCATAAATGTATCCAATTGGCTGGTGATTATGTGGAAAAGTGAATATTGGTAATTAAAGATCACATACTAAGTATTATTTCTGCGTTTGATTTATTAAAATATTTCCATCCAAACCCAATTAACAAAGGTGGAAGCATTAATTTTCATTCAACCTTCGTATATTATTTAAGTCCTCCTTACCTTTAACAACAATATCTACGATATTTTCGAACCGGGGCAAAAACTAGATAGTGACAACACCCCTCCCCCCTCCTTACCCTTCAAGCGTCTGCGATAGGACGTCAAAAATTTAAAAAACGATTTTTCAAAAATATGTTTATTTTGTAGCGCACATCTTTCTGAAGAGTTTGACATACAGAACATATACGACCAGGAAAATGCGAGATATGTTATTTGAAGTGTGCCAAAGAGCAGTCCCCCATCTCTTCACACAGCGTTCTTCTATCAAACGTCACAGTTTCTCGTTCTGTGGATCTTCAAAAAGCTCACAAATAATACTGGGGGGAGGGGGGGGGGTGTTATTTGTGACCAGGAGAGTAAGAACTCTTCAAAAAATTTGCGTTCTTTATTACCTATTAGCTAACAACTTTGTCTTTTGTGTGAGATAAAATTAAATATAGGAAACATGAAACCAATGAAGACAAGAGACAAGCAAGACAATACACATTTCTTCAAGCCTTAAGTCTCAGCATATTTTTCTCTCTAATCTTGCTATAGCTGTACACAGTGTGCTTTCCTTTCTGCAAAAGAATCTTTACCTTGCCAAAGTTTGTCAAACGTTTTGCCACATGAAAAATCAAAATGTCGCTGTCTAATACCGAAATAGCTGTTAATATAAATAGCACCCAAGACTGGTGTGATTTCACAACTTGATTACGTCTATTTTGTCACTGTCTGCCGGATAAAACGAAACAGATCTTCCTAATATTGCTGCAGTTGTAACACACGCCAAATAAGCGAGACTGTTTTGGCACAAATGGTCATTTTTATCTACCTCATTTACGTAAATAACACGGTAGAAGTATCTAGAATAGTTTGACATTTCATTCACATTCTCCAGTTTCTCAAACATGAGATCGAGAAGTAGTAGTAGTAGTAGTAGTAATACGAAATTTTTAGATCATTTAGAATCGTCATATTCTTCCATATAACTTGTGTCATATGTCCGTTTCTTCTTCTTCAGTATAACAAACAAATATCGTCATCACTAATTCTGTAACTATTACTGCCATTGTCAACGGTTATTCTCCGCTTAACTTCGCTAACCCTGCCAGAACCGCCGATTCACTTATCCCAAGTTTATTCTCCGGTTAGGCGTTATTAAGTGTCCATACCACGCTTTTTCTTCTCTGTTTCGGGAATAAAACTTAAGCGGCTGCTAACTAGGAACTATATAACTGGTCCTTAAGTAGTGTAGCGATCAGGCAAAAATTTTCTGTCAAAATTTCATTTTCTTGGATACACCGAGAAGATAATATGTACTCTTTCTTACCAATTGTTCCTGTTAGTCGTTCATTTCCGCTCTGGTAGTGTGGATCTATGGATTTCGCCAGTGGCGGCGTTACGCGTCGGCGACCGCTGACGGCCTCGCAAAAAAGTTGTTGAAGCTGTTAAAATTTTAGCTACTTAGTTGTCCGTCTCTATTTCGGTACGAATGTAGTAGTATTCATCTAGGGTCGTCCGGCAACAGTTAAGCCCCATTACAAGACGCATCTAAGGTGTACACCTATGTGGCAACGCGCCAAGCGTACGAGTTGGAGACTACAGACGGGATCTGGTACATTACACGAATCGCGAATCAGCGCATGCGCACTAGACGGCAGCAACGCATGGAACTCGAAGGAGACTTTCGTTGGAAAGTCGTACACACACAAAAAAAATTTGGTAAAATAAATTATTAAATTATATATTTAGAGAGAAAGCTGATCGCCATATTAAAGAAAGATGCATGTTAAACGGAAGATACACTTTCTTTTCTTTATACCATATTCACAGCCCGCTTAGCATCCATAGTTTTTCCGAATTGACACTTCGATCCAAAAAGGAGATGCAACAATGCTCTGCGGAAGAGACAATACAGACAGGAGCATTGTCTTGGCCGTAATGCCATATCTCTGAAACCAATCCTACCAAGCGACACTTCACACTTTTCTCGGGTTATTGAAGTGGTACAAGTGAACAAGTCTTTTATCTCTGGACGTGTGGTTGTAACAGTTTCAGCCAAACATACTAAAGGAACCCCATCCTATGTTAAGTCAGTATAAAAATACATTCCTTGGCGTATCTATTTGGTTGCTATCATACACGACAGAATAAAAAAAAAAAATCTGCCATGTACGATAATCGCACAGCCTGTTCGCTCTATACTATGACACCAGTACTTTAAGCATCCTACTGTAGTTATCAACGTACTTACCACAAAAGGTTTGTTAGATCATCATGCCAAGAGACATAGTGAGAAAATGGGAATCCGGTGCACCAAAAAGAAAAAGATAGGCTGAGACGATTATACCCAACCAAGCAAGCAAGCTATGAGTTCGAGTATGATGAAATTTCGTAAGAAAACTTCAGGTTTAACTGCTCCAGAGGCCTCCGATGAAGCTCTTATCCATGTGCCGTTAGTTTCTGAAACAGAACCAGCTTCCGGGTCGAATGAATATGTTGCCTTTTCTGATACAGCATCAGAGTTGGGTGAAAGTGCTGTGACCCGAGATTGTGAGTCGAATAAAGACTTCAAAAGTGATAATCAAGAACAAACCGTTCATATATATTTAAACAACAATACGAAAACAAACAAGTAAGTTGAATGGTGATAACAACGAGATTCCAAGTGAATGAACTGCGAACAAAACGTTGCCAAGGTTGGTGAGGGTGAAGTGTCGCAAATGTCTGCGTGCACTCACTGTGTCGCTTTCACGCACACCGCTCGTTCAGTTGTTGGCCTGTTAGTGCTGAATCACTGAGTCACGCAAAAAAAAATTTTAGATAAATAATAAGAATGCAACAAATCATTATTTGAATCATTCAACACAATTCCTGTTATAATGTGCTGATACCTGTAGAAGTATCAATCTGGAAAGTATCGAGCAAAAAAGCGTCGATTCTTACTCCTGTCCCTGGATGTGGAGTTCCAACATACTAACGTCTCTTCTTAAGCAGAACTAAGGATACGCCTTCGCGCGTATGTCCTTGAAAGTCCACTCTGCCGCCGGCCTTGTGACTGAATTCGCAGAGTCATCTGGTATTTCAGAGAGCAGAGACGGCGCCAGTACTGGCCACTTGCTGTCAGCGGTGACGTACAGTACATCTCTGACACTTGTTTCCTGCTGCCGTTCCGACAGATGTTTGCTTCCTGCTGCTGTTCCGTGAGATATAGGGGCAGTCAAATGAAAACGAGACGGATGGGAGAAAGTAAGTAAAATGTTTATTGTTTCAAAATGGCTCTGAGCACTATGGGACTCAACTGCTGAGGTCATTAGTCCCCTAGAACTTAGAACTAGTTAAACCTAACTAACCTAAGGACATCACAAACATCCATGCCCGAGGCAGGATTCGAACCTGCGACCGTAGCGGTCTTGCGGTTCCAGACTGCAGCGCCTTTAACCGCACGGCCACTTCGGCCGGCTATTGTTTCAAAACATGGCCGTAGCTATTAGTACATTTATCCCCCGGTGAGACAAGGTGGTCAATGCCTTCATGGAAAAGTGTTTGCGGTTGCCTACGGAACCATGATTGCACTCAGGCGTCCACCTCTTCGCCGGAAGGAAATCGAAGGCCAGGAATGTCTTTCTTCAGCTCTCCAAAGAAAAAGGAAATCGTACAGCGAAAGATCGGGCAGGGAGGAAGATGTTCAATGGCTTCCCAGTGGGACCACGTGTTACAAGCTGCAGAAGTTTCGCTGAGCAGTCGTGCTTCCGAAATTGTGCCACGGTTCACATCCACAGGTGGACATCCTGGTTTATGCCAATTACGCTCGCCTGTAAAACTTCGATGTAGATTTCTACTCGGACGATACATCAGAGATCCTAGAGGTGTCCGAGTCGACAGCGTACGATCTTCCCCGCGCGCGGCGCTCGCTTCAGAACAGATAATCACGCTGCGTTTCCAGGTAACGCCATTAAACACGTCTTACGCGAGAGACTGTCTTCAAATGTTCAAATGGTTCTGAGCACTATGGGACTTAACTTCTGAGATCATCACTTCCCTAGAACTTAGAACTACTTAAACTTGTCTAACCTTAGGACATCACACACATCCATTCCCGAGGAAGGATTCGAACCTGCGACCGTAGCTGTCGCGCCTAGAACTGCTCGGTCACTCTGGACGGCAGACTGTCTTATCTCGGTAGACTATTCATCAGGACTGAGTGTATTGCACCCCCCTGGTGTTTTATTCTTGTGCTGGGTGTTGTTTATACGTCAGCGACAACATTGCGTATGTTGGAAAGCTGTCTTTTGTGCCATCTGGAACCTGAACGGCGAAAGTAAGGCTATGAGCGCCCATCCTTTTTACAAAATAAAAAAAAAACAGAAAAACAAAAACAAAAAAATAGTGTTGTTGGAAAGTAGTAAATCGTCCACACTCCTGTGAATTGAAAGAACAGGGAAGGTGTCGCTTCAACATTTCAGAACATCTACATTCATATTTTTGAGAAAATATATACTTACAAACACGTCAAAGAATATTTAAAGGTTGTATAAATAGCGCCTTCTCACTTTATCCATCACAGTTTTCTTTCTAAGTTCCAAGTAGCACCAAAAATTATTTTTCTCGTTAAACAGGTCTGACTTTTTCACTGTTAAAACAATTTTCATCGAAAACCTTTTTATGTTTACCTTCTTATTTACACACATTAATCTTCAACTTTTGTAATCCTGTCTTCCTCAGTTGCGTGTAATATTACGGTATATTGATAATTTTTACTTATGGACAGTCTGACACCAACTGAATAAAAGTTATTCAGTTGCTGTCAGACGGCCCATAAGTAAAAATTATCAACACATTAAGCTGCCTGAACAGCCATGCGGAGGACCAGGTCTGCTAGCCAGTCTGGATGTGGTTTTTAGGTGGTTTCCCACATCCCACTAGGTGAATACTGGGCTCGTACGCAAGTCCGGCCTCAGTTACACGATTTGCAAACACTTAGAAAACTTGATTAACTTTTCATGGTTGGGATTCACAGTCTTATATTTCTTAAAAGACGTCATAGTCGCCGTTGACTGTATAAAATATTTATTGTTATTATTGCAATTTCGGCCATATGGCCATTTTCAAGTAACACTGCAAAAGTTACCTAAACACAAGAAAGTACAAAAGTGAAGCACAGGGTGAATATACTTAAATAAACACACATATCATTAACCTAATAGCGTAATTATAAAAATTGGAGAGAAATGTACATTACTTACATTCTGTCAGAATATAAAACTATCTGACATGAATGCACGTCGTTGTCAAAATGCAGCCTTTTGACTGTGAGAGTCCCACAAGATCTGATGAGTACGACACTTGTTACATCGTAATATGTTGTTAAATACGTGCTGAACTGTCGATGTTACCATCGCTGTAATAATCTATCAGACATACAAGTTCAGGTGCACTGACAATACGTGCAGCTAAGTTCAGTACATATTTAACAACATATTACGATTTAATAAGTGTCGTACTCATCGGATCTTGTGGGATTCTCACAGTCAAAAGGCTGCATTTTGACGACGACGTGCACTCATGTCAGATAGTTTTATATTCTGACAGAATGCAAGTAATGCACATTTATCTCTAATGTGTATAGTCGACCTACTTTCTTAATGAAATGTTCGGGAGGAGGAGGAGGAGGATATTAGTGTTTAACGTCCCGTCGACAACGAGGTCATTAGAGACGGAGCGCAAGCTCGGGTGAGGGAAGGATGGGGAAGAAAATCGGCCGTGCCCTTTCAAGGGAACCATCCCGGCATTTGCCTGAAACGATTTAGGGAAATCACGGAAAACCTAAATCTGGATGGCCGGAGACGGGATTGAACCGTCGTCCTCCCGAATGCGAGTCCAGTGTGCTAACCACTGCGCCACCTCGCTCGGTGAAATGTTCGCTTAATTATGTATATACATCCTGTGCTTCACTTCTGTATTTTTGTGTATAGGTAACTTTTGCAGTGTTAGTTGAAAATGGCCATACGGCCGAAATTGCAATAGTAACATAAATATTTTATACAGTCAAAGGCGACTATGATGTCTTTTAAGAAAAATTTAGAAAACTTTCACTCACTTTTACGTGAATGACACTATGTGCAGACAGAAGTGGAACACATATTGAGTACTGGGGTGTCGACAGAAAAGGCATCTGGCCACCCCTTATAGTAATATTTCCAAGTATGCAAATGTGGGACAACGGCACAAGAAAAAAAACTTCTTATTTTTACATATTGTTCGCTTTTACTTTGTCCAGGTAATGAAAACGTAAATGCCTTTTTCCTTTCAGATATTTTGGCTTTCTTGTGCGAGAATAGTAGGAGGAAAAATAACAGGCCTGTGTAACCTTTGCATTGTGTCAGGCAAACAGAGCAAGCAACAAAATAAGAATTAAAAAGACATAAAATCCATAAGAGTGGACTCGGTGAAGATAGATTAACTTCCAATGTTCCAGACGACGTCACAACCTCCTTTTTCTGCGCGTGCGCAGTATGCAGCATGTTCAAGATTTTAGGATGCCACATTCGTCACGGTCAACTGATCAGTGACATCGCTGCCCCACTCGCGACGCCGTTGGCTGGTGATTTACACGCGAGTCTGTGACGCGCTCCCACGAGAAGTTGTCGATTTCGACCAGAGAGTCGATCGTGTGAAATGGGCCCTAGAGCTGACCACCCAGGCGGGCGGTGGCCGAGTCTGCAGGGGTGTGAGCCCGCCACGGGCCAGGACGGGGCTTGAGTAACTGGACGCTGGCTGCCGGCCGCCTCCTATTCCTGGCGCCCCCTTACAAGGAGCCTCTTACGTCACAGTAGCAGCCAGCAGCACTGCGCGCCGATTCGCTTCGCTGTGGCGCATCTCCATACCTCGACGGAGCAGGGGTGAAAGAATGAGCAACGACTGTCAGCACCTTACTTCATACTCTGTAGCTCTGTTTCCGCGGGCGATTTTAGTTTTTGGAGAATCGTTGAAATTTTAAGATAGTGTTATATACACTGACGATCCAAAAACGTTATGATCACCTGCTTTATAGAGCAATGGTCAACCACTGGAAAACGGGGCAGGGATTCGACAAGTCTTAGGTAGGTTCTCGCATGTATGTGGCGATGCCAGTGGATAGGGACGTGGACCTGGCGCCCGATGGAGTCCCAGATGGTTTTCTTACCGTTCAGGTAACTTCACTATGTCGCTCCTCAATCACTGTAGCACCATTCTGACCTTCTGACACACGAGCAGTTATTCTGGTAGAAGATCCCATCGCTGTCGGGGAAGGTATCAAGCGTGAAGAGATGCAGGTGGTCCTCAAAAATCTTCGTATAGACCTCAACTGTTAAGGCACCTTCAATTACTACTGCAGGTCCAATGGAAGTCCAGGTGAACGTCCTTCGTAGTATAATGCTCGCCCCAGCGTCCTGAGTCAGTAGTAGGGTGCTTGTTTCGAGCAAATGTTCGCTGGATGGTGGCGTATACGGACACAGCCATCGACTGCCCGATAGTGTCCCAGATGTGTTCCGTGCGGTTCAGATCAAACTAATTTGGCGGCCAAGATACCAAAGTGAGTTCACTATCACGCTTCTCAACCGCTGTAGCATGATTCTGGTCTTCTGGCACAGACAGTTATCTACTGGAATATCCCATCGCTGTCAGAGATGACATCAAGCATGAGGTGATGCATGTGGTCCGCAGAAATGTTCACATAGTCCATAACTGTCAAGCTGCCTTGGGTTACTACTACAGGTCGCATCGAACCCCAAGTGATATTGTATTCCATAATACTGGCCCCAACGTCTCGAGTCCGTGGCAGGCTGCAAGTTTCAACCAGCCCTTCACTGAATGAGGGTGCCTCTGCACGCGACGATGGACCTGGTGTAAAAAGAAACGTGATTCGCCCGTTCACGCGCCACATTTACATTGACCCATGGGTCAATCTCAATGATCCCGTGCCCACAGCATGATGCCGATGGCTCAACATGGGAACAAGCAGGGGTCATTTGCTGTGGAGCCTCATGTTCGACAATGTGCGGTGAACAGTGTGCCCCCAAACAGCAGTGGCCGAGCGGTTCTAGGCGCTTCAGTCCGGAACCGGGCTGCTGCTATGGTCGCAGGTTCGAATCCTGCCTCGGGCATGGGTGTGTGTGATGTCCTTAGGTTAGTTAGGTTTAAGTAGTTCTAAGTTCTAGGGGACTGATGACCTCAGATGTTAAGTCCCATAGTGCTCAGAGCCATTTGAACCATTTTGAGCAATCGTGTCTGAACTTCGTCGCAGCAGTCATCATCAGCAGAAATCTGGAAGGAGAGAAAGATCAAAATAGAAACTACTGCCATTGGTTCTCATCCTACACACCATAAACTTACTGACAGGCGCAGCTGCCATAAGTTTCGTTTTCTTGACATTCACCATTAGTCCAGCCTCGCCACTTTCATCTTCAGTAACAGGATTTTTACGTCTTCTTCATTTCCTGTCATCAGGATACATATCTGAAGTTATTTACATTTATTCCGGCTATTTTAACTCCAATTTCTTCTTCATTTAAGCTGGGATTCCTAGTAAAGTGCTCTGCATACAGAACGAACAAATTAGGTGACAATATGCAGCCTTGCCGCACTCCAGAGTCTTGACCAGTTTAGTCCTTCCGCGTAGAGTTCTCGCCGTGACTTCTTGGTCAGAGTGTAAATTCCGTAAATGAGATGATCTGGTACTCCCAGGGTTTGAGTACTTCACATAATTTATTGTGGTCGACAGTATCAAAGGCATAATTAGTGAAGTAGAGATACACATCTTTTGGGAAGTCTTTTCTTGCCCTCTCCATAATCCATATTGATCTTTGGTCCCTCTGCTTTAAGAAATCCAGCTTGTTCTTCACGTAGCTTTTTGTAAGATTTTAAGCATATCTTTGCTAGCAGCGACCGTAACAACACACAGTCCGACAGGAAACAATGAGTTCCTCCCGACAGTTTACATCCGCCCCATTACATCGTTAAAGCTGGTGGGCCGCAGCTCTCTAAAACTTTCTGAAAAACAGGAATCCAGCAGAAGCTTAATCTCACCGAGAAACAGCAGTCGGCGGGCAGAGGCTCTGAGCAGGCCGGCGTCCCCAATCCTACCGGCGCTGCTGCGAAATAAATTAACTTGTGGCAACGAGGTCGCCATTCGCTTAACTCTCGCCGCTTTCCTGAAATTACAGTGATTTCTTCGTGGAAGCGGCCTGACGCCAGCACCGTTCTTAGATACTTTAGCAGCGTGTTTGCGTCGCGGTGAGTAAAAGCGCCGTGTGATACTTGCCTCCAAACTGCTCGCGGCAGTGTTTTGCGATAAGTGGGCAGGAGAAAGTCATGAAAACCAGTGTGAAGGCATCCTCTACTTAGCGCCCTTCCGGCACTACCGCCGTTCTGCAAGAACCGCAGCGACAGAGACGAGTCGCAAGGGACGCAAATTTCAACGATGGACCTGTGGGGGTCGGCACTCAGCTATGTCGGGCAACTCACACGATCGGGAGTCGGAACTGCCTCATGAGGTAGCCTACCAATCGTGACAGCAAGTCCTGGGCAGTGATAACAACACGTGATGTTCACCCCTCAATCATCTTGCAGATGCTTCTTCAATCAGTTAGGCATTTTTACCGCTACTTCTCAATATTTGTATTCGTTTATGAAATTCGTCCAAAATAAGTTTCCTTCTTTGGGGCCAGCAGCATAATATATGTCAGATAATGAGACGATTATTAGAAAGATACACCAAAGTAGTTGCTTATAAAAATTAATCTTTATTAACGACAGACTGTTTAAGCACTTGTCGCCATTGTCAAGTATCTGCGAATACAGTCTTGGTGAGAACGTGTATAAATGTGAATGTCATTTATATTAAAGTGGCTACACTGTACTCGCGTCTAGAGTGATATGACGTCCATATTACATCGTGATAAAACTTAGTTAATAAAATAATATCGCTGTTCAACTGTATAATCTTTGTAAACACGTAAAGTCGTAAGAGTAGAACTGTCCAACTACTGTCAAACCGCAATTAACGGATTACTTCAATATATTTTCGTCATTTCCATCATATCAAAGCAACGGCAGTTACAAGACAATTCACTAACGACGTAATATGGGCGTTACATCATTCTAGACGTGCGTCCAATATAGTCATTTTAATACGATTGACATTCACGTTTATACAAGTTCTAGCCAAAATTGTGTTCGCAGTCACTGGATAATGGCGATAAATGCCGCAACAATCTGTCGTGAATAAAGATTAGTTATTATAAGCAGCTATTCTGGTCATGGACAACGGCCTTGCCGCAGTGGCTACACCGGTTCCCGTGAGATCACCGAAGTTAAGCGCTGTCGGGCGTGGTCGGCACTTGGATGGGTGACCATCCATGCCGCCGTGCGCTGTTGCCATTTTTCGGGGCGCACTCAGCCTCGTGATGCCAATTGAGGAGCTACTCGACTGAATAATAGCGGCTTCGCTCAAGAATACCGTCATAACGACCGGGAGAGCGGTGTGTTGACCCCACGCTCCTCCTATCCTCATCCTCCCCTGAGGATGACAGGGCGGTCAGATGGTCCCGGTACGCCACTCGTGGCCTGAAGACGGAGTGTGTGTGTATTCTGGTCATCTTTGTAATAATCGTCCAAAATAATCCTGCACAATTCCAGAATCGTAGTGATGAGCTGTATTATCAGAGGTTCAGAATGGATTTTATAGGGATACGAAATAGAATGATAACATAGGCTCTGTTGTGGGTAAGCAGGCTGCAGGATTCGGTTTATTTGTAGAATACTGGGAAAGTGCAATCAGACTAGAAAGAACATTGCTTGCAAATCATTTGCCCGACCCATTCTAGAATTTTGCTCAAGTGTGTGGGACTCGTACCAAACAGGACTAACAGGGCATATTGAACATATACAGAGACTCGTAGCATGAATGGTCACAGATCTTTTTGACCCGGTGGGAAATGTTACAGATGCTGAAGAAACTGTACTGTCTTGAAGATAGACGCAAGCTATCCCGAGAAAGTCTACTAGCAAAGTTTCAAGAACCGGCTTTAAATGATGATTCTATGAATACACTACAACCCCCTACGTATCTCTCATACAGGGATCATGAAAACAAGATTAGAATAATCACAGCACGCAAAGAGGCATTCAAACAATCATTTTCCCGCTCTACGTACGTGAATGAAACATGAAGGAAACATAATAACTTGTACAGTAGGACATACCCTCTGCCACGAACTTCACAGTGATTTGCAGAATATAAAAGCAGACACAGATTTCCAAATGCAGCCATATAAATCTTGGATCGTATGTCCAATAACATAGACAGTGCGGTAGATAGCAAAGAAAATTAAAAGTTTCCGACTCAGTCCAAACACGTCTCGGGACGACCACTAGTACCGACCGACCGCCGTGTCATCTTCAGTTGACTGGCGTCATCGGACGCGGTCGTGGGGGCGGCCTCCGTCGGTGTTCGTGAATTGTAGGCGCAACTACTCGATCAAGAACCCCTCGATCGGCATCACGAGGCTTAGTGCACCCAAGTACAACAGTACACGGCAACCCTGACGGCCACCCATCCAAATGGCAGCCACGCCCGACGGTACGTAACTTCGGTAATCTGGCGAGAACCGGTGTATCCACCGCAGCACGGAAGTTGCCAAATTTTTAATTTATGCTGAATCTGGATTTATGCTGAATCTGGATTTCTTAAAGCAGAGGGACCAAAGATCAATATGGATTATGGAGAGGGCAAGAAAAGAATTCCCAAAAGATGTGTATCTCTACTTCACTAATTATGCCTTTGATACTGTCGACCACAATAAATTACGTGAAGTACTCAAACCCTGGGAGTACCAGATCATCTCATTTATGGAATTTACACTCTGACCAAGAAGTCACGGCGAGAACTCTACGCGGAAGGACTAAACTGGTCAAGACTCTGGAGTGCGGCAAGGCTGCATATTGTCACGTAATTTGTTCGTTCTGTATGCAGAGCACTTTACTAATTCTGGACCAGTTCCTTCTAACTATAGGCGGATTTTTAATTAAAGGCAGGTAGAAACGGTTCTAGAAAAAGTTGACACAGTCTAAGTACATCACTCGTTCCACATGTAACATCTGTTTGCATGGCGTGACGCCCAGAGTGCTAGGTTGCGAGACAGGAAGGTGAGCTAAAACAGGTCGAATCCAAGCGGCTGATTAACTACCCTAATTGGCGTCCTGAATCTGGTTTTTAGGCGGTTTCCCACACTTGTTTACGCAAAGGCTGGGTTGGTCCACAGTTTCCCCTTGAGGCAATACGATACATGAGCAGTTGAAATGCGAGCTGACACGAGACGATGTTTACACAATTGACAGACAAGTGACGACTTCCCTCCCTCAGGTAAGTGAAGACAGCGGCTAAAGGAAGAGCATGCGGCCGCAAAGGTAATTTGACACATCTTGAGTACAGCTGACCCCGTAGGAGAAATGACTATCGCTACGAAGATGAACCATAGAAGCAATATTAAAGATCGATATGTTCATTCTTATTAATTTAAGCCAGTGCGCTGTTTAGTAACCGTGAAACGGCCCGCATGTATCGAACTGACAAACATACCATGTACACGTGGTCCATAAACCGACTCGTATCACATCATTTCGACAAAACTAGTGCACATGATCTACGGAACAGGTAAATCACTCTCTCGGACATTAACACGTTAATATTGGCTGGTGTGCCTTAAGCGCGATTTAGCTTCCACTCCGCCTTTAGCACGATTTAGCTGCTACACAAGAAACGACAGGGTGCTATAAGTACCACGGACAGTTAAAGGCGATAGAGGCACAACTGAATTGCTCTGCTGCTCTTGTATCACTTATATTCAGGCTTAAGGATTATTGACCTTATTAAACAAGTATTGTACCAACATACTCTAGCGTACTTATGCGAGACCAAAAATCTAGGATTCTGCTAGTGGTTGCAGAAGTTTAAAGTACGAGGGTCGTCCACAAAGTAAGTTCTGTTTCTATTTCTATCCGCGGCAGCGCTACGATCGCAGTTCCGTGCATGCGCAGCAGTTACTCTGACTCAAGGAGGAGACATGTACGCTATTTTTAGATCGCTGCTGCCAACGTGTGCTTTGTAGTGATTCTTTATAATGTCAGCCGTAATTGAAAATGCCTCCGCGTGTGAAATCAGATCTGTGATTCGTTTTCTAAATGCAAAGAAAGTTAAACCACAGGAAATTCGTAGGCAAAACTGCGAGGTTTACAGACAAAATGCTATGAGTGATTCAATGGTCAGAAGATGGGTCAGACTGTTCAATGAAGGACGTGATCAAGTGCACGATGAAGAACGAAGTGGAAGCCTGTCTGTGGTTACTGATGAGCTGGTTCACACAATTAAACAGGAGACTAAGCACAACTGTAAGTTTATACTTAGTGCCCTTGCTATGGAAGTTCCAAATCTCACGATCACAAATTCATGACATTGTTACTGAAAAACTGAAATCTCGAAAACTTTGCTCACGTTGGGTACCCAAAATTCTTACTGAACAATACAAAAAACAACAGACGGGCAGTTCACGCTACAATGAAGAAGTTTGTTCTTTGTCGTATAGTCACGGTGAATGAAACTTGGGTATCGTACGACACCCCTGAAACAAAACTGCTATAAATGGAATGGAGGCGCACTTCATCCCCAACGAAGGCTAAGCCTAAGCAAATCTTGACATCTCGAAGAGTCATGTGCACCGATTTTTGGGACATAAAAAGCATTTTGTTGATATATTTCTTACCACGGGACCAAACAATCAATGCACATGGTTACTGCGAGACCACTAAGAAATTGCGCCGCGCAATAAAGAACAAGCGCCGAGGATTACTGTCAAAAGGTGTTCTTTCCGCGAAAGCGCCCGACCTCACACGACGAATGTGACCAAACAACTCTTACGGGAATTTCACTGGGACGCGTTTGATCATCCTCCGTACAGCCCGGTCGTCGTTCCTAGCGACTTTCATCTCTTCTTACACCTAAAATCTGTCCTTGATGGTCAACACTTCAACGATGACAACACCTGAAAGAACATGTTACCACATGACTGAATATATAGGCGGCAACCTTCTATGAAGAAGCATACAAAAAAATCTTGTGCCACGCTATACAAGTGCCTACAAAATTTCGGGAGCTATGTAGAAAAGTAGTTTAACAATTGTACATTTTTGTACAATAAATATTTTTTTCTGTATCTGCAGACGTTTGTTTTATATAACCAAACGGAACTTACTTTGTGGACGACCCTCGTGTACAAGTTCAGATTACTTCATTGTCAGTCTGTCCTCGAGCAGAAGTCTGGTTTGAACACACCAGTGCTCTATTAGGAATGGTAGGCTACTGCTGGAAGTGGTACGGATTGTCCCTACTTCTCTACAAGTTTCCCGTGTCCCTGCGTGAGTACGACGGAAACCCAAGTCGCTACTTCTTTTGGTTCACTGTCACAGTTTTACTTTTTTATATCGTGTTGCATAATCTTAATTTCGTATTCTTAAGTTCATCATTTTATTCTTGCCAATATGTGTGAAATACGCCAGAGAGCAACAAAACAATAGATTTAATAGTCAACTGTTTCGATGCCTCGTTTTCTTGGCAGTGTTGAAGAGGCAGCTGCATTTATGGAGTGACCAAGGGAAGGATTGTTATCAATTTTTGTAATTGAAATTTGTAGTAAGGTCTTATGGGACCAAACTACCTAGGTCATTGGTCCCTAAGCCTACACACTTCTTAATCTAACTTAAGCTAACTTACGCTATGGAGAACACACACACACATGCCCGAGGGAGGACTCGAACCTCCGACGGGGGGAGCCGCACGGACCGTGACAAGGAGCCTTAGACCCCTGCGCCTTACCAAGTTTTGTTCTTCCGCTGTTTCGCGTTCTACCAGCATTTTTTACGTGGCAAGAGACTTCTAAAGGCCGCTACATCAGAGGAGTGCATCCATCATTTATTTTCATAAACGTATAAGATAAACATTGTTAACTTATAAATATTTTAAGTTTCAAGTATGGTGTTTGTAGTTAAGTTCTGGTGTAATAATTGTGTGTCCCGACATTTGACTTGGCAAAGGTGACTGCGTCTCTATTTACGCTCTGCCAAAAGTGGCAAGTGTAGGCATGATGGATGCCCTTGTGCTTCCCTCCGACCCTTGGACTCACTCGCCCACTCAGTTTTAAGGAGAAATGCTGTTTAACGTGGACTCAGAAATACGTATATCCTTGATTTTTTCACATGTTCATTTCACTGATGAAGTCATAGATGAAAAAGTGTTAGTTGACAGGAAAAAATTGGTACTACGGAAGAGGAATGAATTCCGAAACTTTGCATCCGCAGTTTGACATCCACGTAGCCACTAAGCCACAATCGAACTGTACTTGAGAAACTGGTTAGTATTTAGCACTTCCACGTTAACAGAATGTCATACCGGTGAGCGATTGTGTGAACAGTATCTAGCAAACAGAACGCAGTGCGTCGTCCGCAATGCGAGAACTTCGTCACAAGCTAAACAAACGCAGTGCGTACCTCAAGGGAATGGATTAGAATCGATACACGGTATATGTAAATGATACGGAAGATGTTTTCGCTAAGGCATTCAAGTTGATCGCGAACAACACAGTGGCGAAAATATTCTGAGGCTTACGACGGGTTCGTCTTGGTATAGTCGATTTTATTCTTTCAGAATGCAGTTCTCTTTTGATAAAGAAATTGCATGATTCAGGTGAAGATTAGGAAAATAGTTCCATCTCGAAAGCAATCGGCTTCTGCACCTTATCTGACAGGCGCCTGGAACATTACAGCTTCCAAAAAACAGATGTGATTGTGCGGGCACTGCTCGGAATGATATCTTCGTTAGCCGGGCGTCTAATAGGTGACCAGCCGTTTTAATTATCGTTCCGCATTCTCGTTATGCGGAAGGAAGGCATGAGGGAAGCAGGGAAATTGGCATCGATGTTGATGCCGCAAGAGACATAACTCCTATTTATTAGGCCAAGGATGGTGAAAGGTATCGAGTGGGGTTTAGGTTTCGTCTGAGATGATGCAAAGAAACCGCGGACGTTTCGATCTGGATGTCCATATATGAATTTTAAAGGCTCTACTTCCACTTTTGACTCTAGCGTAGTTGTTGAGTCGATTTTGGCATTCACTCACAGTACAGATAACAGCTGAGAAACGCCCTCATGGCAGGCGAATGGGGATTTCTGAGACGTACTTTTGAAAGCTACAGAAGAAATCAGCTGAGCCAGCAGTACGTCAGCAATCTAAAACCAGGACAGCAGGTCTAAATCTTAGCAGATGTCCAGTATTTCCGGTTTCTTCATCTTTTATTCAGCCAAGCTTTATCATCGTATTTTTATTCGAAGCTGTCCTTTTAATACGAAATATTGAAAGTTGTTCCGATGGGCAATGGAAGCGAACAGAAAAGACACGCAGCGCTACAGTTTTGTCACGAGGGAATCGTAGAACACCATAGGGTCCCTGTAATGGAGACAATGGCGAACGTAGTCACCAGAACCTTTATCTTTATTTTACTTTTTGTTTCTGCACTCGCGCATGTGAACCCCTTCGATTAATAAGCAGTGATTTTAGCATGCAAATCGATGTGGTGACACTGCGTGAAGTGTTTCAGTATTCAGACACTGATATTCGGAAAGACGACTTAGGTTTGCCGCGGTTTCCCTAAAATCGCGTGAGACGATTTCCGGAAGGGTTCGTATGCAAAGAAAACGCCGATTTCCTTCCTCACTCTTCTCAAATACGAGTGTGTAGTCAGTGTCTAATAACCTAAACATTGACGGGACGTCAAAGAAGCAGTCCTCCTCCTTCGATCTGACAGTGCTAAGACTGAAGTGTAATAATAGTGCCAAGTCGTGATTCGTACCGTAGAGTAGTAGTGTTCCTGTAGATGTGAATTTTAATGTCTCAAGGTGATCAAATAAAATTATGGTTGGGAGATGGTTTCCCTGCACCAGGCACGGAAAACCGCTGGTGACTCGCCGACCTAATTCACACACTCAATTAAGCTCGCGGGCTGCCTCGCCATGTGATGCGACAGCAGCGCTCCTAGCGCATCAAGTCAAACCTATTAGCCCATGACGTAAAGGTACAGACACGTGTACATAAAGTTAGCGTGTGTGAATGGATTCTCGTGTCCACATGTTGCCTCGTTGCGCAAGCAGTCTGCTATGGACCCCTTTCTTTGTTTGGGAGTTTGTGCTGCGTTTATTGTGATGGGGAAGCGACAGAAAAAGAAAACGCAAAAGTGACTGTAGTTAAAGAAGTTTCTAAATAATAGAGGTACAAGAAATCCAAAGTGACTACGTTTTGTTCTCAAATTTCAGGAGGAGGTCACAGCGATATTCAGATTTTATGCTTGGGAAACTGCAACGATAAGGCTGGCAATAATATTTCGTCTGCTAGTAACCGGCAAGTAATGTACCAGTTAGAAATATTTATTTCCCATTCCAAAACAGAGCATTTCAGTAATTATTGCTGAATCTGAAAAACACTTAGTCGTTATGTGAAGGCTAATAACTTTTAAATGCATCATTTCTGTATTATTTTATAGAAAAAGCTTTTTACACAACTTGAAATCGTGAAAGACTGTATGTAAATTAATATCTTCGGACTCGACAACCTTGGGAATTTCAGGGGCGCCATTATCCACTAATACAGTGGTTGTGCTTAACAATTTTGTATTTTGCAACATCAATTTCTGTAGGTTAAAGGAGCTACACGTCCCCCAACATTTCTTATGTATAGATGTCAGGTCCTCAGTTATTGTGTTATTAAGTCGCCATAGCATGAATATTCGTCCACAGTTTTCGTATACGCTTTTCATAAATTTCTGGCTTATTCTTCTTCTTAAGGTATCTTACTTTTTACAATAATATAATCAGAGGATTTTTATCTAATACTTGACACGCAAGGGCATCACATCTCAAATTTTTATTCAAATATACTCTTTAGAAGCTGCATTCCATACGACTTTTCTTTATCTGTAATCATCTATAAATTTATGCGTGCTTCTTTTGGAATTAACAGACATTATTGCACATAAATCCTTCGCATCACAACCTCGACACATTACACAGTGAAACAGTCATCGGCTCCAACTGCCTGTAGTCTGCTAAAAAGTGCAAAGATTCCCACCGAAAGCTGGAAGCATTTCCAGGAAATTGCGCATGCCCCCTAAATGCCTAAACGTCTAAATTCGTATACGCAGTTGCGCTGCTGGAAAGTTAGGGGCATGCGCAGGAAGTTGAACAAAAAGCATCGCGTGGACACACCTTAATATTTATGGAGTAACGCACCGATATGAAAGGCATCCTTTACCCGACACGCTACGCCAACAAAGTATACCTCAAAACACATGTTTCTGAGAGTACATTCATTTCACGATACCCCATCTTCGAATGTCTTTATTTATTTACGCTTTGTGAACAAGGTGTCTTTACTTACGACATTTTACAATAGCTATCATAAAATCCAAGGGATCACCAATTTAGTATTGGAGGGCAGCGTGGAGGGTAAAAATCGTAGGGGGAGACCAAGAGATGAATACACTAAGCAGATTCAGAAGGATGTAGGTTGCAGTAGGTACTGGGAGATGAAAAAGCTTGCACAGGATAGAGTAGCATGGAGAGCTGCATCAAACCAGTCTCAGGACTGAAGACCACAACAACAACAACATCATAAAATCGTCCGTCGCAAAATTCTGCAGAGCTGTTACTTAAGAAACACGTTGACGACACGTAAATAAATGTAAACATTTGAGAAAATGGTTCAAATGGCTCTGAGCACTATGGGACTTAACATCTGTGGTCATCAGTCCCCTAGAACTTAGAACTACTTAAACCTAACTAACCTAAGGACATCACACACATCCGTGCCCGAGGCAAAACATTTGAAGATGGGATGCCAGGCAGCTTGAAATGTTATTATGAAAATGTGAAAGCCAATAAAAACAACTGATTGCAGCTAATTTATTATAAATTACTTTCAGTTTCAACAGTTGCAGTGTTCTAATACGTCCACAACGGACAAGAATAGTTTACAAATGTTCAGAGGGTACTGGCAATACTGAGAATATTTTGGTCTGCATCATTACTGTCAACAGTACTATTTGCCTATGTTTGTAGCATTGACAATACGACAATAGTCGCATACAGACCATCATTTTATTGTTGTATTAACAATAATACTGAACGTGTGAAGGCGCTATGACTTCTGTGTGCCATTTCTACCATTTCAGGTCACAAATCGTACGTTGCTACCACTGCTCAAACCCATGACATGCTGCGAGCAGAGCTACTCACGTGACACACTAGCAGTGCCCCTGTATGTGCTGATGTTTATGATTAATGTGTTTTAACAAGGCACTAAGCTTTCATACATCTCATTACAATAAATCGTAACTCAAAATATGTCGTTTGAAGAGAACATGAATGTTATCATACATAAAAACTCTCAAAATTAAACACAGGAATGAATGACAGCATGCGGTGTATGAAAGTAGTATCGTGAGGCTGACGAAGATGGCACGAAACTTTCGAAAGACGTACATTTTTTCCGAGTTCGTGATAGATAGTGTTGTAATTTGAGAGTCTCTTGCGCAAAATTTCAATCGCTCTGCAGAATTTCGTGACGGAAACAGTAGTACTCGGCAAAAATCTGATATTATAAAAATAAATTATTTGCCAATTTGTGTACAAAATATGATCACAGTTCTGAATAACTCCCAGAGTTCTACACAAAACCCTAACGACGTTTTTGTGCAAGTAATAGTTTATGAGATAATTGCAATAATGAGGGATACAGTTTCCCTATACTATAATAAAACAAATTTGTACAACAGTTCTGGATAGCGTTCCAAGAGTTCTAACGAAAGCGGTCAAGTAAACCATCACTCGAATTCGGAGAACTTTGTCCTCAGATAGCGGGACCATCCGACCCCCGATTGGTTAGTCATCTCTGCAAGATTGCGCAGTGTTTCGTTGTCTAATTTAAATTAGCCACTTAAAGTAAACTTGTGGTAGAGATAGATTTTTCAGCGTCTTTAATGATCGTGGTATCTACATTGAACTTGCGATGCGAAGATTTGTAGAATCTGTAACACTGTGGAGATACTGTGGTAAGAATTCACGGAGGTCTTTCAATTTATTTACTGGAGACAGCGAAAATTTGTTTGCCAATTTGGAAGACGATCATGACCACTCACCAGCTCCAGAATATTAAACAAGAGAATATCGTGGAATTCTGTTAAAAGAAAAGGCGAAGATTTGGATGAGGTGTCTTTAAAGCTTAATAGTAAAGAAGCAGGCACCAATCAGACAACAAAGAACACCTAACGCTAAGGAGAATGTAAGGAGTGTATGCAACAAAACTACTCATGAGCTTTCAGTTGTGCTCTTATGCAGTCGTCGCTCTGGTGTAATCTGACAACATCATACAAATTTAGTGCTCATACGAACTTACTACAAAGGAAAGAAATAATCTCGGGGGAAGATCACCCTAGCATCCGTAGTTATGACGTGTGTGTCTGAGGGAGTCGCAAATAATTTAATCAGATACCAACGACATTAATACTGAATCGACAGTTTCGGGGTTCGTAAGTTGGCTGATGGCAGTCCTAGAGGTGAGGTTTACGTTAGAAAAGAGTATCGTGAAAACAATAATTCTGAAACGTTTAGAGCAGTTTCATAAGACGTGAAGCACAAATGGCTCACCAGCTAGCAAAAAATATCGTAGGGGAAAAATACTGTGGGACTAGGCAATGACGGATAGTCAGCTGATAGAAGTGTATTCGTCGACAGCTAATCTCCTTCATCGTCAAAGCACGACACCACACACTACTCGTAGTAATGCACCTCCTGGGCGAACTGTTACACTGAATATACGATATCATACTTCGTACTAAAAAGGAGGCAAATGTGTTCGGCTAAACTAAAGACGTTGGCGCATGGACCGTGCATCCAAGCGTTGAGCGTGCTGAGTTTCTGACGTCATAGCGTGGAATAGCACGTTCGGGAGTCTTTCCGAACATGCAGAGCAATATCTGGCATGTGAGATATTCTGAGCGTGCGCCTGAGCGTTGACCAATGAGATGGGACAACGCCACCTACGTCACACGCACGCCGTCTCCCTTGAGTACAGAGTTGTGAGGCGCCATATTGGCGTTCATTTCAAGCTTATGTGTATATATGCCGTTTCTGAGCACCAGCAAATTCAGAATCCCTGGAAAACCCGTTGGTAACTGTGTGATTCGTTCCAATAAAATAACGAGAAACAAAACAATTATTGAAACTTGCTTATTATGAGAGTAAGCTATTTGAAGGCAGCGGCATATGGAAGATCCACCCAAAACGCATTGTTCTTGGTACAATTAAATTTCAATTAGTAACATATCTACGATACGGTTTTCTGCAAGAGGTAACATACTTTGATTAGATGAATTGTGTGTTCTTGGTATAGCGTAATGAGGAGCGTCAGTGTCTTATGTGATGTGACTAGTTGGGCTGGAGGTTCGCGTCTTGACTTTTCTAAATTTTATTTCCTAACGTTCACATTTTTATTAGGTTCTGATACTTTATTATTAGTTTAATATAAGTATATACTATAATATTTGATGTTATGTAAATATAAGTTCACCTTTTTTTGAGGAGTGACTTTGTTCGATTGGCTTAATCTACAGGACAGCTTGCGCTTCTTGTATAAAGATATTTTGCTCCTTTTTCTTTTACGCTTCACATGTTGCAAAGATTCTGCTACTGGGTAGGAACAGTGATAAAGTAAGACTGACCTTGGGGTTTTACTAAAACGTGGGAATGATGAAATAATGTTTATCTTATGCGGAGAAGTATTCCAAATTTGTACCGCACTGTTTGTAATGGAACTTTTATATGTCTCTGTCCTTATTGATTGGACATGGTACTTTCCTTTTCGTGGACGATGGAGGATATGTGCGTTTTAATAGAGCTAACGTGGGAATTTTACGCGCGCCCGTTGAGTAAACAGTGTGATTTACGAACTAGAAACATCCCTCAACTGCCGCAGGAGTGCGTTGCGGTCGCGTATACCACGCTGGGTCCCACGTACCGTATGCACAAGTCGCATCGTTCCTGAGCGTTCAGCAGCACGTTGAACTCGGCACGCTCAACGTTAAAGCACGGTCCGTGTGCCGACGGCTTAAGACGTTGCAATTTTGGGCGCACCTACGGGTGCATTAAAGCCAACGGTCCCACGTGAAGTTCACATTTTACCAGTCTGGAGTCAGTGTTCCATATTAAATTAAAAAATTCTCCTGAATTGAGGATAGAAGACGAACGCTTCTTCTACACTCGAATCATCTGTAATGAGAGGAGGGAAAATTAGGGTTCAGCATGCCGTCGATGTCTACATCTACACATAATTAAAGTGTAGCTATTCACAGAGATCCAGTGTCGGCTGTAATTATCGTATTAACTTGTTAGCTATTCTAATGCATTATGCGAAACCGATCTATGGTGGGAAAAAAATTAGTTCTAACTTTGGCCGCCGGGTGCAAGTCTGGCACCGCGAATGCAACAAAGACGTATAGAACTGTTCCCACATGTAATGGATTAGGAAGGGGACGCGGGCAGAAAAGGTCAAACAAACGAGGAAAGCATAATATTAATTTTATTATTAATCGCCGCGTAGCACTGCAGACGTCGACGAGATGCTGTACAGCGCCAGATTTGCACCTGGTGGCCAAAATTGTAACTATTTTTCTTCCTGTATAAATCGATTCCGTATTAGCGTATGTACCAAGTTTCGCTGCCATACGATAATTATAGCCCACACTGGATCTCCGTGAGTAGCTGCGCTTTAGTTGTAATCAGCCGGCACATAGCTCCGCGAACAACAATACGGTGCATCGCGGGTGGCAGGTTGTAGCACTGTTAATTAGTTATTTACTTTCCTGTTCCACACGCAAACGGAGCGAGGGGAAAACGATTGTATGTATGCTTCCGTACGAATCCTGATTTCTCCTTTCTTGTCTTCGCGATCCTTACGCGGGATGTACGTTGGTGGCGGTGGAGTAGTCCTGCAGTCTATCACAAATGGCGGTTCATTAAGAATGATCTCGTGCTAGGAAGGGCATTCGCGTACTGCAAAACAGAACAGCACTAAGTACGCTATGAACAAGTATCCATCCCACATGTGCACCAGAAAATGGAAATATCGTTGAAAAACTAGTAGTACCCGTGTCTGTGTGTTCTTCACAGGACAGTACTCAAATGCTGTTCGTGAACAGGCGCTAGAGACCTTTCACTGGATCTCACTCCCAAATTCTACGGAAGAAAGAAACATACCCTCGGCTTCGATCTCATTAGATAGAAAAAGAGGTGCGAAAAAATATAGATAAGAAGTAAAAAGACCTAATAATGTATGTGAAGGACTGTAGAATTTCCAATTGTGCCGCATTCAGTAGCAGCTGGCAACCGGCGCACTTCACCAGAGAACCTTGGAAGAGCGCTGCGGCTGAATCGAAGTGACGGTTCACCCGCGATGGGCGTGAGTCACACCTGAGTGTTGACTCTGCTGCCGTCGTGTTTTACTTCGGCCAACGGCCGAGTGCCCAGCAACGGCCACAGAGCAGTTTTCCTTGAAGATCTGGTAGTCTGGCGCGCATTACTGGCAGACGTTCTCGCGATGAGAATGTGTCTTAAAATATCCGAGGGGTCCCCGTGCCCACACCACCCCAACTGCTAGTAAAAATGAAGCGGCGTCGTAAGACGTCGTTGGTTATACCTTCGCATCAAAATGTTCAATCATTTTAATTGCAAGGGTTTTCTTAACTCGAAGTCATTGACTGCTTTCTCCAGGTACGAGTGTTATGATGAGGTCCACTACCTATTAAAAATGATGGATGTTGGCAACTCACTGATGCTGATTTCGATTTCATCATCAACGTCTAAATATCAATGGCCCATAATAATCGACCCCAAACCATCAACATTTTTAACATCAGTCTTAAATGATGAATTTGTAGAAGGGCGTGAAAGGTAACACAAATACATCCGCTAGCATATTTATTAATCAATACTTACAAAAATAATTAACATTAAATATCCCGTTTCTTTCCGTCTACACACAGTAATGCTTTTTTATTATCTGTTGGTATTTCCAGTAATTATCCAGGCATAAACTGATTCTTACTGTTCATTCCACATTTACCGTAATACGAAATTATCCTCTAGTTTTGTAATTTCATTCGTAACAACGTAAATTTTAAAAAATAGAAAAGAAAATATCAACAACTCACTGACATCGTCAGCGAAGACGCTCCTACTTTGCCGTATAATTTCGTAATCACAAACTATTTGAGAATGAAAGAGTGCTGTTTGCATTTATTATTCATAATAATTACCTCTTAGTGTTACGAATAAAAAGAGAAAAATTATGCGAGAACTGACAGAACACGAACTGCTGAAAAATTTTAATGGTGGATACATTGGTTTCCTTTACATAAATTCTTATATTTACGTGGATGAAACCATAAACGGGACACGTACTTACGAAATTAGAGACATTTTTATCGAATAAAAAAATTCCAAACAATACGGATACACACAACTTAACCCACGAAAGCATGAACTGAATAAACAAGGAAAGGCATCAGTCCACGATTAGCTACAACAATAGCCAATGTTCTTGCCTTGGATGTTGGCTCCTCCTCCCCCGCTCATCTTGGAACACAGCACCACAATTGGGAAACTAACACTGTACTATAGGACGGACCTAGCCAAAATGTTCACATAATCCTTGGCAGTAATGCGGCCTCGCAGAGTACTCATGGGTCCAATGGAATACCAGTGTACGGCTGCCCAAATCATCACCGAACCCCCCCTCCCCCCAACCCCCAATGTTCCACTCCTGAGACTCAAACTCGGCCAGAAGTTGGGAACGGTGTGCAATAAGGCTCGTCTGACCAAATGATTTTCTTCCACTGCTGCACAGTCCAGGTTTTATGGCTTCGGCATCACGTTTTCTTGTCCCATCACTGATATGTGGTTTTGGAATTCCAACTCTACATCTAAATCTACATGGCTACTCTGCAAATCACATTTAAGTGCCTGGCAGAGGGTTCATCGAACCACCTTCACAATTCCGGGTTTCAATCACGTATAGCGCGGAAAGAAGGGACACATATCTTTCCGCACGAGCTCTGATTTCCCTTATTTTATCATGGTGATCGTTTCTTCCTATGTAGGTCGGTGTCAACAAAATATTTTCGCATTCGGAGGAGAAAGTTGGTGATTGGAATTTCGTGAGAAGATTCCGCCGCAACGAAAGACGCCTTTGTTTTAATGATGTCCAGCCCAAATCCTGTATCATTTCTGTGACACTCTCTCCCATATTTCGCGGTAATAGAAAACGTGCTGCCCTTCTTTGAACTTTTTCGAGACACTCCGTCAGTCCTATCTGGTAAGGATCCCACACCGCGCAGCAGTATTCTAAAAGAGGACAGAGAAGCGTAGTGTAGCCAGTCTCCTTACTAGATCTGTTACATTTTCTAAGTGTCCTGCCAATAAAACGTGGTCTTTGGTTAGCCTTCCCCACAACATTTCTACCTCTTCCAATTCATGATGTTCGTATGTGAATTCCTACGTATTTAGTTGAATTTACGACATTTAGATTTGACTGATTTATCGTGTAACCGAAGTTTAACGGATTCCTTTCAGCACTCATATGGCTGACCTCACACTTTTCGTTATTTAGGGTCAACTGCCGATTTTCGCACCATGCAGATATCTTTTCTAAATAGTTTTGCAATTTGTTTTGATCTTCTCATGACTTTATTGGTCGATAAACGACGTCATCTCAAATAACCTAAGAGGGCTGCTCAGATTGTCTCCTAAATCGTTTACACAGATAAGGAACAGCAAAGGGCCTATAACCCTACCTTAAGGAACGCCAGAAATCACTTCCGCTTTACTCGACGACTTTTCGTCAATTACTACGAACTGTGACCTCTCTGACAGGAAATCACAAATCCAGTCACATAACTGAGACGATATTCCATAAGCACGCAATTTCACTACGAGCCGCTTGTGTGGTACAGTATCAAAATCCTCCTGCAAATCGAGAAATACGGAATCAATCTGAAAAGTCTCGTCAATAGCTATCAACACTTCATGCGAGTAAAGAGCTAGTTGTGTATCACAAGAAAGATGTTTTCTGAATCTATGTTGACTGTGTGCCAACAGACTGTTTCCTTCGAGGTTATTGATAATGTTCGAACACAATATATGCCCCAAAATTCTGCTGCATACCGACGTTAATGATAAGGGTCTGTAATTTAGTGGATTACTCCTAGTGCCCTTCTTGAATATTGGAGTGACCTGTGCAACTTTCCAGTCTTTGCGTGCGGATCTTTCGTCGACCGACCTGTCTTGTGACAGCCAGAGCGAGAGCACCAGCAGCAGCGAGTACTGTTTGTATAAAGCGTTTATTTTGCATTTTGTTTACGACCTTCCACTAAGGAAGGGATTCTATTTGTGTTTATCTGCTCTCCATAGTAACTAACAGTTCTTGATAAAACTTTACGTAGTTTTCGTGTTAGATTTCTTAGTGTTTTCTTGATCGTTTAGAACAGAAAGCGCCCTAAAACCGTCTTTTGTTTGTTTCGCGGCCGTTAGCCACTAGTCACTTGAATCAGCAGTTGTCTTGTGACAGCCAGAGCGAGAGCACCAGCAGCAGCGAGTACTGTTTGTATAAAGCGTTTTTGTACTTATTTGCTGCGCTTAGCTTTTAAATAGTTTTTCTGGGAAAACCTAGCGTAGTTTTCGCGCCTCGTATTTCAGTGAGTGTTTCTTGATTATCAGAGTAGCTCATCAGAAGATTATCTTGGGAATTTGTCACCGTATAGAGTAGGGTAAACATAGTCATGTGTAGGGACTGTGGTTGTTGTGAGCGGACGCAAGGAGAATTGGCCACTCTTCGGGGGCAGGTGGAGGCTTTGTCTGTTAGGCTCATCGAGCTCGAGGCGCAGGCGTCGGCTCGTAGTGGCGTTGGGGCAACTGTGGTGAGACCTATGCCTACTTCGGTGGCCTTGGAATCACATGGAACCCCTGATGTCGCTGCGTCTTCCGGCAGTGAGCATCTTACCGGTCAGCCATCACTCCAGGGTGAATGGCGGACAGTGGTGGGCTCGCGCGTGCCTGGCCGAAAGGCGAAGGTGGGATCTGGCCGCGTGGCAGCTGCCTTACCCCTTTCCAACAGGTACGGGGTGCTTCCTAGTGGTGATGACATCGTTTCCGAGCCACCACAGGATGCCTCGCCTGTTGGGCCAGTGGCCGATTCTCCGGCAAGGTCCCGACTGTCACAGAGGGCGGGCGTATTAGTTATAGGAAGCTCCAACGTTAGGCGGGTTATGGAGCCCCTTAGGAAAATATGGTTGCAAATTCATCGACCTCCGTTATTGGGTGGAGAACTGTAGGGCCCCCCTAGACAGGTCAGGCGTGCACTACACACCGGAAGCAGCTACTAGGGTAGCAGAGTACGTGTGGCGTGCACACGGGGGTTTTTTAGGTTAGAGGGACCCCCCCTTGGGCGAAACGATAAAATACCTGACGGCTTACCAGAGAGGACATTATCATCGTTGATAAAGAACGTCCGTCCTCAGAGACCAAAAACAGGAAAAGTTAACGTAATATTGGTAAACTGCAGGAGTATCCAGGGCAAGGTTCCTGAATTAGTATCTCTTATTGAAGGAAATAGTGCGCATATAGTATTAGGAACGGAAAGTTGGTTAAAACCGGAAGTGAACAGTAACGAAATCCTAGACACAGAATGGAATATATACCGCAAGGATAGGATAAACGCCAATGGTGGAGGAGTATTTATAGCAGTAAAGAATTCAATAATATCCAGTGAAGTTATTAGCGAATGCGAATGTGAAATAATCTGGGTTAAGTTAAGTATCAAAGGTGGGTCAGATATGATAGTCGGATGCTTCTATAGACCACCTGCATCAGCAACCGTAGTAGTTGAGCGCCTCAGAGAGAACCTGCAGAACGTCGTGAAGAAGTTTCGTGATCATACTATTGTAATAGGGGGAGACTTCAATCTACCAGGTATAGAATGGGATAGTCACACAATCAGAACTGGAGCCAGGGACAGAGACTCTTGTGACATTATCCTGACTGCCTTGTCCGAGAATTACTTCGAGCAGATAGTTAGAGAACCAACTCGTGAAGCTAACGTTTTAGACCTCATAGCAACAAATAGACCGGAACTTTTCGACTCCGTGAATGTAGAAGAGGGTATCAGTGATCATAAGTCAGTGGTTGCATCAATGACTACAAGTGTAATAAGAAATGCCAAGAAAGGAAGGAAAATATATTTGCTTAACAAGAGTGATAGGGCACAAATCGCAGAATATCTGAGTGACCACCATCAAACGTTCATTTCTGAGGAAGAGGATGTGGAACAAAAATGGAAAAAATTCAGAAACATCGTCCAGTACGCCTTAGATAAGTTCGTACCGACTAAGGTCCAAAGCGAGGGGAAAGATCCACCGTGGTATAACAATCATGTACGAAAGGTACGACGGAAACAAAGAAAGCTTCATCATAGGTTTAAGAGTAGTCGAATCATAGCTGATAAGGAAAAGCTGAACGAAGCGAAAAAGAGCGTAAAGAGAGCAATGAGAGAAGCATTCAACGAATTCGAACATAAAACATTGGCAAACAATCTAAACAAGAACCCTAAAAAGTTTTGGTCATATGTAAAATCGGTAAGCGGATCTAAATCCCCTATTCAGTCACTCGTTGACCACGATGGCACCGAAACAGAGGACGACCGAAGAAAGGCAGAAATACTGAATTCAGTGTTCCGAAACTGTTTCACTGCGGAAAATCGTAACACGGTCCCTGACTTCAGCCGTCGCACGGACGCCAAAATGGAAAATATTGAAATAAACGATATCGGAATTGAAAAACAACTGCTATCACTTAGTAGCGGAAAAGCATCCGGACCAGACGAGATACCCTTAAGATTCTACAGTGATTATGCTAAAGAACTTGCCCCCTTTCTATCAGCAATTTATCGTAGATCGCTGGAAGAACGTAAAGTACCTAGCGACTGGAAGAAAGCGCAGGTCGTTCCCATTTTCAAGAAGGGTCATAAATCAGATGCGAATAATTATAGGCCTATTTCGCTTACGTCAATCTGTTGTAGAATAATGGAACATGTTTTGTGTTCTCGTATTATGACGTTCTTAGATAATACAAATCTCCTTCATCATAACCAACATGGATTCCGCAAACAGAGATCATGTGAAACTCAGCTCGCCCTATTTGCCCAAGAAATTCACAGTGCCGTAGACACTGGCGAGCAGATTGATGCCGTATTCCTGGACTTCAGGAAGGCATTTGATACGGTTCCGCACTTACGTTTAGTGAAAAAAATACGAGCTTACGGAATATCGGACCAGGTTTGTGATTGGATTCAGGATTTCCTAGAAGAAAGAACACAACATGTCATTCTTAACGGTTCAAAATCTGCAGATGTAGAGGTAATTTCGGGAGTACCGCAGGGAAGCGTGATAGGACCTTTATTGTTTACAATATACATAAATGACTTAGTTGACAACATCGGTAGCTCCGTGAGGCTATTTGCAGATGACACGGTCGTCTACAAGAAAGTAGCAACATCAGAAGACTCGTACGTACTCCAGGAGGACCTGCAGAGGATTAATGCATGGTGCGACAGCTGGCAGCTTTCCCTAAACGTAGATAAATGTAATATAATGCGCATACATAGGGGCAGAAATCCATTCCAGTACGATTATGCCATAGGTGGTAAATCATTGGAAGCGGTAACGACCGTAAAATACTTAGGAGCTACTATCCGGAGCGATCTGAAGTGGAATGATCACATAAAACAAATAGTGGGAAAAGCAGGCGCCAGGTTGAGATTCATAGGAAGAATTCTAAGAAAATGTGACTCATCGACGAAAGAAGTAGCTTACAAAACGCTTGTTCGTCCGATTCTTGAGTATTGCTCATCAGTATGGGACCCTTACCAGGTTGGATTAATAGAAGAGATAGACATGATCCAGCGAAAAGCAGCGCGATTCGTCATGGGGACATTTAGTCAGCGCGAGAGCGTTACGGAGATGCTGAACAAGCTCCAGTGGCGGACACTTCAAGAAAGGCGTTACGCAATACGGAGAGGTTTATTATCGAAATTACGAGAGAGCACATTCCGGGAAGAGATGGGCAACATATTACTACCGCCCACATATATCTCGCGTAATGATCACAACGAAAAGATCCGAGAAATTAGAGCAAATACGGAGACTTACAAGCAGTCGTTCTTCCCACGCACAATTCGTGAATGGAACAGGGAAGGGGGGATCAGATAGTGGTACAATAAGTACCCTCCGCCACACACCGTAAGGTGGCTCGCGGAGTATAGATGTAGATGTAGAAACTGGCCTTGCAATTCGCCGCTTATGGTGCTCCCTTCGTGTTGCTTTGGTGCGGACAGATTCGCGAGCGCAGCATACAGTTTTACAGTGACTTTTGCATGCCTCGTCCTCTTATTTAACGTCACAATCGTCTTCGATCACCGTCTGTCACAATCACTCAAAAACACATTCTCGTCCGCGTAGTGACTTAGCAGATGCTGTTTTTCCGCTTTCCGGGTATGCGATATAAATCTTCGATACGGTGCCTCTTGAAACTTCGGATACCTTCTTTACAGAAGCACATCACCATAGGAGCGCAAACAAAACTTGGAGAAGCCCTGTTACAGACTTTCCCACATCAGAAAAAGTCTAGATGGTCAGCAGGTACCGAGCCTGGGAAGCCGAGTACTCAATGGGCAGCGACGAAATCGTGGTGTAAGATGCCACAGAATATCGGATTTCTTATACCAAAACTCACAGCTATCATTCCTACTCAAGCAAGACTACTTAAATAGGACGGATCAGCTTCCAAAGCTAACAAGAAAATTTTCTCCGAGCTGCTGAAATAAGGAGTTCCTGTGACAAATGGAACCACAGATCACACTACGTAATATCTGAATGGAGAAGGGTACGAGGGATTGATTTGAACCAATATTATTCTTCGCAATACAAGCGGGAGAATTATGATTGTCTGAAAACGTCAGTGAGTTCAAGGCTCTCCCTTAATTTGGAGAAAGGCAGGACAAGAGAAACAATAATGATCGCGAGCAAAGCGTGGCAGTTCAGTAAACTAAAATATATTTTAGTCGATGTCTACTAACATGTAAACTGATAGGCTCCGGTATCTGAATGGTAAAATTATTTGACTGAGTCAACATATCCCTGATGATACAATAGACAGGTTCACATCTCTATATGCGGGAGTATACAGACGTGAGTCATGTTGAAGAATTACTTGGCGTGATGTACGAAACCACAAAATACTTCAATTCCAGAGATCACTTAGAAACTAAAATCTAGATTCTCTAGAGCGCTAGTCCAGTGTTTTACTAGTTTGTTTATTCTTCATGTGTACTGTTTGATTACTGCAGATACATACAAAATGACCTTTTAACAACGACTGACAATGCCGCTTTTTGTTATAATAATAAAAAATATAATTATTAGGACGCCTCATCACAACAACGCGCACGCCAAAATGTATTAACATGAGGAGTCTGTCATCGAAAATTGTCGCCTTGGATGAGTCTGATCTTTTGAACGCAGTCGATTCTCAGACGATTAACAGGCGGCAACTTACTTTCGTGTCGTATATTTGTGTGTTCTCGGGATACATCGTGATATGCTAAGCGACTTACCCTTTAGTGTTTTCACAATTTCTTCATTTCCTACTCCACATTTATTTTCATATTACTTGCAGGGAATCACGATTCGCAGGTGTGCTTAAATCACAGACATTTTTCAAATTCTCTAAGCCATCTGCTTAAGTTGGCAAGAGTACATAGAACAAATGCGCATCACCACTGATCAAACTGCCACACAATAGAACGGTGGAAATATGTCGAATACAGTGTATTAGACGTGCGGGAAATTTAAGTGAGGCTTCCTGATGTTAACGAGAAGAAGCAGAAGCTGTTAGGACGCCAGGCATGTCATAAGTGAACTGTAAGTACATTTTATTTTTACGTAGCGTAATAGCAAGCGCAACTGAAGAATGTTGTCGAGGTGAAAGTAAAAAATGCGACGGCTTAAATTACGAAGTGACGCCAGTTAAATCTTAATTACATATTTTAGGTTGTAGTAGATTTTTAAATAGAAATTAGATTTCACAGTAACACGACGTAGTTTGTACCTGATATTCTAACGTTGAAGGATAAGATGCATTTGGTAAACAGTACTACAAATAATCAAAGAAGTTATATTTGTAGCACAGATGCAGTTTGGTCTCTAACTTCGTAGCAGGTTCAGTGCAGCATTCAAGTCTTGTAAAAGATTTTAATTAAACACAGCAAATTCTCCCGGTAAAATGGTGGTTGTAGCATACATAAACAGCGTCTGCCTTCAGAGGTAACATAATACAGATAGTCGACAAACATTTATCTTCAAATGTGTGCTTCATTTATTTCTTTTGAAAATTTGAGGTTATCTGCAAGATTTAGCAAAATAACACGCGATTAATTGCTCTAGAATCACAGTAATTTATTTATGTTCATCGGAAGTCTTGCAAACATGCCGAATACGAAGCTGTTTTTTCGACTACACGTAGAATCTTCTGACCGGTAGGCCCTCGAAGTCAGATGCATGTAAAAAATAAAACTGATGTTCGTCTGTTTTCAGTCCTGCACTATCACGTCATCATCTGTTGTTGTGTTTGGTAATTGATGGGTTTTGCGTCTGCCCAGAGCATTAATTGTCTCAACGCGTATGCGTTTTATTTTCACCGTCAGCCGCGGATGCTTTAGGAATGCGGATAGCCTTGGCAATGTGTACACCCGAGTTAAGCTTGACCGAGGCGCTGTAGACGCGGATGAGGTCACGTGGTATTCTGTGTCGAATTCGTCGTGGGCGCAACCAACGGCCACTTAGCGCACCTGGCCTCGGCAAGGGCTCTGATTGGACGGCTAAGTGCTCGACAAACGACGGTCGAACGGATATGCAACGTTTCCAGCCACACAAGTTTGTAACCACTGTTGAACGGTGTCTAAAACAGTTCATCGGTTTTGTGACTGCTTCATGCGACTCGTTTTTGTAATGAGTGGCAGCTGCAGTTCGTAAGCTTCACACATTCCTTAATATATGCACGTGGTTTCCCAAGAGGTCACGAAGCTTCAAATTCTAGACTGAAATAAGGAACTGGAAAGTTATAATGTATTCTTGCGATGAAACACATACAAAAATCATTTGCTAGAAGTACACATTTGACGCCAGTAATAGGCACTCCTGCAATCGAATAACTGATTAAATGCATATCACAGCTAACATAATAGACGTTGTGTTGTATATCATACGCGCACGTTTCAGATTTCTTACGGGAATGAATATTTTGCAACAAAAACGGCAGATAATAACACAGCCTAGCGACAGTTTCAACGCTTAGATATTCATCTGGGTGTATTGTTAAAAATTTACTTTCGTAAGCGAATAAGCTTGCACGTAGTGATACTTTTCATGGCTAGTTATAGCATTTCGCCGTTTGTATTTATATTTTAAAAGATATCCACTACTCTGTCAACACGAAACACGGCGACCACCGAAGGGCAGCATTACACAGTACTTCGTCAATAACTCTCCATCATTCAGCTATTATTAACTAGCCTAAGTGAGTAAGGCTAATCTGATCAGTAACGTAATTGAGTGAACTGCAAATTATAATGAAATGTGGATCTGCACGTAGATGGTAATTATGACGAGTGGTAGCACTGTTTCACGGCCAACCTCGAAATTTTACTCTGTTCATCATTAGAATAAACCTGATGGAAACATTAAGCCGTGTATTCTTCCGCGTTTGCTTACATTTCATTGGATTTCGTTTCACGTGGGACGGAAGTTAAGCTGCGACCAGTACAGTTAAGTACGATCATAAGGATAGGTTGTATGCTGTGTTACACGGACATAGAGTAATAATGCGGGACAACATTTTTGCCCGCATCTCGTGGTCGTGCGGTAGCGTTCTCGCTTCCCACGCCCGGGTTCCCGGGTTCGATTCCCGGCGGGGTCAGGGATTTTCTCTGCCTCGTGATGGCTGGGTGTTGTGTGCTGTCCTTAGGTTAGTTAGGTTTAAGTAGTTCTAAGTTCTAGGGGACTTATGACCACAGCAGTTGAGTCCCATAGTGCTCAGAGCCATTTGAACCATTTTTTTTTGACAACAGTTTTACCGGCGCATTTAACTTTGACAGCACTGGCAAGCCAGCGGCCCAACTAACCTGCGATTGAAGTTCAGACGTAAAATACGACGAGCAAAGAAACAGTACAGCTTCGAATGTCATTTAACATTTAAATAGAAAGATATAATATTCGGAAAAACTCCATCATTACCGCGCGCATATTAGGTGATCAGACGGAAAGCATACAATGCTCTCGTTGCCACCTGACATAGTAATTACAAACAAGAGTGAGGAAAATTCCTAACTTAAACACAGGCTAATTTTTCTGAGCGAGCTAGCTATATGTAATGCAAAAGCATACTGCAGGGATTTCACCGTACTGTTGAATACTGAAGCCACTGAAGGTATTAATGACAGTCAGTCATATGGCAATCTCCTAGCTCCTTCCTCATCCGAATCCGAGAAATAATTTTCAATTCTGGAACTGTCATCTGCTACGTTGATAACGAGTCGATCAACAACAAAATCCACGAAGCCAACCAGGCGCCGCATTTCCTCTTTTTTTTAATGACGTGCTGTCTATATCCCACAGCGTTCGGCAGTGACATGTGAAAAAGCTGCGTGCTACGCCTGGCAGCTTAAAAATCCTGTTATTACTCGGACCAAATCCCTTAAATTGGCTTCAGATCAGTTCTGTTGGGCTTATATTGTAATGGTGCAGTGGAAAATGTAAAAATGCAGTGCTTGTATGGTGTGCTCGATGCTGTGAAAATGATTGTTTTTCATGTTTCTACGACACTTCTATATATACTGTAGTATAAAACAATGGAAATAATCCAAATAAAGAGTATTTGCTTTTTCGTTATTACTTTAAAAAATTAAATTGTTATTTTTTAAATTTAAGCAACTTTTGTTAACAGTCTTTCATAAAATGTCGAGAATTAAGAATTTATATTTGAAATGAAAACAAGAATTTCGCGTGCAATATGTAATTAGAAATAAGCAGACGTGCATTATTTGTAAAAATGACGACGGATTTTACAATTCAAACTGAACAAGAAAAAAAATTACTTAGGGGAAACCTGAACAAGCAAACCATCAACTGCACTAAATTATCATTCTATTACGGTGCCGATCCCGCTAAGCATTCTTTGTTTATATCTAAACTGTATCCAACATAGTCTCTCTAAAAACTTCAAAGCCGAGTATCTCGGTAAATTTATGAGGAACATTAAGAACTACATATTTCTTGGCAATTTTTAACCGTGTTCCCCACACGTGATTCACTACGGAACAAGAAGAAGCCTCAGCGATTTTCATACTGCGTTTTAACAGCGCGACAAGAGTGCGGAGGCTGTGACTTTTTACGATTTTTGAAATAAAAACTACTTAGCAAAAACGTGATTAAGAAAAACGTTGATGGCTGTTGATTTGAATTTCTTAAAGCTTCATTTAACGTAACTTAGTAATAATATATCTAATACATAAATAGAACCTACTTCAAAGAGCTTAACAACACCAGTGTAAGTGTACTACGGCTTCTGACCAATCATCGCGTTTGTGTTTATTTACATCAGGTTTATTCTTAGGATGAACGGAGTATAGTCAGGCACATTCACGAAGCCTGTAGTATGAGTGAGCGTGCTTGCCGTGTGTAGAATAGGGAAGGCGCGCTGTCCAGCTGAGTTTTGCCGGCTGGAGTGGCCGAGGGGTTCTAGGCGCTTCAGTCTGGAACCGCGCGACCGCTACGGTCGCAGGTTCGAATCCTGCCTCGGGCATGGATGTGTGTGATGTCCTTAGGCTAGTTAGGTTTAATTAGTTCTAAGTTCTAGGGGACTGATGACCTCAGAAGTTCAGTCTCATAGTGCTCAGAGCCATTTGAACCATTAGGGAGCGATACTGACAACTCAGCTGGAAGATGGGGTTACTGAATCGATAACTTCTTAGCCAACTCTTATTTTGGTCTTTCCAACTATTTCTGTTACAAGTCTGGATGATTCTCTAAGAGAAGGGAAGACGTATTCCACTTCTGCCCTTACTAAAACTGGTTTAGTGAGTTATCTGCAATGAGCTAACTATACCGACGATAACTGACTGCCGCACCAAACTCTTGTTTTAAATGGTAATACTGTGGTAGGAACTTATCGAAAAATTTGGCAATGCATGCTGCAGTTCGCTATGAATATCAACATTATTTACCTTAGATATCTAGTTTCGTATCGTGCAAGATTCTGACTTGTTTCTTTCTGCGGAGCTCACCTGCAACAGAAAAGAGATGGGGAATTGTTAGACAAGCTCAAATTTCTGTAACGACAAATTATTATTGCAGATGCAAGTTATTAAAGAGCTTTTCAATCTGCTCCTTTCACAAAGTTCTTGATTTAAGAAATACCAGCAAAACCACTTTTTGAAACGCCTGACATTCAGTCATGAGTCGTAAGGTACAGCTGTTACAGGGTTAAAATCCGCAAGTCTTGATAAAAATTTATGTAATATGGTGTCTGTCCGAAAGAACAAGACACCATTGATAACCTACAGCCGTCCAGAACGAAATTAGAATTATATTAATATCTTCAGCTGCTGACGGGTGTTGATATATATCGACGGGGACAGCTGAAAATGTGTGCCCCGCCTCGAACCCGGGATCTCCTGCTTACATGGCAAACGCTCTATCCATCTGAGCCACCGAGGGTACAGAGGATAGCGCGACTGCAGGGACTATCTCGCGCCTCCCGCGAGACCCACATTCTCACCTTGTTTGTCCACACACTACATTCGTAGTGTCCCTACCCAACGCACTCATTACTTGTGGAAGACATTCTTACCAAGTCCCGTAAGAGTTCGGGGAATATGTGTGCATCAGCACAGAAGAAGAAGGTCATGGCCGGTATTGCCAGAACTATATACTTATATGAATATGGTGTCTGTTCTTTCGGACATGTTCCCCGTAGCTGGTGCCACATTGACGTGGATTATTATAAATGCCTGGACTCTGAGCCCATGACTGTCTTCCACAGAGCGCAATATTTCTTTGATTTTCTTAGACGGCGAAAAACGGTTTTATTTCCATATCTGTGTAAGAATCGGCCCATTTTACTTTATATTGCTCCATAGAACGGAAGGAACATCGTGTGCCGATCTTACAGTGCTCTTTGGCTCGACCTGACATGACTGTCTTTCACAGAGCGCAATATTTCTTTGATTTTGTTAGACGGCGAAAAACGGTTTTATTTCCATATCTGTGTAAGAATCGGCCCATTTTACTTTATATTGCTCCATAGAACGGAAGGAACATCGTGTGCCGATCTTACAGTGCTCTTTGGCTCGACCTGAATTAGCGTTTTTTTGAGGCAACTGATTAGATTTCATGTGCCCGATAGCCATTATATCTAAACACGGAAGTAGTTTGGTTTATTGCAGCGACGAGATGCTTCTCGTCCCATATGCATCTAGCTCTATACAGGATGTTAAAAAATTATTTGATGTTTGGTAATACGGACCAAATCAAGAAAAAAAGTGGTTCGAATGGCTCTGAGCACTATGGGACTTAACTTCCGAGGTCATCAGTCCCCTAGAACTTAGAACTACTTAAACCTAACTAACCTAAGGACATCACACACGTCCATGCCGGAGGCAGGATTCGAACCTGCAACCGTAGCGGTCGCAATCAAGAAAAACATGACCAATAAACATCGGCTCCAAAATGTGTGCTTTAAGAGCTATGAGCGCTTGGTCACCTTAGCTACTGTGAACCATATTGTCTACTGCAAGCTCTTTGCTGTTACGAACGACCTGCAGAATACAGGAAACACATGAGGAAACGTTTCTCTATTATAGACCATGGATGCAGCATGTTGTAACCGTCTGTCAGTGTTGTTACTTTAAAACATATTCACAGTTCTGGGTAAGTGCAGCGCACACATCAGTTCTAATGGAACCAGTCCGTGTTTTGATAAGTTTGTGGTATGTTTTGAGATTGTATTAGTTGTACATATGGCACCGTGTGTTCTGGACATTTATGGGCACACTGGACACCGGATCGAAGGCTACTTCCATTTACCAGAACACAACAAATGGAAGCGTCTGTCATTTCACGTGTGAAATGACAGGCTTTCATTGTGCTGGTAAGTGAAACTACAATGCAAAGACATTTCACAAGATTATCAAAACAGACTCGTTCCATTAAAACTGATGTATGCAGTTCAATTACCCAGGACTGTGAATACGGTGTTTACATTAACAACACCAATAGATGTTTACTGCATGATGTATACATTGACAACACAGTAATAGAGGAATGTATCCTCATTTGTTTACAGTACTCTGTAGGTCGTTCGTAGTAGTAAACAGCTTGTAGTAGACGAAATATTTCACAGTAGCGAAGATGACAAGGTGCTAAAAGCTCTTAAAGTACGCATTTTAGAGTCCATGTTCATTGGACATTTTTTCTTGATTTGGACCATGGCACACTTTTTTTAACACCTTGTGTATCAAAGAGTTCAGCACAGGTGTCTTTTAAACAGGTTGGTGGAAACTGTACGCGTGCAGATAAAAGTCTGTGTGAATCGTTTCACAATACACATTTGTGATGCACCGAGACTCCAAGCCGACCATCTAAGTTTCGCTCAGCTGGAACGTCTGTAAAGGGTGTTTTTCCTTCTTCCCCCATTTGAGCAGTGAAATTTAAGTTGGGATGTACGCTGTTCATGTGATCAATGAAATCTACAGTTTTTTCTTTCGATGGGGCTTAATCAGCAGTTCAAAAAGATAGTTTATCATCAACATAACGAAAAACTGGACTGATGAAAGCCGCGCGGAGTGGCCGGCGGTTTGAGGCGCCATGTCACGGACTTCGCGGCCCCTCCCGCCGGAGGTTCGAGTCCTCCCTCGGGCATGGGTGTGTGTGTTGTTCTTAGCATAAGTTAGTTTAAGTTGTGAGTAAGTCTAGGGACCGATGATCTCAGCAGTTTTGTCCCTTAGAAATTCACACATATTTGCACATTTGACTGATGAAAAGGAACCTTCTTCATAATTAAAGTGACACTTAGCGCAGACAGTATATACAGGGTGTAACAAAAGTGTACGACATAAATTGTGGGGTACATTTCTCATACGTGGACAAAGAAATTATGTTAGGTGAACATTGTCTGGAAACGTTTTATTTCGATGTTACAAGTCATTTTCTCCAACTCATTAATTATGGGAAACAATCACGAACAGAACGCACCAGCATACCACATACCACTCTTTCTCACAGAAGATGTTCAATATCCCATCCGCGGGCATTGATACATGCATCAACCCACAGTCGTAGTGGATCTCAGATGCGCTGATTTATCGCTGGAGTATTGCGTATCGTTTCACAGCCTTTCATAATACGGGCACGGAGATTCTAAACATAATGTACTATGGCTCCATACACAAAAGCTTTCAAACGCCCCCACAAATAAAAGTCCAATGGGTTTAGGGTGGGAGAGCGTTGAGGCCAGGCAACTGGTCCATTTCTACCTATCCATCCGTAACCGAATATGTTATTTAGAAACCGACGGACATTAACATTAAAATTGGGCATCTGCCATCTCTGCATATGTGTACACTGCCGTGTGTGATTAACTCTTCGTAGTAACCCGTGTGCTTGCAACGGTCGTACTGCTCGCTGGAACAGTCGGTCATCAGTCATCATCAGAATGGGAAGAAATTACATGTGGTGCTTTTTCTTGTGTACATTAATGATCTCTCATCAGTTACACTGCCAGAAGCAGAGTTCGTTTTGTTTGCAAATGACACAAGTATTGCAATAAATAGTATTTCGAGTGTAGTTCTAGAAATATCTGCTAATGATATTTTCATGGATATTAATAAATGGTTTAAATCCAACTCACTGACATTAAACTTGGAAAAGACTCACTATAAGCAATTCAGAACCTGTAAGAGGTTTCCACCCAGCATATGCATAAAGTATGAAGAAGAGCAGATAGAAGAGGTTAACAGTCTTAAATTCCTGGGATTACAACTTGATAATAAATTCAGTTGGGAGGGGCACACCACAGAACTGTAGAAACGCCTTAACAAATGTGTATTTGCAATTCGAGTGTTAGCTGACATAGGCGACATAAAAATGAAAAAGCTTGCATACTTTGCCTACTTTCATTCCATAATGTCATATGGTATAATATTTTGGGGTAGCTCTTCAAGTCAAACAAAAAGTTTTCCGAGTCCAATTGCTACCAAGACGTATTATTTGTGGAGTAAATTCACGGACGTCCTGTAGAAACCTCTTCAAAGAACTGGGTATACTAACTACCGCCTCTCAGTATATTTACTCCTTAATGAAATTTGTCCTAAATAATTTATCTCTTTTTCCAACGCCGCGCGACTGCTACGGTCGAAGGTTCGAATCCTGCCTCGGGCATGGATGTGTGTCATGTCCTTAGGTTAGTTAGGTTTAAGTAGTTCTAAGTTCTACGGGACTGATGACCACGGCTGTTAAGTCCCATAGTGCTCAGAGCCATTTGAACCATTTTTTTCTTTTTCCAACAAACAGCTCAGTTCATACATACAATACCAGGAACAAAAATGATCTGCACAAGGACTTAAAAGCACTTACTTTAGTTCAAAAAGGGGTCCACTACTGAGGAACACTCGTCTTCAATAATTTGCCAGCAAACATAAAAATTTAGTTACAAATAAAGATCAGTTTAAAAGGAGCCTGAAAGCCTTACTAGTGGCCAACTCCTTCTACTCCATTGACGAATTTTTTAACAGAAACAAATGATGTATTGTATATATTCATACTATTAGTGTTGTTATTTCAGCTTAAAAAAATTGACATGTTCCACATCCACGAGGATCTCCTCAGCACGGATCTATGGAACGAAAAACTAATCTAATCTAACCTGCAAACAAGCAATGTTCGTACGTCGCGTGGCTACAGGGACATTCCAAACAAAACACTGGCGTTGTACGACGATTCTAACGTTCTGTTATTATGTGTTCCCATGATTAATGAGTTGGAGAAAATGATTTTTAACACGGAAACAATGCGCTTCCAGACCCATGTTCGTACAACATAATTTCTTGGTCTACGCGTGAGGAATGTGTCCTGCAGTTTGAGCTGTACATATTTGTTACACCCTGTATAGATTATGAATTGGAAGTTTAGAATTTGCATATGAAGTGGCCAGGTGGTTTTCGCATGTTGTTTTCTTTGGGGTCTCGTATTGACGCAGCGCCCGCATACTGTTCGTTTTCCGCGGGTCTGCAACCAGGAAGCCTGGCAGGCGGTGCACGCGGAGAATGGGAGCAGGGCGGGCCGTGGGACAGACCCCGTATGCAGATGCGGGCCTCACACCGCCGCCAAGCCGACGGCGTGCCCGAGACGTTTCCGGCGTTTCCATGCTCCCAGTGTTCCTCCACTGCTCGGCAACTGCACAGGACCCGGCCGTACGTGGCACATTCCGAAAGAAGAGCCCATTCGCTAGAAAACAGAGCAAGTGCCTGCAGTGAGCGCCTTCCGCTAGAGGAATAGCACGTTATACCTGTATCAGAAAAACAAAGTGATTGCCAGCGGAGCACAGGAGGGGGGATGTTGACGGTTCGCCGTTTCGCGCAGGCGCAAAAGATTCCGGTAGCTGCAGCTGTGCGGTTTCGTAACGAGTATTTTCATACGTATCTCGGTAATGCGCAGTGTAATTTTCCGGCAAGAGGCAGTATAGTTAGTTTCATGTTCTATATACAGGGTGACAATTATTGACCTCTATGGAATAAAACCAACATAACTTCTGAACGGTTTGCTTTAGGACGTTCAAACTGCACGGTTGGTCGCGGAGCATAATGGGAATTAGCATGCGATTGCGCAAGCTTCTTGTTGTTGTCAGCCATTTGCACGTGAAAATGTCACGGTACAGAGTGTGCCTGAGCGTGTAGTGCCTGTGAAGGCCTACGATGCAAGCAATCACAGCCAAGCTGCGGCTCAAGGGAAGTTTGCGACCGAGATCAAGCTGAAGACAGCCGGTCCAAGCGTACTAACAATCAAGAATTCATTCGCAAGTTTGAAAGAACGGGTAGTGTTCATGATGACAGTGTTGGCAATGTTGGCCGTCAAAAAAGAAAGAGACACGCTTTGTTTCGAACCAGCCTCAGGAAATCGACGAGACTAGCTTGACAACAGGTGGGAATCAACCGGGAGACACTGTGACAAATTGTTATTGAAGGTTCCGCGCGGGATTAGCCGAGCGGTCTACGGCACTGCAGTCGTGGACTGTGGGGCTGGTCCTGGTGGAGGTTCGAGTCCTCCCTCGGGCATGGGTGTGTGTGTGTTTGTCCTTAGGATAATTTAGGTTAAGTAGTGTGTAAGCTTAGGGACTGATGACCTTAGCAGTTAAGCCCCATAAGATTTCAAACACATTTGAACATTTTTTTTGTTATTGAAGACGTATATCTCTTCCCATACAAAATTCAAACCTACCAACCTTTAAGGCCGAGGGCCATGGAATAGCGGTTGTATTTTGCCAACATTATTGTCCACATAATTGACGAACAAGACTTTGATGTAAATATTCTTTGGTTTAGCGACGAAGCCCACTTCCATTTGGATAGGTTCGTCAATCAGCAAAATTGGTGCATTTGGGGCCTTGAGAATCCGCATTTCGCGATCGAGAAGTCTCTCCATCCTCAACGGGTGACTGTGTGCTGTGCAATGTCCAGTCACGGAATAATCGCTGCGTTATTCCTTGATGACACGATGACTACCGGACGGTACGTGAAGGTTTTGGAACATGGTTTCATCCCCATTATCCACAGTAACCCTAATTTCGATTAAGATGTGGTTCATGCAAGACGGAGTTCGAACCCATCGAGGCAGGTGAGTGTGTGGTGTCCTGAAGGAGCACTTTGGGGACCGCATTCCGGCTCTGGGGTACGCGGAGGCCACTAGCATGGCCCTCGATTGGCTGCCATATTCTCTAGATCTGAACACGTGTGACTCATTTTTGTGGGGCTGTATTAAAGACAATGTGTACACCATTAACCCCACCGTTGCTGAGCTGAAAACGGCCATTCAGGAGGTCATCGGCAGCATTGATGTTCCGACACTTCAGCGGGTCATGCAGAATTCCGCTATTCGTCTGCGCCTCATCATAGCCAAGGATAGCAGGAATATCGAACATGTCATAACCCAAATCTGAATATCTGTAGTGACGTTTACATGTTGAATAAAGTGTGTGCATGCCATAGTTTGTAACTAATTTACGTCTTTTCTATATAGTTCAATAATTGTCACCATGTATTACTCGTATGTGAACAACTCTTCTATCAAAGTGATATGGAAGGAGTGAGTGCGCAAGAATATGTATGCAAGATTGATGTTAACATTAATGAACACATTTTCTTAGTCCTACTCATGCAACTCCTCTTTAAAGCAAATTTTTCTTTTTTTCGGGCAACCAGTTTTTAAATAGAAATTCGTCCACGGAATAGCAGGAATACTGAGATCGCATTGCCGGAGTATCACTTTTGTAAGCAATTTTACAGTTAGTTTCACACATTCCGTGAATGAAACATACCGCACAGAGAAAGAAAGTGTACAAAAACGAATCACAACAGTGACAGACCGAATTGCCATCCGTAGCTGACTGATAACCTAGAGCTGGGGTTACAGAGCGATACCTGTGCACAGTACGGAAGGTGTGGCCAAACTCTTGCTGTGATTGGTTGTCGTTTTTGTAGCTGTTCTGTCAACAACTAGCTGTCTGTCACTTCATTGTTTTGATCGAGGAGAAACTCAGTGATCATTCTCCAGTTTTAAGAGGATTTATTTACCGTCATAGTGCAAGATTTATATGGTTACTTGTTTCCGCTTTTATTAGTAAACCACAGCCAGAGCTATTTGTAAACACAAGGAAGATAAAACAGCATAACAATTTACGTCTCGCTATCCCTCTCCCCCCGATCTGGCCCTGAACACCACGCGAAGTCGACCGGGCACGCGATGTCGACCGGACGCAGCATCATTCTCTGACATGTGGCGTCATGCGGATGCGGTAGGGAGCGTCATGGCGTCAGTACACCGCTCTTCCGGCCGTTGTCAACTCTCCAGACATTGGAAGCGCTGTTTCTCATTCAAGTAGCTCCTCAAATTTTTGGCATCACGAAGCTGAGTGCACGCCGTTCCAGTCCTAATAAGGAACAATCCCCGACAGTACCGAGAATTGAACATGGATCCTTCAAATAAGTGTCAGACGTGCTAACCAATTTTTTTTTTTGGGGGGGGGGGCGGATATGGATTGCTAATCTTTTTATATTTATTATTTATTTTATTTTTAAAAATTTTTATGCTTCCAAAATAATGAGTTTTATTCTCATAGCACTAAATTAATTATGCTCTGCCAAAAATAAAAAGTTTTCTTTCTTCCTTAGGGCAAGAATTGTACTGCTAAAATAAACTTAGCTTCTATGAAGTAAACTGTAAAATTCGAGTGCTGCTTTATTTCAACCTCCGATCGGTCATGAAATGGAAACTGCAGTGAAAATCAAAACTGTTTTATTTCCAACATTTAGCTATACCTTCCAGCTACTTCCCTACATAGTCGGCGCTCCGAGTTAGACATTTGTCGTAGAGTGATACCAACTTTCCAATACCCTCGTCATAGAAGGCAGCCGCCTGTGATTTCCGCCAATTCCCTGTGCTGGTCTGCAGCTCGTTGTCTGTGACAAGATGCTGTCCTCATAACCGGAGGTTCTTGTGAGCAAAGAGATGAAAAAAAGAGAGAATAGATCCCGGGTTGTATGGTGAGTGGTCAAACACTGCCCACAGAGAACGCTGCAGGAAAGTCTTCGTTGCCCGTGCAGTATAGAGCCGAGAATCTGTCTTGAAGAAGGAAACGTATGACTGTTAGGTGCTCACTGTGCGCTCAGAAATGACAAGTGCGACGTTACGCGATAGAGGGACATACTAGAGGCACTGAGCAACACATCTGCACAAAGCTTCACCTAAGTGTCACTGTTCTCTTAATTTCCCGACTGACTGCAGATTGAAAAAGAAAAGCCATCGTATTAAGTTTAAAGGCCTCTTCCCGGTGTGATAATTATATTCTTCTTGTTCCACAATAAAATTGATTGCTGAGCTAGACTGAAATTCCTTATTTTGTCAATGAAAGTGCCACATTCTTTAAGTTTATCTTCTGTGTGTGTTTGAAAACGTAGTCTTTTTCCTTGGTATCTGGGATTTATATATAGTAAACAACATAAATTTCTTTCTGTGATATAGCTCAGAAAGATCATGTAATAAAAGATGGCTATTTCTTTGGAAAATTAGCATTTGTAGTCTTAATCAAAACTTCTTGGTATAATTATTTGGGATTACTGGTCTTCTACAGATGCACTTGGGGTGAAGTGCTCCACATGGTCCTGCGTTTTCGAGGTGAGAAAGAGTGATTGCTAGGAAGTTTTTGACACAATTTTCTGTACAATTTTCCTGAGATACTCATTGATATTATTGTCTAACGTATCTTTGTTTTCTTTTACAGATGTTGTTTCATTATTTATGACATAATAAACGCAGTGCCGCATTATCCAGGTATAGCTGTTGTTTTTGGATCTGGGAAACAGTGTCCAACCTGGTCGTAGTCTGTGACTCATATTAACGCACGTTCCGCTGCTCTGTTTATTATTGCCAGTTTTATTCTGGTCCAGTTTTTCACTTGGCTACGGAGATGGACAACAATCGCATAAGTATAATAAAAGTATAAAATATGCGTCCCATATAATTTATTCTACTGTGATAGTGGTGCGTACATTCATTTAGCAAGAGGTATGACATGCTGTGTCATAACGTTCTGATATTGCTAAAGTAGCATATTTAAGATGGCTCTCGCATATAGTGTCCTGACGTTGATAGCATATCAGAGAGCGTTCAACAGGGCTCATCGATTAGTGTGCGGACACTACAACGCCTAAGTCGGCCGCGAGCGAAAACAAAGACTTCCTGAGGGGAGAGGTGCGGTATGGAACTCAAATGGGGGTCCTTGCAGGGAAGACGACATTCCTTTCGCGCACAACGTTACTGAGATAGTTTAAAGAACCGGCATCTGCGGGCTGACTGCAGAAGGATTCTGCTACCCCTAATGTACAGACACGCCGCGAAAACCTTCATAGACACAAGCAGTGTTATTGATGAATTTAATGGAGCCAAGAACATGTGACATGCAATTTCATGCATTTTATAAAGCAGTATGTGTCATTCCAAAACGTGACGTAGATCTAGAATTGTTTAGATTTACCACAATAAACATTGTCATACTGAGACCCGCAGTAACCACGTCAAGAATTGTATCGATTTTCGACAATGTATGCCCACACATTGCTCCCTACAATGGGCAGACTATTCGCAATGTCGGGTGGAAACGTTTGTAGTACCCGCATTACAGCACTCTCGCACTCAGCGATTATCTCCTTACTCCTACAACTCAAATAGTAGTAAGAACTACGTGGCGCAATTGTAAAGGCATGCTGTTACAACAGTGTGATTTTTCAGTATCATTTCATCCAAATACACAATTAAAGAAACGATTACTAATGAAGAAACTTATGTGGCAGGTTTCCTACGGTCGCAGGTTCGAATCTTGCCTCGGGCATGGATGTATGTGATGTTCTTAGGTTAGTTAGGTTTAAGTAGTTCTAAGTTCTAGGGGACTGATGACCTCAACAGTTAAGTCCCATAGTGCTCAGAGCCATTTTTTTTTTTTTGCAGGTTTCCTCTAAAACTGTCATGCAACATATTTCAGAGTGGTATATGCTCATTGCCAACGGCCTTGCCACGGTCGTAACACCGGTTCCCGTCAGATCACCGAAGTTAAGCGCTGTCGGGCTGGGCTAGCACTTGGATGGGTGACCATCCGGTCTACCTAACGCTGTTGGCAAGCGGGGTGCACTCAGACCTTGTGAGGCAAATTGAGGAGCTACTCGATTGAGAAGTAGCGGCTCCGGTCTCGGAAACTGACATACGGTCAGGAGAGCGGTGTGCTGACCACCTGCCCCTCCATATCGGCATCCAGTGACGCCTGTGGGCTGAGGATGACAGGGCGGCCAGTCAGTACCTTTGGGGCTTCATGGCCTGTGCGGGAGGAGTTTAGTTTAGTTTTTATATGCTCATTCCTTTGATCAATGTAGCTGTACTCTTACGCTCCTTCACATAACTGCCAACAATATTCAGTACCACCAGTGACTGAGCAGTTTATTTCTTTCTTTTCCCTTTCTTTTTGTCATGATGAGCGAGTGCAGAGCTGAAAGCCCTTGAGGCCGACATGGCATACACGTCTGCCCGCCACTGCACTCTGGATTGTGCACAGTACAGTACCTGCCGAAACACCGGTATTGTTCGAATAATCTTTTTAGAAAGATAAAGATGTAGCCAAGTGTCGTTTTCCAGAGACCAGTGTGAGAAGTGCCAGTGCCTCAGCAGCTATGCCATGAAAGAACGTTCCATTTAAACTTTTAGAATTAAGCATTCCTATTGGTTCATAGCGTTATTTCCTGTAAAAGGCACACTTTCTCATTTGTGCCAACATGCGAAGCTATCAATAGGTCTGCTTCATAATCATATCATGAAGTGGGAGAAGAGTCCTGGCTTCCTCCTAACGCCACAGTACTATCGATTCATAATAACGAAATCTGCAAGAGTAGGAGTTTGTTTAAACTTATTACTAAAATTATACTGGATGGAACTCGAAACGTCTGCCACTATTGGCCAGAGAGATTCCTGCTCTGACAAAAACAGGGGAATCATTTTGGAAATTTGGGTTAAGTTCCTATGGGACCAAACTGATGATGTCATCGGTCCCTAGGATTACACACCACTTAATCTAACTTAAACTAACTTACGCTAAGGACAACACACACACCCATGTGCGAGAGAGGACTCGCACCTCTGACGGTGGGAGAGAAACAGGGGAAAATAAGCTGAAGACGTGAACTGAAGTTTGTGTTAGGGAGAGCTTTGGACTATGGTAGTTTGTGCAGCTCTGTTAGCTATACTGCTGCAGTGCTGTAATGACTAGCACACCTGCCTAATAAGCAAGGAGACTCCAGTTCAAGTCCTGGCTGTGGCACAAATTCATCTACATAATTCATTTCTAATAGTTGTGGCATGTTAGTTATCAAGATGCAGCCAATGAAGGTATCTATTAAGTTCTTCAGCTTCTATCATTATCATAGAAATAGCCAAGTTTCAGGTCGAAAAGAAAGAGAACAGAATTGAGCAGACGAGCATTGCTGGCGAACCAAAGGATGTCTCCACATTAGCACTGAGTACAGAGTGTGCTGGTGTAAGCTGTCGCCAGCACACTGGTCGGCAAAGAGGTTGCAAGTAGATCGACAATAAGCGCTGAATCAAATGTGCCTATCAGGAGAGGGGCCAGAGACAGACTCGCAAGCAACGCGCCGCCAACGCCCTCTCGAATGCAAGTACTTAGATCGCCGCCGCGGACCGGAGGGCCAAGTCAGTCACAGACAGTCAGCCCAGTCGTCGACAGCGTCAGTCGCGGTCAGCTAGGTTACTAGCCCAGTCACTATTCTAGTTGGTGTCTGCCAGTTCACATCAGCGGCTATAACAGTGTAATGTTTTTAGCGAGACTTGTACTTCACTAGCAGTGAGGTTACTGTCGACTATTACGAGAGCCTGTACCACAACATGTTGCTTAAAGATAAGTAGCGTCTTGTTCTTATGAATAAAGAACCCTTTTAATACATACAAGCAGCTGTATTGTAGAACATGGATACCTGCCACCAAACAGTATCCTCTCCTTGCTTCCCGTGGTACAAGACTCTACAGTGGCAACGACGACACAAAGCTGAGCGCAGGCTAAACTTAGAATCTCCAGCCGCTACCGCTGCTGCCACATGCATTCACCCTGCACGAGTTTGGTGACAATGGACCAGCATTGCAAACACCGATGCCGTAGGGACACAGTGTTAGATAACTACCTTAAGGAGCTAACAATGCACTTTTAATGTCTTGCAGCCAGCTAGTTGCTTTCATTATGCGCTTTTGGAGATCTTACTGGTGTTTATACTTTTTTTCTGTATTGTTTCTGTAGTCCACCAACCACCTTTGCTTCGCTGTGCCGACAGATTATTTTCTTAACTATGCTATTATCATGCCCACCACACCTGTGCCAAGCTAAGATTTTACACTTGTAATCCGTTGTCTGAGTATTAAATGTTAGTCAGGTGTATCATGGGTTACTCATACGTCGGTGTATTACAATAATAAACCTAACTGTTATAGTCACCATTTGTTTCTGTTATATACTGATGATCCCTCCTCTTGTTGATATATCTGTGTGCATGAGGTGGTTCCTAAATTTTCATGCTTAGTTGTGCCTTGGTCAAACTGGACACGGCATTGCGTTTGGTCCATATACCACCAGAATTTAATGATAAACCTGTGTGTAGATTAGAAGTCTTACCCACAAAAATCGTACTTTTCTACGTAATTCAATTTTTGAATACATTTCCACCTGCCGCGCCATTTCTCTTCTACAACGCAGCAGAATGCGTCTGTTGGAAACCTAGAACCTGCACTCTCTGCTGACAATGCGCCACGCTTGTTGTGCAATGGTCTTAGCGTGCGACAACATATATAACTTACTTTCTGAAGTCCCCTCGTACGTTCTCAAACGCCGGTGTGTGGGTGCCGAAGCGAATATGCTATTTGACCGAAAGCTTATGCTTTTTACCAATTGAGAACTGGAGCGAGACGCGACGATGGAGGAAGTAAACAAAGAAAGGAGGAGGAAATTTGCCACTCCAGCAATTTCTTTTGCTGGTTCCAAGTTCCGGTTGGTACGATTTGCTGTATAAACAAAAGGAATTCGAGGCTAAGAAAGGGACCACCAGACCTGTTAATCACAGATTTTGATGAGTCTTAGATATGTTGCAGAGGGACCTGTCTCGAGGATTTGGCTAGCGGCTTTTCATCCGAATGCTCCTAGTTTCCGAGAAAATCAACGTTAAATTTTTGTGTGTATCTCCTATACTGGTAACGTTTGTCCTGTTCCGACGAAGCGAGCGAAGCGCAGCGGCTAAGGTTGACGGCTATCACGCTGGCGGTATTGATTTGCCAACCCCGTAATGTTTAATTTCACAGGCAGGTTGGAATCTTTACGAAAAATATTCAAAATGCTCCTGACTTGCTAACAACTAATAGGGAAATCGTTTCCAGGGAAGATTCCATAAAAATACATTCTTTAATTATGCGTCAAATCAGTGCACCTGCTTTCACCCAGTATGATCAAATACAGTTAGTTCACATCGTAGTTGATGACTTTAAACGAACTTTGTTTCCTGGTATCACTTCTGAAAAATCTGCGTGCCTGCATGGCGGTAGATTTCATGTAATGTGCGAGGTGCTCTACGAATTATTGTTTCTGTCGCTCCCATGGCAAACATGATCCGGAAATCTAAATCTGTTCTAGCACAGGAAGCGATGCAAGCGATAGCGAGGAAGACGATTCTGTAGTAGTAATAATTGATTTATTACGGAAATTACTACGGCGAAAACGATTTATTTTGAATAATTTTGCATGGCATCTACTGTTTAATGATATTCTGTAAAATGAAACTGAAAAAAGGTACACAGGCAGGATTTGAACCCCTGCTCGAACGGCGGGGTCAGGGATTTTCTCTGCCTCGTGATGACTGGGTGTTGTGTGATGTCCTTAGGTTAGTTAGGTTTAAGTAGTTCTAAGTTCTAGGGGACTGATGACCACAGATGTTAAGTCCCATAGTGCTCAGAGCCATTTTTGAACCCTGCTCGAAGCGTGGCACCCTTAAACCTCAACTACTGCGCTATACTCGCTTAGCCGAAACCTAACGAATACTATCGCTGTAGGAAGTATGTATGTGAAACCAGGGGCCGTCGCAGAAAAAGCCGCTAGCCAGGTGCTCAGATCAGCTCTGTCTACAACATACGACTCATTAAAATGCGTGGTTAACAGGCCTGTTGGTCCCCTTGTAAGCCTCCCAGGGACGGTATTTCTTCATTTGTATTAAACCTACTCTACTTACAGAATTACAAAATTTTCTGAATCTGAGTGGAAAGGTCGTTTAATGGAGAGGGCGGGGGGGGGATTGAAGTTTTGATAGTTTTGCCTTGGTCGCAGGATCACCTCGTTAGGATTGTGAGTGACAGGTAGACCAAGTACTCTCTGCTACACACCAAGTGGAATGTAGATGTAGATGAAACGACCTTTGTTAATCTACCGCTCTCTTTAGTCCCCGCAGTAGCCTTGCCTCGTGTGTCAATAATAATGACTGGAGACATTCAGAATTATGACAGTTCTTAGAGTGTAGATTTTAAAAGAAACGAAGGTAACGTCTTATGCATCTCTGACAAAGGATTAAATGACTGGGTCTTACTTTCCCGAAGCTTACGTCAGCCATAGCTCTCGGACAGAAAGGCGCTGGATGAGCAATCAGTGGTACGTGGCTAATCGGCGCCGAGGCCAGTCTCTGACGAGAGTGGTGGCTACGTCAGCGATAGCGGCCCCACGGACGTGGCCGGGGGAGATAAAGTGCGTCGGAAAACGGCGGCTGAGTCAGGCCGCTGGTACGCCGGGCGCAGCCGCCGCGCCGGCGCTGACCCACTGCAGCCCGGTGCGCTACTGGCCGGCGCGGCGCGGCGCGCGAGTGCGCTTCGTGTCTGCTCACCTCCAGCAGCCTGAAGGCTCGCCATTACGCCTCCCCACTCGCCCTTAAATAGATGCGAAAAGCACGTCTACGATCACTGCACGACTCTGCCTCGCTTACGTGCTGCTTTGGTGCGATAGCGAAACCGGCGCGTCGTAACACCAAGGCCGTTTCACGGCTACGAAGCTGTCGCTTCAGTGCAGTCTCTTGATTAGTGGGATGTGAGCATACTTTCCGACCGATTTCAACTTTCCCTTAATTTGCTACGAGGCATCTATGGCATCTACACACATCAAATAAAGTTTTGCATCACCCCGGTTCCCAGAACTCCTGAAGATAGAATTTGACTGTGGATATTGTATCACAGACACGGTACCTTTGACTGTTCAGAGAAGTCACTAAGCCCGCTCAAAGACGTAAACAACCATGCATGAGCAGCGCCTATTAGACGGAGGGGGTCCGATAGCCGATTAGTTCCAGTCATTCCAACAAGAAGAATGTACACGGCTCGTGTTGTCTGTAGTTCAAACATGCCTAGACGCTCAATACCGCGGCTCGATCGCGTCCGCATTGTTACTTTGTGCCAGGAAGGGCTTTCAACAAGGGAAGTGTCCAGGCGTCTCGGAGTGAACCAAAGCGATGTTGTTCGGACACGGAAGAGATACTGAGAGACAGGAACTGTCGATGACATGCCTCGCTCAGGCCGTCCAAAGGCTACTAGCGCAGTGGATGACCGCTGCCTACGGATTATGGCTCGGAGAAACCCTGACAGCAACGCCACCATGTTGAATAATGCTTTTCGTGCAACCACGGGACGTCGTGTTACGATTCAAACTGTGCGCAATAGGCTGCATGATGCGCAGCGTCACTCCCGACGTCCATGGCGAGGTCCATCTTTGCAACCACGACACCATGCAGCGCGGTACAGATGAGCCCAACAATGTACCGAATACACCGCTCAGGATTGGCATCACGTTCTGTTCACAGATCAGTGCCGCATATGCCTTCACCCAAACAGTTGTCGGAGGCATGTTTGGAGGCAACCCCGTCAGGCTGGACGCCTTAGACACACTGTGCAGCGAGTGCAGCAGGGTGGTGTTTCCCTGCCGTTTAGGGATGGCATTATGTGGGGCCGACGTACGCCGCTGGTGGTCATGGAACGAGCCGTAAAGGCCGTACGATACCTGAATGCCATCCTCCGACCGATAGTGCAACCGTATCGGCAGCGTATTGGCGAGGCATTCGTCTTCATGGACGACAATTCGTGCTCCCATTGTGCACATCTTGTGGATGACTTCCTTCAGGCTAACGACATCGCTCGATTAGAGTGGTCAGCATGTGCTCCAGACATGAACCCTCTCTAACGTGCATGGTATAGATTGAAAAGGGCTGTTTATGGACGACGTGACCCACCAACCACTCTGAGGGATCTATGCCGAATCGCCGTTGAGGAGTGGGACAACCTGGACCAGCAGTGTTTTGATGAACTTGTGGATAGTATGCCACGACGAATACAGGCATGCATCAGTGCAAGAGGACGTGCTGCTGGGTATTAGACGTACCGGTGTGTACAGCAATCTGGACCACCACCTCTGAAGGTCTCGGTGTATGGTGGTACAACATGCAATGTGTGGTTTTCATGAGCAATAAAAAGGGCGGAAATGATGTTTATGTTGATCTCTATTCCCATTTTCTGTACAGATTCCGGAACTCTCGGAACCGAGGCGATGCAAAACTTTTTTTGATGTGTGTACATCTGCACACGGCAAACCACCGTGCAGTTGGTGGCGGTGGGTACTTAGTGCACCAAATCATTTCTTCCCGTACCTGTTGCATATGTGGATAGTACGCGGTAACAAACGTCGTCGGTACCACCTTGATACGAATTACAATTTCTATAATTTTAGCGACGTGGTTTTTACACGAGATGTATTGGAGGAAGTAGTATACGAGGGTCATTCTAACAGTAAAGCATGTTCGTTTCTCCAGACATTTTCATCCAGTGTAATGAAAGAAAACTTATTTTACTAGATATTTTAATGTCGTTATTTAATTAATAAGACAGTGAACTAGCTACAATTGTTTCTTGCATACCACGACACGTTTCGAGACTTTATTCTCAGTATCGCGTGCAAATAGTTACAATGGTATTTTACGTTATGCATATCGCGTGTGTTGTTCGTCCGTCTTCCTTGCCCTGCTGTCGTCTTTTTGTGAATTTACTGCAGTCGGAAAGTCGGACAAAATAAATGTTGTGATTTTTTACACGCACGCAAATATCACATAAAATACCGACGTAAATATTTGCACTCGATAATACATAAATTGTCGAAACGCGTCGTGGTACATACGAAAAATTTTTTAAATTTAATTCATGAAATACGCAGTTACAAGCTTTTTCTTTTTTTAAATGAAAAAGAAAAAAATCTCTAGTGCTGTTCGTCCAAAAAATCCTGTAATTTGAGAAAAAATTGTAACATCCGGGATTAAGACAGATGTTCAACAACTTCTCACTTAAACTTCCGAAGCAAATCTGTCGTTAACGCAACGAAATGAAAGCTAGCGTTATCTCGAAGAATCACCGTGCCCGTGGACAACAACCCACACAATTTTGTCTGAGGCAGATGCGTTTAATAATCTCTCCTCTAGGTGTAAAGTAGTTAAGTAGGACTCCCTTGCGATCTCAAAACACTGTGGCAATAACCTTTTTAGTGCTTAGAAGTTGTTTGGCCTTTTTTTTTTAAATGGGGGAATCGTGAATGACGTCATTTCATTGACTGATGATTTGTTTCTGGAGTTCATGCGAAACCAAGGTCTCGTGATCACTAACAAAGTCGTTCAAAAACTCTTCGTCATCCTTGTCGAACCGGGTGACAAGTTATTGCTTCTCCCATTCGTTGATTCTAATGAATAGAACACGTCGAGCTAACGTAAACAGATGTGTTATTGTATATGTATATTTTACTGTTTATCGTGTTTTTTTAAGTCTTATCAGTCATCTGTGAGCGCTAGATATACGGACTTGGCCATGTGCACAAGGTGCTTTTTGACAGTATTCCTGACAAACCTTTGCATAGTGTACTACATTTTACCCATTAATATGTCAACTTGGCACGAGATTGCAATTCACAATGAACACGTATTGCAATAAAAAGTTTTGGAAACCAGAAGGAGACAGCAAAGCCCGTCGAAACCGGTTATCGAAATTAATCAAGTATTTATGCGATCTTAGCTATAGAAAGGCTTTTACCGAGTAAAACAGATCGCTCCTTCCCATTTCTTAATATGAGAAATTTCAATTTTTTTACAGGTCGATTTCAATTTGAAGAAAGTGGAAATAAATTTTCTCGTACATATTGAATGACCTTCTTCCGTAACATTTGTAAAGGTAGCGAATGTTTAATATTTTCTGTGGCTGGAAGACATTTGGCCCCCGGAAGCGCCACGACAACGACGTGCCCTTCCTCCGCCGGCTGAGTTTAAGGCGACTGCGCCGGGATTTGGGTTTCCGCGCCTTTAGTGTGGCGCCTGTAGGGAGACGGCCCGTACGCCACCAGAGTGGCGCTCGCGCAGCCCGCTGTCCACGGCTGGCGCATTCCCCAGATAAGCCGGCCGGCCGCGTCTCCCTGACACGAGGCAGGGCCCGGGGAGAGGCTGTGCGCCGCTACCAGCCGAGGCCGGCCGCTGTGCGGCGACGCGCTGCCTGCTTCTCCTTCCAGCTGTTCTCCACTGCAGAGGGGTCCACTCTGTTTGGTAGCCAATGTTAATGGAACAAAGTGACATACCGTTACAATTCTTGCACGGAGGGAAGGTTATTTTATGTGTTCAAAGTAACACCCTGTATCCGCCAAACAACGTCGATACCGAACTACGGCTGTCAGTGTTGCCGGTGTGGTAGCCTCACAGAACTCATCGATGGTTTATCGTTCAGTATAGCTGGCTTCTGTTGATAAACTTCATTTTTCAAGGCTGAAATCAAGAGGTGTAAGGTCTGGACACCGTGTTGGGTACTCAGCAGCTCCTCTTCGACCTATCCATCGTCCAGGTGGACTTTCATAAGATACACCTCACCAGTTGCGGTACCTTCAAAGAAGAATGGGCCGATCAAACCGCTCGATGACACATCACGCCATACATTAACAACCGGTAGATTAACATGTTTGTCCACGTAAGCGGGAGGATTTTCAGGAGCCCTGTACAGCCAACTGTGGCGATTTACAGCACCGTTCAGTTTGAAATGCGTCTCGCCAGACCAGATAACCATCCCTGCCAACCGTACATCCTCGCGAAACATGCCTTCAAACCAATCGCAGTACCCCGTCCCTCGACCCGGGTCGTCCTCGTTCATAGCGCGCGCAGCGACCTTGGAATGTAAACTTTCCATTTTGCAACCTTCAGAATTCATCGTACGCTTGATCGGCTTACCCCGCTTTGACGTGCACCCTGCTTCACAGATTTTTTGAGGTGGACTAGTAAAATGTTGCAACACAGTAGCTCTGGAAGCTGGACTTGATGTTTTTGGTCGGCCAGCCCTTTCCTTATGCACATCCTGAACAGTACCGTCGGTCTCAAATCCATCCCGAATACGATAAATTGATGCACGTGTTGGTGGCTGAGTTCTGTACACATTACGCCATCATGTTTTCGTAGTTCCAGTGCGACTTCAGTACGGCCTTGCCTTGTTCAAACGACAATCTTACTTTAGCCATTGCTGCACTGTCATCTGCTGGAAAAGGTGCCCCAAGATCGATTGAGGAAACAATGGACTATGCTACAGCAACGATATGCTATTTTGTTCCTAAGATATTAGCTATCAAACAGTATCTACATTTTTCTGGGCCTTTCTGTAACCTGGTGGGAGTGACACAGCAGTGGAAGAAGGGAAATAATTTACCCGTCTAGAAAATGCGGGGGTAATCGATAAGTTTTGTCACCTCGGAAAAGGTTAAGCTGTGGCCATGAAACTAAGTGTTAGTCCTCCTCTATTTATTCACCGTTCAGTGCAACACATTTTCCCGGATGATTCGTCAGACACCTTGATTGTTCAAGTGTGCTCGAAATTTAGCGCGGACCTCACAACGAAGCACTGCTTCGAAATCTGGCAGAAAATCCAAAGAGACTCTGGTCACGTATGTTGTACACCAGCGGCAAGACACAATCATTACCTTCACTGCGCGACAGCAATGGTGATGTAACCGATTACGGTGTTACCAAAGCGGAATTACCACACTCGGTTTACTGAAATTCCTGCACCAAAGAAGACGAAGTAAAGGTTCCAGATTTCAATTCAAGAACATGTACATGACTACTCTGCAATTCACAGCTGCCAATAAGAGTAACTTACAACCAGATATCCTCAGTGTAGCGAGGCACCTTAAATCACTTAATAAAGGTAAATCTTCCGGTGAAGACTGTGTACCAGGTAGGTTCCTTGCAGAGTATGCCGATACAGTATTACTCGACAACGGTATTACTGCATTTCGCCTCCAGTGGTAGTTACCAGAAACGTGACGCTATGGCAAACAATTACAATGATGACTAAGGAAAATGCATCGCGCTGTGAATGATTTTAAGGCATATGTGCATATACTGTACTATCAAGTGGTTCAGCGTATCCTCGTGAAATACTCTCACTCCCAGCTGCAATAATATTGTGGTCGACTAATAGCTCCTTATTTAGCAATCACAATATAACCGCTTGCTCGATGAAAGATCCGTACCTAAAGACTAAAAAAGTGGCTCTGAGCACTATGGGACTTAACATCTGTGGTCATCAATCCCCTAGAACTTAGAACTACTTAAACCTAACTAACCTAAGGACATCACACGCATCCATGCCCGAGGCAGGATTCGAACTTGCGACCGTAGCAGTCGCGCGGTTCCGGACTGAGCGGCTAGAACCGCCAGACCACCGCGGCCAGCACCTAAAGACTGGAAAGTTGCACAAGTCGCACCAATATCCAAGAAAGGAAGCAGGAGTAATCTGCTCAAGTACACACCCGTATCACTAACGTCGATCTGTAGTAGGAGTTTGGAACACATACTGTGCTCTAACATTATTAATTCCCCCGAAGAAAACGAGCTATTGACAGACAGCGGAGATTAAGAAAATATCGTTTTTGAGAAACACTACTAGCTGTTTATTCACACGAAGTAATGGGTGCTATTAACAGGGAATCTCAAATCAATTCCATATTTATAGATTTCCAGGATGCTTTTGACACCGTTCGTCAGAAGCAACTTCTATCGTTCCAGTTGTGCGACTGGACTCGTGATTTAGGGCAAGAAGTTCACAGTTCATAGTAACTGACAACAAGTGATAACTGGCGTTCGCCATCGAAGTGTTATACAGGTGGACCCTCCACTGTTCGTAATCGAAACAGACGATTTAAGAGACGATCTGAGCAGCCTCCCTATATTGTTTGCAGATGATGCGGTCATTTATCGCCTCATAAAGTCATCAGAAGATCAAAACAATTGCAAAATGATTTAGATATATGTAAGGTGCGAAAAGTGGGACCGAGCGAGGTGGCGCAGTGGTTAGACACTGGACTCGCATTCGGGAGGACGACGGTTCAATCCCGCGTCCGGCCATCCTGATTTAGGTTTTCCGTGATTTCCCTAAATCACTCCAGGCAAATGCCGGGATGGTTCCTCTGAAAGGGCACGGCCGACTTCCTTCCCCATCCTCCCCTAATCCGATGAGACCGATGACCACGCTGTCTGGTCTCCTTCCCCAAACCAACCAACCAACCAACGAAAAGTGGAAATAGGCTCTAAACATTAATAAGTGAGTCACCACCTGAGTACTGCCAGGAATCTGTCAATTTTCGGTTACACAATCACACATACCCGAAGGCTGTGAATTTAATTAAATACTTGGGGATTAGAATTACGAATAATTCAAATTCGAACGATCATATACGAGGGCAGTTCAATAAGTAATGCAACACATTTTTTTCTGAAACAGGGGTTGTTTTATTCAGCATTGAAATACACCAGGTTATTCCCCAATCTTTTAGCTACACAACACTATTTTTCAGCATAATCTCCATTCAATGCTACGGCCTTACGCCACCTTGAAATGAGGACCTGTATGCCTGCACGGTACCATTCCACTGGTCGATGTCGGAGCCAACGTCGTACTGCATCAATAACTTCTTCATCATCCGCGTAGTGCCTCCCACGGATTGCGTCCTTCATTGGGCCAAACATATGGAAATCCGACGGTGCGAGATCGGGGCTGTAGGGTGCATGAGGAAGAACAGTCCACTGAAGTTTTGTGAGCTCCTCTCGGGTGCGAAGACTTGTGTGAGGTCTTGCGTTGTCATGAAGAAGGAGAAGTTCGTTCAGATTTTTGTGCCTACGAACACGCTGAAGTCGTTTCTTCAATTTCTGAAGAGTAGCACAATACACTTCAGAGTTGATCGTTTGACCATGGGGAAGGACATCGAACAGAATAACCCCTTCAGCGTCCCAGAAGACTGTAACCATGACTTTACCGGCTGAGGGTATGGCTTTAAACTTTTTCTTGGTAGGGGAGTGGGTGTGGCGCCACTCCATTGATTGCCGTTTTGTTTCAGGCTCGAAGTGATGAAACCATGTTTCATCGCCTATAACAATCTTTGACAAGAAATTGTCACCCTCAGCCACATGACGAGCAAGCAATTCCGCACAGATGGTTCTCCTTTGCTCTTTATGGTGTTCGGTTAGACAACGAGGGACCCAGCGGGAACAAACCTTTGAATATCCCAACTGGTGAACAATTGTGACAGCACTACCAACAGAGATGTCAAGTTGAGCACTGAGTTGTTTGATGGTGATCCGTCGATCATCTCCAACGAGTGTGTTCGCACGCTCCGCCATTGCAGGAGTCACAGCTGTGCACGGCCGGCCCGCACGCGGGAGATCAGACAGTCTTGCTTGACCTTGCGGCGATGATGACACTCGCTTTGCCCAACGACTCACCGTGCTTTTGTCCACTGCCAGATCACCGTAGACATTCTGCAAGCGCCTATGAATACCTGAGATGCCCTGGTTTTCCGCCAAAAGAAACTCGATCACTGCCCATTGTTTGCAACGCACATCCGTTACAGACGCCATTTTAACAGCTCCGTACAGCGCTGCCACCTGTCGGAAGTCAATGAAACTAAACGAGACGAAGCGGGAATGTTTGAAAATATTCCACAAGAAATTTCCGGTTTTTTCAACCAAAATTGGTCGAGAAAAAAAAAGTATTGCATTACTTATTGAACTGCCCTCGTATATAATGTTGTGTGGAAAGCGAACCAAAGACTGTGTTTTATTGGCAGAACACTTAGAAGATGCAACAGGTCTATTGAAGAGACCGCTTATTACTACGCTTGTCTTCTGGAGTATTGTTGTGCGGTGTGCGATACGTATCAGGTAAGACTGACGGAGGACATCGAAAAAGTTCAAAGAAATGCAGCTCCTTTTGTATTATCGCGAAACAGAGGAGAGAATGTCACGGATATGATAAGCGAGTTGGGGTGGCAATAATTAAAACATAGGCATTGTTTTCAAAGGCATTTTCCGTCGCGGCAGGATCTTTTCAAGAAATTTCAATTACCAAGTATCTTTCCAGAATGCGAAAATACTTTGTTGAGGCGCGCGCTGTTCGAGAGTGATATAACTTGAAGGTGGTTCGGTGAACCCTCCGCCAGGTACTTAATTCTAAATTGCAGTGTAATCAAGTAGATGTAGATGTAGTTGTTGACTGGAGTGCAAATTCGTTAGTAGTATGTGATGTAAAGCAAGAGACCTGTTTGTTTCAGTAATGTAGCGACTACCCTGGAACTGACATAAAACATTAACTGGCAGGAGGGCTCGTGTTTCCGACGCATTTTATTAACAATAACTGAAGTCAAGTATGTTCCATAGCCTGGCATGTCTCGCTCAATGGCAAAATAATGTACTACACAACCACTAAGGCATAACAACTGCAACACAAGCAATCACGAAAAGTTATTTTACATGGGGATTAGCGACGAAACGTTATGATGATGAGAGTTTCGAGAGGGCATATGCTCAATTATATTAAAACTCCGTTACCAGTCAGTCTTTCATTTATTTACTTCTTACATCTGGTTTTGGGGGTTCTGCACCATAAAGGAGAGATTTTTGTTATCAGGTGACGTCGCACATAAAAAAAAAAGGTTCAAATGGCTCTGAGCACTATGGGACTCAACTGCTGTGGTCATCAGTCCCCTAGAACTTAGAACTACTTAAACCTAACTAACCTAAGGACATCACACACATCCATGCCCGAGGCAGGATTCGAACCTGCGACCGTAGCAGTCGCACGGTTCCGGACTGCGCGCCTAGAACCGCGAGACCACCGCGGCCGGCGTCGCACATCAGTCTAAGCTGAATTTCACTGGACAGTGTGTTAACTGCAACCCTCGCAGTATGAAAAATAGGCTTATGCAGACTAATTTTACTGATACACAGGTGTGTCCGAAGAATGCTTGTCTAAATAATCATTTTTCAAAGAACAGTTAGTTGACTGAGAATCCCGACCAAAGAATCTTTGCCCGAACTTCGAAGATACGTTGTAGAAAGCAGATGTACGAGAGCCGTGCTGAAAAGTAATGCCTCCGAATTTTTTATATTATAATTCTTAAAACTTTTTAAATAAAACGAACTTTATTAAAATTTTACTTCTTTATTCTTAACGTCTCCGAACGAGAGATCAGTTTGTTGATGCCGTCACTGTAGAATGTTTGACTTCGTTGATGGAGCCACGTCACCTCTAAATAGCACCGCTTCATCACTATCAAAGAGAAGTCCTCGAAGGTGTTCTTTAAGTTTTGGGAACATAGTTACATTACACAGCGCCACGTTACACGCTACAATTCTCAGCCCTCTATCAGCAGAGGGCTACAAATACGTAGACGTGAAGAATAAAGATGTAGAATGTTAATAACGTTTGTTTTACTTGAAAAGCTTTAAGAGTTTTCACATAAAAACTCGATGGCACTACTTTTCAACATGCCCTTGTAATCCAAGGTAACAAGTAAATAACTCCAAAGTGATCGTTAACGGAGCTTGTCTATACAAATAATTTGTATCTCACACTTCCAAAAAAATAGTGCTTACGTTTAATACATTCAGTTAGTACCAACATCCATGACCATTTCGCTCGGCTGTCATTAACTGCGATGACTTCTTTTTCAAGATCGAAATACGTCTATAGACACTCTTGGTACCATCAAATAGTCGCACAGGCGTTGGTTTCTAGTTTAGAAACAGTTATCGGTCAATAACTGCGCAGTTATTTATCGCAGTGAAGTTGGTCGTAACGATGCCTTGTATTATAAAGCGCTCATGAAACATCCGGTACCTACGCCTTTGCAGGGCCAACGGATTCACGAGGTTTGAATACACCGTTCCCAGGTCAATATCTCTGGATAAAAGCGATTCTGTCCTCATCATCTCAGAAGGCGACCAACTGTGTGATAGCAGACGCTTTGGGAAGGAAGTTATGCATCACGAACTTAACTAGCTCGTAAGATCAACGATTGGCCTTATGATGGTGCTCAAAAACTTTCACTGCCGCCCAACATTGCGTACTCTATCTGTAAGAACTGCAGAGACAAAATTAGGGGAAACATAACCCTGCGAAGGCGCACAGGTAGTCGCCCTTTTTAAGTGTTTTGCGTAAATGGAATGGAAAATGTGATAAATTAGTTACACCATTAATACTCCGATACACCAGGCAGTGCCTTGTCGCGTCCAAAAGAGGTTACAAATAAAACTTTTCTTCATTAGAATGCCTATATTTTGTCCTGGACCTTTACATTTGTGTCTTGCGATGCATAAAGAGTGGTTATGTTGAACAGACGTAGCGTTCTTGTCTAAATAATCTTACGGAGCAGCCAGCCAAAACTTCTCCAAAGAGAAAAGTACGTTGTAAGAAGGAAAGGAAATTCAAAAGAACAAGTAAAGGAGCCGACCGAAGTGGCCGTGCGGTTAAAGGCGCTGCAGTCTGGAACCGCGAGACCGCTACGGTCGCAGGTTCGAATCCTGCCTCGGACATGGATGTTTGTGATGTCCTTAGGTTAGTGAGGTTTAACTAGTTCTATGTTCTAGGGAACTAATGACCTCAGCAGTTGAGTCCCATAGTGCTCAGAGCCATTTGAACCATTTTTGAACAAGTAAAGGAACTTCAAAGTGATTCTGTGCTTACATATAATTGTCTTCACTGTCTAAGGCCCAGGTGACTGACTTAGGTCATTGCTCTAAGAAAATTAATGAAATGGGCCGCTTACGTAGCACATTTCCAGGTAAAATATGACACACCCTGCGGAAAAAGTGATTTATTATTTGGCTAGGTTTACGCTCCACAGATAATTTCCAGTAGGTTTAGTAATGACGTAGAACGAGACAGTTAACAGGCTGTTAATACAGTTCATTTTTATAGCCATCACAGATGAATGTATGCAATAATGAAACATTAAGTAACTGCAGAGAGAGAACTCGGGTTTCCCGTTTTACACGGGCGGTCGCCTTAATCGTTCGGCTATCCGAGCAAACCTCACGGCAGACCCACCCTTCAGTATGTTCCAGTGTCTGATCCCCATAGTGATAACACAATTACGTGATTCCTTCACAGGGAGAGACTTATTTAATTTTCTCGTCAGATTGCCCTGGCTTTGGCAACTAAATAGGTCTCTCTCTCTCTCTGTGCGAGAATCACATAACTGTGGGATCACTATGGGTAGCAGACACTGGGACATACGGAATTTTGGGTCTGTCCCTGAAGCACGCTTCGATAGGCGAAGCAGTTAAGGCGGCCGCTCGCTTAAAGTGGGACATCCGGGTTCGAGTCATGGTCTGGCACAATTTTTCATTTGTTTCCAGTAAATTGTACACCTGTGGTTTGCGCATCTCACGATTTAATACGGCTACAAACCGTTGGCAGTGTCTTCGAAGTAACATTGTATCGAACTTTACAAACACTGCCAAATACAGACACTGCACTAACGTTATCAATCCTAGAATACTATTAACAGTCGATTCGACGAATACATTCCCCTTCAATAACCCCTCTATTGCTGTGGACGGGAGGGGCGCGCCGTACTCGCAGCAGTGCGAGGATTTATAATGCTACCGTTGCGTCGCTTTTAGTAGTTTTCCTGGCGAAACCCAGGTGTGCTAGTCGAATCGACGAAGGTATAGGTATGGAAGGGTTCGAAGTTGGTGTAGTATTCTAGGGCTAAAAAGGTAACACAAAACTGATTTTGACTTTCTATTTCTAGCACACAGTGCAGGTATCTAGGCTAACGTGACTCGTCACTTGACAGAGTTGACTGTAAACAGATGGGAACACAAGGAAAATGTACACCAGTTATTCGGCCAAACGCCTACAATTGAAGATTGTTGTGAGTGCAGTATACGCCAATAAAGAGAATGTAGAAATGCTATCCATCTAAGGAGAATGTAAGTTAAGAGAACAGTAATTACAATAATGTTTTCTTTGCAGTGTGGGTAGATCTAGCACAGTACTGTAGTACTTTCAAACGATAAGCTGTGTATCCGTAGTTGAGTGACATTTCTATATTCTCTTCGTTGGTTTACATTGTACTCACACAAAACTTCAACGTAAGCGGTTCGACTGTTATCCATTTTCCTTGTGTTTCCACTTGTTTACCGCCAGTTTCGACAAGTGAACGAGTTACGTTACCCGGGGTACTTGTACTGTTTGCTAGTGCAGGAGAGTCAAAGTCAGTTTTGTGTTACGTTTTTAATAATGTCATGTTATTTAGAACAGGTCTTGAGGAGAGCAAGTATGTTACCGAATAAAAATATGGAGTGGTATTTAAAAGAGACGCACTGCTCACATGTCTTAGAAATGAACCAAGTTACAAGAAAAGCAATGATGCTAGTAGATGTCCCCTCTGGTAGCTCAGTAACAGTTGCTAGAGTCATTTGTTATTTTGTTTCTAGACGTTAAGTTATTCGGAGTGGTCAAGATAAACGGGACAACCAGTGTATTAATGATTAGTCGTCTGGAAGCAAAAAGATGAAAAGAGGGTGAGCATGCAGCGGGCCACAGTTTTACAAACTAATTGCTCTAGCCCAAGCGCTGTTACGGCCTGTTTGTCCAAGCCTCGGAGGCGGGCAGGGAGTGGACTTCCGCCACCGTCGTGGCCGCCGGCCACTTGCAAGCCATAAATCAGCGCCCAATCTGCAACGCCAGCGCCCATTCCGAGGCTTACGTAAGCCAGGCGGCGATTGACGCCTCGCACCACTATCGGCCATTGTTAGCAGTAAAGGCTTCTGTTCACGGTACCGGGGTCGCATCGGCGCTATCGCCTTGGTAACTTCTTGTTTTGTTGTCATTGGTGTTGCTAATGGGCAGTTTAAGCGCGCTACTGTTTAAAGGAACTCAAAGTTATCAATGATAACTTTCTACGGCTGCACATTTACACAAGGCACAGAGTTTTGCAAGTGCCGAAGTTTCCCAAGCATATTCCAAACGTGAAAAGTCTACTCACGTTAAATACAACCATATAATGCATTCAAGACCAGTGGGCAACATCCCATTAAGTTGTCAACTGACATGGTGAGCAAGACACGTAATAGGTTGTCTTGAGATGGGGAGAGACCTAAATCAAGACCTCAGCTTTAGAGCCAGGGCTGTTAAGATTTGCGGCACAGATTGCTCGGGAAGCGGTTTGACCACTTAGAAGTGGAGATTAAATTGGAGAAATTTTGGCATTTGCAGATCGATACACCGACAGCGAAGAACACTGCCATCAAGCAGGGAATTAAAAGGCTCGAGATAAATTAAGAGTTTGTCGTACTTTTCTGTGTATGGGGTCAGAACTGAGTAGTAGTAGTTCAGTTTAGGTTACCGAAGATGTATCCATGGGAATAATTGAGATATGGGAAACGGGCTTCTCTGGATGGCTACAAGTTGTCTTTTTCTGTGATACTCGTTTTCTACTCCATCCACTATTGTTGGTCTTCCAGGTAACAGATGTCCGCCAGTTAACGGAGGGAGTGTTAGGAGCGGGAATTATACTCTCGCATGCGTGCACGAAAACATGTAACTGCAATTTACAGAAATATTTATATCATTTCTGAGGATGAGTTAGGAGAACTTGCAACTGGTATCAGATCGATGAACAATTAAATGAAAGGTAAGAAGGCGGTAGATGAGTCTACGAGGATTTCGTCCGATTTTTATTCAGTATGGTCCACTGTTGTCTTTTTGGTTGTTATGGTACCGACGTTTGGAAGAACGTGATGAACTTTACATTGATGGTGAACCGACAGGCCAAACGTGATGAACTTTCCATTGATGGCGAACCGACAGGCCAGCAAAACTACAATTTGCTGATTACTTAAAATAACGTAGGCTTCTTATATTGCATGTACAGAAACCTTACTGTTACAGAATACAGCGTTTAGCATGTGCCGAAAGAAGCTCATCAGTGCTTACGGTTGAAAGTAGTGGCTTTTGTCGGTAATCATTTCTGCCATTTGTTAAGTCTGACTCTCCAACAGCATCATAGAGACCCTGCGAAATTTTGCTCATCAGTATTCTCCGACAGTATGTACACAATGGATTCGGAATGAGGCAGCTATGACAAACTTGCATCAGATTTTTGAACAGACGTTCAGATGCTTTTATTGCTCCTTCTGGATACTGTGAAAGTGTTCTTGTGCCGCTGATGCATTTATAACGACCTGAGATTTTATTTCTCCCACTGTCAGTAATACGATCTGATACATGGCATTTAAATGAATCTGCTTATTGCTTCATGGCGGTTTGTTTTCTCTGCAAAATGTATTAGAGGATGGGACGTATTATTAACTCGCTCTCATCAAACAGCATTTTGGATGATGTCTTAAGAAATTCATTGAGGTTAGCTAGCGTTGTACAGATCGATCGTAGGTCAGCGAATTACAGCAGTGTGTGGATAAGCTTCCTTTTTTGGGTGCAAAATAGGGATTGCACCGGTTTTACCTTACAAGCTATTTTAGAAGAATCTACATGGCGTGAACCTATGGTATCAGCCCAGTAGTGAAATTTCAATAGAAAAAAGCACTAAAAGCTTTTATTTAAGTTGGAAATATAAATGAGTTCAATTCATGAGTCTTCATTATAACGGACTCCTGCAAAAACAATGAAGAGTCCAGGAAGGACAGCCTCTAACAAGGGGAGGCCGCCAATTGTGAAATTCAGATTCGATTCATACTGCACATAATAAAAGCTCATGGCCAGAGGTGTAATGTGGCAAAGCACCAAGATGCACTTCTCAGCCTTTGTCGAGAAAATCGACAGTTAAAATAAACCATTGCGGTGAAATGCCCTCAACGGTTAATAATTTTATACAGCGTCGTGGCGCAGCGGTAAGCTCTCGGGTTTGTAATCGGAAGGTCGCCGGATCGAATCTCACGCCATGCAACATTTTTTTTTATTATTAGTTTTACGTAATTCAAATATATATATAAACTATTAATGAATTGCTTATGCATTTTGGTGAAGGCAGATCGCTCTCCAATTGTACCGCCTCCATTTTTCCGTTTGTTTAACAGGGTGTACCAAAGCTCTCACGTCCGCACTGATTTTCGACGATGTTATAAATTGCGCTAGGGACCGCATCTACCTTCTTTCGAAGTTAGCACGCAACTACGCTTTTATGCGGCGGCACGTTTCGGCCCATTCAACATCTGTCCTTCAAGTGTAACGAGCGAGTAACGGAGCTTATATTTCATACCTGCCACAGCAAATTTGTGTTCGTGGGGTTTCTATTCTAATTCGAACGTTTGACTTACGCTATACGTATTCGTTTTGGAATATCGTTTCTACGTCTTCCGTTAACTATACGTGGTTAACATTATGAAGACAATAACATTTGTGAAATACAACTTTGTTTGCGGAAAACATAATGATGTTCGAAATCGCCAGTTTTTCCACGACAAACGACCTTCAACAACTTATTATATGCATAATTGTTGCAACTGATTGCCGGGAATTATATATATATATATATATATATATATATATATATATATATATATATATATATGTGTGTGTGTGTGTGTGTGTGTGTGTGTGTGTATAGACACATTTGAATAACAATAAACAAATACTAAAAAAAAAATTGCATGGCGCGAGATTCGATCCGGCGACCTTCGGATTACGAATCCGAGCGCTTACCGCTGCGCCACGACGCTATCGATAATTATTAATCGTTGAGAGTATTTCACCGCAACAGTTTATTTTAACTGTCGATTTTCTCGACAACGGCTGAGAAGTGCATCTTGGTGCTTTGCCACATTACACCTCTGGCCATGAGCTTTTATCATGCGCAGTATGAATTGAATCTGAATTTCACAATTGGCGGCCTCCCCTTGTAAGCTTTCAGATACGGAGTCAATTATTCATCATTAAATAATCCTGTACATGGCATTCCTTTCTGAGACGTCGTAATTTTGTGCCTGAATTTTGTAACTTTTCTATGTAGTGCTCTACCAATTGAAGTCTCCATACATATTCTGCACCGTCTGATGTGAAGTCTTCACTGTTCTTTCGCTGGTGAATTTTCGCAGTTGGGGGCCTAGTTGTTGTTTGACACTTCCGTCGCTTGTTTATTTAAGCTGCAAGCAAGTTTTAGCGATTCCATCGTGTCAAACATTATTTACACATTTAGAGGGAGTCTATCCGCAGATTAGCTCACAGTAAAGAACGATACACTCTCTCGCCAGATGCCGAAGTCCTACACCTTGTACCTTAATCCCTCGACTATAAACAACCGTCTTATCGACTACGAAACAGGATACACGGTTGCAAGAAGCGTGCACAGAAGCCATTCGCTCATCAGCGCCGTCTGCAAAAGTTGCTATTGCGTCACTTGAAAGCAGTTTCAATTCAGCTGGGAACAAGATTCCTCTCACTTCGTGAAGGGGCGATGTCGTTACATCGAGACGCTTTATTATTTGCGCTGACGCTCCATTAAAAGTGATTACTGCTTTCTCTCGTTTTTTTGTCAGTTTTAGGTAGTACAAGAGTGACTTCTGATATGTAACATATTATGACATGTGTATCTGCAGTGAGAAGATATAATTACAAAGAGGCGAATTAATTATAGCGAGGTTTTTTCTGCATCTGCAATAATGGACACCACGGTTATAAGGTTCATAACGCTCTTTCTAATACCACAGCAAATACAGCTGGAAGAAAGGAAGATTAGTGTTTAACGTCCCGTCGACATCGAAGTCATTGGGATAGAGCGCAAGCTCGCATTGTTTCCATGATGGGGAAGAAAATCGGCCGTCCACTTTCAAAGGAACCATCCAGCATTCTATTGGAGCAATTTAGGAAAATCACTGGAAACCTAAATCTGGATGGCCGCACGAGGATTTGAATCGTCGACCTCCCGCATGCGAGTCCAGTGTGCTAACGACTGCGCCACCTCGCTCGGTCCATAGAGTTGGAGGCTGGTTACACATCCTACGCTGCGTGGTTGTAAATTATCCAAGCTACTTGACGATGGAAGATTAATTTTCCGAAACAAAAAAATATTAATAGAATAAAATGTGGCAGACACAAATTTTATGTACTACGAAACTATAGTTGTTGTCGAGTGTATGTGGCAAGCTATGACAGTGTTTAATAGACAACGATATTACATTTGCTAAAAAATTGTGCCTGGTTGTACTGCGAAGCAAAACGTGTATTGAAATTTACAAATGCCTTTTTGGTGGCGATATAAACTTAAAACTTTGTAGGCTATTATTGGCTATTTTTTGTCTTGTTCAGAGAAAAACCAAACGAGAACTAAATGCTTTATGCTACTTTCTCGGCTAGTACCACTACATGGTGATCAGGAACAGACTCAAAAGCTTGTGAGGATGCTGTGGCGTTTGTTGTGCTGAGAAATAATTGTTAAGAAAAAAAAAATTCGTTTCTGAATTAATTAGCATTTAAGTTTGTCAATCATGCTGTTGCGAGCGAAAATTCAAGCGGCCCGCCACATTCAATTAGCTTCCCTGGCGATGATGAACCAACAGAAACATACAATTAGTGCTAGTTGTGCGAGTAGCATCGATGCGCTATCGATGCTAGCGCACAAGACTGCTCAGCCTTTGGCTCGGGTTCGATCCCTACTACCGTCCCATGTCCAACTTTTGGGTCGTTCTCTTTTTTTGGTTGTAGAAAACCAAAGAAAGAACACTTTTGGCGACACTGTCTCGGGCGGGCCGCTTGAATTTGTGTACGCAACGGCCTGAATGTCTAACTTCAATGCTAATTAACTCAGAAACAGCACAACGTATCGAATCTTTTTCTTAACAATTATTTCTCATTGCAGTCTATCCTGCAACACCCTTACAAGTTATCAGACTTTTCTGACCGCCCTGCATTTGCAAATATATTATTTAATCTTGCACTATGTGCTGCACTTTTATTTCATTTTTCAGCATAAAAGTACAGACTCACTGAAATAATACCGAACCACGTTTTGGTCTTTTTTTTTTAAAAAAAAATACTATCCTTGCATTTATTCGTTTTAGTTCACACTGATTGCAAAATCGTGGTTAGATGTTGGTATGTCAAGTGTTTCATTCCCCAATTTTACTGGTCTGTGCTGTTGATCGCTGTCATACGTTGGAGGTCATTGGTTAGAGACCTACCTGAGGTTGCTCTGTGAGTGTGTGTGTGAGAGTGTGTGTGTGTGTGTGTGTGTGTGTGTGTGTGTGTGTGTGTGTGTGTGTGAGAGAGAGAGAGAGAGAGAGAGAGAGAGAGAGAGAGAGAGAGAGAGTGAGTCTGTTTCAAATCTCGCGTTATCGTTTATTACTTGTAACTACACTACAATGTAATTCTTGTGCAAAGTTGATTTCGAACGTCACGTGTTTTGTCTTTTAATAGATCGGAATGAAGTCACTGGTTATAATGTTAACGATTTTCAGATGGCGATCCATGACTAATATCCATATTGTCCAAAGGGTAAAGTTAAAATGTATTGATTCTTGAGCTCTGTTTGTGAACTTTATCATTTCCTGGGTGCTTGGCAAAATACGTCTACGTTTTTTGGAACTGTACACAGAATAAACAGCTTTGATATTTATATTCGTTATATCTACAGCAAGGACAAAGAAGTTCGAAGACACACGGGAGAAGAGCTAACCTCTGTGGGGTCTGATTTCTTAACTGGCGTACACCTGAAAGGTTACCAGTCTGAACTTTCACGTACTAATATTCATTTTGCAACTGGGCGAAGGAGAAATGACGGTGCTGCATATACCTTAAGACAGCTCAGATCGATGCTGAACATCACACATTGCACTACAGTGTAGAATCCCGAAGAGGCATCACTTTACGACTCGAGCACTAGTACTTAGCAGGTTTCATACACATACGTACAACTGAGGCTAGTATGCCAGCTTTGAGTTTTGCTGCTCTGTAAAACAAATATGATCTGTTTTGTAGACAAAGCCCCCACGATATAACTCTATAGTTATGAGTGAAATGCAAGTAGTAATAAAACTTATAAATAGTTTATAGATACTGCAGGAAGTAAAACTGTGAGATGAGGTTCGTGATCCGTGCCTGGCTAGCTCAGTTAGTAAGATCGTTGCCCGCGAAAGAAAATGGTTCGGGTACGAATCCAAGTCCAAAAAATAATTTAAATCTACCAGAAAGTTTCAAAACCGCGCACATTCCAATGCAGAGAGAAAACTTTATTCTGAAATCGTACTGACAGGTTAAAACTACACTCCTGGTTGTGTCCGAACTTCGGTATCTGCGCTTCCGAGAATTACTCGCTACAGAGTGTAAAGGTTTATTCTGCCGGTGTTTCACTGCAACTCTTCCAGATATGACGTGCTAACTCACAGGGAAGGGAGAGGTTTCGTAAGAATAGTACATAAATCAGCCTATTGTAGCTTTCTGTAGTTCCACATGGCTTGTTCGGGAAGGCTGCAAAAATTGATGTCATCGCATTTCCATAAAAAATTTGACGGTGCATCCTCGAGCCTCCAGCAAAAGTCCAAAAATTCGAGGGCACCTGCTGGCCAATAGCCTCGTATTGTCAGAATCAGCGTGAATTTGAAATGGGAAGAGTAGCAGCAGAGAATCTATTGGCAACTGCTGGCAGTCTTCTCTAGCGGGCAGACGAGTATACGTATTTCAGTCTTAAGATAGTGTGGTTACACTCAAACGGAACGAAGCTACGCGAAGTAAAGTAATTGCGCACATTAGAACCGTACAGTTAACGATTTCGTTAACAAGACGTGGAAGCCTTATGCAATCTCTCAGTAATGTAGAAGCTGGCGCTAGTCTGGTGAAGGGGAACCAACAGAATCTGAAGGGTCAGTTCGAGGCCGCTCACATGCCGCTCTCTCACTCGTTATTGCTTCATTTAGCTAGCAATTGGACAGAAAAATAGGATGGTTATTACTGTTTCGGTGGCAGGAAGCTCCTCACGTGTAGTTCAACTGCCGAGCTGGAAAGCTCTCCTCGCTCCCATGCATATGGCACTATTCTTGACAGGGTTGTACAGTTGTTCAGAGCACACAACTGAAGCGACTGGATATAATATTACGTTCTTATGCTGCTGGTCAAGATTGGAGCGGGAGAAGGGGAAGCATGAAATATCATACGTCCAGGCGCGCTAGGCGGGGAGCAGAGTGCAGTGTCGCCGATATAGGATTTAGATATTCACGTTTCCCCCTTCGCGCTCGCGCGACTTACTGGTGAGCATGATATGCTGTCAGTATGTAACGCCAGAAATGCATATCCTCCTATTTCCATCTATTGTACTATAAATTTGTTTTCCTTATTTTTGCTACCTGAATATATGATATTTCTGTGTCTTCACATATTGTAATTGTTTTACTATTTGTATATATATATATATATATATTTATGCATTTATGTCGATGTATAATTGGTTTGTTTCGTAAATATTATTTGTATTTTTACGCTGGGTCTTGCCTAGGGAAAACTGCTATCGAACGATTACATCGATAGGTCGTGTGAAGAATCAAAGTGTGTAGGGTCTTTGGTAGTGTTAACTCTGTCGCGTGGAGCGCGGGCAGAGAGGGAGTCTGGCTGGAGTAGCGAGTGGAGCAGGTGTGTTGTGTGAAGCTCCCGCGAGTTGCCGCGATTTGGGGGTTTGGCAGCATGTAATTGCGCTCGACTTGCGATGATAGTTTCTGACATGGTGTCGCGGACGGGAAGCATTAGCTGGCGCACGTCAAGAGCCCGTTTCGTCTGGTGACAGTGTTGAGAAGAAGGCGCGCCAACATCCAGCTTCTGCAACAGCGACGGCCGACAATGAGTGACTGTCGCCACCTCCTGGATCGACGGCTTCAAACCTTCAATCAACCAACAAGGAAGACTGGAAGCACGTAAAGTTTTAGAACTGTATGGCAGACCTCAGCTTTTCAAATTGTTCCATTTGCCTCGCAAAATTACAGCAACTTTGCATGAACCTTTGTTGCTCATTGTCCCAATTGCATTACCAAGCAGGGTCCCTTCCTTTTCCGAAATGAACCCGAGTGTCGTTGAAATTCAGACGCCAGCATTAAAGTACAATCATTCCATTTCACTGCTTTAATTTCAAAGTTTAGTTTAAGTATTCATAGCTGGCTACAACATTTAGATTACGCAAGCACAAATTAAGAGTGCGAGTTTTGTTACCGTATTTTAGCTTACCTGTGACTGCAGCTCATCTTGGTACGTACTAAATTTTACTATTGTTAATTGTTCAGAATCATTTAATTCAAGTTCAAAGCTAAATCTCTTATTTCTAAATTGCGTAGATTCAAGTAGCTTTTGAAATGATTGTTGAGGTAGTCCAAGACTAACCGTATTTTACTGAATTTCGATGTGCTTAAGAAAGAATGCTTCTTATTAATTTCAGTCACTAAATTAACTTTCAGTTTTCCGGTTTTATTAATTCTTTTGCTAAATTAAGTCAGAGTGCAGCGAAAGTTATTACTTCTGACAAACTTTCAGTTTTCACACTACACGTGTCAACCTTCAGTTGCCACGCTTCTAGTGCTAATTATATGTGTAATTACCTTTCTTTTTCAGTTACTATAGTAATTGTCCTTAGGACTGGCGACCGTAATTTCCCCCAAATCTCAAATATCTAATTACCGCTAGTTAATTGTTAACGTAACGGCCGCACATTTACTTTCTTCATTAACTTTACCCCTTTTCAAAATTAATTTCCACCAGTTTCATTTGCATTTTTCCTTTCATTTAGATGTAACCCTTTCCTCCCTCTTTACCGACAGATTAACTTCGGTGACGATTGCTTTTTCCCAAATTTCCATTAGGTACACGCGGTTTAATTTTTCACTGTCATTAAGGTCGATAAGTGAGGGGGAGGTTACAAGTATACAATACTGGGACTGAAAAAAACACGGCCGGTTGCTATACAGGTTTGCACGAAGTCTTCAATGTGGAATACAATAACAATTTTCGCAGTTGCGAATATGGAATACCAACAACCGTATAACGTAATGACGACAGTGGAAATTTGTATGGGACTGGGGCTCGAACCAGGGCTTGCCGCTTATCGCGAGCGGTCGCCTTAGCATTAAGCTATCACGGCCAGAGCCCAACTTCCATATGTCGTCAATCATATGTCTAAAACCTTTACTCGTACATCCATTATGAATACTCCCGTGTAGGGCAAACATTTTACTCGAAAGTCGCTTGCCCGATGTCGGCTGATAAATAACGATATTGCAGCGCCTGTGTTTTGCCGAATTGCGATGCAAAGTTCTTTCAGATAGGCTTGCCTGTTGTCCGAAGGAACAGCCGAACTACAGCTGTTATGAAATACATACAAGAAATGTATTCGCAGTTGTGCATATGTACTACCATCAGCCGTATAGTGGGATGACGACAATGAAAATTTGTGCCGGCTCGGAACACGAACCCAGATTTCTCGCTTATCGCGAGCGATCGCTTTACCATTTGGCTATCCGAGCACGACCCACGGCCAGGTCCAAACTTTCGTATGCCGCCAACCACGTGTCCGCAACCTGTACTCGTACATCCATTATTTATATTACCGTACAAGGGAGACATTTTATTGAAAGTACAGTGCCTGTGTTATTCCAAATTACGATGCGAAGGAACGTTGCGTCGTAATTTGGAATAAATCATGTCCGAAGGAACATTGCATCGTAATATGGAGTAACACAGGCATTGCAATATCGTATTTTCCGGCGCAGTCGAGTGCATATTTCTCGTTAAACTCAAAAATGCATTCGAAAATCCATTTTTTCGGCAGACTTGGTAACCCTGCATTATACTAGCGGTACAGCTGGAGCCCATGAAACTTCCGTTACAGCGGCGGCCTAAATTATAATTCCCGCTTGAAGTTACCGAGACAATCCTCTCGTCGCCTGCTGATCGTCTATTCCTGTTCAGCCCTGCCCCTGACCTTCGCTCTAGTTCACTGGAACAGCCGTCTCCGTGTCTACGATTTTCTGGTCACGACCTACTTGGGAACCCCGAGCCAGACATAGCCACACACGTTAAGTTGTCTATTTTTGTCAGTAAACACCAAGGTAGGTCATCATTTCACCGACTCGTCGCTCTGGTACTTACTGCTAAAATGTTCTCGTATTAACTTGTGACGGTGATATACAAACAGTGACCAGTAAATGTACCCTGACACGTTTTTGCACGTCTGAAAATGACGTCCATGTTTCCTGGAGCCAAACGAAACAACGATGCTGTAGTTTAATGATTCTTATTAGACGACATTACTAACCATTAACTGGTCTCAAAAGGTGGAAATTTAGTTTGTGTTCTCATTAACATTTGCAGGTAGACTACAACAGATAAAATGTTTAATTCGTGTGTTTTACGTCTTACTCTCATCAATGCAAGTATAAAACTCCTTTAGAACGGCTTAAGATGTATGTGTTTTCGTGAAGGAAAAATTGGAAATTTGTGGTAAGTTCCTGTGGGATCAAACTGCTAAGGTCATCGGTCTCTAAGCTTACGCACTGCTTAATCTAAGTAGGACTCGAACCTCCGACGAGGGGAGCCACGCGAACCGTGGCAAGGCGTCTAAGACCGCGCGGCTACCCCGCGCGGCTTTTCGTGAAGGAATCAGATGTTATGTCTAAAATAAAATCATACTGTCAGTGACAGGATTCATGACAGTTCAGTGGGATAAGATTTTTAAACGCGGTTAATGTCGAACGTCCATCGCATTGCTGGCCGTAACGATATGCGCCGGCTTATCTACGACGTCAATCGGTCACGGCTGTTGATCCTAACGTTCGTGAGCTGCTGGGATTCGTTCCGCCTGCAAACGGCAGCGCGCACTTTTAATCCTTGCAGCTCTGGCATGATGGACGATGCACGCCAGACGCCAAGGATAAGCTGTGCGTCACTCCACTCCTTTCGCCGCTGTCAGAGATATACTTTAAAACGCGTGCCTCATTGAGCCGCCTGCGAATTGCACCACGAGCTGCCTTATATCAAGCCCTGCCATATCGGCCGACAGCTGGAAGCGGCGTCGCGTGAAGACAGGCGTTGCGTAACTGCGATCATTCAGAGCCGAGACGAAAAAAGACGTCCACAACGTCGAGGTAAAGCCGTGTACTCGCGTAGCTTGTTGCTGAAAGAGTTTGTGACTTCCGTTATGAACCATCTACGTCCAATCCTCTGAAGACTTCATCGGGTTATTTATAAGTTTTCATTGGACGAAAGGTCGCTTTTCGGTGTAAATACTTATCACAGAGGGTGTCCGGGTTACAGATGCATAGAAACAAATCCTTATAACGAAAGAACTGGACATTTTACGTTGCTGGGTAAATCATCGATAGAGACACTCTCAAGATGTGATCCTTACCATTTGATGGTCAGCGCTGTCGTATGGCGCATGCGCACAAATGTTTGCTGTGCAGCAGGCAGACATACTCCTAACAATCAACATGGGGAAGCCACAACGAAAGGTACAGTATGTGCTACGGTAGTAAAAATCTGTTACACTTGTTCAATGGCGTGTGCAAGAAGAGAATGGAACGTGGATGTTCCCACACGTAAATCCGTTTATCAGTGGGACAGAACTCTTCGAGACAGGACAAGTCTGATTTCAAATGCTGGAAAACATACTAAAAGGTTGAAGAGACAGTAGAACGTGTGCGCGAATCATTCGCTAGAAGCCCACATAAATATATTACACAAGCTAGTAGGGAACTGGCACGACACTGCACACAAACGTATCCTGTTACAGGCTTACGAACTCCAACTTTTTTATCACATTAAGCCTGAGGATCGCCTTAGACGATGTGATTTTGCTGTTTAAATGTTGCATCGTATAGACGAAAACAGCGACTACCCTCAATGCAGTGTAGTTCACTGGTGAATCTACCTTCCGCATCTGTGGCAAAGTTAACCGACATAACTGTTAAATATGGGGAAGTGAGACTCCAGGAGAAGTGATTGAGTACTAAAGGGACAAACTAAAAGTTATTGTGTGGTTAGGATTGCATAAAATGGTGTGATTGGTTCATTTTTTTAAATGGAGTCTACCGTGACAGTGCATACGTAACTCGGCATGCTGGCGAACTACGGAGTTCCACAGATGCCTCCCGAAATCATTTTCCAGCAGGATGGTGCCCCACTTCATCATCATGGGCTGACCCCGCTGGATTTCAGTGCATGAGAGTTTATCAAGCGTATTTCTTTTTTTACAGAAAAAGCGTTTGAGATCTGGCAGATCTGAGACAACGGATTTACGCCGCAGTAGAGGCCGTAACACCTGTCGTGCTTATGAACATGTGGCGAGAAGTGGAGTAGCGTTTCGATATCTGCCGAGCTACAAACGGTTCTCACTATGAACTGTACCAATATGCACAAAAATGTTTGTGCTCTCCGGACAATGTTGGACAAATAAAATTATAAACATTAACAGGTACTAAAATTAAAGAAACGTTTTTGTACACCTATAGCCGGGATACCCGTAGTTGCCCTTTCATACTGCAGAAGTCATAATTCAGACAGCAGTCCGCTGGGGCAGTTGTTAGAAAACTAATAGTTTAATGAGGGATTCGATGCAGCTGTCAACAATTTGTCAAAGTGCATGTTTATTCTTTATTTTATACACCGCTTACACAGTTTGTTCAACGTTGGCACCGGAGACGTCGAGATGCTGTAGAGCGTCAGATTAGCACCTGGTGCCCAAAATTGAAGATAATTTGTTTTCCAGAGCAAATCGGTTCCGCATTAACGCATTAGTGTATCTACCAAGTTACACTGCATACCATAACTACAGGCCAGATTCCACCTCCGCGAGCAGCTGCACTTTAGTTATAATCATCCAGTAGATATGGAGTAAACGCACTGTCGTTCCAGGGGAAATATACTGCTAGACGTTCATATAAAATAACTGCTATCTGCAGTAACTGTTCTGCGACTAGTCGGAAACTGTATCCTGGAAATAAGAATCAAGGATCGTGGATTTGTACAGTACATAGCGTAGCTGTTTCTGGACATCGCTTGTCTCCGTCGGTTTTATGAGGAATAGAGAGAAGAGAGGAGAAGGTGGAGTCTGCGCCACCTGGCTGTTTTACGAGCTTGCCGACTGCGTCACTGCCGCGAATATCCTGCGCGTGGCTCGTGCAGGAAAAGAAGAGCGCCGTCCCAGACGGTGCGGGTCACTGGCGGATCTCGCGAAACTCACGGATTGTTCGGTACGCCCGGAGGCGGGTAGCGAGTTGTCTGTCGTCACCGCTTGACCACCAGGGAACACTAGCGACACGGGTTTTCCAAAGGCGACGTGCACAAAGCGTCTCAGCAGAACCAACTACCAAGTTCTTATTTGGCAACTGCTTACTATGTGCAGTAGTGCACTGTGCCACTAAATGGCTCCTTAGTACCATGTTATGTATATTGGCATTTGCAGTCTTGTCCTGAAAGTCATAGTTTCGCGTACCTGATGCAGTATCGGATAATTCAGAAGTAACTGAAAAAAGTGAAAACAAATAACTGAAAAAGTATCTGCAGTAGTCAGACGTGGTTTCTACAGAATGCACAGAACGATAAGTGGTGGTTTTTAGTAAGAAAGAAAATTGGGAAGTGGTGGTTTTTAGTAAGAAAGAAAATTGCGAAAAGTTAAGTTTCTCCCCAGTAAGTGACACTCCAGTTGAAGGTATGGAAGGTTACATCCTATCGGAACTCCATGTTCTCAGAAATGAAACACTAGTTCAGATAAAATAGGTAATCGGATGTAGCCTAATTGAAGGAACTTTCTTGGGAATCCCCTGGAAGATTCACTTATGGCAAACAACGGCTAAACGTATATCATGATAACTGGACGGGGATTTGAAATCTGTTTCTCCAGTGTCCTAACCATTATAGCACCTCGTTCGATCGCTTCAGATGAGTAAGTAGTTCCTGTTGTGACATCGGTTGAATCGCAGATATATACATTTACGCTTTTATTATGTGAAACTTTTCCCTTTTTGGCTACAGCAAGGGCGCGTAATTTTAGACCAAACTTGTTCACATAGTCACGGGCTGCATCTCTGAGACCGCTACGTCTCCACCTGTCACCGGAAAAGGAACTTATGACAACAGCTATTTCCTCTGGTGAAAAATATCTCTTTGTGTGATCCGCTGAAACCGCATTGTGGCTACTGACGATATTTCTGTTACTTTCGGGTCGCCTGGATTTCATTTGTTATCTTACACGTTAACTGTTTTGAGATTTGTAAATTACTTTTTTATCTTTCTCTTGTAGAATACAGTGGATCTTTCTGCTTGAGACTTTCATTCAGATAGCTCACCTCGTTTATTCACCAAGGTCGTATGATAGTGAAGTTGCACCCAGTACTCCTTCAAGGCCCTAACTTTGAGATTGCAGTGATTCGATTCACTTGCAGTTGAAGTTAGCGGTTACGATACCATCAGATGAGAGGGTAGCGTATTTCCACATTTGAATTTGGTGGCCAAGGACAGGACAGATGAAAATTAACTATTCGTCATTGTCAGATCATGCCCCAGTATTCCAGGGTAAATCACATGCTCCTTCGTAGCGTCTTAAGCAGTCATATCTTGTGTGGATGTTGATTAGATTCCTGACTGATACGTTACAAGTATAAGAAAGGCAACTGTGAAGAACTATGGGTAGCAGAAAAAGTACTCCAATTGATTGTTGAAAGAAGAAAATACAAAAATATTTGGGAAAAGAAGGAAGTACAACAACATAAGTCACTTAGGAATGAAATCAGTTGGAGTGCAAGGAAGCTAAAACGAAATGCGAAGAAATCGAAAAGGAAATGGTAATCAGATGGATAGATTCAGCAAATGGTAGAGCCAAAATATCTTTCGGAGAATTTAAAAACAAACATTTCAACATTAAGATAATAAGAGTAGATAAATGCAAAAACTTACACACAGTCAATTCGGCTGCTTATGCATACAAATTGCTGACCAGAATAAGATACGAAAGAATAGAAAAGGAAATAGGAGATTTGCTAGAAAACGATCCGTTTGTTCCTAGGAAAGGTAAGCCAACAGAGAGGCAATTCGGACGTTGCCTTTGATAACAGAAACAAGACTTACGAAAAATTAAGACGCTTTCGTAAGATAGCAAAATAACGCATGATGGACGAAATAAGGACTACAGAAGAGGCTGTCTAGCACATGCAAGGAGAGTGTTGGTCGCCGAAAGATATCAACCAGTACGAAACTTAGACCTTAGTTGGAGCACAGCATTGTATGGCAGTAAACCAGAAAGAAGGATGGTGAAAATTAAATGAGTCGTATGCTAAGAAATGAGAAGGTATTCTCCAAAATTAGCGAGAAAAGGAATATGAGGAAAGCACTACCTAGAAGGTCGGACATGATGATAGCACATATACACGATGACAATTATTGAACTATATGAAAAAAAACCTAAATTAGTTACAAACTACGGCGTGCACACGCTTTATTCGACATGTAAACGTCACTATAGATATTCCCATTTAGATTATGACATGTTCAATATGCCTGCCATCATTGGCGATGATGTGCGCAGAAGAATAGCGAAATTCTGCATGACTCGCTAAAGTATCGGAACATCGGCGCCGTCGTTGATCTCCTGAATGGCTGTTTTCAGCTCAGCAATGATTTTTCCGTTATTGCTGTACACCTTGTCTTTAATATAGCCCCACAAAAAGGAGTCGCATGTGTTCAGAACCGGAGAATATGGCGGCCAATCGAGAGCCATGCCGGTGGTCTCTGGGTACCCCAGAACCAGAACGTAGTCCCCAAAGTGCTCCTCCAGGACATCGAACACTCTCCTGCTTCGATGGGGTCGAGCTCCGTCTTGCATGAATCACATCTTGTCGAAATCAGGGTCACTAGATAACGGGGTTGAAATCATCTTCCAAAACCTTCACTTACCGTTCGGTACTCATCGAGCCATCAAGGAATACGGCACCGATTATTCCGTGACTGGACATTGGACACGTTAGTCACCCGTTGAGGGTGAAGAGACTTTTCGATCGCGAAATGAGGATTCTCAGTCCCCCAAAAGCGCCAATATGGCTTATTGACGAACCCATCCAAAGTAAAGTGGGCTTCGTCACTAAACCAAACCATATGCACATCAACATTCCCATCATGCCCCGCGGCCAACCGTGCAGTTTGAACGTTCTAACGCAAACCGTTCAGACACCATGGCGATTTTATGTCATATAGTTGAATAATTGCCACCCTGTATAAAAAACATCAGGCAATGACTACCCTGCTTCTAGAAGGAGATAAAGCGTAAAAAATTGTAGCGGAGGACAGATATTGGTATATATCTAACAAATAATTGAAGATGTTGTGTGTGTTACTCTGAGATGACGACATTGGCCCAGAAGAGCAAGTCGAGGCGGACCGCATCGATCAGAGGACTGGTAGCTACGTACAGGAAACGTTGTATCGTGGTGCAGGTAAGCTTCGTTCAATGACAGGTTGCAGCTGTATCAAACAACACAAAGGGGTATACAAACTCGTCTCCGTCCTGAAACTATAATATATTACAGGCGACACGCTGTACACAGACGCCTCGACATCCTGCAGGCTTAACAGCTATGCAGTTGACACAGCGTCTTTCAGGCGCAAGCTGTAAAAATACACTAGGTGGATGACGTACAGGCACTTCGCACCAGCCGGAGTTGTACACAGCGCCACGTCAGGAACTAACAGGTTGCAGCTGTCAGTGAGTGCATACGTGAGGCTTGCGTGTAAAGACACCCGACAGGTTCTTCATCAGCCTCGCATTACATCATATTGTCAAGCTACCGTACGTCAAGGCGGGAACAAGAGTCTGTTCCGCACTGGAATAGCGACACATTAAGTTTTCAGGCGATGTAACTCGACGTGAAATTGCTAGCAGAGGCGTGACAGGATCGAACTGCTTTGCTGACGCAGTGCTAATGTCCTTGTGCTCTACCACGTTTATCACGCGATTTTTAAGTGAAAAAATCTGAACGTTAATCATTGATTTCGATGCAAAAATCAGTCTGCGCTCATACGTACATCGTCTTTACCAGCCGAAGATTCATACACTTTTATTGGTATTCTGCTAAGACCTGTTGCATTTCTACTGTAAAACAATTATTTGGCATCAAATAGTCGTAAGCACACGAAATTTTACCAATATATGTACTGCTGCAGTTGAAAACACAATACATAGAATTTAAATGAATCAGTGCATTTACTACTACTTATTATCTAGCTTTTGTAGACTTAGAGAAAGCTTTTGAAATGTGGTGCTACAGAAGAATGCTGAAGATTAGATGCGTAGATCACGTAACTAATGAGGAAGTATTGAATAGGATTGGGGAGAAGAGGCGTTTGTGGCACAACTTGACAAGAAGAAGGGATCAGTTGGTAGAGCATGTTCTGAGGCATCAAGGGATCGCCAATTTAGAATTGGAGGGCAGCGTGGAGGGTAAAAATCGTAGAGGGAGACCAAGAGATGAATACACTAAACAGATTCAGAAGGATGTAGGGTGCAGTACGTATTGGGAGATGAAGAAGCTTGCACAGGATAGAGTAGCATGGAGAGCTGTATCAAACCAGTCTCAGGACTGAAGACCACAACAACAATGATTATGATCGTCAGGCATCTGTGAAATTTGAGCTTCTAAAGGCGTATCGAATGTTCAGGTAACTTAACGGGGATACAACTGGGTAACATCCTCGACAACCACTGTAATTTTCAAGGCCCAAATGCAACAAATGGTTCAAATGGCTCTGAGCACTATGAGACTTAACATCTGAGGTCATCAGTCCCCTAGAACTTAGAACTACTTAAACCTAACTACCCTAAGGACATCACAGACACCCATGCCCGAGGCAGGGTTCGAACCTGCGACCGTGGCGGCCGGGCGGTTCCAGACTGTAGCGCCTAGAACCGCTCGGCCACCCCGGTCGGCCCAAATGCAACAGGAGATCACTATGCATGACAACTTAAACCCTTAGTGGGCAGGGCTATGTCAACCAGAAATGAGAGAAGGTGTGTGCAGAAACACAACACGCACTGATAACATATAGCGCCACCACTTAACTGAAGGGATTCAACACCATATATATACAGGGTGTTACAAAAAGGTACGCCCAAACATTCAGGAAACATTCCTCACACACAAATAAAGAAAAGATGTTATGTGGACATGTGTTCGGAAACGCTTAATTTCAATGTAGAGCTCATTTTAGTTTCGTCAGTATGTACTGTACTTCCTCGATTCACCGCCAGTTGGCCCAATTGAAGGAAGGTAATGTTGACTTCGGTGCTTGTGTTGTCATGCGTCTCATTGCTCTACAATACTAGCATCAAGCACATCAGTACGTAGCATCAACAGGTTAGTGTTCATCACGAACGTGGTTTTGCAGTCAGTGCAATGTTTACAAATGCGGAGTTGGCAGATGCCCATTTGATGTATGGATTAGCACGGGGCAATAGCCGTGGCGCGGTACGTTTGTATCGAGACAGATTTCCAGAACGAAGGTGTCCCGACAGGAAGACGTTCGAAGCAATTGATCGGCGTCTTAGGGAGCACGGAACATTCCAGCCCATGACTCACGACTGGGGAAGACCTAGAACGACGAGGACACCTGCAATGGACGAGGCAATTCTTCGTGCAGTTGACGATAACCCTAATGTCAGCGTCAGAGAAGTTGCTGCTGTACAAGGTAATGTTGACCACGTCACTGTATGGAGAGGGCTACGGGAGAACCAGTTGTTTCCGTACCATGTACAGCGTGTGTAGGCACTATCAGCAGCTGATTGGCCTCCACGGGTACACTTCTGCGAATGGTTCATCCAACAATGTGTCAATCCTCATTTCAGTGCAAATGTTCTCTTTACGGATGATGCTTCATTTCAACGGGATCAAATTGTAAATTTTCATAATCAACATGTGTGGACCGACGGGAATCCGCACGCAATTGTGCAATCACGTCATCAACACAGATTTTCTGTGTACGTTTGGGCAAGCATTGTTGGTGATGTCTCTATTGGGTCCCATGTTCTTCCACCTACGCTCAATGGAGCACGTTATCATTATTTCATACGGGATACTCTACCTGTGCTGCTAGAACATGCGCCATTACAAGTACGACACATGTGGTTCATGCACGATGGAGCTCCCGCACATTTCAGTCGAAGTGTTCGTACGCTTCTCAACAGCAGATTCGGTGACCGATGGATTGGTAGAGGTGAACCAATTCCATGGCCTCCACGCTCTCCTGACCTCAACCCTCTTGACTTTCATTTATGGGGGCATTTTGAAAGCTCTTGTCTACGCAACCCCGCTACCAAATGTAGAGACTCTTCGTGCTCGTATTGTGGACGGCTGTGATACAATACGCCATTCTCCAGGGCTGCATCAGCGCATCAGGGATTCTATGCGACGGAGGGTGGATGCATGTATCCTCGCTAACGGAGGACATTTTGAACATTCCCTGTAACAAAGTGTTTGAAACGCTGGTACGTTCTGTTGCTGTGTGTTTCCATTCCATGATTAAACTGATTTGAAGAGAAGTAATAAAATGAGCTCTAACATGGAACGTAAGCGTTGCCGGACACATGTCCACATGCCGTATTTTCTTTCTTTGTGTGTGAGGAATGTTTCCTGAAAGTTTGGCCGTACCTTTTTGTAACACCCTGTATACCGCTGGTCAAATAACATACGAATGGACTTAGCGCTACTTGCTCGTCCGTTATGCCGTTATGAGATTAATCTGTATACTGTAAAATATATGTATATAAGGCTAACACGGTGCACGATCCCAGTTGCAGGTTGCCTACATAAATGCATTCTAGGGGCAACAAGAACTCCTCTCTCATCTTGCTGCTGGCAGCACTGTCTCCACAGTACACAGGAAGCGTCGTGCTGGTCCATTATCGCTCAACATCTGCCGAACAAATATCGGAAATTGGTCGGAACAGGATTAAAATCTCTCTCCTCAGTCGCCTAGCTTTCCTCCTCCTAAAAGTATACAAGATGACTTACGCGAAAAAAAAAACAAAAAAAAACGGAAGCACACAATGTGTCAACAGGACCGTGTACATTCCGCTTGAGGTGGATGATTACAGACGTCCACTTATATCTCATTTGAGATGAGACTGTTACACATGAGTACACCACCGCCGACCCATCGAGAGCATTTTAATAACATGGTGCCGCAGAAGAGCCATCTGCAAAATAATTGCGGGTTTTTATATCCGACGACGAACTACAGTTTCAAATATTGAAATTTATTCCCGAAATTCAACTTGACTGTAATAGGTACGTTCTACCTTAAGCGACATGTGTGGGTAAATTAATTAATAATCTATAATAATAATAATCTATGAGAAGAAGTAGATAGGTTTGTGACATATAGAAGTTTGGGTCGGTCTGGAAGCGTTGTCGGTTAGCCTATGTAAGACGACCGCTCGCGATGAGCAGCAAATCTGGTTCGAGTCCGAGACCGGCAGAAATTTTCACATGTCGCTTTAAGTAGTGCATCCGTACCTATTACAATGAGGTTGAATTTCAGGAATAAATTTCATTAATTACGATTATTTAGAATTGCAGGTCGCAACTAACTTCACTGCGAAATGTATTATCCTAATATCGCTGCAATAAAAACTTTTCGCCATTTCAAACTGGGCTCAAATTTCATTCGTGGCCTACTTAAACGTGATATGAAGGGCTATTTCCGCACGACACACGTTACAATTTACTGCACACTCGTTAAAGGAGGTGTTCCGCGTGTCGTCTTTGCATTCGGATGCAATTGTACACTCGCCTCTGCAGTGACTTACGAATTCCCTCAAACACTACACGATCACCTCGTAAATCGTGACAAGATTGTAGAGTTCGCTGCTTCATTTCTTCAACCGAGTCAACGGTAGTGCTGTACTCTTCATTTTGAGATGGCCTCAGACAGAAAAATCCAATGAATACCGGTCAACTGATTTTGGAGGCCAAAGTGTACGTCCTGCTCGACCGATCTATCGTGGACCTTAGTGGCGCGTTAGATTCTGGCATCAGAAAATGTGCCGGTGACCCACTACGTATGTACCACATTCTACACACGTGGACCACGGGCGAAATTTGGTGCTAAATAGAGGGGAAATGTTCAAATGTGTGTGAGTTCCTAAGGGACCAAACTGCTGAGGTCATCGGTCCCTGGACTTGCACACTACTTAAACTAACTTATGCTAAGAACACCACACACACACACACACACACACACACACACACACACACACACACGCATGCCCGGGGGAGGACTCGAACCTCCGGCGGGAGGGGCTGCGCGAACTTAATTCAAAAAGATACATAGCAAATACATGTTTACTGAAGAGGAAAATATTTCGTACTGAAGTCAGAGGCAGCTCATAACCCCAAATTCACAATTATCTCGCAAACTGCTCGTTTGGGTAGCCCTACTTATTGGACTTTTTTGTATCCGTTTACCTGTGTCAGTTTTCCCTACTATGATATACCCAGGATACTTAATGTTCTGAGCACAAGTGAATAGGAAGGACAGCAGTTCAAATCCCCGCTCGGCCATCCAGATCAAGCTTTTCTGTGATTTCCCTAAATCGCTTAAAGCAAATGCTGGGATGATTGCTTTAAAGATAGCATGGCCGATCTCGTTCCCTATCCTTCCCTAACCCGAGCTTGTACTCGATCACTAATGGCCTCATTGTCGATGGAACATTAAACTCTTAGTTTTGCCTTTTTCTTACGAGCAGTGTTCCTGCTGCCATGCTCCTGCAGTGTGTGTCCCCGGTCATACTTGCAGCTGAAGTAGTCTCGTTTCATACATATTCGGGGATGTTATGTTAATGTCATAGCCTGTGTGATTGTTTCATTTCGCCTTACAACGACAGCTTTCCCCACAAACTTAGTTAAAGCCAGTAATCAGTGAATCGTACTTCAACGTCCTATCACAGATACACCTACACCCCTCCAGACGAGACAATGTATTTTCATACCTGTACTCGACCAGCACCGACACGTTTCACTCTTCATTGCTCGTTACGTAATACGAGGAGTAGCTCAAGGGAAGGCCTCACCTGCAAAAGAAGAAAAAAAATTGTGAATAGTTCAGTAACGTTTATAATGAATACAACGAATGTGTTGTTTTTACTGTTACAAGGCAAGTGAAACTTTACACCCAGTTACAGTACATATCGTCTTATCAAACTACATGCCTCATCATTAAAATTGCAAAATCACGAAGGCGATAAAATTGGCATAAAGGGTATTAGATTTGCAAATTATTAGTATTCCAGCGCAGGAGCACAAGCCAGGCAGGAGTGTCGTCATGTACATTCTGTTTATAATGAAAGGTTACACAGTGGGTTTCTCATTCTGAAATCGCATTTGGATGTTATTTGCGAGAAGATCGTGTTATGCCTCGTATAAGAAAGAGAAATATTTACCGATACGTTCCGAACTTCGATAGCGACAGGATCGTGGCCTGTGAAGACTATAGTCTACTGTTTCGTAATATTGTTGCTCACGTTGGTCGGGATGTCACGAGTGTTAATGAAACATGGAATCAATATGCTCAGGAGGGTCTATGCAGCGCCATGCAGGATCTCAGTCACCCCACGTGACTAGTGCCCAGGAGGACAGACACGTAGTACGCTACACAGTGCGGATTGGCATACCAACGCCACGTACACCTGAGTCCGGAAATGGACTTCTCTGCAGCAAGACAATATACAACCGCATGGAACACTAAGGGCTGCGAGCACGGCGACCATTGTAGCGGCTTCCACAGAGAGAAGCGCGCCGACAGTGGACTTGGAGCAGCATGGTTTGTCGTACTAACATCTGTCATCCAAATTCAGTTCTACACGATGTACAGTCGGGTTAGAGCCAATGTTGCTGCCAGATCTGGCAGCTCTGCGTACCAAATTTCGCATCCTGGGTACTCTCAAATCACCTACAAATAATGATGTATTTCCGCGTTCGATGTCTACATCAGCAGCAAAATGTGCCAGTGCCCCATCCTGCGCGTGCCACAGTCATTCTCCAATCACGGACCGTACGCGCAAAAAATGTATACCACCAGCTTCTCGTCCAGGCCTTGAATGCCCAAGGGTTGTCGACCGGCAGCTGCTTCATCCTCTGCCTTATGCTTCATGCTGATGTCGTATGAAGGGGCGTGTACTCAACACTCTGTCCTCCCATCCGTTTCGCCGGCTTTCAAGTCCGTGCAGCCGCTCCTTCTCACTCAAGTAGCTCCTCAGTTGGCATCACGAGGCTGAGTACACCCCGCACCAGTCCTCCCACCTGGGAAAAATCCTTGTCAGTTACCGGGAATCGAACCCGGAGCCTCCGCACAGCACCCACCTATACTGACCACTCAACTAAATTTCATTAATTGCTCTCTTCCCTGGTGTTGCATTGACCAGCAGTATATATTTTGTCAGGGTGAGACAACCAGTAAGATGTAAGAGTTTTGCCGAACGAATTTTAATTCACGCGAATACTGTGCTATAGCGTTGTCACACCACTTACTGCCATATTCATCACGCTTCTCCCAAAATTTGTTCTACCATTCAACAACACACGTGAAATGTGGCGATGCTTTTGGAGAAAAGTACTGGGTCATGTCCTCCTTGGTTACTGGGCCTGACAAGCAGTGATTGAAAAATCATCGGCAGTTCACGACCGGTATCGATAATAGGGACAATCAGCACGTCCCCATGACTGGGGCTTGGCGCAGATTTTTTTCCACGCGGCACCTATGTCTTGCTTTGGTTTCTGTTGTGTTTATATTTGCTTCGCAGTATCGTCTGTCTCAGTTCCTGTCTATACGGCTCTCTTCAAATACATAAACTGGAACGCTGTGTCGTTGTAGAAATACTTTGTTTTGGAAGGTTTACCTCCGGCACAAATTCATCAGTTGATTATGTTTTATAAACTATAAAACATCTGTTCCTTTATTTCGATCTGTTAAGAAAATGGACAACTGAATCCGAAATTGGGCGTAGCACTCTCGAAGATGATGCGCGTGAAAGACATTGGTAAACCACAATCGCAGATGAAAAACCAGACAAATTGAACAACATGGTAGTAGACGATCGAGAGAGTGCAATGATTTACATCAAAAATTAATCATGAAAAAGAGTTGTGCAAACAGATGCGGTATTGTTGAATACTCACAAAAAGCTAATGCTTCGCTTCAGTCTTTGGATCATTTAAGATTTTGTGAGCCGATTTGTTGCCTCGAGTCAGAAACGAAACTCCAATAAAGCAGTAGGTACAAGTCGTAGCTCTATTACAAAAAAGAAACAAAGGGGCCGCCGTCAATCGCATCTGTTAAAAGGGTTTGGGTTACGTGCAGAGATGTACAATGGCTTATTTTTATTGATTACTTTGAGTAAAGTTAAACAGTAATTTGTGAATACTTTTCAAGTCCTCTAGACGAACTGTGTTAGAAAAAGTGTGAAGAGACCCGGAGCAAAAAAGTCTCTCTCATTAGAACAGCCTCGCGGGATTAGCCGAGCGGTCTCGGGCGCTGCAGTCATGGACTGTGCGGCTGGTCCCGGCGGAGGTTCGAGTCCTCCCTCGGGCATGGGTGTGTATTTGTCCTTAGGATAATTTAGGTTAAGTACTGTGTAAGCTTAGGGACTGATGACCTTAGCAGTTAAGTCCCATAAGATTTCACACACATTACACATTAGAACACACATTTGCTCACTGTGTTGCTCTGTCAATAAGGGAAAGGAAGAAACTAAAGAAAATTGGGTTTAACATCCAGTCGACATTGAGGTCATCAGAGACGGAGTACAAGTTCGGGTTGTCAAGGATAGGGAAGGAAATCGGCCGAGCCCTTTCAAAGGAACCATCTCAGCATTTGCCTTGAGCAGTTTAGGGAAATCACAGAAAACCTAAATCTGGATGATCCTCCCGAATGCGAGTACAGTGTGCTAACCACTGCGTCACTTCTTTCCGTTTCAGCAGGAAAACTGAGATAATTGAAGTACATATTGTTGGAAGATCTACCCTATTTACCAGATGTGGCACCAGATGACTTCCATCTTACTCAACGTCTAAATGAAATTTGTGTCTAGAAAACGCATGCGTATGTGGGTGTTCTGCCAATCTTCCATAGTAGTATTTTGGGTATGGAATCCACCAACTGGAAAAGGTTGGACAGAATAAATTAACCTAAAACGGAGCTACATCGAAAAATAAATGCTTTTATAACTAAGAAAACAGTCTTTCATCTTGTCCTCACACAAGAACCTATGCATTAGAATATGACTACGAAATTCTCTTTATTTAACTTCGTCAGTCATCGCCAAAATTTGATAAAATATTTAAAAATTTAGTACCGCAATGTTTTCGAATAAAGTGTCTATTACATCAGTCATCAATATTCATAAACAGAATTCCGATCCATTTAATTGCTATCTTACTAATCTTTGACGCATCTAAAGTACCATTTTAAAGCTAGTAGTGTTCATACAAATGCACGATATGTCTTTGCGTCCGGACAAAGATTTATAGCCTGCTCTAAAATAAGCGTTTGCCGACACACTATTATTGATTTTGCACCTATGCTTCGAGAGGCAGCAGAGCCGCGCGCAGACAGTGAAGAACACGACACATAAATTGCAGGACACATTTCTTCGACTGGAGTTTAGAAACGCTGTGGGGAGTCGTTCGTCTTCGTTGAAACGTCGCTGTTTGTTTATGGCGGTGCGCGTATTTAAATTTCCCTTAGTCTTTGACAGTGTATGTACGAGCACACGCATAAAAACGTCAGTGCATCGTAGAAGGTGAGTTACGCGGACGTGACAGAAACTGCGTAGGCCTCTCTGTTTCACGGCAACGCCCAGAGCACCAGACAAAGAACAGGCTGCCGATCGCATGAACAGCTATTGATAACGATACCACGGTTTGATAAGCATACAGGCAGTTTTTCCCCCTGGCAGCCTCTTAGGAGTGTCAGACCTTACAAACCGAAGATACCTGTTGCAATCTTGTGACAGTAGGATTTAGATAATAAATATTTACATAGTGCAGTAATATACTTGGTCCACTGCTTAAGCACCACATAATCTTATCGTATTGGCGTCATTGCACAACTGAAACAGATGATTTGATGAACTCACTTCTGACTGTAGCAAATGTTTGGTACCTCGATTCCTTCAAGGCTACAGAAGTCTCTTGTTACTAACAAGTATTCAGCTTCAGTAAGGGTCCCACACACACACACACACACACACACACACACACACACACACACACCTCTTTATGTTTTCTGTTCATCTCGAGGAACTTTGCAATCTAATAACAAGAGAAGCGTTTAAAGTCGTATTTGTGGCCTGTGTTGTGACGTAGAAGCGTTTAAAGACGTATTTTTAGCTAGTGATTGTTTTAGCAGCACAAAAGGCAGAAGCACCATATTAAGCCCTTTGCATGACGTCCAGAAAACACAACGAAGTAAAGCACGTCCTGTTACACATTAAACAATGTGTTTCCTCTAGTTCTCCGCGTTTTAGACGAATGTATTGTGTATGTAGGTTGTCCCAGAACCGAGCGAGGTGGCGCAGTGGTTAGCACACTGGACTCGCATTCGGGAGGACGACGGTTCAATCCCGTCTCCAACCATCCTGATTTGGGTTTTCCGTGATTTCCCTAAATCGTTTCAGGCAAATGCCGGGATGGTTCCTTTGAAAGGGCACGGCCGATTTCCTTCCCAATCCTTCCCTAACCCGAGCTTGGGCTCCGTCTCTAATGACCTCGTTGTCGACGGGACGTTAAACACTAACCACCTACCTACCTTGTCCCAGAAATGTTGTGACAGACGTCGAGGGGTTGTAGAGGGTTTCTCCAGGAACAAATCGATAATTGGAATATTGTCCAGAAACATTATCCAACGACTCTACAGAGCATCGAAGTTATAGGCGCCGGCGACTACCAGCGGCCCACCCCTTCGGCAGGAAACTTGGCTTTGTAAGCCGGTGGATCGTAGACGGAACATCTCGCAATGTTGTGTACTATTCAGTGATGGAGAAGGTGAACCTAGCTGTTGCGTAGAAAGGTCTTGTGTCTAATAAATGCGATGTTCTATTGTCTTGGTGGATGACGGTTTCGGACACGAGTTCCCATGTGCAGTTTATCTTTCTCCTGTACACCGAACAAATTGGAGATTTTAGAGGGTTCCAAAAGAGAAATAAACCGCAGGTGGAAACTGGTGTCCGACACCGTCATGTAGTGGGACAGCAGAGCATCGCATTCATAGGAGACTAGGTTTTTCTACGCAGCAGCTAGCTCCATCTTCTCCACTGGCGATCGTGGCAATCACTCGCGATTACTGAGTAACAGTATTGCAAGACGGCACGCCTAAGGTCCGTCAGCGTACAAAGTCACGTTCGGTGCCGAAGAGGTGATCTTGTGGCAGATGCCGGCGCCAGTAACATCGACGCTCTATAACTTCGTTAGATGACGTTTCTGTACTCGGGTTCGTATCCACGATTTGTTCCTGAAGATACTCTCTACAACCTCTGGAAGTTGTCGCAGTATTTCTGGGATACACTGTATAAACACACCAGACAAAAAAAAAAGTCCACTTCAGAAGACACCATGAAATACCGTTGTAACATCGCTTCTAGCCTTGTTAATAACCGCAGACAGATGATAAACAGAGTCCACAAGTTTCTTCAGGTATTTCATGTCCAGCTGAAGCCATTCAAGGATTAGACCCCGTAGAGCTACCGAACTGTGCGTTATTGCCAACAGACCCAGACATTTTCTTGGAATTGAGATTGCACGATTTAGTGGGCCAGTCGAAATGTGCATGCGTGCAGCCCTGTGAGGACGACTGTTGCCATATTGGAAGAGGAAAGTTTACACAGCGTAGTCATCACGAAGACGTAGAAGAAAAGCAAACACTTCGTCATCGAAAATGTTATAGTGAAGTCGTGGTCCATGTTCACGATAACCTAAATATGTGGGCCTAATTCATAATACGAAAACCATAATCAAAGCATCACAGAATCACCTCCAGTCTAAACTACCCACCACACACCTGAGTTGAACGCCTCAGCGGACCGTCTGTGCACTCAACGCCTTGCATCACTTGAAAAGAGGCAAAATGCCGACTTGTCGGTCCACAGTACACGCCTCCACTGTAGTTTGTGTTATTTGGCCCACTGTACATGTGCAGCTTTATATGGTGCAACTGCGGTTAATAGCCTTCTGCGAGTTCCCTACTGCAAAAGTTAACTGCGTGAAGTTCTTTTATCAATATTTGTGCGCAAAATGGTTGAAATTGATCTTCACCACTCCCGTTGCGGTCATGGGCACATCCAAACACGACGGCTCCTTTCTGCTATTCCGTCACGTCTCAACGTCGACCCACCGTAACTGCGGTGACACCGAACAATGGACGGTCACATCCCCACCCACTGAGTGAAGTGATGCAGTAGTTAGGAAGAAGAAGAAGAAGACAATTGGCCATTTACTTTTGGAAGGAACCATATCAATATTCGCATTTAGCGATTACAGAAACTACAGAAAATGTAAATCAGGATGGCCACGACCTCTTCCGCGCCACATAGTTAGGTAGATACTAGCGAGCATACAAAAATAATCTGCACTAGCTTTCATTAGTCATCTGCGCATCATTAAAAATACCTTGCACACTAATAAGAAGAAAGAGAAGGAGAAGGAGGTGGAAGAATAGTCGGACCATCTTCAGTACCTATATCAGTAAACGGGTAACCGTGCACTGTACACAATCCCATTAGCAAGTTGACTACCTAACGGCTTCCAGGGTCAAATTTTGAAAAATTTAAAAATTTAAAGCGTTGTCATAATCTACTCATTAAGAAGTATAATCTTGCTGATACAGTTTAAGACAGGTCTCACCGTTAGGAACTGTCTTTATGTCTTGAGGCAGTGTAAGTCACGACGCGCAAATTACCCACATTATATGGGGTGCCGCAGAGGGAAGGATCAATATTCGGGAATATGACGGGAACGGTGATTGGAAGGAAAAATTCTAGCAAACATGGTGTCTTAAATCCAAACCTCAAGAGCCATGAGGACTTCACCTTCCATACTGTGAGACAAACCTCTTCTATGGCAACCTCTTTGCTTCCCATATTTTGGGACGATGTGGTGTGGACCAAAAGTAGAAAAAAATGTGTGGTAAACATGGGCTCTAAATTGTATACATTAAGAGCTATGAGTACTTGCTCAGAAGAAGAGGTGTTTCACAGTAGCGAAGATGAACAAGTGCTCATAGCTCTTAATGTATGTACTGTAGAGCCCATGTTTACTGAACTTTTTTTTTCTTTCTTTGACCGATACTACCACCTCTCAAAATACAGAAAGTAAAGAGCTTGCAGTAGAAGTGATTTCTTTTACAGTATCTAAGATCAAAAGTGATCATAACTCTTAAGGTATGTATTTTAGAGCCCGAGTCTTCTTGCTTCGGATGATAATTCCTGAATATTGACCATTCCTCTCTGGACATCCCACATTTGAGAATGAGTCGTGACTTACCCTGAACTTCCACATAATTTCAAACTTTAGGAAACTTTTTCTCGCTGACGACCCCAGAAAACGATGAAAGGAAAAACGTTTATCGCTTACTACATTTTCGCTGTTCCGCATCAGACATTATGTTTTAATTTATCACTTCTGTACGACTAACCCTATTCGCAACACACTTTGCAGGCAGTATCCAAGTACACTACTAAATGTACGTGCATGTTACATCATCGCACGACACGCAGTTCAGGCGATACGACGTCTTAACATTGGGACGCTTGAAAGACTGGCTTTTTCTTGAAGCCGAGCGCGAATAACCCAGACTATACTCATCCAGGGATAACACTTAACAACTTTCTTCAAATTATAAACATAATTTCAAACCTTTTCTCGTTTACATGTTTAAAGTAAAATATTTAACACATTAACTCATTTGTAAAGTACTCAGACGTTTGAAGCTGCTGTGTACTTGGGAGCTCGATTCTTTGAAGAATAGGGGCAGGGATTGCTGGTTTCAGTATACTGCATTAACACGCATGAAAACGGATCCGTTTCGAGTTCGAACCAATAAGTAAATAGGCAGGTAACGTCTGTGATACGACGGTGCGGCACAGAATCCGAAAATACTTTCGGTGAATTATACAGGGTAAACCTGAACTCCACTGACAAAATTTTGGAGGTTAGTCAGCGATATATTCTGAGAATTTTAGTACTAGGAAGTCTTGGTATCTGGTGGCTCGTTACAGAGTAACAACGTAATTATGATTTATTTAGTTTGTTGCTCCATTTATCCTTGTATCTGTGCAAATATCTTTAAAACAATGAAAAAATAGCAATATGCAATCACCAAAACGTACTACACAAAACACAGAGGAATGAAAAATCCCTCAGACAGATGCAAAAATATTGCGATGTAGCTGCCATCGCTGCGGAAACAGCTCACTGTCGAGTCACTGAGCCGCTACTCCACTGCATTCAGTGACCCCCATACGTGAGGTTCATGTCGGCCAGCTCTTCATCAGTAAACCTATCCAATCACTGTGGATCATAGCTGACACACAACTAACACTGACGGAAAACAAACCCAAGGCAAAATCGAGCAATACTGAATGCAAGCTTGAGGTCGAAGCGGCCATTACTGCTGTCAACAGCAGTTTCCGTGAGTGAATGGAACAAGTTTCTTCCGCAACAAGACACGCAGCGCATAACCTCGACATTTGCACTACTGTGCAGATATTTTCTGTGAAATACAGTGGGGTAAGAAATGAAAATAAATGCAATTATTTTGTAACGAACCACCGTAGTCTGTGCGTTCATTATACCAACATACTCATAATATATTTCAACAACCTTTGAAATTTTGTCGTTGGATGTCTCGTTTACACTGTAGAACACAAGGAAATGTCGGTACTGTAGCTGCTTTACGTTCTTTCCAATTTATTTTGCGATCTCTGAATTCGATGATCTGTGGCTAAAAGTTCATTCCTTTTAAATACAGAAATGTGCCGTCCCTAAAATAGTATCATACAGCCGAGAACATCGTAGCTGTGATCAGCGTATTGCTGCAAAATATGAGAGTTTTTATACGGAGCTATAACACTCTTACCAAAGATTTTACGGGTAGCTGACTGTGTGAAAGATCAGTAGGGAAGAAGGTTTGACATAATACAAGAAAAAACACTTCATTTCAAGAATATGCAGTAACAACGCAGACACGATTTTAGAGAGATTACGCCGACAGCGACATTCTTGTTCAAAAAACTTACGGAGATGCAGCCGGGTGACGTCACAGACAACAGTCAGTATCTCGACAGAAGCACACACTGCCATTTTGAACACAAAACTGCAGCAAGTAAGTGCTGTTCAAGGGAATTTTTGCCTAATATATGGAGCATTTCGAACAGGATTAGTCGTATTTTGTGGAATTCTGATGTGAAGTGTGTTTCTCGACCACTATCTAAGATCAGGGTAATTTAAGGTTGCGTAAAGTTGGACGTCTACCGTATTCCTTGTAGCCGTGGCATGACATATTGGTTAGACTATCAGGATTGTGGAAGGCCGGTGTACTGAGCATATGCAGCACACACGCTTACAGCAGGCGAGCAAATCCGCCATTGCAAAACAGTCTCTTGGCATCTGTCATCCTGGAATATAACAACACGGAAATTCTGGTATGCACTTCCAGCAACTGGGATAGTGCTATTAAGGTAGCTATTGAAATTAAACTAGCAAGTAACCTTATAAATAGACATTCTGCATGGAATCCTTGTCAAAAACAGAGGGCCAGAGTTAATACTACCTCACTCGTTGATTATTAATTTCACTGTGTCACTACGTCTCGCGGATGACGAAGTTTGTTGTCTTCTCGAAGTAGGATGACTTCTACCACTTGTGGGGGCTGTCGTGTTGGGTAACCTCTCGTCTGGTGCCAGTTTATCAATAGCAAAAGATATTCATTTCTCCAGCGACTCCAATAGTCTTCCCAAGTCGAAACTCCCTTTCAATATCTGTTTTAGTCGATTGTTGATGGCCAGCTGGAATGGTGATTAGCGTGGCGGTGTCACTGCCAAGCCACTTCCTCCATCTTGTGTGTTAGATCTCGAGTCGACAGCGGCTTCCGTTCCCGCTGAGGTGGTATTCAAGCCTTCCGCGTCCATCTGCGAAAGTCGCAGTACGCTCCCCATACGTCATTTAATGGACCATGAAAGGCATAATCCCCCTAAACAATAAGGCATTCAAGCGCGCTGCAGAACATAATCGCTTGCGCCCAGCGGGCGGCGTCAAGTTATGCGCTTGCAGCAGCCAAGGCGAGCTGCTGCGTTGTCAGGAGTTTGCGTCCTCGCATGCCGCATTTCTTTCGAAAGTTCCCTTGACATTTCGTTACACGACTTTCGTCAGTGCTATATGGGCGACAACACTTCCGCAAGTGCGGACGTGTCAAGTCATACGTCGCATACCGAAAACAGAGAAGCTAAACCAGCGTGAATTGTAATAAATGAGACGGCTTATACTGTCGGGTTTAATTCACATTTCTCTACTTTCTCCTTCAAAATTATTTTATATTAAATTTAAGTTTCACGTGTGGGTTTTTGTTACTGATAGGTATTTTTGAGCCCAGGAATGTACTGTGGCTAAAAATGTTATGTTACATTAAGTATACAGTTATAACAAGCTGTCTCCAGTTACTCGGTATACTATTATTTTCGCTTCCTTTTGTATTACGTTCTTCAGATATAAGTGGAACGAAGCAATATATTTTTTTTACTCTTGTAGAAACGTATGTTCTCGGAATTTCAATAGTAAACCACACTTTGATGCGCAACGCATCTCTTGTAGCGACTTCCACAGGAACTGGACGAACATCTGCGTGAAGCTGTCACACTTTCTAAATGCATCGGAGACGAAACGTGCTACTCTTCTTCGGGTCTTCTCTGTTTCCTCTATCGATCCATCTAGTAGGGTCGTAGATCGAGGAGCAATATTCAAGTTTCGTTGGAACGAGGATTTTGTTATTATATATATTCGCACTTGGGTAGATATTTTCTTTGTTTCTTTTTTTCAAACACCCATTTATGTTGCACCCATTACTTTTTTCATGATTCGTCTTTCAAATACCGCTAGTTTATTCAACAAGTTATTCATTGTTCACCACTCGTATGCCTATAAACATTCCGGTCTTACCTCAATGCTACAGCTTATTCAGGTCTTACCACAGTACTATAGCTTTTTAGTTTTGCATTTCAGTTAAACTGTGTGCTCTCTCCTATTAATATTTAGGTCTGTTGCAGATCTTTCTGATCTATTCTGTTGTATGATTTCTTAAAGATACTTAAATTTACTAACCCTTTATATTTTTACCTGTTTTTGTTCCTGTATATTTTGATGCATTTTTTATGTATATTATGAATTTAGTGTTGCAGCTGAAATTCTGAGACCTGCTTAGTCTGTTACTTTTTCTAAAAGATATATTTGAGTAAATGCTTCTTTGCTGATAGAATTGTGAAGCTATGTGCATGTGCTAGACAACCCACGTTTTTAATTCAGTCCCTGTTTCTTTCCAGAGTTATTGTCTCATCCGGCTCAGTACCCAGTACGTATCTATTCAAATCTATTAGCCCATCTCCTGCTTTCCCCACTCTCATTCCATCTCCTCCTTCCTCCCTCTCTGTCCATCCCCTCCACTTCCTCCACCTGGCACTGCCTGTCCATCTGTCCTGCCGCTCTCTCTGTCCATCTCCTCATGCCCCTCCCTCTGTACATTTCCTCATCCCCCTTCGTTTTCAACCTTTCCCGGTCCATCTCCTCCTCCTCCTCCTCCTCCTCCTTCCCACTTTTCATTTATATTCCCTCTTCTCTCTGTCCATCTTCTTCTTCTTCTTCTTCTTCTTCTTCTTCTTTTCTCGGTCCAGCTACTCCTCTTCCTTTTCTCTGTCCATCTCCTCCTCTGCCTTTCTCTGCTCATCTCTTCCTCCCATCTCTGTTCACTTCTCCTCTTTCCTTTCTCTGCCCATCTCTCCTTCACTCCCCCCTCTCTGTCCATCTCGTCTTCCCATCTTGTTTCCCCAAGTTAACAGCACCATCCCAATAGGAAGTTGTTGGTTCTTACCCCCCACAGTATTTCTTTCCAGATAGTAAGTGATATATAAACTGAGGTTGGTTTAAATCAATGCAGGAGTGTAGGAGGAGTTATTTGGATCGAAATTCGCCCTGGACTTTTGGTTTCACGCAGCTCAATGTTTACGACGCCATTTCTTGTAAACTATGTGTCGTAGAACAATATATTTTTGTATATGCATTCAGCGGCATATGTGGGTACTGTCTACAAAAATACAGAATCAGCAATAAAGAAGTACAAACTAAAATCTCATGCATGATGCGGCAGGTCTTCACGCATCTCAGTGTTTATTATGTCATACATCATGAACTACGTGCTCTACAATGGTAAAATTTTGCAGGTACATTCAGTGGTATATGTAAATTCTGTCTGCAAAATGTGTCACGGATGCAGATAGTAGTAAAGAACTAATAAATTAAAACGGCATGCTTGATGCGGCAGTTTTACTGCACGAACGGGGAAAATGTAGTAAACGATAAACTTTCTTCCTTTCCTCATTTTTAGGGGATTGTCAGAGAGAAAAAGTTTCGCAGAGGTTTGAATTTGTGTGTAAAGTTTGTTGCAAGTGACTAAGTGTTTTTATTCTCAAATTCTGGATTAAAATGTTTGGATATTTGCGCGTCGCGAGCTACGCTACTTTTTCAGCGCCACACCCATTCCTTTGACAGGTAGGTGGTTCTTACCCCCCCTCCCAGCAATTGTTTCCAGACAGGTGATAAATAGATCACGTTTGGTTTAAATCGTTCCAGTGGTTTAGGAGGAGATGTGGAACATACGTACATACACACACACATATATGAGTGTTGTGGTCTTCAGTGCGAAGATTGGCTTGACCCAGCTCTCCATGCTACTCTATCCTGTGCAGGCGTCTTCATCTTCGAGTAACTACTGCATCCTACATACTTCTCAATCTGCTTACTGTATTCACCTCTTGCTCTCACTCTACAAATTTTATCCCCCCCCCCCCTCTCCCCACACACACACATCCCTCCAGTACTAAAGTGGTGACCCCGTGACGTCTCAGAGCGTGCCCTATCAATCATTCCCTCCTTTTAGTCAGGTTGTGCCACAAATTTCTTTTCTGCTCTATTCTATTCAGTGCTTCCTCCTTAGTTACGTCATCTACTCACCTACTCTTCAGCATTCTTCTGTAGCACCGCATTTCAAAAGTTTCTATTCTCCTATTGTCTAAACTGTTTATCGTCTATATTCCACTTGGCTACACTCCGTATAAATACTTTCAGAACACACTTGCTAACACTTAAATGTATATTCGATGTTAAAATTGCCGGCGGCGGTGGCCGACCGGTTCTAGGCGCTTCAGTCCGGAACCGCGCGACTGCTACGGTCGCAGGTTCGAATCCTGCCTCGGACATGGATGTGTGTGATGTCCTTAGGTTAGTTAGGTTTAAGTAGTTGTAAGTTCTAGGGGACTGATGACCTCAGATGTTAAGTCCCACAGTGCTCAGAATCATTTGTACCATTTTTTTGATGTTAAAATTCCTCTTCTTCAGGAACGCTTTCCTTGCCATTACCACTCTATATTCTTATATCCTCTCTACTTCAGCCATCATTAGTTATTTTGCTGCCCAGATAGCAAAACTCATCTACTACTTTAAGTGTCTCGTTTCTTAATTAAATTCCCTCTGTATCACCCGATATCCTCTTTTCAAGAGGCTGTCCATTCCGTTCAGCTGCCCTTCCAAGTCCTCTGCTGTCCCTGACAGAATTACAGTGTCATCAGCAAACCTCAAAGTTTTTATTTCTTGTGCCTGAACTTTAATTCCTACTCCAAATTTTCTTTTTTTTTCCATTATTGCTTGTTAAATGTACAGAATGAATTCAACATATATACGTGCATCCATTTTTATAATATTTATGGATTTTGTGGTTCTCTATCCTACGAAATACGTCTTTTTCCTAGAGAATTGGAATTAGTTTCAGTTACATTTATATCTACGTAGGTCACCCACTGTAATGATTTACATAAACCGACACGCATGGCCGAGATAGGACTAGAAAGATTACCTGAGACCGGGCGGCAGGCACGTTTTTGCTGAGCTCAATAACTCGAGCTGAGCCAGTAGGATACGACATGTACTAGGAGACGTTTCGAATCGTAGCCGGTTAGCGTGTCGGCGCCGCTGTGGCACGTGGAACGCGGAGGGCCACATCCGGCCTTACGTAAGGGCGGCCCTTAATGTCCGCCCGCTGCCAGCATTAGTAAAGAATGCGCTTTACGGCTGGCGCCGCTCCGCTCCGCTATATATATTAACGGCAGCGGCTATTAGCGGCCGAACCGTACGCCGGGCCTGTAATTCTATCTGCGCCGGCTAAAGATAGCCGCAGCGAGCTTCCCGCGGCGTGCGGTGCGCATGCGGGTCACATCCCCACTGATTGCACCGCGCCCAGCGAATGACGTGGAACGGGGGGGGGGGGGGGGGGCACCTCTTCTCCTGCGCCAGGTCTCGCCGCTGTCGCGCGTCTCTCGGATTATCTCGAGCGTAATTTGCGAATTTGTTTCCATTGACATTCGATTTGTCGATTTGCGAAAAAAATCCAGAATATGGAGTATTGTTACGCAGCAAATGTTTCATTGTGTCATGTAATGGAAATGTCAAGTCGAAGCGCTTGGTGGTCACTTTTTTTTATTAGCATTACGCTACTGATGCGAGGTATGACGTTGTTTGGCGTTTTAGAAAGAGCTCTCGTACGAGAGATTCTGTTCTTTGTTCACTCTGGTACGATGCGAAGCAACAGTAAGCTACGTAGCGACAGGGAGTGTTTTGTCTGCATTCCTTTTCATGCCTTGTTTTGTAACTAATCGCAATAAAGACTCACTCTGGATATAAGACGATGTACTATTGTAGAAGTTACGAAGTTATGGAATTAATGGATACACATTCTAGTGGTGTCAACTTCATTCGAACAGCTGGATATAAGATTGCTTTACTCTTCTCACATAATAGGAAATTAGGTAGAGTCCGATAGGCCGGTCCCTTATGTTGACCCATCTGCACGGCACTTTATTCTCTTTCTGCAACGTTGCACTTGGTTAAATAAATCGTAAAGTTTTCAGTTGTTATCACATTTTATTTGAAACATTACTGTGGCTCAGTCATTAAATGGTAATGAAAGAAAAGATAAAGCAGACGTTTCTTGCAAGTAAGGAAAATGGATATATGTCCTAATCTCCTGTCCCATCCTGCTTCCCCTCTCTTTGTATATCTCCTCCTCCTTCCGCCTTTCTCTGTTCATCACATCCTCCCCCCCTCACTGTCCATCTTGCCTTCCCCCCTCTCTCTCCATCTCCTCCTGCCACTCTCTCTCTCTCTCTCTCTCTCCCTCTCTCTTTCCATCACTTCCTCCCCACTTTCTTCATCTTCTTCTCCCTCTTCTCTCTCGGTTTCCTCCTGCCCCCTCACTGTCCATCAGCGCCTCCTCTTTCTATTCCATTTTCTCTTTCCCCTCCGTCTCCATCTCCTCCTGACCGCTCTCTCTGTCCATCTCATCTTTTTTTCATTTCCTCCCACCCCTCTGCCCAGTCCTCTTCCCCCTCTCGCTGATCTCGAACCTTGTTCATTGCTACTTCAAATTCAAACTGCTTAGTAATATTCAAATCATAATCCGATAAGCTATAAATACAACTTTCCTGTTTGCTATATATACGTAACCTAAGTCCGTCCGAATATTCATTAGAATAGTGTCTAAAAATCTGAAGTAAAGCGCTCAGGAAATCTTCGAGATTTTCTTCAATAACGTTTCATCTTTATGTATTATACGTGTATTTATCTAGTATAAGTATTTGAAAACTGGTATATAAAAACACGCGCGTATTCGAATGCGCAAGTCTCAAACCTACCACCATGGCCTTATGAAAAGAGGCCATATCAAACAAATGGTTGTGGTCCACTAGGCGGATAAGTACTTTGAATCTGACGGTCTCCTCACTATTTTCAGAGGGGTAAGCTATGTGCCAAACAGCATTTCGTCTCCAATGTTGCCACCTCGCATCAAAATTTCACCAACCCAGCACTTCATATACGCCTAAAGCGAACGGTTGCCATGGTAATTTGACTTATAGGACGTTTGAATAACGCTAAGAAGATTTTGACTAAATTTTATTTCTTAAGATACTAAGGTGGTTTCCAAATAAAATTCCTGGAACTGCTCTCAAAAATGTTTTCTATATATGTTTCTATGTTTTCATATATCTTTTTTCTTTTCTTTCTTCCTTTTCTCAACAACTGCCAGACATAATTTGATATGAGTTTATTCATAAGAGCAGAAGCAATTTAAGCAATCTTCTTTTGAACATAGCAGCTCTAACTCTGTTAAAATTCATGTCTGCAAAAGAATATTTGTATCGAAATTTCCGCCCAATGTAAGATGAAATTATTCATTTAGTTTACAACAACAACATCCGTGAGCATAAAAAATATCTAATAGAGCAACTCCTCTTCCCCCAGAGCGAAGAGTATCTTCAAACGAACATTTAAAATTAACGTTTTACTTTATAATTGAAATTAGCATAGTAATGCTGACACAACGTTGGCCATTTCATTACGTTACACTTTCCCGCGGGATCAATGGAATGCGACATACGGCGCATATACCAAATTGTAGTCGATCTGACTACTGCTATTTCACTGTGGGCGGGGGAGGGGTGGCGAGAACAGCGACAAGTAGAATTCCAAACGTGCGCTGGGGCCTGAAAGAAGGAGGCGGCGGTGAATCAGCCGCCACACTTCCGGAGCCGCGCCAGGAAGCCTCCAGCAGAGGACATTTCCGACGACTGCTGCCTTCTCTGAATTTCTCAGCCAACAGCGTTCTTATCCAGCACTGCCGAACGACGTCTACGCGGTTTCATTTTTGGAACGAATGTCACCTTAAAACGGCTTTAACAAGCACAGCAGCAACTTGTTCTTTTATCGTTTTCAATTTATATGTGAAAACAAGATTTTGTATATTTGGACGGACTTTACTTATATATACATACAATGCAGTATCTCGAGATCTTACTCTAGGGGACTAAGACCGTGCACGAAATGTTATATATTTAATATACTAAAAATGGATATCTTTTATTTAAGTACTTCCCTGCGTTCTGAACGCGCTATATCAAGCATAGCCGTAATTATTTATACACAGAGAATTTGAGTAAGATTCATCCCATTTCACGAAATTGTACACGAATAAAGAAATAAACTTGATGTAAATTTCAATTCACACATAGCACTACAAAGTTTTCATTTTCATGAGAACCATCCGGTTTTACAGGGCTATATAGTTTACATGCATCTGCAAATAACGGCGGGGTACTTTTTACAATTACGTGCAGAATCAAAGTTTCCGTTTATCTTTCTCAAGTTTTCAATATGCACATCGCCGGACGCACGACAAATATCTAGACGATATCTTTTGCGAGCATGTCTTGGGTCACAAGAACTGCTGTTAGCGTGCGACATCGACGTTCACCTAAGGCTGGCACATGGATTGTTATAACAAAAAAGTACGAAAAGTCATGTGCTGTGAAATCAGGTGACCTTGGAATTTGTTAGGCTTACCATATGTTCTGCTGTAGCCCGGACACTCATGGACGTGCAGTAATGTCTGGGGTTGCAAAAATGTCGATGGCTCAATTATATGGCTGACGAGAATTCTTTTTAATGTTTCACATCGCGCTTTTAAACATTTTCTTATGGACGTGCTTCTCTCAGCCGACCTTGGAACACGTGCTGACTTAGTGGAGAGGCGTGGTTTTTCTCTTCGTCGTTTGGCAACACAATGGGGGCAATGTGTTTATATTGTTCTCGTGTGTGAAGTATCTCGTCTACACTTTTTTGATTACTTTATATCTAGTTGATTTTGTCTCACCGATTAGCAATAGGCAAAAGAAAATGTATATCTGATGTTAACCTGGAAAAGCTATTCAGTTTCTTTTCATTAATCAAACTTTTAGTCTCTCCTTGTAGTAACTGCTGTTTCGCTTCCGTACAAAGGTACACTCCAGTACCTTCAGAAAATACTCGCTGACACTCAAATTGATATTCGTGTTTGGCGCAAGCCCTTTACCGGGCTACTGGCCTGACTTTAGGCAGAATACACACTTTCTTCACCGCGGCACAAGGAGGGAGAGGGTTGCTAGCCCAACACCACAGCCACCTTTTATCCCACGGATAGAGCCCTGGTATTCATTTAAGAGCAGACTGAATGGACCTGGGGGCATCCCTATGTGGGATTTGTAAGGGACTCCTTATTTGCAGATAAGAGCGCATTTTACTTTATTTCCAGTTTTGCTATTTCACATACGTGAAGTGAATGTATCAGTGCTACAGTACGTACGGAGTAAGTAGCGAGCGGCAGGTTCCCACGTTGTCTAGCAGAGGCGTTTGGCCATCCGCCGTTTTCAGAGCCAGTGGGATGCGCTGCCGATGCAGAAATCGCTCGTCACGTCAGCAAAGACATACGTAGGGAAAGTACAATTATTCTGGCGCGAATCAAGTAATTGTTAGTAATAAATATTTGCTAACAAAAGTTGTCTTTTGCCACTCAGGCGTTAGGACGCGTCTACGGGTCATAAATACCATCTTTCAGTAATTTTACAGTGTCAGAAAATGTTGATATTAATAAATAAATGAATAACTTTGGTACCACCGAAAATGTACGATCTTAAACAAACTACACCGATTGTACGCTCAAGCTACAAACTGTGCGCCATAGTCGGCAGTCGTCGATAGGATGCCTTTCGATCTAGTCCTGCGGTAGACCATGCTCTCTTACCGTTAATAGTTAGCTTATAATCAGTGTGAACATGTTCATTTTACGATGTTTCTTAAATAAGCGCACCATAATGGCATCCCATATAAAAATTATTTGCATAAAGAAAAACTTCTTCCCACTTTATTACGTAAGCGTAGATAGTAACGTACTTTCAGAGTCCGACGGCGCTGCTACGAATGTGCATGTGGACATAAAACTACGAGAGCATCTCCGTATAACAGGTAGGAAGAATTCCTACACGGCGGCTCATTAAATCAGTGTAAGGACGGACTGGCTTAATTATCGCAAAACTCTGGTGGGAATACGTGGCCAGTTATACTGTACGCCTGTTGTACCACCATCTACGGACTCGCCGGCTAAACTCAGACGTTTCTGGAGGTTTAGTACGAGTGCGGGTTCTTGCGGATTGAACCCGGGACTGCAGAGCCGGAGTCTAGTGCTCTGCCCACCAGACCACCATATTAGATGTTAAGAAATTCCTCTTTTTCAGAAATACTTTTTTGCTATAGTCACTCTGCAATTTGTATCCTCTCTTCTTCGGCCATCGTCATTTATTTTTCTGTCCAAATAGCAAACCTCATCTACTACCAGTGTCTAATTTCCAAATTTAATGCCCTTCGCTTCGCTTGATCTAATTCTCCATTACCCTCGTTTTAATTTTGTTGGTGTTCATCGTACAATCTCCGTCAAGGCACTGACCACTCCATTCAGTTGCTCTTTCAAGTCCTTTGCCGCCTGACAGACATTTTCCTCTCGCTCAGTACGCAGTGCACTCTGGGATGGACTGTATGGTGGCTAGCGGCTTAGCACCGCTGGTGGATTAACCGGTCGGCTGTCGGAATGGTGCCGAAGAACTCCCAACTGTGCGACTCTTTTAGAAGTTTTTTACATCTAACTTCCTTGATATTTCAAGTGGAAGGCTGGGAATTTTTCGCAACTTAGCTACACGTCTCTTCTTTTGAATTGCTTATTTTTTTTAAAAAAATCTATCTCATGTAGCAGGGATGCGGAAATTCTCTTGTATGTCACATTGTTGGGAGCTCAAGTTGCCCAGTTACGTGACACTTCTCATTTTACGCAGGAAAACTCAACTATAGTGGATGTGCTACATTATTGTAGTACCTTTCTTGGAATCTACACATTCTAATTACTTGTCAATTCTAACCCACTACACTTCAAAAAAATAAAGTTTTGGAGAGAAATTCTCATAGTCAGCTTCCCACGTCTTCTTTAAAAACATGTCAATCCACTTTTTTCAGGGCAGATCATCCTTGAATTCAGGAACAGTGCGATCAACTCGTGTCAAATAATTCTTCAGAGTTAGACGCAAATCGAGTTTATTGACTGGAAAACCATAGGTGGCAAGAGCAATTATACGGGCACAAATTACATTCTCTTCCTGCTCTGATAGTACTGCTTGTCTACCAGCGATTTTCACCCCATATAAATGACATTTCGGTATATTCCATATCTTTTACTGGCCTGAAGAGCTGCGATCCAGTTATTCTTCACGCCATCCACGATCTTTCGTAGTATTTCCGTGAATAATTTTTATATGGCCAGCTGTCCACCTTTCATCTATTCGTTACGACACTAGAAGCCATTTCTATAACAATGAAAACGAAAACACTTTACCTAAATGTCATATGATCCGAAAAACCTCGTGTCACGTTATTGGGTACCTAAATTCTACTTTTTCACATAAACGGCGACAAAACCTGAATAATTGCCAAAGGTCGCTGTTTATAGCTAATAGTATTGTGGTGAACATACGAATTTACCAGGACAATACATTGGACATAGTGAAATGAGAGAAGACTACATCAGTCATGTTAACATACGAACACTTGGCAGTGGATTTTGCAAACGTATAGAAACTTGTAGTTGAGGCAGATACTACGTGGAATCCACTGCACCACATCCAGGCGATTGCCGCAAACTCACTGATTTTTTTCGTAACTTTAGCTTGACCACCACAGCCGATAGGGAGCTTTGTACGTCGAAAACCGTATCACGTACCGACCCGCTGCTTATAATTAGAGTGCAGCTACTCACGGAGATGCACTGGTCGCTGTGATAATTGTACGGCAACGGAACTTGGTAGATATGCTAATTCGTTAATGCGCAAACGATTTACGCTGGAAAAAAAATTAGTTCCCCTTTGGGCAGCAGGTGCATGTCTGGTGCTGAACAGCATCTCGTCGACGTCGCTGGTGCTCAGACAAACTGCGTAAACGCCTGTTAATAATCAGATCAACATTATACTTTTCTCACTTGACCTTTTCTGCCCGTGTCCTGTTCCTAATCTATTTCTATACCTCTTTCTTGCTTTCACAGCGCCAGATTTGCATCTGGTGGCCAAAATTGCAGCTAATTTTTTTTCCAGCATAAATCATTTCCAAATTAAGGCATTAGCACATCTACCAAGTTTGGCTCCCATACGATAATTACGGCCAACACTGGACCTTTTTGAGTAGCTACACTTTTATTATAGCCACCCGGTAGTTAGGAACCTATAGTTGGGGAGTTTTACGGTAGGTGACGGCATTTCGTGGAGGTGAGTCAGAGTCGGCAGGATGCACGTTTCGGCAGTTCCGTGGGCGGCGGTGTCTCGGAGAGCGGCTGCCGCTGGCGACGCGCCGTCCGGCCGGCTGCCGGGGGCCTTGGCGCCGCTCATTAGCCGGACCAGGGCAGGGCAGGGCAGAGCAGAGCGCACAGCCTTGCAAATGCGCCCCTTTGTTCCTGCCTGCTCGCGGACACATAAGGCAAGCCGAGGACGCTGCATAAAAGCTTCTCTCCTCCTCCCGTACACCGCCTGCCATGGCTGCAAATCAGTCGGCTTCCGCGACGTTTCTTCCTTTTCCAGATTACGAGAACCTGGTAAGTCCGAGAGGTTGGCGGAGTCTGTATGGTCGTTTTGTATAGCTGGTGAACCTGCGACACACTCCTGGAGAAGAGTTCTCCGCAAGATGTTGGCGTACGGCTTGCAGGCCAAATCTAGCCTCTGACTCTGTAAGGTGGCGTGTGAAATTTCGGTTAAACTGCCGGACAAATCGCACAGGCTAGTCTGTGGTTCGTACTCCGAAGCCCGTGAATAATGAAAGACATTCGTATCGAGTCGATCTTCATCCACGAATGTATCTCAGAGCTCTTCAGGCTAAACGACACCAAATATCTTCCTATTGAAAAAGTATTACTCACCATTCCCAAAAGTAGGAATCAATAAGCAACAACGTAAAACGTAAGGGGTGAAGCTTCTTGAGCGTTGTCATTCGAGAGAAAGTTAACAATTTACCTGATACATGCCTACTCGTAATGGGCTGCATGTAGTAACAAGGCGTGTAAAATAAGTAAAGTTCTGCGTTCTGGTTCCAGACCGACCATCATGCCGTCCTCTCCCAATGGCGTCACTGGATGCGGTATGGAGGGCATTTGGTTAGCACACCACTCTTCCCGTCGTTGTCTGTTTGCTTGACCTCGAAACCGCTACTAATCGTTCGAGTAGCTCGTTGGGTGGCCTCAAGGGGCTGAGTATACCCCGGATCAGTTCTCCCACCATTGAAAAATCTCTGAAAGTACCAAGAATCGAACCCGATCCCCAAGAATCGACCCCGGTCTCATACCCTCCTCCCTCTGCATAATTCCTCCCAAGGGAATCAGAGGCTCTGATCACTCATCTACGGCGTTGAACAACAACTTATGGAACTATTTCATTTCTAAAAAAGCGATCTTTCCTTGTTTGAGCAATATGTCCATATACTTTGCAAACTGGTCTCCACACTTTGGACGATCCGTACATTACCTTGCAGGGTGGGCAAGTTACGCTATGCCGAATTCGGATTCACGGCAAGTCTTTCTAGTTGATGCCTTTTGGGGGGCTTTATGAAATATGTATTAACTGGAACAGCCTTGTATATGTGGCTATATGACTGCCTGTGTAGGGCAGTGTCGTGATTGTTTTACTGCTGCTGACGATGGTGATGATGATGATGATGATAGAGAGAGAGAGAGAGAGAGAGAGAGAGAGAGAGAGAGAGAGAGAGAGAACAGCCAAATACCGTGTCGGCAGACAGCTTACTTCTCTAGAGTAACACTAAGGTGTTGCTGAATTTAGCTCTCCACTTTCTGATGGACATATTTTAGTCAAGTGCGGTGATCGGAAATACTGCATCACCGCCTCTCTTCCCCCTGCCGATCAAATATTGGTGTAAATTTTTTTCTACAATCAGGATGTGGACTAATAGCAGTGATACGATAACAATAAGGACCCATAATGATTCACATTAAGAATTTCTGTATACACAAGAATTTCCGTATACGTATAACATACGGAAAGCGTCGATTCGTTTCCTATTACTAACAAAATTATTTTTAAAGTAGAATTCTACGCGTCCATTCGATAGAGCGATCCCAAATTAGTCTAGTGCGATATTTGTTTTATCAATATATGTCAACAGACACAGTAAAACAGGAAGATTAACGAGTACTCCAGTAGCGGCCGAGCAGCGCTACTATGTGGCGGTAACAGTCGGCCAGGGCGCTGCTCAGCCGCTGCTGGAGTACTCGTTAATCTTCCTGTTTTACTGTGTCTGTTGACATATATTGATAAAACAAATATCGCACTAGACTAATTTGGGACCATTTTTCCTTTTTTTTATATCGGGAAACAAATCGACGCTTTCTGTCGACGCTGGACGTCGCGTGAAAGATGCGATTAGCAGTATTCGTTTCAGCGTACTTTGCATCCATATTTGCAACAACGAAACTGCCAACATCTATATGCATACGGGGCAAAATACCTAATTTTTTCACCTTAAATTAGTTTCCCTCGTTAAAGACATTCGTAATCTGTTTTCACCTAGACTAACATTGATCAGGGGCGCATAAAACAAACACATTTGCGTTCTCGCAATTTCATTAATAACCGAGATACAGGCATCCACTCGTCAGGGGTGGCCGAGCGGTTCTAGGCGCTGCAGTCTGGAACTGCGCGATCGCTACGGTCGCAGGTTCGAATCCTGCCTCGGGCATGGATGTGTGTGATGTCCTTAGGTTAGTTAGGTTTAGGTGCTTCTAAGTTCTAGGGGACTGATGACCTCCGCTGATAAGTCCCATAGTGCTCAGAGCCATTTGAACAGGCATCAACTTTGCTTATTTATACTGAACTTTGCCACTTTTTCCGCCAGAATAGCAGATCTAGATGAGACAAATTCAGTGATATAACACTTTTGTGGCTTAACATGAAATCAAAAAGTAAGAGCACACTTCGTATAGAGATATATGTATTGTTGTTGTGACGTTGAAGACCTCACTGCCCGGAAGTTAACGCCATCTCCAAGAAAGAATGCGATTGCCTTCAGTCATCATTAACGCTATACACTTACTACAGGAAATGTTCAAAATCGTACTTTGGAGGGACCAAATGAAAACTGGAAAACAAGCTTTCTCTTTGAAAAGATTCTTACCTCCCTCTTCTCTTTCATGAACAGTGCGTCTCCGATTTTTAATGATATCGTTAGAAAAGCGTTGACTTACGCCGCATACCATCTCTTTACTTTCACGGATGAAACATTTACTTAACCATGGTATCGATTTGGAGGAACGTACGTTAGAATGTAAAGTTCAGTCACCGCTGAAATCATCGGCTACGAAATACTACTTCTGTTGGAAAAAGCTAGGAGAAGTATTCAGGTGTGACCTCGATATATTTGTTTCAGCACTCGCTTCAAGGACATTGAGGAAGGTAGAGAAACATCAAATTAAAATGCTTCGAATGTCGTTTCAACTGTGTTCCTCATGTTCGCACATAAAATGTTCTAAGCACTACATCGCCTCGCTTGTACATTCCGTCGACATCCAGATCATTATAGACGGACAACTTGGTCTGTAGGCAACAAATATTTTCTTACATTGGGTCTACGTAACCCAGTAGCTTCACAGATGTAAGGTCTTCCGATCGCTGACACTACCCTCCTACGAACTGCTGGTAAGGAGATGACCAGGAACTGTCACCGAGTGATGTAGCGCCTCTATCGAGAGGGCGATGCTTCAAATCCGCGTCCGGCCTTCCAGATTTACGTTTCCCGTGCTTTCCTTAATTCGCTCCAGGCAACTCCGGGATGGTTTCTTTGACGGGGCAGGGCCAATTTTCTTACCGAACATTGAAAGAGTCGGAGCTTGTGTTCCGTCCCTATTGATCTCGATGTCGACGGGATGTCGAACTTCAATCTTCATGTGAATTGTCTGTGACCTGTGAAGCTAGGTCACGAGATCAGTTCCAAATCTGAGACACTGGCCCATAGCGAGCTCAGAGAGCAGTCGGTCCCTCGCGCGGTGACACGCGACAGGCGCCGCTTTCCCCCCATGCGAGCCCCATGCCCCGCCGGCCGCCGCCGCCGCCGCCGGCCACCGGTAGGCGCCGCAAGGACAGCGCCGCCGGTTCTGTTCCTGCCCGTGGCAGCTGCGGCGCAGACAGACACTGCGCGGTGGACCAGCTCCGCCACCTGTGGAATGCGCGGGCGCCGGGCACGCCCGACGCTCGCCGAGGGCGCACGAGCCGCCGCTCGCGCTTTCGCGCTACCGAACTGTATCGCACCGTGTCGCTCTAGGCGACACGGATCGACAGCGTCAAACCCTTGTCCTTGAAAACTGTTTTCTGGAACGCGCGTGCTCACTTGCTCACTGACAACGATGTAGCACGACCTTGTAATGGGACAGGTCAGTGATACGTTTTGTTCTTTAACATACTTCTCGATACAATCAATATACTACCTGGTCCACTGACATTTTTTACACATCGCATAGTTTGGTATTTATTTACAATCAAACAAACAGCAAAATAATTATTTTGCTTCTGCTTGATTATATAAATGTGCACTAAAAAGTTATTTGAAACTGAAAATTGAAACAAGGCACAAAGATGTTAATGACATTAGTTGCCAGTGCGTATTGATTTAAATTGAAGTTGAAAATTTGTGACGGATTCGAACACGGGCCTCCTGCTTACTGAGCAGGTGCACTGACCACTTGTGCTCCATCCGGACACAGTGGTCATCGCAACTGGACGAACTACCCTAGCACGCCTCCCGTCCGACCCAAATTCTCAACTTAGCCACACACTACCGGTGTGAGTTCCAGCGTGGTGTGCATCTGCACTGAAGTGATCAATTGGCCATCCTCACCTTGATTATATATACAGGGTGCGGCACTTAAATCCGGACACAAATGAAACTTTTTTTAAAGCAATGAAAATCCTTTTACATATGAGTAGTGGTAGTTTTCAAGAACAACATTACTCGATGTGACCCCTTCAGCCGCAATGACCGCCTCCAGTCTTGTCCTAAAGCAACCGCACGCACTTTTTACAACAGCACTGTCCGTATTCGCGAACACTGCTTCGATAGTGATGCGTAGAGATGCGAAATTAGGGTACCTCGTCTTATTGGTAACTCTTCCGGCTACGCTCCAAACATAGTAGTCGAGGGGGTTCAAATCCGAGCTATTCGGGGGCCAGAACTCCTTTGACCAGAACATGTCAACGTTATCCGAGAGTCTGTTTTGGAATAAATGGCTCAGAAATGTTCAAATGTGTGTGAAATCTTATGGGACTTATCTGCTAAGGTCATCAGTCCCTAAGCTTACACACTACTTAACCTAAATTATCCTAAGGACAAACACACACACCCATGCCCGATGGAGGACTCGAACCTCCACCGGGACCAGCCGCACAGTCCATGACTGCAGCCTAAATGGCTCGTATGAGGTCTTCCTCTGCCATCCGACGCATTCTTCGCTCGCAGGCAATCAGTACTGAAGCCAATTTCCTCAGCGATTGCCGGGGTCCTCCGAAATCAGCGCCTGAGACTTTTCGATTACTGTCGCAGTTAGTCACACACATTTCTACGAATGAGGTTTCCTCGCCGAGTTAGCGGAACCTTCCCCAGACTTTTCCGAAGCATTATACTTGGACACAATAGCGTAAACAATTGATCACGGGTATCCGAAGAACCGAACTATTTCAGCGGGCGAACGCCCAGCGCGAAGACTTTCGCTAATCGCGGCTTTTCGGCTGTACTCCTCAGTTGTCCGTAACATGTCGGCCATATTGAGGTTCTGACTGTTTACTAGATGCCTATGGCTTGCAAGAACGCCAATTGCGACCTCCGGCGAAACTACAGTATGGCGGGAAATTGAAATTTGTCGGGAATTAAGCGCCACAACTTGTACATGGCGTCTGTTGTTTCGGACATGTCCGAAAGGACAGACGCCATATATATATATATATATATATATATATATATATATATATATATATATATATATATAACAAATTATAGAAATAATTATGATAATAATAATAATAATGATGATGATGTCGGATGTCTCTTCAATGGTTGCTGACCATTTAAAAATATTTGTGAAGTAAATGTTGAAATGTATCAATAACATATAATTTTATCTTTACATGCATAGATCGATGTATTTTAATACCTTAGTACAGCGAGACATGGTCATCTTGCCCTCATTTTTTTAGCACGTTTTAATGGCAGTTTTTTAAGTTGCTATTTAAAAGCAATGTCGGCTGCCTAAGTGTGTAGAGACAAACATTTGTATAGAAAACTTTTTAACAAGTTGTTTATAGGATGTCTTGTGTTCTTTCTACTAAAGAAATAAATAACGGAAATCATGAAGATAAAAATTTTCGTAACTATTTACGCAGATATTAATCCATAAACTGGAAAACCTAGATCCCTCCTCCGAGAACAGGAATCAACGAAGTGGATACTGAGCAAACAAGACAGAACTTCGAGAGAACTACAGTGAAGATGCAAGATAACTAAATTATACATTTACAGATTTTTTTCCGTACATCACTAATTCGCTCTCTTTTATACACTATGTGATCAAAAGTATCCGAACACCCCCAAAAACATACGTTTTTCATATTACGTGCATTGTGCTGCCACCTACTACCAAGAACTCCGTTTCAGCGACCTCAGTAGTCATTAGACATCGTGAGAGAGCAGAATGGGGCGCTCCACGGAACTCACAGATTTCGAATGTGGTCAGGTGATTGGATGTCACTTGTGTTATACGTCTGTACGCGAGAGTTCCACACTCCTAAACATCGCTAGGTGCACTGTTTCCGATGTGATAGTGAAGTGGAAACGTGAAGGGACACGTACAGCACAAAAGCGTACAGGCCGACCTCGTCTGTTGACTGACAGAGACCGCCGATAGTTGAAAAGGGTCGTAATGTGTAATAGGCAGTCTTCTATCCACACCATCACACAGGAATTCCAAACTGCATCAGGATCCACTGCAAGTATTATGATAGTTAGGCGGGAGGTGAGAAAACTTGGATTTCATGGTCGAGCGGCTGCTCATAAGCCACACATCACGCCTGTAAATGGCAAACGACGCCTCGATTGGTGTAAGGAGCGCAAACATTGGACGAGTGAACAGTGGAAAAACGTTTTGTGGAGTGGCGAATAACGGTACACAATATGGCGATCCGATGGCAGGGAATGGGTATGGCGTATGCTCGGTGAACGTCATCTGTCAGTGTGTGTAATGCCAACACTAAAATTCGGAGACGGTGGTGTTATGGTGTGGTCGTGTTTTTCACGAAGGGGGCTTGAACCCCTTGTTATTTTGCGAGGCACTATCACAGCACAGGCCTACATGGATGTTTTAAGCACCTTCTTGCTTCCCACTGTCGAAGAGCAATTCGGAGGATGGCGATTGCATCTTTCAACATGATCGAGCACCTGTTCATAATGCACCTTCTGTGGCGGAGTGGTTGCACGACAATAACATCCCTGTAACGGACTGGCCCGGACAGAGTCCTTACCTGAATCCTACAGAACACGTTTGGGATGTTTTGGAACGCCGACGTCTTGCCAGGCCTCACCGAACGACGTCGATACCTCTCCTCAGTGCAGCACTCCGTGAAGAATGTGTTGCCATTGCCCAAGAAATCTTCCAGCACCTGACTGAACGTATGCCAGCGAGAGTGGAAGCTGTTATCAGGGCTAAGGGTGGGAAAACACCATACTGAATTCCAGCATTACCGATGAAGGGCGCCACGAACTTTTAAGTAATTTTCAGCCAGGTGTCCGGATACTTTTGATCACATAGTGAATGTAGAACAAAACCCAGCCTCGGCACTGATGTCTGCTAAACAATTTCAGTCATTAATTTAGTAATAATACGAAGTTAAGAAGAGGTTAGAACCTGATACTGATTATGTAAGATATATTACCGGTAAATCCCTAAACGAAATTTTTAGGATAATTACAAGCTTATGAAAGCCTATTCCAACAGACAACAATATTACCCAGGTACCCAAAGACAGCAACTGCACCTATCCCTTGCGCTGAGAGCTCTCCAGTAACGACTGTCATCTGGAAGTTAGAAGTAGTTCCCCCCAAATATTGAACATACAGACCACTGAGAAGGCAAGGCTAGACTTGTGGTAGGAGAAGAGCCTCCCTTCCGTCGATGGCACCGAGAGCGTGGGCACAGTAGTGAGACCTCGTCCAGCTTCCAGATTTCGGTTTTCCGTGGTTTTTCTAAACCTCTGTTACTAAGCATAATAATGACGATCATCGTTAGCCATCTGACAGTCACTGATGAAAAAGGATCTGCCCTGTGCATTATCACGCTTTGCAATCTTCAGCGATACGCACCTGTGCTACTCTTCCACGTTTTCTAAAGCCACCTTTGTCTTACCATTAAGGCGCCCTCTTTTCTCACCTCTTGGAACCCAGAAAACATGTTGGCGCCATCTACCGTGTATTCCCCTAGCTAACATTTCGTTTCAACTACACTTAATTTTCTCTACAGTCATAATTACGTATTCCATTCCACTCTGTCAGGATACTTCATTTGAAGAAAGGATTCGTCTCATTGACTAAGGACCTCGTTGTCGACTGGGCGTTGAACACTAATTCTCTTTCCTTCCATCTTTCGCCAATTGATGTCAGCATACGAATAGCAGTTCCATACATGTAGTGATAGCTGCCCAGATTTCAAGTCGCTTATTAATTCTGGGATGTGAACAGTGATTATCAAGAAAGCCACACGCCACGTTCTTCAATGCCTGAGCGTGATTTCCTTCCAGGCATCCCCACTGCTATGGACGTTGCTGAGTGCTGGACACATGTAGGCGGCTGTCCTTTAAAACTGCAACATCATGTGCGTGGCATTGAGGTGAAATGTGTTACAGCCATTGTTTCTGCCTAAGGCGGTAGCTCTGAGCACTAAATTTCGCACCCTGCATACCTACAAATCACCTATAAATTTAGTAATTAATTCCCCCCACTGTACTGTATATCCACAATAAGTATATTTTCGTTGCATCCTATCGTGCCTAGTATTACAGTTTTGATGGTCAGCAATATACGAAGTGGCTCAAAAATGTACTCACTCATAACTTCGAAATTAACTGACGTAAACGTCTGATTTTAAGTGAAAGTGTAGCGTAAAGTCCAAGTTATGGAAATCACTGTAAATTTTTCAAGTGGTCACCATTAAGTGTAGCGTAAAGTCCAAGTTATGGAAATCACTGTAAATTTTTCAAGTGGTCGCCATTAACATCCATACCAAGGCGATTCCGCTGAACTGATGCGCGAATTACCTACTGAAAATTATTCAGTTGGATACCTGCACAGGAATGATTGAGTATTTTCGAATTTCATCCAATGTGAGTGGTTTTTGTCAATAAACGACGTCATTTTGAGTTCCGAATGACCTTACGGAAAAGTTCAAAGGCGTTAAGTCTGGAGAACGTGCTGGATACTCGACAGCATCTCTTCGTCCTATGCGTCGTGTGGGTATTTTCATTGAGGTGGCCCTTGACACGATTATGGTAATGGGGTAAAGCACCATATTGTTGAAAGCGAAACGTACAACTCATGGATGGTTGGTAAAATGGATGTCTGAAGCTTCTCTAGATACACCTCGCCGGTATTTGTAGAGCCAGAGGAGAACGGCCTAATCAAACCTCGATAAGATAACCTACACCACGCATTCACTCACGGTAAATTTGCGGTTTTCTCCACACTGACGTGTGGATTTGCAACGGCCCACCAGACGCAACTGAGGCGGTTTACTGTGCCATTGAGTTTAAACTGCGCCTCGCCAGACCACATAATCATCTCCGCAAACACTTCACCGTTGATCACAATGCTTAAAAAACTCTTAGTACTCCATTCTACCGTCTGGGTCGTCCTCGTTCATTGATTGTAGCAATTGTGGATGTAACACTTGAACTTCGCACTCTTCAAAACGCGCTGAAATCTTGAGCGACTCGTCCTGGTTTCACGGGCACACTCTGACAGACTTCTGTCGTGAACGAGCGAACTGTTCTAATGTACACACGAGCGTTCCCTGAATTTGTTGGTGTTACAGGCGTCGAGATCGCTGTGTGTGTACGTCTTTAAATCAGTCTCCGACTTCAGATTTTTCTCGAATGCGCGTAGTTGTTACACGTCTCGTTCGTCCTGTTTGAAACTCATTTTTTTCTGTAATTAACCCTAGATTACCAACTCCTGGTAAAATTTACGATTGCAATAAGGTATAAAACAGGGAATTTTGTACTTAATTTGATATGTAACGCACCACTGGAGATCTAATAATGGTAATTAACTAATTCATAACCTATAAATTAAGACTCCCTTTGAATAAAATGTGGAGTAGTAAACTTTACAATAGTTTAATAGCAATCTAACATTTTCCTCCGTTTAGTGTACGACTTCACGACTGCCTTTCTTTCGTCCGCCTTGCAGCGACGAGGTGTCGTATTGTCGCTTCTGTTGCGACTATCGCATAACAAAACAAAACAAAACGAAACAAAACAAAACAAAACAATGCTTATGTGGCTGTCTTGTAACAAAATAAAACAACCCGCATGTGTCGACTGCCAGAACAAACTATTAAAGCGCTTAAAATGCGACTTTTCCGTCAATTAATAATTTGGAGGTTTTAGATAATCGAACAGTGTACACATTTTTGGACCATTCTGTATTCTTGGACCGTTGTGTGTGTGTGTGTGTGTGTGTGTGCGTGTGTGTGTGCGTGTGTGCCGCGCGCGCGTGATACGCAGAGAGCGCAGCGCAGCGTAGGCACTGGGCGATGACGTAACGGGCAGAGCAGAGCAGAGCACACAACGGCGCGGTGTTCCGGCACGCAGCTCGTAGCAGGTACCGCCGGTCTCGATCGCGAGTGCAGCCGCGCGGATCCAGAAGACTAATGACGCTATTACGGCGCCCGCGACCACCCGCCGCCCATCGCGGCCGAGTCCTGCCCTGCCCTGCCCTGCCCTGCTCTGCCCGGAATGACATCACGAAGTCGGCCCCCAGGTCACCCGCAACACTGCCACTTCTCCGGCCAGATATCGGAACACAGTTTCGTCCGCACAGCTTCTGACCCCAGACACTGACGCAGGGCCTCCATACTAGGCGCCAGATCTACACTTACGACCTGTGCCTCTATCGCATGGCTGCCGTGAGGGAGACACGGGTCTCTTTCCGATAATGCGTATGATGCTTTTACTCATTTGTTGCTCATTGTACATCATCCGTCACCTAAATATCTATTTTAATGAAAATTGTTTTGCTTCACGTGTTTTGAACAAGTTGTGCGAAATACAATACATTTTTTGTATGTTGCAGATTTTATTAAAACCTTTATTTGGACGTGATCACAAAAAAATGGTTCAAATGGCTCTGAGCACTATGGGACTTAACTTCTGAGGTCATCAGTCCCCTAGAACTTAGAACTACTTAAACCTAACTAACCTAAGGACATCACACACATCCATGCCCGAGGCAGGATTCGAACCTGCGACCGTTGCAGTCGCGCGGATCCAGACTGTAGCGCCTAGAACCGCTCGGGCACCCCGGCCGGCCCGACGTGATCACAATGTAGAAAACAATAATAACTAGTTTCAACGGCTTTAACGGTCATATTCAGATCTGGAATTTCTTACAGAACGTCATCAGGCAAGAACAGGCCCTTATTATACATGGAGGTTGTTTCTCCTGTCTTTCTTATTCCACAGTGACGTCCTAAGTAATTTCATTTAGCTTCTGTACATGTATAATAGTTACTATTGTTGTAGTGAGAAATGTAAAGAATGAAATATCATTAATGTTAATTCTCTCTCTGTTTTTATTAATTTTTCGTAATTACGCCTTTTGTAGGGGTTTTCTATCTGTGCAGCTTTAGTTTTATTATGCAGTTTTTAAAATAATTTTGTGGCAATGGCTGTAGGTTATATCAGTTGCTTTAAAATTACTACTTTAGTATTTCGCCACTTTCAATTGTTATATTACATTATATTCCATTTCATTATAGTGTACTACCACCTGGTGGCATCTTTGCTGACCTGTGAGCCCAGGTACACAGTGCTAATCAGTCTGTCGCTCTGGTGTAAGAGAAATTCAGACCTGGCCGCAATCGAGCCTTGAAACAAACCCAATGGCGACTAGTGGAAACGTGTGCCCGACCACGACTGGAACCCGAATTCCTCGCTTTATGCCAGCTGAGTCTTAACCGCTTCGGCTATCCGAGCACGCCTTTCATCAAACCCAAATTCGCAACTTGCTGCACACTACATACTCGTAGTTTCACCTGATTCTGTGAATAGTTCGGACGAAGTATGCATCCGCACTGAGGGTATCATTATTCGCCGTCAAGGCGCGTATATATTATTTATATGTACGGTGCCTTTCCTTTCGGGCACTACACATATAAATAATATATACGCGCCTTGACGGCGAATAATGATACCTTCAGTGCGGTGCACCCTTTGTCCGAACTATTCACAGAATCAGGTGAAGCTGCGAGAAGTGAGGACAATGGACAGTGGGCCCTATATGTGTAATGTGCGACAAGTTGAGATTTTCGGTTGGAAGAGAAGCGTGCTCGGAAAGTCGAAGCAGTTAGGGCGACCGCTCGTGTAAGGCGGGATATCCGGGTTCGAGTCCCCCTCTGGCGTAAATTTTCGCTTGTCGCCATTGGGTTTGTTTCAATGCATGATTGCGGCTAAGGTCAGAATTACTCTTACATCATGTATATATACGGCCGCTGAATCAAAAAGCGCTGTTTTTTCATTTGGACACGTCCAAAAGAACAGACAAAAAACAAACAATTTTACTTTGGTCTGGTTAACTTTGACGCTATGAGTGAGCATTATGACGTTATCTTATGTCATATTTAATGCTTGTACAAATGAGTCATACACATATATTGTAAATACGACTATAAAGGTATGTTTTCACCGTAATTTTCTAGGATGTTAACACCATAATGACGAAGTGTCTTATGCTCTTTTCTATTCTCTCGATTCAGGCATCGAAAGTTTGTATCCTATGTACTCCTAACAGCTTTTGCATAATTTTTCTTCTTAAAGTCATTGTATTACTAAATATTTTTGACTTGTGACATTTGTAACAATTTCCACACGTGAAAATGACCATTTAAGCGGATGAAACTAGTAATCAATGTATTTCACAATGCGAACTTAGCGAAGTAATGGTTTTAATAAAATCTGCATCATTCAAGTTTATAGATCGTTGTATCCATGATGACTATATTATGTAATTGAAACATGCAAAACTCCAAAGTGAACACTGTGCTCTTTTAATAGGTGATCTAATATTTTCTCCGGTGAAGTTATCTTGTTGTAGTGTTCGGAAGCAACAGTGGCAATGAAAGATTTGCACAGTTGTTTCGTGTCATTGCACCTCCATTCATTTCATCCGCATCGACAGTCATTTAATTTCGTCCATGTTACTGCTACATGTTTTCTAGTCATCTATCCATCTTCCGTTAGCTCGCCCACTATTTGGTCGTTCCGTGAGGAGTCGCGCAGTCATAAAAGCACAGAACTAGAGTTCGGGATGACTGAGCTACAAATCTCCGCACTGCCATCCAGATTTAGATTCTACATGTCTTTCTTCCACCGCTTAAGATGGTTCCTTTGGCTGAAAAAAGGATACGGCTGATTACCCCCAACATACGAGGGCTATTCGGAAAATAACATCTGATTCGTCGCAAAATGGAAACCACTGTGAAAATAAAAAATCTTTTATTTGCAACATTTACCTACACATTAAAGCTACTTCTTCTGTACATAGATGCCTCTCCGATTTAGACATTTATCGTAGCGTTGTACCAACTTTCCAATACCCTCATCATAGAAGGCAGCCGCCTGTGGTTTTCGCCTATTCTCTACGTTGTCTGTGCCAAATGTTGTCTTCATAGCCTGAGGTTTGTGTGAGCAGAGATGAGACTCATCGGGATTGGGTGATGAAACACTTCCCATCTAAAACGCTGCAGGAACATCTTGATTGCCCCTGCAGAATGCGGCCGAGAATTGTCATGAAGAATGAAACTCCTGACAGTTATGTTATGCGGGCTGCATGGCATCAGGCCTCATACTTGGTGAGACACACTATTTATCTATGAATCTTTACGTGGTCACTGTACGATCAGAACTGAAAAGAGCGACGTGACACATCGATGGCCATACTGGAGACACTGTCCAACGCATCTGTGCGAAGCTGGTCGGATTTTCCCAGTGGTTTCCTTATCGCATACGATTGGACTTTACCCCCCCGAATACCCTCGTATTTGCCCGACCCGAGCTCCCATTTCAGTTAGTTCCCTGATTCATTTGTTAGTTTTCCTGTCTGTCCTACCCCAGCCTGTATGTCTCCATTGCTCTCTCAATAATTCTTAAGCTCTGTATTAAAAGACAAAACTGGTAACACCCCTCCATTTTTACGTTCATATAATACAATACTCGGTCAGAGACGCATAGTTTATAGTTCACTGCCCTGTTGCCCACAGCTCTGCATGCTACAGCGCAGTCAAAATGAAAACTGAATTGCATTTTATCCTACTTCTCATTCACTGTTATTGCGATGACGTTCAGCAAGGCACAAAAAGCGAACGTTCCAGACGATTCGAGCTAGTTACGACTGCCTACGTAATATACAGGGTTTAATAACTTTCCTTTACAGACTTTAAGGTCTTGGAGCGGGGACCAAGATGGGTAAGTTCAGTATAGGAACTCCTGTCCAGAAACATACCGTTTTCCCTCTACACGCAAAATACCACAACGCACGTTGCACTGACATCTGTCGTTTGTCGTGTACTCTACTTACAAATATGGCTCGATGTGACGACCACCGACCTCATCACAAATTAGGTACCTTCGTACCATGTTGCGTACACGCGATCACCAATTCCTGGTCCTCCAGCATCGCCCGTGGCGATAACCGCTCCAGCAGATCTTCCTCGGGTTCTACAAAGGTCTCGTAAATCAAGGATTTCATGTAACCCCACAGGTACTGGTCTAGCGTGTTCAAGTCGGGAGAACGTGCAGGCCAGTCAATAGGGCTACCACGTCCTAGCCACTATTACTCAAATCGTTGGTCCAGATGACGTCGGACTGCACGTGAAATATGAAACCTCAGACACAACTGAGTGGCATGTGCCGGCCGAAGTGGCCGTGCGGTTAAAGGCGCTGCAGTCTGCAACCACAAGACCGCTACGGTCGCAGGTTCGAATCCTGTCTCGGGCATGGATGTTTGTGATGTCCTTAGGTTAGTTAGGTTTAACTAGTCTAAGTTCTAGGGGACTAATGACCTCAGCAGTTGAGTCCCATAGTGCTCAGAGCCATTTGAACCATTTTTTGAGTGGCATGTAAACAAACCTGTAGTGGGCATGGGATATCAGGTGATCGGCGAATAACGTACGTAATACCCTAGTGAGTTGCGCCAATGCGGGATATTTGAGCGTGTATTGTGATATTTGAGTGTGCTGGGTAAACAGCACATTTCCGAACATGAGCTCCTATCCTAAACTAAACGGTCTTGATACTTACTGCAGGTCCTTAACGTCTGGACAGGAAATTTAGTCACATCCTATATATGCGTAACATTAAGTTTTTGGTAATGCTGGTCATTCTTAAGGATGTTTTACGTTGACGCGACTAGATTAGACAACTCTTTCACACACTGTGGCTTCTTTGCAAGCGCTTCTGTCAGTCCATCAGGTGACATCTTATTAAGGCAGATTGTCAGTGCCCTTTTCCGCTAACTTCATCCATATGCTCAAGCGATATCTAAGAGGGAAGTATATCCGTTTGAGGACACGCAAAACCTTTCTACGTTACAACGGGATGTTACGAATTTACATCAGAGGCAAACTTCCCGGTAGGCTATGCCAAGCTAACGCATCCTAATTGCTGAAGCAGCGCACGTTATTCCCGTACACGAGTGGAACGAAGCGCTAAGTGGTCTGTAATGGCAAGCCCGTAAGCCCGTTAGCGGACGTCACCTCTGAGAAGAGCCGCCGCGTCAATAGGTAGGTCGTTAACACGTCCGCACCTCACACCTCGCAGCTGTGAGTCAATGTACGTATTCTGCAACATTCCATCAGAAACAGAGCAGACACCACGTGTGTAGATTCTAAAGTCAGGTGCAGCGCACGCAGAATGACTGGGTGACGTGGCGAGATGGATGGATAGAAAGGAACACCATGATTGCGAGAAAAACTGTGCAGTTATCCCAGGGTACTGAATTTATCCATGTCGTCTATGCAAGGATTCCATTTGTTACATTTCAACACCTAGAGCAGCACTAACTCTTGCGTAAACTGCAACATCCTGAAAATTTGCCCACAAAGAACTTAAACGTAGAGGATATGCAGAATAGTGCGCCAACAATAAGTGATTAAGAGTGCAGAAAAATTAGCACGTCCACTTCTGCCCCACCCCCTCTCTATTCCCCTCATCATTTCCACCCATATCTACATCTACATCTATACTCCGCGAGCCACCTTACGGTGTGTGGCGGAGGGTACTTATTGTACCACTATCTGATCCCCCCTTCCCTGTTCCATTCACGAATTGTGCGTGGAAAGAACGACTGCTTGTAAGTCTCCGTATTTGCTCTAATTTCTCGGATCTTTTCGTTGTGATCATTACGCGAGATATATGTGGGCGGTAGTAATATGTTGCCCATCTCTTCCCGGAATGTGCTCTCTCGTAATTTCGATAATAAACCTCTCCGTATTGCGTAACGCCTTTCTTGAAGTGTCCGCCACTGGAGCTTGTTCAGCATCTCCGTAACGCTCTCGCGCTGACTAAATGTCCCCATGACGAATCGCGCTGCTTTTCGCTGGATCATGTCTATCTCTTCTATTAATCCAACCTGGTAAGGGTCCCATACTGATGAGCAATACTCAAGAATCGGACGAACAAGCGTTTTGTAAGCTACTTCTTTCGTCGATGAGTCACATTTTCTTAGAATTCTTCCTATGAATCTCAACCTGGCGCCTGCTTTTCCCACTATTTGTTTTATGTGATCATTCCACTTCAGATCGCTCCGGATAGTAACTCCTAAGTATTTTACGGTCGTTACCGCTTCCAATGATTTACCACCTATGGCATAATCGTACTGGAATGGATTTCTGCCCCTATGTATGCGCATTATATTACATTTATCTACGTTTAGGGAAAGCTGCCAGCTGTCGCACCATGCATTAATCCTCTGCAGGTCCTCCTGGAGTACGTACGAGTCTTCTGATGTTGCTACTTTCTTGTAGACAACCGTGTCATCTGCAAATAGCCTCACGGAGCTACCGATGTTGTCAACTAAGTCATTTATGTATATTGTAAACAATAAAGGTCCTATCACGCTTCCCTGCGGTACTCCCGAAATTACCTCTACATCTGCAGATTTTGAACCGTTAAGAATGACATGTTGTGTTCTTTCTTCTAGGAAATCCTGAATCCAATCACAAACCTGGTCCGATATTCCGTAAGCTCGTATTTTTTTCACTAAACGTAAGTGCGGAACCGTATCAAATGCCTTCCTGAAGTCCAGGAATACGGCATCAATCTGCTCGCCAGTGTCTACGGCACTGTGAATTTCTTGGGCAAATAGGGCGAGCTGAGTTTCACATGATCTCTGTTTGCGGAATCCATGTTGGTTATGATGAAGGAGATTTGTATTATCTAAGAACGTCATAATACGAGAACACAAAACATGTTCCATTATTCTACAACAGATTGACGTAAGCGAAATAGGCCTATAATTATTCGCATCTGATTTATGACCCTTCTTGAAAATGGGAACGACCTGCGCTTTCTTCCAGTCGCTAGGTACTTTACGTTCTTCCAGCGATCTACGATAAATTGCTGATAGAAAGGGGGCAAGTTCTTTAGCATAATCAGTGTAGAATCTTAAGGGTATCTCGTCTGGTCCGGATGCTTTTCCGCTACTAAGTGATAGCAGTTGTTTTTCAATTCCGATATCGTTTATTTCAATATTTTCCATTTTGGCGTCCGTGCGACGGCTGAAGTCAGGGACCGTGTTACGATTTTCCGCAGTGAAACAGTTTCGGAACACTGAATTCAGTATTTCTGCCTTTCTTCGGTCGTCCTCTGTTTCGGTGCCATCGTGGTCAACGAGTGGCTGAATAGGGGATTTAGATCCGCTTACCGATTTTACATATGACCAAAACTTTTTAGGGTTCTTGTTTAGATTGTTTGCCAATGTTTTATGTTCGAATTCGTTGAATGCTTCTCTCATTGCTCTCTTTACGCTCTTTTTCGCTTCGTTCAGCTTTTCCTTATCAGCTATGATTCGACTACTCTTAAACCTATGATGAAGCTTTCTTTGTTTCCGTAGTACCTTTCGTACATGATTGTTATACCACGGTGGATCTTTCCCCTCGCTTTGGACCTTAGTCGGTACGAACTTATCTAAGGCGTACTGGACGATGTTTCTGAATTTTTTCCATTTTTGTTCCACATCCTCTTCCTCAGAAATGAACGTTTGATGGTGGTCACTCAGATATTCTGCGATTTGTGCCCTATCACTCTTGTTAAGCAAATATATTTTCCTTCCTTTCTTGGCATTTCTTATTACACTTGTAGTCATTGATGCAACCACTGACTTATGATCACTGATACCCTCTTCTACATTCACGGAGTCGAAAAGTTCCGGTCTATTTGTTGCTATGAGGTCTAAAACGTTAGCTTCACGAGTTGGTTCTCTAACTATCTGCTCGAAGTAATTCTCGGACAAGGCAGTCAGGATAATGTCACAAGAGTCTCTGTCCCTGGCTCCAGTTCTGATTGTGTGACTATCCCATTCTATACCTGGTAGATTGAAGTCTCCCCCTATTACAATAGTATGATCACGAAACTTCTTCACGACGTTCTGCAGGTTCTCTCTGAGGCGCTCAACTACTACGGTTGCTGATGCAGGTGGTCTATAGAAGCATCCGACTATCATATCTGACCCACCTTTGATACTTAACTTAACCCAGATTATTTCACATTCGCTTTCGCTAATAACTTCACTGGATATTATTGAATTCTTTACTGCTATAAATACTCCTCCACCATTGGCGTTTATCCTATCCTTGCGGTATATATTCCATTCTGTGTCTAGGATTTCGTTACTGTTCACTTCCGGTTTTAACCAACTTTCCGTTCCTAATACTATATGCGCACTATTTCCTTCAATAAGAGATACTAATTCAGGAACCTTGCCCTGGATACTCCTGCAGTTTACCAATATTACGTTAACTTTTCCTGTTTTTGGTCTCTGAGGACGGACATTCTTTATCAACGATGATAATGTCCTCTCTGGTAAGCCGTCAGGTATTTTATCGTTTCGCCCAAGGGGGGGTCCCTCTAACCTAAAAAACCCCCGTGTGCACGCCACACGTACTCTGCTACCCTAGTAGCTGCTTCCGGTGTGTAGTGCACGCCTGACCTGTCTAGGGGGGCCCTACAGTTCTCCACCCAATAACGGAGGTCGATGAATTTGCAACCATTATAGTCGCAGAGTCGTCTGAGCCTCTGGTTTAGACCCTCCACACGGCTCCAAACCAGAGGACCGCGATCGACTCTGGGCACTATGCTGCAGATATTAAGCTCAGCTTGCACTCCGCGTGCGATGCTGGTTGTCTTCACCAAATCAGCCAGCCGCCGGAAGGAACCAAGGATGGCCTCAGAACCCAAGCGGCAGGCGTCATTCGTTCCGACATGTGCTACTATCTGCAGCCGGTCACACCCAGTGCGTTCAATAGCTGCCGGAAGGGCCTCCTCCACATTACGGACGAGACCCCCCGGCAAGCACACCGAGTGCACACTGGCATTCTTCCCCGACCTACCCGCTATTTTCCTGAGGGGCTCCATAACCCGCCTAACGTTGGAGCTCCCTATAACTAATAGGCCCGCCCTCTGTGACTGTCGGGACCTTGCCGGAGAATCGGCCACTGGCCCAACAGGCGAGGCACCCTGTGGTGGCTCGGAAACGATGTCATCACCACTAGGAAGCACCCCGTACCTGTTGGAAAGGGGTAAGGCAGCTGCCACGCGGCCAGATCCCACCTTCGCCTTTCGGCCAGGCACGCGCGAGCCCACCACTGTCCGCCATTCACCCTGGAGTGATGGCTGACCGGTAAGATGCTCACTGCCGGAAGACGCAGCGACATCAGGGGTTCCATGTGATTCCAAGGCCACCGAAGTAGGCATAGGTCTCACCACAGTTGCCCCAACGCCACTACGAGCCGACGCCTGCGCCTCGAGCTCGATGAGCCTAACAGACAAAGCCTCCACCTGCCCCCGAAGAGTGGCCAATTCTCCTTGCGTCCGCTCACAACAACCACAGTCCCTACACATGACTATGTTTACCCTACTCTATACGGTGACAAATTCCCAAGATAATCTTCTGATGAGCTACTCTGATAATCAAGAAACACTCACTGAAATACGAGACGCGAAAACTACGCTAGGTTTTCCCAGAAAAACTATTTAAAAGCTAAGCGCAGCAAATAAGTACAAAAACGCTTTATACAAACAGTACTCGCTGCTGCTGGTGCTGTCGCTCTGGTTGTCACAAGACAACTGCTGATTCAGGTGACTAGTGGCTAACGGCCGCGAAACAAACAAAAGACGGTTTTAGGGCGCTTTCTGTTCTAAACGATCAAGAAAACACTAAGAAATCTAACACGAAAACTACGTAAAGTTTTATCAAGAACTGTTAGTTACTATGCAGAGCAGATAAACACAAATAGAACCCCTTCCTTAGTGGAAGGTCGTAAACAAAATGCAAAATAAACGCTTTATACAAACAGTACTCGCTGCTGCTGGTGCTGTCGCTCTGGTTGTCACAAGACAACTGCTGATTCAGGTGACTAGTGGCTAACGGCCGCGAAACAAACAAAAGACGGTTTTAGGGCGCTTTCTGTTCTAAACGATCAAGAAAACACTAAGAAATCTAACACGAAAACTACGTAAAGTTTTATCAAGAACTGTTAGTTACTATGCAGAGCAGATAAACACAAATAGAACCCCTTCCTTAGTGGAAGGTCGTAAACAAAATGCAAAATAAACGCTTTATACAAACAGTACTCGCTGCTGCTGGTGCTGTCGCTCTGGCTGTCACAAGACAACTGCTCAATCCCTACAATAAGCACAACCAGAACCTCTTTCATCACCTTAACCCTCAGAATAAAGGCTGACCAATTTCATTCTCCAGTGTCCAACATCACATCTCCACCAACATTCCACGTCCGCCTGCCTTCTCATCGCCGCAGTCTATCCACCCATCTACGTGGGACATTGATCTCCAGCCGACCTTTAGAGGCAACATCATCATCCAGCAGGACATCAATGCCACAACTTTCACTTTGTAAATCATCACCACCACATCGAGATGGTCTGTTTTAGTGAAAACCATCTCTAGGTTGTTCATATTTTCATGTTTATGAAGACTATGTTTCTTAATATTGTGCTGCTGAAGACCAGGTTATTCTGCCGACAGTTCCCCCATTCCTTCATGGAAGAATAAAATGACAATAAAGAGAAAAATTAGAAATATGACGTAAACGTACCCTCAGCACGGCCTTGGCTTGTTTGACTGGAGTGATTGGTGTCACACCAATCTGTGTCACTGAATAACTGTCGAACAAAGTCGAAACACGTATGACCCCGACGTCAGAGAGTGCAACATCGAGTTATAGTGGAGCAGGAAGTTCGGACCTCGAGAAATGAGAGTTTCATACAGCGACATTCGGTTGCTACAAAGCATGTTACCACGACAATGGAAAATCAGGAGATAGAAAAGAGTCTTACGCAGATTCGAGTACAAATCGAGATGAAAATCACCGCGACCGAATGCCCTCAACTGATCACCTAGCTTCGTCCACACCATTGGCTCTCCTCTGGAACACTGCAACAGGTTTATGCCTTTAGATATTGACGGTCTCGACGGGTTCGGTGCAGGTTGGAGTGTTTGGCGTCGGTTTCCAAACTTCTCAGATTGCATTGGTACGAGAAAGCTGTCTCCTACCAAGTGACGAATCTCACTTGAAATTTTCTATAGTGATGGCTGTAAACGTGTTATATGCTACGTGGTGACTGCAGTTCGGCAGCCAGCAAGTGCCATTTGGGTCGTGATGGATACAACATACGATCACAACTCTCACGTTTCGAAAGCAATTTGAACAGCAGCCCCTACAATGGCGATTTATTAGAGATCGAGGAAATGCCATATTTATGCAAAACAATTCTCAGCTACCAGTCGGGAAGGTTCCTGCCGTGGCTTGCTTGTTCGTCTGACATATCGTTCATCTAATACCAGCTACGTATACTTCGAGCGTGCCTACTACATGGTTTTAGGTCCACAACAAACCACTGATGGAGCTCTTTGGTCACATAAACAGACAAAGTGACGGGAGATTCCTCAGGACCGTGTCCAGGTCTTCTTTGAATCCAGGCCACAACGCTTAGAAGCTGTGAATGCAGAACGGGGGAGCTGCGAAGACTGGATAAGAAGTACTGGAAATAACAGTTCAAGAGTAAGCGTTGTCTGAATATCTTGTAGATTTTCTGAGCTGCTTCTTATTGGAGGTGGTATCTGATCCAAAAACCAAATAGCTCCATCTAGGTGTTGAAGTGGGACCTACGTTCAAGTGTCTTGGAATTTTTGCCCTGGGTCATTTAAGGTGGAACGCCCACATAAATCTAGCAGTGGTGATGGCAGGTGCCGGACTGACATTTCTTATGGAACTCAAGCTCGAAAGACGTCGATTACAAAGACCTTGTTCGACCATTTCTCGAATTTTGTTCGACTGTTTGGGACCCTTTCCAAGTTGGATTAACGGAAGGAGCAGAAAAGATTCTAAGAAGAGTTATACAATTCGTCATGAGTTTTAGTCATCGTCAGAGTGGGAAGCTGAGCAAACAGCAACGAGAGACGTTAAATGAAAGACGTTTTGTAGCTTTGAATTAACCTTACTCGCAAAATTACGAGCGTCTCGTTCCGAAACGAGCCAACAAACATACTCCTCCTGCAACATATCTCTTACACAATAAGTAAAAGGATGAAGTCTGTAGCGCTCAATCCGTGAAGGGGCTTCTGGTTTGACAGCAGGTGGAGTGCAGCCTTCCATTCGCCTCGGCACTGGGAGGGGGATGTTGGCAAGCTCATCGCCCCCGCCGCAGTTTACCTCCGAGAGATACGATGCTGAAACTCATGTATCTGGGTTTATGTAAAAGAGTGCCGGCAATCTTTCCTACTACGTACCATGTGGTGCTATTGAAGATTAGATTGGTAGATCATATAACTGACGAGGAGGTACTGTATCGAATTGAGGAGAAAAGAAATGTAGGCTAGAACTTGAGAAAAGATTGGTTTAGGACTCATTCTGAAGGAATCGTCAGTTTGACAGTGGACGAAAATGTGGGGTAAAAATTGCTGAGGGAGATCTAGGCTTGAGTACAGTACATGGATTCAAGTGCAGCACCTATGTAGACTTGGACTGAAGACAACAACAACGACGACGACAACGACAATAAACACTCGCGAATGGCGCAGCAAAGGGCAAGGATGATACTGATTCACTAAGTACCCTCTACCACACAGCGTACGCTGCCTTGTGGAATGCAGATGTAGATGTACAGTTTATTTCGTTCTTTTATTTCATTGGAATTTTGCCTCTTGATTGTACAGCAAGTAACAAAAATTTGTGGCCAAATATCCAGGAAATGTTTGTCACAAATAGAGGAATAAAATGTGTTATATGGACATGGATCCCGAAACAGTTTATTTCCAGGTTATAACTCATGTTTCACTTCTCCTCATAATCACAATGATGATGGGAAATACACAGAAACAGAAAGTACCAGCATCACACATAACGGTTTCTTACATGAAATGTTACAAAATACCCTTCTGGCTACGTTTGGTTACACTGTACAGTAAGTTTTAATTCCTTGGTTCACCGCCAGGGCTTGTTTTTCCAACTGAACGACGATAATGCCGCAGTGTGATCCACTGCATTGTTTGTGTTAACATGTGACTAACTTCATTGCTCTACTAGCATCAAGGACGAATCATCAACTGTTTAAACTGAGGTAACAAAAATCTTGTGACAGCGATATATTCACATATACAGATGGCGGTAGTATCGAGTAAAAGGTATAAAAGGGCAATGCATTGATGGAGCTGTAAGGCAATTCAATATTCCGAGATCTACAGTGTCAAGAGTGTGCCGAGAATATTAAATTGCAGGTATTACCTTTCACCATGGAAAACACAATTGTCTGGAACCGTGCGACCGCTACGGTCGCAGGTTCGAATCCTGCCTCGGGCATGGATGTGCGTGATGTCCGTAGGTTAGTTAGGTTTAAGTCGTTCTAAGTTCTAGGGGGCTGATGACCTCAGAAGTTAAGTCCCATAGTGCTCAGAGCCATTTGAACCGAAACGCAATGGCCGACGGCCTTCACTTGACGACCGAGACCAGAGAGTTGTCAGTGCAAACAGACAAGCAACAATTCTTGAAATAATCGCAAAAATCAATGTGAGAGGTATAACGAATGTATTCGTTAGGGCAGTGAGGCGAAATCTGGCGTTAATGGACTATGGCAGCCGACGACCGACGCGAATGTCTTTGCTAACAGCACGACAACACCTGCGGCGCCCCTCCTGGGCTCGTGACTATGTCGATTGGACCCTAGACGAAGCCATGGCCCCAATTGGTCAACAAGGCACTGTGCAATCCAGTGTGTCGGCTGTGTTTACGTGGAATGGAGTGGGTCCTCTGGATGTTCGGCTAATTGGAGACCATTTGCAGCCATTGACAGACGTCATGTTCCCTTGTTCCCAAACAACGACGGAATTTTTATGCATGACTATGGGATATGACACTGGGCCACAATTGCTCGCGACTGCTTTGGAGAACATTCTGGACAGTTCGAGGGGTCTCGCGGTTCTAGGCGCGCCGTCCGGAACCGTGCGACTGCTACGGTCGCAGGTTCGAATCCTGCCTCGGGCATGGATGTGTGTGATGTCCTTAGGTTAGTTAGGTTTAAGTAGTTCTAGGTTCTAGGGGACTGATGACAACAGCAGTTGAGTCCCATAGTGCTCAGCGCCATTTGAACAGTTCGAGGGAACGGTTTGGCCACCCAGATCGCCAGACACGAATCACATCCAACATCTATAGGACATAATCGAGAGATCAGTTTGCGCGCAAAATCTTGCACCGGGAACACTTTCGCAATGTTATAGGCGGCTATAGAGGCAGCGTGGCTCAATATTTCTGCAGGGAACTTCCAACGACTCATTGAGTCCATGCTCCGTCGAATTGTTACCCTACACTGGGCAGAAGGAGCTCCGACACGATATTAGGAGGTATTCTATGACTTTTGTCACCTCAGTGTAATGTTCGTCACGGACGTGATTTGTGGTGCAGTGGAATGGAAATCTATAAAATGCGCAGTTGGTAGATAGCCATTTGCTGTACGGATTTGCAAGCGGTAATGGCAGTGAGGCTCAGTGTTTGTATCGGAGGCGGTGGGGGGGGGGGGGGGGGGGTTTCCAGGACGACAGTGGCTCGACAGGAGGATGCTCGAGGCGGTTGGTCGTCGTCTTTGGGAGCTTATGACGTTTGGGCGTACTATTCGCATGTGAGAAAGGCCTAGCAGTATGAGGATACCTCAACTGGAGAAGGAACTTGTTCGTGCAGTTGCCGACAGCACCAGTGTTAGCGGAAGACAATTAGCTGCAATAAGTGGTGTTGACCATCTGACTGTCTGGAGAGTGCTAGATGAGAACCTGCCGTATCCGTACCGTGTACAACGTGTGTGGGCACTATCAATGCATGATTTTATTGCATGGTTACATTTCTGCGAATACTGTGTCGGCCCTCAATCAAGTGCAATGACCGAGCGAGGTAGTGCAGTGGTTCGTACACTAGCCTCACATTTGGGATAACAACGCTTCAAACTCGCGTCTGGCCCTCCTGATTTAGGATTGCGTGATTTCCCTAAATCACTTAAGGAAAACGCCGGCATGATTCCTTTGAAAGAGGACGTCAGTTACATTCCTCAGTTTCCCTAATCCGAGTTTGAGCTCCATCTAATGACGTCGTTGTTGACGGAACGTTAAACACTAACCTCCTCCTCCCCTAGTGTAAATGTACTGTTTACAGATGAGGCTTCTTTTCAAAGTAAATGTTTAATGTGGTGAATAGTTTAGAAACTGAGTTCTACCATTGAAATAAATCGTTTTCGGACTCACGTCTGATTAATGTTTCCTGTAAGTTTATCCGTACATTTTTGTTACACCCTGTAGAGCGACTGAGTCTTCTTTTCTGTCACACTACAAACAAAAAAATTAGGACCTGGTGTGGGTTGCCCGAACTTTTGGATTTATGTTTTCATATTTGACCCTTGCGTGATCAAACAATCATACTGAAAGTGCGTATCAGAATAAGGAATAACGTTAGAGGCGGGATCTTTCCACCAAAGCTAAACGTTCTTGAACGGGATCGTAAACGAGAGTGTCTACAGCAGTCAGGAAAGGGGAAGTTCCCCTCGGCAGGTTCGTCTGTTTGAGAGCGGGATAATGTCTGATGGGGGCGACGCTTCTGACAGACTGGGCGTGTGTGTGTGTGTGTGTGTGTGTGTGTGTGTGTGCGTGTGCCTGTGTGTGTGTGCGCGCGCGCGCGCGCTTTCTGGAATCTGTGGTGGCGCGTACACAGGAAGAACAGCACGAGCCTGCCACGTGCGCTGCCGCTCGCTAAACATGCGCCGGCCAGGCGAATGTCAACAGGAAGCGGCCTACCATTTGACGCAACGGGCCTGCACGCATGCAGCTCCTTCCTTGCTTCCTTCCTTCAGACATTTGCTGTTACAGCTCTAAACCCGACTAGTACCCTCCGCGTTCCGCTTTGCACCAATTCCTGAGGTTAACAATTACTTAAAGCTTTTAAAACCATGGGGGGGCTGCTTCTTTGTCTGTACAGAGTTTGAGTCAAATCAAATGGGTAATCCGAAGTTCCCTATTTGCTCGTTATTTCCGTAATTGCAATTTACAGACGATTTCATTGCTTCTCAATTCATATAGATGTAACCGAAAGATTTCTAATAGCATTGAGATTTTGATAGTTCATTTTTTGTAGATTGTAGGCCAAAAATTAAAAAAAAAAGACAATTGTATTCTCGTTGTCCTTCCACACGAACTGACATGGGAGTGACACGCAAGGAACGACGCGCTATTTCGGCCAGTCCACACGGCTATAAACCTGATAACTTTGTCTTAAGGAAAATATAACTTTTTTATACTGATTCATCAGATTTCGAGAAACGTTGAACCTATCAATATCAATCATCTGCTATCCATGATGGCTAAAATACACACCGTATCAAGAATTGCAGTTATTCTCATATCATTGGCTTGTTAACACGCAATCACAGTGCCATTTTACAACCTAACCCTGACCTCGGGCTACACTATGGATCAGTACGTCACCTCAACTAACATTCGTAATCACATTAGTTGGCTTCGCTATCTCACGAGAGTACTGTGACCTCGGGCTACGATAGAGAACCGTCTGTCACCACAAGCTGTATGAAAAGTATTCAGTATTCTGTTCTATCTCTGTCTATCCACGTATTACACACTACGTCATTAACTCACGGATCAACAGACGACATCTGGTATTGGTAGTTTCAACCGCCCCATTTTCGTAATTTAATTTGCTACAATTAATGTTAAGTAAGCCAGCAGACTTCATGCTTTAAAGGCGTCCGCGATTTCTAGGAAGGTTATCATTTTCAAGATGTATACTCTTTATTTTTTCTTGTTGTTCATTTAAACAATATCTTCGAATTCTCTGCATTATTTAAATACGCTATCTACTTCAAATTTTTATCATTCTTTCAGTTTCAAAATTGCTGTCCATTTTTCAGCATTCATACTCATTTTTGAAACTTGCACTGAATTGATATTTTTTTCTTTTCTTCAAATTATACGAGATTCCAAGCTTTCCCCTTACCTCCAAGAATAATCTTAAATTTCAATTATTTTACCCTTTTTAAAATTGCTAGTCACATGTTTCACTTTATATCCCACTTTCATTCTATGTCATTTTCGCGCTTTTCACTCTTGCTAGTTTTTCCTCATTTATCAATGTTTTTATTTCATTTATTCCAGCTAAGGGATGCATATCCTACCAGAAAGACATCAAGACTTCGTGGAAAGTGTCTACAACTATTCAGGGTCATAGATAAATCAAGTTTTCTGCCACGTGGACCTCTGCGTTAGCACCGAAGGTTGTAAAACTTTTCCACGTACCTCGCAACAAACTAGTGGTAGATGATAGCTACGTAATTTCGTCTATTACTGACATGAATTTCATGAAGAGGATAAGAAGTAAAGTTGATTACAGTGTCTTTACTATCCTATTATTTTTAAGATTACTGATTTGATCAGTACCCCTTCGCCAAATTTTCCAAAATGACACTGTTTGATGGAATGGCCTTTACAGCAACTTGCTCAGCCTCGAATGTCCAGCTCACGGAATGCTTGCAACATGAAAGCGCGATGTGGGATTTGTGGTATCGATAGCTACGATGCCACGGCGTAGGTGCAAGTTAGGTTGGCACTACGACAGACACCGACGACAGCGCCCTCTAGCCGGCGCTGTGGAGCTCTACGAGCTCCGCTGCAGATTCAGCCCATTTGATCAAGAGCAGACGGCCGGGATACTTCGCTTCAGCTTCGCTTCATATAGAGACTTTGCTCTACTTACGACGGGTCTAAGACTTCGCACCTTCTGTACAAAGTTATGTATGCACCAGTAAACCACTTTTACTTACTTGCAGTACCGACGTGTTTTACCTCACCTGCTCCTACTCGCTTCCTACATTCGGCCTACCCTTCAGTTTACAGGAGCAGACCCACGCGCCGCCTTCCAGGCGGGATACAAAAGGATTAAATACGAAAATATTGATGATCCGCCAACAGTGTCCCCACACTATGACAGTACGGTGAACAGAAGACGTTTACAATGTTCGTTTCGTTTGTACGTGAAGTGGTTACCACCATGAAAACCTGAGTAATGATAACATATCCATTTAACTAGTGTTGTATCGTTTTTTCCTACTTTTCTTTATTTTTTGCATGCCACGAGATGCGTGCTGCGGCTTTCCTCGTGATAACTCTTGCAGTTCGTTCTCACTGTGGAGGCAACAGCCTGCAGCGTGTGCTGCTGCCCCTCGTATCGTTTATCAGAACTCCTCGTCCGATCTACGAAGCCTAGCGGGCGTTGCGGACGCCTCCCGTTATCTTGTTCGCCTCTTTAATGTGCTGTGAAATTGCATTCCGCTGCCAAAACAGCGATAAAAAAAGTAAACAGTACTAGTTCGCTACCCGCGTTGCCAAGTCGTCCAATAGCTGTTGATTAAAGCGGAGAGATCTTTGTGGACGTCCTTATATTATTTACGTATCTTGTTGATTCTTGTTTTTTAGCTTGCCTTTCGAATTAGATATGTCGACCAAGTACCGACACGAGATGCTCGGGTAAAAACATTTTACAAATTGCCTTCTAGGTTATACCAATGATATTTTTCAAAGTTATATATCCAATAAATATATGCCTATTTATATAGCTTTTGATTCTTAATATGTGTAGGACACGTGGTAAAAACACATGTCAATTCACATCCACCCTATAGGGAACTGCCGGCCGGGGTGGCCGAGCGGTACTAGGCGCTGCAGTCTGGAACCGCGCGACCGCTACGGTCGCAGGTTCGAATCGTGCCTCGGTCATGGATGTGTGTGATGTCCTTAAGTTAGTTAGGTTTAAGTAGTTCTAAGTTCTAGGGGACTGATGACCTCAGAAGTTAAGTCCCATAGTGCTCAGAGCAATTTGAACCATTATTTTTTATAGGGGACTCGAACCTAAGACTTCCTGTTTAAGAGGCAGTGAAGCTATCTCGAGGTATCAGTTGCTAACTTTATTGAGATATTGACCATTTTTAGAAAGTTTTGTATGCACACACATTGACAGAAAGTAAGAAAAAGTACACCTGTCGTCAGGCAACGTTCACAAAAGTCATATACGGAATAAAGCAGCATTGTGAGCAAAATGTTTTTGCTTCTGATCGTCCTCCAGCATCTCACCAATAGCGTAGTCTTGTGGCCACAATAGTTAAGAGGTTCTAAAAGAAATTAGTTGTATGAGTTGCTCCTCAAGCAGTACTGAATCAACTACGTTGTTCGTTAAAACAATCTGTACTTTACAAATGAGTACCAAATCAATTTTGTGTCGGGCTTTACTTCAGGGAGAAAATGTACTGTTTCATCTTTATTAGTAGTTGACTGTTGCAATTATTACGCTTAATTGATATTTCGCATCAATATTGAAAATTATACTGGAAAAAAATTATTATTCATTGGTTGGCAGGTATTCAAGTACAAACCTTTACTAGAGTAGATTTTCGTCGAGGCAGTGGACGGCTGCTCCATTTCCAGTAGTATCGAAATGAAACGTTCCCCCTACCCCGTCTTCGTGAATGTCATACACGGATTCCTGTCTTCATAACAATACAGTCGAACGAACACGATGTGAGTATCTTTATTACATATGATAACTTTGCGTAACGGGTTACATTAGTGGTCCTACAACGTATCCGTTCACGCTGCGTATTTCGATGGCTTTTCTCGATTGAGTTGCAAGAACGTGTGGTACTTTCATGGTGGACTGTTCAGAATATAATTAAAAAACTGAACATGGTTCAATAACACATTCTAATTAAATCTATGAGCCTTTATTCAGATTCTTTAAGCATTACAACATAGCGCGATTCTGGGGACATGCTGAAATACGCTTCAAAGAACCGAGCTTTCTTCGTAGATAGAAAGATCAGTTACACCTAGATCGAATTTGTACTTAAGTCAAACACAACTGGTTTGATAAAAATGACTCATTGCTTGATACCGTAACTATATGACTGATAATCATGCATCATCAATAATTTGGGGCAAATCATCAATAATTTGGCGCATAATTGCTTGAGCATCTGTAAGATGTTTTGATACGACGATACACAGATGTCATTATTAAAAGGTCGTTTTAAGTTTGAAAGGATTTTAATTTCTCTAATATTCTGAGGAAGATTGTTCCAAAGACGGGTTCCTGACGCAGAAAATGATTTAGAGCACATGGCATGTTGTGTAGTGGCACAGAGAGTGGTAATTATAATCGATGGTCTTGGGATCACCAGCAGAACGTTTTTGGAACTGAGCTGTTTACCTATGACGAAGCGAGGTGACGGCAGGTTTCTTGTTTCCTAGAAGGATGAGTTGTTATGTTTGACGTTCTGCGAATGCACGTTCTGCCGAGGTCTGTGGGCGCGCAAACACCCAGGCCGGACCTGACACACGTTCGCATACAAACACACCCGCATTACACGTTGCAGGCGGCGCTACGAATCCAGCGTGTCCTAGTGCCGGAACCGGCGGGTTAAGACATCACATGCGGATCTCCTCAAATAAACTTCAGTAGGCTCCAACGTTTAATTCTCTCTGGTTCAAGGACAAATGCCTGTCGTGTCTGAGTCAGACACCACCTCAATTTTTGATTAATGGTTTATTTGTTGATCGTTCGCTTTCCGCTGATACGCGAACGAATGAAGATACACGGCGCAACCATGTAGCTACTGCAGCCCTTAAGGCAGCAAATCGAACTGATGTTATTTTTCAAGTAAACTAGGCCATCCTCAACTGTTAACGTTTGTGTTCAAAACCGAGCTACTTGTTTACAAAGAACAGATGATTTTATAGATCTTTCCAGATTTTCTTACAACTATAAGACTACCGTCGAATTTACGCAGATTTTTGAGGTTTCTAATATCGTTGCTCCTGTCTTCGGACGATGGGGAACACCGCGTAACTGTCGGAAAATTGAATGTCACTGGTATCGACTTTTCCGCAGCTGTTATAATTTGCGGTATACATAACTCAATAACATTAATTCTGCGCGAAATTGTGCGCTTTATCTCAGACAATGCTTCGCCTCTCGAAACAGCATTCTTGAACTCCATGATGCGCAAATTAAAAGCTTTTTGCAAAAACTGCAGCTACTTCCATTTAATTCTTTAAAACGGTTTTATGATTTGATGGCTAATTCCCGTGGAAGAGCCATCACCAGACATGAACATGCCTACACTGACTTTGTAATTTAAATTAATATTCTGGAGCAATGGTTTTGTTAAGAAACGTAACATGCATTCTTCGTATTAAACATAAATAACAGGTTTGGCGTATGAAATACTGAGAGGAATATCCGAAAAGTTAAGAAGCTTAAGGTTTAACAAATCCGCTGAAATATGTTAATTAGGAATAGAAAACAAATATCGACTTATTTGAAAGGAACCATCCCGACAGTTGCCTCAACTGATCTAAAAAAATCCAATACAGGGCACCGTTCGGGGATTTCAAACCTTTCTCTTCCGAATTGGAGGTCAGTATCTCAACCTTGCTCGACACGGAAAGAAAAATCTGCTCGATTTGTAAGTGCTATTCAAAATGTATAGTAAACATTTTTATCTTTATTAGCATATCGCTCTTACTCGATGAAGAGATCAACGTTGTAGGTGTCATATTCACAGAAACCAAGAGCCGTAACAACTAGGGATGCGGTTGTACAGTGGTATGAAGACACTAATGAGTAAGACTGATTGAAGAGTATATGAGACAAACCACTGACGCAAGAGACATTCAGCATTGTGCAAGTAATAGGTACGTGTGCAACAAAGAAAGAGGTACACTGAGACGGAAATTTGTGTCCTGGCAGTAGCTAGCGCTGTATTATCAAAAACGATAAGTGATAATTGACGCCAGTAGATAAGCAGGGGAAATAAAACGCAGATACTTGTGGACAATAGGTGCTGATACTCTCCATCGCTATGTCGTAGAACACTGCGTTAAATGGATGCAACGACAGGCTATAAAGGGAGTTGCTGTGGCTTTTATAGCGTCACTGTCGTTAGGCTGTATGCGTCTGAGCTGGAATAAGATAAAAGACACGTGGTCAGGCTGATGACAAGCCAATAAGTGAAGAGTTTAAAGAGGTCTTATTCTTTTTCGACACTTTCTCATTTAACTGTACCAGAAGATCCTTAGGCCGCTTTCTTCTCCATCGCGGGGGCAGAGAAGTTATTGGCAATTCACGTTGTAGCTTAGTTACGTATTTTTATCTAAACTTGACTGCTGAATACGCACTAACGGTGCTTCCCTTTATTAGACAGTTGTGCTTTATAGAACCAATTGAGCCTAAAATGACAAATTAAAACAAATATCATTGTCAGTCAATCTTATTTTCTTCGATGACACGTTTCGAGTGCTTACATCCTCATCTGCAGGTGGATCAGTTGATTACGTAGAATTTATTTTCCTTCCTGTAGCCAGTTGTCTGCCTTACGGTTCATTTTGACGATTTTCCAGCAAGAAGCACACTGCACCTATACACATTTTTTATCACTGAGTTTCACACGTAAACATAAAAAAGTTCATTGCTGCTCCGTTAGCGTAATATACTTAGTATCTACTTCAGTGGTAGGATGGAACAGATTTGTTGGCGTTTTGCCGCGTAGTGTCCCACACCCGTGTAGGCAAATGCGAAGCAGTTGCTTCTTCTCGTGTAAACAACCTGCAAGCAATGAAAATAAGTGGCCGAATAGAAATGACCGCCACGATACGTACATGCGCGTGATGTTGACGCTTCTACTTGTAATGCAGGCTAAGGTAAGCTGCGACGACGGAAAAGACACAGAAACTTCCCTCCTATTGCATAGAAATCAAAGGCGCCAGTATATGGCCCTAATCAGGGCGGAACGTAGCGAAAGAGCTTCATTTTATGGCACAAAAGTTTTGTAGAAAGTGTTACGATTTAGTATGCTTCTCTAATGTTGCTAATACCAGATATATAAAGAAGAACGAACTTGCAGACGAACGACGTAAGGGTCTTCCAAGTAAACGTTCGCAAGTAAGTCGGCATGATGTCACTACACGGATATCGTCGAGATACATCTAAACTCGGGTGACGTACCGCTGTGATCATGACAAAGGGCTCGTATTCGCGATGAGTAGAGTACGGTCATCCTGATCCTAAGCAGCTTCCTTGAACCACATCAGGAGAGTGCCGAAACGTTCCCTTCAACAAGACAAGCCCGGATCCTCTCCAACATCTGAGAGAGTGCTCCGTCACCAATGACCTCGATGTTGTCGTCGTATAAAGGTCAATTTTCACTATTCGCCACAATCTACTGGAATGAAACGAGACATACCTGTTATATCTACAAGGAAAAAATAACATGTTCATTAAAATATTACGGATTTGGTCCGCAGCTCGTGGTCGTGCGGTAGCGTTCTCGCTTCCCACGCCCGGGTTCGATTCCCGGTGGGGTCAGGGATTTTCTCCGCCTCGTGATGACTGGGTGTTGTGTGCTGTCCTGAGGTTAGTTAGGTTTAAGTAGTTCTAAGTTCTAGGGGACTGATGACCATAGATGTTAAGTCCCATAGTGCTCAAAGCCATTTTTTTAATTACGGATTTGGGTAGTTTTCTCGAAACATCGAAATATCAGTAAAGATAGACGTAAGGAGTGAAAAACGGACGCCTGTAAGGGTTCACCTTGGGGTGAGGGCATTACTACTGAAACTGACACTACAGCCATTATATACATCTCTTTGGCAACATCTATGGTAACTTATCCATACCTATTAAGTAAACTGAAGGTGGAGGGTGAAGAAAGGGAAGGTAAAGGAAGGAACTCGCGATGTCAACTGCGTGAGGACTTTATGCGGAATCAGTGGCACCGACTGAAACTGTGTGGCGGACTGGGATTCCAGTCCGGGATCTCCTGCTTACTAGGCAGTTGCGTTAGCCGCTGTGCAGCCCAGTCAGTGTGTTTATAGCAACTGCGCGGACTATACTGGTACGCCCCTCGGCCGGCCCACATACCCACCGAGCACCACCTATCCACAGTCGCCGTCCATGTCCTTCACGCTCGCTACTTTGAAATTCCCGCAGGAGGTCGGACGTGACTGTGCATTCGCACTGAAAGTGGTTTCATAGCCCATCGTGAGATTTAATTATATGAATAAGTGGGGTCAGTTCTCTCGGAGAAGAGAAAGGAGGTAGACGGTCCCTTTCGCGTCTCCTCAGGTAGAATCACGAAAAGAAGCATAAACGTCCATCATTGGTAATAAATGAACAAGTGGTATGTGTGCAACACATTAAAGAGACATTAACACATAATGCGCTGGGAGCAGGTGAGCACCAAATATTTTCTCATAAATTAAGGTTCTGTCAACATCTAATACCTTACTGTACTCATGCTCATAAATTAAGGATAAAGCTGAGACACGGTGAAACAACGCTCTGATGGGCAGTTTTCTGGTTTAAATCACCTCGGGGCATGACCATGCGGTGCATTTGACCTGCGGTCGTCGCACGGTGGCGCTGGCAGCAGTCCACATACGCAGAGGTCGTTGGTGCATGTCAGAGTACGGTGCAGCGAGTAAGTAAGCAGACGTTTTCAGACGTGCTAATGGTGACTGTGTGTTGAAAATGGCTCAGAGAACACATATTGGTGACGTTATGAGGGATAGAATACCAGCGACTGGAGGCTGGTCAAACACAGCAGGTCGTAGCATGGGCCCTCCGTGTGCCACAAAGTGTGATCTCAAAATTATGGCAACGATTCCAGCAGACAGGAAACTTGTCCAGGTGCTACAGTATGGGACGTCCACAGTTTACAATACGAAAAGAAGACTGACATCTCACCATCAGTGCCCACAGACGGCCACAGAGTATTGCAGGTAGCCTTGCTCGGGACCTTACCACAGCCACTGGAACATTTGTCTCCAGACACACAGTCTACAGACGACTGAACAGACATGGTTTATTTGCCCGGAGACTTGCATGGTGCATTCCACTGACCCCTGGTCACATGAGAGCCCGTAAAGCCTAGTGTCAAGAACACAGTACATAGTCATTGGAACAGTGGTCCCAGTTTATGTTCACGGACGAGTCCAGGTATAGCCTGAACAGTGATTCTCGCCAGTCGACGTGAATGGGCACGAGGGACTACTGTGTCCGTCATCCATGAACGCCTACAGACAGTGTATGGCGAAAAGGTCATGTCTCGTCAGATGGTTGGTCGTTGGTGTTGGATGTTTAGAGAAGGATGGCAGAATGTAGATGAAGGCCTAAGTGGGTGTCCTTCCACACACAGGAATGAAAACAACATTTTCTTGTATGCACGACATGGCGTTAGCGGACAGGCGCATAACGGCGTCAGACGTGGCGTCCACAGTGCGTTTTGGCCGTGCTCAGGCCTATCACAAGCTGCAAGATGCGTGGGTTTACCGAAAAGTCTGTGCGAGTTGGATGTCGGACCATAAGAGTACAGGAATGAACTCAACCACGATCGCTTGACGCTGTACGCTGTACGCGCGGCAGGGAAATGAGTTCCTGTTCAGAATCATCAAAGGCGATGAGATGTGAGTGCACCGCTTTGCTACAGAATTCGAGGCCCCCTCAACGACGTGGAAGCATCCCAGTCAGTGGAGAAAAATTTCTAGTGTCACCCTCCACATAGCCACAGCGCTCTGGGACGCGAAAGGTGATTCTCCTTCATTTCTTCCAGCAAGAAGTCATCAGTGTGACACACTCCTGCAACACCCTCATGAAACTCAGGTCAACCATTCGACGAAAGAAACCAGGGCTCTTAAGTGAAGGTGTTGTGATCTTGGACGACAAAGCAAAACCACACACGTCAAGTCTTACACAGGTTTCGGTTCTTCACTTCGGATGGGAGAGATTGAATTTCGCGATCTACAGCCCCGATCTTTCCCCATCGGACTTTCATCTTTTCCCTGCATTGAAAGGCGCAATCTCAGCACGTCACTTCCAAACCAATGCTGAGGTGGAGCAGGCCTTGCGACAGTTCCTTGAATCTGAGAACACCGAGTTTTACTAGAGTGGTTTCTTCAAACTGATTGCACGCTACAACAAATGGCTCAATATCGGTGGCGGCTATGAAGAAAAATAGTGCAAGGTATATAGTTCATGATGCCATGGTGTATTTGGTTTTGTCAATATGGTTTCAGTGTGAAAAACAATGACGAAAATTACTTTCGGAACGATCCTCGTACATCGTTGGCAATAATACCATCTCTTCTACGGATCTGTCAGTAGTAGAGCAGCAGTGATGTACTACGGCAGGATTTCCTAGAACCAAGAGCAATCTGAGGACATGTATATTCCTAGCATATAATTGCTGTTACGCAACACCTAGCCTTGCACGAGCGAAGCAGCGATCGTCGCCAGCTAATGCGTAACTGGTCGCCGTCAGTGTCCTCGTTTTGTGCTCAGCAATTAGCATTCTGCGGCGAGCTCATTACATTTATTAGCACTGTCGGCGGCAACAGATATGCGTGACAGAAGTGCGATGCGACAAGGTGTATCGAGACGAGGGAAACGGCATGCAGCAGATCTGCGTGGGCTGGCGCCACTTCAGCACTCGGCAGAGGTGGCCTGGCCAATTAGTTTTACACTTGATGTCTTTTTAGCGGCAGTCTGTTGCACAGATACATCAAAGTGGCTTCCGGGATCATTTGATTCAGTACTATTCAGCGAGTTAATGCCAACGAGATAGAGTGGAAGCTAAAAGTCTTGGCAATATGATTGAACTACAATGTCGTGTGCAGTTTCCCTGCTTTTTCGCAGGACTTACTGAAATAATAACACTGAGTCCTTCTTTCCTCAGCATTATAGGAGGGGTATCATACAGTTTGAATTATCAACTTGAAGATATAAAGTTACGTAATTAATTTTCGGTTCGTTTGCAGCTACATGTCTGCAGTCCTACACGTCTACATCTGTTCTCCGCAAGCCACCTTGCGGCGCGGTGTGGAGGGTACTTTGTATACCACTCTCACTTCTCCCTTTTCCTGTTCCAGTCACAAGTGGTTCGCGGGAATAACGATTTCCGGTAAGTGGGCTCGAATCTCTCTAATTTTACCATCACGATCTTCTCGTGAAATATACGTAAGAAGAAGCAATACATTTGTTCTTCTAGGAACGCGCAGTCTCGGAACTTTACCAGTAAACCACACTGCGATGTTGAACGCCTGTCTTGCAGCGTCAGCGAATAGAGTAGGCTGATCATCTCCGTGTTTCTTTCGTGCTTACTAAATGAAACTGCAACGAAACACGCTGCTCTTGTTGGGATCTCCTGTATTTCCTCTATGCAGTATTCAGGTACTGGTCGAACGAGGGTTTTGTAAGGTACCTCCTTTGTAGGCGGACTACATTTCCTGAGCATTCTTCCAATGAATCTTAGTCTGGCATCAGCCTTAGCTGCGGTTAGTTTCAGGTGGCCGCATTGATACACACACGTCACAGTTTCGTTGGAAGCCACTGGAGTAGCCAGAACAAAACGGCGCAGCTCCTTGGCAAGCTGCATTACCGTACGTTGAGTTGGTCGATGTGCACGACATCAGTGCAGCAATACATGACAGTGGATAGGTGGTGCTAACGGTTTCTCTACGAAGAAGTAAGAGACGGCCCTGCTGCTCGAAGACCAGTGTGTAAGAATCGAGGCGATAGTGGAAAAAATAAATTTCAGTCATGGATCAGGATCATATACGACATTTTGAACATGCCAAAGCCACCCGCTATCCACAGCCATTCCGAAAGCCCCTCAAATCGAGGCAACGGGGGAAATTTTGCAGTAGTACCCGGCCAATCTTGATGACTTCTTTGGCCGCCTTGTTTGTCTTCTTTGTGTGGCTCTTAATCCACGTTGTAGACTAAATCTCCTACTTTATAATCTTCTATCGAATGTGTTAAGTATGTTTTGAATCTGACGTTCTACGTTATCACGACCACCTGCAGAAAATAGTTCCAGAACAACTTCTCGAAGGAGAGGCGCTACCCCTCTGTCCCGTCCCCCTCTCCATTACCTTTCAGGCGCGCCCCCGCCCCATCCCCCCCCCCCTCGACCCCCCCCCCCCCCCCCACACACACACACATCACTGTTAACTGAACATACACTGAGGTGACGAAAATAATGGGCTACTGATATGTACATATACAGATGAAGGCAATATCGCGTACACAGAGCACTGCATTAACGGAGCTGTCATTTATACTCAGGTGATTTGCGTGAGAAGGTTTCCGACGTGATTATGGCCGCACGATGGGAAATAACAGACTGAACGCCGAATGGTCGTTGCAGCTAGTCGCACGGGACATTCGATTTCGGAAATCGTTCGGGAATTCAATATCCCGAGATCCAGTGGCAAGAGTGTGCCCAAAATACCAAATTTCAGGTATTATGTCTCACCACGGACAATGCAGTGGCCGACGGCCTTCACTTAACGATGGAGAGCATTGGCATTTGCATAGAATTGGAAGTGCAAATAGACAAGCAGCACCGCGTTAAATAACCGCAGAAATAAATCTGGGACATACGACGAACCTATCCGTCACGTGAGGGCGTCGAAATCTGTCGATAATGGGCTATGACACCAGACGACCGACGCGAGTGTTCTTGCTAACAGGACACCATCACCTGTAGCACTATTCCTGGGCTCATAACCATATCGGTTGGACCCAAGACGTTTGGAAAACCGTAGCCTGGTTAGATGAACCGTGATTTGAGTTGTTAAGAGCTGATGGTAGGGTTCGAGTGTGGCGCAGACCGCACGAAGCTATGGACCCAAGTTCTCAACAAGGCGCTTTGCAATCTGGTGGTGGTACCATAATGGTGTGGACTGTGTTCACGTAGAATGGCATGGGTCCTCTGATCCAACTGAGCCGATCATTGGCTGGAAATGAGATCATTTCAGCCATTCGTGGACATCATGTTCCCAAACAACGACGGAAGTTTCATGGATGACGAGGCGCCATGTCACTGGGTCACCATTGTTCACGAGTGGTTTGAAGAACATTCTGGACAACTCGAGCGAATGATTTAGCCAGCCGAATCGCTCGACATGAATCCCATCGAACATTTACGGGACATAATCGAGAGGTCAGTTCGTGCACAGAATCCTACACCGGTACCACTTTCACAGTTATGGACTGCTATAGAGGTAGCGTGGCTCACTATTTCTGCAGGGGACTTCCAACGACTTGTTGAGTCCACGCCACGTCGAGCTGCTGCACTACGCCGGGCAAAAGAAGGTCCGACACGTCATAGGAGGTACCGCAAGAGATTCGTCACCTCAGCTTGAATCTCTTTTCGTTAAGAGTATATATATATATATATATATATATATATATATATATATATATATATATATATATATATATATATTGCGCCCACTGTTATTTGTGGACATTCTTACAGGAGCGCTTCTTATCTTCTGGTTTGGTGATTCGGCTTGTAGGTTTTTGTTCACGTTTCGGGGTATCCCAGCCAGGAAAACAGCGTTCAGCGGGTAGTGCGATACTGTACTTGGATATAGGGTATAGTTTAGTGACTGCCAGCTATGGATGTAAGTTCTGCATCTTGTACCGTAACGGGAAACGAAACACTACGTAAAGAGTCACTATTTCTGAAACAGACATAAGCGTCTATCCCTCGGATGTCAAACATTACTTTCCTCCTTCCAATGCGGTACATTTCCGTGTTAGTATATTACCACTATTTCTAACAGCTCAAATATCGACAGGAGATATGTCTCAAACAATAACAATATTTTCAACTCTACTAGCAAACTCCTCTAGCCTGAAAACGGTCTGGAAATGAGACGTGCACAGAATTATCCGAGTAAATCAGTAAAATAAGGTGACTACTTTTTTGAAATGTCCTGTCTTTACTGTAAAATAGTCTTAGACAGCAGCAGGATAAAACCGCGAATTATGAAACTGACAATAAGGAAGTTGCGGTATATGGGAGAGAAAATCTTCACTGTTGGCATCGATTTCGAATTAAGCTGCCGTAGATAGAAGTCCAGCTAATAGAGTTCCTGTCTTCTTGCCCACTGAAGCAGTGAAACGGTACATGAAATGTGACAGTCGTAGACTCCCACGCCAGTCTTACCCAATTCGCGCTGCGTCGTGCCTTTCGAAAGCATTCGGTCGCAACGGCAGGCGGCAAACCTCGTTGCACGAAACGACTATCTGACAAGCAGATATCGCAGAAATCGTTCATTCGCCTCCGGGAGCAACTGTTTAAGAAGATGAATGTGAAATGAAAAATGGAATAGCACATTGTGAAGGTCTGACTGCCACAGTCTGTGCACAACGAGTGAACAGCGCAGGCACGCCCTTCTCTAGCGAGCAGGAAAGGAAGTCCACTTCTCTGAGTCGGTCCGCAGGAGTGTTTTTGATGCTTGTGAAGAGCCGAGAATGCAGCTGGTTCACTTGCTAATGTAACTTCACCCTTAGCGTGAAGCGCACAAGGGAAGGAGAAGGAGACGGAAAAAGCGCATAGCGTTTACGACCGTAGTTACTGTGACACACACTGATGTACAATATGAAAACGAGTCCAAAGCAAAAACAGATGAAATTTAAAACCAAAACATTATTTGTTGCACACGTTTTATTGAGTATGCTTGTGTACGATGTCACGTATACCTTGAGAAGAGATATTTTGGAGCACGTAGGAAAATTCTCGTTTGTATAATTTACGTTGCGGTGAAAAGTCGTTCATATAGTAAGCTACCTTGAAGCTAAGTAGAAGTAGATGATACATCTGAAAGGAGTGAGAAGTGTCTCTTGACGCAAAAACCCACACGTTGCTACTAGATCAACTGAGTCCACTGTGGAACTGATTTCGTGGACGTTAGTCTTACGCAGAAGTGGTAGTTCTTCCATGTTGTGTAATGCTGCTTCCTGACCTCTTCGAATTACAATAAGTTTTGTACGTTGTAAAAAAATGTATGTATTCTGTGGTATCAGGATTGCGTCTTTATTGCGGATTTTCGTTGGAAATTGTCAATTTGTATTCTTATGCGTAGTTGACCACAGTAAAATGTATTTCGTCATTACTAGTCCGGTACGGTGTAGGCCATAGTCAAGGCCACATTTACGCATGGGTAACATGCGACCCAGCCTAGAACGGTGAATTCCTAAAAGGAGGCAAATTTGTGAAAAGCACATAAATCTGCTTTTAGAGACTTTATTGAAATGGATGGAATCGGTTAAGTTACGTACGGCCCTAGCTTACAATTGCTTGAATGATGCGGCTACACTAGCAACCGAAACATATATTTAGAAAGAATTGAGTTTAGTTTCATCCATTGCGAAAGTAAAATAGAAAATGCTTCGCCTAGTAGGATTCTGTGTGGTAATATTTGCTGTGTATGCAAGCTTATTGCCAGTATGACAGTCTCTGTATTGTTTACTAGGGGTAAATATCATTTTTTTTTCTACACACTGACAGCATAAATTTTCTCACTGAATATGATGGCGTGATATACTATCCAATGGTTGCGTGCGCGAAATACGTAGTGGGTTCATGTAGAATGTTTTTTAGTGTTGTCTTAAACAAGAAAGAAACGAAGTTGTCTGGAAACATTTATTGGAACATAAACAGCAGTTGTTGAGGTACTTGTCGACATATTCATTTATTGGAACTGAGTCACTTTTCAAATCATCGGATCAACTTTTTTATTCTTGTGATTTGGAAGATTGACACTTGGGTCTGCAAACAGTGTGTAAACTTGTTCCTCGCCGAGAAAATATTGATCCTGCAGGTCTTTTTCTTCCGGAGTAGGAAACATGATTAACGGTGTGAAGAAGATCAGTCCTTTCGGATGAGCGGCGAAAAACCTCTTGGCGTAAAAGCTTGTAGAACAGTAGTTGTGCGCTGCACCGAATGTGGGGGGGGGGGGGGGGGGGGGGCATTGCCACGGATCAACATCGAATCTCCAGTGCTTCTTGGGCTGAATAACTCGTCGTATTTTCCAGAATTATGAGGAATATGTGAGGAATGGCTATTGAATTCTAGAATCGTAAAATGACTTCACTCCGTAATTTATTGTCGCCTATAATACACGAGTTAGTCAGTAATGATGGATGGCAGCCCGATACGTTCTTCGCTATGAATATTTTGATGTCTTCAGAGAATCACTAGTATCAACAATACAGCTCACAATGTCCAGTCCACTATACAGAGCTAATGACAAATTTCGTCTGGCGCTTCGCTGTATGCGAACTCAATCACAGAATATCCTCGTTGTTTACCAGGGAAAGCATAGCGGCCGCTATTTACAGTCGGTACACTCGCAACATTCCGAATCTCTCAAACAGGCGTTCTCGCCTTTCGTACTGCATAGCCTACCATCGTTTGGCGGCATGGAGAATTTATTTTCTGGATAACTCTCGCACGTCAAGCCATGGCAGTACAGTCTCCTCTTAATCAAGGTTTTGGCTTTCGACGTCCACGAAAATTTAACGATTTATCTCTAATACATTTTCAGAGCGTTCTCCGATCGTTGGGAGTACATAGAAGGTGTTCTTTATAATCGACCATCTTCCATATATTCTGTTTTCACGTAGCTTCGTCTTGCGGACAATCTTTACTATTATGTTTGTACCACATTGATCAACTTCCGCATATTCACGGCTGCTTCGGCTACACTTGTTTCTCTGCCTTTGAGGTCAGTGTGGCTTCGTCCAGTGTATAGCGAGAGAGTGGTCGCCACACATGGCTTGCTTGTTTTGAAGAAAAACAAAGCGTTCCGCTTCGGTCTATACCGTTTGGGCTGCTCCGAAGTGAAGTTGTTTTGCTCGTGTGTGATATGGTGTTCTTTGGATCGAGGCTGAGTAAGATGAGGAGTGATACTTTAAAGCAGCCTGTGGTTGTGCTCTTGCAGCGGTACTGAGAAGCGAATTTATTTTCTATACGCCGACTCCAGAACAGTCTGCTTCTTTATTTTGTAAGAAATATTATTGAATGAGTAGCACAGTAACAGTCGCGATTACGGTCAGTGTGGGGCAAATCCAGTTTTGTTTACGTTTTGTTTCTGATTCGTGATCAGTTTTAGTAAGCCAACACGTCATTCACCAAAAGGTTTGGGATTTTTTATATATTTTTTTCAAGTCCACGTTACGGGACATCTCTTTGTATGATTGTGCGGAGAGCACAATGAATCACGCAACATTAATCTGATTGTTCTGTGTAAAATCCTTGCGCTTTTTTTTGGATAAAATAATAAAGTAAAAAAAATGTCTTACAGCTTTTTCGCTCTGTCGTTCCTTTCGTAAATTCAGTTTAGCGGAGCATTATTTTTGCGAGAGAGTAGCACTTAATAGTCTTGAGGCTTGCACTAATGCCTTACACAGGAGGTGGTTACAGAAGTATTCTCGCCCTTTATGTCGATAGACAGTCCAATGGGGGCTGCTGCTGCTCCGGGCGGCATTTCTCAGCATTCGTAAATTATTTTCTGATTACAGAAGGTAAGTTTGCCTCTAGAGTTTCTGGGCAGCCGCTATTTCGTCGTCTCGTTTTTTGTGTTCCGTGGTAACGTCACATTCCTAAGTCAGAATGAATAGAGCATTTCATGTGCCAAGAGAATTTCCGATGCAGTACGTAGTCGTGTCTGTAACCAGTCATTGGTCAGGGTCGTCGAATCGCGTAGTAATATTACTTCCCTTGAGTTCTTTCACTTCCATAGAGGGCATCCTTAATCTGGGCAATTTCAAGTGGTTCTTCAGTGTCCAGTGCTACTAGTTAGGCCGCATCCAATTTAACAGACACTATACAAAAACTAGTTGCTGAAAACGAAAACAGTGAGTGGAAAATTTCTCTCTTCGTCAGACTGGGCCCGTGTGTGTCTTGTGGAATCACGTGAACGCACTTTTGGCAAATACGATCCCTTCTTGATCACGGAAAAGAGTAGAAAAAATGCTTAGCGAGTGAGAGACTGTGAAACACAGTCTGCAAGGGCATCTTTTCTCAATCTGTTAGGATTTTCGACCCAATTTTCATTGCGCCCATCCTTCCGCTATTTGTTATAGGATGAATATGTATATGGTATTGTGACGCTAAAGCTACAAATATACAAACCTTAAAAATTACTACGAGTAAGTAAATTTATTGGCATTTCGCATACCGATCCGCTACATTGAGAAAACCAGAATCTATGGTCATCTATTGCTCTCTGTCCTAAAGGTAGAGCGCGAAAATTCTCCCGAAAGTCTCTGAACTGCCGAAGAAGAAATCTTCGTAGACTTCCCGGCAAGTGGCGAAATCAAAAGACAATTTAGGAATAATCGCTCTTTGAATTTTGGGCAATGGTGGACGATGAGTTTTAAGCCCTGAAAACAAAGAACATTTCGTGTATTGTTACCATAAAATGTAGATCTCAGCTAAACATCAGAGTGTCTGCTTCTAATATTAAACCCTTCTTGGAAATACGAGTAATTTGCTCTAAGATCCAGGCCCAAGGTATTCACTAATAATTACTAACTTTTTTTTAATTTAGTGTTGAAAAGTTAATTGCATTGTGCAGTACTGATAGTCTTATTTATAAGTGCATTATATAAGTGTAAATGGGATTTTTTTTATTTTATCGGAATGTATATCGGTTTGCTTTTCTCTCAGTAAATTAATCAGTTTTTTTTTCTTTTCAGTCAGTTCGCGCCCCTCCATTTAGTATTATCATGCCCCCCCCCCCCCCCCCCCCCCGCTTCATCCCGTCCACCCTAGGGAGGCGCGCCAAATTGATTGAGAATCGCTGTACAGGAGTACGCTACTTAACTGTGTAAGGTAGTTTCTGGACGTGCGGTAGGTTGATTTTGAGATGAGGAAGAGTTCGGTGCGGTATAAATGGGTCTTCCTTGCGTAAGACAGGACTGTGCCGGAATTGGGGACAGGAAGGCTGGCGCCTGCAGTGGCAGGGTCGACGGCCGGGACGGAGCATTGTCTGGGCGCCGATTAGGCACACAATGAGGCGGCCCGCGTCCTCCAGGAGGTCGTCCCGCGGCACGGCGCGCCGCGCCGGACGGATTCTGGACCGACGACAAAGCTGGAGGTGGAGCTACCAGTCGGATTTGATTTTCACTGTGAATTTTTAAGATAATGTCAAGCTAAGTATCCGGTAACTTGCGGAAATATCAGCGCCAACATTATCGAAGGGAGAACGATGGTATGTGGGATTGAGCTGAAGGATGAAGGCCCAAAGGTGAATGTGATGAATCCCAAGCCATGACAGTCACTGGCAGGAGCAGCCGACCTGTGTCAGTACGAGAGGTCACTGGTGCTGCGTCTCGACTGATAGAACAGATAGAAGAGTGAGCAGCATCTCTGGGCTCAGTGAATTTCGCGGTTGCTTGTTTTGAGCATGCGCCAGCCTTGGGCTCGTTAAAAAAAAAAATTACCGGAATCTACAGATCTGGATGATAGCGAACAGTCCAGTAACACGGGCTGTTCGCCGAAAATTTTTTCGGGGTGCGGTGTGTGTGTGTGTGTGTGTGTGTGTGTGTGTGTGTGTGTGTGTGTGTGTGTGTGTGTGTGTGTGTGTATGGGGGAGGGGGGCGGAGACGCCAAGACTCTAAAACTGCCACTTTTTATAGAAATTAATTGGACAGTTTTGAGACGTCAAAAAAACTTATTATACCACAGAGAACTGATGGTTACTCACTCACTTCTAGAGAAGTATGAGTTCTGTAATGAATAAAAATTTTGTACTGTAGATTCCAGGGGAGAGGGTGAGCGGAAAGGGACCCCTCTTGCGCCTTATGGACCCCATATGCTGAAAAGTGTACAGAATTTTACCGTGACGTGGCGGGGGAAGTGTAATACGAATACTGTACAGTAATTCGGAAGCAGGGATCGTCATGCAAAATCGAGGCGTCCATGAAAGTTGAAGTTTTACTCGAATCTCGTACTAACATTTTGTTACGATAATTCAGTAACCTGTTCCTACAAAGCAAAGTAACAGTAACATTCCAATGATTTGTACTTAATGAACTCCATCCAACCGATTATTATAGAACGGTAACTATGACTATTATCAGCAGTCGACAAGGACACGAGTAATTTTAAAGAAAGGGAGCATATGGTAAGCTGACAAGCGGAAAAACTTCGAAGTATGAGGTGACAATATTATCACTATTAATGTGCGGTTATTATGTGCAGTGCTTCGTATTATAAACAAACGTAATTTTATAACAAATGGTACACCCGACGTTCTTTCTTAAGGTAATCAGATTGCCACTTGTGAACGAAAGGCATCTATGACTGTTATTTAGCTATCATGCGGATCACGCACTATGAATCTTTGCCAAAAACAAATGAACACTGTGACTGTCAACATTCGCTGGACCATTACGAAACATCTTTTCGAAAACTGACAGCACATTTAAGGCTTTCCCGCGAAACGGCAATACTGCTTTACGGTGTGAATCATGGTCGCCAGAAAGTAGCAGCCTTTAGCAACGGAAATGACTTATCGTTTACCTTGAAGGCGTATTTTCATCATTTACTTCTTCCTCCGTTTCCTCAGCTGGTCCTTACCTGAGACAGAAAGAAAGAAAAACATAAGTTGTATTTCGAGTCAGGCAGGTTTCTAAATATTTTGTAATAGATGAAGTTAATAGTATGGAATCTGTGGATCTGCGTTGTTGCCACACTTTATTAGTTATCTCCAAAATAAGTTCATCAATAATTCGTCGTCATCAGTGGTTTATTGTTTTTAATTCTAAAACACATGAAATATATATTGTTTTACAGTGAATGACTTTCAGCTTGAAATTTTGCGACAAGTTTCGTGCTAACGTTCGATTGAGTTAGCGTGGATTTATAAATATCACGTACCGCTACAGGTTATGTCTAGTTCTTTGAGAAAGCTTTCTTTGGGTACAGTGTGTAGTCGCGCAAAATGTAAAGTGTGAGAGTTATACTGTCCCACTTTTGCCACAAAGGGTAAATAATGGAACTGTTTTATCTGTATTTTTATTATTATCCGTATGGCATAAGAATTGATTTCTTGTGCTGTGTTCTGTGTATCACGTTCACCGAGCCGAGTCGGTAGCCTAGCGACATCTATACGGAGCAAGCTGCAGGCAACACAGAACTGGCTGCTGAAAAGTTAATTAACCGTGTGGCGCGGGTTTGCGATGGCGAGAAGATCGGCGTTGGCCATTGCGTCGTCGGCGGAATTCGTTACAACAATGAGACGCACTGGTTGTAGTTGTGTTAGGAAAATGTAATGGTGATTGTAGATGTAGATGTGGTGTAATTGATGTCTTATGTAACGAAGTATTTTCATAACATGAATTACATATTATCTCAGTGTCTGTTTGAACCTTATTGCAGCCTCTTTCGTGGATTTGTATAGTTGCCTAAGATGTATCACATGATAGCATCCGGAGAGTGCATGTGGAAGGACTTGGCTGTGCAGATACAAGCAAAGTGTATGTCTGGCAGACAAAGCACCTGACTCCTAGGAGCAATCACCAGAGGACGGGAGGTGCACGAAGAAGTCATACGCTTACCCCTGCGAGTGGGCAACCCGGTAGTCAAAGGCCAAATTTAATCCAGAATCACCATTGCATACCTCACATGACCCAGAATGCCCAGTGCCCTCCTACTAACCTGGCAAGAGTAGCTCCTAATTCAAAAAGTGTTTTAAAGCAAAATAGTACACCATTACGAAAGCATTATATCGACGCATCTGTACAAGCAGTATCATCTCCGACTTACATAAACTGCTGTACTTCATTATTTATCATAGACTGCAGTGTAAACTTAGAGGTTTTTACGAAGCGCAGAACTGAATGAAAATTTTTACGTTACCTGCGCCGATATAATATTTACTGAAAATAGCGAAGCTTTTTTTTAAATTTGAGTTTTGTCTGTTCTGTCGGATGCACTAGTATCGTCTGAACTCCTACGGGAATAAATACTTTGCGAGTAGAGGGCTTATGGACGAGGAACGCTGCATCGCATCGAATGATAAGTTGATCTAACGGAAAGCGTATCCAGATGATCTAGGTGGTTAAGGCAACCATTCTAGAGAAGCGGAGCATCCAGGTTGGAGTCCCGGTCCGATACAAATTTTCGACTCTCGCCATTGCCTTACCACATTGCTCTGTGCAGCTTGAACTCAGAGTGTTTCCCATCCATTCTTTCCCTTTCCTTCCCCACCCCCTATTTTATACAAACTTTTTGAAATCTGCCTGCACAAGTTTATGACAGTTACATGCGTTAAGTGGTATCGTAGTATTGTGAAGTGGGAGGAACGCTGCATTCACGAATAAAAAACCATCAAACGGAGACTAAGGTATCAAGACAGGTCTGCCATTTCGATGGACTGTGCGAATTAAAATATTACAATGTCACCAAAACGCACGTAATAGCATAAGTGATCATACACTGTCTCATTCCGTTATGAATGTCTCTTGAAGGTACCATAGAGCAATAAAAAAGAAAAAATAAACGCTGTTAAAGTAACTTGCACTGTAAACATGTTTTCATCACGACGTTATTTTTCGCTGCACACGAGAGCTTGGACGCCGTTGAACTGCTGTCGATACGTTTGTTGCTCTAAGGGTCATTATGATATCTTGCGCACAATGATATTCATAAGCTATACACTGCTTAGCAACAGACGGAACTGCGTTTTGGACTGACAAATGAGGTTATATCTACCGTTCAGTGGTCAATGCCCCATCTGTTTAAATGTGAGAGAACTTTTACAGACATACGCCTGCTGACATTAGTGGGAATACTAGCACAGCCGAAGAAGACTAGGAAATAAACGGCCGTGGCATTTCTAACTGACGATTACAATTTATACGCATACTTCCTGTTACTCAACCGTGACTGTATGTTAAAATTTATGAGAACTATTTTAAACGGAGAGAAACTGCGCAGTAATGTGTGAAATGGTAAGTATAATGTCAGAGTTTCTAAGAGAGAGTCCTCACAGGCAGCTATGAAAAAATTCTTTAATATCGGATCAACTGTGGAGCAAGTTTAGTTATCGTGACTGACAACAACATATTTGATCAACAGTATCCGGACACCTAGCTGAAACTGACTTAACAAGTTCGTGGGGCTCTCCATCGGTAATGATGGAGTTCGCCCTCGCAGGCATACGTTCAATCAGGTGATGGAAGGTTTCTCAGGGAATGATAGCCCATTCTCCATTGAGTGCAGCACTAGGGAGTGGTACCGATGTCGGTCGGTGAGGCCTGGCACGAAGTCGACGTTCCAAAACATCCCAAAGGTGTTCATTAGGATTCAGGTCATTACTCTGTGCACGCCAGTCCATTACAGGGGTGTTATTGTCGTGTAACCAACCCGCCACAGGCCGTGCATTATGAACAGATGCTCGACATTAATGTAGGCCTGTGCTGTGATAGTGCCACGCAAAACAACAAGGGGTGCAAGCCCCTCCGTGAAAAACACGACCGCTCCATAACACCACCGCCTCCGAATTTTACTGTTGGCACTACACACGCTGGCAGATGACGTTCATCGGGCATTCGCCATACTCACACCCTGTCATCGGATCGCCATATTGTGTACCGTGATTCGTCACTCCACACAACGTTTTTCCACTGTTCAATCGGTTCGGCGGTCTCTGTCAGTCAACAGACGAGGTCGGCATGTACGCATTTGTGTCTCTTCACGTTTCCACTTCACTATCACATTAAAAAAAGTGGACCTAGGGACGTTCAGGAGTGCGGAAATCTCGCATACCGACGTATGATACAAGTGACACCCAATCACCTCGCCACGTTCGAAGTCCGTGATTTCCGCGAAGCCTATCATTCTGCTCTCTCACAATGTCTAATGACTACTGAAGCCACTGATATGGAGTGCCTGGCAGTAGATGGCAGCACAATGCACCTAATATGAAAAACTTTTTTTTTGGGGGGGGGGGGGGGGGCGTCGGAGACTTTTAATCACATAGTGTATTTGTGCGAGGACGGAACTCCTCGCAAAAAGCAAGGATTCTTGTATCTGCCGCTGTCTGGTGCATTTTTGTAATTGGCGACAATGTATTCATCACACTGTAGATTTAGTATTTTAAAAACAGTTCTTTGCTGATATCATTTTATATCGTAACATTTTTACAGATTTCGTTCTCAAAATACTATCATTTCATTGCACCATATCTAAATTAGTTAAAAGATTTAGTTCTGGATGTGTTATGTATGCACTGTGGAGTACTATCAACGGCAGTCAGACAGACCGCCTATTAATTTTTGATTTTTTTTTTTAATCAGATTTCAGCACACTAAATCTAATAGCCACGAGTGCTTGCCTTACAAACATGACAGAACCCGCTATAAATCGTCACAATCGAGCTGCAATGGCCCATTATAAACATTTGCTGTAAGCTGTATAAAAATGTCTAATCATATGTTATGCAAAAGGAGTAGCTAATTCTCAGGGCAAAACTAAAACCAATGGTAGGTCGTGATGGAAACACAAGATCAAAGATACAAATTAAATACGTAGTGAAATATCTTTATCACTGATGAGTCAGGTACATGTATAGTATTTGACAAGCAATTTCTGAACATATTAGATGAATGAAATAAAGATTTAGTTTCCACAGTTTCTGCTTTCAAAGACTGCTATCTGAAACAAACCTCCGCGATACTAACAAGGGGGAGAGTGAGCCAATAATTAAATCGCTAATGACTAAGAACTCTCTTGGATATGATGGAGTATCTAGCAGAATACTAAAGCACTGTGCTACGTATGTTATCTCAGTACTTGGCTACATTTTTAACTTTTCCTTTAGGAATAGGCAGTTTCCTTAACAATTAAAGCACTCAATACTGAAACCGCTTTATAAAGAAGGAGAAAAGGATAAAGTAGACAATTTTACACCTATTTCTATGCCATCGATGTTTGCAAAAGGTATTGAAAAGGCTATGTGTATAATAGATGATTTCAGTTCACATAATTTGCTGTCAAACGTACGGTTTGGTTTTAGTAGTGGTATAACAACTGTAAATGCTGTATTCACTTTTTTCTGTGAGCACTGGACAGATTAAACAGAAAGTCTCGAACGCTAGGCGTCTTCCTTGAGTTAACGAGGCATTTGATTATGTTGATCACAAAATACTACAGCAGATGTTGGGCTATTATGGAATAAGGAGTAGCTCACAATTTGTTCCGTTCATACTTAAAGAACATACAGCACAAGTTGATTCACCACACTAATGAGAACGGCTATGAGGTTGCGTCTGATAGTGCAATTCAAGTGGCTTATAGAAAATAAATTGTGCGAAGTGTCAGTAAGATTCAGTTTGTCTAGTTTCTAACACACAGTCCGACGAAAACTGACATTTTGGTTACACAGGATTGGCGTATCATTAGTGAGTCTGACTCTTGTGGAGAAAAGCGTACAGTATGCCGCTGTATCCATTTTCAGTATAGTACCACAACGATTAAAAAATCTTAGCAGCTACCTATTTTCAATAAACTACCACAACTAATAAAAAAATCTTACTAGTAACCCTAGCACTTTCAGGGTAAAACTGAAATAATTCCTCACGGTTCACACCTTCTATTCTGTCGAGAAGCTCTTGTAAAAATTAAAATAATTTATGTGTTATATTGTTGATTATGCTAATAAATACTCGACAGCTTCTAGTCTGTATACGATTCGTGTAATTTTGTCATTATTGTCTTCTTTGATAAAATAAATAGCACAAAATATCTAACATGAAAACTGTCGCAATTGTGTATTTCTGTTGCACAACCAAATGGTGGCACAGCAAATAACAATCCAGTAGATATATCTGCTTGAAGTGAGTCGTCATGTGGACATTGCTAATTGTAGCTAGAAAACATTCTTGATATCGAACGTTTATAGTCGATTGCTGAACATACACTCTGCCAAGTTTGCAGCTGTATCATCGTTTGTAACTGATGATGGACGAGGAGCTGTAATGAGTTTAACATCTACGCTAATTGGCTCGCAGTAATGTCCGCGCCGATGTTAATGTGCCTACGGTTACTAATGGTGCGTGGGATTAATTAATCGTGTGTGGAAGGAAAACACAGATAGCAACTGCATCTCATCCACGGTGGTAAAACGTTCATAATGTTAATGCTGATGCTGATGCTGTGGGCACTAGACTCTACATGTACAAGTGTCACACATAAATTCAAAATATATCGAAGTGTACTGGGTATCTCTCCTGAGGGTCGTCAGGCTCATTTTCTCTGGTGTTTCGGCAGATATCTGCAATCTCGCTTTTGTAGGTTGTACATGGAGTTGGCCGAAACAAATACTGCTTATAACATGTTCTACTGTCAACGAAAAGAATCGGTTTATTTCCAGTTACAAACAAAATTATTTTTAAACCTGAATTCTACGTGGCCGTTTGATAGAGCGGTCCCAAATCAGCGTAGTGCTATAGTGATATGTATTAACAAAGTCACTAAAAGACGAAGAATGAACAGGAGTCCAGTGGCGGCTCAGTAGCGCTGCTCGCCTGTCGGTAGCAATGAGCGCGGGTCAGTGGCGATGCCGCCGCTGCCGCAGTACTCGTGCTTTGGCGTCCCTGTTAACACGTATCGATGAAACAAATATCGCACTACGCTGATGTGGGACCGCTCTATCAAACGGGCACGTAGAATTCAGGTTTAAAAATGGGAATCAAACCGACGCTTTCCGTCGACACTGGGTGTATTTGTTTGGACTGATCCCATCTACAGAATGGAAAAATACCAAATAAAATGTGCCTGACGACTCTATATAGAAACATTATGTTGATTATTTGAAAAGTCCCACGTATAAAGTACTTTTACGTAGTTACAGTTATGTTCCTCTAAACTGAGACACTAGAACGTAATGTTCGGACAACGAAATTAATGTAAACTTAGAACTCATCAGAACTGACAGCAGTGCTGAATATAAATCTTTTGAACTATTTACAGCTGCGTTGCACTAAAACAGCGACAATTTTCTTTGCTTAACGTAAAAGCCAAATTGTACTGTAGTGACTAAGTCCTTGTCGTAGTACGAATACTATTACTTATACCATGATTCAAATTGTATGTATATGAATTAGGTATGCGAATACCAATGGACGTGTGTGGCTATAGGCTTTTTTTTGGCACTGCAGCGTGATATGATGAAATTCAGTTGCGCTGCGAAATTCAGTGTTGCAAGCAACACAGTTTCGTGATTACTTGCACCGTATCAAGTGATTTATTTATGATTCTTGTTACGCCACAATATTACTATGTTTTTCATATTCATGTGATTTTGAGCAGTACTCTTTATTTCTGTGTTCGCTACGTTAACGAGTCAGTTAACCGAGGTCGAATTCCATCTAACTGCCGTTATTGAATTTTAAACCTATACAGTGAAGATGTAAGCAAAGTAGGTGTGTCTTTAGTTAAGCGTGCTATACAAAAGAGGCACACCATTCACTGCGGCCGTTTAGGGTCGATCGGTTTCATTACAGACGCAAACATCAAAAAGTAGAGAAAAAGAAAATTTACAGGTTTAATTAGTCGCACGCTTCACATAAATAAAAATATGCTTAGAGAGGGATCCGCGGCGTCGCAAGCTTTTTATCGTTGTGCCGTTTCTGCTGTCTTCCTCCCCGCTTGTGAGGGTACCTGCGCGTGGCTGACAAAAGTATGCCAGAAGCCGTTGCGAGTCAGTGTGCGGAGTTAGTGGTGAGGATGTTGTAGTCAGAGGAAGGAAGCCGTGTTGAAATTATGATAAGATGCCCGCTGTGCGACTTGCGACCGCTTTCAAAACTCTGCACTGCGGTCTGCGACACGCGGCGCAGGTCAGACGTGTCAGCTTCCAAATACAAAATAACTGCCGCGGAATTTGCGCTTCCTGGCCCACGCATCGAGTTGTACTGTAATAGATGTAATTTTTTGCAAATGGTCGAAGGATGTAAGAATATGCTTTTATGGGTTCCACTTTTCTGCATGACGATTAGAAATGTTGCGCAGAAATCGAAATATTCGACAGTGAGGTCGAAATAAAGGAATTTCGACTATGTTGTTGCATCCGAAGCAACATTCTGGGACTGGTCATTCCGGAGAATGCCATGTACGGTACTTATTATTGCATGTACTCGGTGTATTCATTTATTAATTGCATTATTGTATTGTATGTTACTTTTTTTTGTTTCATCTGTTGATTCACACCACTCCACATTTCTAAACCTTCAAAAACTCAAGGAAATTTGTAAACACTGGGAAGTTGTTAATGATAAATTTATACCGTCTGCCGCGTCGGCTGTCGAATCCTACCAGTTGAGACTAGTGGACAATTCAAGAGATGCCTCATAGCTTCTATCTGCCTGAACCTTCCTCATACTTGTTCCTCAATGGCTTTCTTGAACACCTACTTGGACCAGAACTTTTACGAAAAGGATATTGCACAGAGTGTCTAAGGTCTGCCCCTAGACTGAATATTTCACTATACAGCCGACTGTAACCCAGTGTAAAAACTGACAGGTTGAAACTGTTTAGACTCAAACACTGACAACTGCTTTCCGGAACAATTTTCATCCAGACTGACCTATCCAGATGTGGCTACCAGAAGCTGCGAGAGGGGCAGTGAATGGTGCCTACAGAGCACTCAGCAATAGATATGCCTGCGGAAGGCAAGGGTTCGTGTCTCGGCCGGCACGTGGTTTAATCTGTCAGAATGGTTGCCCACCACATTCAGTACAGGCGTAATACCAGTGTTACTAATACAAACCGTGGAGGATACGTCGTGACACTCGAGTAATCATTACCGAGTCTCTGTTCTCCTTATCTTGTAGGATTGTTTAACTGCAACCAGCATTCCGTTATTTTCCCTCACATTTTAGCAGGGTTGCATCATTGTTTACAGTTAGCACTGTATGTTGTCGGTGTGCAAGGGGAAAATATTTCGTGAAACAGACACAGTAATAATTTCGTCTTGACTTGCTTTGCCGGTGATTCCTATAAGCCACAACAACGATGTAAAATCTTTGAGTGGAAACACGGAAGTGACTTCCTTGACAACTTAGTTTGTGAAATTCGTATTAAGAGTCTAAAAAATAAGTTCTCAAAAGCAAAATTTTATTTATTACAACGCTGCCATGTTTCTCGCACAGTTGTTGAACACAATACCAATATGCAAGACGAACTAATTACTAGAGTAACAGAGTTTTTCTTATAGAAGCACAAATTGTCTGCAGAACCCATTTGATCTGTCAGCAAGAAACCGACCGTACACAGCTCTTTAACGCTAGCATCATAAGGGACGTGAGCCTCAGCACAGGTAGATAAACTACAGAGTACCATAATGGTATCTCCCTCTAGCAGTCGATTTTCACGATTAAATTTGTTTCTATAGTGAATAGGGGGTTTCAGAACGGGTTTGCGAAATTTTCCGAGATACATTATCAACGGCTGCCGTTCTAATGATCACAGCTGCATTACGTAATTTGGGTGGTTCTTTTTGCGAAATTATTTGCCACCTATCAGACGAAGGAGTAGTTGCTCAAGATTTGATTGGGTACACAGCTGTCTTCTGGAGTTAGTCTGCGTAAGTTGAGATCGTTTGCGAAAAATCGAAGATACTCACTGTCACATTATTTGTCTCCTTGTAAGATCATATTGAAATGATTCATTTAAAACCCATTTGTCCATTATTTTCTTGCGCTTTATTTGTTGCAGAGAAACAATTCCATCTTGCTCTTTATTTGTTGAAGAGAAACAATTCTACCTTAGTTCAGGAATTTTCTCTCATTCTTTCAGGATACCAGTTTCTACATTATGAATAGATACAGCTCTAGTAATTTCACAAGACATTACATTATCATATAGAACTAGACAAATCACGTCCACATTACATACTTTGCATTGAAAATGTTCGTTTACTCTCCAGCGTTTGGTCCACAAAAAACTCAGTTTCGAACATCTGACTTCTACACGACATTCTTAGTCTTGTTTATTACGTTAATGTTTCACGAAAGGCAATTTAGTTGCTTCGTTAAACCTTTCTCGGCACCAGCGATACTAAGGATGTTGTGTTTCACTTTCGGTTATAACAACTATAAGATACGAGCACTTTTATTCGTTGATAGTTTCCAATTTTCCTACTTCTGTTGCCAAATCACGCACTATGTATTCTACAACGATGTAACTTATCTCACCGACTTTCTCTTCTCGTTCCCACGTTGACTATTTACTAGAGGGTTTACCGTTCGCCACAGCACGTAGGGTGATTTGCGGAGTACGGGTGGTGAAGTATTAGAGATCATCTCGATTTTCAGTAAGAACAAAACTTTTCCATTGCCCATTGCGGGGTAAAACGAGTGTGAGTCTGGCGTGGATTCTGGGAAGGTTCAATGCGTCTGTAACAGAAACGGAGTCGATAGATGCTATTGTGCCAGTTCTAGAATAGTGTAACGGTGTTTTAGGTTCTTATCAAATTTATGACGGAATTTCTTCGAAGGAATTCAGAGACATGCAGCTATGATCGTTCATGTGTTTGGAGAGGGGGGGGGGGGGGCGGGCGGGGGGGAGGTGGCAGCGGTTAGATGCGAGGGAGAGGGAGCAGAGATGAAACAGCGCACGCACGTACACACACACACACATTAAGTAAATCATCATGAGTTACAAAATTTAAAGTTAGTTGAAGGCTCATATAAAACGCAAACATGTAAATGATTAATATGTTGTTGTATGTTTTCACTGAGAAAGTATGTTGCAATATTAAGCTAAATGGAAGGTTCTACACCATGGAGAGTGATCTCAGTTATGATGTATGAAACATTAAAATAGTTAATTAGAACAAGTCAGTATAACGCTTACGTAAGTGAAACAGAGATGCTAAGGGAACTTAAATGGGAATGGGTGGAAGAAAGACCAAACTTTTCTCGCGAAACCCTGCAAAGTAAATATAAAAATCTAATATTCTGGGTAGATTGCGTAACAGTCCGATTGCATTGCATACATCGTACATGTTGCGCAGTAATCATTAGAATAGAATAACACAAATTAGGGGGCATTCCAGTCATACAGAGAGTGATTTTTTTCCTTTCTCAATAGGAATAAGAAAGGAAGCGACTAATAGTGATAAGGATTAGGCTGTTCATGGACTACACAATGGCTTGCGGAGTACGTATGTAGACAGACTTGTTTGGAGATTGCGCAATACTTGCCGAAATACTATTGAACTTGGACAAATTATAACGAAAGGAATTCAGATAATGTTCTTCGTCAAACACCCTGAAGTCCAACATAAAATTTTACTGTCGTTGAGTACCATGTCATTTAACTAATAATGACCCCGCAATTGCACAATAAGTCCTTCCTTGTAGTTCTATAAGTGCACGATGCAGCTTTATTTGTTTTCCCACTTGTGTGTGCAACATGTAAGTTGATAATCGATTTGAAGTTGGAATCATAAATACCCATCTCATGATGTCACCGGGAAAGAATAAGCCTTTACTGAAGAAACTATGATTCATAATCAGAAGTCGTTTCACTTGCTTATCTGAGTTAAGCATGCAATGGCATCGTTAAAACTTACGTTACAGTTCGAAGAATGCGCTATCCTACACCTTCAGCTATCTGTCATACTCGTTAGGCTTTCTAGATAGATTTTATACAGTGAAGTACGGAATTTCGCAGGAAATGCAGTTGCGGACTAATAAGAAGCCATTATCTCCTACGTATCACATTTACTTGCAAGAAAAAAAATATGATGCTTATTAACAAATCGAGATTTCTGACGAACCTATTAGCATCAATAATTCTCCGAAAGATATGATTCGCAGTACTGTTACCTTAGATGTTATCGCCTAGGACATCACAGTTAATCACACGAGCTTAGCATAATGTGTTTTCTTTGGTTTTTACGTAACTAAAAACCTGAAGTTAGAACCATTGCTCAGAACATTAACAATCATACCGCATCTGCGCACAAGTCAAAGCGACTTGTTATTACCAATTAATTTGATAACGGAATCTCTGAAAATCAGCCCTCTCTCACAGCTGCCTTCCGCTCGCTTCTTCAAGACTATTCGGATACTTTTCTTTATGTTTTGTGCACACTGAAGACCACCAGACAGGCTGTGCGTTCTCATCAGCAGCACATTAGATTACCTTTTTTCTGTGCGTAGTTTCGCAAATGGCACTATAATTTTTACAAGGCGTCTTCTTCTTATCTTATTCCTTGTATTTCTTGATCTTTGTCTTTATGCAAAAAATACATGGTCCACGTACTCTTACCGATCGGCGACATCATGTCGGCTTGTCTTTAATGTTGGTCTTTCGAATTCCTGTGACAACTGTACCCGATTCATCCTGAATCCGACCCTAGGGCCGACAAGACGTCGCAGCAAAGCCACAATTTGGAGGGAAGGGACAGTGTGTCGGATCTCCCGCCCGGCTATACAGGTTTACAGGTTTGTATATCCATGGTGTACCCCCCCCCCCCCCCCCCCCCCCGCCAGACAAATCGACAGATCTGCATCACAACGTCAGCAGTTCCAGATGCTCTCACTTTGCAAGTTTCAGATACTAATTTTAGAGTTGTGAATTTCCATGTGAGGAAGCATTTTTCATATTTCATTAGGGCCGGGCACCCACTAACGGTGATGAATGTGAAATATTAAACAGTAACCAATCATTCGAAGTGCGAGGTTAGGCGCCTAACCCTTTTTTACCCTCAAATGACTTTTGACTTTTTAAACACAGGTAATTTCTGATACGAATACTAAGAGCTCATGAAACAAGAACCAACACGTTTTCTCATCGTCATTAATCTTGGTTCTTACGAAACATTTTTAGGTTCTATTTGTCTTAAGATGATCTCTAACTGCAGAAATGGGATATAATCAGTTGCATCTTTTTCCAGCAGTGACTGAGATGAGTAACCGGTTAAAATAGGATTATAACAGCTACCCTGGCGATGGGTGCGCATTCTTTTTTGTTTACGCAAAGAACTCTGCTAATTGTCGTACACGAAACAATAAATTTTACGGAAGTGAGTTCGTATCTGTATTAACTACAATGTCGTTTAGAGAAAAAAGACGAGTGTTGCCTACGAACTAAAATCGGATTCATATTGGCAAGAGCGACAATACTGGGTCTCGGTCACGTTTGCGGCCGAGCTTTCAGCATGACGCGATCACTTTTGTTGATGCTTGACTTTTACGCCGACAAAATGCTTCCCCGGCCGAATGACCAAGGTCTGTTTCGAAGAGAGAAGAAAATTGCCTACTCTGTTTGCGAGAAATGCTACAGATAATGGCGAAGGACAACCAAACTGTTATCGTGCTTCTCGAAAAATAGCCCTGAAATAAAAACCAGTTTGTGGTTGCGAACGGCGCGGGCCGTATTGCCTTTAGAATGAGTGGGGCATCAGGGATACGTATGTAAGAAGGGGGAAAATTTGTGGCAGATGCGTTGCTTTGGCAATATCCTGTCATGGAGAGGGTTGTTACTATAAACATTGGTTTGACAGCTGGCGCCAACCTTCACACACACACACACACACACACACACACACACACACACACACACACAGAGAGAGAGAGAGAGAGAGAGAGAGAGAGAGAGAGAGAGAGCGAGAGAGGAGGGAGAGAGACGTCGCTCCTGAGAAGGCGCATACTCACACGGCCGACTGTTTCCAAGATTCGCTAGCAATACATTCAATAAAATTGAGATAGGAGCACCACTTATGTTTCGTAATTTTTTTTCTTTTCATCACTGAAACACTGCGCGCTATCTGCGGACTGATAAGTGTGTCATTTGGTCAAAGTCTCCTGACATCCTTTTCCGTTCGTTCCAAAGACGCCTTCTATATAACTAGCGTCATGAAAGACCTGTGTTACTGTCGCAATGTTAAATCGTCGTGAAAACACTTTGCAATGCGTTCTGGTGCATTAAAGATAGAAAATCATTCATACAGACTGTTAAATTGCGAATTACTTTTTTGGCGGACTTCAGACGAATTCATCTGGCAAGCAACCAAAGCTTTATCTCTCCAAAAGGTGGATATGTTTCTTGGTGCCCAACCTAGTTCAAGATTAGATTATTGTGTAAAAGTACCCCAAAGGCATACCTGCATGTGGCATAGCGGCGGCAGAGTAAAAGCACATAGGCCTATAACTAATACGTCGCAAATTTCGAATACGTTGGAAATTTCACGTGCCTTATCTCGTTAGTGACGCTGAGTCAGGCACCATTACTCGATAGGTAGCATGCGCTGCACTTTATCAGATGGTTAGGAGAGAGCTCTGTTGTGGTAACAACCAAAAAGGAATTCGTTCTGCAGGAGAATAGAGAGTCGTAAAGGCGCAGTGTTGTTGCATGTACCCAGCCATCACTGTATTTACGTCGGAGATAGCTAGCCGATTCCGACGCGCTCTGGCTGCTCGCTGAACGGTAATAAATTTTCACTGTTCGCCTCGCTGCAGAGTAAAACCACGGTCACGCAGTGCTTGTTGGCACCTTCGCTCGATGCAACTAGCATTCTGATCGCCTCTATCCGGGCGCGACTAGACGTCCCGTGGGACTGCTCTTCAGCTGCAGAGTTATTCGAAGTGCGATTGCTCTTATTTATCGGTAGCACAGTACCTCCTTGAATTACGATCGTCGGCGGATTTCGTTGTTTCCCTCTTGGAAGATAGCCATGGGTCTATTCGGTATTCCCGACCTTATCGAAGTCTAACACCAGGGGAAGCACGTAATATTCGATAGCCAAGTGGTCATGTAATACACGCAAGACGTCGAAAGATCTATGTTATTTTGCATTTTCATTCATTATTTGAAGCATTTCACCGCTGAAATGACCTTGCTTCGATGAAAAATCGTCACCACGACTCGTATTCCACAATTACCGAGCGATTTGGCGCCGTGGTTAGCACACTGGACTCGCTTTCGGCAGGACGACGGTTCAAATCCGCGTGCGGTCATCCAGATTTAGGTTTTCCGTGATTTCCCTAAATCACTCCAGTCAAAAGCCGAGATGGTTCCTTTGAAAGGGCATGACCGATTTCCTTCCCCATTCTTGAAGCAATCCGAGCTTGTGCTCCGTCTCTAATGACTGAGGGTATTTCGCCTGTCTCTTACATCTTGCTCACTAGATGGTAATGTTGTCTACTCCCGGGGCCTTGTTTCGACTTAGGTCTTTCAGTGCTCTGTCAAACTCTTCACGCAGTATCATATCTCCCATTTCATCTTCTTCTACCTCCTCTTCCATTTCCATAATATTGTCCTCAAGAACATCGCCGACGAGACGTTAAAGCCTAATATTCCTTCCTCTTCTTCCATAATAATTTACATACAGCATTCCCAATCACTAACCAAGTGAACAGGTTCACATTGCGGAGGAAAACAGGAAAAGGGGAGCATAAATAAGCAAATGCATAGTAAATGGAAATGCTGTGTGGCGAGGGCCTCCCGTCGGGTAGGACCATACGCCGGGTGCAAGTCTTTCGATCTGCCGCCACTTGCGCGTCGATGAGGATGAAATGATGATGATAAGGACAACACAACACCCAGTCCCTGAGCGGAGAAAATCTCGGACCCAGCCGGGAACAGAACCCGGGCCCTTAAGGTTGACATCCTGTCGCGCTCACCACTCAGCTACCGGGGGCGGATATATGCATAGTAAAGCAGTATGATTATCGGTTACAGCACTGCTTTCATAAACGAGGCAAGGATTTAACACTGTCGCAAGTTTCGACTGTAGTGTCTTGCTTGCGACACCGATGTTCACTATCACGATGCGTTAGGTATACTCGGGTTGAAGGATGAGCTGGAACACAACAGATGTACTAAAGGACGTATAGACCAGTTTGAAGACACAATACAACTTTAATTTCCCTGAAGAGTAGAGGAAGAGAGAGAGAGAGAGAGAGAGAGAGAGAGAGAGAGAGATTGCAGTGCGTGTTACCTATAGGAGTCCCAAAATGTGAAGTGCGTACAATAGTTATAGTGTTGTAGGAATGTCACGGAACTTTGTAGTAGTCTCCTGTTCTACAGTATCTAACTGCACAACTGCTCAAGGTCAATGATTAAGTCTTGCTCCCTCTGGTAGTGAACCGTCTGGAGACCTTGGCGGCTGTCTCTAGCAGTCTCGTTCGCCGCACTTCTATTGCGGCCCGGCAATGTCCTCTTACGGGCACGCCGAGTCAGACATCTACAACCGCCCGCCAACCCCCTCCCACACCACAATTTCTTTCTCTATTAACGCTTCGCCAGTGTACGCTGTTTCTGGCTCACTCCACACTCTGTTGCAATGCATCCCCCGTGTCCTTCGTGTGCATATATGGTTCTAACATGGCGGAGCCTCAGCTCACTGTAGACAACTTGCTCGTATACACCTGCATCATACGTTCCCTAGAAGCTGAACAGTAATGTAGCGAACCTGATGTGGCACCACTCGGGTTAAATGAATGCGGTCCCCCCTTCCCTTACTGTTATTTTAACTTTTCCGTTATTTGTACCATCCTCTACTGATTATCTATAAAAGTTGATAAATGTCAGAAATACCAGGGTCTTTATATTTTGTTTCCATTAGTTTTGGTTTACAAAAATGTAACTGTTCTTGAAGTTTTGAAAGTTGGTTTGTGAACATAAGGCCTTACGTGAACAAACCGACAATCGAACAGAACAGGTAAATTTTGTAAACCGAAACGAATTGAAATACAAAACTGTGAAGGCCCTGCCACTTAGATATAAAACAAATTTTGTAGATAATCACCAGACAATGGCTTAAAAAGCCGAAAAGTTTAAATAAATAACAGTCTCAGTGGTAAAAAAGGCCGCATTCATTCCGTGAGTATACGGATGTGTTACCCTCAATGAAGTACATTTCTAATACCTACGTTATCAGAAAGTGTAAAACAGACCTACTGTCATGTCTGCATAGAAACTGGAAGACTCTACTTTGAATATCGTTTGGTAACGTAGTATCTCGTTTAGACAAATGAAACTATTCTTCACAGAGGCTGCTATTAACTGCAGTAATATCAGCCAGTGTGGAAAAATGTTCTCAATTACGCAGTTTGTTGTAGCTTTGGACTCAAATAAACCAAAATAATGGACTCATGTTATCACAAAGCTATGACTGTGAGTTTTTTATCATCAGAACCAGACCGAAAAAAAAATTTAATTCTCTCAGTCGTTTCCTTAGTTGGATCCCCTGTCTCAAACTGATAAATTTGGCAGTCTCCGTCATCACTGAAAGTGTGTCTCTTGGAAACTCGCTGTTTATTCTTCGGTATGATAACAAGGTTTGTCTACGGCTTTTATTTATGCATTGCCTCACCAAAAAAGTAAAGCACCGAAAAGACATGGTCGGATGTCAGAGTAACTTTGTACATGTGCACGTCTTGGGCGGGTGTGTAAATGACCGGAACTGCAATTCTCTATGACAGGTAGAACGACCACTAGAGTGCATTAGTGTTGTTCGTGATTATAATGTTTTTACCACCACTGGCAGGGTACGTAACGGCCGTGAACAGTGTTAGACGTTGAGTAACCACTGTGATGAACACAGAGACGCCTTGTAGTCGTGTCAGATACATTTATCAGCACCTGAAAGGCTTTTGAAAGGGTACCCCACAGGGGGTTTCCATTCGGCCGGCTGGTCGAATCGTACGACATTCAGATTGGTGAGGCATTCTGATGTGACAGTGGCCTGATATTGGACTGCTGGGATCGACAGGTCACTCATATTCGTCGTCAAGGTTCCGGTCGACCGAGTCTGACCAACACAAGGGATGTGCACCATGTACATCGTAACACCTTCGCATTTGCGCCTGCCATCCGAGAATACGTAATTGGCTCCCTGCACCATTCTGTCTCACTGTGCACCATCGGTCGCAACGTAGCAGCAGCAGCCAGACTAGAGAAATATCATTCTGTGGACAGGCCACTGTTAACATCGCAGCGCAAACGGCTGGGTTTGGAGTGGTTGCGCGACCGGGAAGAATGCACTGCTGATGAATGGCATCGCATTGCGTTCAGCGATGCAGTTCTGCACTACCCCAGATTAGCATCGTCGACAAGTATGGGGGCGAACTGCGGAGAGCCCTAGTCTTCCAATACACTATTTTATCAAAAGTATCCGGACACCTGGCTGAAAATGACTTACAAGTTCGTGGAGCTCTCCATCGGTAATGCTGGAATTCAGTATGGTGTTGGCCCACACTTAGCCTTGATGACAGCTTCCACTCTCGCAGGCATACGTTCAATCAGGTGCTGAAAGGTTTCTTGGCCAATGGCAGCTCACTGAAGAGAGGTATCGATGTCTGTCGGTGAGACCTGGCAAGAAGTCGGCGTTCCAAAACATCCCAAACGTGTTGGATAGGATGCAGGTCAGGACTCTGTGCAGACTAGTCCATTACAGGGATGTTGTTGTCGTGTTACCACTCGGCCACAGGCCGTGCATTATGAACATGTGCTCGTTCGTGTTGAAAGATGCAATCGCCATCCCCGAATTGCTCTTCAATAGTGGGTAGCAAGAAGCTGCTTAAAACATCAATGTAGGCCTGTGCTGTGATAGTGCCACGGAAAACAACAAGGGGTGCAAGCCCCCTCCAAGAAAAACACGACCACACCATAACACCACCGTCTCCGAATTTTGCTGTTGGCACTACACACACTGATAGATGACGTTCACCGGGCATTCGCCATACCCACACCCTGCCATCGGATCGCCATATTGTGTACCGTGATTCGTCACTCCACACAACGTTTTTCCACTGCTTCATCGTCCAATGTTTACGCTCCTTACACCAAGTGAGGCGTCGTTTTGGCACTTACCGGTGTGATGTGTGGCTTATGAGCAGGCGCTCGACCATGAAATTCAAGTTTTCTCACCTCCCGCCTAGCTGTCATAGTACTTGCAGTGGATCCTGGTGCAGTTTGGAGTTCCTGTGTGAAGGTCTATATAGACCCTGCCACATTACGACCCTCTTCAACTGTCGGCGGTCTCTGTCACTCAAAAGACGACGTCGGCCTGTACACTTATGTGCTGTATGTGTTCCTTCACGTTTCCACTTTACTATCACATTGGAAACAGTGGACCTAGGGATGTTTAGGGGGGTGGAAATCTCGCGTACAGGCGTATGACACAAGTGGCACCCAATCACCTGACCATGTTCGAAGTCCGTGAGTTCTGCAGAGCGCCCCATTCTGTTCTCTCACGATGTCTAATGACTACCGAAGTCGCTGGTATGGAGTACTTGGCAGGAGGTGGCAGCACAATGCACCTAATGTGAAAAACGTATGTTTTTGGGGGTGTCCGGATACTTTTGATCACACAGTGTATATTGGACAGGCTCACCAGTGTCACTCTTGGTGTCAGGGTGTCGGGATCCGTCGAGTATGATTTCAGGATACAGCTAGTAGTGATTAACGGAGCTGTTACTGCACATCAGTACGTCACGGACACCCAACGTCCTCATGTGTAACCACTTATGCAACAAGATCGAGGTGCATGTTTCAACAGGACAGTGCTCGCTCTCACATGGCGTGTACAGATGAACATTCTGGGTGATGTTGAAGGACTCCGTTGGCCAGGAAGACCTCAAGATGTCTTTCTGGTAGAAACGTATCTCGGACGTCAACTGCGTCCTAGTGCGAGTATCCAGAGGTGTGAAGGACCAGCTGCAACGGTTGAGGGCAAGCTTGCTTCAGAAAAGGCGACAACGGCTTTATGACACCCCTCCCAACCGAATCAGTGCATGCATACCGATTTTGTAGTCACTCAAATGGCATCACATACTCTCTAATCTTCGAAGTTTCGTTCCCTCCTCTCTTCTAGTTGCCACACTTTTTTAGTCAGGCAGTGTAAATACAAATAAGGAAGGTCTCTTACCGTAGTGATGAGTCTACAGTACATAAGAATTCTGTAAATGTAATTTCTGACAAATTTTCTGCACCTATTTCATTCCATCCACGCCGCATGCGGCGTCCTAGTGGTTGTTGCCTTCTACAGGTTTTAATCTATTGTTTAACGAGAGCGCGAATAAATGTGCCTAGCTTACGATGAGGCGCAAGACAGGTTCTGAAGGTCAAGGGGAGGCGGCAGCGTTAGTCGCCTTGAGAGCACGGGTGACAGACTCACTTTTATGCCACCTCTATTGTCTGCCACCATATTTATGGGTAATAAACTTTGGACAATTGTTTTAGCTTGAGATCTCGTATCCAGTTAACAAACGACAGCCCCACCTTCGACTTTACAAACTCATCTCACCGTTGCCGTTATACCGTCACATGGCCACACCAGCTCACCACCAGGACGTCTGTGTTAAGACATACTTCTTCTTTACACTCTTATTCGAATTCACAACGCATTTCTAAGCTAGTGTGATGTTCGACTTTCTTGTCAGAGTATTTAGATGTATTGCTCTGCATGACGATTCTCTCTATACAATGGTCAAAATAAATGCTGCATATTGCAAGTAGGTAAAAAGACGAGGGCTAATAGAATTCCTTGGGTAACAGAAGAAATATTGAATTTAATTGATGAAAGGAGAAAATATAAAAATGCAGTAAATGAAGCAGGCAAAAAGGAATACAAACGCCTCAAAAATGAGATCGACAGGAAGTGCAAAATGGCTAAGCAGGGATGGCTAGAGGACAAATGTAAGGATGTAGAGGCTTGTCTCACTAGGGGTAAGATAGATACTGCCTACAGGAAAATTAAAGAGACCTTTGGAGAGAAGAGAACCACTTGTATGAATATCAAGAGCTCAGATGGCAACCCAGTTCTAAGCAAAGAAGGGAAGGCAGAAAGGTGGAAGGAGTATATAGAGGGTTTATACAAGGGCGATGTACTTGAGGACAATATTATGGAAATGGAAGAGGATGTAGATGAAGATGAAATGGGAGATAAGATACTGCGTGAAGAGTTTGACAGAGCACTGAAAGACCTGAGTCGAAACAAGGCCCCGGGAGTAGACAACATTCCACTAGAACTACTGATGGCCTTGGGAGAGCCAGTCATGACAAAACTCTACCATCTGGTGAGCAAGATGTATGAGACAGGCGAAATACCCTCAGACTTCAAGAAGAATATAATAATTCCAATCCCAAAGAAAGCAGGTGTTGACAGATGTGAAAATTACCGAACTATCAGTTTAATAAGTCACAGCTGCAAAATACTAACGCGAATTCTTTACAGACGAATGGAATAACTGGTAGAAGCGGACCTCGGGGAAGATCAGTTTGGATTCCGTAGAAATGTTGGAACACGTGAGGCAATACTAACCTTACGACTTATCTTAGAAGAAAGATTAAGGAAAGGCAAACCTACGTTTCTAGCATTTGTAGACTTAGAGAAAGCTTTTGACAACGTTAACTGGAATACTCTCTTTCAAATTCTGAAGGTGGCAGGGGTAAAATACAGGGAGCGAAAGGCTATTTACAATTTGTACAGAAACCAGATGGCAGTTATAAGAGTCGAGGGGCATGAAAGGGAAGCAGTGGTTGGGAAAGGAGTGAGACAGGGTTGTAGCCTCTCCCCGATGTTATTCAATCTGTATATTGAGCAAGCAGTAAAGGAAACAAAAGAAAAATTCGGAGTAGGTATTAAAATTCATGGAGAAGAAGTAAAAACTTTGAGGTTCGCCGATGACATTGTAATTCTGTCAGAGACAGCAAAGGACTTGGAAGAGCAGTTGAACGGAATGGACAGTGTCTTGAAAGGAGGATATAAGATGAACATCAACATCAGTAAAACGAGGATAATGGAATGTAGTCAAATTAAATCGGGTGATGCTGAGGGGATTAGATTAGGAAATGAGACACTTAAAGTAGTAAAGGAGTTTTGCTATTTAGGGAGTAAAATAACTGATGATGGTCGAAGTAGAGAGGATATAAAACGTAGACTGGCAATGGCAAGGAAATCGTTTCTGAAGAAGAGAAATTTATTAACATCGAGTATAGATTTAAGTGTCAGGAAGTCGTTTCTGAAGGTATTTGTATGGAGTGTAGCCATGTATGGAAGTGAAACATGGACGATAACCAGTATGGACAAGAAGAGAATAGAAGCTTTCGAAATGTGGTGCTACAGAAGAATGCTGAAGATAGGGTGGGTAGATCACGTAACTAATGAGAAGGTATTGAATAGGATTGGGGAGAAGAGAAGTTTGTGGCACAACTTGACTAGAAGAAGGGATCGGTTGGTAGGACATGTTTTGAGGCATCAAGGGATCACAAATTTAGCATTGGAGGGCAGCGTGGAGGGTAAAAATCGTAGAGGGAGACCAAGAGATCAATACACTAAGCAGATTCAGAAGGATGTAGGCTGCAGTAGGTACTGGGAGATGAAGAAGCTTGCACAGGATAGAGTAGCATGGAGAGCTGCATCAAACCAGTCTCAAGACTGAAGACCACAACAACAACAACATTGCCGAAACTTTGATACTGAACGCCGTGATTCAGAAATACGTTATGATATCGACACACCGGTTTGTTTGTAATGTAACGCTAGCTGAGACAGTTCACGTTTCTACCGCGACGGGGCGTAAAGATTGTAGTACCTGCGTTGTGTATCATCACGAGAGCCGTGCTGCTTCTGGACGGTTGGCACAACAGTAACATACGATCAGATGCTCCGTGTAGTTACTCCAGTGGAGCACCGAATGAGACATGCGGAGGTCGCAGCGAATGTCGCTGTGAGTCAAAGTGAGGACTTTGGAATCTGGAACAAGATTCAGGCGACAGAACCAGTTCAGATCGCCACAGAAGTGGCCGCGGAAGAAAAACAACAGGTGTGCACGATCGATATTCGCGTAAGAAAAGCAAGCAGAAACCCTCAACACAATGACACACGTTACGGTGACGTTTCCAAGCAATTAAACGAGTACAGGTGTCAATAAAAACGATACGTTTGTATTGATATCTGCACTTATTTAGTTATTTGGAAACGTCACCGTAACGTGTGACTCCATGAGCAGGGATTACGTGGCATGAGAACTCTCAAGAGTCATCCTCTAAATCGGGTTCCGAGAGGGTCTCGTGTCGCGAATGCACGAAACCACTCTTTGTGAACTAGTGTGAACTAGGCAGCAGTGGGACACAGCGCTCTTTTCAGATGAGACTCGTGTCGATCTACACCCTGACAACACTGATCTTCGTGTGTGGAAGCAACGGGGACGACGTTTACACACAAACTGTATCGTAGGTCTCCACCCTTATCAAAGCGCTTCAGTCATGTTTTGGGGTGGAATCGTGTGTGGCCGCGGGACATACCTTGTGCCAATACGTGGTAAGCAAACTAGTATCGCATCCTTGCACGCATTGTGGTTCCAGTTGATGAAGGTGTTGGAACTGGATTCACGCTGATGTTCGAGAATGCACGCCCCCATCATCTCAATCTAGTGAACACCCTCCTAGTGCAGCACAGGATCAGTCGGATGAAATGCCCTCCATGTTCTCCAGATTTCAAGTGCATTGAGAATACATGGACCATGCTAGGCGAGCAGTTTGCAATATTAGTGTCCCACCAGAGACCTTAAAGGACATCCATCATTGAGGCCACTGTGGAGAGATGCGACAATATCCCACAGTTTAGTAAGGAGTTACCAAACCAAATTGAAAAGTGTCTCCAATTACAAGGAGAGCCAGTTGGTTCATAAACAATGTGTTATGTAAGATGACAGCGAGAAGAAACTGTAGTGTTTGCTGTGGAATCTTTTCTTAGGTTACGTTTTTGTCCTTTCTGTTTGTGGCTATCAAATCGAATGTGTTTATCTTCTTTATTTTTGTTTTATTACGATAGTACTTGACAGAACAAAATCAGTTTTGTTTCCTGTTATGTCTAGTATTGACAATAAACATTTATTGAGACCACTTTATTTCTAAATCTGTTCAATCGTTACATTACAGTTTATCTGCTGGTAATACGTGTGTAAGGTAAATGATACAACAAGCTCTTCTGGGACTCCATGATTATCTTTATTTCGTCTGTTTTGTAATACATGCCACTTAAAATTCTCTGGTTATTTATCTGCTTTATTTTTTAACTTTAGGACGAGTGAACCAGTACATACAGTGACAGTTACTTTACGTGTTCCTTCTAAATAGGGAGATATAAGCAGCATTTTAGAAGGGAGTGAGACAGGGTTGTAACCTGCGCCCTATGTTATTCAATCTGTAGGTTGCGTAAACAATAAAGGAAGCTTAAGGAAAATTTGGAGTAAGAATTAGCGTTCATAGAGAAGAAATATAAATCTTGAGGTTTGCCGATGACATTGTAATTCTGTCAGAGACAGCAAAGGACTTGGAAGAGCAGCTGAATGGAATGGACAGTGCCTTGAAAGAAGGATATAACATGAACATTAACAAAAGCAAAACGAAGATAATGGAATGTAGGCGAATAAATCAGGTGATGCTGAGGGAATTAGATTAGGAAATGAGGCACTTGAACTAGTAGATGAGTTTTGCTATTTGGACAGCAAAATATCTGATAATGGCCGAAGTAGAGAGGATATAGAACGCAGACTGGCAATGGCAAGGAAAGCGTTTCTGAAGAAGAAAAATTTGTTAACATCGATTATACACTCCTGGAAATTGAAATAAGAACACCGTGAATTCATTGTCCCAGGAAGGGGAAACTTTACTGACACATTCCTGGGGTCAGATACATCACATGATCACACTGACAGAACCACAGGCACATAGACACAGGCAACAGAGCATGCACAATGTCGGCACTAGTACAGTGTATATCCACCTTTCGCAGCAATGCAGGCTGCTATTCTCCCATGGAGACGATCGTAGAGATGCTGGATGTAGTCCTGTGGAACGGCTTGCCATGCCATTTCCACCTGGCGCCTCAGTTGGACCAGCGTTCGTGCTGGACGTGCAGACCGCGTGAGACGACCCTTCATCCAGTCCCAAACATGCTCAATGGGGGACAGATCCGGAGATCTTGCTGGCCAGGGTAGTTGACTTACACCTTCTAGAGCACGTTGGGTGGCACGGGATACATGCGGACGTGCATTGTCCTGTTGGAACAGCAAGTTCCCTTGCCGGTCTAAGAATGGTAGAACGATGGGTTCGATGACGGTTTGGATGTACCGTGCACTATTCAGTGTCCCTTCGACGATCACCAGTGGTGTACGGCCAGTGTAGGAGATCGCTCCCCACACCATGATGCCGGGTGTTGGCCCTGTGTCCCTCGGTCGTATGCAGTCCTGATTGTGGCGCTCACCTGCACGGCGCCAAACACGCATACGACCATCATTGGCACCAAGGCAGAAGCGACTCTCATCGCTGAAGACGACACGTCTCCATTCGTCCCTCCATTCACGCCTGTCGCGACACCACTGGAGGCGGGCTGCACGATGTTGGGGCGTGAGCGGAAGACGGCCTAACGGTGTGCGGGACCGTAGCCCAGCTTCATGGAGACGGTTGCGAATGGTCCTCGCCGATACCCCAGGAGCAACAGTGTCCCTAATTTGCTGGGAAGTGGCGGTGCGGTCCCCTACGGCACTGCGTAGGATCCTACGGTCTTGGCGTGCATCCGTGCGTCGCTGCGGTCCGGTCCCAGGTCGACGGGCACGTGCACCTTCCGCCGACCACTGGCGACAACATCGATGTACTGTGGAGACCTCACGCCCCACGTGTTGAGCAATTCGGCGGTACGTCCACCCGGCCTCCCGCATGCCCACTATACGCCCTCGCTCAAAGTCCGTCAACTGCACATACGGTTCACGTCCACGCTGTCGCGGCATGCTACCAGTGTTAAAGACTGCGATGGAGCTCCGTATGCCACGGCAAACTGGCTGACACTGACGGTGGCGGTGCACAAATGCTGCGCAGCTAGCGCCATTCGACGGCCAACACCGCGGTTCCTGGTGTGTCCGCTGTGCCGTGCGTGTGATCATTGCTTGTACAGCCCTCTCGCAGTGTCCGGAGCAAGTATGGTGGGTTTGACACACCGGTGTCAATGTGTTCTTTTTTCCATTTCCAGGAGTGTAGATTTAATTGTTAGGAAGGCTTTTCTGAAAATATTTGTATGGAGTGTAGCCATATATGGAAATGGAACAATGACGATTAACAGTTTAGACAAGAAGAGAATAGAAGCTTTTGAAACGTGGTGCTACAGAAGAATGCTCACTACGATCGCAGGTTCGAATCCTGCCTCGGGCATGGATGTGTGTGATGTCCTTAGGTTAGTTAGGTTTAAGTAGTTCTAAGTTCTAGGGGACTGATGACCACAGATGTTAAGTCCCATAGTGCTCAGAGTCATTTGAACCATTTTCACTTCTGTGTTTGACGCCGCATCTCAAACAGGTGAAGGATCCGAACTTGCCTACCTTCAACGCTTTCCAAAAACTTCATTCTACCATCGGGATTATGTGAATGGAACGACCATGTGAGGGACGAGGTAGTGAAGGCGAGTGGTCGACTTCGGCTCATTGGGAGAATTTTGGGAAAGTATTGTTCATCTCGAGTGCGTGGGATCCATGCCACGTCGCATTGAAGGAAGACATCAGAACAATTCAGAGGCGGGCTGCTAGACTTGTTACCGGTAAGTTCGAACAACACGTTAGTGTTACGGAGTTGCTTCGTGAACTCAGATGGGAAGCCTTGGGTGGAAGGCGAGCTCTTCTCGAGTACGATGTCGACGGGACGTTAAACCTAATCTTCCCTTCCGTTTCGAAGAACAGTATTGAGAAAATTTAGAGAACGGGCATTTGAAGCTGACTGCCGAACGACTCTACTACCGCCAACGTGTACTGCGCGTACGGAGGCATACAGCCAGCAGTCGTTTTCCGCTCTCTCTATTTGTGAGTGGAAAAGGAAAAGAAATGACTTGTAATAAATGAAAACTGGTGCTTTTCATTTATTATAATGTTTTTCTACGAAGAACCGATGGAAGATTCTGTTAACATTCTTGTAGTAGCACAGGGCACCCTCCGCCACGCGCCGTACCATGGCTTGCGGACTATCGATGTAGATGTAGACTGTGTATCAAGGAAATCTGTCGAACTACTTAGGAAGATCTCAGGGGGGTTCGGGGACTTAAATGGAAAGTAATAAAAAAAGGACACCAGTTGTGTCCGATCGATCGTGTCACAACAATCCGTCGCCAACTTCGCCTGTTTTTACTGTAACATGCGTAAATTACAACGCTAATTGCGTAAATGGCTAGGAGACAAGGTAGTGGTTTTGATTAATGACGGATCGACACGAATATATAAACATTTATGCACGAAACAGAAACTGGTCTGTACAGCTCAAGAGATTCCGAACAACAGTTAATTCTACAGGAAGAAGATAAAAGAGTAACGCTCCTTCATTTATTCTCAGCGGCTTTGCATTCGTTATATTTATAAACGCTAGAAGTTCTGCTAAATTAAATGTAAGCTTTGAACATTTCGCAATATGTTCAAAAAATGGTTCAAATGGCTCTGAGCGCTATGGTACTTAACATCTGTGGTCATCAGTCCCCTAGAACTTAGAACTACTTAAACCTAACTAACCTAAGGACATCACACACATCTATGCTCGAGGCAGGATTCGAACCTGCGACCGTAGCAGTCGCGCGGTTCCGGACTGAGCGCCTAGAACCGCGAGACCACCGCGGCCGGCGCAATATGTTCATTCCGAACTTGTCTTTTACAAATGAGTGATTCTTCTCATATTACACGCCATTACAGTATCAATTATGAAAGTAACGTTAGGGCAAAAAACAAATAATAATATGAAATATTTTAATATTGACAGCTGAGAATAATTTCTTTCGATCCTAGCAAAGCATTTGTGATGATGGTGCAGGTAAAATTAAAACTGTGTACTGACCGGGAATCGACCGTGAATTTCTACCATATGCGGGAACTGCGCTGCAATAACACTGTCCCACTGTGCTTCCCAAAACGATTTAATGCTTATGCTTGCTATGGGCTTCTCTCATAGCGCAATGCCCGCGACAGAATGGGGTCGGGCACACAGGTTTTAGTTGTAACACATAATCAATATTTACATCACTCCAGTGGAACGAAAAAGAATGCTACCAGCTTTAGGATAAAAACAGGAAGCCCACGTTAAATGTCTTTCGCTTTCTGGAATCTCCGGTTGCTTCTTTCGTGCTGCCATTTTTGATGTCAGTTTAGAGAAGCTGTAAAAGAAAGGCAGTTTACGTTGTTTACTGGTGTGCTTACTTTAACTCGTGTTTGGAATACAAGTTTATTCTGTATAAAAAGAAGATTTAAACATGAAATTCTCTCTCCAGAAAATGTTACTGATACTAAAGGGAACAGCATTTCATAGTTTTAGACGTATCCGCATTGATTCATAACACATATATTTTGACATCCCACTGGCGCATTTCTATATCTGTATCGCATCTGAAACATGAAGATTGCTTTATTTCAGTGTTAAGAAATATTGTCTGTACATTATTTTGTACCGCTCGTAACATCCTGCTCTAGGAAATCGGGAATCTGCAACAGAGCCACTCGTAAGAAATTTTATGTTAGGTTTTGTGTGGCTTATACACAACGAGGTACGTGGTTCTTTGTGAGCTATGTCGGTTTTCCCGGATGAGATCATCCGCTTATGCAGAAGCATTAAGTATGATGACGCGGTAAGTAAGTATTGGTCACGTATCATTTAGCAATAAGGTCGCAGCATGCTTAAAAATGACAGTAGTCATCGTACACACAGACTCACTTCGATGATGATAACTCTTCCTCCAACACACTTGATAGAAAGTGAAACAGGCGGCTCTGTTCTGTTTTACTGCCAGATATTTCTCGTGCCGAGTGAATACATTTATCATTAACCTCATTTCTAGAACAGTAAACAAATTGTTCGTCGCGCGGCAATGCATGTGGCTGTGGGCGTACTTGAGGAGAGAGGTCACAGTTGTTTACAGTGAGACTGTTTTCCTAGGTGTCTCAGTGGTGGTCATTGCTGAATCCTGTTTTTCGTGTCTGTGGACAGTATTGGAACCGCTAGCGCTAGAATGACTAACGAAGCAGTTTCTGTTCTCTATCAGGCACCACTAAAACACTCCTCGGAAAAGTGCAGAATTCAAGAGGACAGAAAATAGTAAAAACTTCTTGTGCCCGCAAAGATTACGGGAGGCTACTCCGCCATATCGTTACTCTCGCTGCTGCTACAAAGTGTGCTGCCTCTGGAGACCACGCTGGCGATGACACACAGACCGATTGGCTAAAACTTCAGATCTCTGACATTTAGTACATCTAAATTTATATTTTTCAGGTCAGTGAAAGACCAGTCGCAGGCGGTATTTTAATTCTACCACAGATGAGGCACTCGCCTCTTTACGCGGCTTGATATAGCGTGGGCAAAGTGACTGCTTGATGAAATTCAGCAACGACACTTTTTAAAAACTTTATTTTGACAATATGCGTCTCTCACTTTCTTCAGCCTGTGACTGAGTGAACGAAATTGTATATTCATCGTCTTTTTGTCAGTTCAAACTAATGCTATTGTATTTACGTGCACGAATTATTAACACTGTAAACATTCAAACTTTGCAAAAGATGACGTGTAAGACTTACACATTAATATCTAAATGCAGTAATTTACGATCATAAACTCAAACTTAAAATTTATTTCAGTTGTAGTTTCTGATGACTAATCTATAAGCCGGACACACGAAGAGCATTGTGCTGCAATTGACTGTGGTAAGTACGACAACTTATGTAAAAGTGTACCGGTATGCATGCGACAGGATGCATACCTTAGATGTTATAAAAATGGAATTTTCCAGTGCTTATATATATATATATATATATATATATATATATATATATATATATATATATATATATATATATATATATATATATATATGTGTGTGTGTGTGTGTAGGATTCTGTTGGTGATAAAAAGGTAGGGTCAAGTGTTACGGATAGCCCTTTGGCTACGGACCATTTGCATGTCCAACAGAAGGAGCGTCTTGGTGTCACTATCCTACAGTACAGAGTCAAGGTAAAAATATACAAATCAAATAAAGTTTTGCACAACTCGGTTCCAAGAGTTCCGGAACCTGTACAGAAAATAGAGATCAACATAAACATCATTTCCGTCCTTTTTATTGCTCATTAAAAACCACACATTGCATGTTGTACCATCATACACCGAGACCTTCAGAGGTGGTGGTCCAGATTGCTGTACACACCGGTACGTCTAATACCCAGCAGCACGTCCTCTTGCACTGATGCATGCCTGTATTCGTCGTGGCATACTATCCACAAGTTCATCAAGGCACTGTTGGACCCGATTGTCCCACTCCTCAACGGCGCCGTTAGCGCCTTCCATGACCAGAAGCGGCGAACTTCGGCCCGCATAATACCACCCCAAAACATCAGGGAACCTCCACCTTGCTGCACTTTCTGGACAGTGTGTCTAAGGCGTTCAGCATGACCGGATTGCCTCCAAACACGTCTCCTACGATTGTCTTGTTGAAGGCATATGCGACACTCATCGGTGAAGAGAACGTGATGCCATTCCTGAGTGGTCCATTCGGCATGTTGTTGGGCCCATCTGTACCGCGCAGCATGGTTCATGGTTGCAAAGATGGACCTCGCCATGGACGTCGGGAGTGAAGTTCCGCATCATGTAGCCTATTGCGCACAGTTTGAGTCGTAACACGACGTCCTGTGGTTGCACGAAAAGCATTATTCAACATGGTGGTTTTGCTGTCAGGGTTCCTCCGAGCCATAATTCGTGGGAAGCGGTCATCCACTGCAGCAGTAGCCCTTGGGCGGCCTGAGCGAGGCATGTCATCGAAAGTTCCTGTCTCTCTGTATCTCCTCCATGTTCGAACAACATCGCTTTGGTTCACTCCGAGACGCCTGGAACTTCCCTTGTTGAGAGCCTTTCCTGGCACAAAGTAACAATGCGGACGCGATCGAACCGCGGTATTGACCATCTAGGCATGGTTGAACTACAATCAACACGACCGCGCGGGATTAGCCGAGCGGTCTGGGGCGCTGCAGTCACGGACTGTGCGGCTGGTCCCGGCGGAGGTTCGAGTCCTCCCTCGGGCATCGGTGTTTGTGTTTGTCCTTAGGATAATTTAGGTTAAGTAGTGTGTAAGCTTAGGGACTGATGACCTTAGCAGTTAAGTCCCATAAGATTTCACAGACATTTGAATATTTTTTGAACAAACAACACGAGCCGTGTACCTCCTTCCTGCTGGAATGATTGGAACTGATCGGCTGTCGGACCCCGTCCGTCTAACAGACGCTGTTCATCCATGGTTGTTTAGCGACATCTGTGAACAGTCAAAGGGGCTGTGTCTGTGATACAATATCCACAGTCAACATCTTTCTTCAGGAGTTCTGGGAACGGGGGTGATGCAAAACTTTTTTTGATGTGGGTACTAAGAACGGGAGGAGCCCCAACAAACTTGCCACATCATAGCACTTGAAGTTTACAATAAAATGAAAGTAGCTGTCTACGCAATACGCCTTTTTCTGCTTCTAGCCCTTGAGAACTGACAAATTAACGGGAAAAATAGATCTGTTTTCACCCTGTAGCACTTGATATTCTTAATGCCCCACTGTTGGCATGATCCTCGATTACAACGTGATCTTTAAGCAGAGTTTAAAAAAATTGGATTCAAATGGGTAATATTGGTGATTTTTAAAAGTATTCAACCACTTATCACTTTAGTGAAAAGCAGCGAACGTTGGACAGACTAAGATTTCTTTTATTTGCCTATTTAATTTAGTACTTTGATTTTATGTCTTTTGAAACTAATGAATTGAAAATTTTTCAATCTTTGTTCAATTTCTACATTCATTACAGGAAATATAAGGATAAAAACCGAAAATCGGTTATTTCATAAACCGGTAATTTTGAGCGGTCAGTTTAAACTGGCATTAAAAAAAACCTGCGATAACCACCCTACCTAGGGTGCAAGACTTGCCCCCAACTGGTCTATACAGTATTTTCCCATCGTCGTATTGCGGAACGGCACCCACCAACCCTAGTGTGGAAATATTTTTAGGAAGTAACGTAGCAATGAAGTACTATGTACCAATTGCTTTAAAAGATTAAAGATTTATCTGTCATTTCTATGAAATAACAAAAGAAGAAGGAAATTATGGTAACAGTGATAAATTAAAAAGTTAACAACAATCGATTGATACTATACTGTAAGAATAGAAAGTGGCTGATCTGCTACTTTTGTCTACGTAATGTCCTTACCACCTTGTAGCCCTTGAAAATGGACAAATTAACACGTAAAACAGAGATGTTAAGCCTTTGTTTTCACCCTTTAGCACTGGCTATTGATAATGGCCAAACAGTGGTCTGATCCTTGATTTTTGAGCAGAGTTTCCAAAAATTAGAAACAGTGGGGGAATACTGGTGATTTGTCGTTGTACTCAACCACTCAATCACTTTTAGAGAAAAGCAGCGTATGGTGGACGGCCTACGTTTGCATTTATTTGCTTATTTAATTTAATATTTTGATTCTATGTATCTTTAAACACAGCATAATGATAATTTTTCAATCTTTGTTCGATCTCTACATTTATTACAGGAAATAATAGGAAAAAGAATCCTAAAATTTGTCATCGCAGGAACTGGTTATTTGGAACGGTTTTAACTGCCAGGTTAAACTGGTGCGTATAAAAATAGATACAACCGAAAACCGCTTGTTTCAGCGATAACCGCCATCCCTAGCCCGCTGGTCGCAGTTTGACGACCACTGTTCTGGACAGAAACTGTGGTGTCACTGGCAAGCCTTTACAAACGCCCAGTTTTTTTTGGGGGGGGGGGGGGGGGTTGTGAGAGATCTTTCGATAAGATTCTGTTACGGTAGTCATTGAAGGCTTCACCCCATACCCCTTGCTTTATTAACAGCCAAATACTTTTCATTCAGCACCTAACTGTCTCGAGTCGTGTGGTATGTGTTACACGTATTATGCAGTTGTCGGTGTTTCTTTGGAAATTTCTTCACAGTTCGGTATAGAAAGGAGGGTCACTGCGTCGCTGAAAACTCGCGACACAGCCGCTAGTGTTGTGTTAACAATTTATTAACGAACACCTCGAAGTGTGTTACCGGGTGGTGCGTGTGTTGCGAGCTGGCAGGCGGCTGCAGGCGGCTCCTGGCGGGCAGGGGGCCCGCAGTTATAACCCGCCGGTATATTTAGCGCCAGCGCCGCCCGGGACCCCAGCTGGGGCACCTTGTCCCCGGGAAGGGAAGCTGCCTAGCGGGAGAAGGGCGCCTGCCAGCCACAAGCCTACCGGGGCCAGTCATCCAGTCCTAATTACCGCCTCGAAAAGCTGTAGAAGTCTGCATACTGGCTGTTCCACCTCGATAATCAACAGGCGGAAGAAGTGTCGGCCGTCAGGTCAGAACATTTCAGGGATTGAGGCAATATTTGATATTACAAAGAAGCACCGCTTTTGACCGTGTTCTGTGCAGACCGAGCGGTTGCGTTGTCATGGGGACAAAAAGAAAAAAAAAAAAAAAAAAAAAAGGCGCGACGCTTAGATACTCGATAGCCACCTATAGCCTTATAGTTAGCACCTCAACATAAAAATGGGCCAATCAGGCGTCCCCTGTCATTGGATGCGATGTGGAGGGGCTTGTGGTCAGCACATTGCTCTCCCGATCGGTTATAGCTTTCTTGACCTTGTAAATGCCACAAAATGGACGAGTAGCTTCTCAGTTGTTTCAAATGGCTCTGAGCACTATGAGATTTAACATCTCAGGTCATCAGTCCCCTAGAACTTAGAACTACTAAAACCTAACTAACCTAAGGACATCACACACATCCGTGCCCGAGGCAGGATTCGAACCTGCGACCGTAGCGGTCGCGCTGTCCCAGACTGTAGCGCCTAGAACCGCTCGGCCAACCCGGCCGGCCTTCTCAGTTGGCCTCAAGAAGTCAAGTGTACCTCCTACCAGTCCTTTAACCAAGAAAAAAAAATCCCTTGCAGTACCTGGAATCGAACCCGGGTCCCCCCGCAAAGCACTCAGCTGCGCTGGCTGTTCAGCTAACCCTATGATAGTTGGGCTTTGGCTCATTTCAGCGATGGTGAATACACACATTGCCAATGCTTGCTTTGCTCCTTTCCTTCACGGAAATACACCCAGCATTTGTCTATGGTGATTAGACGGCTAAAGAAGCGATCTTGACCGACACACACAGCTGCATCCTCTGTCACGTTCAAAATGTCGTACAGGTTGTTCAGAACCGATACATGACTGATTTAAACTGTTTGCCGTGTCGCCTCGACTGTGCTACGCCCTGTCTTCGAACACCGGTGCCTCCACTTTCCTTGGGATTACCGGTTCTTCAAAGAGAGCTGGTCTGCCACTTCGTTCTTCATCGCTCCGACTTGTTTGACGACACTGGATGCACCTGCGTCTCCCAGCCACTGTGTAATATGACAGTACGACGTTGCTGTTCACCTCCATCAAATCAGCATACATTCTTGCAGTGTTCGTTCTTCTGTCGTATCGCGACGAGCATGGGACTTGTTGCAGCATTATACAACAATGATTTTTGACAGACTCGCTGCCCTTACGCATTTTTCGTTCTGCAGTGGATCTCTACCGGTGTTTGCCCTTAGGCAACCAAGAAAAGAATAACAGCACGCTGGTCCCGTCTGGACGCATATGGTAATAATGTCGCCATAGTTCACGTTTCCGCATTTACCGCAACACGTCGCTGCCTATATACCCGTTGCATATACACTGCAGTAACGCCCTCAACGGGAACTTTTTGACCGCTGCTTATACACGTATACATCATCTTCTATATGCCATGTATGGCGTGTGTGCGTGCGCGCTTTACACAAGTGTTTAGATGGGTTCTTCGAAAAAGACGAGGCCATTTGCTTCTCCATCTTTGCCTAAATTCGAGCCTGAGCTTTGTTTCTAATCACAGCGTCGTCGACCCGACGTCAAACTCTAATCTTCCTTCCTTTATTCGTATACGGTGGAAGGTACCTCTCGTACCTCTACAACACTTCCCCGCTGTCCCGCTGGCGAATAGTGCGCATGAAGTGCGACCTCGGGTGAACCTTCCGTGTGATGAGATCTGTGATTTCCGCATCGTGGTCATTTGGCGATACGTATGTGGGGGCAACTAATATTTTGCATAACATAACGCTGTCGGAAATGTGAAAGTAAAACGCCTCTCTGTGATACAAAATGTTCATTCGAACGGTAGTTTTGTATACTCCCTCCCTCCTGGGTGAATTATATTTCCTTAAAAGCCACTCAAAGAGTCTCAGTCCAACGCCTCTTTTCTTACTTGACTGTATAACACCCTGACGTTGGCCGCTTGGAGTAGCTGGCGAAACGTTGAATCATATTACATGATTCAGTAGCATGTTATTGACATATCTCGGCAAATAATTTAAGTGGCTGCAGGAACTCAGGGAAGTTACACTTCAATCTAGCCAGATCGCGGTTTGATGCAATGAAAACTAACACCCTGTCGAAACCTATATTATAAATCATGGAGCGGTACTCTAGTAGCACGAGGATATGAAAGAGGCGTGGGTCGCGGTCAAATTGGGGGACTATCCTGCCTCGCACCTGAAGGTACTAGGACACCTTGTAAATCTACAACCTGGACGGCACTCTAGCCTCGCTACTTCTGTTGATAATTCAGTGTCCGCTTTCCTACTTAATCAGTTCGATGTGACAGTAAGTGCAGCATGTCGAACAACTTAGGTCAGTGACCTTGTCTGAATTACGTACACCTTTTAATTGAACGAGACTGCGCAATAATTAAGGCAATGAAAGCGTATTCGGGAGGTGCGGGGTTCAATTACATCTTGGGCCACCCAGATTTAGGTTTTCTGTGGTTTTCTCAAATTACTTAAGGCGAATGACAGGAGGGCTCCTATGAAGAGGACAGGACCTCGATGTTGATGACACGTGAAATAGTAATCATCCATCCAATCTCTCGCGGAGAGTTTCAATTTCCAACCGCTTTCGATTCCAAGATGATGACAACGCTCACACAAATGAACGAAAGCTTAGTTTTATTAAATATATGTATCCTCTGTTAGTGGCATAAGTAAATCAGACAGTGAGTACAGACTTCACGGAGCAATTTAAGGAGTTATTTACCAACTTCAGCTGATGATACATTGGAAGATAATTCCATTAATCACTCTGGCTGTTATACGTTCACTGTCATTTATAACACAATCAGCTGATTTCAGCTGTTTCCCATTTTCAAGTGCTTACTCGTATACTCGTAAATGTGTACTTGTTTTCGGGTGTATACAAATGTCTCGTTTTTTTTAAATATGTAACAGTCGTAGTAAACATAAGCAAGAACTACGTTCCATATTAGTCAATGCTTTAAAATAACATCACTGTCGTATGTACATAAAACTGCGGCTCTTGTTACTACGACTGTTACGTATGAAAATGGCAGATGTACATTTGTACAGACCGGCAAACGGCGACGATACAAATTTACGAGTATAGGAGTACGCACCTCCAAGTGGCAAACAGCCAAAATCAGCCGATAAAGGTACAAATGATAGCACTTTTATAATAAGCGTGGTGGAAAATGGAATTATCCTACAGTACGTTTATGCCTGTGGCATGTGATAACGAAAACATATTGCTCCATGTCCTTCAACACGCGCTTCTTCACTGCAAACCACACACTTATTTCAGAGCATCGATGTTTTTATTAAATATCGCACACTAGTTTGCTCCTGTTCTTTGTTTGTTGATAATAACGGTTGGGCAGCTACGCTTCCAGCTGAGCTAGGATCTTGTCAATTAGCCAGACTCCGTAGTTGTGACGGCTTTGTGTTCATCGCTGTGATGCGCCACTCATCATTTGAAAGCTCTGACTACGAGCAAAACGTTGCACTGACGTCTCTACTGTCACTGGCGTATTGGGCACTTCGTTGTTTGTTCCGTAGTTGAATTATACAGGAGGGTGCTATTGTATGTCGAGTGAGTGACGACGTCAGTACCTATGTGGTCATAATTCTAGATTACCTTGGATCTGTCCACATTGCATTTAGTTAAAAGGTAAAGTTACACGGATCCGATCGACCGCCGTGTCATCCTTAGCTCTCCACTCTTGACTTTGGAGGAGCCTAAGTCACTCAAGTAGCTCCTCAGTTCGGCTCACAATGCTGGGTGTTCCCGTTCCAGTCCTCCCTCCATGGAAAAATCCTTGGTAGTGCCGGGAATCGAAGCCCGTGCCCCCGCATGGCAGTCAGTAGCGCACATTCCTCAGCTACGGAGGGAGACAAACGTTACATATACTTTTCCCAAATGTACTTGTCTTCCATTTTTCACAGGCAAGCATCTTCAATGACTGAATGTACGAAAGACATTACAAGCTATACACAAGGGGGCAACCACAATCTGAGCTCTTATTGTTCATTGGGCTATTAGACGAGGTTGCAGGTAACTCCAAAACTTTAATTTTATCTTCATGACTAAATGCGCTATAACCAGGAACTATCCCATGCCGCTATCCCTCTCTAATCTCCTATTTCTGGACTCTCTAGATCGTAAAAAACGATAAATATTAGTGACTCCTAGTCATTATGAGCTACAGCAATGTTTGCCGACGATTCTGTTCGTACATTCGGAGATTCTTCTCTCCGGCGTAGCTCGCAACTGTTGACCCTCCCGGACGTACTAGGTCTTGGATGACAGACTGCTAGGTGAAAAATTAAGTCGCTAGCTAGGGTTTACTTGTGTCAGAGAAACGTACCAAGGAAAGTTTCGTTTACCCCTAGCGCCTCTTCATCTTCATAAAGAAGTTATTTACAGTTTTGGTGACTTCTTGTCCTACCAATAGTTCAGATTAACATCACACAACAGTTGTGATCTCGAATAGCTTCACCTAATTTGAAGAATACAGCGTGACTGTGGCGCTGCACCACAACTGTGCACTGTACAGTTATTAAAATCCGGAGTGAGGATGTCTTGCCTCCTTCCAGCTTTGGCGAATTACCACCAGATTCTAAACATATTTCTATACAGTTGCTATAGCGTACCACTGACCTAAATTTTCTTTCTTGGGACAAATTAAAGATATCTCGAATTTTATCTTTTAAGCTTTGTTTTGCAATCGTACACGTCGACACATCTTATAGACATAAAGACATGGGTGCCGATGCGGTGTGAATTCACAGTGTCTGCCAGGGCCTGCAGTTACTAAGAGCCTTGTCAGTCTGCACCACGTGGATTTTCTACAAAGTTGCAACAAATATAGAACATCAGCTTGTCTTTATGTCAGTTAAATTAGTGTTATAATAAAATATGCTTTTTATATTCAGTCTCTTTAACATACGAGTTGAAGATAACAGAAAATAATTTTATGTTTTAATTTGAAACCTGAACATATTCTCGTCACCACCGTAACCAAGAGAGAAATTACGTTGGACTAACTTGTGAGTACTTGAGTGTCTCTGATAACATCTCCTTTCAATTGTGATCGTCGCGATAAGGATTCTGTTCGGCTGATACGTGCTGGCTATGCACATGACGATCCTCATCATACGTATATGAGAATCATTCTGAACTCTTCCTTGTTGCTTATATCTTCCTTTGTTCGTCTGTTTTCCTCTGCCCCGACCAAACTGACTTATTCAGTAACCGTCGCTTGGCCGTTTAACCTCCCCTTTAACCTTTTGCACAATAACTGTAAATAAGGAACGCTAGATGTTTACGGAAGTGCTCCCCGTTGAGAGCTGAGTTTACGAATTTGGTTTTGTGAAATCATAGTTACGTCGTCACTTTGGTGGCATAGCAAAATCTACAGTCCAAATAGCTTCAGAAAAACCATTAGACAATGACTGTCAGCAGATTCTGAAAATGAGAGGACTGGGATCCCACAACTGTGCCGAGTAAAATACAACATAGTGTTACGTGGGTGTATTGCGTGTTATAACAAGAATGTCGTTTGGGTTTCACGTCGAATTACAGAAGTGACCGAACACAGACGGGTACCGATACAAGTTGTATAAGTGGAATCAGTTAATCATCCAAATTTTTGGGTGTACATATTGATGAAAACTTGAACTGCGAGAAGCATATTATTGAGATGGTCTTAACATTTAGATTCAACTACTTTTCGCCGCGCGTAGTGGCCGAGCGGTCTGAGGCGCCATGTCACGGATTGTGCGGCCCCTCCTGCCAAAGGTTCGAGTGTGTGTTGGTCTTAGCATAAGTTAGTATAAGTAGTGTGTAAGTCTAGGGAGCGAGAAGCTCAGCAGTTTGGTCTCTTAGGGAAATCAGACACACACACACACACACACACACACACACACACAAAACTACTTTTCCTCTTCGTATAATTGCTAGACTTGGAAACAAACGAATCTGCATCCTAACATAGCGTGCATATTTCCACTCAGTAATGGCTTATGAGATAATTTTTTTTGGGATAATTCATCACTTAGAAGGAAAGTATTGATCGCACAAAAGCAAGCTATAAAAATATGTGATCTTCTCCTTAAGTCATTTTGTGGGCACCTCTTCAAGGTGTCATGCATTTTAACTGGGCCTTCACAATAAGTATAATCGCTAATTAAATTCGTCATACGTAATCTATCGCAATTTGAGAAGAATAGTGATGTAGTACCTACAGCACTAGAAGAAAAAATAGCGTTTTTTAAGCATTATTAAAGCTGCCATTGACTCGAGAAGGAGTACAAATACACCAACGAAAATTTTTGATCATTTTACCAATAAAATAAAATGTCTGACAGATCGTCCACGCAAGTTTTCAGTCTAAGTTAATATCATTTGTACTGGGCAACTTCCATTCAATAGAAGAATGAATATTTATTTTAAAAACTGGTAGCCTGTAATAAAACTAGTTTTAAGTATAGTTGCAGAGTAATACTGAAAAAAAGTTCCTTAATGTTATTAATAATCACGTATCTTGTAAACTGACTCCTTCAACACCACTTGAATAAAAAATCTTTCAAATGATCCATAGAACGTGTAATTAACTAGCCATCTCGTTAGCTATTGTTGACAGACTCGAAGCAAAGGAAACTTCATTGAAGAGCACCCAGAGGCCTGACGTGAATTGGACTGTGAACTAGTGCGGCCGCACGGTCAGTGATATTTTGTGACGCCGACTGGGCGGCTTGCTTGCCAGACTGCGGTAAGTGTGACTGACATGGCTATAGTAAGTGTGTCTGTAGTACAGCGTTTTTATTATTGCTGTTTTTAACGACGACGACGATGATGATGACGACGAGATAAAGGATAGAACAAAAGCCTTTTGCGGCACATAGCCTACTCTTCTCGAATAGCACAAAAATGTCCGCCGAAATTAACGTCCAATACGACGGACGATTCGCTATCAACAGTGTCGCTTTCCCTCACTCTGTGAGACGCTATGGACAGGTTTGAAATTCGGTCTACGACATTGTCGCAAAACATGGTGATCATAATCTCGAGATTACTACCTCTTCTGGCCATGCCACACAGATACATTCGTTAAATATTTCCTCACCATCAGGATTTTAATCAACTATCTTTGCTCAAATGTGTGTTAGAAACCTCAGATACGGAGGTGGGTGCTGTTTTGAGAGAACGAACCAAGAGCCTGGGGACTGGAAACTAATACTTCACGGCGTAATGCAACCATCCGTCTAACATTCCAGCTCTCTTACCGTGACACATGTGAGGAGCGATCAAAAAAGTTCCCATTCGAAGGTCACACGAACCCCTTGCTTACATGTCAGTGCTTATATATCAGCATCGGAGTCGCACTGGGTTGCATATACGCCGCGGCAACAACCTCAAACGGAAATTTTTTGATGCCCTCAAACTGAAACTTTTTGATCGCCCCTTATATTAGCTGCTATTAGCGTCTCACGAATTTTGTAACATCAGCAACGGTCTATAACATTCAAATGTTGTTCCTCATCGAAGGAGCAGTTCTAAGGAGCAGTTCCTTCTGGATTTCGTACATGGAGGAAGTGAAAGAAACTTACCGCGAACTGGCGCAAGAGTCGGCAAAAATGTGCTCTCTCTTGTGTAATTCGCAGAAAGTGACAGTTTCGCTTAGCGTTCACACTCTTCTAAAATCCAATGTCTTGTTTACCACTGAACGAGATTGCATGGTCTACACTGGACCAGCGGAAGTAGCGGTATCAAAATTCAAGTCCGGCCATTCTGATTTAGGTTGTCCATGTTTTTCGTAAATAAGTTTCCATTAATGCAAGATTAATTCCTTCAGTAAAGCCGGGACAGTTTTTCTTTCCTATCCTTGTCCACCTAAGATAGTTTCTCTCTTACGGCCTCGATATCGAAGGCACATCAAACAGTTAAACACTAATCCCACCTCAATACTACTCCACAGTCTCGCTTCGAAATGAGCAAACAGAACAGAACAATCACATACGTAAGTGCAGCACCTACATATAGGAATACTTGTGCGTGACGATTAAAATTGGGATTATTAATGATATCCATCTGGGGAAAAATTGTAAAAATGTCTGGCAGCTGCTTTCATTTGCAATAATTTAACAAATTATCCTCGACACTGGTTTCAAACTAAGGGATGCCTAAATCAGGATAGCTTCTGAATACGAACCCAGTTCATCAACCATTCCAGTCGTTCTGAGCGAGAAAACGCCGCGTTTTCATTGGTAGTGCAAATGATCTCGTTCTTGTTCACTCCACGAAACAGATGTTACGTTTCCTTACTGGAGAACTGAAAGGGGGTCACTTAGAACAAACCAGTCAACGCTGTTGTAAAGAGTAGATAGCTGAAGACCGTCGGCAGCAATGAATAATTTCTCGTCTCTTTAATACTATCACTTAAACATCGAAACAGAAACTGTGAATGACTCTAAATACTTAATCGAGCTATTACTCGTTTTCCTTCCTTCCACTCGGCATTGAGAGAAATAATTAATGGCTCAACTATGTATTCTCTGTCATGTCTTATTGTGTAAGCCGTGCAATTTTCACCCGAAGTCGTAAGAATATCTGGTTCGTATATGAATGATAGTCTGTCTCTTCTTATGACATGAGACATCGTTTCGTTCACATAATAATTACCACAAATGTCCATTTTCCTTGTCGAAGCAAATGACGTTGTTGCAGTGTATTTCGAATCCTACAGTTAGCCGAAAGCACGATAATTTTTCGCGAGAGAGATTGAGAGGTATCTCTGTTTACAGAGCGTTTTCCTATCACACCATGAACAGAGACCGGGACATTTTGCTACCGAGAAATGCAATGACTGTGACTAAAGCTATAGCACAAGGCAGCCTTTTTCTGTATCCCAATGTGCGAAATTGTGGATGACTTCAGTCCGTTTCAATGGCGGGACACTTAGCTGCGTGTAGCTGAAGCAACTTTCTACAATCAAAATGACATATCGCGGCACTCAGAAAAACCAACGTTGACTGAGAATCACGTTAAAAGCTTATCAGTCTTTTTTACGTCTGATTTTGGCGTTACGCAAGATATATCGGAAGTACAACGTTGTTTCAGAGGCCACTCTTCAAGAAGTGCGATTTATAACAACGGAATGTATTGAATTCAGTTCCAAGGAGGTAACTGGTCAGACATCATACCACAGGAAAACTTGTGACAAGGGACATTTAATCTCCGGCAGAATCTGTAGCTAAATCTTTCACTTAGCTAAGTCTCGAGAATTGTCCAGTCTCCCGAAAGGTTACAGCGTCACAGAGGCAAATGGGGATCTGTTCATGAAGATTCTTGACTAATCAATTTGCTTACTGAGAAATTTCAGTCGTCTTTCGTGGAAACGGGAAAAGAGTAATGAAAAACTTGTTGTACGAAGCAACTCGCTACACGATAGAGCAAGAACTGGACCGCTCCCGGAAACGGCTGCTGCCTGTCCTGTGTACGAGACCGAAGGAACTCGGGAGCTTGGAGACAGTTGGTTTGTCACAACCCGTGTGTGAAATGAACAGGAAATAATGTGATGTATTTTTCGCTGAGCTCCCTTCCTGTATATAACCGTCAAGGAAAAAAATGTATCTGATGGAAACAGCCACTGTATTTCTGTAAGGTCAGTATTTACTTTAATCACGCGTATTTAATGATAAAGTTGACTGCCATACAGTTTTGAAAGATATCTGTGTCCAATGAACCACGTCGAGTATGTTCGCTCTGGAAGCAATCAAACGCATACCGTCAGTCTTCCGCCTATAGCTTATGCAACATGGCCGACAGTGAAGTGTGTTGTGTGCATACATCGCGGCGCAAAGACGTACGAGCTAAGCTAAAGGCTTCTGAGGCACCCCCAGTGTAGGTACGTGACATGTTCATCAAAACGAAATATGATCAATTCCCGTAGGCAACGAAAACACTGCTTGATTTCGGTGATTAAGCCATTAAGTCGCGATAATTTTACCGTACATACTATACCGTGTGCACAACAACGATCACTGCCTTGTCTCAGTGTAATGGTGTTTTTCACAACAACCTCGTTCTTATTTTCTTTCACTCTCGTCATCATCATTACTTTTCTTCGCCCATGGATTTCGTAGATAGTTGTGATATCGGTAGATTTCCTACTGGTGTTATTGCAACGCGGCGATTGTCTGTCTACTGCTTTCGATATCATACTCTTAACTTTTATTTCACGTTAAGCAACTTGACGGCACTTGCCTGTGACCTTAGCTTCCCTCTACCCTTTACTAATTACTCTTTTATTCATCAACTCAGGCCATGATGTTACTGTTTCCTTGTAACTATAGAGAGAATTAAAGAGTAGTCAAATTGTTTAAGACCAAACCGTGATGCTGTTTGAGCTACATTTAATTTCTTTTTGTTTTCTGCACTTTGCCGTTAACTGCTGTTGTTTCCAATCAGTGCTGCCAAATTTTCGAAAGACTGAATGACTCTGAAGGAAAAGAAGATTAAGGTTCAACATCCCGTCGATAATGGCGCCATCATAGACAGAGCGAAGGACAGAGTTGGGAGAGTGGGTGGGAAAGCGGCCATGGAGTTTTTCACAGATACTACCCTGGCATTCGCCTTGAGAGGTTTACGAAGACACAAATCATGTTGGATATATGGAGATTCAGAACCTTATACCTTTCCAGTACGCGGAAGGAAGGAAGATTAGGATTTAACATCCCATTGTCCTCTTCCCAATAAAAGCCAAGTGTTTTCACCACTCCTTCATTGCGCTTGGTTCCTCTCCCAATGAGTAATTTTATGTTAATGACAACCACGCGATCGATATGTTGGGCTGTTGGTAGCACACTCTTGTATTCTTAACTAACATTGGCTGTCGAAATTGTAATGAATGATTGTGTGTTAATTATCATCTTTTTTCTGAACGTTTTTGTACAGGTATTTTGGAATTTTTTCAGTAGTATACCGCCAGCTGAAAGTAATTAATAACTCTTGTGTAATCCCCATTCACCTCTGATCCTACCTGGCTGTTTTCATGCTTTGTAATCTTGAAACATTTGGATGCTGACACTAACAACAATTGTGACACCGTTATCCTACATATAAAGTCCAATCAGCACCTTGTAACGATGCCATGAATAACGTCGAGTAAAACTGGTGATCAACAAATGTGTTGTGCCAAGAAGAACTACTAAACACAAAAAAAGTGATCAACACAGAGAATCTGATACCGTCTACAGTTATACTGAAAGCCAGCAATTCTTGAATGAATATTCAATGTTTTGTGCTCAAGCACTGGTTGATACGCTGTAGCGTCCACAGGAGTCATGGTCTCAGACACTGCTTTTTCATCTGTGCTCCGCAAACCACCGAAACGTGTATGGCTGAGGGCACAGTGTGTGCCTGTTCGTTTTCCCCTTTTTCTTACTCCTTTTGCGGGTAGTATTCGCAACGAAACATATTCAGCATCCTTCTGTTCTATCCAGAATTTCTCCAGCTTTAGCATTGTGGTCATTACGCATTATATATGTTGGCAGTGCTACAGTGATATATATATATATATATATATATATATATATATATATATATATATATATATATATATATATATGCAGACTGAAGCAACGAATCAAGATCTGTACCAAGGCCAGAATCCGAACCCAGGTCTCCTGTTCACTGGCAGGTGCTTTAACCACTATGCACAGTGTTTTTGCACAACTTCACAGAGTACCCTAGCACGCCTCCCTTTAGAATCCCAATTCCAAAAAAAAAAAAAAAAAAAAAAAAAATGGTTCAAATGGCTCTGAGCACTATGGGGCTTAACATCTGTGGTCATCAGTCCCCTAGAACTTAGAACTACTTAAACCTAACTAACCTAAGGACATCACACACATCCATGTCCGAGGCAGGATTCGAACCTGCGACCGTAGCAGTCGCGCGGTTCCGGACTGAGCGCCTAGAACCGCGAGACCACCGTGGCCGGCTTTCCCAATTCCAATTCACGCCTCAGTCCACTTGGCATTCCCCCTAAACTCGAACAGCGTCGCAGAGGCTCGCAAAATTTATTGGAATAGCGCCTCAGCATTGAACGAAATGGGGACTCCTGCCTGACACCTAGGCAAAGGTTTTGATCAAGTCAAATGGGCCGAGGCGTGAATGGTAAGTTGCATAGAGCAGGGAGGTGTGCTGGGGTAGTCAGTGCAGTTCCGCAAAGCCACTGTGCCAGGGTGGCGTAGTGGATAGCACATCTGCCTAGTGGGCAGAGGCCCGGGTTCGGATTCTGGTGTAGATACAAATTTTCATTCGTCGTTTCAGTTTGCAATTATACATCATGTGTGGGACTTGAAAAGGTCTCTGGAACAGTTTTTTGATGTTTCTTGACTCATTTTGGAAAGTGGACTTCTGGAATTTTGTGATTATACGTCTCTCCAAGTACCACGAGGTCCTTATTAGAAAATCTACGCTGTAGCACAGGCAGAAAGGAAAACACCCAGTGAAGATGGTACAAGGGGCAGACAAATGAAAACGAGACGGATGGAAAAAGTAAGTAAACTGTTATTTGAAAAGTGATTAACATAACTGCTAATACATTTATCCCACTGAGACAAGACGGTCAATGCCTTCATGGAACAATGTTAGCTGTTGCCTACAGAACCATGACTGTAACATAGGCATGCACCTCTTCGTCCAAATGGAATAGGTCGCCACGAATGACTTCCTTCAGGGCTCAAAAAATTTGGAAATCGCATGGGGAGAGTTCGGGACTATTTGGAGAGGACCTCTCAGCAAAACGTCTACAGCGTTGTCTAAACATGTGGGCGGGTCCACATGTTGCTGAGGTTGTTGTTTCGACAACGCTCCAGAAGTTTCATTTTGAAGCCCTTACACATTTCTCCATATAGTCCCGAATCTCTCCCCAAGTGATTTCCATATTTTTGGAGCTTCGGACGAAGAAGTGCACGGCTGCAGTGATGGTTCTGTAGGCAACTGCAAATATTTTTCCACGAAGGCACTGATCATCTTGTCTCACAGTGGGATAAATATAATAACAGTTACAATTGTTTTCCAAGTAAGAAACAGTTTACTTACTTTTTCCATCTGTTTGGTTTTCATTTATCTTCCCCCTTGTACAATTTTCACTGGGTGTTTTTCTCTCTGCCTGTCCTACACCATAGAATTTCTAATAAGGATTTATGGTTCGCGGAGAACAATTAAACACAAAATTCCAGAAGTCCACTTTCCAAAATGAGCTAGAACCGAAAAATATTGGAGGGTAATAAGAGATATAGACAAAGTTTGGTCTCGAATGAAGGCGGAGTTCCAGTAATAATGACTTTACCTTTGTGCAAGGCACCAGAGCTTCAGGAGGCAAAGGCAGTGGACTCAGATAGGAGGCGTTCGAGCAGACTGCCACATCTGATGCACAGCTGTTAGTTAAATTTGAGACTTCAGTTAATTACTGTTCTGTCTTCAATCTTTATTGCGTCGATTATTTTATCTTTTTTCACTGAAGTGAATGTGTCTGCCACTTTGGAGGGACTGGATTAACGCGGTAACGTATTCTGGACACTGTTGGAGTATTGTCACGAAACACTGTTTAGACAACAATCACAAGCACAGAACACAGTGCTCCCACGTCCGGCGCGCGACCTGCCCTCGCGGCACTCTGATACTGCTTACCTTTTGGATGACGAGCGGCATGCCGAAGTCCTTGCCGCCCTGCAGACGGAAGCCCCAGGGCTGGGAGTCGAAGCGGGAGAGCTTGACGTTGATGAGCTGCGCCATGGCTGGAGCGTGCGTGCCTGGCCCGAGTGTTGTAGTGTGCTGCTGCTGTGTGGAAGGGTCGCCGGCTGGATTCAGACTGGCGCGCCACCGCCGCCGCCGCCGCCGTCGCCGCCGCCGCGCCGGCAGCCGGCTGCGCGCGCACGCGTGACGTCACGGCGCGTGCCGGGTGCAACAGGCGGCCCGGGCCCGGCCGGCGTGGGCGCGTTCGCGATCGCGTTAGCGCCGCGCGTCCGCCACCGCGCGTCCGATTTACGAGGCCTCTGCTCGGTCTGTCTACCGGTCCGCAATTGCTACCCCACACCATTCCAACATTCTTCAAAGAATCAAACTCTCGTCTAAACAGCAGTTTCAAACGTCTGATTACTGTACAAATGAGATAATATGTAAAATATTTGCGTGTAAACGTTTTATGATTAAAGGCGCAAAACCATAATTCAGATGGTTTTATTACTTCCAGTTTATTCACTCATATTATTTTAAATTGTGGGCAACCGCAGCCAAATTTCCACATTTTGAATCAAACTATTTGCACTGACTGTAAAATATCCTTATTGAAAGTCACGACCGGTCGTCGCATCAACTGAAGACGCATGCTCAGGTGAACTGTACCAAAATTACAACGAAAAAAGTTTTCCTTGTAAAATTTTTTCTTTATCATTTTTGTACAGATAATTGAGGATGCGTCTTCAATTGAAGTGAAACCGGTCGCGATTTTCAATAAATTTATGTTACAGCCACTGCGGATCGTTTCATTCAAAATACTCATCCAGAGACTATTAAAATATTCGGAAAGAGTAATAACAACTACGTTAGAAATAATTAAATACACTGGATGCTAAATTATTTGGAAATACAACAATTCAGTCACAAACGACAAGTTATGCATCAATAATGCATATAGCAGAACGAAGTATAATGTCGATTATAATGACATCCATGTTCACTTTTTTAATTTGGTAATCGTAGGTCGTTGATGGTAGGTAGAACTATCTTCCATCAAAGATTTTTTAAATTTTGTAAACTTTTATACAACCAAAACTGACAACTATTTATATTATCTGAAAAGCTAGTTTTTTTCCTAAATTAAGTGTCAAACAATGATCATCAGTGGTTTATGTGTGTATTACTTGCAAAATGCGTTACGAATAAAGTTAGTAACAGAGAAGTACAAAATTGAAACTTGATATGCATGGACAGTGGAGCTACCTCCTGCTGGGCACTCCGCACCCATACTATAATCTTCAGTACCTGCTGCTGCCTCTGCACTGTGTCCTGAGCCCAAGTCTAACCCGAATTCCAGCTGGACGTGGCACAGTGCAGTCTAGAGTTCCTTATAAGACACCAAGCAGCCTGTGCTCGATTAAGTCAGACACTGTCTAGGACACCATCTCGGACAGCAACTAGGGCACCATCTAGCACACTGACCGGAAACTGAATGGATACTGATCGGAGACTGACCAGAGACCGACTGGACTCTGACTGAACACAGATGAAGGACACTGAAGTGGACAACAGTTAGGGACTTTCTCATCAACTATGAGAATCATCATCATTCTCCTAGAAGTGGATATTATTTTCTATTTCACATTGGAGCTGAGAATTGTGCATTTGTGTGTTTACAGATAAACGTGTTTTTTTCAGTGTAATCTCTGTACTACCTTTATTACGTGCCGGCTTTGCCACCTCGTATGGTCCAAGACATAAGACTTATGTGATGTTACTTCAGGGGTGGTCACACTTACAAACAACTTGGCAGTAGAGCCCACTTATCAGTAAGACTTTGCATCCTCTCTGACCTGGATGCATGCACTGAAGGAGGTCATAAAGCTGTTGCATCCTCTCTTGAAGCAAACAGCCCGCAATTGTTGTGACTGGTCCTTGATGTTTGGTACACTGGCATTAAGGTGGAGTTGAAATGCTACCTGGTCCCACACATGTTCTGTTGGGGACAGATCAGGGGGTCTTGCTGACCACTAAAGTACCTCAAAATCACACAGATGGTCCATAGAGACATGTTGAAACATGGCACTACGGTAACACATGAGGATGCACATGATGTAGCATTCTGCTGTCAGAGTTTCCTCAATCATTACCACCCACGACCTGAAGCCGTACCTACTGGCTCCCCATACAATGACGTCTGAGTAACACCACTGTGCCTCTCAAAAACATTGGAAGAACGGAACCTCTCCCCAGATCGTTGGCATAGTCGCCAGCGATTATCATCTGGGATGGTGCAGAACGCAATAAATTGCTGAACATAATGAGACGCCATTCATTAGCAGTCCATGCTTTCCGGTCGCTGTACCGTTCTAAAGCCAGTGTTTTGTGTTGTTGAGTTAACGGCAGCCCGTGCGTGGGTGATATTTTCGTAGTCTGGCTTCTGATACTCTTTGAGCAGTTACGCGGAATGACACAATATTGTTCTCGGATGACAGGTACAGATGTGTAGGGGCTGTGTTATGCTGGTGCACAATATGGTGATCCTCCCTTGTGGCGGTCAGACGCGGTGTATCGGAACTTTGACGACGAGTAGCCTATCCTCACGTTGCCATGCAGTTCGACATCGAGCCACTGTCACATCCGAATGCCCCAAAAGCAAGAATATTGCACGGTTCGACCAGCTGACCAAACGGAAACCCACAGCGACGACGCTTTCAGCCTCTGTCACATGATGATAACGCGGTCGTATGGGAGTATGCAGCATCTTCGTGTCCTTCAGAACGGTCACTCAACACCTGTCACTGTTCACGTGCCTTGTAGTATACTTCCAGGCCTGCTACCAACACTAAACAAGAACTACACTAAGGCTCTCTGGTGGGCGTTGTAGCTGTCAGAGGTTATTGCAACTCTAATTATTTACGTATCTACCAATTATGTGTACCTGCAGTAACGTCCGACCATGTTTCCTGGTTGCTTCACTTTTTTTTATCAGGTATTGTATTTCCCAAAGGCCAGCCATAAAAAATAAAATAAGATTTATGTGACTGTTCATTGCCACCATTATCTGTCATTTGACTTCCATGGCTGGATGGAGGCCTCCTCCAATTTTTGCCGTGCATTAAGGTCTTTAGCTACACGCATCAATGTTACTCCTACATCTTTTCTGATTTCATCTGCCCACCTTCTATTAGATAATCGTCTCCATCTTTTCTTATCTTTTGGAATCCCGGAAAGAACTTCAGTGGACCATCTATCACCCTTTACTTGGCTGTGTGTACTGCCCATCTCCATTTCATTTTCTTTACAGTAATAAAATCTGTTTGGTTGTTGTCCAGCCTCTTGCCGTAATTCCCAAGATGAATCTTTAACTACAACTTATAGAACCCGTCTCTATAGAATATTTGACTTTGCTGATGGTGCCACAACCTGATCTCTTCTTGCACCGCTTCATCAGCATCAAAGTGAAGTCCTCGAAGGTGTTCTTTAAGTTTTGGAAAGAGATGAAACTCGGGTGGCGCCAAGCCGGGATAATTTATGGCAATGGACCCTAGGCGTCGGATTGTTGCAAATGTCGCAGTGCTCGTGAGTGGTCTGGCATTGTTATGCTGAAAATGGCGGTGTCCCATGTGTGGACGAATCCAAAACTCGATTACAGGACGCTGTTTCTCAGGCACCATCATAGTTACGTTATACATCACCATGTTACAAGATATTATTCGGAGCCCTCTAGCGGGAGAGAGCGGCAATATGAAGACATGAAGAATAAAGATGCAGAATGTTAATAAAAGTTGTTTTATTTAAAAACCTTTAAGAGTTTTCACATAAAAAATTAGAGGCTTTACTTTTCAGCAAGCTCTCATATAAGGTCCCTGGTCAGCCATACAAACCAGTATCTGATTTCAGAATCTGTGTAATCCTGCCGGAATCTTCCTATGTCTCCAGGTCTTTACCGAGTATATCGTCACCTCTTGTGATTTTTGAACGGTGTATTCGCTGTTACTAACTAAATAATTTATTGTAGAACTCAGTTGGCCCTTCTCCACTCTCATTCTTAATACCGAGCGAATATTCGCTCGTAGCCCTGTCTTTTGTTCCTTCTCCTACTACAGCGCCCCAATCACCCATGGTTATTAGATTATCATCTCCCTGTAAATGCCTAATTATCCGTTCACTATCGCTACATACTTTATGTCTATCGCGTCTTCTTCTGCTTCTGCCGTCAGCATGAAATGCTGTTGTTGGCAATGGTTTATTGTCGATTCTGTTGAGAATAATCTTATCACTGAACTCTCTACCCTACCTTTCTGTTGATGATGAGTCAAACTCCCGTTACACAATATTCTGGCGCTGTTGTTACTACCAAATACTTGTCTGACCAAAAATCGTGCCTGCTTTGCATTTCACGTCACTGACGCTAACTGTATCTAGACTGAGACTTTGCCCTTCCCTTTCCAAATTTTCTGGCGTCCCTGCCATGTTGGAAGTTCTGACATTGCACGCTCGGCCTTTTTCTTATGTTCACCTCCCTCTTGGCACTCCTCTCCCCAGTACCCATATGGGGGACTAATCCGGAATCTTTTGCCAGTGGAGAGATTATCATGACACTTTTAAATTACCTATGGATACACAGAATGTGTCTTTAATGCAGTGGTTTCCTTTGCCTTATACAACTTCTCTCCGTTGATCTTTGGTAATACTGCCGCTTTTTAGCTGAAATTTCCCACGCTTTTTAGCGACAGGCTGCCACTTCAAACCATCCGCTTGTCCGCCCTCTTTGGCAAGGCCATTGGCAGAACAACGGTGACAGCTAGTGCCGGAAGTCTTCAGCCGCCATTACTGATGATTTTTATTAAAAGTGTAAGCAGAGTCTGGGATCGAACTCGGGACCCAGAACGTTTCAATTACTAATAGATGCTATCCCTAGAGCACCGTGACGGTGGATTGTAGAATGCTGTAAGAAAAGATACTGTACGTCTACAGGCTAACAAGCGCCCGAATATGCGCGATTTGTTGCGAAACAAGATAAAGTGGCTTGGTATTATCGCCTGTAAAATCCCCAAGTCACCTACTTGGAGAGGTTTCCTTCCTCGCGCACAGTGACCTCTTTCCTTCGAGAACTGTAAATGTACCTCAACAGCGCGGGTGGCTTGAGTCGAATGTGTATAGAATTTAGTGTCAGGTTTATGTTCTTGATGACAACGAGAGAGAGAGAGAGAGAAAGCATATGGAGATACCTGGTGGTGACACATAGTCTAATCCTCTCGAAAAAATAGCAAGGCGGCTCCCCAGAGCAGCGCGCTCATCCGAAATACGGATGACCGCATTCCTTGAGGCCAACAGTTACTTGAAAATCGGAGACCGCGGTACTGGTGTGGTGCTAGTCTAACCTGTGCAAGCCGCTTCATCTCTACATAACTACCGCAACATACATCCGTTTCAACCTGCTTACTGTATTCAAACCTTGGTGTCCCTCTTCAGTCTTTACTATCCCTCACACCTCCTTCCAATACTGAACTGATAGCGCCTTCATGACTTAGGATGTGTACTATCAAACAATCCCTTTTTTTACTCAAGTTGTCTCATAAATTTCTTTTTTTCCAATATGATTCAGCATCTCCACATTTGCTTTTCGATCTACCCGTCTACAATTCAGCATTCTTTTATAGCACCACACTTCAAAAGCATCTATTTCCTTCTTGTCTGAACTAAAAATCGTCCGCGGTTCACTCCCATACCCGCATAACTCCAGACAAATACCTTCAGATAATAATTCCTAACAGTTAAATTAATGTTAGGTGTTAACAAATTCTTTTTTTCCCAGAAACGCTTTTCTTTGGTATTGCCAGTCTACATTCTATATCCTCTCTACTCCGCCCATCATCAACTGTTTTGCTGCCCAAATAGTAAGACTCTTGCAACGTTTAGTGCCTTATTTCCCGATCTAATTACCTCAGTGACGCTTGATTTAATTCAGCTACATTCCATTACCTTTGTTTTGCTTGTGTTGATTTCATTTTATAATCACTTTTCAAGACACTATCTATTCCCTTCAACTGTTCTTCCAAGCGCTTTGCCGTCTGTGTAAGAACTGCAATGTCATTGACAAATCTCATAGTTTTTGTTTCTTCTCCCTGATTTTTAATTCCCTTCCCAAATTTCTCTTTGGTTTCCTTCACAGCTTACTCAATGTACAGATGGAATAACATCAAGTGTAGGCTACAACTCTCTCTCACTCCACTCTCCATTAAATTCCCTTCGATTCTTGAAGTTGCAGTATATGCAGTATGGCTTCTGGTCAAGTCATAAATAACTTTTCGCTCCCTGTTCTTTATCTCTACTGTCATCAAAATTTTATGGAGTGTAATCCAGTCAACTCTTTCAAAAGCTTTCTCTAAATCTACATGCGCCTGGTTTGCCTTTCCTCACGTCATCTTGTAGGATGAATCGTACAGTCGGTACCGCCTCTTGTTTTCCTACATTTGTCTGGAACCCAAACTTATGTTCTCCAGTTCTCCAGTCTACGAGTTTGTCTGTTATTCTGTAAATAATTCGTGTCAATATTTTGCAACCATGACTTAGTAAACTGATGGTTCGATAGTATTCACAACTATCAGCATCTGCTAAATAAAGTTATGGCAATTAATGTGAGGGTCGACTGTAGTATTTTAGACACCAAGTGTACTGTAACCTGCCAATTACATTGTTACTGTAAATAGAGCGAGACACATGTCATTTGTATTATTATAGAACAACAACACATACAATGTAGACGTGGAAATTACACCGTGACACTTAATTTGCGAGCTAATTGTGTCTTGCACCAAAGTGCGTGCAAAGGTCGAACTGCAGTCGTTTTTGGAGGCCAATTTGGGGGTATAGAGAATAATATGACTAGATCTAGGGGGTTCATACTGATTGGTTGTTTCCTTTTTAATGGTTGGTAAAACGCTGGGCTTTGACTAGGAGAGAAAACTGTGTGTGGCTGTGTGTGTGTGTGTGTGTGTGTGTGTGTGTGTGTGTGTGTGTGTGTGTGTGTGTGTGCGGGCGCGCGCATGTATCAAGTTTCAACTCCCCTCGCACCCTTCACCCCTAGCCAGCCAAACTGCCCCTGCACTTAGGCAACAGGGCGATGTAATGTTGAAAGTGCGTATACCCTGGGCCAGAAGCCGTTAAGATACGCTTGCCGGCGATGACTTTGCTTCGATCTCTGTATCCGAAATAGCCGACGCATAGAGCTTACAAGAAACACACACGTGTTTAGATCTTCCAGTCGCGGCTCAGTATTTTGCCAGCCATTAAAAACAGGTAAGTCAGTCAGTATGTACCCACTTGAGCGGGCCACCTTGTTTTCTGCTGGTATGCACCAGTGGTTCTGCCTTCATTAAGTCCGTCCAGCAGATCATACAAGAAAATGAAAACGAGCTGCACTGTTTTCAACTGTAAGTAATGTTCTTTTTTTTCTGAACTGTTAGGTTTGTACATAAGCTCACACCGTTTTTCCATAAGCTCAATAAACACAACAAAAATATATAACAAAGTTTACTCATCAATAACGTAGTCTCCCTTACTATTTACAGCAGTATGGTAACTTTTCCATTCATGGTTTCGAGGCGAAGAACTCGTCGAGCTATGTTCGGAGCGCATTTTCATCCGGAAGGAAGTTCTTTGAAATTTGTTCAATAGAGGTTGAAGAAGGTGAAAATCTGAGGGAGCAAGATCAGGAGAAAAGGTGCATACGGAATGACTTCCCAGCCCAACTCTTGTATAGTGTTTTTTGTCAAGTAGCATTATTTCTCTCGGTATTCCTGGATTTGTTCTTCTACTGCGTCTGCAAGATGTCTCAGTTGTTGGCAATAAATGCCAGCAGTGATGGTTACACCTCGGGGAGGCAGTTCGTAGTACTGTGCACCCCACCCACCGTCGCTGTTCTGCCAGGTGCATAACACCTCATTATCTCCAGATGAGAAAGTAACTGTATGTAATCTTAAATAACAACAGTGAACCACAAATAAAAAATGAAAATCGATAAATAAACCCATAACAATCAGAATTCCAACTTGCAAAACAACAACGCTACGAACTTATGCAACAAACCAATAAAATAACCTGGTATGGTCGAGAATCGATAGAATCTCAGTAATTTTTGCGTTCTGTGTTAGTCTATATGACACAGAATACAGCATATGTTTGGCTCCGACAAAATTCCCTTTGTATTTTACGCGCTGCAGAATAACCTTTGTAGTGATCAGAGAATTTCGATGTAAATTCTAGAACCACTCTGTCTTCTACCGTCTCGAACACACGATGTTCTGGATATGAGTGTGGGACGGTAGAATCCTACCTACTGCTCGTCACACGTTTGTGTGTGCAAGTTTAAAATCAGTCGCGGGAAGAAAGTAGACGCGGCGGACGAACGGTATCGACAAGTACTTGTCGGGCAATCCATAGATGTTTTAGTGAGTGTGTAAGGAAGAACCGTGGAGTTTATATGCAGCTCTGTGCTTATTGTGCCATTGACTATTGTTATTAAAACAAGGACAGTTGGAAAGGAACTCCTGAAGTAACCTTTCTACAGGCAAGACATTTTCTGATTCATGCTAAGCGAAGTTATGGTATCCAAGCCAACTTTCTTTTAACTGTAACTCACTTTGTTTCTGACGTTCGGCTGTACGAGTGACTTACAGGAAGTTACATATTTATGTGGAAAGTGAGAGTTTTATTGTGTATGGAGGTTAAATACATCGTTAACTGACGAAGAGTAAGGTTTGTATGTCTACTTATTTCATAAGTAGAAAGAGTCTAAAAATTCCTGTAGCTAGCGTTATTCGACGGAGAAGAAGTCAAGAGGGTGTGGGCGTGTGGGTGTTATTCTGTCATTCTGCGCAACGGATTAATCTGAGATGTACCCTTTACCGTGTAGCTCCTGCAAGATGCAATTTACACCCCCACACTACTATGGAAGTCAGACAGACGCTCCTAACGTTGTAAAGAGAAATGCCTGAAAAACTTGCAGCAATAAATATCTTCTGGAGTGGTCCGTTGTAAGGAAATGACACAAAAATTGGCAAAATTTCTTACGTATCTAGTGGGATACTTGGGTACTGGAGTAGTGCTAGTTAGTGTAAGAAAAACATGAAACTCCCGAAAATTTTATTTTATTTTGCAAAAATTCTGAGAAATCACAATGCCACTTTTTGTTATGAACTAACAAGTTATTTCCGGGTTATTTTCTGAATGTGAAGCTACCTCTCAAGGACAGGATTCGCTAATGAAATTTCTATACAAAGTTTAAGATTGTTATTGACTTGGCAGAATGGCTGAGAGCCGCGTGTACTCAACTTGAATAATTATCCGTTAGAATGTTGCTAGGTACGGTCGAGGCTGTCGCATGTGAAATGCAGTGAAGTGTACTGTTGTGGAGGAAATATGGGGCTCGCAAGAGCTGTAGCGCACAATACCGTAAGCTGTGATGACTGCTGTCTGCGCCGTTCGCTACTGACAAATAAGGTAACTCTCGTTCTATCAGGATTGACCTTCGCCAATCAAACTCTCCCTACGCCTTGATGAAGTCAAGGATTCCTATTCGCCCCTGGTCTAACTATTGGCATGGTACACCGGTCAGATAGCCAGTCCACCGTAGTGCCACTCAAAAATTCGCTCTCAGGCGTTTAACTATAACTCTGTCCGTTCACACCGCACAGTAAGTGTGGCGGCCATCACAGTGAATAACGCTTAATCGCAAGGACTCAATACAGGGTCGCACTCTGATTCGCTCTCAACAGAGTTGCTCTCCCAGTGAAGTACTGAGGAGAGACTTGTTCCTCGCTCTTTGAGTACACGTACGAGCGCACACGCTCTCGTTACATATTCTCGCTCCAAGAGCGACAACAGAACGGCTCCTCTCCATGCCAGACGTGAGTTATATGATGGTACCCTACTTAACGCAATTTTCTTTATAAACGACAAAATACAGGATAAATTCAGAAAATCTGTATTAGGTATTAGACGAATCTTCGACTGGTATTTTTGTGCATTTAAGCACTTACATATCAACTATGAGAATTACTTGGAGGGGGGGGGGGGAGACACACTACATAATTCGTATCAGAATCTTTTGCCCTGTGAAGAATAATCGTGTCTAAAAAAGAATGCAGAATGTTATAAGAAAGATAAAAGAACGAATGTCCAAGATTGTATGATTAGCGTGCCTTTGCTAAAGGATCATAGACCACATTCTGATCTCGAACATGGCATTCTTTGAGGAAAACAGTTCTCTCACAGAATCACCATGGTTTAACAAGTATCACTCATATGAAACATAGTTCATTTCTTTGATTGACGATATCTTGAAAATATTAAATACAGTAGTAAGATATTGTCGGCTTTTTGCGGTGTACCACATTCTCCGGTAACTGAGGTACGTCCATGCGACCTATTGTGTGCTAGGCTTGCGGTCTCTTATAGAGAGTAATTTTTCCCTTGCCCTGTACACGAATCGAATAGGGAGGGGAATCGTTTGGCTTGTGTGCAGGGCTTGTGCAACGCGCTGGCTACTGCTGTCATGATAGCCACCAATCACGTGCAACACATTTTCATCCAGATCTGGTGTTTCGCCATATCCCATCCATTATAATATGGAAGAATCCGGCTCCTGGTAGGCAAGCATGGACACACGCATGAAAGTTTTTTAGAACATTAAAAATCAGTTAAATGTTTTCTGAAATGATTTGTTTAAAAGTAAGAAATAAAACAGATTGGACGGACATTAGACGAGGTTTTGAATGATGCTTGAAATCATATACAGCAAAGGAGACTGCACAATCTACATAATGTACCAGACAAAAATCCACTATTCTAAGATTCTACGTTGGACATTAAACTTTTAAATTATCAATCAGCACGTCGTTTACTGCACATGATTTCGAACATCATTCAGACCCCGTCAATCGTTTCTCTAATCTGTTTTATTTCTTTCTTTTAGGCATGCCATACCTCAAAAAAGTTACCAATTCTCTTAAAAATTATTTCAATGTTTTTTACTGTTAAATATCACAGCAGTGTAGCTCTTTACTCGGAAAATAGCTAGGTCTTGAAGACATGAACTTTTTGATACATTATTTATATAATTAGCAGCAGCTATTTGTGAAGTATTTAGTTTTTCCCTAGAATCACTAATTAAATTCCTCTTAATTACCCCAATTACTTTCAAGCAATTAATTAACTTTTTAATATTAGACCTCACAGTGGTCAACTGATACCCCATTTGTCCATTCCCCACTCTTGGTCTGGCTATGAAAAATCGGAGAAAAATCCATTGTGTAGTTTCTAGGGAACCTTATTTTCCCTCCGCTCAAACATTTGGCCAAAGAGTACTCTGATGTGCTCTCCATCGCTGCGGGACCAGCTCAGCAAGCGTCTTAGCGCCGCTCTCCCATTGTACATCCATACTCGAGATGCACCCCGGACAAGCCTTCATCAATAAAACTTATCCATACTACCATGTACTACTGTTAACGTACAACTAGCACTAGCGGAAAAACAAATGCGAGTCAGGTTCGAGCCTTATCTTATGCAAGCTGAGGGCGAAGAGTAATGTGAGGGTTACTAGGGTCAACAGCAAGTAGCGCAAGCGAATGAAACAAAAAGACGGCGCATGCAGTTAACATTTGCACTGTTGTTCTTGTACAGATACAAAGATAAACGGCGTAAGAAATCAAACCGAATATAATGGCTCTGTAACGAGCCACTGGACATCACTGGTACCTTACACGAAAATAGTAAAAAAAAAAAATCACTAAACAGCCTCCGAAGTTTAGGGGGTGGAGTTCGGGTTCATCTTGTATGTCGCAGCCCGGCAAGAACATAGACACATCTAAAAATGCGATGCTTGAGAAAATTCGACTTAAAGAACTAATTGTATAATATGAAAAGTTTACCATAAAAATATCTTCGGCTGGGATCAATTAGTTAATCAGTGTTATTTGTTTCGAAGAGTTGATCTTGCTGTTGTTGCTGTAGAAAATAAGAATGAACGGAAGCCCCAGTGTTACAAACACTGGGAAAGTGGGTAGTAATACCCACATTATTTCGTGCCCACTTAATTTTGAGATTCTATCTTGTTTATTTCAAGGCACGACTGTGCAAAGTTGGCACAGTGTCTGCCTTTTACAATCGATTACGTGTTTACTAAACTGATCGGCACACTTGCTGCGTCGATATTTCAAGCGAAACTGGGCGTACAGCAGGGGTTCCACATGTGGATTATATATGTTTTGCTACAATGACGCGAATGTTAAAAACAGGAAATTCAAGAGTTACAAACAATTTTGACAGATAGCAATACATTAAACAACGTTCAATAAATCGTAAAATAAAATGACATTGCGTAATATATGAACTTCGCTACAAATCAGACTTATTCACAATGAAAATAGACACGTAAATATAACAAATACATATTACATTTTAGTCGATTATTCGTAAAATATGAATATAAATTCTTCTTAGCATGTTTCCTTGCTTTAATAAAAATGTAGTAAAACAATCTTTTCAAAACAGAGTCTGGCAAACAGCGAATGCTTTGTAGTTACATAGTTAGCCTCACAGTTTAAGTAATTCTGTTCTTTTTTTTTTTAATTATATTTTTTAAACTATGTATCATCGATAATGATTATAAACGAATTCTACTGATTTTAATTTCTTTCAAGTCACTTCTGTTCTAAATCTATTATCAACAATGGTGGTAACAGAAGTTTAGCAATATTAAGGGAATAGAATATTTTTAAACATTCCTACCAATTACAGTGTCTACTTGAGAAAAAAGGAATATACTGTGTAGGTTCATTTTATGACCACACTTCCCAAAGAATAGTATCACTGATACTGTCCATATTTGACTATGCTTAGCATCGTTATTGACACGCTGTCAGTTTTTCAATTCATTAATATGGGTGAGAAACTGCCGGTAACTAAGTTTAAAGGAAAGATAAGAGCCTAACTGTTACGCTTCAAATAGTACTAGGTTGTTATAACTACACTCCTGGAAATTGAAATAAGAACACCGCGAATTCATTGTCCCAGGAAGGGGAAACTTTATTGACACATTCCTGGGGTCAGATACATCACATGATCACACTGACAGAACCACAGCCACATAGACACAGGCAACAGAGCATGCACAATGTCGGCACTAGTACAGTGTATATCCACCTTTCGCAGCAATGCAGGCTGCTATTCTCCCATGGAGACGATCGTAGAGATGCTGGATGTAGTCCTGTGGAACGGCTTGCCATGCCATTTCCACCTGGCGCCTCAGTTGGACCAGCGTTCGCGCTGGACGTGCAGACCGCGTGAGACGACGCTTCATCCAGTCCCAAACATGCTCAATGGGGGACAGATCCGGAGATCTTGCTGGCCAGGGTAGTTGACTTACACCTTCTAGAGCACGTTGGGTGGCACGGGATACATGCGGACGTGCATTGTCCTGTTGGAACAGCAAGTTCCCTTGCCGGTCTAGGAATGGTAGAACGATGGGTTCGATGACGGTTTGGATGTACCGTGCACTATTCAGTGTCCCCTCGACGATCACCAGTGGTGTACGGCCAGTGTAGGAGATCGCTCCCCACACCATGATGCCGGGTGTTGGCCCTGTGTGCCTCGGTCGTATGCAGTCCTGATTGTGGCGCTCACCTGCACGGCGCCAAACACGCATACGACCATCATTGGCACCAAGGCAGAAGCGACTCTCATCGCTGAAGACGACACGTCTCCATTCGTCCCTCCATTCACGCCTGTCGCGACACCACTGGAGGCGGGCTGCACGATGTTGGGGCGTGAGCGGAAGACGGCCTAACGGTGTGCGGGACCGTAGCCCAGCTTCATGGAGACGGTTGCGAATGGTCCTCGCCGATACCCCAGGAGCAACAGTGTCCCTAACTTGCTGGGAAGTGGCGGTGCGGTCCCCTACGGCACTGCGTAGGATCCTAGGGTCTTGGCGTGCATCCGTGCGTCGCTGCGGTCCGGTCCCAGGTCGACGGGCACGTGCACCTTTCGCCGACCACTGGCGACAACATCGATGTACTGTGGAGACCTCACGCCCCACGTGTTGAGCAATTCGGGGGTACGTCCACCCGGCCTCCCGCATGCCCACTATACGCCCTCGCTCAAAGTCCGTCAACTGCACATACGGTTCACGTCCACGCTGTCGCGGCATGCTACCAGTGTTAAAGACTGCGATGGAGCTCCGTATGCCACGGCAAACTGGCTGACACTGACGGTGGCGGTGCACAAATGCTGCGCAGCTAGCGCCATTCGACGGCCAACACCGCGGTTCCTGGTGTGTCCGCTGTGCCGTGCGTGTGATCATTGCTTGTACAGCCCTCTCGCAGTGTCCAGAGCAAGTATGGTGGGTCTGACACACCGGTGTCAATGTGTTCTTTTTTCCATTTCCAGGAGTGTAAAAAGCTGTTACTCACAGAGGTACAGGATAGGCTGTAATTATTGTACGGCAGCTAAACTTCGTAGATATTCTAATACCCTAATGCGGAACCGATTTAAGCTGAAAAAAATCTAATTTTGGCCACTTGGTGCAAATATGGCACTGCATATACAAGTAAGACGAATAGAAATGTTTACATATGCAAAGGTTTAAGAACGCGACGTGGACATAAAAGGTCAAACAAGAGCGAAAGGCTTAATGTTGATTTTATTATTAACCTCTGCTACACAATTTGTTCAATATGCATACCGGAGACGTCGATGAGATGCTGCAGAGCGCGAGATTTGCATCTGGTGGCCAAAATTGGAAGTAATGTTTTCCAGAATAAATCGGTTTCGCTTTAACGCATTAGTATACCTACCAAGTTTCGCTGCCATACGATAATTACAGCCCAGGCTGGACCTCCGTGAGTAGCTTCACTATAAAACCATCCGCTATAAGCTTCCTTTAAATTTCAAGAAAGTGTTGTTGGCAATGAATTCCATTTTTGTTTTGTGCGCGTCGGGGCACTTCACAAGTAAAAAAATGTTTCAAATGGCTCTGAGCGCTATGGGACTTAACTTCTGTGGTCATCAGTCCCCTAGAACTTAGAACTACTTAAACCTAACTAACCTAAGGTTGGTTGGTTGGTTTGGGGAAGGAGACCAGACAGCGTGGTCATCGGTCTCATCGGATTAGGGAAGGATGGGGAAGGAAGTCGGCCGTGCCCTTTCAGAGGAACCATCCCGGCATTTGCCTGGAGTGATTTAGGGAAATCACGGAAAACCTAAATAAGGATGGCCGGACGCGGGATTGAACCGTCGTCCTTCCGAATGCGAGTCCAGTGTCTAACCACTGCCCCACCTCGCTCGGTAACCTAAGGACATCACACACATTCATGCCCTAGGCAGAATTCGATCCTGCGACCGTAGCAGCAGCGCGGTTCCAGACTGTAGCGCCTAGAAACGCTCGGCCACTCCGGCCGGCCATCACAAGTAAATTTCAGACATAAACTAAATATTGCCGTTTTTCGACTTCTGTCTCTTTTCTTGCTGGAGTGCGATATGAAGTTGCATCTGAGACGTGGAGTCTCTGAGACTATCGTGACAGCTAGATTCTACCCGGGCAGTGCTGCCTATGGTACAGGGATGTGCAGCGCACGGGGCCACGTCAGATGACGTATCTGTAGCCGGCGGCTGCTGTGTACACACGGGGGCGGGCGTGTTTATTGAGTTGACGGAAGCAGGCACGTCTCCAGTCTACGTCCGGGTGATGCGTCAGCGGGAGAATATCGGCCCCACCGTCATCGTAGGCGCCGTAATGCGGCATCTCAGCCCACCGTGCGTCACGCAGCACACGCACTACCCTTCACCCTACGGCCGGCCACACGCGTCACGCTTTCACTAGTGTCGCTAACTGACGCGTACAGTACTCGACGGTTAACCTACAAATACGTACTGCATTTACAGTATAGCGCAACGACATTTCTAGTTGTTATTTTCTTCGTGCATGAGGGCTGTCTCTGTAATTAAATACAAGATTTGTTACAAAAAGGGACGTGTCATTAACGTTTTAATTCACACCGTTGTTAAAGCTTGCATCACAGTGTGAAAGATCTTTGTCAGATATATTGATGAAAGTTCGGATCATAATTTACTTTTATAAAATACACTAAAAAAGCGACACACCGTGCAGGAATTATCAGGATGAAGTGGACATCAGTAAATGTGATGTACATGTACAAACAAACAAATGATTACATTTCAGAAAAATGGAATGATTTATTCAACACTATGAGCATCACAATATGAGCAAGTCAATAACGCTCTGGTCCGCCTCTGGCCCTTATGCAAGCAGTTACTCGGCTTGGCACTGATGGATAGAAGTATTGTACGTCCTACTGAGGGATTCTGTCCAATTTTCGCGTCAAAATACTGATCTGGTTTGAGGGAAGTGCCGTAAAGCTCCACACGCTCTCAATTGGGGAGAGATCCGGCGATCTTTCTTGCCACGATAGGATTTGGCAAGCACGAAGGCAAGCAGCAGAAACACGCCGTGTGTGTGTGTGTGTGTGTGTTACCTCCCTGAAACGTAAGCCCAGCATGGCTGCCATGACGGGGAACAAAACTGAGCGTAGGACATCGTCTACGTACCACCTATAAGAGTGCCGCGGGTGCAGCCAAAGTGGTCCTGCTATGAAATAAAATGGAAGCGCAAACTATCACTCCTGGTTGTCGGCCCTATATGGCGACAGTCAGCTTGGTATCCCACCGCTGTCCACGGCGTCTCCAGACACGTCTTTGTTCTGGAAACTCATTGACTGGAGAAAAATTGTCTTCAGTGATGAGTCCTGATTCGAATTGTTGTTGTTGTGGTCTTCTATCCTGAGACTGGTTTGATGCAGCTCTCCATGCTACTCTATCCTGTGCAAGCTGCTTCATCTCCCAGTACCTACTGCAACCTACATCCTTCTGAATTTGCTTAGTGTATTCATCTCTTGGTCTCCCTCTACGACTTTTACCCTCCACGCTACCCTCAAATGCTAAATTTGTGATCCTTTGTGCCTCCGAAGATGTCCTACCAACCGATCCCTTCTTCTGGTCAAGTTGTGCCACAAAATCCTCTTCTCCCCAATTCTATTCAATACCTCCTCATTAGTTACGTGATCTACCCATCTAATCTTCAGCATTCTTCTGTAGCACCACATTTCGAAAGCTTCTATTCTCTTCTTGTCCAAACTATTTATCGTCCATGTTTCACTTCCATACATGGCTACACTCCATACAAATACTTTCAGAAATGACTTCCTGACACTTAAATCAATACTCGATGTTAACAAATATCTCTTCTTCAGAAGCGCTTTTCTTGCCATTGCCAGTCTACATTTTATATCCTCTCTACTTCGACCATCATCAGTTATTTTGCACCCCAAATAGCAAAACTCTTTTACTACTTTAAGTGTCTCATTTCCTAATCTAATTCCCTCAGCATCACCCGAGTTAACTCGACTACATTCCGTTATCCTCGTTTTGGTTTTGTTGATTCTCTGACAGAATTACAATGTCATCGGCGAACCTCAAAGTTTTTATTTCTTCTCCATGGATTTTAATACCTACTCCGAATTTTTCTTTTGTTTCCTTCACTGCTTGTTCAATATACAGATTGAATAACATCGGGGAGAGGCTACAACCCTGTCTCACTCCCTTCCCAACCATTGCTTCCCTTTCATGCCCCTCGACTCTTATAACTGCCATCTGGTTTCTGTACAAATTGTAAATAGCCTTTCGCTCCCTATGTTTTACCCCTCCCACTTTCAGAATTTGAAAGAGAGTATTGCATTCAACATTGCCAAAAACTTTCTCTAAGTCTACAAATACTAGAAACGTAGGTTTGCCTTTCCTTAATCTTTCTTCTAAGATAAGTCGTAAGGTCAGTATTGCCTCACGTGTTCCAATATTTCTACGGAATCCAAACTGATCTTCCCCGACGTCGGCTTCTACCAGCCTTTCCATTCGTCTGTAAAGATTTCGTTTTAGTATTTTGCAGCTGTGACTTATTAAACTGATAGTTCGGTAATTTTCACATCTGTCAACACCTGCTTTCTTTGGGATTGGAATTATTATATTCTTCTTGAAGTCTCAGGGTATTTCGCCTGTCTCATACATCTTGCTCACCAAATGGTAGAGTTTTCTCACGACTGGCTCCCCCAAGGCCGTCAGTAGTTCTAATGGAATGTTGTCTACTTCCGGGGCCTTGTTTCGACTCAGGTCTTTCAGTGCTCTGTCAAACTCTTCACGCAGTATCGTATCTCCCATTTCATCTTCATCTACATCCTCTTCCATTTCCATAATATTGTCCTCAAGTACATCGCTCTTGCATAGACCCTCTATATACTTCTTCCACCTTTCTGCTTTCCCTTCTTTGCTTAGAACTGGGTTTCCATCTGAGCTCTTGATATTCATACAAGTGGTTCTCTTTTCTCCAAAGGTCTCTCTAATTTTCCTGTAGACAGTATCTATCTTACCCCTAGTGAGACAAGCCTCTACATCCTTACATTTGTCCTCTAGCCATGCCTGCTTAGCCATTTTGCACTTCCTGTCGATCTCATTTTTGAGAGGTTTGTATTCCATTTTGCCTGCTTCATTTACTGCATTTTTATATTTTTCTCCTTTCATCAATTGAATTTAATATTTCTTCGAATTAAGACGTGTCTTTTATAAAAGATACTGCAAAGTTCTTTTACAGCGCAATATGGCCTAAAGTGTAGAACATAGTCGGTGCTAGTCATGGCTCTTTCCCTCTACAATACATAATCTTGCAACACGTCTCTCTTGCAAGCGAACAGGAGGATACTCTTAGGTAACAAATGAGAGGTAAAGAAACAGGTGTACGTTGAACGCCGAAAATGAAATGATTCAATATTCTTCACAGAGTTTTTGTGATTATGTTGCATCATGGAAGGTTGAAACGTCCCCTTAGAAAAATTAATGAATTACTGCGCTGATAAACCTCTTATTATTTGATTTTCAAACAGCTGAGCAGAACTGAATGCACTCAGACATTTCGCTCTTTACCTATTCTGATCAGCACTAAACTGACACGCAATAGTTTTAGCGCAACACAATCTGACTTTCAATAATCCCTACAAAAGAATGGCCCTGACTATAACATTAACCTATACCTTTCACAAATCACTTACCTCACAAAAGTCTTCGTTACTCGAACTACTGCAATACAGCGAGTGCCACTACTGCCAGCTAAATAAAAGATTCAAACTACTGAAGGCACTAACTACTGATAGGCTACGCGCTGTTAACAGCCAACTGCCCAACACTACAACAGCATATACTCCAACAACGCAAACCAACCACAGCCTTCACACAGCACAGTCAGTGATTTTCATATAGAGTGCTACGTGGCGTTACCAACATAAAAACCTAAACAGCCTACTTACAGGGTGTTTCAAAAATGACCGGTATATTTGAAACGGCAATAAAAACTAAACGAGCAGCGATAGAAATACACCGTTTGTTGCAATATGCTTGGGACAACAGTACATTTTCAGGCAGACAAACTTTCGAAATTACAGTAGTTACAATTTTCAACAACAGATGACGCTGCGGTCTGGGAAACTCTATAGTATGATATTTTCCACATATCCACCATGCGTAGCAATAATATGGCGTAGTCTCTGAATGAAATTACCCGAAACCTTTGACAACGTGTCTGGCGGAATGGTTTCACATGCAGATGAGATGTACTGCTTCAGCTGTTCAATTGTTTCTGGATTCTGGCGGTACACCTGGTCTTTCAAGTGTCCCCACAGAAAGAAGTCACAGGGGTTCATGTCTGGCGAATAGGGAGGCCAATCCACGCCGCCTCCTGTATGTTTCGGATAGCCCAAAGCAATCACACGATCATCGAAATGTTCATTCAGGAAATTAAAGACGTCGGCCGTGCGATGTGGCCGGGCACCATCTTGCATAAACCACGAGGTGTTCGCAGTGTCGTCTAAGGCAGTTTGTACCGCCACAAATTCACGAAGAATGTCCAGATAGCGTGATGCAGTAATCGTTTCGGATCTGAAAAATGGGCCAATGATTCCTTTGGAAGAAATGGCGGCCCAGACCAGTACTTTTTGAGGATGCAGGGACGATGGGACTGCAACACGGGGCTTTTCGGTTCCCCATATGCGCCAGTTCTGTTTATTGACGAAGCCGTCCAGGTAAAAATAAGCTTCGTCAGTAAACCAAATGCTGCCCACATGCATATCACCGTCATCAATCCTGTGCACTATATCGTTAGCGAATGTCTCTCGTGCAGCAATGGTAGCGGCGCTGAGGGGTTGCCGCGTTTGAATTTTGTATGGATAGAGGTGTAAACTCTGGCGTCATTTGGACCGCAGCTGCAACATGGCGAACGGAAACCCGAGGCCGCTGTTGGATCACCTGCTGCACTAGCTGCGCGTTGCCCTCTGTGGTTGCCGTACGCGGTCGCCCTACCTTTCCAGCACGTTCATCTGTCACGTTCCCAGTCTGTTGAAATTTTTCAAACAGATTCTTTATTGTATCGCTTTTCGGTCCTTTGGTTACATTAAACCTCCGTTGAAAACTTCGTCTTGTTGCAACAACACTGTGTTCTAGGCGGTGGAATTCCAACACCAGAAAAATCCTCTGTTCTAAGGAATAAACCGTGTTGTCCACAGCACACTTGCACGTTGTGAACAGCACACGCTTACAGCAGAAAGACGACGTACAGAATGGTGCACCCACAGACTGCGTTGTCTTCTATATCTTTCACATCACATGCAGCGCCATCTGTTGTTGAAAATTGTAACTACTGTAATTTCGTAAGTTTGTCCGCCTGAAAATGTACTGTTGTCCCAAGCATATTGCAACAAACGGTGTATTTCTATCGCTGCTCGTTTAGTTTTTATTGCCGTTTCAAATATACCGGTCATTTTTGAAACACCCTGTATAAGGTTACCTTAAAATTCTGTATTTTTTCTTCTTTCCTTGGCATGAATTTTGTGGTGATTGATGGGTAACGAAGTTCATCTTTTAGGCTTTGCTTAGAAAATGATAATGTGTTTGTGACGCGCAAACAAGCAATGTTGTGTGTCAGATAAAGAGCAGCTACAGCTACTGTTGAAATAAGAAGCACAATTATAATTGCTTATTTTTTAGAGTAGTGATTTCAGTTTTGTATCGTTAGGCAGATAATTACTGGTATGATGAATATCCTGTGCACTGCTGCGATTACGACAGATAGTTTTCCGAATAGATTGCGCATTCCGTGATTACATTCACGCCGAAGGCAAAGAAGATCAGTGTTCAGCGTCCTGTCGATAACAAAGTTATTAGTGACGGAGCACAAGCTCGGATTAGGGAAGGATGGCGAAGAAAATCGGCTGTGCTGTTTCGAACGAACCATCCCGGCATGTGCCTTAAGCGATTTAGGAAAATCATGCAAACCTAAATTGAGATGGCCGGACCGGGATTTTAACCGTCGTCCTCCTAAGTTCGAGTTCAGTGAGCTAACCAGTGCGTCAACTCGCTCTCTTCATTCACACCAGGATTTGACACATAGGAACTTAACTACCAGCTGTTGACACACTCCCTTGCATCTCCATCACGCATCAAGGCGAAGGCTGCCAACATTGCTCCGCAAAATACGTAATTAACGGCACTGCCACAGATCTAGACCTGTGACAAACACAAAGATGTTTAATCTTTGCTTTATTAAAACTGTTACGCTCCAGTCACATATTTGTGCCCCTCAGTTTCCACCTCGCAATGCAGTCTTTGAAAGTTTACTGCGAAATAGCTTTGTGCCCGTGATGAATTTTTCTTAAGGCCATCAACGGAACCGAAACAGTGACCTTCCAGTACAGATTTTAATTTTTGAAACACAAAAAAAGTCTCATCGATCGATTTATGGGGGTATTCCATCACTAGAGATAACACCTGACTGTTTTCATTGAGATAGAAGTTCCAAATGCGTAATTCGAATCACATAGAAAGTAGCTATTGTAGACTGGATTGAGACTGTTGTGAATCTTTTGGGAAAGAAAAATCTTTACCAGTGTACTATGATTACTCCGCCTTTGTTTAAATATCTTATCCATAAAACCTCGTGGCGATTATTTGTATGCATATTTGGTCATCGTCACCTTGTTCAGTGAGTTCTCTGCAAACTGGGCTTCTGCTTTTCGGTCATCATGTGGCCAGAACAAACTTTGCTGCAACTCGATGCTTCTTCAGTTTTGTTCATAAAATGTCTTACCTAAGTTTAATAATTGTTAAGTGAGTGTTGTGTTATTGCTGAACTGAGAACGAAAACCTTTCCCATCAAGGGTCATCTTCAGTCGATTGATCGCCCTGTTGAATCGCGAGACTCAAACGTAACACAACATTTCGCATCATCTCCGTAACATTGCTTCAAACGTTTCACGGTCTCCGTCAAGTTTTTCCCATTTCAGATATACTGATCAGCCAGACCATTATGACGACCTATCTAATAAGCGGCGTGTCCACCTCTGGCACGTATAACGGCAGCGGCGCGTACTAAATGGTTCAAATGGCTCTGAGCACTATGGGACTCAACTTCCGAGGTCATCAGTCCCCTAGAACTTAGAACTACTTAAACCTAACTAACCTAAGGACATCACACACATCCATGCCCGAGGCAGGATTCGAACCTGCGACCGTAGCGGTCGTGCGGTTCCAGACTGTAGCGCCTTTAACCGCTCGGCCACTTCGGCCGGCGGCGGCGCGTACTACCTCTAGTGAGTTCGATCGGCTTCAGATATGGCAAGTTGGGGGACCAGCACATCAATTGGAACTCGCCACTGTGTTGCTTGAACCAATCCATCACACTCATGTCCTTGTGACATGGCGCACTATCTTGCTGAAAAATGCCTCTGCCGTCAGGAAACGTGATCGTCATGAAGGGGTGTACGCGGTCTGCAACCAGTGGACGATAGTCCTTGGCCGTCATGGTGCCTTGCACGAGCTCTGCTGGACCCGTAGTCGCCCGCGTGAACGTTCCTCAGAGCATAACGGAGCCGCCGCCAGCTTGTTTCCGTCCCGCACTACAGCTGACAGGGAGCTTTTGCCCTGGATGTCGACTGATTCGCGCCCTTCCATCGGGATGATGAAGGATGTATTGGGATTCAGACCTTGCAATGCTCTGTCACTGTGCCAACATCCAGTGCCGATAGTCACGTACGCGTTTCAGTTGTAGTTGCCGATGTCGTGGTGTTAACATTGGCATACGTGTGGATCATCAGCTGCAAAGACCCCGCTTTAGGAGTGTTCGGTGCACTGTGTGTTCAGACACGCTTGTATTCTGTCCAGCATTAAAGCCTGATGTTAGTCCCGCCAAAGTTCGCCGCCCTTTCCGTATTACCAGTCTGCCCAGCCAACGTCGTCTGACATTTGTAATGAGGGTTAGCCGCCCACCCCACGATGTCTGGACGTGGTTTTACCTTAGTTTCGCCATGTGTTGAAGACACCACAGCACTCCTCGAACTCCTGCATGTCGTGCAGTTTCAGAAATGCTCATGCCGAGCCTCCAGGCCATCACAATTCACCCTCGGTCAAACTCAGACAGATCGTGCGCCTTCCCCATTCTACACACAGACACCACACTCACTGATACTACGGGCACCGTGCGTGTGTCTGATTAGCAGTCATTCCTTGCCAGGACGCCTGGACGGGTTTATATCGACAGCAATCGGTGGTCATAATTTTCTGGCTGATCAGTATTTCACGTCTCATCGCTTCTTCTCCTATAAATCAGACGTTGCAAAATTCGCCACCTATGACTTAAATGATATTTACTCGGAATCTGAACGAAAAGTGTCCAGTGTCGATGTCCAGGACATTCCAATGGATAGAATGGCATGTTCCTAGGACAGGATTTCTAGTATGTCGTTCATGGCACTCCCGTGTATCACTGTATAAAAATTTGCCACTGCACGAATTATGTCCAACACTCTAACTTTTGTGATCTAAATCGTCTGGCCTTATTCTGTCACCAGCTTAGGCGAGCAACCACAAATTGTAAAATTGACGTTTGTGTAACAGACACAAAGCCAACAGCCACCACTGCAGTACAAGTTTATATGCCAACTAGCTCTGCAGATGATGAAGAGACTGAAAGAAGACAAAAGGAATTATTCAGATAGTTAAGGGACATGAAAAGTTAATTCTGATCGGGAACTGAAGTAGCGGAAAGGAATCAAAGAGGAAGCCGCGTAGTAGATTTTTCACATAGATCATAATTTAATCATTGCTACCACTTGGGTGAAGAATCATGTAAGGAAGTTATATACGTGGAAAAGACCAGGAGAGACTGGAAGGTTTTGGACTGATTGTATAATGATAGGACAAAGATTTTGGAACCAAAATTTTAAACTGTAAGATATTTCCAGGTGCAGTTGTGGACTCCGACCAAATTTATTGGTTATGAGCTGTAGATTGAAACTGAAGAAATTGCAAAATAAGTAGGAAATCAAGGCGATGGAACTTGGATGAACCGAAGGAGCCAGAGTTTATTGATTGTTTGAGAGAGAGCATTAGGGAACATTTGACTGAAACGGGGGAAAGAAATACAATCTAAGGTGTTGAGTAACTACGAGGGATGAAATGACAAAGGCAGTAGGGGTTCAAACAGGTGAAATAATGTACCAACTGAAGCAGGCAAAAGAGAATACAGACGCCTAACAAAGTAGATTGACATAAAATAGAAAATGGCTAAGCAGGAATGACTAGAGGAGAAAAACAAGGCTGTAGAAACCTACGTGGCAAGATACTACGTATAGGAAAAACGAATAGTGTTTTGGCGGAAAGAGAAGCTGCTATATGAATATTAAGAGCTCAGGGGGAAAGTCAAGTAATAGGCAAAGAAGGGAAAACTGAAAGCTAGTATGTCTATATGGAAGCGCTGTAGAAAAGGAATGAACATATAGTCAATGTTGCACAAAGCGAAGAGGAAATTACACGAAGATGAGATGGGAGCTATGATACTGCGAGAAAGACAGAGGACTGAAAGACAAGTGGAGACGAGGCTCATGGAGTAGACGACATTCCCCCAGAATTGGTCACAGTCGTAGGAAACCAGCCACGAAAAATTGTTTTGCGTGGTGCGCAAGATATTCAAAACAGGCGAAATACCCTGAGATTTCAAGAAAAATGGAATAATTACAATTGCAAAGAAGGTAGGTGCGCTTGATAACCTTATTGAAATCCCCATCGGGACCCTGTACTTTGTTCAGACAACTTTGTTTCGACACTGGTTTCAATTACTTGCCTCTGTACCCATGATCACCGACAAAGTAGTATGGCACTCGACTGGAGGGTGGCCTGTTCGAATCCTGGTAGTGGGAGAAATTTTCGTCGTTAGTATTTGAACGGTCAAGAGAGGAGAGGTGTCGGCGTATGGTTCCCGCTTACCTGACTTCACAATAATATACTGGATTAAATTCCAAGCATCTCCTCAGTGTCTCAGGAGTGAAGGTATGTGACTACGAATGGTGATCAGTCGGCCAGTATACTGTATAAGGGTAATCACCGTTATTCATACGTCATAACACTTATACTACAAAACAGGTCGAAGCAAAACAACGGTAAACCTCTAGGACGTAGACCGCGAAGGCAATGTGGTATTCCGGCACCTGCTCCCAAACGGTCGTTTTATGCGCATGGGACTAACTTTGACTTCTATTTTCAAATAACCATCCCGAGGCAATACTCCGATGATTGATTATAAGTGGCCCGTGACCACCTTCAAATAGTGTTCACCATAATTTCGTTGTTGACAGGTTATCACAACAGTTGATACTGTTATATCGTATAGAAAATTGGTGCAGAAACGTTCGTAATCTAAAATAACCATCCTAAGATTCAATGAGCCATTTATCTTATTTTTTAAACTTTCGATTGTCACCTTGTAGAATGTGAGGCCAAGTGTTTGACCGGAGACAACCGTACTGGAATGAGCGGTGCGTATTTTCGCACGCAGCTGAACGATTTGCTAGCGTCGAAGGCAAATAACACGCCTGCTGCCAGCTGGCTCTGAGCACGTGCCAGGAATACAGGAGCGGAATACTGTGCCTGTCGATAGCTGTCGCCTTTCGCCAACACTTGCGTCACAGCCATCAATTTAGAGCTGCGTGTTTTATTAATTGCTTGTTTTTAACTGGCCAGGATCTGCAGGTAAATCGCTCCCGAGGCGTACTCATAACAGACGTAGAACCCGAAAAAAAACAGGTTTTGTTACGTTTCATAACATTCTACTTAGTTGCAGCAAAAATCCATAGTGATCCAGGAACGATCATTTTGTATTTATGCCAATTATGGACAAAAAAATTTACTTCAGGTAATTAATTTCGGTCTATAATGGCCATCATGAGACCAGAGTACAAACAAGTTTTCGATTTCTTATGTAGTCAGACGAAAAGGATTTTTCTCTGGAGCGAGCAAATATTTCATTTATACTCCAAATATAAGCTTTAAGGTTTATATTATTTTTAAACATTCTGCTCGATAAGTTAAATCCCTGTAATAGTTTTTCAATAACACGAGCTATGTTCAGTAAGTGCTGCAACACTTTTTTTTTCTAAAAACATTGGTTTTATTCAGGATGCCAATACACTATATTACTCCCCACACTTTGGGCTATAAAACCCTATGTGTCAACATAATCTCCGTTCAATACGACGACCTTTACTGGGAGGGCCTGCGTGCCTGCGTGGTACCACTCTACCGGTCGACGCCGGGGCCAACGTCTTGTGCATCAACGTACTGCTTTCCTTGGAGGGCATCCTTCATTGGACTAAACAGATGGATGTCGGAAGGTGAGACCCTGTCTGTGGATGAGGAGGCACAGCCCAATGATGTTTTGCGAGCTTCTCTCCGGGGACTAGTGTGTAGCCTTGCGCTGTTCTGGAGAAGAAGTTGTTCATTTGCAGTTTTGTGGCGACGAACTCCCTAAAGTCATTTCTTCAATTTCCTCAGGGTAGCACAATACGTCTCAGAGTTGATCGTTGCACCATGAGCGAGGGAATCAGACAATGCAACCCCTTAAGGGGAGTCGTATCGCCCTATCTCGACAATGTTAAATTGGCTATATAAATGCCCGTTTTCTCAGGAACTGTTGATTATATAAATGTGTTTTTATCACATGTTCTCCCATGTTTTGTGACGGTATTGCTCTACAATCACTTTAAAATAACAACTGGAAAAAAGTTATGATTTTTTCCCTAAACATATAATTTTTTGGTGTAAATTATCACAATTTTAATTTCTTGAATTTTAACTATTGCAGTAAATACTACTAAAGTAGAGCTACAATTTAATTGTACTACCTGTGTTATGTGGTAAATAATTCATTGATGTAGATTCAGAAGTTTCTGAGAAAAAGGAGCTTTTATGCTGAAAAATGTCATGCTGAGAAGATTGCGGTTAAAGAAAAAATTTTAATATACAGCCAACTGATATATAAAATCTCTTGGATCTGGCTTCTTTTGACATATTGTTTGTTGCAATCTCTGCCTTCATGATTCGCAGTTGGTCCAAGTCCATCACACTTTTAGTGACGTTGTAACCTTTATGAATGCCAAGATATTCCAAAACCTGTAGTCTTCCAGAATAGCAATCATTAAAAGTAATAACAGCATCCAAAACACCAAGTTCAAAGACTCACCTTCCAACAAACACATTGTTTTGGTATCCTTTACCATACAACATTGTTAAGTGATTCATTCGAATTTTGTGTTTTGCCCTTGAGACATTTCTTCAGCAGCTCTGGTTGGGCAAGATCCTGGAATACAGGTTTCATGGCAAGTATAACAGCATTTGGTATAGTAATTTTGTGCGAAACAGTGTCTACTTTACCCTCCTCTTTTGCCTTCAAGTATTTACACCATTCAATGGAACACAGCTTCTGTATTGGTTCAGCATCTGTAGAGAGCTTCTGAAAATAAATTGCCCAGACAACTCCCTTCATACCATCTAAACTATCTCTGTTACTTATAATAGCCATACCATAATATTGTGTAATCTGACCAATTTGTTTATCAGTCAGTCGACGTCTTATATTTAGATCATCAGATAACTTGGTACTTCCCAACTGCTGTTTGAGTCTACGTAGTCTCGTGGCCATCCTCTTTCGCACATGATTAACGCACTCTAGTTTTGTAATTGACAAATCACCATAGGGTTTACTCTCCACCACTGCCTTATACGATCGTGAGTCTCCATCCCCAAGAAAACTCATGTAGCGAACAGCACGGTCATGCTGGGAACGTTGGAACATTTTCACTGCAGAAGCAACCTCCATCCCTCCACTAGTTCCTTCATAGTTTCTCTGACAATTCATTTCATGCTTAGTTTGCTTTTCAGTACTCTTGCCTGCTTGCCTACAACCCTGACAGTACATGGTCAACACATCAACACCCAACACTTTACCATTGTCGATGCTGATAATAGATGCACATGAATTCTTTGACTAGAAACCTCTTTTTCGCCAGGATCCGTCGAATGATATTGCTATGTCAGAACTAACATTGTCTGCTACAGCCCGCTCTGCTGCTGTAGTCATTGACTCCATAGCACACGCCTTGACACTACTTCTTACTATGGAGTTGTATTTGATAGATTTTGTAGGGGAACTAGGGAGGTTCAGCAAGCCACAAAGAACATTACCAGCTTAATGGCCTTTTCCTATGCATCTAAGTCCATAGAAGTATCTTAGATTAATGTCAAAAGTCCATTCTTTACACTTACTTTTGAAGTCTTTTCGCTTTTACAGTTCAAAGACATTATTTGTAAAGTGCACACCAGACCATTGCGTTGAGATAGCTTTTCAGAAATTTCAATCTCCCCTCCACATATACGACAACACACTATTTTACACAAAAGTGAAATACGCATATGGAGATTAATAATGATATTGCAGTTTGTTTCACTGTCTGAAGCTGCGTTGTATTTTACACCATTACCCAGCAGTTTTTTCTTGGAAGCACTCGGAGGAGTAGAAGGACTGTCACTATTTACAACCAAATTATCACGCCCTTCGGCGCTAACCACTCTTTTTACTGTTGCTATATTTGTTCTGTAGTATCTGTTCCTTTGTTTCGTATTTTTTTTAAACACTCCTTTTTGTTTAGTTATGACGAAAACTATCACAGGAAACACAGAAACTAAAACGCGGCTAGTGGATAACTGTTGTTGTCAAACACAAACAAATGTACAGTTCAATGAGTTTACTGCGGAGTACCGCCAGTGTAGGCAACTTATGAAACGGACAGCTCTCTACAAAACAAAAGAAACCGCAGTCTTCTAGACTCTATAGTTCCAGAGGAAAATGCCAATATGCGAAATGATGGAAAACAAAATTCTCGGAAATGTCATTGCATGATTATTTTCAAATGTTTATTTAAAATAGTAAATAATCGAATATTTCAATAAAACCATCACCAAATTAAGCATAAACATCCATATTTTCATAATTTGCATAAAAGTAAAAATGTCAAATTTTGTCATTTTGGGCGGTACGACTCCCCTTAAGAACCGCAGAAGACCGTGGCCATGACTTTACCCGCTGAGGGTGCGGCTTTGAACTGTTTCTTCGTAGGTGAGTTGGTATGGCGCCACCCGATGGATTGCCGTTTTGTTTCCGATTGGAAGTGATGATCCGATGTTTCATCGCCCGTGACCATCTTCGACAAAAATCATCACGACAGCTTCGTAGTGCGCAAGTAATTCCGCACAGCTGATCCTCTGCTGCTCTTTATGGTCTTCTGCTAGGCGGCGAGTGACCCAGTGGGCAAACACCTTTGAGTACCCTAAATGGTGGACAAGAGTGCCAGCACTGCCAGCAGAGGCGTCGAGTCGTGCAGCGAGGTGTCTGACTGCGATCCGTCGAGCACTTCCAAGGAGAGTGCCCTCACGTTACAACACTGCAGGAGTCCCACGTGTGTGTGGCCTGCAGGAGCGCGGGAGATCGGACAGGTCTGAGCGACTTGGTTGCAGTGATGACAGACGCTTCGCCCAACGGCTTTCCGTCCTTTTGTTTACTGTAAGGTCTCCGTAGACATTCTGCAAGCGCCGGTTTTCCGCCAAAAGAAACTCAGTGACAGCTCTCTGGTTGGAACGCACTTCCGTTACAGAGGCCATTTCGAAGGCTGTGTATAGCGCCCCCACCTGTCAGCACTTCATGAAACTATGGGGACCAAAGCGGGAATATTCCACCATGCCCCACAGCAATTCCGCAATTTTTCACCCGAAACCGACAGAGAAAAAAAAATGTCACGTTACTTATTGAGCGCTCCTCGTACTTCTAATAACAGAATTACTAATAATAAGCTTATAAACACAAAAATAATTCAGTCACTTCCACTTTTGGAACAGTGTTAATAGTCCATGAAGATGAGTAAACATTATCCTGTAGATAGAGATAAAGTAGCAAAGATAATGATTGCTAAGGAAGAAAATAACGGGTCACACTGAATAATGATATCGAGGACGAGGAGGTGCAAATTGAGGACATATAGAGTGGAATGTGCAATGTCTGACTTGTTCCGTAAAATTAAGGAAATGGGAAATTTGTGCTAAGGTCTTATGGGACCAAACTGCTGAGGTCATCGATCCCTAAGCTTACACACTATTTAATCTGACTTAAACTAACTTACGCTAAGGACAACACACCCACCCCTGCCCGAGGGAGGACTCGAACCTCCGACGGGGGGAGAAGCCCGGACCGTGACAACACGCCTTAGACAGCGCTGCTACCCCGCGTGGCCCGTAAAATTATGGGGCACAAGAGATTTGGCAATTATGTAGAAACGAAAACGTCAGGAAGGTCTCTGTTCGCAAGATTTGCACAAGATCGTTTAGACAGCTAAAGCTATCGACCATTTCCATGTCATTTCAGTGTTTACAACTGACTTATTTGGTTGTACAGATGCTGCTGGAACGTTATTACCAATCCAGTCGTGTAAGATTTCCAAATGCATTATGATCAAACATCTCATATTCATCCATCTCAGTTAGCTATTAAAAAAACAAATATCTGCTGAAGAAGTTGCCATTTCTTCCTCAAACATCATAGGGAGTTCTTCAATAAACTTTACAATAACTGTTCCCAAGAACTGAGTTGTGTAAGAGGCATAAGTCAATACTGAGAGATTTTTCTTAGATCTCATTTTCCTATTTTCTTGTAAATTTAAAAAACATGGGAAATGATGTTTCGCCTCTACAGTTCCACAAGTTAAAACATTAATGCTATATTTATGTAGTTGTTTTATGACAAATAAAACTTAGTGCCTCAGTATTAATGACGCTTGAAACAAAGACTTTTTTTTGGCACTTAGAAGCATTCAGTTTCCTGGTAGGCACTTTAAACGATTTTGATTATTTATCATCCAATCTGTCTCAGTTTGCAGTGAGTAGGTGAGTAGTATCTTTGTGATTATTCTGCAATTCACATTTAAGTGTCTGGCAGAGGTGTCACCGAAACACTTGCACACTCTTTCTCTACCGTCACACTCTCTAAAAGCGCGCGGAAAAAAAAGAGTAGTTAAATCTTGCCGTGAGGGCTCTGATGTTTCTTATTGTATTATTTTTTATTGTTTTTATTTCTTATTATGTAGTTGGGTGTCAATAAAATATTCCCACATTCGGAAGAGAACGCTGGACATTGAAATGTCATGAAATAATCTCGACGCAACGAAAAACGTCTTTGTTTTAATGACTGCGCATCATGTCTGTGGCACTATCTTCCCTATTTCGCGATAGTACAGAATGAGCTGCCTTGCTTTGAACTCTTCCTGTGTCCTCCCTCAGTCCTCTCAGGTGCGGATTCCACACCACATTGAAATACTCTAGAAGAAGGCGGAGAAGCGTGGTATAAGTAGTCTCCTTAGTCGATCTGTTACATTTTCTCAGTGTTCTGCCAATAAAACGCAGTCTTTGGTTTGCCTTCCCTCAAAATTATCTGTGTGATCGTTCCAATCCAAGTGGTTATTATTGCAATTCCTAGGTATTTAGTTGAACTGATAGCCTTCAGATTTGTGCGATTTATCATGTAACCGAAATTTAACGGATTTCCTTTAGTACTCATATGGATGACCTCACACTTGCATTATTTAGAGTCAATTGCCACTTTTCGCATCGTACAAATACCTTGTCTAAACCATATTGTAATTGGTTTTGATGATGACTTTACATGACGGTAAATAACAGAATCATCTGTAAATAATGTAAGAGCGCAGCTCAGATTGACTCAGATCGTTTACGTAGATTAAGAGCAGCAGACGGCCTACAACTCTTTTCTGGACCGACAGATTTCACTTCTATTTTACTCGATGATTCTCCGTCAGTTACTACGAACTTTGATCACGAATTCAGTCACACAGATGAGACGATACTCCATAAGCACGCCTTCTGAATAGACTTCGCTTGTGAAGAGATGTGTCAAAAGACTGCTGCAAAGCTAGAAATATGAACTCAATTTGAGATCCCCTATCCGTAGCACTCGTTACTTCGTTTGAATAAAGAGCTAGTTGTGTTTCACAAGAATGGTAGTTTCTGAATCCGTGTAGACTGTGTGTCAACAGATCATTTTCCTCGAGGTAATTCATAATGTTCGAACACAGTATAGGTTCCAAAATCCTGCTGCAAATCGAAGTCAGTGATATGGCTCTATAATTCATCCGATTACCCTTACTTCCTTTCTTTACTGTTGGTGTGACCTGTGCAACTTTCTAGTTTTTAGGTACGTATCTTTCGTCGAGAGAGCGGTTGTATATGATTGTTAAATACGGAGCTATTATATCAGCATACTCTGAAAGGAATCTAAATGCAACCTGGACTGACGGACTTGCCTTTATGAAGTGATTTAAGCTGCTTTGCTGCACAGAGGACATCTACGGTATTCATGTTGGCAGCAGTCCTTCATTCGAATTCGGGAATATTTATTTTGTCTTCTTTGGTGAAGGAATTTCGGAAAACTGTATTTAGTTACTCCGCTTTGGTGGCACTGTCATCGCTAACATTACCTTTGCTATCGCACAGTGAAGGTATTGTGTCTTGCCACTGGTGTACCTCGCATGCGACCATAATCTTTTTGAATTTTTTCGAGACAGAGTTTCGTTGTCGAGGCCATTAAAAGCATCTCACGCTGCAATTCGCGCTAAATTTCGAGCTTCTGTAAAAGATTACCAATCTTAGGGATTTTGCGTTCTTCGAATCTAACATGCTTGTTTCGTTGCTTGTGCGATAGTGAGTGTTCTGACCTGTCCTGTATACCGTTGGGGGTCAATTCCGTCTTCTTTGAATTCTTCAGCAACTGTATTGTCTGAGTCGGGAGGTCGGTAAACAGAAGCAGTTATTAATTTGGTGCGTCTGTCAAGTATAACCTCTACCCATACTAACTCACAGGAACTATCGCTTCATTCTCACAAGAAGATAGACTACTTCTGACAGTTACAAACACACCACCACGAATTGAATTTAATCCATTCTTTCTGAATAACGTCAGGTTCTTTGTAAAAATTTCGGCTGAACTTATCTCTGGTTTTAGCCAACTTTCAGTACCTAGACCAAGTTGTCCTTCAGTGCTTTCTATTAGCGCGAGGAGCTCCGCTTCTTTCCCAACACAGATACGGCAGTTTACTACTGTAATATCCATGGTTCCTACGTAAACTCTGGTCGTGCGTTTGAGCTGCACCCTTTGAGACTAAAACCCTTTTTGTTCTCTCTCTGGAGACCATCTAACCTAAAAAACTACCCAATCCCCTCCACACAGTCCTCGCTATCCCTGCAGCTGCCGCCTGTGTGCATTGGACCCCTGACCTATTAAGCGTCTGTGGTATCAGACAGAATGTATATTCAGTTTTTTTAATACAAATAAGTTACGTACGGAAACAGACCCATTGGTTTTATATCATCCTGATAAATGTGTGATTTGGCTCTTCATTTGATGACGTCCTTTGATAATCCATCGTCAATGGTGCGATGGAACTTCCTTCTTCGGAGTGTGTGCAATTCCATGATATTGTCTTTCTTTCAAGTCTTAGTCTTTAGACTGGTTTCGTGCGGCCCTCCATCTCTTTCTTAGTTTCTGCTAACCTGTCAAAATTCACACGTCTACTACACCCAACAATATCGATAATGTGTATCACATATCATAACCACTACCTGTCCCTACAATATATTTTTACTGTTCGTTCAAGTAATATGTTAACTATACTTCGATTCCGCAGCCCATGTTTCAATACACCTTTATTCTTAGGGCAGCAGGTATTTGGAAACGTGTAAAGTTTCAGTTAAATATATATATTTGTCAGCTGAAGTGGCGTTAGGCAAAGGTTAAATCTTTCTCTTAAGAGATTTATCATTTACAAATATATCTACAAATATACATAGCATGCCATGTTCATGACGGAAGGTACATTCCTATTCCATTGCGATGGAAAATGTGCTCTCATCTCTGTTATTCTCACGAATTCTTCGCAAGATATACAATGATGGCAGCACAATGGCCACACAGTCTTATCGAATGCGAGTTATCAACATTTTGCGAACAGGGAAACTAATTCGTTTTTCTTCCAAGTATACTCTTCCCAGTTCCTTCAGCATTTATAAATTCTTTCTGATAGGAACGAAGGATTTTCTCTTAATAAATTAACATCCCATCAATTAAATTACCATCCTTACATTCATACAAAAGAAGTTTTCGAACAGTACCAGATGCGTTTCTTGTGTAAGTCTGTCCCCTGTCTCTCTCACCGTACTAACTCATTCATGGTTGATATTCCTAAGACATACTGAGTGGCACATTTATGTATGAGAATGATTTAGACTAAAGCACAATTTGTACCAGCTTCGGGACTGAACGTGGGTTTCCTGCTTACTATGCAATGCGCTATTCCTTACGCTACACTGGCACTAAAGATACCGGAGAGCCTTGGCATTACTGATACGAGTTTAGAACGTTAAAAGCAATGGTCTGAGGCACGAGTTGGAACGTGTATCGGTGAGGGAGACGTTCTATGGTTGTGCGTGCAGTGTAGTATGTCTCGTGTCAATGTTGTGTTACAGATAGCATAATTGCCTAGTAAGCAGGAGGCCTGGGTTCATATCCTGGCGCTGATATAAGTTTTAAATCATTGTTTTGGCCTACATCGCTATCGATCTACGTCCTCTCTTCCACAGCTTTCTTTCCCGGAGTGGAAACAGTTGTTCCTGAACTGCATATTCACACTAACATGTAGTTGCCTCTACTGACCAAAAGAAAAAGATAGAGGGGTTGGAAAAATATCGAAACACCGCGAGAAATGCATGCTTGAACGTAAATGTAGACGCTAGCCAAGCCTACAGGCAGTGCTGTTATAGTTGAGCACAAACAGCACCTGCGCAACACCCTCAGTACGTTGCAGGTGTTAGACGTGGTCAAAACAGTGTTCTGTGTAGTTGTGAGAGTGTTATGTCGGAGGTACGTGAATTCTAACGTGGGCAAATTGCTGGCTTCCGTAACCAAGTGTGCCGAAGCGTTTGATGATGTTTCAAGAAGCACCATATCGAAGACTTACACCGCATACAGGGTAAGTGCAAATGAAGAAGACTGTGACAAAAAATAAGGTCAACAGCTGCAAATGTCGCTGTCGAACCGAAGGTCGGACTCGCTAACCCTGTCGATACCAAAACAACACGAAGGGAGCTCAATAAGCTAAATAACACATGGCAAGCCGGACTCCAAAACCGTTCAGCAGTGATGCAAATGCCCGTAACAAGAAAGTGCGTTGTGCCGAAGCCGTAAATTGACTTTGGAGCAATGGAAGAAAGTCATTCAGTCGGATGAGTCTTTTTTACGTCTGGATTACGCCGTTCCAAGCCTACAATGCAGACTGCTTGCTTGCAAGACTGGAACGTGGCGGGGTTCGATGATTATTTGGGCAGCCAGTTCGCGGTATTCCATTGACAACATGGGTACTGTGGAGGACCGCATTACTGCCAAGGATTATATGAGTATTTTGGCTGATCAGATGGATTCCATGGTAGAAATTTGTTACCAAATGGTGTGACTGTGTTCCAAGACGGCAAGGCACCTGTTCCTTCGCTCGCATCGTTCCGGACTGGTTTTGTGAGCACCTGGGTGAATTATTGCGTCTCCCTGGCCACCACACACACGCCTGCGGTCTGGTTTGGAGGAGAGGTTGCGTGATCGCTACCCATCTGCTTCATCATTACCTCAAGTTGCCACTGTTTTGCATGAAGAATGGTGTGAGATTCTCTTGAAAACCATACAGTAGCTGTATTAATCAATTTCGAGAGAACTAGAAATTGTTTTGAATGACAACGGTTTTCCTACATTGCATTAGACATGGTAATGTGTTGTGTTTTTGGTGTCTCCATATTTCTGTCCATCCCCTCTAGGTACTTAGCTTAGTGTGTACCATCTCGGCGACGCGTGCGTCCTTAGTGGAGGTGCACTTTGCTGAAGGACCTATATTCGAAAAAAGAGGTGTGTGCCAGTAATAGGTATAAACTGGAATCACAGTTTGAATAATAAATTAATTATTGCTGAAATATCACATTTTTTGTGTTATGGGCGCTGCAAACAGACGCCATGATGAAATGTGAATGTAAAATAACGTTCAACAAGAAAGAGACTTACTAACTGGATACAAACTGCCCAAAACGAGTAGGTATATCCTAGATATTGTTGAAGATCGATATTCTCTGCAGAATCCAGTCACCATAAGACTGCGTGTAACATATTCGCTAAATTTCGATCGTGTTACAAAAACGAAGCAAAATTATTACATGAAATTCCTAAGAAGATATCGTAAATCATTTGACAGATGAAAAAACCTTTACCTGTGTCACACTTACTTCTACAGCAAGTGTGATAGAGATACAGGTTTTTCCATCGATCAAACCTCATTCACTAGTAAGAAGCGAGTCGAAAAAATATATAAATTATTAGATTACTATAACCTCTTTCCACGGCATAAAATCACATTAGGCTTAATAACCTCCAGAAGCAATTGGAAGTACAAGTACACCTCTTTATGAAGCTGCCATATGTCAAGTATCAGAAAGTAGACAAGTTTCCGTCACCATCTGTCTGTCACGTTCAAACGTCCCACGCTGTCTGAACCTCCAGTGTTCTGTCTTCCCAGAGCAGAAATTCCTACTTTCGGGAACTTCAGAAAGTACAACATAGAGATACGTAAATTTCACTAACATCCCTACTAAAACACTCACGTGTAAGAGCAATCCCCCAAAAGACACAAGACACCACATATAATGACAAACAAAAGCAAAAATTGCGCAGTTCAGAACTAGTGTGTTAATTACACGAAAATTTTGACATTTGTTCACTCACCTAACAGCAAACTTGTAACAGTAAAACATATCACTGTAAATGCACAATGAAGACCATTTTTGAAATAATGCGTTTAGATTTAAAATTACGTAAAATGACTGGAACGAGAATTTCAAGATCATAAGTGAAAGTCGGCCTCAACAGTAAGAACGCAGAAATTAAATTCAGTTACTGCAAAAGCACGTTTATTAGAAAAGCTGAATTTGTAAAGCCTTTACAACAGAAGTACATTCAAATAAGAAAATGAAATATTACTAAGAGAGCGCTTTCTGAGAGTTCGTAGATTGAAGTCACTTAGCTACGAGTGTTGAGCGATGTCTTTCAAGGATAACTGTTTTTCAACAGAATCCCCGTTCAATGAGGCCGCCTTACGTCACCTTACTGGGAGGGCCTGTACGTCTACTGGTCGATGTCGGTGCCAACGCCTTACTATGTCAGTAACCTCCCCATCATCCAAGTACTGCTTCCCACAGACTGCACTCTTCATTGGGCCAAAAGATGGAAGGCGGAAGGTGCGAGAGCCGGGCTGTAGAGCAGATGATGAAGAATAGTTCAGTAAAGTTTGTGAGCTGCTCTCGGGTGCGCAGACTTGTGTGAGGCTTTGCATTGTCGTGGAGAAGGAGAAGTCCGCTTGCATTTTTATGGCGAAGAATATGTTAAAGTCGTCTTTTAAATTTCCTGACAGTAGCACAATACGCTTCACGCCCATCGCTGCACCACGAGGCAGGACATCAAATAAAAACACTCAGTACCAGAAGGCGTCGCCATCACATTACCGGCTGAGAGTGCGGCTTTGAACTGTTTCTTCAGAGGAGAGATGATGTTGTGGCGCCACCCCACGGATTGACGCCTTGTTTCCGGTTCGACGATGCTCGACAAAAAATTATCACAGTCAGCCTCGTAACACACAAGCAATTCCGCACATTTGGTCCTTCGTTGCTCTTTATGGTGTTGTTCTAGGTTGCTTGAAACCCTGTGGGCACACACCTGCCGGCTGGTGGTGGCCGAGCGGTTCTAGGCGCTACAGTCTGGAACCGCGCGACCGCTTCGGTCGCAGGTTCGAATCCTGCCTCGGGCACGGATGTGTGTGACGTCCTTAGGTTAGTTAGGTTTAAGTAGTTCTAAGTTCTAGGGGACTGATGACCTCAGTAGTTGAGTCCCATAGTGCTCAGAGCCATTTGAACCATTTTTGGCACACACCTTTGAGTACCCCACCTGGTGAACGAGTAGCGAGACGTTTGACTGATCCCTCGATCACCTTGAATGAGAGTGTTCGCACGTTCCAGCATTGGAGGAGTCACAGCTCTGTGCCGCTGGCCAGCACGCAGGAGATCGGATTAAAATATTTGCCCTTATATCGACTTTAATACATGTAAGAAAGAACAAATTACATCTCTGTGCAAAGTAGTTTTATACCATATCTTTCTGTCAACATCTTTGTTACAAGCATCAGTTGTACAGCACATGCTGGATGCTGGAAAAGTATCGCTGTCAGAGTGTAAATTAATATAGATTGTGCAAAAATGTGTGAAGTGATATACTAACTGACCATCAAAATGGAAGCAGACAGATGGATACTAACGAAAAAAGGCGCCCATACTGTCGCAGTAAGTAAAGAAATAAATTTACATCCATATCGACAGATAAAGAACAGTCGTGGTGATACAATGAAGCCTGTTCCATCTTCTTGTAACAGAGCCCAGCACCCAGTATTATGCTAAAAATTATGATGTAGCCTCCAGAAACCATCTGAAGATGAACCTGAAAAGGTTCGAAAACCGTATCATGGAGTAAAAGATAATTATTCAGAAAGTGATTGGTTGCAGTTTTATGTAACTTATTTACATTAAACTTAATGGCAGCTCTCTGCTTGAAACGCACTTCCGTTACAGACCCCCTTTTGAAGGCTACCTGTCGGAACTTCATGAAACTATAGGTGCTGAAGCGGGAATGTTCCGCAATGTCCCATAACAAATTCCGCATTTTTCAACCGAAACTGACCGAGCAAAAAAAATGTGCTCCATTGCTTATTGAATGTTCCTCGCGCTACTACGACTGTTTCCGCAGTACTGTCGTTGTACGTTTACTCTGTCACTTATAAAACACAACATTTCCGCCACCGGAAACTGTTACTCTGATCACTCTCACACTTCTACTGCACAAAGAAAAGCATTAACCTACAGAATGTTATATGGATGTCACTAGTTTTTTTGTCTAGGGCATGGCACGCCAGCGAACTAAGTTTTGCAACCACAATGACCTCTGGCCATGTTTTGTTATATTGCCTACTCTTCAACTGTTGTCTACCGATATTTGACCGCACTGTCTTTAAGTATGCATTATATTATTTGTTGTAAGTATTGTAAAGGTTTACATGAAAAGGAAACGCTGCACTCAAAAGTATGTTAATAACAACGATATCTTGTGTAGTATAAAGAATAGCTGATGCATAGCTGAATGTCTTACTACTTAACATCACGAGGGCTGTCAAAGTTACGTATCCTCTCACTGAATTACAGTCCTTCAGTGCACCCCACAAATAAAAATCGCACAGAGTTAAATCAGAACTTCTAGCGGGCCACATATTGTTACTAATCACTTTCACCGAACACATCGTGAATTTCGTGCAAAGAAACATCGGCCGTATGAGCCCTTGCCAAATTCTGTTGAAAAAAATGCGAAGCTTCGTTCTCTTTCACTCAGTTCATTAAAAAACGGTCGGCAAACTGTTTTGCACATATCTTTCTCTTGTAACTGTCATTTTAAAAAATTGGGCCTGTTATTCTGTCACCACTAACTGCGCACCACATCCCTCTTTTCTGATCATGAACCGAGCGGGGTAGCCGCGTGGTCTTGGGCCCATTGCCACGGTTCGCATGGCTCCCCCCCCCCCCCCCCCTCTCCCGCTGTCGGAGGTTCGAGTCCTGCCTCGCTCATGGGAATGTGTGTGTGTGTTGTCCTTAGAGTAAGTTAGATTAAGTAGTGTGTAACCCTGGGGACCAATGACCTCAGCACTTTGGTCCCATAGGAATTTACCACAAAATTTCTGATCATGAAGGGGTTCCTCATGAAGTGCAACAGGTCTATCTGCGCTCCAATGTCGACAGTTTTGGGAATTAACGTGCCCTTGTAAATGGAACCAAGCCTCATCCGAAAACAGAATGAGGTAGGGATCCATTTCGCCGTCATGCGCTTGCTTTAAAACTCATTAACAAAACTTAACCGTTTGCGCAGGATCACCAGGTCGAAGTTCTTGTACTACTGATACTTTATTAGACCTTAGTCCAAGCAACTTAGCACCTCTTTGTACAGAGGTGGACGATAGTTTTGTTCGCGGTATGTCATCGAGATGGGCTTCTGTGAGCACTGTATGTTGTGTGTGTTAATTCAAATGTGTGTTAATTCCTAAGGGACCAAACTGCTGAGGTAATCGGTCCCTAGACTTACACACTACTCAAACTAATTTATACTAAGAACAACACACACATCCATGCCCGAGGGAGGACTCGAACCTCCGGCAGGAGGGGCCGCGCAATCCGCGCATGGCGCCTCAAACCGCGCGGCCACTACGCGCGGAACTGTACGTTGTCGTTTACGCTTCTTGTCTTTAACACTTCCCATTTCACGAAAGTTATTCATTAATTTGTGAACTGCCTCACGACTCTGAACTCGAACACCTGAAAACTTCCGATCAAACAATTTCCGAACTGTACGGGAGGACTCCGTATGCACATACGAATCGTAAATAAACATTCGTTGGTTGTGGAATTGAATAATTCGCTCTTGCCATTGTTGCGTTCGCAAACTTCATCGTTACTCTTGTGATGTCTGTTACACTGCTCGAATGACACTGGCCGACAAAGCGCGTGCGTCTGGTACGGCCTTCAGGCTAAAACTCACAATAAAGGAGGAGGGGGGGGGGGGGGGGCATAGTGCTGTCCCGCGGTCAGATAAATGGAGCAACCTGTACTTCACTTGCTTAAACGGCGCGTTCTCAGTTATTGTCGAGGGTGTTGAAATGAAATTCTGGTAAAATTTTAACGTCTTCTACATAAATGTCCTGCCATGTCAATGAAGTGCATGGAGTCTACCTGCTACATAATAAACTGACAAACGCGAATAACGATGTATAACTATTCATTGAAAATGGAGGGAAGAATACTGGGTATTAACGTCCCGTTGATGGCAACGAGGTAATTTGAGACTGTCACACGAACTCGAATATAGACATGATGAGGAAGGAAAACGCTCATGTGATTTACTGGTTTAGATACCTGGATGGAAATTTGAACCGCAGTCCTTCCTAATGCGAGTCCACTGTGTTAATCATCGCGCTACCTCGTTCGGCAGCTATTTTTAGAACAAACCGAGGTATCGCCTGCATCAGTCGCCTTAGTTGCATTCCGCTTAGCCCGACACATACGGTTCCTGTCACAGCCGTGTGGACTGGCAGCCCGTTTCGCGAGTGCTGCCTCCTTCACAGCTTCTGAGCCGATGGCAGCGCTCAAGGAACGGGCAAGCAGGCGGCGGCGGCGGCAGCTCTCGACTGTCAGACCAGGACGTCACTCATCGTAACAAGAGAGGATAGTTAGCGCGGCCTGTCGTAACTCGCAGAAGCAGGTATTCTCTGATAAAGTTTACAAAAGGCTTCGTAGCTCGCTGCTAACTTTATGGGCTCCTTCGTTTCTTAGGGTCTTTCCGGAGCCAGTACGGCAGGTGTAAATTCCGAGCACTGCTGAGTTATACGACATGTAACCGCAATAACTACAGTCTCCTATGCGCTCGTGAGTCTCACCTGCAACCAGTCAAGAACTTGTCCTTTTGTGGTGCGCGCTGGGCAAGCACGCAGTAGGTGGCCATAGAAAATCTGCGGTCGCATCGTGCTTCTATGCCAGCTGAAAAATAGAGTCATAACGAAAGTTTTATGGCACGCTGTGTTATTATGCACCATTATTTCACTACCTGAAAACTGTATGAGAATGACATCGTCCATGAGTACCACATGTAAGGATCAAGTCGGTCGTCTGGTTTTTGGGTTACGATTGTTTCCATCTGTGTGATACTCGTTCGCTACAAAGGAAGAACTTTCGTATGACGCATTTATAATTTTTCAAAAATGTATTCAGTAAGTCCTGAAACCATGGGCGCCCACTGGAGGCATATATAAATTTGCTCCTTCACGTCTGTCAGTCATTTTGGGCTTCAGAACAGGCAGAACTCCATTGGAAGACGGTGAGTGACTGATCGTGAGACAACATTAGTGGCGCAGGACAATGATTCGAAAAAAAAAAAAAAATAGACACTAGAAGGGACGCTACTGACAGCTTGTTGACAGTATCCAAACTTAAAGGTGATCATTTCCGAGCCATAAACTTTTCTTCCCAAATGCAGGTAAACAAAAGGGTGTTCACACATAATGGTGCTGAGTCCTGATGGGCAGATCTCGTGAAGGCAACTCCAGTCGCATGTTGTTAATACGGGCAGTCCGAAGAGTGGTTTGATACTCCCCTCCACTCTAGTCTGTCCTGTGAGATCCTTTTCCCTCTGAATAACAACTGCAACCTGCATTTATTTGAACCTGCTTACTGCATTCATCGCTTGGTTTCCATCTACAATTTCGCCTGCCCCCCCCCCCCCCCCCCCCTCCACACCGCCACCGCCCACACACACACACACACAGGCGCGGAATCGCTTCACTCAAATTTACGATTTCTCGGGATAAGTTACATTAACTCACTTGTTTTAGTCAAGTTGCGCCATAAATTTATTTGTTCCCCAGTCAAATTCAATACTTCCTCATTAGTTGTCTGATCTACCAATCTAATCTTCAGTCTCTTCTTGTCTGAACTACTTATCGTTCACTTTTCACTTCCATACAAGGCTACATCTCAGACAAATACCTTCTAAAATATTTCCTAACAGTTAAATTTTACATTAGATGCTAAAAATTCCTTCTTTTCAGAAATATTTTTCTATAGCTAGTCTGCATTTTATATCCACCCCGCTTCTTCCATCAACAGTTATTTTACTGGCCAGGTAGCTAAACTCATTTACTACTTCTAGTATCTCATTTCCTAACCAGATTCCCTCAACACCGCCTGATTTAATACAACTACATTACACTGAAGCGCCAAAGAAACTGGTATAGGCATGCGTATTCAACAGGCAGAAAACGACGCTGCGGTCGGCAATGTCTATATAAGACAACAGGTGTCTGGGGTAGTTGTTAGATCGGTTACTGCTGCTACAATGGCGGGTTATCAGGATTTAAGTGAGTTTTATCGTGGTGTTACAGTCGGCGCAGGAGCGGTGGCACAGAGCATCTCCGAGATAGCGATGAAGTGGAGACCTCCCCGTACGACTCTTTCACGAGTGTACCGTGAATATCAGGAATCCGATAAAACATCAAATCTCCAACATCGCTGCGGCCGGAAAAAGATCCTGCAAGAACTTGACCGACGACCACTGAAGAGAATCGTTCAACGTGATAGCAGTGCAACCCTCCCGAAAATTGCTGCAGTTTTCAATGCTGGGCCATCGACAAGTGTCAGCGTGCGTACCATTCAACGAAACACTATCGATACGGGCTTTCGGAGCCGGAGACCCCCTTGTATGCCCTTGATGACTGCACGATACAAAGCTTTACGCCTCACCTGGGTCCGTCAACACAGACATTGCCTGGTCGGACGAGTCCCGTTTCAAATTGTATCGAGCGGATGGAAGTGTATGGATATGGAGACAACCTCATGAATCCATGCACCCTGAATTTCAGCAGGGGACTGCTCAAGCTGGTGAAGGCTCTATAAGGAGTGTGCGGCGTGTGCCGTTGGAGTGATATGGGACCCCTAATATGTCTAGATACGACTCTGACAGGTGACACGTACGTAAGCATCCTGTGTGATCACCTGCATCCATTCATGTCCATTGTCCATTACGACGGATTTAGGGAATTTAAGCGGACAGTGCGTCATCCCACACGTCCAGAATTGCTACTGAGTGGCTCCAGAAACGCTCTTCTGAGTTTAAACACTTCCGCTGGCCAACAAACTCCCCAGGCATGAACATTATTGAGCGTATCTGGGATGGCTTGCAACGTGCTGTTCTGAAGAGATCTCCACCCCGTCGTACTCTTACGGATTTTTGGATAGCGCTGCAGGTTTTCATGGTGTCAATTCTCTCCAGCATTACTTCACACATTAGTCCTGTCCATGCCACGTCGTGTTGCGGCACTTGTGCGTGCTCGCGCGGGTCTAACACGGTATTGCCGGCCGCAGTGGCCGGGCGGTTCTAGGCTCTGCAGTCCGGAACCGCGGGACCGCTACGGTCGCAGGTTCGAATCCTGCCTCGGGCATGGATGTGTGTGATGTCCTTAAGTTAGTTAGGTTTAAGTAGTTCTAAGTTCTAGGGGACTGATGACCTAAGATGTTCAGTCCCATAGTGCTCAGAGCCATTTTTTGAACCTACACGGTATTAGGCACGTGTGCCAGTTTCTTTGGCTCTTCAGTGTATTATCCTTGTTTTGTATTTGCAGATGTTCATCTTAATTTTTCAAAACATTATCCATTCTTCCCATTTAAACCTTTGCTGTCGCTGGTTAACAGTTCCGCAGGCAAGCCTCGGATTTTTATTTCTTCACGCACAACTAGAATTCCCTTTTGAAATTTTACATTTGTTACGTTTACTGCTTGCTCAGTGCATAGATTGTATAATATCAGCCGTAGGCTAGAACTTTTTTTTCACTACATTCTCAACTACTACTACCCTTTCATGTTCTTCGAAACTTATAACTGGTATCTGAACAAGTTATAGTTAACTTGCGCTCCTTGTTTTATATACTAGTTGTCTTGAGAATTTCAAAGAGTCTATTCGAGTCAATATTATCAAAAGCTTTCTCTAAATCTACAAATGTTATCAACTTTAATTTGCCTTCCCGTAATGTATCTCCAAAGATAAGTCGTAGGGTGAGACTTGCTCGCGTGTTCCTGTATTTCACCGAAACCCAAACCTGAAGTCAGCCTCTACCAGTTGCACCATTCTTCTGTAAATAGTTGGTGTCAGTACTCTATAACGAGGATCTATTAAACTTGTAGCCCAACATTATTTACTCCTGTCAGCAATTGGGACGGTTACATTTATTCTGAAGTCTGACAGTATTCCCCCTGTCTTACATATCTTGCACACCCAGTGAAATAGTTTTGTCCTGGCAGGTTCTTCTAAGGATCTCGATAATTCCGAGGGAATATCATCTATTCCAGGGGCTTTGTTTCGATTTACGTCTTTCAGAGCTCTGTCAATTTTCCTCGCTATAATATATTTCCCATCTTATATCCATTTACACACATCAAAAAAGTTTTGCATTACCCCAGTTTCCAGAACCCCTTAAGATAGACGTTGACTGTGGATATTGTATCACATACACAGTCCCTCTGACTGTTCAGAGATGTCACTAAACCTGCCAAAAGATGTAAACAACTGTGAATGAGCAGCTTCTATGAGATAGATGGGGTCCGACAGCCCATCAGTTCCAGTCATTCCACCAGCAAGGAGTTACACGGCTCTTGCTGTCTGTAGTTCAGCCAAGCCTAGACAGTCAATACCACAGTTCGACTGTATCCGCATTGTTACTTTGTGCCAGGAAAGGCTCTCAGCAAGGGATGTGTCCAGGCGTCTCAGAGTGAACCAAAGCGATGTAGTTCGGACATGGAAGAGATGCAGAGGCAGGAACTGTCGATGACATGAGTGGTTGGGCAAACTATGTTTCAGCGCATTTTGTTAGTGCCGGTTGCCTACGTCAGGGGCAAGTATGCACTCAGGGGCAAACCTATTGATCTACTTTGATTGACAGATACTTAACCTATTGTTCTGCTGAAAGGATCTTTCTCTTTGATTGACCAGTCCTTAACCTATCGTTCCCCACCCCCTTCCCCTCACCTCCTCCCTTAGGAAACCTCCAACCCACCCCCTCCCCCCTCGCTGCTAGAAGTACACTTTCAGGTCTGAGTTATTGGAATACCCCTCTCACTCTTATCAGTTTGATTGACTATATAATTAAACTAATCAATTCATTAACTCCCCCTCTCTGGTAAACCCCCTTCCCCCTCCTCTCCTCCAGAAAATGGCGGTAAGTTCAAATTTTGGTGGGGAAAAAAGGTCACTTGGGCTACCTCCACTAACCTAAAACAATAGCGGGAAAAAAGGCCATTTTGGCACCTCCACGAAGTCATCCGACCGCCACCTCTCCCTTAGTACTGGCTGGAAAAGGGGCAGAATGTTCTGGGCTGCTGGATAGGATGGACAAAAGTCTTTATTTTTCAGGCAGTCTTTATTTAAACAATTTGGGGCAGTAGCCCCACCCAGTGTGTTCACCATGAGGTCCAGAGCCCTACTGACCTAGTACACAGTACCGCAACCAGAGGGCGCCATCCTCCCGTCTGTGATGTAATCCAAGATGGCGGTCTGGGGGGGGGGGGAGGAAATGGCAGGAAAAGGACTCAGCCTGTTCTGAGCTGCTGGAGAGAGGAAGGAGTGTACTTTATTTATTTTGGAACAATTTATTTAGAGATCGATTTCACACAGTTTATTTATTACACTGATACAAAACCATCGTTCTGACGTTCTGGGGGTCACGATACACATCCTATAGACCTGCAAACTATTCGAAAGTCACCGAAATAAAGCAGTACACAGCATACAGACCTGCAAACTACTCATCAATCACCGAAATAATGCGGTACACTGATGTACAGACACAAAAACAACTCCTAAATTGTCAAAATAGTGCATGTAAAAGGCTCTGCAAATACGCTCACAACGCTTAAACAGCCGAAATTAACGCTCTGTACAAACACTCAGTGCATGTAAAAAAACGCTTTCGAACTGTCGTCAATTGCAACAAATCAGCAAACTGTTCCGACGTGCGCACATGCCGACGCCGTCGAAACTGCAAAGGCACTTAGCATGGCCAGCCGGGTGCAAGCCAGCGCTAGAGACAAATGCAGAGGACGCAAGCCATTGCTCTCACGCTGCTGCAGCTAACAGCCAGAGGTGAAAGTCACGTCTGTTTTCGGGTATATAGTTAAGAGTTCTTCGAGAGTTATACTCGCGACATATGTCACGCTATAGAAATCTGTTGCAATGCTTCCCAGATTAGCATAGGGTGCATTCTTCCTAGCAATCCTAATGGGACATGCGAGACGCGACTAGCTGCGCACGTTTTTACTTTGGCTGATGCATAGCTGCGAGTCCATTGTCAGGAGCGAGACATCTAACTAGCTACTCACCAACGCAGGGGCAGCTAAAGGGTTCTCAATGTTATACTGACGTCACATGGCTATGTAAGTAAGAGCCAAGTCTACGTCAAGAAAAGTGTAAAGTGTCGCAGAAATAGTTAATGGTCGGTTTTGTAGGAGCTTTTGTCATGTCTCAGCTTGTCTACATGGAAAATTCTTATCCTAACAGGATCTGTTTACGAAAATAGCCCAGAATAACACCGACAGCATTCTTCCTGATGGTCCTAAAATGACACCCCGTCCATCACGTGGTACCCTTCCTGGAAATCATTAAGTCCTGCTTTCAACAAACATCTCCAAAACGCAAACGTTCTCACCACTATGTAGAGACGCCTATGTCCCAGCACAAAGGGTGTCTTGTGAATGAATGGACCATTCTGATTAGCTCTTTCTGAATTTACCCGCAAAATCACTGATGCTGTCAGTGTGGAAGCACTGTCCGCCTCTTTCATTCTGCAGACGAGACTGTTCAGTGGCAGAACCATTTTGTAAAAATCAACATATTGCACTGACAGTTAAACGCTGCAAAGTGGCCAACAGATCGTGAAATATAGAAAGAATCTTGTTCAATTACACTGCTCCGGCACTGAGGACAGAAGATTGAATATTAGAGCGTGAAACCGATTTCCAACCCGACAATATATCACCGATTACCATGTCGACGTAGTAAACATAAAATTCATATCCTGCGCCATACAAAATTGCTCCTTTTACATCATTCATATTACTATCAACCGCCAGACACTTGTACATATACCGCTAAGACAGACAGCATATGCATCACATACACTCCTTGCAGCACTAGACATTTTCCCTCAAGGTCGGGTGGTCATCCACCGCAACCGACAGTAACAAGTCATCCGCCCTCAACGAGTAACCATAGTGCCCTCAGCGGACTGAAGTCACTTTCAGAACTGTTGTACAAAGTCGGGGTCAGTTCCCCTTGGCACAAAGGCGTTACAGTTTCTGGGCCGGACCCGCTTGCTTTCCACTCCATCTCCAGACTGGGATTACAAGAAAATATGTAATTTTGCATGGTTTGCCAGAATGTCATACCATTTTCGCGATACTTCTCGATATCAAGCACATAGCAATGTCACTTGTGCAGTATAATTTCGAAGATATAGACTGGAAATTATTTCTCTAGAAAACCGAAACTTTAGTGAGCTGCAGCGTGTTGTAAACCACTGCACAACTAGAAACTGATCTTGTCTGCAAAGACCTTTATGTGACTCCTCGAAAAATTAGAGGAAACTGATATTTCCACTCGCGAATACTGATGACGGTGATATAACAGATTCCAAATCATCCTTATAATTTACGAAGTCAACTAAGGTGTTTCTCATGTCTAGAGAACCAGCAAATGTGTCCTTCACCCGTCTTTCACCTACTAGATGCACTCAATACACATCACAATCGATCTTCTCTCAACCAAATGAAGGTGGGAAATGTGAAGAAGCAGTCAATCAGACAATTTACATGGGAGGGAATAATGGTCCAGCGCAAACACATGTCCATATTGAATTTTCTCAAATTCCCAAGCGATCACGAAAGCCGTCCAACATGCACTAAGTATTAGTTCGCTATTCAGCCGTCTAGGGGATGACACAGTTAAGTCAGCTACATTCCTACATCCAAACAGGCATTTCCGTTCGGACGGCTCCTGCCGTTAACGGGAAACGTGAATTATTCCCGCCCCATGCCACCGCCGGCGCGCCACGCAGCCCTAGACAGAATCGTCCCACATATTTGATCACTATGCTTACAATTAAATGTCACGATTGCAGTCTTAGTTTTTCATTAAATTTTGAAAAAACAATCGAGTAATGATTTGAAAATACGCAATTAAACTTTATGTTAGTATTAAACTTCGTTACGTGAACAGTGACTTTCAGTGGCCTCAACCCAACGTCATCAAAGAAATTTAGAAAAAAAAGCAAACACTTTTACTTTGCAGTTACTTATTTAGCATATTGGATTTCAAATTATTGTCTGAACAACTGAGCCTTTTTTTTCTGACTTGAACAGAAATAAATAACGTAATACGTACCAAACCAAACAACCATGTGGTCCAAGCTACATGTAAAATAAATAAAACTTCTGCACTCTTAATTTGTGCATTTCTTTAGATTTGGATTTTTTCCAGTGATTGATTCTCAAACTTGAAATATGAAATTGCTTTACTTTACACATATACTGAAGCCTCTGTGTTACAACACTTAACTGAAAGTAGATTGAGACTAAAATTCTTAAAAGTGAAATTATTCATTAATAAACTGGCTTAACTATTCAATATGTTTCTTATGACAGCATATAAGGAAAAAAAGGAACAAGGACCCTGCTTGGTAACAATGTCTGAGGACAATGAGGACACAATCGTCCTGAGGTTAACTGATTATTATTTAAATAAATTTTATCAATCAAATCACATTCAGCTGTGCTGCTAGGTTAGCCGTTAATACTTTCTACCAATGAAAAGTCTTACTTCAGTGCTGCGCATATGACGGAGCCGACCGCGAATCTGTGTCGCTGGAACTGCTGCTGTTTTTGAAGACGGTAGCATCTTGTGGAGCACGACTAATTACAGGGATGGGCAATCATAATTAATACAGCCTATTCCGCCCGTCCACTGTCCTTCCTCCTGCTACTAGACATCTGGCCGGCGCGCGTACATGATGCCGCCGACAATGGTACTCTCTGCTGCGAGAGCGTTAACACCACACTTCCGCCCACTACAAGCGCTGGAGCCCGTCTCCCTCTCTCTCCGCCCAACAATTCCCTACCCAAAGATTTTACAACGCACAAAAAGCACTGCTATTATCGTTACTAGTCGATGCAGATAAAAATTCCTTTGGCTTTTTCCCAGAGCTTATAAGTTTTACAGTGAGACACAGATAAATACAATGAAATGTCAGCAGACTTCTACCTAAATTAACACATATAGTGAAGCAATGTCCTTACTTATTAAAAGAAAGCATTTAAATTACAAATATTTACACACAATTCAGCAAAAAAAATTATATATCGGCAGCAGGTGCCCATGCATCCTGCATTTTCGGTGTTACATGTTCCGGAACTCTTGGAACTGAGGTGATGCAAATCTTTTTTTGATGTGTGTATTTCCTCTTCCATTTCTGTACTGTTGTCTTCAAGTTTGTCTTTCATCTCTCTTTTTCATTTCACCTTTCATCTTTCTCTTGTTTGTTTAGTATTGACTTGTAGTCTGAGCTCTTGACATTCATCCAGTTTCTCTTTTAACTAAGGACGTCTTTGATTTTCCATTAGGCGGCATTTAACTTTCCTCCTGTTATGCATGCTTCTACAGCCTTGCATTTGTCCTCTGACCATAATGTGTGTACGTGGCTTTGGAAGGGGGGGGGGGGGAGAGATGAGCGGAGTTTGTGGGGGATTGGTGGGTGGTGCTGTAGTGGGGGCGCGCTTGGATGTGCACATGTATCAGTTTGATTGTGCAAGCAGGTTCCCGATTGGGAATACACTAAAAGGGATTACCTACAGCACTCAGCGACAAAGTCCCTGAAAGAGACGCATGAGAAATTGTTTTCCTTCGCTCTATTATGCCGTTTAACAGTTTAGTTACTAATTTTACACATTCGGCTACATGTAGAAGCGTCTGATGAAGCGTTGGGAATTAAAACTGATAATACCGTAGGGGTAAATATCGTTCGCTGTGTTTCTCTTAAATTTCTTACAATTAGGGTGGTGGTGGTGGTTAGTGTTTAACGTCCCGTCGACAACGAGGTCATTAGAGACGGAGCGCATGCTCGGGTTAGGGAAGGATTAGGAAGGAAATCGGCCGTGCACTTTCAAAGGAACCATCCCGGCATTTGCCTGAAACGATTTAGGGAAATCACGGAAAACCTAAATCAGGATGGCTGGAGACGGGATTGAACCGTCGTCCTCCCAAATGCGAGTCCAGTGTGCTAACCACTGCGCCACCTCGCTCGGTTACAATTAGGGTAAAGGTACTGTATTCTGAATAAGATTTTACAACCAAGTTTATTTTATTTAGACGGAAAAGTACAATTATCTTAAAAAAGTAATGAATACGGAAACGGCGTTAGTAGGGGAGTGCAGACTGCGAACAGATGTTAGTAGAAAGTGCCGTTTACTTCAGCTGGTTAACTGCTAACGAATTGTCTACAATCTGGTAGTCGTCTTAATTCGCATACCAGGATAGTTACGTATTTCCTGGGCTGATACTGCTAGTACGCGCTTTCATTTAGGGACTAGATTGCTTTCTGCGTATTGTGATGTTGCATACAAAATGTCATGTTAAACTTCTGAAAAAATAATGCAGTGGCTATTCACTCGTGTTTAATACTGGCAGACTAGAGGCTATATGAATTTCAGTAATGAGATACTTTCTCCAATTTCACAGGAAAAAAATTTGATAAACCTCGGTATGAGCTATAAATTTTTTGATTTTCTCGTTGTTGTCATTCCGTGAGACGTATGTGGGAGAAAGAAACGTGTCCAGATCTTGCCGAAACGTACTCTTTCGTAATTTCAGTAGTGAGTCTCTCCGCCATTCACAACGCTGCACTTGCTACGTCCGCCACTGGAAATCGTTGAATATCCCCGTAACACTATCTCTCCGACTAAACGACGCCGTGACAAAACGCGCCGCTCTTCGTTGGAGCATCTATATCTCTTCTACTGATCCAACCAAGCATGGGTCTCACATCGATGAGCAGTACTCAAGAAACGGCCGGAGAACTGTTTAGTAAGCTACTTCTTTTGTGGATGAATTACATTTCCTTAAGATTTGTCAGAGGGATGCAATCCTGGCATCTGTTTTCCATAAATTTTGTTTTATGTTTTTCCAGTTCAAGTAGCGCAACATGGTTACTCCAACGTACTTTACGGTAGGTGCTGTTGCCAGTGATGTCACCAGCAGAGTAAAAGTCAAAGTTTTCTTCGGCTGTTTATGGGTAATATGTTACACTCGATTGCGTCCTGTGTCAGCACTCAGTCCGTGCACCAATCATAGTCCTCTGCAGATCTTGCAATTCGCTACAATCTTCTGGCGTTGCTATCTCCTTATACAAGGTCGAGACACTTAATGTGACCTCCGCCTGTGTTCGATGTAAACTTGCAATAACCATTCACAGACGGCAGGTGGCAACATTAGTAGTGGAGGGTGTATATAGATTGTCGGTGGGTGGGGGAGGGAGGGGACGGGGGACAGTGCTGTCGTTGCTGTAATGCGGAAATCAAGAGACTTACCTGACGTCCAACGTCCAAAAGTGCATTATACACCACTGGCCATTAAAACTGCTACACCAAGAAGAAACGCAGATCATAAACGGATGTTCATTGGACAGATATATTATACTAAAACTGACATGTGATTACATTTTCACGCAATTTGGGTGCACAGATCCTGAGAAATCAGTACCCAGAACAACCACCTCTGACCGTAATAACGGCCTTGATACGCCTGGGCATTGAGTCAAACAGAGCTTTAATGGCGTGTACAGGTACAGCTGCCCATGCAGCTTCAACACGATACCGCAGTTCATCAGGAGTAGTGACTGGCGTATTGTGACGAGCCAGTTGCTCGGCCTCCATTGACCAGACGTTTTCAATTGGTGAGAGATCTGGAGAATGTGCGGGCCAGGGCAGCAGTCGAACATTTTCTGTATCCAGAAAGGCCCGTACAGGACCTGCAACATGCGGTCGTGCATCATCCTGCTGAAATGTAGGGTTCTGCAGGGATCGAATGAACAGTAGAGCCCCGGGTTGTAACACATCTGAAATGTAACACCCACTGTTCAAAGTGCCGTCAATGCGAACAAGAGGTGACCGAGACGTGTAACCAATGGCACCCCATACCATATCATCACGCCAGGTGATAAGCCAGTATGGCTATGATGACGAATACACGCCTGCAATGTGCGTTCACCGCGATGTCGCCAAACACGGATGTGACCATCATGATGCTGTAAAGAGACCCTGGATTCATGCGAAAAAATGACGTTTTGCCATTCGTGCACCCAGGTTCGTCGTTGAGTACACCATCGCAGGCGCTCCTGCGTGTGATGCAGCGTCGAGGGTAACCGCAGCCATTGTCTCCGAGCTGATAGTCCATGCTGCTGCAAACGTCGTCGAACTGTTCGTGCAGTTGCTTATTGTCTTGCAAACGTCCCCATAGTGCTCAGAGCCATTTGAACCATTTTTTGTCCATTTCCAGTCTCACCACTTCCCAAATTATGATGAGATGAGGAGAACAACACAAACACCCAGTTCCCGGAGGTAGCAACGTCACCCACTAGTCCACGAGCTGCGGACCCAAAAGGTGCTATTCGGTCTACTGACTAGTGGTCACACTAAGTGAGTGGAAAGTGTAGATAACTGCATCATCTGCGAACAGCCTCATGGAGGTTCTGATGCTATTCACTACATCATATGCAGCATTTTAATTATGTCTGCAAGGAAGTCATATATCCAATCACAAATCTGGTCCGTCACGCGGTAAGCTCTTATTTTATGCGCTAAACGACAGTGCGGGACTGTATCAGGTGTCTCCCTGAAGTCGAGGAGCTCGAAATCAACGGGAGCACCGTTGCCTACGGCGCTCGGGATTTCATGGACGAACAGAGGGAGCTGAGTTTCTCAAGACCTCTGTGGAATCCATGGTGGTTTTTATAGTGGAGATTTACGCTCTCCATATACCTCAAAATACATGAGCATAAAACAAATTCCAAAATTCTGCAACAGGTTGATGTCAAGCGATATGGGCCTATAAATAAGTGCATTTGTCCTATGAGCATTTTTGGAAACGGGAAAGGAATTCGTTTCTTTCTAGTCGCTAGGTACTCTTCGTTGCTCTGGTGACCTCCGATAAACTACTGCTAGAAAGGAGTTAATTCTTTCGCGTAATCTCTGTAGACCCACTCAGGTATGTCATCCTGTGGAGATTTCATTCCATTGCTAGTTGATTTTCAGTTGATTTACTATTCTGCGAACACACAGCTCGACATCCGCCGTGTAGGCGTTCGTACGATGATTTGAAAGGTGGAATCGCACTATCTTCCACGATGAAACAGTTCCGAAACACTGAATTAAGTATTTAGGTCCTCTTTCTGTCGCCTTGCATTTCGGTATTAATGCGATACTAGGAGTTTGAATAGATTATTTTGATTCTCTTTCTCACTTTATGTAAGGACAAAATTTCTCAGGATTTCTAGTTAGATCGGTTGGTAAATTTTACTTTCAAATGCAACGGACGCTTCTCGTATTGCTCCACGTACACTGATTGCCGCTTCATACAGCTTTTGTTTGCCAGCCAGACTTCCACTTCGCTTAAATCTATTAGGAAGTTCTCTTTGCTTTCGAAATAGCTTTCTAACTCTGCTATAGAATCATGATCAGCCTCTCCACTCTTGAATCCTTGTTAGGTATATATTGGTCTCACAGCATAAGCTGTGATGTTCTTTTACTAGCCCTAGGTGTTGCGCGTAATCCTCAGCACTTTAACCTAATATCTGTTTATTGTTTCGTAAGCTTAAACTGAAAGTTTTAATCTAAGTGTAGCACCATTGATCAATCGAAATGTGTGGAAGAAATACCAGCAGCATATTGCATCTGGAAAGATGACGTAGATTTTGATCCGAGGAGTGCATATGGCATAGCATTTCATTGTCGTCCACCAACAGATAGCGTAATGGCCTTTAACAGGGAATGGTCACAGCTAGAAGGTTCAGTGTGCCACAAACGTGTGAAGCAAAGCAGGCAACCAAGCCACAGAGACGCGCTCGTGCTTCCCACAGCCAACTAAACGAGTTTGAAGGGGGTTAAATTGTGGCTTCCGATTGATGAAATGGTCCTTTCGGAAATTGCCGTACAAGTTGGACTTGTTGCATCAGATGCACACCGTTGGTGGTATCAGTGGTCATGGACATTCTCACACCCGTAGACGAGGTTGCGGGCGTGCACACAGCACAGACGCCCGACAGGATCGTCATATTGTAAGAGCAGCAGTGACAAATCGTACAGCTGCCACAGTACAGATAAGAGGGCTCGTGACGGAAACGAGTCAACACGAACTGTTGCAAACCGGTTATTAGCAGTGGGACTACGGGCATACCTACCTCTAGCCTGTCTTCCAGTCACGCCACAGCATCGACATGCAAGACTTGACTGGTGGCTCAGGAGATCACTTGGAAGATGGAATGGTGCGCCGTGTTCTCCAGCGATGAAACCAGATTCTGCCTTCACGTAAGCGATGTTCGTTTGCACGTGCGACACAGACCTGTTGAGCGTCATCTTGTAAAGTGCATTCGTCCTAGACACATTGGCCGCGTCCCTGGCCTTATGGTCTGGAGGGGACTCTGACCAGCCCTCGGTTGAAATGGCTCAAATGGCTCTGAGCACTATGGGACTTAACATCTGAGGTCGTCAGTCCCCTAGAACTTAGAACTACTTAAACCTAACTAACCTAAGGACATCACACACATCCATGCCCGAGGCAGGATTCGAACCTGCGACAGTAGTGGTCGCGCGGTTACGGGCAGAAGCGCCGAGAACCATTCGGCCACAGCCCAGCCGTCGGTTTGTGCCGAATAATATTAGAGCCGTTCTTGCCACAGGAAGATGATGTGTTGTTACAACAGGACATCGCTCTACCACACACTGCCCGGGGAACTCAGCGTGCTATGCAAGACGCGCAGCCACTTCTCTGGCCAGCACCACCTCCGGACTTTGCTCCAGTCGAGCACGTGTGGAATGTGATGGGACGAGAAGTGACTCTTGCGACTCGGTAGCCAACAAGCCTTACAGAACGACTAGAACACGTCGAGCAGGAGAGGCATAACGTATTCCAGGCTAGTTCCGCCATCTGTACGATCGACTGGATGCCAGGGTGAGCGCCTGCATTGCCGCCCGTGGAGGCTACACGACGTGCTAATACGGCTATCTCAGCATCGGTCGCTACCTGGTACTTCAGAACCACTTGTGCTATTGATCCGTAAATGTATTTATTTCATGTATTCCATATGCAGTATTGCAACAGTAATCTTGAGTGCGTTGGAAACCTCTAAAAGCGTGTACTAATTTTCTTCTGGCAGTGTATATGTAACTTCTATGATTACTATGTCTGCTCTTGTATGGCGAACCAGTATGCAAATCGGCGAAAATACATCAATGTTTAACTCTTGACACCATAGTACGCAAATGCGTAGCATTTAAGTTTTAGGGAGGCGAGAATGGGGAAACTAACAGGCAGTACTCTGTGAACTTACGGATTCTTAACTATCAACCTCGTACCCAAAGCACAGTTTTGTCTGAAAGCAAAGTAACTGAGGCAGAAAATGATTTGCCGCGACAGCTTGGACATTCATATTAACTCAGTGTACTCCGCTTTCTGTGAAAAGCTTTAAACAAAAGTATGAAATTTCGCTTCGTTAAATATGAGTGCATAAGAGTTATGAGTACTGCCTATACAAGAGAACAATCGCTCTTATGCAAACTGTCACTTATCGATAAGGTTGTTTCAGTGTCTTCAAATGTTTCGTAAGTAATTGCTGTCAAATGGTGACACACGAAGCATGTGACTGTCTAGTTAGTAGCCGATATGGATGTCAATGGGGAGACGTTATCTGAAAAATGTTTGGCGTGTAGCGACAACTTCCTCCTCACTCCACCCCCCCCCCCCCTTCCTCTTTCCTGCCTTCCACAAATCTGTCACGATTTCACTATGGTAGTCACATTAGGAATTGTTTCTTCACATAAAGGAATGTAAAGGCATGCTTCTCACGAAACGTGTCAAGATGTAGCTTTTGACGGAGGACTAAATACTCCAGGATTAGGGGAGGGGGGGGGGGGGGAGCATGCTGTAAAATGCCTGGGACCGTCAATGTATCCCTAGTACTGAATTACCTTCGTATTGCTGAAGATACGTATAAAGTTGACACAAGAGGTATCGAAAATATACAAAGAATATAACCATTTATGGACGTAGATTTGTTTCGCTCGTGAAGGAACTCACAGAAATGCCGAATTGTCAGAGACCGAAACACAGACTCCTATCCAGAAACAATTTTCAGAACAGTTTCTACGAATATTTTTCAGACATATACATTCTACTTTCGACAGAAATCGCTGCAACAAAATTACATTAAGTGCGATTAGCTCTGACGCATATAAATGGATATTCTTCCAATATTCTAAAGAATGAAACAGAAATCTGAATAATGCTCTGTACTATTATTCGTATCTGTCTTCATTTGCTACCAATGTTACATGCACGAGTTTTATGTTATATGTATCTTTTTTATGTGTAATTAGTTTTCGGACTGGTTTGATGCGGCACACCAATAGCCACATTTCCTGTGGATACGGGTTATGTGTCTTTAATGCAGTATTTTGCATTGCCTTCTGCGTCCTCATGCCGTTGAATACTGTTGATTTTTCCGCCTTTAGAGCCAGTTCCCCACCCCAAGGACGCTATTCTGAATCTCTAGTCACAACTCCGTCCCTTTTGACAACGCCGTTGACAGAATGAGGGTGACTCCTTATATCTTAAGTCTCTGGCCACCACTGCTGGTTATTTTTGTTCAAAATCTAAGTAGTACATAGGATCTAACCCGGGAGCCAGGACAGTTGCTACGATTAATAACATGGTGGAATGTGCGTAAGCGGTTTGGGGGCTGTGCTGACAAGAATCATTACTAGAGTAAACAGAACAACAGTCTCACCAGCGGAACACCAAGCACACTTTTGAACAGGACCGGCACATATTGCCACTGAAAATACCTCAATAAATGAAGGCGAAACGTTTTTGGTGAAACGATAAATTGCATTTATTTAGTTGTACATAGAGAAACATTTTCCCGAGGGAATGCAGCTTTACTGTATGGTTAAATGATGATGGCGTCCTCTTGGGTAAAATATTCCGGAGGTAAAATAGTCCCCCATTCGGATCTCCGGGCGGGGACTACTCAAGAGGACGGCGTTATCAGGAGAAAGAAAACTGGCGTTCTGCGGATCGGAGCGTGGAATGTCAGATCCCTCAATCGGGCAGGTAGGTTAGAAAATTTAAAAAGGGAAATGGATAGGTTGAAGTTAGATATAGTGGGAATTAGTAAAGTTCGGTGGCAGGAGGAACAAGACTTTTGGTCAGGTGAATACAGGGTTATAAATACAAAATCAAATAGGGGTAATGCAGGAGTAGGTTTAATAATGAATAAAAAAATAGGAGTACGGGTTAGCTACTACAAACAGCATAGTGAACGCATTATTGTCGCCAAGATAGATACGAAGCCCACGCCTACTACAGTAGTACAAGTTTATATGCCAATTAGCTCTGCAGATGATGAAGAAATTGATGAAATGTATGATGAGATAAAAGAAATTATTCAAGTAGTAGAGGGAGACGAAAATTTAATAGTCATGGGTGACTGGAATTCGTCAGTAGGAAAAGGGAGAGAAGGAAACATAGTAGGTGAATATGGATTGGGGGGAAAGAAATGAAAGAGGAAGCCGTCTGGTAGAATTTTGCACAGAGCATAACTTAATCATAGCTAACACTTGGTTCAAGAATCATAAAAGAAGGTCGTACACATGGAAGAATCCTGGAAATACTAGAAGGCATCAGATAGATTATATAATGGTAAGACAGATATTTACGAACCAGGTATTAGATTGTAAGACATTTCCTGGGGCAGATGTGGACTCTGACCACAATCTATTGGTTATGAGCTGTAGATTAAAACTGAAGAAACTGCAAAAAGGTGGGAATTTAAGGAGATGGGACCTGGACAAACTGATAAAACCAGAGGTTGTACAGAGTTTCAGGGAGAGCATAAGGGAACAATTGACAGAAATGGGGGGGGGGGGGGGCGAGGGGAATATACAGAAGAAGAAGAATGGGTAGCTCTGAGGGATGAAGTAGTGAAGACAGCAGAGGATCAAGTAGGCAAAAAGACGAGGGCTAGTAGAAATCCTTGGGTAACAGAAGAAATATTGAATTTAATTGATGAAAGGAGAAAATATAAAAATGCAGTAAAAGCAGGGATGGCTAGAGAACCTAGAGGACAAATGTAAGGATGTAGAGGCTTATCTCAGTAGGGGTAAGATAGATACTGCCTACAGGAAAATTAAAGAGACCTTTGGAGAAAAGAGAACCACTTGTATGAATATCAAGAGCTCAGATGGAAACCCAGTTCTAAGCAAAGAAGGGAAAGCAGAAAGGTGGAAGGAGTATATCGAGGGTCTATACAGGGGCGATGTACTTGAGGACAATATTCTGGAAATGGAAGAAAATGTAGATGAAGACAAAATGGGAGATACAATACTGCGTGAAGAGTTTGATAGAGCACTGAAAGACCTGAGTCGAAACAAGGCCCCGGGAGTAGACAACATTCTTTTAGAACTACTGACGGCCTTGGGAGAACCAGTCCTGACAAAACTCTACCATCTGGTGAGCAAGATGTATGAGACAGGCGAAATACCCTCAGACTTCAAGAAGAATATAATAATTTCAATCCCAAAGAAAGCAGGTGTTAACAGATGTGAAAATTACCGAACTATCAGTTTAATAAGTCACAGCTGCAAAATACTAACGCGAATTCTTTACAGACGAATGGGAAAACTAGTAGAAGCCAACCTTGGGGAAGATCAGTTTGGATTCCGTAGAAATATTGGAACACGTGAGGCAATACTGACCCTACGACTTATCTTAGAAGAAAGATTAAGAAAAGGCAAACCTACGTTTCTAGCATTTGTAGACTTAGAGAAAGGTTTTGACAATGTTGACTGGAATACTCTCTTTCAAATTCTAAAGGTGGCAGGGGTAAAATACAGGGAGCGAAAGGCTATTTACAATTTGCACAGAAACCAGAGGGGCATGAAAGGGAAGCAGCGGTTGGGAAGGGAGTGAGACAGGGTTGTAGCCTCTCCCCGATGTTATTCAATCTGTATATTGAGCAAGCAGTATAGGAAACAAAAGAAAAATACGGAGTAGGTATTAAAATCCATGGAGCAGAAATAAAAACTTTGAAGTTTGCCGATGACATTGTAATACTGTCAGAGACAGCAAAGGACTTGGAAGAGCAGCTGAACGGAATGAACAGTGTCTTGAAAGGAGGATATAAGATGAACATCAACAAAAGCAAAACGAGGATAATGGAATGTAGTCGAATTAAGTCGGGTGATGCTGAGGGAATTAGATTAGGAAATGAGACACTTAAAGTAGTAAAGGAGTTTTGCTATTTAGGGAACAAAATAACTGATGATGGTCGAAGTATAGAGGATATAAAATGTAGACTGGCAATGGCAAGGAAAGCGTTTCTGAAGAAGAGAAATTTGTTAACATCGAGTATAGATTTAAGTGTCAGGAAGTCGTTTCTGAAGGTATTTGTATGGAGGGTAGCCATGTATGGAAGTGAAATATGGACGATAAATAGTTTGGACAAGAAGAGAATAGAAGCTTTCGAAATGTGGTGCTACAGAAGAATGCTGAAGATTAGATGGGTAGATCACATAACTAATGAGGAGGTATTGAATAGAATTGGGGAGAAGAGGAGTTTGTGGCACAACTTGACTAGAAGACGGGACCGGTTGGTAGGACCTGTTCTGAGGCATCAAGGGATCACAAATTTAGCATTGGAGGGCAGTGTGGAGGGTAAAAATCGTAGAGGGAGACCAAGAGATGAATACATTAAGCAGATTCAGAAGGATGTTGGTTGCAGTAAATACTGGGAGACAAAGAAGCTTGCACAGGATAGAATAGCATGGAGAGCTGCATCACACCAGTCTCAGGACTGAAGACCACAACAACAACAACATAGAGAAACACAGCCTAAAACTCATTAATATGATCTTATTTCTTAATTTTGTTGGCCTGAAGAGAGGACCCATACCGCCATGTGAAAGCTGTTTTACAATTTGAATTACGGTACATTTAGAGCTTAAATGTATTTACTTTTTTTGTTGCTACGGTTGTCGTTAATTCGTGGATCAATGTCTCATCGTCTGTAGATGTGTCTATACCAATCCCTTCAGTCATCACACAATAACTGCAATAATTGCTGCTACTTATTTCACTTTAGCATTGGCACAGCAGTTACCACACTAGATTCTTAATCGTGCGGTCGGTGGTTCAAATCCCCGTTCGGCCATCCACATTTAGATTTCCTGTTATTTCCCTAAATTGCTTCTGGCAAATGCCTTGATGGTTCCTTTGAAAGGGGCATGGCCGCTTTTCATTCGTCTTCTTTCTTTGACACTTCAGCATTCGGGAGGACGACGGCTCAATCCCGTCTCCGGCCATCCTGATTTAGGTTTTCCGTGATTTCCCTCAATCGCTTCAGGAAAATGCCGGGATGGTTCCTTTGAAAGGGCACGGCCGATTTCCTTCCCCATCCTTCCCTCACCCGAGCTTGCGCTCCGTCTCTAATGACCTAGTTGTCGACGGGACGTTAAACACTAATCTCCTCCTCCTCCTCCTCTTAAAATCATTTACACGAGAATACAAATCAGAACATTACAAAAACATTTGTTTTTCGGTAATATAGTTCAACAGTAGTTTACAAATTTTTTAGTTGCTTGTTGCAAGAAGCACTTCGTCACTTGTAGGGAGTTGTACACCGTTTATCAAGTCTGTCAGTAGGTCTTCTGTTTTATGTTGGTTGGCGTTGCACTGGGAGGACAAGTGGTTCGGTTCTTCTGCGCCGCACTTACACTGTGCCGTCGATGACAACTGTATTATGTGCAGACGTTTCTCAAAACGTCCAGGGTTAAACTTCATTTTTGTCACAGGGGTAGAGAAATTTTTGACTTTATATCAGTGCTTTACTGGGACAGTTGTTTGTATATGAGCATAATGTCAGCCTAATATTTGCAACGTTGTAATCCACTCTTCTTCACCGTCATTTATAAAATTTCCTTATACTTGGGTATGATGTCTGATGCTATTCCTTTGGTAAGTGGCCGATGTTGACCGAACACGTTGTCAACGCTACTGTGTCATTGTGCATATCATGATTCTGTTTTGTTCTATGATTGGGTGGTTATTGAATCTTGAATGGTGATGTTCGATGGCTGTCAGTGCAGGCAGGCTGGTATAGGAGTATCATTGTGTGCTCTGGTTCTTATTAGATTTCAGCCCTTCTCATGTGGCTATGAGCTCAGCTGTCATAATGCCCGCCTATGGGTGTTGTTTATACATCCTGGAGAATTTTTTTTTTTTTTTACACCTTATCCTGGTATGTGCACTCGGCCCCATTCTTTGACTCACCTACAGCTATATACAGGGTGAACATGAATAAAACTGACAAACTGCAGGGGCGGATTCCTGACTGGAAGTTGAAGAAAAAAGGTCCTATCAACATATGGCTGGAAACGCACCGGTGCCACGGTAGATGGAACTGCCGAACGAAAGTTCCTCTGATCACGTGTCGTGTCTTCTTGTGTATTGCAGGCTGTGTGATTGACGCAACATACTATAAGCAGCAGAATGATCTGGTATTCATGCCGGGAACAAGCCGAGACGGTGTAGTGTGATGAGGGCTATGCGAGAGGCGTTCAATGAATTCGAAAGTAAAGTTCTATGTACTGACTTGGCAGGAAATCCTAAGAAATTTTGGTCTTATGTCAAAGCGGTAGGTGGATCAAAACAAAATGTCCAGACACTCCGTGACCAAAATGGTACTGAAACAGAGGATGACAGACTAAAGGCCGAAATGCTAAATGTCTTTTTCCAAAGCTGTTTCACAGAGGAAGACTGCACTGTAATTCCTTCTCTAGATTGTCGTACAGATGACAAAATGGCAGATATCGAAATAGACGACAGAGGAATAGAGAAACAATTAAAATCGCTCAAAAGAGGAAAGGCCGCTGGACCTGATGGGATACCAGTTCGATTTTACGCAGAATACGCGAATGAACTTGCCCTCCTTCTTGCAGCGGTGTACCGTAGGTCTCTAGAAGAGCGTAGCGTTCCAAAGGATTGGAAAAGGGCACAGGTCATCCCCATTTTCAAGAAGGGACGTCGAACAGATGTTCAGAACTATAGACCTATATCTCTAACATCGATCAGTTGTAGAATTTTGGAACACGTATTATGTTCGAGTATAATGACTTTTCTGGAGACCAGAAATCTACTCTGTAGGAATCAACATGGGTTTCGAAAAAGACGGTCGTGTGAAACCCAACTCGCGCTATTCGTCCACGAGACTCAGAGGGCCATAGACACGGGTTCACAGGTAGATGCCGTGTTTCTTGACTTCCGCGAGGCGTTCGATACAGTTCCCCACAGTCGTTTAATGAACAAAGTAAGAGCATATGGACTATCAGACTAATTGTGTGATTGGATTGAAGAGTTTCTAGATAACAGAACGCAGCATGTCATTCTCAATGGAGAGAAGTCTTCCGAAGTAAGAGTGATTTCAGGTGTGCCGCAGGGGAGTGTCATAGGACCGTTGCTATTCACAATATACATGAATGACCTTGTGGATGACATCGGAAGTTCACTGAGGCTTTTTGCAGATGATGCTGTGGTGTATCGAGAGGTTGTAACAATGGAAAATTGTACTGAAATGCAGGAGGATCTGCAGCGAATTGACGCATGGTGCAGGGAATGGCAATTGAATCTCAATGTAGACAAGTGTAATGTGCTGCGAATACATAGAAAGATAGATCCCTTATCATTTTGCTACAAAATAGCAGGTCAGCAACTGGAAGCAGTTAATTCCATAAATTATCTGGGAGTTCGCATTAGGAGTGATTTAAAATGGAATGATCATATAAAGTTGATCTTCGGTAAAGCAGATGCCAGACTGAGATTCATTGGAAGAATCCTAAGGAAATGCAATCCGAAAACAAAGGAAGTAGGTTACAGTACGCTTGTTCGCCCACTGCTTGAATACTGCTCAGCAATGTGGGATCCGTACCAGATAGGGTTGATAGGAGAGATAGAGAAGATTCAACGGAGAGCAGCGCGCTTCGTTACAGGATCATTTAGTAATCGCGAAAGCGTTACGGAGATGATAGATAAACTCCAGTGGAAGACTCTGCAAGAGAGACGCTCAGTAGCTCGGTAAGGGCTTTTGTTGAAGTTTCGAGAACATACCTCCACCGAAGAGTCAAGCAGTATATTGCTCCCTCCTACGTATATCTCGCGAAGAGACCATGAGGATAAAATCAGAGAGATTAGAGCCCACACAGAAGCATACCGACGATCCTTCTTTCCACGAACAATACGAGACTGGAATAGAAGGGAGAACCGATAGAGGTACTCAAGGTACCCTCCGCCACACACCGTCAGGTGGCTTGCGGAGTATGGCTGTAGATGTAGATGTAGACCACGCAGATGGAAACGGTCGACAGGCAGCACGGCTATACCAAAACAAGTACACTCTGTTACAGACACCGCCCACATCACGCAACATTTCAAGCCATTTTTGGGCGTTTGTGTGATCGTGGGTCCTTTCAGGCAGACGAACGTGCAGGGAGGCGGCGGACTGTGCGTACAGCAGATTTGGAGGACCGGGTTCTACAGGATACTGTAGATACTGTAGAACCCGGTCCTCAGCCTGTATATCTGCGTCTAAGTCTGCAAGACTACTCTGCACTTCACACTTAAGTCGTGGCAGAGGGTTCATCAAACCATTTTCGCACTATTTCCCTACGGCTCCACTCTCAAACAGCGCGCGGTGAAAGCGAACGCTTAAATCTTTTCGTGCGAGCTCTGATGTTTTGCAAGCTTCCGGCTAGGGTGTCAAATATTTCGTTAACATTTTGTTTTTGTTAGCGGCCTCCTAACGAAAACTGAAGTAACCGTTTGTCAATGGCGTTGTTTATACGTTGTTGTAACCTCCTTCGAGTTCGAAGTACTCCCTCATTACTGTCGGCATTTGTTTATTCATCTAATACTTTACTGGTCGGGTCTCGGTTCTTAGTCGTAAGGCTTTACTATTCACTGTTTTGTCTCCAACTTACCCCAGTTTTAGTAGGTACTTACCCATAGTATACTTCCAACGTAGAAGGTATGTTGATTCATGTGCTTCTTTAAGCAATATGTTAGTGAGTATTGTCTGAGGATTTTGTGTTGTATTTTGTCCACTGGCCTTAAGGAGTTTCCTGTCACTAATCCATATCACATATCTATAATCTTTTAATGATCTGATGAGGGCGCGCGACATTGCCAGAGCTGCTCCACGGTCTACGCTCAAATCAACTACTGTTGTTGCTCATTGTATATTAAAATCTTTTCGCTTTATACCACTATATAACTTATCGGAATGTATTTCTACATATTTAGTTTCGTCCATCGGCAAGTTATAATTACCGTTCTGGATTCGTTGTATGTCTTGGTTTGTGTGCCGCATTTAAACATCATGACGGCTCTTTTCTCGGGCGATATATCTAGGCAGCAGTTGATCTACCATTTTCGCAGCCTCAGTATGGTTTCATTCAATATGCTTTACGTACTTTGTTCTTCAACAGCCACATCCTGTAGAACAGTAATTCCTCATTAAAAAATATCGATGTAGGTCCGCAGTGTACAACTTGAAAAGAACTAGTGACGGGACAGAGGGCTGTGGTAATCCGTTGTTAATTGTCCTTGGTCCTACAACCTTGCCAGTCTACTGTACCAACATACGCCTGCTCTTCAGGGGAGAGCGCAATGTTAATAACAGCATTCGCAATAACATAAAACGTCGTCTGCTTCGTGTTTCACAGCTAATTGCAGATCACAGGCGTAAATTTGGATATAAAATGTAATAGGAACGTTAATTTTGCGTAGGTGCAATAAGCAATGATAAGTTATACATACGGAATAGGTACTGCAGTAAATAACGAGATCGGTTTTACTTTAGCTTGGTGTCCGCAGTGCAAAGAATAGGTATTGATGTTACAGCCTGAGCATTAATAGGGAGGTCTTGAATTCCTCCATTGAATAGTGGTTTATTAATTAAATGTAAGCTCAGACCAACAACTGAAATGGTATGTTGCACAATTCAGTTTTATGGCACTACTAGGAGGGCAGCGTGGGGGGTAAAAATCGTAGAGGGAGACCAAGAGATGAATACACTAAGCAGATTCAGAAGGATGTAGGTTGCAGTAGGTACTGGGAGATGAAGAAGCTTGCACAGGATAGAGCAGCATGGAGAGCTGCATCAAACCAGTCTCAGGACTGAAGACCACAACAACAACAACAACCAATAAATCTGCATATCTTTCTCAGGATGATGCAGAAAGCGTCAACGACAAACTCTTGTTATGTAACATCAAAAAGTAGGTAGCTATGTTGCCGTTTAAGATAAGAAAACGATTTAGGTCTATCTGATGAATCTGAGGCATGCAATTTACGGAATGCCACACCCGTGAGCATGGCATACAGTAGTACTGTTGAGGTAGGGAGTTAGATTCCTCGGGGGCAGTGACGAGTTCCAGACGATTCGCAACGCCCGACTGCTTACATTGCAGGCGGGCCGAAGGGCGTTTGGCTCGGGTTGAGCTGAGGAAGGCTGCCAAACACTCAATAATACCGAAAGGCCTTCTTGGCAGGTGGGAGAGGTGAAGAACTAAGCGTCAGCGTACACCTATCTTGTACGTTTTCGTAGTAGTAGACTACGGAGGATGCACACTGGATTATAGTATTTTAATAAGTGCCAAAAGCGGAATACGAATATCACTGCCTCAGACGCGTTTTCTTCGCAAATGAATATAGCAGTATTTATAACTGAAAATCAATTCTCTGTAAACGACAGCTTCGTTCGCAGACGGTCTTAGCCAAAATTTTGTATTTGTGGGGATCCACAGCCTCCAGATGCTTAATAAACGTAAACATGGTCCGTAGTAAGCTATAATGCGAATTTTATTTAATCGTGTAATCAGCTAATTTCGACTAAGCATCATTGTCAAGCTCCTGTAAAACCAACATGGAAAAGCACTACCTTGTCTGCATACTCCGCCATATGTAAATAAAACTTTACACACTTCAGATTAGCATTACTGTACAAATTTCTTACATTTGTAACATCTGTACTACATGCTATTTTCAAATCACGCTTATTTACCAATAAATAGTAGCCATATTCCGTACGAAAGGATCATACAACAGTGACACCTTTTAAGATCGTATTCTGAATTTTGCTCTGTGTACAAAAGCGTGGTACCTGACAGCAGCTGGTATTTGTTGTCACAGATACATATTCATCCAAAGACTTGAAGACTCTCGATAGCACATATCATAGGCACGTTACATATATTGTCGGCGTGCCGGCCTTAGTTGATGTCATGTATAAAAACAGTCAGCGACCAAAGAATACATTAAGGGCATACAAATGGACATAAAATATTATATAAAGTACATGGCATATCACCGGACGAACTACATTATTTTTAACATCATATCAACAAAAATATATATGAGGTACGTATAACTCCACAAATAATTGAAATAGAATACACACCAACTCCTGGCGAACCAGGAGTGTGATATTGATATTTACACATTTTATATTTCGGTGCTATGCTTACTTTATGTGGCCACATAACGTTTCCTCTTTTGAGGCTTGCCGGCCGAAGTGGCCGTGCGGTTAAAGGCGCTGCAGTCTGGAACCGCAAGACCGCTACAGTCGCAGGTTCGAATCCTGCCTCGGGCATGGATGTTTGTGATGTCCTTAGGTTAGTTAGGTTTAACTAGTTCTAAGTTCTAGGGGACTAATGACCTCAGCAGTTGAGTCCCATAGTGCTCAGAGCCATTTGAACCATTTTGAGGCTTCCTTTCTCCTCTGTTTATAGTTATTTCCCACGTTATTTCTCTTTATATGTGCTTGATGTTCCCAATACTGGGCTATACTTTTTATAACGCAGGTGACATTTGGTTGTCACGCTTTCATTCTGCTGATTATCTTTCTGCACAAATAGTCACGTCAGGTTTCTGTGCGTCTGTGAATAACTTTCAGACACTGATGACTTACAATATGAGGTAGTCGTTATACCTTGCAAGCCAGAAATTGCTGGAGTATTCTATTTCAATTATTTATGGAGCTTTTTACGTACCTAATATATATTTTTGTTAATATGATAAAAATAATGCAGTTCGTCCTGTGATATGCCATGTTCTCTACGCAATATTTTATGCCCATTTGTATGACTTTAATGTATTCTTTGGTCGCTGACTGTTTTTATACATGACATTAACTAAGTCTGGCACGTCAGCAATACATGTACCGTGCCTATGATATGTGCTATCGAGAGTCTTCAAGTCTTTGGATGAATATGTATCTGTGACAACAAATACCAGCTGCTGTCAGTTACCACGTTGTTGTACACAGAGCAAAATTTGGAATACGATTTTAAAAGGTATCACTGTAGTGTGGATCCTCTCGTAAAATTACGGAATATGACTACTATTTATTGGTAAATAAGAGTGATTTGAAAATGGCATGTAATACAGATGCTACAAATGTAAGTGAGAAATGTGTACAGTAATGTTTTATCTTAATCTGAAGTGTGTAAAGTTTTATTTACATATGGCGATGTGTGCAGACAAGGTAGTGCTTTTCCATGTTGGTTTTACAGGAGCTTGACACTGACGCTTAGTCGAAATTAGCTAATCGCACGATTAAATAAACTTCGCATTACAGCCTATTACGGGCCATGTTTATGTTTATTAAGGTATTAGGCAAGAAAGCGTAATGAAGACGATATGAATATATTGCCAACAGCAGGAAATGAAACAAGATGAAAACTAAACGCAAAATATCTCCTCACAGGACAACCGAAGGTAAAAGTTTCATATGCTCGTTGACAGCACAGTCGTTACAACCAGAACATTTGCTTAGTTGGAGAAGGACGGGTGAATCAGATGGTGGTAGCTTGTTTTTCAGTGACCATTTCAGCAATCATCTAAAGCGATTTACAAAACCGTATGAAGCGTAAATCAGACTATATGGGTTATCATCTGAACTTGTTTCCTGCTGAATACATGTACCCTGTCTTAATCATTACGTTCCACAGATAAAAAATGATGCTCTATCACAGTGCGCCGGGAATCAAATGAACCATAACCTCTCTGAAGGAGGGTTCATGAATACGATAAACGGAGCCAAATACACGTTCTCCCTTGTTTCTAGTATGAGGCAGTTTAAATTTTCCCTTGTTTCTAGTATGATGCAGTTTATTGTCTGTTGCGAGCCACGTCTTACCAAGTGCATTGTGGCAAAAATACAAACACAAGGTAATTACGTATTGGCGAATAACTATCATCAACTGTAACTACGAGTATGAATATTTTATCTCACAGCAGCGCGTTCACTATCATCTGTGTTCGAAACAGGTTGAAACTGAGGATCGAAGAAGCACATAATTTTTTCTCTTAATGTTTTTGCCTCAGGGCACACAAGTGGTAATTATTACAGGTTTCGACTAATCACCCTCATTAACTTAATATGCACTGCGAAAGTATGGTATATAAAGAACGCAAACCAATGTTGGACAGAGCTATCACGTGCTGATGGATTCTTATTTGGGGACGTGCATTCTTATAAGATAAATATAAAATCAACTAACTGCAATTTAGAAGTTGTCTTTCTTTCATTTAAATACTCTGATGATGACCTGGTAATTAACCAACGCTGGTAATGATACCATTAGTGTGACCTGGAACTGAAATATGCAGGATGTCCTATTTATCTTGCTCACCCAAAATAACTTTTCTGATGCGTTAAATAAAAAATTGTTTCAACCAATGTTTTTTTAACATCACTAGGTAGTTCTTGCTGAGGGTATACGTTCTGTACGTCCTTACAGCTGTAGGATAGGAGACACGGAGTAGAGGTTAAATTTTTTAAATGTAACCATGTATATTTTATTCAAGAATACACTCACCCATCCTCTCCAGGAGCTACTCAAAAAATGTACCACACTGCACCATCTTATCCACGAAACTAGTAGCAATGGAAATGATGAATAATACATAACTTCTCTAATTTTAAATATCACTTCAGTGGATATCATTTACTGAATCATTTAAGCTCTTCAAGGCGGGTTTGAACGTTATCAGTAAACTCTGATTGCAACAGTACTACACTGTGTAGTAACTGGATCTTGTTACTGTACAGTCCTGTATCACAGTACTTATGACAATGCAGAAGTAACATGGCCCTTTGTAGTAACTTTTACTGTGATACTACCAGTACATGAAAAACATCCTGTTACTACTTCCTCTGTGATGGCTCTACAGCATCCTTGACTGCTCCCCATAGAAAAAAATCCAGCGGTGTAAGGTTCAGAGATCGGGCAGGACAACTAACCGGCCCATCATGTTCAATCCACCTACCAGGCTATTTACGGTCCAGAATTCGTCGTGCTCGTAAGGCGAGTGCATCCATCATGCTCATACCACATGACCATCCTCTGATTCTGAGGTACGTCGTCCAAGAGAACAGGAAGAGTGTGTCTTAAAAATTTGGCATATTGTCCGCCATTTTGATTGCCATTTACAAAACAAGGTGCGATAATGATATCTCCAATAATTCCTTACCAAACGTTAACGTTCCATGGACGTTGATGCTTTATATGTCGGAGCCATCTTGGATTGTTGACGTAACAATAGTGCATATTTCATGTACTGACATTTCCTTCGTTGGAGAATGACGTCTTGTCTGTAAAAAGAATATCTGAGAAGAAATTAGGATTGGTCAGAAGTTGTTGCTGAACCCACTGACAAAATTGAACCCTATTGCTGAAGTCATTTCCATTAAGTTCTTGGTGTAAATGATCATGGTAAAGATGGAATTTATGACATTGCAGAATGCCATGTGCATTTGTTTTCGAGGCACCTGCTTCACGCGGAATTCGTCGTGTGCTGACTTGAGGATTCTCGGCTACGGCAGCGAGCGCAGCGTCCTCAGCAGCTTCGTCTGTTCGTGTTATAGACTGGTTTTAAGGTCTTGCATTTAAACTCCCCGTTTCACGTAGACTAGAAATGAGACGACCAAATACCCAGCGAGGAGGCGATGGCTTGTCGGGGAATCGTCTGCTGTGCAGTCGTTGTGCCTGACCAGAATTTCGCCCGCTTACGGGAAATTACAGTGTAGGTATGTACAGCAGAGTGCAAGATAGACATGATAATATAATAGTCATAATGTTCTCTGTTGTTGTTGTTGTGGTCTTCAGTCCTGAGACTGGTTTGATGCAGCTCTCCATGCTACTCTATCCTGTGCAAGCTTCTTCATCTCCCAGTACCTACTGCAACCTACATCCTTCTGAATCTGCTTAGTGTATTGATCTCTTGGTCTCCCTCTACGATTTTTACCCTCCACGCTGCCCTCCAATGCTAAATTTGTGATCCCTTGATGCCTCAAAACATGTCCTACCAACCGATCCCTTCTTCTAGTCAAGTTGTGCCACAAACTTCTCTTCTCCCCAATCCTATTCAATACCTCATCATTAGTTACGTGATCTACTCACCTTATCTTCAGCATTCTTCTCTAGCACCACACTTCGAAAGCTTCTATTCTCTTCTTGTCCAAACTGGTTATCGTCCATGTTTCACTTCCATACATGGCTACACTCCATACAAATACTTTCAGAAACGATTTCCTTGCCATTGCTAGTCTACATTTTATATCCTCTCTACTTCGACCATCATCAGTTATTTTACTCCCTAAATAGCAAAACTCCTTTACTTCTTTAAGTGTCTCATTTCCTAATCTAATCCCCTCAGCATCACCCGATTTAATTTGACTGCATTCCATTATCCTCGTTTTGCTTTTGTTGATGTTCATCTTATATCCTCCTTTCAAGACACTGTCCATTCCGTTCAACTGCTCTTCCAAGTCCTTTGCTGTCTCTGACAGAATTACAATGTCATCGGCGAACCTCAAAGTTTTTACTTCTTCTCCATGAATTTTAATACCTACTCCGAATTTTTCTTTTGTTTCCTTTACTGCTTGCTCAATATACAGATTGAATAACATCGGGGAGAGGCTACAACCCTGACTCACTCCTTTCCCAACCATTGCTTCCCTTTCATGCCCCTCGACTCTTATAACTGCCATCTGGTTTCTGTACAAATTGTAAATAGCCTTTCGCTCCCTGTATTTTACCCCTGCCACCTTCAGAACTTGAAAGAGAGTATTCCAGTTAACGTTGTCAAAAGCTTTCTCTAAGTCTACAAATGCTAGAAACGTAGGTTTGCCTTTTCTTAATCTTTCTTCTAAGATAAGTCGTAAGGTTAGTATTGCCTCACGTGTTCCAACATTTCTACGGAATCCAAACTGATCCTCCCCGAGGCCCGCTTCTACCAGTTTTTCCATTCGTCTGTAAAGAATTCGCGTTAGTATTTTGCAGCTGTGACTTATTAAACTGATAGTTCGGTAATTTTCACATCTGTCAACACCTGCTTTCTTTGGGATTGGAATTATTATATTCTTCTTGAAGTCTGTGGGTATTTCGCCTGTCTCATAAATCTTGCTCACCAGATGGTAGAGTTTTGTCATGACTGGCTCTCCCAAGGCTGTCAGTAGTTCCAATGGAATGTTGTCTACTTCGGGGGCCTTGTTTCGACTCAGGTCTTTCAGTGCTCTGTCAAACTCTTCACGCAGTATCTTATCTCCCATTTCATCTTCATCTACATCCTCTTCCATTTCCATAAGATTGTCCTCAAGTACATCGCCCTTGTATAAACCCTCTATATACTCCTTCCACCTTTCTGCCTTCCCTTCTTTGCTTAGAACTGGGTTGCCATCTGAGCTCTTGATATTCATACAAGTGGTTCTCTTCTCTCCAAAGGTCTCTCTAATTTTCCTGTAGGCAGTATCTATCTTACCCCTAGTGAGACAAGCCTCTACATCCTTACATTTGTACTCTAGCCATCCCTGCTTAGCCATTTTGCACTTCCTGTCAATCTCATTTTTGAGACGTTTGTATTCCTTTTTGCTTGCTTCATTTACTGCATTTTTATATTTTCTCCTTTCATCAATTAAATTCAATATTTCTTCTGATACCCAAGGATTTCTATTAGCCCTCGTCTTTTTACCTACTTGATCCTCTGCTGCCTTCACTACTTCATCCCTCAGAGCTACCCATTCTTCTTCTACTGTACTTCTTTCCCCCATTCCTGTCAATTGTTCCCTTATGCTCTCCCTGAAAGTCTCTACAACCTCTGGTTCTTTCAGTTTATCCAGGTCTCATCTCCTTAAATTCCCGCCTTTTTGCAGTATCTTCAGTTTCAATCTGCAGTTCATAACCAATAGATTGTGGTCAGAGTCCACATCTGCCCCTGGAAATGTCTTACAATTTAAAACCTGGTTCCTAAATCTCTGCCTTACCATTATATAATCTATCTGATACCTTCTAGTATCTCCAGGATTCTTCCATGTATATGACCTTCTTTCATGATTCTTGAACCAAGTGTTAGCTATGATTAAGTTATGCTCTGTGCAAAACTCTACCAGGCGGCTTCCTCTTTCATTTCTTAGCCCTAATCCATATTCACCTACTACATTTCCTTCTCTCCCTTTTCCTACTCTCGAATTCCAGTCACCCATGAGTATTAAATTTTCGTCTCCCTTCACTACCTGAATAATTTCTTTTATCTCGTCATACATTTCATCAATTTCTTCATCATCTGCAGAGCTAGTTGGCATATAAACTTGTACTACTGTAGTAGGCATGGGCTTTGTGTCTATCTTGGCGACAATAATGCGTTCACTATGCTGTTTGTAGTAGCTAACCCGCACTCCTATTTTTTTTATTCATTATTAAACCTACTCCTGCATTACCCCTATTTGATTTTGTATTTATAACCCTCTAATCACCTGACCAAAAGTCTTGTTCCTCCTGCCACCGAACTTCACTAATTCCCACTATATCTAACTTTAACCTATCCATTTCCCTTTTTAAATTTTCTAACCTACCTGCCCGATTAAGGGATCTGACATTCCACGCTCCGATCCGTAGAATGCCAGTTTTCTTTCTCTAACAGTACTGAACAAAGAAACGCAAGAATGCTGTCATCAGGCAGCATTTCTACCTTATTGTCATGTGTGTACATCATACACCTTTACACAACAAAATTGTATTCACACTGTGTAAACCTCCATCCAGTTACTAAGTTACTTTGATGCACGACTACACTGGTATGCAGTGTCCTGTAGGCTAAAGCAACAACAAATGAGGTACGCAGCGGGGGAGAGGACTACTTGCGTTTACGTGAGTCGGAAATCATAACCACACCTCTCCTACAGCACTACATTGTGTACGTAATGTGTACAATCAAGGCAGTAAATAGTTCGTTTTTTTCACAATCTGTGTACTCTTTGCCGTTTGTACTGCAACGTAACCCTCCTACCAATGGTACTGATCAAATTCGACCGGGTAGGATGTTTACAGTCGCTTATCGTGTCCTACTGCTTCTGAAAGTTACCCTCTGTGGTACTGGTTTAACAAATTCGTGTGCTCCACGAAATTACAACCTACCGGTAAAAATTTGAAGGTAACGGATAACGCAATCTTCATAACCACTGCAAAAGGCACCTATGTAGTGCTTATTAGGGAGCATAGAGCTTTTATTTATTTTATTTGTTGACCTAGCATGTGGCTGAGGTAGGAACTCTAGGGAGGTTTGGATACTTTAGGTTTCATCTATTCTTTGAGTTGTTAATGATAAAGGGAGTAAATAATCAGTAGAGGATTTAGATTGATATTTATTGACCACCTACTGCATTTGAACAATTAACCGTGTATCTATTGGAATAGATACTGCCAATTCTTATGCAACAGCTGGGGCTCTCATATTACATGTCATGACAAATGCCCTCTCTAGTCAACAGGATTTACTTTCACCTCGTAATTATGGAAAGGGAGAGGGGAGCGCAGACCTGGCTTTAGTGGAATTTTATGCAGGCACACAATTATACTTAAACCCATGCCTTCTATTGATATTACATTTAATTACTACAGGTCACGCAGAACAAGTTCAGCAAATGACACTACAAGTGAACGTAGTCAGGGCAGAAGAGCATCTGCCTAAATATTTCAATTTTCATTAAAACGTGCGCCGAAGAGACGTAGTAAGTGGTCTACTTGACGATGACTGACAATTTTGCTTTAATACTGCGTTCCGACGTTGCTGAGCTGGGGGGGGGGGGGGGCAGGAACATTTACTATCATATGGTGGGAAAATATTTTGCAAGTCTCTATCCCATCAATTGGCATTAAAATCTGAACTTTTCCTAGATACAAGAGTTAAACCCGTATGTTATGTAACACACTTCATTATAAGCAAATCAAATAGTTATGGGGGCTTAAGAAACATTTACTAATTATCCCCTTGGTGCTAGTTCATACACGTGGCCACGTTGCGGTAGCCAACAGAAATACAAAAATGCTGACACACAAGATTATTTCTTCCCTATCTTACACTCACGCACTACCATATAGATATTCACTCGTACCTTGTACCTATTGATGTGACCCACCTTTCTATTAACGACCGCTGACAGTTTCACGCTATAGTGAATATGAGCACATTTCATGATTCAAAGTTCTCATTCTCCGCACAAATTTATTGTTTCCGAATTCTGCTACACGAAACTGTAGTGAAGCTACTGTACATTTTTGGAATGAAACTGCACTTTATTAATGTGACGGTCGCTCCAACCGATCACGTGGCGGGAAACCAAGCACACAAAGAAAACATATCAGAAATCGAAAAATCCCCAAAATATCACAGTGAAAGAAACACCACATTAAAATACATTAAATGAGTTAACTTCTGTTACGCACAGAGCAATAATACGACTGTGAGCTTAAGACCCATGGTGCATGCCTGACCAAGGCACAAACGCAAAGTTCTTACTGAAATTTAATCAAATTACGAAAACAAACTCCCTTATGGGGGTTTCGTGGTCATATCACACATGATTTCAACAATATGGACTTTAGTAACGGAAAGATTTGAAACATTCTAATACCTTTGATAATATTACCATAAAATCGAGAGCTAAGTCTTCAACGTCTGCACAGCGCCGCTGCCCACGAACCAGTGACCTCCAGGCCACATCGCCTAACCGTTGTCCGTTCAAAAGTGGTGGTGGAAGGGGTGGTTCGCCAACCTGACAGAGCCAATACTCGTGCCTTCGCGACCTCTCTCACCTGACTTGCACACCTTCTTTGCCAAACTTGTTCGCGTTGAGGGGTTGGTACCTACCACAGAACCACTCTACTCATACAATGCTACAACCTCTGACTAAAGCTTTATGCTACTTCACATAATTTCTCATTCATACCGCCCCGGTCACACAAGGGAAAGTATGCAGGGAAACGTGGTACACACGAAATAACATCAATAAATAAACAAACGCCGTTTGGTTCATTCGCTCCTGCCTGTTACCAACTGATTCAGTTCTGCAGAGTAAAAAAAAAAAATTCTCTTCATTAATTCTCTTGTACCGGAAATTTATTGAGAAAATATGGAACGGTACAAGTTCAGTTTCAGTACATCTACGTTTTATGGACAAAAATGTTACATTGTAATACATTTCTCAGTAGCTCTTGGAGAGGGTAAATGTATTCTTGAATAAAATGTACATGGCTACATTTAAAAAACTTGTATTTCCTACACCTGTGGGGACATATAAAACGTATAGCCTTACCAAGAACTGAGCAATGATATTAAAAAGCATTGGTTGAAATATTTTTTCATTTAAGACATCAGAAAAAAAGCTACTTGGGTGAGCAAGATAAATGGGACACATTGTATAATAAATAATATTTCCATGGCGGTCACTGGGTAGACAGGTGAATCTTGACTGATGACTTTCAGCAAACGTATGAGAGACATACTGGTTTATTGGAGCTTGAAGACTTTAGCTGAGTTGTCGGTCATTGCAAGATACCTAAGAGTGGGCATTTGGGGGGGGGGGGGGGGGTAGGTGGGGAGGGGGGGGGGTGAGTGGGAGATACTGTGGTTCTGACTCGATAAACTTTTAAAATCTGTCGACAAGAGTCCACAAGTGCATTTTTTTTTTTTTTTTACTTTCATTACCTCTTGGACAGAATTTAGTTAATGTAATGCTTGACAGCAATTTCCTTATAGGGAAACAAGAGTATTGTAAAGTAGGTACAAGGATGAAGAGGGAACAATAAGAATGGAAGACCAACAGACAACTGGTGAGATAAAGGAGATTGAAAGGCAGGGATTCAGTCGTTCTCCCCTATTGCTCAACGTCTAAGAAGCAATGAAGAAAGTGCGATTAAAGGTCTGGAGGAAAGAATATCGAAGATAAGATTCGCAGATGACTTTTATATCTTTTGTGAGAGTGATTAAAAATTACAGGACCTGTTAAACGGGACGAACAACCTGATGAGCGCAGGTTATGGACCGAGGGTGAACCAAAGAGAGTCGAATGTAACAATGTCTATCAGAAATGATACTGGAAATATGAACTGGGGACCACGTAGTAGACAAAATGAAGGAATTCTGCTGCGTTGGAAGCAAAATAACGTAAGGAGATATGATTTAGACTAGCAATAGCAGACATGGCATTCCTTACTGAAGTTAAGTCTGTTAGTATCAGACATAGGTCTCAACTTGTTTTAGGAAGAAACTTCAGAGAATGTACATCTGGAGCACGTCATTGTATGGTATGAATCGTGAACCATGGAACTATCGAAAGAGAAGAGATTCGAAGCGTTCCGGATGTGGTATTGCAGGAGGAGATGTTGAAAAGTCGGTTGATCCGCAGAAATGACGAGGAAAGATTATCTGTAAAAGAGTGACAAGCAGGGGCATGATGACACCACATGTGTTACGGTATCAGTGAATAGCTTCCATGATACTAGAGGGAGCTGTAGAGGGTAAAACCTGAAGAGAGAGACAGAGACTGAAACATATTCTACAAATATCGAGGACGGTAGATGGAAGTGCTAGTCTGGAATGAAGACCGTGGCAGAAGAGAGGAAGTGGTAGCCTCAAAAAGCCAGTCGGAAAACTGATTACAAAAGAGAAAAGAAAAAAAGACTTAGAAAACTTTCTTAATAGTGATAGTCGTGGGTAAAAATTTCTTTTGCTTATGATATCAGTGTTATAGTCACTTAGGAAACAAGAGAACTCCTTTCAGAGAAAGCAAGTGAAAATTGTCAAGGAAATTTAAATTGGTCATTATGCAATACATGATACTGAACATAAAGAAAACAAATGCCATAAATTTCGCTTTGAATTGGGAAAAAGACATATTTACCAAAAAAGATTCATATTAAACTAAAAACAGCATTATCTACGAAGAAAGAAAACTGCAGAATTCAAGTATATTGCCCAAATAGATTAAAGAGATTGAAACGAACTTATTTAAAAAGGCATTTAAAACGCATAAGTTAAGCGATACATTCTGTACAGTGAAGGATTATTTGAATAATATACAGGAGTGGTTCTGTGAAGAAGATAACACAAGTACGTAAGTAAGTAAGTAATAATAATAATAATAATAATAATAATAATAATAGTTCACATAACATTTTCACAGTATGTTTCTCCACTCTTTATTATTTCTATCCTTTTTTTCCTTCGTGGAGAAACTTTCTCCCAAAGCTATGCAATGTATAACACTAACACCAAATCCACCATATAAGTTTATTCGTTCAAAGAAGGAGACAGCAACTAGTCACTCAATAATGGCTGGTTGCTCTCTCCTCCTTTGAAAGAAGCGACCTATATTTTGTACACAACCACGGTCTGTACATGTCAGTTTTCGACAAAATAACCTTATCTTCTTTTTGAGGTCAACATCTCACTCTTTATAGAGGGACGCTGGCTCATTTTTCAGGCTAGCACATGGGAAGTTGTAGTACACAAACTGGAAACCAAATATTGTCAGCTGATAGCTTGTGTAGTGTTAGGTTATCAAACAATGTGTGTATAGTGTGTGCGGTTATGTGCAGTAACTGGGAGCGAGAACTGAGTGAACAGTGGAACACTAGTCTTTTAGATTATTAAATAAGTTCTTCGCAAAACAGTGATATACAGTAGGGAAATCCGAATCACGCAGCAATGTTTTAAACAGACTGGCGTTATATACTGGAGAATGAAGGTTCCAGTCTTCATTCAGTCATCCTGATTTAGGTGTACTGTGGTTTCCCTAAACCACTTCAGGCAAGTGCCTGGGCGACAACAGATGTCTCAGCCTGGTCATATTAGATCCGTAGCATGGAAACATCAGTATATATGAATGATGTTACTTTTGATGTTCTTAAACTGACATGGCATGCCCAGCGTCCATGAAAAAGTGATCCAAAGATGAATAAAACTCTACTAATGCTGCTGCTGCTTTTACTACTAAACTGATGTGATGTGGGATCGAAATGCAGTAGTAGAAATCAGTATTAAGGCATAGGTATTTGTAGGAAAATTAACATTGTCGCGTGGAATAGCTGTGCACAGTGTATATGCAATACCATGAGACCCAGTATACTGACAAATGCAGTCAGAACCGTATCTGATTTCGGTAGTACAACATATAACAAGACATCTACGACTCAGGTGGTAGATGGTGAAACTCGGCATAAAGCCAGTCGGCTGTGTGTGTTGTTAACATGTGCGTATGTGGCTTTACTGGAGATCGGAAACAGACGCTTTTAGTGACAGTGCGTGTTGCGACAAAGCCACACGGAAAACAGTTATCACGCGACGAAAAAGCAAAAATCGGTGCGTGCAAGGAAATAAGACTCTCTAGTCTTCCAGTCGCAAAGACATTGAACCGTTAAAGTATACTGACTGATAATTTCGTTAGATTGAGCGCACTATATAGGCAGAAAGGAAAATATGGGCTAAGCAGAAAATTATTTGAGAAATCGAAGCGGTTCGTTTTGCGCAAAGCAAGAGCCACAAAATGTTATTATTCTCAGTTTGTTGCTGATTCACGGCTGTCAGCAACTGCCAGACGTGTACGACAAATTTTGTCAAATGACAAACATCTTGCATTCAAGAAACGACTCCAGAAACCTGCCTTAAAACTCAGAGATAAAAAGGCTAGATTGGAGTTTGCTGAAAAACGTATGTCATGATCTTCAGAATAGGATAAAGTGATCTTCAGTGATGAGAAGAGGTTTAGTGTAGATGGGCCGGATGGTTTTCAGTGCTACTGGTATGATCTGTGAACAGAGCAGCAGGTAAGGATGAGGAGAAATTTTGAAGGTGGAAGTGTTAAGATTTGGGCAGTCTTGTATGCTAAAGGTAAATCATACTTTGCGCGGTTGAACACTAGAATGAACTCTTAACATATACACAGGGATGCTAGAGACAGAACTGATTAGAATGTATGAGGGCGTAGGGAACGAAAGGCTAATACTTCAACAAGACAATGTATGTGTGCATGTTTCTACTACAACCAAAAAGTAGTTTGAAGATAAGGATACCGATGTCTTGCCCTGGCGTGCACGTATCCCAGATATGAACCCCGTGGAAAACACTTGGGGAATACTTGCAAGACGATGTTATCGCAATGGAAGGCAATCTGAGGCAGTATGTGAGCTGAAAATTGCGATAGGAGAAGAGCGAACGACAATTTCACTGCAAGGACGAGAAACGTTAACAAAATCAATGCTAAAGAGAGTTTTTGGAGAAATTATGAAGAACAGCGACTGGACAAAATACTAACAATGCAATAACACAACAGGACAGTGAGTGCATTTATTCCATCCAGGAAATGCAAACTCCTTACTTTGTTACTCGCATTATGAAAGATACTTTATGTGTAACACGTATCTACCACTTTCGTAATAAATTTGATACTGTGTGATACAGACATTGTACTATTACTTTCGTAGGAACCCTGTCTTTAAACTGATTTCCACTACTGTACTGTACATAACATATGGCTTAGATTGCGCTGACCTTACCACAAAGAAAGAATGTCTCCAGAGGTTGCTGATCAGTAATACCGAATCTGGAGAGCGTACTTGTGTTTAACGCGGTGTCTCTGTTATTTTGAACGCTGCCTGAGTGCCACATAACGCATACGCCTTCCCAGGAGAGAGGCCTTCGGCGCGTCATGAATTGCGGCGCCACTGGGTTAGCTGCAGGCTGGGATTCCGGCGGCAGGGCGTGTCTGGTGACGTCCGAGCGCCACAAGGCAGGCCATTCATCCATCCTGCGCCCCCCGCTCCGCAGGCCGCTGAGCCGAGCGCGGGCTGCCGTGACTCACGCGCTGCAGTTACTCCTCCACGAGGCCAGCGATGAAAAACTCTTTTAATGAGACTGGCTTATGCTTCTGGTTTCAGTCGGCTGAATGCCAGTACCATAACAAAAGCACCGCATAACCCCACTCCCCTATCCTTTTTCTTTGCAATTCATATCGAACAGTTTTGAAACAATGCATTTTTAGCGATTTCAACGAAGTACATTTCATACACTGTTTCAGTAAACAGCAACATGGAGTTAAGATTTCAGTGGCAGTTATAGCACTGGTTGGTGTACATCGTAACTACACTACTATTTCACGGACGAATAGATACACTGGGGTGACAAATGTCTTAGGGTAGCTCCTAATGCCGTGTCGGACCTCCTTTCGCCCGGCGTAGCGCAGCAGCTGGACGTGGCGTGGACTCGACAAGTCGTCGGAAGTCCGCTGCAGAAATATTGAGTCGTGCTGCCTACATAGCCGTCCATGATTCAGAAACTATTACCGGTGCAGGATTTTGTGATCGAACTTACCTCCATTATGTCCCTTAAATGTTCGATGGGATTCATGTCTGAATGGCCAAATCATTCGCTCGAGTTGTCCAGAATGTTCTTCAAAAAATCGCGACCCGTTGTGGCCTTGTGACATGGTGCATTGTCGTCTAGAAAATTTTTTATCGTTATTTGTGAACATGAAATCCGTGAACTGTTGCAAACTCCAACTAGCCGAACATAACCATTTGCAGCCAGAGATAGTACGTTCAGTTGGATCAAAGGGCCCAGTCCATTTCATGTAAACACAGCCCACACCATTATGGAGCCACCACAAACTTGTACAGTGCCTTGTTGACAACTTGGGTCCGTGGCTTCGTGGGGTTTGCGCCACACTTGAACACTACCATCAGCTCTTACCAACTGAAATCGGGACTCAACTGACTAGGCCAAGGTTTTCCAATTAACCGATATGGTCACGAGCCCAGAAGACGTGCTGCAGGCGATATCGTGTTGTTAGCAAATGTCTCCCGTCATAGCCCATTAACGCCAAATTTCGCCGTACCTTCCTAACGGATACGTTTGTTGTAAGTTCCATATTGATTTCTGTGGTTATTTCGACGCAGTGTTGCTTGTCTGTTAGCGCTGACAGCTCTATGCAAACATCGCTGCTCTCGGTCATTAAGCAAAGGCCGTCGTCTACTGTGTTGTCCGTGGTGAGAGGTAATGCCTGAAATCTGATATTCTCGGCACATTCTTGATGCTGTGGATCTCGGAATATTGGATTCCCTAACGATTTCCGAAATGTAACGTCCCATTCGTCCAGCTTCAACTACCATTCCACGTTCAAAGTCTGTTAATTCCCTTTGTGCGGAAACCTTCTTACATGACACACCTGCGTACAAATGACAGGTCCGCTAATGCACTGCACTTTTACACCTCGTCTACGTCATACTACGCCATCTGTATATGTGCATAACGTTATCCCATGGCTTTTGTCACCTCAGTGTAAAGTACCGTTACATATTAACTACTCGGTGGAAATGAAGTGCGGAACGATGCGGCCAGAGGTCTTCCAGTCATGGGCAGAAAGTCGGGCGTTATATGGCGTGCGGTCAGCGTGACTATAGCGCCAAATAGGTCTGTGCCCGAAACATGAGGCAAGTTGAAGGAACGGTAAACGGAGACAAAATCTGGATGACTTCACACGGGAAACTGGAAGAAGGACGAAGTGTTAACGAGCGTACCTCACGGGTTTGGTACTGCTCCCAGCAATTTTTCACGTGAGTGGAGAGCGTCCCGAGGCACTGCTGCCAGGACGGCAGGAGGTGGTCGACAACGGTCAACTACGGCAGCAGATGAACGCTACGTTGTGCAACGGGCAAGAAGGGACCCACGACAAACTGCGGATGTATTTGTTTCCACATTTAACAGAACTGCAAAGCGCGCGGTATCGAGCTCCACAGTGGCACGGCGACTGCGTAGGGGTGGTCTCTCGACCAGTACCTTGTGTTGCATTGACACATGCACATCGGCGGTACAGTCTGCAACGGTGCCAAGAGCATAGGGACTGGGCCCACGAAGAGTGAGGTCGTTTGATCTTTCAAGATGAGAGCAGATTCAGTCCGATTAGTGAGTCTGAACGTACCCCGTCATGCGGCGACAGGGGGGGGGGGGGGGGGGGCGGCGGGGGGGGGGGGAACACGTAATGCACCAAGAAGCACTGTCGGGCATTTTGGCGGTCCACGTGACATGGTGTGGCGTGGCGAGGCACCGTGTTGTATGAACATACTGATCTCCAGCTCTTTGAACTCGGTGCACTTGCCGGTCAACATTACTGTGGCACTCTACTCCTTCTACATGTGCGTCTTTTTAGGGGTGCATTCGGCCTTGACTTCATTTTTAGCTGGAGCAGCTCTTGGTATGAGAGGATATTTGGCGAACAGACTGACCTGCTCGTTTCCCCGGCTTAAATACCGTCGATCACGTGTGGGATGCGTCTGGGACAGGGACTACAGCGTATCCAATCAGGAGTTGTCAACCGCCCTTTTGGAGGGATGGAGCACCTTACCAGAAGACCTTGTAGCCAGCACGGGAGCACGTTTCAGATCGTGCATTGCCGCCCATGGTGATCACATGCCCCGTAACGTACCAAGCCCCGCCTTTTTTTATGCCCAAGGGATCATCACAAAATCACTTCACTGTAATTATTGTCTTTCAATAAAAGTGTTATTTCTGTGCGTCTCATTGAGCATTTCTGTCAGTTACCTTCTGTTCTCTACTTTAGCATTTATTTCTATGTATGGACCCAATTCCATCGAGCTATGTTACTTGGGGGTAAAATACAGGGAGCGAAACGCTATTTACAATTTGTACAGAAACCAGATGTCAGTTATAAGAGTCGAGGGGCATGAAAGGGAAGCAGTGGTTGGGAAGGGAGTGAGACAGGGTTGTAGCCTCTTCCCCAAGGTTATTCAATCTGTATATTGAGCAAGCAGTGAAGGAAACAAAAGAAAAATTCGGAGTAGGAATTAAAAACCATGGAGAAGAAATAAAAACTTTGAGGTTCGCCGATGACATTGTAATTCTGTTAGAGACAGCAAAGGACTTGGAAGAGCAGTTGAACGGAATGGACAGTGTCTTGAAAGAAGGATATAAGATGAACATCAACAAAAGCAAAACGAGGATAATGGAATGTAGTCGAATTAAGTCGGGTGATGCTGAGGGAATTAGATTAGGAAATGAGACACTTAAAGTAGTAAAGGAGTTTTGCTATTTGGGGAGCAAAATAACTGATGATGGTCGAAGTAGAGAGGATATAAAATGTAGACTGGCAATGGCAAGGAAAGCGTTTCTGACGAAGAAAAATTTGTTAACATCAAGTGTAGATTTAAGTGTCAGGAAGACGTGTCTGAAAGTATTTGTATGGAGTGTAGCCACGTATGGAAGTGAAACGTGGACGATAAATAGTGTAGACAAGAAGAGAATAGAAGCTTTCGAAATGTGGTGCTACATAAGAATGCTGAAGATTAGATGGGTAGATCATGTAACTAATGAGGAGGTATTGAATAGAACTGGGGAGAAGAGGAGTTTGTGGCACAACTTGACAAGAAGAAGGGACCGGTTGGTAGGACATGTTCTGAGGCATCAAGGGATCACAAATTTAGCATTGGAGGGCAGCGTGGAGGGTAAAAATCGTAGAGGGAGCTCAAGAGATGAATACACTAAGCAGATTCAGAAGGATGTAGGTTGCAGTAGGTACTGGGAGATGAAGAATCTTGCACAGGATAGAGTAGCATGGAGAGCTGCATCAAATCAGTCTCTGGACTGAAGACCACAACCAACACCATGTTACTTGGTAGTTTCATTTTAGTAGCAATTTTTGGAGAATATTTAAATAACTAAGATAGAGTCGAATCACTTCGTGTGTCATTCGCTTCGCGCCGAATGACCGTCCAGCGAAGCGGACCGTGGTAATAAGTTCAGTCTTAGCAGAGGGGCGAAAGAGCTCATTCCTTAAAGAGGGTCCGCAGCTCGTGGTCGTGCGGTAGCGTTCTCGCTTCCCGCGCCCGGGTTCGTTTCCCGGCGGGGTCAGGGATTTTCTCTGCCTCGTGATGGCTGGGTGTTGTGTGATGTCCTTAAGTTAGTTAGGTTTAAGTAGTTCTACGTTCTAGGGGACTGATGACCATAGATGTTAAGTCCCATAGTGCTGAGAGCCATTTGAACCATTTTGAACCTTAGGGAGGGGCTGAAGAGTAAAGTGCTAGTTGGTCGCCAAATGCTACAGTCGGCAAAATCGCGATTCTTTGAGCAAGGCAGGGTGAAATTGAGCTTAGGAAGTATAATTTGATTTGTGAAACAATTACCACATTTTTAACACGTTTAACAATATTTAAGGATTACATTTGTGAAAAATATGGGTGATTATGGGGTGGGGGGGTTCAAAATAAAAGGTACGACACAACATTGTGGGTACAAGTGCAGTCTTTATTCAAAAGTAATCACCAGAGGCGTGAGCGCAACTACCCCACTGTCTCATGAGTGGAAGGATTCCCTGTTCCCAACGTTCTTGTTGCTGTGACAGGAGCCACTCCTCCACTGTATCTTTCAGTTCGTCGTCTGAAATGAAGCGGTTCCCTTTGAGATGTTTCTTTATTGGACTAAACACATGTAAGTCGCAAGGCGACGCGTCCAGTTTGTAGGAAAGCTATCCAAGCTTCTCTCACTTGAATTTGGCCATTACACTTTGTGTGACCTCGGTGACATCGTTGTCATGGAGCAGAATCACTTCATTGCTGAGCAGCTCCGACCATTTGCTCTTGACAGACTTGCGTAGGCTGCGGAGTGTCTCACAGTACGTCATTTTTAATGGTCTTTCCGTGCTCAAAGAATTCGAGTATCGGACCTCAGACGTCGAAAAAGACGGTAAGTATCATCTTGCCTGCCGAGGACACAGCTTTGAATTTTTTTAGGGGGAGGTTACGACACTATGTTCGCACCCCTAGATGTCTTATTTCGTTATCCTAAAGCGCCATATGGAGATTTCAACCACTTCTGTTGACACATTGTTTCGTATGTTTTCATTTGAATACTCCTTGTAGTTACTTCACGTGTGACTTTTGTAAGGGTACGTTTTACCACGCAACCCCTGCGATCAGTTTTTGGCTTTAGCTGACGCAATGCGCAGAATAAAAAGACGATGGAATCCAAATAAACTTCTGGAATCATGATTCCGGTGATAGTGAACCTTAACCGTTTCGTTAATAGTTAGTTACACTACAGGCTCACAGAAAGACCTACGGACTCACGATCTGCGTGCTACTTCTGTACTGGAACGGGAACTTCATTTGAAGACGCAAGGTTGGAACAAATTTTCAGAAACTCTGCGTCCTGCTCTCGCACAACTAGTCACCTTACACTTGCTGCTGCCCCAGTACAAATGGGGACAGTTACGCCCTGTCTGTAGTAATACAGAAAAATGAACCGCAAACACATTCGATTTGATGACTAACTTGCATCATGTTCAGTAGCTACGACGGTGCACATTAATTACACACCCGTTTAATAGCGAAGTAACGCCGTAACCTGACATTCGAAAAGTTATGTTCAGGTCTAACGTCAAATGAAACAACACTATGAATAAGATGACACGCGTTTAATAACGAAGGAACGTCGTAACCTGATATTCGAAAAATCCTGTTCAGGTCTAACTTAAATAAAAACATCACTATGAATAAGATGGAGGATTGAGTACCATCGAAGAAGGTTGTTTTTAAGTTCTTGGGTAGCAAAAAACGACCCAATTCATATTTGTGTTGTTGCCAACACGCTGTAAATGTTCAGGAAGTTAGGATGTCTGAATAATCTCAAGACTCATCTTGACTTTTTTTTATGAAATTTGGTTGGTGTCAGAAACAAGATGAGTGCTTTCAAGACATCAGAGTGCTGGAAAGACGGTATTTGGAACTCCAGTACGATGGGAGACTAACTGTTGGTCTCTTCAACGAGACATACAAGAGGTAGTTTGTTGGAGAAAAAGTTGTGTTAGCTATTTCAATGAGCAGGAGAAAAATAAATATAAGGCAACGGACACACAGTTCTAAGGTAATAAAAAGGCATTTCGTATTTAAAAATGATTTGATTTTTCATTTCACCTACATGTGTTGTGCTAATTTCTTGCTTATAAGGAAGCCATATTGTGTCAAAACTGTATGCTATACAAACAAACTGAGATCAGATCTGGATTCAGTGCTCAAATCATCACACGATCCAGACATGCTGGTAGGCAAACCTGACAACTCCAGTTTGAAAAATGAAAAAAACTGCAGGACAGTTGCTTAATCCACCATTTTTATTGGCTACACGATCAGTTTCGGAACAGTTAGAGTTCAATCATCTGGTGTAAAAAATAAAGTCACTTAATTATCTGGGTCAAAAAAGGGACCATCATTCCGTAAGAGCCGTTCCCTCATGCTACGGGACCGGGAACACAAACAGCTTGTTACATGTCTACATCTACATCGACATGGGTACTCTGCAAATCACATTTAACTGTCTGGCATAGGGTTCACCGAACGACCTTAACAATTCTCTATTATTCCAATCTCGTGTAGCGCGCGGAAACAACGAACACCTATATCTTTCCGTACGAGCTCTGATTTCACTTATTTTATCATGATGATCGTTTCTTCCTATGTAGGTCCGCGTAAACAAAATATTTTCGCATTCGGAGGAGATGGTTGGTGATTGGAATTTCGTGGGAAGATAGCTCGGCAACGAAAAAGCCTTTGTTTTAATGATGTCCATCCCAAATCCTATATCATTGCAGTGACGTGCTGCCCTTCTTTGAACTTTTTCGATGTTCTCCGTCAATCCTATCTGGTATGGATTCCACATCGCGCAGCAGCATTCTACAAGAGAACGGACAAGCGTAGTGTAGACAGTCTCCTTAGTAGATCTATTACATATTCTAAGTGTCGTACCAATACAACGCAGTCTTTGGTTAGCCTTCCTCACAACATTTTGTGTGTGTTCCTTCCAATTTAAGTTGTTCGTAATTGCAATTCCTAGGTATTTTGTCGAATTTGTGGCTTTTAGATTTGACTGATGTATCGTGTACCCGAAGTTTAGCGGATTCCTTGTAGCACTCAAGTGCATGACTTCACACTTTTCGTTATTCAGGGTCAATTGCTAATTTTTGCACCACACAGGTATCTTTTCTAAATCGTTTTGCAATTTGTTTTGATCTTCTGATGACTTTACTAGTCGATAAACGACTGCGTCGTCTGCAAACAGCGTAAGACGGCTGCTCAGATTGTCTTCCAAATCGTTTATATAGATAAGGAACGGCAAAGGGTCTACAACACTACCATGGGGAACGCCAGAAATCACTTCTGTTTTACTCGATGACTTTCCGTCAATTACTAAGAACTGTGACCTCCCTGACAGGAGATCAGGAATCCATTCACATAACTGAGACGATATTCTATAAGCACGCAATTTCACTACAAGCCGCTTGTGTGGTACAGTGTGAAAAGCCTTCCGGAAAACCAGAAATCGGAATCAATTTGAAATTCATTGTCAATAGCACTCAACACTTCGTGCGAGTAAAGAGATGGTTGTGTTTCACAAGAACTATGTTTTCTAAATCCTTGTTACCTGTGTGTCAATAGACGTTGTCTTTGAGGTAATTCGTAACATTCGAATATAATATATGTTCCAGAATCCTGCTGCATATCGATATTAATGATATGGGTCTACAATTTAGTGGATTACTCCTATTGCCTTTCTTGAATATTGATGTGACCTGCGCAACTTTCCACTCTTTGGGTACGGATCTTTCGCCGAGTGAGCGGTTGTGTATGGTTGTTAGGTATGTAGGCATTGCGTCAGCATACTCAGAAAGGAACCTAATTGGTGTACAGTCTGGACAAGAAGACTTGCCGCACGGGGTAGCCGCGCGGTCTAGGGGAACCTTGTCACGAATCGAGCAGCTCCCCCATCGGAGGTTCGAGTCCTCCGTCGGGCATGAGCGTTTATGTGGTCCTTAGTGTAAGTTAGTTTAAGTTGGATTAAGTAGTGTGTGTGAGCTTAGGGATCTATGACCTCAGCAGTTTGATCCCACAAAACTTACCAAAATTTCCAAAATTTTTCCAGAAGACTTGCTTTTATTAAGTGATTTAAGTTGCTTCACTACTACGAGGAAATCTACTTCTATGGTACTCATGTTGGCAGCTGTTCTCTATTCGAATTGTTAATTGAAGCTTGGAGGACCGAGAGGGTGGGGACGGGGGGGGGGAAGAGAAAAGAAACAAAGGAGTTACTGATATCAGTTGCATCGGGACATTACGCGGAAACACCAGCGACGAGTGAAAATGGATACGGACCGGAATTCGAACCCCGAACCTCCTGCTTACTAGGCAGGTGCGTTAACGACTGCGCCAACCGGGACACAGTGTTGTCGCAACTGCGCGGACTGTCTCGGCACGCCTCACGGCCGATCCGCACTCCCACCGAGCGCGTCTATCAGCAGTTGCTGTCCATTTCCTCCAGGCGGGCTACTCGGAGATTCCCGCGGGAGGTCGGACGCACTTCTGCATGAGCACTGAAGGAGGAGGATTCACTGCCCATCTAGGCGAATCAGTTATTTGAATGCTTGGTGTCTGTTCTTTCGGACATCTCGAAATTATGAACAGATTTCGAATACGTCCTCAGCAATATGACTGTGTAGTGTGTAAGAAAAACTACGAATGTTCAAGGAAGGACGAGGCGCACTTGTTACAAAAACTGGTGTTTGCGTGCTTCAGAGATACTCGATACAGTTTACAGGACGTGCATGATAGTGACCTACCACCCCCGACTCAGAAGATATAGTTCCTGAACAGTTCAAAGAAAACTTGAGTCTCATTTCAAGTAGGTACGCCGCTCATACAATTACAGTCGGTGGTGACTTCAATCTACCCTCGATATACGGGAAAAATTATACGTTTAAAGCCGGCGGCAGGCCTAAAACGTCATCCGAAATTGTACTGAATGCTTTCTCAGAAAATTATTTTGAACAATTAGCACATGAGCCCACTCGAAGCGTAAATGGTTGAGAAAGCATACTTGACCTCTTAGCAACAAATAATCCTGGACAAATAGGGAGTATCATGACGAATACAGGGATTAGCGACCACAAGACAGTTGCTTCTAGGCTGAATACCGTAACTCTTACAACCATCAAAAAGAAACGCAAAGTGCATCTGTTTAAAAAAGCTGATAAAAATGCTCTTAACGCCTTTTTAAGAGACAGACTCCACTCTTTCCGATCTGATCACGTAAGCGTAGAAAATATGTGGAATGATTTCAAAGATATAGGATCGACGGCAATTGAGAGATATATACCACATAAATTAATAAGTGATCCCCCATGGTACACAAAACGTGTCAGATCAATGTTGAGAAGCAGCGAAAAAAGCATGCCAAATTCAAAAGAACGCAAAATCCCCAAGACATGCAAAGTTTTGTAGAAGTTCGAAATATAGCGCGTACTTCGATGCGAGATGCTTGCAATAATTTCCACAACGACATTCTACCTCGAAATCTGGAAGAAAAGCCAAAGAGATTTTGGTCATACATAAAGCACACCAGTGCCAAGACGCAATCAATACTTTCACTGCGCTATAATAATGGCGAAGTCACTGATGACAGTGCCACTAAAGCATTACTTTCCGAAACTTCTTCACCAAAGAAGACGAAGTAAACATTCCTGAATTCCAATCAAGAATAACCGCCAAATGATAAACATACAAATAGATATCCCTGGTGTAGCAAAGCAGCTTAAATCACTTAATAAAGGCAAGGGCTCCGGTCCAGATTGTATAACAGTCACGTTCCTTTCAGAGTATGCTGATACAGTAGCTCGATATTTAGCAGTTATATACAACCGCTAGCTCACAGGAAGTTCCATTTCTAAAGACTGGAAAGTTGCTCAAGTCACACCAATACCCGGGCTCCCGGGTTCGATTCCCGGTGGGGTCAGGGATTTTCTCTGCCTCGTGATGGCTGGGTGTTGTGTGCTGTCCTTAGGTTAGTTAGGTTTAAGTAGTTCTAAGTTCTAGGGGACTGATGACCATAGATGTTAAGTCCCATAGTGCTCAGAGCCATTTTGAACCATTTGGCTGGAAAGTTAATTTATGGCGCTGCGAAAACCTGGAGGTTCTCTGCCCCCTAAGACTCTTTCTCGCGTGCGTGATCTAGGAGGGCAGTAGAAAATATGTACGTCACAGCAAGCAAGGTTGAGAAAATGGGCGAAATAGAACTACAACTATAGTATGAGCTCTGCTTTTGGCCAACAGGCGGTCAAAGTAACTTGCTTTTGCTTCATTCCTGGTGTGCGTATAAAAATCAGACTCCCTTAGAACAAACTATATCTTTTGAAAGGGTCTCAGATTGCAATTCATACCACATGGAGCCACTGGACAAAATTCAGCCTCTGGAAATTTGTCTTTTCCGTGCCTATAAAACATATTCTCATACTATCTGCAGCTGCGCCTCAAAGGATAGTCAGTTTTACGATAAACTCCACGACAGACTGTTTCGCATTCGGTTTCATGCCATCAGATTCCGTCAGTTCTCATCACCCCGTTACGCCGATATGATTCTGTATGCTTTCTCCAAGAGTTGATACACAGCTGAACGTCATGCACGGTTTGTAACTCCCAAGGAGTTCGCCTTCCATCTCGAAGGTGCGAATCTTTGTGATCACAGTGGCGCGCCATTTTTCACTCGGAGTCCATGGTGCAAGTTAATGGTTTGTTTTGAACATTTCTTAAATGTCGACGATGTCCATTTTGTAAAGTGTAATACGTACGTCCCACAGAAAGTTGATCTCTGCGCCTGCATGACATGTGTTTTCTGTCGCTCTCCTGATGTACATAGTGAGTCCTTAGCAGTTAATATTTTTCCTGTCATAATTGTCAAATTAGCCTTACTAAAGATTGAACTTGCGACCTCGCACTCAAGGGGTTCCTTGTGGGCGGAATGGAGTATTCTCAAGTCGGCATGTGAACCATGACAAAGGGCAGGCAACCCACTACAGTGCGTCACTGACCTGTGCTCAGGGTTGAGGCAGCGATCTCCGGTAGCCGTGAGCCGCCGCGGAGGACAAGGCGACAAGACGCATTCTGAGGGACAAAAGAATTAATTTATAATCATGTTTCATTGTGTCTGATGACGCCACACAGGTTCCTTGGCCTCCGTCCTAGCGAACCAGTGGAGGTTTTCATCCCGGGAGTGGACGACCCCTGCCTTTTGTTCAAAGCTTACGTTAACCTGCAGATTGAAGACGTAGATGTAAATGCATTCAAGCGCTGGAACTTCATTTAACTGCTTGCTAAAGTCCACTTAATCGATATTTTTCTCTATTGCATGACACGGTATATTTTATTTTTCTATATTAGTTGTTTCATCTGTTCCAGAAAATCAATAACGAGTGGTGGACCATCTAACTAGCATCATCTTTTTGCAGTGAGGAAGACTCAGTCTAAAAATTCGAAACATTGTGATCATTCTGCAGAATGGCAACGATTATCAGGTAACACTCATTTTTCATTGTACGTATCTATAGTATGGTGAATCGGTTTGCTTCTGTTATAGGAGAATACAGAATGCATACTTTCAAGCGCCAATTTATACATTTTCAGCGACGCCGTTGGAATCCATTTATCGTTATTAATGACTACTCGAAAATTTTGCATGTATCAGCAGTACGTGCAATACGTTGAACCCAGGGTGCATCGTGTTCGTTATCGCATGGCGAAGAGCAGGCTCAACTCGTTCGCACAGTTTCCCTTTGTATTTTCAGTGTCCGCCGAAAAAAAACCCACGTGGTTTTTTTTCTTTGCGGTTATAGACTAAACAGAACTTTGAACCGTACGTGCATTATTCACTCACTCACGACGTCAGAGTAGATGCTCAGTTGACTAACTTAGCTAACTCTGTCCAGTTTGTGATAAAGTATAGGCGACCTATGCTCTTAAAGCAGACGTAAAACATTTTCTGCTCGTATCGTTTCATAACTGACTTACGTGCTGCATTCGGAGCTTTAGCTTTGCGGTAAGGTCACATGGTCATTTGAAGTTTGCGAAGATCCACACTAACTCATCCTGTAGTTCAACATTTAATATTAATCACTGTAATATGATTATAAATGACTACTCAAAAGTGGCAACGCACCGTTCCCCCTAGCACTTGAGTATTCGATTTGAAACTAAGAAGTGATTTCTCAGCACTGAAACGACACTGGGAAACTCTAATACAGAAGTAGGGATAAATTATGTCATCAATCATTGGGGTTGTGAAACCTAGGAGCTTATTTTTTTAAAATCAGGAATGTGGCATTTGTTTCTCTAGACAAACATCCTGCCTGAAGCCACAATGCCACTACAGTGGAATAGGGCGAATGTCATGGCACCACGTGTGTGCAAATAGTTTAAATAATGTTCTGTGAGTTTTCATTATCTAATAGCTCGAATATTGCCTCTTTGAGGCGGATATAGGGAAGTAGCACTCGCGTAAAGATGATGCGTAAAACTAGGGCCACACCCTTTGTGCCCAAGTATCAGACCAACGTGCACCACTACGACGTGTATATTCCACCCATGTCTCTTAGGCTAGTAATCGCTTAGCTCACTACGCTACATTTTTTTCCCAAGTGGAATAGCAGATAGTCAAATCCATATTTTCCCAATCAGTTGGTCACTTGCTATATAATATTACTCTGAATGTTCAGTTTGGGAGTACTCTGCAATATCCCATATATGACTCGCAAGAAGTAAATCCGGTTTTGAGAAACATGATACACTTCACTGTTCTCGGTTCGACGTCCTGCGGCACACTCACTCGCCCAAACATCCGGAGTTCTCTGTAAGCCTGCTCCTGTTTCTAGACAGCGATTGCCTCAGGTAGCAAGGCAGCGATATTCTCTGAACGAATGAATCAGTGTTTAAACAGCCCATCGCCCCCAGTAAGGCAAGCACACTGGAGACCGACTTCATCGGTCAACGCTCGTGGTTCTAGGACTACCACCAGTGACGACATTCCAGAGAATTCAGCACGCGTCGGCATGTAAGTCAACGCAGAGTATTTATCCTCCGGTTGAGTCATCTGGTTTCGTGCTTAGTGTAGTGCTGCTTGGATGTCAGTAGATGGTTTAGACCCTAAAATTCTTCATTTGTGTAGCCATAATATCCGTAGCTGCTTTACAATTCTGTAGGGTATTTTCGTTCTGTCGTTGCAACTACAAAAAATGCGTGTTTTTTTTTTTACCAGATGTCTTTCGCTTTATTGATGTAAAGCATCATCAGTGATCTGCAATTAAGTTGTTTACATTTTGATTTGCTTTAAGATCGAAACTATCAGTGTCTAAAGAAGAAAAACATCAACGATGGCCAGCCGATGTGGCCGACCGGTTCTAGGCGCTTCAGTTTGGATCCGCGCGACCGCTGCGGTCGCAGGCTCGAATCCTACCTCGGGCATGGATGTGTGTAATGTCCTTAGGTTAGCTAGGTTTAAGTAGTTCTAAGTTGTAGGGGACTGATGACCTCAGATGTTAAGTCCCATAGTGCTCAGAGCCAGCCATCAACGATGCGCTAGCAGACGGCATTTCCCGATGTAGGAGAGAAAACAGGCGGAAATCAGCGTAAGTAGAAACCAACGCATTACTTAGGAACTGTTTTTCGATCTTAGAGTAAATCAAAATGTAAATATCTTAATTACAGACCACTGATGAAGCTCTATCTCAATAAAGCGAATCGCGTTTGGTGGAAAAAAAAACATCCATTTTTTGTAGTTGCAACAACAGAACGAAAATACCCTGAAGCAAGATTTAGATCCTATTGAATTTTTTCACTCATTGTTACTGTAATTGTTCCGATTTACAACTGGCATTTCAGTACGATAAGTTTATGAGTTCTCTTCACTTGTGCATCGCATTGACAGCTGCAAATGAATGTTGTAACAGGCAACTCGCAGGATACAGTTAATAGATTATGTATTTGTCTTCAAGAACTTGACGCCCCAGTTCCAGCTCATATCACTCCCATTCCTAAGAACGTTCATGTTTTCAGCAGACTAAGTTCCTCCATATCTGACGTTAGCGTCTGTATAATTTATTTCAAATTTACTAGTAATCCTTCCAAAGAGCACATTGTTGTTTGTTTGCACGAAGACTTTTTTGAAATACAGTTCGTTGTGCCATGTAACGGTTAGGGTATTTGTAACTCACGTAGTCTAATGTTATGTCTAGGATTCTCTCCCCTTGCGTTGCATTTGATGCTACATTTTTTAATCTTCAAGGAAGCTGCACGAAACCTAATGGCTTAGCTTCTTTTTAAACAGGTTAAGACAGTTAACAGTTCAACATCTAAGCGGGGACGACAGTTAGTGGTGGGAAGGAGTACAAGTATAGGCAGGAGAAACGGCCTGCATCAAGCTGTCAGCAGATCCAATTTTTTTTTTACGGTATATGATAAAAATTTCCACTGAAGGGAAATACGCAACTGATTATACAGCTATCTTGGCGAGCATTTCACCGGTGAGTGAGACACAAACTTGCAGGTGGTACGTAACCTAGCCAACGGCCTTGCCGCGTTGGTAACACCGGTTCCTGTCAGATCACCGAATTTAAGTGCTGTCAGGCTAGCACGTGGATGGGTCACCGTCCGGGTAAGTCGAAAGCTGTTGGCAACGAGGGTGCACTCAGCCCTTGTGGAGCCAAATGAGGGGCTACCTGATTGAGAACCAGCCGCTCCGGTCACGAAAACTGACAACGGCCGGGAGAGCGATGTGCTGACCACATGTCCATCAGTATCCGCATCAAAAACTGGTTCAAATGGCTCTGAGCATTATGGTACTTAACATCTGAGGACATCAGTCCCCTAGAACTTAGAACTACTTAAACCTAGCTAACCTAAGGACATCACACACATCCATGCCCGAGGCAGTATTCAAACCTGCGACCGTAGCGGTCGCGCGGTTCCAGACTGTAGCGCCTAGAACCGCTCGACCACCACAGCCGGCATTGTCAAAGGAGAGGACGTGCAAACGTACAAGTACAAAACAGCTATCGCAATGAAGAAGCCAAATGGTATGCGGTGGACCGACTGGAAGTAAATACAGTCTGATCGATGTCGTTTTACTGATGCCGGGAATAGTGGACTTCTGGATGATACACGAACATTGCGACAGAGGCCAATGCCTTTGGCGACATGAGTGCAGTCGGAAACTTTTGAAGGCAACTTACCTGGATGAACTACCTGTACAGCTACGATTAGTGAAATAGTTTTCATAAGCATCACCTGCGGCCCTTCTATCCGCTAGACAAGTTCTGTAGCATTTTACTTGCACTCAGGTAAACTTAAAAGATTCGACCACTCGACTGCTAACATACGATGTTAACATACTAGGCTGAGGACAGTCCAGTGGCAGACTGGTCTTTCGATATTCATCGTGAGCGCACCATCTCGTTGCCCATTTGAATGTGCGCCAAACGAGTGTGGAACAGTAAGAAGATACGCGTGATGAAGGTACGTAGTATTCCTACCAGCTTTTTCCCGGAGGCTTCGCCTGCGACACATATGTGTCGCATATATTTCACACACATGCACTATACATTTCGTTGTAGACGACGTTCACGTCATATCTCAGATTCAGCAGCCTGTGACCTGGCTCCTTCAGACATTCCTTGTAAGCAACGTCTACACCGTATCTCAGATTCAGCAGTCCATAATGTGCTGGGTCGTTATCTCATTCCTTGTAAGCAACGTTCGTGTCGTACCTCAGATTCACCAGCCCGTGAAGTGCTGGCTCGTTCCCTCATTCCTTGCAAGCGATGTTCACGTTCTTCTGATTTACAAACATTGTGGAGACACATTTACCGTCAGACTGAAGACAGTGTCTTTGTTGATAGTCTATTTCATTTCTTTTTGACCATACCGCGATCTCCCTTCCTTCCTTCGTTTCTTCGCAAACAGTTTTGCCTTTTTTTCCTTTCCGCTGAATCTGCCCAACAGACTACAATTTCATTTGCATCATAATGGCAACAGCGCCGGATGACAGTTTTGAGAAATAAGACTGCCGCTGGCAACTGTCTGACGCTCTTTTGCTTTATGTCACGTGACTCCGGCACGGAGACTACGTTAAATGCATCTGTGGTATTCAACAATGTGCCATCATCATTGGACCAGCAACACAAGTAAGACGCAAATTGCACTTCGTACTTCTAAAGGATTCCAAGTCAGTTAAATGCGGAGCAGAAGTACCAACAGGACATTTTCGAGCATTTTTATGTGTCAACCATTCTATTCCTCGCTCTCTAGGGGTAGTAGCAGTATCTTACTCCCACAGTATTTTATATACAAATACTGTGTGGCATACACACTGAATTTAGAGGAAATTCTACATGGCGTTTCCAATTTGTACTGTTATGTCACACTTTTTAACCGCCATGCTCAGCTGTGAGGTGCTAGGGTTTTTTATTGTCTGTAACTTTTTCCAGCTAGCCAGTGATCCATGTGCTAAGTTCGGAAGAAATTGCTTCTTGCGTTACAGAGCTACGCTGTATATCAAAGTCATTGCAACGTCCCGCTTCCAATAGGAGTGAAACGTCATTGGTGCTGTCACCAATGAGTTCAACGATCCAGTAAAGTATAGATGCGATAGTAATATCGGTCGTTATCGAATATTTCACAAGTCACGACTTCTCACCCCTAGTCCCGTCCCTAGTGTGGGTACTGCTACATTACCCCGGAGTGTTTCTTTTCAAAATGAATGATTGTACAAATATTGAGTCGTGAATATACAAAATTTAATTGAAATTGCTCGATATCCTCGTGAGTTATGCTTTATGACAGATCCTTTTTCACACTCTGTTCCAACCCCTATGGGAAGTAAGTAATTCTTACCCACACGATGCTTCTTTGGGTATAGTAAGCTACACTATGTAATCCAAAGTATCCGGACACCTGGCTGAAAATAACTTACACGTTCGTGGCGCCCTCCATCGGTAATGCTGGAATTCAGTATGGTGTTGGCCCACCTTTAGCCTTAATGACAGCTTCCACTCTCGCAGGCATATGTTCAATCAGGTGCTCCAAGATTTCTTGGGGAATAGCAGCCCATTCTCTACCGAGTGCTGCACTGGGCATAGGTATCGATGTCGGTTGGTGAGGCCTGGCACGAAGTAGGCGTTCCAAAACATCCCAAAGATATTCTATAGGATTCAGGTCAGGACTCTGTGCAGGCCAGTCCATTACAGGGATGTTACTGTTGTGTAACCACTCCGCCACAGGCCGTACGTTATGAACAGGAGCCCGATCGTGTTGAAAGATGCAATCGCCATCCCCGAATTGCTCTTCAACACTGCGAAGCAACAAGGTGCTTAAACATCAATGTAGGTCTATGCTGTGTTAGTGTTACGCAATACAGCAAGGGGTGCAATCTCCCCCCATGAGAAACACGACCACACCATGGCACCACCACCTCCGAATTTTACTGTTGGCACTACAGATGCTGGCAGATAACGTTCAGCGGGCATTCGCCATACCCGCACCCTGCCATCGTATCGCCACATTTTGTACCGCCATTATTCATTCCACACAACGTTTTTCCACTGTTCATTCGTCCAGTGTTTGCGCTCCTTGCACCAAGCGAGGCGTCGTTTGGCATTTACCGGCGTGATGTGTTGGTTATGACCAGCCGCTCGACCATGAAATCCAGGTATTCTCACCTCCTGCTTAACCGTCATAGTACTTGCAGCGGATCCTGTTGCAGTTTGGAATTCCTGTGTGATGGTATGGATAGATGTCTATTACACATTACGACCCTTTTCAATCGTCGCGGTCTCTGTTAGTCAACAGACGAGGTCGGCCTGTACGCTTTTGTGCTGTACGTGTCCCTTCACGTTTCCTCTTCACTATCACATAGGAAACAGTGGACTCAGGCATATTTAGGGGTGTTGAAATCTCCCGTACAGACGTATGACACAAGTGAAACCCGATCACCTGACCACGTTCGAAGTACGCGAGTTCCGCGGAGTGCCCCATTCTGCTGTCTGACGATGTCTAATGATTACTGAGGTCGCTGATATGGATTACCTGGCAGTAGGTGGCAGCACAATGCACCTAATATGAAAAATGTATGTTTTGGGGGGTGTCCGAAGACTTTTGATGACATAGTGTATAGGTGTAGCTTGTTTGCATGCATTCGATCCAGTGGTTTAGGAGCTCATGTAGAACGTACATACAAACATACGCTATCTGATCAGAGGTATATGGACATACATTAATGGACATTAATACGGAGTGTGCCGACCCGTCGCCTTCATGAAGGCTTGAACCATGCTGAGAAGGTCTTCAGTGAGGTGTCTGTATGTCTCTGGAAGAATGGCAATCAATTCTTCCTCAAAAGCCGAAACTAGAGAAGGTTTGTTGGAAGCTGGGGTCTCTGGGGTCCGGAGAGAAGCCGACGTTTTTAGGTGTTCTGTTGTATTCAAGTCGGGATTGTAGGCGGGCCAGTCCATTTCAGGAATTTTACTGTCTACAGTTCATTGCCTCACAGGTGCTGCTTTGTGACAAGTGCGTTCTTACACAAGCAGCCATCGCCTCAAACTGTTCCTCTGTTGTACGTGTTCTGTTCAGATCCTTTCACATTCACATTGTCTAAGCACAATATGGGAACCACACCTTAACTACGAACAACACCCCCATACCATAACACTGCCTCTTCTCTACTTAACTGATGGCGCTAGACACTATGGCAGGTGACGTTTCCAGGCATTTGCGAAACACAAACCCTTCCATTGGATTTCCACAGGGTATAGCGTGATTAAACGCTTCAGATATCTCCCTCATGGCCATCAACTGTCCAGTGCCCTCGCTCTTTACACTACCCCTAGCGTCGCTTAGCAGTGATTACAGAAATGTGTAGCATATGAGGAGGTGCTTCAGCATTGTACCCCATTCTTTTTAATGCGCACAGCCATTATGCTACATGTACTGCTGGTAACACTTTGGAACTCACGCGTGACTCCTTCCGCTGATTTCGTTCCCTTCTGTCCGTCAATCATAAGGTCTGCCTGCTCTGGGTGTAGATGTGTTTGTTCTCTCGCGGTTCCACTCCGCACTCACATCACCAACAGTGGATCTGTGCAGTTTTAGAAGGGTGATGAATTTTTTACTCCATTGGCTTCACTGAGCTCCACTGATCGATCCCTTATGCTTTTGCTACTTCTCTATTGACTACATAAGACTCCACGCCTCCTTTTATATTGACAGATCGGGCGCTCGTGACAACTGTTGGTCAGTTACCTATTACGTAACGGTGTCCGGATGCTTTTGATCAGGTAGTGTACACACATACTTACTGTGTGTATATACATACACAATGACTGTTACAAATATGTAGATTCGCGGTGTGGAAGATGAAGCGATGTAAATACATTGTTGGGTATTGAAAGCTTTTCGGTTGCTACCAACATCAGCTAGCAGACAACACAGCATCAAACACGTCGATAAATAAGATGATTTCAAACCCAATTGCAGACAACATTTCAGCGATCGCGAGGTCCATTTATTACTTTCTAAAAATATTGTTTGACACCTAACGATGACAGCAACCAATAAGCATTCAGTACTGGTTGATGTGATTTGGTTTTTATCGATTCAGCTGCTAACATCAGGTATTTTTGGAGTGCGTGATTAGTATTAGTGTAGCTACTGGGAAAACTGTCACATCCAACAGATCTAACGAGGAAGAATGCGGTGAGGATGTTGCGCGGTATGAAAGCGACCAAGATGTCAATACTGACATGCCTACAATGTACTATTTGCGCTTTGTTTACAATCCAGGCACACGCTCTATCGGAACAGTCTTGTAAAAGACATTTTTAGGTTACTTGGCCAATGTGTTTATCTCAAACGTTTGTGGTCAATGATACGGTTCTGTGATGTACAGGGCTGATAAGAAACGAAGAGAGCTTCCACATCTTGAGAAAAAAGTTGCCAGGCGTTTTTAGTATCAAAATACAAATCCAGGAATGCGCGGAAGGATGGATATGGTTTTGCGCTCTTCATTTAATGGAAATAAGATTTGCAATCTTCACTGCAAAACCAATTGCCTAGAATTAATCAAGTGCTTTAGTTCAGGTACTGTACGTTTGCGGTGCACGTGGTAACTGCAGTTGTGTAAAGGCCAGGTGTTTTGAAGTCGTTGTAGGACGTTCTGAATTCAAAAGTAGATATAATTCCTATAACATGCTTCTGTGTTCTGAAAATACTGTCTAAAATACTATAGATAACATACTTCGTTATTATCAACAATTCTAATCTCTCAGAGAAAAGTCAAAGACATGAAAGTGACAGTAGGACGATAAACAGCCTCCACTATGAATTGAGGGGGTTATCATTAGTACATAAGAAAGTAAGATACTTGGGTATTTAACAACCTCTCAAACATGTTACGTAAATAATGCAGTATAGTTGAAGACTAAATTTTTTTAAAAATCTTTCTGTTAGGCATCCAGTTTATTACAGTGATTAGTATCCCAGCCGAAATTCATAAGATTAACGTTGAAGTTTATTTTATTATGAGCATTAGCACTGTAATACAATAGCCTCTCATAATATCGAGTCATTTCATTACGTTGCACTTAAAGAGAGTGTATATCTTTGCTTCCTTTGCACATCCCCGAGACCCTACTCCACGGGATCCATGGAGTACGACTAATAATGTACATAATGTTCTGACCAATTAGAGCCGTAACTTTTTCAGTGAAACGACCTGTCAGATCTGTGTTGCAGGAGAAGGTGGTTTTATCCAGCGATTACCTTGTCCTACGTGGTAACCAAAGGAAGTTAACTTACGCATTCCTCTGAACAGATAAGATCTCAATAAGCAAATTGGAACAGGTTAACAGAAATAATTTATCTTATAGCGTCAGACGGCGATGAAGCTGAAGTGGCAAATACACATACAAAACAGTTCAGTAAATGCATAATTCAGACAACTGAAAGAGGTTAGTGCACTATCAAACCGCTCTACCACGCGAAGCTGAATCTGCTGTGTAAAATGAAGAGTTTGTTTGTCAAGACGAGTACAGCAGGAGCATAATTGCAGAGACCTTACGAAACATTTTAAAGATCTAATATCGAGAATAAGAGCTGAATGACGTCAACACTCCACTGCAGTTGATGGTTGGAGTGCTGACATCACAGTTACAGATAGTCTGCTGCGTAAACCAGTTATGTTGGCCACTGATGCAGCGTACATATGAATCGTGATAATCCATTCAGCATTAACTAAGGGCTGAAGGTGGTGCACTGAAGCGCCGAAACCGCTGGCTACACAATAAATAAGATCATAAGGACAGCTTTAGGCGTTTCATTTTCTTACAATAGTGAACGGCCGTGCTCCTAAAAGACCTCCAGTCGAAAGGACGGACATACAAAAACCTGACTGCTGGGATGGTTGTGTTACATATTAACTCGAAATCAACATGCCGATATTCCTTACATTATTACCACAGCAAAAATTATGTCTCTGATGATATTTTCTACCGTCCACAAATACGGGGAATCTTTATCTCAGGATAGACTCTGCAGAATACTTTTTACCACCTTTACCTCCAAATGACAGAAGTTAACATGACACCAAACTACAGCTGGTATAAAGGTCCATTCTCGTCAGTCAGCGTATAATATTGTCGACTTTTATGATTTTTCCAAAAACTAATGAAGCAACCAATGCAAATCCCTTAGCATATTGTTTATTGATTCTTGGATAACATTTTCCAATTTTTTTAAGAAATTCAGTCGTCATTGAGCCCCCACCCACTCTCCCATCAGAGGAGGTAAAATTGCTCTGTCCAAAATGAGGTGTGTCCATAACGTAAGTCCCGCACTCTGCAAGTCTTACCTGAAATCTAAAAACAAACCATTTTCTTAATGTATGGGATACTGCACACAGAGTAATAGCACAGTCTTTAAAAAAACTGAAAAAAATAAGAAAATGGTGAAGGCTTGAAACAAAGATGTGGTTTGGTCTGTGTTTTTATCACCTTTTCTGCAATAACTAATGAATTTATTAAAATTAAAAAAAGACTATTACTTCTCGCGGACATGCCCGAGGAGTAATTCGGTCAAATTACAGAAATAAACTACACTTCAAACTGTCGGAATGGGTTGCAGGGACACTAATAAAGATGTATTTCTAAAATTTTGTTGATTTGAATCTTGCTGGACAAAATTTAATGCTTCTCACGAAAAGACTGAAAACAGTTGTCAGTGAGTATCGATATAGAAAATCTGCATAATTGAAACACGACTTGTAACATCGTGACAAATAGTAATAGGCTATTTTATTAATTTTAATTTATTCATTAGTTGTTGCAAAAAACGTGACCAAAAAACCCGACAAAACTACATCTGTGCTTCAAGCGCCTGCGATATTTTTATTTTGTCAAATTTCAAGAAACAGAGCTGTTACTTCGTGCGCATTATCCTGTAGATTAAAACAATGTCGTTTTTTTATTTCAGATACTATTTGCCAACTGTAGGACTTCTGTCATGAATACACTTAGTTATGGACAGAGCAACGTTATCTCCTCGGATGGGGGGCTTAATGATGACTGAATTTTGTAAATAAATCACAAAATTTTCTCCAAGAATAATGTGCGAAAAGATTTACGTTGATTACTTCATTAGCTTTTTCCAAAAATATCGTAAAAATCGCTTATTTTGTAGGCTGTGTGAGGAGACTGGACCATAAAGTGAACAGAACGACCGACAGTAGCAAAACAAAAACAACTGAGCAGTTAGTCAGAGAGCTAAACCTCACACATTTCGATGTCATTTTTGTTTGAGTTTGCCGTTATTAGCATATTTCAGCTGAACGTAGATTCTGAAGATAAGTATTGTATGACACGCTTTTTGTTGTTCGCTCGAATCTTTAACCGTATACCAATACTGGTAATGTATACTGTTTCATTTACTTTAACCCCCTTTGTCACAATGTTACAAGTCTAGTTTTAACTATGTATATTTTCTATATCGATAATCAATGACAAATGTTTTCAGTCTTTTGGTGAGCATCTTAAAATTTTGTCCAGCAAGATTCAAATCCACATTCTCTTTGAAACTTATTGCTTAAAGGAAATCAGTTTATATTTCATGCAAAGAAGGATGTAGCCAGTACATTTTAGCCGTCTATCAGAACGTCCTCAGAATAACAACGTGGCTCAGGCGTTGCCTTGTCGCTCATACTGACAGCAATAATCGGCACAGCTGCAGTACATAACGTCATATCATCCTAATAAGCAGAACTATTGAGGACATTAGCTCTTTGTTTCTCACAACCTGAGGCCGAAACCGATCGGTACAGTTTGCTCTGCCGAATATGTCCCGAATCGGAAACGACGCACTGTGCTGTTGGACCGCATGAGTTTCCACGCCATTTAGCTCTGATGATGGGGAAAACGCGTGTGAAGATCAGAGGAATATCCAGAATGTGCCTATCAGCAAACTGTTAGGGCACTTCATGTGCCAATAAGGGATTCACCCGCTTCTTATTAATGCTTTGTGTATAGTTTCTTTAGCAGAAATATGAAAATATTGCACAAGGCCAGTGCACACATATTACATCTTTCGAAGCTGTACTTTCAAAATCCAAGCTGATATCACAAATACGAAAGTAAAGTTCTATTGTAATCTGTATATAAGTTATTGCAAAAAAGTGACCAAAACACACGACCAAACCACATCTTTGTTTCAAGCGTTCGCCATTTTCTTATTTTGTCAATTTAAAAAAAATATTACACTGTTACTCCACGTGCAATATCCTATACACAAGAAAATTGTTTGGTTTTACATTTCAGATAAGATTTACAGATTGCAACACTTCCGTCATGGACGCATCTCAGTTTGGACAGAGCGACTTTAACTTCTCGGAATGGGGAGAAGGCTTAATGAAGACAGAATTTCTTAAAACATCGGAAAATGTTGTTCAAGAATCAATAAATAATATGCTAAGAGATTTGTTACACTCTCAACACTTAACCGCTCAACAAGTTTTGATAAAATAGTATGGAGATAGCTTGATCACTGGGGAAGAACACAGGCTATTTTAGAAATTGTTTAGGAGAAGATACTTATTGATTTGAGGCAAATAATGCGAAATGTGGAACGATAATTACTCTTTGAAAAAGCTGTTTCCTCTTTGACTTTTGAAAACCCTTTCAGTGTTTGATATATTCTACTTAATACGATTCAGCGTAATGAATACAATGCTTATAAAATGCTTAAGTGTTTAATTCATACTTCCATACTAATATCAGTCAGAAGCCCATCGCGTTTTAGTTGCTGAGGAAGGCGAGTATCTTACAATTTCCGAGATTCGTGAGGACTCACAATGGAGTCGTGTTTTAAATGCTGTACGGTAAATAGAGACATCGCGCCTTTACATGTGAAACATGGGAGACTTTTAGTGGGGCTGCACTTGATTATGACATGTGATCGCACCAACGAGTAACAGGCTGACATGAGAGGGCAGCTGATGTTATTACACGTACAAATATTATAAATTTGTGCTGCACCTAACTACAAATTAGTTATTTTCTTTTTTCGTCGCTGTAAATGTAAATGCCGTGTGGCTAGGGCCTCCCGTCGGGTAGATCGTTTGCCTGGCAAGTCTTTCGAGTTGACGCCACTTGCCGGCCGCGGTGGCCGAGCGGTTCTAGGCGCTTTAGTCCGGAACTGTGCGACTACTACGGTCGCAGGTTCGAATCCTGCCACGGTCATGGATGTGTGTGATGTCCTTAGGTTAGTTAGGTTTATGTAGTTCTAAGTTCTAGGGGACTGATGACCACCGATGTTAAGTCCCATAGTGCTCAGAGCCATTTGAACCATTTTTTTGACGCCACTTCGGCAACTTGCGTGACGTTGGGGAAGAAATGATGATGATAAGGACAACACAACACCCAGTCCCTGAGCAGAGAAAATCTCCGACCCAGCCGGAAATCGAACCCGGGCCGTTACATATGACATTCCGTCGCGCTGACCACTCAGCTACAAGGAGCAGTCTTTTCGTCACTTTAACGCTGTTTAATAGCTTTAGAAAGGCAAATTTTTTTTTAGCACCTTCACCGTCACTCACCATAACAGAACTACAGAAATGGGTCAACAGCTTGTGGTCTTGTGATTAGCACTGCTGATCCTCCATTACGGGCAAGGTAGTGCTGTTGATTGTGTTCACCGAGGAATCGCGGCTTTACACTACACTGACACAGATCGCCATCACCGGCGAGTGCGACGGCAACTTGGGGAGAGATACCGTTCTTCCAAAGTTTTTGGAGAGGCACAGTGGTGTCATAGTATGGAAAGCTATCAGGTATAAATTCAGACCAGAGTTGGTAATGGTTGAGGAAACTATGGAGGCACAATGGTACGTAACGGCCATCTTGTGACAGTACTGTGGTCCCACTTTTCAACAGCAAATGTTCGTCTGAACATGGCATGTATCTCTATGAACTGTCTGCGTGATGTTGAGGTACTCCCGTAGCCAGCAAGATCCTCAGACCATCCCTAATAGCAAACGTGTGGGACTATCTTGGACGTTAACTACTTCCCAGTATCAGTATCCAGAATGTGAAGGACCAGTTGTAAAAGTCGTGGGCCAGTTTGACTCAGGAGAGGATACAACGACGATATGACACACTTCCCAAGCGAATCTGTGCATGAATCTAGTCCAGACGAGATGCACGTCATTCCGCAAAGTTACTTGATAATTTGATTCGATTACGTAATTACCGAATTAAACTAACGTACCCTCTCAACCACAATAGTATCCTCCTCGCCTTCTGTCAGACACTGTATTTCAATGGTGCAACAAGTTTCCCCTAACAAATTTCAGCCTCTACAAAGCTCCCCTCCTGGGTCCACTGTCATCTTTGGACTCTCGCAAATTGCTGTTCCAGTGTGGAAATTATCGAAAGACGGTGATTTCGAATCAAATCTCCAGACAGAGGAATCCATGGATCAGTCTGCACCTGAAAATCACTCTTTTCTTTAAGACCCTATAAGGAATAGTTGTTTCTTGTGTAAATTGCATTCCCTTGACAGTGCATGCCATATCGTACCTCGTGACAGAAATTCACAAAATAAACACGGTCGCATCTTGTTATGTGAATAGCAAGAACTAACTGCGTCGTGGCAGTTTCCCCAGGAACACAACCAGGACCCCCTTAATGTCATTCCACGCATTTATATGCTCTGATTGCAGCAGTATGAGGCTTCACACAGTACTGAATGCTAATGGTCGGAGATCATATACACATCAAAAAAAGTTTTGCATCACCTCGGTTCCGAGAGTTACGGAACCTGTACAGAAAATTGGATGAGAGATCAACATCAACATAATTTCCGCCCTTTTTATTGCTCACGAAAACCAAACATTACATGTTGTACCACAATACAGCGATACATTCAGAGGTGGTGGTCCAGACCGCTGTACACAACGGTACCTCTAATACCCAGCAGCACATCCTCCTGCATTGATGCATGCCTGTATTTGTTGTGGCATACTATCCCCAAGTTCATCAAGCCACTGTTGGTCCAGATTGACCCACTCCTCAACGGCGACTCGGCGTAGATCCCTCAGAGTGCCTGGTGGGTCACGTCACCCATAAACAGCCCTTTTCAATCCATACCAGGCATGTTCGATAGGGTTCATGTCTGGAGAACATGCTGGCCACTCTAGTCGAGCGATGTCGTTATCCTGAAGGATAAGATGTGCACGATGTGGGGGGGAGGGGGGGGCGAATTGTCGTCCATGAAGACGAATGCCTCGCCAATATGCTGCCGATATGGTTGCACTATCTGTCGGAGGATGACATTCACGAATCGTACAGCTGTTACGGCGCCTTCCAAGACCACTAGCGGCGTTCGTCGGCCCCACATAATGCCACCCCAAAACATCAGGGAACCCCCACCGTGGCCGCACGGTTTAAGGCGCCCTGTCACGGACTGCGCGACCCCTCCCGCCGAAGGTTCGAGTCCTCCCTCGGGCATGGGTGTGTATATGTGTGTTTTACGTAGCATAATTTAGTTTAAGTAGTAGTGTGTAAATCTAGGGACCGATGACCTCAGCTGTTTGGTCCCTTAGGAATTCACACACATTTGAACATTTGAACCTCCACCTTGCTGCACTCGCTGAACAGTGTGTCTAAGGCGTTCAGCCTGACAGGGTTCCCTCCAAACGCGTTTCCACGATTGTCTGGTTGAGGGTAAATGCGACACTCATCGGTGAAGAGAACATGATGCCAATCCTGAGCGGTCCATTCGGTATGTTGTTAGGCCCATCTGTACCCCGCTGCATGGTGTCGTGGTTGCAAATATGGACCTCGCGATGGACGTCAGGAGTGAAGTTGCGCATCATGCAGCCTATTGCGCACAGTTTGAGTCGTAACACGACGTCCTGTGCCTGTACGAAAAACATTATTCAACATGGTAGCGTTGCTGTCAGGGTCCCTCCGAGCCATAATCCATAGGTACCGGTCATCCACTGCAGTAGTAGCCCTTCGGCTGCCTGAGCGAGGCATGTCATCGACAGTTCCTGTCTCTCTGTATCTCTTGCGTTTCCGAACAACATCGCTTTGGTTCACTCTGAGACGCCTGGACGCAAAGTAACAATGCGGGCGCGATCGAACCGCGGTATTGACCGTCTAGGCATGGTTGAACTACAGACAACAAGAACCGTGTACCTACTTCCTGGTAGAATGACTGGAACTGATAGGCTGTCGGACCCCTCCATCTAATAGGCGCTGCTCATGGATCGTTGTTAACATCTTTGGGCGGGTTTAGTGACATCTCTGAACAGTCATAGTGACTGTGTCTGTAATACAATATCCACAGTCAAAGCCTATCTGCAGGAGTTCTGGGAACCGCGGTGACGCAAAGCCTTTTTGATATGTGCATATACTTCTACAATACACTACATATCAGTTGGCCATATGTTTCTCGGTCTTATAAATTTTCACTAAATTTAGTGCATGAGAATAGAGCCTGCCTTAATTCTTGGAAGCGTTTAGGACCATTTGTCTGATGTCAAGATGCAACAACTGGTTCTTTTTCGAAATCGTGTGCATCAGTTAAACATTTATATGAAAGATGTGACAACAGTAGACTTCAAAGATTTTGAACAATCCCAGAATCCTAGTGTATCTCTGATTTCATCTGACGTGACGTTTTCCTCTTTCTACAAAGGAATATCTGAGTGAACTATCCGCTATTATCCGTATCAGAAGAGCTACAAATGACATTTAGAACAAATATGCTCCGTTGTCAGAACGCATTATGAAAATAACTGCAGCTGCGTTCGCGTGTCAGTAATTTCGTTATGATGGGTGAGTAAGAAAGCTATTGTACGTCCAATAACTTCAGCTGCCCTGACGCATCTGCTTGTCTTGTTAAGCATAGCTCATGTGTGCACCGTTCTAGCGCACGACGCTACAGCATGCGCAGTGTCGCTGCCAAGCGATGTATGTGGGGATTTGTGGGCATCTATACGTTATACAAAGTGTGCATCATCATTATGCAACACATATAATAATTTTTAATATGGGTCACGTTCCATTCCTTACTTACTGTTAGTGGTCGACTTATCGTTATGCAACACAATTAATAATTTTTAATATGGTTCACGTCCATTGCTTGCTTCGCCCTTAGTGGTCAACCTTTTTTTTTTCTAAAGTAGCCTACGTTGTTTCTCAGAGTTCAGGCCATCTCCATGCAAAATTTCATCAAACTCGATTCAGCGGTTTAGTCGTCAAATCGACAGAATTGCCTTTGGGTGTAATAATATTAGTATGGAAGTGTGGATTAATACACTGACGATTGTATAAACATTGTATTCTAGCTGTTATCCATGGATGACCTCGTGTACCATTAAAATGATATGAAATGTGCGAATCGCCTTATTGGCTGGGGGGACCTTTTCAGTATGTTCGGCCACTTGGTGCAAGTCTTTTTATTTGACGCCACTTTATCGACTAGCGCGTCGCTGATGGTAAAATGATGATGAGGATAACGCACGTATCTATCCCCGAGTTGAGAAAGTCCTACCCGACCAGGAATCGAACCCAGTACCCTGTAATCGAGGGTCAGCAATGTTAACACCACAAGGCTAAAATCTTTTGACACATTTCTGTAGTTTTTTATGGGGAGTCATGGCGATGGTGCGAAAATAAAATACGGGCTTCCTAAAGTTATTAAATAGCCACGGCACCACTCTAAATGCAGTCGTTTGTACTGTGATGTTAACTGCAGCCTACCCATGGGACGGTAGTTTCCTAGCCTGGCTGCCGTTAGTCCCCGACCAGTGGGGTGACATGACACAGGACCTTGCGTGGAGTTCATCACTTGTTTTCGGATGGCAGGCGCAGATATGAGAGAATTACGATGTGCTTGGTGCACTGTAAGGCGACGCTTCCTTGAGGTGGTCAGTAGTGGTCGATCTGAAACTTGACAAAGAGTATGCCTACCGTCACGTTCCCATGCAATACAATATCGGGACACTATCACAACCGCATAGCCCACGAATATGAGTATTACCCGACTTGATCAACTGGCCAAATGGAGACCAACAATGAGGCTCCTTTCAAACTCTATCAGGTTCTCATAATGCTGTCTCTCACGAACATGTGGCCCCTCAATGTCCTTCACAGTGATCGCTCAATATCTGAAGCTGTTCATGCTCCTTATATAGCCTACCAGGTCTGTTAACAACACATAACTCGATCAACACTAATGCACTCTACCTGCCACAGACAATTGCAACTCCAGTTGGGAGCTACAACGTTAGGCGCGTAATGGGGCCCCTTAGGAACATGGCTTCCAAGGAGGGGAAGAAATCCAGTGAGCAGTCTGCTTGCATACCTGGGGGAGTCATTCTAGATGTGGAAAGGTTGCTTCCGGATGCCATGAAGAGTACAGGGTGCAGCCAACTGCAGGTGATGGCCCATGTCGATACGAATGACGTGTGTCGCTTTGGATCGGTGGAGATTCTCTCTGGTTTCGGGCGGCTGGCGGAAATGGTAAAGACTGCTTCCGAGATTAAGGCGGAGCTCACTATCTGCAGCATCGTCGACAGGACCGACTGTGGTCCTTTGGTGCAGAGCCGAGTGGAGGGTCTGAATCGGAGGCTCAAGCGGTTGTGTGACCGTCTAGGCTGCAGATTGCTTGACTTGCGCCATCGGGTGGTGGGATTCCGGGTTCCGCTTAAAAGGTCAGGAGCCCATAACACACACGAAGCAGCTAACGGGTAGCGGGGGCTGTGTGGAAGGGACTGGATGGTTTTTTAAGTTAGACGGTCTCAGGAAACCACAGAAAGGGCGTCCGTCTAAAAGGGGGAAGGTAAAACACAGTAAGGTAGTTGTAGAAACGATCGGTATTGTAGTTGTAAATTGTCGTAGCTGTTTTGGGAAAGAACCAGAGCTCCAAGCCTTAATAGAAAGCACTGAATCTCAAGTAGCTAAAGCTACGGAAAGCTGGCTAAAGCCCTTAAATAGTTTAGCCGAATTTTTTGCAAACGACCTAACAATGTTCAGAAAGGATAGATTAAATACAGTTGGTGCTGCCGGCCGAAGTGGCCGTGCGGTTAAAGGCGCTGCAGTCTGGAACCGCAAGACCGCTACAGTCGCAGGTTCGAATCCTGCATCGGGCATGGATGTTTGTGATGTCCTTAGGTTAGTTAGGTTTAATTAGTTCTAAGTTCTAGGGGACTAATGACCTCAGAAGTTAAGTCCCATAGTGCTCAGAGCCATTTGAGCCAGTTGGTGCTGGAGTATTTATTGCTGGCAGAAGTAGTTTACCTTATAGTGACATTGAATTAGATAGCTCCTGCAAAATAGTATGGGTAGAGGTTATACTTGACAATCGGACTAAACTATTAATTGGATCGTTTTACCGACACCTCCCCCCCCCCCCCCCCCCCCCCCCAGACTCAGAAGGTATAGTTGCTGAACAGTTCAAAGAAAACTTGAGTCTCATTTCAAATATGTACTCCGCTCATACAATTATAGTCGGTGGTGACTTTAATCTACCCACGATATGCTGGAAAAATGGTACATTTAAAGCCGGTGGCAGTCATAAAACGTCATCCGAAATTGTAGTGAATGCTTTCTCAGAAAATTATTTTGAACAATTAGCTCATGAACCCACCCGAAGCGTAAATGGTTGCGAAAGCGTACTTGACCTCTTAGCAACAAATAATACTGGACAAATAGGGAGTATCATGACGAATACAGGGATTAGTGACCGACCACAAGGCAGTTGCTGCTAGGGTGAATACCGTAACTCCCACAACCATCAAAAAGAAATGAAAAGTACATCCCTTTAAAAAAGCTGATAAAAATGGTCTTAACGCCTTTTTTAAGAGACAGACTCCACTCCTCAAATGGCTCTGAGCACTATGGGACTTAACAGTATAAAGAGGCAGTTGTGTTTCACAAGTCCGTGCAAATTGTTCGTCAATAAACCGTTTTCAAAAATGGTTCAAATTGCTCTGAGCACTTTGGGACTTAACATCTGAGGTCATCAGTCCCCTAGAACTTAGAACTACTTAAACCTAACTAACCTAAGGACATCACACCCATCCATGCCCGAGGCAGGATTCGAACCTGCGACCGTAGCGGTCACGCGGTTCCCGACTGAAGCGCCTAGAACCGTACGGCCACACCGGCCGGCGACTCCACTCCTTCCGATCTGATCACATAAGCGTAGAAAAGATGTGGAATGATTTTAATGAGATATTATCGACAGCATTTGAGAGATATATACTACATAAATTAATAAGTGATGGTCCTGATCCACCATGGTACACAAACGGGTCAGATCAATGTACAGAAATAGCGAAAAAATCATGCCAAATTTAAAAGAACGCAAAATCCCCAAGATTGGCAAAGTTTTGCAGAAATTCGAAATATAGCGCGTACTTCAATGCGAGATGCTTTTAATAATTTCCACAACGAAACTGTCTCGGAATCTGGCAGAAAATCCAAAGAGTCTCTGGTCATACATAAATCACATCAGTGACAAGAGCAATCAAAAATACCTTCACTGCGTGGTAACATCGTTGAAGTCAGTGATGACAGTGCCACTAAAGCACAGTTAATAAACACGGTTTTCCGAAACTCCTTCACCAAATTCCGATCAAGAATAACTGCCAAGATGAGAAACATAGAAATAGGTATCCTCGGTGTAGCAATACAGCTTAAATCACTTAATAAAGGCAAGGCCTCCGGTCCAGGTTGTATACCAGTCAGGTTCCTTTCAGAGTATGCTGATACAATAGCTCCATATTTAGCAATTGTATACAACCGCTCGCTCACAGGAATTTCAGTACCTAAGGACTGGAAAATTGCTCAAGTCACACCAATACCCAAAAAGGGAAATACGAGTAATCCGCTGAATTACAGGCCCATATCACTAACGTCGATTTGCAGTAGGGTTTTGGAACATATGCTGTGTTCGAACATTATGAATTACCTCGAAGAAAACGGTTTAGCCGACCGTTGTGGCCGAGCGGTTCTAGCCTCTTCAGTCCGGAACCGCGCGACTGCTACGGTCGGAGGTTCGAATCCTGTCTCGGGCATGGATGTGGGTACGGAAGGTCGTTGAGTAAAACAGAAGTAATATCCGGCGTTCCCCAAGGAAGTGTTATAGGCCCTCTATTGTTCCTGACCTATATTAACGACATAGGAGTAGCCGTCTTAGATTATTTGCAGGTGATGCTGTCACTTACCGTCTTGCAAAGTCATCAGATGACCAAAACGAATAGCAAAATGATTTAGATAAGATATCTGTGTGGTGCGAAAAGTGGCAATTGACCCTAAATAAAGAGAAGTGTGAAGTTATTCACATGAGCACTAAAAGAAATCCGCTAAATTTCGATTACGCGATAAGTTACACACATCTGAAGGCTGTAAATTCAACTAAATACTTAGGGATAACAATTACAAATACCCTAAATTGGAACGATCACATAGATAATGTTGTGGGTAGAGTTAACCAAAGACTGCGATTCACTGGCAGAACACTTACAAGGTGCAACAGGTCTACTAAAGAGACTGTTTACACCTCGCTTGTCAGCCCTATTCGGGAGTATTGCTGTACGGTGTGAGATCCGCACCAGATGGGACTGACGGATGACATCGAAAAACTACAAAGAAGGGCAGCTCGTTTTGTATTACCGCGAAGTAGGGGAGATAGTGCCACAGACATGATACGTGAATTGGAGTGGCAATCATTAAAACGAAGGCGTTTTTCGTTGCGACGGGATCTTCTCGTGAAATCTCAATCACCAGTTTTCTCCTCCGATTGCGAAAACATTCTGTTGGCACCCACCTACACAGGGAGAAATGATCATCACGATAAAATAAGAGAAACCAAGGCTCGCACAGAAAAATTTAAGTGCTCGTTTTTCCAGCGCGCCGTTAGAGAGTGGAACGGTAGAGAGTCAGCTTGAAGGTGGTTCATTGAACCCTCTGCCAGACACTTAATTGTGAATAGCAGAGTAATCACGTAGATGGGGATGCTGATTTACATAGTCGCCGGTGGTGTGTATGTGCACAAAGTTACATCAACATCCGATTATGTCTTATTTGTGCTTGTGACGCCTCTAATTAGTGGTAAAAGTAATTACAGTGAGATACGCTTAGCAAAGAATATTTTTCACAAGGAGTGTATTCAAACCTTAGATTACTCGGTGACATGTAAAGATTCCACGAACTACTATATAAAGGAAAGACGTCATGCAAATTATTTCGTATTACTTGTATTTTTGATCTTGTCGCTTAGCTCTTGTCTTGCACACGTAGCTATGTGTGGAGTTCGATGTATAGAGGCTTGCGGCCTATTCATGAAATTTGGATTACCGTTAAATAATAATTATCACTGTTGCACTTTAAAATTATGTTCTTACTGTGAAACGGAAACCTTTTCTTCTACTTGCCTTTTAAGTAAATGTGACCAATGCTTTGTGTAGGTGGAAGCTCGTGTGGTATTTTAATTCGTAAAAGCAGTTTGAAATAAGTTTTCTTTCATTTTTCGCTTCCATTAACTTTGGATTGAGCTTCAGGAAGTAATATTTCATAATTAAAAGAATTTTCAATTTATTTCGAGTCAGAAAGAAAAATATTTAATATCTATAGATGAGATAGTTTTTCCTAGCAGTGAAATACATTTATGATATCAGAATAATAGGTCCTAACATTACGATATTTTCTCTTTACGTAAAGAATATATATTTGAGGGCTATTTCCATTATTAAATATAGGAAATTTATAATAATAAAATATAATTTATAATAATAAAAGAAGCAACACTTGATAGCCATTTGGGAGAATATCAGAATGGATTTAGAAAGGGCAGATCTTGCTCAGAACAGATTTTCAACCTAAAGCCCATAATTCGTCACAGCCTTACAAACTACAAAGATATAGTTGTAACATTTATAGATTTTAAAAAGGCATTTGACTCGGTTGATAGGAAAACACTCCATAAAGTGATCAGATAATTTGGCATCAAATCTAAATAAGTAACCATTTTTCGTGAAATGCTGACAGACACCAAATCAAAAGTATTTCGGGGTGAAATATCGAACTCATTCAACATAAAAACAGGTGTAAGGCAAGGTGATGGACTGTCTCCACTCCGGTTTAACTGCTTACTAGAGAAAGTAGTAAGAGAATGGAAACAAAAAGAACAGAGTCTATCTTCAATCATACTGGGAACTAAAAACGAAGGTATTGAAATTCACTGTTTAGCAAGAGGAAAGTGTTAAAAATGGATGGATTCCAAGGCGGGAGGGAGAAGAAGACAGAGTCAAAATGGTCCGAGGAGTGAAAAAGAATACATAGTGAAAAGATGAAAGAATACTGGAGGTAAAAGAAAGAACAACAAAGAAAGAAGCACTGAAATTGGTGTATGGTCCTTAGATGACACAAACGAAGAAAGAAAGAAAGAAGAAAAGATTTGCATTCTTGCTCCCTAATAATTTAAAATGTTTATTTGACACCACATTTTAAATTTCATTCAGTCACAGTCCTTAATGACAGTTATGTCGAAATACAAAATCCCCAATAATTGTTTAGGGACACACTTTCTCAATTTCCCGTAATAAAATCAGACAGGGTCTTGTTTAAACTGGCGACTGTGACAGACCGTGTATTGTGAAGTTATGAGGACAGTCTTCCCCAAGCACGCAAGTCATCTACTCGAAGCGCTAAATTAATCTTAGCCCTCGATAAGTCAGTCGTAAAGCTGTTTCCCCATTAATCTTCCTTCCTTGCAACATCTCTTGACACTAAATGAGCAGCTGCTACGGAATTTCTGATAGGAAAGCACACGTTCAAAATTACAGTGTGTGATTCGACAGACTCAAACAGTCACAGAAGCAGATTATAGCTTGTCCACCTGGAACAGCGCCATGGAGTACTTTTGTTAACACTATACCAGTTTAACTCACTCGTCTTCAGATAACGTAACGCCTGGACTTCAGCTTCGCTTAGGCTGACGGAAGCTAGGCTCCTGTGGCGATTGCGTACGGAACCAATCAGCTGCCCATACGCACAGCGGCTGTCTGTAGGCAAATGTTTACTTACCAGCTGACGACGTCATTTCCGATGGCGAGACTACACTGAGTGTTCGTCCTTGTCAGATAGTGGGAAAATCAGGGCTCTGTCAAACGAGGTCACCGGGTGAGTGACAGTTGTGTGCGTCCGGCTTCGTATCTGCAGAGTCAGTCAGTGTACAGTGACCTCCACCACGTCCTGTTCAGCCGGCGGTTGATACGGCATGTCACGATTCTCCGATGACCTAGTGAATGGTCGTAACTCTGGAAGGAACAAAAAGAACTGACTGAGACGAAAGTACCCCTGTACAAAAGTTTTTGGACTTCAACTATGTATATACGTAGAGCACTCACAACAGTCCTAATGGCCGACTCCGTATCTCACTAGCAACAGTCAAAATGAGTGGTAATGCAGTATCGACAAATTCTGACTGCATTAGTGATTTCAGAATCTGTTAGCCAAGCTTCACACCGAACTTCTATTAAAAATAACTTACTGCAATTTAACGTGGCTGTGGGGATGACAGAGCAAAGAAAGATAAACGATACGTTCGAAGAGAACTAGGAGTGTTTTTTCAGCTTGTTTTTACGTTCGAAATTTAAATCTGGTAATGAGAAGCTTAGCTTTGTGGGGAAACCCTTGCCATTATTCCGTCAGTGGTGGCGGAACAGCTTTAGAGTTCGCCTGTATATTTCCTACGGTACGGAAGACTGGCAGCTTGTACATCAGTACAAGGCTTCAACTGATGAAAGATCCAAATCAGCAATACAGCATTACATCATTCCAAATCAATGATACATTTTTTGGCAGGATATGGTGAATGCTGCATGGATTTGTGTAGAATTAACAAGACTGGGAGACCGACGTACGGATTGGATTTGTAGGCCCACCTGAACATACTTTGTTTTATTGTGCTAACTGTTCTGAGTTTAGAGAAGTGGGCGTAAGACTTGAGAGTGTATCGCTCGTAGACCTTAATGAGGAAAAGTGGCAATTGCCTCATACTCTAGTGGCTAATATATCCAAAAAGTAAACTAAATGAGTATGAACATACACAGTCTGATAACGGAAGTGAAGCCCCCAGAAGGGGAGGAGAAAACGAAATGAAACCGCATGTTGAGAGGATATGCTACGTTGTTTCAGTGATTACAGAATCAAATTAAATTTATACAGTAGTTGGCAGTATAAACCCACTTATTAGCATGACGTCGCTACCCGTCTTTCATGGATGCGTGTACTGACACGGTTGGAAAGAGTTCGTGCACTGACACGGTTGGAAAGAGTGTTACAAAACTGTTGAACTGTTGTAACCTCTTTTGAAGCAAGCTAGCCCACAACTATTGTAAATGGTTATCGATGTCTTGGATTCTAGAACTGGGATGGACTTTACGTCGGAGTCGGTCCCACGCCTGTTTTGCTGGGGACAGCTCTACTGATCTTGCTGGCCTTGGGAGTACTCGATATCAAGGAGACAGTTCATGGAGACACGTCCCGTGTGGGGACGAGCAACGTCCTGTTGAAAAATAACACCACGATACCGTCGCACGAGAGGTTACACATGAGCACGCCGGATATCCGCGATGCACCCTTCCAAAAAGAAAAAAAACATCCAACTTGAAGATGAACCTCCAGATTCGAAGCCGGTAATGTTGCTAATTGAGTAAATGAATAGCGTTACTTACAGTGGCTGGTTGCTGTTTTCTTCTTTGCGCGAATCAACGAGTAAAACTTTTATTATTGGCACTTAGAGCGAATCAATCACTTGATATCGTATGGCACTTCGAATATTCTTAATAAAGTATTTATCTTCTAATTTGCCTCATTGTTTTTTTCGATGACACAGAGGGCACCGTATTCTTGTGGTATCAGATCACATTCTTAATTTTTTTGGATCAAGACGGTTATGTACAAACAGAGATACATTGTGTCTTCATTCTCCTCACAAATATCAGACTTAGCACTTAGAAAGATTTCCATTTTCACTGTTCATTCATCTGTAGTTTATTTGCAAAGGTCCGCGAGCTAAATTAATTTGATCTTGAACACTATCGTAACCCTGGCGTAGTTGCGCAGTGTTTTGTTGGAATAACGCAAAAGATGTGTCAGTCTGAGTGGAGCGATGAAAGAAGTTCTAGAAATATTAGGTTTCGTTTGGCATCACCCAACGATGCGAGCGTCTTTTCTCTCACTTCCATGGTTTGTGTGATTTCCACCCAAAGTGCGAAGTACACATCGATAACTTAGTGCATGCTAGCCCATCTTTCCGCACAGGGGTAATATATACCAAAACACTACTTCCATGGCATGCAAAAACCTTCGAACTAGGAAAAGATTTTTTTAAATTATTTATTCATGGTCTATTGGGGAAGTCTGGCGTAGACTCATTTGGTTTTTCATCCTTTCATGTTCACCGAAAAGTGACCAAGACGGCATTTCGCGCTCAGAAGAGAGGATGAAAGGGTAAAAACGGCGTTTCGTTCCAATTTGGGTCTCCAGTCGACCACATGAGTAATTTTTTTCTGAGTTAACTTCTGGTTTCTAAAATTTACGTATTTCATTCCATTATGATCATAATTTGCTCTTTTCTTCGAGTTTTCATTTTTGTTTTCTTCTGTAGTCGGGATTTTAAAACTTACTTTTGAATTGTATCTCCGTTGAAAATTTAATGCATTTCCATCTTCATCAGCGTCAGATCATTCCTGATTTCTTGCAGCCATCTGCACCACTATGACATTTTTTTGGATGACATGTTCGAAATTCTTTGATCACCTGTTGGCACTCATTTATCGCATTCCATCAGTGGCATCATTTCCACTCTGCTTCAAATTTTTTTATTAGTTTCTTTCGAAACAATTCTCTGCTTGTATTTTATTAGAATGAATAATTATAAAAATATATATTGCATTTCACAATTATATTTAACGACAAAACACACAAAAAAATCAAATAATGTCTGCTAAGATTTTGGCCAAATCACGGAAATTGGTATTGCCTCCACGAAGTCCTCAATAGTGCACTTCAGAGGGCACCTGCTGCAGTTCATGCAGTGGGCTCTGGTTTCATCTCAGTCACATTCGCATAGCCTAGATGCGCTAGGGAAGCCCACTTCATGTTACTAATTCTGGGTCTGCCAACAGCAGTACGAAGGCTGTTTAACGATTTCTAGGTGGACCGATGTTCCTCATGTCCTGTGGGTAGGTGCTCGACTAGTAGCATACAGCCAGCAAGGCGAGTGTTTCTCGTCTTCCATAATCTTGGCCTGTCGAGTGTTTCATGCATATCCGTCGATCCATGTCAGACAATTTCCAGTTTCTGGTATCCTTTTTCACCTGAGAGATTTTTTCTGTGTGACATGTTCGGAATGTTACAGGACATTTTTCATTCACTCCAGATGTTCATAAAATATTATTTTGATTTTCGCTTATGATGATATTCAGTTGCTCCACTTTTTCAGTACGGAACTTCATTAATACTCTTCATGTGTTCACGATTGTTGTAATACTTTTCTCAGGATATGTCACTGTCTCTTTTCCATACTTTCTATTATTCCCGTCTTAGACAAATCCTCTAAGCACTCAGATGCGCATAAACAGTCTTGTTATAACACTGTAATGTAATGTTGGATCTTCTCTGGATCTCTTATCATACACATATTTAGTCAACTAATAACCCATTTCCATCATTCTTGCGCTGAGTTTATTAGCTTCTTCGTCATTGTCGTTAACTATAGGAACACGTGTGTGTGTGTGTGTGCGCGCGCGGGCACGGAGTTTGTCTGTCCTACAAGCGATAAGCTTTGTTTTCCGTTTGGTGTCACCGCTCGACATGCTCACAGATTGTCCATAGCGGAACGATGAATGGCGACGCATTATTTTCACTTGAGTCGCATATTAGTGCTACTGAATATGTTAATCACGCTTTGACCTCACACATATTGACGCAGTGACCAATTCTGCTTCTCATTGGCGAAATATGTTTACGCTCGCAGCTTGATTACACTGAGGTGACAGAAGTCACGGGATACCGATATGCACACACTCGTATACGGATGGCGGTAGATCGCGTAGACAAGGTATAAAAGGACAATGCACTGACAACTCTGTCATTTGTACCCCGGTGATTCATGTGAAAAGATGTCCGACGCGTATGTGCCCAGATGACGGGAATTAATAAACTTTTAAGGCGGAATGGTAGTTGGAGCTAGACGCATGGGACTTCCATTTCGGAAATTGTTGGGGAATTCAATATTCCGAGATCCATAGTGTCACGAGTGTGCCGGGAATACCAGATTTCAGGCATTGCCTCTCATCACGGACAGTGCAACGGACGACATCCTTCTCGTACCGAGAGCAGCGGCGTTTGCACAGAGTTATCAGTGCTAACAGACAAGCAACACTGTGTGAAATAACCGCAGAAATCAATGTCGGACGTACGACGAACATACCTGTTAGGACAGAGCGGAGAAATTTGGCGTCAACGGGCTATGACGGTAGACGATCGACGCGATTATTTTGCTAATAGTACGACATCGCCTGCAGCGCCTCTCATGGGCCTGCGATTATGTCGGTTGGACCCTAGATTACTGGAAAACAGTGGCCTGGTTATGAGTCCAGAATTCATTGGCAAGAGGTGATGTTAGGATTACAGTCTGGTTCAGACCCCACGAAGCCACGAAAATTGTCAACTAGCCCCTGTGCAAGTTGGTGGTGGCTCCATAATGCCGGCCGGTGTGGCCGAGCGGTTCTAGGCGCTTCAGTCTGGAACCGCGCGACCGATACGGTCGCAGGTTCGAATTCTGCCTCGGGCATGGATGTCTGTGATGTCCTTAGGTTACTTAGGTTTAAGTAGTCCTAAGTCTAGGGGACTGATGACCTTAGATGGTAAGTCCCGTAGTGCTCAGAGCCATTTTTGAGCTCCATAATGGTGTGGGCTATGTTTACGTGGAATGGACTGGATCCTCTGGTCCAACTGAATAGATCATTGAACATTTGCAGCCATTCATGGACTTCATGTTCCCAAACAACGATGGAATTTTAATGATGACAATGCACCATCTCACCAGGCGACAACTGTATGCGATTACTTTGAAGTACATTCTGGTCAGTTCGAGCGAATGATTTAGCCAGCCAAATCGCTCGACATGAATCCCATCGAACATTTACGGGACGTAATCGAGAGATCAGTTCGTGCACAAAATCTTGCACCGACAACTCTTTCGAAATTATGGACGCCCATAAGTGGCATCAATGCTCAATATTTCTGCAGGGGATTTCTAACGACTTGTTGAGTCCATGCCACGTCGTTGCTAAACAACGCCGGGCAAAAGGAGGTCCGACACGATATTAGGAGGCATCTCTCGACAGTTGTCTCGTCATTGTGTAAGGGTGATAATATTTTTAAGCTAGCGCATTTTTGAGACAGTTTTATGCACAAGAATTTACTACACCAGATTTTTGTAGCAGAAAGTAAATTAGGAGTAGATGGCAATCCTTCTTTGGTTTTGAAGTCAGGTGATAGTGGATGTATTCTGATTGCAAGGGATTATAAATGCATTAGATGAAAAAATTGTTATTTGGCTATAAGATTTAAATGCGTTCGTGGACAAGGCTGTAGAAGCGTATATGACTATGGGCTTGAACGTTCAGATATTTACTCTGGAGGGGGATCGAGTCTCTGAAATTGCCATTTTTGATGTAAAATGAGTAGATCAGTTTCGAGACGTGTGATGGTACAAGAAATAAATTTCATAGGGGTGCAAAAAACTTCTATCCCAAAGAATTGATGGTTATCCTCTCAATATTTTTGGTTCAAATGGTTCTAAACACTATGGGACTTAACATCTAAGGTCATCAGTCCCTTAGAACTTAGAACTACTTACACCTAACTAACTTAAGGATATCAATATTTTTGATTCATATCTAAAAGGTAAGCATAATTTCATGATTACCTTCAAAGCACATCTTTTTGTATAATCAAAATGATTATGAATGTGATATTTTTTAGTTTAATGTTCTCAAATTATATCCTTGTGCAATTAAATCTGCAATGTATCCACGTCCGCAGCTTGTGGTCGTGCGGTAGCGTTCTCGCTTCCCGCGCCCGGATTCCCGGGTTCGATTCCCGGCGGGGTCAGGTATTTTCTCTGCCTCATGATGACTGGGTGTTGTGTGATGTCCTTAGGTTAGTTAAGTTTAAGTAGTTCTAAGTTCTAGGGCACTGATGACCACAGATGTTAAGTCCCATAGTGCTCAGAGCCAATGTATCCAAGAAAATGAATCGACAAAGCAGTGAACTCTATACTTCAAATTGTAGTTGAGGGGAGTGTCTAGTGACAAGCTCCATAACGTTGCCGCTGAAGCTTTAATACGCATTACCACATTCTTTTTCTTGTTTGTGGTTCATGCGCGTTATCTTACATTTTTCATATTTATTGACAGTCGTCATTCATTATTCAAAATGGACGATACTTGACTATAACAAGTATATCTTCAGTCAATAATTTAAGAGTGAGATTAACTCTCTACGGTTCTTCTTTGTGCGTCACGAGACTACTGGCGATCCTAATATGCTTGTTACGGCAAACTGATTTTACTTTCACTTCCCTTGAATATTCACCGTCAAGTATCGTTCTGGTATTGAACAAATTTCTGATCCAATTACATGCAGTATCTGATCAGAGGACTGCTGACACAACTATATAATGCGGAATGGTCACGAAAGGTGGGCCCCTCAGTATGAGAGGAGGCAAGGAGTACTGCGTTGTCGGTGGAGCAGCAGCAACTGCAGGGTGGATCGACCAGGAGAACTCAGTGACTTAGTGCATGGGCCAGTCATTGGATGTCACCCGAATAATGCATCCATCAGGGATATTTCAACAGTTCTAAAGGTGCCAACGTCGAATGTTGGTGATGTGAGTGTGAAGTGCGAACACGAAAGAACAACCGCAGCTAAACAGAGACGAGGCAAATATTACACTACTGGCCATTAAACTTGCTACACCACGAAGATGACGTGCTACAGACGCGAAATTTAACCGACAGGAAGAAGATGCTGTGATATGAAAATCATTAGCTTTTCAGAGCATTCACACAAGGTTGGCGCCGGTGGCAACACCTACAACGTGCTGACATGAGGAAAGTTTCCAACCGATTTGTCATACACAAACAGCAGCTGACCGGCGTTGTCTGGTGAAACGTTGTTGTGATGCCTCGTGTAAGGAGGAGAAATGCGCAACATCACGTTTCCGACTTGGATAAAGGTCGGATTGTAGCCTATCGCGATTGCGGTTTATTGTATCGCGACATTGCTGTTCGCGTTGGTCGAGATCCAATGACTGTTAGCAGAATATGGAATCGGTGGGTTCAGGAGGGTAATACGGAACGCCGTGCTGGATCCCAACGGCCTCGTATCACTAGCAGTCGAGATGACAGGCATCTTATCCGCATGGCTGTAACGGATCGTGCAGCCACGTCTCGATCCCTGAGTCAATAGATGGGGACGTTTGCAAGACAACAACCATCTGCACGAACAGTTCGAGGACGTTTGCAGCAGCATGAACTCTCAGCTCGGAGACCGTGGCTGCGGTTACCCTTCACGCTGAATGACAGTCAAGAGCGCCTGCGATGGTGTACTCAACAACGAACCTGGGTGCACGAATGGCAAAACGTCATTTTTTCGGATGAATCCAAGTTCTGTTTACAGCACCATGGTGGTCGCATCCTTGTTTGGCGGTGAACGCACATTGGAAGCGTGTATTCGTCATCGCCATACTGGCGTATCACCCGGCGTGATGGTCTGGGGTGCCATTGGTTACACGTCTCGGTCACGTCTTGTTCGCATTGACGGCCCTTTGAACAGTGGACGTTACATTTAAGATGTGTTACGACCCGTGGCTCTACCCTTTATTCGATCCCTGCGAAACCCTACATTTCAGCAGGATAATGCACGACCGCATGTTGCAGGTCCTGTACGGGCCTTTCTGGATACAGAAAACGTTCGACTGCTGCCCTGGCCAGCACATTCTCCAGATCTCTCACCAATTGAAAACGTCTGGTCAATGGTGGCCGAGCAACTGGCTCGTCACAATACGCCAGTCACTACTCTTGATGAACTGTGGTATCGTGTTGAAGCTGCATCGGCAGCTGTAGCTGTACACGCCATCCGAGCTCCGTTGGACTCAATGCCCAGGCGTATCAAAGTCCGTTATTACGGCCAGAGGTGGTTGTTCTGGGTACTGATTTCTCAGGATCTATGCACCCAAATTGCGTGAAAAATGTAATCACATGTCAGTTGTAGTGTAATATATTTGTCGAATGAATACCCGTTTATCATCTGCATTTCTTCTTGGTGTAGCAATTTTAATGGCCAGTAGTGTATATACCGACGGAGAGGAACCGTCGGGCAGTGCGATGGGTGTTTGTAAAAATTGCGTGAAATCAGCGGAAGGAATGATTTGTGATTTCCGAAGTGTTACCCGCGGTCCACGTAGCACAGTGACTACTCATAGGGAGTTAAAAATAATGGGATCCAATGGTCGACGAGCTCGTTATATGCCACACATTTCTGTAGACACTCCTAAGCGATTGGTGAGATGGTGCAAAGAGCGACGTCATTGGACAGCGAAGCAATGGAGCCGAGTGATTTCGAGTGATGAACCGCGCAATCCGATGGAAGTGATTGGGTCTGGCGAATGCTTGGAAAACGTTGCCTGTCATCATGTGTAGTGACAATAGTGAAATACGGGATGGTTAGGGTATGATCCACCTATTGTGCTTAAGAAAAGGCTAACTGTGGGAAGATATGAACACACTTTACAGAGTTGTGTTATGCCTACAGTGTTGGTGCGGTTCCAGGACGGTGATTGTATCAGCATTACAATTACGATTTCGCAGTATCGATACATGTGATAAAATATGTGTGTGTGTGTGTGTGTGTGTGTGTGTGTGTGTGTGTGTGTGTGTCCGTGCGCGCGTACGTATGTTTAAAACAAAAATGGTTCAAATGGCTCTAAGCACTATGGGACTTAACTTCTGAGGTCATCAGTCCCCTAGAACTTAGAACTACTTAAACCTAACTAACCTAAGGACATCACACACATCCATGCCCGAGGCAGGATTCGATCCTGCAACCGTAGCAACAGTGCGGTTCTGGACTGAAGCGGCTAGAACCGCTCGGCCATAGCGCCCGGCAATGTATGTTTCACATCTCCTCCTAAACCAATGGACCGATTTCAACCAAACTTGATACACATATGCCTTACTGTCAGACAACAACCTCTATGAAGGTAAGACCACTTGCCTATCATGACTTTATAAACAATGAGATGAATGAAAAACTGCCGTATCGTGCATGAGGTTTAGATTTATTACTTCTACGCTATTAGCCGGAGTTGCAATAAATTTCTCAGACAGTATCCACGTATGCCGCTGAACGTATTTACAAAATCGTATGACACATACATGAGGAGACATGACGTCATAAGCACTGAGCTGGATGAAAACCCCATACATGACTTTTAAATTTATTACTTATTTGTTACTAACTCTATCCATAACACATTTCTCAGATCGTATCACATATGCCACTAAATGAACCAATACAAATATATCATTGTGCCACACGTAGTTCAAAAAATATGACATAAGCAATGAGATGTGTGGAAAAATCCAGTATCATGCATGAAGTTTTAATACACTTATTCTTTACTACTAAAATACTCCTACAGTCGAGTCGTAAGAAAATCACTCACCTATGAACCATGGAGCTTGCCGTTGGTGGGGAGGCTTGCGTGCCTCAGCGATACACATGGCCGTACCGTAGGTGCAACCACAACGGAGGGGTATCTGTTGAGAGGCCAGACAAACATGTGGTTCCTGAAGAGGGGCAGCAGCCTTTTCAGTAGTTGCAGGGGCAACAGTCTGGATGATTGACTGATCTGGACTTGTAACATTAACCAAAACGGCCTTGCTGTGCTGGTACTGCGAACGGCTGAAAGCAAGGGGAAACTACAGCCGTAATTTTTCCCGAGGGCATGCAGCTTTACTGTATGGTTAAATGATGGCGTACTCTTGGGTAAAATATTCCGGAGGCAAAATAGTCCCCCATTCGGATCTCCGGGTGGGGACTACTCAAGAGGACGAAGAAATTGATGAAATGTATGATGAGATAAAAGATATTATTCAGGTAGTGAAGGGAGACGAAAATTTAATAGTCATGGGTGACTGGAATTCGTCAGTAGGAAAAGGGAGAGAAGGAAACATAGTAGGTGAATATGGATTGGGGGGAAGAAATGAAAGAGGAAGCCGTCTGGTAGAATTTTGCACAGAGCATAACTTAATCATAGCTAACACTTGGTTCAAGAATCATAAAAGAAGGTTGTAAACATGGAAGAATCCTGGAGATAGAAGAAGGTATCAGATAGATTATATAATGGTACAACAGAGATTTTAAATTGTAAGACATTTCCTGGGGCAGATGTGGATTCTGACCACAATCTATTGGTTATGAACTGCAGATTGAAACTGAAGAAACTGCAAAAAGGTGGGAATTTAAGGAGATGGGACCTGGATAAACTGAAAGAACCAGAGGTTGTACAGAGTTTCAGGGAGAGCATAAGGGAACAATTCACAGGAATGGGGGAAAGAAATACAGTAGAAGAAGAATGGGTAGCTGTGAGGGATGAAGTAGTGAAGGCAGCAGACGATCAAGTAGGTAAAAAGACGAGGGCTAATAGAAATCCTTGGGTAACAGAAGAAATATTGAATTTAATTGATGAGAGGGGAAAATATAAAAATGCAGTAAATGAAGCAGGCAAAAAGGAATACAAACGTCTCAAAAACGAGATCGACAGGAAGTGCAAAATGGCTAAGCAGGGATGGCTAGAGGACAAATGTAAGGATGTAGAGGCTTGTCTCACTGGGGGTAAGATAGATACTGCCTACAGGAAAATTAAAGAGACCTTTGGAGAGAAGAGAACCACTTGTATGAATATCAAGAGCTCAGGCGGCAACCCAGTTCTAAGCAAAGAAGGGAAGGCAGAAAGGTGGAAGGAGTATATAGAGGGTTTATACAAGGGCGATGTACTTGAGGACAATATTATGGAAATGGATGAGGATGTAGATGAAGACGAAATGGGAGAGAAGATACTGCGTGAAGAGTTTGACAGAGCACTGAAAGACCCGAGTCGAAACAAGGCCCCGGGAGTAGACAACATTCCATTAGAACTACTGATGGCCTCGGGAGAGCCAGTCATGACAAAACTCTACCATCTGGTGAGCACGGTGTATGAGACAGGCGAAATACCCTCAGACTTCAAGAAGAATATAATAATTCCAATCCCAAAGAAAGCAGGTGTTGACAGATGTGAAAATTACCGAACTATCAGTTTAATAAGTCACAGCTGCAAAATACTAACGCGAATTCTTTACAGGCGAATGGAAAAACTGGTAGAAGCCGACCTCGGGGAAGATCAGTTTGGATTCCGTAGAAATGTTGGAACACGTGAGGCAATATTGACCTTACGACTTATCTTAGAAGAAAGATTAAGAAAAGGCAAACCTACGTTTCTAGCATTTGTAGACTTAGAGAAAGCTTTTGACAATGTTGACTGGAATACTCTCTTTCAAATTCTGAAGGTGGCAGGGGTAAAATACAGGGAGCGAAAGGCTATTTACAATTTGTACAGAAGCCAGATGGCAGTTATAAGAGTCGAGGGGCATGAAAGGGAAGCAGTGGTTGGGAAAGGAGTGAGACAGGGTTGTAGCCTCTCCCCGATGTTATTCAATCTGTACATTGAGCAAGCAGTAAAGGAAACAAAAGAAAAATTCGGAGTAGGTATTAAAATTCATGGACAAGAAGTAAAAACTTTGACGTTCGCCGATGACATTGTAATACTGTCAGAGACAGCAAAGGACTTGGAAGACCGGTTGAACGGAATGGATAGTGTCTTGAAAGGAGGATATAAGATGAACATCAACAAAAGCAAAACGAAGATAATGGAATGTAGTCAAATTAAGTTGGGTGATGCTGAGGGAATTAGATTAGGAAATGAGACACTTAAAGTAGAAAAGGAGTTATGCTATTTAGGGAGTAAAATAACTGATGATGGTCGAAGTAGAGAGGATATAAAATATAGACTGGCAATGGCAAGGAAATCGTTTCTGAAGAAGAGAAATTTGTTAACATCGAGTACAGATTTAAGTGTCAGGAAGTCGTTTCTGAAAGTATTTGTATGGAGTGTAGCCATGTATGGAAGTGAAACATGGACGATAACTAGTTTGGACAAGAAGAGAATAGAAGCTTTCGAAATGTGGTGCTACAGAAGAATGCTGAAGATTAAATGGGTAGATCACGTAACTAATGAGGAGGTTTTGAATATGATTGGGGAGAAGAAGAGTTTGTGGCACAACTTGACTAGAAGAAGGGATCGGTTGGTAGGACATGTTGTGAGGCATCAAGGGATCACAAATTTATCATTGGAGAGCACCGTGGAGGGTAAAAATCGTAGAGGGAGACCAAGAGATGAATACACTAAGCAGATTCAGAAGGATGTAGGTTGCAGTAGGTACTGGGAGATGAAGAAGCTTGCACAGGATAGAGTAGCATGGAGAGCTGCATCAACCCAGTCTCAGGACTGAAGATCACAACAACAACAATGGTAACGCTTTTGGCAGCTTTTCGCCGCGAAGAGCAAACGGCTGAACGCGAAAACAATAGCTATTTATAGATTTACGAAGTGTCGCTGCCGCAGAGACGTTTACAAAATCGCGTTGTTGACACGCTAAGGAGCTGCGCTCAGCGTACAGAAACTGTCCGGGGTCATCTGAGACTGACATATAAGGTTTCGTTTCTAATATAAAATTGGCAAAATGAATACTCGAACAATGCCTGATTTGTCAGCTACTTATAAACGGAATTGTTTGTTGCTCTTGGGTCCTCACTTGCAACTGCACGAATTAAAAGTTGAAATAACTCTGAATACTGAAAACTAGTTTTAATCGTTCCTGAAGTTCTACAATGCGTGGTTAGTTTTTAGCGTTTGGTTAGGCTATAGTTTCGGCGCCGAAACAACGTACGGTATTTGGCGCAATTACTCTTGATAACTAGTCGCTCAATAATCAATAATAAAAAAATGTACGTAGGAATTTTTTATGCAGTGAATAAAAAATTAAATATTGTTCACAACACATTGGGGGATTTTTTAACAGTAATGTAACAGAGTTTATTGTTCTCTTTTCTACATCGAATGAACGTAACGACTGCACGAAAGCTTTAAAATAAAACGAGAGCAATATACTACGTTAACTAAGTGTAAATTCCGGTAAAACTTAGGATACAGTTCAAAATTCATCAGCGTGAGTTTTTAAGTTAATGTTCCACATTGGCTAACCAACCAAATCCACAAGTTCATATCGCTCACAAAATCATCGCAGAAATGTCTTTAAGAGTTCCGTCTTGTTCACATAGCGCGAATTATTCTTCTGTTCACAACGCTAGATAACTCACCGAAATGTACCTAAGTATTCGCTGCTGAGGCGCGCGAAATACACAAGGACCCCATTTCCTATTTCTAAACTTTCCGTACACTCTGAAATGCGACCTAAGCTGCTCATACGTACGTCTTTCCTGCTCCAGTTCGTTCTGACAACTGAATGACCACGAGCAAAATGACCGCAGGCTATTTAAGCCTTCGTTTTGTTGTTAGTCAAATTCACATACCTCCGTTTCCCGATAGACTCTTAAAAACTATTAATTTTATGCTATACGGTACATGAAACATCAGATAACATCGAAATCTCCTCAGTTTTTCTCTGCTGTCCTTCGTTTGCAGCTATGTTCATTAGTTTGTCTTATACATTATCTGATCAAAAGTATCCGGACACCCCCAAAAACATACGTTTGTCATGTTAGATGCATTGTGTTGCCACCTCCTGCCAGGTACTCCATATAAGCGACCTCAGTAGTCATTAGAGTTCGTGCAGGAGCAGAATGGGGCCCTTCGCGGAGCACACGGACTTCCAAAGTGGTCAGTTGATAGGATGTCATTTATGTCATACGTCTGTACGCGACATTTCCACACTCCTAAGCATTCCTTGGTCCACTGTTTCCTATGTGATAGTGAAGTGGAAACGGGAAGGGACACGTACAGCACCAAAGCGTACAGGTCGACCTCATCTGTTGACTGACCGATACCGCCGAATGTTGAAGAGTGTCGTAATGGTTCAAATGGCTCTGAGCACTATGGGCCTTAACATCAGAGGTCATCAGTCCCCTAGAACTTAGAACTACTTAAACCTAACTAACCTAAGGACATCACACACATCAATGCGCGAGGCAGGATTCGAACCTGCGACCGTAGCGGTCGCGCGGTTCCGGACTGAAGCGCCTTTAACCGCACGGCCACAGCGGCCGGCCATGTATGTTTCACATCTCCTCGTAAACCAATGGACCGATTTCAAGTGGCTGGCTCTGAGCACTATGCGACTTAATATCTGAGGTCATCAGTCCCCTAGAACTTAGAACTACTTGTTGTTGTTGTTGTTGATATTGTTGTCTTCAGTCCTGGGACTGGTTTGATGCAGCTCTCCATGCTATTCTATCCTGTGCAAGCTTCTTCATCTCCCAGTACCTACTGCAACCTACATCCTTCTTAATCTGCTAAGTGTATTCATCTCTTGGTCTCCCTCTACGATTTTTACCCTCCACGCTGCCCTCCAATGCTAAATTGGTGATCCCTTGATGCCTCAGAACATGTCCTACCATCCGGTCCCTTCTTCTTGTCAAGTTGTACCACAAACTCCTCTTTTCCCCAATTCTGTTCAATACCTCCTCATTAGTTATGTGATCTACCCATTTAATCTTCAGCATTCTTCTGTAGCACCACATTTCAAAAGCTTCTATTCTCTTCTTGACTAAAATATTTATCGTCCATGTTTCACATCCATACATGGCTACACTCCATACAAATACTTTCAGAAACAACTACCTGACACTTAAATCTATACTCGATGTTAACAAATTTCTCTTCTTCAGAAACGCTTTCCTTGCCATTGCCAGTCTACATTTTATATCCTCTTTACTTCGACCATCATCAGTTATTTTGCCCCCCAAATAGCAAAACTCCTTTACTACTTTAAGTGTCTCATTTCCTAATCTAATCCCCTCAGCATCACCCGATTAAATTTGACTACATTCGATTATCCTCGTTTTGCTTTGTTGATGTTCATCTTATACCCTCCTTTCAAGACACTGTCCATTCCGTTCAACTGCTCTTCCAAGTCCTTTGCTGTCTCTGACAGAATTACAATGTCATCGGCGAACCTCAAAGTTTTTACTTCTTCTCCATGTATTTTAATACCTACTCCGAATTTTTCTTTTGATTCCTTTACTGCTTGCTCAATATGCAGATTGAATAACATCGGGGAGAGGCTACAACCCTGACTCACTCCTTTCCCAACCACTGCTTCCCTTTCATGCCCCTCGACTCTTATAACTTCCATCTGGTTTCTGTACAAATTGTAAATAGCCTTTCGCTCCCTGTATTTTACCCCTGCCACCTTCAGAATTTGAAAGAGAGTATTCCAGTTAACGTTGTCAAAAGCTTTCTCTAAGTCTACAAATGCTAGAAACGTAGGTTTGCCTTTTCTTAATCTTTCTTCTAAGATAAGTCGTAAGGTCAGTATTGCCTCACGTGTTCCAACATTTCTACGGAATCCAAACTGATCTTCCCCGAGGTCGGCTTCTACCAGTTTTTTCATTCGTCTGTAAAGAATTCGCGTTAGTATTTTGCAGCTGTGACTTATTAAACTGATAGTTCGGTAATTTTCACATCTGTCAACACCTGCTTTCTTTGGGATTGGAATTATTATATTCTTCTTGAAGTCTGAGGGTATTTCGCCTGTTTCATACATCTTGCTCACCAGATGGTAGAGTTTTGTCATGACTGGCTCTCCCAGGGCCATCAGTAGTTCTAATGGAATGTTGTCTACTCCCGGGGCCTTGTTTCGACTCAGGTCTTTCATTGCTCTGTCAAACTCTTCACGCAGTATCTTATCTCCCATTTCGTCTTCATCTACATCCTCTTCCATTTCCATAATATTGTCCTCAAGTACATCGCCCTTGTATAAACCCTCCATATACTTCCACCTTTCTGCTTTCCCTTCTTTTCTTAGAACTAGGTTTCCATATTCATACAAGTGGTTCTCTTTTCTCCAAAGGTCTCTTTAATTTTCCTGTAGGCAGTATCTATCTTACCCCTAGTGAGATAAGCCTCTACATCCTTACATTTGTCCTCTAGCCATCCCTGCTTAGCCATTTTGCACTTCCTATCGATCTCGTTTTTGAGACGTTTGTATTCCTTTTTGCCTGCTTCATTTACTGCATTTTTATATTTTCTCCTTTCATCAATTAAATTCAATATTTCTTCTGTTACCCAAGGATTTCTATTAGCCCTCGTCTTTTTACCTACTTGATCGTCTGCTGCCTTCACTACTTCATCCCTCAGAGCTACCCATTATTCTTCTACTGTATTTCTTTCCCCCATTCCTGTGAATTGTTCCCTTATGCTCTCCCTGAAACTCTGTACATCCTCTGGTTCTTTCAGTTTATCCAGGTCCCATCTCCTTAAATTCCCACCTTTTTGCAGTTTCTTCAGTTTTAATCTACAGTTCATAACCAACAGATTATGGTCAGAGTCCACATCTGCCCCTGGAAATGTCTTACAATTTAAAACCTGGTTCCTAAATCTCTGTCTTACCATTATATAATCTATCTGATACCTTTTAGTATCTCCAGGATTCTTCCATGTATACAACCTTCGTTTATGATTCTTGAACCAGGTGTTAGCTATGATTAAGTTATGCTCTGTGCAAAATTCTACCAGACGGTTTCCTCTTTCATTTCTCTCCCCCAATCCATATTCACCCACTATGTTTCCTTCTCTCCCTTTTCCTACTGTCGAATTCCAGTCACCCATGACTATTAAATTTTCGTCTCCCTTCACTACCTGAATAATTTCTTTTATCTCATCATCTGCAGAGCTAGTTGGCATATAAACTTGTACTACTGTCGCAGGTGTGGGCTTCGTGTATATCTTATCCACAACAATCCGTTTGCTGTGCTGTTTGTAGTAGCTTACCCGCATTCCTATTGTTTTATTCATTATTAAACCTACTCCTACATTACCCCTATTTGATTTTGTATTTATAACCCTGTATTCACCTGACCAAAAGTCTTTTTCCTCCTGCCACCGAACTTCACTAATTCCCACTGTATCTAACTTTAACCTATCCATTTCCCTTTTTAAATTTTCTAACCTACCTGCCCGATTAAGGGATCTGACATTCCACGCTCCGATCCGTAGAATGCCAGTTTTCTTTCTCCTGATAACGACATCCTCTTGAGTAGTCCCCGCCCGGAGATCCGAATGGGGGACTATTTTACCTCCGGAATATTTTACCCAAGAGGACGCCATTATCATTTAACCATACAGTAAAGCTGTATGCCCTCGGGAAAAATTACGGCTGTAGTTTCCCCTTGCTTTCAGCCGTTCGCAGTACCAGAACAATAAGGCTGTTTTGGTTAGTGTTACAAGGCCATATCAGTCAATCATCCAGACTGTTGCCCCTGCAACTACTGAAAAGGCTGCTGCCCCTCTTCAGGAACCACACGTTTGTCTGGCCTCTCAACAGATACCCCTCCGTTGTGGTTGCACCTACGGTACGGCCATCTGTATTGCTGAGGCACGCAAGCCTCCCCACCAACCGCAAGGTCCATGGTTAAACCTAACTAACCTAAGGACATCACAGACATCCATGCCCGAGGCAGGTTTCGAACCTGCGACCGTACCAAGCGCACGGTTCCAGACTGAAGCGCCTAGAACCGCTCGGCCACAACGGCCGGCAGTGGTCGTTCTGGTCATTCAGTTCCGCCATTGGAGGTATTCCTTCCCTGCCACTCGGCTACGACTAACAACGAAACCTCCCGATGTCAGGCACTCAGATCGGTAGCAAACTATGTCTGTCGATAGAGTATCAACCAAAACACCTAGCGCCCTGTGCGCTGTCTTCCAGTAGAAGACGCGTAACTGTAATTGAAAGTAACACCAGAACTACGGAGTATAGGCAAACCGTATCTGTGAGCTTCAATTGTGAAGAAATCTGGTAGGTGAGTTGGTAGAGCGTCAGATTGGTGTACTATAGGTCACGCGTTCGAAGCCCCCTTGGTAGCGATTTTTGTAAACAGATTACGCGTGAAATTGTTGAATGGGAGAACATTTTTCTGCCATGTAAAATGACGTTTCAGAGATGTAGCAATTTTCTTTTGGTAGTCTGTTTTACCTTCGTTAATTGAAAGTAGCAAACCTATAACGTACATTTGTATGGGTAGGTGTGGTATTATCTATACAAATATACGTATAGGTTTGCTACTTTCGTCTAACGAAGCGAAAGTAGACTGCCAAAAGGACATTGCTACAATCTCCGAAATGTCCTTTTAAATTTTCTCCTATATGAAAATTTCACGCGTAAACTGTTTAAAAAAATCACCAGTAACGGGTTTGGAACTCGATATCTTTCGACAGCCTGATACTCCAGCAACTCACCTACCAGAGATAAGGATATGGTTTGGCTACACTCCGTAGTTCTGGCGTTACTTTTAATTCCTGTTTACGCATCTTCTACTGGACGACAGCTCATAGCACAAAGTAAATCGGTGTACTGGTTGATACTCTATCCACAGACAACGTTTGCTACCGATCTGAGTATCTGACATTTGGAGGTTTGGGTTTCAGTGCACTGGGTTTTTCTAGCCACCGAGCTAAGGCACGAGTTTAACTGGTGCTTTGCAACAGCTGTGGGATTTCTCATTCAGTTTCCGCTAGTCACACGTCTGCTGTGCCTTGCCACCAACTCCTGATGATGGCTGTACCTTGGTGTAGCTCGCTGTTGAGTTCGCTCGCTGTTGAGTTCGCTCGCTGTTGAGTTCTGCACAGCGCAGGCGGCACGTCCCCTCAGCCATCAAACACACGTGCACACAGCCGCGTCTGGTTTTTAAGGTTATGTCGTTGAGCCGTAGAAGGCTGTACCTCACATAATGCACGCTGTCATAAAACGGCATCTGTTAGACTACGGTTTGTCGACAATAACATTCCTGAAATGGAATGTCCTGTCCATAGTCCCAATCTGAACCCAATGGGGTGTCTTTGGAATGATTTAGAACGTCGACTTCGCTCCAGACACCAGCGTCCAACGTCAACATCTTTCTCGTTTTGATTTTTGAGGAAGAATCGGCTGCCATTCGTCCACAGACATCCAGACACGTCACTGAAAGTGCCCCCAGCAGAATTCAAGCCGTCATAAAGGCGAATGGTGTACACTACTCATATTAATGTTTCCAATAAGTGTCAGACAATTTTGATTGGATAGTGTATTTGAGAAGGTGATCGGAATGATCATGACTTGCTTATCAGTCGAGAATGTGTTTATAGTGGTGGAACGTCTTTTGACAGTGTTAGACGATTGAACGTACGAGGGTCGTTCAGTATGTAATACCACACATTTTTTTTTTTTAGAAAGTCATTACTATACCTAGATAAACGTCCTTCTGGTCTTCACATTTGATGTTTCCTCTGTGAGCCGGTGAAGTATGGAACCGTTCTGACCGTAGTACAGCGTCAAAATGGCGTCTACGTACGACTCACGGTACAAGCAGCGTGCTGTTATTGAATTCTTGTGTGCAGAAAGAGAACCCGTGGTGAACATCCATAAACGTTTGTGTGCCGTGTATGGCGATGCTGCAGTTGAAAAGAGTACAATTGGGCGATGGGTCAAGAAAGTTACAACCTCAGGAAATGCAGAAACAGGGCTCCATGATCAGCCACGTTTGGGACGTCCTGTCACAGCCATTGCTCCAGACAAGCTGAATCGTGCAGATGCCATTATTCGTGCCGACCGGCGCATCACGACTCGACAATTGGCTCTACAGTTGTCGGTTAGCATTGGAAGTGCCTCTGCAATGATCGAGACTCTCGGATATTCAAAAAGGTGCTCACGATGGTTCCAAGAATGTTCCCAGCGGACCATAAGATTCACAGAAAGGCCATCATCTGAATTGTTGGAGCGTTTTGAGACCGACGGAGAGGCATTTCTGTCACGGATCGTTACGGGGGACGAAAGCTGGGCGCATCACTTTACGCCGGGAACATAAAGGCAGTCCATGGAGTAGCATCATCCTCATCCACCACAAAAGAAGAAATTCAAGACAACCTACTCTGCCGGAAAAGTCATGGTAACAGTCTGCTAGAATTGTGATGGCGTCATTCTCGTGGATGTGATGCCAAGAGGGTCACCATCATTTCAGAGGCATACGTGAAGACTCTGAATAAACTAAAGAACCGTTTCCGACGTGTTCGATCGGACAAGAAGCCAGCAGAAGCCTTGCTCCCAACACGATAATGCGTGCCCACACACAAGTATGAGAACCAGGGAACACAATGCCAAACTGGGTTGGACATCGTTGCCTCATCCACCCTATAGTCCAGACCTGTCACCGTCGGACTTCAATCACGCTTTGAAGATAGCGAGGACGTCAGTCATGAAGTGAAAACATGGGTAAGCCAACAGGACAAGAGCTTTTCCGCCAGGGAATATATGCTCTTCCACAACATTGGCGTACAGCCATAGAAGATGAAGGAGACTAAGTAGAAAAATAGGACATTCACAAGACATGGTGATGTATATTGTCACCAGATTCTGACTCTTAACAATAAATATGTTCTGAAAAAAGAAATAGGGCATTACTTATTGAACGACTCTCGTGCCTCAGAAAACCATGTCAGATTAGAACCTTGCGCCGACACAGAAACTCGTCTTTCGTGGGCAGAGCTCTTACTGAGCTACCTATCCATCAAACAATTTAAAAAGAAGTGTACAGTCCGCTGCAGAGTAAACGATACCTTCTTGAATCAGCAACTGGTTTGTGGCTGAGCCATTCCTCACTAGAATTCTTTCTATCAATACTGTTAAAAATGGTTCAAATGGCTCTGAGCACTATTGGACTTAACATCTGAGGTCATCGGTCCCCTAGACTTAGAACTAGTTAAATCTAACTAACCTAAGGACATCACACACGTCTATCCCCGGGGCAGGATTCGAACCTGCGACCGTAGCAGCAGCGCGGTTCCGAACTGAAGCGCCTAGAACCGCTCGGCCAGAACCAATACTGTTAGACCAACAGGCTATGCAGGAGAGGTTTAGCGATCTTTGGAAGAAACTGCAGTGCCCAGCGTTACCCGGGGTGTTTCATATCTGTCACATAAGGCGATTGTCACTGTGTCTTGTTGATACTCATAGCGAATGGAAGCCGCGTGGGGAACTGCAAACACTTTAAAGTGAAGGGCATATTTAATCACTGGGTGTCAACGGAATGGTACGAATGCATACTCCTTCAGTTGCAGCATTCATAAAAATCAAATTCTAGGTTTGCGGCTCTAACTTTTGCAAATATACACCAATTTCAGACCAAAAGCTATGTAATACAAATTACGTCTTAGATTATGCTTTGATTCCTGTTTAAATTACACATTACAGTAAAAGTAACGTATCATGCACTTTTCGAGATGTTTGATAACGAAGTTTCTTCTTTATATATTTTATATATGCTTGTATATATTAATATACTGTGTATATTAAAAAATATACGAAGCGTATATTGGCACTAATGTTCATTCGGTGACCGTGTAGAAATTTGAAGTAAATCGGACAAGAACTTCTACAGATTTTTGGTAACAACCTTTCCGCTTCATATATTACGTACATATATGTCCCAAGTCAGTTTGCGAAATCTTGTGTAGACAGTGATCTTCCTCTTGTCTTGAAGGAAAAGTGTGCAACATTTCATAAAGATCAGAATAAAACTGTAGAGTTGTATGAATTACAAACAAACAAAGAGACAGTCTACTTTATATGGATTGAGGTAGAACAGAGGTACTGCCACAGATACAGGTTTGAAGCCAGGTCGGGATTAGTGCCTCCAAGAAGCTAGATTCCAAGTTCGAGTCCAGTACAACGCACGGTTTAACTCTCTCAGAAAGTTTCAATACAGCGTAAATCCCGCTTCAGCATTAAGAGATTAATTCTGCTGGTACCCGCTCGACTGTGCCACCTACCTGCAAGATGCTATGTATTAAGGCGTCCGCCTCCGTTGCTGAGTGCTCAACGTCGCTGTCTGCCTTGCGGAGGGCCCTGGTTTGATAGCCGGCACTGCTATGGATTTTTACCTTGGTGGGAGGGTTTTCGTGATGCCAGCTGAGGAGCTTCTTGACCGAGTAATAACGGCCTCAGGTCTGCTAACCCGATAACGGTCGGGAAAAGCGGCGAACTGACCCCAACCATTCCATACCGCATCCACACGGTGCCACCGGCTGGTAGCTGATGAAGACCTCTGTCGTGACCGATTTGTCCGCCTGTGGCCTAAACGGCGGTGCCTATCTCTGCTGTATGTCTGAAAATTGAACTGTGTTTCACACGCGTGATCCTTCCTCAAACCGTTCAAAATGGTTCAAATGGCTCTGAGCACTATGGGACTTAAAATCTGTGGTCATCAGTCCCCTAGAACTTAGAACTAGTTAAACCTAACTAACCTAAGGACATCACACACATCCATGTCCGAGGGAGGATTCGAACCTGCGACCGTAGCAGTCGCGTTCCTCAAACCGTATTAATACTTCGAGATAACCTTCCTGCTCGCACAATTGTCGTCTTGTTCTAAGAATTCATTTTATTGCTGACCAGTTGAAGTTTCTCCTGGAGAAATTCTGCGATCGATTTCTCCGCGAAATCCTTTATTGCAGTAGTGCAAATATACAGGAGATTTTCTATAAAGTTTGGAAATTAGAAAGAGATACTGGCAGAATCGAAGCTGTGAGGACAGGCCCCTGAGTATTACCCGGGTAGCTCAGTAGGTAAGAACACTGCTCGCGAAGGCAAAAGCCGTAGGTCAGAATTCCTGTCTGGCTCAAAGTTTATCTGCGGCTACCTTTACAAACATTCTCTGCAAGCGACTGTAAGGTGCGTGGCGGAGGTTACCCTGTACAACAGCTAGTCGTTTCCTTTCATGTTCCACTCGCAGACAGAGCGACGGAAAAAAGTCTATCTATGTGTCTCCATACGAACCCCAATTTCTCATATCTTATCTTTGTAGGACTTACGCGAAATGTATGTTGGCGACAAAAGAATCGTTCTGCAGTCAGCTTTGAATGCCGGTTCTCTAAATTTTCTCAGTAGTGTTTCTCGAAATGAACGTCGCCTTTCCTCCGAGGCATTCCCATTTGAGTTCCCGAAGCATCTCCGTGACTCTTGCGTTTTGTTCGAACCTATTGTGGCACAATTATACTACAATAAAAAACAACCAGAAAGGCACAATATACATAAAGAAATTATACTTAACATAAACACAACGAAGAAGAAGAAAACAACATACGAAACCACAAATTAGGTAGGGAAGGTCTAGAAAAAATTTAACAAATTATTCAACAAAACTAACATCACACTGGCGTATCACAGCCTCAAACACAAAATCCACAAAGGCAGCTCGAAAATTTGCACACACAACAACGCCGCCATTTCCAAAATTTCATATAACACATGCCACAAATTCTACATAGGACAAACCGGTAGACACTTCAAAATTATGTTTATAGAGCACACCAGAAAAAGTGGAAACAAACCATCCACATTTTCTCAACATCTACAAACAAAATACACGACGAAAATCTATGAATAGTTTGGCCCGAGCACCCACGTGCTATGGCAAGAAAATGTATATATTTGTTACACTCAGCTTAATTGAGAGGCCCAGAGATGTGGCTGGTTTCAACGTTTGGCTACGTATTTCGTAATAAGGTGCCAGCTCACATCTGCTGTTAACTCAGTTTTTTAAGCTGAAATAAGATATAAAAAAACAATGCAGGCAGGCATTGCGGTGAAATTTAAAATATTGAGTCTCTCACGTTGATTTATAATTTGAACAAGTAGTTTATTTTTCATCGATATTTCACCAAATACTTAAAATGCAGTCTGAGGGTCTTTTGTGTAAGGGCGGCTGTTAATAACTGATGCGACAACACTTCACTATAAAATTCATATCTGGCGACCACGGCACTCGACAATCCGTTCACAATTCACGAAACACACTGTTGTCTGCTGTTCTAAACCACTATATTGCGCTCCACTTGATCGCTTGAGAATGTCGCTACATACGTACTTGTCCCCGAACGTGGCTACCAACCCACTTCCACCGCCAGATGTGCGGCACGTCTGGCTCTTAGCGTCGCTCCAAACCCACCTGCTCTGTCATCCTTTGATGATGGCCGCCCTGTGCACCCTTGAAACGACTGCCTAACTCAAAACAATGTTTGACAAAATAATTACGAATATTCTAAAACTAAACACAAAAACACATTTGATACATTGAAAAAATATGGAAACTTTCTGCGCAATAACTATTTAAGGTCCAATTTTCTGTATCTGCCACCGTTTTTTTCACAAATAATGATCTTGTGGCGTGATATTGCTTTTCCCGGATTTTTTGATACTAAACATAAATAAACAAATGAAAATACGTACTTAATTACTCTTCTACCTCTTTAAACTTGAGAATGCTGCCGCTAGTTTCGTCTCTTTAAATTTATTTATTACCAAAAACACAGTTTCTCTTCGTCGAATCCCATATTCCGTCCTCTCCGTCAAAAATGGTAGATATTCAGCTAAATCGGATATGATTGTTTGATGCAGCTCTACTAACTGTCCGTAGACACTTCGTTCAAATTAATCGACCAAAGCATTGCCGAGATATTTGCTTCTGAACTTTCATAAATTTACAATTTTTAGGACAACAATAATTTTAAACTGTTAAATAGTTTTGTGGTGCGTCTAGGTAGTTTAGCTTTACATAATTTTCTGTCCATGAGTGCCAACTCGCACCTCCATGTCACTCTTCGTTTTGTTCTGATCAGTTTTTCTCTGGAATGTAAATTTCTCCAAGCGCGCAAAAACGGCCATACGCGCCCCTGCCTACCTAGCTCCCACTCTGGCTTTTGTAAGGCCGCGTAAATGCTAGCCGCTCGTCACGGCCCCGCAGCAACCGCCAGCCACGTGCTATGCGGCGGGAAACTGCCGCTCTAAACTACAGCTTGTACGCTCACAACACCATAGTTTACTTATGCATTTACAGAGCACCTGATGGTAACACGCCGAAATGGGCTCATCGTAAATGATTCATAAAATGAAAACCATTTAAAGAGCACTATGGTTGGCTGATATTCGTAACAACTATAAAAATCATTATTGTTGTGATTGTTATGTAATATTATTTGGTGTTTTTTTCCTGTTATAACCGCTCTTTTAATTGAGAACAATGTTATCAGGCTTCTTCGCATATAGGAGAGAGGTGATCGATAATATCGAAAATAATTAAAATTAAAATTATCGATACATGATCTCTCATCAGAATAGCGAGCGCAGCAAAGTAGCGCCTCAGAGAAATCAAAGACGGTTTAACGCGGATACTTTTGTTTCTAAATTCTTCTATACCTTGCGCGGGTATTGTCAGATCTCTTGTCTTGTTTTCTGCGCTCTGAATACGTTTAGGTGGCTGCGGCGTAGTATACAGGGTGGTCCATTGATAGTGACCGGGCCAAATATCTCACGAAATAAGCATCAAACGATAAAACTGCAAAGAACGAAACTTGTCTAGCTTGAAGAGGGAAACCAGACGGCGCTATGGTTGGCCCGCTAGATGGCGCTGCCATAGGTCGAACGGATATCAACTGCGCTTTTTTTTCCAAATAGGAACCCCCATTTTTTATTACATATTCGTGTAGTACGTAAAGAAATATGAATGTTTTAGTTGATCCACTTTTTTCGTTTTGTGATACATGGCGCTGTAATAGTTATAAACATAGGGCTCACAATTTTAGATAAACAGTTGGTAACAGGTAGGTTTTTTAAATTAAAATACAGAACGTAGGTACGTTTGAACTATTTATTTCGGTTGTTCCAATGTGATACATTTCTGAGAACGCATGCTGTTACAGAGTGATTACCTGTAAATACCACATTAATGCAATAAATGCCCAAAATGATGTCCGTCAAGCTGAATGCATTTGGCAATACGTGTAACGACATTCCTCTCAACAGCGAGTAGTTCGCCTTCCGTAACGTTTGCACATGCATTGACGATGTGCTGACGCATGTTGTCAGGCGTCGTCGGTGGATCACGATAGCAAATATCCTTCAATTTTCCCCACAGAAAGAAATCCGGGGACGTCAGATCCGGTGAACGTGCGGGCCATGGTATGGTGCTTCGACGACCAATCCACCTGTCATGAAATATGCTATTCAATACCGCTTCAACCGTACGCGAGCTATGTGCCGGACATCCATCATGTTGGAAGTACATCGCCATTCTGTCATGCAGTGAAACATCTTGTAGTAACATCGGTAGGACATTACGTAGGAAATCAGCATACATTGCACCATTTAGATTGCCATCGATAAAATGGGGGCCAATTATCCTTCCTCGTATAATGCCGCACCATACATTAACCCGCCAAGGTCGCTGATGTTCCACTTGTCGCAGCTATCGTGAATTTTCCGTTGCCCAATAGTGCATATTATGCTGGTTTACCTTACCGCAGTTGGTGAATGACGCTTCGTCGCTAAATAGAACGCGTGCAAAAAATCTGTCCTCGTCCCGTAATTTCTCTTGTGCCCAGTGGCAGACCTGTACACGACGTTCAAAGTCGTCGCCATGCAATTCCTGGTGCATAGAAGTATGGCACGTGTGCAATCGATTTTGATGTAGCATTCTCAACACCGACGTTTTTGAGATTCCCGGTTCTCGCGCAGTTTTTCTGCTACTAGTATGAGGATTAGCCGCGACAGCAGCTAAAACACCTACTTGGGCATCATCATTTGTTGCAGGTCGTGGTTGACGTTCCACATGTGGCTGAACGCTTCCTGTTTCCTTAAATAACGTAACTATCCGGCGAACTGTCCGGACACTTGGATGATGTCGTCCAGGCTACCGAGCATGATGCATAGCACACGCCCGTTGGGCATCTTGATCACAATAGCCATACATCAACACGATATCGACCTTTTCCGCAATTGGTAAACGCTCCATTTTAACACGGGTAATGTATCACGAAGCAAATACCGTCCGCACTGACGGAATGTTACGTGATACCACGTACTTATACGTTTGTGACTATTACAGCGTCATCTATCACAAAGCGAAAAGGGTGGCCCAACTAAAACATTCATATTTATTTATGTACTACACGAATATGTAATAAAAATGGGGGTTCCTATTTAAAAAAACGCAGTTGATATCCGTTTGACCTGTGGCAGCGCCATCTAGCGGGCCAACCATAGTGCATCTGGTTTCCCCCTTTAAGCTAGACAAGTTTCGTTCTTTGTAGTTTTTTAGTTTGACGCTTATTTCGTGAGATATTTGGCCCGGTCACGACCAATGGACCACCCTGTATAGCTGGCATTTCCATGTGATATGCTACGGAAGGGATCAGGGAACTTCTGCTAAATTGCAAGAAAAGTGACTATAGTTAATTTATACTGGACAGGCTTACGTTGAAACTTATACTGAGGTCTAGGTAGGTCTTTGCCGTAAGGTCACGAACTAAGAATGTCTGAGGAATTGTGTGCGTGAGAGAAAGTAGTGCTTCATATTTAACTCTAATACATGCCGAATAACCGATAATAGGATCTGTGGACTTTACGAAGGGACGTTAAATTGAATGTAAGAACGGAACTTGACACTTAGCTTCGTGAAATAAAAGCGTACGAAGTTTGAATGACTGTATCGAAGAATCGTAATGGACCATAGTCCTTACTAAATATCTTTGTCTGACGAACTATAAGAATCACGGACATTTTAGTTGCCGTAATTGCTGAGAGTAATTGTAGGATGAATCCTCCTTTTCTCTATATACAAACCGCAATCATTCAAGATCATTTAATTATTATTATTAAATGTTGTTTATTATTATTAAATGTTGTTAATAAAAAACTAATGTGATTTCCACAATAGCGTGTGTATTAGTCATCAATAATCATAGACAAACAGCAAACTGTATCTCTGGATGACGGAAGGTTCGATTATGAAATATTACGTAGCGTAAATTGTGACTTACAAGCTATTTAACATTTCATTTCCAATCGGACAGAAATAATTCAAAATCAGAAACAGTGGGGATAAGTAGTAACGTGGGAAATAGGAAGCTGAAATAATAACTAACATCCAGAGACGTCATTAACTATCTTGTCTTCGGTAACGCAACAACAAATGAAGGGTGATCGACTGTGCAAAAGGTCGATATTAATTATGATTATGAAAACACGAAGTTTAGTCGCCGTTACAGTGAAGATGTTCGTGGCTGCTTCATCTGATGTGTAGATATAACGAAAAGTCAGGCATATACAGTGGATAACAACATCAACATCTCAGGTCAGAGGAGTCGACGACAGCAGATCGACGGAGGGCGGCTACACTGGTCAGACGTAAGAGAGGGCCTTAAGGCCCTAATCTGGTCAGGCTAAATAAGCAATAAACACATAAATAATACGGTCTATAAGCAATTCAGAGAAAATGAGGCAAGAAGCTTTCGAAACGTGCTGGTACAGCAGAATACTACTACTACTACGTGATCAGGCCCAGTGGACCGCACGCATTTACAAGTTTTCTCCTCCACTGTATTCTGTCCATTGCTGCTATCCGCTATCCGTTCACATCTATTGACACTTGGTTTAAATCTTCGTGGAGTCCATCCCTCCAACGCTTCTTGGGTCTCCCTGGCGGTCTCTTTTTTTGCTGTAGGTGTGAAATCCAGGAGCTTCTGAGGCCATCTGTGATCGTCCATCTGGGCCACATGGCCGGCCCACTGCATTCGGTTGGCTTTGACAGTTTCTGCTATGCTGGGCTGCTGGTATAGTTCCTCAAGCTCTTGGTTGTATCTGATCCTCCATTCCCCTGTATCTGCATCCAGAAGCGGACCGAAAATCTTCCGAAGCACTTTTCTCTCAAAAACAAGGAGCTTATGGAAGTCCTGTTTCCGGATACTCCATGTCTCACAGCCATATAGAACAACAGGCTGGGTCAGGGTTTTGTACAGTCGTCTGGAGAGATATTTGGACCGAAGCAGTTGTGCTAGGCTGTGGTAAGATCGGTTTCCTGCTTGTATTCTGGCATTGATCTCTGCTTCACATGACGAGTTCTCAGTGAAAAGTGCCCCTAGGTATTTGAATTCTTGCACTCTCTTGTAGGAATGGTCCCCAACCTGCAGTGATTGTAGATGATCAGCAGTCTGACAATGACCACGCGTCATAACGAGGTCCTCTGTCTTGGCTTCGTTTATGTTTAGCCTAAATTTGCTGGCAGCCTCCTTTAGCGCTTTGGTCATTTGCTCCAACACCTCTTCCGACCTAGAGAGTAAACAGATGTCGTCTGCATAGGCTAAGTATGCCAGTCTCTTTCCTTCGATTTCAATCCCTTCGTTCTCTTGGAAGGTCTCGCGTACGAATTTCTCGAGGGCAAAGTTGAACAGGATAGGCGACAACCCATCTCCTTGCCTGAGTCCTGTCACAATTTCAGACTCCTCAGTTACGCGATTCCCCATCTTCACCTTTGCCCGTGTTTCGTTCAGACAGATCTTTATCAGATTGATGAGTTTCTCTGCTATGCCAAACTTCCTTAAACAGTTGAGCAGGCTCTTGCGATGTATGCAATCATAGGCCTTCTTAAAATCAACGAATAAAATATGCAAATCTTTACCATATTCACCCAGTTTCTCAGTGAGCTGCCGGAGACTGAAGATGTGATCTACTGTTGACCGTCCTGGCCGGAAACCTCCCTGGTACTCCCCAATCACCGATTCTGCTACTGACTGAATTCTATGTATGAGGCAATTGGACAGGAACTTATAGCAGACGTTAAGCAGGGCGATTCCTCGATAGTTGTCACATTTCAGTTTGTCGCCCTTCTTATGTATTGGACAAATCAGAGTTGTTTTCCATTCTGGTAGTTCTTCTTTGGTCCATATTGCCTTTATCAGTCGGTGAATTTTTTCTGCAAGTTTCTCTCCTCCTGCCAGGATAATTTCAGCCTGTATTCCATCTTCACTTGGACTCTTATTCTGTTTAAGGTGTCTGATTCTGGTTTTTATGTCATCCAGGGTAGGTAGGGAATAGTCTGCATCGGCTGTAATTGGGTACTGGAAATAAAACTGCGGTTCGGGTTCATCACAATTTAGTAGCTGTCGAAAGTACTCTTTCCATCTCTCAGCTATGTCCCTATCGTTCGTCAGGATCTTATCATGGGAATCTTTGACAAATGTTTGCTTGGCCTGGTGACCTTTGCAGAGGTACTTCACCTTCAGAAATATTTCCCTAGTCTTTTGTACTCTGAAGTCTGTTTCTGCTTCAATGATGGTATCCCTTATGTATTTCCTATTTGCTCTTCTCAGAATTGCTTGTGTAGTCTTTCGGACCTCCTCAAGTTGTGCTTTGGCCTGTGCCAGATTTGTCCCCTTCAGCCATTTGTTCCTGGCTTCCTTTCTCCTTTCCAGGGCATCTGCACATTCCTTTCCAAACCAGATCTTCTTGCCCACTGGGTTTCCCATGAGTGTTTCCTTTGCTGTATCCCTAACTGAGCTCTGGATGTTTCCCCACATTAGTTCAAGGTCCTGATTCGCGTCCATTTTACTGAGTGCTTCAAAGCGGTTACTAAGTTGCAACTGGTATCCGGTCTTCGTTGCCTCATCTTTCAGTTTCTCCACATGGTACCTTTCCACTCTTTTTAACTTAGGCCCCGTTCTTCCTTTACACTGTATGTTTAAAAGGCCTCTGACCAGGAAATGATCACTCCCACCTTCGGCACCCCGCGCTGTCTTAACGTCTAACACCCATCTCTTGACTCTGAGATCAACGGCAACATGGTCTATTTGTTTTACAGTTCTCCCATCTGGTGACACCCAGATTCCTTTATGTATGTTTTTCCGCTGGAAGTTTGTGCTGGAGATGAACAACCCTAATGATGTAGCGAAGCTGATGAACCTGCTACAGTAGAATGCTGGAGTAAATAATGAAGAGGCACTGATTCGAATTGGGGGAAAAGTAAATTGTGGCATAACTTGACTAAAAGAAGGAATCGATTGATAAGACACAAACTGAGTCATAGAGGTATCATCAGTGTGGAGAACGGGGGAAGATGGGGGCGGCGAATTATTGTAGACCAAGACCAGACTGGAATACAGTAAGCAGGTTGAAATGGTTACGGTAATTATATGAAGATGATGAGGTTTGCACGTTATAAACTAGCGTGGGGAGATGCGTCAGACCAGTATGATCGCTTGAAGAAGTCTGTCTTGAACGATTTTTGTAAGGCTGCACGTTGTACCAGCATGAGTGCAACGGGCAGCTGGTATCGGCGGGGACGGCTCAGCGTCGGCGTCGGCGTCGGCGTGAGGCGGCGTCTATTTTCTGCGGGCGACACCCGAGAGGCGCGGAGACGGCCGCCGTTGCGTCACGGGGGCGCTGGCGGGCGTCCCTCACGCCTCCACGAGAACAGCGGCCGTCGCTCGCCGTGTCCGGCACGCACAGCTTCCTCCTCGAAGAACGCTTCTCGCCTCTTTCAGCGAGTAGTGGTTTGACGCAACTGCTTTGTCCTCTAAGAATCACACAGAAACAATGGTACTAACAGCAGCATGGAACAAGAGCCATATCCAGCTTGCATTTACCATGAACACCACTGACGCGTAATACAAATCGAGTGTATCACCTATAGAATTCGACTGAAGAAAGGTTCAGTAAAGTTTTGCGAAACTAATATGAAGTGTACAGAAACCGTCAACATCTGCATCACCCTCCGCAAGCCAGGTGTGTGGCTGAGGGGACGGGGGGTACTTCAGGTACCACTAACCTTTCTCACCTCTTCCACTCGCTTGGAAACAATGATTGTCGGTATTAGCTCTAATTTATCGAATTTTCTCGTCGTGGTGATTTTGGGGGGTGCATGCGGGAGGAAGTAACATGTTGACCGACTCTTCACGGAAAGCACTCTCTCGAAATTTCTATAATGACCTCTCCGTGAAGTACAACGCCTCTCTTGTAACGTCTGCCCCTGGAGTTTGTTGAGGATCTCTGTAACGCTCTCGCACCGACTAAACGACCACGCGACGAAACGCGTCCCTTCGTTGCATCTACTCTATTTCTGCTATCAGTCCTACCTGGGAAGGTCCCATACTGATGAAAATACTCAGTAGTCTGCCGAACAAGCGCCATGTAAGCTACTTTCTTCGTGGATGAGTTACATTTCCTTAAGATTATTTCGATGAATCTCAGTCTGGTTCTGACTCTCCTACCACTTATCTTATGTGGTCGTTTCCAATTAAGGTCGCTCTGCATAGCTACTCCTAGACATATTACGGTACATATTGTTTCTAGCAGTTTGTTATCAGCAGTGTTGTTCTACAGTGGTGGATTTCTTTTCTTATGTATGCGCAGTATGTTACATTTATTTACGTTTAAGATCAACTGCCAATTCCTGCACCATTCGTCAATCCTCTGTATGCCAGTGTGCAAATCGATATTATTTTCTGGCGTTTTTACTTTCTTATAGACAACCGCATCATCGGCGAATAGCCTTAAAGAACTTCCGACTCTTTCTGCTATATCACCTACTCTGAAGAGCCAAAGAAACTGGTACACCTGGTGGAGGGAATTGACACCTTGAATCCTGCAGGGCTGTCCATGAATCCGTAAGAGTACGAGGGGGTCGAGATCTCTTCTGAACAGCACGTTGTAAAACATCCCAGACGTGCTCAATAATGTTCATGTCTGGGGAGTTTGGTTGCCAGCGGAAGTGTTTAAACTTAGAAGAGCGTTCCTGGAGCCACTCTGTAGCAATTCTGGACGTGTGGCGTGTCGCATTTTCCTGCTGAAATTACCCAAGTCCGTCGGAATGCACAATGCACATGAATGTATGCAGGTGATCAGAAAGGACGCTCACGTACGTATCACCTGTCACAGCCGTATCTAGATGTATCATGGGTCCCATATCACGCCAATTGCACATGCCCCACACCATTACAGAGGCTCCACCAGCTTGAACAGTCCCTTGCTGACATGCAGAGTCCATGGATTCATAAGGTTGTCTCCATTCGCGTACACGTCCATCCTCTCGAAACATTCTGAAACAAGGATCGTCCGACCAGGAAACATGTTTGAAGTCATCAACAGTCTAATCTCGGTGTTCACGGGCCCAGAGGAGGCGTAAAGCTTTGTGCCGCACAGGCATCAAGGGTACACTAGTGACCATATGGCTCCGAAAGCCCATATCGGTGATGTTTCGTTGATGGTTCGCACGCTGACACTTGATGATGGCCCAGCATTGAAATGTGCAACAATTTGCGGAAGGTTTGCACTTCTGTCACGTTGAACGATTCTCTTCAGTCGTCGATAGTCCCATTCCTGCAACATCTTTATCCGGCCACAGCGATGTCGGAGAATTGGTCTTTTACCGGATTCCTGATTTTCACGGTACCCTCGTGAAATGGTCGTAAGGGAAAGTCCCCACTTCATCGCTACTTCGGAGATGCTGTGTCCCATCGTTCGTGCGCAGACTGTAACACCACGTTAAAACTCACTTAAATGTTGATAACTTGCCATTGCAGCAGCAGTAACCGATCAAACAACTGCGCCAAACACTTGTTGTCTTACATAGGCGTTGCCGACCGCAGCGCCCAGTTTCTTTGGCGCTTCAGTATATATACATTGCAAACAGTACACATCCTATCACACTTTCTTGGGGTACTCCGGAATTCACCTTCTCGTATGTCGATTTTGTTCCGTTAAGAGCGACGTGTTGTGTTCTGTCCACAAGGAATCCTTGAGTCCAGTCGAAAATCTGGTCCATACCCGAAAAGTTCTTATTTGTTTCATTAAATGGCAGCGCAGGACAGGGTTCAATGTCTTTCTGAAGTCAAGGAACACGACGTGAAGCTGAGCGCTGTTGGCTACGGCGCTGATGGTCTCATGGAGGAAAAGAGCGAGCTGAGTTTCTCAACTTTCCGGAATCCTTGTTGATTTTTATAGAGGAGGCGTAACACTATCTTCCGACAAACAAACAACGTACAAATGTGATTTCCAATTGAGAAACCCACTTCGTTATCTTTTCTTACATACAATATGTAGATAGCATTGCTCCTACCAACTTGTGCTATTAGCTATAATATAAATTATTTGCATACTCAAGCATATGTTAGCTATATTTCATGCGCCGCGACGTGTGATGTAATATGCAGCGAACACAAAATCACGGCGATCCCTATTTTTAATTGAAAATTTTTCTAATTTCGCACACTGTCTTACTGAAATGCGAAATATCGTAGTAACAATGACTGTTAATGATATAATGGGCACTTCAACATGAATCTGACGTATAAAGCTACAAGTAAGGAAGAAAAATAAAGTAAGGCAAAAATAATTTTTTTTTTTACCGAATAGTTTCTGTGAAATCGTTTGATAAATATCGCAGAGCTAACGGAATGCGTACGACGCTCTCCTCGTGATGACATCTTCACACGTTGGTAGTGAGCGTTTTTTGTGTGCATGCGTCGGTGCGTGTAAATGCGCTGGACAGCTCGGCGATTCGGCACGCAGGCTACCGCCTTCCTTCGTGATCCTGCTCTTTAAGGTTCGCCAGAGGCGATTGCGCTGGGCAGTTGTTCCGCAGGCGCCTGCTGAAGTGAAGCGGCGCCGTTGGCGGAGTCGTCCAATTTGGCTCTCACACAGGCTGACGGAATGAGTGGCAGTAGACTGTGTCACATTAACCGCTGCTAGACATCTATCTCGGCGCTAATGTTCCACGTCCAGTGCCCTACATCTCTTTCGGAACCCTAAATTACCGAAGAGCGAGAATGGTCGGCGCAGCGCTCTCAGAGTGCAGGCGACCAACTCACTTCGATAGCTCCGCAGCCACCGGATTTCAGTGAGTTTACTTCCATCCGTTTTCGTGAGCCGTGATATAAGTGAAAGCTTACAGTTACATGCGTTTATATTTGTTGTAACGAAAAGAAATGACGGTGAGGATTTAACGTCGCCTCATGTACGATAGCTCCTGCTAGTGGAGGGTAAACTGTCCACCCTGTACCAGCACCATTATCTATCATGGAATATGTAAGAAGAAGGGTTAATGAAGGAGTTTAACGTCCCGGCGACTCGAAGTCTTTATAGACAGGAGCGTAGTGACTACAAGTACGTTTTCACGAAATTACACGTTACTTCATACATGTTGTCTGTATCTGCATCAGCACTCGAGAAGCTACGCTGCAGTATGCGGTGGAGGGTACCAGTATCATTTCCCACCTTATCATCCCGTACGTAGATGCTATTGCAGATGAACAACTATCGATTATCATGCCTCGTAGCACGATTTCTCTTTTCATGTAGGATGAGCGTCCGTTATCGGACACATGTAGTCTCTCTGTGATGCCCAAGGCATATTTTATATCATTGCACCGCCTTCTCCTGGCGTTTGACGGGCATTTATGCGACGCCCGCGTGCTGACGAAACGAAATGACACCTAAATTTCAATTCACACTTGACGTCACAGAAAGGAACGGCAAAACAGTCCACAAAGGATTTCAGTGGTGGGATTCACGTAGATCCTCAATGTTAAGGATTCTCGGGAAGAAAGTTTCCTTAAAAAAAAAAAAGAAGGTGTGGGTATGGGGAAGAATTGTGACGTTCGTCTGTTAACATGGAAGTCAGCCTGTTACTGCCAGCCCCATCTTAGTGGTGGATTTTCTACTTTAGTGTTTTCTTAATCTTTATTTCATTGTTTACTTCGTTTTCATGACACATCAAGAAGGTCGCTCGAAGACTCATAGAAAAAAGTCTATGAATCTTCTTCGACGAGAGTGCAGGTAACTGAAACCGATTTATGTTTTGCAATAGCTGGACTGAGAAAAAGTTTACACCACGCATATATAAGAACATAAATACATAAACAAATTTACAGATAATAATTTTTTTATCAATGAAATAGTCGACTGCACTTGAGAAGAAAAACACATTTTTGAGGTTATTTGATATTAAGAAACAACAGAAAAAAACAGATAAGTAAAAATATTGTATTGCCTTCTAAATATTGTTTGATGCTTATGGATGAACATGTTTTCTAGAGAAAATAAATGTTGATGTTTCGAAATGTTTGGACAGCGCTTTTCCCATTCTTTCACTCATCAGAAGTGTGAATATTTGCCATACAACATTTGTGAAGAACAGTCGTAATGAATTTTGCTTTGGCCGTAAGTAAACTCAGTATCATTATTAGTTCCTTTAGTAATGCCAGTTGCAAATAATTCACATAATCGTCCATGTAATACTGTGTATTCCGGCTTTTTGTAAGATGGACGGTATCTCATAACCGCACTTTCATCATTCTGTACTGAGTTAAGCTAAGCGTCTAGTGTGAACACACGCGTCAACTGATAGTAACTTTCGTTCTCTTTCCGTGTCTCCTTTTGACGTACAGTACGAATCGACCTTAATTGCGCATCTCTTGTCAGAATTTTCTTAGCCTTTACTGTTAATCTATCTTGGCGAGAGTGCCAGACAGAGCACATTAATCATTAACCTGACGCACGGAAGGTTTGTAAGTGAATTTAACTTCCGTAGCATTCTTCAACGACTCTGCTTGGTGTCTGTCTTCATTCAACATATCAGATTTACGTGGTCTTTCCACTTTGAATCACCACGAAGGAATACACCTAGGTAAATATGATGGCTGATATTGATTCTAGTCAGTGATTAGTGATAGTGAAATGGTTGTCTCTTCTGCAAACAAAATTCGAAGCTTTCCGTCTGTTTATAAGCTTCACATTTCATCTGACTATTTTTGGAGCCATTTAGCTGTTCATATCTGTATGTTTTCACATGTATCGTAACGTCCATGTATAAAATGAGCGAGTCAGCGTTGCGGTTCGTTCTTCGTCATTTCCTTAGATCACTTGAAACAAGTTCAAGATGGTTCCTTAAAGTCACTTTGTGTTTTCAGAATGTTTGTTCCGTTTCTAAGGACCACGATGTCTATAGGACGTTGAACTACATGGTGCTTTGCCTGTCTTTTCCCTGTATACAACTCTGTCCAACACGGATAACTTCGGAAAAGTACCGACTTGTGCATGTTCACACCGCAGTTGATTTACGAATGGAAGCAAGCCCTTTGATTAGCTTCATCTGAATTTTATTTCAAAATGTTCTTATTTATTTATTTATTTACACGTCAAGTTCCGTAGGACCAAATTGAGGAGCAAATCTCCAAGGTCATGGAACGTGTCAGTACATGAACTTACAACATAAAAGTAATAACAGATAAAAATAAATGTTCATGAACCTGAAAAAAAGGCAGTCCATAAGTTTAAGTAAACGCCACCAGCAACACAATAAGAATCAGCTTAATTTTTCAAGGAACTCCTCGACAGAATAAAAGGAGTGACCCATGAGGAAACTCTTCAGTTTCGATTTGAAAGCGCGTGGATTACTGCTAAGATTTTGGATTTCGAGTGGCAGCCTATTGAAAATGGATGCAGCAGTATACTGCACACTTTTTTGCACAAGAGTTAAGGAAGTCCGATCCAAATGGAGGTTTGATTTCTGCCGAGTATTAACCGGGTGAAAGCTGCTTATTCTTGGAAATAAACTAATATTGGTAACAAGAAACGACAATAAGGAATATACATATTGAGGGGCCAATGTCAAAATACCCAGACTCGTGAACAGAGGTCGACAAGAGGTTCGTGAACTCACACCACTTATTGCCCGAACCGCCCGTTTCTGAGCCAAAAATATCCTTCTAGAATGGGAAGAGTTACCCCAAAACATAATACCATATGACATAAGTGAATGAAAATAAGCAAAGTAGACTAATTTACGTGTCGAAGTATCACTCACTTTTGATACCGTTCGAATAGTGAAAATGGCAGTATTAAGTCTTTGAACATGATCCTGAACGTGGGCTTTCCATGACAGCTTACTATCTATCTGAACACCTAGAAATTTGAACTGTTCAGTTTCACTAATCATATGCCCTTTCTGTAAGATTAAAACGTCAGGTTTTGTTGAATTGTGTGTTAGAAACTGTAAAAACTGAGTCTTACTGTGATTTAACGTTAGTTTATTTTGTACAAACCATGAACTGAGGTCATGTACTGCACTACTTGAAACCGAGTCAATGTTGCACACAACATCCTTTACTACCAAGCTAGTGTCATCAGCAAACAAATATTTTAGAGTTACCCATAATACTAGAGGGCATATCATTTATATAAATAAGGAACAGGAGCGCCCCCAACACTGATCCCTGGGGCACCCCCCACTTGACAGTACCCCACTCAGAGCCCACATCACAGCCGTTATCAACATTGTGAATAATGGCCTTGTTCTGCCTGTTGCTAAAGTAAGAGGTGAACCAATTGTGAGCTACTCCCCTTATTCCGTAATGGTCCAACTTCGGTAGCAATATTGTGAGATCAACACAGTCAAATGCCTTTGTTAAACAAAAAAATACGCCAAGCGTTCTAAACTTTTTGTTTAGCCCATCCAGTACCTCACAGAGAAAAGAGAATATAGCATTTTCAGTTGTCAACCGACTTCTAAAGCCGAACTGTACATTTGATAGCAAATCGTGTGATATAAAATGATCAATTAACCTTACATACGCAGCCTTTTCGATAACTTTTGCAAACACTGATGGCATAGAAGTGGGTCTAAAATTATCTACATTATCCCTTTCTCCCTTTTTATAAAGCGGCTTTACTACTGAGTACTTTAATCGCTCAGGAAACTGACCATTCCTAATGGAAAAATTACAAATATGGCTAAATACAGGGCTAACATATGCAGCACAGTACTTTAATATTCTGCTAGACGCTCCATCATAACCATGAGAGTCCTTAGTCTTCAGTAATTTAATTATTGACTCAATCTCCCTCTTGTCTGTATCACAGAGGAGTATTTCAGACGTCAGTCTCGGAAAGGCATTTGCTAAGAAATTTATATGATTTCCTGTAGAAACTAAATTTTTATTTAATTCACCAGCAATGCTCAGAAAATGATTGTTAAATACTGCAAATATATCTGATTTATCAGTTATAGAAATATTATTACTGCGAACTGACTATATCATCGACCTTGTGCTCCTGACCAGACACTTCCTTCACAACTGACCACATGGCTCTAATTTTATCCTGTGAATTAGCTAAATTAGCTATTCTATTTGCATACCACATACTTTTTGCCTTGCTAATAACATTATTAAGCATCTTACAATACTGTTTGTAATGGGCTACTGTAGCTTGATTGTGACTACTTCTAACATTTTGATATAATTCTCACTTTGTTCTACATGATATCCTTATCCCACTAGTCAGCCAACCGGGCTGTCCATTACTTCTAGTACCCCGTTTAGAATGTTCTAATGGAAAGCAACTCTCAAAGGGCATGAGAAATGTGTTATGGAAAGCATTGTATTTATCATCTATATTATCGGCACTATAAACATCTTGCCACTCTTGTTCCTTGACAAGTTTTAAGAAACTCTCTATTGCTGTTAGTTAACTTTCCTACGTAGTTTGTAATTAAGTATGACACTGGTTTGAGTACAAAAACCTTTTAGTGTTAAAATTTGTGCATCATGGTCCGAAAGGCCATTCACCCTTTTACTTACAGAATGCCCATCTAGTAATGAAGGATGAATAAAAATATTGTCTATGACTGTGCTACTGTTCTCCTGCACCCCAGTTGGAAAAAACACAGTTTGCAATCAGATCATATGAATTTAGGAGATCTATCAACATCCTTTTTCTTGCACAATCATATACAAAATTAATATTGAAGTCACCACATACATCTAGTTTCTGGTACTACCTACAAAGTGAATCAAGAACCCTCTCTAGCTTAAGCAAAAATGCTCTGAAGTCGGAGTTAGGGGACCTATAAACAACATCAATTAGAAGTATAGTTTCACTAAATTCAACTAATGCTGCACAACTTTCAAATATCTGTTCAGTGCAGTGTCGTAATACGTTTATGGATTCAAATGAAATACTGTTTTTTACTCCTTGAGAAACAGCCAGCTAATCTGTAGCCTGGTAAAGGAAGCCTCTGAATTATCAAATTATTATGGTGCTTTGATATACCAATAATTTCAGAGTTAACATCTGTTAACAGTTCACCAACTTTATCTCTAATACCTAATGTTCTTCGCAACGATTTCAGCTCTGGTTTGAAATGAATCATCGTAGTTTTGGCATAAAATGTGTGTAAGTAGCTCACTGCCAAAGAAAACAGTAGTTAAGCAATTTCTTGCTGGAACAGCTACTAGGGGCATTTTCGTACAGGGAAGAATGAATATTTTCACTTTATATGCCCCTTATTTGATTCTGAGATGAATTATGCACAATTTTTTCTTCAGTTAAATGCCACAACTGAGGAAATCGTTGATTTCCGCAGAATAATCACGTCTGGAAATGAAAGGTGTCTGCAAGGAGAATTTTGGACAAGGTAGAAAAAAGATCTGGATATTCTGGGACAGTTCACTGGCCACTGGTCATTAAGGCACACAATAATAATACAACTAACCAAGTGGTCAATCTGTGATCATCATTATGTTACCGTGATGACATAATTATCTGGAACTAAAGTGTTTTCGAGTTGTTGCGGATTCTATTAGTTTTTAGTACACGACTTTATTTAAACTGCTTACATTATTTCACTATTCCTCTTCCATGTATAACATTTACCAGACATTTTCAGGATTGATCACAATTGTACGAAGATTACTAGAAAATCAATAGTACAATAAAATGCGTTTCGATAATAAGAACACAGCGTGTCTCAGCAGGAATGGTCAGTATTGAGGAATATGACAGGAACGGTCATTTGAAGCAAAATATTTCGTATGGACATTTGCCCTATTCCGAATAGTTTCCGAGATGGAACACTTTCAGTGTACATCGTTACTTATTTTCTGTTTTATTCATGCACACACATCCAACAGTTAGAATACTGTACAATATGCCTTTTACAAAGTATATGTTGATATGTTCCTTCACAGATCTGGTAACGTCTGAAGGGGCTTCGTAATTCCGGAAGTACATTGCAATGCACGTGGCCAAAGGAACGTCTTCAAGGTGTTCAACAAATGAAATTTACAAAAAAATGTAAATAACTGTGTCCCGTCATTCGCTCTCCTAAGATGACTGAATCTATCAGCATGCCCGAATACAAATGTTCATTAAATGTGTTCTATCTCAGAAACCATTCGGAACAGGATATACGCCCATATGAAGTTTCTGCTTCAGATGATCGTTCCTGTCATATCCCTTAATTCTGGCTATTCCTCCTGGAACACACTGTGTATCGAAAACTGGAGGCACCTGTCGTACTGTGACACAAATTTAAATACTCGGTGATAGAGGTCTACAATAATGCAAATATACGCAGTAGTAATTGCTTTATGAATAAAAGCCCGCACTTACGAGGATACCGCGGGTATATCTGCGGATATTGGCACTAATAATCACACCGTCGTTAAAAGTTAATGGATAGTGCCATTATTCCAAATTTCGTCAATTTGGGTTGTATAAAATGGATAGTAACAATTCGTATTGTTTTAATCAACTCTTATTAACCATTCAAGATGCAGTACCGCTGTGTGGCACGGTGTACTGGGGATGTGTTCTTGATACCTACAAGGACTAAAAATGGCAACGTCCTTCCTCCTACTTTTACGCATAATTACACGCGCATCCTACCTCAATCGTATCAGCAGGTGCCTTATGTCTGAATTATTCCAGTTTCGTTCGCATTGACAGCTGTCACTTATGCAGTAACAAAAACTGTCACAAAGTGACATGAAAGCTATTCGAGAATACACTACCGCTTGGAACCTTTGCCCCACGTTCCCATTCCTGTTTCACATATGACATACACAATGAACGGCGTAAAGTCAGTGAATATTCCAACATTTCTCTCGAAAATGCACTACTCCACAAAAAAAAGTGAAGCACTCAGAATGGGAGGAGGAAACGAAATGAAACTGCACTGGTTAATATGGTATGTGTCGCTATTTCAGTGATTCCAACATCGAGTCAAATTTACAAACAGTTTGGCAGTATGAGCACACTTATGAGTGTGACGTTGCTACCACTCTGGCCTGGCCGGACGCACTGATTCGGTTGGGAAGGGCGTCGTGAAGCATTGTATCTTCTCCTGAACAAGCTAACGCGTGACTGTTGTGACCGTTGTAACTGGTCCTTGGTGTCCTGCATGGGGAGAGAGTCGACGTCCGAGCTGGTCCTGTACACGTCCTATCGGAGACAGATCTGGGGATCTCGCTGGCCACTGGAGTACCTCATCACGCTGACAGTTTATAGTGACGCATGCCATGTGAGGACGAGCGTTGAAAAATTGCCCTGCGGTACTGCCAACGCATGAAAGGTGACATATGAGGACTCAGGATGTCCGTCACGCAACACTGTGCCGTCAGAGATTCCTCATCACTACCAGCCGTGACCTCAAGTCATACCCGATGGCTCCCCACGCCATGACGCCAAGAGCAATACAATTGTGCCTTTCCAAAACACTGGAAGAATGGGACCTCTGTCCAGATCGCTGCCGTATTCGCCAACGACGGTCATCCGGGTTAATCGCTGGATTCAGCGCGAATCCATTCATCAACAGTTCATGCTTCCCGATCACAGTAAACCTCCAAACGCGCAGCCGTTTGTATTGCTGACGTGTCGAAGGATAATTGCCTAGTCCGTCTGCTGTTAACCAGTGGTGCAAGGTGACCAGCGCCGTTTCTAGCGCTAGGCAAAATTTTAGTGCCGCCAAAAGACGGAAAAAATTAATTTCAAATCAAACAGTGAGAAAACTGAGTCAATGAAAAAGAGGATAAATTGAAATACCGAATTGTTTTCAAAAGCATATGGAGAGTTACTTAATAATTCTTCACTGACACCGGCCGGAGTGGCCGAGCGGTTCTAGGCGCTTCAGTCTGGAACCGCTCGACCGCTACGGTCGCAGGTTCCAATCCTGCCTCGGGCATGGATGTGTGTGATGTCCTTAGGTTGGTTAGGTTTAAGTAGTTCTAAGTACTAGGGGACTGATGACCTCAGATGTTAAGTCCCATAGTGCTCAGAGCCATTTGAACCATTTTTTTTTTCACTGACTTTGACGAAAGTAAACACATTGCTTCTGTCTACCTGAATTTCAGAAACCGAGGGAAAAAAATGAGAAATTGAAGACATTTGTTGTCTTCAATCAATTTTAATGGCACTAAGGACAAGGCATGAAAATTGAGGACTATTCCCAGAACATGAGGACGTCTGATCACATAAGTTAAATTATTGAAAGTGCGATAGGAGATAAGCCTTGTTATACCGTTGGATGTTCGTGGAAGTGAAGGGGTGGAGGCGGGAGAATATCGGGGAGACCCATGGTAGTAAAAAACAAAGGGCGTCATTTTTCTGTTCTCGCCTTGGTCAGCAAAATGCCTAGCAACAGCCATCAGCGTGGTACAGACCTATGCAGGGACTCCATTACTCGTTCTCGGGTGGCAGGCGCAGACTGAAGGGGCTATTACGATGTGCCTGGAGCACACACAGTACTGAGTACGCCGATCGTTCGGATCCTTGACGACGAGCACGCGTGCCCTCGCAGTCCCCACGCAGTCCAGCGCCAGGTCACTGTCACGTCTGGTGAGCGCCCCGCTGACCTGGGTATTGCTGCTGCTGGTGACGTTAAGCAAGTTTAAGAAGAAAATCATTTCCAACAATGTCAGCGCTACCGAAGCCGATAAATTAAACAATTTAGCTTCTCTGAACAATGTTGATTACGTTACCAAACTTAATCAGTTCCTTGATAATTCCCAATTCCAACACTTGCAAAAAGATCCGAATGCAAGAACAAATAAAAACCACAATCATATAAAATTATTATATCTGAGTGCAACAGCCGCACACTAGTTAATATGAATCGCATGGCTCCTATATTATATGGGTTACCGCAATTTATAAAGACAGCGTTCCAGTAGGCTCGGTAGTATCATCCTCTTCTGTTCCATTTTACGTATTAGCGAAAGTGCTTGATCGTATCATTAAAAAGAAAACCAGTTTTAAATTTAAGTTTGGCATCAAAAATTCTCTTGTTGACAAAGTTATGCAAATCGCACCCAGCTCTAAACTAGTATCGTTCGAAGCCACTAACTCATTTACAAATGTTCCTGCTGATGGATCTATGAACATATCAACAGATCTTTCGCACAAATCCAGTGTAAAACCTGTAGAATTATATGATATAATTGATACTAGTCAAAGGAGTGTAAAACTGAGTTACTTCCAGTTTCAAACCAAGTATTATAGTCAGTCTGATGGCCTAACTATAGGTTCACCTCCTAGTCCTATACTATCTGAAATTTTCATTGTCAAGTACGAACAAATTTTCTTACAGAATGATACATTGAATACACAGTTAAGCATTGGTTCAAATATGTCGGTCACGTGCTGTGTTTGTGTGTCGATGCCATTAGACAATTAGCTATATTTCAACAGCAGTTAAACTCACAATATAAGAAAATTCAGTTTACAGTTGAGCTGGGAGGCTCTTCCATAAATTTCTCGAACGTTAATTTAGATATTGGTACATGAAACCAAGTATTTAACTAAAAAACATAGTTAGTGATACGGTAAACGCTGCAAGCTCCCAAACACCCACAGGGCCATAAACATGCATATTTCCATTCAATGGTGCATCGCCTCATATCTGTTCCATTATCTGAATCAGCCTGTGAATCAGAACTACAAACCATAAAACAAATCACTTACAGCATTGGCTGCCCTGATTGATAATATACCACGAATAAAGAAAATGTGTAAAATTACGCAATTTCTATACGTTGGCCACAGCAGTCACTCAGTATTTACAAAGTAGTTACAAAGCCTGGTGTAAAACTTCATATAATGGCAACATTTCAGATATCCACACAAAAAAGTTAGTCTCGCAACTACAGACCTAAATTTTTAACACCAATAGTATTTAAAAAATGCTATTCAATAGTAAAGAAAAACTGCAACTTTTGTCACAGAGTGGTGTGAATAAAATCATTTGCAGGCAGTGCGAAAAAGCGTACACTGGTCAGTCAGGCAGACCTGTGGCAATTAGGCTACGTCAAAGTGAGAGACGCTGCAAATTAAGGGACAAAGATTCAACATTTGCTGATAATCTTTTGACAGAAAACCAGTTGTATGATGTAGAATGTGGAGTTTCACTTTCTGTCAAGAAAGGAAGATAGACGACGAACACTGGAAATCAGCAAACACATGACAGCCTAGTATTAAATGATCAGACTCAATTTCCATTTTCCCTCTTGGTAAATTATGTTTCCGTTACAAATACTAGAGTCAAACTGTAAATTCATCTTATTTCTTACCATCTGCTAAATGTATCTCCACATGAAAACTATGTTTACCCTGTTTTTAGTTAATGTAATTATTTCTATGTGACAAAAATGTAATGTTTTCACATGTAAACAGTCTGTTATTTTTGTATCTTCTGTTCAAATAATATCTGCGTATGTCGTACAAAGATATTGTACGATGCTGCCAGTCTTATTTGTGTGCTTGTTCGCGCTTTGGTCAAACAGCTTCGTCAAATACCTTTTACAGTGTAATACGACCCTTATAGTAACTGACTCCCAGTCGCGTGGTCAAACGATGTCGTATCTTTCCGTCTGTTGGGTAAGTAAACGTTTTGTAGTTATTCATAGTATTTGAAGCGTCACACAGTCGTCCTACCAGAACTGCCCGTAGGTCGTTGCTGTTCCCATCTGCTGCCGGGACAGAGGCCAATGCAGATAAAAGTGCGAGGCGGAGCGTGTAAAAGACGGCGGGGTTTTCTGGTGGCGCAACGCCAAAGGCGGCCGGTGGTCATTGCACGGGCCACAAATAACCGTTACCACACGGCTTACACTCTCGCGCTTTCCTCACTGTCGCTTCGAGGCCAGCCCCTAGCTACGTGAATGCTGTTGTCATCTGAAATCGAAAAAAAAAATTTACTTACACGAACTGTTTTACAGTTCAAGGTTTTACTTGTCAACGACTTTAGCCAACAATGCCTCATTACAGTTACCTTGTTTGTTGTATTACATACAGTACGACATTACCTACGATTATAGCAGGTGGATACATGTTCCCTAGCGGTATTCTATCAAACACGAGAATGAGAGGAGTAAGTCAAGCAGTTCGTGGCTAATCGAATTTCTAAACAGAAAAAAATGATATCATCACTTTGAACACTTACATCGGTAATGTTATCGCACACTCTACACCTACATCTACATCTACATCTACATTTATACTCCGCGAGCCACCCAACGGTGTGTGGCGGAGGGCACTTTACGTGCCACTGTCATTCCCTCCCTTTCCTGTTCCAGTTGCGTATGGTTCGCGGGAAGAACGACTGCCGGAAAGCCTCCGTGCGCGCTCGAATCTCTCTAATTTGACATTCGTGATCTCCTCGGGAGGTATAAGTAGGGGGAAGCAATATATTCGATACCTCATCCAGAAACGCACCCTCTCGAAACCTGGACAGCAAGATACACCGCGATGCAGAGCGCCTCTCTTGCAGAGTCTGCCACTTGAGTTTATTAAACATCTCCGTAACGCTATCACGCTTACCAAATAACCCTGTGCCGAAACGCGCCGCTCTTCTTTGCATCTTCTCTATCTCCTCTGTCAACCCGACCTGGTACGGATCCCACACTGATGAGCAATACTCGAGTATAGGTCGAACGAGTGTTTTGTAAGCCACCTCCTTTGTTGATGGACTACATTTTCTAAGGACTCTCCCAATGAATCTCAACCTGGCACCCGCCTTACCAACAATTAATTTTATATGATCATTCCAATTCAAATCGTTCCGCACGCATACTCCCAGATATTTTACAGAAGTAACTGCTACCAGTGTTTGTTCCGCTATCATATAACCATACAATAAAGGATCCTTCTCTCTATGTATTCGCAATACAGTACATTTGTCTATGTTAAGGGTCAGTTGCCACTCCCTGCACCAAGTGCCTATCCGCTGCAGATCTTCTTGCATTTCGCTGCAATTTTCTAATGCTGCAACTTCTCTGTATACTACAGCATCATCCGCGAAAAGCCCGTCATTTATATATATTGTGAAAGGCAATGGTCTCATAACACTCCCCTATGACACGCCAGAGGTTACTTTAACGTCCGTAGACGTCTCTCCATTGAGAACAACATACTGTGTTCTGTTTGCTAAAAACTCTTCAATCCAGCCACACTGCTGGTCTGATATTCCGTAGGCTCTTACTTTGTTTATCAGGCGACAGTGCGGAACTGCATTGAACGCCTTCCGGAAGTCAAGGAAAATAGCATCTACCCGGGAGCCTGTATCTAATATTTTCTGGATCTCATGAACAAATAAAGCGAGTTGGGTCTCACACGATCGCTGTTTCCGAAATCCATGTTGATTCCTACAGAGTAGATTCTGGGTTTCCAGAAATGACATTACACGTGAGCAAAAAGCATGTTCTAAAATTGTTCTAAAATTCTACAACACATCGATGTCAGAGATATAAGCCTATAGTTTTGTGCATCTGCTCGACGACCCTTCTTGAAGACTGGAACTACCTGTGCTCTTTTCCAATCATTTGGAACCTTCCGTTCCTCTAGAGACTTGCGGTACACGGCTGTTAGAAGGGGGGGCAAGTTCTTTCGCGTACTCTGTGTAGAATCGAATTGGTATCCCGTCAGGTCCAGTGGACTTCCCTCTGTTGAGTGATTTCTTGGACACTTATTTCGATGTCAGCCATTTTTTAGTTCGTGCGAGGATTTACAGAAGGAAGTGCAGTGCACTCTTCCTCTGTGAAACTGGAAAAAGGTGCTTAGTATTTCAGCTTTACGCGTGTCATCCTCTGTTTCAATGCCATTATCATCCCAGAGTGTCTGGATATGCTGTTTCGAGCCACTTACTGATTTAACATAAGACCAGAACTTCCTAGGATTTTCTGTCAAGTCGGTACATAAAATTTTACTTTCGAATTCACTGAACGCTTCATAGCCCTCCTTACGCTAACTTTGACATCGTTTAGCTTCTGTTTGAGAGGTTTTGGCTGCGTTTAAATTTGCAGTGAAGTTGTCTTTGTTTTCGCAGTAATTTCCTAACTTTGTTGTTGAACCACGGTGGGTTTTTCCCGTCCCTCACAGTTTTACTCGGCACGTACCTGTCTAAAACGTATTTTATGATTGCCTTGAACTTTTTCCATAAACACTCAACATTGTCAGTGTCGGAACAGAAATTTTCGTTTTGATGTTAGGTAGTCTGAAATCTGCCTCCTATTACTCTTGCTAAACGACTTCAAGATTTGCACACGCCTTCTAGCAGTGCGACTCAAACATGTCTTACGAGACATTGTTTCCAACGAACAAACATCATTAGGCGGCGATCGTAATATACAGACAGCCTTCGGTGAATATCGAGATGTGATCGCTGTGGCAACACACTCGCGACTGCCAGGCGCTTTAATCTCCATCGACTTCAAACAAGCGTTTGACCGCGTCAATCATGCGTTCCTCAGCGCAGTGATGGACCGAATGGCGATTCCTCCGACGTTCACGCACGTGATTATGAGTCTCCTTCGTGGGGCAACGTCCAGGCTTCTCGTCAACGGCAGACTTACAGAACCTATACGGATTGAACGCTCAGTACGGCAGGGTTGCCCTTTGTCGACGGTGCTTTATGCCATTGCGATGGAACCACTTCTTTGCGGATTACAGCGACGTTTGACCGGTATTCCACTACGGGATCATGTGTTCCGCTGCCGAGCCTACACGGACGACTTGGCCCTCGTCGTACGTTCAGCGGCCGACGTACAAGCTGCGATGCAGTGGATTACCCGTTACAGGGAGGGCTATGAACGTCGCAAAATCACACGCCATGAAGATCGGACGCGGCAATCCCGCAGACAGCGTAGTCCCCTTTCAACTGGTGGACACCCTTCGCTGTCTCGGGTTGGTGTACATGCGAGACATTCGCCGCACCTCGGCGATCAATTTTCGAGCGCTACTGCAACGCATCCGGGCCAAATTCAAAATTACATACTACGCCCGCTGAATATGTGCCAGAGAGTTACTTTCGTCAATACCCACCTGGCAGCCCGGATACCCCATATCGCGCAGATTCTGCCCATCACTGCGACAATGGCAGCCAGATTACAGGCGGCTTTCGGGTATTTTGTATGTTCTGGACACATCTTCAAAGTCCAGTATGAAGCTCTCGCCCTACCGAAGCGGGATGGTGGCCTCGATCTGGTTAATTTGAGAGCCAGGACTACGACACTTTACACCAATACTATGCTCCGGTTGTGGAAAAGCCAAAAAACTCGCACCTGTTTCGAGACGCCCACCGACGTCTCTGGCACACATCCCACCTCGGATGTCGCATATCGGCCGTTTCTTTTTGGAATTCTGCTACATATGCACCGAGCTCCCCAGGACCAGGAAGACGACCACCCGCGACATCTACCGCCTTCTCCGAAAGTTCCCACCTCGAAACCCCGTCGAAACACGCCACCCCCAGGTTTCATGGCCTACAGTTTGGAAAACGATCCACCAACCATACCACACCACTGACACCACCGCGACGTGGTACCTTCTCGTCAACGGCAACGGCAAGTATACAGCATCTGCATCTCATCGCGCTAGTAGACTAACCCCTGTGCCTCAAGTGCAATGTCGAAGATACAGATTTACATCGTTTTGAGTGTAGGCCAGCAGCAGCTGTCTGGACCCTGGTACAGAAGATTGTGGCTTTCTACCTTCGAGTATCACCACATCACGTTTCTCCTACCATGATGATACATCCCGACACAACCTGCTTTCCATCGTCTAAGTGGCACGCCATCACATGGATCAGTGGCATGTCTATCAACTACCGCTTCCGGGACGACATCGTCGATCCGGCGGACTTTTGTACACGCCTCCAAGTACGTCACCACACCCTTCGCCGACATCGACACTATCGGGCCACTTTCGTGAACTATTTACAGGATATTTTCGTCAACGCGCCTCAGAGGTGGAATCTCGGCGAACTGTGCCAGCCAAGACCGGATGATCCCACGTTCCCCTTCTAATGGTCAACGACAGAATGCACGTTGTTCTGATGGCGCGCCAAAGAGCATGGCGCGGAAAGTATTCCTAATTTCTTTCACTTCTCTTTTCTCCTCCTCTTCTAAGTTTTATCCCCCTTACACATGTTTGTCCGTTTATCCTTTTCACGCATAGCTCTCTATCTGCAACCTATTTGTTTTCTTCTCCTGTGCTCCCCCGTAAAAATAAAATAAAAAGACGTTGGGTTGCTGCTGATGGTGAGACTGTATACGCATTTACGTTTAAAAAAATAAAAATTATATGAAAAATAAAAAGATGGATGTTGCGAAAAAATAGCCTACCTATTTATGTTTTACGTTTTCAAGGAATATTGTGTTATTTTATGAAGAACGTCGTCTTTTATTTTCGTACACTAGAGGTCTGTACTTGTTTTCTCATTACCTGCAACTTTTTGCTCATGTAGTAGGTGTTTGTTCCCTTTGAAAAAAAAAAGGATGGTGGAAGGTAGAGCACTTGCATTTATTTAACAAAAAAGTGAAAAATACAAAAAAAGTTGGTAGAGCACTTGATAAATCGAAAACAAAGCTGGAAGAGCACTTGCCCGCGAAATATTTAAAAAAAGAAAAAAGAAAAAAAGAGCCTCGGTCCGGCACACAGTTTTAATCTGCCAGGAAGTTTCATACCAGCGCACACTCCGCTGCAGAGTGGAAATCTCATTCTGTGCAGGATGTTCAGCTAGGTATTCACCCTTACAGAATGCATAGAAAATCATATTGGTATAACGGGGTGATAAGAGCGGATGGTATTTAATGGCATGCAACCGAATGCGAAACAGTCTGTCGTGGAAAGTTATCGTGAAACTGGCTAACCTAATGCGATAATATGTTTTATGGACACTATAAAACAAACATACATAGACTGAATTTGTCCCGTGGCTCTATGTGGTATGAATTGCAATGTCACACGCTTTTCAAAGAGGAATAGTTTGCTCTAAAGAAGCATGATTTTTATACGCTGACCAGGAATGGAGCAAAACAAGTTATATTTATAAGCTATTGGCCAAAAGCAGTGCTCATATTGTAGTTGTAGTTCTCTTACGCCCATTTTCCCGCTATTGCTTGCTGTGATGTAAATATTCCCTACTGCCCTTGCAAAGATCACGTGTATAAGGAAAATCGTAGGGGGCAGAGCACCTCCAACTTCTCGCAGCACATTAAATAACCTTGCAGCCAATTTACCATCCAGGTTAACGGTCGGCATAATTGCATACGAATACGTTAAGGCATGGCTGTTAGTTGATTTTGATACAATTCTAATTCTCTAATTCCCAGGGCTCAATTCGAGTCATTTCCTCTTCAGATCCGTATTGGTCACGTATTTACATGATGTGCATCATAGCATATATCAGCATCCTTGAAATGCGTGAACACCAGTTTTTGAAAGAAGTGCGCCTTGTCCTCCCTTGAATATCCGTCGTTTTTCTTATGCAGTACACGCTAATACCGCTGCGTACTTATTCGAAATCTGTTCATGATTAAGTTTTTACGATGCTGTGGATGATCTTCCATCTACGTAGTTACGTTTGGTGCCCCTTCCTTGGACAACGATTGTCCTGCACTATGTTTCACTGGAGATGGGATTTGTGGCTCCCTGTCCGACAAGGATCATGAACTTCATGTCTCGACACCTGTTTCAGTATCATTCACTTGTTCAGCACATATCGATATCACTGTACTCCTCTTGTACTCGTTCATTGTCCGCACAGTCGAGCATATACGACACCACACATTTCACTGAATCTTCTTGCAGAAACGCTAACATTTCATCTGCCACTTCTTTCTCACTCTGTGAAAGTTCTTGGTTCCTTTCTGACGAAATATCAACTTCGGCAACTGTTTTTTGTAGATAGAATGCAATGTTTGCTTTGTTTATTGTTGCCATTTCGCTGCCTTGTATGAGCAACCGAGCGAGGTGGCGCAGTGGTTAAATACTGGACTCGCATTCGGGAGGACGACGGTTCAATCCCGCGTCCGGCCATCCTGATTTAGGTTTTCCGTGATTTCCCTAAATCGCTCCAGGCAAATACCGGGATGGTTCCATTCAAAGGGCACGGCCGACTTCCTTCCCCATCCTTTCCTAATCCGATGAGACCGATGACCTCGCTGTCTGGTCTCCTTTCTCAAACAACCCAACCCTTGTATGAGCACCACTAGCAGTGTAGCACTGTAGTGAATTACTCACCGACTACGCAGTTCAGCTACGCTTCGCAGCCTAATGCTGTGCTCACCATTGAATACCTCCAGTCACGCCCCATGTTGCCTTGGCAACCAATATTGTGGCCGCATGGTAGACAGTGTGTGGGGCGTCGAGTGCCGTAGACACCATTGACCTCTTTCGACGTCGCACTCGCGGGACTCCTTGTAACAGTGTCTTGCTTGTTAATTTTAGTGTTAAAGGTATCATTTCACTGTCACACCTCTGTTAGGTTCGTACTCTAACTTTTCTTTTTAGCATGTTTCTTCTACTCACTGCGTTATTATTTATGTTTTCATATTACTTCTGCTCATTTTCTATCTTACAGCTGTCTTTTCAACGATTACTTCTGCCACTTACGAAACTCTATTTTCGAATAAAGTCTATCATTCTTCTATACCTCCTTTCTGCGAATGAAGAGACACGTCGGTTAAGACGCTGGACTCATATTCTGTATGGTTCAAGTCATCGCCAGGCCATCCATATTCAGATTTTCTCTCTTTCCCTAAATGCTCCAGGCAATTACGGATTCTTTCATTGAAAAGGTCACGTACGGTTTCCTGTCCCATCCATATCCGATCTGAGATTACGCCCTCTCTGTCTCTAACGACTTCGACGCTGACATGAAATTTAAAACTAATATTCTTTCTTTGTCTTTCGTACCTACTTTTGTAAACTGTGTAGCCCTCTAAGCTAGTTTTCGTATTTTTTAAATCTGTTTCTTGTGTTATTTACATTGCGATCAATTGGGGATTGTTTTGTAGCTGTTACATTTCGATATTTAGTCTTTGATTAGAATAAATAAAAATACATGTATGTGAATAAAAAAAAGATCGTAAGATGGTGATGTCTGTGGTTTCGAAACTATAAGGACAATGGTGCTAGACGCGTCTGATAACATTTACTGGTTGACGGCTTTGGGCGTATTTGAGATTGGGACTGAAATGATTTGGTAAAGGATGTGATATGAGTATCGGAAAGGGTCGGAAATGGGTTGCAGTTATGTAGGGAAAGGGTGACGTACAACCCCAGCAATTGTATGCACAACCCCAGATGCCAATCACATCGCGGACCCCGAGGGATTTCTAATTTTTATTGTTTTTTTATCTTGCTAAGATTTTACATTCTGTAGAGAGTCGTTCCAGCCATCTACAAATGCCAATATATGTTTGTTGAACTGACAGATCAAAGTCATAGGGCAGTACAGAACAATAAGGAGGCGCTGCGTAGTCCTGTGCTGCATTATTGCGTCACCAATCAGAAACAGTGGGGGAGAAATCATGGGCCTGCAGCCCACGTCTGCCTGTCGAGGGATGCTTCTGAGGTTCTCTTCCTCTTGCATACTAGATCTCTTTTCATGGACCTTGGCTGTGTTACAGAGCAGATGGCATTATGCTGCCTGTCTCTGTGTCACTCTTGTGACATGCGTCTGCCGTTTGCTCTGCTATTAAACTTTATGGGATTTGTTTCGTGATTAAAATGTTCTCTCCTTACAACATTATTTGAATTACTCAGCACAGTGTTTTGCTTTCTGTTTGTTAAGTATGAGTTGTTAATAAGGCTATGAGCTTTCAGTACCCATACCTGGCTCGTTAGTCTATTGTGGGCTTTCATCTGGACGGTCAGTGGCTGATGGTCCCAGGTTAGCTTTTGATGATGTTTTAGTCGAAGGTATTGTGGAGCTTTACTTGGAGCAACTGGACGATTGTGAATTTCTCCAGTTTTTCATCTTACGTCTTAACAGTGGAATCTTTTTGTCTGGGCTTACATAGTCGGTCACCACTAAGGATTCTCGTGTTGGCTCTATTACAGTGAGGTATCTGTTGCACCACACAGAGTTGGCACGCGCTTCCTCGTTAGCCCCTGCTTCTGGAGCCACCTCTTTCGTTGGCCAGATCCCAACACTCATTTTGCCACACCACGTAGGCGTAGTGAATCGTATGTCACGGTTACGATATAAACAAAAAGGTGTATCTGCAGATTCATTTTCTCGGCACCAATAAACCGTAAGTACTTTAATTTCTATTATCATAGTGGGAAACAATTTACTTGTGTTTATACAACCATATCCAAACCATAAAAATGTAGCAGGTAGTGAAGGACAAATTTGGCGCTACACGTCGCAAAAGTATTAGAAGTTATAAATTCCAGTTGCGGGGAGTGAAAAAGAAAATGTAAACCACGTGCAATGAAACATGCATACAAAGAAACATGTTGAGTAAGAATTATACATAAGACAAAGTTAGATACCGCCCTGAAAACAATAAGATACACATTACAAAACGTAAGTCCTGAGAAATTATGTGATTTATTCAAATGTTTAGAGAATTGATGACAGTAACAAATACCAGTACAAAGTAACACCTGCATTGTGTCCCACCGGACCTATACTTATAAGTGCAAAGCAAAATCCTCTCCCACAAAACAGAAGTGACTGTCTTCATCCGCCCCATAAACACACCACCCCGTCCTAACAAATCCCTACGTCCCACTCTCTCCACAGAGAATCTATTTTGTGACAACTGTCCTCCAAAATATCCATCTCACTGAGCGACCCCGTATTCTTCATCTATCACACTGGCTGCCCGTTTCATATTTCACCTGTATGCCAATGCCACGTTCTCCCAGAACCACTGCCACTACACTTTCTCCTGCTTTTATTTAATCCAGCTCCCCCTGTTCCACGCGTAGCATCTCCAGTCCTATAGCATACGATCAGTCCCATTACCCCAGTCCTTGGACGAAATCTGAATCTTTCCTTTCTCCAAGCCCCTACACTAATTCATTTTTTCTACGTTTGATTATGTCTGCCCAGAGCTGATCATCAGTACCTCCTCCCTCAAAAATCATACTACAGCTAGAATAAGGATAACATCATCAGCATCCAGCTTATTATCGCCGCCATAACAATCACTTAATCATCACCACAACTAAATGTGTTTTAGATGTTTCATGTTTATATTTTTCAAGTTTTATGTATGTTTAACTATATAGTATTTTAACAAACTGCACGGCTGAGGAGCAATTATTCTCTGCTGCGAGCCTCACGCACATTGCTTTTCTTTGGCAGGAGGGGGCAGGGGAATGGTTACGAAATAATAAGAAAAGAAGCAATAACCGAATGCGGATAAAAAGAGCAGCTCAAGAACATGGTTAATGCAATACAATAACTATGTATGGTGGGCTGAATTAAGTCAACATCAGCGAGAAATTATATCTTTAGCATAAATACAAAATCGTGTAAACAAAAAAATTACATTTCACCATAGTTTCCAGTCAATGAGCCAAAATAAATGTATCATATTTCATTGCTGCGCCAAGGACCTATCACTTTTCCCTTGAGTACAAGTGCGATCAAATGGGGCTTGGAACAACGCCGCTTCCGAAAAAGAATCAGTTGCTGTAATTACTGCACTGTTAAGACTCGCTCTCTGCTTCCAAATTGTTATCAGCCATAATTAAGCTAAATTGGTAAACTTAGGACGGTAAATAATATGCAAACCAAGGCTAAATCCTTAACATCAACACGAAAGGAAACCTTCCTGACTGCTGGATGCATCAGTGTTCGAAAATATTTATGTCAAGATCATCTTCTGTTTTCAGCTTACCACTACTAAGCGTCTGTATGATATGTATGTATACGTAACGTCAGTTAAGACCTTCGGCCCCTCCGAACAATTAGAAGCATGTCTTTCTTTTCTTTTATTGTTGTCTCATTCCCCTCGCTTCATATGGGCAAAGAGGAGCAACTAGAGGTACAAACATTCACTCTTCAGCCAAACTGGCGTTAAATACAGAAAATGGAAATAACATAATTAAAGAGATGAAACATCTACATGTAAAATGTAGAAAGACTGTTCAATTGATGTTTTTCACTGATGGAATTTAAAAAAAAATAAACTGCTGAGTTTTTTGTTATGAAGTCCCTATATATAAAAGGCAGTGTCTCGACTGGCTGATTGACTCACTCATTGACTCATCATCGCCCAGCCCAAACCACTAAGGACAAAAATTTGAAATTTGCAGAGGGTGTTGGTATAAGATCAACACTTATACTGTAGGCGTCGTTAAATAAGGGACTTTTCAAAATTCCATCCCTGAGGGAGTGAAATAGGGGATGAGATGCTTTCTGAAAACAAGGCAATTTTGAAACTAGACCTACGAAAATCGGTATTCGATTTATTGGTCAGAAATAAAGTTATACGTGGTTCACAATTTTTTGAAATTTAAACCTTATAGGGGCAAAATAGTGGGTGAAAGTTTTTCAAAATTAATCATTATTAAAGAACTACTATAGTATTTTTAAAACTAGATCTACGAAAAGTAGTATTTGACTTGTTTGTTAGAATAAAAAAGTTACGTGTTACATTGTTTTTGGAAATTTAACCCCTAAGGGGACGTTTTATGAAATATTTCATTATAAAAGCATTTTTAAAGCTAAATTTATGAAAATCTGAATTTGGCTTCTTTGTAGAAATAAAAAATATGTATTTTACTGTTTTTGGAAATTGAATTCCTATGGGAGTGAAAAGAGGATGAAAGTTTTTATGGAACTATTTCATTGTACAAGCATATTTGAAGATAAATCTGAACATTTTTATTGGCTTTCCTGTTAGAAATAAAAAAAATACGCATTTCACTCTTTTTCAATACTCAACCCGTTAGGTGGTGAAATAGGAAGTTAAATGTTTTATGAAAATATTTCACTGTGAAAGTATTTTTAAAGCTATATCCATGAGAATTGGTATTTGGCTTATCAGTTAGAACTTAAAATACGTGTTTCACTGTTTTTGGAAAGTCAATCCCTAAGGCGGTGGTATAGGGCCAGACCGGTTCGCTGACTCACAATTGTCCATCACAAACGGCTGAAGATAGAAAGAAATTTGAAGTTTGGATAGGGTGTGGATCTTGTAATGTAGCCCAAGGCCAGGAGGGATTGAATGAAATTACACTCCTAAAGGGTTGAAAGATGAGATGAAAGGCTTATTCAAAATACGTCGCTATTAAGGTAATTTTGAAGCTAGGACTACGAAAATCAGTATTTGATTTCTCAGTCAGAAATAAAAGAAATACGAGTTACAGCAGTTTTGGAAATTCAGCCACTAATGAGGGAAAACAATGGATGAAAATTTTTAAGAAAACATTTTGTTATATTAAAAAAAATGTAAAGATAAATCTATGAAAACTAGTATTTCACTTCTCGATTAGGTATAAAGAAATAAGTGTTAGGGGATGAAGTTTCTATGGAAATAACACCATAAGAAAGCAAAAGGAATGATTAACAGAAACCTTGGACCCCACCTACCAAAACCTCTGTTTGGTCAGGAATACTTTCGGCAAAGATCATGCTTCTATGACGTTCTTTAGTGTGGAAAGTTTAGAAGGTGCTGCAATTTGTGAACAATATAAAAATTCGATTAAAGAAAAACAAAAAAAAAAACTTTCAGACCATGCAGTGTGCGCGAGCAAAGCAGCGGGCACTGAGTGAGTTAAAAAGTAAAATGAAAAGATGACACTGCAGGGAGAATACCTTGAAAGGAAACGTTTCTGGGAAGGTACAGAGCTAGGAAAGGTAGTTTGGAAGTTCTGTGGGGTCATGGAGTGTACGTGGTCAGGTGGGTTGCAATGTAGAGATGAGGGTATATTGTGGGAAGAAGGGGGGCGGGGGCGGTCGGGGGTGGATGACAGGTCAGAAATATAGTTGGGGGGATAGGGGTGAGGGCCGCTCCATCGTATGAAGAGGAAGTGGATAGAGAAAGATAGAAAGTGGGGTGGCGAACCCTGATGTCGGGAAGGCTAGGAAAAACGTAATTAGAGCTGGCAGGATAGATAAATATTGGAATGAGTTTCATTGTCTGGGAAAGGAAATCGGTTGAAATTTTGTTGGGAAAGGGTTGGTTGGTCGAATGTATCGGCATAAGCGCGGCAGCGCGTCAGAATATTAAATTAGAATGATAAGAAGAGAGATACTGGACTAGAGTCCGTGGAAACTATAGGATGTACGTGGATGTTTCACATGAGCGAGGACTGGTGGGAATTAAATGATGTGGCAAAGGATGCATGAGTGGAACGAGAAACGGTTGATGAAGGGAAGGCCGAGTGCATTGCTTCACGAAGAATGCCCCCGACGTGTCCGGATCGTTTATAGGAACGGATGTCTCACTTTGGAGAAGCGAGTCAGCGACACAGCAGGCACGGACACAGCTGGGATGGCTTTCCGAGAAAGCTGCCGCCTCAACTGGCACGTCCGGCCTTTCGTGACAGCGTGGTTCGGGCGGTGTTCGCAGAAGAGCGGACTCCTATTCTGTGGAACGTCACGTCCTTGCCAAAAGCGCCAGCTGTCGTTTCGCGTGTACGCATAGCCGCGGAGTGGCAAATACATTACTGTGACACGAGTTGCAATCGTTTTCTACGACTTAAAAACCATTGTGGTGATCAGAACTGCGAAAAATACCACTATTGTGTTGCTTGTTGTGTGGCGTAGGGTATTTCTACTTCGAGTTTTATTTTGTTAGAAACATACAAGCTTTTTAATAAAAGTGTCACGTATACCTACAGGAGGTAGTTGGGGTCAAAACTAGAAAAAGTTGTTGTAACTACACATCCCGAAACCAATTCCTATTGCTATATTGGCCAACCTGTCGTTTAATTACCATCTGTGTGTTAATAGAAATAGATAACACAGTCCGTGCTGCGTGCGGTTGCCACGCATCCTTACACATCCTTCAGCCCTTCTTCGCAGTAAATAACGCGCTCTTTCAAATAAACGCGGCTCCATTCGTATTGCGTCACACGGATTGGTCACACGCTCCTGTAACGCCTGTATATTGTCAAACAAATGCTTAGTATTTTACTTTTGATCTTTTCCTCTTTGTTCTGCTTGCTGTGGACTAAAACAAAATTTTGGTGTGACTAGAAAACTACAGAAGACTTCAAAACTGTCCATTGCCAGCTACATTATCACCTACTCTTATTCCGTCTGCAACATTTCTATCCAACTGTAAACTGACGAAAGAGAACGCTGTCAATGGACTGTCACCATTTAATGCAGGTTGAAATAGTAGTCAATATAATTAGCATTATAGCTTTATATGACAACAAAACTGAGGCCAAATCAGACGTTTAGTATTGACAGATGTTTCACCAAATATAAGACTGCACCATACGTCTTTATGAAGACAATACAAAATGTAGATATGAAATCATTGAGAACTGATAGGCAACACAATTATTTGCTGCACGTTTCCACACATATCGAGGTTGTCAGCTGTGCGTATCACAAGTCTGAGAGTATCAAAACAATGGTTCAAATGGCTCTGAGCACTATGCGACTTAACTTCTGAGGTCGTCAGTCGCCTAGAACTTAGAACTAATTAAACCTAACTAACCTACGGACATCACACACATCCATGCCCGAGGCAGGATTCGAACCTGCGACCGGAGCGGTCTCTCAGCTCCAGACTGTAGCGCCTAGAACCGCTCGGCCACTCCGGCCGGCTGAGAGTATCGATGGGAGGACGACCAACTCCATATAGCTCAGCGACAGCAAACGGTACGGCGCAAATTACGGACCTACGGTTTAACATATTCTAATTCGATTATAACAAATTTCCCTAAGACGGAAAAGTTTCTATCTACAAATCGGTACGCATTTAGAAAGAATCGTTCGTGCAAAGGTCAGCTTGTCCTTTTTTCACATGATATCCTGCAAACCAGGGATGAAGGGTAGAAGGCAGATTCCATATTCTTAGATTTCCGGAACGTATTTGACACGGTGCCCCACTGCAGACTGTTAACGAAGGTCCGAGCGTATGGAATAGATTCTCAGCTACGTGACTGGCTCGAATACTTCTTGAGTAATAGAACCCAGTACGTTTTTCTGGGCGATGGATCATCATCAAAGACGATGATATCGGTAGGAGTGCCCCCAGGAAGTGTGACAGGATTGCTATTGTTTTCTGTGGATACGTAAATGATCTGACGGATGGAGTGAGCAGCAGTCTGTTTGCTGATGACGCTCTAGTTTACGGGAAAATGTCGTTGAGTGACTATGGGAGTATACAGGATGACTTAGACAGAATGTGAATATGCTGTGATTAATGGCAGCTCAGCTTACTCTAAGTGTAGAAAAACGTTTATTTAATGCAGATGACTTGGCAAAATAATTCTGTAATGTTCGAATATAGTGTTAGTGGTGTGTTGCTTGAAACAGTCACGTCGATTAAATATCTAGATGTTAACGCTGCAAAGCGGTATGAATTGGAACGAATACATAAGGTCAGTAGTAGAGATGGTGAATGTTCGGCTTCGGTTTATTGAAATAATTTTAGGAAAGTGTATTCCAGCTATAAAGCAGACAGAATATGGAACATTGTTCGATACATTCTAGATTACTTGTAATTCGGATCCCCACCATTTCGCATTAAAGGAAGATATCGAAGCAATTCAGAGGTTGATTTGTCACCAGTAGGTTCGATCAACACGCGATTATCAGGAAAACACTTCGTCAACTCAAACTGGAATTACTGGAGGGAAGACGATCTTTTCGCGAAACTGTATTGAGAAAGTTTGGAGAACCAGGCTTTGCGGCTGAAAGAGCACGAAGACAAGATAAGAGAAATCGTATGTCCGAAAATCTGTTGTTTCAGATATAAACTCCATCCCTACCATTCATCTGCTTTTTCCGAAAATGATAGACACCCTAGCTGCAAACAGGCGTTGATGTACTTCATTGTGTGTCCATTTAATTATCATTTCATTTCTAGCAAAGCTGCATGGTCATCCACGGTAACTGTTCTTTCGGGAACAGATACTGCCGTCATATATACTGAAATATGGCTTCCCGGCCATTGACCTTCTTGTGCGAACGCACACGCTATGCCCGAACTCGTACGGGACTTGGTAGACTAATCTGCCACGAGTAATGAGTATGATGGGCAAACATCTATTAGGCGTACTACGAATGTAGTGGTGTGGACATGTTGGAAATGTGTATCTCACGGGGAGCGTGCAAGGGATAAGTCCCTGCAGTCGCACTGTCCTCTGTGCCCACGGTGGCTCAGATGGATAGAGCGTCTGCCATGTAAGCAGGAGATCCCGGGTTCGAGTCCCGGTCGGGCCACACATTTTCAGCATGTCCCCAATGAAGTGCATCAACGCCTGTTTGCAGCTAGGGTGTCCATTTAATTATCATTTAAATGTTGACTGGAATACACTCTTTCAAATTCTGAAGGTGCCAGGGGTAAAATACAGGGAGCGAAAGGCTATTTACAATTTGTACAGAAAGCAGATGGCAGTTATAAGAGTCGAGGGGTATGAAAGGGAAGCAGTGGTTGGGAAGGGAGTGAGACAGGGTTGTAGCCTATCCCCAATGTTCTTCAATCTGTATATTGAGCAAGCAATAAAGGAAACAAAAGAAAAGTTCGGAGTAGGTATTAAAATCCATGGAGAAGAAATAAAAGCTTTGAGGTTCGCTGATGACATTGTAATTCTGTCGGGGACAGCAAAGGACTTGGAAGAGCAGTTGAACGGAATGGACAGTGTTTTGAAAGGAGGGTATAAGATGAACATCAACAAAAGCAAAACGAGGATAATGGAAAGTAATCGAATTAAGTCAGGTGATGCTGAGGGAATTAGATTAGGAAATGAGACACTTAAAGTAGTAAAGGAATTTTGCTATTTGGGGAGCAAAATAACTGATAATGGTCGAAGTAGAGAGGATATAAAATGTAGACTGGCAATGGCAAGGAAAGCGTTTCTGAAGAAGAAAAATTTGTTAACATCGAGTATAGATTTAAGTGTCAGGAAGTCATTTGTGAAAGTATTTGTATGGAGTGTAGCCATGTATGGAAGTGAAACGTGGACGATAAATAGTTTGGACAAGAAGAGAATAGAAGCTTTCGAAATGTGATGCTACAGAAGAATGCTGAAGATTAGATGGGTAGATCACATGATTAATGAGGAGGTATTGGTTCAAAAATGGTTCAAATGGCTCTGAGCACTATGGGACTCAACTGCTGAGGTCATTAGTCCCCTAGAACTTAGAACTAGTTAAACCTAACTAACCTAAGGACATCACAAACAACCATGCCCGAGGCAGGATTCGAACCTGCGACCGTAGCGGTCTTGCGGTTCCAGACTGCAGCGCCTTTAACCGCACGGCCACTTCGGCCGGCGAGGAGGTATTGAATAGAATTGGGGAGAAGAGGAGTTTGTGGCACAACTTGACTAGAAGAAGCGACGGTTGGTAGGACATTTTCTGAGACATCGAGGGTTCACCAATTTAGTATTGGAGGGCAGCGTGGAGGGTAAAAATCGTAGAGGGAGACCAAGAGATGAATACACTAAGCAGATTCAGAAGGATGTAGGTTGCAGTATGTACTGGGAGATGAAGAAGCTTGCACAGGATAGAGTAGCATGGAGAACTGCATCAAATCAGTCTCAGGACTGAAGACCACAACAACGAGTATGTTATTTTTCCCTGAGTCAGCCGGCGCACGTGGCTGCCTGCGAGTCATTGACTGTTTCTTTGTTGGCGCGCGTCGTTATTGGAATTTGGAGATCTAACTTCTACAAATTCACCTTGTCGAGAGGGCCCTGCCCTGTTTGAATCCCGCCAGTTCTGATTGATTCCTGGTCTGTCTTTTTGTCGGTAGTTTACATAGTTTCTTTTTGTCGGTCATGTGGTGGAGAATTTCTCCCGGAATCATAACTGCACAGGGGACCGTTGCGTCTGAAGTTATTCTGTCTCCCATGATAATAATTGTTTTGGTTCCCATATTGTCTGTTTCTCGATTGTCTCTGTGATAGTCATTACCGCGGAGATGTGATCTTTCGCTGTAATTATTACTATTCTGCCAACGGTTGTCATACGGGTGGTGTCTGTTTTGGTCACGATTTACGTTGTGAGAATAGCCTTGTCGTGTCCAGTTATTATTTCTGTCATTGCGGAATTGTCACGGATGTGACCTGTAATTTTTGTGCTCCTGTTTTCGCGTTCTGCGATTGTCAGTGTCAATTTCCAATTCTTGTAACAGTCCCTGAAAAACTTCAATGTCGTCTTTTCAACGTCCTGCCAAAATAATATGTCGTAAATGTTCAGGCAATTTGATTAAGCAAATGCGGATGAGTTCTGAGGGGCTGTATGGGTTTGAAAGATACTGATTCTTATGTAATGTGTCTTCGAAATATTTGACAAGATTGGAAAATTTAGATTGTTCGAAATGTTTCATCATTATGATGCTATGTTTTACTCGGTCTTGAGTAGCTTGAGACTCATATGCTGATAGAAAGGCATGATAAAATTCTCCTTCACTGTGGCAATCGTGAATGACCGATCGCATTCTTACAGCTGGTTCATTCTCTAAGTAGCCACACATAAATTCTAACCTGTGCTCCAATGGCCAGTTGGGAGGAAAACAATGAGGGAACTGATGGTTCAAATGGCTCTGAGCACTATGGGACTTAACTTCTGAGGTCATCAGCCCCCAGGACTTAGAACTACTTAAACCTAACTAACCTAAGGACATCACACACATCCATGCCCGAGGCAGGATTCGAACCTGCGACCGTAGCGGTCGCGCAGTTCCAGACTGTAGCGCCTAGAACCGCTCGACCACTCCGGCCGGCGAGAACTGATGAAGCCATGCTTGTGGATGAATGTCATTGCCAGAATTCTTAAATGTTTTGAATTTACGTGTAGTAATGAACAGCTTATAGTCAAAATCATCGTGTCGGCGAGTCGCATATCGGTCATTGTTACTTCTTTTCGGTGGTTCCATCTCAAAATTCGGTGTACCTTGCCAATTCCTTTCATAATTTCCGAAGTGCCCTGTGTTATTATTTTGTGGCTGTTCCGTATTTCTATGTCCATCTTCCCGTACTGGAGCGTGAGTGTCCTCTGAAATGTGTAATTCTTATATTACCTGCGTCAACTGATCTTGTACTTCCCGGATTTCTCTTTTGTACTGTGTATTGATTTTATTTTGATTTTGTTTGAATTTTCTCATTTGTTCATACTCTTCTGTGTCAGTGAAGGCTACGAGTCTTGTGTCATTCAGATCATCATCTACCTTTGTAGATAAGGTAGTGAACTGATCAGAAAGTTCGGCTACTTTCTCCGATAGTGAACCACGTTTCAGAGTGTCCATTTGTGTTGAAATCGTATCTACTGTGTCCTTTAAGTTTCCCTGAGTTTTTACAAGTTGCGTAACCGAATCGGTAGATGCAACGGAGTCAATTTTAGCTTGCAATGTGTCGTGATTTTCATGAGCAATAGCTTGCAGTTCTTTTATGGCTGCTTCGTGATTCTGTAATGCAGTTTCATGACTGCGAAAAAATAGGTTGAAAATGCTCACAAATTTGTGTTTTTACGTCATTACAGACTTATTGACATTTCGATTCGATTTTAAGTAACTCAGCAGTTAAACCTTCACGTGTTTGTTGAAGCGTTTGTTCCACTGAATCTAACTTTTGAAGCTGTTGCTGTGTTTGTCTCTGATTTTGTTCCATCGTGTCTAACTTTTGCTGTGTTTGTCTCTAATTTTGTTCCATTGTGTCTAACTTTTGAATATTTTCTTCCATTGTGTCTAACTTTTGAAGCTTTTGTCCCATTTGTTGCATTAATTGTAATAACAATGCACTGGTGTCTGAAACATTTTCCTCAGTGCTATTTGGCAGTGCATTTGAACCGCCCATTTTCGCATTTTTAAAAGCAGAAAATGTGTCTTGACTTATTTGAGAAAACGGTGAGGACGCAAAACCTGAATCGACAGTATTTGCAAAATTGGGTCCTGTCATTTCGGATTCTTGAGGCGAGCTGTTGCCGACCGATCGATCGATAATGCTTCCCTGTTCACTAATTGTTTCACTGTCTGCACCATTACTTGCAGCCCGCTTCATTTCCCAATGCACAATTACTACTTTGAACATTAGTTAATTCATTACACGGTGGCAATAACACACTGCTTTCGTCTTCACTGTCATTTCTCAGTTTACTTTGGAGCCTAGTGTTACGTTTTTCACGTGCCATAATTATCACGTATTTCACACGATAACGAGAAAAGCACAATTTGAAGAGCAAAAATAAGAAAACACATTAACATAGCGCTGAAAATAATATCTAGTTAATTGCAAGCGCAGCTACAAAATACTTGGTGCAAATTTACATGCATGCAGCCACAGTTTTACTAACTAACTATGAAAAACTACAACTAAAAGGAAATTCTCTCTATAATTTCGCGCTAGCAATAAACAACAGCTACACTAATTACACAAACTACAAGAAAAAAATCAGAAGATTCCAGTGAGGTATCCTCGGCTAAGAGTCGACATATGAAACGTCCCCTTAGAAAAATTATTAATGACTGCTTAAACTGACACACAATATTTTTTAGCGCAACGCAATCTGACTTTCAATAATCCCTACAAAAGAATGGCCCTGACTAACAATAACCTATACCTTTCATGAATCACTTACCTCACAAAAATCTTCGTTAGTCAAACTACTGCAATACAGCGAGCGCCAATACTGCCAGCTGAATAAAAGATTCTAACTACTGAAGGCACTAACTACTGATTGGCATAGTTAGCAAATGAAAGATTTTGATAGAGAACAAACAATGTATTTACCTTAATAGGGTTCAAAAGTCATTATATATATAGCAGTTCATGACATCCATTCTTACAAATGTACTGTTTCTGCTGGACACACGTCCAGATCATCCGCTCTCAAAACTCCGCCATTTCTCTCCCCACATCCACCACTGCTGGCGGCTCACCTCTAACTGCGCAATGCTATGCGCTGTTCACATCCAACTGTCCACTACAATAGAGAATTTTTCAACAATGCGAACCAGCCACAGACTGCACACAGCACAGTCAGTAATTTTCATATAGAGCGCTATGTGACGTTACCAATATAAAAACCTAAACAGCCTACTTACAAGGAAAACAGTTTTTATGTCTTCTCTGTCCCCTTTCTTACGAAAGAGAATAATTACAAATCTGGGAACAGTATTTTTACGAGCCGGCCGGTGTGGCCGAGCGGTTCTAGGCGCTACAGTCTGGAACCGAGCGACCGCTACGGTCGCAGGTTAGAATCTTGCCTCGGGCATGGATGTGTGTGATGTCCTTCGGTTAGTTAGGTTTAAGTAGTTCTAAGTTCTAGGGGACTGATGACCTCAGAAGTTAAGTCCCATAGTGCTCAGAGCCATTTGAACCATTTTTGTCTTTTTACGAATACTGTCAATAATTTTGCATATTCCTTTGGTATAACTTTTCCTCCGGTTTCTATTGAAATCTCTGTCCAGGCGCGTTTCCTTTCTTCATACGTCGAATGGTTTTGTATATATCTCTGGCATTACTTTCGGAGTCTAATTATGTTCATTATTATCTGTGTTTCTTAGATCGAGAGATGAGTCAAAAACACATGAAAGTGTTACAAAAATGAAAAAAATTATTTAATCGAGGTATTGCAGTTTTGCACAAGCTTTTACATTCCCCCCACAAGTACAGAGACTAACATTATGACGGTTTGTTATCCGGCACGCCAGGGAGTGCTACAGAAAGTGCTCACCCTTTCCAGTTTGAACCAGTAAATAAAATGATACAGGATTCACGCCCTCTTCTCTTATCATTTAAGGCGGTTGCACAATCGTGTATCAGAACGCTGTGATGATTCATCGTCCCTGCCTCGGAGAGATTTTACTTCGAATTATTTTTTTCTATTCGTTGTGCCCAGTCCTTTTCCTCCCAATATCTTTCATCTGTCCGTTGTGTTGTTCTTACGTTCTTCTATCCTATTTGTATCTAGTCGACGAAACTTCACAGCAATTTACTGATTGCTAATTACTACTCGAAATTGTGTTGTCTTGAAAGATTTTTTTCATGTACGCCAATTTCGTTTATGTCTTCACGAGTTTACGATAGCCAGTCGTTTCTGATTCGTTTCCAATAAAGCAAAGTCCAGAATTTCGTGAGCGTTGTTTTCATTCATTTCAATACGAATGAGTAAACTCCCTTTCTTGATTATGTTTGTCATATATTTTGGGACTCGATAAGCTTCGTTTGAATTGTTGTTCATCCAAATATTGTTTTCACGTTTCCACATTTTAGTTGTATGATTTTCTCCAATTTTTTTTTTTTTTTTTATTTGAGATCTGCCACCACTTCCCTTAGTGTCAGTTGTGTAAAATATTTGTCTCTTAGCAACAAAATTATGATGTAATATCGCCACTAGCCGAATTAACTGAACGCAGAAAAACACACAATGACAGAGTATTTGGTCACGAACACACAAGACCATGCAAAACCGTCAACACCAACAAAAATTCCAGTGCATATCAGAAATCTGTTCAAAGGGTTCAAATGGCTCTGAGCACTATGGGACTTAACTTCTGAGGTCATCAGTCCCATAGAACTTAGAACTACTTAAACCTAACTAACCTAAGGACGTCACACACGTCCATGCCCGAGACAGGATTCGAACCTGCGACCTAGCGGTGGCGCGGTTCCAGACTGAAGCGCCTAGAACTGCTCGGCCACTCCGGCCGGCAAATCTGTAGGCAAGGCGTGGCTTCGTTCACGATCGAGGTTGTAGGGTAGGCAATGGGGACGGCTCGCATGCACGACCGAACCGCCTGCCTGGGGCCGCGGCGGCTCGGGTACAGGTGGCCGGCGTCCGGTGCCTCGTCAGCGGTGGGAGGCGTGGTGCCGTCTGCAGCGCCTCGCTCCTGGCGTTGTTCTGGTTCCAAGTGAATCTGAACACCCTTGGACTTTTGCAGTTCTTTCTTTGATTGCTTTCCGATTTATCCTCGCCAGTCCAATAATATCATCTAATTATCTGAATCTGTCCACTCTGGTGACCGAAAGTTGACTTCACCATCTTTCCCTATACGAAATTCTGTATCGTCTCTAACGATTCGTCAAAAATCATTTCACGTATAATTTTTTAGTTTACTTTTCTCTGTAAATACACTGGCTGACAAAATTAGTGAAGCACCCAGAAGACATGGACGAATCTTAACTTCGTTCGTGTACACGCCATTGGTGGGCGTGTAGGTAATTGAAGTTGCAATTCTCTGTGACCGGTAGAACGACCACCAGAGAACATTGGTCTTGTTTGTGTTCATGTTGTTAGCAGGCCTGGTAGAGTATACAAAGGGCGTTAACAGCGCCAGACGTTACGGTATCGCTGTGAAAGACACAGAGATGCCGCGTACTCCTGCGAGGCAGTGTTATCAGCTGCTGAGAGAGCTTAAAATGGGCTTCATTGTGTGACTCTTTTAGCCAGCTGGTCATATCGCGCAATATCAAAGTTTTTGGTGCACTCGAATGTGACAGTGGCCCGATGTTGTACTGCATGGCAAATGAGGGCAGGCAGACTGGTCGTCAAGCTTCCAGCCAGCCACTTCTGACCACCACAAGCGAAGATCGCCAGGAACAATCAAATCGTAACCCCTTCACCTCTGGACCTGCCATCTGAGAATAAGTAATGGATTCCCTGCAACGTTTTGTGTCGCCCCGCACCGTTGGTTGGTGATCAGCAACAGTCCCACGCGTAGGCTGCCTTTAAGACCACCACACAAACGGTTGCATTTGGAGTGGTACCCTGACCGGGGAGCATGGACTGTTGATAAATGGTGGCACTGTGTTCAGTAATGAATCGCGTTTCTGCACTACTGCACATGACCAAGGTGGGCTAGTATGCCGGCTACCTCAAGAAAGACCGCATTGTTCCACTGCTGCGTTACCCCTGGCATCATGGTGTGCGGAACCATCATGTATGACTTCAGGTCACAACTGGTAGAGATTGAGAGATATTTGATGGCACAATGGTATGCCATAGACATCCTGCGTTGTTACGTGTTACTTCTTGAGATGTGGCAGTGATATGCTGTTTCACTGGCCGCATTCATTTCCGAAAGATAACGTTACGTACTCGATTAAAGGAAATAATAATTTGCGCTGGAACACATCCTATACAGGGTGTTACAAAAAGGTACGGCCAAACTTTCAGGAAACATTCCTCACACACAAAGAAAGAAAATATGTTATGTGGACATGTGTCCGGAAACGCTTACTTTCCACGTTAGAGCTCATTTTATTACTTCTCTTGAAATCACATTAATCATGGAATGGAAACACACAGCAACAGAACGTACCAGCGTGACTTCAAACACTTTGCTACAGTAAATGTTCAAAATGTCCTCCGTTAGCGAGGATACATGCGTCCACCCTCCGTCGCATGGAATCCCTGATGCGCTGATGCAGCCCTGGAGGATGGCGTATTGTATCACAGCCGTCCACAATACGAGCACGAAGAGTCTCTACATTTGGTACCGGGGTTGCGTAGACAAGAGCTTTCAAATGCCCTCATAAATGAAAGTCAAGAAGGTTGAGGTCAGGAGAGCGTGGAGCCCAATGAATTGGTCCGCCTCTACCAATCCATCGGTCACCGAATCTGTTGTTGAGAAGCGTACGAACACTTCGACTGAAATGTGCAGGAGCTCCATCGTGCATGGACCACATGTTGTGTCGTACTTGTAAAGGCACATGTTCTAGCAGCACAGGTAGAGTATCCCGTATGAAATCGAGGAAGTACAGTACATACTGACGAAACTAAAATGAGCTCTAACATGGAAAGTAAGCGTTTCCGGACACATGTCCACATACCATCTTTTCTTTATTTGTGTGTGAGGAATGTTTCCTGAAAGTTTGGCCGTACCTTTTTGTAACACCCTGTATACGTATATGCTTATGTATTCTACAATTAAGTGATGAAGATCGCGTCTAAATCAACCGTTTCGTTCACGAGTTATGTAAATTTTGATTGAGTAGCCCATCAGAATTGAGGGAGGCGGGCAGCAACCATATTCGACCATTGCCACACTGGTGGGTGAGGTGGGTTCGCTGAGGACTCGAGTTATTCATGCGTGTTGAAGCGAGAGTCGAAAGAGGGGCGAAAGCAAGGGGTTTCGAATGTTCTGGAAGCTTAGCGTAGGAATACTTCCTTCAAAACTAAGAAGTAAGAGGCAGTTTAACGGGAAGACACTCTTTAGCAACGACTGGCTGGAATCTTCCCTGGCCCTAAAGAGTGGGGGGAAAGGAAAGAGTCCACCAAAAAATATATACGCTTTGTAATATACAGAGTAATCACAAAATTATTACAAGAAGGGTCTGGGTGAGTTTTACACAAGAAATACAAGTGTGGAGCACTAAATATCAGTATTACTATGTGTATTAGAAAGGTGATGTGTCTGACGTCAAGGTCTGTTAAAAAGTTACAAATAATACACGTATCTCCTTGTTCTCGCCAGATCGTGATGGTTGCTGGCTGAGCAACCTCTTCCGCGAAGGCTCCATGAATTGTGCTGTGCTGCACATATATTGTGGTGTCACCGCCAGACACCACACTTGCTAGGTGGTAGCCTTTAAATCCGCCGCGGTCCATTAGTATATGTCGGACCCGCGTGTCGCCACTGTCAGTGATAGCAGACCGAGCGCCACCACACGGCAGGTCTAGAGAGACGTACGAGCACTCGCCCCAGTTGTACAGCCGACTTTGCTAGCGAAGCTACACTGACAAATACTCTCTCATTTGCCGAGACGATAGTTAGCATAGCCTTCAGCTACGTCATTTGCTACGACCTAGCAAGGCGCCATTACCAGTTATGTTGTGTAGCATGTACAGTCAAGAGCGATGTACACCAATTATGGATTAAAGTTAAGTATTACATCAACTACGTTCTTTATTTGCTACTAAAAATTCCCCTAACTGTTCCAGACCTCACGCCAGTCTGCGTGAGCTTGGACGCGTGCATTTCGGCCTCCTCTAGCAACACGGTGTTGGCTCTTCTGCCAACACTTCATATATCTTTGATTTGATACTGTTACTGATTACAAAAACTTAACTGGATCTCAACAATATAGTCGTTTACCAGACGCGTAGGATACTTATTTGCTGTCCAACCAACCTCTTCCACCGCCTCTATTTTAATTCAAAGATGGCGTTCGTGCTATCAGTTGGAATGCAGTGTCAGCACGAGTGCAGACCAGACACGACAGGTAGGATTTAACAGGCTGTAGCGACGCTGATGCGGACTGGGTTGTAGGAAGCGTCAGGGAGATCCTCTGTAGCGCCATGTCACGTGCGTCTGTTATTCCACCAGTTGTGGCTGCAGAGGATGGCTGCACAAGAATGTTGAATGCATTTGTCCTTTTCACAAGTCTAGCAAAAAACGATGCACAAATATAAATTGACAAGGTGAAATACGCTACACTCTCGGGCGACAGTATCGTGGTGCCATTTGCTCGACTGTGCATGGCACGTTATGAGCTATCTGCGTGATGTTGAGGTACTGATGTTGTCAGCAAAATCCCCACATCTGTTGGCAATACAACATGTGTGTGACCAGCAACGGCTTTATAACACCCTTCACAATCTAATCAGTGGATGTGTCCAGGCTAGAGCGGGCGCAAGGTTACACTTATAAGTCGGTTCGTACTGTTTTTTGTACATTTGACTCATTTTTTAATATCACTAGCCCTCTCAACCGGTGAAGTTCCATTTCCTTCCTCTTGTCCTTCTGGGTGCTTCACTTTTGTTGCCAGGCAGTGTGCACTATCTTAAAACATGATATTTAATTGATCACTTCATCTTTGAAATCTTGAAGAAACCATATATTAAGTTAAAAGGAACATCTACGGCTTGCTGCCTCGCTGTATACGGACACAATTTTCTCTGTAAAACCTTTTCCTTCTTTCCTTGAAACTCTCTAAGAAAATGTAGGATCACTTGCAAAATATTTATGCGCAATGAACTGAATGACATCTCTAAACTGTATTCCGGAAAAACGGGTTCTCGGAATGGCTCTCGAAATGGCTCTCCGCCCCACTTCTACAGTACGCTGTCTGGAGAAGTCACGGAGAACACGGAGAACACGGAGAAAGAGATAGCCACTGTCTATATACGGTTTACTGGTGCACTATCGGGGAAAATAGGACGAATATGGAGGAAACACCGAGTAGGAACTGTCTTTTACCCACCAAATAAAACGCGAGCATTATTGGGAAGTGTCAAAGACGATCTCGGTTTCCGGAAGGCCGGCATATACCAGATTCCGTGTCAATGTGGGAAGACTTATATTGGACAGACAGTGCGCACCATCGAACATCGTTACCGAGAATATCAGAGGCATAATCGACTTGGGTACACCAACAACTCGGCGGTCGCAGAGCACTGTTTGACCGAAAAATCACGAAATGGACTACCAGCATACCAGGGTCTTGGTACAGACATCTAAATACTGGGACAGTGTCGTTAGAGAGGCTATCGAAATTCGTACCAGGGACGGACTCATCAACCGAGATTGCGGCTACAACCTCAGCAGGTCATGGGAACCAGCACTGAGTCTAATTAAAAAGACACTCAGCAAAGGAAACGAACGGGCGACCAGGGCGAACGAGGCAATTACAACGACGCCACCACAGACGCCGACGCCGACGCCAGCGTCTCAGCGACCGCCGACGCGCGGCCGCGGGCGTGGAGAGAACGCCTCGCAAGGGGAGGGGATTTAAGATGGCCGCCCGCCCTCAGGAGCTCAGTTCGTCAGCGCACCTGACGATGGCGACATGTGTGTGATCGCCGAAATACTGTGCCCATTGGACACTATGGACCGGCGGTATACCCGTGGACTGTTCGAGCAACTGAATGATAGGTCTCATCAAATGTGGTAAATGTAAGACGATGCCGAAAAACAAGAGAAAGAAAACGACTGATCTGATTTTCTGGTGCTTATCACATTCACAAAGTACCTAAGTCTAATATTGCTAAGTGTTATGAAATTGAATAGACAAGTGAAATGAATAGCAGGGAAGGATAATGAAAAACCTATTCTGTTCCGGCGTAACAAGGGGCGGCGGCACGAAGATGAAGAACGGAAGAGTAGAGAATGCTGTGAGAGACGTCAGCCATTAGCCTGCTGACTAGGACCTCACCACGACAGGAGGGGCCTCTGGAAGAAGAGAATATCAGCGCCGCTCCTGTCAGCCCCGGTGGACAGCAGAAGACGGACGCTAATAGAAACCACGCCTCAGAAGAGAGCACTACGATAGCTGTTATTAGTGATCCACAAACTGTGTGACAAACGTGCGTGAACATTGTGTACAGCAGGGGACACTGATCGATTGCATGTCGCCCATCGCTTGCTACACGCTCTCGTAAATCAAAGTTAAGACTTATCAATCTTCTTTATTGTAATGAAAACTATTCATGTGATCTGCTTGAATTATTGTATAGCTATCCGAGAAGGCAGCATCCTTTGGGCGCCCTGTAAGAGACGAGTGGGCTGGACACGACATATTCTTTGAGACAATTCCGGGAAAGTGCAGTTCCTTTTTTAAGAAAATTACTTGTATTGGTTCGAAGTGCACTCAGTTATGTACCGTGGCTTTAAGAGAATACACGACGAGGCAGCTAAGACGGGAAACTCAAAATCAATCATTGACTATTAAATACTGGGTGTGGACAAAAATATGGAACCACCAAAAACACTACATATTACTGTATCAAATACGGCGTACGAAATCCGTTGGCATTCAAACCAGCTTCCGGGTGTTTCGGAATGAATAAATACAAGTCGTGTATTGTTTTCAAGAGAGTCTTAAACCAGTCCTCCTGCAAAATAGTGGCAAGCTCAGCTGACAGTGCTGGAAGTGGGTAGCGGTCGTGCACCCTTTTCTCCAAAGTACACCACAGAGACTGAATAGTATGGAAACCTGGTGACTATGGCGGCCAGAGGAGTTGGAACAATTCATGCTCGTGCTTACAAAACCAGTCCTGGACGATGCGAGCTGTGTGAGCAGGGGTCCTGTCGTCTTGGATCGCATCACCACCATTGGGAAATGAACATTGTACATGACATGACATTGACATTATCAGCCAATATAATCACATAATCCTTGGCAGGATAAAAGTGACATTCAAAATATTGAGTAAAAGTTTGTGATCCTGTTCGTATAGTGTAATGCATTTACGTATAAGGACAATTACAATTATTAATCAATTAATCACCAGCGCATACAGATAGCACAACACTTGCCAGACAATTACAGTGTCAGCCGGCCGAAGTGGCCGTGCGGTTAAAGGCGCTGCAGTCTGGAACCGCAAGACCGCTAAGGTCGCAGGTTCGAATCCTGCCTCGGGCATGGATGTTTGTGGTGTCCTTAGGTTAGTTCGGTTTAACTAGTTCTAAGTTCTAGGGGACTAATGACCTCAGCAGTTGAGTCCCATAGTGCTCAGAGACATTTTTGAATTACAGTGTCACAACATTTGGGTCAGTGAGGGTGGCAGCAATCTGAAACAGGGAACTGTGGCCACGAAGTGTTCTGAATTGTGTCGACTTTAACGATCGGTTCTTTCGGTTGGGCGACCAAATTCTCGCGCCTTTATTACAGCTAGAGTTTTGAGTGCTCATAGCATGATAATTTATGTAGGTTACCCATTAATAATATACTCTAAGACAAGAAAAACGACGCACCACGAAGGCATTATCCGAATGGGACGGAAACCAATATATGTGATGTTCATGAACGGACAAACAAAGGATTACAATTTCAGAAAAATTAGATTATTTAGAGATGGAGAAAAGAGCTTCACAATTTGAGCAAGTAAATAACACGTTGCTCCACCCCTGCTCCTTTGCAGGCAGTTATTCGGCTCGGCATTGCTTGAGAATGTTATAGGATGTCATCCTGAGAGACGTCATGCTGAATTCTGTCCAGTTGGTGCATTAGATAGTCAAAATCCCGAACTGTTCGGAGTGCCCCGCCCATAATTATCTAAATCATCTCAACTGGGGAGGCATCCCACGACCTCGGCGGCCTAGGTAGGGTTTGGCAGGCACGAAGACAAACAGAAGAAACTCTCGCCGTGTGCAGGCGAGCAATATCTTGTTGAAATGTAAGCCCATGATAGCTTACCGTGAAGGGCAACAAAACGTGGAATATCATAGACGCAGCGCTGCGGTGTTAGAATGCCGCGGACGAAGAGCAAAGGTGCCCTGCTATGGAAAAAAATGACACTCCAGACCGTCACTCTCCTTTGTCGGGCCGTATGGCAGGCGACATTGGGTTAGTATTCCACACCTCTCTTGGACGCCTTCAGATACGTCTTCGCCCTGGAGTCTCATTGACTGGAGTACAGTTGCCTTCAGTGACGAGACTCGCTTCCAGCTGAGCTCCACTGAACAGCGAAAACGTGTCTGGAGGCGCCCCCAATACGGTCCCACTACCGGAAGTGACGCTCTAGGGTGCCATTTCATTTAATAGCTGAACCCCTTTGGTTGTCATCCGGGGTAACTTTACAGCACAGTGGTGGTACGTCGACGATATTCTACGCTCCGTTTAGTGGCCCTTGAAGGCAAGCCATCGTGGGCTTACATTTCAGCAACGTAACGCTTGCTCGCACACGGAGAGAGTTTCCACTGTTTGTCTTGAAGACTGCCAAACGCTAATTGGCCAGAAAGGTCGCCGATCTCTCAACAGAGCGTTTCGAGCATTATGGGCAGAGCGCTCCAGCCAGCTAGGGAATTTTGATGATCTAACGAGCCAATTGGACAGAATTTGGTATGATATCCCTCAGGAAGGCATCCAACAACTGTATGAAGCAGTGCTTAGCCGAATAATAGCTTGCAACGGATACAGCCGTGAACCAACGCGTTATTCACTTGCTCAATTTGTGAAGGCCTTTCTCTTGAATAAAACATATATTTTTTTCTGAAACTGTAACCCATTGTTTGTCTGTACACGTACGTCACATGACCAATTTCCTCCCCATACTTCTTTTTAAGGATGTGAGATCGGTACATATACGTTTCGGCATAACTCCCACAATATTAGTATTGGCTCTGGAGCAAAAAAGTTTGACGACCACTGGTTACAGTTAGCCTTCTGCCGCCGAGCAGTGCGTCAGCAGTGCGCAAGTAGCAGCATTACTGAATTTACTAGGCAGTCTTGTATTTTATTAACCATTTAAATTTTGTGTCGAATTGTTTGTGCTGTCTGTAGATTAGTTCAGACGTTCTTTGCACAACAGTATTTAGCATGGATACGGACTGCGACTGCTGTCTTCGGATGCGGGCTGAGTTGGCATCCCTTCGCTCCCAGCTTCAGGCAGTGTTGGCTTCGGTCACACAGCTTGAGGCTGTTACCATTGGGCATCACTATGGGATTCCGGATGGGGGTTTGTCGGGACGGCCAGCTCGTCCCACGCATCCCCCGATCGGACTACGGCTGTGGCTCCCCGGGACACTTTCCACATTGAGGCTGACCCCTCACCTGTGGTAGAGTGGGAGGTCGTCTCGAGGTGTGGAAGGGGCGAAAGACAAGCCGGTTTGGCGCACAGTAACCAACACTGCAGTGTGGTCTCGTAACACATGATGCGTTGAACATATGTGTGCCACGCGTCGGTGACCTGTTGTCGACATTCAGGGTCCCACAGTAGCGTGACGTTGAGTTTCCAAGGTCCTGCACTGCGTCATATAGATTGCCTGCGTAGGTTCATGGTACAGATGTAGATGTCATGATTCGAAAAGGCAGATGGCCGACGTTCCGCGTCGAGGAGAACGGATTTTAGAGCATCATAGATTTATATTCTATCGAGTCGGCTGGCGGAGTGGCTCGTGATGTGTGCATGCCCAGAGCGGTCGCCGTGTGCCACTCTCCAAGTGCCGAGGAGACGAAGGCGGCGGACGAGGAAGCGAAGTTCCGAACATGTGGTGAAATGAGGGTATTGGTCTGTACGCTTGAGAACACAGTTGAAATCTCCACCTACGAGGAGACGATCGAGGGATAAAGGCGTGTTACGTATCCATAACACCCGGACCAAGTTGCTGTCCTCAGTTCTTGTAACAGGGCGATGTCGATGTCCGCTGCTCTTAGCGTGTCACGGAGCAGTTGAAGTTTAGTGTGGGAGCCGATATTATTAGTATTGATAGTAGCTATTCGGTACGCCTGATGGGGGTTCCGTGCTGTTGATAGGTTTTTAGCTCGTGAAGATTGTCGTGGGGATGTCCATAGAAGTCGCAGGAGTCGTCGTAGGAACATCCCCCATTTTAGTGCTGGTCTAACGGAGCAACGATCTCATTTCCGCATCAGATGGATGTGGTAAATCCGTGTCATCCGCCCATGAAAAACGTCCGTCAGTTTTGACATCGGTGAGAGGTGGCAGCGCTGGCCGAGTCGGCTCAATTGCGTTGGTGACGACGGGCGTCCTATGTTCCATGACTTCTGGGCGCGGGGCTTGCTCACGATCTCATTTAGGCGGCTCACCGTCTTGTGGATGACGCGTCTCCGTGGCAGAGAAGAAAGAGTTATCATGTACTCCGTCAGAGTTATGTGCCATCTCTTCGTCCTGCGGAGGGGGCTCAATGGTCGATTCTGATGTCTTACGGTGTTTTTTCGTCGTTTGGGCGACTTTTACTTCTGGCAATGAGTTTCGGTGTCTGAGGAAGGAAGAGATTCACGTCGCTCCGGTACAAAAGCCGCGGGTGCTGTGATGCGGTCTTCATTCTCCATAACACTCTCGCTAGTGTCCTTGTGATCTGCTAGTGTGGGTGTGTCCGGCTGTAGGTTACGTTCACGGGCGGCATTGCCGGTGTCAAGATGCTGGGACGCCTCTGGGTGTATAGGCCCACAGAGACGCTCATTAATGGCGTCGTGTGAGGGCTGGACGTGCAGTGTCGCCGAATAGGTGATTGGAAGGGTGGTTGTGGTTCTGTCGGTGTTTGTATCGTCGTGCCGTAGTTGTGTGATGCGGCGTTGCAGGCATTCATTACGGACGCGGCCTTCTATGCCACAACCAGAACATGTCCACGGTTGTCCGTCGTAAATGACCACCGCACGACAGCCGCCGATAAAAATGTACGATGGTACGTGCCGTTTGAGATCTATTCGGACTTGTCTCACACCATTAAGCACTGGATACGTCGTAAACTGTGCCCATGTCTCGGCTACGTGGCTCTGGACTTTTCCGTACGGGCTTAGCGCCGCGATGACTTCATTTTCATTCACCTCGAAAGGCAGTTCGAATACACGGATTGTTCGAAGGCCAACTCCTGCATGGTCGACATCCACAGGCCCGACGTTGCCGTCGGAGTGTCGAAATTTTAGTCCATGTCGCGTCTGTTGAATAATCACGTTGCAGGCCGCGTCGGAAGTCATCTTAACATAAACGACGATGTTAATGATCGACAGGTGTATGCCGATGAGATCGTAACGGGGGATCTTCACATCTTCGCATAGGAAGCGTTCGACGGCCAGTGCTTTGGGTCGTGCGTATTCATTTGAGAAGGTGAACTTAAGAGTGTTCTTCCTGTAAGAGTTGGCCATTATAGCTTGTTCGACTGAAAAGCGCGGTGTCGGGGAAGTAAACAAACACTCCGCGCGCGCAGCGGCGTGGACGGCCGAGCGCGGTGCGCACTGCTGCCCTGCCGAAGGCAGACTGCGACTCGAACTCGCGACCTTTGCCTTTCGCGGGCAAGTGCTCTACCACTGAGCTGCCCAAGCACGACTCACGACCCGTCCTCACAGCTATAATCCGCGCCAGTACCTCGTCTCCTATCTTCCAAACTTCGCAGAAGCTCTGCTCCACAGTTTGTAACTCCCAAGGGGTCGCCTCGACCTTGATCACTATGGCGTGCCATTTTTCATTCACTGTTCATGGAGCAAGTTAATGGCTAGTTTTGAACATTTCTTGAATGTCGACGATGTCCATTGTGTGAAGTGTAATACATGCATCCCACAGAAGGTTGATCTCTGCACCTCCTGGACACTCATTTTCTGTCGTCCTCCTGATGCATATGGTGAGTCAATAGCGGCTGATATTTTTCCTCAACACAACTCTTCCAAATGAGACTTCGCACTCAACGCGTTCCTTGTTAGTAAAATGACTGATATGAGGGAAACTAAGTGGAGATATAAGCTACGTACGAAATTAGAGAATTGAACATGGCGACAACGTTAAACTGATAACGACAGCGGAAAATTATTGAGGACAGGCTGAGGAGTCGGGGAAAGAAACGACTAAGTATTTTAATTACAGCAACCGTATGCATCGCCAGTCGTGCACGCAACGATCTTTTCAATGATTACTCAGATAAAATAATCGGAAGTCGCCCACTATTTGATTCATTGTTAGCGGTTCCGCTCGTCAGACCTAAGCATCATTAGATATTGACCAGCAAACTCCCTATTCCTTAAAGAATCTAACTGTCGTGTATAAAACAGCTTCAAATTTCTCATTACAAATGAGTTAATGTATGAGGTAACTGACGTTAAGCATGTAAACGAGAAACTTTATAAGAGAATTTAAATTACTTTTAAAGTTTGTTGGAAGACGCTAAGTGCTTTCATTTTCAAATACTGGGCGAATTTAGTCTTTGCGTTTGCACACGGTGAATTACATTGCCTCAAGATATATGCACGGTTTATATAACTACTACTTGACTTAATGAGTAGATTTTGAGAGCATTTTAAATTTTTAAATTCGGTCACTGTTTATATGAAGTTTTGAAAATGTAATTTTTGTTCCTCCTGGAAGCCGTTAAATAGCCAACCTGCAACAGCTTATGCTCCGTCTCTAATGACTTAATCGTCGTCGGGACGCTAGAACCTATTTATCCGTCCATTTTGTCTTTTTATAATAACCCCGCTAACGAACTTCTTGTATCAAGAATCTGTGGCATACTGTCGTTGTCATTTGTTTCAATGTACTGCAACATATATGGAGGTTATTTTCCAGCTCATCAAATCGGAAAACCAAATTATAGATACCCGCTTAAGTAATCCACCCCTGACACCGTCGGAATATATTCTATCGAGAGAGCATACAAGGGCTTAACGGGACCACTCACACACTAACCACATTAACGTGAGAAAAAGTAAATTTACCGACGAAAACGCGACCTAATTAAACAGGATTATTGCTTGTAACGAGAAGACTACTCCAACGAAAATAACTGTGGAATTAGATTTCCATCAAGAGAGCACAGTGTCAATAAAAGCTGCGTGAACTATGCAGTTATCCCGCATGAAATGCAGATAAAAGGCTGCATCAGTGCAAGAAGAACAAAATCGGGACCAATGACTAACAAAATCATTTCATGTGGTCTGCTTATTCAACATCTTCGTAATCATAGAGCCTATTCAGATATGTAAAACACCATGGGCTGCCTACAGTACAGAGAGTCTGTTTCCGTCTGTGAAGCATGATAGCGGGTTGCAGTGGTTCCGGCGAGAGCTACCCATGGTTTCCAGTCGATCCGCACTGAAGTGAAAGGAAATATGTAGTAAAGTAGTAAAACCACTTGGATAAAAACGTTCTTTCAATAGCGCGACCACCGTATCTTTCTGCAGGTTGCAGTTTCTAAGTCCAACAAAATTTCTCTTGGCCTTCACAATTGCAGGAGTTGAGTAGTGTCAACGGATTACAGTCTGTTAAAAATCTTTTTTTGCTCTCCACCATCATGTGCCTTGGAAAATTAACGGTTTCTTTGAGAGAATGTTAATAAATTCTGTTAACCACACATAGATACCAGGCTGTTTTGGATGCTGTCATGTAAAGTGGATTTTCATGTTTTTTTGTACTGTGAACATTTTAAAGCTTTAATTTTTTCTTGCACACTAGCAATTATCTTGCGACAATATTCCTGGAATGCATGTCGGCAGCGACAGTAGAGGTGATACATTTGGATACCGTCTGCAAAATTTGTTGCGAATAGAATTTAGTAGTAAATAATAAATGAAAACTTCATGTTGAACTTTTGCGTCAAGAACAGCCGAAATGTAGTAAGCGATAAATTATTTTCCTTCCATCACTCTGTGGGGAGGGACCGGGGCCAGAGAAAAAATTTTATAAAGGCTTTAAATTATGTTTAGAATTCCCTAAATAATGAATGTGTCTAGATAATTTGGACGTAGTGACTTATACTGCGTCAAGAAAAACACACTGTTTGTAACTGTAATACTTCCTCTAATGTGTTACACTCTTAACACAAGGTTATTTCCCTTAATGAGCAGACTATGAGAGCATTTAAATTTTCAAACTCGGTCAATAACTACGCGAAATATTGAAAATTAAATATCTGTTGAGTTGGAGGCAGTTACGTAGGCAGTCTGCAGGTGGTACCTGTTTCTTGGTTGAGGGACAGTCGCTTAGTAACCTACAGCCCGACCAGGCCGTTGCACGCGCAAATTCAAGCAGCCTGCCAGAGATGGTGTCACCAAAAGGGATCTTCGTTTGGTTTCCTGAGCCGAACAAGGTATCGATACAAAAATTGGACATGGGGCGGTAGTAAGGACTGAACCCGAGCCACGGGCACTATGAGAACAACTGACGCTAATTGTATCTGGCGGGCCGCATGACTTCGCAGCGCAACAGCCTGATTGGCTAACTTCAGTGCTCATTAACTTGGAAATAGCGCAACGTATCGAATTTTTTCTTTACAGTTACATCTGATCATAGCCTGTCCTGCATCACCCTTGCAAGCTTATCAGACTGTTTATGACTACCCTGTAGATTACATTTTAGTGTCTTAGAAGTTCGTTATCATCGTAACCATGTACAATTTTTTGCGCAGGAAAATATCGACCCTGGGTTTTGTTCGACACTGGAGTTAATGTCTTCCTTTTTTTAAATTCACCTATTACATGCAATACAGTTGTTGCCGAGGTATATTTCTCCGATAGCGAATACCACGGACTTGCGGTTAGCTTGATCTTACTTTCCATCTCTCGTCACGGCAATCCAGAGTAATCCTGAGATGTCACTCGTCATGCAAGTACATAATTGGATGAACCCATAATGACTGTCGGGAATATTCTCATTTCCTTAGTTTATCACGTGTGCAGTCCTGTAGGTGATTTTCTCTGTTGCAGATCGCAGTATTATAATTTCTTACTATTTATAAAGGCGCTATGCAGAAATCGCGGAGAAATTATCTAACTGTCGGTCAGTGGCGGTTGTAAAAAGTATCGTTACTTTTCAAAGTGCACTACTTAAGAGCAAGGACCGGTCAGTTCTGTGCCGATTCATGATGGACACTAGAATAGAAGAATACTTTATGGGTGTCTATCATGGATGAGACTCGGAATTTGCTCTGCGCAATATCTTGAAGACTGATGTAGCTGTTTTCGTCAGGTGCTGATAACTGTCATATTGGTCGTGTTCCCTGTCTGTACTCCTACAAGTATTTGACGTCATCTATAGCAGCTCTTGTGTACAAGAAATGCCTCGTGATGACTGGGTGTTATGTGATGTCCTTAGGTTAGTTAGGTTTAAGTAGTTCTAAGTTCTAGGGGACTGACGTCCATAGATGTTAAGTCCAATAGTGCTCAGAGCCATTTGAACCATTTGTGTACAGGAAAACAGAAACTTCAAACTGGCTCACACTCACAAATATATTTTAAATCAGTCACACTTGAAAAAACTGAGAAATCACAGGCGCTCCAGTGTTTTTACTAGAGATAAAAGGAAAGTCTCCCTACAGACTTGGATTCGGATTGGTCGTTCCATCATGACACTCTGCAGACACCAGTGTAGTAATGGATCAGTTCTGCAAAGCCAACTACATAGAGAGCATAGAATGTAGGCGCGACTGCACCTTATTTATAGATTATCTGTTCGATTTTAAAAACATTGTGAAAGACCTAATCTGATTTTGAAATGAGTGTGATATTGTTTGTATTCTTTATATATCATTTAACTTTTTTTCTAAATAATGTTTTCCAACTATGTGGCTTCCTGTTGCCAAGTTTTTCATTTTGTCCTTGTGTCAAACGGGACCGAATTAAATAAAAAATGGGCCAACGTTTGCGAATGGTAAGTTTTTCTCAGTTCTCCCCAATATCAGTGTAACGGTTAACATCTTCCCCAAATCGATCTGTCATCGAGTACGTAAACTATAAGTGATTGTAGTGCTGAACAGCATGTTTCAGCTAGTGGGTCATGTTATGTAAAGGAAATGAATTTAGTCTGTCGGCAGTAGCGCTGCACGCCTTTTCCTCTATTCTCCTCCAACACCCAGGGGGACCGCACCTTACTTGTGCATTCGCGATAAGAAAGTTTAAGCACGCGTAACGTTTCGCGAGATAGTGTTATCACGTTCGGTGGAACTGTGAGGTGCGTCTGTTGTTAACACAGCCCGCATCATTTTCTCGGCAACTGTTTTCGCTGACCACGCGTACCTGGAAGCCTTCAGTGAGACAAGCGCTTACAAGATTCACGGACGAGCCAAAGAAACTGGTATACCTGCCTAATACCGTGTAGGGCCTCCCGTGCGCGCATAAGTGCCACAACACGACCTGGCCTGGACTCGACTAATGTCTGAAGTAGTGCTAGAGGCAACTGGCACCATGAATCCTGCAGGACTGTCCATAAATCCGTACGAGTACGAGGGGGTGGAGATCTCTTCTGACCAGCAGGTTGCAAGGCATCCCAGATAAGCTCAATAATGTCCATGTCTGGGGAGTCTGGTGTCCAGCGGAACTGTTAAACTCAGAAGAGTGTTCCTGGAGCCACTCTGTAGTAATTCTGGACGTGTGCATTGTCCTGCTGGAATTGCCCAAGTACATCGGAATGCGCAATGGACATGAATGGATGCAGGTGATCAGACAGAATGCTTACATACGTGTCACTTATCGGAGTCGTACCTAGACGTATATCAGGGGGTCCATATCACTGCAACTTCGCACGCTCCACGCCATTACAGAGCCTCCACCAGCTTGAATAGCCTCCTGCTGACATGTAGGGTCCATGGATTCATGAGGTTCTCTCCATACCCGTACACGTCCATCCGCTCGATACAATTTGAAACGAGACTCTTGCGACTAGGCAACATGTTTGCAGTCGTCGACAGTCTAATCTCGCTGTTGACGGGCCCAGACGAGGCGTAAATCTCACACTTGTTGACGGCCCAGTATTGAAACCTGCAGTAATTTGCGGAAGGGTTGCACTTCTGTCACGTTGAACAATTCTCTTTAGTCGTCGTTGGTCTCGTTCTTGCAGGATCTTTTTCCGGCCGCAGCGATGTCGGAGATTTGATGTTTTATCGGATTCCTGATATTCACGGCACGGTGAAATGGTCGTACGGGGAAACCCCCACTTCATCGCTACCTCCGAGATGCTGTGTCCTATCGCTCATGCGCCGACTATAACACCACGTTCAAACTCAAATAAATCTTGATAACCTGCCGTTGTAGCAACATTAACCGATCTGACAACTGTGCCAGACACTGTTGTCATATATAGGCGTTGCCGACCGGAGCGCTGTTTTCTGCCTGTTTACTTTTCTCTGCATTTGGATACGCATACCTGTACCAGTTTCTTTGCCAAATTGTTTTGGTCTGTGTACTGATGGGGCGGCAGGAATTATGAAGGGGTTCGTGGCAAGACTGAGTGCTGTTTCTTCTTCTGTAAAACTGCGCGATAGACATGGAGGCACTGGTTTTGAAAGTAGTACAACCGGAAGCCAATGAGTGCTGTGCTACGCAGTCGGTGTTGTAAATTTTGTGAGAGCACAAGCTTTAAGCAGTAGGCTGTTTGCGATTATTTGAGAGGAGATGGGGTCTACTCACGATTCGCTTTTATTGTACACGGAGGTACATTGGTTGTCTCATGGTACAGTTCTTAGTCGCGCCGTGAAGCTGAAGGCAATTATCTAAGCGAGAAAGTGCTTGCGTCTGAGGGAAATCTTGGTCTTCCGAAAACACAAATCGAGAAGAGTAACGGCGAGATGTTTTCTTGTCTCAACGATTTCATGCAGGAAAATTAGTTGGATGTAGATCATATTAGCAGAATTGGCGTTGTACATCTCGAAAACATTCATCAATAATTCGAGGATAAATTTCCATAACTTTCATCTGAGTACGACTGGATCCGCAGTCCGTTCGATACGATTGTAACGGACCACTTGTCAACCATGGAACAGGAGGAGCTAATGAAACTCTTTAAGTGATGGAACACTTCGAAACGAATTTAAATCAAAGTTTCTTAAAAATTTTGGGTGCAGACTCGAAATAAGTATGGTAACTTAGCAAGGAGGTCAGTGGACGTTAATCAAGACGAAATACAGGTCTCAACTGCAGTGTGGCGGGGAATATCTGCTTTCTTCACAAATTCAAATACACTCATCACACTAAATGTGAAAATGTCAGATAATTTCCGAATTTCGAACCGTGTGCACATCTTTATTCTTGTTTATTTCCTTGTTGTATGGATGATCAGTCTGAACATAACAATTTTCGTGAATTGGCATTTAAATGGTGACTATTGGTCTGTCACCATTTTCACGTCATGACTTTTCAAGTATTAGAACATTCTAAATGAATGAATGGCAATATAGATGCAAACTGCCGAATTTTGCCACTTGTGAACTAATTTGTAAAAACACTATGTAGTGAAATACACACATTTGCTCAGTTCCAATAACTGCACGTGCAGCAGTGGTTATTTATAAACTAGCTGTAATTCTTGAATTTCACAACCTTCGAATAATAAAAATATACGACAGTTAAAAAAATTAATTCTGACGTACCCGATTCACAGTCTCTAATCATTATTATTATTATTATTATTATTATTATTGTCACTGACAGTTGCAATGTTTAGACCGAAGTAAATATATATATTGCGAACAGTTTTTGTGCCAAGCTTGAGAAGTGCTGAGGAAGGAAAAAAAAGTAGAAAGAAGGCTGGGGTGCAAAGTAATTTATGTGTCTGAAGGAGGGTGTGACGGGAAAAGTTTGAGAACCCCTGGGCCATGAAATGCAAATTACTATTCAGATTATGCAGGTAAAAACTGTTAGACCCTCTGATATTGCAAAAGACTTGATGCAGCACAAGAATGTGTTATGAACTCAATCCATTTCCGAAGGCAGTTATTAATGTGTAACAATTGGGGGACGACGTGCCTTAATGAGGGAAGAACAGACTTGACTCCTTCGGACTAAACGACTTTTCCAAGATGAACTCATTCCACATACTCGATAACCTCTTCATTATTGGTCTACAGAACGAACAGTGTAACTAATCCATTTTCTAGCCTCGTAAACGCTTTATAGAATACTCGTTCAAGGATGGTTTTGTAGATTTCCATCATTTTTAAGGAAGAAATTCCAAAACTTGAGATACTGTTGCGTAGAAACTACAATCAGACCCAAATCCGAAGGCTGGATCGGCAATGCTGTACGGCACAGACAAGGAAACATCACCATTTCGACCTTACACACGTGCAAGATGTCGGGCCCAGAAATCGACGCCGGGCGAAAATTTGGGCCTTTACTCTGGCAGTACATAATTACGACCTTCTGAAGGTACTGCTTTTAATCACGAGTGCGTATCGCTTCTTTGTCACTCGCTCCGCCCCACTCTGCCCGCCTATTGCCCGAGAACGAACCGCTCTGCACTAGTCATAAATTGAAGAATAGCGCTACTCCCGCAAAAGTACGCAGTTTAAGAGTGTCGCTTTACATCCCAAAGAAAATAACGCACATCAGCGATGTTAATAATTAACTGGCGCTAAGTACTTCTTTAATGACACACTCATTCGTTCATTCATTTGCACTGCATTTGTAAATCGCAACATAAAAATAGTGAAAAGATATTGTCACTGGTACCAGCTATACAGCCTGTTGAATAAGATCATGGTCGGGTTAATCAGTAGAAAAATGTATTTGACAACAAACTAAAACATGTACATACATCATACAAAATAAAAAATGTAGTTACAATTACTAATACGTCATTTCGCCCGCAGCGTCGTTAATGTTTGGCGTCTCCGAGGCATGTTTGAAACCAAGTTTTCCGCATATTCACCTGGAAGAGACTGTAACCTCCCCACAGAAAAATTAATGAATAATTAATGTGATTCTTATTTAGTGTAACCTCTCTACAGAAATTCTTTTTCATTTATAACCTCCCCACAGAAATTCATTCACATTTAACCTCCACACAACATTTGTTTCCCATTTAATGTAAGCTCGAAACAGAAAAATTCCTAAACCTCGTAATAAAAAATAAATTCAGTAACCTGGTAAAATTTGGACGACAGCAGTGCTGCGTCATGGCCCTGTAAGATCATTCTGAATAAAAAGCAAAAATTCTCACCTCGATAAAGTCGGCAACTGTCTGCTCTTACAATAGCTATTTTCCGGCACAGCTCTGTGCAATATTGGCCTATACATTTGTTATTTATAAAAGGAAGCAAATGATTTTTCTTTTGCAACAATCGGAATGATCATGCATTAAAAAAAATATTAAATTCTTTAAATTGAAATGAATGCTTGTTAGAAATTAGACAAAAATTATTATTAGGACATTTTCTAAAGATTTACCTGTGAGTTTACATAATATTACTAGATATGCGCGAGGCTGCTTTTTTACCTTATACAATAATACTCAGGCTCCGGCATCGCTGCACCGCGACCGGCCCAGCCAACACGATACACCAGACTGGACTGACAAGCGCAGACAGGCGACTGCTCGCTAGCAACAACTTACTGCTACTGCTACACAGTTCGTACTGCAGTCAACACTGCTCTTTGGTCTCAGATTCTCTTATAGCTTACATATCGCAGGCAGCACATAACCCTCCACTGGGGGGGCAAAAATTTGGCAGCAATCGTGAGTCAATTGGACTTGCCATGAGCAACAAATTTTTCTAAAATCTACTTAATTAACTAAGTTGACAGTCACATAGTATACATATATATAAGTACAGAACATAAAATGAAATAGAGTGCACATGCACTGAGTACAGAACATATCAAGAAATCATAAAATATACACGCAATTTTTCTTAATTAACTAAGTTGACAGTCACAGAGTATATACATATATATATAAGTGCATAACATGAAATGAAATATAGTGCACATGCACTGAGTACAAAACATATCAAGCAATGACAAAATGTATACGCAATGAGTACGAATCATATTAACAAATGACATAAAGGGCATACATACTGTAGTACATAACATATCAAGCAATGACAAAATGTTTACGCAATGAGTACAAAACATATTAACAAATGACATAAAGGGCATACACACTGTAGTACAGAACATATCAAGCAATGACAAAATGTATACGCAATGAGTACAAAACATATTAACAAATGACATAAAGTGCATACGCACTGTAGTATTTTTTTTTGTTACCATTTTACTAGAACTTGGATAGGAAAGGGAAGGATTGCATCATGGTTGTAGCACATTAGGTTGCACGTAGCTGCACTGAAAGTCCATATCTTTCTACAGAAGCACAACACCAAGTGAGACAATCCGAAGTTCTCCTCCCTGAAGTATTAATCAGTATAGCCAAGACACTGAAATGTCGTATTAATATTCCATGTTATCATTTTGGTAGTACATTAGGTACACCAAACAGTGGAACCATAGTAACATCTCCATTGTTCAAGGTCGTGGACACCATGATGTGTCAACACCACACTCATTCACCAACGTAGAATTCGTGCAGAAACCAAATATAGTGCTCCATGATCATAAGGATAGACAGGACAAACGTATATTGCAGTAATTTCTGGTAATTAGGTCAGAAGGTGAAGGACATTAAGTCTCATGCCAGTCATCATTGAGAATTACACTAGTCTATCAACCGATTTGACTAATTGTTGGCACTCATCGCCTAGTTACTGAACACTTCTGTACTATGTATGAAGTATCATCTGATTACAGTGAACATTGGCACTCATTGGCCAGTTACAAACCATTTTTATACATTATTTAAAAGTGATCATTCAAAGCAAGAATTAATTAATGGCATACCATTTACATAATTCATTTAGTTATAGTAATCATTGGCACTCATTGGCCAGTTACAAACCATCAGAAGTCATCATTCAAAACAGGAGTTAATGAATGGCATAGTATTAACATAATTCACCTAGTTATAGTAATCATTGGCACTCATTGGCCAGTTACAAACCATCAGAAGTCATCATTCAAAACAGGAGCTAATGAATGTAGCATCAAGCTACTGGTATTCATATATAATAGCATGTAGGTGACATAATACAAAATTAAAATAAGATACAGGGCATTCATTGGCCAGTTACTAAACATATAGCAAGTACTGAATAGTACAAAACATTTTTCATCATTCAAGTGACATATGAGATATTTAAAATAATTATTGGCACTCATTGGCCAGTTACAAAGTATTCTTATATTTTTATAAAACCTTATTCAGTATTATTCAGAAGTTATCATTCAAAATGAGGGTTAATTATTGGCATAGCATTTATAGAGTATAACAAAAATATTATTTACAGAAATTATTGGCATAGTATTTATGCATTATTACAAAGCATCATTCAGCATTACTTAGAACTCATCATTCAAGTGACATAGGACATATTGAAAATGTAACACACTGTCTATTACTCAAGGTCTGTGATTAGAAAACATCATTCAGTATTACTCAGAACTGATCATTCCAGTGACATAGGACATATTGAAAATGTAACATACTGTAAGTATTATTCAAGGTCTGTGACTAGAAAACATCATTCAGTATTACTCAGAACTCATCATTCAAGTGACATAGGACATATTGAAAATGTAACACACTGTAACTATTACTTAAGGTCTGTGATTAGAAACCATCATTCAGTATTACTCAGAACTCCCTTAAACTGGTAGCATTATTTCGGACTGGTAATACATTTTTTTTTTTTTTTGCTAGCAATGCATTGCGTTGGGATCGATAATTAATTGCTGGGGCATGAAAATATTTGCTTTTGACTTATTACTGCAAATGACGATAGGTAACGTCATTCGTCATGAGTCAGCTGTAGCAAGGTTATGAAACAAGTAGAGTATATGTGATCACATTCATGAATGACACACACAAATGGGTAAAAATAAATGCAAGTACTAGAACAGGTTTAATGATTAACTGCTTATAGCATATTAATTTCGTGAATAGCTTCTCCTAGAAAAAATACAAAATGGATTATTAAGCTGAAAGGAGAAACGCATATTATGCTGAAAGGTAGTGAACTTCGAATCAACAGGTAATGAAATGTGCACTCAATATACATGTACTCTAGCTGTCCTTTCCAAAACCTTCAGTCATTATACCATGTGACATAAGACATACTGTCAAAACGAACTGCAACAAATACTTAAATAACTACATAGCATTTCTTAACTAACAGTAAATATATAAACTTCACCATTATTCTCATCTGCAAAGAAAAACTTAAAAGTGGTGCGTTTAGTGGCCATATAAAATTTATCACTATCATCACCTGTAAACAAAAACTTCATAATTCATATCACCATAACTTCATTATTATCTTCACCTGCAAAGAAAAACTTCATTATTCATATTACCATATTCTTCATCACTATTCATCATCATTCATTATCATCTGCAAAAAGACACTTCATTATTCATTATTCATATTACCATTTACTTCATATAACCATTCATAGTATAGAGTTTCTTATTTCTAGCATATTTCATCACTAAGACTAAGATGTGTAGTTCTGTTTAACAGCCTGCATCAATCGCCTCGTATTCTGAAAGAAAAATAATTGGTTAAGACTGCTATCATACGATGTGTATAGAATATTCATGTTAATGTTTGTTAATTCTGATCCATTTACTCTTCGTGACGAGGTATTGCATCTTCTTTCGTTCATTCCGAAGGTGAAATTCCCATTTCATAGTAATCCACTGTGGTTTGTTTCATTTATTTCTTTTACACGTTATTGCTTTCTGAAAATGATGAACAATGATTAATGTCTTGCATTTAAATCATATACCCATTAAATAAAAACTGGTTTCTAGTAATATAATTAAGCATACAGCATAGCATGACGGAAAACGTAATATGTCAAAAACACAGACAGTGTGCAGGTGCAAAAATGTACACAGAGTATCATAATGTAGTAGCAAAAAAATGTAAAATAGTCACGATGTTGAGATATCATAAGGCAAAAATGTCAAAGTCAACTGGTGTTTGTTATATCTTAAATATTTCATAGTGCATACAAAGAAACAGGAAAACAATCATACATACATAAAAAATGGAAAAATGTGCACGGTCTTATGTGTAACGACAAGAAAAGCGACCTGCTAACCTTACCTTGCCGAGCACATGCCAAGAAAAATATAATAATCATCAGTAAGTAATCACATAGATATAATTGCATAAGTGGTCATAAAATGTGTAAGTTTATCTGGATAAATGTGCACGGTCTGATGTGTAACGACAAGAAAAGCGACCTGCTAACCTTACCTTGCCGGGCACTTGCCAAGAAAAAATATGATAATCATCAGTAAGTGTTCATATAAATGTAATTGTATAAGTGGTCATATAAAAATCAGGAAATGGCATTACAGTGTGATAAATCATAAAGTATGTTCATTCAATAAAGGGTTTAATATTGGAGACATGGTGATTGCCTTTACTTTTTCCAGTTCTCAGGGTTTCTACGTGTACTACATTGGGGTGAGGAATGCTGCGTATAGAAGCTCAAATTTACTTTATCTACTCTTTCCTCTGTTAGATAAATAGTGTATACGCACTAATATCTTCTGTCCAATGTCAAAGTCACGGCGTGTACAAACCTGTTTTTGCTGTCTTCTCCGGCGCTCTGCGGCACGTTTGATGTTGTTCAGCGCAATGTCAATTATTTCATGGTGGCGTAGTCGACGAGATGTAGGAAAGGATACTAATTCTTTAATTTTGTTAGGTGGTTCAACATTTTTCAGTATAACAGTCGGAGATAGCATAGTAGATTCATTTGGTATGGAATTAATTACATCATGGAATGAGAGTATTTGTGTGTCCCAATCAATATGTCTTTTATGTCAGTATATTCTACACAGTTTACCAATTTCTCTCATTAATCGTTCACAAGGGTTCGAAGAAGCATGATACTTGGATATATAGATCGGAGAAATGTTTCTTGCTCGTAACATACGTGTCCGTATAGCAGATCGAAATTGTGGTCCATTGTCGGAAATTACTTTCAATACATGCCCTACATGAAATAAAAAATGTTTTACAAATGCCTTCGAAACAGATTTAGCAGTAGCTTTGCATAACAGAGTGAAGGTAACAAATATTGAAGTGAGTTCAACAGCGACAAAGATGTAGCAAAAACCTCTATTAGTTCTGGGAATCTGACCAAAAATGTCTACAGCGGCCATGTGTCTCAATTTAACAGGTACAATGGGATGTAACGGAGGAATATGTGAAGTCGTGTCTGACTTAGCTTTCTGGCAGATTTTACATGACGCTAAAACTCGTCGAATACGTTTCTCCGTTGGTAAAATAACAGTTCTGTCTCAGTATTAGAAAACATTTTCTGGCTCCATAATGTGCGTAACTTAAGTGAGTATACCAAATTAATTTGTTAATAAGCTCGTCAGGAATGCATAGTAACCAGTTGTTGCTGTCAGGGTGAGAGCGGCGAAACAGAATATTATTGCGTACAGTGTAATGGTTTCTAATGGTAACATTATTCCTATCTTGCCAAAGGTGTTTTATTTCTTTCCATACTTTTACTTTGCTTTACTCTGCTCTTGTGCTATGTCTCGTAATGACGACGAAATGAAATTTTCAAATGCAACTTGTTGAATATACATGACGCTGAAATTTGCATTGCAGAAGTTGGTTGCGATGTCTTGCTGATTGTTGCTGAGAGAACGTGATAGTGCGTCTGCTACAATATTTTGTGTACCGGAAATGTGAACAATTGTAAAATTAAATTCTTGTAAATAAAGTTTCCATCTGCTTAACCTGTCGTGTGTAAATTTAGCGGAAAGTAGAAACTGTATAGCTCTATGATCTGTGTAAACGGTAGTGTGTCTTCTATAAAGAAAATGCCTAAATCTCGTAAATGCCCATACAACACATAATGTTTCAAGTTCTGTAACAGAATAATTGCGTTTAGCAGGTGACAGAATGCGACTCGCAAAGGCTTTTAATTACTACTGTAGTACAATCTTCTTCAATTTCCTGAAAAATGTGTACGCCTAAAGCGGTGTTAGAACTGTCGGTAGCAATGGAAAAATTTCTAGTAAGATCCGGATGTGATAAAAGTGGTGCATTCAACAAAGCTTCTTTCATATTCACAAATTCAGAATGTGCTTGGCTATCCCAGGACCAAATAGTGTTTTTACCCGTCAATTGACATAATCTAGGGGTGTCTAAAGCAGAGTAATGAGTAAATTTACGAAAAAAGTTAATTAAACCCAAAAAACTGCGTAGTTGTTTCTTCGTCGTAGGTACAGTAATGTCACGTAAAGCTTGAAGTTTTTCCGGGTCAGGCGCAATGACTTCTGCTGAAATTACATGTCCAAGAAATTTTATAGAAGTTCTGCCAAAGTGCGATTTGCTAAGATTAACTGTGGGTCCTTGTGCATGTAGAGTTCGTAACAGTTGTTCAAGAATCAGATTGTGTTCAGACCAGTTAGCTTCTGCAATAAGAATGTCGTCTACATACGTTGTGATTCTGTCTTTAAGTTCTGTCGGAAGTATACTATTCAAACCGCGAATAAATGCTGCTGAAGAAATAGTTATACCGAACGGTAATTTACAAAACTGATAACAGTCACCAAAACAGAGAAAAGCTGTGTACTTTCTGCAGTTCGGATGGAGCTGAATTTGCCAAAATCCCGATTTCAAATCTAACGTGGAATAAATAGCAGTACCATGAAATTTCTGTAGAAGTTCTTCTAGTGTCTCTGGGCGATCTGTTTCATTAATAATAATGTAGTTGATGTGACGCGAATCAAATACGAGACGAAGTGAACCATCCTTTTTCTTAACAATATGGAGTGGGTTTACGTACGGACTAACTGCCGATTCAATAATTCCTTGGTCAAGCATAGCTTGCAATTCTTTCTTAACTTGTTCTCTGTGAATATACGGAATGGGATAATGTTTGGCTTTAAATGTGTCGTGCTGTTTAACTTGAAATTCATACATAAAACCGGACATAGTACCAGGGACGTTGTCAAAAACTGGAGCTTGCTGTAAAAGAATTTTGCGTTGTTGCGTGCGTTCGTCGTCGGTATTTGCACTGCTCTGTTTAACTTTATCAGAAATCATTTGTATAACGTCATAGTCGGCTTCGTCTGGAGTATTACAGGTGTGTACGTACATATCTCTGAACAATGTGGAATGACAGTCTATGTTACGTGATGCGGAAATGACCTCTGTACGATTAGTTGTTTGTTCTTTTTAGAGAGTGCTGAAATTCTGAAATCAGTTGTACATTTTCATCCTTTAACATTAAATAGGAGTTTGAAAGTCAATAATTGCGTCGTGTTGTACCAGAAAATTCGTACCTAAAATAACGTCTGTTGTCAATAAGGGAACAATGTTCCCTCTATTGTTGCCAAACTGTGTTTGCTGTTGCTGATAATTATGACGATAATGATGATTAAAAAATTTTTTTTATTAAAATTATGCTGGTAGTAATTGTTATTTCTGGACCGTCACTTTCAGGTAAAACTTCTCATATCAGATTTTCTTTACTCTTTCTTAATCCTAGATAGAGCGATAGTTGAAGAGGCGTTTTGATAGATATAAAGGATAGTAGAAGAGAAGGCAGCAGTGCAGAAAACTAGAGATGAAATAGCACTACTACGGGGCCCTGTGCACGCTACGGCACATACTCACCGAAGCGTAATGAATCCCCTGAGGTCACTTACGCGCTGCAAATAAATTTTAGTTTCTGCATAACAGGCCAAGCCGGTGGAAATGCAAAACTAAATTGTTGTATCCAATCCAAGGGGTGAATCTGTGTTCTGTCATTTTTGAATACCTTAAATTTCCTAACGGATAGGAAGTGCTTATAATCAAAATTTTCGTCTCTGAATGTCTGAACAGGTTCAGGACTGTATGACAATCTGTTTGTCTGTGACTGTTCGGAATCTAAGTCACGTACTCTCTGTAAATTACCTAAATTATACTGGCTGTGAGAGTGTGAGAAATGTTCGGAAAGTGGTGTATGCTGTGACGTGTTTAAGGCTGTAACATTTTTCTTTTCAGTCATTTCTTGCTGTAAAGATGACAATATTATACGCAATGTATTATTGGACGAGCTTATCTCACTGATTGTCTGCTGTAAATTTTGGAATTCGGGTGTTTGATTGAAAGAAATTGGTGACGTATCGTCTGATTTGATATCATTGTTATTTTCGATAACGTCAATACGACTGGCCAATTCATCAAATTTTTCAGTCAGTGCTTTTACCTGATCGTCATTTTTAGTGTCACAAACATTAATTTGTTTTTGGATTTTACGGGTGGTTTTGTTCAATTCCTTAACGTCTGCTTTCATAGCATCGGGATCCTGTATTAATTCCAACTGTTCAAGTCTGCTGGTCATTGTCTGAAAGTCTACTGTGCGAGTGTCTGCTTTTGTTTTAAGAGTGGAGCTTTCATCATGCAATTCAGTGTTCAACTGTTTGATAGTATTAATTTCGTCTGATACTGTCGCAATGTTGGTGTCTACGTATGTTTTTGCTTTCGTAAATAACTTACGCTAGTCTTCCTGTCTCAGTGCCGTTAATTGTTTCCATGACTTGTTTCTTTACTTTATTCTGTTCCTGTATAAATTTACGGTAACGCGTTTCACTGTTTTGTAGGTGGTGATTAAAACGTTCGTCAATTTGGCTGTTCTGTTGGTCAAATTTCGTGTCTACTTTCGCATCCAGTGCGCGTGAAAGTTGTGATAACATTAATTTAAACTCGTCGCGTAACTGTGTTGCGTTTTCAGAACATTGTTTAGCGACTGCACTAATTTCATCTCTAAGTAATTTAGTTGTGGCTGCATGTGTATTACTTAATTCTTGTGCCACAGATCTAATTTCTTTACTACTGTTCCTAGCACAAGCCTTAATTTCCTCACGTAATTCTTCTTTAGTATCATGAAATTGCACGGCAACGGCTTTAATCTGTTCACTAAGTTGTTTGAAATTGTTGTCTTGTTTATCATTCGACTGTTTGGAATTGTTGTCTAGTTTTTCATTAAGTTGTTTGTAATTGTTGTCTTGTTTTTCATTCGACTGTCTGAGTTTTTCATCAAGTTGTAGCAATACTGCCATAACTTGATCCATGCCAAAAGTAGCGACTCTATTTTCTATGATGTGTGATGGTGTATCTGCATGTCACACGTTTTGAATAACCATTTGGTCATTGTCTGATTCACGAAAAGGTTCGCTAATCGGATGTACACTGTTGGCCACTACATCGGAATCAAATAAATCTGACGTGTTTTGTGTATATTGGTCACCTTCGTTAGAAACAATTATCTGTTCGCTACGTAAATTTTGCAAATCAGGCGTGTCAAACTGGACAGCGCTCATTGTAACGGAACGTGCCGCGTCATCAATTGTTACATTTACTGTGGACATAATTATATTTTTTTGTTCATCATTAGGATCAAAATCATTACTAGTGATCGGCACGCACTGATTATCTGTAATTAGAGGATTATCACTATTACACTGACTGTCGCTAGTATTATCGGTCAAATTATTCGAGTCAGCTTTTTCACTCATTGCACATCGCGATGTACTGTTAGCAGTTTTGTGCGGCATTTTCACAAATCAAAGTTAAGCACAGAATGAAACAAAAACAAAGCAAAAATGGAACAAATACAATTACAACAAAGAGCAATAAATTGCCGATGATCTGTGAAAGAAAGAGTGAAAAATTAGTAAATGCGTTGCGCCAGATGCAAACTACATTTAAGTAAATAAGAGCAGATATATAACTGACTACCTCTCAGAAATTCACAAAAATACGATCCTGGCCGGTTGTCGACAAGTGTAACCTCCCCACAAAATAAATTCCGTAACCTCCCAACAGCAAAAAATAATATAAATAATGTTCTCATTTAGCGTAACTACCCAACAGTGAAAATATGTATAGCATTGACATTTAGCGTAACCTACCAATAATACAATGTGACAAACCTCTCGATAAAATTGTCGCTCACTTATAACCTTTCAATAACTGACTGTGAATTTAAACTGGTAAATTTTGGACGTCAGCAGCGCTGCGTCATGACCCTGAAAATTCATTCTGAATAAATTGAAAAATCTTACCTCAATTAGGTCGCTGGATAACGCGAATATATCTGCTCCTATAAGAAATTTTTCTGGCGCAGCTCAGTGCAATGCTGCCCGATAGATTTGACATGCATAAAAAGAAACAACTGATTTTTCTTTTCAATAATCGGGATGACCAAGGATTGGAGAAATTAGTAAATTCTTTAAATTGAAATGAATGATTGTCAAAAGTTACTTTTTACCAGAAAGATTATTATTAAGAGATTTCTTTAGACACATTTACATGGGACTTGATATAACAATACTACATATGCGCGAGACTGCTTTTACCGTATACTACAACGCTCAGGCTCCGCCATCAGTCCACCACGACCGGCCCAGCCAACTTCATACACACCACTGCTAGCTACTACTTACTGCTACTAACACACAGTTCCTACTGCAGTCAGCACTGCTCTTTGGTCTCAGATTCTCTTATAGCTTACATATCGCAGGCAGCGTGTCAGCAATCGATCGAAATTACATCTGCTCGAATTCGCTAACAACAAATTCCTTAATCATGGACCTCTTACAACATCTCGTCTACATTTGCATAGTCAGTTCGGAAGGAATGGAGATTGTCTCTTTGGAAGGCTTCTAGTGACACTTTATCCACTTTTTTAAATAAAATTATTTTGCGTTTGTTTCTGGTAGATTTGGAAGAAACGTTATTGAGTCTAGCTACAACGACCTTGTGATCACTAATCCCTGTATCAGTCATGATGCTCTCTATTAGCTCTGGATTGTTTGTAGCTAAGAGGTCAAGTGTGTTTTCGCAACCATTTACAATTCGCTTGGGTTCGTGGAGTAACTACTCGAAATAATTTTCGGAGAAAGCATTTAGGACAATCTCGGAAGATGTTTTCTGCCTACCACCGGTTTTGAACAAGTATTTTTGCCAACATATCGAGGGAAGGTTGAAGTTCCCACCAACTATAACCGTATGAGTGGGGTATTTATTTATTACGAGACTCAAATTTTCTCTGAACTGTTCAGCAACCATATCATCGGAGTCTGGGGGTCGGTAGAAGGAGCCAATTACTAACTTAGTTCGGCTGTTAAGTATAACCTCCACCCATACCAATTCGCACGGAGTATCTACTTTGACTTCACTACAAGATAAACCACAACTGACAGACACAAACACTCCACCACCAATTCTGCCTAATCTATCTTTCCTGAACACCGGCTGAGACTTCGTAAAAATTTCTGCAGAACTTATTTCAGGCTTTAGCCAACTTTCTGTACCTATAACGATTTCAGCTTCTGTGCTTTCTATTAGCAGTTGAAGCTCAGGGACTTTCCCAGCACAACTACAACAATTTACAACTACAATTCCGACTGTTCCTTGATCCAAGCACGTCCTGTATTTGCCATGCACCCTTTGAGATTGCAGCCCACCCCGTACTGTCCCGAGGCCTTCTAACTTAAAAAACCGCCCAGTCCACGCCACACAGCCTCCGCTACCCGTGTAGCCGTTAGCTGAGTGCAGTGAACTCCTGACCTATTCAGCGGAACCCGAAACCCCACAACCCTATGGCGCAAGTCAAGGAATCTGCAGCCAACACGGTCGCAAAACCGTCTGGGCCTCTGATTCAGACCCTCCACCCAGCTCTGCACCAAAGGTCCGCAGTCGGTCCTGTGGACGATACTGCAGATGGTGAGCTCTGCCTTCATCTCGTAAGCAAGACCGGCAGCCTTCACCAAATCAGATAGCCACTGGAATCCAGAAAGAATCTCCTCAGATCCAAAGCGACACACGTCATTAGTGCCGACATGTGCCACCACCTGCAGCTGGCTGCACCCTGTGCTCTTCATGGCATCCAGAAGGATCCTTTCCACATCAGGAATGACTCCATCCGGAATGTACACGAAGTGCACACTGGATTTCTTCCCCTCTTTAGCCGCCATATGCCCTAAGGGGCCCCATTACACGCCTAACATTGGAGCTCCCAACTACCAATAAGCCCACCCTCTGCGATTGCCCGGACCTTGAAGGCTGAGAATCATCCTCTGAAACAGGGCAGGCAGCTGCACCTGGCTCAGCCAGAGACAGTACCTGAAACCTGTTTGTCAGACGCACCGGGGAGGCTTTCTGATCAGCCTCCGGGGACGTCTTTCGCTGCCTGTCATGCCTTGGAACGACCTCCCAATCAACCACAGGCGAGGGCTCAGCCCCACTGCGGGCAGCAACCCCGGCAACCACAGCGGCAGACCAATCTGGGGACAGACGGGACGAGGTTGACATCCCCGTGATACCCAAGCCCGGCTCGCCACAGTGGTGCCCATTGGCAACAGCCTCAAGCTGTGCGACCGAAGTCAGCGCCACCAGCAGCTGTGAGCGAAGGGATGCCAACTCAGCCCTCATTCGAAAACAGCAATCACAGTCCCTATCCATTCTAATCGATGTTGAACAACAGTTACTGAAACATGAGTCCGTGCCTAGATAACACAAGGGAAACACGCAAAGAATGTATGAACTAATCTGTACAAATGCCTAACGACTGCGCTACAACCTGCCTGAATTTACGGTTACAGTAACTAAAACTCGAAATTACACCTCCTATACGAAACTCGCACGCAATTTAAGTAAAAATCTACGAAGGTTTAAGTAGTTCTAAGTTCTAGGTGACTGGTGATCTCAGATGTTAAGTCCCATAGTGCTCAGAGCCATTTGAACCATTTTGTTGATAAAATGCGGAGCAGTAAACTATGTGATGGTTTAGTAGCAATGTAGATCCCCCCTTCCCTTCTCTTTAGTGTTCCAAGGTTAAGGTCAGGGGCAACTGGTATCAGACGATATTACATCCTGAAAGCAGGCTTCGTCATCACTTACTTCCTCTTTTTCGCATCGCCGTCCCGTTGTACCAATGACGCTGTTCGACGTATGCGACTGTGGTGAAACGTCAGCCGCATTATCACCATCGTCATTCTCTAGTAAATTATTCCTTCAATGAAATTGAAAGATACAAACAAAAAGAGTAAAATAAGCCTCATAAGCTTTCGTTTGGCTTGTATAAAAGCTAGTCGAACAGCCACGTGTAATGATGCTACCCAGTCACGACTTTCAGGAGCTTTCGTTCTTTGACGTTTAAACGTTGCATTTTGGCTGTCATTCCGTTCCGCTGCTGGAGCTGTCGCACCATCGCTTGTTTGTTCACCGACATTATAAAAACAAATCTCTCTTACCCAGTCCACAGAACAGTATATCGCGCACTGGCATTAAGCGGGCGCAATGGGACGGAGAGACTACTAAACAGGCGATGCGCGTGCATGATTTAAAGCTGTATTTTCAGAAGGTCATAACTCCCCACTATCAGAATAATAGCCCAAATTTTCTTACGGGACCGATTGCTGGGGCTGATGTGCTGTACGTGTTCTTTTTTCCTCTTTAAAATAGATCTAGTTGGTGATGTATACTTTCTAGAACTGAAAGCATATTTATTAATGGTACCAACGTGCAACCAGAACAGAACCGACTTCCTGTACAGGGAGTGCAGATACTTATGCAAACATCGAATATTCCAGATAACACGAATATCACAAACATAATGTTTCAAGAAGCTCCCAGAAATGATAAATACTAAACAACAAATAACTGCGGGTGATAGGGTTTGAAATTGCGACCCCCAACACCACGCTGTATGAAAAATATACCCCATAGTTGAATACGATTGAGTGGAAATGTAGGTGAGTATTATGTAATATGATTTAAGAAATACACGGAAGAGCCAAAAAAAAAAAAACTGGTTCAGCTACCTAATATCATACAAGGCTCCGCAAGCACGTGGGAGAGCCACAACACCACGTGGCATGGAGTCGACTAATGTCTGAAGTAGTGCTGAAGGGAACTGACGCCATGAATCCTGCAGGGCTGTCCCTAAATCCGTAAGTGTACGAGGGGTGGAGATCTCTTCTGAACACCAAGTTGCAAGGCATCCCAGACATGCTCAATAATGTTCATGTCTGGGCGGTTTGCTGGGCAGCAGAAGTGTTTAAACTCAGAAAAGTGTTCTTGGAGCTACTCAGTAGCAATTCTGGACGTATGGAGTGTCGCTTTGTCCTGTTGGAATTGCACAAGTCCGTCAGAATGCACAATGGACATGAATGGATGCAGGCGATCAGACAACATTCTTACATACGTGTCACCTGTCAGAGTCGTATCTAGACGTATCATGGGTCCCATATCACGCCAACTGCACACGCCCCACACCATTATACATGCTATCACCAGCTTGCAAAGTCCCCTGCTGACAAGCAAGGTCCATAGACTCATGAAGTTGTCTTCGTAACCGTACACGTCCATCCACTCGATACAATTTGAAACGGGACTCGTCCGACCAGGCAACAAGTTTCGAGTCATCAACAGTACAATGTCGGTGTCGACGAAGTGTAAAGCTTTGTATTTTGCAGTCATCAAGTGTGCACGAGTGAGCCTTCGGCTCCGAAAGCCCATATCGATGATGTTTCGTTGACTGGTTCGACCGCTGACACTTGTTGATGGCCCAGCATTGAAATCTGCAGAAATTTGCGGAAGCGTTGCGCTTCTGTCACGAACGATTCTGTTTAAGCGTCGTTCGCCCCGTTCTTGCAGGATCTTTTTCCGGCCGCAGCGATGTCGGAGATCTGATGTTTTTCCGGATTCCTCATATTCACGATACACTCGTCAAATGATCATATTGCGAAACCCCACTTCATCGCTACCTCGGACATGCTGTGTCCCATCGCTCATGCGCCGACTATAACACCACGTTCAAATTCACTAACTCTTGAATACTGGCATTTTATCAGCAGTAACCGATCTAACAAGTGCGCCAGACACTTGTTGTCTTATACAGCCGTTGCAGATCGCAGCGGCGTTTGCTCCTTGTTTACTTCTCTCTATTTCAATAGGCATGCCTATGCTAGTTTCTTTGGCGCTTCAGTGTAGTCAACACTTCATACAGTACTTACAGTATTTTATCTGCCTCGGTACTGCATCACTGCATTCGATGTATTGTGGTTCTCCACCCTCACTGACCCACGGCAGAAGAATCTCTTTCCACAAAAGTGTGTTCCAACTTCGTGGTGGTGGTGGTGGTTAGTGTTTAACGTCCCGTCGACAACGAGGTCATTAGAGACGGAGCGCAAGCTCGGGTGAGGGAAGGATGTGGAAGGAAATCGGCCGTGCCCTTTCAAAGGAACCATCCCGGCATTTGCCTGAAACGATTTAGGGAAATCACGGAAAACCTAAATCAGGATGGCTGGAGACGGGATTGAACTCCAACTTCGTCTTCCTTAAAGTAAACAGCTATGATAATGAACAGAGCGTGAAGTTAGATACATAAGAACTGCTTGGATTTAACACCAAATCCAACGTTGATGTAACTTCTCGTTTAATTTTCTATCATAGACCGCTTCTTCCTTGTTTGTAAATTTGATTTGGCTTTCAAAGTGTGGCATTTTATTTCTGGCCTGAAATATTATCACATATAAAACTGACCAAATTTCCTATGTTTTTCGACAGGTTTCACTGAAGTGCAATCGACGGTTATCTATAAAACTGAATGGAAATCAATTCGGGATTTCCTTTTGTTCGTAGTGCTAGGATCTATATGTCTTCCAACGATGGTACATGAGTTACTTGTTTCACATAACCGATGGCATTACATTGTTAAAAACACCTGCAATGTTCTCAAAGATAGAGAGAGATACCGAATTTACCGTGCTTTAGTAGACGTAAGACAAATTACTGAGTCCAAAAAGGAAGTGCAGTCCGCTTGATATTAATAACTAATGAAAACTAAGTAATTACATCAAACGTAAAACGAAAAGTAAGTCAGTCGTATTATGAAAACGTTGCTACGACTGTTGTTACAGACAGTTGGTATACACCACCATGAATTGTGGAGCACGCGCACTTCAATTTTTTTTTCTGGTCTGTACTGTCAAAACGTCGCACGAATGTTCGTGACGTCTTAGGCGGTCTCGACAGCCGTGTCATCCGTGTAGACTGCCCGTAGCATTCATCTGGAGCGACACCACCTCAGCACCGCACCAGTGTGCTGCGAGAAACAAAGTCAGGCTAATACCAATGGCTGTGATTCTTTCTGTTGATAATTACGAGGGTCTTCAATAAGTAATGCCCCACATTTTTTTCTTACAACATTTTTATTGTTAAGAGTCAAAATTTGGTGACAATGTACATCAACATGTCTTGCCCATGTCCTATTTTTCTACGTAGTCTCCACTACGTTCTATGGCCGTACGCCAGCGTTGTGGAAGAGCATGTATGCCCTGCTGGTAAAAGCTGTTGCCCTGCGGGCGTAGCCATGTTTTCACTGCATGACTGACGTCCTCGTCATCTTCAAAGCGTGATCCCAGCAGAGAATCTTTAAGTGGCCCAAAGAGATTGAAGTCCGACGGTGACAGGTGGATGAGGCAACGATGTCCATCCCAGTTTGGCATTGTGTTCCTGGGTTCTCAGACTTGTGTGTGGGTGTGCATTATCGTGTTGGGAGCAAGGCTTCTGCTGGATTCTTGTCCGGTCGTACCCTTCGGAAACGGTTCTTGAGTTTACTCAGAGTCTTCACGTATACTTCTGAATTGATTTTTGATCCTCTTGACATCACATCCACGAGAATGACGTCATCCCAATCCCAGAAGACTGTTACCATGAATTTTCCGAAACAGGAGTTGTCTTCAATTTCTTCTTTTGTGGTGAATGAGGATGATGCCACACCATGGGCTGCCTTTATTTTTCCGGCGCAAAGTGATACACCCAGCTTTCATCCCCTGTAACAACCCGTGACAGAAAGGCCTCTCCGTCGGTCTCAAAACGGTCCAACAATTCAGATGCAATGGCCTTTCTTTGAATCTTGTGGTCCGTTGTGAGCATTCGCGGAACCTATCGCGAGCACCTCTTTGAATATCCGAGAATCTAGATCATTTGAGAGGTATTTTCAATGCTGACCGACAACAGTAGAACGAATTGTCGAGTTGTGATGCGCCGCCCGGCACAAATAATGGCATCCGCACGATTCAGCCGGTCTGGAGCAATGGCTGTGACAGGACGTCCATAACGAGACTGATTATGGAGCTCTGTTTCTCCATTTCCTAAAAAAACAGGTCGTAACCTTCTTTACCTATCGCCCAACTGTACTCCTATCAACTGCAGCACACGCAAACGTTTATGGATGTTTACCACGGTTTCTTTTTCTGCACACAAGAATTTAATAACAACGATGCTTGTAACGTGAGTCGTTTGTAGACGCCATTTTGACGCTGTACTACGGCTCTGCCATCTGCCAGAACGGTTCGAAACTTCACTGGTTTTCTATCCCGCCTGGAAGGCGGCGCGTGGGTTGGATCAGGAAAAGGCAAAAGACGTCAGTACTTCTGTATGAATTTAAATCCCCTTTACTCAAGCAATAAGAATACATAACTTGGAATGAGGTGCGAAGCTGAAGCGAAGTGTCCTGGCTGGCTGCACCTGATGAAATAGGCTGAAGCAGTCGCGGAGCTCGTAGACTTCGACAGCGCCAGCTAGAGGGTGCTGTCGTCGGTGTCTCACGTAGTGCCAACCTAGCAGAGCGGAACTACGTTGTGGCATCGTAGCTATCGATACCACAACCGGCGCACAGAACAAACATCAAATCTGAAACACCTACAAGGACGTTTGTCTATGTATATTAATGGCTGTGTGATCTTAGGCTTTGCCAGCGAATTAACTGTTTGTGCTGTTCTCGGGTCTCCAGCCGGGTGCAGTCGTTTTCAAACCACGATATTTCGACAGCGGTCCTTGCCGTCATCTTCAGGTGATACCTGCAGACTGAGCGTCTCTGCTGAATCTCCACCCCTTTATACTCTGATCGCTCCCCACCCCTTCCCCCGCGGCCTACCGCACGCGGCGCCGCGTGGAGTGGTGGTGGGGAGGGACGGGCTGCTGGATGCTGGATGCGAACTGTGGACCATCAGATGTCCTGTAGCCTTCGTCGGCGCGGAAGTCGCTTTGGGTCGGCGCTGTGCTTTTTACTTGGCTCAGTGCTGGGTCCCAGGCTTTGCTGAGGTTGAACCCGGCGTCTCTGTTGATCAGCCCATCAGCTACACGTATTTCAATCGCCTCCTTCAGAACACAGTCCCAAAAACACGAGGCTTGCCGTAAAACTTCCGTTTTCACGTACTTCATAGTATCCCCAGTATCCCTGTAATGTTCCGCAACCGCAGATTTTGTAGGTTGCTTCAGTTCAGTGTGCCTTCTGCGTTCCTGGCATCTTTCTTCGATTGTCCGTACAGTTTGCCCGATGTATGCCTTACCGCATACATACGGTAAACACCCGGTTTGCGGAGCCCCTGGTCATCTTTTACTGTACCTAGCAGGGCACGCGTTTTCGGACGTGGGCGGAAGACACATTTGATGTTACACCGAGCCAGAATTCTGCCGATTTTGTTGGATACTTTGCCGGCGTAAGGCAGGTACGCCATTGTCTTCTCGTCCTCTTCGTTCTCTCTCTGCTGGGCTTGTGCATTCTGCCTGAAAGCACGTCGAATTTGACTCTCGTTATATCCGTTCTTCTGGAAAACGTCCTTAAGGTGGTTAAGTTCTCCTTGTAGGCTTTCCTCATCCGATATTGCGCTGGCTCTGTGTACCATTGTTCGCAGTATACCCTCATGCTTTGAAGGATGATGGCAGCTGGTAGCGTGAAAATACAGGTCAGTGAGGGGTTTCTTTCCTGTATACACTGTGTCCCAAGGTGCCATCCGCTTTGCGCTTGACTAGGACATCCAGGAACGGGAGTTCACCACTCTCTTCCACTTCCTTGCTGAATTTGATGTCCGGATGCAGAGAATTCAGATGCTGGAGAAACTCTTAAAGTTTTTCTCTTCCATGTGGCCATATCACAAATGTGTCATCAACATATCTGTAAAAGCACATAGGCTTCAATGCTGCAGTTTCCAGTGCTTTCTCTTCAAAGTCCTCCATAAACAAGTTTGTTACCACTGGTGACACCGGACACTCCATGGCAACACCATCCGTTTGTTCATAATAGTTTCCATCGAAGGGAAAGAATGTTTATGTGAGGACAAATTCGAAAAGATTAGTCATTGTCAGGTTGAATTTCTCCCTAATCAACTTAAAAGAGTCATCAAGCGGCACTCTGGTGAAAAGAGAGACCACATCAAAGCTCACCGTGAGGTCCTGGTTACGGTCCTGCAGTCGTTGAATGAAATGTAGAGAATTCCTGATGTGATGCTGACATTTCCCGACGTGAGGGCTTAATTCCACCGTTAAATATTTGGTTAGCTGGCACGTTGGAGCGCCTATGTTGCTGACGATAGGGCGCAAAGGAACACCCTTTTTGTGCACCTTTGGTAACCAATAGAGCCTTGGGGCTGCAGCAGCTCGAGGTCGGAGCTTCTGTATGGACAATCGAAGAAAGATGCCGGGAATACAGAAGGCGCAGTGAACTGAAGCAGCCTACAAAATCTGCGGTTGTGGAACATTACTTGGATACAGGAGATATTATGGAGTATGCGAAAACGGAAGTTTTACGGCAAGCCTCGTGTTTTTGGGTCTGTGTTCTGAAGGAGGCGATTGAAATACGTGTAGCTGATGGGCTGATCAACAGAGACGCCGGGTTCAACCTCAGCAAAGCCTGGGACCCAGCACTGAGCCAAGTAAAAAGCACAGCGCCGACCCAAAGCGACTTCCGCGCCGACGAAGGCCACAGGACATCTGATGGTCCACAGTTCGCATCCAGCAGCCAGCAGACCGCCCCTCCCCACCACCACTCCACGCGGCGCCGTGTGCGGCAGGCCGCGGGGGAAGGGGTGGGGAGCGATCAGAGTATAAAGGGGAGGAGATTCAGCGGAGACGCTGAACGTGTTGGACAGTTGAGATTAAATTAGCGAGCAACTTTGTTAACAGGGATGGAGGTTTCTGTTTAAACTCTGTTTGGAATCCGGCTCTCTCCCTTGTCAAGAAACAGAGGGACAGACTCAATGCTACCTCACCTGCGAATTCATAGTCTCACTATCGATAGCTCTGACTTTGGCCATCTTTGGTGGCACTAGTGTTCAGTGTGTGTGTGTTATCTTTCCTGCTTGGGTCCGAGAACCGAGGTATTAAATTTGCATGTACGTCGCCTATCCGTTGCAGTTTGCCTTGAAAATGGCGGGGTGTTCTCCCGCCGAAATATCGGCGGTCGCTGAAAGTGTTACCTGGCTGAATTCCCGGAAGTTATTTGAAAGTTGTATACGCCAGGAGAAACTCAGGTCTCACATTGTTTACCTCTACGGGGAGGAAATGTATCGGTGTTTACGTAAGTTGGATAAACTTCGTAGCTGTCGAGTTAGACTGCAATGTGCTTTCTCGTTTTTATTGAGGTGTCGTGATGAAAATCATGTCCCAACATTTGCTAAGGTTGTGCACCATATTAATTCTCCTGCCGCCAACCGAATTAAGCAACGTGCTGGCTTGGCTCTTGTTCGCGAAAGGATTCGTTTTACTCGTCGACGTTTGGATTCTGTTTCCAAAGTATTGTATCGTTTTCATTTAATGGTTGCATCTGAAGTGTCTGATTTCACTTGGGATTGGTTGGACGGTGCCTCATGGACCCAAGCTGACTGGGAGTACAACTCCGTTACTGCCCGGCATTTGGCAAAGTTTGAACGTTTTCATCGCGCGGAGTCGGATGTTATATCTCGACGTTCTGTGATAAATCTCACAGAAAAATCTGTTGACCACGCAACCTTATCCGTGCTAGGGAAAGGATTAAATTTTGCACCCACTCCGAAGAATTTGCCGGTAGTTGATTTTATTAGTTTAATTGAACAGGCAGTTTGCAAACTACCTCCTGACGCTGCAGAGGAAGTTAGGAGGGAGGCATGCCGTGTTTTGACTAGGGCTCGTCCACCCAAGAGTAATGTAACAGCAGCAGAGAGGGCTGCTATACGCTCTCTCAAGGTTGATCCCAGTATTGTTATTTTACCTGCTGACAAGGGCAATGCCACCGTTGTTTTAAATAAACATGATTATGTACAAAAGATGCAACGTTTACTATCTGATTCAACGTATCGCAGAATCGATGCTGACCCCACGAAAAGTGTTGAGAGAAAGACCAACAGCCTCCTGAAGAAAAGTGGTTTGTCGCAGGACACAATCAAGAGGCTTAACACCTATAGTGCGGTTCCCCCTAGGTTATATGGCCTTCCAAAGGTTCATAAGGAAGGGGTTCCTTTCCGTCCTATAGTGAGTAACATCGGCGCCCCGACATATCGTGTATCCAAGCATCTTGCATCTCTGTTGAGTCCACAAGTAGGACGGTGTGAACATCATATCAGGAACTCAGCTGATTTTTTACGTCGTTTGGAGGGACTGAGGCTGAATGACTCTGATATTTTAGTGAGTTTCGATGTGGTCTCTCTCTTCACTCGTGTTCCTCTGTCTGATTCGTTGCGGTTAATTGAAGCCAGGTTTGGTGCTGATTTAACTAATCTCTTTAGGCATGTGTTGACGTCCACTTACTTTTTATTTAATGACCAGTATTACGAGCAGACAGATGGAGTTGCGATGGGTAGTCCGTTGTCTCCTGTGATCGCAAATTTGTTTATGGAAGACTTCGAGGAACGTGCATTGGAGTCGGCGCCTTTAAAACCCGCCTGTTTCTATAGATACGTTGACGATACCTTCGTTGTTTGGCCTCACGGTAGGGAGAATTTGAATGTCTTTCTAGAACATCTGAACTCGATCCACCCGAACATTCGTTTTACGATGGAGGTGGAAAAGGATGGTTGCCTTCCCTTTCTCGACGTGTTGGTTAGGAGGAAGGATGATGGATCATTGGGACATGCAGTCTACAGGAAACGTACTCACACCGACTTGTACTTACAAGCTAATAGTTGTCACCATTCGGCTCAGCGTGAAGGGGTACTTCGTACCTTGGTACACAGGGCACATATCGTTTCTGACGCTGAGACTTTGCCAGCTGAGCTGTCCCATCTTGAAGTTACATTTCGTCAAAATGGTTACAGTGATAGACAGATTGAACGTGCGTTGCGCTATCGACCAACTGTACATCAGGTGATTGATGATAATTCTGAGTCAACACCTAAGTCTACTGCCTTCTTGCCTTACGTAGGAAACACGTCCAATAAGATCGGTCGTATTTTACGGAAATACGATGTGAAATGTGTTTTCCGACCTCCATCTAAAATTAGAGCACTTTTGAGTTCCGTTAAGGATGATCTTGGACTGCGTAAGGCGGGTGTATATCGTGTCCCTTGTAGCTGCGGCATGGCATATATTGGTCAAACTATCAGGACCGTGGAGGACAGATGTACCGAGCATAAACGGCACACACGATTACAGCAGCCAAATAGATCTGCTATTGCCGAACATTGCTTGGATACTGGTCACTCCATGTTATATCATAACACCGAGATATTGGCATGCACGTCCAGCTATTGGGACAGTGTGATTCGGGAGGCAGTTGAGATTAAATTAGCGAGCAACCTTGTTAACAGGGATGGAGGTTTCTGTTTAAACTCTGTTTGGAATCCGGCTCTCTCCCTTGTCAAGAAACAGAGGGACAGACTCAATGCTACCTCACCTGCGAATTCATAGTCTCACTATCGATAGCTCTGACTTTGGCCATCTTTGGTGGCACTAGTGTTCAGTGTGTGTGTGTTATCTTTCCTGCTTGGGTCCGAGAACCGAGGTATTAAATTTGCATGTACGTCGCCTGTCCGTTGCAGTTTGCCTTGAAAATGGCGGGGTGTTCTCCCGCCGAAATATCGGCGGTCGCTGAAAGTGTTACCTGGCTGAATTCCCGGAAGTTATTTGAAAGTTGTATACGCCAGGAGAAACTCAGGTCTCACATTTTATAGCCATTTTAACCTGTCTAGGTGTGGGTACATTATTGATGGTTACAACATCTGTGTTTATACGGTGGCTGTATTTTCACATTACAATGCCCTTCAGACATGGACGCAAACATGTGTCACTATCTCTCACCTTCTTCCCCTTCTATGGTCGGTCATGCTCATTTGCACATCCACTGGAAGACGTTCCAATACTTTTAGCTTAACCCACCTGTCATGCATGGCAGTCTAGATGTCAGTGATTACCATTGCTTTTCAACAACACCCCTACTGGAGCTAGGTGGCTATTATCTCTGCAGTACTTCTTTCCAAATTTGGATGAAATCGATCCAGTGGCTTAGGAGGAGATTTGAAACACATACACACACACACCCATATATATATATATATATATATATATATATATATATATATATATATACACTTCTGGAAATTGAAATAAGAACACCGTGAATTCATTGTCCCAGGAAGGGGAAACTTTATTGACACATTCCTGGGGTCAGATACATCACATGATCACACTGACAGAACCACAGGCACATAGACACAGGCAACAGAGCATGCACAATGTCGGCACTAGTACAGTGTATATCCACCTTTCGCAGCAATGCAGGCTGCTATTCTCCCATGGAGACGATCTTAGAGATGCTGGATGTAGTCCCGTGGAACGGCTTGCCATGCCATTTCCACCTGGCGCCTCAGTTGGACCAGCGTTCGTGCTGGACGTGCAGACCGCGTGAGACGACGCTTCATCCAGTCCCAAACATGCTCAATGGGGGACAGATCCGGAGATCTTGCTGGCCAGGGTAGTTGACTTACACCTTCTAGAGCACGTTGGGTGGCACGGGATACATGCGGACGTGCATTGTCCTGTTGGAACAGCAAGTTCCCTTGCCGGTCTAGGAATGGTAGAACGATGGGTTCGCTGACGGTTTGGATGTACCGTGCACTATTCAGTGTCCCCTCGACGATCACCAGTGGTGTACGGCCAGTGTAGGAGATCGCTCCCCACACCATGATGCCGGGTGTTGGCCCTGTGTGCCTCGGTCGTATGCAGTCCTGATTGTGGCGCTCACCTGCACGGCGCCAAACACGCATACGACCATCAGTGGCACCAAGGCAGAAGCGACTCTCATCGCTGAAGACGACACGTCTCCATTCGTCCCTCCATTCACGCCTGTCGCGACACCACTGGAGGCGGGCTGCACGATGTTGGGGCGTGAGCGGAAGACGGCCTAACGGTGTGCGGGACCGTAGCCCAGCTTCATGGAGACGGTTGCGAATGGTCCTCGCCGATACCCCAGGAGCAACAGTGTCCCTAATTTGCTGGGAAGTGGCGGTGCGGTCCCCTACGGCACTGCGTAGGATCCTACGGTCTTGGCGTGCATCCGTGCGTCGCTGCGGTCCGGTCCCAGGTCGACGGGCACGTGCACCTTCCGCCGACCACTGGCGACAACATCGATGTACTGTGGAGACCTCACGCCCCACGTGTTGAGCAATTCGGCGGTACGTCCACCCGGCCTCCCGCATGCCCACTATACGCCCTCGCTCAAAGTCCGTCAACTGCACATACGGTTCACGTCCTCGCTGTCGCGGCATGCTACCAGTGTTAAAGACTGCGATGGAGCTCCGTATGCCACGGCAAACTGGCTGACACTGACGGCGGCGGTGCACAAATGCTGCGCAGCTAGCGCCATTCGACGGCCAACACCGCGGTTCCTGGTGTGTCCGCTGTGCCGTGCGTGTGATCATCGCTTGTACAGCCCTCTCGCAGTGTCCGGAGCAAGTATGGTGGGTCTGACACACCGGTGTCAATGTGTTCTTTTTTCCATTTCCAGGAGTGTATATATATATGGAGATAAAGCAGTTTTCAGTGGGCTGGAAAATTGTCTTGCCCTTGACATGGAAGTTACCCTGCAAAACAAGCCAATAATATTCACACACAAGACACTTGTCATGCAGGGCAGCCTATATTGGCAATGGCTAAAAATACACTTTTTTGCTCTATCTCCACTTCTATTGGAGCTAGGAGGTTATAAACCCCACCATGCTGATACTCTTGAAGTTCGATGGTTGAGGGCCAGATTTGGTTGAACTGATTCAGGGGCCTGGGAGAATATCCCAGACATATATACATACATACAGGCTGGTCCTATAAACAAGGTAGAAAGTATGCAGTCATTGTGAAAAGAGACAACATGCTAGAATATGAACTCTATTTTATTGAATGCAGATATGAATGACATATTAATGTATGAGATGCTTGAAATGTTTACCATCGCTGGCTACAATGGTATACAGCTGGTTCCAAAACTCTGTCATAACACACTGGAGTGTGACGGACTCAAGTGCATCAGTCTCACTTCTTATGGCTGATTTCAGATCTTCCAGTGACTTAAGGGGATTCTTATAGATTCTGTCCTTAACGTAACCACACAAGAAGAAGCCACATGTATTGAGGTCCAGATTGTATGTTGTATGGGGGCCACTATGTCTGGTGCCCCATGAATTCTCTTCATCCAATGCAATCAAACGCTCACCAAATGTCGTTTCATGCCACACGAAGACATCAACCTTATATGGGGACTAGCCCCATCCTGCATGAAACAGTACTGGCGAGTAATGTTGAAATAGCCCGCTTCTGGGCCTAAGTGCCACTACAGAATCTCTTGATACTTGGCTCCTGTGACCATAACATGAATGAATATTGGACCAATGATCTGCTTCGACGATATGGCACACTACACCATGACCTTCTGTGGATGCACTGGCGAGGCGACAATGAGATGATGATTTTCCACATCCCAATGGCGCCAGTTTTGTTTCTTCACATAACCATTCAACTGAAAATGGGCCTCATCACTGAACCAGATCTTGTATTCATTTTCAAGTTCCTCGATCACGTGGTTTGCAAAGCCTCTCTGCCACACAGTGTTCCCCTCCTTGAGTGGCTGGCACATTTCGATCTTGTAGGGACACAACTCCAGCGCTTTCATGAGCCTTTGTAATGATGTTTTGGATATGCGTAATTGTTCGGACGCCTATCGATTGGATGTGGTTGGCTAATGCTCAAAGAATGTGTGGACACACTCCTTGTTCTCATTTGTTACGACTGTTGATTCTTGTTAGTGACACCACATGGGAGTCAAGCATAAACTGAACGGTAGTGGGGAAGGGAATCAGATGTGCCAGCAAGCATGGACATGTTGGCTTTACCAGAGAAGGCACTATTACTGAAGCCTTACTATCAGAATGGAGAACCTGTTACTGCAGCTTTACAGTCCTGTCACAAGTGTTGGTATGAATTCAAAGCCATGGATTGTTTAGATGATCGTTTACTTAGTAGGCTACCGGGCACAACTGCTGTTGCTCTGACAGTTCAAGAAGCAAAGGAGACTTCAGCAGGTTCATCTCCACATGGTGAAGTCAGAGCTCATGATATTGCATGTTGCACCAACATTCCGAGCACTACTGTCTGGAGAGGACTAAGCCATACCCTCCAATGCTGTCCTTGCAAAATCCAGCATTGTCATGAACTGTTAGACACTGATTGTGACCCAGAGAGCCCAAGTTCCCCTCCATCCTCTCTGCCCATCATCTCCTCATCCTTCTCTATGTCCACTGCCTCCTCCCATTCCCTCTGTCCATCTCCTCGCCTCAAATAAATCTCCTCTCCCCCAAACTCAATCCATCTCCTCCTCTATGGCCCTCTGTTGTTTTCCTCCCCCAACTTTCCCTGTCCATGTTCTCCTTGTCCCTCCTCACTTGCCATCTCATCTTCCTACCTCTCTCTATCCATCACAATCTCCTCCTCTCTCAGCCCATCTCCACCTCCACTTTCTGTCCATCTTCCACTCTCTCTCTCTCTCTCTCTCTCTCTCTCTCTCTCTCTTACTACCTCCACCTCTCATCCTCTAACCATTTCCTCTTCCCTTTTCTCTCTGTTAACCTCCTCCTCCTCCTCTCTCTGTCTCTCTGTTCATTTCCTCCTGTACCCTCTCACTATCACTTCCTGCCCCATCTTTCTGTCCATCTCCTCCTGCCTCCACTTTGTGTCCATCTCCTCCTCCTCACCCTTTCCCTATCGTTGTCCCTTACCTCTCTGTCTACCTCCTCCTCCTCTACATTCTGTATATCTCATCATCCCTCCCTTTGTCCATCTCATCCTCCTCAGCTTTGCCCATCTCCTCCTACCCTCATCCATCCATCTTCTCCTCTCTCACTCTCCATTCATTTCCCCCTCTTTCCTCTCTCTCTGTCCACCTCCTGGACATCCCTTTCTCCATCCTTCTCCTCTTCTCTCTGTCCATGTCCTATTCTTCCCACTTTCATCTGAGCATCTCATCCTGTTTATCTCCTCCACTTATTCCCCCTTCCCTCTCTGTCGATCTTCTCTACCTCCTCCCCCTTCCCTCACTGTCCATCTCCTCATAACCCTCTCCCAGTCCATATCCTTCTCACACCTATGCCCATCTCATTGTTCGTTCTTTGTCCATGTCCTCCCCCCTCCCTCTGTCTATTTTCCCCTCCCTTCTTTTGTTCATCTCATTCTGCATTCTCAGTCCCTCTCTTCCTCTACCCTGTCCATCCATCATCTGCTCCTCCTCCACTTTATCCCTCTCCTCCTTCCCCCCTCTTTGTCCATATCCTCCTGCTCCACCTTGTCTCTGCCAATCCTGTCCACTCCTCTTTTTTGGACCACTTCTTCCTCCACCCACTTTCTTCTCTCTCTGTTAATCTCTTAGGCTCATTCTGTTCACCTCTTCCTTCTCTTTCCATATCCTCCTCTCCCTATGTTTGCTCATTCTCTCCTCTCTTATATGTTTGTCTGCCACCTCTCCCTTTCTGTGTCTCTCTAGTCCTCTCTCTCTCTCTCTCTTACCACTCAATTCCTCCTAGTCCTTTCTCTCTCTCTCTCTTACCACTCAATTCCTCCTAGTCCTTTCTCTGTCCAACTCCCCCACTGTATCCACTCCTCATTCCTCTCATTCTACCTGCTCCCCCTCCTATTCCATCTCCTCCTCCCCATTTATCCATCTTCCATCTCCCTCTCTCTGCCCACTTCCTTCTCCCTCCTCTCTCTGCCCAATTCCTCCTCCTCCCTCCCCTCTCTGCCCACCTTTGCACCCTCACTGTTCATCTGCTCCTCCCATCTCTAACCATATCGCCCTCCACTCCTTGCCAACCTACTCCTCCCCCTCTTTCCATATCCTCCTCCCTCCTCTGTCTGTGTATCTCCTCTTCCTCCCTCATCTCTCTGCTCTCTTTCCTCTCTGTCCTTCTCATCCTCTATTCTGTTCATCACCTCCTCGTTTCTCTCTCTGTCAACATCCTTCTGTCCATTTTCTCATCCCTCTGCACTCTGTTCATCTCTTCCTCCTTCCAGTTCCCTCTGTCCACCTTCTCCTCTTCTCCTGCCTGTCGATTCCCTCCTCCTTCATATCTTTGCCTTTGTCCTCCCAGCTCTCCCTGCCCATCTCCTCTTCCTCCTCATCTCACTGCACTGCTCCTGATCCTCCTTCCTCTCAGTGTCCAGCTCCTCCCTCTGCCCATTTACTTGTCTCTCCCCACTATCCATTTCCACCTCCCCTCCTTTATCCACCTCTCCTCCCACATCTGGACATTCCCCCCCCTCTCTCTCTCTGCGTTTACTGCTCCCTCCTCTCTCTGTCCATCTCCTCCTGTCCCTTTGATCATCTGCTCCTACCACCTCTGTTGATCTCCTCCTCCACTCTTTCTCCATGTCCCCTGTCTCCCTCTGACCATCTCCTCTCCCTCTCTATGCCCATTCCCTCATCCCCCTCTCTCTGTCCTTCCCCTCCTTGGCCCCCTCTATCTATATTCTCCACCTCCTCTTTCTGTTCATCTCCTCCTCCTCCTTTCTCTCCCTCTCTGTCCATATCCTCATCCACCCTGTCTCTGATTATCTCCTCCTACCCTCTCTTTCTCTCCATCTCCTCCTGCTATCTTTCTGTCCATTCCATCTCCCCCTCTTTACATATCCTCATCCCTCGCCTCTCTACCCGTCTCCTTTTCCTCCCTCCTTTCTCTGTCCCTCTTGTCCTCCTGCCTGTCTCCATCTCATCCTACTGATCTCACTGCCCAGGTCCTACTGTTCCCTCCTCTCTCTGTCCCTCACCTCATTTCACGTGTCACTGTCCCCTATCATTCTACCCCTCTCTGTTGTCCATGTTCTCCTCCCGCCTCTGTCTTTCCACCTACTATGTCACCCCTACCCCAATGAGAGATAGTTGATTCTTACCCTCAACAGGACTTCTTTCAAGGAGATAAGTGTTATGTGGAGCAAGTTTGGTTGAAATCGATGCAATGGCTTAAGAGGAGGTGTGGAACATGCATACATACCACCATTTATATATGTGTATGTGAATGATAGACAGATTTGTATATTAAGGAATCCGTGAAGTGTTTGTTGTTTCTCCTACTGCCACCGCGTCACAAATGTGTAGCCTCTCTAGGCGTCGGTCTATGCATATCACACACGTATAGCATTCGCTAAGGTCATAGATATTGTGCCATTTTATATTGTTATGATTACTGACTGCAGCGCGATTTAATTTTTATTCAGTCATGAACGTGACAGGCAGAGACCCTGCATCCCCTTCTGGTCGGCTCTCAGATTCAACTTACAAGGGAAGTTGACACTGGTACCACCAAGATCTATTGTTCCTTGAACTGAGTGGGATCTGAGGAGTCTAAGTATACAGTTCTCGCCTTTGGAGAGAACCGTAAACCATAGTTTGTGATGACAAAAGATGCAGCTCCTTACAAATATCAGATTATATTTGTATTTCGTTGGACAAATAATGTCTAAGAATCTGCCCGGAAGTAACATCGATTTTTTCGAGAGAACCTTCTATGGTGAAAGTTCTTTCCGCCGTGGGATGACTCTTCCCGCTCGTGTCTCTTGCTCAAAGCCGTCACAGTCGCCATCTTCATAACTGGTTTACCTGCACGCTACTGCCAGTCGCCGGCCGGAGTGGCCGAGCCGTTCTAGGCGCTACAGTCTGGAGCTGCGCGACCGCTACTGTCGCAGGTTCGAATCCTGCCTCGGGCATGGATGTGTGTGATGTCCTTAGGTTAGTTAGGTTTAAGTAGTTCTAAGTTCTAGGCGACTGATGACCATAGCAGTTAAGTCCCATAGTGCTGAGAGCCATTTGAACCATTTACTGCTAGTCCGTGAAAACAAACGATATGTCGCACTGCTAGTCTTCCTCCAGCGTTGTTAACGAATGAGGTGAAGCTGTCACTCGGACATCGCCGCTACAGTAGCGAGAAACGAGACGCAAATCCCCGTCTGGATATCGTGATTCACATTTGTGCTGTGCAGTGAATGCTGGAATGTTTTCTTCGACATCCGGCTGAAGTATTGCTCTAATGATACTGACATAGACGAGACAGTAAATTGTAACCATTGTTCTTTTAGCGATCATAGTTTTAGCTGTCCGTCCTCTTTTCATTACTATCCTTTGTATGATTCTGTACACCCTGTAACTTTTCATGGCTCTAAGCGATGTGGGCAACCTGTCACTATTTTGCTCAACTTTCGCGCGGTAATAGCACACAGGTGTCCTCTGGTGTTTCTGCATATATTTGCAAATTAATTTTTTTTTTTTTTTTTTTTTTTTTTTTTGCAAAGTGTAGCTGGAGTCAGCCCAAACAGATAATGCACATCACGTCTTTCATGCGACGCCCAGCGTCAATGGAGAGCGGTTTCAAATAAAATTATTTTTAAAATGAGAGTGCCCATTCAACAGAAAGGTCACAAATTAGTCTGCTGCGATATTTGTTTTATCTATGTGCATTTGTAACAGGAATACTAAAACACGAAGAACAGCCAGTACTCTGGCAGCTCTGGCCCGCGGTAACTGCCACCACCATGCATATGCGCTGCTCTGTTGTTGCTGGAGTACTGATTATTCTTCATGTTTCACTGTCCCTATTAACACAAAACGAATAGCACATTAGAATAACTTGGGACCGCTCTATCGAATGACACGTAAAATTCCACTTTAAATATCATTTCGTTTATAATGACAAAGACTTTCGTTGACGTGACGCTAAACTATTTGCATTGACAATGCGATCAAAACTTCTCCCTTACAAGCACGTTAGTTTCTTAGTCAGAAGGCATGACGATTAAACGATGTAATTGTTTATTTTATGCTGTTAAAATTCACAAAACTGTTAGGTAAAATTTACACAAAAGTCGTCCGCCTGCTTAGCTCAGTGGTAACGGGCTTGCCTCTCATGCATCAGGCCGGATTCGATTCCCGGCCGGCTTGGAGATTATCTCCGCTCGTGGACTGGGTATTGTGTTGTCCTCATCATCATTTCATCCTCATCACCGGCGCGCAAGTCGCCCAGTGTGGCGTCGACTGAAACAAGACTTGCACTTGGCGGCCGAACTTCCCCGAATGGGGTCTCCCGGTCAACAGTGCCATACGCCCATTTCATTCATACACAAAAGTCAGTTTTACAATTTGTAAGTTCTCAACTAAGTTGTGGCCTAGTAAAGCCAGTGGTTAAAGACCAAAACTGTTGAATATAGGAAATAGCTCGTGTAGTCGTAAATTTTTGTACAACGGTAGGATGGAGTGCCATGTGCAACATACTGACTGGTAGGGGCTGCATGTGGAACTGGAGATGCGTTTCAAGGTCACTTTCGTACGCTTTACTGGAATAACTCGAAAACTATGGCCTCCAAAAAAAACGTATCCCGGTAGAAATCTTAACTACATTTTCTACAGAGAGGCCCTGTTCATTTCTTCTGTATGACTAGTTGTTTGCGTGTAGCACGAGAGAGAATATGAAAATCGAGTACGTCGTTTATGAAGGCCAGCTATTACATCGTGGGTTGCATAAAACGACAGCAATAGGGGTAGCTGAATCACCACATACATACAGGGTGATTTTTTTCATCCTGTAAAAAAACTCTAAAGATTGAACGATGAGAGGATACGGAACTAAAAAGATCTAACGAACTTATGTCCAGAAGTGCATGGTTTCCAGGCTAGAGACCATCTATTCAATCATACTTTGTTACAGAGAGTGTCGTGTAATGCGCGCTGTATATGCAGCCGCAGTTACAGTACGCTTCGTTTTCTCTTAGAGGGTGGTACTGGTCCTCAGACTTCGTGCTCTAGCGCCATCTCCTGGCATAGTAATTGGTAATGTGTCCGATTCACTTCTCTTGCTGACTCACCTTGTAGTGGATCTGATACATCGTTGTACACAATGGTTCCATATTGGAATCGAGGGGTTGCAGACATGGTGTTTACTTGCAGAAAATCAAATGGCAACAGGAAGCGGGCACCAAGGTTGCATCAGGAGACCTGTCCCCGCCGACAACAACCACAACATTCAATATTTGCAACAGTGTTTCGCCGTTTGTCCGAGACAGGGTTGCTTTAGGAAGCAGGAAATCATGGAGGACGTACCCGAAATGTTCATACACCAGACTTGGAGGAAAATGTGATTAACACTGCGGAAGGCGACCGCCGTGTCAGTACCGGGCAGTTGGAGCGCCAGTACAGGGTAAGCCAGACGACCGTGTGGAGCATTCTCCGTGACAATTGCTACTACCATTATGACTTACTGCGTGTGCAGGGCTTACTAGCGACAGACTTTCCACGTGGGGAGAAGTTTTGTCACTGGTTTCTTCACCATGCAACCATGATTCCGGGATTTGTGTCATCCATGCGATTCACAGATAAGGCCATCTTTACGCGGAGTAGTATCTTCAACTTTCACAACAATCATCTGTGGGATAGTATGCAGAACCCCCATGGTATGGTGACAGTATATCATTAGCATCATTGAAGCCGGACAGTGTGGGCTGGGATAATTGGCGACCGTATTTTGGGGCCAGTCTTCCTTCCAAGTCGCCTAACAGGCCGGAACTGTTGGCGTTTCTCGAAGGTGACTTTGCCTCCCCTGCTGGAAGAAGTGCCACTGATGATACGAAGTGTTATGTGGCTGCTACATGATGGTGCTTCAGCCCATTTCGCCGTTAACGTCCGGATGCATCTCAGTCGTGTCTTCCCTGCTCGACTGATCAGACGAGGGGGTCCAGCTGCATGGCCTACTCGTTCACCGGATCTCAGCGCGTGCGATTTCTAGTTACGGGGCCATCTCAAAAGTATTGTGTATACAAGGCACCGGAGCAGCGTATTCATACTTTGACACTGTTCGGATCCAGCGTGGCCTATGTGAACGTGTGAGGCAGAACATGCTGCGGCGCGTACACGCGTGCGTAGAGGCACATGGAAACCACTTTCAACACATACTGTAACTGTGGCTGCGTGGTACATGGCGTATTAGGGCGCAGTCTTTGTGGCAAAGTATGATTCAATAAATGGTCTCTTGCAAGGTAACTATGCATTTCTGGACATAAGTTCATTAGACCTTTTTGGCTCCGTATCGTCTCAACGATCAGTCCCTAGAGTTTGTACACGGTGGAAAAAATCACCCAGTATAGAGCACATAGTAAAGCAAATTAACTAGGAAGTAGAAATAGGAATTAAATTTCGAGACTGGTAAATACCGGGTGATCAAAAAGTCAGTACAAATTTGAAAACTGAATAAATCACGGAATAATATAGATAGAGAGGTACAAATTGACACTCATGCTTGGAATGACATGGGGTTTTATTAGAACCGAAAAAATACAAAAGTTCAAATAATGTCCGACAGATGGCGCTTCATCTGCTCAGAATAGCAATAATTAGCATAACAAAGTAAGACAAAGCAATGATGATGTTCTTTACAGGAAATGCTCAATATGTCCACCATCATTCCTCAACACTAGCTGTAGTCGAGCAATAATGTTGTGAACAGCACTGTAAAGCATGTCCGGAGTTATGGTGAGGCATTGGCGTCGGATGTTGTCTTTCAGCATCCGTAGAGATGTCGGTCGATCACGATACACTTGCGACTTCAGGTAACCCCAAAGCCAATAATCGCACGGACTGAGGTCTGGGGACCTGGGAGGCCAAGCATGACGAAAGTGGCGGCTGAGCACGCGATCATCACCAAACGACGCGCGCAAGAAATCTTTCACGCGTCTAGCAATATGGGGTGGAGCGCCATCCTGCATAACCATCGTACGTTCCAGCAGGTGTTTATCAACCAGGCTGGGGATGATGCGATTCTGTAACATATCGGCGTACCTCTCACCCAGTTTTGCTGTCCAGCGCCATCTGTCGGACATTTTGTGAACTTTCTTTTTTTATGGTTCAAATAAAACCTCATGTCATTCCAAGCATGTGTGTCAATTTTTATCTCTCTATCTACATTATTCCGTGGTTTATCAAGTTTTCACATTTATACTGACTTTTTGATCACCCGGTATATACTAATGCTTGTCACTGGAATTTCAGTCTGTTCTGAGACAGCCCCGCTACGTTTTCGCTGAGTACCATATATACCAAAACGGATACAGTTGGGTCAGTTTTCCGATATACGCTTTTATGGCCAAGACAAAAATTCTCCGAAGCTATTCCAGAATACTTACACATTCTTGCAGGACCAGAGAGAAATACCTCGTGGATTACGTTCCACTCTCTGTACTGCACCAGTTGACAGTTCCGGTATTCGTTCCTACGTTGAAATACACCTTGCGCATATCAAAATTTGTTTCTAAGTGGCCATTCTTTTGTAACGTTTTGTGTGGTTGTTTCCGCTATCATTATTAAAAATTAAATGTGTATGTCGGAAAGGAGAATTCATGAAATGTGGTTTGTGCAAGTCTGTACTATGTGTTTCTCGCTTTTACCATAGATACCATCCTAAATGCTGCCGCCAACCAGTAAGAACGAAAAATTATACACTCCTGGAAATGGAAAAAAGAACACATTGACACCGGTGTGTCAGACCCACCATACTTGCTCCGGACACTGCGAGAGGGCTGTACAAGCAATGATCACACACACGGCACAGCGGACACACCAGGAACCGCGGTGTTGGCCGTCGAATGGCGCTAGCTGCGCAGCATTCGTGCACCGCCGCCGTCAGTGTCAGCCAGTTTGCCGTGGCATACGGAGCTCCATCGCAGTCTTTAACACTGGTAGCATGCCGCGACAGCGTGGACGTGAACCGTATGTGCAGTTGACGGACTTTGAGCGAGGGCGTATAGTGGGCATGCGGGAGGCCGGGTGGACGTACCGCCGAATTGCTCAACACGTGGGGCGTGAGGTCTCCACAGTACATCGATGTTGTCGCCAGTGGTCGGCGGAAGGTGCACGTGCCCGTCGACCTGGGACCGGACCGCAGCGACGCACGGATGCACGCCAAGACCGTAGGATCCTACGCAGTGCCGTAGGGGACCGCACCGCCACTTCCCAGCAAATTAGGGACACTGTTGCTCCTAGGGTATCGGCGAGGACCATTCGCAACCGTCTCCATGAAGCTGGGCTACGGTCCCGCACACCGTTAGGCCGTGTTCCGCTCACGCCCCAACATCGTGCAGCCCGCCTCCAGTGGTGTGGCGACAGGCGTGAATGGAGGGACGAATGGAGACGTGTCGTCTTCAGCGATGAGAGTCGCTTCTGCCTTGGTGCCAATGATGGTCGTATGCGTGTTTGGCGCCGTGCAGGTGAGCGCCACAATCAGGACTGCATACGACCGAGGCACACAGGGCCAACACCCGGCATCATGGTGTGGGGAGCGATCTCCTACACTGGCCGTACACCACTGGTGATCGTCGAGAGGACACTGAATAGTGCACGGTACATCCAAACCGTCATCGAACCCATCGTTCTACCATTCCTAGACCGGCAAGGGAACTTGCTGTTCCAACAGGACAATGCACGTCCGCATGTATCCCGTGCCACCCAACGTGCTCTAGAAGGTGTAAGTCAACTACCCTGGCCAGCAAGATGTCCGGATCTGTCCCCCATTGAGCATGTTTGGGACTGGATGAAGCGTCGTCTCACGCGGTCTGTACGTCCAGCACGAACGCTGGTCCAACTGAGGCGCCAGGTGGAAATGGCATGGCAAGCCGTTCCACAGGACTACATCCAGCATCTCTACGATCGTCTCCATGGGAGAATAGCAGCCTGCATTGCTGCGAAAGGTGGATATACACTGTACTGGTGCCGACATTGTGCATGCTCTGTTGCCTGTGTCTATGTGCCTGTGGTTCTGTCAGTGTGATCATGTGATGTATCTGACCCCAGGAATGTGTCAATAAAGTTTCCCCTTCCTGGGACAATGAATTCACGGTGTTCTTATTTCAATTTCCAGGAGTGTAGGTGTAAAGGCTACACTACGATAATGTTTTAAGATGCGCGTCATGCGCCGACAAACTAAATATTCATTTCATTGCAATTCCTTTTTATACATCAGCATTAACGTACCACTATTATTGTCATCGTAATCCGAAAAGAAGTATGATTCGTTTTAGCGATACAACTGTTTGCTGGAAGATTAGAAAAGATTAGACCAGTTCTGAACGCAATACGGGCAGACTTGAATCTGCTGCCTAAGCTGGCTGCGCTAGTGCGGCTATTCGATGGGTGAACGTGTTTCATCGTATTCGACCGGCTCTTAAAATTTTCTGAAAAATGATTCAGAAGTGAATGGTCCCAGACTCTAATTTGTTACATCTAAATATACAGGTTGTGTCTCCTATGGATCGTCATTTTCTCTGCTGTTCCGCCAGAAATTTGCAGTTTGGTTTTTGAAGCGCATATTTGCGGTGAACCGAAACAAATCCCTCTCATCGCATCTTTCATACGACGCCCATCTTCAGCGGAAAGTCTTTTTCATACGCTACCCTCAGGGACACGTTTAAGTTAATAATGTTAACAAGGTAGCTGACTATGCTGATTGCATAATAGCCCAGTCAATAGAGACCAAAAGTAGTCGAATATCAAAAGTTGTTTGTGTTGTCGGAAATTTTGGTACAGTCGTAGGAGGGAGTCCCACAAACAACTTACTGGAAATCCTGACTGACGAGGGATGAGTCTGCAGTAGAGATGCGTTTGAAGGTCAATAGTTTCCACGTAGCGAGCGAGAGAAAATGAACATCTCGCGCCTGGTTTATGAAGGCAAGCTGTAACGTTACGGACTGTGTATAACGACAGCACTAGGGCCGGCTGAATTACCGTGTGTGCCCGCATCTCGTGGTCGTGCGGTAGCGTTCTCGCTTCCCACGCACGGGTTCCCGGGTTCGATTCCCGGCGGGGTCAGGGATTTTCTCTGCCTCGTGATGGCTGGGTGTTGTGTGCTGTCCTTAGGTTAGTTAGGTTTAAGTAGTTCTAAGTTCTAGGGGACTTATGACCACAGCAGTTGCGTCCCATAGTGCTCAGAGCCATTTGAACCATTTTTGAATTACCGTGTGTATTGAAGAACCCTGGCTCAATCTCTTCTCAAATAACGTGTGTCTTTCATGCCCATGTAGTATGTCTATGTCTAATTTTCTATTCCTTGTGTCTTATCCGTGATAGCTTCAGAAGTTCAAAGAATGTGTTTCAGTCGACATAGTCAAAAGCTTTTCCTATACCTGAAAACACTATAGACATGGAAATTGTGCAGCAACTCGTTTCATTTTCCTTACAACCACAGATAGCTATTTAAGGTGTAGTCTTGCGGTCTACATTGTGAACGAAAAGTGGAACTGGGCGGCTGAATGCCTGCTTTTAGAAGGGAAAATGTTTTCCTGGACGTTAGCCTCGACGAACAGGCGCGTCCGTAAACACACCTATTACTTTATCAGCAGCTCCACAGTCCTGTGGCCCGATTTCACAAGGCAGGTGCCAACGACCTGGCAGCCCGAGAAGAGCCGACGGAAAGCTCTAGCGATTAATCCTATCAGCCGACACCTCACCTTGCCCACACTGCGGGCTCTGGCGCGGCACTGACGCAACCGCAGTCGCCGCAGCGGCTGGCTACTGCAAACCCTTCCCCCGGTGTCTGCACGCGTACCAGCGGCTTCTTTTAATTTCCCTGTTTCGCTCTCCACCGTATGGCACGAGATAAATACACCGCAGTGTCAGGCAGCGTGACGCAATTCTCAAAAAGCAGAAAACCTCTAAATAACCTCCTTTGAAGATTACAAGATTTCCAAGCGCTATCAACCGTAAAACATTTCTATGTTATTAACATACTCGTCGCTAGCTTAGTGTGTAGAGTTAAAATCTGTGTTTCTACCCATGCTCGCTGACGATAAGAAACATTAAATAACAAATATTAAATCATAATTCGTATTAGAAACGAAATATTTTATTTTTGGTTACGAATGAAAATGTCACTATTCACAATAAATTAAAAAATATATGGTTCTTAATTTAAAACAGCTACTAGCCACAAGTATGACTTAAAAACTTTATTTAAAACGATTACTGCTGTCGGTTTTGTTTCAAATCCATCCTCCGAGGGCTCTTGCAGATTTTCCTGTGTTCTTGCTGGGGCCTTATTTTTTTATTGGTTTCGTGCACTAGGATAAACAAAAAGTTTTTCGTTCAAAATTCGGTAAACGTAGGAGAGTGTGTGTTTTTTTCCCTCCTTGACCTCCATAGAACCATGAATGAAATGATTTTAAAGTTTTAAAAACATTACATGTGGCGAAATCTTACGCGATGTCCTCTCGTGCGTGACGAATTCGTCGTGTATTTGCGTTATAAATCTTAAAGTTAACACATTTTTGCACGTGAGAGCAGTTAAATTCTCTGGAAACTACTTTGAGACAGACAGTTCTTTATTTCATGGCAGAACACACACTCAACATTTATAAAATGTGGCCCTGATTTACATAAGTAACAAAAACAATATTTTCAAAGTCAGTAAAGTTGTTAAGTTGCAAACTCAGTAAAGCGGATATGGGCACAGCAGAATATGTCTTTGCTAGAGCGATGAGATTAATTGAAAGAGAATTAAAATTATATAGAATAAATTGTAATGCCGAATCGAAACCGAAGCTAGGCTTAAACAAAGAAATATTATATATAAACAATGAAAAGGTTATACATGTGAACTACCTAATTAGATCTTATGTGTGTCCTATTGTGATCGGATAAAGTATCTGTACATTGGATAGTACTAGCACTGAAAATGGGCATTAGGTGACCGAAACTGTGTAAAGTACTAGAGCACAATAAAACACTTTTTATTTATGTTGATGCATAAATGCAAAATGTCAAATATAAAATAAAGTACTCTCTTTTTTATCCTAGAGACTGAAAAGTATTATTGATCCATATACTTTTTCATTTAACAATAAAACGTTTCGCATCTGTGTCAAATTTTAATTTCTTTTCTTATGGCAAGTAACTAAAAACACTTAATTTTTATTGCAAACTCTTAATTAATATTTCTACGTTTTAAAAAACTACGGTTTTTGATTAAAAATGTTGCTACTAGCGAGATTCATACCAACGACCGTACTATTATAAGACTTTTAACCTCAACACTCAGCTAGCGACTACTATATTAACGAATGATAAATATTTCCTACTTGACAGCGCTAGGAAATATTCTTATCTTCAAAGGTGAACATTAATATTATAATTTTTCAGCGAACATACTTGTTACCAATTCACGTAATGCAGCCATTTTCAGTAAGACAATACTGTCAAGTCAAAAGAGCAGAACTTACACGAATTTTCACAAAATTGTGTAGCAAGTAGACAAACAAAGAAACTAAATTTATAAGTTAGACAAACACATTGCTAAACTGAATAAAATGTAAAAGTGACTAACTTGAAAGGTGCCCTCAAGAAACGCTGCGTCATAATATGTAAAGTATTGTCAACACCTGCGAGGCTACCTCCCATAGACAGACTGGAGCTAATCATTGTATTTTATTATTTGGCGTTGATTTTACAATCATATAGGCATCTCACATGTTATACTATACTACCGTTGTTAACAGCATGCATTCACAAAAATTGCCATCCCACTCACACACACACACACACACACACACACACACAGAGAGAGAGAGAGAGAGAGAGAGAGAGAGAGAGAGAGAGAGAGGGAGGGAGAGAGAGAGAGAGAGAGAGAGAGAAGAGAATTCTTAATGATGCAGTTTTTATGTTTGCCTACGTAAAGGAAAAATAAATTGGCCTGATTATCCCATCTGCACCCTCCCTACCGAAAGGAATTTCACTGATAGGCCATCACTTCGGCTATGGACACAACCGTTTTGATGCTGTGAGATCCACAACCTCAGGTTCAGCATCCGATAAAATAAGATGTCAGTTCCGTGTTTCCGTTGCCGGCAAGGGAGCACATTGTGGTTACTATCCACTTAGCCTCCGCACTTACAATATAGCAAGTACCTCCTCCTAACACTATGCAAATGTTGTTTAGCTCGTACACCATTGCATTTCAGGAGTGCCGCTCTTACGTAAAATCTTCACGCCACGATCCATTTAACAACCCAGCGGATATGAGTTTATACGGGATTACTACACTATACCGATGTCTTCTGGTAGAGCTATAAATAGTTTTGTTTCTTGACCGTTCCTTGAACTGGATTACAAAATCTCAGAGCACGGGGTCTTATCCTGCCCCTGAATGCCTTGGCAGTCCCTTCCTTCGCTAATTTATCAGTCGTATAATTCTCGTCAAGGTTTAATGTCCTCACCCATAAAAAACAACCTACTCTTTCCTCTCCTATAAGGACTCCAGATCCTAGATAACCTTCTACATTAGGCGACTTTTATAACGGTGTGGTATGTCAGTGCGTGTAGCGCTGTTTGAAAGTCCGACAGTAAAAAATGGTTCAAATGGCTCTGAGCACTATGGGACTTAACTTCTAAGGTCATCAGTCCCCTAGAACTTAGAACTACCTAAAACCTAACTAACCTAAGGACATCACACACATCCATGCCCGAGGCAGGATTCGAACCTGCAACCGTAGCGGTCGCGCGGTTCCAGACTGTAGCGCCTAGAACCGCTCGGCCACCCCGGCCGGCAAAGTCCGACAGTACACTTGTCTTCAAGTTAGCTATTTGGCAAGCGTACTGCGACTCAGAGGGAATAACTCATAATTTCAATGTCATAATCGCTGTACAATTTGGCATACACTCGTGATTTAAAGTCGACATTAATTAACGTACAAGAAAGCTTTACAGTAATGTAGAGCTGTCAAGAGTTAGCACATAACTTAATGTAAGGAATACAACGTTAAAAGATCGCAGCGTCGCTCTGTGTATTATGGCTCTAACCATTGGCGAGTAATCGTAGGGTGTAATTTCAAAGACAAACAGTTGGGTAGTTCCTATGCATGTCGTGTGACATTTTATGTTTTTTGTGAAGTTTAACAATCAAGTATATTTTATGTCTATTTTTAACACAGCAGCTGTCACGTCGAACCAGTATCGTCAAAGAAATATTTACACGGGTTTTGACTATAATGAACTAGATTATCCGGTACAAGACTCATCATCTCTACATTCTACTGCAACTTACATCCATACGAATCTGCGTACTGCACTTCAGCCTTGGTCTTTCTCTGCAATTTAGGGTCTGTGTGGACACCCAACGAATCTCAATTCCCTTTATTGCCTAGCAGTATGAGGAGACCTCTATGACATCCATGAATTCCCAACCAACAACAAAGTGCACGACAAAAAAAGGAAGTTCCTGAAATTCACAAAGATTGCAGACGGTAGCTTACGTTACTCCACTGGTGATTGAATTAACTCATGCATAGTTACAATGGATAGATCTTCATATTGGCGACCATACTGATCTGTTTGCCGAGATCAAATTCACTGAAGAGTCAAAGAAATTGGTACACCAGCCTAATATCGTGTAGGGCCCCCGCGAGCACGATGTATGTAGTAGTGCTGGAGGGAACTGACACCATGAATCCTACAGAGCTATCCATAAATCCGTAAGAGTAACAGGGGGGTCGAGATCTCTTCCGAACAGCACGCTGCAAGGCATCCCAGATAAGTTCAATAATGTTTATGTCTGGAGAGTCTGGAGTGTTTGGAGGCCAGCGGAAGTGTTTAACCTCAGAAGAGTGTTGCTGGAGATAGTCTATAGCAATTCTGGACGTGTGCGGGTCGCATTGTCCTCTTGGAATTTCCGAAGTCCATCGGAATGCACAATGGACATGAATGGATGCAGGTGATCAGACAGGATGCTTACGTACGCGTCACCTGTCTGAGTAGCATCTAGACGAATCATTGGTGCCATATCACTCCAACTGCACACTGCCCACACCATTACAGAGCCTCCACTAGCTTGAACTGTCCCTTGCTGACATGCAGGGTCCATGGATACATGAGGTTGTCTCCATACCCGCACGCGTCCATCCGCTCGTCACAATCTGAAACAAGACTCGTCCGACCAGGCAACATGTTTCCATTCATCAACAGTCCAATGTCGGTGTTGACAGGCCCAGGCGAGGCGTAAAGCTTTGTGTCGTACAGACATCAAGGGTACACGAGTGGCGCTTCGGCTCCAAAATCCCATGTCGATAATGTTTCGTTGAATGGTTCGCACGCTGACATTTGTTGATGGCCCAGCATTGAAATCTGCAGCAATTTGCGGAAAGGTTACACTTCTGTCACGTTGAACTATCCTTTTCATTCGCCGTTGGCCCCGTTGATGCAGGATCTTTTTCCGGCTGCTGCGATGCCGGAGATTTGATATTTTACTGCATTCCTGATATTCACGTACACTCGGGAATTGGTCGTAAGGAAAAATCCCCACGTCATCGCTACCTTGGAGATGCTGTGTCCCATCGCTCGTGCGCCGACTGTAACACCACGTTGAGATTCGCTTAAATCTTGATACCTGCCATTGTAGCAGCAGTTACCGATCTAACAACTGCGCCAGACACTTGTCATACATAGGCGTTGCCGACCGCAGCGTCGTATTCTGCCTGTTTACATATCTCTGTATTTGAATACGCATGCCCGTACCACTTTCTCTGGCGCTTCAGTGTAAGACAACTGTTTATAGAACTCGAGAAGACAATGAATTCGCTCCTGACATGCTACGCTTCCTTTGAAAACGAAAAATCAAAACTTTTTCATCGAATTTTATTCTCTCTTTCATTATTTAGAACTGTAGTGAAAACAATAAGCTATCTGCTGTTCTTTAGTCGCTTTGTTAAACCTTCTTGGAAACAGGAAAACGAAGAAGAATGCCCAGTGAAGCACAGCACGATAGTTTCAACAACGTACGTATGCAAATAAAATCCTTGATGGTTATATACGTACGTGTGTTATGAGAACGCGGCGCCTTAGTCTCCAGAAGTCATTACGTAAGTTTTCACGGTCGCGCAGAGACTGCCAAGTGTGCTGCCATGTTGACGACACACTCCATCGCTCCGCCGTGCCCTTTTGTTTACTTTGGACAGCACGCAGTCCGCCTCGCCAAGTGTTGTCACGGCAATGGCACAACGAGACGCCACTTGCGGCTCCACGACCCTGCGTTTGCATCTGCGTGGGTTTGGCTGTCCCGTGGTATGAACGACGAGAATGTTCATATAACGAGCGGCACCTCATTCATGTAACAGCCAGCGCCACTAACACAAAATTACTGAGACCAATTGTTGCCACATTACCTGTTGGCTTCTGTCTCGGGTTCTTCGGCCGATGTTTGTGTGACGGTTTTTCTGAGAATCGCCAACAAACGAAGACAGACGAGCCCGAGACAGAAGTCAACAGTACCTCTAGCCCTCGCGGTCTCATATTGGTCTTGTTAACGAAACCTGTCAACCGTTTAGCTCGAAACTGCAAATCATTATGTAAGAAGAGTGGTAGAATTTTGTAATAGTGTTAATGCTGATAATTTCGAGCAAAGCAACAATCACATATTTTCTTCAAAAATCGTTACGGCCTAAACGGGCATAAAAAGTCTGAAATTGCCCGCGCATATCTAAGAATTTATTTGAAACTGCTTTACAACTTTGTTGTTAGTGTGGTTTCTTTTTCCAACAAAGGGGTCCTCCCGAATCTAATGAACTATTAATACACTGAAGCGCCAAAGAATCTGGTATAGGCCTGCGTATTCAAATACAGAGATATGTTAACAGGCAGAATACGGCGCTGCGGTCGGCAACGCCTATACAGGGTGTTACAAAAAGGTACGGCCAAAATTTCAGGGAACATTCCTCACACACAAAGAAAGAAAATATGTTATGTGGACATGTGTCCGGAATCGCCTACTTTCCATGTTAGAGCTCATTTTATTACTTCTCTTCAAATCACATTAATCATTGAATGGAAACACACAGCAACAGAACGTACCAGCGTGACGTCAAACACTTTGTTACAGGAAATGTTCAAAATGTCCTCCGTTAGCGAGGATACATGCATCCACCCTCCGTCGCATAGAATCCCTGATGCGCTGATGCAGCCCTGGAGAATGGCGTATTGTATCACAGCCGTCCACAATACCAGCACGAAGAGTCTCTACATTTGGTAGCGGGGTTGCGTAGACAAGAGCTTTCAAATGCCCCCATAAATGAAAGTCAAGAGGGTTGAGGTCAGGAGAGCGTGGAGGCCATGGAATTGGTTCACCTCTACCAATCCCTCGGTCACCGAATCTGTTGTTGAGAAGCGTACGAACACTTCGACTGAAATGTGCAGGAGCTCCATCGTGCATGAACCACATGTTGTGTCGTACATGTAAAGGCACATGTTCTAGCAGCACAGGTAGAGTACCTCGTATGAAATCATGATAACGTACTTCATTGAGCGTAGGTGGAAGAACATGGGGCCCGATCAAGACGTCACCAACAATGCCTGCCCAAACGTTCACAGAAAATCTGTGTTGATGGCGTGATTGCACAATTGCGTGCGGATTCTCGTCAGCCCACACATGTAGATTGTGAAAATTTACAATTTGATCACTTTGGAATGAAGCCTCATCCGTAAAGAGAACATTTGCACTGAAATGAGGATTGACATGTTGTTGGATGAACCATTCGCAAAAGTGTAACAGTGGAGGCCAATCAGCTGCTGATAGTGCCTGCACACGCTGTACATGGTACGGAAACAACTGGTTCTCCCGTAGCACTCTCCATACAGTGACGTGATCAACGTTACCTTGTACAGCAGCAACTTCTCTGACGCTGACATTAGGGCTATCGTCAACTGCACAAAGAATTGCCTCGTCCATTGCAGGTGTCCTCGTCGTTCTAGGTCTTCCCCAGTCGCGAGTCATAGGCTGGAATGTTCTGTGCTCCCTAAGACGCCGATCAATTGCTTCTAACGTCTTCCTGTCGGGAGACCTTCGTTCTGAAAATGTGTCTCGATACAAACGTACCGCGCCACGGCTATTTCCCCGTGCTAATCCATACATCAAATGGGCATCTGACAACTCCGCATTTGTAAACATTGCACTGACCGCAAAACCACGTTCGTGATGATGCTACGTACTGATGTGCTTGATGCTAGAATTGTAAAGCAATGAGTCGCATTTCAACACAAGCACCGAAGTCAACATTACCTTCCTTCAATTGGGCCAACTGGCGGTGAATCGAGGAAGCACAGTACATACTGATGAAACTAAAATGAGCTCTAACATGGAAATTAAGCGTTTCCGGACACATGTCCACATAACATCTTTTCTTTATTTGTGTGTGAGGAATGTTTCCTGAAAGTTTGGCCGTACCTTTTTGTAACACCCTGTATAAGACAAGCATCTAGCGCAGTTGTTAGATCAGTTACTGCTGCTACAGTGGCAGGTTATCAAGATTTAAGTGAGTTTTAACGTGATGTTACAGTCGACGTACGAGCGGTGGGATGCAGAATGTACGAGATAGCAATGAAGTGGGGATTTTCCCGTACGACCATTTCACAGGTGTATCGTGAATATCAGGAATCCGGTAAGACATCGCTGTGACCGGAAAAAGATGCTACAAGAACGGACCAACGGCGACTGATGAGAATCGTTCAACGTGACGGAAATGCAATCTTTCCGCAAATTGCTGCAGATTTCAATCCTGGGTTTGGGTAGGGTTGTTTTGGGAACGAGACCAGACAGCGAGGTCATCGGTCTCATTGGATTAGGAAAGGACGGGGAAGGAAGTCGGCCGTGCCCTTTCAAAGGAACCATCCCGGAATTTGCCTGGAGAGGTTTAGGGGAATCACGGAAAACCTAAATCACGATGGCTGGACACTGGACTGAACTGTGGTCCTCCCGAATGCGAGTCCAGTATGCTAGCCACTGCGCCACCTTGCTCGGTTTCAATGTTGGGCCATCAGCAAGTGTCAGCGTGCGGACCATTCAACGAAATATCTTCGATATGGGCCTTTGGAGCCGAAGGCCCACTTGGTGTCCTTTGACGGCTGCATGAAATAAAGCTTTACGCCTCGCTTGGCCCCGTCAACACCAACATTGGACTGATAATGACTGTAAACATATTGCCTGGTCAGAAGAGTCTCGTTTTAAATTGTATGGAGCGAATGGATGTGTAAGGGTATGGAGACAACCTCATGAATTCGTGGACCCTGCATGTCAGCAGCAGACTGTTCAAGCTGGTAGAGGCTCTGTAATGATGTGGGGCTTGTGAAGTTGGAGTTATATGGGACACATCATAAGTCTAGATACGACTCTGGCAGGTGACACGTACGTAATCATCCTGTCTGATCACCTGCATCCATCCATTCATGTCCATTATGCATTCCGACGGGCTTGGTCAATTCCAGCAGGACAATGCGTCACTCCACACATCCAGAATTGGTGCAAAGGGTCTCTAGGAACACTCTTCTAAGTTTAAACGCTTCCGCTGAGCATATCTGGGATGCCTTGCAACGTACTGTTCAGAAGAGATCTTCACTTCTCGTACTCTTACGATTTATGGACAGCCCGGTAGGATTCCTGGTGTCAGTTCCCTCCAGTACTACTTTAGACATTAGTGGAGTCGATGCCACGTTGTGCTGCGGCACATCTGCGTGCTCGTGGGGGTGCTACACGATATTAGGCACGTGTACAAGTATCTTTGGCTCTTGAATGTATACGTTTCCTCTCGTTTATTTTAAAGAGTATAGTATGTTACTCAGAAGCAATTAAATCCTTCCACTGAATAAAATGTTACTTTTTTTCCTATCAGTCAATGTAAATTTGTGTGCATGAAAGTCTCCCATTATTCGTGATTTATTAAAGAAAATTAAAATCCCGCCCTGCACCAGTCAGTTGTCGTGCAGCCAACTACGTATGAGCCATCTGGTAATACAATACCACACTACCACTTTGTGCAGACAACGGGTAACTGAGAGAAAAATGCTATTTAAAATATTAGGCTAGTGCGTAAGTTCGCAGCGTTTTTGCGTAAGTTTAATACACGCAAATACACATAACAGAGACTTTAGTCATCTATAATATATTCTCCTTCACTATTCATAACAGTCTGCCAAAGCTGCGAAAACTTTTTGATTCCGAGATTGTAGAAAACGCTTGGTTTTGAGGCGAAGAACTCGTCTAGCCACGTACGGAACGCATTCTCTTGAAGGCTGTTCGACAGAGAGCGGAAAAGGGGAAAATCTGAGGGTGGGTGATCGGTGAATAATGTGGGTGCGGAACGATTTACCAACCCACCTCCTGCACAGTGTTTATTGTCAGTCTAGTAGAATGCGGGCGATCGTTATCTTGGAGTAGCATCACTTCACGCAGTTTTGTTGGTTGTTGTTCTTGGATTGCGTCTGCAAGACGTCTCAGTTGTTGACAAAAAATGTCAACAGTGATGGTTACACCTCGGGGAAGGATTCATAGTACGCCACACCTTCGGTGTTCCGCCAGGTGTATAACATTATCTTTCATGGATACCCGCAGGTCTTTGGACGGGTGATTCCTGCTTTGTTTGGGCTCATCAAATGGTTCAAATGGCTCTGAGCACTATGGGACTTAACTTCTAAGGTCATCAGTCCCCTAGAACTTAGAACTACTTAAACCTAACTAATCTAAGGACATCACACACATCCATGCCCGAGGCAGGATTCGAACCTGCGACCGTAGCGGTCGCGCGGTTCCAGACTGTAGTGCCTTTAACCGCTGGGCTCATCCATTCCTTTCTTTTCCTCATTTTAACATAAAGACACCATTTTTCGTCACCAGTTACGATACAGGACAGGAATGGTCGGTGTTGTTCACGAGCCAATGATGACGAGCAAGCTGAGCTGCACCTTTGTTTTGTGAACCTGGCTTAGTGCCTGTGGCACCCATACACCCGATTTTTTAACCTTCCTCATTGCACGCAAATGTCGCACTGGGGTGGAAAGGTCTTCCTGAACTAATGTCAAATGATCCTTCTTAAAACGAGAAAACTACTTTTTTTTTTTTGCTAAGTTGTGTCCAATGGCATGATCACATCACCATACACGGCGCAAATCTTTCTGGCTGCCTATGCTGCTGTCACCCCTCTAGCGAACCGAAACATAAGAATATGTCGAAAATGTTCCAATTTCTCTACTTGGCACTGCATTTTCTAGCGCCTACTGCTCCACTCACTATCTTCAAATGACAATATGTGAACTCAGATAGGAACAGTGAACTAAAAATAAAAAATGACAATCGATAAATACGCTCACAGCAACCGGAATAATATTATATTTTTGAGATTTTTCGTTGTAATAATTAATTTCTTTTGCATTCTGTCCGCCATATTGAAACCGCCAATCTGAATCTTTCAGTATTCGTATCAGATTCGTTATCAGAAATATCAAAAATAAAGTTTACAGATTTATGTCTACTGTAACCGGGACTTCCATTTTTGACCTTGTTTTCACCGTTATGAGCGATTATACGCACACTGCTATCGACCTGATGCAACACTCAACCTGATAACTCATTACCAGTGTTCCATGGTACAATCGCGATGTTCCCGTGCCCAATGTGATCTGAAACACATGTTGAGATCGACTGCTCGGTCTCCTATTTACAATAGAGAGTTATAAATTTAAATCTTCAGAAATGTAAAATTTTGCACTGCACAAAACGAAATAATGCAGTACTCCATGATTACATTATCAATGAATCACAATTGGAATCTGTTAACTCACGCAAATACCTGCTTGTAACACATTGTTGGGGTAGGAAATGGAACCATTACATTAGTTCCAATGCAATCAGCCTACAAAGGAGAATGCTTAAAAATCACCGGTGTGATTCATCCCAGAATACTGCCGAAGTGTGTTGGACCCATAACAAATAGGACTAACGGGAAATACTGAACGTAGAAAGAGAAGTCCAGAAAGAATGGTTACAGGTTTGTTTGACCCGTAGGAGAATGTCACGTAAATGCTCAGAGTAAGCCAACTTCCAGAGTTTCAAGAACCATCTTTAAATGATGAATCTAGGAATGTGCAACAACTCCCTATGTATCTCTCCCGAAGCATCCTGAGGACATCATTAGATTAATTACAACGCGCACAGAGGCATTCTTCCGGCGGTCTCTACGTGAATCGAATGAGGAGAAATCGTAATATGTGGTACAATGTGATGTACCCTCTGCCATGCGTTTCACAGTGGTTCGGAGAGCATGGATGTAGATGCAGATAAATTGTCCATTCTGAAACACTTGTGGCGTCCACAGCATTACATTCCTATGAGCTGCGCTACAGATTATCTCGTACTCTACTTCAGAGAGTAGAAAAACCTCTTGTTTCTTCATTTCTGTATGAGGAATTAATGCTGAAGACGTTTGTGCGTCCTGCAGCTGGTTTCAAGACAATACTAAACGAGGATGCATAGTAATTAAGTTACTAATCTCGCAATCAGAAGGAATAAGGCTCAGGTCATCAACATTTCAGTTGAGTTTTTCTCCTTTTCCTAAATGAATGCGGAGAATGCTAGACTGGTTATGATGAAAGATACACTTCCACTTCCCTCCTCAATCCTGTTCTGTCCGAGGTTTCTGGATGTAACGAGCTCGTCATTCTTTCATCAGATGCTAACGGTGCCAGCACGAGAGGGTGTACTGGAAACAAGTGGTTCTTTCTTATCGGATTCTCGAGATTGTCAGAAGACGATATTTATCAAGTATAATGTGTGAGAGCAAAGGTATTAACGTTTCAATCGACATTCAGTCGATAGTGATGTTCTCAAGCAAAGCTGATCTCCAATAGATAATCCAAGTGCATTAAGATTCCTAATATACACTACTGGCCATTAAAATTGCTACACCACAAATATCACGTGCTACAGGCGCAAAATTTAACCGACAGGAAGACGATGCTGTGATATGCAAATGATTAGCTTTTCAGAGCAATCACACAAGGTTGGCGCCGGTGGCGACACCTACAACGTGCTGACATGAGGAAAGTTTCCAACCGATTTCTCATACACAAACAGCGTTGCCTGGTGAACGTCGTTGTGATGCCTCGCGTAAGGAGGAGAAATGCGTACCATCACGTTTCCGACATTGACAAAGGTCGGATTGTAGCCTATCGCGACTGCGGTTTATCGTATCGCGACATTGCTGCTCGCGGTGGTCTAGATCCAATGTCTATTAGCAGAATATAGAAATCGGTGGGTTCAGGAGGGTAATACGGAACGCCGTGCTGAACCCTAACGGCCTCGTATCACTAGGAGTCGAAATGACAGGCATCTTATCCGCATGGCTGTAACGGATCGGGCAGCCACGTCTCGATCCCTGAGTCAACAGATGGGGACGTTTGCAAGACAACAACCATCTGCACGAACAGCTCGACGACGTTTGCAGCAGCATGGACTATCAGCTCGGAGACCATGGCTGCGGTTACCCTTGACGCTGCATCACAGACAGGAGCGCCTGCGATGGTGTACTCGACGACGGACCTGGGTGCACGAATGGAAAAACGTCATTTTTTCGGATGAATCCAGGTTCCGTTTACAGCATCATGATGGTCGCATCCGAGTTTGGCGACATCGCGGTGAACGCACATTGGAAGCGTGTATTCGTCATCGCCATAGTGGCGTATCACCCGGCGTGATGGTTTGGGGTGCCATTGGTTACACGTCTCGGTCACCTCTTGTTCGCACTGACGGCACTTTGAACAGTGGACGTTACATTTCAGATGTGTTACGAGCCGTGGCTCTACTCTTCATTCGATCCCTGCGGAACCCTACATTTCAGCCGGATAATGCACGACCGCATGTTGCAGGTACGGGCCTTTCTGGATACAGGAAATGTTCGACTGCTGCCCTGGGCAGCACGTTCTCCACATCTCTCACCAATTGAAAACGTGAGGTCAGTGGTGGCCGAGCAACTGGCTCGTCACAATACGCCAGTCACTACTCTTGATGAACTGTAGTATCGTGTTGAAGCTGCATGGGCAGCTGTACCTGTTCACGCCATCCAAGCTCTGTTTGACTCAATGCCCAGGTTGACTCAATGCCCAGGCGTATCAAGGCCGTTATTACGTCCAGAGGTGGTTGTTCTGGGTGCTGATTTCTCAGGATCTATGCATTCAAACTGCGTGAAAATGTAATCACATGTCAGTTCTAGTATAATATATTTGTCCAATGAATACCCGTTTATCATCTGCATTTCTTCTTGGTGTAGCAATTTGAATGGCCAGTAGTGTATTAAGTTGGAGCAGAAGTTCGTAGCGTTTTTGTCAGGTCTGGGAGGCCAAAAGCAATGAACAAGATCTTGTTCTCAACCTGTTGCAATCAAAACGTTGTGGGATGGTGTTGTGAAGATAATGCCGCGTCTCAAGGTGAAAGTGAGGCGGGGCGCCGTAATGCATAAAAGAATCTTCGGGAAGTTGAGGAAACAACCAATTTTGCAGCATGTCCAGGTATGGCATTCCTGCCACAGTCCCCTCCACAAAAAAGGAAAGATCCGTAAGCTTTGTGAACAGAAACGACTCAAAAAAAATACTCAGTATCGTTGAATCTCTTTCATGTTCGGCGACGACGCCAGTATTTTGTTACCCTAATTTTTTTACATTATCACGGTTTACTTTATCCGATAGACGAAACGTCAATTCGTCCGACAAGATGAGTCCTTTGGAAAAAGTGTCGCCTCCCATATCCTGGAAAGCGAAACGCAAATTTCACACCTTTTGTTATGGTCGCCGAGATGCAGTTTCTGCAGTAACTGCAACTTGTAAGGCTTCATTATGCAGGCGTCGTTTCAGAACACGCCACTCCGTTGTCTGAGGAAGTTGAAGTTCTTGGCCTGCTCGTCTTGGGGGCTTGCGAGGACTCCGTTGAAGCCGCGCGGGGTAGCCGTGCGGTCTATGGGCGTCTTGTCACGGTTGGTGCGGCTCCCCCCGTCGGAGGTTCGAGTCCTCCCTCGGGCATGGGTGTGTGTATTTGTCCTTAGGATAGTTTAGGTTAAGTAGTGTGTAGGCTTAGGGACTGATGACCTTAGCAGTTAAGTCCCTTAGGATTTCACACACACTTGAACATGCTTTTTGACTCCGTTGAAGGCATTTTGCATAGGCTTGACTGGGTGGCAGTGCTCTTCCCTTTGCATATGAAACCAGCTTCCAAGAATCTTGTATGCCAGTCATAAACCTGCTTGTGCAGAGGCAGCTTCCTGCTGAATCTGTGGCTCAATTCACATTGCAGTTGGATAATGGACTGTGTTTGCACAAATTCAAACACACAAAATGATTTCTCTCGTGCTGCAGTGGCCATGTTGCTACAATCAAAAGACATCGCAGCTGGGACAAATCTTTGAACCTCCCTCTATCCAGTGACATGCGCAATGTGTTTCTGTCTTTTATAGTTTGTCTTTAATAAACAACTGAAATCTGTTGTTTCTTTATGACTCACCCGGTATATTCCTCCCCGTGAATCTCGACTGTGGTATCAGAAGCCCATGATGAACCGGTTTATCAGCGTGAATATATAGTACGGCCCCGGACAAAATATTTATCACATCCTTAAAATGCCTCACTGATCTCAACAGAGCGATGTACATGGTGTAGAAATGGTTCTAGGTGCTCATGTGTTCCTGCAATGTTGACCTAAGTCATGACAGTCGTGGCAGTGAAGTTGCGTTTATGCGCAATAATGTCGGTCGTCATGGTGACGTGACTGAATAGCGAAAAGGAGCTGTGGTGTTTCGACATACCGAGGACCACACCATGTATTAAGTTGCCCGGTTTGTTGGTAATCAACGTGGTGTACAATCAAGGAGTCTACAAGGCATGACGTACCATTCAAAGCCATGTAACTGGGCATCTAAACAGTGTTCTTAAAAAGATGCCAACCGACAGGGACCAGCGAAAAGTGTCATGTCCTGTCATGGTGAGGTTACATCTGACACTTTTCTCCGGAAATACTAGGTTCGTTCATAAGTTCGTAGTGTTTTTGTTTTCAATGATGATATTCCGGCTGATGTGGGTTTATTTATCGATAGTTATTTTTATTTGTAGCTCACTCTTGCTATTTGAGTTTACATATTACCATTTTGCCATTTGGAGATACTGAGTGGAGCTATGAGCGCTAGAATATGGAGTGCCAAGTGGAGAAATCAGAACATTTCCGTCGTATTCTTCTGTTTGAGTTCAACAGAGGGGTCAATGCAGCGGAAGCAGCCACAAACATGTGCACCGTGTATGTGAATAATTCCAGTTCAGGAGAACCTTCGGTGTTTGATGAAGACCGCTTAAACGCATTAATCCACAATGATCCACGTCAGTGTACTCGAGAAGTGGCAAATGTGATGAACTGTGATCATTTCGCCACAGTGCGACATTGCATGCAATGGGGGAAGGTTCATAAATCTGTTGTACGGGTACTGAATGCACTAAGCGAAAATCACAAAAATCCGCGGGTGGCTGTATGTGCATCTCTGCTTGCTCGTCATCAACTGGCTCGTGAATAACGACCATTCCTGTCCTGTATCGAGACTGATGATGAGAAATGGTGTCTTTACGCTAACACAAGGAAAAGAAAGGAATGGTGGAGCTCAAGCAAAGCAACAACTCCCATTCCGAAGGCCTGCGGGAAACCACGGAAGATAAGGTTATGCATCTGGTGGAACAACGACGGTGTCGTGTACTACGAATTGCTTTCCGGTGGTGTAACCCTCACTGTTGACACTTATGGTCAACAGCTGTTGAGACTTCTGGTCGAAGTAGTCCAAGAGCAGCGACCAGGAAGTCTGGGTGAAGTGATGTGGCCGCACGATAACGGCCGCCTGCATTCTTCTAGACTTTTTAAAAAAAAAAAAAAAAAAAAAAAAAAAAAAAAAAAAAAAAAAAATGAAACACGCTATACAGGAGATGGACTGAAGTCATTCCACACCCAGCTTATTCACCCGATCTTGAACCCACAGATTTTTACCTTTTCCACTCTCTATTGAACAACCTTCCAGAACTTCCTTTCAAGTTGAAAACACGCTACGAACGTAGATCGACGAGTTCTTCGCCTCAAAACCACGTTTTCATTTTTTTTTAATTTACAGTCTCAGAATAAAATAGTTACCGCAGCGTTGGCAGACTTGTAAATAGTGAAGGAAAATATATTATTGATGACCAAAATCTCTCTTATATGTATATGTTGTGTTTATTAAACTTGTGATAAAACGCTACGAACGTATACATCAACCCAATAATTATCGAATATCGGACAACAGGTAGCTTCGACAGTTTACATACATTGTTCGCACCTATAATACAAAAATACCTCCGATCACATCAGAGGCAAGCTTACGACTCCCACACTCTGTGGAAATAATAATATTCCAAAGGGTTTACAATTTTTCTTAACAAATGAAATCGTTCTAGTTTTCGTTACATTATTAATTGCGATTATTATTTCATAAATGAATCCGGAAATAAATATAGTAAACAGTACAGGATTGCGTAATAAATAATACAAATTTTAAGTGTGCGAATAATTCGTAATTTCAAATGTTTCTAAAAACAACCGCGCGACCGCTACGGTCGCAGGTTCGAAACCTGCTTCGGGCATGGTGTGTGTGATGTCCTTAGGTTAGTTAGGTTTAAGTAGTTCTAAGTTCTAGGGCACTGATGACCTCAGATGTTAAGTCGCATAGTGCTCAGAACCATTTGAACCATTTGTAAATACAAAAAATTTTAACTGTACATTCAGGACTAGACCTTATCGATTATAACATCGAAACTAAAGTATTTTATAAAGTAATTCCTTTCCATAAATTTTAGCTTGAAATATAACATATTGTGTATAAAATTATATGAAAGTTTTCAGAAAAGCAACTGAGATAATATTAACCTGTCCAAAATTCGAAAAATAATACTGGTATCGACAACTACCGTTGAGGAAAAGTAATGCTAGAGGAGGGTGTCCCGTTACAACCTGTAATTCAGTGGATTACTCAAATTTCCTTTGTTGGATACTGGGGTGACTTGCTCAACTTTCCAGTCTTTGGGTACGCATCTCTACGAGCGAGCCATTGCATATGTTTGCCAAGTATGTAGCTACTGTATCAGCAAGATCTGAAAAGACATGACTGCAAGACAATCTGGACCGGAGACCTTGCCTTTATTAAGTGATTTAAGCTGATTTGCTACACCGAGGGTATCTACTTTTAAATTACTCATGCTGGCCATTGTTCAGGACTGCAATTCTGATTTGGATCCATTCGTTCAGGTTACCGTGAATATGAGTCCGGACGTTTATTTCAACATTCTCGATGACTAACTGTAGCCCTTTCTCGTGCATGTTCATGGTGTTTATGCTTTGGGCACTCTCATCTTCCAAAATGTCAACAGTCATGTTCATACACTCCTGAAAATGGAAAAAAGAACACATTGACACCGGTGTGTCAGATCCACCATACTTGCTCCGGACACTGCGAGAGGGCTGTACAAGCAATGATCACACGCACGGCACAGCGGACACACCAGGAACCGCGGTGTTGGCCGTCGAATGGCGCTAGCTGCGCAGCATTTGTGCACCGCCGCCGTCAGTGTCAGCCAGTTTGCCGTGGCATACGGAGCTCCATCGCAGTCTTTAACACTGGTAGCATCCCGCGACAGCGTGGACGTGAACCGTATGTGCAGTTGACGGACTTTGAGCGAGGGCGTATAGTGGGCATGCGGGAGGCCGGGTGGACGTACCGCCGAATTGCTCAACACGTGGGCCGTGAGGTCTCCACAGTACATCGATGTTGTCGCCAGTGGTCGGCGGAAGGTGCACGTGCCCGTCGACCTGGGACCGGACCGCAGCGACGCACGGATGCACGCCAAGACCGTAGGATCCTGCGCAGTGCCGTAGGGGACCGCACCGCCACTTCCCAGCAAATTAGGGACACTGTTGCTCCTGGGGTATCGGCGAGGAACATTCGCAACCGTCTCCATGAAGCTGGGCTACGGTCCCGCACACCGTTAGGCCGTCTTCCGCTCACGCCCCAACATCGTGCAGCCCGCCTCCAGTGGTGTCGCGACAGGCGTGAATGGAGGGACGAATGGAGACGTGTCGTCTTCAGCGATGAGAGTCGCTTCTGCCTTGGTGCCAATGATGGTCGTATGCGTGTTTGGCGCCGTGCAGGTGAGCGCCACAATCAGGACTGCATACGACCGAGGCACACAGGGCCAACACCCGGCATCATGGTGTGGGGAGCGATCTCCTACACTGGCCGTACACCACTGGTGATCGTCGAGGGGACACTGAATAGTGCACGGTACATCCAAACCGTCATCGACCCCATCGTTCTACCATTCCTAGACCGGCAAGGGAACTTGCTGTTCCAACAGGACAATGCACGTCCGCATGTATCCCGTGCCACCCAACGTGCTCTAGAAGGTGTAAGTCAACTACCCTGGCGAGCAAGATCTCCGGATCTGTCCCCCATTGAGCATGTTTGGGACTGGATGAAGCGGCGTCTCACGCGGTCTGCACGTCCAGCACGAACGCTGGTCCAACTGAGGCGCCAGGTGGAAATGGCATGGGAAGCCGTTCCACAGGACTACATCCAGCATCTCTACGATCGTCTCCATGGGAGAATAGCAGCCTGCATTGCTGCGAAAGGTGGATATACACTGTACTAGTGCCGACATTGTGCATGCTCTGTTGCCTGTGTCTATGTGCCTGTGGTTCTGTCAGTGTGATCATGTGATGTATCTGACCCCAGGAATGTGTCAATAAAGTTTCCGCTTCCTGGGACAATGAATTCACGGTGTTCTTATTTCAATTTCCAGGAGTGTAGATCTGTGCCGGCCGGAGTGGCCGAGGGGTTCTAGGCGCTACAGTCTGGAGCCGCGCTGCTCCTACGGTCGCAGGTTCGAATCCTGACTCGGGCATGGATGTGTGTGATGTCCTTAGGTTAGTTATGTTTAAGTAGTTCTAAGTTCTGATGAACTCAGCAGTTAAGTCCCATAGTGCTCAGAGCCATTTGAACCATAGGTCTGTAAGCGTTCGTTCCTGGTTTGACGAACCATCTGTCATCCTGTCGCACATCGACTAGCCCACTAATCAAGCTATATTAATCTCACAGAAAGTGTCTTGGACTATTTGGAACAGGGGGAGTCCGTTACAGACGGCATCTACGTCGGCAGCACCCCGGGCGCCGCACGCCGCTAGCAGATACGCGCAAGACGGCACATTCAATCTCCGACAACGCTCTCCCATCGTCCGCTCTCTTCGATGGGGACCGCCACTCACACTCATACGCGCCACCCGAGGACGCTGAACTCACATGACCTCACTGTCTGCGACTCTGACTGGCCGGCAGGCATGTCTTTTTAAGCAACTGCATTCAGAGCTTTGGCCCAGACTCAGTACATTCTTGGAAGCTTATCAACATTACTACGGAAGACTGCAATGAGGAAAGTACATCGACGTAGGATTATGCTACTAAGCATCACTACGTATGAGTGACTTATCGGACTGCATCAGCATTCAAAACTATTTGTTCCTATCGGGTTCCAAAATGAAACTTCCTGGCAGATTAAAACTGTGTGCGGGACCGAGACTCGAACTCGGGACCTTTGCCTTTGGCGGGCAAGTGCTCTACCAACTGAGCTACCCAAGCACGACTCACGCCACGTCCTCAGAGCTTCACTTCTGCCAGTACCTCGTCTCCTACCTTCCAAACTTTACAGAAGCTCTCCTCCTGTAGAGTGAAAATTTCATTCTAGAAACATCCCCCAGGCTGTGGCTAAGCCATGGCTCCGCAGTATCCTTTCTTTCAGGAGTGCTAGTTCTGCAAGGTTCGCAGGAGAGCTTCTGTAAAGTTTGGAAGGTAGGGGACGAGGTGCTGGCAGAAGTGAAGCTGTGAGGACGGGGGCGTGAGTCGTGCTTGGGTAGCTCAGTTGGTAGAGCACTTAAATAAACTGAAATAGCAACAACAATACTTCTACCATTTCAGGATTTTGTTAACGGGCATTTAACTTTGCCAATATTTACGCAAATAAGACTGAACCATTATTTAGCAAATAACTGCGCGATTGCAAATGTCTTTCCTAAGCATTTTATTATCTAGAAATAATAACTCAATAAAAAAAAGTAAACAGAAACACGAAAACCAAAAGTTGATAAACAAATTTAAAGTAATACTATATTGAGTAAATAAGAATATCGGACAAGAAATTAGTCACTCATTGACAATTAAAGTCGGTACAGTTACCAAATTGTTGGCGAAAGGCAAAGGTCGCGTGTTCGAGTCTCGGTCCGGCACACAGATTTAATCTGCCAAGAAGTTTCATATCAGCGCACACTCCGCTGTAGAGTGAACATTTCATTCTAGGTTCCAAAATGGTTCAAATGGCTTTGTGCACTATGGGCCATAACATCTGAGGTCATCAGTCCCCTAGACTTAGAACTACTTAAACCTAACTAACGTAAGGACACCACACACATCCATGCCCGAGGCAGGATTCGAACCTGCGACTGTAGCAGGCGCACGTTTTCGGACTGAAATGCCTAGAACCGCTCGGTCACAGCGGCCGGCTTTCGTATCAGGAACATTATCCTAATCGTGCAGCGCTCAAACGGGCTAATCTGTAATCTCCACCAGCGATACAAATTTATTCACAGCTATATAAAATAAATATTAATTCACAATGGGTGCAATTGAAAATGGCTTTTACTTGAAAATGAAATCACGTAGGTGGCCGCCGTTTTCCTTCACACACATTTCAAGTCGACGTCACATCTTGCAGTAGTGTCAATGGAATTCGATTAATGTCCTCCCGAATTCGATCCTTCACAATAACAGCATTACCACGACTGTCCACAAAAAAACTAATGCCATATGATTCTAAGCGATGAAACGCTGTACCACACTGCCACCTTCTGACTGCGAAGTGGCTTTTCATGGAGCATTTCAAGATTTCCACGTAACCGCAATCTGACGTTTTGCTTGTTAACAAAGCCTGACACATAAAAATTGACCTCATCGCTCATGATCAGATTGTCGCACAGACCAGGATTGTCGTTCACGAGTTCAAGAATTCCCGGCAAAAAGGTAGTTTTTTTTTCTCTCTCTCTAGGAAACCATCCGGATTCAGTTTTAACACAATCTGAACATTTGAAAATTATATGATAGAAGTAGCAGTTCCTTCTGCAGTATTCGTCATACACAACGATCCGATGTAGAACCCCTGGAACTTCGGGTGGAAGGCTTCTTTCACTCTTGCAACATCGTCTGGTGTCACACGCGTTTTGCACTTCCTCTCCTCTTTCGCCCCATATCACCCGTTTCCCCAAAGCCCTGTACCCACCCTTTGGTAGCAGGTGCCGACGAGACAGGGGCATGACGTGCGAGATTGTAATGAGCCCGGCTACGTAGCTGCCGTTGCTTTTATAAAACGTCTTTTCGGCAACAGTGCGTTGTTCACCGGTCCACAACGCCATCTCGACTCACATCGATATTAGGTTCAATGGCAAAGGTTAGTTGTCCACATGGCACCACTCTCGTTTTCTGATTTCTGTAACGTACTATTTCCAGGGCTGCCAAATCGCCCATTTCAGTGCCGCACTTGTTACATATAACTCAGCACAACAGAAGAACCTACAGCATTTAACAGCTATGTACCGGGTGATCAAAAAGTCAGTATAAATTTGAAAACTTAATAAACCACGGAATAATGTAGATAGAGAGTTAAAAATTGACACACATGCTTGGAATGACATGGGGTTTTATTTGAACCATAAAAAAAGAAAGTTCACAAAATGTCCTACAGATGGCGCTGAACAGCATAGCTGCCACCCTGACGGGTGAGAGGTACGCCGATATGTTACAGAATCGCATCATCCCCAGCCTGGCTGATAAACACCTGCTGGAACGTACTATGTTTATGCAGGATGGCGCTCCACCCCATATTGCTAGACGTGTGAAAGATCTCTTGCTCACGTCGTTTGGTGATGATCGTGTGCTCAGCCGCCACTTTCGTCATGCTCGGCCTCCCAGGTCCCCAGACCTCAGTCCGTGCGATTATTGGCTTTGGGGTTACCTGAAGTCGCAAGTGTATCGTGATCGACCGACATCTCTAGGGATGCTGAAAGACAACATCCGACGCCAATGCCTCACCATAACTCCGGACATGCTTTACAGTGCTGTTCACAACATTATTGCCCGACTACAGCTAGTGTTGAGGAATGATGGTGGACATATTGAGCATTTCCTGTAAAGAACATCATCATTGCTTTGTCTTACTTTGTTATGCTAATTATTGCTATTCTGAGCAGATGAAGCGCCATCTGTCGGACATTTTTTGAACTTTTGTATTTTTTCGGTTCTAATAAAACCCCATGTCATTCCAAGCATGTGTGTCAATTTGTACCTCTCTATCTACATTATTCCGTGATTTATTCAGTTTTAAAATTTATACTGACTTTTTCATCACCCGGTATATCTCACTTATTAAGTGAACATATTGTAAACAAACTTGTTAATGTGTTATCTTTTTTCGCGTGTCTGACTGTTTTTATTCGCCACCTCAACTACCAACACATCCAGAAAAGCTGAAATCGACAGTCCAACAATTTGGTAACTGTGCCGACTTTAATTGTCAATGAGTGACTAATTTCTTGTCCGATATTCTTATTTATTCAATATAGTATTACTTTAATTTTGTTTATCAACTTTTGGTTTTCGTGTTTCTGTTTACTTTTTTCATTGAGTTATTATTTCTAGATAATAAAATGCATAGGAAAGACATTTGCAATCGCGCAGTTATTTGCTAAATAATGGTTCAATCTTATTTGCGTAAGTATTGGCAAAGTTAAATGCACGTTAACAAAATCCTGAAATGGTAGAAGTATTGTTGTTGCTATTTCAGTTTATTACCAGAAAAGTGGCTAGTAGATGTATTTTACTGGCGTTTCAGGAAGAAAATGAAACACATGCTTTAGCGGACAATTCGAAATAGAGTGGACTGTCACATAATACGTAACTTCCTTCACACTTCCGATTATATTTTATGGTACTGTCATTCATTTTTCAGCAGGAACCTTAATTTGAAAAAAACGTTTAAATGGGGATTTATATTTAAGTACATAGCTCCTGCAGTATATCTTTTTATGGATCTTCGATACCATCACGAATTACCAGCACTACGGAGGTGTAGACCGCTTATTGTGTTTGTACAGGTGAGCTCACTAATCTGATCGCATGTGGAATGACTAAAATTTCTAAATGAACATTATGTGATGATCTGGGAAATATACACCCATTAGAGCATGATGCTAGATTCATTAAAATAGCAATAGATCTCTCTGGGACATTCAGTAAACATCAAAGCAAAGACAGGCGATTGGGGACTGACTGCCGTATGATCATCCGCCAATGGTGTCATTCGCATGGAGCCCGCAAACTGCTCTCCCGATCGTTTTCGGATTTCTCGATTTTGGAGCCGCTTCTTCTCATTCGAGTAACTCCTCAATTGACCCTACTAGGTTAAGTGCTCTTCACTCCACTCCTGCAATCAAAGAAAAATTTTTGGCAATACTGCGAATCGAACCCAGCTCCTCCGCATAATAGTCGGACACGCCGACAACGCAGGTACGAATTCGCGCACATTCTATAAATGAACAGGCCAAAAATAAGTAAATGAACACTATTTTTCCTCTAGACGTCGCCTAGTCTGCCCAGTGACGTATTGTAGAACTGGGCTGATGTAACTGCAGAAGGTCAGTGAAATGACGGTCCTCTGACTCCATTAATTAACTTTGGGCTTGACCGCGAGAGCTCGAGACCTCGTTGGACTGCAGCCAGTACAGATTAAATTTAGTTTGGACAGCCTCACTGCAAGGTCTTGTGCTTACCTGTGCGCTAGGATGAGTGTCTCTGCAAACAGATCGTGTTGACTGTAATGAGTAACTTCTTCAAAAACTGACAGGTGTCAGAAGGCCACGCATATAGAACTGTAGTTTTGGATCCTTCATATACATATTAACTCAGCAACTCACTTTACAGTACTTGGCGGCAATACCAAATAAATTAAGCTGGAATAAAAACATTTTTTTCCAAAAATTCGTATTAAAGATTTTCGAGCATCTCTGTTATGCTTTCGCCTTACTATTTTCTGTCCTTTTCCATTATATATATGCGAAATAAATATTGCCTTTTTTCGAAACCTTGAAAGTGAAGTTCCCCGAGCATCTCTGTTGCACTTTCGTACATGCTATACCATGGTGCTACGATCCTAGCGTCTTTCAATTCGTACGACTTCTGCTATTATGCCTGCAACATTACTACTCCAAACACAGAAAAGATACTTACATGTTCATCACATCGCTTCTTACCACAGTCGCTGCATACTTTCAACTGTGTGACTTGCACCAAGTGGTAACAAATGGTTCAAATGACTCTGAGCACTGTGGGCCTTAACATCTGAGGTCATCAGTCCCCTAGAACTTAGAACTACGTAAACCTAACTAACCTAAGGACACCACACACATCCATGCCCGAGGCAGGATTCGAACCTGCGACCGAAGCGGTCGCGCGGTTCCAGACTGTAGCGCCTAGAACCGCTTGGCCACTTCGGCCGGCCACCAAGTGGTAACCACAAATATTATAATCGGATACTGTATAGGTATCTGCATTTAATTATCGTTGTCATTCGTTACACCAAATGGAAATTTTGTCCAAATCTGCACACATATTAGGGAACAGCGTTTATGATGGCTTTAACTCTGCTCGGAATACTTTAGGAGAGAGTCTCCAGTGTCTATATGGGAATGGCAGCCCGTTCTTCCTCATTGGCTGAAACCAGAGAAGATTACTTCACGCTAGAGCAGTGCTCCCCCAACCTTTGTGAAACCATTACCTCTGAACGAGATCATATAGAAATCAATACCCCAACAGAGTTTAGTTTCTAACTAAACTTTAGGTTGGGAAAAAATTGTTCGAGCATCCATATTTTAAAAATTACAGCAAAATACATATTATTTCATTACCGTTCACCAAATAAAACCCTGGAAGTGTAACATTAAATAAAAAAATTATGAAAGTCAATAACGTGGTTGGTATTATTTCTAACAATATTTTTTTATGTTCTGTTTGGTCTCAGCCCATATACTGTACATCGTACATTGTGCTCCAAGTTCAATCGGCCGTTGCTTTTCTTTTCATTGTCGTCATAGTCGTAAATCGACTTTCACACGTACACGTTGTGGCAAGAGCAATCTGATAATAATGAATAATCGTTTCCAAGCTTTCCCCGAAATGCACCTTGTCATCCACTCTTTGTGCTTTTATTTCAAATTTACATCACTTCCAAGTAAACCATGATGATACTGTGGTGCCTACAAAACAGAATCACCAAAATTATCTTTGTGATATAGTTTGAACATAGCGACATATTCTGAGTACATTGTACATTGTACATTGTACCACGATGCATTCTTCGTACAGGAAGTACCAACATGACAGGCGGCACTCCACGCTGTTGTCTCAAACAAAATTAGAAAACCCGCTTCAGCTTACTGAAGTGGGATGTCTACATGTTATAACGAAACAAAATGTTCAAATGTGTGTGAATTCCTAAGGGAGCAAAGTGCTTAGGTCGGTCCCTAGACTTACACTCTATTAAACTAACTTATGCTAAGAATAACACACACACCCATGCCCGAGGGAGGACTCGAACCTCCGACGGGAGGGTATAACGAATCTCTACACTGTATGACAGAAGTCATGCGACAGCGATACGCACCTTTACAGATGGCGGTAGTGTCGCTTACAAAAGTTATAAAAGAGCAGTGCATTGGCGGAGTTGTCATTTGTACTCAGGTGATTCACGTGAAAAGGTTTCCTCCGTATTATGGTCGCACGACAGGAATTAATAGATTCTGAACGCAGAACGAATGGTGCTAGACGAATGGGACATTCTATTTCGGAAATCATTAGGCAGTTAAATATTCCGAGATCCACAGTGTCAAGAGCGTGCGGAAAATAGCAAGTTACAGGCATTACCTCCCACCAACGACAAGGCAGTGGCCGACGACCTTCACTTAACGACCGAGAGTAGTGGCGTTTGCCAAGAGTTGTCAGTGGTAACAGACAACCAAAACTGCGTGAAGTAACAGCAGAAACAAATGTGGGACGTATTTGTTAGGACAGTGAGGAGAGATCTGGCGTTAATGGGTTATTCCACCCCCCACCCCCGATGAACCATGGACCTTGCCGTTGGTGGGGAGGCTCGCGTGCCTCAACGATACAGATGGCCGTACAGTAGTTGCAACCACAACGGAGGGGTATCTGTTGAGAGGCCAGACAAACGTGTGGTTCCTGAAGAAGGGCAGCAGCCTTTTCAGTAGTTGCAGGGGCAACAGTCTGGCTGATTGACTGATCTGGCCTTGTAACACTAACCAAAACGGCCTTGCTGTGCTGGTACTGCGAACGGCTGAAAGCAAGGGGAAACTAAAGCCGTAATTTTTCCCGAGGGCATGCAGCTTTACTGTATGGTTAAATGATGGCGGCATCTTGGGTAAAATATTCTGGAGGCGAAATAGTCCCCCATTCGGATCTCCGGGCGGGGACTACTCAAGAGGACGTCGTTATCAGGAGAAAGAAAACTGGCGTTCTGCGGATCGGACCGTGGAATGTCAGATTCCTTAAAAGGGCAGGTACGTTAGAAAATTTAAAAAGGGAAATGGACAGGTTAAAGTTAGATATAGTGGTAATTAGTGAAGTTCGGTGGCAGGAGGAACAAGACTTTGGTCAGGCGAATATAGGGTTATAAATACAAAATCAAATAGGGGTAATGCAGGAGTAGGTTTAATAATGAATAAAAAAAATAGGAGTGCGGGTAAGCTACTACAAACAGCATAGTGAACGCATTATTGTGGCCAAGACAGACACGAAGCCCACGCCTACTACAGTAGTACAAGTTTATATGCCAACTAGCTCTGCAGATGATGAAGACATTGATGAAATGTATGATGAGATAAAAGAAATTATTGAGGTAGTGGAGGGAGACGAAAATTTAATAGTCATGTGTGACTGGAATTCGAGAGTAGGAAAAGGAAGAGAAGGAAACGTAGTAGGTGAATATGGATTAGGGCTAATAAATGAAAGAGGAAGCCACCTGGTAACATTTTGCACAGAGCATAACTTAATCATAGCTAACACTTGGTTCACGAATCATGAAAGAAGGTTCTATACATGGAAGAATCCTGGAGATACTAGAAGGTATCAGATAGATTATATAATGGTAAGACAGAGATTTAGGAACCAGGTCTTAAATTGTAAGCCATTTCCAGGGGCAGATGTGGACTCTGACAACGATCTATTGGTTATGAACTGTAGATTAAAACTGAAGAAACTGCAAAAAGGTGGGAATTTAAGGAGATGGGACCTGGATAAACTGACTAAACCAGAGGTTGTACAGAGTTTCAGGGAGAGCATAAGGGAACAATTGACAGGAATGGGGGAAAGAAATATAGTGGAAGAAGAATGGGTAGCTCTGAGGGATGAAGTAGTGAAGGCAGCAGAGGATCAAGTAGGTAAAAAGACGAGGACTGGTAGAAATCCTTGGATAACAGAAGAAATATTGAATTTAATTGATGAAAGGGGAAAATATAAAACTGCAGTAAATGAAGCAGGCAAAAACGAATACAAACCTCTCAAAAATGAGATCGACAGGAAGTGCAAAATGGCTAAGCAGGGATGGCTAGAGGACAAATGTAAGGATGTAGAGGCTTATCTCACTAGGGGTAAGATAGATACTGCCTACAGGAAAATTAAAGATACCTTTGGAGAGAAGAGAACCACTTGTATGAATATCAAGAGCTCAGATGGAAACCCAGTTCTAACCAAAGAAGGGAAAGCAGAAAGGTCGAAGGAGTATAGAGGGTCTATACGGGGGCGATGTTCTTGAGGACAATATTATGGAAACGGAAGAGGATGTGGATGAAGATTAAATGGGAGATACGATACTGCGTGAAGAGTTTGACAGAGCACTGAAAGACTTCAGTCGAAACAAGGCCCCGGGAGTAGACAACATTCCATTAGAACTACTGACAGCCTTGGAAGAGCCAGTCCTGACAAAACTCTACCATCTGGTGAGCAAGATGTACGAGACAGGCGAAATACCCTCAGACTTCCAGAAGAATATAATAATTCCAATCCCATAGAAAGCAGGTGTTGACAGATGTGAAATATACCGAACTATCAGTTTAATAAGTCACAGTTGCAAAATACTAACACGAATTCATTACAGACGAATGGAAAAATTCGTAGAAGCCGACCTCGGGGAAAATCAGCTTGGATTCCGTAGAAATGTTGGAACACGTGAGGCAATACTAACCTTACGACTTACCTTAGACAATAGATTAAGGAAAGCCAAACCTACGTTTCTAGCATTTGTAGTCTTAGAGAAAGCTTTTCACAATGTTGACTGGAATACTCTCTTTCAAATTCTAAAGGTGACAGGGTTAAAATACAGGGAGTGAAAGGCTATTTACAATTTGTACAGTAACCAGATGGCAGTTATAAGAGTCGAGGGGCATGAAAGGGAAGCAGTGGTTGGGAAGGGAGTAAGACAGGGTTGTAGCCTCTCCCCGATGTTATTCAATTTGTATATTGATCAAGCAGTGAAGAAAACAAAAGAAAAATTCGGAGTAAGTATTAAAGTCCATGGAGAAGAAATAAAAACGTTGAGGTTCGCTGATGACATTGTAATTCTGTCGGAGACAGCAAAGGACTTGGAAGAGCAGTTGAACGGAATGGACAGTGTCTTGAAGGGAGGATATAAGATGAACATCAACAAAAGCAAAACGAGGATAATGGAATGTAGTCAAATTAAGTCTGGTGATGCTGAGGGAATTAGATTAGGAAATGAGACACTTAAAGCAGTAAAGTAGTTTTGCTATCTGGGGAGCAAAATAACTGATGATGGTCGAAGTAGAGAGGATATAAAATGTAGACTGGCAATGGCAAGGAAAGCGTTTCTGAAGAAGAGAAATTTGCTAACATCGAGTATAGATTTAAGTGTCAGGAAGTCGTTTCTGAAAGTATTTGTATGGAGTGTAGCCATGTATGGAAGTGAAACATGGACGATAAATACTATGGACAAGAAGAGAATAGAAGCTTTCGAAATGTGGTGCTACAGAAGAATGCTGAAGATTAGATGGGTAGATCACAAAACTAATGAGGAGGTATTGAATAGAATTGGGGAGAAGAGGAGTTCGTCGCACAACGTGACAAGAAGAAGGGACCGGTTGGTAGGACATGTTCTGAGGCATTAGGGGATCACAGATTTAGCATTGGAGGGCAGTGTGGAGGGTAAAAATCGTAGAGGGAGACCAAGAGATGAATACATTAAGCAGATTCAGAAGATTATAGGTTGCAGTAAGTACTGGGAGATGAAGAAGCTTGCACAGGATAGGGTAGCATGGAGAGCTGCATCAAACCAGTCTCAGGACTGAAGACCACAACAACAACAACGGGCTATTCCAGCAGACCTGCGGCGCCTTTCGTGGGCTCGTGACCATATCGACTGGATCCTAGGCGACTGGGAAAACGTGGCCTTGTCAGGTGAGTCTCGATTTCAACTGGTAGGGTTCGAGTGTGGCGCAGATCCCAAGATGCCATGCACTTAGGTCGTCAACAAGGCACTGTGCTGGCTCCATAATGGTGCGGGCTGTGTTTACATGGAATGGATTGGGTCCTCTGTTCCAATTGAACCAATCATTGCCTGGAAATGGTTGTTTTCGGCTACTTGCAGACCAATTGCAGCCATTCGTGGACTTCATATTCCCAGACAACGATGGGATTTTTATTGATGACAATGCGCCATGTCACTGGGCCACAACTGTTTGCGAATGGCTTGAAAAACATTCTGGACAATTCGAGCGAATGATTTGCTCTCCCAGTTCGCCCGACATGAAGCCCATTACCCATTTATGGGATATAGTCGAGGGGTCAGTTCGTGTACAAAATCCTGCACCGACGACACTGTCGCAATTACGGACGGCTATAGAGACTGCCACAGCTCAATAATTCTGCAGGGGACTTCCAACGACTTCATGAGTCGATGCCACGCCGCGCTGCTGCACCACATCGGGTAAAAAGAGGTGCAACACGATATTAGGAGGTACCCCATGGCCATTGTCAAGTCAGTGTATGTTACTAGGATCATTAGTTTAGATTGAACGTTGCTATGCTCGGTCAGATTGATCTTTTATGTGGACTGGAGGAGAAGATTAGTGTTTAACGTCCCGTCGACAACGAGGTCATTAGAGACGGAGTGCAAGCTCGGGTGAGGGAAGGATGGGGAAGGAAATCGGCCGTGCCCTTTCAAAGGAACCATCCCGTCATTTGCCTGAAGCGATTTAGGGAAATCACGGGAAACCTAAATCAGGATGGCCGGAGACGGGATTGAACCGTCGTCCTCCCGAATGCGAGTCCAGTGTGCTAACCACTGCGCCATCTCGCTCGGTTTATGTGGCCAGGGTGGATAAAATTATAGATGAGGCAGAGTAACCTAAACTGAACATTTTGAGACGGGTGGAGATGAACATCTTCGGCAGTACAAGGTTTAAATGACCCCTCACGGGGAGAAGACCGGACAATATTGCTTCGTTTCTATCGATCTTTACTCCGATCTGATCCTGACTATCGATGCGTCGTATATTTTACCATGAATCTTACGCCGCCTTAACACGATCGACAACTGTGGTATTCGTTTGGCTGTTGGTGCGTTCCCCATCAGTCCAGTTGTTAGTATCTATACTGAAGCTGCAGAAATACCGTTATCTTTCCGGCGCGAAGTCCTCTGGAACACCCTTGCCGACTGCGCTCTATGGCCAGCTACCCATCTCGTGCTTCCTTGTTTGATCTTTCCCTTGACCACCAATATGAAGGAAGCTCTGCCTCTTTGTTTGTGTTAATGTGAACTCCCTTGTAGCCTCCTAAAGTTCGCTTTCGTATCCCACTTCTAAAGCTACATCTCGCGTTACCTGCTACGTTCCCGATGGACGAGGGTCTTCCCCCCCCCCTCCCCCCCCCTCCCCCCCCCCCCTTCACACATGGCTCGGTGCTGAGGTCTTGGACTTATTTCACTTCCAAAGAACATTTCACCGTCCTCGATCGTTTGCTCGACGTTTCTGAAGCTTCGTATACAAGTTGAGAAGGGCACCTTCATTTACACCGGTTGCTCTATAGGTGACCTTCATACAGGGAGCGCCTCAGTTTTTGGCGAAGAGGTCTTTAGATATCGCCTTTTAGACCGGATCTCCATTTTTACTGCACAGCTGCTAGGCATTTATCACGCCACGTTTGTACATGCGGCAACACACAATCGCTAAATCTGTCATATCCTTCGATTCCCACCGTGAGATTCAGGGGCTCTGTTCGATGTTCACGTTCTACCGTTTATTACAACGGATCCAGGAATGCCTTCACTAACTCGCTTATGCTGGCCCTAATTTGTCATTTCTAGTGGGTTCCTGGACATGTCGGGGTATCGGGGAATGAGTCTGCTGATGCTGCTGCCAAGGCTGCGACTCTGTTACCCAGGCTGTTTAACGGTTCTGGCCCCTCAGGCGATCTCAGGAACGGTACACGCAGGAACAGTCCATCGCTCTGGCAAGGATATTGGTCGTCTCTCCGTTGCAACAAGCTCGAGGCGATTACATTGTTCCCTATGGCATTGGGGGCTTCCTCCAATCCGTACCGTCACGAGGAGATGATTTTAACCATACTGCGAGGATGATTTGGTAAGTTTGGCAAAAAAGGAAGAAAAAGTTTGATCCGTAAACAACTCACCTTACTTCTCGACATAGCCTCCTTTGAGAGATAGCGATTCTCCAGCTTTTTCATCCCATCGGAAAACTAGGCTCTACGCAAAGTACTCGTTGACTGCAACTATCACTTCCTCATTTGATTTTCAAGTTAGGGAACTGAAAGAAGTCTGGTGAATAGTGTGGATGAGGAAGCATTCAAATCCTAGTTCATACACGTTCGCCATTGTTATCGCTCATGTGTCGGATGGTGAATTATCCTGGTGAAAGAGCGCGTTTTTGCGTGCCAACATTTGTTTATTTTCAACCAACGCAAGTGCCGTGCGATATAGTAGTGAAGCATAATAGAATCCAGTTATGGTTCTGTTATTTCCCAAGTAACCTATGACGATTATTCCTTGGGAATCTCAAAACCTAGTGGCCATCACCTTACCCACTGGCAAAATTGTCTCTGCCTTCCACCAGCGTTTGTCCATTGTTTTGAGTGCCGTTTTGGCTCCAGGTTTCATCAAAAATCACAAATCGATGCAAAAAGTCTTGCGGATTGCGACTAAACATCGCCAGTCGTTGTGTTCAAATGTCGTGCCAGACGTGCCTTTGGTCGACTGTGAGCAACTGCGCCACGCACCTCGCACACGGCTTCTTCGTAGCCAGTTCTCCGTCCAGGATATTATGCACTTGCTCACCTGAGATTCCTACAGTCTCAGAAATCTCATGAAGTTTTATTTGGCGGTCTTGCATTACCATATCATGGATTTTGTCACTGGTTTCCTTTATGGTGACTTCAATAGGACGGCCGGAGCGCGCTTCCCTTCAGTGATCGTCTGACCACTTTTAAATTCATCAAGCCAAAAATAAATGGCATTCGGTGACAGCACAGAGTCCGCATGAACTTCATATAGTTCTGTTTTGATCTGCGCGACAGGCCAGCCGTTGAAACGGAAATATTTAATGATAGCAGGAAAATCGGTTTTCTCCATTTTCAGTCGCAGTCGACACACTAGCAAATGCCGATGGCTGTCGACAATTAACAGTACGCTGTACATTATTGAAATTCTTTGTATGATTCTTGGAATAATCAAGGTTACCGACTATAAAGGCACAATAAAATTGTTCCATTCATTGATGGAAATTGACCAGGCTTTTTAAAACACCATAGTACGTACTGTGTACCGGTAGGTTTTTTCTACCATTGCCATTTGTTAAGCGGCGAACTCGCAGCACTATGATCTCGTTGTAACAAACCGCTGACGGTGCGTCGTTTTCCAACCCAGTGCAAGTTTCTTAATTCTTTACGCTTTAATGTGCGCATCTTCCCTGAGCTATCTGAGGTCTTAGCAGATAGAGCACTGGCTGTAGAGCGTGTCCTGTTCTTTAGTCGATTTAGCAACGTGGCGACGTAGACTTAACTTTCAACCTTGAACACCGGCTATCCGAGTTACTCTTACCAAATAGTCGCATAAAAAAGGAAGGGCCTTATAATTGTTTATTTTACCTTTCTACTTTGTTTCTTGCCTTTTAATGAACATTCCAAATTTAGTGTCGTTATTTATTACAGTTTTAGCCATCTACTAATGCCGTTTAGACTCCTGAGTGTCGACTAACTTCAAGAACTAAGGAGTGCTGTCCCTGGAAAACAGCCCATTTGATGGCACGATCTGGGCACTTTTGACCTACATGCTCGTTTTCCTGTCCATCCAGTCGTTGTCTTAATCTTCCTTAAATACTCGTTAAAAGCTCTTCAACTATTTCTTTGACTTCAGTGTTCATTAATTGTGTTGATCATGCGGCATTGTAGCCTTATTATGTTTGATTTTCAGACCTACAGTTGTTGATCTGCAATGGAGATGAACAGTAAAATGTTACAAGCAACATCGAAAACTGTTCAGGAATGTACCATTTAGATGTGAATCCCACTGTAGTGGAACATACACCTATAAACAAAGGAATCAGTAGAATATGTAGAAGTTTTGAGACCCTCAAACAGGTAACATATAATTGGCGATCAAATTGTTTCTGTTCGAAGGCCGTACAGTCCAGAATCGGTATACCAATGGGGAAAAATTGCCGTGAGCACTGAGGACCATCCCGCTGCCGCACAAGGTTCAAGATACCCGTTTGGTAAAACATTGTGTCCTGCTGCGTGAAGAAGTCCTTAAATCTCTGCAGAACATCCTTGTCCGACAGGAGTCGTCGACCCTTCCAGGCCTTTTTTAAGGAACTGAAGGCGTGACAGTCGCATGGGGAAGATCAGGACTATAGGGCGGCTGCTCGAGTGTCTCCCAGTTGAGTTGTGATACATTTGTAGTATGGGGACGTACGTTATCGTGACGCAGCAGCACCCTTTTTCCCAGTTTTCCCGAAAATTTCGCCTTAATTACACGACGTAATTTCCCCAGCGTTGTGCAGTACCGCACCCAAGTGTCGGACCCATCAGATTTCCAGATTGAAGGCGTCTTGTGTCGAATAACACCCAGCACAGAACGTCAGGCACTTTTTCACAACGGTGAGTTGGCGACAGATATGCTGCCGCACACACACTCTTCAGTCTCCGGTGGGTTGTTGCCGGTGTTTGTCCTTCGGCAGCTAAGAAAAGAATAGCAGCACGTTGGCCCTGTTTGGAAGCATTTGGTAATAACGTCGCCATAGTTCACGTGTCCTCATTTACTGCACGCTAGTCAAAAGATACGAATGCCTCACTAATCGCTTGTCTTTCATGTCGGTGCGCATATACCCGCAACTGCGTCGTGCTATGTTGCATAAACGCTGCAACAACGTCCTCAAAGAGAAACTTTTTGATGGCCCCTTATAGTTAGTTAGGTATTTGTTTATTCATCATTTACAAAATTATACCAAATATGTTAATTGAAAAACGAAACAACTTTAATTAACTAATGCAAGCATGCAGTTGTATTATCTTTGACCCTATTCATTTGTAACGCACCACCTGTCACTGCCACGTCACACGCATACACCCAAACACACGCTGCACTACGTTACATTGCTTGCGCGCGCCCACACGCAAGAGCACGCGCACACATACACAGACACACACATACACACACACACACACACACGTACACATCAGGACCTTGAAGATACTTCCGCAATTCTATTGAATTCTTCATTTGTTCCCATGGCCTAACGGAAAAAGGTGAGTTAGATACACACCATAAAGAATGAGACATTGAGCTCAAGAAAATGGAAACCAGTTAGAACTGTCCATCCCAGATCCTGGGCACAGGATTTTACTATGACACTTTAATGTAGGATGACAGTTGTTCATTATCAAATAATGTTTATTTCTTACCATTCTCTGCTCTGTGCTATTTAATTAATCCTTCACGTTGTAGTACTAATTACTTAAAGTATGTGCTATAACTGACTTTTTAAATATTTTGTCTGTAGTTGTGTCCATGGACGTCGGGCGTCCGCAAATATTTGTCCAAGAGGGGAAAAAAAGAGTCTAAAATTGTCAGTTTTGATATAAATCGTTCGTGTCCTAAGAACTCGACAGGAGAACTCAAAGGGTATTGAATTTCAAATGTTTCTTTGTTATGCATTTAATACTTTTTGCTTCGCCATTTTTACTCTCTTTTACAGCGCAGACAACGGCATTTCGATTTATGTATGGATGCGTTCTTCAGAGTCTACCACACTCAGGCGCGTAAAACTGAATACATTCTCTGTAAGCCTTGACAGATCTTTTTTGGCTTCAAACGAATGGTAAATTGCTTTTGTTATCAAGTTGTACAGCAGGGAAAGTGGGTTTCTATTTGAGAATTGGGGCAGATGTTCAGCATATATTCTGAAACCATGTTTATTTACTTAATGGCCGCCGTTGGAATTGCCCTTTTCTGGAGCTCGACAGAGACTGTACAAAAAAGCGGCAGAGGAAAGATTGGGAACTATTTCTGCAGTCTAAGGGTTCACACCTACCATAACCGCAAAACAGTGTGCCATAATTAACGCCACAGAGAAGTACCGGTACAAATTACCATGTTAGACTGTCTGTCTATATATAAATATAGCAGCATGTACGTATGTCTATATTTATGAATGTGCAGGATCTCCTCCGGATGAATTTCACCTAAATTGGCTGATAAACAGCAAACTTCACGTGTATGAAGGTAGTATCTATTCCCAAAAGAACAGATACCATTGATGACCGTGGAGCTTTTCTAGGATAGTGCGCCTGCAGGGTGCACGCTCCCCGTGAGACCCACACAACTACATTCGTAGAGCATGTAATGTGCAGGATCTCCTAAGCCTCTGGATGAATTTCACCTATATTGGCTGATAAACAGCAAACTTTTCGTGTATGAAGGTAGTATCTATTCCCGAAACTACGAACGTAGTGGTGTGGACATATTGAGACTGTGCGTCTCACGGGGAGCGTGCAAGGTGTTAGTCCCTTCAGGCGCACAATCCTCTGTGCCCGCACGGGCTCAGATGGATAGAGCGTCTGCCAAGTAAGCAGGAGATCCCGGGTTCGAGTCCCAGTCGGGGCACACATTTTCAACATGTCCCCAATGATGTATATCAACGCCTGTTTGCAGATAGGGTGTCGATTTAATTATCATTTCAACTTAACGTGTATCAGCAAGATGGAGTTTGTAAACTCCTAATTTCAACAGAAGGGGAGATAGGACAAAAACGTGTTTCTTTCAATCCCTGCCATGCAGGCTGCTGTACGCAACAAATGTCTTGTGTGGGAATGGTATTAGCCTGCCTTTTCGATCTGCGTTACATGCCATTCTACATGTCAGAGACAAGAAATGGTTTTCCAGTCCCTGTGAAGGATGCCCCTCTCTCTGCTCATCTGTTCTACCCACCTCTCTCTGTCCATCCCATCTTATCCTCATCCCCTCTTTTTCTGTCCATCCCTCTGCCCCACTCTCTCACTGTTCATCGCCTCTTCTCCCCCCCCCCCCCTTCTTTGTTCACCTCATCTCCCTCTCTCTCGCTATCCTTCTCCACGCCCACACTCTCAACTGTGCCAATCTGCACTGTGCAATAAGATGCGGCAAGGTGTGGTGTATCCAGGCCCTGCTGTGAATGCTACCTTTTCGTTAAGTAGGTTGTGTGGGAATAGTAGTGGCCTCATTTATTGCCCATTAACAGTAAGACGTTTCCAAGGATACATTCACAACATCTCCAAGCTGGCATAGGAACAGAGATAGGGAAAAAAGGCTTTTTTACCTCGACGTCTAGGCTGCACTATAGGCGTGTTGTGGGGGTGGTACAGATGTGCATTGCCCAGGCTGCATGTGCAAATGGGCACGGCTGAGCAGAGAGAGGGGGAGGGGAATTTGGGCTGAGTCGTTGGGCAGGAAAAAATAGATAGAGTCGGAGAAGGATATGGATAGTGGTAGGAGGAAGGAGGAGATGGATAGAGAGAGGGGAGAAGGAACTGGACAGAGAGAGGAGGGGGAGGATATGGACAGAGAGTGGGGGCACAGGGGATATGCAGGAAGCAGGTGGATGATGGAGAGGGGTAGAGGGCAAGTGGAAATGGAAGAAGGGGAGGAGGAGGTGGACAGAGAGATAGGGAGTAGAAGATGAGCAGAGGGAGGAGGAGGAGGGGTGGAAGTAGGTAGGGGAGGGGCAAATGTATAATGAGAGGGAGGAGGAGAAGATTGTCAGGGAGAGTGGGCAAGGACATGGACAGTTGGAGCTGGGAGGAAATATGGTGAGAGAGAGGGGGCAAAGGAGATGACACAGGGAGCAGGTAGACAGGAGAGTGGGGAGGAAGAGCTGGATTGACATAGGTGGCAGAATGAGGTGGTCAGAGAGATGGACAGAGGAACAAGTGGATACAGAGAAGGGGGAGGACAGGATGTGTTCAATATACGTAAAATTTTTTGAATTGTTTTACCTTTTTTGTATAGAAAAGTCAGCACTTATAACAAACGTTAAATTTTTCATATAATAAAACAGTCCTAACCACACAAAGATGTTTATTTATTTACTGGTGGGCAGTTTAGACCACTGTTCTGGTCATCGCCAGACCGCTTACTCTGTGAAGACAGTAATATGAATGTACTTAGAGGATTGTAAACTAAGGCTCAAACAGAAACATAGTACAGCAACAAATATGTAAAAGAAAGAAAGCTATAACTATGGGAGTCTGCGACGGTGGCGAGGAGCATGTGCCACTGTAGGAGGCATGTAACCACTGTTATATAAGTGATGAAAATTGGATGTAAAAAAAGCCATGTAAATCGTACGTTATGCCTCCTAGAGAGGTGCCTGTTCCTTGCCAGCTTCAGAATACTGCCATGGGTATAGCTTTCTTTCTTTTATGTGTCTTTAGTTACTATGTTTCTTTTTGTACTTATAGTTTACGTTTCTTTAAGTACATTCAAGTTACTCTCTTCACAGACTAAGCCATCTGATGATGACCAGAACAGTGGTCCAAACCGGTCACCAGTAAATAAATAAACATTTTTATGCAGTTGGGACTGTTTTATTATTTAAAAAATCAATATATGTGTTGAATGCGTATGTGAGCGAAGCCATGGGGCAAAAGCTAGTCTACCTACCTACATATAGAGCAGACTGTATATGTATGTGTGTATCTGGGATCTCCTTCTAAGCCCCTGGTTTGATTTCAACAAAATTTGGCACACTATCAACACATTTCACAAGTATAAGCACTGAGGGGCACATAACCTGCTAGCTGCAATTGGAGCAGAGATATAGAGAAACACATGCCTTTCTTAGACCCTCAACCATAGGCTGACATCTGCGACTTGCATATTGTGTGTGGGAAAACTATCAGTCTGCCTCATCAACCAGCTTTGCAGGGCAATCTAAACAGCAGAGGAATAAACCGTTTTCCAGCTCCAGGTGTGTATGTGGCTCTGCACTGTGGCGTCTTGTGAGCGTATGGCTGACCTGCTACATTGATCTGTTGTGTGGGGGCTACACTTGTAGATGGCCATGGCTGGGAGAAGATTTAGATCAATAAAGGTGGGGATGGACAGACACAGCAGGCAGGTGTGGGTGGATATGGAGAAGGATGAGCAGGAGGGATTGACAGAAAGAGGGATGCAGGAGAGGATGGACAGAGAGAGGGGGCAAGAGGGGTACACATGCTGTGGGGGAGAAGATTTGTAGAGAGAGGAGAAGAAGGAGGTCAGTAGGAGGAATGGGAAGGAGAGAGAGACAGGGAGATGAGGAATAGTATGTGGATAGGGAGAAGGGGGAAGAATGGTGGATAGATGGAGGGGGCAGGAGGAGGGTGGTGAGAAAAGGTGATTTGGGAAGGCAAGGGTGTAGGGAGAGGGAGCAGGAGGGGATGTATAGGGTGAGGTGGACAGGAGAGGATGGACCGAGCGAGAGGGCAAGAGGAGTTGGACAGAGAGGTGGGAAGAAGGAGTTCTGCAGAAAGAGATGAAGGAAGAGATGGACAGAGAGGGAGTGATCAGGCAATAGACAGAGAGGAAGGTGAGGAAGAGATGCATGCAGGTGAGGTTGAGAAGGGGATGGATAGAGTGGAGAGAAGGGTATGGACAGAGAGATACAGGAAGAAGGATATAGAACAAGAGAGGGGGGAGAGAAATGTGTGCACTGAATGCATTAAGCACTTACACAGGTGAAGCTAGGGTGAAAAGGCTACTCTATAATTGAAGCAGATTGAATGTATTCATATCTGAAATCTTCCCCCAAAACCCTGGATTTGTTTCAATCTAATTTGGCAATCAACACAAAACTTCACAACTATCAGAACGGAGGAGTTTATAACCTCCACTTTCCAATACGAGTAGAGATATTAGCACAGGAGTTTTTTTCAGACCCTGTCATGTAGGGTGCCCTGCATTATAGGGATGTTGTGTGTATGGAAAGAGTAATGGCCTGTCCTATTGACCTGCTGTGCAGGGCATCCTACAGACAAGGGGAAGAAACTTTTTCCAGCCTCCAACGCGAAGGCGGCCCTGTGCAGCAAGTGTGATATGTTCAGACTGGGATCAGCCTGCGTTATCGACCTGCTTTCCATATCAGCCTATACATCAGGGACAAAAAACGTTTTCAAGACTCTGATGATTGGGTTGCCTAGTATGATAGGTGTGTTGAAGGAGTAGTATCAGCCTTCCTTATCGACCTGTTTCTCTGTGGCAGCGTGTGCATGTGGGACAGTTTGGGGAAGATTGAGATAGCTAGAGGAGGTGATGGACAGGGAGAGGTCCAGGAGGAAATGGATAGGGAGAGAGGTTGCAGGAGGGGATGGACAGGAGGCAGGAGGGTATGGTTAGAGAGACTGGGAATGGAGGGTAGGGACACAGAGGGGGATAGGAGAAGAGGGATGGGATAAGAGAAAATAGGCAGTGGGAGGGTACTGGAAGATACGCTTAGAGAGAGGGGTGAATGAGATGATCAAGGAGAGGGTGGAGAAGCTGATGAAGAGGCTGAAGTGCAGGGAGGAGGAGATAGACAGACTGTGGTTGGAAGCTGAGGTGGACAAAGAAAAGAAGGAATGGAGAGGGTCGGGAGGAGTGTTAAAAAGTACATGTCAAATGTATATGTGAGAAAAGCTATGTGAAATGATATATATATATATATATATATATATATATATATATATATATAATGTGTGTGTGTGTGTGTGTGTGTGTGTGTGTGTGTGTGTGTGTGTGTGTGTGTGAAGTAGAATGTATGTATTTATGCATAAGAACTCCTCCCAGGTCATTAGACCAAAGTGATCAAATTTGACATACAAACTCCTTGCCCAACATGGGCAGAGGGGGGGGGGCGGGTTATAAGGCTCTAGTCTAATATTTATACAGAGATACAGCCGTGTGTATTTTTCAAGCCTTTGCCATATAGGCTGCCCTGCATGACAGGTGTGTTGTTTGGAAATAGTATTGATCTTCCTCATCGACCTCTTTGCAGGATAGCCTCAAATCAGGTGCAAGAAACGAGTTTCTAGTCTTCAACATGTAGGCCTGCTTTGCATGGCAGCCTGCACACCATGGGACAAAAACGGATTCAAAGAGGTGTACTGTGGGAGTAGCACCATCTTACTTTATTGATTTGTTTTGTGGGGGCTACATATGCACACGAGCAAGCCTAGGGAAAATTTGAGATGAACAGAGGAGGAGATAAAGACAGTGAGGGGACAGTGGGAAATGAGTAGGGAGAGAGGTGGCAGGAAAGGATGTACAGAGAGAGAGAGAGAGAGAGAGAGAGAGAGTGAGAAGAGGATATGGATAAAGAGGGGGGTTGGAGGAAATGGACAGAGAGAGGGCACGGTGAGATGGAAAGAGGGAGGCAGAGGATGAGATGGACAAAAGGACAGGAAGGAAGAGGACATGGGCTGAGTGGAGGAAGGACCAGATGGGGAGTTGAGGACCTAATGGGCTAAGAGGGGGAAGGAGGGAAGATGCATGAGGCAGGTGGAAGGCATAGAGGGGTAGTGTGTAGGCGAAAAAGGAAGAGGCAGAAGGAGGAGATGAACAGAGAGAGCGGGGGAGGAGGATATGGACAGAGTAAGGGGAAGGAAGGTATGGTCAGAGAGAGCAGGAGGAGGAGATGGACAAAGAGAGAGGAGGAGGAGATAGGAAGGTGGAGAGTGTGGTAGGAAGAGATGGATAGATGGAGGTAGGAGGGTGGAGTTGACAGAGATTTGAGGGATGGTAGACATGGATACAGAGAGGAGAAAGGTACGAGGGGATGTGTGCAATACATGTCGAATGTGTACCCAAGTGAAACTGCATGTAAAATAGGATTTATAACCTCCTAGCATAAATAGGAGCCCCGATGTGAGCAGGAACATGTTCAGCCCTGCTGTATAGGCTGCACTGTATGACAGGCATGTTGTGAGGATAATATCAGCCTGCCTCATCGACTTGCTATGTGGGCAGCCTATTAACACAGTTTTCCAGTGTCTGATTTGTAGGCAGTCCTGAACAAGTATACTGTGTTGGAGTACTATCAGCCTACTTTATCGACCTGCTTGACAAGGCACCTATAAATCAGCAGCAAAAAACCCTTTTTAAGCCCCTGACATACCTTGCTGCCCTGCACAATGGGCATGATCTGAGGAGTATCAGCCCCTGTGATTGACCTGTTTTGCAGGGACTACATGTGCGAATGGGTAGGGCTGAGGGAAAATGGAGGTGGATAAAGGAGGAAATGGACTGAGGAGGGCCATGGGAGAGTTTGGAAAGAGCGCTGGGAGCAATATGAGATGGGCAGAGAGGGAGAAGGAGGGGGAGGTGGACAGAGAGAGGGAAGGGGAAAATGGACAGGGAGAAGTCTGTATTTAGAAAAAAGTTGTTCCCCAGATTCCAGGCGGGGAAAGCGCCTCCTACTGCCCCCATTTATGGTCGTCTATGGTTCTCTTTAACCTGCTTGGGCAATTTATTGGGCAATTTTATTCTCTTGTGTTTAATGTTGTTTTGCGTTATTTGTTTCTTTATTCTCGGTAAATGTTAGTTTAGTTTACTCTTGTTCCATGATCATAAGTGCTTGTGTTTATGAGACAATTGCGGATGTTCTTGACATACATAACAGATTGATAGACGTACTGACATGATACAGTATAGTTAGTTTCAACAGTCGTTCAAACAAATTCTTACAGATAGATCAGATATAATTTTTCGTTATCGTGTATTTGTTATATTGTGTAGTTTGAAGATTGTGTCCATGTTTAAAACGTCGAATCAAAACACCTTCAGCCGTCTAAATTTCTAGTTGTTATTTTATTTGAGCAACAAGTTTCAGCGTTACATTACTCCGTGGTCGGCAAGTGATGGTCGAAGGGATCTATGTCTCAGAAGTATACGGAGCCGGTAACTGAATGCTGGCCTCTCTTTTGACTGGACCAGAGGTGTTTTTATTCCTACAAGGCAGTCAGGCGGCCTGAAGATGGAATAATTAAGCGCTGTAACTGGTTGCTCAAATAAAATAACAACAGGAAATTTAGACGGAGATCCCGCAACCATATGTATAAAAATTGAGTTACAGAGACTTGGTGTCCGTGTTTTGCGTATGGGACCGCAAAAAAAAAAAAAAAAAAAATAAAATAAAATAAATAAAATTATTCCATATCTGAAGATGGAACGCCTACAGAGATAACATGCAAGAATAAGGCATTGTTTGTTACACGTTGACGGCACTGCTCTAAGAGGGAGCATGCTGATGACATTTTCTTTGATAATGTATTTTTGTGCTCATTCCACGTCAAGTGACAGTCAGTATTAATACTTGAAACTTTTTTTGTTTGCTATACGATCTATAAGTATTCATTCACATTTATGACCAAGTAATATATGTTAAAGGAACATTTCTCACCACATTTTTCCTTTCTTTTTCTTCTTCTTCGTCTTCTCCTTCTATAACAGTTTAGGGATCTGAAGATTTCTTCCAGCGCTGCTCAGCACAGTTTTGGTGATAGTGAACCTTGTTAGCTGACTCCCCTTGCAATGCTGAATTTCTTGCATTCTTGATGAAGTCTAGTGGGAGCTGTAGCATTGATGTACATATTCTTCAGTATAGTGGCGTAGATACACTCCTGGAAATGGAAAAAAGAACACATTGACACCGGTGTGTCAGACCCACCATACTTGCTCCGGACACTGCGAGAGGGCTGTACAAGCAATGATCACACGCACGGCACAGCGGACACACCAGGAACCGCGGTGTTGGCCGTCGAATGGCGCTAGCTGCGCAGCATTTGTGCACCGCCGCCGTCAGTGTCAGCCAGTTTGCCGTGGCATACGGAGCTCCATCGCAGTCTTTAACACTGGTAGCATGCCGCGACAGCGTGGACGTGAACCGTATGTGCAGTTGACGGACTTTGAGCGAGGGCGTATAGTGGGCATGCGGGAGGCCGGGTGGACGTACCGCCGAATTGCTCAACACGTGGGCCGTGAGGTCTCCACAGTACATCGATGTTGTCGCCAGTGGTCGGCGGAAGGTGCACGTGCCCGTCGACCTGGGACCGGACCGCAGCGACGCACGGATGCACGCCAAGACCGTAGGATCCTCCGCAGTGCCGTAGGGGACCGCACCGCCACTTCCCAGCAAATGAGGGACACTGTTGCTCCTGGGGTATCGGCGAGGACCATTCGCAACCGTCTCCATGAAGCTGGACTACGGTCCCGCACACCGTTAGGCCGTCTTCCGCTCACGCCCCAACATCGTGCAGCCCGCCTCCAGTGGTGTCGCGACAGGCGTGAATGGAGGGACGAATGGAGACGTGTCGTCTTCAGCGATGAGAGTCGCTTCTGCCTTAGTGCCAATGATGGTCGTATGCGTGTTTGGCGCCGTGCAGGTGAGCGCCACAATCAGGACTGCATACGACCGAGGCACACAGGGCCAACACCCGGCATCATGGTGTGGGGAGCGATCTCCTACACTGGCCGTACACACTGGTGATCGTCGAGGGGACACTGAATAGTGCACGGTACATCCAAACCGTCATCGAACCCATCGTTCTACCATTCCTAGACCGGAAAGGGAACTTGCTGTTCCAACAGGACAATGCACGTCCGCATCTATCCCGTGCCACCCAACGTGCTCTAGAAGGTGTAAGTCAACTACCCTGGCCAGCAAGATCTCCGGATCTGTCCCCCATTGAGCATGTTTGGGACTGGATGAAGCGTCGTCTCACGCGGTCTGCACGTCCAGCACGAACGCTGGTCCAACTGAGGCGCCAGGTGGAAATGGCATGGCAAGCCGTTCCACAGGACTACATCCAGCATCTCTACGATCGTCTCCATGGGAGAATAGCAGCCTGCATTGCTGCGAAAGGTGGATATACACTGTACTAGTGCCGACATTGTGCATGCTCTGTTGCCTGTGGCTATGTGCCTGTGGTTCTGTCAGTGTGATCATGTGATGTATCTGACCCCAGGAATGTGTCAATAAAGTTTCCCCTTCCTGGGACAATGAATTCACGGTGTTCTTATTTCAATTTCCAGGAGTGTAGAATCAAATCTTGTTTCTGTTGGGCTCTCAGATTTTGACTTGATTGCAACACAGTCTTTAGTGTCAATCACAGGTATAGGAGTAATTCAAACCCATTGCTCCACTTGATAATTTTGTTCATCGCAAATTTTTGCATTGTGCTACATCCATTTATAACGTCAGTTTTCTCCGCAGCCTGAATGATTTTTTTTCAATGACACTGGTGATAGTGGATGTTTTGCACAATACGGCAAGAAGCCTGAGTCTACATAGCTTTTTTGTCTTTAGTGTCTTCTTTCGTATGTAACAACAGCATTACTTTTTTGCTCCAGTTTTGGGCAACTGTTTTATTCTACGAGCCTTATGTAAATACGTCTGCTATTTCTTTTCGAATTACGCTGTTCTCCAAGTTTAATTATTTCAACTAAAACAGTGTTATCTTCCGGAACCTTCCCTTACATCACATACGGGATCGCTTTATACACTCCATCAGCTGTTACTTCCGGAAGCCATTTTTTTCGTTATTAACCATCTAGATATCTGATTTATTACTTGAAATACATCATGATTTAAATACTTATTTTGGGATGTTACTACGCAGATGATAAAAATTTTGTAAAAGGAAAAGCGGTCGTTCTAAAAATTTATAAGAAGAAATACGCACCGGCCGCGGTGGCCAAGCGGTTAAAGGCGCTACAGTCTGGAACCGCGCGGCCGCTACGGTCGCAGGTTCGAATCCTGCCTCGGGCATGGATGTGTGTGATGTCCTTAGGTTAGTTAGGTTTAAGTAGTTCTAAGTTCAAGGGGACTGATGACCTCAGATGTTAAGTCCCATAGTGCTCAGAGCCACTTGAACCATTTGAAATACGTATTTATTAAAGAAGCATAACTGAGATTCTATATAACAAACACAATATTACCATCGAAATTGTTAGAGAATCATGACTGATAAAGAAAAAGTGGAGTATTACGACCTTTTCGTCTTGTTCTAACGTAAAGGACGTGACTGGTTCAGGCCTATTGATTTGTATGAGAAGATGAAGCCGTATTTTGCGTCATCTACATATAAAATATACTGTGTTAAATATATGCGTGTTTATGAGCTAGTTCAGTGTAATTACTGTAATGGCTGTGAGTTCTGAACCAAGAAGACATAGCAACAGAAGTGTCCGATTCGCCTCCATTACGACTAACACGGGAATGGCGTCACGGGAGCAGCGTCGTAATAGGCCTTAGAAGGAATCACCAGAAGAATGAAAGCTAAGAAGTCGGATTTTACAATATTTACCGACATTGGACTGCGTGAGCGAGTCAACGAACTGATATAAAAAGCATCTCAAGGTAGCCGACTCAACATAGCCTCATGCCATTACGTAAAAAATAATGCATGATTACCTTCGTGTAACTTTTTTCCTAGCAAGGTCCTTCGCAACAAGAACAGTCTATACATTATTTCATCAATTTATTTTAATCAGAGTGCTTGCGCAAAGTCTCCTCTGTCAGTTACTGCTCTACCTACTATTTCAACTGCTGGAGTGTGATACCTACCAAGTTTAAGTTTCTATTTTGTCTTCAATGTTGGCATTGTCCTAAAAATAATACTAAGATGTAAGAGTGAATTAAACTTGTTCCAGATAGCGAGACGGGGATGATTTGGAATGATCTGGAAGAGCTGCAATATCGTAGTCGGGAGAGAAGAACTGAACGCTAAGACTGCAGTTGACAACAGCCGAAGTTATAAGGTAATTTGATAAGGATCGTACGTTGTAGGTAATTTGCAATCCAATTGACGTCCACCCGACCAAAAATATATGTTTGTCTCTCGTTAATTTCTAACTGCAGTGTTGTTAAAAAAAAGTTGTATGTCGTGATTTGCAACAATGTAGAGTAGCAGGTAAATGTCTAAAAGACAATTGGTTTGGTGTCTAGTATTGATAGCCTGCAAATTACAGTTCAGCTGAAACATCAATCCATAAAGAAAAATCTGGTTATATACTGAACATTACAGTCTTACTGTTCGCTTCTTCCGAATAAATACTTCTTTTAGGTGCACCGCCCCGAGGACAATTCTGTATGAAATTAGAATGAGAAAATATGTAAACCTAAAGCAAAATACCTGATAATCCCTACCATTTTAAAAATAAGTCAAAAGCATATCTCATTAGCCACGCAGTTACAAAATGTCTGATTATCTATGTTCAGGGACTGAAAATTCTTGCTAGCCTCATAGCAGTGCTCATTGTAATAAGCAATGCTGTAAACTGGCCTCTATTGTTACAGATGTTGGTAATTAATTTCTTTGAAAGATACCGGTGCAATAGTAGATAAAAAAGCAACTATTTAATATAATTGAGGAGGACAACAGTTTTTTTCTAAACAAGGTTATTGTATTTCTTGGTGATTCACAAGACTAATTTCACTTGCGTTAGCACAGAAGGTATTAAGGAGTACAGTGACACTTAAGTGTTATTCAGAGTTCATACTGAGTTTCTAAGTTAATGTATACCTTGACTCGTTCCACATCCTTGAATATCCACCTTTCACTTTCGTAATGGAATCAATCGAGCACGATGCATGAATAAATGACGTCTTGCAAAAAAATTAAATGCTTCGGTCAAGAAGGGCTGCAAACTCAACCAAAGAAGTAAAGGTGACGAAGAAGTGCCTATCCCCATGCTGCCATTGAGATCGTTTCCAGCCTTGTAATTTAAGTTCCCAAAAAGGAGCCAGCTCTGCACAAGATGTGAGCTCTGCCTCTGAAATACGTACACCTGCATCTACATCTACATGTCTACTCTGCAATTCTCACTTAAGTGTCTGGCAGAGGGTTCATCGAACCACCTTCAGACTCTTTCTCTACCGTTCCACTCTCGAACAGCGCGCGGGAAAAACGAACACTTAAAACTTCCGTGCGAGCTCTCATTTCTCTTATTTTATTAGAGTGACCATTTCTCCCTATGTACGTGGGAGTCAATGAAATATTTTCACAATCGGAGGAGAAAGTGGGAGATTTAAATCTTGTGGAAAGACCTCGGCGCAACGAAGCGATGTCCTCCGTCAGTACAATCTGCTAAGGATCCCATACTGCACTGCAGTACTCTAGCAGAGAACGGACAATGGTAGTGTAGGCAGTCTTTTTATTGGATTTGTTGCGTCTTCTACGTGTTCTGCCAAAAAATACAGCCTTCCCCAGATATCATCGATTTGATCCTTACAGTATAAGTTGTTGATTAACTGTAATCCCTAAGTATTTAGTTGAATGACAGCCATTACATTTGTGTGATTTCTCGTGTAACCGAAATTTAACAGATTTCTTTTAGTACTCATGTGGACAACTTCACACTTTTCATTACTTTGGGTCAACTGTTGCATTTCGCACCAAACAGACATTCTGTCTAAATCATTTTGCGTTTGGTTTTGATCTTGGTACCTTTACTAGACGGTAAATGACAGCAGCATCTGCAAACAATCTGACGGCTGCTCAGATAATGTCCTAAAGGCGTAGGAATACTAGATATCACTTCTGTTTTACTCGATGACTTTCCGTCAGTTACTACAAACTGTGCCCTTCCTGACAGAAAATCACGAATCGAATCGCACAACTGAGACGACATCCCATAGGCATGCAGTTTGAATAGAAACCGCTTGTGAGGAACGGTCCTTCTGGAAATCTAGGAATACAGAATCAATCTGAAATTTCCTGTCAATAGCCGTCATTACTTAATGAGAATAAAGAGCTAGTAGTGTTGCACAAGAACTATATATTCTGAATCCGTGTTATGTGTCAATGGATCATTACCTTCGAGGTAATTAATAATGTTCTACAGTCCTACCGTAAATCAATGTTAGTGGTTCTGTTCTCTAATTTAGCGGATTATTCCTATCTCCTTCTTTGAGTACTGGTATGGTCTGTGCGACTATCCAGTCTTTTGATATGGACCTTTCGTCGAGCGAGTGGTTGTATATGATTACTAGGTATGGAGCTGTCACATCTGAATACTCAAAGGAATCTAATTGGCTTACAATCTGGACCGAAATACTTCCCTTTACTAAGTGATTTTATTTGCTTCGCTACACCAAGGATACCTACTTCTAAGTTACTCAGGTTGGCAGCAGTTCTTGACTCGGGACGCAAGTTGTAAATGAATGAGGATCTGCCATTTTTTGGACGACAAATGCGAACAGATGAGTAGCTGATATCGGCCGGGAAAGGAACCGGTGAAGCGTCAAATTCGGATAAATTCCCAAGCTTTCGAGGACAGCCTCCATCATCGTAGTCAGGGGCTCCAAGTCAGACTTAGCTCCTGACGACGATGATGGACGCAGTCTTCGAAAGCTGGGGAATTTATCCGAATTGGACTCGGAAAGTTAACCGAGGACATTTTTACCCAAGGTCTCGGTCACGGAAGACTTCGCAGCCCAGTCGGTGTAAGTACTAGCAAATAAACGAAATCAGAGGGGTACGTGATAAAATCCAGACGATTCTTTCCAGGCACGATCCGACAGAGGCTCGACAGGAATTCCAAGCATTTCTCGTGGTTGCAGTAAGCAAGTGGTGGACACGAGGCGAGCACGCCGCACGCTGCCAGCATCGCCTGGCGCCCGTCCAGTGGAATCACTTACAGTGTGCAGTAGTTCCAGGGGCGTCGCCTGGGTGCACTGTCCCTTTCACGTGCTGGACGTACTCCAGGGACAAGTGCACAGCGCTGCGGAAAGAGTTACAGTTGCAACTGAAACAGACATTTGTAAAATTCCCGAGATGCAAATCATGATTAGCTAGATGATTATTTGCCGTTTTCCGGCTACTTGCACTGTCAAGAATGAAGTTTCTACCTAAACAAAAACAGCCAATATTTATAGAATTTGAAAATGTCGATAGTTTTTGGTTTTTTGCGTGCTACATTAAGTTTTTTACGTCCTTACTTCTCTGATGGGTCCCAATTGCAAATACCAGATACGTTCTGTTACCACGAGTACATGTGAAGCTAGGATTGATGAAGTCATTTGCAAAAGCAGCGAGTAATAGCAAGGAACCAACATTTGATTACTTGCATGGAAAATTCCCTGCACTGAGTGCTGAGAAGATCAAGCGGGGAGTAATCATTTTTCCTCAAATACGTGATGTCCCTGGAGACTAGCATTTCGAGAGTATTTTCAGATCTGAGGAGCTAAACGCCTGGCAGTGCTTTCAGAACGTTGTGTCGTTGTTCTTGGGTAACAGGAGGGCTGAAAATTACGTTGAATTTGTGAATGATCATATACAGGGTGTTCAAAAAAGTGTCGAATACTTTAAGATGTGACAGCACTAATCGAAACAATAAAAATAAGTCAAATAAACATGGGTCCGGAAATATAAACATGTGTTCACAGGAAGTATTCAACGTGTTGTCCATTCATGACAATGTACCCCTCTGCCTTCCACCGTAAGGAATGATGCACCCTTTGAAATTTACCCTGTTGTTGTACCTGCTGGCACGCAATGATGACGCGACCCTGTAGAGTCCGCACATCGTTAATTGGCGTGGTGTAAACCAATTCCTTCAAGCGGCCCCATAACCAAAAGCCTAGGAGATTGAAGCCTGGGGACGAGAAGGCCAAGGGGTCGCTCCCCCCCCCCCCCCCCCCGTCACTCACCCTCCCACCTTCCACCCCCACCCTACCAATCTAGTGGTCCGAAAATGTCTGCGTCAGATGTAAGCGCACATTGTGACGAAAGTGCAGTGGTGAGCCATCATGCATGAGTCACATTTGTATTCGTTGCTGCAATGGCACAGCGTAAAGCAAGATGGGCAATACGTTAATGAGAAATTACAGATAATGCGCCTCAGTCAACCTTTGTGATAGCACGTATGGGGATATTAATCTGCTGCCAAATACGCCTGCCCATACGTTGATTAGAAATCGGTGGTGATGCCCTCTTTCCTGCGTTGCTCGGGGATTTACATCTGTCCATACATGCTAGTTATGGAAACTTAAAACGCCATCTCTTTTGAACCCTGCCTCATCGGTAAATAAAATCTTGGATGGGAAAAGTGGATCTGCGGCACACTTCTGGAACAGCCATTGACAGAACGTCGTCTGCCATGATGATCCTGTGGCCTTAGGGCCTGCACGCACTGTAGATTAGATGATATGGGTACAGCAATCGTTTATGAAGTAAAATTCATCCCCAGATAAGAGCGTGAGGCACGCCTTCTGGTGCTGCTAATCTTCGCACACTGTCCCAGGGGTTTCTTACACCGAACATGGCACACGATCCTCCATGTCGGGCATGCGAACTGTGCGTGGCTTTCCACTGTCAGTCTTCGGAGGTGCAAGGGTACCTGTTTCCCTCAGACGCTGGAAACGTCTGCCGAAATACTTATAAGAGGGCACTTGCGCTGTGAATATTTTTCGGTGAGTACTGTCGCCTCTCAAAGTATTCAATGAATTTTTTAGTAAACACCCTGTATATGTCCCTACGAGAAACTGAAATGCAACATGTCGCTCGAACTGCACTTCACTGACTCACAAATCGACGTTTTCCCTGAAGATGGTGGGGCGTTTAGTTATGAACATAGTGAGAGGTTTCAGCAACAAATCTCTGTAATGGAACATAGATACCAAAGAAAATTCAGTGCTGAAGTGTTGACAGATTTCTGCTGGACTTTGCAGGAAGTCTCGCATCTTCCCCGCACGCGGCAGGTGAACAGAAAATGAGTGTTGTAAACAAACAAGGTAGCTGTTAATAGTGTATCATCAGCTGAACTTAACTGGCTGTAGCTTTTCATGTACGTAGTCTAAAGCACTTTGATTTATTTTTCTGCAAGACCGCTAGACCGCTACGGTCGCAGGTTCGAATCCTGCCTCGGGCATGGATGTTTGTGATGTCCTTAGGTTAGTTAGGTTTAACTAGTTCTAAGTTCTAGGGGACTAATGATCTCAGCAGTTGAGTCCCATAGTGCTCAGAGCCATTTGAACCATTTTTTTATTTTTCTGTATGATTTGTAAACAGATCAGACTTTACAATTTTACATTGGTCATATATTTCAGTCACATAACCTACCAGATATTTAAAAAACTACAGCCTATCTCACAAAAATGATGTGTAACATGGATTCAGCATCCTATAAATTCTATAAATCCATTTAAATATTCCTATCATTTTTACATATTTTGAGTAGAATGTGAAAAATATATGTATCAGTATTTCAATAAAAATGTAAATTTTGACATCCTGTGTCTAAAAAACTGGAGCCATTCTAGAAAACACGGACTCCATATTTGTTGCCAGTGCATCGAATTAACCTCAAAGCTACTGTCTAATGTTTGGCAAGTAAATGTGTCTAGAATGAAATTTTCACTCTACTGTGGAGTGTGCGGTGATATGAAACTTCCTGGCAGATTAAAACTGTGTGCCGGACCTTTGCCCCCGATTTCGAGTCTCGGTCCGGCACATAGTTTTAATTTGCCAGCAAGTTGCAAGTAAATGTGTATTGGGCAGTGAACTATGGCCTAGTGCAATATGTGAATAACATGAGTTTCAATGACTTGCAAATCTGAGGTAATCTATATTTTTAATTGTAACTTCAGCAATCGCAAGTCCATATAAATTAGCTGTTTTGGTCTTTGTAAAAAACCAAAAGTTAAAATTCGGTGTCTAGTGTTATTTATTCCCAACCTTTTATCAGCTAGGATAGGAAAATCTAAAACCAAACTCAGGTTTCATTTAAGATTGAATTTTTGGCTATAGTGTATATAGAGGTAAATATGCATTTAGTTCCAAAAGCATATTTGATTCTAATTTATCTGTTACAGCTTAACACATCCCCACTCTTAAGCTTCACATGAATGTAATCAACCAGACACACACCTCAGACCTCAGTCCCAATTATCAGATTCATCTCCTCAAATTTTTACCACAATATAATTGTCATTAGACCTTAATTTGTTTTCTTTATAGTTTTTAGTACTACATTCATACAACATGCATTTTTGAACTTTGTGTGTTCTCATCACATTTGTGTTTTATGCTAACCATTTTATAAACTGAAATTTAACGCGTACTTGACACACTTCTGTGGAGTGATGTGCTTGACACAATGGGGTGGATCGCATCCCAGCGAAAACAGTTGTTATAACTTCTCAAAACCTTACTTTCTGAAGTTATATGGGTCATATAACCAAAAATTTATATTAAAAAATTCAAATATCGAAAAACTGAAAAAGATTATACTTTCGTAAAACAATAACTTTTCTATGTTTTCATAGAAATGGCTAAAAATTTCACTGAGTTTGCTCAAGATGTAGCAAACCAGATAAAAATTATATTACTGGGCTATCTAAAAAAGATATTTATTCTGGAAAATAAAAGGGCGTAATATCGTGAGGAAGTGAAAATTCTGTTATTATCAAAATAATCTGAGTTTTTATTGTTTTTAACATAATATTCATACGATTCTGATTAGAAAATAAAACAATAACATGTTCATAGTAACGAAATTAAGGAAATCCCATTCATCTTGATAAAACAGTAAACTCACTTTATTTGTCACTCTGATGGCAAAATAAACTTGAAATAAAATGCAGCTAAATTTTAGGTACTCGACCTTACTTGACAGTGGGGTGTAGGCAACTCAAGTCGACTGTGGACGGCTGCCGAAGACGGATTGACGCTACCGGTGTGATGCCACTGGCATAAGGGGTAGTAGTACTATGGAACTCACAACAGATGGCGCCATAGACCTAATTTTCTCAGGCTTACATACTTAAAATTAACGAAAAGTGCGCTTGGGTCGCACTACAGCCCAATGTGTCAAACAAGGATTACCACTGCATCTTAACACGTATTGTGGATAACACGAGTTAACGGAAATGCCGTGTGGCTATGGCCTCCCGTCGGGTAGACCGTTCGCCTGGTGCAAGTCTTTCGAGTTGACGCCACTTCGGCGACTTGCTTGTCGATGGGAATGATATGATGATGATTAGGACAACACAACACCCAGTCCCTGAGCGGAGAAAATCTCCGACCCGGCCGGCAATCAAACCCGGGCCGATAGGTATGACATTCCGTCGCGTTGTCCACTCAGTTGCCAGGAGCGGACGATAGCACGAGTGATGAGCCATCATTTCTAACCTAAAGTCATGACCAAACATTATCTGTGTGTTGATAATATTTTTGCTTCTAATGTTTGGTTTCCGAAACACTAGGGCGGTGATTCGCCCCGCGAGGGGTAAAACGAAATTTTCTGAGGGGTAAAAACAAACAGGGTTCGATTGCGTTTTGGTCGCGAATCTAAATGACTTTTACAATATCACTGTTATTATCACTCTTTCATAAGACCATAGTACTGATTGAATAAATTACCAATAGTTAATTTCTTTAAATACTAGCATTAACGCGCTGCCCAATGTGTTGTAAATTACAGTTTGTGTATGAAAAACATGTTCCTCACATATTTCACCCACTGAGCACATGCTTGGTACTGCGCACATATGACAGTAAAAGTGAGAGAAACGCTTAAATAGCTTATGAAAATGCCTTCTCCGAGTTGCAAGGAGTTCCTGCAGTAGACAAGAAATTGCTTCATTACTTTTACTTCGCAACAGTTCATCAAACAAACTGACAGCATAACACAACAGTAACAACGTCTGTCTACTATAGTGCTGTACACGATGTTATAATTATAATTAGTAGCACTGATCAAACACAAAGCAGTGGCAGCCTGAAATCTTCCAGCTTGTGGCAGTTCAGAAGTAAGAAGTCCAACAATCAAGAGATTTACAAGCAGAAGCCTAAGTATGGTACATACATTTTTATTCGTTTGTTTTTTAACGGGGTTGCACGGTGTGAGTAAAGCAAGGGTGATGCAGAGAAAGCGTGTTTTGCAACAAATGTCTACCCTCAATGCGAATAATTAGCTTTTTTCTGAGGAGTTGTAGGTAGCACCCGCAGTGCACTGAGAATTGCTTCAAATTCTGTAAAAGAGGTTGTTTGAAGTAAACTGTACCAACTGATTTAATAAAAGGCCTATAAAAATTAAATATTTACTGTTCGTCGTTTTAAAAATAAGTGTTCAAAAAAATTCATTTTTATTCTAAAGTTTAGTTACGCAGAGGCAGGTAAGAGGAGGAGGGGGATACTAGGTAATATTGGATTGCATTTTGGGGCAATAGCGTCAGAAAGGATGGGAACCACTGCGCTAGGGCCTCTTGTGGGTGATGCTGTTAGCTAGTGAGAGGTGCAAAATTTAGTAGAACAAAAACTTAGTTCCCTTGTTTACTAAATGTGAAGCTGTTCTACCAGAAAGTGATGGAGTAATCCTTAAGTGTCAGACTTCGTTCATTTACATATTTTAAACGTGTGAACACTGTATACCAGCTGTAAATTAAACTCTTTAAAAATTTCGTTGTGTTACTAATCAGACACAAAATTTGATTTTATGCAATATATACGATGATTGCGTGTTCTTGTTACAAATTTTAAGGGACTATGGAAAAGGTTAAATGTATCAACTTAATGTAAGGGACCTCGGACCGGAAACGACCGATTCGAAAAGTCGTCGAGTTGTAAGGTCAGTTAATGAAGTCACATTGGCACCAAGTTTCATCATAATTCTGCCCAACGCCACTATGGATGGGTCACACGATCTAAAGGTCGTCACACACAAACTCTTACCACATATTTTACTCTGTCTTTCGACCCTTCTACGATGGAGGTCAGAACCGCGATGGCCAGCTTTGATATCACGCAGTTTTTCTTATGGGTGTCCGAGGGAAATATCTCAGAGACAGCGCCGCTCAGAATCGAAGCGAAAAAGTCTGAGAGGGTGGGGTAAAGGGCGTGAAAACCACCCCTTTGCTTTGGGCGTTGATTCCTAAACCTTTCGCGGTCGAAAACGAAAGTTTGTAGTGCAGTGAGCAACAGAAGGACGTTCTTGACAACCTTTGACACTGCCGACACCCGCTGGACGATTCAACCCTTCTCTAAGGACATCGCACTGAACGTGATCGCACCCCTTTAGAGCGCAGTGCGACCACAGTTTTTGCTGTGCTGTTACAGGGTGGAACCGCAAAGGACCATCCAAAGCCATTTCGGAACCACTGAAGGGCCACTCAAAGCTATCTGACAAAATTTGAACGTGATCCGACGCAGCAAACGGTTCTTACGTTTTTTCATCCCTCCTGTGGCGTGATCACGGCGTAGGGCGGGGGGGGGGGGGGGGCGCAGCATTGACACATGTGTGAATAAAATGTCAAATGGGATCTCTAAGTGCAGCCAGCTATGTGCAGTCTTGTACCGTAGGAGACGAAGTGAGAGGATGTTGTTATGGGTGGCCGGTATCCTCTTTCTACAATACAAACGCACATGTGGATGAATACGGTTTTTTATTTACACGAACAGGATACTTAACTTGAATAGAGTCCATACTTTGTGGTACAAGCTCTTCAGTAATGGTCCTCTTGCAGAAAATATCGGTAATCTTGCTATTACAAACTTTAGTCTCACTGCTAGTTTCGCTACGGTCACTAATCTGGTCGCTATGTACTGTCGTAGCCTGAGTGAGTCAATGAGGCCCTCCAGTCAGCGGCAGCGGCCTAAATACTTCCTGTCGGTGTGTGTCTGGCCTCTCGTGATAGGCGCGCTTGATCCAGTACCTGCTATCGACCTTCGCGCTACATCTTTGCCGATCGGTGTGCTGGCCTTAGCTTACGCCAGCACAAGTTATACAACTCCCTTGGTGCACCCGCCCACCCTTGTTTAGCACTTGAAAACTGTACCTGTGCAGACACAATCCGAGACAGAGTCCTGGGCGCATGCTAGCGGGCTGGCGGAATCGGAGGGAGTTAGGGGGTTGCCTGCCTGCAGGCGCCTAGGACTCCATCATTGATTGTCTCCCTACAGGTAGTTTTTTAAAGCGCTCACCGAAGGAGGGCCGGTGGTTGGTTGGTTGGTTGGTTTTGGGGAAGGAGACCAGACAGCGTGGTCATCGGTCTCATCGGATTAGGGAAGGAGGGGGAAGGAAGTCGGCCGTGCCCTTTCAGAGGAACCATCCCGGCATTTGCCTGGAGTGATTTAGGGAAATCACGGAAAACCTAAATCAGGATGGCCGGACGCGGGAGTGAACCGTCGTCCTCCCGAATGCGAGTCCAGTGTCTTACCACTGCGCCACCTCGCTCGGTGGGAGGGCTGGTGGTGATGAGGGCGTTGCCGAACAGGATGGTCTTACAGGGCCCCTTTGCAGTTTCATTCAAGCATGTGTCACTGTGCCACCACGTCAAAATGACACCACAGGAGGCCTGAAAAACCATAAAAATTCTTTTGTGCTTCTGATTATGTTCAAATTTCTTTGACTTTTTGAATGGTCCCTAGTAGTTCCACCCTGGACACCTGAGCAAAAACTGCAGTCGCACTGCACTCCAAACAGGTGTGATCACATCCATTGGTATTGCTGGTCCACGATATCGCTAAAGGAGGATTGAATCGTCTGGTAGGTGTCAGCAGTGTCAAGGGTAGTCAAGAAAGCCGTGCTGTTGCTCATCGCACTACGAACTTTCGTTTTCGACCGCTAAATGTGAGGCAATCGATGCCTCAAGGAAAGGGTGGCTTCATTGACGCCTTTTTTGCCACCTCTTTCAGGATTTTTCACGTCCATTACGAGCAGAAATGTGTCTGAAATGTTTTCCTCAGCCACTCGTAAGAAGACCACGTGCTGTCAAGGCTGGGCGTCGCGGTTATGACCTCCATATCAGAAGGGGTACAATGTGCATAACAACGGGTGTGACAGCTCCAAGGTGGCGTTAGGCAGAATTGTGGTGAAATTTGGTGCCCATGTGACATCATTAACGCACCTTACACTGACATTAACTTCTGAGCTCTGGCCTTGTTTTCGCATGAATCGACACGTTGCTGTTTGAGGTGTCGCCGAGCCCAAGGCGACGTCTCAGGGTGCTACGATTTTCCACCATTACAGAGGAATGTTGCATGCGCCTTTGAGAATAATTTCATACTTATGCCTCGAAATGTGTGGGAATTACGGGGCTTTGAAAAAGGGACCCTTTAGCTGTGTCCTTGACAGGTTTCTGCAGGCATGTGACACGAGATGTACACGCACAGGTCAAGTAAATCCCGTAAATAATGGCCCGTTAGGCAGAGCTGGCACCCTATAGCGTCCCAGATATGTTCCACCGTCTAACTTCGCCGTTTCCGAAATTCACTTTCCCAGGTTGCGGTCGATAACAACCAGCCCTTTGCGAAGCTCGCTTAAGTAAGTGATTTTTCCCATTAGCGTCCTGTATCGTCCTTAGAATGATTTCCCAATGGTCTCTCTTCCACCTATATACTTCCCTTACTGCATCACGTGCCCGCGACTCCAGCAGGCGGCATACGATCTCTCGGTGGGCAGCCGTCATAATGTTTTGAATATCACCGAGTACTGAATTCAGATCCTGTTCCCCGGGACAACGCAACCTGAAGCCAATAAAGTTGAGAGAACAGTACTGAGTTTTTACAAGTGACTGAGATTGAAAGAAAGTGTACCACAACACTGTGTACGAGGAGAGGGAGGGGGGGGAGGCGGGGCAAGGGCTTGTACTCTTTCATTTAATACATTGAAACAAAGTAAACTGTCTCAACATCTGCATCTACAAGTCTACTCTGCAATCCACACTTAACTGCATGGCAGAAGGTTCATCGAACCACCTTCACAATAATTGTCTGTTACTCCACTCTCGAACAGCGCGCGGAAAAAAAGGAACACCTATATCTTTCCGTGCGAGCTCTGGTTCCCCTATTTTATTACGATGATACTTTCTCCCTATGTAGGTCAGCGTCAACAAAATATTCTCGCATTCGGAGGAGAAAGTTGGTGATTGAAATTTCGTGAGAAGATTCCGCCACAACGGAAAACGCCTTTGTTTCAATGATGTCCACCCCAAATCCTGTATCATGCCAGTGACACTTTCACCTCTATTTGTCGACATTAAAAAACGTGCCACTTTTCTTTGAACTTTCTCGACGCACTCCGTTAATCCTGTCTGGTAAGGACCCCACACCGCGCAACAGTACTCCAAAAGAGGACGGACAAGCCTAGTCTAGGCAGTCGCTTTAGTAGATCTGTTGCATCTTCTGAGTATCCTGCCAATAAATCGTAGTCATTGGTTCGCCTTCCCAGCAACATTTTCTACGTGTTCTTTCGTATTTAAGTTGTTCCTAATTGTAATTCCTACGTATTTAGCTGAATTTACGACCTTTAGATTTGATTGATTTATCGTGTTAACGAAGTTTAAAGGATTTCTTTTAGCATTATGTGGATGGCCTCACACTTTTCATTATTGAGAATCAAATGCCAATTTTCGTGCCATACACATATCTATTCTAAATCGTTTCGCAATTTGTTTTGATCTTTTGATGACTTCACTAGACGATAAACGACAGTATCATCTGCAAACAACCTAAGACGGCTGTTCAGATTGTCTGATAAATCTTTTATATAGATAAGGAACAACACTACCTTGGAAACTCCAGAAATCACTTCTCTTTTACCCAACGACTTTCCGTCAATTACTATGAACGCTGACCTCTCTGACAGGAGATCGCGAATTCAGTTGCATTACTGAGACGATACTCCATAAACACACAATTTTATTTCAAGCCGCTTGTGAGGTACGGTGTCAAAAGCCTTTTGGAGATCTTGAAATTCGGAATCAATTTTGTACCCCTTGTCAATAGCACTCAGCACTTCAGGCGGGTAAAGAGCTGGTTGTGCTTCACAAGAACGATGTTCTTTAAATCCATGTTGATTGTGTGTCAATAGACGTTCTCTTCGAGGTAATTCGTAACGTTCGAACGCAATACGGTATATGTACGACAATCTTGCTGCATATCGGTGTTAATGATATGGGCCTGCAATTTAGTGGATTACTCCTATTGCCTTTCTTGAATATTGGTGTGACCTGTGCAACTTTCCACTCTTTGGGTACGGATATTTCGTCGAGCGAGCAGTTGTATATGATTGTTAAGTGTGGAGCCATTGCATCAGCATAGTCTGAAAAGAACCTAATTGGTATACAGTCTGGACCCGAAGACTTGCTTTTATCAAGTGATTTAAGTTGCTTCACTTCGCCGAGGATATCTACTTCTAAATTACTCATGTTGACAGATGTTATTGATTCGATTTCTGGAATATTTTCTTTGGTCAAGGACTCTCGTATGGCTGTGATTAGTAACTCCGCTTTAGCAGCAATGTCGTCGATAGTATTTCCATTGATATCGCGCAGAGAAGGCATTCATTGTGTCTTGCCGCTAGTATACTTTACATACGACTGTAATCTCTCTGGATTTTCTCCCAGGATTCGAGAGCAGTAAATCAAAGGTGTTGATACTAGTGCTGTAAACACCGATTATTTCCTCAGTTAAATCGTGACATGAGAGGGATTTGTAACACTTGCAGTATGGACGTATGTTTATAGTGCATTACACTTTACGAAGCTGTGAGACCGTCGTCGTGTACAGCGGCCCCTGACTTTTCGACAACCACGTGCTGATGACTTATGTTACTTGGAGCCAGTTCGTTAAAAGTAAATTACTGCAGTAAAATATGTCGATTATAATAAGCAGAGAGGCGAGTCCAATTTTCAGTGATGTAAGGTGTGTGTTGTGTTGGGTTGGGTTGATTTGGGGGAAGAGACCAAACAGTGGGGTCATCGGTCTCACTGGATTAGGGAAGGATGGAGTAGGAATTCGGCCGTGCCCCGTCATAGGAACCATCATAGCATTTGCCTGAAGCGATTTAGGGAAATCACAGAAAACCTACATCAGGATGGCCGGACGCGGGATTGAACCGTCGTCCTCCCGAATGCGAGTCCAGTGTGCTAACCACTGCGCCTCCTCGCTCGGATGATGTAAGGGACGACGGAGTGTGTGGCGGTCCACGATGTGGGAAGCCTGCGCCGTATTGGACGCTCCTGCGCAGCAGAAGTGTTCAGAGGGTTGCCGAATTCAAGGAGCAAACCCTTGCAACACGTTCCTCTATGAAATGTTCGTTCTGTTATAGCCTTCATCATGATTAAACAGAGAACCGACTAGTGGAGATAACATCTTGGACCTACTGATAACAAACAGACCCGAACTTTTCGACTCTGTAAGTGCAGAACAGGGAATCAGTGATCATAAGGCCGTTGCAGCATCCCTGAATATGGAAGTTAATAGGAATATAAAAAAGGGAGGCAGGTTTGTCTGTTTAGCAAGAGCAATAGAAGTCAGATTTCAGACTACCTAACAGATCAAAACGAAAATTTCTGTACCGACACTGACAATGTTGAGTGTTTATGGAAAAAGTTCAAGGCAATCGTAAAATGCGTTTTAGACAGGTACGTGCCGAGTAAAACTGTGAGGGACGGGAAAAACCCACCGTGGTTCAACAACTAAGTTAGGAAACTACTGCGAAAGCAAAGAGAGCTTCACTCCAAGTTTAAACGCAGCCAAAACCTCTCAGACAAACAGAAGCTAAACGATGTCAAAGTTAGCGTAAGGAGGGCTATGCGTGTAGCGTTCAGTGAATTCGAAAGTAAAATTCTATGTACCGACTTGACAGAAAATCCTAGGAAGTTCTGGTCTTACGTTAAATCAAAGCTGTTTCACAGAGGAATACCGCACTGCAGTTCCTTCTCTAAATCCTGGCACAAACGAAAAAATGGCTGACATCGAAATAAGTGTCCAAGGAATAGAAAAGCAACTGGAATCACTCAACAGAGGAAAGTCCACTGGACCTGAAGGGATACCAATTCGTTTCTACACAGAGTACGCGAAAGAACTTGCCCCCCTTCTAACAGGCGTGTACCGCAAGTCTCTAGAGGAACGGAAGGTTCCAAATGATTGGGAAAGAGCACAGGTAGTTCCAGTCTTCAACAAGGGTCGTCGAGCAGATGCGTAAAACTATAGACCTGTATCTCTGACGTCGATCTGTTGTAGAATTTTAGAACATGTTTTTTCATCGAGTATCATTTCGTTTCTGGAAACCCAGAATCTACTCTGTAGGAATCAACATGGATTCCGGAAACAGCGATCGTGTGAGACCCAACTCGCTTTATTTGTTCATGAGACCCAGAAAATATTAGATACAGGCTCCCAGGTAGATGCTATTTTCCTTGACTTCCGGAAGGCGTTCGATACAGTTCCGCACTGTCGCCTGATAAACAAAGTAAGAGCCTACGGAATATCAGACCAGCTGTGTGGCTGGATTGAAGAGTTTTTAGCAAACAGAACACAGCATGTTGTTCTCAATGGAGAGACGTCTACAGACGTTAAAGTAACCTCTGGCGTGCCACAGGGGAGTGTTATCGGACCATTGCTTTTCACAATATATACGTATAAATGACCTAGTAGATAGTGTCGGAAGTTCCATGCTGCTTTTCGCGGATGATGCTGTAGTATACAGAGAAGTTGCAGCATTAGAAAATGGTAGCGAAATGCAGGAAGATCTGCAGCGGATAGGCACTTGGTGCAGGGAGTGGCAACTGACCCTTACCATAGACAAATGTAATGTATTGCGAATACATAGAAAGAAGGATCCTTTATTGTATGATTATATGATAGCGGAACAAACACTGGTAGCAGTTACTTCCGTAAAATATCTGGGAGTATGCGTGCGGAACGATTTGAAGTGGAATGATCATATAAAATTAATTGTTGGTAAGGTGGGTACAAGGTTGAGATTCATTGGGAGAGTCCTTAGTAAATGTAGTCCATCAACAAAGGAGGTGGCTTACAAAACACTCGTTCGACCTATACTTGAGTATTGCTCATCAGTGTGGGATCCGTACCAGATCGGGTTGACGGAGGAGATAGAGAAGATCCAAAGAAGAGCGGCGCGTTTCGTCACAGGGTTATTTGGTAACCGTGATAGCGTTACGGAGATGTTTAGCAAACTCAAGTGGCAGACTCTGCAAGAGAGGCGCTCTGCATCGCAGTGTAGCTTGCTGTCCAGGTTTCGAGAGGGTGCGTTTCTGGATGAGGTATCGAATATATTGCTTCCCCCTACTTATACCTCCCGAGGAGATCACGAATGTAAAATTAGAGAGATTCGAGCGCGCACGGATGCTTTCAGACAGTCGTTCTTCCCGCGAACCATACGCTCCTGAAACAGAAAAGAGAGTTAATGACAGTGGCACGTAAAGTGCCCTCCGCCACACACCGTTGGGTGGCTTGCGGAGTATAAATGTAGATGTAGATGTAGATGATACTGTAATGCTTCCTTTCACGACATGGCAATATGTGATCATCACGCATCACGCACTCAAGTCCATATTTTAGTCATTACTTCTTCAAAAAGAAAAAATGATTAGCCAGTTCGTTAAGTTAAATGATTTCGGAGCTGTCGTCTCTCAGTACTGAAAGCTCTCTTCGTGGTCACTTATTTTACTTTTTGTCATCAGGAGCTCGGTTCCTTATTGACCGAGTTTCGCTAAATAATTAAACGCTCATAGCTGTTCCTCATCGCCCATTTATTTGCATCTTATACACATACTACAGTTTCTTGCTGCTCAATTTCTAATTTCGCCCAAAAAAGTTACATTGTAATGAAATCTTTTGAAGTTTCTGTTAACGAAAATAATTTATACAATATCTGCATTCATATTTTTCGAAGTAATGGGTGTGTTATTCACGACATACACTTACAAGGACTGCCGCTAATAGGCTGATGATGGTTACTAAAGTCGAACTCCATAATTTAACAACCGGGAAACTTGGTAAAAACTGATCAGGCATGTGATGATGTAGTTTAAAACAGTTCTGTCATGAATATATGGAGATTTTTTCCGTGAGTCTCTGAATTCTGAGATATTTGCACACACTTACACACGCTCCCGTCTGGAGAACATCTTCCACATTTTTGCGACGGTGACAGTAAGTGTTCTCCTTACAGATGAAGTAACTGCTTGTAATAACAACAAAGTTGATAACAAATGTAGAAAAATAAAGTGGATTAAGTAGTTATTGCTATATTGCCGTCCTGAAATTCTTCAAGTTGCACCAGCGTGGTAGCTCTTTTGAAAGAATAGTCCACGAAGAAATCTAGCCCTAAACGCAGGCCGTTATACAGTGAAATTTCGTCTGGCAATATTCTACAGAGTGCACAACACGAAATGTTCCTTCCACATACCTCCCACGTGATTGGTTTCGTTGAAGTGTTGAATTTTTTCATGTAGTCAAGTAAATGTTACATCTAACCATACAAGTAATATGCTGTTTTCATGTGAGACATAAAATATCAGCAAGCAACCAATCGTACATGGCAAATGCTCCGACTCATTGCTGAACATTTGTTCATATTTTCTGTAGTCTCACAAGTTCCAGCCATGTGTGTCTGAATTATCACTATTTCTTCCCTTCCCCTTTGTTTTGAGAAGAAACTCTTATCTGATCATTTTCAAGCATGTGCTGCCGGTTCTACTTCAAGTGAGGTAAAGCAAAAATGAAAGTACGTGCTGTTCATGCCCAAATGTCTTATGCCTCATATAGTGATAAAACCGTCCACGACATTCGTCTGCTTAGTACAGCAGAGTAAAAAACCAGGGCATTATATCGGCAAACCAAGTACTTCCTCACTCCTTGCAAGTAAGGCGCACGTCTTCAAATTTGGAAATTCTTTTTAAAAAACTGTAACGTAAACATCTTGCAATCGGAAGTCGAGCCCCGTCAGTTCTACAGTATCGACCAAAATATTCTACTTCCTGTTTTTCTTTTATTACATAGAAAGCCTTTTATTACTTTATACCTTGCACTCTGTATTAATATAAACAAAAAACTGGCAAATTTCGGACAGTAACTAAAAATTTTTAATTGTTTCAAAATTTCTATAAAGGTGTAAGTGCAAGCCTACTACAACACATTCTAATGAAAATTTTAAAAATCATCTGATTTATACTGTTTTATGTCTTTTATATTTAAAGATTTGTCAGGTTCTGCTACCCCGAATGCACCGCGCGACCGTCTAGTGCAGCGATATGTCCAAGTGAGGCCTTGTACATCTACGTCTACATCTGTGTACATACTTCTGAAGCCACCGTACTGTGCATGGCGGAAGGTACCCTGTACTAGTCATTTCCTTTTCTGTTCCACTCGGAAACAGAGCGAGGGAAAAACGACTGTCTATATGCCTCCGTTCAAGCCCTAATTTCTCTTATCCTGTCTTCGTGGCACTTAACGCGAAATGCTCGTTGGCGGGAGTATAAATGTTGTGCAGTCAGCTTCAAATGCCGGTTGTCTAAATTTCTAAATAATGTTCCTCGAAATAAACGTTGCCTTCCAACCAGGGATTCCCATTTGCGTTCCTGAAGCATATCCGTAATGCTTCCTTCTTGTTCGAATCTACCGGTAACAAATCTAGCAACCAGCCTCTGAATTGCTACGAAGTCTTCCTTTAATCCGACCTATTGAGGATCTCAACACTCGAGCAATACTCAAGAATATCTCGCACTACCGTCCTATATACAATCTCCTTTACAGACTAACCACACTTTCATAAAATTCTCCCACTAAATCGAAGTCGACCATTCGTCTTCCCATCTACAATTCTCACATGCTCGTCCCGTTTCATGTCGCTTTGCAACGTTGCGCCTAGATGTTTAATCGACGTGACTGTATCAAGTGTTCGAATATTATGGGCAGGTTTTCCCGACTCATCCGCATTAACTCACATTTTTCTACATTTACAGCTAGCTGTCATTCAACACACCAAGTAGGAATTTCGTCTAAGTCATCTTGTAACCTCCTACAGTCAGTCAACGACAACATCATTCCCTTAATCCACATCAGCAAACAGCCCCGGATTGCTGCTCATCTTGTTCGCCAAATCATTTATTAATATAGAAAACAATAGCGATCCTATCCCACTTCCCAGGGGCGCTCCCGCCGTTACCCTCTTCTCTGAAGAACACACGCCGTCGAGGACAATATACTGATTTCTGTTACTTTTGAAGTCTTCGGGCCACTCAAATACCTGGGAACCTATTCCGTATGCTTGTATCTTCGTTAACAACCGGCAGTGGGGTACAGTGTCGGATGGTTTTCGGTAATCTAGAAATATGGAATCTGTCTGTTGTCCTTATCCATAGTTCGCAGGATATCGTGTGACAAAAGGACAAGCGGAGTTTTGCACCAGCGAAGCTTTTTAAAATTGCGCTTATTCGTGAACAGAAGCTTTTCCGTCTCAAGGAAATTTATTATATTCGAATATGTTCAACAATTCCACAGTAAATCAATGTTAAGGATACTGGTCTGTAATTTTTCGGTTCGGTTCTTTTACCCTTCCTATATAGAAGAGTCGGCTGCGCCTTTTTTAAATCGCTTGAGATTTTGCGCTGGACGAGAGATACACGATGAAAGCAAGCTAAGTGGGGGGTCAAGGCCGTAGAGTACTCTTTGTAAAATTGAAAAGGGATTTCCATCCGGACCTGGCGACTTATTTGTTTTCAACATTTTCAATTGTTTTCTACGTCAGGGACTGCTACTACTATGTCGTCCACACGGGTGTCTTTTCGACGGTCAAACGACGGTATGTTTGTACAATCCTACTACAACGTGAAATTTAAAACTTCGACTTCCCTTTTGTTATCTTCTACTGCCACATCAGACTTATCAACGGATGACTGTATAGAATCCTTAGACCCGCTTGCCATTTTTACATAGGATCAGAATTTTCCCTGGTATTCGGCAAGATCTTTGGTGAGGTATGACGATGATAGTTGTCGTGTCCTTCACGCATCGATATTTATACAGACACACGAATCTCAACTAACTTTAGCCTGTTGTCATTTGCGCCTTACTTGGTTTGCTTACATAATTTGCAGATCCTTTAGCTTTCTACAACAACGCATGTCGTGAACAGTTTCTTAGCTGTTTACCACTTACAGCATAGGTGTCTGAACTGTATGTAATGTCACGTAGAATCTGCTATCAAGTACTAGTTACGAGAACAGAATCGTCAAAAAGAAGTACCATTTCACATTGCAAGCACGTTCGTCGAGAACACACCAGAACACTCGTAGCTGAGCTGGCTGGCTCAGGAGAGAGTGCTGCTTCTTTTACGTCCATGAATGTTCGACTAAATTACATTATTTCATAAATAAAAAAATCTCAGCACCTTCCAGGCGTTGCAAATCTCAAACGATAAATACTTGCAGGAGGTTGTACTCGAATCGATGACACATACGTCATCAGCCAGTGACCAGAATCGCAACGGCACGGTGGACAATGTGAAGGTGGCAATATTTTGACTTGTGAGTAGAACTAATTCTTGGTGTTCTTAATGAATTCTGTTTTAATAGACATTAGGACGGGGCCCAAGGCATAATTCTCTGCCTTACGTGTCATTTGATCGTGACGTCATCAGACTAGTCCCTAACGTCGCGGAGTAGCGCCAACGTAGATCACCTGATGGTGAGTATCTGGACACCTGTTAGTGTACATCAATGTGGTGTGTGCCCACCCTTCGCCGTCATGGAAGCTTGACCTCTGCTGGGGAATGACTGTACAGGAAAGGCGGCCTGTTGTGCAGCTTACATAGTGATGTCTGGGGTCCTGAGCGAAATGGACGGTCTAACTCATTCCAGTGGTGTTACGTTGAGTTCAGGTGCGGAGTCGGGGCAGGGCAGACCATTTCATGAACGTTATTGTCCACAAACCATTACGTCACAGAAATTTGTTTAAGAAAGTTGCGTTCTCACGCTGATACAAAGAAAAACTTAGTTTTCTAACATTCTTCTAGTATACACAGTATACAATGCTGTAAATTGTGTTCATATCGTTCCACATTTAGCGCTTTCTTAAGCGAGAAAAATAGACCATACCCCAAACACGAAAAACACCCCCTTACCTTACCACCATCTCCCCTGTAATTCACTGTTGGCTGTAGTCATGATGGCAGGTAATGTTCTCCAGGCATTCACGAAACCCAAACCCTTCCATTGGATTGCACAGGGTATAGAGTGGTCTTTAGCTCCAAATGACTCGCTTCCAGTCATCCAACGTCCAGAGACGTCGCTGTTTAAACCACATCAAGTGTCACTTACCATTGACTACAGAAATATTTGACTTATGAGGAGCTGCTCGATCATTGCTCCCCATTCTTTTTAAAATCCTACGAACACTCATTGTCTTACCTAAACTGCTTGTAATACTTCGGATCTTACGAATGATTCCTTCCATTGAACTAATGCGACTTTTTACAACCACCATTCGCAATGCAGGACGATGTGTGTCTGTCAGCAAACAAGATTAGAGATGCTACAAGGGTACTGAGACAAACTGCTTGTGCAGGTTGCATACATTTGGGGCAAGCATACATTCAGAGGCAAACATGACTTATGACCCCCCCCCTCTCCCCATCGTCCTCCCTCAACCTATTGTTATGTTAATTGATTTGTGACCCCTGGGGGTTGATTTATGACCCCCTGTGGGTAATCCATCCTTCTGAGAAACCATCACCCCTCTCCTACCCTTCATCTCCCCACCCTTTTGGGAAAGTCCCTCACTGATACAAGCACACCTTTGTTATTCAATCAATTGACTAATTAATTAAATCGATAAATTAATTAACCACTCCCCCTCTGGTTAATACCCCAGATACCCTCCTCTCTGCCTTCCGACAACTGGAAGTTGAACGGAAAAAGACTCACTCTGATCAGGAAACGGATCTCATGACAGGAAATTCAAATCAATGTCAACTACATAAAAAAGGATATTATAAAATTTAATTCTCAGGGGTTGACTCTCTCTTTTAGTAGGCAGGAAAAGCTTATCATTCTTTGCTGTTTTGGAAGATGCAGGTCTTGTAAAATACATCAAATACAGGTAATTATGGAGATCACCCTTTTTTGTCCAATCGTGTGAGGAATACTCTCACAAAATCGACATCAACATAACTTCCTCACATCTTCGCACCAACCACAGAGGAGACATTCTGGCTGCTTCGTGTATTTCCACATGCACACGTTGGGAGAGGGGCCTGCTCACAGAGCCGGTTCATGTCACCCAGACTGGAAGACACACTAATCCCCAAACAAAGTGTCAGGTTATGGCAACCCTTTGTGCGACTGTGCCAACAGGTAAGAGTTGGTAGGAAGCACTAGCTCTCCACTGCCATAAACATCAGACATGATGTCCTGCTCTGATTACAGTGGTACAGATTAGCGGTGGAAATAACATATCACAAAAAAAGCATCGCTAATAAAGACCTAAACATTCCACACATATCACGAAAAAACCACGCCCTAACGAGTATACTGTAAACGGACTCTATAAAACATGCAACTGCTTACATTTCTGAGCAAATGCATGGTGCTAGAAAAATATCTCCCTTGCTGAACTTCGCTGAGACTGTCGCAAAAACGCATCTGCTTCCCACAGAGTCCGGAAGCCTTGTGCCCAGGCCCACGAACAAATGGTGAGCGATCTGAGCGCCCCCAAGTGACACTGGTGGGAACTACTGACTGATGATCACGTCACAAAGAGTGAATTGGTCCATTCCCACGTGTATAGAAAATTAAAGAAAATCAAGTAATTAAATTTCAAGAACATTCGCCACATATCAGGGGTCTTGCATGCAGAGATGTTTGAGAACAGAAGCACACTCCACCACACATTGCTCGTAATGCATGTGGGCACAAAGGCAGCCAAACACGTAATGAGCAGTGTATCACTATTCACCTACCAAAGGAGCACCTTGAGAGTCGCTACATGGACAGTCCAGCGACCTCCAGTCTCTCAAGTGACTACTTTCTGTTTGTGTGTGAATCGACATATGTGCACACACACAGACCAAGTCGTCCTCCCCAGCCATCCTCATTTCCATCCACCTCCCTTGCCCCCCCCCCCCCCCCCCCTCGCCAGTCATAGTCATGCACACCCGGCGCTAGTAGTTGGTGTATCCCTTTGTTCTCACACTGACACTGCTATGGTAATCTGTAGCGGGAGGAACAAAGACATCCAAGAAGAAGTAGGTAGCATCTGTCATGTGCCACACTAACCCCTCCTTTGTCCTGAACAAAGTAGTGGATACCTGAGAAACCCGTCCAGCCCTTCCGAAAATGAAAGGCTGTGGATGTCTTAGAAATATTCCTCATTCTATCAGATTGATTGCCTAATTAATTAAATCAATACCCTTTGTGTGTGGACATTTTTTCCTTGCACTGTATTGGTGGATATTAGGACTTGTTAATTTGGTAAGATTCGATCCTGCAACCACTGGTTTCCAAAATCCTCGGAATTCTTTTCCCTTGCCTCCTATTGGCACAGTTAGGTCATTTGGCAGAAAGTCCATTACATCGGAGGTTGCTGTAAGTTTCAAATTTCAGCTCAATTGCATGCTGAGTCCTTAAACAATCTGAGGAGAGAATGGTCTGGTGTGTGTGTGTGTGCTCGCAATACCACTATCAGAAACAATAAACTGATCAATCGGGAATCTGATGTTGCACTTGGGTTTTAAAGCCCTATATAATCCGTAAGTTGATTCTGCCAGCTACACCAGTATGAAGAATGAGGAGGAGGAAGAGAAAGAGAAGGAGGAGGATGGGTCTACCACTTGACTGGTTAGTAACAACAACGAATACCACTGCTACACATTTCAACCATGTTCCATCCCTTAGTAGTAGTAGTAGTAGTAGTAGTAGCTGTTGTTGTTGTCTTTGTTGTTTTCATCACGGTTAGATGTCAGAGACCACTGAAACACTCCTACATTCTGCACTCTCATGTCCTGATGTCCACACGCAACACCCCAGGCCAGAGGTCGCATGTCGCTAGTTGTTTCCTTCCAGTCATAAACACACACTCGTGAATGCGAAGCGCCCGCTGGATAGCCGCGCCAGAGCCATCCAGGAGAGAACCGCACCCATGCTGGCCATGCCAGCAGCTGCATGCCCATCCCCGGCATCCACACACCCTCTATACCAAACGCCCAGAGGCTGGAGAGGCTGTCACCGGGCAGTCAACCGATCAATTTACGCGGGGGGAATAATCGTCCAGCGCAAACATCTGTCATATTGAAGCTTCTCTCGCAACACACATATCCACTTTTGTCGCCGCTCTACCAGCATACTGGTTACTTTACTCTTGAACTATCCAGAGGGCGCCGTGAGGGCTGGCGCCAGAACTTGCCCCATGGCTGCAGGAAAGAGGAGGCCAGCGGGAATTTTTCTTTGTATCCCACACTCGCGACCGCCGTAAGCCAAAAATGTCGATTCGTTCCGGTCACCAGCTACCACCATCACGCAGCCGGACGGTCGCAGAGTCCTCCTAGTAAACCAGAGGAGTATTTATCATTGTAATTACAATTAAATATTACGATTGCAGCCCCAATGGAGACATTCGACAGTGAGCAAAGTATTGGAAATACCTCGTCCTGATGGTTTTGGCTCTGGAAATGTCAATTGCTCCCATAAATCTATATCCTTCTTATGACTTGACATAACGTTCCGAATAAAATGCTTCATTCCCCTTACAGTTATCGATGCGCTAAAATATCAATTTTGCACGTCAAATCCACACCTCCTTTATGACCGGACATAGTCATTTTCTTTGCACATGTCGGAACACTGTCCACAGTAGCATTACACTCCAACACATTCTTTATAAGCCTGATGATCACAGTGAATCTATCACACATCCCCTACTAAGTATAATATTTCGCCAATAACTGAATGCTGGTCGCACCAAACATTATTGAACGAAAATTCCGCGATGGACAGAGATGCCTCATTTGTTTTTCTTGAGAGTGGTACCAGTGTGTCTTACAAGGAAACCTCCCCATCGCACCCCCCTCAGATTTAATTATAAGTTGGCATAGTGGATAGGCCTTGAAAAACTGAACACAGATCACTCGAGGAAACGGGAAGAAGTTGTGTGGAACTATGGAAAAAATAAGCAAAATATACAAATTGAGTAGTCCATGTGAAAGATACGCAACATCGAGAAGAATATGAGCTCAGGAGTGCCGTGGTCCCATGGTTAGCGTGAGCAGCTGCAACCTAGAGGTCCTTGGTTCAAGTCTCCCATCCGGTGAGAAGTTTAATTTTTTATTTTCAGACAATTATTATGCGAAGCTGCACAGGTACACAGAGCAGTATTGTTTACGTGATCGTATGTCAATTATCAAAGTTCAGGCACTCACACATAATCAACTACGACTTCCAAAATTCCAGGACATGTTCAGATTTGCTTGGACATATGCAGGATTTGACGATCTACACACGGAAAAATTTGAAAACGTTAAAAACATATGTTTTGACAGAGCACAGGGAAAACAGTGCGTCTGTGAAACTGTTGCATTCATTTGTTGCAGTTCATGTGACAAACTCTTATGTTTTCATCACTTTTTTTGGGAGTGATTATCATATCCACAAGAAAATCTAAATCGGGCAAGGTAGAAGAATCTTTTTACCCATTCGCTAAGTGTACAAGTTAGGTGGGTCGACAACATATTCGTGTCATGTGACGCGCATGCCGTCACCAGTGTCGTATAGAATATATCAGACGTGTTTTCCTGTGGAGGAATCGGTTGCCCTATGACCTTGCGATCAAATGTTTTCGGTTCCCATTGGAAAGGCACGTCCTTTCGTCTACTAATCGCACGGTGTTGCGGTGCGGTCGCAAAACACAGGCACTAAACTTATTACAGTGAACAGAGACGTCAATGAACGAATGGACAGATCATAACTTTGCGAAAATAAAGAGAGTAAAAATTTCACTCGAGGGAAGACTTGAACCAAGGACTTCTTGTTCCGCAGCCGCTCACGCTAACCACGGGACCACGGCGCTCCTGAACTCACATTATCCTTGATGTTGCCTATCATGCGCATTTTGCTTATTTTTTTTCGTAGTTCTACACAGCTTCTTCCTGTTTTCTCGACTGATCTGTGTTCAGTTTTTCAAGGCCTATCCACTTTGCCAACTTATAACTAAACCTGAGGGGGGTGCGATGGGGAGGTTTCCTTGTTAGGAAGAGAGATGTAATCGTCTTATAAGCGACTAGCAGTTAAAAACATGTACGCAACGGCTATGTTACTGTCACCCTGAATAATAAGTAGTCTTGGTTCTACAGGCACACACAAGTATGACTAAGGATATCCACGTTAAACACTGTACATGCTTTATAAATTGAGGTATGGTATTGCTTCCGAATGAGGTGGCCTTCCACACAAATACCGCGACTTCGAATAGAGACAGTGACCTCTGAGGTGTGTATTATCAGAGCACAAGTGCGGGTGCACATCGCCAATGGTCTAAGCTCGTGATAAAATCACCCTTCTCACCAAATTTAGAAAGTGATTTGATTAAGGAAAGTGGTGGGAAGCCGATATCTGCAGCTCCCCCATGCCGCTCCTAGATATTTCTCACGATAATAAACAGTATTTGTAACATATTCTACGAGGATAATCCCAAAAGTAAGCTCTCCTATTTTTTATAAGTACAGAACTGTGTGTGGCACTTGGTCACACTGTTACGGAGAGTGCTTCACGCGCTGTGTGTAAACTTGCGCAAGCCGCGCTGAGGCGCTCAGTCTTGGTTGGGCAGCCGTTGAGAATGGAGCTCCCGTTGGATTTTACCGCCAAGTGCCAATTGCTCGCAGTTATTCGGTTTTTGAACGCAAAGGGCACTGCGCCGATTGAAATCCATCGCCAATTGACGGAAATGTATGGTGAGTCGTGCATGGATATCAAAAACGTTCGAAAGTGGTGTAGAGAGTTTGCAGCTGGTTGGACCGAAATTCACGACGAACAAAGGAGCGGTAGACCGGCAATTTCTGAGGAGACAGTGTTGAAGGTTGAGCAAAACATGCGTGAAGATCGGCGGATCACCCTGGATGATCTCTCCACGTTGGTTCCTGAGGCTTCCCGAAGCACTGCTCACAGAATTTTAACGGAAACATTTGAAACGTCCCCTTAGAAAAATTATACATGACTGTGCTTAAACTCACACACAATATTTTTGGCGCAACGCAATCTGACTTTCAAAAATCCCTACAAAAGAATGGCCCTGACTAACATTAACCTATACACAATTTTGGTAAACATTTTTGGAAAGCAGTGATCAATTAATTGTTATATTTTGACTAAAGTTCAGTCTTGATCACATCATGTATGTTTATTAAAACATACATGATGTGATCAAGACTGAACTTTAGTCAAAATATTAACCTATACGTTTCACAAATCACTTACCTCACAAAAATCTTCGTTACTCGAACTACTGCAATACAGCGAGCGCCACTACTGCCAGCTAAATAAAAGATTCAAACTACTGAAGGCACTAACTACTGATAGGCATAGTTACCAAATGAAAGATTTTGATAGAGAACAAAAAATGTATTTACCTTAATAGTGTTCAAAAGTCATAGTATATATATATCAGTCCATGATTCCAATATTACAAATTTACTGTCTTTGATGGACACACGTCCAGATCGTCCGCTCTCAAGATTCCGTAGTCTCTCTCCCCACATCCACCACTGCTGGTGGCTCACCTCCAACTGCGCAACGCCACGCGCTGTTAACATCGAACTGCCCAACACTACAATAGCCAACAACAATGTAAACCAGCCACAGGCTGCACACAGCACAGCCAGTGATTTTCATACAGAGCGCTATGTGGCGTTGCCAATAAAAAAAACCTATACAGCCTACTTACATAGCCCCCATGCTCCCCACAAAAAATTTTACAAATTGTTTTGGGCACTGGCCAATACATATTTGTTAAAATTTTTTCACAATTACAATAACAAAGAAATCAATTGCACACACTTATTGATACAATGTCGGTCAAAACCTAAAATTTTCTCACGGTCCATAAATACAGTCCTGATCATTCATCATAATACTAATTACAGTTTTTTTCACAAAGTCTCATTAGTAAAAGAAATTGCACACAGAAGTAGTGGATATCCATGCAGTCTTGAAGAAGTAGTGTTGTCCTTCCAACGGAAAGACAGTGCTGACTCTTGACATGCAGACAGGTAATGGGCCACAACAGAGCAAACCCACCACAGAGTCAGTCGAAGTTTTGAAGAATATTCGTAGGTAGGTCATCACAGAGCAGACCCACTCTAGTCCTGGTAGAGAGTATGGTATTGGTGGGCCACCTGAGGTGCAGACCCACTGCAGTCCTTGTAGAAATAATGGTATTGGTGGGCCATCAAAGATGCAGACTCACTGCAGTCCTTGCAGAAATAATGATATTGGTGGGTTATCATAGGTGCAGACCCACTGCAGTCCTTGTAGAGATGGCTAGCAGCCATCCGTTGCGACTGTGCAGGTGCACAATCACTATCGAAGAGTCTTGTGGACAATATAGCAAGTCCATGAACCACCACTTGTGCAATCACAAAAAAATTTTTTGGAATTGTCCTTAGGACCAGCAATGCTGTGGACCAGTCCCTTGCTGAATTATTAACACACGTGCAGACACTATCAGTCCCTACTTCTCACGTATTGTCCATATACTGTGACCAACAGAAATGTGTGCAGTGAAATGTAACTTACAAGTTACTTAATTTGATGAACTGGTGTCAATTACAATTTTATAACATAAGAATACAATAACAAAGGTACAAAATACATCATTAAAGAACATAACAATATAGATAACATTTGTAGTAAAACAGGCTTTACGAAAGAATAGAAATAAACATGTACATCAGTGTTACAAGAATTATGACATAAGTACATACATAAAAGGTCAGAATAACTTTTGAAACATCAACTTCACACATGAGCATTAAAACAAAACAGAATAATTAATGTCTAAACATCTTTACAAAGAAAATAACATAGTATTTGAAAAATTCCACAACATAACTCGTATCAGCTAAACACATAAAGAGAGGAAAAGCACAAATATACAAGAGTACACAAACACATAGCAGAATAACACAAGAGGAAAGGGCAGGGTTTGTTTTCAGTGTAACATTTGGTACTGCAGTCCAACCCACCACTTCATTCCATAGATCTTTCGTCTTATTTCAACATTTGTTTCCACCAAAAAGATCCTATCCAAGCATGCTTTCTGTATTTATATGTTCACATATTTCTTACGTCATTATTTATTTTCCATTATCTTACCTCATCATTTATTTCCAAGAAAATCCTACCTAAACCTGTTGTCCCTAAACCCTACTTTTTTGTTCATGTCCTCTTTCAAAATACTTTTTTGGCCAAACCATTTTCTTATAGCTTCTCAATGTATTTCTTCCAATTCATCACAACTCGTTCTCTCTTATAGCCTACCCCACCTTAAGCTAACTTAAATCTACTGAGCTCAGATGCTAAACTAAGGAACGAGGCAATGCAGCAGCACAAAACAATTAACGCAAACAGCAATGACAAAAAATGCAGATTTGCAAAGCAAGCAGCATTAAATGTAATAACTTATATCTAAACATGACAAACCCACAAGCAGAAAAAATAGTAAACTAAAGACAACAATGCAGATAAGGGAAATGTATATTCACATCTTAATGTCTATGTAATTAAAGTGGTGCACCACATCTTATTCTACAAAATAAATTACCAAGTACTTGAAAAGAAAATTATGTATGCAGTTCCTGTGAAGGGAAATGTCTTTTTGTGCTCCCTCATTTTTTTAGAAGTATATCATAAAATTATTATTTACTGGATCTGTAGACAGAAAATATTTATATTAGTACATCTATTAAATTTTATTTTAACCAATGCTGCAGTGCAGCCAGAAACTAGATGTTAAACAAAATGAGCAATCTCTCAACTAGAAAGACAATAGATGTAAAATGTTTCTCATCATTTCATTAGGCATTTTAGTAAATATCATAAATTGAGCGCCCCACAGTGTAATCATATGTTTTCAAGTTTGAGCGTGTCATATTTGCGATGCTTTCTACAAAGGAATGTCAATAGCGAGGATAATGGCCTCTTTTTTTTTTCTTCACTTGTGCCTCTGAAAGGCACACACTAATGGCTTTTTTCCAGGCGACTGTCACGCCGCCATATGAAACGTCCCCTTAGATTGACTGTGCTTAAACTGACACACAATATTTTTGGCGCAACGCAATCTGACTTTCAAAAATCCCTACAAAAGAATGGCCCTAACTAACATTAACCTATACGTTTCACAGATCACTTACCTCACAAAAATCTTCGTTACTCGAACTACTGCAATACAGCGAGCGCCACTACTGCCAGCTAAATAAAAGATTCAAACTACTGAAGGCACTAACTACTGATAGGCATAGTTACCAAATGAAAGATTTTGATAGAGAACAAACAATGTATTTACCTTAATAGTGTTCAAAAGTCATAATATATATATATATCAGTCCATGATATCCAATATTACAAATTTACTGTGTCTGATGGACACACGTCCAGATCGTCCGCCGGCCGAAGTGGCCGTGTGGTTAAAGGCGCTGCAGTCTGGAACCGCAAGACCGCCACGGTCGCAGGTTCGAATCCTGCCTCGGGCATGGATGTTTGTGATGTCCTTAGGTTAGGTAGGTTTAAGTAGTTGTACGTTCTAGGGAACTAATGACCTCAGCAGTTGAGTCCCATAGTGCTCAGAGCCTTTTGAACCATTTGAACCAGATCGTCCGCTCTCAAAACTCCGCCGTCTCTCTCCCTACATCCACCACTGCTGGCGGCTCACCTCCAACTGCTCAACGCTACGCGCGGTTAACATCGAACTGCCCAACACTACAATAGCCAACAACAATGTAAACCAGTCACAGACTGCACACAGCACAGCCACTGATTTTCATTCAGAGCGCTACGTGGCGTTGCCAATAAAAGAAACCTATACAGCCTACTTACACACTGAACTACCGGAAGGTGTGTGCAAGATGAGTGCCACGCATACTGACTGAGGACCACATCCGACAACGAGTTGATGCTTCCCGCGCAATTCTTCACCGCCTTGCAGCCTAACAGGCCAACTTTCTGGACTCAAATGTCACGGGTGAGGGAACCTGGGCATACAACTTCACACCTGAGGCCAAGCAACAATCACGCCAGTGGCGGCATCCTTCTTCGCCAAAGCTGCGGAAATTCAAACAAACACAGTCTGCTGGTAAAGTCATGAAACCGTTTTTTGGGATCGGAGTTGGTCGACTTTAAGTCCACTGGTACCACAATTAACGCTGACAGGTACTGTGAGACTCCGAAAAAAGTCAAACGGGCAATTCAGAGGAATGTTGAGCAAGGGCGTACACATTCTCCATGACAACGCCCTCCCACACGTCACTCGGCAAACCGTTGCTCTCCTGCAACAGTTTCAATGGAACATAATCACCCCCCCCCCCCACCCTATAGTCCTGACTTGGCGCCCAGTGACTATCACCTGTTCCCTAGGTTTAAAGAACATTTGGCCGTAAAGCGATTCAGCTCCGACGACGAGCTGAAAGAAGAGGTTCATAGCTTTCTGAACAGCATGGCGTTGAGCTAGTATGACATGGGGATACAAAAACTGCCACAGCGTCTACAAAAATGCATCGACAGAAATGGTGATTATGTCGAAAAATAGCTAAATGTTCAAGCTGTAAACTTATGTAAACCATTGCAGAAATAAACAGTTCTATGTACTTATAAAAAAAATAGGAGACCTTAATGTTGGGATTACCCTCGTGTCTTGTTGCCATGTGGAGAGTGGAGAGGGAGGAGGATGGTTAATAGGGAATGATCACATACAGTAGATGGTGTGCTATTTGAGGGGTCACTTAAGAAATGCAATCCTAGATTGAAGTAGTAAGAAATGTACAAAATTCTATTACCAATACAGTGGCTTTTCAGATCTGTAGTGTTACGCTTTCTAGTATAAATGCTGCCTGCCTCTCCATTCAATCACTCACTTGCGTTGGATCCTATGGAGATGTCGTTTAATGATTACAGGCACTGGTGAGTCATATTCATGGCACTCTCATATCTCGAAACGAGTGACTTTTTTTCGAGTATACCCCCCACGCCGCCTCCCCTCCAGCAGCAAATTTCCATCGTGGTTTTAGACAGTGTCTCTGCATCTTGTAAGTGTTCCTCAGTCCCTGCCCCGCCCTCCTCGGAGCTTTGTTCATGTGATCTTTCCTGTTTAAGGGGACCACGTCCTGCCTATCTATCCGATGTTAATTTAGGTAAGTATTTTACCCATTTCTGAAAAAAACTATTTGATACAGGACCTTCATATTTTTGCTCTATGTTACATGATACTAATAGAGTCAACAGTACTAAAATCTACTTTATCCATTTTATAGTTTTTAAGAAATACTTTTTAAAATTTATTAACAAAAGATATTAAGTTTTTTCTGCAGAAAATATTTTTGTGAACTTCCTAATGGGGAAATATTAATGAATGTGGTACCAGAGCTGGCTTTTTATGTTATGCAGAGTCTCTGAAAATTTTATTCATTTATCTAGGATAGTTTCTGATATAATGGGGCATATGTACTGAAAATTTTAGTTTTCGGGAAATTGACTTTAAAGAAAAAACTTTTGAAATTTATTACTTACAGTTAATTAAAACTGTCCTGCTGCATATGATGGCCCTTCTTTGGCCTCTAGTAGGTCTTCCAGCTTCTTTTTCACATTCCTGGATGTTTGTCTTGCTTTCTTGGCCTTATTAGATGCAGACCTGTCCGCATCGGCTATCCTCATTTTATCGCAGTGTTGTAGCCCAGTGATCATATTTTCACCTGGATTAATTCCCAGCTTTTTCAGTACCCAACACTTTCCAATATTACCATAACTGAATGTAATAACAGCATCAAGAACTCCTAGTTTCATTGTATACATGCCTACAAATACAGTTTTAGGAAGGCGGTTCCGAGTTATGCTGTTGAAACATTCATCTTGGTTCTATGTCTGCCCATGCAGACATTTCTTTAGAAGGTCAGGATGAACCAAGTCTCTGAAAATAGGTTTAGTTGCTGTAATAACAGCAGCAGAAAGAGAATGCTGGTGAGATTCTCCAGTTGCCTTAGCCTTATTGTATTTGCATCACGAATTTTCTTCTGATGGACACAATCCATGACATGGGCATGACATGGCTTATCATCAGTAGAGGACTAATGGAAGAATATGGCCCAAACATCTCTCTTCATTGCCTCCAGATTTTCTTTATTTCTCCTAATTGCCTGCCCATAGTATACCTGCAAGTTTTCTATTCCAGTTTTAGTTAACCGACCCTGTCTGGTCAACAATTTTCCACCTTCTAATTTTTTTCCTCTCATATCAACAGTTAGTTTTCTCAGTCTTGTTCCCAAACGTTTTTGAACATGGCCTACACATTCTGTTTTGCTAATAATGGCATCTCCATATGGCTTAGAGTTCATCACATTGTTGTATGCCTTACTGTCACCATCACCCAAATATTTGGTGTACCATACGCCTCTTGTTTCTACGGAGCGATGAAATATTTGTTGTACCCCATGAACTTCCGTACCACCACTTGTTCCTCTAAAATTAGCCACACTGTTATGTTCTTTATGTTCATTGACTTCACAACATTTGCAATATTTAGACACTATATCCACATCTAACACTTTACCGGTGTCTACAATCGTGGCAGTCACTACTCCATTCAGAGGAGTATGTCCGCTTTCCTGCCAACTTCCGTCAAGTGCAACTGCAATATCCGAACAACCATCACTTTCTTCCACTGCTTCCCTAGCAGCCAGTTTCATGATTTCCTCACTGACCTCACATACAGCTTTCTCAAATATTGCAGTCAGTTTTTCAAATTTATTTGGTGGTTGATGTAAGTTCATCACTGAACAAAATGTTCTCTCTGCTGCCATGCACTTGCCAATGGATCTACTAATCTAGTACTGATTTCATAAGGGCCACTTGCATCTGGTTTTGAAGAACTCATAAATGAAATCACAGCTGAGCATTTAGTGCAAATTAAATCCAAAGCAATTGCTAGGCCTTTTCTCCCACTGCCACTCTCACAAATTTTCACACTCTGTGACTGACCACACTGTCTACATTGTACAAATTTAGACATTACATCTGATAATATTCTCAAATTTATAATAATGTTACTGCAATCCTTGTCACTTACAGTAAATTTGTTGTAACCTCTCTTGAAATGGTGAGAGCTTCTTTGATGATGCACTTCTTTAAGAATTACAATTAGAAACATCGTTGCCAGGCGACACAACCTCTTGCACAGAAAGCTTTCTAAACTCGTTTCCTCTAAATTGTCGTTTCTTGAAAATGCCTTTACGTTTCGTCATCTTCAATAAACACAACAAAACACAAGTAAACAAGCACTGCAAACGTAAGTATAACAACTATTCGCAATCAGACTTGAACAAAACTAACCGTGTGTTTGAAAGCGTGTTGTTTACAAACATCAGCAACAAAAGAATAAATGGTTCAAATGGCTCTGAGCACTATGGGACTTAACATCTATGGTCATCAGTCCCCTAGAACTTAGAACTACTTAAACCTAACTACCTAAGGACAGCACACAACACCCAGTCATCACGAGGCAGAGGAAATCCCTGGCCCCGCCGGGAATCGAACCCGGGAAACAAAAGAATACCGACCATTGCATTCCAAGGATGGCCAACACAATGTGGAGCAAAAAAAAAAATCCCTAACGTGCAATATAGGGGATATAAAGATCTAAAATATATTCAGAAATGTGGGTGACAGAAAAGTGGGCGTGGCACATAAACACACGTGGTAGGAAAATGCTCTTTAAATGCTCGTAAAAAATATTTTTCAGCAAAATCCTTTTCAGAGTACTTAAATAAAACCTTAATCTATCGAAATATGATGAAAACCGAAAATCAATTTTTTTCGACCTTAACCACGGTGTGGTCCCCTTAAGTCGAACGGAGCGAAAGCCAGAGAGTGCTTTATGTACTACCTCCTGCATCCTGTGGAGAAACAGGGAGAGCTGCGCTAATGAGACAGGATCGTGTTTTGACCACATAGTTGAAATGCGAACATGTCGGCACGCGGAGTGGCCGTGCGGTTTGAGGCGCCATGTCGCGGACTGCTCGGCCCCTCCCGCCGGAGATTCGAATCCTCCCTTGGACATGCGTGTGTGTGTTGTTCTTAGCATAAGTTAGTTTAAGTAGTGTGTAAGTCTAGGGACCGATGACCTCAGCAGTTTGATCCCTTAGGAATTCACACACAGCTGAACAGTTGCGAACATGTCGTCTTAACTCTGTCAGCTGTGTACAATTTGTAAGGCCAGGACCAACCGAAGCTTTGTCCTGCAGCACAAGTTAGTAAAAAAGACAGTATGAGCAGTTTCAGTGGTGCTTCTTATCGGGAAAATTACGACGACTTCACATCATACGGGAACAGGAAGAAAGGCGAGAATTTGCTACTGCATTGCAGTGCATTTCCAAACTACTTACAGTTACTGCAGTCTGAAGGAGATCTGCGTCTTTCAGGGTGCCTTCATATCTGTCACCGATAAATTTCTCTGCTCGCTATTTTGTAGCATCCAAAAGAGAAAAACCACGAACTATATGCACAAAACTTTTAAGCTCCATTCCATCCACTGTAGTAGCACTTCGCTAAAGTCGTCTGGTACATAACTCAATAAGATTTTACCGTGTCTGTCTGTTCTGATATATCGAAAACAAATACAGTCTGCGTGCCTGCAACGAGTACATGTTGTGACCCCATTAAACATACATGTATTGATTCATTAAGGCAGGTAGCGAGTGATCAAAGTCGCTCCCACAGACCTGCGTAAATTTTCATCGCCTGTACGCGAAGAAGACCGTATCCCACAGACCATCACTCAGAATAGACGTTTGTTGTGTTATTGCTTCATAAGCAGTTTCATACAGTGGTTTTCATTGTAACACAGCCAAGCAGTATATGACAACAGCTGTGTACAGCGCCACACATTTTGTTTTCTTTTCTACCATGACTTCGAGGTCTCTATCAGGACGTTAACACCTATTGATCGATTGGCTATCACAGACAGCTGGACATCACACAACATTAGGTAACCTGCTCCCACAACACACACAGGATGGTGGAAAAAAAAGAGGATAGAGGTGAGTTTTCTTATTGACAAAATGTGGAAGACATGGCAACGTATGGAAACTAGAGAAAGTAATCAATACGCTCTGATATTCTGCTTTGGAAAGAACATTATATGTGTGCTGCACTGCCACAACTGACCGACGACAGTGATACAGACCGACATTCTCGTCCCAGTATCGTAACTGCCATTCAGTGAAGACTGTTCCATAAAAATTTCACTCATGGCACCGGTTCAGGTACACATGATCTCTCTAGATGCGTGCTTACTGTATAACAGATATGATCCCGAAACATCTGACACCCCTGGTGATATAACTGACGGTTCAGAAGGAGAAGAAGAAACGTGTGGTTTATGCATGATGAGGCTCCAGACGAATGGAGTTTGATACACTTATCTTATTAATTCTCGAGTATTGTTCTACGGTTCGGAGTCCATACCAAGATGGTAATGGAAAGAGAGAAATGATCTTAGATCATGAACACACATTCCAAAGGCTACACGGCTCTACGCTTAAACATGCTATAATGCTAGAGCTGTACAGTTTCTGATCTATTTTGCCATGTGGAATGCAACGCTGTTAATAGTTCAAGGCAAGAAATATATTTCCAGTGCATGACATACATTTTCTCTGCAAGTTTCTCTCCGATAAACTATGAGGACAAACTGTTGTTGTTGTTGTGGTCTTCAGTCCTGAGGCTGGTTTGATGCAGCTCTCCATGCTACTCTATCCTGTGCAAGCTTCTTCATCTCCCAGGACCTACTGCAGCCTACATCTTTCTGAATCTGCTTAGTGTATTCATCTCTTGGTCTCCGTCTACGATTTTTACCCTCCATGCTGCCGTCCAACGCTAATTTTGTGTTCCCTTGTTGCCTCAAAACATGTCCTACTAACCGGTCCCTTCTTTTTGTCAAGTTGTGCCACAAACTCCTCTTCTCCCCAATTCTATTCAATGCTTCATCATTAGTTATGCGATCTACCCACCTAATCTTCAGCATTCTTCTGTAGCACCACATTTCGAAAGCTTCTATTCTCTTCTTGTCTAAACTATTTATTGTCCATGTTTCACTTCCATACGTGGCTACACTCCATACAAATACTTTCAGAAGCGACTTCCTGACACTTAAATCTATACTCAATGTTAACAAATTTCTCTTCTTCAGAAACGATTTCCTTGCCATTGCCAGTCTACATTTTATATCCTCTCTACTTCGACCATCATCAGTTATTTTGCTCCCCAAATAGCAAAACTCCTTTGCTACTTTAAGCGTCTCATTTCCTAATCTAATTCCCTCAGCATCACCCGACTTAATTGGACTACATTCCATTATCCTCGTTTTGCTTTTGTTGATGTTCATCTAATACCCTCCTTTCAAGACACTGTCCATTCCGTTCAACTGCTCTTCCAAGTCCTTTGCTGTCTCTGGCAGAATTACAATGTCATCGGCGAACCTCAAAATTTTCATTTCTTCTCCAAGGATTATAATAGCTATTCCGAACTTTTCTTTCATTTCCTTTACTGCTCGCTCAATATACAGATTGAATAGCATCGGGGACAGGCTACAACCCTGTCTCACTCCCTTCCCAACCACTGCTTCCCTTTCATGCCCCTCGACTCTTATAACTGCCATCTGCTTTCTGTACAAATTGTAAATAGCCTTTCGATCTCTGTATTTTACCCCTGCCGCCTTCAGAATTTGAAAGACAGTATTCCAGTCAACATTGTCAAAAGCATTCTCTAAGTCTACAAATGCTAGAAACGTAGGTTTGCCTTTCCTTAATCTTCCTTCTAAGATAAGTCGTAAGGTCAGTATTGCCTCACGTGTTCCAATATTTCTACGGAATCCAAACTGATCTTCCCCGAGGTCGGCTTCTACCAGTTTTTCCATTCGCCTGTAAGGAATTCGCGTAAGTATTTTGCAGCTGTGACTTATTAAACTGATAGTTCGGTAATTTTCACAACTGTCAACACCTGCTTTCTTTGGGATTGGAATTATTAAATTCTTCTTGAAGTCTGAGGGTATTTCGCCTGTCTCGTACATCTTGCTCAGATGGTAGAGTTTTGTCAGGACTGGCTCTCCCAAGGCTGTCAGTAGTTCTAAGGGAATGTTGTCTACTCCCGGGGCCTTGTTTCGACTGAAGTCTTTCAGTGCTCTGTCAAACTCTTCACGCAGTATCGTATCTCCCATTTCATCTTCATCCACATCCTCTTCCGTTTCCATAATATTGTCCTCAAGAACATCGCCCCCGTATAGACCCTCTATACTCCTTCGACCTTTCTGCTTTACCTTCTTTGGTTAGAACTGGGTTTCCATCTGAGCTCTTGATATTCATACAAGTGGTTCTCTTTTCTCCAAAGGTATCTTTAATTTTCCTGTAGGCAGTATCTATCTTACCCCTAGTGAGATAGGCCTCTACATCCTTACATTTGTCCTCTAGCCATCCCTGCTTAGCCATTTTGCACTTCCTGTCGATCTCATTTTTGAGAGGTTTGTATTCCTTTTTGCCTGCTTCATTTACTGCATTTTTATATTTTCTCCTTTCATCAATTAAATTCAATATTTCTTCTGTTATCCAAGGACTTCTACCAGTCCTCGTCTTTTTACCTACTTGATCCTCTGCTGCCTTCACTACTTCATCCCTCAGAGCTACCCATTCTTCTTCTACTGTACGTCTTTCCCCCATTCCTGTCAATTGTTCCCTTATGCTCTGAAACTCTGTACAAACTCTGGTTCTTTCAGTTTATCCAGGTCCCATCTCCTTAAATTTCCAGCTTTTTGCAGTTTCTTCAGTTTTAATCTACAGTTCATAACCAATAGATTGTGGTCAGAGTCCACATCTGCCCCTGGAAATGTCTTACAATTTAAAACCTGGTTCCTAAATCTCTGTCTTACCATTATATAATCTATTTGATACCTTCTAGTATCTCCAGGATTCTTCCATGTATACAACCTTCTTTCATGATTCGTGAACCAAGTGTTAGCTATGATTAAGTTATGCTCTGTGCAAAATTCTACAAGGCGGCTTCCTCTTTCATTTCTCTCCCCCAATCCATATTCACCTACTATGTTTCCTTCTCTCCCTTTTCCTACCCTCGAATTCCAGTCACCCATGACTATTAAATTTTCGTCTCCCTTCACTACCTGAATAATTTCTTTTATCTCATCATACATTTCATCAATTTCTTCATCTGCAGAGCTAGTTGGCATGTAAACATGTACTACTGTAGTAGGCGTGGGCTTCGTGTCTAACTTGGCCACAATAACGCGTTCACTATTTTTTTACTCATTATTAAACCTACTCCTGCATTACCCCTATTTGATTTTGTGTTTGACCCTGTATTCACCTGACCAAAAGTCTTGTTCCTCCTGCCACCGAACTTCCTTAATTCCCACTATATCTAACTTTAACCTATCTATTTCCCTTTTTAAATTTTCTAATCTACCTGCCCGATTAAGGGATCTGACATTCCACGCTCCGATCCGTAGAACTCAGTTTTCTTTTTCCTGATAACGACGTCCTCTTGAGTAGTCCCCGCCCGGAGATCCAAATGGGGGACTATTTTACCTCCGCTATATTTTACCCAAGAGGACGCCATCATTATTTATCCATACAGTAAACCTGCATGCCCTCGGGAAAAATTACGGCCGTAGTTTTCCCTTGCTTTCAGCCGTTCGCAGTACCAGCACAGCAAGGCCGTTTTGGTTAATGTTGCAAGGCCACGTCAGTCAATCATCCAGACTGTTGCCCCTGCAACTGACAAACTAAGGTGATAAAACAACTACCTCGCACACACAAAAAAACATCAATTCATATGTCCACAACACTCCTATAAAATGATTGTAGGCAACTGAAAATGCATACAAAGAAACAGCGACATCGTATGAGGAAATAAACACCACAATCAATAGCCAAAGGAGATGTAAAAGTCGTATCGCAGTTTCCCATCACCCCTGGTGATCCTCTTCACACACAAATGGTCGGATTTTAGTTTGTATTGCTCATGCATGGGATAAAATGACCGTTTCGTTTTAGCACCACGACTCTCGAACGCACCTCTTTCTACTGTTAAGGTATTTATATGTAACATGGGTCCACTCTCCTCCAGAACACGGAGTTTTATTGATTTTGGCTAGCCCTCATGTCATGGTATTTTTTTTCTGAGTTAATGTATTCTCAGTCAGTTTCTGTAATTTTTCTAGGTTTAGTGATTTTACATATTTCATCGTATTTCCCTCAATTTCACGTATTTCACAAACATTTTTCGTGATTAAACCAGGTTGCTCTCAAATTTTACCGATTTTGTGTCACTTTTCATATTATTTCTACAGTTTTCCGTATGTCTATGGTCATACTGCTGACATACCTATGTGTTGATGGATTTGCTATTATGATATTTGCGTATCTTATACACCAGCCTCCTAAAAAATCCTAAGACTTCCCCTCTTCCCAATGATCCACATGCGTGCAATTTGGACAGGACGTTCGTGAAAAGTACAGTAATATTTGCTTCATACCTGTATGAGGCTCAACAGGTAGTGCAGGTGATGGATGTACTGGAAACTCGAAATCAGAAAACAATTCCATGTACTTCATCATTTATAGACAAACAGTTAGCAAGTTATGCATCCGAACCGCAGCCATACACAGCTGACAGCTCTACACCCAGACACATAGAGACTCTGCACACATATTACCAAACGTAAAGTCTCGATTTCAGCAGTTTGCACCGTATTTTCGACATTGCTACAGCCCTGCAAACAGTTAAATGCTTTTCGCAAAACGGTTCTGCAGCAAGTGTAAGCACATTTAAATTCATCCTGCTTAAGAGCATAACACATTCGATCTAACTTATAGTAATAATATTTGTAACGAGATTCTCCAGTAATAACAGCTATGCAAGGCACCCCACTACATGCAAGGCGTCCATCCCACTACGCCTATCGCACATTACTTTCACTCTAAAGACCCACGATAATGGCGCTTGTCCATCCCAATCACGCTATTTTATTTCTAGATGTCTGTTCGATGGAGGGAGATAGTTCTTCTCGAGTATCATCCTTATGTACGACACATAACAGCACCGTAGTTGGACGGTATAGTACAGCACTGTACTCGAATGCATTCAGTCACTTCCAACCACATATTCAACATTTTCAGTGCATATGTTCTGTTTTCCGTAAGCCTGTGCCTATGCATGTGTTGTAGATGGCTCCCATGACCCAGGGTACACCTGAGCTAGAGGTCTAGTGTGGATCTACTGAAATCGTAGGTCTGGCTTCAAAATTGCCTTAATAGTGACATTTTTCAAAAGCCCCCTTTATCCCCTATTTCACTTCCTTAGAGTTGGAATTTCGAAAAATCTCTTCTTAAAGGATGTCTGCAGTATAAGATCCACAACTCTCCAAATTACAACTTTCTGTCCTAGCAGTTTGGGCTGGGTGATGATGAGTCAGTCAGTCAGTCAGCACATTGTCTTTTATATATAGGAGGAGGTTCATCAAATGTCATTGAACCTTTACTTACTTTGCAGATGAAAGAAAACATTGTTTCTACCTCCCTTTGAGTTGTACAATTACATAGCTTTTCAATCTCTTGACTTAAGCGATCACTAAGAGAACTGTCGTCGCTTAACTTCGGCTTAGCAGCCTTCCGTAAACGACTGACTTCTTGCTCGGGCGCGTGTTCGACTTGTTGGCATACTGCTTGACGGATACATTGTAAAAGTTTTTATACAAATTCATGCTGAAAACAATAACTTCGGCTTTATATGCTATCACGACTGACTTGCTGACTGACATGCAGTGATTGCAACCAGAGCGGCAGAGAACTTGGGCGGCACTTGTTTCAAATCGGGGAATCCCGTTCATACACACGTGTAAAGCATTCGGTTCAGAGTGGCCAGGAAGATTGGTGAGCACTTTAAAATTGTCTACTCTTAAGATTAATTAAACAAAATAAAATGTTGTCCATTTTAATAATTTATATTCTCTGAATTAAAAAGTTGACGTGTGATTTGGTGAGATTTTGCCGGGCCCCTCCCCACCCCCAACCGCCAATTTTAAGTTCACGCGTTTAATGGACGCCCCCTAACGTATTTCGTGCGTTTGTGTCTTCTTAATTTTTATTTTACCGTTTGCTTTATTTCCTGTGACACATTGCAAAGGTCGACCGTGGAATTGCGTTTTTACTACTACTGTTCTCCTACAAGAGATATGAAATATCTGAAACCTAAAAGGTATTTATGGCTCTGAGCACTATGGGACTTAACATCTATAGTCATCAGTCCCTTAGAACTTAGAACTACTTAAACCTAACTAACCTAAGGACATCACACACATCCATGCCCGAGGCAGGATTCGAACCTGCGACCGTAGCAGTCTCGCGGTTCCGGACTGCGCGCCTAGAACCGCTAGACCACCGCGGCCGGCTAAAAGGTATTTACGTTTTACGATACTTGGACAAATAAAAAGCCTATTCTACTGTTAACAAGAACGTAAATAGATAAAAGCGTTTTAATGAGAATAGTTTCAACAGTTTAACGAGAAAAATAATTTCGACGTTATTTGGCGCTTTGCCTGAAAAGGCAATATTTACTGTCTTCTAAATAGTTCTTGACGTGTTTGTAAGTATATGTTTTCTCGAAAATTGATAAGCAGATTTTGAAAACTTTGAACAACATGTTTCCTATCATTTCAGTTGTTAGGAGAGTGGAGAATTTATCATACGATCCTTGTCAACAACGCCAACTACAAATTTTACTCCAGTAGTTAGTAAACTCTATTATCATTGATTTTTTCCTAGATTCTCTTACTGTATTTCGATTCTTTCTTAAAAAGGGTGGTTCCCCAGAACTTCAGTTTCATCCTTCTTGTACTAAACTGCAACAGCCAACAGGTCTCATAACACACACAGGCTTAGTACTTACGTGTAAACGAAAACGACCACTCGTGTCTCACTGAAAGAATAAAATGATAGGGGCGCTGCAATGAACTCGTTTGCCATGAGAAGTCTATTCAGAATAGAAAATCGCTCGTGTAAAAAGGGCTTAATGGCGTGTGATAACTTGTCCCAGAGCAAGCTCCACGCACGAGTAGGATCGTATGCTGTCGACTCGGACGCCTCTAGGATATCGATATATCGTTCCAGTAGAAATCTACATCGTACGACAGTAAGGAAGCTTTTCGTTGTGTGTGTTGATTAATCTAAGTAATCCTTCACAAACGTTAATGAGGGTCTAAAGGCAAAAGTATGCTGAAGATTAGATGGGTAGATCAGATAATGACTGAAAGAGGTGATGAATCTAATCGGGGAGAAAGTAAATTGATGAAAAGAAGGTATATATTGATAGGACACAACCTACGGCATCAAGAATTCGTAGTAAAAAATGGTATACATTGGCAGGACACAACCTACAGCATGAAGGAGTCGTTAAATTGGTACTGGAGGGGAGAGCGTGGAGAAAAGACTGTACAGAGAGAACAAGGGATTACTACAGGAAACCACAATATGCATGACATCGCGCTGCGAAATGTGAGCGTGCGAAACTATCTCCATCCTATGCAGCATGGTTGTGCTGCCGCTATCTACGTGTTTTATGCAACCCGTTACACCTTGAAAATCAAAACGCAAGTTTTTATTATTTCTCGCTCGCTACGTGCAAACTGCTAATCCTACAACAAAAATGAACAAGACCTTTTTGTAGGAAATTTAATGTAGTTAAAATTTGTACTGGGATACGTTTTCGCTAAAGGCCATAGTTTTCGATTTATTCAAGAAAAACCTACAAAAGTGACCTTCAAATACGGTTTTGTGCAGTAACTTGAAAATGGCCTCCAGCGGAAACGTATCCCAGCACCTTTCCGTTTTCGTGTTCCATCCGCGAATGGTGCGATAGAAGATGCAGATAATGAGGGAGTGTTTGGAGACCATAGACAGTGAATGTCGCGCACATAACAGAATACCAGTCGACCTGGACCCAAGGTGATGCTTAGCGCAGCGGTGCCTGTAGTCGGTAGCGCGTGGGCGGGAGATTTATTTGTGCCGGTCAGCGGCCTGCGGCCTGTGCTCCGCTTCGCTCTCTTTCGTCATCCGCTGGCCGCGAGTATTTTTGCCTCCACCCGATATTCCCTGCCCTCTTGTCTGGGACCGTGGCGTCAGCAAAGACCGGGCCGCTAGCGTCCTTTGACTGCATGTCGGCGTGAACTGCAGGGAGTGGCTCATTAGCGTTATTGCCTCTGGACCAGCTGCGTCGCGTTTTTAAAGGACTAAAAGAGTTTCGCCCTTTTTATAGAACAGTGACGTCCACAGCTGTGTAGCGTAATTTTCAATTTTGGCACGCCGCTTATAAAACACGAGGGTTCAACTTCCGCATCGACGTTTGGACGACATCCAGGTTCACAACTACTGCAGCGCGCAAAATTTCCTCCGTATCTATTTTCGTTGGTACAAGTTTAAAGTGCTCATAAACGTGTCATCGCGCTGGGATGATTATGCTTCATTTGATACTGTTCAAAGCCCGTCTCTCTAGCCGAGCGGTGAGGTCGTGTAACTGCTACTCGGCGGTTCGATTCCCAGTAAAAGTGAAGTCGTACGGCATTGGTGGCAGGATCCCGAAGGGCAGGCTCAAACGCCTAACTGGAGAGGTTTTTTCTGTCCTTCGCCCACAGTGGCATCTAGCCTTCAAATGGTTCAAATGGCTCTGAGCACAATGGGACTTAACATCTAAGGTCATCAGTCCCCTAGAACTTAGAACTACTTAAACCTAACCTAACCTAAGGACATCACACACATCCATGCCCGAGGCAGGATTCGAACCTGCGACCCTACAGGTCGCGCGGTTCCAGGCTGAAGCACGTAACCTTCGCGAAGGGTGACAAATACATGTTTAAATGTATCTGATACACGATCCACTCACATTCATGTGAGCATCACATATGTTCGATGTCAACGTGCAATAACCACTCAAATACAAGTGGCAGCGCTAGCACTGGAAGGTGTATAAAGCGTGTCGCGGGGCGGGGGAGCACAATACAGTGCAGTCGTTGTCGTACTGCGGAGATGAAGCGATCTATCTGACGTCCAAAAGCCCATGATCACTGGTTTCCGGACCAATGGTGGAAGCATTTCCGGAATGGCCATGTTTGTAAACTATTCCCGAACCGCCGTGATTAGAGTCTAGCGCGCATGTCACGTTGGCGCCATCCAATACCGGCGCCGAGGCAACTGTCGTGCACCACTAGCCGTAGATGGCAGGGGTGAACGGCTGCCGCAGAGATGTGTACGGGTGAATAGACACGCAACTGTTCTACATCTACTACATTCTACATCTACATTTATACTCCGCAAGCCACCCAACGGGGTGTGGCGGAGGGCACTTTACGTGCCACTCTCATTACCTCCCTTTCCTGTTCCAGTCGCGTATGGTTCGCGGGAAGAACGACTGTCTGAAAGCCTCCGTGCGCGCTCTAATCTCTCTAATTTTACATTCGTGATCTCCTCGGCAGGTATAAGTAGGGGGAAGCAATATATTCGATACCTCATCCAGAAACGCACCCTCTCGAAACCTGGCGAGCAATCTACACCGCGATGCAGAGCGCCTCTCTTGCAGAGTCTGCCACTTGAGTTTGTTAAACATCTCCGTAACGCTATCACGGTTACCAAATAACCCTGTGACGAAACGCGCCGCTCTTCTTTGGATCTTCTCTATCTCCTCCGTCAAACCGATCTGGTACGGATCCCACACTGATGAGCAATACTCAAGTATCGGTCGAACGAGTGTTTTGTAAGCCACCTCCTTTGTTGATGGACTACATTTTCTAAGCACTCTCCCAATGAATCTCAACCTGGTACCCGCCTTACCAACAATTAATTTTATATGATCATTCCACTTCAAATCGTTCCGCACGCATACTCCCAGATATTTTACAGAAGTAACTGCTACCAGTGTTTGTTCCGCTATCATATAATCATACAATAAAGGATCCTTCTTTCTATGTATTCGCAATACATTACATCTGTCTATGGTAAGGGTCAGTTACCACTCCCTGCACCAAGTGCCCATCCGCTGCAGATCTTTCTGCATTTCGCTGCAATTTTCTAATGCTGCAACTTCTCTGTATACTACAGCATCATCCGCGAAAAGCCGCATGGAACTTCCGACACTATATACTGGGTCATTTATATATATTGCGAAAAGCAACGGGCCCATAACACTCCCCTGTGGCACGCCAGAGGTTACTTTAACGTCTGTAGACGTCTCTCCATTGATAACAACATGCTGTGTTCTGTTTGCTAAAAACTCTTCAATCGAGCCACACAGCTGGTCTCATAGTCCGTAGGCTCTTACTTTGTTTATCAGGCGACAGTGCGGAATTGTATCGAACGCCTTCCGGAAGTCAAGGAAAATGGCATCTACCTGGGAGCCTGTATCTAATATTTTCTGTGTCTCATGAACCAATAAAGCGAGTTGGGTCTCACACGATCTCTGTTTCCGGAATCCATGTTGATTCCTACAGAGTAGATTCTGGGTTTCCAAAAACGACATGATACGCGAGCAACAAACATGTTCTAAAATTCTACAACAGATCGATGTCAGAGATATAGGCCTATAGTTTTGCGCATCTGCTGGACGACCCTTCTTGAAAACTGGGACTATCTGTGCTCTTTTCCAATCGTTTGGAACCTTCCGTTCCTCTAGATACTTGCGGTACACGGCTGTTAGAAGGGGGGCAAGTTCTTTCGCGTACTCTGTGTAGAATCGAATTGGTATCCCGTCAGGTCCAGTGGACTTTCCTCTGTTGGGTGATTCCAGTTGCTTTTCTATTCCTTGGACACTTGAGCTGCTGACAGCCCAGATGAATCAAGAGGCTACTAACAGTGTCTCCTCAACGGCCGTTCAGCGAGCGTTGCTGTGTGTGTGGGCCTCCGCAGCAGGCGCCTGGATCATCTACCCAAGCTGCTTGCTATTCATCGACGACGAAGGATGGAATTTGCACGCCAGTACTGCAGATGGACGTCCATCGAATGGCGACAGGTGTCCTTTTCAGGGGAATCACGTTTCCTGCTCTGTCGGACAGATGGCCGCTGGCGCGTACAGCGTGAAACGTCTGGAAGCAAACAAGGAGGGAGTATTATGGTCTGGGGGATGTTTCCGTCGCATTCCTGGGTGATCTCGTCATTCTGGGAGGCACTGTGGATCAACACAAGTATGGATCTATCGCCGGGGAGCATGTGCAGTGAGTCTTTGCTCGGCACGATGGCGTCTACCAGAAGGACAACGCAACGTGTCGCACTGCCCGCAGTGTACGTACGTGGTTCGAAGAGCACAGGATGAATTTACAGTACTCCCTCGTCCACCGAGCTCCAAGGGTTTTAACTGAGAATCTGCGGGAGCCGGTCGGTGTGTCTGAGCGGTTCTGGGCGCTTCAGTCTGGAACCGCGCGACCGCTACGGTCGCAGGTTCGAATCCTGTCTCGGGCATGGATGTGTGTGATGTCCTTAGGTTAGTTAGGTTTAAGTAGTTCTACGTTCTAGGGGACTGATGACCTCAGATGTTAAGTCCGATAGTGCTCAGAGCCATTTGAGCCATTTTTGAATCTGCGGGACCACCTCGATCGGGCTGTTCGCGCCATGGATTCTCAGCCGAGAAACCTAGCGTGGCTGACCACGGCAGTGGACTCGCCGTGGCTCCACATCCCTGTCGGTACCTTCCAGAAGCTCACAGACTGACTTCCGTCACGTCTCGCAGCCGTCCACGCTGCAAAAGGTGGTTATGTGACAGGGGGTCACGTTAATGTATCTGGACAGTGTAACTGCGTGTAGCTGTAGTGTCACGCTTGTGTTGGACGATGAGGGAAGGGAGAGGATGAAGCCCGGTGCTGGCACATAGCCCAATCTCGAAGAGGCAAAGGCCAAAGGGAAAACTGCCAACAGCACGTGGCGTGCCCAGGTGGTGACAAATCCGAGTAGTGGCCGCGCTCTGCGTTGTTTAATTTCGGTGACCTGGCGAGAACCGATGTATTGAACGCTCTTGGCGTTTCCTGTCAGAAGAACTCGAACGGGGTGAATTCGACCACTTGATCGTGACTGAAAATTTGTTTGGAGGGGAAGTAGTGGATCCTGTTTCGAAGCCGGCCGGAGTGGCCGAGCGGTTCTAGGCGCTACAGTCTGGAACCGCGCGACCGCTGCGGTCGCAGGTTCGAATCCTGCCTCGGGATTGGACATGTGTGATGTCCTTAGGTCAGTTAGGTTTAAGTAGTTCTAAGTTCTAGGGGCTGATGACCTCAGATGTTAAGTCCCATAGTGGCCATTTGAACCATTTGATAACCGTGTATATAATATGTGTGTTTCTGATACGAGACTAAAAAAAGAAAGTGAAATGAGGCTATTTTTCAACATAGTCACGAAGTCTGTGTAAACAACCACCGGAGCGTTCTACCAGTAGTTCAATTCCTCGACGACAGAAATCCGCTCCTTGGACACGGACACATTCGTGAATCGCTGGGTGTACGTCCTCAATGGAAACTCTCTTTCACTCCGGATGTTCTTTCAGCTTGCCGAAAGGATTGCCTCGACATTGCCCAAACCTGTGCGGCCTTCGTAAAATTGTTGGTACCATTTCACTACGATTGGACGTAACATAGCATTTGTTCCATATAGCACTAGAATTTCACGGTGAATCTATGTTCACACAATAATCGCACTGTACCGCGTATTTCCACTTGGGAGTAGGTTCCAATTGCCGCACCGTTTCACTCCCACCTTGTGAGGCACTTGTTATCCGTACCGCTGCAGAACTGTGTCTGCAGAAAACACGAAACCTCTGAAATTCGTCACTCTTGTTGCGCAAAATAATGATCTAGCCTGGGACGATATGTGTAACTTCCTTTCTGGAGTTCCTACGTGGAATCAGAGCAAGGTCTGATTCCGCCCGTCTGCTTTGACCCGTGACGTCGTATTTCGAGCAAACTGCATAGCTTAGACGAGCCACTAAGGCAGCCACTCATAACGTTTAATAACAGGCGGATTACACTCTTCAACATGGTGACCACAAGAAAGACCATTATGGCCGAAAACAAACATAAAAACACGCACAGTACATAAGTTAGCTAATGAAACTAGTGGGACAACCGCGGAACTTAGACAAAAATACAGTAAAACTAAGAGCATTCAAAAAGCAACCAAAAAACGAAAAATCACGCACGCAGATTCCTACAGAATAAACCCAACGAAAAAATACAAGAAATATGACACTGAAATTGAATATTTCACTTGTCCTATGTAGATAAAACGAAGACAGGATACCAGAATCGCCACACACAACACTAAGAACGACTATTGTAATTTTAACTAGATCTATGTAGTTGAAACACTGACAACTATATCGCCATCTACAAATGAAACTAACCAAACACAAATATGAAAACCTCTTTTCGATGTTTTTCTTCCTCAAACAAAGTACAGTCTCACGAACTACGGAAAAGGTCATAAAAACGAACTTACGAACCATCGACAACTCAAAACTAATCGAGGTTGGCCACAAAACATACTACAGACACACACACACACACACACACACACACACACACACACACACACACCACACACACAACGACAACAACAAGAACAACCGTACTGCAAACAATAAAATATTCAAGCAAAACTTCGAAGCAAACGACGTACACAGATGTTCAATGTAATAATAATAAAAAAAGAAAAAAAAAAAAAAAAAAAAAAAACACCAGCAAACTGCAAGCGAAAACTAAAAGCTCAAAAACCAAAAACAATAAATAACCAATAACTACCAAACACTCGATCCCATTTAACTGAATCATTAAGTATAAACAACATGACAAACCCAAACATTCCATCACAAGAGTGAGCCACCGTTAACAACACTCCTTAAAAAACAATCCCTTTGAAATACACCGCGCTTCCACGACGTCATATGTCAAATAAACAACATGATATTTTTTAAGATTATAAATAAGATCAGTGTCCGTTTCACTCGCAACCGTTTGTTCTATGCACTTAGGTTACTGTATAACCTAAACGTCAACCAATGTGACTCATTACACAAACAGCCAAATAATTGTAAGAAACAACATTATAATTGTAATCACTAATCGTTTCAATCTTCATGGAGGGCATGGGTATAGCAATGTTATATCTCCATACATCCTCTGCATCGTAAACTCACGACAGCACACAGGTCAAAGCAGACGAGTGAAATTCGGGTCGTGTGTTTGCGCCCTAGTCGTATGTGCTTGTCAACTGCTCGTCAGTAAGTACTCGAAATTACATCACTTATACATTTATTTTCATTCCCGATACACAAAACTAAGCAATACTTCGATCATCACCCCATACAGTGGAGCTACAGCTGTAGCGCAGTTGTGGGCATTTGCTTCTCTCAATAAATGATATCATTCAATGTAACGCTGAAAGTCGCTGACATTCTTGTCTGTCTAACGATGCGAATCATGTTATTGACCCGTGTACGAAACGAAGCGTACTGCATCCAATTTTTATACCTCTAGCTCTTCATATCTGTGCCCTTTGCGCTGCTATGTATAATTCTTGAGATTGTGCAGAATGTGAGCATTACCTGTTCGTTCCACTGCCATAATGCGGACTACTCCTTTCTCCTCTCCTATGGGACCGTAACTGGATCACTTGTGATGCATCGGGCATCGTGATCGGACGAGATGCGTTACTGCGGATTTGTCCTCGTCGGCTGTTATCCATTGATGCGTGTGCGACGGCTTCTGGAGATGTATGTTCAGGTTTGTTGTCTTTTGGCAAGCTGCAACGCCAGGTGAAAGGTAAAAAGATCGGCGAAGAATTGACGCTTGGTGCCGGGACAGGCAATTCAAACTCAATGTAGGAATAAGCGTAGCGCACTGCGCATAAGTAGGGGAAAAGACATATTACTGTTCGGTTACATTATTGTAACAGCAATATCTGAAAAATTACCAGTAACCTATCTCCAGAACGACCTAAAATGGAGCAGTGACACCACACTAGTTATAGCGAAGTCAGATGCCAGGCTCAGATTCATTGGAAGAATTCTAAGTCAATGACACTCATCCGCGAAAGCACTGGATTGCAAAACACTCTTTAGACAGATATTTTGATATAGGTCTGGAAGCTCCACCAAGATGGATACAGAAAAGGAAGATCCAGATGAGAGCTGCATGTATCGTCAAGGATTCGCTGAGAATGCTGAGAGCGTCAAGGAGGTGTCCATCAGACTCCAGTGGCAGGCGCCACGTGAGAGGCGCTTTGCATCACGGAGCGATGTAGTGCTGAAATTCCGACAGTGTACATTCCAAGAAGAGTCGACACTGTATTACTTCCTCACACGTACACCTTGCAAAATAATCGCAATAGGAAAACAGAGGAGTTTGGGTTCATACAAAGATTTACCAGCTATCATTCTTCCTGTGCATCATTCGCTAAAGGAAGAGAGGAATGGAAAATTGTACTGAAATGCAGGAGGATCTGCAGCGAATTGACGCATGGTGCAGGGAATGGCAATTGAATCTCAATGTAGACAAGTGTAATGTGCTGCGAATACATAGAAAGAAAGATCCCTTATCATTTAGCTACAAAATAGCAGGTCAGCAACTGGAAGCAGTTAATTCCAGAAATTATCTGGGAGTAGGCATTAGGAGTGATTTAAAATGGAATGATCATATAAAGTTGATCGTCGGTAAAGCAGATGCCAGACTGAGATTCATTGGAAGAATCCTAAGGAAATGCAATCCGAAAACAAAGGAAGTAGGTTACAGTACGCTTGTTCGCCCACTGCTTGAATACTGCTCAGCAGTGTGGGATCCGTACCAGATATGGTTGATACAAGAGATAGAGAGGATCCAACGGAGAGCAGCGCGCTTCGTTACAGGATCATTCAGTAATCGCAAAAGCGTTAAGGAGATGATAGATAAACTCCAGTGGAAGACTCTGCAGGAGAGACGCTCAGTAGCTCGGTACGGCCTTTTGTTGAAGTTTCGAGAACATACCTTCACCGAGGAGTCAAGCAGTATATTGCTCCCTCCTACGTATATCTCGCGAAGAGACCATGAGGATAAAATCAGAGAGATTAGAGCCCACACATAGGCATACCGACAACCCTTCTTTCCACGAACAATACGGGACTGGAATACAAGGGAGAAACGATAGAGGTACTCAAGGTACCCCCCGCCACACATCATCAGGTGGCTTGCGGAGTATGGATGTAGCTGTAGTAGACGTAGATAGAGGGAAGGGATAAAATGATGGTTGTGCCAGAACTACCCTCCGTTACATACCATAAAGTGTCTTGAGAAGTATAAATGTTGAATAACCATTAGTGCCGGTTGTAACAGGTGCGTAGTGCGTGTTCCCACGCAGGCGGCTGAATTATGGGGACGGTCCGTGTCACCTCAAATACTGCACTCTTACAGAAAACCATGCTGGAGAATGCGTCTTCTTCTACATCATCCACTTAATACTCCGCATCCCACCTATGGTGTATGGCGGAGGGTACTTTTGTACAACTAACTGAACACTCCAACCCAGTTCCACTCGCGCATAGCAGCCAGAAGGATGATTGTCCACAAGCCTCTGTATTGTTTCTAATTTCTCGACTTTACTCCTCGTGGTCATTATGCGAGACGTGTATGGGGGGGAAGTAATATGTTGTCCTATTCCTCCCAAAAAGTGCTCTCTCGAAATTTCAGTAGTAAATCTCTCCGTGATTCACAACATCTCCCTTGTAACTTCTGCCAAACGATCCAGTGACGAAATGTGCCACTCTTGGATCTTCTCTATCTGTTCTATCAATCCTACCTGGTATGGATCCCAGATAGATGGACAATACTAAAGAATCGGTCGAATGAGCGCCTCATAACCCCTTCGTTCGTGGATGAATTACATTTCCTTAAAATTCTTACTATGAATCAGAGTTTGGCATCTGCTTTTCCCACTACTTGTTTTATGTGGCCATTCCACTCAAGGACGCTGTGGATAGTTAATCCCAGATACTTGACGATAGATACCATTTCCAGTGGTTTGTCATCATTAGTGTAGCTGTACGGTAGTGGATTTCTTTTCCTATGTATGCGCAATATGTGACATTTATTTCCATTCAGGGCCAACTGACAGAGACCGCACTTTTCATCAAGTCTCTGGAGGTCATTCTGCAAATCGTTACTATTTTCTGGCGTTGCTACTTTCTTATAGACAACTGCATCATCTGCCAACAGCCTTAAAGAGCATCCGACGGTTTCTATTAGATCATTTATATATTGTAAACACCAACGGTCCCGTCGCACTTCCCTCGGGTACTCCGGAAATTACCCTTAGATCTGTCGATTTTGTTCCGTTAAGAGCGACATGATGAGTTCTATCTGCAAGGAAGCTTTGAATCCAGTCGCAGATCTGGTCCGATACTCGGTAGACTCGTATTTGTTTCACTAACCGCCGACGGGTCATCAAATCGAGAGGCTTGCAGCAATCTTTAAGTCTTTTACTGGCTTCTTGTATTTTGCGCCTGCATTAGCGTATCACAAATGTCCTGCATACAACATTTGGAGCTATATGTTACGTAGCATCCTCATCAGTAACCAGAATTACTTTAAAGGATAGAGCTGCCATTTAGAAACAGCTTCAGAGTTCCGATTCCTGTACATTTGCGTCTACATCACTACTATGCAATTCACACTTAAGTTCCTGGCAGAAGGTTCTTCGAACCGCCTTCAGACTATTTCTCTACCGTTCCACTCTCGAACAGGCGCGCTGATAAAATTAATATTTAAATCTTTCTGTACGAGCTATGATTTCTCCTATTTTATTATGATGATCATATCTTCCTATGTAGATTGACGACAGTCAAATATTTCTACATTCAGAGGGCAAAACTGGTGATCGAAATTTCGTAAAAAAGATCTCTTCGCAATGAAGAACGCTTTTGCTTTAGTGATTGCCATCCCAACTCGCTTATCATAACTCTTTTTTCAATTTCGCGACAGTACAAAACTTTTTCGATGTCTTCCGTCAGTCCTAGCTGCTAAGGATCCAATACAGCACAGCAGTACTCTAGCAAGAGACGGACCAGCGTAGTATAAAGGGTACTAGGAAAGTTTTGCAATACGTCGCAACAATAAGTCGCAGGAGGCTGATTGTTGCTGTATTCTAAGAATACTTCATACTTGCCGTGTAGCCGCTGTGCCAAGTCTGTGGGCGCAATCGTTCACTAACAGGGTTAGTTCGAAGTGCTTGTTATGGCATCGTGGTCACGAAGTGAGATTCGGGCAGTTTTGCGGTACAACTTCGCGTGTGGTTTAAACATAAACCAGTGCTTTGAAGAAATGACTCTTGCACTTGGTGGTGTGTGTCCACATCGTACAACTATATTTAGTTGACACAGAGAATCCAAAAGTGGAAATTTCGCTCTGGAGGACTCTGAGGGAACGGGAAGGCCACGATCATCAGTTACGGAGGAAAACATTGAAGCAGTCAGGAAAATGCTAGACAAAGGCAGGCGAGTGAGCTACAAGCAGGTGAAGGATACCTTAGGGCTAAATGCACCAGAAATTCGTTCGATCCTGCATGATTACTTCCAAGTAAATAAACTTCCTTGTCTCTGGATGCTTGGCAGAAGAGCAGATGGCACGACGTGTGACTTGGTGCCGGGAGATGTTAAAGAAGTTCTCTAAGAGACAGTCTCAGTATGTGAATAACATCGTGACAGGTGACGAGACTTGGCTGTACTATTATGACGTGCCGACAAAGTCAATTAACAAAGTTTGGGTCTTTGAAGATGACGACACACCCATAGCCATCGGAAAATCCCGATCACCTAAAGAAGAAAATGATAGCTGTTTATTTTTTTTTTCAAGTCTAGTGGGATTATGGAGCGCGTTTTTTTGAACACACAGAAGACAGTCAAAGCTACTTGGTACACTGAGTGCCTGTCCAAAGTCGTCCAATCTTTGAAGAACCTGCGATCGAAGTCAATAAAGGACACTCGGTTCCTCCATAACAACAACGCTCCAGCTCACCGCACCAAAGCAAGCACCGAATATTAGCGAGTTACGGGACTGAGACTTCTTGAGCACACTCCTTACGGTCCAGAGCTTGCTCCTTGTGACTTTGCACTGTTTCCACATGTGCAAATGAAGCTGAAAGGAGTGCAGTTTTCAAGTGATGAGGACCTCCTGAGGGCTTGGGACCTCCTGAGGGCTTGGGACAACGAGTGTGCCTTGCTGGAAACTGGTTTAGGGATCGTTTTTGGAGGATGCAGAGGTTTATTCAATATGGCGAAAATTACTTCGGCAAAATTAGGTAAAGAAAGCTGTATTGCAAAACTTTCCTTGTACTCTTTGTATAGACAGTCTCTTAGTAGACCTGTTGCATCTTCTAAGGGTTCTGGCAACAAAACGTAGCCTTCGGTTTGCCTTCCTCACAACATTGTCTATGTGATCTTCCAATTTAAGTTGTTCGTACTTGTAATTCGTAGGTATTTAGTCGAATTGACCGCTTTCAGATTTGTGTGATTTATCGTGTAATAGAATTTTAACGGATTTCTTTTTGTGCTGGTTGACCTCATACTTTTCCTAATTGAGAAACTATTGCCATTTTTTGCGCCACACAGATATCGTGCCTAAGTCATTTTACAATTGATTTTGATCTTCTGATGACTCTGCTAGACGTTAAATGACAGGACCACCTACAAACAGTCCAAGAGGACTGATGAGATTGTACCGTTACCCGTTTATGTAGATTTAGAACAGCAGATGTTGTATAAACCTTCCCTGCGGAACGCCGGATGTCTCTTCTGTTTCACTCGATGATTTTCCGTCGATTACTATGTACTGCGACCTTCCTGACGGGTTATCACGAATCCAATCGCAAACTGTAGCGATACTCCATAGGCACGCAGATTGATTAGAAGTCTCTTGTGAGAAACAGTGTAAAAGCCTTCTGAAAATCTGGGAATATGGAATCAATCTGAGATCCCGTGTCGATAGCACTCACTACTTCATGCGAATCTAGAGCTAGTTGTGTTGCGCAAAAACGACGTTTTCTGAATCCGTGCTCACTGTGTGTGTCAATAGACCGTTAGATTTGACGTAATTCACAATGTTCGAACCCAGTTTATGTTCCAAAATCCTGCTGCAAATCGACGTTAGTCATAGGGGTCTGTAATTCAGCGGAGTGCTCCAATTTTCTTTTTTGAGTGTTGGTGTGACCTATGCAACTTTCCAGTCTTTTGGTATGGACCTTTCGTCGACGAGCGCTTGTCTATGATTGCTAAGTATGGAGCTGTTCTATCAGCATACTCTGTGAAAGGAACTTTATTGGTGTGCTATCTGGACTGGAACGCTACACTGAATATATCTGCTTGCAAGTTACTCATGTTGGAGTTGTTCTCTATCCGAATTTTCGAATATCTCCTTTGTCTTCTTTGGCAGAGGAATTTCTGAAAACTGCGTTTAATAACTGTGATTTAGTGGTGCTGTCATCGGTAATAACTTACCACTAGTATCGCACATTGAAGATGTTGATCGCGTTTTACAGATGGTGTACTTTACATACGACAAAAATCTCTTTGGACTTTCTGTCAGATTCCGAAACGAAATTTCGCTGTGGAAGCTGTAAATTAAAAGCATCTCGTATTTACTATTAAAAACAATCTTGATCACGATTTATTTATTAAGGTGACCGGTTTCGACCACTACTGTGGTCACCTTCAGACCTACAAGTCGTATACAAAGCTTTAATTAGAGGTCTACATACATTAAAGAAAATACATAAAGTTATAAAGCTATAAAACGATGAATTACCTTTGAGTAGGAACCTCTTTCTGCTGGAGAATCACTACTGGAGAAACCAGTGCACATCTTACTATATATAATGGAGGCTCCGCCCACTTCTGACGGCATGATGTCATTACTAACCAATGAGTTATAAGTCGAATAACACTGTAAAATTTCTTAGTTAAAAGAACATTGTCAAGAAATAAAAATAAAAACACACTAAACTTAGCTTATTAAACAGCTATTGTTAATTAAGAAGCATTAAAAATATTTAAATATGTAGGTTAATTGAACTTCGGTTTGACAGTACATGGGTTGCCCTCTCAAGGCCTGTTAGCGAACCATTTGGAACCACTGGTTGCCATGGTGAAGTTGGACGCCGTTCCAAAGATGAGGCAGCAGACTTCTTTCCACTGAAGCTGTTGTAAAGTCGGTAGGAAAACTAGTGGTTGCCATGGTGAGGATAAACGCCAGTGCAAAGATGTGGCAGCAGGCTTCTTTCTAACGAAGTTGTTGCGAAAGTGGAATGGCGAAGACTGTCACATCAGACGATGTATTACTGAGCAGCATTATGTCTTTATTGAAACGATTTTCAATGCGTAGGCTGCAATAACCTTTAGCTGACATGTATACTACTTGCTGCAAAGATACGATACGAAGAAGTAGTCCATATTTATGAAATATTGTCTATGAAGTTTGTATGTAGATTGCATGTATTTATTTGTTTATTTATTTTAATTCCATGTGACAATTTTTAAAAAGGCATTGCTATTTCTTGAGTTGTATGCCAGTCTTATGAAAAAATAAAAATAATGAAAATGGAAGGAATTTAAAATTATAATAATATGAGCTGTAGTCTCAAAAAATAAAGGATGTGAATTAGCAATACGAAATAAAGAAAAGATGCATTAAATCTTGAATTGTACTATTTACATTTAAAAATTAGCAATCTGTTGTCACCATTAATATTTTCACAGTTACTTAACTTTACAGATGACAAAATTAATACAGTACGAGAAACTATTCTTAATAAGCATAATAAGAAAATTGCAGCCCTTGTTAGTCACCAAAATGTGTGTTCACAAGATGTTTCACCAAATGTACATAACTTTTATCCAAGAGTAACCAATCTAACGAAAATTACTTTGGCTCCTGCTGAGACAACACTTTTAAACAAATGTCTAAAATATGATTTAGCTCCAGAATTGAGCAATGCAAATATTAAATGTGTGATTGCTGACGTAAAGATTGCTGCAAAACATGCACAATTTAGTAGGTCTGAAATATGTGACATTGCACGTAAAACTAAAAATGTCATTACTAATGGAAAAGATAAAAATAAACAATAATGAATTAAAACTTGTAAAACAAATCAAGCAGAAGTTAATAACTAATAAAGCTATTGCAATCAAGGCAGATAAAGGGAATACTCTTGTCATTGTTAGTGAAGATGATTATGTTTCTAAGACTTTACAATTTTTTAACGCTAATGGAATAACTGAGGTTAATAAAGAGCCGACATCAAGATTTCAAACAAAAATTAAAAAGCTGATTGATGATAGTGACTCTTTACTTTCACCTAAAGATAAAATAACACTTAAAAGTATGAACCCTACATTTTCTAAGTTGAGATCACAAATCAAATTACACAAACCAAATTTACCAATTCGTCCAATTGTTAATAATACCAACAGTCCCTCTTATAACCTGAACACAAAGCTTAATCAAATCTTAAAATCCTTTTACATTTATGAAGAAAATTATAGTATTGAAAACAGTGTTGAATTAATTAAATTAATTTATGATGTGGATATTTCAAAAAATGCAAGGTTTGCAACGTTGGACATCACAAATCTTTATACAAATATACCTAATCACGAGACTATCTCTATTATTAATGATAACTTAACGTATCACAAAATCATGAGCCCCAAAGAAATAGTAGAATTCATTGAACTGTTAAGAATTACTCTAGATTTTAATTATTTTTCATTTAATAATAAAATATATATTCAGGAAGATGGATTTGCAATTGGGAATTCCCTGGCTAGCACTATAGCAGATATCTTCGTCAATTATATTGAAATTCAATATTTCAAAAATAATCCAGAAATAACAAATAAAATTATATACTTCAAAAGATGTGTTGACGACACATTGCTATTATATAACAGTTCTAAGGAAGAAATTGATGCTTTCGCTAACAACTTAAATAATTTACATCCAAAACTTGTATTTACAGTAGAACACGAAAGTAACAATAGTATTAATTTCCTGGACCTCACAATTGCAAACAAGAATGGAAAACATAATATTTCTATTTATAGAGAACCCACATCAACCGACGTAATAATAAATGCTACATCATGCCATGCATTAAGATACAAAATGGCATTTTTTAAAACTATGATACATAGGACACTGAAATTACCTCTTCAACCTGATGCAATCCAGAAGGAAATTGATACATTAAAACAGCTAGCAGTTGCTAAAATTATAATTCCCATCAGGTTGATCTGTTACATCAAAAATTACAAGAAACAAATGATGCTGTCATAAATTCCAAGAAGAGATTTACAAAAATGACATACATGGGACCTATTTCAGATACAGTAAATAAATTATTTAAGAATACAAGCGTGACAATATCATTTAAAACCAATAACCCACTACAGATGAAACTGAAACACACAATTGGGGAATCAAATATATACCAAAAGTCAGGCATTTACAAAATAAGATGTAATGACTGTGAGAAACAGTATACTGCCCAAACTGGCCATAACTTTCTAACACGTTTTAGAGAACATACTACTGGTACTGCACGTACCAAATCAATATTTGGTCATCATCTTGATGGATACAATCATTCTGAAGCTTGCATTTCTAACAATTTGAAAATATTACATATTGTGCCAAAAGGACTACTGCTAAATAGTTTAGAAGAAATTGAAATATTTTCACTTCACAAAAGTAATCCATTATCTGTTTTAAACGAAAAACTTCAATTCAAAGACAAACATTTCTTTGAGCTTTTCAATGATCTGCTTTGAATGTTCACTCTTCTGTCCTTCGTTTCTTAAAATTATTAAGACTTTTAGGAAATATTTTATCTTTACTTTGTAGTTTTATTTCACCAAACATTATTTTATGACTGACTATCTGTTTTATAATGTTTGCTTATATGCTTTTAGACTACATATTGCTAATTCACATCTTTTATTTTTTGACACTACAGCTCATAGTATTATAATTTTAAATTTCCTCCATTTTCATTATTTTTATTATTTTATAAGACTGGCATACAACTTAAGGAATAGCAATGCCTTTTAAAAAATTGTCACATGTAATTAAAAAATAAATAAATAAATGCAATCCGCATATGAAGTATTTGACATTAAGCATGGAAACGAGCGAAAATTTAGGTATGGTCTGCGATTATGTTTAATGTTTTTTTGGCGGTCGCTCGTTATCAAAGACTGGATGAGTATGCTATGGGTATTTGCGCTCAGTTTTAATCAAAGCAAGTTTCTCACGCTTCTCAATGTTTATGACGTTATATTTCCTGAACTTGTGTATCGCACTATGATGTAATTTTGCAGGTACATTCAGTAGTATATTTGGATACTGTCTGCAAAAAAATAGAGTTCCTAGTAAGGAAGTAATAAATTAAAATGTCATGTCTGGTGTGGCAGTTTCATGATCAACGGCATGATCAGTGAATATATACACTGTAGCGCCACAGAAACTGGTATAGGCACGCGTATTCAAATACAGAGATAAGTAAACAGGCAGAATACGGCGCTGCGGTCGGCAACGCCTATATAAGACAAAAAGGGTCTGGCGCAGTTTTTAGATGGGTTACTGCTGCTACGGTGCCATGTTATTGAGATTTAAGTGATTTTTAACATGGTGTTATAGTTAGCGCACGAGCGATGGGACACAGCACTTCCGAGGTAGCGGTGAAGTGGGTATTTTCCCGTACAACCATTTTCGAGGTAGAAAGTGTTCCGTGAATATCGGGAATCGGGTAAAACATCAAATCTCCGACATCGCTGCAACCGGAAAGAGATCGTTTGCGACCGGGACCAACGAAGACTGAAGAGAATAGTTCAACGTAACAGAAGTGCAATCCTTCCGCAAATTGGTGCAGGTTTCAATGCTAGGTCAGCAACAAGTATCAGCGTCCGAACAATTCAACGAAACATCATCGATATGGGCTTTCGGAGCCGAAGGCCCACTCGTGTACCCTTGATGACTGTAGGACACAGGACTTTACGCCTCGTCTGGGATCGTCAATACCGATAGATGGGGACATGTTGCCTGGTCGGACGAGTATTGTTTCAAATGGTAAGGAGCGGATGGACGTGTACGGGTATGGAGACAACCTCATAAATCCATGGACCCTGCATCTCAACAGCGGACTGTTCAAGCTAGTGGAGGCTCTGTAATGGTGTGGAACGTGTGCAGTTGGAGTGATATGGGACCCCTGATACGTCTCGATGCGGCTCTGACAGGTGGCACGTACGTAAGCGTCCTGTCTGTTCACCTGCATCCATTCATGTCCATTGTGCATTCCGATGGACTTGGGCAATTCCAGCAGGGCAATGCGATACCCCACATGTCCAGAATTGGTACAGAGTGTCTCCAGGAGCACTCTTCTGAGTTTAAGCACTTCCGTGGCCACCAATTATTGAGCATATGTGGGATGCCTTGCAACGTGCTATTCAGAAGAGGTCTCCAGCCCCTCGTACTCTTACAGATTTATGGAGAGCCCTGCAGGATTCATGATGTCAGTTCCTTCCAGCATTACTTCAGACATAGTCGAGTCCGTGCCACATCGTGCTGCGGTACTTCTGCGTGCACTCGGGGCCGCTACACGTTATTAGGCAAGTGTACCAGTTTCTTCGGCTCTTCAGTGTAATTTGCACCGCTTGAGCAGTGGCGTCTCATTTCATCTTCCAACTATCAATACCTTGTAGCTGGCGCCTCACCAGGTGGCGCATATTACTACACTCCTGGAAATGGAAAAAAGAACACATTGACACCGGTGTGTCAGACCCACCATACTTGCTCCGGACACTGCGAGAGGGCTGTACAAGCAATGATCACACGCACGGCACAGCGGACACACCAGGAACCGCGGTGTTGGCCGTCGAATGGCGCTAGCTGCGCAGCATTTGTGCACCGCCGCCGTCAGTGTCAGCCAGTTTGCCATGGCATACGGAGCTCCATCGCAGTCTTTAACACTGGTAGCATGCCGCGACAGCGTGGACGGAACCGTATGTGCAGTTGACGGACTTTGAGCGAGGGCGTATAGTGGGCATGCAGGAGGCCGGGTGGACGTACCGCCGAATTGCTCAACACGTGGGGCGTGAGATCTCCACAGTACATCGATGTTGTCGCCAGTGGTCGGCGGAAGGTGCACGTGCCCGTCGACCTGGGACCGGACCGCAGCGACGCACGGATGCACGCCAAGACCGTAGGATCCTACGCAGTGCCGTAGGGGACCGCACCGCCACTTCACAGCAAATTAGGGACACTGTTGCTCCTGGGGTATCGGCGAGGACCATTCGCAACCGTCTCCATGAAGCTGGGCTACGGTCCCGCACACCGTTAGGCCGTCTTCCGCTCACGCCCCAACATCGTGCAGCCCGCCTCCAGTGGTGTCGCGACAGGCGTGAATGGAGGGACGAATGGAGATGTGTCGTCTTCAGCGATGAGAGTCGCTTCTGCCTTGGTGCCAATGATGGTCGTATGCGCGTTTGGCGCCGTGCAGGTGAGCGCCACAATCAGGACTGCATACGACCGAGGCACACAGGGCCAACACCCGGCATCATGGTGTGGGGAGCGATCTCCTACACTGGCCGTACACCACTGGTGATCGTCGAGGGGACACTGAATAGTGCACGGTACATCCAAACCGTCATCGAACCCATCGTTCTACCATTCCTAGATCGGCAAGGGAACTTGCTGTTCCAACAGGACAATGCACGTCCGCATGTATCCCGTGCCACCCAACGTGCTCTAGAAGGTGTAAGTCAACTACCCTGGCCAGCAAGATCTCCGGATCTGTCCCCCATTGAGCATGTTTGGGACTGGATGAAGCGTCGTCTCACGCGGTCTGCACGTCCAGCACGAACGCTGGTCCAACTGAGGCGCCAGGTGGAAATGGCATGGCAAGCCGTTCCACGGGACTACATCCAGCATCTCTACGATCGTCTCCATGGGAGAATAGCAGCCTGCATTGCTGCGAAAGGTGGATATACACTGTACTAGTGCCGACATTGTGCATGCTCTGTTGCCTGTGTCTATGTGCCTGTGGTTCTGTCAGTGTGATCATGTGATGTATCTGACCCCAGGAATGTGTCAATAAAGTTTCCCCTTCCCGGGACAATGAATTCACGGTGTTCTTATTTCAATTTCCAGGAGTGTATTACTTCCTTGTGCGGTTATCACAGCCCCAGCTGGGCTTCGATAGAGGCCGCGAGCGCGGCGTTAGCAAGCCTTCGGAGAGCGTAGTGCAGGCAGTTTACGGGTAGTCTTCGCGCAGTGTGGTGCTGGAGCGAGCGGCAGTGTTTGGAGCGACGGACACGCGGTGCGGATCGGCACGACGTCTTCTCCGCGTCGTCGTTCACTCTTCTGCGCCTGGACTGCGGTTCGCCTATGTCTGCGTGGCTGGTTGTTCAGCTTTGTGCGCCGATTTCACGCTCCACAGGCTCTTTGAGCAAATGTTCGTGTTTTTTTTTTTTTCATTGAGTCGTCATGCACGTCCTCTGCACCTGTTTATTGCTCTGCCTGCTCTGTTTGTTTTTGAATTGACTTCTGTTAATCTGCTGGTCAGCGTTCTCTCTAAAGGTTTGCCATGGTTGACGTTGTTATGGCTATGTAATGCTCAGCTTCCACGCATAATTATATTAGAGGCGGATGAACTATCTACTTTTTTTTTTTTTTTTTGAATTGTGTTTGTTTTTAAATTTTGTTATGCGAGAGAACAAACTGTTTTTGGATTTTAATGTTTGTTTTCACTATGTTTTAGAAGCTGGTGTGCTCTCTGCTATTACTGTTATCCAGCCTTCCAACTTTTCTTATAATGGCTAGTTGTTATTGATATTCCTTCCTTGAAGAATTAACAGCTTCCTTTGAGTAATTCTCTTTTACACCTCACATTTTTAGCGGAGCTTAACTCCTAGGTCGTGTGACCTTATTGGAAAGGTTCAATAAGTGGAGTTGTGGTTAAACAGTAACTGTCACTTGTAGTGTAATTCAGTCAGATATTTATGTTCCGTCTTTGTTAACAGCAACTACTAACAAGGGAAGCTCCCCATCGCATCCCACTCAGATTTCTCCGTAACTTGGCGCATTGGACAGCCCGTAAAAAAATTGAACACAGATCAAGCGTAAAAACACGAAGAAGTTGTAGTGAACTGTGGAAAAAGCAGAAAAAGAGAAATAGTGAACGGTCCAAATTTAATATGTGCAATATCGAGCAACGTTAACGGTCGTCGTTTCATGGTTGTGTGGCCACGGTGTTGGACTGCTTCGCGGGAGATCCGGGCTCAAATTTAACCCAGTCGAATTTTTGTTCTTCATAAAATTACGAGCTCTCCGTTCGGTCATTGACATGTCTGTTCTGAACGTCTTCAAGTCTGTAAACTGAACATGCCAAAACTTTTTTTTTTTTTTAAGGAGACCTGTTGTTACTTTGAAAAATAAATGTTTATTGTCAAAAGGATAAATAATGCTATTTAAAGGGATCTAGTCCTTCCGTCTCATTTCCCTGATCCTGGTGATTCCCGATTTCACCGCTCGCATCATTTGTTCTGCGTATCGCTTACGTTGCACCTTCTGTATGATTCTTTTGTCTTGTTACACATGGAGTCACGAGACGCTTATTTCAGTTATTGTTCAGGGGTTTTTGAATAAAGCCATATCTGTGTTACTTGGTAGCGTTTCGTATATTACTTGGCACCTACTGAATAAATACGCATGCCTCAGGGTCAGTTTTTGTTTCTATGCCATTAATTTCTAAATAAAGAAGTGGTGAAAATGTTTTGTTGACTTGTGTAGAGACAAATGTTGTTCAATATCTTTTATCGTTGGAGTGATCAGTAATGCAGTAGGGAACTTGATGGCATTTAGACGGTTAGCATTTCATTAAACCAGTGGCAAATATATGTGGTACGTGCTGCTAGACCATCATTTATGAAAGTACCAACCCACATGTTGTATGATCCCACCAAACGACCGTCTCCGATTTATAGTTTGGTTCTCAAGAAGCTTCGCTGTACCAACTTCCGTTTCCTCACAGTACTTCTGTTATTTTAGGAGTCGCAATGCAGATAAACGTGGTAGCTGAATACCAGTCGCTGTACTGTACATCCGTCTGCATTGCCTGACGGCGTATTCCTGAAAGATGATTGCTGATAGGCGCGTGTACCGTGCGCGGAACCCTCCCGGAAGTTATTTTCCCGACTTTGCGCACCTGGAGTGGAGTCTGTGCTGGTATACGGGATGAGACAAAAGTCTGGACACCCTATAAAAGTCTAATGGTGTGAGGAATCATCATGGCTTCTGGTATGGGGTGTCTGTAGGTGCGGGCGCAACACATAGGAGATATAGCAGCACCTGCGACCATCTTAAATCCGCCATCTTGGGTTTAGGTTACGTGTTTCATATGGGTAAGGAGTCATATGGCACATCATTTTAAACGGCCTCTTTCTCAGGAATACACATGTGAAATCTGCTCTAAGATATCTTTATTTATGTAGGAGTTATGACCTGTTAAAATTTACGGCACTTGTCAAGAGAGCATTACAGCATATGCTCAATATGACCTCCATTGTGCTTTTCATACTATGGGAGTCTTTTTTGCCAGTCCTACTGCACACGTCACAGGATCTGTGGTCAACAGAGGCACCCGCGTCCTCAACACGCAAGCCACGATGAGCTACATTTTTCAGTTTTATCTCATACATAACTGACTTCAAAAGCCCCCGCAGATAACAGTCAAGAGATGTAAGATCAGCGGACCGAAGTGTCCATTCGATTGGATCTGTCCTACCTACCCAGTGACCTCCACACTGTTTGTCCTAAAACTGTCTGACTTCAGTAGTACAGTTGGACGACGGGTGGGAAATCACCCTGCGATTTCAATAGCGTTGGAAGCACATAATCACGGAGCATGTTAAGATACTTCTCCCCATTCAAGGTTCCATCAATAAACATCAGACCCCTGATTCTTGTGTTCCAAATCTTACACAAGAACATCAGTTTTTCAAAAACTGAGCACTATGGGACTTAACATCTATGGTCATCAGTCCCCTAGAAATTAGAACTACTTAAACCTAACTAACCTAAGGACATCACACAACACCCAGTCATCACGAGGCAGAGAAAATCCCCGACCCCGCCGGGAATCGAACCCGGGAACCCGGGCGCGGGAAGCGAGAACACTACCGCACGACCACGAGCTGCGGACTTTATTTTTTCACCATCAGCACCTTTACGGGAATCCACCCACGAGAGGTCTGCATCTGACCTGTTACGGTGATTCTGTTTGTTTACTTCTCCTTGCCCATAAAATTGGCTTCGTCACTGAACAACACCTGTCGTATGAAGTTTGGGTTCATGTTACACGGATCCAGAGCCCATTCAGCAAACTGCACCCGCCGATCAGGGACATCCTCCGAGAGATACTGTTGCAACTGTAACTTGTACGGGTGCCGTTGGTGTGTGTGCAACACACGCAGGATTAAACGCTGACTGACACAGAATATTGCTGATAACCGGCGGCTACTGCGATGGGAACTTTTCACAAACTGCTGCTTTTCACAAACTGCAGTTGCAGTCTTCTCGTGGTTGGCTGTTAATGAACGTCAAATGCGTGGCCTGACCACGACAAAATCTGTTGCACGAAATTCGTCCAATAATTTGGATACTGCCATCTGCGGAAAGCCATTTCTCTAAGGATCCAGCCATTGAAATCAGCAGCAGTCGCTCTGGTGCTTCGTCCACCTCTCATTAACACAATTTCAGTGCGTTCCTGATGAGTAAATGCCACTGTGGATCACTTGCAACAATAAACAAAATTGATCACATTCTTGCAATTTAAAAATTGAGCAGGTCGTAATTGCTACACAAGTATTGGTATCTTAAAATACATTTCACATATATATTTATGAGAAAGAGGCAGTTCAAAATGATGTGCCACATGACCCCCCTCCCATTTGAAACACGTAACCAAAATCTAACATGGCTAATTTCGAGATGCCATCCGCTGTTTCCATATCTCCACCTACAGACACCCCATACCAGGCCCGTTACAATTCCTCACACTGTTCGACTTTTATAGGGATGTACCCAGACTCCTGCCCCACCCGGTAGATTCTCCTTGCCAGAGAGTAAATGGTCGTGTGGACGTGGTCCGTACGGATCGGGGAGAGGTTTTGGGTTAGCAGCGGCACGAGTAAGTTGGCGAGCTGGGCCGCTGCTGGGAACAGACCTGTGTTTATCTCGGGAAACGTCTTGTCTGGACCTAGGGCGATAGCGCGGCCTCATTGGGGTTGAGGGTCGTTTGTTTGAAAAGAACCACCTCTTCTGGGTTCAGTGTTCGCTGGTGACACTGTACTGCTACCAGCCTCAGTTTAGTGTAATAATTTTAGTAAATGCTTACGGCAGCCTATGTAAGCTGGGAATAAAGCCCCACAATTTTCACTTTTTCTAATATTGTGGTCAATGAGGGGTAGATTTTCTCACGATTTCAAACTGAAGTCATAGGTTGAGTTGTTACATATAACTCATCCAAATTCCAGCTCTGTTTGATTATTAATTACAGAGAAATTTACAGTTTATTTGAAATAAAAATTGCAGGGTTTTACCCCACGTGATATGAAGCTGGCCAGTGCGGGTCTTTGCCCCCATTTGACCTAAAAATGGATCAAAATGGATGACTACATAATAAAAGACTTCAAATACCCTTTGTAAAATTGTTGTAGCCAACCTACTCAACACAATGTTGAACTGAAATGTCGTTGAAAATTGAACATGATGCTTACAAATATTTGTACTAAAATAACACTCTCTTCTTCGCGAAAAGAGGATTAATAGGGTAGCCTGAAAGAGTTCAATTACTGAGGCTAAGCTATTTGGGTAGCTAGTAAGTAGTGTATTTTGTTAGGTCCTCTGATTCTTCCTATAAGTCCCAGGCTCTTATCCTTCTTTTGCTTCAAATACTTCTTCGCCAAATGCTAAGACCATTCTATATCTGAGCTACTGACTCTGAAAAATAATCGACTGACTATTTGACCTTTCTTTTTTTTGGGCATTGATATAATTAACTCTAGTTTATGTTATTTTTTTTCTTTCTTTTGCACGTCTTATCTGCACAGTTGAAAGTTTTGTCGTGCGATCCTCTTCCATTCGTTCTTCATTGGGTGTCAACGTGAGAGGCAGCGATTTCAAAGCTTTCCCAGAAAGTTTCTTAATTTAAGACAGTGGAATTGTATCTTCAGATGAGATAATCTCACACAGTGTGTGTAGATTGTCATCTCTTGGGAGGTTATCATTGAAGAATTGTCATCACGTTGTTGGAGCTGCGGGGATTTACCCCAAAACATCTGCTGGGATTTGTCCCGTTTTTGCCATTTTCTGACGAATGCGCTTTTGTTGATTTTGAGGACCAACTGGCGCAGTTATTTCCACGCGAAAGGGAAGCTTATCTGCTATACCGTCGACGAGTAATTCACTGATTCTTCTTTTCAAACCATACATTATGCAATGTTCAAGTAAAACATCAGAAACGTTACACGTAAACAGTGAAGAACACACTTACCACATTATCTGACCTCTTGAGTGACCTGCCGGGACAAACTTCAATGGAACAATAGGTTACGATATGACTAACGTGCAACGCCAGTTGTAAACAGGAACAAAATCTGTTAATATGCAAAGAAATCAAAAAGTGAGTAATATGAGAGTAAATAAAATAAGAAGTTTCCTTCTAGATTTCCTGCGATATTTTGGCTTGGGAACATCGCTCACTTTGTACTCTGCCCGGGGACTGGGTGTTTGCGTTGTCCTCGTCATGTGATCATCACCACCAATCGTGACAGTGGCTGGATTAGATTGTGTAAAAATTTGACTGTGTAAAAATTGGGACTTAGTGTGGGCGCTGATGACCGCGCAGTTGAGCGCCCCACACATCAAAACATCATCATCACAACTCCCTGCTCCCTTGGTATGGGCCAGCAGCAGTCGTATAACGTTGCAGTGCTCCACTTTTGTTGATGCCTCTTTTCCATTTGAGAAACGTTCTGTTGGAACGGTTCTCCATCTTCGTCACTAACGGCGCCAAGATTATACGATAAGAAGTCCAAATGACCTTTCAAGAAATGTAGCTTAAATGATACGTAACATTTCATAAGGTCGTATGACCTCAGTAGTTATTGTAAAATATAGCGATAGTTCTCTGCGCTAGGGTTGTCTAAAAATTTCATCCAGACACTTGCGAAAGACTGCCATACCATTCTTACCATTCTTTCAACATCACTCAATAAATCATTGAAATGTTCATCAGACATTAATTCCCTATTTGCTATCCTTCAAATATTCATTCCGTTATTTTGCTTCTCTGGTCCTTCAAATTTCCCTCGCAAGTACATACATTCGTGTGAAGTTTTGTCCAAGGATTCCACACAGGTTTAGAAGAGTCCCTCGTTTATGTGCAGCAGAGGCAGACACACATATTTTTGGAGTCAACAAGAAGAGTGTTGAGCACATTCTTCTTTCACATAATGGTGCTTTTGTCTGTCAATGCTACCCAATACACACAGATAGCAGCAGTGCTTTGTGTATCCGAGCTGCGTGGCGAGAAGAATTTCAATCACGTATAGGTCTCCACATATACTCCATTCGTATTTTTCATACTGGACGCATGTGAGCAGCAGTTTAAAGTTCTCATATATCTGCTTCAGATTAACTGAATGGGCAATGGAAACAAAAGAATTTCTGTTTCTAGTTTGGAGAAGTACAGCCGTCAGACTGTGATGGACTCTATGTAGAAGTGCCAACTCGTTTACGTTGAAATCATAGCCAAAAGTCTCCACAACAGACTCTATGTCATTACAGAAAATCACGTTCCTTCCTTCGAAGAAATATTTAGAAACATTAGTATCGCAGTTACGATCACGTTTACTTTCGTCTTCAAGGATCACGAAGCTAAAAACTCTGTCTGTTGCTTCGAGAAATTTAACTCACGCAACAGCGATCGTTGAGATTCGCATGACACAAAAAGCATGGCTCATTTGCAGACCAATATAATCAAGGATGTTGGGTGCAGCACGTGTGGAGAAGCTAAGGATTTGGTGAAGAGTAGGAAGGAGCTGTTGGATAGCGTCAGACTCTTAAAAAGAGTTAGTTATGATGGAAGATTTATTTATTACTTCCGCAAGACTACTGAGAATGTTCTTTTAAATGAATTAAATTATTTTTAAATTGATGAGTTAATCAGCACTGTAAACAATATAGATGGACATTCGGTTGACGTTACGGAGTTGCTGCACCCGCTCACGGGAAATGATACAGTGGTTAAGGCGCTGAACTGAGATAGGAGGATCAAGTGGATCAGATTCACTTCCGGCCTTCCAGATTTAAATTTTCCAAACTTTGTCACCATTACTGAGGACGAACGTTAAGTGGTTGCCTGGTACATACCATGGCCGGCTTTCGTCCCAGTCCTCCTCTAGTTAAGCTCTAATGACGTCGACGCGGACAGGACGTCGGACTCCAGCCTTGTACGCTTCCTGCCTTCAAGTTGGGGGCAGCCGCTGACCGGCTGACACGGCGCGGTATCAGCCGCTGCATCCGGCCGTCTGTTTACGTGTGCGCGCCCCGTCGGATCTGACAGCCGGTGTAGAGAGCGCCGCTACCGGCCGGGGCTACAGACCAAATACACTCGCCATTGTCGAGTGACAGGCGAGCAGCGTTCTCCGTTTCCGGGACACTGACCGCGATTCTCGACACTTCCGAAACAAATGGAACGCTTCAGATGGCCTTCTTAATCTGAGCAGATGCACTTCCACGTCTCCTCCGATATGTCACTTGTCTAGCGTAATTACAGGGTGGCGCACGAAATGTGTTACCATTTTGTTTTTGAGTATAAACTTTATTGTCAGTACAATCGGAAAGGAACATTTACTACAATGAAGAGCCATCCATGGAGATTTGTTCTAATTCAGCACATGCTCAATATGTCCACCATTTCGTTTCCTAATTTCCTTCAAACGAACACTGAAGTTAGTGATTACCCTACGGAACATGTCTTCCGTAATTTCACTGCAAGCTTGAAGAATAAGTCTTCTGAGCTCCATTAAATCACGTGGACGTTTCGGGAAAATTTTTTCCTTTAGGTATCCCCAAAGAAAAAAGTCACGTGGATTGAGGTCTGGACTATTTGGGGGTCAATTTTGTCCGTCATTGAAGCGACCTAGAAACCTGAGTGAAATGATCCGCATGTCGAAATGCTCGTGTAAAAACACCAGCACAGTGTTTGCAATATGTGGCCTTGCTCCATCTTGCATGAACCACTGCGTGTTGAAGGGCAAGGCAGTAGCAAGAAGCTGTGGAATGAGCTACTGCGAAGCATGGTCAAATAATACTCGCTGTTCACAGTTTCTTCAAAGAAAAAGGGTCCAGTAAGTCCGTGACTGGAAATTGCTGCCCACGCTGTTATCCTCGGAGCATAATGTTGTCGTTCATGAAGCACTTGTGGGTTTTCAGTGGCCCAGAAGCGTACATTTTGTTTGTTAACCACACCGTCTAAATGAAGATGCGCCTCGTCTGAAAACCAAACGTTGTTGAGAGTTTCTTTCCTATCCTCCGCCCACTGAGCAAACAGTAGTCTCTGCTGCTTGTGTTCTTCAGTGAGCTGTGCACAGGTCATCTTGTATGGGTACATATGGAGGTCACTTTTAAGAATGCGTTGAACGGGGCGTCTGGATATTCCCAGTTGCACTGCTGCCTTTCTACACGATTTCCCGGGTCGTCTCTGTACAGCAACTCGTACCGCTTCAGAATTCTCCGGCGAACAAACAGACTTAGGCCGAGGTCGCTCCGCTTCCAAAACTGTTCCTTCCTGTACAAATTTATCGTACAGCCTGTGGATGGTCTTCTTGCAAGAGACCCATCGTGTGTTAAACTGTTGTCGAAAACGCCTCTGAGTCACAACAAGGCTTTTCGTTTCATGAAAAAGTAACACAATTGCCGATCGTTGCTTTGTCGTCAGTCTTACATTGTCAGCCATTGCCGCTTACTAGTCTCCTAGCGTCAGTATCGTGAATTACACGTCATTTCGTAACTCATTTGTTTTTCCAAGCTCTGCTGCTGGTACTGCTGTAGAGAACCCAGCGGGATATCTAATGTGCGTCGTAAATTGTGGAAGAAACAATTGGTAACACACTTCGTGCGCCACCCTGTAAATCCCTCAGTACTTACAGGTTCAGGTAAACGGTGGACTAGCAGAACTACGTCGTTAAATACTCAACAATTACTTCTCTTGTTGCTCAAGGACGTGTCTGGAGTCAATGCACTTCGGCTAAAAGTTTTCACAAAAGTTGTTAAAACAAATTTCTGAACGTCTATCCAACGGATTACGTTTCCGGGTTTTCTTACGGTGAAATTCGCTCCTTCCGTTGGCTATTGTACCCGCTGCTGCCGCCGCCGTAGCCCAGGTCGCTGATGTATGCTTGTACCGTAGCGCCACACTCGGAGACAGCCAATTCAAATCCGGATGGTGGAAGACGTGTCCGTCGCCGGCATTTGACCGGAAAGTGGTGAAGAAGTGCTGGCGTTAAGTTTCTGATCATCAAACTTTGCACCAAGCAGCTGCATCAAATTTCAAACCTCCCCGCAACGTCTCATTGAGGGAGGGCACGTTAATTTTTTTTTTTTTTTTTTTTACTATGGGACTTAACATCTATGGTCATCAGTCCCCTAGAACTTAGAACTACTTAAACCTAACTAACCTAAGGACAGCACACAAGACCCAGCCATCACGAGGCAGAGAAAAGAATACGATCAGCTACTTTCGACATACATACTAAAGACACAACTCTCGTATACCATTTGGAAAGAAGCCACTGTGTATTTCTATGCATCCAATTCTGTCTCTCTGTGTGCGTGTTTGTGTGTGGGTGGGTGGGGGGAGGGGGGGGGGAGGGAGAGGAAGGGTGCTCGCCAGATACTGAGTTACTGTGTTAAAGCTTTGCTCTTTTGATTGATCTAGAACTGTATCTCCTCTTAAGTAGTTTTCGTATATTTTCGTCAACTTGTCATACAGTAACACTTGCACTGTATTAAGAAATTCAATAGACGACTCTCAAACAGAGCGGCGAAACAAAAGTGAGGTATGCGAAAGGAAAACCTCAGAAGAAACATTTTAAACGTAATGAACTGAAGGACGGCATGATCAGAGACTCCGCTATGATAACAGATGACGCGGAAAGAAAGAAGCGATTGACATGCTAGGACACATCAAAGAGTATCAAGATTGCACCAGAGAACAGATGATCGGATAAAACAGTCAGCAGCTGCATTATGCAAAGTTTCTATTTCTGCAAATCCGAGCGCTGGCGGACAAAACTCCACAGTGTCCCAGCGGGCCAGATTTCGTTACAGCAAATTAGGATCCGGACAGTCCCTCCAAGAAGAAGTTAGCTAAACCATATGGCGCCAGAGAATCACCTGCCAGACACAACATAGTTGAAGCTGTTGGAAACGCAAAAGTCACAAGTCAGACCCCCACAGAGCCTTCTGGAAGTCACCTGCCATTAGTGTCTGACAGCAGATGACCACCACCTACCTTTCGCAACAAAGACTGTACGAAATCTTCTCACGGTATGCCCTAACAGTTCAATGCAAATCAGTCACCACGTAGTTAACAATATGGGAGCCAAAACTTGCAGCAACGATCTAGTCATCCATTCTGGACCCACATCTTGGACCACGTAGGCTGAACAGAAATCCTCCAGCATTTGGAGGAGCTAATTTTGGACAGCCTCCTATAAACACCCAGTGATGATCCCGGAGGTCTGCAGAGATTTGATGGGCTTAGAGGTCCGTCAGGTTTCAGAAACAATCCTCAAAGGAATCGGGACTGTTTTGGAAATCAAAGAAGACTAGGAGGACCTAGTAAGCTGCAGAATTAGAAGAAGGCCACGCTACACCACAGTTTGGAAGTAAAGGCCCTTAATTTGTGGGTGGCCTGAGGTTACCTCTAGGACAAACGAAACCTAGCGCTTCTGGAGGGGGAGTGAGATTTACAGGTGGCCTGATGTTCCCTCCCGGATAATCGAAACTTGGGTTACTAGTACGCATCTCAGACTTGCAAGTGATCGAAATTTTGTCCTGGATGACTGAAACCTTGGTTTCTGACAAGGGCCCGAAATTTACAGTTGGACTGGATGCCCGAAACTTTGGTAACAGCCACTGGTCGACGATCTATCTACACTCACGACAACTATGTTGCTATGGGAGTTAAGTAGTGAATTGGCACACGCCTTGGGAATTAGGGTCGGCAGTACACCAACTGATCAGTGGTCGGGACCTCTCGTCCAGTGATCGCCCGTTGGAAAGAGTTGTTGAAAGACGGCTGCAGATGAGGTGAGAATTACGATATCTTTGCTACAGGAACAGCATCGCCAGACAGTCGTCTGGCAATTCTTCGTCGCGGCAGCGGCCCTAGGCTGATACGTGGCGGAGTCTCCGCTGACGGGAAAGGTTTTCGGAAGATGCAGCGGCAGCGAACGCGCGCCGGCTTAAGAAGCCCCGGGTGTTCGTAAGACGATTACGCTTGGCTCGCTGGCTCGGCGGCTGGCTGGACGGTTGCGTGGCAGAGGAGAGGAGAGGACGGCAGAGCAGAGCAGAGGAGAGGCTCGGCCCGCCGAGTCCGGAAATAGCGCGCGGAGCCTGGCGTGAGCCCAGGGCGGGCGGCCCGGCCGCTGCGCACGCCACGCACCGCTATTTTCGCTCTGGCCGCAGAGCGCCGCGCTGGTAAACACCGGCCGCCAGTCACGGCCGCCGCGCCGCCCGGTAAAACTGCGCCCATTGACAACATCTGACGCCCCCACTGAACAGTCTTACGCACTCCAGCCCGGTGACATTAAAGTCGTCGGCACAAAGGGGCGAGGCAGCTAACGTTGACGTGCGCGCAGACGGGACGTCGAACGTCACGAGAGACAGCGCCGTCAGTACAGGGGACGATCTGGTTAAAGGGATTTTGCACGCTCAGCGCTCTCCACCGGCAGTTGTCGGCTTTATTTGGCTCGCAGACAAGAAAGTTCCTTCACGAAAATGGACGCGTGTAATGTGCTACGCTAACCCTATTAAATCTCACATTTTCTCCCTTTTCCATATGCTGGTCGTGGTGTTCTGTCTGCGGTATACGTAAATAAATATTTCAATATCCGTGAAAGTGTAATAAGACAAAAAGGAATGATACATGTCTGGGTCAGTAAGGATATCAGCTCCTGACAGAGAACGCACTTGTATTTACATAACATCAAGTATTGTAGAAATTATTTCTATTAATTTTTGTAAGGTCTCGAGACCTTTTGGAAAACGCAAGACGGAAAAAAAACCAGATACAACATGACTCGATCACTATACCAATCTACTGGGTGATCAAAGCCGGCCGTAGTGGACGAGCGGTTCTAGGCGCTACAGTCTGGAACCGCGCGACCGCTACTGTCGCAGGTTCGAATTCTGCCTCGGGCATGGATGTGCGTGATGTCCTTAGGTTAGTTAGGTTTAAGTAGTTCTAAGTTCTAGGGGACTGTTGACCTCAGAAGTTAAGTCCCATAGTGCTCAGAGCCATTTGAACCATTATTTTAACCAAAAAGTCACCATTTTTTTAATCAAAAAGTCAGTATACATTTGAAAACTGAATAAATCACGGAATAATGTAGATAGAGAGGTACAAATTGACACACATGCTTGGAATGACATGGGGTTTTATCAGAACCAAAAAAAATACAAAAGTTCAAAAAATGTACGACAGATGGCGCTTCATCTGATCAGAATAGCAATAATTAACATAACAAAGTAAGACAAAGCAAAGATTATGTTCTTAGCAGGAAATGCTCAATACGTCCACCATTATTCCTCAACAACAGCTGTAGTCGAGGAATAATGTTGTGAACAGCATTGTAAAGCATGTCCGGAGTTATGGTGAGGCATTGGCGTCGGATGTTGTCTTTCAGCATCCCTAGAGATGTCGGTCGATCACGATACACTTGCGACTTCAGGTAACCCAAAGTCAATAATCGCACGGACTGAGGTCTGGTGATCTGGGAGGCCAAGCATGAGGAAAGTGGCGGCTGAGCACACGATCATCACCAGACGACGCGCGCAAGAGATCTCTCACGCGTCTAGCAATATGGGGTGGAGCGCCATCCTGCATAAACATCGTACGTTCCACCAGGTGTTTATCAGCCAGGCTAGGGATGATGCGATTCTGTAACATATCGGCGTACCTCTCACCCGTCACGGTAGCAGTTACAAAACCAGAATCACGCATTTCCTCGAAGAAAAAAGGCCCGATAACGGTAGATGTGGTAAATCCAACCCATACCGGGACTTTCTCGTCGTGCAATGGAGTTTCCACGACAGTTCTAGGATTTTCAGTAGCCCAAATTCTGCAGTTGTGGGCGTCGACAGACCCTCGGAGCGTGAAATGAGCTTCGTCGGTCCACAACACGTTACTCAACCATTTGTCATCTTCTGCCATCTTTTGAAACGCCCACACCGCAAATGCCCTCCGTTTCACTACATCGCCAGGTAACAGTTCATGATGCCGATGGATTTTGTACGGATAGCATCGGAAGGTACGCCTAAGTGCCAACCAAACAGTAGTGTATGGAATGCCGGTGCGACGTGCGACTGCACGAGCGCTGACTTCCCCGTGCATAGACGAACCCGCTACAGTCTCCATTTTTTCCTGAACTGTCTCAGCAACATTACGCCTTGTGCTCGGTCGGCCACTACGGGGTCTATCGTCTAAACAACCCGTGGCTTCGAACTTCTAAATCATTCTCGTCACAGCTGCATTTGTCAACGGACGTTTACGCGCTCGAATCCCCTTCCTATGGCGATAGGATCGTAACGCTGAACTAGCACAGTCCCCATTCTGATAATACAGCTTCACTAAAAGCGCCTTTTGAGGTAACGTCAACATGCTGCGACTGCTGGCGCATCTGATTCTCTCTCTTTTTTTTTTTTTTTTACTTTATTGTTATTTTAAAGCCTGTACAGCAGGCAGGCTGTCAGCAGCATACTACGCTGCTCTTCAGCCATAGAAGGTACAATCAGCAAAAACAGGAGAAAAACATAAAAGTTACAAAATGGTGGGCAATAAAACAGGAGACACAGAGAAACAAACACGGAGCCGTTCACACTCGACGATAAGCCACACTGCTAACTGTTGAGACGACGCACAAACACTGAAGGAGACGATGGCACTGGTGAACGATGGAGTGTGACGGTAAACACTGAACACTAAACATGACGGCACACACGATACACTGATGGCGGTGATCTCCGGCGCGCGAATGTCCACTGAGCGTGTGCGAGTCCGGGGACCTGCCAAGAGGGCAACAGGGATGAGGAGGGGGAGAGGGGAGGAAAAGAGGATGCCATGGCTTAGGAGACGGGGACAGGAGGATAGGGACAGGGGAGGGGGGGGCCCGGGGGACGAGGGACGAGAAAAGGAGGAGGGAGGGAAAAGGGAGAGAAGGGAGGGAGGGTGCCCCGAGGAGCAAGCACAGGAGGAGGGTGGGAGGATCAAAGTTGGTAGGAGGGGTAGATGGAGGGGAGGAGGGCATCATCAGGGAGGGGGAGCTGGCGGAAGCCACCTTGGGAGAGGGTAAGGAGGGTGGAGAGATGGAGACCGGGTGGGACGTGGGAGTACAGGCGTGGCAGCGGGCGGGGGTGGGAGAGGATCGGGGAGACGAGCGGGTGAGGAGGATCGAGTTTACGGGAGGTGTATAGGATTCGTATCCTTTCGAGGAAGAGGAGGAGGTGGGGGAAGGGGATAAGGTCATACAGGATCCGCGTGGGGGAAGGGAGACGGATGCGATAGGCAAGGCGGAGAGCATGGCGTTCAAGGATTTGGAGGGATTTATAAAAGGAAGGGGGGGCGGAGATCCAGGCGGGATGGGCGTAACAGAGGATAGGGCGGATGAGGGACTTATAGGTGTGGAGGATGGTGGAGGGGTCCAGACCCCACGTTCAGCCGGAAAGGAGCTTGAGGAGACGGAGTCGGGAACGTGCCTTGGCTTGGATTGTCTGGAGATGGGGAGTCCAGGAGAGGCGACGGTCGAGGGTGACGCCAAGGTACTTAAGGGTGGGGGTGAGAGCGATGGGACGGCCATAAACGGTGAGATAGAAATCAAGGAGGCGGAAGGAGGGAGTGGTTTTGCCTACAATGATCGCCTGGGTTTTGGAAGGATTGACCTTGAGCAACCACTGGTTGCACCAAGCGGTGAACCGGTCAAGATGGGATTGGAGAAGGTGTTGGGAGCGTCGCAGGGTGGGGGCAAGGGCAAGGAAGGCGGTGTCATCGGCAAACTGGAGAAGGTGGACGGGGGGTGACGGCGGCGGCATGTCCGCCGTGTACAACAAGTACAGAAGGGGGGAGAGGACGGAGCCTTGGGGCACACCGGCGGAGGGGAAAAAGGTGTAGGAATCGGTGTTATGGATGGTGACATAGGAAGGACGGCGGGAGAGAAAGGAACCGATCAGACGAACGTAGTTAATGGGAAGGGCGAAGGTTTGGAGCTTGAAGAGGAGACCGGAATGCCATACGCGGTCATATGCGCGTTCGAGGTCAAGAGAGAGGAAGATTGCGGAGCGACGGGAATTGAGCTGTTCGGAAAGGAGATGAGTGAGGTGAAGGAGAAGATCGTCGGAAGAGAAGGACGGCCGAAAGCCACACTGGGTAACGGGGAGGAGGCGGTGCTGGCGGAGATGCTGGTGGATGCGGCGGGTGAGGATAGATTCCAGGACCTTGCTGAAGACCGAGGTAAGGCTGATGGGACGGTAGGAGGAGACGGCGGACGGCGGTTTGCCAGGTTTGAGGAACATGAGGATACGGGAGGTTTTCCACAGGTCGGGCTAGTAACCGGTGGACAGGACTACATTGTAGAGCCTGGCCAGGGTGGAGAGAAAAGAGACAGGAGCTTCACGAAGGTGACGGTAGGTGACACGATCGTGACCAGGAGCGGTGTTGCGTTTGGTGCGGAGTGTATTGATGAGATCCTGTGTGGTGATGGGGGCATTAAGGTCCATGTGTGGAATGTTGTCCAAGTACTGGAAACCAGGAGCGAGGGGAGGGACAGAGGTGTCAGTTCGATCGCGGATATCTGGGAAGAGGGAGTAATCGAACTGGGGATCATCAGGGATGGAAAACACATCGGACAGGTAGGAGGCAAAGTGATTGGCCTTACTAAGGGCGTCAGGGAAGGGGTGATCATCGTGGAGAAGAGGATAGTAGGGGGAGGGTTTAGTTCCGGTAAGGCGACGGAAGGCGGTCCAGAACTTGGACGAGTTTATAGGGAGGGTAGCAGTTAAACGGGTGCATGTCTGTCGCCAGTCCCGGCGTTTCTTGGCCGCGAGCAAATTTCGAATGTGTCGCTGTAGTTGCCGGTGGCGTCGTAGGGTGTCCGGGTCACGCGTGCGGAGGAAGGCACGGTAGAGACGACGGGATTCACGGAGGAGGAGGACGGCCTGTGGTGGTAAGGTAGGACGGTGGGGTGGATGGCAACAGTAGGGACGTGGGCCTCCACGGCCTCAGACAAGGTCTGCTGGAGAAAGGAGGCGGCATGGGTGACATCATTGGGACGGCGGTAGGCGAGAGGGTGGCTATCGACCTGAGTGGAGAGGGTATCCCGGTAGGCATTCCAGTTGGCACGGGAATAGTCATGGATGTACTTAGGGGGAGGGTCATGACGAGGGTCGGGGCGGGGGCGACGGCCGTCTGAAACGGTGAGGAGGACAGGGAGATGGTCGCTACCAATAGGCTCCAGGACATCCACCGTAATGCGACCAAGGAGGTTGGGGGAGGAGAGGATAACATCGGGAGTGGAGTTGGATTCGGGACGAGTGTGCTGGGGGATGGGGATGAGGTCGCCTTGAAGGGAGGAGAGGAACCGATGCCACCGCCGTAACTGGGCAGTGGAGCGACTATGGATGTTGAGGTCGGCGGCGATCACATAGGAGGAGAAGGTACGGTCGATGTGGGAGAGGAAGTCGAAAGGAAGAGGGGCGTTGGGGCGGACATAGATGGTGGCACAGGTAATGGTAAGGCCGGGGAAGAAGAGACTAAGGATCAGGTGTTCGGTGGGGTCGGGAAGGAGAGGCTGGAGCCGAACGGGGACCTGGCGGTGGTGGCCAATGGCAACTCCGCCACGCGCAACTGGGAGGGGATTATCGGAGCGGTGGAGGAGATAGGGGGAGGTGTGGATGGAGTGGTGGGGTTGAAGGAAGGTTTCATTGAGGAGGAAGGCATCCACACGGTGGGTAGCAAGGGTGTGCAGGAAGAGGTTCTTGTTGGCGGGAAGGGAGCGGATATTGTTGAAAAGGATACGATGCTGTCGCACCATGATAAGGACTTATACGAGGGTGTCAAGGCGGGAGAAGGTGAAATGGGCCTGGTTATTGGAAAAGGTGGCGTACATTTTAAGGTGGAATATGGAACGGGCGGCGAGGGAGACCTGTTGTAAGGTGTGGGGGCGCTGAAAGGGATGGACGTTTTGAAGGACAATGGTGAGGAACCTGATGATGTCCTCAGCAGTGGGGGGGGGACGAAGGGAATTGCCAGGAGGGGTGGGGGCGTCCAGGGGACGGACAGGTACGGTGAGTTCAGGAGTGGTGGGAGGGGGTCGGGCTTTGCACTTTTGGGAGTAGGTGGGGTGGGGGAGGCTGCAGGTATTACAGGAGGGAGGGGATTGGAGGTTGGGGCACTGCCGGAGGAAGTGCGCTTGCCGACAATGCGGGCAGGTGGGGGCCTCGCGGCACTCTGCTGTTGGATGTGCATTGTAGCGCAGACATCTCTGGCAGCGCAGGGATTGAGGGGGGGAACGGGAGGGGTCGACCTTGTACCGCTGATTGAAGAGGAGGGCACCCTCCTTCAGGAGACGGTCAATGGAGGGGGCGTCCTCAGAGAAAACCCGCATAAGGCGGGTGGGGCCGGTCGCGTTGAAAATGCGGCGGACCGCCCGCACCTCCAGGGTGGGATGGGCCTTCAGCTCCGCCAGCACCTCCTCCTCCGTGATCGACGGGCTAAGCCGAGTGATCACGGCGGTGAGGGTCGGCGGGCGACGCGGGGGTTGGGGTTGGCGGGTAGGAGATGGGGAGGGAGCAGGGGTGAGGGAGGCGTGAGGACCAAAACGGGTGATGGGGAGGCGGGAGAGGATGTCAGTATGGAGGGTTGGGCTGGGGGAGGAGATAAGAACAGAATCCCGTCTGGGAGTAAGGAGAGAGATGGGGACGCCAGGGAAATGTTGGCGGAGGAGGAGGGAGAGATTCCGGGCCTCGAGGAAGGAAGGATCGGGACGGGACAGGAGATATTTGTAGAGACCGGGTGGGGAGGAGGAGGAGGAGGAGGAGGAGGAGGAGGAGGGAGCGGGGCCTGGTGGGGAGACGTCCATGGCATTTTGGGGTGGGGATGGCGGGCGGGGTGGAGCCTTTTTAGGAGCAGAGGAAGTGGAGGCGCCACTAGGGCGTTTGACAGCGGCAGATGGGCGGGTGGTGACAGGAGGGACGGGAACGATGGGGAGGTGGTGGGAAGGGACAGGTCCCGGCACGGACGCAGCAGTCGGCGCCGGAGATAGTGACTGTGACGGTGCATGCGAATGTGGCAGTGATGGTGATGGTGACGATGATGACGGGGGGGGCGGTGGCGGTGGCGGCGGTGATGGCGATGGCGATGGCGACGGGGAGAGCTGGGCGTGGGCAGTGGCCCGACGGGCCACCACCCTAGCCAGAGCTGCAGTGACAGGCTGGGGGAGTGGGGGGAAAGGGTCAGAACGAGAGGAAGATGCGGGAGAGGGGGCGACAAAGAGCGAGGGCGAAGGGATAGAGAGGAGGGGAGGGATGGAAGGAGGGGGGTGGGAGTGGGCACACCAAGTGATAGTGGTGGAGGCAGCGGAAGGGGACGTATACACGATGGCGGTGGTGGTAGTAGTGACGGTGGTGGTGGGGGCGGACATGATGACAAGAAGAAGAAAGAAAAAACACAGCACTAAATGGATAGGACACACACTGGGAGACGGCGACGGCGACGGCGACGGCGACGGCGACGGCGAGAGGCAGGGACGCTGCTGCCGCGGACGGGGCCGGGGCGGCGGCGGCGGCGGCTGCTGCTGCTGCTGCTGGCTGGACTGCTGCTGCCACCGGAGGGCGGGCTGGCTGGCTGGCTGGCTGGCTGGCTGGCTGGCTGGCTGGCTGGCTGCGGGACCACTGCTGCAGGCCGGGACCAGGAACTGCTGGCTGGCTGGCTGGCTGGCTGGCTGGCTGGCACCTGGAACCCCTAGCACTTCGATTAGCGCGAAAATGGCACTATCGAAGGGCGGTAACCTTGCGGTGTACCGCCGGAGATCGATTCTCTCTCTCATTACAGCTCCTTTTATACAGGATTGTCATGCGCAGTCACAGACGTTTTGCTGTCCAGCGCCATCTGTCGGACATTTTGTGAACTTTGTTTTTTTTTTTTGTTCTAATAAAACCCCATGTCATTCCAAGCATGTGTGTCAATTTTTACCTCTCTATCTACATTATTGCGTGGTTTATTAAGTTTTCAAATTTATACTGACTTTTTGATCACCCGGTACTTTCTGCCCTGTAAACCGCTGCCTCTACACACTACGCTAGGTTGGAACTTCGTCATAAGAGAAATTGGATTTAATCTTATAGCCTTGTATAGGTTTTAATCGTTGATATGTTATTAATTTATGTTTAATTATAACAAATCCTAACAAGAACGACGCATTTTTTATGGATCTTTAATGTGCCGTTGCCTTTATATGGCGTACTCTGAAAACACGCAAGTTATAACGCGATAATAGCTAAGTACGAAAATTCTTTGACTACCAATATGACATTTCCCGTACTTCTTTTACAACAAATCGTATCAATAACGATTCGTTTCCGAGACATTCAATGTGATGGTGCTTAAAAACGGTAGATACTCATCGCGTATAAGGTATAACATAAAACTCACCAAATATGGGCTTCTACAGAACAAGACAAGCAGTATATGGCGCCTTGCTTTCGGCGGGCGTCATGGTCTTCTGCCTGTGGCGCAGGAACCGTTCTTTTTTGCTATCGGTTCTACTGCACATGACACATCGCCGAAATATCGCCGAACCTATGTTGCACGTGGCGAAATGATCCTCAAAGTGAAATAGCAGGAAGTGACGTCACAAAACTCGTAGCTCTCCACGTCAACGTTAGCTAAGTCGTCCCGTGTGCGGATGGCGTAAGCGTCAGTAGCTCTGATTGAAGACACTACATCGCGGCAGGTGCAATAGCCAAAGTACGCCAAACTGGTAGACGCCCCTTTAAATAAGCGAGAAAGCGCTCTGAAAGGCGTTAGTAGTGAAACTGATGTTGTGGTGCTCACTTCGAATACTATTTTTATGCAGCTGTTCGCTTTCGGCTATCCCGTGCAAGTTTCTTAGTCTGTTCATAACTACTGCAAACTTGAAAGAGGACTATATTGTGCAGCCTTTCGCCATCTGGTTTTTCGTGAGCAGACAGTTGTTCGCTGACCTCCGACACATGTAGATATACACGATGTGGTCAGAAGTATCCGGACACGCCTGTGTAATGGGAACTACCCACTATATGTCACAAGAGGAGGACCCGCCGTGTATCGAAGGAGACATGGAGTACTGTGTTGTCAGTAGTGCAGCAGTAACACCAGGACCGGTCGGCCAGGACAGCTCAGTGACCTTGGAACGTGGGCAAGTCTTGGATTTCACCTTAGTAACAAATACATCAGAGATATTTCAACCCTTCTAATGCCGAACTCGACTGTTGGCGATGTGATTCCGGAAGAAAAAGCTAAATCAAGACCTTATAGACGTCATGTATTGATGGACAGGGACCACCGGCCATTGCGGAGGGTGGTTCTAAAAATTGCATTAAACTAGCGGATGGAATCACACGTGAGTTCTAATGTGCTACCGACAATCCAGCTAGCGCACTAACTGCGCGTAAGGAGTTAAAAAACATGGAATACAGTGGTCACCAGCGTCTCACAAGCCTTACATTTCTATAGTCAGCGTTAACCGACGCTTGAGGCGGTGTAGAGAGGGATGCCTCTGGACACTGCATGACCGGAAACGAATGACTTGGAGAGGTGTCTCTGGAACGCTCACGGTATAAGCACAGCTTCACAAACAGTTTTCTCGCGTTTCGTGGCACAAGACGTCACAGGATTTCAGTCCGTGGAACAAGGAAATTTGAATAGGAAAAGGCATTTGATTTTATTTTGGTTTCTTTCAAACTCTCGCCACTTCAAGGTACGTAGCTTCCCTTGGTGTTCGTTTCGCTAACGCACGGTGCTGCCTGCAGTCACGAGTTACTATGGGTTTTGCTTACTACGGGAAGGTCTCAGATGCATACGAGCGATTCGGCTCATATTTGACAGCTTACAACGTGACATGAAAGAGTTATTTTGGGCCAACACCCCGCCCTCCGTATTTCTGATAAAACTGTCCCTATAATTCACGACGCGCAGTCGCCACAAAATTGACGGCATCGACAGGTAATTGAAAACTGAGCAATGTTGATCATTGGGTTGTTTTGAAAATCAGCCTTATGCAAACACAATTTATTTTTTTATCTTTACCCAGATATGTTCCGACACCTATGAGTCATCTTCTGTGGGTCAAATTTTTATTTCTTAAATGAACTGCATTATTGTACATCGGTTTCCTGTGCCCTTTTTTCGTTGTTTTTTGACAGCATGTCGTATTTTTCGTCCTGTTGCGTGTGTCTGGTTGATGTCTGAGACAACTGCTACTCAGTGCACTGTTTCCACACAGTTTTTGACAAAATTTTCGCTCACTGGCTCACCTCACATGCACTTTCACGCGACGAAACGTGAGCTGAACAGACACTTCAGAAGTGGAATTCTTGTCGGGACATATGGGTATACAAACCATTCGCTCGAATAGTCCAGAATGTTCTTCAAATAAACCACGGACAACTTAGTCTCGCTGATATGGCGCATTGTCAGCTCTTACTAACTGACTTCAGGACTCATAAGACCAGCCAAGGTTTTCCAGTTGTCCAGGCCCAGGACAGGCACTGCAGGCGATGTCGTGCTGTTAGCAAAGGCTCTCACACCGGTCTTCTGCTGCCGTAACCCATTAAAGCCAGATTTCATCGCATTCTCCTAATGGATACGTTCGTCGTATATCCGACATTGATTTCTGCGGTTATTTCAGGCATTTTGCTTGTCTGTTAGCACTGACAACTCTATGCAAACACCGCTGCTCTCGGTTGTTGAGTAAAGGCCGTTGGCCACTGCATAGTCCGCGGTGAGAGGTAGGCATGTCCTATTCGTCTACGTCCGAGAACCAATCCGCGTTCGAAGTCTGTTGGTTCCCGTCGTGCGGCCACAAGCACGTGGGGCGCCTTCCACGTGAATAACCTGAGTACAAGTGACAGCTCCGGATGTGCACTGCACTTTCATACCTTGTGTACGCGATACTACCGCCATCTGTACATGTGATTATAGCCATCACATGACTTTTGTCACCTCAGTGTACACATTCGGAGCAATATACTCGTGGCAATAAGACCATCTAATAAATGCAATCATCGCACAACTACATCTTTCCTTCCAAAGATTCGGCGGAAAACAGACTTGGTTTTAATTTGAAAATACTTCTTCCTCTGGAATTAATTTTAAAACTACCGCGCATACGATTAGAATGCCTGAAAAACCGGTGACAATAGTTGATCGTGAATTACGCTGCGAATCGTTATTGCACGCGCACGATTTTGCAGTTCCTGCTAGGTTTCCCGATGGAAACTGCAATTTTGAAGTCTCAAAATAAAATTTTAAACTTGTCGCTAAAAATAAACGTTACATGGCTGGCACCCAGGTGTGAGGTTTGGCGGTATTCCACCGTGCAGGTCGGTTGACCCTCGTCGTCAATAAACTGTTATCGTACATGACGGTATTAGGTTGTGCACTCCAGGAGTCCAATATCAGTTATCAATATACAGTTTGTAAAGTGAATACGTCATTTTTCCGGATTTGGAGGAAGAGGCGTAAACATTTTTTAACGAGTCGGTTAAACGATAGAATTCCTCTAACTTCAAGGGGCAAATTAACAATGAGGCTTAAAATTTTAATTCTTTGTTAACCCTAATCGTTTGAGAAATTTATTTGCCTTCCTCATTGTACTACTTATCTTATTAACCCTCCTTTACCTACCAAATTCAGTGCGGAAAAAGTATAAATAAAAACAAACTGCAGAATGCTTCTGGGGATCTAACACAGGTTCGCTGCTCCCCAGCCACATGCTTTGGTCGCAACGCCTGCGGCGATTTCGTTGTACAGCGTTAACGTTATGGGTATGTAAGCGTAATCGTTTCTTTCCTCGATTTGTAGTGAAAGGTGCGTTTGGAGACCCATATACGATCGTGAACAATAGAACAATACTTATTTTTCAGTTATTTATGATTCAAATGGCTCTGAGAACTATGGGACTCAACTTCTGAGGTCATTAGTCCCCTATAACTTAGAACTAGTTAAACCTAAATAACCTAAGGACATCACATACATCCTTGCCCGAGGCAGAATTCGAACCTGCGACCGTAGCGGTCTCGCGGTTCCAGACTGCAGCGCGAAGAACCGCACGGCCACTTCGGCCGGAGTTTTTTATGAATCGAGTCAATTTTGATTCGACTGCGCATCATAAACTTTATGGATGATTTTCTCGAAAATAAGGGGATAAGGGGGGGATTGAAGAAATACATTTTAATCTCAGTTTGGATTGTACACAAGTGACTTGCCAGATATGAGCCGAATCGGTTAACCGTGCCTGAAGCCTTCCTCTTGTTGGCCTGATAATTACCTCAGCAATTTTGTTCCATATAAAATACGTATTTCCTTTCATCCAGGGATTGGTTGCTTGGGCCTGCATCTTCCACTGAATATGACGACTGCAACTAAACAGCTATTGTTTATGAACTTTTGTAACTTTTATGAAGCATGTACTAAATAAAGAAAAACGCTACATTTTTCTCGAGATGTTGGTCACAAAACACCACCCATCCAAACACCAAGGTGCTTATGTCCGTTATCTCTTAATCTTCCTTGCCGTTTTAATACACACGTGATTACCTTTTGTATATTTCAGCGAACTGGTAAGTAGTTTTCAACGTGAATAAACAGTTGCAAAAACTGAGATGCAGTCGAAATCGTTGCCAAAAATTTTGGGGTCTAAATTAATAATCCAGCTACATTTCTGTCTCGCTTTAAGCTAGTAGAGACCTAGCTCACACATGGGTTTTCTGTAAAATGTTTGGGCTTTGAGGAGCCAGTGTTTAATTGTGTGGTAGCTGGCACATGCCCAAGGTCACTTACATTCAACAACATTCATTTGGTAGCCCCTACCAGTATTCGATGTAACCTGTAACAGACGGTACTTTAACATACATCCACTATAATCACTCTTGGTTTCTCTCTACAATTTTTAAGTTTGGCAGTTTAGACTATCTGAGCTAGATTCCGTTATGCCTTAGACCACAGCCTTATACCCAAAACATCGATGTCGCCAAGGATATAAATATCAGTCGTGAAAGCCTGCATTGTATAGAGAACAAATTTAAATTCATTTACAAAACATACAATATAATTTTCATAAATTAGTTGTACAATTGCCTACATGTGTAAAGTACAATGTGCACGTCCTTTTCGACGTCTACCATGTTGAGTAGCTGCTTCATTCCTCCGAGAGATGCCGTTTTTCTTTTCGGTTGTACGCCACTCTCTCAGACTGGCGCCACTCGCACGTGGGCTTGTATTGCATTTCTTTTTCTGCTCGTTAACGGGTGAAAACTGCCTTTCTATGGGTGTATGTGACAGAAAAATAACACATCTTGGCTTTCTTCCGCAGGACCTAGGTTTTTTCAGTTGCTGACTATATGGAAAGTCGTAACTCCTACTTACTGCACGAGGTCTAGAATACTTCATCTGTCGGCAGCGTGAAGGAGTTCGGGGGAGGGGAGTGGGGGAGGCGGGAGGAATTTTCTTAGAAATAACAACACCCATGTACGTGTAAAAATGTTTCATCTTTACGTATGGATGGTCCTTGACTTGTTTGAATTGTGAATTGTGACGAAAGGCATTTGTGTGTATATCATTCTACTCATGCTGTACTTAAAAACAATGTAACCACTATTGGAAATACACTGACGGAAAAAGAATCGCAGCACCAAGAAGGAAATGTGCGACATAACGAAAATTGATAGGCCTCTTTCTACATCTAAAATGTGATAACTATTAACATTGCGCACCAGTCGCACTAGTAGCGCCGCTCTGAGGATGCAAATCAGTCTTGCTTTCAATACACGCTGTAACGGTCATAAGTGCTAGTTACCTTTGAGATTAGATACGGTGAGCTGACGTTAGTCACGAATGCCTTTAAGGCGACAAAGATGACATTATCAACAACTCACTGAGCTCGAACGAGGTCGTGTAGTAGGGCTGCGAGAAGCTGGATGTTCCTCCTGCGATACTGCAGAAAGCCACGGCAGGAATCTAGCCACTGCACATGACTGCTCGGAGCGATAGTCATGGGAATGTACTGACGCGAGGAGGTCAGGCTCCGGACAGTCACGTGGCGCTGCCAACGGGAGAGACTGTCGTGTTCGGGATATGAACCTGGCGCAGCAGCAGTTTGAGGAACAGTTGGCGCCGTAGTGACACAACGACTGTTACAGATCGGTTACTTCAAGGACAGCTCCGAGCCAGATGCCCTGTAGCGTGCATTCTACTGACCCCAAACTACCGCCATTTGCGCCTTCAGTGGTGTCAAGCGAGAGCTCAAATGTTCAAATGTGTGTGAAATCTTATGGGACTTAACTGCTAAGACCATCAGTCACTAAGCTTACACACTACTTAACCTAAATTATCCTAGGGACAAACACACACACCCATGCCCGAGGGAGAACTCTAACCTTCGCCGGGATCAGCCGCACAGTCCATGAGCGAGAGCTCCCTGGAGGACAGGGTGGAGGCCTGTTGTGTTTTCTGGCGAAAGCTGCTTCTGCCTCGGCGCCAAAGATGGCCGTGTGTTGGCTAAAAGGAGGCCAGTCGAGAGCCTGCGACCAGCCTGTCTGCGTGGTAGACACAGTGGACCTTCACCTGGAGTTATGATCTGGCGTGTGATTTTTTTATGACAGCAGGAGCACTCTCGTGTTTATCCCACGCACCCTGGCTGCAAATTTGTACGTCAGTCTGCTGATTTAACCTGTTGTCCTGCCATTCATGAGCAACATTCCTGAGGCATAACATTCGCCCACATAGCGCCGTCGTAACGCGACGTGCTCTACAGAGAGTCGACATGTCATTTGGCCCGCTCCATCATCAAATCTCTCTCAACGGAGCACATGTGCATTATTGGACAACAACTCCAGCCTTCTCCACAACCAGCATTACCCGTCCCAGTATCGACTGACCAAGTGCAACAGGCATGGAACTCCTTCCCACAAACTGACTTCCGGCACCTGTACAACACAATGCAGGAACATCTGGAGGCCTGCAGTCAACGTTCTGACAATTACACCGGTTATTAATGTACCAGCATTTCACATTTGCAATGTTTTATCATGTGCTTACACTAACCTGTGATCTTGCGATTGAATCACTTAAATATACCTACACAAATATATTCCCGAAATTTCACTACTCTACATTAAATCTTTTTTGGTATAGCGATTTTTTCCGTCAGTATAAAAAGTAATTTTTTTGGTTTGTCGTAGTCTTGTAAAAATTGTAGTCAGGATCTAGCGGTTAGTAATGCACCTACGTATTCTTAACAGAACCAGTAGTAACCCAAAATCGAAAAATGATGCAGACTGACCAAGCACCTGAACATGACATTTTTATAGGTCCTAGCGTTCTTTCTACGACGAGTAGTAATTTCTGTACAGAAGACAATAATAGAACTGTTGAAGCTGTATGCATGCAAAAGCTCTTAATATTTTAATATTCTTCAAAGACATACACTACTGACCATTAAAATTGCTACACCACGGAGATGACGTGCTACAGACGCGAAATTTAACCGACAGGAAGAAGATGCTGCGATATGCAAATGATTAGCTTTTCAGAGCATTCACACGAGGTTGGCGAGGGTGGCGACACCTACAACGTGCTGACATGAGGAATGTTTCCAACCGATTCCTCATGCACAAACAGCAGTTGACCGGCGTTACCTGGTAAAACGTTGTTGTAATGCCTGATGTAAGGAGGAGAACTGCGTACCATCACATTTTCGACTTTGATTAAGGTCGGATTGTACCCTATCGCGACTGCGGTTTATCGTATCGCCACATTGCTGCTCGCTTTGGTCGAGATCCAATGACTGTTGGCAGAATATGGAATCGGTGGGTTCATGAGGGTAATACGGAACGCCGTGCTGGATCCCAACGGCCTCGTATCACCAGCAGTCGAGATGACAGGCATCTTATCCGCATGCCTGTAACGGATCGTGCAGCCACGTCTCGATCCCTGAGTCACAGACGGGGACGTTTGCAAGACAACAACCATCTGGACGAACAGTTCGACAACGTTTGCGGCAGCATGGACTATCAGCTCGGAGACCGTGGCTGCGGTTACCCTTGACGCTGCATCACAGACAGGAGCGCCTGCGATGGTGTACTCAACGACGAACCTTGGTGCACGAATGACAAAACGTCATTTTTTCGGATGAATCCGGGTTCTGTTTACAGCATCATGATGGTCGCATCCCTGTTTGGCGACATCGCGGTGAACGCACATTGGAAGCGCGTATTCGTCATCGCCATACTGGCGTTCACCCGGCGTGATGGCATGCGGGGCCATTGGTTACACGTTTCAGTCACCTCTTGTTCGCATTGGTGGCACTTTGAACAGTGGACGTTACATTTCAGATGTGTTACGTCCCGTGGCTCCACCCTTCATTCGATCCCTGCGAAACCGTACATTTCAGCAGGATAATGCACGACCGCATGTTGCAGGTCCTGTGCGGGCCTTTCTGGATACAGAAAATGTGCGACTGCTGCCCTGGCCAGCACATTCTCCAGATCTCCCACCAACTGAAAACGTCTGGTCAATGGTGGCCGAGCAACTGGCTCGTCACAATACGCCAGTCACTACTCTTGATGAAACTTCCTGGCAAATTAAAACTGTGTGCCCGACCGAGACTCGAACTCGGGACCTTTGCCAGAGTTAAAATCTCGTTCTGGAAACATCCCCCAGGCTGTTGCTAAGCCATGTCTCCGCAATATCCTTTCTTTCAGGAGTGCTAGTTCTGCAAGGTTCGCAGGAGAGCTTCTGTAAAGTTTGGAAGGTAGGAGAGAGATACTGGCAGAAGTAAAGCTGTGAGTACCGGGCGTGAGTCGTGCTTCGGTGGCTAAGATGGTAGAGCACTTGTCCGCGAAAGGCAAAGGTCCCGAGTTCGAGTCTCGGTCGGGCACACAGTTTTAATCTGCCAGGAAGTTTCATATCAGCGCACACTCCGCTGCAGAGTGAAAATCTCATTCTGACTACTCTTGATGAACTGTGGTATCGTGTTGAAGCTGCATGGGCAGCTGTACCTGTACACGCCATCCAAGCTCTATTTGACTCAATGCCCAGGCGTATCAAGGCCCTTATTAAGGCCGGAGGTGGTTGTTTTGGATACTGATTTCTCTGGATCTATGCACCCAAATTGCGTGAAGATGTAATCACATGTCAGTTCTTATATAATATATTTGTCCAATGAATAGCCGTTTATCATCTGCATTTCTTCTTGGTGTAGCAATTTTAATGGCCAGTAGTGTATTAATTATTTCGAAGGATTCGTGTGATTATAAAAGATGTGACATTGCACACTGACACGTGCAGATTGGGTTTGCCAAGTAGGTGGGTTAATAACATGTAGGAGGAGTGCGCAAGAAAGAAATGGGAGTTGAGAACCCGGGGCTATTAATAACGGAAAGAGACGCGAGCCAAGCAGCTACCGGTGCCGAGGTGAGGTTTATGTAGCACGACACGCCTCAAGACGTACTGTTGTCGGCGCTAACGTACTACACGGCCGACGGACAGAGAGCATTGTTCTTCGGACTCGACTGGCAAAGAGGCGTCATCCGTGGTACGTTTACAGTCGAGACGATTAATTGATACACGATGTCGCTCCGCATTAAGTTTTGTTGCTGTCGACGCTTCAAGATCTTATTCATTATCCCAATATGAATCCCAGAACTGACAGTTCTGCCACGAAAGACGAGCCTTAAAACAGGTATACATTCTGAACTAGCAGCGTGGTTCAAATGGTTCAAATGGCTCTGAGCACTATGGGACTCAACTGCTGAGGTCATCAGTCCCCTAGAACTTAGAACTAGTTAAACCTAACCAACCTAAGGACATCACAAACATCCATGCCCGAGGCAGGATTAGAACCTGCGACCGTAGCGGTCTTGCGGTTCCAGACTGCAGCGCCGTTAACCGCACGGCCACTTCGGCCGGCGCCAACTAGCAGCGTGGGTATGTTTATTGAGTTTGTCATAATAAGATTGTTCCGAGGTTGGTCCTTAAGGAAACAGAAGTATCCCTTTTATCTTCCTTATACAGTTGCATTCTTTTTAGCCTAACACAGTATTTGAACAGCATGCAGTATCCGCAATATCGCCCTGTGCAGTAAAAACACAATTTTTTTGACGGTACGTTAAACGCTTGTCTTTTACCTCTTCCTCTTTATACAGAGTGGGTGTGATCCTAAAGTGATACTGAAAAGCTATCACAAGGTGTCAGTTTATACTCCCCGCATTGTATCCTGTGCCACGTGGTCACTGTAAGGATTTACAGAGCCAACACGACAGCCGGAATGCTCACGTAACTAATCTACTGGATACCTTGTTGGAAAAATCAGTTCCGATTTCAGTGCATCTTGACACATACAACATCCCTGAACTTAAAGCGATGGCATACTGCGAATGGAGAGAAGATTGGTAATGGGGAGAAACACGACAGTAAAGGTCACAACATTACTATAATCAGCAACACATTTCCTTGGCCCCCACCCGCCCACCTCTCCAGAAGTTCACGGTTTGCGGATCGAACATGCAGTAGACGGCATCATATGGACGTGCATTCATTAGAGGAAGTTCGCTAGGGACATCGCCTCAGTATACTAAGTGTCAGAGGCAGTCTACATCTTTTTCCTCCAGAAAACGTTTTAAATCACATTTTCTTTTCTCGTGAATGATATCGCAGTCAGTAGCTCACAGTGTGCAAGAGACTGTATAATTAAAACATGAATATCCCACTAGTATCATAGCTATCCTCGGATTAGAAAATATAACAATTTAATAAATCTTTTTAATAAAGGCAAAAGATTCCTTAAATGAGTCTGCGACCATTATGAAGTTTTACCAACAAAGCTTTCTTGGCGCCTTATGTACACTCCTGGAAATTGAAATAAGAACACCGTGAATTCATTGTCCCAGGAAGGGGAAACTGTATTGACACATTCCTGGAGTCAGATACATCACATGATCACTCTGACAGAACCACAGGCACATAGACACAGGCAACAGAGCATGCACAATGTCCGCACTAGTACAGTGTATATCCACCTTTCGCAGCAATGCAGGCTGCTATTCTCCCATGGAAACGATCGTAGAGATGCTGGATGTAGTCCTGTGGAACGGCTTGCCATGCCATTTCCACCTGGCGCCTCAGTTGGACCAGCGTTCGTGCTGGACGTGCAGACCGCGTGAGACGACGGTTCATCCAGTCCCAAACATGCTCAATGGGGGACAGATCCGGAGATCTTGCTGGCCAGGGTAGTTGACTTACACCTTCTAGAGCACGTTGGGTGGCACGGGATACATGCGGACGTGCATTGTCCTGTTGGAACAGCAAGTTCCCTTGCCGGTCTAGGAATGGTAGAACGATGGGTTCGATGACGGTTTGGATGTACCGTGCACTATTCAGTGTCCCCTCGACGATCACCAGTGGTGTACGGCCAGTGTAGGAGATCGCTCCCACACCATGATGCCGGGTGTTGGCCCTGCGTGCCTCGGTTGTATGCAGTCCTTATTGTGGAGCTCACCTGCACGGCGCCAAACACGCATACGACCATCACTGGCACCAAGGCAGAAGCGACTCTCATCGCTGAAGACGACACGTCTCCATTCGTCCCCCCATTCACGCCTGTCGCGACACCACTGGAGGCGGGCTGCACGATGTTGGGGCGTGAGCGGAAGACGGCCTAACGGTGTGCGGGACCGTAGCCCAGCTTCATGGAGACGGTTGCGAATGGTCCTCGCCGATACCCCAGGAGCAACAGTGTCCCTAATTTGCTGGGAAGTGGCGGTGCGGTCCCCTACGGCACTGCGTACGATCCTACGGTCTTGGCGTGCATCCGTGCGTCGCTGCGGTCCGGTCCCAGGTCGACAGGCACGTGCACCTCCCACTGACCACTGGCGACAACATCGATGTACTGTGGAGACCTCACGCCCCACGTGTTGAGCAATTCGGCGGTACGTCCACCCGGCCTCCCGCATGCCCACTATACGCCCTCGCTCAAAGTCTGTCAACTGCACATACGGTTCACGTCCACGCTGTCGCGGCATGCTACCAGTGTTAAAGACTGCGATGGAGCTCCGTATGCCACGGCAAACTGGCTGTCACTGACGGCGGCGGTGCACAAATGCTGCGCAGCTAGCGCCATTCGACGGCCAACACCGCGGTTCCTGGTGTGTCCGCTGTGCCGTGCGTGTGATCATTGCTTGTACAGCCCTCTCGCAGTGTCCGGAGCAAGTATGGTGGGTCTGACATACCGGTGTCAATGTGTTCTTTTTTCCATTTCCAGGAGTGTATTTTATTAATTACGACATTGTAGCTACTGATGCCATCAGATGCATAATAAGATGAAAGTGGCGGAGGGTGACAGAAGGCCAAAATCCTAAGCGCCTCTTTGCAAAGCTGCTTCACTGAGGTAGATCGTATTGTGGTTCCTCGCACAACGTGAAAATGGCAGATACCTAAAAAAGTACACGCGATGGAAAAGCAACTGCAATCGCTTAACAGAGGAAAAGTCACTGGACCTTACGGAATACTAATACGACGCTACACAAGATATGTAAAAGAACTTACTTTTCTTCAAGCAGCGTTATGCTGTAGGTAGCTGCCTGTCGAAGAGTTTCTAATAACTGGATGAAAGCGCAGGTCACAGGTCATACTCGCTTTCAGAAAGGTTCGTCTGACTCATAGCTCAAAGCTACGTGCCTATATCTCCAGTGTCGGTCTATTGTAGAATCTCGGTACATGTTTTACTCTTGCGTATTTTGAGTTTTATAGAAACCGGAAACTTCCTCTGTAGGAATCAACTTGGCTTCCAAAAACAATGATTGTGTGAAACCCAGCTCGTTCTGTTCGTCCACGAGACACAAATAGCAGTAGATATCGGAACCAGGTTGAGGCCAAGTTCCTTGACTTCCAGAAGGCGTTCGACACAGTTCCACACTGGACAAAATACGATTGTATGTAATATCAGACCAGCTGAGAGATTTGATTGAAGAGTTTCTACCAAACAGAACACAGGATGTCACCGTATCATCGGAGTCGTTCGCGGTCTCACGCTTCAGTAAAATGTTCTCGGTTTACATGCCGTGTCATTTCGAGTAAAACACTTGAGCTTTCGCTAGCTGTCTCTGCTATCGTCATCAGGAGGTGAAGTGACTGTCTGCCAAGGTTGGTACGATGTTCTGCTTATATACATGCGATGGCAGTGTCTGGAACCTTCTAGAGAGGGCTGAGGCGATGCATGCGCAGGAGGCATGGCAACTCCCAGCAGCTTCGTCCCGCTGTAGGACCGAGTGACGTCATAAGGCGAGAGGGCCGGCGTCACGTTTGAAACTGCCGCCTCCGCGTCCCTACAAGCGCCAAACTTCAGTCTTTATATTCGCTCAACGTCCATAGCCCGCCACATCCCGCGACCCTACAAGTCTCAAGCTTCAGTCTTTGCTTTCGCTCACTGCCCAAAGTCCGCCCCCATCCTGCTTTCCTACAAGTGTCCAGCGTCAGTCTTTGCTTTCGCTTAATGTTCAAAGCTTGTAGGGACGCAGGATGGGGGCGGACTTTGCACATCGAGCGAATGCAAAGAGTGAGGCCTGGCGCCTGTGTGGACGGGGCAGCGGCGGTTTCAGACGTGGTACCGGCCCCTGGCGCCATCTGACGTCACTCGGTCCCGCGGCGGTCTCGGAGTTACTAGAGTGGAGAGCAGCTATGGAGGCGGGGGAAGGTCGGATGCCTAGAAGCAAGCGAAAGTGTAGCACGTGACTCACAGCCAGTATCAGTGACATTCTTGTCTTCGTTCTGTGCGTGTCGTACTGCGTCCGGAAAACATACTGTTTATTTCAGTCGTACTGTTTCGTGCGGGGTGATTATTTTACCCTCATACTGTGCATCAGGAGTGATGGTAAGCGATCACTCCAAGTGCTGCACAAACAAACAAGAGAAATAGTATTCCGCGTATATCAGTACCTTGAAAGACGGTCTTGCGCTGAATCCACGCCGACACAAGCTGCGTTTCGCACCGCCGCCAAATGTCAGGAGCTGACAGCTGAAGTGTGTGATATCTGTTTGAGAAGCGTTCATAGCACATCCATCTGTTGTTAAGTCACCAGGCAAGCAACACATCTGCGGAAAGAAGTGGGTGAGCTAAACGATTTTGCGAGAAATGTTTTGCGGTGCATAGTATCCATGGAGAAGAAATAAAAACTTTGAAGTTTGCCGATGACATTGTAATTCTGTCAGAGACAGCAAAGGACTTGGAAGAGCAGTTGAACGGAATGGACAGTGTCTTAAAGGGAGGATATAAGATGAACATCAACAAAAGCAAAACGAGGATGATGGAATGTAGTCGAATTAAGTCGGGTGATGCTGAGGGAATTAGATTAGGAAATGAGACACTTAAAGTAGTAAAGGAGTTTTATTATTTGGGGAGCAAAATAATTGATGATTGTCGATGTAGAGATGATATAAAATGTAGACTGGCAATGGCAAGGAAAGCGTTTCTGAAGAAGAGAAATTTGTTGACATCGAGTATAGATTTAAGTGTCAGGACGTCATTTCTGAAAGTATTTGTATGGAGTGTAGCCATGTATGGAAGTGAAACATGGACGATAAATAGTTTGGACAAGAAGAGAATAGAAGCTTTCGAAATGTGGTGCTACAGAAGAATGCTGAAGATTAGTTGGGTAGATCACATAACTAATGAGGAGGTATTGAATAGGATTGGGGACAATAGAAGTTTGTGGCACAACTTGACCAGAAGAAGGGATCGGTTGGTAGAACATGTTCTTGAGGCATCAAGGGATCACCAATTTAGTATTGGAGGGCAGCGTGGAGGGTAAAAACCGTAGAGGGAGACCAAGAGATGAATACACTAAGCAGATTCAAAAGGATGTTGGTTGCAGTAGCTACTGGGAGATGAAGCAGCTTGCACAGGATAGAGTAGCATGGAGAGCTGCATCAAACCAGTCTCAGGACTGAAGACCACAACAACAGTAATCAGCATGTATGCTAAAGACAAATATCCGACAGCAGAAAAATTATTTTGACGTATGAAGGGCGTCGAAAATTTTAACGGAAGCAAATGGATGATGTTGAGGATACTGAAAGACATGGGGGTTCTCATATAACAAAAAGGGCCGATGGGAGGAAATCAGTAATGGAAATCATTGTAGCTGCAAGGACTGAATTTTTCAGGACATTGCAGGAGATCAGACAAGTTGGCACGTATAGAATTTATGTGGACGAAACTTCCGTCAGTCAGAACCATGCAAGGGATCTGTGCTGGAAGATCAACGATGGATACGGTGGATTAAAATTTCCAGTTGGTAAGAGTTCTGCGAGGTCTCGAGACAAATTTTCTTTGTGGAACCTATTATAACCATCTCACATTGAATTCTACCATTAATTTCGAGCTTCTGTGATAGATGGCGAATCTTGGGGGTTTGACGTTCTTTTAAATTTCGCATACTTTTTGCGTTGTATCTGTATGTTTTATTATATAGTGCTTTATGCCGGATCACTGAAAATTGGCTTTATTTCCCTGAGAAAACTGATTTTTGAGGCGTCAGAGGCTACGAATTCTGAAGATTACCATATCGAAATGTACGGTTTTTCAGACGGTGGTTTAAAGGACAGTTATTGCCTTATATCCCTGCGTGTACAGTTATTGTCATGGATAATGTGATAGTGGACATAGCTCCAACTACGAATTCCAAAAAGGTAGACGTTCTTGCGTGGTAACCTTGCGTGGAACACCTTACAGTTCATCACATATCAGGGCAGAATTGGTGGTTCTCGTCGATGTGCACAAGCTTGCATACAGAGTTTATGAGACAGACGAAATTGCAAAACAACATCTACATCTACATACATGTTCCGCAAGCCACCGTACGGTGCATGGCGGATAGTATCCTGTGCCACAACTAGTCAGTGCATGAGCCCTAATTTCTCGCATATTATCTTCAGGGCCCTTAGGCGAAATGTACGCTGACAGCAGTAGAATCGTTCTGCAGTCAGCCTCAAATGCCGATCTCTAAATATTCTCAACAGTGCTCTTCGAAACGAGCGTCGCCTTCTCTCCAGTGATTCCCGTTTGAGTTCCAGAAGCATCTCCATAATACTTGCGTGTTATTCGAACTTACTGCTAACCGACCTGGTGCGGATCCCAAACACTCGATCAGCACTCTACAGTGGGTCGCACTAGTACCCTGTATGCGGTCTCCTTTACAGACGAACCACACTTTCCTAAAATTGTCCCAATAAACCGAAGTGGACCATTCGCCTTCGCTACTACAGTCCTTACATGCTTATTTCATTTCTTACTGCTTTGTAACACTACGCCTAGATATTTAATCCACCTTCAATTTACGTATAATGTATCACAGCTGCGGAATCCGCATGGAGTCTGTTCTTACCACGCATTCATGTAATTGATTCGCCTACATGGGCAATGGGTCCACCTTCTTCAGTGCGGATGCACAAGTATGTCCGACCTCCTGCGGGAATCTCAGAGTAGCGAGCATGGAGGAAATGGACAGGGACTGCGTAAGGTGGCGCTTGGTGGGAATGTGGGTCAGCTGTGAGGCGTGCCGAGATAGTCCGCAGAGATACAATAAACCCCATGTGCTGGATGGCGCAGTGGCTAACGCACCTGCCTAGTAAGCAGAAGATTCCGAGTTCGAATTCTGGTCCTGCACATATTTTCACTCTTCGCTGATGATTCCGCTTAATGTCCAGATGCAGCTGACATCAATAGTCCTTTCCCTTTCCTTTCTCTCCCCTCCACATTCGATTTAATATAACACTGAGCTTTGTAACTTAAGAAGTTTGCGAGCCACGCACATACCTGGGAATCTATTCCGTATGCTTGAACTTTCATTAAGAGGCGTCAGTGAGGTACCAAGTCAAATGCTTTACAGAAATATAGGAATTTGGAATCCGCCTGTTGCCCCTCATCCATGATTCGCTAGATCTCATGAGGAAGAAAGGGCAAGCTGAGTTTCTTACGAGTGATGCTTTCTAAAACCATGCTGATTTGTGGGCAGAAGCTTTTCCTTCTCAAGGAAATTCATTATATTCGAATTGAGAATATGTTCAAGGATTCTGCGGCAAACCGTTGTTAAAGATATAGGTCCATAATTTTGCGAGTCCGTTCTTCTACCCTTCTTAGACACAGGAGGTCATTTGCGCTTTTTTCCAGTCGCTTGTGACTTTGCGCTGGGCGAGAGATTCGCAATAAATGCAAGCTAAGTAAGGAGACAACGCTGTAGAGTACTCTTTGTAAAACCGAAATGGGAGTCCATCAGGGCCTGGTGACTTATTCGCTTTCAACATACCTTCAACGCACTACAGCCCAGTCGAGTTGGTACGGGCTCAGTTAAAAGTATATATATATATATATATATATATATATATATATATATATATATATATATATATATATATATATACCGAAAAAGGACAATAGATTTAAAATTGTAGATGTTGAGAGATTTACAAACGAGGCAACAAACAGCATCTCAACATCTGTATGGGCAGCTTGTGTAAGACATGCAGCAAAACTGGAGGGCCGGCCGGTGTGGCCGAGCGGTTCTAGGCGCTTCAGACTGGAACCGCGCGACCGCTACGGTCGCAGGTTCGAATCCTGCCTCGGGCATGGATGTGAGTGATGTCCTTAGGTTAGTTAGGTTTAAGTAGTTCTAAGTTCTAGGGGACTGATGACCACAGATGTTAAGTCCCGTAGTGCTCAGAGCCATTTGAACCATTTTTGAAAACTGGAGGACGAGGATTACGACAGAGAAACTGCCATGGACACTGTTGTGGAACCTGTCGTTATAAATCTTGTTGAAAGCGAGTCGTCGTAATCAAGTAATACCAGTGGCAGACGATGCAAGAGAAGCGTTCTTAATGACGGTGACGTTCACTGTTGAAATTACGAGAACGTAAGTTCCTAGAAGAGTCAGTAAATACAGTCCTTCCTTCTACGTATATCTCTCGAAAAGACAGTGAAGGTAAAATTACAGAGATTCGACCTCACACGGAGATTTGTCAAGAATCGTTCTTCCCGAGAACCATTCTCGACTGGAGCAAGAAAAGACGGAAACGACAGTGGTACGCAAAGCATGCTTCGCCATACACCGTAAGCTGGCTTGTGGAGTGTAGATGTATATGTATGTAGATGTAGACCTAAGAATGAAAAGTTCGAATATACCGGGTGATCAAAAAGTCAGTATAAATTTGAAAACTGAATAAATCACGGAATAATGTAGATAGAGAGGTACAAATTGACACACATGCTTGGAATCACATGGGGTTTTATTAGAAACAAAAATTCAAAAAATGTCCGACAGATAGCGCTTCATCTGATCAGAATAGCAATAATTAGCATAACAAACTAAGACAAAGCAAAGATGATGTTCTTTACAGTAAATGCTCAATATGTCCACCATCATTCCTCAACAATAGCTGTAGTCGAGGAATAATGTTGTGAACAGCACTGTAAAGCATGTCCGGAGTTATGGTGAGGTATTCGCGTCGGATGTTGTCTTTCAGCATCCCTAGAGATGTCGGTCGATCACGATACACTTGCGACTTCAGGTAATCCCAAAGCTAATAAACGCACGGACTGAGGTCTGGGGACCTGGGAGGCCAAGCATGACGAAAGTGGCGGCTGAGCACACGCTCAGCACCAAACGACGCGCACAAAAGATCTTTCACACGTCTAGCAATACTTTGTGTGTGGTTTTTTTTGTTCTAATAAAACCCCATTTCATTCCAAGCATGTGTGTCAATATTTACCTCTCTATCTACATTATTCCGTGGTTTATTAAGTTTTCTAATTTATACTGGCATTTTGATCATCCGGCACATTACTAGCCAACAGAAGTGAAGAGTTGCCTCCACCGGAACTTAGAACTCAGTTCAACGTCAACTGCAATCTGGTGGTTCTTTTATTTTGGTGGTGTGACGTGTGCTCGCTGAGGGCTGCTCCCCTGCTGTTCGCTGGACCACCACACTTCGTGCATGTTCTGCTACCTCTAGCTGCGCGGCAACCAACCTCTGTCTGGCAGTAAGTTATTGGTGCTATCGCAAGATAGGGCTGCCTTTCTACAACGCGTTAATTTATGAGATTATTTTATCCTTTGTAAGATGTTTTCCAGGTCCAGGGCAATTTAGTACATTGTTTGGCCAAATTTTAGCGCCAGGGGCACAGTTTTCGTACATCGTACACGCGTAACTAGAACAATAAGAACAGTTTTGACAATCGTAGCAGCATCTGAAGGGAAAATATTTTAAGTCACAATGTTACGAAGCCGACTGTTATTTGACTGTATAGCAGATACAATGAGTATTTCTTATTTTATTTAGGTAAGCTCCTCTTGAACTAACTGCTGCCATCAGAAACGGTAATTTTATGATAGTGAAATTGAGTCCACTGAAATCATGTTTAGTAATTTAGGTCCACCCCAAATCCTGTATCATGTCAGTGACACACTCTCCCCTATTTCGCGATAATACAAAACGTGCTGCTCTTCTTTGAACTTTCTCGATGTTCCTTAATCCTGTCTAGTAAGGCTCCCATACCGCGCAGCAGTACTCCAAAAGACGACGGACAAACGTAGTTTAAGCCGTCACTTTAGTAGATTTGTTGTATCATCTAAGTGTATTAATTTACGGCCTTTAAATTTGACTGATTCATCGTGTAACTGAAGTTTAACGGGTCCCTTTAAGCACTCGTGTGAGTGACATCACGCTTCTCATTATTTAGGATTATTTGCCAATTTTTGCACAATACATATATATTAAAAAAAAAAAAGTTGGAATGTGTATGAGTTCCTAAGGGACCAAACTGCTTAGGTCATCGATCCCTAGACTTACAAACTACTTAAACTAACTTATGCTAAGAACAAAACACACACACACACACACACACAAACACACACATGCCCTTGGAGGAGTCGAACCTCCGGTGGGAGGGGCCGCGCAGTCCGTGACATGACGCCTTAAACCGCGCGGCCACAAAAGCGCGACATATATGTTTTCTAAATCATTTGGAATTTGTTGTGATCTTCTGATGACTTTAGCAGACGATAAATGACAGCATCAACTACAAACAACCTATGACGGCTGCGCAGATTGTCCCCTAAATCGTTTATTAGATAAGTAACAACAAAGGGCCTGTAACACTACCTTGGGGAACGCCAGAAATCACTTCTGTTTTACTCGATGACTTTCCGTCAGTCACTACGAACTGTGACATCTCTAACAGGCAATCACGGATCCAGTCGCATAACTGAATCATTATTCCATAAACACGCAATTCTACTATAAGCCGATTGGGAGGTACGGTGTCAAAAGCCTTCTGGAAATACAGAAATACAGAATCAATTTGAAATCATTTGTCGATAGCACTCAGGACTCCGTGTGAGTAAAGACCTAGTCGGGTTTCACAAGAACGATGTTTTCTAAATACCTGTTGAATCTTTGTCAATATATCGTTCTCTTCAAGGTAATTCATAATTAAGTTATTTAAGTTGCTTCACTACTCCGAGAATATCTACTTCCAAGTTACTCATGTTGGAAGATGCTCTGGATTCTAATACTGGAATATTTACTTCGTCTTTTTTGGTGAAGGAATTTTGGAAGACTGTCTTTAGTAGCTCTGCTTTAGCAGTACTGGCATCGATACTATTTCCATTGCTATCGCGCAGAGAAGGCACTGGTTGTATCTTGCCGCTAGCTTACTTTACATACGGCCAGTATCTCTTTGGATTTCCTGCGAGGTTTCGAGACAAATTTTCGTTGTGGAACGTATTATAACCATCTCGCATTAAATTCCACCATTAACTTCGAGCTTCTGTAATAGATCGCGAATCTTGGGAGTTTCGCGTTCTTTTAAATTTCGCATGCTTTTTACGTTGTATCTGTAAGTTTTCTGACCTGTTTTGTGTACCATGAGAAATCAGCTCCTTTGTTTGTTAATTGTTTTGGTATGAATCTGTCAACTGGTATAGATTACTATTTCTATTAATTTAAGGCACATCTGGTTTGTTAATTTGGAAGAAGTAGAGATTGTCTCTCAGGAAGGCGTCGAGCAAATTTTTATCTGATTTTTTTAATAGATATATTTTTTGTTTGTTCTTGGTGGATTTGGGAATTATAGTATTCAGCCTCGCTGTGTTCACTAAGCCCTTTATCCGTTGTGATGCTCATTATTAGCTTAGGTTTATTTGTTGCTAAGAGGTCAAGTGTGTTTCCGCAATCGTTTACTAATCGAGTGGGCTCGTGAACTGATTGCTCGAATTAATTTTCAGACAATGCGTTCAGAACAATTTCGAATGATGTTTGATGCGTACCTCCGGATTTAAACATGTATTCTCACTAACATATCCACGGGAAATTGTAGTTACTACCAATTATATTGGCCGGCCGGTGTGGCCGTGCGGTTCTAAGCGCTTCAGTTTGAAACCGCGTGATCGCTACGGTTGCAGGTTCGAATCCTGCCTCGGGCATGGATGTGTGTGATGTCCTTAGGTTAGTTAGGTTTAAGTAGTTCTAAGTTCTAGGGGACTGATGACCTCAGAAGTTAAGTCCCGTAGTGCTCAGAGCCATTTGAACCAATTATATTGTATGAAATACATTAAATATATTCGCAACTGCGAATAAGGACAAACTTAATCTGTAGAACGGTATGACGACAGTGAAAATTTGTGCCGCACCGGGACTCGAAGCCCGATTTCCCGCTTATCGCAAGCGGTCGCCTTACCATTCGGCTATCCGTGCACGACTCAGCGGCGAGACCCAAACTTCCATATGTCGTCCACCATACGTCTACGACCTGTACTCGTACATCCACAATGTATATACCCGTACAGGTCAGGCGTTGTGCTTGAAAGTCGTTTGCCCCGTACCGACAGGTAAATACGATATTGCAGTGCCTGTGTTATTCTCATTACGATCAAAGTTCCTCTGGACGTGCATGCATGTCCAAAGGAACTTTGCGCCGTAATCAGAATAACACAGGCATTGCAATATCGTACATAACTGTATGTACGTGTTCTAAATTAGACTCATGTTTTCTTTGAACCTTTCAGCAATTGTATCATATTAGTTGGGAGGTCGGTAAAAGGACGCAACTATTTTTTTTATTCCGGTGCTAAGAACAACCTCTACCCATATTAACTGACAGGAACTGCGTACTTCAATTTCACTGCAAGATAAACTACTTCTAAGAGCAACAAACATTCCACGGTTAACTGTATTTAGCGTATCCTTTCTGAATATCGTTAGGTCCTTCGCAAAAATTTCGGTTGAACTTATCCCTGACTTTAGCCAGCTTTCAGTGCCTATACCAATTTTAGCATCAGTGCTCTCTATTAGCGCTTGGAGCTCTGGTACTTTCCCAGCACAGCTACGACGGTTTACAACTGTTATACCGATGGATCCTAGATCTACGTTCTTCGTGTGTTCGACCTGCACCCTTTGAAACTGAAGCCTTTTCTGTTTTCCCCCGATGCCATCTAACCTAAATGCTTTTGCTTGTGTAGAAAACGTTCCCAGCTGCAATTCTTCGCCAGCTCGCGGAAGTTTGCTGAGCGAGTGTAATGCGACTAAAATAGGCGCAAGGAACCTGATAAACGCAGAACAGAAATTGGTCTGTATACTATATTAGCAACAAGTTATCACTATACTACTGAATGCTATTCACGCTTATGCTATCTAAATTTAATCGAGTAAATTGCAAAAGAAGGCGCCACCTTAAAAAAAATTAAAATTAAAAAAAGCTGCTTGTAACCTCCCCCTCACTTATCGACCTTAATGACAGTGAAAAATTAAACCGCGTGTACCTAATGGAAATTTGGGAAAAAGCAATCGTCACCGAAGTTAATCTGTCGGTAAAGAGGGAGGAAAGGGTTACATCTAAATGAAAGGAAAAATGCAAATGAAACTGGTGGAAATTAATTTTGAAAAGGGGTAAAGTTAATGAAGAAAGTAAATGTGCGGCCGTTACGTTAACAATTAAATAGCGGTAATTAGATATTTGAGATTTGGGGGAAATTACGGTCGCCAGTCCTAAGGACAATTACTATAGTAACTGAAAAAGAAAGGTAATTACACATATAATTAGCACTAGAAGCGTGGCAACTGAAGGTTGACACGTGTAGTGTGAAAACTGAAAGTTTGTCAGAAGTAATAACTTTCGCTGCACTCTGACTTAATTTAGCAAAAGAATTAATAAAACCGGAAAACTGAAAGTTAATTTAGTGACTGAAATTAATAAGAAGCTTTCTTTCTTAAGCACATCGAAATTCAGTAAAATACGGTTAGTCTTGGACTACCTCAACAATCATTTCAAAAGCTACTTGAATCTACGCAATTTAGAAATAAGAGATTTAGCTTTGAACTTGAATTAAATGATTCTGAACAATTAACAATAGTAAGATTTAGTACGTACTAAGCTGAGCTGCAGTCACAGGTAAGCTAAAATACGGTAACTAAACTCGCACTCTTAATTTGTGCTTGCGTAATCTAAATATTGTAGCCAGCTATGAATACCTTAACTGAACTTTGAAATTAAAGCAGTGAAATGGAATGATTGTACTTTAATGCTGGCATCTGAATTTCAACGACACTCGGGTTGATTTCGGAAAAGGAAGGGACCCTGCTTGGTAATGCAATTGGGACAATGAGCAACAAAGATTCATGCTAAGTTGCTGTAATTTTGCGAGGAAAATGGAACAATTTGAAAAGCTGAGGTCTGCCATACAGTTCTAAAACTTTACGTGCTTCCAGTCTTCCTTGTTGGTTGATTGAAGGTTTGAAGCCGTCGATCGAGGAGGCGGCGACAGTCACTCATTGTCGGCCGTCGCTGTTGCAGAAGCTGGATGTTGGCGCGCCTTCTTCTCAACACGCTCACCAGACGAAACGGGCTCTTGATGTGCGCCAGCTAATGCTTCCCGTCCGCAACACCATGTCAGAAACTATTATCGCAAGTCGAGCGCAATTACATGCTGCCAAACCCCGAAAGCGCGGCAACTCGCGGTAGCTACACACAACACACCTGCTCCACTCGCTACTCCAGCCAGACTCCCTCTGCCCGCGCTCCACGCGGCAGAGTTAACACTACCAAAGATCCTACACACTTTGATTCTTCACACGACCCATCGATGTAATCGTTCGATAGCAGTTTTCCCTAGGCAAGACCCAGCGTAAAAATACAAATAATATTAACGAAACAAACTAATTATACATCGACATAAGTGCATAAATATATATATACAAACAGTAAAACAATTACAATATATAAAGAGACAGAAATGTCATATCTTGAGGTAACAAAACAAGGAAAAAAAATAATAGTACAATAGATGGAAATAGGAGGATATGCATTTCCGGCGTTACATGCTGCCTTAATTTTAGCATATACCTGCTGTTTATGTGTTGTTACTAGATTACTACTTACGTGATTATTCTGACCTTTCTCAAAGAATGTACTTACCTACATCTGTGAAGACTCAGTCTTGTTTACAGTGATACTAACTATCATTACATGTGTGTTGACCTCCAGCCATTATGAATCAAGGCACAAAAGTATTAAAGACATTAGCTGCCAGTAGGCATCAATTTGAATCAATGGAAAAAGTTGAAAATTTGTGCCAGACTGGGATTCGGCTCCAGGCCTACTGCTTAGTAGGTAGATGCGCTAAGCAGTGCGCCAACCGAACACAGTGGCCGTCGCAACTGCACGGACTACCCCAGCACACCTCCCACCAGACCCAAATCCTCAACTTATCCACGTAGTACTGACGTAGCGCCCCTTGTCCATTATCCTCATTTCACCGGTTCCCGTAAGAGTTCGAGGGTGGTGTGTATCGGCAATGAAGCGACCAGTTGGTCGTCCTCCCCTTAATTGTGTATGTAGTGTCTGTTATTTTGGACACGTGTATACTGTAACACAAGAGTTATCTGTTCAGAGCCTCTTTGGATGCACATTATGCCTGTTTCTATGTACTGATATAGTCGTAAATGCCACATATCTCTGAAAAACAATCTTTGTACACGTATGAACTCTCGCTGAAACTGTGTAGACTATCTGTTTAGTATTAAATTATCTGACGATGGCCGGCCGCTGTGGTCGAGCGGTTCTATGCGCTTCAGTCCGGAACCACGCGGCTGCTACGGTCGCAGGTTCGAATGCTGCCTCGGGCATGGATGTGTGTGATGTCCTTGGGTTAGTTAGGTTTAAGTGGTTCTAAGTTCTAGGGGACTGATGACCATAGATGTTTAGTCCCATAGTGCTGAGAGCCATTTGAACCATTTTTCTGACGATGGTTTCGGAAACCGAAAGCCAGGTCATAACGAACTATTAAGTAAATATTATTGTGGAACACTAATGCTGAGCATTCAACTTATTTATACTGCCACGTTCTTTCATAATTCGTTCAAATTTCTGGTGGACGCGTTAACTCCAGATGAACTATCTCTTGACCGATGAACTGGTGGCCTCTCTGTTTCTTAAACCCCACCAAATTAATCAATCAATCAACCTTCGTTCTCCTCCGTGGGTGCCCTGATTTCGACGGAGAAGAGACCACTGTTCAAGCATTCAAGGCAAAGCACGCTGGCTTTGTCTCATCATCAGTGGGAAGCAGCGACTCAGACGTATTCGTTACAGTTACGGGGATGCAGGGAAATGGACTTTCGGCCACTGAGCACTTGCAACCTTCTGCGTAAAAGCTCTCCAGATGTGGTCACGACCAGCCTGCCCTAGTCGGGTGACCTCTCGACGCCACGTCAGAAACGGGAGCAGCTGGCAAGCTTCCCGGCACGTTTGCAATGGGAGACTGCGCTACCACTCCATCACAGCTCCCATACGCAGCCGGTCAACAAATGCCAGTGCACCTCCCTGCTGTTCGCAGAAAGCAGCCAACTACTTCATCACGACATCGCAGCGGCAGGAAGCCCTAGCCATCTCTCTTTCAAAGATAAATAGAACTAGCGAATAAAGCCCAAGACTAGGAGGCGCCTTCATAGAAACTAAACCGAGACAAGTGAGCATACTTTAAGCTCCGGCTGCCACTGTAATCTAATTCTGATGACTCAGGACCTAAAGCAGTACTGAGTGTTAATAAACGGTCGCTGGTTGATACTGGATCAGGCGACTGCGGTGCTTTTGGCGGTCAGCAAAAAACACTTCGAAAATAAATTTGCGGGAGCCTAGCAGTGGGAAATGCAAAAACAAGTACAGAAAGTCAAGTCCGGAGACTAATTCTATGCAACTCTCCACTCTCGTGTGTGTAGTACGAGTCATTTATGAGTAACTACTGCAGTCTACATCAACCTGAACCTGCTTGCTGTGATACAACCTTAGTCTGCATCTACAGTTTTTTCCCCTCATAACTTTTTCCGTTACAAAACTAACTGTTACTTGGTGTCTCAGGATATGTCCTATCAAATTATCCCTCCTTCTAATCAAGTTGTATCATAAATATCTATTCTTTCCGATTCAGTTCATTATCTCCTTATTAGTTGCTCGGCCTACTAATCTCCGTCTAATCTCCGGCGGTCTTTTGCACCTTCACATTTCAAAGGCTTATATACTGGTGTGCAAAGCTTAAGGACGGAAGTAACTATCACGTAATGTGTCACTGCCAAGTAACATAAATCGATGAAACTTGGACCATACGTGGAATTAACTGGGTGGGTGTGAAATCTTGTGGGGCTTAACTGCTAAGGTCATCAGTCCCTAAGCTTACACACTACTTAACCTAAATTATCATAAGGACAAACACACACACCCATGCCCGAGGGAGGACTCGGACCTCCGCCGGGATCAGCCGCACAGTCCATGACTGTAGCGCCCCAGACCGCTCGGCTAATCCCGCGCGGCTTGGAATTAACTGCTGCAGTATAGTACAGAAGGTAATTGAAAGAATTACGCACTGAGACGAACAGACACTTTTATTCAAGCACAAAATTACACTGTAGTCACAGCGATTTATGGTGGTCCCCTGGACTTTACAAGCCGTGACATGACTCTTAAAGAGTGTGTAATCACCACAGACGGCACTGCAGACTGCAACGGGCTCCCATGCTGGGCACAAGGCCGGTAAAGGCCCGCACACACGCTACTGCATGCTTGCAATTACGCTTCCGCAAGCGTGCTTGTGCAAGCTTGCTTGACCATGTGTAGGGTAAAGTAGCGCAAGCATCAGGCTTGCACAAGCAGCTTGACGCTTGATCGAATTTCGATTATGCGTGCTTGTGCAAGCCTCGAAGCGTGTCCATGCTTGCTCGTGTGTGCATAGAGTAGGGAGGCTTGAACAAGCACACATCTGTCATTCGGACACAGACTGTAGAGAGCGTTCGTTTATTTAGATTTTGTGTCGTTTCCTTCTTCGTTCTGATGTCGGACTGGGAAGTGTTGGAGGAATTTATTAGGTGCTACGAAAGACACCCATGTTTATGGAATATTAAAAGTAAAGAATATCACGATAAAATGAAAGGGGCGCGGCATATGAGGTGCTTCTCGCAAAGTACAAAGAAATAGAGCAATCAGCAACGAAAGATACTGTTATTAAAAAAAATTAATACATTACGAACGAATTACAGACGAGAAAAAAGGAAACGTGACAGTACTTACAAATGATGGGCTGCAGCAGACGAAGTTTACAGACCTGTTTTGTGCTACTTTGATCTTTTCAGCTTTTGCAAAAAATGTTCAAATGTGTGTGTAATCTTTTGGGATTTAACTGCTAAGGTCATCAGTCCCTAAGCTTACACACTGCTTGACCTAAATTATCCTAAGGTCAAACAAACACACCCATGCCCGAGGGAGGACTCGAACCTCCGCCGGGACCAGCCGTACAGTCCACGACTGCAGAGCCCCAGACCGCTCGGCTAATCCCGCGCAGCTTCAGCTTTTTAAATGAACAGGAGACACCAAGATGCTCTTAGAGTAATTTACAAGGAATAGAGGTAAGTGAGATAGGTTACTAGTAGCATTTAGTTACAGTAACACTGTTACAATTAAGATATATGCCTATTCTTTTATTTGTTTATACTATACTGCAATACACATTGTTTTCTTTTACATTTTTCTTTACTGCTAATCCACAAAATTATGTTGCCAGGGAACTTGTCCTTTATTCACAAAGTAGTTCAGAAATTCCTCTCTCGTATGTTTAGCATCAAGTGGAATGTTTCCTGCAGTAGACCTTCGCAGCGGTAGCATATTGGAATCCTCTGTTGTTGAGCCATAAGGCGTCACCAGGGACAAAAGATTCAAATACGTTTCCTCATTTAACCTGAGCTAATTATACCAATCACAAGGATATATCTTCAATTCACTCAGTAAATTTGTATGAGAATACGATTTTCGTTTTTTAAGCCACTCTTTACTCCGCATATCGCGTCTCCTCTTTTGTTTTTTCCATAAAACAAGCAAAAAGACTGCAATAGCAAGCGCATCGTCGTCTGTGCTCGACATTTTTCAATGTAAACAAACTGATGCTTGTACGTGCGTGCTTGAATCGTGTGGAGGCGCGAGGAATTTGTGCACGCTTGCGCAACCGTGATTGTCAAGCTTGCAGTAGCGCGTGTGGGAGGTCTTCGGGAGTTCTGGTGGCAGGGCTTCCCATTCTTCCACGAGCGCGTTTGGCAACCGCTGGGCGGTCGTCTGTAAATGTTGGTGTACTACAGTATGTCATCAGAACGCATTCCACACGTGCTCAATGCGATGTGACTAGGAGGAATGGGCAGACCAGTCCGGTCGCAGAATATCCTTTCATTCCAAGAGCTTGTAATATTTCTGGCTTTACAGCCATCATATTCGACTACAAGTAGAGTAGTTGAGAAGGCAGCTGTGGCAAGATGACGTAATGTGGTGTGAGGTACCAATGACTGATGGTTTGTTAGATGTGGGTATCGTGAGAAGGACGCCTAAATTGTGCTCCTTTTCCGGGATTGGCTGCTGCATTAGGGAGTTGCGCGCCGAAATGGTCATCTTCTATTATTAATATTAGACAAACTACACAGCGTATTTACTTGCATGTCATATTTAATCTCTCAATACCGTGCTACGATTACATTATTTCACAAGTGTTAATAACCAGCGGAATAATAAACAACTGCAAAACGAAAAGGCAAACGAAGCACCTCGGTGATCTCCGGATCGCGCCTATCTTGGATGGCGGGCGAAGTGGTTCGGCTGTAAGATCAGAGCTCGTTCGGCAGTCTCGGAGGACATACATGTTGTCTGCCGCGGTATCGGTTAAGACTTAGTTAGCAATGTCTAGTGTGTCAATCAGAGCTGGTTCGGCAGTGTCGGAAGACAGACATGTAGTCTGCCGCAGTCAATGTTAGTGAAGACTTTATTAGCAATCTATGCTTATTTCGTAGATATAGTTGACAATAGTACCATACCAATTATGCAGTTCATTAATTTGCTGAAGAATAAAAATCATTTGTGACTCTGAAAAGGAATGTAATTGTGCAGTTTCTCGCGTTCTGCCAGTAAAACGCTAGTGGCATCCCGTATAAAGAAACTGATTGGAAATTTAATTATTTCTTAAATAACAGTTGCTCGCTAAGATTTTCTTACAGCTTCACGATTACGCATTCACGAACTACGTGCTGTTTTCTGTGCAGGGGACAACAACTATAAAATACTGCGGGTTGATGAACATTTATTAGAACTCACGCGTTTCACTCAGGGCGGTGGATGCAAATAGGCACATCGCGTGTACTGCAATCTTAGTACAAATGAGATCAGTGACACATCATCTGTGGTAACACAGAGGAGGTATGAAGAAGAGAAATATTTTTGAGGGAAAGGGTTTATCATAAACATGTATATATCACTTCTCTCGCCCTCTCTTTCTCAAACTCTCTCTTTTTCAACTTGCCGTAAGTTCCGCCACCTACGCTGTTCGATGCAATTGCGCATTGTCTTGTCAAAATTAAGTCAGGGTCGAATGCATCCCAGATGAGATTAATATGGGGAAGCAATTCCATGTTCGAAGATTTGGAGGTCAGTAACACTAGGAAGCATTAAGCTTCTCACACCATAACTCCTGGACCAACAAAACGATCATGTTCGACATTGCTCCTGGGCACGTTACGTGTTTCCCTCGCCGTATGAGGATGCATCCGGAATCACTACTCACACTGAATCTTTCGAGAAGAGTAAACGACCCCACTACTCCTTCTTCCGTCTCTGTTCTCTTGAAACCATTGCTAATAGTGCCGCCGATTTGTGTGTCTCAACTGAACACAACGCACTGGTCCTAAGTCAAAGAGGCTCCCGCCGTGCCACTGTGGGGCGTGAGGTTGCGTGCCTTGCAGTCGTGTTGAAAGCTGTTGCAATAGCACCCGCTTTTGACGTTGGTTCTTTCTTGCTATAGCTGTCCGTGGTCGAGCGCCTTCTCTCGTTCGGGCAACAGGGCCTATGGTTCGCAACGCTCACGATGTACGTCAATTAATGCTGTGAGCAACATCAAACTCCTGGGCGTCAATCGTCACACTTCGACTTTCTTCCAGTTTGCCAATTATTCTTCTCCGCGTGACATCACCCAAATGTCGTCTCCAGACCGTGTTGTAATGAAGACCACCAGCACAATGCAGCGCGAGTGCTCGCTGATTGATACGCGCTGTCTTCTCCGTCCCTTCAACTACCTCGTATTGCCGGGTCTGCCCCTTTTGGCTCTAAAGTTACGCTAACGTCACACCATGTCAACGAGCCTTCTTTGCACGACTGGGATATCTCAAGCAATATACTCCCGCACATTCATTCATTTCCACCAAGTTGTTAACACAGTGAAGCGCCAAAGAAATTTGTATAGGCATCCGTATTCAAATACGGATATTCGTTAACAGGCAGAACGCGCAGGTGCGGTCGGAAAAATCTATATAAAACAAGAGTCCGGCGCAGTTGTTAGATGGGCTACTGCTGCGACAGTGGCAGGTTATCAAGATTTGAACATGATGTTATAGTCGGCGCACGAGCGATGGAACACACCATCTCTGAGGTAGCGATGAAGTGGGGTTTTTCCCGCACGACCATTTCACGAGTGTACCGCGAATATCAGGAATCCGGTAAAACATCAAATCTCCGACATCGCTGCGGCCGGAAGAAGATCCTGCAAGAACGGGACCAACGACGACTGAAGAGAATCGTTCAGCGTGACAGAAGTGCAACCTTTCCGCAAATTGCTGCGGATTTCATTGCTCGGCCATCAACAAGGGTCAGCGTGCGAAACATTCAACGAAACGTCATCGATATGGGCTTTCAAAGCCGAAGACTCACTCGTGTGCCCTTGATGACTGCACGACACAGAGCTTTATGTCTCGCCTAGGCCCGTCAAGATCGACATTGGACTGCTGATGACTGCAAACAAATTGTCTTGTCGGACGAGTCTCTTTTAAAATTGTCTCGAGCGGATGGACGTGTACAGCCTCATGAATCCATGGACCTCGCATATCAGCAGTGGACTGTTCAAGCTGGCGGAGGCTCTGTAATGGTGTGGGGCGTGTGGAGTTGGAGTGACATGGGACTCCTCATACGTCTAGATACGACTCTGAGGGATGACACGTACGTAAGCATCCTGTCTGATCACCCGCATCCATTCATGTCCATTGTGCGTTCCGACGGACTTGGGCAATTCCAGCACGACAATGCGACCCCCACACAACTAGAATTGCTACAGAGTGGCTCCCGGAACACTCTTCTGAATTTAAACACTTCTGCGGCCACCAAACTCCCCAGACATGTACATTACTGACCATATCTGGGATGCCTTGCAAAGTGCTGTTCAGAAGAGATATCCACCCCCTCGTACTCTTACGGATTTAGGGACAGCCCTTCAGGATTCATGGTGTCGGTTCCCTTTAATACTGCTTCAAATATTAGTGACGACCATGCCACGTCATGTTGCGGCACTTCTGCATGCTCGCGGGGGTCCTACACGATATTAGGCAAGTGTACCAGTTTATTTGTCTCTTCTGTGTAAGTTACTTTACTTTATGAATCTTGTCCTTAAGCTTTGCAGAGCACTGTATTGACTTGTTGCCTGTACTATTTATCGTCCGCATTTCACTTCCGTGTAACCACACTTCCAGAGAGGGCGCTTACATTTTCATTAGATGTTAAGATATATCTCTTTTTCACAAAAGCATTTCTTGTTGTTGCCAGTTAGCCATCTATATCCTCTTCACTTCGGTCATAGTCAGTTTTGTGGCCCATATACCAAAATACTGGTCTTCTTTGGCTGGCTCTGAGCACTATGGGACTTAACTTCCGAGGTCATCAGTCCCCTAGAACTGAGATTTACTTAAACCTAGCTAACCTAAGGACATCACACATATCCATGCCCGAGGCAGGATTCGAACCTGCGACCGTAGCGGTAGCGCGGTTCCAGACTGTAGCGCCTAGAGCCGCTCGGCCACTGCGGCCGGCACCTGTCTTCTTTCTTTAATGTCTCATTTCCGGATCTAAATTTCCTCAGCATCCCCCCACTGTATTCAGCTATCCTTCATTACCCCGGTTTTATTGTTATTTGTGTCCATCGTATCACCTCGTTTCCAGGCACAATCCAATCCTTTCAACTGATCTTACAATTCATTTGCCATCTTTGACAGAATTGCGTCATCAGTAAATATTTAAGCTTCTTTGACTTTTCCTTGAACTTCCATTTTTTCCTAGTTCGTCCTTCATTTCCTTTATTACTTGGTAAACATACAGATTAAATTACAATTGGGATATGGTACTACACCGTCTCGCTCCCCACTCAGTTATTACCTCCTTCTGACAACCTCCGACACTTACAACTGTAGTGTGGCTTCTGTACAGGTTGTACATAGCACTTTACTATATATATTTCCTACCTAATAATTTCAGAACTTCAAGGAATGTATGCTAGCTTCTTGTAAAGCTAGAAGTACTATAAACGAAGGTCTTCTTTTCTTTATTCTATCTTGCGGATCAGTAATGTCTTGCGTGTTCCTACATTTATGTGAAAAGTGGATTTCCATCATAGAGGGTTCTACCAATCTTTCCGTTCTGCTGTAGATAAATCGTGACAATATTTCGCCAAACTAGGAACTAATTACTCATGGTGTTCCACAAGTTTCCATGTTAGGGCCATTACTTATTCTTAAGTATATTAATGACCATTCAGCAGTGACGTTACTAGATACCAAGTCTGTTTCTTGGCGAGGGTACAAACGCTACAATAAATAGCAAATCAAGTATTGTTTTGTAAAGATGACTTGATGTCATTTTCAGGGACGTTAATAAGTGGTTCCTAACCAATTTTTGTCGTTAAACTATAAAAAAACACTCTGCATGTAGTTCGGAACTGGTAATAAATTTTCCACCAGTATATGACGACAGACAGGTAGAAGAGATTGACAGTGCTAAATGTTTGAGATTACAACTTGATAGTAAATATTCATACGGAAGGAGCATACCACAGAACTGCTGAAGCGCTTAAACAAATAACTACACTCCTGGAAATGGAAAAAAGAACACATTGACACCGGTGTGTCAGACCCACCATACTTGCTCCGGACACTGCGAGAGGGCTGTACAAGCAATGATCACACGCACGGCACAGCGGACACACCAGGAACCGCGGTGTTGGCCGTCGAATGGCGCTAGCTGCGCAGCATTTGTGCACCGCCGCCGTCAGTGTCAGCCAGTTTGCCGTGGCATACGGAGCTCCATCGCAGTCTTTAACACTGGTAGCATGCCGCGACAGCGTGGACGTGAACCGTATGTGCAGTTGACGGACTTTGAGCGAGGGCGTATAGTGGGCATGCGGGAGGCCGGGTGGACGTACCGCCGAATTGCTCAACACGTGGGGCGTGAGGTCTCCACAGTACATCGATGTTGTCGCCAGTGGTCGGCGGAAGGTGCACGTGCCCGTCGACCTGGGACCGGACCGCAGCGACGCACGGATGCAGGCCAAGACCGTAGGATCCTACGCAGTGCCGTAGGGGACCGCACCGCCACTTCCCAGCAAATTAGGGACACTGTTGCTCCTGGGGTATCGGCGAGGACCATTCGCAACCGTCTCCATGAAGCTGGGCTACGGTCCCGCACACCGTTAGGCCGTCTTCCGCTCACGCCCCAACATCGTGCAGCCCGCCTCCAGTGGTGTCGCGACAGGCGTGAATGGAGGGACGAATGGAGACGTGTCGTCTTCAGCGATGAGAGTCGCTTCTGCCTTGGTGCCAATGATGGTCGTATGCGTGTTTGGCGCCGTGCAGGTGAGCGCCACAATCAGGACTGCATACGACCGAGGCACACGGGGCCAACACCCGGCATCATGGTGTGGGGAGCGATCTCCTACACTGGCCATACACCACTGGTGATCGTCGAGGGGACACTGAATAGTGCACGGTACATCCAAACCGTCATCGAACCCATCGTTCTACCATTCCTAGACCGGCAAGGGAACTTGCTGTTCCAACAGGACAATGCACGTCCGCATGTATCCCGTGCCGCCCAACGTGCTCTAGAAGGTGTAAGTCAACTACCCTGGCCAGCAAGATCTCCGGATCTGTCCCCCATTGAGCATGTTTGGGACTGGATGAAGCGTCGTCTCACGCGGTCTGCACGTCCAGCACGAACGCTGGTCCAACTGAGGCGCCAGGTGGAAATGGCATGGCAAGCCGTTCCACAGGACTACATCCAGCATCTCTACGATCGTCTCCATGGGAGAATAGCAGCCTGCATTGCTGCGAAAGGTGGATATACACTGTACTAGTGCCGACATTGTGCATGCTCTGTTGCCTGTGTCTATGTGCCTGTGGTTCTGTCAGTGTGATCATGCGATGTATCTGACCCCAGGAATGTGTCAATAAAGTTTCCCCTTCCTGGGACAATGAATTCACGGTGTTCTTATTTCAATTTCCAGGAGTGTATTTGTAAATCGAATTCTGTCAGATATAAGTGACATAAATTAAAGAAGCTAGTATTCTATGTTTACTTTTTTTCCATATTGCCATACGGGGTTATGTTTCTTACATATGAAAACTTCCATTTTACTTTGACCTTTAAAAATGTTTTTAAATTCATTGTAAATGCCTCGCTTTTCTGTTTAGTGTTTTTTTTTTTCATTTCATTCAAATTTTCCCTTTCCTTGTTAACTGACTGAAGAGCGGGTTGACTGTACCACTGACAGACCAACCCCCCCCCCCCTCTCCCCGCCGCCCATACTGGATGAGGGGAGATGGAATAACAATAAAGCGAAACGTCTGTTGAAGAGTAAAAGATTAGTCGTTGAGGAGGATAGAAGAAGGGAGGTGATAGATGTATGCAGGTTGCATCGATGGAGTAGGGGTGGCTGTTTGGGATACAATAGGGTGTGGAGTTTCCCGAAATCGTTTAATCCACGGAAACGCACACTATCGCTGCAAATTGTGTTCGCCATATTCAGCGGACATTCGGGGATGACTCTTATCTTCTGACATTCCTTCCCCGGTCAAAACCCGCACTACCCCTCGCTGTATCTCTTTCCCGGCCTCCACAGTGAAGTCGGTCGCACGCACGACTCGCTGACCTCAACGTCGAGCACGTCCAACAGACAAATGGCACAGCGGCGAACGTTCGCGCTGTTCCTTTCTGATTCCCAGTACAGGGCGCTTCTAAGTACGTACATCTATATCGTACTCCGCAAGCCACCTAATGGTGTGTGGCGGAAAGTACTTTCTGTACCACTAACTGAGCCCTTCAACGCTGCACCACTCACGAATAGAGCGTGGGAAGCATGGTTGTCGGTAAGCCTCTGTGTTTAATTTCTCGAATTTTCTTCTCATGGTCATAACGCGAGACGTATGTGGGGCAAAGTAGTATGTTGTCCGCCTCTTCCCAGGAAGTGATCTCTCGAAATTTCGATAGCAAATCTCTCTTGCAACGTCTTCCAATAGAGTTTGTTGAGTATCTCCGTAAGGCTCTTGTTCAGACTAAACGATCCCGTGACGAAACGCGCCGCTCTTCGTTGGATCTTCTCTATCTCCTCTATCAGTCCTGTCTGGTAGGGATCCCAGATAGATGAATTATAGAATCGGTCCAACATGCGCCTTGTAAGCCACATCCTTAGTGGATGAGTTACGTTTTCTTAAGATTCTTTCTATGAATTTGAGCCTGGCAACCGCTTTTCTCACTATTTGTTTTATGTGGTCATTCCACTTAAGGCCGCTCTGGATAGTTACTCCTAGATATTTTACGGCAGATACTGTTTCCAGCAGTTTGTCATCATTAGTGCAGCTATACAGTAGTGGATTTCTTTTTCTATGTATGCGCAATATGTTACATTTATTTACATTCAGGGTCAACTACCAGAGCCCACACCGTTCATCAATTCTCTGGAGGTCATTCTGCAAATCGTTACTATCTTCCTGCGTTCCTAATTTGTTATAGACAATCGCATCATCTGCGAACTGCCTTAGAGAGCATCCGATGCTTTCTACTAGATCATTTGTATATATTCCAAACAGTAAGGCTCATTTCACACTTCCTTGGGCGATTCCGGAAATTACCTTTACGTCTGTCGATGTCGTTCCGTTACCGGCGACGTGTTGAGTTCTTTCTGCAAATAAGTCTTGAATCCGGTGGCAAATCTGCTCCGACAGTCCATAAGTTCGTATTTTTTTCGCTAAACTGCAGCGCGGTACGGTGTCAAATGCCTTCCTGAGGTCAATGAACGCGGCGTCAACCTGTCTACGGCGCTGTGGATCTCACGAAAGAACAGAGCGAGCTGAATTTCACAGGATCTGTGTTTGCGGAATCCATGTGGATTTTTATAGAGGAGATTTTCCTTCTCCAAGAACGTCATAACATATGTTCCATATTTCTACAACAGACTGACGTCGACGATATATACGAAGGTTGGAACTGTAATAGTGGCAACTATTTATTTACAGATCGTATAATATAGATAAGTGTTTCAAAGTTTTACTGACCTTCAAAGTAGTCACCAGCATTGTGTATAACCCATACACATATAACCCAGAAAAGTGTTTCTATGAAGTGTAGCCATGTATGGAAGTGAAACATGGACGATAAATGGTTTGGACAAGAAGAGAATAGAAGCTTTCGAAATGTGGTGCTAAAGAAGAATGCTGAAGATTAGATGGGTAGATCACATAACTAATGATGAAGTATTGAACAGAATTGGGGAGAAGAGGAGTATGTGGCACAATTTGACAAAAGGAAGGGATCGGTTGGTAGGACACGTTCTGAGTCATCAAGGGATCACAAATTTAGCATTGGAGGGCAGCGTGGAGGGTAAAAATCGTAGAGGGAGACCAAGAGATGAATACACTAAGCAGATTCAGAAGGATGTAGGTTGCAGTAGGTACTGGGAGATGAAGAAGCTTGCACAGGATAGAGCTGCATGGAGAGCTGCATCAAACCAGTCTCAGGACTGAAGACCACAACAACAAGAACATTAAAGTTCCAACGCTCTTAGGTCTATAACTGCGTGCATCTGTCCTACGGCCATTCTCAAAAGCGGGAACGACCTACGCTCTCTTCCAGTCTCTAGGTATCCTTCGTTGCTCAGGCGATCTACGATAAATTATTGCTAAAAGGAGAGCAAGTTCTTTCGCATAATCTTTGTAGAATCTTATAGGTATCTCATCTGTTCTTGAGGCCTTTTCACCATTAAGCGATTGTAGTTGTTTTTCTATTCTGCAATCGGTTATCTCAATATCTGCTATTTCGACGTTCGTACGACGATTGACAGGAGAGACCATGTTACAATCTTCCGGCGGAGAAACAATATCGGAAGACCGAATTCAGTATTTCGGTCTTCTCTCTGTTATCTTCCGTTTCAGTGTCAGTATGGTAAGTAAGTAAATGAATAGATGGCTTTGACCCATTTAGTCGTTTTACATACGACCAAAGCCTTTTAGGGTTTTTACTCAAATCGATTGACAAAGTTTTACTTTCAAAGTCACTTAACGCTTCTCTCATTGCTCTCCTTACGCTCATTTTCGCTTCGTTCAGCTTTTGTTTGTCAGCTAGGTTTTTACTTCTCTTGAATCTGAGATGAAGTTCTCTTTGTTTACGTAGCAGTTTTCTAACACTGTTAATAAGTCATGGTGGGTCTGTCCCATCCCTTAAGACCTTAGTCGAACATACTTATCCAGGGCATACTGCACGATTCCTTTGAATTTTTTTCCATACGTTTTCCACATCTTCGACCTCATCACCGAATATTTGTTGCTGACTGCCCAGATACTTGTAAATTTATAAATCTAACGATATGCTGTCTACTCCATTACTTCGAACTCTTGATTTCAAGAGCTAGTTATCTGTGATAATAAAACTCCTATGCTAACAACGTGTTGGTACAAATCTTCAGTTATCGGTTAATAATCCTTATCATTATCAGGAGAAAGAAAACTGGCGTTCTACGAAACGAAGCGTGGAATGTCAGATCACTTAATCAGGCAGGTAGGTTCGACAATTTAAAAAGGGAAATGGATAGGTTAAAATTAGATATAGTCGGAATTAGTGAAGTTCCGTGGCAGGAGGAACAAGACTTCTGGTCTGGTGAGTACAGGGTTATAAATACAAAATCGAATAGGGGTAATGCAGGAGTAGGTTTAATAATGAATAAAAAAATAGGAGTGCGGGTAAGCTGCTCCAAACAGCATAGCGAACGCATTACTGTGGCCGAGATAGACACAAACCCACGCCCACCACAGTAGTACAAGTTTATATGACAACTAGCTCCGCAGATGACGAAGAGATTGATGAAATATATTTGAGATATAAGACATTATTCGGATAGTGAAGTGAGATGAAAGTTTAATAGTCATGGGTGCCTGGAATTCGACAGCAGGAAAAGGGAGAGAAGGAAACATAGTAGGTGAATATGGAATGGGGGTAAGAAATGAAGGAGGAAGTCGCCTGGTACAATTTTCCACAGAGCATAACTTAATCATAGCTAACACTTGGTTCAAGAATCATGAAAGAAGGTTGTCTACATGGAAGAAGCCTGGAGATAAAAGAAGGTATCAGATAGATTATATAATGGTACAACAGAGATTTAGGAACCAGGTTTTAAATTCTAAGACATTTCCAGGGGCAGATGTGGGCTCTGACCACAATCTATTGGTTATGAACTGTAGATTAAAACTGAAGAAATTGCAAAAAGGTGACAATTGAAGGAGATGGGACCTGCATAAACTTACTAAACCAGAGGTTGTACAGAGTTTCAGGGAGAGCATAAGGGAACAATTGACAAGAATGGGAGAAAGAAATACAGTGGAAGAAGAATGGGTAGCTTTGAGGCATGAAGTAATGAAGACAGCACAGGATCAAGTAGGTAAAAAGAAGAGGGCTAGTAGAAAACCTTGGGTAACAGAAGATAAAATGAATTTAATTGATGAATGGAGAAAATATAAAAATGCAGAAAATGAAGCCGGCCAAAAGGAATACAAACGTCTCAAAAATGAGATCGACAGAAAGTGTAAAATGGCTAAGTAGGGATGGCTAGAGGACAAATGCAAGAATGTAGAGGCTTATCTTACCAGGGGTAAGGTAGATACTACCTACAGGAAAATTAAAGAGACCTTTGGAGAAAAGAGAACCACTTGTATGAATATCAGGAGCTCAGATGGAAACCCAGTTCTAAGCAAAGAAGGCAAAGCAGAAAGGCGGAAGGAGTATATAGAGGATCTATACAAGGGCGATGTGATTCAGGACAATATTATGAAAATGGAAGAGGATGTAGATGAAAATGAAATGGGAGGTATGATACTGCGTGAAGAGTTTGACAGAGCACTGAAAGACCTAAGTCAATACAAGGCTCGGGAGTAGAAAACATTCCATTCGAATTACTGACAGCCTTGGGAGAGCCAGCCCTGACAAAACTCAACCATCTGGTGAGCAAGATGTATGAGACAGGCGAAATACCCTCAGACTTGAAGACGAATATAATAATTCCAATCCCAAAGAAAGCAGAAGTTGACAGATGTGAAAATTACCGAACTATCAGTTTAATAAGTTATGGTTGCAAAATACTAACGCGATTTCTTAACAGACGAATGGAAAAACTGGTAGAAGCCGACCTCGGGGAAGATCAGTTTGGATTCCGTAGAAATGTTGGAACACGTGAGGCAATACTGACCTTACGACCTATCCTGTTGTTGTTGTGGTCTTCAGTCCTGAGACTGGTTTGATGCAGTTCTCCGTGGTACTCTATCCTGTGCAAGGTTCTTCATCTCCCAGTACTTACTGCAACCGACATCCTTCTGGATCTGCTTAGTGTATTCATCTCTTGGTCTCCCTCTACGATTTTTACCCTCCACGCTGCCCTCCAGTACTAAACTGGTGATCCCTTGATGCCTCAGAATATTCCCTATCAACCGGTCCCTTCTTCTTGTCAAGTTGTCCCACAAATTTATCTTCTCCCCAATTCTATTCAATACCTGCACATTAGTTATGTGGTCTACCCATCTAATCTTCAGCATTCTTCTGTAACACCACATTTCGAAAGCTTCTATTCTCTTCTTGTCACTTCCATACATGGCTACACCCCATACAAATACTTTCAGAAACGACTTCCTGACACTTAAATCTGTACTCGATGTTAACAAATTTCTCTTCTTCAGAAACGCTTTCCTTGTCATTGCCAGTCTACATTTTATATCTTCTCTACTTCGACCATCATCAGTTATTTTGCTTCCCAAATAGCAAAACTCCTTTACTAATTTAAGTGACTCATTTCCTAATCCAATTCTCTCAGCATCACCCGACTTAATTCGACTACATTCCATTATCCTCGTTTTGCTATTGTTGATGTTCATCTTATATCCTCCTTTCAAGACACTGTCCATTCCGTTCAACTGCTCATCCAAGTCCTTTGCTGTCTCTGACAGAATTACAATGTCATCGGCCAACCTCAAAGTTTTTATTTCTTCTCCATGGATTTTAATACCTACTCCGAATTTTTCTTTTGTTTCCTTTCCTGCTTGCTCAATATACAGATTAAATAACATCGGAGAGAGGCTACAACCCTGTCTCACTCCCTTCCCAACCACTGCTTCCCTTTCATGCCCCTCGACTCTTATAACTGCCATCTGGTTTCTGTACAAATTGTAAATAGCCTTTCGCTCTCTGTGTTTTACCCCTGCCACCTTTAGAATTTGAAAGAGAGCATTCCAGTCAACATTGTGAAAGGATTTCTCGAAGTAGGTTTGCCTTTCCTTAATCTTTCTTCTAAGATAAGGGGTAAGGTTAGTATTGCCTCACGTATTCCAATATTTCTACGGAATCCAAACTGATCTTCCCCGACGTCGGCTTCTACCAGTTTTTCCATTCGTCTGTAAGAATTCGTGTTAGTATTTTGCAGCTATGACTTATTAAACTGACAGTTCGGTAATTTTCACATCTGTCAAAACCTGCTTTCTTTGGGATGGGTATTATTATATTCTTCTTGAAGTCTGATGTAAATCGCCTGTCTCATACATCTTGCTCACCAGATGGTAGAGTTTTGTCAGGACTGGCTCTCCCAACGCCGTCAGTAGTTCTAGTGGAATGTTGTTTACTCCTGGGGCCTTGTTTCGACTCAGGTCTTTCAGTGCTCTGTCAAACTCTACACGCAGTATCTTATCTCCCATTTCATCTTCATCTACATCCTCTTCCATTTCCATAATATTGTCCTTAAGTACATCGCCCTTGTATAGACCCTCTATATTCTCCTTCCACCTTTCTGCTTTCCCTTCTTTGCTTAGAACTGGGTTTCCATTTGAGCTCTTGATATTCATACAAGTGGTTCTCTTTTCTCCAAAAGTCTCTTTAATTTTCCTGTAGGCAAAATCCATCTTACCCCTAGTGAGATAAGCCTCTACATCCTTAAATTTGTCCTCTAGCCATCCTTTCTTAGCCATTTTGCACTACCTGTCGATCTCATTTTTGAGACGTTTGTATTCCTTTTGGCCTGCTTCATTTTCTGCATTTTTAAATTTTCTCCTTTCATCAATTCAATTCAATATTTCTTCTGTTACCCAAGGATTTCTACTATCCCTCGTGTTTTTACCTACTTGATCCTCTGTTGCCTTCACTACTCCATCCCTCAGAGCTACTCATTCTTCTTCTACTGTATTTCTTTCCCCCATTCTTGTCCATTGTTCCCTTATGCTCTCCCTGCAGCTCTGTACAACCTCTGGTTTAGTCAGTTTATCCAGGTCCCATCTCCTTCAATTGCCACTTTTTGCAGTTTCTTCAGTTTTAACCTACAGTTCAGAACCAATAGATTGTGGTCAGAGTCCACATCCGCCCCTGGAAATGTCTTACAATTTAAAACCTGGTTCCTAAATCTCTGTCTTACAATTATAGAATCTATCTGATACTTTCTAGTATCTCCAGGATTGTTCCATGTGTACAACCTTCTTTCATGATTCTTGAACCAAGTGTTAGCTATGATTAAGTTATGCTCTGTGAAAAATTCTACCAGACGGCTTCCTCTTTCATTTCTTACCCCTAATCCATTTTCACCTATTATGTTTCCTTCTCTCCCTTTTCCTACTCTCGAATTCCAGTCACCCATGACTATTAAATTTTCGTCTCCCTTCACTACCCGAATAATTTATTTTATCTCATCATACACTTCATCAATTTCCTCATCATCTACAGAGCTAGTTGGCATATAAACTTGTACTACTGTAGTAGGCATAGGCTTTGTGTCTATCTTGGCCGCTATAATGCGTTCACTATGCTGTTTGTAGAAGCTTACGCGCACTCCTATTTTTTTATTCATTATTGAACCTACTCCTGCATTACCCCTGTTTGATTTTGTATTTATAACCCTGTATTCACCTGATCAAAACTCGTGTTCCTCCTGCCATCGAACTTCACTAATTCCCACTATATCTAACTTTAACCTACTCATTTCCCTTTTTAAAAGAAAGATAAAGGAAAGGCAAACCTACGTTTCTAGCATTTGTAGACTTTGAGAAAGCTTTTGACAATGTTGAGTGGAATACTCTCTTTTAAATTCTGATGGTGGCAGGGGTAAAATACAGGGAGCGAAAGGCTATTTACAATTTGTTCAGAAACCAGATGGCAGTTATAAGAGTCGAGGGGCATGAAAGGGAAGCAGTGGTTGGGAATGGAGTGAGACAGGGTTGTAGCCTATCCCCGATCAATCTGTATATTGAGCAAGCAGTAAAGGAAACAAATGAAAAATTCAGAGTAGGAATTAAAATCAATGGAGAAGAAATAAATTCTTTGAGGTTCGCCGATGGCATTGTAATTCTGTCAGAGGCAGCAGAGGACTTGTAAGAGCAGTTGAACGGAATGGACAGTGTCTTGAAAGGAGGATATAAGTTGAACATCAACAAAAGCAAAACGAGGATAATGAAATGTAATCGAATTAAATCGGGTGATGCTGAGGGAATTAGATTAGGTAATGAGACACTTAAAATAGTAAATGAGTTTTGCTATTTTGGGAGCAAAATAATTGATGGTGGTCGAAGTAGTGATGATATAAAATGTAGACTGGCAATGGCAAGGAAAGCGTTTCTGAAGAAGAGAAATTTGTTAACATCGAGTACAGATTTAAGTGTCAGGAAGTCGTTTCTGAAAGCATTTGTATGGAGTGTAGCCATGTATGGAAGTGAAACATGGACGATAAATAGTTTGGACAAGAAGAGAATTGAAGCTTTCGAAATGTGGGTCTACAGAAGAATGCTGAAGATTAGATGGGTAGATTAAATAACTAATGAGGAGGTATGGAACAGAATTGGGGAGAAGATAAATTTGTGGCACAACTTGACAAGAAGAAGGGAACGAAGGGATCACCAATTTAGTAATGGAGGGCAGCGCGGAGGGTAAAAATCGTAGAGGGAGACGAAGACATGAATACACTAAGCAGATTCATAAGGATGTAGGTTGCAGTAGGTACTGGGAGATGAAGAAACTAGCACAGGATAGAGTAGCATGGAGAGCTGCATCAAACCAGTCTCTGGACTGAAGAGCACAACAACAACAACATCCTTAAAGCTAATCAAGTCCACCTACCACAAAATATCCGAGCTTCTGAATCACTGCTGTAACGGCACGTAACTTCCACTTACTCTGTGTAGTGCCTCAAATAAAACGACACTAGGCTCAATACCGTTTCTTCCAAATCCATCAGAAACAAACGTAAAATAATTTTATTTAAAAAAGCGGATAAAGTGTCTCTAGAAGTCTTCCTAAGAGACAATCTCCATTCCTTCCGAACTGACTATGCAAATGTAGACGAGATGTGGCTCAAATTCAAAGATATAGTAGCAACAGCAATTGAGAGATTCATACCTCATAAATTGGTAAGAGATGGAACTGATTCCCCGTGGTACACAAAACAGGTCCGAACTCTGTTGCAGAGGCAACGGTAAAAGCATGCGAAGTTCAGAAGAACGCAAAATCCCGAAGATTGGCTAAAATTTACTGACGCGCGAAATTTGGCACGGACTTCAATGCGAAATGCCTTTAATAGGTTCCACAACGAAACATTGTCTCGAAATATGATAGAAAATCCGAAAAAATTCTGGCCGTATGTAAAGTACACAAGCGGCAAGACGCAGTCAATACCTTCGCTGCGCAGTGCCGATGGTACTGTTACCGATGACTGCGCCGCTAAAGCGGAGTTATTGAACGCAGTTTTCCGCAATTCCTTCACCAGGGAAGATGAATGGAATATTCCAGAATTTGAAACACGAACACCTGCTAGCATGAGTTTCTTAGAAGTAGATACCTTAGGGGTTGCGAAGCAACTTAAATCGCTAGATACGGGCAAGTCTTCAGGTCCAGATTGTATACCGATTAGGTTCCTTTCAGATTACGCTGATACAATAGCTCCCTACTTAGCACTCGTATACAACCGCTCGCTCACCGATAGATCTGTACCTACAGATTGGAAAATTGCGCAGGTCGCACCAATGTTTAAGAAGGGTAGTAGGTGTAATCCATCTAACTACACACCTATATCATTGACGTCGGTTTGCAGTAGGGTTTTGGACCATATACTGTATTCAAACATTATGAATCACCTCGAAGGGAACGATCTATTGATACGTAATCAGCATGGTTTCAGAAAACATCGTTCTTGTGCAACGCAGCTAGCTCTTTATTCGCACGAAGTAATGGCCGCTATCGACAGGGGATCTCAAGTTGATTCCGTATTTCTAGATTTCCGGAAAGCTTTTGACACCGTTCCTCACAAGCGACTTCTAATCAAGCTGCGGGCCTATGGGGTATCGTCTCAGTTGTGCGACTGGATTCGTGGTTTCCTGTCAGGAAGGTCGCAGTTCGTAGTAATAGACGGCAAATCATCGAGTAAAACTGAAGTGATATCAGGTGTTCCCCAGGGAAGCGTCCTGGGACCTCTGCTGTTCCTGATCTATATAAATGACCTGGGTGACAATCTGAGCAGTTCTCTTAGGTTGTTCGCATATGATGCTGTAATTTACCGTCTAGTAAGGTCATCCGAAGACCAGAATCAGTTGCAAAGCGATTTAGAAAAGATTGCTGTATGGTGTGGCAGGTGGCAGTTGACGCTAAATAACGAAAAGTGTGAGGTGATCCACATGAGTTCCAAAATAAATCCGTTGGAATTCGATTACTCGATAAATAGTACAATTCTCAAGGCTGTCAATTCAACTAATTACCTGGGTGTTACAATTACGAACAACTTCAGTTGGAAAGACCACATAGATAATATTGTGGGGAAGGCGAGCCAAAGGTTGCGTTTCATTGGCAGGACACTTAGAAGATGCTACAAGTCCACTAAATAGACAGCTTACACTACACTTGTTCGTCCTCTGTTAGAATATTGCTGCGCGGTGTGGTATCCTTACCAGGTGGGATTGACGGAGGATATCGAAAGGGTGCAAAAAAGGGCAGCTCGTTATCACGTAGTAGGGGAGAGAGTGTGGTAGATATGATACGCGAATTGGGATGGAAGTCATTACAGCAAAGACGTTTTTCGTCGCGGCGAGATCTATTTACGAAATTTCAGTCACCAACTTTCTCTTCCGAATGCGAAAATATTTTGTTGAGCCCAACCTACATAGGTAGGAATGATCATCAAAATAAAATAAGAGAAATCAGAGCTCGAACAGGAAGGTTTAGGTGTTCGTTTTTCCCGCGCGCTGTTCGGGAGTGGAATGATAGAGAGATAGTATGATTGTGGTTCGACGAACCCTCTGCCAAGCACTTAAATGTGAATTGCAGAGTATTCATGTAGATGTAGAATCTGTGTAATGATAGTGCGACCGTTATGGGAACTTTCAATTTGGGGAGAAAGATATCTGCTTTCATGCATTCCTTTGTAGCTCTCAAAAGTTACAAAAATCAAGAGGTCACACAGGCACTGACATTGCGCAAAAAAAAAATCAAACTTGTTTCTTAGTTCTCAAGTTATTACGCGCACTTTCTTTCACTTCGCCCCGAATTAAGAAAAAAAACGGTGAACCCTTTTTTTTGAGATTATGCTTCACATTTACAAGTATTTCATACACTATTCAGAATTCCAAACACGTAAATTCATTAAATGATCTTGGATTTATTACTTCACTTTTAAAACAGACTGTCACATACGAAGCCCATTACAGACTGAATAATTACAGATTGCATAAGGCATTACATAAATCGTTTTCCTATTATTTATTTAATTTACATTATTAAAAACATTCATAGCGCGGCCCAGAGTGTTGCAATCGATATCGGCGGATTGTTCTACGCACAGATGGATGTAGCGCAAGCGGCTATAGCAGCCGGAATACAACCTCTGTATTCCTGGTTGAAGTCGCCGACGACGCATCGATTATACCACTCCGAGGCTCGCATGTGACAAAGAACATATCATTTATATAGATACAAATAATATAACAACTTTCAACATATATATTAACAATAAAACCTTGGTGTTGTTGTGGTCTTCAGTCCAGAGACTGGTTTGATGCAGATCTCCATGCTACTCTATCCTGTGCAAGGTTCTTCATCTCCCAGTACCTACTGCAACCTACATCCTTCTAAATCTGTTTATTCATCTCTTGGTCTCCCTCTACGATTTTTACCCTCCACGCTGCCCTCCAATACTAAACTGGTGATCCCTTGATGCCTCAGAACATGCCCTACCAACCGCTCCCTTCTTGTAATCAAGTTGTGCCACAAATTTCTCTTCTCCCCAATTCTATTCAATACCTCCTCATTAGTTATGTGATCTACCCATCTAATCTTCAGCATTCTTCCGTAGCGCCACATTTCGAAAGCTTCTATTCTCTTCTTGTCCAAACTATTTATCGTTCACGTTTCACTTCCATACATGGCTACACTCCATACAAATTTTTTCACAAACGACTTCCTGACACCTAAATCTATACTCGATGTTAACAAATTTCCCTTCTTCAGAAACACTTTATTTGCCATTGGCAGTCTACATTTTATATCCTCCCTAATTCGACCATCATCAGTTATTTTGCTCCCCAAATAGCAAAACTCTTTTACTACTTTAAGTGTCTCATTACCTAATGTAATTCCCTCAGCATCACCCAATTTAATTCGACTACATTCCATTATCATCGTTTAGCTTTTGTTGATGTTCAACTTATATCCTCCTTTCAAGACACTGTCCATTCCGTTCAGCTACTCTTCCAGGTCTTTTGCTGTCTCTGACAGAATTACAATGCCATCGGCCAACCTCAAAGTTTTTATTTCTTCTCCATGGATTTTAATTCCAACTCCGAATTTTTCTTTTGTTTCCTTTACTGCTCGCTCAATATACGGATTGAGTAACATCGGGGATAGGCTACAACCCTGTCTCACTCCCTTCCCAACCACTGCTTCCCTTTCATGCCCCTCGACTCTTATAACTGCCATCTGGTTTCTGTACATATTGTAAATAGCCTTTCACTCCCTGTATTTTACCCCTGCCACCTTTAAAATTTGAAATAGAATATTCCAGTCAACATTGTCAAAAGCTTTTTCGAAGTCTACAAATGCTAGAAACGTAGGTTTGCCTTTCCTTAATCTATTTTCTAAGATAAGTCGTAGGTCGGTATTGCCTCACATGTTCCAACATTTCTACGGAATCCAAATTGATCTTCCCCGAGGTCGGCTTCTACTAGTTTTTCCATTCGTCTGTAAAGAAATCGTGTTAGTATTTTGCAGCCGTGGCTTATTAAACTGATAGTTCGATAATTTTCACATCTGTCAACACCTGCTTTCTTTGGGATTGTAATTATGGCACCATAATTACCTTGTGTCATATCACCCGATTACACTGGTCGGTAAAGTGTTGTGAGGTAGGAAATATTTTTGTAGCATACATTCCCCATTCACAAGACCAACGTAATGGGTGATAAGATCTCTCTTACCCCTCGAATTATAATCCGTGCAACTACCATTACTAATAAACAATAGAATAAATATTCCTGCACATTTATGGTCCCGTCCTTTTAATAGTATTACGTGCGACGTGCTGTACAGTCAGTGTACCTTTCAGCTTTGTTACAGCTAAACTAGCAGTTAGTTTTCACTGCAAAGAAGTGTTAGAGACTTACAATTAATACCGTTGCATTATTAGTATTAGTAAACACATCTTGCCCGCCCGGTTAGCCGTGCGGTCTAACGCACGGCTTCCTGGATTGGGAAGGAGCGCCTGGTCCCCAGCACGAATCCGCGCGGCGGACTTGTGTCTAGGTCCGGTGAACCGGCCAGTCTGTGGATGGTTTTTAGGCGTTTTCCATCTGCCTCGGCGAATGCGGGCTGGTTCCCCTTATTCCGCCTCAGCTACACTATGTCGGCGATTGCTGCGCAAACAAGTTCTCGACGTACGCGTACACCACCATTACTCTACCACGCAAACATAGGGGTTACACTCGTCTGGTGTAAGACGTTCCCTGGAGGGGGGGGGGGGGGGGTTCCACCGGGGGCCGAACCGCACAATAACCCTGACAGAGTGGTTCTGTGTGGGGGGGCGGAGGGGTGAAGTGGACTGCGGTAGTCGTCGTGGGGTTGTGGACCACTGCGGCTGCTGCGGTGACGGAGCCTCTCCGTCGTTTCTAGGTCCCCAGTTAACATGCAGTACAATACAAACACATCTTCGTCGACTATATCCAAACTTAACTATTTGCTTAAGCGTATTTTAACATATGTGTTCTCTTGTAATTATTTAACCCTTTCTCCCCAACAGATTCGATTAAGTAACTAACTTCTACAGTTGGAAATACAGGATGAACATTGATAAAAGCGAGAAACTGCAGGGACGGATTCCTGACTAGAAATGAATGGAAAAAGTCGTATGAACATATGTCCGGAAATGGATGGTGTGCGCGCAACAACGAATAGTTCCTGAACGCAGTACAGGGCTGCATCGCATCCACGTCACAACCGTTGTCAAAGTGGCCTCCACGGAATGCAATGCACGCGTTCATTCGTCGCATCACGGACTGCCGCACTCTTTCACTTACACCATGATGGCGGGTCACTTTCCTGGAGCTTCTACTGGGGTTCGTCTCAATATTCTGTAGAACCCGGTCCTCCAAATCTGGTATACGCACAGTCCGCCGACTCCGTGCACGTGCCTCTGTCTGAAAGGACCCACGATCACATAAATTCCCAAAAGAGGCTTGAAATGTTGAGATATGTGGTTGATATCTGTGAGTGTACTTGTTTTGGTACAGCCATGCTGCCTCTCGATCGTTTCCATCTGCTTGGCCGTACACAAGCACCGTCTCTGCTTATTCCCCTCGTGAGTACCGGACCATTCTCCTGCTTACAGTACGCTGTGTCTGTCACACAGCCTGCAACACACAAGCAACACACGGCACGTGGTCATACTGACTGTCATTCGTCAGCGCCATTTACCATGCCAACAATGCATTTCCGGACACATGTTCCTAGGACGGGATCGGACCCTGCAGTTTGTCGGTTTTATTAATGTTCGCCCCGTACAGTAGCCCTTTTACATTTAGCAGATATTCTGCAGCTCCTTACAGGGCTATTACAAATGATTGAAGCGATTTCATAAATTCACTGTAGCTCCATTCATTGACATATGGTCACGACACACTACAGATACGTAGAAAAACTCATAAAGTTTTGTTCGGCTGAAGCCGCACTTCAGGTTTCTGCCGTCAGAGCGCTCGAGAGCGCAGTGAGACAAAATGGCGACAGGAGCCGAGAAAGCGTATGTCGTGCTTGAAATGCACTCACATCAGTCAGTCATAACAGTGCAACGACACTTCAGGACGAAGTTCAACAAAGATCCACCAACTGCTAACTCCATTCGGCGATGGTATGCGCAGTTTAAAGCTTCTGGATGCCTCTGTAAGGGGAAATCAATGGGTCAGCCTGCAGTGAGCGAAGAAACGGTTGAACGCGTGCGGGCAAGTTTCACGCGTAGCCCGCGGAAAATTGGCTGATGGCTCAACTGGAGACCGACAGCACCGACTTCATCTTTCAACAGGATGGTGCCCCACCCCACTTCCATCATGATGTTCGGCATTTCTTAAACAGGAGATTGGAAAACCGATGGATCGGTCGTGGTGGAGATCATGATCAGCAATTCATGTCATGGCCTTCACGCTCTCCCAACTTAACCCTATGCGATTTCTTTCTGTGGGGTTATGTGAAAGATTCAGTGTTTAAACCTCCTCTACCAAGAAACGTGCCAGAACTGCGAGCTCGCATCAATGATGCTTTCGAACTCATTGATGGGAACATGCTGCGCCGAGTGTGGGAGGAACTTGATTATCGGCTTGATGTCTGCCGAATCACTAAAGGGGCACATATCGAACATTTGTGAATGCCTAAAAAAACTTTTTGAGTTTTTGTATGTGTGTGCAACGCATTGTGAAAATATCTCAAATAATAAAGTTATTGTAGAGCTGTGAAATCGCTTCAATCATTTGTAATAACCCTGTACTTTGCGATGTATGGTACAGGTTTGTTTGTTTTGTTGTTTTATTTGGGGCGGGGGGGGGGGGGGGGAGGAGACCAGACAGCGAGGTCATCGGCCTCATCGGATTAGGGAAGGAAGAGGAAGGAAGTCGGCCGTGCCCTTTCAAAGGAACCATCCCAGCATTTGCCTGGAGCGATTTAGGGAAATCACGGAGAACCTAAATCAGGATGGCCGGACGCGGGATTGAACCGTCGCCCTCCCGAATGCGAGTCCAGTGTGCTAGCCACTGCGCCACCTCGCTCGGTGATGTATGGTACTGGTCACATTATAATTATGCTAATATAACATCCAGACCCCAGATGATGTTTAACTTAGAAATCAGTATCGCATTGTATACAGTTACTGTATTTCTACGTATTACGATACACAGTGACAGAGACTCACATAAATTTCATCGTGAAGGTGAAACAGTTATTTTGCCGATACTGTGATCTGAGTAAACAGATAATGAAGAAGAAACCGATTCCTGAGTGTTACTCACTATTTTGGCTAATAGCACTGTACGATTAAGGTAAGAAGCGCCCAATGACCCTACCGGTTCGTGGCAGAGCACGGCACGCAGAGAGCACGCCGGGAGCCGGTGGCAACCGGTCCGGTAAGTCACACGCGGCCTTTGCATTTAGTCCGGCCATCAAGGCTGCAGGAATGTCGCCGGGCGGCTGCCGGCCGAACCTCTGGCGCCCGCCGCTGCGGCCGTCTCCTGGCGAAAACGGCGGCGCGTGCCGCTGCGGCTGCGGCTGCCCCTGCCGGGGGACTCTGTTCCGAGGCCCGCGCCACCTGAAGGCGTTTCCTGTTAACACGTGGCGTGTAACGTACTCGGGTACCTGATAGTAAAAGTGTGATCGCAGGCTCATCGTGACGACAGGTTATCTGAGAACCAGTAGGAATTTTCTGCCTGTTACTGCTATGTGTCAGTGTCCCACTAGTATAGGGAAGACTTCTAATTGTTACGTTGCGAGTCAGTAACCGTTATGTTCCGAGGAGCCAAATGTTACTTCCTCGCTGGTAATGATAAATTGGTGGAAAGGTGGCCAAAGGATCTGTCGCCGTAGGAATACGGACAGGCAAGCCAAAAATTAGTTGACACAAATGCATTTTAAATAAATATAATTCATTCATCTTGTGCGAAATAACTGCTATACTGTTGACAACTTGTGGCTACCATGACTAGCTATAAGCAGAAGCTCGTACCGGTGTGCGTCTACGTACACTGAATGTTTGCGGATATAGCTAGCTATCAACAACTCGCGGTAACGTTCGGCACCAGCTAGCAACTAGAAGTAATCTTGAACTAGGAGACTGGTGCCAATGTGCCCGTCGCTTATAACCTCGTCCTGGCGGTTTTCATTGATCGGTGGCCTGGAAGTTTTTCATTGGTAGCGATGTTCAGAGTGCCGCTCGCGGCGCCCGCTCCAATGGTATCGATGGCTACGATATTACGCTAACGGTTTACGGAGTCCTTATAATTGCAGATTGCACGTGTAAGTTGTGCCGTCTTCCAGCTTTGTTTCTAACACCCTCTTCTGTATTGTGGCATCGAATTAGTTCGCGCCTGCAGTTAGGCAACGTAGTGAACAGATTTGCAAAGCGGGCTCCCATCGCGCCTTACGGGACAATACGTGTCAGTGTACTGCATGAACATATTGACGATCGCAACGTCAAAAATGGTGCCAATATCGAGCACCTGTAGCGTGAGCTACAAACTTGGAGAGTGCTCTACCCACTAATGTGTGTGTGTGTGTTTTCTGTGTATTTGGTAGTTATTGCAGTTGTCTTCTTAAACCCTGAAAATGTCTTCCGCCGTAGCTGAGTGGTTAGCGCGGCTGAGCGCCTTACAGCGGGCCCGGTTCGTTTCCCGCCGGGTCGGACATCTTATCCGCTCGGGGACTGGATGCTGTGCTGTCCTCATCATGATTTCCTCATCATCGACGCGCAAGTAGCCGTAGTAGCGTCAAACAAAAACACTTGAAATAGGCGGCCCAACAATCCCTGATGAAGTCTCCCGAGCGATACCTCATACCAGTATTTCATGTTTTTACCTTGGAGGTTGTTGTAAATAACCAGGTACATCGCAACCCTTGCTATGTTGGGAAATGGAATGGTGACAAATAGCATTACAATAGTGATATTTCTGAGTAAGGCAGTAATTAAAGTGGCCGTGCATTAATCTCTTTCACACCGGAAAAAGAATGTAAAGGGTTAAAACCTCCCTGAGTGGACACGAAAGTGTATGCCAGAAATTATGTCATCAGCAACCTTACTAGCAGTGACTAGAATTTGCGCGCTTGATGTTGTTCAAATGGTTCAAATGGCTCTGAGCACTATGGGACTTAACTTCAAAGGTCATCAGTCCCCTAGAACTTAGAACTACTTAAACCTAACTAACCTAAGGACATCACGCACATCCATGCCCGAGGCAGGATTCGAACCTGCGACCGTAGCGGCCACGCGGTTCCAGACTGCTTGATGTTGTCCCTACGTTATCCCTCAGGACGTTGTTTCATGACAGCAGCAGGAGCGCAACGTCTCTTCATAAATTCTGGTCATAGTAGACAGACTGACGCTGATTTGGACGACTCAGGGCGCGCTGCAACGAACTCCAGTGAGCACACGCTATGTCCCCTCACGGGCACAGTATCCTCAGACGACGAAAAGCGACAAAAGTCCGCTACATTCGTTGGTGGTTGAGACTTTTCCACGACAACGAATATGAATACGAAACCTAGGTGTAGGTTAGGTTGGACGATAAAAATTTGGTAGCTTCTTGGCAAAGTCAACGAATGAAATGTCATGAGAATGCGTATTTCACGCGTCATGGATTCTCAATGATTTGTTTGCGTCCGTCAATTTTGATGTCATGGGCCAAAGTATACCGAAGTTATCGGCAAGTGTAACATTTCCGGGAGTAAATGAACCTACCGATACCGAACATCGACTTTGTGCCGTCGCATATTCATGATGTGATGTGTGACGCCATGGGGGCATATACAGACATAGAACATAATACTGACAATGTTTATTTTGCTTCTTATGCGGGGTGAACATTAATAAAACCAACAAACTGCCGGGACAGTTTCCTGACTGGAAATGGGAGAAAAAAGGTCGTTTGAACATGTGTACGGAGATGCTTCATTGCCACGGTAGATGGCGCTGACGAATGAAAGCAGAACGGTCCGGTATTCATGTCTGGAAACAAGCCGAGATGGTGTTTATGTACGGCCAAGCAGACGGAAACGGGCGAGGGGCCGCACAGCTATACCAAAGCGAGTAGCCTGACAGACACCAACCACATCGCACTACATTTCAAGCACTTTTGGGCGTTTCTGTGATGATGGGTCCTTTCAGACAGACGAACGTGCAGGGCGGTGGCGGACTAGATTTTGAGACCGGGTTCTACCGGATGCTCATAAGAACCCTAGTACAAGCTCCAGACAAGTGGCCAGCCAACATGGTGTAAGCCAAAGTACGATTATGTGTATCCTGCATGACGACCGCTACTATCCCTATCACCTGCAGCGCATTTTCCTCTTCGAGAAGGATTTTGTCGATGTGTCTTGCACCAGATCGTCACAATTACCGAATTTCTGTCACGAGTTGTCTTTACCGACGAAGCAACCCTTACCAGAACTGGCACATATTTCTGTATAGTCGTCGTCTGTGGGCTACAAACAAGCCTCGGGGAATGGTTGAGGCGCCTCATCAGCATGGGTTCAGTATCAATGTGTCGGCACAGGGATTCTTGGCGACCACGTACTTGGGCCGGTTATAATTCCACAACGCCTCGACGAAGGAACGGACCTGGACTTCCTGCGGAATACTCCACCTGGGCTACTCCAGAATGTGTGATTGGCAATACGAGAGGCTATGTGGTTTCTGCGTGATGGAGCACCACCCCATTTCCGCGTTACTGCTCGCCGACACCTCAGCATCCCCTTTCCTGGGCGTTGGATACGACGCGGAGGCCCTGCAGCAAGGCCTGCTGTAACACCGGACTTAAACCACTGCAGTTTTACGTCTGGGGGCATCTGGGAATCTTTGTGTATTCTGAACCGGTTCCTGAAGTGCAGACACTTCCACAGCGTGTTCACGACGCCTGTGACTCTATACGGAGAGAGACCGGAAAGTGCGAAAGAGTGCGGCAATCCATGAAGCGACGTGTGAACGCGAGCATTGCTTCCCGTGGAGGTCATTTTGAACATGTGTTGTGACGTGGACGCAATGCAGCTCTGTACTGTGTTCCGGAACGATTTGTTACCGTTGCACGTTCACTGGCCATTCGCGGACACATGTTGAGAGGACCTGTTTTCCTCCATTACCAGTCAGGAATCCGTCCCTGCAGTTTGTCGGTTTTATTAATTCCCACCCTGTATATTATACACGGTGGTCAGAAAGAGTCTGTAAAGCTTGTAAGTTGCAGGGGAGGTTGTGCTCAGAAATAATTGTTGAAAAAATTCGATATGTTGCGCAGTTTCAGAGTTCTTTAGGATTTATGTATAGTGCGAAAAGTGGCAATTGTCACTAAACAAAGAAAAGTGCGAGGTCATCCACATGGGTACTAAAAGAAATCCGATAAATTTTGGGTATACGATAAATCGCTCAAATCTAAGGGCTGTCAATTCGACTAAATACCTATGAATTACAATTACGAGCAACTTAAATTGGAAAGATCACATAGATAATATTGTGGGGAAAGTGAAACAAAGACTGCGCTTTGTTGGCAGAACACTTAGAAGATGCGACAAACCCACTACAGAGACAGCCAACATTACACTTGTCCGTCCTCTGCTGGAATACTGCTGCACGGTGTGGGATCCTTGCCAGGTAGGATTGACGGCGGACATCGAAAAAGTGCAAAGAAGGGCAGCCCGTTTCGTGTTATCGCGCAATAGGGCTGAGAGTGTCACTGATATGATACGCGAGTTGGGCTGGCAGTCACTGAAACAAAGGCGGTTTTCTTCGCGGCGAGATCTATTTACGAAATTTCAGTCACAAACTTTCTCTTTCGAATGCGAAAATATTTTATCCCTACGTAGGGAGAAATGATCATCATAATAAATTAAGAGAAATCAGAGGTCGAACTGAAAGATTTAGGTGTTCCTTTTTCCCACGCTCCATTCGAGAGTGGAATGGTAGAGAAGTAGTATGAAAATGGTTCGATGAACCCTCTGCCAGGCACTTAAGTGTGAATTGCAGAGTAACCATGTAGATGTAGGTGTAGAGGACAGTAGTTAGCCAATCATGCCGCTGCGCACGCAGATTCAAGCAGCCTACCAGATATAATTAGTGTCAGTCGTTCTCATAGTGTAGATGATAGCGCACGAGAATGCTCAGCCTTGGTCTCGGGTTCGATCCTTACTACTTGCCAATGTCCAATTTTTGTATCGCTGTCTTGCTCGGTTTTAGGAAACCTAACGAAGAACAAGCTTGGCGACATCGCCTCCGGTGGGCCGCTTGAATTTCAGCGCGCAACGGCCTGATTGATTTACATCAATGCTAATCCACTCGGAAACGGTGCAACGTATTCGACTTCTTTTTAACAATTATTTCTCACCACCACCTAGCCTACAACACCCCTACAAGTTTATCAGACTGTATCTGACCACCCTGTATAAAAACGGCTAAACAATGACATTGAGCGGAAGTGAAAGATGGCAACATAGGAAGAGGCTAAACGAGAAATGCAATGATGTTAGGCAGACCTCCGCTCACAGCTGGTAAAATTGTTGTTTATTGAAACACGACCGGTTTCGCGGCTTGAAGCCACATCATCGTGTGAACCTACGTGCTGAGGCAAGGCAAAAGCGGCCCGCACGAGCGACGAACAGAGGCTAGCTGGCTGGCGGAACGGAATCTACCCTTGTGATAGGTGTGACGTCATATACTTATAACCAGGAGCTCTGGGTAGCTGCCTTTACAAGCGAGAATAGTACAGAATTTTATTACCTATTAGCACATAATCATACTAACAATAAAAATTAGCCAGAATGTTATGGTGCTTTAATTCCAATGGTTATCCAACGTGAACTGTGCGTTTTCTTTTTTATGTCTTTATGCCGCTTTTGCTTTGCCCTGCACTGAGCTGCCCTGCTGTCATACTGGTAAGACACTGCCACCTGATTCTTACCACATTGTAATCTGCGTGTGCCGCGACTAATCATGTTAGCAGTGACAATTCATTCTCGCCAATCCGTCCTCTTTTTTTAAAAAAAAATTATCGTCCGCTCAATATAAAATATTTTCTTTTCTCTTTTTAGATGCAGGCAAATTTTACAGACTGTGGCACTTCTTCTTTACCTTTCACTCGCCATAACATTGACGATATTTTCTGAAATGTAACTTTTGACTAGGAGCGATGAGTAAGCCCATGATGTTTTAACATTAGGAGTGTATTTTAGGCACTCCTTTACTAATTTTAATATCCGTAAAAAGTGGTGACAGTGTACATTGCTTTTTACCCCCGTAGGGTCACCTGATGATGTGGCTTAAAGCAGCGAAACAGGTCGTGTTTTAATAGACAACAATTTACCCAGTTGTGAGCGGAGGTCTTCCTAGCATCATACCTTCCAACGGCTGCTGTTGCCCGGAATATAAAATGGTTTGCGAGAAATGTAAATCTGTAGAAGCAGATATAACTAGGGGATCGATAGATGGCGTCTGTAGGGCAATTAAAGGTACGTTTGGAGAAAAGAGAAGCATTTGTATGAATATTAAGAACTCGGATGGTAGATTCCTACCAAGCAAAGAAGCAAGACTGAAAGTTGGAAGGAATACACAGAAGTTATAAACAGGGAAAAATACATGAACACAATATTACAGGAAAGGAAGAGGAGGCAGATATAGGTGGTATTGCGAGGAGAATATGGTAGAGTACTGAGAGGCCCAACTCGAAATAAGGCTCTGGAGTAAATATAATTCCCTTATAATTATTGGGATCGTTCGGATATACAGCCATAACAAAACTACCCTACCTCGTGAGACAGATGTGAGACATGCAAATACCTCACACTTCAAAAAGAAAGTAGTGATTCCCATTCCAAAAGAGCCAACGTTGACAGATGTAAATATTACTGAACCATTTGTTTAATAAATCATGTTTGCAAAATACTAACGCGAGTGTATTACAAATGGGTGGAAAGACTGGCGGAAGTCGACCCCAGTGTAGATCTGTTTGGGTTCCGAGACATGTAGGAACACTTGCAGTACGGACCCTGTGACTTATCATAGACGATAGGTTAAAGACAGGCAAACCAACATTTATAGCTTTTGTAGATTTGGAGGCAGCTTACGATAATGTCGACTGGAATATACTCCATGAAATTTTGAAGGTAGGGGAATAAAATACAGGGAACGAAAGGTTATCTGTTACTTGTATACAGAAACCAGATCGCAGTTGTTTGATTAAAGGGAAGCTGTAGTTGAGCAGGTTTTTGCCTTACCCTCAGTGTTGCTCACTTTCTACACTAAGCAGGCAATAAAGGAACCAAGACGAAATCTGGAAAGGGAATTCAAGTTTATAGAGAATAAACAAAAACATTGAGATTTGCCGAGATGACAAAGAAGTTAGAAGATCAGATGAACGGAATGGATAACGTATTGAGAAGAGATTATAAGATAATCATTGACAAAAATAAAACAAGGGCAATGGAATGTAATCGAATTAAATCGGACAAGGCTGAGGGAATAAGAGACACTTAAAACAGAAGACGAGTTACTCTATTTGGGCAGCATTGTAATCGACAGTGGCCGAATTCAAGAGGATATAAAACGCAGACTGGTGATGATAAGAAAAGTATTTTTGAAAAAGAGGAATTTGTTAATATCAAATATAAATTTAATTAGAAAGTTTTTGTGAAGGCTTTTGACTGGTGTGTGTGATACCCCTTTCTAAAAATTATTTTTTGTATTTAAAATTTTGTGTAAAGATTCCAGAACAAAGAGATCACATGTTAACATTTACATTGTCTGTACAAATAAACGAGGACACGGCTCTCAGTTTTATAAGGGCAGCTAGGAGACGCTTGGCTATTTGCTTTTTTATTTTGCCATCCTGATCTTGTTATATACGCATCGTTCTCTATAGCTCTCAATAATGTCCATAATGTTAAGCTAATTCTCAATCAAAATGTGTTCGACTACTTTATTGCCATACTGGTCCACATATTTATGTTGACTATCGTTCTATTAACAGTTTAAGTTTTCAGTCTTTTGTGGGAGAGCATTTCGATGTGGCACCCATCCACCATTGGCATGATTTCATTACAAATTTGCAGTACCTGTTTTTCGCTTATTGTACAACCTGAACCTGCAGTCATTCGAAGAAGAAGTCAGAGAATTTTAACTAATTACACCTCAGAGAGCGACTGCCAAATCGTGAGATGCAATTTACATTTCAAAGATTCAATTGGTCCACATCTTTAGTTGTGCTGCTCCCAACACCAATCTGGGGCAACTGTATCGTCCATTCTTATACAGTTTCAGCACTTATTTATTGAGCGGAGGTGGAAGCCAACTCACAAGTACAGTCTTTTACGGAAGTGGAACGGGTATGATAAGCAGTTCGGACAAAGCAATTGAAGTCCTGGAAATGCGGTGTTACAGAAGACTACTGAAGATTAGATGGGTACATCGAACAAGCAATTAGCAGGTCCTGAACTAACATGGGGGAAGAAGAAATTTAGAAATGTGTGGAACAATTAGAGTAAAATAATGGTATAAATGTATCGTCAGTTTGGTAATGGAAGCAAGTGTGGGGTAAAAACTGTATATGGAGTTTCAGTAAGCAGTTTCAAATGGATGTAGGTTGCGATAGTTTATCAGAGGAGAAGTGGCTTGCACAGAGTTGACTACCGTGGAAAGATGCATTAAACCAGTCTTCGAACTGAAGAACTGAAGACCACAACAACAAAAACGAAAACATCCCTGAACTAGCCTTGAAATTTTTCTGGATTTTGGGTTCACTCCGCAAATAACTGCACTGTCAGTTCGGCATAAATAATTATTCTTCCCTTGAATTTGTACACGAATATCATTTCACTTTTTTGTGTGCGGGAGAATGGACAGGCGGACATTAAGACTAACAAACAGAAAGGTCTTCATGGCCGTCTCTGTACAATGAATAATTAGTAGTAGGAAATTCCAAGTACCACATTACGGGCTGCACAAACGCACTGGTCCTCGCCTGTGGCACGGATAGACTGTGTGCAGGTGTGCGAGGCATTTGTAATAAGCACTAACCATGACCTGTGTGGTCGCATTAAAGGAAGAAATCGCAGCAATTCGAAGGCGTGTTGCTATATTTGTTACTGGTAGCTTCGATCAGCATGTAAATATCATTGAGATACTTTGTGAACCCAAATGGGTATCACTTGAGTATAGATGACGTTTCTTTTCACGAGGCAGTATTAAGAAAATTTAGAGAAAAAGCGTTTGACACTGACAGCAGAACAATTCTACTACTGCTAATTTACTGACGATACATTTATACCATTATTTTATTCTAATTGTTCCACACATTTCTAAATTTCTTCTTCCCCCATGTTAGTTCAGGACCTGCTAATTGCTTGTTCGATGTACCCATCTAATCTTCAGTAGTCTTCTGTAACACCGCATTTCCAGGACTTCAATTGCTTTGTCTGAACTGCTTATCATACCCGTTCCACTTCCGTAAAAGACTATACTTGTGAGTTGGCTTCCACCTCCGCTCAATAAATAAGTGCTGAAACTGTATAAGAATGGACGATATAGTTGCCCCAGATTGGTGTTGGGAGCAGCACAACTAAAGATGTGGACCAATTGAATCTTTGAAATGTAAACTGCATCTCACGATTTGGCAGTCGCTCTCTGAGGTGTAATTAGTTAAAATTCTCTGACTTCTTCTTCGAATGACTGCAGGTTCAGGTTGTACAATAAGCGAAAAATAGGTACTGCAAATTTGTAATGAAATCATGCCAATGGTGGATAGGTGCCACGTCGAAATGCTCTCCCACAAAAGACTGAAAACTTAAACTGTTAATAGGATGATAGTCAACATAAAAATGTGGACCAGTATGGCAATAAAGTAGTCGAACACATTTTGATTGAGAATTAGCTTAACATTATGGACATTATTGAGAGCTATAGAGAACGATGCGTATATAACAAGATCAGGATGGCAAAATAAAGAAGCAAATAGCCAAGCGTCTCCTAGCTGCCCTAATAAAACTGAGAGCTGTGTCCTCGTTTATTTGTACATACAATGTAAATGTTAACATGTGATCTCTTTGTTCTGGAATCGTTACACAAAATTTAAAAAAAAAAAAGTAATTTTTAGAAAGGGGTATCAAACACACCGTTTTCCCCTTGCTCCATTTGCGAGTAGAACAGGAAAGGAAATGGCTAGCAGTGCTACGAGGTATCCTCTGCACAATACGGTGGCTTGCAGAGTGTGTATGTGGATTGAGGTGTAGATAGCGGGACTTAATTCTAATGGTTAAGGAAATTTTCGTCACGAGTTTTTGGTAGATAAGAAAAATAACGTACAAAAAGTGACATTTAGTATGTCGCATTACATTGCCCCCATCAATCCTGGATTGTTATTTACTACGATAGGGAATCGAAATGTAACCTTTACCCATGTGGAAGCATCGGGTGCAACGGAGTGCCCATATTCGTGAATGCTGTTTCTCATGCGTACCAGTTATAACACTATTAGGTCACTTTCATGTCTATCTACCTGGTCAATACAAATTTTGCAGCTAATATTAAACTAACTTCCTGATGAGCTGGAGAGCTCAAATTTTAAACATAGTGCCGAACTGCATGAAAACGCAATGTTAAGTCACTGTCTTGTCAGTCTATTCAGTCTATTCAGTGTGAGTGAGGACCAAGTTTGGTAACACCTGACATCTAGGCTGCCTTGCACAACTTACCTGTTGTGCAGATAGTATCAGACTGCATATCAGGGGTATATGTGCGGATAGGCATGGCTGGGCAGAGAGAGAGGGGAGGGTGAGATAGACAGACGGGAGAGAGGGGGAGATAGACAGACAGGAGAGAGGGGGGGGAGGAAATGGAGAGAGGGGAGGAGGAAATGGAGAGAGGGGAGGAGGAAATGGAGAGAGGGGAGGGGCAGAGGACGAGAAGGACAGAAGGAAGAAGGATGATATGGATAGAGAGAGGGGGAGTAGAACATGTACGGAGGACGGAGACAGGGAGGGAGGAAGAAATGTGTGCAATATGTGTGAGATACGCATACAACGCAGTGTCAGATACAGAAAAACCTCAAGGAGGGGGGCGCTAAAGATATCTTGAGCTACCTTTACTTTCACTGTAATAAAAAATAATCAACTCACATGCAAAGTTTTATTTAAACTGATTATACACAATGCCATCTTATGATATAAAGAAGTTACAATCGTGGTTCTCTTCCTTAAATGATGAATTCTATGCGCCTATTCTTCCTGGCAAATTCGTTAATTACATCTTCAATAGGACAATCAATGTCAGGGTGTGTTCAATAGAGCTAAGCCATTTAGTCGATCCTCCTTCATTGTCGACCTCAGACATGTCTTTGTACGGCGCAGTGCTGAAAAACTCCTTTCTACTGTGGCAATAGGTGCAGGTAGAAGCATAAAATACGATGCTACATAGGAAAGTGCAACTACTCGACAACTCGATTTAGTCGAGTCGACTGATGAAAGAAACGAACGAACAGCGTGCGGGCTGACTGGCGGGGGCGGCGGGGGTGGAAATGCGGGGGGCGCCCCCATATGTATCCGCCACTGATACAAGAGCAAAACGGCAAAAGCATCGGTATGAAGCTAGTATTGAAATAAATCTTGTTAATAGCATATAAAATTAATTTTGCTTGTTTATTTATTTTATCTTTTAAGGAAGTAACAATTAAATACTTTGCTGTATTATTAGGAGATAGGTATAGCACTGTTCTATTTCATATATGATGAGGTGAAAAACACTAAAATAAATCTGAAATTTAATACACATCTCTCTTATAATCTCATCACTGCTTAAAATCGATCGAGAAATTACACTCGTACAATACAAAAGCCGAAAATAATTATTTAAATAAAAATAAATTCTTTGATATAATATGCTTTGAAATCGGACTAAAAAGTATAAAATAATTTCTCCTAACCTCATACAGATAGTTATGAAAATTTGTGATTGTGGATTTTTGATAGCTGTGCTGTAGTTTATAATGAAAAGCGTGGGACGCATACAATACATAACAGATGGATGAAAATTTAACTTCATAAATACTATCTACTGCATGTGCCTCACGTTTCTCGTCATAAAGTCTACAAGTATTTTATTTTATACTTTTTAGTCCGATTTAAAAACATATCATATAAAAAATATTTTAATTTAAATAAATATTGTAGTTACAGACCAAACAGAACAACAAACTATCATTCAAAAATGGTTCAAATGGCTCTGAGCACTATGGGACTTAACTGCTGAGGTCATCAGTCCCTTAGAACTTAGAACTACTTAAACCTAACTAACCTAAGGACGTCACACACATCCATGCCGGAGGCAGGATTCGAACCTGCGACCGTAGCGGTCGCGTGGTTCCAGACTGTAGCGCCTAGAACCGCTCGACCACCCCGGCCGGCCGAACTATCATTATTTTCTTCTGGGCGGGCACTACAACTTCGATAAATTTCCGGAAAGACATCATTCCACTCGCCTGTATTTTAAAAATGTACTTTATTCAGCACTACGGCATGGCTCATTTTCAAGTGCATCTAAAAACATAAGAACAAAGAATAATGAAAAGAAAGCTACAACGTAAAAACCACACAACTACACTTGATGTAGTGTTTAAGCAAACATAGTAATTACGTATAACAGATGCGGATTCATCGTCATCCTTTTGTCATACAAAAATCGCGTGTCATGCATAATTGTGCATAGCAGGATCGTCAGCGTGCGTGATCGAAAATATAAAGTTCACGGTATGGTGATAGGTCTTGTGAAAACTACGGCATTAACTCACTATTAAAGCGATGCATATAACCTGTAACAAGATGCGATCTATAGCTGCATATGAAGGGCTTATTTCAATAGTGGTACAAGTCCATTTTTGTTCATTGTGAGATACAGAGTCCTAAAGTTAAATGAGCGCTGAAAAATCTGCAGTTGAGATACCAGAAATATCCAAGCATATGGCTTCTTGCTAGAGATGAACCTTTCTTTCTGTTTGTTTGGATCATTAATTGTAGAAGCATTATAGGCAGAAAAGTGCAGGTGATGGACTTGTACCACTATTGAAATAAGCCCGTCATATGTCCTCCCGTTTTAGTATTAGACACAAGACATACTTTGAAGTTGTATATCAATAGTACTCTAAATTTCTTTGTGTCTAAACTCTTTGACTGACAGGTACAATTTATCCCTGCACACTTGTGCCGTCAACAGTGGTACGTAGGTGTCTCGTGTAACTGTGCATCACAAGGTTTGTCTTCATGTTGTTACTGGCTAGATGTGGCGTTTCAGTAGTGTGTTAGTGTTGTAATGCTCGCAACTACTGTCATACTGTGCCCTTTGTGTTTTAGATCGTGCACTTTGACAATCGTCTTATGCACAATTACGCACGGCACGCGATTTTTATATGACAAAAGGATGATAATACATTCAAATCTGTTATAGGTAGTTACTATGTTTGCGTAATCACTACATCCAGTGTAGCTGTGTAGCTTTTATGTTGTATTATTATGGTGTATTATGTTCTTAGATGCACTTGAAAATGGATCAAGGCCTAGTTTCGAACGAAGTATGTCTTTAAAATACAGCTAGATGGAACTCGGTGTTTCCTCAGATATATCACAAGTTCTGCTACCATTTCGGGTAATCAGCAGTGGAAACCGAAACATAAATGCGTTCTTTTTTCGATATGGAAGAGGAGCCAACCGAGAGCCGGGACACCACTCGTCGGCGTGACTCGTGATTCAACTGCGTTTCGTGGCGTCATTGAGGCGCTACGTTTGAAATGGATCGTGTTGGCAGAGGGTGTGTTGGAGTAAGCGTTGGTGCACTTCAGTGTGGGGTGTTTATGTTTCTAAATTATTTGTGGCTGATGTTAGAAAGGCTCTGGAATTGGTGCTGTGTTTTATTCGGTGCTTTGGAAGTTTGTTCTTATTGCCTTGTCAGTGAGCTATTTTAATTTCCTTAGTTGTTCGCTACTGATTTGTTTTCGATTTTGAAATTGTTAGTTTGTTGTGTTGTTAAAGATTTGAAAGCTACTTTTCTTGTGGTTCATTTAGTACTAGGTATCGATCTTGCTACGAAATATAGTAGTCGTTCGTTGGTTGCCACTCTGGGTGACGGTATGTCGTCTACAATTAGTTTTCCCAGTTATATAGCCTTGTGGCGGAATGTGTGAAGTGTCTGCAGTGTGCAGAACTGAGCGAAGTCACTGTTTCTCAAACAAGTGACGAATGTATGTGGCGGTGTTTCCGGTGGCTTTCAGTAATGGTTATTTTGATGTGAGTGTGTGTGTGTGATGTGCCAGCCTAGATTTATTTGTCCCCTTCCTTCGTGTGGTAATTCCTTTTTTTATGTATTTTTGGGTTTTTATGTATTTTATGGAGCGTAATGTGTCTCTTTATGTCCATAATTTTCTTACAGATATTGGTATCGAAATTTATGTTGTAGTAGTTTTTTATGATTTTATGGTTTGTGTTAGTGGTTCAAGTTCATATTTAGTGTGCTGTAGTTATTTTGATCTTATTAGGTTTTGGTAATAATTAGCTCTGTTACTTGTGGGTTGTTGGTATGGGGGACCTTTGTGTGAACTGCATAGATCAAGCAGAATCTGCGGTTCCGGGTTTTCTAGTTGTGCGTGGGGTCCTCGCATCTTCGTTTGAGCTACAGTTCAAGCGAAATTTGAGGTTCGGGGTTTTCGAGTTCGGTATGGGTTCTTGGTGTCACTATCTTCGTTCGTGCTATGTACATGAAATATACGAAACCAATAGCGTTTTTTGCATTTTTCTGATCTGATTTAGTGTGTAGTATGTTGTCATTTTCGGGCAAATATTTGTTTTCGTATGGGGTGTCGCGTTGTCCTCTTGGAATTGCCCAAATCCGTCGGAATGCACAATCGACATGAAAGGATGTAGGTGATCAGACAGGATGCGTACGAACGTGTCGCCTATCAGAGTCGTATCTAGACGTATCAGAGGTCCCACACCACCTCAACTGCACACGCCCCACACCATTACAGAGCCTCCGCCAGCTTGAACAGTCCCCTGTTGATATAGAGGGTCCATGGATTCATCAAGTTGTACACGTCCATCCGCTCGATACAATTTGAAACGAGACTCGTCCGACCAGGCAACATGTTTCCAGTCATTAACATTCCAAAGTCGGTGTTGACGGGCCCAGGCGAGGCGTAAAGCTCTGTGTCGTGCAGTCATCAACGGTACACGAGTGGGCCTTCGGCTCCGAAAGGCTATATCGATGATGTTTCGCGGAATGGCTCGCGCACTTGTTGACAAGCCAGTATTGAAATCTGCAGCAATTTGCGGAAGGTTTGCAGTTCTGTCACGTTGAACGATTCTCTTCAGTCGTTGTTGGTCCCGTTCTTGCAGGATCTTTATCCGGCCGCAGCGATGACTGAGATTTGATGTTTTACCGGATACCTGATATTCACAGTACACTTGTGAAATGGTTGTACGGGAAAATCCCTATTTCATCGCTACCTAAGAGATGCTGTGTCCCATCACTCGTGCGCCGACTATAACACCACATTCAAACTCACTTAAATCTTGATAACCTGCCATTGTAGCAGCAGTAGTCGATCTAACAACTGCGCCAGACACTCATTGTCTTATATATGAGTGTTGCCGACAGCTGCGCTGCATCCTGCCTGTTTACATATCTCTGTATTTGAACAGGCCTACCAACAGCGCTTCATTGTATTTAGTTTGTCCCAGCCCAAAACCCTCTACTTCCCACGGTTGTCCCGTTAGTTTGATTCTATTGATAAACTTAAATATTTCGTGGGTTAGTGATGTTCGTTCGCGGGTGTAACGTGACGTTGTGACAGCCAGATCGAATACGCTTGAAATAACGGTATCCGCCATCTTGATGACGTCACAGGTAAAAGCCGACGGGTGGTATCTTAACTTTCGGTCATCCCCAAAGTAATTCATTGTTACCTTGAAAGTCAAGTCGGATGCATGAGGCACTGCGAAAATAAAACAAAATGATAAGTTTCATTATTTCAGTCAGCGAATTAGGCTCTGTTATACTTTCGTTGGCTGGTTCAAATGGCTCCGACCACTATGGGACTTAACTTCTGAGGTCATCAGTCCCCTAGAACTTAGAACTACTTAAAACCTAACTAACCTAAGGACATCACACACATCCATGCCCGAGGCAGGATTCGAACCTGCGACCGTAGCGGTCGCGCGGTTCCAGACTGTAGCGCCTAGAACCGCTTGGCCACTTCGGCCGGCTATACTTTCGTGTCGTCTAGAATGAAAACAGACCAAAAAGGGTCGCTTTCTCCAGACATTTTTGACTTCACTTGTTCGATGTTTCAAGTTAACTATTGTACGCTGTTTCCTACATTTTACCATATAGTATTCCTAAATTTAACAGCCATTTTTATACTACACTGACGGTAAACGTCACTGCGAGTTAATAATTCCTCATATTTCCATTACACACTGTCCTCTGGAAAAGAAATCTTCAAGCTAACAGAGCAAATGCAAGCGAGATAATGCAAAATGTTTAACACCTCACAACCGAGCAAGGTGTCCCTAAAATAAGCCAGTAGATTCGTATTTAGGTTTTCCGTGGTTTCCTCGAATAGCTTAAGGTGAATGTCGAAATTGTTCCTTAGAAAGGAAACGACCGGTCTCCTTCAGTATCCTTCCCCAATCTGAGCTAGTGCGTCGTCACTAATTACCTTGACGATGACGGGACGTGAAATTTGTTGGCCGGCTGCGGTGGCCGAGCGGTTCTAGGCGCTTCAGTCCGGAACCGCGAGACTGCTACGGTCGCAGGTTCGAATCGTGCCTCGGGCGTCGAGGTGTGTGATGTCATTAGGTTAGTTAGGTTTAAATAGTTCTAAGTTCTAGGCGACTGATGACCTCAGATGTTAAATCCCATAGTGCTCAGAGCCATTTGAACCATTTTGAAATTTGTTGTGTCCCAGGTACAAACTACCAAATGGAAAGTCGGAATTAATTACAATTTAGAAGATTTATTCTGAAAACAAGGTGAGACACAAATCGGCGTAATCATTCGTGTCCAGGTCCGTAGCCGAGGTTCTCCTTCAGTAAACACTTGTCGCAGTAACAGCGTCCCGACTGAGAGGGGACCTGCTCCGTACTGCAGGAGCCCACCAGACGACTCCCCTGCTCCGGGTCACGACGACTCGGCTTAGTCACGTGGGGCTGCATCCTGATTGGCTCCGTCGACTTCAGCGCTATGACTGCTGCACCTCTTGTAGAGCACTTTGAAGTATGCCGCGCTGCTGCCACTGAAGCTTCGGCACACGTTGCTCGAGAAGGCGGTGGCCGCGTCTTCCGTGCGCCGGCCGCGCTGTATGAACGCACGGCACAACAAAAGCCTTATATCCCTTTGTTAACATCTCGTACAGTAAATGTGTATTCAAGATCCTGATGCACTTAATTGTGTGCACAGACAAATCTTAATATTTTGTCGACTTTTTTTAGATATGTTTATTTGTAGTTTCGCAAAAGAACCTAATATTGAAATTTTCTCTCAATACCGTTAAGTTGTCGTATTTCTTCTTATTTATTATGATTGGTGAGAAAAGTGAGACATGTGTCACAGCAATTTAAAAGAAATGTTCAAATGTGTGTGAAATCTTATGGGACTTAACTGCTAAGGTCATCAGTCCCTGAGCTTACACATTACTTAACCTAAATTATCCTAAGGACAAACACACACACCCATGACGGGCGGAGGACTCGAACCTCCGCCGGGACCAGCCGCACAGTCCATGACTACAGCGCCTTAGATCGCTCGCTAATCCCGCGCGGCACAGCAATTCGTTTTCGTAGTACGGGAAAGGAGTCTAGTTCTTATGGTGGGTATGATTCTTTGACACTTAGGAACACTCACACAATGCTAACATCTTCTGAGACGTATAAAGCTACTGCAACTCCATGGTGAGAACAGTTCATTTTATACCCATACAGCCTACTAGAAGAATTGATATGGCACGTCATTGTGGTGTCTACTGAATAGAATCGTCTGTCCTCCTTAGGAGTAAGTAAGGGTGAAACGCCTGTACTTTGCGTACGTAATAATAAAGTCTATCATCAAAACGACGCAGACTGACGAAACAAGAGTACATAGGTCAAGATCGAATTCAGTAAAAAGCATCGAAAAAAGATATTGATTAGGCATTTACTGAATTCAAGTGTCACGTGTGTTCGGGGTGGAGATGATAGTACGTAGAAATGCGGAAACTCCTCATTGAATGTAGCGGATATTAATGGTCGGACCCTCCAGTTTGCTGCACAGATTAACGAATATTTGGAAATACTATTACGCTTTGTTTTTTCTGCGTGACTGATGTTCCCTATGAGTCGACTGTCCATCAAAGCCACGACGGCTCGTCCTGTACGCTCCCAGTTTCGCTTTCCGTGACCTTGGCGCTTATTTTCACGCCGCAGTCATTAGCCAGAGACCTTGACATTTCGTCTCTAGGCTGACCTCGCTCAGGTTCCATCGATGGCACCAGGTCATCTCGATATTCCATCAGAAGAAGAAAAAGAAAACGAAAAAGACGAAGAAGAAGAAGAAGAACAAGAAGAATATCAAGAATCTCTGTTTCAGGCCGCCAACCTCCCTCTGGACAGTTTGTCTGTCCAAACGTTCAGTGTTCAATTCCGCATAACTGGCTTGTCGAATCATTCATTACAGTGTTAGTGTACTTGTTTCTTGTTTTACCTTATATATGAGTAGGTCATATTAGTACAGTATTTCGGGTAGTTTATATTCTGTTCACTTTCAAAGAATCACCGCAAGACCTGGAAAATTAACTGGTTTCGGAAGGTCCTAATTTCTTTATGTCTAATCTGCTTTTGTGTATTTCTGTTCCTTGTATTACTAATGCGGAGACTGCCTCACCTTGTAGAATTTTATCTGTATTGATTTCTGGGTTTTCTTTCTTAATGTCCCTTTCATTGTTCCACCTTTCTTTTCTTTAATTTCCTTATTTTATTCGCAATCTATACTCTCTGGCAGTAAGATGTAAGATACACTACGATCGAAAGTGCATACTTGTTGTATAATTTTATCATGAGTAACTATTTTGTTTTAATTGAATGACACTTTTCTCTATTGTTTCACGAAACACTATTATTTTTGTACTGCTTAGGTTTCGGGTTTAACACATTTTTCAGAATAGAAGTAATTCCAAAAATGGCAAGCAAGCAAAGATAAACCTATGTCAACTTCTCAGTCTATGGTTTCTCAGCTTGAAGCTGTGTCTGTTGACTACTATGACCCCGTTACATTCGCATTATAGAACCGAATGACATTTCTTTGAATAACAAGTACTCCATCTACGACTAATATAAACTGCAATAGAGTTATGTGTACAGGGATGAGTGTTTGTATGATTACGTATTCACCAATGAGGGCAACAAGCATAGGTGTTCGCAGAGTATTGAGGGGGTGGGTGCGGGAGGAGAGGGAGCGGAGGGGGGAGGGGGGGGGGAATCACATGGTGGCACTCCCCCCCCCCCTAAAATCTAGACTATAGAATTTTTATTCATATAGCCAACTAGTTGGCCAACCATCAGTTTTCTGGGGTATATTATTTTGCATCACCTATAAAATTTAGTTCTTACGGCATGACATGTCTCGAATCTGAGCAGTTCATTCATCTAAAATGACTGTTTTAGAGCTTTACCCCCGTCCCCAACTGGAAAATTTCTGCGCTGCTAACGTCCATGACACCAAGATTCCCATCCTATGTAGAAGTAGCAACATTATCTAAAGGGGTGAATAATTTAATAGCGTGTGTTCAGTTCATAGTAAACTTGGGGATGTACATATCCCTTTCCCTGTATGTGTAGGACTTCTATATATGTTGAGTATTTTATCTATGAAACTACACCTTTTGCTCGTTGGAATCAGTTGAGTATTGGAAAATGGTCTCGCTAGCCGAAACTTAGATCGTACAAAAATAAAGTTTTATGAAACAAGGCAAATTAGTGTTTCGTTTCGCTAATAGAAAATACAGTGTTCCAACAAGATCCCACAGCTGAATCAGTTAAAATGATTAATAACTATTTTAATTCTCAGTAATAACTATTTTAATTCTTAAATGTCGTTTTCATTGTAAATCCATTGTTTTGTTTTCTGCCCATGTTTTCCATGCGTAGTTAAAATCATTGTCTGCTTTACAATTATTTGTTAGTGTACATGGCCACTCCTCTCGGCTGCATACGTGTATAAAGATTATGTCAGGAGGAATAGTAAATAATTTAGGGGGCGATACGATTGATGTGTTCCTGTTTTTTGAGGATGTGTGTACTTCCACCACGAAGAGGCTCATTTGCATTCTAGTCGTGAGGCGACACAACATCTGCGCCTAACATCCACCGAAAGATGGATCGACAGAAATGGTAACGTTTCTTGGCCACCCTGGCCCCCGGACCTTACCCCTCTAGATTTTTGCCTGTGGGGATGATTGAAAAGCAAAATCTACGAAGTAAAAGTAGCCACAAGAGACGAATTGATCATTGATATTATGAATACTACTGTGCCGTTAAAAGAATGCCCAGACGACCTGCGAAGAGCTACACGTGGTGTTATCAAGTTAATTCAAAAGTGCATTGAAGTTGGAGGTAGAATTTATGAAAATCAACTTTGAACTTTATCATTTGTTTTTGCTTCACACCTTCTGTGAATATTTCTTTGAGTTACATTCTAACAACTGTATCTATGTAACCAGTGTAAAATGATGTTATATGGAATGTTTTATCCTCATTAGGCCATACTGCTGCTTCCTAACCAGCCCCCTCGTAAAACACCCTGTGGTACTGGTGATGTTGGAATCCTTGTTTTCTCTCAGATTTACAGCCACTTTGTTCTTGCTGTTAGTTTGTCCGGTATCTTTAACTGAACTGTTTTTATATAAGCCTTGAATATGAATCACTCGTTTGGAATATCCTTCAGTTTCCATTATTACCCATGATTTACTCCAGATTACACAATAAAATGCCTTTTCATAATCTGTGAATAACAAGAATGTTGGCAAGTTGCGTTCCCCTATTTTTCTTATCGCTCGCTCTAACACAAATACACTCCTGGAAATTGAAATAAGAACACCGTGAATTCATTGTCCCAGGAAGGGGAAACTTTATTGACACATTCCTGGGGTCAGATACATCACATGATCACACTGACAGAACCACAGGCACATAGACACAGGCAACAGAGCATGCACAATGTCGGCACTAGTACAGTGTATATCCACCTTTCGCAGCAATGCAGGCTGCTATTCTCCCATGGAGACGATCGTAGAGATGCTGGATGTAGTCCTGTGGAACGGCTTGCCATGCCATTTCCACCTGGCGCCTCAGTTGGACCAGCGTTCGTGCTGGACGTGCAGACCGCGTGAGACGACGCTTCATCCAGTCCCAAACATGCTCAATGGGGGACAGATCCGGAGATCTTGCTGGCCAGGGTAGTTGACTTACACCTTCTAGAGCACGTTGGGTGGCACGGGATACATGCGGACGTGCATTGTCCTGTTGGAACAGCAAGTTCCCTTGCCGGTCTAGGAATGGTAGAACGATGGGTTCGATGACGGTTTGGATGTACCGTGCACTATTCAGTGTCCCCTCGACGATCACCAGTGGTGTACGGCCAGTGTAGGAGATCGCTCCCCACACCATGATGCCGGGTGTTGGCCCTGTGTGCCTCGGTCGTATGCAGTCCTGATTGTGGCGCTCACCTGCACGGCGCCAAACACGCATACGACCATCATTGGCACCAAGGCAGAAGCGACTCTCATCGCTGAAGACGACACGTCTCCATTCGTCCCTCCATTCACGCCTGTCGCGACACCACTGGAGGCGGGCTGCACGATGTTGGGGCGTGAGCGGAAGACGGCCTAACGGTGTGCGGGACCGTAGCCCAGCTTCATGGAGACGGTTGCGAATGGTCCTCGCCGATACCCCAGGAGCAACAGTGTCCCTAATTTGCTGGGAAGTGGCGGTGCGGTCCCCTACGGCACTGCGTAGAATCCTACGGTCTTGGCGTGCATCCGTGCGTCGCTGCGGTCCGGTCCCAGGTCGACGGGCACGTGCACCTTCCGCCGACCACTGGCGACAACATCGATGTACTGTGGAGACCTCACGCCCCACGTGTTGAGCAATTCGGCGGTACGTCCACCCGGCCTCCCGCATGCCCACTATACGCTCTCGCTCAAAGTCCGTCAACTGCACATACGGTTCACGTCCACGCTGTCGCGGCATGCTACCAGTGTTAAAGACTGCGATGGAGCTCCGTATGCCACGGCAAACTGGCTGACACTGACGGCGGCGGTGCACAAATGCTGCGCAGCTAGCGCCATTCGACGGCCAACACCGCGGTTCCTGGTGTGTCTGCTGTGCCGTGCGTGTGATCATTGCTTGTACAGCCCTCTCGCAGTGTCCGGAGCAAGTATGGTGGGTCTGACACACCGGTGTCAATGTGTTCTTTTTTCCATTTCCAGGAGTGTATGCAGTCGGAGCTGGAACGACCTCTTCTCAAAATCACATTTTTCTTCTGTCACAGAAGCTTCACTAGCAACATTTAACTTTCTTTTCGCTATTTCTGCGCATCTTTTTTGTGCCACCGTTAATAAATTTATTCTACAATATAACCGTAAAGTCTTTCGAGAGAGGTTTGTTGTATCAACTATCCTCGATGCACATGCGTAGTTCTCCATAAAAATCCGAGCTTTCGACAATAACAACCACTGTCTTCGTCATTAAAAGAAGTGACTGAATCACTCAGCGAGAAGATTGCCTTGGAACCAACGATGAAATGTCACACACAGCGTCTTTGTTTCCATCACGATGTATAATACAGATCATACCCTATGTATTCTCTCTTAAGATGAATGCTGGGCAAAACTAAATGAAAATGAAACCAATATCAGAAAAGAAAAGAAAAATAGGGAATAAATTCAAAATTTTCCTTTCTCCCAATCTAAATCAAGAGGAGCCAAAACACTAAAACCAAACATATGGCTGAAAAGAACATAAGTCCTCTCATGAACCGCTGTACTCCTTCAGGAGCGAGACTGAAAGAAACAGAAAGAAATCCGTGTCATGTGCCAGAGCACTACTCAGTGCAAATTGTGTGCAGGACAATTCAAAAGATGGATCAGGTTTCAAACATTTACTGCTTCCAAGCTACAAAAAGTAAAAACACAATTCCGACGTTCCTGGAAAGACAAAAGGTCAAATTTTTATACATTCAGTGTGAGCACCATGTGTTACGCCACAAATATCAAAATAGTGGTTCATTTCTTGCCACACACGAAGCACCTGGTCTCTCGTTATCGAATTCACAGCTTCAAGAATGCGATGCCGCAAACTTTCAAGAATGTCAGGCAGAGGGGGATGAAAACGCGGTCTTTTACGTAACCCCATAGATGAAAGTCAGATGGTGTGAGGTCTGGTACGGTGGATAGGAAGGGAAGGAGCAGAAGGTAAACTTCAACGCCGGTGGCCTCCCTCCTATGCCTTTGTATTTATTTGCAAGGTTGTGTTCCGCAACAGTGCATTTTTTTCTAGATTGCTGTAATTGATGTGCCGCTGATGTTTGGCATAGCGCTGGTAAACGGCTGGCTTAGGCCATTTCACATGTGAGGCAGCAAGATTTTGCCACCATACATTAAATATTTTTTTAGATTTATATTTACATTTATATTAGATCGCTGATACTGGCTTGCATCACGAGTTAACAATTTCTGTAGTGCTGCATGTCTGGGAGTTAATTAGAGCTGAGTACTGACAGAAAAGGCTAAGTGGGCCACACATTTCCCCAGAAGCCGCTATCGGCTAAAGAGTGGCTGGAAAGAGACTTGTGTTCTGCAGGAGAGGCCATTTACTGCTCTAAGAGAGAGCAGGGCTTGGCGGCAGTGGTTTACAGTGCTGGAGACAGCAAAAGCCCCTAGCGCATACGGATTGGGCTGGACGTTGCTCTCTGGTGGAACGAAAAAAAGTTCAGAGTAGTGAACCTGGAGAAAGAGCGTTGGGGACGGAATAAAGCGAAAAGACACATTTTAAGTGCAAACCAATGCGTGGGGTCACGAGTAATGGTCGCAACCTGACCTCCAAGGAATCTTCTCGTAGAACGCACGGCGAAGTGAAAAGTAACAGAAAATATTCTTCAGGTGACTGATTTTTGAAGATAAATAAGTTACAGTAAAAAAATTATTTTTATGTAAACCCTCATGGCGTACATAACATACAGCATTTGTACCTGTAGTTGCCTAACGTTGTCTCCACAGTCTCTCATGTACAGCTCATTAAGATAGCCCTGAAATTGACAACCTACACCTAGGGATTTCCATAAAACGAAGTATCATGTTATGCTTTTACTTCAGTTTAGCACATTAAACCAATCATTCCTATCAGGATGCTACTGGAATGAATCACTGTTTGGATATTGTAAATTATTTATTGTGAAGATGTATGTAGAGCGCAAAAAGCTATATAAATATGAAGTACATAAGGCCAGTAATTACCCTACAGGACGGACACACGTTGGCTGATATTGAATCCTGCACCCAGATTAACACTTTCATAAACGCTCAGTACACAAGCAATTGGAAATCACCACATTTACTGTGTTTCTCTATCTGCCAGGCCAGAGGTGCGCCTATTACACATTGAAGTACAGACACAAGTTGTACTGCACCGATAATCTGCTTACTGAGGTATTGGCCCCTGAGCAGATGATGTACGTGGTGTACCTGCAATTTTCTGCCTACACAGTGGATGCAGTGTGACGTCCGCAAACTCCTAGGGCTGAAATTACCTCAGTACAAGATGTTACATGAGTCAAGATTTCTGTTTGCTCACTTTCCTCCCAAAAACAAGCGGTTCAGTGTGTCAGACTCCACAAAGAGCTAAAGAATCGTTACTGGGGTACACAGGACAATAACTCTGTTCACACAGAAACGACTGCACGCGCTACCTCCACCGAAAGCAACACTTCGCAATATTTAACCACCGTATCCCCCCCTGTGTGTCTCCCCCACGGAGTCTCCAGTTCCTTCCCGGAGGAACTGTTTTCGATTAGTCCCAGCAGGGAAGTGCTCTCCATCGATTCCTAGAGGGAAGTGTTCTCCATCGATTCCCGGAAAAAAGTGCTCTCAATCGATCCCCAGAGGTAAGTGCTCTCAATCGATTCCCAGAGGGAAGTGCTCTCCATCGATCCCCAGAAGGAAGTGCTCTCCATCGATTCCCAGCAGGGAAGTGTACTCCATCGATTCCCGGAGGGAAGTGCTCTCAATCGATCCCCAGAGGGAAGTGCTCGCCATCGATTCCCAGAGGGAAGTGCTCTCCATCGATCCCCAGAGGGAAGTGCTCTCCATCGATTCCCAGAGGGAGTGCTCTCAATCGATCCCCAGAGGGGTGTGCTCTCCATCGATCCCCAGGGAGAAGTGCTCTCCATCGATTCCCAGAGGTAAGTGCTCTCCATCGATTCCCAGAGGGAAGTGCTCTCGATCGATCCCCAGAGGGAAGTGCTCTCCATCGATCCCCAGCAGGGAAGTGCTCTCCATCGATCCCCAGCAGGGAAGTGCTCTCCATCGATCCCCAGCAGGGAAGTGCTCTCCAACGATCCCCAGCAGGGAAGTGCTCACCATCGATCCCCAGCAGGGAAGTGCTCTCAATCGATTACCAGAGGGAAGTGCTCTCCATCGATCCCCAGAGGGAAGTGTTCTCCATCGATCCCCAGCAGGGAAGTGCTCTCCAACGATCCACAGAGGGAAGTGCTCTCCATCGATCCCCAGCAGGGAAGTGCTCTCCATCGATCCCCAGCAGGGAAGTGCTCTCCATCGATCCCCAGCAGGGAAGTGCTCTCCATCGATCCCCAGCAGGGAAGTGCTCTCAATCGATTACCAGAGGGAAGTGCTCTCCATCGATCCCCAGAGGGAAGTGTTCTCCATCGATCCCCAGCAGGGAAGTGCTCTCCAACGATCCACAGAGGGAAGTGCTCTCAATCGATCCACAGAGGGAAGTGCTCGCCATCGATACCCAGAGGGAAGTGCTCTCCATCGATCCCCAGAGGGAAGTGCTCTCCATCGATTCCCAGAGGGAGTGCTCTCAATCGATCCCTAGAGGGGTGTGCTCTCCATCGATCCCCAGAGGGAAGTGCTCTCCATCGATTCCCAGAGGTAAGTGCTCTCCATCGATTCCCAGAGGGAAGTGCTCTCGATCGATCCCCAGAGGGAAGTGCTCTCCATCGATCCCCAGCAGGGAAGTGCTCTCCATCGATCCCCAGCAGGGAAGTGCTCTCCATCGATCCCCAGCAGGGAAGTGCTCTCCATCGATCCCCAGCAGGGAAGTGCTCTCAATCGATTACCAGAGGGAAGTGCTCTCCATCGATCCCCAGAGGGAAGTGTTCTCCATCGATCCCCAGCAGGGAAGTGCTCTCCAACGATCCACAGAGGGAAGTGCTCTCCATCGATCCCCAGCAGGGAAGTGCTCTCCATCGATCCCCAGCAGGGAAGTGCTCTCCATCGATCCCCAGCAGGGAAGTGCTCTCCATCGATCCACAGAGGGAAGTGCTCCCCATCGATTCCCAGAGGGAAGTGCTCCTATCGATTCCCAGAGGGAAGTGCTCTCCATCGATCCCTAGAGGGAAGTGCTCGCCATCGGTCCCCAGCACGGAAGTGCTCTCCATCGATCCCCAGCAGGGAAGTGCTCTCCATCGATCCCCAGAGGGAAGTGCTCTCCATCGATTCCCAGAGCAAAGTGCTCTCCATCGATTCCCAGAGGGAAGTGCTCTCCATCGATTCCCAGAGGGAAGTGCTCTCCATCGATTCCCAGAGGTAAGTGCTCTCCATCGATTCCCAGAGGTAAGTGCTCTCCATCGTACCCCAGAGGGAAGTGCTCTCCATCGATTCCCAGAGGTAAGTGCTCTCCATTGATTCCCAGAGGGAAGAGCTCTCCATCGATTCCCAGAGGGAAGTGCTCTCCATCGATCCCCAGAGGGACGTGCTCTCCATCGATCCCCAGAGGAAAGTGCTATCCATCGATCCCCAGACGGAAGTGCTCTCCATCGATTCCCAAAGGGAAGTGCTCTCCATCGATCCCCATCAGGGAAGTGCTCTCCATCGATCCCCAGAGTGAACAGCTCTCCATCGATCCCCAGAGCGAAGTGCTCTCCATCGATTCCCAGAGGGAAGTGCTCTCCATCGATTCCTAGAGGGAAGTGCTCTCCATCGGTTCCTAGAGGGAAGTGCTCTCCATCGTTTCCCAGAGGGAAGTGCTCTCCATCGATTCCCAGAGGGAAGTGCTCTCCAATGATCCCGAGAGGGAAGTGCTCTCCATCGATTCCCAGAGGGAAGTCCTCTCCATCCATCCCCAGAGGGAGGTACTCTCCATTGATCCCCAGCAGGCAAGTGTTCTCCATCGATCCCCAGCAGGGAACTGCTCTCCATCGATCCCCAGAGGGAAGTGCTCTCCATGGATCCCAGAGGGAAGTGCTCTCCATCGATTCCCAGAGGCAAGTGCTCTCCATCGATTCCCAGAGGGAAGTGCTCTCCATCGATCCCCGGCAGGGAAGTGCGGTACCATCGATCTCCAGAGGGATGTGCTCTTAATCGATCTCCAGAGGGAAGTGCCCTCAATCTATCCTAAGTGGGAAGTGCTCTCAATCGTTCCCCAGAGAGAAGTGTTCTCCATCGATCCCCAGCAGGGAAGTGCTCTCCAACGATCCACAGAGGGAAGTGCTCTCCATCGATCCCCAGCAGGGAAGTGCTCTCCATCGATCCCCAGCAGGGAAGTGCTCTCCATCGATCCCCAGCAGGGAAGTGCTCTCCATCGATCCCCAGCAGGGAAGTGCTCTCAATCGATTACCAGAGGGAAGTGCTCACCATCGATCCCCAGAGGGAAGTGTTCTCCATCGATCCCCAGCAGGGAAGTGCTCTCCAACTATCCACAGAGGGAAGTGCTCTCAATCGATCCACAGAGGGAAGTGCTCGCCATCGATTCCCAGAGGGAAGTGCTCTCCATCGATCCCCAGAGGGAGTGCTCTCAATCGATCCCTAGAGGGGTGTGCTCTCCATCGATCCCCAGAGGGAAGTGCTCCCCATCGATTCCCAGAGGTAAGTGCTCCCCATCGATTCCCAGAGGTAAGTGCTCTCCATCGATTCCCAGAGGGAAGTGCTCTCGATCGATCCCCAGAGGGAAGTGCTCTCCATCGATCCCCAGCAGGGAAGTGCTCTCCATCGATCCCCAGCAGGGAAGTGCTCTCCATCGATCCCCAGCAGGGAAGTGCTCTCCATCGATCCCCAGCAGGGATGTGCTCTCAATCGATTACCAGAGGGAAGTGCTCTCCATCGATCCCCAGAGGGAAGTGTTCTCCATCGATCCCCAGCAGGGAAGTGCTCTCCAACGATCCACAGAGGGAAGTGCTCTCCATCGATCCCCAGCAGGGAAGTGCTCTCCATCGATCCCCAGCAGGGAAGTGCTCTCCATCGATCCCCAGCAGGGAAGTGCTCTCCATCGATCCACAGAGGGAAGTGCTCCCCATCGATTCCCAGAGGGAAGTGCTCCTATCGATTCCCAGAGGGAAGTGCTCTCCATCGATCCCTAGAGGGAAGTGCTCGCCATCGATCCCCAGCACGGAAGTGCTCTCCATCGATCCCCAGCAGGGAAGTGCTCTCCATCGATCCCCAGAGGGAAGTGCTCTCCATCGATTCCCAGAGCAAAGTGCTCTCCATCGATTCCCAGAGGGAAGTGCTCTCCATCGATTCCCAGAGGTAAGTGCTCTCCATCGATTCCCAGAGGTAAGTGCTCTCCATCGTACCTCAGAGGGAAGTGCTCTCCATCGATTCCCAGAGGTAAGTGCTCTCCATTGATTCCCAGAGGGAAGAGCTCTCCATCGATTCCCAGAGGGAAGTGCTCTCCATCGATCCCCAGAGGGAAGTGCTCTCCATCGATCCCCAGAGGGAAGTGGTCTCCATCGATCCCCAGAGGAAAGTGCTATCCATCGATCCCCAGACGGAAGTGCTCTCCATCGATCCCCATCAGGGAAGTGCTCTCCATCGATCCCCAGAGTGAACAGCTCTCCATCGATCCCCAGAGCGAAGTGCTCTCCATCGATTCCCAGAGGGAAGTGCTCTCCATCGATTCCTAGAGGGAAGTGCTCTCCATCGGTTCCTAGAGGGAAGTGCTCTCCATCGTTTCCCAGAGGGAAGTGCTCTCCATCGATTCCCAGAGGGAAGTGCTCTCCAATGATCCCGAGAGGGAAGTGCTCTCCATCGATTCCCAGAGGGAAGTCCTCTCCATCCATCCCCAGAGGGAGGTACTCTCCATTGATCCCCAGCAGGCAAGTGTTCTCCATCGATCCCCAGCAGGGAACTGCTCTCCATCGATCCCCAGAGGGAAGTGCTCTCCATGGATCCCAGAGGGAAGTGCTCTCCATCGATTCCCAGAGGCAAGTGCTCTCCATCGATTCCCAGAGGGAAGTGCTCTCCATCGATCCCCAGCAGGGAAGTGCGGTACCATCGATCTCCAGAGGGATGTGCTCTTAATCGATCTCCAGAGGGAAGTGCTCTCAATCTATCCTAAGTGGGAAGTGCCCTCAATCGTTCCCCAGAGAGAAGTGCTCTCCATCGATCCCCAGAGGGAAGTGCTCTCCATCGATTCCCAGAGGTAAGTGCTCTCCATCGATTCCCAGAGGGAAGTGCTCTCCATCGCTCCCCAGAGGGAAGTGCACTCCATCGATCCCCAGATCGAAGTGCTCTCCATCGATTCCCAGAGGGAAGTGATCTCCATTTATTCCCAGAGGGAAGTGCTCTCCATCGATCCCCAGAAGGAAGTGCTCGCCATCGATCGACAGAGCGAAGTGCTCTTTATCGATCCCCTGAGGGAAGTGTTCTCCATCGATCCCCAGAGGGAAGTGTTTTCCATCGATTCACAGAGGAAAGTGCTCTACATTGATTCCCAGAGGAAAAGTGCTCTTCATCGATCCCCAGAGGGAAGTGCTCTCCATCGCTCCCCAGAGGGAAGTGCTCTCCATCGCTCCCCAGAGGGAACTGCACTCCATCGATCCCCAGATCGAAGTGCTCTCCATCGATTCCCAGAGGGAAGTGCTCTCCATCGATCCCCAGACGGAAGTGCTCTCTATCGATTCCCAGAGGGAAGTGCTCTCCATTTATTCCCAGAGGGAAGTGCTCTCCATCGATACCCAGAGGGAAGTGCTCTCAATCGATCCCCAGAAGGAAGTGCTCTCAATCGATCCCCAGAGGGAAGTGCTCTCAATCGATCCCCAGATGGAAGTGCTCTCCATCGATCCCCAGAGGGAAGTGCTCTCCATCGATTCCCAGAGGGAAGTGCTCTCCATCGATTCCCAGAGGGAATTGCTCTCCATTGATTCCCAGAGGGAAGAGCTCTCCATCGATTCCCAGAGGGAAGTGCTCTCCATCGATCCCCAGAGGGAAGTGCTCTCCATCGATCCCCAGAGGGAAGTGGTCTCCATCGATCCCCGGAGGAAAGTGCTATCCATCGATCCCCAGACGGAAGTGCTCTCCATCGATTCCCAAAGGGAAGTGCTCTCCATCGATCCCCATCAGGGAAGTGCTCTCCATCGATCCCCAGAGTGAACAACTCTCCATCGATCCCCAGAGCGAAGTGCTCTCCATCGATTCCCAGAGGGAAGTGCTCTCCATCGATTCCTAGAGGGAAGTGCTCTCCATCGGTTCCTAGAGGGAAGTGCTCTCCATCGATTCCCAGAGGGAAGTGCTCTCCATCGATTCCCAGAGGGAAGTGCTCTCCATCGATTCCCAGAGGTAAATGCTCTCCATCGATTCCCAGAGGTAAGTGCTCTCCATCGTACCCCAGAGGGAAGTGCTCTCCATCGATTCCCAGAGGTAAGTGCTCTCCATCGATTCCCAGAGGGAAGTGCTCTCGATCGATCCCCAGAGGGAAGTGCTCTCAATCGATCCCCAGAGGGAAGTGCTCTCCATCGATTCCCACAGGGAAGTGCTCCCCATCGATCCCGAGAGGGTAGCGCTCTCAATCGATCCCCAGAGGGAAATGCTCTCAATCGATCCCCAGAGGGAAGTGCTCTCCATCGATCCCCAGAGAGAAGTGCTCTCCATCGATCCCCAGCAGGGAACTGCTCTCCATCGATCCCCAGAGGGAAGTGCTCTCCATGGATCCCAGAGGGAAGTTCTCTCCATCGATTCCCAGAGGCAAGTGCTCTCCATCGATCCCCGGCAGGGAAGTGCGGTACCATCGATCTCCAGAGGGATGTGCTCTCAGTCGATCTCCAGAGGGAAGTGCTCTCAATCTATCCTAAGAGGGAAGTGCTCTCAATCGTTCCCCAGAGAGAAGTGCACTCCATCGATCCCCAGAGGGAAGTGCACTCAATCGATCCCCAGAGGGAAGTGCACTCCATCGTTCCCCAGAGGGAAATGCTCTCCATCGATCTCCAAAGGCAAGTGCTCTCAATCGATCCCCAGAGGGAAGTGCTCTCCATCGATCCCCAGAGGAAAGTGCTCTCCATCGATCCCCAGAAGGAAGAGCTCGCCATCGATCGACAGAGCGAAGTGCTCTCCATCGATCCCCAGAGGGAAGTGTTCTCCATCGATCCCCAGAGGGAAATGCTTCCCATCGATTCACAGAGGGAAGTGCTCTCCATTGATTCCCAGAGGAAAACTACTCTTCATCGATCCCCAGAGGGAAGTGCTCTCCATCGCTCCCCAGAGGGAAGTGCTCTCCATCGCTCCCCAGAGGGAAGTGCACTCCATCGATCCCCAGATAGAAGTGCTCTCCATCGATTCCCAGAGGGAAGTGCTCTCCATCAATCTCCAAAGGCAAGTGCTCTCAATCGATCCCCGGAGGGAAGTGCTCTCCATCGATCCCCAGAGGAAAGTGCTCTCCATCGATCCCCAGAAGGAAGTGCTCGCCATCGATCGACAGAGCGAAGTGCTCTTTATCGATCCCCTGAGGGAAGTGTTCTCCATCGATCCCCAGAGGGAAGTGTTTTCCATCGATTCACAGAGGAAAGTGCTCTACATTGATTCCCAGAGGAAAAGTGCTCTTCATCGATCCCCAGAGGGAAGTGCTCTCCATCGCTCCCCAGAGGGAAGTGCTCTCCATCGCTCCCCAGAGGGAACTGCACTCCATCGATCCCCAGATCGAAGTGCTCTCCATCGATTCCCAGAGGGAAGTGCTCTCCATCGATCCCCAGACGGAAGTGCTCTCTATCGATTCCCAGAGGGAAGTGCTCTCCATTTATTCCCAGAGGGAAGTGCTCTCCATCGATACCCAGAGGGAAGTGCTCTCAATCGATCCCCAGAAGGAAGTGCTCTCAATCGATCCCCAGAGGGAAGTGCTCTCAATCGATCCCCAGATGGAAGTGCTCTCCATCGATCCCCAGAGGGAAGTGCTCTCCATCGATTCCCAGAGGTAAGTGCTCTCCATTGATTCCCAGAGGGAAGAGCTCTCCATCGATTCCCAGAGGGAAGTGCTCTCCATCGATCCCCAGAGGGAAGTGCTCTCCATCGATCCCCAGAGGGAAGTGGTCTCCAACGATCCCCAGAGGAAAGTGCTATCCATCGATCCCCAGACGGAAGTGCTCTCCATCGATTCCCAAAGGGAAGTGCTCTCCATCGATCCCCATCAGGGAAGTGCTCTCCATCGATCCCCAGAGTGAACAGCTCTTTATCGATCCCCAGAGCGAAGTGCTCTCCATCGATTCCCAGAGGGAAGTGCTCTCCATCGATTCCTAAAGGGAAGTGCTCTCCATCGGTTCCTAGAGGGAAGTGCTCTCCATCGATTCCCAGAGGGAATTGCTCTCCATCGATTCCCAGAGGGAAGTGCTCTCCAATGATCCCGAGATAGAAGTGCTCTCCATCGATTCCCAGAGGGAAGTCCTCTCCATCCATCCCCAGAGGGAGGTACTCTCCATTGATCCCCAGCAGGCAAGTGTTCTCCATCGATCCCCAGCAGGGAACTGCTCTCCATCGATCCCCAGAGGGAAGTGCTCTCCATGGATCCCAGAGGGAAGTGCTCTCCATCGATTCCCAGAGGCAAGTGCTCTCCATCGATTCCCAGAGGGAAGTGCTCTCCATCGATCCCCGGCAAGGAAGTGCGGTACCATCGTTCTCCAGAGGGATGTGCTCTCAATCGATATCCAGAGGGAAGTGCTCTCAATCTATCCTAAGTGGGAAGTGCTCTCAATCGTACCCCAGAGAGAAGTGCTCTCCATCGATCCCCAGAGGGAAGGGCTCTCCATCGATCCACAGAGGGAAGTGCTCTCCATCGATCACCAACAGGGAAGTGCTGTTCATCGATCACCAGAGGGAAATGCTCACCATCGATCCCCAGGGGGAAGTGCTCTCCATCGATTCCCAGAGGTAAGTGCTCTCCATCGATTCCCAGAGGGAAGTGCTCTCAATCGATCCCCAGAAAGAAGTGCTCACCATCGATCCCCAAAGGGCAGTGCTCTCCATCGATTCCCAGAGGTAAGTGCTCTCCATCGATTCCCAGAGGGAAGTGCTCTCGATCGATCCCCAGAGGGAAGTGCTCTCAATCGATCCCCAGAGGGAAGTGCTCTCCATCGATTCCCAGAGGGAAGTGCTCCCCATCGATCCCCAGAGGGAAGTGCTCTCCATCGATCCCCAGAGGGAAGTGCTCGCCATCGATCCCGAGAGGGTAGCGCTCTCAATCGATCCCCAGAGGGAAATGCTCTCAATCGATCCCCAGAGGGAAGTGCTCTCCATCGATCCCCAGAGAGAAGTGCTCTCCATCGATCCCCAGCAGGGAACTGCTCTCCATCGATCCCCAGAGGGAAGTGCTCTCCATGGATCCCAGAGGGAAGTTCTCTCCATGGATTCCCAGAGGCAAGTGCTCTCCATCGATCCCCGGCAGGGAAGTGCGGTACCATCGATCTCCAGAGGGATGTGCTCTCAATCGATTTCCAGAGGGAAGTGCTCTCAATCTATCCTAAGAGGGAAGTGCTCTCAATCGTTCCCCAGAGAGAAGTGCTCTCCATCGATCCCCAGAGGGAAGTGCACTTCATCGATCCCCAGAGGGAAGTGCACTCCATCGTTCCCCAGAGGGAAATGCTCCCCATCGATCTCCAAAGGCAAGTGCTCTCAATCGATCCCCAGAGGGAAGTGATCTCCATCGATCCCCAGAGGAAAGTGCTCTCCATCGATCCCCAGAAGGAAGTGCTCGCCATCGATCGACAGAGCGAAGTGCTCTCCATTGATCCCCAGAGGGAAGTGTTCTCCATCGATCCCCTGAGGGAAATGCTTTCCATCGATTCACAGAGGGAAGTGCTCTCCATTGATTCCCAGAGGAAAAGTGCTCTTCATCGATCCCCAGAGGGAAGTGCTCTCCATCGCTCCCCAGAGGGAAGTGCTCTCCATCGCTCCCCAGAGGGAGGTGCACTCCATCGATCCCCAGATAGAAGTGCTCTCCATCGATTCCCAGAGGGAAGTGCTCTCAATCGATCCCCAGAGGGAAGTGCTCTCCATCGATCCCCAGATGGAAGTGCTCTCCATCGATCCCCAGACGGAAGTGCTCTCCATCGTTCCCCAGAGGGAAATGCTCTCCATCGATCTCCAAAGGCAAGTGCTCTCAATCGATCCCCGGAGGGAAGTGCTCTCCATCGATCCCCAGAGGAAAGTGCTCTCCATCGATCCCCAGAAGGAAGTGCTCGCCATCGATCGACAGAGCGAAGTGCTCTTTATCGATCCCCTGAGGGAAGTGTTCTCCATCGATCCCCAGAGGGAAGTGTTTTCCATCGATTCACAGAGGAAAGTGCTCTCCATTGATTACCAGAGGAAAAGTGCTCTTCATCGATCCCCAGAGGGAAGTGCTCTACATCGCTGCCCAGAGGGAAGTGCTTTCCATCGCTCCCCAGAGGGAAGTGCACTCCATCGATCCCCAGATCGAAGTGCTCTCCATCGATTCCCAGAGGGAAGTGCTCTCCATCGATCCCCAGACGGAAGTGCTCTCCATCGATTCCCAGAGGGAAGTGCTCTCCATTTATTCCCAGAGGGAAGTGCTCTCAATCGATCCGCAGAAGGAAGTGCTCTCAATCGATCCCCAGAGGGAAGTGCTCTCCATCGATCCCCAGAGGGAAGTGTTTTCCATCGATTCACAGAGGAAAGTGCTCTCCATTGATTACCAGAGGAAAAGTGCTCTTCATCGATTCCCAGAGGGAAGTGCTCTCCATCGCTCCCCAGAGGGAAGTGCTCTCCATCGCTCCCCAGAGGGAAGTGCACTCCATCGATCCCCAGATCGAAGTGCTCTCCATCGATTCCCAGAGGGAAGTGCTCTCCATCGATCCCCAGACGGAAGTGCTCTCCATCGATTCCCAGAGGGAAGTGCTCTCCATTTATTCCCAGAGGGAAGTGCTCTCCATCGATCCCCGGCAGGGAAGTGCGGTACCATCGATCTCCAGAGGGATGTGCTCTTAACCGATCTCCAGAGGGAAGTGCTCTCAATCTATCCTAAGTCGGAAGTGCTCTCAATCGTTCCCCAGAGAGAAGTGCTCTCCATCGATCCCCAGAGGGAAGTGCTCTCCATCGATCCACAGAGGGAAGTGCTCTCCATCGATCACCAACAGGGAAGTGCTCTTCATCGATCACTAGAGGGAAATGCTCACCATCGATCCCCAGAGGGAAGTGGTCTCCATCGATTCCCAGAGGTAAGTGCTCTCCATCGATTCCCAAAAGGAAGTGCTCGCCATCGATCGACAGAGCGAAGTGCTCTTTATCGATCCCCTGAGGGAAGTGTTCTCCATCGATCCCCAGAGGGAAGTGTTTTCCATCGATTCACAGAGGAAAGTGCTCTCCATTGATTACCAGAGGAAAAGTGCTCTTCATCGATCCCCAGAGGGAAGTGCTCTCCATCGCTGCCCAGAGGGAAGTGCTTTCCATTGCTCCCCAGAGGGAAGTGCACTCCATCGATCCCCAGATCGAAGTGCTCTCCATCGATTCCCAGAGGGAAGTGCTCTCCATCGATCCCCAGACGGAAGTGCTCTCCATCGATTCCCAGAGGGAAGTGCTCTCCATTTATTCCCAGAGGGAAGTGCTCTCCATCGATCCCCAGAGGGAAGTGTTTTCCATCGATTCACAGAGGAAAGTGCTCTCCATTGATTACCAGAGGAAAAGTGCTCTTCATCGATTCCCAGAGGGAAGTGCTCTCCATCGCTCCCCAGAGGGAAGTGCTCTCCATCGCTCCCCAGAGGGAAGTGCACTCCATCGATCCCCAGATCGAAGTGCTCTCCATCGATTCCCAGAGGGAAGTGCTCTCCATCGATCCCCAGACGGAAGTGCTCTCCATCGATTCCCAGAGGGAAGTGCTCTCCATTTATTCCCAGAGGGAAGTGCTCTCCATCGATCCCCGGCAGGGAAGTGCGGTACCATCGATCTCCAGAGGGATGTGCTCTTAATCGATCTCCAGAGGGAAGTGCTCTCAATCTATCCTAAGTCGGAAGTGCTCTCAATCGTTCCCCAGAGAGAAGTGCTCTCCATCGATCCCCAGAGGGAAGTGCTCTCCATCGATCCACAGAGGGAAGTGCTCTCCATCGATCACCAACAGGGAAGTGCTCTTCATCGATCACTAGAGGGAAATGCTCACCATCGATCCCCAGAGGGAAGTGCTCTCCATCGATTCCCAGAGGTAAGTGCTCTCCATCGATTCCCAGAGGGAAGTGCTCTCAATCGATCACCAACAAGGAAGTGCTCTTCATCGATCACTAGAGGGAAATGCTCACCATCGATCCCCAGAGGGCAGTGCTCTTCATCGATTCCCAGAGGTAAGTGTTCTCCATCGATTCCCAGAGGGAAGTGCTCTCAATCGATCCCCAGAAAGAAGTGCTCACCATCGATCCCCAAAGGGAAGTGCTCTCCATCGATTCCCAGAGGTAAGTGCTCTCCGTCGATTCCCAGAGGTAAGTGCTCTCCATCGTACCCCAGAGGGAAGTGCTCTCCATCGATTCCCAGAGGTAAGTGCTCTCCATTGATTCCCAGAGGGAAGAGCTCTCCATCGATTCCCAGAGGGAAGTGCTCTCCATCGATCCCCAGAGGGAAGTGCTCTCCATCGATCCCCAGAGGGAAGTGGTCTCCATCGATCCCCAGAGGAAAGTGCTATCCATCGATCCCCAGACGGAAGTGCCCTCCATCGATTCCCAAAGGGAAGTGGTCTCCATCGATCCCCATCAGGGAAGTGCTCTCCATCGATCCCCAGAGTGAACAGCTCTCCATCGATCCCCAGAGCGAAGTGCTCTCCATCGATTCCCAGAGGGAAGTGCTCTCCATCAATTCCTAAAGGGAAGTGCTCTCCATCGGTTCCTAGAGGGAAGTGCTCTCCATCGATTCCCAGAGGGAAGTGCTCTCCATCGATTCCCAGAGGGAAGTGCTCTCCAATGATCCCGAGATGGAAGTGCTCCCCATCGATTCCCAGAGGGAAGTCCTCTCCATCCAACCCCAGAGGGAGGTACTCTCCATTGATCCCCAGCAGGCAAGTGTTCTCCATCGATCCCCAGCAGGGAACTGCTCTCCATCGATCCCCAGAGGGAAGTGCTCTCCATGGATCCCAGAGGGAAGTGCTCTCCATCGATTCCGAGAGGCAAGTGCTCTCCATCGATTCCCAGAGGGAAGTGCTCTCCATCGTTCCCCGGCAGGGAAGTGCGGTACCATCGATCTCCAGAGGGATGTGCTCTCAATCGATTTCCAGAGGGAAGTGCTCTCAATCTATCCTAAGTGGGAAGTGCTCTCAATCGCTCCCCAGAGAGAAGTGCTCTCCATCGATCCCCAGAGGGAAGTGCTCTCCATCGATCACCAACAGGGAAGTGCTCTTCATCGATCACCAGAGGGAAATGCTCACCATCGATCCCCAGAGGGAAGTGCTCTACATCGATTCCCAGAGGTAAGTGCTCTCCATCGATTCCCAGAGGGAAGTGCTCTCAATCGATCCCCAGAAAGAAGTGCTCACCATCGATCCCCAAAGGGAAGTGCTCTCCATCGATTCCCAGAGGTAAGTGCTCTCCATCGATTCCCAGAGGGAAGTGCTATCGATCGATCCCCAGAGGGAAGTGCTCTCAATCGATCCCCAGAGGGAAGTGCTCTCCATCGATTCCGAGAGGCAAGTGCTCTCCATCGATTCCCAGAGGGAAGTGCTCTCCATCGTTCCCCGGCAGGGAAGTGCGGTACCATCGATCTCCAGAGGGATGTGCTCTCAATCGATTTCCAGAGGGAAGTGCTCTCAATCTATCCTAAGTGGGAAGTGCTCTCAATCGCTCCCCAGAGAGAAGTGCTCTCCATCGATCCCCAGAGGGAAGTGCTCTCCATCGATCACCAACAGGGAAGTGCTCTCCATCGATTCCCAGAGGGAAGTGCTCTCCATCGATCCCCAGCAGGGAACTGCTCTCCATCGATCCCCAGAGGGAAGCGCTCTCCATGGATCCCAGAGGGAAGTTCTCTCCATCGATTCCCAGTGGCAAGTGCTCTCCATCGATCCCCGGCAGGGAAGTGCGGTACCATCGATCTCCAGAGGGATGTGCTCTCAGTCGATCTCCAGAGGGAAGTGCTCTCAATCTATCCTAAGAGGGAAGTGCTCTCAATCGTTCCCCAGAGAGAAGTGCTCTCCATCGATCCCCAGAGGGAAGTGCACTCCATCGATCCCCAGAGGGAAGTGCACTCCATCGTTCCCCAGAGGGAAATGCTCTCCATCGATCTCCAAAGGCAAGTGCTCTCAATCGATCCCCAAAGGGATGTGCTCTCCATCGATCCCCAGAGGAAAGCGCTCTCCATCGATCCCCAGAAGGAAGAGCTCGCCATCGATCGACAGAGCGAAGTAGTCTCCATCGATCCCCAGAGGGAAGTGTTCTCCATCGATCCCCAGGGGGAAATGCTTCCCATCGATTCACAGAGGGAAGTGCTCTCCATTGATTCCCAGAGGAAAAGTACTCTTCATCGATCCCCAGAGGGAAGTGCTCTCCATCGCTCCCCAGAGGGAAGTGTTCTCCATCGCTCCCCAGAGGGAAGTGCACTCCATCGATCCCCAGACAGAAGTGCTCTCCATCGATTCCCAGAGGGAAGTGCTCTCAATCGATCCCCAGAGGGAAGTGCTCTCAATCGATCCCCAGATGGAAGTGCTCTCCATCGATCCCCAGAGGGAAGTGCTCTCCATCGTTCCCCAGAGGGAAATGCTCTCCATCAATCGCCAAAGGCAAGTGCTCTCAATCGATCCCCGGACGGAAGTGCTCTCCATCGATCCCCAGAGGAAAGTGCTCTCCATCGATCCCCAGAAGGAAGTGCTCGCCATCGATCGACAGAGCGAAGTGCTCTTTATCGATCATCTGAGGGAAGTGTTCTCCATCGATCCCCAGAGGGAAGTGTTTTCCATCGATTCACAGAGGAAAGTGCTCTCCATTGATTCCCAGAGGAAAAGTGCTCTTCATCGATCCCCAGAGGGAAGTGCTCTTCATCGCTCCCCAGAGGGAAGTGCTCTCCATCGCTCCCCAGAGGGAACTGCACTCCATCGATCCCCAGATCGAAGTGCTCTCCATCGATTCCCAGAGGGAAGTGCTCTCCATCGATCCCCAGACGGAAGTGCTCTCCATCGATTCCCAGAGGGAAGTGCTCTCCATTTATTCCCAGAGGGAAGTGCTCTCCATCGATACCCAGAGGGAAGTGCTCTCAATCGATCCCCAGAAGGAAGTGCTCTCCATCGATCCCCAGAGGAAAGTGCTCTCCATCGATCCCTAGGAGGAAGTGCTCGCCATCGATCGACAGAGCGAAGTGCTCTTTATCGATCCCCTGAGGGAAGTGTTCTCCATCGATCCCCAAAGGGAAGTGTTTTCCATCGATTCACAGAGGAAAGTGCTCTCCATTGATTCCCAGAGGAAAAGTGCTCTTCATCGATCCCCAGAGGGAAGTGCTCTTCATCGCTCCCCAGAGGAAAGTGCTCTCCATCGCTCCCCAGAGGGAACTGCACTCCATCGATCCCCAGATCGATGTGCTCTCTATCGATCCCCTGAGGGAAATGCTTTCCATCGATTCACAGAGGGAAGTGCTCTCCATTGATTCCCAGAGGAAAAGTGCTCTTCATCGATCCCCAGAGGGAAGTGCTCTCCATCGCTCCCCAGAGGGAAGTGCCCCCATCGCTCCCCAGAGGGAGGTGCACTCCATCGATCCCCAGATAGAAGTGCTCTCCATCGATTCCCAGAGGGAAGTGCTCTCAATCGATCCCCAGAGGGAAGTGCTCTCCATCGATCCCCAGATGGAAGTGCTCTCCATCGATCCCCAGACGGAAGTGCTCTCCATCGTTCCCCAGAGGGAAATGCTCTCCATCGATCTCCAAAGGCAAGTGCTCTCAATCGATCCCCGGAGGGAAGTGCTCTCCATCGATCCCCAGAGGAAAGTGCTCTCCATCGATCCCCAGAAGGAAGTGCTCGCCATCGATCGACAGAGCGAAGTGCTCTTTATCGATCCCCTGAGGGAAGTGTTCTCCATCGATCCCCAGAGGGAAGTGTTTTCCATCGATTCACAGAGGAAAGTGCTCTCCATTGATTACCAGAGGAAAAGTGCTCTTCATCGATCCCCAGAGGGAAGTGCTCTCCATCGCTGCCCAGAGGGAAGTGCTTTCCATCGCTCCCCAGAGGGAAGTGCTTTCCATCGCTCCCCAGAGGGAAGTGCACTCCATCGATCCCCAGATCGAAGTGCTCTCCATCGATTCCCAGAGGGAAGTGCTCTCCATCGATCCCCAGACGGAAGTGCTCTCCATCGATTCCCAGAGGGAAGTGCTCTCCATTTATTCCCAGAGGGAAGTGCTCTCAATCGATCCCCAGAAGGAAGTGCTCTCAATCGATCCCCAGAGGGAAGTGCTCTCCATCGATCCCCAGAGGGAAGTGTTTTCCATCGATTCACAGAGGAAAGTGCTCTCCATTGATTACCAGAGGAAAAGTGCTCTTCATCGATTCCCAGAGGGAAGTGCTCTCCATCGCTCCCCAGAGGGAAGTGCTCTCCATCGCTCCCCAGAGGGAAGTGCACTCCATCGATCCCCAGATCGAAGTGCTCTCCATCGATTCCCAGAGGGAAGTGCTCTCCATCGATCCCCAGACGGAAGTGCTCTCCATCGATTCCCAGAGGGAAGTGCTCTCCATTTATTCCCAGAGGGAAGTGCTCTCCATCGATCCCCGGCAGGGAAGTGCGGTACCATCGATCTCCAGAGGGATGTGCTCTTAATCGATCTCCAGAGGGAAGTGCTCTCAATCTATCCTAAGTCGGAAGTGCTCTCAATCGTTCCCCAGAGAGAAGTGCTCTCCATCGATCCCCAGAGGGAAGTGCTCTCCATCGATCCACAGAGGGAAGTGCTCTCCATCGATCACCAACAGGGAAGTGCTCTTCATCGATCACTAGAGGGAAATGCTCACCATCGATCCCCAGAGGGAAGTGCTCTCCATCGATTCCCAGAGGTAAGTGCTCTCCATCGATTCCCAGAGGGAAGTGCTCTCAATCGATCACCAACAAGGAAGTGCTCTTCATCGATCACTAGAGGGAAATGCTCACCATCGATCCCCAGAGGGCAGTGCTCTTCATCGATTCCCAGAGGTAAGTGCTCTCCATCGATTCCCAGAGGGAAGTGCTCTCAATCGATCCCCAGAAAGAAGTGCTCACCATCGATCCCCAAAGGGAAGTGCTCTCCATCGATTCCCAGAGGTAAGTGCTCTCCGTCGATTCCCAGAGGTAAGTGCTCTCCATCGTACCCCAGAGGGAAGTGCTCTCCATCGATTCCCAGAGGTAAGTGCTCTCCATTGATTCCCAGAGGGAAGAGCTCTCCATCGATTCCCAGAGGGAAGTGCTCTCCATCGATCCCCAGAGGGAAGTGCTCTCCATCGATCCCCAGAGGGAAGTGGTCTCCATCGATCCCCAGAGGAAAGTGCTATCCATCGATCCCCAGACGGAAGTGCTCTCCATCGATTCCCAAAGGGAAGTGGTCTCCATCGATCCCCATCAGGGAAGTGCTCTCCATCGATTCCCAGAGGGAAGTGCTCTCCATCGATTCCCAGAGGGAAGTGCTCTCCAATGATCCCGAGATGGAAGTGCTCCCCATCGATTCCCAGAGGGAAGTCCTCTCCATCCAACCCCAGAGGGAGGTACTCTCCATTGATCCCCAGCAGGCAAGTGTTCTCCATCGATCCCCAGCAGGGAACTGCTCTCCATCGATCCCCAGAGGGAAGTGCTCTCCATGGATCCCAGAGGGAAGTGCTCTCCATCGATTCCGAGAGGCAAGTGCTCTCCATCGATTCCCAGAGGGAAGTGCTCTCCATCGTTCCCCGGCAGGGAAGTGCGGTACCATCGATCTCCAGAGGGATGTGCTCTCAATCGATCTCCAGAGGGAAGTGCTCTCAATCTATCCTAAGTGGGAAGTGCTCTCAATCGCTCCCCAGAGAGAAGTGCTCTCCATCGATCCCCAGAGGGAAGTGCTCTCCATCGATCACCAACAGGGAAGTGCTCTTCATCGATCACCAGAGGGAAATGCTCACCATCGATCCCCAGAGGGAAGTGCTCTCCATCGATTCCCAGAGGTAAGTGCTCTCCATCGATTCCCAGAGGGAAGTGCTCTCAATCGATCCCCAGAAAGAAGTGCTCACCATCGATCCCCAAAGGGAAGTGCTCTCCATCGATTCCCAGAGGTAAGTGCTCTCCATCGATTCCCAGAGGGAAGTGCTATCAATCGATCCCCAGAGGGAAGTGCTCTCAATCGATCCCCAGAGGGAAGTGCTCTCCATCGATTCCCAGAGGGAAGTGCTCCCCATCGATCCCCAGAGGGAAGTGCTCTCCATCGATCCCCAGAGGGAAGTGCTCGCCATCGATCCCGACAGGGTAGCGCTCTCAATCGATCCCCAGAGGGAAATGCTCTCAATCGATCCCCAGAGGGAAGTGCTCTCCATCGATCCCCAGAGAGAAGTGCTCTCCATCGATCCCCAGCAGGGAACTGCTCTCCATCGATCCCCAGAGGGAAGCGCTCTCCATGGATCCCAGAGGGAAGTTCTCTCCATCGATTCCCAGTGGCAAGTGCTCTCCATCGATCCCCGGCAGGGAAGTGCGGTACCATCGATCTCCAGAGGGATGTGCTCTCAGTCGATCTCCAGAGGGAAGTGCTCTCAATCTATCCTAAGAGGAAAGTGCTCTCAATCATTCCCCAGAGAGAAGTGCTCTCCATCGATCCCCAGAGGGAAGTGCACTCCATCGATCCCCAGAGGGAAGTGCACTCCATCGTTCCCCAGAGGGAAATGCTCTCCATCGATCTCCAAAGGCAAGTGCTCTCAATCGATCCCCAAAGGGAAGTGCTCTCCATCGATCCCCAGAGGAAAGTGCTCTCCATCGATCCCCAGAAGGAAGAGCTCGCCATCGATCGACAGAGCGAAGTGCTCTCCATCGATCCCCAGAGGGAAGTGTTCTCCATCGATCCCCAGAGGGAAATGCTTCCCATCGATTCACAGAGGGAAGTGCTCTCCATTGATTCCCAGAGGAAAAGTGCTCTCCATCGATCCCCAGAGGGAAGTGTTCTCCATCGCTCCCCAGAGGGAAGTGTTCTCCATCGCTCCCCAGAGGGAAGTGCACTCCATCGATCCCCAGATAGAAGTGCTCTCCATCGATTCCCAGAGGGAAGTGCTCTCAATCGATCCCCAGAGGGAAGTGCTCTCAATCGATCCCCAGATGGAAGTGCTCTCCATCGATCCCCAGAGGGAAGTGCTCTCCATCGTTCCCCAGAGGGAAATGCTCTCCATCAATCTCCAAAGGCAAGTGCTCTCAATCGATCCCCGGAGGGAAGTGCTCTCCATCGATCCCCAGAGGAAAGTGCTCTCCATCGATCCCCAGAAGGAAGTGCTCGCCATCGATCGACAGAGCGAAGTGCTCTTTATCGATCATCTGAGGGAAGTGTTCTCCATCGATCCCCAGAGGGAAGTGTTTTCCATCGATTCACAGAGGAAAGTGCTCTCCATTGATTCCCAGAGGAAAAGTGCTCTTCATCGATCCCCAGAGGGAAGTGCTCTTCATCGCTCCCCAGAGGGAAGTGCTCTCCATCGCTCCCCAGAGGGAACTGCACTCCATCGATCCCCAGATCGAAGTGCTCTCCATTTATTCCCAGAGGGAAGTGCTCTCCATCGATCCACAGAGGGAAGTGCTCTCCATCGATCACCAACAGGGAAGTGCTCTTCATCGATCACCAGAGGGAAATGCTCACCATCGATCCCCAGATTGAAGTGCTCTCCATCGATTCCAGAGGTAAGTGCTCTCCATCGATTCCCAAAGGGAAGTGCTCTCCATCGATCCCCAGCAGGGAACTGCTCTCCATCGATCCCCAGAGGGAAGTGCTCTCCATGGATCCCAGAGGGAAGTTCTCTCCATCGATTCCCAGAGGCAAGTGCTCTCCATCGATCCCCGGCAGGGAAGTGCGGTACCATCGATCCCCAGAGGGATGTGCTCTCAATCGATCTCCAGAGGGAAGTGCTCTCAATCTATCCTAAGAGGGAAGTGCTCTCAATCGTTCCCCAGAGAGAAGTGCTCTCCATCGATCCCCAGAGGGAAGTGCACTCCATCGATCCCCAGAAAGAAGTGCACTCCATCGTTCCCCAGAGGGAAATGCTCCCCATCGATCTCCAAAGGCAAGTGCTCTCAATCGATCCCCAGAGGGAAGTGCTCTCCATCGATCCCCAGAGGAAAGTGCTCTCCATCGATCCCCAGAAGGAAGTGCTCGCCATCGATCGACAGAGCGAAGTGCTCTCCATTGATCCCCAGAGGGAAGTGTTCTCCATCGATCCCCAGAGGGAAATGCTTTCCATCGATTCACAGAGGGAAGTGCTCTCCATTGATTCCCAGAGGAAAAGTGCTCTTCATCGATCCCCAGAGGGAAGTGCTCTCCATCGCTCCCCAGAGGGAAGTGCTCTCCATCGCTCCCCAGAGGGAAGTGCACTCCATCGATCCCCAGATAGAAGTGCTCTCCATCGATTCCCAGAGGGAAGTGCTCTCAATCGATCCCCAGAGGGAAGTGCTCTCAATCGATCCCCAGATGGAAGCGCTCTCCATCGATCCCCAGAGGGAAGTGCTCTCCATCGTTCCCCAGAGGGAAATGCTCTCCATCGATCTCCAAAGGCAAGTGCTCTCAATCGATCCCCGGAGGGAAGTGCTCTCCATCGATCCCCAGAGGAAAGTGCTCTCCATCGATCCCCAGAAGGAAGTGCTCGCCATCGATCGACAGAGCGAAGTGCTCTTTATGGATCCCCTGAGGGAAGTGTTCTCCATCGATCCCCAGAGGGAAGTGTTTTCCATCGATTCACAGAGGAAAGTGCTCTCCATTGATTACCAGAGGAAAAGTGCTCTTCATCGATCCCCAGAGGGAAGTGCTCTCCATCGCTCCCCAGAGGGAAGTGCTCTCCATCGCTCCCCAGAGGGAAGTGCACTCCATCGATCCCCAGATCGAAGTGCTCTCCATCGATTCCCAGAGGGAAGTGCTCTCCATCGATCCCCAGACGGAAGTGCCCTCCATCGATTCCCAGAGGGAAGTGCTCTCCATTTATTCCCAGAGGGAAGTGCTCTCCATCGATACCCAGAGGGAAGTGCTCTCAATCGATCCCCAGAAGGAAGTGCTCTCAATCGATCCCCAGAGGGAAGTGCTCTCAATCGATCCCCAGATGGAAGTGCTCTCCATCGATCCCCATAGTGAAGTGCTCTCCATCGATTCCCAGAGGGAAGTGCTCTCCATCGATTCCCAGAGGGAATTGCTCTCCATTGATTCCCAGAGGGAAGAGCTCTCCATCGATTCCCAGAGGGAAGTGCTCTCCATCGATCCCCAGAGCGAAGTGCTCTCCATCGATCCCCAGAGGGAAGTGCTCGCCATCGATCCCGAGAGGGTAGCGCTCTCAATCGATCCCCAGAGGAAAATGCTCTCAATCGATCCACAGAGGGAAGTGCTCTCCATCGATCCCCAGAGAGAAGTGCTCTCCATCGATCCCCAGCAGGGAACTGCTCTCCATCGATCCCCAGAGGGAAGTGCTCTCCATGGATCCCAGAGGGAAGTTCTCTCCATCGATTCCCAGAGGCAAGTGCTCTCCATCGATCCCCGGCAGGGAAGTGCGGTACCATCGATCCCCAGAGGGATGTGCTCTCAATCGATCTCCAGAGGGAAGTGCTCTCAATCTATCCTAAGAGGGAAGTGCTCACAATCGTTCCCCAGAGAGAAGTGCTCTCCATCGATCCCCAGAGGGAAGTGCACTCCATCGATCCCCAGAAAGAAGTGCACTCCATCGTTCCCCAGAGGGAAATGCTCCCCATCGATCTCCAAAGGCAAGTGCTCTCAATCGATCCCCAGAGGGAAGTGCTCTCCATCGATCCCCAGAGGAAAGTGCTCTCCATCGATCCCCAGAAGGAAGTGCTCGCCATCGATCGACAGAGCGAAGTGCTCTCCATTGATCCCCAGAGGGAAGTGTTCTCCATCGATCCCCAGAGGGAAATGCTTTCCATCGATTCACAGAGGGAAGTGCTCTCCATTGATTCCCAGAGGAAAAGTGCTCTTCATCGATCCCCAGAGGGAAGTGCTCTCCATCGCTCCCCAGAGGGAAGTGCTCTCCATCGCTCCCCAGAGGGAAGTGCACTCCATCGATCCCCAGATAGAAGTGCTCTCCATCGATTCCCAGAGGGAAGTGCTCTCAATCGATCCCCAGAGGGAAGTGCTCTCAATCGATCCCCAGATGGAAGCGCTCTCCATCGATCCCCAGAGGGAAGTGCTCTCCATCGTTCCCCAGAGGGAAATGCTCTCCATCGATCTCCAAAGGCAAGTGCTCTCAATCGATCCCCGGAGGGAAGTGCTCTCCATCGATCCCCAGAGGAAAGTGCTCTCCATCGATCCCCAGAAGGAAGTGCTCGCCATCGATCGACAGAGCGAAGTGCTCTTTATGGATCCCCTGAGGGAAGTGTTCTCCATCGATCCCCAGAGGGAAGTGTTTTCCATCGATTCACAGAGGAAAGTGCTCTCCATTGATTACCAGAGGAAAAGTGCTCTTCATCGATCCCCAGAGGGAAGTGCTCTCCATCGCTCCCCAGAGGGAAGTGCTCTCCACCGCTCCCCAGAGGGAAGTGCACTCCATCGATCCCCAGATCGAAGTGCTCTCCATCGATTCCCAGAGGGAAGTGCTCTCCATCGATCCCCAGACGGAAGTGCCCTCCATCGATTCCCAGAGGGAAGTGCTCTCCATTTATTCCCAGAGGGAAGTGCTCTCCATCGATACCCAGAGGGAAGTGCTCTCAATCGATCCCCAGAAGGAAGTGCTCTCAATCGATCCCCAGAGGGAAGTGCTCTCAATCGATCCCCAGATGGAAGTGCTCTCCATCGATCCCCATAGTGAAGTGCTCTCCATCGATTCCCAGAGGGAAGTGCTCTCCATCGATTCCCAGAGGGAATTGCTCTCCATTGATTCCCAGAGGGAAGAACTCTCCATCGATTCCCAGAGGGAAGTGCTCTCCATCGATCCCCAGAGCGAAGTGCTCTCCATCGATCCCCAGAGGGTAGTGGTCTCCATCGATCCCCGGAGGAAAGTGCTATCCATCGATCCCCAGACGGAAGTGCTCTCCATCGATTCCCAAAGGGAAGTGCTCTCCATCGATCCCCATCAGGGAAGTGCTCTCCATCGATCCCCAGAGTGAACAGCTCTCCATCGATCCCCAGAGCGAAGTGCTCTCCATCGATTCCCAGAGGGATGTGCTCTCCATCGATTCCTAGAGGGAAGTGCTCTCCATCGGTTCCTAGAGGGAAGTGCTCTCCATCGATTCCCAGAGGGAAGTGCTCTCCATCGATTCCCAGAGGGAAGTGCTCTCCATCGATTCCCAGAGGTAAGTGCTCTCCATCGTACCCCAGAGGGAAGTGCTCTCCATCGATTCCCAGAGATAAGTGCTATCCATCGATCCCCAGACGGAAGTGCTCTCCATCGATTCCCAAAGGGAAGTGCTCTCCATCGATCCCCTTCAGGGAAGTGCTCTCCATCGATCCCCAGAGTGAACAGCTCTTTATCGATCCCCAGAGCGAAGTGCTCTCCATCGATTCCCAGAGGGAAGTGCTCTCCATCGATTCCTAAAGGGAAGTGCTCTCCATCGGTTCCTAGAGGGAAGTGCTCTCCATCGATTCCCAGAGGGAAGTGCTCTCCATTGATTCCCAGAGGGAAGAGCTCTCCATCGATTCCCAGAGGGAAGTGCTCTCCATTGATTCCCAGAGGGAAGAGCTCTCCATCGATTCCCAGAGGGAAGTGCTCTCCATCGATCCCCAGAGGGAGGTGCTCTCCATCGATTCCCAGAGGGAAGTCCTCTCCATCCATCCCCAGAGGGAGGTACTCTCCATTGATCCCCAGCAGGCAAGTGTTCTCCATCGATCCCCAGCAGGGAACTGCTCTCCATCGATCCCCAGGGGGAAGTGCTCTCCATGGATCCCAGAGGGAAGTGCTCTCCACCGTTTCCGAGAGGCAAGTGCTCTCCATCGATTCCCAGAGGGAAGTGCTCTCCATCGATCCCCGGCAGGGAAGTGCGGTACCATCGATCTCCAGAGGGATGTGCTCTCAATCGAACTCCAGAGGGAAGTGCTCTCAATCTATCCTAAGTGGGAAGTGCTCTCAATCGTTCCCCAGAGAGAAGTGCTCTCCATCGATCCCCAGAGGGAAGTGCTCTCCATCGATCCACAGAGAAAGTGCTCTCCATCGATCACCAACAGGGAAGTGCTCTTCATCGATCACCAGAGGGAAATGCTCACTATCGATCCCCAGAGGGAAGTGCTCTCGATCGATCCCCAGAGGGAAGTGCTCTCAATCGACCCCAGAGGGAAGTGCTCTCCATCAATTCCCAGAGGGAAGTACTCCCCATCGATCCCCAGAGGGAAGTGCTCTCCATCGATCCCCAGAGGGAAGTGCTCGCCATCGATCCCGAGAGGGTAGCGCTCTCAATCGATCCCCAGAGGGAAATGCTCTCAATCAATCCCCAGAGGGAAGTGCTCTCCATCGATCCCAAGAGAGAAGTGCTCTCCATCGATCCCCAGCAGGGAACTGCTCTCCATCGATCCCCAGAGGGAAGTGCTCTCCATGGATCCCAGAGGGAAGTTCTCTCCATCGATTCCCAGAGGCAAGTGCTCTCCATCGATCCCCGGCAGGGAAGTGCGGTACCATCGATCTCCAGAGGGATGTGCTCTCAATCGATCTCCAGAGGGAAGTGCTCTCAATCTATCCTAAGAGGGAAGTGCTCTCAATCGTTCCCCAGAGAGAAGTGCTCTCCATCGATCCCCAGAGGGAAGTGCACTCCATCGATCCCCAGAGGGAAGTGCACTCCATCGTTCCCCAGAGGGAAGTGCTCTCCATCGATCTCCAAAGGCAAGTGCTCTCAATCGATCTCCAGAGGGAAGTGCTCTCCATCGATCCCCAGAGGAAAGTGCTCTCCATCGATCCCCAGAAGGAAGTGCTCGCCATCGATCGACAGAGCGACGTGCTCTCCATCGATCCCCAGAGGGAAGTGTTCTCCATCGATCCCCAGAGGGAAATACTTTCCATCGATTCACAGAGGGAAGTGCTCTCCATTGATTCCCAGAGGAAAAGTGCTCTTCATCGATCCCCAGAGGGAAGTGCTCTCCATCGCTCCCCAGAGGGAAGTGCTCTCCACCGCTCCCCAGAGGGAAGTGCACTCCATCGATCCCCAGATAGAAGTGCTCTCCATCGATTCCCAGAGGGAAGTGCTCTCAATCGATCCCCAGAGGGAAGTGCTCTCAATCGATCCCCAGATGGAAGTGCTCTCCATCGATCCCCAGAGGGAAGTGCTCTCCATCGTTCCCCAGAGGGAAATGCTCTCCATCGATCTCCAAAGGCAAGTGCTCTCAATCGATCCCCGGAGGGAAGTGCTCTCCATCGATCCCCAGAGGAAAGTGCTCTCCATCGATCCCCAGAATGAAGTGCTCGCCATCGATCGACAGAGCGAAGTGCTCTTTATGGATCCCCTGAGGGAAGTGTTCTCCATCGATCCCCAGAGGGAAGTGTTTTCCATCGATTCACAGAGGAAAGTGCTCTCCATTGATTACCAGAAGAAAAGTGCTCTTCTTCGATCCCCAGAGGGAAGTGCTCTCCATCGCTCCCCAGAGGGAAGTGCTCTCCATCGCTCCCCAGAGGGAAGTGCACTCCATCGATCCCCAGATCGAAGTGCTCTCCATCGATTCCCAGAGGGAAGTGCTCTCCATCGATCCCCAGACGGAAGTGCTCTCCATCGATTCCCAGAGGGAAGTGCTCTCCATTTATTCCCAGAGCGAAGTGCTCTCCATCGATACCCAGAGGGAAGTGCTCTCAATCGATCCCCAGAAGGAAGTGCTGTCAATCGATCCCCAGAGGGAAGTGCTCTCCATCGATCCCCAGAGGGAAGTGCTCTCCATCGATTCCCAGAGGGAAGTGCTCTCCATCGATTCCCAGAGGGAATTGCTCTCCATTGATTCCCAGAAAGAAGAGCTCTCCATCGATTCCCAGAGGGAAGTGCTCTCCATCGATCCCCAGAGGGAAGTGCTCTCCATCGATCCCCAGAGGGAAGTTGTCTCCATCGATCCCCAGAGGAAAGTGCTATCCATCGATCCCCAGACGGAAGTGCTCTCCATCGATTCCGAAAGGGAAGTGCTCTCCATCGATCCCCATCAGGGAAGTGCTCTCCATCGATCCCCAGAGGGAACAGCTCTCCATCGATCCCCAGAGCGAAGTGCTCTCCATCGATTCCCAGAGGGAAGTGCTCTCCATCGATTCGTAGAGGGAAGTGCTCTCCATCGGTTCCTAGAGGGAAGTGCTCTCCATCGATTCCCAGAGGGAAGTGCTCTCCATCGATTCCCAGAGGGAAGTGCTCTCCAATGATCCCGAGAGGGAAGTGCTCTCCATCGATTCCCAGAGGGAAGTCCTCTCCATCCATCCCCAGAGGGAGGTACTCTCCATTGATCCCCAGCAGGCAAGTGTTCTCCACCGATCCCCAGCAGGGAACTGCTCTCCATCGATCCCCAGAGGGAAGAGCTCTCCATGGATCCCAGAGGGAAGTGCTCTCCATCGATTCCCAGAGGCAAGTGCTCTCCATCGATTCCCAGAGGGAAGTGCTCTCCATCGATCCCCGGCAGGGAAGTGCGGTACCATCGATCTCCAGAGGGATGTGCTCTCAATCGATCTCCAGAGGGAAGTGCTCTCAATCTATCCTAAGTGGGAAGTGCTCTCAATCCTTCCCCAGAGAGAAGTGCTCTCCATCGATCCCCAGAGGGAAGTGCTCTCCATCGATCCACAGAGGGAAGTGCTCTCCATCGATCACCAACAGGGAAGTGCTCTTCATCGATCGCCAGAGGGAAATGCTCACCATCGATCCCCAGAGGGAAGTGCTCTCCATCGATTCCCAGAGGTAAGGGCTCTCCATCGATTCCCAGAGGGAAGTGCTCTCAATCGATCCCCAGAGGGAAGTGCTCACCATCGATCCCCAGAGGGAAGTGCTCTCCATCGATTCCCAGAGGTAAGTGCTCTCCATCGATTCCCAGAGGGAAGTGCTCTCGATCGATCCCCAGAGGGAAGTGCTCTCAATCCATCCCCAGAGGGAAGTGCTCTCCATCGATTCCCAGAGGGAAGTACTCCCCATCTATCCCCAGAGGGAAGTGCTCTCAATCGATCCCCAGAGGGAAGTGCTCGCCATCGATCCCGAGAGGGTAGCGCTCCCAATCGATCCCCAGAGAGAAATGCTCTCAATCGATCCCCAGAGGGAAGTTCTCTCCATCGATCCCCAGAGAGAAGTGCTCTCCATCGATCCCCAGCAGGGAACTGCTCTCCATCGATCCCCAGAGGGAAGTGCTCTCCATGGATCCCAGAGGGAAGTTCTCTCCATCGATTCCCTGAGGCAAGTGCTCTCCATCAATCCCCGGCAGGGAAGTGCGGTACCATCGATCTCCAGAGGGATGTGCTCTCAATCGATCTCCAGAGGGAAGTGCTCTCAATCTATCCTAAGTGGGAAGTGCTCTCAATCGTTCCCCAGAGAGAAGTGCTCTCCATCGATCCCCAGAGGGAAGTGCTCTCCATCGTTCCCCAGAGGGAAATGCTCTCCATCTATCTCCAAAGGCAATTGCTCTCAATCGATCCCCGGAGGGAAGTGCTCTCCATCGATCCCCAGAGAAAAGTGCTCTCCATCGAACCCCAGAAGGAAGTGTTCGCCACCGATCGACAGAGCGGAGTGCTCTCCATCGATCCCCAGAGGGAAGTGCACTCCATCGATCCCCAGATAGAAGTGCTCTCCATCGATTTCCAGAGGGAAGTGCTCTCCATCGATCCCCGGACGGAAGTGCTCTCCATCGATTCCCAGAGGGAAGTGCTCTCCATTTATTCCCAGAGGGAAGTGCTCTCCATCGATACCCGGAGGGAAGTGCTCTCAATCGATCCCCAGAAGGAAGTGCTCTCAATCGATCCCCAGAGGGAAGTGCTCTCAATCGATCCTCAGATGGAAGTGCTCTCCATCGATCCCCAGAGGGAAGTGCTCTCCATCGATTCCCAGAGGGAACTGCTCTCCATCGATTCCCAGAGGGAAGTGCTCTCCATCGATTCCCAGAGGGAAGTCCTCTCCATCCAACCCCAGAGGGAAGTACTCTCCATTGATCCCCAGCTGGCAATTGCTCTCCATCGATCCCCAGAGGGAAATGCTCCCCATCGATCCCCAGAAGGAAGTGCTCTCAATCGATCCCCAGAGGGAAGTGCTCGCCATCGATCCCCAGAGGGAAGTGCTCTCCATCGATCCACAGAGGGAAGTGTTCTCAAACGATCCCCAGCAGGGAAGTGCTCTCCAACGATCCCATGAGGGAATTGCTCTCCATCGATCCCCAGCAGGGAAGTGTTGTCCATCGATCCCCAACAGGGAAGTGCTCTCCATCGATCCCCAGCAGGGAAGTGCTCTCCATCGATTCACAGAGGGAAGTGCTCTCCATCGATTCCCAGAGGGAAGTGCTCCCATCGATTCCCAGAGGGAAGTGCTCTCCATCGATCCCCAGAGGGAAGTGCTCTCCATCGATCCCCAGAGGGAAGTGCTCTCCATCGATCCCCAGCAGGGAAGTGCTCTCCATCGATCTCCAGCAGGGAAGTGCTCTCCATCGGTCCCCAGAGGGAAGTGCTCTCCATCGATTCCCAGAGCTAAGTGCTCTCCATCGATTCCCAGTGGTAAGTGCTCTCCATCGATTCCCAGAGGTAAGTGCTCTCCATCGATTCCCAGAGGTAAGTGCTCTCCATCGTACCCCAGAGGGAAGTGCTCTCCATCGATTCCCAGAGGGAAATATTCTCCATTGATTCCCAGAGGGAAGTGCTCTCCATCGATTCCCAGAGGGAAGTGCTCTCCGTCGATCCCCAGAGGGAAGTGCTCTCCATCGATCCCCTGAGGGAAGTGGTCTCCATCGATCCTCAGAGGAAAGTGCTATCCATCGATCCCCAGACGGAAGTGCTCTCCATCGATTCCCAAAGGGAAGTGCTCTCCATCGATCCACATCAGGGAAGTGCTCTCCATCGATTCCCAGAGTGTCAGCTCTCCATCGATCCCCAGAGCCAAGTGCTCTCCATCGATTCCCAGAGGGAAGTGCTCTCCATCGATTCCTAGAGGGAAGTGTTCTCCATCGGTTCCTAGAGGGAAGTGCTCTCCATCGATTCCCAGAGGGAAGTGCTCTCCATCGGTTACCAGAGGGAAGTGCCCTCAAATGATCCTGAGAGGGAAGTGCTCTCCATCGATCCCCAGAGGGATGTGCTCTCCATCGATCCCCAGCAGGGAAGTGCTCTCCATCGATCCCCAAAGGGAAGTGCCCTCCATCGATCCCCAGCAGGGAAGTGCTCTCAATCTATCCCCAAAGGGAAGTGCTCTCTATCGATCCCCAGAGGGTAATGCTCTCAATCGATCCCCAGAGGGAAGTGCTCTCCATGGATCCCAGAGGGACGTGCTCTCCATGCATCCCAGAGGGAAGTGCTCTCTATCGACTCCCAGAGGCAAGTGCTCTCCATCGATTCCCAGAGGGAAGTGCTCTCCATCGATCCCCAGCAGGGAAGTGCGGTACCATCGACCTCCAGAGGGATGTGCTCTCAATCGATCTCCAGAGGGAAGTGCTCTTAATCTACCTTAAGAGGGAAGTGCTCTCAATCGTTCCCCAGACAGAAGTGCTCTCAATCGATCCCCAGAGGGAAGTGCTCTCAATCGATCCCCAGAGGGCAGTGCTCTCCATCGATTCCCAGCAGGGAAGTGCTCTTCATCGATCCCCAGAGGGAAGTGCTCTCCATCGATCCCCAGAGGCAAGTGCTCTCCATCGTTCCCCAAAGGCAAATGCTCTCCATCGATTCCCAGAGGGAAGTGCTCTCCATCGATTCCCAGAGAGAAGTGCTCTCCATCGATTCCCAGAGGGAAGTCCTCTTCATCCATCCCCAGAGGCAGGTACTCTCCATTGATCCCCAGCAGGCAAGTGCTCTCCATCGATCCCCAGCAGGGAAATGCTCTCCATCGATCCCCAGGGGGAAGTACTCTCCATGGATCCCAGAGGGAAGTGCTCTCCATCGATTCCCAGTGGCAAGCGCTCTCCATCGGTTCCCAAAGGGAAGTGCTCTCCATCGATCCCCGGCAGGGAAGTGCGGTACCACCGATCTCCAGAGGGATGTGCTCTCAATCGATCTCCAGAGGGAAGTGCTCTCAATCTATCCTAAGTGGGTAGTGCTCTCAATCGTTCCCCAGAGAGAAGTGCTCTCCATCGATCCCCAGTGGGAAGTGCTCTCCATCGATCCACAGAGGGAAGTGCTCTCCATCGATCCCCAGAGGGAACTGCTCTCCATCGATTCCCAGAGGGAAGTGCTCTCCATCGATTCCCAGAGGGAAGTCCTCTCCATCCAACCCCAGAGGGAAGTACTCTCCATTGATCCCCAGCAGGCAATTGCTCTCCATCGATCCCCAGAGGGAAATGCTCCCCATCGATCCCCAGAAGGAAGTGCTCTCAATCGATCCCCAGAGGGAAGTGCTCGCCATCGATCCCCAGAGGGAAGTGCTCTCCATCGATCCACAGAGGGAAGTGTTCTCAAACGATCCCCAGCAGGGAAGTGCTCTCCAACGATCCCATGAGGGAATTGCTCTCCATCGATCCCCAGCAGGGAAGTGCTGTCCATCGATCCCCAACAGGGAAGTGCTCTCCATCGATCCCCAGCAGGGAAGTGCTCTCCATCGATTCACAGAGGGAAGTGCTCTCCATCGATTCCCAGAGGGAAGTGCTCCCATCGATTCCCAGAGGGAAGTGCTCTCCATCGATCCCCAGAGGGAAGTGCTCTCCATCGATCCCCAGAGGGAAGTGCTCTCCATCGATCCCCAGCAGGGAAGTGCTCTCCATCGATCTCCAGCAGGGAAGTGCTCTCCATCGGTCCCCAGAGGGAAGTGCTCTCCATCGATTCCCAGAGCTAAGTGCTCTCCATCGATTCTCAGTGGTAAGTGCTCTCCATCGATTCCCAGAGGTAAGTGCTCTCCATCGATTCCCAGAGGTAAGTGCTCTCCATCGTACCCCAGAGGGAAGTGCTCTCCATCGATTCCCAGAGGGAAGTATTCTCCATTGATTCCCAGAGGGAAGTGCTCTCCATCGATTCCCAGAGGGAAGTGCTCTCCGTCGATCCCCAGAGGGAAGTGCTTTCCATCGATCCCCTGAGGGAAGTGGTCTCCATCGATCCTCAGAGGAAAGTGCTATCCATCGATCCCCAGACGGAAGTGCTCTCCATCGATTCCCAAAGGGAAGTGCTCTCCATCGATCCACATCAGGGAAGTGCTCTCCATCGATTCCCAGAGTGTACAGCTCTCCATCGATCCCCAGAGCCAAGTGCTCTCCATCGATTCCCAGAGGGAAGTGCTCTCCATCGATTCCTAGAGGGAAGTGCTCTCCATCGGTTCCTAGAGGGAAGTGCTCTCCATCGATTCCCAGAGGGAAGTGCTCTCCATCGGTTACCAGAGGGAAGTGCCCTCCAATGATCCCGAGAGGGAAGTGCTCTCCATCGATCCCCAGAGGTAAGTGCTCTCCATCGATTCCCAGAGGGAAGTGCTCTCAATCGATCCCCAGAGGGAAGTGCTCACCATCGATCCCCAGAGGGAAATGCTCTCCATCGATTCCCAGAGGTAAGTGCTCTCCATCGATTCCCGAAGGGAAGTGCTATCGATCGATCCCCAGAGGGAAGTGCTCTCAATCGATCCCCAGAGGGAAGAGCTCTCCATCAATTCCCAGAGGGACGTGCTCCCCATCGATCCCCAGAGGGAAGTGCTCTCAATCGATCCCCAGAGGGAAGTGCTCGCCATCGATCCCGAGAGGGTAGCTCTCTCAATCGATCCCCAGAGGGAAATGCTCTCAATCGATCCCCAGAGGGAAGTGCTCTCCATCGATCCCCAGAGGGAAGTGCTCTCCATCGATCCCCAGCAGGGAACTGCTCTCCATCGATCCCCAGAGGGAAGTGCTCTCCATGGATCCCAGAGGGAAATTCTCTCCATCGATTCCCAGAGGCAAGTGCTCTCCATCGATTCCCAGAGGTAAGTGCTCTCCATCGATCCCCGGCAGGGAAGTGCGGCACCATCGATCTCCAGAGGGATGTGCTCTCAATCGATCTCCAGAGGGAAGTGCTCTCAATCTATCCTAAGAGGGAAGTGCTCTCAATCGTTCCCCAGAGAGAAGTGCTCTCCATCGACCCCAGAGGGAAGTGCACTCCATCGATGCCCAGAGAGAAGTGCTCTCCATCGTTCCCCAGAGGGAAATGCTCTCCATCGATCTCCAAAGGCAAGTGCTCTCAATCGATCCCCGGAGGGAAGTGCTCTCCATCGATCCCCAGAGGAAAGTGCTCTCCATCGATCCCCAGAAGGAAGTGCTCGCCATCGATCGACAGAGCGAAGTGCTCTCCATCGATCCCCAGAGGGAAGTGTTCTCCATCGATCCCCAGAGGGAAGTGCTTTCCATCGATTCACAGAGGGAGGTGCTCTCCATTGATTCCCAGAGGGAAAGTGCTCTTCATCGATTTCCAGAGGGAAGTGCTCTCCATCGCTCCCCAGAGGGAAGTGCTCTCCATCGCTCCCCAGAGGGAAGTGCACTCTATCGATCCCCAGATAGAAGTGCTCTCCATCGATTCCCAGAGGGAAGTGCTCTCCATCGATCCCTAGACGGAAGTGCTCTCCATCGATTCCCAGAGGGAAGTGCTCTCCATTTATTCCCAGAGGGAAGTGCTCTTCATCGATACCCAGAGGAAAGTGCTCTCAATCGATCCCCAGAAGGAAGTGCTCTCAATCGATCCCCAGAGAGAAGTGCTCTCATTCGATCCCCAGATGGAAGTGCTCTCCATCGATCCCCAGAGGGAAGTGCTCTCCATCGATTCCCAGAGGGAACTGCTCTCCATCGATTCCCAGAGGGAAGTGCTCTCCATCGATTCCCAGAGGGAAGTCCTCTCCATCCATCCCCAGAGGGAAGTACTCTCCATTGATCCCCAGCAGGCAATTGCTCTCCATCGATCCCCAGAGGGAAGTGCTCCCCATCGATCCCCAGAAGGAAGTGCTCTCAATCGATCCCCAGAGGGAAGTGCTCTCCATCGATCCCCAGAGGGAAGTGCTCTCCATCGATCCACAGAGGGAAGTGTTCTCCATCGATCCCCAGCAGGGAAGTGCTCTCCAACGATCCCCAGAGGGAATTGCTCTCCATCGATCCCCAGCAGCGAAGTGCTCTCCATCGATCCCCAGCAGGGAAGTGCTCTCCATCGATCCCCAGCAGGGAAGTGCTCTCCATCGATCCACAGAGGGAAGTGCTCGCCATCGATTCCCAGCGGCAAGTGCTCCCATCGATTCCCAGAGGGAAGTGCTCTCCATCAATCCCCAGAGGGAAGTGCTCTCCATCGATCCCCAGCAGGGAAGTGCTCTCCATCGATCCCCAGCAGGTAAGTGCTCTCCATCGATCCCCAGAGGGAAGTGCTCTCCATCGATCCCCAGAGGGAAGTGGTCTCCATCGATCCCCAGAGGAAAGTGCTATCCATCGATCCCCAGACGGAAGTGCTCTCCATCGATTCCCAAAGGGAAGTGCTTTCCATCGATCCCCATCAGGGGAGTGCTCTCCATCGATCCCAAAAGGGAGGTGCCCTCCATCGATCCCCAGCAGGGAAGTGCTCTCAATCGATCCCCAAAGGGAAGTGCTCTCCATCGATCCCCCGAGGGTAGTGACCTCAATAGATCCCCAGAGGGTAGTGCTCTCAATCGATCCCCAGAGGGAAGTGCTCTCAATCTATCCCCAGAGGGAAATGCTCTCACCCGATCCCCAGAGGGAAGTGCTCTCAATCTATCCCCAGAGGGAAATGCTCTCAATCGATCCCCAGAGGGAAGTGCTCCCAATCGATCCCCAGAGGGCAGTGCTCTCCATCGATCCCCAGAGGGTAGTGCTCTCCATCGATCCCCACACGGAAGTGCTCTCCATCGATCCCCAGAGGGAAGTGCTCTCCATCGATCCCCAGTGGGAAGTGCTCTCCATTGATCCCCAGTGGGAAGTGCTTTCCATCGATCCCCAGAGGGAAGTGCTCTCCATCGATCCCGAGAGAGAAGTGCTCTCCATCGATCCCCAGCAGGGAACTGCTCTCCATCGATCCCCAGAGCCAAGTGCTCTCCATGGATCCCATAGGGAAGTGCTCTCCATCGATTCCCAGAGGCAAGTGCTCTCCATCGATTCCCAGAGGGAAGTGCTCTCCATCGATCCCAGGACGGGAAGTGTGGTACCATCGACCTCCAGAGGGATGTGCTCTCAATCGATCTCCAGAGGGAAGTGCTCTCAATCTATCTTAAGAGGGAAGTACTCTCAATCGTTCCCCAGACAGAAGTGCTCTCAATCGATCCCCAGAGGGAAGTGCTCTCAATCGATCCCCAAAGGGCAGTGCTCTCCATCGATTCCCAGCAGGGAAGTGCTCTCCATCGATCCCCAGAGGGAAGTGCTCTCCATTGATTCCCAGAGGGAAGTGCTCTCCATCGGTCCCCAGAGGCAAGTGCTCTCCATCGATCCCCAAAGGCAAATGCTCTCCATCGATTCCCAGAGGGAAGTGCTCTCCATCGATTCCCAGAGGGAAGTGCTCTCCATCGATTCCCAGAGGGTAGTCCTCTCCATCCATCCCCAGAGGGAGGTACTCTCCATTGATCCCCAGCAGGCAAGTGCTCTCCATCGATCCCCAGCAGGGAACTGCTCTCCATCGATCCCCAGAGGGAAGTGCTCTCCATGGATCCCAGAGGGAAGTGCTCTCCATCGATTCCCAGAGGGAAGTGCTCTCCATCGATTCCCAGAGGGAAGTGCTCTCCATCGATCCCCGGCAGGGAAGTGCGGTACCATTGATCTCCAGAGGGATGTGCTCTCAATCGATCTCCAGAGGGAAGTGCTCTCAATCTATCCTAAGTGGGAAGTGCTCTCAATCGTTCCCCAGAGAGAAGTGCTCTCCATCGATCCCCAGAGGGAAGTGCTCTCCTTCGATCCACAGAGGGAAGTGCTCTCCATCGATCACCAACAGGGAAGTGCTCTCCATCGATCACCAGAGGGAAATGCTCACCATCGATCCCCAGAGGGAAGTGCACTCCATCGATTCCCAGAGGTAAGTGCTCTCCATCGATTCCCAGAAGGAAGTGCTCTCAATCGATCCCCAGAGGGAAGTGCTCACCATCGATCCCCAGAGGGAAGTGCTCTCCATCGATTCCCAGAGGGAAGTGCTCTCCATCGATCCCCAGAGGGAAGTGCTCTCCATCGATTCCCAGAGGGAAGTGCTCTCCATCGATCAACAGAGGGAAGTGCTCTCAATCGATCCCCAGAGGGAAGTGCTCTCAATCGATCCCCAGAGGGAAGTGCTCGCCATCGATCCCCAGAGGGAAGTGCTCTCCATCGATCCACAGAGGGAAGTGCTCTCCATCGATCCACAGAGGGAAGTGCTCTCCATCGATCACCAACAGGGAAGTGCTCTCCTTCGATCCCCAGAGGGAAGTGCTCTCCATCGATTCCCAGAGGTAAGTGCTCTCCATCGATTCCCAGAGGGAACTGCTCTCAATCGATCCCCAGAGGGAAGTGCTCTCAATCGATCCCCAGAGGGAAGTGCTCTCTATCGATCCCCAGAGGGAAGTGCTCTCCATTGATTCCCAGAGGGAAGTGCTCTCCATCGATTCCCAGAGGGAAGTGCTCTCCATCGATTCCCAGAGGGAAGTGCTCTCCATCGAACCCCAGAGGGAAGTGCTCTCCATCGATTCCCAGCAGGGAGGTGCTGTCCATCAATCCCCAGCAGGGAAGTGCTCTCCATCGATTCCCAGAGCGAAGTGTTCTCCATCGATCCCCAGAGGGAAGTGTTCTCCATCGATCCCCAGAGGGAACTGCTATCAATCGATTCCCAGAGGGAAGTGCTCTCCATCGATCCCCAGAGGGAAGTGCTCTCAATCGATTCCCAGAGGGAAGTGCTCTCAATCGATCCACAGAGGGATGTTTTCTCCATCGTATCCCAGAAGGAAGTGCACTCCATCGATTCCCAGAAGGGAGTGCTCTCAATCGATGCCCAGAAGGAAGTGCTCTCAATCGATCCTAAGAGGGAAGTGCCCTCAATCGATCCCCAGAGAGAAGTGCTCACCATCGATCCCCAGAGGGAAGTGCTCTCCATTGATCCCCAGAGGGAAGTGTTCTCCATCGATCCCCAGAGGTAGGTGCTCTCCATCGAACCCCAGAGGGAAGTGCTCTCCATCGATTCCCAGCAGGGAAGTGCTCTCCATCAATCCCCAGCAGGGAAGTGCTCTCCATCGATTCCCAGAGCGAAGTGCTCTCCATCGATCCCAAGAGAGAAGTGTTCTCCATCGATTCCCAGAGGGAACTGCTCTCAACCGATACCCAGAAGGAAGTTGTCTCCATCGATCCCCAGAGGGAAGTGCTCTCAATCGATTCCCGGAGGGAAGTGCTCTCAATCGATCCACAGAGGGATGTGTTCTCCTTCGATTCCCAGAAGGAAGTGCTCTCCATCGATTCCCAGAAGGAAGTGCTCTCAATCGATCCCCAGAGGCAAGTGCTCTATATCGATCCCCAGAGGGAAGTGCTCTCAATCGATCCCCAGAGGGAAGTGCTCTCCATCGATCCCCAGAGGGAAGTGCACTCCATCGATCCCCAGAGGGAAGTGCTCTCCATCGTTCCCCAGAGGGAAGTGTTCTCCATCGATCCCCAGAGGGAAGTGCTTTCCATCGATTCACAGAGGGAAGTGCTCTCCGTTGATTCCCAGAGGAAAAGTGCTCTTCATCGATCCCCAGAGGGAAGTGCTCTACATCCCTCCCCAGAGGGAAGTGCACTCCATCGATCCCCAGATGGAAGTGCTCTCCATCGATTCCCAGAGGGAAGTTCTCTCCATCGATCCCCAGACTGAAGTGCACTCCATCGATTCCCAGAGGGAAGTGCTCTCCATTTATTCCCAGAGGGAAGTGCTCTCCATCGATACCCAGAGGGAAGTGCTCTCAATCGATCGCCAGAGGGAAGTGCTCTCAATCGATCCCCAGAGGGAAGTGCTCTCAATCGATCCCCAGATGGAAGTGCCCTCCATCGATCCCCAGAGGGAAGTGCTCTCCATCGATCCCCAGAGGGAAGTGTTCTCCATCGATCCCCAGAGGGAAGTGTTCTCCAACGATTCCCAGAGGGAAGTGGTTCAAATGGCTCTGAGCACTATGGGACTCAACTGCTGAGGTCATTAGTCCCGTAGAACTTAGAACTAGTTAAACCTAACTAACCTAAGGACATCACAAACATCCATGCCCGAGGCAGGATTCGAACCTGCGACCATAGCGGTCTTGCGGTTCCAGACTGCAGCGCCTTTAACCGCACGGCCACTTCGGCCGGCTAGAGGGAAGTGTTCTAAATCGATCCCCGGAGGGAAGTGCTCTTAATCGATCCCCGGAGTTAAGTGCTCTCCATTGATTCCCAGAGGGAAGTGCTCTCCATCGTATCCCGGAGGGAAGAGTTCTCTATCGATCCCCAGAGGGAAGTGCTTTCAATCGATTCCCAGAGGGAAGTGCTCTCAATCTATCCACAGAAGGAAGTGTTCTCCATCGATTCCCAGAGGGAAGTGCTCTCAATCTATCCACAGAAGGAAGTGTTCTCCATCGATTCCCAAAAGGAAGGGCTCTCCATGGATTCCCAGAAGGAAGTGCTCTCAATCGATCCCCAGAGGGAGGTGCTCTCCATTGATCCCCAGAGGGAAGTGCTCTCCATCGAACCCCAGAGGGAAGTGCTGTCCATCGATTCCCAGCAGGGAAGTGCTCTCCATCAATGCCCAGCAGGGAAGTGCTCTCCATCGATTCCCAGAGCGAAGTGTTCTCCATCGATCCCCAGAGGGAAGTGTTCTCCATTGATTCCCAGAGGGAACTGCTCTCAATCGATTCCCTGAGGGAAGTGCTCTCCATTGTTCCCCAGAGGGAAGTGCTCTCCATCGATTCCCAGAGGGATGTGCTCTCAATCGATCCACAGAGGGATGTGTTCTCCATCGATTCCCAGAAGGAAGTGCTCTCAATCGATCCCCAGAGGGAAGTGCTCTCAATCGATCCCCAGAGGGAAGTGCTCTCAATCGATCCTCAGAGGGAAGTGCTCTCAATTGATCCCCAGAGGGAAGTGCTCTCCATCGATTCACAGAGGGAAGTGCTCTCCATTGATTCCCAGAGGAAAAGTGCTCTCCATCGATCCCCAGAGGGAAGTGCTCTCCATCGATCCCCAGAGGGAAGTGCTCTCCATCGATCACCAGATGGAAGTGCTCTCCATCGATTCCCAGAGAGAAGTGCTCTCCATCGATTCCCAGAGGGAAGATCTCTCCATCGATTCCCAGTTGGAAGTGCTCTCCATCGATTCCCAGAGGGAAGTGCACTCCATCGATCCCCAGAGGGAAGTGCTCTCCATCGATCCCCAGCAGGGAAGTCCTCTCCATCGATCCCCAGAGGGAAGTGCTCTCCATCGATCCCCAGAGGGAAGTGCTCTCCATCGATTCCCAGAGGGAAGTGCTCTCCATCGATTCCCAGAGGGAAGTGCTCTCCATCGATCCCCAGAGGGAAGTACCCTCCATCGATCCCCAGAGGGAAGTGCTCTCCATCGATTCCCAGAGGGAAGTGCACTCCATCGATCCCCAGAGGGAAGTGCTCTCCATCGATCCCCAGCAGGGAAGTCCTCTCCATCGATCCCCAGAGGGAAGTGCTCTCCATCGATCCCCAGAGGGAAGTGCTCTCCATCGATTCCCAGAGGGAAGTGCTCTCCATCAATTCCCAGAGGGAAGTGCTCTCCATCGATCCCCCAGAGGGAAGCGCTCTCCGTCCGATCCCCCGGAGGGAAGCGCTCTCCGTCCGATACCCCAGAGGGAAGCGGTCTCCGTCCGATCCCCGAGAGGGAAGCGGTCTCCGTCCGATCCCCGAGAGGGAAGCGGTCTCCGTCCGATCCCCGAGAGGGAAGCGCTCTCCGTCCGATCTCCGGAGGGACGCTCTCCGTCCGATCCCCCAGAGGGAAGCGCTCTCCGTCCGATACCCCAGAGGGAAGCGGTCTCCGTCCGATCCCCGAGAGGGAAGCGGTCTCCGTCCGATCCCCGAGAGGGAAGCGGTCTCCGTCCGATCCCCGAGAGGGAAGCGCTCTCCGTCCGATCTCCGGAGGGACGCTCTCCGTCCGATCCCCCGGAGGGAAGCGCTCTCCGTCCGATCCCCCAGAGGGAAGCGCTCTCCATCCGTCCCGGGAGGGAAGCGCTCTCCGTTGGTTCCCCGGAGGGATGCGCTGTCCTCGGTCCCCCGGAGGGACGCGCTCTCCGTCGGTCCCCCGGAGGGACGGGCTCTCCGTCGGTCCCCCTGAGGGAAGGGCTCTCCGTCGGTCCCCCGAAGGGAAGGGCTCTACGTCGGTCCCCCGGAGGTAAGGGCTCTCCGTCGATCCCCGCGAGGGAGGTGCTCTCCGTCGGTCACCGCGAGGGAAGTGCTCTCCGTCGGTCCCCGCGAGGGAAGTTCTCTCTTTCGGTCCCTGCGAGGGAAGTGCTCTCCGTCGGTCCCCGCGTGGGAAGTGCTCTCCGTCGGTCCCCGGGAGGGAAGTGCTCTCCGTCGGTTCCCCAGAGGGAAGTGCTCTCCGTCGGTCCCCAGAGAGAAGTGCTCTCCGTCCGGCCCCAGAGGGAAGTGCTCTCCGTCCATCTCCAAGAGGGAAGTGCTCTCCGTCCGTCCCCGAGAGGGAAGTGCTCTCCGCCCATTCCCCAGAGGGAAGTGCTCTCCGTCCATTCCCGAGAGGGAAGTGCTCTCCGTCGATCCCCGAGAGGGAAGTGCTGTCCGTCGATCCCCAGAGGGAAATGCTCTCCGTCGATCCCCAGAGGGACGTGCTCTCCATCGATCCCCAGAGGGAAGTCCTCTCCGTCGATCCCCGAGAGGGAAGTGTTCTCCGTCGATCCCCAGAGGGAAGTGCTCTCCTTCGATCCCCAGAGGGAAGTGCTCTCCATCGATTCCCGGAGAGAGAAGTCTTCTCTCCACGCCGTGACCTGCTTCCCACTGGACAGCTATTGCAAAAACATAACCTAGCACTACATGTCATGAAACTGCCAGCCAATCACCTGAAGCTTATACCTCTTTCAGAAGATATTTTGCAAGTTTCTATTTCCCCTCCTCCATACTTAGCACTCTGCCAATCAAAAACGCGTCTCTACTTTTAGGCGGGAAGTGTGCTCCTGCTGCAACTTTCTGTGAAAATATTCGTCGGAGGGGAGCTCGTGGCTATCATTTGTGACCCCACGCATGCCTACCCACTAAAAGAATGTATGTTCGCCTTGTTCTGCCTCTATAGCTACTACGATATTCTCACAGAATTTATTAACGCCTGTGATCCTGAGCCTATCCCTGTCCTTCGCATGGCGTAACACCTTAGGGAGTGGAGAGCGAATTTTAATCCCGTGTTTGTTTAATATTCGTCCAGTTTTACTTGATGTTGCTCCACAAACCACAGAACGGAAGGAAAACCGTGTGCTCATCTTATTGTGTTGTTTGGCTAGACTTAGATATGCGTTTTCCAGACAGAGCTGACTTCTTTTAATGTGCCCAATAGGCATTTTGTCTTAACACAGAGGTAAGGCGGTTTATATTAACGCCAAACTGGTTCGACATTCTTCTAGCTCTATGTTTCAGTGTGTTCATCCCAGTGCTCTTTGGGCAGGATGCTGAGAACTGTGTCCGTTGAGATATCTGTCGGTTTACGACCGATATGAACAAAATCTCGGTTTTCAAGCCGCGTGAATTCGAATAAAATTCCTCGAGTTTTCAACTGTTATCTTCGCCATCGCCGTCAGGAGTAAAACCACTGACTGCCGTGGCTGGTACGGTTTTCCGCTTATACGGCCGCGATGATCGCCTTTGGTGATTTTTTTCCCTTCTGGGGTGGCAAGGTGTGAGAAATAGTTTCACTTGATTACTTTCTTGTATATTCTCTTGCAAAGGGACTTGGGCCCTCTGTGGGTCCTTTGAGGGTGTTGGTTAGGTAGTCGCACGAGTGAACGACAGTGCCCGCTGCGGGACCGGGTCCAACGATATACACGGGCGCTGCAACGATCTTGTGACGTCACACTAGTCGCCTTCGTGAACGCTCGGCTCCGTTCAGGGCCCACGGGAAATCAATATGAAAAGCTGTCCAAAAAAGGTCTTAATTTTCTCGTGTGCTATCGAGAACTTCCAAGTATTTAAACAAGCAGTCAAAAATTACTTAATTCGGCCGGAGACGGCTGCTGGCACTCGTAAGACCTGTAGTGCTACGGCCTGCCTTTCTCGTGGGTCTCGGGTGGGAGGGGGGGGGGGGGGGTGACGTCAGGTGGCGCGAGGGTCCGGCGGCACGTTTGAAACTGCCGCTCCCGCCTCCCTACAAGCGTCAAGCACTCGTCGTTGCTTCCGTTCAATGTCCAGAGCCCGCCCCACTCCCTACTAAGTGTGTACCCCTGATCTCTGTTAAAATTGTTGGTGTTCATTCTAACCTCGGCCGCCTCTTTTATAACGGAATCCCAGTGTGTTGACGCATGATCCAAGACTCTCGTGTTTTCAAACTGTATTCTGTGTACGTTTTCCAAGCAGTGCTCAGCTATGGTCGATTTGTCAAGCTCTCTCTGTTTAATACGTCGCGCGACTGCTACGGCCGCAGGTTCGAATTCTGCCTCGGGCATGGATGTGTGTGATGTCCTTAGGTTAGTTAGGTTTAAGTAGTTCTAAGTTCTAGGGGACTGATGACCACAGATGTTAAGTCCCATAGTGCTCAGAGCCATTTGAACCACTTAATACGTCGCTTGTGATCGGTACAACGCTCTGCGACTGAACGAATTGTGTGACCTGTATAATGCTGCCGCGTTCACAAGGGACACCGTACACACCAGGCACACGAAGAAAATGGTTCAAATGGCTCTGAGCACTATGGGACTTAACACCTGTGGTCATCAGTCCCCTAGAACTTATAACTACTTAAACCTAACCAACCTAAGGACATCACACACATCCATGCCCGAAGCAGGATTCGAACCTGCGACCGTAGCAGTCGCGCGGTTCCAGACTGTAGCGCCTTTAACCGCACGGCCACACCGGCCGGCGCACACGAAGAGCTATGTCATCTTCAACAGTGCGCAGTATATCTTGTAACTTGGGGGCAGGCCGGAACACCGGCCTCAGTCCATGTTTCCACACCAAACGTGCTAACTTGATGCTCGTTCCCACGAGTATGGCAGAAAAGCAGCCGGCTTGGCCTCTTCTGATCTTCGTGTGCCGCGTGTGTATGGTGTTGCCCACGTTAGCGCTTCCAGCTCTTTTATCTACACTACTGGCCGTTAAAATTGCTACACCAAGAAGAAATGCAGATGATAAACGGGTATTCATTGGACAAATATATTATACTAGAACTGACGTGTGATTACATTTTCATGCAGTTTGGTTGCATAGATTCTGAGAAATCAGTACCCAGAACAACCACCTCTGGCCGTAATAACGGCCTTGATACGTCTGGGCATTAAGTCGAACAGAGCCTCGATGGCGTGTACAGGTACAACTGCCCATGCAGCTTCAACACGATATCACAGTTCATCAGGAGTAGTGACTGGCGTATTGTGACGAGCCAGTTGCTCGGACACCATTGACCAGACGTTTTCAATTGGTGAGAGGTGCTGGCCAGGGCAGCAGTCGAGCATTTTCTGTATCCAGAAAGGCCCGTGCAGGACCTGCAACATGAGGTCGTTCATTATCATGCTGAAATGTAGGGTTTCGCAGGGATGGAAAGAAGGGTAGAGCCACGGGTCGTAACACATTTGAAATGTAACATCCACTGTTCGAAGTGCCGTCCATGCGAACAAGAGTCGACCGAGACGTGTAACCAATGGCATCCCACACCATCACGCCGGGTGCTACGCCAGTATGGCGATGACGAATACGCGCTTCCAATGTGCATTCACCGCGATGTCGCCAAACGCGGATGAGACCATCATGATGCTGTAAACAGAACCTGGATTCATCCGAGAAAATGACGTTTTGCCATTCGTGCACCCAGGTTCGTCGTCGAGTACACCATCGCAGGCGCTCCTGTCTGTGATGTAGAGTCAAGGGTAACCGCAGCCGTGGTCTCCGAGCTGATAGTCCATGCTGCTGCAAACGTCGTCGAACTGTTCGTGCAGATGGTTGTTGTTTTGCAAACGTCCCCATCTGTTAACTCAGGGATCGAGACGTGGCTGCACGATCCGTTACAGGTATGCGGATAAGATGCCTTTCATCTCGACTGCTAGTGATACGAGGCCGTTGGGATCCAGCACGGCGTTCCGTATTACCCTTCTGAACCCACCGATTCCATATTCTGCTATCAGTCATTGGATCTCGACCAACGCGAGCAGCAATGTCGCGATACGATAAACCGCAAACGCGATAGGTTACAATCCGACGTTTATCAAAGTCGGAAACGTGATGGTACGCATTTCTCCTCCTTACACGAGGCATGACAGCAACATTTCACCAGGCAACGCCGGTCAACTGCTGTTTGTGTATGAGAAATCGGTTGGAAACTTTCCTCATGTCAGCACGTTGCAGGTGTCGCCACCGGCGCCAACCTTGTGTGAATGCTCTGAAAAGCTAATCATTTGCATATCACAGCATGTTCTTCCTGTCGGTTAAATTTCGCGTCTGTAGCACGTCATCTTGGTGGTGTAGAAAATTTAATGGGGAGTAGTGTATTTTCGTTTCACTCTAATGGAAAATATTATATTTATATTTGCCTGCTGTAGGAAAAAAAATGATGAAAGGATGATTAGAGTTAAGCGTCCCATCGACAGTAATGTCATTTGATTCGGAGCACATGCTCGGATTATGGAAGGAAGGGGAAAGAAATCGCTCATAATATTTTCAAAGGAACCATCCCGGCATTTACCTGGAGCGATTTAGCGAAATCACAGAAAACCTAAATAAGGATGGTCGGACGGGGATTTGAACCGTCGCCCTTCCAAATGCGAGTCCAGTGCCCTAACCACTGCGCCACCTCTCTCGAGGCCTACCGTAGCTGATGTGCATTATAGTATCTTACATGTACTTTTCTGCTGAACTTCCGAACTTCCTCACTCTTGAGGGACCACTTAGCTCTCTCAGCTGTTTTTGTCTCGATCATAAAAAGGTCTGAATAGATATAATATCCTCTATTCACCTTTGTACCTTTGCCTTTGGAAGAGAGTTTAGTACTGACCACAACATAACCTAATATGAACTCTGTGTCTTTGCGTGCTATGTAAACTCGCCGTGTGAGCCCAAAATGGTTTCGAGACTGGATTAATAATAAAAATAGACAAAAGTTAAAGTTAAAGACGGTTGTTTTTAACACTAGAAGTGTTCTACACGCTCTCCTCTCCCCTCACTTCACTACAATGCACACCATAACAATTTTAACAGAAAAGAGGAAAATGTCAAATCAAACAAAATTTGGATGTCAACATTGCAACGTAAGAATGACGATCGATAACTTCCAATCGAGAATGTTGGCAACACCAGCGATACTCGCGTAGCCGACGTCACGTGATGGACCGTGGTGCCCTCTGCACCGCCTTTATAATCGGCGCTCCCTCGAGTTCTGGTAGTAGTTCGCCATTTTACCTCTGAAGATATCTCCCGCAGTCGGAGAGGAAACGGTAGGAGAAAGTTTTACGCATCGACCACGACCTAATAGCGCGGAAGTTTTAAGTGACGTCAGTACCAGCCGTGAAAGTTTACATTGTATGATCAATGCACAGAATGTTCGCACGTCCAGCTGAAACTGTCAGGAAAGTCCTTATTTGGGATGTTGTTAAAGTCGCACGTCATGTTGGTTTGAATCTCGGTTATATCGTCAAAGCGTTGACACTTCATGTGAATTTCTAAACTTCGTAGTTTTGTGGTAGGTTCTTATTGATAACACCAGGTCTTGTCACCAGCGATGGCTTTCTTCCAGAAGAGAATCGCCCGTGTTTTGCTTCGGTTCGAGTCGAGGCACGAGTCCACGCATCTTAATTGTTCGGAGGTCAAGGTATGCGGAAAAAATTTTGCAGACACGTTTCTCTTCTTCAAAGCATTCTGGAGAATGTCTTGAACACTGGATTTAGAGATGTTGCTCCACTGCGGTTTCTGATACTACTAAGTTGACACGCTACGATCGCACGTCCACTACCTAACACTACCTGCTCATAACTGACTGGTCGAATGCACCTCTGCTGTTCACAGCTGTTAGTTCAAGCTTCCATTGTAGTTACTGCTCTAATGTAGCTTATACACCAGGAATAAAAAAAGCCTCGAAACTTTTTGTAGGGGCGGTATATGTATTACTTTATGCCAGAAGATGGTACTTGTTATCTTTAACTCACTCACGATGGCGAAATTAGTCAAATGCTTCCGTTTTTCGTTTGACACGTCTTCTTGTTGTTTCCCAACATTCTGTAAATTCGTTGATTTTCTACTCTTACACTGAAATCTCCGCACACAGCCAAACAGCTTGTTTTACAGTCGATATTCAGATGGGACTGAAGTTAACCATAAAATACTGTGTTTTCTTCTTTTCTTTCTCCTGTCGGAGCATAAATGTCTATTTAAAAACTGGTAAAAGCTGATCTTGGATAAGATTAGTTTAGATTCCGGGAAAACGTAGTAACACGCGAGACAACATTGCCACTACGATTTATCTTAGAAATATAGGGGTAAAATACAGGGACCGAAAGGCTATTCACAGCTTGTACGGAACCAAGACGGCAGTTATAAGAGTCGAGGGGCATGAGAGGGAAGCAGTGAGACCTAGTTGTAGCCTGTCCCCAACGTTATTCGTTCTTTACTTTGAGTAACCAAAGAAACCGAAGGAAAATTTGAAGTAGGAATTAAAGTTCACGGAGAAAAAAAGAACTTTGAGGTTTGCCGATGAAACTGTAATTCTGACTTGGAAGAGCAGTTGAACGAATTGCACAGTTCCTGAAAGGCGAATATAAGATGAACATTAACAAACGCAAAACCAGGATAATAGAATGTAGTTGAATTAAATCAGGTGACGCTGAGAGCATTGGATTAGGAAACGAGACACTAAAAGTACACACATCAAAAAAAGTTTTGCCTGACTCTAGTTCCCACAACTCCTGAAGATGGACGTTGACTGTGGATATTCTACCACAAACACTGTCCCTTTGACTGTTCAGAGATGTCACTAAACCCGCCCAAAGATGTAAACAACCATTAATGAACAGCGTCCATTAGACGGAGGGGGTCCGACAGCCGATCAGTTCCAGTCATTGACGGTCAATACCGCGGTTCGATCGCGTCCGCATTGTTACTTTGTGCCAGGACGGGCTCTCAACAAGGGAAGTGTCCAGGCGTCCCGGAGTGAACCAAAGCGATGTTGTTCGGACATAGAGGAGATAGAGAGAGACAGGATCTGTCGATGACACGCCTCGCTCAGGCCGCCCAAGGACTACTACTATAGTGGATGACCGCTACCTACGGACTATGCCTCGGAGGAACCCTGACAGCAACGCCACCATGTTGAATAATGCTTTTCGTGCAGCCACGGGACGTCGTGTTACGATTTAAACTGTGCGCAATAGGCTGCATTATGCGTAACTTCAATCCCGACGTCCATGGCGAGGTCCATCTTTACAACCACAACACCATGCAGCGCGGTACAAATGGGCCCAACAACGTGCCGAATGAACCGCTCAGGATTGGCATCACGTTCTCTCCGCCGATAAATGTCGCATATACCTTCAACCAGACAATCGTCGGAGACGTGTTTGGAGGCGACTCTCTCGGGCTGAACGCCTTAGACATACTGTCCAGCAAGCTGTTTTGGGGTGGCATTATGTGGGACCAACGTACGCCGATGGTGGTGATGGAAGGCGCCGTAACGGCTGTACGATACGTGAATGCCGTCCTCTGACCGATAGTGCAAACATATCGGCAGCATATTGACGAGACATTCGTCTTCATGGACGAGTGGCCAGCATGTTCTCAGACATGAACCCTATCGAACATGCATGGGATAGATTGAAAAGGGCTGTTTATGGACGACGTGACCCACCAACAGTGGCCGAGAACAGTTCTAGGTGCTACAGTCTGGAACCGTGCGACCGCTACGGTCGCAGGTTCGAATCCTGCGTCGGGCATGGATGTGTGTGATGTCCTTAGGTTAGTTAGGGTTAAGTAGTTCTAAGTTCTATGGGACTGATGACCTCAGCAGTTAAGTCCCATAGTGCTCAGAGCCATTGAACCATTTTGAACCCACCAACACCTCTGAGAGATCCATGCCGAATCGCCGTTGAGGAGTGGGACAATCTGGACTAACAGTGCCTTGATGAACTTGTGGATACTATGCCACGACGAATACAGGCATGCATCAATGCAAGCGGACGTGCTACTGGGTATTAGAGGTACCGGTGTGTACAGTAATCTGGACCACCACCTCTGAAAGTCTCGCTGTATGGTGGTACAACTTACAGTGTGTGGTTTTCATGAGGAATAAAAATGGAGGAAATGATGTTTATGTTGATCTCTGTTCCATTTTTTTTTTGTACAGGTTCCGGAACTCTCGGAACCGAGGTGATGCAAAACTTTTTTTGATGTGTGTAGTAGATGAGTTTTGTTATTTGGGCAGCAGAATAATGATGATGGCCGAAGTAGAGAGGGTATAATGGCAATTGCAATGGTAATGGTAGGTTGTTGTTGTGGTCTTCAGTCCAGAGACTGGTTTGATGCAGCTCTCCATGCTACTCTATCCTGTGCAAGCTTTTTCATCTCCCAGTACCTACTGCAACCTACATCCTTCTGAATCTGCTTAGTGTATTCATCTCTTGGTCTCCCTCTACGATTTTTACCGGCATTTGCCTGAAACGATTTAGGGAAATGACGGAAAACCTAAATCAGGATGGCCGGAGACGGGATTGAACCGTCGTCCTCCGTCCAGTGTGCTAACCACTGCGCCACCTCGCTCGAAGATTAGATGGATAAATCACGTAATTAATGATGAGGTCATGGACTGAACTGATGAGACAAGAAATTTGTGGCACAACCTGACTAGAAGAAGGGATCGGTTGGTAGGACGCATTCTGAGGCAGCAAGGCATCATCAGTTCAGTATTAGAGGGAAGTATGTGTGTCGAGGGAGGGGATGGGGTCGTAAAGTGAGACCAAGAAACGAGTGCAGTAAGCATATTCAATAGGATGTACGTAGCAGTAGTTATTCGGAGATGTAGAGGCTTGCACAGGATAGGGTAACATGGACAGCTGCATTACGCCAGTCTTCGGATTGAAGACAACAACATGCCTATTATAGCCAATATCGTCAATGAAATCTCAAGTTTATTATCCCATCATTCACAAACTTATAACTGCGTATTCTCCTATTCATATTCTGTTAACTAATACCCCAGTTTTATTGCCAAATGCTCTTCTTGTCGCCACACTCGTCACTTAATTTACGGAAAGAAAGTTGTGTGTGCAATCCGTAACCTTTGTTTTGCGTACTGCGGAGACTGGGGACCAGCGAAGCATTTGCCTAAAGAAGCGTGGAAAACCCCGTCTGAAGTTAGGCTGGCAGGTGTACCAAACGAACAGCCGTTAATCCGCCAAGCCAATTCGAACCTGATCTGGGTCACCTCCCTGCCTCGTAAACTAGCGCGCTATACGAGCAGGTGTAACCTGCCGAAGTACTGATGACTTAAAAAAGAGGAAAAAGAATTGTTGTTGCAGCTAATGTGATGCGTTCCTGCCGTGCCCTTCGCGGAGCTCTTGGGCGCCCTCAGCATCACTGAACGTTCGAAGTGTCGAAATTTGAGCGGTTTATTTGGCGACGCTCTGCTTAGATGCGTCACCCTATACTCTACTTCGGTTTACCTCGACGTGTTCGTGCCGGGGTGCAAGCAGACGGTTTCCTTGAGACGTGACTCACGCAGTTGTGAGAATGCCGGTGTGCTAGCCTGGGGGCGCGTCCGGACAAATATTTAGAACGGCGGCGAGGATGTCCGGACGGGGCCAAGTCGGGCCTGCGAAACGCCGCCAGAAATACTCACCGCCGCCGACGCCGGGCCGGGGGTCCCCGCAGATCGCTTCTGCTTCGTGTCGCCCGGAAACAAGACACTCAACACAAATACCGGCGGTAGCCACTCAGTCTTAACTATTTAGCTACGACTGTGAGACTTGGTGATGATCCTACTCCTTTTCCACGTATTCACAGTTCAAAGTGACCCATTTTCCACAGCTGTGGATGAAAACCTTGTCCTAGAAGTCTGCATTTTGAATGTGCTGGTAACGTCGACTTCGACGTTCAGGAAGCAAGTGTTTGTACTTAAGATTTATGTTTTTTATAGAAAGACACGTGTTGACTATTTTTCCACAGAATCGCCATACCGTTCAGTGCCGTGGCACAATCTTCTTTATGCCCTTCTCAAAGGGCTCCCAGCCAGCTCCTTCTCCCACTTTACAACTTCTGCACCTGCTCGTCGGTTGAAAATTTAATTCCACTCATCTGTGTTCTCAGCGAGATGTGGAGATGACAATCTGACGGCGCCAAGTCGGTGGAATACGTGGGGTGATTCAAAATATCCCAAACAAATGAGTCCAACAGAGCCCGCTTAAGGTTGTGTGAGAACGGGCTTTGTCGTGCATGGTCTCCCCCTCAGGCAAAAATTGGACCAAAATGAAGCCTTTTCGGTCCTAAAACACTGAGGCCTTGATATCCTTTTCTGCCCGAAATTGCCGTTTTGAATTTTATGCCAGTCGGAGTATTTGTGTGACGCCACTGTGACGACTTTATTTTTCTCTCAGGCATGTAATGAGCCACCCACGTTTCGTACACAATACAGCTCTTCTGTTTGTAAGAGGGTTCTGGAGCGTTGCGGAAACATAGCAGAACTTTCATCCATTGTCGATCGGCGGTCTTCACAAAAAGTTTCCTCGATTTTTTTTGCACCAACTCACCACTCAAAGTGAAACGTTTTCACTCCTCTGTTCCTCATTAACATTTGTTCTGTCCCGCTAAACTGACTACAACACTTAAACACACTCGATTCTTTCATAACACAGTCGACGTAAACCGGTTTGATTCGTGCAAAAATACCGCTAGGAATTTTTACCAGCATCTTTCATGCTACTGCACACTACAGTGTGAGCTTACGTACTACCATGTTCCTGCGTTGCTCACTCTTGTCCGGGAATCCCCCTCTACTGCTCATTGTTGCCAGCTCTAAAAAAAAACGAAAAAGCACAACATGTCATCGTCACAGCATCTACTTTCTGAAAATGCCTGACATGTTACGTACAGGGGGTGGGCAAAAATATGGAAACACCAAAAACATCTCATTACCATATCAAACACTGTGGAGGGAAACCCACTACCATTCAAAGCAACTAAGATTCGTCTCGGAAGAGAACAGTACAGGTCTGGTATGGTTCTGAAGGGCATCTTATACTATTCTTCCTGCAAAATATTGGCACTTACCAGTAACGGTGATTGAGGTGGATAGCGATCAAACACCCTTCTGTCCAAAGTAGACTGCACAGTCTCAATAATATTGAGATCAGGTGGCCTTAGTGGGGCCAGATGGGATGCAACAATTCATACTCATGCTCACAAAACCAGTCCTGGGCGATGCTATCTGTGTAAGTGGCCTGTCCTCACAAACACAGCATCATCACTGGGGAACAAACACTGAACCGTGGGATGGAACTGACCAGCCAGAATGGCCACAGAATACCAAGCTGTGGCCGCCAGAGCGGGCACTTCCAACACGCAATACGCGTCCACAAAGTGGGGTGACCGTTTCCCGGACGCCTTACTCAGCAAGTCACCACGCTTTGTGGGGCCACATAAGGTGTTGGAGGTACCCACTCCGGTCACACTTAGACTCCGCAACGAAGAGAGTGGAAATGGGTTGCAAGTGCACCTTAGCCAAGTTAAGATAGGTAGTATTAAGTTTCCTTAGTTTTTCTTTCCAGCTTCTGTGATTGCCCTTATTAAAGATGTCCGTTCCTCTTCAACTGTGCTGCCTACTGAGCTATCCCTTATTGCTGTATCTATAGTCTTAGAGAACTTCAAGCGTATCTCGTCATTCCTTAGTACTTCTGATCCCACTTCTTTGCGAATAGATTATTCCTGATGTTGTGGCGTAGCAAGACAGCCACGCCACGGAAGTAGCCGAAAGGCACGCGTTTAGCAGGCAAGTTATAGGTCTGTAACAGGATACGTAATGAATGCTATAAAGAAAAGTACGTGGCTTCTGTAATACTTAACTTTAATCCATCCTTTTGGTACATCTGGAGATTGTGGCGATACAAGTGAGACTCTTTAGATACATGCAATGTTACTAATGGCGCCTTGCTAGGTCGTAGCCATTGACTTAGCTGAAGGCTATTCTAACTATTGGCTCGGCTAATGAGCAATGCTTCGTCCGTGTAGTCGCTAGCAAAGTCGTCCGTACAACTGGGGGGAGTGCTAGTCCGTATCTCAAGACCTGCCTTGTGGTGGCGCTCGGTCTGCGATATCACAGTGGCGACACGCGGGTCCGACATGTACTAATGGACCGCGGCCGATTTAAAGCTACCACCTAGCAAGTGTGGTGTCTGGCGGTGACACCACATTCCTCCCCCGCAAATCGGCGAACGGTCGTGTTATAAGGCTTCCGCCCGCCGTGGGGAGGACCCCATGTCGACGTATGCGATGAGGTGGGGAGCCTAACAACAGGCGAGGCTGTGCCACCCGCACCCGGCCATTCGGTCCGAGGGGATCTAGGAAACGCCTGAAAACCTAGTCCAGGGTGCACGTCAACATGTGGTGTATGCGCCCGTAAAGAGACAGGAGGGGCTGAAGGGTCGACCTCCATTGCGTCGGGACATCCGACGCGCGTTGATGTCATGTGGTCCGGAGCGGGCAAGAGTTCCATGTCGGAGGACAGCTGGTCACGGGAAGCGATTGGCGGCGCGCGACCCAGGAAGGCGCCCGGCGGCTGCAGCGAAGCGTCCACTGCGGGCGGCGCCGGCGGGAGAACAGGCGGCGGTGGCGGAGGCGGCGGCGGCGCGTCGCCTTGGGGCAAAATGGAAGGCATCGTCGGTAACACCTGGGGATGAGGCGAGCCAGTAGATGGGTCCCCAGGGCGCTGACCGGACGGCACCGTCGCTGAAAGCAGACGGGGAGCGGCAGAACCCGTGCGACGACAGAGGCGCAGCTGATTGAGATGCCGACGCACCTCACCAGAGGCCCCCAAAACCAAATACATCGCGCGGCCGAGGCAGCGAAGAATGCGCCCTGCGAGCCAACGCCGTGAACCTCGATAGTTGCGATAGAATACAACGTCGCCTGGAGCAAAAGCAGGAGTCTGCCGCTGCACAGGAACCTGATGCGGCGGGCGCAGCAAAGACATCAAGGTTCGATGAGGACGACCGTGGAGCAACTCAGCCGGCGAGCGACCATCTCGGGGCTGAGAGCGATAGGATGACAAAAAGAGCAACAACGCGTCCTCCCGAGAATGCGACTCTTTCAACTTCAACATCTGTGACTTGAAAGTCCGGACCAATCGTTCAGCGGCACCGTTTGACTGAGGCGAAAACGGCGCGGATGTCAGATGTTGAATACCATTGGCCTGGCAGAATGACAAATTCTGTGGACATGAATTGTGGGCCATTGTCGGAAACAATAGTGGGCACACGTTCAATTACACCTTGTGATTCTAAATCGTGTAATGTTCTTGCGACCTCATCACGCAAGGCGTGAGGAACATTGCGCGCTCTGAAAAATTTCGGTTGCGCGTTGACTTTCAGTTCCAAATGTGCTTCATAGTCCTTAGCGCAACCAAGGCCCGGTGCAAAAATGTCTGCAAATTCTTCACACAGACGAGAAATACTGTCTGAAGGCACAGTCTGATTCACTGATAGGACCTGATTTACAATAGACAAGTTAAACAATTGAAATTAATCTAAACCAAATAAGTTCACTGCAGGAGAAGAATGAAGAACGTAAAATGACACAAGTTTTGTTTGTCCCTTGTATGTTGCAAGAAGAGTGCACTGTCCTAACACAGGGATATTCTGACCTGAATAACTATTTAACTGAACATGTGCGGCACGCAACGGAGGTTTGCCCAGTTGTTTGTACGTGTCGTGATTGAGCAATGAAACTGCAGCTCCGGTATCGAGCTGGAATGGTATGACCATTCCATTAAAGTCCAAATCTACAAAAAGTTTATTGTCCTGCTGACGACAAGAGCGACTGTCTCGTGCAATTTGAACTGATAGAGGTACAGAATCACTTGCAACCTGACGAGATTTCCGTCGACAGCGACGCACACGTTTTGTGGGACGAACACAGTCACTGTTAGAGACAGTGGCACTGGACAAAGTGGAATTAACTACATGAATGTCCATGGGCGAAGGTCCACGAGCCTGAGTATCCTTGGTTCGATTCCGGCGCGAAGCAAAGGGCCTGGAATGATTAGGAGTGTCTGATCTGAGCTTTTTCTGGCAAACACTTTGAACATGTCCTTTTTTATTACAGTAAAAACAAATAGCTTGGCGTGACGGGCAAGTGTCACGCGAATGTCTAGTTGCACACCGCGGGCATGATTTCACTGCATTTGTATGCTTGCGCGGCACACCTGATTTAGAGCGTGGCGGCAGCTGCGTGGACGTGCGCGAGGGCAGGTTATCGGTCCGCGCAGCGCGCCCAGCGGGCCGGTTAATGGTACACACGGCTGGCGAAGTTGCAAATGATTCCTGAGCAAAGTCAAGTGTGTCTTGTCTATCTAATATGTCTATCACTTGCTGAAGGGAGGGATTAACTAGTTTCAAAATCTGTTCCCGTATACGAACATCAGAAACGTTCTGTGCAATTGCATCACGTACCATTGTATCTGAATAAGTAGTCCACATTCACACTCAAAAGCACAATCCCTTGTAAGGCCTTGCAATGTTGCAACCCACTCCCTATTAGTTTCACTGGCCGTACGTTTTGTACGAAAGAACGTATACCTTTTTGCAACTACATTAACTGTTTCCTTGAAATAGGCATCTAAAGCAGACAAAATTTCTTCGTAGGACAGAGTTGCGACGTCGCGTTGGGGAAATAATTTCACTATCACACGGTACGTTTGCACCCCTACACACGCCAATAAATGAGGCTGCCGCTCGTTACCTTGAATTCTGTAGGCGGCGAGATGAAATCCAAACTGGCGTGACCACTCCGTCCATGACTCCTGGGCTGAATCAAAAGGCCGAAACTGGGGTGCAACTGCGAGTTGTGGCTGCGGTAGCGGTGAAACGGCGGCTGCCGCATCGTTTTGCAGTGCACGTTGACCCTGGACGAGCTGTCCAAGGGCATCCAATAACGCCTGCGTCTGCTGATTCTGCAAGCGATAAAATTCGGACAGTACATCTGGCGAAGCCATGACACAAGTAAATGTAAGCAATTAGAAAGAACAAGACCCTTTCCGTTGACTCGTCGCCAACTGTTGAGGCGTAGCAAGACAGCCACGCCACGGAAGTAGCCGAAAGGCACGCGTTTAGCAGGCAAGTTATAGGTCTGTAACAGGATACGTAATGAATGCTATAAAGAAAAGTACGTGGCTTCTGTAATACTTAACTTTAATCCATCCTTTTGGTACATCTGGAGATTGTGGCGATACAAGTGAGACTCTTTAGATACATGCAATGTTACTAATGGCGCCTTGCTAGGTCGTAGCCATTGACTTAGCTGAAGGCTATTCTAACTATTGGCTCGGCTAATGAGCAATGCTTCGTCCATGTAGTCGCTAGCAAAGTCGTCCGTACAACTGGGGCGAGTGCTAGTCCGTATCTCGAGACCTGCCTTGTGGTGGCGCTCGGTCTGCGATCACACAGTGGCGACACGCGGGTCCGACATGTACTAATGGACCGCGGCCGATTTAAAGCTACCACCTAGCAAGTGTGGTGTCTGGCGGTGACACCACACCTGACTAATGTCTTAAACTTCAGCCTACTCTTCATCACTACTATATTGTGATCTGAGTCTATATCTGCTCCTGGGTACGCCTTACAATCCAGTATCTGATTTCGGAATCTCTGTTTGACCATCATGTAATCTAACTGAAATCTTCCCGTATCACCCGGCCTTTTTCAAGTATACCTCCGCCTCTTGCGATTCTTGAACAGAGTATTCGCTATTACTAGCTGAAACTAGGTACAGAACTCAATTAGTCTTTCTTCTCTCATTCCTTGTCCCAAGCCCATATTCTCCTGTAACCTTTTCTTCTACCTCTTCCCCCTACAACAGCATTCCAGTATCCCATGACTATTAGTTTCGTCTCCCTTTACGTACTGTATTGCCGTTTCAATATCATCATATACTTTCTCTATCTCTTCATCTCCAGCTTGCGACGTCCGCATATATACCTGAACTATCGTTGTCGGTGTTGGTTTGCTGTCGATTCTGATAGGAATAACCCTATCACTGAACTATTCACAGTAACACTCTCTCTGCCCTACCTTCTTATTCATAACGAATTCTACTCCCCTTATACCATTTTCTGCTGCTGTTGATATTACCTTATACTCACCTGACCGGCAATCCTTGCCTTCTTTCCATTTCACTTCACTGACCCCTACTATATATAGATTGAGCCTTTGCATTTCCCTTTTCAGATTTTCTAGTTTCCCTACTACGTTCAAGCTTCTGACATTCCACGCCCCGATTCGTAGAATCCTTTCGTTGATTGTTCAATATTTTTCTCACGGTTACCTCCCCTTTGGCAGTAACTTTCCGGAGATCTGAATGAGCGACTATTCCGGTATCTTTTGCCAATGGAGAGATGATCATGACACTTCTCAATTAAAGGCCACATGTCCTGTTGATACATGTTACGTTTCTTTAATGCTGTGGTTTCCATTGCCTTCTGCATCCTCATGCCGTTGATCACTGCTGGTTCGCCGGCCGGAGTGGCCGTGCGGTTCTAGGCGCCACAGTCTGGAACCGAGCGACCGCTACGGTCGCAGGTCCGAATCCTGCCTCGGGCATGGATGTGTGGGATGTCCTTAGGTTAGTTAGGTTTAATTAGTTCTAAGTTCTAGGCGACTGATGACCTCAGAAGTTAAGTCACATAGTGCTCAGAGCCATTTGAACCATTTTGAACTGCTGGTTCTTCTGCCTTTAGGGGCAGTTTCCCACATCTAGGACAAGAGAGTGCCCTGAACCTCTGTCCGCTCCTCCGCCCTCTTTGACAAGGCCGTTGGCAGAACGAGGGTGACTTCTTATGTCGGAAGTCTTCGACCGCCAATGCTGATTACTAATCAAAATTTAAGCAGCGGTGGGACTCGAACCCGGGACCGAGGGCGTTTTGATTACTTCACGGATCCGGTGTACCCTAAATAATTTCGGGTCCATTCGTCCGGAGCACACTGCCGCGTGGTAGTTTCATATCAAGCAATTTTAATTGTTTTTGTTTCCTTTTAATGAACTCCTTTGTAAGAAACCTGAATTATTTGTTGTATTTTAGTCAAACAGATTTTAAAGATGGATGTGGCCTGCCTGTTTTGAATACTGTTTCCTTAGAACCTTTGAAGAGATTGCTGTGTAACTTCAATTGGTGAAATATTATCTTGCCTCTCTTACTGAAATTTGCTGTAAATATTTCAACAATAGTAGCCCGTGGCACACAAAATATGTATATTTTTGAAAAGAGAATAACGTTTGTTATAATTTTGAACTTTCATACTTTAGGTTCCCATGAATGACCTTGGGGAGTTGAGGGAGCAAGTATTTGAGTCAACACTATAACTTCTTGTTATTTGATCTCACTGAAATATTTGTTTACACCGTTGATCGATTATCAGTAATTGTTAACTTTTTTATCTAATTGCACAGTTTCGTCTTAAAATGTCAAGACCCTGTGGGGCTAACTGGTAAAGTGATTTTTCCTGAGGAGTATTACTAAAAATCTTGATACGAAAGATGTTCAGTTCTTATTTTGCCAGGTCCTTCCACTCCTATACAAACTTACGCCAGTAGTGCATACCAGTATCACCGTTGAGAAAAGCTATATATCTAATGATAGCTTCTTATTGTAGAAATGGAACGAAACAAAGAAAGTACAAGCATACTTATTGAGACACAGAGCAAAGAAAGGTGTCTATATGATTCTCTAGATACGCTGTACAAGAAAAGGTACGTTTACAAATGTTTAATTCAGAATCTGTATGTTTTACCGGCCTCGACCAGTGAGGGCTGTAAAAAGTCGGTTTGCATCTTTGCGATCGCACTGTTGTGAAATAGCTTCTTTCAGTAACTTGCGCGAATCCCGTTATGTGCGATCTACAGCAGCTTGTCAAATCGAGGCCCAGCTATTCTGACGAAGTTCCTAAATCCCTGTGGATCTTAGGGCTCCAACCCCTTTCATTCAAATGTGTGTGAATTTCTAAGTGCTGAGGTCATCTCGCTGCCTCGTGACGACTGGGTGTTGTGTGATGTCCTTAGGTTAGTTAGGTTTAAGTAGTTCTGAAGTTCTAGGGGACTGATGACCATCGATGTTAAGTCCCATAGTGCTCAGAGCCATTTGAACCATTTTTGCTGAGGTCATCGGTCCTTAGACTTCCACATTGCTTAAACTAATTTATGCTAAGAGCAAAACACACGCCCGAGGGAGGTTCAAATGGCTCTGAGCACTATGGGACTTAACTTCTGAGGTCATCAGTCCCCCATAACTTAGAACTACTTAAACCTAACTAACCTAAGGACATCACACACGTCCATGCCCGAGGCAGGATTCGTACCTGCGACCGTAGCGGTCGCGCGGTTCCAGACTGTAGCGCCTAGAACCGCTCGGCCACACCAGCCGGCCCCGAGGCAGGACTCGAACCTCTGGCGGGAGCGGCCGCGCAGTCCGTGACATGACACCTTAGATCGCGCGCCCACTTTGCGAGGCAACTCCTTCATTAACAAGGAGTATATGGTCCTGCTTTCACCACTGCTTCTCAGTCAGGATCGAACCCAATTCCTTCTCTTAGTATTACGTCTTCGTTCTACCCTTCTCCTAATGACTAAGGCTGACATTGCAAACACCATATAGATAATTGTGTCCTCCACATGTAAAATGCCGTGAAAAGTAAACGTACACTCTTTCACATAAAACTCGACCGGCGGCTGGCCGCTGCAGAGGCAAAGTCCGCGTCGATCGCGACATGGGAAAATAAACTGACCAACTCGCTAATTCTCTGAGTCCGGCTATCTGCACAATCTGGAAACACTGTAGACTGCGGCACTTCCTGGAGGATGTCTTGTCCGATGTTAGAGAAAACGTAGTCTGTTTAGGCCCGTGGTCTAGTGGTACCACGCGTTCTTCTAATGTGTACAATGTCTGTGAATCGAGACGACCTGGTTCAAATTCAAATGGCTCTGAGCACTATGGGACTCAACTGCTGAGGTCATTAGTCCCCTAGAACTGAGAACTAGTTAAACCTAACCAACCTAAGGACATCACAAACATCCATGCCCGAGGCAGGATTCGAACCTGCGACCGTAGCGGTCTTGCGGTTCCAGACTGCAGCGCCTTTAACCGCATGGCCACTGCGGCCGGCGAGACGACCTGGGGTAAACCGTTTTTTAAAGCCTCTTCTGTCTGAATGGTGAAGACGTGAATTTAATGGTAGCGCAGATCTATTTTACTTCTGACACACCGATAGCAAAATTTTAACCAGTAACCATTTTGCGGCAGATTTCTCGAAGACTGTCCTCCTCTGGACGCTGTATGCGGTAAAGCTCCGGGATCCACTTGCTGGCTACCAGCAGCGGCCGTGGCGACAGCAGCGGCGCTGCACTCCCCCGTTCTTTATCGAAAGCTACTGCTACCGCTCATCGCTTTTGATAATTTAAAACGCTTTATTATTATTAAATGTTGTCCCACAGAAAATTTCTACGATTTTCACTCACGCTCCAAAGCAACGGTGATTACTGTATTACATTAATCGGCAACAGCTGAGTATGGGCCGGGACGAAATTAAACCAACACACTACATTCGATGAATTTATAAATGCTTCATACCTCACTTCTTTTTCTTCCAAAGTAAATTATTTGTGCAACTTTTGGCCAATATTCGGATGTTTTCGTCAAGGCAGAGTGAGCGTCTGTGGCGTAAAGTGTATTACAGTTTTTGTTTCATTCCTTATGGTAAGTCTATGCGATAAACTGTGTGAATACCTTGCAATGCATGCTCTGTAGCAGTGCAGGAACCCTGCACATTTCGAGTTCGATGTATGGATTCATGAAGTATTTAACGTTGATCGGAAGTGATAGTTAATGTCATCAGATTTAAACCAGAAAGAGTTATTGTTTTTGAGGTTTCAGAGAACGGAAAGGAATTGATAACGCCGGTGTCAGAAAAACTACAGTTAAATGCTATTGCAAAAATTTAGAGGAGAGGAAGTCCACTTCATAAACCACCTCCTGACATGTTAGACCTATATGACGAACAAAGCTCAAATTCGTATCGTTGACAGTCGGTTTGAATCTTGTCCGAAACTATTTACAGTGAAGCACCTTGACATTTGCAAAGTAGACATCCGTGATGTTAACATCATTTACTAAGTCCAAATTGCACGAAGATTTGTGTGTAAAGGCATTCCTCAGATTTCGTGTAAGGAATTTTTGCTAGCAGTTTGCAACTCCATTAATTAAAATTGAATATAAAAAGGTCGTGGTCAGCGGCTTTCTCCGAGATTGGAACTGCCATCTCATATAGCACTATCATCGCAACGCATAAGGGAACCACTGGGCTAACGACACACTCGCGACAACAGGCGGACTATAGTCTTTGCGATATTGCCTGAGCCTCAAAGCGCAACATTAAACACGCAAACAGGTGTTACATATGTGAAGAACGCCGTTCTTAAATATACTTTCTAAGTGTCTCGTCGTACAGTGGGTTATATCGTATGAGTCTTCGATGTGAAAAACGAACGCCATGTGAATTTAGCGAAGTAATACCGGTCTACACTCGGAACTAAATGCACTATCACAGTGTTGACAAATATTTGCTACGACGCTGCCTATTCTCAGTTCTCTTACGAGGCAGCTCTTCAGCGAAATGCTTGTCGTGATTGTCCGATACGGTTCTTCAGAGGGGAGACGTGCGCGCACGTTTGGCTCTTATGCGGCGTTCCCTCCTGATAGTTTCTGACGTCGCTTTGTGGGCTATGTATACATTTGAAGCATTCAATTATCATTAATCCAGAATGATACAAGTTTCAGCTTCCGGCGTGGAAGAAGGCTGTTGACAACCGACATTATATCATTTCAACGTAGGAAATCAAAACGGATGGTTCAGTGTTTCTCATTCAGCATAAAGCATGTAAAATAATTTTCCATAACGTTCATAATTTTCTCAAACTACAGACGAAGTAAAAATAAATCTTAACCTTATTTGAATTGAATATAATGTAAGATATCAAACGCTTTGCACCTCTATGTCGAATGTGTCCACGTGCAATCTTTTGCAGCATACATTTAGAATGTCACGATTATCACGAGAATGAAGAAATATGTTGGTAGGAATGGAAGTAAAAAGAGACACAGTTAACAAATATTCGATTCCTCATGGTATTCATTTCATTTGAGATTTAAGAAGAAGTAAAGCGGGATATTTATTTCGTTAACACGAAAGATATGCCGCACATATGGATAACGAGGAAGTCTGCGTCATCATTCGTTTCCTCCTTGAAATCTGTATGCTCTCTTACATACTAAGTAGCATGATAATTGCTTCTATAATGTTACCCTCTTGTTTGGCCCCTCAACGATCAGTAGATTCCAAATGCATGTCTCTACAAGAAAGTAGTTGTTTGAACCCTTCCTGTATTGTTTTTGTGTTTTTTTGCTTGGAATTCATGAAGCAGACCACTCTGCCTCTCCACACCCTCCCCCCTCGAGGGTTAGGTCTCAAAACTAAACCGTTTTTTATCCAATGGCATAATTTATTCATACAGCATCACCACAAAACTATCAAACAAAGTCTTCCATTTACAGTTGCAACACTCTAACCAGCAGCTGACCCAAGTGTGATCCACGGTCATGGTCTGAAATTAGCAGCTCTCTGCTACTGTGGCAAAGTCCGTACTACATTTTCGATTCCGCAGCACCAGTTTATCTGGTAACACTGTGTTAAATCAACAGGAGTAGTTGCTGAGTTGTGCCAGCGTATCTGTCCTCCCATTGTCAACTTTATGTATCTCATTTCTCCTGTAGCGTTGATCACGAGGTGCCGAAGCAAAGGAGTGTATTCTTCATGACGTAACATTCAGTATTCCCATCTTTCATAGCCACTCTTCATGTGCATCGATACCAGATAGGGATGTGAAAACTCTTGCGAGTGAGAGAATGACAGTAATAATCGTAATAAATGGTTCAAATGGCTCTGAGCACTATGGGACTCAACTGCTGAGGTCATGAGTCCCCTACAACTTAGAGCTAGTTAAACCTAACTAACCTAAGGACATCACAAACATCCATGCCCGAGGCAGGATTTGAACCTGCGACCGTAGCGGTCTTGCGGTTCCAGACTGCAGCGCCTTTAACCGCACGGCCACTTCGGCCGGCAATAATCGTAATAAGAACAAGCAAATAATGAGTGAAGTTTATTGCAATGCAGAACGAGAATGGCTGTGAAAATAAAAATCTATAAAAATAGGTTGATCGTTGCGTTGGCACAATGCAAATATCTTCTTAGCATTTTATTACTGAACTTAGTTCTGGATGTTTGTAGAGAAAAAGCAAAATTCGGTACTTCTCGCTAGAATGATATAATGTGAACCAGCAATTACGCTTTCCTTAGAACACGACTCAGGCAGGTCCCCAAGTAGCTACCAAGGCACTGCTGCATTCTGTTGCCTGACATTGCTCTGATGATGGTTAATGCAGATAGTTACGATTATGAAGTACAATACTTACTGCAGGTTAGTTCCTAGGATCGTAATATTAAATTTGCGAAGTGAAGACTATCCTGATTACTCGTCAATATAAAATGACAATATTATGGGATTTGAGCATGGTCCCGTGGCCACTTCCTCTTTTCCACCCGTTATAGCCCCTTTGCTGGTATTCTTTCCACCAGCGTCTAGCTACTCTTGCCAGTACTCCATACTTGACGCGGCCACTCGCAGCACGTGACGTGGTGAGCAGTGTGCCCAGTCACGTGGTGTTTGTGTTGCCGAAACATGAACGCTGCGGCAGCCACTGTGATGTAGAAATAGCAGTCGGTCTTGACCATCATCACATCACTCGACTACCCAAAAACTGACTCCCATTTTCAAATCCACCGAAACTAGTGAAATCTGTGTTACCCAACTTTTTATCGCCACAAATCACCCTTCCCATACGTTACCAGACTCGAAAGCATTCTTGAAATTATTTTTTCGAAAAGCATACATCACTTCTGCATCTTGTAACGTAAAACATGGGCATTGTTACTGCCCACAGTGTTGTATTCCAGGACTTGCTGCCAGCAGGCCCTTCTTCAGAAGTGGTCTTTTGTATTTTCGAATCGATGCTCAAATGATTTGATGCTCTACATCAAGTAAGAGCTTTATGGTTGTCGAACTTACGGTGTGACTAACACGCGATATAACGCTTTAGGAAATCTCTAAGGTAGGAATCAATGAGAAAAGTTCGAAAAGATTTCAGTGCGTCATCAAGGAATGGACTGTAATTAAAATTATTGATGTCCGCAAGCGAAACGCTACCTAACGTGACCAGGTATTCTATCAATTACACGTTGGAAATAGCTCCCATATGAGTACACTGATGCTTTTGTGTCAAGATCACATTTTAGTCTATCAGGAACTAAATGCGACGGAAACTGGTCTAACTTCACGGCACTACATCAAACCCTCCCCACCCTCGTTATGGCCAACTTGCTCCTCTTAATATTATTTTCTTTCTTGCTCCTCTTAATATTATTTTCTTTCATTCGGTCTGGAGTGTGCTGCAAATTGAAAGGCTCGTTCAGCTGTTCTGAGCGCTTTTATAAGCATAATTTCCTGATTGCATCGCAGTAAACGTTACATGTAGATGTTATTTCTCTTTCCTTGGTGTATAGCCTTTAATAAAAGAGTAATGTGCAGTAGTAAAATTTAGTAAGGCCAATCAGAGGAAATGAGACGATGGTAGTCGTAGGCATGGTTTCCCATGTGGACAGCAAAATAACTGCCGCAGCAGAAGTAAGAAGGATATGAAATGTCTGGAAATAGAAACAATAGCTTTATTGAAAAAGAAAACCTGCTACATCCGAAAATTAATTCAAATATCAAGGTGTATACTCCGAAAGAATTTCTCTCGTTTCCTGCTGTTATTTGATGGTGTAGGTAATAGTCGGTAAGCATGAACATTGGTAATGGGCTTTAACCATGATACGAGTCACAGACGTGGCAATATTGCTCAGAGGGTTAACAATTAGATTTTCTGCTCATTTTAGACATGTAGGCATACAGCCATATCTGTCATTCGGATTGCATTGTATCCCCAACCGTTCGTGAAGAATTCCTGCTAAGAAAACGGAATCTTCTTGCCACTAACATAGGACTCACGACGTCGTACGCCTTATTTGGCAACTGTGTTGGTATGAGAATGATGTGCGGCTGTTGGACTGTGTTTTATCTGCTACATCCATTAAATATTTTCTTGTCATGTCGATCAAATATTGTGAATAATGACCACAGAAGGAGTGGTTTTGAGTTAGGAAACGTATTTCAGTTCAAAATGGTCGCTTAATGCAAGAGGTGGTCCTACTCTCATGCTTCACGTTGCGAGCTGTGTACGTCAGCAACGATTATGGTAAGGGCAGTATTTACTACTGTGAGAACAAGGCACTGCTACAGTAAAGTGCTCAATTTACATAACTATAGCTGTTTTTATCATTAGTTCCAGTTTTTCTGCAAAAGCTTTATCTTATCAGTTCCCTCCGCTATTGCTATTTTTTAAGTTCTAATGCCTAATGGACCAAACTGCTAGGGTCATCAGCCCCAAAACGTAGACACTACGTACACTAACTAACTTATTCTATGGACAACACACACTTCCATGCCCCGGGGAGGACTAGAAGCTCCGGCGGAAGCAGCCGCGAAATCTGTGACACGGCGCCCCAGCCAGCGCGCCCACCCCACGCGGCAACTGCTATTCAGGTCACAGCTGCGAGACTATTCCAAACCCTCAGATTCATATGTGTTCTGGAAACCTCTCTGGATTTGCGACAGTAGTATTCTTCGCGAATACCAATTTACATCAGCAACAAAACAATACTAACCCCCGGAAGAGACTAGAATTAACTGTCAGTGACACGAATTTGTGTTGTTTACACCTCGCGACCGCTACGGTTCGAATCCTGCCTCGGGCATGAATGTGTGTGCCGTCCTTATGTTGGTTAGGTTTAAGTAGTTCTAAGTTCTAGGGGACTGATGAGCTTAGAAGTTGACTCCCATAGTGCTCAGAGCCATTTTTTTGTGTTGTTTACATCACCTCAGTGTCAAACAGGAAGGTAACAGTTACTGAAGCAATAAACGAGGTTATTATTGATGTATTAACTATGGCAGCTATGAACATATAAACGTATGAAAATGCACATCAGCGCATTTTCCCATTGCTTCCTTTCTTCTTCTGTAATCTATTACATTTCTGAGGTGTGGGGTTGATCTGTTATTCTGCGCAACGGATTAATCTGAGATGTACCCTTTACCCTGTGGCTCCTGCAAGATGCAATTTCCACCCCCACACTACTACATAAGTCAGACAGACGCTCCTAACGTTCTAAAGAGAAATGCCTGAAAAACTTTCAGCAATAAATATCTTCTGGAGTCGTCTGCTGTAAGGAAATGACAAAAATTCACAAAATTTCTTACGTAACTAGTGGGATACTTGGGAACTGGAGTAGTGCTAGTTAGTGTAAGAAAAACATGAAACTAACGAAAGTTATTATCTATTTTGCAAAAATTCTGAGAAATCACAATGGCACTTTTAGTTATGAATTGAACAAGTTATATCCTGGTTCTTTTCAGAATGTCAAGTTACCTCTCAAGCATAGGATTCGCTAATGAAATTTCTATACAAAGTTTAAGATGGTTGTTGACTTGGCAGAATGGCTGAGAGGTGCGCCTACTCAACTTGAATAATTATCCTTTAGAATGTTGCTAGGTACGGTTGAGGCTGTCGCGTGTGAAATGCAGTGAAGTGTACTGTTGTGGAGGAAATATGGGGCTCGCAATAGCTGTAGCGCACAATACTGTAAGCTGCGATGACTGCTGTCTGCGCCGCTCGCTGCTGACAAATAAGATAACTCTCCTTCTATCTGGATTGACCTTCGCCAATCAAACTCTCCCTACGCCTTGATGAAGTCAAGGATTCCTATTCACCCCTAGTCTAACTATTGGTGTGGTACATCGGTCAGATAACCAGTCCACCGCGATGGCACTCAAAATTCGCTCGCAGGCGTTTAACTATAACTCTGTTCGTTCACACAGCACAATAAGTGAACAACGCTTAATTGCAAGGACTCAATATAGAGTTGCACTTCGATTCGCTCTGACAGAGGTGCTCTCCCAGTGAAGTACTGAGGAGAGACTTCTTCCTCGCTGCAAGAGCGACAACAGAATGGTGCCTCTCCATGCCAGATATGAAGGGCTATATCATTCGGTCTCTTCAATTATTCCTTCAGCTCAAGGCATCAGAAATATCGTCTGCCAATCAGCATTGCTCTTCTAAAACGAGAGAATGATGTTTCGTTTAAGGCGACCAATCCGGAAACCTGTAGCATTGGCGTTTGCTGTCTCCCTGTGAAAATCTCTGAAATTGCGTGCTATGTGTAAAGAACGCATAGGCTGGCCGCTCCCACACAATGTAGTGGAATTTGCTTTTAACCTGAACATGAGGTTGTTCCCCCCTTTCACTTGGGCCACGCTGTCCGCTACACAGGCAGTCACCAGTTGACATAGGCTGGGTCATCCTCTGAAGGGACCGGCGTCCCGTTCTACATCTACATCTACATCTACATTTATACTCCGCAAGCCACCCAAAGGTGTGTGGCGGAGGGCACTTTACGTGCCACTGTCATTACCTCCCTTTCCTGTTCCAGTCGCGTATGGTTCGCGGGAAGAACAACTGTCTGAAAGCCTCCGTGCGCGCTCTAATCTCTCTAATTTTACATTCGTGATCTCCTCGGGAAGTATAAGTAGGGGGAAGCAATATATTCGATACCTCATCCAGAAACGCACCCTCTCGAAACCTGGCGAGCAATCTACACCGCGATGCAGAGTGCCTCTCTTGCAGAGTCTGCCACTTGAGTTTATTAAACATCTCCGTAACGCTATCACGGTTACCAAATAACCCTGTGACGAAACGCGCTGCTCTTCTCTATCTCTTCCGTCAAACCGATCTGGTACGGATCCCACACTGATGAGCAATACTCAAGTATAGGTCGAACGAGTGTTTTGTAAGCCACCTCCTTCGTTGATGGACTACATTTTCTAAGCACTCTCCCAATGAATCTCAACCTGGTACCCGCCTTACCAACAATTAATTTTATATGATCATTCCACTTCAAATCGTTCCACACGCATACTCCCAGATATTTTACAGAAGTAACTGCTACCAGTGTTTGTTCCGCTATCATATAATTATACAATAAAGGATCCTTCTTTCTATGTATTCGCAATACATTGCATTTGTCTATGTTAAGGGACAGTTGTGCAGTTTCTCTCCCGAACTAAAATCTTCTGTGACCGTCGTGTCTGGAATGTATGTGTGTACACCAGCCTTGAGTATTTCAACCACGGTGCGATTATTTGTTAATTGCATATCGTTTACATGAATTCATACAACATTGACTTTATCTTATCGAGTTTGGGTTCGAATGAAGCGTCTTGATGTGTGGAATATGATTGTGAGGGCGGAATATGTAAGCAATGAAGGTCAGGAGACCACGACGTCTTACATACCTCCCTCCTTCTGACAAAATTTTGTCTGGAGTTTGTTAATGCCGAGGAAAACATTGACAAAGTCAGGCAAAAATTGTTCTTATAGATTTTCCAATACATTTTTCTCAGCCTTTCTTAACAATTTTTTTCTAATGATTTCTTTATAGCTATTGTTTCTATCTTTTAATTTTACAATTTATGTTTTGTTGTTAGGCAAATATAGGCTTTACACAGATTGTTATTCTTTGTCGTTGCCAGTACGTGTGTCTGTTTTTCTTTTTCATTTCCTAAGGTCCATTTTTACAATATTAATTTTTCTGAACTCGTAAGTGTACAGTGTATCATGTTTTAGTGTGGTTATATCTTTTCTTTAGTCAAGCTTGCGTAAATGTTCGCACAAGCTCTGTTGTGTTACTTTGTTTTATTTATTTAGGCATTATCTTTTTCTTTATGTGTCATTGTTTTGTAAGAATGAAGAAGCGTTTCCTCTTAATTCTATCCTCAGTATTAATATTATTACCCCAAAAAGGTGTTTTTGAATGTTACTTAAAGAAGAAAAATCCTGCACAAATCCTTTTCTAATTTTATATATAAAAGAAATAGACTTTCCATGAGTTTGTGAGATTATATAACTATACTAACCAAGTTTCTTAACAAAAGGTTTAAGGTATCTATAAATTATGGATTTTACATACATAATAAAAATAATTACTTTTACAAGAAAGGAAAAAGGTACTTTTACAAATATATCATTTTCTTAACTCTACATTTGTGTTTAATGATTTTTCTTTTTTGCTGCATCAGATCTGTGCTCGATGATCCCCACTGAAATGCTGGAAGGCGTCGACTCATTTGTTGGGTATCACAAATCATGAGAGAAGCACTCTAGCATTATACAATAAAGGATCCTTCTTTCTATGTATTCGCAATACATTACATTTGTCTATGTTAAGGGACAGTTGCCACTCCCTGCACCTAGTGCCGATCCGCTGCAGATCTTCCTGCATTTCGCTACAATTTTCTAATGCTGCAACTTCTCTGTATACTACAGCATCATCCGCGAAAAGCCGCATGGAACTTCCGACACTATCTACTAGGTCATTTATATTTATTGTGAAAAGCAATGGTCCCGTAACACTCCCCTGTGGCACGCCAGAGGTTACTTTAACGTCTGTAGACGTCTCTCCATTGATAACAACATGCTGTGTTCTGTTTGCTAAAAACTCTTCAATCCAGCCACACAGCTGGTCTGATATTCCGTAGGCTCTTACTTTGTTTATCAGGCGACAGTGCGGAACTGTATCGAACGCCTTCCGGAAGTCAAGAAAAATAGCATCTACCTGGGAGCCTGTATCTAATATTTTCTGAGTCTCATGAACAAATAAAGCGAGTTGGGTCTCACACGATCGCTGTTTCCGGAATCCATGTTGATTCCTACATAGTAGATTCTGGGTTTCCAGAAACGAAATGATACTCGAGCAAAAAACATGTTCTAAAATTCTACAACAGATCGACGTCAGAGATATAGGTCTATAGTTTTGCGCAACTGCTCGACGACCCTTCTTGAAGTCTGGGACTACCTGTGCTCTTTTCCAATCATTTGGAACCCTCCGTTCCTCTAGAGAATTGCGGTACACGGCTGTTAGAAGGGGGGCAAGTTCTTTCGCGTACTCTGTGTAGAATCGAATTGGTATCCCGTCAGGTCCAGTGGACTTTCCTCTATTGAGTGATTCCAGTTGCTTTTCTATTCCTTGGACACTTATTTCGATGTCAGCCATTTTTTCGTTCGTGCAAGAATTTAGAGAAGGAATTGCAGTGCGGTCTTCCTCTATGAAACAGCTTTGGAAAAAGGTGTTTAGTATTTCAGCTTTACACGTGTCATCCTCTGTGTCAATGCCATCATCATCCCGGAGTGTCTGGATATGCTGTTTCGAGCCACTTACTGATTTAACGTAAGACCAGAACTTCCTAGGATTTTCTGCCAAGTCGGTACATAGAATTTTACTTTCGAATTCACTGAACGCTTCACGCATAGCCCTCCTTACGCTAACTTTGACATCGTTTAGCTTCTGTTTGTCTGAGAGGTTTTGGCTGCGTTTAAACTTGGAGTGAAGCTCTCTTTGCTTTCGCAGTAGTTTTCTAACTTTGTTGTTGTACCACGGTGGGTTTTTCCCGTCCCTCACAGTTTTGCTCGGCACGTACCTGTCTAAAACGCATTTTACGATTGCCTTGAACTTTTTCCATAAACACTCAACATTGTCAGTGTCGGAACAGAAATTTTCGCTTTGATCTGTTGGGTAGTCTGAAATCTGCCTTCTATTACTCTTGCTAAACAGATAAACCTTCCTCCCTTTTTTTATATTCCTATTAACTTCCATATTCAGGGATGCTGCAACGGTCTTATGATCACTGATTCCCTGTTCTGCACTTAAAGAGTCGAAAAGTTCGGGTCTGTTTGTTATCAGTAGGTCCAAGATGTTATCTCCACGAGTCGGTTCTCTGTTTAATTGCTCGAGGTAATTTTCGGATAGTGCACTCAGTATAATGTCACTCGATGCTCTGTCCCTACCACCCGTCCTAAACATCTGAGTGTCCCAGTCTATATCTGGTAAATTGAAATCTCCACCTAAGACTATAACATGCTGAGAAAATTTATGTGAAATGTATTCCAAATTTTCTCTCAGTTGTTCTGCCACTAATGCTGCTGAGTCGGGAGGTCGGTAAAAGGAGCCAATTATTAACCTAGCTCGGTTGTTGAGTGTAGCCTCCGCCCATAATAATTCACAGGAACTATCCACTTCTACTTCACTACAGGATAAACTACTACTAACAGCGACGAACACTCCACCACCGGTTGCATGCAATCCATCCTTTCTAAACACCGTCTGTACCTTTGTAAAAATTTCGGCAGAATTTATCTCTGGCTTAAGCCAGCTTTCTGTACCTATAACGATTTCAGCTTCGGTGCTTTCTATCAGCGCTTGAAGTTCTGGTACTTTACCAACGCAGCTTCGACAGTTGACAATTACAATTCCGATTGCTGCTTGGTCCCCGCATGTCCTGACTTTGCCCCGCACCCGTTGAGGCTGTTGCCCTTTCTGTACTTGCCCAAGGCCATCTAACCTAAAAAAACCGCCCAGTCCACGCCACACAACCCCTGCTACCCGTGTAGCCGCTTGTTGCGTGTAGTGGACTCCTGACCTATCCAGCAGAACCCGAAACCCCACCACCCTATGGCGCAAGTTGAGGAATCTGCAGCCCACACGGTCGCAGAACCGTCTCAGCCTCTGATTCAGACCCTCCACTCGGCTCTGTACCAAAGGTCCGCAGTCAGTCCTGTCGACGATGCTGCAGATGGTGAGCTCTGCTTTCATCCCGCTAGCGAGACTGGCAGTCTTCACCAAATCAGATAGCCGCCGGAAGCCAGAGAGGATTTCCTCCGATCCATAGCGACACACATCACTGGGGCCGACATGAGCGACCACCTGCAGATGGGTGCACCCTGTACCCTTCATGGCATCCGGTAGGACCCTTTCCACATCTGGAATGACTCCCCCCGGTATGCACACGGAATGCACATTGGTTTTCTTCCCCTCTCTTGCTGCCATTTCCCTAAGGGGCCCCATTACGCGCCTGACGTTGGAGCTCCCAACTACCAGTAAGCCCACCCTCTGCGACCGCCCGGATCTTGCAGACTGAGGAGCAACCTCTGGAACAGGACAAGCAGCCATGTCAGGCCGAAGATCAGTATCAGCCTGAGACAGAGCCTGAAACCGGTTCGTCAGACAAACTGGAGAGGCCTTCCGTTCAGCCCTCCGGAATGTCTTTCGCCCCCTGCCACACCTTGAGACGACCTCCCACTCTACCACGGGTGAGGGATCAGCCCCAATGCGGGCAGTATCCCAGGCAACCACAGTCGTAGTCCGATCGGGGGATGCGTGGGACGAGCTGGCCGTCCCCAACAAACCCCCATCCGGACCCCCACAGTGATGCCCATTGGCAACAGCCTCAAGCTATGTGACCGAAGCCAACACTGCCTGAAGCTGGGAGCAAAGGGATGCCAACTCAGCCTGCATCCGAACACAGCAGTTGCAGTCCCTATCCATGCTAAAAACTGTTTTGCAAAGAACGTCTGAACTAATCTACAGAGAGCGCAAAACAAATCGACAATATTTAAACGGTTATTAAAATACAAGATTGCCTAGTAAATGCAGTAATGCTGCTACTTGCGCACTGCTGACACTGCTCGGCGGCGGAAGGAGACTACGCGAATTTACACTATTCAGGTACTAAAACGCGATGCTAAAACTCTCAAATACTATAATACGCCCGAAATTTACGAATTAAACAATGCAAGTACCAAAAACACGCAAAGAAATTAAGAATTAAACTATGTAGCAAATGAGTGAGCTAGGCGTATACGACTTGCTGCTGCAGCTGCTTATCCAACGGCGGCAGGGAGCACTCTCCCAACTTGTTGTATAAAGTCCTTTTGAAATACGTTACTAATTGTAAATCCAGTGCCTTTCTTTAAGGGTGTAAGTGTAGTGTATTTTGATGCTAGTTCAATTACAACAAATATGTAGGTGAAGCCTTTCCTTGTTCGTGGAATTGGACCATAAATATCGGTTGCATCAATCTGTCTTAATTTATCAGGGATAATTGGAAACTTTGGGGGTCTGGTCTGATATGTCACTTGTTTTGACTGTATGCATTTTTTACAACTTGTAAGAACGCGTCGAATACGTCGCTCCACGTTTGGGAAGTGTACTGTTTGTTTCATTTTTAGATAGCATTTCTTGGGTCCAAAATGTCCACTGCTAAAGTGAGTGCACCAAATGTATTTATTTATACGATCGTCAGGGATGAATGCTAACCATTGTGAAGCATCATTACCATGTTTGAAAAATAAGATATTATCCTTTACTATGTAATTTTTTCTAATTTCTGTGTTGGTTTTATCGGTAAGTTGGTGTTTAATCTTGAGGAGGGTCTGATCTTTGTTTTGTTCGTCAGATGAATTTTTTAAAGCATTTGTGATAAAATTTTCGAATGGTACGTTTTTTAGATAATGGACAGTCCGTTCTTCATCTTCAGTGTTGATTTTCTGGTCCTCTGCCATTATCTGTGGTAGACGAGACAATGCATCGGCCAGAATATTTTCAGGTCCTGGTATGTATGTGATTGAAAAGTCATACTCCTGCAGTATTTGCATCCATCTTGCCAAACGTCCGAGGGTTAATTTGGAGGAGATTAAAGACTCTAATGCTTTATGGTCTGTGTATACTTGTCTTTTTCTGCCAAATGTCGAAATTTTTGAAATGCCCATACTATGGCTAGAGTTTCTAATTCTCTTATGGAATAATTCTTTTCTGCTTTCGATACTACTCTGCTTGCAAAAGCTATTGTTTTGTTACGATTTCCTTTTCTTGCATCAAATCCTCTGCTATAGATTCATAGCTTAACATGTGGATAATTGTACCTTCCCTTTGTGTTTGTGTTTGCTTTGATGTTAACTCCGTGAGCAAAACCGTTTGCGACCTATCTACCTCTTTTCGTCTGTTTTCTAGCTCCTGTCTCTCCTTTTCCTTCATTTCCAAACATTCCCGAATGTACTCTCTCTCTATCTCCTCATAGTCACCCATGTTATATACATTATACGTCTTTTGTGTTCGTGGCGTCTGTGTTTTGTTTTTATCTAGGATACTCTGCTCTGTTTTATCGTGTTCATTTACTTGCTTCTCGTCAAATATATTGCTAAGTCCGGTTAACAATTCTTCATCGCTTAACTCTTTAATACACGGAAGTGGTGGCAGTTCATCCTCGCTTTCAGAATTTTCCCATTGTATGCTGTTTTCCCAGGCTATGTAGCGTAATTCAAGTGTATCTGGTGCTGACTCTTTATCGGAAATTTTCGTAAGTCGCCGTTTGTCTGAATTTTGGCTATTTTCAGTTTTTTCTAATTTTGATCTAGCTACTTCCAAATCATGAATGTCCTTTTTTGAGTGTTTTAATGAATGGACGTCAGTTTGCCTAACCTCTTCCGGATTTTCCCGTCAATCTTTACGTTTTTCAGGATTTGGTGGTCTAATGTCTACTTCTGGTTTCCCTTTGCTGTGTTGTTCTTGTCTTTGTGGACCATAATTTCCTCGGTAATTATTCGCGCCTGTTTCTAACATCGTGACCTCTTTCAAAGTACCCTTGACCGTTGGCATTTTGATTCCTAAATCCATATCCGCCACTGTATGAGTGTCCATTACCGTTCCTATTTCGGTACCAATTATTCCAGTTATCGTTTCTATGCCAATTGTCTCCATTGTGACACTGTCCTTGTCATTTAAATTGCCTGAGGCCGGCCGCTGTGGCCGAGCGGTTCTAGGCGCTACAGTGTGGAACCGCGCGACCGCTACGGTCGCAGGTTCGAATCCTGCCTCGGGCATGGATGTGTGTGATGTCCTTAGGTTAGTTAGGTTTAAGTAGTTCTAAGTTCTAGGGGACTGATGACCTAAGAAGTTTAGTCCCATAGTGCTCAGAGCCATTTTTAAATTGCCTGAAATTATTGGTGTTAGGATTACGATTATTATTATTGTTATTGGAATATTCGTTCCTAGTCCTCTCCTTGTGCTGTTCCCTCTCCTTTCTTTTTTCTTTCACCTCGGCTTCTTTAGACATAAATTCAAGTTCCCTTAAAACCTCTTTGAATTCTTCGGTGTTTTCATTTTTTCCTACTGTTGCCTGTTGATACTTTACCGGTAATTTCATTCGACATAGACGTATCAGCTCTCCGTTACTGTATGGTTTGTCTACGCACTGATTCTTTTTGTCCATTGTAACAAAGAATTTCACCACGCTTTTCTCTCCTGAGTTTTCATATGGTGTCATCTGAAGTAACTCGTATTTAATTTTATTTTGCGCCTCCTTGGACCAATATCTTTCGAGAAATGCTGTTCTGAACTGTAGGTAAGACGCGCAGGTAGCCGCGATATTTTGCATCACCTCTGCTACTGTCCCTGACATGTGTGCACAAATAAAGTTTGTGAGCTACGCTCCAGTGGTTTAGTAAGCCTACTTGAAACTGGTCGATGAATGTGCGTGCATGCAAGCTACCGCCTCCTCCCTTGAAATGTTGAAATTTTCTAACTGTAAGGAAGTGGTCTGTATCACATCTACTCATAAATCCGGTTTGTGGCTGATTCATGGACTCAAATAATCTGCCATTGCTTGTGACGTCGTATTTATTCTCTGGTGATCTACTGCCTGTCTGCCTATTCTCAATTTCCTGACTCATATCCGCGTCATATCGTATCATTGGTGAACAAAAGTGTTGTTCGTGTGTTTCCACTCTCGTCGTTGCGGTATAGTACCTGTGCTGCTATTATGTTGTGTCGTTGGATTTACTGGTTCAGTTGCCTGTCTTTCGATTGGTATCGGCTGAAAGTATGCGTTCCGTTTTTCTGGGTACTGTGCCTGGTCCTGTGGCATGTCATGTATTACTTTAATCGGGTTTTTCTGTTTCGATTTCTGCGCGAGTGTTACGTCTAGCCTTGGTTTTACTTGGACTTTCTTAGACGGCGCATGTTCGTGTACTGAATTAATGCTTGACGCGTCAGTTGTTTCGCTACAGGTGTAATCGGTCTCGATCTTTTCTTCGATGGTTTGTATCAACTCTGTTCGAAGATTTTCAAACTGATCTTTGTTTTTAAGTTCTATTTTATTAATCCTCTGATCATACTTTTTCAGTGCAACCTTTGCGACCTTGCTTTGAATTGCTTGTTCTTACGAAATTTGTATCGCTGTTCGAGTGGCTTTTTTCGTAAAACGTTCCACCTTTTTGTCAACGTTTACGATGTCCAATTGGACCTTGTCCACGTCAGTGCGTAATTGCTGCTGACCTTGTGTTAGTACCTGAATTCTTTCTCTAGATTCTTTCGTGTCTTTGTTTATCTGAGTGATCTGACTATCAATTCTGGCGATCCCTTCTTCCATCTGGATTTTAACCTGTTTGATCTGTGTCTTAATAGCCTGATTGTCCTGTTTCAGTTCTTGATTATCCTGTTTCAATTCCTGATACTGTTTTGTTATCTGTGCAATCTGTTTCGTCATACTGGCGTTCATTTTTTGTAACATCTCCATGATCGCGTCCTGTCCTGTAATGCTACCTTCTGCTGAACTATGTATTCTCGATCTATTGTTTTCTACTCGGTCAGTTACGTCGTTTACTGGGCTATGCTGTGGCGTTTCTAAGTTTGATAACTGCAATAACCCGTGCTGTCTATGTTGAGGACTAGTTGCGTTTGTCATTGAACCATTACGTGGCGCAAACAACTCCGCATTCTGCCCTCTCTGTTGTGTATGTCTTATGTTTGCAGATTCAGTTGCGTCTGTTACGGAACCTTTTCGTGGCGCTCGTAACTCCGCAAAATTCTGTGACTGCTGTTGGGGCATATTTAGAATGTGTACGATAGGTTCGACGTATTCTAAATGTTCCCCCTCTTCCTCACTGTCTACTTCTCTTTGAACGTTAGCTAACTGCCGGTTCATTGACTGTATTGACGCGTATTCTGTCCCTGAAAATGCGGCAAACACACGCGTTTCCTGTGCTCGTTTCGCTTCTAATCTTTGCCATTTCCTACGTGGGCTGTCTATTTCTGGCTCAGAATGTGCCCTACCTCGAATTTCATATTCTGGAAATTCGATGGTCTCATCCCTTCGATTCCCATCTGTCTGATCTGTCTCAATTTTATCCTAGTCTAACTGAGCCTGCTGCTGCTGCAGCTCCCCGACTGTCCTATTCTCTGATTCACCGTCTGTCCTATTTTCAGGTTCACCTTCTGTCCTATTCTCAATAAGCTCGTTTACTTGCTGTCTATATGGTTGATTCTCCGCCATCTTGTCTACTTGCTGTCCCTTACGTAACCTTTTGGCTTGTGCTCTCGTTAACATGGAAATTCTTTCAACACATCACAACCCTATCTACAAAACTGTACGACCACTTACCAGTTGGTTGAACCAACAACAACAACAACGTCGTGACTTCTCGGCTATTGTTCTGTCTGCTCTGCTACAGTCTCCAATCTCTACCTGTGCGCTTGCAAAGGGAGAAAAATATTATTTCTTAATTCTAATTTATATGATGCTGCTCACATTGCGTCTTTGCGTCACTCCGCGTCTGTGCCTATCACCTGAAAATCCTATGCCCTAACAGGTACACAAAAATAGTTAAAAAATGTAAAACAAAAATAGTAAAAATATGTAAAATTTTCCAACACAATAACACACGACCTTTTCCCTACAATTCTGCTTTCTTCACTACCTGTATCTATTCTGATCCTAATCCTTGCAAATAGCTATTTAATACATGAAAGAAAGTTCTTCAAAGTGCTACTGCTGCGAACTGCCGTACCTTCCTGACACTTTCCTGTACTGGTAGCTTACCTGGATTAATCTGAGATGTACCCTTTACACTGTGGCTCCTGCAAGATGCAATTTCCACCCCCACACTACTACAGAAGTCAGACAGACGCTCCTAACGTTCTAAAGAGAAATGCCTGAAAAACTTTCAGCAATAAATATCTTCTGGAGTCGTCCGCTGTAAGGAAATGACACAAAAATTCACAAAATTTCTTACATAACTAGTGGGATACTTGGGTACTGGAGTAGTGCTAGTTAGTGTAAGAAAAACATGAAACTAACGAAAGTTATTATCTATTTTGCAAAAATTCTGAGAAATCACAATGGCACTTTTAGTTATGAATTGAACAAGTTATATCCTGGTTCTTTTCAGAATGTCAAGTTACCTCTCAAGCATAGGATTCGCTAATGAAATTTCTATACAAAGTTTAAGATGGTTGTTGACTTGGCAGAATGGCTGAGAGGTGCGCCTACTCAACTTGAATAATTATCCTTTAGAATGTTGCTAGGTACGGTTGAGGCTGTCGCGTGTGAAATGCAGTGAAGTGTACTGTTGTGGAGGAAATATGGGGCTCGCAATAGCTGTAGCGCACAATACCGTAAGCTGTGATGACTGTTGTCTGCGCCGCTCGCTGCTGACAAATAAGATAACTCTCGTTCTATCTGGATTGACCTTCGCAAATCAAACTCTCCCTATGCCTTGATGAAGTCAAGGATTCCTATTCACCCCTAGTCTAACTATTGGTGTGGTACATCGGTCAGATAACCAGTCCACCACGATGGCACTCAAAATTCGCTCGCAGGCGTTTAACTATAACTCTGTTCGTTCACACAGCACAATAAGTGAACAACGCTTAATTGCAAGGACTCAATATAGAGTTGCACTTCGATTCGCTCCGACAGAGGTGCTCTCCCAGTGAAGTACTGAGAAGAGACTTGTTCCTCGCTGCAAGAGCGACAACAGAACGGCGTCTCTCCACGCCAGACGTGAAGGGGTGTATCTTTCGGTCCTTTCCATTATTCCTTCAGCTCAAGGCATCAGAAATATCGTCTGCCAATCAGCATTGCTCTTCTAAAACAGGAGAATGACGTTTCGTTTAAGGCGACCAATCTGGAAACCTGTAGCATTGGCATTTGCTGTCTCCCTGTGAAAATCTCTGAAACTGGATGCTATGTGTAAAGAATGCGTAGGCTGGCTGCTCCCACACAATGTAGTGGAATTTGCTTTTAAGCTGAATATGGGGTTGTTCCCCCCTTTCACACGGGCCCACACTGTCCGCTACACGGGCGGTCACCAGGTGACATAGGCTGGGTCGTCCTCTGAAGGGACCAGCGTCCCGTTGTGCAGTTTCTCTCCCGAGCTAAAAGCTTCTGTGACTGTCGTGTCTGGAATGTATGTGTGTACGCCAGCCTCGAGTATTTCAACCACAGTCCCCTTACTTGTTAACTGCATATCGTTTACATGAATTCATACAACATTGACTTTATCTTATCGAGTTTGGGTTCGAATGAAGCGTCTTGATGTGCGGAATATGATTGTGAGGGCGGAATATGTAAGCAATGAGGGTCAGGAGACCACGACGTCTTACACATTCTTTGTGAATCCGCCAAATGATTTCGATGTGTTGGACTATTATCCATAATAACACCTGATATTCTAGTGATGTATAAAAAAATTTCACTGAAGCTGATCAGTATAAGTAGACAATTCACTCGTAGATTTCAGTGGTGTGACGTGCTATCAGGTTGGCGTCTGGCGGCGCAGCACCACTAGGGCTGACACAAACAGGCTGTGGATAGCAGTGAAGCCTTTTTGATCTGTCCAATGCTTTCTTCATATTGCTGCTGTCTTTGGTACTTGGCAGACCTTTTGAAAGTGTTGGGCACGAATGTGGTCATTCACTCTCTTTCAGCATTGGTGCCCTAGAACAATGCTCAATTCCCGTAATTTTGCCTTTTTACATTGACGAGTAATCTGGATAGTCTTCACTTCGCAAATTTAATATTACGATCCTAGGAACTAATCTGCAATAAGTTTTGTATTTCATAATCGGAACTATCTGCATTAACCGTCATCAGAGCAATGTCAGAGTCAGAATCCAGCAATGCCTTGGTAGCTACAGGGTGTTTCAAAAATGACCAGTATATTTGAAACGGCAATAAAAACTAAACGAGCAGCGATAGAAATACACCGATTGTTGCAATATGCTTGGGACAACAGCACATTTTCAGGCGGACAAACTTTCGAAATTACGGTAGTTACAATTTTCAACAACAGATGGCGCTGCAAGTGATGTGAAAGATACAAAGACAACACAGTCTGTGGGTGCGCCATTCTGTACGTCGTCTTTCTGCTGTAAGCGTGTGCTGTTCACAACGTGCAAGTGTCCTGTAGACAACATGGTTTATTCCTTAGAACAGAGGATTTTTCTGGTGTTGGAATTCCACCGCCTAGAACACAGTGTTGTTGCAACAAGATGAAGTTTTCAACGGAGGTTTAATGTAACCAAAGAACCGAAAAGCGATACAATAAAGGATCTGTTTGAAACATTTCAACGGACTGGGAACGTGACGGATGAACGTGCTGGAAAGGTAGGGCGACCGCGTACGGCAACCACAGAGGGCAACGCGCAGCTAGTGCAGCAGGTGATCCAACAGCGGCCTCGGGTTTCCATTTGCCGTGTTGCAGCTGCGGTCCAAATGACGCCAACGTCCACGTATCGTCTCATGCGCCAGAGTTTACACCTCTATCCATACAAAATTCAAACGCGGCAACCCCTCAGCGCCGCTACCATTGCTGCACGAGAGACATTCGCTAACAGTATAGTGCACAGGATTGATGACGGCGATATGCATGTGGGCAGCATTTGGTTTACTGACGAAGCTTATTTTTACCTGGACGGCTTCGTCAATAAACAGAACTGGCGCATATGGGGAACCGAAAAGCCCCATGTTGCAGTCCCATCGTCCCTGCATCCTCAAAAAGTACTGGTCTGGGCCGCCATTTCTTCCAAAGGAATCATTGGCCCATTTTTCAGATCCGAAACGATTACTGCATCACGCTATCTGGACATTCTTCGTGAATTTGTGGCGGTACAAACTGCCTTAGACGACACTGCGAACACCTCGTGGTTTATGCAAGATGGTGCCTGGTCACATCGCACGGCCGACGTCTTTAATTTCCTGAATGAATATTTCGATGATCGTGTGATTGCTTTGGGCTATCCGAAACATACAGGAAGCGGCGTGGATTGGCCTCCCTATTCGCCAGACATGAACCCCTGTGACTTCTTTCTGTGGGGACAGTTGAAAGACCAGGTGTACCGCCAGAATCCAGAAACAATTGAACAGCTGAAGCAGTACATCTCAGCTGCGTGTGAAGCCATTCCGCCAGACACGTTGTCAAAGGTTTCGGGTAATTTCATTCAGAGACTACGCCATATTATTGCTACGCATGGTGGATATGTGGAAAATATCGTACTACAGAGTATCCCAGACCGCAGCGCCATCTGTTGTTAAAAATTGTAACTACTGTAATTTCGAAAGTTTGTCTGCCTGAAAATGTACTGTTGTCCCAAGCATATTGCAACAAACGGTGTATTTCTATCGCTGCTCGTTTAGTTTTTATTGCCGTTTCAAATATACCGGTCATTTTTGAAACACCCTGTACTTGGGGACCCGCTTGAGTCGTGTTCTAAGGAAAGCGTAGATGTTGGTTCACATTAGATTACTCTAGCGAGAAGTACCCAATTTTCCTTTTTCTATGCAAACATCCAGAACTAAATTCAGTAATAAAATGCTAAGGAGATATTTGCATTGTGCCAACGCAACGATCAACCTATTTTTATAGATTTTTATTTTCACAGCCATTCTCGTTCTGCATTGCAATAAACTTCACTCATTATTTGCTTGGTCTTACTACGATTATTACTGTCATTCTCCCACTCGCAAGAGTTTTCACATCCCTATTTGGTATCGATGCACATGAAGAGTGGCTATGAAAGATGGGAATACTGAATGTTACGTCATGAAGAATACACTGCTTTACTTCGGCACCTCGTGATCAACGCTACAGGAGAAGTGAGATACATAAAGTTGACAATGGGAGGACAGATACACTGGCACAACTCAGCAACTACTCCTGTTGATTTAACACAGTGTTACCAGATAAACTGGTGCTGCGGGATCGAAAATGTAGTACGGACTTTGCCACAGTAGCAGAGAGCTGCTAATTTCAGACCATGACCGTGGATCACACTTGGGTCAGCTGCTGGTTAGAGTGTTGCAACTGTAAATGGAAGAATTTGTTTGATAGTTTTGTGGTGATGCTATCTGAATAAATTATGCCATTGGATAGAAAACGGTTTAGTTTTGAGACCTAACCCTCGAGGGGGGAGGGTGTGGAGAGGCAGAGTGGTCTGCTTCATGAATTCCAAGCAAAAAAACACAAAAACAATACAGGAAGGGTTCAAACAACTACTTTCTTGTAGAGACATGCATTTGGAATCTACTGATCGTTGAGGGGCCAAACAAGAGGGTAACATTATAGAAACAATTATCATGCTACTTAGTATGTAAGAGAGCATACAGATTTCAAGGAGGAAACGAATGATGACGCAGACTTCCTCGTTATCCATATGTGCGGCATATCTTTCGTGTTAACGAAATAAATATCCCGCTTTACTTCTTCTTAAATCTCAAATGAAATGAATACCATGAGGAATCGAATATTTGTTAACTGTGTCTCTTTTTACTTCCATCCCTACCAACATATTTCTTCATTCTCGTGGTAATCGTGACATTCTATATGTATGCTGCAAAAGATTGCACGTGGACACATTCGACATCCAGGTACAAAGCGTTTGATATCTTACATTATATTCAATTCAAATAAGATTAAGATGTATTTTTACTTCGTCTGTAGTTTGAGATGATTATGAACATCACGGAAAATTATTTTAGATGCTTTATGCTGAATGAGAAATACTGAATCATGCGTTTTGATTTCCTACGTTGAAATGATATAATGTCGGTTGTCAACAGCCTTCTCCCACGCCGGAAGCTGAAACTTGTATCATTCTGGATTAATGATAATTGAATGCTTCAAATGTATACATAGCCCACAAAGCGACGTCAGAAACTATCAGGAGGGAACGCCGCATAAGAGCCAAACGTGCGCGCACGTCTCCCCTCTGAAGAACCGTATCGGACAATCACGACAAGCATTTCGCTGAAGAGCTGCCTCGTAAGAGAACTGAGAATAGGCAGCGTCGTAGCAAATATTTGTCAACACTGTGATAGTGCATTTAGTTCTGGGTGAAGCCCGGCATTACCTCGCTAAATTCACTTGGCATTCGTTTTTCACATCGAAGACTCATACGATATAGTCCACTGTAAGATGAGACACTTAGAAACTGTATTTAATTTCTGGACTCCAAGGACGGCGTTCTTCACATAAGTAACATCTGTTTGCGTGTTTAATGTTGCGCTTTGAGGCTCAGGCAATATTGCAAAGACTATAGTCCGCCTGTTGCCGCGAGTGTGTCGTTAGCCCAGTGGTTCCCTTATGCGTTGCGATGATAGTGCTATATGAGATGGCAGTTCCAATCTCGGAGAAAGCCGCTGAACACGACCTTTTTATATTCAATTTAAATTAATGAAATTGCAAACTGCTAGTAAAAATTCCTTACACGAAATCTGAAGAATGGCTTTACGCACAAATCTTCGTGCAATTTCGACTTAGTAAGTTATGTTAACATCACGGATGTCTACTTTGCATATGTCAAGGTGCTTCACTGTAAATAGTTTCGGACAAGTTTCAAACCGACTGTCAACGATACGAATTTGAGCTTTGTTCGTCATATAGGTCTAACATGTCAGGAGGCGGTTTATGAAGTGGACTTCCTCTCCTCTAAATTTTTGCAATAGCATTTAACTGTAGTTTTTCTGACACCGGCGTTTGCAATTCCTTTCCGTTCTCTGAAACCTCAAAAACAATAACTCTTTCTGGTTTAAATCTGATGACATTAACTATCACTTCCGATCAACGTTAAATACTTCATGAATCCATACATCGAACTCGAAATGTGCAGTGTTCCTGCACTGCTACAGAGCATGCATTGCAAGGTATTCACACAGTTTATCGCATAGACTTACCATAAGGAATGAAACAAAAACTGTAATACACTTTACACCACAGACGCTCACTCTGCCTTGACGAAAACATCCGAATATTGGCCAAAAGTTGCACAAATAATTAAGTTTGGAAGAAAAAGAAGCGAGGTATGAAGCATTTATAAATTCATCGAATGTAGTGTGTTGGTTTAATTTCGTCTCAGTCTATAAAATTAAGGTCGGGCCATACTCAGCTCTTGCCGATTAATGTAATACAGTAATCTCCGTTGCTTTCGAGCGTGAATGGAAATCGTAGAAATTTTCTGTGGAGCTACATTTAATAATAATAAAGCGTTTTAAATTATCAAAAGCGATGAGCGGTAGCAGGCGCTTTCGATAAAGAACGGCGGAGTGCAGCGCCGCTGCTGTCGCCACAGCCGCTGCCGGTAGCCAGCAGGTGGATCCCGGAGCCTGACCGCATACAGCGTCCAGAGGAGGACAGTCTTCGAGAAATCTGCCGCAAAATGGTTACTGTATAAATTTTGTTATCGGTGTGTCAGAAAGTGAAATAGATCGAATCTGCGCTACCATTAAATTCGCGTCTTCACCATTCAGACAGAAGAGGCTATAAAAACGTTTTACTCCAGCCGGTCTCGATCCTCAGACATCGTAGACAGAAAGAACGCTTGCTACCGCTATACCACGGGCGTAAACAGGATCTGTTTTCGCTAACATCGGACAAGACCTCCTCCAGGAAGTGCCGCAGTCTACAGTGTTGCCAGATTTTGCAGAAAGCCGGACTTAGAGAATTAGCGAGTTGGTCAGTTTATTTGTCCCATGTCTCGATCGGCGCGGACTTGGCCTCTGAAGCGGCTGGCCGCCGGTCGAGTTTTATGTCAAAAAGTGTACATAATCATAAGCTTTACCAGCATGACATAAAGCAAACATTTTAGTCCATAATTCTGTATAACCATATCGTAATTTCATTTCAGCTGCACAAGATAACAATACCTACTTAATAAACATGAACACAGACCTCTAAGAAGTTTCACAAAGAGTAAATTGCAGCTTTACAAAAATATCCTTTACAGTCAACAGGTCTGCAGTTCCGAATACGCACCTTTAGGGCGCTGTTAGAGACTTACTACAGTTCGGTGTAAGTTGGCAGTTCCAGACTTTATGCTCGAGCAGCAGATGCCGACTCGTGTTCGATACGTGTGACGTATAATACCGGCTTCAGAGTGTGTGCACTGTGGCCGCGAATGTGTCCGTCCAGCGCTGCGGAAGCAGCAAATGCTGGAAATGCCTGCCTCGCAACAGTTTATCCCTCTGTGGAAAGAGTAAGTAGTCACTGGCTGCCGTATCGTGGAGAATGCGATGGGTGAGGCAAAGTCTGATAATTCAAAGAAGCAGCATATGTGACTGCGTCCTGGGGAGAATAAGGTGGGGGGCGATGTCCTGGAGCAAGAAAACCCTTTGGGTAGCTTCGCGCGAATCTTCGTCTTGGCAGCCTCCTGTGGCCTCGCCAGAAGTACGGGCATATAAGTACTATCAGTCTTTTACGATGATTCCGTACTTATACCCTATCATACGTTTTTAGTCATTATTCTGTGACCATGTTTCAGAATATAGACCATTCTTTGTTTTAAATTCTGGAGAAGACACTCCTAGCAGTGTTGAAACCAGGCTAATTTGTTAAAAATAGTGACCGAGGGCTGTTTTTCTTTTAATTGTTATTAAAGTTTACACTGAAATAACTAACAGGCATCAAATGACAATATCATAAATGTAAAATAAGACATAAGACACATTCACAGTTACTGAACAATAATGATGCACCAAAATATGGAAAGTTAATAAAACATTTGCTCAGATAAAAATATACCACTTTTAAAAATTCAATTGCTCATGCCCCATATTTCTGCGATGAATGAATTTTATTTAACAAATGTTTACTTTTTTAAAAGTTTAGAAAGTCATAGAATTCTGGACAACTGTATTTCGGATTAATTTTAACCTTCAGAATTGATTTCAAAGTCTCTATTTTCATTTGAGTTTTCTCAGATCTCCATATCTTATTCACCAAAGAAAAGACACGCTCGGCTGCTGCATTTGTACCTGCAAGACACAACGTAAATTCCGCAATCCTTGAAATATTCTCATAAGGAATTTGTTTCGATATGAAGTGCTGAAACATCTGTACCCAACACATATCAGTGTCAGTTTTTTCTACGTTCCATTTGTCTATTTACTGAGGAGTGACAAACTGCTGCATATTAAGACACTCTTGAAATAATTCATTGTGATTGATGTTAGCCCGCATCTCGTGGTCGTGCGGTAGCGTTCTCGCTTCCCACGCCCGGGTTCCCGAGTTCGATTCCCGGCGGGGTCAGGGATTTTCTTTGCCTCGTGATGGCTGGGTGTTGTGTGCTGTCCTTAGGTTAGTTAGGTTTAAGTAGTTCTAAGTTCTAGGGGACTCATGACCATAGATGTTAAGTCCCATAGTGCTCAGAGCCATTTGATTGATGTTACAGTTTGGCAGTACGTTTATGAGAGATTCGTGGCACTTTTGGACCTGAGCCCACGTAGGTACATCGTTTAAAAGAACCCATTTGAAGTCCGAAAAAGGCATTAAGATGATCCGTCCACTGCTCAATATATTTTGCACTGCTGTCATAAAATTCACAGATGGTTTCAGTAAACTTTACAACGTTTATGTCCCCCTCAGATTCAAGTTTGCTTAAAGCACTTCTTATAACGTGTGGCACGGATCTGGTTTTCCGTTTTTCTGTTTTATTTACTTTTAAATCATGAAGAGCTTCTCCAACCTCTGCATATGTCACATGCTGGTCTTCTATCTTCAATATTGCTGCATGAAAAGTTGACGCTTGATTATGTAAAAACATAAGGACGGTTTCTGAACATGGGTTTTCAGAAAATTTCCTTAGTATTGTTGGGCACTTTTCTTCACTCAAAAAATATGATTTTAGTGGTCGATAGAGCCGTAAAACGCTCTCAATGGCTCTGGCATCAATGCCAACTGTCTGGTACTGCAGTATCCAAGTAATTGTTTGTACTCTACCTCTAAAAACGTACAAAATTCTTTTGGGCTTTCTACACGCGCAGAATATACGTTGAAGTAGTATTAAATCTTGTGAATGACACACTCTAGATCGACTGGTAAAGCGCTGCACATCCTACACCAATGATATCACGACCAAACCAGCCTTTTAATTTTTGGAAATAATGTTTGCCCCTCTTCGAAGCCGTCCACCAAATTTCCTGTTGGCATTGTCCCCGCAGAATGCCACAGCCTTATCACTCAAATTATATTCTGTGATGGTGTCACATAGATAGTTTCCAACAATATCTGCTGTTTCACCAGGCTGCTCTTCAAATTGGAGAATTTTCACACATGTCTTCAGGAGGCAAGAAATATCGAACAAGTACAGGAAAGAGCTTTGTGTTTTCATGATGAGGTAAATCAGAGAAAAGAGTAAGCAGTTCACTTCTACATCTACATCTACATCTACATCTACACGATTACTCTGCAATTCACATTTAAATGCTTGGCAGAGGGTTCATCGAACCACAATCATTTCTCTACCATTCCACTCCCGAACAGCGCGCGGGAAAAACGAACACCTAAACCTTTTTGTTCGAGCTCTGATTTCTCTTATTTTATTTTGATGATCATTCCTACCTATGTAGGTTGGGCTCAACAAAATATTTTCCCATTCGGAAGAGAAAGTTGGTGACTGAAATTTCGTATATAGATCTCGCCGCGACGAAAAACGTCTTTGCTTTAATGACTTCCATCCCAACTCGCGTATCATATCTGCCACACTCTCTCCCCTATTGCGTGATAATACAAAACGAGCTCCGTCAATCCCACCTGGTAAGGATCCCACACCGCGCAGCAATATTCTAACAGAGGACGAACGAGTGTAGTGTAAGCTGTCTCTTTAGTGGTCTTGTTGCATCTTCTAAGTTTCCTGCCAATAAAACGCAACCTTTGGCTCGCCTTCCCCACAAAATTATCTATGTGGTCTTTCCAACTGAAGTTGTTCGTAATTTTAATACCCAGGTACTTAGTTGGATTGACAGCCTTGAGAACTGTACTATTTATCGAGTAATCGAATACCAACGGATTTCTTTTGGAACTCATGTGGATCACCTCACACTTTTCGTTATTTAGCGTCAACTGCCACCTGCCACACCATACAGCAATCTTTTCTAAATCGCTTTGCAACTGATACTGGTCTTCGGATGACCTTACTAGACGGTAAATTACAGCATCATCTGCGAACAACCTAAGAGAACTGCTCATATTGTCACCCAGGTCATTTATATAGATCAGGAACAGCAGAGGTCTCAGGATGCTTCCCTGGGGAACACCTGATATCACTTCAGTTTTACTCGATGATTTGCCGTCTATTACTACGAACTGCGACCTTCCTGACGGGAAACCACGAATCCAGTCGCACAACTGAGACGATACCCAATAGGCCCGCAGCTTGATTAGAAGTCGCTTGTGAGGAACGGTGTCAAAAGCTTTCCGGAAATCTAGAAATACGGAATCAACTTGAGATCCCCTGTCGATAGCGGCCATTAGTTCGTGCGAATAAAGAGCTAGTTGGGTTGCACAAGAACGATGTTTTCTGAAACCATGCTGATTACGTATCAATAGATCGTTCCCTCCGAGGTGATTCATTCACTTTGCACATTTCTCGCTGCAATTCATGACGACAGTGTGGAGCAAGAACGTTAACAGCAATGGCTTCCTATTTTGTACTTAGGCTCAAAGCACTTCTGGATGAGTTTAGAAGTACAGTCACTTGAACGAAAGTTATGGTTCTCTTGTACTAAATGGAACGCACATGTGCCTTCCGCTGCAGCTAGTTTAAGTTCGTGGTCACTGGGAACAACTTGTCGAAAGAAATCTGTTAAACTTCTCGATGATGCGGCACTGATATCTGATGACTTGTGTTTAGCCGTTTTCAAGTGATATTCTATGTCGTACTTCCCTCCATGTGAAACAGAAAATTTTCTTCCACATTTCGTGCAACAGACATCGTCGTCTGTTATCCCTCTTTTTTGATGAATGGATACCTGTGTTAAAAGTAAATAAATGACTGTGTAATAGAGTTTGTTCGCTTAAATTTATTTAACCCGTCTGCTATCTATGGGTGCCTACAGGAACACAATTACTACGTAATCTATTTATTTTTATTATGTAGAACAATTGTTCTGGTGAATGTTTATGATTTCCTGATTTTTCCTGCTTTGTAGTGCTGAACCGAGTAACTTCAAAAGACAGAAATTATCATCGTTGGTCAGTTATATTAGATAAACATACATTCTCGAAGACTTTAATTTAGATCTTTTTAACACGTTGACAGTCACGGCCAAAATGAGTAACTCTCCCATAATCCATGTTAAACGGTTCACGCTATTTGATTCGTCATCTCAGTTGTAACCCATCTGTCTCCGAATTTTTTTAAAAACTAATTACTGACGAGAAAATAGAGCCTGCGAATTATCTTGTAGTTGGCGTAAAGAGTGGAAAGTTTAGCTCAGATGTGCAATAATATCCTCTTACACCTTAAAGAAATGGAGAAGGAGAAATTACATTTTTCAAATGAATTGTGTACGTCTGTGTACTTATTTAATGACTTTATTGTTAATCGCCTTTTACCAGTTATCCCGTGGTTTTTTGTCCAGTTTCTGAAGAAACACCAAGTCTTTGCGTGCAAGAATGCTTTAAGACAACGTTCCCCAAACGACGATCGTCCTGCGGTTGGCCTGACACTGAAGCTCACAAAGCTCGAGAATTTCAGAGAGAGTACAACATACGATACAGCAACTCTTATCAAGGAGCATTTGCTGGAACTCGACAGTGGACAGCAATCTGAAATAATATTTTCCTTCAATCGAAAGCAACCGAGCATGGATAAGAAACTTTTTTTTTCAGTTAATTTAGAATCGTGTAATTTGTCAGATTCAAATGCTGTCTGGTAAGCTGTGCTGTCGTGTAACAGATTTTTTGATATTTTGTCGTCAAGAGATCCCGCTTTAACAGAGCAAGCGATGAAATTTCTAATGCCTTTAGATTCGATACATAAGTGTGAATCAGGGTTTTCAACACTGGTGTCCCTGAAGAAATAAATAGGCCTCTTTTGAATCGAATTTGGAGTTCATAGTCAAAAATAAACAGCAACATACTTCTAACTACTAGAGTACAGCTGAGGTAATACAACTGTTAAACTGTAATTATTATTTTATTGTTAAAAGTTGACGCTAGAAATAGTTGTATACTGTGTAGACTTTAGAAAGTGTTTTAATTTGCTTCATTATCAGCCACACTAGAATTTGAGCTTTTTGCCTCCCATTAGTGCTGTTGGGATCTTGGTGGCATTATTAGAAATGTTAATCGTGTCAGCTGTGCTCATTTTCTCATTGTTGCCAACGTGATTAGATCTAACAATTTTTGCGCTATAGCTGCGTGGCAAAGTGTTGTTACAATAACAAGTTGAGTTTAATTTTATATTCTTTGCTACTTACCAGTACTGTATATGAAAATAAGTCTCTGTAACGCCAAATCACTTTTTTTAAAAGTTCACTTGAGCGAGATGTGAGGGAGAAGGGGCAAAGCAGTAGGGCTGACAACGTTTACTCGCGCAGAGCTCACGAACTTGAGAAATGTATCTCCTCTGTGCCAAAGACTGTACTTTCGCAAGTGTTGGCATCAGTGTGAAAAGGCAGGAGAAGAACTGGCGGTGGGGGCGGTAGCTCTTTCAAATGTTCTACTATATACTAAAAAAAATCAGTGCTTCAGGAAGGGAAGGCAAAAAAAATAACCTGGCCAGATCGAAAAATTTTGGAACCTCTGCTTTAACCCTAACTTAAGAGGTGACTTTTCTGTAACGTATACTGCGAGATGTGGTCTCTCGGACCCCTATCTTTAAACCAATATTTAAGCTGTCAATAATTTGAAAATTTAATTTTATATACAGAACATTTATGGTTACAAATATATATGTATTGTTTAAATACTTCTCGTTGATTTTATTGCCGTAAATAAAGCCAGCAGTATTTTATTTTTGTATCATGCAAAAATCACAAACTTTTGAGAAATTTTTTTCAATAGTACACATAAACGAACTGTTAGAGAACTGAATTTTACGTTCTGAAAAATTATGGTATATCTGTGGAACGCAAATTTTGACATAAAACTAATTCCCGGGGTTTAAACTTGCATATAAAAACTGAACTCGATAGTCAGAAAAAGAAAGGCTGCAAATTTAACATTCAGAATTGAGATCTACATTTTTCTTTACCACCACTCAGAACAGATTTAATTTTAACTAACACTTTAAGTATTTTGTTGGAGAACAGAAAGGTGCTCATCACCATTGTCCCGAAGTTCTTCCTCTGAATGGTCCTCTTGTTCGTTAGGAGAATTCTGAAGACTGGCTATTGACAAATCGTTACTTTCTTTGTCTACTACTTGTTCTATGTCACTGACATCATTCTCCATCCACTGACTAAAATTTTCATCGAACTTAGAGTGTGTAAAATTGCACATTCTTGCGAACACATTTTGTACTGAACTGACGAAAACAGGTGCGTAGTTCACGAAGCGCAGTCCAGGTGACACCATCACATGTCAACAACACATGTCAGTAACAATCAAATAAGGCGATAACGCAACTGACAATAATAATTTGTAGGTGTAAGACATATTAACAATTAAAATAGACCTTTGTTTCCATTACCATTAGCGGCAAACAGTATTAATTTTTCGTCTCAAACTGGCCGGCCGATGTGACCCAGCGGTTCTAGTCGCTTAGTTCCGGAACCGCGCTGCTGCTACGGTCGCAGGTTCGAATCCTGCCTCGGGCATGGATGTGTGTGATGCCCTTAGGTTAGTTAGGTTTAAGTAGTTCTCAGTCTAGAGGACTGATGACCTCAGATGTTAAGTCCCATAGTGCTTAGAGCCATTTTTCTCGTCTGAAACTAAAATATTTCTATGAATTTTTGTGTGCTCTTTTCTCTTACTTTATTCCAAGTGGGAAAATAAAAATTCTGTTTCACACTGATTATACCTGTTCCTGACGCCCAAAACCTGTAAATCACACGTGTTTGCTACGAATGTTTTTGTATCTGGCTTTATGCAGAAGCTCGTTTCCTAAGAGTTAACTCGCAGTTCCTACGAGATAACCCGTAGTTGGCAGGCAACGTGTTAAGCTCTGCAATCTGACACTACGTAACTTCTTGTAGCTCTTATGAATCGTATTGTATATCTGTTATCAGGGGAGCTAGCGTTTAACATTTTCACTTAAAATTCAGCTGGTGAAATTTGGAAGGCTGTACAAACTTTCAAGGAGTATAGCTAAGAACCATTCTGATTAAACCAGCTGTCAAATAAAAAAAAACTGCATTAAAATCGGACCTTTCGTTTGGAAGTTATGACGCTACTGGCATAGACGCACAAACACAAGTTAAACTTGTAACACTCCTCTGTTTGCGTCGCCGGTTAAAAATGAAAAATGTGCAGTAATAGTCTAGAGTTGTGGCATCCATGCATCACATCCAATAGGAAGAGCCCTTTCGTGGGTGTGTCATGTATCACAATAGAAAAAATGTGTTGTGCTCTGAGAGACAATCCATAGTAGTTGAGGTTAATTAAAAGCAGAGATACCACACTGTTTATGACACTGAATTATGAATACGGCTACTTACCTTGAAGTTCGGGACTGAAAACGCAGCGACGTTCGGGCATTGCGGAGCTGGTTACAATCTGTATGCGCTACAATACTCACGCCAACAAAACAATCACGAAAGGGCTACCGCTAGGGAAATCCAACTCAGTAATACTAACTTCAGCGCAAGTATTATTGAAGATCTTGAACTCGCCAACGGACAGGTCGTGTAAACGCATTCTATAATGTGGTATGTTAGGTTTGGGATACGATATGGAAATAAAGTGTAAAACACTTCTACTATGCTAAAAATGTGGGAAGTTACATGTTGAAACATCCCATGACCGAGACTTGGATTTCATTTGTAAAAACCGGAACATTTAAGCGTCCCGGCTGAACCCGGTCGGGACAGGGGGGTACAAGACTCCAAAAACCGGAACTGTCCCAGCCAAATCGTGACGTCTGGTCACTTTAACGTACCATGATAAACCAATGTACCTCCATGTACAATAGAACCAAACATGAGCAGAACGCACATACTCGGAAAGAATGGAAAATAGCCTACAGCTTAAAGCTTGTGCTTTCACAAAATATACGACCCTGACAGCATTGTTCAGCACTTACTGACTACCGGTTTTATAAGAACCTGATGCCCTTCCATGTATCATACAATGTGGTCATTTCATAGAAGGAGAAATAGCACACACCTTGCCATGAACTTCTTTTTAGTTCCAGTAAATGCTGCCGCTTCATCGGTATAGATACCAACACAGTTAGTCCATGACAGATTGTTATCAACAAAAGAGGAATTCACAAGAAAGAAAATAATTGTCTCCACCTATAGTCCACCGTTCGAGAGCTTTACAAAAGAGAAAGTCCTCGTGTATTTCATTTTCACAACAATAGCGTACAAAAGAAGAAGCTAGAAAAGATTTCCGATATAAATACTGTGATCAAGTTGTGGAACGAATTTTGGACTCTCATGAAGCAATTGATTTTCTTACGTCAGTTTCTACTGCTCAATATGACGATCTGAGAGTAACATCTATTTCCGATACTCGCCAAACCTTTCTCTGTGCAAGATTTTGCACATTTTGACGGCTGCGGGAAGAAATAATTTCTCACCAATAATGTGTGATGATTTGGATTTTGCATACACGTAGGATACCTCCAAGGATGCTCTTGAGGCTTTCTTAGGAATTGATACCTGTTTCTGAGAAATCTGAGAGTTCCTTTTAGTTGCTGCATGGTCTGGATGTTTTGTCTGCAAGTGTCTCTTTAGTTTTATAGACTTCGGGGTGTCGTCGGGTAAAATCTCCAAACAAAGAACTTATTGTGGTCGTTGCTCATTTTTCAAAAGAATGCTGATAAGGTCTGACGTCAGATAATCAAGTTGATATTTACGAACTTTGGTTTTGCGTTTAGAACTAATGTTTCTGGTAGGAACAGAGGAAGATACGAAAAAAGAATGTATTTTGATTACATTCGAATCGTTTTCCTTATTGTAACTGGATAGTTTCGAAGGAGCAGAGACACTCTGTGAATGACATCTATGAGATCTCTTGCTACCACTGCGAATCAAGACACTTGTACACTTGTAGATGGAAATGGTAGGACTCGTAGCACTTTATTTTAAATCCAGTTAACTGCTTCCACTGATCATGCATTAGATTTCAGCTTCTAGCTGACTCATTACATTTGAACTGACTCCGGAAATCTAGCTGAAATTTAGAGGACAGTCACAATGGCTGTGATTAATAATCTGTTCTTGCACTCAGTGTTGCAAGGAAATGGCGGTCACATTGTCAAGCGCCTTGTTGTCATTAGTGCTCGTTAAATGTTTGGTAAGTGGCTAATATTACGTGTGGTTCTCATCTTGGGGGTAATTACTACCTGAGGGGTAAAATGAAATTTTCAGAGGGATAACTAAACGATTCGATTCTGTTTCAGTCATGAAACTAAATTATTTTCGAAAGGTCGTCACTACTAGCACAACTTTGTAAGACTCTGATACTGATTCTATAAATTATCAATAATGACTTTTTCTCAATTAGTAGCATTAATGCGGTGGAGGTTACAAGTTCCTCACATAGTCCACCCACCACACACGTTGCGCTTTATCCCGTGCATCGCTGTGATAAAAGTGAGACGTATACGTAACACATACTAAATATCTTCAGAAAATGTCTCCTCCAAGTTGTGGATAGAACCTGCAGTAGTCCAGAAATTGCTTCATTACTCGCTTCGAAACAGACAAATGAATTAATTGAGGCACGACACAGCACTAACTTCATAAGGGCTACCATAGTGCTGTACACATTATTATTATTATTATTACTATCAGTGGCTTCGGTCAGACACAAAGCATTAATAGTCCGCAGTCTTCCCATTTCTATATAATATTACCGATGTTCAAAAAAACTGTGTTGTAGAACACTCTATAATCACCTCTGCTGGCGACAACGCCCCTGAATGGTGGATAGATTTTTTTTGTTAATAATGAAACTTCATCCAGCAGCAGATTCCCATCAGACCGTCGAGAACACTGACCGATGGCATTGTTTAGGGACCAGTGACCGACCTCAAAATTACGCAGTTTGCGTAATTATCTTGCCCGCATGCCCTATCGTAAATCATGACCATTTCTCCTTACTTTGTTTACACAGAGAAATTATGTATTTAGGCTTAATTAAACTTTTGGGGCATATTCTATTAATTATTCATCACAGAATATAAGTTATGTGGTAAAAATATATTACGAATAGTGAGAGCAGGCGAGATGCCGCATAGACCTCTCACAGAAATGAAAATAACAAATAAAGGGGTGTGACCTATGTTACACAAGAGGAATTCAAGAGTCAAAACTTCCAAAACGGAACGTAAGAGGCATAACATGTGGCACCTGCGCAGTACAAATAGGAGGCGCGTACGTCTGGACGTCCCTATGTTACACGTCGCTGTTGCAAACTGACATTACGCCACGACACATACTTGAATACCGCGAACAGACACGTCAGTGACCGGACGGAAAGTTCGTAACTTTGTGACGGGAAAAAAAAAAAAAATTGAATCTCTCGCGTCGGAATCCTCCACCGTGATCACAGAACCACGTCACGACGACTATTAACGTTTCTCGCTATTACACATATTAAATTTGGACCATTCACCGTTCCTATTTTTCTTCTTTCTCCCACAGTTCAGTACACCTTCTTCCTGTTTTCATACTTGATATTTCAGTTTTTGATGGAGTATCCAATAGGCCAACTTACCACTAAATCTGAGGGGGGGGGGGGGGGGGGGGGTGCGATGTGGAGTTTAGTTTCCCTTGTAAGTGAGTCAAAGTTCTTGTCCACTGAGTTCGACAACAAACAGTACTCGTTTATGCTTTTTAGTATTCACCACAGGCATTTCAATAATGTCTCTGTAGAGTCACTGCTTAGAGTTGTTACATAAATAAAAACCACTCAGTGTATAATTGCAGAGTTTGTGTGTGGCGACAATTAATCACGCTTTCACACGTTGTTTGTTATTGACGAATCGGTATTTTTACTTGTCTATTACCTCGTCAGTGCAATAATACTGGCAGAAGTAAAGCTGTGAGTACCGGGCGTGAGTCGTGCTTCGGTAGCTCAGATGGTAGAGCACTTGCCCGCGAAAGGCAAAGGTCCCGAGTTCGAGTCTCGGTCGGGCACACAGTTTTAATCTGCCAGGAAGTTTCATACCTTTTATAAGTTCACCAAGTCACTTTTGTGTGCGGATACTTGCATCAACGTGCGTATACACATCGAAGACAAAAGTCATGTGCACAGTACTTCTCCCTGCCTTGGCTGGTTTGCAGTTCACATTGGTGAGTCGGACATTTAAACTGTTCACTTCACGTAACACTTATTTACTTTATATATTTTGGATTCACAATATCACTTGCTCGAGTGTCCTATTGCGACCATTGTCCACCAGTTCACGTCACAATCTTCACTTATAGAAACGCCCACAAATAAGAAAGTCCCCTTTTCTTACCCACCAGATCTATTCGTTCTCTGGGTCGCACGTACTTTTTGTACAAATTAACTGATATAGTTTTCACATCAATCTTTCTTACAAATGGCGTACTTTACACGAATAATGTGTCGCTCGTGTGTTTTTGGTATGTTAGATGTATTTGTTACAATGCATTGCTCGTGGCCTGATGTTCACAAAATTCTTTACTTCCCTCATTTTAGATTTCACAGGTTGAGTATCATTACCTAGGTTATCGCCGTGTTACCATGTACCCATGAAATAATCCTATTCTAGATACGGATCGGCAAAGAGCAAAGCACAACAAAATCCAAGCAACACAGACCGCGATCACTAAATTAATACATGCCTCCGAAATCGCATGTGGCAGAAATCTAACTCCTGCTCCGCATAAACTCGCATAACTCATGGTCTCACATCATTTAACACGTAATGGATCATGCTGATTAAACTGTGTCAGAATACCTTTGCATAGCAGTTCTCTAATTCAAAATAGAATTCCTATCAACTCACATTAAATAGATAAATAAGAGATTAGCATACACATAAATATTTACATACAAAATAAAATATCAGTCGAGTCGCACATTGTAATGGCTTCTGCTTTAGTTATCAACTAGCAATGCTGTCCTTCATGCTGCTTACATGCTACTATTACAGTTTGAGTATAGTTATTGCATCGCCTGTACATCTTCCCTTCAATAAATGGCCAGTTCAATTTAGTGTCACTCTTATAGCACAAGTGTGACCAGAGAATTCGCTCAGTTTACTACCAGGTTTAACTAACTGTTCTTAGAGTGGTAGTATTCGATGTATAAGTACATCACATATTTATGATATAGGAATTAAACTTGAAAAAAAAAATGTTTACTCCACGGTAACTCATCATCAGCAGTCATTGTGCCCATTACTGAGCGTCGTGACCCCATTGACCACGTGTCTCCACACCGGACGGTTGCCAGCCTCTCTTAGTGGCTGCTGATGAGGTAGGCCGGAGATCGTCTTGATCTGGTCTGTCCATCTGCTCGCTGCTCTTCCTCTTGGTCTCGTGCCCTCTATCTTTCCTTGCAAGATTATTTTCTATAGATTGTCTCCATCTCTTCTCACAATATGGCCAAAGAGCTGGAGAATTTTTTCGGTTACTCGAGAAGAAAGGCGTCTGGAGATATCGAGTTGTTCAATAATGGACACATTTGTTCCTCTTTTGGTCCATTTTATGCGTAGCATCCTACGCCAGAACCAAAGCTCAAACGCATCAATGCACTGTTTGTGTCTGGTCTTAAGTGTACATGTTTTGCAACCATAAAAGAAGACAGAAAACACGAGTGTTTCAACTAGCTGGATCTTTGTGCCAGTTGTTATTGTTCTGCTCTGCCAGATCTTGGTGAGCTTCTTCGTGGCCGAGCGGTTCTAGGCGCTACAGTCTGGAACCGCGCGACCACTACGGTCGCAGGTTCGAATCCTGCCTCGGGCATGGATGTATGTGATGTTCTTAGGCTAGTTAGGTTTAAGTAGTTCTAAGTTCTAGGGGACTGATGACCACAGAAGTTAAGTCCCATAGTGCTCAGAGCCATTTTGAGCTTCTTCATAGCCACTCGCCCTAGCGTGATCCGTCTTCTTATCTCATCTTCACAACTTCTCGTGCTGCAGATGGTTGAACCAAGATAGATGAAGGAATGCACGACTTCTAGTTCCTTCAATCGGCCTGTGAGCTGGAACTCTTCTTCTTGATCAGTTGTCATGGGCTTGGACTTGCTGAGGTTGATGACTAATCCATATGCTATACTAATGTCCTTTATCCTTGTTAGTTGCTCAGCAAGTTCATCTTCGCTGTTGGCTTAAAGCACAGTGTCACCAGCAAAACAGAGGTTGTTGATAGTTCTCCCACCAACTGAGATGCCTTTGCTCCGACCATCGAGAGCTTTTCCAATGACATGTTTTGTTCTGCGTAGATGTTGTACAGCTGTGGGGACAGGACACAACCCTGTCTCACACCTTTTGATACTCAGAAGGAACCAGTGTAACCAGTTACACTGAATATTACTGTCTCTTGCTCTATATACAGGTAGTTGCCAGAAACAGTTCATCTGTTTACAGTTGTACTAGCTAACAAATTATAAAAACCTAGCTTTAGTTCTTATGTGACTTTTATTCATTACTTTCTTTAATCCTATACTTTAAATGAACTACACAGAAATGTCTTCCATAACAAACTTGTCACTTATAGACTTCATAGAACTGATACTGAAAATAATCTTTTCACTGCCAAAATACTCAGCCCTCATTTTCGTATTTCACAATTCTATTGCTGTAGTGGGATACTTTCTCATTACTTAGTCACTTTGGACAACATAAACATATTTTTATGAAAACACATGGAAAAATTTCCTAACTACTACTTACATTATACTGAAAACTGAAAGATCATTACTGCTTCCAATGTCAAACAGATGTCAGTAGTTTTATGCGCCTTCTACTGCTACGTATAAATAATCTGGTAGTATTTACGTCCATTAGTTTTGGTACACTAGTACTCATTCATCATTGCGCAATACACTTTCATAGTATGACAGGTTCAGCATAAAACTTCGAAAAGTGTATTCATTCACAATACAGAGTGGTAGATAAAATGTTGTTGTTGTTGTTGTGGTCCTCAGTCCTGAGACTGGTTTGATGCAGCTCTCCATGCTACTCTATCCTGTGCAAACTTCTTCATCTCCCAGTAACTACTGCAACCTACATCTTTCCAAATCTCCTTAGTGTATTCATCTCTTGATCCCCCTCCATGATTTTTACCCTCCACGCTGTCCTCCAATACTAAATTGGTGATCCCTTGATGCCTCAGAACGTGTCCTACCAACCGATCCCTTCTTCTACTCTACTTATGCCACAAACTCCTCTTATCCCCAATTCTATTCAATACTTCCTCATTAGTTATGTGATCTACCCATCTAATCTTCAGCATTCTTCTGTAGCACCACATTTCGAAAGCTTCTATTCTCTTCTTGTCCAAACTATTTATCGTCCATGTTTCACTTCCATACATGGCTACACTCCATACAAATACTGTCAGAAACGACTTCCTGACACTTAAATCTATACTCGATGTTAACAAATTTGTCTTCTTCAGAAACGCTTTCCTTGCCATTGTCAGTCTACATTTTATTTCCTCTCTACTTCGACCATCATCAGTTATTTTGCTCCCCAAATAGCAAAACTCCTTTACTACTTTAAGTGTCTCATTTCCTAATCTAATTCCCTCAGCATCACCCGACTTAATACGATTACATTCCATTATCCTCGTTTTGCTTTTGTTGAAGTTCATCTTATATCCTCCCTTCAAGACACTGTCCATTCCGTTCAACTACTCTTCCAAGTCCTTTGCTGTCTCTGACAGAATTACAATGTCATCGGCGAACCTCAAAGTTTTTATTTCTTCTCCATGGGTTTTAATACCTACTCCGAATTTTTCTTTTGTTTCCTTCACTGCTTGCTCAATATACAGATTGAATAACATCAGGGATAGGCTACAACCCTGTCTCACTCCCTTCCCAACCACTGCTTCCCTTTCATGCCCCTCAACTCTTATAACTGCCTTCCGATTTCTGTACAAATTGTAAATAGCCTTTCGCTCCCTGTATTTTACCCCTGCCACCTTCAGAATTTGAAAGAGAGTATTCCAGTCCACATTGTCAAAAGCCTTCTCTAAGTCTACAAATGCTAGAAACCTAGGTTTGCCTTTCCTTAATCTCTCTTCTAAGGTAAGTCGTAGGGTCAGTATTGCCTCACGTGTTCCAATATTTCTAAGGAATCCAAACTGGTCTTCCTTGAGGTCGGCTTCTACTAGTTCTTCCATTCGTCTGTAAAGAATTCACGTTAGAATTTTGCAGCCGTGACTTATTAAACTGATCTGTCAACACCTGCCTTCTTTGGGATTGGAATTATTATATTTTTCTTGAAGTCTTAGGGTATTTCGCCTGTCTCACATATCTTGCTCACCAGACGGTGGAGTTTTGTCAGGACTGGCTCTCCCAAGGCTGTCAGTACTTCTAATGGAATATTGTCTACTCCCGGGGCCTTGTTTCGGCTCAGGTCTTTCAGTACTCTGTCAAACTCTTCACGCAGTATCATATCTCCCCTTTCATCTTCATCTACATTCTATTCCATTTCCGTAATATTCGCCTCAAGTATATCGCCTTTGTATAGACCCTCTATATACTCCTTCCATTTATCTGCTTTCCCTTCTTTGCTTAGAACTGGGTTTCCATCTGAGCTCTTGATACTCATACAAGTGGTTCTCTTTTCTCCAAAGGTCTCTTTAATTTTTCTGTAGGCATTATCTATCTTACCCCTGGTGAGATAAGCCTCTACATCCTTACATTTGTCCTCTAGCCATCCCTGCTTAGCCATTTTGCACTTCCTGTTCACGTTTGTATTCCTTTTTGCCTGCTTCATTTACTGCATTTTTATATTTTCTCCTTTCATCAGTTAAGTTCAATATTTCTTCTGTTACCCAAGGATTTCTAGTAGCCCTCGTCTTTTTACCTACTTGATGCTCTGCTGCCTTCACCATTGCATCCCTCAAAGCTACCCATTCTTCTTCTACTGTATTTCTTTCCCCCATTCGTATCAGTTGTTCCCTCATGCTCTCCCTGAAACTCTGTACAACTTCTGGTTTAGTCAGTTTATCCACGTCCCATCTCCTTAAATTCCCACCTTTTTTCAGTTTCTTCACTTTTAATCTACAGTTCATAACCAATAGATTGTGGTCAGAGTCCACATCTGCCCCTGGAAATGTCCTACAATTTAAAACCTGGTTCCTAAATCTCTGTCTTACCATTATATAATTTATCTGATACCTTTTAGTGTCTCCAGGATTCTTCCATCTATACAACCTTCTCTCATGATTCTTGAACCAAGTGTTAGCTATGATTGAGTTAGGCTCTGTGCAAAATTCTAACAGACGGCTTCCTCTTTCATTTCTTAGCCCCAATCCATATTCACCTACTATGTTTCCTTCTCTCCCTTTTCCTACTGTCGGATTCCAGTCACCCATGACTATTAAATTTTCATCTCTGTTCACTACCTGAATAATTTCTTTTATCTCATCATACATTTCTTCGATTTCTTCGTCATCTGCAGAGCTAGTTGGCATATAAACTTGTACTACTATAGTAGGCATGGGCTTCGTGTCTATCTTGGCCACTATAATACTTTCACTATGCTGTTTGTAGTAGCTTACCCGCACTCCTATTTTTTTATTCATTATCAAACCTACTCCTGCATTACCCCTATTTGATTTTGTATTTATAACCCTGTATTTATAACCCTGTATTCACCTGACTCCTCTAATACAATTACAGCAGCAGAATAATTAATCTTATTTCCATAAAATGTTAAAGCTAAATCGTCGATTCGTTGTTGAGTGGTAGGAACAAGGAAGGCCAGGCGCAGGTCGTCCGGGTAGTTCCGGATATGGTCCCAGTTTCCATAAAAAAAATTCCAACGCAGACATATACTGTAAAGAATAATCTTTATTTAGAATGTAACCGTACCTTTACATTTACAGAAAGTCATATACACTCTGTTCCTAACTACAAACGTTACATATTTTACTTCACTTTGTACAACATCGTCTATCTACCATTTTGCTCAGAATTTGGCTTTGGCGGTTACGACCCTCGTGTGCATAATGTCATTGTGTTCGAGGAATTTGAGTGGTTACGGTGGCGTCCTTATGCGTCTATTTTGAAACGTGTTGTCGAAGGACGTCCAGTAACTGTCAATGTTAAAAATAAGCCGGGAATGGTTATAAAACACAGAGGGCTGGTTATATTTGTGTCTAATGAATTTACTATTGGAAATGAGGCATTAATATCATGGTTAAACGTTGTGCATGCTGACTGCCACATAATGCATTGTTTACATATGAAGGAGGAGGTGGCGTCGGACACGTCGGACGTTGAGGCCGAGGAGGAGGAGGAGGTTGTATGCCACCGAACTTCACTAATTCCCACTATATCTAACTTTAACCTGTCCATTTCCCTTTTTTAAATTTTCTAATCTACCTGCCCGATTAAGTGATCTGACATTCCACGCTCAGACCCGTAGAACGCCAGTTTTCTTTCTCATGATAACGACATCCTCTTGAGTAGTCCCCGCCCGGAGATCCGAATGGCGGACTATTTTACCTCCGGAATATTTTACCCAAGAGGACGCCATCATCATTTAACCATACAGTAAAGCTGCATGCCCTCGGGAAAACTTACGGCTGTAGTTTCCCCTCGCTTTAAGCCGTTCACAGTACCAGCACAGCAAGGCCGTTTTGGTTAGTGTTACAAGGCCAGATCAGTCAATCATCCAGACTGTTTCCCGTACAACTACTGAAAAGGCTGCTGCCCCTCTTCAGGAAACACACGTTTGTCTGGCCTCTCAACAGATACCCCTCCGCTGTGGTTGCACCTATGGTACGGCTATCTGTATCGCTGAGGCACACAAGCCTCCCCACCAACGGCAAGGTCCATGGTTCATTGGGGAGGGAGGGGGGGGGGGGGGGTGGTAGATAAAATATAAAAAGTAAAATACTTTAACATCAGGGCAAACATCCTTACTGAAAATTACTGAAAATATTTCTTCAGATCTTTTTGGCGATAACAAAACTTCTGGCCCGGCTCTTACCGGAACAATTATTTTGTTGATAGATCTGGCTTCAAGAACAAGGCGCACTCTTCCTCCTGCCTTGTCCGCAACTAATAATGGGCTGCAAAGGCTATATTAACACGCCACTGTATCATTTTCTGGAGTTCCTGTTTGACAGCCTCCCTTTTTGACCACGGGACGGAAAAGGTAACTTGTCAGTAAGTTTTATGCGGTATGACTTCCATCCGGTAAACATAATCCTTAATCACGCCAGGCTTTAATGAAAATACCTGGGCATATTTCTCCAGTAATACACTTCATTCTGTTTGTCAGATAAGGTTTTCGCCTCATCGGATTTGCTTCGTATGAGCGAAGAATCTATTCCGATTTTCCCACTGTTCTTTAGTCCAGGTGCAAGCTTCGTGTACTGTGGGTGGCTTTGCACTGAAGGCACTCTATTCTTAATAATTTTAACTCATATTCCTTGCCACAGTCTGCTGTGTTTCGTTTTTGCCTTTATCAGATTCAAAATAAACTCCACACCTCCTAACTTTAAATTTTATTTCCCATGCGGGAGTTCGATCTTCATGTTCCGTTCCCGCATGAATTCCATGCCTACGGGACAGGACACGGTTAAATTTTTCACGACGAGAAGCCTGCATTGATCCGTTCCGTTCTCAAATTCTACACCTATCCGTGCCTGTAACGTTTCTGGCCTCTGGCGCCAGTAGCACCGGATACCACGCAGTTTTGAACTGGCAAAGTCGGAATCTTTGCAGACTGTGCTATTTTCTTAAAGAAATTAGCTTCTATCACTTTTCCGCTTGCACCAGTGTCTAAAATCAGTGCCGTGCCAGTACCTCCCACAACTGCTTGAACAGCGGCTTGTACATACTCCGAGGGACTTTCAGTATTATTGTCTACTTCGTTAAATAGCTCTTGACGGATGTCAGACTCATCCGTTATATCGGAGCATGTTTATCTGTTCATTCAAACTATTGCCTCCATTCTGTCCCACAGCTGCCACCAGGGAGCTCGATATAGTCGCATTTAGTTTGACGCCCCGGATGTTATCATTGGTGACGCTTCAATTTCCTCAATTATCCGGATGTCCTGATTATAGTTATTCCTGTTTTGGTCTACATGCGTACCTTCCCCTTGATTTCTTTGCAACGACTGATTATTGTGACCTAGACTCCTATTATTGTTATGTCAATTCCCTTTTCGACTATTTTGATAATCGGGATGGTACCGACTATTATTTCGTGTCTGCCTTTGAAAGAATGTCTGTCCGCAGTTTGCGTTGTGCCGCCATTACTCTGCGACCTGGTATTACTGTGGCCATGTCTGTTCTTACTCACGGACTGTGAGCCCTAGTTACCAGTGCAGCTTTTCACATTTTCTTGTGTTAGATCCATGGTAGCCGGCACTGACAAAAAGTGTTCAAGGTCAAAATCAAGGACTGTTATTAACTTTTCCCTTATGTGCACAGGCAACTTTGTTTCAAGATGCATAATACAGCATTGTGCGCGACCAGCTCGTCTCAGTGTCTCGTTAAATTAATGTATTTTTCGAAATACTTCCTAAATCCACCCTGATTTGGGTTGTAAATTTCTGGGCCGAAGACTTGCTTTCTACGGCGTTCTTGTATGCCCACTGAGCAGTACATAGTGAGAAGAGCCATTTCGAATTGCTCATGATGTACATAGTTCTCTGTGACTTCAGTAGCCTATAAGACACCGTCTCCTTGTATGTGTAAGACAATGAATTTTATTCTCTGCCTCTCATTCCATGACGTAGGCAATACATTGCGGAATGAATGTATAAAAACTACGGGATGGACTCGTCTTTTGTCTGGGATAAAGACTTCCATCCTGCAAGATCTCTGCTAAGGTTTCACCTTGTTGTACTGCGGTGTTTGCAGGCTTCAAAGTATGGCACTGGGCTTTGTGGACCTGCATTGGAAGTGGAATTTTCAGGGAAAGTATACCATCAGTGGTGATAGTGCACCTTCACATTCACTGAAAGTGGATTACTGACTCCAGTTCTGTCAAACAATACACATTAACTAGGGATAGTGCACTATCACTAGTGAATAATGTGTACCTTCGGTGCCAAGAGGTAAGGAATGTGAACCATGGCTCCAGTAACAAAGCAGTCATACTTCGGAACTTGCATTTATCACCTGTAGTTTAAAAACATAGTCACAACATGTAAAATTCATTTATTGCAGCAAGGATGTGCACCTTGGCACTTAGAGTTGCACAACAAATTTTTGTTTTTCAAAAGCATCTCAGAGTCTGACATTTTTGCCGGCAGTTGCATTTGGGGAGTCCCTGGCCGCTTCCCATCGACTGAGACGTCGCAGCTGTCCTCGGGGCAACAGTTTCCTCTGCTGTAACTTCCTCCTCTGAGATTATTCTCACAGGGCAAGTACTGAACTGGGACCTGAAACAAAACGTTGTAGTTGTAGTCGCAGTGGTATATCGTATCGTCCCTTCCACAATTGCTTAAAAACAAACAATTTATTATCATGCGTATAGTTGGCTCAGCACACCATCTCTCGTCCCAATTCGGTAGAAGCATTGGCCGTTGTCTCGAGACGACACACGGGATCGACCTAGCAGCATCTCCTCTTCTTGTGTCGAAGTTGGGAACTGGAACTCTCACAGTACAGCGCTTTTCCACTTTTGGAAAGCAGCGATCTGAACACTACACATTCTTTGCACTTGATCTTCTAAGCACTTGTACACTTCATTTTTGTGTTTTGTAATAGCATAAGCTGACGCGTCTAAATCAGTCATGCATTAGTAATTATTGTCAGGAATACTTTCTGTCTGTCTGTTCTCAACCTCTGCTCCGATTGGGATGTTATCCTATTTCAGTGGAGATTTACTGTGATCATTATCCTGCGACATTTCAGTCCCTGTCTCACTGCTAACACCCACTTGATTAATTATATTTTCATGGTCATCCTCAGAGTGAATGTTCATCAGTGCTTCAGGAGGTAGACTTGTTGAAGACAAACCATGTTTAGGAGGGCAACCAAACATCACTTCGTACGGAGGTCTTTTAATTCCGAAATTTACAGTGCTATTCTTCATTAACTGCTCATACCTTAACGCACGGCTCCACTCAGCGGTGTTGTGTTCCTGCATCCGTGTAGTTAGCATATTTTCTATGTCTTGATTTGCTCTCCCTTCACTGCCTTGACTCTGAGTGTGTCTAGATTTACTGTGGACAATCTTACAATTGGGCCATAGTTCAGTTAAGATGCTCACTATTCTGTTAATGAACTCTCTATCATTGTCAGAGAGCAATACTGAGGGAGTTCCTAACAATGTAAAAATGCCAATAATGTTATCACATACCTCTCCAGCTGTTTTGGACTTCAGCAGCCTGAGAACAACGAAGTTAGTGAGGTGATATGAGATCAACTTGACATCCGGAATTTACCTCCTTGAACAGCTCTGGCTTCACTAATATTCAATTTTTTGTGACTTTTTGCTTTTGTAAACAAGGCTCACACCAACTAAGATACATTTGGACATCTCTGTATGTTATACCTCCCCACTATTTGTTGCATAAAGTACATGTTGTACAATGTAGTACCACTTCTGTAGCATAGTAGCATGACACACGACCGGTTTGGCGCCGACACTGTGCATGCTAACGCATCGCGCGTTCGGACGGATTGCGCGGGAGGGGAGCGGGGTGCTCATAAGCTACCTGAACAAGCGGACACGCGATGAAAACTGATGTTATTGCACGTATATTAGATAACTAACTCTCCATTACTCATCATGTTGAAGCTACTGATATGCGAGCGCAGTCATGGGTATCAGCTAGTGAGATTTAAATGTTCCCCATTGTTTGAAGCTTGGTTTAGGATAATATGCTACTGTACACACTCCCTAGCCGAGTACAGTGATGGTCAACCTTCACAAATGGATGCGTTTTTTTCAGTTATTGTAAGCTCTCACTGATCATTTTAGGGATGGTGTACATCCAGTAGTGAAGGTTTACCTAATCTTCCACTTCCACTATAACAGATACATTATTACTCAATTACGTTAAATGAAACTTTAAGATATTCAAATATGTTAACAGCCATCAACGCTTCAGCTGTGTAGTTTTTATTCCAAAAATCGTGTGCCTCTGCACTGTTGTGCTCCGATTGTCGCGCTGTTGATCCACAGTATGAAAATGGCTGAGGTTACTTCTTGTTCCGTAGTGGAACACGGTTAAAAAGTACCGAGAAATAGGTAGTTCTTAATGTTTTTCATAAATGTACAGAGTTAATCGGCTTTAAAACTTTTTGATAGACTGTGTTAGATGCAGTTTGTACACAACCTCCTTTTGCATGCATAGCGGAATCGACGGCGATATGGAATGACAATTTACTGCAGTTCGTGGTCCGCTGGTTCAAGTCTTCCCAAAGTCATTTTTTCCTCGCTCAATTTCAAATACCTGCATCTCGTAATTGTAAAATTCATCGTCATTTTTATGAATAATGCACATCTTCTTGTTTCTAATTACATTGTTGTCATTGTTGTTGTTGTTGTTGTGGTCTTCAGTCCTGATACTGGTTTGATGGAGCTCTCCATACTACTCTATCCTGTGCAAGCTGCTTCATCTCCCAGTACGTACTGCAGCCTACATCCTTCTGAATCTGCTTAGTGTATTCATCTCTTGGTCTCCCTCTACGATTTTTACCCTCCACGCTGGCCTCCAATACTTAAATGATGATTCCTTGCTGCCTCAGAACATGTCCTACCAACCGATCCCTTCTTTTTGTCAAGTTGTGCCACAAACTCCTCTTCCCCCAATTCTGTTCCATACATATTGCACGCGAAATTCCTGTTTCAATTCAAATATAAATTCTTAATTGCCGATATTATGAAAGACTGTTAATAAATGTTGCTTAAATTAAGAAAACACAACAGTTTACTTTATTAAGGCAAAACTGAAAAACCAAATACTCTTTATCTGGACTATGTCCGTTGTTTTATATCACAGATGCTTATGTGTCGTAGAAACATGCAAAACAATCATTTTCACAGCATCGATCACACCATACAAATGCTGCATTTTTACATTTTCCACTGGTCCATTACTATATGAACCCAACAGAACTTAGCCGGCCGCGGTGGTCTAGCGGTTCTAGGCGCGCAGTCCAGAACCGCGCGACTGCTACGGTCGCAGGTTCGAATCCTGCCTCGGGCATGGATGTGTGTGATGTCCTTAGGTTAGTTAGGTTTAAGTAGTTCTAAGTTCTAGGACACTGATGACCACAGATGTTAAGTCCCATAGTGATCAGAACCTTTTGAACCAACAGAACTTGTATGGAGCCATTTTAAGGCATTTGGCCCGAGAAATACCAAGACTTAAGCTGCCGGAGGTACTGGAACTAACACACGCAGCTTTTTCACATGTCACTCTCGAACGTTGGCGATATATAGAACGGTACGTCATAAAAGAAAAGGAGAAAGTGCTGCGCTTGGTTGGCTTCGTAGGTTTTTTTGTTGATCGACTCGTTATCAGCGTAGCAGACAGTTGAGGATACATACAGGGGGGGGGGGGGGCGCCACCCACCCGCACCCCCTGCGGGGCCAACGCATTGCCACCCGCGCCGCCCCCGCCAGTCAGCCCGCACGCTGAGAACCACAATTGCAACTTTTTTTTATATCATAAGGTGGCTGGCATTGTCTTGTATACGTGTACAATCAGTTTAAATAAAACTTTCTTAAAATTTGCATGTAACTTGATTATTACGGTAAAGGTAGAGGTAACTCAAGATATCTTTAGCGCCCCTTCCTTAAGGTTTCTCTGTATCCTCCACTTGCACATAATAATTCCAGAACTGAAATGTGTTTCTTGGATTCGCATAAGGAAGGAACTAAGAGATTGCTAGACAACAGTCTAACTAATAACTTCAGTGGCTTCAGTATTCAACAGTACTGTGAAACCCCTACAGTATGCTTTTGTATCACACATAACTCGCTCAGAAAAATATTTCATTCTCATTATAAATCAAGTGACATTTGAAGCTATATTATTTCTTTGCTCGTCTCTTTTTACGTCTGAACTGCAACTGCTCGCATCATTGCAGGTTAGTAGGACCGCCAGTGCTGTCCAAGTTTAAAGTTGCTGTCTCAATCTATGTCCGTGTAATACAACATATCCTTATGAAATGAAATGATCATTCGGCATTGTTGACCGGGAGGCCCCATGCGGAGAATTTCGGCCGCCGTATTCCAAGTCCTCTTTAGTTGACGCCACTTCGGCGACTTGCATGTCAATGATGATGAAGGTCACACAACATGCAGTCATTACGAGGCAAAGAAAATCCCCCGTCGGGAATCGAGCCCGGGACCCCGTGCGCGGGAAGCAAGAACGCTACCGCAAGACCACGAGCTGCGGAACGTATCCTTATGATCGTACTTGACTGTACTGGCCACACCTTGGCTTTCTCTCCGCATGAAACTAAATCCAACGAAATTCAAGCAGAGGCGGAAGTACTTATGGCACAATCTTTACATCTGGTTTATTTTTATGATGGACGGATTATATAAAATGGCATGTACCCGATGGCATAAATTCCTGACCGACTTGAGCTCAGTACTGTACCGAGAATCAAACCAGACCTTTGCCCAACTGCCCTTGTCGACTGAACATCAAGGTCCACGATACCTTGTATACAGGCTGTATCTACAAGAAGCAGTACCTCCTTCATTCACTTTCCCACTCCTGTTTTGCAATATCTTCCTGTATTAGCACTTCTGGTCGAAATGGTGTCATTACAAAAAAAAAAAAAAAAAAAAAAAAAAAAACACTTTGCCGCAGAGCAAAAAATCCATCCTGCGAAAACGTCTTTGGCTGTGGGTAAGCCATTCTGCACCTTATCCTTTCCCTGATAAGTGCAGTTCAACAAGACTGCAGAAAAGCTTTGTAAACGTAAAGGTCAGGAGGAAGCTACTGCCAGACAAACACTGTGACTGCAGCCATGAGGCTATTTGAAGCACTCAAAACGCAATGTTAGAGAGAAAATAACTCCTCTTTCAATTTATCAGCTGACACACAGTCTTAATATTTCAAGAAATTCCATTGTGATTCACACTCCTTGGTATTGTGGAAGATTGATTCTGTGATGGATGCATTGAATAATGGCCAAAAGCACATTAGAGGAAAAGTATTTAATGATAAAAGCCGGAAATAGTGGTTGTAAAGTAAACTGGAAGCAATGCCTACATCAGCTGGGAAACATGTAGTACCATTTCTCGTCTGGACAATCGCCAGTCAGCAGTTGTTTTCTCTCGTTTCGCTCCTGCTTCACGGTATCTCGGGCCTGTATTGCGAGCATACAAATGAGCAAAAAGAGACTAGGGTGGGCGGCGAGGGGGGGGGGGGGGGGAGGCGTTGCTTTGCTTCGCCCGCTCACAAGAATGACAATTTGACGCTCAGTTGGCAGAAGGCGGTTGCGGGCACATTCTGGACGAACGCCCAGTGTAAATCGAGAAAGTACTAGCGAAGGTCCCGCCCTGAAGACAAACGTCTGCCTTGGGAGGACACTCGACTATTCTTCGCAATTCATTCATGACCACCTACAAAAATGATTACCTCTCAAAAGACAGAGCAGAAATTGTGTATTTGCATGGGGGCACAGATAGAAAATACAATGCTGCAGACGGAGTGGGAAACGAAAAATGAGCGTAACGGTTGGACTAGTACTCCACTGAGTTATCTGTTGCTCCAAGCATTGTAGTGGGTTACTGGACCAGTTTAAGGCCCGAGCGACATAGTCACAGATGGAGTGCCGAGCTTTGAGGGACACCAGAGGCCCCACAACTGTAGCATTCCTATAAAGGGCATAAAAAGTTAGTAGTGACCGCTTGGAGTGCCAAACCCTGTGTGTTGTTAAACGTTATAGACATTCCACAACACATACGCAACAAGAATACAACACGGATGTCGTAATGCAGGGCCAATTTAAGGCCCAAGGAACACAAGGGCCACTTTGGACACCAAGCTGAGAGTGGTGCCAGAGGCACCATAACTATAAGATTTCCATGCAGGACTCATAACAATTAGTAGCAGCTGCTATAGGCACCAAACTCAGTGAGACACACAAGAGCAGAGTTGTATACAGGGGATATCACAATTCGTAGCAAAAACTGATGTCCTCAAACTGACCCTGTCGTAATGTGGGTTGGTGGGTGGCTGCGTAGATTCATTAATTGATTCACGTTACTTCATATATTCCTTTCAGGAATATGTAATCAGTCAAGTTATACATTAACAGCCAGAAAAAGCATCTTCAGCTTACTTCTGCAGTGTATCAACAAAACAGCTAAAGAAAGCTAGTGTTAATCTACTTACATTTGTAATTAAACCATTTACTTGCAGTTAACTTCTTGTCATTGTCCTCAGTCGGAAGGCTGGTTTATGCAGCTCTCCATGGTAGTTATCCTGTGCAAGCCTCTTCACATAATATCATAACCACCACAACCTACATCCATTTGAACCTACTTACTGTTTTCAAGCACTATTTCCCACAAAATTTTTGCTTCCCACACTTCCCTCTATTACCAAACTGACAATTCATTGATGCCTCAGGAAGTGTTCCATCAGACGATGCCTTCTTTTAGTGAAACTGCGCCAGAAATTTATTTTTTTCCTAATTCAGTACAGTACCTCTCCATCTCTTATTCAGTTACATTTAATTTCCAGCATTTTTCTATAGCATCATATTTCAAAAGCTGCTTCTTGTCTGAATTGTCTATCATCCACATTTCACTTCCATACAAGCCTACTCTTGAGACAGATACCTTCAGTTTTAATGAGCAGTTCATAACCAACAAATTTAGTAGGACTTCACCTGTGCACCGTGAAGTGTTTTACAGTTTAACAGAATAGAACAAAAGTACTTATGTCACTGAAACTTTTTTTAGTTTTCAATGTAGTCTCCTTGTAGACAAATGTTCCAGCGACTTGATTCCATCTCGAAAATGAGTTTCCCTCCAGGCCTGCAAAATAGTTGTAAACTCCGGCTATCAGTTCTTTGTTTGAAGTGAATCTTCTCCACCAAGAAAAATTTTCAGTGTTGAGCAGAGCTGGAAGTCTGATGGAGCCATATCAGATGAGTAAGGCGGGTGTAGCAACAATTCATACCTTAGTTCGTGTAATTTTTCCATGGGGATGGCGCATGTGTGTGGGCACACATTGTCTTGATGGAATATGACTTTCTTCCTTGCTAAACCTGGCTTTTTTTCGTGTATCTTTTGTTGCAATTTGTCCAGGAGGTTAGCATAACATTCTCCAGTATTTTTTGCCCATTGGGCAGATAATCTACAAATAAAATCCCCTTTGCATCCCAGAGCTCTGATGCGATTACCTTTCCTGCCGCAGAAATTGTCTTTGCTTTCTTTGGTGGCGAGAATCAGCATGTCACCACTGCTTTGACTGTTGTTTTGTCTCTGGGGTATAGTAGTGCACCCAAGTTTCATCTGTGGTCAAAAACCGGCGCAAAAAATCTTTTTCGTTCCTCCTAAAGTCGGCCAAACATTGTTCTTATATGTCGATTCTCATGCGTTTTTGATCCAGCGTCAAGAGTTTCAGCACCCATCTAGCAGATAATTTTTTCATTGCTAATTCTTCAGTTAAAATATCTGTTCAGATGACATCAGGCAAACGTGAGCAGTTTCACGCACTTTCAATTGGCGATCCTCCATGACCATTTTGTGCACTTTTGCAATGATCTCTGGAGTAGTGAAACATCTTGGCCGACCACTGCGCGGATCATCGAAGCCCTCGCAACCAAATTTAAATTCATTTGTTCACTTGGTAACAGTTGAATATGAAGGAGCAGAGTCTCCCAGTGTATTCTGGAAACCGTCTTGAATGTCCTTTGCTTGCTTTCTTTCTTTTTTTTACGACATACTTAATTACTGCTTGAATCTCGATTTTTTTCCATCTTTGCAAATCACTACACAGGAACCATAACAGAGCCACGTCACTGCCACAGCTCTCTTCAAAGAGCATTGACATGGCACATGTTTACGGGCGACAGTCCAATGAATATGAACAACTTGTTGCGCTAGCGTTGACCTCTCGTGGTGATTCCGAGAACTTTTTAAACCATCGTTGTATCTATCTTTCCATTGTATAATCAATCAGAAACCTTCCATTGTCACCAGCTCTCTTCCACCTACAGGACCTCATTTCAGGATTGTTAAACCAGCCATTATTGATGATTAAATTATAATCTGTACAAAGTTCTACGAAGCGGCTTCCTCTTTCTTTTCTTTGCGCCAATCCATTTTCTACTGCTATTTTTCGTTTGCTTTCTTTTCCTACTACCGAATTCCAATCGCCTATCACAATTAAAATTTCATCTCCTTTAACTATCTGAGTGATTTTCTCTATATTATCATACATTCTTTCAATCTGCATCTGCAGATGTAGTTGATATATAAACTTACACTACTATGATAGATGTTGGCTTTGTGTTTATCTTGGTTACAATAACACATCCATTAAGCTGCTCGTAGTAGCTTAACTGTATTCCTGTTTTCTTATCTATTATTAGATCTACTCCTGCATTATGCCTATTTGATTTTGTATTTATAACTCTGTACTCACCCGACCAGAAGTCCTGCTCTTCCTGCCATTCCATTCTACTATTTCTAACTTCTGCCTATTCACTTCCCTTTTTAAGTTTTTCTCCCCTGCCTAACTGATTAAAGGCATCTAACATTCTGCATTCCAACTTGTAAAATGTTGCAGTACAAGCACAGCAAGGCCATGTTGACTAATCTCACAAGGCCAGATTAGCCAGTAATTCAGACTGCTACCCCTGCTGCAACTACTAAAAAGGATGCTGCCCCCTCTTGAGGAACCATGGGTTAGTGTGACCTAATTGTCTGGCAGTAATCAGAGAAGTGTTTTTGGAGCAGAGAAATTTGTTGATGTCGTGAATAAATATAATTATTAAGAAGTGTTTTGTGGAGGTATTTGTCTAGAATGTACCCTTGCACAGAAGGAAAACATGAGTAAACAACAGCTCAGGTCAGAAGAGAATTAAAGCTTTGGATACAGTACATGCTGCTGCAGAAAATTGTTGAAAGTTATGTGGATAGCTAATAATGACTCACTGAACCACACAGAGGAAAAAGAAATTTATGGCAGAGCTTACTCAAAGAAGGGATCAGTTGATAGGACATGTCCCGAGGCATCAAAGAATAGTTAAATCGGTAATTAAGGGAAGTGAAGGGGCTAAAAATTGTAGTGGGAAACCAAGTCTTGACAAAAGAAACTATGTCCAAATGGATGTAGGATGCAGAGATGAAGAGACTTGCACAGGACAGACTAGCTTGGAGAGCTGCACAAATTATCTTTGGTTTGAAGTTTGAGAAACGTCTGAAATTGCTGTTGTTGGTATTGTTGCAATCTCACTGACTCTAATATCTTCTTCATTTACCTTTGCAGCACAACTGCTTTTAATTTGCTGTGCTCAGTTTTAGTTCTTTTGTCATCCAAGGGTGTCTGCATATTACCTTTGTTGTTACTGACAACATTCATAAATTACCACAATTTCTTTGACTTTTGTGAATGGTGGTGACCTTAGCAAATCCAGTAGCTCACAGGCTTGACACCACCTACTTCCCACGATCCCCAGAGACATTATTAGATGCTGAGTATGAAGAGCAACAGAAGGAAAAACATTATCAATGAAACTGCTGCAATTCCCAAACTGAGAGAGATACTATTCCAAGAATATAAACCTTGATCGAAAATTTCTGCAGTCAAAATGTTTCGACTGAAATCACAAAATACATCCCAAATATCCACAATTTCCAAACTGTTCTCACCATGTCAAAATCTTCATCAAATGTTCACTCTCAGATTTCCATTTGCATACCCTATTGAAAATAGCCAACATTAACTTTAGCTCACACTCTTATTTGATGACTTATAGTTACTTTAGAAGGCAGCTGCTGCTGGAGACGCAGTCTGATGCTAACAGACTCTGTCAATCCGATGCTAACTGACTCTGTTATGATGAATCTGAGCATTCGTAACATGAATTTTAATGAGCTGCTGTTTTACACAAATTCTAATTTTGAATGAGACTTATTTGCATTATTTCAGCCTGTTGGTAGAGTTGCCTAATTGTTTAAGATTTGTACATGTTATTACGCAGATCTGAATGTGTTCCTCACTAAAGGAAATTAATTATATGGCTTTTAAAAAATTGTGACCCAACACTTTGAATAAAGTAGTCTCTACATAATTTAGGGGTAAAGGTAACAGCTCACCAGATAGTAGAGGCATTGATTGAGTCATCAATAGGCAATTGAACAAGACTGAAAACTGTGTTAGTTTTCAGATAAACTCATTTTAGAACTAGAGTACACATACTTACACATACACCTGCACAGCTACATTGTTCTAGCTGAATACAAAAGATCGACACTGCAGTTTGGCAGGTAGACTGGTGTGAGGGGTTGTGTCAGGTGGAGTGGAAGAAGGGAGAAAGGAGGCAAAGAGCAGACAGGAGAGTTGGAAAATGGTGGGTGATAGTTCAGAGGGAGGCAGGTAGGAACATAGGAGGGAGAGGCACCAGCTGCACAGGTTAAGAATTCAACACACGGGCACTGGAACCAGTGAGTTCATGCCATGCACAGTGACAATGATGTGGAGAGTTGATTGGGAGGGGGTGACAGAACAGAGAAAGGAGAGAGTGTGAGGGAGAGGGTGTTCCTTCTTTGTGTGTCTGTCAAACCTTCTGCCATGTGATGTGTTATTACCTTAACTCAAAAATTTTTTTACATTCTGCCAGTATTTTCCATACCATACTAATAAAATAGTTCAAATATTCTCAGGATCAGCATTAACTGTTGGCAACAGTGTTACAGTTAGTTAAAATTTTGTTCAGTATTCGAAGGAGTAGTAAATGGTAATTATTGTAGAAGTAGGCAGATTATCTATGTTGTTGAATATCGTGTCATAATTTCCTTCTCAGACTTCCTGTCCTGTTTTTAATTGATCGTGTGGTTCCATTCCATATCCACACATCCTCTTCCTATCTGCAGAACTTTTTTTACGGTATGTAACAGTTCATCTCTAATGTTAACATTATGGCTTTCCTTCTTAATGATTGTTTAAATTCAATGCTGGATTTTAAAACTGTTGTAGAAACATATAAAAATATAGTTAAATATTGCAAAAACAAAAACTGCCCATTGAACATAAAATTAAAGTAATGCAAGCAGTAAAGGTAATCAATTGCCATAAAGATGACATGTTGACCAGTAGACAGGCACTGAATTTGTATCTTAATTTCCATACAAATAAACAAAACAAACACATGCATAATGGCCCAGCTAATGAGTGAGGTGTTATAGTAAATGTAAATCAATGTCAGAAGTATGACAACCCAATACACAGAAAGCAAAGAGGCCATAAAGAACAGCCAAAGAGCGCCTTTTCAACAGTAATCATCTACAGGATGGTCCATGATTGTGGAACTACTCTTCTGAAACAAACACATGGATAAACAAAAATTTAAAGTCAGTGAATATGAGATGGGAGAGAGAGGGGGAGGGTAACCTGTGAGGGTATATTACCAACATGACTGCTATTTTGGAGGCTGCTATCTTAGATGCAATTCTTTTCTTTCAAATGGAAAACCAGTCATGTGATACATCAGAGAGCTAGAGAATTACGTGAGAAAAACAATGGAGCGTTTCATCTGAGAAAAGCTTTATTCATTCTCAAGTTATGACTGATGTTTTCTTCCATTCTGGCAATATGAAAGCTGATCATGTTAACACAAACTGAACACACTGAGATTGTCCTGATATCAGGAGACAGTAGCACATGTGTTATGGCAGGAGGTTTCAACCAACGCCAAAGACAGACAACCCCTTGCTAAATCTTCTCGTGAAATTCCACGAAACTAGCTCTGTCGCAGGTAAACTGAAAGCTGGACAATAGAAAACAGCTGTGGATGAAGCAACATCAACCACTTATCTGGTATCGTTCAGTAAGAGTCCAAAACACAGCACTCACCGCACCTCACAGGTTCAGCCATACTAATTTTGAAAACGAGCAATGCAACATAACTTAAATGTGAATAAAACTATGCTTGAATGAAAGTCGTCATTGTTTTTCTTGTGTAATTCCCAATCTGTCTGAGGCATCACACGGCTCCCATTCCATTTAAAATTTACGAGTTGCATTCAAACTGGGCCACATGTTGGGAAAGTAGACTCGTAAGTTTTCCCTTCTCTCCTGTCTCGCACTACCTGACTTTAAATTTGTGTTTATCCACTTGTTTTTGCTTTAGAAGAATGGTTCCACAGATGTGGACCACCCTATATTTGTTTCAGAGTCTGTCCTTCGAAGGACAAAATAATTCTGATTAGTTTCACATCAGTGTATGGACCTGAAATGGTACAGTAGAATGTAATACACTGATGGAAAAGAAAGGACAACACTCAGAAGGAGTTATATGACATAAATAAAAGACAGTAGGTGTGTTTTTACATCTGGAAGATGATGTCTCTTTAAATTTTGTGCCAGTGGCCTAAGAGTGGCGCTAGTAGTGCCTCTATGAGGATGCAAATAAGGTTTGATTTAAATACGTGCTGTAACAGTCTCGAGCATTACTTACCTTTGAGATTGGACGTGGTGAGTTGATGTCAGTAAGGTGACCAAGATGCCATCATCAGAACCTCACTGAGTTTGAACAGATCACGTAATAAATCTGCGAGAAGTCGGATTTTCCTTTCGCGATGCTGCACAAACACTAGGCAGGAGTGTAGCTACTGTACACGATTGCTGGCAGCAGTGGTCGTGAGAATGTATGGCTGCAAGAAGACAGGGTTCTGGATGGCCACGTGGCACTAATGAGAGGGAACACCACCGTGTTTGGCATATGGCTCTGCTACATCTAGCTGCATCTGCAGCAACAGTCTGAGCAGCAGTTGGCACTGCAGTGACACAACAAACAGTTACTTCAAGGGTAGCTCTGAGCCAGAAGCCCTGTAGCATGCATTCCAATGAACCCAAACCACCACCATTTGTGACTTCAGTAGTGTCAAGTGAGAGCACACTGGAGGGCAGGGTGAGTCTGCTGTGTTCCCTGATGAAAGCTAATTCTGCCTCAGTGTCAGTGGTAGCTGTGTGTAGGTTAAGAGGAGACCAGTCGAGGACCTGCACCCGACCTGTGTGCGTGCTAGACGCACTGAGTCTACACCTGGAGTTATGGCCTAAGGTGGGATTTCGTATGACAGCAGGATCACTTTTGTGGTTATCTCGTGCACACTGACTGCAAAACTGTACTTCAATCTGGTGATTCAACCTGTTGTGCTGCCATTCACGAACAGCATTCTGTGGTATTTTCCAACAGGATAACACTCGCCTACATACTGCAGTTGTAACCCGACATTCTCTACAGTGTGTCAGCATGTTGCCTCGGCCTCCTCAAACGCCAGATCTGTCTCCAATCGAGCAAATGTGGGACTATTGGACGGCAACTCTAGCATCGTACACAAACAGCATTAACCGTCTTCTGTGTTGACCGACCGAGTGCGACAGGCGAGGAACTCCACCCCACAAACATCTGGTACCTGTACAGCACAATGCATGGACATTTGCGTACTTGCATTCAACATTCTGATGATTACACTGGTTATTAATGTACCAGTATTGCACACTTACATTAACATGTGATCTTGCAATGTTAATCACATAAATTTGATACCTAGTAAATGTCTTCCCAAAATTTCAGTCCTCAACACTAATTATTTTTTGGTGTTGTGATTTTTTCTGTCAGTGTATAACACAAAACTACAAAAATTTCAAATATGATTCGACAGACTGATGATGATTATTCATTGGACATGTAAACTGCAAAAACAAAACAGTATACACAATGAAAGAAAATTTTTCTTAGCTCTTAACAGAAGTAGGTGCAGGTTGTTAGAGCATCTGAAGCTTGTCTATTGGCAATTGAAAGCAGGTTTGAGGTTGAAAAAATGGTCACAGAAGAATAAGCAGGGTGGAATAAGCCCACCTGACTAAATATTAGTCATCCCATAACGGGAACACACTGGTTGCTTTGGAGTGCTTTAGACACTGTAGAACTGGTAACAAGTGCTCATGTGACACTCCAGCACTGACATTAGTTATGGGGAAGTGATGTCTACGTGTAAGTCAATTGTATGGGATCAGCATAGCTAGATGGGTCAACATGGAGATGAGATAGAATTGCAAAAAGGAGTTTTCACGTTTGGAGCAAATATGAAGTTCCCCAATTTTGTTGGGTCTCAATGCAGACTACCCAACGTGTCTTCAAGGAAAAGTGTACCACTGGCAGACACATAACACCTTAAGAACAGTCGTTGTATAAAGACACTAACTGACAGGAATTGGAAATGAAAATAACACCTTTTCAATGTCATTTGGTATCAAAACCAACTAGAAATGCTCCATATGGATTCATGTCAGTTTCTAAGCAAACAGTATGAAGGAAATGCATGGAACGGATGTCTGGAGGCAGGCAGTTCACAAAAGGCCGTTGTTCACAGCAGCGGCACCTAAAGCTGCTTGTCTTCAAAGGGACAAACACAAAAACTTGACCGTAACTAACAGGAGATGATAATGTGGTCTGATGAGTCAAAATTTTGTCACTTTTCAAATTATGCGAGGCGTTGAGTGCACTGATAGCCCAATAAAGCATTAGCCCGCAATGTGTAGAGGGTGCACTTCAGGTGTTTTGAGGGCATTTTTTTTCCACTATCACTTGGGCCCACTTGTTCAGACATGAACCAAATGTTTATCACAACATTGTCAGAGATCAAGTATTGCCATTTCTCTACATCTTCATGAATATACTGTGCATTCACTCATATTCCCAAGTGACAACAACCATGCATGCAGGGCTGCAGGTGTATGCCCTCGGTTTGATGAACACTCAGGCACCCTATTGTGCCCTGGCAGTCTGCTGAATCACCCTGATCTTATACCTGTAGAAAATGTCTGGGACTACTTACAACAGGAACTGAAATGTAGCAGTAAATATCCCTCTAATATGGTAGATCCACAGGATCTAATCATTAATGAGTGACTTCAGCTGGATGTGATATATCTGAAGAAGCTTGTGGACTTTCTCTCTTGCAGTATTGAGGCCATTATCAGGGATAAAGGTGATGTTGCACGACATCCAGTCTGTTCACAAGGAGAACAACGAATTCTAAGAGGGGTTTGGGGAGCGGAGGAAGTGAGCTCTGCCCATCAACTTCTAGCACACAGGCTGCCGAGGGATGAGGGGTAGAGAGGGGGGAACAAACCATGCTTATGTCACACAGTGCTGGTCCTACACTTTGGCTCACATAACAGTGCAGCAGCTTTGACAGTGGCATCTATTGGCCTCTGTACCAGTTGTCAACTGCTACATATTGAGCGTCTACAAAAGTAAAAATTGAGAAAGGAGTATAGGAAACACTTATAGGATCTGTGAAATCAAAATTGAAGGTTTCATGTTGAGTAATAGTGCTTGTTGTTACTCATTATGTATCAATTCTAATGGTCAGTTTGAAATTAAAAAGAGCTATTAGTATAACTCACATTGTGGCAACAGCAAGAATGGTTAAATCTTGAACATTTATTTACAAATGTAATGCTGAATTGTAAGTATGCATAAGTCACTCATAATCAGTCTCAGTATTTTCCGCATCTGTGCATGACTCATTATTTACCTTTTCTACTGTCCAGTTCAACAACTTTAATAATGATTTTGCCTACTGAAAGTTCCACGACCCCCATTATGCATCCAGTAATCTTGTTCCAGTTGTTGGGCCTTTCTGCAGTACCTCCCGCAGTCATCAGCAGTTACTGATGGAAAGGATTCACTGGCAGTTTTAAACACACTGTTATTGTACATGTTGCCTGAAATGTTGTGCTCCCTAAACAACTTCTTCACTTTTTCCCATGCCAATTTAAATCACAGTTCATGTGGCAAGCAGACAACCATATCTACATCTACATACACACTCCAGCAAGCCTCTGTATGATGGGTGGTGGAGGATGCCCTGTACCACTTGCGGGCTTTCAAACAATATGAAAATGACGAAATGATGTGGCCCTCAACTACGTACCCTCTGACTCAGAGTTGAAATATTAAAAGTTTTGCCTGGTTTTGTTGTCTAGGGGCTGGGGATACCTAGTTGCTGCATTACAAGCCAAATATTGCTGAGTCTACAGTATACAATATGAATACACACATGAATGGTCGAAGGTTTCTATCACTCGGCAATTGCGAATTATGAAAGTAACACATTAATTTGTAAATGAATGATAGCGATTAAATAAAATTTGCTAGTACTAGCTTAATAACTTTAAATGATGAGTAAGATAGTAGAAGTACATTTCAGAACACGGTATATTTCTGCAAAACACTTATTGGTGTCGATAGTCCAGCAATTAAATAAAATATAAGTTGAATAACAGGGAAACAATAGATTCCTACTTCACGTAATTAGTTACGAACAACAACATAATTCACGAGATATTCACTTCCAAACGCGTACTACGTCTTCACTGCAGAAGCCACTGAAATCTCACAAGTACACAAGTCAGCACTACGAAATATTTATATCTCCACTCCAAATCTTTCCCGCAACTGTGCGTCCGTTGCGCGGCCCAGCACTACCTGTGTCCTGTGCGACTTAAACAAATTAAATAAACATATATCAAAGGAATAAAACAAAAGCTAATGTCTCTATGCTTTCTAAATAACAGTAAATATTTAACCAATTTCTTCATGAATAGTATATATTGGATATAAACAAAGACATAGATGAATAAATATATTTATAAGCATGCTGCTACCATTTTTTCGTGTAACTGTGGAGTACTTACGGCCTGACGCGATCGATAGTAATCGGCCACTTTGACCTCCAATAACTCTTGTACTATTCATGTTACATGCCTGTAATTTATACCAATTTAGGTTTACACTAATAGCTTTCTAAAGACACATCGATTGACGAAATCGGATGAAGCGTTTGGATTTTGGAAATTTGTTGCTGAGTGTTACTTATGTAATTCTTTAAACTAATAGAGATATTGAAAATCTGATTACATCATCAGAATCGTCATGCAAATAATGGTAACGTACATGTTTCTTTTTGAAGTATCATGATTCATCTGGCGACTATTAATTTCTATACGAACTGTGAAATGTCTGCCATTATGGTTTCACAAAGTCTGCCATCTTTGGCACTCCCGGCGCACAGCGTCACCAAGGAGTTCCCAGGCAAGTGCTCGATGGACCACGTGGTCTGGCCGTTGTGAGGCACCACGCAGACGCTAACGAGCTTGGCCCTGCCGCAGTGCCAGAGCGAGGGCCGCCAACTCTGAACTTAGAATATTTCCATGGCGGCCCAACATCCCCTTTACCTCACACACCTCCACTTATTAACATTCTAGAATGCCGGAATGTGCAGAAGTAGCACCCTTTAGTTCATACAAGTAATATAAACCAAATTTCAAAGAAAAGAATTTTATGATTAAACGCCAGCCCAATAGTGTTTACAAAAATTTTTTGTAGTGGTGTGGGAGCAGCATGAATTTCGAAATAAACTTAAACCAACACAAATTTGAACTAACCGGCACATTAAATAAATGCCTGCATGCAACTTTTTTTGGTTTTTTTTTTTTTTTTGACACAATATATAGAAATTTTTAAATGCACTTTCATGTATGTACGATTTTGTAAGCACTTCTTGTCCCACTCACTCTGCGCTAAGGCACCTTCTTGCACAAATTTTTTCCATCGCACTACACATGCTCACACGGATTTTTGCACGAAATATTGATCAACTCACATCAGTCTTTTGACCAAGTGCCTCGCAGAAATCGTGTCTGCCCCTGAATTCCGAGCTCCACCGTTTATCATGACAAATCTGTCTACAACGAAAACCAAAAGTAGAAACTCCTCAACAAACCATTTTTCAAACAACCAGGATGCTGGCTAAACATCCCCTCCAGCAGAAATGATACTTAAGGAACAAAGTCACATGGCAAACGACTGAATCACATAAGCTCAAATTCCCTTAAGTTCTGTTTAATTGACTTTAATCAATCCTTCCTATCTCCACGCACCAAAAATTGCGTGCACATACAATTACAATTTTAATACCCTTCAAATTGACCACTAAATTCCTTGCCATACTCTTATACAAAGCATAAATCAATACATATTTTACTTAAATTCATGAGGTCACTGACCTACACGCACCCTCAGTGCCTAAACTTCCCCATTTTGCACACATACAGTGCCATAATAAAGTAACAAATTACAAATGAATCCGCATGTAAAACATATAAATTATCCCTCCAAAATTACTACCACTAATTACAGGTTAGTACAGTTTTTCATTTCTCCCCTTTCTCTATATACTCTTGACTGCATCAAATCACTTCCTTAATGCTGTTATGCATATCGACTTCCTTACTCCAACCCTCAGTAACTATGGTAAGAGCAATCTGATTTTCACTTGTTAAAAGTCTTTTAAATTTTACTTGCCTTTTCTCATTCTGAAATCAAATTCTAGGCATTTTCCTACACAATTAAGTGAAGTATTGTATTTTCACAGGAAGTCAGTTCCTAAAATTACCTCCTTTACTAGACCACTCACTACAAAACATTCTATATCAAATTTATTTTCTCCACATTTAAATTCTAAAAGTGTTTGTTGTCTTATTGGCTTACTCATACCACCAACTGCCGTTTTAACCTGAACGCCAGTGACTGGGAAGATTACTAGTTTCGTATTTTTGATCATGTTCATAAAACTTTCCAATACTGCTGACACATTACTACCTGAATCTAGAAGTGCATCTACCATTTCTTTGCCAACTTTAATTTCAATAATTGGCTGTACATTTACCATTTCCTTTTGTTCTAAATATTTTTCCCTTAATAAATAATGTTCTATGTCTTGTCCCTTCTCTTCCAATTCTAGCTTACACACATCCTGTTCTATCCATCCCTCAATCTCACGTTCATCCCAAAATAATTCATTAAATATTTCTTTCACCCCAAATTCATTCCTTCCCTTTTCTAAACCTCTAGCAATCTTAAACTTCTCTCATTTCCACATATGCTGCAGTAATGACCATAAAGTTCTACTGCACCAACACCAATCAGTCACACTAAAATCACACTCCTTCACATACCAATTCGTAAGAACTTCAATATACAAACTATCCCCATCCACACTATTTACTTCAGCCCTCTCTAAATTTTCTGTAAGTTCTTCCACACATTTCACCAATTTACTTCCCACAGCATGCACAGCTTTACTGTTTTTCCCTCCAAAACATCAACACTTGCAGCTTCAACAAAATTACACATCAATTCACTGTTAAACACTTTATCTTCCTGAAATGATACATCAATGCCTAAGCCATCATCACCATAAATATTCATGTCAGCAACCTTATCTGCTGACACATCATTTAAATCAGTACTAAAATTCACATCAGAAACCTTACTTCCCTCCATCACAAATTAACTTTACAAGAATTGTACACAACTTTATCCTCTGCCGCTAAATTACCCAAATTGCTGCTACCTTCTCATACAATTTCGGGAGTTCCAGACTTGCTACATTCTGCTGTGATCAGACAAAAATCAGCACACACTGCCATTTCTACACACCTTTCATCCAGATTCATCCATGATCCTATTTTACATACATTCTCACATTCATACTCTGACAAACGTTTTAGATCCACACATTCATCAATAAGTTTTGTTTCACCTTCATTTGTGACTAGAAATGCATAAATTCCTTCCTCCGAAGTATCAATACCAGTGGCTTTTACATCATTGCATAAATTACCATTACTCTGTTCCTTTGAACAGAAATCATCTAACTCTGCAGATACATTTTTAACTTCAACTGCTGGTGAGACCAATGCTAAGCCTCCCTTAGTAACATTGATGTTTTCGTCTAAACGCAATCACCCTCACTTGCAGCAGCCGAGACCAAAGCTACGCCGCCTTCACTAACATCGACGCTTTTCACCAGTTCACAAATACTTGCTACTACAATACCTTCCTTACCACAATTGCTACTATTTGCTAATACCTCTTCAGAACTCTCCACACAATTCGTTTTCACAAAATTCATCTCCTCTTTAACTCCCTTTTGAACCTCTAAATCTTTCCATTTATCACCATTCACACACTCATTCATTACACATCCATAATTTACAACATTCCCCACAAATTTATTCCCATCACTTTTACTTAAATCTCTCACAAATCTATGCTTCTGCCGTTCACACCTGCTTTTTTTGAAAGAGCCACCTACATAGCCTTCCTCTTTAACATACTCCATATTACATATTTGTTGCCTTTCTCCAAACCTATCAACATTTCTACCATTACCATTATCTCCAGTCCTTTTCATCGCCTGTTTTGATCACCATCCCTGGACCTGAGATGTGGCGAACACGTTTCCCGACCAGTTATTACGCGACTGCACTTCGCACAAAATTCTGCTGTCAAATCTGCGTTCTTTATTTGGATCCCATTCATGGAAGTTATCACTCCTGTTCATTCTCCGACCATTTTGCTCATTCCAGCTACTATCTCCCTGAGAATTCCTTTGATTTCTCTCACGATTACTATTTTGGTGGTGATTATTTGGATTCCCACTTTGATAACTACCACCCGGTTTGCTCTGAGGTTTGAACTTCAAAGCCCTCTTTAATTTTTCTACAAATTCTAGAAATTCATCCACGAAATCACATGGACTATGGACAAGATCCCACTGCAAATCTTCGGGTAATTGCCTTTTTAATGTGGTGATTTCTGTTAAAACCCCCAACGGATTTTTCACATACATAAGTTTGCCAAGTTCGTGCTCGCAAAAATCTCTCATCGTCCCATTACCATACCTGTAACTTGGCCCATTTAAAAATTCATTTTGGACCTGCGTCTGTTTTGCCTCGCTCCAAAATTTGTTCAAAAAACACTTTTTGAACTCTTCGAACGATTCACATGAACTACATCTAACATTTGCCCAAGACTTTGGGTCTCCCTCCAAATGCCATTTAATGTATTTTATTTTCGCTTCATCCGACATGCCATGAACAAAAGCGTCCCTACACGCAGCCAAGAAATTTACTTGGTCATATCTTCCATCATCTGTGTAACATTTCACAGATCCGGTATTTATAACAGATGTGGCTTGTTGGGAGGCTAACGAATTTAAATTACTTTTTATCTGCTGCATTTGTTTTTTAAATTCATTTTCACTAGTGATACTGGACTCTGTTTTATCTTTAATTTTGCCCACTTCTTTCTCTCCCTCACCAACACAATTGTAAATGTTACTAATTGCTAAATTTATACCTTATTTATGAGCATCTTGCACTTTTATACACTCGCTTACCTTGCCCCCAAGTTCCATCTGTATCTTATCCATTTTTTCCCCGAGATCTTTTTCCACTGATTCAGTTTTAGATTTTACTATTACAACTTCATCTGTAATTTTCCCGATATCCACTCAGACACATTTTAATTTATCATGAATTGCTTTTTCAAGGTTACCCGTAATTTTTTCAACTTCCTCTTTCACAGCGGAACCTATTTCAGTTGGCATTGTACCCATATCTGTTCGAATTCTGCTGATATTATTTGCCATTCCCTGGACCATTCGCATTAGCTGAGACATCATATCTCCCCCACATTCATTCCCCTTGCCTGAATTCCTACTAGTTACACTTTCGCGCTCTGATTTTGGAATAACAGGCTCAGTCCCATTTTCAGAATTACACATACTGGGTGGCTGTTTTATACCCGTGAGATCCATAAGTAGAGCTTCAACTTCAGAAACAAAAACTGTTTCATTACTTGTGCAGGTGCCTATCTGATCAGATATGGTACCCTCTGCCATGGTGATGCCATCAGTTGTAGTGGAAGAAGACATTGAAGACTGCCCTGGAGTACTTGGAGATGCTGCCATCGTACTGCTGTTGGATCTGTGTCCGCCACTAGAGAAATTGCCCGATGTAACTGTAGCTGCTTTTGGTTACCACGTATTCAAACAGTCTCCGATGCAGCTGTCCATTAAATGCACTAACCACTACTGTTCCCTGCACTCAACTCATTTAGACTCTGAGCCCCCATGCAAATTGCCTTCAATGTGATAGATTAGGACCTCTATCGATAGCATGTGTTAGTTGTGAAAATTACTGCGGAACCTATTTCCAGAGACCTACTTGCAGAAGAAAAAACCAATCTCACACTGTGTTTAGTGACAGGTTCACTCTACAGAAGTCTCTACTGGCTTTGCAAAGGTTTTTACACCTTGCATGGTATGCTCAATAACAGAGAGCAAAGGAATTACCACTCTGCTGGGCACAAATCCCAGATGAGCCCCCAGTTGCGGACTTTCAAAAACAGAAATGTATGGTGGTGTGGGGTGGCCCTCAACTATGTTCCCTCAGACTCAGAGTTGAAATATTAAAAGTTTTGCCTGGTTTCGTTGTCTAGGGGCTGGGGATACCTAGTTGCTGCATTACAAGCCAAATACTGCTGAGTGTACAGAATACAATATGAAAACACACATGAATCAAATGGCCGAAGGTTTGTATCACTCGGCAATTATGAATAATGAAAGTAACATATAAATTTATACATGAAAGATTGCAATTAAATAAAATCTGCAGGTACTATATTAATGAATTTAAATGATGAGTACGATAGTAGAAGTACTTTTGAGACTGCGGTATATTTCTGTAAAACACTTATTGGTGTAGATGGTCCAACAATTAAATAAAATATAAGTTGAATAACAGGGAAACAATAGATTCCTACTTCACGTAATTAATTATGAACAACAACATAGCTCACGAAATATTCACTTCCAAATGCGTACTACGTCTTCACTGCAGAAGCCACTGAAATCTCCCAAGTACACAAGTCAGCACTACAAAATATTTCTCTCTCTTGCTACCACACGCAAACTGCTCCACTCCAAGTCTTTCCCGCCACTGTGTGTCCGTAGCGCGGTCCAGCACCTCCTATGTCCTGTGCGACTGTCCCTCGTGCCACACTGTTCCAAACTGCCTCGTGTCCTCTCCGGAAACCGTGCTCCTCCCCAACCTCCATACGTCTCTTAGTAACGAGCGCTGTGATTGGCTGGAGCGCTCATTCCAGTCTTCAAGTCAACCAACCACACAAATATAATGAGACACATTTGAAATATTGGATTTACATTTAAATAACTTGAAATTAAATAAATATTCCTACAGCTGGACCATAAACACGCTCTTCTTAACACATATTATTAAATACCTAAACAAATTAAATAAACATATATCAAAGGAATAGAACAAAAGGTAGGCCAGTAGCCTTACTGTCTCTGTGCTTTCTAAGTGACAGTAAATATTTAACCAATTTCTTCATGAATAGTATATATCGGATATAAACAAAGACATAGATGAATAAATATATTTATAAGCATGCTGCTACCATTTTTTCGTGTAACTGTGGAAGTACTTACGGCCTGTTGTGATCGATAGTAATCAGCCACCTTGACCTCCAATAACTCATGTACTATTCAAGTTACCCTGTAATTTATACCAATTTAGATTTACACTAATGGCTTTCTAAAGACACATCGGTCGATGAAATCGGATGAAGCGTTTGGATTTTGTAAATTCATTGCGGGGTGTTATTTATATAATTTATCATCAGATACTAAACTTTAAACTAATAGAGATATTGAAAATCTGATTACACCATCAGAATCGTCGTGCAAATAATGGTAATGTAAATGTTTCTTTTTGAAGTATCATGATTCATCTGACTACTATTAATTTCTATACGAACTGTGAAATGTCTGCCATTAAGGTTTCACAAAGTCCGTCATCTTTGGCCCTCCCGGTGCACAGCATCACCAAGGAATTCCCAGCCAAGTGCTCGATGGACCACATGCTCCGGCCGTTGTGAGGCACCACGCGGATGCTAACGAGCTCGGCCCTGCTGCGCGGTGGCCGCCAACTCTGAACTTAGAATATTTCCAGGGCGCCGCAACTCGCCCGTTACCTCACACACTGTTAGTCATTCCCTTTTCTGTTTCCCTCACAAAGAGAGTGCGGAAAAAAGAACTGCCTACATGTCTCCGTAGAAGCGCAAATTTTTCTAATCACTACTTCATGGTCCTTATGTGAAATGTACACTGGCAGCAGTAGAATCATACTGCCATCAGTCAGAAATGCCGGTTCTCTAAGTTTTCTCGGCAGCACTCCTTGGAAAGAAAATTGCCTTTCCTCCATTGATTCCCATTTGAGTTCCTGAAGCACCTCTATAATATTTGCGTGTTGTTCAAACCTACTGACAACGAATCTAGGAGCATGTCTCAGAATTGTTTCAACATCTTCCTTTAATCCGACCTGGTGTGGATCACAAAAACTCGAACAGCACTCAACCACTGCACTAGTGTTCTATATGTGGCCTTCTCTACAGATAAACCACACTTTCCCAAAATTCTTCCAGTAAACCAAAATCGACCTTCACTATAGCCCTTGCATGCGCATTCCGTTCCGGATTGCTTTGCAGTGTTATGCCTTGATATTTGATTGAGGTGACTGTATCAAGCAGCATATTACTAATACTATATTCAAACATCATGTGTCTGTTTTTGCTACTAATTTGCATTAATTTACATTTTTTACATTTGCAACTAGATGCCATTCATCACACCAATTAGAAATTTTGCCTAAGTCATCTTGTATCCTCCAACACTCCTTCAACGACAACATCTTTCCATACATCACAGCATCATCAGCAAATGCTTGCAGACTGCTGTATACCCTATCTGCCAGATCATTTATGTACATAAAAATGACAGTGGTCCTATCACATTTCCATGGGACACTCCTGTCAATACCCTTGTCTCTGATGAACACATGCAATCGAGGACAACATACTAGGTTCTGTTATTTTAAAAGACGTTCAAGTCACTCATGTACCTGGGAGCCTACTCCATACGCCTGTACCTTCATTAGTAGTCAGCAGTGTGGCATTGTATCAGGTGCTTTACGGAAATCTGGCAATATCAAATCTGCCTGTTGCCCTCCATCCATGGTTCGTAGGATCTCATGTGAGAAAAGGGCAAGCTGAGTTTCATAAGAATGACACTTTCGAAAACCATGCTCACTTTCTCTTTCTCAATTTCACTTATCACATACATTTTTTAGCAGGTCTAAGTTTTTGAATTCCTCATGTTCTCATTGCAGGCAATACACGTCTTTTGCAGCCATTCCAATATCCTCACTTTGGTATCCTACCATATGGGTGTATTGTCCACCTGTCCATTATGGTATGGACCATTGTTAATAACAATGACTGACTTTAATGAAATTTCATTAAAAAGAAAAAGAAAATAATCATAATCAACAGTTACCTTTTCTTTAAATATTTGTTTTTTAGTTAATTTACCTTTCTTTCCTTCTGTACGTACGAACTTTGTTGTAGGACCTCTTATTTACGTGTGGTAATAAAAATTCATTTACACAGAATTAAGTACATTTAAAATTACGTGAATTCATATTAACTGATTAAGAATATTTAGTTGAGAATTAAATCCTTTATATAATTCGGCCTTGGCACACATTTTCTAAATGCAGTGGTTTTTTTTAAATATTTACTGAATTCTTTCCCGGCGTTAGCTATGGAACACAAGACTGTCTCTATTAGCAGAAAATGGTTAAATATTGCCAAGCCGACGTTTAATTATCACTGATAAAACACACTTCACTATACATTTAAGTTATTTGAAAGAACCAAAATTGTTAAATTTCAACATTAACTATCCGCCTATGAATGCACAAATGTGAAACTAGTAATAAATTCCGTCAGTCTCAGGATCACTGTAAAAGAAAAACATTTTCTTAAATGCAGTGCTAATTTTTATCTGCTCCCGATTTACGGGTTTGGTTAATTTTTCCTAGTGGGACAATTTTTTAAATGTGCCGCCGCTGCAAATCGTTCGGTCGCGGCACAGCCCAGCAACACCGCTAAAAATGCTGAAAATTCTTTAAAGAAATATTATAGATGACATGGGCAAGCTAATTTACATTAATAATACACACTTTTGTTAAATTATAATATATTTAGACCACAACAATAATTCAACTTACATTAGTTTGTAATTTCTCCTCTAATGGCAGCTAAATCTAGATACAGACAAAAGAAGTCTACCCATTCATAAAATGCTACGTCACAGCTTGCTCTCACTTTCAGCTCTCCAGGAGGACGACAAAGAACGCACACCATTCAGTGTTATTTATATTATTGCTGACCATTAACATCTCTTTGTAATCTTACAACATTATTTTCCTCTGTGGCTGAATTTTACATTTTTGTTATCAGAGATATTGACACATTTCGCAATTACATTATAAGTATAGAAATATTACAATCTTAAATACATCGAGAATATTACTACAGAAAATATTACAATAATAACGAATGTCCTTTACACAAAATTAAATAATATTTTTTGTTAAATAATTACAGTATATACAAATTGCTTCATAGCGGCGTATGTGGTACAATTAAATTTTAGTTTATTAATAGTGTGAGTTTGCTATGGAACGTTACACCTCCATCCATGGTTCGTAGGATCTCATGTGAGAAAAGGGCAAGCTGAGTTTCATAAGAATGACACTTTCGAAAACCATGCTCACTTTCTCTTTGTCAATTTCACTTATCACATACAATTTTTAGCAGGTCTAAGTTTTTGAATTCCTCATGCTCTCATTGCAGACAATACACGTCTTTTGCAGCCATTCCAATATCCTCACTTTGGTATCCTACCATATGGGTGTATTGTCCACCTGTCCATTATGGTATGGACCAATGTTAATAACAATGACTGACTTTGGAGGAAGATTTGGGAGAACCATATTCTCAAACCACCTTCAAAGTTTTCAGAGTTCATCTGACCATGGTAGTCACCTTTTGTGGATCTAACCCAGATCCCTGATAATTCCCTTCCTGATACAACACTTCAATAATAAGTTCCCCATCCCATAATGCCAACATCATCTTTCTGCTAACATCTCCCAGTCATTATATTACTGTCTATCCATGTTTCATCCAGAGAGAATATTTCTGTAGCTGCTTCCCTAATATGTTTTGTTTCTACAATGAACTGTGACAGCTGATCAATGGTGATCCCTGCTCTAGCAATAAAGATCTCTTATTCTGCACTTTCTTCCATATGAATCCCATGGACAACAAAGTAGCTCACAGAGATTTAATAAGCCAAATTAAGCTGATCTCCTCGAGTACTGGTCGAAGTTTCCGCACACTGGGAATGATCTTCTGCACCTAGAAGTAGTCTTCCATTGTTTGCCTCATGACAACCCTGTCAAAGTTATTGAATGGATTTTCCCAGTGGATCTTGGGCTAATTGAAAGAGAATTATTAAAAAAATCATAAAGTATGACTGCCTTCTATGCAGAATGTATGGTTGCAACTAACAAGGAGAAGTCCACAGGTATGGGATCAACATTTTGAAACCCCTTTATGGTTGTGCATGTAGGTTACAGTCGCAGGTATCATGCTACACAGCCACAATTAAATGAATGAAACTATTTTTTTATTTACTTATTCTCGTATCAGAAAAACATATATTAACTGAGAGGTGACTATACTACATTTGCCCACAACTTGGCTACTTCCAGTGCAGTTTCTGTTCCTTGATGAAGTTCATCATCTATGCAGGATCTGAACACAGTTGGCATTGAAACATATGATCAGCAGTCTAATCTTCTTTGCACTCACACTATCATCTTGCCAAATTAACCTTTGATCTGCCAACTCCAGATTTCAGTCTATTTAAAGACTTCCAAGTTGTCCATTTCTCATCACAGCCAGGAGGTAGAGTTTCTGAAACTCTTTTTCCCGAGCAGGTATTTCGCTTGTGCAGTTACTTGACAACCCCCACTTCATAATGGGATGGTTACTGTGCGGGGTTTTGGATGTACTACAACAACAGGAAGGAAGGGTGTTACGGCGGAAGGGCACAGATGTGGAGCATACGCCACACTGGGCAACATTCCTTGCACGACAAGCACTTCAGTAAAATCTGGATAAGATGGAAGGTCAAACCATGATCATTAACGGAAGGTGAAGGTAGCACTGGGAGTGAAACTAGAAATCAAGATCAAAATCGTGAAGCAAGTTCAAGCAGACTCTGCACCAAAAGGACCATCCGATGGAAAGCCAGAGGAGGCAAAAGATAGTCAAAGTGCAGGTTTGCAGCACAGAAAGAGGAAGCAATGCAGCAAGGGTTGGCGCCTCATAGTAGCCAAGCACATACTCACCAAAGAGTTATGAGTGCCCTTTGGGACTTCTTGATTTTACATAAGACCAAAAGTCCTCAGATCAGTTGACAAAATTTTTCTTTCAAAGTCATTGAACGCTTATCTCTTTGTTCTCCTCAATGCTCATTTTCACTTCATTCAACTTTAGTTTGTCAACTAAGTTTTCACTTTCCTTGAATCTGAGATGAGGCTCTCTTTGTTTATGTAGCACTTTTGTAACAGAGCTATTAAACAATAGTGGGTCTTTCCCATCCCTTAAAACCTTGCTCAGAACATACTTGTTTAATGAACATTGAACAATGCTTTTGAATTTTTTCCACATTTTGCATCTTCATCCGTATCACTGAATATTTGATGCTGACTACTCAGATAGTCTGCAGTTTGTATCCTGTCACTCTTGCTACACAAAAATATCTTCCTAGCTTTCTTAACAATCTTTGTAGAACCCTTAGTCATAGTTGCTATCACAACCTTATGATCATTAATACTTCCCTCTAGCTTAACTGATTCTGGAAGTTCAGGTCTGTTTGTTGCTAGGAGGTCTAAGATGTTATGTTCATGAGTTGGTTCTCTATCTGCTCAAAGTAATTTTCAGACAAGATATTTAGAATGTCACACAAATCCCCGTCTCTGGTACCAGTTTTAATGGCATGACTCTGGGGTCTATACCTGGCAAACTGAAGTCATCCCCCATTACTATAGCGTGATCAGGAAACGATATTCCATAAATTCTCTCTGAAGCACTCTACCACTACTGCTCCTGACCCAATGTGGTCTATAGAAGCATCTGATAATCATTTTTGACTGGCCTTTGACACTCTGTAGAATCAGAAATCAGCTGCTTAATAAAACTGTTTACAGCTGAAGTGAGGGATCTGATTCTACTATGAAGCTCAGGTGCAGATGTCCTTCCTACCAAATCTTATGCTTTGATGGTTGACATCATCCAGATTAATTCACATTCAAGACACATGAGAACTTGGTAGAACTCTTAATACTATCTGGGCATTATTACCTTCAGTAAGCAATACTAATTCTGGGACCTTTCCTTGGATGCTCCAGCAGTTTACTAGTATCGTATTAATCTTTTCTGTTCCTGATCTGTGAGGATGAGCATTCTCTGAGAACATTTTCGTTGATGTAACTTCAATTTTGAAACTTCCTGACAGATTAAAACTGTGTGCCGGACTGAGACTCGAACTTGGGACCTTGCCTTTCGCAGGCAAGTGCTCTACCCACTGAGCTACCCAAGCACGACTCACGCCCCGTCCTCACAGCTTTACTTCTGTTTCCTGATCTTTCTGTCCTTGCCTTATCATTGCTACCCTGGATGACTGCCAAGATGGGTTCTCTGTAATGCTGACTGGAATGGGTTCACTTCTGCTGTTATCCTTAGCTCACCATCGCAAGGCAGTATCGATGTGGCTTTTCAGCATACAATGGCAGCCCTTCTTTTGGCAGCCAACCAAGCCATCCCCTCTTCCTCAGGATATCATTGTCAGAAGACCATACCCTGGTGGAGCTCAGAGAGTGCTGTGATCAGTAGAGGTCGTAGGTAGGCTCTCCAACACCATAAGCGCACCTCTCATTGCCTGTAAATGTTTCCGTGCCTCCGTTCACTACCTTATGAAACAATGAAAGCAAGAATCCTGGGAATGGTATGTTTCAACCGCTGGATCACTTACCTCTCCATCACAGGTATAGGCAACAATCAGACACCTTTACGGCTTCCAATCCCCTGCACATGTACCAAGTATTTCATTAGATAGTATCATTTATAATGATCCAGACACTGTCACGGAACATTTTGCTGCATCCGAGAACTACAACTCCACCTTTTGGCTTGTTAAACAGTGGGTGGAGCGAATTTGCTTATCTTTTACAACCCACAACCTGGAGCCATGTAACATTCAATTCAGTGAATGGGAACTCCCCAGTGGCCTATCCCATTGCCCTGATATGACCTCAGGACCAGACTGCTTCCACAACTAAATGCTGAAACATCTCTCAGTGAACTGTCAGTGTCACATCCCCTCGCCTTCTTTAATTGGATCTGCAATGAGGATGAGTTCCCATCTCAGTGGCGAGGAAGTGCAATAGTACCAGTACTGAAACCGGGTACGAACCCCCTAGAGATGGCCAATTATTGGCCAATCAGTCTTACTGACATTCTCTGTAAGTTGCTCAAATCACGAGCAAGCGGCTGTGTTGGCTCCTTGAGCCTCAGGGCCTTTTGGCTGCATCTCAGTGCAGTTTTCACAAAGACCGTTCCACTGCTGATAATTTAGTGCACCTGGAGTCCACCAGCCAGCCAGGCTTTGCACGTCGTCAGCACCCCATCACTGTCTTTTTTGACCTACATAAGGCTTGTGACACAACATGGCATCACCACATCCTTACATTACAAGAGTGAGGTCCCTGGGATCCACTTCCGATTCTTGTCAAGAACTTCCTGTCATACCGTACGTTCTGGGTCCAAGTGGGTACTTTGCTCAGTATGCCCCATATTCAAGAGATATGGGGACTGTACTGAGCATCCCCCTCTTTCTGGTTGCCATCAATGGTCTAGCAGTGGCTGTGGGGTCTTCAGTATCGCCCTCCTTATATGCTGACGATTTTTGCTTTTATTATTGCTTCTCTAGTATGGGTGTGCCTACAGGGCACCATACAAAAGTCACAGTCATGGACTCTCACCCATGGCTTTCGGTTTACAACCACCAAGACTTGTGTAATGCACTTCTGTTGCTGTGTTACTGCCTATCCATACTGAGAGCTTTACCTGGATGATCAGTTACTTCCTGTAGTTGAGATGTACACTTTTTGGGACTGGTCTTCGATTCCCGACTGACATGGCTTCCCCATATCACCAACTTAAGCGAAAGTGCTGGTGACACCTTAATACACTTCACTGCCTCAGTAACACTCAGTGGGGGTGCAGATTGCTCTACCCTTTTGCATCTTTACAAAGCCCTGATTGTGCCCTGTTTTGATTATTGGAGTCTTGTATAAGGCTCAGCATTACCCTCATCATTGTGGATGCTGGACCCCATTCATCATTGTGGAGTCTGACTTGCTACAGAGCCTTCTGAACTAGCCTTGTGAACAGCCTACTAGCCGAGGCAGTAGTCCCTCCATTACCTATCAGGTGCTGACAACAGCTGCTGAATTACACTGCATGCATTTGTAGCTTCCCTGAGCATCCCAACTATCATGTCCTTTGCCCTGAAAGGGAGCTCCACCTCCCACAATGGCAACCCGGAATTGGGTTTACAATTGCTGAACCTCTCCAGTGCCTCTGTTCAGAACTGCAACTTCCGTGCCCTGACCTCGGATTTGTCTCAAAAGATTCCACAGATCTCTTGGTTTTTTGCCACCCATTCTTGGGATGTATCCAGGTTTGGAAGTGGTATTCATAGATAGCTCGACAATCAATGGGGTAACAGACTCTGCTTAAACACATGCACAGTGTAGTGATCTCTGCTCTCTGCCAAATGGCCGCAGTGTCTTCACTGCTGAATTAATGGCCGTTACACTAGCCTTTAGCCATGTTTGTTCTTGCACTGGCAAGACTATCCTAATCTGTAGGTACTCCCTTACGAGCATGAAGGCTATAGACCAGTTCTCTCTTCACCCACTGGTTAAGACAATCCAGGATCTTGTCTCTGACCTCCATCAAGCTGGACAGTCATTTTCGTTTCAATCCCTGGTCATGTTGGGATTTCAGGAAACAAACAAGCTGACCAGTTGGCCAAACTGGCCAACAGAATGCTGTTTCTGAAAATTAGGGGTCCCAGAACCAGACCTTTGGTAGTTTACACTCCATACATTGCTGGAAGTCTGGAACTCACAATGGTGTGATCTCATCTTCCCAAACAAACTGACAATAATAAAGGAGACCACAGCCATGTGGCAGTCTTCCCTGTGTGCTTCTAGCAGGGAATCCACTGTCCTCTGTCGACTCTGCATTAGCCACAGTTGGCTGACCAATGGCCACATTCTCCAATGCGAGGATCCCCCTCACTGCTGATGTGGAGGCTGCCTGACAGCGGCTCTTTGAGGCGGCACCTTAATCTTTATGACATGCTATCTCTGGTGCTCGCAGACAGTGCCAACTCGGCTGACTTGGTGTTACGTTTTTCTCACGAATGTGGCTTCTATGCACCCCTGTAAGTTAGTGCAGAATAGAAAAGCAACTACAATCATTTGGTAGTGGAAAAGCATCAGGACCAGATGAAATACCTATATGATTCTATAAAGATTACCCGAAAGAATTTGCTCCCATTCTAGAGGCATTTTATCAAAGACCACTGGAGCAACAGAGGGTACCTAGTGGCTGAAACAAAGTGCAGGTTATTCTTGTTTTCAGGAAGGGGCCATAGGACAGATGCACACTATTATAAAGGCATATTGTTGATGTCAATCTGTTGTAGAATTATGGAACATGTTTTATGTTCAAAAATTGTGATGTTTCTGGAGAACACAAATCTACTCCATAAAAACCAACATGCATTCTGCAAACAGAGATCTCGTGAAACTCAGCTTGCTCTGTTCCTCCGTGAGATCCGTAGTGCTGTAGACAATGGCAACCAGATTGATGCTGCGTTCCATGTCTTCAGGAAGACATTTGATACCATCCCGCACTGCCGTTTAGTGAAAAAAATATGACCTTATCAAGTACTGGACCAGATTTGCAGCTGGATTCAGGACTTCCCTGCAGATACAACTCAAAATGTTGCTCTTAATGGAAAAAAAATTGACAGATGTGAAAGTAATTTCCACAGTACCCCAAGAATTATGATACGAGCATTGCTGTTTACAACATATATAAATCATCTAGTAGAAAGTGTCAGATGTTTTTTAAGATTGTTCACAGATGATGCGGTTGTCTGCAACAAAGTAGCAATGGCAAAAAAAGTAATGATTTGCGGAGTGACCAGCAGAGGATTGATGATTGGTGAAGGTTCCGGCAGTTGGCCCTGAAAGTAAGTAAATGTAATATACTGCACTTATATAGGAAAAGAAAGTCACTACAGTACAACTACACTACTGACAAGAAACTACTGGAAACAGTATCTTCTGTAAAATGTCTATGAGTAGCTATCTGGAGCAACATTAAGTGGAATGACCACATAAAAACAAACAATAGGAAAAGCAGATGCCAGGCTCAGATTCATAGGAAGAATCTGAAGGAATGTAACTCAGCTATGAAGAAAATGGCTTATAAGGCACTTGTTTCACCAGTTCTCAAGTATCGTTCATCAATATAGGATACTTACAAGCTAGGCCTGATAAGAGAGGGAGAGGGGGAAGGGGAGGGAGAGGGCAGGAGGAGAGGGGGAGGGGGGAGAGGGTGAAGGGGGAGGGGGAGAGGGAGGGGGAGATCCAAAGAAGAGTGGCATGTTATGTCATGGGTTCATTTAGCTGGCAACAGCATTGTCGAGATGCTCAAGAAACTCCAGTGGCAGACATTACAAGAGAGGCATTGTGCATCACGAAGAGGTTTACTACTGAAATTTCGAGAGAACATTTTCCAGGAAGGATTGGACAACATACTTCTTCCCCCAACATACATCTCGTGTAATGACCACAATGAGAAAATTCGAGAAATTTGAACTAATACAGAGGCTTACCGACACTCATTCTTCCCACATGCCGTTCGCGAGTGGAACAGGGTAGGAGGAATCAGTCAGTGGTACAAGAAGTACCGTTCACTGCACACCACTACGTGGCTTGTGGAGTGTGAAGTAGATGTAGAGGTAGAGTAGATGTGGACGGTGCTGTTCCTGCGAGGTAGTACAGCCATCTGACTGGAGCAACTTCTTGTCATTCTGCAGATGTCATTGAGAGCTATGCCCACATTTTGGACATGTGTTGAATTATATCAAACAGGATATGTATACTTTGCTGCAGAACGGCACAGTACCACTGCGGAGGTTCGGGTTGACTACTCCACTGTGACTGGGTCCGTTTGCATAGAAGATAGTTCCTGGTAGAATTTTTTACTTGTAGTTCATGCATGTTACTTCTTGGAAGTAAGAGATCTATTAAGTGTCACTCCTAGATATTTTGGGTTCTTACAGTGTACCTATTCAACAACTGACCATATTGTCTTTAATCTGTAACTAGCTTTCCAGTTTCTCAAATGAAATGCACACACTTGTCTCTCTGTAGGAAATGGTTTAAGCTGGTTTGTGTTGCAGTATGTGGAAAGTTGTTTAAGGGCACTCATGAGTGTGTTCTCCACTGATTCAAAATCTGGGCTCTGGGTGGCTCAGGCAAGATCATCAGCATAAAAGAAGCTCTTGCTATTGGCTGCTACAGGTGGATCATTCTTGTATATATTGAACAGAACTGAAGCCAGCACGCTTCACTGTGGAAGGCCATTTTTCTGGTCTCCAACAGTTATGCTGTTCTAGAAAGTCGCTTAGTTACGCTAAAATCTTTGGTCAGGTTTTACAGCTTGGCTGGTAGTAGCTGGTGACTGACAATGCCATACGCTGCTCATAAGTCACCAAATACCACACCTGTCACCTGACGAGCTTCAAACCTGTCTTTGATGATGACTGTCGTATCTATAAAGATGTAAAAAAAATTGAGAAGTGATGCGACTCATACCCACTACCTTCAACATACCAGCTTAACTTCTTTACTATGTTACAGAAGAATTTCAATAACCACCAACCACTGTTATTACGACTTTAGTCATGTAGTGGATCACAGGATTTATTTTATTTTATTTTATTTATTTATTTATTTTATTACCAGAATAAATGGTTGCAGGACATGACAACACCCAGTACTCTATGTTATACAACCACATATGTGGTTTCAAGAAGTCTCTCTATAATGGAAAGAGTACCACAAATTCCTACAATCAATAGCAGTGCTTTTACATACACAAATAAACCTACCACTTTAAAGTAATTCAGGCAAAGGGGAAGGCAATTTCAAAGTGCTGTCTAATTGAAAGATTTGTACTCAAATTTACCTCTTTTGCTGGACGTTTCTGGTGATTTCCTTGAACTATCTTTGCAAGTGTGTCCTGTTTGACTTGTCAGCTGAGAGACAGAGTAAGCAGCTCTATTTTTTTCTCTCCTGCTTGCAACATTATTAATTATTTTTCTTGCTCCTTTCCATAAAGTACTAATACTTGTCCTTATACGAGGAGGAGAAAGTTTATCTGACGCTACCCATGATGTGTGAAGAAACGCTTTGCCATCAGTAGATGTAGACACACAACACAGCTTAACAGTCACTTCACAATGGTTACACACAACAAGGTTCTTTATTAGATTGCTGAGGTTAGCAGCGACCAGACATAAAACACAAGTGGGCTGAAGTCGACCGACTTCTACAGACTATTGCAGGTTTGGAACTAGGGAGCCCTCTACTCTTTTTGGACACACTATAAGCTTCATGTTGTTTCAAGGTGACTAATTTGTAGTCCAATGTACTTACGTAGTTATTTAACCTAGGATGCATGGTGCCGAAAACACACATGAATGCATATGCAGGGCCTCCAAGGCCCTCCCCTAATTTAAGATTTTCCTCTTTTCATATAATCATTGTTTGGAGTTAAATTTATTTCTGTCAAATTTATTGTCATATTGAAAGATTCCTAAGATACATTAACAGGATCTGATGGGCCTGATTAACATTTCATTAATTTTTTAAAAAATCTCTAAGAGTGAATTTTTATTAGTTACATCCATTTACATACAACATATACAAATAATTTTATTAATTCACTTATAAGTTGCAGTTTACATTTTATAACATTTATTACAACAAATTACTTCAATTGAAACATACTCATTATTCACAATATCGTGTATATAGGCAATATTTTGACAAAAAGTTATTTTCATTGTTCACATAAAATTGCATTTTTCTTAATTTTCAACATGTGACAAACAAGAAGCACAAAGAACGCCACTATGTTCCTTAAAAATGTTGGTTTTACACTTAATGCATGTCATAGCACTTTTCCTGTGTTTTCCTGAGACAGGTAGTTGGTACGGCAATATGACATCTTTTTGAACACCACATCTTTGCATGGCATCAACGATTTTCTTTGGAAGATTAGGGATCTGAATACGAAGTTCCATTAGTGGTCTTACTATTTCCTCTGCTAAATCTCTTCGGAACAAACGCCTTTTATCACTTCTTCCACTATGGTATGTCAGATGTTGGGCAGAAAATAAAATTTCACTGTTCATGGCTGTGACGTCCATCATATTCATCAATAATGCAAATGGCCATCTTCTTGTTTGTCTCTTGCAAGTGTAATAACGATTTTTCTGGTCCATTTGATCTACTCCACCCTTCATAGAGTTATAGAACTTTATTATATCTGGTTTCTTTTTTGCTCGAGTTTCATCAATGTTTCTGTCATGATGCATTGTGCTAATGAGAACTACAGACTTTTTCTTTTTGGGAACATAACTCACCATTGTAATGTCACATCTAAATGCAAACAAAGAGGAATGAATCGCTCTTGAGGTAGATGGTTTCATCTCATTAGGAATTTCTGGTTTATTTTGTTTGATTGCTCCCACCACTGTAATTTGCTTCTGAAGCATCTCTTCTGCCAGCTAAACACTAGTAAAGAAGTTGTCAACAGTAATATTTTTTGATGATCCTTCAATGCTTTTAGCAAGATCTTTCACCACATTCAATCCAAGATTTTTCTGAGTAGGTTCATGGGGCTTCCTTCCCATGTAAACAATTCTGTCTAAAGCATATGCAGATGTAGCAGCACATATTTTTATGGCATACTTGGCTGGTTTAGAGGGCATATACTGGGTGAAGCTGCATCTTCCAGGGAATGGGACTAGCTGTTTGTCAACTGTGAGCGAATCATTGGGAATCATTCTATTTCTACACTTGTCAAGAAATAATTCCCATACATAGCGAACAGCTGCAAGTTTGTCATCTGCAGATCGAGCTTCACGGGTATGCCTGTCATCAAATCTAATTATTCTTCTTATATCCTCAAATCTATTTACTGACATGGTGGCCTTATACACTCCTGGAAATTGAAATAAGAACACCGTGAATTCATTGTCCCAGGACGGGGAAACTTTATTGACACATTCCTGGGGTCAGATACATCACATGATCACACTGACAGAACCACAGGCACATAGACACAGGCAACAGAGCATGCACAATGTCGGCACTAGTACAGTGTATATCCACCTTTCGCAGCAATGCAGGCTGCTATTCTCCCATGGAGACGATCGTAGAGATGCTGGATGTAGTCCTGTGGAACGGCTTGCCATGCCATTTCCACCTGGCGCCTCAGTTGGACCAGCGTTCGTGCTGGACGTGCAGACCGCGTGAGACGACGCTTCATCCAGTCCCAAACATGCTCAATGGGGGACAGATCCGGAGATCTTGCTGGCCAGGGTAGTTGACTTACACCTTCTAGAGCACGTTGGGTGGCACGGGATACATGCGGACGTGCATTGTCCTGTTGGAACAGCAAGTTCCCTTGCCGGTCTAGGAATGGTAGAACGATGGGTTCGATGACGGTTTGGATGTACCGTGCACTATTCAGTGTCCCCTCGACGATCACCAGTGGTGTACGGCCAGTGTAGGAGATCGCTCCCCACACCATGATGCCGGGTGTTGGCCCTGTGTGCCTCGGTCGTATGCAGTCCTGATTGTGGCGCTCACCTGCACGGCGCCAAACACGCATACGACCATCATTGGCACCAAGGCAGAAGCGACTCTCATCGCTGAAGACGACACGTCTCCATTCGTCCCTCCATTCACGCCTGTCGCGACACCACTGGAGGCAGGCTGCACGATGTTGGGGCGTGAGCGGAAGACGGCCTAACGGTGTGCGGGACCGTAGCCCAGCTTCATGGAGACGGTTGCGAATGGTCCTCGCCGATACCCCAGGAGCAACAGTGTCCCTAATTTGCTGGGAAGTGGCGGTGCGGTCCCCTACGGCACTGCGTAGGATCCTACGGTCTTGGCGTGCATCCGTGCGTCGCTGCGGTCCGGTCCCAGGTCGACGGGCACGTGCACCTTCCGCCGACCACTGGCGACAACATCGATGTACTGTGGAGACCTCACGCCCCACGTGTTGAGCAATTCGGCGGTACGTCCACCCGGCCTCCCGCATGCCCACTATACGCCCTCGCTCAAAGTCCGTCAACTGCACATACGGTTCACGTCCACGCTGTCGCGGCATGCTACCAGTGTTAAAGACTGCGATGGAGCTCCGTATGCCACGGCAAACTGGCTGACACTGACGGCAGCGGTGCACAAATGCTGCGCAGCTAGCGCCATTCGACGGCCAACACCGCGGTTCCTGGTGTGTCCGCTGTGCCGTGCATGTGATCATTGCTTGTACAGCCCTCTCGCAGTGTCCGGAGCAAGTATGGTGGGTCTGACACACCGGTGTCAATGTGTTCTTTTTTCCATTTCCAGGAGTGTATGTAGGATTTGCCTTTTCATCCAAGAATAATTCTCTAACAGGGACATCCCAACTCTTCTCAACACCAGAAAGCAGTAAAAGACCAAGAAAACCCTGCATTTCAGCAAGCGAAACTTTTTTCCACGTTTTACCACGTAAAGCAGCCACTCTTCTGCTTTCAATATTTGTGCAGTTGATAATTTCCTCTAGTATTTCCTTGGAGATGAAATAGTCCCAGGCATCCTTAGGTTTACAGGTTTCCAAACCACGGGCTAGACCAGGTGCCTTCTTTACAATATTATGGACAGGTGTACGAAAAGTTACAAGAGGATGTAATTTCCAAATCATTCCATTCCGACTAACTTAAGTGTGGTCTTCTATACCTTTTTACGGTGGTTCTTCATTTTCAGACTCTGATGAAGTAATATTATCGGAACGACTGTCATCTGCCTCAATATTCACATCTGCAGGTTCATTGGCTGATTCTTCACTACTTGCATCTTCAAAAATATTTCCTTCCTTGCAAGAATCATCTTCTTCAAACCACTGAGCTACAACACTTTCAAAATTATCTGCATTTGCACATACTGACTCTCTTGCTTTGCGTGTCGAAGCCATAGCAAAAGGTGTTGTCTCTCGAACAGCAGCTTGTGCAGCACTAAATGAGTCATACTCCTAACAATATGAGCCTTGTAGCAACAAACAAACTACAGTAACAACGAGGCTGACAAGAGCAGCACAGGATAACAATACTATGCACTAATACAACATTTGATAGCAAAAAGATCAATAATACATCGACATCGCCTATATGTGAAAGTAGTGTGTATTACTTTTTAGTTATACTATTACTACTACAGCTACTGCTGCTGTTGGCACTCCTGTTGCTGAAAATAGCACTACAGTTATTGTTGAATTAATAACTGCTCCCAAAAAAATGTTGAAGACAATATAGGCTAAAGAACATTTATAAATGTGTGAGGGCTTCTGAAGCCCTGCTTATGCATTCATGGTGTATGGGTAAACGTATTGAATTATACAAAAAACTTAAAAAGATATCTCGTTCATACTTGATAGGAGGAATGTCACAGTGTTAGTGAAAGAGTACTGGAAAGCAGTTCGAAATCAAACAAAAAATTACAGAATTTTTTAAAAATGAAGGCATACAAGGGCCTGGCCCTCTATATGCATCCTAGGGTTAAGACACGATTTAGTACATATGCAGTGAAGAAGAAATCGGCACAGGGTACGAAGTCATGAGAGCTGGCATCACGTAAGACAAAGAAAAATGTGGCAGCTATAATACGAATTCAATCCAACCAAACCAGCTAACATGACCATGTTGTTTACCACAAAGAATTAATAAACCAATGAATAGAGAAAAATTAAACTTTACAGTGTCAAACATCAAGATACACCTTGCGACAAAGAATAAATAATAACCATCACTGGAAAAAAAGACAGCAACACATTGCTCACTATGGGTTTCACCAGAATTTATTTGTAAATAAAGTGCAAGCCACAACCCAAGATTTGTAGTTCAGAGATGACAGGTCATGAACAGCAGCCTAACACAAGTATGCTCCAATGGCATTTTCTTCACTGTTTAATATGCTTACTGTGATAGCCTTACTTAATAGGTTCCATAAATAAAAAACACAAAATTTTTTGATTCAATTACCTAGCCTTCTAATGCGAAGCATACAGATCTGAAGTATTTAAACAAATTTGCATCATGTTCAATAAGAGATTTTAAAGTATCTCGCAAAATGTCCTCTGATTATGCATTTGTTGACTAGCTGTCAAGGGAACATATTCCATATCTGCTTAGTTGATGGTTGGGTCAAGGAAAGATAATGAGGAAATAATAGTATCCAATACATACCAATGAAGACTGGGACATTCCTTGCTGTGAGTAATGTGTAGCAAAATGAAATGCTAAAGGCTACTTTAGTCTACAATTTAATTTAATTATCACTTTATATCCAGAGTAAATTATGTTTGTAGTGATTCAGATGGTCAGTATCGCACAAATAACTCAATATAACAATCTAGAATGTTCTTTGAAGATATTGTTCATCACAGTATTATCATTTTCATCCAAGCAAAAATTGTGTTAAACTTGGGGCAATGCTATTTCCCTACTTTCATGAATGTTAAGAAATCGAGAAATATTCTAAGAAAATTCAAGAATCATGTTTACCTAATATTTTCAGGGGAACTGTTGTTCACTGTAGACACGCAAGTAAGATAGTTCATACAATACTCATAAGTGAGTCCTTAGCAGCACTTGTATTAATTGTTGCTAGAAGATCGTACCGACGGTCATCGTGATGTCACATACAGTGAGTGTCATCACTGGCTAAATACTGTGCTTTCCTTAAACAACACGCAATATAACTGTGATCCGATCAAGTGCATATTACTGAGTGTTAATAATTAGCGTTTTATGCTCAACGTTAAACAATGTATTACTTATGTGGTTAGGCCACAGGAACATAGGTGTTCCTGTTTGTAGTACAATTGCTACATTTAGGTGGCTTTGGAATGCTTACACTGAGATGAGTACACAGTGTGGAGAAGCTTACTAGCTTGTATGCAGAACTATGATCATTTATATATCTGATAAGATGGGAATGAACTGCTAATTCAAACCTTCATTATAAAGTGTCGGATGTCTTAAGCTTCTAAACTGAGTTGTCATCAAGATTCGCTTTTAAAAGAACTCTTTCATAATGCACTTACATAAAATATGACTATTAGAAGCATCCTATTGATAACTGCAACAGTTATGCACTTGCAAATAAGCTGCACCTTAGCAATTTAGATTCACAGTCGGCATACGGTCTTCAACAAATAACCCAATATACAGGGCTATTACAAATGACTGAAACGATTTCATAAATTCACTGTAGCTCCATTCATTGACATATGGTCACGACACACTACAGATACGTAGAAAAACTCAAAGTTTTGTTCGGCTAAAGCCGCACTTCAGGTTTCTGCCGCCAGAGCGCTCGAGGGCGCAGTGAGACAAAATGGCGACAGGAGCCGAGAAAGCGTATGTCGTGCTTGAAATGCACTCACATCAGTCATAACAGTGCAACGACACTTCAGGATGAAGTTCAACAAAGATCCACTAACTGCTAACTCCATTCGGCGATGGTATGTGCAGTTTAAAGCTTCTGGATGCCTCTTTAAGGGGAAATCAACAGGTCGGCCTGCAGTGAGCGAAGAAACGGTTGAACGCATGCGGGCAAGTTTCACGCGTAGCCCGCGGAAGTCGACGAATAAAGCAAGCAGGGAGCTAAACGTACCACAGCCGACGGTTTGGAAAATCTTACGAAAAAGGCTAAAGCAGCAGCCTTACCATTTACAAATGCTACAAGCCCTGACACCCGATGACAAAGTCAAACGCTTTGAATTTTCGGCGCGGTTGCAACAGCTCGTGGAAGAGGATGTGTTCAGTGCGAAACTTGTTTTCAGTGATGAAACAACATTTTTTCTTAATGGTGAAGTGAACAGACACAATGTGCGAATCTGGGCGGTAGAGAATCCTCACGCATTCGTGCAGCAAATTCGCAATTCACCAAAAGTTAACGTGTTTTGTGCAATCTCACGGTTTAAAGTTTACGGCCCCTTTTTCTTCTGCGAAAAAAACGTTACGGGACACGTGTATCTGGACATGCTGGAAAATTGGCTCATGCCACAACTGGAGACCGACAGCGCCGACTTCATCTTTCAGCAGGATGGTGCTCCACCGCACTTCAATCATGATGTTCAGCATTTCTTAAACAGGAGATTGGAAAACCGATGGATCGGTCGTGGTGGAGATCATGATCAGCAATTCATGTCATGGCCTCCACACTCTCCCGACTTAACCCCATGCGATTTCTTTCTGTGGGGTTATGTTAAAGATTCAGTGTTCAAACTTCCTCTACCAAGAAACTTGCCAGAACTGCGAGCTCACATCAACGATGCTTTCGAACTCATTGATGGGGACATGCTGCGCCGAGTGTGGGAGGAACTTGATTATTGGCTTGATGTCTGCCGAATCACTAAAGGGGCACATATCGAACATTTGTGAATGCCTAAAAAAACTTTTTGAGTTTTTGTATGTGTGTGCAAAGCATTGTGAAAATATCTCAAATAATAAAGTTATTGTAGAGCTGTGAAATCGCTTCAATCATTTGTAATAAGCCTGTATGTATTTCTCTGTAACATGCACATTTTATAAAACCAATCACGATAGTCATTTTTCTTAAATTAATGTAGTCTCTCTTAACACTGCCCCCCCCCCCCCCCCCACGTATTAATGCTATATATTACCTGGGCTTACATGGACTTGACTGGATAATTGTCAGTCTGGTTATGGATACAGTAGAGAGAGAACTGCTATTTAAAATAACTGGAGAAGTCAGTAGGTTTTTCAAAGTGTCAGCTTTCCTACTGACTGTTATATGTTAAATTTAGTGTTAATAAAAGCAAATAGTTTGTAGCAGTTTAATGATAATTATTAGCACTGTTTCTAACTTTTTTTCTTTTATTAAGGTACACCTTGAATCATTGCATAATTCTACACACTGGAAGGTTGTCCTCCATGATTGGATATACAGAACACAATGAATGAATTTATTCTTCCATCCTGAAACTCAGCTGTCAAATTATTTTAATTGTTTGTAATTTCATCAAGTTTCTGTGAAGAATTTTAACTATCTCAGTGCTCCACAAGGTACTGTTTTAATACAATAGTTTCTGATTTGTCATTTTCAAAACTTTTGCTCTGTATAATCAGGCCACTCTCTTTCACAGCAACATCTGAAGGAAGACTTAATGTCTGCAACTAATTTGATAAGTGAATAATTAAATAAAAACAAGAAGAGAGCAATAATCACTGGAATTTAAAAAAGATACCATAAGCTATCAACTGCCAGTGAATTTGCAAACAGCTAAAAATGAGGATAGACTCACTCACTCACAACAGATAACACATTTTTAGTTTCTTTTATATATAAATTTTTATTTCGGACTGCAAAAAATATAATAACATATATTGAACCATTTCTAAATACATATAAATAGATTTCAGTTGTATAAATTACACTTTTGTGCAGCTATTTGAAGTCTTTTTACAAGCAAATTCAGAACACAAATATACATATATCACAAAAAAACACATTAACTGCCTTAGGTTTGGGAACTCTGATTTACAGCTGCCATGATAAAGATAACTTTTGGTTTATCATTGGCGAACAAGCAGGTGACAAAAAAATATCCTGAATAACATCTTAAAAAGTGTGGAATCAACAAGTCAGTAGAAACTGGCAGTGGACTTCTACACATTGAAATAGACTGCTGCTATGCAAATGATGTGCAACGATTCCTTTAGTCTTGTGATTATCACTTTTGTTATATGGCAGAAACAGGCACCTCCATCAGGTTATGTAAAAAATGGAGAAATATGTAAATGCAGTAACACCAATGTGAAGAATGTGCCTTTTTTTCCATCTCAGATGTTCTGTTACTCCAAACTTTGGCATGTGTATCAATATAGTCATGACTATCTATCCAAGCAATACAATCATCAGAACAAGTTTTCTTGAAACATCCCTGTTTAACAACCACCCAGTCATAAACAATCAGTTTATATCCACAGTGAACTTTGAAGATATTTTGCTGAAAATAAAAAGTATAGTGACTTTCATTCCTCATAGAGGACAAAGGATGCCTGTAGTTGCAAAAGGGAGCTGAGCAATGGGTGGAAATTAACTAACCCATCAGTATGCAATGTACTCAAATCAATTCAGGATATTCTTTTTATCAAACCTCATTTAAGAAAAATTTGCTTCTCAATGTTTCTACAAAGAAGGCACATTTATTAATAAGTAACAATTAACACGACTCTACGGTGTTACTGCCCTCTAAAACTTCTGGAAAATCAACAACATGCTGAAAAAATACTTCTTAGGCACGTGTAAAATATAGCTGTTGTTAATATAAATTTAATAACTTGATCTGAAACACAGAAACACTTATTTTCATATCACTTTTCAAAAAAGAAAACAAAGTGTCAACGATTATAGTAATATACACTATCACATTTACACCTATTATCTTGAAGTGAACCTTTCTTTGAAGAAGATGAAATACAACACTGGAAAACCTCTTCTAACTTCACCTCTGACTGTGGTACACACAAGAAAAATATGAATGTGTGTGCGTGCACTGCACACCCGCATGTACATCTGCGCGCGCATGCCTACACACACACACACACACACACACACACACACACACACACACACACACACACACACATTCTTTGGTCACTTTTAAAACAAAGTTCCCTTCTGCAAAAAAGAGGTCTATTGTCAGTGGAGAAACTCAGTCTGTCTCTTCACTGACCCACTCACTGCAAGCTTTGTAAAACATTATCATCTTTCACTTCATGGATTTGCATATCATTAAAACATTTCTTCTCAAAACCATTCCTTTTTTCCCTGTACCAAGACTTTGTTTGCAAAACACAGTTCTTGGAAATACAGTTAGAGAATATGTGACTGCTTACTGCACAAAACATGAAAGTTTAGAGCATTTTTTACTACTTTGGTGAGCTGGTCCCTGAACAATGTTACCGAGGAAAAACACAAACAGAAGGAACACACACTTTTTTATGCTAACTTTGTGCCTTTCATTTCTGATAATGCTATTTTTGTCTTTGTACTGCACTATACTAGTGAATCAAAATAATAATTAAGTAGAGAAATCATGTTTAACAAGTTTTAAGAATTAAGAAAACACAGGAGGACTTTAAATAATACCATTTTCTACACTTCTGACAGACTGGAATGTAATTTTGTACCATTTTTCTTATTAATATATAACAACATCCCATATCATTATAACTATTCCTTGTTTTTCAAAAATTAAGTAGTTCCACTTCATTCAGCACTGACTGTGAGTTGAAAGAAAAAGGATCAAGATGTTCTGAAAACATACAATCTACCTTTCTTGTTTCCTTCGGAAACGAGAATACTGAATGCTGTACATGTTTGTTGTACAACCAGTTATAATTTTTTAAATGTATGTTCACTGTACTTCCATTTCAAAGGGCTAGTAAAGCATACTCTTAACCAGTAACTGCGTAACAAATACTGAAACCAAAATTATGCATGTGCATTTAACTATACACTTGCTTACACAAGTCTCTTGTTGAACTATAACAACTGCTACTTACAATGCAAATCCAACAGACTGGTTAAGATCCTGTAACACAATTTCAGATTCATAAAGAGGAAAGGCATTCTCATACATTGTACATCTAACCAAACACATACTGCAAGTACAATTATATCCTACCACTTCCATCTTGATGGGAACTGATGTTAACAAAAATAGCTGAGTCCTCATTAATGTGTGACTTTCTCAAAGTACTTCTTACACAGTGTTGCAGGCAATCAGTATTTTCCCAATACATATTCCCATTTACTTGCAACATCTACAGCATGTATGGTCTGATAGTAGTGAGCAAAAATTTTTTTGAACATACAAAGTGTGCGTCATCACTGCTGTACATTTTAACACAACTGTAACAATTTCTCACTTTTAATATCCATTCATTACATATAAGTAACCACAGACACACACTGTTTAGGAGCACACAAGACTGCTTCATAACCACCATAAAGAACTATGCAGGACAAAGTGTCAGCAGGATCTAACATCCAGTTAACAACTAGGATCCTAGCACAGCATACATGACACTTGAACAAAGTAGCACTTGTCATAGACTGCTTGCACCATCAATGTTCAAAAAATTCGGTAATCAGCCATGAAAAATACACAGCACAGTCACAGCCTTTCAGCAACCAGCAAAACATTACACTGAGCTCCTGTAATACTACTGGGAAGAAATAGAGGGTGCATCTCCTGTAATTGAAAGACGTTTCTGTGACGGTTCTTCTTGAGAAAGAGCCCAGACCAGTTCAGCTCGCTCTTCTTGCGATAAGGTCTCCATGATGGCAGTAACTGCTGCTTCCAAGGCTCTGTCCGGGCATTCTGCCAGAGCAGATTTGATTCGTTGTACGACAGCTTCGTGCTTCATACTGCGCACATTGTGCCAGAATGTTGAGCCTTCCTGTAGCTGTTCAGTCAACCATTCTACCACAGCACTGTTGTTATCCCAAACGTATGCCTGCAAAACATTTTTCTTATGTTAATGCTTGTCACTATCAAAAATAGAACTCAAATGGAAGTAGCAGTCTGGAAAACATTTTTACAAATGAAGGAATATAGTTTTTATAAATGTAAATATAAATTGATTTTACAAATTCAGAAGGTTAGCTACGAATACGAAGTGCCATAGCAGAAAATAAAGGTTAGAATATTTCTTACACATGTCTTGAATTATTTTCTTCATCATTCCGGTCTCCCTGTTGTGACCAAAATACAGGGATTAGGAAAAACTAGTACGAACATTCATGACCACATGAAACTTTCAGAACTGCATGAATCCTCCCAAGAATCAATATGCATGTATCTGCAATGACAGACAATGGTATTTTAAACAATTCCCACAAAGCAACTGATGCAAGGGAAATCATGCTATTTCACTCCACTCCTGAGCTATTCAAACACTTCTCTGCAGTTTACAGCCAAGTGAGTGAATAGACTCACCTCGGAAGATCCACAGCCTTAGAGGAAACAACGCCTACACTGTGAACCGGACATTGTCATCTAAAATGTTTCATAATAGAGCTTACCAGTAGCATTTTCTTCCAGAGTGATAGTAAGACTGGGTGAAAATAATGAGAGGACTGCCAAGACCATTACAGAGCTTCCAACAGGCATCAAAGTTTAGTGGGGATAAGGAGGTAGGTCAACTGAAACGGTCATTACTGAGCTTCACAAATAGAATAATGATTACACTCCAGATGTTAACACTGAAACATGCCCTGAAGTAGGAAGCAATACGTAAACTTCTGTCTACTAACTCGCAGAAATACCTAAAAATTTTGGTCTTATTTTGAACCAGTAAACAGATGATAACCATCTGTTCAGACTGTAAGTGACCATAACAACATCAAAATGCAGTTTGACAGAGAGAAGGCCAAAATACTAAATTCTTTATCCGAAACTGATTCGTTGAGGATGATCATACTGTAATTCCTTCTTTCAAGTGCCACACGAAAATCAAAATGACATATTGATATAAGTGATCATAGGACACAAATCAACCAAAATTGCTCAATAGATGAGAGACATCTAGACTTCATAGGGTAACTACTACAAGTGTCCAATACAAGAGGTCATGCAGGCCAGACGCAAAAGGCATGACCTCAGATGATGCACAGTTACGGACACATAAGGAAGTTCGCTATATGGACTGATATACTCCTTAGCCGTGAAGAAATTGACTCAATGGAAACAACTATACTATTCTTCCTGTAACAATTATGAGTCAATTGCAACTGTGTATGAGATGACTGAAGTACAGTACCAGTATTATAGTCGAGTCAGTCTAAGTAGATCGATGACAGTTGCAGTGGGTTGGACACCACAACTTCATGCAGCTACCTCAACCAGTTATGTAACACAATTTTGTAAACGCCCCTATGGCAATACCACAGTGTTGTCACAGCTATATAGACCACTACTGCTTTCACCTACAGCCACCAGCAATATGCACCTCTGGCAACAGTGCTGCGAGGGAGCTTCTTATACTGACTCCACTACAGTTCATATTCTCCTGCATCTCATCTTACAGCAAAGCATTAACATCCATTAATACATTTTCAGGACCAGACCAGTGAAATTACAAATTGTGCCAATATAGTTGCTAAATGTTAAATCTGTAACAAACTACAACTGCCCTGAAGCTCTAGTCCTATGATAATATCTTGTACCTAGTCCATAAGTGAACCAGTTTTGCCTGTCAAAATCAGTTAACTTACTGAATGATTACAATTTGAAAACTAAACTTAAATTCAATACCATTCAAAAATTTGCTCAATTTTAAAATAAAAACTTTTACTTTCAAATGTGATGCATTGCAATAAATACTTGTAGGTGCAAATTTTTCTGTTTCTTCCTATGCTTTGTTCATGGAAACAGTGTTGTTCCTGTGTTGCTATGTTCATTTATGAGTGAAATATATTAATATTAAATAATTAGTATACGAAGTCCACGAAAAAGGTGTGTGTGGTTCTGTTGGTGCCTAGCTGATTGTATTTTAGCTATGATCCTTGTGCTAGAGGTGACCTAATTTTACACTTCTAACAAATTAGTTTGCAATAGCCTGTGCCCTCATGGACTGGCAAACTTTCATATTTAATGTAATCAAAAACAATCCAACTCAAATATGCATCTCTCAATTATCGGTTTCTGTGACACTGCAAATTAAGCCTTACTTCATATGTGCAATGAATGATAACGGTTATGAAATGTTCGACAACACTTAAGACAAAAAAGAAGGGACATTGCAGACTGTTTGGGATCCCTGAACTCTCATTCAGTAACGGTTTGGGTTTTGGCCCTTACCTCAGTGGCTCCTCTGTCCTCAATAAACCATCGCCGCAATCTGGCTTCTGCCTGGCCGACACTGAGGTCAGGCTGGATTTCCAGAAGCTTTGTTTTTAGCTCATTCTCCAATAAAAGCCGGCGTAATCTCCAATATAAAATACATCGCGATTTGCGCCATGGCACAATATCCTGATCAAATAAATACATTATGATTAGAGTAACATACAACATGTGAAACAGAGGAATATATAAGAATCTAATTTAAGAGTAAAGGTAACAACTCACCAAATGGTACAGATTTTGAGCCATAGAGGGCATATAAACAATACTAAAGCCTTTGCTAGCTTTTGGATGAATCTTATTTTGAGCTAGGGTACAAATACACAAAAAGTGTGTGAGAATGATGCCACCCCCCCCCCCCCCCCCCAACACACACACACACACACACACACACACACACACACACACACACACACACACACCTTTTACAGGTAGCCATGATACTCTATTGGAAGCAGGACCGCATGTGAAAACCATCATATTATATACCAGCTCTACTGCAATTTTTGCACTGTATTTTATATGAGCAGCCAACGGCCTTACCACAGTGGTAACACCAGTTCCTGATAGATCACCAAAGTTTAGCACTGTAGGCTTGGCTAGCACTTGGAAGGGTCACCGTCTGGGTCTGCCAAGTGCTGTAGGCAAAACGGTGCACTCAGTCCTTATGAAGCCATTTGAGGAACTACTTGATTGAGAAGTTGCAGCATCAGTCACGAAAACTTACAATGGCTGGGAGAGCAGAGTGCTGACCACATGCCCTTCTGTATCCACTTCTGATGATACCTAGGGGCTGAGGACGACATGGCGGCTGGTTGGTAACAACGGACCTTCAAGGCCTGTTTGGACCACCCAATGGGTGTTTGACCACCCATTGGTGAACTGTGCTTAGCATAACATGGCTGATTTCAATGGCTGTTAAACAACCTCTGCCATCTTGATCCCCCCCCCCCCCTTCCTCTCTGAACTACATACATGGGAGTCATCCTTGCAGTGCATCCTTCGTAGATGTAATCATCCTGCTCCTAGCCTCAATGTCCACTAGACATTTGCTCCATGTTCACCTCCACCTTTACTGTCCACATACTGCCGCATACTCTTCTCCACAGTCTTCTATTCATCAAATACAAACTTCCATGGCCGGAATTGTCATAATTAATAAAACAGCAAGCCAAGGTGTGAATCTGACATTGAACAAAGCTACGATCCCCCTTGAAAATGTCCTCCACATTTGGGGATGAAACGTCACATTTTAAAGTGAAATCCTTTCAATCATGGCCTGACATCCCGGAATATTTTATTAATTGTTAGACTTCTATTCCTCTTTTCTCTCTTCCCCTCCCAACTAAATTCTCCATGTCTTGTTATTGTCATCATGTGCTGCACAAACTCACCAGTACCAGTTCTGCTGTTGCATTCCTCCATGCACCTGCTGTCTCTGCCTGTCCTCTCCTGCATACCTGCTGCATCCCTCTGAACCATCAGCCACACCCCAACCCTACCTTCCACTCTCCATCTCCTTTCTCTCCTCGCCTGCTTCACTCCCTAGTCGAGCTGCAAAACTGCATTCCCGGCATAGTGTTTTCAGCCAGCTTAATATAACTGTGTGTGTGTGTGTGTGTGTGTGTGTGTGTGTGTGTGTGTGTGTCCTCTAGGTCAAAAAACGATTCACCTGAAAGCTCACAAATATTTCAGTCTTGTTTATGTCCCTTTTGACAACATTTCAGTGTATTGTTAACTTCACTCTTAAATTACTTATATTCCACCTGGACTTCACTACCATAAACATGTATAAAACCCATTAACAATGAAACCAGACTTACCTGTATAGTACCTTTCTCATGCATCCTCTCAGGAGTATCATGAAGGTCAGCGAAATGTACTGCTACTTGATGGTACATAGGTCTTAGGAAACGTTCTCTTTCACTTATTTTGTTCTCCAGTATTACTTTCTCTTCATTTGAAAGGTTAGGAGAGGACAGCAGTTGGGACCGAAGCTGTCGAATCACTGGATCTAATCGCTGCATTGCTTTCACAATATCTTTCATACGGAACTTTATTTCCACAATTCCTTCTGGTTCCAACACACCACCCCTAAAATGTGAATGGAGGAGTTTAACACAACATTAATTAATTTTACCATCAATACTTATTTCCCCCCCCCCCCCCACACACACACAAACAAACAAACAAACACAGAGGGAGAGAGTGAGGCAGAGAGAGAGAGAGAGAGAGAGAGAGAGAGAGAGAGAGAGAGAGAGAGAGAGAGAGAGAGCCGGGGGGGGGGGGGGGGGGGGGGGATGATGATGATCATCTCCTTAGTGCCTGAAAGTAACAAGTAACAAGTTGGATGGTTGAATCATGGAAGGCATGGTGGTGGAGAAAGAGAGCGTATTAGGAAAGACTGTGCCAGTGGGGAACATGTAGGTGAACATGCAGGGGCCAGTTGAAATCATGACTGTGGGAAGGGCGGGGAATTGCACTAGTAATATAGAGCATGGGGGGTAGGAAGGGAATTGAAGAGAATGATGCTTTGTGTGTGTGTGGGGAGGGGGGGGGGGGGGTGACAAAAACAGTATGTTAAATATGTTGAAAGGGAGTTCCCACTGGCACAATTTGAAAGAGCTGCAACTGGAGAAGGATCCACATGGCACAGGTTGTGATACATTCAGTTAAGAACACCACTTTATGTTTAGCAGCAGACTCTGTAACTGGGTAGTATTGTTGGTCATGGGCTACAATTTGGCAGGGCAATTCATGTGGGACAATAGTTTGTTCATGGTCATACCCACATAAAACAATGTGCAGTGGATGCATCAAAACTGGCAGATTATGTGTCTGTTATCTTCCTTCAATATTGGAGATTGTGTTGCATGCTTAACATGCATAAATACATTTTTGTGTGTGTACTATCAGTTAACATCTTTGGTTTCTGATCACATCAATACACAGATTGTACAGGATTCAGTTTTTGTTTTCACTTGGTAGATAAAACGTCGGACAACAATTTGAAAGGTGGTTCCACAAGACACACAAATTTACGAATTAGTGAGATAAAACCAGGTGTATCCTTGTCACATTTATTGCAGTCATCTACATCAATAGATGTGAAATGTTCCTAGACATCTTTGTTGACATAGTGAGTCAAGGGTAAACAAGTGTTTGAAAATTCAGAATATATTTGTGCAAAAAGTGATGCTATTCTTCAAAAATAACACCATATGAATGCCACAACTCTTTCACAGAATGCTCCATCCGTTTCAACTGTTTAGAGATGAGGACAGTCACCACATGAATACTGGTCACTGAACATTATGAATTCTGACACATGGAAGCTCACACATGTAATTTACAATGAAACAAATTTTCTTTCACTGAAATTTTCTTTTTTAATACAGCAGCTTTTGAGAAATACCATATAGTGTACGAGAAACCACGATCGCAGATTAATTCCAAGAATGTTCTAACCATATCAGACATTTTTTCTAAGGATTATCCCACATGATCCAGAAAACTCACCTACTCTCTGGATCAGCATACATCTCCATGTGACGAGGATTTATTGTTGGGTCAACTACAGCCCAGGCACCACCTCTGAGTTCACCATTTGGTGGAATATATATGATAATGGGCTGCTGGTACTCCCGGAGTCCATCCACAATATATGCTCCAAATTTGACAATCTGCTCGTACATATCTGTGAAACATTTATTTTCATTACATTGAGGTGAATCATAGCAATTAAGTGTGACTATCCAACTACTCAGGAAATATATATCTAAAAACAAAGATGATGTGACTTACCAAATGAAAGTGCTGGCAGGTCGACAGACACACAAACAAACACAAACATACACACAAAATTCAAGCTTTCGCAACAAACTGTTGCCTCATCAGGAAAGAGGGAAGGAGAGGGGAAGACGAAAGGAAGTGGGTCACTCGCACACACGCACATATCCATCCACACATACAGACACAAGCAGACATATGTCTGCTTGTGTCTGTATGTGTGGATGGATATGTGCGTGTGTGCGAGTGTATACCTGTCCTTTTTTCCCCCTAAGGTAAGTCTTTCCGCTCCCGGGATTGGAATGACTCCTTACCCTCTCCTTTAAAACCCACTTCCTTTCGTCTTCCCCTCTCCTTCCCTCTTTCCTGATGAGGCAACAGTTTGTTGCGAAAGCTTGAATTTTGTGTGTATGTTTGTGTTTGTTTGTGTGTCTGTCGACCTGCCAGCACTTTCATTTGGTAAGTCACATCATCTTTGTTTTTAGATATATATTTCCTACGTGGAATGTTTCCCTCTATTATAACCATATCCAACTACTCACTATTACAAACCAAGGTTCAATAACATACTTCAAAATTAACTGTCAGTTTAGTATGCGTTTTTGCTTACCTTTCATTCCACCAGAGAAACCTCTCCAGTTAGCAAAAATAAACAGTGGCAAATCTTCTTTGCTAAAATCTTGTATTGCTTGCGCAGTTTTATACGCAGAATCTGGAAACCACACTTGACCTGCTTGCGATACAGTCTGAGAAAACATCAAATTACAAACACATAATCATGTTAAATGATAAAATGCAACAAATACAATTTAAAATGTGCTAAAAACTGTTTCTTATTATGTATTATCCACAATCATCTGCCAACCTTAGCTTCAGAATCAAGATTTGCGGGATCTGCCGGTAATGTCAGTTCCACTGTGCGTGTCTCTACAGCAATCACACCAACTGGAATTCCTCCCAAGCGTGCACGACCACAGACTACTGTCTGGGCCCATGGTCTCATGATCTCATCCCAACTGCCAGCATCAAAGAATCCAGATTCCCATTCACCTGAATTTGCTGCAAAGTGGTAAGGTTTTAGAAACCACATTTTATTTTCTTTGTGAAAAACATAAAAGATGCAATAAGAACACAGTAACCACACAGACCCCTCATACAGATTCACACAATCAGAACATTGAAGGCAAATCATAAACAATGACAAAACCATAGGTAAGAGACTGGATTTAATCATCAGTATAAGTAACAGATGGATACGCACAACTTCCTAGCTTCACAACACAAGGCATACACAGTGGAAATGAAAATGGTTTTGTCATTTTAATTAACATTTTGGCGAATAAGCCCAAGTGCAACTTGGGGGCTACAGCACTGCATTCAAAGAACAATACTCAAGCATACCTCAGGCTGTGATTTTCAAGATACATGAGCTACCCATTGCTTGCAAACTGAACTAATTTCATGTGAACAATGTAGGAAAAGACAGACTGCTACTTACTGTACAGATGACATGTTAAGTTGCAAACACACACAATTAAAAGACACTTACACATGAGCTTTCAGCCACATACTTCATGTGAGAAATATCCATGGACATCTTGCTACCTGTCACTTTTCAGGTGCTATCTTTTGTTGTAAATTTTTATAATTAATTCAAAAGAAACAGTAGTGAACATAAGAGCTGGTATCACAACTGAGCCACTGTAAGGTTGCCCTCTCACGACATTAATGTTCGTACTCGTTAGGTTTTAGAATTTGCTTCATTCTGCTACAAATATGTCACACTTGTTCTGTGAGCAATAAATTTTGGAAGCTCTAGAGGAAGAATCAACAATTCTGCCCCGGAGTGAGAAACATCAGTGTGAGAACAATTTGAAGGAGGTTTGTATTCAGGTACGCTATAATCTGTTACAATTTTTTGTTGCTAGCGTTGTTGTTGCACATACTGCTGCCATAATTACAGTTTATTTCTGTTTTGTTTGTATTCATCTTGTCTCTTCAAGAGATGAATCTCATGACAAATCAGCATGCAATATCAGTTTCAGAGAAGATGCTACTGGAAAAGCAAGCAAGAAAGCAACAAGCTAGTATTGCCCTGATTGCAATATACCTCTCCGCATGCCAGAATACTTCAGACTTCATACAAAAGCCAGCTAGCTGGAAAATTGCTCAAGAGCTCACACCACACCTTTTTTTACAGAAAAATTTAATTTCAGAATAAGATTCACTTGGCAGTTGCACAATTATTTTTCATTTTGCTTTACGAATTAATTCGTTATTTTCAGAAGCCTACAAAAGATATCTGAAGAAGACGGATCAATCTGTTGAAATCGATAAAGTGGTAAATCGAATAAAAATAATTGTGCAACTGACAGTTGAATTTTATTCTGAAATACATACTTCAGTTGCTGAGAAAATAACAGCTATGAATAAAATCAGGAATTTCTGTCATTTGTAGTCTATCACTGAACTAAAATAAAATAAACCTTGAACTTCACGTATATTATCCTTTACGATATACTAAACACAGATGTGCCAGTAACATTTTAAATAACAACATAAATGGTTGGTTTTCTGGACCTGAATTTTTTCTAAGTGGCTGTATCTCAAAGTGTTAATACTTCACACTTTTTTTTCCCCTTCAAGCTCCGAGTTGGAGGACACCTGACATTGCATTCAACCTGTGTTCGAAGAGTTTCTCATGTTGCGTGGAGACTAGCAAGCTTCAAAAGAGAGCGTTCAGAGAATTGCTATAAAAATATTTGAAACAATCAACTTGTGAATAAGTAACAGGGGGGCTTCGAAAATATGTAGCTAATACCCTCAGTTACTCTTTTATATTTATAACAATTTTATGCATTTCAAATTATTTATGGAATGTTAAACAACTGGAGACATACAAAAATAACACACATAACTGTAACCTTGGCAGCTCAGTAAAATAGCTGCTCTTCAGTCATTAAAAGCTAGTATACTGAAATACATCTGCCACATACTCAGTGCAAACTGATGGATACTCTTGCAGGATAAAATTCAGTGTGTCAAGAGGATAGTATCCTGACTGAATGCAGGTTAAAATTTCTTAATCACCTAGAATAGAATCTACAAATGGTTCAAATGGCTCTGAGCACTATGAGACTCAACTTCTAAGGTCATTAGTCCCCTAGAACTTAGAACTACTTAAACCTAACTAACCGAAGGACATCACACACACCCATGCCCGAGACAGGATTCGAACCTGCGACCGTAGTGGTTGCGCGGTTCCAACTGTAGTGCCTAGAACCGCTTGGCCACCCCGGCCGGCATAGAATCTACAGCTACATAATAAATTTATTGGGAAAACTGATGTCATTAATCTCTCTGCAATGTCAAAATAATTCGCATTCACGATCTTACCAGGAATTTCACTCTGGCACTCAAAATAAGAAACTTTCTTTTTACTACTAAGCATGACCATGGACCTTGCCTCGAAGAGTTTTTCCCTCACAATCGCAACTTGAACCACTACCACATATACAGGACCATCCACTGTGGGCATCTTCAAGAATTACTTACAACCAGCATGGTTTCATCACCTTTTCTACAGAGATTTTTTACTCAAATCAACTGATATGACTCAAGTAAAGTCAAAATTTATCCAACTTGTGCCTTCTTCTAAGGACACACAAAGTTATTCATACTGACCATCTAACAGTTATAGGCATCAAAACGCCAACTGCATGGGTTTTTACTATGGCTGAACCAACATGTACAAGCTGTTTCTCAAGGGACTCCATAATACTGCAATCTGTGTTTGCCCCATTCCCATAGCACAAACACTCCCCACATACAGGTACTGCCTTCCACTGAACAATGCTTTCAGGGATAGACATCAGTTTTAACAAACCTTTGGAATTCTATGTTGTTAAGAAATTTTGACCCTTTTTTAATATTGGACACAGGATTCATCAATTTGCACTAAATGTGTGGCACATGTATTTAAATATACCGAATTTTAATTACTGGGGAACAACTATTTCACTGGACAGCCAAGCTTACAATTTTTTGAAGCTCATCCCTTATATTATTCTTCCTAAATGACCCATTGCCAACCACTAAACTATCAGCAAGGTGAATATATACTGGTAACACACAAAGACATGTCTCTGACCACATTCTAAGTCACCATCCATTGTCTTGGTTGAACTGATTAACTGCTCCTGTTATTCATGAATTTAGTACACAGTTGTGGAGCAGCAGTACTCTCCAAACTCAGAAAAATAATAATTATTGCCTTTGTGTCTGTTTTACCCTGAATAGAACTTAGATTTTTCCTCCTAGCACTAGTATATCACAACTTCACACATGGAATATTGCTTGGTTAGCTACCACTCACTTGGGCTCAACTTAATGTCAATCGCTCATGCTGCTACTTACCTCTTTTTCATTTCCGTTGTGACCCGCCTCATCACACCCATTTCCATTATCGCCAATCACTTTTTCTTGAAGATGTGCTTTGATTTTCACTATTCACTGTTTGTTACTTCTGTCCTTTTTTCTGTTGCTCTGTATTTTTCTCTTACCTATTTATTTTCTGCATGCCGTCTTATGAGTCATGAACTGCCCTTTTTGCCACTTTTAACATTTCATCAGTATTAGCCTTCCCCTGTTAATTTCCCAACCTTGAACTGTGATTTTCTTGATAATTTATTCCTGAATAGTCTGATCTTCTGTCGTCCTCTTCCTTCTCTAGTCAGTAAGCAGAACCTTGATTCTGGTTCTAATAATTTAGTGTTTATTAAATCTGTATCTGCTGCCATTCACATACTGTAATCACTGGTGGAGATTTTAATCATCCAACAATTAATTGGGAAAATTACAGTTTTGTTAGTGGTGGGCATGACAAGACATCCTGTGAAACTTTACTACATGCCTTCTCAGACAACTACCTAGAACAGATAGTTAGCAACCCCACTCATGATGGAAATATACTGGATCTAATGGCAACAAATAGACCCGACCTCTCTGAGGATGCCCATATTTAAAGTGTCATCAGTGACCATGATGTGGTTGTGGCAACAATGATTACCAAAGTACAGAGGACAACTAAAACAAGCAGAGAGATATATATGCTCAGTAAACTAGACAGAAAATCAGTAGTGTCATATCTCAATGAGGAACTTGAAACTTTCCGCACAAGGCAGGAGTAAGCAGAGGAACTCTGGCTTTGAAAGAATAGTTGACCATGTACTGGATAGATATGTACCCAGTAGAACAGTCCATAAAGGGAGGGAACTTCCATCGTATACAGTCACTATAAAGAAACTTCTAAAGAAACAGAGCTTACTGCATAATAGGTGTAAAACAAGGCATAGGGCTATAGACAGTGAAATGCTGAATGAAACACATCTGGCTGTCAATAGAGTAATGCATGATGCCTTCAATGGCTACCAAAGCAGAATATTGTCAAGTGGTCTGTCACAGAACTCAAAGAAATTCTGATCATATGTAAAGGCCGTTAGTGGCACCAAAGTTAGCATTCAGTCCCTTGTGAATGAGACAGAAACTGAAATTGAGGATAGCAAAGCAAAAGCTCAAATACTTAACTTCATTTTCCAGTGTTCCTTTACAAAGGAAAAACCACGAGAATTGCTACAATTTAATCCTTGTACCACTGAAAAGGTGTTGAGAATCTGCTGAAATCATTAAAATTGAACAAAACTCCAGGCCCCGATGGAATCCCTGTCAGATTCTGTACCGAATTTGAGGCTGAGTGAGCCCCTCTTCTAACTATAATCTGTCATAGAGCCCTTAAACAAAAAATTGTGTCCAGTTCTTCGAATAAGGCACAAGTCACATCTGACTACAAGAAGGGTAGTACAAGTGAGCTATAAAACTACCGTCCAATATCCTTGACATCAATTTATTGTAGAATCTTAGAACATATTCTGAGCTCAAAAGTAATGAAGTCTCTTGGACAGAATGACCTCCTCAATGTTAGCCAGCATGGATTTTGCAAACATCAATCATGTGAAACTCAACTCGCACTTTCCTGACGACATACTGAATGCTTTGGATCGAGGCAACAAGGTAGATGCAATATTTCTTGCTTTTCGAAAAGCATTCCACTCAGTACCACACCAACACTTATTGTCAAAAGTACAATCATATGAGGTAACAAGCAAAATTTGTGACTGGACTGAGGACTTTTTGGTATGGAGGACACATAATGTTATCTTGGATGGGGAGTCATCATCAGATGAAGTAACTTTGGATGTGCACCAGGGAAGTGTGCTGGGACCCATGCTGTTCATGTCGTATATTAATGACCTTGCAGACAATATTAATGGTAAAACCATGCTTTTTGCAGCTGATGCAGTTATCTATAATGAAGTACTATCTGGAAGAAGCTGCATAAATATTCAGTCAGATGTTGATAAGATTTCAATGTGGTGCAGAGACTGGCAACTTGTTCCAAATGCTCAGAAATGTAAAACTGTACACTTCACAAAATGAAATAACACAATATCCTATGACTATAATATCAAGTTACTGCTGGAATCGGCGGCCAACTCGTATAAATACCTGGGTTTAACACTTTGTAGGGATATGAAATGGAATGCTCACACAGGTTCAGTCGTGGGTAAAGCAGGTGGTAGGCTTCAGATTATTGGTATAATATCTAGGAAGTCTACAAAGGAGATAGTTTACAAATCACTCATGCAACCAGTTCTAGAACATTGCTGAAGTGTGTTGAACCCTTACCAGATAGGACTAACAGGGAATATTGAATGTATACAGAGAAGGGCAGCGTGAATGGTCACAGGTTTGTTTAATTCATGGGAGAGGGTCACAGAGACAATGAAGGAGCTGGTCTGGAAGACTCTTTACGACTGATGTAAACAATCCCGAGAGAGTCTATTAACAAAATTTCAAGAACTGGTTTTAAGTGATTACTCTAGGACTATACTACAACCCCCTAAGTATTACTCACATAGGGACCATAAGGATGAGATTAGAATAATTACTGCACACAAAAACAGACACATTCAATCAATCATTCTTCCTACACTCCATATGTGAATGGAAAACAAAGAAAACCGAATAACTGGTACAATGGAACGTAGCCTCTGCCATGCATCTCACAGTGGTTTGCAGAGTATAGATGTAGATGTAACTGAGCAGATCGTTCTTTGTGTGTTTGGTATGAACTGTAGCTTTTTAAAACAATTTTTCTTTTACATATTCTACCATTCACTTTTCCTTTACCAGTTCTGCTACAAAACAATAATTGCACTGCACTATATGTGCACTGGGAAAATGGATTTGTTTTTATAAGAACCTCTTGCATGTGAATTGAGAAGTTTTGTAAATTGCGATTAGGGTCATACACCCCCACAAAAATCCTTTACTTTACTGCAAGCTTTAGAAAACTACTAATATTACTGCATCAAACTGACAGGTTTATATGGAATTATAGATTGTTGGCACTGCAACATAAGTCACCATATGTGAGCATAATTTTAACAGTGACTGAATGGTAACAGAGCACATGAATATGTAAGCTTTTTACCAGAAGAGAATATTGTTATTGTGTCCTTTACATCAATGTCAATTTTGATGTAGCTCTCCATGGAAGTCTATCTTTTGGATGCCTCTTCATCTTTGCATAACTGTTGGAACAAACATCCTCTTGAAGCTATTCACTGTAGTCAGGCCTTCGTCTTGCTCTACAAGTTCTCTCTCCCAAACACACGCACACTTACCTCTATCTCCAAATTACAAGGGTGGTTTGTAAAGTTCTCGGAATTACCACGATAGGTCAGTGCTAGCGCAAAGAGTTGTTCACATGACATTCATTGGATTGTTGCCTGTAAACACGTGCCACATCAGTGCTCTGGGAAGAGAGCTGTGGCAGTGATGTGGCGTTGTTGTTGTGTAGTGATTTGCGAAGATGGAAAAAAATCTAGATTCGAGCAGTGATTAAGTACTTCGTAAAGAATGGTATGAAAGCGAAGGACATTCATGCTGAATTCCAGAACATACTGGGGGAATCTGCTCCTTCATATTCAACTGTTGCCAAGTGGACAAAGGAATTTAAATTTGGTCGGAACAGCTTAGATGATGATCCGCACAGTGGTTGGCCAAGATGTGTCACTATTCCAGACATCATTGCAAAAGTGCTCAAAATGTTCATGGAGGATCACCGATTGAAAGTGCACGAAATTGCTCACGCTTGCCAGATGTCATCTGAAAGGGTATATTAAATTTTAACTGAAGAATTAGAAATGAAAAAATTGTCTTCAAGATGGGTGCCGTGACTCTTGACACGCGTCTGCACACATGTGCCATCGCCATGCCAAAATTACACGAACTAAGGTATGAATTGTTGCCACACCTGTCTTATTCACCTGATATGGCTCCGTCAAACTTCAAACTCTTCCCAAAACTGAAAATTTTTCTTGGTGAACAAAGATTCACTTCAAACAAAGAATTGGTAGCCGGAGTTGATAACTATTTTGCAGGCCTGGAGGAAACTGATTTTTGAGATGGGATCAAGGCATTAGAACATTGTTTGACAAAGTGCATTAATCTATAAGGAGACTACATGGAAAAATAAAGTTTCAGTGATGTAAGTACTTTTTTTCTATTCCGTTCTGAGAGCTTTTCAAAGCACCCTTATAATTATCTATGATGCCTCAAAGTGTGTCCTATCAACCTATTCTCAAGTTGTGCCATGAATTTCTTTTCTCCCAATTTCAGTATCTCTTCACAGATTATCTGATATACCTATCTATTCTTCAAAAATTCTTTTGTAACGCCTCATTTCAAAATCATTTAGTCCATTCTCATCCGTAATACTTATTGTTCATTTTTTACTCCCTTATAGGCTATACACCAGACAAATATCTACAGAAAAGATTTCCTAAGATTTTAACTATGTTCGATGTTAACACATTCCACATACTTCTCTTTGGCTGTTGCTATTGCTGGTCTGCACTTTGGTCATCATCATTAGTTATTTTGCTACTGAAATAGGAATTTTTAGAGTCACATTTCTTAATATAAACCCCTCAAGCTGCAACTAATTTAATTTAGTCAAATTAATTCATCTTATAATCTCTTTTTCAAGATATGGTTCATTCCATTCAACAGAATTTCCAAGGTCTTTGCCACTTCTGACAGTACCGGAAAACTTAGTTTCTATTTCTTCTCCCTGAACTTTAATTCCCTATTAAAACTTTTCTTCGGTCCCTTTTGTACCTGCTCAAAGTACACATTCAATAACATGGGGTACAGGCTACAATTCTGTCTCACTCCTTTCTAAACCGCTGTCTTCCTTTCATGTTCTTGAACTCTTATAAATGTGATCTGGTTTTTGAACAAGTTGCAGGTAACCTTTCTGTTACTGTATTTTACTCCCGTTAAATTCAGAATTTCCAGTAAACATTATCAAAAGCTGCTTCTAAATCTACAAATGCTATAAATGTAGGTTCAACTTTTTTTAATCTACCTTCTAAATAGGAGGGTTAATAATGCCTCGCATATTTCAACATTTTCCTGAAATGTAAACTAATGTTTTCCCAGATCATCTTCTAGCAGCTGTAAAAATAATATTAATCAAAAAATTTTGTTCATTATACAAAAACTACTACAGTTTAAAAGGGAGCGAAGGAACTTTTCTTTCTATTGAATCAATTTGCTTACTGATCCAGAATGAATTTTCACTCTGCAGCAGAGTGTGCACCGATATGAAACTTCCTGGCAGATTAAAATGGTGTGCTGAACCGGGACTCAAACCCAGGACCTTTGCCTTTCATGGGCAAGTGCTCTACCAATTGGTCGAGTCCCAGCCAGGCACACAGTTTTAATCTGACAGGAAGTTTCATATCAGTGCACACACGCTGAAGAGTAAAAATTCATTCTGGAAACAATCCTCCAGGCTGTGGTTAAGTCTTGTCTCCGCAATATTCTTTTTTTCCCAAGAGTGTTAATCCCCAAGTTTTGCAGGAGAACTTCTGTGAAGTTTTGCAGGTAGAAGATTAGGTGCTGGTGGAAGTAAAGCTGTAGTACAGGTGACTCATGTTCGGGTAGCTCAGTTGATAGAGCACTTGCCCACAAAAGACGATGATCCCAGGTTGGAGTCCTGGTCTTGCTTAATGATCTTAACATTTATATATATATATCAGCTTACAAACAATGTAAAAAGCAGTTTCATGTTTATTAATATAATATTACAACTTACTTGGTGAAGGCCTTCCAGCAAGCATCCACCTCGGGTCATAGGGCGCCTTAGTTGGCATGTACGTAACTTCTCTCTCTATTGGGTCAACTGGCTGAATGATCGGCAGTGGCGATTGCTTATCCTAAACACACACATCATGCAATACATGAACTTGCCAGCAAAACGTTTGGAGTCATGATGACACTGTCAAGTGAACTTAGTTATTTATGCAAATATTTTTAAAAACTCAAGATATGTACATGAAAAATGTAGTTATGACAAGAAAGTAAAATGTACATTTATAGTGCACCAAGAAGCTAGTGTTAGAATTAGAACATTTAGTGTTTAGCAAGACTTTCTTTTTCATTATTATGCCTCATGTGCCAAAAGAGAAATATTAGTTTTGAATAATGGAAAATCCAAGAGGGAATAATATTAGTTTTCAAAGCACAGTGAAAGGAAACTGTGATGTCTCTCTATTTATATAAATAATTTAGGAGTAAAGTTAACAACTCACTGAATAGTAGAGATACTGAGCAGACAAACAAAACTGAAATTTTAACTATCCTGCTTTCAGCCCCCCCCCCCCCTCCCACACACACACACACACACACACACACACACACACACACACACACACACACAGAGAGAGAGAGAGAGAGAGAGAGAGAGAGAGAGAGAGAGAGAGAGAGAGAGGAAATAGCATTTGGGCAAAAGCCAGAGATGAAGATTTCATTCTTGTTTGTATATCTAGTGACAACTCAATGCCTTTGCTATTCGTTGAGTTGTTAATTTTACTGCTAAATTAGTTATGCACTGCCAGAACTTTCCATACTGTACTTGATACTTAGTAAACCATAAACTTCATTAAACAAGAAATTTGGTGACAGATTGATTTACAAAACATATTCTCAATTTTTTTTAAATTTGTTTTTTATTAAGTTACATTATTTCATCAGCTGATCTACAAACAAAACATGCCTAGGGAGATAGAACATACCTTGGGAACATATGAGAGCCACTTCAGAATTGTGTAGATACCATCCAAATCTCTCGACTCAGTCTTGTGTGAAACACCATTATTGTACATTATCTGTGTGCCACCGAGTTGATTATTTGAAGCATAAACCTCACGGCCCAACAACTGAAAGGGAAATATTTTTATTTTTTAATGTGCAAATCAAATACTATGTTTCATCTGCTTTTAGGTGTGTCACTGATACAGTACAAAACACGTGTTATTTGGAAGATCTCTCCCCACCAATTTGAAGCTTCAATTAACTAAGGAGAAGACGAATTAAACACCTGTGTTCCCCTTGGACTGTTTGGATTCTGTGCAGGCTTACCATCCTTTCTCTCTGTTCTGATGAAACAAAGAAACCACATGCTTTATCTTTGTTTTCTTATGCATCGTTGGCCATTAAAATTGCTACACCAGGAAGAGTAAAAACTGACAAAATTTTACTTACATATATCCAACACAGCAGAAAAAATATACATTTGAATTTGGTGATAATTTAATACACAGAGCTGCCACCTCTGGCAGCAACAATGGCTTTTACACAGATGGGCAGAGAGTTGAACTGAGCTTGGTTGTCAGATATGGGTATGTATTTTCATGCTACTTCAACTATGCCAGATCTCACCGATCACAGTGACTGGCGAGTGGCGATGTGCTAGGGCAACAGTCAAATACCCTCTACACAGAGGCAATTCAGGACAGCACAGGCAATATGCAATCTTGTGTTATCTAGACAGCCATTGACCTTAACAGATCAGAAATGAAATTACAGACTACGCAAACAAGAGTTAATCATGTTATGTGTCCAATGGCACCCTGTATCATCACACCAGGTGCTGGGCCTATATGATAATGACTAAATGAATATGGCAACGTCTGTCATCATTGGAGCTCACAAATATGGATACATCCACCGGGATCCTGTATGCAGAACTGTGTCCACGCCACTGCTGGCACACCTCTCTCTGATGCTGAAACAAGGGAAGTTGCAATAATGGTCACTTTTCTGCCAGTTTGTGGCACTCCATATGCCACCACATTGTACAGATGCTTGCCTTGCTACAACCAAGCTTAATTCCTGACAGGGGGTTTACAATTCTCCACAACTGAGCGAACAATGTGCCGGTCCTCTCGGACACTAGATGCATGGCGCCATTTGACATCTATATGGCATTGATTATGGCCCTCCAGAACCCACCAAGTCCATATTCACTTGACAGTCACGGGATCCTGAAAAAGCTAGCAATATCACAGAATGGGATATACCATGGTACCAACAGGCCATAATCCTACCAACAGGCCATAATCCTGTCATCATCTAGTCTGGCATGTGCTGGTAGCCATCTATCCTCCTCACACAAGGCTTAACATTTCATAAACTAACAACATTCCCAGGTGTCCAGAGTGAAAATTTCACTCTGTAGCAAAGTGTGCACTGATATGAAACTTCCTGGCAGACTAAAACTGTGTGCCAGACCAAGACTCAAACTCAGGACCTTTGTCTTTCATCAGCAAGTGCTCTACTGAGTTACCCAAGCATGACTCATCCTCAAAGAGGTCATGAGCTGTGCTTGGGTAGCTCAGTCAGGAGAGCTCTTTTCCACGAAAGGCAAAGGTCCCAAGTTCCAGTCTCGGTCTGGCACATGGAAGTTTCAACATTCAAATGTGAAACCCTTACATACATAATGTAGAAGGCATTACTCCTACCAATTTTGTGCAACTGTGCTGAAATACTAATCATTTGTGTATCCAAGCATGTAATATGCTTCATCCAAACTAGACATTTGTTGCATATGGAATACATGGGGTTGCAATTTTAATGGCCAGCAGTGGTGTTACATTCTTCACCTTTTTATTGCACAATATTGATAGTTAACCTGAAGCTTTTTCTAATAATGTAAAAGCTATAAGACAAACTGTAAGGTGTAAATCAGCCTGCGCAGACCAAATAAGTGTTAGTCTTCAATAGTTAAACAGAACATGCACAATTGGAAAGTGTGATGTAATAGATGACCTACAGCTGCATAGTTTAATGAGGATTTTTTTAAAAATCTTTGTTTAATTCCACCCATTTGTCTTTCAAAGAAAATACCACAAAGTTCCTTTCTTTTTCTAATTCTTGAAAGTCAAGCTGTCTTTAAATACTGTTAATTAAGTACAGTTTTCCGATGGCATTTTCACTCTGCAGCCAAAAGGCAAAGGTACCAGGTTCAAATCCTAGCCCAGCACACAGTTTTAATTTGCAGGATGTTTCAAATACAGTTTTCTTATCCTTATGAAAGTTTGTATTCTTTTAATAATAATAACTTACTTTGTTCAGAGCACTGTAACCTGTCAGAATGATATGTGAATTTTCAATCTGAATAACACGTTGGCCCAGCCGCACCAAGTAAGACCCTATGCCAATGGCACGGCAGGTCACCATTGATATAGTAACTATCTCTTTGTAAGCTTGGGAAGTTTCACCTGCAATGGCTCCAGCAGCTCGTAAGTTTTCTACACCCAGCCCGTCTTCCTTTCCTGAAGGAAATTTATTTGTCAGATTATTAAATTTGATTCAAACCCAATACAGTTATAATCTACAAATACAAAGACAAAAATAAAACATTGAAATCTATAAGAAGAAATTAAGATTAGTGTCAGATTAATACATCACATTACTGACAGAATATCACCATCTTTCTAAGAAATAAAAATATCATATTACAGCTGTCCTTAGGAAATAACATGTTTCATTGTCTCACAAACAATTTGGAGGGAATAGGCCACTGTCTTATCAAAAGCAGCAACCACGCATTTGCCTTCAGTAATGTATGGGGCTGTCTTATCAAAAGCAGCAACCACGCATTTGCCTTCAGTAATGTATGGGGGGAATATCCTTGGGAATGTCAAACAGAGATTTGAACTTCACTTTTCCATGGACAGTACATGGGCTGAATGTGTGTCCAAATAATATTCACATTTCTAGTAAAATAAAATGTATGTATTTTGTATTCACAGCATCCTGCAACCTTCATTAAGTTTATAAAATGTAAAGACTATGAACAAATATGCATTGATAAAAGCAGATATTGTAACATGAGAGTCCATGAACAAATGAATAATAGTGAAACTAATTCATCAGCATTAAGTACACATTTGAGACAGCAAAATCATGAAGCAACAGATGTAGCAAATTGCCTGTCAGTTTTACACACAACTGATAGAGACAAACATCTAAGCACTCTCTACAAAACAGTAATCTTTACTCAAATGAAAAAGGAGCATTTAGATGTACCATAGTTTATGGCAGTATTTGGCCCAATAGTGTTCCCGTCAACACTGCTGCGATACATGGAAATTTTGCAGTATGGTTGGGCAATATCGCTGATGTTGCAGACTGTTGCGTGCAGTTGGCGACATATTGGAGAGAGGTTGCCAGTGTTGTCCACAAATGGTGGAGAATATTTCCTGTTGTGTAGTGGTTAGTGGAAAACTGAGGAAAAGAGAGGACTATGAATTTTATAAATAAAATTTGTCTATGAACCAGGACTATAAGACTCTGAAAGTAATGTATATAAAGATAGAAATATGAAGAAAACAGTTGGCAAGCTGTTGCCAATGAGCTCAGGAATCATACTTAATGAAACCTACAAAAAAATTTTGAAGCCTTCGAACCTATGTCAAATGTGAATCAAAGAAATCACACAGCGAGAGTGGAAGTGCAGGTGAATCTTCATCTGATGCAATGATTTTCATTTGATGCCATGAATTTCATACTGTCTCCAGACATACCTGAAGCAGAAGCTGAAACAGTAACAATGGTGTGTACTGATGAACAAATATATATATTTTTTCCCAAACATCCATTAATGAGATCTTTCAGTCCTCCTACAAAAGCATTACATATTACTGGTAGCATGAGGCTTACTGATGAATAGTATACGTTAAGAGAGGTAAAGCAAATTTAAGTGCAAATCACCAGCAGCTAAAAACTGATGAACACCAATCGGGTTATAACTGGTATACACTTTCTCACATTTGTGCCAGTTTTAGCAGTTCTCAGACCAACTGCTTGTACAAGATATGTGAAATAGTGTTTTGACATATTGGTGAAATTCTGGGTAAAAGTTAAGTAATGAACCTCCCTTGCATTTTTAGTGGTTTATGTATGTTGCATGTACATACTATGCATCAAAATACTCATTGGAGACTTGTCTATTATCTAACATGCACTTTTTTATATACACTACGTGATCAAAAGTATCTGGACGCCTCACTGAAAATGACTTACAAGTTCGTGGCACCCTCCATTGGCAATGCTGGAATCTAATATGGTGTTGGCCCACCCTTAGCCTTGATGACAGCTTCCACTCTTGCAGGCATACATTCAATCAGGTGCTGGAAGGTTTCTTGGGGAATGGCAGCCCATTCTTCACGAGTGCTGCACTGAGGAGAGGAATCGATGTCGGTCGGTAAGACCTGGCAAGAAGTCGGCGTTCCAAAACATCTCTAAGGTGTTCTATAGGATTCAAGTCAGGACTCTATGCAGGCCAGTCCATTACAGGGATGTTATTGTCGTGCAACCACTCCGCCACAGTCCGTGCATTATGAACAGGTGCTCAATCATTTTGAAAGATGTAATTGTCATCCCCAAATTGCTCTTCAACAGTGGGAAGCAAGAAGGTGCTTAAAACATCAATGTAGGCCTGTGCTGTGAAAGTGCCATGCAAATCAACAAGGGGTGCAAGCCCCCTCCATGAAAAACACTAGCACACCATAACACCACCACCTCCAAATTTTACTGTTGGCACTACACACGCTGGCAGATGACGTTCACTGGGAATTAGCCATACCCACACCCTGCCATTGGACCGCCGCCACATTGTGTACCGTGATTCGTCATTCCACATAACGTTTTTCCACTGTTCAGTTGTACAATGTTTATGCTCCTTACACCAAGCGAGGCATCATTTGGCATTTACCGGCATGATGTCGACCACGAAATCCAAGTTTTCTCATCTCCTGCCGAACTCTCATAGTACTTGCAGTGGATCCTGATGAAGTTTGGAATTCCTGTTTGATGGTCTGGATAGATGTCTGTGCTGTACGTGTCCCTTCACATTTCCACTTCACTATCACATTGGAAACAGTGGACCTAGGGATGTTTAGGAGTGCGGAAATCTCGCCTACAGACGTATGACACAAGTGACACCCAATCACATGACCACGTTCAAACTCCGTGAGTTCCGTGGAGTGCCCCATTCTGCTCTCACACAATGTCTAGTGACTAGTGAGGTCGCTGATGTGGAGTACCTGGCATGCACGCACACACGGACACACGCACACACATTGAGTTTCAATGAGGAAAATTACATGGCATGGACATTAGACTATGTTACATGTCAATGTGTTATCATAACATTTATTTGTCTTTCACATTCATTAGCTTCACCAGCTCACAACCAAGTTATCGCATTTCAATCCCAGTGTTCATCTTAACTTGCCTAAATTTGTATAGCCATATGGGGATTTGAAACTCATTCCTCAGTTGACTGCCTTAACCACTGTGTTACCTTCCTTGATTTGTTGGTGGAAGCTTCCTGATATTCAACAGTAGTGATTATGTGGCATCATAGGAAACTTAAATTATAATGTATAGGCAAACGGCTGAATCCCACTTCTCCCAAATGATTCAGTGTCTTAATATTTGTGCCACCTCATCTATTTCCAAGTAATAGACTACAGAACCAAAGTTGAATACAAAAGCAGACAAAACCAAACACACAAAAAAAGAGAAAGAATTAAAAATAATCCAACAGGAATAGAAGACAGCATAAGTCAACATTTGAGGGTTATGTATCTTACCAATTATGTCAGTAATCTTGTATCGTGCCTCACCCTCATCTTCAATAAGCACTGCTCTCACTGAATTCATTGCCGACACCTTAGCAAAGTCTTCAGTGGTAAGGTAAAGATACTTGAACCCCTGAAATTAAGAAAACAAATTATGATCCACCATCTTAAATTCACACATCAAATTCCACAAAATTTAAATGAAACAATATTGCCAACTAGCACTTGTCAAAAGTACATTAAAGTGACAGTCTTAGTATTCTCTTAGAAAACCTCAAATACTGTGATATCAAGGATCTGCTGGAACTGGTTTTCATTCTATTTAATTAAAAGAATTTGCAGAGTCAATAAAATAATCACTGTGGACGTACCACAGACATCGATACTTCTCTTATTGTTGTACACTCCTGGAAATTGAAATAAGAACACCGTGAATTCATTGTCCCAGGAAGGGGAAACTTTATTGACACATTCCTGGGGTCAGATACATCACATGATCACACTGACAGAACCACAGGCACATAGACACAGGCAACAGAGCATGCACAATGTCGGCACTAGTACAGTGTATATCCACCTTTCGCAGCAATGCAGGCTGCTATTCTCCCATGGAGACGATCGTAGAGATGCTGGATGTAGTCCTGTGGAACGGCTTGCCATGCCATTTCCACCTGGCGCCTCAGTTGGACCAGCGTTCGTGCTGGACGTGCAGACCGCGTGAGACGACGCTTCATCCAGTCCCAAACATGCTCAATGGGGGACAGATCCGGAGATCTTGCTGGCCAGGGTACTTGACTTACACCTTCTAGAGCACGTTGGGTGGCACGTGATACATGCGGACGTGCATTGTCCTGTTGGAACAGCAAGTTCCCTTGCCGGTCTAGGAATGGTAGAACGATGGGTTCGATGACGGTTTGGATGTACCGTGCACTATTCAGTGTCCCCTCGACGATCACCAGTGGTGTACGGCCAGTGTAGGAGATCGCTCCCCACACCATGATGCCGGGTGTTGGCCCTGTGTGCCTCGGTCGTATGCAGTCCTGATTGTGGCGCTCACCTGCACGGCGCCAAACACGCATACGACCATCATTGGCACCAAGGCAGAAGTGACTCTCATCGCTGAAGACGACACGTCTCCATTCGTCCCTCCATTCACGCCTGTCGCGACACCACTGGAGGCGGGCTGCACGATGTTGGGGCGTGAGCGGAAGACGGCCTAACGGTGTGCGGGACCGTAGCCCAGCTTCATGGAGACGGTTGGGAATGGTCCTCGCCGATACCCCAGGAGCAACAGTGTCCCTAATTTGCTGGGAAGTGGCGGTGCGGTCCTCTACGGCACTGCGTAGGATCCTACGGTCTTGGCGTGCATCCGTGCGTCGCTGCGGTCCGGTCCCAGGTCGACGGGCAAGTGCACCTTCCGCCGACCACTGGCGACAACATCGATGTACTGTGGAGACCTCACGCCCCACGTGTTGAGCAATTCGGCGGTACGTCCACCCGGCCTCCCGCATGCCCACTATACGCCCTCGCTCAAAGTCCGTCAACTGCACATACGGTTCACGTCCACGCTGTCGCGGCATGCTACCAGTGTTAAAGACTGCGATGGAGCTCCGTATGCCACGGCAAACTGGCTGACACTGACGGCGGTGGTGCACAAATGCTGCGCAGCTAGCGCCATTCGACGGCCAACACCGCGGTTCCTGGTGTGTCCGCTGTGCCGTGCGTGTGATCATTGCTTGTACAGCCCTCTCGCAGTGTCCGGAGCAAGTATGGTGGGTCTGACACACCGGTGTCAATGTGTTCTTTTTTCTATTTCCAGGAGTGTATATAAATTAATTGCCACAGTACAACCAACAAATTGAAATAGCTCTCTTTGTAGATGATGGAAGTGTTATACAATAGAACCTAATGGAGACATTTCAAAACAAAATTTTGTGAACACTATTAACTGGTCCTCAGCAAATGGAATATCACTAATGCAATTCGTGCCACTGTAGTCTTGCCGCCTAAAACACACATGTGGGGAAAAATCTATAAAAGAAACATAATTTTTTGAACTTTGGAGTTTATATTGACATTAACCTGGATTAGAAGTCATGTATTATAGTTCATCTTACACACCGAAGCTCAGACTTCTGCATTACAGGTAACAGCAGACTTTGACGATGAAAATATCAGTAAGTTTACTTTCTCATCATATTTACACTTGCTGAATGTCTTATTGGATCGCATTCTGAGGCAGCTCACCATTGAATAATGATATTTTCATTATGCAGAAGTGTGTAAAAAGAGTAAGGAAAGAAAAAAAAGAAAAAGGAAGGAAATAAGATCAAGATTTAAAGTCATTGGACACAGAGTACACTCTAAAACAGGGGAGGGGGAGGGGGGGGGGAAATCAGCTGATCCATTTTCAATGGAACCATCGCAGTTTTCTGCTATGCTATGATACTCTAATGTTGTCCCCTGGGGCATATTTGCCCACAAGTGCCCATCAGTTCGCCCACAGACAGACAAGTAGTACAGGCTCCCGCCAGACAGTTCTGTAACACACAATCTGCCCATACGTGAGGCACTTTGTCACCCGTGACCAAGGGCGTTCAGCCAGGACAGTATGATCACACAGCTGGCTGGCTGCACTTGCACTATATGTTTGCTTACATCTGTCCATCAGACCCCATAGGTATCACGCTACCCATTCGCAGGCACTAGAGCTGGAACAGCTCACTCTTAACAATTTAGAGAAATCACAAAAAAAAAAGAAAAAAAAAACCTAAATTTGGATGGTAGCTCCTCTTGAACGTGATTCCAGTGTGTAATAATGATTATATGTAGTGGCCACTCTACAGTTTTATGAAATTTATTGGCAACCATAAATCAGTGTTTGGAAACAACAGCAACACTCATAAATATAACACTAAATACAGAAAATGATTTGTAGTTATATCCTTCAACTACAGCACGACACAGAAAAGATTGGAGTATTTGCCATAGATATCGTTCACCACTTATGTAGCGACACAAAGTATCTAACTGTTATAAAAATTCGTATCTGATTAGCATCTACAGCCCACAAAAGAATTACAGAATGTATTGCACTCAATTTAAAAAGACAGAAAGAGAGAGAACACTGATCATTTTCATACACTCAAAAGAAGTTAGCATTTGCGCAAGAAGGGGGATAAGCAGTTGTTATGTCAGGTACTCTTATAAATAAAATCATTATTATTTAAAATTATCATTATTGACCACAGTAATTGGTTACTAAGCAATAGAAGTAGGAGAAAACAATATGCAAAAACCATTTTTGTAGGTTCTTGTTACCGAGTTTTTCATTTTTAGTTTTTCCAACTAGTCATAAGGATTATAATTTACAACAATTAAAATTTCAGCCTAAAACATTCTACCTTGTCAGGCTCCTCTGCATCTTCCCACGCAACTCTGAACAGGCTCTTGACTTCCTCAGCAAGACCAATACGAGCGCCACTGTTGGCAGCTATATATATTCGAGGTATCTGAAGTTTTCGAGCTAACTCTGAAGCCAACTGGAATACCAAGTCTTCTCGGGGCCCAAAGGATCCAATAAGATATGTAATGTCATTAGCAATTACAATAATGTCACGTCCATCAGGATATTCTGGTGTGAAAAGGGTCATGCGCCATGCTACCATACCAACCTGAAACATTCAATAATTCATTTTTACTGTACTCAAACTAGTTCTACAAGTGCATCATCTACATGAAAACAAAATTTTTAACATAATACAATGCATACTACATGTTTCTTTGAGAATCAAAGAGCATCAAGTGCAATAAATTATAAATATGTTGGAAAGGTAGAATTTTAAGTTTTTCCACTAAATATGTAACAGAAGCTGTCACAAACTTTAAAGAAAAATGCATAGAAAAACCCACAACTAGAAGTGTCATTTATTTCTTGAAACTGCTTTCACAAGGGAACCATCTGTTGTGAGCTGCATCTTACGCATTGTAGGGTGGGAATGCGCTGCCCTTCCTTTCTAACGTCCCCTCCCAAGAAAGGGACTATTAGCCTAGACGCTCGAGATTCTCTAAGTGTATTATCAGCAGGACTGAAATTTCACTTCCTGATTAAGTACTGGTCAGCAAACTGCCTCAAGAGAATTTTCTTTTTGATAACATTACAAGAGTGTCCATTCAGTACTGTGGAATGGATCTGAGATCAACATGTTTTCTCCTATGGGGTACTTTATGTTTGCGCAAGAATGGTTTCACTAAACAATTTCTTAATTCTTGGACTGGAGGGGAAACTAAAAATATTATACATAATCAATTAAACAAATACTGCAATGAATTTGTAAATGATTTTCCTCCATAATTTAAACTTTTACCCAGGCCTGGGTAAGAGGTACATTTACCCAAGCTAACTTTCAAAAAGAAGTGTGTACTAAAAGAGATTGCCAGTAATAATGGTTATAACCCCAACATAGTCGATAATATAACTGAGTGCAAAATGAAAAAGACAGTTTCCACACTGATGAAGTCCGTGAACAACAGGGATGAACACAAGAGATTTATAGCTATTCTGTTTCTAGGAAACATATCTTATAAAATGCAATGTGTGCTCCATGGACATGACTGTAATGTACCATTTTCCACCAACAATAGCTTAAATGGAATTTTGTTTGTTTCAGCAATAACAATTATATTGAGCTATTGCAATCAGGAGTTTATAATAAATGTAATGATTGCCTGGCATATTACATAGGGGAAACAGGTGGGTCTATAGCCATAAGATATAAAGAACACACGCTGTCGAGGTTGGATAAGAATAAGAATGGGTCAACGTCTGTTGAACATATCATCGAAGAAGGACATATGGCCCCTACCTGTTAACGACACCAAACTATTGTGTAAACAAGCAAAGGGTATGAAATTAGATTTATTGGAGGAGGTGCAGATATACAAGCACAAAAAGTTTGACAGTGGGAATTTACTGAATTATCAGTGTTATTTGAAAAGTTCCAGCTTCCATGAAGGTTTTCAGCCTATATTGGGCATAGCAGATAGGCACTATAAGTTACTCAATTGTGCCATATGATTGTATGATTATCTTTTGAGATAAACTAATGTTTTAGGGCAATGCTCCCATAGGAATTTGTCATAAAGAGTCATGAGCTGCTATTATGTTAACAGTGGTTTATGTTGAGACAGATATGTTAATGTGCCCTTTGTCATTTTGTACCATGTTACAACACTCATGCACTAGGATGCTAGTCGTAGAAATAATGTCAATCATTGGTAGTGTGGCTATGTACGACGACTACTGTTGGCTGGTAGAATTAGCCCTATACACTATTACAGGGTGTATACAAGGACAAGGAAAAAAAAAAATTCCCGGATTGTTCCTGCATTTCCCGGTTAAATAATTTCAAAACACTGTACAAACAAGTAATAAGATTTGAAAAGTAAAAGACTGTGAAGTAAACAGCTATAGCCATACTACATTCTTTCTTGTAAATTAAGATAAACAAAACTACAAACATAGTGAACTTAAAACAACTATTTAGAACAACCAGTGTGCTATGCAGCTGCTGTGCTACCAGGAAACTACTATACAGGAGATTTGTTAATATAATGCGCAGCTGTCTTCTTTTATTGTAATGTTTTTATAAATCGCATGAAAATGAAGACATAATGCAAAAAATCCACAGAGGTGAAAGCATCAATAAACCAAAGTCAGCAGACCGTTTAACATAAATTTCAAAACAATAACCAGAGTGCTGGTACAATGCACAGCCAACATTCACTGTGCAGTTCAATACGAGTATGTTTTTGTTGGCTTAGATTGTTCTCTTCTGAAAAGTTAGGTTCTTTGAGTATTATTGTTAACAAAAATTTAATAATACAGTTAACATACGTCATTCTCTCCTGGCAATCTCTTCTGCTCCTCTAGATGATCGTCCACAAGAACTAATTCCACATACTCCAGTAGCTGGGTTGGAACAACAACTGAAACACAAGATAAATTCTGTTGAACATTATTTTATCAACTGTGAACAGTAAATGCAAGAAACAGGTAGTTGGTGGGGAGGAGAATGACATGAAGGAGAAGAAGAGGGGTTATGGTTACCTGACAAGTAACATAACTCAACTTTACTACAACATTAGAAAGTTTTGACTGGAATACAAAAAGGAAGAAGTTAACAAAAAAACTTAAAAAAGAAATGCGTGACAGAACAGGCTTATGTTAAAGTACAGTAGTGCTCAAAAGTATTTTGACAAACACATTAACTGGATTAATTAAGAACAAATATGAAACATCAAAATCAGTAATTTATTTCACTGACAGATATTCAATGTTCTACAGAACAGTGACCAATTAGCCCTTGTTTGCAACATAATAGAGTGTAATTTTTTTAATGAGAACAACGGTGGCGCAAAAGTATTTTGACATTGTTGAAAAAAACACTTTTAAACACATAATTATCATCTACATTGTTGAAAAAAACACTTTTAAACACATAATTATCATCTACTGTAATAAGAAAATCAATATTTAGTGGGATATCCCTTGGCTTTTATGACAACCTCACACCCTGCCAGCGTTGAGGTGACCGACTTTTGAAAACGATCAATTGGAATTTTATTCCACTCATTTCTGACAGCTTAAAAAAATAGCATCTTTGTTCGAATAATTTTTTATTCTTATTCTGCAATCCAACTCCTCCCACAGATGTTCTATAGGATTCAAATCTGGACTTTGACTTGGCCACTCCAAACCCTTGACTTTTTTGCATTTAAAAAAATCACTACTGTACCTGGACTTGTGCTCGAGATTGTTATCTTGTTGAAAATACCACACAGCTGGCATGTGTTGTTTAGCGTATGGTAGCATTTAAGTCTTCAATACTTTTTTGTAAATGAACTGATCTGTATTACCTTCAATTCGAACTAATGGTCCAACTTCAGAGTGTGAAGAACCATCCCCAAACCATCATCCTGCCACCTACATATTTGACCATGGGAATTTGGTACCTAAAGTCATGTCTTTTATTTACAGGACATCAAACATTAATTTAAATTTGCTCTCATCACTCCACAGAATTTTAGACCAGTCTAAACTTGACCATGATCTGTGCCATTTTGCTAATGCAAGTTGGGCCTTCCTGTTTTTCATAGATACTAAAGGCTTTTTTGCTGGTTTTCATCCATGTAATCCAAAGAGTTTCAAGCATCATTTGACGGTGGAAATATGAATGTCCACATTCTATTTTTCTTTTAATTATCTTTGCATCATTACAGCCGACTTGCAAACATCACTTGTTGATAACTTTTTTATGATATGACCGATTATAGGAGACTTTTTTCGGATGTCCAGTTCAAGGCTTATTTTTGGCAGCCTTTCATTTACTATAAAGTTTTTTTTCCCTGTACTAACAAGCTGACAAGACACTTTATAAAAATAAGAACAACTTCGGTTTGTCTCGGACCTCCTTTAGTGCACTTATCAAGGCATTTCTAAAGTCACTGGAATATTTCTTATGTTTCAGCATTTGAAATAATCACTGTAAGTAGATATCAGTAAAAGTCAGAACTAAGAAGCAAGTACAGTCTACAAATTTTGGGAGAAAACTTCATGTCAAAATACCTTTGAGCTCACTGAAAGTCACATTCGTCTGCAGTGCAAAGTGTAAACAAACAAGTTGCAACCTATTACCTTCATATAATCGCAGTTATACTGCTCTCCACTATACTCAAGACACTGTCTGGTAGTGTTTTACTTTCAAGAAATAATAACGAATTTTAAATTGTAAAAATACTTTTAAGCGCTCTGTATATGGTGGCGGTTGTCGTTACTCCTTGCAGTGTTTATTATTCATTAGCTGGTAAGCTGCCAAGTGAGGGACGGAAGGGGTGGGTGGGTGGGGGGGGGGGGAGGATGAAGGGTGGGGGGGCAGGGGGGAGAAAGGGAGGGGGGGTAGGGGAGGGAGAGAGAGAGAGAGAGAGAGAGAGAGAGAGAGAGAGAGAGAGGAGCTCTCTCCTTTGAAATACGTACATGATATTCTCAGCATGTTTAATTTAAAGAGCACAAGGACAGCTTAAACATTGCGCTGAAAATACCAACTGGGCCTTTGACCAGAACGCTCATGCATAGAACAGATCTTCAACCTGAAACAGCCCAATGATTTGCATATTTGTCTCCTAAAATGGGCAAAGACTGCACCCAAAAACAGTGAGTCTCATAAAGCAAACACTCACAGGCCCAAAGTACAAAATAAAATTAATGAGGAAACTATCAGGGCCCTCTGAAAGTAAAACTGAAGTTCACCAAAGAGATGGACAGTTGCCACTCCTCTTCAATTATAACAAACTCATTAGGGAATGGGAAAAAGAATTAAAAAGCCACAACCAACGGAAGCTTACCCAACTTGGACAAACAGAAGACAACGTTAAGATCTCTCACTTAGCTTTCACAGACGTTTCAGCAATACTAGTGGACAGTGAAAGCACAGCAATCATTCTTCAAAGAATGAGCTGAAAAAGTGGGCCAAACAAATCTCTTTTGTCATAAATAAATAAATAAATTTCAGAAACACCCCATCCTCCTTCGAAGGCCACAGTAACAGAGCCTTTTTTTTTGTACAAATCAAGCACTGGAATACATGATATACATCACAAAATTAAAGAATATACCATGGAACCAACAACTTAAAAACTCCCCAAAAAAACCACATAGATACAGTGGAAGCAGTAGACAAAATGTGCATAGTCAAAAGAAATTGTTGGGTTGTACAGTTAGAGAATTAGATGAAAATCAACAACCCAGAACTAAGTGGACTCAAGAAATAAATACACACAACACAGACACAGTTAGAGCTATGAGGACGATTACAAGAACAAATCTGCACTGTGTGATCCAAAATGGTTCATGTTGTGTATTGCGGTCGGAAGGAAAAAGTACCAACAGTCAATTTGAACACACTTCAATATAATTAAAGAAAAATGGCTTCTTGGCATATGCTAAGTGTTAAACTCGTGAACAAACAGAAAAAACCTCCACTACTCCTATGGTGGCAAACCAGATAAGGAAACAAGACAATAGAAGAAATATTGACCAAACTCTACTCTACCAAAATACAAAATACAGTGTGCTACTACAATACTATGGCGAGTGAATACAATGCTTGGGTCGGTGTAAGTACTGGCTAGAGTTGTTCCTAGCAGTTGGTAAACACTGCCGGTTTGACGGTCTAGGTGTACTTATAAAGCCAGGTCGGTGGAGTGCTACATCAGTCATATGAGTTCAGATTGGTGGAACACTGTCACATGTTGTCTGGCGAAGTAGTTCCATGTTTCTCTCCGTGCACTTGAAAGGGGGTCAGGAACCCATCTTGCGTTTCAGTTCTGCGAACCCTCTAAAAATAAGGGACTGATACGACATTTTGGGAAAAGTAAGTGCACAGTACCACAAGTGTCCTTAAAAGTAGGGGCGTCCAGGTCAATGTCCATGGGTTTGTGGCTGGCAGGGGCAGGCGGCAGCAATGCAGAAAGGGCAGCTGGCGGTGGAGACAGCAGCTTAGGCGGAGACAGAAGTGGAGGTTCTGCCACAGGGCAGTTATCGATAGGCACTGGTAGCTCCCCTGGGGCATTATGGTCCACCAGACGGGGGGCGGAGATGGTTTAGGTGCCGGCAGGCAGCAGAACCGTCGGCCCACCAGAGAGACGTCATTGCCCAGCTGCAGAACTCGGTGATAACCACAGGTGCCCACCATGCCAGTGGATGAGAGAAGGTCGATGCCCATACCTCCTGCCCCATGCGCAAAGGAGTAAATCGGCATGCGGGTGGGAGGATAAGAAGCCTAAGGAAGCAGTATGGATAAGGGAGAATGGAACGGTCGACCGTGAAGTATCTACACTGGACTTTTACCAGCTGGGGGAGTGGTGTGGTACGTAGCCAAGAAAAGAAGCACCACCTCCTCCAGCAGGTAATGGCTCAGCAGCTTATCGAACGGGTCTTGAACACCTGCACAAATCATTCTGCCCGGCCGTTTGATGCAGGGTGAAATGGGGCGGTATGGATTAGGGAAATTCCACTGGCAGTACAGAGTTGCTAAAACTCAGTCTAAGTAAACTGTGGACTCTTATCTGTAACAATCATTTCGGAGAGTCCATGAACAGCAAAAAGGCACGGGAGAATTTTTATAGTCTCAGCAGAAGTGGCGGTCATCATGCGGTAGACATAAGGGCATCCCGACCCGGAGTTGATCAACATGAGCCAGTGGGAACCATGAAACTGTCTTGCAAAATCCAAATGGAGATGTTCCCTTGGAGCAGCTGTATCCGTCCATGATAAATACTGGTGCGTGGGTGCTGCCTGATGTGTTTGGCATGTGGTGCAGGCTGACACGAGGGAGGCAATGTCTTTATCCATTCCACGCCAATGAAGATGTCGGCGGGTCAGCTGTTTGGTGAGGCCAATGCCCCAATGGCCAGCATAGAGAATGTTGGACATGGCGGCACAACGTATGTGGTATTACCACCCGAGGAATGTCAGAATCACTATGGAAAACGATGACGCCACTGTGGAAAAAGAGAGTGTGCCGATGATCTCAAAAAAATACTCGACCTCTGCAGTTCGGATGCTATGACAGCTGGTCGGCCAACCCCCAGCGATTTGGCAGTGGAGAGCTTGCAGTGTCCAATACTGAGCAGCGGCTTGCCGGACCGTATCGGCATCCAACAGAAGTGCTTCCAGAGCTGTGTCCATGTCCAGTTTCACATGGAAAAAAACCAAGGGGGAAGCGTCAAACTTACAGTCCGCCCTGGGAGGAAGCCGGGACAGAAAATTGGCATTTGCATGCCATTCAGAGGTGCAATAGACAGTATCAAAGTTGAACATCCCCAGGAAGAGCACCCAATGCTGGAGGCAGCATGCTGTCCAGGTGGGCAGTGCAGCACCCAGATGAAACAAAGAAACCAAAGTTTTGTGATTGGTCTGCAGTGTGAAATGATGACCATATACGAAATCTTAGAATCTTGTCGGGGCAAAAACCAGCGCCAAAGCTTCCTTTTCAATTTCACTATATTTTATTTGTGTGATGGTCAATTGTTTGAATGTCAAAACCACCACTTTCTAGAGGACCTCACCCAAGCCATTGTCCGAGGCATCGGCGGCAACAATGAGAGGCACGGAAGGATTGTAAGTGGCCAGGCAAGGATGGCGGGAGAGAGCTGACTTGAGATGTGTGAAAGCCTGCTCACACGCACTGTTCCAAACCCAATGCGCACCCTTGCGCAATAATCAGGTCAGGGGCGCCGAAATCTTGGTGGCATGGGGTATAAAATGCCAATAATAGTTGACTTGACTGAGAATGGATTGCAGTTACTTCACATTGGTCAGAGGAGAATGTTTTGAATCACCTCGACATACTCCTTAGAGGCGTGTAGGCCTCGAGGATCAATCGTGAACCCAAAATAGCTGACCCCTCGTGCAAAAAAGTCACACTTTCCTTTCTGGCAACGCAGGTTAGCCTCAGCAAAAACCTGAAACAGCCAATCCAGCTTGTCCGCGAGGTCCATCCCGGATGAGCCACCAATGATGACATTGTCCAGATAAGTGGCCGCCCCAGGCACCTGGCTTGTAAGGTATTCCAAATAATGTTGGAAAACAGCGGGGGTGCTGATGATACCAAACGGGAGGAGGTTGTACCGGTAAAGGCCACAAGGAGTATTGATGACTAGGATCTGCTTGCTTCCTCCTACAACGGCAGCTGCAAATAAGAAATAAGCATCGCGCAAATCAATTTTGGCGATAATGGTCAAGCCCGCAAGATGTGCCAGTATGTCATCCACCGAAGGGGACAGGATAGGCATCGATGACGGACTGAGAATTTACCATGACCTTAATATCGCCATAGGTGCGTAAAGTCCCGTTCGGCTTCTCGACTATCATGATAGGCATCGCCCAGCAACTGTGCACGACAGCAGAAAGGATGCCTTCATCTTTTAAGCGGCGAAGTTCCACCTGAAGCTTGTCTCTGAGAGCAAAGGGGATTGGGCGGGCCTTAAAAAAATTTAAAAAAATGAGGGACAGCAAAGGGAAGAAGCTGAACATGCACGGTGAAACCCTTCACCCCTGCTGTGGAGGATAGAACATGTTTCATATTTGCAGAGCAACGGGGCGAGTAGGGTATCCAATGAGGGAATCTATACTGCCTATACTGCGTCCTGCACTGATAACCCCGGACGACCAAAAATGTCCATACCCAGAAAGTTAGTAGCACCGGGGTATCCAACCACCAAAAACTGAGTGGTGAAGGAACGACCGTTGTAAGATATTTGTGTGGAAAAAACGCTGTTGACTGATACAGAGTGATTACTGAAGCTGCATAAGGCACGAGTGTATGGGAATAAAGCTGGCTAGCCCAAGCATCAGTATGTGGTACAGTCCACAATAGAAACGGATGATGCCGTGTCAGTTTGGAAGACCAGCAGAATATGCGCGACCTGCAGGGTAAAGAGAAAACAGGCACCCAACTGGGGAAAGATGGAGAATACTTCACCGTCAATGGAATGCGGGGCGTTCAGGTCCTGAGGTTATGATTCAAGATGAGCCTGTGCATCATCAGGAAGCATGGCACCCACGCGATGTTTCTGCGTAGCCTGACACACCACGGCGATATGGCCCACTCGGCTGCAAGCCGTTCATCTTGCTTGCTGGTGGGGCACTCCGACCACTGGTGAGTCTCGAAACAGTCTGGACAGGAGGGAAGCTGCGTGAAAGACTTCCTGTCACGGGATGGACCAACGGATTGACGAGACTCCCGCATGGCGCTAGGCAACTGGAAGACCGCACAAACAGCTGGATCAAGATGCAGTGGTTATAGTTGGTGGGACTGTTCAAACCCACGAATGATAGGCAGACAGGTGTCAAGGTACGGGTCATGTAACTTCAAAATATCAGCCCGAAGATTCTCGTCTGGTGCCTGAAACACCACCATATTGCAAATCAACGAAGAGGCATAAGACTGCTTGCAGGCAACGTTGGTGCGCCAGAATTTACAATCACCAGAGAGACACTGGAGTGATGTAATCCATTCCTGATAAGTCTGACCTGATGACTTGCAACAAGAGAAGAAACTGTGATGGGCAGAGGTGGCGTGTATTTGTGCGTCAAAGTACTCAAAACGGCAGCCCTTAATATGGATAAATGAGAGATCGCGAGGGGACTGCTCAGGGTTCAATTAAACCTGTGGACTGACTGTTGCTAAAAAGAAAGCCTGACTTTAATTTTTGTTGTGGATCCCATGTGCCAGTAAGTGTTGTTGCAACCATTCTACACAATTTGACCATGGTTCAACAGACCTATGGAAAGCCGGAAATGTTGGTGGAGCCATGTGAAAAGTGTTCAATTTACCTACAATGGAATCTACTCTATGAGCTACCTCTTGCAATGTTGGGGAGTGAGAGTGATGTTATGACCTTGTGAGCGTGGCCTGAATCTGCTATCAAGTTTCCACCAAGGACTGAAGAAGTGCCTCTGAGGAGGCCATTCCGTTCGAAAAACGAAAGTTTTATCCTCGTTGTGACAGAACTGATATTGGCGACGAGTGAGAGTGATGTTCTGACCTTGTGAGTGCGGCCTGAATCTGCTATCAAGTTTCCACCAAGGACTGAAGAAGTGCCTCTGAGGAGGCCATCCCGTTCGAAAAAGAAAGTTTTATCCTCGTTGTGACACAACTGATATTGGCGACGAGTGAGAGTGATGTTCTGACCGTGTGAGCGCGGCCTGAATCTGCTATCAAGTTTCCACAAAGGACTGAAGAAGTGCCTCTGAGGAGGCCATTCCGTTCGAAAACGAAAGTTTTATCCTCATTGCGACAGAACTGATATTGGCGACGAGTGAGAGTGATGTTCTGACCTTGTGAGCGCGGCCTGAATCTGCTATCAAGTTTCCACCAAGGACTGAAGAAGTGCCTCTGAGGAGGCCATCCCGTTCGAAAAAGAAAGTTTTATCCTCGTTGTGACACAACTGATATTGGCGACGAGGATAAAACTTTCATTTTCGAACGGAATGGCCTCCTCAGAGGCACTATAGTTGGCAAGAAAAAGAACAGTCAATTTGACCACACTTTAATATAATTAAAGAAAAATGCCTTCTTGGCATACACTAAGTGTTAAACGCAAGAACAAACAGAAAAAACCTCCACAACTCTTGTGGTGGCAAACCAGATAAGGAAACAAGACAATGGAAGAAATACTGACCAAAATCTACTCTACCAAAATACAAAATACAGTGTGCTACTACAATGCTGGGGAGAGTGAATACAGTGCTAGGGCCGGCATAAGAACTGGCCAGAGCTGTTGCTAGCAGTTGGTTAACACTGCCAGTCTAAGTGTGCTTATAAAACCAGGTTGGTGGTGTGCTACATCAGTCATATGAACACTGTCACATGTTGTCTGGTGAAGTAGTTCTGTGTTTATTTGGAAAGTCTGTTATTGTTTCTGTCTGCTGGCAATGTTTCTCTCAGCACTTCTGTTGTGTGTCCGTTCTGTGGGTCCTCTAACAATAAGGGGCCACTACAACTGTTCATAAGCAAGTAGAAGTAGTAGTAGTAGTAGTAGTAGTAACGCTAATGACAGGACCAAAAGAAACTATATTCTAAGAAACATAGCAAATTATTTTACCTATATTGGAAGGCACAAAAAGATGGTAACATTTGGAAGATGCATTTGTTAAACTTCTCTTCAAACATCTGTTAAAATTTTGAACAGTTTTTCACTGACATACCTTCAGAATTAGTAGCTGCAATCTCCTTCCAACACTTTTCATTCATCTGACGAAACATATCAGGGATATCGTAACAATAGCTTGTGCCTGCACTCTGTGCAGTGAATCTCTTTTGCTGCAGATAGTCCTTTGTGACATACGGTGTGGAAATTGCTAAGCCATGCATTGGCCCTTGTTTTTCACCATATGACTCAAATTTTATCTAGAAAAAGGAAAACAAGAAATAACTAATCAGTTTGTATAGTTACATTGGCAGCAACAGAATCTTTCAACTTCTTCTGCGAACAAATGTGAAATTTCTAAGATCTTAGAATATTTTAGCTGCATAGTAAGTAACAAGAAAGCCATAAAAATCAGATATACTAGTGATATAAAGACACAGCAATTTTTACATTGTTTACACAACTTGGAACTTACAGAAATGTTTTTAAGATACTTACAACACCTGTTTTAGGGTCTGTGACTTCTCGATATAACCATAGATCCAATGAATAACCACTGTCATTTGCTAAGCAAAGTCGCACACTTGTTGTAGGTGAATTTGGTGTCTGACGAATTAACATTTTAAGCTCAGCCTGCAGTACTCGCAGCTTCCAAAGACGGGGACCATAACGCTTCACCATATCTGTTACAGCCTCCTCAATCTGTGATGTCAACAAAATGTTAGAACACTTGCTAAGTTTCTAAAATATTGAAAAATTTTATTGCAAGAGGGAAACCGGCACTATCATTAACTCAAAGATGTTTCAGTATTATTATTTCCAGGCAAATAATCCAATTTTGGGACCAGTCCTAAAATTACCTCATAATGCATTCTTTTGACAGAAGGGTTATCTTCTAAGAACTTTTTTAATGATGTTTAATAGCAAGAAACTGTATATTATTGTTCTACCAATGAAACCTTAACAACCAAACAAATATGATATACAATTCTGTTTATTATCATTTACCTTCACAGGATCCATGATGACAGTAGGCACAAAATTGAGGAATATATGGTTGCAGTCTGTTCGTCGTGAATCTGGATGGGAGAAGGCAACCTCTAGCTCATCCATAGCCTCCAACAGAACACGTTCTGCTTCATTTTGTAAATACTCAAAAGATGCTTCCTTTGTGATGAGATCTGAATGTCTAATGATGCAGCGAATGAAAAAGCGATAATCTGTCACCTCTTGCCCTTTAGCCACCTGCCAAAACAGGAAAATTATACTGCAATAGTACAATACAAATGTAATGCCATTTTAAAACTTATTGAGACAAGTTGCTGTAACAGAATGAATCTCTTATTGTTTTCATAAAAAAAAGATGAATTATAATCTCAATAAAGAAAATTTAAAGATATGGGCCACAACAAATATAGTTAACTCTAAACCTACCTTCTTAGTAGACCACCATAATGATAAATGAAAAGTACTATATAGTGTATGTTTTACAGGTTTAATTTATTCAGGTTAACCAGTTTTCGGCTTACAAGGCCATCATCATACTTTAAATGACTGTACTGGTCAAAGAAGTTACAGTGTTTTTAAATAACATTAGAAAAGATGTTACTCATCCAAACTGAGGCACAAAGACATGGTACATGTCATCTTCGACATTGTGGTGGTAATGCAGTTTAAGAAATGTGAAGCTGAACAATAAATAAATATAAAGTGAGTAAAATTTCTTACTATATGAAGAACATCACAGCCCCATATATTTTCAGTAGCAAAGATAGCAGAGTGATAGCAACTAGTCACTCTTATTCCTCAATTTTCCTATATTTATTCATTTCTTTTTGTTTTATTGTGATTGCCTATGTACTCCATATATTCTGTTGTTACAATTTTTAATTTTTTTGTTTTACTTGATTTCTGTATCACTTTCCACGTGTAAAACCTATTTAAGTAGTCTTGTCAAGTATAAATTTTATTTTGTTGGTTTTGTAGATTTAGTGTACATTGTTATACAGGCACTGTTTCTTGAGTTTAGTGTTAATGTTTTTCCTGGTTTGCCACCTTATTTATGGTTCCATTTGAATTATGTTACTGGCGCACTGTAAAAGTAGACTATTATTGTGCATTTCTGCCTTGATCTAGATGAGTTAACATCTTTTGCAGTGTTGTTTACAAACACTGTAACTCCTGAATGTCTGAAGATGGCCTTGTTATCTGAAAACCATATAACTTGAATAAATTAATCCTTTACAACAAATGCAACAGAGCGCTTTTCATTTATTACATTCATGAAACTTTGTGTACATGTTTACAATTATTTGAGCTTCAGGAACATAACTTTCTTGCACCAAAACAGTGGTACTACAGAAACAGTAAGAAACAGAACAGTGAGAGAATTCTGTTCAAATTCAGGATGGAGAAAAAGAGCAGAACTCATATTCAATAATTTTGTATAGGTTTCTGATTAACTTATTTGGTTCTTACTGCAGCCTTCCTGTTTCCTAGTGTAGATTTCCCTTGGGTGCATTCATACAGCTTATCAACCGGCTGAAAAATACACTGTCTGCTCATCAGTCATATTTTCATTTCTACGAAATGTATGTTTGGTTGTCTACATTAATGTAAATTTTACTTAACACTGAGGGTGGGGAGCACCAAAATAGTACAAATTACTCTTGTAGTAACTCTTACTTCATCAGTCTGGACTACTTCTGTAGTAATATACTGCTTTAGAAACTTTTGGAGAGTACAATTTCTATTTACTTCTTTAGTTGTAACTAAAGTAGTAACGCCTTTTAACTAAAGAAGTAAGTCATTTCTGCACACTGCTGGCATGTGCAGTACGTTGCCTCTCGGAAAATACTGATTGCCGGCAGACATTATTGCATCATCTTTTGCGTAATTTATGTTCATCGGTATAATTTTAGAAGGTAGAAATGATTATTAAATTGAATTATTAAAATTTGAAAATCTAAATGCTAATGTACTAATTAATGGCAAGATCTATAAATTATGAAAAAGAAACGTGCTATTAATGGATGAATCTATTGTTAACCCTGCCATCTACAGCTACCAACGTCTGTTGTTGGTTGGTGAGACATGTTAATTAAAGTGCCAGTTTGAGATACAAACTAGCAGCAGTAGCCAAGAAACGTTCAAAAAACATACCAGAAAATGAAAAAGATCAGTTTGCTTAAATAAAGAAAAAGTAAATAACTACTATTGAATCTAAAAGGCATGATGCAACATGCTAAAAAGGATAGAAGTAGTACAATAGATTTTCCTTTTATTCTTTGATATATTTTCTTAGGTCTGTGGCATGGACACATACAGTGGCTTTAAGACAAACTGTTTATCACACTATTAAAAGCTCTTCCAGCAGTAGTATGGTGGATATTAATGAGATTCCCTGTAAGTACCTGTGCGAAAGATTCACAGTCCACAAAGAAGTTGCAGCCTAGGAGACAAAGCATGGCTCCTGTCAGAATTATGCAACAGTAATGGCTCCTGTATACCAAGCAGACCTCAAAAGATTCCTTAAGAAACCTAAACCACTATTTGAAATCACAGCCGCTAAACATCACAAATGGGTCTCTTCTATTCATTACAATCCTCACTCATTCTTGGGATGTTCATCTCTTGCTCCATCTCCATTTATTCTTTGTACTCTCGGTAATCGACAGAATTCAACACTAAAAAACACATAACTCAAAGATCACACCTTACTCTCTTACTTCATTCCTACTACTGCCTAGTAGTAAATTTTGGTCTTATTTCCTCCTTAATTTGCTAACATAGTAGCGAACTCTCCAATGGTGTTCACCACCAGTAAAGGAGTAAATAAATTTACTTCGAAAGTAAATAAAAATTTACTCCTGGAGAAATTTACTCCTGGAGTAATTTACTCCTTTAGTTCCGTACTATCGACTGGAAGTTGCCAATTTCCTTCTCTCCTAGTAACTTACTATTTTAGTTCCACTTACTCCTGGTCTATGCTCACCACTCTGAAGCTATCAGCTTGCTTACCACTTCTGCTTTTCGTACAACATGTACATAAACAACCATCTTTTGGTGAATAACAACAACAACAACAAAGTTACCATCAGCTTCAGTAATAAAGAAAGTATTGATTTTTTACCTTTGCCTTTCCAAGATACAGATGCATCCTTTGATTTGACGTAGGAAGGGCTTCCAAGTCATAGGTACGCATTCTGTTGAGTTCTAATTGGAATGCCATGGCGGGCTCTAAATGTCGATAAATGCGATCTTCTGAATAGTTATCACGATACCGGTAAGTGAAGAACTTAGGAAACTGGCGCCTGAAAAGATAGAATTCAGTGAATTAAATGATACGGTTTCATCAACTTAAAAGCTGTTATTTTGATCACTATTAATAATAAACTAATAACAGTAGTCATAACAAATGCCAAATATGCTGCCACGGTGATCACTGATCTTGCTAAATATGGCTACTATAAAAACTGCACAGTGTTTGGCATTTTATATTACGAAATTCTAGCAGAAAATTATTTGTAATGACAACATTTATTTTAGTTGAACAGCAAGCTTACCTACACTAATATTTTTGAAAACACTATTGAAAAATTATTTTACTTTAAACACAAACCTGTCCCTTTTCTGAGGTCAACAAATGAATTCTAAAATTTTATCCACGACTCATTTCTACCATCTTCTACAAACGAGGCAAGTCCAATAAGAAACGCAACACTTTTTTTTTCTCAGCCAATTTCAGTATCAGAATGCAGAATTTGTCGTGGAACATCATGGAATACTCGTGCTTCAGCCCCTGCAGTTTCATCAAATTCCGACAGGTGGTGGCGCTAGTTGTAACTTTCAAAATGGCATCTGTAACGGTTTCTTTGCCAGAAAACCAGTGCAGAAAGTCTATGGAAACGTGGTGGTGAACAAAAGTATGTTGAGTCATTAGGCAAGTCACCTGTCTTCTTCACAAACAGGTCGCACGAACCTGTCTAATCTCCCAAATGTCAGAATTTGAGGTGATTGATGAATCACCATCATACTCATCACTGCACTACTGGACATCTCTGATGGTAATGCCGGCACTCTCATTACCAGTTGAGCTACTCACATGTGTGTGCCTGTCGGGTTCCTCACCACCTAACAGAAGATCATAAAAGGCAACTAAGGACCATCTATGCAGAATTGCTTACACGTTGTAAGGCAGATCGTGGCGGTTCTTTGTTGAGTATCATCACGTGCAATGAAATATGGGTTCATCAATTTGAACAGGAAAAAAAATGGCAATACCTGGAGTCGCATCACACCTCCTCTCCCTAGAAGAAAAAGTTTGAAGCCACACTCTCAGCCAGTAAAGTCTTCTGGGACACTGAAGGGGTTATTCCATTTAATGTCCTCCCCCATGGTGCAACACTCGACTCCGAAGTGTACTGTGCTACCCTCAGGAAAATAAAGAAATGAATTCAGCACGTTCATTGTCACAAAAATGCAAACGAACTTATCTTTCTCCATGACAGTCCAAGCTCTGACAAGCCTGCTCATGAAACTTCACTGGACAGTTCTTTCTCATCCACCCTACAGCCCGGATCTCACACTTTCAACTTCCGACTATTTGGTGCAATGAAGGATGCACAACACAGGAAGCAATACACGAATGATAGGCATGTTATTGATGCAGCAAGACATGGGCTCCAATGTTGACAAGAAGAGTGTTACCATGCAGGGATGCAGGCCCTAACAGTAAGGTGACATAAGGCTGTCACACTGAATGGAGATTACATTGAAAAAGAGGGTTTTGTAGCCAAAAGAGTGGGGAATAACATGGCGTATTGTAATTCTGAATAAAACCAACCTGCTTTCAGAAAAAAATGTGTTGTATTACTTATTGAATGCCCCTTCTATACAGTACCATAAGTTGAAGTTAGTAATACACGGAGGTAGTCAAAGTTTTTATCATCAGTTTGAAAAACACAGACACGTAATTATTTTTTAGTTTCTTTGCAGGTATATACCTGCAATCCTGGCACACAATGAAATTCCCACACCACAGTACTACAGCATGCCGCTACAGGAGCCAAGACAAAAGGATGCAGCCCGCTGATAAAAGTGGAGATAATTAAAACTTTATTACTACTGCTGTATGTATGATCAACAATTACACAGAAATAAAAATGATGCAAAAGAATCCAATTAATCAATCAAAAATTAGTTGAAACTTAATTCTGAAAATTTTCATATACGTGTAAACAATATCAGATAAAAATTCATATTTGCAAATGACATTAAAATGCAATTTTAATTTTATGTTAATGGTATGTGTGACTTGTAACCGAAATACGAGCTTTGAAATCTTGAAACAAGAAAACTTTTGTCTCAATCAGCAACGAAATTCTAAAACTAAAAAAATGTTCAGTGCTTTCTATATGAAACAGTAGTCTATAAATTTCAATATTGCATGCTCACTTGAATGAGTAATACGACAGTAATATGGCTCTTGATATGTAACTATAGATGTATGCTAGAGCTTAAACCTTCACTTACACATAATGAGTAGTTAACCCACCATAACAGGAAATCTGAAGATGGTCAGGCTAGGCACACATTCAGAAAATGAAATACTGCCAAATTCTTTATAGAATCCTGTTAATGCTCTCAGAAAACACTTCTTATTAATTTATCAAATTGTTCCAATATATCATCATTTAGGTTATTCCTTTAAACAATAAATTCTATTCAAGATTTAACTGTGAAAACTTACATGAAATGGCAGTGTCGAGCTACGTACCTATGTACAAAATGAAGCACGCAAAAAACATTCCAAGTATTTCACTATTTCTGAAAAGAATTGCAAACCAGATACTTCTTGGCATATGTCAAGAAAATGCACTATTCCTTTTAGATATTGATACTTTCTTCAGAAAATTTTACATGTGAAGTTACTGTCCCACACTGTAAAAAGGAAATAAATTACTGGAATCCTATCTCCTATCCCCCCCCCCCCCCCCCAATCTCTGGTTTGCCCTGTTTCCTTTTCCACTTTCCTCTTAATTCTTAACTGCACTATTCAATAAACAGTTCACTTCTCGTTTTTCTTACACTTAATCCACCTTTCCTTCTCATTCTGTCCTCCTATTGTCTCTGGATTGAGGATTGCCAATACCGGGTGAGTCAAAAAGCTTTATGCAACTTTGGAATGACATAGAAATTCATTCAGATAACATACACAATCAGCAGATGTGTCATTTTATAGCAAATAACCTCAAGTATCAAATAAAAGTGTCATGTGACATTTTGGTTCAGAGTGACTAATATTTGGGGGTGGGATGTTTGCTGCACCACAATCAGTTTCTTCTCACACTTGCTGCAGCCAACTGTGCATAGCCAACTGTGCGTAGCTTGTGCAACGGCAGTGTAGATTTAATTTTTCAGGTCAGCTAAACTGTCTTTAATGGAACCCCACAAGTGTTAAGTCTGGGGAGCAAGGTGGCCTTGTGGTCAATCCACTGACATGGGAAGTGATTACCGAGGAAATCTTTAACTTCCATTAGGACATTAGGTGGTGCACCGTCCTGCTGGTAGTAAACCATCCCATCTCATCATCTTCATCGATTTGTGGAATTAAAATGTTGTCAAGCATATCCAAGTATACGATTACAGTGACATCATCTTCATTGATTTGTGGAATTAAAAACTTTTCAAGCATATCCAGGTACACAACAACAGTGACAGTCTTCTCCATGAAGAAGAAATGGCCATACCCTTTCAATTTGCTAAAGGCACAAAACACACTAACTTTGGGGCTGTCACAAGCATGTTCCAGGATTGCATGTGGATTTTCGCTGCTTCATATTCTGCAGTTGTGTGGTGTTCACCAAGCCACTGACATTAAATGTTGACTTATCACTGAAGATGTGTTCAGGACTGTCTCATCGTCCTCTATCCAATACAACATTTCTGCACAGAATTCCCCCACGAGCAACCTTACCTGAATCATTGTTATGCTGTGCCATTGTGAATCTGTATGGTTCAACATGTAAATGTCTATGCAGTACTTGCCACAAAGTTTTTTGCGGAATGGCAGTTTCATGAGATGCATGCCTCATTGATTTTTGTGGACTTTGGGCAACGTTCCTCTCTAGCCTGTTCGACATAATCATCAAAATGCAGGAGATTTGGTGATTTATTATGTCTCAGTGAACAACCTGTCTCAACAAAGTTCTTTGGTCAAGAGTAAATTGTAGACCTGCCTGGAGGGTCCTTAGCATATTCAGTGCAAAATTTACACCAAACAGTTTCTGCAGAGTTCATTTCATGAAACCAAAACACACAACGAGCACATTCCACACCAGTGAAAGCAGCCACTTTAACTGTGCACTATGCTACACTTCTGGTGATGGAATGGGGTACTGATGCACCATGTGAATCAAATTTGATGTTTTTTGCAACAAAATGACGTATCTCCAGATTCGGTAAGTTATCTCAATAAATTTCCATATTCTTCCAAAGTTGTAAAGCCCTTTTTGGCTCATCCCATGTACTGTCTTTGACCTCTGACATCTCTCCATTTATCTTTGTTTCCCCTCATCCTCACAAGAAGTCGGTCACTCTCATCCTGAGGTCAGAGAACCCGACCGCCTTTGCTTCTTTAACATATCCCTCCCTGAGGTAGGAACTAATATTTCTGAAAGCTACAATAGGCTTTTCTACTTTACATGTCCATCACAAGTAATTTTGCCTCCCGAAGGTAAGTATTGGCCGGTCATCTATCCCCTTGCAATTTTACAGTGACTGCTGCATGACCATGACAACAACAAAATATTTGTATGGAACAACACGAATGAGAGGTAAAACAACCAAATTTTTTCTTCTTAGATAAATTATATTTGCCAAGTTCTGTGAAATGTTCCTTCAATATATATAAAAACAGCATTTCTTGTACTGTAAGTTTTATACATACACAAGTACACATTTACTGGACTTGCCTGATGAGCACAAGGAATGTTATTCGACGGATCCCTCTTCGTTTGAGCTCGTCTATGTGTCTGGCACAAAAGTCTCCAAATCTTCTGCTCAATGTTGCATCATCTGTGTCTCCTCTATCCTTAACTCCAACATTAATTATATGAATTGGCTCCACCAGCTATAAATACCATACAACATATTTCATTGCAAATCAATGCCAATCGATATTTTAACATTATTACTGTACAACAACGCTGTAACACACCACTGAATAAAACACTGCACAGCAAATTTTAAAATCTACTTTATTATACTGTAACACAGTAGAAAATTGCTAAGTGAGGTGAAACATACAAGAGTTCTTTGAGCACAGATGTCCGTGCACTGTATCATTTAATATTTCTGATTGTATAAGTAGTATATGAAACAGAGTAATAGACAGCAAGTAAGCAATAAACAGAATGTATATGCGGACAAGGAAAAAAAAATTCCCAGATTTTTCCCGAATTTCCCACTTAAAAAAATACAGTTTTTTTCCCCAGGTGAAAATTCACTTTTTTGTTTGTTTTAAGTGTTAGTATACTTTCACTCGGAATTTTAAATGTCATCAGCCCTTTCAATGGCTAAGGTTTTATAAACTGTTATCGAACTTCCCGGCATTTAAGGGAAAAATAAAAAAAAAAAAAAAAAAAAAAAAAAAAAAAAACACATTTTTGAAAGATCTCCGATGTGCAGCATCATGTATTTTCAAATAACTTCCGGGAATTCAGCCAGGTAACACTTTCAGCGACCGCCGATATTTCGGCGGGAGAACACCCCGCCATTTTCAAGGCAAACTGCAACGGACAGGCGACGTACATGCAAATTTAATACCTAGGTTCTCGGACCCAAGCAGGAAAGATAACACACACACACTGAACACTAGTGCCACCAAAGATGGCCAAAGTCAGAGCTATCGATAGTGAGACTATGAATTCGCAGGTGAGGTAGCATTGAGTCTGTCCCTCTGTTTCTTGACAAGGGAGAGAGCCGGATTCCAAACAGAGTTTAAACAGAAACCTCCATCCCTGTTAACAAGATTGCTCGCTAATTTAATCTCAACTGCCTCCCGAATCACACTGTCCCAATAGCTGGACGTGCATGCCAATATCTCGGTGTTATTATATAACATGGAGTGACCAGTATCCAAGCAATGTTCGGCAATAGCAGATCTATTTGGCTGCTGTAATCGTGTGTGCCGTTTATGCTCAGTACATCTGTCCTCCACGGTCCTGATAGTTTGACCAATATATGCCATGCCGCAGCTACAAGGGACACGATATACACCCGCCTTACGCAGTCCAAGATCATCCTTAACGGAACTCAAAAGTGCTCTAATTTTAGACGGAGGTCGGAAAACACATTTCACATCGTATTTCCGTAAAATACGACCGATCTTGGACGTGTTTCCTACGTAAGGCAAGAAGGCAGTAGACTTAGGTGTTGACTCAGAATTATCATCAATCACCTGATGTACAGTTGGTCGATAGCGCAACGCACGTTCAATCTGTCTATCACTGTAACCATTTTGACGAAATGTAACTTCAAGATGGGACAGCTCAGCTGGCAAAGTCTCAGCGTCAGAAACGATATGTGCCCTGTGTACCAAGGTACGAAGTACCCCTTCACGCTGAGCCGAATGGTGACAACTATTAGCTTGTAAGTACAAGTCGGTGTGAGTACGTTTCCTGTAGACTGCAATGATCCATCATCCTTCCTCCTAACCAACACGTCGAGAAAGGGAAGGCAACCATCCTTTTCCACCTCCATCGTAAAACGAATGTTCGGGTGGATCGAGTTCAGATGTTCTAGAAAGACATTCAAATTCTCCCTACCGTGAGGCCAAACAACGAAGGTATCGTCAACATATCTATAGAAACAGGCGGGTTTTAAAGGCGCCGACTCCAATGCACGTTCCTCGAAGTCTTCCATAAACAAATTTGCGATCACAGGAGACAACGGACTACCCATCGCAACTCCATCTGTCTGCTCGTAATACTGGTCATTAAATAAAAAGTAAGTGGATGTCAACACATGCCTAAAGAGATTAGTTAAATCAGCACCAAACCTGGCTTCAATTAACCGCAACGAATCAGACAGAGGAACACGAGTGAAGAGAGAGACCACATCGAAACTCACTAAAATATCAGAGTCATTCAGCCTCAGTCCCTCCAAACGACGTAAAAAAACAGCTGAGTTCCTGATATGATGTTCACACTGTCCTACTTGTGGACTCAACAGAGATGCAAGATGCTTGGATACACGATATGTAGGGGCGCCGATCTTACTCACTATAGGACGGAAAGGAACCCCTTCCTTATGAACCTTTGGAAGGCCATATAACCTAGGGGGAACCGCACTATAGGTGTTAAGCCTCTTGATTGTGTCCTGCGACAAACCACTTTTCTTCAGAAGGCTGTTGGTCTTTCTCTCAACACTTTTCGTGGGGTCAGCATCGATTCTGCGATACGTTGAATCAGATAGTAAACGTTGCATCTTTTGTACATAATCATGTTTATTTAAAACAACGGTGGCATTGCCCTTGTCCCAGTATTGTTATTTTACCTGCTGACATTTTGCGTAAGAGAAATTTTGCTTTGAAAGTAATGCTTTTCAAAACCCTCATTCCCATTACCTGTTAGAAATAGGTTCGTTTCAGCAGTTGCCAGGGAGCACCATGAAACAGGCATTACAGCTCGTGATGTAGGAAGCCCCTATGTTCGTACGTACATATAAAGCAATAAGAGATCTTACATTATGTCCTAACAAAAACAGGATATCAGAGGATACTCTAAGAGCATCAGAATTTCGTAAACCATACTAAAATGCATAATCTGGCTTAAAGTGCACTTTTGTATGTACAGATTCACAATGATGTAGGCCCCAACCTGATAGTAAGCTTTTCGGTGAGGTTTTTGTGATGTAAATTTTCTCAGAATATCACTACTGTATTATCTCATGTTGTGTTCTTTATTATGGCATAATATGAGGATGGTTTGAAAAGTTGTCAGAATCACCACAAGAGGTCAGCGCTAGCACAATGAGTTGTTCAGGTGATATTCATTGGACTGTTGCCTGTAAACACGTGCCTTGTCAGTGCTCTTGAAAGAGAGCTGTGGTGGTGACGTGGCTCTGTAGTTATTGGCATCAGGTGAGACACTGATAGGTCAAATTCAGATAGCATTAAAGGAAATTAAATTGAAACCGATTCCCAATTCATCTTACAATAATAAAGAGAAAAGTGGCATCAACTTGCTTTATTAATGGGGGTAAAAAATAAAGCAAATGAGTGAATTAAACAACTTAATTTATGACACAAATGGAAATCCAGGATCAATGAAAGTATTTTGGAAAGGCTACTCACCATATAGCGGAGACATTGAGTAGCAACACACATGCATTCACACATACAAGACTCATACACATATTGCCACTGAGGTATAGCAGTCCAGCCTCTGCAATTAGAGACAGTGGTTTGTGTGTGTGTGTGTGTGTGTGTGTGTGTGTGTGTGTGTGTGTGTGTGTGTACTCCAGAAGGAGGTCTTTTGGGTGAAACTTACTTGTGTAGCAGTCTTTGTTGTGCCTGTCTGCGACTCAACAACTCCACAACATGATGAGTAGCAATCTGTCTTTTTCATAATACTGCCCTTACTTTATCTGTTATAACAAGGTGATGAAGTTGTTACCACACCCGACTTGCTTTCAGTAGGACAAGTCAAATCTGTGTCTGGCCATCTCAGTTTGCATTTTCCGTGATTTCCCTAAATCGCTCCAGGCAAAAGCCAAGATGGTTCTATTCAAAGGACACAGCCGTTTTACTTCCCCATCCCTGTAATGTTCTGAACATGTGCTCCACGACTTATGACCTTGACATTGATGGGATGTCAAACCCTAATCTTCCTTTCTTTTTCCAAAATTTTTGAGAAGTTAATCAACTCAAGGATTGTCTCCAACCTTTGCAATACTGGGATACTTAGCAAATAGTTTCAGATAGGCACAACAAAAGTGGTGAGTAGCAACTATATTTTTCATAATATTGACATTGCTCCATCCAGGACATTCCACTGTTTAACAAATAGTCCGTATTTTAAAAGGACTACTCTACTGAATTAGTTATTTCTACACAAACCGAGCTCATAACAAACTCTTTAAACAATAAAATATCACCAGTTGGGGTTTTCTGCTATTTGTTGAAGGCATTTAATTGTGAAATTATAATACTCTATGACCAAACACTGGAGAATCCAGGTTGGAGAGCAACAATATTATGAAAAGTGAAGTTGCTACTTGCCATATAGCGGAGATGTTGAGTTCCAGATAGGCACAACAGAAATACTGTCACAAATAAGCTTCGGATCAATGAGGCCTTTGTCAAAAATACAAACACACACACACACACACACACACACACACACACGTACATATGTCTAGAGTCTCTGCAGCTGAAGGCGGCCAAGTGTGACTTCAGCTGCCAGAGACTCCAGTTGGGTGTGAGAGTTGCGTTTGCATTTGTGTGTGTGTGTGTGTGTGTGTGTGTGTGTGTGTGTGTGTGTGTGCGCCCTGTCTATTTCTGACAAAGGCCTCATTGGCCGAAAGCTTATTTGTGAAGCCTTTTCACTGTGCCTATCTGGAACTCAGCATCTCCGCTATATGGCGAGTAGCAACTTCCCTCTTCATAATATTAATACTCTATAACAGAAGTTAAGTTTTTTGGAATAAACTGTTCAGCAAATGCCTCATTTAGTTCTTATTTAAGAAACAGAATGCAGAAAGTTACCCTGGTTGTTCAAATACCACAAAGAGGGACACCACATCATTTTCATGGAGAAAAATTACAAAGGGCGTCCAACAGGGTTCGATTACTGGCCATCTACTGTACTTACTTTATGGAGATGAGTCTTTAACTCATGCAACAACAGAAGACAAGAACTGATTACTAGCAGTGACTCCACTGGTAGTAATGATGAGAAAGGAGAGGCAATAAGTAGCCAAAAACAAATACATGTGGGTAACAGTTAGTTTCATCTAGCAAGGATCATTTGCACGATAAATCATAACAATGTGGAATGAATAATTTTACAGTCGCATCACAAATTAATTTCTAAATATGGCTATATGCTAAACATTTATAAGTTTTATTATTATTATTATTATTATTATTATTATTATTATCATCATCATCATTAAATATACTGATGTGAGTTAGTAATTCCTACCTGCCACTTTTACAATCACAATAATAGAAATTCTCCTACAGAATGGAAGGAGTTGTTAAGAAGAACTTTTTCAGTTTGTTTTCAAATTTTACTTCTTTATATATCAGACATTTTATATTATTGGGTAAGTTATCCAAAATTTTAGCTGCCACATTGTGCAGCACTTTTTGTGCTAAAGAAAACCTTAATGTGGATTAATGAATGTCATTTTTCCTTCTGGTATTGTAATTATGTACATCATTGTTCCTTTTGACCTGCAGTGGATTATTTACAACAAAATTCATGATGGAATAAATGTACTGTGAAGCAGTAATCACAGTGCCTCAGGTGTTTACAAAATCATAATAGGAAGATAAAGTAATAAAAAATTGCCAAAGAAAATGATAGTCAACTTAGGACAAGAAATCCCTCCATAAATATATTCGTAGAGGTAACTCCTATGCAACAATAAGAATAAATTAGCTTTTTCCTCTTGTAAAACTGCGTGCTTACCCTGTCTTCTAGATCTTGACTATTTGCCCTATTGTCTCCAAGAGACATGCTGATGTTTATGCTGGTAGACACACGCGACTCACTGCCACCACTTTCAAGTGCATCCAGCACTCTCGCAGAGACAGTAGCTGGTGAAGCAAAGTCTTCAATTAAATCTAACATCTCATCTGCATGTTGTTCAAATTGCTCAAAAGTCTCAAATGCAGCCATGCAACCAGTTCGCTGCCAGGTTGCAGTTGGAGCAACAGCAGACAGTTCAACATCCTGTGCTTCTGTAGTGTATCTTGCAATCCTGGAAAAACAAACAATAAATTTGTGCCAATGCTGCAAAACTAGAAAAATCCATTACTAGTCACAAAATATAAAAGTAATTAATGCACACAAGTGCATAAAAGGACAATAAATTGTCAAATATTTGGAAAAAGTACTTCTTCAGAATCAACAGGAATTCACTGAATGTTGCTAAGTACTGTATCCTGCCACAATAGCTTGACTCTTCAGGTAATATTAGCACACGAGTTCTGTTCCTGTAGAGATGTTGGTATTTATTACAACAAGCATGATAGCTTGTGATACCTGGGAAAGATAATATTCTACACTTTAATGGCAGTTTCAAGGTAATGTTCATCTGAAATAACTATTTCAGTGTGGAAAGTTATCCCGTACATATTAATAAATCTGTCACCAATCAGCTAAAGCTTCCATGTTGTAAATTATTATTGTTATAGCTGCCGTCTGAAGTAGACCAAAGCCTGTTTCAGTGTTATATAGCAATGCAGTACTGAGTAATACCCAATAACAATGTTAATAACAATAACAATAACAATAATAATAATAATAATAATAATAATGTGGAGCACGATTTCAATACACGCCTCTACCACAACTGAAATTTTCTTATTTATACTTCAATGGCAGCAACTGGAAATGAGATTCTGCTTATGATCTCTAGAGTTCAGTTACTAAAATAAGACACTAGTTACTTATGGAGTTAGTCATCACATACTTGCATCCAAATTGTTTTGTGTTTGAGGTACATCTGACGCAACAGTAGATAAGACTGAGTCGTTGACCTTTCCTTAGATAACAATATTGCATAAATGACTGAAACTGCAAAGGGGGCAGGGCTGCTAAATTGGCTGCAGTAACTAAAAATTTTTAACTTTAACACAGGTTGAGTATTTACTCTGACTGATCAAATACTAACACAAAATAAACATCCCCAACCTGATGGGATATTTTTTAATCTGCTGAGAATCATGGTGTCTCATAGCATTTGCAAACGAACTTGTGCAAAAGAAGTGAGAGTATAACTTAAAATATGTTAAATAATGGTAATTCCAGGTTGGAATATTAACAATACTGGCCGAAAGCTCAGTCTTTTTGTTGTGTCTGTCTGCCAACTCACTGGGTCATCTTTACAATGAGTAGCAATTTATGCTTTTCATAATATTGTTAATATCATGTTAAGGTGGCACAGATCTCGAAAATTTAAATGGAGTATAATCGTAGGATAAAAATGAACTTTTTTAAGTTTTTTTTATCTGAGAGCAAAAATTCGAATAATGACAAGGAGTCAGCAATGAATTAGAATAAGTAACCTACACGAAGGTTCCAGATATCTAGCTGAAATGCAAAATACATGGCTGTTAGCTTGTTAAAATGAAAACATGTTTTCTATTTGTCAATTAATGATATTTTTCTAACTTAATTCAGGAATAAAGGTCCTAGTAACTGTAAATAATCAAATGTCAATCCACAGCCCATTAGTATGCTGTTAACAGCCTTGGCGCTTTGCAGAATCTAATGGGATTTAGCATGTCTGTGGAAGTTCCCACAGTTGCTGCACACGGTGCCACTGGCCAACTGTTCCCAGCCTAATAGTATGCTACGCAAAGGCATTATCGGACTGTACTGAGGAACTGTTGTTGCTAAAATTACATGTGCTTGTGTAGGCTGTGAACAGTGGGTGATGTTATCTGTCTGTGAATAGTGGTTTGCTGCATTATTGTTTCCGAAGATTATCATCTGACTGAAGTCATCTTTTAACCAAGGTACAGTAACTAATACAGAAAGCATATAGTATTAAAAATTTTGTAGTATTTCCACTCGTACTACAGTTGTACATGTTGCCGATAGGTAGAAATATTTGAAATAAAAGTATGTTGCTACTACGCTTCTGCGATGTATATTAGTCTGAAAATCAGTAATTTTTTACAGATGCCATACTGCTGCGTACCATTCTGCAAAAACAAAAGAGTAAAAACGGTTGGCATCAACCACGAGTTTTCGATTAATAATTACCTAAGGCAAACATGGTCAAGACCGATTTCTCGAGGTAACTTCATGCCTAATACACGGACAAACTCATCAGTAGTTTGCAGTGAACATTTTATGGAGGCAGATTATAAATCAAGTTCCAAGATAAAGATTCTCAAAACAGATAGAATTCCTAGCAGATTTCCTGATTATCCTCCCCATAAAATTCCCATAACTGTAATATCGAGACGACAAGTTGAAAAGAAGCCTCCAAATAATCAAATATACCGTAAACATAAATGATGTGCAGACTCTGGGCAAGAAACCTGCACAAACGTTCCATCAAATGAAGTCACATCAGCTGGAGTTCAGACAGAAGACAACGTGCTTTCCAGACTGAAACTCTTAGAAAAAGAACTAAGGTCACAGAAAACTAAGGCATGGAGACTAAAGAGCAGATTGAAAAGGCAGGAATGTAACATCTGCGTGCTATAAGAACGACTTTCACACTATGAAAATAATGATATCAATATAATGGAAGGAAACATTCCACGTGGGAAAAATTATATATAAAAACAAAGATGAGGTGACTTACCGAACAAAAGCGCTGGCAGGTCGATAGACACACAAACAAACACAAACATACACACAAAATTCAAGCTTTCGCAACAAACTGTTGCCTCATCAGGAAAGAGGGAAGGAGAGGGGAAGACGAAAGGAAGTGGGTTTTAAGGGAGAGGGTAAGGAGTCATTCCAATCCCGGGAGCGGAAAGACTTACCTTAGGGGGAAAAAAGGACAGGTATACACTCGCACACAAGCACATATCCATCCACACATACAGACACAAGCAGACATATTTCCGTTAAAACCTGTGGGAAGCGGCTAAAAATGATCAGTGATGTGGGAAAAACGGAAATGGAAATAAAGCGAAAGTTATTAGAACTGGCCGAAATGGTTGTTTAAAAGGTGAAAGGAGCTGTTTTTGAACTAGAAACTGTGGATATTATAGTGGCGGTAGTGCTGAAAGCGGCAAACAAAAAAATATTTTTTTGGTTATGGTTTGGAAGTGGGTTACGTATTATTGAGTATATATATAGGCGGGATAAAATAGTATAGCAGATTACGGTAAAAAGGAGAAGGTGAATACAAAGTGAAACTACTGGCAAAAACAGAAAGAGGAAAATAAGACGACAGAAAAGATTTCGAAATGCAACAGTGACAATAACAAACGTAATTGTTGGATTCAAATTAATGATATCAATATAATGGAAGGAAACATTCCACGTGGGAAAAATTATATATAAAAACAAAGATGAGGTGACTTACCGAACAAAAGCGCTGGCAGGTCGATAGACACACAAACAAACACAAACATACACACAAAATTCAAGCTTTCGCAACAAACTGTTGCCTCATCAGGAAAGAGGGAAGGAGAGGGGAAGACGAAAGGAAGTGGGTTTTAAGGGAGAGGGTAAGGAGTCATTCCAATCCCGGGAGCGGAAAGACTTACCTTAGGGGGAAAAAAGGACAGGTATACACTCGCACACACGCACATATCCATCCACACATACAGACACAAGCAGACATATTTTTGTTTGTTTGTTTGTGTGTCTATCGACCTGCCAGCGCTTTTGTTCGGTAAGTCACCTCATCTTTGTTTTTATATATAATATGAAAATAATGAGTATCATAAAACCCTGGGGTCATTATCACAAGAAAGTAAGACTTTTAAAACTGAATTTTTGCTAGTGCAAATAAAAAATAAGATGATAAATTGCCGCAATGGGGCAAGAATGTAATAAAACAGTGCGTCACTTTGCAACACTGCTCACCCAAAGGTTAAAATATGCCAGAGATTTTGTGCTAAAATTGCCCAGTGACCGTACTCTTTCTCGGTTTGTTGGTGATATTTCACAGGAGACAGCAGTTACATCTCTGATAAAGTCAAAGTTGGAAGCAGAAGCTACCTGTCTAAACAAGGCAGAGATGCTATGTCGCTTAGTAATTGATGAAATATCAATTAAGCAACAACTCCAGTAGGACAGGAAATTAGATGCATTCTTCCAAGAACAAGATTCAATGCAGGAGCAGCATCTTGAAAATGGTAGCGAGTCAAAATAATGTGGGCAAAGAAAATTACCAATTCTGGCTAATCATTTGTTATGTTTCATGATAAGTGGACTTTCAACTAAATTCAGGTTGCCAGCAGCATATTTTTTCACTAAACAACTTTCTGGTGCACAACTATATAAACTTATGTTGTCTTTGATTTACAAGACCGAACAATGTGGTTCTTTTGTGCTTCACATTGTAACAGATAATCATAAAACAAACATCAAAATGATGAAAAGTTGTGCGGAAGAAAATCACTGTATCAGAGTGTCACGTCCAGAAAACTGAACGGCCGCTGTTTCTAACTTTCGATCAGTGTCACATTTTAAAGAATCTGAGATCTCTCTTTTTAGAAAGAGATATGTTTGATGGCGAGGGAGTGATTTCTGGGAAATACGTGAAACAGCTACACAAACTACAAGCTTCAGAAATTATAAAACCTGTTACTTTTCTTTCTACGAAGCACATTGATCCCACTAACTTTGAAAAAATGAACGTTAAGCGTGCTAAGCAGGCATTTTCGCCAGAAATAATTTCTGCACTAAAGCTTAAATACAGTAGTCACATTCACGAGAAAGCTTTGGATTTCATTTCTTCAGGAGCTACGAGAAAATACATGGGGCATGTGTTAAAATGGTATACACTTCATGATGTTAGCAATACATCACGTCATACACGAATTCGCAATGATGGCAGAAAGCAATAACTTTCAGTTGATGATGAAAGGCTAGAATGGCTACAAAATCAATTCCTACTGTACCTAGACTCTATTAAAAATGAAAGCATTAGATCTGAGAAGTAATTATTAAGTAATGAAATATATGAAGCAATAAAAACTAACATTTACCTCAACAATTGAATGCATAAAATATATGCTAAATAATGGCTTTCACTTTGTCTCAGTCACAGTTTTAGCAGCGACTGTGTAGAAATCTTCTTCAGTAGACTGCAGCAAACAGCCGGCAGTAACGACATGTTGGAGTGCAGAACATTGACTTTTAGTATGAAAAGAATTTTGAAAACAGGTTTGTTATCAGTGACTTTGGGTACCAATACAGACACGGACGAAAAAGCACTTCCAGTATGGAGAAATTCACATGCAAAACCATCAACACCCAATAGTCAAGAGGTAAACAAAGAGAAAGAGCAGTTGCCAGCTCATATTACCCAGATACAAGCTGCCATGTGTGAAATGCAACTTAAGTCCTTGGGGTTATTAAAACTCTCTTATGCTCCTACCATTATTAGAGCAATCTAGTATATCCTCCTTAGAAAGTAAAATTTTCTCCCTATGTAAATCACTTTTGCCAAGTTTAACTTTTTTTTTTAACCTACGCATGCTAATAATGAGTTTTATATATCTTTTTTTTAAATACACAGCTTAATACTGTTAAATTATCATCAATGGTGTACGTCAGTGGATGTGTCATAAAGAAAGTATTATATGAAATATCCTGTTCATCCCACGAACTTCAGATTTTAACCAGTCTGCACAAATTTTCCTTAATGTATCTAATATATTCCCATAACATCACAGAAAACAGCTTGACTTACCCGTCAATGCCCTTCGTGAATCTGCTAAATACTGCGTCAGATTTTGTGGCAAGTGCTCTACCGTACTTTCGAATTAATGGTGTGAGAAAACATTTGGAAATGCATATAATGCCAGAACTAGAAAAAGCAGCTTGCTTATGTTGTAACAGCGGGAAAAATCACTCAAAACTTCTTAGTGTCCTTACGTGCAAATATTTCTTACCAATTGTGCTGAAGCAGATAACTTCATTCACCAGAGAAGCTTATGAAAAACCAAAGTTCTTGAACTCCAAACCACCAAACCTAAAGGTGCTGTGTGTATAACACCATACAGCGTGACATGCAGACAATCAGTGTCGCACACATATACGTAGGATACCAATAAAAACTGATTTAATCTACTTTATAGAGAAGTTTTAGTTTTTTTTTTTTTGACAATAAACAGAATTGGCGAAACCATATGTTACTTCTTTGTGCTCCAGTGTGTTAATGGTTTTGCCAGTTTCACTGAAGCAGATACCCTCCTCTGCTAAAACAACTGAACAGTCAGCAGGCAGTGCTCCGTAGCAGCTGGCTGAACTAGACGGTGTAACAAGCAGAGAAATGGAGTGCCAAGGCCGTTAAGAGCGTACTAGTCGGCTATGGTCAAGTATACATTGAAGTGCACATTCACACCGACCCCCAGCACACCTTGCTCCTCAAATGACGCCATTTGCATTGGTGCTGATACAGTGTTTACACGTCGGTTAAAAATGTTTAAAACAACTGATCAGTCTGCCGACTGTTAAATAGTCAATGATTTGGTTTCTGAGAGTAAGAAATGTTGCTAAGTGGAAATTCACTGGCAGGTAAGTGTGTTGTATGGCCCAACCAAAGTGTGTAAGTTCATAAGAGCTTTCAAGGAGAGATGGGAAGATGCCCATGACAAATCGTGATCAAGCTGACCATCAGTGATCTCAGAAGATTTGGTTAATGCTGTGGCCAAAAAGATTTGTGAAGACTGGCAGGTAAGTGTGTTGTATGGCCCAACCAAAGTGTGTAAGTTCATAAGAGCTTTCAAGGAGAGATGGGAAGATGCCCATGACAAATCGTGATCAAGCTGACCATCAGTGATCTCAGAAGATTTGGTTAATGCTGTGGCCAAAAAGATTTGTGAAGACTGACGATTCTTAATTTCAACTTGAGTATTGGAATTACCCAGTGTGGGTAGAACAACTTTTCACAAAACTGTCTCTGATGAGTTTCAGTTTCACAAATTGTGTGCAAGTTGGGCTCCCAGACAGCTTACTGAGAAACACAAAATGGAGAGAATGGCTTGTGCTCTTATTTTTTACTGATATCATAAGAAAGGTAATCAATTTTTAGAGAACACTGTCGCAGGGGACATGGGTTTCTCACACAATACCAGAGTTTAAATATCAGTCAGTGAAATGGTGTCACATGATATCACCAGTCAAAGTCAAGGCCAAGCAAACATTCTCAACACACAGTGTTATGACCAACTATGTTTTGGAATGCACATGGAGTCTTGTCAGTCGAGTTTATGCACCAATGGACAACAATACGTGCACCTGCTTTCTGCACTACCCTAACTAAACTTTGCCATGCAATACATAAAAAGCAACATGGCCCTCTAACATCTGGTGTTTTGTTGCTACATGACAATGTCAGACCCCTTTCTGCCATTCACACCCAAAATCTGATCAGATCTTTTGGATGAGAAGCGACTGTCCACACGCTGTACAGTCCAGACTTGCCAATGAGTGATTTTCACCTGGTCTGCTACATAAAGGAGTTTCTCACCGGCAAGTGCTTCACGACAGATGACGAGGTGAAAGAAGCAGTTAAAGAATGGTTATCCTCACACTCTGCAAACATCTGTGACTTAGGAATACAAAAGCTTGTAGAATGTTATGACAAAATTTTAAACAAATATGGAAACCAAGATGAAAAATAGAAAAATGTAAGGAATTAAATAATAACAGTTTTTTGAAAAAAATCTGTGATAGTTTATGTTTTATAAGGAATCGAACATTACTTTCCAAACAAGACTTGCATCATCAAAAGATTTCTCTTCTCATAGTGTAAACTCTTAAAATTCCAAAACTTGAGAACTATGCTACGAGTGTGTTGTTTTAGGCCAACGCAGTACCCTTTCTTGGTGGATATCACTCTCAAGTGGTTTTTCTATTTATCTCTTGTATAGTCATCTTTTTAAACAAATATCATACATTTATTAAATAAGCACAGCATTTGTATTTTTAGTGTCTCCCTCCTACTCAACATATACTTTCCAAATTACCAAAAAATCATGCTTTATATAAAAAAAGCATAAAGCATTCAGTTTTACCTGTTGGGATGAGAGGATGGTAGCAGGAACTGAAAGTGTACTAAACTGATCTCATCAGAAAGCTCTAACAGTTGCAGTGATGTCACTTCATAGGATATGTAGGCTCTGCGAACATAAACCTACAACAAGAGAAAATCATAAATTTTTCACATAAGTTATTTCCACAAATAAAAAAATAAAATGTTATACTATCGCGTAGGACCTCTCTCTCTCTCTCTCTCTCTCTCTCTCTCTGTCTGTCTGTCTGTCTGTCTGTCTGTGTGTGTGTGTGTGTGTGTGTGTGTGTGTGTGTGTGTGTGTGTGTGTGTGTGTGTGTGTGGCGGGGGGGGGGGGGGGGGGGGGGGGCTGCATGAGTGTGCTCATAAAAAGAAATATATAGGTCTTCAATGACCTTGGAGTGGCACGCACAGAGCACAATTATAAAAGGTCAAATTGGACGTTATCTCGGCATATTTTCATGTTACACAAATTTGTGTATATCAGTCCAAAAGAAATGTTTATTTTTCCACATCAAATATTCTGATAACTGCCCCAATTGTCTGTCTCGTTGTATGAATAAACAGATGAGATTTCCTTGTCATGTAGACTCTAGTTGGTGTGTGGCATGGTGATCAAACTGTCTTTCAGGATATATTCAACTGGTGGTTGTGACAACATGGCTGAACAAGATTGTTCTCTGGCCACGTGAAACTGAAAATCATCAAGATTTCTGGTGCCTTTGTAACACATTCCTTTCCAGTATTATATTTATATGAAGTAAAGAAAATGGAGATTTTGCATTTTTCAGTGCATTTTTGAAGGGAAGCACCAATGAATGATTCCTGGGCCTTGGTAGCTACAAAAGATCAATTCACACTGACTTCCATAACCATATCTCAAGGCACCAATCATGCGTTCATAGAAATACCTGATCTATGGTTTGCACATTGTCTGACAAGGGAAGTGTTAGTCGCAAATTTCAGTGGTACAGAACTTTTTAAAATATAGATCCTTGGATTAACAAATGTATTTTGTGAAAAATAAATCAATTATATCAGCAGAAGAGATACTGTAGGTAACATGCAAAAAACTATGAGCTTCACAACTAACTGTAGTAGCTAAGACACTCAGACATCATTAAGCACTGTCTGCTCTACATGAAACACAATATTAGGATGCAGAATCCTCACTCAGAAGAAAGGTTATTTTCAAGAATTTTAAATCCAAAATTTGATTTCTGTATCATTTTATGGTACTGAATATGGGCTACAGCACATGCACAATGTACTCAATGTAGCAGTGGATTTTCTTTTCTTTTTTTTTTAATGGAAGTTTAGGGATAAGACTTTGTCCAAAAGCTTGGTTATGTGTGTTCTGACCATGCATCTCATCATTGTGAAGGATACCTTCTCTCCCACTGATTACATTCTTCATATCCCCATCCCAACCTAGGTGTCTCAAATCTGCTTGCCCAATCCATGGACACCAAAAAATCACAATTCATCGCTCCCTTGTCACCTGTAGACATGTGCAGTAAACAACTGCCACTTCAGTATTGGTGTACACTTTAATTCTGTTTATTTGTAGAAATGAATAAAACAGTCTAGTTTTAAAGAAGTCACATTTCGCACTGGCCATTCAATCATGCGGGGTGGGGAGCGCGCGCTCGCACGTGTGTGTGTGTGTGTGTGTGTGTGTGTGTGTGTTGTGTGTGTGTGTGTGTGTGTGTGTGAGAGAGAGAGGGAAGTAAATAAGCCACTGAAGGCCCTTGGTTCATTCTGAGACAAGTATTTAGACACAATAATGGCTCTCAGGTTTCTTTGTCGATTACTTTCACTGAAAGCTGACCACTATGTGCAGTTGTTGAATCAATGTTGCATAAAGAAGCTAAAATTTTTGAAATAACAAATAACATTTCTAACCCAGAACGAGGACACAAAACTAAAATTATGGGAACCAGTGCGTGCCTGGTTGCCACTGATTACATAATGTATTAAAAATTATGGGCACACTTATGAACAGCTACTTTGTCAGTAGCTGACACTGTGAGAATTCGTAGCTGTATTATAAACTACGTTATAGAAACACCTAACCACAACTAATTTAAAGACCTATTGGGATCCCCCAATCCCCTGAAGACATTTATTTTTCCATGCCATTACTGGTTTCAAACTTTCATTCACCATCAGATGGCTGCATTATGAGATGAACTGCTAATCAGATGTTAGTTGTTTTGTTTTGTCTGGTATCAGCCATGTTCATTGGCATCATAGCAAACAAAACAACCAATGTCTGATTAGCAGTTTATCTTGTAATGCAGCCAACTTATTATTAACTAAAGCTCAAAACCAGAAATGGCACGGAGAAATAAAATGTGTTGAGAAAAAAGGCTTCAAATTAGTGGCTAGCAACTGTCTTTATAACATAGTGTGTGTGTGTGTGTGTGTGTGTGTGTGTGTGTGTGTGTGTGCGCGTGTGTACACTTAGTAAGAAATAAGTTCAATATGACCTGGCGCAATCTATTGGGCAGACACACTAAGTACCAAATGGATTTCAACACAACAGAAATGAAATACACTGAGATGATAGCTAACAAATTCAGATACAAAATCACTCACTCAGATGTCATCATGTGTTTTCATACTGTATCAGATGGAGGAGAGAGACAGATTTTATAATCCAAACAGAAAATCGATCCCATTTAATTAGAGAATAGAAGTTTAAACGTTTTAAATTACTTTTAAGTAAGTTGCACAAATTTCTGTCATATAACACAAGTATTACCACTAAAAACTCTACTTCTCATGACGGAGTAATCACCAGATCCTTTCTTCAAACACTTTTACATGCTGTGAAGAAATATGATACGTATTTACATTGGTTATGGGACATCCAAATTTATTCAACAAAGTTTACTCAAAACCATGTTTTTAAAATTTTCAAAGGTTAATGACTCACCATTTAGTTGTAAACACCAAACTAGTTTCTGAAGTTCTATTTCAAATACCTCTTCCAAAACAGCCATAAAGGAAACCATGGAGAAATTTGGAAAGTGGTTAAGTCTCAAGCAGTAGACATAAAAACTTTGAGGTATGTTGGTAACATTGCAATTCTGTCGAAGGACTTGGAAGGGCAGATGAACAGAACGAATTGTGTCTTGAAAGAGGATATCGGATAACTATGAACAAAAGTAAATCAAGGGTACTGGAGTTTAGTTAAATTGCACCAAATCAAGTGACACAGAGAGAATTACGTTAGGAAATGAAGCATTAGAAGTAATAGATAAGTTTTGTTCTCTTAGCAGCAAAGTAAAGAGGATGTGAAAAGCAGACTAGCAATAGCAAGAAAAGTGGTTCTTAAAAAGAGGTATTTTCTAACAATGAATATAATTTTAAGTGTTAGTATATCTAATCCGAATTTCTCTCTCTGAAGTGTACCATTGTGGTCTTCAATCCAGAGACTAGTTTGATGCAACTTTCCATGCTACTCTATCCTGTGCAAACTGCTTCATCTCACAATACCTACTGCAACCTACATCCTTCTGAATCTGCTTATAGTATTCATCTCTTGGTCTCCCTCTACGATTTTTACCCTCCATGCTACCCTCCAATACCAAACTGGTGATCCCTTGATGCCTCAGAACATGTCCTACCAACCGATCCCTTCTTCTAGTCAAGTTGTGCCACAAATTTCTCTTCTCCCCAATTCTATTCAATACCTCCTCATTAGTTATGTGATCTACCCATCTAATCTTCAGCATTCTTCTGTAGCACCACATTTCGAAAGCTTCTATTCTCTTCTTGTCCAAACTATTTATCATCCATGTTTCACTTCCATAGATGGCTACACTCCATACAAATACTTTCAGAAACAACTTCCTGACACTTAAATCTATATTCGATGCTAACAAATTTCTCTTTCTCAGAAACGCTTTCCTTGCCACTGTCAGTCTACATTTTGTATCCTTTCTACTTCGAGCATCATTACATCTACATCTACATCCATACTCCACAAGCCACCTGGCGGTGTGTGGCGGAGGGTACTTTGAGTACCTCTATCGGTTCCCCCTTTTATTCCAGTCTCATATTGTTCGTGGAAAGAAAGATTGACAGTCTGCCTCTGTGTGGGCTCTAATCTCTCTGACTTTACCCTCATGGTCTCTTTGCGAGATATACGTAGGAGGGAGCAATATACTGCTTGATTCCTCGGTGAAGGTACGTTCTCGAAACTTCAACAAAAGCCCTTACCGAGCTACTGAGCATCTCTCCTGCAAAGTCTTCCACTGGAGTTTATCTATCATCTCCGTAATGCTTTCACGATTACCAAATGATCCTGTAACAAAGCACGCCACTCTCCATTGGATCTTCTCTATCAACCCTATCTGGTACGGATCCCACACTGGTGAGCAGTATTCAAGCACTGGGCGAACAAGTGTACTGTAACCTACTTCCTTTGTTTTTGGATTGCATTTCCTTAGGACTCTTCCAATGAATCTCAGTGTGGCATCTGCTTTACCGACGATCAACTTTATATGATCATTCCATTTTAAATCACTCCTAATGCCTACTCCCAGATAATTTATGGAATTAACTGCTTCCAGTTGCTGACCTACTATATTGTAGCTAAATGATAAAGGATCTTTCTTTCTATGTATTCGCAGCACATTACACCTTTCTACATTGAGATTCAATTGCCATTCCCTGCACCATGCGTCAATTCATTGCAGATCCTCCTGCATTTCAGTACAATTTTCCATTGTTCCAACCTCTCGATATACCATCGCATCATCCGCAAAAAGCCTCAGTGAACTTCCGATGTTATCCACAAGGTCATTTATATATAATGCAAATAGCAATGGTCCTACAACACTCCCCTGCGGCACACCTGAAATCACTCTTACTTCGGAAGACTTCTCTCCATTGAGAATGACATGCTGTGTTCTGTAACACAGTTAGTTATTTTGCTCCCCAAATAGCAAAACTCATTTACTAAATTAAGTCTCTCATTCCCTAATCTAATTCCCTCAGCATCACCCGATTTAATTCGACTACATTACATTTTCCTCGTTTTGCTTTTGTTGATTTTCATCTTATAGCCTCCTTTCAAGACACTGTCCACTCTGTACCCTTGTATGGAAGTGAAACATAGAAAATAAAAGGTTCAGGCCAGAAAACAATACAAGATTTTATAGAGTGGTGCTAAAGAAGAGTGCACAACACCCGAGGTCAGATTGAGTAACTAATGAAGATGTACTTAATCAAACTGGGACAAAAAGTAATTTATGGCGCAGATTGACTAAAGAATAGGGAACACAATGAAGCATCAAGGAATCATCCATTTAGTAATGGATGGATGGGAGAGAGAGGGAGGGGGGGGGGGGGGGGGGGGGGGAGAGAGAGAGAGAGAGAGAGAGAGAGAGAGAGAGAGAGAACTTTTAGAGGGAGACCAAGGCTTGAGCACAGAAGCACAGAAAGCAGGTTCAACTCAAAGCATGTTGCAGTAGTTATTCAGATAAGTAGAGATTGGCACAAAATAGACTAGCATGGTGAGCTGCAACAAACCAGTCTTTGGATTGAAGGTCTCAATAACAACAAAGACAAGGCCATTGTTGTATTACTGTGTACTTCAACTGACACCTGTAACCTGTATAAGTAGCATAAAATTTATCCATCATATATATATATATATATATATATATATATATATATATATATATATATATATATATATATATAAAAAAAACACACAAATAGAGCCTTAAATATCACATTTTTTGTAAACTTGAAGCTTTTGCAACATAAATGTAAATGCATGTCATTTCTTTAAGCAACAGAGATAACAATTTAATTATACTAACCTCTAGAGATGCATTGCACACTGCTTTATTGGTATGGAAAAAGAAATCGTGCAAGATATCAAAGATGGATGTTTCAGACATGATGAGTTTCTGCAAGTTTTCAGGATGAAAATCGTGGCCATACATGTCAACTGCAGACAGAAAAATTGATTCCATTTGATTGTGCCGCAGTTCATAAGCTGGCTGGTGAGCAGCTATTAACACCTGCAGAAAATAAAGAATAATGCATCCAGTTAAAAAAATGCTAGTTGAGATTTGTTTAAATAAAATATGATCTTAATAAATTAGTTTTCTTTAAAGTCATGGTTACTTACTTGTCTTGCTCTTAGGGCAACTCTAGAGTGCTCGCTACGGTTCAGTGAAGTCAATTCATTCAATGTAGTTGCTAATTCATCTGTGAGACCCGGTTCATTTGACCATAAATGATCTATTAGCATAGTTACAAGCATATTCTTCTTAGCTACCTAAAATATAAACCAAAATGTAAATAAATAAAAGTGAAAGTATTGGGTGTTTCTATAAACAGAAACAAATTATAAAATACAAACAGAAAGGTATAGGAGTCTCACATGCAGGTAAGCTTACTTCAAGAACTAACAGCAGATCATGATTAACAATGACATTCTGAACTGAAAAATTAAAATAATTTTCATATGGTATGAGCACGGGTAATTCACTCAGAACACTGGAGAATAACAAAAAGGACAAAATGGAACAATGACAAAGAGGTAGCAAATAAAGATAAAAGGAGGAAGAAAAAACCGTTTTCAAAAAGTGCTTAATGTATAGTTACGAAGTACACGTCCAGGCAAAATAGGTATTCAAATAAATCTAGACAAAAGGAAATGTAATCAGAGGGCAGAAAAAGAGTAGATAAGAAAATTAATAACAGAAATAACCATAAACATAGAAGAGGAAAAATTAAGAGAACACAAGTATCACAAATTATTAACAGAATAATCACAAAATGTAAGAGCAGAATAAAGGTTCATGTCTGGAGGACTCGTGTACAGTAGTGACAAGCGCATATCAACTTTGCTGGTCCCCTTTCAAACACTTTTTGGCTTATTTTTGTGGGCTCTTTTAGCAAATATCCATTTGCAGTGCCCATGAACTCTACTACATTGCAAAGTACCAGTCACGCTTTGTCAACAACTTTTAGTTGGAAGATTTGCCTCAAGTTTTGGTTACAGACAATGGACCACAGTTTATGGTTCACAAATGGTTCAAATGGCTCTGAGCACTATGGGACTTAACATCTGTGGTCATCAGTCCCCTAGAACTTAGAACTACTTAAACCTAACTAACCTAAGGAAATCACACAACACCCAGTCATCACGAGGCAGAGAAAATCCCTGACCCCGCCGGGAATCGAACCCGGGAACCCGGGCGTGAGAAGCGAGAACGCTACCGCACGACCACGAGCTGCGGACACAGTTTATGGCTCAGGACTTTAAACAGTTTTGTACAGTCTATGGTATCATTCATCTTACCACTGCTCCATTTCATCCTCTGTTGAGTGGTGAAACTGAACGATTTGTGCGTACGTTCAAGCAACAGATGAACAATTTATGTGCCTTTCACACACAGGAATGAGCTCTGCTGCTCTTCCTCGCGACTTGCTGCCCCCAGCCTTGTGACGGTCCGTCGCTGGCAGAGCTTCTACATGGCCGGCACCACCACACGCTGCTCCATTTGCTACACCCACTGCAGCGAACAGTGCCTCCGACACGCCTCAAGTATTGCTTTATGCCTAATGATTGTATTTCTTCAGAGTTTTTGGTCACAATAGGTGCTGCACAAGAGGAACAATTCTTCAAAATTTGAGCACTTGCATGTATTCAATTCAACGTCCTGCTGGGTTGCTGCGCCATAATCAGAACCAGATTTTTGCTTGTCGATTACAAGATTTTTCCGCACATTTTCCACCCCTTAAAGGGGAGCCGGCAAGGCCCCCTTTGGGTGTCTCTCTGGTACCACCAAAGATGGAACTAGACTCATCGATTTTGCCACCGCAGGAGCTCAACTTTCTTGCACTCATCCCAGCACCCGCCATGGACCCGGCATCGCAGGCGGCCTGCCATTATCATCGCCACCCTCTGTTTTCCCTCAGACTGGCTCAGAAAGAGGGCGTCAACCTTTTCGGGGGTTTTGCGAACGACGTTCCCCTCTGAGTGCAGGATGGTTGTCGGGGTGCAGCAGGGGGTTAAGCGTCAGTCCCAGTTATGGCTCATCGCACCACCCAGCTTCCTGCCTCCCTCCCTCCTCCTCCTCCTCCAGTGTCGTAAGATGGCTCCCTACAATACAATGGTGCAGCATTTTTCTCTTTTTTTTTGTTTTTTTTTTTTTTTGGGGGGGGGGGGGGGGGGGGCGTTGGACAAGGAATGTGCAGTTCTAAACCATTGACTGCACACCGACCAGTGCATCAAGAAGGTGCTGATCTGCACGCCAATGGAAAGAGAGGGCAGGAAGACAGAGTTTAGCACCCCCTGTCGATGCTGACTTAACCAGCCACCAGTTGCTGGTCGGCCCAGTTCAGTCCCAGACTGAGTAATAGGAAAAGAATACTTAGTCTGTGTTCTGCGAGTAGTAATAGTGAAAAGCAGCCCCAAACCTACAATATTTCCGAACTGGTGCAAAAACTTGATAGTGGTGCCCCCCCCCCCCCCTCCCTCCCCCTCAAGTGTGAGACAGGACATAAAAATATTTTTAAAAAATCAATTTTTCAAAAATATGTTCATTTTGTAGAGCACATTTTTCTGAAACGTTTGATATATAAAACATATATGTTCAAGGAAACGCAAGACATGTTATGTGGTCTTAAGTGTGCCAAAGTGCAGCACCATACCTCTCCACACAGCATTCTTCTATTGCACGTCACTGTCTTCACTCTGTGGAATTCAGTGGGGTTATACGACATAAAATTAAATATAGGAAATGTAAAAGCAGTAAAGACAAGAGACAAGCTAGACAGTACGCATTTCTTCAATTCTTACATCACAGCATCCCCCCCCCCCCCCCTCTCTCTCTCTCTCTCTCTCTCTCTCTCTCTCTCTAATCTTGCTACAGCTTTACATGGCGTGCTTTCCTTTCTGTGAAAGAATCTATTACATCATCAAAGTTTGGCAAACATTTTGCTACATGAAAAATCAAAATGTTGTCGTCTAATACTGAAAAAGCTGTTAATATAAATAGTACCCCAGACCAGCATGGTTTCTTGATATTTACATCTACTTTGACACTGTCTGCTAGATAAAATGAAACAGATCTTTCTAATATTGTGGCAATTGTAACACACACTGTATAAGTGAGAATGTTTTGGCACAAATGGTCATTTTTATCTACCTAATTTATGAAAGAATATAATTCATTAAGTACCAATATCAGATGTCTAGTCCTACTACAAGCAAGAAGTTTTATGTTAGGAGATAGTTTCACACTTCATTCATGTGCTGCACTTTCTCAAGCATGAGATCAAAAAGTAGTAGCAGTACGAAATTTTTATATAAACTTGGAACTGTCACAGTTTTCCATATAATTTGTGTGATGTCTCCATTTCTTCTCCTTCCTTGTTCTAACAAACAATCTTGTCATCAGTAATTCTGTAATGATTCCTGCCATTGTCAAAACTTATTCTCCAGTTAATTTCACTAACCCTGCCAGTATCACCGGTTCAGTTATCCACGTTTATTCTCTGGTTAGGCATTATTATGTGTTTGTACAATGAGCTTTCTGCACTATTCTGTGAACAGAACTCAAGCGGCTGCTAACCAGAGACTGTACAGCTGGCTGTTAGTAGTGTAGCAATCTGGCAAAAATTTTCTGTCAAAATTGTTCATTTTCTAGGGTACACTGAGAAGATAATACGTACTTTTTCTTACCTTTACTTCCCATTAGCCGTTTATTTCCGCTTTGGTAGTCTGAACCTACAGATTTCACTAATAATTATAACAAAGCTTATCATTCACACACGCAATCAACCACATCAATAGACAGTGACCGACATTAACCCGTTCGGGTTTGTTCAGCACAACTACGCACACAATCATAAATCAATAAATTAACTTAGAATGTGTTCAAAAATGTTCAAAAACCAACAGGAATGCATTTCAAAATCATCTGAATAATCAATAGACCAACGTACACTAGATGCTAGGTACTCTGTGAAAAGATTTTTTTCTTGTAGAATATGAATTTGGCACCTCCTGAAATTGCAGTCCAGGGCAGATACCCCAGTTAGCCCCCCCCCCCCCCACTTCACGCACACGAGTGCCAACTCCGGCAGCTCAGGCCCAAGCTGCTAGAGTTGGTGGCCGTGTGTGTGTGTGAGGTGAACTTGCTTGCATGTATGAATTGCTGATGAAGGGTGTGGCCCAAAAGCTTTGTGTAAGTGTTTTTATTATGTCTGTCTGCAACTTAACATGTCTTCTTTACAGCAAGTAGCAATCTATGTTTTCCTACATCGCTGATATTCCTACCTGGAGTTTCCATTGTTTGATTCTGGTGAATACACATGAATGCAAAGAACTTTCCAGCTGCAGTGTTCAACTAGTGCAAGGAAATGTTGCAGAAACCAACTTCCACTGTCTACTAAATCATATCTATCACCATTAATGTGAATGTTAATTTAATTATGAAAAATAGTTCACCTATCCTTTAAACTGACATCTAAAATCATTAAGGAGTATAATGTTGTTGTACTACATCACCAAATAAAGACAAAATGGGATTATCACTCAAGCTCTTCACACTGTCTCAACATACTTCAGTGATTTTGGTTCTCACCTGTGAATGTGAAAAGATGGTTGCAGTAACGGCAGCCATGTCATCTTTGTGTTTATCACGTAGGGCTGTCACACATTTGTCATAGCTTCCTGCAACAACAACAAAAAATCTATAAGCACATCCATGCTATAGCTGCAAATAACATTAATGACAGTAAACTGTTGCAGTAGAATGAACAGATGTTTAACACACATTAATGTTTCTTGAAAGAAAAAACTGCACACAGCAATAAAGCAGAGAAACTAAACTGATTTTTAGCAGAACAAAGGCTTCTTGATTGAATTGTCTTTTTAAACAACAACACCAACAATGTTACAAACAATGTAGTCTCAAAAGCAGAACCAGTAAAGGAGCTCTTGTTCATTTCCATAACATTTAATATTGGGTATCCCATAGAAGGCCACTGTCCATAGCGGCATAAAGCTGCCCACCTTCAGTGGTCAAACTCTCAGAAACGGAACAACTGATGCCTGCAGGCAAGTACTGGAGCCTTACAAGTTGCTGTTTTCTCTTAAAATTATGCAAGGTGTTGAATACACGGACAGCCAAACACTGTTTAACCCATACTGTGTGAAGGAAGAAGTCATAATGACTTGGGCCCACCCATTTAAATGGCCAAATATTGCCCTTTCTTCTACACTTTCATGTATGTATGCTGTAAACACACTTATCTTATGAGATGACGACAGTTGTGTTCGCTGGGTTGCAAGCATATGTTCCTAGTTTGACGAACACTCAGGTACTCTTATCACAACTCAGCTGGCTTGCTAAATCACCCTATCTTAATCCCACCTATCTGGAACAGTGAGAAACAAAGCAATCAACATCTCTGCAATTTGGTTGCTCTATAGTAGCCAATCATCACTGGGTGGCTTGACTGCGTACGGTATACCAGGAGAAACAGGTGGACTCTTTTCCTCAGTGAACTGAGGCCATTATCAATACTAGAGGTGGTGTTACATGGTATTACTGCGATGTCTCTGGAGGTAATTAAGTTATATATGGTGTGCTTACACTTTCCAGTAGTCAAATTTGTATTCAATGTTAATATACTTCTCCTTTTCAGGGAAGCTTCTCTTGCTATTGCCAGTTTGCTTTTTATGTTCTATCCTCCTGCTGTTGTCAGTTATTTTCTTGCCAAAATAACAAAACTCGCCTCCTACCTTCAGCATCTCATATGCTAATCTAATTTCCCGGTATTAGCTGACTTCATTCATCTACACTCCAATATGCCTCTTTTACTTTCATTTATTAAGGTACGTCTCTAAGTTGCCAAAAAATCTGTTCTGCTGAAATGGTCTTCTGAGTCCTTAGCAGTCTGTGAAAGAATTAAAAGGTCATCTGCAAATTTCAAAGTTTTTATTTCTTCTTCCATAATTTTAATTTCCTTTCCAAACATCTTCTTATTTCCTTTACTGCTTGCTCACAGCACAGACGAGGGGATACACTACAAACCCACTCAATCCCTTTCATGTCCTTCAACTCTTAGAACTGCTGCATATTATCATAAATGTCTGTGTTTGTCAAAAGTATACATTTAAAAAAAAAAAAAAAGAAAAAAGAAAAAAATGAAATTAAATGTCCATGCTTACAGTACAAGGCAGAAAATTGAACTTCATGTCCATACAACTCAAACCCCTGCCTTAAAAGTCCCCCTTTTAAGTCAATCACAAGTGTGTGTGTATGTGTAATTACTTTTGGTTCCATGGATCATTTTGCACGATAAATCGTAATTATGTGGAATGAGTCATTTTAAGTTCACATTGCAAATTAATTTGTAGATATAGTACATGCTGAACAAATTTAAGTTTTCCTGAAGATTCAAAGGATCAATAAAGAAGCACTAATCCTTTCTTTCCTCCCAAAACTAAATTTTAATGGAGTTTTACTGGTTTTGCACTGTGTTCTTTTTTTAACATGCTATCTTCATTCTTGTAGATATTTTTCATTTCTTGAAAAATTTCATCCTTTTCCTGTATTTTTATGCCTGTCTTCCCACTTGCTCAGTTTACTCTTGGCTTAGTTGACTTTAGCACTTTTCTTTATCCTTTCAATGGTTTATGATGGTTGCCTTCTCCCCTTCTTATGTCAGCTGCTGTTTACTCTTCACACATTCTTCATGAATTCCCCTGCATCTGTCTTGCAGATTTATTTTGGCATAAATATTTGCTTTATCACGCAGGACTCATATGTCTTTGCTCACAACCGCTTCAGATGTATAGTTGCTACATCCTCTTGGGCCCACTTTCACGATTTTTAACTTCTACTCCTGAAATATGAACACCAGTTTCTGCTTATCGTGAAATTTCTGAGATTAGAGCAGTGCTCACAGTGAAATCACTTCATCTATGTGCCTTATGTGGTGAATCTTATATCCCTCGCGCATTAAGATCTTCTGCATCCATTGTTGTCATAGCACTGCCACTCCACCACTATTCCAGCTATTTGGACAAGGATACCTTATGTGGTGCATAATCTCCATCCATTGTCCACTTTTGCCATATGACAATACTGGATTTTCACGCATCCTGTATCCAGTCAGTCCATCGTGGTGGGGTCAACATGTACCCTCTTGGTCGTAGCCCCCTGATTACACAGGGATCGCACTACTGATGCCTGAGCTGCACCCTCCTCATGTATGCCAAGGAGTAGACACCCATCTTCTTGGGGCATTGGGACTCCCTGCAACAGCCATCGCGCCAGGCGTCCTTTTCTGTGGCTGGCTGGCACCCATCGTGAGAGCCCCTGATTGGAGTGGGTGGCATCAGGGCAGATGACCCGCGATGAAACAGACAAAGAAAGGGAAGATAGAATACAGTGCTGCAACATAGACCCCAAGTTGTCCCCTCCCTAGCAACACTGGGAGGAACTTAGGGCTACAGAATGAGGAGAGCCATATTCATGTTGTTATTTAGCAGAACCGATGGGAACTCCTTTCTGAATATGAAGCCTCTGTTTTTTGTTGAGCACCTGGAGGATAAGTTTGGGGAAGTGACAGAGCTGTCCAAAATGTGCAGTGGGTCAGTCCAGATTCAGACGGCATCCCCAGCCCAGTCCCAGGTGTTACTCGCCTGTGACAAACAGGGCGATATTCCTGTTTTGGTCACTCCTCATAAAAGCTTCAACGTGGCCCATCATTGCGATCTACTGTCACACTCCGACGATGAGATATGCACCAATTTAGAACGACGGGGTGTTCACTTCGTCTGGGACGTCTGTAAGGGGTCATGTCTATAGGTGACCTTAACACAATAGGGTTGCCACATGTGCCTTCAACTTGGCATTGAGGGTGATTCATTACCTGAAAAGATCAAACTGATGGTATACCAATGTGATGTCAAACCATAGATCCCTCCCCCTATGATGTGCTTTAAGTGTTTAAATTCGAGCACATGTGCTCCTGGTGCAATTCCAGAATCACATGTAGAGACTGCGGACATTCACTGCATTCGAATACCCCATGTGCACTTCCTCCCACCTGTGTCATCTGTGGAAAGCACTATTCCAACTACTCACCAGACTACATGGTACTACAAAACAAGCAGAAAATTATGCAGTACAATGCCCTGAACGGACTGTCTTACCGCGAGGCTAAGCTGAAATACAAAACATTGAACCATGTTCGAATGCTATCATCTTACGCTGTTGCTACGACAGCGCCACCCTCCGTGATGCCATTACGGCACTCTAAGCTTTCTCCAGTGGTCCCTCAGGGCTACCCATCTTCATCTCCCCTCCCGCTGGCTGGGGGCACGTCTTCCTCTATTGCTCCCAAAGCTTCTACTTTGGGAGCATCGTCCCCCCCCCCCCACCCCCACCCCCAAATGCCGGGGACATCAGTTGCCTCCCCCCAACTGGAGAAGCAACACCCTCCTCCGGCACCTCTCGCACAGAAGGGGTCCCTCAGGACTACCTTCCACGGTTTCCCCCGTGGCCAATTGGACAGAAGCCAGTGACTGAAGGAGCTACTAGTTGCTGGTTGAAGAGCTTCATGGTCTTCCTCTATCCCTGAGGCTACTTCTGAGAAGCCCTCCCAGCAAGACCCTAAGGAGTGGCGAGAGGGTGAACAAACAAAGAAGTAGTCTGTTAGGAAAGGACAGACTCCAGTGGCCCCCGTACCACCACTCGTTAATAATTCTGCGTCCGAGGACGAGGTGGAGATTCTGGCATCCCCTGAGGACCTAGATTTTGCTGCCACCTTGGATGCAATGATACTGGATGTGAACACTCAACCAATGGCAGCAGGTAACCAAGAGGCATAATCTACCTCCTTGGTCCCTTCACGCCTTCCCAGACAACAGAAAGTATCATTCTCCAGGGAAATTGTAGCGGTTTTTTCTGCCACCTGGGCGAGTCACGACAACTCTTAAGTGTTACATCTGCCTTCTGCGTTGCCCTGCAGAAAACCTGGTTTCTCATGATGCGGTCCCTCACCCTTTGTATGTATCGGGGATACTACAAAAACAGTACTACTGTAACAGACGCAGGGTGGCAATTGTATCTATCTACTTACCTCTGTCTCTAGCAAACCTTGCTCCCTTCAAACACCTTTAGGACCTGTGGTTGTCAGGGTGAGGACAACATAGGAAATTACAATCTGCAACATCTACTTCCCTTTAGATGGTGAAGCACCACACCATATATTGGCTGCACTAATTCCCCCCCCCCCCCCCCCCACCTTTTCTACTTCTGGGGGTTTTAATGCCCATAACACTTTGTGGGGTGGAACCAAGGTTACTGGCCATGGTGAAGATGTCGAGGACCTAATAACTCAACTCAACCTTTTGGCTCCTAAATACAGGCGCCCCCATGAATTTCAGTGTGGCTCACGGCACATACTTGGCCACTGATCTCTCTGTTTGCAGTCCTGGCCCTCTCCCGTCTATCCAATCGAGAGCTCACGACAACTAGTGTGGTAGTGACCACTTTCCACTCTTCCTGTCCCTTCCCCAGTGTTTTTCCTCTGGACACTTGCCCAGATGGGCTCTTACGAAGGCTGACTGGGATGCTTTCACAGCTGCCACCACCGCTGAATCTCTGTTGCATGGCAACATTGACGATGTGATCCACAGTGTCACTACCACAATTGTTACCACAGCTGAATTGGCACTCCCTCATAACTCGGCTTGCCCCCAGTGGAAGTTAGTACCTTGACGGATGCCGGAAATCACTGCAGCCATCAGAGACTGTAGGTGGGCCCTCCACCATAATAAGTGCCACCAATCCCTGGAGAACCTCATTGCCTTAAAACGGCTCCGTGCCCAGGTCCACCTACTCATCAAACGAAGGAAGCGGGAGTGTTGGGAACACTGCATCTCCACCACTGGAACAGGAACCTCTCCTCTCAGGCTTGGACCAAGTTCCAACAACTTTGCAGCTATCAGACCCCTGCAGGTGTACCTGGAATTTCCACACATGGAGCTCTACCTGCCGATCCAGACATAATCGCAGAGCATTTTGCCGAGCATTATGGTCGTAGCTCTGTGTCTCAGAATTACTGCTCCGCCTTTCATCTCCTCAAACAGCCTACTGTCCTGACACATCCCATGGCTGAGACCATATCCATTCCCAAATGATTAAGCACCTGTCAGCAGCGCACCAGTGTCACCTCCTTGCCATCTTCAACCGCATCTGGAGCATTGGCAAATTCCCGTTGCAATGGTGGGAATGTATAATAGTTCCATTGCTAAAGACTGGTAAGAACCCTTTCGATGTGGATAGCTATCATCCTATCAGCCTCACCAACGTTCTGTGCAACCTGCTGAAATATATGGTGAGCCAGTGGTTGTGTTAGCCCCTTTAGTCTCAGGGTGTTCTGGCTCTGTCCCAGGATAGTTTTCGCAAAGGTAACTCCACCACCAACTTGGTCCACCTGGAGTCTGCATCCAATCAGTCTTTTCCTGGCATCAACACCTTATTGCCATCTTTTTTGACCTGATGAAGACTTACAATAGCACTTGGTGACACCACATCCTCACTACTCTCCACGAGTGGAGTCTCTGGGGACTGCTCCTGATTTTTATACGGAACCTCTTGTCGCTTCGCACTTTCAGAGTTCGAGTTGGTGCTTCCCACAGTTTGCCGCATATCCAAGAGAACGGGGTCCCGCAGGGATCTGTTCTGAGTGTCCCACTCTTTTTAATTGATGTTAATGGTCTCGACTAGTAGCAGGGTCCTCAGTGTCTCCCCTCCAATATGCTGACTATTTTTGTATTTCATTCCGCTCCTCTTCTATCTGTGTGGCTGAACGTCGACTGCAGGGAGCCATACAAAAGGTGCAGACACGGGCTCTCACTCACGGCTTTCAGTTTTTAGCCACCAAGACTTGTGCCACACACTTCTGACATCGTCACAATCTCCACCGCCGACCCAAACTTTACCTCGATGACCAACTACTTAATGTAGTGGAAACTTACCACTTTTCGGGACCGGTCTTCCGACACCTGCTTAGCTTGGCTTCCCCATCTTCATCAGCTTAAAGGAAAGTGTGGCGGCATCTTAATATTATTCGATTCCTGAGCCACATTGACTGCAGTGCTGATTGCCCTACACTGCTGCAGCTGTAAAACACCCTCATGCAGTCCCATCTGGACTATGGGAGCCCGGTATACGGTTCAGCATTGCCCTCTGCGTTACGGCAGCTGGACCCTATACACCACTGTGGAGTTCAACTTGCGATGGGAGCTTTCTGAACAAGCCCAGAGAACAGCCTCCTCGTAGACGCAGGTGTTCCTCCAGTGCGGTCAGGTGGCAACTACTGCTTGTGAACTATACTGTCCACATTCATAGTGCGCCTCCTCCCCATCCACATTACCGTCTCCTTTTCCATAACACGGAGCTCAATATCCTGCAATGGTGACCCAGAACAGGGATTCCAACTGCAGTCCACGTCCAATCACTTCTTACTGAATTCGACACTTTCCCTCGACCACCTTTCCTGCGGGTCCACTTACGTACACCTCCATGGTCCACGCCTCGACCACAGCTTCAGAACTGATGGCTCAGTGGTCGATGGTCACGTCGGCTTCGCTTATGTTCACGCTGGCTGTACTGAAAAGCACTCCTTGACGTATGGCAGCAATGTTTTCGCTGCTGAGTTGGTAGCCCTCTCTTGTGCCCTTTAGCATATCAGCTCCTGCATAAGTGAGTTCTTCGTCATCTGTAGTGATGCCTTAAGTAGCATACAAGCTCTCAACCAGTGCTTCCCTCGTCATCCTTTGGTAAGGACTATCCAGGAGTCACTTTACGCCCTCAGAAACAGTGGATGTTTAGTGTCCTTCATTTGAACCCCAGGATATGTCGGGATTCCAGGCAACGAACTTGCCGACAGGCCGGCCAAACAGACTACCGGTAAACCGACTCTGGAGATCTGCCTGCTGGAGACCGATCTCCGATCGGTCTTCCGTCATGATGTTTCCATGATCTGGGATGCTGAATGGCGCACTCAATAAACTGTGTGTTTTGAGGAGACAATGAATGTGTGGTGGTCATCCGTGCGAGCCACTCGCAAGGAATCCGTCGTTCTTTGCCGGCTCCACATCGGCCTAGTGGCTGACCCGTAGACACCTTCTCCATCGCCTCAGTGTCGCTGTGGTTCCCCCTCGACTGGTGTCCACATCTTGTTGGACTCCCCAGTTTTAGCCACTCTGTAGCAGACTTTTCACCTTCAAAGCACTTTACCTCCAATGTTGCGTGAGAATGCCTCAATGTCTGATTTAGTTTCACGTTTTATTCGTGAGGGGGATTTTTATCACACAATCTAAGGGTGGGCATCTGGCCCTCTCTCCCAGGCTTCCACCCTCTCTCCATTTTTAACTCTTCCTCACACTTTCTTTGCCTTGCTGTTCATCTTGTTGCTGTGTATGTTCATCTCGCCTTGTCTTTAAGCTGGAGATTTTAGTGTGTTGCAGAGTGGCTGGCACATCCTTTTTTACTCTTGTGATCAGTCAGCCCAGGCCATCTGCTATACTATTTTAATATCTTCCATTACATTTCGTTTTAGTGTACATTTTCCCCTTTTGGTTCACTCTTTCAGAGTGGTTCCCCGTTAGTTTTACGCCCTTTCACTTTCCCTGACTCCTTTAGAGAATTGTTATAACTTGAGAATTGTTTGCAAGTGGAAAAAGGGATTGATGACCCTGTAGTTTGGTCCCTTTACACCCGAAACCAACCAACCATCTATTTGTCTTCTCTCTACTCCAATGTAATAAGTTTGCATTCCAGTTCCCACTGACTCCCCACAAAGCTAATATTGCAAAACTCATCAACTTCTTCCATATTAATGAACATAAATTTTTCTCATTGAGAATGAAACAGTGTGCAAAATACAGATATAGAACAGCAACTTGGACTGACTGAAGAAGAAAACTGATAGTTATGGGCTTCTGCCTCTCTTATTAGACCACCCTAACCACACTTAGTTTTAAAACACTAAATGCCTTCATACTACCATTTTTCAGAATTTCTGTGGAAATTAAGTGCACAATGATGTTTACTGGTCACAAACTAAACGGATTTCTCACAAACACACACATAGCTTGTAATGGTACTTTGACTTCCGCGCCTCCGCCAATACAAAGATATAATTTACGAAGAGCGCTGCGCCAGCGACCGATTTTATAAATAATTTTGTTCGTCTTTTTACTTTTGCGTAGGTTTTTTTTAAGAACTAATTGATGACTCTCTCTCTCTTGTCTTGATACGAAAGACGTGTATTTTCCGCGCTGTGTTGAATGTGCTTTTGGGTGAAAATTAAAACTACATTACAAAGCGAGGTTGTTTCAATAGCTAATGAGGAGAAGATAATTAAAGGTAACACTACAATTGGCGTCCTGGTGACAGGACTTGCAATCTTCGGATTTGATACAAGTGCAGTTTGGATTTGATACAAGTGCAGTTATTATAAATTTTGGACATTTTATCTAATTTTAACCACTTAATAGCATCAGAAAATGTATTTGGACTAAGTCTCATTCATTTCAATTGTAGTGTTACGTGCATGAAATTTACAACAATATTGTTTTCCCTGTTATTAATTCGTGTTAATTTTCATTTTCATAATGAGGAAATTAATTTGATAAAAAAAAGAATAACGTTCCATAAAATAATTTGCACGGACGCGAAAGAAAAATTTTGGATTGTAAACTGTATATTTGACGCTACATTTGCAACATAAGACATGTTGCAAATGTAGCGTCAAATATATATATATATATATATATATATATATATATATATATATATATATATATATATATATATATATTAATTTTAACTACAATTTGAAATTATTCCGATCCATTTATTTCGAAATTATTTTTTCAAATTGTAGGTAAAATTGATTTACTACTATTATTGCAAATGATAAGTGAAGAGCATATTCACAGTCATTTATTTGTGAGAGGGAAATTTCAGTACCAGTTTAATAATTCAATTTCTAATTAGAAATCATATAGAAATATCCATTTCCATAAGAGAAATTTCAGATTTCAACATATCATATTAAAAAAATTTTATTTACTATTGGAAAATTTCATTTGCAATTAATTACGCAAATCGCAAGATGGACGCTAGACGCGTAGAAATTGTTTCCGCGGACGAGCTTAGTGAAAGTGACACATTGCAAAACATGTCCGACAGTCAAATGAATATTGAACTTAATAGTGAGGATGTTGAAGACATAATTTTACCGGATCCAACGTCAACTTCAGAACCAGACATCAATCAGACACGAAAAAATGACGAAACTAAGACACAGGACTCTGACATGCTCAACCAGATTCTGAAGTTACTTGGTGACCAAAACAGAAAATTTGACACTTTAGACAAAAGATTTGACGCTTTACACGACAATTTAAAACGTGACATTGGCAAATTTGACACTAAATTCGATGAACTGACATGGGACATAAAACAAAATTTTGAAAAACAATCGAGACAAATTGCCGACTTGACAGAAACTACCAGTAGTCTTGGAAGGAAATTTACTGACTTATCAGACAAGGTTATGAGACAAGAAAAGGTATTCGTGGAATTCAGTGACGAGACAAAAACTGACTTACAACGATGTTATGAGAAATTGTTAACAGTAGTTTTTGAACAACAGAAAACCAGTACCCAAGTTGACGAATTACGACAATCACACAATTCCGTAAAAACAAACCAAGAACACTTAGACCTGACGATTACAGACCTTTCAGACAGATTAAATGATGTAACATTGGAGCAGAAATCCTTACAGGAAAAGTTGGAAAAACTTGAAGACAGAGCAGATGTAGCATCTTTAAAGAATGACACAACTCTAGCAGAAAAACTTGTACATGAATGCAAATTATGTGATGATTATTTAGATGAGAAGTTTGAGACAATGACACAGATCATTTTAAATAAGACAAAGGAACAAGTAAAGGGAGAAACAGATAATATTCAGAAAGAGGTACGTAAACTTAAAGAAAATGTAATACCAAGTTCGTCAGTGATACCAAAACCCATAACAGGCAACCAAAACATAAATGAGAATCATAATAATGCTAGACCCAGCGCACAGCCGAAAATAGAATTACCAATGAGTGATACAAATCCCAATGAACCATTTTCAATGCTACCACAAGATCAAAATTACTATCAGACATCACCACATACTATGCACAGTTTGACACAAAATGCAGGACCCATAATACCATTGGGGGTAGCTGATGAAACATTAGTACGACATAGATACTTTCAGACATTTTCATGTGATGAGAAAGACAAAGTGCATCCGATTGTTTTCATCCGCTCTTTTGATGGTATTTTCCCGAGACGTTGGTTAGAAGCCGATAAAATTCGATATGTTACAAATTTGTTACGTGGAAGAGCAGCTACGTGGGGAGCAGCAATGAAAAGATGATGTTTAACATTTAAACAGTTTGAACAAGCATTTCTTGAGGAATTCTGGTCGATCACAGAACAGCAAAGTTTAAAACGAGAATTATACAATCCAGAAATTTACAACCCGAAGAAAGAGACTTTACGACAATACTTTGAACGCTACCTAGACAAAACATTATATTGGACGAAACCAGCAGATTTACCAGACGTAATTAGAACACTTAAAAGCCACTTACCATTTCCTTACCGTGATAAATTAATAGGAGTGTCCGAGGACAACATAAAGAATTTTTTTAGTTATGTTGCTGAGATAGATGTTGTTTACAGAGATGAGATCAGGAATTTCAATCAATTGTATCCGATCCATCCAAGCAATTCGCGTACGCACAACAGAAATGACAGAGGCTATTGGAATCCGCCTCCGACACCACAACAAAACACTCAAAGAAACAATTCACACTACACTGGGACAAATCCATTCAATATTAGGAGAAACAACTCGCAGCATTGGCAAGGAAACAGTAATTATTACTATAATGGTTATCCAAACAGTAATTACAATCAGAACAATAACAGTTATATTCAAAATAACAACAACAGAAGAAGGAACTGAAATCATAGAGATCAAAGAAGAGAGGATAACAGGTACCATCCAGGATATTTTCAGAGAAACAACATCCAACAACATCCAAACATGTATTGCAGGAATAACAGTAATGACAATACCAGTTACAGTCATGGGCGAAATAATGTATGGGGAAATCACAATGGACCACCGCCACGACACATGCAATACAGCAACCCTCAATTCCTACCGAACGGAACTCCCAATGCAACGCGAGGTAATGTCAACAACCAAACAGCTGATACTTGGGTGACGCGTGACAGAAATGTAAATATTATTGAGTTGGGCAATGAACCCAACCCGCAGCAACAACCGAATTTGCCGGAAAACGAACGACGACCGAGCTAAGGGCTCGAGTTACGGTCAATAGGGAGCAGAGTGCAACGGAACCGACGATTTGTTTTCTCCGATATGATGACAGTAAGAAAATAGAAAAAGAATTATATCAGGATGTAGATTTTTATACTACCAGTAAAACAAGGAAGATTATTCAGGCTATAACAAGAGTTATGATTGGTAGTTATGAAGTGGAAGTAATGTTAGATACAGGAGCAGCAGCAAGTGTCATTTCAATGTTCTTATATAATGAACTCAAACAAATAATGAACATACAAACATTGCCAGTACAGAATTGTCACATTATAAGTGCCACCGGTAACAAATCAAAGAATGTGAAATTTCAAGTGCTAATTAACTTCACATTTTCAAATATACCACTCAATTACAGTTTTCTGGTAGTAGACAAATTAGTTATGCATTGCATATTAGGAATTGACTTTTTGAATGAATATCAAGCAATCATAGATTTAGGAAAAGGGAAATGTTATTTAACCGTAAACCAACAGAGTTAACACAGGGTAAAAACTTAAACAGTAAACAAGGTAAATTTGAACAGTTACATTTTGTGTATCCACCAGCAATAAACATATGTGATTTAACTTTTAATGAAGCTGTATCTCAGGGAGTTAAACCTAATGATTTATATGAGAAATGCACAGAATCTGAATATCTGACGAAGGAACAACAACTTGAATTACTTGAAGTTTTGCAGCAATTTGCTGAGGTATTTGTGGAGAAACCTGGAATTATTAGAGGCTATACTTATGAGATGGATGTTAAACCACACAAAACATACTGTAGAACATATTATAATATTCCTTGGTCAAAGAAACCCGCAGTTTTGAAAGAGATTGAAAAAATGCAAGCTTGGGGTATCATTGAAAGGTCACATTCACCATATTGCAGTCCGATACTAGCAGTTAATAAAGAGAATGGTAGTGTAAGGTTAGTGCTGGACGCACGAGAAATTAACAAAGTTATAATCCCAATCAACACACGACCTATTAATTTGGAAGAACAACTTTTAAAATTTCATAATGTACAGTATTTAACCAATATCGACCTCCGCTCATCATTTTGGCAGGTGAACCTCCATAAAAACAGTCGTAAATACACTGCATTTCTATGTGAGGGACGTAGTTATCAATTTTGTGTTCTACCCTTTGGTCTACGAGTGAGTGCTGGAGTATTTATTGAAGCCTTAGATGCTGTTCTTGGACCACAATTGTTATCGCAAATCACAGTTTATGTTGACGACATTGTCACTGCCACCACTACTTGGGAAGAACATGTAAATCTTTTGAAGCAACTTCTGACTAAATTTTCTGACGCAGGTGTCACTATCAATTTATCAAAGACGAAATTAGGGAGGAGAGAAATCAAATTCCTTGGTCACATCATATCAACCGAAGGCATTTATCCAGACTCAAGAAAAATTGATGCAATAAAGAATTTTCCATCCCCACAGAATCGTAAACAACTCAAAGCCTTTCTTGGTCTATCTTCATTCTTCAGGAAATTTGTACCCTACCACCTTCTTAACAGTCCACATCTTCTATCTTTACTCAAAAGAAATAATATTTGGAAATGGACAGAGTTCTGTCAGACAGATTTTGAAGCGATTAAGAATGCTTTAGCTAATGCATGGTTGTTATGTCATCCTGACATGATGTCAGACTTTTGCCTAGTAACAGATGCAAGTTCCTATGAACTCTGAGCATTTTTATTCCAAATTCATGTAGAAGATGAACAAACAGTCATCAAACCTATAAGTTTTGCTAGCCGCACACTCACTGAATGCGAAATGTCATATTCAGTGACCGAGCGCGAAACACTTGCCATAGTATGGGCATTTCGCAAGTTTCGCCACTTTCTATGGGGAAAACGTACTAAGCTTTATACTGATCATCAAGCTCTTTCTTTCCTGCTATCATGCAAGTTATTACATTCACGTCTTGCACGCTGGTGTGCATCACTACAAGAATATGATTTTGATATTATATATATAAAAGGAGAATCCAACATTATAGCCGATGCTCTATCTCGTTTGCCACAAGCCCTACAAGAATTTTCAGATGTGACAGAACAAACATCAGATTTCAAAATTTTACTCATGTATGACGGTACATTTGCACCTTACTACAAAAACATGTGCAGGAAGTTAGCCATATTGCAGGACAATGATCCCAGGTGGATCCAGATAAAGAATAAATTACATCAGGAACAGACCCACATCTTGAAAAATATTACACATTACACAAAGAAGTATTATTTCACCGACGAAACCCTGAATCACAGCATTGGTGTGTTTGCTTACCTGAAGCTCATGTTGATGATTTTATTTTATTTACACACAGAACTTGTGGACACTATGGTGTAACCAAATGTACAGATAAGATTATACAATAATGCTACTTTCCAAATTTAAGGCGAAGAGTATTGAGTAATATTAGGAAATGCATCATATGTCAGAAAGCCAAATATTCTAATCGCACAAGCATGAATGAATTGCACCCAATCATACCTAAGAGGCCATTACAGCTAATTTCTTTAGATATTGCAGGACCCTATCCACAAGCACGTGGAGGAATGAAATACATCCTTGCTGTGTTAGATGTTTTCACAAAGTATTTAAAATTATATGCTTTAAGTTCAGTTTCTACCACTGCTATTACCAGACGTCTATTAACAGATTATTTTGTAAGAATAGGAAAACCTGAAGTTATGATCACGGATAATGCAGCATATTTTACCAGTTTAAAATGGAAGACTTTTATTGAAGAACAGAATGTTAAACATATTTTAATTTCAAGATTTCACGCAGCAGGTAACCCAGTAGAAAGAACATTTCGAGAATTTGGACAGTTTATGAGAACACACACACCAGAGAAGCACACAAAATGGGTAGAATACCTAGCACCATTTGAACAAATAGTGAACAATTTAACTCACATTTCTACTGGATACACACCAACTGAATTAATTATGGATAAAACAGAAAGAAATGAATGGACAGACCCTCTACCTAAATTTACAGCAACAACAAATCATGTTAGTTTAGAAGAAAAGGTAAGACAAGCTTACACAACATTATGTGACAAAGCTAAGGAAAGAAAGCAGAAATATGACAAAGGTGTCAGGAAAGCACAAACATTTCAAGTTGATGAGTTAGTTTTACTAAGAACACATCCTAAACCCACAAAACTGAAACATTTAAACAGGAAATGGCAGATCTTATACTCTGGACCATACCGAATTGCAAATATTCCACACCCTGCCTGTTATTCATTATAATATCCATTAACACACAAACCCAGAGGTCTACATCCACACAGACATTTGAAAAAATACATACAGTAAAATGTTAGCTAATGAGGAGAAGATAATTAATATGATATACAGTTATGATGAGCCTACATTTAAGTTATACAGATACTTACAATCTAATGAATGCAGGTAAGTCTAGAGAGCAATGTGAACCATCCAATAGCTAAGAAGATATTTGGTTATAAGAGGAGTTGCTATTGAGGCATATACACATTAGAGGAGGCAGAGAACTGAACAGAATTATTTTCTTTAGGAGGCATGTGATAATAGTAATGTTGATATGAGTGATGTGAGTGACTGAATGAGATGAGTGAATGTAATTTTAGTTTAATAAGAGGACAAATAGTAATACAGAGAGAGGTAAATGGAATATAAGATGAGAAAAGGGCATTATTATTATTATTATTATTATTATTATTATTATTATTGTTGTTGTTGTTGAAGTAAAAAGTAAGTGGTGATGAATACGAGGAAAATATATATATATAATGCTGAGGAATAAGTATATGTTATTTTGTGAATAATGGATAGGTGAGAATGTTATGAGTAATTGAGAATATGTTGAGAGGGGAGAAACTAGATTTGAACGCTATATCACATGTACTCATGGAATACAGAATGAAAGTAGTGGAAAGAATATTATTTATTGAAAGATTGGTATGCCTGAGATAATAACTTATGTGATGTCTTATATATTCTCATAACTAAAGGTGAAAGTATAGATTTATGTGGAAAGAATTATTTACAGCAGCCACTGTTGGAAATATACCAGAAGATTTAAATCTATAACACTAACACTAATCTAATGGGAACTTGTAATGAAATTTTTGGAGTTATGTAGGCTTGACACTTCAGATTGGAAGAATTATTTAAGAGAACATATTTAGCAGTCATCTAATGACATAATTAAAGCTCATCTACTGTACTGAACTAATGCGCCATTAAATAGAAAGGAGAATAAGGAGAAAACAAAATGTCAGTCCTCTGTTGCGGCTCATACTCTCATCCCTCCCTTACAAAAATTTATACATGTTGATTAAATATTTGACATTATATAATTCGTGATTATCTGGCAGTATGGAGAGACATACACACATATTTATTTATGAATAGAATTTTACAGGTACCACAAGGTAAATACAGAATGGATATACAGCACGGAACGCAGCAGCAATTATCTAAGAAGATTTATTTATTTATTAAGAAAAACATTTATTTATATCGCTTGATACTCATGAAAGGAAGGAGATGAACTACACAAACTTTATAGGAACATGATTGACTTGAACTCCCGGGATTGGAATGACTCCTTACCCTCTACCTTAAAACCCACTTCCTTTCGTCTTTCCCTCTCCTTCCCTCTTTCCTGATGAGGCAACAGTTTGTTGTGAAAGCTTGAATTTTGTGTGTATGTATGTGTCTGTTTGTGTTTCTATCGACCTGCCAGCGCTTTCGTATGGTAAGTCACATCATCTTTGTTTTTAAATATATTTTTCCAGTGTGGAATGTTTCCCTCTATTATACCAAAATGAAAGTGTTGGCAGGTCGACAGACACACAAACAAACACAAACATACACACAAAATTCAAGCTTTCGCAACAAACTGTTGCCTCATCAGGAAAGAAGGAAGGAGAGGGAAAGACGAAAGGATGTGGGTTTTAAGGGAGAGGGTAAGGAGTCATTCCAATCCCGGGAGCGGAAAGATTTACCTTAGGGGGAAAAAAGGACGGGTATACACTCGCACACACACGCACACATATCCATCCACACATATACAGACACAAGCAGACATATTTAAACACAAAGAGTTTGGGCAGAGATGTCAGTCGAGGCAGAAGTGCAGGGGCAAAGATGTTGTTGTATGACAGGTGAGGTATGAGTGGCGGCAACTTGAAATTAGCGGAGATTGAGGCCTGGTGGATAACGAGAAGAGAGGATATGTTGAAGAGCAAGTTCCCATCTCCGGAGTTCGGATAGGTTGGTGTTAGTGGGAAGTATCCAGATAACCCGGACGGTGTAACACTGTGCCAAGATGTGCTGGCCGTGCACCAAGGCATGTTTAGCCACAGGGTGATCCTCATTACCAACAAACACTGTCTGCCTGTGTCCATTCATGCGAATGGACAGTTTGTTGCTGGTCATTCCCACATAGAATGCGTCACAGTGTAGGCAGGTCAGTTGGTAGATCACGTGTGTGCTTTCACAAGTGGCTCTGCCTTTGATCGTGTACACCTTCCGGGTTACAGGACTGGAGTAGGTGGTGGTGGGAGGGTGCATGGGACAGGTTTTACACCGGGGGCGGTTACAAGGGTAGGAGCCAGAGGGTAGGGAAGGTGGTTTGGGGATTTCATAGGGATGAACTAAGAGGTTACGAAGGTTAGGTGGACAGCGGAAAGACACTCTTGGTGGAGTGGGGAGGATTTCATAAAGGATGGATCTCATTTCAGGGCAGGATTTGAGGAAGTCGTTTCCCTGCTGGAGAGCCACATTCAGAATCTGATCCAGTCCCGGAAAGTACCCTGTCACAAGTGGGGCACTTTTGTGGTTCTTCTGTGGGAGGTTCTGGGTTTGAGAGGATGAGGAAGTGGCTCTGGTTATTTGCTTCTGTACCAGGTCGGGAGGGTAGTTGCGGGATGCGAAAGCTGTTGTCAGGTTGTTGGTGTAGTGCTTCAGGGATTCCGGACTGGAGCAGATTCTTTTGCCACAAAGACCTAGGCTGTAGGGAAGGGACCGTTTGATGTGGAATGGGTGGCAGCTGTCGTAATGGAGGTACTGTTGCTTGTTGGTGGGTTTGATGTGGACGGACATGTGAAGCTGGCCATTGGACAGGTGGAGGTCAACATCAAGGAAAGTGGCATGGGATTTGGAGTACGACCAGGTGAATCTGATGGAACCAAAGGAGTTGAGGTTGGAGAGGAAATTCTGGAGTTCTTCTTCACTGTGAGTCCAGATCATGAAGATGTCATCAATAAATCTGTACCAAACTTTGGGTTGGCAGGCCTGGGTAACCAAGAAGGCTTCCTCTAAGCGACCCATGAATAGTTGCCGCCACTCATACCTCACCTGTCATTCAACAACATCTTTGCCTCTGCACTTCCGCCTCGACTGACATCTCTGCCCAAACTCTTTGTCTTTAAATATGTCTGCTTGTGTCTGTATATGTGTGGATGGATATGTGTGTGTGTGCGAGTGTATACCCGTCCTTTTTTCCCCCTAAGCTAAGTCTTTCCGCTCCCGGGATTGGAATGACTCCTTACCCTCCCCCTTAAAACCCACTTCCTTTCGTCTTTCCCTCTCCTTCCCTCTTTCCTGATGAGGCAACAGTTTGTTGCGAAAGCTTGAATTTTGTGTGTATGTTTGTGTTTGTTTGTGTGTCGACCTGCCAGCACTTTCATTTGGTAAGTCACATCATCTTTGTTTTTAGATATATATTTCCTATGTGGAATGTTTCCCTCTATTATATATATATACACACACACACTTACCACACTGATGTACATACTTGTAGGATCCTAAGATATTTAGAGGGGCACCACTCTTAGAAATGGTAATAGAGGGGTACCGCTCTTGGAAACAGCAATAGTGGGGACACCACACTTAGAAACGGTATTAGGTATAGGAACTTTTACATTATATTAAGTTAACATGTATTTTATTTATCATATTTTATTTTGTGTAGTCCACTGTAGGGGATGACTTTACTAGCATTTATGAAGTAGTTAGCAACCATCCCATGAACCTATCCTCCTACAGAGGGCTGTCTTGAAGCTTGAAATATGTGTAAATTTTATTCCAGGAGGCAAGATGAACTTTAAGTTGAATATTCTAGCGAGTTGCCACAATTATCTTCAAATGTTGCAAGTGTAAAAAAAAGAAAAAAAAGAAAAAAAAAAAAAAAGAAAAAAAAGAAAAGAAAAAAGAAAAAAAAAAAAGAGAGAGAGAGAGAATGAGCTAACAAATAAAATGTATATTTCAATCTGAATGTAATGTAATTCACATGTCAGCACAATGATATTGAATGTAACGTTAAAATTTACTATATTTTTCATTTAATTCTGTATATGTGCTATATGACAACAATGTAACTATCTCATGTAATGATTAATTGTAAATATTTGTATATTTATGTACTTACTATATCAAGAAATGTATTTTAAGTAGATGTTAATGAGCTGCAAAGGACTTGTGCATGTAGCACATGATTCATATAAATGGAACTGAAAATGAAAAGAAGAAACCAACGTGATGGAACACTGGTCAAGCAATATTTACGTAGTGTCAATATGCTTAGAAGTGTATGGTGTTGTGGAAGCCGGCAGGTCTTCAGGTTGGTGTAAAAGACAAGCTCATCACCTGTCGTAGGCAGTGAGGTGTTTCCTGTGCCCTCATTGACCATTTATACCCCGGTAGACGCCACCAAAATTCGACTGCTGGAGATCACAATTTCGTGTTGACACATTGAACAAACTTTGGATTTTCTTCAAGTCACACGCAAGAGATCCAGGCAGTACACACACACTCAGAATCCGATACTACGTTTAAAGACATTGGAGCAATATAATAGATACATTTATTGTTCGAATTAATTCCATTGTAAACACGAATCATGTGAACTGAATTCAAACGCTGTGCTAAGCAACGATAATACGCTGCAATTCAAAGACATTAATATTACGACTCATAAAGAAGATACACACCAAAAAGACTGTATACAAAGACTGATATGCAAAGAGCATTGTGCTCAGAAATATTTTTTGTAATATGTAAATTTCTAATTTTCTCATATATATATATATATGTATCTATGTAAATTTTCTATACTGCCATGCTCGCTTGCGGAGCGTGTCAGTAGAGGAGGCATTGTAATGGTACTTTGACTTCCGCGCCTCCGCCAGCGACCGATTTTATAAATAATTTTGTTCGTCTCTTTACTTTTGCATAGGTTTTTTTTTTTTTTTTGTTTCTCTTTTTAAGAACTAATTGATGACTCTCTCTCTCTTGTCTTGATACGAAAGACGTGTATTTTCCCGCGCTGTGTTGAATGTGCCTTTGGGTGAAAATTAAAATCACATTACAAAGCGAGGTTGTTTCAATAGCTAATGAGGAGAAGATAATAAAGGTAACACCACAAGCTATATACATAAACAAGGATTATACACAGGTTTGAGTGGCCTGACCAACATCAAAACTGTTGTAACAAAACTGTGCACTCCACCTCATAAAAATGTAAACCAGTATCCAAAAGTCAACTGACAAGACAAGGTTACAAATGTATTGCTAGTAGCACATCAAGCATGAAATGGTGTGAAAGGTGTACATACAAACCAGCAACTGGAACTGATTGAAGAAGAAAATTGATAGCTACTGGTTCAGTGAAAAAAGAAAAATACGCAACAGTGATGAATTGCTAAATAAATACATGCAGACCGAAGTTGAAGAGCTATAAAATAACTTTAACTACTTCATAAATCTTGTCCTGCAATGAAAGTAGGTCTGTCAATAGGATGGTCAAAACCCAAGCATTTTTGACAAATTCCAAACATGAAACACTATATTTCTACAAAAAAAAAAAAAAAAAGTGGAACAATATCAGAAATGAATCTGCTGCTCTCTATAAACAAGATTTCAGCATGATTGTGAGTATGTGATTTTCTCCAACTTGCATAAGCCTTTATGTCCATTTTGGGTACACATTTGCTGGGCTATTACAAACTTAACAGAAAATTTTCCTTCAGTAAATAGTAACTACTGTAACTAATTTTATTAGCCAATATACGATGGTAATCCCAAAAGTAAGGTCTCCTATTTTTTTTATAATTACATTGACCTGTTTATTTCTACAACGGTTTACATCACTTTACAGCTTGAACATTTAGCTATTTTTCGACATAATCACCATTTTTGTCAATGCATTTTTGTAGATGCTGTGGCAGTTTTTATATGCCCATGTCATACCAGCTCACCAACATGCTGTTCAGAAAGTTATGAACCTCTTCTTTCACCTCGTCTTCCGAGATGAATCACTGGGACCACAATTAACGCTGACAGGTACTGTGAGACTCTGAAAAACCTCAAACGGCAATTCAGAACTGGAGAAGAGGAATGTTGAGCAAGGGCGTACACATTCTCCATGACAACGCTCGCCCACACATCGCTCAGCAAACCGTTGCTCTCCTGCCACAGTTTCAGTAAAACATAATCACCCACCCACCCTATAGTCCTGACTTGGCGCCAGTGACTATCACCTGTGCCCTATGTTAAAAGAACATTTGGCCAGAAAGCAATTAAGCTCCGACGACGAGGTGAAAGAGCGGTTCGTAGCTTTCTGAACAGCATGGCAGCGAGCTGGTATGACATGGGTATACAAAAAATGCAATAGCATCTACAAAAATGCATCGACAAAAATGGCGATTATGTCGACAAATAGCCACATGTGCAAGCTGTAAACTGATGTAAACCATTGTAGAAATAAATAGGTCTATGTACATATAAAAAAATTGGAGACCTTACTTTTGGGATTACCCTCGTATTAGTTCAGATATGTGATATAACTAGATATATCAAAATGCAGACATCTGCCATCGATATTACCTTGCTGGAACTGGCTCTCAACGGCATAATATTGACGCAGAAGTTCATGGACAGCAGCTTTCATACGCCCTCTTATGCCATTTCGATACCTCTGGACAAGCTGAACAATTCCTTGTGTTGTCATAAAGAACACATCACGATCTGAGCGCTTCTGCAGTGTTGCTGCATGTCTGTAAATAACAGTAACAAAGATTGAAAAAGTGCAGTCAGACAGTTGTTATTAGCCTATGACTGAAAGGAAACAGCTTAACGTACCCATCAATAACACCAGCTATTTGCTGGCTTGGAAACTGAGCTAATACTGAAGTAATGTTCCTTTCATATAAGGTCATCAGTTTTCGAATCTTTTTTTCAACTGAAATAGGGATACGCCCAGAAATTGAAGCAATCACCTCCTGCAAAAATAAAACACTTGTTTTAAGATGACTGTGCTTATATTCAAGAAATAGGAGGTTTCATGAAAAGGTATTAGAGTACACATAATAATGATGATCTGTAGAATGTAACTACACTAATATTGGGATACATACAACATAGAAAAGCAATTTTTTGAAGTATCACTAGCAATGCTCGGCATGTATTATCAATCACAATGCGAGCAAAGTATTATCAAGCAAAGCGAACTGAATACCTGGTCAGGATGGCAGCACTGTCGTGTTTATGCCCAACAAACAGGTAACATAGACAGCAACAGTGCACACTCCAATATTGTTACTAGTGGAACACTGACACACGCTAGGCATCCAATTTCAAATTCCATGCATAGCACAATAATTACACATTACTAATGCTTTTTTTTTTGACAATACTTCTCACACACTATCATTGTGACAAAATTTATTTACAGTGTAACATAAATGAATAAGGCACTGGCTATTTTAAATACGATGATCTACTTTTTCTTAAAAATTTAATGTTGTATGCCCAGCCCCATGTTAAAAAATTAACTACATCAACACACTTGCACACGATGACTTGTTTATGTTGGCACCTTTTAGAACCAAATCCCATAGAACAATTTTTCTCACAATTCCCTTGCTACCGCTGACATTCACTTCTCTGCAACAAAAGCTGAAAACTTATCACAAAGTTAGTGTTTCTTCGGAGTGTTCGTATAAGAAAAATTGCTGTCAACTATCACAGTAATCCATACTGTCAGCAGCATATCTACTGAGAGCATTCTTCTTCTTCTTCTTCTTCTTCTGCTGCTGGACAGAAACTGCATTCCACTCTGTTCCATAATAATGTCCCTCCACATGAAATTTGCATACCATGACATAATCATAAAATGTTGTGTGCATGTTCCATCACCTTTTCTTTCAGCACTGTCACTCCTTTTTTCTGCTCATCATCAATAAATTTAACGGTGTTAACAGCAAGCTGTCACAGCTGCCTGCAAAAGCACTTTTCACAATCACTATTTGTGCCTGCACTGTGAAGTAACAGAGTATGTTAATTTGGCTGCACCTGGTTGCATGACCAAGTTAGTTTCCCCAATTACTGTGTCTGCAATTCACATAAAAGGGAATGGCCCAATCCGACATGTCACAAACTACCCTGAAATTTTTTATCCAGGAAGAATACAACAAAAAACAAATGCACTGTAAAAATTTTAGCTGATAAGATGCATTGCAAGAATTTTAGAAGTAACTTGTTTTTGACACATGAAGAACCACTTATAACAGTGGTTTGTACAGCTCTTCCTGCCTATCACATGATGTGCTTTTACAAGAGAGCATAGTAGCACATAGTGCTCATATCCAGAGTGACACAAGCAAATTTCAAGCGGCTAAACCATACAAAAAAGGTCACGTATCATTAATGTTTTGAGTAAGACATTTCACATCAAAGCTAAAATGGTCCACATGTAATTCTTACAAACATGACTAGCAGAGGGGAATAAATCAAGGCAGTGTTTAATGTCACATTACAGACAACGTCCATTAATTTTTACTTTAATTTATTGAAAAGCAATATTTCTTACACATACATCATTTTATAATCATTTCTGTAGCACAGTTCATGTGATAATTTTTGAATAATGTAGTAACAATGAAACAGTTCTTCGTTTATTCCCCACAGTCATCACAATAAAATGAAGTGTAATTTGTATGATGAAAACAATAATTTTCCTTACATTAGACACACCTGATGAAAGAAAAATTAATGCTTTCACGTGTGTCACAGTAATTAATAGTTTTATTTAGACTGAATTGTGGAGGAGTAAGAAACAGCCGTGGCTGCTGTTCTGCTTATTGTGCTGCATACTGGGCATACTTAAAACAGTTCATAAAACGTGCTGATGCAAACCGATAATGCACAAATGAATGAAATTTAAGAATACTGTTATCCTGATAACCCTCAAATGACATGAAGTTATTGGAAATTATATTGTCTGATAATTTCTTTAAAAATACTTATATTGTCTGATAATTTCTTTAAAAATACTTTAAACAGCTGAAAAACTTTTTTATTAAGAGTTCCATTGGTTGTTCTGGATGAAAGCTGAATAATATCAAAGAGTCTTTTTTGTCATCCTCCTGAATGGCAGAAGTACTGTTATGTCCAGACGAAGAGTCCAACAAAAGACATGAATTAATTTCATGTAACTGGTCAGATAGTGTTCCGAATGAAATGTTAAAAATCCTTTGTTCCTATTTTTCCAGATTTTGACAGGTCAATCATATGATTTTTGCTACTAAACAGTTCTTTTTCTTAATTTTTGGTCCTCATATGCCTTGAGGTCCCTGAAGACAGATATAAAGCTGCGCAAACATTAATACACTCATTCTTACCACTATCATTGTTGAATATGAACGTGTCATAGCAATAATCAGTTGCACAACACACACTGTCTTTTTTTCACATCGAAATGATAAAGTGCGGATTGCTCGCAGTTCTTTCACAAAACCTGACCAATTGGTGTTTCATACAGTACATGTGGGGATAACAGCAAGTTTTGACTTCACGTCAGCATGTGCTATTCACTTTTACTTGCTGTTAGATTTTATGAAGCAAAACTGGGTTTGCACACTGCTGAACATTAACCTTTAAACACAATGAGTATTAATTCAGTTTTATCATCATTGTTAATACTAAAACTTGTAATTATTACAAATATTAAATGAATTGTGGATAACTGTAAACTGAAATTAGCTTTACAAATTACGATCAAACTCAGTCATGTTATCTGTTTAACGATGCACTGTCAACCAATGATATGCACAAGTGCAGTCCATTACAGCTCAGGTAGGGGTGTACAATCATCCAGCTGCCTGGCAAGCTATGAATTTTTAAACATTTTTTAAAATACTTGCAATGTGTCTTAGCAGCTAAAACTTTGACAGAGTCTTTCTTACAGTTCATTCTTCCTGTATAAACAATGTCTGGGCATGTTTCAACATGTCAGATTTGACTATTCCCTCACTGGTTAAGTAATAGTAAATCATGTCTGCAAGAATTCCTGTGTGTCATTTACAAACATTTTAAAAGTTAACGTCAGACAATAAGTCGAGAAGAATGCAATTTTTTAACTTTATGATTTCACACATTTTCTGTCAGATTTAGATAGCTCTGATTTTAAAACCAAATCAAACAGCTGGAGGACAAAACAAAAATTTATTAGAATATGAATTAATTGAACCTGTAAAGAGCACTTGTCAAGATTAGCTTACAACATTTTATACACATTTAAAAATATTTATACAGTAAATTTTTGCAAGAAGAATCAACAAATGAATTAACAGCACACATGCACTTAATAGTAGTAGTCAGTTAAACATATGCTGACAAGTTCTCTGGATGAAACTAGAATCAGGTATCTCACAAACAGAGTAAATACTGCATTCAGAATACATTACTGCAGCATCAAAGTTTCATAAAATAAAAATGAGGATTATTATTTTAGCTCACAGTTTCTGAAAAGCACATTAATCATACATATAACTTCACAGTACTTTTTTATGTAGCGTAACACTTAGAAAATTTTCTGAAATTTAACCTGAAGATTTAGTTGATATTCGAACTTACTTGGAGCTCAAGCAGAGGAAGGCTAGGGTCACGGAGAGAACTCATGAACTTCTCTATCACATCTCTTAATCGAGCTAAGTGATATGGATCAGGAAGACAGTAACCTAAAATAGAAAACAATATTGTCAAAATACAGAACAATGGAAACCTCTCCCCTCTATTATCTCTGCTACACCAAAATTGCCTACTTATTCCTACATTACAGCTACACTATTACATTTGACATGTCCACCCGTTTTATAGTTCCGTGAGATTACCTTAAAACAACAATTTTTCAAGCAATCTGCAAATTATAGGAGTTTTCTCAACCAACTATATTGCGCTGGCACTGAAGCAAAGTTGATCTACAATGCACACACTATGTGGTCAGCTGGAATGATGCCACTGTGGAAGTAAAATCAAACAATGGAAAATCCAGGAAGGAATGCAACAATAGTATGAAAACTGTAAAACTGTGCTGGTGTTATGTGTGTATATGCACATGTATTCTACAGCTCTTAAGAAGGATTCCTCAAACTATGTTCTCAGATTTGTACTGCTGCATCATCTTACGATATGGCATAATACCCATAAGGATTGTAATGCAGTTCACAGTCTTGTTTATGTGCCTATCAACTACTCAGTACATTGTCTGCTTTACTCCTTCTGTTATTTATAATCAAAAGAGGTAATACAGCTCACTTAAATGAAAAATTCTTAGAACTTTCAAGTGAAGTTAGGGTGACCAGACGTCCGGATTAATCCGAACATGTCCTCCTTTTTAGCTCTTTGTCCGCGGTCTGGGCGGATTTTTACGGTGTCTGGCTTTTCCACAAAGTTGAGCGTAATACAGTTAAATTTACAATTTGTCCTGTTCTATTGCTCTTTTCTTAAGTACTTTAACTATTGGCACAGCCTTCGTGATAAACAAGTACGAAGGCAGTGTTAGTAGGTGGCACCAGGATCATCGATGTTATTGTTGATCTACCTATGAGCGAATGCAAATATCGATTATTTAAAATTTCCGTTTCGTATCTTCGCTTTGTATTGGCTTGGCTTCCTGTAGCGTACGTGTGATTTGTGAGTGTAATTCTTAACCGAGTGAGTTACGTAAAATATTTGGCTATGCCTAAACGAAAGTGTACATTTTCTGATGTCCTTTCTTGCAAATGTCCGGCTTTAAGAAAGGGAGAAATGAATTTGAAGTGGAATGTAAGATATGTGGAGCTGGAATGTACGTCTCAGTGGCCAATAAAGGTAAGAAATAACTTGACAGATTAACTGTCATGGTTTTATTTCATTTTTTCATAGTCATTCAATTTATTTGTATTCGGAAGATTAAAGTGCAGTTTTCATGTCGTCAGCTGCTGCTTGAATTGTAGATGTTGGTAGCGGTGCGTCGAATGAAGGGAGGTGAATGGCCTTACATTTTTCGCTTTGTAAGCAATTCTGTGTTGTTGACATAACAAAACAATTGACGCCACACTGTCACCACAATCAACGTTTTTAATTTTTTTTTATATTGCTCGGTGAACCACCACCTGACCATCAGTAACAATTACCTACTAGTTTTACTGGTAATTCCCAGCAGTCACGCGACTTGTCCAAAGCTGACGGGTAGTATCCTCATCTGCACTTGATCCATTTGATGTGTCCTATTTTTTCTTATTTTGTCCTCCTTTTTGAAGCTGTTTGTCCTCCTTTTTAAACAATTGCATCTGGTCACCCTAAGTGAAGTTATATCTTTAAAAAGTTTAAATTTCTTTCACTTCTTGTTCTAAAGGTCCATTGGGCTTGCTCCTCTTGAAGTCTTCCCCAGTTGTAGTCAATGATATCTCATTCCCCCTGCCCTCATGTTCACTTTCCACTTCTCACTTCATTTCTCTCTCTTTGCATGGCTTATAACCTCTCTCTTCCTTTCATTGCTTCCTTTATTTAATTATCACTACAGCCTGCATTTCCAAGCATGCTGCATGAGTGTTTGCATGTTCTGATTACTTGGGTAGTAAACGCACCTTCTGAATATTTCATCAATATAATTGCATGTACTTAGACATTACCTGGCACACTGCATCATTTTTCTGACCTCACTACATATATTGCAGTAACTTGCACAATAGTGCCTTTTATTTAGATTTTTTCACATGAAATATGCGAAAAGTACAGGAAGTGAGTAATTTCGCAACTTTTGCTACAGTCTGCAACCTTCATAGTGAGCTCAAGCTACCTAGCTTGGCTCTGTAGATGCTGGCAGAAGTCAGTATGTTGTTAAGTGATGCTTCATCGTATGTGCGAAGGGAAGCAATTAAAATATCTTGATAATGATGTAAAGCGTTTTAAGCCCATATATTACATTGTGTTGCTGAAACAATGTGAATACTCTCACATCCTCCAAAAACAAGGGAAACTGATGCACAAAATTTGATAATTCTGACAGCATTAACTAAGACACAGGCTGACTTTTCTCCTACTGAAAATCCATTTTGCCACATTTAGAGATGTGCTGCCAGACTTGGCTTTGCTGCAGCAGTCTATGTATTTTAACCAGATGGAATAATGGATAACTGCTGTCACCTTTTACTGCAATAACTATCATGAAGTTGGTAAGAAACTATAAATTCCCCAAAAGTTATTGAATTTAACATTTATTTGTTTCATTCTATTGAAAAGCATTACATTACTGGCCCCAAATTTATTTATTTATTTTCCAGTGAGGAAGTGTAAACACTTTCAAAGCCACCAATGGAGCTTGCATTAAAAGTGTGGAAGTGGCATTCAAGAAAGCAGATTTACAGATTTGAAGTGAGACCTAATTCACACCAAATCAAAAACTTTTGTGAAGGTTGAAAAATCTTTGCAATCAGCCTATGAAGAAGTGTGTGCAGCAGCAAAAGTTAAGGTGAACACAGTTTTCGGATCAAATCCTGATTCTACTATTATGAAATTGACAGAAACATTTTTGTGGCAAGAATGTATAAGACTCTCAACTTGACCCAACTTTGTCTAAAATTTATTCTCTAAAGTATGCATCTCCCGCTTCTTGTGACATAAAAAAAAATTCTATGTTCAAAAATGTTCTATCTGATAAACACATATGCCAAAATTGTGTATGTATTGTATATTTGTCTTGAATTTGTAAACAGCTGTAATTTACTGTCCTGGATACCAAATTAATAATAAGAACAATGAGTCTAAGTGAAGAAATTTTGGGGAAATTGGTTGTTGTGTGCTGTTCTAGAGGATAACAGAAATTAATACTGAACTGAATTTTGATACCACATATTTGTTTTTGTTTTTGTTTTTCTGCCTCATTTTGCATGCTTAATGAGTGAATGCATGTTTTACAAGTCACACAGTAGACATTTCTGCGAAAGCAAGCAGCATCAAAAATTGTTGAACAGCCATGCAATGAACTGTATGGCCCATAAACAAGCTTCCTTGCCTTTAGAACCAATTTCATCCTAAACTGATTTACAGTGTTTGTCTTTGTAGAACCATTTGCACTATTAAATACAGACAATAAAATAATCAGTGTGCTATTTTAAGTGATAGAACAGCTCCAATAACAGTTTAATTTTTGAATTTACAATGGCTGCTTCTGAGCAAACAAAAGTTTTCTAACTTCAACTTCTGGGAAAAAAGGGGGTGGCATGTTTCAGTACCCATGTTCCACTTTCCATGGATTCGTACTTTATTTTTATACAAATATGGTACAGGTTTATTCAAACTTAATCAAACCTGTATCATGTATTTAGAGATGAAGTTAGATCTATCAAAGCTACCGAGCGAGATGGCACAGTGGTTAGCACACTGGACTTGAATTCAGGAGGATGACAGTTCAAATCGGCATCCGGCCATCCTGATTTAGGTTTCCTGTGATTTCCCTAAGTCTCTTCAGGCAAACGCCAGAATGGTTCCTTTGAAAGGGTGTGACCGACTTCCTTCCCTAATCCGATGGGACCAATGATCTCACTGTTTGGTCCCCTCCCCCGGAATCAACCAACCAATCAAAGTTAGTACATATAACAAAAAAAAACAATCAATTTTTGCCAAAAGAATCTAATTAAGCAAATAAAAGATATCAATATAATAGAAGGAAACATTCCACGTGGGAAAAATTATATATAAAATCAAAGATGAGGTGACTTACCGAACGAAAGCGCTGGCAGGTCGATAGACACACAAACAAACACAAACATACACACAAAATTCAAGCTTTCGCAACAAACTGTTGCCTCATCAGGAAAGAGGGAAGGAGAGGGGAAGACGAAAGGAAGTGGGTTTTAAGGGAGAGGGTAAGGAGTCATTCCAATCCCGGGAGCGGAAAGACTTACCTTAGGGGGAAAAAAGGACAGGTATACACTCGCACACACGCACATATCCATCCACACATACAGACAGACACAAGCAGACCAACTGCTTGTGTCTGTATGTGTGGATGGATATGTGCGTGTGTGCGAGTGTATACCTGTCCTTTTTTCCCCCTAAGGTAAGTCTTTCCGCTCCCGGGATTGGAATGACTCCTTACCCTCTCCCTTAAAACCCACTTCCTTTCGTCTTCCCCTCTCCTTCCCTCTTTCCTGATGAGGCAACAGTTTGTTGCGAAAGCTTGAATTTTGTGTGTATGTTTGTGTTTGTTTGTGTGTCTATCGACCTGCCAGCGCTTTCGTTCGGTAAGTCACCTCATCTTTGATTTTATATATAAGCAAATAAAAGATTACTCACAAAGTGGCAGCAGAACACATACATAAAAGAAGGTTATAATTAGGTAAGCTTTCGGAGCCAGTGGCTCCTCCTTCAGGCAGAAGGTTTGAAGAGGAAGTAAGAAGGGTGAAGGAAAAGGACTGGAGAGGTCTAGGAAAAGGAATAGATTTCGGGAAAGTCGCACAGAACCGCTGGTCAGGGGAGACTTACCAGAGGCAATGAGAAGGAAAGACTTTCCTTTTTTTTATCTATCTAGTTACAAAGTTTGTACACAGGTATCTAACCATACCTAGGCAACAAAAAAGGAGAGAAAAACATTTTGTATTTTGCACAAAGTGGGTCTTAAAAACCCAATCAAGAACATTTGACAGGATGATCACACTCACCAGCTAATATATTCTCAAGTGTTACTCTGTATTTATTGTGTAGGTGATTCAGCTTTTCTGCGACACCAGGAGCTGAACTGTCATTATCTGGAAAACCTCCTCTGTATTCCTGTGCCTTTGTAACAAGGGAGGCATCATCGAGTTCAAGGTGAGCAATCAGTGTCCCAAGTTCAAGAAGGGCGCCAGGTCGTTTCACATAAAACACACAGCCAGCTTCACTTGCTGTGAGTGTCATCACCATTTTCATGACCTAAGAGAGGGGGAAAAAGGAGGTTACTGGACATTAATTTGGAAAAAAAAACCAAACATACTAACATTTTAGTGACCTATTCTGTATATGCTCTACATTATATTTTTAATGAATAAAATGAAACTGTCATAATCACATATTTAGCATGGCTTTTACACACACACACACACACACACACACACACAGAGAGAGAGAGAGAGAGAGAGAGAGAGAGAGAGAGTCATGGTGGTACACAATGAACAGTTTTCAAAATTCACACCTCTATTTCAGCATACGCTTGTCCTCTGTCCACATGTCCTCCGTCTTCTACAAGAAAAGACAGAAGTTTGCCCGGTGACGGTGAACGCAGAAGGGAAGGGTCTTTCTCCTTTTCAAAAATGCACGTTTGGTTTCCAATAACAATGCGATAGCGATCAACTTCTTCGCGCATGTATGTTGTGTAACTTGAACCATCAATTGAAAGCAAGATGCCTGATCAGACACACAAAATACATTATAAATAAATTCTATTAACATCTGCTTATGAAAGATACTTCAACATATTTTTTTAATTATGTATTGTTTTATTTTACTGCACTGTAACACAACCACACATATTATGGAAATATATTGCATGATCAATAATTAAAAACACATTATTAATAATAATAGCAATAATAGTCTATTATCATTGATGATCAACAGGAAAATGAAACACATTCACAAATTAGTAGAAACACTGCTACAAATTACTTTAAACATTATATAACAAACCTCCATCAGAAAGCCTATGGACTTCTATTTCCTTAAAGGAGCCATTCAATACAATAAAATAATTGTTTGGTCCAGATTTGGTGGCTTGTACCTTGTATTTGTACCCTTCATTTATTAATTCAACATCAACTGTGTTGAACAGAGTATTAGATCCTTGAACTTGCCCCCTGGAAATAAAACCATTGCCTGAGCCTGGTGCATATTTCTTTGAAAGTTTAATAAGTGAATGCACTCTCTAGGGACTATGAAACATTTCATTACGCGTATAAAAATATACTTTTTCCTTTCTTACTGTGTAAGATAACAATAAACTATTATTATGTATTTTTTAGTTCAAAATACTGAGTACTTTATGTAAAACAGCAATATGCAGGACTACATACTTCTCCAAAGACGTCTGGAAGTTCTGAAATGCAGTGATGATCGCTCGGTCAGCTATATGAAGAGCACCACAAATTACACCTAGCAAAATATCAGGCTTTTCTGCCTGGATTCGCTCTGCAATGAGAATATCTAGCCATGAAGTGTCTATAGTATTGTTCTGGAAGCTTGATGTCTCTAGCAGCTTGATGAGATACTCAACTGTTGTACGGAAGTCACCCCTGATTGAGAGTTCCTTTAAAGCTATCACAAGATTCCTGAAAAATAACATAATATTTGTATTCCAAAAAGGTAATAGTTTCAGATATTTCTTAGCACATCATTTTAATAAAGCACAGTGCCACTCATTTAAAATAGTTTCATATAGATATACACTAAGTCACAAGGAAGCTACCAAAAAAGTCTGTTCGTTGTGTTGTATTTAGTCCTTATGTTGTTTATTACAATACTTGTTTACAGTTTGTTGGCACCATCTTAGTCATATTTCATCTGTCTACTTTTACCTATTTTCAGGGCCAGAGATTAGTGATCTAAAACATAATTCATGGTCAAATTATGGCAGTTCATGAATGTAAAATTATATATTAACTTCAACATAAAGAGAGGGGGAGATAGATAGGGAAAAGACAGATGGAGGGTAGAAACTCATCTCTTTTTACCAGCACACTATGTACAATTTTCTCTAGCAGCTGTCCCTGGAATTATTTCCTAAACATTTCACTGTGTCTTTTCTAAAACATATCAGATAACACAAAGTAATACTTTGACCAGTATCGTTCAACATTACATTTTTAAGTCAAAAAGTTATTATTTTACAAAAATGCACTGTATGAATGTTGGCAATGTTTTAGTAGTAATCTGTCACCCATATTACCCTGTCTTCCACCCTCAAGCTCTTGGGATTTCAAATCTCATCCGATGCAGTCTCCTACAATCAGTCTTTCCTTCTCATACCGTCCCATAAGTCTCCTCTGACTCGGGATCCTGGGTGACTTTTCTAAACTGTATCCCTTTCCCTAAACCTCTCAAGTCCTTTTCCTTCACCCCTCCTCCTTCCCCTTCAACTCTTTCACCAGAAGAAGGAGCCACTGCCTCTGAAAACTTGTGAAAGTTCAAACTTGTGAAAGTTCAATCTTTTGTGTGTGTGTGTGTGTTGCCTTCCAGCACTTGGTGAGCAGATTATCTTTATCTGTCCATTTACATTATATTGTCAATAAGTCATAATTTTCACTACAATACTTTAATTAGATGGGTAGGGGAGGGGCAGGAGAGGTGATGAAACTGATGAAATCGCAGGATTCCAGTCCTGAAAACAATCTGTACTAATATTGCACCGTGAAACAATAGAATAATGCCTGACAGAAAACAATCATGGTAAATTTGCACTCAAGTTTTTAAAAACATGAGGCCAGGCTTCAGTCTCCAGGACGGAGCATATAAAAACAAAATTTTACCTCAGCCAGTATTAACCAAGGGTGCGAACTGGACCTTCACAGAAGCTACAACCCACCTTAAAGATGTCCTTCACAGTCACAGGTGTGACACTGGGTTTCTCTAAGAAATTCATTCAAACACAGCAGACTATCCCAGAATCTTACTCTTATACTGTGTCAGCTCCCAATATACAGGGTATAGTTTTGTGAACAACCAACACAGTATGAAAATCAGTGAAATGTAACTATTAATTTCTAGCACACACCAATCATTAACCTATGTTACTGAATCACTAGCACTATCATAATTGCCAACTGAGAGATGAGTGACTATTTTTCATGTCTCAGAAGCCATTGTTTTACGCAAAAAACATTACAGTATCCAAAATGTTATTCTTGACACTAATATTATAAATATACAAGACAACAGATACAAATTGAGTTACACTGATAATTCACTTACTCAGAAGTACACTGCAACAATTTGTTTTACACACGGGCAGTCAAACGAAAATCAAACACCCACCACAACGGGACCATGGAATCGTTCCATTCAAAAGTAATCGTAACATGCATTCAGACATTTATTCCAATGTTGAGACAAGATAATCAATTCCTGTTTCGTAGAACATGGTCGTCTGCTGACAGATCTACAACTGCATCCACTCTTGCACTTCAATTTTCATGATATTTTCAATACTACCAATTACGTGTTTTGTGCTTTTATAAATTATGGCCAAAAGTAGTCTTGCTGTTCAGGCTATGCTCCTTGTACCTAGTTATAAAATTCCAATCAGTCATCTGATGGCCGTTCATGTCAGTATTTTGTAAAACAATGTGACAATGTCTGGGGCCTTTATCAATACCCTATTGATGTATACATTCTTCACCAGGGTTTTGACTACCTCTCCGTCGTGCCCTGAAATGAGAAATATCCCCCCCACCCCACAGTGGTATTCCGAGGCCCACTGAACCTACATAATATACTTGTCCATCCATACACAACCCTTGCTCCCAACACCTTACCTCATGGCTCATATACCTGTAATAGACCTAGATGCAAGACCTGTCCTATACATCCTCCCACCACCACCTACTCCAGTCTGGTCATAAACATCACCTATCCCATCAAAGACAGAGCTACCTGTGAAACCAGTCATATGATCTACAAGCTATGCTGCAACCACTGTGCTGGGCATGACAACCAACAAGCTGTCTGTCTGCATGAATGGTCACCAATGAACTGTGGCCAAGAAACAAGTGGACCACACTGTTGCTGAGCATGCTGCCAAACATGACATCCTTCATTTCAATGACTGCTCCACAGTCTGTGCCATATGGATCCTTCCCACCAACACCAGCTTTTCTGAATTTTGCAGGTGGGAACTTTCTGCGCAATATATCCTATATTTCCATAACCCTCCTGGCCTCAACCTATGTTCGTCATCGTCATCTCCCAACCAGCCCCTTCTATGTTCCCATTACAGCACTACACAGCCCTCATTCCTCCATCGCATGCAGTCTTTTTACTCCTCTCCTTTCCCGCTAACCCCCCCCCCCTCCCTCCCCACCTCTCTGCTCCCCCCATCTAACCTCCCGACTGCCCAGTCCTCTTTCCACCTTGTCCCTCCACACTCCCTAACAGCATGCCACTGTCCACCATGCCTAACCTAATATCCCTCCCTCTCCCTGTCCTAGCCTCCTCCTTAGCCCCACTTATTCACCACTCCCATCATGCACCAGTGCTGCTGCTCGCAGTGTGGCCTCAGTTGCCCGAGACTGCAGTCGTGTGTGTGCGTGTGTGTGTGTGTGTGTGTGTGTGTGTGTGTGTGTGTGTGTTTTTGCCATCTAATTCTGACGAAGGCCTTTCTCACCAAAAGCTATTATTGGTGACAGTCTTTTTGTTGTGCCTATCTGTGACTCAGCATCTACACTATATGGTGAGTTGCAACTTTCCTTTTCACAATATTAATATTGTTACAATCCATCCTGGATTTTCCATTGTTTGATTTTTGCCCGACGGCTTTTCTTCAATCCTAACCCAGTGCTGTCTTCCTTTGTTACTATTTTCTAATGCATCACTATACTCAATGTCCATCCTCCTTTCTCTTCTTTCCTGTGTTTCCTTGTCACCTTACAAGCTGCACTTCATGCTCTACTTACGAGCCACACTGTATCAACTGTCTCAGTCGCACACAACAGACAGCTATGAGATCACACTGACTGTTGTTGCAGCATCTTATGTCCCACATCACTCCGACCGATATCATTAATCCATACAGCCTACTTTATCACTCTCCCTGCGTCACTCTCTGGTATTTTCGTGTGTTATTTCCCCGCACCTTTCCGGTGCTACACGATCTTTAATCTCATCCTACGAACCTCTCCCCATCTCCCCATCTCCCCCCCCCCCCCTCTTTCTCCGTTCTATCCCAGTTCGCACCAACTAATTCCACCTCATCCAGTCACATATGCCATCCCCTTTCTTCATACTTATCCATTCCGCTACCCACAGTAAAATGTATTTGTATATTATATATATCTTTTCATTGATTTCACTGTTCTTTCTCGCCAATTTTAGTGAGTTTTCAACTTTCACTACCAGTTACTCCCACAGATTTCATCTTGATTCCCCCTTTTGCCTTCATTTCATCCTCGTGATTTTTTAGTCTTTTTTTGGGATTTTTTTCGGACATAATTCTATGTTATTCACGTAATTTTTCACGTATTTTCCACCACCCCGGATTCTTGCTCCTTCCACCTGTATCAATACAGAAAAGTTTCCTTATTCCTAGCCAGAACCTAGTCCCACATACCATTCCTGCATTGTTGCTTGGTTCATGGAATCCCCCCAAATGGCCTTACCATCAAATCACCCATCTCTGGCTGCCATCTCCCCTGCCACAATGACCACCTGTTCAGATTCCGCCAATCGGACCTCACCAACATAGGCCTGCAAAACCATATCAACTAAGCCCAAATCTCCTTGCAGTACCTTCTCTCCATCCACAAAATTCTCCTGCTACGCAGTCCCAAATTCCTGGAACTAATAACACACATTGAAACTCTTGCCCTCCAGGAACTAGAGCAACATACACAACACCACCTCAAAAAGCTCCTCCCCCCCCCCCTGCTCACTTCCTACTCCTGCCTTGGAGTACCACTCCCCACCCCCCTCCCCCCCTCTACAACAACCTCCAAACCTCCTCCACATCATCTCATAGCTGACAAACCCTGTCTCGCAGACCTACTACATTTACCTCACTCTCCAAAACTCCCTCCCACCACTACATAGATCCAGAACCTACACAGACCAGAAGCACAGCCATGACCCTTTCTTCCAGAAGCCTTAGCCCCATAGAAATATCAATCCTTTCCAAAGGCCTCACTTTTTGCCCCACTCCCAAATTCAGTCATGCAGGATTTGTTAAAGACATTCTCTCCTCAACCAACGACCAATGTTGAACCCTGCCTAACTCAGTTCACTCCTCCATCCAACCGTGGTCCACCCCCACTGCCCTAAACCACACTTTCTTAACTTTCCAGAATTTCTTAACCTCGAACCTTGCCTTACCATCATTCCCCAAATCCCTCAACATGCTAACCAACCTTACATAAACAGAAAGACCGGCAGTCTGCCATCTTAACTGATCCTGATCTTATAATCCTGCCTGTGGATAAAGGCTCCACCACTGTTGTTTTGAACTGCAAGGATTTTCTGGCAGAAGGACTACATCAGCTGTCAGATACATCCACCTACAAACCTTGCCACAGTGACCCCATTCCAGAAATCCAGAAGGATCTCCAGTCACTCCGCAAATTCTTAGGCCCTTCCCAGAACCTCTCCCCACAGTCCATCTCTCTACTCACCCCTCCCACACTCCCACTTTCTGCATGCTTCCTAAAGTCCATAAGCCTAACCGCCCAGGAGGCTCCATTGAAGCCAGTTACTGTGTCCTCACTGAGAGAATCTCTGCTGTCATAGACCAACACCTTCAAGCTATTACCCGGAACCTACCCCCATGTATAAAAGATACCAATCATTTCCTCCACCAACTCTCCACAGCTACTGTCCAATTACCACATGGTGCCCTGCTTGTCACTATTGATGCCACCTCCCTATACACTAATATTCCTAATGCCCACGGCCTTTCCGCTATTGAGCACTACCTTTCCCAACACCCAACAGGTTCCAAACCAACAACCTCCTTCCTAGTTGCCATGACCAACTATATCCTCAGCCACAATTACTTCTCCTTTGAAGGCAAATCCAGGGTACAGCTACGAGCACCCACATGGCACTATCCTATGTCAACCTATTCATGGGCCATCTAGAGAAATCCTTCCTAAAAACCCAGAATCCTAAACCCCTCACCTGGTTCAGATTCATTAATGATATCTTTGCTATCTGGATCAAAGGTGAGGACACCCTATCCACCTTCCTCCAGAACCTCAACTTCTCTCCCATTTGCTTCACCTGGTAATACCCAACCCAACAAGCCACACTCCTGATGTTGACCTCCACCTCAAAGATGGCTACATCAGTACCTCTGTCCATATCAAACCTACTAACGACCAGCAATACCTCCAATACCTCCACTTCGACAGCTGCCACCCTTTCCATACCAAGAAGTCCCTTCCATACAGCCTAGCCACCCGAGGTTGTCGCATATGCTGTGATGAGCGGCCCTCTTGAAATATACAGAGGGTCTCACTGAAGCCTTCACAAACTGTAATTATCCTCTCAACTTTGTACAAAATCAAATCTCCTGTGCCTTATTTATCCAGTCTCCCACCACCTCACAGTCTCACTGTCCGGCCACAGAGGAGCATTATCCTTATAACTCAGGACTGGAGCAACTCGATTACATTCTTCACCAAAGTTTCAACTACCTCTTGCCGTGCCCTGAAATGAGGAATGTCCTGCCCACTACCCTTCCCACCCCTCCCACAGTGGTATTCCACAGTCCACCGAACATATACAATATACTTGTCCATCCATACACAACCCTTGCTCCCAACACCTTACCTCATTGCTCATTCCCTGTAATAGACCTAGATGCAAGACCTGTCCTATACATCCTCCCACCACCACCTACTCCAGTCTGGTCATAAACATCACCTATCCCATCAAAGGCAGGGCTACCTGTGAAACCGGTCATACGATCTACAAGCTATGCTGCAACCACTGTGCTGGGCATGACAACCAACAAACTGTCTGTCCACATGAATAGCCACCAATGAACTGTGGCCAAGAAACAAGTGGATCACACTGTTGCTGAGCATGCTGCTAAACAGGACATCCTTCATTTCAATGATTGCTCCACAGTCTGTGCCATATGGATCCTTCCCACCAACACCAGCTTTTCTTAATTGTGCAGGTGGGAACGTCCCGCGCAATACATCTTAAGTTCCCATAACCCTACTGGCCTCAACCTTCGTTAGTTATTGTCCTCCCTCATCCAGCCCCTTCTATGTTCCCATTCCAGCACTGCACAGCCCTCATTCCCCCATTGCGCACAGTCTTTGTACTTTTCTCTTTTTAAGCTGTGTCCCCCCCCCCCCCAACCTCCCCTCCCTCCATCTAACCTACCCTCTTTCCTTCCCCGAAAGCATGTCACTGTCTGCCATGCTATCCTACTATCCCTCCCCCTCCCTGTCTCAGCCTCCTCCTTATCCCCACCCAGCCACCACTCCCATCATCCACCGGTGCTGCTGCTCGCAGTGTGGCTTCAGTTGCCTGAGACTGCAGGCGTGTGTGCGAGTTGCGTTTGCATGTATGTGTGTTTGCCATCTAATTCTGACAAAGGCCTCACTGGCCAAAAGCTATTTTTTGTGACAGTCTTTTTGTTGTGCCTAACTGCGACTCAGCGTCTCCGCTACATGGTGAGTAGCAACTTTCCTTTTCACAGAATTGTTACATTCCATCCTGGATTTTCCATTGTTCAGTATTGATGTACTTCATTTTAACTGTATAATCTCTGGAGAGACAATGTGCATGATTACATAAACAACTGAAGGTGTCTGAAGTTCCGACTGTATGAAGAACTACGGACACCAGTCAAGTTTTGAATGTACCATTGGAATTATGTTACAGTCAGATCACAATTGTTAATTTGACATGATATATGAACAAATCTTTGGATGTGCCATTGGAATAATGTACAGTCAAATATTAGAGATGCAGGTATGTCATAAACAATGTACTGCTCTACTGTAATCTGTGCATACACAATGTTGGATAACTATTTATGTATTTTAACATTTGGTATTTTATGTTTTATTAATATTGTACCTTCTGATATACCAAATTGTTTGAATGCAAGTGTTCAAAAACAATCACTTAAAAAAAAAGAAAGAAGTATATCCAGGCCACTGAAACATGTCACTTCAAGGTCACTCCCCAAGCACCATAAAGTTGGCAAATATAACTGACAAACATGTGAGGAACGCGAGGTGCTGCATCGTCTGAACCAATTGCAGCACTGAACAAAAGCTGCTTCCGGCATTGATGCTACTCCATTACTGGCTTCCATGTAAACACTGTATGATAGTGCACGACTGCCTGCTTTTGTGTTGTGTTACTGCCTCGACTACAGTTTCTGTTTACTAAACAATGTCACCAAAACGATATCATTCACCAAGTGCCAATCCGTTGTGCCTGGGAGCCATTAAACAGTCAAGCTTTGGAATTGCTATGGAGGAAGCACGAGTTTTATGATCAAGATATAAAATTTGTTTCTGTTCATGCGCACGCGTCAATTCCTGCCGACAAAATTTTAAAGCATACCTCAAAAACTCTAGGACTCTGTCAAAGAACAGTTTATAAGGAAATGGGCGCTACTTCAAGGCTTACAAAACACTGAAATAAACAGTGTGGAATAAAGCCCGTAGGACAAACAGCGTGTTTTTAAATACTCCTGGAAAGACAAAAAAAACAACCTTGTCCTGTTACAGATATTGATTCTTTCCAAACCAATGCAATTCGTCAGCACACGTACAGATATTATAGAAGGAAAGAATACCCCACAATAGCTAAGTTGCTAATTTTTTTAAAAGAAAGTGAACTTTTCTCACAGGGGAAAAGGTCTTTTAAGATGGTATTAAAAAGTTTGGCCTTCCATTTTAAATAATTAGATGGACAAAAATTTTTGAAAAAGCTCACGTCGTTGCAGCTCATACCATTTTCTTACACAAAATTCTAGGAAAGGACATACACTCAGTCATATGGTTAGGCGAAACCTGGGTCAACGCTGGAGAACCAGTTGATAAATTCTAAACAGACGATACTCCGAATAGCAGCAGTCATCAGCCAACAGGAGGAGGATCCCAATTAATTGTGGCCCATACAGGATCTTCAAACGGCTTTGTGCTTCAAGGTCTTTTAGTTTTTCGATCCAGAAAAACTGGTGAATGTCATGAGGGTATGAACTAGACACGGTTTCTACAGTGGTTTAAAAATTTGTTGCTCCAGTTTAGTGTTCCAACAGTGTTTATGATGGACAATGCAATGCCCATTCCGTGATTTTAGATAAAACTCCCACTTCCAGTGACTGTGAAGCAACTATGGTGCAGTGGTTGCAGGCGAGAGAGATTGCTGCAGAGATGAGTATGACAAAGCTGTTGTTATACTCGCTCATAAAACAAAGCCTGTGACGCCTAAATATTTTGTAGAGGAGTCAAGGCATACATTAGAAGTAACAACAAGACTTTTTCTACAACAGAAGCGGAAACACTGCTAAGTGGAGGTCTTGCTACTGCACACACTACCATGTTGCTAAACTCATAAGAGAAACACACTATAGAAGAATTGTAAATGAAAACTAACAATTAATGATTTCTCTTGATGATGATGATGATGAAGGCAAAGGTTTCGGCATCGATTCCGATGATAGTGAAGGAGAACTGGATGGAATTCCGCCACCGACATTGTAAACTGGTGAGTGTAAATGTATACAGAATTAATTCTCTCTCTTTGCAATCTAGTAGGTTACGCATGTTTTGCGTTATTTCTTTCTACAAGTGTGGATAGCATGTTCTCTGGTATGCTTAGGTTTACAATATTATACGACTTTTTACAGGCACCTATTACGGTAAAAATATGGAATGACTTTTCATAGATATTGTCATTAACTTTCGTTGTTTTTATTTCCCAGTTTCATATGCTATCAAACGCTTAGTCTCCATTGTTGTTCTCTCCATTGATAGAAAAATGCACTTTGTTACACTTATGTATAAACATTGATTGTAGCTTACATTTACGAAATGTACTTTGGAGCTGTGGGCGTGTGCTGTGGCAGCTATTGCAACCTCGCAATCTCACTATAGCCAACTCCATGCAAGCTGTCGAGTGACTTGTTTCACCAGCCCGGGTATAGTAGTCTAAGAAGAAGAAGAAGAAGAAGAAGAAGAAGAAGAAAGCAATGGTGCAACTGTGAAGGTATAATAAACAAGTTAATTGTTTCACTGTACAGTGTACAAGCTCATAATGCTTACTTACTCCCTGGCTTGCTCTCGATTTTCACCCCATGAGAAGCAATGTCCAAACTGAGAGTCTGCAAATTCATGTAAACCACCAGATGCAGCCACACTGAAGTAGCCCCAGACATTTTTTGATGATCTGAAGTTAAGTTCTTGTACTGTGCCAGAACTTGGTTTGAAGCCTAAAGAGAAGGGAGAAAAAACATTTCAGGTAAAATGTGAACCTTTTCAATAAACCTATTTGTTATTTACATTCCCAAGGCATGGCTTGGAGATTTTTCACCGATCATGTTGCACAACTGACGACGTAAGTGAATACCGTACAATGAGCAAACAACAATGAACATGGGTTAACTGTAACTACCATACTTTATTCGTCGTAAGTTCAACACTAATGCAAAACCAAACATCCACGTAGCACACTCAATAATTCCAGAATGAGATTTTCACTCTGCAGCGGAGTGTGCACTGATATGAAACTTCCTGACAGATTAAAACTGTGTGCCGGACCGGGACCCGAACTCGAGACCTTTGCCTTTTGCGGGCAAGTGCTCTACCATCTGAGCTACCCAAGTACGACTCACGCCCCGTCCTCACAGCTTTATTTCTGCCAGTACCTCATCTCCTACCTTCCAAACTTTACAGAAGCTCTCCTGCAAAGACCCCGAGTTCGAGTCTTGGTCCGGCACACAGTTTTAATCTGCCAGGAAGTTCCACATTCAATAACTGATTGTTGGGTGCAGTGAATGTACACCAAGTCTTCAATGTTTTTGCGAATCACCATGCCAAAAGTCTAACATGCACAGTTCTTATTTCAAATTTTACTCGACAGTTGCTTTCTTTGTCCCACCAGTCATCTTATGTGGTCTTGTCATTAGGAACTGCTGTGAAAATGTTTGAAGTTTCTTCATATTTTTTAGTGAAGGATGGTGCAAAAATTCATTGCAAGGCAGAGAGAAAGAGGTTTGCATAAAGAAAAACAGAACACAGGTAAACTGTCTATGCCTGACCAATTGTCTATGCCTGACCAGACCAATAAATGAAAATCATCTACGTTGGGACAATGAGCCAATTTTGTGAATACAGCTGTGTGGTCAAAGGTGCATGTGTTGGAGCTGGGGGGCTTCATTAACACTGCTGTCGACTGGTTCTGAATCATGTAGCATGTGAAACCTCCAGTTGTGCACCGGATTCCTCCAATTCTGAGATGGAAGGAGTCGAAAAATTGCCTGATGGTTGAACACACTATCAAAATGTCATCAGAATTAATATTACAGAATAGATACACAAGCTGGTATCGGTAATTAAAGAATTACTATACCTTCATCAGGATTTTCACTAGTTATCCGAGCAGCAATTACATGTCCCCAGGGCTGGGGCTTGTGCCGTGGATTATCAAAATCAATAGGTGAATCGCCCCATGGTGACTCGCCATATAAAAGACGAATGTCTTTGATCCGGTCTAATGGCAAACCCATAGCAATCTGCAAGTGGAAAACTATATTAATATGATATGAAGGTAACATATACCCACAAACAATCCACGAAATTGTGAGACTGTATTGAATTGCTAAGCCAATGTAATAAAAGTACCTGTAACTGAGCTGCAGGAAGATTCACATCTGCCACCATTTCTGTACATGGGTGCTCAACCTGCAGCCTAGGGTTCAGTTCTAAGAAGTAGTAATTGCCGTTTATGTCATAAAGATATTCCACAGTTCCTGCACTTACGTAGCCCACCATTTTTGCAAGTCGGACAGCTGCCTATTGAGAATTACAATAAACACCACATTATTATACACTTTTAGCACATGAGATGAGCCTTTAAACCACATTACTATACAAATATACAGGAAATGGCAAGCACATGAACCTATTAACAATAAATATAAATACCTCAATTTCACTATAAGTGTCGATTACTACGACATTACATTAATGGTAATACATTTTCAATGTACTAAAATAGAATTTGTTCTACTGATGCTGGGCATAATAAGTGGAAAAAGGGAAATGATAGCAAATAATAATAATAATAATAATAATAATAACAACAACAACAACAACAGTTACATTGCAGACCCATACACATTCCCTGATACACTTACATTTGGAATAACTTATCTGAAACCTAAAGATCAAGCAGACACAGCAAACCCAGCAAAATATCGCCCCATAACATGCCTACCAACAATATACAAAATATTAACTTCAGTCATTACACAGAAATTAATGACACATACAACACAGAACAAAATTATAAATGAAGAACAAAAAGGCTGTTGCAAAGGAGCACGAGGATGTAAAGAGCAACTGGTAATAGATGCAGATGTGACATATCAAGCTAAAACTAAACAAAGGTTGCTACACTACGCATACATTGATTACCAAAAAGCTTTTGATAGTGTACCCCACTCATGGTTACTACAAATATTGGAAATATACAAAGTAGATCCTAAATTGATACAGTTCCTAAACATAGTAATGAAAAATTGGAAAACCACACTTAATATCCAAACAAATTCAAATAATATCACATCACAGCCAATACAGATTACGCGTGCAATATACCAAAGAGACTCATTAAGTCCTTTCTGGTTCTGCCTTGCTCTGAACCCACTATCCAACATGCTAAATAATACAAATTGTGGATACAATATTACTGGAACACACCCACACAAAATCACACATTTGCTATACATGGATGATCTAAAACTACTGGCAGCAACAAATCAACAACTCTACCAATTACTAAAGATAACAGAAGTATTCAGCAATGACATAAATATGGCTTTTGGAACAGACAAATGTAAGAAAAATAGCATAGTCAAGGGAAAACACACTAAACAGGAAGATTACTTATTGGATAACCACAGCGACTGCATAGAAGCGATGGAAAAAACAGATGCCTACAAAAATCTAGGATACAGACAAAAAATAGGAATAGATAATACATATATTAAAGAAGAACTAAAAGAAAAATATAGACAAAGACTAACAAAAATACTGAAAACAGAACTGACAGCAAGAAACAAGACAAAAACTATAAATACTTATGCTGTACCAATATTGACCTACTCATCTGGAGTAGTGAAATGGAGTAACACAGACTTAGAAGCACTCAATACACTTACATGATCACAATGCCACAAATATAGAATACATCACATACATTCAGCAACTGAAAGATTCACATTAAGCAGAAAGGAAGGAGGAAGGGGATTTATCGACATAAAAAACCTACATTATGAACAGGCAGACAATTTAAGAAAATTCTTTCCAGATCGAGCAGAAACGAGCAAAAGACACAAAGCAATCACTCATATAAATACATCGGCTACACCACTGCAATTTCATAACCACTTTTACAACCCTTTAGATCACATAACATCAACAGATACGAAGAAAGTAAATTGGAAAAAGAAAACACTACATGGCAAGCACCAGTATCATCTAACACAGCCACACATCGATCAAGACGCATCCAACACATGGCTAAGAAAAGGCAATATATACAGTGAGACTGAAGGATTCATGATTGCAATACAGGATCAAACAAACACCAGATATTACAGCAAGCATATTATTAAAGATCCCAATACCACAACAGATAAATGCAGACTTTGCAAACAACAAACAGAAACAGTAGATCACATCACAAGCGGGTGTACAATACTAGCAAATACAGAATACCCCAGAAGACATGACAATGTAGCAAAAATAATACATCAACAGCTTGCCTTACAACATAAACTTATAAAACAACATGTTCCCACATACAAGTATGCACCACAAAATGTACTGGAGAAAGATGAATACAAATTATACTAGAACAGAACCATTATAACAGATAAAAACAACACCACATAACAAACCTGACATCATACTCACCAATAAAAAGAAGAAATTAACACAACTAATCAAAATATCCATACCCAATACAACAAATATACAAAAGAAAACAGGAGAAAAAATTGAAAAATACATCCAACTGGCTGAGGAAGTCAAGGACATATGGCATCAGGATAAAGTTGACGTTATACCAATTATACTATCAACTACAGGAGTCATACCACACAATATCCATCAGTACATCAATGCAATACAGCTACATCCAAACTTATATATACAACTACAGAAATCCGTAATTATTGATACATGTTCAATCACCCGAAAGTTCCTAAATGCAATATAACATATACCGTACAATTAAAAGGAAGTCATGCTTGATCAAGGTCCGCGTCACTTTCCATTTTTGACCAGACATAACGTCTGAGAAAAGAAAGAAATAATAATTAAGTAAATAAATAAAGAGGAATTTCAAGGATATTAAGAACGTTAAAGTGATCAGAAATTGGGAATTTATTCTGATCATTATCTCTCTAAAATTAAAATTTCTCTTCTTCATTTTACAATAAAAAAGAAAATCCAGGCAATAACTAGGCAATTCGAGTACAGGCAAAATTATATAAGATAACACTGAAAAATTTGCACAAGTTGTTGAACTAAGGAAAATTCAATCAAGGAAACTAATAAACTAAGATCCAAGACAGGAAGAAGGATAGCATCAGTCATATTTTTTTTAATCTGTTGCAATAAACAAATTAAGAAAAATTTACTACCGATGTTGCCCTTCCTCCTATCTTGGATCTCATGAAACTGGTCATGCAGCTTCCTGTTCCTGGTGGAAATAAACACTAAGAAAAATAAATTAAAGAGAGAGAACTGTTGACCAGTGCTTAACTTCAGGAGGAAAAATGTGTAGTACTGTTGATAGTCACACACAAATGTGACACACTACCTAGCTGTCAGAACCAATACTTCCCTCCTTGAGATGGAGAGAGTTATGGGTTGGGGAAGAGTAAAAAGAAAGAGCAAGTGAGTCAGGCCTTAGCATGAGTGTGACCTATCTGTGACTGGCATTAACTCTGAGAACAATTTAGTAAAACATTACTTACTTCAATTAACATCTTCAGCCATCTTAATTATTAATCCTTAAAATAATTTAGTTCAAGTAAATGAAGTGAGCCAAGAAATTATACCTTTTCCATATCCTCAAACACTTCAGGTTTGGCAATGACAGCAGGAGCCTCTTCAATAATCTTTTGGTGACGCCTCTGTATGGAGCAGTCTCGACCAAAAAGAGAGATTGCATTGCCGTACTGATCAGCCAGAAGCTGAACTTCCAAATGCCGTGCACATCGAGCCAGCTTCATAATAAAAATTGGTGATCCTGGAACTTCAGCTTGTACCTAAAACAACAATTTTATTTATAATTCAAATTAGACACAATATTTTTCTGCATGAGCATTCAGATGACTTTCAAAAATTTCTCTTGTTGTAGATAAGCAACATGAATTGCACAGTGATGAAAGGTTAAACATTGTGCTGGCCATCCTGGATGTGGTTACTACATGGGTAAATACTGGGCTATTTTCCAGGTCCCGCCTCAAGTAGACAATTTGCAAACACGTTGTATCACAACTGACCATGCAAATACATCGGAAGCAGACAGAAGGGATAAGCAGATTCCTCCATATGTGTAGATGCTTTAGCTTGTGTACAACAGTAAATTTATTAGGATACAGAAGCAAGTCCTTTTTGACAATGTTTCAACATGACAATCTCTCAATTTCCACTTGCACAGATATCAAATACAGATATTTGGCCAAACTTTGTTCCAGACTTTCCTTCATTCGAGCAATGTTTTCTGGTTATTGAACTCTTTGCAGATAGTTATGGCTTTTACTCATCACAGGGTTCACTTCGTGCCATTTTACCACCAAGTTTTGCATTACAGCCTTTTCTAGGGGTTTCATCAAAGAATTTCCAGTCTTTAACTCTCATGCAAACACTTCCACATGTGTATCTGCATACCACTTGATAAAGAACACATGCTACTTTAACTTCTGCTCCTCTCATTCACTCAAACATAATGACGTAGCAAAATACTCGGGACAGAGCAGGCGGAAGATGCATATGTGCAAACATGCGGCAGCAGCTGATTGGTGTATCAAACTCAAGTTTCCAAGGTTTTTTGTAATGGGCAGCTCTCCTGTTCATTAAGAATAGGGGCAATTCTACATCAGTCTTATTAGTACACAGTCCAGTCATATTATGTGACCTCCACTTATGTTCGATGTCAACAAGCAATAACCACTTGCAGACAGCAGGTGGTAGCACTAGCATGGGAGGTTACCTAAAGCACATCAGAGAAACACGGAAAACAGTGCAGTAGTTGTAATGCAGAGCGGAGTGATTGAGCAATATCTCTGACATCCAAAAAAGGTGCGATCATTGACTTTCAAACCAAGGGTGCAAGTATTCGCGAAACAGCTAAGTTTGTAAACTCTTCGCATGCCGCTGTGGTTGAAATGCACCGTTCATGGCAAAAAGGCATTATCCAAAACTAGTGCACGCATGCATCCGTGCATATTGCTGTTCGCTGGCGACGAATGCAACTGGACCTCCACTCAGTGGCAACGGCCTCTTCAGATGAATCACATTTTATCCTCCTTCGGATAGGTGGCTGCTGGAGTGAACGGCGTGAAACATCTGAAAGCAAACTCCCTACAACAATTGTCAGAAGGGTCCAGGCCATAGGAAGAAGGATTATGGTCTGGGGGGTTTTTTGTGGCGTTCCCTGGGTGATCTCGTCATTCTGGAAGACACAACTGATCAACACACACATGAATCTAACCTTGGAGACCAGTTCCGCCCCTACATGCAGGTTGTTTTTTCCTTGACATGATGGCATCTACCAGCATGACATTGCAATGTGTTGCACAGTTCACAGTGTACGAGTGTGGTCCAAAGAGCACCAGAATGAGTTTACTGCACCCCCTGGGCCACCAAACTTCCCAGAGTTAAATCTAATAGAGAATCGGTGGGACCATATCCATTGGGCTGTTCTTGCCATGGACCCTCAATCGAGAAACCTAATGCAGCTGGCCACAGTGCTGGAGTCGGCACGGCTCCATGTCCCTGCCAGCTCCTTCGGGAACCTCAACAACACACTCCCTGTGTTTCTCGCAGTGGTCTGCACTGCAAAAGGCAGTTATTCAGGCTTCTGACAAGTGGTCACATTAATGTGACTGGACCACGTATTTTCCAGGCCACTTTTATTTTCCCCACCCTGTATTTGCTAATCATACAAATTGTCATGTGCTTTCGTTTAGAAATAGACACATATGTGAACTCAATCCAAAGAAAGAAGTAACATGTTTTTACTGTTTTATTTTTATTTGTACCTGAAAAATATCGATTTAAAAAAGCCTCTGATTCAACAGCATGCAAGTAATCTACTGACTAAAATTATAAGAAAAATATCAGAAAATACTTTTTGCAACCCATAAATCAATAGTTTTGCTTATACTGCTTCACTTACCCGCAAGCACCTGTACACATAATGTTAAGACACTCTCTCTTAGGTCTCACGTACTGAAGGCGAAAACTTAGCCGTACAATAAAGGTGTCATTAACTCACCTGTCTAAAAAGATTTGGAAACTCTTCAGTATTTTCTGCTTTACGGATTCCTTTGCCGCCACCTCCTTCACTTGCTTTTATCATAACAGGAAATCCAATCCTCTGAGCTGCCTGTAACCCATCTTCTATCGTACTTACACAACCTTTCTTATACAGTTCTGATGAGATTTTTATCTTCTTTCCACCATATTGTGCTTTCAGCTCTAACAAAAAAAGTAGTATTCTTTATAATACGAAAACACACACTTTAACAAATCATCATTTATTAACTAAATGTTTCAGTTTTTTTGAAGAATTGCAAAAGATATCCAATTAGTATCTATATTTTTGGCAACAAAAAAGTAATACTAAACAGGGGATTACATAATGCCCACTAGTAGTTTTAAAACAGCTATACATTAAAAAAATGGTCCTTGTGCAAGTATAGATGCCCTACAAGCACTCTGACATAATGAGAAGGGAAGCACTTTTTTCTGTATTTGTAACCACAAGTGAGATCAGATAATATGTGGATGATATTCAAAATCTCAATAAAGATACTTCCTAAGTAAGATCTGTAGGGAAATGATACTAATACCTGTAAGTGAATAATAAATTCTCATTTTATTTTGCGAGAAGATTAGTAGTTATGCCACACCAACTATATCAAGAAACAAGAACGAATACTGAAGGCAGATACAGAGCCCCCTCCAGGATTTAAACAATCAGTATCTCAGTTCAACCCATGATCTGCCATACCTTGTCAGTACATGAAATCCTGTGATGCCAGTGGATCATTCAATTCCATATGACCATGAAAAGTGTTTAACAGCATAAATGATAACCCCACCAGATTTGCAGTATGCTTGGATAACACAGTGTGCAACTCTGAATTAAACAGAACACAGTCAAATACTATTAATCTAGGTATCTGAGATCGTGAAGGGATGTGGTTTAGATTTCTTGTAAATAATAAAAGAAATAGCTACTGAACATGGGAGTGTAATCCAAACAATTAATCATCACAAATTAAGTCAGCTAAAAAACAGAGCAAACTTTATAAACCAGAATAAACTGACCCTGCAGGTTATGAAAGCAAATAAGTCAGCAACAAAATTTTTAATCGTCTTAGTGGACACCTTTAATGAAATTTGTTATATATATTACAAGAAAGCAGAAACATCCCACTAAACCTAAAATACTGTGCAAGTGATATATATCACAACTAAATAATGTGAGAATCCTGATACAACTTTGATATGACAGGTCACCGATGTAATCCAACATGGGACATCATTTAAACAGGAGTAAACTGCCAAAAGAAAGCCAATCCCACTAGATTAATTAGACTAACATTTTGCTAAACCTCTTTCAGGACTCAACTAATAGGAAGATGTGAATAAAGTTGAAGCACTATAGAAAAAAATACAAATGTTAGTTTTAGATGAACTAACGTAACTAGTAGACAAATCAGTGACCTATCAAACAAACTCGGACCAACGCAAGAGCTGAAGATTATTACGCTATCTCACACTTTGTAACTGAAATATAATAGAAGAAATCTTAATGCCATTAACAAATATCATAAACAAGATGCCATATGAAAGTGTCTACACAGAATGCTTGAAAATCTCTACAGTTAAACCTATTTATAAAAATGACACCATATAATTAACAACTAATCTCAATTTTCCCCATTTCTAAGATGATTGAGAACTGTATGCAACAACAGTTTAGCCAGCATTGTGAACACAATAACTTCCTCAGTTCTGAACAGAACGGCCTCAGGCCTGGCTCTCTACCGTTAAAGCAGTTGAAAACATTATTGCAAAAGTGTATAACTGCTCTGAGAATTAGGCAATTAGTTCTGCAACGCAATTTTATTTGGGCACAGCCTCTGACACAGTCTCGCATAACACACAAATTAAAAACCTGCAACACTGCAGTCTTACACAAGTGATAGCAAGCAGATTGTCTGTGTACACAATCAAAAATCACAAAGTCGTTTAATCACAAAAGGAGTGCCTCAGAGCTCAGTTCTTGGACCCTTTTTATTTTATCATATTTCATGGCTGAGCTTCCCACACCACTGCCTTGTGGAACACTGCTCTACACATATAATAAACTAATTGCACAAGACAGTAGTGTGGAGGGGCCACAACTTAAAGAAGCAACAGCAATAGGCATACCCACAGCACACAGTTTAAGCAAAATACGCTGTATATAAATGATACAAAAACTGAAGACAAATTGTTCAATTTAAATGTTGTGAAACAGGAATATAAGTCAGTAAAATTTCTTCATTTTTATACTGACCAAGGACTTACATGGGAAACTAATACAGACAAACTGTGCAACAGATTCTTTCAGGTAGCATTTGTTCTTTAACAAATTCCCACAAAGTTCCCATACAGCCTGTCTGAATAAATTCAAAAATAAGACTGGAAATGGATTAAAAGTATTAAAAGTAGATAATACCATACAATGAAAGAAAATGCAATAGTGTACATATGCAATGTTGAGCAAGTCAATGTGTGATGTAGATGTAGTGTATAAAGTCATGTGTGTTCAATGTCTGATGTAGATGTAATGTATATAGCCATGTGTGTTCAATGTCTGATGTAGATGTAATGTATATAGCCATGTGTGTGAACATAATATGAAGTATTGCTATAATTATCTGAAATATGGTAACAATGTGCAAATCTAATGTATGAAGTATTTCTGCAGTTATAGTTGCAATGACATGTAGACTGCATGGAAAATGCTCAAAGATTAATAATCTATTCTATTCCATTCTTGAACATTGGATGAAGATTCAGTAACAGATATATTAAATTGTAATGTATATTTTCATAGGCTCCTGCCACCATAAATATATGCTATTAATGTAACTCCTGAGAAAAAATTTATTTAGCTGGCACCACCAAGTTTGGGAAACCACACCAGTTTCTGTGATTCAAATTCATATGTTCAAATGCACTTAGACCAGAATTTACAAAGACACAAATTTAATGTCTTCTGCAAATTTTCAAATTTAAAGCGTATTGCTGGTAGGCAACGAAAACCTAGGTAACTCCATCTGCCTGTGAAAACCTTATACTTCCAGTAACCAGTAGCTCTGTTTTATAAAGAGAGATTTGAAAGTGCATGGCTTTCACTAATGTGTCAAAAGTAGGCATCTAATACATAGCTGCACATGTAGCACTTTAACTGTATCACTTTATGTATTTTTTTTTTTAATCATTTTTGGTTCACCTGTAAAATTTAGCAAAATGGAGTAACAAAGTTTTCATTGCCTACCATCAATATGATACAACAAAGAGAACACCTTGCAATGACAAGTTTCCTTCAAAGAACTTGAGCATCCGAGTTGGTACATAGCTACACTTTTAGCATTGGTGGCAAAAAAAAGGAACAACAGTACACTGATTTGTACTGAATGGTGATATGTGGGAGATTTTCTTAACCTTCTCCCCTCCCCCAACTTACATTATAGCACATGATAAAAGTATGGTGTCGAACAGCAGAATGGCAATTATGTTCTAAAGACATTTAGAGCTCTATTGCTGAATTCTGTATAGCAATCTGCTACCTATGAAGAATCAGAATCTTGTGGGACCACCATGAATTGAATGGAAAGAAAATTACGCAGAAACAGAATGTAATGCAAGTTATTTGTTTTGTACAGATGTGTAAAAGTTTGGAAATAAAGCCAGGACAGACATAACAGTGCATTATTTAGCTATGATGAACTTCAAGCATGTATTTCTAAATTACCTTATCAACTGAGGCAAGCTAATAGTATACACACACTCGCATGGAAATATCAAGTTAAAATACACTTAATAAAATGACACAGTCTCCCAGGCAGTGTGTACCATTTGCAAGAACTTTTTTACAGCTACATGTGACATGGAAGAAAAGTTGCGAATACATGCAATTACACGACTGTTTTCATGGTGAACTCTACTCTTACATTAAGAAAAAAATGGCAACAGCTTCCGTATTTGATATACTTGCAAAGCACTTGAACAACTGGGAAGAAAACTGCAAAATGGTTTAAATCAAACTAGAATAGTTTGTTATGAAGATAGCCAAAGTACTTCTCCAACATTAGGGTTTACTGGAATGATCAAGACATCTCTGGTAAATGTGACTGAACGGAATACAAATTGATTCCTATTTCTATAATCTAATAATGTTGTGAATATAATAGAGGGAAACATTCCACGTGGGAAAAAATATATCTAAAAAAGAAAGATGATGAAACTTACCAAACAAAAGCGCTGGCAGGTCGATAGACACACAAACAAACACAAACATACACACAAAATTCTAGCTTTCGCAACCAATGGTTGCCTCGTCAGGAAAGAGGGAAGGAGAAGGAAAGACAAAAGGATATGGGTTTTAAGGGAGAGGGTAAGGAGTCATTCCAATCCCGGGAGCGGAAAGACTTACCTTAGGGGGAAAAAAGGACAGGTATACACTCGCACACACACACATATCCATCCACACATACACAGACACAAGCAGACATTTGTAAAGGCAAAGAGTTTTTCAGCCAGAGATGGGAACTTTAAGTGTGAGGCCTTTGGGGGTGATGCCAAATGTCAGACAAGCCTGAGAAAATAAAATATGGGAGTGTAATCTGGCTAGGGCGAAGGCATGTTTGCGGAGGGAATGTAAATAAAACTTAATGGGGTCGTTGTGAAGGTGTTGTGAGGGTGACATGGTACTAGAAGGTGGAAAGTGGAACACGAGGCTGAAATGAAAATGAGAATAAATATGAAAAAATATATGGGGAGAGATAAAGGTAAAATTAGAAAGCAAATGGAGATCTGGTGTGAAAAAAGGCGAAAAAGGGTTGGTTAGGGCTGGGCTATGTTGATCCTGTGGTGAACTTGTGTAGGTAGATAATGATGTGCATAAAGGTTAGGTGGTTGTGTTGCCGCCAAAACACGTTAAAGGGTGGAGAAATTCGGGAAAATTTCGAAAAAACTACGTGAGGATGTATTAAAAGGAGTGGTTTGGTGGTGGCAGATTATGGAAATGAAGCTAACAATTGTTTGATGAAGAAATAATGACGTTAAAACCTGTGGGAAGCGGCTAAAAATGATCGGTGATGTGAGAAAAACGGAAATGGAAATAAAGCAAAAGTTATTAAAACTGCCGAAAGGGTTGTTTAATAGCTGAAAGGAACTTTTTGTGGACTGGAAACGGTGGATTTTATAGCAGCAAAGCGGAAAAAAAAATTTTTTTGGTTATGGTTTGGAAGTGATTTACGTATTATTACGTATTATTGAGTGTATATCGACGGGATAAAATTGTATACTGGATTACGGTAAAAAAGGAGAAGGTGAATAGAAAGTGATGGCAAAAACAGAAGGAGGAAATAAGACGACAGAAAAGACTTCGAAATGTAACAGTGACAATAACAATAACGATAACAATAACAAACGTGATTGTTGGCTTCAAATTAATGATATGAATATAATAGAGGGAAACATTCCACGTGGGAAAAAATATATCTAAAAAAGAAAGATGATGAAACTTACCAAACAAAAGCGCTGGCAGGTCGATAGACACACAAACAAACACAAACATACACACAAAATTCTAGCTTTCGCAACCAATGGTTGCCTCGTCAGGAAAGAGGGAAGGAGAAGGAAAGACAAAAGGATATGGGTTTTAAGGGAGAGGGTAAGGAGTCATTCCAATCCCGGGAGCGGAAAGACTTACCTTAGGGGGAAAAAAGGACAGGTATACACTCGCACACACACACATATCCATCCACACATACACAGACACAAGCAGACATTTGTAAAGGCAAAGAATGACTAAATTTGCAAAATACTATTAACAACATTAAAACATTACAAAATACCAAGAATATGCTGTTTGACAACATTGCTGTTGAACCTGTTGAGTTTATGAATAAAATTGAACGTCTCTCATTCAAGAAACTGAGAGTAAGGACAAAATATACTAAACAAAATAAAAAGCAGCGAACATGAAAAAAGTGTCAAAATGGTAGGTATACTGAAGCAGTAGTGCAGAAGTTTTCCCAAAGCGTACAATATTTTCCCCATTTTTCAAGCTGGTAGACAAATTAAGAACCCACAATCATTAGTCATAAACATTGAGATAGCTCACTTATTCATGTTATGCCTTACAAATATTACATTTCTATATCTAGTAGAACTTAAGTGAGAAGTTCAGACAAGAAGAGAATAGAAGCTCTTGAAATGTGGTGCTACATAAGGAAGTTGAAGATTATATGGATACATCAAATAACTAATGAGGAGGCACTGAGAGGAATTAGGCCAAAAAGAGTTCAGATTCAATTGGATGTAGGTTAACAACATAACGAAAATATAGATTACTACTTATCATAAAGATCACACGTAACGTTGCAGGCAGGTGCAACAAAAAGACACTTACACATTAGCTTTCAGCCACAGCCTTCATCAGTAAAGAAACCTCTCTCTCTCTCTCTCTCTCTCTCTCTCTCTCTCTCTCTCTCTCTCTCTCTCTCTCTCTCTCCCCCTCTCTCTCTCTCTCTCTCTCACACACACACACACACACACACACACACACACACACACACACAGGTTCATACAAGCAGGCACACCTCGCACACACAACTGCCATCTCTGGCAGCTCGGACTGGAATGCAACTGCCACACAGAATGGAAGTAGCAATCTGGAGATGGCACGGAAGGGGAAGGGATAGCAGGGCCTGAGGTGGGGTGGAAGGGAGGGGGGGGTGGGGAGGGGAGCACTGTCTGGTGGAGTGTGCAGGGACTAGACTGCAAACAGCTACAGTGTCGCATGATTGTGGGGCAGGGAGGTAGAAAAGGGGGAGGAGGGGGAGGTGCAAGAAAGGAGAAGTTTAAGGAGGGAGAAAAAAAAATTACGGGTGGGTGCATTGGCAGAGGCCGGCACAAAAAGAGGGTGGGGGATGAGAACAGGGAGAAGGTGATAGGACATAGGAGGTGTGAACTGTTGGGTGCTGGGTGCAGGGGCAGTAGGTTACTATAGGTTGAGGCCGGGATAATTACAGGAGTGGAGAATGTGTTGTAAGGATAACTGTACAGTTCAGAAAAGCTGGTGGTGAAGGGGAGGATCCAGATGGTTGAGTTTGTAGGTTACATCAGTTTTGCTGCGATGAAGAGTCTTGTGCAGGATATACTACTGTGGAGAGCTGCATCAAACAAGTCTTCAAACTGAAGACCGCCACAGCCACAGCCACAACCACCACCACCACCACCACCACCACCACCAACTTATTATTTTAATGTAGTACAAAAAATGTATTAAACAAGCAAGAAAACTCACCACTTCCAGACCATGCAAGTGTTGGAATGTCTGCAGTCTGAGCAACAATACTAGAGGCTATTTTGTCACCCAGTGCCCACATTGCCTTCTCTGGTGGACCTATGAAGGTTATGTTGTGTTTGTGCAGCAGCTCTGGAAGCTTTGGATTCTCTGAGGCATGACCCCACCCTGCCCAAACAGCCTGAACTTGTGTTCGCATAGCTATGTCAACAATCAGCTCAACATTTGCATAATTGTTGTTGTTAGTACCTCCAGGTACAGGTACATAGTGGTCTGCCATTTTTATGTACTCAGCATTCGCTGGAAAAGAAAAAAAAAGGTCACCATGAATAAGGAACAATGAAATCTACAACAACAATCAAATTGTTCGATCTGTGAGAGTTTTTCTGCTGTCAAATACCACGTTACAATCAGTCATTATAGTAACCAAGTAATACACAAAACCAAATTCAAGTAACACAAATATGGCTCTATTCATAAACCTCTGAAGAATAACGGAAATAAGCATCTTGTGACTCCGCACGTAATGATGCAAACAGAATGTGCAACATACGTGATATACAGAACAACTGATGTGAGCGGTACAAACTAAAAAAACATAGTGAGTCATTGTTGGTCTGCGTTTATTTAGGCGCGAGTCACCGATAGATGGCAAGGCAGAGACCGTCCTGTGTGCACACTTCCTACAGGCTGCCTTAGTGGCCGGCCTGCACTGATACAGTTGACAGTAGATTTAACTACATACTGCAGTGACATTACACTCAGTACACTCACACTCACGTGCACAAGTAGCAGGATGTAGCTATCTTTCATGCATTGAAGCTGAAATCATCCTTGAAAATTTATTACTACAAACTATATTAAATAATTGTGTGCAACACAAAACAGATCTCTCATAATGATTCTACTTTCACTGTCAATTGACAAGAGTTCTGTACTTGTAAGTGCCTCCACACCAGCCAAAGAGATACGAATGAAAACAAATAAGTGTCATCCAATAATGTAAAATCAGTCAATAAAGATGGGTGAGAGAATTGAGACTTAACGCAATTGTGACTTCTGATAAGTCTCTTGTGTATATACACTGACTGGCAAGAAAAGCAACACCTCAATTCCTTACAAAAACTGAAATGATGTGCACTAGTGTAAAATCATTACCAATAAATGAAGCGAAAGGCACAACATGCTCCAGAAGAATTTCCTCCGCATATTGATGTGCGGTAAGGCTACGATGCTCCACGAAGATCGAATCCGTCCTTGCGGCTGTATTGATTCCTACCCATCCCAGCACAGAACCAACCTGAAAAGGCATCCTAGATGAGACTGTGCAAGTGGAACATCTTTCCCATGGCCTTCTTCAGACACTCTCTCTTCCGTCAGGTGATTGGAGGCCAAATCGTGACCCATTGGTGAACAACACTTGATCCCATTATTGTACTGTCCAGCCAAGATGTTCCCTTGCAAAACGTAGTCAAGCTGTGCAATGATATGTGGTGGGTCCAGGACCTGTAGCAGGTCTTCCAGACTGAAGATGGGCTTCTTCCAGTCTTCTTCGAACAATTGCTCACTAACATTGAACCCCTGAACCTGGTGGAGTCGTTTTCGCGCTTCACTAGTGTTGGTTCGACGGCTCCAGTTGTAAGAAGCGGTCATCTCTCTCCGCTGTTGCTCTTCTCAGGCCTGTTCCTGGTCTCCTTGCAAAATCACCAGTTTCCCTGGACCTTCGTACAGATCTGGAAATCGTGAAAGGTGTAGTCCCCTACACTTCTGCAACGTAATGCATGCTACGGACATCTTCCACCAAAGCAACAACTTTTGCAGCTTGTTCAGGGCTTAACAGCAAGTTTACTCCAGAAAGCTGATTACAACAATCACAAAAAGACCCTACAAACATGTGTGATTGAAAAAGGAACAATTCAGGGTACAACAATAAGCGCTAAAAGAGCGGGAAAACATTACTTGCTCACATTCAATGATGTCTTTTCCAGGTTGCATGGAAAAAAACAATTGAGGCTGGTGCAATAAACAATCAACACTTCATTGTTGCTCACAAGCAAGGCCAATAACATAACCCTTCTCAAAAAACTGAAGTGCTTCACTTCGATGAAATAGATAATTCAATAATTACACATCATTTATTGGATGTTGCATTTTTCATGCCAGTCAGTGTATATACACAACTTAGTGGACAGAGCATCTGCCAAATGAGCACGTGACCCTGATTGAATTCCAGTCCATCACAAATTTTCAACTTTCACCACTGACATAAATCAATGCCCACTAGCAGCTAAATGCTATTAATTCCTTTGTGCAATAATAATAATTATAATAATGAGTACGAAAATTTTGTTTATGATTCATAGCCTCTATGTTCCATACATTATTTGTATACACAACAGTCATACATACTAGCTGGTTGTCCATTTTTTTTTTAAACTAAAAAACAGTCTCACGCTCAAGAGGCCATTCCCTTGACATAACGGCAGTGACAGGTGTCCCGACAATGGTGTGTCCAACAATACTGGACACAGGAGTGGCATCACGTCAACTTTTTGGACAAGTTTCAGTTCTGCATACAGTAACAGGATGTATGTATCCATATGTTGTCACATTTTAATTGTCATCATCATTTGGGACCAGCTCCTATCCTAGTCTGATCTTATGGAGCACCATTTGGCACAAAACACAGTCACATCTGGTTCGCATAGTCTGAAAACTGGACAGCAGACATTACCTTTTAGGGGCAGTGGCTGTGCTCAATCTCTGACATCTTCACAATGTTTTCTTTCAACAGGGTAACATAAGACTGCATGTTGGTAATTCTCCAGAGGATGGGTGGCCAAGATTTCAGCTCATGGGCCATGCCCAGGCCCAAGTGCAAAGTGCTCCGCCTCACTTTACGTTTCCCCCACCACCACGCCACGCTGTCTGAATGCAAGAAGCGAGAAGATGGAGAAAACAGCGAATGTGCTGCATTTAAATGGTCGTAGAGTCACATTGCATGCGACTTTGTTTTGTATTTCACACTTCTCAACAGCACAGATCACAAACAAAATAAGTTTTCACTATTAATTAATTGGCTTGCAGAAGACAAAATATAGTTTTTATCTGGTACAAACTCTCAGCACATGCACATACACACAAAGTTTAACACAGGTTCACATTCAAGTTGCCAAGTAAACATGACTTGTTTAGTTTCATAATTTAAAAAAAAGGTCCATCACACAAAGAGGTCAACTGAAATATAGAACTTCTGCAATCTCATTATGGAGACTTGGAAAATTCATCTGAGGAAATTGTTGTAGATGTCCTGGACAGTTTTAACGTGAAAAGATTTATCACTGAGACTGAAATTACTTTGCAGATCGATCAGTCACATCTGCACATGCACAGGACACTTTCAACTGAAACAGCAAACGGTCTTGAAAACAGCTCGAAAAGAGATGTAAGACTGACAGTGTCCTCAAAACCTTGCAAGACCACAATGAATTCTTCAAATCTCGCACTTTCTTTAACACCAGTGAGCTCTGGGAACTGAACTGTCTTTGTCAAAATGTGTCTGTTCAACATTGTGATTTTCTTTTTAAATGCACCCCCATCGAATCAGATAGAAGTTACCTTGCAATGTTTTACTGTGGGCATTGTGCAAACAAGACCACTTACAAAGGCAAAGTCTGCAATCCATTCCAGATGTTCGAATTTTTCATTCATCCATTCCTTTCTTCATAAACTCAACAACGGTGAGCTTTAAATTAAAAAATCATTCCGGCATGTCCTTGACCTAACCAATGTACTTTCCAGTACTATATGAAGTCTCCACACTCTTTGTTCATTTCCACTGAAAACCATTGGAACAATGGATGCGACTTCAGGAATTTTACTAGTAGCACCACAAAATCTTTTGAAGTGCTCCATGCCTGCAAATTTAGTACTTATTGATGAACAGAACAATGAATTTAATTGTAATTTTTTGCTCTTTCATTGACATCTGAAAGTTTAAATTCTCTCTGCACTGTACTGTAATTTCGTTTCATAGCAAATAAGTAGTACCCATCACTTATTTGAATTGAGAATTCTCAGCCCTGTCTTCTGTCATTCCCATTAATTTTAAAGAATTGTGGCAACAGACTGCTAAACTGCCTCTTTTTGTGCAAATATCCACTGCACCCGTGAACATCCTTCATATCATGGAGAAAGAGCATAAGGCAAACACTGCTGACACCACAATTCTGCCAAACTCACAGAGTTGTGCCAACAGAAGAATGTCACACTGCAATGCTAAGTGAAATGTCACCCTGTTCCAGGTACTTGCGAGAAAGACTGAGCTAACCCAAGTGACAGGCTGGGCTTTGGCATGCCTGCGGCCCGCACATGCTGCATGTGTGAAGTGTGGCATGCTGTGGCCAGCCCTGCTCTAGAGTTTGATATGTAGTATAGTCTTCAATGACATTTATCCCTGTTACTCCTGCACATTTTCTGTTGCTATCTATCCATCTTACATTTCATCGTCTCCTTCATTTTCTATTACCTCTTACACTTACAACCCAGAAAAGGACTTCCTTGGTCCTTTTATTACCCATATTCTTGGTTACCATCTCCCTCCCTCCCCTCCATTTCATTTTCATTACAGCTGTAATTATGTCTTCCACTCCATTATGTTCCTTGATCAATCTGGTTTTTTCTTCTTTTTTTTTTGTCTCTTTAGTGATTCCCAATGTGTATCTCCAGATTGTTTGTTGCGCAACCATCAGATTTTGCATCAGCAGTCCTTGACTCACTGCTGTAAGTCATACCAGTTACAAACTTTTCTTTTTGGGCACATTCAAACTTCCATTTTGAAAATTATGTTTGGTTACCAGAAACTCTCCAAATCATTTTTACTCTTTATGTTTATTTATTTTCTTGTCCTGTCAGTCGTCATATTAAACTACTTTGAATTCTAAAAACATTTCAAATTGTTCTACAACTGTATTATTAATTTTTACTATTTTCTTTTCAAATTATCAATACATTATTTTTGGTTTTATTATTATTGCGTTTTACCCTTTTTTCCAAATCTTTTCTATAAAGATCCATCCACTGTTAAAATTTATCTGGATTTGATGTCAACAGTACATCAAAATGAAGGTCGTTCGGATTTGTTCCATGAACTCACATTTCTCCTTTTTTGCAGTTTAATAATATGGAAACACCATCTAGGGTTATCACAAGTAGTTTTGGTAATGTGGACTCTTCTGTCAATTCTGAATTTCCCAGTATTTTGATAAATTCTGATGGAATCCATGGCACTGACTTATTCAGGGTGAGTCACCTAACATTACCGCTGGATATATTTCGTAAGCCACATCAAATACTGACGAATCGATTCCACAGACCGAATGTGAGGAGAGGGGCTAGTGTAATTGGTTAATACAAACCATAAAAAAATGCACGGGAGTATGTTTTTTAACGCAAACCTACGTTTTTTTAAATGGAACCCCGTTAGTTTTGTTAGCACATCTGAACATATAAACAAATACGTAATCAGTGCCGTTTGTTGCATTGTAAAATGTTAATTACATCCGGAGATATTGTAACCTAAAGTTGATGCTTGAGTACCACTCCTCCGCTGTTCGATCGTGTGTATCGGAGAGCACCGAATGACGTAGGGATCCAAAGGGAACCGTGATGGACCTTAGGTACAGAAGAGACTGGAACAGCACATTACGTCCACATGCTAACACCTTTTTATTGACTTTTTCACTGACGCACATGTACATTACCATGAGGGGTGATGTACACGTACACATGTGGTTTCCGTTTTCAATTACAGAGTGGAATAGAGTGTGTCCCGACATGTCAGGCCAATAGATGTTCAATGTGGTGGCCATCATTTGCTGCACACAACTGCAGTCTCTGGCGTAATGAATGTCGTACATGCCGCAGTACATCTGGTGTAATGTCACCGCAGGCTGCCACAATACGTTGTTTCATATCCTCTGGGGTGTAGGCACATCGCGGTACACATTCTCCTTTAACGTACCCCACAGAAAGAAGTCCAGAGGTGTAAGATCAGGAGAATGGGCTGGCCAATTTATGCGTCCTCCACGTCCTATGAAATGCCCGTCGAACATCCTGTCAAGGGTCAGCCTAGTGTTAATTGCGGAATGTGCAGGTGCACCATCATGCTAATACCACATACGTCGATGCATTTCCAGTGGGACATTTTCGAGCAACGTTGGCAGATCATTCTGTAGAAACGCGATGTATGTTGCAGCTGTTTGGGCCCCTGCAATGAAGTAAGGACCAATGAGGTGGTCGCCAATGATTCTGCACCATACATTTACAGTCCACGGTCGCTGTCGTTCTACCTGTCTGAGCCAGCGAGGATTGTCCACAGACCAGTAATGCATGTTCCGTAGATTCACTGCCCCGTGGTTTGTGAAAACCGCTTCATCGGTAAACAGGTAGAACTGCAACGCATTCTCTGTTAATGCCCATTGACAGAATTGCACTCGATGATTAAAGTCATCACCGTGTAATTGCTGATGTAGCGACACATGAAACGGGTGAAAGCGATGACGATGCAGTATGCGCATGACACTACTTTGACTCAGTCCACCGGCTCTCGCAATGTCCCGTGTACTCATGTGTGGGTTCATGGCAACAGCAGCTAACACACCAACTGCACCCGCTTCTCCTGTGACGGGCCTGTTACGGACCCGTTTGCGTGCTACGACCATACCTGTTGCATACAGTTGGCAGTAGATGTTTTACAATGTGCGGCACGTTCGATGCTCTCTGTCCGGGTACCATTCTGCATACACCCTGCAGGCTTCAGCTGCATTTCGTCGACACTCGCCATAGATGAGTATCATCTCCGCCTTTTCAGAGTTCGAATACACCATGGTCACAGTTCCTACAACACTACACTATCACAGACGTCTGGTAACGCGGTGTACTACAGTTGGTCTGCATGCGGAGACGAATGCAGAATAACAATAGCAGCAAGCGCTACATGCGGACACTGCGACAGCTAGACCAAATGACAACAGTGCACTACAGCCACACTCGTAAACACGGTCGTCATCGTAAACATGTCCCTGCAGATGCTGCTCGCCGACCGTGGCCCGTGTTTGTTACAACACGCAACTGAACGTCAGAGGTTTCAATATCTCCGGATGAAATTAACATTTTACAATGCAACAAACGGCACTGATTACGTATTTGTTTATATGTTCAGATGTGCTAACAAAACTAACGTGGTTCCATTTAAAAAAACGTAGGTTCGTGTTAAAAAACATACTTCCGTGCATTTTTGTATGGTTTGTATTAAACAATTACACTAGCCCCTCTCCTCACGTTTGGTCTGTGGAATCGGTTCGTCAGTATTTGATGTGGTTTACGAAATATATCCAGCGGTAACGTTAGGTGACTCACCCCGTATATTTTATATCTTTCTGTATACAAATATAGGTTTGTATGGACAATTTTGTGACAGTCATTCCAACAGATTTTGCTGAAACTGAGTAAAAAGCTTTCTCAAAATTTATGAATCCAGAACAATTGGCAAATTGCTCTGTTTTACAATTCTGTTAAAAACTTTCACATGGTCCATTGTACTATATTCACTTTTCTAAAGCCAATCTGTTTCCTTCACACTCAATATTGCAATATGGAAGAGTCAGCACAGAATATACTTCCTACGTGTGACTTTTCCATCCAATTAGCGAACATTCCTGACACCCTTAACATCAAAATATGCCATCATCATTCAATCAATGAACCTGGTTGATCAAACAACTCAACAGTTTACTAACAAGGGAACCTCCCCATTGCACCCCCCTCAGATTTAGTTATAAGTTGGCACAGTGGATACGCCTTGAAAAACTGTACACACATCAATTGAGAAAACAGGAAGAAGTTGTGTGGTACTGTGAAAAAATAAGCAAAATTTACAAACTGAGAAGTCCATGGGCCACATAGGCAACATCATGGACAATGTGAGCTCAGGAGTGCTGTGGTCCCGTGGTTGCGTGAGTGGCTGCTAAACGAGAGGTCCTTGGTTCTAGTCTTCCCTCGAGTGAAAATTTTACTTTCTTTATTTTTGCATGGTTATTATCTGTCCGTTCGTTCATTGACATCTCTGTTCACTGTAATAAGTTTAGTGTCTGTGTTTTGCGACCGCACCGCAAAACCGTGCGATTAGTAGGCGAAAGGACGTGCCTCTCCAATGGGAACCGAAAACATTTGATCGCACGGTCATAGGTCAACGGATTCCTCGACAGGAAAACACATCTGATGTATTCTATACGACACTGGTGACGGCATGTGCGTCACATGACAGGAATATGTTGTCGACCCACCTAACTTGTACACTTGGCGAATGGATAAAAAGATTCTTCTACCTTGCCCGATTTAGGTTTTCTTGTGGATGTGATAATCACTCCCAAGAAAGTGATGAAAACATAAGAGTTTGTCACATAAACTGAAAATAAAAAAATTAAACTTTTCACTTGACGGAAGATTTGAACCAAGGACCTTTCGTTCCGCAGCTGCTCACATTACCACGAGACTACGGCGCTCCTGTGGTCCCACTGTCCTTGATGTTGCCTATCTTGCGCATGGGCTACTCAGTTTGCTTATTTTTTCACAGTTCCACACAACTTCTTCCTGTTTTCTCAATTGATCTGTTTTCAGTTTTTCAAGGCCTATCCACTGTGCCAACTTATAATTAAATCTGAGGGGGGTGCGATGGGGAGGTTCCCTTGTAAGCAGAGAATTATCTAACTTAAATCATTTAAGAAGAATTTTACAATTCAACAAATAGTTGAGGAGCTGAGTCATCAATAGGAATATAATCAAGACTGAGAACAATGGTAGATTTTGGACCAATGCTTCTTCACACACCCACATGCACCTACTTGGTTATGTCATCTTGGATGAATACATTGTATTGGCACTGCAGTTTGACTGGGGTTAGGGGAGAGTCAGGTGAAGGGAGTGAGGAAAATCATAACTACAATCCCTTCCACCACCTCCAAATGATACTGCACCATCCACCAATACAAGTTATATCCTAGCACAAGGTGTGCAACTCTGCTTCTGCTGTTTGCCGATACATGGCGACAATGGTAAGTAGCGGGCGAAAGAAAAAGATAACAGATGTCAGGCAGTTAGCTTGGACCTCGGTCAACAAAACCTCATTAAAACATTAGTTGATTTGTGTCTGCATCATAAAATTGTTCTTGATTCAAAATGTCAGTTTACGAGCCTAATTCTTGTCATTTGTGGGAGGTGTTACTGGTTTATTTCAATATGAAGAAAACAGCAGCTGAGTCTCATTGAATGCTCTCAAATATGTATGGTAAGGACACTGTTAAAGAATGTGTCATGAGTGGTTTCAATGCCTCAAGAATGGTGATTTTAATGTCGTAGACCAGCGTAGTGATGGAAGAAAGAATGTTTTTGAAGATGCAGAATTGGAGACATTGCTGAGCAAAGACTCGCATCAAACTCAAGAAGAATTGGTACAATTGGTGGGAGTGACACAGAAAACCATTTCAAAATGTCTCACGGCCATAGGCATGATTAAGAAAAAAGGAACTTGGGTCCCGTGTGAGCTGAAACCAAGAGACATTGAACGGCATGCGTGTGTTTGTGAACAGTTGCTTCAGAGGCAAAAACGGAAGGAATTTCTGCATCGCAGTGTGACCGGGGATGAAAAATGGGTTCATCATGATAACCCTAAACGCAAAAATCATGGGGATATCCCAGCCATGCTTCCACGTCGACGGCCAAACCGAATATTCACAGTTCCAAGATCACACTCTGTATTTGGTGAGATCAGCTCGGCGTCGTGTACTATGAGGTGTTAAAACCAAGTGAAACAACCACAGGTGCTCATTATTGAATGCAATTAATCCATTTGAGCAGAGCATTAAAAGACAAACAGCCACAATACAGTGAGAGGCACGATAAAGTGATTTTGCAGTACGACAACGCTCGACTCCACATTGCAAAAGAGGTCAAAACGTACTTGGAAACATTAAAATGGAAAGTCCTGCCCCCACAGGCCGTATTCTCCAGACATTGATCCCTCTGACTATCACCTGTTTAGATCAATGGCGCACGGCCCGGTGGACCAACACTTCTGATCCCATGAAGAAGTCACAAATTGGATTGATTCGTGGGTCGTTTCAAAAGATAAAACAATTTTTTTTACCCGGGATTCATACACTGCCCGAAAGGTAGGAGAAGGAAGAGGCCAGCGATGGAAAATACTTTGAATGATACATGTGTAACCAACTTGTTTCATTAATGCCTCAAATGTTGGGGAAAAAATGGTAGAAGCAAAGTTGTAACCATGTAGATCATTACACGACACTTACACCAAATCTCATGCCACATGGGTCAAACACTGTTGACTCAGGTGTAGGAACCAGCACTACACAACCTTTTACCATCACTGGTTTATGCTATTCTATCAGTGCAGAGCCACCTGTGAAAACAGTCAATCATTTAGCAGATCTGCTGTATTTCTCCACACAATTTGTGTGCGCATTACAACCAGCTGTCCACCCAAATGAAAGGCCATTATCGAAGTGAGATGAAGAGCCCAAGAGCAGAGTTTACCACCCAGTGGTGTACATGTTGTCAGGCACAAAATGCTCAGTTACAATGGATGCTTCACAATCTCTGTCATTTTTATCTCTCCCCGCTCCCCAATGCCAGGTTCTCTGAATTACATAGGCAGGAACTATCCTTCAATCCTGTTACCCTTCTGGCATCAATCTCTGCTAGCCTCTAATTCAATCACTTGCTGTGCCAACACAATATAGTTAGCTGGGGCATTGGAACTGTACATGTGCATGTGCATGTGTGAATGAGGATTCATCCGAAAAGTAATAACGTTCTCAGTCTTCTTTATGTGTCTATCGAAGAATCAGCATCTCAACCATGTGGGTGAGTTATCACTCTTACTCCATAAACTGTTTATATTCCAACAAGGAATTTTCATTACCATATTTATCTAGTTTAGATGTACATGGTACCTTTAAGGTCCTCCGGTGTCACCATCACTACAAAGCGGACAGCACGTTCATTTTTAAACATCTCGTAAGACCAACGTCGTATAGATCTCATGCATTTCACAGCTGCGATTCCATTGTTTGCTATCAGCACCTGCAAAATTTGTTAACTTTTAAATATATGATAGAACTACAACATTTTACAACAGAAAATTATATAAAAAATATGATGTTTTTATATAAAACAAGTGCTACAGAACCATTAAAAATGAGCCAAATGTAACACCAGCAATATCAACTAAATGTAAAAAACAAAAAAGTGTGTGTGTGTGTGTGTGTGTGTGTGTGTGTGTGTGTGTGTGTGTGTGTGTGTGTGTGTGTGTGAGAGAGAGAGAGAGAGAGAGAGTTAAAACAAGAAAGTCATCACATATTGACCCATGAAGTTCCAGGAATGGCTCAAGAAATGCAACATGAAAACATGAAGATACTCATTAGGCCTATGTGTTAACAATAAACCGCAGTTTTATCCAAAGGAAAATTCACTTGAGAAAACTACAACATAATGGATCTTCCCTCGTCAAAACATTGGGTCCCTCTCATCCTGGATCTGAATGACATTCTCTTCCTTTTTAATCCTCTCCAAGACACAAACTGATAGTTTCATAAGCTAGGATAGTGCCATGTACTTTTGTATGTAACTATTGGCAGTATTCAATATTTGCCTCCTAATGACAAGCAGTGGCCAGCCATTCTGGCACCCCAAACCATCACAGTCTAAGTATGCCTGCTATTCCACTAACAATGCGCACTGCTAGATTGCAATCACCACAGAAATGTGATACACACAAGACTATCAGATAGCTGTGTACAGTCCACTTCTACCCGTATTTGCATCATAGCCCAGTTCAAAGTTACTGTCATTCTGTTATTGTGGCATTAGGTGTCTAAAAGGTACAATGAAACCAGTCTCAAATCATCTGACAGAATATTGACTGATCTTGATAAGAGAGGGTGCTGCTAAGTCTCAGTGTTTATCATCTATTTGCAACCGTAATTGCTTATTGCTGGTACATTTTTCTGCTTATCATCCAAGTGAGGTTTATTTGGCCCATTTTTATGAGGATTGTAATTTTCATAAGTATATGTATGATTTCTCTGTGCGCAAAATCAATTTAAACTGGGGCCTCGTTTTTCCTTTTTCACTATTGGGCACATATACACACATCAAAAAAAGTTTTACATCACCTCTGGTCCGAGCGTTCCAGAACCTGTACAGAAAGTGGGAATAGAGATCAACATAAACATCATTTCCGCCCTTTTTATTGCTCATGAAAACCACGCACTGCATGTTGTACCACCATACAGTGAGACCTTCAAAGGTGGTGGTCCACATTGCTGTAAACAGCGGTACCTCAAATACTCAGCAGCATGTCCTCTTGCATTGACACATGCCTGTATTCATCGTGGCATACTATCCACAAATCCATCAGGGTACTGTTGGTCCAGATTGTCCCACTCCTCAATGGCGATTTGGTGTAGATCCCTCAGTGGTTGGTGGGTCACGTCGTCCATAAACAGCCCTTTTCAATCTATGCCAGGCATGTTTGATAGGGTTCCTGTCTGGAGAACAAGCTGCCTACTCTAGTCGAGTGATGTCGTTATCCTGAAGGAAGTCATTCATTCACAAGATGTGCATGATGGGGGTGCGAACTGTCATCCATGAAGACGAATGTCTGACCAGTATGCTGCCAATATGGTTGCACCATCGGTTGGAGGATGGCATTCGTGTATCGCACAGCCCTTACGGCGCCTTCCATCACCACCGACGTACATCGGCCCCACATAATGCCACCCCAAAACAGCAGGGAACCACCACCCTGCTGCACTCGCTGGACAGTGTGTCCAAGGTGTTCAAGCCTGGCCGTGTTGCCTCCAAACACGTCTCTGACGATTGTCTGGCTGGAGGCATATGCGACACTCATTGATGAAGAGAACATGATGCCAAAACTGAGCGGTCCATTCGGAAATTTGATGGACCCATTTGTATCGTGCTGCATGGTGTCGTGGCTGCTAAGATAGACCTCGCAATGGACATCGGGAGTGAAGTTGCGCATCGTCCAGCCTATTGCGCACAGTTTTGAGTTATAACACGACATTCTGTGGCTGTGCAAAAAGCATTATTCAACATGGTGGCATTCCTTCCAGCAATAAGACGTAGGTAGTGGTCATCCATTGCAGTAGTAGCCCTTGGGCAGCCTGAACGAGGCATGTCATTGACAGTTCCTGTCTCTCTGTATCTCCTCCATGTCCGAACAACATCGCTTTGGTTCACTCCGAGACGTCTGGACACTTCCCTTGTTGAGAGCCCTTCCTGGCACAAAATGACAATGCAGATGCGATCGAACTGCAATATTGACCTTCTAGGCATGGTTGGAATACACACAACATGAGCTGTGTACTTCCTTCCTGATGGAGTGACTGGAACTGATCGGCTGTCGAATCCCCTCCATCTAATAGGAGCTGCTCATGCATGGTTGTTTACTTCTTTGGGCAGGTTTAGCAACATCTCTGAACAGTCAAAGGGACTGTGTCTGTGATACACTATCCTCAGTCAATGTCTATCTTCAGGAGTTTTGGGAATCGGGGCGATGCAAAACTTTTTTTGATGTGTGTAACATTCCATCAGTCCGCCCGGTTAGCTGTGTGGTCTAACGCACTGCTTTCTAGGCGGGAAGGCTTGCCAGTTTCCGGCACGAATCTGTCCAGCAGATTAGTGTCAAAGTCTGGTGTGCCGGCCAATCTGTGGATGGTTTTTAAGGCGGTTTTCCATATGCCTCGGCAAATGCAGGCTGGTTCCTCTTATTGCACCTCAGTTACACTATGTCGGCGGTTACTGCGCAAACACTTTCTCCATGAATGCGTACACCATAATTACTCTACCATGCAAACAACACTCGTCTGGTGTGAGACATTCCCTGGAGGGGGAGGGGCTGTTGTGGGGTTGTGAGCCACTGAGGGCTATGGCGGGGACGAAGCCTCTCCATCATTTCTAGGTCCCCAGTTCCATGCAATACAACACAACACGACATTCCCTCACAAATAATAAAACCAAAACGGGAAACCACTGCATGAAAAACTTTTAGTTACAATGCAACAAGTCTAGTTACGAGCGAAGAACAACACAAACATTAGATTTCAGATTAATTGATTCCTTCATCAGTCACAAACAAAGGTGTGGAAGAAACAGGAATAATTCAAGGATTATACTGAAAACTTGACTCAGACAGAAGGTTAGGGAAAGAATGGCTGAAATTTAAATTTCCATCTCTCCCTACGGTACTGTCCTTTCAGTGATCCAGTTAGCTGTCTATTTGATCACTGAATAGTCTTGTTACCTACAATCTCAGCCAGATTTTTATGACTAATTTTCAGCACTGTGTTAACGAACTGCAACTGCTATTCCTGCTCACTCCAAAATAAATGAATTACACTTACTTTGTTGATGACTTTCGTGCCACCAAACCTCCTAACAAATTCTTCTGGTGTTGCAACAGTAAAGTCCTTCTCTTGAAACCGAGGCTGAACCATCACTGTGCCCTGGGACATACTGGGCCTATAAACAGAAAAACAAACTGTGCAAATGATGCTACAATGCTAAATACAATATAGAATTCCACATGTTGTGAACCTAAGTCACACAAGTTTACACGTCTCAGTTCCCCCTGCATCTCAAAATGCTGATCTTCAACTCTGACTTGATAACCATAAAAAATTTACACACTACAGACAGAAATAGACAAAAAATAAAACAAAAATAAAATAGGCAATAAAATTTGTTTAAAAACTAATAAAATGGAATGTCTAAGAAAATTTGGCAGTTCTCTTGCTACGCTGCAACTGGACAATTACATAGCAACGTTGAGCATGATACTTAGCTTTATAGGTGAAACATACCTCTCCAAAAAATTACTAAATACCGAAAACACGCGTTTAAATGGGTATCAGTACAGATCTCTTATTCTTTTTTGTATTACAAGGGCATCTTTGCACAAACAGTTGGTTAGTTGTAAAACAATGTTATCATTTTGAAAAGGTTCCAATGCTCATACATATTTTGTGTAGCTGAAGGAAACGAATTTACTACAAAAAAGTTATGGCGGTCTGATTTTGGCGTCGAAATTATGTCTCTATAACCAGCAGTTATAATGTTTAAACATCACAGGAAAAAGTAACTACACTGAAGTTGTGATCCAAATTTTCGGACATGTTGGGAGTGTATTTCTGTTAAACAATGAGAGAGAAATGAAAATATAAGCTCCATAACAAAGTCATGTATTGGACATGTAAAACACTTGAGACAATAAATCTTTTTTACTTGCAAAGTTTACACAAATAAGAAACAGATATATGACTGTGTGTCTGAAATTTTTCGTTTCAGGCGTCTATGAACAGCTTAATTATAAGATATAAACGAATGAAAAATAGCATGGTAATCAAGTACAGCAAAAAATCCACAAAACGAAATTTACGACCCGTTTTTGTAGGCAAGAATATCGTATTCAATGAAAAGTTGAGTCTGAATGAAATTTGCTTTACTGTTAACTGCCTGTAACCATGGATTGCAATCTCCTATGAACATTGCGAAGTTGTCAGCACATATCCCTAAAAGTAATCTGACACCTAACTGCTACCTGGTTTTTAATAGACATGTTTTAAACAAAAAAGAAAAAAAAATGAGGCATGTTTTTTTTCTTTTCGTAACTCCAAAGTTATTATACACCTTTTCTATCTCGTGCATTATTATCGCAGAGTAACAATTAAAAGTTAAAAACACTGTTGCGCAGAATTATTCTCTCTAGGGATAAAACAGTAATTAACCAAAAATTAGTTACTGACGGCTCAGTGCTCATATACGTATTAGTAGTATTTAATTATCCGTAGCTTCCAAGAAAAATTTATTCATTATCACTTATGAATAGTTGATCAGCGCCTTCCCAACTCTCAGCTCCGGCAAATACGAGTTCTGCTTCACAAAATCCGAACTCAGGGGCTGGACTGCAGATCAGAAGGCCATTTCTGTTCAAACTAGAAGTTCTTGTTAAACATTTGAAAGACGTGTTGTACACACCAACACGGAACCTTAAGTGAGAAACAAAGTATGGGATACTGTTACCTTATCATTTTTTCGAAAAACCGTACGCGTTGCAAGAATAACTACACGACAATACAGATTCGCAACTTCTGGTACGAGCTCGGCTACGATTTAGGTACTGCATGACAGTGGGCATGGGATAGTACTTACGTCCTGCTATTGACAGTCACAATGGGTTCCCACGGCCTTCGTTCTTGCTTGATGTATGGCTTACGGTAGTTACCACCTTGCCTGTGGCCTGCTGATTGGATAAAAGGCTGAGCTCGCACGTGTCTTCCAATGCTTAACGGTATTATCTGTTCTTATGTGTATATTCATCAAAAATACAGTCGCAAGATGTGCGTCACTAAGTTACTAGCAGTCTCTCTCTCTCTCTCTCTCTCTCTCTCTCTCTCTCCCGAGGAGAGAGACCATAAAACATCCACATCCAATCACAGTATCCAGTGTTCTGAACCATGGCCGTCTGCAGAAATTTATACACGGAGGGGAGGGGGCATTTGTTTAAAATTACCATTTTTTTAAATTATAAATGAGTCGGCCAGTTCGAAGTATTCATAGAACTATCACACTGTGATCAGCCACGTAATGCTACAACTTTCTAAACATGAGTCTTATCGCCATCACGGAAAATCACCTATTGTTGTTGTGGTCTTCAGTCCTGAGACTGGTTTGATGCAGCTCTCCATGCTACTCTATCCTGTGCAAGCTTCTTCATCTCCCAGTACCTACTGCAGCCTACATCCTTCTGAATCTGCTTAGTGTATTCATCTCTTGGTCTCCCTCTACGATTTTTACCCTCCACGGTGCCCTCCAATGCTAAATTTGTGAGCCCTCGATGCCTCAAAACATGTCCTACCAACCGATCCCTTCTTCTAGTCAAGTTGTGCCACAAACTCCTCTTCTCCCCAATCCTACTCAATACCTCCTCATTAGTTACGTGATCTACCCACCTTATCTTCAGCATTCTTCTCTAGCACCACATTTCGAAAGCTTCTATTCTCTTCTTGTCCAAACTAGTTATCGTCCATGTTTCACTTCCATACATGGCTATACTCCATACAAATACTTCCAGAAACAACTTCCTGACACTTAAATCTATACTCGATGTTAACAAGTTTCTCTTCTTGAGAAACGCTTTCCTTGCCATTGCCAGTCTACATTTTATATCCTCTCTGCTTCGACCATCATCGGTTATTTTACTCCCTAAATAGCAAAACTCCTTTACTACTCTAAGTGTCTCATTTCCTAATCTAATTCCCTCAGCATCACCCGACTTAATTCGACTACATTCCATTATCCTCGTTTTGCTTTTGTTGATGTTCATCTTATATGCTCCTTTCAAGACACTGTCCATTCCGTTCAACTGCTCTTCCAAGTCCTTTGCTGTCTCTGACAGAATTACAATGTCATCGGCGAACCTCAAAGTTTTTACTTCTTCTCCATGAATTTTAATACCTACTCCGAAGTTTTCTTTTGTTTCCTTTACTGCTTGCTCAATATACAGATTAAATAACATCGGGGAAAGGCTACAACCCTGTCTCACTCCTTTTCCAACCACTGCTTCCCTTTCATGCCCCTCGACTCTTATAATTGCCATCTGGTTTCTGTACAAGTTGTACATAGCCTTTCGCTCCCTGTATTTTACCCCTGCCACCTTCAGAATTTGAAAGAGAGTATTCCAGTTAACATTGTCAAAAGCTTTCTCTAAGTCTACAAATGCTAGAAACGTAGGTTTGCCTTTTCTTAATCTTTCTTCTAAGATAAGTCGTAAGGTTAGTATTGCCTCACGTGTTCCAATATTTCTACGGAATCCAAACTGATCTTCCCCGAGGTCCGCTTCTACCAGTTTTCCCATTCGTCTGTAAAGAATTCGCGTTAGTATTTTGCAGCTGTGACTTATTAAACTGATAGTTCGGTAATTTTCACATCTGTTAACACCTGCTTTCTTTGGGATTGGAATTATTATATTATTCTTGAAGTCTGAAGGTATTTCGCCTGTCTCATACATCGTGCTCACCAGATGGTAGAGTTTTGTCATGACTGGCTCTCCCGAGGCCATCAGTAGTTCTAATGGGATGTTGTCTACTCCCGGGGCCTTGTTTCGCCTCAGGTCTTTCAGTGCTCTGTCAAACCCTTCACGCAGTATCTTATCTCCCATTTCGTCTTCATCTACATCCTCTTCCATTTCCATAATATTGTCCTCAAGTACATCACCCTTGTATAAATCCTCTATATACTCCTTCCACCTTTCTGCTTTCCCTTCTTTGCTTAGAACTGGGTTGCCATCTGAGCTCTTGATATTCATGCAAGTGGTTCTCTTCTCTCCAAAGGTCTCTTTAATTTTCCTGTAGGCAGTACCTATCTTACCCCTAGTGAGATAAGCCTCTACATCCTTACATTTGTCCTCTAGCCATCCCTGCTTAGCCATTTTGCACTTCCTGTCGATATCATTTTTGAGACGTTTGTATTCCTTTTTGCCTGCTTCATTTACTGCATTTTTTATATTTTCTCCTTTCATCAATTAAATTCAATATTTCTTCTGTTACCCAAGGATTTATATTAGCCCTCGTCTTTTTACCTACTTGATCGTCTGCTGCCTTCACTACTTCCTCCCTCAGAGCTACCCATTCTTCTTCTACTGTATTTCTTTCCCCCATTCCTGTCAATTGTTCCTTTATGCTCTCCCTGAAACTCTCTACAACCTCTGGTTCTTTCAGTTTATCCAGGTCCCATCTCCTTAAATTCCCACCTTTTTGCAGTTTCTTCAGTTTCAATCTGCAGTTCATAACCAATAGATTGTGGTCAGAATCCACATCTGCCCCTGGAAATGTCTTACAATTTAAAACCTGGTTCCTAAATCTCTGTCTTACCATTATATAATCTATCTGATATCTTTTAGTATCTCCAGGATTCTTCCAGGTATACAACCTTCTTTTATGATTCTTGAACCAAGTGTTAGCCATGATTAAGTTGTGCTCTGTGCAAAATTCTACAAGGCGGCTTCCTCTCTCATTCCTTCCCCCCAATCCATATTCACCTACTATGTTTCCTTCTCTCCCTTTTCCTACTGACGAATTCCAGTCACCCATGACTATTAAATTTTCGTCTCCCTTCACTACCTGAATAATTTCTTTTATCTCGTCATACATTTCATCTATTTCTTCGTCATCTGCAGAGCTAGTTGGCATATAAACTTGTACTACTGTAGTAGCCATAGGCTTTGTGTCTATCTTGGCCACAATAATGCGCTCACTATGCTGTTTGTAGTAGCTAACCCGCACTCCTATTTTTTTTATTCATTATTAAACCTACTCCTGCATTACCCCTATTTGATTTTGTATTTATAACCCTGTAATCACCTGACCAAAAGTCTTGTTCCTCCTGCCACCGAACTTCACTAATTCCCACTATATCTAACTTTAGCCTATCCATTTCCCTTTTTAAATTTTCTAACCTACCTGCCCGATTAAGGGATCTAACATTCCACGCTCCGATCCGTAGAATGCCAGTTTTCTTTCTCCTGATAATGACGTTCTCTTGAGTAGTCCCCGCCCGGAGATCCGAATGGGGGACTATTTTACCTCCGGAATATTTTACCCAAGAGGACGCCATCATCATTTAATCATACAGTAAATCTGCATGTCCTCGGGAAAAATAACGGCTGTAGTTTCCCATTGCTTTCAGCCGTTCGCAGTACCAGAACAGCAAGGCCGTTTTGGTTAGTGTTACAAGGCCAGATCAGTCAATTATCCAGACTGTTGCCCCTGCAACTACTGAAAAGGCTGCTGCCCCTCTTCAGGAGCCACACGTTTGTCTGGCCTCTCAACAGATACCCCTCCGTTGTGGTTGCACCTACGGTAGGGCTATCTGTATCGCTGAGGCACGCAAGCCTCCCCACCAACGGCAAGGTCCATGGTTCATGGGGGGGGGGGGGGGGGGGGGGGGGGGGGAAATCACCTATAATGAACTGAAAAGCATTCCAGAGGAGGGTCGGGGAGTAAATGCCGCTCCCTCCCACCCGCGCAAGTGACAATGCTTCCCCCACCCACCTCCCCTTACGGACGCCTATATTCTGAGTTATGTTGGCTGTTTGAAAATGAATAACAAACTGAAACAGATTGCAATGTTGAACAGCTCTGCGTCGAGTAGCAAGGTGGACACCGCTAATTTTAACATACTTCAGGAACTAACGAGCTGAAATGTCCTTACACTTTTGCGAAGTCTGTTTCTTCCATGAATTTAACAAAAAAAAAAACCATTCATATAATCTACATTATTAAAGCATACGAATAAAACTGTAGACCTTTAATAACAACCATGACAGTATTCTGCTACATGTTCTGTGACAAAGTATAGCGAAACGATACGTTTAAAGAATTAAATAATAATTTCTTGTATGGATTCAAAAATACATTTTGCAGAGTTAATCCACAAAAAAGAAGAATATAATACTGCGTTCACGTCTCATCTTCAAAATGACCATTGAGCTAAGCCACAAGAAAGAAGAATATAATACTGTGTTCATATCTCATCTTCAAACTGAACATTACTAGAGAGAGAGAGAGAGAGAGAGAGAGAGAGAGAGAGAGAGAGAGAGAGAGAGAGAGAGAACACTACTGAGATATGGAACGTGGTTTAAACTGACAACGGCTATGTTACAGCAGCATCATTATATCAAGGGAGGTGGCGCAGTGGCTAGTACACTGGACTCCCATTTGGGAGGACAACGGTTCAAATCCGCGTCCGACCATCCTGATTTGCCGGCCGCGGTGGTCTAGCGGTTCTAGGCGCGCAGTCCGGAACCGCGCGACTGCTACGGTCGCAGGTTCGAATCCTGCCTCGGGCATGGATGTGTGTGGTGTCCTTAGGTTAGTTAGGTTTAAGTAATTCTAAGTTCTAGGGGACTGATGACCACAGATGTTAAGTCCCATAGTGCTCAGAACCATTTGAACCATTTTGAACCATCCTGACTTAGGTTTTTCGTAATTTCCCTAAATGGGTACTGGTAAATGCCGGGATGGTTCCTGTGAAAAGTCGGCAGACAAAACCGAAAGAGTCGACAGTAAAACGCCCGACGAACAGATTAGACGAGTTAATTTTTAGTCTCAAAATCGTACATGCACATTTGTTTTCTACAATAACTTATGCATACTTTTAGATTTCGATCATACACAATCACAGAAGGTTCTTAGAATGGTATGGACTTCCAAAACCATTCATTTTAGCAATGATTATGATAGATTACTCGTAGGATTCGGGCGGAAGTGAGGGAATCCTTCATACAGCTACATCCAAATCTGTAATTATTGATACATGTTCAATTACCCGAAAGTTCCTAAATGCAATGTAACATATACCGTACAGTTAAAAGGAAGTCACGCTTGATCAAGGTCCGTTTCACTTTCCATTTTTAACCAGACATAACGTCTGAGAAAGGAAAGAAATAACAACAATACTAATAATATTAATAATAATAATACAGTGCAGACCCTATAGCAGTGCAATAGACATTATGCAGTCATTGTTGTGTTGTGCTGTCTAGTTCGCTTACTGTTGCAAAGTGAGCAGTCAAGCAATTTCTAGTCTATTGTGGGAACAATCCACAATTCGCAGAAGGCATTCTCATGAGATATTTAACCATATGCGATATATATGTCTCAGTCCTACAGTCACCGATGAACTGTACGAACTGCTAAGTGTGTGCACACTTGGTGGCCTACGTGGGGCTATGTTGTTCATACTTTCGTTCGATAAGCTGAGATCTCCACACCATCGCTACTTACGTAATTAGTGTTACTGTCTTACGAAATAGTGATAATAGTAATGATCGTTTAAAAAAAGTTTCGTGCCCAAAGCGAAAATGAACCCTTTTGTTTTCACTTCTCAGATGATTACATTTTAGCCCTCTAGCTGTAATTACCTCCCCTGTTTGGAAATCACTGCTCTATAGTAACAAGCGTTAGGCTGCACGCCATTCACACAAGCGGCTGCAACAACAACACAACGCAGTGAGGTGTCAGATGTCATGGGATACCTACTAATATCGTGTCGGCCTTTTACCCTGCGTAGTGCAAAATCTCTAAGTGGCATGGACTCAAAAGTCGTCTGAAATACTGAGCCATGCTACCTCTGTAGCCGTCCATAATTGCGAAAGTGTTGCCGGTGCAGGATTATGTACACGAACCGGCCTCTCGATTATGTCCCATAAATGTTCGATGGGGTTGATGTCGGGTAATCTCGGTGGCCAAATCATTCGCTCGAATTGTCCAGAATGTTCCTCAAAACAATCGCGATCAACAGTGACCCGGTGACATGGCATCGTTGTTTGGGAACATGAAAGTCCATGAATGGCTGCAAATGCTCTCGAAGTGCTCGAACATAACCATTTCCAGTTACTGATCGGTTAAATTTGGCCAGAGGACCCAGTCCATTCCATGTTAACATGGCTCGCACCATCAGGCAGCCATCACCAACTTGCAAAGTGTCTTATCGACAACGTGGGTCCATGGCTTCGAGGGATCTGCGCCACACTCGAGCCCTACCAAGAGGTGTTAACAACTGAAACCGGGATTCATCCGACCAGGCCAGGTTTTCCAGTCGTCCAGGATCCAACCGATATGTCACGAGCCCTGGAGAGGAACCGAAGGCGATGTGCTGTTAGCAAAGGCACTCGCGGTCGATCGACTGCTGCCATTGCCCATTAACGGCAAATTTCGCTGCACTGTCTTAACGGATGCGTTCGACGTATGCCCCACATTGATTTCAGTCGTTATGTCACGCAGTGTTGCTTGTCTTGCAGCACTGACAACTCTACGCGAGCTGCTCTCGGTGGTTAAGCGAAGGCCGTCGGCCACTGTGTTATCTGTGGTGTGAGGTAATGACTGAAATGTGGTATTCTCGGCACACTTTTGGCACTGTGTATCTCTGACTAGTGAATTCTCTAATGATTTCCGAAATGGAACGTCCCCTGCGCCCAGGTCCATCTACCGTTCCGCGTTCAAAGTTTTAATTCCCATCGTGCCTCGAGTGGCCGAGCGGTTCTACGCGCTACAGTTTGGAACCGCGTGACTGCTACGGTCGCAGGTTCGAATCCTGCCTCGGTCATGGATGTGTGTGATGTCCGTAGGTTAGTTAGGTTCAAGTAGTTCTAAGTTCTAGGGGACTGATGACCTCAGAAGTTAAGTCCCATAGTGCTCAGAGCCATTTGAACCAACCCATCGTGCCTCCACAATCACGTCGGAAACCTTTTCACGTAAATCACTTGAGTATAAATGTCAACTGTGCCAATGCACTGCCCTGTTTACACCTTGCATACGCGGTACTACAGCCATCTGTATATGTGTATATCGCTATACCATGACTTTCGTCATCTCAATGTAATACCGTTATTCAACGTATTTTCACTCCGTAACTTTTTGTCACACCTACATAAGGGTTATAATGAACTGGTTTCGTTCAGATCTGGTATTTTGTCACAAAACAATAATACAGTTCATTTTTTTTAAATTGATCCCCGTTTCTACCGAACGTGTTAGTCGCTGATTCAAGCGCCAATGATCATTGTTAGCCATGATGAAAAGAGATTACAGATATCTTTAACTAATCAGAAGTTATTTGAGGTGATAAAGCTAGGCAGATATAAAATAAGGCAGGTAGGTAGATACTGCAACTGTTTTAACTTTTTTTTAAATTTCAGTGTAGTGCTTTTCCTGCCAATTAAGCAGTCATTAATTTGTAGTCAGTCGTAAAATACACAGAGAACATCCACTGCTCTTCTTTAACCATTAGGCTGTTAAAATTTAATTTATTTTGCATATATTTGAAAAATAAAAGGTTAAATAGGGTTTTCTTTTGATCTGTAATACGCTAACCTATCAAAAAAATTTTAATGTGACCGATTTTGAAAATCGGTGAGGAGGGACAAACGTGTCCCACGAACCTAACAAGGTCCATGTTTTCATGTGAACCTAGGATTTTCAGCGTTAAATTGTTATCTGTACAATGACCTTACTAGTATGGTAAATATGGAGAAAGCGTAACAAATCAGCACCGACACACATTTTATTCTCACTACAGTTAAAAACATGAAATATCGTACAAAAATCCTCAATATAAAATTTTATGATGGCTTTGGCACAGCACATACCAATGTTTTCTACTTTATATGAAGTAAGAATGTCTGTGAAGCATAAAGAACACAGTTACTTCAGACATTCTAAGAAAGGAGAAGTCGGTGATTTGATCTGATTTTCGTGAACTAGACGCACTGGACCAGTTACAAACACATGCCGCTCACAGCCCTCTATACACCTACCCCACGTTCCACGGTATCTTTTCCAATTTCCGAAAGCTTCTTGTTCGATTGTAGCACTAGACAGATATCGGGATATAATACGGCGTATTACTTTAGTGAGATATACGCGTCCCACGAATGATAGATGTAAACAACTGGTTACTGAAGCATGAAGTTTGCAAACGGTGCTTCTGTCGGTTAACGAATTCCTTGGCCTATTCCACATTTCTGAATGTACTACTGTATGATGTGAGACTCAACACAATGAATGAATGAATGAATGAATGAATTCATGGAATGATGAGCACCTCTGCACTATCTTGCTCGTTATCTGTGAGCTTACAACGGTCGAGCACTAGGGCTGTAGATGAAACGTTCACTGTCATTTGATAAACCCGTTGAAGATGTACCTGTCCTACATTTAATTCAAGCATTTTCCTTTTTCTCTCGCCGAAGACCATCCAAATTCGACGTTAGCGCCCAACACGGAAAATGCTTTGGTACCGACTCACAAAGTTAGTACTGTAATCTATGGAAGAGTTCAAATGGAAGAACGAAACAGAAACGACTGACCTTGGTAGAGCGCTAGCGCCGCCTGCCCGCGGTACTGTGTGAGTGACGCGGTAACTCGGCCGCAGAAGAGAAGAGGCGTAGCGCAGTGCCGAACCCCGCGAGTGTGTGAGTTGTGGTATCGCGGCCAGCCCGGTGGCACCACGCTCTGGGCAGACGTCACTCCGACGGGGGGTATCGAGTCCCACGGCCTCTGACGTTTCGCAACGCCACTTCTTTCTCCTCGCCAGTTCTGCGACCTTTACATGCGATCACTCCTGTGTAGCAATGTTGCTGTACTGATTATGGCAACTACTGCTACAGCTGCAAGCGCCTTTCGAGGTCGACAGTGTCTTTTTACAGGAGAAAGAAACGACAATATGTCGAGCGCGATTAGAAAGCCTGAGAACGCATTCTGGCCGCTCGTAAGACTTGTGTGCCGGCCATCACGCCAACTGAGCGTGTACATCAGAATAAACAAAATCTGTGGACAGTAGCGCATTTATTAATGAGGAGCTGCGTTTTGTGATAAAAATAACTAGCGGAGATGTAGTGGAAACCAGGTAGAACTGAATAAGATTGTAAACACACGACACTTCCTACATATGTGCCTAGAATGGCAGATTCGTTCATCTGCTCCCCTACGCTCTTTCTCGCGACTGTTTGAGAACCAAAAAAATGCTATTAGTTAACAGGTATATGTACATTTGTTTAGCTGATTGAAAAAAGGTGTCTGACAGAGTTACCTGGAAAGATTGACGACTGATAAAGGAGATACACACATGACGAAATGGTAATAGGAATTAAAAGAGTGGCCATGAGGAAACAGAGGAGATGAGTATTGTTGATTTTCACAAACGCTTTTCAATATTTTTGCTGAGAAAGAAACAGACAAAGCATTGCAAGAAGCAAGAGGCACAACAGTATGAGAAAGAATAAAGGATAAAGAAATTTAACTACGCAGCTAATCAAGCAGTGTTGGCTGAATCAGAGTTTACAGTTTATTATGGACTGGATCGTAAAAGTAGAAGAAGAGTATGTAATGACGATAAATGTAAGGAAGGGACCAAGTGATCAGAATCAACAAATATGAATACTGGGTCAAATGATCACCGAGAGAAAAGAACTTGGGACAGGTAAAATGTTATGACACTTTTCGGTGACAGAAAATGAAAGCTGCGTCGAGGAAATAGGAAGTAGAATTTCTATGGCTAAAAGAGCTTTATAAAAGTTGAGTGCTTAGTTAAAGCAAACAGAATTCCCTTAAAATTAAGAGAATCGCCAAGTGTTTTACGTGGAGTGTGGTGTTATATGGCAGTCAAAAAGAAAGAGAAAAGAATACTTTGTTACTTTTGAAATTTGGATGTGGAGAAAAATACTAAAAGTGAAATGGACTGAAAGTCTGAAGAATGTACTACTACGAAAAGGCGAGGAAAGAAAACTGGTGGAAATAATAACATAACGACGAAGAAATTACCTGCAACGATGGAAAGATTGCAAAGGAAAGGAAGGGAGGAAAATATGCTGGATGACATTAAAAACGGACGAAGTTAGTAGCAGATGACACAAAAAATAGCTGAAATTAGCAGCAGATTACGTCAGAGTCACAGGAGAGTTGTTAATACACTATTAGTAGTTTTGATGTACAGGTCCCATATTTCAATGTCTCAGATTCTCGTCTGTTTACCGTTGTTGGGTTCTTTTCTAAAACTGTTCTCCATAGAATGCCCAGATCTCTGTTGAAATTGGCCAGTGCGCCTTTATATTGAGCTACACTATCCACACACCGTCGAGGCACTGTACGGTTAGATTGAATGCTCTAAAATCTTCCGTTGATAAAAGAGTGGTACCTTTAAGGAGCTCTTGACATTCAAATTGTATAGTCACTTCAGGAGATTGTCTGTCTTCATTTTCTTCAGTTGGTATGCCTCCCTCACCTCCCCCCCAACCCCCCACAAAAAAAGATTGGATGCCGTCCTGTCATGATGTAGGTAGTGTTGGAAAATGGCTCTATATTTTATTACAAAATCTTTGGATTAATAATTGGGGCAGTACTGTCAAGCCACAGATCACAAAGAATCCGAGTACTACCGGTATTTTGCGGAGCACTAACCCAAGGTCGCAGCATAATAATGCCGCTTTGTGCACTATCCAGTGTCCTCTCGAGCCTCACTGAAGACGAAAAGCGGATTCCACCTCGTACTAACACCGCTGGAAACTGTTGTCACTGGATGAGTAACCTGTCTTCTCTTTTGGCTTAGCCTTCCCGTTGTGTGTCTCCTCGATGGCCACAACTTCTTCTTTCTCCGACACGCTTTTCTTCGTGCTGGTACTACACGTGTCATGAGAGGCTAATTACAGCCGACAGCTGAGCAGGATGCCTATAAGGCGGGGGAAACAGTTCTTCCCCACGCTCACTTCCGGCCACGGGCCACAAATCGTCTGTGATACATTAAATGTATTCACAGTGGCGAATAACGACAACCATCAGCTGTAGAATGGAATGACGACAATAAAAATTTGTGCCGGACCGGGACTCGAAGCCGGATTTGCCGCCTATCGCGAACGGCCGCCTCACCATTTGGCTAGCCGTGCACGGCTCACGGTCCGTGTGTCGTCAGTCACGCATCTGAGATCTGCACTCGTTCATCCACTACGTGTATTCCCGTACAGGTCAGACGTTGTACTCGAAAGTCGCTTGCCCCGTATCGACAGGTAAATACGATATTGCTGAGACTGTGCAATTCGGATTACGATGCTGTTCGAGTCCTAATCCGGCACAAATTTTCACTGTCGTCATTCCATTCTACAGCTGACGGTTGTCATTATTCGCATTCGCGAATACATTTAATTTATTACATAACGGCTGTAGTCGCCGCAGTGGCTGTTCCTTTGGACATGCACGTACGTGTAAAGGAACTTTGCATCGTAATCAGAATAACACAGGCACTGCAATATCGTATCGTAATCGTGCGTAATGTTGGCCATCCGAAATATGTTCTCTTGTTAAGAAAGTTTACCAAGAATTAAGACAAGAATTAAAATATGAAGGGGATCTCCAGAGTAATGCGACCAACGAAAGGCCTTACAGATGGGTGCTGTATAGCATATACTATGTTTAAATATTACCTTAACGGAGTTCTTAAAAATGCATGAAAAAGTGTGAAGAAATGGACCTAAACATAGATGGAGATTACCTGTCGAGTTAACTATTCGCCGATGATCAGAGAATACTGGCTGCAGATTACCTTGAAACAGAGTACACGAGGATGCATAGAAACATACAATAAAACGGAACAAATCATTTTTTCTAAAACAAAATCTCTCTCTATTGGAAGTAAGCAATATGACACATCATAGATGGAAGTACTATTCAGGCATTTCATAAGTATAATTATGGGAGTTACAGTGACAGATCAGGGTTCCAGTAAACAAGAAATAAGGCAGAGGACTATTCAAGCTAAAAAAGCAATAAATAAGCTAAATTCCAGCCTTTGGTCAAATAAAATTACGGCAAAGACGAAAAAAAGTTACATGAATCAAAGACACAAAGCATTTGTTTATATTTAGCTGAATCCTGGGAAATGACAAAATATGATGATAAAAAATAAAAGACGTTAAAACTATCATTGTCGACCCTTTATCCGAACAAATCAAAAGTTCTATCGTGACTATTAAATAAATTATTAATACAGCAACTGACATCAGCACACACAAATAAAGAACGAGTGTTTCGGAACTGGAACTATCAGTGCGCTGAAAGGGTCCGAGGATTTAATGTATTTACGTCGAGCGAACATCTTAATGTCAGTCACAGTAACAATACCACATTCGCAGGCGCATTCCTACATCGCATAATCTTCTCAGCTGCGGACAGTTCAATTTGATGTTAAGCGCCACAGATACGTCTTGGATAGACCGCCTTGCGAAAGGGAGTTTGTGTGCAGTTCGGTCGAAATCTTGCACACGATGGTAACATGCTTATATCTGAATGTGAAACTTGATTGAGCGACAGATACGCGCATTGCATGGAGAAGTTCTCGTGACGGCCAGCACACAGTCCAGATAGGGAGGTAGGGTATCGTGCTTGTATAGTCAGACGTCAGATACAAATCGCACGCATGAGTCTCGGGCGAGGTCAAGGTTCCACGTGGTGTATTACGTCTGTCCTTGTCTTATGACGTCGCAGTAGTCAAGGACAGACATGTGACGCGCTGAATCATTTCTTTTCTATTTTAGTGGGATTATTATTTTTTTTATGTTCCTCAATATTTCAGCGACAAATGACGCCAGTCAAGCATATAACGATTCTTGTGTCATGTTTACTTGGTCATACATCATCACCAAGTTTTTCACTAAGGAGCAGAAAGAAATTTCTGTCATGTACAATAATACACGATGGAACTATGTGTAAATGAGTCCAAATTAAACTCAGATGTTTTATGACTGTTTTTCAGGCTCTAAATGAGACGAGTTGGGGGCGAATTTCATATACAAACATGACCGTCGACAAAAATTAGCACAGCTCTATGCCAGCAGATTATACCATGAAACGTCTAGACAGCACTGGTATCTACTGTGATGGCACGAAGACAATGTAAAATGAAAATATTGTAGTTCCAATGCTTAATTTTAAGGAACACTTCATCTCCCTCCTTCTATAGGTGATTGTAAGATACATGTAAAGCCGCTCCTGAACAGTTGCGATTTTCACTTACAGTTACACGGCAAATTTTCACTTACAGTTAGACAAAAAACACGGCGACGTGGCACACAACAGTCGTGATATATCTGTTGTGGGACTGCTAACTATTGCATTTCGTCATTCGCTTCAGTAGAAGGAAAAAGGTTTATTACATCCTCCGAAACCTGGCCTGAAAGCAGAAATGTGTCCCAGCTGTCTCAAGTATTTTTTTAGTGTAAACTGATCTGATCAAGTGGACACTATCCATGTTCTAAAATTCTAAGCGACGAGATTCTAAGGACACTAACGGCGTAGTTAATATGCAGGTTTATGTCGCCTGAATCTTGGTTTGAGCACCACAGTCGCAATGCTTCACTAGCCTAATATGTATGCCCTTGCCTTCCTCCGTCGTTTGAGTTGCTTTACTCTGCCAGTTATAGGAGGGCCAGTAATTTCATGTTCATTTACAACCGCAATGCAGTTTGACATTTTGTACATCAACAAATCGTTGACAGAGGTGAGAAAGGTATGGGAACATTAGCATCGCTGGCCAGAGAAAACGACTCACAATCTTATCTTTGACATGTGTCGGGAGTCGTTCAGTTCTCTCTGTGACTCGAGTGTGTTATGTATTCCTGCACATGTACCGAGTTTCTGTAAAATAAAGTGCGTACACTGCGTCGTCTATCAGTCGATGTCACTACGTACCGGAGTTCCACAGAGGTTATAAGTGACAGAAAAAAATCCTAGGGCCGACTGAGAATAGAATTCAATCTCTCTGATTTTGTGTTTGTAGTATGTCACTAACCCACTCAGCCAGCATACCACAGTTATCTATACATTCTAAAGTAAACAACATCCTTAGTTTCGCGCTTTACCATACGAAGATTCTACCACGAAGGTGAGACTGAAGGAGTCTGAATAGCAGAGAAATAAAGCTGGCTTTGTTTATCACAAATGTCAAAGATATGACACCCACCCCACCGGGACTATTAGCATTCTGAAAGCCAAATGGAACGTGGCAAATCGCGCGCCTCTTCGACTGTAATCCTTCCCTAGGCAGAAGAAAAGTATTCTTTTGCAGCACAACAACGTACTAGGTCACAGAGAAGTGAGAACATTTTATCATAGAACTGATGCACATGCTGACCCTCATATCCAACCATCTGAGCCGATATATTTAAACAAAAGGCATTTTTATTCAGATGAAACCAGTGTAACATGCTGAATCATTATTTCGAATGTTATCGCACGAACATCTTTTGTGGGTACAATAGATACAAGGTTACTGTCAAAGTACACTACTGACAAGCAAATCGTTGACCTATCCTTTCTAACCTCTGAGAATACCTTACAGACGTTCTATGTGAGAATACTACGACTACTGACGAAGAGTTATACTCTCAACACTATCAAACTGTAGGTTAATAGCAGAACATCATACAGCAACAGTAGGTCTGTTCATTCTTAATTAATCGGTTAGTGCATTAGTTAGTGGCGTTTTTCCATAAGTTTAATAATCACAAACAGGTACACATAACAGTGACTTTCGGGTATCAATAATACACTGAAGCGCCAAAGAAACTGGTATAGGCATGCCTATTCAAATACAGAGATATGTAAATAGTAAGACAAGTGTCTGGTACAGCTGTTAGATCGGTTACTGGTGCTACAATGGCAGGTTATCAAGGTTTAAGTGAGTATGAACGTTGTGTTGTAGTCGGGGCACGAGCGATGGAACATAGCATCTCAGAGGTAGCGATGAAATGTGGATTTTCTCGTAAGAACATTTCACGAGCGTACCGTGAATATCAGGAATCTGGTGAAACATCAAATCTCCGACATAGCTGCGGCCGGAAAAAGATCCTGAAACAACGGGGCCAACGACGACTGAAGAGAATCGGTGACAGAAGTACAACCCTTCCGCAAATGGCTGCAGATTTCAGTGCTGGGCCATCAACGAATGTCAGCGTGCGAACCATTCAACGAAACATCATCGGCATGGGCTTTCGGAGCCGAAGGTTCACTCATGTACCCTTGATGACTGCACGACACAATGCTTTACGCCTCGCCAGGGCCCGTCAGTAACGACACTGGATTGTTGATGACTGGAAACTTGTTGCCTGATCGGACGGGTCTCGTTTCAAATTGTATCGAGCTGATGAACTTCTACGGGTATGGAGACAACCTCATGAATCCGTGGACCCTGCATGTCAACAGGGGGCTGTTCAAGCTGATGGAGGCTCTTTAATGGTGTGGGGCGTGTGCAGCTGGAGTGATATGGGACCCCTGATGTGTCTAGACACGATACTGACAGGTGACACGTACGTAAGCATCATGTCTTATCACCCGCATCCATTCATGTCCATTGTGCATTCCGACGGACTTGGGCAATTCCAGCAGGACAATGTCACACCCCACCCGTCCAGAATTGCTACAGATTGGCTCCAGGAAGTCTCTTCTGAGTTTACACGCTTCCGCTGGCCATCAAACTCCCCACACATAAACATTATTGATCATATCTGGGATGCCTTGCAACGTACTGTTCAGAAGTGATCTACACTTCCTCATACTCTTACGGGTTTACGGACAGCCCTGCAGGATTCATGATGCGAATTCCCTCCAGCACTACTTCAGACATTAGTCGAGTCCATGCCATGTTGCGGCACTTGTGTGTACTGGCGGGGGCCCTACACGGTATTAGGCAGGTGTACCAGTTTTTTGGCTCTTCAGTGTATATTCTCCTTCACTGTTTACAACAGTCTGCCAACGCTGGGGTAACTTTTCGAGTCCGCGATTGTGGAAATCGCATGGTTTTGAGGCGAAGAACTCGTCGATCAATTTTCGGAGCACATTTTCATCCAGAAAGGAAGTTCAAAAAAATGGTTCAAATGGCTCCGAGCACTATGGGACTTAACATCTGTGGTCATCAGTCCCCTAGAACTTAGAACTACTTAAACCTAACTAACCTAAGGACATCACACACATCCAGAGGCAGGATTCGAACCTGCGACCGTAGCGGTCACGCGGTTCCAGACTGAAACGCCTAGAACCGCACGGCCACACCGGCCGGCAAAGGAAGTTCCTTGAAGGTTGTTCTACAGATTGCATAAAAAACGAAAATCTGAGGGCGCAAGATCAGTAGAATAAGGCTAGTGCGTAATGACTTCCCAACCCAATTCCTGTTTATTGCTTTTTGTCAATGTAGAAGAATGCGGGCGGCTGTTTTCGTGTAGCATCACTTCACGCAGTCTTCTTGGTCGTTGTTCTTGGTTCGCATCTGCAAGACGTCTCAGCTGTTGACAAATGTAGCATTGATGGATAAACCTTGGGGAAGAAATTAGTAATACACCACACCGTTGCTGTTCCTCCAGATGAATAATATTATCTTTTGTGGATCCGCCCAGGTCTTTTTACGGGAATTTGTTGCTTTTCTTGGGCTCAACCATTCCTTTCTTTTACGTAAGTTAACATAAAGACACCATTTATCGTCACCAGTAACGATGCAAGATAGGAACGGTCGGTGTTGTTCACGAGACAACTGATCACGAGCGAGCGGAGATGCACACATGGCCTACCGCTGATTTTTGTGATTTTCGCTTAGAGCGTGCGGGACCCATACACTCGATTTTTTAACCTTACCCACTGCATGCAAATGGCGCATGATGATAGAATGATCGCATTCGCCAGTTCTCGAGTAGACTGAGGTAGATCATTGCAGATTAACGCATTTAAACTGGTTTCACCAAACCCCGAAGGTCTTCCTGAACGTGGAGAGTCGCTAATTTCAAAACCATCCTCCTTAAAACGAGACAACTACTTTCTTGCCGTGCTCTGTCCAACGGCATTATCCCCAAACAAGGCCCAAATGTTTCTGGCCTTCTCCGCTGCTGTCAGCCCTCTATTAAACTCAAAAGAAGAATATGTTGGAAATGTTTCTATTTCTCCACTTGGCACTCCATTTTCTAGCGTCCACAGCTCCATTCACTATCTCCAAATGAAAAAATGACAATACGTAAACTCAAAAACAATAGTGAACAACAAATAAAAAAACGACAAGCGATAAATCAATCCACAGCTAAGAACTTATGTGCCAACCTAATACATCTTCACAAAACCGGCGCAATCTTGAAGAACGAGGGACGTGCCACTCCGGCGGTTTGGCAATATCAGAGACCCCGTGTTACAACACAACAGCCGTCAGCAGGCAGCCGCCGCTTTCTTTGGATACTTTGCTTGAGGTTGTAACGCCGGAAATGCATATCCTCCTATTTCCATCTATTGTACTATTATTTTTTTCCTTGTTTTGTTACCTCAAGATATGACATTTCTGTCTCTTTATATATTGTAATTGCTTTACTGTTTGGATATATATATATTTATGCACTTATGTCGATGTATAATTGGTTTGTTTCGTAAATATTATTTGTATTTTTACGCTGGGTCTTGCCTAGGGAAAACTGCTATCGAACGATTACGTCGATAGGTCGTGTGAAGAATCAAAGTGTGTAGGATCTTTGGTAGTGAGAACTCTGCCGCGTGGAGCGCGGGCAGAACAGTAAGTGGGAGTCTGGCGGGAGTAGCGAGTGGAGCAGGTGTGTTGTGTGACGCTCCCGCGAGTTGCCGCGCTTTCGGGGTTTGGCAGCATGTAATTGCGCTCGACTCGCGATGATAGTTTCTGACATGGTGTCGCGGACGGGAAGCATTAGCTGGCGCACATCAAGAGCCCGTTTCGCCTGGTGACCGTGTCGAGAAGAAGGCGCGCCAACATCCAGCTTCTGCAACAGCGACGGCCGACAATGAGTGACTGTCGCCACCTCCTCGATCGACGGCTTCGAACCTTCAATAAACCAACAAGGAAGACTGGAAGCACGTAAAGTTTTAGAACTGTATGGCAGACCTCAGCTTTTAATCTTGTTCCATTTGCCTCGCAAAATTACAGCAACTTAGCATGAACCTTTGTTGCTCATTGTCCCAATTGCATTGCCAAGCAGAGTCCCTTCCTTTTCCGAAATGAGCCCGAGGGTCGTTGAAATTCAAACGCCAGCATCATTCGATTTCACTGCTTTAATTTCAAAGTTCAGCTGGCTACAATATTTAAATTGCACAAGCACAAATTAAGAGTGCGAGTTTTGTTACCGTATTTTAGTTACCTGTGACTGCAGCTCAGCTTGGTACGTACTAAATTTTCCTATTGTTAATTGTTCAGAATCATTTAATTCAAGTTCAAAGTTAAATCTCTTCTTTCTAAATTGCGTAGATTCAAGTAGCTTTTGAAATGATTGTTGAGGTTGTCCAAGACTAACCGTATTTTACTGAATTTCGATGTGCTTCAGAAAGAAAGCTCACTATTAACTTCAGTCACTAAATTAACTTTCGATTTTCCGGTTTTAGTAATTCTTTTGCTAAATTAAGTCAGAGTGTAGAGAAATTTATTACTTCTGACAAACTTTCAGTTTTCACACTACACGTGTCAACCTACAGTTGCCACGCTTCTAGTGCTAATTATATGTGTAATAACCTTTCTTTTTCAGTTACTATAGTAATTGTCCTTAGGACTGGCGACCGTGATTTCCCCCAAATCTCAAATACCTAATTACCGCTACTTAATTGTTAACGTAACGGCTGCACATTTACCTTCTTTATTAACTTTACCCCTTTTCAAAATTAATTTCCACCAGTTTCATTAGCACATTTCCTTTCATTTAGATGTAACCCTTTCCTCCCTCTTTACCGACAGGTTAACTTCGGTGACGATTGCTTTTCCAAAACTCCCATTAGGTACACGCGGTTTCATTTTTCACTGTCATTAAGGTCGATAAGTGAGGGGGGGAGGTTACACGTGGCGACCTGGTGACAGGACAATCTTCAAATTTGAGGTTGTTCTGGACACGAATTTTGCATTGTGCAAATCTCGTAACAAAGTACTGGTTACGAAATGGTCGATACGTCAGCGAGAATATTCGTGTGAGGAATCCTAATTAGAGTTGAGATTTTGCATTTATATTGAAAATTATTAAAATGAGTGAAGACAACAATTACCAAAATTTGTTAGACTTAGATACGGAACAATCGGTCGAACAGTGGGAAACGCGCACAGCGGTACCCATTGTTCCGGGGCAGGCGGCTAGCATGAAAGATGCGACCGCCGAAACGCAACAAAGAGCAGAAATGGAATTCCAGAATTTAGAAAATGTTTCGGAATCGGAAGTGAAAATCAAATCTGAATCCCTTGATAACGAATACGGGGGGACAATGAAAGAGGAAGCCGCTACGGAAGTAAAACCGGTGGTTTCCGGGAATTTAACTGATTTATTGAATGTTTTGATTAACGAAATCAAGAGTCAATCGGCAGAAATTAAAGATCAGGCTGCCAAGCAAGAAGCTCAGGCTGCCGAGCAAGCAGCTCAGGCTGCCAAGCAAGTAGCTCAGTCTGAAAAAATTGAACGAATGCTAGACAATCAGAACAAAGCTATTAATGTTGTTAACAACAATGTTGAAGTTGTTAACACAAAAGTTGATAAAATCAAAGACGATATTGTCGTGATTAATACCGAAATCGGTAACCTTAAACAGGAAATGATAGGCGTTCAGGCGGAAATTGCGAGCATAAATACTCGTTTTGATTCCGAAATTAGCAGAATCGAGAAAAGTGTAGGAGACGCAGTTGCTCCGATCATCGAGAATAAGGTGACGGAACAAATTCAATTAGTGAGAAAAGAGGATCAACAGAAGGTGGAAACTTTAAAGGCTTTAGTATCCGAAGTAGATACCAAAGTGACGAAGCAGGCTAACACCTGCGAAGAGAAAAAGAGGGAAGTGGAAACGCTTGCGACAACCACTTGCCAAGTGATTACGAGGGTGTCGGAATTAGAAAGGAAACTTGACGAAAAACAGAGCTATGTGCCAATCTGTGCACATAGTTCGGAGTTGTTGACGAAAGAGGAGCGGTTCGACCCCTTGAAAAAAGGCGGTATACACCCGACGGATTTCATTAAAAATTGTGAAAGAGTTTTACCCAGATCATGGACTAATGAGAGAAAAATTAATGCGGTTATTGATGTGTTGGCTGGTGATGCCAAGCGTTGGGGCCTAAACCTCAACATTACGAACCTGACTTTTGACGAGTTTAAAAATTTGTTTCTGGCTGAATACTGGTCAGAGCAAAAACAGCAAAGTGTCTGGCGCGAATTTGTTGTATCGAGGCCTTTCGATGCGAATTCGCGTGGCTCGATGAAGGAGTTTTGTGAGGGCTGGATCCGCAAGTTGGAATATTTGCGTGATCGCCGCACGGAATCCGAAATAGTCTGGGAACTCTACAAAAAGCTTCCAGATGATACAAAACGCTACGTAGGAAGCAATTACAGGACAATAAATGATTTCCTGGAAAGAGTGGAGGACGAGGACAATTGGCGCAATAATCGCGACAGTGGTAGAGGCCGTGGTAACAACAACGGGTACCACAGCAACCACAACAACGATAACCATGGGAATAATGCATACCGCAACCATGGCAGCAATAACAATAATGGTTCGGACCGTAATAACAATCGGTACAATGCAAATAATAACAGGAATGACGGAAACCAGTATCATACTAACGTGATACGGGCTTCACAGAATAGTAATAACGCCAGAGGGTGTGATCAGCCGCCTCAGCAGCATCCGGGGAGCGTATCTGCTGGGACGAGACAGGGAAACCATTAGCCGCGCCGGTGAGGGGCCGACCGGGCGTGGAGAAATTTTGGCGGCCCAATAACAGGAGAAAACCCAGGTGTCGTCGTTATGAAAATTCCGTATGGAATAATCAACGGCGGGAGAGTGTGCCAGTATTAGGAGAAAGGAGTGCGCCCACAAGTAGTAGATCAGCTGTAGACACGGCAGTAGAAAATACATTCACTGTCAGTGAGAACAATTTAAGTAGTGTTCCGGAAATCGATTATAAAGTGGCAGCTGTAATACCCACAGCGGAACTGGAGATTGAGTTTAAGAATGATTCGCAATTGTTGAGAGAAGATCAGATGTCGGATAACACGTCCGTCATCGAGCGAGGGGATGCAGAGAGGGATGAGGTCTGGTTAAGGCAGTTCGGTCGCTTATACGACGAACTAAGAGATTATAGGGGTCTGTATGGGAGAAGTGTTTATGGGGAGCACGGGCAGGATTTGCCGCGTCTCGTCCCGCAGGAAGATAGTGATTGTGAAGTGATAGAAAGTTCTGGCCCTAACCGGCAGACTTTACTAGAAATAGTTGATGTTAAGGGGGAGCACGAGCAAGATGCGTCGTGTTTCGTCCCGCAGGAGTTGAATGTTGAAGTAGTAACGGAAAGTTCTGGCCCTAACCGGCAGACTTTACCGAAAGTTGTAGTGGTAGAAGTAGCCGACCCATCCGACGCGAACATCCAGTTTAAACATTGCGAGAGTATTAAGGAGAAAGATTACGAAAATTTTAGTGATAGCCGGAAACGATTGGTAGAAAAGCACGTAGATTACAGCGTGTATGAGGTTAGAGCTGACGTTGTACGGTCAGACGGTAGCAGTGTGGGTTGCGCAGATCCAGAGGAAGTAATTTCGGATGCTACTGGGCACATTTCTCCAGGTAGATTGGCAGATGGGATCAATCTGACGAAAGTGGAATCAACGAAGGTGACAATTAGTGAATTGATAGCAATGCAACACTCACTAGTTGACGAGTTACAGGAAAAGGTTTCGGTATTGGAGGCGAAGCTACAGACTAAGCCTCAGGACAGACGTGTTGAAATTAAAACTGTATGTGAACAGAGGCTGAAAAAGCCGCCAGATAAACCGGATTTAGGATCAAAGCCGGATGGTTTTTTCTGGAATGACCTGGATATAGACGAGGATTTACTGTGGGAAAATAAAGAAACAGTCGAGGACAAGTGTAGACAGATAGTGGTGTCTGTTAATATGCACGACCTACAACTAAACGTGTTGATTGACACCGGTGCAGAATTGAGTGCTGTATCTGGGAAAATATTTGAGTTACTGAAAGACAGACCTGGCATCGTAGTTATGCCAGTAACAGGAGTGAAAATTATCGGTGCTACTGGGAAGGCCAGTAAACCGGTCACAAAACAGATTTTTGTCAACTTCGAGATATGTGGGGCACGATTTGAACAAGAGTTTGTCGTCGTGCCAGACTTAACTACGGAAGTAATTATCAGGTTAGATTGGCTATTAAAGTACCGTGCAGTGATTAACTGCGAAAGCAAAACTTTGACATGTGTGTCACTAGATAAAACAATGGTAGTTGGTTTTGACGAGGCAGGAGACGGTGTGCATAGGCAATACCAGCCTATACATATTGTTAACTGGCCGGATAACATTGACGTAGGAATGAGTTTAAACTGCCGTAACATGAGGAATTTCGGCACTGACAAAAGTGTAGAAAGTGAATTGGAAGAGATAATCAAATTCCCTCCACGGATTAACATTAGTATTGGTGTGAAAAAGGATCGTTTGCGAGAAGTAATGAAGCTAAAAGCCGATGCTCGCATACGTCGTCATGACACTAAAGCGCGTTTTGATTAATCAATTTAATTTTAATCAATTTAACCATGATCTAATCAACTGAAAAATCCAAGCTGCTAGTTTAAGTTTTCAGCTGAGTCACAGTAGATTAAGGAATGTAAATATGATTTTGTAAATAGCTGTAAGATTTCATAAATATGTGATTTACTAGTCATTGCCGATGTACTTAGACGCTGTTTTAAGTTTCAGGCTAGTACATGCGTGTGATGATGGACAGTGTTGAGTTATCCACTGTGATAGTATTAAGGGACTCCTTGAGATTACTCGGGAGTGAGTTTTTCCTAAAGAATTCAGTGAAGCGGACGTTCTGGAAACGCCGCCACAAGGGCGAGTGAGATCAAGCGTGCCGCACACGCGGGCGCAACAATACTGGCGAGGCGAGCCGCTGTCGGCTCTTGTGCCGCTGTTGGCTCTTGTGCCGCTGTCGGCATCCTTTGTACTTGCGGGTACGAAAGGCGGAATAGTTTTTCTTCCCGGACAGCTGATGTGAAAGAATTCTGCTGTCAATATTTATGTTTTTTTCGATCTACTGAATATTATTTTCTTGTTTAGCGTTAAGTAGATTCTCGTGACGAGAATATTAATTATGAAAAGGTTATATAAAATGTGTAGTCATTTAATTATTTATTTGCGTATTTTGATCTACCTGTTTTTATGACCATGCAATCTAATTAATTTTGTAAATAGTATTCCATTTCTTGATACTGTTGGGAATTTTGACAATTTTAGAATAGCTAAACCATTTTCTACGTTTTCTATGAATTTTAATATGTTGTCAACCTGTTTTATTTTGTGCAAGATGACAGAGTGGAATAAGATTAGGAGTGTCTCCACTCAATTATTATTGTCTAAAAATTGGTTTATGGTTAATTAGGCGAATGCTAAATTTTGTTGATGTTTTGAGCATATGCATTTCCGCTGTTTCTTTTTTGTGACATTTTCTGAGTCTGTTTACGTTACACGAACATCCTCAGACAATGTGGGGCACGTGTAACGCCGGAAATGCATATCCTCCTATTTCCATCTATTGTACTATTATTTTTTTCCTTGTTTTGTTACCTCAAGATATGACATTTCTGTCTCTTTATATATTGTAATTGCTTTACTGTTTGGATATATATATATTTATGCACTTATGTCGATGTATAATTGGTTTGTTTCGTAAATATTATTTGTATTTTTACGCTGGGTCTTGCCTAGGGAAAACTGCTATCGAACGATTACGTCGATAGGTCGTGTGAAGAATCAAAGTGTGTAGGATCTTTGGTAGTGAGAACTCTGCCGCGTGGAGCGCGGGCAGAACAGTAAGTGGGAGTCTGGCGGGAGTAGCGAGTGGAGCAGGTGTGTTGTGTGACGCTCCCGCGAGTTGCCGCGCTTTCGGGGTTTGGCAGCATGTAATTGCGCTCGACTCGCGATGATAGTTTCTGACATGGTGTCGCGGACGGGAAGCATTAGCTGGCGCACATCAAGAGCCCGTTTCGCCTGGTGACCGTGTCGAGAAGAAGGCGCGCCAACATCCAGCTTCTGCAACAGCGACGGCCGACAATGAGTGACTGTCGCCACCTCCTCGATCGACGGCTTCGAACCTTCAATAAACCAACAAGGAAGACTGGAAGCACGTAAAGTTTTAGAACTGTATGGCAGACCTCAGCTTTTAATCTTGTTCCATTTGCCTCGCAAAATTACAGCAACTTAGCATGAACCTTTGTTGCTCATTGTCCCAATTGCATTGCCAAGCAGGGTCCCTTCCTTTTCCGAAATGAGCCCGAGGGTCGTTGAAATTCAAACGCCAGCATCATTCGATTTCACTGCTTTAATTTCAAAGTTCAGCTGGCTACAATATTTAAATTGCACAAGCACAAATTAAGAGTGCGAGTTTTGTTACCGTATTTTAGTTACCTGTGACTGCAGCTCAGCTTGGTACGTACTAAATTTTCCTATTGTTAATTGTTCAGAATCATTTAATTCAAGTTCAAAGTTAAATCTCTTCTTTCTAAATTGCGTAGATTCAAGTAGCTTTTGAAATGATTGTTGAGGTTGTCCAAGACTAACCGTATTTTACTGAATTTCGATGTGCTTCAGAAAGAAAGCTCACTATTAACTTCAGTCACTAAATTAACTTTCGATTTTCCGGTTTTAGTAATTCTTTTGCTAAATTAAGTCAGAGTGTAGAGAAATTTATTACTTCTGACAAACTTTCAGTTTTCACACTACACGTGTCAACCTACAGTTGCCACGCTTCTAGTGCTAATTATATGTGTAATAACCTTTCTTTTTCAGTTACTATAGTAATTGTCCTTAGGACTGGCGACCGTGATTTCCCCCAAATCTCAAATACCTAATTACCGCTACTTAATTGTTAACGTAACGGCTGCACATTTACCTTCTTTATTAACTTTACCCCTTTTCAAAATTAATTTCCACCAGTTTCATTAGCACATTTCCTTTCATTTAGATGTAACCCTTTCCTCCCTCTTTACCGACAGGTTAACTTCGGTGACGATTGCTTTTCCAAAACTCCCATTAGGTACACGCGGTTTCATTTTTCACTGTCATTAAGGTCGATAAGTGAGGGGGGGAGGTTACAAGGTGCGATGAATTTAATTATTTGTGACTGAAATGTGAGCATTCTCCCATAGTAATAGTTTCTGTTTTGCTGAGGGATATTACATCATTATGGCACACGAAGTATGTTATGAATCTCAGGCTAGATTTCTGAATCGTCGGACCTCAATTTTAAATTAAATACAGGCAAGAAAAAAAACCTGCGTCAAACACGTGGATTTTTTGTGTGTGGAAAGCCCTTTTTGCACCAGTAAATTGTACATACATTCATTTCACCAGGCGTGTAGGTAGAAAACTACATGTGGTTACTTTGTGGAAATTTATTAAGATTAAAGCAGTAACAAAGTTGACACAATTTTGATAATATGACTAATTTTCGTATAAACTCGCTGAGACAACTGATTAACAGTTGTATATGAAATATTACGCATCCTCTCCAATTGGTATGTTGCTGCACAATCCATTCCACGGTAAGTAAATTCTTTCTTACCTACCGCATTGCACATTAGTGACAGAATTATTTTCAAATGTGTGTGACATATGAATTATGGATTCTTTCTGCTTACTTGTTAAAATGTCTGAAACATCAGTTTGTTGGTAACTTTTCATTTTCAGTAGCATATAGAAAAAAACATTTAGTATTCATGCGCATTACCAGTTTGAACAAGCAACTATTCAAACACGAATTGGTGAGTAATTTTATGCCGTTTCTTACGGATGCTGCAAAGTAACTGCAGCAATAACAAGTGAATATTTTTTCTTTTTTTTTGAGCATTGTGTTTCGGGGCTGTGATTAACACATGAATCACGAGAATTGAATAGTAATTTAATCTATAATCCCTGTTAGCGGACACTATAAATTTTAATCAAATCAAAACGACAAACAGCTACCGTATACATCTCTTTCTAGTGCCCGTTTCGAGAATACAAAGCAACGTACATATCAGAACCGCTATCTATCAATTTCATCTTGGCCACTAAAAGAAGTTAGTAGGAATCTGACATTAATGTAGCCAAAACGACTAGTTTTAAGAAATGTAAAACCCAGCTGTTAATTGTCAGTCTCGCAAGTACTGTCGATTTCGAAAAGTCAAAGAACGACCGAGGAAATTATCCTGCGGCAGAAACCTCAGTCTCAACACGAAGTGGTAATTTTACGTTGTTTTGCACGAGTGCCGCAAAACAGTTGCAGCAATAACAAGCTTCTGTATGGCCGCAGGGTTGTGTACGGAGTAACGATTATACAAAAAAGCAGCATTAAACTGCGCGTCAGCTGGTTGTGTACCTGTGATAAAAGCTGGTAAGATTACATCGAATGGAGATACCATCGCACTCCTTTATCTTTCAACCTGAGTTGCTGTACAGGCTACTCGTTTCTTTCTCACGGCCTCTTTTTGGCGCACTGCCTGACAGATATGAGATCAAGTATTACTCGCTTGGAGGAAGCAAATATTCAGCGTCTGTCTCCCAAGTTGTTAATACGACGAAGTGTCGTGCCGCGCTGGGAAATACACTGTTGTTGTTGTCGTCTTCAGTCCTGAGGCTGGTTTGATGCAGCTCTCCATGCTACTCTATCCTGTGCAAACTTCTTCATCTCCCAGTACCTACTGCAACCTACATCCTTCTGAATCTGCTTAGTGTATTCATCTCTTGGTCTCCCTCTACGATTTTTACCCCCCACGCTGCCCTCCAATACTAAATTGGTGATCCCTTGATGCCTCAGAACATGTCCTACCAACCGATCCCTTCTTCTGGTCAAGTTGTGCCACAAACTTCTCTGCTCCCCAATCCTATTCAATACTTCCTCATTAGTTATGTGATCTACCCATCTAATCTTCAGCATTCTTCTGTAGCACCACATTTCGAAAGCTTCTATTCTCTTCTTGTCCAAACTATTTATCGTCCATGTTTCACTTCCATACATGGCTACACTCCATACAAATACTTTCAGAAACGACTTGCTGACACTTAAATCTATACTCGATGTTAACAAATTTCTCTTCTTCAGAAACGATTTCCTTGCCATTGCCAGTCTACATTTTATATCCTCTCTACATCGACCATCATCAGTTATTTTACTCCCTAAATAGCAAAACTCCTTTACTACTTTAAGTGTCTCATTTCCTAATCTAATTCCCTCAGCATCACCCGACTTAATACGACTACATTCTATTATCCTCGTTTTGCTTTTGTTGATGTTCATCTTGTATCCTCCTTTCAAGACGCTATCCATTCCGTTCAACTGCTCTTCCAAGTCCTTTGCTGTCTCTGACAGATTTACAATGTCATCGGCGAACCTCAAAGTTTTTATTTCTTCTCCATGGATTTTAATACCTACTCCGAAGTTTTCTTTTGTTTCCTTTACTGCTTGCTCAATATACAGATTGAATAACATTGGGGAGAGGCTACAACCCTGTCTCACTCCCTTCCCAACCACTGCTTCCCTTTCATGTCCCTCGACTCTTATAATTGTCATCTGGTTTCTGTACAAATTGTAAATAGCCTTTCGCTCCCTGTATTTTACTCCTGCCCCCTCTAGAATTTGAAAGAGAGTATTCCAGTCAACATTGTCAAAAGCTTTCTCTAAGTCTACAAATGCTAGAAACGTAGGTTTGCCTTTCCTTAATCTTTCTTCTAAGATAAGTCGTAAGGTCAGTATTGCCTCACGTGTTCCAGTATTTCTACGGAATCCAAACTGATCTTCCCCGAGGTCGGCTTCTACTAGTTTTTCCATTCGTCTGTAAAGAATTCGTGTTAATATTTTGCAGCCGTGGCTTATTAAACTGATAGTTCGGTAATTTTCACATCTGTCAACACCTGCTTTCTTTGGGATTGGAATTATTATATTCTTCTTGAAGTCTGAGGGTATTTCGCCTGTCTCATACGTCTTGCTCACCAGATGGTAGAGTTTTGTCAGGACTGGCTCTCCCAAGGCCGTCAGTAGTTCCAATGGAATGTTGTCTACTTCGGGGGCCTTGTTTCGACTCAGGTCTTTCAGTGCTCTGTCAAACTCTTCACGCAGTATCGTATCTCCCATTTCATCTTCATCTACATCCTCTTCCATTTCCATAATATTGTCCTCAAGTACATCACCCTTGTATAAATCCCCTATATACTCCTTCCACCTTTCTGCCTTCCCTTCTTTGCTTAGAACTGGGTTGCCATCAGAGTTCTTGATATTCACACAAGTGGTTCTCTTCTCTCCAAAGGTCTCTTTAATTTTCCTGTAGGCAGTATCTATCTTTCCCCTAGTGGGATAAGCCTCTACATCCTTACATTTGTCCTCTAGCCATCCCTGCTTAGCACTTCCTGTCGATCTCATTTTTGAGACGTTTGTATTCCTTTTTGCCTGCTTCATTTACTGCATTTTTATATTTTCTCCTTTCATCAATTAAATTCAATATTTCTTCTGTTACCCAAGGATTTCTACCAGCCCTCGTCTTTTTACCTACTTGGTCCTCTGCTGCCTTCACTACTTCATCCCTCAAAGCTACCCATTCTTCTTCTACTGTATTTCTTTCCCCCATTCCTGTCAATTGTTCCCTTACGCTCTCCCTGAAACTCTGTACAACCTCTGGTTTAGTCAGTTTATCCAGGTCCCATCTCCTTAATTTCCCACCTTTTTGCAGTTTCTTCAGTTTTAATCTACAGGTCATAACCAATAGATTGTGGTCAGAGTCCACATCTGCCCCTGGAAATGTCTTACAGTTTAAAACCTGGTTCCTAAATCTCTGTCTTACCATTATATAATCTATATAATACACTACTGGCCATTAAAATTGCTACACCAAGAAGAAATGCAGATGATAAACGGGTATTCATTGGATTACATTTTCACGCAATTTGGGTGCATAGGTCCTGAGAAATCAGTACCCAGAACAACTACCTCTGGCCGTAATAACGGCCTTGATACGCCTGCGCATTAAGTCAAACAGAGCTTGGATGGCGTGTAAAGGTACAGCTGCCCATGCAGCTTCAACACGATACCACAGTTCATCAAGAGAAGTGCCTGGCGTATTGTGACGAGCCAGTTGCTTGGTCACCATTGACCAAACGTTTTCAATTGGTGAGAGATCTGGAGAATGTGCTGGCCAGGGCAGCAGTCAAACATTTTATGTATCCAGAAAGGCCCGTACAGGACCTGCAACATGCGGTCATGCATTATTCTGCTGAAATGTAGGATTTCGCACGGATCGAATGAAGGGTAGTGCCACGGGTTGTAACACATCTGAAATGTAACGTCCACTGTTCAAAGTGCCGTCAATGCGAACAAGAGGTGACAGAGACGTGTAACCAATGGCACCCCATACCATCACGCCGGGTAATACGACAGTATGGCGATGACGAATACACGCTTCCAATGTGCGTTCGCCGCGATGTCGCCAAACACGGATGCGACCAACATGATGCTGTAAACAGAACCTGGGTTCATCCGAAAAAATTACGTTTTGCCATTCGTGCACCCATGTTCGCAGGCGCTCCTGTCTGTGATGCAGCGTCAAGGGTAACCGCAGCCATGGTGTCCGAGCTAATAGTCCATGCTGCTGCAAACGTCGTCGAACTGTTCGTGCAGATGGTTGTTGTCTTGCAAATGTCCCCATCTGTTGACTCAGGGATCGAGACGTGGCTGCACTATCCGTTACAGCCATGCGGATAAGATGCCTGTCATCTCGACTGCTAGTGATACGAGACCGTTGGGATCCAGCACGGCGTTCCGTATTACCCTCCTGAACCCACCGATTCCATATTCTGCTAACAGTCATTGGTTCTCGACCAACGCGAGCAGCAGTGTCTGTCGCGATACGATAAACCGCAATCGCGATAGGCTACAATCCGACCTTTATCAAAGTCGGAAACGTGATGGTACGCATTTCTCCTCCTTACACGAGGCATCACAACAACGTTGTACAAGGCAACGCCGGTCAACTGCTGTTTGTGTATGAGAAATCGGTTGGAAACTTTCCTCATGTCAGCACGCTGTAGGTGTCGCCACCGGCGCCAACCTTGTGTGAATGGTCTGAAGAGCTAATCATTTATATATATATATATATATATATATGCAGCATTTTCTTCCTGTCGGTTAAATTTCGCGTCTGTAGCACGTCATCTTCGTGGTGTAGCAATTTTAATGGCCAGTAGTGTATTAAGATCTTTAACTCAACGTTCTCAAGTGCAGCTTAGCCTGAAAAACTCCTTATGCTCTCTATAGTTAATTCATCGTTGACAGTCTGTGTGCATCTTATTAGAGCAGAAATTCTGATCACTGGAACTGCTGCTTCAATCATAACAAAACACATGATTGCAGCTGGTGCTAAATCGCGGTTCCCGCCAATCTGGTATCGCCAGTATGGATGTAAAACAAGACATTTTGTACTTATTTTGTATGTGACCTACAAATGAATAACTTATAAGACAAAGAAATATATCACAATAGTATCCTGACATCAATAGTGGGTTATGGCTCGGGAGCCCGGGCGCAGAGACTCACGAGGGTAGTGGCCGCCTTCACAGTGAGAAGAGTTCAGAGAAATAGGGTATAGATCTGTGGGGGGTCTACAGGGGGAGCCCTATTAATTATAATGGGGCTCTGCCCCCCTGGACATCAAACTTCGAGAACAGGCTGCATGGAACTGGGCCAAAAAAGGGAATACTGCGAAAACAGAGGACATATTAGGCATTAGGGTTGAGAATAAGGGTGAGATAAGGCGGAGAGGTGAGCAGTTGTGGCAGGAATCGTGGGAAGCAGAAGAAAAAGGTCGTAGAGCATTTGAATTTGTACCGGATGTTAGGGAACGACTGGCCACGAAATACTTTGAACCAACCCGGGGATTATTCCACTTTCTCACTGGTCATGGGCCCTACCCGAATATCTATGTCGATTTGGGAATGTGGTGCATTAGAGGGTACTCCCGATCATGTGGTTTACGAGTGCCCCCTTTTCAATGACGTAGCATCTACATTACGATAACAACTGCCCGACCACGACACTTACCACTTATTTCGACGAGAAGACACTTCTCAAACTCTGAATAAATTGGCTAACGAGGTATCACGAAAAGTGTTGATAGACTACCTGAGGGACATTAGTTAATTAACAATCTGAGACATACCTAATACCAGCTGAGTCCAGTGCCCTATTCCCATACCGCCGTGCGTGGAGCGGCCGACTTTCCTCACAGTCTGGAATCCGCCACGTACAGGACAAGGGGGAGTGGGGTACAACGCCACCGATATAGGACAAGCACCGGATATGACATAAAATAGAATTAGTTAGCAGGACTTAGAATTAGGAAATTAGTTGGGAACCTGCAGCGACTAACATCGTTGGTCTGCCCAGGGTCAGCGGCAGGGTCATCGGGGTTAACTCGATGATATAGGTTTGTAAACTGCTGACACGCCTGTGACGCTGCAGACAGTAGAGACTAGTTATAGGTAGGCTTTCCAAAGAGAATAATAATAATAATAATAATTAAGTTGCCCATTGTTAATTAGATCTGGCTGTAGCTCACTCAAAGAAATTGTAATTAGCTGCAATTAATGTTTTGTATAAAGTTTTAGGATGCACTAATCACATGAGGAAGTGGGTTAAGAATGTATAATTCCAACAGTTTTGTGAATAAAGATTAAAAAAAAGAAAACAAACAAACACCGTCCGAACAGGTCCTGAAGGCCCAACGGTACGTGCTCACCCTTAGACGTCACTGGATGCGGATGCGGTGGGCCGCGTGGCCAGCACACCGCCCTCCCGGCCGTTCTGTTTTCCTGACCGGTGCCACGCTACTCCTCAATCAAGTAGCTCCTCAGTTTGCCTCACAAGGGCTGAGTGCAGCCCGCTTGCCAACAGCGTTCGGCAGACCCGGGCGGTGACTCACCCAGCGCAAGCCCCATGCGGGACAGCGCTTAACTGCGGTGGTCTGACGGGAACCGTGATACGTGTCCACCACTGCGGCAAGGCCGTCGGCAGTCGGATGCCTTATAATTGTAATTAACTGGTGCACAAACCATAACTTACGTCTTTCTTCGAATAAAATACAGAGTAGTGAAATTTACGATGGTTGGTAGCAAAGTAGCATTTTACCCCCTTTAGTGTATAGGGTTAGTTACCGGGTGATCAAAAAGTCAGTATAAATTTGAAAACTGAATAAATCACGGAATAATGTAGATAGAGAGGTACAAATTGACACACATGCTTGGAATGACATGGGGTTTTATTAGAACCAAAAAAATACAAACGTTCAAAAAATGTCCGACAGATGGCGCTTCATCTGATCAGAATGGCAATAATTACCATAACAAAGTAAGACAAAGCAAAGACGATGTTCTTTACAGGAAATGCTCAATATGTCCACCATCATTCCTCAACAATAGCTGTAGTCGAGGAATAATGTTGTGAAAAGCACTGCAAAGCATGTCCGGAGTTATGGTGAGGCATTGGCGTCGGATGTTGTCTTTCAGCATCCCTAGAGATGTCGGTCGATCACGATACACTTGCGTCTTCAGGTAACCCCAGAGCCAATAATCGCACCGACTGAGGTCTGGGGACCTGCGAGACCAAGCATGACGAAAGTGGCGGCTGAGCGCACGATCATCACCAAACGACGCGCGCAAGAGATCTTTCACGCGTCTAGCAGTACGGGGAGGGTGTTTTTTTTTTTTTTTTGTTCTAATAAAACCCCATGTCATTCCAAGCATGTATGTCAATTTTTACCTCTCTATCTACATTATTCAGTGGTTTACTAAGTTTTCAAATTTATACTGACATTTGGATCACCCGGTATTTTCGCCTTTCACTAGTCAAACATTTATGTTTGCCTTTCATCTAACGATAGATGAGGGACTTTTGAAGACAACAATGGAGGGTTATCATAACGGAAAGAGACCTAAAGCAAGACAGCGACTAAGGCACACAGACTAGATTACGCAAAATGTGGAATTTAAAGTCTACGGAGAAATGAAGAGAAAACTGGAACGACATGAAGAATGGAGATCTGCTGCCAACCAATACTCGGATTGATACTTTCTGGTGGATTAAAGCTGTGTGCCGGGCCAGGATTCGAGCCCGGGATCTCTCAAGTTTCAGTGTGGAAGGTAGGATATGAGGCACTGACGGAACTAAACCTGAGCGGACGGGTCTAGAATCGTGCCGTGATAGCTCCGTTGGTAGAATACTTGATCACGAAAGGCAAACGTTCTGGGTTCGAGTGCAGGTTCGGCAAACAGTTTTAAACTGTCAGGAAGTATCATATCAACGCACTCTACGCAGAAGAACGAAAATTTCAACCTGGAAATATTCGGATTGATCAAGAAGAAAAATTAGTCCGTGCACCGCGAAATGTTATATTACTATACTTGACTGCTTGCTGTAAATAACGAATTGCGTATAAAAAATTGCAAAATATTTAAAAAATAATTTTTCGATTGAATTTTAAAAGCAGTTTTACAGTTTCCAATGGTTCAATTGTATCGTTTAAAAGCTTTTAGATGATGCTCACACAATAAGTTAACTTAGGTAAAGGAGAAAGGGCTTAAAAAAAGAAATGAAAAAGGAGGGAGAGAGAGAGAGAGAGAGAGAGAGAGAGAGAGAGAGAGAGAGAGAGAGAGAACATTTCTTATTTCGTGGAAGGTTCAAGACATCGAAACGAATATTTCGGAACATGATAGTACTCACTGGGCAGATAGTTTTTTTTGTATTATTGTTGCTCTACTACATCAATCGAAGTATTCTATGACGTTTTTTAATGAAACGCCATAGTTTGTTAAGCGGCATTCGAAGGCTCTCGAATATTTGAGTAAAATGATAAACCGGTTGTTAATGTTGTCCTTGAACATTTTCGCAGAGAATCGGAGAAATGTGCTAAAGCTGAAAGGCAAGGTGGCCGAATCGCTATAGCGATGTAAACACCATCAAGTGGCTCTCTCAGACGAGGATACGCCGCTGTATTAAGCCTATCGACTGTTTACCTGTTTCCGTGAAAGCTGTTCGGTTAAACCTTTGTACAGAGACACATTTTAAACATTTCTTTTTTTTCCACAGTATCTCAAACGCCTTTGTAAACTTTGTGTTTGTAACTTATATTTGTGCCGCAACGGAACTGTTAGTCGTTAATATTATTGTATTTTTCCTAGGTCTTTTCCATTAAATTATCAAAACCTACTGCTCAACATTTTACAAGCATGTTAATCAACAGCAGGCTTCTTTTATGTTATCAATTTACGTCTTGTATTCTGTCACTTGTTTACCTTTTAGTTGCCTAAAATGGCCGTCAGATGCCGAAGGCCAAATAAGTAAATAAAACAGTTTTCCTAACACGCATCCGATGCTCTATAAGTTAGCATACAGTTCCATTTACAAAACTCGTAGCTGACCTGTACCTACGTCGAATAAAGTAGGGCCATGGGGAAATAAGTTTTATGTTACTGTTAGTAAAGTAGGCCTGTCTTCCTGCTGCATATAAACTGGCATAATAACGCCACTTGGCACCATTTACATCGCATTAGCCAATTATGACCGTCCGCCTTGCCTTTCAATAAGAGCACATTTCTTGAGTACATTTGCGAAAAGTTTCAACGCAGACACTAACAACCGCTATTTCACTGTATTCGTCTCTTCACGAGATTTCAAATGTCGTTAATGATAGTACATATTTACACAAAAAAATTGTATTTGCTGCAATATTTTGGTCAATGTACGACTTACGAGCATTAACTATGCAACAAAATTAAATGCCTCTCTGTGTAGTATCATTTGTTGAAAAAATTTCGGATCGATAACTTGAACTGTCCACGAAATAAAATGGGTGTTACATCTTACGCGACTCGCCACGCGTACATGCAGCCATGTGAAGAAGACAGAGTGTTCATTAAATTAAAAATTATCTCGCAGTTTGTCGGTCAGTTTAGCACCACAGCTCTCACTTGACTTCATTAACACACGGACGCTGCTCGCTTATGCTTAGCACAAACTCAACGAACGAACACTGTGCATGGTAATATGCACTCCAAAACTTGCAAAAAAAATAAATAAATAAAAAAATAAGGAAGCAAGATTGGGGTTTCACGTCCCGTCGACATCGGTGTCATTAGAGACGGAGCTCAGCCTCGGATTGCCTCAACGATGGGCCCCGTCGAAGGGACTTTCCCGGCATTTGCCTGGAGCGATTTAGGGAAATCACGGAAAACATAAATCTGGTTGGGAGGACCGAATGCGAGTCCAGTGTGCTGGCGACTGCGGCACCTCGCACACAAAATGTTTATCCTGTCGCTCGCACTGCTGCTGCAAGTCAGTGACCTTGCGCAAGGAGGAAGGCGAAACGCAACAGGTGCTGGGCAGAGCACGGTTACTCGGCTACAGCCAGTGTCAGATTACACATCCCGTGCAGCCACGTGTTGCGAAGGCCACGCCCACCTTGCCTACGCTGTGGACGAACTCAACGCAAGGACGCTGGAAAAACAGCGGCGAACTGCACGCCTCAGTGTGGCCGATTGTCGTCTCCATTAGTAGGCAATAACTTCTGGTATGAAACTGAACCTCGAAAGACGTAAAGGATACGCTCTGTAAAATAAATGGCTCAAGTATGTTGGTAAAATCGCATTCGCGTACTGTATGTTGGAAAGTGATGACTGGAACTCTTGTTTTCGTACAGAATAGAGAGCAACGCGGATATAGTGGAAATCCTTTGCGTTCTATATCTCTAAAGATTGTGTTATTTAAAAATCACGTTCTTATTTTCACGAAAATAGACATTTAATAACATTTCAGCTGATATGCACATCATTATACACCGAAATATTCGATACTGGAACAATGGAAAAATGTAAATCACAATAGGTAACCCTGAATCATTTAATGACTTACTGAGTGGAACGTTTAAGCGAGACCACTACGAATCCGTACCGCAAAAGGAATGCGAGACAAAACGCGTACAGCTGTGGGATAGAGGAGACGACGAACGTGGATACATTTAAAAGTGAGGCTTTTATTTCATTACTGTGTTTAACAACATTGCAGATAATCACTTGATAAGACGAGTACACTGTGGTTTGCACGTGACCACTGTAAAACTCTCGGTGCCGACGTAAGAGCTCAGTCGTGCAGGTACCCTATGTTATTGTTTGTTAGTGAAGATCTCGTCAACCTGTTTTGGGATTTCCGTAGTTCAGTGACAGGGAAAACCAGGTCGGACGTCCAACCAAGGCCGCTACGTCTCTCTTCCCGCGTCCTTGGATGAGCATAGCCGAGCGCTATGTCCTTACAACTTTACTTTCAGAGAGGCTAGGAAAGAAATACTAGTTTTCCTACAGAGGAATATCGTCGTAAATTCTGAGCAAGTAAGTCAAAGAAATGCTGAAAATTTGTTGTACGTGAAGGGAGAACACGTGTCGAAAATCTAAGAAGCCCACGATCGCTGTCTTTAAAAATCGCAAGTCAGTATAACTTGCTCGGTCGGGAAACAGTCGGTTAAGCGGCAAATTAGGTTCCAATTTAATCGGTAAAACATATTATAATCATGTAGGACACGGAGGTGAAGAGAACTTGCTTTTTAATATTGACTAACAGTTCTGCATGTTCCACATACGACGCTACACACAGTGCAATGAAGTACAGTGGTACACTACATTCAAATGAAAGAAGTCTGGTAGAGTGGTAGGTTTTCGAGAGATCAAAGATAAAATTGTCAGTCTGCTGCAAAACAAATTGTAGATTATGACTGGATCACAACGATTTCTACGGGCGATGTCACATCTCTATTAAATGAATGGCCACTACAACGGTAAAGAGCGAAAGCGATGAAGACACTAATACTCGATAAATTATTTCCCTGAAGTTGAGGTAACGGTTTTGACATAAAAACAAGAACGCTAAAGGAGTGACTATTAAGAAGAATGCAGTAAGCTGAAACTAGCTCTGGACTGCATCTCGTTTAGCGACTAGTCCTGGCATCGTTTATGGCGAGATCGACGTTATTCATTAACCTGCGCCACATACTGGAAAGCCGACCACTGTGGCCGAGCGCTTCTAGGCACTTCAGTCTGAAACCGTGCTGCTGCTACGGTCGCAGGTTCGAATCCTGCCTCGGGCATGGACGTGTGTGATGTCCTTAGGTTAGTTAGGTTTAAGTAGTTCTAAGTCTAGGGGACTGATGACCTCAGATGTTAAGTCCCATAGTGCTGAGAGCCATTTGAACCATACTGGAAACATTGGTATGCTGAAATGTGTACTGATGCTGACCTTATAATCATTTAAAACGGTAAACGTACGCCGTTATGTCGGCTGTGTAACGATCTGCTAATATGATAACTGTCATTGTCATTCTCATTCTCTTTCTCTCTGTGTCCCATTTACTACCTAGCGTTTCCAGGTGGACCAGTTAGGATAGTGTATTTTGTAAAGATGGTGCCCCACAGTTCGTAAAGGTTTGAAAATAAAAGTTGTACTTCAGAACTGCCAAGAGCTGATGATAAATAAATCATTTACCATCCGTTTCGATCGTCTGATCATCTTCAGGGACAATAACTAATTACAATATAAATAATTTCAATCTTTGAAAACTGTCATAAAGCTATTCCGTTCTTCTGGGTGGAGTGTACGCTGCACACACAATACTGCCCATACGTCAGTGTGCACAACGTACTCCACATAGAAGGATGGAACCCGTTTATGACACAGCACAAAGATTAACTAGTTACAATACATATAATTTTATGGTACCTGAAAATGAACAGATGATCGAAACCGATGGTTACTAATATTCCATTTATCAGCTGCTCTTGGCGGTTCTCATATATGACGTTTTTAAAAAGAAAAGAACAGTAGTTTTAAGATACACTAATGTTAAAAAGGTAGCTGTTTACGATCGGTGTGAGAAATGTACTCAGAAAAAACATCACGATCACCGCTTAGCACAAGAGAGAACTTACTTCCGCGGAAGTGGGGGAGGGGGGGTGGGGCGCTGACCAATTGCAGGGATTACCCAGAACTTGGACTAGCGTGACAAAATACATCGCGCCACTCGCGCGCTACGAGTATGTCACAAAGATGGAAAAAGGCGAGCACTGCATCGTTCGCTGGCCCGACCACGCTGCCACTCACCTACGAGGCTGTGACCCGTCCATCTCTGCGTGCTGCCGTAACCACGCGCGTGCGCCACTTTCTCCTTCACTCTGGGGAAAGCTGCCGGTTGTCCGTAGAAACAACACAGACCTAGAGCTCCAGCCGTGCGTAGACAGACAGCACTCGGCACTTTGTGTGCACGCGACGCCCACTTCTAGCAGGCAGCGAGGAGTTGGTCCGCGCCGCGAAGGTGTGAAGGCTGTACTGGCGGCTTGCGCGCCACGCCACAAACCACTCTGATGACGTATTCGCGGCACCCACCCCTCCTCTGCCCCTCCGCCAACACGCTGATCCTAGCGTCTTTCGGCTGCCCGTTTCCACATAGCAAGCGCTCGAGAGCAGGAAGCGAAACCGCGATAAGCAATACCGTCGCAACGCACACATCGGTGTCCGATGTTTGGCGGGAGATAGCAACAGCTGTATGAGATAGCGGTATGACGCCGGGTGCTCAGGTCAATCTGTTAGCGCAAGTTTCTTGGGTAGTTAACCAATAAAAACAAATATTGACTGCAGAAAGGCAACCAGTGGGAATAATGTGTCGTGTTCGCCAACAATCATGTGGTAGACGTCTTCTCAAGGAGTCAAGTATTTTATCTGTTTGTTCACAACATGCGTATTCACTATTGCAACTCATCATAAATAATGACCAAAATTTTTAAAAAAATTGTGATGGTCAAAACCACAAAAGTTCAGGGAAAAAAATTACCTCTGTTATTCATTAATAAAGCTGTAAATGGCTAAGAATGGAGTTACATGCAGCCGCAAAAATGTTTGGTCGTTTAAAACAACCGTTATGAAAACCATCTTAAGTGGTACTGGAAGAATATTTATTCACTGATAGACGGTTCCGCACTGTTTGTCCTTTATCAAATCAACCATAAACGCAAGTCTTGCATAAAAAAAATGGTTCAAATGGCTCTAAGTACCATGGGACTTAACATCTGAGGTCATCAGTCCCCTACAAATAGAACTGCTTAAGCCTAACTAACCTAAGAACATCACACATATCCATGCCCGAGGCAGGATTCGAATCTGCGACCGTAGCCGCAGCGCGGTTCCGGACTGAAGCGCCTAGAACCGCTCGGCCACCCCGGCCGGCGTCTTGCATTACACCAGTCATACAAGTGGAAAAATGGCCCATAAAGTCTGTAAGTGCTGTAGTAGATAACGTGCCCTCCACATGTGTTCATCTCTAACTTGCGTTCCCACTTGTATGACTGGTGTAACGTCAAAGTTGCATTTTTGGCTCATTTGATAATAGACAAATAGTCGGAAATCGGTCCTCAACAAATAAACGTTCTTCCTGTGCAACTTAAAACTTTTTTCATAGTGGTTATTGTAAATACAACAGAATTTCCGGATCCATTTTAACCCCAGCATACTTGAGATACAGAACTACTTTGATCGTTTGTCCGCTAATACAAAATGTCTCGCAAGTAACAAAGCACATTTAAAATTTAGCTTCAAATAATTGTTTTTGGACAACTCGTAATATTCCACAGACGATTTTTGATTAAAACCTCGCAGCATATGAATCAGCCTTTCTTTAAGAAAAGTTCAGAGTATCATAGCTTTATGACTAGTGTTAACGGCTAATGTAGCAAACGGGGGGATAATCCAGACCAATGTGGGTCTGATATTACAAGGACAACCGAAAAAAGCACTTTGTATTTCGTATCAATTGTTTTCAATTCTCTTTTACGAAATAATCGTCCATATTCTTTTCTTTCCTGACAACGGTTCTCATTTTCAAGGGAGTCAAAAATCTGGTACAGTCAAACGGATTTTTTACCTACTATTTGAACAGTAGATCAATTCATTGAAGTGCCTCGGTAGCGTGTGGTAACAGGTTCCTCGGTCGCCTAGTCTTCGCTCTCTTCCTCATCCGAACACACATTTTTCATTATATCAGTGCCACTCAACTATCTAAATACCGGTTCATAACCATCGATATCTAACCATCTGCGGATGTTTTCATCATCTACGTCTTCACAACCACAAATTTAAAGTGAAAATAATCGTTCAACTTACAACACAACACGTCACGCTTTGTTTCTTTTTTCAAAAATCGTCGAACTACGCACGGGTCATCGGCAAGCCGGATTGTCCGCACACTGGTACTTCGCTGTTTGTTTATTCGTATTAAATTAAGGCCATTATGCTGTTTGGTAACTTGTGAACTGTCAGCAAGTAGAATGAGATTTTCACTCTGCAGCGGAGTGTGCGCTGATGTGAAACTTCCTGGCATATTAAAACTGTGTGCCCGACCGAGACTCGAACTCAGGACCTTTGCCTTTCGCGGGCAAGTGCTCTACCACTTGCCCGCGAAAGGCAAAGGTCCCGAGTTCGAGTCTTGGTCGGGCACACAGTTTTAATATGCCAGGAAATGTCAGCAAGTAGCCATACTCTCAAATTTTGTATCATTCCGATAAAAATCTTACACATGATCTACGGAACATACAGGTAACGGACTACCTTTAATAACACCTATTCTCACGCAGAAGTCGCATCACTGTCTCGTTGTGCGTGATACGAAACGCACTCCTCCAAAGGCTGAAATGGAGGAACTAATTCTGGTCAGCTGACAACGTTTACCTATAAATGGTTTGTGTATTGTGCTACAGAGTGTAACAAAAAAGTAAGGCAGAACATCCAGGACACACAACTCACACGCAGAACAAGAATATAGGATCTCTGGACTTGGGTTCACGTACATCTGCACTCCGCAGCCCTCCTTGTGGTGCTTAGTAGAGGGTACATTGTCTACCACTTTCACTTCCTTCTTATTCTGTTCCAGACGCGAATGGTAGGGCTCCGTGTGATCTCCAGTCTGTCTAATATTACTTACACGGTCTTTTCGTCTTTATACGTAGGTGGAAGCAGTAACTATTTTGATTGATTCTTCGAGGAACGTATAATCTCGAAATGTTAACAGTAAATCACACCATGTGACCAGCAAGATCCCTAGATCTGTCGTCAATGGAACACACGAGATCAGACAGGATGTCAACTCAGTCCCATCTGCTGCACACAACAGGATATTAAGGACCAATTACAACAGTTCAAATGGCTCTGAGCACTATGGGACTCAACTGCTGAGGTCATTAGTCCCCTAGAACTTAGAACTAGTTAAACCTAACTAACCTAAGGACATCACAAACATCCATGCCCGAGGCAGGATTCGAACCTGCGACCGTAGCGGTCTTGCGGTTCCAGACTGCAGCGCCTTTAACCGCACGGCCACTTCGGCCGGCAATTACAACAGTCGTTGACCATCTTGTCTTAGGAGGCGTTACAACAGGTTTATCACACTCATCCCCATAGGGGGTGCAACGTCATGACCTAATGAAGAACTTCATGTCAAAAACAATGCCATACTGATAAGGGGCTCATATGCTTTGTAAATATGATGCGGTATTGTAATCGCTGAATTAATTACACATACCTTCCCAAACCGTGAAGTTTTGTTTCGTTTCCTCCTCCCTTTCTAGGTACTTCTCTTTTAATGACAGGCAGTGTGTTTCAGCAGTAGCAGAATGGCGTGTAAGATTGTACTGTAATGGTACGAGTCAACTCCGAATGGGAGCGAACCTATCGAAAATTGAAAATTTCAACTTTTTACTCAAAAATATTTTTGGGTATAGATCATTAAATATTTTCAACAGTACCTCCTCAATTAGTGTGGGTACTCCTGGCATGTCATAATCGCAAACTGTTCCAGATATTTTAACAGCATTTTCAACAAACGATCGTACAAAGATAGGTGCGTATTATGAAGTATGGTTGATAATTAATCTTAACGCTCCTATCCAGTGATTCGCACACACACACGTGAGTTTCTTTAAACAGGATCCTACACCTCTTTAACAGAGTCCGAGAAATCTGGTAGAGACCAGTGTAGTGATGGAAAATCTGTTAAGGTTTGCTGTGGAACCTTCAGCTAAAAATGCCTAGAATGAGGTGTTTGGAAGGGACATGACTGCGAGAACACTACAGTTTTAATTCAGTTGTTATTTAAAATAGTACAACTAGTTCTCCAAGGACGCCAGAGAGTGTGCGAACTAGTCACTACCGTTGTTTAGTTTTATATCTTAAAAATGTGTGATGTCTGTTCCATCGGAGAGACATTACGCATCTCTTTCATTCTAAGGGTGTGACGGCTGTTTGAAGAAGAAGTTACACAACGGATGCACAACCAACGCCCGAACTGTTACGGGAGTCAGAAATCTGCGAGTAGGGGTTAACTGGCGGGAGTCTTTGCGGTGCGGGAAGTTAGGAATTTGAGTGACAGAGAGCGTGTCCGGATAGCCGAGGTGGTTAAGGCACTAGTTCTACAAGAGAGGAGCATGCAAATTTCTTGCCCTCGTCTGCCACAAATTCTCAACTGTCGCCGGTGCTTTGCCGCAATGCCCTGCGCGGGTCGAAGTCATTATTTCCTTCCTACCGCTTTCGCATACCGTTTCCTCTCCATTCCTCTCACGCCAATTATTCATATATAAACACCATCTGCGAATGAACATTACTCGCAGTGTATATACATTCAACGGACGGACAGACTGCCAGCACACTGCACCACTACCGAATGTTTCTAGCATTTGTCTCTTAAACATACTGCCATTCAGTTAAATGAAATAACACTGCAGTCCTGATATTTTACAATACATACTAGCATTTGTGAAAATTGCCTATGAAATTTAATTTTTTCTCCTTCGCGTATTTCGATTTGCATCCGCAGTAGCAACAATCGTACACCGCTACTGACACTAATAACTAAATATTTAAAAACAGGGCAAATATGTGCATTATTTAAGTTTCGCACTTAGCGCAAAATGTAAACAAATCACGTAACAACCCCACTTTGGTTTTTGGTGGTATTCGCACTACATTAGGCTCACCCTTTCAGTATTCCTCCCCTGTGTTCCGTTCGAACGTCTGGAGGCGCTTGTTCGTTTTATGCGTCTTTGTGCCAGGCCGTACATAGTTCCGGTCTTCTGTAGCAGGTTTCATCAGATCCTGCGGAGGGAAACATCACTGGACGTCAGCTAGGACGCAAATAAGTTGCTGGCCTGGCCGGAGATCCTCTAAGCGCCGTATCCTTACTTCTTGTTTTATTTTTCTTCCTCCTCTCTCATTGCCTTTGCACAAGGTCGAACATAAGCCAACTATACAGACGCAGTCCAATCAGTCTGGTAATTTCAGGTTGCAGGAGTAACTGGAAAGACTTACTTTGCGGCAAAGCTGAGGGGTGGAAGTAAGGGGGTGGCGGAGCGCTGACGGAAATCGGCAACACTAGCAACTGGGATAAAGGCATTGACGTCCCGACAGAAATCATCATTGGAGACATTACATGGCGCAGGATTCCGCCCAGCGATATTTGAGACCGCTGTACTGCAATTAGTCAGATGAACAGCTGCGCATTTCTCTTTGTGAGTGGAATTCATGCTGCCAAGTAAGGACACTGCAGGACGAAATCAGAGTTCTCTGGTGGCAGTGCGACAGAATTTATTTTTTTTAATTTTTTTTCTTACGAACAGGAGAGAACAAACACGGCGAGAGAAGCGAGAGCAGCTCTCTGTCTCTGGTTGGGCGTGTTACTTTCACAACAGTTCACACAGCTGTCGCGTTTGGTACATCTTTGGAGATATTGTTTGTTGTGGGCAAAAATAAACGAAATGCATAACAACAATAAAAATCAAACAGGAATCATTTTTTAAAGTAATAGTATAAAACACGAAAAATATCATTTGTTATGTTTTATTGTGCTTCTTACTGCAATGTGACTGTCGCCAGCACACTTTTCAGTCAAAAACAAAATCAGTGCTGGAGCGGCCGGCCGCAGTGGTCTCGCGGTTCTAGGCGCGCAGTCCGGAACCGCGCGACTGCTACGGTCGCAGGTTCGAATCCTGCCTCGGGCATGGATGTGTGTGATGTCCTTAGGTTAGTTAGGTTTAAGTAGTTCTAAGTTCTAGGGGACTGATGACCACAGCTGTTAAGTCCCATAGTGCTCAGAGCCATTTGAACCATCAGTGCTGGAGCCTCGCACATATGGATCACTGATTCACAGTAAAATCTACTTATAGAAATCATTCTTTCTTGAAAATACAATGTGTAACTGTTCAAATTCAAATGGCTCTGAGCACTATGGGAGTTGACATCTATGGTCATCAGTCCCCTAGCACTTAGAACTACTTAAACCTAACTAACCTAAGGACATCATACAACACCCAGTCATCACGAGGCAGAGAAAATCCCTGACCCCGCCGGGTATCGAACCCGGGAACCCGGGCGCGGGAAGCGAGAACGCTTCCGCACGACCTGTGTAACTGTGATTCGGCAATAAACGTTCGAAAAGTTATAATATGTACGTAATTACCAAACCACAACCTAAAATAAGTCTGAAGCGGGCAGATGTTATGTTCTACGAATAACAAATAATGTCAAACTGAAATAAACACAGGCCAGCTTTTTGGCAAGTCCACCTCTTCCTATTATCTCATTGCACTTATTACGTAGCTTCTAGTTTCCGATGAAACATAAGCTTCTAGTTTCAGATGAAACATAAGTAAACTGTCATACCCATAATTTTATTACAGTAATGAGCGTGGAGATAATCGGTGACGGTTGTTTGAAGCAGAAATCTTAAAATTACTTGGAGAACATCGTACGGGTAGAATTTACAATAAAGACTGACGAAGTTAGATCACAAACTTCTTTGGACATTCTCCTTACAAAAAGGACATTCTTCGTGTGAGACAATGTTAAATACGAATCGCCAGACAATATTACTTTTTCCGAATCATCATCAGTTCATTTTTTTCCCTCCATACTTCTGTTTAAGCAGAGTTTTGTCTTTTATAATAAAGGATACTGAATCTGCAGGCTTTCCTCTGAAACAGAGGAACTCAGATAATCCATTTTTTTCCAAAATGATTACGTCAACCAATATTACCATTACCTAACGACCTCCTTTCACCGGGTAACAACATCCTTAGTTACTGTGCACTCACGTACGTGGATAATGATAAGTCTTCGTAATAAATATTATAACTAAAATGACATTAATAACTCGTCTCTTTTCCTCGTTTCGTAAGACCTACTTAAGACATAATGGATACAAGAGTACAACAACGCCCGTATTATATCGAAGGTTTTAGAACGAGCCGGTAAAGCTTTGTTTGAATCTTTCTCAGCACACTGAATAATATATACACCAATTTTACAGCTCCCGTCAGACTTGATCACAACAGTGAGAAATTTATAAGTAGGATTAAGGCACAGAGATTTAATCACCAGTAAACTATTCACTGTATCAGGCGGCCTTAGATCCCTAAACTAGGAAAAAGAAAGGAATAATTCTTAATGGAACCTACAAGAACCACCTTCGTTTTCCAGATAACTTCGTCCTGCTTGCGTCTAGCGAACGTAATGTTTAACGAAGAATGGAAAATGCATATTTAAAAGTGGACTTGAAGATTGCTTACGGCTAAGAATAAATATAAGAAAGGAAAGAGTAGGCCAACAAATTAAAAATTAAGATGTATAACCAGCCGACGTGTTTTCGGATTTAGGGCATTTGAAGATGATTGGATATGAAAAACTTTCGTTAAACGACACACATTTTTAAAAACGAAGCTTTCGACGTGCCTTAAATGGGCAGTTTACAATTAGTGTATATATCAGTTCTGACTTATAGTATTGCAACATGGATGTTGCATGAAAAAATTGTTTGTTTGTGCGTGAATTCCTAAGGGAGCAAACTGATGAAGTCATCGATCCCTGGACTTACTTACTACTGAAACTAACTTATGCTAAGAACAACACCAATGCCCGAGGGAGGACTCGAACCTCCGGCCGGAGGAGCCGCGCAATCCGTGACATGGCGCCTCGAACCAGGCGGCCATGGATAAAAATTATTGAAAAACAGTGCGCTACTCAGCAAAAATGAAGATGGATTCTGGAAATTACTAGAAGAGAGAAAAAAAAAGCAACAAATCGATCAGTGATGAAACTGGAGTGCACTTCTTAATTACGACTGTAATGAAAACGAAATAGAGGTTTGCAGGACATGTAGCCAGATAAATGCTTGGTAGATTGGACAAAGTAACTGTTTTACGGGATTCCAATAGGTGCACAGAGAACTAAGGAAGGAGGGCATACGACATTAGGAAACAAAGGAACAACGTGGATGAGTAAAGCACAGATAAGTCTAGTGGCCGGCCGAAGTGGCCGTGCGGTTAAAGGCGCTGCAGTCTGGAACCGCAAGACCGCTACGGTCGCAGGTTCGAATCCTGCCTCGGGCATGGATGTTTGTGATGTCCTTAGGTTAGTTAGGTTTAACTAGTTCTAAGTTCTAGGGGACTAATGACCTCAGCAGTTGAGTCCCATAGTGCTCAGAGCCATTTGAACCATTTTTGATAAGTCTAGAGGAGACGTTTTCCAGCCACGGATGTCAAACGGTTGACGGTAATAATGATTATAGAGGATGGATGCGGAAAAGCTTAAGATGGGAACCCATGAACAAAAAGGCATCGAGAGAGTTCACAGAGCCAGCCGCGGTGGTCTAGTGGTTCTAGGCGCGCAGTCCGGAACCGCGGGGCTGCTACGGTCGCAGGTTCGAATCCTGCCTCGGGCATGGATGTGTGTGATGTCCTTAGGTTAGTTAGGTTTAAGTAGTTCTAAGTTCTAGGGGACTGATGACCACAGAAGTTAAGTCCCATAGTGCTCAGAGCCATTTTTTTTTTTTAGAGTTCACAGAACATTCAAAATGTGGAAAGCAACACTTCGACTACATTACGCAAACCTGTTGGATGCTCTTTTCTGGTGTCGTGACAACTGCATAGTTTTTGACAAGTATTTAGCTGGTAGGATACCTGCAGCGTGTGGGGATGCTCGCACTACACCAGCTTTTTTATGCTCTGTATCATTCACTATCGCCAAGTTTATACAACAACGGCTGCACCCTAAAAGCACATGTACAGTAACAACACATTCAAAAGACACAACGGTGAGTCGAACCTGTGACGTCCGCTATGTTAGGCAGCGAGGCCATGGTTACCCGGCGCGCCGGGCTTCTTCGAAGGCGTTCGTCAGTCAACAGTACGCTTGCTGCAATACCAGAGGCGGGGCTCTTAGCATTTCTGGAACATCAGTTTCCTTTTAGCACTAGCTTGAGTAATACAGCCTTCTGCTTAACACTTTTTGTGTATTTTGTCGATCTCCATAGGTAATTTATAATCATTAAACAGCAAAGCGAAATGAACACTTGTCGCCGGCCGATGTGGACGAGCGGTTCTAGGCGCTCTAGTTTGGAACCGAGCGACCGCTACAGTCGCAGGCTCCAATCCTGCCTCGGGCATGGATGTGTGTGATGTCCTTAGGTTAGTTAGGTTTAAGTAGTTCTAAGTTCTAGGGGACTGATGACATCAGATGTTAAGTCCCATAGTGCTCAGAGTCATTTGAACCATTTTTTTGAACATTTGGCCAGGTAGTAGTACTGTCGTGTTTACGCCCGAGAAACAGCGAGAGCAGCTAGTAACAGTCTGTTCATCTGCATCCAACTCTAGCTATCCGCCCCAGCTTTGCACGGTTAGCAATGAGTACAAAAGTGTTTATGATTAAGCTTTCGCTACTCTAGAGAGCTCCCATGACAAGTGATCGTAGGAGAATTAAAGTTAGTGGAAACTTTGGTAAGGATATGCGGAAGAGAGACAACGAATAAACCGTTAAAAGAAATACATTTTAATTTCCACTTGAGAGACTAACATTTGTTAATTGCGTACCATGTTTACGTTCCAGGTTACATTCGTTCCTCAAAGCAACAGCCATCTACATCGACTGTCGCGTAGAACCGCACTAGAGACTGCTCTACTGCTGCTCGAAACAACATGACAAAAGTCGTGGGGTACCTCCTAATACCGTGTCGGCCCCCTTTTGCCCGGCGTAGTGCAGCAACGCGACTTGGCATAGACTCAACAAATCCCTCGCACAAAAATTGAGCCATGTTACCTCTATTGTTGTTGTTGTGGTCTTCAGTCCTGAGACTGGTTTGATGCAGCTCTCCATGCTACTCTATCCAGTGCAAGCTTCTTCATCTCCCAGTACCTACTGCAACCTACATCCTTCTGAATCTGCTTAGTGTATTGTTACCTCTATAGCCGTCCATAATTGCTAAAGTGGTACCGGTGTAGGATTTTGTGCACGAACTGACCTCTCGATTATGTCCCGTAAATGTTCGATGGGACTCACGTCGGCCGATATGGGTGGCCAAATCGTTCGCTCGAATTTTGCAGAATGTCCTTCAACCAATAGCGAACAACAGTGGTCCGGTGACACGGTGCTCTGTCATCCACAAAAATTCCATCGTTGCTTGGCTGAAAATGGTCTCTAAGTAGCCGAACATAACCACTTCCAGTCAATGATCGGTTCAGTTGGACCAGAGTCCCTAGTCTATTCCATGTAAACACAGCCCACACCATTATGGAGCCACCATCACCTTGCACAGTGCCTTGTTAATAATTTGGATCCATGGCTTCGCGGGGTATGCGCTACACTCGAACCCTACGATCAGCTCTTACCAACTGAAATCGGCACTCATCTGACCAGGCCACCGTTTTCCAGACGTCCAGGATCCAACCGATGTCGTCACAAACCTACGAAAGGGGCTGCAGGCGATGTGCTGTTAGCAAAGGCAGTCACCTCGGTCGTATGCTGCCATAGCACATTAACGCAATGTCCTAACGGACACGTTCGCCGTACGTCCCACACTGACTTCTGAGGTTATTTCATGTAGTATTGCTTGTCTGTTAGCACTGACAACGCTGTGCAAACGCTGCTGTCGGTCGTTAGGTGAAGGCCACCTGCCCCTGCCTTGTCCATGGTGATACGCAATGCCTGAAATGTGGTTTTCTCGACACACTCTTGACACTGTGGATCTCGGAATATTGAATTCCGGAAAAATTTCCGATATGAAATGTCCCATGCGTCTAGCTCCAACTGCCACTCCGCGTTCAAGGTCTGTTAACTCACGTCTTGCGGCTTAACCACGTCGGAAACCGTTTCACACGTCTCACCTGAGTACAAATTACAGCTCCGCCAATGCACTGCCCTTTTACGCCTTGTGTGCGTGCGATACTACCGCCGTCCAGACGCATGTTGACTGTGTGTAAAAGTATTGGACACTGATGCTCGAGTTTCAACCCTACGTCGCCATATCAGTATCGGCGCCCAGCAGTAAGTCATGAACGTTATTCCTGTAAAGCTGGGTGCCATATGGTAAATAGTTTTCCTTCTACGCTGACTCAAGTAGCGAAAATTTAATTATGAGGGTTGGAACTTAAATAGTGGCAACTACTTATTCACAACCGATACAAAAGAGTTACAAGTTTACACCTGTTACTGTCCCTCAAAGTAGTCACCAGCGTTGTGTAGAACCCCGTTGCCAGCGATGTGGATGGCGTGGTATACCGTTAGCAGCGCCTGTTCTGTTGACGGTGTGAATGGAGCGGTCTAAAGTTATGGTGATTCTCGTGTAAGACTGTGATGGTGTTATCCTAACGCATTACGTTCCTCCACGGCAGACCGTCAATGCACAGTATTACTGTTCGTTTTTGGAGCATCACCTGCGATCAGCTTTGCGAAAGAAGCGGAGAGACACTCTGCGCAACCCACAAAACATTTTGCACAACATTGCGCGGGCGCATACAGCGCAAGCTGTGGCTGCTCTGTCCGGTAGATGGGACTGGGAAGCACTGTACCATCCACCATACTTCCCGGACTTAAGTCCTTGTGACTTTGGTTTGATTCCGAAGATGAAGCAACCATTCCGTGGCATTCGCTTCGGAATTGTTCCAGAGATTCGACAGGCAGTAGACCGCTCCATTCGCACCACCAACAGAACAAGCTCTGCTAACGGTATACTACGCCTTCCACATCGCTGGCAACGGGTTCTACACAACGCTGGTGACTACTTTGAGGACTGGAACAGGTGCAAACATGTAACTCTTTTGTATCAGTTGTGAATAAATAGTTGTCACTATTCAAGTACCAACCCTAGTATAACGACCCGGTATCTACGGACTTGACACGGTTCGCGCAGCTCCCCCCGTCGGAGATTCGAGTCCTCCCTTGGGCATGGGTATATGTGTTGTCCTTACCGTAAATTAGTTTAAGTCAGATTAATTAGTGTGTAAGCCTAGGGACCGATGACATCAGCAGTTTGGTCCCATAGAACTTACCACCAATCTACGGACGCATGACTTATGTGGCGTAGCGTTGCTTCTAGCTACTTGTATCCCACTACAATCGTCATGGTGTACTCGTGCTGTAATTTCCGCTGCAGTCTTTCTCAGCTTTAACATTTGGTTTGCACATTCCATTTTCTTTCCTTTCTTCTTCGCTTTGTTGAGTAATTCTTCTGTTTCATGTTCGTGTTTGTGCTTTTAAAAAAAGTAAGTAGGCTTCAAAATAATAATTTCCGGCTTTAATTTGTACCTGCTGAACTTTGAGACTAAGTGAATTCGCGAAACGGGAATCGAAAACTACCCAAGGAAACACCGATGCCAGGGTTAAATCGGAGGGATAACGAAACTGTTGACAATATTGGTGGAGTGATCGAAGTCAGTGCTGCACATATGGCAAGAAGAAACAATGGCAGGCGGACGGACACACTGGTCCAGTGGCAGCCCGAAGAGAGAGGATCCACCCACACGAAAGGCCTCCAAACCATTGCAAGAAGGACATCTTAAGAACCTCTAGCTTCAACTATCAGAAAACAGTTCGTGAAAACCACAAACGTCGGGAACTTTCTAGAACCTAGTGTTCACTTTAAGAGGCTACATCTCATAGATTACAAATAGCTGCAAAAACATATTTTTAAAAGAAAAGAAAATTGACTCTCATCGTTCTCCACCATTCCACGCCCCATACAGTCACTGGACGAGGAATTCAAATGTGTGTTTCTGTCTTCAGTTTGAAATATTACTCTATCTCATTGCTATGTATCAGAACCCATCGGAGAGAATTAAAGATAAACACCAGTCCTAATTGTCCAATTGTGAAGTGACCTGTTTCCAAATTACATACAAAAGTAACCACTATTTCAGTATACATATAATTCGAAAACGATGCTTTGCTGATTAACATTGTTCTTTTGTGAGAAACATAATATAAATGTGAAATTAATACTGTAACTACTCGAAAGAAATGTAGCACATGGTCAGGATGTACCAGTAAACCTATCAGTATAAAATTACTACAGCAAATTAAATAGAACACATAAATAAAGCACGTTAATTGAATCTCCAATATCTGTTAGCACTAAAATTCGGGCACTAGTTGATTTGTTATAAACAAATTTAGAAATGTAATTGTTACCTGTGACATAATTAGTCAGAAAATGTTATATTAACTCGTAACTAAGTTGAAAATAAGCTCACCTTGTTCAGCACTGAGATTGTTAAGTTTCTGGCAATGTGTATCTCATATTCGGTTTAACTTTTCATTGTGATTTTACATAAAACTGTAATTTTCATTGTAGGTAATTGTTAACAAAAGTATAAACAGAGGTCACGCAGACGCCTTTGGGCACTCGTTTTTTGGCTAGGGTTGCGAGCAAATGTATTGTAAGCTCACTCGTTTGTTGATTGTTGTGAACTCTGTGTCGTTTGATGTCAACTTTGGATACATGTGATGAAACCGGTACAGTTCACCAGGCTCGGACACCAGAGTCCTGGAAATATATTGGTATTAAAACTGCACTGTACTTTGGAATTTATTTGGGAGTCTTCCGCAATTCTTTTCATAGGCTGCACAGCGTCGAGACATGAATCCAGGAATTTTACAAAACCCCGAGAACTAAACAACTCTCAATGTTGGTAGAATTGACGTGAAAACAACAGCGCATCGACCGGGCATTTCACTAAAACAATTGCAACGCGGAGGTGGGAAAATATAAACATCTCAAGTTCGTTCGTTCTAGCCCCTTTCAATGCCTGGAATTTTTTCGGCCTGATCTTGAACCACCCAATACAGTACAAGACAAGATAAGATGTTACGTGCTCTGCAAGCCCAGTTACTCCTGTTTCATATAAAAATAAGTAACGAAGTAATTCTCAGACGAAGAAGTCAGTCTTTAATACGAAGGTCGTTGAAGCATGCAGCCGTTCTTACAACTGTAATTACCAAGTACCTCCTGGAAAATTCTCATCTGCAACGTCTCTTGACAAGCGACTGAAACGTGATGTAACTTCCACTAAAAGTTGACAATCATTCTGCAGCCGGACTTTGTCTGTTTACATTGACGGGCGTTAACTGGTGAAGGCCACTGTCAGCAAACACATCGCTTGAGATGTACTCCTAGCCTTGTGTACAAGTGACGTGCATTTCGCCACAAAACAACCAACTGCTACAAAGCATACTCAAACGTTTGGTATCAGGTGCACTGGACAGGATTAAACATCTTTAGTTAGTGTGCCCGCCAGCATACAATTTCAACTGACATGTAGGATACAGGTCAACTTCCTTTCACGTTTCATTCAGTTTGACGTATGTGAAGTGTTAACACATCCAAGTAGTCGCCAACCAAGGTGGATTATAAACCCCCCCCCCTCCCGTTGGTTTGGATTAAAGGAGTGTTAAAGCAAGACAGTGCTGCTATGTGAGGTGACAAGCGACAATGTGGTGTCGATAGATGTTGCAGTTTCAGCAAAACTTCCCTTTGCTTTGACAGCACTAACCACATCACTCTTATAGTACCCTGATGACACGGAGAACTTCAGATGGGAAATTCTGCATCGAAGATGCTCCCTGATCAAGTCAGTCATCTCCGTCCGTCGCTAATGAGCACGTTGCTGCAGTACGGAATTAACTGGTAGAAAACGTTCATCAGATGGAGGAATTCGTTGGTCAGTGTGCACTTGCAATTCACGCCACGAGGGTACGGAGGATACTACACATGGCAGCAGATTATTGGCGAAATGCCGACAAATTACCCAAGGTGTATACGAAAGCTGGGGTACAGATGAATTGGCAAAATTTTTAAAATACTGAAAATATGTACAACGGAGAGATTACAAATTATCTTTGCGTGATAATCATAAAGAAAATAAGCTCAGGGTCGATATGATAACCAGAGATACCGCGAAAACGCTCTTAAAGATTCAATTCATACGAAATAACGGAAGAGTTAGAATTGAGTAACACAAACTGCTTATCGGGACAGTTGCCATTTGCTCAGATTCTGACGATTAATTTGCTACTTGTACGAAAAATAGTGTCCAGATTCCTTGGTCGATTGTGTGTAAAACACAGTGTAGTAGAAAAGAGGAACTGTGGCTCGCAAGATTGTCTGCGTGTTCACGTAAGACAGTAGCATCGGAGAAATGGTGGGTGCGGTAGAAGCAAATAAGCAGCTAGCTTAATCATAGCGCGAAATGTTAGCTGTCATCCAATGAGAGGGTCTACCGTATAAGAGACGTTATTGATCGGAGGGTTGTTATTTCGAGTCCAGCATCAGTAGCGTCGCAGTTTGAGACGGAAGTTCACGCGTCACTGGTATGGAAGACTGGCTGGAAAAGATTAACTAAAAGTTCCAGCCAATGAAAATAACTGACATGCCGTGGTGTATTGCTTTCTGATCATACATTAATTACACAATAATCTGAACCTGACTTTGCACCGAACTCTGCTCCGAGTCATTTTTTTCTACTCCTACGAAGAGATTAACGATTTGTGGTGCCTGAGGCGTGCATATACGTCGAATACTAATATACATTTTATATTCTTACATAACACACACACACACACACACACACACACACACACACACACTTTTGCTTCCGAAGGGCAACATGAATGGTCTATTCCGACGACTTCATGGCAGCATTTGCTTACGGTACCGTAATTCAGATTTTCATTTACGTCAGTGTAGTGTTCCCAGTTCTCTCTATACTTTAGACTGTTTTATTTACTGAATAAGAATACTGACATAATCAATGCAGACACTGCAGAAGCAGATCTCATAAATCTTATCTCTCATTAGTGGATCCTTGATTGAGCTTTTGATGAGAGTGTCCAGTACTCTCAAATTCTGGAAGCCACGTCTCCGCCATCGTAACATCGTAATCGTCATCGTCATCATGGTCATGCTGCGTGGACGAAAAAGTTTTCTACTAGTTGTTTCACTATTGCTCACTCATCACACTTGTACCTCAACAATAGCAAAACGAGGATAATGGAATGTAGTCGAATTAAATCAGGTGATGCTGACGAATTAGATTAGGAAATGAGACACTTACAGTAGTAAAGGAGTTTTGCTATTTGAGAAGCAAAATAACTGATGATGGTCGAAGTAGAGAGGATATAAAATGTAGACTGGCAATGGCAAGGAAAGAGTTTCTGAAGAAGAGAAGTTTGTTAGGATCGAGTATAGATTTAAGTGTCAGGAAGTCGTTTCTGAAAGTATTTGTATGGAGTGTAGCCATGTATGGAAGTGAAACATAGACGATAAATAGTTTGGACAAGAAGAGAATAGAAGCTTTCGAAATGTGGTGTTGCAGAAGATGGGTAGATGGGCAGATCACGTAATTAATGAGGAGGAATTGAATAGAATTGGGGAGAAGAGGAATTTGTGGCACAACTTGACTAGAAGAAGCGATCGGTTGGTAGGACATGTTCTGAGGCATCAATGGATCACCAATTTAGTACTGGAGGGCAGCGTGGAGGGTAAAAATCATAGAGGGAGACCAAGAGATGAATACACTATGGAGATTCATAAAGATGTAGGTTGCAGTAGGTAGGAGATGAAGAAGCCTGCACAGTATAGAGTAGCTTGGAGAGCTGCACCAAACCAGTGTCTGGACTGAAGACGAAGACAACAACAACAACAACAACAACAACACCACAAGAACAACAACAGCACTTGTACCATAATATGTAACTCTGTGGACAGCTGCCTGGGCTTCACATTCGTGCTTTTTTGCACAGCTTCTCACTTTCTTGGAGGGATGTGTGGAGTGCAACGAACTATCGCCTCTTCCCTCAGCCAAAAAGATGGATGTGGCTCAGTGTTTGTGCTTTGCACCAGCACATTTAGAGTTTAAATATACGTGAAAGGGTAACAAAAATTTAAACATATCGAGTAATCTCACACAAAACAGCTCCTCCGTGAATTAGTTGAGCTAGGTGTCTGCGACTCAGCGGAAATTACGGGCGGCATTATAAAATTCCGCATGGCAGAGTTTCCCCGAGCAAGGTAAACTGGTTTCGCACAGACATGAATGAAATTTATATAAATAAAATTTCTTTTAGGTTCTGTTGTATCAGTTGCGGCATAACATAAGTCAAATGTCAATTTGATGTACGCGATAATTTTGTTAGTACGCCTTCTTCAAGTAGCAGTGTTGAACTTTTTTTTTAATGGATTAACAAAGTACTGTGCCCTGGTAAATTCTGCGTTTTTCGTCTAGCGTTCGTAAAAGTTGATAAGGATGCTGCTGTTTTATTTTTCAAAAGCCTGTACAGTCTTCCGAATTCAAATGTGGCCGTATTTCTCTTGAAGGTGAAACACGTGAATGACGTGCCAAAACTGCAGCCATAGAAAATATCGAGAAAGAGCACCACATGCAAACTAAGGCTCGATGTTTCAAGCTCTGAAAAATAGCTGGCACCATGGGCATTTTTGAAAACAGAGATTGGTATATATTTCATGAAGAATTAACTATGAAAAAATTATGTGCTAAATGGACGGAGCATCTGTTGAACACTAACCAAAAGAAAAATGCGAAAACTATCTCTTAGCAATGTCGGGACCCTGTTAAAAAGAAATCTAACTTGCTTTGTGCGTCGATTTGTTACTGTGGTTGATCCAATGCATCACGAGAGATACCATATCAATGGATATAAACTGGTGGCTCTGCACAATAAAAAAAGACGAACTCGATCTCGACTGCAGGTAATGTTATTGGCAGAGTTTGCTGAGTTATAACAGGGATTCTTCTTGCCAACAGCTTTGAAAAAGAAAAATTAGAAACTCTCAGGTATTATCGAAGTCTTCTGGAGCAACTACAAGGGGCAGTCAAGTGAAATCGAGACAGATGGGAAAAATAAGTAAACTGTTTATTACTTCAAAAGTAATCACCATGACTGTTTATACATTTATGCCACTGAAACACAAGACGATCAAGGCCTTCATCGAAAAACGTCTGCGGCTGCCTACGGAACCATGATAGTGCCCCCCGGCGTGCACCTCTTCGTCCGGAGGAAATAGACGGCCACGAACGTTTTTCTTCAGGACTCCAACATATGGAAAATGCATGGGGAGAGATCGGGACTATACGGGAGGTGTACAAGGACTTACCAGCGAAACGTTCGCAGCGTAGTCTAAACAACGTTGCCAACATGTGGGCTGGCATTATCCTTGCAACATAATGATGTAGTCTGTCGGCATTTCTGCAAGTTTGGGCTTTATGAAACGGTTCAGTTTTTGCAAAATGTCCACGTGCCGCTGTGGGCGGTATTAAGCCCAGACGCCCGAGAATGTTGACGTACGGCAGCACTCTGTTTCAGGTTTATGTCCGCCCATGTGTTGCCAACGTTGTTTCAGATATGCTGCAGAAGTTTCGCTAGAAAGTCCTTAAACATCCTCCATACAGTCCCGATCTCTCCCCATGCGATTTTCATATTTTTGGAGCCCTGAAGAAAGACACTTGTGGTTGTCGATTTGCTTCGGACGATGAGGTGCAACTCTGAGTACAATCATAGTTCCGTAGACAACCGTCAACATTTTTCCTTGACGGCATTGACCATCTGTTCCACAGTTAGATTAATGTAGTAACAGTTATAGCGATTACTTTTGAAATGATAAACAGGTTAGTTAAGTTTTTCCATCTGCCCCGTTATCATTTGACTATCCCTTTTAGATAATAATCCACGCGAGACGCGAGATGATCCAGAGTTGCAGAAAAAACAAGAAATTATCTTCATCAGGCAATACAGATGCCCTGGCAATAGAAAAGCCAATGAATTTGACGAACGAATTGTTGGAACACTCACCAACACACAAACCTTAACCTGATATTCACGGAAATCCGTGGTTGGAAAACTTTTTGCGTCAAACAATGGAGTCATTATGGTAATTCGTAGATATGGGTTATCGCAGACGTTGCAGAATCACACGTCGTAGATGTATTCTATACAATGTAAAACAGTCGGTCAAAATTGGCCTAAATAGGGAGTACTTCGGGGGAAAAAGCACATCATTTACTGGCAGGCCGCGTTCTTTTCGGCTTGCATTCGTAAACACCGTACTAAGAAAGTAAAGCATATGGCAAGAACGGCAAAATGACTTTTTTTCTAAAGGCTCTGTTTCAGTAGTTAAACTCCAACCTTTGCAATATCCTCCCCAAATAAGGTGTTTTTTTCCCTTTGGATCTTCTCTAGTTCATTTATCAATCTTATCTGGTACGGATCCCAGACGGCAAGCAATATTCAAATATCTACCGAACGAGGGTTTTGTAAGCCACCTCCTTTGTGGGTGTACTAAACTTCCTGAGGATTCTTCCGCTGAATGTCTTCAATCTTCCTTATCCACGATTAATTTTATGTGGTCATTCCACTTTACATCTCTCCGTAATTTTTTGGTTGAGACTACTTCTAGTGATTGTTCTGCAATCGTCTCTAGCGAGGAAGCAACCGGTCGAAAGCCATGGACAAGCTGTCCTTGGCCTGTTCGCCTGCGGGTGAACTGGAAGAAGCGGGATCCTCTTGTCCCACCGTGAAGAACTGGTGAGTATGACTGTTCCCCTCGGAAGAACCCGAACTTTAAATTTTCGATGAGACACGATGCTCAAACCTCTCGCAAAGACACACTGGTGTTGGAAGAACCTTGGGCCGCGTCTACCAACACACACGCAATTTTCCCGAAGGGAATTCATCCAGTACGACATTCTAATTTGACATTCATACAAAGGTATCACGGCTGACGGTGCTCTCGCCGTTTCATTGCTGACGAGCTTTTTACATACATTTCACGTAACAAAATTAACGGAAAAAAAGATAAAGTTGTTAATTGATGGGAAGCAAAATTGGTGGACGAGGGAACATTCCACAAGGGGTGTAATCTGGCTGTACCGAGTTTATTAGTTAGCTTTGTTACTAATGATAGCAGTCACGTCATCAGCTTATATTAAATTTATTGACAATCATAATTGTGTCATGACTGGTTTCGACAGCCTGTTGGCCATCTTCAGATGGCTACACCCAGTGAAAATAAGTGATTATCAAGACCATCATTAAATTTTGCCTGCCTGCTCTCAACTATATCTACATGATTGCTCCGTAATTCATATTTAAGTGTTTGGGTTGGTGTTCACAGAACCACGCTCAGACTATTTCTCTACCAAATACGTTGAGAAAAAGAGCTGAAATGAAATATGTGAACTGTGTCCATTTCAATGGTGCCCCATGCACTTTACGGTCCAGACCTGGCACCGTGCGGCTTTTTCCTACAAACGATCTTAAGGAACATAGTGATTATAATGAAAGTCTGTCAGTGAAAGCTTCAGAGGCGATTCTGAGGAGCATAACATAGAACGGCCTACACCACGTGGACTGACAACGAGTAATCTGGAAAGCGTAACAGCGGTGCTCAGCTATGGCACGAGCTGCAAGAGAGGTCTTGTGTGTCACGGTGTGGTTTACTGTTAAAATTCCGTGAGAAGAGTCCCCGTACGTATATCTCCCGAAAAGACGGTGAACTTGAAATGAGAAAAAGTCTAGTTAACACGGAGGCTTACCAATAATCATTCTTCCCCGGATCCATTAGTGACTGGAACAGGTAAGGGAGGTAGTGACAGCGGTATACAACAAAATACACCCCCCCCCCCCCACCCCCCCGCCACACCACAAAGTCGAGATGTTGACTGACAAGAAAACACGTTCCCTTCGGCTGACCAGATACATTTAACTTCAGGGAAAATAGGAGGTTCATGACAACCTCATGACAATTTCAGTAAAAACTTAAAATTTTCTTCTGTTTTTCTACATTATATGCACTGCTTTTCTACATTACTTACGACGATTACTATGTTAACGCTACTATCAAAAACTGAGCGAAGTTTTCTTTCTATTTCCTGTCTATAAGTTGTAATGCTTCGTGGCGAGGAAGTGCCAGCAGTTTCTGTTCATTTACTGACTACGCAATGCGTACAGTTCGCTATGAGTCATTAGTATACAACAGTTTCCATACGTGGGTGGATAGAGTTACACGGGAACAATGACTGTTTTGGACTGATTACATTTATCACAATTCTTATTAACGCCAGCTCGTTTCTATTTATTGTACTGCTGTATTTCTGGTTTCTCAAATATATATGACTACGGTCATCTGCGGATGAGGACAATAATCACATAGCTCGTCTTCTCATCTTATTGGAAGACGTTCCATTTGTTTACAGGGAGTTCACATCTGCATAAAATTGTCAGGAAATGCGGAAGACTTGAAAATGTCAGAACTTGGCGCAAAGACTGACAGCTGGTGATCAACGTAAATTTGTTTAATGTAGAGAGCGTAAATAAGTGAAAGGGTCTGATACCATTTGACTAGACAATCAGCAATAAATTAATAGTCTCAGTCAAAAGCGTTGTGTGTGTACAAGTACAGGAGACCATCACTAATTCGGAATTCAATATAATTCGGACTGGTTTTTATCGTGAAGTCAAACGTCACCTTACTAAACCGTACATCATTCGCGTCAAGCTCGTTTATCGTAAAACGATGAACGCATCCCGTCGCTTCCCAGTGGCTTTATAGTAGAGTCTGGCGTAGCTAAGTCGACTTTTAACGAGATTAAAATAAAATATCAGTAAAACTTTGGAATTTGTTCTAAAACACAACGAACTAGTGGGAAAACGAAAACGGACAACTGTATCAAAAGGGATCACAATTGATGATGCTGCGCAGACCTGTTAAAAACGACAACCCTCTGTACAATTCCTCTAGTTTTTATTTAACCGCTACATACACTGCATGTAACATTTCTAACTGCAGCTCAAGGTAACTATTTTAGAAAACATTTCTATAATTCGGATTTCTAGTTATTGAGATTTCAATGTACCTGTCTCGAGCGACTAAATGTACGATGAGTACAGAAGTTTATCCTGTGGAAGGATAGGCGACAGGTTGAAATTTATCAGAAGAATCTTAAGGAATTCTAATGCATCCACGAAGGAGGTTAGTTACAGTACCCTCACTAGACAAGTTCTTGAATTTCTTTTCGTCGGTTAGGGACCGATGCCAAGTAGGATTTACGGAAGAGAGAGAATATTCAAAGAGCAGCAGTACACTTCGTTACGGCTGCGTTTAGTCAGCACGGGAGCGTCACAGAAATGATCGGAAAACTACAGGGTAACTATGAAGTCCACGAAACATTTTAAAAAATCGGCTACTTGGAAAACAAGCGATTACGAATGAAGTCGTATATAACATAATAAAGGATACAGTACGTGAAAGACACACTCTCAGAGCAAACTTTTTAGCTTGCTGCCAGCAAGTTAGTATGGAAAAATCGCCGACAAAGTCACCATCGAGCGCAGTTGCTCAAAATGTCAGCAATCCAAGCAGAGAAAGCGTTCTCTGTGTGCTAGAATTTGCCCACTGCCAATCGATAGGGCATGTGCAAAGAGCTTTCCGTAACGAGTTTCACAAGACACCGCCAGTTTATAAGGGCACAAGGAAGTGGTACAATAAATTCGAGGAGGATTGTTTTCTGTGCGATGCAAAACGTTCGGACCGACCGGGCGTGTCAGAGAAGACGGTAGACCCTTTGAGGGACATGATGCTGAGAAACCCACAAAGTCCAATCGAGCTAGTGTAGAATTTAATATTAGAATTTAATATCCCTCAGCCAACAGAGTGGAAAATCCTTCGTAAGCGATTAAGAGTGAAGCGGTACAAATTGCAACTTCTGCAAGCCGTAAACCGTGAAGACAAATTGCGTCTTCCTGCAGTTCTGCTTTGATATGCAGAACCACTTTGAAAATAACGACTTCGCTAAAAAATTAATCTTCAGTAAAGGAGCCACTTTTTATCTTTCGGGAAAGGTTAGCCGATACAACACATGCATGGGGGAGACAGAGGAATCCACAAGTAACACGTCCGAGATTTCGAGAAAGTTAGCATGTTCTGCCATTATCGGCTTTGGTAGTTGCATGGTCAGCAAACGATTGAATAGATGGCTTCGATCCGCTTACTGAGTCTACGTAAAGCCAAAACTTCTTACGATTTTCAGTCAGATCGTTTGGCAAAATTTTGCTTTGAAATTTACTGTATACTTCTCACATCTCTCACGCTCATTTGGCTTCTTTCATCTTCTGTTTGTCTACCGAGGTTTGACTTCGCTTTGATCGGAGATGAAGCTCTAACACAGCTACTGAACAACGGTGGGTCTTTTCCATCCCTCACAACCTTGCTCTCGGCACATACTTGTGTAAGGCGCGTTGTAAAAGGCTTTTGAGATTTACTCATTTGTGCTCCACATCTTATAGGACATCGCGGAGACATTGCTTAACCCCAGCTTAGAGGTTGGTTTCACAAAGAAGTTTCCCCTCTGCAGCAAACTGTACTACGCCTAATCACAAATTCCACACACGAGGATTATTACTATAACGCTTACAGTGTTTATTTTTTAAAATTTATCTTTAAGGCGCTATAAGGTTGTCCGAGAGTTAGATATTGTCACGATAGTATCTTAGAATGATATTACAGTATGAATGTTAACAAAATTAACACAAAGTGAATGGAATGTAAGCGAGTTGAATCAGGTGATACTCAGGAAATTTGATTATGAAATGAGTCACTAAATGTAGTAGATGAGGTTTGAAAGTTGGGGAGCAAAATAACTGTCGATGGCTGAAATAGCGAGAATATAAAAAAAAGACTGGCATTAACAAGAAAAAGAGAAATTTGTTAACATCGAATATAAATATAAGTGTTAGATGGTCATTTCAGGAGGTATTTATCTGGAATGTAGAGTTTTACGGAAGTGAAATGGGGATCATAAATAGTTCAGACAAGAAGAAAAAAGAAGCATTTGAAGTGTGTACTATAGAAGAATGTTGAAGATTAGATGGATACTTCGGGTGACTAATAAAGAACTACTGACCCGAATGGAGGGAAATTAAAGAAAGCAGATTCAAATAGATGCAGGTTACAGTGGTTACAGAGAGATGAAAAGGCTGCACAGGATGGAGTAGCGTTGACAGCTGCATCACATCAGTTTTCTGACGCTTCTGCTGCGTATTTGAGTGCCTTCTGGTTCTTTAAAGATCTCCTACATTTGTGGTCGCTGTTAGTGAAGCTAATATCATCCCAACTGAACTTTCGTTGCATTCATGAGAGCACTTTCGGTTAACTGATGAAATTCACGAACTGTAGCACTCGTTGACACATGGCACCACGGTCCTGTGGTCACAGCTTAAAGTCCTGAAGCGCGAAGTTCTCTTTCTTCCTGAGAAGTTTAATGTGTTGTTGCCGGTAGCTGCTAATGAGTTCTTTCGTCATTGGCTTCCGAAGGTGACGGCAGCGCGTTATCTTACGTCAGGAAGCTTTTCCCAAGGGTCGAAGTCAACACAGATTTACCGTCCTGCACGGAACTCACTGGTAACGACGCGATGAGCGGCAACAAATGATGCTGTCAACACGTTGTTATTAAACGTGAACGTGCACTATCTCAACTATCTTCGCTATTGTTTAGCAAACCCAAAAAGGAGCCAAGGTCCGCTTCAAACTGAACATTCAGCGATGCAGGATTCAATTAAAAAAGGCCACCGCAAATTGCTTGCAATCGCGACGGCAAAGGCAAAGACAAGTAACAGGAATTTAGCAAGTATCTAACGAAAGGTAATCAGTATTTGCAGTAGAAATAAACGAGGCCCTTCGAATAGCACAAAAGCATTTTGTGTGTGTTTATGACAATATGAGCAAATAATATAAACACGTATTCAATTTACAACACAAGGATAGGAGACAAGGGGGCTAACGTCTCGTCGATAGCAAGGTCATTAGAGACCGAGCAATAGACCACATTGGAGGAAAGATGGAGAACTAACCTGAACGTGTTCTGTTTTGAGGAATTATTCTGCCATTTCCCATAAGCAAATTAAGGAAACCACAGAACGTCTACATCTGGATGGTCGGACGGGCTTTGAACCGCCGTCTACCTGACTCAGAGGCTAGTGTCCTAAGCACTGCGCCACCTCTCTCAGTGGTGTATGTAATACAGTTTAATTTATTCTGTTTCAAAATAGCTCGGCGTGTTACAAGATTGCTATCGCTCTTCATTTTCTACTTACCGCTACGCTAAGCAATAACGTCTCACACACGATACTGAAAGACGACTGTTGTCTTTTTTTCCTGTAATACGCTACGGTACTGGTCTCCTCCGACGCCATGCTAGCCAAAGCAGGCAATATTATGGTGTGGAAGCAAATCGAACAGTTTCTACGAAAGAATTTAACAGATACCAGTGCCAATTGTTTGTTTTTAATTGGAGCGCGATTAGCTCACGATTAACGGACCTGCTTCCATCCCGAGCATCTTACACTCTGCCAGACCAACGCTAAACCATCGTTGATAATCTGCTTGTTGTTTACAGTATACGAGTAGGCCCCTGTGTCAGTCAGTTCGTACTCGGGATTAACAGTCGAGATTAAGTCCGAAAAAAGGCGTGCCTCAGAGCGAAAACCAAGTTTTAGCAAACACAAGTAAGTAAAAGTTGGCTAAGATCTGAAGTCTTCGAAAATTAGTATATGACCCCCCCCCCCCCCCCCGGTCTCCTACCTCACTCGCAAGAAAAGGAATGAAGTGGACCAATGAATAAACCTCCGTACAAGCATCGACATTTTTTTTTTTTTATGGGGTTTAAGGGCGCTCAACTGCTGAGGTCATTAGCGCCCAGTCACTGTTGTTAGAGCACATAGAATCTAGTACATGGGGGGACACCAGAAGGACCTGACAAAGATGCAGATAAAATAAGTAAAAAGGTTAGATGTCTTTGGACAAACCAGTTAAAGTTATAAAACGCAGAATACGAGCAGCTGCTCGAGCGTCATCAGCTAAAACATCTGGTAAAGTAGATGGCAGGGACAGGACAACACGAAATTGACTAAAACGGGGACACGACAATAAAACATGGCGCACTGTTAATGCCTGACCACAAGGGCACTGCGGGGCTGGGTCACCGGAGAGCAGGTAGCGGTGGCTAAACCGGCAATGCCCAATCCGCAACCTGGTCAGAAGGACCTCCTCTCGCCGAGATGGTCGGGAGGAGGTTGTCCAAGCAGTTGGGAGCGGTTTTACTGCCCGGAGCTTGTTTCCTTGGAGGGACGACCAAGCATCCCACCACAACGACACAAGCCTCTTACTTACATCCCCACGAACGTCAGATGACGGGACACAATGGGAGGCTGGCCGAGGCAGGAGGACTGCAGCCTTGGCTGCAGCATCCGCAGCCTCATTCCCAGGCACTCCTACATGTCCGGGAACCCACAGACAGCTGACAGAACCACCATTATCAGCGAAAGAATGGAGGGACTGCTGTATCCGTTGAATCAAGGGATGGACCGGATAGGGAGCTCCAAGGCTCTGAAGAGCACTGAGTGAGTCAGAGCAGAGTACATATGATGAATGGCAGTGGCGGCGGGCATACTGAACGGCCTGATGGAGAGCAAAAAGCTCGGCCGTAAAGCTCGAACATTGGTCAAGGAGCCGGTATTTAAATGTGGCGGCCCCGACGACAAAGGCACAGCCGACACCATCGTCAGTTTTGGAGCCATCGGTGTAAATAAAGGTGTGACCGGCAAGTCGAGCACGAAGTTCGACAAACCGTGATCAATACACTGCAGCCGGAGTACCCTCCTTCGGGAGTGAGCTGAGGTCGAGATAAATATGAACCGGAGCCTGGAGCCAACGTGGTGTCGGGCTCTCACCCTCTCTGAAGGTGGTAGGGAGGGCAAAATCCAATTGTCGAAGCAGGCGACGGAAGCGGACTCCGGGGGGCAGCAGGGCAGACACATACAACCCGTACTGACGGTCGAGAGAATCGGCGAAGAAGGACTGGTAAGAGGGGTGGTCGGGCATGGACAACAGCCGGCAGGCATACCGACACAGCAGTACGTCGCGCCGGTAGGTCAATGGTAATTCGGCAGCTTCAGCATAAAGACTCTCGACAGGACTAGTGTAGAAGGCTCCGGTCGCAAGACGTATCCCCCGATGGTGGATGGAGTTGAGCCGGCGTAAGAGGGATGGCCGAGCGGACGAGTAGACGAAGCTCCCATAATCCAGCTTCGATCGGACAATGGACCGATACAAGCGAAGCAGGACAGTGCGATCCGCTCCCCAAGATGAACCGCTAAGAACTCTGAGGACATTAAGGGAACGAGTACAACGGGCCGCCAAATAAGAGACATGTGGTGACCAACACAGTTTCCTGTCCAACGTGAGCCCTAGAAACTTATTTGTTTCCACGAATGGGAGAACAACGGGTCCGAGATGTAAGGATGGCGGAAGGAACGCTTTATATCGCCAAAAGTTGATACAAACCGTCTTCTCTTCAGAGAACCGGAAGCCATTTGCCATGCTCCATGAGCAGAGGCTGTCTAGACAACGGTGAAGGCAGCGCTCCAGGAGGCATGTTCTCTGGGCACTGCAGTAGATCGCGAAGTCATCGACAAAGAGAGAGCCTGAGACATTAGGTGGAATACAATCCATAATTGGATTGATCGCGATGGCAAAAAGGGCTACGCTCAAGACGGAGCCCTGAGGCACTCCGTTCTCCTGGAGGAAGACGTCCGACAATACGGAACCCACACGTACCCTAAACTTTCGATCCGTTAAAAAGGAATCAATAAAAAGGGGCAGGCGACCGCGTAGGCCCCACCTGTGCATAGTGCGGAGGATACCTCCTCTCCAACAGGTATCACAAGCCTTCTCCAAGTCGAAGAACACGGCTACCGTTTGGCGCCTTCGCAAAAAGTTGTTCATGATGAATGTCGACAAGGTCACAAGGTGGTCAACAGCGGAGCGGCGGCGACGAAAGCCGCATTGGACATTAGTAAGTAGCCGTCGAGATTCAAGAATCCAGACTAACCGAGCATTAACCATGCGCTCCATCACCTTACAGACACAGCTTGTAAGAGAAATGGGGCGGTAACTAGAAGGAAGGTGTCTATTCTTCCCGGGTTTGGGTATAGGAACAACGACGGCGTCACGCCAACGCATGGGGACCTGACCTTCGGTCCAGACGCGATTGTAGGTACGAAGAAGGAAGCTTTTGCCTGCCGGAGAAAGGTGTGCCAGCATCTGAACGTGAATGGCATCTGGCCCCGGAGCAGAGGATCGGGACAGTTCAAGCGCACGTTCGAGTTCCCGCATAGTAAAGGGGACATTATAAGTTTCCAGATTCAGCGAGTGGAAGGAAGGTCGCTGAGCCTCTTCTGCCTCTTCCCTGGGAAGGAAGGCAGGGTGGTAATGGGCGGAGCTTGAAACCTCCGCGAAAAAGCGGCCAAAGGCGTTGGAGACAGCCACAGGATCAACAAGGACGTCATTACCTGAGGTCAGGCCAGGTACCGAGGAGTGGGCCTTAATGCCCGACAGCCGGCGCAGGCCGCCCCAAACGACGGAAGAGGGAGTAAAACTGTTAAAGGAGCTGGTGAAAGAGGCCCAACAAGCTCTTTTGCTGTCTTTGATGACTCTACGGCATTGCGCTCGGAGTCGTTTGTATGCAATACAATTCGCCAACGTAGGATGGCGGCGAAAGGTGCGTAAAGCACGTCGTCGAGCACGGATAGCGCCTCTACAAGCCTCATTCCACCAGGGGACGGAAACGCGACGTGAAGAAGAGGTAGTACGAGGAATGGAACGTTCGGCAGCATTGATGATAACAGCCGTGAGATATTCGGCCTGACTGTCACAACTGAGAAAATCGAGGTACGGAAAGGTCGCCAGGGAGGAGTAAAGTCCCCAGTCAGCTTTCAGTATGTTCCAGTGCGAAGGACGTGGGGATGGGGTGTGGTGCAGGAGACGAACGACACAGGGGAAGTGGTCGCTCGAATAGGTGTCAGAAAGGACATACCACTCGAGCCGACGGGGAAGAGTGGTAGAACAGATCGAGAGGTCCAAGTGGGAGTAGGTATGAGTAGAGTCCGAGAGGAAAGTCGGGGCGCCGGTATTGAGGCAGACAAGATTGAGATGGTTGAAGACATCCGCCAAGAGTGAGCCTCTTTGACAGGATGCAGGAGAGCCCAAAAGGGGATGATGGGCAGTGAAGTCGCCAAACAATAAAAACGGCGAAGGAAGCTGAACGATCAGGTGCATCATGTCAGCCCGACTAACTGCAGATGACGGTGGAGTGTAGATGGTACAAACTGAAAAAGTAAAAGCAGAAAGAGTAATACGGACAGCTATTGCTTGGAGTGGGGTGGTCAATGGGATGGGATGGTAATAGACATCGTCCCGAACGAGCAACATGACCCCACCATGAGCTGGGATACCGTCCACAGGGGTGAGGTCATACCGCTCCGAGGTATAGTGGGTAAAGGCAATACGGTCAGTCGGGCGCAACTTGGTTTCCTGGAGACCAAGGACAAGCGGACAGTGCAGGCGGAGGAGCAGTTGTAATTCCTCCCGATTAGATCGAATACCTCTTACGTTCCAATGTAACAACGCCATCGCCAGTCAAAAGGTTGGGGGAACGAGACGGGGGAAGAGCTGGTCACCTCGACGGCCGCGGAGGGCCAGGTTGCGAGGGAACAACGCTACAACCGGCGGGAGGCGGATCCTGTTCCATCGACTCGTCGCCAGCTGCGGCCGCTGTCCCTGGTTGTGTAGGAGGGGCCGCATCATTCGCCGACGAGAGGCCAGCTGAGCGCCTGGCAGCAGAGCGTCCCGGCGAAACTGAGGACGGCCGGGAGCAGCGACTCACGGATGGAGCGTCAGACGAAACGCGCCGGGTTGGAGAGGGGGATAGAGACGTCTTCTTGGAGGCCTTCTTGGAAGGCCGAGGAGGCACAGGGATGGTGGGCTGGACCCGAAGAAGGTCCTCACGCGCGGAGTCCGTTGATATGCGGGGCAGTCTGAGGATCTAGGCGAGTGGACGCCAGGACAATTAATGCACCGAGGTGGTGGGGTGCATGTATGTTCCTCACGAAGAGGACGTCCACAATCGCCACAAAGGGGCTCAGCCTCACACCGTGACGACATGTGCCCAAAGCGCAAACACCGGAAACAGCGCATAGGAGGCAGGCGGGACGTAAGGCCGCACGTCGCACCGGTAGCACATCACCTTTACCTTCTCCGGGAGAACGTCCCCCTCGAAGGCGAGGATAAAGGCCCCGGTGTCGATGCGACGGTCTTTGGGGCCTCGCCGGACGAAATGCACGCCTCGGCGCTCCAGGTTGGCCCTGAGCTCCTCATCAGATTGTAGCAGGAGGTCCCGATGAAAAATAACCCCCTGCGTCCTATTTAGTGCCAGATGTGGGACAATGGATACTGGGACGTCCCCTAGGCGGTCGCACGCCTGGAGCGCCGCCGACTGTGTGGCGGAGGCGGTCTTGATAAGAACGGACCCTGAACGCATCTTGCTGAGAGCCTCGATTTCCCCGAAGATGTCCTCAATGTGCTGAACAAAGAACATGGGCTTGGAGGTGGCGAACGTCCCCCCATCGGTTCGAGAACAGACCAAATAGCGGGGGAAGTACTTCGCCCCAAGCCGGCGGGCCTGTCCCTCCTCCCAGGGAGTGGCCAAGGGGGAAAGGGCAGGAGAACCAGAACTAGAAACGGTACCTTTTCTTTTGAAAGACTCGGCCGCAGAGGGACCTGATACGTGTTGACGTTTCATCTGCGAAACGTCCGCCCCGATACCACCCACTCCGACCAGGGGCTCTCCCCACGGGCGCCACCCAGCCGCAGCAAGGGCCACCTGGCAGGATGACCATTGCCGGGAGTCCTGATGCCCCAAGGAGACGGGCATCTACTCCTTGGCCGACGTGGGGAGGGTGCAGCTCAGGTATCGGCAGTACGATCCCTGTGTTGTCAGGGGGCTACAACCTAGAGGGTACATGACGACCCCACCACAACGGGCTGGCTACCGTGCTGGATTTCTGGTGCCATGGAAAGTCCATCATGATCGTAGGTGCAGATGGGGACGCACTATGGGCGTAACTTGGACAACCCATCAGGCGTTTAGGCCCAATTTGAGGAATAGTGGGTATGGTTACAACGCCGGTACAATGCTGAGTGCCAAGGTCTTAGTGCACTTAGGACCAGTGGTACACCACGTAAGGTGTCCTTCCCCAAAAGGCTCGTACTTCTGTAGAATTTTGAAACATGGAGGTCAAACCACGAGGGGGACCATCACATGGAAGGCCGAAACGGTTGAAACTCCTTTTAGTCGCCTCTTACGACAGGCAGGAATACCTCGGGCCTATTCTTACCCCGGACCCGCAGGGGGGGCATCGACATGTAGATTACCTGTGGTTCTATTAGGAAATTTTTGCTGCAACTGCGAATATTTTTTGACATCGGCTGTATTAGCCACGGAAATCATACCTATTTGTGACACACGAAAATTTGTGATGGACCGGGACTCTAACCCGGATGTCCCGCTTACCGAGAGCGGTCGCCTTAACCACCTCGGCTATCCGTGCGCGTTTCTAGGACGGATCCCAACCTCCATATGTCACAGTGTCTACTCTTCCGTGGTTCTCAGATTACCTGCATTCCTGCAACAGGATAAATGAGACAAACGTGTTCAACCGTTGGTACTGCAGTCGCTTTGCCCGTCTAGGCTGAAATACTTTTCATGTCTAATAAATCTGATGTCAAAAATATTCGCAACTGCGACTAAACTTCGTAACTACTACAGCGGCAGATCGTCACCAATTTATGTTCCTCCAAATAAGCACGCATGTCTGAAGGAATAGATATTGTAATTATGATAATAATCTGTGGGTTCCCAAAACTGATACGGGAATGCCAGGGTGGTTGATCTCATTGTTTACGTGGCTCTACCCTAACCTTCCTTCTTTCCACTTCCAACAAAAAAAAAAAGATTATATATATTCCATTGAAACATCCAGTGATTTCTTTGAATGTTCCCCACAAAATCTTATCAAATAGGCCTTTAGCCTAACAGGCTTCCAGATTACATTTTTCCGTACCCACAAAAGTAAGTGCATTTGTGTATGCACGAATCGTTTTCGAACGAATCTCGAGCGTGAATATACAAAAGCGTGCATGTTTGCAAGTTCGTTAACAGCCAAAAAGGATTTTTGTTTTTTGCAGTGTTCTCTATACTGCACGATACGGAAAGATCTGGGTGGTTTCTTTATATGGGCAGAAAGTGAAATTTCTACTTCATTCTTCTCTAATTCGAGCTAATGTTCTTTGTCTAACAGCCTCAACAATGGCAGGACGTTAATTCCAACCTACCTTTCTGACCTAAGGTATCATCAGCATAGAGGAAGATGGAAGGAGGGGGGAGGGGGAGAGCGTGAGACAGGGGGAGGGAGAGAGAGAGAGAGAGAGAGAGAGAGAGAGAGAGAGAATGACGACGACTTCATGAACACGAAAGGTAATATGATTTTATAAAAGTCCAGATTATATTTTTCTTTTAGCTGCTCTAGAAGATAACATCGCACTAGCTGTTGTTGTTGATGATGATGATGATGACAGACTGTTGGAAACGTATCTGACACTGGCCGTCATTGCATGTGGAATTGCGGCAACCTTTTATAGTTTCGGTTCCTTTAACTTTTCAACATTTCTAATATGATTCAAGTATTCCTCCCTTCATTTTGAGGTAGTCCAGAAGGTAAAAAGAATACGGAGTCAATTCAGTTTACTGAGCCGGTCAGCCAGTGTTACCCACGTAAAATGGTCATATGATCCGAAGACAGATACTGAAAAATAAAAAGAATTAACGATGAATGTGCGGTCCATGTGTCAATCGTTTTGAAACTACGAATAATTTTCAAAGTCATCCTGTTTGGACCACTGAATGTTCTGAAGCATGTGGGGAAAAAAAAGCGATTCAACGCCATAGTTACTTTGGACATTTTTCGTGAAAAAAGTGCAGGCTCTAAACGCAATACTGAACTACAGGGGTTGGGAAGCGGGGAGGAAGGGGGGGGGGGGGGGGAATCAATATGGACGTCCCTTGTATATACAAACACAAGTACGATGATTATGGTTCAAAGAAAATAAATAAAAAAACATCTTGGTCATCAGTCTCTCGTCCCACTGTAGATTCACGTGAAATGACGTGAATGATAATGGTCAGCTCCATGGTCTCTGCCCTTTTCGTCGTCGTTGAAAATATGCGTGACAGTAATTTACGTAAGTCAGACGGTTAAAAGTGAGATAAAAGCAAGACAGCTGGAAACTGTAGTCAGCTATGGGGAACAGATCCCGGTGAGGAACGGTAAGCAACCGCAGAGGCAAGTACGCAAGTAATTCCTATCCTACCATATCCAAGCGCCGTCCAATGAAACAATTTTTTTTATGTTTATGTAATGCCTTTACGACGTGCAGAAATGTAACATTACGTAGCACTCGTATGAGGCAACAACAGCAACTGATTCCGGTGGGAATAAAGTGCGCCGGTGTGAAAGTTTCTAGAGTTCGTCCACCGCAATGTGGTGGCGTCGCGTCCTTGCAGGAATCCGCGCACACGTAGCGCTGAGCGCCGCTCGATGAAAATTATTCGAGGCACTGCACCGCTCACTAACTGGAAATCGTTTATTGCCGGACGGCGATCAATGCTCGCTCGGCCCTGTCATGCTTGTCAGACAGGCCTAATAAGGGCCAGCAGCCTCATTTGGACGGACCCACGAGACAAGGTTAATATGGTTACTGCTACAAAACCAATGATTACGCACTCCATAGTAATCTAAAGGTCTCTACACACGAGAGACAAGAGGGCAGCGATCCGTGGTATGGACGACCGATCGCTCCGTAGAGCGCAAGTGTGTCGGCAAATCGCAGCGATCGGTCGCTGATCGCTGGTTAGCATGGAAATCCCTGGCAGTCTGATGGTTCGCAAGGGATTCGTGCGAGCAACTGCCTGCCTGTCTGGTTAGCAGCGGTGCGTGGCAATATGGCACCGACTCGTTCCTCTGTTTATCAAGAATGGTTGTGCAGTTTTGTTTCGTTTTTCTTTGCCCAAGTTGAGTAAGAATTTAAAGTTATCCAGGGACCACGAACTACTCTGAGAAGTGAAGTGGAAGCCGGAGTTGCCATTTACATTAAGAAATAATACGAAATACACCCTCCGATGGTGGTGGTGGTTAGTGTTTAACGTCCCGTCGACAACGAGGTCATTAGAGACGGAGCGCAAGCTCGTGTTAGGGAAGGATTGGAAAGGAAATCGGCCGTGCCCTTTCAAAGGAACCATCCCGGCATTCGCCTGAAACGATTTAGGGAAATCACGGAAAACCTAAATCAGGATGGCCGGAGACGGGATTGAACCGTCGTCCTCCCGAATGCGAGTCCAGTGTGCTAACCACTGCGCCACCTCGCTCGGTACACCCTCCGATTTTGCGGTGATCAGCATTTTCAGGTTCGTGTAATAGAAGTATAACTGATAAGAAGTTCATATTAATGGTCGCGATACAATGGGATCCATCTTATGAATCAGTTATTTATGAAATGATTACGTGCGTTATTAAAGTTTTTAACTTCTAAACAAAGCGTCATGCGTATCTACCGTACGTAACATTAAGAAGACATTTTTAGTTAAATGTTCTGCACAGATCTATTACACAGTAATATTCAAACACCTTGTCATTTCCTATAATCCAGTTCTCCTTCATACAATTTATAACAAGAGTTATGGTAATCACTAGAGCTGATCTTGACAACATCTCTACAGATACATCGAACAAACTGTGTAAAAACTTGCACTTACACTATAACATTAATGAATAAAAAAAGGAATTGAAGACAAATTAACGTGAGACGATTTGCAACGACACTGTAGAAAGCTATACACAAACCATTTGCATTAGTGAATATATATATACTGCAACTGCTGATAAACATACGAATTCATTTTTTATACCAGAACTCCTCAACACAGTGACGTTCATGATACTGACTGAAATTGCTTGGCAAATTGCTCGTGTGTGGGGTGTAGACAGTGCCCGATTGGCAGGGAATATCGCTGCGATCCGTCGCTCGTGTGTGCGGCCCTTAACTGCGTTCAGAAATACTCCAAGATCCGATCGATGGAGTGGAAAACTTACACCGCTAACGGTCAACAACGCCTTCGACTGGTTGCTTGCAACTTCCCCAGAAAATAACACAAAAACTTAACGGCGTAACAGTTCACTATTATAAACCAAAATCGAAAGACTTCAAGTTTTTCTTTTTTTAATTTATTGGCTTTCGGTTCGTCCCAATGCAGCCATCTCGACAGGGAAAGGTGATACGTTTGTTTTGACAACGCAGAATTTACACTAGTTTGAAGTTGTACCCTGTTACGAAGTTACATACGCTTAAGACTTGTCATGCACCGCCAGTTAGGTGTTTTTTTTTCGCGTCAAATAGCATATACGTGGATTTAGGTGCATCAAAAATCTTGGAAGGTTCTGCGAGATCTTCTCAACCTTTTCATAAGCAAGACCTTTGTGTCTTTATCCCAATCTATGTCTTGAAATTTTCTGATTACCACCATAATTTCCTAGAATTTATCATTTTTTGAAAGCGCCTTGATTTGAGGAGTTGCAAAAAAAACCTGCTATTAATTCGGGCTTAGATATATACGATTCTCCCTCTTCACGGTGTACGTATGCAGTTAACGTACGTATCAAGTGAATGTGGATGTCTGCTACATTGCAACAAGCATTACACTAAGTGACTACAGAAAGTAAGTTAAACTTGTCGTCCCATGCTAAGAGGAACAAGAGTAGTGCACTGTCAGAACAGTTTTGCACATGTTGTACGATGCGATTTCCATCTTTTGGCAAGCTGAAAGAACGTTGGGGCAAAAGCGTTTTTCAAACGTTCATAAAACAGTTCTCGAGACCGACGAGCGGATTTCTGCCGTCGAAAAATTCAACGACTGACAGAACGTTCCGAGCGTTGCTTACAGTAACTTGGTGAATATGCTGAAAAATAGTGTCATGTATCTATGTCACTGTGAAGTGCTGTGGAGCATTCAATAAAAGTCAATTCACCTGCCATAACAACGAGTACCTTACTTTTCCAAGTCCCTTCGTAAATTCACTGTTTTATATGAAACTATTTACATTCGGACAGCACATAAATATTACTTTATTAAGACAAGTATCTTTGGATTCGGCACACAAAATATAAAATAATAATGATTATCTTTGACAAAAGAATAGTTTAACCAGCAGGAAGTACAGTGGGAGTTGTGCGTATGTATCTCACACCGCCGGCCGCTGTGTCCGAGCGGTTCTAGGCGCTTCAGTCTGGAACCGTGCGACCGCTACGGTAGCAGGTTCGAATCCTGCCTCGGGCATGGATGTGTGTGATGTCCTTAGATTAGTTAGGTTTAAGTAGTTCTAAGTTCTAGGGGACTGATGACCTCAGATGTTAAGTCCCGTAGTGCCCAGAGCCATTTTTTATCTCACCCCATGTGGCTGCGACATACTGTAACTCTTTCTGTTTAGTTTTGTGAGTACGTAATGTTCTCTCCTTATTTTTTCTCCTTACGTATTCTTTATTATCGGTTAGGCGCTCACTTCGGCAATTTTATCTTTGTTTGCCGCCGTCCCATTTTCAGTTGCCTTGAAATAAATGAAAAGACGGAGGCGCAGATAATATTACTTGACTTCACCGCGGATTTTTTAAGCTGAGCGGACACAAATGGAGGCGCGCTCTACTTTTTGTAACGGACTTGCTAAAATAAACGGTGAGTCTCAAAATACGATGGCGTGAACTACATAAACTATTGTCCTTTTATGTATAAGGGCTGAAGCCGCGAGTGAAAATTTGTACCAAGGCCGGGGGCCGAACCCGGATCCCCTGCTTATTAGGCAGGTGCGTTAGCCACTGAGCCACCTTGACACAGCAGTTCACACAAGTGCTCGGATTACCTAGGCACCCTCCCTCCTCGAGCCAAATTCTGCCGCTCCAGTCTACTTTAAAATTCCACCTTGCACACGAACAGAAATGCCGAGATACTCCCTGTTCTGGATTAGCACCTCAGCATCGAACTTAAATGGGGGATCCAGCCAGAAACCCAGGAGCAGATACTTATATAAATGAAAAGACACAGACTTCACTGGTCTCATATAGGTACGATCTTATTCACATGGACTGAAACGGCGACTGAAAATTTGTACCACGGCCGGGAATCGAACCCGATTATTGTGCTGATAGGCAGGCGCATTAGCCACTGCGCCACCTTGGCATAGCTGTTCACACACCTGCACCACCCTGGCACGTCTCCCTCCTCGATCCAAATTCCCACTGCCCCCCACCCCACTTTAAATTCCCGCTTACCCACAAACAAAATTGCCGCGCTTCTCCATCTTCTGGAAGAGCATCGAACATTTTCACTCGCCACTTCAGCCTATTCACATTAAATTATATCTGTATGAGACTCGTAAAGTCTCTGAAACTGTCATTTCATTTGTAGAAACTATTGTCGTTTTTAATCATTTAATATCTGCGTTCAAAGACAGGCAGAAGCTGAGAATATCGAATAAAGCAAATAAAAGATTTCCTTCTCCAGTCGCGCAGAGAAGCAGCGACAAAAACTACTTGATGATTTACGGAACTTCTCAAAGAGGGCGAGCGGAAAAGACTGCTAGCCGCATTCTGTAATTAACGAAAGGATCACTTGCTTTAAAAAATTCCTTCAATAGTCCCCTTTTTTCAATATAAAGCGACTCGCGGCACTTGTAATACGAGGAAATAGCGATGATGGGTTTACAGTAAAACGACGGTACAAATGTCAATGGGACACGTGCTACCACATCGTAGATTCCCACTTAGCTTTTTAAGCAACAGTAGCAGAAAAGACGAACAAAAAACTTCTGGAGAGTGCTGAGCCACCTCTGTTTCTAGATGTGAAGCCCGCAAGCAGGTGCTGGCGACCATTTTACCTCGTCCAACACCACTTCTACATGGTGCCCGATATCAAACCTTTCGGTAAGCCTTTTCTTCGGCACAGACCGAGGTGGCGCAGTAGTTAGCACACTCGGCTCATATTCGAGGACGACGGTTCAAATCCGCATCCAGCCATGTGTTTTCCCTAAATCGCGCCAGGCAAATGCCGGGATGCTCCCTTCGAAAGGGCATGACCTATTTCGTTCCCCATCCTCGAAACAAGCCGGGCTTGTACTCCGTCTCTAAAGATCTAGATGTCGACGAGACGTTAAACCCTAATCTTTCTTTCTGTCTTCCTTCCTTCCTCCCTCCCTTCCTTCCTTCCTTCCTTCCTTCCTTCTTTTTAAGGGGATACGGAATCGGATTTTGGGTTAAAAAATCGAATTTTTTTTTATTGGCGTATTATATTCTGCCATGTTTCCTCTTTAAAATGACGTATCATACATAGCTCTACTACAATTATAACTATTTTATTTTTATATATTTGTGAGATCGGGTATTGCGCTTTAGTTATACACGTCTCTCGTGGCTGACCATGAACTTTTTGGCAGTACCTTTAAAGTGACATGAATTCAAATATCCCGGTTTCCAGCGACTATTTATACACTAGTTGCCCGAAAATGTTTCTCTCTGGTTTCCTCAAGTTACTCTTTGACTTTGTGGCGGGACTGTTTTGTAAACAGTGTGATACAAGAAAGTAGTTGTTGTTGAGTTATTTCGTATTTAGTGCTTCATTTTTCGCAGTGAAAATGCCTAGAGCTAAAGCAAAAGTATTTAAAAAGCGTGTGAACTGGCAAAAGAAAAGAAATAATGATTCATTAGCAAAGCAAAGCAGTTCATCATCATCACTGTTGGAAAATGTGAATCCACTTATTACTGATTTGCCGAACGAACTTACACCAAATGAAAACAGTGCTTCTCATAAAAAACTAAGAGATTTGGAAGAGAAATATAATTTACTTGATAGAGGGAATGAAGTTTTTGAACTCATTGATACGAATATATTGTGTGAAGCTCTTGAAAACAGTTTGTGCTGCAAAAAATGTCATGGAAACGTTTCTCTGAAAGTAGAAACCCATGTTGGCCTGGCTGCCCAGTTTAATTTAATATGCAGTGTTTGTAAATACAGCTGTAAGTTTCCAAGTTCGGTTTCAGTAACTGTAAATAATGGATACAAGAAAACTGAACTTTATAGTGTAAATATTAGGTTAGTTTATGGATTGCGAGCAATTGGTAAGGGCAAAGCAGCTGGTGATATGCTATGTGGTGTTCTAAATCTTCCAAGTGCACCTTCAAAGTTTGAAGCTTACAATTATGTACTAGGATCTGCAGTTGAAGATGTAGCACAGAAGTCAATGCAGGTTGCTGTGGAAGAAGCAGTGGAAGAAAATGACGGCAGTCGTGACCTCACAGTGGCGTTTGATGGCACGTGGCAGAAAAGGGGCCACACCTCCAACAATGGTGTTGTAACAGCAACTAGTGTTGATACTGGCAAGGTTATTGATGTTGCAATAATGTCTAAATACTGTAGGTGCACAGGCAGGCTGAAAAATGAACACAGTGATGACTGTATTGCTAATTATTATGGTAGTAGTGGTGGCATGGAGGTTGCTGGGGTGAAGAAAATTTTTCACCGCTCTTCACAGTGGTATAATGTTCGCTATGTCAAATATCTGGGAGATGGTGACTCTAAAGCATTCAAAGAAGTTTTGGAAAGCAAACCATATGGGAACAGTGTAAATATAAGCAAACTTGAATGTATAGGACATGTGCAGAAGAGAATGGGTGCCAGGCTGAGAAGGTTAAAATCAGTTATGAAAGGGAAAAAACTAGATGATGGGAAAACCTTGGATGGCAGAGGAAGATTGACTGATTCCATAATAGACCACATTCAGAACTGCTATGGCCTTGCAATCAGGCAAAATACAGGCAATCTTGAAGAAATGAGGAGAGCTATATGGGCTTTATATTTCCACACCGCATCCACGGATGAGCATCCACAACATGGTTTGTGCCCCAAAGGTGAAAACAGCTGGTGTAAATACAATAGGGGACTAACAACAGGAGAGAAATACATTCACCACCACAGTCTACCATCAGCCATCATGGCAGAAATAAAGCCCATTTTCAGAGATCTGGCTGACAGAAGTCTTCTGATGAAATGTCTTCACGGAAAAACGCAGAACCCCAACGAGTGCTTGAATAGTGTGATATGGCATCGTCTCCCAAAAACAGTGTTTGTCGGAATTAATACACTACATTTTGGTGTGTATGATGCTGTGGCAACCTTCAATCTTGGAAATATAACTAAATGCCAGGTCCTTCAAAAGTTGGGTATGTGTGTTGGTTCCTGTACGGTACGTGCTATGTTCTTTTTATATCAGCACAGACTAAGGCATGCTGATAATATAATCAAGACATTAGTGAAAAAAGCAAGACAGGTGCAGAGGGGTGCCAAAAGAAGACTTGAAGATGATTATGAAGACTGTGAAGGGGGTATTAGCTACGGATCAGGAATGTTTTAATCTTCTTCCTCCGTTTCCCGTAAGTTTACTTTTTACTTCATCTAGGAACATTATCTCAGGTACTGGTCAACCTAGAAGTCTGAAATTTTTATGACGTAGTGACATAGGTCCCTATTACATACTGAAACAACGATTTTTTAATTACTTGATTTACAAAAGACTTAGGGGTGATAGTCTAGTAAAAAGCGATGGAAAAAATTTACTTAAAAATAAATGTACAATATCTCTGTAAGAAAATACTTTGACAATAAACTGTTGTTTCAGTATTGTTGTAACATATGAATGCACATACAGTAAAATTTTTACCTCTCTGTCTCCAGTAGTTTGTGAGAAAATGTTCCCTATAGTAGGCATATATTAACATTGCGGGGATAGGTGATTCCGTATCCCATTAAGCCATAATCTGTTTCTCGTCGTGGTCATCAAATGATTTAAAAGTGGATGAAATGTGCCTCCCTCTACTCGTCTCGAGTTGGGATGCTTTCAGCATCAAGGGATGCACAAGGTCTTGCTGCAGAGTCTCTCAGTGGGGGATAGTTGAGCCTATCTGTGATGCTCTCTCGCCGGCTAAATAAACCCGTGACGAACCGCCCAGTTTTTCCTCGGAATCCTCTCACTCTTACGATTGTCCAAGTCGCTGATGTCCGCAAACTGGCGGCCAATGGTCAAGAGTCGTCTGTATACAGTATACGGATTACGACAAGAGCACGAGGGGACTTCGAAAAGTATGTTATACCTCATTACGCAGGCCAAGTAACTTTCATTGAATGTTGCACTACACTTCCAAGTCACAGAGTCACACGACACCATTTTTTACCATAGTCACACAATTTGGGTAAACAACGGTGTGTACGTTCTATCAATCGTTCAATTTCTCGACTCCTCGGTTGGTATCCATTCGAGAACAGCTGTGTGAACGTCCTCATCGTTGGAAAAACTCTTGCCCTCCAAATTTTCTTTCAGCTTGCCGAAAAGATGGAAATCGCATGACACAACATCCAGACTTCCTGATCACCATCAGCCACGTCTGAGCGGCCTTAGTCAAATTGTTGGCACCATTTCGCTACGTTTGGGCGCGACATTGCACTTGGTCCAGATACCGCCAGAATTTCACGTTGAACCTGTACGCAATTTAGACGCTTCGCCCACAAGAATCGTACTGTTCCGCATACTTCATGTCTGGAGTAGGTTTCCAGCTGCCGCACAATTTCAGTCTCACGTTGCGATGCGCCTGCTATCCGCACCGCAGCAGAACTCCCTATGCAGAAAACTCGAAACATTAAGTTTCTTCCAACAATGTTCCACTCCTTTTGTGTAATTGTCTTAGCCTGGAACGACACATGTAACTTACTCTCTGAAGTAGCTACGCATAGAAAGCATTGCTAACAGCAATCTCACGTAAAGTAACATCTACGATGGGAGTTCAATATGTAACGAAATACTTTTTCGTCTGAAAGCAGTCCGCCCCCGGTAGCTGAGTGGTCAGTGCGACAGAATGTCAATCCTAAGGGCCCGGGTTCGATTCCCGGCTGGGTCGCAGATTTGCTCCACTCAGGGACTGGGTGTTGTGTTGTCCTAATAATCATCATTTCATCCCCACCGACGCGCAAGTCGCCGAAGTGGCGTCAAATCGAAATACTTGCACACTGCGAACGGTCTATCCGACGGGAGTCTAGTCACACGACATTTATTTATTCTGAAAGCAGGTTGGTTTTATTCAGGATTCCGGTAAACCATATTATTCCCCACTCTTCTGGCTACAAAACCCTATTTTTTAACGCAGCTAATCTCCGTTAAATGTGATGGCATTACGCTGTCTCACTGGGAGCGTTGTATCCCGCATAGTACCACTCTACCGGTAGACGTCGGAGCCAACGTCTTGCTATATGAACAATCTCCCCACGATCCGCGTATTGCTTTCCTTGGAGTGCACCATTCTTTGCGCCAAACGTATGGAAGTCTGAAGGTGCGAGATCCGGGTTGTAGGGTGGATGAAGATGAACAGTCCACTGCAGTTATGTGAGCCCATCACGGGCTGTTGGCACAGGCACGCTGACAGATGACGTTAACCGGGCATTCGCCATACCCACACCATCGGATCGCCACAGTGTGTACCGTGATTCGTCACTCCACACACCGTTTTTCCACTCTTCAATCGTCCAATGGTTATGCTCCTTACACCAAGCATTTACCGGCATGATGTGTGACTTATGAGCAGCCGCTCGACCATGAAATCCAAGTTCTCTCTTCTCCCGCCTAACTGTCATAGTACTTGCAGAGGCTCCTGATGCGGTTTGGAATTCCTGTATGATGGTCTGGATAGATGTCTGTCTATTACACATTACAACCCTCTTCAAATGTTGGCCTGTACGCTTTTGTGCTGTAAGTGTCCCTTCACGTTTACACTTCACTATCACTTCGGAAACAGTGGACCTAGGGACGTATAGTAGTTTGCAAATATCGTGTATAGACGTATGTATGACACAAGTGACACCCGATCACCTCATCACGTTGGAAGTCCGTGATTCCGCGGAGGGCCCCATTCTGCTCTCTCACGATGTCTAACGACTACTGAGGTCGCCAATATGGAATACGTGGCAGTAAGTGGCAGCACAATGTACCTCATATGAAAAACGTATGTTTTTGGGGGTGTCCGGGTAGTTTTGATCACATAGTGTATCTGTTTTTCTCACTTGACGTGCTGGTAGTGTTCGCTACTTCTGTTACCACCTGCCGCCGTGGCTTCAGGCACCCACTTCTGTTGTGCAACCAATTGCCTCCTTTGCTTTTTTTAATGTTTAGCATCAGCCTTCAATGTAGTAGTTACTCTGGTCACAAATTACTAGTGTTAGGCGGACCCCTGAATTCCACGAGTCTTGTTCCAGCTCCAAGCAGCCTGCCGAATACCAGAATCTGCATCACTTGTAGGCGCCCGTGACAGGGTTTGGGGCTGATCCAAGTCGTCATTCTGCCTTCACTGGGAATTTGTCCTCCTGCATTTGCTCCTCACCACTCGTAAATTTCATACTAACCTTAAAATTCCTGCCTTCCCTCTAATCCTGTGTCTGGACACGACAACGGTGTGGGGGTATTTTTACTGCTTGTGGTGTGGTCCCCTTACTACGCTTAATAATATGCCAAATGCGGAAGTACATGACCACATTTTACGGCATTGTGTACTACGTAAGTAGAGAAACAGATTGAAAACGATGGCTATGTCAGTCTGATACTGCGTCCTGCCATAAAGGAGTGAGGGTGAGGCAATGCTTTGTGGACAACAACATTCCTGAAATGGACTGACCTGCCAAGAGTTCCCCAATGGAGCACCTTTGGTACGAGTCGACTTCGCTCCAGACCCCTTTTCTGCTTTCGGCTCTTGCGGAAGCACAGGCCGCCATTCCTTCACCGACATCAGGCATCTCTGTTACATTGTCCACAGCAGAGTCCAAGCCGTCACAAAGCCAAAGAGTGGAGACACCCGATATTAATGTCCAGTAATAGGTGTCAGCGTGCTTTTGATCAGACAGTGTATATTCACTGTCCTCGCCACAACCTCCATTATCTCGTCCTTACGATATCTACCCAGGATATGCGAGAATGGCAACAGAGTTTTCGCACAATTTTCGTGGAACACAGTGTGCCTAAATTTACCCAGAAGGATTTTGTGAGAACTACGTCGCCTTTCTTTCAAGGACTCCTATTTATCTCTGATTGACTTTTATATGGGCTATCGACTAGTTATGATCCTAGCATTTGCTGTCATGCCTCAAAACGCTGGCTTATATTACTCGTAGGTCACACTGGCGTCTTGTATGCTACCGTCCTTTACAAATGTCGTGCACTTTCACAGGGCCCTTACAACAAATCGGCTTTCGCCTTGCCTATTACGTATTCTATGCGTTCGTATCTCTCCAAATTGCTTCTCAGTATTGCGCCTACACATTTAAACGATGTCATGTTTTCCAGATGTAAACCACTAATCTACACTCATGCTCATAAATTAAGGATAATGCTGATGCATGGTGAAACAACGCTCTGGTGGACGGTTTGCGGGTTTAAATCACCTCAGGGTATGACCGTGCTGTGCATTTGACCTGCGGTCGTCGCACGGTGGCGCTGGCAGCAGTCCACATATGCAGAGGTGTATTGGTGCATGTCAGAGTACGGTGCAGCGAGTAAGTGTGCAGACGTTTTCAGACGTGCTAATGGTGACTGTGTGTTGAAAATGGCTCAAAGAACACATACTTATGTTATGAGGAGTAGAATATTAGGGCGACTGGAGGCTGGTCAAACACAGCAGCTCGTAGCACGGGCCCTCCGTGTGCCAAAACGTGTGATCTCAAGATTATGGCAACAATTCCAGCAGACAGGAAACGTGTCCAGGCGCTACAGTACGGGACGTCCACAGTGTACAACACCACTAAAAGACCGATATCTCACTACCTGTGCCCGCAGACGGCCACGGAGTACTGCAGGTAGCCTTGCTCTGGACCTTACCGCAGCGACTGCAACAGTTGCCTCCAGACACACAGTCTACATACGACTTAACAGACACGGTTTATTCACCCGGAGAGCTGCAAGGTGCATTCCACTGACCCCTGGTCAGAGGAGAGCCCGTAAAGCCTGGTGTCACGAACACAGCACGTTGTCAATGGAACAGTGGTCCCACATTATGTTCACGGACGAGTCCAGGTATAGTGTGAACAGTGATTCTCGCCAGGTTTTCATCTGGCGTGAACCAGGAACCAGATACCAACCCCTTAATGTTCTTGAAAGGGACCTGTATGGAGGTCGTGGTTTGATGGAGTGGAGTGGGATTATGATTGGTGCATGTACACCCCTGCATGTCTTTGACAGAGGAACTGTAACAGGTCAGGTGTATCGGGACGTCATTTTGCACCAGTATGTCCGCCTTTTCAGAGGTGCAGTGGATCCCACATTCCTCCTAATGGATGATACCGCACGGCCCCACAGAGCTGCCACCGTGGAGGAGTACCTTGGTACAGAAGATATCAGACGAATGGAGTGGCCTGCCTGTTCTCCAGATCTAAACCCCATCGAGCAAGTCTGGGATGCTCCGGGTCGACGTATCGCTGCACGTCTTCAAATCCCTAGGACACTTCAGGAATTCGAACAAGCACTGGTGCAAGAATGGGAGGCTATACCCCAGCATCTGCTCGACCACCTGATCCAGAATATGCCAACCCGTTGTGCAGCCTGTGTACGTGTGCATGGTGATCATATCCCATACTGATGTCAGGGTACATGCGCAGGAAACAGTGGCGTTTTGTAGCACGTGTGTTTCGGGACCGTTTTCTCAACTTGCCGTGCTGCTCATCAAGTCTTTTACGTATGCTGAAAACATACCAATACCGTGGACTTACAGATCTGTGTCGTGTGTGTTCCCTATGTCAGTTTCGTGTAGTGCCACGTTGTGTGACACCACATTCTGCAACTATCCTTAATTTATGAGCATGAGTGTAGCACTCGTACACTACCGGGTTCTCTCTGCCACGGGAATTTCCTACCCTTTATCCACATTTAACGAGAGCTCCCATTTTTATTGCAAAAGTGGAAATTTTGTTAAGTCTTTCCGCATTTCCTTACGACCGTCCAATGATGGTAGTTTCATGCAGAAGAAAAACATTGTCGGAGTACAGTCTGACAGTGCTGCTGATCAAGTCTTTTACGTATGCTGAAAACCTTATATGCCCTATTCCGCTTCCCTGGGACACATACGATGTCCCTTTCGTTTCGACTGAGCATTGGCCGTCAAATATAGCGTTCTGTGGTCGATTAGTCAAAAATTCTTTGATCCAATCGCATTTCTTAAGATACTCCGGATGGTGGTGTATTTTTTATTATTATTATTATTATTGTTATTCGATGATACAGTGCGGAAGCGCCTTCCTGAAATCTATGGAGGCGGATCTACCTGCTGACGTTTATCTACTGTTCTCAAGATACCGTATACGACTACAGCAGACTGTCTTAAGTGAGTGCATTTTTCTGAATTCGTGTAGATTCTTTGAAATAGCCAACCTTCTTTTCTTCCAGCAACGTCATTATGTTTGAACTTAGCATACGCTCTAGATACCTGCAATAGACGTAAATCATAGTTACTGGTGCGTAATTCTTGCGAGCAGCGCAATTCAACAAGATGTCGTTTCGTATTTCGCAGTGAGAGCGTATTCAGAAAAAAAGATTATGTATTTGTATACATCCTTTGTGGCAATAAATTCCCAGATCCGTTTGTTGGAGCGCCGTTAGAATAACTTCACATTTCAACAACACTGTTTCTGGCGATATTCTGTCGGACTACCGATGCGTAAGATAGAGACAGACAGATCATGAATGGCTACAAAATACATTCAACATTGTTGCTACAATGCCGTGGAAGTGATTAGAAGGTAACTTGGCGATTGCAGCCCATGAGAACGCTGAGGGTAAAACAAGAAGGCATTCTCAAGACCACCATCGAACTATATTTTCTGTGAAGCAGGGTAGATAAAGAGTATAAAGCGCCCCCATCTGGTATTTGGCCGCCTTATTCGTCATCTCCCAAAGATTGGCGAACTCGGAAAGACGCACAAAAAATATGTCCCCTTCGTTATCTTTTATCTACATGCAAGACTTAATACCATGTTTATCACCTTATCTTTCTTATCAGACACTGTGATGATCCGTTCGCTGTGCTGAAGGCTCCCGTTCTCCTTACCCCACTGCTCTTATCCAACACCCCCCCCCCCCCCCCGGAACCAGTCGAACTAGGCTCAATACCATAACAGCCATCAAAAAGAAACGCAATCTATTATAAAAGCTGATAAAAATGCTCTTACCGCCTTTTTAAAAGACAGTCTTCACTTCTTCCGATCTGATTATGTGAGCGCAGAAAAGTTGTGGAATGATTTCAAAGAGATTGTATCGAAGTATAGACAGCAGTTGAGAGATATATACCACATAAATTTATAAGTGATGGCACTGATCCCCCATGGTACACAAAACGAGTCCGATCGCTGTTGCAGAAGCAGCGAAAAACGGAATCCAAATTTAAAAGAACGCAAATTCCCCAAGATTAGCAAAGTTGTGCAGAAGTTCGAAATACAGCGCGTACTTAAATGCGAGATGCTTTTAATAATTTCCACAACGAAATTTTGTCTCGAAATCTGGCAGAAAACCCAAAGAAATTCTGGTCGTACACAAAGCACACCAGTGGCAAGAAGCAATACCTTCACTGAGCGACAACGGTAAATTCACTGATGACAGAGGCAGTAAAGCAGAGTTATTAAACACGGTTTTCCAAAACTCTTTCACCAAAGAAGACGAAGTAAATATTCCTGATTTCCGACGGAAAACAACTGACAATATGACAAATATAGAAGCAGATATCCTCCGTGTAACAAAGCAGTTTAGATCACTTAATAAAGCCAAGGCCTCCGGTCCAAATTGTATACTGGTCAGGTTCCTCTCACAGTATGCTGATATAACAGCTTCATATTTACGAATTATATACAACCGCTCGCTCACTGAATGATCCGTACCTAAAGAGTGGAAAATTGCTCAAGTCACACCAATACCCCAAAAAGAGAAGTAGGAGTAATCAGCTGAAATCCAGATCCATATCACTAATGTCAATTTGCAGCAGAGTATACTGTATTCGAACATTATGAAGTACCTCGACGAAATGTGAAGATATGCGGATGTTTACATTTCCAAGACATGCTGATGCGTACATTTCCTGATTACCATACGGCGCCCTCAAAGCTCTAAACTGAATCTGAAACATCTGCCCAGTGGGTGGAAAGAGGATATTAACACAAATGAATATCATCCGTCCATCGTGTGGGGGGGGGGAGGGGGAGGGGGGGGGACTTTCAGCTCGACCGCTCCCAGTGTGCTGTTTGAGAGGACTAGCGCTGGGTTTTATTCATTCACTCTCATTTCGCGTATGCAACAAAAGCACACCCAACCATCTACTGTGGCAGTTGCATTAAAGACATGCCATCATAGTTTCGTAAAAGAGATGATGCTTCGACTATAACAAAAAAATCTCTACAATTTAGTGGTCGAGCGCTCATGTCGTTTTTCACTGTTTTACTGAAAACTATTCGTCTAATGTCAATTTCACAAATCGATCTATTTTTCTGTACAAGCATTAGCCCTACATATAACGTTCCGTGGCTGATAAGGAAAATGTTGCTGTCTTGCCATACATATTACAACACGGTGGAAACATTTTCTGTGTCGTGCATGTTTCACCCCTGCAGCCGCATTTCTTAATATCACGTAGGACCTAATGTGTGAAATTGTCACCAAGGATTTAAATTCACCTATGGTGGATACTATTTCGCGTAGAAAAAATGGCGAAATGCAGAAAGGGATCAAATAGACGACTCACTATACAAGGACATAGCAGTCAACAGAACTAACATTTTTCAGCCGAAACTCAATTTTCTAAGTGTCAGTGAATCTCGATGATGATGATGATGATGATGATGATGATACTTTCGGATTGTCAGCACTTCGCATCGAGGAAAATGCCTAATGGATCCGTCATTTGTTAATTCCAAGTATGAAAGCTGATGACATGAAAATGCTCAAAGGTCCGATAGCAACGAAGGTAACTGGAATTTTACCGTCCTCCATTACCAAGATATTTAGCGTAAGCTACTGCGGTGGTGTCGGTCTGGTGATAAACAGTTCGAATGCCGGTGGCTGAAGACATATTCATCGCCGAGACATAGCCGGCGAGGGAAGAGAGATGATTCCGTATAGTTGCTGCTCACTGTACTGTCCCCTAATATTCTGGGTTAGTTCAAAAATATCTACGCAATGTGTTTAAAGTGGCTGCGCTCGACACTTCTGGTACTGATTGGTTCGTCGGACCAATTTATTGCTACTCGAGATAAGGCTATGAACCAGCACCCGTTTCCATTCTTTATGTCCACGCATCAACATAAAAAAATATGACATCATATTCCGCAAGAACTCGACGCTCCTCTAAGCTGAACTGACAGGTTACATTTCAAGCGTCGCGAGAAAACGATGGCAACCTGCGCGAAGAAAGCGAATATTCCTCGACAGGCGGCTGAACAACACTGAGAAACTACTCTGTCTTTAACGAAAGATCTCAGGAAAACGAATACGTTCTCAGCACCGTGTACTTTGAGATGGTACATGACCACAACGAATCTCTAACTTATATAGAGGCAGACATGCCATTCGCAGGGGACCAATGATGTTGGTGCTCTTTGAACTCTCTGCAATATACGAATGTGGCATGTGAATAAACGTAGACGCCCGTGTCGAGATGGATTTTCGTGTCTTAAAGCTTTGATCCTAAAGATATAATGTTCTATATCTATCCCTCGCTTTTTAAAAAAAACGCACCATGTCGCGGGTATCACCTCGCCATAAAAAGAAGGTGTATATACGTAAAATATAGTTATAATTTAAGAAAAATCTTTGTACTGTTATACAGTATCATTCGATGACGACTTGTCCAGAAAGATGCTATCGTAAACCACCTTACCTCAGCTGCACATTGCCCTAGCCAATTACGGCAGGTTATCAGGGTAAAAAAGCACATGAAGTTGCAGTGTTGTTTACACACCTCCAAAAATGAAAATGACAAAATTCGATTTCTCTAAGACCACCCAGATCTGTACGACAGAAGAACTAGAGGACAAAACGGAAATGTTTTGAAAGCTGACTGATTTATAGTCTCCCGCACCATCGTATCGTATGAGCTACACCATACTTCAATACTTCAGAGTTATATTACAGACAACATTCCTTAATTGCTGCGAAAAATTCCTATGTAGAATAAAAGCAGTACATTCGGTTTAACTCTCACAACTTCATTTCTGTAGGAAGCCCACTGAAAATAAAATCCGCCGAACACTGCACACCTTTCTGTACAACGGTTGAGGAAGTTTTATTTCGGTGTAAATAATTTGTATATCTAAGAGTTTTTATTAATCACAAATAGCACGAGGGAATACATGAACATGAACGGAAGTGTTAGAGCTGATTCCACAGATCAGTCTAATGGCCGTTCAGTATGCTCAGAATATCAATTCCGAATGAGGAGTTACCCCAAAATATCATTCTTCAGAACAGAGTGAAAATAAACAAACGTTTACGTTTCAGTGTCGTAAACAGGGAACATTATTCTGACTGTGAAGACAGTAAACCTTAGCTTCCGCATAACAGTTTGAATGTGACACTTCACAAAAAAACCGCTTTCAATCTACTGCTATCTAAAACATTTAAAACCTCGAACCTACGGATCAATCAATTGTCCAGGGAATATTTCACGAGATGAAAGAGCTCAGCCGAAGTCACCAAGCGGCAGGTGGTTTGTTTTCACTCTCGAAAACGAAAACAAAAACATTAATTTTAGTAAACATTTTTGGAATACAGTGATCAATAGATTATTATATTTTGACTGAAGTTCAGTCTTGATCACACCATTTATGTTTCAATGACATAGGTAACCGGTTTCGGTTATTTTTACATAAGTATCATCAGACCCATGGCTCCCTTAGGATGGTAGGCGGAGCTCTCCTCAACTGATCAGTTGACTTCGTAGCAGCTGAGGAGAGCTCCGCCTACCATCCTAAGGGAGCCATGGGTCTGATGATGGTTATGTAAAAATAACTGAAACCGGTTACCTATGTCATTGAAACATAAATGGTGTGATCAAGACTGAACTTTAGTCAAAATATAAAAACATTAAGGTGTGTTCAGACAAGCTCAGAAATAATGTGACGGCGTTTTCCGTCTAAGCGACGGATTTTTCACGAGGTACAGTTAAGTCACCGACTTTGCCTGCAGTAATACGTCCTCTTTCCAGCTCGTGTGAGCGGGCAAGCTATGCCACTATTACGGGACGGGAAGTCGCGATGCGCGTATAACTTTCCCTCACGCAGCGTGCCGGTCACGTAAACATCGCTGGCGAAGCAGAAGCGCTTACAAACTGTCGCGCCTTTGGCCACTTCGCGTCGACTGCGAAGCACTTCACTGCACCACAGCCGACCTCACGAGACGAGCGAAGCCCGTTCAGAGCGACGCTGCAAAAATACGACGTTGTCTCAGAGATTTCCGAGAGCTCCGCACGTGGCGGAGTAACTGTTTTCTGCAGAAACTACGTAGAATGCAGACGGGGTACTCACGTGAGCCCGTGCATCTCGGGCAGATGCCACGCCTCGTCCTCGCTGCTCTGCTGCGCGAGCACAAACCGTTTGATTCGCTGCATGGCGGCCAACTGCCGCGGCTTGGCGTGGCGTGGCGTGGCGTGTTTTCCCCGCCCTGTGCTGCGCTACCGTTCCCCCCCGGCCACCCGCTCGCTGCTGACCCAGTATAACGGCGCGCCGAGCGCCACCGCCGTGCGCAGGTTCAGTTTAGTTAGGTTAGGTTATGTTAGGTGGCGCGAGCGCACGGCGCCTGCAACAGCTTTAGCCGCTGCAACCCCTCACCGCCGCCGTCAGTCAGAAGCCACCTAAGTGAGTGTATCCGCGTACCGCCTGGAAGATCGAAGGCAGCGTCACACCACATACTGGCGCGACAACCGCTGCTTCCGCCACCCACGAGCTTACACTGACGAGGCTCTTACAGCTCTTCACACTTGGTATGAAAGGTGACATCAGTGAGCAATAACATGGGGAACACATTTGTGCGAAAGATTTGTTGTTGTAGTCTTCGGTTCAAAAACAGGTTTGATGTAGCACTCCATGCTACTCTGTCGTGTGGAAGCCTCATCATCTCCGAGTCCGCAGCTCGCGGTCTAGTGGCTAGCGTTGCTGTTCCTGTATTACGGGGTCCCAGGTTCGATTCCCGACCGGGTCGGGGATTTTCCCTGCCCGCGGACTGGGTGTTTATGTTGTCCTCCTCCTCCTCTCTCATCATCATCATCATCATCATCATCATTCGAAGCAGCGTAAACTAAAGAGACTCGCAATACGGCGACCGTACCCTAAAGGGGATATCCCGGCCAATAAATGCAGTACGATCATTTTCATCATCGTGACAGTGGCTAGATTGGATTGGGTAAAAATTGGGACTTTGCACTGGTGCTGATGACCGCGCAGTTAAGCGCCCTACAAACCAAACATCATCATCTTCACCTCCGAGCAACTACTGCAGCCTACATCCTTCTGAATCTGCTTTCAGTATTAATCTCTTGGTCCCTCTCTCTCACGGTTCTTACCCCACACACTTCCCTCCAACGCTAATATTCATAATCTACTGATGCCTCGGAATGTCTCTTGTCACCCAATCGCTTTTTCTAGTCAGGTACTTTCTCACTAGTTAAACGAACTACCCATCTAGTTTTCAGCAGAATGAGATTTTCACTCTGCGGCAGAGTGTGCGCTGGTATGAAACTTCCTGGCAGATTAAAACTGTGTGCCTGACCGAGACTCGAACTCGGGACCTTTGCCTTTCGCGGGCAACTGCCCTACCAACTGAGCACGGTTCGGCACGCAGTTTTAATCTGCCAGGAAGTTTCATATCAGCGCACACTCCCCTGCAGAGTGAAAATCTCATTCTGGAAACATCCCCCAGGCTGTGGCTAAGCAATGTCTCTGCAATATCCTTTCTTTCAGGAGTGCTAGTTCTGCAAGGTATGCAGGAGTGCTTCTGTGAAGTTTGGAAGGTAGGAGACGAGGTACTGGCAGAAGTAAAGCTGTGAGTACCGGACATGAGTCGTGCTTGGGTAGCTCAGATGGTAGAGCACTTGCCCGTGAAAGGCAAAGGTCCCGAGTTCGAGTATCGGTCCGGCACACAGTTTTAATCTGCCAGGAAGTTTCATGGTTTTCAGCATTCTGTTGCACCACATTTCAAAAGCTTCCATTCTCTTCTTGTCTAAACTGTTTATCGTCCATGTTTCACTCCCATTCATGGCTACACTCTAAATACTTTCAGAAAAGACTTCCTGACACCTAAAACTATACCTGATGTTAACAGATTTTTCTGCTTCAGAAACGCTTTTCTTGTCACTGCCAGTCTACATTTTATATCATCTTTATTGCTGCCAAAATACCAAAATTTTTCTGCTATCTTAAGTTTCTCGTTTCCTAATCTAGTTCCCTCAGCATCACCTGATATAATTTCGGAGTAGGCATTAAAACCCACGGAGAAGAAATAAAAACTTTGAGGTTCGCCGATGACATTGTAATTCTGCCAGAGACAGCAAAGGACTTGCAAGAGCAGTTGAACGGAATGGACAGTGTCTTGAAAGGAGGGTATAAGATGAACATCAACAAAAGCAAAACGAGGATAATGGAATGTAGTGGAATTAAATCGGGTGATGCTGAGGGAATTAGATTAGGAAATGAGACACTTAAAGTAGTAAGGGAGTTTTGCTATTTGGGGAGCAAAATAACTGATGATGGTCTAAGTAGAGAGGATATCAAATGTAGACTGGCAATGGCAAGGAAAGCGTTTCTGAAGAAGAGAAATTTGTTAACATCGGGTATTGATTTAAGTGTCAGGAAGTCGTTTCTGAAAGTATTTGTATGGAGTGTAGCCACGTATGGAAGTGAAACATGGACGGTAAATAGTTTAACCAAGAAGACAATAGAAGCTTTCGAAATGTGGTGCTACAGAAGAATGCTGGAGATTAGATGGGTATATCACATAACTAATGAGGAGGTATTCTATAGAATTGGGGAGAAGAGAAGTTTGTGGCACAACTTGACTAGAAGAAGGGATCGGTTGGTAGGACATGTTCTGAGGCATCAAGGGATCACCAATTTAGTATTGGAGGGCAGCGTGGAGGGTAAAAATCGTAGAGGGAGATCAAGAGATGAATACTCTAAGCAGATTCAGAAGGATGTAGGTTGCAGTAGGTACTGGGAGATGAAGAAGCTTGCACAGGATAGAGTAGCCTGGAGAACTGCATCAAACCAGTCTCAGGACTGAAGACCACAACAACAACAACAACATTCCATTATCCTTGTTTTGCTTTTGTTGACGTTCATCTCATATCCTCCCCGTCTTCCAAGTCCGTTGCTGTCTCTGACAGAATTACAATGTCAGTGGCAAACCTCAAAGTTTTTATTTCTTTTCCCTGGACCTTAATTCCTCTTCCAAATTTTTGTTCCGTTTCTTTTACGGCTTCCTCACTGTACAGACTGAATAACAGCCGGGATAGGCTGCAACCTGTCTCACTCCCTTCTCAACCACTGCTTCCCTTTCATGCCCTTGACTCATAACTGCCGTCTGGTTTCTGTATTAGTTGTAAATAGCCTTTCGCTCCTTGTATTTTACCCCTACTACTCTCAGAACTTCAAAGTGAGTATTCCAGTCGACATTGTCAAAAGCTTTCTCCAAGGGACAAATGCTATAAACGTTGGTTTAGTCTTTCCTTAACCTATTTCCTTTGAGAAATCGTTGGCCCAGTATTGCCCCGCGTTCTCCTACATTTCTCTATAACCCAAACTCATCTTCCCCGAAGTCTACCAGTTCTCCCATTCTTCTGTAAAGAATTTGTGTTCTTATTTTGTAACCATGACTTACTAAACTAATAGTTCGATAACATTCACACCTGGCAGCACCTGCTTTCTTTGGAATTTAAACTACAATATTCTTTTTGAAATCTGAGGATATTTCGCCTGTCTTACACATTGCTCTCACGAGATGGAAGAATTTCAAAAATGGTTCAAAGGGCTCTGAGCACTATGGGACTCAACGTCTGAGGTCATCTGACCCCCATAACTTAGAACTACTTAAACCTAAGGACATCACACACACATCCATGCCAGAGGCAGGATTCGAACCTGCGACCGTAGCGGTCGCGCGGTTCCAGACTGAAGCACCTAGAACCGCTCGGCCACAGCGGCCGGCGGAAGAATTTCGTCACGGTTGGCTCTCCCAGGCTATCAGTAGTTCTAACGTAATGTTGTCTACTACCGGGATGTCGTTTCGACTTAGGTCTTTCAGTGTTCTGTCAAATTCTTCTCGCCGTATCATATATCTCCCACCTCATCTTTATCTACATTCTCTTCCATTTCTGTAACACTGCCATCAAGTACATCTCCCTTGTACAGACCCAATATGTGTTCCCTCCATCTTTCAGCTTTCCGTTCTTTGCCCAGAACTGATTTTCCGTCTGAGCTCTTGATATTCTCTTTTCTTCAAAGGCCTCAGGAAATTGGTGAATTATGAACTTTCCAGTCAGGCAAATTGGCAACGCACTGTCAATCATGTTCCCAGGGCCCTTTAGTCACTTTTTAGTCCTTGTTATAACAAGGAATAATTTTCTCAAGCCTAAACTTTTCAGCACTTTTGTTGAGATATTGGGCCATGTGCATTACTTTCTGGTCTTCATTTGTTATTTCCGTGTTCTGCGCAAAAAGTATGTCGGGGTGGCAAGTTGCAGGATCCTAGCTCTATTAGGTAAAGTCAGGAACAATGTCTTGCCGAACTTGAGTATTTAATCGTTGAAAGATACAGAAACCTACATCTCAAACTTGTGTGTCTGACTACAGCACTCCACAGGTGAACTGTACGTTCAACACGATAACGGAGCACTCCACCTTTTCAGGAACACGTCCAAGGACATGAGAGTTCTTGACCCCGGTGCTGTTAAACATATCTGGGACGTCATCGACAGAGATGAGCGCGCCTTGGATCCAGCTGCGATCTAAAACCGTGAGCTGCGGGCTTGTCTTGAGCCATCATGAACAAGGACGGCTCCCTCAACGTTTTCGGTGGTTCTCGGACTCGACTGCACCACACGATGTTGCCACCAACAGCCTGAGAAATACACAACACGAGTACATCACGAAACCAAAGAGACTGATCAACATCCATACTACGCATACTAACGTATGCAAGAGGAAGTAATTTGTTGCCTACTCTTCCCGGAACATACGCTCTTGGTATTCCTCCGTGACCACTACGCCTGTCTTGCAAAGACTGCCACTGCAGTTTGGTGAGCACCTTCGTAACGCGATGGCTATTACATCCTGTAAGGAAACGAGCCGATCTGTGTAGCATCTCCGCAATCTCTTGTATTAATCCAATTTGCTAGGTCTCACACTCATGAGCAAAACTCAACAATCGATCGAATACATTTCCTTGATGTTGTGGTCTTGGGGTAGCGACTTTTATTCATAACCAAAACGTCTTCGGTCCCGGATTCGAATCCCGCCGCTGCTTAAATTTTGATTAATAGTCAACATTGGAAGCCGAAGACTTCCGGCATAAGTAGTCACCCCCATTCTACCAACGGCCTTGTCAAAGAGGTTCAGGGTACTCTCTTGTCCTAGGGGTGGGAAACTGGCCCTGAAGGCGGAAGAATCAACAAAGATCAACAACATGAATATGCAGAAGGCAATGAAAGCCATAGCATTAAAGACACGTAACGTGTATCCACAGGACATGTGGCCTGTAATTGAACAAGTGTCACGATGATCTCTCCATTGGCAAAAGATTCCGGAATAGTCCCCCATTCGGATCTCCGGGAGGGGACTGCCAAGGGGGAGGTTACCGTGAGAAAAAGATTGAATAATCAACGAAAGGATAACGTTCTACGAGTTGGGGCGTGGAATGTCAGAAGCCCGAACGTGGTAGGGAAACTAGAAAATCTGGAAAGGGAAATCCAAAGGCTCAGTCTAGATGTAGTAGGGGTCAGTGAAGTGAAGTGGAAGGAAGACAAGGATTTCTGGTCAGATGAGTATCGGGTAATATCAACAGCAGCAGAAAATGGTATAACAGGTGTAGGATTCGTTATGAATAGGAAGTGAAGGTAGGTCAGCGGGTGTGTTACTGTGAACAGTTCAGTGACCGGGTTGTTCTAATCAGAATCGACAGCAGACCAACACCGACAGCGATAGTTCAGGTATACATGCCGACGTCGCAAGCTGAAGATGAACAGATAGAGAAAGTGTATGAGGATATTGAAAGGATAATGCAGTATGTAAAGGGGGACGAAAATCTAATAGTCATGGGCGACGGGAATGCAGTTGTAGGGGAAGGAGTAGAAGAAAAGGTTACAGGAGAATATGGGCTTGGGACAAGGAATGAAAGAGGAGAAAGACTAACTGAGTTCTGTAACAAGTTTCAGCTAGCAATAGCGAATACCCTGTTCAAGAATCACAAGAGGAGGAGGTATACTTGGAAAAGGCCGGGAGATACGGGAAGATTTCAATTAGATTACATCATGGTCAGAAAGAGATTCCGAAATCAGATACTGGATTGTAAGGCGTACCCAGGAGCAGATATAGACTCAGATCACAATATAGTAGTGATGAAGAGTAGGCTGAAGTTCAAGACATTAGTCAGGAAGAATCAATACGCAAAGTAGTGGGATACGGAAGTACTAAGGAATGACGAGATACGCTTGAAGTTCTCTAGGGCTATAGATACAGCAATAAGGAATAGCTCAGTAGGCAGTACAGTTGAAGAGGAACGGACATCCCTAAAAAGGGCGATATCAGAAGTTGGTACGGAAAATATAGGTACAAAGAAGATAATTGCGAAGAAACCATGTGTAATAGAAGAAATACTTCAACTGATCGATGAAAGGAGGAAGTACAAAAATGTTCCGGGAGACTCAGGAATACAGAAATACAAGTCGCTGAGGAATGAAATAAACAGGAAGTGCAGCGAAGCTAAGACGATATGGCTGCAGGAAAAAAATGCGAAGAAATCGAAAAAGAAATGATTGCCGGCAGGACTGACTCAGCATACAGGAAAGAAAAAACAACCTCCGGTGATATTAAAATCAAGGGTGATAAAATTAAGAGTGCAGCGGGAATCCACTGTTAAATGCAGACGAGAGAGCGGATAGGTGGAAAGATTTCTCTGATGTGGCAGAAGAAGAAACAGGAGTCGATTTAGAAGAGATAGGTGACCCGGTATTAGAATCAGAATTTAAAAGAGCCTTGAAGGAGCTTTGTAAAATCAAATAAGGCAGAAGGGATAGATAACATTCCATCAGAAATTCTAAAGTCGTTGGGGGAAGTGGCAACAAAACGACTGTTCACTTTGATGTGTAGACTGTACGAGTCTAGCGACATACCATCTTACTTTCGGGAAAACATCATCCACACAATTCCGAAGACGACAAGAGCTGACAAGTGCGAGAATTATCGCACAATCAGATTAACAGCTCATGCATCCAATCTGCTGACAAGAATAATATACAGCAGAATGGAAAAGAAAATTAAGGATGCGCTAGATGACGATCAGTTTGGCTTAAGGAAAGGCAAAGGCACGAGAGAGGCAATTCTGACATTGCGGTTGATAATGGAAGCATGACTAAAGAAACGTTCATAGGATTTGTCGACCTGGAAAAAGCGTTCGACAATGTAAAATGATGCAAGACGTTAGAAATTCTGAGAAAAATAAGGGCAAGCTATAGGGAGAGACGCGTCATATGCAATATGTACAACAGCCAAGAGGGAATAATAAGAGTGGACGACCAAGAATGAAGTGCTCGTATTAAAAAGAGTGCAAGACAAGGATGTAGTCTTTCTGTTCAATCTGTACATCGAGGAAGCAGTAATGGAAATAAAAGAAAGGTTCAGGAGTGGAATTAAAATTCAAGGTGAAATGATATCAATGACACGATTCGCTGATGACATTGCTATCCTGAGTGAAAGTGAAGAAGAATTCCATGATCTAAATGGAATGAACAGTCTAATGAGCAAAGAGTATGGATTGAGAGTAAATTGAAGAAAGACAAAAGTAATGAGAAGTAGTAGAAATGAGAACAAGGAGAAACTTAACATCAGTATCCAAGGTCAAAAAGTAGATGTAGTTACGGAATTCTGCCACCTAGCAGTAAAATAACCAATGACGGACGGAGCAAGGAGGACATCAAAAGCAGACTCGCTATGGCAAAAAGTTCATTCCTGGCCATGAGAAGTCTATTAGTATCAAACATAGACCTTAATTTGAGGAAGACATTTCTAAGAATGTACGTCTGGAGTACAGCATTGTATGGTAATGAAACATGGACTGTGGGAAAACCGGAACACAAGAGAATCGAAGCATTTGAGATGTGGTGCTACAGATGATTGTTGAAAATTGGGTGGACTGATAAGACAAGGAATGAGGTGGTTCTGTGCAGAATCGGAGAGGAAAGGAATATGTGGAAATCACTGATAAGGAGAAGGGACAGGATGATAGGACATCTAAGACATGAGGGAATGACTTCCATGGTATTAGAGGGAGCTGTAGAAGGCAAAAACTGTAGAGGAAGGCAGAGATCGGAATACATCCAGCAAATAACTGAGGACGAATGTTAGAGAATCACTTGCAACATGAAGAGGAATTCGTGGCGAGCCGCATCAAACCAGTCAGAAGACTGATGACTCCCCCCACCCCACCACAAAAAAAAAAGTTGTCCTACCGGATTCATTCTGGTATCTACATTTTCTACAATTTGTTTTACGTGGTCATTCCACTTATGGCCGCTCCGAGAAGTTACCCCAGGGTATGTTAAGGTATTTACTTTTTGCATTTCGCCATTCTTCTGGCGTTGCAACCTTCCTGCAGATAACATCATCTTTCTTGGACAGGCTCACAAAGCTTGCGGAGTTGTATACTCGTGTATATATATACACTCCTGGAAATTGAAATAAGAACACCGTGAATTCATTGTCCCAGGAAGGGGAAACTTTATTGACACATTCCTGGGGTCAGATACATCACATGATCACACTGACAGAACCACAGGCACATAGACACAGGCAACAGAGCATGCACAATGTCGGCACTAGTACAGTGTATATCCACCTTTCGCAGCAATGCAGGCTGCTATTCTCCCATGGAGACGATCGTAGAGATGCTGGATGTAGTCCTGTGGAACGGCTTGCCATGCCATTTCCACCTGGCGCCTCAGTTGGACCAGCGTTCGTGCTGGACGTGCAGACCGCGTGAGACGACGCTTCATCCAGTCCCAAACATGCTCAATGGGGGACAGATCCGGAGTTCTTGCTGGCCAGGGTAGTTGACTTACACCTTCTAGAGCACGTTGGGTGGCACGGGATACATGCGGACGTGCACTGTCCTGTTGGAACGGCAAGTTCCCTTGCCGGTCTAGGAATGGTAGAACGATGGGTTCGATGACGGTTTGGATGTACCGTGCACTATTCAGTGTCCCCTCGACGATCACCAGTGGTGTACGGCCAGTGTAGGAGATCGCTCCCCACACCATGATGCCGGGTGTTGGCCCTGTGTGCCTCGGTCGTATGCAGTCCTGATGTGGCGCTCACCTGCACGGCGCCAAACACGCATACGACCATCATTGGCACCAAGGCAGAAGCGACTCTCATCGCTGAAGACGACACGTCTCCATTCGTCCCTCCATTCACGCCTGTCGCGACACCACTGGAGGCGGGCTGCACGATGTTGGGGCGTGAGCGGAAGACGGCCTAACGGTGTGCGGGACCGTAGCCCAGCTTCATGGAGACGGTTGCGAATGGTCCTCGCCGATACCTCAGGAGCAACAGTGTCCCTAATTTGCTGGGAAGTGGCGGTGCGGTCCCCTACGGCACTGCGTAGGATCCTACGGTCTTGGCGTGCATCCGTGCGTCGCTGCGGTCCGGTCCCAGGTCGACGGGCACGTGCACCTTCCGCCGACCACTGGCGACAACATCGATGTACTGTGGAGACCTCACGCCCCACGTGTTGAGCAATTCGGCGGTACGTCCACCCGGCCTCCCGCATGCCCACTATACGCCCTCGCTCAAAGTCCGTCAACTGCACATACGGTTCACGTCCACGCTGTCGCGGCGTGCTACCAGTGTTAAAGACTGCGATGGAGCTCCGTATGCCACGGCAAACTGGCTGACACTGACGGCGGCGGTGCACAAATGCTGCGCAGCTAGCGCCATTCGACGGCCAACACCGCGGTTCCTGGCGTGTCCGCTGTGCCGTGCGTGTGATCATTGCTTGTACAGCCCTCTCGCAGTGTCCGGAGCAAGTATGGTGGGTCTGACACACCGGTGTCAATGTGTTCTTTTTTTCCATTTCCAGGAGTGTATATATATATATATATATATATATATATATATATATATATATATATATATATTGTGTGAATAAGCTCAATGGACAAAAAATTAGTCACCCTTAAAGAAATCATAACAAACATACTTGAATGCCGTGTAATTCCGCCCCTGGACCTGATGACCGCCTGGATTCGGTTAGGAAGTGAGTCCACGCGGTCGTGCGATACGTCTAGCGTTGTCATTTCCAGCTGGGACCTCGTCGGGACACTCTGAGATACGGGTGTAGAAATGAATTAAAAACTTTGACATAATTGCTTTTTATTTAGAACACAATTACATGGAATTTGTTGCGGCGAAGTATTGGTACAGCATATCTTTCCGAAGATTTTTCCTTTTTCAGCACGTCTTTTTTCCTTTTTATGTATTTATAACACTCCATGCTAGTTGGCTTGCACTTAAACTGGCACTGTAAGATTGATTCCACAGTCCCTGGTAGCAGTTGATTTCCTTCATCAATTCACTACGCCAATATCAGCGAAAATACTATTTCCCCAGTGACGATGTGTGTGGGAAAAGAAAACGTACATAATGTTAGCAGTTGGCATTTGCGTTCTGGATTTTCAGATTCCTTAAGAAAGTAAATCAAACTTTCTTCCATGGAGTGTTTAGATTTCCATTCTTCCGAGTCACGCTAAGTTTCTAAAAAGCTCTTCAGATGCATATATTCCCGAAAACAAATGTGCCTGAAATCTTCATATCATTTTTAGTCACGTACATAATAGTGTTTCCAATCATCACCCATTCTGGGGTTTCAGATAGCGTCATTCAATCAAATACTCGATATTTATTAAAAGAAAGTAATCAGATGTTATGGTATAGCCGGCCGCGGTGGCCGTGCGGTTCTAGGGCCGTAAGTCCGGAACCGCGCGACCGCTACGGTCGCAGGTTCGAATCCTGCCTCGGGCATGGATGTGTGTGATGTCCTTAGGTTAGTTAGGTTTAAGTAGTTCTAAGTTCTAGGAGACTGATGACCTCAGAAGTTAAGTCCCATAGTGCTCAGAGCCATTTGAACCATTTCTGTTATGGTATAGAAAGCCATTGTCTCTTCCTCAAGTTTCGGAATCAAATTATTTCTTGCTTACGGTTTAATTCTTTACTTTGTTCAAATTCATCTTCGTTTGCATGCCACTCAAATTGGGAGTCTTCCTTTCATTCCATCCAGACATCTTTGCGTGTCCATTAATACATTTCTTATTTCAATTATCTAGTCTTTATTCTCCTCCATGCTTTTTATATTTCTTTTTCAAACACAGCCAATATTGACTGCAGAAGCATGAAGTAAATTTCACTGATCGTACTACTGAAAATATCTGATATTATTTTAGGCGACCTGTCTTCGGGGTCAAAAAACTGTTTTAATGGAATCCAAACCTTAGGAATTCTCTCAACTGCGAGCATTAACGTCAGCCATCGTGTTTCTGAGTGAGATAGAAAAGTCTGGTGATTGACATCAACGAATAAGCAGAACACCTCCAGGAACTGGGCGATTCTTACGCGTGGTGCTGCTTAAATAGTTCCAGCCCCGTATTACTAGAGAAGTCTGGTATTTCCTCGAATGATGCCGCTAAATCTAGAAGGTGCTTGCTTCGTCGATACAGAACACGCAACATGCTACGCCATCTGTGAGACGACCTTGAGATAAATAAAACTAACTGTGGTTGCATTTACATGTTGCGCTAACAGATGACGTTACTTAAGAACTTGAGCCAAGCTCGTAACAGTACTTTGCAAAATCGGGACAAAATTGGGCCTTGTCGGGATGTCGGCACAAGAAGGTCCACAAGGGTGACGGTCCCCAAATATCGGGACGGATGGCACCCCTAGGAATGTCGCATCATAGTTAAACCAATCACTGAGGATTTGGTCGCGCAGTTCCACCCAATTGCGGGGATGTTGATGTCGGCATTTTGTGATGAATTTTTCTGTTGTGGTCTATATCTGCCTGTGTGAGCAATGGCGTCTTGCACAGTGACTGACTCCAAATGATAACTGCATGCAGTTACCGACGCAATGTTCTCTCGCTAACAAGTTGGGACGGACCTTCATTCACTGCCTGCAGCAATTCCTGTCAAGTTTGGAAGCAACTATGATTCACAAGCTGTGAAACGCGTCTCCGGTAGCTGTCAGTTACGATCTCTTTCCGACCACAATTCTGACGTCGTGTTTCGTGGACACGTCTGTTACATCACTTCTTGTAAACACGTTGGACAGTCCGCCGTATGGCCATGGGCACGGCGGCGTTTGCACCTTTTTGCCACTCTGTCACGTCCTTATACTTACCCATGTTTACGTACGATGTCTGCTTGAAACGCAAATGTCTCGCTGATCGCTACTGCTTTACGCTCACGCAGGGGCAGCGCGTGCACAGATCAGCAGGTTACTCGACCGCCGTACCTCCTGTAAAGGCTTAACGAATCATCTGTGCATGCACAGTGGGGTGCCACGTGAGTTTAGTAGCGGCCCCATAACCCACCCTCGGGGTACCTTGAACGGTCTAGATGTCAACCCTCAAGAAACGAAAACAGGGATAATCAATAAAAACGGAGTCCCTGCATGTCACATTAAGATAAGCCAAAATCACATAGAGCAAGTACATAACTACACGTACCTTGGCACTACAATAAATGACCAGAGGGATCTTTCTCATGAGGTGAGAACACGAATTGGAAAAGCCAGGGCTGTCTTCAATAACATGAGTAACCTTTTCAAGACTCATGGCTTAGTAATGACGACGAAGATCAGACTTCTACGCTGATACGTATTTTCCAGCCCCTTCTATGGTGTTGAATCATGGACGCTGATAGAATCGTTGGGTAAGCGGCTGGAGGTTTTTGAGATGTGGCTGTACAGGAGAATGTTAAGAATACCGTGGACAGCGCATGTCACAAATGTCGAGGTTCTACGAAGAATGAAGACAGAGACAGAAGAAGTGGTCACCGTGAAAGCAAGAAAGATCCAGTCCCTAGGACACATCATGCGGAACTAAAACAGATACCATCTCCTCCAGACCATCCTGCAAGAAAAAATACCAGGGAAGAGAAGCGTTGGCCGGAGAAGAATATCCTGGATTAAGAACATCAGAACGTGGACCTCTAAAACATCTACAGAGCTATTTAGAGCTGCAAGTGACACGAAAAGCACTGCCAAGACGGTTGCCAACATCCGGAACGAATAGGAACAAGACAAAGAAGAAAGGAATTATTTATTGCATCACCAATTATTACTTCATTATTCTGTCATTGGCGGCTGTTTGCTTCAGATTATACTAGTCCATTGTCGTTAAGTCTTCGGTTACATATTCTTGCCTTTATTGTTTCACTACCTATCACATTTTTTCCAGCAATACCCAATTCACTGCTGCCACTGTTGTCGTCTAAAATAAAGCAGTGTTCATACAGTAATTTCATGTTGACACACTGAAGTGAAAAGATGGGCAGGTCTGTGGAATTAACGCCAAAGAAGAAAGCTGTTATACTTACTTATGAGTCAGCTGGTCTCAGCACACGAGAAATATCCTGTTAACCTATCTTAAATGTCGAGGTTACTGAAAAAAAGCAGGGAGAAATAGAATTTTAATTATGAAAATGGAAGAGGTAGAAAAATGGCTTTTACTGTCAAACAGGGTAGATTATTGAAAAGACTTTCTCTCATGGATCGTCGCCTGCCCTCAGCTGAAAGAAACTGACAAGAAATTGATGGCCTCTCTGTAACCAGTAGAACAGTTAGACTGCTCAAAGCTGGACTCGCTGCCCGCCGACCCAGAAAGAAGGTCTCTTACTAGGGAAGAATAAGCGGCCGGCTGGGGCGGCAAAATCTTTGCGGCGGCAAAGGGCGGAAAAATTAATTTCAAATTAAACAGCGAAAAAATTGAGCAAATAAGGAGGAACAAACGAAGGTCCAGTAATTTTGATTGAAAAACCAGTTTAATGTAAAAATTTACTTAAAAAAAGATTATTTTTCACTTAGGTTTTAACGACCACCGTGAGCAACTCAACGGGCTCCCGCCCCTAATTTATGGTCACTGACTCCAGGAAAGGGGAAAAGCCAGTGCCTTTAGACAAACACAACATTCGTCCCTCACTGGGATTCGAACACGGACTCATCTGGAATGAATAATCAGAAGCCAGTCGCTTAGAACGCTGGAATACCGAGGCGGCTACTAAAAGTTGTTGGACTGCCAATAGAAAGTACACACAAGGTGCCATTTATTTATGTAACCGCGAGAAAGTGGATACTGAAAAAGATGAGATTTATTCCTCATCCTAAAAATGTTTCAGTTAAAACAAACGAAATGATAGTATGATTATCTACATGACCTAGTCTGATGTCTCCCATCGGTACTGCATATTTCTAAATTCAAGGGAAAATTCATTCACACCAGAAAATGATTCCACATCTCTGTTAGTCCAATTTCTTGTAATTAAATATGATAAGTAATGCCAAATTTGGTTGCTTTGGTATATTCAGTTGAGTTCTGGTTTAAAATGTTCAGCACATTCTTCCTACTTCAGTGATTTTGGGAAATTTCAAAAATTGAAGACGAAAAGTAAGTAAGTGAGTACATTTGTTGTCTTTTCTCTCCCCAGGAAGTGAGGACGTCTGGTAACCTTGGCTTAATAGTTAACAATGTAACAGAAGACCTACGTTGTTGTTGTGCCGTTGGAGATTGAAGGAGGTGGAGAGGGGGGGGGGGCGGCTATCTGGGAGACCGATGGTAGTAAAAAAGAGGGGCAGTGATTTTACAGTTCTCGCCTAGGGCGGCAAAACTCTTGGCAACAGCCCAGTCTAGAAAGAAGCCTTATTGACATAAACAATGCTACGACAGTGACTAAAATGGGCTATAGCACATGTGACATGGACGCCGGAGATTTGGAACAAAGCAAATTTTCAGATGAATCTAAATTTAATCTGCATTTATCCATGGCAAAGTGTTTGTGTCGCAGAGCAGGTGAAGAATTTTTGCCTTTGTGCGCAACAGAAACACTCAAACATCCAGCACGACAGATGGTCTACGGATAGGTCATCTGGTCTTCATAAATGGCACAGTCGATGCAAATGTATACATCGGCATCCTTGAAAGGAAGCTTCTTGTTGTTGTGGTCTTCAGTCCAGAGACTGGTTTGATGCAGCTCTCCATGCTCCTCTATCCTGTGAAGGTTCTTCATCTCCCAGTACCTACTGCAACCTACATCCTTCTGAATCTGCTTAGCGCATTCATCTCTTGGTCTTCCTCTACGATTTTTACCCTCCACGCTGCCCTCCAATACTAAATTGGTGATCCCTTGATGCCTCAGAACATGTCCTACCAACCGATCCCTTCTTCTAGTCAAGTTGTGCCACAAATGTCTCTTTTCCCCAATTCTATTCAACACCTCCTCATTAGTTACGTGATCTACCCACCTTATCTTCAGCATTCTTCTGTAGCACCACATTTCGAAAGCTTCTATTCTCTTCTTGTCCAAACTGGTTATCGTCCATGTTTCACTTCCATACATGGCTACACTCCATACAAATACTTTCAGAAACGACTTCCTGACATTTAAATCTATACTCGATGTTAACAAATTTCTCTTCTTCAGAAACGCTTTCCTTGCCATTGCCAGTCTACATTTTATATCCTCCCTACTTCGACCATCATCAGTTATTTTGCTCCCAAAATAGCAAAACTCATTTACTACTTTAAGCGTCTCATTTCCTAATCTAATTCCCTCAGCATCACCCGATTTAATTCGACTACATTCCATTATTCTCGTTTTGCTTTTGTTGATGTTCATAGTATATCCTCCTTTCAAGACCCTGTCCATTCCGTTCAGCTGCTCTTCCAAATCCTTTGCTGTCTCTGACAGAATTACAATGTCATCGGCGAACCTCAAAGTTTTTATTTCTTCTCCATGGTTTTTAATTCCTACCCCAAATATTTCTTTTGTTTCCTTTACTGCTTGCTCAATATACAAATTGAATAACACCGGGGAGAGGCTACAACCCTGTCTCACTCCCTTCCCAACCACTGCTTCCCTTTCATGCTTATAACCACAATAGGAGACCAGTTTGAAGATTTTCCAGTTGCACTTTATAGAATGATTCTGTTCCTTGCCACAGAAATTTGAAGTTATGTCCTGTGATCAGTATTTGCATCAAGAATGAAGTAAATAATTTTCCAGCTCAATTGTTAAATGTTTCTGCATTTGAGGCAATAACTTTCCTTAGACAAAATGGAGTTCAAATTTTAGAATGGTCTGGCAATAGCCCCCGATTTCAATCCTACTGAGAACTGTTGGAAGATTATAGGAAACGTTCGTGTATAGTTTCATGAACCGACTGGCGAATGCTTCAAAAATTTAGTTCTCTCAATGCCAACACGATGCAAAACGGCGCTTAAGGCACCTGGAGGACCGACCAAATATTAAATGGCAACAGTGGATTCAGATGAGGTAACTGTGTTTGCACAAACACTAAAAACTATCAGAGTTGTGTTCAGAAGAAAAAACAGATCAGATAACATATGCACTTCCACCCCATTCCCTAAGTCTGGTACCGCGCGCCGCGGAATTTGAATCCCCGCTATACGTCATGGACGTCGAAGACCCCTAGAGGTCTCTGCACCATCGCGCCGTAAGCTGTGGCGGCGCGCGCCTCCTGGCCCGCATTTAAGAGTGAGGGCGCTACAGTGGAACGCGTGGTTCCAGCGGACAGTAGCGGCGTCCCCGATAGAGTATTTAAGAGCCCGTCTGTCGCTCAGCCTGCCCAACTCTGATCCTCACGCCCCCCTCCTTTCCTCTGTCCTTTTCCCGGGCTCCCTCTCCCCCGCGTCCTTTTCCATCTCCCTCCTCTGCCTCCTCTCATTCCCTCTCGCGTCTGCCCTTCTCCCCCTTTATTAGTCCTCTCCCTCCTTGGTTCCCCCCCCCCCCTTTTCGTTTTTTCCTCTCCTCCCTCCTTGTTTTTCCCCCTCCTGCAGGTCCCCCCCGCCCCCCAACTGCCTTTGGCTCGGGAGTGTCGTCTTTGTGCTGCCACTTTCGTGCAGTGTTCTACAGTGGGTGCTCTACAGTGCGTGTCTTACAGTGAGTCTTCCGTGTTGTGTTTTTTGGGACTTGTTGCGAACGGCCATCATACTGTCGCTGGGTGTGCCTTTTATCTCTTGCGAACAGAAACCAGACTGTCGCCATGTTTTTTTTTAATTGTGTGTCTACTATGTTACTTGTCTGATTCCTGTGTCTTTTATCTACATTGCCCACCCCTTTTGCTTTCTGTTTTAACTTTCCGCAATTTTACGCCATTTTACACTTTAAATCACCATTTTATCGCCTGTTTTTTCTTGTTTCGTTCTTCTTCCTTTATTTAACAAAAAAGTCTGTAGGCTGTAGAGCAGCGTAGTAAGCTGCTGCCAGCCCGCCCCCTTCGGGGGGAATTGAAACTCAATAAAGAAAAAAAAAAAGCTTAGCCTGCCAGTCTAACATCGCGTACATCTCAGGACATATCGCCTCGCATTAGACAGCGTATTTACTTTCGTGTTATGTTTACGAGTGGACGTGGTTGTCTAGTTAGGTTTTCTTGACTTTGTTGTTTCGTTCTTGTTGTTGTCGTAAGGTCCTTCGTTGGTCGTGTCCGTCCTCTCCCGTTGTGTTGTCGTTCGCGGTACGCTCCCCGGATTCCGCCGCTTTTTCCGTCACTTCAACCCCGCAACCGGTCGCCGTTACAACACTAAGGAAGTATTAAAATGTAAATAACTAACCATGTTATAGAAATAAATAACGAGAATAGTATAAAATTGATACAAATTACTGTGTACATTTGCTTCCTATAGAAACAGAGAGAAATCAAGCCAATTTGCCTAAGATACTCAACGATTATAAAAAAAGTATTGAATTATAAAGGTGATGCAATAAATAGTTCCACCACTGTACTTTCACGTGTCGACATCGATCCATTAAGAACGACTTGTTGAGTTCTATGTGCAAGGAAATCCTGACTTCAGACTCCATTCCGGCGGTACACCGCAATCTCGTACTTTGTTCACTAAACGCCAAAGCAGAACTGGATCCAATGCCCGGGATCAACATGTGCGCAGTTGCCTACGGAGCTCTAGTCTCATGGAGCTAAGTTTCGCAAGACTGTAGAGCCCATGTTGATTTTTACAGAAGAGATTTTCGTCCTCCGAAAACGTCATAATGTAGCATAAAACGTGTTCCATCATGCTACAACATAATGACGTCGACTGCAGAGGTATCCGTTTTTTCGACGGCCCCATTTTTCCAAACGCGTGAATGCTATTTTAAAATAGGTGGCTAACAAGGAAATGTACTTCATCCACGAAAGACATAGCTTGCAAAACCTTCGTTCGATCGATATTTGGATGACGGTCATCAATGTGGGACTCTTTATCAGATACAGAGTGACAATTATTGAACAGCTTGCGTTAGGGCGTTCAAACTGCACGGTTGGCCGCGGGGCACGATGCGAATTAGTATGCATATGCTAGTTTGGTTTAGCGACGAAGCCGACTTTCATTTGCATGGATTCGTCAACAAACAAAATTGGCACATTTTGGGGGACAGAGAATCCGCATTTCGCTCTTCATCCCCAACGGCTGACTGTGTGGTGTACAATGTCAAGTCACGGAATAATCGGTGCGACGTTCCTTGATGGCTCGGTGACTACCGAACACTTTGGGAACCGCATTCTGGCTATGGGCTGTACAAGGTGTACAGCAATAACCTCAAAACCATTGGTGAGCTGAAAATAGCCATTCAGGAGATTATCGGCAGCATTGCTGTCCCGACGTTTCAGCTGGTCACGCAGAATTTCGCTATTCGCCTGAGACAGCTGATTCATTGTCAAGCGGTGCACATGAACCTCTGCAACCCTCTAAAAAATAACGCGCGTTCACTCGCGGGTAACGTCAGAGACTAGGCGCAAATTGAGACGCGTATAGCACGTGTGACGTGACACGACACTTTACAGCGCGACACGCACGTGCAGCACGAGTCGCGCGGGTGCAGCGCATATTGCGACGCGTACACCATACAGTGTCTTGAAAGGAGGATATAAGATGAACATCAACAAAAGCAAAACGATAATAATGGAATGTAGTCGAATTAAATCGGGTGATGCTTCAGGAATTAGATTAGGAAATGAGACGCTTAAAGTAGTAAATGAGTTTTGCTATTTTGGTAGCAAAATAACTGATGATGGTCGAAGTAGGGAGGATATAAAATGTAGACTGGCAATGGCAAGGAAAGCGTTTCTGAAGAAGAGAAATTTGTTAACATCGAGTATAGATTTAAGTGTCAGGAAGTCGTTTCTGAAAGTATTTGTATGGAGTGTAGCCATGTATGGAAGTGAAACATGGACGATAAATAGTTTGGACAAGAAGAGAATAGAAGCTTTCGAAATGTGGTGCTACAGAAGAATGCTGAAAATTAGATGGGTATATCACATAACTAATGAGGAGGTATTGAATAGAATTGGGGAGAAGAGACATTTGTGGCACAACTTGACTAGAAGAAGGGATCGGTTGGTAGGACATGTTCTGAGGCATCAAGGGATCACCAATTTAGTATTGGAGGGCAGCGTGGAGGGTAAAAATCGTAGAGGGAGACCAAGAGATGAATACACTAAGCAGATTCAGAAGGATGTAGGCTGCAGTAGGTACTGGGAGATGAAGAAGCTTGCACAGGATAGAGTAGCCTGGAGAACTGCATCAAACCAGTCTCAGGACTGAAGACCACAACAACAACAACAACACCATACTTCGCACGCGCCGACTGGCGACGCTCTGCGCTGACAGAACCGAAGCGCGCGTAACCTGTTATCTTTCTCCAACGATTTTACAGAAACTATTCACTGAAAATATTTGATTTTTACCTTACTTGTAGCGTTATCTGTCAGCTTCGTGGCAAAGTGCCTATCATCTCGCTAATGACCATTCTTATTGTGATGTACACATTTTAGTAAGACACTACGCAAAACTCAAAAAGTTTGCATAGAAAATTAGGGGTCGCTGTGACATTGTGTTTGGTGCGTATTACACCATATGTTGCTGCGTATGAAATTTAGCTAACATGTTGAATTTTTGCATGGACTTGGGAGGAGGTCTCTATCTGCCTCCGATCTCGAGAAAATGGATCCCATGTAGAGCGCTCACTTCCGATCTCACGCCCGCGAGAATGAAATACTCGCAACATCGCTCATATCTCCTAAACCGCTCGAGACATCGAAACGAACGTCTGGCGAATGATAGCACACAAGGAGGAGAGTGTTTTGTCAATTCTTAAACACACGGAACTTCCTTATCTATGGTGATATATCAGTACATATACTTCCCCTTTTATTTATTTCACTCCAGTGACTGTAATTTTTTAAGAGTTATCGACAGCTAGCGAAACAAGAGCTTTCTAGTATGTAAATAAGCATGAAATTTCTTCTTTTATGTTACTGCAAACCGACACTATAAGGTTTTTGGTAAGCTATTGAGCTCCGTGATTGCCAATTACTTGTTTGCACTCCGTGTTTCAGAATTCTGTCGCAATAGCTGCTGTGAGATGAGTTTGACAAATTACAGTGTGACAAAGGAAGTACAATTAAGGCAGTCACCAAGATAAATATGGCCGTTACTCACAAACTGTGATGCTTCTTCGAATGAGAAAAGGTTAACAAATCACAGAAGAATAGATTGCCAATTCTGTAGGAATTTTGGTGGAATACCCGTAAGCCATCGTATTTTTAACACTAAGCGACTGTAATGAAAACTTATCAAAGTATTTTAGTCATTCTCTTGATCTGAGTAGTCTTAAAATGACGAGCGTTCCTTCAGGCGGAATGATAGGCACATGCTAGATACTGGTTACTCACCTACGGCTTGCCAAATTGACAATGTGTGATCGCGAATAAAATAGTTGTTATTGAGAAAAATAAACAATTGATCTGTCGCTCAACACAATGGTCAGTGTATTGTCAGCAGCGAAGGATAATGCGCGCGACAGGAATGCACAAGCTAGCCATGTGTGCCTTGTGAGATGGAGTTCGAAAAACATTGTCATGAAAGTAGATCTGCAGCAGTATTAAATATTTCTAATCATGACACTCTTTTAGTATATTCCTACTTTCGTAATAATACCGACCATTTTCTTAAGCTATGTAGCCTGTTGTATAATTAGTTTATTTATGCTGATAATGTGCTAGCAACAATTGAAATGCTTTTTCACATCACGGCGAACCAATTAAAACATTGTTATTTGTGACTGCTTTTCGACTGTTTCTGGCTTGCAGTGGAAATGTAATGTTCACATGCATGTAGTACAGTGTGTCGTATTACATTATTACATACGTAGCAGTGTAATCACAGTGAAACTTCTATACTTCACATCTTGGACGCTTTTTACCAGGAGCACAAAGGGATCACACCTGTGGAGATTATCCTTTTCTAAATTTTTGTAACAGATCGTACAGATACGCCAGCATACTAGGCAGCTAGAAGATAACCTTGTTTTACTTTTCTACCTTGACCCCTAATCACATGATTTTATAATATTCCTTGCTTCCTTATTCACTACCCCCTGTCCCTTCTTGCGATCTGAAAACATCGCGGAGGCATATGATACAATTCCAGCGGCCAAAGGCTCATCGGTTACTGAAGTATGCATTTGTCTTGACAGAAGAAAAACAAAACAAAACAAAACTATACAGATGTAAATAACAGAGAAATATAATGTACTAACGAAGAAAGATGGAGCGTTTAAATGGCGAAAAACGAAACACTACCCAAAGGCAATAAAATTTAGTACACAGTAAGGCAATACTACCACTGCTGATATGCGCCGTGCCGATGTGAGCACATGGCCGGGCTACTTTTCCGCTCCCCTCTTCAAATTCCCCACGGTGCTAGCGAGGCACGCGCGACGCGCGGCGCGAGAAACTGTGCCTCAACCACAACGCCGCGCGACCTGGCGCAGGCGCGTGTCGCGTCCCAGTCGCGTCGCGCCGCGTCGCAATTTGCGCGGTCCCATTTGAACCTGTGATGTTACAAAAACGCGCGCTGCTCTGCGTCGCGCCACACGCGCTATATGCGTCTCAATTTGCGCCTAGCCTCACGCTCTTACGACGGCTCTATTGGCTGCAGCGATCGCGCGTTTCTACCCTGCTGTGCGGGTCGCCGTACAGCAGGCGTTCGCTCTACAAGTGCCTGAACTGAGCCACAGGATTAGCTTACAGTATTACGTTTTGCGACAATAAAAAACCACAGTCTCGGTCGCTGGCTCCGTCTGGTTTGGGCGACTAACAGTTTGGGCGCCTTACGAATCTGCGAGTTTTATTATCTGATTACTGAGACACACATATTAACTAGCAACGTACACATACGCGTAAAGATCAGCTGAAGCAGACATAACGCACAGAATAATATTTGATTCGAACACTTGGCGTATGTTTTCAGCGCTTCTGTGTGATACAAAAATGCCTGTAAAAACCGCTAGTAAAATTTATAGAATAGCTGTAAGATCAGCGCTATTGTTAAAGGCGCTGCAGTCTGGAACCGCAAGACCGCTACGGTCGCAGGTTCGAATCCTGCCTCGGGCATGGATGTTTGTGATGTCCTTAGGTTAGTTAGGTTTACCTAGTTCTAAGTTCTAGGGGACTAATGACCTCAGCAGTTGAGTCCCATAGTGCTCAGAGCTATTTTATCAGCGCTATTGAGTGGCAGTGAAGTGTGGCCATCGAAACACACTCACGAACAGAAGCTCCACACAACAGAAATTCTCACGTTCCGACGGGCGCGAGCAGTAACACTGAAAGACAAAGTGCGCAATGAATTCACAGAGGCGGTTTTAAAGTCGTTCTCTCAGAGGTCTTTCTCTTAGAGTGCACATACTATGAAGACGTGATGAACCTGCTGCAAAAAGAAGAGGAATACTTTGCGAATATTCAAAGTGATATGAAGAAGAAAGATTAATGTTTAATGTCCCATCGACAACGGTGAAGAAGAAGCTAAGTCTATAGGTACAAATATTGTGATAACTGGTACCCTTCAGTGAGTTAGTTGTTTTTACTCGGAGTCTAATAGCATTCCTACAAATACAAAACATAATTTACCTAATGTTTGTTGCGCCGTCGTAACTGTGCCGTAAAGTGGACTACACCCGTCAGTAATAACTATCCATTCTGCAACCACACGTCCACACTTCAGTACCCGACCTGCTGCCCATGGGAAAATAAATATTAATGGGTTGAAACTTTCTGGCAGATTAAAACTGTGTGCCGGACCGTGACTCGACCTCGGGACCTTTGCCATTCGCGGGCAAATGCTCTACCAACTGAGCTACCCAAGCACGACTCACGCCCCGTCCTCACAGCTTTACTTCTGCCAGTACCTCGTCTCCTACCTTCCAAACTTCAATGGCTTGCTTGTACCACGGGTACTTGAAGATCCTAGCCCACCTAATAACATACTACTGGTAGTAGCTGTAGTTACTAGTCTGCAAACGAAGTAAATACTGATGTAATGTTGTTCTGTACACTGTCCTGAGTCATTATTAGAAGTATATGCATTTATACCCCTAACACACTGTATAAAGGACCATTAAACTAATTTTCTATCATTAGAGTGCTTCTAATAGAGGCGTAACACAAGCTCGGAACAGACGAGGTTGGGGAAGGAAATCAGTTGTGCCCTTTCAAAGGAAGCATCCCGGCATTTGCCTTACGCGATTCCGAGACACCATGGGAAGCTTTAATCTGGATGACTGGAGAGTTATCTAAACCGTCTTCCTCCAGACTGTGCCACTTCACTCAATTCCTTGTCCACATAAACAGGAGACAGTAGATAGAATGAAATAAACATTTTAATCAGAAATAAATCCTAAACCAAGTTTAGTTTCTCGTTATTTTTCCGACTGGTCTGAAGCTGTGCTCCATTTCTTCTTATTTTGTGCTGATCTTTTTACCCCTACTGTGCAATAACTGTTGGCAAACAAGCCAAGTTCCAAAAGATTGTTTGCGTGGCATCATTGTTTAACTACCGAAGAAAGAAAATATAACACAGTTTTCACAATGAAAAAAACTAGGGACAATTCAATATGGACATACGTTTCACTGAGAATTTAGGCCTCTGGATCTGGATTTTGCTGAAGACATCGTTCTTCTAGCAAAAATACCACAAATTTTACAACTAATGACTAGCAAGCTTGATGGAATGGCAAGTTCTGTAGGCCTAAAAATAAATGGTAACAAGAAAAATACAGTGTGCATAAAAGTGGAAATTTACCTACTCTAATTACAGTGCAACAAAAGTACTACAAGATACTGATCGATTTCCATATCTCTGCAGCCTTATATGTAATAATGGGGACATTGACACACAGAACAGCAGCGTAACTGGAAAAGTCTGTGCAGTCTTCCATCGAATGCGATACATATGATAATAAATAGAAAATATAATCATTCAACAAGTAGAAGTTAAAGAGACTCGTGCCTGTGCGGTGGTAAACATACTGACAGCACACGAGGCACAATTAGTTACAGTACATAACTTAGCTCCATGCACAGTTCGATAACACTCTAAGAAGACAGTCAGTCTGATTGACAGCAAAACTACCGAAGATTTTAAAGACAGCTTAAAAACGTTGACTGCGCTTAAGTTCACAATGAGCCTAATGCTATCTCTAAATACAATATATTTCTTAATGTGTTTGTATTCATGCTTGAAAGCACTTCTCTTAATAAGATAATTACATAGAAACCTTGGATCACTACAGGTATCAGTGTTCTTCACGACGAAAAAAAGGGTTTGACCAGAATTAACAGAATATGTGCCGACCCAAAAATACTTTCTTATTATAAACATCAGTGTAACATGTTAAGAAAAGGTGTAAAAAATCCAGGTGTGTGCACATCTTGTCAGAAATCGACAGATCATATAATGAAATAAAATCAGTACGAAATGTTATTAAAAGAGAGAGAGGGGGGAAAAGTCATAGCAGATGACATTGTTTCCGTTAAAGAGAATGGGAGCATTGCAAAAGGAATTTCATATGTAGCAGATAATTTCACTAACTTTTTTAAAAGAAGGTGACAAAAGGGGCGCAAATGGCTCAGAATATAAAGCAAAATCGTACACTGAAGAAGCAATACAGAGGACACTAAGTGAATTAAAAATTAATGTCACATCCCCATCTGAAATAAGGAAAATCATCATGTCTAAAAAGTAGAACTTCATATGGGATGGTTAGTATCTCCGGTAAGACACGAAAAAGTTGTGCTCTTTAATATGTAATGTTCTTACTCACCTATGTGATACAGAATTAACTCAGTATTTTCCCAGAAACGTTGACACAAAGAAGAATAAAAGCAAACCTCGCGACCACCGGACAAAGGTAGATTTAAAACCTAAGTTGCCCCTTGCGTTCCTGTTTCCCGACCGACAAGCATTCCTGTGCGGTTGCCTGAACGCCAGGCGCAACCGTCTTACATGCCGATGCTATGGCGCTCTTTTTGATTTACTAGTTTAGAATTTTACTTACTGCGCATTATTTTCGTTCATATTTCAGATTAAAAGACTTACGTCCCTGAATAATCTCAAAGTTTTATCATCTGTTACAGGAGAGCAAGATATGTGCTAGTCTCTAGTTTTTACGTGCAGCACGAAAGATACCGGGAAGTAGCTGCAACTATGGACTGAAGTTTACCGATATCTTAAAGTGTACGGCAAGGTGCAAACGTGCTAATCAAGCATAGTAGACGGTGCCTTCGACAAGCAGTCACACAAAAGCGAACGTGAAATGATTATACCATCAGCGTTCTGAAACATGTTTCACTCACAGTAAGCGCCGTGGAGAAGAGTGGAAAGAAACATTCAGGCGACGAAAACGAAGTTCTGGAAGAGAAGCTGTTCTGTAAAAAAAAAATTGAATAGAGTAAGACGCTAATCCACCCTCACCAGAATAGGCAAAGCTGTCGACAAGTGATTTTTATACAACATCGATATAGGGAATAAACAAATGATTTCGTGGAATGTGGAGGCAGAACGTTCGGTTTTTTTTTTTTTTTTTTTCGTCGAAGCACTTTATTGCGAGAGACTGATGAATGATATTTCTGACATAGCTTGCGAGACATTAATTTCTGAATCTGACTCGAATCGAATCCGCAGTGAGGATTAAGGACCGTTGGACAGTTTGCCGCACAGACTGAGTGTGGTTTTTAAGCAGTTCTCCACACTCGTTTAAGTAAATGCTAGGTTGGTCTCCAATCTTAGAAAATAAGATACACGAACAGATAAAATGCGACAATCACATAACAAAGTGTACACGATGCACATATTGATTGCGCACACGACTTCCATCCCTTAGGTTAACTGATCACTGGGAGCGCAGGAGCGGCATTGGGACACAAAGCTAAAACAAAAATAAACCTGCCAAATCATGAAAACAGTGCATTCCATACGACAAGAGGAGAGAGATACGGGATGAAGTAATATGTTGCTTGACTCTTCGTGGATCGTGACTGTGCTCGGAATTCTTGCACGAATTTCATGTACGATGGATGATTACGCATGTACATCTATAGACATATTCCGCAAGCCACTGAACAGTGCACAGCGGATCGTAATTTCTTCCACTGCTAACCATTCCCTTTCCTGTTCCACTTGCAAACAGGATGCGGGAAAAACGATTGCATGAATGCCTTTTTTCAAGTCCTAAATTTTGTTCCTTTCTGTCAACGACCCCAACTAAGCTCACGTAGCACTGAACAAAACGACTGGTAACAAATGTGCTTCCTTATTAATTCCAGACGCTCTGCTTACAGCACATATGGGTGTTTATAAAAGGTTTACATTTTCCTACCTGGGTAGTACTTTTCAAAACTAGAAGAGAAGTTCCTATAATAATATGCGCGGAAACCAATTTGTGTTGGGATATGGTCTGTCCTCTCTATAACGTACGAAGTGGGTTCGATAAGCAAAGCAGCACATTTCTTTTTGAAAACAGATTAGTTTTTTTTCAGGATTCAAATGCACCATATTATCCCCCAGTCTGTTTTCCAGAATAATCACGGTTCAGTGCGACGGCCTTACGCCACTTTAGTGTGAGGGCCTGTATGCCCGCACAATAGCACTCGGCTGGTCGACGTCGCAGCAGACGTCTTGCTGCATCAGTAACCTCCCAATCATCCACAAATGCTTCCCGAAGAGTGCATCCTTCATTGGACCAAACAGATGGAAGCTGCAAGGTGGATGAGGAAGAACAGTCCAATGGAGTTTCGTGGACACTTTTCGGGTGCGCAGACTTGTGTGAGGCTCTTGTGTTGCCATGGAGAAAGAGAAGTTCGTCTGCATTTTTGTGGGGACGAACACGATGAAGTCGCTTCTTCAGTTTCCTGAAGGTAGCATAATACATTGAAGAGTTGACCTTCGCACCGTGAGGAATGACGTCAACCACAATAACCCCTTCAGAGTCCCAGAAGACCGCCACCATGCCTTCACCGGCTGCGGCTGCGGGTGCGGCTTTGAACATTTTCTTCAGAGTGCAGGTTGTATGGCGCCAATCCATGGACTGTCATTTCGTTTCCGGTTCGAAGCGCCGAACCCGTATTTCATCGCCTGTGACAATGTTCGCCAAAAAAATCGTCACAATCAGCTTCGTAACGCGCAAGCAATTCAGCACAGGCGGTCCTTCGCTGCTCTTTATGGTCTTGTGTTAGGTGGCGAGGAACCCAGTGGGTACATACCCCAATGGTTGACGAGTGTATCCGCACTACCAACAGTGACGTCCAGTTGGTAAGCGAGGTATTTGATCCGTCATTGACTTCGAAGGAGACTGTTCCCATGTTCCAACATTACAACACTCACAGCTGTTTGCGGCTGGCCGGTACGCGGGGGATCGGACAGGTCTGCGAGACCTCGTTGCGATGACAGACGCCCCGCCCAAAGACTCGCCGTGCTTTTGTACACTGCCAGGTCTCCGCAGAAATTCTGCATGCGCCTATCAATATCTGCGATGCTCTAGTTTCCCACCAAAACAAACTCAATGACAGCTCTCTGCTTGGAACGCACCTCCGTTGTAGACGCCATCTATCTGAACAAGTTTAACATTCTCCAACAGCACTTGTAATTCATTGTCATGTGACACACAGCACCTGTTAGTCTGTTTGGCAAAGTGTATAGCTCTATGAGTCTGTCAACCAACAATTTCCGCCCATACATCGAAACTGAAGCGATCCTGATGCCTCATCTCCATGACTGCTCGAGGAGCTGCATATGCCCACATATACATATTGTGCTAGTTACTATGTCATCTTTTGTGACGGCCGACACCACTGATTACCGCACATTACTCCCGATTGCTATACATTACTCCTCACAAGTGAAATGGCCCATATCCCAAAGAGGTACTGGTTTCCGGGCGTATAATTATATAAACGTTTCTTCTAAATGGCTCTGAGCACTATGGGACTTAACACCTATGGTCATCAGTCCCCTAGAACTTAGAACAACTAAAAGCTACCTAACCTAAGGACATCACACAACACTCAGTCATCACGAGGCAGAGAAAATACCTGACCCCGCCGGGAATCGAACCCGGGAACCCGGGCGTGGGAAGCGAGAACGCTACCGCACGACCACGAGTTACGGACGTTTCTTCTAGTTTGACCAATATTACTTCCTGTGATAATGTCTTCCCAATTTTCTTTTAAACATCTTGTACAATCTCTCTATTCGGCGCGTATTTATTCCATGTAAAACATGTTTAGAGGTTAGGAAACAGAAAAAATGTTGCACGGTGCACAATGTGGGAGAAGGATTGAGTCTGGATGGAGGGATGGATGGATAGATGGAGAACCATTTCGCGGACTTTGTCGCCACAACGAGGCCACTAAATGAGAACGAGCGTTGTTCAGGCGCAGGATTATTCATCTGCGCGTTAATCTCGCTCGTTTCTCACTTGACTCGCAAGCCAGTCGATCCATTGACTGTACCTACCACGCTAAATATTTGAACCCCAAAACAGTCGCTATCACTTTTCTCGCCAATATGACGGTTTTTACCTGTTTCAGTTCAGTTTCATTTTCACTTTCTTACTGCAGCTTTGTTTATGGTGTGTAATGTTGCATAGGCGATTTGTTCCGTCATATAATGACGTTAGACATCCCACGAGTTATGTTTCAACTTTCTCAAGTATAATTTTTAAAACTTCTTAAAATGCAGAACTTTATCCAGTATATTACATACCTGTCCATATGAAAAGTCTACTATCATAAAGCGAAAATGTTTTTACGCGACACTGCAATTTTTGTCAACCACCTTCTACAGGTAGAGTATCACAGCCAAATATTTATTAAATGAATGCGACATTTTTTTCTATTTAGGTTGTTAGTTATTTAATCTTCCTTTTATCACATTGTGTTATCATTTCTTATTGATAACACAGTGTGCTGGCCGCGCGGGAATAGCCTAGCGGTCTCAGGCGCTGCAGTCATGGACTGTGCGGTTGGTCCCGGCGGAGGTTCGAGTCCTCCTTCGGGCATGGGTGTGTATGTTTGTCCTTAGGATAATTTAGGTTAAGTAGTGTGTAAGCTTAGGGACTGGTGACCTTAGCAGTTAAGTCCCATAAGATTTCACCCACATTTGAACATTTGAACAGAGTGTGCTTTTTCACGCAGATAATCACTATAAAATGATTTCATAAACCGAAACCGGATGTGAAAAGAAAGAAAGATTAAACAAATAACAGCCTAATTAGAGAAAATGCCGCATCAATTTTATCAAGCATTTTCTTATAATAAATTCCAAACAGGTGATCGGTACGTGGTAAATCTACGACCATGTTCAAATTCGATAGCTAGTAAGCTAGTGAGTACTCATGTTGAATCCCCAAATACTTCCCTAAAGTCAGTTTGAAAATGGCCATATTTTAAATAAAATTGTCTTTTCAGTGCTCAATAATCGACTTTTACGAAACTTGCACACAAAAATATAACGGCTAACATCGGGCAAACAAACTGATCTGCTTTCAAAGATACAATTGTTATCGCCGTAAACATCTCAATTAGAGACTAGATCACCATCAAAAGCGTGTGCGCAGAACAACTTTTGAACGTGAAAAGGGAATCCAGCCATTTCACAGAGAATACTTAAGTGCACGAAAGCACAGTGGAAATGCGTCTTTCAAACTGTAGCCACATAAAAACATATTGGTTAGGCATGTAAAATTAATTGTCATCATATTTGCATTTTAGCCAAAAATCTAAATGTGAACTATTTTACATATGTAATTTAAAGCTTGTACCACCAAAAATCGTGTCATTTCAGAATGTTCAATTACGACGCATTTTAAAGCAGTGAAGAAACATATTTCAGGTAAATAAAAAATATATATCTGCAATGGAGCTCGCAAAAATTCCTTTCTTATAAAGAAAAATACAATGTGATTGGCTTACGTTCAGTGAAGCTGTATCGGCAACAACCTGTCAGGAATGCTGAACATCCAATAGAATGAATATGTTGCTATGAAAGGAAATTTATGCCAGAATGAAACTTGAATCTGGAATTCCAGCTTTCCGCGAGTAGTCGACTTAATCCTCCATCTTCATTGATGTTTCATCTACATCTATACTCCACAAGCCGCGTTACGGTGTGTGACGGAGGCTACTTGTGGTGCCACATCTGATCCTCCCCTCCCGTCCGCCTCGGTACCCGCGCTCTCAGCGCGGCCGACTGCTAACCGAAAGGTGTCCGGGTTCGATTCCCGGTCGGCTCAGAGATTTTCTCCGCTCTGTGACAGGGTGTTGTCCTCACGTTCGTATCGTCAGAAATGGCATTCTACTGTTGAAATGGCTGTATGGGCACATACCGAAAGCCAATAAATAAAAAAGAATCCTCCCCTTCCCTGTTCCATTCGCGATGGCTGGAGGGAGGAATGATTATTATCGGTACTACCTGTAATTTCACCGATTTTCTCGTTGTGATAATTTTGCGATACGCATGTTGGAGGATGTAATATGTCGCCCGACTCTTTCCGGAATGAACTTTCTCGGAATTATAATAGTAAATCTCTCCACGATGCACAACGCCGGTCTTGTAGCCTGCCATTTCCGTAACGCTCTTACCCCGACTAATCGATTCCGCGACGAAACGCGCCACTCTTTGTCGGATCTTGTATCTCTCTTCTATTTATATAACCCGCTGAAGGTTCGAGACTGACGAGCGATCTTCGAGAATCGGTCGAAAAAGTGGATGAATCACATTTCCTTAATATTCTTCGTATGAATCTGTCTTGCGCCTGCCTTTCCTACTATTTGTTTTGTGTGGTCATACCACGTACCAGGTGGTTACTCCTACATGTTTTACGGTAGTTAACAGCGATTTGTCAGCAACAGTGTGCCTATTTGTGCGCAATTACTTACGTTCAGTGTCAACTACTAGTTGCTGCACCAACCACTGATCCTTTGCAGGCCGTCCCACTCTTCGATACAGTCTTCCGGCGTTGCCACTAAGTTCAGAGGAGTGGGGTGCTGAGCGCTGACACCAAGCTCAGTCACATCCCAGATGTGTTCGATCGGGTTCAGATCTGGCGAATTGTGGGCCCGGCACATCAACTGGAACTCGCCACTCTCTTCCTCGAAGCACTCTATCACACTCGTGGCCTTGTAACATGGCGCGTTATCCTGTTGAAAAATGCCACTGCTGTCGGGAAATATGATCGTCATAAAGGGATGTACTTGGTCTGCAACCAATGTACGGTACTCCTTGCCCGTCACGGTGCCTTGTCGGAGCTCCACTGGGCACATGGATGCCCACGAGAATGTTCCCCAGAGCATAATGTAGCCGCCGCCAACTTGTCTCCGTCCCGCAGTACAGGTGTCAAAGAGCTGTAACCCTGAAAGACGAAAGATTTTCACCCTCCCATCGGCATGGTGAAGAAGGTAGCGGGACTTACGAGACCATGCAACGCTCTGCCTCTGTGCCAACGTCGTAGTTGCTATGTCTTGGTGTTAAAGTTGGCACACGCATGGGTCGTTGGCTGCAGAGGCCCGTCGTTAGCAGCGTTCGGTGCACTGTGTGTTCTGACACACTTGTACTCCGCCCAGCTTTAATGTGCGATGTTAGTTCCGCCACAGTTCGCCGCCTCTCCTGTTTCACCAGTCTGCCAACCTACAACGTCGGACATCTGTAATGAGGGGTGGCCGCTAAGCCCCACGACGCCTAGACGTGATTCGACCTTAGCTTTCCACGTGTTGCGGACACTCTCGACAGAACTCCTCGAACACCCGACGACTCGTGCAGTTTCAGAAATGCTTGTGCCGAGCTTCTGGGTCATCACAAATCTGTCCTCGGTCAAACTCAAAAAATGGCTCTGAGTACTATGGGACTTAACTTCTGAGGTCATCAGTCCTCAAGAACTTAGAACTCCTTAAACCTAACTAACCTAAGGACATCACACACATCCATGCACGAGGCAGGATTCGAACCTGCGACCGTACCAGTCGCGCGGCTCCAGACTGTAGCGCCTAGAACCGCTCGGCCACAGCGGCCGGCGGTCAAACTCAGATAAATCGCGCGCCTTCCCCGTTCTACCCACGGACATCACGCTCACCGATACTACCTGGCCGTGCGTGTGTCTAACTAGCAGTCATTCCTCGCCAGGCGACGCTGCTGTCGCCTGGATGGGTTTATATCGATAGTAGGTCGGTGATCACAATGTTCGGGTTGATAAGTGTACATATTGTAAACAGTAAGAGCCTTATCACGCTTTCTTAGGGTACTTTTGAAATTACCACTACATCTGACGATTTTGTTCTTTTAAAAGCGACGTATTGAGTTCGACCTGCAAGGAAAACCTCCTGGATCCAGTCACAAATCTGGTCCGATACTCTGCAAGCTCGTACTTAGTTGACTAAACGACAGTGCAGAATTTTATCAAATGCCTTCCCGATGGCAAAGATAACGGCGTCAGCCTGAACGCCGATGTCAACGAAGCTCTGGGTCTCATGGACGAACAGAGTGAGCTAAGTGTTCCAGAGGCCTCTGTCTGCGGAATACACGTTGATTTTTACAGAGGAGATTTTCGTTCTTCAAAAATGTCATAATACATGAGTACACAACATGTTCCATAGTTCTAAAACAGATTGATGTTAGCGATATAGGACTACAATTACTTGCATCTATCCAACGACACTTGCTGAAGGCGGAAATGACCTGCGCTGTTTTCCAGTGCTTAGGTACCCTTCGATGTTCCTGCGATCTACACTATTGGCCATTAAAATTGCTACACCCCGAAGATGACGTGATACACAAGCGAAATTTAACCGACAGGAAGAAGATGCTGTGATATGTAAATGATAAGCTTTTCAGAGCATTCACACAAGGTTGGCGCCGGTGGCGACACCTATAACGGGCTGGCATGAGGAAAGTTTCCAACCGATTTCTCATACACAAACAGCAGTTGACCAACGTTGCCTGGTGAAACGTTGTCGTGATGCCTCGTGTAAGGAGGAGAAATGCGTACCATCACGTTTCCGACTTTGATAAAGATCAGATTGTAGCCTATCGCGATTGCGGTTTATCGTATCGCGACACTGCTGCTCGCGTTGGGCGAGATCCAATGACTGTTAGCAGAATAAGGAATGGGTGGGTTCAGGAGGGTAATACGGAACGCCGTGCTGGATCCCAACGGCCTCGTATTACTAGCAGTCGAGATGACAGGCATTTAATCCGCATGGCTGTAACGGATCGTGCAGCCACGTCTCGATCCCTGATTCAACAGAGGGAAACGTTTGCAAGACGACAACCATCTGCACGAACAGTCCGACGACGTTTGCATCAGCATGGACTATCAGCTCGGAGACCATGGCTGCGGTTACCCTTGACGCTGCATCACAGACAGGAGCGCCCGCGATGGTGTACTCAACGACGAACCTGGGTACATGAATGGCAAAACGTAATTTTTTCGGATGAATTCAGGTTCTGTTTACAGCATCACGATGGTCGCATCCGTGTTTGGCGACATCGCGGTGAACGCACATTGAAAGCGTGTATTCGTCATCGCCATACTGGCGTATCACCCGGCGTGATGGTATGGGGTGCCATTTGTTACACGTCTCGTTCACCTCTTGTTCGCACTGACGGCACTTTGAACAGTGGACGTTACATTTCAGATGTGTTACGACCCGTGCCTCCACCCTTCATTCGATCCCTGCTAAACCCTACATTTCAGCAGGATAATGCACGACCGCATATTGCATGTCCTGTACGGGCCTTTCTAGATACAGAAAATGTTCGACTGCTGCCATTGCCAGCACATTCTCCAGATCTATCACCAATTTTTAAACGTCTGGTCAATGGTGGCCGAGCAACTGGCTCGTCACAATACGCCAGTCACTACTCTTGATGAACTGTGGTATCGTGTTGAAGCTGCATGGGCAGCTGTACCTGTACACGCCATCCAAGCTCTGTTTGACTCAATGCCCAGGCGTATCAAGGCTGTTATTAGGACCAGAGGTGGTTGTTCTGGGTACTGGTTTCTCAGAATCTATGCACTCAAATTGCGTGAAAATATAATCACATGTCATTTCTAGTATATTTGTCCAATGACTACCCGTTTATCATCTGCCATTTGTTCTTGGTGTAGCGATTTTAATGTCCAGTAGTGTATGTTAGACTACGAGGGCGTTCCAGAAAGAAGGGGACACTTTTTTCTGAAAGGAGGTTGGTTTTATTTAGGATTTTAATACATAATATTATGCAACACTCTTTTCGCTACAAAACGCTATTTTTCAGCATAATCTCGGTTCGATGCGCCTTACCGGGAGGCCCTGCATGTCCGCATGTAGCTAGTGGTGACTCGAGTGGCCGATGTTGGAGGCAACATCTTGCTGCATCAGTAACCTCCCCATCATCCACGTTCTGGTTCCCCTGGAGTGCATCCTTCATTGGGCCAAACAGATGGTCCTTCGTTGCTCTTTGTGGTCTTCTGTTGGCCGGTGAGAAATCCAACGGGCACACACCTTTGAGTACCCCAGCTGGTGGTCGAATGTGTCAGCACTACCAACAGTGACGTCCAGTTGTGCAGCAAGATGGTTGATTGAGATCCGCCGATCACCTCGAATGAGACTCTCCACTCGTTACAATATTTCAGTAGTCACAGCCGTGTGCGGCCAGCCTGCAGGCACGCGGAAGATCGGACAAGCCGGCCGCTGTGGCCGAGCGGTTTTAGGCGCTTTAGTCCTGAACCGCACTGTTGCTACGGTCGCAGGTTCGAATCCTGCCTCGGGCAATGATGTGTGTGATGTCCTTAGGTTAGTTAGGTTTAAGTAGCTCTAAGTCTAGGGGACTGATGACCTCAGATGTTAAGTCCCATAGTGCTTAGAGTTATTTTGAACCATTTGAAGATCTGACAGGTTTGGAGGAGGAACAGGAGGAGATCAGTGTTGAACGTCCCGTTGACAACGAGGTCATTAGAGACGGAACACAAGCTCGGATTAGAGAAGGATGTGGAAGGTAATCGGCTGTGTCCTTTCAAAGAAAACAATCCAACATTTGTCTGGCGCGATTTAGGCAAATCAAGGAAAACTTAAATCTGTATGGCTGGACGCGGGTCTGGACCGTCGTCCATCCGAATGTAAGTCCAGTGTGCTAACCACTGTGGCCCCTCGCTCAGTAGGACGGGTTTGCGCTCCTTGCGATGATGACCCCGCCCAACGACCCACTGTGCTTCAGTTCACTCGCATGTCTCCGTAGACATTCTGCAAGCGCCTGTGAAAACCTGCAATGCTCTCGTGTTCCACCAAATGAAACTCGATAACAGCACTGCTCGGACATACCTACGATCCATTTCAAGGCCATATATAGCGCCGCCACCTATCGGAATTTCATGGAACTATAGGGACCGAAGCGGGAACATTCCACGATGTTCCACAACAACCTGTGCATTTTTCCAACCGAAATTTGCCGAGAAAAAAGTCTTTCATTACGAGGTGCATTCAAGTTCTAAGGCCTCCGATTTTTTTTCTCTGGACTGGAAAGAGATAGAAACATGCGCATTGTTTTAAAATGAGGCTGCGTTCATTGTCAATACGTCATAGAGATGGAATTTTACCGCCAGCGGCGAGAATGAGAACTGTTTTAAATACTTAAAATGGCGACGTTTTCCTTACTTGAACAGCGTGCAATCATTCGTTTTCTGAATTTGCGTGGTGTGAAACCAATTGAAATTCATTGACAGTTGAAGGACACATGTGGTGATGGAGTTATGGATGTGTCGAAAGAGCGTTCGTGGGTGCGACAGTTTAATGAAGGCAGAACATCATGTGACAACAAACCGAAACAACCTCGGGCTCGCACAAGCCGGTCTGATGACATGATCGAGAAAGTGGAGAGAATTGTTTTGGGGGATCGCCGAATGACTGTTGACCAGATCGCCTCCAGAGTTGGCATTTCTGCTGGTTCTGTGCACACAATCCTGCATGACGACCTGAAAATGCGAAAAATGTCATCCAGGTGGGTGCCACGAATGCTGACGGACGACCACATGGCTGCCCGTGTGGTATGTTGACAAGCAATGTTGACGCGCAACGACAGCACGAATGGGACTTTCTTTTCGTCTGTTGTGACAATGGATGAGACGTGGATGCCATTTTTCAATCCAGAAACAAAGCGCCAGTCAGCTCAATGGAAGCACACAGATTCACCGCCACCAAAAAAATTTCGGGTAACCGCCAGTGCTGAAAAAATGATGGTGTCCATGTTCTGGGACAGCGAGGGCATAATCCTTACCCATTGCGTTCCAAAGGGCACTACGGTAACAGGTGCATCCTACGAAAATGTTTTGAAGAACAAATTCCTTCCTGCACTGCAACAAAAACGTCCGGGAAGGGCTACGCGTGTGCTGTTTCACCAAGACAACGCACCCGCACATCGAGCTAACGTTACGCAACAGTTTCTTCGTGATAACTTTGAAGTGATTCCTCATGCTCCCTACTCACCTGACCTGGCTCCTAGTGACTTTTGGCTTTTTCCAACAATGAAAGACACTCTCCGTGGCCGCACATTCACCAGCCGTGCTGCTATTGCCTCAGCGATTTTCCAGTGGTCAAAACAGACTCCTAAAGAAGCCTTCGCCGCTGCCATGGAATCATGGCGTCAGCGTTGTGAAAAATGTGTACGTCTGCAGGGCGATTACGTCGAGAAGTAACGCCAGTTTCATCGATTTCGGGTGAGTAGTTAATTAGAAAAAAAAATCGGAGGCCTTAGAACTTGACTGCACCTCGTACTTACTGAACACCCCTCGTACTTCTAGATGGAAAGCAAGTGCTTCTGCATAATCTCTGTAGCAACTTGCAAGTATTTCATCTTGCTCAGAAGCCTTCCCGCTATTATGCAATTGCGGCTGCTTTTCTGTTCCGCGATGACTAATCTGGGTATCTGCCATTTCGGCATTCGTACCTTGACTGAAAGGTGAGGTGGTGTAAGGATCTTCTGCCGAGAAACAGTTGCAGAAGACCGAGTTCAGTATTTCACTCTTCTGTAATCTTCCATTCCGGTGCCAGTATTGTCACTGAGCGAGTGAATAGATGACTTTGATTCGCTTACTGATTTTACGAAAGCCTTCGTAGGGTTTTAGTCACATCGGTTGGCAAAATTTCCATCCATGATTCGCAAATACTCATGGTAGGGGATTACGTCACTAAGGGCAAAGTATGCCAACTTAGAGCAGAGTATGCCACGGTCCTCCTGCAAACTCGTGCCCCCAGTGGGTATGTTCCTACATGAGCCTTGAAGAGCCTCTGTCAGCAGTGTTCTAAAATTACAAGTGGAAGTTAGTGTCAGGTCTGGAGGCGTGCTCATATAGCTTATTGCTTGATACTAATGTTTGCGCCGGCCGCGGTGGTCTAGTGGTTCTAGGCGCTCAGTCCGGAGCCGCGCGACTGCTACGGTCGCAGGTTCGAATCCTGCCTCGGGCATGGATGTGTGTGATGTCCTTAGGTTAGCTAGGTTTAAGTAGTTCTAAGTTCTAGGGGACTGATGACCATAGATGTTAAGTCCCATAGTGCTCAGAGCCATTTGAACCATTTTGAACTAATGTTTGCGATAAGTGGGAAATTCAGATTCGAGTTCCGGTACAGCAGAAATTTCCGTTGCTTTTGTAACTGTCAGTTCGAAGACTAGTTTGATGTAGCTCTCCACCGCAACCTCTCTTGCGCATATCATTTCATATCTGCATAACTACTCCAGCCTACATCCATTTGAACCTGTTTACTGCAGACGACATATGGTTTCCCTCTACAAACCTTACCCCCCACACTTTCCTTCATTACTAAACTAATTACCCCCTAGATGGCTCGGGGTATATCCTATCGATCTATCCTTTTAGTCAAATTGTACCATTTTTTTTTCTCTCCGATTCGATTCACTATCTCCTCATTAGTTACTTGATCCACCAAATAATCTTCAGCACTGTTCTGTAGCTTCATATTTCAGTAGCTTATATTCTCTATACAGCTCAGCGTCTACGCTTCACTTTCCCATGACTGCACTCCAGACAAATACATTGAGGTGAAAAAGTCAGACAAATACATTGAGGTGAAAAAGTCACACAGACGGCGGTAGTATCGCGCACACAAAGTATAAAAGGGAAGTGCTCTTGCCGAGCTGTCATTTGCACTTAGGCGATTCGTGTGAAAAAGTCTGCGACGTGATTATGGCCACACGACGGGACTACACAGACTTTGAACGCTGAATGACAGTTGGAACAAGAAGCATTTTTCCATTTCGGAAACCGTTAGGGATTTCAGTATTTCAGATCCGCGACGCGGTTTCACGAGTGTGCCGAGAACCGAGAATACCCAAGTTTCAGGCATTACTTTTCTCACCAAGGACAACGCAGTGGCCGACGGCCTTCACTTAACGACCGAGAGCAGCAGCACTTGCGTAGAGTTATCAGTGCTAACAGACAAGCAACACTGCGTGAAATAACCGCAGAAATCAATGTGGGCGTACGCATCAGTTAGGACAGTGCGGCGAAATCTGGCCCTAATGGGCTGTGGCAGCGGACGACCGACGCGCGTGCCTCTGCTGACAGCACGACATCGTCTGCAAGGTCTCTCCTGGGCTCCTGACCATAACGGTGATGACAGGAAAACCGTGGCCTGGTCAGGTGAGTCCCGATTTCAGTTGGTAAGGACTGATGGTAGCTTTCGAGTATGGCGCAGACCCACGAAGCCGTGGACACATGTTATCAACAAGGCACTGTGTAAGCTGGTGGTGTCTCCAGAAGTGTATGGACTCTGTTTACATGGAACGGACTGAGACCTCTGGTCCAACTGAACCGATCACTGACTGGAAATGGTTACTTTCAGGTACTTGGAAACCTTTTGTTCCCACACAACACTGGAATTTTTTTGGATGCCAGTGAGCCATATCACCAGGCCACAGTTGTTTGCGACAGGTTTGAAGAACATTCTGGACAGTGCGAGCGAGTGATTTGATCACCCAGATCGCTCGACATGAATCCCATCGAGCATCTATGGGTCATAATCGTCAAGTCAGTTCGTGCACAAACGCCTGCATCGGCAATATTTTCGCAATTATTGTTCGGGCGGTGTTTGCTTATTTTTTCTTCTTTTTTTAATAGAGGAGTATTGCTCCATATCTCTCCAGGGGCCTTCCAACGACTTGTTGAGTGCACGCCACGTCGAGTTGCTGTACTACGCCGGACATGACAGTAGAAGGTATCCCATGACTTTTGTCACCTCAGTGTACTGTCAGAAAAGACCTCCGAACAGTTAAATTTATATTCAGTGTTAACAAATAATTTTTCTCATAAACGCTTTTCTTACTTTTGCAAATCTGATTTTGTATTCTCTTTACTACGGCCATCGACAGTTATTTTTCCGCCCAAATAGCATATCTTAACTACTTTTTAGTGTCTAATTTTCTAATATAATTCCTTCAGGTTTATCTGATTTAATAATCTCAAACTCCGTCATCCTTTGTTTGTTTTCCATTTACTGCAACTGATATTCTATGTCATTTGGTGCTGGTCTCGGCGGAGGTTCGAGTCCTCCCTCGGGCATGGGTGTGTGTGTTCGTCCTTAGGATAATTTAGCTTAAGTAGTGTGTAAGCTTAGGGACTGATGACCTTAGCAGTTAAGTCCCATAAGATTTCACACACATTTGAACATTTTTAAGTTATTTGGTGTCTCTGTCAGTGTTAGGATGTCAGCAGAAAGCATTAACATTTTTATTTCTTCCCCTGAACTTTAATTCCCAGATTTCCTTTACTGTTTCGTCAACGTACAGATTGGCTAACATGGAATATACTATATAACCGTCTCTCTTTCTCTTCTCAACTATTGCATACCTTTTATGCACCTTTGAGTGTTACAACTGCAGACTCGTTTCTGTTCAAATTATAGATAACCTTTCGCTCTCTGTATGTTATTCGTGATTACTTTAGAATTCCAAAGACTGTTTTCCTTTCAACATCGTCAAAAGTTTTCTATAAATCTACGAATGCTAAAATATGTTCAAAAATGTTAAACTGTGTGTGAAATGTTATGGGACTTAACTGCTAAGGTCATCAGTCCCTAAGCTTACACACTACTTAACCTAAATTATCCTAAGGACACACACACACACACACACACACACACACACACACACACACACACACACACACACATGCCCGAGGGAGGACTCGAACCTCCGTCGGGACCAACCGTACAGTGCTAAAATATGGCCTTGCCTTTCTTTATTTTCTGAGATAAACCGTAAGGTCAGTATTGCCTCCCGTGTTCCTACATTTCTGCGTAACTCAAACTGATCTACCTCGAGGTCAGCCCCTACCGGTCTTTCATTCTTCTACGGGCAATTCGTGACACTACTCTGTAATCGTGATCTATGAAAGTTATTTTTCGGTAATATATATAATGCTAGGAAGGGCAACCGACCACCAGCTGTCACCAACTGTGCCAGAACTCATACAACAATGCCGACCCCCATACAAAAACTGGAAAAGGCGAAGGTAAAGGAGATTGTTCGGTAACATAGGATTCGTCAACCTAAAAGAACAACTAGTGAATGTGAAGAATTGTGTTGTGACTGACAATTCGCAATTTTTCACAAACACAACTTTTACTGATGTAAGTTCACAAGGATGATGACAGAACAACAAACGAAAGGTAACAGTAACGATGCCAGTAAAAGTTTCCTAATTGAGGCAAACAAAAGTTCACTTCTAATTCACACACACACACACACACCACTAGTAACAGTCCAATTTAAAGACGAAGACGTAATATTCAACGTTTTTGCAGTACAGAAGGTCGGCATCCAGCGTAAACTGAACTTCGGGACTTTTCACAAAGGATGGGGCCCCTCCACGCCCGCACCAACGTGGTGACCATCACAAAAGTTCTACTGTCACCTCCGTATGCATGTTAGTTTTGAATCAAGGCGTCACAGGATGCAGGCTGTGATGTTATCCATGCGTCTGGGTAAGACTACTCATTAACATGGTCCATCAGGAGATAGAAGTGGTCGAAAGCGATCGAAGGGTAGCGGTTGTAAGAGCAGAGGAAAAAAAAGTGCCAAGGCCAGCGCCAAGGGAAAAAAACCTCTGCGACAGTAGGACGGGTAGTAACTGAACTTCGGGGTTGGTTCTAGCCCCTAAATAGCTGTGTCCAGCCAATCAGGTTTTGGCGTAGTGATACTTCCTGCAGGCCGTGACTCGAGCTCCCTCTGCAGGAAGTAGTGCTCGGAATGTCTGTTTCCATTATCTTGTATGTAAATAGCCGTTGTTTACCATGGTCATTTTGGTACGCCTTGGGCATAGACAACCTCGTCCTCTGTGGTGTAATATGGGTTGCCAGCTCTCAGGGGCTACCTTGGCTTCGGTATAACAAATTGCACAATCCGTGTAATGGAATGAACAATCTAATGAGCACACACTATGGATTGAGTGTAAACTGAAGAAAAACGAAATAAGATTAGCGATGGATTGAATATTAAAATTTAGGAGCATGAAGTAAATGAAGTGAAGGAATTATGCTATCCTAGAAGCAAAACAACACAATGCGGACGAAAGAAAGACGACATAAAAGTCATTCCTGGCCTAGTATTGAACATAGAACATTTTGACGCACCTCACAGCACGGAAATGAATAATGGACTGTGGGAAAACTGGGAAAGAAGAGAATCTAAGCTTTTGAGAAGTGGTGCTGTACAAAGATGTTGAAAATTAGATAGACTGGTAAGGTAAGATACGGGGAGGTTGACAGCAGAATCGGCGAGGAGAGTGTGGTATAGTACTTACGGTTAAGAAGAGCTCGCCCCGAAACAAGAATAACCAATAGAATTTCATCGTAGCGAGAGCCCATAGGATTGCTTCGCAACAACCACGGCGTGCATCTGGCATGCCGATCACGTAACGTCCCTTGCTCGCTACGTATGTGACGTCATAATGGGTTCGTCGTATTTGGGTATAATTTGGGTGTAATGGCAGTATGCCGTTTCAAGGCAAAGGCCAAAGAAGATTTATCACAAACATATAACTCTACGTACGGCGTGTTATAACCAAATGTCAATTAATGTCACCTCGGCTGTAAAATATGAACGGTAAGAAATGCGAAACTGGACAGCGATCGCTGTGGTCTTGTGGCTAGAGACATGCAGTTGATGAGCACAGGGACGGAATTTCGCGTCCCGGAGCGTGCTTTTGTCCATCCCCGCGTTTGTAACACATTCCGTGACTATTTTATTCATGTAAGAGAGGTATGTTCTGCAATATTCTACAAGGTGTACAATGTTGCTTCCGCCGTTTGCCGATAGGTGGCGACAACGGTAAGTAGCGGTCGAAAGAAACAGATCGCAGACGTCAGGCAGTTAGCTTGGACTTCGGTCAACATGACCTCATTCAAACATTAGTCGATTTGTGTCTGCATCATAAAGTTGTTCTTGATTGAAAATGTCAGTTTACGAGCGTAATTCTCGTCATTTGCGGGAGGTGTTACTGTCTTGTTTCAATATGAAGAAAACAATGGCTGAGTTTCATCGAATGCTCTCAAGTACATATGGTAAGAACGCTATTAGAGAACGAACGTGTCGTGAGTGGTTTCAACGCTTCAAGAACGGTCATTTTAACGTCGTAGACCGGCATAGTGGTGGAAGAGAGAATGTTTTCGAAGATGCAGAACTGGAGACATTGCTGAGTGAAGACTCGCGGCAAACTCAAGAGGAATTGGCATGATTAGTGGGAGTGACACAGCAAGCCATTTCAAAACGTCTAAAGGCTATGGGCATGATTCAGAAAGAAGAAACTTGGGTCCCGTGTGAGCTGAAACCAAGAGACCTTGAACGACGTTTGTGTGTTTGTGAACAGTTGCTTCAGAGGCAAAAACAGAAGGGATTTCTGCATCGCATTGTGACCGGAGACGAAAAATGTGTTCATTAAGATAGCCCTAAACGCAAAAAATCATGTGGATATCCCGACCATGCTTCCACGTCGACGGCCAAACCGAATATTCACGGCTCCAAGATCATGCTCTGCATTTGGTGGGACCAATTCGGCGTCGTGTACTATAAGGTGTTAAAATCAAGCTAAACAATCACAGGTGCTCGTTATCGAACGCAATTAATGCGTTTGAGCAGAGCATTAAAAGACAAACGGCCGGAATACAGCGAGAGGCACGATAAAGTGATTTTGCAGCACGACAACGCTCGAGTCCACGTTGCAAAAGAGATTAAAACGTACTTGGAAAAGTTAAAATGAGAAGTGCAACCCCACCCGCCGTATTCTCCAGACATTGCTCCCTCTGACTATCACCTGTTAAGATCAATGGCGCATGGCCTGGCTGACCAACACTTCCGATCTCATGAAGAAGTGACAAATTGGATCGCTTCAAAAAATGAACAGTTTTTTCGACGCGAGATTCGTACACTGTCCGAAAGATGGGAGACAGTAATGGCCAGCGATGGAAAATACTTTGAATGATACGTGTGTAACCAATATTTTTCATGAAAGCCTCAAATGTTGGGGAAAAAACGGCGGAAGCAAAGTTGTACACTTTGTATGTTGTTTGCATGTAAGATCATGGTCTCTCGGCAATGAGTTTCTTCCATTTCGTGGCTTCAGTCTGATCAAAAAACCAAAGATGAAACTGCTGACGATTTCCGACGGTGCGGATAGGCAGAAACCTAGGATCACAGCTTAAATTGCTGCAATGTATTTATAGTCTTACACGGCACCAATACTTCACTGTTTATTCGGAATATGTCGCGATTTTCGAAGGTGTAGTTAAGTAGAAACCTAAGAGTACAACATAAATTGCTGCGAATGAAACGAGCACCAGTCATATTTATAATGTTGATTGTCACAGATATTTAGCTGTGATCGAACCCTTAACAACGCTTTCGTAAATCTAGCGGTCAAACAAAGGTCGCACCACACAAAAAGCTAGGGGCGTCTCGCGACCGCTTTCCGATTTCAGCTACTGGTTATTCTTGTTTCGGGCTCCGTCCAAAGAACAAGGTCTCAATGCTAGGTTGGTACCTCGCGACGGAACCCCAAGTAAGCATAGTCGCTGCCAGAAGCAACGACGAAAGAGAAACGTTGGCGTAGACAAGCCTTCAAGAGTTTCCATACGTCGCCGAGGGAGCAGAATGGAGTGCCGGTTAGCCCCGTCTGAAGTCATCACCGAAGACGACACCATCGATCGTGTACAGTAGTGCGAGAATAAAGACAGCACTGCAGTAAAGTTATACACGATTGTACATTGAGAGAAGAGACTACTATCTAGTACTGTTGTTGTGGTGTCACCGCAAGGCACCACGCTTGCTAGGTTGTAGCCTGTAGGCTTCAAATCGGCCGCGGTCCGTCAGTACACATCGGACCCGCGAGTCGCCACTGTCGACGCTAGCAGACCGAGCGATGCCACTCGGCTGGTCTTACGAGACAAGCTTGCGCACTGGCCACTTCTACAGCCGACTTTAATACGAATGGTTCACTCGTTATAGCTTCAGAGATCTCATTTGCAGAGACGCTAGTTAGCAAAGCCTTCAGCTAAGTCAGTAGCTACGACCTAGCCAGGCGACATATACAGTTTATGCATTGACAATTGATCTATAAGTGTGAAGCAATCAGAATTGTAAAGAAGTATTCGCAGTCCAGTCTAGAACTGCACTTTTAAATATTATTGTACAAAGTCAAAATCGACGTTCACCGCTGATCCTGAATTAAAGCTAAGTATTTAATTGTATTCCTGTCTACTAACTTTCTAATCACCTAAGATTTTCCAGATACATCCCGTCAAGTATAGTTCATTGATCCTCAAGCCAGCCTACGTAATCAGCAAGTGCAAAAATGGCCACCTCTCGTGATCAGCCTAAGAGTCAAATTGCGTGACTCAGCCGGGTAACCCTTTTTCCATGAGGCCCACAGCTCCGCCTCATACATAACAGTTATCAAGTGATACGTTAGTGTTCAGAGACAGTAACAGTACACATAATTTTCCTATGGCAATGGATTGCTTCAAAGTTATGACAAAAACTCCGTCCGAACAGGACTCGGAAGACCCAGCGGTACCGACTGACCGCCGTGCCATCCTCAATCGATAGGCATCGCTGGATGTAGATATGGAGGGAGGGGTATGTGGTCAGTACAGCGCTCTCCCGGCCATTGTCAGTTTTCGCGACCGGAGCCGCCATCTTGTCTATGAAGTAGTTCCTCAGATGGACTCAAAATGACTGACTGCACCCCGCTTGCAAACAGCGATCGTCACACCCGGACGGTCACCCATCAGAGTGATAGCCAAACCCGATAGCGCTCAACTTCGGTGACCTGACGAAAGCCCCACTCCGGCAAGGCCGTTGGCAACTTACAATAAGGTGACCTAATATTTTGTGTGTGTTATAGCATCCAAGCAGCTCCCTCCCGAAGTAAATCTAAGAACTCAACACCGTGCCGCACAACAAAGAGGAACGTGTAGACGACACTCACAAGAAGAAGAGACATAATGATAGGACACGTGTTACGAGATCAGGGAATTGGTTCCATGGCGCCTGAGGAAGTTGTATTAGTTAACAACTATAGAGAAAGAAAGGGATGGAAAATATCCAACAAATAAATGAGGTCTTGTGTACAGGTGGTATTCTGAGACTAAGAGAGTGGCGCAGGAGAGAAAATCGTGGAGGGCCGCATCAAACCAGTCGGAACAGGGAAATACGGAAGCGTCCGATCCCGCCAGTCTGCTTTGACTCATGACGTCACAAATATGGCGGAAACGACCATAAACCACAATTCCAATATGGCGCATATTAAGTCGTTACGCACACATTATGAGGACGAAAATACATCAAAAAACACACACACGTTCCACAAAAAGCCTAATGACACTAAGGGGGCAAGCGCGGGAAATAGGGGGTTTTTGGGTGGGGACAAACTAAATATAAACAAATTTAGACACCCACCCCCATACAAAACGACGCAAAATGACGAAAAAAACAGACATCACAAAAATCCCCAAATACCACTAAACAAAATATCATCTGGAATCGGACACTTTCCTTGACCTATATAGCTCAACAGCAGCTCCCGATCCCATAAATTAGGACCTAACACTTCCCTTGACCTATATAGCTCAAAAACATCTCCCAATACCAATAGCAACATTCATAGCCACACATTGGGATCAAACACTTCCCTTGACCTGTTATCAAGACATCTCCACATACAGCCGTCCCTGGTCCGAGACGCCGGAACTTTAAGTAAGCCCCATTTCTTCACGACATACTGAACACTTCACGATTTTATCCAAAAATACGAATAGTTGAAGAAATTTTATTAGAGACAATGCACTGTCCTCCATCATAGCTGCTGCCCCCCATCATGGCCGACAACCGAAAACCGATGACCCTGTCAGTCATATCCATACTTGCTAAAGACATAAAAAAAGCAGTTTACCAAAATTCACACACGACGCCACACGCGGAAACTAAACTAAAAACGTCACCTAACATACCACCAGAGAGCACCACCGATCGCATCAAAACGACTCCTACAAACACGCCACTCTCACAAACTAAATTCCGCGCCGTCGTGACGTCTCACACCACAATAGCCTTACGTCACGGGTCAAAGCTGACGGGTGGGATCGGACGCTTCCGTAGACCCCGGAACAGTGGAAAAGAGGCAGCTGTCTAGTGACGACGTGTCAGGCCTGTGGACGGGCCGGTACTGACCTGAGCCTCTTGCGGCGCTCGGTGAGCCCCAGCAGCAGCAGGGGGCCGGCCGCCCCCGCCCCAGCGCCCGCCCCCGCGCCTGGGCGGGCCGACTGCTGCGGAAACTGGTCCGCCTCCTCGCCGGTGGCGCCGCCGCCGGTGGCGTCGGTCTGCGCGTCGTCGTCCGCCGGCGCCGTCTCCTCCTCATCGCCCACCGTGAAGCTCGGCTTCTCGCCAGACATCACCTTTGCTGCAACACCCAAAACAACACCCATCTTTAACTTTTTTTAAGCGTACTGCCACGTCCGACGTCTGTCCGTTCCCCCCCTTCTGCAGGAGCAACTGTCTTGTCTCAATCTGCTACTCGTCGCAGCTGGCGTATACCACAACGCCCCCACTGAGGTGACAAAAGTCTTGGGATTACGTTACGCACATGAAGAGATGGCGGTAATATGGCGTACACATGTAACACACGGCTACAACATGAACAAAGCCACAGGGGCCGTGTTCCTGGACATCGAAAAGGCTTTCGACCGCCTCTGGCACAACGGACTCGTACGCAAACTAAGCGAAGCTGGTTTCCCGGACGGACTCGTACGTCTCATACACTCAGATCTCACAAACAGATGTTTCAACACTAACGTGCAGGATAAACAATCGACACAACATGGTATGCAAGCTGGAGTACCCCAAGGAAGCATCCTAGGGCCCATCTTGTTCAACCTGTACATTAACGACTTCCCAGCAACACAAAACACGACGTTAGCCATCTACGCGTATGACACCGCCATCCTTGCGCAAGATTGGAAACCGTCGAACATTAGTTCACGAATACAGACAGCACTCAGAACAGCTGAGCCTTGGCTGGAGCGATGGCGTATTAAAGTAAAGGTCGACAAGTGCAAAGCAGTTCTGTTCACGCGTAGACCGCAACTACTGCGCAAACATCAACACAGTAGACCGATAACACTACACACACGCCCAATACGTTTCCGAGAGAAAGTCAGATACCTAGGTGTCTGGCTGGACCGGAAACTTACATGGGGGGGGGGGGGGGGGGGACGAGCACATCGAGTACGTTGCCAACAGAGCGCACGCGGAGGCTCAAACACCTCTACCCAATGCTCAACAGGGAAAGCACACTACACTGAATAGGAGGGTGTCGAGGTCCATATACATGACACTGATTAGACCTTTGATGACGTACGCAGCTCCCGTCTGGGGATACGCAGCTCCTACACGACTGCGCCGTCTGCAGATCATACAGTACAAAGCGCTACGAAGCATTAGCAACGCCCCACGCTACACACGCACCGTGGATCTTCACCATGAATACCGCCTTGATACCCTCAAGGAAGTATTAAAAAAACACGCCACACGACTATACAGGAACTCGAGACACTCGAACAATCCTTTCATCCTCACTCTGGGAAACTACGATCACAACCATAGGTGGAAGCACAAGAGGCCAAAGACACTACTAGCTAGGGCATAGCCACCTGTGGTAAACTAACATACACTAACAAGCAACAAACGTCGGCAAGCCCCTGCATATCAGCAACACTGACTGGTAGTTACCAGCTGCTACTAGAGCCGACCAACAGGCCACAGCAGGGAAACCGACGAGCTCGCCCACTGACGCACAAACAAACCGCCAACATCACCCTACACTGTGCATCCGATATATGACCTATCTGACACAAAAATGATGATAAACCTAACTGTTGCAGGTCGCTGACGCTGAACGAGAGCCCAACACCGGCACCCAGCGGCAGCCTCCGAGCAACAAAACCGCACAACGTCAAAGGTATCGACATGCATGATACCCATTATTAACAAAGCCTTCCCTTGCACGACCTATAGCAGGCAACAAGACATCCGCTACTGCTCTTACCACCCGACGTAACTATCGCAGAGGTTTTCTTTCCCTTGGCACTTGCCTTGGCCCTTTTCTTCTTCTCCCCTTCAAACCGCTACCCTTCGTTCGACTTCGACCCGATCTATCTCCAGATGATTAATGGTTAACCTTAACCAGACGTACGCAAACATCGCAGTACCCACATCCTGCGACACCTCACATTAGTGAAAACTGGCCCTTATGCAGAGATGGCAGTAGACCTATTGAGTTGGCCATAATGCCGGTGTGGGCGTGGAGGGGCTCCACCTCCGTTTAAAAAAAAATGGAATAAATAGGCAGTGCATTTGTACTCTGGTGACTCGCGTAAAAAGGTTTTCGACGTGATTAACGCAATTAACAGACTTCCAACGCGGAATGGTAGTTGGAGCTACACGCATGGGACATCCCATTTCGGAAATCTTTCGGGAATTCAATACTCCGAGGTCCTCAGTTTCAAGAGTGTGCGGAGAATACCAAATTTCAGGTAGAACGTCTCCCCACGGACAACGCAGTGGCCGATGGCCTACACTTAAAAACCGAGAATAGCGGCGTTTAGGTAGAGTTGTCAGAGCTAACAGACAAGGAACTCTGAGTGAGATAACCGCAGAAATGAATGTAGGACGTATGACGAACGTATCCTTTGGGACAGTGCATCGAAATTTGGCTTTAATGGGCTATTGCAAGAGACGACCGACGCGAGTGCCTTTGCTAACAGCACGGCATCCCCTGCAGCGCCTCTCGTGGACTCGTGACCGTGTCGGTTGGACCCTGGACGACTGGAAAACCGTGGCCTGCTCGGATGAGTCCCAATTTCAGCTGACGGTGTGGTTCGATTATGGCGCAGATCCCGCGAAGCCATGGACCCAAGTTGTTAACAAGGTACTGTGCAACCTGGTGGTGGCTCCGTAATGATGTGAACCGATCATTGGCTGGAAATGGTTATGTTGGGCTACTTGGACACCATTTGCAGCCATTCACGGTCCTCATGTTCGCAAACAACGACGGAATTTTTACGGATGACAAGGTGCTATATCACCGGGCCATAATTGTAAGCAATTAGTTTGAAGAACACACCGAACATTTCGAGCGAATGATTTGGCCATCCAGATCGTCCGACATGAAATCCATCGAACATTTATGGGACGTAATCGAGAGGTCAGTTCGTGCACAAAATGCTGCACCAGCAACCCTTTCGCAACTGGAGACTTAACTGTAGAAAGGTGTTAAATGCCAACTTCATGAAAAATGTGATAAGTGGTTTGAAAGGTTCAGGATACCGAGGAAGATTACATACGAAAAGTGCCATGTCGACCGAAAATTGCAAGTGGGTACATTTGCCACCACTAGATGGCAGCTAAAGTTGCCTGCTGATTTCATAAGAATGGTGCAGTGTGCCATTCAGTTCTGTTTGTTTCACTTTGCTGCATATCGACTGATATGCAGCAGGTTATATTTGTGTCCACTCTAACGCACTCCAACGTGTTATATCGCCGCCACTTATCTTGTTACAACGTGGCAGTATCTGTAAGTAACACTCTTCAGTCTTGCATGTGCATGTGGGATGAGAATATCGCTGGTGGGGGTGGAAATGAAATCGCGTCATGCATTGGGAAAGTGTTAAACACCGGGGGAACAACGAAGAAAAACCTTACTGTTTGGAGTGACAACTGTGCTTCACAAAACAAAAATTGAATGATGGTATTTCTTTTTCTGGTGGCAAATGCGTTGTTCACACGACCAGAACGACGGTTTCTTGTTAGTGGGCACAGCTTCCTCCCCCGCGACTCTGAGTTTGCCCTGACAGAGAGAAGGAAGTCGGTGACGAAGGCATTTGTACCCAACGACCTATGCAAAATGGTCGAGGAAGCAAAAGTTGTTAGACCTTTCAAAGTAATGTCTATGAATACTTCCAATTTTTTTTAATATTCAAGGTGTAGCAGCCGAGATACTCTCCACAAAAAAGCTGAACATTTCGAAGGCTGTCAGCGTCACATATCATTCAACAGATGTAGCACTTGTAGCAATAAGGGAATGTTACACCGACATGGAAAGGATCCGTAAGGTGAATGTGCTCAAAAAAAAAAGGGAAACCCGCATGAAACATTCAATCTGCTACCTTTGAATCTATTTCCTCAATCGATTCAATTACAGATGAAAAGAAGAAAGATTTAAAGGCTATGATTCCTTACCCGGAAAAGAATGAATATAAAGACTATTATATACCGATCTGTAGAGAGTGACTAAGAACACAGCACCTAGAATAATTCGATGGCATTTAGCACCTTTCATAAGTGTTTCTGTTTGCGTCATGAAACCACCACTAATATACGATAACATATTCTCATTTGTAACATGGAAAAGTTTGAGGAATCAATAATTAAAACATTGCACTACAGACAGTTCGTTTGTAATAACTTCAGTTCATAAATTTGGCACTTTGCACCTTTCTACAGTTAAGTATCTCCGGCTGTAGAGGCAGCAGCTTGGCTCAATATTTCACACCAACACTCAGGAAAGGAAATAGGAGTAATCAGCTGACTTACAGACTCGTATCACTACGTTGATTTGCTGTAGGATTTTGGAACATACGCTGTGTCTGAATGTTATGAATTACGTCGAAGAAAACGATTTATTGACACGTAGCATGGATTCAGAAGATATCGTTCCCGTGAAACACAACTAGCTCTTTTATTCGCACACAGTCATGAGTGCTATCAGCAAGGGATCTCCAACTGATTCCATGTTTCCAGATTTCCAGAAGTCACTTGACACCGTTCCTCACAAGAGACACAATCAAACTGCGCGCCTATGGAGCATCGCTTCAGTTGGCGACTGTATTAGCGATTCCCTGTCAGAATCGGCGGAAAATCATCGAGAAAAACAGAAGTGATATCTGCCGTTCCGCAAGGAAATGCTTTAGGCCCTCTGCTGTTCCTAAACTACATTAAGAAGGTAATCTGAGCACACTTCTTACATTATTTGAAGATAATACACTACTGGCCATTAAAATTGCTACACCAATAAGAAATGCAGATGATAAACGGGTATTCATTGGACAAATATACTATACTAGAACTGACATGTAATCACATTTTCACGCAATTTGGGTGCATAGATCCTGAGAAATCAGTACCCAGAACAACCACCTCTGGCCGTAATAACGGCCTTGTTACGCCTGGACATTGAGTCAAACAGAGCTTGGATGGCGTGTACAGCTACAGCTGCCCATGCAGCTTCAACATGATACCACAGTTCATCAAGAGTAGTGACTGGTGTATTGTGACGAGCCAGTTGCTCGGCCACCATTGACCAGACCTTTTCAATTGGTGAGAGATCTGGAGAATGTGCTGGCCAGGGCAGCAGTCGAACATTTTCTGTATCCAGAGAAGCCCGTGCAGGACCTGCAACATGCGGTCTTGCATTATCATGCTGAATTGTAGGGTTTCGCAGGGATCGAATGAATGGTAGAGCCACGGGTCGTAACACATCTGAAATGTAACGTCCGCTGTTCAAAGTGCCGTCAATGCGAACAAGAGGTGACCGAGACGTGTAACCAATAGCACCCCATACTATCACGCCGGGTGATACGCCAGTATGGCGATGACGAATACACGCTTCCAATGTGCGTTCACCGCGATGTCGCCAAACACGGATGCGACCGTCATGGTGGTGTAAACAGAACCTGGATTCATCCGAAAAAATGACGTTTTGCCATTCGTGCACCCAGGTTCGTCGTCGAGTACAGCATCGCAGGCGCTCCTGTCTGTGATGCAGCGTCAAGGGTAACGGCAGCCACGGTCTCCGAGCTGATACTCCGTGCTACTGCAAACGTCGTCGAACTGTTCGTGCAAATGGTTGTTGTCTTGCAAACGTCCCCATCTGTTGACTCAGGGATCGAGACGTGGCTGCACGATCCGTTGCAGCCAAGCGGGTAAGATGCCTGTCATCTCGACTGCTAGTGATACGAGGCCTTTGGGATCCAGCACGGCGTTCCGTATTACCCTCCTGAACCCACCGATTCCATATTCTGCTAACACTCATTGGATCTCGACCAATGCGAGTAGCAGTGTCGCGATAAGATAAACCGCCATCGCGATAGGCTACAATCCGACCTTTATCAAAGTCGGAAACGTGACGGTACGCATTTCTCCTCCTTACACGAGGCATCACAACAACGTTTCACCAGGCAACACCGGTCAACTGCTTGCTGTTTGTGTATGAGAAATCAGTTGGAAACTTTCCTCATGTCAGCACGTTGTAGGTGTCACCACCGGCGCCAACGTTGTGTGAATGCTCTGAAAAGCTAATCATTTGCATATCACAGGATCCTGTTGATTAAATTTCGCGTGTGTAGCACGTCATCTTCGTATTGTAGCAATTTTAATGGCCAGTAGTGTAGATGTGATATACTTGTAAGGGCAAACAAATGATTAAAATTTCAGAAAAATTAGATGATTTATTCAGGAGAGAGATGTACACAAATGAAGCAAGTCAATAACGCGTTGGTTCACCTCTGGCCCTTACGTAAGCACTTAGTCGGCGTGCCATTGACTGATAGTTGTTAGATGTCTTCGTAAGGGATATCGTGCCAAATTCTGTCCAATCGGCGAGCTGGTTAGAAAGCCCAGCCCACACTGCTCCAAACATTCTCAACAGGGGAGAGATGCGGCGACCCTGACAGCTACGGTAGGGTTTGGCAAGCACGAAGACATGCAGTAGAAACTCTCGCCCTATGCGGACGGACATTATCTCGCTGAAGTGTACCCCCAGGATGGCTAGCCGTGAAGGGCAACAAAACGGGGCGCAGAATATCGTCGACCTACCGTTGTTCTGTGAGAGTGCCGCGGATGACAAACAAACGGGTCCTGCTACGGAAAGAAATGGCATCCAGACCATCACTCCTGATCGTCGGACACTATTGCAGGTGACGGTCAGGTTGGTGTCCCACTGCTGTCCGGCCGGTCAGGTTGGTGTCCCACTGCTGTCCGGCCGGTCAGGTTGGTGTCCCACTGCTGTCCGGCCGGTCAGGTTGGTGTCCCACTGCTGTCCGGCCGGTCAGGTTGGTGTCCCACTGCTGTCCGGCCGGTCAGGTTGGTGTCCCACTGCTGTCCGGCCGGTCAGGTTGGTGTCCCACTGCTGTCCGGCCGGTCAGGTTGGTGTCCCACTGCTGTCCGGCCGGTCAGGTTGGTGTCCCACTGCTGTCCGGCCGGTCAGGTTGGTGTCCCACTGCTGTCCGGGCAGTCAGGTTGGTGTCCCACTGCTGTCCGGGCAGTCAGGTTGGTGTCCCACTGCTGTCCGGACGGTCAGGTTGGTATCCCACTGCTGTCCGGACGGTCAGGTTGGTATCCCACTGCTGTCCGGCACGACTCATCTTCGGCCCAGAATCTCACTGCCTGGAGTAGAATTGGCGTCACTGGTGAGTCCTATTTCCAACTGAGGCCGGATGTTTGTCTGTAAATGTACATCACATCTACAGATTTCCGTCACATTCGGATAATACCTTCATGGTGTTCGGTTTTTGTTTTTCTTATAGCATATGTTATTGACTCTCACCTACTTAGAGGAAAAGTGATCATCATAATAAAATAAGGGAAATCGAAGCTCGCACAGACAGGTTTAACTATTCTTTTTCCCACGTGCTATTGTAGAGTGGAGCGGTAGAGAAATTGTACGAAAGTGTTAAAAAAAATCACTGTGTTGCGAAGTGTGTGCTGTTATAAAACTTCTTGACAGATTAAAACTGTGCCCCAGACCGGAACTCGACCGGGAACCATTGTCTTTCACTGCCAAATGTTCTGCCGACTGAGCTACCCGAACTCGACTGACGACCCGCCAACACAGATTTGCTTCCGCCAATACCCGATCTCTTTCCTTGCAAGCTTCACAGATGTTCTCCTCCGAAACTTGCGGTAATAGCACTCCTGGAAGAATGGAAACTGCGGAGACATGGCTTAGCCACAGCCTGGGGAACTATTTTCAGAACGAATATTCACTCTGCTGCGGAGTGAGCGCCAAATGAAGCTTCCTGGCATATGAAAGGTGTGCGCCGGAGCGGGAGTAGAGCCCGATATCTTTCCCTGTCGCTGGCAACTAGGAACGTACAGTAGATGAGGCACCGCTGGAAGTAAAGCTGTGAGCCGTCGTCGGGTGGCTCAGTTTGGCGAGTACTGACCTGCAAAAGGCAAAGGTCCCAGCTTCGATATCGGGTCCCGCAGTTTTTAACCTACCAGGAAGCTTCAGACTGAAAGTCATTCGATGAACCTTCTGCGTAGCACTTAGTGTCAATTGCAGGGTAGTGATATACATGTAGGCGGAGACGCTCAACGAAGTCCGGTAGCAGACGCTGAGAGAGACGCGTTGTCCATCACAGTGGTTTACTATTGAAATTCCGACACAGTATGTTCTGGGAAGTGCCGGCAACCTGTTACCTTCCCCCAAATACGTCTTGCGAAATAACCACAATAGGAAAATCCGAGAAATTAGTGTTAATACTGTGATATACTGAGAGCCATTCTTCGCAGTACCATTCGCGAATGGAAGAGTGAAGAGGGAAAAGATAACGGTACGAGAGGTACCGAAAGATGGCTGGTATAGTATAGATGCAGTGTAGAGATGAAAGTGTTAAGTGTGATACTGTACAGGCATTTATACGCTTGTGTCGTATTATAATGGATAATGACCAATGGAATGTATGAATCTGCAATGATGTTTAACTAAAAGTGTTAAAGGAAGAGGAGAGATGCGTGGATAAAGAATGTTTCTATCTAACAACCTGGTTAAGGCAATGAAAATAGGTATTTCTATGCCAGGCATTTCTGCTGTTGCCCGCGGAGTATTTTACACATAATTACTGTAAACAAAAACACTGTAATATTCCTAGAGCTGCATTAAAACTAAAATTCTAATTGTATATTATTTCTAGAGTTATTTCAGTCTGCCATGACCGTAAAACGAGAGAAAAAAACCTGACATTCGTATGAAATTAGGTTATGAAAGTGAAAGTCTGAAGTGAAATAACTGTTTGTCTGGCTGTATCTAGCGATGAGAAACAGTTAGTCTTCTTGTTACACAACAGTGACAGACATATGGATATCAACGTAAATGCCGCGGATGAAATTTAGACCATGACTACTTAGAGGTCAGGATTAAAGCCTTGACCGCATGGTTCAATATTAATAAAATCATCTGACAGGTGACGGATGTTTTAACTCACTTTCAAGCTATTAAAATGCAGTTGGTTTATCATGAAATAGCGTAGCTCGAAGCTTACACGCTGAACACGGGAAGCCGTAAATTCCCACATTTTTGACAAAACTTAAGTGCTTTGTGGTTCGTCTTTTCCCTAGAAGCAGGCAATGTAAATTCCTCCGCCGTATTACACATTGCAAACAGTAACGCTCGACAAGGTGAGCGGAATATAGACTAGTGAAAACTATCGATCGTAATCGATACAGGCAACGGGAAAGTACGTTTTACGGAAATGACATGGACGCAATAAGGACAGAATATAACAATAATACGAGCTACAACATCGCCAGATTACAAACAGAACTTCACAATTTCTTAGAACCGGCAATTTTTTGTAGTACCCGACAGTGAAAATTTTTTTTCCAGAAAGCGTGTCTAAACAGAAGTGTTTCAAAACGACGCGCTGCAGGTCGGAAGTGTTGAATATTAATCAACCTTTGTGTAGCAGTTGCGCGTGAATGAATTTCCCTGGCTAATGAAGTGAGCACCACTCTTCACTGTTCACTGTTCACTGAAAAACTCACGGTGACCGTCGTGAACAACAAAAGTGACAGGCTAAACACACATTTCACTAAGCCAAAACAGGTCGAATTTGGTACGCTTAATTAAGTTTCATAAAAAATGGTTCAAATGGCTCTGAGCACTATGGGACTTAACTTCTGAGGTGATCAGTCCCCAAGAACTTAGAACTACTTAAACCTAACTAACCTAAGGACATCACACACATCCATGCCCGAGGCAGGATTCGAACCTGCGACCGTAGTGGTCGCGCGGTTCCAGACTGTAGCGCCTAGAACCGCTCGGCCACTCCGGCCGGCAAGTTTCATAAAGATAGTGGGAATCACTGCCAAGCAATTTCGTACCATATGCCCGAAAGAGTTTCTAAAATTAATAGGAAAATTAAAGAATTTTCTTACCAAGTTTACCATATCTATTGCAATCTGTAACGCTGACTTACAAGGGGATGCCACGACGTTGGGATTACAGATTTACTTCAAACTTTGTATACCTTTAGTAGGCCATTAAAACAACATAATGTGCTACCAGTAAGGTGCACTACTCTAGCACTCCGAGAAAATCGCAAGACAAATTTTGAGCGTCTGTTATGTGGTTTATCTATCTGTGCGTAGATGCTAGGCGTTAGAGCTCATATTGGCCAAATGGTTAGCGTTCGAGCTCCGTAAAACGAACGTGTATGAGGCGACTGTTCGACTTCCGCTCAAACAATTTTTAAGCTATATTTTTTCCATCATTGATCATATTGTTTTAGATCACATTTGAGAGATAATATAATTAAAAGAAACCACGTTTATTTGTCTGAAGTTTTAGTGAATTTAATGTTATTTGACTACTTACTATTTTTAATTAAATTTAATTGTTAGAAGAAACATATTTATAAATGTCGACAAGTAAAGAACGAAACGCATAGAGTTTTCCTGAAAATGTACACCTGTCGTGATTTGCGAAATCCGTCACACGTGCAGCGGTGAGACGTTGCTAATGTCCCAAGAACGGGTAGCGTAGGTGCAAATTTCTTGAATATCACAGAATTTACACGTGCACCACAGAAATGAAAGGGACTCTGTTCTTCGGCTACTGCAGATAATAAATTTGATGACGATTCGAACCGTCGCCTCGTCCACGATCCTCTTGCAAAGCGCGAATGCTGACCACCTGACTTCTTATGCCCGGCACCTTCGCACAGATACGACAGTTACTAATAGTCGCGTAAAACTACTATTGCGATTTTCTCGGAACTGCCAGAGTAGTGCATCTTAATACTTGCCCATTATGTTACGTTAATGGCCTACTAAAGGTGTACAAAGTTTGAAGTAAATCCGTGATGCCAACGTCGTGGCCTGCCCTTGTTACTCACGTGTTTCACCTACTGCAATTGGAGAACAGCAATGGTTTTGTTGCATTAGAGACGACACACAAATTCACTCACAGGCTGTCCAGTCAATAAAAACACATTTAACTTCACATCTGCACATCAAGAAACGAGGTTATCGATCCCTAATAACACCCGAAGAGCGTGTTTTCGGCTTCGTTACGTTTATGTTTACACTGTCAGTTCTGCTGTCCACGACAGTGTCCACAAAATTTTCAGTGAAGAATGGTGCTCGCTTCATTAGTCAGCTGAAGTAATTGAGAAACAGTTCCTTTTGTGCTGTGAATGGAAGATCATTTAGCGAACTCCCACAAGGACAGAGTAACACCTGAAAAAATAAATAGGTTCACAAGAACAACCGGGAAATGTATCAGATTGGTACAAGGAATTAATCGTCCACAATAGTTTTACTCCTGCTGTGAAATAAAAATTACAAAATGGGGTAATGAAAAGTTGATTACAGCGGTCTGAATGAAGTTGTGTCCGTCCTCAAATGAAGACGTTATCCAGATGTTTCTGAAAAACGATACATTGCGAACCTCAACGACAGTATCACCATTTCACTCATTTAAAGAGCATTCGTAACTAGACAAAAATAGTTTTTGCGCCTTGAAAACACTTCACAGCCGCCATAAATATATGTGAACTTAAATCTATACAGAATAATAGCAATACTGCAAGACACATCAGCTCCTCCTATCGCATTTGTTCTATAATGAATCTTCCATTCTGTTACAGAGTTAAAGGATGCTTTCTGCAAGCAACTCACAGGCTGTAACTAAGCCACTTCTCCATATATCCTTTCTACCGGGAGTTACAGTCCAACACGAGAGCAAGAGAGAAGTTTGAAAAGTGGGAGAGAGACATACTGGCAGAACTCAGGCTGTGAAAGCAGATCGTCAGTCGTGCTTGGATAGCTCAGTTAGTAAGAGCATTGCCCGTGTAAACAGACAAACGACAAATTACTGTCTGCTTTACACCTCGTCGGATACCTTGCACCACAGTCTGCAACTGACTCGGAAATGGCCGAAGTCATGAAATTAGCGAGGACACGCTTGATTTAGAGTATGATGGACGATGACTGAGTAGGGTGGCAGAACGACGAATGGCAGAAGAATTCCACGCACTGTGCTCCCATGCTGATGTCATCTGCACTCAGCCGGCAGAGTATTGATTCGCGGGTGTTTACGAGAAGACCGACTGCCGGTCTGTGTGACTCCTAATTTCTCTAATTTTAGCGTCGTGGCCGTTACGTGAGGCGTGTGTTGACTCGTTTTGGAACATGGGCGTTCTCCTGGTACCGTCTTCCACAGCAGTTTGTTGAGGGCTCACAATCTCACTGACTAAATACAGGCGTGAAGAATTGTGCAGCTCTTGTTTAAATGTTTTCTACGTCTTCCTTTCCTTAAACTCGATAACAGTCAAAGACTGATGGACAATAGTCATGAATTGCTCCAATGTGTCTTTCATGCAATCTCTTTCGTCCATGAATTATATACAGTTCCTGAGGATTATTTCAATAAATCTGACGAAGGAGCCCTGCAAACTGCCCGTCCTCGATTTTCTTCATTCTTACAGGGTTTGAATGTCAGTGACTGGGTATATTTTCCTAAGGCGGTACCAAGCAATAAAAAAAATCATAATGCTTACTTAATACCACGTCAAAACAATACATCAACCATGTTTAAATAGACACACATATCACTTATCGCTATCACGAAGACACATTGAACAGTTTGTAATTCACCAATTGGAAATACCAACACTATACAAAACATAATATCAAGCGTGTCAGGGCGGGCATTGTAGTAGTACAGTCCGTGCAGTTGTTGTAGCCAGAATGCGACCGTGGTGTAGTGGTTTGCAATCTGCCTGGTAAATATGAGGCCTGGGTTCAAGTCCCAGCCGTGATACAAATTTTAATTCATTACCACACCTTCTATCTTTATTGAAAGTAAAGTTGAGATACATGTCCCCGCGAAAATGTAATTTCATTTCGTCGTCGTCGGCTGATACTCTTATCCGAGTTTTCATTTCTCTCCTGAGATTTCGCTTGGCACGGTTCAGGCCTGGAAGCGTCGTCGATGGCCCAGCAGTCCAATCCTAGCGTGGAACAGGCGGCCACAGACACTACAGCTGATGGAAGGTGGAGGACGTGGCTGCGCCTGGACGAGTTTACGTCTCCGGCATTCATCATTCTCCATTCTTCGACGTTCTAGCTCAAAGGTAACAAAGCGCATAATTTCATTAAATAAAAGTAAACAAATGTTCGCTTTCTAGTGCTGTAAGAACGAAATTCCTTACTGCAGTAAGCAGAACAACAACACTGAACAGAATCTATGAAATTTGTTAGTACAAATTTATATTATCACTACATCATAGATAAGCAGAAAATGCCAGAACTTTTTATAACTTCAATATGTAAAGTCCAAAATGTAAAGCAAAATAGTTTAATCATACTGAAGAGCCCTGCAAATAATAATGGGGAAACATGTGCGACAAGAAAAAAAAATTGTTTGTTTAGTTGAGTTTGCACAGTTCTAAAGTAATAATTATCATCATAACACTTTGCATCAGCGAAACCTAATTCCTGTTTTGTAATCCTCTCGTCAAACAGAATCGTTTGAAGTATATCATGAAAACGTTGTTAGATTTTTATTTTGTCACTTTTCTAGTGATTTTTGTATATTTTAACCCTTTTCACCCCTATCAAGTCGAGTTCAATCAGGGTATTAAAGATACAATTTGCATTAGACTAGAACCGCCAATTTGAGGGACTTACAATGCCAACTGGATGCAATGAACTATCTGCATTATTAACCGTCAACATAAAATTACATGATACTTAGTCATAAGACGTGTCGTAAATGCGAGCGTAGGCATTGTCTGATGCCACGGGAATGACGCCATTAACCTCCAGAACAAAAGCCTAAGCCTCAGTCGAAAAAAGGTTGTTGGAGGGGGCAGGGGCAGGGGCAGGGGCAGGGGCAGGGGAGGTATTTTTCGCTGTATCACTTGCGTGGGCGGTTGTTGTGGTGAGAGACTTAGTAGACGCTTTAGCAGGTCACAGATGTGCGTATGTTTCCAAAATGGGGATGCAGTTTCTGCCTGCGGTCAAGATGGCAAACCTGACTCACTGAGGCAGAGATGCATCAGTCGTTCAGTGCACCGATCCTTGGTTGTTTATGAAGAAAACCATAACGAACCAAGCCTATTTGAAATGTTTGTTCTTAATAACACTATACGATCACCACAAACAAACATTGACCTGCATCCCTAGACAACAAATGGCTACAAGATAAGTATATCCACAAACTTTTGGATTTCGGAATTTTACGTTATAAATGGGAACTCGAAAAAACGCCAAATAAAATAAACAGTAAGTAGGCCTCAGCTAATAATCATTTTCTTCTGCTTCTTTAAAATTCTACATTTATTACGAAAAGGAAATGTTAATTAACAAGAATTGAATCATAATTTTTAATAAAAACAAAATATTTATAATTTAATTACAAATTGCGTGAAAATGCGAATATTCACAATGACTTAATTTTAAGTGCAAAAATCTGAAATATGAAATAGAAAAAATATTTTATTTCCAGAGGCTGAACTGTATTACCGACCAACATATTATTTTTTCATTTCACAATGAAATATTTTGCTTGTCTGCATCAAATATTGTCTTGTGATTAGTAATTAAAACTGTTATTTTTATTAAAAATTTATTCAATACTTTTAATTAAAATTTCCATTTCATAACAAAGACAGGATTTAAATAAATATTAAAAGACTTGCTGTCAGCGATTTCGCAGTTAGAAAACTCATTTCTCGCACTCTGTTAATGAATCAGAAATTTTTTGCACTTAATAGCGCTCTGAAGTTTTGAAAGGTTTTTTTCCTGTCTTACTGAGAACTGCACCTTACTGTTTCAGGAAAGTGACCAGCAAACCAGCTCCCGTAAAGATTCGAAAACAGCTTCATATATGTGATTACTTTACAAATGAGTTCATGTGTTAAATATCTGACTCTTAGGCAGATAAACGAGAAAAAGTTTAGAACAGGTTTGAAATTATGTTTAAGATTTGTTGGAAGTCACTAAGCGCTCCCAGCGTCAAATACTGGGTAATTTGCGCTTCATTTTAAGAGAAAGCTAGTTTTTCACGCTTCTCAGATTATGTCACATCTCCCGAACTATACGCCTTTGAAAGATAGGGACATTCAACAGTAATGTGGATACTGTCAGCAAGATGTGTTGCTAAGAGAGTTAGTAGTAAAAAAGTGATAAATTAAAATGCCATGGCCGATGCGAGGCTTGCGTGCCTCAGGGGTACAGATACCGGTGCCATGGGTGCAACCACAGTGGAGGGATAAACGTGTAGCTCTTGAAGAGGGACAAGAGTCTGGATGATTGTCTGAGCTGGCCTTTTAACATCAACCAAACCGGCCTTGCTGTGCTGGTACTGCGAACGGCTGAAAGCAAGGGGAAACTACAGCCGTAATTTTTTCTCGAGGGCATGTAGGGCTACTGTATGGTTAAAGGATGATATTATCTTGGGTAAAATATTTCGGAGGTAAAATAGTCCCCCGAGCAGATTCAGAAGGGCGTAGGTTGCAGCAGTTACTCGAACATGAAGAGACTTGCACAGGATAGAGTAACATGGAGAGCTGTATCAGACCAGTCTTTGGACTGAAGACCATAACACGAACAACGATTTACAAGGCAATTTCAACGTAAATTATAACTAACATTTAGCCCTTTGTCAGCCTCGTGTATCTACTACACTTCTTGGCAATAATAGCTTTTACAAGAGTATACTAATAGCTTTAGCATTCTCACTTCCCGAGCGCGGGTCCCGGGTTCGATTCCCGGCGGGGTCAGGTATTTTCACCTGCCCCGAGATGACTGGATGGTGTTGTGTCACCTTCATCATCATCATTCATCCCCGTTACGGTCGGAGGAAGGCAACGACTAACCACCTCCAGTAGGACCTTGCCTGGTACGTCGGTGCGGGTCTCCCGCATCGTTGCTCTATGCTCTGTCAAGAAGCATGGGACTTCAATTCCATTTTCCATTATTATGCATTATTATTATTTGTAGAAGATCTATGAAGTAATTGTAAACGAAACTGTAAAAGCAACAAATGCAGTGAATTACTCGTTGATTCCCGTACTCTTCAGCAATTTCTTTTTTCCACGTTTAAAATGTAAAGGAACATATTAACCACTTTGCTCTGCATGACACAGGATATTTGAAATTTGACTCGTACTGCAAGCCGTTGACTTCGTCGAGCTTACTGGGAGAAACGTTAACGAAAATGAGGAAACAGTTAATTTGTGACCAACAGCACTACAGAGAGATCACTGGTTAGAACGTGGAACATACCTCGTTCGATGGGCATAAAGTAACGACAGATTTTCTAAATGTAACTTTTCTTCATATGTGGACGGCTGATGGCTTCGTTTTCATGCGTGTATAAAATGATTAACGCTGGCTCGTGTTACTTCTACAGATGCCTGACATGAGCGTTTAGTTGCAATAGTCGCGTAATCGCGAGGGGCAGAGTTCACATCCCTATCTAGCCTTCACGTTCAAATTTTCTATAGTTTAAAATATTCCATCACTAGAAGATTTGGATTTGGCATCGCAATGTGTTCGCTAGGAGATCGTTACAGTCAGTTCGGCTTTGTTACTGGCTGAAAACAGTCACCTGTTTACTTTAAATTTCTCATTTTACACATCTTTCATCATGTTTGTGCAATAACTGTTCGTCTCTATGGTGTATACCTGTTATTCATAAAGCAATGTGTTCAAACGAAAATACATAAATAAATAAATAATACTTCAAGCGGACGGCGGGATCGAACCTCAGACAACAAGGAGGATTCCTTCCTCCACACTTGATCAATCAAAATGAGTGATCTGTTTTTAACACGCTTTGTGTCGATAGGGACGTAAAATTCAGATATTTCTTCTCATTAGCAGGCTGCCGAAAGTAGTTAGAAACCCTCTTTGTCACAACCCAATTCTGCTCACGAATCTGAGACTATTCCCACTTGTCTACGTGAGATAGAGCGCTGGCATAACTGAGGAAAAGCCATAAAAACGAGCTGGGTCTGATTCTGACAAACACACACACAGACGGACCAAAATCCAGATTAATGATGGGCGAATAAACAAGGCTCCACTGCACTTGTTAACTTCCCGGAGTGCTTTACTGCGCTTCTTCCTATGACTGCCGCTATGCCTCTACCTTACCATCCTGTATAGGGAGACCTACTCTTCAACGTGGACTCACGACCCCAGTGCAACTTAGCGTTTCTTCCGCCGCTAGCAACGATCTGTTAATGTGAAAAATGCTAAGTGACAGAAAACATCCTAGAACCGACAGAAGACTGAAAGTTGACCATTTCTATTTCTAACCCGATACTTATCCACTTACTCACAGTTGGTTTTATTACATATTCAAAATTTTAATGTATGTAATAAAAGTACACAGAGGCATGCCACTGATGTGCTGAAACGTTTGGCAAACAGGAAAACGACAATAAACTGACGGAAAAAAGGAGTTGTGCGACATAAACGAAAGTTGGTATGCGTGTTTCTACAAGGGAAAGATGTCTATTCAAATTTGCAGCCGGTCGTGGTGGCCGAGCGGTTCTAGGCGCTACAGTCTGGAACCGCGCGATCGCTACGGTCGCAGGTTCGAATCCTGCTTCGGGCATGGACGTGTGTGATGTCCTAAGGTTAGTTAGGTTTAAGTAGTTCTAAGTTCTACGGGACTGATGACCTCAGAAGTTAAGTCCCATAGTGCTCAGAGCCATTTGAACCATTTTCAAATTTGCATTCTGGGGAGAGCAGTTGGCTCACCTTACCCCTCTCATTTCTCTCTATTTCTCTTTGATTTTATCCCTGTCTCATTTTACCTTGCTTACAGTCGAACTTCCCACGATTTGCCTTTTGTATCCTTCTTCTGAGGGTTATTCCTAGTCCGATATATATATATATATATATATGACGAAGGGACAGATTAACCTGTGATCTTGCAATATTAATCACTTAACTATGTTATCTAAACAAATGTATTCTCGAAATTTCGTTTCTCAACATTATTTTTTTGGTGTTGAGATTTTTTTCCGACAGTGTATTTTTCACAAAGTAGGCCGAATCCATTTGCGTAATTTTGCTTGGCAAACACGACTACTATAAGTCATTACAAACCAAAAGACGATTATTCCCGAAGAGGTGGGACCGCTCTACTCCTGCTGTTTCCTGGGGATAGGGGTATCCAATCACAGCTGCTAGTTTCTCCAGAATGTCATCAAACCTACACGGTAGCCTACTTCTACTGGATGAAAATACCGAGATCTTCCGATTTAATGCTCTTCTCACTTATGGCTGCCTCTCTTGGGAAACTCCGATATCTCTTCCCCACATAGCAAATTAGTCTTGGGGCAGTTGATGCAGCGTATTGTTTGTGCCGCAGCCAAGCACCGTACTCTTGATGTCCGCAAACAGGCCACCTACTTCGAGCTTACTACAGTGGTTAAAATACAGATACTAGTAGTTTATGTACCTAAAACATTAAGTAGTATACAAATAAATAGGCTAAATAAATGCACGCCCTTTTAATCGGGCTTCTGGCTGGTTTGATACGCCGCGCAACTGCTTCCGCTCGCCACAGTCTCTCCATTCACTGTAGCACTTGCATTCAACGTCTTGAACTGTTTGTTGTACATATTCCGATCCTCGTCTCCCAACAGTTACTGTCCCTTACGGCCCCCTTTAGTACCACGAAAATACACACTAATATGTGCGGGGGGGGGGGGGGGGGGGGGGGGTGCGCTCTTGCTTCATCCTGGAATAGGAGGACAGACTTCGTGTTTATTACAGAAGTTTGTCAATGATTGATTTCGATTCTACCAAAGCGCATATTTAGTACTGCCGAGCGTGACGGGGTATGATGTAGTTTTAGGAATCGCAATAGAATTTGGGTTGGTTTGGCTGTCATGCCGTTCACGGGAAATTATGCCGTTATCTTGGTGCTGAAAGCCATTTCGGTGCTGCCCTGCAGTCATGGCGAATGTGAAGATTTGCAGTACATTGCTGGAACAGAATCTCTATCATATTTTCTGTCACTCCCTCGTAAAACCATCGGATTTAATGCAAACAGTGTTTCCTCACTCACTCTGATTTTTTTTTTTTTTTTCTATTTCAGATTTTGAACTTTCAAGGTCGACATTACTGATAGAGGAAGAAAAAAATTTTTTTTAGTATCTCCCAGCTTCACTTCCTGTCTTGTTAGCGGAGGAGATGATTGGTGCTGAACGTCCCGTCGGCATCGAGGTCATTAGTGACGGAGCAGAAGCTCCGATTAGGGAAGGATAGAGGAGGAAAGCGGCCGTGCCCTTTCGAAGGAACCACCCTGGCATTTGCCTTAAGCGATTTAGGGAAGTCACGGAAAATTTAAATCAGGATGGCGGGACGCAGGTTTGAACCATCGTCCTCCCGAATGCTAGTCCCGTTTCTGAAACACTGTGCTATCCTGCTCGGTACTTGTTGGATATCCTGTGTTTCATGACAGGCAGATATAATTGCAGATAACTGAATTGTAGAGATGGCACATTAATACTGTTAAGATATTGTATTGTATTGTATGGAACTGGGGACCTAGAAACGACGGAGAGGCTTCGTTCCAGCCGTAGCCCTCAGTGGTTCACAACCCCACCACAGCAGGCTACAGCTGTCCACTCACCCCACCGCCGACCCGGGTTTTTGTGCGGTTCCGTCCCCAGTGGACCCCCCAGGAACCCCTATGTTTGCGTGGTAGAGTAATGGTGGTGTACGCGTATGTAGGGAAAGTGTTTGCGCAGCAATCGCCGACGTAATGGAACTGAGGAGGAATAAGAGGAACCAGCCCGCATTCGCCGAGGCAGATGGAAAACCCTCTTAAAAACCATCCACAGACTGGCCGGCTCACCGGACCTCGACACAAATCCTCCGTGCGGATTGGTGCCGGGGACCAGGCGCTTATTCCCACCCGGAAAGCCGTGCGTTAGACCGCATGACTAACCGGGCGGGCGACTGGTAAGATATACTTTGCATGTAGTAATGTATTTACTGTTTATCAAAGTAACGCACCTCAAAATTCTGATTGAGTAACCTCAATACTTAACGATAAACTAACTTAAGTATTTTTCTTGTTAAATGTGGTTCTTGGGGCGTTATGTCGTCTCAAATTCACCTACTCAGTTATACAGGGTGTTACAAAAAGGTACGGCCAAACTTTCAGGAAACATTCCTCACACACAAATAAAGAAAAGATATGTGGACATGTGTCCGGAAACGCTTAATTTCCATGTTAGAGCTCATTTTAGATTCGTCAGTATGTACTGTACTTCGTCGATTCACCGCCAGTTGGCCTAATTGAAGGAAGGCAATGTTGACTTCGGTGCTTGTGTTGACATGCGACTCATTGCTCTACCGTACTAGCATCAAACACATCAGTACGTAGCATCAACAGGTTAGTGTTCATCACGAACGTAGTTTTGCAGTCAGTGCAGTGTTTACAAATGCGGAGTTGGCAGATGCCCATTTGATGTGTGGATTGGCACGGGGCAATAGCCGTGGCGCGGTACGTTTGTATCGAGACAGATTTCCAGAACGAAGGTGTCCCGACAGGAAGACGTTCGAAGCAATTGATCGGCGTCTTGGGGAGCACGGAACATTCCAGCCTATGACTCGCGACTGGGGAAGACCTAGAACGACGAGGACACCTGCAACGGACGAGGCAATTCTTCGTGCAGTCGACGATTACCTTAATGCCAGCGTCAGCGTCAGAGAAGTTGCTGCTGTACAAGGTAACGTTGACCACGTCACTGTATGGAGAGTGCTACGGGAGAACCAGTTGTTTCCGTACCATGGACAGCGTGTGCAGGCACTATCAGCAGCTGATTGGCCTCCACGGGTACACTTCTGCGAATGGTTCATCCAACAATGTGTCAATCCTCATTTCAGTGCAAATGTTCTCTTTACGGATGAGGCTTCATTCCCACGTGATCAAATTGTAAATTTTCACAATCAACATGAGTGGGCTGAAGAGAATCCGCACGCAATTGTGCAATCAGGTCATCAACACAGATTTTCTGTGAACGTCTGGGCAGGCATTGTTGGTGATGTCTTGATTGGGCCCCATGTTCTTCCACCTACGCTCAATGGAGCATGTTATCATGATTTCATACGGGATACTCTACCTGTGCTGCTAGAACATGTGCCTTTACAAGTACGACACAACATGTGGTTCATGCACGATGCAGCTCCTGCGCATTTCAGTCGAAGTGTTTGTACACTTCTCAACAACAGATTCGGTGACCGATGGATTGGTAGATGCGGACCAATTCCATGGCCTCCACGCTCTCCTGACCTCAACCTTCTTGACTTTCATTTATGAGGGCATTTGAAAGCTCTTGTCTACGCAACCCCGGTACCAAATGTAGAGACTCTTCGTGCTCGTATTGTGAACGGCTGTGATACAATACGCCATTCTCCAGGGCTGCATCAGCACATCAGGGATTCCATGCGACGGAGGGTGGATGCATGTATCCTCGCTAACGGAGGACATTTTGAACATTTCCTGTCACGATGGTACGTTCTGTTGCTGTGTGTTTCCATTCCATGATTAATGTGATTTGAAGAGAAGTAATAAAATGAGCTCTAACATGGAAAGTAAGCATTTCCGGACACATGTCCACATAACATATTTTCTTTCTTTGTGTGTGAGGAATGTTTCCTGAAAGTTTGGCCGTACCTTTTTGTAACACCCTGTATAAAGAAAAAAAAATCTGTTTTAAAATCTTGCCCCCACTTGGTTAAATTTCTGCGGAGGCCCATGCTTCTAGGTATTTTTTCCACATATAACGCTGCTCGTCAATCTGCGGAACTCCTCATCCTGTATCTTGCCAGTCTGCTTAACTTTCATAATCCCTCTGCAAAACACCCCAGTCGCTTCTGATATTAAATTCCGGCTAATATTATTTCTGTTACGCCTCATTATTTTCGACTTTCTTTGGTTTTTTTGTCCTTATTTCGTGACCAGTAGGCTATTCATTCAATTCAACAACTGCTGTAGGTCTTGGAATAGCAACATCATCAGTCAATGTTATTGTTGACATCCTTTCACCCTGAGTGTTAATCCCATTCCTGAAACTCTTATTTACTTCACTGTTCCTTATAAATATACGTTGAACAAAATAGGAAAACGACTGAATCTCTGCCTTACATCATCTTTAATCTCAGCACTTACGTGTTGGACTTGCATTCTTATCGTTGCGAGCTAACATCCCAAAGATGTTCGGTCTCACATGCGGTTCCTCTTCGTCGAAGAAAACTCGTCTAGGGGATGAACCGCACGTGTCCCATTACACGTCCTAAATTAGACACTTGTGACCCTTTAGTTAAATTGTCTGGCTGATGGCAAGTTTGCGAAATACAAAGTTAATATAACATATAATAACAGTAATAATAATATCGGGAACTAAATTAACGACCCGTAAATGACTTGGGCCACACAGTTGCGATTTGGTTAGAATATTGTTTATTCAGAAAGCAATCTAATAGCGAAAGTGGTCGTATTTAGAGTTACTGTTACACTCGAGTGCATGTCCATTTGATACAGTTCTATCATTCACAATCTCACCGCTCAATAATATCCATAACAAAATAAACGTTAAATTCTTTTACATAAAACCAACACAATTTCCTTCTTAACTTTGAATGTCACGGCCAGTAGCCTTGCACCAATGTGCTTCCTGATAAATAAATAAAGAACAAAAGTAGGTATTATGCACTAAACTTTACAACAAATATTCTATTACCTAATGATTCAATAAAGTGTCATGTTGTCATCGTTCAATGTGTTTTGTGTGGAGGAAATGATGATCTGATGCTTAACTGAAAATACAGATAATTTAAATTTGCTTTATCTTTTAAACAAATAAAGTTACAGAGTTGACATTTACAGCGTTTGTAATTTTAATGATGCGCTTGTATATGAAATGTCGATCGTTAAGATCGACCAAAGCGTTCAGATTTTAGCATTCAGGTCTTGCTTTCAAAACTTGTCAATTTCACTTTAACAGAAAATCCTAAACTATTATAGATATTATCATTATTCCAGTTTTATTTGGATCACTATGAAAATTTATGAAGGACGGTAGATTAAAATAACTGTGGCTTAATTCTCTGAATTGCTACAGAATTAAATGGTTTTCATAAATGTTTCCCTTTATGGCCGATCCATGGAGGTACCTCCACGGGTCGATCTTAGGTCCGCCACATTTAACACTGCTATGCTTCCCTGGGTTTCCCTATGACGTGGGTTCTCGTCTGTCTCACTCGCACACTACAGCGCTTAGGCCTCATTCAGCACAATAGACGCCCGTGAATGTCCTCACCTCGTGGCGAATCTCCGCCCTTTGTGGCACGCGGTCCGGGACGTCAGGGCTCGTTTCCCAATTCCTGAAGGCTGGCTCTTTCGGCCATATACTTAAATGAGAGCGAAATGCACGTTAACTCACGCCTTCCCCTCTTCGTTCCTGCAAATGTCGTATATTACCGGTCTTTCTCTACAGCTTATACCTATTAATGAACTGCTTATCAATAATATGTAAAGCAGACCTCGATACGAAGGTTGGTTTGGACACTACAGTGCTTCGCTAGGGATGGTCCTACGCCCCTGGCTTTCTCTACACTCTGAGCTGTCCTACCCAGCCAGCTACTGTTTAATCACGTGCACCCGCAGAATTCGGTGAGTCTGATCACGTTTCATTTCCCAGAGCTAAATTTCAAAAGAGATATACATTACTGGATCACGAAGCACTTATAGTCATGCACACAATATTTGGTAGGTAGATTTCTATGATGCTAAAAGATCTAAGTTGACCGGTCGTTTCTGAAAAATTTTATGAACTGTTGATTTGCTTGATCTGTTGTCTCCATTCGAATCGATTTGACATCAGACTAACTGAAGACACCTTTACCGGACAAACTCACTGCCGAGACATACGTACCATTGTATAGTCAAGTGCCTATGTCATACACGTTTTCTCAATGTAGTACTTTTACTCTTCAATATAACTGGGCCGAATAAACTTAAAATGTTGAAAAAGGCTCTTAGAAGTGAAAGGTTCGTGATTACTAGTGGGTTTATTATATCTTGTCCCTAAGTCGATGTAAAGATCTTTCAGATTACATGAACACTCACGCTATTCACGTTTCCCGTTAAGTTCACCATTGCCCGTCAAGATTCAGACCGGTAGCCGAAAATAAAAATTCATTGTTTCAAATTGAACGACGATAATCATAACATAAATACTTCGCGCCAGTGGGACCGTGCTTCAACTCGTACTTCTTCATTCCATGAGAAGATCTCACAGACTAACTATCCAGCAATAACGTTAGGTTAATATCTACATACTTACTCGGCAGGCCACGTGGCGGAGGGTACAATATATGAGTGTTCATCATTTCCTTTCCCTTTTCACTCGCTAGTAGAGTGAGGAAAAAACGACTATTTATATGCCTCCGTACAAGTGAATTCCTCAGGGACCAAACTGTTGAGGTCATCGGTCCCTTTACTTACACACTACTTAAACTAAGGTAAACTAACTTATGCTAAGAACAACACACACACACACACACACACACACACACACACACACACACACACACACACACACACACACACACACCCAGGCCCGAGGAAGGACTGGGTACTTCCGGCGGCCGGGACCGCGCAGTCTGTGAGACGGCGCCTCAAACCTCGCGGCTAACGACAGTAGTTGCTGTAAACTGGCACTTCAGGTTGGTAATTATAGTATAATATTACGTGTTGTGTGTATTGAGCTCAGTAGTGACTTTCGCGTGTTTGACATCAATTAAGGTCCAAGGCCGATACTTCAGTAAGCACTGAAAATTGAACACCTGAAACTGAAAAGAAATCAAAATACGCGAGAAAATCATATTGGATATTAACACAAGAATCAATTAAAACGCCACTAACTACTCTTCAAAGTCGAGATGCAAGAAATAAAGCTTATTCAATTTTGATGTCATCTATAATACCTTCGTTTGCTTACAGAATCTAGTAAGTGATAATATTAATGAATGTATTGAATTATTTTTAGGTCTTCTGTTCTATAATGTTGAATGTCATAATGAAGTAAACAACTGTTCTAAAATACACGAGAGTTTTTTCGACTTGTTTGCGTAAATTGCAATGCAAGCCCATCATTCGACTACATGAATGTGAGGAACGCCCCAAAACGACGCTCAGGTGGCCGACAGGTCCGATAATAAATAGCCTAGGATCAAACCAAGATGGTCTTCGCCTGTCCAGTCTGACACATTATCGTGTAGCCCCGCCATTTGCTTCCAGGATCTGTGGTTCTGTAACTGGATGCTGAGCGTGTGTTCTCAACCCGTCGAAATCGAGAAGGTGTCAATTCCAGGAAAGGCACCCTTCCGGGCTTGAAATCCTCTCTCTCTCTCTCTCTCTCTCTCTCTCTCTCTCTCTCTCTCTCTCTCTCTCTCACACACACACACACACACACACACACACACACACACACACACTCTGCACATAAGCACATCTACAAAATGACATGGACTTAATCTTCATGGCCTACTACAATCTTTCTGCCATCTAAAACTAAACATAATCTCAGAAACTAGACGTATGTTTTCTATGTGCGCGAACTGTTGTGATTAGAAATTGGAAATTTGTGGTGACGACAATGGGACCAAACTGCTGAGGTCATCGGCCCCTAGGCTTACGCACTGTTTAATCCAACTTAAAGTAACTTACGCTAAGGACAACACACATCCATGCCCGACGGAAGACCCGAACCTCCGATGAGGGGCAGCCGCGCGAACCGTGACAAGACGCCCGAGACCGCACGGCTACCCCGCGCGGCTTGAGAATACGGTGTCCTAGCGGAAATTTGTACCGTTGTCGGTCAGGCAGCCAGCAAGTCATGTTTATGTTGACCTCTTTGGTGAGGAGTGGACCGTCCTGCGAAGTCGCTTCACTCCTCGCACTAAGGGGATGGACCGGTCCCATCCTGCAGATCGGTAACGGTGTGTTCGAAGAAGAGACAACTTTGACAAAAGATTGGAGACCCGGTTTCAGTACTGGTCCGCTTTGACCATAGCGCAGCGTCGAACCGCTGTCAGGCGAAGGAAGCAATTTTCCGTGAACTGCTTGGCAACAAAAAGTAAACCTAACTTACACAACGATTTCCAAGGCCACAGAATTCCCCTTGACTCTAGGCAACCTATGGTTTATCAGAGTCATGTCTAGAACTGTGAGAATTTGGTAATGAATAAAAGTCTGTACTTCAGATTTCGGGGTGGATCACTTGGCGACTACAATCAGCGTAGTTCACGGCGGGTTAATTACTTCTAGAGGACTGCTTTAACGCATGTGTGCGCACTTCTTCCTTTTCAAAGAGATTCCGCACCCCTGGTGTAGGGAAGCAGCTGAAAGATTTGAAAACAAATAGGTCGCCGAGTCCGGGCGGAATTCCATTTCGGTTTCACAGTGTACTCCACGGCACTAGCCCGCTGTTCCGCTTGCATTTATCGCGAATCTTTCGCCCAGCGCAAAGCCCCACGCCACTGTAAGAAAACGCAGTTGACTTCCGTATACACGAAGTATAAAAGAACACCGGTTTGCTGCACAAGAGCAGATTCGAACTAATAATTTCCCTTGACACAGAAAAGCTTTTGTCCACAAATCAGCGCGGTTTTAGCAAGCATCACTCGTGTGAAACTCAGCTTGACTTAACTGAGGACCGAGTATTCTGGCCGTACATTCAGATGTCAAAGGTGGCCCGTGAAATGGGTGCTACTAAATTTAGATCTGATTACAGTGCATCTGGCTGGAGAAATGTGGCCGTACATGTACTGCTATCTTTTAATACAAACATGCATAAGAACAAAAAACCAGTGTTAGAAAAGTTCACGAATTCCATTTACTTGCGTGACGCGTCGCATTGAGTGAGGGAAATACATCGCTGACCACAGCCACGTAATTCACAAAAATTTTCAATTATTTTCTATCGAGATCATAAGATTGTAATCTCACGAATAAAATAAAATGCTTTTTTCAAAAGTTTGTCATGAATAGATTTGTTTACGTAATCTCTATGTTTATTTTTCATGTTCTGACCGCTATGTTCTTTGATGTAGTATCTGCTAGCCTTGGAGGCTGAGTTTAAAGTTGTATTGTTTATGTAAGAAATTGGTCGAGATGGATTGTCCAGCACATGGTCTGCACAGTTGTGTGCAATGTGGTTTTGATTCCGGGCTGAAGACTGGATATTTTCAAAACAGTTGAATCTATCAGTTACTTTTCCATTTATACTTTAAGTAGAAAATAGTTGAAAGAACTTTCTGATTTTTGCGAGGTTAGATACCAGCAGCTGTTACACCACACATAAACTAGGTGATTATCTCTATTTCCTTGTATTGAGAGGTTGATTCAGATGTTTCCAGTTTGAAATCTTGCTTTTTTTTTTTCAATTTTGTATTCCTGTGATATGGATTTTTTGAGGACTGATGTCAGTTTGGAGAGTGAATGAAATTCTGTAGCTGAATCTGTTTCTGTTTTAGAATCTACTTTAGAAACTTTCGAGTAAAGGTACAAACATATTTATATGCCCCTAAAAATAAAGACCATACTTCCACATAAAAGGGAAGAAAGTCACTCACAGTAGCGTGACAACTTTGACAAAGAGATGACAGTCGTGTCTAGTTCTGCTACTGAATATCTAGAGAAGTAGTTGGCTCATTATCAACAGTTCGAACCATTCAAGTGGATGCAGCTCTCAGGAATTCCTATTTGGGAGGATGCTGAAAACTGCATCACGTATCTCAAAGCGGTCTGAAGCGCTGCAGTCATTGGCTGTGCGGCTGGCCCCGACGGAGGTTCGAGTCTTCCCTCAGGCATGGGTGTGTATGTTTGTACTTAGGATAATTTAGGTTAAGTAGTGTGTAAGCTTAGGGACTGATGACCTTAGCAGTTAAGTCCCATAAGATTTCATACACTTTTTTTTATCTCAAAGAACAAACAAAAGTAAGCGTTAATGATACATTGTGCTTTGATCAGATTTGTAATTTTATAAAATTTTGGAAAGAATATCAAAGGAAACAAAATCAACCAGCAGCTGAAGTGCGGTATGCATATTTCAGTCAGTCACCTAGCTTTGTATATTATTCTGAACTGCTGAAAATTGTAGAATTTTTCTCTGTACGTAATCATAATGCTAAAACAGAACGTGTCTTTTCTCTTGTAAACGCACAGCGTACCAAAGAAAGGAATAGATTTAAAACAGAAAACATAAAAGGTGTTAGTGTGTGTCCAGTACAATTTCAACCAGTTGAGAACTGCCTGACCTTTCATGAATACTTAGGAAAAAACTCTTAATATAGGTTTTTTCATCCTCCAAACATTCATGGCATAGCAGTGAAAGAGAGAATAATGAAATAAGAGTGTAGCGATGTCGAATATACTATAAAGGTAATGCATATTTAGTCTTAAAATAAGCACAGAAAGTCAATGCTTTAATTTAGGATAGTTTTACATTGTTTATTTTTAAGCTGTATACCACATGAGATTACCAAAAAACTACGTCCTCTTTTTTTATATGCACTGTCATCTTTTCTTATGATAGACGTATGGTAACTCTACGCATTAAGTCAAAGATATTATCCTCTACCATGGGTACAGCAAAGATTTAGCTTGCTCTCTGGGTGTCCAGTTGTCTCTCTCTTAAGGAATACGGGGACGACACCAAAGAAAGTAAAATTCACGTTTATCAAAAATGGTTCAAATGACTCTGAGCACTATGGGACTTAACTGCGAGGTCATTAGTCCCCTAGAACTTAGAACTACTTAAACCTAACTAACCTAAGGACATCACACACATCCATTCCCGAGGCAGGATTCGAACCTGCGACCGCAGCGGTCGCGCGGTTCCAGACCGTAGCGCCTAGAACCGCTCGGCCACTCTGGCCGGCTCACGTTTATCAACTCAAAGTATTAGACGCTTAAGTAACGAAACCGGGCCATTCATTGTTATCTGCCATTGCAAGCGGTATAATTACTCTCAATTACTTCGCAATATCAACCGAAGTAACGTTTTTAAGTGAGAAGTGATTGCTTAGAGCAGTGTCTCAATTTTGCTGCTCGAAGCAAATAAATAAGAGGGTAAAAATAATTCTACTTCCGTGATTTCTTTGTTATTAATGAAACCAGATTTTTATGTTCGTAGCGTACTGACGACACAGGGCCATAAGTAAAAGAAATTGTTTTTACAAGATTACGCCGCCCATGAAAAGAGACACAGTTGCCAAACGTGAGACTCTATACATAGACCAAAATAATCCAAATCAGGAAATTCAAATATAAATCAGTAGAAAGAGGGGAGGATTTTATAGAGTTAACTACCTCACAAGAGGATGATAAAAGTAACCAAGGACCTAGAAGCAACAGTTTTTTGTTATAATTATTTTAGCTATTCACATTTTACACACCTCTGTTTGTCAAAAAAATAATTCAATTTGTCAATGTTGACACGTGGTCTATATGACCCAGGCTGCTTTGGATGCTAGCAACTCGTCTTAGCTAGTGGCATATTAGACTAGCTAATGCTGATACCTGTAATTCAGATCGAAAACGTTTGTAATGCTTAATAAAAACATGTAGAGTTGTTGGTATACAAAGAGCTAATAGTGGTCTGTGTAAAGTTACACAAATGCTTTGTTTTTAGTGTCAGATAAAAGCAGCAGCTGAGTACTAGAAGAGGAGAGGCAGTGTCTTTTTTTTTTTCTCTCTCTCTCTCCAAAGTAGGTGTTTTCTCCGAATATACATTAACAGCTACGAAGTAATTTAGAAGTAATTCCTTTATTACCAGTGTGACTAGATTAGCATAGTAACAATCTGTTGATACAGCACTTTACTGAAGTAGTCCACAGCGTCTACTTCAGCCAGTTTGTGAAACGTGATTGCTTCCATTGCCCTGAAGGATCCCCTTCATGACATGATTTACGGAACAAGATGTACGAAACTGTGCACTGTTTACACTTTTCTTAGCTAGCTGTCAGTGCCTACTTACTTTGGGTCACAAAGCTCTGAACTGGGCAAGTCAGTGGCGAAATATTGCCAGTGGAGTTCGGGGTGGGGGAGAGGGAGTGTTCGAGTGAAGAAGGCAAGCTCCCCAAGAGCACAGAAAATGAATCTTGCTATGACAGTCGGTTACTTTCAAAAATTAAATGCAGCCAATGTGAAACATGATACACTTGCAAAAATACTGACAGTTTCTAAGGCTGGTCCACATCGGCTCAAGAAATCGCGAGCTAGGACAGAAATTTGTCAGCCATTTGACATCCACTACCTGATAAAGGCTTTCTCTTGACTTATGCATGCGCTGCCGTCTCCAGCTGAAGGCATTCTTGTTGCTCCTACATGTCTTGTAATTCGCCTTCCGTTAGGCCGTCGTCTTTGTCTTCTGTTGCTTGCAAAACCTAACTAACAAATTCCTTGGTCCACCTACATCTGACTACGTGCATCGTTCAAGTCCATTAAATTTCAATGACAGCCATAATTAAGCATTCCACTCCAGTGCGTTTCCTGACCCACTTGTTTGTTCTGAGTCTCCTAGTGATTACGAACATTGATTGCTGAACAACCCACTGTTCTTGAAAGTTTATCCACGTCCCACTCCGATACTCAAACCTGCTTTGCACTACTGCCCGTAAACTTTTAACACTAGTTTTGAAAATACTAAGCACTTTCAAAAAGCCGGCCGGTGTGGCCGAGCGGTTCTAGGCGCTACAGTCTGGAACCGCGCGACCGCTACGTCGCGTTTCGAATCGTGCCTCGGGTGTGGATGTGTGTCATGTCCTTAGGTTAGTTAGGTTCAAGTAGTTCTAATTTTTCGGGGGCTGCTGACCTCAGAAGTTAAGTCCCATAGCGCTCGGAGCCATTTTTGGACTTTCAAAAAAAGTATTTTTTTACTCAGTTTTGATATGCCAGTGAGCTTAATAACAGCGCGTATTTAGTTGAAAATGAGATTCATTCTGAACTCCTGATGTGACTCTGCGAAACCGCGGTAAAGCTAAAAGTGAATAGTAACGCCCACTCATTCCCGAATACGGTCCATCGCCTTAACCACTGCGCCACTCGCTGTACGCAGCGCCTGAGACCCTGGAGGGAAAAGTTCCTCAAACGTCATCATCCACATCTCTAACACGGCGACTGGCTTCCAGTTTTTGTCACTAATCAGAGTTGTTCAAGGAGAACGATGCCGCTTGTTTCCACAGTGCGTACGTAGCCCAACCAGCTCGTCTCAAGGCGTTCTTGTTCCTTACAAGATACAGGAAAGCTTTATACGCACTGTGAAGGCAGCTGCTGGAAAAGAGGCACGGGGGAATTTGTAGTCTGCCACAGAATGAAGCCAGGCGTCAGGTCGCGTCAGTAGTGGAAGGCGCATCGTTCCGCGGCTGCGCGGGAACCAAAGAATAAACGGAGTCGACACAAAAAGGCAACAAATGCCAAAATTCACCATCGAAAATATTTTCCACAGTTTGCGTTAAAGTTTACGAGGGGGACCCAAAATAAGCCGGACTCCGAGGGCGCTGCCACTCGTAGACGTAGTGCAGGGTTCTCACGCTAGATGGTGTTAGTAGAGATCATGAAACAGCTGTGCAGACGGCGTCAGTATAGAGCTGAACGTGCAGGTGTGGTATTAAGTTTCTCTGACTGTTGGCGGGTTACCTCTGCGAAGTCGTTATGGCAACTTTAAAAGAACAAAGAGTGTGTTTGAAATTTTGTTTCTTGCTTAAAAAAGCTTCAGGAAGCTTTCCAGGAGGATGCTATTAGCCACACACAGGTTTTCGAGTGGTTTGGGTGCTTTAAACATGGTGAGATGTGTGTTGAAGACCAACCTCGTTCTGGACGCGCGAAATGAGGAGAACATTGGAAAGGTCCGCCAAAAGATCAACGAGGATCGTCGCCAAACGATCGACCAAATTTCAGCAGAGACAGGAGTCAGTTGGAGCTCGTGACAGCGGATTTTCAGTGAGGATTTGCACATGAGACGTGTTGCTGCTAAATCTGTTCAGCGCCTTCTCACACAAGATCAAAAAACCATCAGCATTAATGTGTGTCAGGACTTGAAAACAGCGAGATTGCACGTGATCCAAACTTCTTGAACAAGTCCTTACAGGGGATGAGAGCTGGTCTTACGGGTATGACCCAGAAACCAAGCAAGCGTCAAGCCAGTACAGGACTCCCAACTCTCCCAGACCAAAAAAAGCAAGGCAAGTGGGGTCAAATGTAAAGACGATGATCATTGTCTTTTTTGATGTTCGTGGAATTGTGCATCGGGAATTCGTACCCCCTGGCCAGACTGTTAACCAGCACTTGGATGTTTTAAGGCGTCTGCGAAAGGATGTGAGGAGGAAACGCCCGGAACTTTGGCGATCAGGTGACTGGTTTCTGCTTCGCGACAACGCTCCAGCACACACGGCCTTACGAGTGAACCACTATTTGGCGTCTCAGAGGTGGTCTGTCGTTCCCCACGCTTCGTATTCGCCGGACCTAGCCCTGTGCGACTTTTTCCTGTTTCCACGAATGAAAAAAACGCTAAAAGGGGAGCGTTATGACGATGTGGAGGCGGTAAAAACAACGTCGCAAAGGGCACTGGACAATATCAAACTTGAAGAGTCCCAAACATGCTTCCAACAGTGGGAAAAGAGTCTTGACAAGTGCATCGCGTGTAATGGGGAGTATTTTGAAGGTGACTGAAGTAATTTTGTAAAAAGGTTCATCAATAAACTTTTTATAACACCAATCCGGTTTCTTTTGGGTCTCCCCTCGTACGTGAGGGGTGTGCAGTCGGGCCACGACAGTAGTTCTGACCGTTTCGTCAGCTTCCTAAATAGTGAAAGAAGGTATGTGATCCAGCTGCCCGCATACAGAGCGCACGATCCGTAATACGGTCTGCAGTACGGAATGAATCTCTCTTCAGTTAATCAGCATGCATGCTTGTGCGTAACGCATCACTGTTCTGCGGCACAATGGGTAGCCCGCGCGGTGGAGTAGCCCGTTGGCAAGTCATAAATCATGAACGTCGTTAATCATATCAGCGTTATCGTACAACACTGTCAACTAATGATCAATTCAAGCTGTGGTTCGTAGGTATTCAGGTTACGTAAATAAGGTAGTTACAAACCTTAGGGTGAGTCTGAACACAGAGGTTTACTAGACACTGCCCTACTGGGAGTCAGCCAACATGAAGTACAATATTAACAGGGGCACGAAAGGGAAGCATTGGTTGGGAAGGGAGTGAGACAGGGTTGTAGTCTGTCCCCGGTGATATTCAATCTGTATACTGAGGCACATTACCTTAGCGACTGTGGCGTTAGTAAGGGCATTCAGTCACAAAGTTAAATAACAAATTTTTAAAAATTGCCGGCTCCTGAAATTGCGGACCTCGTGTTAAACGGGATAAACGTTAGGGAAAAGAAGAAGAAGAAAAGAAGAAGAAGAATTAAGAACACAGTGTCTATACAAGTGCTTGTTCAAGAATTTGGGACTGCAGTCATTTTTTTTTACAGTATGGCCGATTTCGGATTTAAAAAGGGTTTAATGTTAAGATATGGCCTTGTTACAAAGCAACTCGACAGTTTGGAAACTTAATTAGTTTCCATATATCGAAGGAATGAGTTTTTCTGACATGTGGTACTTAGGAGCTAAGTCGACGATTCACTTAGCAACAAAGACAGAAGTAAAAGTGAACCATTCGTAAATCCAAAACCGATCCCAGACTGTTAAATAAAAAGCTGTTAACGTAGAATGCACCTTCCGGGAAATCAGTTGCTCTGGTTTATTTCTGTAAATAAATAAATAAATAAATAATTTGCCAGGTTAGTTAGCAGTACACGTTAAGACGTGTTACTGTTTAGCAAATCATTGCGAACTGGAATCCCTGAATATGGCTCACTTAAATCACCGTTCTTGTTCGCAGCGACGTCTTGTGTACTTTTTCGGTGGCGCAACAGTATTGGAAATCAGTATAAAGGCAGGGTTCCAGGAAAGTAATAGTACAAAGTCCGAAGCATACATATATCGGATTTATTACGAAAGTAGTGGATACAAATAAGACATAAAGAATCATGGACGGAATTACATAGTTAATTTCATAAGGCTAGTTACAAAATAAAGCGTTTGCATTTTCTAGATAGAAGTTGGTACAAAGGCACTGACTGCCCTGCTGTGTCATTGCATTGTTAGCACACTGTCCAGCCTCCGTTCTTCCTAATTACCTCAAAAATTCTCTTCGGCATTGATTTCGTTAGGGTCTGTGGCTCTAGCAGCGAAATTGTTGCCCATTCTTCTCGTATCGCTCCTTTCTGCTCACATACGGTCTCAAATTGCCTTCCATTGCGTTAAACACGCCTTGCAAGTATTCCCCAAAGGTCTTCCACGGTATTCAAATCTAGGCTATGTGCAGACCAGAGCAGGACACCGCTATCTTTATTTTCAAACAACTTTTTTGTTGTAGCAGAAACATGCATAGATGGGTTATCTTGTTGAAACACTTCATCTGGTCACCTGCTGCTCTGTTCTCAGAGCATGCCAATCATAGTGAAATCCTTTTGGCCCATCGAAATTAAACTACTTCTCATCACTAAAGATAACTTATCCCATTCTCAATTCTACGATACATGTTTTTTCAGCAAACTCCTATCTAGCCTGTTAATATTTGGATGCTAGAGCAGGATTCTGCATTCGCTTCTTGAATGCAAGATGTTTTCATGTGACAAAATTTGTCGTACATGCCTGGCAGTTACCAGCAACTATAAATCAGCAACAAGTCGAGTAGAATAACAGTTTGTGGCCCTTGCTTTGCGTAAAAATACCTCCTCTTATGCCTGAAACAATTTGCTGCTAGCCCATATTTTCCGTTCTGCCCATATCGTGCGCCCAATTTAACGAAATTATCAATCACTGTACTCGAACAGTTCAACTTCTTAGCAATTTGCCAATCAGAGTGTTCCATTTCCTTGTATGTTCTGATGTTTGCTTTTTCTTCACATGATACCGGTTTTCCCCGTGGCACTGCCACAAGCTTGGTCTTCGCACATAACACGCGTCATTAATTGTTTGTTTTCTATCAGCAGTGAAGCCACGTACGAACAACTAACACCACACATTGCCGCCTATCTTTATACTTAGTTCCACTCACTACCACCTGAAACACTGATATCTTGTTACGTATTGTACTACTGACATCAGATGCAATACCATTTGATTGCAGTTGTCGGTATACTGGATATCATACTACGCATGTGCTTTGTGCACAGCTATTCCAACTGACAATGTTAATTTTCCTTCAATTATCTATGCCTCTATAATGATTTGCACTATTGTATTAAAACTTTAATTTTCGTTGCTGTACAGTTTCACTGAATTTTTTCGTATGGTTCAAATGGCTCTGAGCACTATGGGACTCAACTGCTGTGGTCATAAGTCCCCTAGAACTTAGAACTACTTAAACCTAACTAACCTAAGGACATCACACACATCCATGCCCGAGGCAGGATTCGAAACTGCGACGGTAGCGGTCGTGCGGTTCCAGACTGTAGCGCCTTTAACCGCTCGGCTACTTTTCGTATGGTTAAAGTCGCTTAGTCCAAGGCATTTTACTTAAAATAATTAGCGAACAAATTTGATTTTCAAACGAATAAATTTATGTTTACGCAATGTACTCTGCGATCTTAAAGTGACAACAAAAAGAGGAAAGATGAAATGTCCTTTAAAGATCTTCAAAGCACGGCATATTTGTAAGTGGATTTACCGGTAACACACGATTTTTTTTTATCATAAACTCTATATTTTTAATATGTAATGTTCAGTCTGTAAAGGTGAAGGAGTAAGTACAGAAATGTGTGGTTGCTTCCTTAGTAGCGATGTAGGTCAACAGAGACGAACTATTCTAGTGTTCGGGAGCTACTGAGAGTATCCCACGTTTTTGGTTTTACGTGCATGCTCCTAAAAAACCCGAAAAAGTTGAAACAAATAATACTACAAGAAGACAACAGTGAACAATCATTTAAAAACAAGAACATGAAGCAAGTGGGGCCGGCCGCGGTGGTCTAGCGGTTCTAGGCGCGCAGTCCGGAACCGCGCGAATGCTACGGTCGCAGGTTCGAATCCTGCCTCGGGCATGGATGTGTGTGATGTCCTTAGGCTAGTTAGGTTTAAGTAGTTCTAAGTTCTAGGGGACTGATGACCACAGATGTTAAGTCCCATAGTGCTCAGAGCCATTTGAACCATTTTTGAAGCAAGTGGAACAACAATCATTTGCTTCAGTGCTTGGGAATGGCATCTTAATATAGTAAAACGGGAATCAAATCGTACATACAAGTGAAGAGTCTGAATAAAAGCTCTATAGGAGTATGCGTGACGCAGTAGAAAAGTTAGCCAGTCAGATGATTTGGTCAACGGACTCAGTACGGGCACATTGCCACAGAAAGCATAGGGCAACGTTTCGACACTGTCAAAGTGGTGTTTCTCGCGCATGTGCCAAGTGTTCGATGTTGACTGCACATCAACGGAAGCTGTCTCACACGGAGACGACACTGTAATTGGATTTTTGAAATTTTTAATATTTACGGTATGTGAAGTTCAGAACTCAAATATCAATCGCCCTAGGCAGTTATATGCAGCTCTCATAAACATTCGAGAAAATCGACTACGAAATTTTCCGTGCGCCTTTAAGACCCTAAAGTAAGATCGATTCTTTTCAACAGCCTGCATGGCTCTGTGGTAGAGTGCTTAATTGCCATGTGAACGCCTGGATTCTGTTCCCAGCTGTCGCAAATTTTTAAACAAAGATAATGTTCCACGAGAATTTCTGTGAAACATAAAATACATAAACATACAGAAAAATCTGTAGCGGTCGAGACTAGTAATCGCTGGTTAGCCTCATTTCGGTTGTTTTCTTTGTTTTTCCATTAATTTCGAAACCCTACGTCATTAAATATAAATTTCATTAAATATATGCTAATTAATACTATGTATCATTTTTGAGATATTCCATGTCTTCTTATTTTTAATTACACACTGCACACAAAAATCTAGTTTTCATTCCAAATATAAATTCTTATTTACCGTTCTTCAATAAAATATTGTTAATAAAGACTGTTGAAATTAAAAAACGTTTCCAATCAATTTTTCATCTTAATGTATTCTTGGAAACGCTTGTAAAATGTGCAACTTTGTTTAAAAATTTGCACTGGCTAGCAGACGGAAAGGAGTAGCACAGGGTGTGTCAGGAGAAATCGGGCGCAGGTAGGACTCTTTAACATATTGGTTTCCGCATTGGCTCCAGTGACCAACACGTTTTTATTTTTTTAATTTTTATCTTTCCCGTTTGCTCTCGCAGGCACTAAAATATGTTTCGCGATGTTTTAGCGACTCTGATCGTCGTAAACTATAAGTTTTCCACTTTTTGTAAGAGTAGGTTATGTGTTAGGTTGAAAGGTGGCTACACTGAGCCACTGCGCCAGAGATTGCGCCAAAGAGTATTATTCAGCCGCCTCCACAGTGCTTGGGGAGAGCTCGTAGTAGTCAGTGCCTGTTAAGAACTCGTAGCAGAGTGTTTGTAGGCAGTGCTTGCTGAGATGTGATATTGGAGAGTTCTGGTTGAGATGTGATAGTAACGAGTCGGTGTGGAGAGATTGTAATGATTAGAGTGCTTTTCATCAATATAAATTAAGGTAACAAACTACTTTTCTTTTTTTTTCTCATTATTTCAGTGGCCTAAATAATGCGTCATTACAGGTTCAGTCAACAAAGCATCTGGCTTGTGTTCTTGTATTAGAGTGTAATCCTGGTTTTCTTGAGCAATTATAGTATTTCTATTTTTTTATTACTTCAGTATAAATGGTATTTGAAATGTCTTGTCTTATTGAAGAAGAACCGTGCCAGATGTGTACGTTGAGTCATACTTCCACACACAGAACAGTTATACTTGTGCCTTGGTTTTGTAGGTTTTATAGTTGCTGGGGACTTAATTAATTAATTGTGTTAACGAAAATTTCATTTCATTCTTTGTTGTTGTTCTTTGCAGTCAGATAGCGTAATAATACTAGTCAGGGCCAACCGATTACGAGACACAGGGTAATCGGACATACAGCTAACAGCTAACTAAAAAATTTGCATTTTTTATAATTAAGCCCCCGTGCAAGGTTTGTGCAAGAGATCGTGTCCTTTCCCACAAAAGTGGTGATGATACCGTGCATTGGGTACAGGCGGACACTGAGGATGAAGCAATGTTTGCTAATGAGGTAGCTAGATGAATCTCTTATTGTGTGAAGTGATAAAAGTTCCAGTGAATCTGATGTTAACGACGAAGAAAAAAATGAAGTCTCTTGCATGTACATCAAAGATTTAAGGTGAAAGTGATCTTGACAAGTTCCTGTACTACGTCCGACAGCAGGGATTCCTACTTTTCAAACTGCTGGGCCGACAGTGGAGCTCAAATATTTCCAGTTAAATTTCCCAGTCAGCTTTTCTCATAAAATTCTGATCACAAAAAGAAATGCTCTAGCAGCAGAGAGAGATAGAAAGTTAGTCCACTAAACAAACATTCAATGAGGTAGTTGTGAACAGATGTTTCATCAAATGAAACGAAGGCAATAATGAGTATGGCTCCGAATTTCAAGGCAAATTTTTCCTATGATTAGCTAAACTGAAACCCATTTTTCAAGGATGTTTTCTCTCGTCTCATATTTTTCCAAATACCCACTAAGGCTGTTTCCCTCCCAAAATAAGAAATAAGTAACAGCTGGGGATAGCACGGTTAACAAATAAAAAAGACATGGAAAGGATAGCCGCGCGGGAATAGCCTAGCGGTCTCAGGCGCTGCAGTCATGGACTGTGCGGCTGGTCCCGGCGGAGGTTCGAGTCCTCCATCGGGCATGGGTGTGTGTGTTTGTCCTTAGCATAATTTAGGTTAAGTAGTGTGTAAGCTTAGGTACTGATGACCTTAGCAGTTAAGTCCCAAAAGATTTCACACACATTTTGAACATGGAAAGGATATAGAGGTTATAGTGCGGACTAATCTGGATGGAAAACACCATACAAAAATATAATCTATTCCCGATCTTTTCCGAGACACGGCCTTTTCGGGCTGACAATGTTGCCTGTAAGAGAGATATATAGATCGGTAATTGTTGTAATAATTATTCTCCCGAAGCAACACATTGTTAAAGCTTCTTTTCTTGTCTGAACCGTTTATCGTCCACGTTTCATTTCTATACGAGCTACACTCCAGACAAATACCCTCAGAAAACACTTCCTAACATTTAAATTTGTACTCAATGTTAAGAAATTTCTCTTTCAGAAAAAATGTTCTTGCTGTTGCCAGTCTATAATTTTATTTCCACTCTACTTCTATCGCCGCCAGTTATTTTACTGCCCAAGTAAAATTTAGCTGCCTCAGCAGTGCCTCTTTTAATAGGGCTACAAGCCATCACTCTTGTTACTGTGTGTAATTATCAGTTTTATTTCGTAAGTAGATCCAAAAATCAGGGCTCACACAGAAAAATTTAAGTGCTCGTTTTTCCCGCGCGCCGTTCAAGAGTGGAACGGTAGAGAGACAGCTTGAAGGTAGTTCAGGCACTTTATTGTGAATAGCAGAGTAATCACGTAGGTGTCGCTGTAGAAAAACCTGCAAATACGGCAGATATCGGATGTCTCGATTTAAAAGTTTGCGCCCATATTAAACAATAATGAAACAAAACGGAGGAGAATAATGGACTGCCGGCGGAGTGGCCGAGCGGTTCTGGGCGCTACAGTCTGGAACCGCGCGAGCGGTACGGTCGCAGGTTCGAAACCTGCCTGGGGCATCGGTGTATGTGATGTCCTTAGGTTAGTTAGGTTTAAGTAGTTCTAAGTTCTAGGGGACTGATGACCTCAGAATTCAGTCCCATAGTGCTCAGAGCCATTTGAACCATTTTAGAATACTGGACTCAAGTCGGCACTACAACACGTGTGTACACGACATGCAAAATGCATTAGACATTTCTGAAGATGGGCTTCAAAGGAAAATACAAATAATGATTTGTTAGTTTACTGTCATGCACACACTTCGTGTCCTACACAGCTTCACACATCTGTATAATGTTACTTTAAATCCGTCTTGATTGCAAATTTTTTTTTATTATTCATTTGACCGGTTTCGGTTCATTCAGAACCATCTTCAGATCTGATATTTAAGTTACAGGAGTAACCCGTCCAATTCAGCAACTTTCACATGCTACGTAGATCTGATATTTAAGTTACAGGAGTAACCCGTCCAATTCAGCAACTTTCACATGCTACGTAGCATGTGAAAGTTGCTGAATTGGACGGGTTACTCCTGTAACTTAAATATCAGATCTGAAGATGGTTCTGAATGAACCGAAACCGGTCAAATGAATAATAAAAAAAAATTTGCAATCAAGACGGATTTAAAGTAACATTATAAAATCACTGATTGCTGTTATCCCATAAGACATTATGTCTGTTTTTGCAAAACACATCTGTATCTTGAAAGCCATTTAGTACTGTGATGTCTTCGTACGTTTGTGATGTCTTGCAATCAGAGTGGTCCATACGATAACCTCCTAACGGATGCCAGTTCCCTCCTGGAATTCCTTGAGTGAACGCCTTTCCTCAGTTGCGCGAGAATGTAATGTTTCCAATGCGGCGATGTTGGCGCTTGTTTGGCCCCCGTGGTAAACTGGCCGCTTCACTCAAAGGCGCCGTTATAGCGTGTGCAGCGGTGGTTTGCCGAAACGCAGCCTGGACGCACATCGGCGCTTGCCGAGCATCCAGGATATGGCACCAGCTTTCGTGCTCCATTTGCAGCGTCACTTCCACACAACTGTTATCCACGGGCTAACACGTTGCGACAAACAGTCTACGCTTTCTGCGGGAAGACGTTCCTCTCACAGAACCGTAAAACACATCATGCGGGGGAATATGGGTGGTTAGGCTGGGTACTAGGGGTAACATATCCTTAAAAAAAAAGATGTTTCACTAACGAAAACGTACAGAAAGCATTTACGTACGCAGCAGTCGCGCACTATCACTGTCAGGGCTTAGATATTTTAAACCTCACGGCACATTTATATCTGCCCTCTGCAAGCAACCGTATGGTGCTTGGCGAAGAGTACATAATGTATCGCTATCGTTCTATTTAAATAATTTACTTCTAAATAAATTATCTGAACTTAAATTACGTACGACTGCTAATAGAAACAGTAATTAATTTTTGACAGCATTGAATTTTAGCTGCATTTGTTTGGTCATCAGATTAGAATGCATTTACTGAATAGAACCAGAGGGGCATGGAATGTAAAAATGACGAAATAATACTTCGGATACTTTATATATAATATTTCATCGCCTTCAGGACTCGAAATGCATAGAGTTTTTAAAGGAAAAGAAAGTTTGTGACTGAAAGTTGCTGTTCTTTAGTTTATGTTTTTCGAGTGTAAATCAGTTATAGCTACAACAATACCAATGGGGATAAAATGACGACATACATAACTAAATTAAGCAAATTGAAAATGGGATACTCAAATGGTTGAAATAGCTCTGAGCACTATGGGACTTAACATCTGAGGTCATCAGTCCTCTAGAACTTAGAACTACTTAAACCTAACTAACCTAAGGACATCACACACATCCATGCCCAAGGCAGGATTCGAACCTGCGACTGTAGCAGTCGCGCGGTTACGGGCTGAAGCGCCTAGAACCGCTTGGCCACCGCGGCCGGCTGGGATACTCAATACCCTTCTTGGTAAAATAAAGTTAAAAAAATGGTTGACCGCTATTTGTCGTAAAGTGATTATGTGGAATTAACATGAAGACATAGTGAAGCAAGTTACGTCATATAACTTGTAAACTGACTCGTTCTATGTCCTTACATTACTGCACAAATCACCCCCTGGGAAACAACTAAACTAATTAGTGACCTGACCTGCTGGCGCCTCATGAAGCCGGTAGCACTGAAGAATAAAGCTGAAGAGACAGAGAGCGAAGAAGACAATGAACAGTAAAGGACACATCAGTACTTTTCAACATTGGACGAACAGGTCTGGAGACGTTTAACTCCACCACGTATTGAGAACACGAATCCTACAGATCTGGCTACAGCATAGCGCGCAGCAGTGGGACTGGCTCTAATGGAATCACGTAATCTCGTTTGCGACGGTTGCGAAACATAACGAGTTTTATAAGTGGAGCCAGCTGTCCTGATATCGATACTTATTACAAGAGCGCGCACTGATAGCACTGCAAATAACCAAAATATGTTTGCAATTATGAATTGAAAACACGTCCACCGCTCACTTAAACGGAACGGACCAACACAGGATAGAAACACCTAAGATACTCGTACATTATTCGCATTTTATAACAGCGAAAGTATTAAATTACCTTGCTATCGATCATTCTGTTACGTTACATTACAATATATATATTTTTTTGAGATTATCTGCAGAAAACTACTTTCGCTCCTCTCTCGACTACCCTTTTGTTCTTATTTGGAACGGTTCTCTCCCCTTCTTCTGAGGTTAGACGGCAGAATGTAACTGCAGCAATGTAGTTGGGAGAATAGTCCACATTTTCTGACTTCCTCATTGGAACTAAGCTGACATCACGAATAAAACATATCCCTACATTCCTTGAGTCGACGGTACTTATTTTAACAAAAACTGAATACCCACTATAGCCCAGATCGCTACTCCTTTGTAATGGAATTGTGTATATCCACAGCAGGAACCTAAGCAAGTGCTGATACGAGAGGCCAACACATATCTTATCAGAACGTGTTGTTTTCTGCAGCACTTTCAGTGGTGGTTAGTGTTTAACGTCCCGTCGACAACGAGGTCATTAGAGACGGAGCGCAAGCTCGGGTTAGGGAAGGATCGGGAAGGAAAACGGCCGTGCCCTTTCAAAGGAACCATCCCGGCATTTGCCTGAAACGATTTAGGGAAATCACGGAAAACCTAAATCAGGATGGCCGGAGACGGGATTGAACCGTCGTCCTCCCGAATGCGAGTCCAGTGTGCTAACCACTGCGCCACCTCGCTCGGTCCACGCAGCACTTTCAGTACCAACCCCATTTCCTAAACTTGGCTAGTGGTTGCAGTAATGTTTCGGTTCCTCTTTATCTTGCACGGATATGTTGTTTAATTTGAATTCCATTCTGCAACCCGTTTGAGATTAGGACTAAAGGTTTCCCTCCGACACGCAATGAAGTCCGGACGTGTTGCTTAATGTCAATTTGCTTTTTACAAGCGGTCTATGACTAGTACCGAAGCGTTTATTAATTTAATCCGAAAACTGTGCATTTTTCACTACCAAAAACAAAAATAATTAATAGTTTAATTTGTATGTTTAATGGTTTGTTACAGAGTTGGTAGAATTCACTAACGGCGTACGCCTCTGAAGCTCTCTCTGCTCTACCACAGTGTCACAGCGAATTTATATTATTTGTTTTTTCCTTCGGAATAACGGCAGAAACAGTCAGAAAACAGAATGAAAATCGTACCTGCTAGCACGACACAACACCGCAATGGTGACTCGTGTAGCGAATAAACATCACGTAACAACTACTATGATAATTTTGTATCCAACACAGACTAAAATAATTCACCTTTGGAGATTAGCGGTACAAAAAGCTTTGCTTAAAAGGCAGCATACAAGGCGTTGTCATGGTAAGAGATTTCGCCAGATTTCAGAATTTAAAAACGTGATTGCATGAAGCGTACTGTGTAGCTGGTTTCCTTATTTAACAGCGCCTCTGTAAAAAGAACTGGCCAGATTCGTCCATTCCGGAAATCAAGAATCTCGACCGTTTTTGTCTGTTATCGACATCGATAGCGTGAATATATTGGTCGTAGGGATTCGATGATTTTCTAGAAAGTTTTCATTCCAATGATATAAATGTGACAGACGCGCAAGAGACAGGCGACCATTATTATAATAAAATGGTTCAAATGGCTCTGAGCACTATGCGACTCAACTTCTGGGGTCATCAGTCGCCTAGAACTTAGAACTAATTAAACCTAACTAACCTAAGGACATCACACACATCCATGCCCGAGGCAGGATTCGAACCCGCGACCGTAGCGGTCACGCGGTTCCAGACTGAAGCGCCTTTAACCGCACGGCCACGCCGGCCGGCCATTATTACAATAATCAGTAGTTCTCTATTCAGGCTTACTGGGTCTCAATGGTAAGTCAAACATCAGGCAAGGAATGACTGTGTTACTCATATGACGCGTTCCGGAATTTATCGATCATCTGATATCCAGGAGAGAATACTGCAGGTAGTTACGGTGTTTCAAGTTGTAAGTGAAACAAACATTCGCAGACTAAATTCTTGATGCAATAATTTACCAACAGCCGTATGTATTTCTACAATACATACGGCTGTTGGTAAATTATTGCATCAAGAAGTTCATGCCAGCCGTCGTCCCACGATCCATAATGGATCAACGAAGATTCGCAGACTAATTCGCATTACTCGTCGTATGAGCAATGTGTGTGTGTGTGTGTGTGTGTGTGTGTGTGTGTGTGTGTGTGTGTGAAATGTTATGGGACTTAAGTGCTAAGGTCGTCAGTGCCTAAGCTTACACACTACTTAACCTAAATTATCCTAAGGACAAACACACACATCCATGCCCGAGAGAGGACTCGAACCTCCGCCGGGACCAGCCGCACAGTCCATGCATGACTGCAGCGCCTCAGACCGCTCGGCTAATCCCGCGCGGCTATGAGCAATGAAGTCATTCCTTGCCTGATGTTTGATTCTTACCGTTGCTTTTTTACGTGTGATATAATTACAAATTTACAGTTTTCGAATTTTTTCCTTTAATTCTGTTGTGAAACCTTCTTTTTCCCAAATTTCGTCTTTATCGGCCAACGGGAAGTAGCCTGTAGGCTTTGACGAATGAGTCCGCGAATATTAAAATATATAACAAAAATGTCCGTATCTTTTGATTGCATCAACTTAGATGCTTCAATTTTTCACTCCGCCTAGAGACCATATACCTCAGTATGTGACACATTTCAACTTTATACATCTACCCGTTCCCAAGAATAAAGGTTTTTAAAGGTCTGTCAAGCAGGCAGACGGACGAACAACAAGGCTATTTTTACCGACTGAGGCATGGAAAACAGAAGACGCACACAAAGAGGCAAAAGTGGATGACTACACACTTTATGCATGCATACAAGAGGATACGGACTTGAAAATCTACCGAATGACTCGAACGCACGTAGGCAAAAATCCGGCCTTTGCTTACGACAGTGCAAGGGCACCAGTAGTACAATCGCGCATAAGAGCGGTGAACGGTTTACCTGTAGAGCGAGAGACGCAGTGGAGAAGAGAGCGAAGAGCGGAGCGCGAGAGTGCGGTGCTGGTTTGCGCGGCACAGCGGGCAGACGCGGACTGCTGGCCTGTGCGGAGCGGCCGATTAAAGGGCTGGCCGGCACGCGGAGGCGACGCCTGTGGCGGCATGTGTCCGGCGTGCACCAGCCGGCCTCCAGATAACCCGCCACGGCCCGCTCCACGGCCGCGGCCGCGGGCACCGGCTACTGTCCCTACAAACACCTGCACCCACCCAGCAGGTTGACAGGTTGACCAACCTTCCCACTACTCCAGCGTCACCCCTCCCCCCCCCCACCCCTCCCCTCAGCAAATCCAACACTTTACATCCACAGCCACACTACTCAGCTGAAGCCACCTTACGGTTTCAGTCGGAGATGCTACTTCGTCATGCCACATTTTTATTTATTTATTTGTTTTCTGTTTATTTATTGTTCCGTGGGACCAAATTAAGGAGAAGTCTCCATGGCCATGGAACGAGTCAATACATGGAATTATAACACGATATTAGAAACAGTTAAAATGAAATATAAAAACCATATTCAGGCGACAATTCGTAAGTTTAAATAAAGAAAATCAACAATGTAACACTGGAATTTGCTTAATTTTTCAGCTCTTCCAGGAGCTCCTCGACAGAACAGAAGGAGTGAGCCATGAGGAAACTCTTCAGTTTACTCTCAAAAGTGTTTGGGCTACTGCTAAGATTTTTTAGTTCTTGTGGTAGCTTATTGAAAATGGATGCAGCAGAATACTGCACTCCTTTCTGCGCAAGAGTTAGGGAAGTGCATTCCACGTGCAGATTTGATTTCTGCCTAGTATTAACTGAGTCAAAGCTGCAAACTCTTGGGAATAAGCTAATATTGCTAACAACAAACGACATTAAAGAAAATATATACTGTGAGGGCAATGTCAAAATTCCCAGACTATTGAATAGGGGTCGACAAGAGGTTTTCGAACTTACACCACACATAGCTCGAACAGCCCGTTTTTGAGCCAAAAATACCCTTTTTGAATCAGAAGAATTACCCCAAAAAATAATACCATACAACATAAGCCTATGAAAATATGCGAAGTAGACTACTTTTCGTGTTGAAGTGTCACTTGTTTCAGATACTGTTCTAATGGTAAATAAAGCAGCATTTAGTTTCCGAACAAGATCCTGAACATGGGCTTTCCACAACAGCTTACTATCTACCCGAATGCCTAGGAACTTGAACTGTTCCGACTCGCTTATAATATGCCCATTCTGTCTGATCAAAATATCGGTTCTCGTTGAATTGTGAGTTAGAAACTGTAAAAACTGAGTCTTACTGTGATTTAGCATCAAATTATTTTCCACAAGCCTCGAACTTATTTCATGAACTACAGTATTTGATACTGTTTCAATATTACACACAAGATCCTTCACTACCAAGCTGGTGTCATCCGCAAACAGAAATCTTTTTGAATCACCTGTAATACTAGAAGGCATATCATTTATATAAATAAGAAACAGCAGTGGCCCCAGCACTGACCCTTGGGGAACGCCCCACTTAACAGTGCCCCATTGGGACTGAACATCATTACCACTCTCAATATTGCGGAGAATTACCTTCTGCTTTCTGTTCTTAAAGTAAGAGGCGAACCAATTGTAAGCTACTCCCCTTACTCCATAATGGTCCAACTTCTGCAGTAATATTTTGTGGTCAACACAGTCAAAAGCCTTCGTTGCCGTTTAACCCCCCCCCATCCCCCCCCCCCCCCCCCCCCCCCAGCGCGAGTGAAGAAAGACTGTTGGTGCTCCGTATGAGGCCTAATCTCATTTCTCCTAATGGTATTTTAGCGAGGAGGACGCAAGATGTTGGTTGAGTCGTCTGGGAAAATCTACACCTGCATGATTACTCCGCAATTCACAAATAACTGCTTGGCAGACGATTCTTCCAACCACCTTCAAGCTCTACCATTTCACACTCTAACAGCGCGCGGCAAAATCGAACACATATCAATGACCTTTCGTCAGTAACATTACCAGATGCCAAGTTCGTTTTTTGTTTACCGATGATACAAATATTGTAATAAATAGCAAATCAAGTGTAGTCTTAGAAAGATCAGCTAATAAAATATTTGTGGACATTAGTCACTGGTTCCCAGCCAATTCTTTGTCACTAAACTTTGAAAAAACACACTACATGCAGTTCAGAACTTGTAAGGGGTGTCCCACGAGTGTATGTGTAACATATGATGACAAGAAGACAGAAGAAGTGGACAGTGTTAAAATCTTGGGATTACAGCTCGATAATAAATTCAACTGGGAGGAGCGCACCACAGAACTGCTGAAGCGTCTTAACAAATCTCTGTTTGCAATGCGAATTTTGTCAGACATAGGGGATATAAAAGTGAAAAAGCTGGCATACTATGCTTACTTTCGTTCCATAATGTCATATGGGATTATTTTTTGGGGCAATTCATCAAGCCAAGCTAAAGTTTTCTGAGCACAAAAACGTGCAGTAAGAGTTATATGTGGTGTGAACTCAAGAACATCCTGCAGAAGCCTGTTTAGGGAACTAGGGATACTAACTACTGCTTCCCAATATATTTATTCCTTAATGAAATTTGTCATTAAAAATATATCACTTTTTCAAACCAACAGCTCAATTCATGGAATCAATACTAGAAAGAAGAATAATCTTCACAAGGATTTATAGTCACTTAGGCTTGTACAAAAAGGTGTGCATCATTCAGGAACACACATTTTCGATAACTTGCCAGCAGCCATAAAAAGCTTAACAACCAATGAAATTCAGTTTAAGAGAAGCCTAAAGGATTTATTGGTGGCCAACTCTTTCTACTCCATTGATGAATTTCTCCGTAAAACCAACTGATTTGTATATAAAGAACAATATAACTTCGGCACAATTTCAGTGCAGTAATGTGTTCATTGTATTACCTTATAAATAAATAAATAACTTTTTTATTTTAAATTCAGTGCATTAGTATTTGTAAAATGACTCTTTCATATAGTGTTCACTAAAAAATGACGATCATTCCACTTGGGACCTGTCGAATGGTACATTAGCTTATTTCTTTTAGTTGTAAATATTTGTCATGTATTGTTGTTTTTCTGATATCTTCCACATCCTGGAGGACCTCCTCACTACGGATCAATTGGAATGAAAGTAAATCTAATCTAATCTAACCTAAATCTTTCCGCGAGAGTTCTGATTTCTCTTATTTTACTATGCTCATTTCTCCGTAAGTAAGTGGGCGCTAACAAAATATTTTCGCGTTCGGAGGAGAAAATTAGTGGTTTTCACGACATGATCCCGCCGCAACAAAAAACGCCTTTGTTTTAATTACTGCCACCTCAATTCGCGTACCATGTACGTGGCACACTCCCCCCCCCCCCCCCTATTTCGCCATAATACAAAATGAGTTACCTTTCTTTGAGCTTTTCCACTGTCCTCCGTCAGCTCTGTCCGTATTAACGGATCCCATACCACGTAGTAACAGATTAGATTAGATTAGATTAGTACTTGTTCCATAGATCATGAATGCGACACTTCGTAATGATGTGGAACATGTCATGTTAATAAAAGGTGTCTATACAAGATATTACATTACACAAAATACACTCCTGGAAATTGAAATAAGAACACCGTGAATTCATTGTCCCAGGAAGGGGAAACTTTATTGACACATTCCTGGGGTCAGATACATCACATGATCACACTGACAGAACCACGGGCACATAGACACAGGCAACAGAGCATGCACAATGTCGGCACTAGTACAGTGTATATCCACCTTTCGCAGCAATGCAGGCTGCTATTCTCCCATGGAGACGATCGTAGAGATGCTGGATGTAGTCCTGTGGAACGGCTTGCCATGCCATTTCCACCTGGCGCCTCAGTTGGACCAGCGTTCGTGCTGGACGTGCAGACCGCGTGAGACGACGCTTCATCCAGTCCCAAACATGCTCAATGGGGGACAGGTCCGGAGATCTTGCTGGCCAGGGTAGTTGACTTACACCTTCTAGAGCACGTTGGGTGGCACGGGATACATGCGGACGTGCATTGTCCTGTTGGAACAGCAAGTTCCCTTGCCGGTCTAGGAATGGTAGAACGATGGGTTCGATGACGGTTTGGATGTACCGTGCACTATTCAGTGTCCCCTCGACGATCACCAGTGGTGTACGGCCAGTGTAGGAGATCGCTCCCCACACCATGATGCCGGGTGTTGGCCCTGTGTGCCTCGGTCGTATGCAGTCCTGATTGTGGCGCTCACCTGCACGGCGTCAAACACGCATACGACCATCATTGGCACCAAGGCAGAAGCGACTCTCATCGCTGAAGACGACACGTCTCCATTCGTCCCTCCATTCACGCCTGTCGCGACACCACTGGAGGCGGGCTGCACGATGTTGGGGCGTGAGCGGAAGACGGCCTAACGGTGTGCGGGACCGTAGCCCAGCTTCATGGAGACGGTTGCGAATGGTCCTCGCCGATACCCCAGGAGCAACAGTGTCCCTAATTTGCTGGGAAGTGGCGGTGCGGTCCCCTACGGCACTGCGTAGGATCCTACGGTCTTGGCGTGCATCCGTGCGTCGCTGCGGTCCGGTCCCAGGTCGACGGGCACGTGCACCTTCCGCCGACCACTGGCGACAACATCGATGTACTGTGGAGACCTCACGCCCCACGTGTTGAGCAATTCGGCGGTACGTCCACCCGGCCTCCCGCATGCCCACTATACGCCCTCGCTCAAAGTCCGTCAACTGCACATACGGTTCACGTCCACGCTGTCGCGGCATGCTACCAGTGTTAAAGACTGCGATGGAGCTCCGTATGCCACGGCAAACTGGCTGACACTGACGGTGGCGGTGCACAAATGCTGCGCAGCTAGCGCCATTCGACGGCCAACACCGCGGTTCCTGGTGTGTCCGCTGTGCCGTGCGTGTGATCATTGCTTGTACAGCCCTCTCGCAGTGTCCGGAGCAAGTATGGTGGGTCTGACACACCGGTGTCAATGTGTTCTTTTTTCCATTTCCAGGAGTGTATAACATGACACTCAATATTTTTAATTTTTTTGTAAGGGTTGGAGAGATACTTACTTACTACATCCAAAAATTCATCTAATGAGTAAAAGGAGTTGCCATTAAGAAATTCTTTTAATTTCATTTTAAATGCTATATGGCTATCTGTCAGACTTTTGATGCTATTAGGTAAGTGACCAAATACTTTTGTGGCAGCATAATTTACCCCCTTCTGAGCCAAACTTAGATTTAACCTTGAGTAGTGAAGATCATCCTTTCTCCTAGTGTTGTAGCCATGTACACTGCTATTACTTTTGAATTCGTTCCGATTGTTAACTAATTTCATAAGTAAATATATATATTGTGAGGCTACAGTGAAGACCTCTAGCTCTTTAAATAAGTGTTGCAGGATGATCTTGGATGAGCTTCAGCAATTATTCTGATTACACGCTTTTGTGCAATGAACACTCTTTTACTCAATGATGAGTTACCCCAGAATATGATACCATACGAAAGCAGAGAATGAAAATAGGCGTGGTAAGCTAGTTTACTGAGATGTATATCGCCAAAATTTGCAATGACCCTAATAGCATAAGAAGCTGAACTCAAACGTTTCAGCAGATCCTCAGTGCGTTTTTTCCAGTTCAACCCCTCATCAATGCATACACCTAGAAATTGTGAATATTCCACCTTAGCTACCGATTTTTGATCGAAGTCTATATTTATTAATGGTGTCATTCCATTTACTGTGTGGAACTGTATATACTGTGTTTTGTCAAAGTTTAATGAGAGTCCATTTGCAGAGAACTACTTAATGATTTTCTGAAAAACATCGTTTACAATTTCACCAGTCAATTCTTGTCTGTTGGGTGTGATAGCTATACTTGTATCATCGGCAAAAGGTATCAGCTTTGCATCTTCGCGAATATAGAATGGCAAGTCATTAATATATATTAAGGACAGCAGATGACCCAAAACCGAACCTTGCGGCACCCCATTCTTGATTGTTCCCCAGTTTCAGAAATCGCCAGTTTTTTGCATATTATGTGAACTGTTTATTTCAACTTTCTGCACTCTTCCAGTTAGGTATGATTTAAACCATTTGAACGCTGTCCTATTCATACCACAGTACTTGAGCTTATCTCTAAGTATTCCATGATTTACACAACCAAAAGTCTTTGAGAGATCACAAAAAATCCCAACGGGTGACTTCAGGTTACTCAGAGCATTTAATACTTCATTAATGAAAGTATATATAGCATTTTCCGTTGAAAAACCTTTCTGGAAACCAAACTGACATTTTGTTAAAACTTTATTTTTACAAAGGTGTGAAGCTACTCTACAATACATTGCTTTTTCAAGAATTTTGGATAAGGCAGTCAGAAGAGAACGGAAAAGTGCACTGTGGGCAGTCTCTTTAGTAGACCTGTTGCGTTTTCTGTGTTCCGTCAATAATCCGGAGTCTTTGTTTCGCTTTCCCCACATTATCTGTGTGATCATTCCAGTTTGTTATTCGTAATTCCAGTCCGCACGTATTTAGCCGAATTCACAGCCTTTAGATTTGTGTGATTTATCGTGTAACCCAAATTTAGTGTATTCCTTTTACCACTTTGAGTATGCGCATGAGTTCACAGTTTTCATAATTTAGAGTTAACTGCCACTTTTCGCAAGACACAGATATCTTGTCTAAATTATTTTGCGACTGATCATCTGATGACTTTATAAGACGGTAAATGACATCATAATCTGCAAACAATCTCAAAGGGCTGCTCAGATTGTCTCCTAAATCGTTTTACTTAGATCAGGGACATCACAGGACCTGTAACACTTCCTTGGGTAAAACCAGATATTACTTCTGTTTTACTCGACGAACTGTGACTTTCTGACAGGAGATCACGAATCCAATCGCACGCAGTTTGATTAGAAGTCGCCTGTGGAGACGGTGACAAAAACCTTCTGGAAGTCTAAAAATATGGAATCAGTTTGACATATCCTGTCGATAGAACTCATTACTTCGTGAGAATAAAGAGCTAGTCGTATTTCACGTATGCCCTCCCAATTTTAACAGTAAACCGAACCGTGACGCATATCGCATCTCTTGTGGCGTCTGCTATTGCAGCTGGATCAGCAACTGCGTAATACTTTCGAACTTAAACGATTCCCTGAGGCGCTGCTCGTCTTTGAGTTTCCTCCATTTCCTCATTCAGTCGTACCTGGTAAGTGTCACAGAGTGAGAAGCAATATGAAGTATAGCTCGAACAATATTTTTTGCAAACAGGCAGGCGCAGATCAGATGGAAGGGGTTCATGGACAACACGCCCTTTCTCGTTTCTCCCCCCCCCCCCCTCCTCCCACACCAAATGCGTTTTTATTTCTATGAATATAAATTTCCAAACTTCTCAGCTAGTTTTCTGACAACAAAGTACATGAAAACTAAGTCTCCAAAATAGTTCGGAAGACGAATTTCGAGCTACACAAAATATCTTGCGTAAGAGCCGGCGCACGTAGTTACGCTTGCGTCTTTACTGGCTGCAAAGGACAGCCCAGCTAAGAAAACACGCTCTGATGTCAACAGACCGACACAGTTCGTGACTCTGCAGGTAGAAACGGTAAACCACAGGAAGCTGAAAAAAGCAAGACAGAAAGGGGAAGACCAAACCCCCCCCCCCCCCCCCCGCCCCAAGGAAACAATAACAGAAATACTGTCTCGCCAAACGTCGTCTGAAACGACTGAAAGAAACAGCAGTCCCTCACATCCACAGGGTGGCTTCCAAAGCCACAGACTGCAGACAAACGTTACAATCGAAGTGATAAGAGAAGTAGTAACAATGGTAGGTGCAAACAGTGATTTTAATATTGTGTACATTGTAACGCTAGCAAAGTTACGAGAGTTTGTTGCAGTTATAGTTCCTACATTAACTGCACGACACATCTGCTTCTCGAATTTTCAGACGAATGCTTTCACAAAACGCTGTATTTCTCCAAATCAAAATTTCTTGAAAGTTATGCTAAAGCAATGTACTAACCGCTGACGTAAACAATTTATTATTGTATCAGAACATTTTATGTATTTTATTTTCGTTGTTATTAAAATCTTGGGTATAACCGGCACATTAAAAGTGGGCGTGATGCTGTCATATTTGGGCAAAGGGGGTAGAGGAGGAAAGATAGTAATAAACTGTGACAATCCCCCTGCCCCCTCCCACCACGAGCCCGTAAAATCGAACCTTGGATCCGCACCTCTGTCATGGGTGCACTGCACTTCCTGAGGATTCTTTCAAATGAGTTTGTTAGCATTCCCTACGCTCAGTCTTAAGTTGTAGTTACACTTTAAATGTGCAGTAACTAGTATCGATGCAGACACCATATGGTTACTTGACAGTCCCTTTCGCGGTAGGGTTCTTTCATCGGTTGAGGCAGATACGTTTTTGTTTAGACAGTGGTTCCGGTTAGCCTTGACAGGCAGTTAACAGTTCACGTTCACTATTGACATCGGTGTTAACGTGAAGCGTCTTGCGTTTACACGACGGCAGTTCACAAAATACTCATTCAAGACAATTTTTTTCACATTAGAGGCACCAACAGTTCACGCTTAGGAATTCCAATAACATTGCCGCAACTTGACCCGAAAACTAATCCTTATGACGTTTGCCACTAGAGTAAACCGTTCCTTTACTCATGAAATCAGTGAGCTAAATGTGTACCATAAGCTTGTCAGTCACCTTGTGTGCGAGGTTTGTCCGGAAAATACGTATAAAAGTTGAATAATGTCTGTATGTTACAAGTTGCAGTCACCGCCAGGTGGGACTACTGCTGTAATCAATCCCATCAACGCTCAGTTCGAGTCAGAGCACTCTGCGTGAAGGTGGGAGTGTGCGGCAGCTTGTTGACAGTTACCCTTTTTCACCTGCCGTCGGCATGGAGCTCTCTCTGATTGAGGAACAGCGCGTCAACATCAAGTTTCTTGCAAAGCTAGGCAAGAATGGCCGTAAGGTTTTTGAGTGTTTGAAACAGGTTTACGGAGACAATTCTCTGAAGGAACCAACCGTGAACAAGCGGTTAAAAAGCTTCCGGGATGGCCGAGAAGAAGTGAACGATGACCCTCGCCCAGAACACCCGTCGACATCGAGTTCCGATGCAAATGTTGAACGAATTCGGGCTTGTGTTCTTAAAGACCGTAGATTGACAGTCAGAATGATTGCTGACGAGCAGTCAATCCCCAAAACAATCGTTCACGAAATCCTGACACAAAAACTTGAAATGAAGAAATTGTGTGCGAAAATCGTACCGAAGCTCTTGACGCCAGAACAGAAAGCAAAGAGGGTTGAGTGCTGTGAGGATTGGTTGGAAGCAGAGGAACGAGGGGACTTTCTCAACCGAGTCATCACTGGAGACGAGTCCTGGTTTTACGAATTCGATGTGGAGCTCAAATCTCAAAGCGAGGAATGGAAACTAGCAGGAGAACCGAGAACAAAAAAGTCGCGAAAATCAAGGTCCAATGTGAAGACAATGTTGATTGCTTTCTTTGATTCTAGGGGCATTGTTCACAAGGAATTTGTCCCTCCCGGCCAGAGAGTGAACGGAAATTTTTACGTTGAAGTTCTGACACGTCTCAGAGCTCGTGTGGCCCGAGTTCGACTGGAGTTGGCAAACGGGGGCAGGTGGATCCTTCATCACGACAATGCGCCCGCTCACACGTCACTCGTTGTGCGCGAGTTTTTGGCCCGAAGCTCAATCACCGTGACAGACCACCCACCTTATTCACCCGATCTAGCCCCGTGTGACTTCTTCATGTTCCCGAAATGCAAAATGTTGCTTCGCTGGCGGCACTTGGGAGATGTGGAAGCCATCAAGTCGGAGACGACACGGCAACTAAACAACATCACAACTGAAGACTTTCAGCAATGTTATCAACAGTGGAAACGGCATTGACTGAAGTGTATCGCGTCTCAGGGCGAGTACTTTGGAGGAGACCATATTGTAATACCCGAATAATTGTAAAATAAAGTTATTATTCAACTTTTATACGTATTTTCCGGACAAACCTCGTACTTCGCTCATGTAAAATACGTCAGTTACGCGATGTACTGTAGACGTCGCATCTTAATGGTAGCCATAATCACAACTTGACACTGTGAATATGTACATATACTTCTTGAAAGGCTCTCCTGTCTCATGCACTAATATTACCAGCTACTTCGATAAAGTGAAATAAATTTATCCACTAATTTTAGCTAAACCTCCTCACGTCTCATAACTTCGGGTCAGACGCATTCGGGATATTTTCCAGTAACCGTGAATAGCTTTTACGACACAAGATATGTAGGACCGAGCCTGCAACAAGCCGCATCTCCATTTCCTGTAGACGCAAGCACGAGCAGCTACTTGTACTGTCACTGAAACGTCATCCATTGCCTCACTTAAAGGAATACAGTTCCAGATCACCAGGATTTTTTAGAATATTGTCACGTTAGTAACAAATCCATCTCACTTAAAAATTACCACTGCCCAACTTTAGCTTGATTTTATGAACAGAAAAGAGAGGGAAGTGTGTTATCATGTTGAACTGTTTCTCGAAAGTTCTAAACGAAAACTCCGCGAACGACTAAGACAGCGTGTTACGAGCAGCAGAGTTCTCCAGAGGCGCGCTCATGAGGAGCTCACGTATTTGTCCTGCATGACGTCACGAACTGTGGCGCAGCGCACTTGCGGCAAAGGATACCAATCACGGCTAACGTGTAGGGATGCGAAACGTCTTGAGGTCTTGAAAAAATTAATTATTTGAAATCTTAATCATGTCACATAAAAGATCAGATTTTATATAAGTCCTAACGCTACATCCGTTCTGCGAAACGAACTGAAGAGCAAAACTGCGTTTTCTCCAGCTGTATTGCCTCAAACGGCTCTAATGGAGATATGAAAACAAAACAAAAAGTTAAAATTATGCATTGCTACGGAGCTGTATTCATTCGACAACATACGACTGAACACAGCTGCTTCTTCAGGAGATATTTTTACGTTGTCAGTGCCATTTGTACAGCCTCTGCAAAAAAGAGTTCGTTTCTGCATTGGAAACAAATGTGACCCAATCTCCCTCTTCCCCCGATGAAACCCAATTGCCTGATCCAATGGTGATTATAAGTTGCTTCATGACCATCGTGTGTAGTAATTAATGCGTTTCTTTTATTTATTTCCAGTTGCAAGTCACTACATCTAAATAAAAAGACGGCTGGAAACTTGTCCTTGGAGCAAAAATAGTGGTTTTACAGTGTTACTTGAAGTGTGAAAACATGAAAGAAGAGCAAAGACGATGTCGGACAGGGTTTCATACTGCGCCAACGCCATGTGCAACAATAACGAAGTTACGCAACAAACTGGAGAAGGAAGGTAGTATGTGTGATCTGAGCAAGGAATAGACAGTGTAAACCCCTTTTGAGGGACACCCCATATAAACTGGAAGCACGACAGAAACGGCTTCCAGACAACGACTAGATATCCAAACAGTCTATATAGTCAGTCTTTACGTGCAGTCTGTGATCTCTTGTCGCTTCGCGTAAGCAGCAATCTGAATTTATCAGCCGCGCATGGGCATGAAAAGTAATCGTAATCAATTATATTAATGCGTGGTGTCTGCTCTTTCGGACATGTCCCAAAAAACTAACGCCACGCATTAATATACACACATCAAAAAAAGTTTTGCATCACCCCGGTTCCCACAACTCCTGAAGATAGACGTTGGCTGTGGATATTGTATCACAGACACAGTCCCTTTGACTGTTCAGAGATGTCACTAAACCTGCCCAAAGATGTAAACAACCATGCTGCGTGAGCAGCGCCTATTAGACGGACGGGGTCGGACAGCCTATCAGTCCAGTCATTCCACCAGGCAAGAGGTACAACCAGGCAGGAGGTACACGACTCGTGTTGTCTGTAGTTTAGCCATGCCTAGACGGTCAATACAACAGTTGGCTCGCATTCGCATTGTTACTTTGTGCCAGTAAGCGCTCTCAGTAAGGGAAGTGTCCAGGCGCCTCGGAGCGAACCAAATCGTTGTTGTTCGGACGTGGAGGAGCTACAGAGAGACAGGAACTGTCGATGACATGCCTCGCTCAGGTCGCCCGAGGGCTACTACTGCAGTGGGTGACGGCTACCTACGGGTTATGGCTCGGAGAAACCCTGACAGCAACGCCGCCATGTAGAATAATGCTTTTCGTGCAGCCACAGGACGTCGTGTTACGACTCAAACTGTGCGCAATAGGCTGCACGATGCGCAACTTCATTCCCGACGTCCACGGCGAGGTCCATCTTTGCAACCACGACACCATGCAGCGTGGTACAGATGGACCCAACAACATGCCCAATGGACCGCTCAGGATTGGCATCACGTTCTCTTCACCGATGAGTGTCGCATATTCCTTCAACCAGACAATCGTCGGAGACGTGTTTGGAGGCAACCCGGTCCGGCTGAACGCCTTAGATACACTACACTGTCCAGAGAGAGCAGCAAGGTGGAGGTTCCCTGCTGTTTTGGGGTGGCATTATGTGGGGCCGACGTACGCCGCTGGTGGTCATGGAGGGCGTCGTAACGGCTGTACGATACGTGAATGCCGTCCTCTGATGTGTGCACCGATAGTGCAACCATATCGGCAGCATATTGGCGAGGCATTCGTTTTCATGGACGACAATTCGCGCCCCCATCGTGCACATCTTGTGAATGACTTCCTTCAGGATAACGACATCGCTCGACTAGAGTGGCCAGCAGGTTCTCCAGACATGAACCCTGTCGAACATGCCTGGGATGGACTGAAAAGGGCTGTTTATGGACGACGTGTCCCACCAACCACTCTGAGGGATCTAGGCCGAATCGTCGTTGATGAATGGGACAATCTGGACTAACAGTGCCTTGATGAACTTGTGGATAGTATGCCACGACGAATACCGGAATGCATCAATGCAAGAGGACGTGCTACTGGGTATTAATGGTACCGGTGTGTACAGCAATCTGGACCACCACCTCTGAGGGTCTCGCTACATGGTGGTACAACATGTAATGTGGGGTTTTCATGAGCATAAAAAGGGCGGAAATGATGCTGATCTCTCTTCCAATTTTCAGTATAGGTTCCGGAACTCTCGGAACCGAAGTGATGCAAAAAAAAAAAAAAAATGGCTCTGAGCACTATGGGACTCAACTTCTGAGGTCATTAGTCCCCTAGAACTTAGAACTAGTTAAACCTAACTAAGCTAAGGACATCACAAACATCCATGCCCGAGGCAGGATTCGAACCTGCGACCGTAGCGGTCTTGCGGTTCCAGACTGCAGCGCCTTTAACCGCACGGCCACTTCGGCCGGCCGGTGATGCAAAACTTGTTGTGATGTGTGTAACAGATACGCTTCGATGGGCTATGAATCCAGCGCCACCAGTGCAGCTGCACATTTGTGTTTGACCTCCAGGGGGAATCTAAAACAAGTGAGTATGAAAGACATGGGCGGGGACTGCATCAGGTGGGAAAGCCGGTCAGCCGAGGAGTTTGCCGAGATGGTCCAGTCCGCGCGTTTGCAATTAAAACTCTGTCCAGGTGGGCGCAGTGCTTAACACAGCTGTCTAGTAAGCAAGAGATCCCGGGTTTGAGTCCCGGTCCGACATACATTTTCACACCCCGCTGCTGATCCCACGTAAAGTCCGGATGCAGCTGATATCTTCAGTTCCTTTCCTATCCCTTCTCCCCCCCCCCCCTCCCGCCCGTCCACCTTCAGTTTATGTAAAAATCGTGATTAAGCCTAAGAAAAGTGTGATTTTGAATTTCTTTAGTGAACTACATGTAAATAATGCGAAGTGTATGACAGTACGAGTCATTGAAATGCAATAAATATTTAAATATATGCTCAGAGATATAGTGCACATTGCGACAGGTTATTGAATGCGCCCCCTCTGTGGCAGACGGATGTGACGTCATTGAGAGTGCGCGTGAGAACACGGCAGAGCGACAAGCACGACTTTTTTCCTAGTTTTGGCGGTCATGAGAGCAACATCTATTGTATTGGATAGAAACCAATTTGTTTCTATAAATTTTCTCATTAAAAGTGGAACTTTTACTTAACCTCTTATGGCAGATATTAAAGTATTTTAAAATATTTACCCGTTATTAATTTGTTGAAGTGCGCCCCCGGTAGCTGAGTGGTCAGTGCGACAGGCTGTCAATCCTAAGGGCCCGGGTTCGATTCCCGGCTGGGTCGGACATTTTCTCCGCTCAGGGACTGGGTGTTGTGTTGTTCTAATCATCATCATTTCATCCCCATCGACGCACAAGTCGCCGAAGTGGCGTCAAATCGAAAGACTTGCACCAGGCGAGCGGTCTACCCGACGGGAGGCCCTCGTCACACGCCATTATTATTATTATTATAATTTGTTGAAAATATGCAAGAAAATTCTTAAGTGTAAAATTTACAAGAAAAGGTAGTGATGAAAAGCGTTGTGACTTGGCAAGACAGCCAAGTCACAATGAGAGGAAGCCGAAAGGCACGCGTTAAGCTCACGCAGATTGGCGTGAGGTCTGGAACAGGACAATATCTTGAGAATTGCAAATAAAGTACGTAGTTGATGTAATACTTAACTTTAATCCACATTTGTAGAACATCGCTCTTGATGATACATTAATAGAATCTCAATATCAATTGAATACGGCGCCTTGCTAGCCGAAAGGCACGCGTTAAGCTCACGCAGATTGGCGTGAGGTCTGGAACAGGACAATATCTTGAGAATTGCAAATAAAGTACGTAGTTGATGTAATACTTAACTTTAATCCACATTTGTAGAACATCGCTCTTGATGATACATTAATAGAATCTCAATATCAATTGAATACGGCGCCTTGCTAGGTCGTAGCAAATGTCGCTGAAGGCTATGCTAACTATCTTCTCGGCAAATGAGAGCGTAGTTGTCAGTGAACCGTTCCTTGCTAAGTCGGCTGTACAACTGGGGCGAATGCTAGTACGTCTCTCTAGACCTGCCGTATGGTGGCGCTCGGTCTGCTATCACTGACAGTGGCGACACGCGGGTCCGACGTATACTAACGGACCGCGGCCGATTTAAAAGCTACCACCTAGCAAGTGTGGTGTCTGGCGGTGACTCCACAAAAAGAACATTGAATTACTTCTTTAAAAGGACATCTGGTATCTTTACACACTGCTGAATATGATGAATCCAGGGAACTAAAACATGAAAGAAGTGTTATTACACCATCTTCCACTTCAGCCACCCTGTAACAAACGATCAAAAAGGTTAGATTCCTTGATGAAACGTAAAATGGGATATGTAGAAACCTAAATAAGAAAATTCACAATTTAATTTGTGAAATGATGGATCGTCAAGTTTCGCCACGTGATTTTGTATAGGATCTCGGCCTTCAATGCAATCTTGTAACTGTTAATTTCGTTAGTAAATTACGATAAAATTTGGTTATTTAAGTAAATAAACTGAAAATTTTACACAATATGCTGTTATCCAGAAATGATAGTTACGGAAATAACTCTTCCATCTGCGACAACATAGTTGTGCAGCGACCGATTTCGGTTACGGTGAAACCGCCTCTGTCAAATCACTATCGTCGACCGCCACAGAAGGCGACGTATGGCACCGTATCCAGGCGAAATCCACTGGACAAGATCTGCCAGCCAGGCAAGCGCATTTATTATTACCAATAGTTATTGACAAAACGTAAGTAAGAACACGAGCCACCTGCAGGGTCCCGGCCGCTGTGGCCGAGCGGTTCTGAGCGCTTCAGTCCGGATCCGCGTGACTGCTACGGTCGCAGGTTCGAATCCTGCCTCGGGCAGGGATGTGTGTGATGTCCTTAGGTAAGTTAGGTTCAAGTAGTTCTAAGTTCTAGCGGACTGATGACTTCAGATGTTAAGTGCCATAGTGCTCAAAACTATTTGAACCTGCAGGGTACACAAGCTGGCGAAGGCCTTCCTGTCCATGTGATTTGTCGAACAAATTACTCAGGAGGAAAATAATTTATTACGACGAGACTGGGGCCACTGTTGAAACTTCATGTATACCAGTAAACAACAATTGCATATAAATGTTCTACTGTACTTCCTTGATAACTGTATGACACATTTCGTAAGATCTAGTAAGCTCTAGCCTCTCTTGCCTAATTGCCATTACACACAAATAACAACGAAATTACTTGGCACGTGATAAAATACAAGGTGTAGAGCATAAAGGGAAATGAACATCTTGAAAGGCGTCAAAAAGTGAATCGATAAAAGCATATTCGCCACTGATCGGTAGCTGTTCGACAGTATTCCATGGCGTCTTTATAAAAAGTACATGCGACCACAGTTAAGAAAAACGAACTTCGTCTCCTTAAAGTACATCAATTCTAAACGTACTACTCTTCCGAATCTTGTCCTCGCTCCAAGACTATCCCCGAGCACCAAAGTGCAACCACGCAGTCAGCGGTGATATGGCGACAGCTTGCAAGTTCGTGTCTGAAGGTCAAGCAGGCCATCTTGTTATCTGTCATTTGTGTCTCTGTCGAAATTCCAGTGCTCAACCGATTTACGTTTACAGTGCTGCTCACGGGAGACGAGTTGTAATGACCCCTGTTTCCGCAGTATGTGCCAAGAGGGAGATGAAAGGCATAATTTTTGAATTTCTGCACTGCAAGTTTTTATTAGGTTCTGGTAAGTAGTACCTGCTACTGCAGTACGGTGAGAAATTGCAAGAATATGATGCAAGGCGATAGGATAGTAGGTCTACCTGAGAACAACAAAAAGGGTCGAAGAACGACATACTTTATTTTTGGTACAGGTTTCTGCTGCACAGTTGATTTCATCACTGGTAGTGGTTACAAAGTTACACGACAAGCTCATTTCAGCTTTTTTCCTTTATCGTGCGTACATTTGCAGACGGTATAATAGTTATAACACTATTCATTACGTCTATGGCAGTTATTGTGCCTACGTATGGTACATTATGCTTACATCTTAACTGGTACAACGTCATTCATATTGCGTCTTGGAGCGTAACTATCGGTTATCTTTCTTTTATGTTATGATCACTTTATTTTTATATGTTTTTATTTGCGCGATCTGGGTAAAATTACTTTCGGCAGCTTCAGAGGTAACACTTCTCTCACAAGACTTCCTGCGATCGTGACGCCATTTTGACGTCACGCGCAACATCGCGAGGCCCACCGCTATATTGACAATAAATCCGGCAGGCGCCATATTTATTTTGGTATATTTTGCTGCTTTGTTTTATAATTTGCAGTATGCCGTTTCAGGGCAAAGATGCACTTAAGATGTATGGCAAACACCTCCGCCTTATCATTAAATGTCAGTTAATCACGCATCAACGATATAAGACTTCAAGAAATTCTATGGAGGTGCTATGACAACCGACACTTGAGACAAACATCACAGGAGTAGGTTGTAGCGCAATGGATTCACGGCACCGTTTTACGGGACAGTATGGTGTAACAGTCTAAAGCCGACCAGTGAGCGGAAGTCGCGCTCGAAGAACTTATCTTTCTTTCTTTTCTCCTTTATTCCTCCTCTTTTTGTTTCTGTTTCTTGTCATGTCCTTTACTAGCGAGCCTTGAGTATGCCATTAATGACCACAGACGGGACAAAAAAAAAGAAAATAAAAAAATGAGTTACTTGTACACTAATAATAATAAAGATTAAACAATAAATAACAAAACGACAAAAAATATTCTATACATTTCCTACGCTGACATAGCGGTAGCCCCAGCCGATGGGGACGTGGTGGCCAACACATTCTTATGAATGCAATACATTCTTACGAATGCAATACGTATATTTCTGCAATATTCGATGTTATTTATAATTTCCGTCTGATTAGAAAACGAAAAATGAAATTTATATTTGGCTCTTTTTTCCCAGTATGAGGCGATTTCCGAGTGTGTGGTCAGGTAGAAACCTAACAACACGGTTTAAATTGCTGCGAGTGAAACCATTAGCAATAACATTCATATTCTTCCTTGTTACAAATAATTCGCTGGTAACGGTCTTCTCACAAGTCCTGCAAACCACTCGTACTTCCGGTTGACATATTTCTGCCGCTAAGGATATGTGTGAGCTGTTACCCATGCGAGAGAGGCCCACGCTCAACGCCAACGAAAATCGATAGCAGTTCCTGCGGTCGTCGATATTGCGTGTGACGTCAAAATGAAGTTGGGTTTGCAGAAAGGAGTGTGTTTCTGGATACAGAAAATGTTCGACTGCTACCCTGGCCAGCACATTCTCCAGATCTCTCACCAACTGAAAAGGTCTGGTCAATGGTGGCCGAGCAACTGGCTCGTCACAATACACCAGTCACTACCCTTGATGAACTGTGGTATCGTGTTGAAGCTGCCTGGGCAGCTGTACCTGTACACGCCATCCAAGGTCCGTTTGACTCAATGCCCAGGCGTATCAAGGCCGTTATTACGGCCAGAGGTGGTTGTTCTGAGTACTGATTTCTCAGGATCTATGCACCCAAATTGCGTGAAAATGTAATCACATATCAGTTCTAGTATGATATATTTGTCCAATGAATACGCATTTATCATCTGCATTTCTTCTTGGTGTAGCAATTTTAATGGCCAGTAGTATATATATATATATATATATATATATATATATAATGTGTGTGTGTGTGTGTGTGTGTGTGTGTGTGTCCAGAAGGCGAAGGGAGGGGAGATATATTTTTTTTTATAAAGATGATTCCCTTTTTTGCTTATTAATGGTTATGTGTCTCAGCTCTTGATGTTCATATGGCTGCTTCTCTCTTCTCCAATGATCTATTTAATTTTCCTACTGATGGTATCTATCTTTCCTCTAGCTTACATGCTTTTGAAGCTTTGCATTTGTCTTTTATCCATTCCTTCTTGGTCATTTTGCACTTTGTCAATTTCATTTTTTATATGGCTGTATTCTCATTTGCCTGCTTCATTTTTATATTTTCTCCTTCCATCAACTAGATTTAGTATGTCTTGTGATGTTCAAAGATTTCTACTGGGCCTTGTCTTTGTAACTATTTGATCCTCTACTGCCTTCACTGTTTCATCTGTCAAAGCTACCCACAGCTTCCAGTGTGTTCTTTTCCTCTGTTGCCGTTAATTGTTGCCTAAAGGGTCCCCTTTTGGAACCCTTAAAACCCCTGGTTCTTTCAAAATATCTATATCCCATCTCCTTAACTTTCCACCTTTTTGCAACGTTGTTAATTTGAATATGTAATTGATAACCAGCAAATAGCGGTCGTTGTCCGCTTCTGACCGAGGGAAAGTTTTATAGTTTAAAATCTGGTTCAGAAATCTTTGCCTTACGATTATACAATCAACCTCAAACCTTACGGTGTCTCCGGCTCGTCCACATGTACAACCTTCTTTTGTGATTATTAAAATGAGTATTAAGTAAGATTAAATTAAGTTCTGCTATGGTCGCAGGTTCGAATCCTGCCTCGGGCATGGATGTGTGAGATGTCCTTAGGTTAGTTAGGTTTAAGTAGTTCTAAGTTCTAGGGGACTGATGACCACAGATGTTAAGTCCCATAGTGCTCAGAGCCATTTGAACCAACCAAGTTAAGTACCGCGTAAGATTCTACCAGGCGGCTTTTTATTTCTCTCCTTCCCCTAAGGCCATATTCTCCTGTTTTTTTCCTTCATGCCTTTTCCTATTACCGAATTCCGGTCACCCACCACAAATTAATTTTCGTCTCTCTTAACTACCTGAATAATTTCCTTTATCTCATCATATATTCTTTCAATATCTTCATCATCTGCGGCTTTAGCTGGCATATAAATTTGTACTTCTGTGGTGGGTGTTGGCTTTGTGTCTATCTTGGCTACGATAATGCGTTCACTAAGCTGTTACAAAAGCTTAACCGCGTTCCTATACTGACTAACTATGGCGAGCTGTTGTCACCATGCACCACGAATCGCTAAACGTTATAAGCATTTGTATGCTTAATGATTTTATGACACATGGCGACAATGGCTCACAAGAGTTTGCCAGTATTACGTTCCACCAGATGATGACGATGTCATAGAAAACTATTCGTTGAATTTAACTACGCTGCAACTTCCCTGTGGTCACGAATCCCCTTTTTCACATAATTAGAAGCTGTAGAGCATCACCTACATAAAATACAAAAATTGTTGATATTGGAGGTATCACTAACACGCTGTATACAGAAATCGGAAGAAATCTGGGAAGAAAGTAAGAGGCAATCGTTCCTAAGAGATATCTGACCTATGCATGGGGTTGAAATATATCTTATACTGAATTGTGTAACAAAGGCAATTTCAAGGAATTTCTATAAAAACTGAAGAGGGTTTGAAGACGATAAAGTCTTTATATTACTAACGTGTAACATTATTAGAAGATTTTTGCACAAAGAGTGGATGCCTGCATCTATATCTACACTCTGTTTATCACTACAGAAGATATTTCCCAATGTACCACATACTAGCGCTTCTTGCCATTCCATTCATGTGTGGAGAGTGGGAAGAACGATTGCTTAAATCCCTCTGGTCGAGTTGTAATTAGTCTCAAAATGTCTCCAGGTTTCCTACGGGCGCCTGTATAATATTCGTAGATTCTCCTTGACATTTTTAATTAGGCTTTCGGCACTGCCAGTTCAGGTTTTTCAGCATCTCCCTTACGGTCTGCCATGGGTCGCATAAACCAAAACCACACGTATCGCCCTTCCTTGTATGTGTTCAGTATTCCCCAATAGTCCTATCTGGTACGCCTTCCACACATTTGAACAGTAATTGAGGGGTCCCACAAGAATCGTGTGAACATCATATTTTGTAGAATGAATAAATTTTTCATGTGACCTAAAGTCTGTCATCTGCTTTAACTCTGGCTGGACCTATGAGATCATTTTATTTCACTGATATTGTGCTCATAGAATACTATGTTTTTTTTCGTTTTGTGATGTATACGATTTTACATTTTTAACATTTAAAGTACGACGCCAATCTTCCTATCAATTTGAAATCTTGTCAAGGTCTGACTGTATATTTATGCAGTTACACAGACAGTAATTCATTGTCGATAACTGCATCACCTGAGAAACGTCAGAGGTTACTATTAATATGGTTGCACGTCATTAGTACACAACAAGAACGTAGTGTCCCAGAAGAGTTCCTGGTGATATGCCTGAAGTTATTTCAACTTCTATCGATGACTCCTCCACCATGCTGCGTCTTCCCTAACAATAAATTGTCGAAGCAGTCACAAATTTCGTTTAATACGCCATTGATCGTACTTTCATTGACAGCCGTTGGTGTGCTACTGAATTACTTTAGTAAGCCGAGAAATGCTGATCTAGGCTCTCAGAATGTCATGAGAGAAAGGTGCGAGTTGGATTTCGCATAACCGATGTTTTCGTAACCCGTGCCGGTTGGTACGGAGACGGTAATTCTGTTAGAGATGCCTCATTGTACCTGAACCTATATAAACAGAAAATTTATGCTTACGGTTCCACTACCTATGCGCAAACAATAAAGTCCCTTACGGCGATGTAAGTAATAATGATAATACGCCATAATAATACAAAGAATAGAGTCCACCACCCGTGCCCCAAACAGAAGATTAAGCTCGATGTTACGAAGGAGCAGCACTGTTGATACGGAAAGCATCGGGATGCTCGGTATTATTTAACGTGCGACAACGTTTCATTAAGAACCAGCCCGGACAACGACGCGTGTTGGTACGGCGCTTCTAGGATTCAAGGAGACACGACGCTTCCGGGTCGAATGGCCACGATGGATTAACGACGACAGCCGCTGGGCTGGCCAGCCTATATGTGGTTTTCGGTCTGTTTTCCACATCCGACTAGAAGAATATCGGGTTTGGTGGTACCCACGTCTCGCCTTAGTTACACGATCCGCAAACATTCAGATAACGTTGGCATACTTTTACACGGGATGACACAAGATGTAGGCAGTTGAAGTACACAAATTCCGTCCAGAGGAGATGGGTGTGTCTGTGTGTGTGTGTGTGGGGGGGGGGGGGGGAGTTCATAGCGCGAGGAGGAAGGTGAAGGGAGGGCTGACGACAGGAGCAGCGTATGGCCACCTTCTACCACTAACAAACTACACTACTGGCCATTAAAATTGCTACACCACGAAGATGGCGTGCTACAGACGCGACATTTAACCGACAGGAAGAAGATGCTGTGATATGCAAATGATTAGCTTTTCAGAGCATTCACACAAGGTTGGCGCCGGTGGCGACACTTACAACGTGCTCACGTGAGGAAAGTTTCCAACCGATTTTTCATACACAGACAGCAGTTGACCGGCGTTGCCTGGTGAAACGTTGTTGTGATGCTTCGTGTAAGGAGGAGAAATGCGCACCATCACGTTTCCGACTTTGATAAAGGTCAGATTGTAGCCTATCCCGATTGCCGTTTATCGTATCGCGACACTGCTGCTCGCGTTGGTCGAGATCCAATGACTGTTAGCAGAATATGGAATCGGTGGGTTCAGGAGGGTAATACGGAACGCCGTGCTGGATCCCAACGGTCTCGTATCACTAGCAGTCGAGATGACAGGCATCTTATCCGCACGGCTGTAACGGATCGTGCAGCCACGTCTCGATCCCTGAGTCAACAGACGGGGACATTTGCAAGACAACAACCATCTGCACGAACAGTTCGACGAAGTTTGCAGCAGCATGGACTATCAGCTCGGAGACCGTGGCTGCGGTTACTCTTGACGCTGCATCACAGACAGGAGCGCCTGCGATGGTGTACTCAACGACGAACCTGGGTGCACGAATGGCAAAACGTCATTTTTTCGGATGAATCCAGGTTCTGTTTACAGGATCACGATGGTCACATCCGTGTTTGGCGACATCGCGGTGAACGCACATTGGAAGCATGTATTCGTCATCACCATACTAGAGTATCACCCGGCGTGATGGTATGGGGTGCCATTGGTTACACGTCTCGGTCACCTCTTGTTCGCATTGACGGCACTTTGAACAGTGGACGATACATTTCAGATGTGTTACGAGCCGTGGCTCTACCCTTCATTCGATCCCTGCGAAACCCTACATTTCAGCATGATAATGCACGACCGCATGTTGCAGGTCCTGTACGGGCCTTTCTGGAACAGAAAATGTTCGCCTGCTGTTCTGGCCAGCACATTCTCCAGATCTCTCAGCAATTGAAAATGTCTGGTCAATGGTGGCCGAGCAACTGGCTCGTCACAATACGCCAGTCACTACTCTTGATGAACTGTGGTATTGTGTTGAAGCTGCCTGGGCAGCTGTACCTGTACACGCCATCCGAGCTCTGTGTGACTCAATGCCCAGGCGTAACAAGGCCGTTATTACGGCCAGAGGTGGTTGTTCTGGGTACTGATTTCTGAGGATCTATGCACCCAAATTGCGGAAAAATGTAATCACATGTCAGTTCTAGTATAATATATTTGTCCAACGAATACCCGTTTATCATCTGCATTTCTTCTTGGTGTAGCTATTTTAACGGCCAGTAGTGTAAATCCAATAATTATCACGCCGAGCCCGCGACGATACGGGATAAAGGCCAGGAAGAAGCGGCTAGCGTGTAGGTGTCCTTGAGACGAATGCATGTGATCAGCTGGTCTCACATCAGATTTCGCAGTTGCGGGTTGCAGGGTTATCGCAGGCAGGCGCTGCGCACGCGTGGGTCAGCCGTCGCTCCGCTACAGTTCACGGTGTCACGGTCACTGCTGCTCACGCCGCAACATTTCTCGCCACTCGCCCGTGGGCGTGATACAGCAGATGCTAGGCTGCTGATCTGTCCTGCAGAAGAGCGTCAAATTTAAATTTGTTTGTCGCATAAGATTGGTTCAAATGGCTCTGAGCACTATGGGACTTAACATCTGAGGTCATCAGTCACCTAGAACTTAGAACTACTTAAAACTAACTAACCTAAGGACATCACACACATCCATGCCCGAGGCAGGATTCGAACCTGCGACCGTAGCAGTCGCGCGGTTCCAGACTGTAGCGCCTAGAACCGCTCGTCCACGACGGCCGGCTCGGATAAGATTAACTACCGTTCGCTCAGCCTTTTGATGTACCGAAGGTAGTCATTTTAATTATCACCTCGAAAAAATAAAGTAACTCATTTTATTTGTTTGCAAGTATATGTCTGCAGTTCTGACACACATTGTAATCCGCGACACCACTACACCGTATCATGACACTAGATGAACCACAAGAAAATGGCGCATTCCCCTGGTAAAGTGGAGTGTCATGCGGTAATTCGTTTACTTCATTTGAACGGGAACAACGTCGCAATAGTCCAAACTGAGACGGTGGAAGTAGCGGCTACAAAGCAACACATATGACACTTCCATTGTGCACAAATAAGTCTGGATGACGAGGACCGAAGTGTCACACAGTGGAAGAACCGTCTTCATGATCACGCACAGACGTCCATTCAGTTCTCAATCCCGCTCGAAAAACGTCAATATTCAATTCTCCTAATAAAATTTACGACACAGGTCAACTCTTGTTGTCTTCTACACGGAATCCCATATGCTATACTTCATATTATGATGTGCAAATGGTCCTGATAAGCTGTGGGTAGTCTGTCTACACAACTACACTACTGGCCAATAAAATTGCTACACCAAGAAGAAATGCAGATGATAAACGGGTATTCATTGGACAAATATATTATACTAGAACTGACATGTGATTACATTTTTCCGCAATTTGGGTGCATAGATCCTCAGAAATCAGTACCCAGAACAACCACCTCTGGCCGTAATAACGGCCTTGTTACGCCTGGGCATTGAGTCAAACAGAGCTCGGATGGCGTGTACAGGTACAGCTGCCCAGGCAGCTTCAACACAATACCACAGTTCATCAAGAGTAGTGACTGGCGTATTGTGACGAGCCAGTTGCTCGGCCACCATTGACCAGACATTTTCAATTGCTGAGAGATCTGGAGAATGTGCTGGCCAGAGCAGCAGTCGAACATTTTCTGTATCCAGAAAGGCCCGTACAGGACCTGCAATATGCGGTCGTGCATTATCATGCCCAAATGTAGGGTTTCGCAGGGATCGAATGAAGGGTAGAGCCACGGCTCGTAACACATCTGAAATGTAACGTCCACTGTTCAACGTGCCGTCAATGCGAACAAGAGGTGACCGAGACGTGTAACCAATGACACCCCATACCATCACGCCTGGTGATACGCCAGTATGGCGATGACGAATACATGCTTCCAATGTGCGTTCACCGCGATGTCGCCAAACACGGATGTGACCATCGTGATCCTGTAAACAGAACCTGGATTCATCCGAAAAAATGACGTTTTGCCATTCGTGCACCCAGGTTCGTCGTTGAGTACACCATCGCAGGCGCTCCTGTCTGTGATGCAGCGTCAAGAATAACCGCAGCCACGGTCTCCGAGCTGATAGTCCATGCTGCTGCAAACTTCGTCGAACTGTTCGTGCAGATGGTTGTTGTCTTGCAAATGTCCCCGTCTGTTGACTCAGGGATCGAGACGTGGCTGCACGATCCGTTACAGCCATGTGGATAAGATGCCTATCATCTCGACTGCTAGTAATACGAGGCCGTTGGGATCCAGCACGGCGTTCCGTATTACCCTCCTGAACCCACCGATTCCATATTCTGCTAACAGTCATTGGATCTCGACCAACGCGAGCAGCAAAGTCGCCATACGATAAACCGCAATCGTGATAGGATACAATCCGACCTTTATCAAAGTCGGAAACGTAATGGTACGCATTTCTCCTCCTTACACGAGGCATCACAACAACCTTTCACCAGGCAACGCCGGTCAACTGCTGTTTGTGTACGAGAAATCGGTTGGAAACTTTCCTCATGTCAGCGCATTGTAGGTGTCGCCACCGGCGCCAACCTTGTGTGAATGCTCTGAAAAGCTAATCATTTGCATATCACAGCATCTTCTTCCTGTAGGTTAAATTTCGCGTCTATATCACGTCATCTTCGCGGTGTAGCAATTTTAATGACCAGTAGTGTAGAATCTATATTCTGTCAGCTGCTCGCTGCAACAGACCTAACTTCGGCAATTACGTTTCTAGCTCAAAAATGTTCAAATGTGTGTGAATTCCTAAGGGACCAAACTGCTGAGGTCATCGGTCCCTAGACTTATACAGTACTTAAACTAATTTAAGCGAAGAACAACACAAACACACACACACACACACACACACACACACACACACACAGACAGCCATGCCCGAGGGAGAGGCCGCGCAGTCCGTGACATGGCGCCTCAAACCACGCGGCTCATTTCTAGTGCGATGCAGAAGAAATAACTCTATTTCAGAAGATACGCCGTTAATTACACGCCCCATAGATTTGCACGATTTATATAAAAATGATATGGGCGAGCCACTTTACAGCCTATGTAAACAAGTGATGTATATGGTCACTCGTTTCCGTAAACATTTTTATACACAGGGGACCACCTCAACGAGTAAGGCTAAAGAGGATTGACATTAAATGCCTCAGCAGCTAAGCCATATTTCACTAATTATCTGTGCACAGGCATAGTGAGCAAATAAAAAACACAAACTCTAATGTAGCTCTCTACAAACCGTCGTACCTCTGACAAGCATCACCTACTGTGAAGCACAAATGTATTCTGGTTTTTAGCTTACCATATACAGTGCATACATCTACCTAACCAGTCACATCTCGCTCTGTATTATACGGCGTAAACAAGCTGCTCAGTAAGATTCCGTTGGAAAACAAGCACACGAACGAATGGAAAAGTGTGGAAATACGTTGTAGAGCTGGTACTTCAACTTGGAGACCGCCAGGCACTTCAGAACTACTGTTTATACACCATCTTATGTCGAAATCATAAAGTAAACACCAACCTGTGCAGTACAATCAGGGAGCGGTATTTTACTCACGCAACACTTGCAGAATTACGATCCGTAAAAGCTGCCATTTGTTGATATGACAAATCACAATGAGGTCCCGGAAAGGTATAACGCTTTCTTAGTAATGCTTACCGCTGGCAAAAAGCCAAAGCATTCTTTTAAAATTTCCTACAGCAGTTTATGTGCTACGTACGGTGAATGTTTGGATAGAATTGCTCCTCCATGTATACGCTAATGTTATGTAACACGTAACCATCTACATGTGATACCTGCTGCAAATTTTCAGTAAGCTGCATATCATTGCCATTGTTCCTTCATGGTACTATAGTCTCATAAAAAGACGGGTGGATCTGTCACCGCACAGAGGACGAACTTACCGGAATTCATGTTAATTATCTACTGATACATTCATTTTAATGGTACCGCTATGTCTTGTTATCGTCGTTATAGGTCATATGGCTCTGAGCACTATGGGACTTAACATCTGAGGTCATCAGCCCCCTAGAACTTAGAACTACTTAAACCTAACTAACCTAAGGACATCACACACATCCATGCCCGAGGCAGGATTCGAACCTGCGACCGTAGCGGTCGCGCAGGTCCAGACTGAAGCGCCTAGAACCGCTCGGCCACACCGGCCGGCCGTTATAGGTCGCACTGATCTAATAAAACCAGGGGCACTGTCAGTGTGGAACTGATGAATAAATTAATACTGTTTTGATTAACGAGAAGATCATTACTGATTTTAATTTTTTTATAACGTCAGTTAATCTCCGTCCTTCACTCGTTATATCACCTCAGAATAGAATGCTTTCCGTCTCGTAGAGAGTCTGATTGTAACGCATTTACTCCTGCTCAGAATACTGAAATGTTTTTCAAAATGAGATGCAAGAAAGTGTTGATAAGCCGCTCTGTATCTATCAGAGGCTTATGTTATAAGCTGGGTTCTGACAATAATAGTGTAGTTAGCGCTGGTGGTGGTGATATTGTTACCAGTGACACGTCTGAGATCTACGGTGTTAGGGTTCCGTGCCTCAATCGGTAAAAACTGAACCCTTACAACATATCTCTGTTGTGTGTCTCTTCGAATGATAAGACCCCTTTTTCTTAGGAATGGCTAGAGATATGAAGCTGCAATTTGTCACATATTAAGGTCTACGGTCCGTTGGCGGCGCGAAAAACTGAAGCTTCTAAGTCAACGCAATTAACGATACGGCCATATATGTTACGTAGTTTGATACTCGAAAACTGATTTATCAAAGCCGACAGATGAATTATGTAGCCTGCATGGATGTTGGGCCAACTCCCTTGCCGCAGTGGTAATACTTGTTCCCGTCAGATCAGCGAAGTTGAATACTGTCGGGCTGGGCTAGCACTTGGTTGGGTGACCATCCGGTCTACCGAGCTCTGTTGGCAAGTGGGGTGCACTCAGCCCTTGTGAGGCAAACTGAGAAGCTACTTGATTGAGAAGTAGCGGCTCCGGTCTCGTAAACTGACACAGGGCCGGGAGAGCGGTGTGCTGACCACATGCTCCTCCATATCCGCATTCAGTGACGCCTGTGCGCTGAAATGACACGGCGGCCGGTCGGTACCGTTGGGCGTTCACGGTCTGTTCGGGAGGAGTTTAGTTCTTTTTTTATATGGATGTTGGGCCTGGTGGTCTTGCGGTAAAGCGCGTGCCTGACTACGGCGAGGTCGCGGAATCGAATCTCGATGGGACCAGAGGTTTTTCAGTCTCCGTTTTAACCTAGTCTTCACCTCTCAACGATGTGAGGAGTCGCCAGAAACAAGTGGATCAGATTCCACATTTAACTATAGGTCGCCTTTCTCCTGATGGACGGCTGGGGGTAGGTCAGGGATACAAAAGTCGCCGAAGTGGAGGCCAATAGATGGATTTGCACCAGGCTATTGAGCCATACGACATTACTGTTATTATGTATATACATATTCAGCTTAGAGCCCGCTGCTTCGGTCGCGTAGTCTGTATGACCTGCACAGATTTCTTCGTTTTTCTTTAATCCAATTTTTACGTTGTTTACACATTGCAACAGCTAAACTTTCCACGCTAATTAAAATCTTAGAGGCAATGCCTTCCGAATGTACTTCTGGTGAAAGAGTGATTCTGGCAGCTGGAGTCCAAGATTTTTGTTAATCATGCCTTTTGCGTTCTTGTGGTGATGCTTCCGAAGAAACTTCTATCCCCTAACACATATTTCTGTAAATCCAACCGAGAAATAGCAATTTTCGTAGATCTAGCTTTAAAACTTTCTTAATTTAACGAAATATTTTCTTAAAGTTTTCACCCCCTGTTTCAACCCCCAAAGGGGTTGAATTTCCTAAAACAGTGAAACACGGATTTTTTAATTTCTAACGGAGAAGCCAAATACAAATTTTCATAGATTTACCATAGCTTTGAAAATATTTTTATAATGAAATCATTTCATACAACTTTTCTTCCCCCATTTCACTACCTTAGGGGACTGAATTTCCAAAAACACTGGAGCATGTACTTTTTTATTTCCATCCGAGAAGTCAAATAGCAAATTTTCACAGATTTAGCTTTAAAAACGCTTTAGTAGTTCATCCACTTGTTTACTCCTAGGTGGTTGAATTTCCAAAAATGATAAAACACGTATATTTTTATTTTTGATTGAGAAAGCAAATACCAATTTTCCTAGTTCAGTCTTCAATATTGCCTTAAAACCGACAAATTTTGAAAGAGCCTTTCATTCCTTATTTCACCTACTTAGGAGTGGAAAAATCCATTCTTAAGTGACGCGTACAGTACAAGATGAACATCATCTACAAATTTGAAGTTTCTACCCTTAACAGTGTGAACTAAGAGATGACGCGTCAGTGGGTGAGTCACGTCATTTCGGACACCGCCTTTCATATACAGAGATTTTGTACGAACTCCTGAGGGCGCAAGTCCTACTCGACATTGCCTGGTTTTTAATAAAGGCAGTCGCAATTTTGCTACTACTAGTGACGTACGTTATTCAGCTACACCTGTGATCCGTGCATCATCCGAGAATGAACGCGGCAGCTTCGCTATGAACAGCTGACAAATGGACAAAAGACAAACTCAGATCCAAACGGCGCTCAAGCAATCCCAGACGACGGCTATGGTTGTACAAAGGAACTCAAAATGAGTGCACGCGTTTGGTATTGGTATTCTCTTGACGAAATTTCGGTACTTCGAATCTTTTTTTCAACATCTGTCGGCTGTCTCCTTATTTCTAAATAAACAGACAGGCCCCTTATATCTTTCCACTCCTTCAGTGGCGTGCCCTCTAATCCTGAAAGATATTTTGGTCGTCCTAGAAACGGGAATATATGGGTGGCTGACATAATGTCTTAACTTTCAGGGTACGTTCAGTAGGCCGGCCGGAGTGGCCGTGCGGTTCTAGTCGCTACAGTCTGAAGCCGAGCGACCGCTTCGGTCGCAGGTTCGAATCCTGCCTCGGGCAGGGATGTGTGTGATGTCCTTAGGTTAGTTAGGTTTAATTATTTCTAAGTTCTAGGGGACTGATGACCTCAGAAGTTAAGTCCGATAGTTCTCAGAGCCATTTGAACCAGCCATACGTTCAGTATCTGCCACGGGTTACGCATTTCCGAAAAACAAGTAGAATGCGGAATAGTCGTTTCTGCGCACCGCTCAAGGATACTACGGTTCCTCGAACCACTGTATGGCGGACAGCAGGTAAAACCCGCGGCAAGTCGTCCCGCAGGCCGTCACAACCTTCAAGGCTGATGTACTGGTTTCGACGAGAACCTGGTTCGCTCTCTGTACTGGCGATCACATCTGCGCAGATGTGTGATGGTACAGATAGCTGCGCTCGAGGAATGCAATTCGGACTAAATCTTCCGGTCAGCAACGCCCGAGCAGTTCGTACGCAATTGGTAAAGCACTGCCAGGTTTCTACGTCAGCGTTAACCAGTAAACAACTGGAGACGAGGAATACGATCTGTGACAATGAAGTTTTCCGTGGCCACCATTACACATGCTGAAATTTTCTGGGTTCTTCTACCAGATATTTTAATCAAACCGGGGGAGGTGGCGCATACGGGAGCAGCAGAGTTCAAATCTTCGTCCGTCTATAAGTATTTAGGTTTCCGTATTTTTTTATTAAATAACTTAAAATGCCCTTGAAAACGAAACGGCCAATTTACTTCTACCTATCCTTCCCTGATTCTATCTCGTTCTCTGTTCCTAACGACGGGTCGTTAAACTCTAATCTTCATTCCTTCTTATCGATCAATCAACATACTGTTTTACCCTGTTGGATCCCGCTTTACATTAGACGTAGCAGCCTATCAAAAAACATGCGAGAAACCTCAAGAGAAACACAGTGGGCGTGTGCGAATGTTCGCGCCGTTATGTGAATTCTCCAGTGCTTCTAGTGACAGGCACATACCTCGCATTCCCAATGAAACCATTTTCAAAAAAAAAAAAAAAAAAAAAAAAAATGGCTCTGAGCACTATGGGACTTAACATCTGTGGTCATCAGTCCCCTAGAACTTAGAACTACTTAAACCTAACTAACCTAAGGACATCACACACACCCATGCCCGAGGCACGATTCGAACCTGCGACCGGAGCGGCCACGCGGTTCCAGACTGAAGCGCCTAGACCGCACGGCCACACCGACCGGCGAAACCATTTTCGCCGAAAGATGTACTGATATGTGAATAGTAATTAACAGAAGCTAAGTGATGTACATTTGAACCACACACTTAATGCAGTTTCTAAGACACTTAACCCAATACTGTACAATTCAATAACGCCACAAGAAGTTAAACTTAGTAACATTTCTACATCTACATCTCTACTCTGCAAATGGAGTAGGTATAAAGGAATTATCCCCCCCCCCTCCCGCTTCTTCTCAATTCATGGACAATACAAGGGAAGAATAACAATCGGCACTCCTTTTTACGGGCTCAAATTTACACTCCAAGGGGAAAAAAAAGAAAAAACAATGCACCACAAACGAATTATCCGAATGGAACAGGAATCGGTAGATATGACGTACATCAAATAGTGAAGGCAGCAGGGGATCAAGTAGGTAAAAAGACGAGGGCTAGTACGAATCCTTGGGTAACAGAACAGATATTGAATTTAATTGGTGAAAGGAGAAAATATGCAGTAAATGACGCAGGAGTAAAGGAATACAACCGTCTCAAAAATGAGATCGACAGGAAGTGCAAAATGGCTACGCAGGGATGGCTAGAGGACAAATGTAAGGATGTAGAGGCATTTATGACCAGGGGTAAGATAGATACTGCCTACAGGAAAATTAAAGAGACCTTTGGAGAAATGAGAACTATCTGTATGAATATCAAGAGCTACTGTGGAAAACCGATTCTAAGCAAAGAAGGGAAAGCAGAAAGGTGGAAGGAGTATATAGAGGATCTATGCAAGGGCGATGTACTTGAGGGCAATATTATGGAAAGAGGACGTAGATGAAGATGAAATGGGAGATATGATAGTGCGTGAAGAGTTTGACAGAGCACTGAAAGACCTGAGTCGAAACAAGGCCCCGGGAGTAGACACCATTCCATTAGAACTACTGATGGCCTTGGGAGAGCCAGTCCTGACGAAACTCTACCATCTGGTGAACAAGTTGTACGAGAGAGGCGAAATACCCTCAGACTTCAAGAAGAATATAATAATTCCAATCCCAAAGAAAGCAGGTGTTGACAGATGCGAAAATTACCGAACTATCGGTTTAATAAGTCACGGCTGCAAAATACTAACGCGAATTCATTACAGACGAATGGAAAAACTGGTAGAAGCCGACCTCTGTAGAAATATTGGAACACGTGAGGCAATACTGACCCTACCACTTATCTTGGAAGCTAGATTAAGGAAAGGCAAACCTACGTTTTTAGCATTGCAGACTTAGAGAAAGCTTTTGACAATGTTGACTGGAATACTCTCTTTCAGATTCTGAAGGTGGCAGGGGTAAAATACAGGGAACGAAAGGCTATTGCCAATTTGTACAGCAACCAAATGGCAGTTATAAGAGTCGAGGGACATGAAAGGGAAGCAGTGGTTGGGAAGGGAGTGAGACAGGGTTGTAGCCTATCCCCGATGTTATTCAATCTGTATATTGAGCAAGCAGTAAAGGAAACAAAAGAAAAGTTCGGAGTAGGTATTAAAATCCATAGAGAAGAAATAAAAATTTTGAGATTTGCCGATGACAACGGAATGGACAGTATGTAAATAAATTATACAGAACTGCAACCAGTCACTTTATTGAACAATTATGTTTTATTCTATGAACCGGTTTTCGAACCTTTTCAGGTTCATCTTCAGATGGTTTCAGGAAGTTACATCATTACTGCTAGCATAATGGTGGGAGCTGGCACTATGACAAAAAGATGGGTCACACTTTAATATATCGCCATGACTATAGCATATCTGTCGATATGGATGTAAATTTAATTTTTACTTACTGCGACAGTATAGGCGGCTTTTTTCGGTTAGTGTCCACCTGTCTGCCTCCATTTTGATGTCCAGTAGTTATATCAGTACACACACTTCCACACAAACTATATTAATTTACACTCTGACAGCGAGACCTTTCCAGCATCCAGCATGCGCTTTACAACTGTTGCTTGTAACAAAGATCTTGACAGAAAGATATGGCATAGGCCTACTTTGTACAGAGATGTAAAAAATAGTTCAAATGACTTTGAGCACTAAGGGACTTAACATCTGAGGTCACCAGTCCCCTAGAACTTAGAACTACTTAAACCTAACTAACCCAAGGACATCACACAGATCCATGCCCGAGGCAGGATTCGAATCTGCGACCGAAGCGGTCGCGCGGTTCCAGACTGAAGCGCCCAGAACCGCTCGGACACCCCGGAAAGCGAATGATCACACAGATAATGTTGTGGGGAAAGCGAAACAAAGACTGCGGTGTATTGACAGAACACTTAGAAAATGCAACAGGTCTACAGAGATGTAATTTGTTGTTCTTTACATGTATTAAAGTCGATATACGGGCAAGTATTTTAATCAGAATAGCGATAACATGAGAGCACAAGATAAAATAAATAAATAAGTTACTACAAGAACAAACTTCAGGTGATCTGATATCTTATTTGTATATTACGGGCAGTTTATAGCAATTTTTTTTATCATGATTGGCATTGACATGAATACCCAGGAATCAATAATACAGAGTTATTGTATCTGCAGTGAGATGCAGATGTCTGTATGACTAGGGCCTTTATATTTACATAAATAACAAATCTTCCGATGAACTGTTGACTTATTTCTGTTGTTGTGTTAACATGATCTGGGGTATTATCAAGAGTAGATTCTGTTTATTTTAGCTAAAGGTATATGTATAAAATGGACTGTAATGGACTAAAGCTGTTTGTATGGCTGTACACTTTATATTGGCAATGGCAAGGTAAGCGTTTCTGAAGAAGAGAAATTTGTTAACATCGAGTATAGATTTAAGTGTCAGGAACTCCTTTCTGACAGTATTTGTATGGTGTGTAGCCATGTAGGGAAGCAAAATATGGACGATAAATAGTTTAGACAAGAAGAGAATAGAAGCTTTAGAAATGTTGTGCTACAGAAGAATGCTGGAGATTAGATGGGTAAATCACGTAACTAATGAGGAGGTACTTGAGGTACTTGGTAGGACACGTTCTGAAGCATCAAGGGATCACCAATTTAGTACTGGAGGGAAACGTGGATGGTAAAAATCGCAGAGGTAGACCAAGGGATGAATACACTAATCAGAGATGAACCTTGCACAGGATGGGGTAGCATGGAGAGCTGCATCTAACCAGTCTCTGGACTGAAGACCGTAACAACAACGACGATGTACATGTACAGCAAATAAATAATTACGGTTTCTTAAAAATTGGATGACTTATTCAAAGGCTTCACAAATGGAGCAGTTAAATTAGCGTTGGTCCACATCTTGCCCTCAGGCAAGCAGTTATTCGGAATGGCATTGAGTGATAATGTTGGACGTCCTCCTGAGGAATATGGTGCCACATTCTGTGCAACTGGGGGCGTTGGATCGTCAAAAACCAGAGACGATTGGAGAGTCTTCGTGGGTTCAGTCGGAAGCGGGACTCGTCACCGAAAGCAATTCTAGTCCTGTCAACAAGATTCCAGGCCGAAGATGTGTCTGGAGACGCGCCGGATAGCGGTGGAATACCGACCTGACTGTCGCTTGCCAGACGGCCCGACAACCAACAGTGATGGTCTGTGGTGTCACTCCGTTTCGTAGCAGGACCCTTTTGGTTGACATCTACGGCGACGGCATTCTACGCCCGGTTTTGTTGCCCTTTATGGCAAGCCATCCTGGGCTTACATTTCAGCAAAATAATGCCCGTCCCCACAGGGCGTGAGTTTCTAATGCTTGTCTTCGTTCTTGTCAAACCCTACCTTAGCCGGTTCGATCGCCGGATCTCTCCTCTATTGAGAACGTTTAGAGTATCATGGGCAGAGCCCTCCAACCATCTCGGAATATTGACGATCTAACGCGCCACCTGGACAGAATTTGGAACGAAATCTAGCAGGAAGACATCAAAAATCAACGGCAAGCCGTATAACTGCTTGCATAAAGGCCAGTGGCTGATCAACGCGCTACTGACTAGCGTAAAATGTGAAACTCTTTCTCTTGAACAAATCATCCAGTTTTTTTTCTGAAATTGTAATCATTTGTTTATCTATCACATCTACATACTTCCGTACCATTCGGATTATTCCTTGGTGGTGCGCCGGTTTTGTTTTGTTTTTTCTCTTTTTTTAATACCCCTTAGAGCCGTTGACTCCCATGTGGAGAACCCGGGTTCAATTCTCGATACAGTCAGGAATTTTTCTTTGGTGGGAGTCCCAGCCTGATAACAATATCAAAATATTCGAGAGTCTTTCAAGTGGTGTATTTCGAGCATGAAATACACTTTCAGGATTGCCCCCAACAAATCTGTCTGGAACCTGCTTTTTCCAAGACTAGATGTAAGTGGTATTATATCACTTGGCTTAGAAACTCCTAGATTTCTAATGTACGACGGAGCTCCATATTTTCTGGATGTAAAGGATACCATTTAAGAAAATCATCCAGAATACAACTTATTGCATACTAGAATATGATTCCCATAACTTTTCCAGTACATTGCATTGTCCTTGCTTTCTTCTTGCTGTAGAATCGAAATGATGCCTTTCCATACTCTGTTTTGTTTCAGGCTCATGATGATGGAACTAACTTTCACTACCTGACACAATACGTACAAAAAAGTCACCTTCGTTTCGAAATTTCTAAAGAAGGCTCATTTCCTGCACTCCACTACTTCATTTTGCAATTTTTATTGCGATTTCGTTCACAGTGCAACATTTGTCCCCTCTAGTGAACTGGTGATCTCTTACTTAGTTGTGTATGGTTGTGAGGCAGTTTTAGGGCGACCGCTTAGCAGGCTCCTACTGGGCATTCCAGGTCTCACCTTTTGAGCGTCGCAGTCATCTCAAAATGGCTCTGAGCACTATGCGACTTCACTTCTGAGGCCATCAGTCGCCTAGAACTTAGGACTAGTTATACCTAACTAACCTAAGGACATCACACACATCCATGCCCGAGGCAGGATTCGAACCTGCTACCGTAGCGGTCGCTCGGTTCCAGACTGCAGCGCCTAGAACCGCACGGCCACACCGGCCGGCTCTCAAAATGGTGAGAGAAGCTTAACTTCTCCTTGGGCAATATGTTGGACATTATAGTCTGCATAATTCAAAGCATACAAAGTCCTAATCCATAAGGCTACGAAGTTCTCATTATTATGTATGCAACTGATATGTTGACAAATACATTGTTTAAACCACAAGTCTTTAAAACTAAGAAATATTATTACTTTGTTCCAAAGTGTAAATTGTAATACCATCATCACTTCTATCTGAGTCTGTTTCCAAACAATCTGATTGCATATTTATGATGATAGGTTCAAGGCTTATATCCATCATCACTCCCCTGTCAGATTCTTCTTTCTGAAGCTTTTCAGCATGCTGCATAGACTGTGCCCACAGTAAAGGTGGGATGTTGTCTACTGCTTCATGCACAAGCAATCCAGTGTATATTGCCTTGAATGTTTTTTTTTTCTCTTTCTCTCACATAGCCTTAACCCTTTGCCCAAATCGATTCCATGAGGATACACTGACAGTGACAGGTAGGTAAACGCAGAACTGTGAGACCCCATTCACATGCAAGGAAGTCAAGTTTGTATGTTCGGTCACGCGACTATTCTGTATCGTTCATACCGATCGGTGCACCAGGTTAGCCACGGTAGTGACGTCATTTTCGGTTCTTTATCCAAAGTTCCTATTCAGTAAGCTTCTGAGACCTGTAACCGATCGGTCCCCCTGTCGATTTTTCGACAACTGTACCGAGAGGTTTTGAATTTCGGTATGGCCCTCTCGTTCGGCTCAGTATGGTTTATTTACACCTAAATGTGTTATTTTAAACATATTGGGCGGTTTTAACTTCGGATTTAGTGACTGTTACAGAGGAATCGCCAGAGGTGTCCGGGTGGAAAGTGAGTTCATAATCGACTATTTTCCTTTGTTAGAAATGTGGTTTGTATCGTTGTTACTGTGAATCATTATAACATAAAAAACAGTTTCGGTCAATATTCTCACATAATACCCGTTTTTTACGTAATTAGGAGTTTAAGAAATCATTAAATTTCAAAAGGTCGGCTCTGCTTATGTATATCGCATGAGTGTTAGATGAAATTATTAGTGACTTCGCGTAGCTTTATTCGCAAATGGTTTACTTCTTAACTATAGAAACACATTTAAAACTTTTAAATAACAATGCAAAGGAACTTTGTGAAGCCTGATAGAGGAGACCTTCCAAAATTTCACGCATTTACTGCTTATGCCCACATCGTTCGGCAACGAAGTCAGCCCGCGTCTCTTTCGACTCGAATTATATAGAATAAAGCGCTGCAGACAAGCGACTTGTTGTGGTACAGTGGGTAAGGCAATGAGCTGCCATGTCAAAGGTTCGCCAACTGCTGGGTACCAAAATATTTTTTCTCCTCTTCGTGTTTGCAACACATTCTGAGACTTCGTTGATCGTCAAAACTAGGCATTTTCCTGATATACTCATCGTTATTTACACGTAAGACCGCGCTTTATCAGTAATGAGTATCTTCGATTTCGTGACTTCCGTATGACAGATGAAATTGCAGTCTGTGACACACTGACAGTGACATTTATACTTTTTCTTGTCACAAATAATTCACCATTTTTTTCTGAATACGTAACGATTTCCGAGTTTGTGGGCACACAGGAATCTAAGACCACAACTTAATTTACTGCATGTGAAACGAGCACCAATCGTCTTTATACTTTAGCTTGTCAGAAGTATTTTTCTGCGATCGAATCCTTAACAACAGTAGTCATAGATGAAAGATTCCCGCCACAATATTTATAGACTATACCACCATATATGAAACATTTTGATTCATCAGATGCATTTTATAAACTACAGCGAACTTCTACAGCTGCACACGCCACACGCTCTCGAAAAGACTTTTTTAAATTTTGTTTTTATAAACCAAATTGTTGATGTATCATATACGGAAGTAGGCTACTTCATCATTTGATCTCTAGGAGCGAGATACAACCACATTCTATGCATGTTCTTATTCTTTGACACTCTCTTAAACAATTTTTCAGATTCGTGAAAATGTGTTACGTCCATGCAACTAACTTACAAAAGGGTTCAAATGTCTCTGAAAACTATGGGACTTAACATCTGAGGTCATCAGACCCTAGAACTTAGAACTACTTAAACCTAACTAACCTAAGGACATCACACACATCCATGCCCGAAGCAGGATACGAACCTGCGACCGTAGCGGTCACGCGGTTCCAGACTGAAGAGCATAGAACCGCTCGGCCACAGCGGCCGGCTGCAACTAACTGAAGGCAGTTTATTGTCAAACGCGTTTTGCTTCTTTTATTTGTGAAGCATCTTCACGAACAAAAGAAGCGAAACGCGTATGGCAATAAAGAAACTGCCTTCAAATTAGTTGCATAGACGGGACATACCTTCATGAATTTTGAAGCAAACTAATGAACGACGGAAATCAGAAAAAATACGAATTTTTCGGGTGTTTCTATAGATGTACTTGTACAGTGTGGTATTACACTCCATTCCTAACACATATTCCGAAACGTAAAATCCAAAACAAGACATCGATGTGAATGAGAATAAAATGACAATGTGGCATTTATGACAGTTTCCAGAACACAGTTAACATTCTATCGTTATCTTGCATTCATGGAAGCACGTGGTCAGCGAAATTTGAACAGTATTAAGCCCACATACTCTATCCACACTTTTCTGTACTGTGAAGCGTGCCCGTGTCGGCTGCTAGCCGCTTCGGGTTCGTGCCACTGTGTCGCTGCAGTGCGCAAGCGCGGATCTGAGGCAGATTGCTTTTGATTGGTTGGCGCGAGGAGAACTGACAACACCGTTTCGGTTCGCTACGACTGTTCGGCATCGCTTCTGAAATGCTTGCAGAATAATGTTGAGGCTCTCCTTCGAAAACAAGAGTACCGAACCGATCGGCAAAATGGCGGAAAGATACAGAGTGGGGCCCCAGGAGAGTGGCACAAGTCTGGTTTATACTGTGGTTAATATTTTTATTTTTAAGCCAGGGAAGAATATCCGCTTTTCTGGTGTTTGTGCTTGGTGTTTTCTCTGTAACAGTCGAACTATCACTGGCAATTACCGACTTCGAAGCAAGATATGACAAGAATTGTGAACCACATCACAAAACTGACAGTGTTCATTTCCAAATGGTAGTCACTGCTATTTTTCTTACACGTAAATATAAGTTATTCTCAGAAACAAAACCAGAAGAAGAGTCAGCATACAGAATAATTATCTGAGAACCTATTCCTATGAGAACTTCAAAATCGACAGTACCATCACTCATTTTCAAGCAGATCCTCCTAGAATGTTTCTAAATGACCCATGTTTCAACAAGGTAATACACCGCTGAACTGCCTCCTTCTCTTGTATCGTGACTCTTTATGTGAGATGTAGTTCGTGCTGCACCTATGTCACTCTTTTGAACCAAAAACTCTCTTCTTAACATGTCTGGACCCAATTTTTTTTAAATTCTTTACATTAAAGAAGCACTTGCCACTGAAGCCAATTTTTCCTGCATAACTGTAACACGTTTCTGTGATGTCGGGCATTCATCATTCAAATGGAGCACTTTAAAATATCGTTGTTAAAACCATCCATTTGTATTACAGGTTCCTTGCTATTTCGATGCTTACTGGGCGACACGAAACCAACTTTTTCTATAGTTCCTACAGCTCTAACACTTTCGTTTACAATTCTCGTTACAGTTCTCTTGTCGACACAACATGGTTCTGAAGACCGTTCTTTTGTCTTCAGATGTCAACAGTAGGAGACCTGCTTTCAAATTCACGTTTGAAAAAGTTATAAATGCGGTGAATAATCCCCCTCCCCTGCTTGTGAAGCACTTAACATTTATTGCTGACTTCTGACTTTTTTTTAAATCGCACTTAAACATTAACTACATATGCACATTCACAGCTATACTGCTGCAAGAAAAAAAGAAAACACTGGCAGTTCAATAAATAATTCGGTTGTCGCGAAGTAGGGCAACGGCGCAGCATGTAGAAGCGAGATGCTGGCTCTCTAACTGTAAAACACTGCTAGCCGCTCGGAAAGAGAATGAATACTACTGTATGAATGCAGAGCCTCGCGGCGATAACATCGAATAAAATGTTCTCGGGTTTCCAACCGCGTCAATTGCTTAAAACTACACGAGCTTTCGGCCGAGCACTCCTTGGCCATTGTCAAGTGGTATGACTGCCAGTGGGCTGTTGGTGCGCCCTTATACACGCTAGCTGCCGGCTGTGACGTCACTGGTGCCCGTGACATTGCCATATACGGGCATGTTTTTGAGTCGGCGTTCGATGTGCCCTCTTCAACCGCGCGATCGCTGGATCCCACGCAGCGCTGAGCTGCAAGCCACCGTCTCCATTCAGAGTGGTAACGGTAATTTTTATTTCAATAGCTTCCTTTAGGCTCTATTAAACTGTCCCAGCAGCCGTTAGTGCGAGTCACGACAGAGGTATCGTCAAATTTTATGTGGTGACCGTTTTCTAACGCATGCTCAGTTATCGCAGATTTCTCTGGATAGCGTAGGCGATAATACCTCTCGTGTTCTTTCCTGCGTTGTTCCACAGTGCGCACTGTTTGTCCGATGTACTTCTGGTCACACTCACAAGGTATTCCGTAGACTCCAGGTGTTCTGAGACCTACTGCATCTTTAACTGGTCTCAGTAAATGACGGATTTTCGTTGGATGCCTGAATATTGATTTGATCTTGTGTCTTTCAAACAGGCGGCTTATCTTTCCCGACACAGAGCCACAGAATGGCAGCAAGGCAAGTTTCTTTTCCTGCTCTTCGTCGGTGGTCTTATTCTGATATTTCGCAGAAATCACTTCTTTCACTTGATGGCCGCTGCAACCGTTATTCCTGAAAACCTTGCGTAGGTGGCTCAGTTCATGGGGCAGGTTATCGTCGTCTAATATTACTCTTGCACGATGCACCAATGTTTGTAACTGCGCGCTTCTGTGCTGGATGATGATGGCTGGTGGCGTGCAGGTACAGGTCTGCGTGGGTGGGTTTTCTGTAGGCACCCATTTCGTTTACGGTGGACAAGGACGTCGAGGAAGTGCAATGCATTATCTTTTTCCACCTACATGGTGAACATGAGAGGTATTATCACCTACGCTATCCAGAGAAATCTGTGTTAGCTGAGCATGCGTTAGAAAACGGTCACCACATAAAATTTGACGATACCTCTGTCGTGGCTCGCACTAACGGCTTCTGGGACAGTTTAATAAAGGAAGCTATTGAAATAAAAATTACCGCTACCACCCCGAATGGAGACGGTGACTTGCAGCTCAGCGCTGCGTGGGATCCAGCGATCGCGCGGTTGAAGAGGGCACATCGAACGCCGACCCAAAACATGCCCGTATATGGCAATGTCACGGGCACCAGTGGCGTCAGAGCCGGCAGCTAGCGTGTATAAGGGCGCACCAACAGCCCACTGGCAATCATACCACTTGACAATGGCCAAGGAGTGCTTGGCCGAAAGCTCGTGTAGTTTTAAGCAAATGACGCGGTTGGAAACCCGAGAACATTTTATTCGATGAATATTATTGGCTGCCAGTGACTAACGGAAGGGGATGCGCAGAACGGCTGAAAATTGGGTCGCCTTCTTACATGACGCGAACTTTAATTTACGCTAAGGACAACACACACACACACCCATGCCCGAGGGACGACTCGAACCTCCGACAGGGGGAGCCGCGCGAACCGTGGCAAGGCGCCCACGACCACGCAGCTACCCCACGCACATATCGATGACGTTTCGTTAAATGGTTCGCACGCTGACAATTGTTGATGGGCCAGCATTGAAATTGGCAGCAATTTCCGGAAGAATTCCACTTTTGTCACGTTGAATGATTCTCTTCAGTCGTCGTTGGTCCGTTCTTGCAGGATCTTTTTTCCGCCACAGCGTTGTCGGAGATCTGATGTTTTACCGAACTCCTGGTATTCACGGTACACTCGCGAAATGGCCGTACAGGAAAATCTCCATTCCATTGCTACCTCGGAGTGCTGTGTCCCATCGTTCGTGCGCCGACTATAACCTCGTTCAAACTCACTTAAATCTTGATAACCTGCCACTGCAACAGCAGTTGTTTGGTTTGTGGGATTGGAGGGACCAAGTAGCAGCGGTAACCGATCTAACAACTGCACCAGACACTTGTCTTCTATAGGCGTTGCCGATCGCAGCGCCGTATTCTGCCTGTTTACATATCCCTGTATTTGAATACGCATGCCTACATCAGTTTCTTTGGCGATACAGTTTTAATGAAGATGATGATGATCATACATTTGTTACACAAACTGTCACCCCCACCACACTGTGTCGCAAGTTAATGCTAGTATTGAAAAGAAATGAAGTTGTTGGTAAAATTTACAATCGGGGTTACAGTCTCATGAAACACCGATAATAGTAATTATCTGTTAAAAAGAATTATACCACGAATGAAATACAGTTGAACCCTTCTGTTTTCATCTCTCAGAAAATTACGTTTTACCTCTCAGGGATAATTACCTACAGGCTGGCAACCACAGCACTTGCGTCTTGTGTTATTTCCTTTGCAAATGCACTGCGTTTTCTCTGAACCGCTCCAATCATTCTAAGTCTTTCATTCGCAAAATTTTACGTTACGTTAGCCAGCGGGCGTAGTACACATTGGTATAAGAAATTATGGAAATGAATGCTCCAAACCAGTTGCAATAAGATAATGTTTTTGGTTCAAATGGCTCTGAGCACTATGGGACTTGACATCTGAGGTCATCAGTCCCCAAGAACTTAGAACTACTTAAACCTAACTAACCTAAGGACATCACACACATCCATGCCCGAGGCAGGATTCGAACCTGCGACCGTAGCGGTTGCTCGGTTCCAGGCTGAAGCGCCTAGAACCGCTCGGCCACAAAGGCCGGCTGATAATTTTATATATATATATATATATATATATATATATATATATATATATATTTATTTTACGTGACAGGCCTGTTTCGGCCTATTGCCATTATCAAGTGACGTCTAGTTGGAAGTGACGACCGTCATGTCTCGGTAAACATAATAGTTCTTGTAGTTACGAAACGTAAAAATACGTTTTTGTCAGATATTTTGACAGTTCATCTTTGGCAGTTCTTTACTATGATGCTACGTCACGTCTAAATATCTGACAAAAACGTATTTTTATGTTTCGTAACTACAAGAACTATTACACTTACCGAGACATGACTTTACTATGGATCCAATATGGTTCTCACGTCCAACTAGACGTCACCTGATAAGTGGTAATAAGTCGCAACACGCCTGTCGTGTAAAATATTAAAAAAACATTACCTTAATGCAGCTGGTTTAAGGCATTCATTTCCATAACGTTTTTTATTCGCCTTCCCTAATAATGATTTTGCATGATTGTCCCACTTCATGCCGCTTTTTAGTATTACCCCTAAATACGAGTGCTTATATGCCGTGACGTGCGTACGATGTTACCACTAATCTTGTAATCACTTGCGGTAGAGTTCTTCCTCTTTTTTATAAGCACTATCCCACATTTATCCAAATTTAATGAGAGCTACAATATGCGATCAAAAGTATCCTTACACCTGGCTGAAAATGACTTAAAAGTTCGTGGCGCCCTCCATCGGTAATGCTGGAATACAATATGGTGTTGGCCCACCCTTAGTCTTGATGACAGCTTCCACTTTCGCAGGCGCATGTTCAATCGGGTGCTGGAAGGTTTCTTGGGGAACTGGAGCCCATTCTTCACGGAGTGCTCCACTGACGAGAGGTCTCGATGTCGGTCGGTAAGGCCTGGTACGAAGTCGGCGTTCCAAAACATCCCATAGGCGTTCTATAGGATTCAGGCAAGACACTGTGCAGGCAGTCCATTACAGGGATGTTATTGTCGTGCAACCCCTCCGCCACGGACCGTGCATTATGAACAGGTGCTCGATCGTGTTGAAAGATGCAATCGCCACTCCCGAATTGCTCTTCGACAGTGGGAAGCAAGAAGGTGATTACAACATCAATGTGATAGTGCCACACAAAAGAACAAGAGATGCAAACCCCCTCCATAAAAAAAACGACCACACCATAACACCACCACCTCCGAATTTTACTGTTGGCACTACACGCGCTGGCAGATGACGTTCACCGGGCATTCGCCATACTCACACCCTGCCATAGGATCGCCACAGTGTGTACCGTGATTTATCACTCCACACAACGTTTTTCCACTGTTCAATCGTCCAATGTTTACGCTCCTTACACCAAGCGAGGCGTCGTTTGGCATTCACCGGCGTGATGTGTGGCTTATGAGCAGCCGCTTGACCATGAAATCCAAGTTTTCTCACCTCCCGCGTAACTGTCACAGTACTTGCATTGGATTCTGATGCAGTTTGGTATTCCTGTGTGATGGTCTGGATAGATGTCTGCCTGTTACACATCACGACACTCTTCAACTGTCGGCGATCTGTCAGTTAACATCGAGGTCGGCCTGTACACTTTTATGCAGTACGCGACCCTTCACTTTTCCAATTCACTATCACATCAGAAACAGTGGACCTAGGGATGTATAGGAGTGTGGACATCTGGCATACAGACGTACGACACAAGTGACACCCGATCAAAATGGTTCAAATGGCTCTGAGCACTATGGGACTTAACAGCTGAGGATCTAGTTGTGATCTAAGGACATCACACACATCCATACCCGAGGCAGGATTCGGACCTGCGACCGTAGCGGACGCAGTTCCAGACTGAAGCGCCTAGAACCGCTCGTCCACCACGGCCGGCGACACCCAATCACCTGACCACGTTATAAGTGCATGAGTTCCGTGGAGCGCCCCATTCTGCTCTCTCACGATGACTGCTGAGGTCGCTGATATGGAGTATCTGGCAGTAGGTGACAGCACAATTCACCTAATATGAAAAACGGTATGTTTTTGGGGTGTCCGGATATTTTGATCACATAGTATACAATTCCTTACACCCAGCAAGTGGGAAATTTTGCCCACACGCCCCAGTAATTCTTTACCATCGTCCGACGACAATACTTTTCTGCACATAACTGCATGATCAGCGAACAATCTTATGTGGTGCTGATCTTATATGATAACTCGTTCATATATATATTGATAACATGAGAGGTCTTATTATTCTTCCCAGAGGCAGAGGTGATGTTACTTTCATTTCTGTGGAACATCTGTGATCCGGTATAACATATTAGGTTCTCTTAATGCATTATTCCTCAAAGCAATCACATATTCGCTCTGTAGATATTCTGTATGATAGTGCACATGGTATCCTACATAAAAGCAGTACATCTCTCACGTATCGGTTAATCGTCTCTAGTGGAACTGCTTGTGAAGTGGCAACACTGTCTCGAAAGTTGGCTACACTGCACTTTATCGGAAAGTTGAGTGGAACTGTGTGTTGCATTGTTACAGAAATAGGACAGTTTGCATTAGAACAGCGAATTGATAGTGTGGAGTGTTACATAAAGACAGACTCCATAGGAATGTAAATAAATATTTCAAGCTGAGTATCCTGGCAGGAAGCTCCGCACAACGAACACTATTCAAGATGGACGGCTGTAGGATCCGTTCAGAATGTGCAGAGGAATATGAGACCTACGGTGAGGACTCCTGAAACTACAGACAGTATTCGTTTGGGGATTATGAGAAATCCCCGGAAGTCGGTAAGTAGATTATGGCAGCAGGTTGGTGTATCTCGCAGAGCGTGTCGCTGTGTACTGAAAGGTGTGGAATTTAAGGCCTATCGTGTGAGTGTGATGCAAGAGTTGAAATCTGTGGCTCAGGAAAAAAAAGAGAGTTCATTATTGTATCTAGCCGTTAATATTAATTGCTAATGGTTACTTGGACCCTTGCTTTACGTCGTGTCAAATGAGGGCTGGTTTCAGTTAACAGGTCAAACTCCCAGAATTGCAGATACTGGTCGCAGGACAACCCCCATATTCTGCGCGAATAACGTCTCCACTGAGAGAAGATAGGTGTGATTCAACCATGGAAATCACTAAATTCTTACTCTATACTCATTTTTGTACGACTAGACCCTCCAGAGTTCGCTTAACGATTGCTTTCGATGTAAGCTTAAATGCATGATCTTCTGAGGATGGCAAATTAGTTTGCCAAAACTAATCAAGAAGTTAATTTAATAAAAATCTGTGGAGCTGACGACTGATTACTTCTACTCTTAAACCGCGCTTCGCAGCAGATGGTTGACAGCCATAAGTAAAATTACCTATTATTTTTAGTTAATACATTGTTACTTGAATCTCGTGCGTCTGGCGTATCAGGTTTATGGTGCGTCTGGCGTATCAGGTTTATGCGGGATGCCCTGCATATTGGTTCTTAATCGATTACATGGTACAATGTCTAACGCCTTTCGGAAATCTAGGAAGACGGAAACTACTTGTTCACCTGTAACTATTATTTGCAAGATGTTGTGTATGAATAAATAGCTATCTTTGTTTCACATAGTGCAGAGTATGAAGGTAATGATAACGCAGTCGTGTTTGTTACAATGCAGGAATTGCAAAAGGTCCCTAACGACTTTCAGTATGACCCTCATACTTTTAGATGAAATACTTGTGGGACATTTGTTGCTTTATTGTGCGTAAATTTGAAAAAAATTAATATTCCAATAACCGGGTAATGCAGTGCCAAAATAAGGTGAAACTCCTCAGCAAGAACCCGTGAATTTTTATACAGTTCACGACACACTGGGAAGACTGGTAGTTGTGTTCGACGACAGCTGGGTTCAAAACCTGAGGTTGCCATCTGCTTGAAGGATTCCCGTACAGTCCGCTAGGATTAGCGCAATTGCTTCTTCAGCAAAGTCAAGGACGATTTCTTCCTGCGTCCTTTCCGCGAGTGCCCTGCCTCTAATGGGGTAGCGGCTGGAGTTTGTTCTGAGCAGACTAACACAGCTGTACCTGACGGCGGTAACCCAGTATTTGGCGAAGTCCAGCGACGATATCCGTGTGGGAACGCAGGCGCAGCAGCCAGACGATATTAGCAAGCTGCGACCCACAACAGTCAAGTGCATAAAGCAGTACGTACACTGGTGCCGCAGCTCCGCACTGTAAGCAAGTGTACCCAGGACTGTTTCTAACATTAGTCAATATTAGGCGGCCGCCTAGGGCAACAAAATTTTGGGAGGCGGCAAAGAGCGGAAGATACTAATTTCAAAGCAATCAGCGAAAAAACTGAGCAAATGAGGAGAACAAATTAAAACATCAAATTGTTTTCAAAAGCATACCGAACAGTTACTCAATAAGTGCTTACTTACTTTGACGAAAGTAAACACATTGCCTCTACCTACCTGAAAACTAAAGCACCCGCTACTGAGTACGGATCGGAAACAAACATTACCTTGGTTCACCTCTGTCAAGTGGCGAACGTGCGCTTACTTGCGATCGTGTTGCAACTCGATCTCATACCTCCCTCTGTCCCTCTTTTTCTATTAGTCATTTCTCAAGCGTTAGTCGTACTATGTGGTTCGCTGATGTTTTTAGGTCTACTGTTATTTCCTGTGATAACTGATCACATATTCACAACCTTGGTTTTGTACTTCTTTTTCAACATATGCATAAAAATGAGTTGGAGCCTGTCGGTAAATTTGTCTGTGAAAAGAGAACTACAATGTAATATAATTATAATTTACTGATGTAATATACAGATTTTTTTCTACACAACATTCAGAATTATTAAAGCCCCTTTAGACAACCTCAAAATCCGTGCTTCACCTGTATTCGAACTTGGACTCATCTCGGACGAACGATCTGAAGCCAATCGCTTACATCACTGCGCCACCGTGGCGGCTAGCAAACGTTGTAGAGCTCTCAAAAGAAAATGTAAACAAAGCACCATTTATTTATTTTGTCGCAAGAGAAAGGTTGCTGACACAGATGAGGTTTATTCCACATTCTAAAAATATTTCAATTAAATAAAAAACGAAATAATACATAGTTATACAGATAACCTAGTTTGATGCTTCGGCATATCATCCAACAGAAGGCCTACGGCTTAATTTATAAATTCAAGAAAAAAATCATTCGCACCAGGAAATAGTTTCACACCTTTATTAGCCCATTTCCTTGCAATTAAATAAAATAAGTAATTGATGCCAAATTTGGTTACACTGGTGTATTCAGTTGTGTTTTAGTTTAAAATTTTGAGCACATTCTTCGTATTTCAATTACTTTGGGAAATTTCAAAAACAGAACAGAAAATAAGAAAGGACATTTGCTGTCCTCAGTCAGTTTGAAAGGAACTGAAGACAAAGCATGAACACTGAGGTCTGTTCCCAGAAAATGAGGACGTCTGGTCACCTTAATTCAATGATTAAAAGTATAATAGGAGACTGGCTCTGTTGTGCCCTTGGATGTTGGCGGTGTTAGAGGGAGGGGGGGGGGGGGAGGATGTCGGGGAGACCAAAGGTAGAAAAAAGAGGGGACGGCTTTTTTCAGTTCTCATCTAGGGCGGCAAAATACCTAGCAACGGCCCTGAGTGTACCAGGCGGTAAAATTCAGGTTTGTTGCTGGATACCTCGTCACCTCATCTACTCGTAGCCGGACTTTGGTTCCATGGTCACATTTAACACGCCAGAGAGACATCGTCAGGGGAAACGTATAATGTGAGAATCCTGCTAGTCAACGAAGTATGATATTTCACACAATGTAGGTTTTAAAGGCCGGTTGTCTTCGATACTGGCGTTATTCATGAAACTTTCTTGATGCTGGCGTTTCCTCCAGAGTTGCATTGGGCATCTTTTAGTACGCCCCATTTCCACGGTATTTAAGTCTGCCTCCGACGTCGGGTCCGTTAGCCTGCAAGACTCAGCAGAGCCGTGAGCACCTCCCAAGATGCACAACGAACCTCTACGAAACGTCAGGAACGAAAAAGTTCCATGGGCCACGGCCATACAACCCGTAAGATTTGCCAGCAGCTGACAGAACCTACCACCACCAAACAACCCAAAACATTCACCCGCAACTTAAATAGTAATGTCTCAATATTGTTGTACGTATTCTGTGAAGAAAAGCGCCTAGACCGTTTGTTAAGCGTTCTATATGGTTTTATTCACAAAACATTCGCAATGCTTGCGGACTCATTCAGGATATTTACTTCCTTTATTAATAAATTAATGTACACAGCACATGAAAATGGTTATAAATTTTAGAAACGCGATGTGTTACACACAAAAAACCATAACTAGTGCAGTAACCCTATTGTTACAATAATTACTCATCAGTTCACTGACGGTGTGCCCCTTCCCTATCCACCATAATTCAAATGCAGCTTTTGTTTTCAGTTTTAGCCCGCATTAGAGACATCTTTTTGGAGAACATCAAAATTGATTCTGCAAAGATTGCTCGTGTTACATGTTTGGTACACACGCAACAGATCCTCGAATTTAACTTAGACATACACATTCCATTCACTGATTGTACAAAACGCATATTACAGCGTTGCAAGTCTCAAGCTATGGACGAGGGCTTTCCAATTTATATGACAGCGACAACAAATAACTCCGCGACCAGGCCCAGATACTTATTTTGACTACTCTATGCCTTCCAGTTTCTTTCAGTGCCAAACAACAGGCTCTGCCACGTGGCATTATTTGGATGAGGTATTGGGAGGCATGGGGTCACCTGTCAGGTTTCCACAGCTTGGAGCCGCTGCTACCCATTCAAGTAGCTCCACAATTGGCCTTACGAGGTTAAATGCACCCCCTTCCAGTACTCTCACCAAGGAAAATTGCCTATCAGTACCCGAAATTAGATCTCCGCATGGCATTCGATAAGCTGACCGCTAAACTATAGAGACGGACGCTAATGTTACAAAGATAATAAATATTGGTAGGAAAGAATTTCGACGAGTTCGTAAATCCCACAATAGTAAATCAATGAAGAAAATTATGCTGCAATTCAGCAATATTAACTGTAAATGTTGACGATATGATCTAGCATAGAAAGCAGCACCTAGTGGGATCCATCCAAGTCAGTGAAAGACATTTAACACCTTCTCATTCGCCTTGAAAAGGTTCCACAGGCAGCTTCAGAGAATGACCTGAACAGAAACCTTCTTCTGATACCAAAAATTTCTAGAAAATATTATTTTAAAACCCCGAATGCAAAAACTAAGATAACGACCAGATCAAAACAGCAGGAATGAAGTTATACTTACAGTAAAAGGAAAAGTTTGCTCCAAATGAGACCGTGAAAATGGCCTGTTTCCTATCACAAATGACAAACCGAAATTAAAGATGCGTCTTGAAACTTCAACAAGACATTATCCAGCTTTTATTACGAGAAGGTTGATCGACAGGGCAAGTGGCCCAATCCGTGACGAATTAAGGACTCTATTACGCCACCAACGACGAAGAATATTTTGACGGCTGTCCCTCACGCAAAGTTGCAGGCGATCTGCTCCTTCATTCTTCTCGGAACTGGATCAATGCTCGGTTTCTCGTAACCTCGCTACTGACAGGACATTAGACATCACGTACCATCAGCATGCACAGCAGTCTCCTACTTCATTCGAATCTTTATTTGTCCTCCTCTGAAGTCTCGGCGTAGGAGTCAGAAGTCGCGAGTTCGACTACATCCTTGAGGAAATGTAGAGTTTTTAAATGTGCCGTCATTATGCCCACTTATGAACGACATGTTTACTATAGACGCAGAATATGAATCAATGATGAGAAAATTCTCTGCGTGCACCATGTGTGATGAGTATATCCAAAGATTGCTGCCAGTCCAACATTAATGAGCCGGAAATATGATACAGATGCCAAATTTTGAAAAACCGAACTTAATACCTCGCAAGCCGCTGTAAAATACACACATCAGGAAAAGTTTTGCATCACCTCGGTTCCGAGAGTTCCGGAACCTGTACAGAAAACTGGGATACAGATCAACATAAACATCATTTCTGCCTTTTTTATTGCTCATGAAAACCACACACTGCATGTTGTACCACCATACAACGAGACCTTCAGAGGTGGAAATCCAGACTGCTGTACACACCGGTACCTCTAATACCCAGGAGCACGTCGTCTTGCAATGATACATGCCTGTATTCGTCGTGGCATACATCAAAGAAGTTCATCAAGGCCGGGTTTAGTGACATCTCTGAACAGTCCGCAGTCAATGTCTATCTTCAAGAGCTCTGGGAAGCGGGGTGATGCAAAACTTATTTTGATGTGTGTATATTCCTAATTGTCCTTGCTATTTCAGTCAAGCCGGCCGGGGTGGATGAGCGGTTCTAGGGGCGACCGCTACGGTCGGAGGTTCGAATCCTGCTTCGGGCATGGATGTGTGTGATGTCCTTAGGTTAGTTAGGTTTAAGTAGTTCTAAGTTCTAGGGGACTGATGACCTTAGAAGTTAAGTCCCATAGTGCTCAGAGCCATTTGAACCATTTTTTTATTTCAGTCACGGATACTGTGCGAGAAAAATAATTGACTGTTCGCTTATCAATACGACCTAATTTCTTCTGAGTTAGTAGGTTGCGTGACCCCTTTACCATCTGAACGAGTCTTTTCTCGAAATGATGTGGAATGAGTCAGTTTACAGGATACGTATACATGATTAGTGTTAACATTAATGAAAACTTTATTATTTTTAGTTCCTACTCATGCAACTACACTTACTATTTTTTTATTTTATATTTTTAATTGGCTTTCAGTTTTTACGTTGAAATTCATCAGTGGAATAGAGGGAGCTGTCCAAGAGAAATGATTAATTTAAAACTTGGTTCGATGCCTGTCAGACATTTTATGTTATTGAACAAATGACCAAAAAATTTTTGTCGCAGCATACTCAACTTCTTTCTGAGCATTTCTTGGCATTGCGGCGCCTCTACCGCAAAGCGGTAAGTGGTAAGCAAGAGGTGAGCGTGTCCTCAACATTGATGTCATTAGAGACCAACACCACGTTAGCTGGGCGATGGCAGGAAACGAACTCAGCCGTTCCCTTGTTGTAGGAACCATCCGCTTCAATCACGATCCTACATACAGCCTTAATTTCTTCTAAGGAATGCGCTAACTTGTTAGGACATTGTTTCTTATAACTAATGACCCAGAGGAAAATGCTGCATTTCACATGTCAGAAAATTTTCAGGTCGGCTGCACACCCGATAGGACTTCCTTCCGATTGGCAATATTTCGATTACCAGTTCGGTCTTCGCCGTACTACCAAGTGAAACCTCCCGCCAAAAATCTTGATCAGAAACAGGGTAGGAGCTATTTATAAATGTTTCCTGGGCTACATACCCCAGACAAAAATATAGATGCCTGTTGTGTATGTTCAAAAATGGCTCTGAACACTATGGGACTTAACATCCGAGGTCATCAGCCCCCTAGACTTAGCACCAATTAAACCTAACTAACCTAAGGACACCACACACATCCATGCCCGAGGCAGGATTCGAACCTGCGACCGTAGCAGCAGCGCGGTTCCGGACCGAAGCGCCTAGAACCGCTCGGCCACAACGGCCGGCTGTTGTGTATGTGTATCTGCTTGTATTTGTGTAACAAAGTCAAGTTGATGAGATGCTCGACACGTGCTGTATTGTGGTAGGGGATTTCAGAAGCGCTTATTTTACTATCTTTTAGTAAAAATTCCTGGAAGGAAGAGCACGGCCGCGAGCATATCGCTGTCGAGAAACCTTGCATGGAATGATGGACATACCATCGTGGCGCCTACGCTCTGTTGTTGTTGTTGTGGTCTTCAGTCCAGAGACTGGTTTGATGCAGCTCTCCATGCTACTCTATCCTGAGCAAGCTTCATCTCCCAGTACTTACTGCAACCTACATCCTTCTGAATCTGCTTAGTGTATTCATCTCTTGGTCTCCATCTACGATTTTTACCCTCCGCACTGCCCTCCAATGCTAAATTTGTGATCCCCTGATGCCTCAGAACATGTCCTACCAACCGATCCCTTCTTCTAGTCAAGTTGTGCCACAAACTCCTCTTCTCCCCAATTCTACTCAATACCTCCTCGTTAGTTATGTGATCTACCCATCTAATCTTCAGCATTCTTCTACCCTCTGTGATGGAGTTTAATGGGGTCCTCGTCTTGTAACTGCTAAAGCACTACTACATAAAAGAGAGGTGGCATGGATCAAAAACATTTACGAGAGGTGGTAGTAAAGCTTTAACAGTACCTTTGGAAAAAAACGTTTTCCGTTTGCAGAGACGTGACTGACTTATTTTTATGTTTGACACAATTCACTTTTTAATGAAACAGTCATTACTGGTTTCGGCCTCCAAAGGCTGTCTTCATATGCTACAACAGAGAACAGAAAACAGACCTGAAACAAGTGCAATTATTTTCACAATATCTACTTGTTAGCTTAATAAGGTGCTATTAACAATGCATAAGGTACGTACCTATGGGCAGCACTTAATGAATAAGTGTTACCGCGTTGTCAACTAAACACAAAATCAAAAATCAGGGAATTATATACAAACAACCACGTGTACTTTCCCGTCTCTATTCTTTGCGCTAGATGTGCACGTTCTCTGTAAAACATTCGTCAATGGTAATAACCACAGCTTTAATTATTACCGTAATATTTCAGTCAGGTATTCATAAAATACTAGTGTAAATACAGTACGTTAAAACATCATCACTGACCCGCAAGTCGGCGAAGTGGCGTCAACTAAAACGACTTGCAATACGGCGGCCGAACACCGAAGGGGATATCCCGGCCAATAAATGCCATACGATCATTTCATTTCTCACGAATTATGATGATGATATGATACGATGAGAACAACACAAACACCCAGTCCCCGGGCAGAGAAAATCCCCAACCTGGCCGAGAATCAAACCCGGGACCCCGTGATCCAGAGGCAGCAACGCTAGCCACTTTTTTCTTTTTTTGTGATTTCATTTTGTTCATTTTCGTTCGTTCTATTTGTTCGGGGTGGACGTCCCATGACGCTTGTTCAAGTTCATCGTTGAGCGATTAAGCCCTCTGACAGAACACGCTGAGTTACCGTGCTGGCTGTCACTCACTAGACCACCAACTGCGGTCTGCATGTCTCTCACTGTAAAGGCCTCCCTTTCTTCCACATAAATTTTAACCATGTTAAGGATCTTTATTTGCTTACGTATTTGATTAATAAATGACTGAAATAATATTGTAATAACTGTCACGTTTTATGGCTATTATGATGGAAGATTGTTACATAGGACGCGCGCATCTAGCGCAAAGAGTACGGAAGGAAAAGTACACTAGGTTGTATGTATGTAATTCGCTGGTTTCTGATTTTATGTTTAGCTGACAACGCATGGGCACTTGTTCATCAAATGCCGCCCACAGGTATGAACCGTGTGCATTGTAATAGCGCTGTATAAGGCTCACAAGTAGATCTAGTGAAAATAATTTGTTATGATTCTCCTCGTCGGTTGTTATGATGACAGGTGGCCAAAGCTAAATAGAAAAATATTGCAGGTTTGGCAGTGAAGTCGGTAAGGGGATGGCTGCATAGTCTGTATCTGCAACGACTGAAATAATTAGTAGTCGTTGGTAAAAAATAACATATATTGTATTTAACTTGTGTTACAGGCTTCTTCATATGCTGCTTACATATAACTACAAACAGATATCTGGAGAGGCATTACTTATGCCATACTTGACTAAGCGCCTTGTTAGAGGTCGCTTCCTATCAGCTGAAGGCTATGCTAAATTCCTAGTTGACGTCCCGAGCAAGAGTAGGCGAGAGCTCGCTAGAGACTTGTCACAAGCCGCGGAGCGGTGCTATTTAGTCGCGAATCGCGGGTCCAGCGATATCTATTACGGACCGCGGTCGATACCTGCAACCCCTCACAGGTGTGGTATCGAACGTTGATACCACATAATTGCAATTGTTTCAGGTCTTAATTTAAGCTTTTCTGTTGTGTATTGTAGCATCTGAAGATTGTCGTTGAAGACCGAAACCGGTAATGATTGTATCATAAAAAAGTGATTTGAGTCAAAAATAAAAAAATAATACCTTATAAAGCCACCTAATAAGATTTCTTTGTTCTTCTTTGGAGGTAAATGTCTGCAGTCCTGGTACATATTGGAAACTGCGTACCAGAGTACCGTAGTAATCCACTAAAGAAGCAAAAATATGGCGCAGTCCTTTGATAAATTGGAGGTACGCTTCGCCGTTTTATTTTGGCTTCTCTAGCGGTGCACTATGGTAATCTGGCACAGGGTTTCAAAATGTACCAAGACCGCAGATACACACACACACACACACACACACACACACACACACACACACACAAAATGGCTCTGAGCACTATGGGACTCAACTGCTGAGGTCAGTAGTCCCCTAGAACTTAGAACTAGTTAAACCTAACTAACCTAAGGACATCACAAACATCCATGCCCGAGGCAGGATTCGAACCTGCGACCGGAGCGGTCACGCGGTTCCAGACTGCAGCGCCTTTAACCGCACGGCCACTTCGGCCGGCACACACACACACACACACACACACACACACACACAGAATTAACTAAATACGTTTATTTTTTTTTTTAGAGATGATAATTAAAGACTCTTTGACCGTCCTTCACATCTGCAGCCCTTTGGATCCCGTGAGTAATAGGAGTCCCTAGGTTGAGAATTTGTGTTATATAACTGTCCTTTACCAGCAATTGAACGTCGAGGTAAAAAGTTTTGTTCAAATTCCAAGCAGAGGTGTTTAAAGGCCAGACACTCTTGACAGAATATGACATCAATGTCAGAGTTGATCGGGCTGAAAGACGGTTGGAGGGAGGGAAAACCGTTGGTGTCGTCTCCTCCTATCAAAGTTAACGTATTCTTACCGCGTTTGCTCATGTTCTATAGTGTATTTCGTACTTTTAGTACCTTCTTAGTCTTTATTTTATCTACAGCTACGTGCTGTTTTTGTTTTGTTTCGATTTCATTGTTTAAAGTGCCTCAGTTGACCATTTTAGGCAAACCGTGGGGCCTTATAGATGAATATGACAATAGATGTGATTGTAGAGAATATCATGATTTGCAACACCTCCTGACCTGTCCTCAGTAATGTACCCCCGGTGAACTGTGGCAAGGGAGCAAAGAACCACTGGTCATAGACCAATCTTGGGCTGAAAAACTTTGCTATTCGAGCACAAAAAAGTGATCCTTCAGATTCTCGCAGCGTAATTCTTGACGAAATTGTTCACGGGTGAGCATCCAGACGTCAATATCCAACGGGGACGGGAACTTAAATTCGTCAGCGCACCTGATGATGATAACGTGGTCGCTTACCGAAATATCGTTCCCGCTGGACACTGGCATTCACCCGTTCACTCGTTAGCTATTTCGTCACAAATAGGTAAAATAAATTAAGCGTTCGCTTTGTTCTCGTGACACATTGCGAAGGTTCTGTAACACCTTGGTTCAGTTTACAGTGATAAAAGCTATAGAAAGAATAATTTAAAATTAAGAATAGAATTTTTAGAGGGGAAAATAGTGTAGAATCAGAGTTTGGTAACTGCAGATCAAAATTATAGTATACCAGCAAGTAGTTCAACGTCTAAGTACGGCAAAGCCACGGCAGGTCCGTCATGCAGAAGACACTGACGTTAAACTCTTGTGATGAAAAACCTGTAAAAAGGCCTGATCGTCATTGTTGCTGCCTTTTTCTCTCTTGATTGTATCGTTAAAGGGCGGGGAACCCGTGTCAGTCAGCGAGGCAATAATTAGATTGGACTTTATCGTGTTAAGATTCACGATAAACTGTTAGAATATTACGGAGATTCTTAATATGAACTTTTGTGACTCTTTGACGTCCCCACTCCCTCCGAAAGGTGGCGGAGATTGTCCTAATCATGAAAGGGGGAGTTTTAGCCGGGCATATTACTAAACAAAAGCGATATTTACAAGACTCGCAGTAATAGCAAAACACAAGGCCAGCACCTCATCGGAGAGTCGTCGACGTGGGGTACCTACAAAGGGAACCACAAGAGAGTTGGGGATGCTTCAGTTTCTACACTGTGCACTGGTAAGAACATAAAGTGATGAAACAATTCTCATTAAATAACATTTTTAACAGCGAATACGTCAGCTCTATTGAAGCAGACAAAGTTACTTTTGACGTTAATTGGTATTTGAAAAGAAAAGCATATTAATTGGTATTTGGAAAGAAAACCATATCAGATACGGTATAAAATTTACATATTGTCCTGAAAAATATTTTGTGTTTGTACGTACATTTTTCATTAGCAAATAAATGACAATGTTTTGAAACGTTTGGACGACACTTTTCCTATTTTTCACTTCTCAGTAGTTTATAATACAAACTTTGTCAATAACATGTGTTCTTGCTTTGGTCATTAATAAATTTTGATTCTAGATTTAGTAGTCAACAAACTTTCTACATCTGCATGGCTACTCTGCAAATCACACTGAAGTGCCTGGCAGAGGGTTCATCGGATCATCTTCACAAGAATTCTCTATTGTTCCACTCTCGAACAGCGCGCGGAGAAAACAAACACCAATATCTTTATTTTATTATTACGATCGTTCCTCCCTACGTAAATCGACATCAACCAAATGTTTTCGCATTCGGAGGGGATAGTTGGTGACCGAAATTTCGTGAGAAGATCCTGCCGCAACGAGAAACGCCTGTGTTTTAATGACGTCCACCTCCATTCCGCATCATGTCCGTGACACTCTCCCCCCTCATTTGTCGATAAAACAAAACGTTCTGATCTTCTTTGAACTTTATTACGCCATCTGGTAAGGATCCCACACCGCGTAGCAGTATTCCAAAAGAGGACGGACAGGCGTAGTACAAGCAGTCTCTTTAGTACATCTGTTGCATCTTCCAAGTGTTCTGCCAATAAAACTCAGACTTTGGTGCGCCTTCCTCACAACACTGTCTCTGTGGTCTTTAAAATTTAGGTTTTCATAACAGTAATTCCTAAGAAATTAGTCGAATTTACGACCTTTATATTTGATTGGTTTATCGCGTAACCGAAGTTTAACGGATTCCTTTTGGCACTAATGTACATGACCTCACACTTCCCATTACTTGGGGTCAACTGCCAATTTTCGTACCATAGAGATATCCTTTCTAAATCGTTTTGCAATTTGTTTTAATATTCTGATGGCTTTACTAGTCAGTAAACGACAGCGTCATCTGCAAAAACTCAAGACTGGTGCACAGATTGTCTCCTAAATCGTTTATATACACAAGGGACAGCACAGGGCCTTTAACGCCACCTCGGGGAACGCCAGAAATCACTTCGGCTTCATTCGCTGACTTTCCGTCAATTACTACGAACTCTGACCTCTGCGACAGGAAATCACGATCTAGTTCATTACTGAGACGATACTCCATAAGCTCGCACTTTGATTACATGCAGCTTGTGACGCACGGTGTCAAAAGTTTTCTGGAAATCTGGAAATACAGAATCAATCTGAAATCCATTGTCGACAGCACTCAACTCTTCGTGTGACTAAAGAGATAGTTGTTTTTTCAAGAACGATATTTCCTACACCCGTGTTGACTGTTTGTCAATATACCGTTTTCTTAGAAGTAATTCATAATGTTCGAACATAATATATGTTCCAAAATCCTGCTGCATATTGACGTTAATGATATGGGCCTGTAATTTAGTGGATTACACCTATTGCCTTACTTGAATACTGGTGTGACTTGTGCAACTTTCCAATATTTGGGTACGTACCTCTCGACGAGCGAGCGGTTGTATATGATTGTTAAGTACGGAGCTATTGCTTCAGCATACTCTGAAAGGAACCTAATTGGTATATAACCTGGACTGGAAGAGTTGCTCTTATTAAGTGATTTAAGTTACTTCACTACTCCGAGAGTACGTACTTCTAGGATACTCAAGTTGACAGCTGTTCTTGAGACAAATTCTGGAATATTTACATCGTCTTTCTCGGTGAAGAAATTTCGGAAAGCTGTGTTTAGCAACATAACACCAGAATATCTTCGGATTTTCTGCCAGGTTTCGTGATTCCCTTGATTGCTAGGTCCTTAATTCTGACACTATAGTTAGACTATTTGCATCCCGGAAGTTCAATTTCACCGTTGACGGGACTAAGCGAAGTGACATGTTGACGCTCCGTCTAGTGTGGGCACACCACCATTTAACTATGATTTGGCGGTGGCGTCGCGTTCCGTTCTGACGTCGAATGTGGATAGGCCTCGAGGCGTCACAGTCTCGGAGTTGGCAGCCTTGATCAGTAACGCCGGATACAACCTCACGTCCACTGGCCGCCATTTCCTGTCACACAGATGGCACCTGCCCAACTCATCGATTTGCTCCCTAATAGTGACGGGCTAAACTGCAATTTTTCCGATATCACTGATTTCCGTGAACGCTACTTTTCAGTATCTGTCATTCTTAACTGTGATTTGTCGCAGTTAAGAACCGAAGTTCACGAATCCAGTTCTTGTATCCCTCCGCACTCTACCACTGCTATTTCTGAGACTTCTGCGACTTCCTAATCGTATGAAAAAGTTACACTTATCCACACAGAAAATTGCACCTCAAAAAAAAACTGTCTTTAGTAAGTATGTTTTACATGTGTTCTTCCGTTGGCCTTAAATTTTGTATTAAAGAAACAATTGTGAAAATATTAATAGTGTAATTAATACGTGAGTAGCCATACAGTACCGTAATAGTTCGTGTTTAGAAAACGAATTCTAACGTATTGGTACGTTCACAGGTGCCTGAACCACGTTTTAGTCACTCAGTATAGCGATAATTCAAAATATCATTGTCAACAGATCTGGAGAAATTGCCACTGCGTCTTTAGACTGTTTTCGTCAACCAAGAGATTAGTTTCTAAGTGTTTCGATGAACTTAATTACTTAAGTGAGATCGTTCTGCAAATGTGAAAAATCCCCATTAAGTAGCTTTCATTACAGGAATTATTAGCAACACTACTCTGTCGGTTACACTGCTTGTAATTAGTGACAGCAAAAATGTTTAATAATCCTTGTGTTTTTGCAGACGCAGTTCCGACTCTAATTACTATCCACATCACGGCTCTTGAGAGAGAATCGTGAAGATTCAAGACAACTCTTAGAGGACTTGCAGCTTAAAAGTGCCATAATTATGAAATAAGTGTGCAGAATGAGTGACTGAACTATGTTTAATTGTAGTTATTATGCGATGTTAAAGGAATGATAAACAAATGTTAAATACAGTGAGTGAATAATGAAAATCTCATTTTCCCCGTGTTAAGCCGTCCTATACCCGTAAGTTTTCCGCCATTTCATTATTGGTAAAGACCTGTTGGAGAGTGACACGGCGTGCCCCTCCCCCCCCTTTTCCCCCTCTATCTTGGTATGGTGACGCTGATCTGCAACATAGCCCAAGGTCTATAATATGCGAAATGGTCTATAATATGTGAAAATGGGAAGTATGGATCTTCCAGTTAAATCAAGAATAGTTTAAGTGCAGTACTTGAAGGTAACACAGGAAAAGCTTTCTTGTGTAGGTGGTTGTAGTGTCGGCAAAAAGTTATTATGTGTGCAGTTGCAATGTAGAACACCAGGTGTAAAATTTTTCTCCAGAGTCTTGAACTGTCTCGGAACAAAAGTGAGGGATTCATATGACTCAATAATATTGTTTTCATTTCATTGCACTTATGCCGATGTCTGAGTTCTGCTGTGTTAACATTGCAGAGTCCTGTAAACATATGGAGTATTAACCACAACTGTCATATTCGAAGCAGAATCAAACACATTTTTTAATTTACTTGTCTCTCAATGATATTTTCCGGGCAAAAAGGCAATGTTGCTTCTTATTGATATAATACATTCAGAGTCACAGCTGTGTTTGACCAATCACAACTGGTGCTGAATGTGCATGTCGGCATATAGTATGCATAGACAGTACATCGATCTCGTGAGGTACAAGTTTCTTACAACGAAGTACGAACGTCGGTCAACAGATGGCACTCGGCAAAGAATGTTAACTGTGCTTTTTAGTTGCTACTTGCGACTTTGTCGCGACATGTCATTCAAATCGCAGCTAATTCCATAGCATGACCCCATGTTTTCAGAAAGCAGTACGAAATTCGGCCAACAGATGGCACACGGCGTTGAATGTAAAATGCTAATTGTGACTGAAATCGCAGTTAGATTCTGTAAAGTTGTTATTGTGGTATCTTTGACTTCTCAATCACTGTAATCTGTAACAGATACGGGATTTCCTGCCTGCCACCACTACTTCCTAAGACGTAGAGCGCGTTTAGAAGGAAGCACGGCTGCTATGCGTCTTGCCAACGCAGATGAGTCACCCCAGCATTTCCAGCATGTTTATTTCATCAGGCGGAGACCTTACTTCACGAATAGTCTTTCCGTTGTTCTTTAGTCTCATGGCCGGCCGGAGTGACCGAGCGGTTCTAGGCGCTTCAGTCTGGAACCGCGAGACCGCTACGGTCACAGGTTCGAATCCTGCCTCGGGCATTGATGTGTGTTCTGTCCTTAGGTTAGTTAGGTTTAAGTAGTTCTAAGTTCTAGGGGACTGATGACCTCAGATGTAAAGTCCAATAGTGCTCAGGGCCATTTGAACCCTTTAGTCTCATGTTTGCAGTCAAGTGTAATTTATTTGCCACTCTCGCAGTATCTATTGGGTTGCTGCACTAAGTTCGTAACATTTTTCTATAAGTTTAACAAACACAACCGATACACACTACAGAAACTTTAGTCACCACTAACATATTCTCCTTCATTATTTACAATTATCTGCCAACTCTAAGGTAACTTTTCGATCGGCGACTGTAGAACTCGTGTAGTTTTGAGGCAAAGCAGTTCGTTCAAGATTGTTCGACAGAGAGTGGAAAAGGTGAAAAACTGAGGATGTCAGGTCAGGTGAATGGGGTGGGTGCAGAATGACTTCCCAGCCCAACTCCGGCATTGTGTTTTTCGTCAGTCTAGCAGAATTCGTCACTCTAGCAGCAAAAGCCCCCCCTCCCCCCAATGAACCATGGACCTTGGTGGGGAGGCTCGCGTGCCTCAGCGATACAGATAGCCGTACACTAGGTGCAACCACAACGGAGGGGTATCTGTTGAGAGGCCAGACAAACATGTGGTTCCTGAAGAGGGGCAGCAGCCTTTTCAGTAGTTGCAAGGGCAACATTCTGGATGATTGACTGATCTGGCCTTGTAACACTAACCAAAACGGCCTTGCTGTGCTGGTACTGTGAACGGCTGAAAGTAAGGGGAAACTACGGCCGTAATTTTTCCTGAGGGCATGCAGCTTTACTGTATGATTAAATAATGATGGCGTCCTCTTGGGTAAAATATTCCGGAGGTAAAATAGTACCCCATTTGGATCTCCGGGCGGGGACTACTCAAGAGGATGTCGTTAAAAGGAGAAAGAAAACTGGCGTTCTACGGATCGGAGCGTGGAATGTCAGATCCCTTAATCGGGCGTGTAGGTTAGAAAATTTTGAAAAGGGAAATGGATAGGTTAAAGTTAGATATAGTGGGAATTAGTGAAGTTCGGTGGCAGGAGGAACAAGACTTTTGGTCAGGTGAATACAGGGTGATAAATACAAAATCAAATAGGGGTAATGCAGGAGTAGGTTTAATAATGAATAAAAAAAATAGGAATGCGGGTAAGCTACTACAAACAGCATAGTGAACGCATTATTGTGGCCAAGATAGACACGAAGCCCACGCCTACTACAGTAATACAAGTTTATATGCCAACTAGCTCTGCAGATGACGAAGAAATTGAAGAAATGTATGACGAAATAAAAGAAATTATTCAGATAGTGAAGGGAGACGAAAATTTAATAGTCATGGGTGACTGGAATTCGGTAGTAGGAAAAGGGAGAGAAGGAAACGTAGTAGGTGAATATGGATTGGGCGTAAGAAATGAAAGAGGAAGCCGCCTAGTAGAATTTTGCACAGAGCACAACTTAATCATAGCTGACACTTGGTTCAAGAATCATAAAAGAAGGTTGTATACATGGAAGAAGCCTGGAGATACCGGAAGGTGTCAGATAGATTATATAATGGTAAGACAGAGATTTAGGAACCAGGTTTTAAATTGTAAGACATTTCCAGGGGCAAAAAATGGTTCAAATGGCTCTGAGCACTATGGGACTCAACTGCTGAGGTCATTAGTCCCCTAGAACTTAGAACTAGTTAAACCTAACTAACCTAAGGACATCACAAACATCCATGCCCGAGGCAGGATTCGAACCTGCGACCGTAGCGGTCTTGCGGTTCCAGACTGCAGCGCCTTTAACCGCACGGCCACTTCGGCCGGCTTCCAGGGGCAGATGTGGACTCTGACCACAATCTATTGGTTATGAACTGTAGATTAAAATTGAAGAAAATGCAAAATTTAAGGAGATGGGACCTGGATAAACTGACTAAACCAGAGGTTGTACAGAGTTTCAGGGAGAGCATAAGGGAACAACTGACAGGAATGGGGGAAAGAAATACAGTAGAAGAAGATTGGGTAGCTTTAAGGGATGAAGTAGTGAAGGCAGCAGAGGATCAAGTAGGTAAAAAGACGAGAGCTAGTAGAAATCCTTGGGTAACAGAAGAAATATTGAATTTAATTGACGAAAGGAGAAAATATAAAAATGCAGTAAATGAAGCAGGCAAAATGGAATACAAACGTCTCAAAAATGAGATCGACAGGAAGTGCAAAATGGCTAAGCAGGGATGGCTAGAGGACAAATGTAAGGATGTAGAGGCTTATCTCACTAGGGGTAAGATAGATACTGCCTACAGGAAAATTAAAGAGACCTTTGGAGAAAAAAGAACCACTTGTATGAATATCAAGAGCTCAGATGGAAACCCAGTTCTAAGAAAAGAAGGGAAAGCAGAAAGGTGGAAGGAGTATATAGGGGGTCCTATACAAGGGCGATGTACTTGAGGACAATATTATGGAAATGGAAGAGGATGTAGATGAAGATGAAATGGGAGATATGATACTGCGTGAAGAGTTTGACAGAGCACTGAAAGACCTGAGTCGAAACAAGGCCCCGGGAGTAGACACCATTCCATTAGAACTACTGATGGCCTTGGGAGAGCCAGTCCTGACGAAACTCTACCATCTGGTGAACAAGTTGTACGAGAGAGGCGAAATACCTTCAGACTTCAAGAAGAATACAGTAATTCTTATCCCAAAGAAAGCAGGTGTTGACAGATGTGAAAATTACCGAACAATCAGTTTAATAAGCCACAGCTGCAAAATACTAACACGAATTCTTTACAGACGAATGGAAAAACTAGTAGAAGCCGACCTCGGGGAAGATCAGTTTGGATTCCGTAGAAATACTGGAACACATGAGGCAATACTGACCTTACGACTTATCTTAGAAGAAAGATTAAGGAAAGGCAAACCTACGTTTCTAGCATTTGTAGACTTAGAGAAAGCTTTTGACAATGTTGACTGGAATACTCTCTTTCAAATTCTGAAGGTGGCAGGGGTAAAATACAGGGAACGAAAGGCTATTGCCAATTTGTACAGCAACCAAATGGCAGTTATAAGAGTCGAGGGGCATGAAAGGGAAGCAGTGGTTGGGAAGGGAGTGAGACAGGGTTGTAGCCTCTCCCCGATGTTATTCAATCTGTATATTGAGCAAGCAGTAAAGGAAACAAAAGAAAAATTCGGAGTAGGTATTAAAATCCATGGAGAAGAAATAAAAACCTTGAGGTTCGCCGATGACATTGTAATTCTGTCAGAGACAGCAAAGGACTTGGAAGAGCAGTTGAACGGAATGGACAGTGTCTTGAAAGGAGGATATAAGATGAACATCAACAAAAGCAAAACGAGGATAATGGAATGTAGTCAAATTAAATCGGGTGATGCTGAGGGGATTAGATTAGGAAATGAGACACTTAAAGTAGTAAAGGAGTTTTGCTACTTGGGGAGCAAAATTACTGATGATGGTCGAAGTAGAGAGGATATAAAATGTAGACTGGCAATGGCAAGGAAAGCGTTTCTGAAGAAGAGAAATTTGTTAACGTCGAGTATAGATTTAAGTGTAAGGAAGTCATTTCTGAAGGTATTTGTATGGAGTGTAGCCATGTATGGAAGTGAAACATGGACAATAACTAGTTTGGACAAGAAGAGAATAGAAGCTTTAGAAATGTGGTGCTATAGAAGAATGCTGAAGATTAGATGGATAGATCACATAACTAATGAGGAGATATTGAATAGGATTGGGGAGAAGAGAAGTTTGTGGCTCAACTTGAGTAGAAGAAGGGATCGGTTGGTAGGACATATTCTGAGGCATCAAGGGATCACCAATTTAGTATTGTAGGGCAGCGTGGAGGGTAAAAATCGTAAAGGGAGACCAAGAGATGAATACACCAAGCAGATTCAGAAGGATGTAGGTTGCAGTAGGTACTGGGAGATGAAGAAGCTTGCACAGGATAGAGTAGCATGGACAGCTGCATCAAACCAGTCTCAGGACTGAAGACCACCACAACAACAACAACAACAACAACAACAACAGCAGAATAAGGACGGGCGTTATCTTGGAGTGGCATCAGTTCACGCAGTCTCTCCGGTCGTTGTTCTCGGAGTGCGTCTGCAAAATGTCTCAGCTGTTGCCACTAAATGCCAGCACTGATGGTTGCACCTTGGATAGGCAATTCGCAGTATAGCACACCGTCGCTGTTCCACCAGATGCATAACTTTATCTTTTGTGGACGCCTGCATGTTTTTGTACGGAGAGTTGCTGCTTCGTTTAGGGTCAACCACGTCTTTATTTTCCTTATGTTAGCATAAAGACACAGTTCCTCGTCACCACTAACGATACAGGGTGGGAATGGTAGGCGTTGTTCGCGAGTGAGTTCATGACGAACAAGCAGAGATGTACATATGGCCACCTGCAGATTTTTGTGATTTTGGCTTAGACCATGTGGTCTATGTACACCTGATTTTTGAGCCTCCCCTGTGCATACAAATATCGTACGATGGTGGAATGATCACAGTTCATCACATTTACCTGTTCTCGACGTGGATCTTTGTAGATTAATGTGTGTAGACGATCTTCATCAGACCCCGAAGGTCTTTGTCGACGTGGAGAGTCACTAACGTCAAAACCATCCTCTTTGTAACGAGAAAATCATTCTGCTGTCACCATTCTATTGAATTCAAAGAGAAGAGTATGCCGGAAATGTTCCGATTTCTCCACTTGGGGCTCCATTTTCTAGCGTCCACTGCTCCATTCACTACCTCCAACTGACAAAAGGAAAACATGTAAACTCAAATAGCAACAGTGAACTACAAATAAAACATGACAATCGACTAATAAATCCATAGCAACTAGAATACCAACATGTAAAACGAGTACTTATGCACCAACCTAATTCATTAAAGTGGTAGGCCTCTATATTTTACAGTTTCTTAGATACTTTCATATGGAAAAAATAAGACGAATCTCCAAACGCGACTTTTTCTTTTTGACACATCGATAATGTCTTCAAGCGACGTTCATCTCGCCTTCGGGAACATGTTTAACGGATTAGCCACTTCCATGGGAGTAAAAAAAACTGAATTTTATCTGGGCTCTGAGAACTAAATAAAGTAAGGAGTTGAGACAACTTGTTCACCCATTGTTGATTAATATTCGACTATCGACGACGTCTGATGACCGAGCGCGGTGCTGCAGTGGTTAGCATACTGGGCTCGCATTCGGGAGGACGACGGTTCAAACCCGCGTCCGGACGTTCTGATTTAGATTTTCCGTGATTTCTCTAAATCGCTTCAGGCAAATTCCGGGATGGTCCTTTGAAAGATCACGGCCGACTTCTTTCCCTAACCCGATGGGACCCATGACCTCGCTATTTGGTCCCCTCCTCCACATGAACCAATGTTGGTCGTCTCCAGTTGTTTGGTAGATCTAGTTGTTCACAGTGAGTGCTTCCACTCCGCATACACCGTCTTTTGATCCCCAGCTGACGTAGTCCCATCCACCGAGGGTTCAAATTCCTATGCACAAAACTCTTGTTTTTTGTGCCTTGATAATGACGGAGTGTCTCAAAATGGCTCTGAGCACTATGGGACTCAACTGCTGAGGTCATTAGTCCCCTAGAACTTAAAACTAGTTAAACCTAACTAACCTAAGGACATCACAAACATCCACGCCCGAGGCAGGATTCGAACCTGCGACCGTAGCGGTCTTGCGGTTCCAGACTGCAGCGCCTTTAACCGCACGGCCACTTCAGCCGGCCTGACGGAGTGTCCTGTCGCACTTCGGGTGAAATATTAAAACAGACTGACCCGACTCGTAATCCTCGCCGATTTATTGATGACCATCTGCTTTAGCTACTGCTCGCATTTCACTTAAGGTATCAATTTCGAGTCTGTTAATCATTACAGAAAATATACCAATATACAAGGGTCAGTCCATACTCGGGTAATGAGCGTTGGGTACAATGCAGAAATCCTACGTTGCTGTCCTGGACAACTTCCTAGAGAAGATCGTCTGCCGTTTGCTTCCTCTGAAATGACGTGCAGTGGATGACACTAATGAGCACTTGTCTAGAGTAGTGTTGTTTGCGTGTTTATGGAGAAGCCTGGAATGAATGAGAGGACAGATGCCGATATTTAAACTACTTTTCTCGTACGGCACCGAGGGGACTTCTAACTTCAACGTCCTCATTCGATACTCAGATCATCACCAAAGGGTCAGGCGCTCTGTCTCAATGAGACATTTGAGTTGGAATTTAACACAGAACTCTGGTCTGCTGTTCAGATACTTAAAGACCCCCACCTCTGTTTCTCTTGCTGGCCACGCAGAGGTGCTGAAATTTTTTTTCCGACCACCATAATTCGGTCCAAGACCGTACTTGCTTATGTTAGCAGTCTTTAACAATGAAAGAGTTCCCAACTAAAATCCAAATAATTTTCCCAACCAGAAACGTGAGCATTTAAATAGCATACATGCTAAACGGCAGTCAGCATTGCCAAGATTCATGAAAGGTACGTAATATCCGTACGTCATACAGAAGGGGTAACTACAAGTTGTACACGGTGTTTGTAAATTAATTATGCAAAAGTAATCCTTAATTGTGAAAAGGATAAATAGCTTACAGAAATGTTTGAGACAGCACTGAATGCATACATCTTCAAATTTTATTCCCGCCGAACTTCCCGACGTTCCCGCTAGGTGGCATGCACGAATGCAGTCATCAATGGAGTCGTATAACGGTATAGAGCGTGCACAGTGTTGTTCATGGTTTCATGAATATAAATTCACTACTACAGTTGATAGACAATTCAGGACTAAATATCGCAAGCCACCACCTCAAAGATAAACTTTTATTAATTGGCAAAATCGTTTTTACGAAACACACAGGACGCCGGGTCAGGGTCGACCAGCAGTCTCTGAGACAGCAATTGAACACGTTCAGCAGTCTTACATTCGTACCCTGGGTGAATTAACGAGACGTGGCAGCTTAGAATTGAATATGCCTAGTGGTGCAGTGTGAAAGGTATTGCGAAAACGCCTGTCATCTAAACCTACAAACTGAGACTGTTGCAAGCTTTAAGAGAAAGTGACAAAGAACAACGAGCTGAATTTTGTGTATAAATGTGTAACAAAATGCGCACTGAAGATGATTTTCTTACTAAAATTGTGTACAGTGACGAAGCCGTAACGTTCTCATTTGGGGTGAGCAGAAACCACGTCACTAATAGAACAAGTACGGAACTCGCCTAATGTAACTGTTTTTGCGCTGTAACAAGATTCACGGTACCTTTTTTTGCCGAGTCAACTGTACCTGTCTATCTTACCTGGATATAATTGAACATTATCTAATGCCTCAACTACGAGATATGAGTACAGAATTTACTTTCGAGCAAGATGGCGCGTCACCATATTATTGTCGTGAAGTTGTCGCGCATCTGCATAGGAATGTGCGGACTTGGACTGCACGTGGTGGAAGAATATCCTGATTTAACCCTAATGGACTTCTGTGTACGGGGTTACATTAAAGGCAGAGAGTTTGTTCCTTCGATTCCTGGAAACGTCGATGAGCTGCGAGAACCGATAACACAAGCAGCTGCCACTATGCATCAAGACTTGCTTCATACGATTTGACAGCAAACTGATTACAGATGGGACACGTGTCGTGTTACAAAAGGAAGCTACATCCGACATTTGTAAATAAAACTTGAAGACATACTGTAATCAGTGCTGTATCGGACATTTCTGTAAGTTATTTAACTTTTTCACAATTTAAGGATACTTTTATATAACTAATTTACAAACACCCTGTATTTCTGACAGCGTCGGTATTCAGGCCAGACACGAGAATACAATCCTGGCATATAAATGGGTGACAGTGACAGAAGAGATGAGAGGATTTTTGTTCGTCTTCTACAAATTTTGCTCGATAACGAGCGATGGTGAGTTGTGTGAACGTCCACAGAGGTTTCTGTGAGGTTAAGAACACCTTCCACCCACAGAGGTGGGGGTGAAACGGAGTGACGTAGAAGCTTAACTCTGCAACTTTTGGAGCAATTTCTATGTATATATGGCCTATACAGGGCGTTACAAAAAGGTACGGCCAAACTTTCAGGAAACATTCCTCACACACAAATAAAGAAAAGATGTTATGTGGACATGTGTCCGGAAACGCTTAATTTCCATGTTAGAGCTCATTTTAGTTTCGTCAGTATGTACTGTACTTCCTCGATTCACCGCCAGTTGGCCCAATTAAAGAAAGGTAATGTTGACTTCGGTGCTTTTGTTGACATGCGACTCATTGCTCTACAGTACTAGCATCGAGCACATCAGTACGTAGCATCAACAGGTCAGTGTTCATCACGAACGTGGTTTTGCAGTCAGTGCAATGTTTACAGATGCCCATTTGATGTATGGATTAGCACGGGGCAATAGCCGTGGCGCGGTACGTTTGTATCGAGACAGATTTCCAGAACGAAGGTGTCCCGACAGGAAGACGTTCGAAGCAATTGATCGGCGTCTTAGGGAGCACGGAACATTCCAGCCTATGACTCGCGACTGGGGAAGACCTAGAACGACGAAGACACCTGCAATGGACGAGGCAATTCTTCGTGCAGTTGACGATAACCCTTATGTCAGCGTCAGAGAAGTTGCTGCTGTACAAGGTAACGTTGACACGTCACTGTATGGAGAGTGCTACGGGAGAACTAGTTGTTTCCGTACCATGTACAGCGTGTGCAGGCACTATCAGCAGCTGATTGGCCTCCACCGGTACACTTCTGCGAATGGTTCATCCAACAATGTGTCAATCCTAATTTCAGTGCAAATGTTCTCTTTACGGATGAGGCTTCATTCCCACGTGATCAAATTGTAAATTTTCACAATCAACATGAGTGGGCTGACGAGAATCCGCACGCAATTGTGCAATCAGGTCATCAACACAGATTTTCTGTGAACGTTTGGGCAGGCAATGTTGGTGATGTCTCGATTGGGCCCCATGTTCTTCCACCTACGCTCAATGGAGCACGTTATCAAGATTTCATACGGGATACTCTACCTGTGCTGCTAGAACATGCGCCTTTACAAGTACGACACAACATGTGGTTCATGCACGCTGCAGCTCGTGCACATTTCAGTCGAAGTGTTCGTATGCTTCTCAACAACAGATTCGGTGACCGATGGATCGGTAGAGGCGGACCAATTCCATGGCCTCCACGCTCTCCTGACCTCAACCCTCTTGACTTTCATTTATGGGGGAATTTGAAAGCTCTTTTCTACGCATCCCCGGTACCAAATGTAGAGACTCTTCGTGCTCGTAATGTGGACGGCTGTGATACAATACGCCATTCTCCAGGGCTGCATCAACGCATCAGGGATTCCATGCGACGGAGGGTGGATGCATGTATCCTCGCTAACGGAGGACATTTTGAACATTTCCTGTAACAAAGTGTTTGAAGTCACGATGGTACGTTCTGTTGCTGTGTGTTTCCATTCCATGATTAATGTGATTTGAAGAGAAGTAATAAAATGAGCTCTAACATGGAAAGTAAGCATTTCCGGACACATGTCCACATAACATATTTTCTTTGTTTGTGTGTGAGGAATGTTTCCTGAAAGTTTGGCCATACCTTTTTTGTAACACCCTGTATATACATTTCTTTCGCTGACGTCATGGTCCCACAGCGATCGCAGGGTCGGCGTCGTTACAACGGATTTGGCAAGGTTAGTTTTAGGGATGGCCGGACGCCCTTCCCGCCGCCACCCCGTACCTCCCAGGACGGAATCACTGTACGCCAACTCTCTGCGTCTAGTGTAAAGCGTGAAATAGTGCGGACGTGTTTCAAATGTCTGCAACGCGTGTAACTGAGGCGGAACGTGGGGACCAGCCCGGTATTCACGAAGCGGGATGTGGAAAACTGCCTAAAAACCACATGCAGACTGGCCGGCACACCGGCCCTCGTCGTTAACCCGCCGGGCGGATTCAATCCGGGGCCGGCGTGCCTACCCGAGTCCAGGGAGCAGCGCGTTAGCGCTCTCGGCTACCCTGGCGGGTAGTCTATATATTTGTATATATAATTATTTGTATAATGATTGATTATACAATCTATATAATTAACATTATCAACATAAAAATATTGTCGTCGTTACATAAACAAACCACTCCTAGGAGTTGGGGAGGGGTGAGAAGAATGACATGTAAAAGTGTCACTGCCTGTGGAAAGTATAAACAATACCTTTGTAGTTCCAGTATCACACACTTGTAAGCCCGGAGTGTCTTCCAAGCTTAATGATTCTCATATTAAAAGTACTTGTGATATTGTGGACAATGTCAGCAGTGAACTGCCCATATGAGTTCATAGACACCAGAAGTTGGAACATTCCGTTTGGGCTGCCTCTTAATGATCCAGATTTGTGCAGGCGTGTCACAAAAAATATGATTCTCGGGGCAACAGCTTTCTTTGATATCACAGGCAATGAAGGAATAGGGAAACCAAATCGCCCCACAATGTCTGACACAAAATTTGGTTGGATTTCGACAAATAGGATTCCTGTAACTCCACGTAAGGAGCAATATAAATCGTGCTAAGCACACATTCAGCAACATCCAGTTCGTGATGGAAACCAGGGGTTCGCAGGGTGGCTGGGTGAATAACGACAGGCTTCTCGACGACTGCACCTTCGGAGATTTGGTGTTGTATCCTCTTTCTGCCAGTCCTGAACCCTCTATCCTTGAGATTGCTGCCAATAGGTGGTACAAGGGGCATCTTGTACAGTACCTCAATCAGTCCTTTTGGAACAGATAATCTACTAAATAAACTAGAAAATATATCGGAAAAAATTAAGTAGATAGCATAATACGCTACACAGAGTGATCAGAAACAGTCTGAAAAACTTGTAAGGGTGTCGCTACGGGATGTTATTAAATGTTAAGAGAAACAATCGATACGTTGCGCCGTTTCCGAGTTATTTAGCACTGAAGTTAGCCAATCAGATCGTCGCGCGCACAAATTCAAGAGACAGTGTCGCAAAACGTGTTCTTCGTCTGGTTTCCTCAAACCTAACAATCGTACCGTTTTTCATGTAGCTTAATTTTATCATTTCCGAAAAGGGGATATTTTAACTAGTAATGAGCATTCAGCAAGTGATAACTCACGGACCCACATATATCTGTACATCAGTGCATTTTTGCGCGTACAAGCGCTTGAATTTGCGCGCTCAATGGCCTGATTTGCACACGTCGAAACGGGAAAACGTATGGAATTTTTCTCTTGACAATTATTTCCCAGCACAACCTCCCCTGTAATATCCTTACAGGCTTTTTAGCCGTTTTTGACCCCCGTATAAAATGCAAACAGATAGCTCATCTCAAATGAAAAGCACAAAGCCTCACGAATCTAAAAGAACTATTTTTTAAAATGAGCATAAGCCTACTGGTGGGGTAAGGTATATACTACACACACTGCAGTCAACCGGCGCACTGAAATGAGTCACTGGAGGGCTTCTCCGGAAACATTGTGGATGTCTTTAATTCCTCCTCTTTTGAAATCATAAATTATACCATTTAAAATATGATACATACCTTGAGAGTCACTGCACTCGCACAAAGTGTCATTTGCAAGATCCCACCTTATCATTAAGCTTTTACAATAATCCGTTCCAGTTCTTATTCTGTTTAGTCTTGTCCAGAGTCATCTTGGAAGGTCACTACCACGAACTTGTTTGGCCACGTGAGCACTAAGGAAATAATTTTGCTGGGTGTTTCTTCGCGACCATCTGACGTCTACAAAGTGACGTTCTAGGGCGCAGTGCGTTCGTGTCCGCAGCGGACTGAACGGCTGACGTAGGCTGGTCACCGTGGACAAAGGACGAACGCCGGATGTGGCCAACTACGGCTGCTCCCGTTGCCGCTCTAGTGCATACAGCCAGCCTGCCTGCCTGCCGCGAACAGTCAAACAAACGCCTGCTCAAAATTGCCAACACATTTTCTTATAGCCCACTACACAACAAAGGCACAAATCGAAACCGGGCCAATCAAATCGTCGCCAAAGGTACCTACAAGCATAAGAATAAACATTTCCGTACAATAAACAGCTGAGAGCAGAAAATTCTTCCTCACAAGGGAACCTCCCCATCGCACCCCCCTCAGATTTAGTTACAAGTTGGTACAGTGGATAAGCCTTGTAAAACTGAACACAGATCAATCGAGAACACAGGAAGAAGTTGTGTGGAACTATGAAAAAAAAAGCAAAATATACAAACTGAGTAGTCCATACGCAAGATAGGCAACATCAAGGATAGTGTGAGCTCAGGAGCGCCGCAGTTAGCGTGAGCAGCTGCGGAACGAGAGGTCCTAGGTTCAAGTCTTCCATCGAGCGAAAAGTTTACTTCCTTTATTTTCGCAAAGTTATGACGTGTCCGTTCGTTCATTGACGTCTCTGTTCACTGTAATAAGTTTAGTGTCTGTGTTTTGCGACCGCACCGTAAAACCGTGCGATTAGTAGACGAAAGGACGTGCCTCTCCAATGGGAACCGAAAACATTTGATCGCAAGGTCATAGGTCAACCGATTCCTCCACAGGAAAACACGTCTGATATATTCTATACGACACTGGTGACGGCATATTCGTCACATGACAGAAATATGTTGTCGACCCATCTAACCTGTACCCTTGGCGCCGGCCGCGGTGGTCTCGCGGTTAAGGCGCTCAGTCCGGAACCCCGCGACTGCTACGGTCGCAGGTTCGAATCCTGCATCGGGCATGGATGTGTGTGATGTCCTTAGGTTAGTTAGGTTTAAGTAGTTCTAAGTTATAGGGGACTGATGACCACAGAAGTTAAGTCCCACAGTGCTCAGAGCCATTTGAACCATTTTTTGTACCCTTGGCGAATGGGTAAAAAGATTCTTCTACCTTTCCCGATTTAGGTTTTCTTGTGGATGTGATAATCACTCCCAAAAAGTGATGGAAACATAAGAGTTTGTCACATAAACTGCAACAAATGAATGCAACAGTTTCACAGTCGCACAGTTTTCCCTGTGCTCTGTCAAAACATAAGTTTTTAACTTTTTCAAATTTTTCCGTGTGTAGACCGTCAAATCCTGCATATGTCCAAGCAAATCTGAACATGTCCTCGAATTTTGGAGAGCGAAGTTGATTATGTGTGAGTGCCTGAACTTTGATAATTGTCTGAAAATAAAAAAATTAAACTTTTTACTCGAGGGAAGACATGAACCAAGGGCCACTCGTTCCGCAGCTGCACACGCTAACCACGGGACCACGACGCTCTTAGGTTCATACTAACCTTGATGTTGCTTATCTTCCACATGGACTACTCAGTTTGTATATTTTGCTTATTTTTTCATAGTTCCACACAACTTCTTCCTGTTTTCTCGATTGATCTGTGTTTCAGTTTTTTCAAGGCCTATCCACTGTACCAACTTATAACTAAATCTGAAGGGGGTGCGATGGGGAGGTTCCCTTGTCAGTAGAGCAACTGATCAAACTCTCCCACTTCAGGAGAAATTCGAAAATATCTATACGGTATCGACGTGCAACCCACTCACTGGAATACGATACGCCATTGTGTATGTTGTTATGGCGGTCTCCAGTCCGAAGACTGGTTTGACGCAGCTCTCCATGTCTGAGTGTGTTTCTGTCAACAGACCCCCCTCTTCTAGTCAGGTTTTGCCACAAACTTTTTTTTCCTCCCCATTGTATTCAGTACCTCCTCATTAGTTATGTGATCCACCCATCTAGTCTTAAGCATTCTTCTGTAGCTCAAAATTTGAAAAGCTTCTATTCTCTTCTTGCCTAAACTGTTTATCGTCCATGTTTTTACTTCTGTACGTGGCAGCACACTATACAAATACTTTTCCCAACACTTATACATACATTCAATGTTAACAGATCTCTCTTCTTCAGTAACGCTTTTCTTACGATTGCCAGTTCACATTTTATATCGGCATCATCAGTTATTTTGCTGCCCAAACAGCAAATTTCATCTACTACTTCAAATGCCTCGTTTTCCTAATCTAATTCCTTCAGGAGATTACCTGACTTAATTCGACTACGGTCCATTATCCTTGCTTCGCTTATGTTCATGTTTATCTTCTAGCCTCCTCTCAAGAGAGACTCCATTCCGTTCAACTGCTCTTCCAAGACTTTGCTGTCTCTGACAGAATAACAATGTCATCGGCAAACCTCAAAATTTTTTTATTTCTTCTCCCTGAACTTCAATTGCTACTCCAAATTTGTCTTTGCTTTCCTTTACTGCTTGCACAATGTACAGGTTGAATAACATCGGGATAGGCTACAACCCTGTCTCTCTCCCTTCTCGTCCGCCCCGATAGCTGAGTGGTAGCTCCAGTCCGGCTTTCGCCGCCGTGCAGTGCGGGCGTGTTGTTGTTTCCGCCTGCGCGCTCGCTGTTGTTTACATTTCAGCGGCCGTCACTTACGTGTCGCTTACGTGCACTAGAACCATGGCCAACCGTTTTAGGAAATCAACATTACGATTCAACTTCTGCAACGAATACGCACGACCAAACGCCTCGGAAATGGAACGCTTCCTACGCGACGTTGCTAAGATCCCAGCTTCCGACATCTTGGGCATCCATTTGTCCATATTAAGCAGTACGGTGTACGACAAAGTCGTCAGTGACGTGGTATGTGAAAGAATACTTCGTGACACCAACTATGGATTACGCTTTTGCCACACCGACGGCAATGTCGAAGCGGTCACTGTCGACCACGCCGGCTTAGGAAAGCGCACCATACGAGTTTTCGAACTCCCGTTCGAGCTCCCGGCGGAAGACGTTATCGCGGCTTTCCGCCCATATGGCACTGTACATGGCCACACTGCCGAACGCTGGGCGCAATTCCAAACGTACCCCGTTCTTAACGGTGTACGGCAGATCACCATCGATCTCCATCGCCACGTGCCATCTTACCTGCAAATTAGCGGGTGCCGCGCGGTTGTCATATACGACGGCCAACCCAAGACCTGTTGCGGGTGCGGCAAAGAAGGCCACCTCAGATCTGAGTGTCTTCAGCGACGAATCACCCAATTGCCAGCCGCTACCGTGACACCTCCGGCTCCGACGACGGTTTTACCGGTCACCTACGCATCGGCGCTCACTTCTCCTCCCACCGGCCGCCACCCGTCGGACCATGTACCGGGACTCTTCCAGCTGCTACGGATACCGCCGGGGCCGACACGTCGCGCTCAAAGCCTGGCGCTACTCCGGCGCCACTCCCAACAGCGACGACTTCCGACACCCACCCGCCTGAACATATGGACGCCCCTTCATTTGACGTTCCCGCGACGGCCTTCCTCTCAGAGCGACGCGACTCCCTTCCGTCTTCCGACTCGGAGGGACGAGCCCGCAAACAACGTTCACCTAAGAGGCGCAAGAGGAGGCGCCCGCCGTACGGTCTCGGAACGAGACGGGTCACCTCCCCCTGTTGCTCCAGAGGCCGTCCGACCCGACGAGGCCTCGGAGAACCTACACGACGATACGAATGCCGACAACATGACGCCGACTGTGTCTGTGTCGATGCCTACTCTACTGGCTCGCTCAGGTGCTCCTGAACCAGTGGACTCCACCGTTGCGACTGCCGCCGAGACGTCGTCCGCCCCTACGACAGAAGTGGAACGTACGACCATCACAACGACAGCGCCATCAATGGTGTGGAGTGAGGACGTCGATGAGGACCCGGACCACACGCTGGGGACAGAGTTACCCCAGACGGAAGCATCGTTACGCCGCTGATAATGCCGTCAGGTGGCGACTCACCGTTGCCTCGCCCCTCTTCATCCTCCGCCGGTGGAGTTCCCCTCCACGGCGCGTTACGGCTCCAAACCTACCGAATAGCGACGATCAACACTAACACCATTAGCTCACCCGTGAAACTTCAACTGCTGCGAGAGATGATATGGGCGTCGGACGTCGATATCGCACTACTACAGGAAGTACACTTGGCCACACTTCCAGACGTCGCGGGATATAACACTTATCCGTCTCCTGGTGACCACCTGGGACGCGGCGTAGCCACCTACGCCAGAGAAGGCATTCCAGTGGCCGATATCACATACCTTCCATCTGCCAGAGGCATGGCCGTCACCGTCATGGGGACGCGTATCGTCAACATTTACGCTCCGTCAGGCTCCACCCGCAGACGCGACAGGGCACTCTTCTATTCAGAAGAAATCGCTCCTTTGTTTCTTGGACGCTGCGACCATTACTTGCTTGGGGGTGATTTTAATTGTGTCTTGCACCCCAAAGATCAAGTGCCCCACTACAATACCTGTCAAGAACTGCGTCTTGTCGTCCGAGATATGTTGCTCCGCGACACTTGGGAAGTTCAGCACGGCGACGCGCCTGGACATACTTACCAGACGAGTCACTCCGCGAGCCGCCTTGATAGAATTTACGTCTCTCGGGAACTCACACCTGCAGTCCAAGGTGCAGAACTCTGGCCCCTGACCTTTTCGGACCACTGTGCCTACATCTGCAACATTCTCTTCCCCAAGCAAGTGGTCTGGCGTAGTCGTGCACCGTGGAAGCTAAACACCTCCCATCTTCATGATCCCGAATGTCTTCAACGTGTTACCGAGACACGGGCCACCTGTGAACGTCGCTTACCTAAATACTGCACGACCTTGACCTGGTGGCTGGAATGTGCCAAACCTGCCATTCGACGTACTTTGATTCAGTATGGAAAGGAAGTTGCTATGTGGCGCCGGCACACTACCGACTATTTCTACGCCGTTCTCCGCGACCTGGACGCCCAACCGCCCACCCCCGACACCCAGAGGGAACGCAGCAGGATTAAGGCGCAAATTGTAACTTTGACACGCCGTAGACTGCAGGGGGCTATGGTGCGAACCCAATGTCAAGATTCGGCGGAACAAGAACATCCGACCATGCATCATATCGCCTCCGATAGGAAACATCGACGACAACAACTCATCACCGAGATCACCACCTGTCGCGGCAAGCACGTCACTTGCCAGGCCGAAATCGTCAGTGCCTTTGTCGACCACTACCGCACAATGTACCAGGAGGAGACTACCAACAACCACGCTGAGGAGTCTGTGTTACCACACGTAACTCGCACCCTCACGAGCGACGAAGCTGATGGAGCCCATTACGCGTGATGAAATCCACGTTGCAATCAAAAAAGGTGCTCTGAATAAGTCACCTGGTGTCGACGGATTGCCGATTGAATTTTATCGCGCCTTCTTCACACTAATGGCGTCACGGTGGACAACGATGTTTCATGAACTGCTGACGATGGGGAACGCCGTACCGCCGTCCTTCGTCACGGGAATTATTATAACCATCCACAAACCGACACCAGGTGTGACGACTGCACATTACCGTCCCCTGACTCTGCTTAACGCAGACTGTAAAATTTTTACACGGCTACTGGCAACGCGATGCCGTAAGGTCCTGCCCAGCATTCTATCCCCGGAACAGACAACTCCGGGCGGCTCAGTTAATATACAAACGGCCACAGGAGAATGTCGCGATTTAATTGCACTGGCAGCGGCGTGCAGACTCCGCGCCGCAGTGGTTGCCATTGATTTTGACAGCGCATTCGACAAAGTGCGGCATCTTTTTCTCTTCTCAGTGATGAACCGCGTGGGTTTTCCACCAGCCTTTATTGACGTGATCCGGCACCTGTACGGCACAGCTGAATCGCTGATTCAGGATAATGGCCGTGTGGCGGGACCAGTGGGGATCCGGCGTTCCGTACGGCAAGGCTGCCCACTTTCGACCCTACTCTATGCCATAAGCCTGGAGCCACTCATCGGGAGTCTGACGAGCCACCTTTCTGGTCTCACCTTGCGACAGCACAGTTTTAAATGTCGTGCGTATGCGGACGACCTCCTCCTCTTGATCCGCTCACGGAGTGAAACACACACGGTACTTGATTTGATATCAACGTACGGCACTGCAGCGGGCAGTGCCATGAATGTGGCTAAATCCGCGGCGATGTCCATTGGACGCGGCCTCTCACACGCCGACTTAGCACCTCTCCCGTGTGTACAAAAACTACGATACACCTCCACCGTGCGCCGCTCCGCTGCCATCAATTTTCGGCGTGCACTCCAAACTATCCGCATGACGGTGCGACAAAATCTTCTCCGACGACTCGATTCTTTACAACGTGTCCAATACCTCAATCAACATGTGGCGTCCAGAATGGTCCACATCGCACAGATCCTCCCGCTGCCATCAACTATTGGACGCAGCCTCCAGGCTGCCTTCGGATACTTCCTTACTGTCGGTACGCTCTTTAAGGTCCGCTACGACACGCTCACCCTTCCTCCGCGAGCGGGGGGCCTCGGGCTTGTCAATGTGCGACTCGGCGCGGCGTCCTTGTACATGTCCACCAAGCACAAGCAGTGGCACGGGGGCACCTCCCTTACGCGCAGCTTGCTGGAAATTCCTGTGCCCGCGACCACAACACCACCAGTACCAGTCGGACACATCAAGCACCATCTGACGCACATTTCTGATTTCATCGTCGACTTCAGTTATGCTCACACACACTTACCAACCACGCGTTCTCCTCGACCTAAAGATTTTTACGCCCCACTCCTTCGTTCCATATCTAGCAACAATATCGAACTGAGACATCCATCCACGCGGTGGCCCACGGTTTGGCGTCACATCCACCAGTCTTTTCTTCCCTCCAACGTCCGGGCAACATGGTACCAAGTCGCAAATGAAAACTTCGCCACAAATCATCGTCTTCACGCCATCGGACTAAAGGACTCTCCACTTTGTTCCATTTGCCACCTCGTGGATGACGATGTCCATCAACTGACTTGTGCTGCCTCCAGTGCCGTCTGGAAACTCGCCCGACAGTTCGTTGCCTGTTACCTCCGCGTTCCGCCGGACTCGATTGACCCATGGACTTTTATCCATCCTGAGAACACTTATTTCCCCGCCACCAAAAATCATGCGATTGTATGGGTCAAGGGATGGACAATCACCTACATGTATAATGATGGCGACAAATCACGCCTTGATTTCTGGCAGTACTTACAAACCGCCCACAGTGAAGTCGAACACCGACCGCGCTACCGCGCCTCCTTCGCCAATTACCTACATGCGATCTTTACGTCACCCCCCGCTCAGTTGGATGGTGCCCCACGCCGACAGCACTCCCGCCCCCCCTGCTGACATCTGAGACTCCACGCGCTACTCTCTACATTGTAACCCACAGTGGAGTAGGCGCACGGACACGCGCCTCCTTTCTTTTATGCACTATACCAGAAAACACTGGTTTTTCCCTCACTCCACTGTATATTGCTTCACACCTCTTAGCTTACATCTTTATTATTATTATTCTTTCTTTTTTTTCCTACACCTTGCTCATAAAAATTTGCTCGCCCTGTACGAGTATAATGTCTTGTGTTATTTTCGCCGGCAGGATGGCATTTCTGTTGTATTTAAGTTTGTACCAATAAAGATCTTTTGTTCATTTACCCTGTTCCTGGTAAAAAAATCATAAAAATAATAAAATAAAATACAAATAAATCAAAAAGCTACTTTGAGGGAGTGATTCAGGGACGGGAGGGGGAGACATCGCGGCCAGGCCTTGGGTTCCGACCCCTGCCCGCCTTGTCTTTGCCTACTCATAACTGAACACTCCTTAAAAAAAAAAAAAAAAAAAAAAAAAAAAAAAAAAAAAAAAAAAAACTGGCATAAAATAATTTTATAGCAAAAAAAAGTGGTCAGCGCGGCGGTCTGTCATGCCGAGGATCCCGGGTTCGATTCCCGGCTGGGTCGGAGATTTTCTCCGCTCAGGGACTGGTTGTGTTATCCTCATTATCATTTCATCATCATCAGTGGAAGGCAACGGGTAACCACCACTGGAATCACTTCCCTAGACGCTAATGCGGTGGACCTTTCTGACGAGGCTTCCCCCAAGACATGACCTGCCGTAAGGCAGAATACAATGTTAAAAGTATGAAGTTTAAGCCATTTTAACATTTCACCTGATTGCATAAACGAATACGAATGTTTAGCTGCTTTAACCTTTCAAAATTGGATTTATATACCACCTGAAGTACACACACATATATTTGACACCTCAAAACAAACACCTCCAAATGGTTTAAACGATTATTCTGTAATAATGTTGTTACAATGTATATTCTTTGCACTTTGCGATTATGTCTCCTCTTCTGCTGCACGAACCTTGCACCCAGCTGATTCCAGACGCCATATTTGTTTACAAATGTGGCAGTATACATGTGAAGTGTTACGACAGAAAAAGGAACCTGTGACCACTGGAGGTGCTCTAGTTTACTTATTAAAGTTTACCATTAAATATCACTTTAATTTTTTGTCAAAAGTTATCCAAAACCATATTCTGAAATAGTGTCTTGTTTCTCCACTAGGCAGTGCCACAAGTTCCTCCAAATGTCGTAATACAACATACACACATATGTAATACTAACTAATGTAAATCCACCCGATGATGGAGGTTTAAACCTTCGAAACGCGTCGTGGAAAAAATAAAACGGTGACTGGTAACAGTAAACTTGTTGTTTCATTTAATGTCAGTAACAGTCACGGTAAAGCCTAACCTAAAAATGTTCGCATTTAAAGTTAAACAATGTTAAAAGTTCTCCCTTCACAACCACTGCTTCCCTTTCATGCCCCTCGAGTCATAACTGCCGTGTGGTTTCTGTAAAAGTTGGAAATAGCCTTTCGCTCCCCGTATTTTAACCCTTGTTACCTTCAGAATTTCAAACCGAGTATTCCAGTCAACATTGTCAAAATTTTCTAAGAGAAGTTGTAGGGTCATTATTGCCTCGCGTGTTCCTCATTTTTCCGGAATCCAAACTATTCTTCCCCGAGGTCAACTTCTACCAGTATTTCCATTCTTCTGGAAAATATTCGTGTTTGTATTTTGCAACCGTGACTTATTAAACTGATAGTTCGGTAATATTCACACCTGTCAGCACATGCTTTCTTTGGAATTGGAATAATTACATTCTTCTTGAAATCTGAGGGTGTATCACCTGTCTCATACATCTTGTACAGCAGATGGAAGAGTTTTGATATGGCTGGCTCTCCCAAGGCTATCAGTAATTCTGACGGAATGTCATCTACAATGGGATCTTGTTCCGACTTAGGTCTTTAAGTGCTCTGTCAAACTGCTCTCGCAGTATCATATCTTTCATTTCATCTTTATCTACGTCTTCTTCCATTTCTATAATACTGCCTTCTAGTACACCTTCTTAGTACCGACCCTCTATACATCCCTTCCACCCTTCAGCTTTCCCTTCTTTGCTTAGAACTGGTTTTCCATCAAAGCTTTTGATATTCATAGAGCTGTTACTATTTTTGTTTTTCAAAAGCCTCTTTAATTTTCTTGTAGGCGGTGTTTATCTATCCGCTAGTGATATATGCTTCTAAATCCTTAAATTTGTCCTAATCTCCAGCTTAAAAATTTCTGCCACGCCATTCATGAAAAGTGCAAAGGCTTCCACGAAATTTATACCGATGGTGCAAAATCTCTGACGGAAAAAATGTGGGCTGTGTTATTTCTTGCTGAAACACCAAGTACCACCAAACATTTTCTCGTAAAATGTCTGTCCTCTCCGCGAAAGCATATGCCATTCCATAAACAGTGATGTATGGAAGTCAGGATTGCCTAAGCAGTTTCTAATAATTTCATATACCAATAGTGTAATTCAGTCTTTGCAATCGTCCAGTATGATGCAGACATATCATAAGCTTATTCTGCAAATCAAGCAGTAAGTGGAAAATAAGCAAAGCAATTGGCTAAAGTGTACAATTTGTGTGTTTAAGGAAGCCCTATAGGAATAATATTCAACGAATATCTGAACAGACTACTAAAGCTGGCAGTCAACATGCCACAAACATATGATTTCAATGATCACGAACTGCAATTAACATTATTGTTAAAACGAACCTTTCAAGAATGGGAAAAGATTTAAATCAATCTAAAATTAGAAGAGGCAAAACTTTACACAAAGAACAGGCAAAAATTCTCCTTGGTTTACGTCGTTTAAAGAGAAAAGAATATAAATAGCGTCGCTAATAAGCATGATATTCAACCCAGTTCATCGTCTAATCACTTTTATTGAATCATGGTTATTGAGTCCTCAATAGTGAGTCTAATGGAGTATCAACTGTATATTTAAGACATACCGTTTTTTCCCTGCAGGCAGTACGACAATCACTGGTGGGTATGCGTTGAGAGTATGCACGGTCACGAGAAGTGCTCTTGCAACATGAAGACGCCTGTCCCATAGAGGTCGGAAAAAGATAGCTGCCATCGCTGAAATGGGGTTCCAGGTACTGTCACACCCACCATATTCTCCCGGCAGGAGGAGGAGGAGGAGGGGGGGGGGCTGTTCTGGCGAGATTGATAGTTATGGTTCGGGGGAAAAACTGAGAGGAGGAAGGAAAAAATGCACGGGACTTCACAACGTGTAAGAAGAGACGAGAACCTCGTAAGTACATAGTGCGCCAATTTTATAACGAAAAACTGTTTCTAACCTACCAAACTGTAGACATATGCATACGGTCGCATATATCCAGAATGACCACAAATGATGATTTATAAATAAAAGCGAAAGGCGTCTGGTGATGAATACCCTTTAATTGCAGTAAGCTTAAGACGGTACAACCAATATTAATTGATTATAACAGCTGCTGTGGTATATGGCTACGCAAACATAAATATTACAGACAACCTGTGTATTGATTTTAAGCCCAGAAGTAGCCGTGCTAGTTACGAAACAAATTGCGTTGTGCGTCAAAGCTTCATACCGATCAATTCCAGAGCGTAAGTCCGCAGCTCGTGGTTCAAATGGCTCTGAGCACTATGGGACTCAACTTCTGAGGTCATTAGTCCCCTAGAACTTAGAACTAATTAAACCTAACTAACCTAAGGACATCACACACATCCATGCCCGAGGCAGGATTCGAACCTATGACCGTAGCGGTCTCGCGGTTCCAGACTGCAGCGCCTAGAACCGCACGGCCACTTCGGCCGGCAGCTCGTGGTCGTGCGGTAGCGTTCTCGCTTCCCGCGCCCGGGTTCGATTCCCGGTGGGGTCAGGGATTTTCTCTGCCTCGTGATGACTGGGTGTTGTGTGCTGTCCTTAGGTTAGTTAGGTTTAAGTAGTTCTAAGTTCTAGGGGACTGATGACCACAGATGTTAAGTCCCATAGTGCTCAGAACCATCAGCCAGAGCCAGAGCCAGAGCGTAACCGAGATCTTACCTACAAGTGTGGGCAACTCATTTTAGTTTTAGTTGAACGAGGAGAAATATTTGAGAATTTTTCATCTTTCATTTTGCTGAAGAGATGGAAACTCAGCTGATATATTATTGTTGCGAAGAATAACTATTTATTCTCTTTGTTATGAAATTAATTCCAAGCAGCTGTATTTGACAGCGTTCATGTATTACGATCGATTCATAAACTCAAACGGCTGCATCATCAGACACATACCGTGACACTCAAGTTGCTGCGCTCCCACAAAGCATATACGAGGGTCACTCCAAAAGAAATCCACACTATTTTTGTAAAAATTCAATTTTAATTCTGCATGTGTGAAGTTTTACAGTGTGTAGATACATACTTCCCGCTTGTTTACAAACTTAGTTCAACCTGTTCCCGTGAGTGGCGCCGTTACAGTATGTCTTCAAGATGGCTGCTACATTTGACGTTCGTCAGAAGCAACGTACTGTCATAGAATTCCTGTGCTGTGAAAACGAGACAGTGGGAAACATCCACAAGAGGTTGAAAAAGGTGTATAAAGATGCTGCTGTCGATCGCAGTACAGTTAGTCGGTGGGCAAGCAGGTTACGTGATGAAAGCGGGCACGGCAATATTGAGGATTGTCCTCGCATCGGCAGGCCTCGTATTGCACACACACACTCCAGACAATGTGCAGAGAGGTAACGAATTGGTGACTGCTGACAGACACATCACAGTGAACGGATTGTCACGCTACGTTGGGATAGGGGAAGGAAGTGTTGCCGTTAAAAAAGGTTTGTGTCAGGTGGGTTCCCAGGATGTTTACAGTGGCTCACAAAGAAACAAGAAAAACGGTATGCAGCGAACTTTTGGAACAGTACGAGAATGGTGGAGATGAATTTCTTGGAAGAATTGTGACAGGTGATGAAACATGGCTCCATCATTTTTCACCAGAGATGAAGAGGCAACCAATGGAGTGGCATCATGCAAATTCGCCCAAGAAAAAATTTCAAAACCACACCTTCTGCTGGAAAAGTTGTGGCTACGGTGTTTTTCGATTCCGAAGGACTCTTGCTTGTTGACATCATGCCAAGTGGAGCCACCATAAATTCTGATGCATATGTGACGACACTGATGAAACTTCAAGCTGGACTGAGTCGTGTTCGACCACATCGGCAAAAGCAGGATGTTTTGCTGTTGCACGACAATGCACGGCCACATGTCAGTCAAAAAAACCATGAAAGCTATCACAATACTCGGGTGGACAACACTGAAACACCCGTCTTACAGTCCTGACCTGGCTCCATGTGACTATCATCTCTTTTGGAAACTGAAAGACTCTCTTCGTAGAACAAGGATTGAAGATGATGACTCCCTTGTGCACGCGGCCAAACATTGGCTCCAACAGGTCGGTCCAGAATTTTACCGCGCGGGTATACAGGCGCTGGTTCCAAGATGGCGTAAGGCAGTTGAGAGGGATGGAAATTATGTGGAGAAATGAAAATATTGTTCCCAAAGGATGTATCTACGCACTGTAGCCGGCCGAAGTGGCCGTGCGGTTAAAGGCGCTGCAGTCTGGAACCGCAAGACCGCTACGGTCGCAGGTTCGAATCCTGCCTCGGGCATGGATGTTTGTGATGTCCTTAGGTTAGTTAGGTTTAACTAGTTCTAAGTTCTAGGGGACTAATGACCTCAGCAGTTGAGTCCCATAGTGCTCAGAGCCATTTGAACCATTTACGCACTGTAAAATTTTCAAACATGTAGAATAAAAGATGGATTTAAAAAAAATAGTGTGCGTTTCTTTTGGAGTGACCCTCGTATTTGCACTATCGTGGAACACTACACATGACTCGCAAGACGTTATGAGGGAGGATGTAATATGTAGCCCGGTTCTTTCTGGAACGTACGATATAGGAATTTCAACGGTAAATGCGTGCGACTGCCACTGAACTTTGTTGGGCTGCTTCGTGACACTAGCATAGTGGTGGTCGGCCTTGTCCCTACCGCCCACTGGTGTGCTTTACAGTTTACAGCGTGGGCGGCAGGCGGTATGGGTTTCAAAAACATTCCCATTATGTTTCCATAAAATTTTGTCATAAAGTATTTGATAAGTAATTTTAATTATTTGCTTTAACATGATGAAACTGTGATTTCAAAATTTTTAATGTAAAATTACTTCCTCACGTTATAAATCATCATTACTGTGGAACATAGATAAAAAAAATGGGCGGTAGGCATGAAAGGTTGACTACACCTTCTTGCATTACAAGCCTATCCCGTCACGAAAAGCATCGTTCTCTGTTTGATCTTTCTCTCTTCTATTAATACAACCTGGTAAGGATCCCAGTCTGATGAGCAGTACTCAAGAATCGGTCAGAGGAGTGTTTTATAAGCCAATTCTTTCATCGTTGAATTGCAGCTACATTAAGATTCTTCCAGTGAATCTCAGTCTGGCATCTGCTTTTTCTAAAACTAGTCTTACGTAATACGTCATTCCTGACAGTTACTCAGAGGTATTTTACAATGGTTACGTATCCAGTCATTTATCACCACAACGTAATCGAACAGTAATGGATCTCTTCGCCAATTTACACATTTATTTTGGTTGAGGGTGTAACCTCCCCCCTCACTTATCGACCTTAATGACAGTGAAAAATTAAACCGCATGTACCTAATGGAAATTTGGGAAAAGCAATCGTCACCGAAGTTAATCTATCGGTAAAGAGGGAGGAAAGGGTTACATCTAAATGAAAGGAAAAATGCAAATGACTGGTGGAAATTAATTTTGAAAAGGGGTAAAGTTAATAAAGAAAGTACATGTGCGGCCGTTACGTTAACAATTAACTAGCGGTAATTAGATATTTGAGATTTGGGGGAAATCACGGTCGCCAGTCCTAAGGACAATTACTATAGTAACTGAAAAAGAAAGGTTATTACACATATAATTAACACTAGAAGCGTGGCAACTGAAGGTTGACACGTGTAGTGTGAAAACTGAAAGTTTGCCAGAAGTAATAAATTTCGCTACACTCTGACTTAATTTAGCAAAAGAATTAATAAAACCGGAAAATCGAAAGTTAATTTAGTGACTGAAGTTAATAGTGAGCTTTCTTTCTGAAGCACATCGAAATCCAGTAAAATACGGTTAGTCTTGGACTACCTCAACAATCATTTCAAAAGCAACTTGACTCTACGCAATTTAGAAACAAGAGATTTAACTTTGAACTTGAATTAAATGATTCTGAACTATTAACAATAGTAAAATTTAGTACGTACCAAGCTGAGCTGCAGTCACAGGTAAGCTAAAACATGCTAACAAAACTCGCACTCTAAATTTGTGCTCGTGTAACCTAAATATTGTAGCCAGCTACTGAACTTTGAAATTAAAGCAGTGAAATCTAATTATATTATTTTAATGCTGGCGTTTGAATTTCAACGACACTCGGATTCATTTCGGAAAAGGAAGGGACCATGCTTGGCAATGCAATCGGGACAATGAGCAACAAAGGTTCATGCTAAGTTGCTGTAATTTTGCGAGGCAAATGGAACAATTTGAAAAGCTGAGGTCTGCCATACAGTTCTGAAACTTTACGTGCTTTTAGTCTTCCTTGTTGGTTGATTGAAGGTTTGAAGCCGTCGATCGAGGAGGTGGCGACAGTCACTCATTGTCGGCCGTCGCTGTTGCAGAAGCTGGATGTTGGCGCGCCTTCTTCTCGACACGGTCACCAGGCGAAACGGGCTCTTGATGTGCGCCAGCTAATGCTTCCCGTCCGCGACACCATGTCAGAAACTATCATCGCGAGTCGAGCGCAATTACATGCTGCCAAACCCCGAAAGCGCGGCAACTCGCGGGAGCGTCACACAACACCTGCTCCACTCGCTACTCCCGCCAGACTCTGACTGTTCTGCCCGCGCTCCACGCGGCAGAGTTCACACTACCAAAGATCCTACACACTTTGATTCGTCACACGACCTATCGACGTAATCGTTCGATAGCAGTTTTCCCTAGGCAAGACCCAGCGTAAAAATACAAATAATATTTACGAAACAAACCAATTATACATCGACATGAGTGCATAAATATATATATACAAACAGTAAAACAATTACAATATATAAAGAGACAGAAATGTCATATCTTGAGGTAACAAAACAAGGAAAAAAAATAATAGTACAATAGATGGAAATAGGAGGATATGCATTTCCGGCGTTACAAGGGCAAAATGCCAGTCCCTACGCTAATCCTCGAGCGTAACAAGTCTACCTGCGTCTCGGTACAGTCTTCTGGCGTTGCAATCGATCTGTGCATAACAGAATCATTCGTGAACAGCCTCAAGGAGGAGATGCTGACGTGACCACTAAATCTATACATGTATTGTGAACAATAACGACCCTATAAACGCTCTCAGGGCTAGCCCCGAAATTACATTTACTTGTCGATATCGTTCCGTTAAGAACGACGTTATGAGTTTTATCTGCAAGAAAGTCGTCACGAATCTAATCACAAATCTAGTTTGATACTCGGTAAGTTCAAATTTTGTTCACTAAACGCAAGTGCGGAACTGTGTGTGGTGTCTTTCGAAAGTCAGGGAGCACGGAAGCGACCTTGGCTCCGTCGTGTACTGCGCTCTAGATCTCAGGGGCCAACGGAGCGAACTGAGCTTCGCGAGATCTGTATCTCTGTCGTATTAATGACGTGTTGACAGTTGTCACTGGGGAAACTAGATTTGTGTCGTTTGCGTTACTGGAGAATATAACTAGAGTAGAAGTTTTACTTACAAGGGGACCATCAGACCTGCTAATGACAGATTTTGTTGAGTCTTCGTTATGTTGTAGAGCGGCTAGTGGCTTCTCACTCGACGGTCCCTGGTTTCCGAGAAAATCGATGCTGAACTTTCATGCGTATCTCCCATATTCATAACTTTAGTCAAGTTCCTACCAAATGAGTGTAGCGCATTGCGGCCAAGCTTCAGAGCTACCACGCTGGCGGTACGGGTTCTAGCAGCTTGCATTTTAATTTCGTCGTACAGAATATTATTAAATAGTGTATCGCATGAAATTATTCAACAAGTTTTCATATTCGCTATAGTAATTTCATTAGTAAATCAATCACTACAGCACACTTTCTTTAAATATGTATTTCGTTAGTAGTTAAAATTCAAAATACCCGATTTTCAATAGTTCGAGGTTTTCTCGGTCCCGTTCACCTCGAATTATCGATACTGTACTGTTCTAGCATTAACGCATGACAATGTGGTGGTGGTTACAGCTTGTGAAACTAATGTATGAACAATATCTTCCACACACAGTCCACCCACTACACAAACGCTTTGTACCATGCATCTATGAGACAGGTGCATCACGTATGCTTAAATACCTCACGAAAATGCCTTCTCCGTGCTTTAAGTACAAGGAGGAGTCTAGTGAAAATGAGACAGATGGTAAAAAACTAAGTAAACTGTTTATCTTTTCAAACATCATCCCTCTGTAAGACAATGCGGTCAAAGCCTCCATGGAAAAATGTTTGCGGTTGCCTACGGAAAGATGACTGTTCCCAGGCGTGCCACCTTTCCATTCGAAGCAAACAAACAGCCAATTTTTTTTTCTCTTCAGGACTGTATGAAGGATGTGTAAAGGCTTCCCAGCGAAACTTCTGCGCCGTAGTCGAAACAGCCTTGGCAACATGTGGGCGGGGCATTATCCAGCAAAACAACGATGTTGTCCGTCAACATTCTTGGGCGTTTGGACTTGATAGGAAGCTACAATTTTTGCAAAGTGCGCACGTACCGCTGTGCGTTTATTACGGTGCCTTGTTCCAGAAAATCAATGAGCAGCAGGCGGCTCTTTCAGTCAAAGAAAATGGTTTAAGGCCTCCCCGGAGCTGACGTGCCTGTGGTTTCGAATGCTCTGCTGGAGTTTCGCTGGCAAGCTCTTACACATTCTCTCCCCACACGACTTCCATATTTTTGATGCCCTGAAGAAAGACATTAGTGGCCGTCTATTTGCTTCTGACCAAGAAGGGCACGCCCGAGTACAATCCGGTTCCGAAGGAAACTGAAGACATTTTTCCATGAAGGCTTTTACCCTCTTATCTCATAATGGGATAAATGTTTTAACAGCGGGATAACTGTATTATGGCGACTACTTTTGATATAATAAACAGTTTACTTACTTTTTCGTACCTGTCTCCGTTTCATTTGACTGCCCTTACAGCTCCCGCAGTAGACCATAATTAGTTCATTATTCACTTCCCCGCAATAAACGAAGTAATTGACAGCACAACACAATAGGAGTTATGAAACGGCTACCACCTTGCTGCGGGGCCTACACCGCTTATTATTGTTATTGTTATTATTATTATTATTATTATTATTATTATTATAGACACAAAGCACCGTCAGCCTGAAGTTTGCCTATTGCTGCCACTTCAGAAGTAAGGAGTCCAGCAATCAATATTTACAGAAAGTAGGCCTTGGCGTAGCACACATTTTAATTTGGTTGATTTTAAAAGGGCACGCAGGATCCGGGTGAAGCAAGTATCGCTACGAAGAGAAGTGGTGCAGATGAAGCATGTTTCGTAACAAGTCTCTACTCTCAGTGTGGGTCGTCAACTATCTTTTCTAAGGAGTTGCAGGTAGCGCTCACGATGCACTGAGAATCGCTTCATCAACCTACAAAAGAAGGTTGTTGGAAATAAATTGTACGACTCATCTCATCTACATCTACATCATAGTCCGCAAGCCACCTAATGGTGTGTGGCGGAGGGTACTATCGGTACCACTATATGATCCCTCCAACACTGTTCCACTCGCGAATAATGCTTGGGAAGAATGACTGTCGGTAAGCCTCTGTATTGGCTCTAATTTCTCGAATTTTCTCCTCGTGGTCAATATGCGAGATGTATGTGAGGGGAAAGCAATATATAGTCCGACTCATCCTCCAGAAATTTCAATACTTGGTTCAAATGGCTCTGAGCACTATGGTCATCAGTCCCCTAGAACTTAGAAGTACTTAAACCTAACTAGCCTAAGGACATCTCACAACACCCAGTCATCACGAGGCAGAGAAAATCGCTGACCCCACCGGGAATCGAACCCGGGCGCGGGAAGCGAGAACGCTACCACACGACCACGAGCTGCGGACAAATTTCAATAGTGAATCTCTCCGTGATGCACAACGCCTCTCTTGTAACGTCTGCCAGTGGAGTTTGTTTAGCATCTCCGTAACGCTCTCTCGCCAGCTAAACGATCCCGGGACGAAACGCGCCACTCTTCGTTGGATCTTCTCTATCTCCTCCATCAGTCCTACCTAATAGGGATCCCATATAGATGAACAGTACTCAAGAATCGCGCGAACAAGCGCCTTATAAGTCACTTCTTTCGTGGATGTTACTTTTCCTTGAGATTCTTCCGATGAATCTGAGTCTGGTATATGCTTTTCCCACCAACTGTTTTATGTGGCCATTCCACTTAAGGTCGCTCTGGACAGTTACGCCTAGATATTTTACGGCAGACGCTGTCTCCAGCTGTTCGTCATCGATAGTGTAGCTGTACAGTAGTGGATTTGTTTTCCTATGCATGCGCAATATGCTACTTTTACTTACGTTCAGGCTCAACTGCCAGAGCCTGCACCATTCATCAATCCTCTGCAGGTCGTTCTGCAAATTCTTATCATTTTCTGACGTTGCTACTTTGGTACAGACAGCTACATCATCTGCGAATAGCCTTAAAGAGCGTCCGACGCTTTCTGCTCAATCATTATTTGTATATATTGTAGACAGCAACGGTCCTATCACACTTCCCTGTGGTACTTCGGATATAACCTTTACATCTGCCGATTTGGTTCCGTTAAGAGTGACGTGTTGAGTTCTATCTGCAAGAAAGTTTTGAATCCAGTCGCAGGTCTGCTCCGATACTCCGTAAGCGCGTATTTTTTTCGTTAAACGGCAATGCTGGACGGTGTCAAATGCCTCACTGAAATCAAGGAACACGGCATCAGCCTGAGCGCCGTTGTCCACTTCGCTGTGGATCTCATGGAGGAACAGAGCGAGCTGAGTTTCGAAGGATCTCTGTTGGCGGAATCCATGTTGATTTTTATAGAGGAGATTTTCATTTTCTAAGAACGTCATAATTCTTGACCATAAAACATGTTCCATAATTCTACAACAGATTGACGTCAACGATATAGGTCTATAATCGTGTGGATCTGTCTTACGGCCTTTCTTAGAAACGGGAATAACCTGCGCTTTTTTCCAGTCGTTAGGTACCTTTCGTTGCTCAAGCGATCTATGATAAATTACTGCTAGAAGGGGAGCAAGTTCTTTCGCATAATCTTTGGCTCTGAGCACTATGGGACTTAACATCTGAGGTCAGCGTTCTCCAGAACCTAGAACTACTGAAAGCTAAGGACATCACAGACATCCATGCCCGAGGCAGGATTCGAACCTGCGACTGTAGCGGTCGCGCGGTTCCAGACTGAAGCACCTAGAACCGCTCGGCCACAACGGCCGGCGCATAATCTTTATAGAATCTTATAGGTATCTCATCTGGTCCTGATGCCTTTCCGCTACTAAGCGATTGTAGCTGCTTTTCAATTCTGCGATCGGTTGTCTCAATATCTGCCATTCCTACATTCGTACGACGATTGAAAGGAGGGACAGTGTTACATTCTTCAGCGGTGAAGCAACTTCGGAAGACCGACTTCAGTAATTCGGTCTTCTCTCTGTTAGCTTTCGTTTCGGTGCCGGTGTGGTCGCTGAGAGAATGAATGATTTTGACCCATTTACTGATTTTACATATGACCGAAATCTCTTAGGGTTTTTACTTAGGTCGGTTGACAATGTCTTACTTTCAAAATCATTGAACGCTTCTCTCATTGCTCTCCTTACGCTCATTTTCGCTTCGTTCAGCTTTTGTTTGTCAGCTAGGTTTTTACTTCTCTTGAATCTGAGACGAAGTGCTCTTTGTTCACGTAGCTCTTTTCTAACACGGCTATTAAAGCATGGTGGATCTTTCTCGTCCCTTAAAACCTTACTCAGAACATACTTGTCTAGGGCATACAGAACGATGCCTTTGAAATTTTTTCCATTTGTTCTCCACATCTTCGTCCACATTACCGAGTTGATGCTGACTGCTGAGATATTATGAAATTTGTATCCTGTCACCCTTGCTGAGCAAATATATCCTCCTACCTTTCTTAACATAGGACCAGTCGTCACAGATGCTGTCACAGCCTCACTGATTCATTAGTTTGTGGTTTAATAAAATCCCTACAAAAACTAAATATCATTAATCTTTCTTCATTTTAAAAATGAATTTATTCAAAGAAAATTCTTTTTTATTCTAAATTTTAGTTAGGTGCTAATGTTGATAATGGCGGGTGGGGAGGGGCGGGTTTGAGGAGGGGGAAGGGGAGGTACTGGATAATATCTGACTGCACACAGGGTAACTGTCTCACTATTCTACGATATATACTATCCGGAATTCTGTTCTACCACGGCAAGCATTAGCGAGTAAGATGACTCTGTACTCTGTTCTGCAACAAACGGATCACACATTTGAAGAAAGTTTGCTGTGGTAACTGATTTATTAATGAAATTACTACAGTGAATAAGACGAATATGACTATTTTTGAATAAATGTCATGAGATATACTATTTAATGATATTCTGCACGACGAAATTCGAAAGGAAGCGAGATTTGAGTCCGTTCACCAGCGTGGTTGCTTTATTTGTCTAGCTTGCTTACGTTATGGGTACAGGAGGTACGCATGAAACTTCAACATCGATTTCCTCGGAACCTAGGGGCCGCCGCAGTCAAGACATGTGCCTCTATAACATACGTGCGTCTCGTTCTCGTCTGCTGCAGGGGTGGAGGCCAGTTTTGCATGGGAGGGGTGTGCCGTGAACTTGTGATTCGCGGCACGTCTTGTCTCCTGCCTCGCCCAGCCGGCCTCGTTAGAACTGTGCTGGCGCCAGCGCCTGTACAGGGGTCGCTGCTGGCGCCACTCAGAGCTTGAACGTGGTACAGCGGGGCGGGAGCAGAGAGCCTTGGGCTGCCCAGCACTCGAGCCAGCGTCATGAACTGACCAGCGGGCGAGGCGGGCAGAGCAGTCGGGCGGCGGCATGGGATGTTCTTGATGCCGTGCGCGAGACAAGCAGGGCCGCCTATTCGGTCCGGTGGTTACCTGTGAAGCAGTTGGAGGCAGCCAGTTGATGGAAAGCCAAGAACAGAAAGGCTTCCCCGAGCTGGTGCTTATTAGCGGGCAGTGCGGAGTGTGACTGCTGTGTGGACACAAACAACTCGGTGGGCAGTTGTCTTTTCCAGGCAAGAGAACGGCAGCACCAGAGGAGATGCAGACAGCGGCTTCCTGGGGCACTTAAGGGATACTTCACTGACGGACAGCAGTGTTTTGGTCGGTCAACAGATTTGACACAGAATACAGTGAAGGACGGAGGCTGTGCACTGAGTGAACCGGATGATCAGAACTATTACATACTCAAGGTCCGTGGGCACAGTGCGACATGGTAAGTTTGCTGTGAAGTGGCACGCAGGACGTGTGGATGTTTTCACTAAAAGCAAGAGAAACAATAATTTTGTTATTTATACACCTTGAGTGTGATTGATTTTGTATGAGCCATTGTACAGAATGTGATCCTGCTATTACCGTGCTGTGAATGTGACTGGTTTTGTTAATGCCATTGTGCCAAAAATTACGTTGTTATTTTATCCCCTAAGAGTGATCTTTTTGTATGCCAAAATGTACAGAAAATTGTACTGAGAAAATTGGGTAGCTAGTACTGTAGACGGTTATTATAGCTTTTCTTGGTTCAAATGGCTCTGAGCACTATGCGACTTAACTTCTGAGGTCATCAGTCGCCTAGAACTTACAACTGCTTAAACCTAACTAATCTAAGGACATCACACACATCCATGCCCGAGGCAGGATTCGAACCTGCGACCGTAGCAGTCACGCGGTTCCAGACTGAAGCGCCTAGAACCGCACGGCCACACCGGCCGGCTAGCTTTGCTTTAGGCACTACTTGGTGCTGGGAGTGGCCGTAGATACATATTTAATTGAATGCGAATATGAGTATCTTTTATTAAGTCAGAAAGTTGTCTTTTAGTTTGCTGTCCTGCATGTAACTGCAGAAGCTAATTTTACTGTCACTTTTACGCCTGTTGCCCGAGGCTATATATTACAACCATTGTTGTTGTTGGTCCAGTTTCTTCTGTTGTGGCTTTCTCTCGAATACTGTTGTCCAGCAAAAATGTCGACAGGTAGTCACACTTTGCCCTGCTAATGCTTTCGATAGTCAGTTGAAGGAGTCTGATAGTTGGTCCAATGTCTCTTGTTAATGGGCTCTGAAAAGATCTGTTTCTGCTATTTATGTGATATGTCATTGCCAGGAGATCCTATGGATAGTCTGGCTGCCTGTAATCACTGTTGCTCAATTAGCACCACCCAGGAGGCACGTGTAGGGTATTTTAAGGTTAAACCTACGGACGTGAGCAACGTTTCCTCGGTCGGTGGGAAGCAGTGACAGATGTGCACCTGCATAACATCTTCTCAGGTGCTAAACTTCCAAGTCGATTCGACCTACCACGCAAGACCTGGACTACTCTGAACAGAATCCGTACCGGCCATGGCCGATGCAGGGATGCTCTCTTTAAGTGGAAGAAGATGCCTGATCCAGCCTGTGACTGCGGGGCTCCATACCAGACTGTTCACCACACTGTCAGTGAATGCAGGATTCGAGCTTATCACGGCGCCAAAGAGGACTTCCTGCTAGCAACTCCAGATGCAGTGCGCTGGATTGAAGGACTGGATATTCAGTTGTAAAGACAAACTTAAGTTTATTGTGTGTCAATATGTACATATGTATATGTAATTTAATTTCATGATACGTCTGTATTAGCCATACGCTAAATAATTCTTTCGAATTTTGTTTTCATTTGCTAAAAGCATTTCATGTTGTTAATCTACTGTAGAGCCTGCTCCAAGAGCTATATTGGACTATAGATTAAGTTCTGTTCGTTAACATTTCTGGATTGTAAAGAAGAATATTTTATGTTCAATAAATTCTTTGCAAAATTGAGCCCCCGGCTTCACAGCCCCCAACCCAAGTCCTACGCTATACGGTATTTTCGAATTCATATATGCTTATGACGATGTTGTCCTTGCGCTCATTTCGGCTTTGTACGACTTTTGTTTGTTGACAAGGCTTTTACATCTCCTCAATCCGTGATGAAGCTCTCTACGCTTTCGTTACAATTTGCTAATACGGCTGAAACTTCCTGGCAGATTAAATCTGTGTGCCACACCGAGACTCGAACTCGGGACCTTTGCCTTTCGCGGGCAAGTGCTCTGCCAACTGAGCTACCTAAGCACGACTCACGCCCCGTCCTCACAGCTTTACTTCTGCCAGTACCTCGTCTCCTACTTTCCAAACTTCACAGAAGCTCTTCTGCGAACCTTGCAGCACTAGCACTCCCGGAAGAAAGGATATTGCGGAGACATGGCTTAGCCACAGCCTGGGGGATGTTTGTGCGCTGATATGAAACTTTTTGGCAGATTAAAACTGTGTCGAGTTCGAGTCTCGGTCCGGCACACAGTTTTAATCTGCCAGGAAGTTACATATCAGCGCACACTCCGCTGCAGAGTGAAAATCTCATTCTGGAAACATCCCCCAGGCTGTGGCTAAGCCATGTCTCCGAAATATCCTTTCTTCCAGGAGTGCTAGTTCTGCAAGGTTCGCAGGAGAGCTTCTGTGGAGTTTGGAAAGTAGGAGACGAGGTACTGGCAGAAGTACAGCTGTGAGGACATGGCGTGAGTCGTGCTTGGGTAGCTCAGCTGGTAGAGCATTCGCCCGCGAAAGGCAAAGGTCCCGATTTCGAGTCTCGGTCCGGCACACAGTTTTAATCTGCCAGGAAGTTTCATATCAGCGCACACTCCGCTGCAAAGTGAAAATCTAATTCTGCTAATACGGCTGTTGAACCACGATAGGTCTTTCCAATCCCTCAGAAACTTCCTCTGCACAAAAAGGTTGTACAATGCTTTTGAATTTAATGCATTTGTGCTCCACATCTTCGTTATCACAGTTGAATGGCAGAACAGAATGATAACGAGACTTGCTCGCTAGATTCTCCAAGTTCTGCCTGAAGTGCTCTCCTACTACACCTCCTGAGCAAACAGTCATGAATGCATCCGATTACCATATTTGTCCCACTGTTGATATTTACTTTCGGCCAGAACATTTCACTTTCGGTTCAAAAAATTGCTCTGAGCACTATGGGGCTTAACTTCTGAGGTCATCAGTCCCCTAGAACTTAGAACTACTTAAACCTAACTAATCTAAGGACATCACACACGTCCATGCCCGAGGTAGGATTCGAACCTGCGACCGTAGCGGTCGCGCGGTTCCAGACTGTAGCGCCTAGAACCGCGAGACCACTCCCGCCGGCTTCACTTTCGGAATCCGGAATAATTTCAGTAGATACTACAGGGTCTTTGCGGCAATAAATACGTCGCCACCATCGGCGTCTAGCCTATCCTTGTGGTACATACTGCAATTTGAATTTACGATTTCACTGCTACTCAATTTCGGTTGGTCAGCTTTCTGTGTTAATACCACTTCGTAATTATTACCCGTAAGAAGTGTGACTAACTCTGGGACTTTATCAGGGTTGCTCCAGCCATTTCCTAATACCGCGTTAACATTTTCTGTCGCTGATCTACAAGAAGGAACGTTCTTTTGAGAGTGTCGTGGCTGATCTTCATGCAAGCAAGGCAGATAAATCATAATCGACGCTTTGGAGGGGCCCACTAACCTATATAACCTAACAGTGCACGTTACCCGTACTCTGCTACACAAATAAGAAATTTCCTTTGTGAAGTGCATACCTAACCTATTGGGTGGAGCACTACTGTTATCCACCTGATAGTGGAGGTCGAGAAATGCACATCCGATACCGTCAAAGAACCGTCTGAACCTCTGCTTTATAACTTCAACTCAGTTTCAAGCATTAGTACCGTGATCCATTTTGAGTATTATGCTGCAAAGAATGCAGAGTTGCCACTTGTCCCTATTCTACCGGGGTAGTCCCGATTTTCACAGTTTTGCCCCAATCCCGACGGTATATCTGTTATGTACCGATTTTGTGTAAGGACTCGGCTAATTCGTTTGTCTTACATTGACGCAAGAAACTCGCACACGGTTCAAGTTTGCCATCCCGCGCGCCACACGCACTCTGCACGTGGCTCGTATCCCACTCACTCCCCCACCCTCGCGCAGTCCTTGCATAGACAGCCGTGTGGCCAGTTTGGACGAGAGAATACATGCGTGTGTTGGTAAAATTTACAACTGTGTTATAGTCACATTATTCGATTTGATGATTGTTTATGGTGAATACCTCAATACTACACTAATGTATCATTTCATAAACAGCAATAATCATTTTATAGTGCTGTGTGTGTGAGTAGTGTTGAAGACAGCTCGCGGGCTTTCGGAGCTTTCTCAAGCCAATACGTTAACCCTTTCCACTCCCGCTCTGATGTCGCGCCTCGTTCGACAGGATTATTCGTCGCTCTAACATTCTCCATTCTCTATCCTGACTGCACTAGGTATCAATGCTACATAGTGTTGCCACGTAGGGCAAATATATAAAGGAAAGTACGTTCTTCCTTTTTGCGTAGTTCAATTCAATGTATTGAAGAACTACACACATCAAAATAAGTTTCGCATCACCCCAGTTCCCAGAACTCCTGAAGATAGACGTTGACTGTGGATATTGTATCACAGACACGGTCCCTTTGACTGTTCAGAGATGGCACTAAATCCGCCCAAAGATGTAAACAACCATGCATGAGCAGCGCATATTAGACGGAGGGGGTCCGACAGCCTATCAGTCCAGTCATTCCACCAGGAAGGAGGTGAACGGCTAGTGTTGTCTGTAGTTCAACCATGTCTAGATGCTCAATACCGAGGTTCGATTGCATCCGCATTGTTACTTTGTGCCAGGAAGGGCTCTCAACGAGGAAAGTGTCTAGGCGTCTCGGAGTGAACCAAAGCGATGTTGTTCGGACATGGAGGGCACACAGAGAGACAGGAACTGTCGAGAACATGCCTCGCTCAAGCTGCCCAAGGGCTAATACTGCAGTGGATGACGGCTACCTGCGGATTGTGGCTCGGAGAAACCCTGACAGCAGCTCTACCATGTTGAATAATGCATTTCGTGCAGCCACGGGACGTCATGTTACTACTCGAACTGTGCGCAATAGGCTCCATGATGCGCAACTTCACTCCTGACGTCCATGGCGAGGTCCATCTTTGCCACCATGACGCCATGCAGCGCAGTACAGATGGGCACAACAACATGCCGAATGGAGCGCTCAGGAGGACTCGAACCTCCGACGGGGGGAGCCGCACGGACCTTGCAAGGCGCCTTAAAACGCGCGGCTGCGCAGGCTGGTGGGAGCATTTTATGCTATGGGAGACATTCTCCTTCGCTTGCATGGGACCTGTTGTAATCGAAGACATGCTGACAGCTCCGAGCCACCTGCATCCCTTCATGCTTGTTGTCTTGTCCGACAGCGGGGTCATCTTTCAGCAGTATATAGGCTGCGTTCACACTGCCGGCCGGGCCGAGCCGAGCCTGGCCGGGCCGCCGCCCGCTTTGGTATCAAACACATGGTTTTGAACTGCGGTGTTCACACTGGCGGCTGGGCCGCGCCGACACGGCCTGAGCCTCCCGGAGCCGAGCCGGCGACATCCCGAGTGTTTAATATTGCCGGCGCGAGCCGACCGCAGGCGCGAGCCTGTGGAGCAGCACTACAGCTTCTGCAGTACACGCATCACACGTCTCCCTTCTGCCTTCATCACAAGTGTGACTGCACACGTCTTTTATTTTAAGATGTTACCTCACATTACACAATCAGAGAGGAAAAATTACGTTTATTATAATGATACATGCGAAATTACTTTTATTTCATTTATTTAATCTACCGTATTTACATGCATTTACAACAATAGCTTGCCAGCGATCGCGGTAGTGCCGCCACTGAATAGTTCGCATTTACTTGTAAACGGAGGCAGATATGAGTGTCACTGAGGGATGGAAATGTGTCCCTACCAGATGACAGTCCGCAGCTCGAGGTCGTGCGGTAGCGTTCTCGCTTCCTACGCCCGGGTTCCCAGGTTCGTTTCCCGGCGGGGTCAGGGATTTTCTCTGCCTCGTGATGACTGGTGTTGTGTGATCTCCTTAGGTTAGTTAGGTTTAAGTAGTTCTAAGTTCTAGGGGACTGCTGACCATAGATGTTAAGTGCTCAGAGCCATTTGAACCATTTTTGAACCAGATGACAATGCATTTTAAAGTCATGCTGTGGCACGTTACTATAAGCTGTTGTCTGTGACATCTTTTTGCGATGTTCTTACTTTAATGAATGCAGAATAACATATACATGACATTAACTTGTGTCCATCAACTTGGTATCAGAAATTCGGCTAGTATGACAGTAATGATGCAGTTTCCAGATTATGGAACGAAGTAACCAAGGAGTGTGCTTCAGATAGTACACACAAATATAAATTATTTTCCTTTATAATTTTATTTGTTTTATTTACAATGAAACGAGATACACAAAAATACAGTAAATAGCTAAGTACTTTCAATTCCAAAATTTATTTTTGAAAGGTTTTTAATTATTTTAAGTTGCATTTTTAACGAAATATTCAACAAAAGTGTTTCTGATAGTTTTCGAACGTAATGTGGAATTTCTGTTGAATGTGGCACCAGCTGTCTGCATATCAGCATTGTTACAAAACTTTTCAGCTTCAACATTGCATCCTTCTCTGTCAATGTATTATGATTTATTCTGTAATATGAATAAAAATTTTCAGGATAGTTTCTAAGTTCTTCATGTAAAGAAAAAACTCTCCTAAATGTCTGTCGCTATTAATGGGATGAATCCATAACCACCTAGTTCTTCTATACTTCAAAACTCGACGAGTTACTGCAGAGTCAAAACATGACCAATAAAAGAGTGAAGACATTGTTCTGCACGACAGCACAGACTAGCTAAAGGTGAGCAACTGTTGACTGCAGCTGAGTTTTCTACTGACTTGCTTGTCAGCTGTCGAAGGGTGGGGATTTTTTTAAAATTTATTTATTTGGCCTCCGGCAGCTAACAGCCATTTAGCCAAAGAGTGGGGATTACCTTGACAGTGCAGCGCAGCCCGCCAAGAAAGAAACAAAACAATGAAGAACAATGAAACGCGCATCTGTGTAGATCTACAGTAGTTTCATTAACTCTCCATTATTTTTTTCTGTCAAAGGAGACAAATAGATTACAGAATTGCGCTTCAGTTTCTGCAGTAAACGTATCATAAATTTCCGGTTTGTTTTTGTGATTACTTTTACATCAAATTTTATCAGACCTATGTCATTGACACTTCTATCTAGACACTTTATATAGACAATAAGACCATTAAAATAATACGAGGGACCGGCAATAGGTCTGCGCTGATCACTAGTAATTAGTTCTTTTCTGCCCTGCATTATATGACTACACTAAACCAAGCTGTAACCGCGCGAACTCCGTGGCTTGCGGACGCGGCACTGACGCCACAGAATAGCTCGCATTACTTGTGACCAGAGACAGTTATCAGTATCATTATCATTTCAAAAACTTTTTGGTACTTTTAGCTACATTTCATTCCCAACAATGTATGGTCTAAAACGGATCTAACCGTAAGCTACCCGCTACCTAACTTTTTCACTACAAGATTTGTGAATCAAGTGCACAACGTTGACAAATAGCATCATTTCACAATGACTGTTAAGAATTATGGAAAGATAAATGATTCAATACGAAGCTAAGATGTTTCACTACCACGTGTACAAAAATCAGACTTTTTAGCCGCATACTTTCTTCAAAATCGGTTGGGAAGCGTTACGAAACTAAGAAATCACGCGAAACGAAAAGTAGACTTTTTCTTTTTTCACGACGTAAGTAACGCTTTTAAGGAAAAAATAAGTTCATAAAATGAGGTGGCTAAGTCTTATATACCGCTAAGAATTCTTAAAACATGATAATCGGAGAAGTGGATTTTCCCCCATTTCGCCGTCCCGGCTCGGCGCGGCGCGCAGTGTGAATGCACTACACGTCGGCCTGAGCTGGCTAGGCACGATTATAGTGAACTCACATTACGTCTAGGCGGCCAAATTCGTCTGTTGTAAATCCTAAGGAACCCATATGCGTCGCTATAGCGCGCCATCACTGCGTATGCAAATCAGCGGCCCGTTACTTGCTCGAATTACATGACCTGTGCTTAGACATAAACCTACCAACAATCTATCGAATCCCTGATTCGCAGAATTAGTGATGCATTTCGTTACAAAGGTGGACAAACGATCGATTAGGCAGTGGTCATAATATTTTGGCTCATCAGTTTACCTAGCCCGTGATTTAATAATTCTCCTGCTTTTGCCAGTCTGTAGTAAATGATCTCAGTTCTTCCCGTATGCTGTCTAACAGTTCGACCAAACACAAGAGCTCTCTTAACTCGATAACACCATGGTGGCTAATCCCTCTCTCATTAGACACTCCCGAAAAGATCAGGTCACTTTGTAGGCAGAGGAGTGGTTTTTCCCCTAGTTCGTGTTGTAATAGAACTGTAACACTGCAACAGACCAGCAATTCAAGAAAGAATTATCTCCTATTGTAAGTTAGTATTATGCTTTCAAGTCGAACTACTTGTCTGTGCTGCAGCAGACGCTGGAATTTCCATTTTAAAACGTTGCATACAAACCAGTCAACAAAGAACTCACTCAAGGACGGATCTAAATTTCTTACAAGACGTTTATACTGAAGTGTAAATGCTAAACAATGTGAAACAAATTACGAAATAAAATTATTTCTGTTATTGTGGCTGTGTAAATTTTTCTAGGTTATTTATTGACTAAAATGTTGTGAACAAAGTCGCAGCACGCTAGCTTGTAAGACTGGAAAGTGAGACAGTCCTGGGTCGTTGTACTAGACAAAAGGTCGGTAATCTGACATCGGTCAGATGAGTGTGGTTTTATGGCGTTTTCCACGCTTGTCTAGGAAAATGACCGATTAGTCTCCAATTTCCGCATCGGAATATAAGATAATAAAAGCAAGAACTTGACCAGGACAGCGTATTTTGCACTAAAAAGTTATTTTCCTACTTTCAACAAGATACCACCCATGGCATTACTTCAAGAGGCAAAAGCTACATTCCACGTTACATAATTATCACTATAACGAAAAAGCTTCCACTTTTGGCTCCGTATCTCACATCGCGTTTCTTTTTATATTGAAATTTCGCACCACTAGACAATGTCTCTACAGTGTTTAATTGCGGCAGTGTAGTTGGGTTTTGGTTAATCGTCTCACAATCGCTACAATTGTAGTATTCAATATGATATATTATACTAGCAGACATGGACCAGATCACAGAAAGTACAAATAATACTATACCGTACTTCGATTAAGTCTCTTTAATCACATACGAAATATTGACGCAGTTCAGGAATACTCTAACAACGTGTTTCAAGTAACCACAACGACGGGATACTAACACGCGGTAAGAAATCTGACGGTAAAATTTTATATCTTACAATATGGTTGTACCAATAAATAAGCGCTGGTGAAAATTATACTTTGCCAAATCTGAAGATCAGTAATTTGTTTATTTGTGGTGAAACTTTATTTCAGTAATTATTAATTCAGGGCACTGTATGAAATATATAGCAGTGTAGCTGTCCGTGACATGTGCAACTATATACAATATTTGCACGCTAGCCGATAAGATTCATATTTTCCGCCATCACCCTACGGTGCCTGTGATTGGTCGACTTGACGATCATCAGACGCCCAGATGAATTGCCATTGGTTATAGCAAGCCTTAGAGCATGACAGAATCCAGCATTCATATCAACTCTTTTTTTCCACTCAGTTCCATCGTCATACTAAGTAAATGTGTGAGAATGAAAGGTAAGGAAACTTAGAAAGCGTCATGCAAAACTGTACTTACGCCAGTAACTTCCTATGGTGATTGACTGTTCACACACTGTAGTTCACGCCGGTCTTAATGACATAGCGCGTCTCAAAACCGGTAGTTTATATAGATGTATCTGGTTGTTATCACAATGCCGGAGCAGAATCATACAACACGTATCTCACTTTTACTACTAAGTTCGCGTGCAGATCTAACCTCTTCCGAACCGGCCCACACTCGTAAACATACACTAACCATCCGCACTTCTGCGCGCGATTACGCGTATTGCCACAGAGCTCGCTAGTGTGCAGTCGTAGCCTTCTATACCACACTGAAAATAAAAACAAATGAAACCGCGGGAGTGATACAAATTTTGCCGTGCTACCTGACAACGATGTCAAATTCTTTAACACTAACCATTATTTGTGGCTCGTGTCTTTCGTGTAATGCTAACACATCCAAAACTTACTCTCTGGAGAAGGTGCAAACTATATTTATAACGAAGCCTTATTTTTTTGCGCACAAAGATTCCAACCTTACAAGGGAGTACAATGCGCGTGTAAGAGCTTTCAAATTTTGCGTCCAGCCCTTAGCAAATTATGTTCCGTGGCATGATACCTACAGAATTTTCTTTTAATTGCCCATATTTCGGTATAACAAACTATTTGCAATCTATGTTTTCTATGCATAGTGTCGTGCTACTCTATCGTAAATGTAGGAGTATGAGCAACCAGTTCCTTTTGATACAGTTGAAATGAATAATAAAATTAAAAATAGCGGGTCAGTCTCTACAGCTTTGGCCCTGACAGCGGTCGTAAACCAGAATTCTAGATTTATGTTAGAGCATGTCACAAATACATTTTTATATACCTGTGTTACTACCAGTAATGTCAGCGGATGGCTAAGAACGACTGCTGTTCATTTGATTACAACGTAATGATTTGGGCACTGCAACTGTTGTCCTCATTCATTCATTCCCACACTGCGTTCAGTAAATCTGATAATGAAGAGCGATTAGGGATGTGGAACAAGTCAAATTACAAATTGACTGGCATTGCAAGCTGCTCAGTAAAATGTATTCGCAATAAATCATGACTAGTCTATTCACAATGATACTCACTGAAAATTCTTTTCAATTACTTTATTTATATTAGGAGAAAATGTTACTTAAAAAAAACATATTGCAACTTTACAAAGAACAGCAGTTTATTTTCTGGCCAAGTCTAAACTTCTTTAATCTGAAGGTTAGAGTTAACTTCAATTTACCTCCATGGCTCTGTAAGTTATAATAAATTGTAGGAGTTGCTATAATGTACTCTTACACATTGTTTTGGAATAAATGAGGAATTTCTGATTTCCTGTATGACACCCATAAGCAACCTAGACTGATACATTAGAATATGAAAATCAATTCAGAACTCAACGTATGATACAGATCTTTTTTTTTACTTCAAGCTGTGTAGTTGTGCATTGCATGGTTCAGTCTAAATTCACTTGTGTTATGAGCCACAAATATCCTTAGGAAGTAACTGTATTAGCATGAAATTGAAAGAATCTCTTGCTCCCTGAAGAGATTTGTGCAAGATGTTCTGTTATCAGTTTTACACAGTATTCATATTGCATGCTTCTGCAGAATAAATACCTTTTCTATTTCAATAGCAATGCCCGAGAAGATTGTCCAATGACAACTGAAAGGAAGTATTGTAGAAATTGTGTCTGCAGTTCAAAATACTGAGAAAGATTCTGAATCACAAAACAGGTAGTAAACAGCCTTTTGGTTGAGTTGTACCAATTCTGGTGCTGCCTCAGTTTATCATCCGTCTGGTTGCTAGGAACTTCACACATGGAGATTCATCCGGTTTGTTTCCATTGGTCTCTACTTCTGCTACCTATTACTCATTTTGATTTGTTTGGAATTGCACAGTATGGCTGTAAGGATAAAGATTAAGCTATTTACTGTGGGCCAGTTGTAAATCGGTTCCCATATTCTTCTGGGTGTGTCAAGTATGGATGTGTTTGGACCCTTCATCAGTAGACTTGTGTCATCAGCAGACTTCACAGTTTTTGAAGTGTCTCCCAATTCCCCTAGCAAGTCATTTATATAGATCAAGAACAGGAGTGAGCCAGGCACCAAACGTTGTGTGATACCATTTTTAATGTTTTCTCACTTTGAATTTTGTCTTATTCCTTGTGCCATGAGTTGTTGCACATTCATCTTCCCAGTTACTGCATGTTCAAATTTATAGAAGGGGTGGAAAACATAAGATGATGTGAGGAAAGTGCAGCTAGTGTTTAGAGTGCCACCACTGGTCTGTGGCAGGCAACCATGGTGGGACAGAGGCAGATGGGAATTGGACAACGAATCAAACACAACCAGAACTTGGAGAGTGAGGGGAAATGAAGCAGACAACATGTGATGGACCAGAGAGGCAGCCTGGTGGACAGCTGACCAAGGCTGATAGGCATTTGCTGTCAACAAGGGACTTTGTGTCAGCTGGAGCACTGGGTGATGCTGGACTTCATGAATTCAAGGAATACTGCGCAGATGGGAGTGAAGTACTTGCTGCTGTGGTACATTTCTAGGTGTGATAGTTATAGGAATGTCTCTTTCCTGTAGTCAGTGCTGGTGTAACTGCATACGAGTGAGGCAGGGTTTGCCTACTCGATTTACTATACAGTGAAACATAAGGAAGCCACTGGTAGGCTTAGCGTATTCAGCTGAGGAGTACTGGCTGAAGGAAGTGCACCTACAAAAAATTAAATTGTCATTGCTGCTGGATTTCCTTGCTTTAGCATTCTGATATTCTGTGTGGAGCAGAATGTATAGATCGTTGACTCCACTGTGAATTTTGTCTCTTGTGTGTTTAGCATTAAGTAAGATGTTGGCCTTGGATGGGTATTTTTGGAATTTGGTCTTGGGGGTGAGATATGTACTGAGTGCCTCGTATCCTTTCACTGTTCATTGTTACTTGTGTGTCTAATTCTAATTCGTGCTCTTGTGCTGTAGCCTAGATGAACTTAGAGGATCTGGTTTATTAATATTCTGTCTGGGTACTGGTATGTTGTTTAATTGCATATTCATTTGTGCTCCTGTATTGTCAAGTTGATTGATTCTATTGGAGAAAGTTAATTAATAGTGCTTTGTCTGTATTGTAAGTCATAATTTTTTTGGGAACTGCATTCTTTGGTCATTTCTTATCCTACATGCACTCTGAATGGTTTATATACTTATTAAAAATTTGTGATTCTGTTATTCTGAGCACTGAGTTCCTTGGTTGTTGCTTATTCAATATGCACTCTGGGTTGTTTAGATGTATTAAGTAATACATTTGCTTATGAGGGTATACCGAGATACCTCCGAGCAACTTACCAAGCCCATTAGTTCCTGTGCCACATCCTTTTGTATCATTTGTCATTTGTTAATATGGCCATCCTTTTTCTCTTGTAATATTGTATTTTCATAAATACAGTAACACTGAGTGTGTTATATTTGCTTGTATCATTTTCTACTGTTGTGTATGATAACACATGTAAAGAAATATGTAGTTTGGAACATAACATAAACATGGAAGGTATAAATTAACATGTGGTTCAAAACTGTGTGTAAATATTATGAATAACATATTCTGGTCATACTAGTTTTAAATTCCCTCTGTAGTCACATACAGATGCATACGTCCTTATCCTTGCAAAAGTACTATCAACTACCTCATTGTTCCTCCTTTGCCAGGCTCATTTCAGCAGGTTGATGGATGTCTGGTTGAAATAAAATACAAAAATAGATAAAGCCACAATCAGGATCCTCCAGTATGACAATGAACAAACTACGAGTTGAAGTCTTTTGTACCTTATTCAGAACATGGTTATTAGTTCAGTCTGCAACACAGCATAAATGATGACGGTTACCATTCTGTTTCATAACTTCTTCTTGATTTGGTTCATAGATCAATAATTTGTGGTACTTTATCTTTCATAGGTACTCTTAGCAGGCCCTCACTATTAAGTGAGGTCTAATACTATAATAAAAATTTTCATTCGTATAACTTCCTCAGTGACAGTTCCTCCCCTTAACCACTCCACCCAATGCAACCACTCAGCCATTCGAGCTGCAGTGAAGGCTCATTGTAGTCAGTCAGAAAAATTTGGTCTGTCCTTTACTTCAAAGATATGTCAGAAATCCTTTCAAAGAAAGTGCCAAATTTTCTGACGAAGGTGGGGAGGCATATTCTGGAAGATGATTATGTGGGATCAGAGAAAAGTTGTGTAACCAGGCTTCTGGTCATGACCCCAACCGAACATCTTGTGAAAATCATTGGATAATCTGCGAGAAAGAATACAGTGGTTTATTAATTGAGGAATGAGATGAGAAAATATGGAATATGCAAAGAATATTTCTTCAATACTCCTGGAACCAAAGAATGGACAATCCTATATTGGTTGGATATTTCTCCATGTAAGATGAGCCCTAATTCAGAAAATTCAAGCTCTCAGATAAAACAGATGAAGAATAATTATGAGAAGACTGGAAATCCTCATCCAAGCTATACCTTTAGCCTACTGTACAATCCAAGCTACACTGTTACACATTCCAAAAGGCAAACTGAAATGTGGTAGATATTCAACAAATAAGTTGAACACTGTTAACTTGATTTTCAAAGACAGTAACCTTAGCTTATCTTTCCTGAAGAAAGAACAATGTGACTTATGTGGCAGTTACAGGTTTGGGAACATGAATGAAGAGACCTGGAAGCAGCACATAGAGTGGAAAGAGCAGGCGAGGCTACAAAAAGATGAAAGTAAGAAAGATTTCAATTGGAAGTGCTGATTAGTGTACATCATGGACTTGCAGACCATGAAATTAGCTCCATATTTATAGGCAACCATAGTTTATTATAAAACAAAATTGGCTCTTTTTAACTTTGCAATGTATAATTCAGAAAGTCATGATGTGGTGTGCTGTTGGTTCGATGAGACCTTGGTTGAACTGGTGGTAACAAGTTTGTCTCGTGTGTTATGGACACAGTGTCCAGAATGATTAAGGAAAACCTTATCCAAGTCATTTTGTATTCTGGCAGCTACATTTATCAAAATAGATGTGATATTGGAAAATGATCTTCTAAGAATAGCATGTGAAACAGTGTGTTCTGGAGAAAGGTCATCCTCAGATGAAATGGAGTCAATCCACAGTTGCACTGAGTGCAATCTTAAAAGACATGTGAAAATGAGAAAAAATCTTTGGATGTTGTCACATACAAACAAAGCACACTGTATACTATGCAAGAAATTACTGCTTTTTCTCAGCAACAATGCTGAAGCTGTTGATAAACTAAACTCCCTACTGTATTGTTCCTCTTTGAGGTGCTACTTTCACAGAAATTTGGGAGAGCCTGTACGGAGTTTGGGAAAAGAGGAGGGAAGCTGTGCCATAGAGTAGCTACCATGCACTAATGTACTGTATCTCCACCTAGACCAGAGAATGAATGATTGCGAACCAAATATGATTAGCAGTTATTCTCAATACCATAGATATGAACCATTTTGTCATGATACCAGGGTTATTGTCAAACGTGAATCTCACACTGTTCTCCAGCTCTCATGGAGGCTATTCAGTAGGAATGGGGGAAATGAACTTCCTCCAGTAATCACATTCGGATAATTCCACCATATGACAAAAGGAGGAGAGTCAGAAAGCAAACTATGAAGCAGATGTATAGCGACACAAATATGACACTGTATAGTAGGTTGTCTGAATTTGAATGCCAAGACATGTTTGTAGCACGTGTGCCATATTGCCAGCACAGTCTTCTCTACTTCGACAGGTCACTCTTGGGAATGTTTTGAGTGTCAGTATGCAATAAGGGACAGGTAGGAAGAATTAAGAAGATTCAAGGGCAGTCCAGTAGCAAATAATATCACAAGTGACAAGGATGAAAATTTGACAGACATCCAAACATAGTTAGATACCATGAGGACATGACTTTCTGAATTTATTAATCAGACAAAACTGTATGGAGGGTTTCAATAATAATGATAGGATGATAAAGTCAGTAGAATTTACCAAGAGTTATAGCCCAGACAATGGCACATTATCTTTGAACTGTAGTACCAGGATGCACTGAACGCGATCACATTGAATGGTCCACATCACTGGCAATACTTCATCAACACATACAAAGGTGAAAAGTGGACCATCGTAGTCACAATCACAGAGTGCAGCCTGCTAAGTGTCAACATTTGCTTGCAATCTGTGTGTTTACGGACAGTGTTTAAGTCGTCAGTCATGCTAACACCTTTTTATTTGCTACTCTATCCCCACTGTCAATAATCTAATTGTTTTTGTTTTATAATTGTACTTTTTCATCAAACCTGTCCTTGTTTTTATCCTTTTGACCCACTATCAGTGTGAAGTACATTGCAGTTGTATATTCTTTGTCACATCTAGAATCTGGGTCAGTTTCTTGTGAAAAGGACATGATCAATTTGCTTCACCAATCTGAGACTCTACTCGTATCTCTAATGATCTCACCACCAATGGAACATCGAAACACAAGTTTCCCCCCCTTCCTTCCTTTTTGCATCTAGAAAAAATTGTTAGCACACGAACATAGTAGATGACAATTGATTCCTTAAAGCTGATTTAGCAGAAGCATGTTTTCAGCTGCATATTCCAGCTATTATCCACCTGAGACTGCAAAATCTGTTCAATATGTGTTGGAAAAGAATATGGCAACAAGCAAAACATATTCTGTAGTTTAAAAACAGAGATAGAAGTAACTGCCAGAACTATAGAGATTAGCCTAGTGGGTACACATACAAGGTATGCCAGGATACTGAACACCAGATTAACAGTAATGTCAGAGTGCTTATTAAGTGAAGAGCAAATGCGTTTCTGTTAGAGCAAGACCAACAATGGGTGCAGTATTTGTGGTGAAAATGATCAATGAAAAACGTACAGAATTTAATCAAGGGATCACTTAGGATTTGTTGGTGCGTAAAGTGTTTTTGATAAAGGTAATAGGGAAAATTGTGGAGCACAGTGAAGAAAGGATACCAACTCCATTTAATAAGTGCCTCAAGAAGTCTATATGAAAATACAATTACCACATTAGATGGAAATGGAGAACTGACAGCACATTTCATCAGTAACAGGAGTGTCAGACAAGGATGTAGCATTTTGCCAATGCTTTTTTAATACATACCGAGATGATTCTGTGTGAATGGAAAACAAAGTTTCATGGAGGTTTTAATATAGGCAAAGACTACTCTGAATTGTGTTTTATATGCAGATGCTGACATGATTTAAACAGAAAAAGAGGGTGTCATGCAAAAAGAAAATTACCTTCTAAGTAATATAGGTGAAGACTGTATGATTATATCCACAAAGAAAACTAAAACAATAAGTCCGACCGCATAAGAACAAAAATAGTAGCAACAGGTCAGCCATTTTAATTATGTATGATGTGATATCACATATGAGTATGATAGAGATGTACAGGATGAGTCACTAGGTTTTCCCCCAGTTGCTGGAGGTTATTCCATAGGTTATTTGGAACAAAAAAATGTAAATACAGTAATGTGATCAGATCCATAATTAAGGAGCTACAACAGTTCTGAAGCATGCCACAGTGTATGGAGCACAACACTTGTGTTCACAGGGCACACGATCAGTCTTAGGTGGACAAGTGCAGCGAGTGGTATATTTGCATAACAACCATATTGTTGATACTGCAGTCACTGTTTACTGTTGTTGTCTCGTATGTACAGTACACTTTGTGATGCCATACAAGTTTTCATCGCAGGAGTGTGGAGAGATGGTGTACATTTTGGACTTCTGTGACAGTAATGTGAAATTTGCTGTTGCCAAATATCACCGTCGGTATCCTAATGATAGGATTCTGAGTGTCAAAACATTTAGTGGAACATATTGAACATTGCTAGAAACTGGTACTCTTTCCAGTATTCGTATTCACTCCGAAAGACATCATGATGTTCAAGAAGAGGAAACCATTCTTAATTCAGTAGAGTGCAGTCCTCATTCAAGTACAAGATGCCTAGCTACTCGATTGAACATTTCACATTCTAAGGTATGTAGGATTCTTCATGAGAATGGACTGTGTCCTTTTCATGAGCAGAAAGTTCACCACTTAGAGCCACATGATTGTGCCAACCGTTTGCACTTTTGTAACTGGTGAAATGGAAATCGGCTGCTCTATCGCTTCATAATGTTCAGTGACGAGGCAACCTTTACAAGAGATGGCATCAACAACATGCATAATGTGCTTGTCTGGGCAGACGAAAATCGCCATGCCATGGTAATATCTCAATTTCAAAGCACATTCAGTGTCAAAGTCTGGTCTAATGTGGTGTTGTGTGTGACTAGTTACTGGGGCTGTTTATTCTTCTGGGAAATTTTAATGGTCAGATGTACAGTAACTTTTTACGAGAAGACTTACCGCATCTTCTTGAAGATGTTCCTCTGAAACAAGATCTGCACACTTCCACCATGTCGTAACAGTTTATCTTAATCAACAATTTCCAGATTGATGGTTAGGGCGTGGGAGCCCTACCAACTGGCCTGCCAGATCCCCAGATTTAACACCGCTAGATTACTGCATCTCAGGGTGGATGAAAAACATTGTGTATGAAGTTAAGGTGGAAAATATGAGAAGAATTAATACAATGCATTTTCGATGCCGCAACATCAATAAGGAACGAGCAAGTGAAATTAGGAAATGCTACTCGCGCAGCTCACTCCCATGCGAATCTTTGCCTTCAAATGCAGGGAGGAAATTTTGAACGTTTGCTTTAAATCCACTCTGAATGCAAGAGACTGCTACAAAATTGTTTAATTATTATGTGCTTTTTTGATCGTGTAATCCTCCAATAAAAGTTTTGTTCTGCCATTTTCCTGATTTTTTTTCAATTACTGTAACTCCTCAGTTATGGATCTGATCCTGTTATTTTATTTACATTTTTTGTTCCAAATAACCTAAGGAATACCCTCCAGAAACCAGGAGAAATCCTCGTGACTCACCCTGTAGACAAGAAAGTAGCAAAATTTGGAAACATATGTGCAACAATAAATAGGTACTTTAGAAACTAACAATAAGACAAATGAGGTTTTATAAAAATAATGGCTGTCCCCACATTACTGTACAAAAGTATGTCTTGAGTCATTTACAAAAACAAGAACGTAACATCCAGGCAGCTTGGAGCTGTGAAAGGCTGTACTAGAGAATGTAGACCGAAAAACAGCAACATTAGGAAAGAATGAAACATATTTAATGGAAGAAACAAAACTGAAGGCAACAGAAGAAAATGGAGTGAACCTCTTGTTAGAATGAATAGTGGCAGACTACCTTACAAAGTCAGAAATTATGATCCAGTAAGCCAAATAAGTCTGGGAAGGCCAAGAAGGAGAAGGACACCATACCAGGAAAATGCCTAATACTTGAAGTGCAGAAGAAGAAGATCAGTGGTGTAGGCTTATTTTGTTGTTGTCATCATGTGTGCACTATTTTCAGTGTGAAAAAGGCATTTTAGTCAAAACTAGTTGAAAGTGTAGGTAACAAACATATTACAGGCAGAAACAGTGATGCCTTTTTTTCTTGTAGAACATTTTGTATGCAGTCTACTACATAACATGACTTTCTTCATTGAAAAAATAATTATTGGGACCAATGAAACTGAAAAATTGTGCAGGTTATGTCATATAGTCTCATTATTTCAAATGAGTGTAGTGTGATGTATTTGCATAACAAGTCTTTACATCTATATGCACACTGAGCCGCCACCACCAGCTGCACTGACCAGTGAAGTGCGTGCTTGCCTGTGTGAAAATATTTATGTTTCCTTCAGGCCTTGGCCAATTACTACATGTGTAACTGTCCTTTTGTTGCGCCTGTCTGCAGCTCAATGGGTCATCTTTACTGTGAGTAGCTATCTATCCTATTCCTAATATTGTTGTTATTCCAACCTGGGATTAATGATGACACAGAGTTGTCAGGTTAAGTAAATGATGTACTAGAATGTTCAACATTGCCATTTAGATATATATCATCAACATGCATGTGACATTAACTTCATCAGAAGAAATAACATCTACCATAAAATCTTTAAAATGAAAGCAGTTGTTACCGGTATAGTAACAGCTTTAGATACCCATGTAACCATTGATTTATCACTAAAAAATTTACTATTAGTGGACATATACTGAAATCAATCCTTTGTAGAAATAAGGACGTGTAGAAATAGCATCCAGCTTAAGTGCAGTTCAGCTTTCTGCCAGCATTTTCCAAAATTTTAAACAATGTTATATATAAGTCACTTCTTCTCTGTCTAACCACAGAAGTTATATAGTTCAAACTACAGTTAGGTTTCTAAAGAGATACAATATTGAGCAGGCTATTAGCAAGAATGCATAGCAAATGTTAGACTGCTGATATTTGCTGTGACATGTCAAAGCTGTGACATGACAAAGGCACTGTGACCCGTAATGTTCTCTTACAGAAATTAGGATATTATGGTGTCACAGACACTGCCACAAAATGATCAGATCATGTCACTAACAGAAACCAAGGGTGTCAATACAAAACCAGCCATGAATTTACCTGCCAGTCAGAAACTGATGGAAAGTAGTTATGATTGGTTGCTTCCAAGCGCAACTCTGCCAGCCCAGAAGAATTGTTGCTGGCATGGTAACACTGCTGACATCATGGAAGCAGACTGTAGCCACAGCGGCCTGGATTTCGACATGATCCAGGCCTGACATTGAACTACTTCCTTGTGCTACATGACAGGGACTGATGGCTTGGCAAAACCTTGGTGGACCAAACTGTCATAAACACTGACCATTTCAGGTGTGCCGTGTCAGTCACAAGACTTAATCCACACTCACTGTTGACCTGAAATGGGTCATCTAGCAGCTGCCACTAGACGTCCACTCCACCAGCTGTAGAACTACTGGCTGCGCGAGGCCTGATGCCACTGGTGCCTTCCAGCCAGGGGATCACCTATTGGCCAACTTCTATCAACTTCAGGGTGCCTACCTAGAGGTCCATGGTTTGCACCTGGGCTTGACTAGCTGCCCAGCTGCTGCTTGCCTTGTGCAGGCATTTTCTATTACTGTAGACTTGCCACTGCAGGCCACTGTCATTTCCACCGAAGTTGAAGTCCTCGGTTCAACTTTCCACAGTGAGTTGTGCAGCCACACCAGCCAACGTGAGCGACTGCAGAGTCTGACTTAGCGGCATGCTGCCTGCCAGCCTGGGGTGACTGACACTGTGCTTCCTTGCTGCCTTAGTGCTGATGGCATGATTATGCTTCACTATGGCCTGTTAAAACATTGAGCTGTCCGTATCGATAAAGGCCTGAGTTCTGAGTTCAACGTCCTCACCACACTCCAGGGCAGATGTCCGACACTGGTGGCTGACTGCTACAGCAAAACCACTATACTTGATGTAATAATAAACAAATGTTATGTCTTCTTTTATGATTTATCGGAAGATATCTTCTTAGATCCAAACTCACTGCCCAGCTAATCAACTCACACCATTATCACACCTGTAACAGGATACCTAATTACACGTCATCCTGATGTCCCACTAAAACTGGCATGAGAAGTGCTGCCCTGCTACAGTTTATAAGGCTGACACGGAATTGACCCATACAGTGATTTTTGATGCACCAATTGGTCAGAGATACATTCCATGGTATAGGGATAATGTCTCTGACCAATAATCAAAATATCCCAAGTTTGAATGCAGTTGTCGCCTAAATTTTGAATAAAAAATCATCAGCAACAGCAACCAAAGACTCCCAGTATGAGGAATCACCCTCATTCTGCCAATGCCATTGCAAAAGAAGACACAGGACTGGACAGGTTTTCCGGGCAACCTCATGGCCTTGGGGTGGAGAACCGACACTAAAAAGCAGAAGAATCAGCAATGATCAGAAGCATGAGGAGGCTGAAGGCAATGAAAACCACTTCATTAAAGATACACAATGTGTATCCGCAGAACACATGGCTTGTAATTGAAAAGTATCGTCATGATCTCTCCATTGCCAAAAGATTCCAGATTAGTCCTCCATTCATATCTTTGGGAGGAGAATACAGAGGGGAAGGTGACAATGAGAGAAAGATTGAGTATTCGGCTTACATATCACTGCTAGCAGACATGTACATGGATGCAGATGAACTGGTGTGGGTCTTGCGGCAGAGTAGTGTGACAAGCTATCACGGATGGCACACTCATAGCATTGTATGGGCAGAACTGCAGACCCAGGTGTTTACTTGGCAGTGGCAGTAGGCTGGGCCTGTCTCTGTGCGGCGTTCGGACACCCCCCCCCCCTTCCCCCCTCCCACCCCTTCCCTACCGATCGTAGATTAACCAACATGTTGAATTTGTTTCCTCTTCCAGATCCAGCTCCCTGCTTCTATAGTCGAGTGACCGCTGGCTTGAGTAGTTACATTTGTGCCAATAACATGATTTTGAGGCATTATCATGCAAAAGTGATGACGAAGGACATTCCTACATATTTGACACTTTAAATTTTTTCATTGCGTTAATTTGTGGTGGCCATGGATTGACATTTATTCAGCACTGGCAGGAATAGTAGCACCTCCAAGAGCAGCAACAAAAGCTGCAGCAGGAGCTGCTCAAACATAATCCAAAAATTGATCTGCTCCAATGCTACACTGGTGGCGGGCACAGCACCAACCCTGACACTGTTTGCCAAGTCTACGGAAAGTTCGGAGAATCACGTGCACCAGTTCGTGCTGCATTTCCAGGTAAAGCACATCATCTGTCTAGCTGATTAGGCTACCTCGTTATTGTCCAGCAGCACAAGATTGTATAAAATTGTGCAAAATTTGAAGCCCTCAGTCAGGTGCCCACACAGTGTTTTGGGCATCAAACCTATGTGGTGTCAGCATGGTTGCAGTTTAGCCAGCACCACAAGTGCATGGGCATTCATATATGTCCAGGACTGCTGACTTGTAAGACCTCTCACGCTGGTGTCAGTTTGAGTGTCCTCACTGTGCTATTTTGTATACGGACTCTCTGATTTTGGTCATGATCATCCAATTAGCACCCAACTCCCAAGTCACAACTAGGACATTGTCTTGTACAACCCTTCTTTAGCTGAAGCTGCTCTGATTACTGAATTGCATGAACTTACGGCAGTGGCAAAGGGTGTACTTTCCCAGAATCAGCAGGTGACAAAGTTAGATACTCGTAGTAAACAGCCATTGGTGCCCTGTGGGGTTAGCCAGGTAACTGATACTTTTGCTGAGCTGCTCTGTGTTGATGACATTGATGATTCTATTCCAGAGATGTCATAATGCTGCCTGTCTTCACTCACACTGACCTCAGTGGGAACAAGTAATTCAAAACATTATGGTTCCCACTCATGACTTTTTTTGGTCCTCAGCATAATTCTCCTGGAAATCTATTTCCCTCAGTAGGTGAGTTGGTAGTCTTCCCTTGATTGTCATTTGGTGCATATTAGACAGGAAAGGCCACATATAGATGTGCAGAGTATGCCATAAAGTAAGCCTTTTGGCATCAGTTTGGGGCAAATGGCAAGCCTCAGGACAGTCTTCAGAGGTCCCAGTGTTTTCCCTGGACTTGGAAACTGTTTATAACACTCCACAAGAATCATTTCTGTGTATTCTGCTAATGATCGTCATGGATGGACGACCTACTGAATTTCAGGTAGACATGGGAGTAACAGTCATCGTAATTAATTTACACACGTACAGGCTCTTGGGCTGCACTATGTTGCAATGGCCACAACATCATTCCATTGTGGGGGCAATTCTCCATCTCAGCAAATTATAAGAATGTGGAATGATAGCTTATGTTGCAAGTGGTTAATTCAATGTTGGCACAAAATATTTTCAGGCTGGATACTTTTTCTATCTTTGGCTTCCAGATCATTACCAAGTCCTTTTAGTGTCTCAGTTGGTCACCTTTCAAGATCTGTACTATACTATGGTCATATGTGACCAGCTGTTGGAGTGGGGTTTGACAGAAAATTTCAAGACCCATATCTCCCTGAAGCTGTCAGAAATACGTAAATTTTGTCACCCTGCCCCATTCCCCTCTCCATGCATGAGAAGGTCGGAGCAAGTTGCAGCAGTGGCAGAAACTTGGTGTTATTACTTCTATTTTGTCTAGTCAGTGGGCCACCTGTTTGGTGGTGATTCAGAGGCCAAATGGCACCATGTGCCTTTGCAGCAATTTTAAACAGACGGACAATGCACAGCATATTGTGGGTTTATATCCGATTCCATGTGCAGAGAAGTTGTTGGCGAAGTTGTCGGGGAGCCAGTATTTTTCCTGCGTCAGCTTGGGTGATGCATACCTGCAGTTGACATTGGATGCTGTTTCTCAGTACTAAACACCATCTTTGAGCTTTACCAGTTTAATCACTTTCTCTTTGGAGTTTTGTCTGCCCCAGGAAATTATCAAAGATATTTGAAAATTTGATTAAGAACATTCCCAGTTGTATCAAATACCTTACTGACATCTGGGTCATGGGATCCATGTGAAAGGAAGATTTGTGAACTCTGCAGGCAATTTTGCAATGCTGTCTGGAGAATGGCCTTTGTTACAAATTAGATATGTAATTTCTTTTCCACAAACATGCATTTTTTGGAACATGTGCGTAGCAAAGATGGTCTCATTCCTACGGATGAGAACATCGAGGCCATCATCAGCCTGATGGCAACCAAGAACCTGAAGGTGCTCCAGTCCTTTTTAGACAAGATGTCTTATTATGCTAAGTTCATTCCCCAGGCTATGCACATCCATCATTCTCTTAACCAGCTTTTCCAAAAAGGTTTCAAATTCATATGGTGTGCAGACTGTAAATAGGCTTTTAGTCCCTCAAGCAGTGTTTGTGCTACGCTTCATGTTAGGCTACTTTTACACTGAGCAAACCGCTAACCTTGGCCACTGATGTATTCTAGAAAGGCATAGGTGCTGTTCTGCTGCATCGGAACCCAGATGGCAGATGACACAAAGGACCCATCGCTCACACATTGAAGACGGTTTCAGCGGCACAACATAACTATTCACAGGTGCAAAAATAGGTGCCAACTATCATTTTTAGCATTAAAGACTTTCACATTTTTCTTTACGGAGCAAAGTTCTTACTCATCACTGACCACAAGTCACTGGTTTCATTATTCAACCCTCATTCTAAGTTACCAGACGGGACTTCCCATCAACTGCAAAGGTAGACACACTTTCTCAGTAATTATTGCTATAACATTCATTGCCAGTTCACTGCTCAGCATGCCAATGCAGGTGCACCATCGCAGTTGCCAGCAGGGCCCAACCCAGAGTTCGATTGACAGAAGGTTCTTGTGTTTGTGTTGCATGATCCTTGCAGCAGATTTTAGCAGAAGTTCCTTTGACAGCACAGGAGGGGACAGTTGTCACGGCTGCAAGCCCACTTTTCCAGAAAATCGTTTCAGCAATCCATACAAGATAGCCCGAGCATGCACTTTCAGGAGTGGATTCAGTGTGGCGTTTGTTTTTCCTTCTTTGTACCCAACTCAGCATTGTCCACGAGGAACTCATGCTTGACACGGAGGAGAAAAGTTGTCAAGTTTCGTCCCTCTGGCACTGTGTCCTTTCATACTCCAGCTGCCGCATTTATTGTGTGAAGGCTTTGGCACAGTGTCATGTCTACTGGCTGGCAATTGGTCATGACATTGAACCCATCATGTGGCCTGTGCTCAGAAACAAGCTGCACATCCACATCACTTTTCTCTTTGACCAGTCCAGGGCACCTTTGGGACAGGGTGCTCATTTGCTTTGTGAGCCTGTTTTTGTGAAGCATATGGTTGTGGGCAGTGGATGCATTTTCCAATTTGTTGTATGTTGCCAAACTGTCTTCCCAAACATTGAAGCACCTATTCACTCGTAGTCATTAATTTTTGCTACCCAAGGCTCCATTCAGACCCTCATACACGATATTGGTTGGAAGTTTGTGTTGTGGTAATTTGAGGATTTTTGCATTTTCAATGGTATCCAGCATCTGAATAATGCCTTATTTCACCCAGCTGCTAACCCAGAGGTGGAAAGCTTTGAGTAAATGTTGCAGATCCAAATGAAGAGGTCTGTTTTGTCTCGCAACAGTGCACTGTCTAGTTTTCTAGCTGTGTACTGGACCATGCCAGTTAACAGGTGCAGTCTGACAGAACATTTGCACGGGCGCCCAGATTTATTGCAGCAGTAGCTGCTGGATGCAGTGCTGGGCCACGAAGGTTGACGTTTGTCAGCTGGGAACAGCTGACCTGTCATTCTAATCAGTTACATCCATTTCAACCAGCTTAGGAGTCATTCTAATCAGTTACATCCACGCCAACCAGCAAAGGAGTCAGTTCCAACGTTTTCCTGTAGGAGGCTCCCAACTGTGGCAGCTCGCACATCCACTACCATCCTCAGTGCGCCCTCCATTGTCCTGTTTTTGCCCACAGAATAGGACTCTGGCAGTGATTGTTCCTGTGGTGCCTAATATGGAGCCCATGGACTTGGAACCACCACTCTCCTTTCTCTGTTTGCCCGTTGATAAGTCCTCACCCCTGCCAGTGCCAAAATCATTGGGAGAAGTGGCAGCCAAGCTACTACTCAAGTAGGTGTGTAGAATCTATTACGAGTTTGGGGACGTAGCGTCAGACTTTCAGACAAATGTCACGCACATAATTCCGAAACAAGGTGGCCAGATCAGTGCGAGGACCTGTTGCACAGCCAACTTAACAGCTCATCCATCCAAGTTGCTGACAAGAATAATACACAGAAGAATGGAAAAGAAAATTGAGGATCTGTTAGATGACAATCAATTTGGCTTTTGGAAAGATAAGGGTACTGCACAAGCAGTTCTGATGCTGCAATTGGTAATGTAACCAAAAGAAAAATCAAGGCACATTCATAAGATCTGACAATCTGGAAAAAGTGTTTGACAATGTAAAATTGTGCAAGATGTTAGAAATTCTTAGAAAAGTAGGACTAACCTGTAGTGAGGGACAAATAATACACAATATATACACGAGCTGTGGGATTCGTGTCTATCTTGGTATGTCTTCCTGTATGGGTAATTCCAAATTCTCCTGTAGCTTGTGGTATTCCTTATGCAAGGCCTCACTTCTGTGGATTGTGTGTGGATCGATGTTGCTCAGCAGAGGAAGCCAATAAATTAGTGTTGGTCGGATTGCCCAAGTTATTAGCTGCATAGAGTGGTTCAACTGGACATCGATCAAGTTGATGTGGCAGCTGTTAGCCGCACCGGGGCACACACATGGCTGCTAAGAAGACCAGTGCAATGGATGGTAAATGCAAGGTATCTGCTGAAGCTCCCCATGTTTTCCCACACGGTTTTTGAATAATATTGTTACGAGTTTTTATCTTGGCAGCAGTATTTTCAAGATGTTTTCTATATGAAAGGGTGTGGTCAAGGGTGACACCAAGGTACTTAGGGTACTTGTTATGGCAAAGAGTGCTTCCATTAAATTTCCCTCTGAGCTCCGCATTAGCTTGTTTGTTTGTCAGATGGAATGTACATACTTCAGTTTTACTTGTTCTGGATTTAAGTCGCCACTTTGGTTTAAGTTGCCACTTTCTAAAATAGGCACTCATAACGGCTAGATCTGTGAAAATTGTCTTCACTCATCCAAGATCCTTGGTTCTACAAGCAAGAGTGATATCGTCTGCTTAGCAGAATTTTGTTGACCTGGTATTGGGGAGATCAGAGATATATAGGTTGAATGATAGAGAGGCCCTGACGGAGCCCTGTGGTAGATCATTACTTAATTTCCTCTCCTTGCTCACATTGTCTCCCAAGTAAACAGGGAAATATCTATTGCTTATCGTGGTGTTGATGAGAGTTACAGTCTAGAAGAAGCAATGATGGAAATAAAAAATAGGGCCAGGAGTGGGATTGAAGTTCAGGGGATGTGGTGAATGGAATGAACAGTCGAAGGAGTACAGAATATGGATGGAGAACTCAGTTATGTTGTTACCCGTGAGTGAGTGAGTAAGAGGAACAGATGTATTTAGTGACCACTTGAAAGCAACTCAAAATGGTGCTCACAATAAAGCAGCATGTGTCCATTGTCAAGTGTTATGCGGAGCACAATAAGTGGAAACCCGTGAGTGAGTGAGTGAGTAAGAGGAACATATATATTTAGTGACCACTTGAATGCAACTCAAAATGGTGCTCAAAATAAAGCAGCATGTGTCCATTGTCAAGTGTTATGCAGAGCACAATAAGCGGAAAACGTGTGCAGAACTATTTGCACAAGACTTTAAGATGAAGTATTTTGGCAAAACCTCCAGCAAAGTCTGCAATGCAAAACTTAGTGGAAAAATGGCATGAAACGGGCTCTGTAGTAAATTAAAACTGTAACTATCAGAAAAGAGTTAACACCAGAAAACACTGAGTGAAGGAAAGGATAAAACAAAGTCTGACAAAACCTCAGTGCTGTTTATCCGTGAAAGTAGGAATTAAGAGATCACTGTGTTGAATAATTAATTAAAAGACCTGCATCTATAGCTAAACAAATTTATTGTTGTGCATGAGTTAGAGCGTCTGCATGAACTTTTGTGTGTTGGGTTCACTGAGTGGTTTCTGAGTGGAGTGGAATCAGGACGTCTGGATTCTCAGTTTTCATTTTTTCAGATGATGCCTGGTTCAGCATTTCACGGTACATAAACTCACAGAATGTGCACCATTATGCATCAGAAAATTCTGATCAGTATTTTGAAGAGCGATTGCATAATCTCTATGTGGTGTTTGATGTGCAGTGTCTGGCATCCACTTCGTAATGTACTTTCTTCAAAAATATTAATGCTAATTGATAAGCCTACAGACTGTTTAATTTATATGTGGATCATTTCACAGAAGTTGAATGACAGTATGGATGTTTTCAGTAAGACGGAGTAACAGCACACACTGCCTTGACAATCTGTCACAAGTGCATGACGTGTTCGGTTAGCAGTGGACAACCAGTGAAGGCAGTGTCATCTCCTGGCATTCTTGATTGCCTAATCTCTCTTCCTGGGATTTACCTGTGGGGCAAATTGAAGGATCAGGTGTACTCAAATAACACTCACTCACTGAAAGAGCTACTGCAGAACACTGAAAACACAATTGCTGCTATCCCTCAGGCAAGCTTTTGTGTGTGTCTCACAATTTAATAAATCAAGCACAGTGCTGTATCATTGTCAATGTCAGTCATTTCCAGTATATTTGTGTTGTATCTGCAGTTGTATATGGTGGATACAGGGTAAGTATAAATAGTTTCGTGGGAAACATTCACATACTTTTGTTTACAATATTTACATGTAGTCAAAGCTAGCAAAGACAAATACGTAACTTCTTCCGTTGGATTTATAATGCTCCATCTTAGTAAATAAAGTCCTTAGTTCTCAGTAGTTGCTTCTGGTAACTGATGTTGGTGGTATAGGCATCAATGGCAGGCCTCAAAGGTAAGTCATGTTTTTGGTGGGTCTTCTCCCACATCTCCGCATGTGCCAATACATAAATGGGTGCAGAAGAATACTGTTTCTTCTGTTTTGAGTGTGGCTGTTTGCAGCACCCTCTATCTTCACATGTAACACCACCCATCAGTCTTGCAGTGAATGATGGAGAATAAGGAGCAAGTGCTGTGCCTGTTGGTGACCACCTTGGAGTTCTTGTACTTAGCTGCCTTTGGAGTGCCGCACTTGTAATGTTGTGTGCGGCCAGTATGACTTCTGATCTCCCACTCAGTGATGTTTGTTAAATCAATACTGTTGTGGACTGGCAAGACAGCCAATCCACAGTGATGGGTAACCGAAAGGCACGCGCTTAAACTCACGCAGGCTGGCGTGAGGTCTGAAACAGGATACGTAATGAATGCTATAAAGAAAAGTACGTAGCTGCTGGAATACTTAACTTTAATCCACAATTGGTGAACATTGGTCTTGTTACTGTACATGCTTCATTAGATACATAGCAAAGGATAAATGGCGCCTTGCTAGGTCGTAGCAATTGACTTAGCTGAAGGCTATGCTAACTATCGTCTCAGCAAATGAGAGCGTAATTTGTCAGTGAACCATGGCTAGCAACGTCGGCTGTACAACTGGGGCGAGTGCCAGTACGTCTCTCTAGACCTGCCGTGTGGCGGCACTCGGTCTGCAATTACTGACAGCGGCGACACGCGGGTCCGACGTATACTAACGGACCGCGGCCGATTTAAAGGCTACCACGTAGCAAGTGTGGTGTCTGGCGGTGACACCACAAATACCACATATTTTTTTAATGATTTCTGGACCAGTTTTGTTTTATGCACCCTGCACATTATTTTAGGCTCACTGTAACTGATTTTCAGTCCTACTTTAAAACTTGTGTTATTAAATTGTTCCATGCATTATTGAAGTTTATCTTCACTAGAGGCTAAAGTACAATGTCATCAGCAAACTGAAAGAAGTTCACAATGTTCCATGTACAATTTTCTTTCACGATTTGTAAACAAAATGTCTGCAGTGATTGAATTTCGATATGTGCAAAATTCAACCAGGTGGCTTTCCCTTTTATTCTTTACAGCCCATCTTAAAAGCAGTAAAAGTCTAACAAGAAAATAACCAAGTAAGACGATGCACATCTAATTTAGGAATTCTTTTATGTAGTTCATTACGTACATTTCTATTAGACATGCTTACTTTGTAGTGCGCATTACCTCCTTTTGTACTGATGGCACAGTAACACATTGTAGCAAGAACTCTATGATACATTAAACTGTTAAGCATAACATACTCATGTCCTATCATTGATAAGTATTGTGACTCATTAGTCGAGATGGCGTGTTTCCATGCTTTGAGCATCCAGTGGCAATACTCCTGTGACTATGTCTCTGCTGCCCCAGTGATGTCCGTAAACAGGGCTATGTTGTTGTTGTGGTCTTCAGTCCTGAGACTGGTTTGATGCAGCTCTCCATACTACTCTATCCTGTGCAAGCTTCTTTATCTCCCAGTACCTACTGCAACCTACATACTTCTGAATCTGCTTAGCGTATTCATTTCTTGGTCTCCCTTTATGATTTTTACTCTCCACGCTGCCCTCCAATACTAAATTGGTGATCCCATGATGCCTCAGAACATGTCCTACCAACCGATCCCTTCTTCTGGTCAAGTTGTGCCACAAACGTCTCTTCTCCCCAATCCTATTCAATACTTCCTCATTAGTTATGTGATCTACCCATCTAATCTTCAGCATTCTTCTGTAGCACCACATTTCGAAAGCTTCTATTCTCTTCTTGTCCAAACTATTTACCGTCCATGTTTCACTTCCATACATGGCTACACTCCATACAAATACTTTCAGAAATGACTTCCTGGCACTTAAATCTATACTCGATATTAACAAATTTCTCTTCTTCAGAAACGCTTTCCTTGCCATTGCCAGTCTACATTTCATAGCCTCTCTACTTCGACCATCATCAGTTATTTTGCTCCCCAAATAGCAAAACTCCTTTACTACTTTAAGTGTCTCATTTCCTAATCTAATTCCCTCAGCATCACCTGACTTAATTCGACTACATTCCATTATCCTCGTTTTGCTTTTGTTGATGTTCATCCTATATCCTCCTTTCAAGACGCTATCCATTCCGTTCAACTGCTCTTCCAAGTCCTTTGCTGTCTCTGACAGAATTACAATGTCATCGGCGAACCTCAGAGTTTTTATTTATCCTCCAAGGATTTTAATACCTACTCCGAATTTTTCTTTTGTTTCCATCACTGCTTGCTCAATATACAGATTGAATAACATCGGGGAGAGGCTACAACCCTGTCTTACGCTGTTCCCAACCACTGCTTCCCTTTCATGTCCCTCGACTCTTATAACTGCCATCTGGTATTTGTACAAATTGTAAATAGCCTTTCGTTCCCTGTATTTTACCCCTGCCACCTTCAGAATGTGAAACAGTATATTCCAGTCTACATTGTCAAAAGCTTTCTCTAAGTCTACAAATGCTAGAAATGTAGGTTTGCCTTTCCTTAATCTTTCTTCTAAGATAAGTCGTAAGGTCAGTATTGCCTCACGTGTTCCAGTATTTCTACGGAATCCAAACTGATCTTCCCCGAGATCGGCTTCTACTAGTTTTTCCATTCATCTGTAAAGAATTCGTGTTAGTATTTTGCATGGCTTATTAAACTGACTGTACGGTAATTTTCACATCTGTCAACACCTGCTTTCTTTGGGATTGGAATTATTATATTCTTCTTGAAGTCTGAGGGTATTTCGCCTGTTTCATACATCTTGTTCACCAGATGGTAGAGTTTTGTCAGGACTGCCTCTCCCAAGGCCGTCAGTAGTTCCAATGGAATGTTGTCTACTCCTGCGGCCTTGTTTCGACTCAGGTCTTTCAGTGCTGTGTCAAACTCTTCACGCAGTATCGTATCTCCCATTTCATCTTCATCTACATCCTCCTCCATTTCGATAATATTGTCCTCAAGTACATCGCCCTTGTATAGACCCTCTATATACTTCTTCCACCTTTCTGCTTTCCCTTCTTTGCTTAGAACTGGGTTTCCATCTGAGCTCTTGATGTTCATACAAGTGGTTCTCTTACCTCCGGAGGTCTCTTTAATTTTCCTGTAGGCAGTATCTATCTTACCCCTAGTGAGATAAGCCTCTACATCCTTACATTTGTCCTCTAGCCATCCGTGCTTAGCCATTTTGCACTTCCTGTCAATCTCATTTTTGAGACTTTTGTATTCCTTTTTGCCTGCTTCATTTACTGCATTTTTATATTTTCTCCTTTCATCAATTAAATTCAATATTTCTTCTGTTACCCAAGGATTTCTACCAGCCCTTGTCTTTTTACCTACTTGATCCTCTGCTGCCTTCACTACTTCACCCCTCAAGGCTACCCATTCTTCTTCTACAGTATTTCTATCCCCCATCCTGTCAATTGTTCCCTTATGCTCTCCCTGAAACTCTGTACAACCTCTGGTTCTTTCAGTTTATCCGGGTCCCATCTCCTTAAGTTCCCACCTTTTTGCAATTTCTTCAGTTTTAATATACAGGGCTATACACTTGTGATAATGGCTTATGTATTCCTAAGTAAGGACAAGGTTTTTTGCTATATGGCTGCTCAATGATTGTTGTTGTCCTGCACTGAACTGATAAGTGAATTGTTGCACTGTGGCATATTTACCTATTATTACATCCCTGCATTTTTATTGTAAACTTCGTACTGTTGGTCTTTTTCACTGTATCAATTATTATAACAGCTTAAAGACTGGTGTGAAGTCAAGTTAAATTGTAGAATAATTCAAGGGAAGAGCAATACACTTTCACACAGTTAAAAGTGATACATTTTATTCATTCCTTAAGAGTGTCTAAAGTATAAATTGGGAAGGTTTCTGTGTCACTTATTTTTATAAATAAGCATTTTTTCACATAAATACTCAGAGTAATTGTTCTGAAGCTGACTGTTAAGTTTTCCAAAAGTACCTGCAAAGGACAATTGGATATGCTTTTCATACACACTCAAAAGACTGCAATGCTGTTCACTGTCTGTCAAGATACTCTATGAAATTATGAGAATTTAGCCATTTGTCTCAAGACTTGTAGGTTGATAGAAAATCCCAATACACTTGATAGAATATGGAAAACACATTTTTAATCAGATATCTCAACAACAGCAATTATTATAATAACAGCAGGCAGAAAACACCCATCAGAAACAGGATTCATGGAAGACTATGAAGAGAATAAACAATGAAAATGTAAACTCATCATACAAAAAATTAGTCACCCCCCCTCCCCCAGAGAAATCATTACTGCCATCATTTAATACCATGTAATTCTGTCCCTGGACATGATGACTACCTGGATTCAGTTAAGATGTGAATCCACAAGATAGTACAGCTACACTGCATACATGTTAATCACTGGGAATTGGATCACACGTTTCCACCAAATTTCAGGGATGCTGATATCGGTACATTACTTGCTGTTCCAACATGTCCCACAGACTTTCAATGGGATTCAAGTCAGGTGATTTTGTAGGCCAGTTGAGATGTGATATGGTGGGGGAGTATTCAGAAAACCAGTCACATATTATTCCAGCCTGATGAAATTTGCTCTAAGTGTATGTGTGAGCAATGGTCTCTTGTGAGGTGACAGACTCCAAATGTTCATTGCATGCAGTTCCCATCGCAATGTTATCTCACTAACAGATTGGGATGGACCTTCCTTCATTGCCTGCAGCAATTCCTGTCAAGTTTGGAAGTGATTTTGATTCACATGCCATGAAATACAGCTCTGGGTGCTCCCATTCAGGATTTTTTCTGATCACAATCTTGACATCATGTTTTGTGGCCACATTTGTTACACTACTGCTTCTAGACAGAACAGCCCATTGCAAAACACCTAGCCCAGTAACTTCGAACCTTATGAAAATAGATGCAGCTGAATAGGATTGCCCCATTTTGCCACTCTGTCACAGTCACACATTTACCCATGTTCATGTACAATCTCTACCTGAAACATAAATGTCTCACTGCTTGTTACTACTTTACACCCACATAGAGGCAGTGCCTGCGCAATTGAGCATATGACTTGATCACTGCGCCATTGGTAAAGGCTTAACAATTCATTTGTGCATCAGCACTGTGGTGACTAATTTTTTTTCCGGTGAGATTAGCAACAAAACTTTACAAGATGCTTTGGATAGAAATGATACCCCAATTATGACACTGGATACAGAAATTCATAAAGTGTTGGGTACAAAAAATGGTAAAACATGTAAACAGAGCCCAAGTAAATTACAACTTGATAGTCATTTTCTATTCTTGGAGATTTTAGTGTACCACTTTGTTATGGAACTTTATGTACATTTGACATGTTGGGATCAATTTATTGAAAGCCTCATTTCAAAACATAAATTTGGTCATAAGACAGTAGCAGCAGTTCTAAAAAGTGGACCATCGGAGTGGACGGTTATCAAGGATCCATTGGCAATATGAACACTAAAAACTACATGCAGTACATAAGCTGTTCAGTATACGTTCAAGAGGATCACTCACAAAGAATCTTGTGACATCCACATTGTTGCCACTACGGAGACAATATCAGGATATTTCTCTGGTGTTCCACTAGTACCTACCAACAGGCAGATTTTCTCCATAGTCTTTCTGTTATTGAAAATGTTATTAAGAACTGGACTCACATTCACGAAAAGAGATCTCAAATCACCACCTAGTCAGCCAGATTTAGGGTATCTAGTGTTTCTATAAACCATTTGTAGTAAACAACTAGATGATATCTACGACACATCTCACTCCCATCCCCCTGTTGAGCTTATGCTCTGTCTCATTTTGACTCCGCCTATGGGACATTGAACTCTAATCTGTATTCCTTCAATGAACGAGTCAATAGTGATTTTCACTCCAACAGTGCCAAGGTACAGAACAGTTCTTTCTTCATAAGGGAACTAAAACAGGTGCTAACTGATGCTCTTTGTACTGTCACTTGTTGTGATTGACTTCAGTCAACATATTGCACTGTCTTGTCAATGAACCAAAGAAAATGTTATGTAACCTTTGCAACTAAATTTGGTTGACTGGACATATTCCAGGATCATTGAGAAGGGGATGGGGGAAATAATTACATTATTCTTAAAACTAGAGAAAGACAACATATACCACAGTACTTACTTTGTCATTCTAATTAGCAATGTTTGGAAGATCATAAGTCTTTCTGGATGCCAGAATGCTGGAAGCTTATTACACCCCTTCATTGTGGTTCCCATTGTTAAATTTACGCTGTTTATAAATTGCACCAATAGGCACTCAGTTCTTTAAAGAATCAAAATCCCATGTATAAAACAGCTTCAAATCTCTGATTATTTTACAAATGAGTTAATGTGTTAAGCGAGACAAAGTTTGGGAAAGATTCAAAATTATGCTTTAAGTTTGTTGGAAGTCGCTAAATGCTCTCATTAATTTGTGCTCCATTTTAAGCAAAAGCTAGTTTTCATGCATCTCACCAACATCTGTGGCAACATATCCTCAGAACTATGTGTTGCACAGTGATGTAATTTTGTGGAAACATTCAGTGATATATGTGGATACTGTCTGCAAACTGTGTTATGAATATTAGTAAAGAAGTAATAAATTAAAATCTCATGTCTGATGCAACAATGAAAATGTAGCAAATCATAAACTTTTTTCCTTTCATCATTTTGCAGGGGATGTTGGTGAGAAAAAGTTTTGCAAATGTTTGAAATTATGTGTGAAGTTTGTTGGAAGTCACTAAGTGTTCTCATTCTCAAATACAGGATGAAAAAATCCGTGTATTTGCACACTGTCAGTTATGCTGCCTCAAGACAAACCAACAGTTTCTAACCGTAATACTTGTCTTATTGTACTGACCATGTTACATAAGATTATACATCTTAATGAGTAGATTATGATGGCATTTTAAACTCGACCAATAACTGCAAAATACTGAAGAATCAAATTTTTGTTGTCCCTGGTAGCCATTAGATAGGAACATGCAACTGGTATCAGTTTCTGGGATAGTGTCTCAGTAATGTAGATAATTCTTCTGTAGGCGACTATGCGTCAGCAATTCCGTCCTAAACACCACCTCAAGCATGCCTCATTTTTTGTATGGAATATGCCTCTAGTAGTACTTTGACGCATAACTTCATTGACTTGCACTATGGATCAATTCTTATGTTCGTGCAGTCCTCCCATGCAAAGAGAATTTTTAGTTATCATTCAGGATACTTTGACTTCATGGTTCAGTGGGAAAGTATAGGACCACACATCTCGAGGATGATCTCTCATGTCCTGCAGTGTCAATGCTTTGACTACCTGCGAAAATGCAAGTTACTTGGTGGTCCAGATTGGAGATTAAATTATCTGTAACTGATTGAGCGAGCTGTTCCTCAGGTCAAAGAAGTCACAGATGTGTATCTCAAAGAGGACCATGCATTCTAAAGCACTGTAGAGCTTGATCTGTCACACAGTTAAAAAGCAAGATACTACTATGGTTAAGGCACTGGACTTACATATGGTACAACCCTTGTCTGAATGTCCACCTGACTATCCAGATTTAGGTTATCCACTGTATTCCTAAATACAATCAGACTCACACTCACTCACAAACGTGCACTCTCTCTCTCTCTCTCTCTCTCTCTCTCTCTCTCTGGCAAAAAAAAAAAAAAAACCACCACCCCGCACACAATGCGATGTCATTCATCAGCTGTCCATTCTTCCTGATCGTGGCACCATTCCAAACACAGCTGTTTCTGTTGATGACAGCCTACACATGGGATGTGATGTTATTACAGTGATCACAAAATCGATTCAAATTTATAAAGACCTTGGCAGTATGAGCTCACTTATCAGTATGGTGTTGCACCCCCTCTGGTCAGGATGGATGCACTGATTTGATTTGGAACTGTGTCATAAATCCGCTGTATCCCCTCCTAAGGCAAGCTGGCCCACAATTATTGTAACTGGATACAGGAACTGGATCGGAATTGACTTTTGAACTGGTATCACACGTATTCTGTTGGGGACAGATATGGTGATCTTGCTGGCCAGAGGAGTATCTCACAGTTACACAGACATAGGTGCCGTATGTGGACAGGCACTGTCCTGTGAGTTACCTCCCCAGGCCGCTACCATATTCACCAGTGACGGTAATCCACGATAGTGCAGAACCGCAATTTGTCACTGAACACAATGCGATGTTATTCATCAGCTGTCCATTCTTCCTGATCGTGGCACCATTCCAAACACAACTGTTTGTGTTGATGACAGATGTTAATTCCCTAGTCAGGCTGCTGCTAGTGTACAACCATTTGTACGGGATGACACAGAGTGTTGCAAGGAGTCCACTATTTCTTCTTAGCTGGCATACGCAGATGGGAAGGGGTTACAATGTGCTCAGTGCGCAGTACTGCAATCCTCCCTTGTGGTGGTTGGATGTGGTGGACAGGAACCTTTACAACAAGTCTGCCTGCCCTTATGCAGTCCCACATTGGATCACTGTCACATACAAATCCCCCAAAAATACAGATATTCCACAATTCGACCGGCCGACCAAATGGAGATCTGCAATGAAGCACCTTTCAGACTCTGGCAGGTGCTGCTAATGCTGTCTCATATGAGTATGCAGTATCTCAGTGTCTTTCACAGAGATAACATCTGATGCTGCTCGTGTCCTTATATACCCTACTAGGCTTGGTATCATCACTAAACTTAAAAGACCCTACTGCATTCTGGTGGCCATTTTACAGGGGCTGGACAAAAATAAGGAAATACTAAAAACACAATGCATTACCGTGCGTGTTACAGTGTAGAAAACCCGTTGTCATTCAAAACAGTCTCCATTTACCTTGTAATGGATAAATAGAGGTTCTGTACAGTTTTCAAGAGACTCTTATACATTCTTCCTGCAAAAAAGCTCAGGTATGAATAATGGGAGGTGGATAGGAATCATGCAACCTTCTCTCCAAAGTAGGCCACAAGGACTCAATAATCTTGAGATGTGGTGGCTGTGGTGGCCAGGGGAGATGCAACAATTCATCCTCACACTCAAAAAACCAGTCCTGGATGATGTGGTCTGCATGAGCAGGAGCCCTTTCACCTCGGAACACAACATCACGTGCTGTGGGATGGACCCGATCGGTCAGAATCGTCACTTAATCCTCGGCAGTAATCTGACCCTGCAGAGTAAACGTGGGGCCTGTGGAATACCGTGATATAGCTACCCAAATGGTGACTGAACCCCCGCCATGTTTCTCTCCAGGGACTTAAACTTGGACAGAAGTTGGAAACAACGTGAAACTAGACTCACCTGACCAAATGACTTTCTTCCAGGTTTTATGGCGTTGGCACAATGATTTCCTGCTACAAGTAATTGGATCACTGATAATTGCTTTTTAAGTTCCAGCTCAGCCTGCAAATATCCGTGTGTATGAAGCTCCCTTTACGTTGTCTTGGTGCTGACAGGTTTTGTGAGTGCAAAATTCAGCTCTGCAATGACGACAGTCCTCTTCACTGACCATCTGTCACGATCACTCAGCTAATACTTCCATCCGCGTTGTCACTTTGCAGAGGATGTTTCTGCATTTTTCTTGTATGCCATCTAAATCTTTAATGCTATGTCTATTGAAACACCAAAGAGTTCCACTACCTCGGTTACAGAAGCACCCACGTGGGGGGACCAACAGTTTGCCCATGTTCGAATTCACTTATCTCCAACATAATGCACTCACAACTACATGCTTTACAGGCTATTCTTCATCCCCCCTCTCCCCTTACCCCTCCTACTCACTTTCTCTGCCCCTCTTCCTCTCTCTTTCAGCTTTTCCAATTAATTAATTTTACGGAAAGGCAGAGGCAACTAAAATGCAATTATTGCACGACGGAGTGTATGAGTGTAATTTTGATAGAGGTCAGGGTAATATATGACTGAGCATGGAGAAAAGCATATAACTGGCCATGGAGTCAAGGTTTTACAAGGAACAAAATCAAAAAACGGTGCTCAGCAGCTACAAGGAAGAACTATCTCAGGGGTGGCACAAGGATCTCACATTCCATCAGTCCATAATATCACAGGGCTTCATGTGCGGCCACATCTATGCAATGCTCGGCTTTCTTTCCTGCTAGTGAATAAATTCAAACTACCTGTGGAAGAATACGCACTCAGCTACTTGCAAGATAAGGAGGATACCTCGCCATTCCTGGCAGTCAGTACTTTTATCCCCTGAAGACAATGGCAGAGAGAGCTTGGGAATTATAACTCAACTGAAGTGACTTGGAAACAGAGTGTATTTTATTTAACTGTGCCATTTTAGTAGATTCCAAAAACAATGCCTCAAATCATTAATAAGCCACAAAAGTAATACCACGTTCTCCACATAACATCTATAATATTCTTTTCAGATCCTAAAATATTGTAAATCGTATTTGAGTCCACTTGCTTCCAGTATGAGGCAGGACAGGATGTATGTATTACAGAGGCCCACCAGTGACCAAACTAAAAACATGTTATCACGTGGAAGACTACCTATGGGAGCATACATGTAATCTACCAGCTGACATGCCAGCTTACCATATTGTCAGATTAAATAGCCCGAACAATATGTGTGTGCTGGTGGCACCCAGAATTCTATTGGAACATAACAGCAGGCACATGGGCATCTCCTCATTTTTTGACAGTGTGCTGTAATTTTTATTGATTCCACAATAATTAATCCATGGGACAACATAGGATTATACAGCCAACCGGTTGCAAAATAATGTTTGGTACATGGGAGTTGGAAAACATCTTGTCTTGCTCACTGGTTATTATCAGGGATGTGACAAGTTATACATGGTTATATTATATCTTCTACCGACAAATAATAAGCTTACTATATATAAGCAGATATTTAAAAAATAACAGGTACAAACAAAGAACCTACTCGAGCACCACATCTTACGAAGTTTTAATAATAATATAATTGTTCTCTGGTGCACTAAACCTTACACATTTATCATCTTGTATTTGTCACAAGAAAACTGAGATTGTTACCAAGATGAAAGACATGCTGCACCAGGCGCGGCTCGTAATTAAAGGCTCTGAGGCGGAGCCGCCCCAAAATATATGTTAAAGTAAATTTCGCAAGAACATATTACATAATTTAAATTATCAGGACGAATTTCGCACATTTCCCATTCCGATTAAAATAACGACGGTCAACGTTTTTGCAACTGTTTGTATCGATAGATGTTTTCCGAACAGTTAGTAGTGTTTAGGCTGCGCCTTGGAACGTCAGTAGTAGCGGTTTGGGGGCGTGGCTTCTACATAGTACTGCTCTTTATGGGCGACCCGAAGGCTCAGAGCTTGCAGCCTAAGGGTGTCATACCAACCACCACACGTTTTTCACGTTCCACTATCTATGTAATAAAGGAATGTAGAGTGGCCGAAACTTCGCTATCCAATCTCTGTCTCTGCACATCTTTACTACGCTTCGATGCGTCATTAATCGACGTTTAGTATTATTGTTTTGATAATGTTTTACATAGTTGTTTTGTTTCTACCATTGGCTATTTTAGCCACATTTAGAATAAGTTTGCAAATATCCCGCCAGAGTGCACTAGACTACCGTAGCATAACAGCACTGCCATCTAGCGAGAGGACAAAGCGCGCGAAATTTGTCCCGTTAATTTACTTTCCTTGCTTGCTGATGCTGACTGCTTTTGTTGATACCGTGTGATATTAGCAAGTTTCTTTTTCGGAGTGTATTTTGCAAGATTTTAGTGAGTTTTACTTGCTTGTGAATATCTGCGACATACTGCGAGTGTAAAACCAGCGCAATATGAATTCAATTTGCAATTTAATAGGTAAAAACTTGGGACACGGCCATAGGATGCAAGTGAAAGAACTTGGTACACCCAGATCCGATCTAACGATCAATCAAGAACAGAAACAGTGCAAATCTAGGCGAGGATACAAACGCAGTTTTAATAGAGCAATGTACGATGCAGCTGAGTGGTTGTGTGGTTGTGAAGTGAAAAATGCATTTTTCTGTTTCACCTGTCTTCGTACAAATAGTACTGATAGTGCCTGGACTGAAACTGGTATCACTGACTTAAAGAATTTTCACGCAAAGGTGAAAAAACATAATTCCAGCGAAAAACATTTAACTTCGAGCTTTGGAGGTAAACTACAATAAACGCCTTAAATTTAGAACTGAAAACACCAAAAATATTAAGCAGCCGCAAAGTTAACATTCATCACATTAAAGATCTCTCCGAAATGCGTCTTTTCATATGATTTGCTGCAAAGTGTCAGGAAATGTAATGATAACGTATAAAAACAATAACCAAAGATTTTAACTCGAAGTTAGCTTCTAATGATATTTAATACCTGATTATAGAAGACACAGTACGTAAAATTATGTGTAGAGAGTGATCTGCCCACCCCCCTCCCCCTGAATTCTTAGTTGTTTATGTCAGACTAATCTGTAGCGTAACCAGAAGTCTATATTGGCTCCGACTGATACATGCCGCAGCCTTCCCCAGTATAGAAACCACGAGCCGCGCCTGTGCTGCACCTAATAATAGTCATGTTTTGTCCTGTAGTAAACCAGTGCTGTAGAAGAGAGAATTGGAAGAACTCTCAGGATTTTTGTATGCATTTGAAATGAAGTTTCTAGATCTAAATTTTTAAATAATTTTTAATTTCTTATTCACATAAGGTGGTTAAAATCAAAGTAGTTAAACAGACTTTCTTTGAATAATATTCTAAATGAGAAAACGAATGGAAAACAACCTTGTTTGGAACTTGAAAATGTCGATTATTGGCATCGACAATCGAAACAAAGTACTTGACGACTATCTTTCGATCTTCGTTTGTCTTCACGACATCGATATACCACGATCTGCGCCTTAGTTTGAAACTGAAAGAAAAGTGCGCGAAAATGGCAGTATGATTAGATCTTATGTGGCACTTTTCGCATGGTCGGCACGAACCGATTACATCGTATTTGGCACTAAAAGGGTTAATAACCTACTTCCATAGACATGCCTGATATGGGGGGTGGGTTGTGGTTTGAAAGGGACTGGACTACAAAGGTCATCGGTAGACATGCCTGAAGTTAATTACTTATAACATGACAGTGATTGAGATGTGTCTTGTGTAGTAGCTCACTTACCATAATCATTTGTTGAAAGAACTTGCACAAAGAAATGGAGGGAAAATACTAATGAAAAACTCTAGTAATGTGTCTCAGTCAATTTCTTCTGCTGTTTTGATAGTATTTTTAAAATTAAAATATTGATGTGTAGGAATTAGTGTAGTTGTGTAGCAAATAATATTCTCTATATTAGTAAAAATATTCACTATACTGGGAAGGTAAAATTAATAATCTGTTGATAAACTGTATCAACAGCTCTCTCTCTCTCTCTCTCTCTCTCTCTCTCTCTCTCTCTCTCTCTCTCTCTCCCCCCCCCCCCCCTCTCCCTCTCCCTGTGTGTGTGTGTGTGTGTGTGTGTGTGTGTGTGTGTGTGTGTGTGTGTTTTTTTTGTGTGAATAAGTAAACTGTCTAAATGTGTGTTGTAAATTTGTACAACATGATACACACACAACAATCCTAAAGTCAAATTTCTTTCACATTAGCTGGAATCTACAAGAAAATAAATCCCAGTTATTGTAAGTTTTCATGTGTTTGCTTTACAGGTACACCAATAAAACAGTATTGTGACAAAGACAAATAAAATTCATTTCTGGCAGTAGCAACTTCTTGATGTTAAATATGAATCCATCACTTATTATGTTACATATACTGTTCAATGAACATTTCAAGTTTTGACTTCATGGGGGGGGGGGGGGGGGGGGGGGGAGTATAAATTGGGGATACTGGGCTATCCAGCAACATAGAATTTCAAATAATATGAAGTAAATAGTAGTATTTATTATTATTATGTATTTACACATGTTGCTTTTTAATGCTTTTAATCACAATATTCAGTGAAGACTACACAGTCATTTAAATGAAATTAATCTCATTCTTCATAAACAAAATAAATGTAGTAAATATTTAACAATATCAGACAATGAAATGAAATTTTCCAATGAATATCTCTTGCCTTCAGTATGTGCTGCACATTTTGTAACATATTAGCTCCTACTATGAATGTGACATTAAAAAAAGTACACCCAACAATAAAATTATGAAAGTGGTATGTAACAGTTCTTCACATCCCAACTGACATTATGTAAACTACTTATTCCTATATAAGAGCACATAATGTCAAGTGACAACACAAATTCTGATGAAAAAATACGATTTACACCTATAATACAAATCTTATCAAGATCTTTTAACTGCTACATTTCTTTGCACACTTTGGTATAACATTAAAAATGGGCATAACATTATCACTTGCCAACTGGCTGGAGAAAAGACATCCAAACTGAGTCCAGTGAGAGGAAGATAGACAGTAGTATTCTTAACTGTTGAGCAAAAATAAACACAAACCTACTGAATGAATATGCTACACAAATTTTCTAAATTTTTTTCTGTCCTGAAATTTACTGTGCATTATGTACGTCAAATATTTATGATATCAATTTATAATGTCGGTACTTGAATACAGAATTTATACTAATAAAATGTGCTAACAGAAGGTGTTTGTTGAAATATGTAGGCAAATGCAGGCACATTTCTTTAAGCACACAAGACATATTTTTTAAGGCAGTTGTGTCCTGTGGCATTTCATCATTTTTGTTACATGATTGCTTACACTTATTTATATACAAGGGAATGAGACATAATGAGCCAGTGAGGTTACAAAAATGGTGTTATTGTCAGTATATTACTTCAAATTTCATTCTTCTCAAAAAATTGTATTCTGGATATTTTGCCAGAGGAGCAATAAATAAATAAATATCTTGACAACAGTCTGTAGAAATGAGTCAGGCTTTTTCATGACAACTTAAATTTTGCTACACTCCACTTATGTTTTAGCTGCAAATTGATAAAAAGGTTCTGTTCATCACTTTATTGACACTTATGTGACATATATGCTTCAAAGTAATTGATAAATAATTGCTCTGTGCACATCTGACTGTTATGGAAGGATGCAGAAAACAGCTATGTAATGCATCTCTCATAGTCTATACAGAATGATTACATTTCATGTAAAACTCAACAGAAGAGTGGTACATACAATGAAATAGCAGTTACTTCCAAAGTGGCATGGCTGTGTGTTCCAAACAAGATAAAATGTTTATTTATTAGTCAACCACAATATTATTGCACCTGGGAGTGACAGCACATTGGTCAGCATATCATGAGTTTTCATTGTGATATTTCGCGAAGGCACACGGAACCACTTGATAGTGGATGTGCACAACTGTCTTGAAATCATTTAAAATATGATGCACTTCGTTTAGTCACAACTGTACTTGTTTACGGTAATGTCACCGTGTTTTTCTGATAACAGCTGCGGGAGGCCAAGTGCAATAATATCGCTATTGGATAGGAGAGATAAAATATTTTGTGCATATGGTTTCCTGACCAATGTCAATTAGCATAAAATCCTTTTTGGAAGTTAGCTCACATAGTTTTTTTTTTTTTACTAGCAAAACTCTGCAAAGATTGTCATCATGTCAGTTTTGCTTGATAGCTGACAAAAGGACTTTATTCAAAATATTTTGGAATTATATTTAGAGAACTAAAGTTGTTAGATTTGGATGAGGTTGAACCACAATTCTTAGATTGGCATTGTAATGTAAACCTTGTGTCACATCGCAATGAAATGAAATGTAAAATACAGATGTGAATTGGAAGAAAGCATACTGAGCTTCACAATTTTTTTATTATTATTTTCCTTCTTGTGTTACAGTGGAATGGGGGTAGCACGCTTCTTTTTGGGGTGAAGTTCAGGTAGGCTTGCAGTTCACAATGAAAATAAGAAAAAGTTTATTTGGATAGGCATGTCCATCTCCTGCACTAGCTGTTACATATCAGTAATTATTATTATTATTATTATTATCATTTCCCCCCCCCCCCCCCCCCCCCCCCATCTTACAACATTCTGCTGTTTGAGGGCAGACACACTGGCTTTTATATACAAAACATCATCAGTGGTGATTTGTGTTTATTACTCCTTTCTATTTGTTCTGTAGTCTACAGGTTTTTCCCCATGTCGAGAGCAGAGGCTGAAGTCAAAAAAAACTTTGTTATTACTCTCTGAGCTTTGTAAAATTTCTATAAAAGATAATTTGTGCAGAGTTTTACAAAAAGTGAAGCAAAGTGCATAGAACAGCAGTACAGCAAGAGAAAAAGCAGGTTCCTAAAAGACAAAAAATCACCAACAGTGATAGAGCAACCAAGTTCTTTTTTATTTCAACCTCTGCTAATGATAGAGGAAAGCTGGCCGACTTCTTAATGTGTAAAAAGGACTAATAAACACAGACTATGACTAATGATGATTTGTAAACAAAAGTGATGTGTCTGCTATGAAACACTCTCAAACTGCAGTATGCTTCAGGGGAAAAAAAAGAGGTTTGACACAAAAAAGCCGTCCTTAAAGACAGAACAGTATTACCATCAGCAGCAACCAACGAAAAGGTAATGAAACTATCATAATAACCACCAGACTATTTCTCTTGAAAGATTAAGTCTTCTTTCAAATTTACTGTCTCCTGTAATCTTCAAAAAGATTTCCCCTTTCCACGAGTACACTAATACAGTTGTGGCGACAATTTACATGGTTAAGATATTATATTTTTCATCTTCTGTGCCATCTAAAAAAATCAAAAGGCACCACCATATTAATAAAATATCTTACCAACAATGGTAGAATTTTTATAGAAAGGATGAAAAGCCAGTTCAGAAGAGGCAAGATGTTGACCATTATTATACCTTGATTGGCTCTTTCTTTACACACCCTACATCATTTCTTTTAAAACCCTAAAAACATTCTTGGTACATGGTACTTCATCATTACCTATGCAGATCTAAGTGAAAAGAAGCTTGTCAAATGTGGTGCTACAGAAGACTGCTGAATATTGGATGGGTGTATATATCAAATAACTAATGATAAAGTACTGAATTGAATTGGGGAAAAAAGAATTTTTGGCACATTTTGACTAAAGGAGAGGATCAGTAGGACACGTTTAGGGTATCAAAGAATAACTAATTTGGTAATGTAAGTGTGGGGAGTAAAAATTGATTTTAAGACAGCAAGGAAGTTCAAATGGATGAAGGTTGCAGTGGTTACTCAGACATGAAGCAGCTTGCACAGGGTTGACTGGTTTGATGTAGCTCTCCTTGCTAGTCTTTGGATTTAAGACCACAACAGCAACTATGGAAATATTCCTATTCTTCTGTCCTATTCAGTTCTTAAAACACTTTACATTGATGCCAAACAAAAATAAGGATTTGTAGTCACTCACCTGTAGCTCTTTGATGTATGATACATACAAATGTTACATCCAGAGACTTTACTATGTCGAAGTGTATTTTTTTTTTTTTTTTTTTAATTTAAGAGCACACACAACTACACACCCCACCAAATGCTCCAAACTAAGCATCACCTTAACTGTGATTTGTGTGTGTGTGTTTTTTTAAACTAGAAAAAAAGTGGTAGCTCGAGAGCTAGTGGTCTCTATGCTGTTTCTCTACACGGTAGCATGCTCGTAACACATGCCTTGTTGTTATACCAAGGTGCCCATGGCAAATACTAATGAAAAGTAGTCCTTTAGTTTCCCAGTGTCAGAAGGTTGATACGTCACTGTTCACTGCATGACTCTGTGCTGAATATTTTATGAATTTCACGATATCAATGATATTACTTCCTTATATATAAATACAAAGATGAGGTGACTTACCGAACAAAAACGCTGGCAGGTCGATAGACACACAAACAAACACAAACATACACACAAAATTCAAGCTTTCGCAACAAATTGTTGCCTCATCAGGAAAGAGGGAAGGAGAGGGGAAGACGAAAGGAAGTGGGTTTTAAAGGAGAGGGTAAGGAGTCATTCCAATCCCGGGAGCGGAAAGACTTACCTTAGGGGGAAAAAAGGACAGGTATACACTCGCACACACGCACATTATCCATCCACACATACAGACACAAGCAGACATATGCATAAATATGTCTGCTTGTGTCTGTATGTGTGGATGGATATGTGCGTGTGTGCGAGTGTATACCTGTCCTTTTTTCCCCCTAAGGTAAGTCTTTCCGCTCCCGGGATTGGAATGACTCCTTACCCTCTCCTTTAAAACCCACTTCCTTTCGTCTTCCCCTCTCCTTCCCTCTTTCCTGATGAGGCAACAATTTGTTGCGAAAGCTTGAATTTTGTGTGTATGTTTGTGTTTGTTTGTGTGTCTATCGACCTGCCAGCGTTTTTGTTCGGTAAGTCACCTCATCTTTGTATTTATATATAATTTTTCCCACGTGGAATGTTTCCTTCCATTATATTGATATTACTTCCTTATTAATACTCTGGAGAAATTTTTAAAGATTTGCAGCTTTTTATGTATTTGATAGAAATGACTGTTTATAGGAGGCTCTTTGTCTAAAACACAGATTTTAAAAACAAGCAACTCTCATATGTCTGAGATTTAAGCAATCACGTTCAAGGGAACACTTTTCTGGCTAAAAGTAACACAGGTATTGCATATTTGTCATAAAACAGCACATCCATAAAACCATTACAAATGGAAAGTGCCAGAATATATTAATGCGTTCTTAAATTTGTGCACTAGTGATCCCACTCATTGCTTAGAAGACATAAATTAATTTGAGTAATAGTTCTTCACAAAAAACAGTGCCATTCAGGGTGCGACACAGAACTTGCCAAATGTAAAAGCTTTTTTTTTCTTTCTCAATGTTCTACTGTGTTACAATTTAGCCAAGTCCTGGATTTTTAGTTAAAGAGATAAAATATGTATAAGTCACAATACAATCATCAGTTTTTTGAAAATTATTGAAATGCTTTACTAGTTGCAAAAGAACATTTCAAGTATGTCACACTCATAATGCCCATGCAATTTACTCAGTAATATAAGAGTCTCGTAGTAAAAACCACTGTTAGTACTGAACTTGCTGTGTGGGTTTCCGTTATATTACATACTGAATCCATCCTTTGGTGCATCACCGCAATATGAAGCAGAAAATAATAGTTCATTCCAAATACAGCTTCATTAACATCAATACAGTTATGGAACTCTCACACCCTCACAATCAATATTTTAAATAATTCCTTCATCTGCGTTTTTCACTCCTCTGGCAAAGCAATGCTTCAATCAACCAACTTCAGTTTTTCAATTAGAAATCAAGTCAAATATGTATAAAAATAACCTCACCTATCTTAGAAGACGTTACATGCACACCATTTATATAAATCATACATGCAGCTTCATATTTCTCATTTTTGAGCTAATATTGTCCTCTGAACCTCACAGTGTCAGTGCTGAACAGTACATTTTCTTGTTCAGATCTTATGTACAGCAACCTGAAATAAAATACTGATGCAATAATAATTTACTATAATTATATCCCACTGCAATTATTAACAAACCGACCATTCGGTTGCTGAAAATATATTTTTGCAGTATGAGGTTTTGAATCTTTCATTAGCATGATGAATGTCATTGGAGTAACATGTGAATTTTGTGTGTGTGTGTGTGTGTGTGTGTGTGTGTGTGTGTGTGTGTGTGTTTATTACTTCGAAAGTTGAGACTGATCTAACATGTTTGCCTTTTATGTTTCAAACAGCAGATATGCCAAGAACAATATAAATGTTCTTAAAGCTTCTAACTTATTGCAACAAGACTGTTCAAAACTTTTACAATGAAAATTTCACAAGCAGGTAGCATGTAGCATAGTGTTACGACATTATGTTTATCTTGCTTAGGAACAGGAAAAATGTATCTTTTACCATTAACATTCTACATGTATAAGCAACCAACTTGCATTCATATATTATATACATATACCGAAAAAGATGTTTACATTGCACGTGTTTGTACAAAGTACAGATATAAATATACATTAATGACAACAACAATACATCTAACAGTGTGGAATCTCATGATGGTTAACAAATAATAATCAGCTGATAAAACACATTTTTTATGGAAGATCCTGATAAGGAAAAACTACTTACTTGGGCAATCAAATGTTATGGTCCCTTTGCATATAATTTCTTGAATGAAGAATGTACTGAGTAAATACTTTGAAGTATATCTATGATCATTTCATGTTGCTTTATTACTACCAGACTCCTCTTAAAAATACAAATGCCTTGTAGTGTACGATATACTTGTAGCATGTACTGCTCAGTGAAAACACAAGTTTCTTTACAGAAATTCGTTTTGAGAAGATGTAGAGGAACAAGTGTTAAGATTTATTTCATCAACAAAAACCGAATTTTTCACAGTATTCTCATCCATGAAAGAGACATAAATTTATCGATAGCTATTTCAGAAATTGCATATGCTTATGTGAATATTATTACAAAAATAGCCTTGAAAATAGTGATTTGCAGATGGCACACTGATGATCAGCAACATCCCCAATATTATAATATTATAATGGTAAAATTCTGTCCCAGTGTTGCCACTGTGTCTCTAATTGATGTGTTGCCATGTGTGTCCATACATTAGCCCAACAGCCAAACTGGAGTACAACAGTTTTTTTCAGAGATGATAAGAAAGTTCAAAGCATGTCTTTACTCAGCATTTGTCAATAGTTAGATGAATTTTATTTCATCCATTCCACTGGAATGACACCATTATGAAACATTATCTCTTTCTCTCCTAAGTGAAACACTCTACATAATACTGAGCTTGGTAAAAATGATAATTACCAACTGGAGTGAATATAACACTATTAAAGTGTTTAATATGTTAACTATCAAGTAGAAAACAGTAACAAATATATTTGAAATGTAACAAGACATATATGAAATACAAATACAAATTTCAATAATTATTTTAAAAAAATAAAAATGATAAAAGAAAGGGTGAAGTTGAGCTAACTAATCAAAGGTAAACAAAAGTTCTACATAATTCTGTAAAAAGCTCATACAGAGAACATCTGTACAAAGATAATTTTTCAGGAGGAGTGTACTACAAATCATATGTCAGTGTCTTAAACAGAAATGAATATTTCCTGGCAATATGGATATTAAGTCCAGCATTATATCCTCAAATCTCAGCCAGTTCTGAGTTTTTGCTATAACTTATTTCTCTTCATAACATCAGTGAGGTCCAGTAAATGCAGTAAAAATTGTTACAGCAAATGAAAAATACCCTGTGTTTCACAGAACACAACACAGCATCCATTACAAAACAATTAACAATGTAAAAATATATTTATAAATAAATAAATATTGTCCAGAAAGCAGTCTGTTAAACAGCAGATCTTTAATGATCCTTATGCCTCTCCATAAGCAAAAGCTAAAACTGCAGCTACTTGTTTTTCTGTTGCCAGTTTTGCAACTGTCTTGAAACATTATAAATGCAATATATCACAGATGTACAGTTCCAGAAACTGTCTGGTTTGAGGAAACTTCACTCCACCAATCAGGTCCCTCGATAGCTGCAAAAATACAAATATCTGCTATAAGTAAGTATAGCAAATATTCTAACATGTACAGGGTACTCACCAATAATACACATGTCATCAAACAGATATGGCAATTATAAAATTATGAGACAAAATTGCTGGTTAGTATTCTCTGAGCAAAGAACTCAAGTTCCCAAAGCCAGGATAGTTTCTTGTACCTACATGTGTGTGTCTATCCGCAATGCTAAGAATTTCACCTGTTGCAGGTAAGTACTGGCTGACAATTCTGTCTCATATTTTCATAGTCTTTTAAAATGAATTTTCCTTTTGATATAAATAGTATAAATGCATTATTTAAGTTGTTAAGATATGAATAAATCTAAATATTTAAGGTGTTTACAAAACTACATCAAGGAATGACAAATCACTACTACTGTCACAATAAAGTGGAACATCAGATAAAAATTCGAATTGCAGTGGATTAGCAACAATCTTTTTATCATCTTAGCAACATGAGAATTAATGAGAAAAATTCACAACATTTTGCATTCTTTAAGTTTTCGAAGTGAGAATTATTTCCTAGCTATTATCAATAGTCAGTTTATTGACTCAGGGAAAAATTAAAATGTAAAGAAACACCAATAATAGATTTACAATACATTAAAAAAGTCTAACATATGTAAAGGGCATTCTTCAAACACAGACAAAAATCCTTCAACAACAATATAAATCAAAAGCTAAAGAGACACTTAAGAAAAGAAATAGGTTCCTCAGACACAGGGTGTTGAATATTATTTAAAAAAAGTGGAACTTTTAGAATGCTAAAATTTTTGTACCACCTGTCAGCTCTGGCTCAGACATGAGAAGAAGACATCAAGAAAGACAAAAAGATGCAAAATAATTCAAAATTGTGAGAAGCAGTATCTAGTCATGATAAAGCAGAAAATAATTCCAGCTTTGAATCATCACATAATAGGGTCGTGCAAATTACTTCCCCTGAGAGTAGACATCAACAAACTGACGAGACAGGAGAAAGTAATGTGTATTCTGTGTACACATCACCATCTAAAACTGCCAAGTAACAATGAAATCTGATGTGAAGCATCAAGTTTGATGATGACCAAAGGATTAATATTTACAAAGACAAAATCATCTTATCCTCACAGTATATCACGTGATAAGAATAGCAAAAGAGTGAACTGATGATTAACTGTATGGATGTTGCTGGACAATAGTAAAAAATATTATTATTATTACATTTTTATTACTACTACTACTACTATCATTAATTTTGTTATGAGTAAGATGTTAACGACTACTTTGATGAAATAAATAACATACCTCACTTGAACAGTGCTACACAGAAGACACATAAGTTTTTGCAGCCACTGTGGTCGGCTGTGATGGTGGTGTAGATGTTGAGCCAGACATATCTCGAGCCTCAAATAGTGCAGCCATATCACGAATACATCCAGGACCTTGCTGAGGTGCTGATGACCTTCGTAGTGAACCTGTCCGCAATTCTTCTTCTGTTCTGTCCGTGTATCTAGCTCTTCCTGGACGTGTTCTTGTCACAACACTATCTTCTTCGCATATCCGCCTTTCACGTGCTACATCAGTTAATACTTTCTCTGTTATTTTTGTGCTATCACTACTTTTCTGATCATCAGACACTCTTCTGATTTCTCTATCCCTTGACATATTAGGGCTTCTTTCAGGTTCTCCAGCAGATGATTCATGTAGTCTGGCACTCAGAACACTGGCTTGATCACTGTTGCCTTCAGGAGGCTGCTGCAAAATGCAATGTAAAGGAATGCTAAGCCATAAAAGGTAGAAAATTTCACAAAAATTTATGTACTTTATTAATAATTTACAATCAGAAAACTAGTTGCAGAAGGCATAGAAAACTAAAAGCCTTCCTCTTTTATTATACAGCTGTATTGCCTGGGGCCATAACTTAAAGAGCACAATTTAGTTAGTTCCCATAGTAGTAGTTTCCATAACAGTGGTGGTGGTGGCTGTGGTACTGGTAAAAGTAGCTACAGCAGCAGAAACTTTGGATAAAAAATATTGCTTCCATAACAGAAAATTCAGATAAATTTATTTTTCATAATTATATAATTTTTGTAAAAAATGGTACATGTAGTCTACTTTCTTATGATTATTAAAATCTTCCTTGTAGACCTGAGCATTATTAGCTGTTAGACAGAAAATCATTAACAGGTTAGCAATTTAAAGATTTTTTCATTAATCAGGTAAAAATTCAAGCTTCTATTGCGTAGGAGACATCAGAGAGGGAGAGAGAGAGAGAGGACAAAAATCATAATTTTTAAAATGAGGTGTTTTATCATCTGGAAATGAGAGGAAATATGAGACTTTTCATGGATAAAGTGTTAAAAATCCAGGACTTCATGGAAGGGAAACCAACATAAGAGGCTCATTTATCTTTAACTGATAGTTACTTAGTTATTTAATTACATGTCCTGTGGATGATTTTTCATGTTGCATTGTAATGATGTGGAATGAGTCATTTTACATTCACATTGCAATTTGTACATACACTTTTATTCTGTACAAGTAAATATGTACTGCTTAAGGTGGTGGTGACTTTTGATGTTTTAGATGGTGTAGAAGATGAAACATATTATATCTTGACCTTGTAATTGTTGCCTCAACTGTATTGATGTACTTGTGGATTCATTGGTGGATTTCAGTGCTACAGCACAATGATGATCTGTCAAAAGCACATAATTTTGATATAATTTGTCATAGTTAAATATCAAATAATAACATTTCCAGATAAGGTATTTACACGGTATATACTGATTTGGAGAGATGGCTGCCCTGGTTGACACTGTAACCTACTTGTCAGTGACTTAAGCTGTGAAGAGAAAGGTATCAAGTTTGCCCACCTCCTTCCAATTTTTTTCATCTTTTGTTTTCTAAAAGATTCTGGGTCTTTTTTCTTAATTTAACAGATGTATGACATGCATTAGTCAATGTTATTTATTATAAATGATGCATTTGCTGCAATTCTTGTTGCAAATGCCAAAGTCTGGAATGTTATTCCAGTGGTCATAACTCTCTAACATAACTGTTAGTCTATGTCAGAAAGAAAACACAAGTTACATGCTGGAAGTTTTGGTTATTATGAAACTTCTTGTAGAAGGTACACTGCTCAAAAAAAGGTTTGGAATTCTATTGCAAAATGTAGTCTACGATACTAGAGGTCTCACTGATCCTTGTCCAGTTGGAGCCCATATACGGGACGGTGTTTACAATTGGTATGCTTTGTGGCCATTCCCCAGTCCAGTAAACGAACTGCTGCCACAGCAGCACATCATGATTAATCCAGTATCAACGACAGGTTCATTTAGTTTGTGTTCAGGACTGCAGCAACATGCCATGTAGAGGCATACAGCACTTTGACAGAGTCAGGATTGTGGCTTTACTTTCAGCAAGTCATACACAGTAAGATTTTGCCGGTAAGTTACATGTCACTCAAAGTGGTATGTCTAAGGTGTGGAGAAAGTACAGATAGACTGGTAATGTGGATGAAATGAAATGTCCTGTGGCTAGGGCCTCCCGTCGGGTAGACAAGTCGCCTGGTGCAATCTTTTGAGTTGACGCCATTTCGGTGACTTGGGTGTCGATGAGGATGATATGATATGATATGATGGTGATGAGGACAACACAACATCCAGTCCCTGAGTGGAGAAAATCTCCGACCAACTGCGGAGTAAATCTCTGACCCAGTCGGGAACCGAACCCAGGCCCCTTTGCACGGCATTCCGTCACGCTGACCACGCAGCTATCGGGGCGGAAAATGTGAATGATAAACCTCATATGACAACACAAATGCACGATCGTTTGCTCCAACTGTCGGCTTAGAGACACCCAATATCAGCTGCCAGAAATTTTGGAAATGACTTCTCACAGGCAACAGAGATTCATATGTCAGACCAAACAGTGTGTAGAACATTGCATCATGGTGGTCTTCATTCCATAATACTGATGAGAAATTTTGCACAGAGTCACAGAACCGGTGCAATGGAATGACCTAGGCTCTTGTACATCAACATTGGACCGTTGAAGAATGGAGTAATGTCACATTTACTGATGAGACCAGGATTAGTTTGCTATTAGACGCTAGACATGTTAGGGTTTGGAGAAGCGCTAGATGACACCAGGAACACCAATATGTTCAGGAAGTCCAACCAACTGATGAGACCAGGATTGGTTTGCTATTAGACGCTAGACGTGTTAGGGTTTGGAGAAGCACTAGACGACAGCAGGAACACCAATACATTCAGGAAGTCCAACCATTTGCAGGTGGAAGTGTAATATTCTGGGCAGTTATAATGATGGGACTGCAGATCCCTCTAATTACCATCTATGGCAATTAGATTGGCCCCCAATACCTCTAAGAGGTCCTACAAATGACTGAAAATCCCTGCAGACATGAAGTCGGAGGTGACTTAATACTATTCGATGACAAAGTCTCGGTGCCTTCAAAGATGCAATGTCAACCAACTACACTGCACAGCACAGCCCCAGACATTAATGCAATTGAGTATGCAAGGAGCCTGTTTAAGGAGGCTGTTGCACAGCATCCAAATCCACCTGACAATTTTCAAGACCTCACTGATGCTACCATTGGGAGCAGGACCTCATACCTAAAGATAAACTTGATGGTCTCATCTAGAACATGCCTTGCACAGTGTAACAGCACATTGGTGTGCAGGGATGATGTACTCACTAATAAAGACTGATAATCATCATGATGAGATAAAGATTTACAATTTTTGTTTTGTTTTTAAAATATACATTTAGGAGAGAGCCTGCTGTGTTTTGTAATGAGTTTTTTGTAAGTAACTGAAATCATTGTTGTTTTCAGAAGGAATTATATTTATTTTGTTGATAAGGTATTGTACAAACCTCAGTGGCTGTACTAGAAAAAGTCGTCGTAGTAAACTCTACGATATTCCAAACATTTGTTGATGTGTACATACCTATATCTTAATTTTGTGGACTGCCTCATGTTTGCATCTTATCAGTAAATATCTTTTTCAGTGATGATGAACAACTTCAAAAAAATCTCCTCTTCCATTGAAATTAAATTACACAACAAATCTCAATTTTGAAATCTATGTGAAGAAGTACATTATTCAAAGTGATGTTAGTTAATGTGACAATGGGAATGTGGATGTGAAGCTTGTGCAAACAGACATTAGACACCGCAGTTTAACTATATTCAATTTTGAAACTGAAAATGGGATACACATTTAATTGAGTTAATGAATAACTTCTACTAGTATGTATTTCAAATTGTTGTACAGCATTATTTGCTGTTAAAGCCCTACGAGTTAATCTTCTTAACAATACACTAGTTTATTTTTTTGCATACTAAAATTTTTGCATTACAACTAACTAGCTCTAAAAGGATATCAGTTTCAAATTTTAAAAAATTAGGCCTCCTTCCTCATTCGCCTTGGTTCAGTAACATTACCCACTTTACGATAACAAACTGAGAAGCCATGCATAGGTACTACAGACAGTGATTACCATTATCTTTGCACATACAATGGGTGCTTTTCTCTGTAACAAGGAGTTAACTGCAGTCAAATTTTTGGTTATCATTTTAGTAACCAGCATTTAACATTGGTGCAGCGCAGAGACAACTTAATCGCAATAAAGCTTTAACCATGAATGCAGGACCCCCAGTTATGTTGCTTTTCAATTATGTAGGTGCAGTCAGCCATTGGTGACAATGGAGGTGATTCCAGTAGGACTTAAGTGCTGACTAAATACATTTCAGCATACAATTCAGTGTAAGTTATGGTTGGATACACTTTGCAATTTGCATTACTCAGCCATTACTTTAAGAGGCATCTCAATTTACTGAAACTGCAAGTTTTTTATTTCCAATGTGTGACCCAGAGGGTTAAACCTTCAATATCAGGTGTATTTATCTCTTTTAATAATGCGTGTGTCAGAGATGCTGAGTAGCAGAAAGGCACTATAGAAAGACTGTTGGGAAATTAACTTTCGGCCAACAAGGCCTTTGTCAAAAGTAGACAACATACATACATGCACACACTCATGCAAATGCAACTCACATACACATGACCACAGTCTCTGGCAGCTAGAGTCAGACTGCGAGGGCATGACAACCGACAAGCTGTCTGTCCACATAAATGGCCACCAATAAACTGTGGCTAAGGAACAACTGACCACCCTGTTGCTGAGCACGCCGCCCAACACAACGTTTTTCATTTCAATGACTGCTTCACAGCCTGTGGCATCTGGATCCTTCCCACCAACTCCAGCTTTTCTGAACTGTGCAGGTGGGAACTCTCCCTGAAATATATCCTACGTCCCTGTAGTCCTCCTGGCCTCAACCTTCGTTAGTCATTGTCCTTATCCATCTAGCCCCTTCCACATTGCCATTTCAGCACTACAAAGCCCTCTATTCCACCAATGCACTCAGTCTTTTTACTTCTCTCCTTTTCCGCCCTGCCCCCTTCTTTCCCCCACCCTCTGTCTAACCTCCTGACTGCACCTAGCTGCCCCATTCTCCACCTCGTCCCTGCACTCTCTCAGCAGCACTTTACCATCCCCCACCCCTACCCTGACATCCCTTCCCCTCCCTGCCCCAGCCTCCTCCTTACCCCCACCTGGTTGCCTCTCCCTTAACGCCGTGCTGCCTGCAGTCTGGCTCTAGTTACCAGAGACTGTGGTCATGTGTGCACTAGTTGCATTTGTGTGAGTGTGTGCATTTGTGTATGTTTTCTACTTTTGACAAAGGCCTCGTTGGCTGGAAGCTAACTTTGCGACAGTCTTTTTGTTGTGTCTTTCTGTGACTCAGCATCTCCGCTATACAGTGAGTAGCAACTATCCTTTTAATTGTATTGTTACATTCCATCCTGGATTTTCCATTGTTTAATAATGCATGTGTGTATTACATGTATGTCCTTTGCATAACCTGAGGCAATGCCTGGTAGCAGAAGACAAAAGTGTTACTTTATTAGAAGGTTCAAAGTTATGGGAAGGTTTCTGATTGCATAGGTTAATATACCATAAATGAAAACTCCTTTCAGTGATACAGGCTCCATTTTCTGTTTTGTTTACATAACATATATTACTGTTCACATAAGCAATAAAAATTTTTCAAGTAACTTTGAATCCTGTACTAAAATAGCTCACCCCCCCCCCCCCATCCCCTCCCCAATCCCTCCACTAGGCAGTGCCACAGGTTATCCAAAAGTTGTACATGTAATATATACTTTAATTACTACCATAAATCTGACCAATAATGGAGGTTTAACTCTCCAAAACACAATGGAAATAAAAATAAAATGTGATTGATTACAGTAAACTGTAGTTTCAGTTTTTATTTTATAACATTCACTGCAAAGCATTACCTAAAATGTTCACATTTAAAATTAAGAGCTTTTCCCAGATGCCTGTACAGGGTATCATTTCTGTTTTACAAAGACACTGTTATTAATAACAGTTTGGTTTTGGTGTAAAAACTTGGTCTCTTCCCATAGTAAATAACCAGTGATGAACACAAACATTCTCATGACAGATTTTCAACTGTTGAGGATATCTTTTTTCACAGGTTATATGAATGAATTGACTGTTGTCTGCAAGTAATGGAAAGAGCAAAGATCACCATTCACTGTATTGTTGCTAAGCTTTCAGCCAATGTCCTTCCTTAGAGGTGCCTCACCAACAAAAAAACAACAATGCAGGAAAAGACAGATTGCTACTTACAACAAAAAAAGACACGTTAAGTTGGAGACAAGCACAATTAAAAGACACTTACGAAAAACTTTTGCCTACAGCCTTCATCAGCAAAAGGGAAAAACACACACACACACACACACACACACACACACACACACACACACACACACACACACACACACGGCTATAGATTCCTGGTACTGCAGGCTCCTGTCAGTACTTGCATTCCACCCAGGACTTCCCAGTATGAGTTTAACTGTTGTCTGCTTAATAAGCACATGGCGACTGTTTCAACTACAGTTTGCTTGAGATTCGTGGATTGAAATCCTGAATTTCCCTAAACCAATTTTGTTGTATGTGAGAGCAAGTTTTACTTTACTAGTTTTCGTAGCACAAAATGGTCTTTTTATTTTTTTAATTTTTTTATAGTTGTAGCTCCATTCATTTAGTGATTATTCCTAGTTCAGCTATAATTAACAGTTTTATCAAGAATTCTGTAAGTTGTAAGGTCAACAATGTTCACCATCATGGTAGCAAACATGACAAGATTATGGACAGCTCAGCACTGTTCATACTTCATGTGAATGAAACGGTAATAGCTTCAGAAGAAAAAGAAGAGCTAAATACACCCACATAATGGGCCTTGGAAAATGATCTACAAATTCAAAATAAACCACTATAAGTGGTCTTACTGATCATGAAGACATCAGAATTCAGGTGCTCTCTCCAAACGCCATGCCCTACAAAAGCACACAGCAAATACTCATAGAAAACACAACTCTATCTGGAATGACTTCAACTCAACCAATGCCAGAATGATGGAAGTGCGAAAACAGACAAATTACAAACTTGACATGTAGTATCATGATGTGAAACACATGGTTCTCATCAAAAGTTCTGGCAAAATGAGATGCCGTCAGCCAAATGAAGACTGGACCAATGAACCCTGTAAAAGGTATCATGCAAAAACTGCATAAAAATATGAATATCAACAATAAAACTAGGACCAAATAATGTAATGCCGTTTTTATTTGCACATTGGGGTCATTTTCATTAATACAATTAGCCACTCCATGACACGCTACATTATTGTGCAACAACCTCCAGTAAATGAAAAATCCTTCAAGAACACACTTTGAACTGTCAGTGGAACTTATCAGTATCAATGGGATGTAGATGTGTACTTTGATAACAACTATTTATCACGTTTCAAATAGGATGTTATTTACTGTTTTTTAAGCATGGTGCTGTGGTGAAATTGGCAAAGTATTAATTTTTGGCTTTTGGTTCTCTTTGAGCAATTTAAATGCATATTCACTGCTGATCAACAAATGTCAATGACACACAATATTCCATAAATCCTTGTGAATATTCCTGCACAATGAAGGCAGTCTACTGCATTTTTTGATGGGTGCTTATGTTTTTTTTTTTTATTTTTGAAACCTCATCTGTGCACTAGATTTTTCTGTGGCAATTTTTTACCTCTGAAAGGCCCACTATCTGTGTGTCTGTCTTTACTGGAGTATACAAGGTAAGACATCTGGCTTTTTTTATTCTAGATCACATTCCATGTCTTCTGCTTAAAAAATGGTTTTTATAAATATTTTTTATCAAAACACATTTGAGATGGCAACCGAGTCTCAATCACGCAAGTGAGACTAGGGTGCTATCTCAAAAGGGTTATTAACATTATGACAAAATGAATCATTCACAAGAACAGAAACCTGTCATAATTACTGTCAGAAGCATTTAAAAATACTGCCACCTTATGCTTCTCCAATAGTCTAAAGATATCACTGTTCATGGAATTGTCCTCAGAATGATTAAAACATTCATTCACACAGTGATCCAGATCTTCGTTCGCACTAGGAACATCTGAATAATCATTGTCAGAAAGCTCCAATAGTATTTCAGATTCATTCATTTCTTTCCATTTTCTGAAGATGTCCACCTCTAAAAGCACAAAGAACTTAAAGACAAAAATAGTAACTGCTAAGTAAGCTAAAAGTAGATAAAGGCAATCAAGTTTGATACATTGACTACTGGTGTAAACATCCAAATAGACAAAGTAGTTAAAATACACCACAGCATCTGCATCTCATCTGCATCTACAGACAGTGTGTAGAAAACACGAGTTATCCCAAGATCCATCCATAATAGATGGAGTGTGAAACACAAGTAAATCCAGAATCATCGGCAATGTGTTAACATGTCTTCAGTTCCGAAGCACAGCTTAAGTCCAGTGCTTTCTCTCTCTCCTTTAAAGTATTCCAGAGTTGAATCATTCAGAAGTCTTTTCTCTCTGGAACTATCCACGTACATACCTACATAGGAAAGAATATATTCACATGCTTCCTGCCATCCAACATCTAGCACTTGTTGCATTAGCTCCACACAGGCAACTATGAACCTCTCCAGCTGTACAATATGTCATGCTTCACAAGGCTGCACATGTAGCTTAAGAGAGAGAGTTGTAATTGGTTGATAGCTTTCTCTATGTGACACTCTGAAATGTGGATCTCCAAATTATTTTAATGAAGACTACAGTGTACAATGATGAGCTGGAGAAAAAAACTATCTGTATTATTTCTTTAATACAAGCATGTGCAATAAGATAAAAAGTGATATAAGTTGGTTACCTCATGTGTTCCACCAGCAGTACGACCTGCTCGTCTCTTCAACCGCTGCAGCATCTCATCACGCTCCCCACGAAAGCTTTCCGAGCGATATTTTTCACGTAAGAACGTCCGTCGCTCTTGCTTGTAGCGTTCAATACGTTCTCGCCTTTGTGGATCATCATCCTCAGGCAAAGGCAGAGGAAGAGGATGAGCAGGAGCCTGTGATGTTGCAGATGCCATGCCAGATGGTCTTAGTGTGGAATCCACATTAACATCAGGTGATGTTGTTGCACGCACAAGAACCGAAGATGGGAATCTTCCCCCATCTAATGACGAACTAAGGGAACCTGAAGAAAGCTGGCGGCGAGCGCGAGCCTCTCTTGCCCGCACGCAGGGTGGGAGTGGCTGAGAAGGCACTGACGTGTCACTCGGTCTTGCAGGCAGGGAGCGAACAGGACGGCGAGATCGAGCCTGTCCTCCTGTAGCTGTAGATGGCCAAATATTTCTAATGTATTTTCTTGGAGTATTTATGACAACAAGTAAAAATATTACACGGATAATTTAAAGAAAGTGATACTGCAATGAAAGTAGTATGTGAAGTGTAAAATGAAGCTCTTGTATACTTTTTCAACTAGATACGAGCTTAACTATATCGAAAGTCTGTATCAAAAGTTGTTTTCACTCTACACATTGGATGCTGTAAAATCATGTTGACTATCCTCCTATATTCCAGCCTCAATACCTCCCCTTGATATTTCTAGGAAGTTCTATGTCTTCACCTTCCTAGCCACTTTTTCTTTACCATTGTAAACCCAGAATGAACACTAATACCACTTCCCCGCCCTTCCATTGTTTGAATCCTCACAGGCTTATGTCATTCCATTCCCCAACTCCTCTTGTGTTAGTATCTTCATCACAATAGACCACCTTATTGATTTATATGATATTGAAAATGTGTTTGTGTATGTTTACATTTAACTTTTTCTTTCTGTAAATAAGGGTATGTATTCAAAGCTAGGATTGTTCCTTATGTGACTCTTATTACTCGTAACTGAGGGAATAAAAGAGCTTAGTAGCAGGAATGGGAGAGGTAGAGGCAAATGCTAAGAACCAGTGAAGCACTTTACCATTACAACCTGTTTAGGAGATACTTACAGAAATCCTTCCCATTCACCTTATAACCCTTGCCAAAGACAGTGTTATTGATGTTATTTTTATTCCATGTGGCTATCAATACCCATCATTCATCTGCAGGTGAATAATCGCCTATTTTCAATTTTTTTTTTTTTTTTTTTTTTTTTTTTTTTTTTTTTTTTTTTTTTTTTTTTTTTTAACACCAGGAAGTTTAGTCATGCATAAAGCAACCTTCAGCAGATTTTAATATCCTTTGAGACCCCACAGATTGTCTATAAAGAAACCTGCTTGCAAAATAGTTTTGCAACCTAACTTGTGACGTTTCTTGATCATGTGGCATGCCTACCAAACTGAATTATCAAAAGATGTGTTCAGAGAAGGAAAGTGCAGATGGGCCTATTCACATAACAGGTAGGGTAGGTGGTTAGTGTTAAACGTCCCGTCGACAACGAGGTCATTAGAGACGGAGCGCAAGCTCGGGTTAGGGAAGGAAATCGGCTGTGCCCTTTCAAAGGAACCATCCCGGCATTTGCCTGAAACGATTTAGGGAAATCACAGAAAACCTAAATCAGGATGGTTGGAGACGGGATTGAACCGTCGTCCTCCCAAATGCGAGTCCAGGGTGCTAACCACTGCACCACCTCGCTCGGTGTTCACATAACAGTGATACAGAAAGTTAAAATATACAAATTGACAGTTGACTGAAGAAGAACACTGCATTAAGCATTTACGCTTCATTATCACACATTCTACTCTTACAAAGAAACTTCCATTAAATTGTAAGTTGTGTTGCATGTTTTAAGAGTAGTCAGAAAATAGTGCCACCCACTTTTTGTTATCAAACTAGTAAAATGATACCTGTCTACCACTTTCCCTTGTACACCTTCTTTTATATCTTTCAGCAGTGACAGAAGACACTACTGCTTCATTTAAGAATATGGCTGGTACTGAAGCACATAGTTTAAGCAGTGTTTAGCAATACAATTCTTTCCCATAAACACGTAACACACAAATTGCAGACATTGACATCAGCAGAACTGTTATGAGGCCATCATAACGGCTGTATTCTTAGCCACATACACAGCATTATTAACCAAACAAAAGAGAAAGAATCACAAGACAACCACCTGATACACTGGTGATTCCTGACAACATCCAGTCAGTCAGTGACTTTATTTATGCTATTTTCTGTACAACAACACACGATTTATGCTCTTTGTTACTCGGTGTCATTGGAAATGTAATGTTGATCCAACCCAATACAGATTCTTAAAAAAAAGTTTGTATATTATAAAGAAACGGTAACCGACAAATTAATATTAGACAATGTGATCTACGTCCTTGAGAGAATCAATGGAATTCTGTTATTCAACTTTTCCAAAAAGGAAATGCTGTCAGTATCAAAGAGAATCTAATCTTTGTTCGAAATGGTGTGAGAGTGAATGTCTGTAGTGATGTTACTGTGCATTTGTCCCTGAGCACAAATGAAATTTAAGTGTTTATATCAAATTTTGACTGAAGTGACCGTTTTACATACTCACTTTCCATAATTTTAGTGCTTCTCACTTAATTACACTCTAAGCCACATGATTTAAAAGACATACTGATAACAAGGTGGTAAGTCTTGGAGATGCAAAGAAAGGAAAATTATGATTTAATGTCATGCTAATTACGAGATTATTAGAGACAAACCAAAAGATTAAACTGGACGGGAAGAGGGCACAAAACCACGAGCACTCACAGAAAACCTAAATCTGGAAGCCTGTATAGTGATTTGCGACCCATTTCTCCCAAATGCGAGTCCAAAGCCTTAAACAGTGCACCACCTCTCACTTTGTACTTGTACATATCAGTAGCTCTGCAAGTCATAAAGGTTTAATTAAATCCCTACTAAAGTATCAGTTCACTGCCTTAATGGGTACTAAACATCTAAATGTATTCTGCCTTACGGCAGGTCTTGTCATGGGTTAAAGCATTTTACGAAATTATTCCATTAATTTGTGACTTTTCATGGTATACAACATGTTGTTTTCATATTTTCAAGAAAGGTAATAGTTTCTGGCTGTTGCTATGCAGAAACCTGAGAAGGTGATACGTGGGAATGCTGGTTCAACAACGGACAACATTTTACAGAGTGATGGTGTTTACTTTTAGATACAATGCATTCATAAACAATTACTACCACCCCATGCTGTGGCAAAAATAAAGAATATAAAAAAAGTGAGCCTTGCTGACCCTAATATTTCCATTGTCTTATAATGTATTGTCTTGTGTGTCTGACATATTTCTTTTGTGTCAGGCCTTAACATCAGGAGACAGTGTCCATGTGCTTGTAAGATGTTGTTGTTGTTGTTGTTGTTGTTGTTGAGTGAGTATTTTACTTCTGAAGAAAAACTTGTCCAATAGCTAAAACATTTCTAATTTTCTTTTTCATTGTGCCTTTCTGTGATTCATGTGGTAAGTAGCAATCTATCCTTTTTATATGGTAGATATTTCTATAACCTACTCAAGAAATGCTCAACTGGGCTGAAGGTTACTGAAATTGAATCACTCTCCTGAAAAAATGAAATCAGGTGGTTCAAAATTGTTACCACTGTTTTGGTAGCAGAAAATTCCTCAGTATTGCTTGATAGCATTTTGCATTCTTGGTTTAGAGAACTAAAACTAGTGGACTAATACCTAATTATCTAAGAAAGTTGCTGTAAGTTTTCACTATAATGCTGTTGGTTCTTTCTTCTATTCCTGTAAATTGTTGAGGAAGACCACACATATTTTTTTTTTTTTTTTTTTTGGTGTTTTGGTGGGTATTTTCAATGTGTAGATTAAGATAGCTCAAACAAGTACTGCTTGTCACTCATTTCATGCAATGCTCAGTGTTCACAAAAAATTTCAGTTTGTTCCTCATTACAACCCAAAAATTTTTTGATGTCGAATTTTATGTGCCCATTCAATAGAGTGGTAGCCTAGTTCTACATTCAAATTAACAGAGACAGCTAACCCCAAAGAAAATCATGCTTTGGCAGTGACAGAAGTTGTGTCATTGGTGATAGCAGTCACCCCAGTGTGAGCTTGTACATGAGGTGGGGCAGGTCAGGCAATGAAGACAGGTCTACCATTATGATGAGTATCAGAGGCCACTGACACTTTCATTTCTAAATCCCAAAGTGTACTACAATACAGTACATATTACAATGTTAGAGCTATTGAAAATGAAACATAATACCATCCTGTGAAAATGTCTTGAAAGTGATACTGCCCCAGGTTGTATTGTATTTCCACATTTAGGTTACCAAACATTGACTGACTTGTTCCCTAGGCAGCTCTTGGTGTTCCAAAATCCATCTATGATGATACATTACACAATCATAAACTTTTTGTTCACACATGTTGAACTTCCAAATCTTCTTCAGTGTACTTTGAAAGCATAAGCAATGGGCAGTACTCTCATTTTAACAAATCTGTCCTGTGTCTGAAAGCTATTTACAGCTAAATAATGAATTATAATTTTCAGCCATCTCTTGAAGAACTGTGTAGAATTCACTGTGCTTGTGACACAGTTGACAGTAAACAAATGGCTGTCAACGAGATGTGATACCCAACTACAATACGAGGTTCCTTTCCAAATTCATCATTTGAAAAACATGGGATCATCTTATATTTGTAAATTAAACTATTGCTGCTGAGGTAAACATTTTTACAGTGTTTAATAGATTAACGTAGAGTTTGTCTTACATTTACAGATGAATCTTTGGCTACTGATGTTATGTAGCAATTTAGCTTGAATAGTTCTGCAGAGTGGAGTTTACCAAATAATACTTTTGTTCAAATAGGCTCGAGATTTCCTGATGCACAAAAGAACACAATACATATCAATCTTGTTCAAACAATGACATGACATTTGACTTGCAGCACTAATGCAATGGATGGGTATATGAAATACTATGAACTGGACACTATAACAGCACAATGGCCTGATTAAAAATTTAACAGTTTGGTAAAACACTGGAGGAAATAGCATTAAATTCTATCGACTCACACGCTTTTGTTGTATCTGAACATGTTTGCAATAGATATTCTCATACATGAATGGATACTGTAAACATTATGCTGCTTTTTGTTAGTAAAGGTAACATTCAAATGTGAAAATCTTGTCCTTCAAAAACCATTACATTATTCTGAACCACCCAGGTTAGTATTTTATTTGGTTCTTAGAAACTAATGATTTATGAAGTGCATTGCAACACAAAATTCGGTAGCTGTTCATGTATTACAACACTGGGGCAAAATATTACCAGCTTTTCATCAGCTTTAGAACAAGATGGTAACATTCAGATGAAACGAGAAATAAAATTAATCCAGAATTAAAGTCTAACAAGCAGAACAAATCACATTAAACTGACTACAATTGTTGTTGCAAAAATAAATTATAGTGGAAAGACCCATTGTGGAGTCAGCACCAAGAGACACCATTAGATCGCGAGGATGAGCAAAAGTTCTACAATTGGATTTAATTTTTATTGTGATCTTTTATTTATGTATTAGTTGCTGTTGTTATACATGTCCTGCACCCTAGAAGATACAACCGTTCGTGTTTCACGGTTGCTCCAGCCTAGCACTATGGAAGGCTTAGAGGGGGAACAGTGACATAAGCTTAGCTGAGAACTATCATGAGTGGGGCGAGGGGTGTGGTGAGTGGGCAGCAAATTTCGTCTTGCTGCCAACCATGGAAATCTGCACTGCTAACTTATGAACTGCTTTTTATGAACATCTACCATTTAAACTGCAGTTTTCCTGAACCCATTTGTACTTAGAGTCGAATTGATTTTAAAATTTGCCAAATGTTCAACAATAGCATACATTTCTGCAGGAGATGCTAAAAGTCTAGACTGTTGTGGACACTTGGCATGAGGTACGATGCAAATGATTGGTGGGGGGGGGTGTCAGCTGCTGGTTATACACATCCATTGAGAGAGTGGCGAGCAGACAATAGGTTTTTGTAGTAAAAGATATTGTAACATTCTCACATCAGTATAGAAGTGGAATCTGCTTTGTGTTAAAAAAAAAAAAAGAGCCTGTAACATACTCGGGAGAAACAGCCAAATATTTGTGACAACTCCACTGTTAGGACAATGATGATGATGACGACGACGACGACGACGACAATGATGATGATAAAAAATAGTGGTACCACATGTGATGGTCTAAACAAAGGATGCAGTGATCAATTTCTTCTGTTGATTTTATTTCTCCTTGTATTATGAAATGGCAACTTACGTGAACAGACACCTCAAGTCCCCAATAAAAGTTTGTAATTTTGATTAGTCGCAATATGTTAAAAAATAAATTTTTCTCAAGGAACTTTTTAAAAAAGCGGGGGTCATCTTATAGTTGGGTAAATATGGTACTAATGAGAATAAAACCTCTATAATACTAAACATTAAAACAACAAAACATGAACAAATAAATAAAATACAGAAATAAAAATAGTTCATTCCATTATGTGAGTGTATAAGTTATTAGAAAACTATCAGAATAATGTCATTTTATACGGGACTGAAGAATCAAATAAATTCAACAAAATGAGACCACGTATAAAACCACAGCTCTTCACATTTCTACTCTCCAACACTAACATTACAGAGAGCTCTCTTGTGCTGTAATAGGATATGATAAAAAATTAACAGCACACATTTTCTTTTTTCATTTTTTTACTGACCTTGACTACGTATTTCCTCCAATTCTTGCTTCATCCGCCTCTCACGCAAAATCTCGCGTCCAATCTCAGATTCAAATCGACGCCTATTGTTGTCCAGGGGTAATTTGGAAGTGGGACTGGTTTCACGAATAGGACTACTTCCTGAGGAATCACCAAAATCTTCTGTATCATCCAAATTTGTTTCCAAGAAAGGTGTTGACCTGCTACCACTTCCAGAAGATGTGTTCCTTCTTCTCCTGTGAGGGCTGGTTTCTGCAGATGGTGCACTGTCTTCTGAGTTTTCTTTGTTACTCTGCCTGGAGAGTGAGTTTCTTTCACCACTAAGAAAATTTTCCCGGAAGTAAATATCAGCATTATTTTTTCCCACATAATTATTGTTATTACTACTGCAATCATCCACTGCTGAACCTGAAGGAATTGTAGCACTTTCTATTACTTCTGGTGGGTTTTGACATTCATTATGGTCAGCTGGAGATGCCTGCAGTGTCCTTGAATATTCAGCACTATGATTAGAGTATTTTTCTGGCCCAGTCACGTCTGACGGTTCACTCTCATTGACGCTTTCCTCTGCCATTCCAGGACTACTAACAATATTGTTCCCACTATCATAACCTACATTCCTATTATCACATAGTCTGTTATCACTTTTCTGAACAGCTCCTCTTGGAACATAAGGATCTGTAACTACTGTAATAATATCACTTTGAGTATATGATGTAACACCAGAAGCAAACTCCTCTTGTACACTCTGTGGTGATTTCTGGGATCTTTCTTCTGTTCTCACATTAGCAGAGGCTGCAACACTTCTACCACCTGCAACACTTTCTGTAACCACATTGCAGCTTTCATCATCTAGTAATTCCGAAATTGAACCATCATTAGATGGAGTATCTCTTGTCGAAACAAAAGCATTCTTCACATCATCAGTACTAACAATTTCTGTTTTTTTATGTTTTAGATCACCATTATTTTCTAACTCGTTGTCACAGACTGTGGTATCTAACAGTGTTGTACTTCCTGCTATATCTGACCCCAGATCCAAATTGGAACTTGTGTCCAATGTTTCATGGTGGCTACTGTCAGAGGGACTCTCACTGATTCTGCTATCTGCTTCTGAAACTGTAACAATACTCAGTATCACACATTTGTAACAAACTAAACTTCACAGCTAAATACACCAAAAACACTTAAAATCACAACAGCAGCAAAGCTATAAGAAGCAAAACTGAGCCACACTCTGCAAGAAATTAAGATAAATCCATAAAACTATTATTTTTTATCATTCGCCGAGTATGGATGCAAAGAGCATCTGGAGGAATTTGAAATGAACCTATAAATTCATGGCTCTAAGGACACAGTAACACTATGGGAAAATATGTCATATGGAATCCAGGCAAGGTGTTAATGCAGTGACCAGTAGTGTGTGTGTGTGTTTGTGTGTGTGGGGTGGGGGGGCTGTCAAACTAAGAACCCATAAAAACTCCAATTTTACAAGTGTCTATTATCTGCTTTCAGTCTATCTGGTCAACATTCCAAATGATTTAAAGTATATATCAGTTTCCTCTTTGGCAGCCCTGCAGCCAAGCGACTAGCGCGAGGTTTGGTGTTCTCGTAAAGATAAGTTATTTTAGATTATAAAACACATAGATTAGTACTGATTACGTGGTAAATAAGTGTATTAGTGTGCCGTTTAAGTGTACCATTAAAGGTTTCATTTCTCATTACGTAATATAGCAGAAAACGCGAAAAGACCGTACAGTCGTATTTTCTGTTTACGTTCTGCTGCAGCAAATCTATAGAATTTCGTTTAGTTGTTCCTTGCTCTCTCCAGCAATTTAACTTAGCGTACCTCTTCATTATTTAACTAGCATTTCCGGAAAGTAGCGTAAAGTTTAACTTGTTGTTTCAGAAACTTTGCACTTTTGTTTTTGTTTACACACAGTTGCGTATAGGCCAAATTTGTGTAACCATATTTTCGTGTTTATCTGTAATTTAACTGACTTATTCTTAATAAATTATTACGTTTATCATGAGTGAAAAGTGCTTGACTTGCCGTAGAATTGTTAGGTCGGGGCTTTGGTGTGATGGGTGCTGTAGTTTTTTCCATGTGGGTGACTGTAGTGGCGTGGGAACAGGGGAAGTAAATGAGACTCATCAGTGGTTTTGTAGGATTTGTAGTAGAGATAGGAAGATACTGGACCAGGAGGGGAAAATTGCTGCCCTTCAGGCTGAGTTAGACAAGGCCAGGGGAGATCTTGACAGGTTAAGGAGGGAGAAGGGTAAAGAGAGGTGGGAAGTGGCAACAGGCAACAGGAGGAACAGGCCTAGAACTTTGTCTGACAGCTTTATGGTGAATGTGGAAAATAGATTTGACCTGTTGCTTCAGTTAGAAGCTGGTGAGCCTCAAGCAGTTACAGGTGTAGACAGGGCACAACAAACTTTCAGCAGCAAATTGAAAAGTAAGAATGTAGGGAAATCAGTAAAGAGAAAGAAAGTGTTGTTGTTAGGTAGTTCCCATGGAAGAGGTGTTGGCCAACTCTTGCAGGATGAACTAGGATCAGAATACCAGGTCACCAATTTTTTTAAACCTAGTGCTGGTCTGGAGCAGGTGACAGAGGATTTAGGATCACTTTGCAAAGATTTCACTAAGGAAGACACCGTGGTTATAGTGGGTGGGGCAGGTAACAGTATTGACAGAGATCCTGGGTACAGCATAGAGTGTGACCTGGCGAAGATTGCATCAGCATCGAGGCATACCAGTGTTGAGTTTGTATCTGTTCTTGGGCGCCATGACCGACCTCATTTGAACTCTTCTGTCAAGAGAGTTAATTTGGAGCTGGAACGGCTGCTCATGTCGGGTGCGGGGTCACACATTGGTGTGGTTCATGTTGATTCTGTCAGTAGGTGGGATTATACTAGGCATGGCCTTCACCTCAACAGGAAGGGGAAGGGTAAATTGGCTGGGGAAATAGCAGGAAAGTTAAAGGGGGGAGGCACTGTCATGAGTGGTAAAATACCAGTGGTTATAGGATTCAGAAAAGACCCTTTTTTAGGGTAGGGAGGACAGAAAGAAAACAAATTTTAAGAGAGGTTAGAACTGAGACAAACCTTCAGTTTGAGAAAGAAATCAAAAAACATAATTCCAGCTTATTACATCAACATAAACAGCCATTGGTTAAGAATTTTCAACTGTCAGCAGATATTTTAACTCCATCCAATTTTAAATCAGTCAATGTGAAATGTCAGCTATCTTTATTGCATCAAAATATTCGAGGACTGAGAAATAAAATTAATGAACTAACTATCTGCATAGATGAATTAGAGTCTTCAAACCCAGCTGACATAATCTGCCTCTCTGAACATCATGTGACCACTGGTATAGAACTTTTAAGTGTTACAGGGTTTAGGTTAGCATCTCACTATTGTAGATCAGAAATGGAGAAAGGAGGAGTTGCCACATTCATCAGGAACTGTCATAAATTTAAGAACATAGACATTCATAAATTTTGCCTAGAACAGCATATGGAAGCATGTGCAACAGAATTAGATTTTCACAAAAAATCTTTCATAATATTAAGTGTATATCGAGCACCTGCAGGTAACTTTAATCTGTTTGTAAACCACCTTGAAGCTGTACTGGCCCATTTAACAACCAAAAACAAAGAAATAGTGGTTGCTGGTGATTTCAATGTAGATTTCCTTAAAGACTCTCCCAATAAGAACCTATTTGAGTTAGTAACACTATCATTCAACTTAATTCCCACAGTAAAGTTCCCCACTAGGATAACCACTTGCTCACAAACAGCCATTGATAATATCTTTATAGAAAAGTCAAATGAACAAAATTATATTACAAAACCAATAGTCAATGGCCTCTCAGACCATGACATGCAGTTCCTTCTGTTAAATGTTAATACTGAACAGGATATAAAATCTGTTAAATCTGAGCTCAAGAGGGTAATCAGTAAGCCAAAAATTGATTATTTTAGGACACTCCTCAGAGACATTCACTGGACTGATGTTTACAGTGCTCATGGCATGAATGAAAAATATAACATCTTTGCTAATAAAGTGCTTACCTTATTTGAACACTGCTTTCCCCCAAAACTTACCAAGGTTAGAGCAAAGTCTACAAAGAAGCCATGGATTACTCGAGGAATAGGGGTATCTTGTAAAACAAAAAGAAAACTGTATCTGTCAATCCGAAACATTTCCAATGTTGATGCTATAGCACATTATAAGAAATACTGCAAAATATTAAAGACTGTAATACGGATGTCAAAGCAAATATATTACAAGGAAAAGATAGTCATATCAGATAACAAAATAAAGACAATATGGGATATAGTGAAGGAGGAGACCGGTAGAACCAGACATGAAGAGGAACAAATAGCATTAAGAGTAAATGATGCATTGGTGACAGATGTGTATAGTGTTGCAGAACTTTTTAACAAACATTTTATAACTGTTACTGAAAAGATGGGGTTGTCAGGTTCGGTAGATGCTGCTATGGATTACCTTAGACCAGACATTTCAAGTAACTTCCATAATATGAATTTGACCCTCACTACCCCAACAGAAATAATGTCCATCATAAAATCTTTAAAATCAAAAACATCTAGTGGGTATGATGAAATATCAACAAAGTTAATTAAAGAATGTGATTCTGAGCTAAGTAACATATTAAGCTATCTGTGTAACCAGTCGTTTATCAGTGGAATATTTCCCGAATGGCTGAAATATGCTGAAGTTAAGCCACTGTTTAAGAAGGGAGATAAAGAAATAGCATCAAATTTCCGTCCAATTTCACTGTTGCAAGCATTCTCAAAAATTTTCGAAAAAGTAATGTACAGTCGTCTTTATAACCATCTTATCTCAAATAACATACTGTCAAAGTCACAGTTTGGATTTCTAAAAGGTTCTGATATTGAGAAGGCTATCTACACTTACAGTGAAAATGTACTTAATTCATTAGACAAAAAATTGCAGGCAACTGGTATATTTTGTGATCTGTCAAAGGCATTTGACTGTGTAAATCACAATATCCTTTTAAGTAAACTAGAATATTATAGTGTAACAGGAAATGCTGCAAAATGGTTCAAATCTTATATCTCTGGCAGGAAACAAAGGGTGTTATTAGGAAAGAGACATGTATCAAGCTATCAGGCATCATCCAACTGGGAACTAATTACATGTGGGGTCCCACAAGGTTCCATTTTGGGGCCCTTACTTTTTCTTGTGTATATCAATGACCTTTCATCAGTAACATTACCAGATGCCAAGTTTGTTTTGTTTGCTGATGATACAAACATTGCAATAAATAGCAAATCAAGTGTAGTCTTAGAAAGATCAGCCAATAAAATATTTGTAGACATTAATCACTGGTTCCTAGCCAATTCTTTGTCACTAAACTTAGAAAAAACACACTACATGCAGTTCAGAACTTGTAAGGGGTGTCCCAAGAGTATATGTCTAACATATGATGACAAGAAGATAGAAGAAGTGGACGGTGTTAAATTCTTGGGATTACAGCTTGATAATAAATTCAACTGGGAGGAGCACACCACAGAACTGCTGAAGCGTCTTAACAAATCTCTGTTTGCAATGCGAATTTTGTCAGACATAGGGGATATAAAAATGAAAAAGCTGGCATACTATGCTTACTTTCATTCCATAATGTCATATGGGATTATTTTCTGGGGTAATTCATCAAGCCAAGCTAAAGTTTTCCGGGCACAAAAACGTGCAGTAAGAATTATATGTGGTGTGAACTCAAGAACATCCTGCAGAAGCCTGTTTAGGGAACTAGGGATACTAACTACAGCTTCCCAATATATTTATTCCTTAATGAAATTTGTCATTAAAAATATATCACTTTTTCAAACCAACAGCTCAATTCATGGAATCAATACTAGAAATAAGAATAATCTTCACAAGGATTTAAAGTTACTTAGTCTTGTACAAAAAGGTGTGCATTATTCAGGAACACACATTTTCAATAACTTGCCAGCAGCCATAAAAAGCTTAACAACCAATGAAATTCAGTTTAAGAGAAGCCTAAAGGATTTATTGGTGGCCAACTCCTTCTACTCCATTGATGAATTTCTGAGGAAAACCAACTGATTTGTATATAAGTACAACATAACTTCTGCACAATTTCAGTGCAGTAATGTGTTCACTGAAAATTTGTGTGTGTGTGTGTGTGTGTGTGTGTGTGTGTGTGTGTGTGTGTGTGTAAGTATAATCTAACTTCTGCACCATTTCAGTGCAGTAATGTGTTCATTGTAAATAAGTATTACAGTAGTTGTATTACATGTTTCTTACCTTATAAATAAATATAAAACTTTTTTATTTTAAATTCAGTGCAATAGTATTTGTAAAATGACTCTTAGTGTTCATTAAAAAATGACGATCATTCCACTTGGGACCTGTGGAATGGTACATTAGCTTATTTGTTTTAGTTTAAATATTTGTCATGTATTGTTGTTTTTCTGACATGTTCCACATCCTGGAGGACCTCCTCACTACGGATCAATTGGAATGAAAGTAAATCTAATCTAATCTAATCTAATGCAGAGTGCAATGGTACTGTGAAAATCTAAACTTTACTCACTTGGCAAATCATAAAGTGGACTGCTTTTCATCCTCTTTTTTTTCATACCAAGTGTAGATTAAGTAACAGTAAATTTGGATGACTGCAATTGGTGCAGTGTAGCATTGCGTTATATTTCCAGCATTGGATGTGCTGCTCTTACAAAAAACATGCTATAGCTCACATAACATATTTTTATGATTGAAAGACTTCATCAGCATGGGGCAGTATTATTGGCTGTTCTCCCCCCCTCCATGCAGTGTAATCTGCCATGCCTGGTAAGGCTCTGCAGGTACCTACAAAACACCAACAAGGACACAGAGCTCTACAAAGAGCAGTGTTGGCTGATGCATGGTCTCTTCTACTCAACTTGCTGAAACATCAATCACAAAGCTATGCTGAAACATCAATCACAAAGCTATTTTAACCGAAGCATAATTCAGTGGTAATGGTTCTAGGGCTAGATAGTTCAGATTCTGGCTGTGGTAGATACTTTCATCAATATGACCTGTAAATCAAGGAGAGGCCCTCATGATCAGTTTTCAGTTACCGCACTGTGTCCCACTACTATGGGTTAAAATGTAATCCTCGTATCTGTTTCTCAAGATGTGATCCTATTGATGATCCACGAGTTGAATGAGAACATCTGCTTCACAAGCTGTGACGTGGTTTCAAATGGAACAGTGATCCGAAAATGTATAATACATTTCTTTACTTCACGTCTATGATAATAAATATTGTAGGTCCTCAGACTACAGGTTTTGGTCAGCAATGACTGTCTTCAGATCTGCAGCAAAACACAAATACAACTAGCGGAAGTCTACAGCTTAAAACAATAAAATAGGCCATACATGTGACAATTAAGTGCTTAAAATACGATGAGGTGTACCTGTCCAATATACTGGAGCCGTAGTGGCACTGTCAAATTCCAAACACAAAACCAGCAGCCCCAGCATCATCACAAACATATAAATTATGGTATATACTACAGTCATCTTGTCAGCAGTGCTGCTGTTCAAAACAAACTATTGTATAGTAGCTACAAAATGTTTGTGTCACAAGCTCAGCAGATGTCACTTCTGTAGGTGCACACATGTTCAAAAATACAGCCAGTGAAGTCTGTAACAGACTTACCAGTTGTTAAAGTCATCACAGTAATAAAACACAATAAATTAAGGCATGACAAAAATGAGATTATTAAAAAGGAAAAAGTTAATTGACAATAATTCTGATACACTCTAGAGGTGAATTTCAGATGAAAATACAAACGCATAACTAATAACCAGCTTATGGAATACACTGAATAATATATAAATGACAAAAACAAACAGCAAAAGAAGCCCAGTGAACGGAAACATACTGTAGCAAATATTCAGCGCCCTCTGTTGGCGCTACCACCAGAATGCCGCATTGGTGAGAAGTGGTTGGAGGAATGTAACAGCCAGAGGTCCCCTAATACTCTGCGACATGCTGTTCTCAGAAAATAGTGATAAAACACTATACCAGTCCATTAACAAGATTATCTAGTTAGTGAAACATTTTATATAAACAGAGAAGGGACAAGAAAATACTAGAGTTATACTCTCAACATAAGAAAACACTGGGCATTTTCCGCAATTTCTTTTTGTCATTTTTATACCATTCTGTGTATTCCATAAGCTAGTTATTACTTACATCTTAATATTTTCATCTAAAATTTGCCACTAGAGCATATAAGAATTATTGTCACTTAACTTTTTTCCTTTTGAACAATCTAACTTCCGTTGTGTCTATAGCATTTTATTACTGTAATGACTTTTACACCTGGCAAGCCTACTACAGACTTGACCGACTGTATTCTTCTTTTTCTTTTATATCATACAATTATATCGTTGAAGAATGTGTATACACCTACAGCAACATCTCTGGTGAGCTAGCAACACAATCAATTTGCGGCTACTGTACAGCAGTCTGTTTTCAACAATAGCACTGCTAACAAGATGACTCTAGTATATAACATAATTTATAAATGCGAGACAATTCTGGCACTGTTTTTGTGTTTGGCATTTGACGAGGCAACTATGGCACCAGTGTATTAGGATATGTTATTTATAAAACAGATACGTCTTATCACATTCAAAACATGTAATTTTTGCACATGTATGTCAGTAACCCTTTTCTTCATGGCCCATTTTATTGTTTTAAGCTGTAGACATCCACATGTCATATTTGTGTTTTTCTGCAGATCTGATGACAGTCACTGCTGACCGAAGCTGTTTGTCTGAGGACCTACAGTATTTGTGATCACAAACAAGAAATAAAGATATTTAAGAATATTAGTGATCCTCTAGGTGCTATCAGAAATGTTTTCTACAGACATTGTGTTTCACCCTCCGCCCCTATCATCAACTACACAATGAAACTCAATGCTATAGTTCACAATTATCTACACAAAACACACATACTAAGTCATACAAATCATGCATCATAAAACAACAGTTCCAGTATTCAAGAAAGAAAATACCCAGTCCTATTAGGTGGCCGAACACAGGCTTCACATCTCCCAGCCAACGAGACATATACATACCCCCCTCTCCTCTCTGTCAATAATTGTCAACAGGACACAATGGAAAAGGCAAGTCATGGTAAAACACATAAATGACATACAATTCTGCATTCTTTAAATCTACTGAGAAGAGCTAAGTTTAAAGACCCGCTGAATGTACCATCTTATTACCAGAAAACATTGCTTTCACAACAGCGACTGTGCGCCAAGCTCAATGTTCACCATGAACTGGTAATTTCTGCCTTAAGATCCACCCCTCCCCAATAACAACGCTGTGCACCCTGTGCCTGCTGTGATTGTGGATGTATAAGTCTAATACCAATTTGTTGCAATGTTAGGGTGCAGGCTTTATGACCACCTTGCAAATACAGTAATCAAAAATGCAAAATGTGAAGATAAAAATTTCCTTGCAAAATGCATAATGAACATTACAGACATGCTTAACCTTCAATTGTTATGGTGATGAGAAGGAAAGTTGCCGCTCACAATTACAGCTTTCGGCCATTGGGCTTCGTCAACAATAAATAAACATGCACGCACGCACGCATAAACGCAACTCACATACACAACTGCTATCTCAGGAAACTGAAATCACACTGTGAGCAGCAGCACCGGTGCATGATGGGAGTGGCGACTGGGTGGGGGTAAGGAGGCTGTGGCAGGGAGGGGGAGGGATAGTGATAGTGATAGTATGGTGGGGGTGGCAGACAGTGAAGTGCTGCAGGTTAGATGGAAGGCAGGGGGAGGGGGAAGTAGCAGAAAAGGAGAGAAATAAAAAGACTTGATGTGGTGGTGGAATGATGGCTGTGTAGTGCCGGAATGGGAACAGGGAAGGGACTGGATGGGTGAGGACAGTGACTAACGAAGGTTGAGGCCAGGAGGGTTACGGGAACGTACGATGTATTGCAGGGGAAATTCCACCAGTGCAATTCAGAAATTCTGGTGGTGTTCGGACAGGTCCATATGGGACAGGCTGTGAAGCAGTCATTGAAATGAAGGATATTATGTTTGGTAGGATGTTTAGCAACAGGGTGGTCCACTTGTTTCTTTGCCACAGTTTGTCAGTGGCCATTCATGCAGACAGACAACTTGTTGGTTGTCATGCCTACATAGAATGCAGCACATTGTTTGCAGCCTAGCTTGTAGACCACACGACTGGTCTCACAGGTAGCCCTGCCTTTGATGGGACAGGTGATGTTAGTGACCAGTCTGGAGTACGTGGTAGTGGGAGGATGTATGGGAGAGATCTTGTATCTAGGTCTACTGCAGGGGTATGAACCATGAGGTAAGGGATTGGGAGCAGGGATTTTGTAAGGATGGATGAGTATATTGTGTAAGTTCAGTGGACGGCAGAATACCACTGTGGGAGGGGTGGGAAGACATTTCTCATTTCTAGGCACAATAAGAGGTAATCAAAACCCTGGCGGAGAATGTAATTCAGCTGCTCCAGTCCTGGGTGGTACTGAGTTATGGGGGGAATGTTCCTCTGTGGTCGGATGGTAGGACTTTGGGGAGGTGGTGGGAGACTGGAAAAATAAGGAACGGCGGATTTGTTTCTGTAGAAGTTTGGAAGGATAATTACAGTCAGTGAAGGCTTCAGTCAGACCCTCAGTATATTTCGGGAGGGACTGCTCGTCACTGCTGATGCAACGACCACGGATGGCTTCTGCACAGAAGGGACTTCTTGGTATCCTTAACTTTCCAGTCTCCCACCACCTCTAAAGTCCTACCGTCCAGCCACGGAGGAACATTCCCCTCGTAACTCAGTACCACCCAGGACTGGAGCAATTGGATTACTTTCCCAACCAGGTGTAAAGGATGAGCCAGACTATAGGGGATTTTACTTTATTATATGAGGCTCCAACCGATAACTTCATTTTTCCATCGCGGCCAAGCCACGGCCGGCAGTGTTAGCTGCCTGTAAATTCTTTCGTCCCACGGTCTAGTAACAGGAAGTCAGCACCGAGGAAGGGCACCTTGATTACGCGCCTCTCTCATGTGCTTACGAGGTAACGCCGTCCCAGGCGTCGCTTAGCACGCAACGCTCTGGAAAGTTCCATGCCGCCCGCAAGGTTTTCTCGGTCCTGACCAATCAGGGCGGAGGAAGCCGCGTGGTGCGTCGAATATACGCGGCCGCCCGTCGCCGGGCTCGCTCTCTTGTATTCTTGCTCACCCGCGAGTCGGATGCACGCCCTGTAGCACTGAACATCTCCCGCTTCTCCCAGTGCTGCGGCACTGTGGACTTAGTTTTGGCAGACAACCACTTTCGGTAGCTTCGCGAACAATGTTCGCCAAATTGCAAGCTCTGGCTCACCCTCACCTCCCTAGGCCTATGTAGCCCCTTTCATCATGCTTTAGCCAATAAATGGCCTTTCTCTAAAAATTACACTATTATTCCATAACGCCCACCGCCTGCCCATACCCGCCATCCTGTACACAGGGTTTCAATTACTTCTCATCATGCCCTGAAATGAGAAATGTCCAGCCCACTATCCTTTCCACCACTCCCACAGTGGTATTTTGCCGTCCACCGAACCTACACAATATACTCGTCCATCCTTACACAACCCCTGCTTCCAATCCCTTACCTCATGGCTCATACCCCTGTAATAGACCTACATACATGTCCCATACATCCTCCCACCACCACATACTCTACACCGGTCACTAACATCACCTATCCCATCAAAGGGAGGGCTACATGTGAAACCAGTCATGTGATTTACAAGCTAAACTGCAGCCACTGTGCTGCATTCTATGTAGGCATGACAACCAACAAGCTGTCTGTCCACATGAATGGCCAGCGACAAACTGTGTCAGAGAAACAAGCGGACCACCCTCTTGCTGAACATGCTGCCAAACATAATATCCTTCATTTCAATGACTGCTTCACAACCTGTGCCGTATGGATCCTACCCATCAACACTAGCTTTTCTGAATAGCACAGGTGGGAACTTTCCCTGCAATACATCCTACGTTCCTGTAACCCTTCTGCCTCAACCTTTGTTAGTCACTGTCCTCACCCATCCAGCCCATTCCCTGTTCCCATTCCAGCACTACACAGCCGCCATTCCATCACCACACCCAGCCTCTTTATTTCTCTCCCTTTCTGCTACTTCCACCTTCCCCCGCCCTCCATCTAACCTGCAGCACTTCACTGTCTGGCACCCCCACCATACTATCCCTCCCCCTCGCCCTCCCAAACCAGTGCGCATGTCAATTGTTGACAAAGGCCAATGGCCAAAAGCTGTAATTGTGAGAGTCTTTTTGTTGTGCCTATTTGCGACTCAGTATCTCTGTTATATGGTGAGTGACAGCTTCCCTTCTCATAATATTCTTACATTCCATTCTGAATTTTCCATTGTTTAATTGTTATGGTGATTTATTTGTAAATAAATTTTTTTAAGCTAAAGTGATAAATGGAGACACATCTATTATGATTATTTTTAATATTACTTTCATATGTTGTTTTTCTGTGCTCTGTAGTTCCTGTCTACATTTTGCTACACTGTGCACTTCTCCAGTAATTAGTTGTACTTTATAAGATGACCTTCTGACACTACGGCGCAGTTATTACTACTGAAATATAATTTTTTTTCGTATTTCATATATTATTGTGATTATTATTTGATCTCACTGACAATATCAAATGTTGTATAAATATTGTGAACTACATACAGGCTGGCAAAGAGAAACAAGAAACTTTCTATGTTAGTGTTTCAACACTGTATTGCCAGCAGTTGTTTGGAACCAATATTCAGCTGTTGTGAACACACTGCCACTTAGCAATCTTGCTGCACTTGTGTGGTACAGAACACGCTATCACTGTGAGTATGTTTTACAAGCAGGATGATAGTGTGATTGCTGCTTATAAGGTATTTCGACAGCACTACCAGCTAGGACATCACGGATATGTCTTATCTACTCGTGCAGTTACAACATGGGTGTGCAAGTTTGAAGAAACTGGTTCAGCAGTGAAAAAGAAGTCTCCAGGTGATGTTGCCTTGGTATGTATCCCAGAGAACATTGCAGGTATTCGAGTTTCCATCAAGAGGAGCCCCCCACTCCTCCATTCAACTACTCATCTGTGCTGGAGACTGGGCAATGAAGCATACAAACAATACTGCACGAATTTATGTTCCACCCCTGTAAGTTACAGACTGTGCAGCAGTTAAATCCACAAGACGCTGTGTCATGTAGGGAGTTTAGCAAATGGGTGTTGGCTAAAATAGACAATGATGCCAATTTCCTTAACAGCATATGGATGTCAGACAAAGCCCACTTCCACCTTAATAGTTACGTTAAGTAACAGAATTTCCATTACTAGGCATGGGAAAATCCTTGAGAATTTCACAAGTGTCCATTACAAAGTGCCAAGCTTACAGCATGGTGAGCTGTATGATGTCATTATATCACTGGCCTTTACTTTTTTAATGCAATGATGGCATTGCAACAACAACAACATTTGCACGGTGTGTTGATATTCTTGAAACATTATTTACACTGAGACTGTACGATCTTAACATCGAAAATGTATGGTTTCAGCAGGATGGAGCCATGTCACATACTGCTTGACAGTCACTGGAAGCCACTTGCTAACTGTTTGGAAAGTGTGTCATTTTACGTAATGGTGTCATTTCACGGCCTGCAAGTTCCCCTGATCGTAACGTATACGAGTTCTTCCTGTGGGGAACATCTTAAAAGTAATGTGTACAGCTTATGTCCATGAACTGAAACAGAAGATTTACAATGATATCACTGCCATTACCCAAGATATGCTACACCGAGCATTCCAGAGTTTCCATAATAGGCTATTAGAATGTGAACGCCAAAAGGGAGTACACCTTCTTGAAGCCATTTTGAAGAACTAAAGAGACAATTTGTGACACTTTGTAATGAAGACATAAATGGCACGCTGTTTACATGCACACTTGACAATAAAAAAAAAAATTTCTGTGTTTATTTGTGCAAATTGCATTACTTCAAAATTTAGAATTCCCTCTGCCACCATGTATAAACTACATAAACATTTGCAAATACAATATTATGTGAAATGTTAGACACACACATGCAGCATCAGGGAGTCAGTATTGTGTTAACTCTGAAACTGTCAGAGTGATTGACCAAAACAGAATCTTTCATATTGTAATTATTCTTTTGATGAGTCGAATGGTAGCTGTCAAGAGCAATGGTGGTAGTGGAACATCAAGAGAGGGAGGATGCAAAAGATGGTGGCATTTGCGTGACAGAGAGGAGAATAAAAGGTATTTGTGATTGTGAGCTGCAACACAAAAACTGTATGATTAAATTGCTATTAGTCTTTATCTGTGTAAAAGGCTTGTTAGTGGTATATACACTCCTGGAAATTGAAATAAGAACACCGTGAATTCATTGTCCCAGGAAGGGGAAACTTTATTGACACATTCCTGGGGTCAGATACATCACATGATCACACTGACAGAACCACAGGCACATAGACACAGGCAACAGAGCATGCACAATGTCGGCACTAGTACAGTGTATATCCACCTTTCGCAGCAATGCAGGCTGCTATTCTCCCATGGAGACGATCGTAGAGATGATGGATGTAGTCCTGTGGAACGGCTTGCCATGCCATTTCCACCTGGCGCCTCAGTTGGACCAGCGTTCGTGCTGGACGTGCAGACCGCGTGAGACGACGCTTCATCCAGTCCCAAACATCATCAATGGGGGACAGATCCGCAGATCTTGCTGGCCAGGGTAGTTGACTTACACCTTCTAGAGCACGTTGGGTGGCACAGGATACATGCGGACGTGCATTGTCCTGTTGGAACAGCAAGTTCCCTTGCCGGTCTAGGAATGGTAGAACGATGGGTTCGATGACGGTTTGGATGTACCGTGCACTATTCAGTGTCCCCTCGACGATCACCAGTGGTGTACGGCCAGTGTAGGAGATCGCTCCCCACACCATGATGCCGGGTGTTGGCCCTGTGTGCCTCGGTCGTATGCAGTTCTGATTGTGGCGCTCACCTGCACGGCGCCAAACACGCATACGACCATCATTGGCACCAAGGCAGAAGCGACTCTCATCGCTGAAGACGACACGTCTCCATTCGTCCCTCCATTCACGCCTGTCGCGACACCACTGGAGGCGGGCTGCACGATGTTGGGGCGTGAGCGGAAGACGGCCTAACGGTGTGCGGGACCGTAGCCCAGCTTCATGGAGACGGTTGCGAATGGTCCTCGCCGATACCCCAGGAGCAACAGTGTCCCTAATTTGCTAGGAAGTGGCAGTGCGGTCCTCTACGGCACTGCGTAGGATCCTACGGTCTTGGCGTGCATCCGTGCGTCGCTGCGGTCCGGTCCCAGGTCGACGGGCACGTGCACCTTCCGCCGACCACTGGCGACAACATCGATGTACTGTGGAGACCTCACGCCCCACGTGTTGAGCAATTCGGCAGTACGTCCACCCGGCCTCCCGCATGCCCACTATACGCCCTCGCTCAAAGTCCGTCAACTGCACATACGGTTCACGTCCACGCTGTCGCGGCATGCTACCAGTGTTAAAGACTGCGATGGAGCTCCGTATGCCACGGCAAACTGGCTGACACTGACGGCGGCGGTGCACAAATGCTGCGCAGCTAGCGCCATTCGACGGCCAACACCGCGGTTCCTGGTGTGTCCACTGTGCCGTGCGTGTGATCATTGCTTGTACAGCCCTCTCGCAGTGTCCGGAGCAAGTATGGTGGGTCTGACACACCGGTGTCAATGTGTTCTTTTTTCCATTTCCAGGAGTGTAGATGAACAACATAATTTTGCATGAAATGTGACTGCAAACTCTGGTGATCATTTACCTAATTCATTACATGGTACATGATTCTAATCCAACTGTCATGTATTCTGAGTGCCATGCTACAATTGATGATTTAAATGATACATGACACTCAATTCTATTACCAGAAAGTAAATGTTAATAATTCTCAATATGAGATTTAGATTTTTTTGTAATAATTAACTCCCTGATCAAACTTGTTTAATAATAACAGAAGTTTTGGAATTAAAGTTTGTGAATACAGCTGAAAAGAATATGACTGAATAATTTCCTTTTATATTTGATCTTATTGATTAACTGAGTATTTATTGTAACAACATGTATTGATGTCTTGGCTGTCGCATTCCAACAATGTCATTGCGTTGTGCTGTTTATCTGCTGAAAGTAGTAATACCTCTTTCACTATAGCTTTGATATGTTGGTGGCAGAAGCAGATAAATTCTACAGCTCTGGCGTCCCACATACCTACTGTCCCTACATGCAACAATATTTAAGTTCCCTAGTTTTCACCCGCTGTCTTGTTGAGTAAAGAGGTCTTCTAAGGCCCGGGTAAAAAATACTTTGTGCATGTGATAATGTAGCCACAAAACTTAGGGAATAGATTGCAGATTCTAACATGATATAGACACTGCATCCTATGTAGAACACTATGCAAATGAATATGAGATAAATAATAAGCCTGAGAGTGAAAATGACCACATTTTAAAGAGTGATAATAATACAGATACTGAGCAAGATGTAGAAGTGATGATTCAGAGGATGTGGCTGCAATATCTCAATCAAGCTATAAAGGAAAAAATCTACGCCACCAAGAAGCACTTGCATATATCATACCTGCTGTGAGGTTCATCGAGCTCGAGTCGAAGAGCCAATGTGAGATTTATTTTTTGTCATTAGAAGGGAGTGTTTACATCTTAAAAATCTTTAAATATATGTTTAAAATATTGTGATGTATACATGTATATTCCAATTTTCTGAATAGTTTCATGATTATATATATTTTTCTAACTGGGGTAAAAAATACCCCAAATGTGTAGTAAAGTCACAAAAATACATGTGTATGATTACGAGTTAATGTGGCAATCCCTGCTCCCATCTCAATTGCACTGGCACCTTGCCATCCATCAAAGTTCAGCAGGACACAAGGTGCCAGCCCATCTCATGTTATTTAATAAGCTCATGCTCGCGCACGGTATCTAAGCTCACTCACCAGGAGGCATCATTTTCCGAAAGCGATGACAGCTGAGTATCAAGAGCAGCTCACGCTTCCACCATCCAGTGCCACTACTTGGAAATATCTAATGCTTTTCTATTTAAGCTGAGAGCAGAGTGGCTTCTAGTCCATTTGTAATGTTACACGCAATATATAACTCCATTCCACTCACGGATCTGTTTGTTATCATGTACTAACCTGGCAATGTACAAGGACAATTTTCTGTTTTAAAGTGATTTATTGTTTCTGAGTTTTTCAGTTGTGTTCTTTACTTTACAAGTGGTGACAAGTAAGGTTCGTACTTCAATGTTTCATGCAAATTCATGATGTCAACAGGCACATCTTTGGAGGTCGTCCTATGAAGTTTATTACAGTAGCAAATCAAAAACCAGCATCGCTAACAAAAATGCAGCAACATGGCCATGCTGGACAGTGTATTGATGGATCTGTTAATGAGTCCTCAAATTTTACCGACCTACCCACCTACGATGACGACACTGAAAACTAGTAATCGTATATAAAACACACATGGCAACACTCTGCAGCCTTTGAGATAGCAGACATTGACTCCATCAAAGCTCTTTTTCTATCTTAGATTTTGCCACAAATTTATCAGTTGTTACGGAAGTTGGCCCCCTTCAGGATCTGAGATCTCTGTCAAAATGTGTCATTTGCTCGATTCTTATTACCACAAGCATATTCATGTCATTTCAGCAAGAGTGAAGTTTTATCAATACAGAAAGCAACCCCATCAACCTTACTATACTTGGGCTGTAAAACTGCAGGGGTTAAGTCACAAATGCTGTTTCATTATTGGTACATCTCAGGAATCTTATTCAGATATTATGGTTGAGATGTTATCACATAGGCAGTTCCCAATAATGAAGTTTGAAAAAGGACATTGCAATCTGAGGATCCCTCAACTCCAAGTTTAAACACAGCCAAAATCTCTCAGACAAACAGAAGCTAAACGATGTCAAAGTTAGCGTAAGGAGGGCTATGCGTGAAGCGTTCAGTGAATTCGAAAGTAAAATTCTATGTACCGACTTGACAGAAAATCCTAGTAAGTTCTGGTCTTACGTTAAATCAGTAAGTGGCTCGAAACAGCATATCCAGACACTCTGGGATGATGATGGCATTGAAACAGAGGATGACGCGCCTAAACCTGAAATACTGAACACATTTTTTTTCCAAAGCTGTTTCACAGAGGAAGACCGCACTGCAGTTCCTTCTCTAAATCCTTGCACGAACGAAAAAATGGCTGACATCGAAATAAGTGTCCAAGGAATAGAAAAGCAACTGGAATCACTCAACAGAGGAAAGTCCACTGGACCTGACGGGATACCAATTCGATTCTACACAGAGTACGCGAAAGAACTTGCCTCCCTTATAACAGCCGTGTACCGCAAGTCTCTAGGGGAACGGAAGGTTCCAAATGATTGGAAAAGAGCACACGTAGTCCCAGTCTTCAAGAAGGGTCGTCGACCAGATGCGCAAAACTATAGACTTATATCTCTGACGTCGATCTGTTGTGCAATTTTAGAACATGTTTTTTGCTCGAGTATCATGTCATTTCTGGAAACCCAGAATCTACTCTGTAGCAATCAACATGGATTCCGGAAACAGCGATCGTGTGAGACCCAACTCGCTTTATTTGTTCATGAGACCCAGAAAATATTAGATACAGGCTCCCAGGTAGATGCTATTTTTCTTGACTTCCGGAAGGCGTTCGATACAGTTCCGCACTGTCACCTGATAAACAAAGTAAGAGCCTACGGAATATCAGACCAGCTGTGTGGCTGGATTGAAGAGTTTTTAGCAAACAGAACACAGCATGTTGTTATCAATGGGGAGACATCTACAGACGTTAAAGTAACCTCTGGCGTGCCACAGGGGAGTGTTATGGAACCATTGCTTTTCACAATATATATAAATGACCTAGTAGATAGTGTCGGAAGCTCCATGCGGCTTTTCGCGGATGATGCTGTAGTATACAGAGAAGTTGCAGCATTAGAAAATTGTAGCAAAATGCAGGAAGATCTGCAGCGGATAGGCACTTGGTGCAGGGAGTGCCAACTGACCCTTAACATAGACAAATGTAATGTATTGTGAATACATAGAAAGAAGGATCTTTTATTGTATGATTATATGATAGCGGAAAAAACACTGGTAGCAGTTACTTCTGTAAAATATCTGGGAGTATGCGTCCGGAACGATTTGAAGTGGAATGATCATATAAAATTAATTGTTGGTAAGGCGGGTACCAGGTTGCGATTCATTGGGAGAGTCCTTAGAAAATGTAGTCCATCAACAAAGGAGGTGGCTTACAAAACACTCGTTCGACCTATACTTGAGTATTGCTCATCAGTGTGGGATCCGTACCAGGTCGGGTTGACGGAGGAGATAGAGAAGATCCAAAGAAGAGCGGCGCATTTCGTCACAGGGTTATTTGGTAACCATGATAGCGTTACAGAGATGTTTAGCAAACTCAAGTGGCAGACTCTGCAAGAGAGGCACTCTGCATCGCGGTGTAGCTTGCTCGCCAGGTTTCGAGAGGGTGCGTTTCTGGATGAGGTATCGAATATATTGCTTCCCCCTACTTATACCTCCCGAGGAGATCACGAATGTAAAATTAGAGAGATTCGAGTGCGCACGGAGGCTTTCCGGCAGTCGTTCTTCCCGCGAACCATACGTGACTGGAACAGGAAAGGGAGGTAATGACAGTGGCACGTAAAGTGCCCTCCGCCACACACCGTTGGGTGGCTTGCGGAGTATAAATGTAGATGTAGATGTGGAAGTAATACTCTGGATGTGGAAGTAATACTCTGGATACCACAATGAAGTCACATCTTCGGGCTGACGTAGACACGGTCAACTCCGACAGCAACAGGCAGATGCGTGTCGGCACGCCCTCAGAAGAGGAGGTCACTGCAGCGCAGTGTGCTTGGCCACCACGTTATACACAGACATGGCCACACCAGGAAACTTTCCCCAAGCTTTTGTCCTCAAGTCCAGCATGTTCTGTCCAACATGACCACCAGCTAGCTTCTCCAAAGCACTGGGCATCGGACCATATGTGTCATAAGAGAGACCACATTCTGACTGCCTCACCCGGTTTGCCCCCATTGTGCCTCTCACATTTCAACCTACAGATATTGTGTATTGATGGGACTTATTAAGCCTTCAGGTGGACAACAGTACAGCAACCTCGCTACTAAATTCTACTACTAATTTATGCCTCAGTTCCTCTCCGCTGTTGGATACTTCGTACCATCTTGTCAGTTACAATAGACAGCAGCTTCCTCCTCTTGGCCAGTTTTTTGTGGAAACAACATACAAAGTGGTGGTTCAGCCAATAACATTTCTAGTAGTGGACCATGTTGTTGTTGTGGTCTTCAGTCCTGAGACTGGTTTGATGCAGCTCTCCATGCTACTCTATCTTGTGCAAGATTCTTCATCTCCCAGTACCTACTGCAGCCTACATCCTTCTGAATCTGCTTAGTGTATTCATCTTTTGGTCTCCCTCTACGATTTTTACCCTCCACGCTGCCCTCCAATGCTAAATTTGTGATCCCTTGATGCCTCAAAACATGTCCTACCAACCGATCCCTTCTTCTAGTCAAGTTGTGCCACAAACTTCTCTTCTCCCCAATCCTATTCAATACCTCCTCATTAGTTACGTGATCTACCCACCTTATCTTCAGCACTCTTCTGTAGCACCACATTTCGAAAGCTTCTATTCTCTTCTTGTCCAAACTATTTATCGTCCATGTTTCACTTCCATACATGGCTATACTCCATACACAAACTTTCATAAACGACTTCCTGACACTTAAATCTATACTCGATGTTAACAAATTTCTCTTCTTCAGAAACGATTTCCTTGCCATTGCCAGTCTACATTTTATATCCTCTCTACTTCGACCATCATCAGTTATTTTGCTCCCCAAATAGCAAAACTCCTTTACTACTTTAAGTGTCTCATTTCCTAATCTAATTCCCTCAGCATCACCCGATTTAATTTGACTACATTCCATTATCCTTGTTTTGCTTTTGTTGATGTTCATCTTATATCCTCCTTTCAAGACACTGTTCATTCCGTTCAACTGCTCTTCCAAGTCCTTTGCTGTCTCTGACAGAATTACAATGTCATCGGCGAACCTCAAAGTTTTTACTTCTTCTCCATGAATTTTAATACCTACTCCAAATTTTTCTTTTGTTTCCTTTACTGCTTGCTCAATATACAGATTGAATAACATCGGGGAGAGGCTACAACCCTTTCTCACTCCTTTCCCAACCACTGCTTCCCTTTCATGCCCCTCGACTCTTATAACTGCCATCTGGTTTCTGTACAAATTGAAAATAGCCTTTCGCTCCCTGTATTTTACCCCTGCCACCTTTAGAATTTGAAAGAGAGTATTCCAGTCAACTTCGTCAAAAGCTTTCTCTAAGTCTACAAATGCTAGAAATGTAGGTTTGCCTTTCCTTAATCTTTCTTCTAAGATAAGTCGTAAGGTTAGTATTGCCTCACGTGTTCCAGTATTTCTACGAAATCCAAACTGATCTTCCCCGAGGTCCACCTCTACCAGTTTTTCCATTCGTCTGTAAAGAATTCGCGTTAGTATTTTGCAGCTGTGACTTATTAAACTGATAGTTCGGTAATTTTCACATCTGTCAACACCTGCTTTCTTTGGGATTGGAATTATTATATTCTTCTTGAAGTCTGAGGGTATTTCGCCTGTCTCATACATCTTGCTCACCAGATGGTAGAGTTTTGTCATGACTGGCTCTCCCAAGGCTGTCAGTAGTTCCAATGGAATGTTGTCTACTCCGGGGGCCTTGTTTCGACTCAGGTCTTTCAGTGCTCTGTCAAACTCTTCACGCAGTATCTTATCTCCCATTTCGTCCTCATCTACATCCTCTTCCATTTCCATAATATTGTCCTCAAGTACATCGCCCTTGTATAAACCCTCTATATACTCCTTCCACCTTTCTGCCTTCCCTTCTTTGCTTAGAACTGGGTTTCCATCTGAGCTCTTGATATTCATACAAGTGGTTCTCTTTTCTCCAAAGGTCTCTTTAATTTTCCTGTAGGCAGTATCTATCTTACCCCTAGTGAGACAAGCCTCTACATCCTTACATTTGTCCTCTAGCCATCCCTGCTTAGCCATTTTGCACTTCCTGTCGATCTCATTTTTGAGACGTTTGTATTCCTTTTTGCCTGCTTCATTTACTGCATTTTTATATTTTCTCCTTTCATCAATTAAATTCAATATTTCTTCTGTTACCCAAGGATTTCTATTAGCCCTCGTCTTTTTACCTATTTGATCGTCTGCTGCCTTCACTACTTCATCCCTCAGAGCTACCCATTCTTCTTCTACTGCATTTCTTTCCCCCATTCCTGTCAATTGTTCCCTTATGCTCTCCCTCAAACTCTCTACAACCTCTGGTTCTTTCGACCATGTATTTACAGATAATCTGTTTGGTTTTGATCCATTCTGGATATTTGGATTTATAATCTCAGATTCCATTCATTTAGTGTCAAATCTTTTACACTATCAAGAGCTGGATGATTTGTGCAAAGAATATTCAGTCCTTTTTTCACCTGGATATGATGCAACCCCATTTTTTCTGTGCCAGACCTGTACGGCTTGCACTGCGCTACTTCACAAGCATCGTACGGTCTGTGGTGGAGGATACCTCGCACCACTAGTAGTCATTTCCTTTCCTAAGTCCAGTCAGTGTGCTACCCCATTATCAAGAAGCTGATGAGCGAACTCAGTCTTTGTGGTGATTTTAAGGCGACAGTGAAATCATTGTCCATGATTGATATGTATCCCATTCCTCACTCAAATAAACTTATGATGAAGCTGCCATATGGACAATATTTTTCAGAACTTGATGTATTGGAAGCATATTTACAGCTGCTAGCTGATGAAGAATATTTGTTACAGAAAGCCAGTTGAAACCTGAAATTGATAGCAGTGAGATTTTTGGGGAAAATTGAAGTTTTTACCAAAAGGCTAGGCTAATGGGAAAGGAAGCTTGTGTATTTGTCACAACGGAAAAGAAACTCACACCCATCAATATAGAAATTTAAGCTGCAAGCGTGTCTGTTTGGGCAAGACTCGGTATCAGGGGAGCGCATAAAAATGGTAACAAGATCATTCTGTCGCCCACCAGACTCACTTCCTGATGTAGCAGAAAACTTTAGAGAAGACCTCAGTTCGTTTGTATTTAAGTTCCCCAATCCTAATGTAATCATCGATGGAGGCTTTAATCGTCCAACATTCAACATTGAAACAATTACAGTATTGTTAGTGATGAGTGCGACAAGAAATCCTGGGATACATTACTAAATGCTTTCTCTGAAAACTACCTAGAAAAGATAGTTCAGAATCACACCCAGGATGGAAATTTATTCCATCTAATGGTAACAAATAGACCTGAGCTCTTTGAGTATGTCCACATCAAAACTGGTATCACCGATCATGATGCAGTTGTGCCAACAATGATTACATATGTACAAAGGACAACTAAAACAAATAGAAAGGTATATATGTTCAGTAAAGTAGATAAAAAAGTGGTAGTGTCACATCTCAATCAGGAACTTGAAGCTTTCAGCACAGGGCAGGAGTGTGCACAGGAACTATGGCTCAGGTTTAAAAAAACAGTTGACCATGCACTGGACCGATATGTACCCTGCAGAACAAGGTATACAGTCACTATAAGAAAACTTCTAAAGAAACAGAGACTACAACACAGAAGGTGTAAAACAAAGCATAGGATTACAGATTGAGAGATGCTGAATGAAACTCATTTGGGTGACAAGAGAGTAATGTGTAAAGCCTTCAGTGTCTACCGTAGCTGAGTATGGTCAAATCACCTTTTACTGAAGTTAGTGTCCGGTCACTCATGAATGAGACAGGAACTGAAATTGAGCACAGCAGAGTAAAAGCTGAAATGCTTAACTCTATTCTCAAATTTTCGTTTACAAAGGAAAACCCATGAGAATTGTCCCTATTTAATCCATGTACCACTGAAAACATGAGTGGAATAACTGTTAGTATCAGTGGTGTTGAGAAACAAATGAAATCGTTGAAACTGAACAAAGCTCCAGGACCCGATGGAATCCCTATCTCATTCTATACTGAATTTCCAGCTGAGTTAGCCCCTCTTCCTAGTGTAATCTCTTTTACATCACCCAAACAAAAAACTGTGCTCAGCAGTTGGAAGAAAGCACAGGTCACATCTGTTTGCAATGACATAAGGAAAGCTATGGATCAAGATCATAAGGTAGACACACTATTTCTTGATTTCCAAAAAGCATTTGACTCTGCAGAAAATCTATGCCTACTGTCAAAAGTATAATAATATTGTGTTTCAAACAAAATTTGTGACTGGATTAAGGATTTTCCGGTTGGCAGGATGCAGCAGGTTATCTTGGATGCAGAGTCATAGTCAGTTATAGAAGTAACTTGGCATGTGTCCCAGGAAAGTGTATTGGGACCCTTGCTGTTCATGTTGTATATTAATGACCTTGCAGATACTATTAACAGTAACCTCAGACTTTTTGCGAATGATGCAGTTATCTATAATGAAGCACTCTCCAAAAGAAGCTGTGTAAATATTCAGTCAGATACTGGCAACTTGTTTTAAATGTTCAAAAATGTGAAATTGTGCTCTTCACAAAATGAAAGAACATAGAATCCTATGACTATAAATAATATCAATGAGTCACAGTTGGAATCACTCAGTTTCTACAAATACCTGGGTTTAACATTTGGTAGGGATATTAAATGGAATGATAACATATGCTCAGCAGTGGGTAAGGCAGGTGGTACTCTTTGTTTTATTAATAGAATACTGGAAAAATGCAATCAGACTACAAAGGAGATTGCTTACAAATCACTTGTGCGACTCATTCTGGAATACTGCTCAAGTGTGTGGAACCAGTACCAGATAGGACCAACAGGGGGGTATTGACTGTATACAGAGAAAGGCAGCACAAATGGTCAGTTTTGTGTGACCTATGGGAGAGAGTCACAGGGATGCTGAAGAAACTAAACTGACAGACCCTTGAAGATAGACATAAACTATCCCGAGAAAACACATTTACAGAGTTTCAAGAACCAGCTTTAAAGGATGACTCTAGGAATGTACTACAACCCCCTATGTATTGGTCACATACGGATCTTGCAGACGAGATTAGATTAATTACATGACACAAAGAGGTATTCAAACAATTGTTCTTACTGCACTGCATACATAAATGGAACAGGAAGAAATTCTAGTAACTGGTGCAATGGGACGTATCCTCTGTCGTGCACTTCACAGTGGTCTGCAGAGTACAGATATGGACGTAGCTGTAGAAATCAAGTCAGCTTCTCGTTGTGAATAAGCCATACAACCCATACCATTTTAAGTATTTGGTTTTAGGTGTTGCAAGTGCACCTGCTAGTTTTCAGTATTACTTGGAACAGTTTACTCAATGCATTCCTTGTCCGCCACCACAGCTTGTCATGCCAGCGCCTGGGTTCGATTCCCAGCTGGGATGGAGATTTTCTCCACTCAGGGAGGGACTGGATGTTTGTGTCATCTTCATCATCCTCACTTCATCATCATCGACGCGCAAGTCACAGAATTGTCATCACCTCAAAAGACTTGCACCAGGCGATCAGGTCTACCCGCCGGGAGGGCCTCGCCACACGACATTTCAGTACATTCCTTGTTGTAACAATTACTTCGACATTTGGGTTACCCGAGGACCACCTTTGCAAGCTTGGTCTTTCGTTTCAGACCTTGCATGACACGAGGCTTAGGTGCAATTTGGAAACCCCCTATAGAACAGTTGAGGCACATTGCCTCTTAGCAGGAGATTCAGCTGCCTGACAGGCACATAGACACTATATTGGCCCTTCTGTGTCCTCCGAATGTGAAGGAGCTTCAAGCATTCTTACACAAAGTTGCGTAATAGCACGAGTTACTTCTGCAGGGATCCTTGGTTTCCTATCCTCTAAATCAGTTGCTTAAGAAGGGTGCCACCTCTGAGTGGATCCTATCTGCTATCATAGATTCAAGACATTGAAAGGTGGTTTGCATTCCATTCCGTACTTGGCCACCTATCAGCCAGGGCTCCAGTTTGTGGTTGCAACAGACACATCACAATATGGCATTGGGGTGTTATCTCAGCATTGTGAAGATGGCTCAGCCCATCGCTTTTGTGTCGAAAATACTTAATGATGCACAGAAGACATATTCTCAAGCAGAGAAAGAGGCTCTTACAATAAGTCTCATGTGTTTATCTACTGTATTAAGTTTCATTTGGTGACTGATCACAAGCCATTAGTGCTCCTTTTTAGTCCCATGGCACACTTGCTGGAGTGCTTACACAAGCAGTGCCACAGATGGTATGGACATCACCTTCCTGAGCACTGAATACCATCCTATGCAACGGAGGAGGGATGCTCGGATGGCACCAGCTAAAAGGTGCTCCGACAAGAGGTGAGGGGGCTGCAGTAGCCCCAACCCACTGACGTTCAGCAGGACATGTGCCGCTGACCCATTACATGTTATTTAATCAGCCCACATTGGTGTACAATGTCTAAGCTCACTCGCTAGGAGTGGGCACTTTCAGACAATGCCAACCGCCAAGTATCAAGAGCAATGTGTGCATCCACCATCCAGCACCACAACATGGAAACATCTAATGCTTTTCTAGTTAACCCCAGAGTAGAATGTTTCTGGCTCATCCTGTAATGTTCCATGCAATATCTAACTTCACTCTGCTTGTTATACTGGTACCAACTGGCAGTGTACAAGGACACTGTATTGAATTTGTTTTTGGTTTCTGTTTTAAAATGATTTATTTTTTAACGAGTTTCTCAATTGTGTGTGTGAGTGTAAGAGTTACATATATGTCATGCAGCATCATTACTGTGTTGTATTCAGTAGTTACCCATTTATTTAATATTCTGTTTATCATCATACTATGATTATGAAGGCCATCTTAACAAAATTACTCTAATTGCACTATACGTATAATATAGTGTTTGCAGCGCTAGAGAATAAATTACAATCTTCATTATTAGCTGTATAATTTCTCATATCATTTCAGTTGAAATACCTCAGAATTGATAGCTTATTCCAATTTATTAGATACCCCATACCCAATAATGACAGTCTAACTAAATTGAGCTGGACAGTATTAAAATGTGTTTCAAAAATAGGTATAAGACATTGCATAAAAGGCACTGAAATCTATGCACCAATCATGAAGAAGAAGAAGAAGAAGAAGAAGACCAAGAGTTACAAAGTTGATTAGTGACAGCAAATTCCACTACAAGATGTTAATGGACAATTTTAATACAAAAGTAGGAGAAAACTTATAGAATAATTCTATAGTGGGAAAATTCTCGTGTGATACTAGAAATGACAAACTTCAAATGTCACCAGAATTTGTTGGCAAAATAATATTTGCCCTTAATGTACTCTTCCAGAATATATGGGAAACAAATAGAAAAACAACATGGCAAGGACCATATACAACTAAAAATAAAACTGACTGAATTATGTCAAATAATAAATAAATTGTATAGAGAATGATGCAGCATTAAACCACTTGCAAGCTGCAAGTATTCATAACATTTTAAGATGAAATGTACAGTCTAGAGGACTCCTCAAAAAGGAATCAGAGAACAGGGAGGTGTACCACATTAAAACACCAATCAAGAATTTCAGTGTCTTAGAAACTAAATATTATAAAAACTTAAACAAAAGCAGCAGTTATTTATCCAAGGTAATTATGCAAACTACAGTTTGCTAGTACAAAGAAATCAAATGGAAAGAACATCTCAAGTGGTATTATCCAGCTGTTAAAGACAAGGCAAGGGATTCAAACGGTAAAAGGACATGATAGAATAAGCTAAATTAAACAAAGCTGTCCAGAAATATGTCGACAGAGATCTGCATTCTACATCCATTCTCTGCAAACCATTGTGAAGTTCCTGGCAGAGGGACTTGTAAATATTTTTATCTTTACTACACAGTACCTATAGGAGTGATACGAAGGGACTATAGTATATTCCCAGATTCTTTACTTAACACAGGTTCTCGAAAATTTATAAGTACACTATTGCCTTATAGTTAATGTCTATCTTCAAGTGTCTGCCTGTTAGGGTTTTTCAGCATTTCTGTGATGCCTCCTCACAAGTCAAACAACCCTGGTACCATTAATTCGCGCTGCCCTTCTCTGCATAATTCTGTATTTGTGTTAGTCCTACAACTGCAAGTGCCACACACATGAGCGATATTCTAGGATGGTCCTCACAAATTGTTACATCTACACATATTTGTGTGATTCGGCTAATTCCAGTCATGACTCACCGATATTGTAATTGCAGGATATTATGTATTTGAAGTACAGAATTTTACCTTCTGAAAATTTAAAGCAAGTTACCAATCTTTTGACCACTTTGAAATCTTACCAGGATCGGGCTGAATGTACATGCAGTATTTTTCAGACAGTATTTCATTATAGGCAAATACACCATCTACAAAAAGCCAGAGGTTCTTATTAGTATTGTCTGCCAGGTCATTAATATACAGCAACAACAACAAAGGTTCCAATACACTTCCCTGGCACATGACTATAGTTACTTCACCATCTGTTGATGACTCAACATCCAAGATAATATGCTGATCCTCCCTACCAATAAATCCTCAATCCAGTTGTAAATTTTATTTGATGCCACATATGATCATAGTTTCATTAAGAAGCTTTGGTGTGGTACGGAGTCCAATGTTTTTTCAGAATTCAAGAAATACTGTAACCACCTGATTGGCTTTACCCATAGATCTCAGAAAGTCATACGAGAGAGATTTGTGTGAAGTTTAGCATGACTGGTATTTTTAAAATCCACATTTGTTGACATGCAGGTGGTCATTCTGTTAGAGAGCTCAGGATATGAGAATATACAACGAGAACTTTTTGAGAGAGAAAGAGAAAATTGCATACAGTAACCAAAACGCATAAGCATCTGAATGGGGGGGTGAGGTGGACAAGTAGGGTACACTTGCCCCTCCTGGCCTCTGGTAGCTTTTATTGCTGCACGAGTCTCATGCTTTTCTAGAGATTCTACTAAAACTCAAGTTCAGTCTAATCCATCATTGCATTGCTGAGCACGGTTGGAAATGTTGTGGTCTTGACAATTACTACACAAGTTAGATTTGGTTGTTTGTTTTACTGTTCATGATAAATTGTGGAGTCACTGTGGTTTGACAGTGGTGTTGGCACCATTTTACAATGAAGACAGATGTGAACATTTGCGCAATAGTGCCAAAATAGCATCCCTTAACTTTTTGCTGTCACTTTCTCACACATGCCCTCACTGCACACCAGCAAGACCAAAATACCTTTGGATCAGATTGGTAGAAATAAGTTAGGCCAAGAGAATGCACAGTAGCTACATCAATAAAGCTTTTAAGTGGATTCCAAAAAGTTGTGAAAAAGACTGAGATAAAGACATAATGGAAGGTGGATAGATAACACCAAAAATATGCAGGACTGTTATGGATGCATACAACTGAACAACAAAAAAGAATGGAAGCATCTAGAGGTGGCTTGTATTCAGTAGTAGATGTCAAATGGATGATGTTAATACTTACCTGCAGTGTAAGAGATGAAAACTCTAAACAAAAAATAAGCAATCTGATGAACTTATCAAAATATCAGAATAATCATCAATATCTGCCAGATACCTGTTGCAAACATTCCACATCACCAAAATCAATTTAACACATTTTATTTTAAAAAATGCCACCTAGACTTATTTTCAAGTGTCATATCACTAACCTGTTGTTTCCCCAAGTAACTGATTTACTTCATGAACTGATCTTCTTAATGTTTTTACTTGCTGGTACAAATCAATACCATCTGTGACCAAAGGACGTACATCTTCATAAACATGTTCTTCTGGGGCATCTTCATAGAGATCTGTGGGTTTTAGATTTTGCACTTCTTTTACTGGAAGAACGGGTTCATAGTTGTGGATAACGTTCTGGTAGACATTTTCCGAGGTCCTGCTTGGTAAGTTCTGATAAACATTGGAAAATGCAGAATGTAATGGTGAGCCACTTGGGGACACATTTTGATAGACAGCTGTTACTGAAGGCGTCTTTGCCTGTAGGTGATCATTTTCTGCTAAACTACTGCTGCACGATTTTGTTGAACTACTATCACTTCCACACTTATGATTCACACACTGAGGAATATTTTCATATAACCTATCATCTTTGTCACTACTGCAGCTTTCTGAAACTGGGAAAGCCCCAGAACACACTTCACTATTCATATTCCAGTTTGCATCTTTAACTCCTTCTTCACTAGTGATACTGTGTTGTAAAGTAGAAGATTTCTCACTCACATCATCGTAACACGCACTGTTCAACACATTATTTGGCACATCACAAGACAAAGATTTTGCTCTCGATACTTCCTGGTAAATGGTATCACTGTCACTTGCAGCACTGCTGTGCCTATGGGGTGATGCTGTGCTACTAACATTTTTGTATGCATGCTGAGATTTTTCACTTTCAGATTCTTCACAATAGGCACTAAGTGACACATTCTGATAGACGCCAACATCTGCATCGCTTTGCGTACTACAGTAGGATTCCGTTAGCCTCCTCCCTGCCAAGTCATCAAAAGTGGTCCCAGGAGATCTCTCGTCACAAGAGCCTTCCTGATGAGTACTACTTGACTTTGTATCAGACATCTCATGATACGTTGGAGATCTTTCGTCGCCTGAAGCGTCCCTATATGTGCTGCTAGACCTGGCACTTGACATATCCTGGTACATGCTGGTGTGTGGCCTGTCTGGATCAGGTGTCTCAGGACTACTGTCCAGCAGAGGACGGTAACCAGGTGTTGATGGAGGTGAACTGAGAGGGTGCACCTGCAACAATGTGAACATTCTTTCAGTATAAAAACTGAAAAAAATACATTGAGGGAAGCAAAAAAACAAATATTTTGTTCCACATGAGCAAATGACACCCTAACCTTTGAACTTACCTCAGCATGCACTGTTACTTGCAGACCACTATTAATACCAACTGCCGAAACGGATTCAGGACTCTGACTGTCAATGTAACGCAGCTCATCGTGTGGAGAACACCCGAGTCGCTGCTCTAAACGAGAGCGCTTCGAACGTGGGGATGGTGGACCTGCTGGTCGCTGCTGTCGCTTTGGGGATGCTTCACCTGCAGCACTCTGCTGTGCAAGAGAAAGTTTTTACATGGTAATTTCATGTACAAATGAACACCAAAATTTAAAAAAAATATAGAGAATATAAATTTTATCTTTAAGCTGCCTACCTATTACCCAGACTGTAGCCAATATGCTATAGCCTCCAACGTGGTACTTCTCAATGTACGACAAATATGAAGAGTCAGGAACTTTAGTTAACTTGTCCTTATTATTGTATACTATATATAATAATTCATTTTCATAGACTGTTACATTGCTACATTTGATTTCTCTGTTATGAGTGTGGATGCTGCTATAGTTACGACAAAACATGCAATTTACAAAAATTATCTGCTACATAGAGGATCATTCAGAAAGCAAAGAATGTTTGTCTCCCAGATATTTTCAACTATTCTTCATATAATCACTCACAAACTAAGGTAGTTGTCACAGTTTGACATTGGTCTATATGATCAGCATACTATATGAGAACTGTTAAAAATTATCCAACTTCTATCTATACAAGCAATCTTTACTCAGATGCAATTGTTTGACACTAGTCACCTTCAAAAAAGTAATCCCTCCAGTTCTACTGAGTTAGGTGGTGTAATGGTTAGCACACTGGACTCGCATTCAGGACGATTTATCTAAATCGCTTCAGGCAAATGTCGGGATGGTTCCTAGGCCATGGCTGATTTCCTTCCCCATCCTTCCTTAATTCGAGCTGGTGCTCCATCTCTAATGACCTTGTGGTCGACAAGACATTAAACACTAATCTCCTCCTCCTCAGCTTTTCCACGCCTCTCCAAACACTGCTGCCACTGTTGGAAGCACCACTGGAAAGCCTCTTTTGGTATGGTGTGCAGTTACTCCATTGAATTATGCATAATATCTTCCTTGTTCTGAAACCTGGTCCTTTTCTGAGTCTTTTTCAGTATACAGAAAATGCAGAAGTCACTTGGTGCTAAGTCAGGGAAATAGGGAGGCTGCAGTCATGTGTGTGTGAGTTGCATTTGTGCGAGTGTGTATGTGTGTGTTTGCCATCTAATTCTGACGAAGGCCTTACTGGCCGAAAGCTACATTTGTGACTGTCTCCTTGTTGTGTGTATCTGCGACTCGGCATCTCCATTATATGGTGAGTGACAACTTTCTTTTCACAATATTGTTACATTCCATCCTGGATTTTCCATATTTTGAAAATCTTGTTTACTTTAGATTTGATGTAAAATCTAATATTTATTCAAAAATTCTGTAATTTGCCTGAAGACTTGGATACTTGCACTGCATCTCTTAATTATCTCAAAATAATGGAAAATTTCAAAAGCTTGAGGTTCACTTTATTCATCATTGCCTTCTGCACTCCATGCCTTTCTGATAACTATTGTTTTTCCAGCTCTACTTCCTCATATGGAACACTCTCCAGCCTCATAACTGCAATTACAAAGTGCGAAGTCAGATCATCCTTGAGTTGAGAGAACATTATGCAACAGCTAGAATACGAATCTTGCTCTTACATATCCGTAATTACATAAAATCTTTATTGAAAGCTCATTATCTTTTACAAACAATTTAACTTACTTCTCTGGTTCAAATCAAATGTTTTGTATATTGCAACTTGTTACAGTGGAAATAGGTCTCTGCATTTCTACATCCCTGTTTTGATCAATAAACCTCTGTGCACATTTAATTTTGCTTTTCAGGACACAGGGTGGTGTGCAAAATGTCATACATGGAAAATTGTTTATGAAAGTTTTAATGAACAAAATGTCAATTTTTTCTTTTTTACTTTGATTATCAGAACGTGTATGCTCAGCGAGTCTGCGGTACATATTCAATATGTCCACCTTGTTGACATGTCACCTCTCTGAGACAAACTTATGTTTCCAACAACCCTACAACACAAGCCTTCTGTGATTCCCTGGAAAACTGTTGTGATAGCTGCTCACAGGTGCATTAGATTATGTGGTTTGTTGCAGTAGATTGTCTTATGCCCCCATAAGAATTAATTACAAGGATTAATATCTGGACTTTGTGGTGGCCATATTGAACCATCCTTAAAATGTTCTGCATATCAATGGGACATCACATGGTGCCTGAAAGTTTGAGCAGGAAATCTAGAATAATGTTGCTGTATGAGGACAAGCTCCATCTTGCATGAGCTACTGTGTTTCAATTGGTAATCATGTTGCATAAGTTGCAGAAGGAAATTGTTCAGAAACATCTCCACGTATTCCACAATGTTAACAGTGTCACTGAAGAATATTGGCCCAGTGATTCTACGGCTAGAAATGGCAGCCCACAAATTCACTTTTTCGCCATAATTTTCAGTCTCATGTACAACAACAGAAATTTCTCATGCCCAAAATCTGATGTTCTGCCTATTGATACTACTGTTCAGATGAATCATCATCAGAGAACCATGAGCCACGAATCACGGCATCATCATTTGTAACAGCCAAAGTTTGTGCAACACAGTCATTTTGTATGGAAATAACTTCATGGCAGCATGAAGTACTCTCTGAAGAAAACAGCTTGAGATGCCTAACTCAGCTGAAGCTCGCCTTGTGGATTTCCTAGGACTTCACGTCAAAGCCACTCTCAGACTGTACACAGTTCACTTGCAGGCATCTGGTCCTGTATTGGTACATTTAAGTTTTGAGATTATAGCGTGAGTGAACTCACTGCTCTCGCCTTATTTCCATCCCGCAATGATTACACAGAACATGACTTGTTATATAAAAATACTTTATTCCATAAAAATTTTACAAGGTGCCCACAAGCTGCAGCCCTACGCTGGTCAAGACATACGTATGCTCACTACAGAGTCCCCACGCTACCTGTTAATCTAACACATGGTGAGATATAATGCACTCTGCTCACTGCAGCACTTGCCAGGCTGTGACATACAACTGCGCCCACTGTAGGGTCTTCATGCACTTATTCTAACACATTAGACAACACAATCTACTCAAGTGCTTACCTAGTTCAGACTCATCTGCTCACTGCAGATTCTCCCAGGTAACTGTCACATCTGCTCACTGTGGGCCCTCAGCAATGCCTGCCTGCCCTGAACAAAGGGACAGGTAGGTGCTCAGAAGTGCAGTTGTGAAGTTCCTAATAGGGAGCAGCTTACACGGGGTAAGCTGACCACTCCAGTTTGCTAGATTCGGCACTAGATGCCACTAGGAGCGGCAAAAGTGTGGGACAAACCACAACACGCGGCTTCAGTATTCCGTGAAGTACAGACTGTGTTGTCACAAGATCACGTTTGCTCTAAAATACTGCTGTCAGATTCAAATTTTGTGGTTAGTCTATACATTGGCTGTCTGCAAGTAGCCACCTTGTATGAAAATGAACATGAAAATGTTGCTGAATCTCTACTACACTCTTTGATTACATGTAAAATAATACAGCCTCCACTTTCTGTTCTAGAGTCAATTGGTCTTTGTCTGCCATTTTACTAAACTGAAATGGTGGCGACACGCATGCAGCATACTGACCAGTACTGTCTTCTTGTCAACCATGCACAAACTATCGTCAAAATATTACAAGGTTGACAACCAGCAAATAAAATATTTATTCAACAGTATCAATGTACGACATTTTGTGCATGCTTTTGTATGAACAACTGGCTGTACATACTAATGTCCGATTTTTATAGGCATTTTGATAGCTTTGTGAAACTTTTGCAATCAATAGAGTCATTCAGCTGCAGAACCTTTCCATTTTGAATTTTTTAAAAACTCTTAATGATTAATAAAAACAGTTGTGACTGGCAGTGGGTGAAGAGTAACAACTGTGGAAAAAAAGTTGCAGTGTTCAAAAATATGTGCACCACTCTGTGGTTTAGGTTGTTTTACTCTCTGCCACTTAATCTACCATCATAATCCACACAATTCTCTCTCCCTTCTGACCCAGTCTTCTCCTCCCTTCCTCACAAATTCCAACACTCCCTCAATCCATATGTCTCTCAGTCTTTCTGTAGCTCTCTCGCCTCCAAATTTCATTTAATGGAACCGTCTTGGTACCCTGCAAATTCCCATTCTTTTAACACGTCCATACCACCTAAATCTTGTCTGTATCTATAATGCATTTTATTGGGGGTTATTCTTGACATATGGACTAGCATGATATTTTTCATTAGAGAAACAAGCACTGGAGAAATGAAAGGACCCAGTACTACTGTACACTAAAATACAGGAAACTGTTATAAAAACCTCTATCTAAATAGAAACAGCCAATCAAAAATACTAATCACAAGGGATAATTACATACATAAAATCATGCAGTTAATCTATGAGCTTCAGTAGTAGGTTCTGCTTGATCTAATACAGACTAGGCAAGATACTGTAACTATGAGAGGTAAGTATTTAACTGCTTTTGCAACAGTAAATTCAAGTCACACTGACCTTTTAGTCTCCCCTTACATTTGGCACATTGTTTAGGTAATAGAATAGAATTTCAACTCAGTTCAAAATATATGGGTCATTTTGGTCATTTCAGATGTGATTGTGCTAATGAATAATCATCCCAACATCCAAAACTGCAGCTCAGTGAATGAGAAAACTAAGCAAACATGTATGAGAGTTATACAGTTATCTGTAATATGTGAACAAAATATAAAAAGAATGTACCTTTCCTTCTTACAGCCCTTCTGAACAAATTCCACTGGTCTCTAAATATGTCTGCTTGTGTCTGTATATGTGTGGATGGATATGTGTGTGTGTGTGCGAGTGTATACCCGTCCTTTTTTCCCCCTAAGGTAAGTCTTTCCGCTCCCGGGATTGGAATGACTCCTTACCCTCTCCCTTAAAACCCACATCCTTTCGTCTTTCCCTCTCCTTCTCTCTCTCCTGATGAGGCAACAGTTTGTTGCGAAAGCTTGAATTTTGTGTGTATGTTTGTGTGTCTATCGACCTGCCAGAGCTTTCGTTCGGTAAGTCACCTCATCTTTGTTTTTATATATAATTCCACTGTAAAGTTAGACAGTAAATTGGTAAAACTAAAACACTCTTAAAATATCATGAGACCATACTTTTCAAGTAGTTTCTCTAGAAATCTTTCTATGCTCTCAATAGATGATATCCTGGTCATAATTCTCAAAGAGAGAAAATTGTAACGATTTTCATCAGACAATAGAGATCCAGTTTGGTGCGGTTTACACACACTAACTCATCAATGTCAGCAGAGGCTCCTAGCATGCCTAGGTATTGGCTCAGAAAAACTAGTAGCCTACTAACATCTAGCAGCAGTTCCTGACTCTGTTAAAATCTGTTTTTAGCCACAAGCCATAGAAATTCCAGTCTGTCGGAATCACCTTATGTATACAGCAATTATGAGAATTCCTTGTGGACAAAGAGTTTCAATGAAGATGTATACAAAGACTTTTAAATGTCTAGAATCTGCATCATGTTCCTTGCCCTATAGCCTTTGACAATCTTGAATACGATCAATTCCTCTTGTAGACCATGCCTGACATTGCCCAATTATTTATTTCACAGGTCACTTTTTCCAAGCCGACGAAAGGACCAACAAATAAACATCTCAAACAATGGAAAATCCAGGATTGAATGTAACAATGGAAAGTTGCTACTCACCACACAGTGGAGATGCTGAGTCGCAGATAGGCATAACAACAAAAAGACTGCCACAATATCCACTTTCGGCCATCAAGGCCTTTGTCAAAAATAGACAACACACACACACACACACACACACACACACACACACACACACACCAAAGGCACTGGTGGCCGAAAGCTTATATTCTGACAGTCTTTTTGTTATGCCTATCTGTGACTTAGCATCTCTGCTATGTGGTAAATAAACACTTCGGTTACATTATATGAACAGTTTTCTGTTCAGTAAACGTAGCTAACGTAATCTACATCGTTGTGGAAAACAATGACTATTTATTAACATTGTAATAAAAGAATCAATATTCACTTACATCATGTGGCAGCAAATGAGCCATCACCTACCTCTGTGGCCAAACATGGGAATTAATAAATTTTCATCAAAAGGAACATAATCCCACATACTTGTGGTGTAAAGAATTTTCTTAACCCTAATTTAGCCAGAAGATTGAGGTGACAGCTGATCTCTTACCAATATCGCACTCAGCTAGTCCGAAGTAGTAAAGTGATCTTAATCTACCTGTTGGTTGCAATCAGATCCTTTGTGAGAGGAGTAGAATGTATCCTTGCTCTAAATATTTCCTTTTCCACTCTTATTTTTCTCATCAACAATAGCACAGTGTATTTGTTACTGTCATCTTAACGGTTAGTTATCTGACACAGTACTTGTCTTCAGTAACATTCACATCATGCTGTGAATCACATGTTCTTCCCTTATTTGCATTTTGTTACTTTTAACTGTAACGAGCATCATTCAGTACACACAGATCAATCAAAATGTGAGGTCAGAGAAATAGTAATGCACTATTCACTGTAATTCAATAATGATAATGAACATAAAAGAGAAATTTTTATGGCAGCAGCATTGGTCCTTTACCAGCTGGTGTACAACTATTTCTTATTTTTGGTTGTTTCAGGTAAGTCACTAAACAGGTAATCAACATGACATAATAGTTCACCCGTAGTGATAAATCCCTCTACAAATCCAAGAATAAATCAGCTACCTCAATTAACAGTAGGTGCTTGCCAGTCTATAGAAGCAAAACAATGAATAGACATGAAGTATTTCTGGGGCTTAACGAGGTTTTAGGGTGTTAACCACCACATTACAAATCAGCAACATGTCGATAAACTGTCACCCATCATGACAAATGATAAAGCATCAGTCACTGATGAACTCATCCAAAATGATAGAAGCATCATCATAAGACAGATTATTGACTAAACAAGTATGTCAGAAGTATGCTGGTTAATGCTAATCACATAATTCACAAACTGAAAAAAATGTGCTCAATGTGTGCTACAGTTTTTTTTACAAGGGAGATGACACAATTCAGAAATAAATGCAAGTGATGACCCTCTGCAAAGACTGTGCATTATGCTTTTATGTGTTCATCATGTGCGAGACTGGAAGCATTCAGGTTCTAACTGTCAAGATGACAGTAACAAACACACTGTACTGTTGTCGATGAGGAAAATGAGAGTGGACAAGGAAAAATCTAGAGCAAGGATACAGCTTAATCTTCTCACAAAGGATCTGATTGCAACCAACAGGTAGATTGAGATCATTTTTCTACTTTAGATTAGCTGAGCAAGATACTGCTGAGAGATCTGCTGTATGCTCATAATATACTGTCAAGTTCTCTGTCAGATCACACAGTAAATTGTGCGATAAAATTATTTTAGGACCATAGAAGGGTCACTACCATGCATGTTCTACTACATTGAACAATCTGTATCAAATGAAAACATTGTTCACCAGTAGACAAACTACAGCATATCTCGCAAACAAGTGTGGCTGTTAGAAACATCAAGCTACATGACAAAAATACAAAATCTCATGAAAATTTGGAATACAGGTAGGCAACCAATGGACTGCAGTCTGGATCTACTCCGTGATTGGTTTCAATCATGACCGCGGAAAAATCTGAGGAAGGAAGAGCAAGGCACCCACATTGTACTTATTTAGTGCTGCAGAAACAATCCATGCTTATGCAGTCAGTCATCATTTTTGACAAATATTTAAAAAATACTTGCTATTAGTGTTTGTGGATATCAACACACCAAATTTCAAACACTTGAATGAGCTGCTTGTAGACAAAAATTCACAATGTTGCTCCTAATTGCTTGTTGACTGGAATTGCCTACCTCATTGCTGTATTTCGTTGTTCTATCCTTTCTCGTTTCAACATTAATAAATAATTCTTGACTGTTGTGGATTTATTAAAACACTGCAACTGTTCAAATTGACAGTAATGAATAAGTGCAACAGATACTTTTATATGCATTTATTTTTCTATGATGACATTTCAAGACACATTGCACCCTAACTACAGATGTTTACATTTATGTATGTGTCATCAACACTTTTTTTTACCAAGGGCATTGCAGAATTTTCCAATGGAAGCTTTTAAGACAGTTATTGTAAAACGTTGCAAGTACAGAAAAAAATGTTCACAATGCATAAACAAATGTAAACATCTAAAGAAGTGAAGAGAAATTGAATGTACTCGGAAAAAATCATGTTTCGAGGCATAATTCACTGGTGTGGCTTGTCAGGAGATGGGTGCCATTCATATTGGTATGTTAACCCATAAATGTTAACATCAGGGTAATGATCAAGCTTAAGAGTTTTATGATGATGGATTCCTGTCATGGAAGCAAAAATGAATGCAGTGCAAAGAATCTAAAGGATCATATACTGAGCACCATTCCCAAAAGTCCAGAGCTTCTGCTTATGATATTATATTTCTCTGGTGGTTACTATTGCTGAGCAACAGTGGATAATGTGTAGCTCACTGCCAATCTTGATACTAAATACATCAGTGTAACAACTGTCAGTAAGAGCCTTCTTATTCTGCAAATATTCAATAACACAAATGCCGATTTTTTTATATATATATATATATATATATATATATATATATATATATATATATATACACACACACACACACACACACACACACACACACACACACACATTACTGCTAAACTTCACACACTAGCAACAATAACATATTATAGAAACCTAATCACAACCTTCTACAACAACAACAACAACAACAACAACAGAAATTCCAGGAAACTTTCACAAGTCAAAAATGACCATCAATAAATAAGTTCATATTGACATGTTAAACTGGAATTTCCTCGACAACAAATTTATGTGAATTGGAAGGAGAGGTTGCTACATAATATTACACCACATATCTGGCTACGATGGGCTGTCAAGATGCTCAAAGAGGTTAAAAATTCATGGGGCAGGCAGTTTACAAATTAACTGATATCAATGCAGGGTTAACTCACAGAGGACCTAATGAACTGTTGACACTGCTAGCCTACACTACACAGGGAGGGGCAGGTAGGTTGCCTGTCCTACTCACCCCCCTCCTGAGGGCAGCCCCTGGCCAGATACGAGGCGAGCCCTGGGAGATCAGGCTCCCACTACCCACCGACAGCAACGTCTCGTCCTCTGAGAAGATGCGCATTTCCGTTTCCTCCAGTTCAAAGTTCAGCTGAATTTCACTCAGGTCCAAAGAAGAAGAGAAGTGTTCCTCTCGCTCCTCTTCTGCTAGTCTTGATGGCCTGTAACATTCAAAATGTTAAGCTTAAAAAGTTTTAATTGTGAGGCTGAACAAATATTGCATTCTGTTTTGCCCACAGGTTTTGGTGAGTGGATGAGTAGTTATCTTGCTCCACATAATAGGACAGTAATAACTAAAATCCCAAAATAAAGAAATTGCCACTCAACTAAACAACACAAAATACCTCCAGCTGCATAAATGAAATAACAAATTACTATTATTATCTCTGCTTATAGAGTCAACATTTTAGTGCCAAACAACACGAGTTTTTACGGATACACAGTGGATTTTAACAAAAACAAATAATTAACATTGTTTTGTACATACCTAGCATGTGCACGAGTACGTGCTGGGGTTTCTGCCAACTGATCAAAGTATGAATCGTGTGAAACAGAGCGGCTATGACCACCAGCCCTAACAAGATCCTCAGGTACTCCTGCCGTTGGGGCTTGCAGTGGGAGATCTGTATCTGTCACTGCAGCAGAATTTCGACTCGACGAGTTGGCCAATGACTCCGCACTCTTTACAGGCCGCAAGCGTCGCCTTCCCACTGACAAATCTGCTTCCGTTACTGCAGTTGTCTGGAACATAAACATCTTCTAACTGTGAGGACGACAACCAATTTACACAGCAAACAAACAATAGTTTTTATATAATACAGCAATATTCTGGATTATAAACAATAACATATTTTCATGACATCACTGTCACTGCACCAAGTTTGAAAAACAAGTGCAGCATTATTTTTTTAAGTCAATGGTCACATTTTGTGTGCAAACTTTACGCCTTTAGTTCCTTTTTTTTTTTTTTCTTCTCCAAAATAATTACCTGATTGAGACCTAAATCAGATGGCGTAGTTGCTTTTCCAGTCTTGCGGCCTGATTTACTGAAAAAGGATTTCCATCCAAGAGGTGACCTTTTGGAACCAGATCGCTTACGAGCTGAGCCACCACCAGGGAGCTCAATCACAGTGTGGTATTTGGCAGGAAGGCTGGCTGGTCCTCCACCTGTTTCATCAAATTCACATAAAGCACTGGGTTGTTGCAGGTAAATAATGATACTTTCTTTTATGCAAATTTTTACTTATAAGGCCAGTAGCTTTTAACTATTGTAACAGGCATTGTAAATAATTTAAGAGTAAAGGTAAAACACACTGAATATTAGAGGTGTTGAGTCATACACAGGCACATAAACAAGACTGAAAACTTTGCTAGTTTTTGGAAAAATCCTTTTTCAAGCTAGAGTACACACACACACACACACACACACACACACACACACACACACACACCACCACCACCACCACCTGATACAACCACTCAAGTTGCAGGACTACAGTCCCAGCAGAGCGTATTCAGCTACCAACATTTTGCTGTATAGGTGTGTGTTGTTTCAGTAATTCCAACAGATAACATGAGCCTACATCAATATTTTTATTACAAGAACTCTTAGGTTTTATTGAATAATAACATATTTTACAGGTCCTATTACTAGACCACATTTAAAGAAGATTAACACAAAACAGTATGCATGCTGTATGTGACAACACTTAATGAATGGGAATCTATATTTTCTATTATTACAATACATTGTAGTGTGAATTCTAAATTAATCATATTTTTAACAAAAAATGACAAGGTGCACAAAATATTTTCCAAGCAATTTCTAAGGACGAAATAATATTTTACTATTACATTGAAAGTGGTAGATACTAATTCTTGTACACTTCTTTTATGAGTTCAATTTTAATAAGCAGACTTGCTATGTGTTACAACAACCACCCCATGCAGAAACTTCACATTTCTTGGACAAGTTTGAGAAATAAACTGCAACTTACCTACTTCAATGTACTCTGGTTCTCCCTTTCCAGATGACATCAAAGCTCGTGATCGAGCTTCCTCCAAGGATAGTAATTTTGTAGGAGTAGAGATAGCAAGACTCTTAGGCCGACTTCGCCTTCCTGGAACTAGCAAAACTCTGCATTATTGTTAATAGTTCTCAAAATCATTCAGTTAGATGGTTTTGTTATGTGGCACGAAACTTTTTTCTCTCTGTGGATTATAAACTGAACTGAACAACCACAGCATCTGAGATTGTGTCAATGCTCATTTCAATATTCCAGCATTTTGCATGTCCCTAACTATTATTATCTGGGAACGTAAGTCTTGGACACATATTTCCAGCTATCCAGGATCATTGCAGTATACTTCTGTAACTGAGGAGCATCTTTTCAAAACTTGATAAATGAAATAGATAAAAGTTTTTCATAAAATGAGCTTTTCTCTTTTCACCTAGATAGATATGTTTGAGCATTTGAATTTTCAAATGATTGCTATATCTCACTGACAGTAACAAAGCTCTGTAATGAAGTATATTAAAATTTAATTTTTATAACATTGTATTAAGGTGTAATAATATTATGAAAAGGATAGGTGCAA